>NC_141466.1:83986929-88786929 GCF_009769465.1 Tauraco erythrolophus | reverse complement strand
CCATAGCCTTAGGAAAACGGAGAGCTTAGTGATATGTGTTGCAATAGTTAACCCTCAAATAGGACAAATTTCTGGTTGATATTAAATAACAAGTTTTTGTCTCTGGGAAGTTCAATACAATTACACTGTAATGGTTCACGTAAAACAAGAGTTTTTTATTGAAAAATTATGATACAGAATTTGAGTAGAATGGCTATATGTATTGGACTTTGGAACCTGGTGCCGAAGAGAAAGCTGCTACTATGAAAAAGGAGGAACCACAAAGAGGAGTATAGTCTGAAAAGACTACTGGGGTGTCAGATGGGGACTTGATTCTCAAAAAAAATGTCAGTAAGAACCCTGTGAAAGCTCTGGTAGGGGAAACAAAGAACAGTAAGCCAGAAAATTGAATCAACATTGTTCCTGCTGGCTGCAGCAGACTGACTATAAACATATGGATATAGCCTGGTTGAGGTGGATACTTGTTTGTGTGAGCGCACTGTTAAAAGCACCAACCATTTTACCAGGGACTCCACAGATACAGCCACAGTTTCTTATTCATCATGAGATCCTTCCCCAGTGTGCATAACAGATAAGTAAATTCTTCCTATTAAAAAAACTCTTTCAGACTGGTAAACTAGAAGCTAGACCCCAGACTAAGCAAAATACGGACAAGCTCTCCAGTCTCTAACTATTAGGAACTACTATTTCAACATGAAACAACTCCTTAAACCCACCTCTCCTGTCCTCCTGATTGTATATCCTCTTGTACGCAGTCGTAGAATTTATTGTAGATGTCACTTTTCACTTTCATGGACCTATAGAAACACTCTTCTCACCTTCAGAAACGGTTCTGAGTAACCAGCATTTCTGAATATCAACTTTATTTGGGAGAATGCTCTTGAATTCAGATAACAACTTGAAACTTTTCAGCCATATCTTGTTTGTCTATAGGACAATTTGTTTCATAAACTTTCTTTCCAGTCGATACATTATTACATATGTCCCATATGGCAGATGTCTTCTATCATACACACTCTGGTCCTGGTGTTTTGATAACCCAGTTTAGGACCTTGGAAGAATATACTGCGCTCTGTTTTTCTTAACTTGGATACAAAGATGGTCTCAGAGCAAGACCTAGCTACTCATGGAGCCAGGATGTGACCAGGTGACCACTTAAGGACAAAATGAGAAGTATTTCCCAGACTTACAGTTTTAGACATGGTCATGATCAAAAGATGAAGAGAGACATTCAGTGCCCTGGGACACTTGGTAAGGGAATCTGGAGCACAGGTTATTTTTTCTCTCCTTCTAGTTGCAGGCAGTGACATAGGAAGAAATAGATGTATCCAGTCTATTAATATATGGCTCTGTAGCAGGTGTCACCACCACAATTTTGCTTTTTTTGATAATGGGATGGCCTACATGGCACCAGGCTTGCTGGCACCGGATGAGATTCACCTTTCTCAAAGGGGGACGAGGGTCTTTGTCCATCATCTAGTGGGGCTCATTGACAAGGCTTTAAACCAGACTTCAAGGGGGAGGGGGATAATATCAGGCTTGATGAAGACACACTGAGAGCAAATGAAAAGCAGCAGAAAAGAATTCCAGCCATTCCAGCCAGTAAGTCAGCATCATCGAGGGTCCAAATTAAATGTTGCAATGCAAGCGCATGTAGCATGTGGAATAAATAAGAGAGATGCATGCACGATTGCAAAGCTATAATGTTACTGGTATCATAGAGATGTGGTGGAATAAATCCTATGACTGGAGTGTTGGAATGGAAGGATACAGGCTTTTAAGGAAGGACAGGCAGGGGAGACGAGGAGGAGGTGTCACCCTCTATGTCAATGACCAGCTGAAGTGCATGGAGCTCCGTTTGAGAATGGATGAGGAGCCGACTGAGAGCTTATGGGTCAGGATTAAAGGAGGGTAGGGAGGCCCAAAAAAGCGGGTTAATATTCAAGGATCACCTCCAAGTTCAGGAGCAATACATCCCAACAAAGAGGAAGTTGGGCAAAAACGCCAGGAGGCCTGCATGGATGAACAAGGAGCTCCTGGGCAAACTCAAGCACAAAAGGGAAGCCTACCAAGGGTGGAAGCAGGGACAGGTAGCCTGGAAGGAATACAGAGACACTGTCCAAGCAGCCAGGGATCAGGTTAGGAAAGCTGAAGTCTTGGTAGAATTAAATCTGGCCAGGGACATCAAGGGGTAACAAGAAAAACTTCTATAGGTATGTCAGTGATAAAAGGATAAAATGTAGGCATTCTCCAGAATGAAACAGGAGACCTGGTTACCAAGGATATGGAGAAGGCTGAGGTACTCAATGACTTTTTTGCCTCAGTCTTCATTGGCAAGTGCTCTGGATGCACTGATGAAGTCACAGAAGGCAAAGGCAGGGACTGGGAAAATGAAGAACTGCTCACTGTAGGAGAAGATCAGGTTCAAGATCATCTAAGGAATGCGATGATCCACAAGTCCATGGGACTTGATGAGATGCATCCGCAGTTCCTGAGGGAACTGGCAGATGAAGTTGACAAGCCACTACTCATCATATTTGAGAAATCATGGCAGTCTGGTGAAGTTCCCACCAACTAGAAAAGGAGAAACAAATCCTCCATTTTTAAAAAGGAAAAAAAAAAATGACCCGGGAAACTGCAGGCCAGTCAGTCTCATCTCTGTGCCTGGTAAGATCATGGAAGCAGATCGTCCTGGCAACTATGCCAAGGCACATGGAAAAAAAGGTGGTGACTGGTGACAGCCAGCATAGCTTCACTAAAGGCAAATCATGCCTGATAAATTTGGTGGCCTTCTAGGATGGAGTTATAGCATTGATTGGTAAGCGAAGAGCAACTGCCATCCTCTATGTGGACTTGTGCAAAGCATTTGATGCTGTCCCGCTTGGTATCCTGGTCTCTAAATTGGAGAGACATGGATCTGACGGATGAACCACTTGGTGGACAAGGAATTGGCTGGGTGGTTGTACTCAAAGAGTCCACTCAATGTCCAAGCGGAGAACAGTGACTAGAGGTGTTCCTCAGCAGTCAGTATTGGAACTACTGCTGTTTAACATCTTTGTTGGTGACATGGACATTGGGATCGAGTGAACCCTCAGCAAGTTTGCAGGTACACCAAGCTGTGTGGTGTGGTCAACATGCTGGAGGGAAGGGATGCCATTCAGAGGGACCTTGACAGGATGGAGAGGTGGGCCTGTGAGAACCTCATGAAGTTCAAGAAGGCCAAGTGCAAGGTCCTGCATGTGGGTCGGGGCAATCCCAAGCACAAATACAGGCTGGATGGAGAATGGATTGAGAGCAGCTCAGAGGAGAAAAACTTGGGGCTATTAGTTGATGAGAAGCTCAACACGAGTCAGCAATGTGCGCTTGCAG
Source organism: Tauraco erythrolophus (assembly GCF_009769465.1). Classification (NCBI taxonomy): domain Eukaryota; kingdom Metazoa; phylum Chordata; class Aves; order Musophagiformes; family Musophagidae; genus Tauraco; species Tauraco erythrolophus. The sequence goes on along the minus strand of NC_141466.1, from coordinate 88,783,560 downwards.
CCCAGAAAGCCAACCGTATCCTGGGCTGCATCCAAAGAAGCATGGCCAGCCAGTCAATGGAGGTGATTCTCCTCCTCTACTCTGCTCTCATGAGACAACGCCTGGAGTACTGTGTTCAGCTCTGGGGCCCCAAACGTCAGAAGTACATGTAGCTGCATGTACTTCGAAGTACATGTAGCTGCATGTACTTCGAAGTACATGAAGTGAGTCCAGAGGAGGGCCACAAAGATGATCTGAGGGCTGGAGCACCTCACCAGTTGGGGCTGTTCAGCCTGGAGAAGAGAAGGCTCCAGGGTGATCTTATAGCAGTCTTCCAGTACTTAAAGGGGGCCTACAGGAAAGCTGGAGAAGGACTTTTTACAAGGGCATGTAGTGCTAGAACAAGGGGTAAGGGATTTAAGCTGAAAGAGGGGAGATTTTGATCAGATCTAAGGAAGAAATTCTTCAGTCTGAGGGTGGTGAGGCACTGGAACAGGTTGCCCAGACAAATTGTGGCTGCCCCATCCCCAAAAGTGTTGAGGGCCAGGTGGGATGAGGCTTTGAGTAATCTAATCTAGGGGAAGGTGTTCCTGCCCATGGCAGGGACTTGGAACTAGATGATCTTTAAGGTTCCTTTCAACTGAAACCATTCTATGACGCTTGATAGCACAATATATGAAGATGTAAACATTAAGTAGCACCAATTCTTACGTACTAGCTAAAAAACCCCAAATAACTAACTTTGTTCAAAACAACTAACTTTTCCCAGAAATTTAAAGCATCTAACCCTTACCTCCAACTTTAAAGATATTAAACATTAAAAAAAAATGTTCAAAATTACATACAGTTCATTTTTAAAACTCATATCTTATTAATATCTAACATGTTTGGATATTTCCTGAATGACAGTATCAGGACAATTAATACCTGAAATTGCATTTCAATTAAATTTGCTTAGCTTTTAAAATTACAGAATTTGAAGCTGGTTTCAGAGAAGACTTCACTTCATAACTAAGGACAAATGAATCATAAAGCAAACCAGCTCTGCTTTATAGCTAAGGGCTACGAAGGAAATAAAATTAATGACAAATGTTAGAGGGTATAGCATAGAAGAGTAAACAAGGGAGGAACAGAAGTTCTAATGCCATTTCTTTTGTGGTTTGTGACAGGATGGTTACTCTTTTCTGGGTTTGGTTTACTGCATCAAAATACTATGATGATGCTCACATCAAGAGCTTCATGAACATTAAACAATTCTGCACAGTCTTTTGACTATGCTGATTCTATACAAATGTTAAATGATGTAATTACAATGAAGCCGTTCCATCAGTCTTAAGTTAAGAGTGGAATGATAGAAGTAGTGATATTCAGTTATCAATTTTATTAACTCTTTGGAATGATCAGCTATCTACTGAATGTTTTAGCTCAAGTGCGATAGTTAATTGGCAGCAAATTCTCACTATTGTAAAGCTAGTCAGCAATCTACAATGGTTAGAAATATAAAACTGGAAACTGTAAGATAAGAATCAAGGAGAGGAAATCCAGTGTGAGAATTTGATCAGAGGCACAGTATAGTTTATATTGTACAGTTAGCCAATTACTTTACCATTGCTGTTTGTTTCACTGCACTATAACAGAGTTCAGTATGGGTAAACTTACCCCTGTGTTTCAGTTTTTTGTAGCCAGTTTTAAAGTCCATGTTGTCATCACTGGTAGAAACACACTAACTAATTTAAAACTATCTAGTGTATGTCTACATAATATTTTAATGATACTCACAGTAAACTAGTAGACTGTAAAATCTAGCACCATACTCCACCAAAAAGTACGAACCCCCCCCAACTTTCTAAAGACAGAAACATCATTTGCTTATCAAATAAAAACTATTGTTCCAAATAACAGCAATTACTGATAGATCTGTCAAAATCCTACCCCAACTTCTTCATTCTCTATTCTCATAATATTTGTTGCAACAATGGCTCCTGATTCTTATTTCTTCAGTTTAGAAAAAAGAGCAATGATAAAATGTTTTGGGAAGATGGTGGAGAAATGAATGATAAACAGAAAAAAAGCTGATGCTGCAAGCTCTTCAAAATGACAGATGTTCACAAAGAGAGCTGGGAAAATCAATCCAGGACTAAAATAAACTTTGAAACTTTTCAACATCAACTATGTTTTTTAAAGCAACAGAGGATCAAAGAGCAATGATGAAAAAGGGAAAACAAAACAAAACCAAAAAGAAACCCCATCAAACCAAAATCAAAGCATATCAAAGAAAGTAATATAAGGCACCAAATTTGTACAAAATAAACTAGCTGAAAAGAAAAAATGAAATTGCATGAAAAGGTAGGCATGTTAAGTGTTTCTGACTTACATGTAAGTCTCTGGAGAGAGTGACATTGCTCATATCAATTGCTCGAGGAGCGTAACCATGGGCTGTATCTACAGAGATCTGAATGGCAAACGTGCAAAATGGTGGAGTTACACAAGCATTTGATACAACAAAGTTAACATTAACAACATACTGAAAGTAACAAAAGAACTTAAGGAAGAAATCACTTGTATACCTCTATAGAGCAAAAGGGTCCTATGTATCCCAACTGAAAATACATCCAGGGTGGTAAACTTAAGTGAGATTTAGGCAAAGGTCTAAATATTTTGTTTGCAAAGACAGACAGCCATCAGACACAAATCCCCCTCATTCAAATGTAAATTTCACTTGAACTTGTTTAAGATTTGAACTCATTGTGGATAATACTGTACTTAAGTTATGATTAAACCTCTGCATTTTCTAGAGATTTTTTTTCTCGGCAGGTGAAATCTCAGACAATCTAGTTAAAGGTGAATTCAGGTTTTGAATTTGGCTTTTCAATCCTATTTCTACATGTAGAAATAGAATCTACTGAATACACATCTTTTTCCTTCTATCCCTCATTCCTGCTCAGAAAATACCACGTTTGTCATTCTTTCTTTCTACCACCCAAATTTGTTATAAGTTTGCTCGTTACGTTGACACAAATGTTGGAAGAAGGATAAACAATGACAGAGATTCCCTGGATGGCAGGCCACTGATGTAAGAAACATGTCTAGAAAAGGGGCATTTCTGGGATTCCCTCTACAGATTCTGCTGTAACAGATATATGTACCCCATAGGTACATCTTCCTTTAAAAAGAAAGTGTCCAGAGTTTTGTCTGGTATTATATTCATATGCATGCCCATGAGCATGTACAAGGTCTAGAAGTTCAAAGGCCTCCTTTCAAAAGACAGGTATTTTTAATAGAGAACACCAAAAAGAACATACATGCAGCACACAATAAGGAAATACTGATAAAGTATTGTTTTCTAAAGAAAACAATGCAAGCATTGATTAAACATACTTAAAATTTCTCAGCTGAACATAGGAAAATTCTAGTGTGTGTGTGATGACAGCGCAACACATTTAAAACATAAAATATGAGTATACTCTGAAATATAAAAATATTTTCAGCTTCAGAAACTCTTCTAGAAAGTTATATAATTTCAGTATAGTAAGGGAAGACTGTAACTTAGCTACAAAAGCTGTTTTCATATGGTGATATAATTTGAATCTCAACTATAAAGATATTCATTCTAATGAGCTCCTTATGCTTAAAGTATATACAAATATCTCTGTCAGTATAATCTTTGGGGCTGGTATTACAAACATTTAAAAGTCAGGACATTTGTAAGTCAAGAATTTTGGAAGGCATTTATGGTGTGCAAACTATAATGTTCAGTTTAGCCTAAGTACCAAATCAAACCACTTGATATACACTTTTTAGTGTCTGCAGAGAGCGGAGAGGCAGGTTCACAGGCATATCACCACCCACACATGTAAATAGTGCAGAGCTGAGTAGAGAGAAGAGGAAAAGATTGTTCTCTTCCATTTTTTTTCCCTCACTGGTCTTGCTCCACATGTGTCCATGTGAATTAGACAGAGATTTTTCTCCCCTCCCCAGTTTAATTGCAAAGTATATGGAGCTCTAAGAGAATATAGTGCCAATATTTCTCTATTTTATCCTTACAGCATTTTAATTTAAGCAGGCTATTCAAAAAGAAAAAAAAACAACAATCTTTAACATATTCAGAATTTTGGCTGTCTATAGATGTAAACTTTATGCTGCATTAACACTGATGTTTGTATTAATTTTCCTTAAAAAAAGAAATAAAAATAATTTATATATGCACTTTTCTTTATTTCTTTACACACTTAAAGGCATCCATAGCCACCAAATTCCAAAAAATAACAGACTAAAATCATATTAATACTCACTATTAATGCAGAATCACCTACTGATGTAAATGATTCCCCTGAATAATTACTGTAGTTAACTTCAAATCCAGTAAACAAATACATTCCTATTTAAATTTTTTTCAGATTTTTTGAAAATGTTTATTAATATATTACTTTGGAATAGGGAAAGTTCCAGCTTCAGTGAACAGAAATCCAAACCAATATTCAGATTTGTACAATTGCTTGTGGAAAATGCTTTCACACATTTTTATGCTACAGGCCTATTTCATCGCTTGTAAAATCGAAGATTGGACAGCAGATTTTGAATGCCTTTGTTAAAAATAAGTTTTTGATAAAATGGCTCACTTGACTGGTTTGAGATATGCGACGCGTCCGATTATACAGTGCCATGGAATCTCCCTCCCGTGTTCTTTCAATTCGCCATCCCCATGCCAGCATAGTTTTTAGTGATTCTTTGATTGGCCATCGATAAATTTCTTTCTCCTAGAAGAATGCACATGCAATAATTTCCTTGTTTATTACGTAGCTGTACAGAGCAAAACATAACTATTGGGCTTTCACCTGGTTATACTGAGGTGCAAAGAAATGTACTGAAATCAGCTCTACTGGCCCAGGGATACTGCAAAGAAGCAAATAAATAATATAAGCTATTAAAAAGTTTATTTATCATATAAGAGGTGGGCAGAAGATGATTACAGGGATAACCATGTTAATAGCATGCTCAGATTATGAACTCAAAGGTGGAGCAGTAATTATCAAAAGTAATGCAGTGTTTTGTCTGCTACACGAAACAAAAAAAAACCACCATAATTAAAGAATCATAAAAAAAAAAAATCTATGTTGGAATGGACCTCTGAGCATCATCTGGCTCAACCTTCTGTTGAGGTCAGATAAGCTAACTTGATCGGACTATCAACAGTTATCAAGATCAGGTTACCTAGGGTTTGACATGTCATGCCTTGAATATTTGCATTGCAGGTGATTTCACTGCTTCTGTGGACAGCCTATTCCCATGTTTGAGTTGTCAAGATAAGAAGGATTTCCAGAGAACATTTCTGCTGAAGCAACTTACACCCATTGCCTCTTGTCCTGTTACTGTGCATCCTTGTGAAGGGAAAATAACCATCTTCTCTATAACTAGCATTTAGGTACTGGGAAAGCCGAGGTTATATCCCCATCAGCTTTCTCATCTTTAAACTGAACAAACTCAGTTCCTTCAGCCTTGCTTCATTTATCAAATTCTCCAGTCTTCTAATCATTTTGGTGGCCCTCTGCTGCAGACCAGGCAAAGCCTAAACCTAAGTCTTCACTAAGCAAGTAGGCATTCCTGCATGACCTTACTGTAAAAATATACTGGGAATTTGACACTTTAGTTTCACCATTAGTTATGCTATGTAAATTCAGCCACGAGAAAAAACAGGTCGAGTCGCCTATTTATTGGAAAATATTGTAAAAAATTGTAAAATCTCTTTTTGAAATTTTGAGGAAGGAAACAATCACACAAAAGCTGACATACTCTAAACAAACTTTTTAAAAGTGACGTATACACCAGGTGGTATTTTCACAGTGAATGAAGTAATCTTTCAATCACCTTGGATCAAGAAGGAACAAATTCCTTACCTTTTCAGACAATAACTTATACTGTTTCATTAATGGTTGCACTTTTGCAGATTCAGAATATGTTTCACCATATGTCCATCCATTGGCAAACTACAAACAGTAATAATAAGAGAGGAAAAAATGAAGAAAGGAAAAAAAATATGAAAAATTTTATTTTTACTGGTACAAAGGAACTGAATAATGCTTCTGCAAAGCTGTTTTCTTAAAATTTCATTTCTACTATTTTCTCAACAGTTTCTCAACCAACATTTGTATTATCTACACATAATGAAATTATGTAGCATGCCATCTTTTTGAAAATTAATGATTACACAAAGCTAACACTTCAATACAGTTTTCTTTTAGATATTATATAGAGCAGAATACTGTGCTATAGTCGAGGAACTATTTTTAATGCTGGACACACAAACCGCACAAAGGAATAAAAATCCTAAAGAGGTTTTTTGGTTATAAACCTGAAATTTGAAGTCAATAAAGATCTTAAACAATTAGCAAGTATATTTACTCAAAAGTCAACAATAAAAATAATGAAATTATGAAACACTATTTTGAAATACTCATATGCACTTACAGAACTTTCCCCCCAAAGGCACTTCAAGCAAATATAGGTTTATATCTTACTTATGTACCAACTTGTAGTGTTATGAAAAATAATAATATTCTGAATAAAATGTTTTAAGATGAAATGGATTCAAATAGAAATTCTGATTTTGCTTTAACAGGAATATGGATTTTACCTTTTCCATTGACCATTTGTCATGAGAGTGTTCTGCATATTTGTTAATGAAATATTCTAGCTTTTCAGGGATTGTAATGCTGAAAGTGAAGAGAAAAACAGTCATATCACATATGCTGAAATGTGAATGCTTTTGTTTTGAAGAAAACTTTCAAATACATAATTAGTAGTGCATACATCCATTCAAAGCATCTTACTGTGCTCTGTTTCCTCACATACAGTTTGCTCCAAGCCCCAGTTCAGTTAAGGAAAAAAAAATCTGAGTTACTTAATGGGCATTGAATGAGAATCACAGCTGCTGTAGGAATTCTACTTCTTTGACACATATGTGCAGGGAAAAATCAATAATACTACTGAGCACTCATGCTTTTTGTCACATATTTCTATTATTAACATTCATTTTCTTAAGAGTAAAGATGTAACTATGAACCATGGTTTTAGAAATACAGTGGTAACTTATTGCACGTCCATTATAATAAACTAAGTGTGCTAACAGTCCTTTTCGAAACTCATTTTATATATTTATGTCTATTTGATATATTCCTACAAATTTTATCATATGCTTGAAGCACTATAACTTATGACAACTCAAAAGTTATATGCTCAAGGCTTTATTTTCCAACACTCCAGTGAATATTAAAAATATTAAAAACTATATTAAAAATAGAAAAAAACACAAATAAATACACTAGCCCTTCAACATGTGTATAAGACAGTGCAGAAGTTAAGGTTTCTTAAGCAGTAAAAGAAAAGCAGCTCTCCTTAACTGTCAAACAAGCACCAGAGAAAGAATTCTCTTCCAAAAATAATTTATCAAATCTCAGCGTTTTTCTGCATCTGCACGCCTACAAATGAAAGGCAATAATTTCTTCTTGGTCACTTACGAAATAGCAAAATCTTTCCCCTAAAATGAAGAATTTTGGCAGCAAAAGTGTTACAGTGCCATCTACTGCAAAGCAGAAGAATCTGGTTTTTAATCTTCAGTGGCAGGGTGGGAAAAAGCAGAAACGTAATAATGAAATTATGTCAGAGTAACAGTTTGCAGGAGTCTAGCCATATACAAAGGCCAGAAAACATTCATTCAGCATGCTAATCATTTTTTTTTATTGTTTAGAAATGTGTATTTCGAGGAGAACTCTACTAATGGTATAATCCTTTGAATAATTTCAGAAATGCAATAAATTGACAAGTACAATAAGGTCATATTATCTACAGCTTCATATAAATAGGTCTAGGACTACTAAGCAGCGTGATGCAGAATTTCCATGTTAAAAGAACATAGGATAGGTTGGAAGTCACACTGATAAAAGTAGTGCTTTCTTTGTCTTGAATCATCACAGAACTGTTGACTCTTATGGCAACACGGTGAGTGGTAATTCAGGTTGTGTTAAGTAACATTTTCTGAGTTTTCAAACATATTCTGGCTATCTATAATTTTCCTTTGAAATTACACCAGATAAAAGTCATCTTCGATGAGTTAAATGATAGTATAATATCCTCACTAAATTTTGTTAAATCTTCATAGATCTTAAATACACCTTAGAAAAAACAATTTTAATGGTCACTGATGTGATTTCTATATTCCAGTCTAGACTATGGCTTTTACTACCATATTTTAAAGTGCCTACATGTACAAGCATGCTGCAAAAAAAGGTATCAATCTACTGACGGCATTCTGTGTTCTGAATGTTAACACAGACAGAATGTTTACAAAGGCAATTGAAGCAAATGTCTTACAAGCTTCATCATTTTTCAACACACAGTGCATAACCACACTCCTGTAAGACTATTCTATACAAAAGATAATGGAGCACTAGCTGTAGTGAAGAATCAGGACACAAAAATTCCATTCAGATATGCGTTTTGTCTGGCTAATGTACTTAAAAGAGCATGGTCAGAGTCTGACTGCCTACAGACAATAAAGATCTTTCTGCCCAATTCCCCATTATTCATAGTAAAAAGAGATTATATGAATGCCTGATCATCTTCATTTGTATTCATACACACTGGAATTAGTGTCTTGGCACATGTCAATAATGACAGAGATGATGTAGACTAATCTATTTTTTCTGCTTCTAAAAACACAGTTTGTCTGCAGCAGATGTACAAAGGTAACTGGACAGTTCTATCGTAAGGATGAAAATGTATTAAAAATGTTCTAGATCAACCAAGAAACTAGTTATGCAACTGAGTATTTATTGCTTTATATGATTAAAAAAAATACATTAAAAAAATTACGTTAAGGTCTCCATTTTATCTAGAAGATAAGTGTTCATAAGAGAATAAAAGCTGTAAGTTCACATCATACCCAACAATAGACTCCATTTGTCTTTTACACATTCACAATAAAAAAAAAAACAAAACACTAATTGCAACCAAGTAATTACTTACTTTGATGTATCAACAGGTTGAGGATTAAAGTTCCCATCTGAATCCATGGAAGACTGTTTTTCCATCATATTGACGTAATTTGATTCCATATAGTCTGGAGGTAAGGCTCCTGCAACTGCACTCAAACAAGGCAAAGCCAATTTGAACAATTCTTGTTCATACTTCTGTGGAACACAGGGGATAGAACGTGAGTAGTGAATGGAAGCTATCAATATCACTGCTGAAACTGATACAGCTGTATGTGAAACCAAGTTGCCACAGAATGGCTTTCTTACTTAGTGTGAAAATGATTTTTTGTTCTGAAAATAAAGGAAACTGACTGTCCAAAGCATATTATACACTATAGATATAGCAAGTCTTGCCCTTGCTGAAGTAAATGGCAAAAGTGTGGGCTTCGTTGGGAGCAACATTAGGCATTTTTTAAATGCCTGGGAAGAAAACTTAGCACAGGAATATGCATACCATTTCTAAATACCTAGATTTGAAAAGAAACTCATGAAGTTTTAAGCAGGTTGGTTACAAATACTGATAGAATGAACAATAAATGCATAGCAAGTTGTATTATTAAACTGTTGCCCAATATAGGATTGAGTCAAGGGTGATGAAACTAGAACTACTAAGCAAAGGACAATGCTCTTGGTTTAAGGAAGGATAGTGCTTGAGGTAGAAAAGTGCAGTTTTCAGTCACTTGCAGATGCTCGAATTTGCTTTTAGGGCTCTGAAGTAGCTGACCTTCACAGATACACCTCAAGATTACTTCATTTAGCTATATAATTTTTTTTTAAATGAGCAGACAAAATAGTATACCTACATTAAAGCAGAAGCTATAAGAGGAAGATTTAAATTTACTAAAGTCTATGTTTTTTCCTTTAAAGTGGATAAGACAGTGTTGATAAAAGCTGGGTAAAAATGACGGGTTGAAGAAAAAAAGTTACACAGTGAGGATTTTACAGTAGCAGATGGATATTAAAATGAATTACCTTTTGAGACAAAGCATCAAAAATACCCCAGAACAACTTTCTTGATAAATGAAGTTCTTCTTCTGATGCAGCACCAAAGTTACCCCATCCACCTGGCAAACAATAATACTTCCAGCATCTTTCATAATGATTTGTCAGCAACTAAAACAGAACATATTTTGAAAGCAAATAAAATATAACTGTTGATGTTCTTCCATTCTGGCACTCGACCATTACACAGACACTGCCAGAAAAATTTCCAATTTTTATCAAGAAGTTATGTTGCGTATCTCTTCTTTAAATCATTGTTGGATATATACACAGAATGAGCAGTTCTTTCTTTTAACATTAGTGACATATGCAAAAACATGTGATAGGATAATTTTCCCCAACACCACAAGAATTCTTAACAGCTCAGATGAAGACAAGAATTCACCTCCCTCTGTGTGTAGCCATTTCAAACACTCCTGCTTGGTGGGTTAGATAGTAGAACCATGATTTCACCTAGTTCCCAATTATTATTTACATGTCTGAGAACTATTCAACAATAACATCCAGCGTGACTCATCTCTTCCGTGAGTTGTAAAATCTGTTATCAGTCTACCTTCCTGTCCTCTATTACAAGTGGCAGAGGAGCTTTATCCTCTCTCCCTCTCTTTCATTAAATACATATTTCAGGGATACTTTCTTCTTAAGTGGTTACAAGATTTCGGATTATCAGGGACTGAAATTGTACAAGGACCTGCTACTGGGTATTTGTCAAACTAAAACATCAAAAATATTGCTCTTAATGTGTGTTCTATGTCCCTGAGTCACAGAAAGGAAGAGGAAAAATTAGTTGTACATCTGTCAGTGAAGACAACACAAATTGAAGAACAAATTTCTGGCAATTACAAGGTATGAAAACCTAGTCCTACTCAGGGGCAGATTTTCCTAAGACACAGAATGATCTTTCTAAAAAAATTTACCTGGAATTTTAATTCAGAGTTTATTTTAACAGTTTCTCAGAGAAAAAGAGAATTGTTTCAACATCACTCTGCAAAGCACATTGGCAAAGTGTTACAAGTCACAGTCAGTGAAGAAATGACAGGATTCCCTTTTCACTAGCCAGAACAAATGCCAGGATGGAAAAATACAGAAATTTGTAACATAAATGTGCAGAAATAAAGAGAGACATTAAATAAAAAAATAAAATCAAAACTCTTGATGCGTACGAATGAGGACTTTGATAACCAAAAATGTAACCTCAATACTGTGCAGTTTTGTTACACTTCTCATGGATCAGAAAAAAAAAACCAATCCAGATAATGCATTTGTATATCTTCAGACTTAAATACTCTATTATTATCCATTTACTATTTAAATTGTCAGATGATTAAAGAAAAAAGGGAAAGAAGAACTTATGTATATAATGTAAAAAGACAGAAGATTTATTATTCGTATAGAACAACAAAGGTCTCAGAAATATAGACTCTAATAGTCAAAGATGTATTTGAAAATATTTTTTTCAAAATAAATTCTATTACACAATAGCTAGACTTCAAGTTTGCTTTTGGACAACATGTCAGTGCTAATATATATGTATGTATTTTTAAATCTAGTCAAAAGTAAAGGCAAGTTTACTCATAGAGAAGTTCATGATGAAGCACTGAATATGATTTAAGAGGCAATAAAACCAAGGCAGCCCTATTCCAGAAAGCTCACACCAAATTATACAGGAAAAACATCACAGATTCAAATTCACATGCTGCCTAAACTGAGGTAATTTTGAATCGTAGAAACCAGCAAAGGTATTCACAGTAGATAGCACTCTATTCTGATTTAGCCTTCAGGATTTCCTCCTCTCTTCCCATTCAAAACTACATTTTCAGATGCATGACTAACTTGTAAGTGTCTTTTTAGAGTACTACAACCTGTTTGCTAGCAGAAGTTCGTAAGGAATATGCATGGTACTTTCAAATCAGAAACACATTAGTAGATATAAGTAAGAGTTCCCTGTTAAATTACTGAAAATCAGTTTACAGTCAGTGAAACCTTTGAAAAGCTCTAGTTCTGTCTTCAGATAGAGAGTTCGCTTTCCTCAGAAAGCTCCTATTACTTAAGTGTCAACGGAAAAAAACATTTGCCAATGCTAACACTACTGTTCTCTTCACAGCTATATTCTCCCAAAGCCTGACTTGCCAAAAGGATCTAATTATTATCTCCTTCCTGTTCAGTTCAGCAATATGGGAAAGTCACTGCAGTCATGACCCTCAGGATCAAAAAACCTGTGGTCCTAGATGAACAGGTCTCAGGGAACTAGGTTTATTCTCAAAAAAAAAAAAAACCTGAAGAATCATAGCCACGCAGGGAGAGCCAAGTTACTATTTGGTTTTTGCAGCACATAAAACATCATAATGCACTAGAAAGGTCCCATTCAGGGTAGTACAAGAATGGCTGTTCTGGCATCTTTAGTTTGACTAAGCACTTCTCAGAGTGGGAGCAACCAAATTATGGGGAAAGACCATGCAGCAGCAGGTCCTGGTTTTGAGACTAATGATTTAAATTCCTCATCTGAGGTCAGAGACTGTAATCTGGCTATTAAAAACCTGCATAATTCTGAGAAATATTTTGGCAAAGAAATCAGATGTAAAATGCAACTAATTCTGATATGTGGCTTTTAAAGCATAAATAAACATTAAATAAGAAAAGATGAAATATCTCTTTCAAAGTTGTGGTGAGAAAGCATGAAAAAGGACTGCTGAAAAACAGCAATGGGTAAGGTGGGAAATGATACGTTTCTTAGAATTGCCAATGAAATCTGGAGAATCTTTAAGGAATGTGTCATCTCAAAAAGGAAAAAACCACATTTTTCTTGTACATTAGGAATCAGAACCAAAAATATGAAGAAACCTTTTGGGGTTGCAAACAAAATGGAAGATTATTAAAAAACATGTATTGCTTAGATTTCCAAGCACAAACCGCAGAAAAAGTCCATTTTCCAAGGGCAGGGAAAACCAACACAGAGGGCAGAAGTAAGGGTACATAAACACTATTAACTGTCATCTTCCTTCACGCACTGGATTCTGACCCCCGCCCCCAAAGGGTTTTCTATTCTGTGTCCATATCGACTTAAAAAAAAAAGAAATAATTAAATAAGAGGCAAACATTAGACATGGACTTCATAATTCCATATGGATGGACGTAAATTAAACTGAATTTCTGCCAAAATAGCAATTTAAGAACTATGGTCTTAGATTATTGCAGAGTGGAGATAAGGTAACAAAGAATATAGAGAACAATCTTCATGTAAGTATTTTCTGTTGTATTTTGTTACAAGGAATGCTGTTGAATATTAAAATACACTTTTACCTTGAGAGGCATCTTTGCATGTTCATTTAATAGAGGAACATCAAATACTAATCTTCTCAGCAAATGCTGCATCATGGAAGGCCGCAACTGCCTAAAAGCAGACAAACCATTTCAAAAGGATGTACTAGCATAGTTTCATGTAAATAATTAATAGACACATTAAAGCAACCTGTCAGTTCTGTGCCATTAAAATTCTTCAAATTAATAAAGTAACTGGATTTTGCTTATGGCACTAAAAAAAACGTGTCCAAAAGAAAGCAAACAAGTGCATACCAAAGAAAATCTTCTGAATAAACTGCAAATCAAATGCTTTAAAGAAGCAGAGAAAATATCTCATCTATAGACAGAGAAAATCAGGAAAAAAAAATACTGAATTTTAATATTGTATATTATGATCAAAATGCCCATGAGAAAAGCCTATAACATTAATTTCTTCTAATATATCTCAAGGGCTCTTAAAATGAAGACATAGGAGCACTAACTCCTTAGATGTACTAAGCAAGACACGCAGCAGTGCATATCAACTGGAAGAAGAAATAGGTACAGCATGTATGTTAGAATGGCATGGACATTAAAACTTTGCAGATCAATGGCAAAAGCTGGTTCATTTTATTGGTTCTTGTCAAGACTATATATATATGTATATATATATATAAAATGGTCAATGTGATACATTTTATAAAGTAATGGTATACGGTACCTTTTTACAGTACTATAATATAAACGTCTGTAATTTCTGAACACATTTCCACATTATGAAACAAAAATATGGCAAAATATTAAAAAAAACTCCGGTAATTTGAAAGTCTATATGTTGCTAACTTTAATTACAAATGGAATTCGTAAGTGCCCAGTCAATTTCTGATAATTGAGCCTGTAGGCTTATAAAAATATTGGATAATAATCAACTGGTTTTGAGACTGCAGATAGCCAGAAAAAATTTTTCCTATAGGTGTCAATAATGACATATAACAATACTAGTAATTGATGAGGATTTCCAGTGTAACACAACATAAACAAACACAGAACTGTACAATCTCCATGGAACTGTACAATCTACTGATCACCAACAACATTGGCAATCTGTACAGCTAAAAGTATTTAAATGGCACTTCAGTGTATGCACAATTCCACATTTCCAGAGCTTTATCTTTTTGCAGTACATCCTCTTAGTTAATCGCCAAGGTTTTAATTTAAAAAACCTTAGTAACAGCAAAATAACTGAGGACTGCATATGAATTATTTATAAAGTTGCAAACTGAATATAGTTATTAAAAAATATTACAATCACCTGCCGGGAAAAAAAAATCTGAATTATACTACTAGGGCCAGAGTTCTGCATTCCTGTAGTATAAATATGACAGGTCACTTTATCAATTAGCATTCCTGTGCAGCCAGGAGAACTTTCTTACCCACAGATAGACAGCAAACACTCTTCAATAGAATCTCGCTGAGCTTTGGTAAGAGAGCATCCCTTTGAGAGTCTGTACACAGTATGTAATAAGGAATCGATGAGAGAAGCATGGTGCTCTGTGCCAGCAAAAAGAGGAGCACATCTGGTTAACAGAGGCAAGACTGCTGTGCAAAGGTATCGATTCAGAGCCAAAGCCATATCCGTAGCACTTAAAGCAGCCTATGAATTAAATGGGACAGAAATTAGACTCATCTCATCAATGTTGTTACAAATGAAAATAACTTCTTGTTTGTTTTTCTTGTGTAGTAGTTATAAAGAGGGAAATTTGCACAACACATGAATGAGGATTTGATACCTACTGGAAGCTTCTTGCTTCTACAGTCTTAAAGATGGCTTTTGTTTTGTTTTTAATGAACAAAAACATAAGCACTGTTTCAAAACCAAAACAATTATCAAGACTATATTAAAAAATGTCATAGTTAGGTAACAGAACACTCCAAAATCAGGTAATACCAGTCAAGTCTGCATTTACAAAACTCGATATTTTTCTGTTATGATCAAGCCCAAACTCCAAGTGAGGAAAAAATCCTCACCTGCTCTTTCTTAAATAACAAGATAATTATTTTCAGAAAAACGTTGACAGAAAAGGTCAAGTAGGGAAATCAAAGTCCATGTCTTAGCCCTCATACAAGTTCTCTAAATCTGATCTTTCTGGACCAAGCCAGCTAAGAAAAATTAGATGGTAATAAGACTGACAGAAAAAAAGGCAGCAATTTTGATGGCGAACACCAAAAATTTAGTGATGTCCTAAATAATAATGTAGATGTCCATAACAAATGCATGGAGACGAAAACTTCCTGTATATCCCTGAAAAGAGGCTCTCAGTTACATGTTACATTGAGAGATTATTTGATTTTGATTCCATAGTACAAGCTCAGAAAGTCTCCTGGGGAAAGGCAATTGCATGTTTTATGGATATAGGTATCAAGAGGAGCTCTTTATAAAGTGAGCATCATTCTGGAGAAAGCCTCTTCACTGTTCTTCAAGTGTGCTCAAAGCTCAGCAGCAACAGGCAGCTCATCCAGCATTTGAGAAATGCAGAAGACAACATCAAGAAACAAAAAATGCTTTTTTGAGGAACGAAAAATGCTGCAGTGTTCAATAAGATAACAGAACCAAAGTAACAACACTTAAACCCTTACCGTATCTAAAGAAGCAGCAGCACGAAGATCTGGCAGAAAGCCAACTTCAAGAAGGTGTAGAAGAAAATCCTGGTCCTCAATTCCATAGACCCTGTCAAGGAACAAAACCATGGCTGCCTTGTGATCTGGGCAAAACCCCGCAGACATGTCAGGTTCCACCACAGTACCATCTAAAAGGAAGAAATAAGACTTCAATGACAAGGATCATCCTTCACCAGCAGACTTGGCAGTCATGCTACTACTTGTAAGAGGTTTTGAGTCTCTGTTAATATCTAAGCATCTTTCCCATGGTTTTGTTACACAAAATCAAAACATCTGTAGCTAACTGAAAAAGAATGCATACGGCAAATTCTACCCAGATAGACCTCAAAGTCCATACATGCTTTACTGTTCATGCTTTGTGTATTAAGGGATACTTATCAGTTGACAGTCTAATACGATAAGTATCCAAAACATACTAATTCATCTACAGAACCACCTAGTTCTTAGAAGAAGCAGACAGAAAGTAAAAAATACAACAATTCTACATCAAACACCCCAGGAGCGTGCAGCACTGGTATGTATATCTATAATGTATGACAATGAATCAAGATTGTGCTAAAAAGTCTTCTGTATCTAAAAACTTCTGAAATATCTGTAAGGAATTCATTGAAATATTTTTAATTATTGATACTTTCATTTTCAAAAGCAAATAAACAATTCTGTATCCAGGAGCTTTTCTCAATGCTACTGAAATATCACCTATAGATCTATCACTACTTGGAATATAAATAAATAATGGTGTAACAGAATGATTGATCTTTTTATCTCTTCTACTGTAACCTATTGAGCATTCTTGTGCTGTATGTCCCTAGACAATCCATTGTGCAATTATAATGTTCTCTCTCCAGATACCCAAAAAAGCAAATGTAATTCTTTTCCCTTTTATATTGATGCTCACATAGGTCCCACTATTGCAATCAACTCTATGTAGGCAGAGAACACAAAGAAATGCATTTGCACACAGATGTCACACCTATAACTTCACCATAGTTGCTGAAGAACAACTCTGGTGTCTTAGTAAGATCTGGTAGAAACAATTGATAGGGTTAGAACAGCACCAGCTAAGGATTATGTTATCAAGGAAAGAGACTGCAATTTTAAGAAATATTTTAGAAAAATATAAAACATAAGGTTTTAAATTTTGTTTTAAAGTTGCAATAGATTTTCATTATTCAATTTAAACGAATGGGATTTACACCAGTGATTTAAGTGTACACAGAATTATTGCCTATAGCACACAGAAAAATTTTTGAAACATGTTTGAAATACAAATGATTTCTCTTTTAATTCATAAAATAATTTAATTTCTATAACATTTTTAAATACTGAGAGAAGTATGAGTATCAATATGTCGTTAAATTACGAAACTTAAGAATGGGATGGGAGAAAATGAAGTAGATTAATTATCTTACCTTTAGCTATGGTTGGCATGTGGAAAGGAATACTAATTACTCCCACCAAGTCTTCCAGTGGAATCAAAGACCGTAGAATTGATCTGATCCTAATGGCTTCCCCTTTACCAGCATGGATTAGCTAAGGAAAAGACAAATAAAAAATTAACAAGGTCTTCTTTTTATCTTCTGTATGTGTTCATCTTCTGGAAATTTCTTGAACCATAGATACACAAGAATGACTGTCCTCAAAATTACATTATCATAATAATGTAAATTTTACACAAACTGTATTTGCTGTATTATGGATGTAAATGTGCAAAGTCTAGAAATCTACTTGTTTGATTATTAAATAAGACTAAGCTCACTTTCAGGATGGAATACTAGGTAAAATGGGTGAACAAAGCATTAAAACATAGCACATGGAGGCAGGAGAGGAGGGAAGCAAAACTAGATTTTCAGATTAAAAAAAGCCAGTTTTTCTCTCCTTGCCAAATAACACCACTTTCAGGTATGCCAGTTGTTTTGGTTTTGTTGTAAAAAAGGCAGCAAGACAGGGAGAAAACAAGACACTTTTTTATTCAAACAAAACAGATATTCATTCACTGACCTCACTATACGGATATCTCTCAATTTATCAATCTCTGCACAAAATTGATACTGATCTATATGAATTAGGGCACATTTCAGGATGAAATGAGAAATTATGCATAACCAAGTAGGATTTCTGAAGAACAGTAAGGTATTTTGAATGATAAATAACAAATATATTCTAATAGTTTCAAACTCTTCGGAATTAAGTGGTAAGGGCTTGGGTTTTACAGTGGGAGTGTCTAATTCTTTGTATCTAACGCCTGAAATAGTGACACCTTACTTTTGAGAAGGTTTGTCAGTGTGAATAAACATTATGAGATATCAACGCATATGCCCAGGAACAATGCTTATTCCCACGTTTTAAAAGAATGTCCTATAATATCTATCCTTTTATATGCAAGTTAAACAGTCTGTTAAAAAAAAGAGAGTAATTTGAAGAGAGTAAAACTATGTTAAAAAAAAAAAAATCAATCACTCTACACCATCACAACAAATAGGGAAATTTGAGGAGTTTGATTGTCACAAGGAACGATCAAAGAATATTCATGAGAGAATGTTGTTGAAGATCAACCACAGGAAACAGCAATAAGAAAAGCAATGGAATATGTCCTTTAAAAAGAACAGTTTCAGAGTAGTTTACAGAAATTCCTTGCAAATTACCAGATGAACACATTATGTACATTAAGACACTATGTAGCCGCACCACTGCTTCAACACCTGTTAATGTGTTATGAAAAATCCAAACAGCAAACCACCAACCAGTAAAACAACTATGACTTTACTTTCTAACAGATGAAGACATAAAACTTACATGCATTTCAGGGGCACAACGTCCTAAGAGATCAATCAAAGCAGAATAAAAGGTCATGATTGCATTTCCCATGTGAATAGTGTCATCTTCTTGTTCTTCCATTTCACTGCAATTAGTCAAACGTTAAGGAAGTTTTTACATTAGCAAAAAATAAAGAAAATCTGCTCATAGGTGTAACAGCTTACACATAGTGGCTTCCTGTTAACTAGTGGACTTTCGGGAGACTTAACACAGAATGGAATTTGTCCCTAAAAGATTGTAGTGACATCTGCATTGTTACCATTTATCTGTCTCATTTTGCTTCAAGGGGATTGATTCTTAACTGACTGGCAAAGAACAAATAGGATTTAATATTTAGAGAGAGTTACTTAAATTAACAGTGCAGAGGAAGCACTATTTGGTAGAAGACAAATCTCTACCCTCCATAGATTTCAAGGAAGAATCCAATTGATAATTCCCATGTTGAAACAAACAAGTCATTTCATGACTAGGATTATAAAACAAATAAACAAAAATGATGGCAACATAAACAATTCCACTGCACCTACAAGGTTTTACTAGATCCGTTACTTGGGGAAGGTCCATCTCTTGTTGGATCTTCTGATATTTGTATTGCTTCCTCCATGGCAGCAAGTAACCCATTGCCTCCTTCTCCTCTTAGAGCTGGACCAAAACATTCAGGTCGACGGATAAGCAGTCTGACTACAACATTAGCATTCTCCTCCACACTCTCTCCTACCACATAGAAAAAATATCAAGACCAGATTATATCAAAAAGACTTCTGAAATATAATCACAAAAAGCTTCACAAAAGTGCATAACGTACACATCAGTAAATACTTTTAACTACGAAAAGATTAAATATCATGACAAAGTTACATAAACACACAAACCTACTATATTATTGCAACATAAGCTATGAAATAAAACGTGATTTAATTAAAAATTAGAACCAAAGAAGTAACTATGTAATAAAGGATGTTCAAAGCATCGCTGAAGCTACCGATTTGTAGTAATGACTCATAGTCAAGTGAGAGAGTTAATGAGGAGACAACACAGCTGCTAAACATTAAAACTGGACTGTCTAAATCCTCATCAAAAACGGGGGTTTGGCTCTATGTCTAGCATGAGTTTTAGCATAAAAAAATTTAGGACTCTCTGCTCTACTTCCAAAGGAGATACAGGCATTTCAAAGACTAAAGATGGATAAGAAAAAATGGGGCATAGGCTCGCAGGACTCTATGTGACTTGTGAAATGGGTATCTAAGTTACTGTGTATCTTGCATAATTCTACTCTTTCTACAAATTGTGCTTTAAATTTACAGTAACTTATCAAGTTGGCTTGTATTACTATTTTAAATGACAAACTTATTTGAACATTAGAGGAAGTTATAAAATTTACAGGCCTCTACTCTACCATTGCAAAAAACAGCAAAACGAAGAAAATCCAAATATCGCTCTCCTTCAACTGGATTCCATCCAATGTCTGGGTAGCCTTTACAAATCAACAAAGGACAACTCTGCAATCCACATCCAGCCAAGTAGCGGACCACCTAAAAGCAAGGTAAGATGAAAAAGATATTAACTGTGAAAAAGAAGTGAAGTTTCAAAGGGAAGCATCCTCATACGTTGCCTCGGATATGGTGTCCACATTCTACTATCCCCAATGAAATCATATCATATTTTGGGCAAATGAGAAGAGCAGCCACTTTCTTAGCTCACTTTCCCACTCTTTTCCTACTTCTGCCATGAACTGCAAGACCTTACTTATTTCAATTCCATTTTACTTCTCTTTAAATCACTGCTTTGCTATCTATATCTCATTTCTCTTGCAACCCTGAGTGTTGCAAATTAGGAAATTTTGTAATATTCCACAACTACACACTATCCATACTTGAAAATACTTCTTCAAATATAACTCATAGGTCTACTATTTTATTTTAACCTTTCCTTTTCACTTGCCTTTTTTTTTCCTTTCTTTTTAAACACACAGTAGAAAGACTCCCAGTAATTCAGACCTATAGTCTCAGTAGTAGTTTTCAGTTGGCCCTCTCCTTTCTGAATTATAAGAATTGTAAGCATATTCTTTATCCAATTTAGAAAGCTTCTTTTTGCTGACCATTCATAAGAATGATGTCTCAAAATGTCCTTTTAAACACACATAGTCCATCTTCCTGTTCCAAGAGGGGATCATCTATGCTTACATTACTTCTAACAGATGCTTTCCTACAAAGGTTATAGCATCTCCAGAATTGGAGGTCTTCAAGAACAAATTGGACAATGTATTCCACTGCCTTACTTTCCATTAGAAAGTGTTTTTCAATGTCTATCTTGAATCTGTCTTTCCATTATTTAAGCCGCTTTTCTTATCCAACACTGACATAGTAACCATTATTCTATTTCTCCTTGCAGCAGCAACTTGCATATTCTACACAATTGTCACATGCTCTCTTGATTTTTTTTATTCTTTAGTCTAAATAATCTAAATTCCTTCAATCTTTTTTTGATACAGGTTTAAATGTTAGGAAAAAAATACAGATATAGATAGATAGATATTCCTATGGAAATCTGTCATAGATTGTAAGTTGCCACAAGGCTTCTAGTAAGCCCTAATGCATTATGCCACCACTGCCTGTCACCATCAAGACAGAATAACAAAGATTTTAGCAATGAAGTTCTGTTGGGTATGGATCTCACTATTCCCAAAGTAAGAGTTGCCCTTGAGGCAATACTTTTTGGTTACATCTATGTATGTAATAACCATAAACTCAGTTCAACTATCCAAATCACTAGCAGAAAGAACAATCAGATCCTGATAGTCTTCCTCTGAAAAATACGCGAAACTCTCATATATCTTATAATCTTGGATTTTGAATACTCCAGGAAACAGGAATCTTCCTTTCTCTACAGGGGAAAAAAATGCTTGATGAAGAAGCTACCAACCTTCTCCAGATCAGGCTCCCTTAAAGCTAGTGCAAGCTCATTGTTATCCATCACAGAAGCTGCTGCAACATCTAAAGGAGTTGATCCTCGCATAGAAGGAGAGGCTGTTAAAATAACATTGAATTTCAACACCAACTTAAAACCCAACAAATTCATAATACATTAATAAAAGTTTTTTTAATAAAATACAACATTTTGTCACAAGGTAGCACATGATTATAAGCATATCATTATACCACTCAGTTTATAATAAATCATCACGTAGTTGCATGAAATTTGACACTGATAAGAAATCAAAAGTACATGGTAGATGTTTAGACTAGAAACAACTTTTCTTACACATTCCTATTCTCATTACATAGTTTGTTTTAAGATCTCATTCTTTCTAATTTTCCTGACACAACTTTGTATTGAGGAAAAGGTAGCAGGGATTTTGTATCTAAAACACTGACATTTTATCAAACGTATTGAAATAGAAAATATCTTTAAGCTTTAAAATACAAGATTATATATTAACTATTTCTTTTAAAAATGGCAGTCATTACTGCATTAGAAAAAGCTAACACTTAACACTCAAAATGCATTTTATTTGGACATTTTCTCTTCAAAAAGATTTTTAGCTTATGCTTCTGTCCTGTAGCGATACATTAATAACGAATTTGTGATCATTAAAAAAATTACTATGACAATTCTAAATTATTATATATTCCCAATTACAAACACTAAATTAAATAAAGGATAAACAGATCTCCTTTATAGTACTTCAGCCTAGAAAAGAAAAGCTTACATTTTAAGAAAATTTCAAGGTTCCTTTCTGGGGATATATATAAGCAAATGAGCTCTGTACTTCCTCCACTGCCATAGGTGTATACTGAACAGGAACAGTTTACAGAAGAAAGTGCAGGGGAGCAATTTTGAGCAGTGAGAAGTAAGCCCTAACGAAATGCTGCCTACACTTATCTATGCTTCTCTTCATCAAAATCAGGATTTTATTTTGTTCCTCAAAATGTGCAACTAAACACTGACTCTTAATGTCCAGGCACGTAAAAAAAGCGTATACTAAATTACCTCAATTTAATGCTACTGTCAGGGATTTGTTTGGAGTTGGCAAAACAGTCAATGCAGATATTTTTGCACTGGGTAAAGGAGAAACTTCAACATGAATAGAGGGCACAAACAGAGGGATGCAGAAAAACACAGGTGGTTTTATATAAATATACATAAAAATCAGCAGAAATTTTTAGGATTTTGGTTTAGAATCTCAAAAGCCACACACTTATTACTTACCAAGGCCAACACTGCTGTTTTCCAATAAATAGCTAAGATGATCAAACATAGCTTTTTGATTCTGCCTGCTGATGCGGCAAAAATAACATAGAAAACGACAGCAGTTTGCCACCATTTTTGGGAAAGTGATTTCCTAAGAAGTAAATAAAAACAGACTGAAGCTCAAACTCTAAGACAGGCATGAAACTTGCAAAAGATCATTTATGTAATAGCCTTTTAACACACTATCATTTATGCATTGTATTCATTGCACCTCAGCGAAGTTAACTGTTAATGTTTCACTCTGGAATCCACAGGGCTTTCTCAGCAAGTAAATAACTCCTTAAGGCTCAAAGATCAAGGTATAAGCTTGAAAAACAAGAGCTGGGTTCACTCATAAATTCTAGATTCAAACACAAAAGAATGTGAATGCTCAGATTCACAGAGTAATACTGAATTGATTTTTTATTAGTTTCTAAAAAGATCTCTCCCTTAAAACCCAGTAAGCATATAAAGTACTACTCGCAGTTTGTTCTTTAAAGCATCTGAAACTACAATGCTAATTATATCTTCCTCCAGAATGGAAGGGTACATTCTTCTAAACGCTTAGTCAACTATTGTGCTAATGGAAATCAGTGAGAGGTTATGGTCTCAGTATCTCCTGTGACTGCTCAGTGCCTTACAGGATAAAACTTTGAACAGCTATATTCCAAACTCTGTCTTCTATTCAGTGAATTGCTTTACCTTGGATTCTCCTCCACCAAGCACATTTACCATCACTTCCATGACAGTTTCATGCATGCCTAAAGCTCTCATGAGATTTGGATGTTGGTAAAATACTTTATTATTCATGATGTCTCTACAGGAAAAGAGAATAAAAAATTGGATTAAAATGTTATGGACCAATAGTTTACCTATTACGGTACTTGCAAAGCTGATTTACCGTGCAATTCTTCACTACCTGAGGTGAAAAATTGTCTCAGGGACCTTTTTCAGGTTGAGTGT
This sequence comes from Tauraco erythrolophus, assembly GCF_009769465.1. Classification (NCBI taxonomy): domain Eukaryota; kingdom Metazoa; phylum Chordata; class Aves; order Musophagiformes; family Musophagidae; genus Tauraco; species Tauraco erythrolophus. The sequence continues at coordinate 88,759,582 of NC_141466.1, read as the reverse complement.
CAATCTCTCCTGATAGTCTATTTTTCTATACACATTGTGGAAGAACCTGACCTTTCTTTTCCCGTATTACCGTTATTTCCCTAATCACCACTTGATTACACCAGAGTAGGATGCTCTTCTATTTCCATTAGAAATTCTAGTCCGGATCTAAGACTATTTTCTTTCAAGAGTATGATCAAAACTGCTATATTAGCTTAAATTTTAAATTCAACTAATCAGTATTTTTGAAAAAGCATTCTTTTCAGAATATCTCAACCTTGAGACATTTGACATCTGACACCAGAACCAAGAAAAAAACAACTGTAGACGAAAGAGAATGCATATCCAGCTATTGTCTAAGCATCAGAAACAGAAGCTGCATATATATTAACCTAGTTCATCACTTACTGCTCAAAAGAACTCTTCTCTCCTATGTATTTCAGCAGAACAGATTTACATACTTTAAAACCAGTCCTGGAGATTATAATGTTAATATTTTATTGGACATAACATGTCCAATAAAAATGTTTGGTTCAAAAAGTAGTTAAATTTCTAAAAACTATAATTAGTCTTGAAATCACACACAACCCATAAATAAATGTGAAAGCCATCAGGTCATATGAGAAAAGGACTAGCAAATCACTACAGAAAATACTGTTGACAACTGTTCAAATGTCATTGTACGTTTTATAGAAGTTTGGGGTTTTTTTTTCTGACCTAAAACTCCTGCAATCAGGCAAGGTAAATTTCAGCCTTACAAAAGATGAGATGTGACAGTTCCATCGCTCTAAAAGCTACAAATCTGCAACTATCAGTCATGCAACAAAATGCATGCAGTATGTCCAATGCAGGTGGCACTATCAGAATTTTTTACTCCCAGTAAGTTCCAGAAAGATTAGCTAACCTTTTTTTCCCCAAAGCTTACAACCAGACTTCATATCAGAGATGACAGAGGATAGGCTCTCTGCCTCCAAAAGCTATCTATACTGCATCTCCTTTCTGCACTAATGCTCAATGGTATCAACCTGCCAAGTAATTCAAAACTCTTCTTTGTCTACAGTAGCTTTCTTTTACACAAATACAGTACAGAAAGTCAAAATGTCACCTCAGTGGCTGGCCAGCAATAGTACACTACTTTGGAAAGTACATCCACTTTCAATGTCCTGTTAAACTGTGGACTGCGTTACAAAATGTCACACTTAAGAAAAAAAGCTTTAAAGCATTTATGAGGAAACAGAGTTTTTAAGCAGGAATGAGTGACACTTCAATTTCTCAACCAGAAGAAAGGAATACTTTCCACTCGCAGCAAAAAACTTGGCATTTCTAAATAGGTGCTGGAGTCTGGGGTAGGTTATAAAAGGTGCAAATGGCACAACTGGGCAATCTAAAAGATAAACAACACTATGATAAAGACTACCAAGAAGGGTGATAAGAATAGGCAGTGAGAACACCAGCTTAACAGAAAGTACTCTTCCTTCCTTACACCAGATTTTCACATATCACCAAAAACTTTGTTAAAATTAAATCAGATTCATGAAATCTTAGCTTTCAATTTGTAGCAGAAAATGTTGAGGAAAAAAATGTAAAAGAACAAAAAGAAAGCAGAACATGAATGGAAAACCTTCTGAGATTGGGTTTTTTTTTCCCAAGTGCAACAATACCACAATCCAGTAATCACTGACTCGTTTTAGACTTCATTAGCTGAAGTGTAATGTAACAAATTTGAATTGTAACATTTGAAGTACAAAGGTGGATTTAGAAATATCAGTATCTGTGTCTCTTGACAGTTGACAAACTTTCCCCTTTGCCAAAGACTTAGCATGAGTACATGGAACATTGCAACAATCAGGGAACATTCATGAGACCTGCTGGCAAGCTAAAAAGTAGACATTGTTCATAACAACACGACAAAATTATGTACGGACATTATTTGGATATTTGAGGTTTTCAGTAAGATCAAATAAAAGAAAAAGGTATTTTGCACAACACAAGCTTCTCTTCTCCTGGCATTCCTGGCATTCTTTACATAATGCTATTTTTGGTTGTCATTGCTCTTGCAGACTGGGGATTTATAATAGATCACAGCTGATGTTTAATCTCACCAGACTGTCTCAGATGGTAACATTTCTTCAAAAAAAGTGAGAGAATAACCAAAACTCTTTGCTAGTAGGGACGCTTACGTTTTCTTACATTGTTTTCTTCAGTTATACTGTTTATTAGGGTATATTTCACTATTATTAATCACATAATTAGGAAAAATAAGACTGAGTGAACTACTTCATAGTTCAAATAGTAGCAACTACATTCAGTGCAATAAACAGATAGCATATATATGGACACATGTAGACACAACTCCATTAGCTGTCTGCTGGGGGAAATTGTATGTGTCAACAGCTACCAGTCATTGCACTCATACAAAATGAACAGAATTCTTGAGAGGATTCTTCACAGCCATATTATTTAAAATATGGTAACATGATATATTTTGTAATATCATAAAACATTATATACATGTCTTCATCTTTTCTCACAAGAAGTCTTACAGATGTAATTTGTTTCTTTTCGAAAATGATGCATACAACGCTGCAAAGGCTCTATCTTACAACTGAAGATACTACACAACTGATACCAGTGTCTGCATTTACACTCATTTAAACTATCCACATTCAAACTTCATGTATAACCTTGGCCATAACCATACAGCAAATAACAACAAAGATCTGTAACTAAAGAGATGTTACACTCCAGTTATTTACCCTAATCCACGAATCATAAGTTTCTCTTCCTCCTTCCCCATTCTGACACTAAGCAAGGAACGGATTTGGCCGAGGGATGCCAGAAGATTGATTGTGTCTTCCACAGACACACTATTAATGGTGTAAGTCTTCGGTAGGGCTCGAACCAGGCCACCAATACCATCGTATTGGCGATGCAGCAACACAAACATGGCCCTCACTAACTCTGGGTCTTCTATCACCGATTCCTGGGCCCAGCGTACCATTGTGTCTGAAATCAACTGCTGAAGAGTAGCTGTGAAGAAAATACATAAATCACAAAATTACCATTAATTGCTCATCTCTCTACTGGTAGTCCCTCAGAATCCAATATGCAACATGAAATAGAATTAATTCAATTATTAAGAACCATTTTTTTCTTAGTATTTCTTTAGCAGACTATCACAGGAAAATAAAATCACACAAGAGAAGCAGAAACATCTCAAAACCAAAAGCTTATATTCAAAATTAAAATACAGAAGATAAATCTGATAATATAAAAGATTATGAAAACATACAAGATGGTCACTAAGTCACCAGATTTGTTTCTACATATTGTTTTCAAGATTTTCCCAGGAATTCAGATCTGAAGGTTTTTCTTACATATTGTGAAGTAAGACTGGAAAAATATTCTAGTAGCACATGTAAATACTGTATTATTTATTTACATGTCTAAGCTCTGTATCCACTCAAAATTTTATTACAAACCAGAATAATTTTACTTAGTCCTTTGCCAAAACCAAAGGCCCTTCAAAAGAAATGGAAATTAAGAGATTCCCATCAAATAAATAGTAAATCATCATTTGCATATTTTGAATTCAGTCTAGTGAAGCATGAAATCTATATCTGGTATTCTCACTGACAATCTTTATTAGTTGGGATATACATATTTGGAAAAGTCACATGTTAAAATAGACAAGCTATATCAGGTTAGTTAAGATTTCAGACTACTGTTTAGAAAAATTATTCATGAACTAACAATCAAGACAAAGTTATTTGATAAAGACGGTTAAATAATGTTCTTCTTCCCATCTCAGGGAACTTTCATTCAGGTTTGCAAGACTTTGTCAGATCAATTCAGGATCCTCTTGAGACAGTTGTACACTAGAGAATTTCACCTTTAGTACTCACCTAACTAATCAATTTATTTCCAGGTCAAGCAGATAATAGTGAACGTTTGACAAGGGAAATTTGATAATCCCTCCTGAAGTTAAATAAACTGTCTAATAAATACCCTGATGTTGAAGAAAGTGGCTGATGCTTACCAAACATCAAAAATATTTTCAAATTAGAAATCTATGTGTTGACACAATGACAGGATTTTGGAGTAAACCAGATGCAATTTTAGGCTAAACTCAAACAAAACAAACAAACAAACAAAAGTAGAAGTACTTAAAGAAAGATACTGAAGGGACAGGAGCTTACAGAAAAGAGAATGTTTAATAAAGACAAAAGTTTGTGCTAAGATGTGCTAATACAGGGTAAGAGAAGAAAAGAGCAATAGTACTGTATTTTATTGTTACTGTTCAAACACTGTACTATAGGTGTTTCCATTGTCACACAGTGGCATTTATTAGAAAAAAACACACTTTAAAAATAATTAAAAGGATTAAATGTGTTTGGGCTGATATTTCAGAAGGACTGATATAAATAATAACAAGAAAAGACACAATAGAAAGTTTCCTTTGTTTTTTAAGAAGAATCACATGAGCAGGTTGTCATTTAGCTCCTGTTTTGATAACTGCAATATTGCATCCCACCTACCTGTGGGTCTGGTTGTTAGCTTGCTAGCAATGAAGAACCCAAGCAGCCTAGCCACCATAATACTGAGTTGTACGGGTGCTTATTTGCTCTGAAGGGTTGTATGGAATTAGTTTGATATCATACTGCCTTTCTACTAACATGAGAGAGAAAGAATTAGATTTTGTAGAGCTTTAAGCTTACTACAAGAAAAAAAATAATTAGGAAACCATAGGATTCATCACCACATTCTGCATAGACCTAGCCCCTAATTATAACTGCCTGATAACTGAAATAACAGTTATAAACTGCAAAGTTAGAAGGCACACTTTTAGGAGGACAAAAATATTTCCACTTAAAGAACACTAAGCTAATACTAATAACTGGCAGCAAAGAAGCCACCTCACTATAAGTACCCTGAGGAAATTTTCTCATCCCATAACTGTAGGCACTTCCATTAAGCAACCAAGTTAAAAGTCAAGTCTCCCTAGGAATTCTGTGTAGTCAATCGTGGAAACCGACACCTAAACTGTGTGCCCAGAAACTAATTCCTGCTGGTAGGGTAGCAGCATAAAAAATTAGGACATTTGAAAGTGCCATCCATCATAATAAAGGCAAAAAAACCCACATAAAAATAAAATCAGCATTGACAAGTAAAAAATAAATAAAATTTCATAATCAGTTGGCACCAAGAGCAGAACACGGCAATAATTCTTATCAAGATGGAAAGGCAGAAAGTGTCAAAAAAATGACAGAGTAGCTATCACAATCAGCAAATCTTAAATTTTAGGTTGGGCAGGGAGGCTTCTCCTAAGTACTGTAATTTGCAAAGCTGTATAATTGCACAGTTTTCTTTAATTTGGTAATCTTCATGCAAATACTGATTTGAAGCTGCTGCAGCTGATTTTATGAGTAAGTTCTCATAACCCAGAGCTTGCTACAATTACTAAGTCTGCATTAATTCTACAAAAAGCAAGATACATTCTGGAAAAAATTTTACTTGAAAAAGGATCAGGGGCGAAAAAGCCAGTAGAAGAAATTTTCCATTACAACCCATTGGGAAATCCACCTATCATAAAAGTTCCATCTGAGTTTGTTTTGAGTCAGTGCTACAAACTTTAAGGTGCACAGATGTTTTAACTAAAAATCCACCCTGTTTTGACTGAAAATATATGAGGAGCTTCCTCCCTTGCTTCTTTTACCATTTGGAATTAGGATAAAATAAACTGATTTTGCTTACAGGATGTCTTAGCATCATCGTCAACTGGTTTCTCAGCTTGCTTCTTCTTCAGATACGTAACTTTTTCCATAAGGTATAGGAGGCGACCCCTAATGGTTAAATCACTGTTTCCATCCAAGGTTCCGTCTTCATCTAGTTCAATTCCTGAAATAAAACATATATACTAAATAATAAAATAATAAAATTAAACAAGTTACAGACATTTTTGTATTTTCTATGTACAAACATAATCAAACCGAACTATCTTGTTCTGCTCTGTTAGAACTACAAAATAATTTGATATCAGGAAACTGCAGATAAGGATCATGTAATCTTATTAATTTATTGTATAAATTGTGTGTTATTAAATGTAAAATACATACTAAATACATTTCTGTGGTCAGCTTCCCCAGTACGCATGTTTCCGTGCTGACACTGATATCTGTTTTGGACATACGTAGCTCAGAAGTGTAGATATAGTCCCTACTGACACAGTATGGTTCAATCGATACTAGTAAAGACTAGGAGATTTTTAGATCAAACATATCATATAAGTGAAAGAACTAAAGTTACAATAAATATGCTTTCTAGTGACCAGTCAGAAGAAAGTAGCTACCTTCACAATACAGTGGCTGTTTCATGATATTCCTGTAACAAGCTATAAAAATGTAAAAAAATGGATGTGAGGCTTTAGAGAATCACAGAGCAGCTGAGATTGAAATGATGCTTTAGAGATTGTCTAGTCCAGCCTCCCAGCTCAAAGCACGTTCAACTAGAGCAGGTTGCTCAGGACAGCACCCAGTCAGGTTTTGAGTATCTCCTAAGGTGGAGACTCCACAACCTCTCTGGGCAACTTGTTCTTGAGTTCTATCCTTTCCATGGTGGAAAAAAAAAAAAAAATAAACCACTAAGCAGAATTACCTGTATTTTAATTTGTGGCCATTGCCTCTTGTGCTGTCTCTAAGCACCACTGAGGAAAGTCTGGCTCAGCCTTCTTTACTCCCTCTACCCAACAGGTATTTATAAACATTCATACAATCCCTCCATAAGCTTTCTCTTCAAGTTAAACAACCCCAGCCCTCTTAGTCTCTCCTCGTACAAAAGATGCTCCAAGAATTTAAACATCTTTGATGGTCCCTCCCCGGATTTATTCAAGGTGTGTTCATGTCTCTCTTGTACTGGGGAGCCCAGTTGTTGGCTTTTTTTTGCCACAAGGGTCCATCGCTGCTTGTGGTCACCTTATTGTTCACCAGTATCCCCAGGTCCTCTTCTGCAAAAGTATTTTCCAGCTACTTCCTAGTTCAGCCCCTACGCCGTCCTGCTGCATGGGTTTACTGCTCCTGAGGTGCAGGACTTTGCATTTCCTATTGCCGAACTTCATGATATTCCCATGAGCTCATTTCTCTCATGTTTTCAGCTTTATTAGTTTAAAATCTTGGCCTATACCTATTACTCACACTAAAATAAGCTCGAAGTAAAAGCTCATTCAACTATTTTTTCTAGGTTTCTTAGTTTCCAGTATAAGTTCTAAAGTTAAGAGTTTTGTGAGGAGTTTTTTAGCAGTCTTGAATTTTATATATTGTTTCTTCACGATTTTACATCATTCTTCTCAATTCATTGCATCTGGTTTTAACTGTCTGATTTTTTGCATTAAGTACAGTTCCATTTCTAAGAAGAGTTATTTTGTAACATTTTGTTCTAAGTGAGTAATTGACACTCAACCAAGCAAGGATCATCAGTAACACTGAAATGTCCTATCAATTAGAACACAGAGATGGTCTGAAATTACTCAAATGGAATGTCTTGTTTTCCCACATTTATGCTGTTCCCTAAGCTCTAGGTGTACTTTCTGATTTGCAAAAACGTCAATATAATTGTCTCTCGACCATTTCACAAGATGTGAATCCCCAAATGGTGGCTGGCTCATCAACCAAGCATAGGACTCAGGATGTGTAACTGTTTTACCTATTTCACAATAGACATATTTGAACACACAAAGTAATTAATTCTGCTCTACTGTAATGCATCCTCTGACCTACAAAATTAATTTTCTACTTGTAGATTATGCAAATTACTACTTCCTTGTAAAGAAAAGAAAAATTACAAACCTAGACCAAGTAACTTGAACAGAGGAGAATGATGGTAAAAGACTAAAGAAAAACAGAAAAATCAAAGAGAAAGATAAAGATAAAGCCTCTTCTCCTTTCCAATGTTATTTCTAAATTCTTTATTTCATGTCAACTAACAGTTTACTTTGAATTTTCCTTTTCTTATTTTATTTCATTTTTCATTTAAAATAAAATAACTTCATTTGAAGTGTCATAATGCACCTTCATCAAGTTTGTGGGTGATACAAATTGGGAGGAGCAGAAAACACAGTCAAGGGCAGGAAGCTCAAGAAGGTAGAGGAATGGGCTGACAGGACAAATGCAGTTTTGCAACATGGACCAACTTGATATGACAATACAGGCTGGGTATGAACTGGTTTAAAAAACATCTTTGCCAGAAGAACTTTGGGGGTCCTGTTGGACAGCAAGCTAGACACCAGTCAGCAGTCTAACAGCAAGGAGAGCTAAAAATGCCCTGTATTAGTAGAAAAATAATCACTAGCTCAAGGCACTCATGGGATGACATCTGGAATACTACATCGAGTTTTGGGTTACCCAATACAAGAAAACCATTGAAAGCTGGAGAGCATCCAACAATGGCCCATCAAGATGATCAGTGGCTGGACCGATTGTCCAACAAGGAGAGGATGAAGGAACTGGGTTTGTCAACCTGCAGAAGAGAAGCTTTATGGTGGACCTAACAGCAGTTCACTAAAACCTACAAGGAAGTTAGCATTAAAATGCAGCCATGCTCTTTTCTGAAGTGAACAAGGTACAGTTGCCAAAGTAAAACAGGTAGGGTTCCAAAATGATATAAGGAAAAAAGAAAAAAATCACCATTAGGACACTCAAGCTCTGCGACACATTGCCCAAAGACATTGTGGAATCTCTGTGCTTAGAATCTTTCAAGACTCAAGTGCAAAAATTGTTGAGCAATCAGATCTGATTTCAGTGTTGACTCTGCTTTGAGTCAGAGGCTGCATTAAAGACTTTCTGTGATTTGATACCTTAATAAATCTGTGATTATTTTAATAACAAATATCTTTGACATGGACCAATCTAACCAAATTGTTTTGTGATACACAAGGATATCAACTGTGCTTGCGTTACCAAGAAAAAAATTTCATGCATTATGAAGTCAGATACTGATGGCATGTGTTTATTTATTTGAATATTTTAAGGTAATGAAGTAAAAAGTAAACATGTTATTTCCAGTTAAAGTAGGATCAATAAGGAATGCAATTCAGAAGGAAATGTGTAGAGATCTTTGTGTCCAAATCTCCTTCCTTGGCCAAAGTATTAGTTTAAAAAATATCATTGCACATCACTGCATTAGCTTCTTCTAGCTAATGAGACATGTGAAAGTTCAGTTGCTTGTCTGCTCCTGCTATCTTCTAACTGTCTCTTTTACTTATTATTTTAAAATAGTGTCCTGAAGTAAAATGAAGGGACGAGTATCCTCCAAACAGGAAAACAACAGTGTCCTCAAAGCAAAACATAAGTAAGCATGCATTCGGAACAAAACTACTCTATAACTGAATTCTCAGTATTCACGGGTATGGCCTGGTGCTTCATTTTTTATATTGGTATTTTTGTACTTAAATTGTCACATGACACAGAATTTAATTGTTTTTTATGAACTAAAGTGAAGAAATCAAAACCACAGAAATTTAACTGCTCCCTTTGATTATTAGTCTATTTCAATAGATAATAGACTTCTATATCTTCATTCACATCTGGGAAGAATCAGCAACTAATGTTATGTTATATGGTGTATATTAACACCATATAACTCGATATCGAGTGACCATAGTCAACTCGATACAGCAATGACCTACACCAACCTATGCAAGAGAATGCAAGGGAGAGGGAATAGGACAGAGGAATCCCTTGAATAATAAGTGAGCTACAGGGTTATCCAATACATTAAGCCCAAAGAAATTCCCACAGAGTTGTATGGGTGAAAAAAAAAAACAACAAACCTTTTCCTTCATGAAGCAAAACATACTGCATTCCCTTCTAATTTGACCAGATACAAGGATAAGAACATTTCCTTGGTTTTGACTACAAGCTTTGATCTTTCTTTGATACTTATAATTGATTTAGTGTAATCTATAGACTACTTGGCATTTCTTATGTAAAATTATTTAGAAAAATTGCTTCTAAAGCTAATATAATTTAAAAAGTAAAAATATTCAGTAACAAGCCTTACCACAGTGTGTCATTAGGTCTTCATGGAAATCTAAGAGTTGATCTCGAATTTCTTCAGGGCAAGGACAATCATTTTTATCATCTTTAAAGTTCAACAGCATGTTAATCTTAAAAGAATACAAAGGAAAGGGAAATGACACTGATCTCCAAAAGGAAAAACTTTGATATCAAACGGAACTTTGCCATACACAGAGCACAACAAAAAATAACTTGTCCATTGTAATCTGTACCTGCTCCTGAGGTGGCGATCGAAACTCTTTTGTTTTTCTAGCTGTCAGGGCAGCAGACATGTTCAAGGCCTGCATCACTTCATTGTACCGGAAGCGTTGATTCTCTTGAAGTTTGGCCACAAAGTCATCTGAAAATGCTACAATGGCTTCGATTCGGTGTCGTACTTGGCAATCACACAAGTACTGGAGTAGATGACACATCTGAGAAAACAGTATCATAAGAGAAAGATGAGCTGGCAAACTAAGAAATATCTTCTGTATATTATGCAAATAAGGACGGATTCCTTACAGCAGCAGTTTCTATCAAATAAAGTGACTTAAACCTTTAACGCTGTCATCTACTACATGCGAAGTAATCAACCAGCAATAACCAGCAATATCTGGCATCTGCAAGAGATTTATGTGCCTCAGACATATAAAATGTAAGACTTTTATTAAAGTTATAAGAGAATGGATTTACTCCTTGCTTCTAGAGAATTTCTTTTCTGTCTGGATCCATATAAATGAAGAATTCCCTGGTTAATGTCATTGAGAAAATAATTCTATTTAATGAAACAACAATTGTTTGATCTATTGTGAATAACTTTATATCATCAGGAAGATGATAAATCTTGTTTCCTGTAAGGAAATTACTTCTCTATTTAACTACTATTAAAATGCTGTATTCCTTGAAAGAGAAATTACCAAGTGAATTAAAAAGGATCTGTGAAAACATGGGAACAACCACTATAACAGCAGTATTGTTACCTGTAATTTAACAGGTTCTGGAAGTTTCATCTGAAGGAGTCCTTCCTTTGGTACTTGCTCCTCTCTGGTTTCTTCCTCTCCTTCTTCTGACTTGAGCTCATCTGAACTCAGCTCTTTCTCTGAAAAATCAATTTCATCCTCCTGGCTCACTGCTTCTTTGAAAACCCGGGGCTCAATCAACTGCAAGATGTGTTTCAGATCCCCATTGTGGAAGATTCCCATAATTAGGAGGGTATAAAAGAGCTTGATGAGAGGGACAAATAGAAATTCTGTAGAACCTCCAACTGGATCTCTGACATGGAGGCTGCCCTCCTGAACAGCTTCAGTCAGCATCTCTATGGTTTTGGCCTTTAGGATTTCCAGAGGGAATTCAGGACTGAACTGAAAGCATTCACTGCTAATGCTTACAAAACTCGGAGATGAGAACTGCATTCTTGGCCTTAATGATGTGCTAAGTCCTATACCAGGGAGGCCATGTTTTTTGTTTTCATCAGGAAATAACGTAATACTCTTGGTCTCATCTGTCATTGGAACTATAAATTCATTATTCATCATTAACCTGGCAGTTGCATAGGTATTGAGATGGATGTCAATGAGTAAGTCATAATATCCGGCACGTAATAATCCTGGCATATATTTATTCTCAATAGCATACAGGAGCTGAGATTCATCCACATGGCTACACATAGCGTGGGCCACTCGGTTGTTGCCTAAAGCACAAACAGCTGAATATAATCGGAGGGTATGGTAGTGAAATTTCAGCAATTCTTCTTGTTCTGTCAGCTCTAAAATATCAATTGTTCTGCAGAGAAAAAAACAATACAGTAAATGTCATATCAGTGCAAAAACTTAAGTGAATGAAGGAATTCAACCTTTTCCCTAAGGATAACATTGGCATAATATCAGTTCTAGGGATGGACTTTTTCACCGTTTCAGCTTTAATGTGAGAAACACTGTCAACCTAAGAATCAAGGACTAAGAATGAAGTTTAATCAGGAATTTATTCAAGTCGCTCCTAAAGTACAACTTCAACTACTTTCAGTGGGGAAAGATCAAAATTATTTACTTAACACAGAATTTGGATAACTGAAAAAGAAGGTTTTAAAACTACTATAGGTTGAGATACTTATATCATTTATTGGTTTTGAGATCTGGGCCTGCAAAACTACAACAGACTAACCAGTTCATTTGCAGAGGATTTGGAAGAGGGGTTGTTTGTTTATAGTTCTTATCTAATTTTTTAGTGATTTCATTTTCAATTTTGGCACTGGCAAAATTCTGAGACATATGAGTAACAAGGAAATCATGAAGTTCAATTTCTTTAATTGTTTAAACTAAATTTAGGAAAATTGAAGTAATGGAATAATTAAATCGGTCACAAATCTTAAAGTCTCTGCAAAAACAGATCTTTGCCTATCTTATGGATTATCTTTAATAATTTATAAACAGAGTTCCTTTCATTTTTATTCAAAACTTATGTATACTATTAAAGAGTTTGGCAAGAAACACAACGAATGGGGGTAGATTTTAAAACATCAAAAAATAAGGTTAATTTTTAATATTAGCTAAATCAAAACACACTGCCTTTATTTACATGTGCTATAAATACAGAGAAGACCATGGGCTTTTCTTATAGAAATTTCATTACATGTCTAGTTTCATGATCGCAACCTAGGTCTGATATACTTCAACACACAAACATGAACCTGTTTTCTTCAGGAATATGAAGGGCCATGAACTGCAAAGGATTCAGGCACTGTATCATCCAGCCTTGACGTTCACTGATCCGAGAGACATCAACCTTCAAGAAGTGATTTGGCACTCTGCTCCAAAGCACATGAGTCAGAAATTGGACATGGAGACGTGGAGGACATTGAGAGATCGGGTTTTTGTGTTCGCTTTTGAATAAGCCAGCAGATAAAGGCATTACATTCTGGAAAATTCCAACAGAGGAGACAACCAGTTTCATCATCTTTACCAAACAATGAATGTACAATATTTTTCAAGAAATATATTCAACGTATAATAAAATACAGTGCAACAGGAAATTAACATTTTCAGTAGTTTGTAAAATCAGCTGGGAACTGTTGGCAGATTAACAGCAAGAGAGCATTGTCCATAACAAATTTTCTAAAATCGCTAAATTCGATATAGAAACTTCAATGAAATATGTCGTCACTTCCTTGGACCAGAGATCTGAACTCCACTCTTCTTTTACTTCTTCTGATTTCTTAGACATCCATGTATCCAAAGCAAGGAAGTAAATTTCAGTTGAGTTTTCCTGAGTGTACAGTTCGAATGTACTTCAAAACTATTTTAAAACCCTAAGCTAATCTGCAGATACACTGGTCATCCATGCTCAGTAGAATAAAAGATTTGCCTTACTGACCACAGTGATTTCATTTCATCATGAAGGATGGGAGTCAGAAAATGCAATATGCTCTGCCAATTCTAATCAGTTACAACCCTTCTTATCCAATGTATTGTATTTTAAATACATGAAGTATTTACAACTGAATTAAGAATAAAAATGACAATAGTGCAAACAGTTAGAATCATAAAAATGCACCCAATACCAAGAATACATTGCAGGCAACAAATGGGAAAAAATACCCAAAAGATTATTTGATATAATATATTAGCCCTAAATCTGTAAAGACCCAAGCATTATTTACCTTTATTCTTCCCAATTCAAACTGGAAAACATTGGGACTTGTAGCTTGAGCAAATACAGCAGGAAATAACTTTGTACTTGGTTCAACCTAAATCAAAGATGCATAAATATATAACCATTAAAGACAGTAAAACATTATTACCTATTAAAAAAACTCCTAATATTTGTATTGACAGTCAACAAGTGCAAGCCTTTGAATAAAATCCCAGAAAATCCAAATAAGAGGGAAAAGCCACTGTCACAATAGTGACAATTACTTTTTCTTCCAATCTTACACAAAAGTTTCTAATAAGATGCAGTCTGAGGATTCGCTTTCCCGCTTTCCCACTGGAAGGCATTATGAAAAAATACTGACCTGATAGTAGGTGCCTAGTTCCTTGCCGTTAGCTGTGAAGGTCAGCAGGCCACTGGCAGCATCAACCAAGCAACCAATCTCTAGACCATTATTATTACGTCCTTGACCAGGGCTCATGCTCTCTCCTGCGCACACCATATAGCAGTTGCTGCGTTTTATACTGAATGTCAAAAGACAAATTTATTTATGGATGGTGTGTAAACTCTATGTAGTGGACTAAGAACAACTTTGTATGGCTGCAACCAACAGGGTCTTGTGGTTGAAAACAGCAGATCCCACCAAATCAATGCCAAAATTCAACGAAATCTAGACTTTATAATTGAACATTTGAAAACAGAAGATGACAAAATATGAACAAGCTCAAGTCTTTTGTAAAATTCTAAGAGACAAAACTGACTTTGCAAGTTAATGTATTAAACCATTTCATGTTAAGTATAACACAAAGTTTCTGGCATGGATCAAAAGCTGAAGTGCTGAGAGGAGCTGCTGTTGTACTAATTTTGGCCTGCTCAAAGCCAAAAAGTTCCAAAAATACTACAAGGTGTTTTGTTCTACTTTTTACCAGTTTGGAAGTCAGTATTTACAGGATCATGGTCTGAAACTACATGGAAAATCTGTGCTATTTTCCTTTTCAGTGCCTATTGATTTGATTAGATCATTACTCCACTGTTTCTTCACAAGAAAGAGGAGAAAACAATTAAAAGTTATGCTTTCTCCTACTACTTGTTTGGGTTTTTTTTTAACATCAACTCAATTTCACTAAACGGGGTGGATTTACAGTTTACAAATTGTTAGTTGGTTTTATGGGTATAAAATATCTATCTGTTTAAGAAAATTGTAACCAACCTCTCATGAACCTTCCCTTTTTCATCTCCCAGTGTAACTGTGACAGTACGCACTCTGTCCAAGTCAAAGCTTGTGTCATACTGGTGAAAATCAGATGTAATCCAGCCCACCCAGACATTAGCAGGTTCTTGACCAGGAAATATTCTCACTGAATAATAGTACTGAAAATAAAAAAGTAAATACAGTAAATGTTAGTGCTTGGTTTCTGAGGTATTAGTTTGATTCAGAATGAATTTCTTGCTCTAAAATCTGAAAATGTGTCATCTCTTCAAAAGTAGCATAGGCTTTTTTCAAGTGCAATTCATAAGCAAAGCAACAAAAGAATATAAACACAAATCAAAATACAGTCAAAACACGTACATTAAAAAATGGAAAAGACTAAAGACATGGCTTATACACTTGTATTGTAGGCTTCTGCACCATAGCATTATAGGCTATTTTTGTACTGCAACTACAATTTTTATAATATAAGTTACTCAGTTTCTAGTATCCATTATCTTCTAGAAGGAAGAGAATACATGCAAAAGAGAAGTATTTTTCCCTTTAGACATTGCAGAGTGAATGCTCATGGAGCTGACCTCATCAGAGAAGGATGCACAAAATGTGCACAAAACTTTCACTGGGAATTCCATGAAATAAATGCTGAGTAAAATTAGTATAGATGTTTTCAAATGATCCTGAACATTGACTTCCTAGTTTAATGTACTTTTTCTACTTCTTTCATTATTATAGAACTATTTATTCTTCCTCTTTTATGTTTGGTGTTATCAATCGTAATTTAAAAAATGGATTCAATTAATTTATGGCTTTCCACGTGGAAATTGATTTAGACTGACAATAAAGTCAAAACAAAAGGAACGCAGTGGTCTCAACTTTAGTAGTACAGGACTACCACAGACCTTTAAATTAAAAAATTTTGCCTGAAAATTACACTGCTTCCAAAACTCTTACATGCAAAATTATATATTAGTTTTATAAAAAAAAAAAAAAAGAAAAAGCAAACAGCTAAAATATCAATCCTATGTTACAATACCGTGGAAGTTTGCATCAAGTAATCATAGTCATCCCTATCATCTGCCAGCACATCCTCAGTAAGTCGTGCAGAGTGACTCGTGCTATAATCTGGTTTTGTCCTCCTGAGCATAAATCTGTAATAAAATAAGTAAAATCAAAATCTATGTGAAAATCTCAATATATATACATAAAAGGAAATTTACATTGATAAATTAGCCCTAAATGCATCACATTTATTATGCTAGCCCTAAATACATAGTATTTATTACATTATTGATACATAACACTAGTTAATTAATTACTTCTGTGCAGATTAAAACAAAATAAATTATTCAGAAAAGAGACAGACATATTTTTAAAAGCACTTAAATGAATTTTGATCTTAAACTATATATTCAAAAGTTACTTGGAAACTAAATTCACATAACTTAAAAAGCTATCAGGCTATTAAACACCTATGGCACTTTGGAAGAATGTGGAACCTTAAACAACCTTCATGCATTTAAAAATACCATCCATACATCCTGATTTATTCTGCAACAGAAATATGTAATAAACTAAGTTTGGTAAAGGGCAGAAAAGGAATCAAAATTGTGTTTGCATCTCCACAGCATCATCGAGTTAGATGTTCTGATCCTGATTCCATAAGAAAAATTGGAGAGAATGAACATGTCAACTAAAGAATATTCTTACTGTTATTACATTTCTAGATAAAGATTATCTAACACCTTCAGCATTTTGGAAGCTATGTGAAAAATCATTCCATTTCAGTTTTCTGCTTAATTTTAATCTATATATTGCATATGATGTAATTTAATCACATGAACGTTAATGGTCCCACCTACTGTGTTATATCCAAATTCAGGGCAGAATTAGGGAAAAAAAATCTCTGCAGATGTGACTGGCATTTTCTTCTATTATTCAAGAAACAGGGGAAAAAAAAGGAAAAAAAAAAGGAAGTCAAATGTGCTACTAACCTTTGTTTAAGACGTGAAGGCTTTTCTTGAACATAATCTTTATGGTTGTTTAACTCTGGTTTTGTGGCATCTTTTTCTGTCCGGTCAGGAACTAGATGACCATGAGCAGTTTTCATTAGAACCTCAAAATCAGAATCAGCATCATAATCTTCCA
The DNA here is from genome assembly GCF_009769465.1 of Tauraco erythrolophus. NCBI lineage: Eukaryota > Metazoa > Chordata > Aves > Musophagiformes > Musophagidae > Tauraco > Tauraco erythrolophus. The sequence continues at coordinate 88,742,554 of NC_141466.1, read as the reverse complement.
AGTCATTCTTCGAGCCAAAAAGACCAGAGCCTGGTAACCCTCCTGAAGCTGATCTCGAGAACACCTCAGCACATTCAATGGGCATGCTTAATCGGAAAAACATGACGTCTGTTTTACTGTTCTGTGAACCAAAGGACTTCTGTGTGACCTTCAGGCAGGGACAGCTGTCTATGGTGCCATCAATTCTCATCACCTATCAAATATAAAGTTACAGTTGTTTTGAAGCTGATGCTTTTTCCCCTTGTAAATATTCAATTTATATTTCTAGAATAAGTAGAAAGCAAAACTTGCTACAGTATGCTGTCAATGGTCAAATGTATTGTACTCGTTTGCTGCCATTTTAAGGAGAAATAAATGCTATAAGGAGGGGAGGATTTTGTTGTTCTGTTTGTTAAATAAAGAAAAAAAAACCAACACTTATAAAGGAGTGACCTTTCTTATCGTAACGTTTTGCAATGCTAATCCAAACCTGCCCAGGACAACACAAACTAACTGCAATAGATCATACATGTACATATGCAAGAACACGAATTGTTTCTTAAACACTACTGTGATATACATCTGCTGAAAAAGGGTTCTTATTTCATCAATTCCAGAAGGATTTCATGGTAGACTGACAAGGCATGAATTCAGTTCGATCAAGAGGCACAACTGATTGGGACATAAGCATTGACACAATGGCTAATAAATATTTATTAAAATCAAAATCAATTAGTTATGTAAAATTTACTTCCCAAAGTGTGTGCACCAGAAGACATGGTATCTGTTAAGTAGAAATGCCCTATTTCTGGAAGTTGTTTACAAACATAGCTCTCACTGCACAAGGAGCTCTTAATGAGGACATCTTGTACAATTTGTCTCTGAGAATCCCATGTTTACATACATGACAGATTTCATGGATAAAAAAACCCACTATCAACCAAATAATTACATTTGCAACTCCACTGAATGTAAGAAATTTGTAACAGGTGCAAGGTTCATCCACAATTGGATCAACATATCATATTAAAAATCTTGTCCAGAAGTTGAGATATAATTCAAACATATTCATGGAAGAAGAGTATAGAAACATTTTAATAGGATCACAAACCTCAATATGTTCATGATTTTGTGGCACTGGTAGAAACTGAGGGAGCCTTTTACTCAGCCAAATGGTGATGTCTCTGTTTGTATTAACAGCAAAGGGTTCATACCCTTCCTGTAAGCCACAGATAGTGAAATATTTTAGAGTGCTGACATCTTTTCCAAAGTTCATTCTTCCCACTTGAGATGGGCCCAGGCTGCACACAGGCAGAAATCCTTAAAACAAAATGAAAGAACACATGGGTTGTACATCATGAACATCACAGAACTGCTCTCTTCCATAACCCAATTAAAAATCATTTGGAAAAAAAAGTAATCCAAAAAACCAAACAGTATAAATGCAAGCAGTCAATGATAGCACATCACCTCTTGCATATCACCAAGTACTTATCTCAGATATTATTCTGAAAAAAAAAAGCTCTCTAATATTCATGGATCTCTTCACGCAACACTCAATTTACTTCACAGAAATCTAAGAGTACTTCAAGGAGTCTGACAATGAGCTTTTGGTTAATCTCTCTGCTAAGCTGGTAGAGTGTTTCCAATTTTACTCCAAGTCTTACTACTTTTTACATTCCTCCTAAAATTCTGTTAGTCATGGTATTTTGAGAGAACCTTAAAAATTACTTTAAAAGTAATATTGTGCTTCTCCATACAGCTGTAGTAGTGAAAAAACCTACAAATATGCACCAAATGCATGCTGTAGATTAAAAAATTAATAATAATAATAAAATCAATTTTAAAAATTCATAACATTTTGTGGCTCTGCATAATGAAAACACAATACAATACTGTAGCTTCATGAAACTTATAGTAGTTTGGTTTTGGGCTGGGTTTTTTGCTTTTACTTCTGAATCTGCTTCACGTTTGTATGCATTTGCTCTCTTACTTTTTCACTAGCACAGGGAACTCACTTATGACTCCTCTGCACTTTAGAAAAAAAAAAAATGCTTGGGATTTTTCCTCTCAGGTTAAACACCATAGTCTAAAAGCCTAGGAAAATCTCTTATTTCTTCTGTCCCTTTTCATCCTGATTTTGAATTTTCACAGCTCCAAACCGCTTTGTAGATTCATTTGACCTAGCTATTAAGAAAATGTTTTCTTTTGTATCAACGAGAAGCACAAAGCTCTGTTCAATGATTCTTGTTCAAGTGAATGTACCAGGTACTGAAAGGTATAAGGACAAAATAGAACTAGTTGCTCACTTTTCTTTAGGCTGCCTGGATTAAAAAAAGAGCAGCATATCTGTTCACGATATGTTCTTTAGAGACAAAAGCAAACTCCAGAGCACCATCTACAGGAATGATGGCTCACCAGGTAAAAGATCAGCCTTCAGCATCACCTTTTAAAGATTTTATTACAGATATACAATACCAGTTATCATCCATATGTGTATTAGGTATGATAAATTTAAAGACATACACTATTAGTCATAAGTTCAAGCACAGATTTTTATCTTCATGGTAAGGCTCTTAAATCACAAGGCATCAACTTATCAGATAAGGTGGATGATTTATACAACATGATTTATGTCCTTTTTGCTAGTGTAAATCCAATGACAGATAATAATAAAGAGTATTTTCCAGGACTAAATGAAATAAAACTGTATTATACAGCACATAACTAGGGAAGTTGTATTTGCATATACAGATGTATGCTGTGGTAAAGCCCAGTAGCTCTAGTAGGGAGAATTCACTAGGCTCCCTGTCAAGTTAAATGAATTCATAAGGTGTTGCAAAAGTTTTTAAGCAAAACCAAAAATCAAAATTCTATTTTAAATAGACTTACAAATCTCAGCTTATCACTCAAGAACAGTAACGACCTTCTATGGACATCAAGTTGTTTGACAATGGGTTTTCACAGAAACAGTTGTGACAGCATGAATCCTCACAATATTAACCAGAAATGACATAAGATTTGCTATAAACCATATAGGTATACACAGTCTAAAGCATATACCTTGTCTGTCTGAATCACCTCACCATTTAATTTCCAATTCTTATTGATGTAAAACATATTCAGATGTTTCCAGGATGTATGGCACCTTCATTTAGAATCTTATGAAGAGTGTTGCTTTCCACTTCTCAAAAAGGATATAATTGATCTGAAAATGGCCAACACGAATGAAACTGCTTTCTTATCAGCAACAATTAAAGAAATTAGGATACTTCAGCTTAAAAAAAAATAATATTAAGGGGTTATGATACCCCGTTATGAGTGGCATAGAGAAGATGAACAGTAAATGATTTTTCGATGTTTTTCATTACAGAAAAATATGATCAAAGAAATTGTTTGGTAGCGAGCTTCAAAACAAAGGGAGGAACTTCCTCATACACATCAAGAGTAATGCTGTGGATTTCTCTGTTACATACTATCATTGATGCAAAAAATGTTTAGAGACCTTCATGTGCGAAAGAAAAAAAGCACCAAAACCATTAGGGCTATTCAACACAAACATATCATGTTTGCCTCAGAAAGCTCCTGAACCAGAATCACTGGAGGCTGGGTGACTGTATCATTATCTGCTTATCCTGTTCTGAAATTATCCACAGGCAATTGCCATCCACTGCTGTTGAAAACAAAATAGTGACCTAACTAGACATTTAGTACAAACACTGTTAGATTTGCATAGAAAATATAGAGGAACAAAAGCTTAAAAAAAAAGTCTTCAAAGACAAGGAGGTGTAAACTGATCAGTTGTGAACATGCCACATCTATATAGATAGGTACCTACATGTTTTTATATATTTATCTATTTTTATATTTATATATACGAACAATTGTCTGATGTTTCTGCACAGGTCAAATATTTCACAAAAGGAAGTAGCAAACACTATCTCCAGCACCTTAAGATATAACATATAGCCAGTTCCTCTTACACCCCTAAAATTAAATGGGAAATAATTGGTTTACAAAACAAAAAATGCAATACAGCTAACATTATCAGCAGAATTCAGTAAGAATACATTGCAAAACCAAAGTTGATTAGATAATTAGACGCAGTTCAAAATCCAAGAGATTATCAACCCTATTCATGAAGACTGAGATGGATACATGACACAAAACTAAATCAATTAGGAATACTTAAAATATATAAAATAATTAAAAGATTACTAATATTTACTCTTCCTAAACAGAATGCATATAAACTGTTAATTCTTCTACCTACGCATTTTCGTGTGGGCTTAGGGAAAAAAAAAAAAAGATTTAACAAATGGATTCTTTCTTAGACATGAAGCAAGTGTTTTACATGCATACATACAAGCAAAATGTAAATGAGTATTTGCAAGACTCCCTGAAAGAAAACAAACCAAAACAAAAACCAGAACAAAATTCCTACACAGGTAAAACTCTCATTGATGTTTTTACTCAACCTAGTATTTTCTGACAATCCCATAGCTATAGCCAATATGGAATCAAGATGACAATCTCTCTCACCAACATGAATTTGATTGCAGAACAGTACTATACAAGTAGTTAACTCTTGCAAGTAATAGTAACTATACAGTGACTGTTGCTCCAAATGAATGGACTATAAATACCAGTGCCAGTCCTAATCATGGAAGAACTATCTCTGGTAAAATTCTGCACTGATTTGTCAATAGTATAGTTGTTTCAAGGTGTTTCAAAGCTCTTCCATATCCGGTAAAGATATGGCATCTCATCTTATAGGGAGTGTGCTGGTAAGGGAGTTATGTGTCTTGCTACAGAATAAAAACTAACTTTCATCACCCTTCTCTAAACGGGTATCCAGTTATTTTAGATGTGATAGTCCACAAATCATGTGTAACCCTTGCATGCTGAAGGCTACATAAAAAGATGGTTTACCATGACCTGACTCTTAATCTCCAGAAGCATAACTGGGCTATGGAGCAAAACTTTTATTTTCCTGTATGAAATAGAAAAACAAGTAGAAAGACTTTAACACCACCAACAGAAAAGTAACCCTCTGTCATTGTCTGTCATATGCGGCAAAAACATAGGACTGTAACATCTTTTAAAATGTTCCCTACTTTCAAGAACACAAGATGAACCTCCTGACCCAATTTCTCAAGCACACACTACAAACAGTTCGTGCTCATCGAGATCATGACTTGACAAAAGAAAATTTGAGTTGCACAGTGTACTTGTTCATAATTACACTGTGAAATTTCACTTAAATGAAAGCACAATAATATGCAATTTTGTTTAACAATTTTACTACTGCAATTGTATCTCACAAACAAATTAGTCTGTTACAATCTCAAGGAGCTCCTCTTCTTAGTAGTACAACCTAAGACACAGCTCATGAGCCTTACTAGTAAGCTGGCAGAACGCCATATTCCCTTTCCACTGTTCCTAAGTAAATCAAAACTACAGGACTGATTTATAGCCAGACTGCATCCTTCAAAGCAGGACACTAGGCTCTGACCAGAAATTCTATCTCTTCTGAAAAAAAAAGGTCTCTTTCTCTCTTTCTGCAGTAGCACATGACATGCACATGATTCACTGATAGAAGTGACCTGCAGAAAGGTCTCAATGCTCTAAAGCGAGAGTCATTAACAAATCAAAACTAAAGTTAGCCTACAAAAAAAATGAAAGCTCTATAAAAGTCATATTTAATTTAGATATTTTATATGTGTGTTTGTATACACAAAACATAAACATATAGATGCCCCCCCCCCTCCCCAAATAGTGTATGAAATACCCATAATATTCACAAATATTGATCTGGAGTTATTAAATCTGAGATCAATCACCACATTCCTTTGAAAACAGAACAGGAGTTCTTATTTCAAAGGTAAGCTCTTTTCTGCAAACATGACACTAGCGGAACTTAATGTGAATTATAAGGATATTGTGAAAAATCTGAGGCCCGACACTGACATTATCTTTGACATGGTTACCAAGGCCTTCAGGCTGCTTGTCAAAGCAGGAACTGCTTTATCAGTTTCAGACTCGACAGAGATCTGTTTAAATCTGAACCTGCAGCTAGAAACAAGTACCAGGAAAACTACACCGCTGTGATTTCATCAACTTTGAAATCAAAACAGTGGTTAAACAGGCTACCCTCAGAATTTGATGGAATTCCAGTTTCTCTCAGAATCCTTCACTCCTCAATCGGATTATACTGCCTAATAACTGAAAACCATTATAATTGAATGGCACCAGGATAATTTCATGCCTATATCACTAACAGCAAGCCAATTCATGCATCTGTTTCCCTCATCATGTTAGCAGAGCATCTAAGGAAATCTGACAGCAGTAAAGTAACAGGCATGAGTCTAGAAAATTGGTGGCAATTATCTAATTTCAAATGAAATCAAATTATTCTTAATTCCTATGGTATGGCAGAAGAAGGAAAAAAAAAAAAATCTTCTCCCAAAGCACTCCTAAAAGTAAAATACTCTGAAATCCAGATGAAAGGAAAACGGTTAAAATTCAAGCAGGGAACTGCCTAATTAATAGTTATAAGATTCATATTTCCCCTGGGCATAGCGATCAGCAACCCAAAAGTATCATTTGCAGATTCTACTGTGCAAAAAATTTATCTCAGATACAGATGTATTATTTAACACGTGTAATATAGATGACAATATATGTACCTACAACAAATGAGAGGGAAAGACAAAAGTTTAAAATAACTTTTTTACATCACTATAGTTCAGAAAATTTAGGCAATTATCTACATTAATGTCATTTCTTACCCTTTTATGTACCCTTTATGTACAAGTATGTAACTAAATGTATAAACAAAAATACTCTTGTGGAATATAATCAACCTGGCACCTGGCACAACCTCGCAATCTTTGCCATCTTTAGCAATCTCATAAACTACACTTCCTGGTAAACTAAAACCTGCCTCTGTACTCTGAAAGGTGCACCAAGAACACTAACAAGAGGCAAAAAACTCAATTTTCTGGTTTAGAATTATACAAAAAATTTTGGAGGCTAACTTTGTACCAGCTGGCTTTATCCTGGATGAGGTGTCATTTCTCCTCCCAGAGCTAAAACAAAACCTTAAAGCTGGCTTAAACTCCCTACCATATGTTCTCACTAATTTGACAGAAATTTGGTAGTATTTCAGTACTTGATCTAGATAAAATTTGACATCCCTCCCCATGGCAGGGGGCATTGGACTAGATCATCTTCAAAGGTCCCTTCCAACCCAAATCATTCTATGATTCATTCTATGTTTCTGTTATATCACATGGTGACAGCTGCTGCAGCGCAGATGAAATGTTAAAGGTCATGAATTTGCAATTCCAGACACATCCCTGCAAAATAGTGAAAAGGTCCGATCACAAAAGATGGCTGCAAGGCTCACCACAGGAAAAGCCCTTGTCTCAATCCCACACCCAGCCTTTCCAAAGGCTTGATAGTAATCAAATAGAGAAAAGGATACGGGGTAATTCTCTAGAAGGGGGATAGGGGGGAGAAAAACAAGAAGCATACCACATTAAAGGGAAGCCAGAGCACAAGTTGGGCAACAGCAAGTTAGCAGCACAATGAATTACAGTACTTACCGTCACCAACCTCAAAGTCCTTGAATGCAAGTTCTGAACCTGAGTCATCAAGCAAGATCTCACCATTTAAGGTGAACATCATAGTATGCTCATTCATGTCAACCATACATCCAACAACATCTCCTGCCAACCAAGAGCGGCCAAAATGCTCATTACCTTGATGCCACCGCTGTGCCTGAAAAGGATTTAAAAGAATTTCAGAGTAATAGCGACAATGTATGTGTTCTGCTCTTTCTTAGTGGCACAACTAATAATTAGCCCCCTCAATTAAGGTGGCACTAAAATTAACACGTTCACAGCATATCATTCCAAAACAATACCTGTGAGTACTCCAAGTTGACTTTGAAAATGGAAAGCCAACAATTAACTTCCTGCAATCACCTCTCACATGAGCATTGTAAGATGTTGCTAAGTGAGCTGACAGCGAAAATTTGCTGACAGCTATTTCAACATTTTAGTAACAAGTAAAAGCACGGCTTATTTTTCTGCAGAAGCTACATGAAAGACTTGTAACGAAAATAATATGCTATCAATTACAATGTTAAATAGCTGCCTCACAAGATTTTTTTAAGCAATTGCTTTTATTTAATCTAGTAGCCTATAAATTCATCTCTTCCAAACAAATTTTATTGGTTCCTTAAGTATAATGTTAAAAAATGTTCTGTACAAAATAAACTTCCTGCCATACCAGATTTTGGAAGGAACAGAATTATCTGTGGATGGGACAAGCATTCTGAGCTTCTGATAGATCCCAGAGTAGCTTAGGGCATGATTAATGATTGGTATGACTGACCTTCAAGTCAAAGACTGTAAAGGCTTTGGATGGGGTCTTTGATAGGAATTCAAATAAATTAGCGTCTAATAAGAACTATTGTAACACACATAAAACAAAGCAGCATTAGTAACAAATAGGTTCCCTATTCGTATGTCCATTGCAAGTAGATTTTAACCTCGGTATCCATCCTGAAAATCCTACAAACAAATGAGCCTTTCTGTGTATTCTGAAGGTTAAAAACTTTTCTCCAACCAAGGAGAGATCTCATAAAAATCAAAGACAACAAAATAGCTTTGTGGATTGAGACCCAAAGGTCAAAACCCTACGATTCAGAAGGCAAACTACTACACAGCTATTGTAGTAAAGACACAGGACTTGAATAGTTTACTTAAACCAATCAGATATTTTACAAAAACAACTTTTCGGTTCTCTTTTTAAGGCATCTTCTCATGTAATACAAGCCTGGAAAAAAAATTCAATTCCAACAGCATGAATAAAATACATCTTGAGAGCTTGATCTGACTAGGAACAGCCAGAAATACTGTTGATTTCTGTTACATATTGTAATAGTAATGAAGGAAATTAATTCCAACATCAGATACAAGAAACATTTTGACATGAGTCATCAGTAGCCTTAATAGCAATTACGGTTTGGATAACATTTTGCCTTCATACTGAAATAAAAAGTTTTAATGAGTCATTTAACCTACTCTGATGAAATTCAGTAACATAAAATAGCTTATTTCCTGTATATTTTTACTTCTAGATTTCAATCTGTCTTTGTCTCATGCAGAGTTAGATATGAGCAAAAATTACTCATTCTATCATGCTTAATTTACTCAAACTGTACAGATTTCCATGAAACCTAGGGATATTCTTTCTAACTTTACATTCCTATAAAAAACTTGTATCAAAGTTTGCCTCAAACATTTATTGTCAATAATCTTAACTGTATTTATTCCCTAATGGCACTTATAGAGAGAACAACAGACTAATAGTTCAAAGAAATGATTCATAGTTAATTACAGCTCTGCCAGTATATCCAATTTGAGTAAGTCACTTAGATTTTCAACACTTTATATATACTGTAGAAATACCGTGAAGCTGTGAAAAAATTATAGAAATTACAAACTCTGCTAATAAATTTTTCAGGTGACATTGATTCTCCTTATTCCACCGAGGCTCTCAAAGAGCGAAATAATTTCATAAAACGCAAATGAAAGAAGAGAAGGCAATTAAGTTGAGGCAGTGACACATGGAATAAGATGCAAAATTAAAAGGTTTACAATCACACGTATTATTACAGATAAACATATACAAACCTTAAAGCCATCAAAAACAAAAGCTTCTTCATCTGAGCCAAGTTCCTGATCTGGCAGACAACCCGGCCTGGTCCAGCCAACTCTCATGTCTCCCGCAGTAATTGCCTCAAACTCAAAGTACCACTTCCCGGCTTTCACTGCATAAGTCTTTTCTGTGCGGAAGATCCTGAATTTTTCCATTATCCCACTGCACACATCCAGTTTCATAGCTGTAAGTTTTTTTTTTAAAAAAAAAGAAGTAAAGGAAAAAAAAACAATGCAGAAAGTACTGTATTCAATTACTGACAACATGAAGGTAGTGAAAACAAAAGGCAAAGGAATCCCTTTGAGCACAGACATGAAAAGAAGAAAGTGTCTACAGTCTTATGGGTGAGGAAAGCACCCTTGCCCTTTCTGGGGAATTAGCATGTTTGGATACCTCTCTGAAATGACTCTACACTAATTCATTCAGCATACATGACAAAAAGTAGAACTCGGAAGTCTGAGTGCAGTTACAGAGCTACCATCCTCACTGGGATCACAGAAACATGGTAGGATAACATGACTGGAGCATTGTGATAGATGGATACATGTTTTTTAGGCTGGAATGGTTAAGACAAAGAGTTGCCCTTTATGTGAGAGAGCAGCTGGAATGCATGGGATGCTTTGGGATGGTATAAGACTCAGTTCAGCACTTATGGGTCAAGATACGCAGCAGACCTCAACAGGCTGGAGAACTGGGCTGAGAGGAATCTCATTAAGTTCAACAAGGAGAAATGCAGTCCTGCACCTCGGGAGGAGTAACCCAAGGCAACAGACCACAGTGGGAGCTGAGCAGCTGGAAACAAGCTTAGCAGAGAAGGACCTGAGGGTCCTGATAGACAAGTGGAACATAAGCCAGTAATGTAGTCCCGCATCAAAGAGTAACAGAAGTACCCTGGACTACAATATGGAACAGCATTGCCAGTAGGTCCAGGGAGGTGATTCTTCCCCTCTGCTTGGTACTAGTAAGGGTACTTCTGGAGTGCTGGGTCCAGTCCTGGGCTCCCCAGTGCAAGAAAGACACCAATTTACTGGAATTAGTACAGGGCCATAAAGATGAGTAAGAGGCTGGAATGTCTTTCTTATGAGGAGAGGCAGAGAGAGCTGAGATTGTTCAGCTTGAAGAATAGAAGGCTCAGGGTGGAATCTCATGTGTATAAATACCTGGTGGGAAGGAATGACGAAGAGGGAGCCGGACTCTTCCCAGCGGTGCCCAGTGACAGGACAACAGACAAGTTAAAAACCATGAAATTCCATCTGAGCACAAGAAAACACTTTTTACTGTGAGGGTGGCCAAACACTGGAACAAGTTGCCAGAAAAGTTGTGGACACTATCCTTGGAGATAATCAAAACCCATCTGGACATGGCTGGACAACCTGCTTTAGCGGGCCCTACTTGACCAGATGATCTCAATAGGTCCCTCTCAACCTCAACAACTCTGTGATGCTGTGAACCGGGCCCTCAGTTACTTTAAAAAAAAAAACACAAAAAACCCCACAAAAACCCAAAACCACTAAACATACAAACCCCAACAAAACACATGCCAAATTAATCTTCCAATCACCATAAGAGACAAATGTTTGTCTTCAAGACAAGATTCCTCAGCTGACATCATCTTTACTTAGAGACTGTGATCAACTCACCTAATCTTCTCATTTATATTCTAAAAGTCAGATTTCTTCAGTATGTCATTGCTATAAAAATTTCTTACTATATTTTTTAGCTATTATAATAAATACTAGAAGGAAGGTTGCAATTTAGATGTTTTTGCAGAAGTAATGGAAAACAGAGGATAGGAATAATAAAAATAAGTTTTGCATGAAGCTTTAATAACAACAAAAAAATCCCAATGTAATAATAGTCCTTTTCAGGGTGTGATAGTTTGATGGGGGGGGTGTTCTGGTGGCAGGGGAGGGGATTTGCTCCCTGTGCCACCAGATCTGAGTCCCATCCCCCCCGGGGGGAGGTTGAGCCAAAATGGAACCTCTGCGAATTGCCCTATTTAAGTTGGGACAAAGGGGCGGGAAAGGGCTTTTTGCTCAGGAGCGAGGAGAGGGGAGGAGGGCGCTGCCCTTGCTCCCGGCTCCCGGCCGGGCGACTGCCCGGGCCCGGGCCGGCGCCATGTGCTTAAGATGGCGCCGGGGGAGCCGCATGGGGGGCTCGGGAAGCACCTCGCTCCCGGGGTGCCCGCCGGGCCGAGCTCCTCTAGAGGAGATTAAGATCTAAGAGAAAACAACCACAACGACCGGGTCAGCGAAGATGGAGCAGGAGGAGGTGTACTGGAGCTGAGGTTTCCCTTGCAAATTGGTGTGAGATGGCAGGCGGCCCCCCTGCAGCCAGGGTGTACTCGGCGGAGCAGAGACCCACTCGTGGCCTGTGGAGAAACCCACGTCGGAAAAGAGATGCCTGAGCCCAGGAGAGGTCGTGGAGCAGGGGATGCACGACAAGGTACTGTTAATAATGGGCATGGAAATGCATGACGAGGTCGTGGAGGCATCTGGAATCCGTGGGACGGCCCACGCCGACGTGAGTGGCAGCAGCTCCCTAAGAGGCCGAGACTGGTAAAGCCCAAACTGGTACAATCCATGGGGAAGGATTGCAATCCTGCGGGCAGGACTCACGTTGGAAAAGTTTGGGGACTTTTTTCTTCATGAGTAGGGGATCGACCGAAGCAAGGGAAAAATGATGTAAAGACTCCTGCTCCTTTAAGAAAGGTAACTCCTGTTCAAGGCAAGGCAAGTTACTTTTCAAGAACAAATGGAAACCTAGTCATAGCCAAGGTACTATGTAGAAAATATCATTTAGCTAGTGAAATAACAGAAATAACAAGATGTCAAGTCTGAATTGTGTTGACTATTCTCCTTTATTATCTTTCAAATTGTTGAAAAGATAGTCAGTTGACTACAAGATTTCATAGAGCACCTTAAAAACTGCCACTTCTCACTTCAAAGTTACTGTTGGTCAATTGTCAAGTTAAGATGAAGAAAAATAGCTTGTTCACATTTCTTGTTTAGTGCGATAGAGTGTAAAAAAACCCACAACATTAACATCTGTGTGAAAACAAAAGCTTTCACACTGATTCATTCGGTTATGTATCTGCAGCATGATCACATGTGCTTATCACAGCTTACCATGCTTCATTCCAAAATTCTCTTAATTGCAAGTGATTCATAACAAACTAGTTTGAGTGTTAAAGTTAAAATTCACTTTTTGTCAGGGAATTATAAGTATCTTTTCTCAAATACCAGAATGGCTACATGAAAAGTTTCAAAGGAGGCTAAAATTCAACTTTGACACATTCGACTTCTCCCTTCTAAATATTTTCACCTCTTTCACTCCATGAAAGAATAATGGCTAAAAAAAATACTGAGAAAACATAAGCTGGGTTGTTACTGGCCTGCTTCAGGAAAAGAGGACAAAAGAAACCTCAAGGCAAGCATAAAAATGAAACGTTATTCTATCTGCTTAGCATTAGAAACAAGCTTAGTTTATGCCTCACATTTCTGCTTTATAAAATTTGTGGAATGTATAAGGAAAGAGTTTTAAAGGGAGAAAAAATATGTTGGTACATGTACTGTTTTGAGGCATATAAATAAACCTATTTTCTCCTTTTTGCTTGACAATTAACAAACAATAAAGTTTTGGACTTGGATTTCTAAGCTCTGATTGAACTCTCCATCTATCCCACCCACTCCTTTGCTCCCACTTCTACTCTTTTCCTGTGTTATCCCACTATCCATTCCAGATCAATCTGTTCCAATACAGATGTACTTTTGTTTCTGCCATTCACAAAACCACAAATCTCACCTATTTCTCCAGTTTTCTTCTTTCCCTCACTGTACTGAACACACTGTCTTGAAAAAACACGTTTATTGATTCATCTACGGCTATGTGACATCCATCTACTACCTATGGAAAACGTTCTCAAAAATTGCCTAAGAACATTTACTCATGACTATTACTTGAATACTACTACTCATGAGGCTACTTGGTGCCTTGGAGATAGCCATTCCTGACGTCCTTTTAAACATTTTTAATCCTACCTACTTTCTTCTTTCCTTCAGCATTTTATATCAGTGAGTTTTCCCTCACTGAGCTACCTTTCACTACTCTACAGATTTTCTTTATTTAGTATCTTCTGCTAAAATAGTTTCAAGTACAGCCTTGTATGGTGAGTACATACAAATCTCCTCACTGTTCCTTACTTATTACACAGTCCTATAGTCTGTTTCTGACCCTTCTTGCCAAGACTTTATTATCAACTCAAACCATAAGGTAGCCTGAAATGACAAAAATCACACTTTAAAAAGATGAAAACAATTTCACAAAGCATGAGAAGTAATGATGAATTGAACTCTATATCTTTCTTCCTTAGGTTTTCTTAACTACTCTCTTCTCTGGTATTTTATACAGTTTTCTTTCCATTAATCAAATCACACTACTCAGGGATCACTCCGATTTCTTTTTTGTTTTTTCTCAGATTAGGAAAAAGAATGCCTAAAGCATTCTGGATCCTTTTCCACAAATTTGCAAATTATTAAAGTCTGTTTCAGCCTTTGAAAGATCAGTATCGCAGTCTGATCACTGTAATTCCTCCTCTTCCTGAGTTTGTTGTAAGAGCAAATATGTTTGCATCTACCCGTCTGTTTGTTAGTCATGTTAAGAACCTCCCCCTTTCTCTTCTGTTTTCTCAGCCACATCACGGTCCACATTTCCAATATTATCTTGAACACCTATGAAATCACGTGCCTCTGAACTTACTGTCACTTCTCATGCAACCAAATGTCTGACTTCAGTTAGGTCAGGCTCATTTTCTTGTAAGCAACTCTGAACTACCTCCCACGTAATTCTTCACCAGTAAAATCTTCTCTTTGATGGTCTACACAATTTATGTCTTAAAAACAGGTCTAAAGTTCCTCGGTACCTGACTTATATAGGAGAGGAACCACCACAAAGCTTGGGAATCAAGAATTTGCTCATTTTTCAGGTTCTGAGTAACCTAATACTTTCTACATTCTAAAAAATCCCAACAGCACAGCTGCTGTGGGAAACTAGGAAGTAGTAAATAATAATAATAATAACAACAACAACAATAATAATAATGTATAAAAACAATGCTATAGAGCTTTGTAAATCAATTTTAAAAACAAAATTAATGAATGGAGATGCAGAACACCACTAGAGGGCTCTAAATCCTTTAATAACAGTATGAATTTTGTCTGATGAAAGAGGATCCCTATAACATGTTTTATGCATCTCAAAAACTTTAGAGGCTCATAAACTGTAAAATCTAAATCCTCAAAATGAGTATAAAAATCTTTTGCTGAATGCAATTCCAGTCTTTGATTAAGAAAGACCAGTTTGTGGGACACTGTTCTGCAGGTCATTTCCTCTGGGAATTTTGCAACAGGATTGATGACACCTTTCGGATGCAAGGACAGCAATTGTGAATTGTGTTTTTTACATTTCACTAGTAACTCCATGCACAGAACTAGCTCAAGGATCTCTGCATTATAAGTAATAAATAAAATTTTCCAGCAATTCATTCCCACGTAAAGGCAGAGGCACATGGTAAATGAGGAAAGGGGATTAATATTGTTCAGTGGGACGTGGAGAAGATTGTGGAAAATAAGCGTGCTCTCTCTCCTTCTCACCCTACACCACTAGACAGCCCCTCTATCAGCACAAAAGGCAAAAGCCTTCTGTACCAGACAATCCACCTTCTCGGAACCAACAAGAAGCCATACTTGCTCACTCTGCATAGCATTTCTTTCCCATAGTGGGAGGAGAAGAAATTCCAAGATTATGCAGCAGCCTTAAATTCTCCAGACCAGGCATAGGCAGATTTATCAGTGAGGCTATGGCACTTTGCCCCCATTGTTTTGCCCCTTCAGCAATGCAGTCTTGTTACACTTGATACTCATGTTATCAGTGATGCCTCATTTCCTTTTGAAAGGGATGCCTTTCAAAGTACAATTTAATAGCAGTCTCTCATAAAAGCTGAAGATCAGAGCATGTATGTGCTTTAGAAAAGAAATTTAAAACGGCAGGTTCCCTGTGTACACTTTGAGTATGAGTTACACCTTCTGCAGAAATGCTTTACTGAGGGTCTATAGTCTAAATATGTTCAAATTTACATAGCAGGAAAAATAATCATTGATAGGATAAGGCTTAGACACATTTCTCAAATTTTCCACACTTTGCTGAGATGATAAAGATGTAAGTTTCAATTTTGATTTGATTATTCTATATTCCATATCTCTAAGTGAACTTTTAGAATATGGTTGCTGAGGAGTTATATCTATTATGTTATAATTTCCTCTCTATATATGCAGTTAGTGTTCCAGAATGATAGTACAGTACCAAGAATATCCCTTTCTTGTGTTCTGTCTTACAACTTGATCTCACCATGACAGAAAACTGTTGCTCTAAAAGCCAAAATCTATAAGAGAATTTATTTTATTTGTATGTTTTATCTCCTGATTTCTTTTACTTTCTTAACATTTTATATACTGCAGTTACTGAGGTAAATGTTGTGTACTGTTTATTTAAAACTTCTTTATTAAAAGTTTTTATAGTTTTCAATTTTTTTCCTGTTTAGGGTTTCTCAAACTCAAACTATGCATGCTGAAAATACTGCCTGCAGTATCAACAAAACATACAATCTGGCAATGACGGAAATTCAAAGAAAACATTTGCAGGACGTGAATTAAAATTTATTTACCGTTTATTCAACTTCAAAGACCTGAGAAAGTCCAGGAAGCTTAAATGCTCTAATAGACTATCTAATTCCAGACTTGCATTTTGACACTCACAGAAATTTGGTTTGTAGGCATTTGTCTTCAAAAATTTCATCTTGTAGCTTTGAGTGTTTAAATACAAGATTGAACATGAAGTGTAGAATTCGTCATTATTTAGAGTTAAAATTGTAGGAATACAAGATTCACGTGTACTGCATTTACGTATGATCTTTTTCTTAGCAATTTTGCTATTCTGTCTTGAAACAACAATATAGTACTAATTAAAAAGTTTTTAATTAAAAACTTCATTTTAGATTGAGGAACTTCAGGTATTTATACACATATTGAAACTGTAATCATACATTTTATTCCCTGGCATAAGACCATATATTGAGAAAGACAACAAACATGTTGGCCCGATATTTTGTATTTTAGGGTTGTGTCTTGTAGTATTCAAAATCCTGATCTAAATTGTTTAAGCTTTTAATTTTTATTCATCTGAACTACCAAATCTACAAATGTTTCATTTTACAATTCTTCATTTGAGGCCACAGGATAAGAAAAGGAAACAAGAAGGAATGTAAGATCAAAGGGAATATAAACAACAGAAGATGAAGACAGGGAGGTTGGATTAGATGATCTCTAAGGTCCCTTCCAGCCTATGCCATTCTATGATTCTATGAAGAAAAGCCACCATTAGCTTTGGAGACACTGTACCTCTTCAGATTTTTTTTACTGGACCAACAAATTCAGTAATGGAATCAGATATTCTACTTTTTTTTTTTTTTTGAGACAAGTACAAACCAACAAAACTAATTACCATGATCTTGATCAGGAGCTTCCAAGTTGTATCCATAGCCTAGAAGAGTGCGGACTGCTTCCCGAAGACTGTCTTTGTTTGACTTCTTTGTCCGATCATCCAAAAGAGCATAAGGTACAAGGCGAGGATTTCGTCGATTTTCACATCCTGTGTAAATATGGGAAATCAATTCAATATCAGAAACAGTGTTTTGTTTTAAAGATAAAATTGTGCTATAGCAGCAGTATAAAAATTACTATTTATACCAACCAAAATCATGGAACTGCAAATACAGCAAGGATTCAAAGAAGTTGCAGTAGTCTAGAAACTATTAACAACACTGAATTTACCTAAAAGAAGTAGTAATGCACAAACGAAACTGTGTGGCTTTATCTGCTTTCACTTTCCATCCCGTTTACTTGATAGGATAACAAGGCAAACAAGAACAGGGATAAACGTGAAGAATTCGACTGAAAAGTCAAAGGGATTATTCTTTGTACACTGTTCATGAAGCAGCTACCACAACAAGAAGCTAGTATGTAACTAAAGCTCAGAGACATTACTGTACCACACATATGTATGTTTTTTTAAAATTATAGCACTAAACAAGATTTATAAAAACCCCAGAGAATAAACAAAATATAAACAAAAGAACAAAACACTGCTAATAAAAAATGATAAATTAATAAATAATAAATATATAATAAACCTGTGCCTTACTCTGTTAAATACTTAAAACGTATTTTTTTAAAAATAAAGGGTCTTGTAAGAATATGATTAAATGTGCTTCATGTGCAGATTTTTCGTAACAGGTAATTTAACATAACCTCTCCTCCAGCTGAAATTAATGTATTGGTAAGGTTTAATCTTTGTATTTTAGGTTTATTAACACAAAATTGATTAGGTTGTCTTCTAGTGCAAAATTATCTTATTTGAAAGCATTGTTTAACTGGATTATTCATATGGCTAACAGAATTTTTAGTGACTAATAGAATTGTTCCCTTGTCTACACTTTCTTCTCACATTGTGTCAGCATTTGTTGGCAGTGAGAAACCATATAAAGAATTCTCCATGTTCTTCCTAATATCTTATTTAAAAAAAATAAAAAAAAAATAAAGACTAGACATATTAAAGAAAATGCTATTTGTTCTCTTGGATACAAATACCAAAGATATCAAGAGGGTTTTATGATGGGTCAGACTCATTAAGAAGTGCAAGGATAGTGCCTATTATTTTAGAAAACAGTGCCTGCAATGAAAGTATCTTACTTCTTTTACAGCATTACATTTCTACTTTTAAGAATGTATGTGGTTTTCATTATGTCTTTTCAGGCAGAAAATAAAGGCACATCCATTCTGACAAATACTTGCAAGCATCTTTTGTTGTCCTTTCAATGTTTAGATATAAGGCTATTTGCCTTTTGCCTTATCATGGTGAGTAAATACCAAAGTGTAGTTATTAACCAGTGCTTGATTAAGTATGGTCCTACCAGTGATCCTTTAGAAGAAGAAATATTACGGGACAAGCATTACCTATATGATAAAAGGGGTAACACAAAGATAAAGATAATTCATTGCTGGGGATACAAATTACTACACCATATCAGCTCTAGTTATATTCAGTGAGAAGGACAGTGGCAGGGCCAACATTAGGACCATTTGAGGGGAGTACTTGCCATATTTATTTCAAATGCCAAAGTTGACATCCCCCTTTTTCCAATACTTATTTTGGTAGATGTGAAAAAGGGCTGCTTCCAGAACAGAACGGACAAAAAAAATGTTGAAGTAAATGTTGTAAGGAATTATTTGATATAAGAACATTCATGTTAACATCAGAGATGAAACAGCATGGGTTTAATTATTTGTCTTGGAAAGGACAAAAAAGAGATATAATTTCATTTGAAACACTGTATGTCCAAAAGATATTATGTAATATTGGCTTTAAAAATATGAAACACAAGTTTGGAACAACAATTGTGTAACTTTTTATCCATGATTTACAGTTAGACTAATGCACTGGTAATTGCCATAGTAACCATCAACATACATTAACACACAGGCAATCAGCTGATAACAATGTATGATAATGAAATATAGTATAAGTGCTTTTAAAAATGCCTAAGTCCAAAATTAGGGTGAAGGAAAAAAGGCATTAAAAAATCTTAAGTATTGAACAATCTAGATTTAGATTTTTTTTCCTTGGGTCTAATTTTATTTAATATTGTGACCTTTTTCACCTATTCAAGACTTTGGCTACTTTTTAAAATATGAATATAAGAAGGCATTTTTCTTTTAATAATTTTGTTCTTTTTTTCCCTATGATATGCCTATCTAAATTTTGAATGTTTACTTATTGCTGAATTAAGAACTGTTACTGTTATACTCATCATAAGTTTTTGTACTAACAATCTTCTGCACCTCTGTGGTTTAAGTGTAGCTAATCAATCGAACAATCCTACATAGTGATTGAGCTTCGCACAGTCACAATCAAGTCAACAAGAAAACTGATTAGCTAAGAGTGGTAATTTTTATTGAGTACATTTGCAATTCATACATAGACTTAATTCTTCCTATTCACTACAGAAAAGTTATGGCTTTGTAGTGTAGACTGTTAAAAGAAGGAAAACTCAGCCTAAGTTTTTAATTTTTTGCCAGAAATTTCCAGGTTTGACATCTAGTGCTTCATCAGAAGACTGTGTTTTTTTATAATTTTTCTGGCAACTACTTGTTCACTGAGTAATTTGAAAGAGAAATAAAAGCAGATCTTCTCCAGAAGACAAAAAAAACCACCCAAACTTAAGCTTATTGACAAGATTCTATTTCAAGTGGTTTGAGCCGAGTAGCACATATGAATTTGGTCTTGAATTTAGAACCTCACATATCACAGAAAAAAAAAAAAGAAAAAAGTTATATATTCTATTACACAACTTTGTCTTCATTTAATGTAACACAAACATTGTGCATTAGTCATTTAGAATTTAATTTGGAGTTCCTTAAGTAAAAGAAAGCATTACAAACATGAAAAGTAATAATACACGAAAACTAATAATAAATAATGTTAATCTTGAGTGATGTAACACTGACCATGAAAGGTCAGTATTACTTTATATAGTGTACGTTACAGATTTTGCTATGCACAACAAATGACAGAGAAAGAATTTTTTAAATCAGCACACGTATACTTATTTGTAGGCTATAAATGGATTTGAAATAGGCAATAACTGGTCAACACTGGCACTAACTGAATATAGCTCTTAATAGTAACAGAAAAGAACTACAGAAAAAATACCTAAACAAACCCATACGAACAGATATCAACAAGCCTTTCAAAACTTCCATTAAAGGTAATAAATACTGCTGCAAAATAATTCACAGAGGAAACACACCGGGAGCTGAGAGGTGCAGAAGTGCGTTCAGTCATTCAATGAGTATGTGACATGTAGACAACTGATCTAGTGCACTGGATCTAGCAACTGGTCTGGCAACTTGCATAGACAGGTGTCATGTAAAAGTCAGAACGAAACAAGAGGAGTGTCCATGCTGTCTACAGCAGCATAGAAAACCATAGTCAAATTCTATAAGCAGTTCCTTAAGAAGAACCTATTAAGAGATACAGTGCGTATCATAAAGTTGTACTCTTCAGAAGTAATTCAGTAACAAAAACACAAAGCCTCATATAAACCTCTAAAAGACATCTGAAATGATAAAGAATAATATAGTTTTCAGAGCTATAAATGTGATACCGCAAACCTGTGCACTCCTGGGCCTTCCCAAAGCTCTGAGAAGTTCAGGAACAGCACAGATCACTAGACTAAAAGGAACAAAAAGACACCAGAAACATATATAAATAAGTGCCTATCAAAAAGACAGGAAAAGACTGAATAATGAAAGCATAGACTAAGAAGAGTGCAGGAAAAACACGATAATAATTTAACGGGATCATAACTTTGTGATTTAAAGCATTAGAGCTGCACAGATACATATTCTGTGTGGTACTGAAATGATTTTGTTCTCATAATCAAGGCTGTTAAATGACAAGCACAAAGCAAACGTATTTCAGTACAAACTCAGTGAGACAGACGTGCTGTTGTTTTCCTAGCTTCGTCTGCACCATTAGGAAACACTTATATCACAGCCGCAAATTGATTCTGCTTGCTGCCGTGTCTGTGGATCTTGCACTTCCACAAAGATTTCTGAGCAGTTGCCACAACAAACGCTACTGGTGGGCTTGCCAGCAATGCTGTCAGAAACCCAGCTCAGTGAGTCACTGCGTCAGTGTGCAGCACATAAACTCTGAACAGCATCATTTACCTACACCGTACATTTCATATCTTGCTATCCACTGGTCTAACTTTTCTACATTTATCATGGCAGCTCGTGTTTAACCATTAACCATTAAAACTCAAAATTATTTTATAGGGGAAAAGGACAAATACAATTCTAAATTGGTATTTACTAAATAAGTAATTTCAAGATTCCAGAGTCATTGAACAAGATGGAAAGCACAATAAAGTCCTCATAAAGCCATATTCTTGGCAATGTTAACAAATACCCTAAATGTATCCACCCAAAGCAGAAGTTGTGTTCCAACACTGTCATACTAGCAGCTGAGTTCTGTCCTTGAAAGCATATGTATCCTCAGAAATATATGTCCAGCTCTACCATCTTCACTGAGGACCGTAGTCATATGGAATGCCTGGCTGCATGTGCCCTTACTATAAATGGAATGAACTAATATATCAGCACAAATAATGCAAAATGCGAAAGTGAGGTAACAAGTAGTTTTTACAAGGACAAGATGTCATTTTGTATCTATTTAATGACAAAGTAAATGACAAGCTTTCCACTTGTGATTTTTCCCACACGATCACATTTCCTCAGTCTGAATTTCCAGAACAGTGCCACTCTTGCATTACAGCACGAGTCAGTTTGAGAAGACCAACTCCTCATCAAATAATGATGTCATATGCTTTCTACAAAAATCTAAAAAAAAAAAAATTAGATCCTGACTTAAAAAGATCAAACTGTCTTGCATTTTAGGCCAAAGAGAAATCGGACTTGGTAATCGCTTCACAGTCCTGACTAAATATCCTAGGACAGGAAGCACAGAGCATCTTTTTTAAGATATTCTTCACACAGTGGGAAGAACTTTTTAGGTCACTGATTTTTATCACCAATTGTTAAAGCCATGGATTTTTAAAACACTGTTTTTCTCAATATAAATGGGGCTTCTGATTGCTAGGTTCTTCAGCCACAACGCACAATACAACATGAAGAAAAAGCACAACACCCTTTGACTAAGCTATCTGTATATGTGACAATACATACAAGCAAAATGTGAAAGTCTGAATCTTTGGCTGTGATGTCCGCAATCAGTGAGGATACCTAAAAGTCATGTATTCAGGAAGACACAGGGAGCGGTTAATATACTTGAAACAATTTTCATTTGCTTTCTGTCTCTGAGAGTCTCTAAGCTTGACTCTTTTCTCTCCCTTTCTGTCTTTTCTTTATGTATAAAAAAGTTAGGATTCTCCTGTATGCATGACATCACCGTTTTATAAACGTCAACCAATATCGTAAGTTCATGCATAAACTTATGTGGGTTCTGAATATTTTCCATTTGATTGTGAAGATTTAGCAACAAATGCATTCTTTAATACTTCAGCAGTATTTTTCCATCAGCTTGTTATAAATAATTCCTTAAAAATACCCGAACAAAAACCTCAGGTAATTATGATAGGACATAATGTCAAAATCCTTACATGTAAAAAAAAAAACAAACACCAAAACCAAACTCAAACAAAACAAAACCCACAACCCTTCTCATAGCACAAATGTGATTATTTCCTTGACTTACACCACGTCTATATTACTCCTTTGCCTGGATCTATCTCCCTTATCTGTCTTTGATCATTTACCTCTTCCCCAATTCTCAGAAGACCAACCTGCGGACAATCACATTCTCCCTTAAAGGGACACTGTCAAGTATCTTCATACTGATTTTGTGCTTGTTTTTTCCACTTACCCTTGCTGTTTAATAAGGTTTTTTTAAGCAGAAATATGTATTTTTCCTACCTGTTTTGTTCATTCTGCTCCTTTCATGGAGCAATAAGCTACTGTGAGTCTGTACAACTAAAAATACTTACTTGTTTGTGATCAGTGTCATCACAGCTGTCAGCACAGTTCTGGGAACAGGATTTATTAGTTAACTTGTGCTCCCTCTGCTGGCTGGCTGGTTGGCTCTGCAGCAGCAGAACAAAAACACTATGTATAGTCATGCACAAAGAGCAGCTATCTCTTGTTAAGAAAAAATCCTGACAAGCATTGGTGGATTTAGAAGAAAAAATCTGGAACTTGGAAGGATTTTCCCCACCAGTTTATAACAGGAAAGAAATGGTTTATACATGAACTACTTGACAGCATCCCTTTAGTTTTTCGTATCATATAATCCCAAAATGATGAGGCATTCATGATGGAACAGACCTGCTAGATCATCTAATCCATCCTACAGCCACAGCATGATTGCTGTTTATAACATATTTCCCAGTGATTAGTTCATCTCCTTTCAAACATCTGTAAGCTTCTTTCCGTTAGGAAACTATTTCATAGCTCTGCAAGATCTGTTATAGCATTATACAGCATAATATCATGTCACTTTAATGCAGTACTGTAACATGTCACAGTAATATGATGGGATGAAAAAATTCAGCCCATGAAACAAACCCATTGTTGGAGTCAAGCAGAAGCACAAAGCAGTGTGGACAACAGCTCACAGCTTGCCATGCAATATGTACGTCAGCTGAATGAGAAGCATCTTTACACTGCACCCAGAAAGGAGCACCTTGCTATTCTGCTCTCTTCTTTTGACTTTCAATTAATTGGTATTTGTTATCGGAACATTGTAAGCACTCTTGCAACTCAGTTGTCTGTCTTTTCTCCAGAGAAAGAAAAGAGAAAAATAATTGAATTAAGAGGAAATCAATATCCCAAGCATGGCAGCTTCTACAGGACATGCTGTTGGTGGGAAAGTTTCCCAGGACATACACCTGCTTAACCGTACATGAGACTACTGTAATTTGCCAAGAATAAGGAATAAAGTGTACTGCTGATTTTGTTGATTTGTTTCCTGAAGGTCATGAATATGTCTGAGCTCTTGATGATCTTTAACAACCATCTTCTGTTGAAAACGTAACTAAGACACTGTTCATTCTCTACAACAGTGCCCCACTCAGCACACAAGTCTTCCATCAGTGTGAATGAATCAGATCCAACAAAATATTTGGATGTTCAGAGGAGAAGCACCCAAGACTGCAAAGCCCCGATTAAATGGCTTTCCAACTCTGAATGTGATCAGTTTCATAGGCACTTAAGCTTTTCACTTTCAAATTCTCCAAGTTCTTCTCTGCATGCCTATAGTCGTCTTTTCCTTGGTAAGGAAGAACAGTTCAATACCGATCACATATCTAAGCCCAGCCAAGATTTAGAGCAGAAAAATTTGTCTAAGTCTTTTTCGGAGTGCAACCTGCTAGTTAAAATCAGAGCTTGATTCATACTGATTGCTTAAAACAGCTCTGAAAACCTAACTAGAGGCTACCATTTTATTTTAAAACTTTGCAGGTCTAAGTGATAGTGATAACCTCTTTATATAAACAACTTGTCCTTGGCCATCAAAATGGATTTAGATACCTAATTCTTAATTGTTCAGTTACATATCTGTGAGGATATAGGTGTCAATTTTTAAAACACTTATGGAAAACAGGTAATGCACAGTTCAGTAACTACAAGACTAAAGGCTTCAAAACTATACCTCTATCTTCCAAGAGTTTTCTCACATGAGACTATAAATTGTATTAAGTGAGCACAGATTTAATTGGCGTGTTCAGCTTTGTCATCCAGTGAGCAGGTCATTTATTAAGAAGGGAGTCTAGGGGAAGCCTGAGTCCCAAGGCTGGCCCTCAGAACAGCATTTTAAGATCAGTAGATAAAATACAGGGAACTGTTCAGTGAGTAGATCACCAAGTCCTCCTCTTTTCCTCTGCTCTCTCCTGGAGAGCCTCAAAATATCCCTTTACAGGGCCACAACATTTTAGATTCAACAGTAAGGTCAGTCTTTTTTCCCGGGCACAATGCTGAAAACATGGCTTTAAACTGAAAGAGGACAGATTTCGATTAGATATAAGGAAGAAATTTTTTACACTGAGGGTGGTGAGGCACTGGAACAGGTTGCCCAGAGAAGCTGTGGATGCCCCATCCCTGGAGGTGTTCAAGGCCAGGTTGGATGAGACTTTGAGCAACCTGGTGTAGTGGAGGGCGTCCCTGCCCATGCCAGGTGGGTTGGAACTAGATGATGTTTGAGGCCCCTTCCAACCCAAACCATTCTATGATAACATACGACAGATTTCATGATTCTTCTGACATTAAATTGACGTGTTTAATTTTAGGTTACATCTCATACTAGATTTGTCTAATCAATGTTTTTATTTTATTTTTTTAAACAGAAGTTATGGCCTGGGGCAAGTCTACTGCCTTTTGGGAACCATAGTAAAACTAATGACTTATTACTCTCACATTACGCCTCTTCAAAACCAGAATCTTCTGTACCAACAGGCACATCAAAACTTACCTAAAGACAGTGTATAAATACATCATGCAGATGTAAAGGAGAAACTTTTTTTCATTGCTACCCACTCCCACTACATCTTTTATTATCATTCCCAATCCAGTAACACTGAAAAACTCTTTGACAGCACCATTCAACTGCCTTTCTTGCTTAGTACATCACTAATTCAGAAAACATATCATTTAACTGCAAATTCACTCCAATAAATCCAGCAACATTATTTGTGTTTTTTTCAAAGATATACGGATCCACAAGGTAGGTGAAATTATCTTCAAGATCTAAGAAACTCTATTCACTACATATGAGTTGCGGGTTTAAATTTTCCCGATGCTAGTTAGAAACATAATTAGCTAAGAGATGCACCTGATTCCAGAAACTTCTTAACTTCATCTTAACCAATAAATTCTGTTTCAAAACTAAATTTAATTTTGGAATATGTCAGGGTTCTATCAAAGCTGTAACTATTTCCCAACATCCATTTATTTCAAATCTCCTGACTGGCAAGGCCCTGTATT
This sequence comes from Tauraco erythrolophus, assembly GCF_009769465.1. Classification (NCBI taxonomy): domain Eukaryota; kingdom Metazoa; phylum Chordata; class Aves; order Musophagiformes; family Musophagidae; genus Tauraco; species Tauraco erythrolophus. The sequence continues at coordinate 88,716,173 of NC_141466.1, read as the reverse complement.
GAAAATGTTTGGCTTCTGGGCAAATAAAAAATATGGGAGGCATGGTGTAAATTATTGAATGTATTCTTTAATATATCAGAAATACTTATTTTGACCATCTAGAGATATATGGAATCTCATTCTAGAAATAAATTGTGCACTGTCTCCATAAACACAGGATTAAAATAGTTGGTTCAATATGAATTAATCTGCTCCACCTACCTGACAACAGAGAATCATCACTTCCAACACTTCTCATGATTAATATTCCATCAGAAATGTTAACAACACTTCAAAGGGCCACCTTCCCCTACTCAAAGATGCAGTATTAGGGGAAAATTTAACTCTGTTGTAAGCAGGGGAGTTGCACCAACACTGAATTATCTTCAGTGTCTATCTAGCAGGGGATATTACATACATTACAGTCTGCAAATATAAAAATTGTCTCATTGTCTGCCTAAACTCAAATACAGAACAGATTTCCTAAATAGTTCACAAAGTAACAAAATGAGAGCCTTAGAGTAAGATATTATAATGGATAATGCTGAAATGTTATGCAGCACATATTTTGTCACATAAATGTATTCTGTCAGTATGTGATGAAGTGAATTTAAGTGCCTAACTTAATACATGTAAAACCAGATTTATTTTATTTTATAGAAAAGCTTCCAGTCTTGCACAAAAACAAAATTTGAAATGTGCTGAACTGAAATGTGTAACTTGAATTTTTGTCAAAATTAAAACCACTGCTTGTAGGTAGGAAAGAGCGTATGCCTACAAAACAGCTGTTTCTCATTTTCGCAAAAATAATGATTTTATGTTCAGCGCAAAACCATGAAAACTCATTTAACCAAGAGGTGAATTTTCCTAAAGTTTCACTGTGATATGCTACCACACATTTATTAACAGACATAAAGACACTTTCCTTGATACAAAATTCACAAATAATGACAAAAAGAACAGAAAATATGACTCCTAAGGGAAAATTAATATAGTACCTGTCCTGAAAAATAATAAATTAGGCTCATTGTATACTCGATCGATTTTTTTATTTTTTTTAAAAGAAAACAAAGACCTCGAGTTTTGCTGTTAACAATCCACCATGTTTAATTTTTACTCCTCTTTCTTATAACACATTGTGATACCTACCCAAAGCATTCCTATTCACTGAGACAAAACCACTAAAGCAGACTGAAACTTGGAGACTGACTTAGCTATTCTCAGTTAAAGACAGCCTCTGCCAGAAATACAACGCATTAGCAAAGTGGTTACTAGAAGTTTATATTCTGATTTTCCTGGATAAACAACATTATTCAATTCCCAGGACTGCAAACATTTAAATGATTCCTCTACTGAAAGTCAATGTTTACATTTCCTTAAATACTAGAGCATATTAGCTTCCTGCATGCAATTTTCGCACCCTGAGACCTAGATAGCATACCGGAATATACCATCATTTTTTCAATACTGCTTGTAAAGAAGAGTCTCATACTGCTGCAAGATTTAGCAGTATTGCTTTAATTCTGCATTGTTTGTATCTTTGACTGTCAGACTCTCATTCACTAGCTGCTTCTTCCTGCTTTTGTTTGTCCATTATTCCTGTTGAATTGTGAAATATCTCAATAGACACACGCTTTTTCAGGTGACTGAACTTAGCACTTACCTGCTGGATACCGTATGTCCAGCCTTGCCTTATACGGTCCCTTGCCCACACATTGTGAGCATTCTCTGCTAGTTTATCCACCATAGCTTCTTGAGAGGGGGTCAGTTTGATAAGACTCAGATCCATGGGAGCAGGCTTATATCCACTCAACAACTGGTAGCTGACAAAAAACACAGAACTTGCAGTTACTTTTCAGTAAGAAAAATTAGTAGAAACTGCAAAGGAAAGAAGTGATATGTACGCAATAAATTTATATAAATAATCTGTCTGAACAATGTACTGATATTGATTTTGTTCAAATCTAATGAAGTAGCTGGTAATGAAAGCTATCCAAAATGGTGTGAACTAAAAATGTTTTTAAAGTATTTTAGTACTTTCACCTATTTAAAGTAGTATATTAAAATGTTGCTTATCTAAATACTTACATGAACACTATTATTGTTACCTCTGAGCATTTCACAATACTTATTAAATTCTATCTACTTCCTACTGAAGCATGAAAATATATTCTTCCTATTACATCTAGGGATATTAGAGACAGAGCAGGTCAAATGCCTTACTCAAGATCATATACGAAGTTCGTCTAATAAAAGTTTGTCCTTATAATACTTTATACATTAACTATCCTCCAAATCATAGGAGCAAATGTTTTAAAATTTAAGCATGACTATAGGACAGAGAGACAGCTTCCTCGTTATTTTTAACGCTTCTAATCAAATTAATTGTAGTCATCTCCCACTGTACTTATGACCAAACCTTCTTCAATAAAGGACGTTACGCACATGGTGATGGATGCAGCGCAGCAGGACTTCCTAATTTTACAACGCAAACCTACGACACTACGTGGCACCACCATGGTGGTGGACATCGCCTCCCTGACCTCAGCGTGCAGGGCGAGGGGAGCAGGAAGAGCAAAGCAGAGGGCAGACAGATGGGGTCTGTATGGGGTGTCCGTGCCCAGGCGCTGGCAGGGGGCTGCAGGGGGCTCTGTGAGGAGTGACTGGGGCTACCCCGTGCCACGCACTGCCACTTCCAGCCTCCTCCAAAAGGGACCCACCACTGCCCAAAACTGAGCCCCTCAGCCACACAGGTGACACCTCTGCGAAAACATTTTTAAGAAAGCGCAAAACACTGGACAAGTAGAGAGGAGTGAGGAAAAAAGTGTGAAAATGTGAAAAACAGCCTTGCAGAAACCAAGGCGGGGCTGGGGAGAGCAGTGGCACTTCAGGTGCCAGAGCTTCTCTGCGGCCCCAGGAGAGACCAGGATGGAGCTGGCAGACGTGCCCTGAATATCCCTGAACATTTCTCCTGGAGCATACTGACAAAACAAGCGCTATTTTGGTCACATTGAGAGGGATCTGTGGAAAATAACAACAACATTCTCTCACTGAAATTATACATGCTGGGGTGTTTAAAGAATGGCTAGTTTAAATAACTGTCTAATTATTTTCTAAACAACTTTGGCATTTTCTTGTTGTTTCTTTGTTTGGACTGATAGAGAGAAATCCAGAAAAAGAAACAGTATTTATCCCCATTTATATTCTAAAATATTCAAATACTTTACAAATCTTAATTAATTCTCTTCTGTGACAACTACTCTAAAAGCCATTTAAACAAATTATTGGTTGAAAACAAGAATTGAAAACAAGCAAATATTTAAGGAGGATTATGATCTATAAAAATGAGGGTTGGACCTTCCTTCAAAATTACCACATTAAAAAAAAAAAAAAATAAGTCTGAAAGAAACAATTCAAAACATCAATCCAAAAATCAACCATCCATATAGTCATCAATCGGCAAGTTTCTACTGCAGAATTAAGTAAGCAGTTGGTAGTTGTGCTGCTGTCTCCCACGTGCTAGCTACTGCCCTCACCGTCACATCTTCTCAGGTAGCTGTGAAGTCAGTGAGATGAGTAAAACAATCAGTAATGGAAACAGTGAATCATACAGAATTAACACATTCGTCAGGCAATTACTGCGTTCTTTCCTGTGACACCCCCCTGCACAAGTGTTATATTGTGCATATAAAAGCTATGATAGTCAGCTATTTTGATATAAAAGCAGGGTCAAAGAACCAGGGGTCTCAAAGGATGCTCCGGATTTTGTCACAGAGAACGTGCATAGCTTATTTCAGGATGCAAATGAATACTCGTCAAGGATAAGTATCACGGATACTAAGGAAAATAACAAAAGCATCTGGTATGTACAGATCCATGTTGCAGAATTGTCTTTAGCCACAGACTGATGTTACTAGTTGAAAGAGGTTGCTAAAATCCCAGCTCCTGCCCGGTCATCTTCTCATCAGTGTATTACTGGCCTTACCTTGCTCAGTATCTCTGCTGGTCTTATACTGATAATTTTGATAATATAATAATTTTTATAATAATATAATATATTGATAATTTTTTTAAGAAGTAGGTAAGTAACGTGGAATAATATTTAAGTTGAAAATTTAACTGCATCAACAGCACATTATCACTACCATATTGATCTGCCACTGATTTATAACAAGTATTATGGAATTTTTATTTGTGCTACCACCTAAAGTTACAGAAAAAGTGGTAGATATGTTTTCAGGTGATCTTAGTCCATAGTCTGCTCTCTTGATTAAAGATTTTCAGCAGTCTATGTGAGTTGTTTTACAAAATAAAATTCAATTTCACAAAAGTTTTTTCTTTTTAATTTTTTCTTTTCATTCCGAGAATCGTTTTTTTCCTCTCCTAGTTAATTTAGACTTTTTTTAAGGCACAGAAACAACACATTCTAAATATTTAGAATCTATAAAATAAGACTTTGAATATTTCAGGGAGGTATTTTAAAATAAAAACTTATTGAAAGATGCTTTATTCAAAAACCTAAAGTAAAGTTATACCAAGAAAAAGCTTCCTAATAGAAAGACATTTTCCAACAGCAAAAGTTGCATTTATAGAACACTTCAGCTAGCTGTTCAAAACGGTCCAAAAAAGCTCTTTTGTGGAGTGGTTCTGTATTAGAGAAGGCAAATTTGTGGTACAACTGTCAGTTAAAAAAGTTATTTTCCCCAACTTGTAACCAGTGTGGCTGTGATGCCAAAATTCCGTGGGACTGACAGAAATATAAACTTGTTTTTAGCATTTTACAAACTTCAGTGTTACAACAGGATGGCGGAAATGATGAACAAAGAATATACAAAGTAAGGTGTTGAGAAATTTATTAGAAAGTAAAGCTGATGAGCTAATTATATTCAAGTGATGTCTGTTGTTTCTGTTTTTCATAATAGTATAAAATGTTTTTGTCAAGCACATATAAGAACTTAATAAATTACCATGGGAAAACTGACAAAGTGTTGGGATAATGCGTTTGTGTTATCTACAGGAGCAGAAATAACTAGTAAACACACGAAGTGACATCTCTTCTCCCATCAAAAATTTAGCTTTTACACACTACCTCCTGTAACTTCTTGGTTTGGTTTATTTTTTGTTATGGTTAAGTCTAGTTTAACTGTGAAAGAGTAACCTTTCTTCTCTCCAGGACTGTATCCCACAAAAAAAAAACGTGCACAACTGGATCTAGATCATGAAATCTTAGCTCCATTTTTCCTTAACAAATATCTGATGTTATTTAGAATGTAGCCACATTTTTTTTCCCTTTTTACTTTTTTTTTTTAATCTATTATATGTGAGGTATCAAAATTCTGATTTGGTATGTATTGTACGATCTTAGGTTTCTAAAGTAATGACTGTTAATGACATTAAAAGACTCAGCATTATCACTCTTCTTAAATTAGGACGTATCATTTCATTAGACTTGAGATTTATCGAAGAATCATAGAATGGTTAGGGTTGGAAGGGACCTTAAAGATCATCTAGTTCCAACCCCCCTGCCATGGGCAGAGAAATCCTCCACTACATCAGGTTGCCCAAAGCCTCATCCAACCTGGCCCTGAACACTTCCAGGGATGGGGCATCCACAACTTCTCTGGGCAACCTGTTCCAGTGTCTCACCACCCTCAATGTAAAAAATTTCTTCCTTATATCTATTCCAAAGTCTCACCACCCTTGTACTGAAGAATTTCTTCCTAAGATCTAATCTAAATCTGTTCTCCTTCAACTTAAACCCATTTCCCCTTGTCCTATCAGAGGAGACTCTTGTAAAAAGTCCCTCCCCAGCTTTCCTGCAGGTTCCCTTCAGGTATCGGAAGGCACTAGGAAGGCAATGTGGAACATGGCAAGATGTTAAATAGCACTGGTCCCAGTACTGACCCCTGAGGAACACCACTCGTCACAGGCCTCCACGGGGACATTGAACCGTTGACCACATGTAGCTGCAGTTTTTCAAAAGCATCAAATCTAATTCACTTGAACAATCTTGCAAACGCATATACATTTCTGCCCAGGAAATTCAGAACAAAAATACAGAAGACCCTAGACATCTCTTCTTTTTATTTTTTATATGCAGTTACTTTGGAATACAAAAACTGAAGAACAGTTTTGGGGAATTTAAACTAATCCCTTGCTTTTATTGTCATTCATCCTTGTGAAGCAACCACATCAGGGATTCTGAAACTGTGATATCAATGGCATACAAATCAGTGCAGTGTGGTATAGATGAAAGACTTGAGGGTCCAGGTTCTTATAGCTAACTTGTAGTAAAGTATTACCTAGAAGCCTGAAGGAACCTTGCCAGAATGTGACATGTGCTTTTGGCTCACAAAAGGAAAAAGGAAGGCATGCTTTATTTAAACACAGGCTTGGGGTTATTATACCAACCTTAGGGATGCAGCATACGGAATATGAAGGTATGAGTCAGTGAAAGACGACTGTGAACAACAGAGATACACAATAGCAGAAAAACATCTATTTCTGCACAGAGCACACCACTGCAAAGAGCTGTGAGTTGCTACTGGTGGTATTAGCACTTATCATTATAACCAACAAAAATAAATTACTAATTTAAATTCAGGAATAACAGAACACATGGAAGCTCTCTCATACTGAAACTGTGCCCTTTACTTTCTGGTTTTAGACACATTTTTATCCTCCTTTATACCCCAGAATTTTATACCAATCTAGACAAACCACGGGCTCAAATGTATGTTGCACCGCAGGGCTGTCATGTGCTTATCACCAAGTACAGTCAGGCAGCTATATCAGTTCTCTCCACTTCAAGTCATTAGATGGCCATTCTAGGACTTTCAAAAGGTTATCTTTAAATATTTGCAGCACAGCAAAATATATTTGCTTTAAAATTCATCAAGTTTCTGCAGTACACTCCATATATAAAAGAACTATGTCACAACAAATGCCAGACATTTCAATGAATCATGGAAAACCTAGACTTTGTCTACACATCAGATCATAAACATCTAAAAGAAAAGGTGTGGATAAAGGTATGTTTAAATTGCTGACAATTTGTATGTATACATGTGTACCCAAGTACCAATTAAACTAGCAATATAAATATCAAATTGTTAAAATACAGTTTGCTTAACTCACACTGTCTGATAAAAAGGTGCATTTGAATTTCAACTTACTTCTTTGGAAGTTTCATTTTTTTCACTTTTTCTTCAGCATGTTCATCAGCAATTCCAACATGGCAGCCTAATGCCAGCAGGGTTCTAGGACACAGAAAGCACAGAAAAATTACCACCAGTGTTTCTATATTCATAGCTACTGCTGAATATATAAATGACACTATACAACAAATGAGACCTATGGGAACGACAGCAATATAATATGGAAAGATATCAGCCTTTTTTTTTTAATGTAATAAGCTTTCTGACAGTGTTAAGAAAATGCTATGAGATATTCCTAAAAATTTTAGTAAAAATATGAGTGGGCTATGTCAATATGGAACTGTCATACAGTCTATTTCATCTATATGAGGCATCAGCTGAAAGATTCCCTGCCCTTGAAATGTATAATTCTGCTTTATATACTTATTTATACTGCTTTATATCAAACTCTTTTTATGTTATGTTATTTACTTCGAAGCTGATGAAAGGAGAAAAGCCAGGAAATATCACTTGTTATCCTTGGAATATATCTTCTTTACAGAGAGAGGTTGTTATTAAGAGATTTTAATTGGATCTGGATTTTGTTAGGATATGCTACGGAAGAGAGGACTGACAGCAGAATGCATGGTAAGCATTAGGGCAAAGCTGCCATCTTAATGGATGTTGCACATTAATTCACTTCAGAGAAAAGGACTGAAGCTAGACACGGCGTGCTGTGTACCACAGGACTTCTACCACAGAGCGACTGACCCAGACAGCTCATTCTGGCCTGACTCGGAAAGATGCAGCTCATTTCAGAAAACACACACTCTCTACATAACCTTACAACAAGGTCAACAGCATTAAGCAGGTTTCTGATTACTTCAGACCTCTTCCTGCCCTTACAGTCATACTATCCAGCAGTATAAATCCTAAGTCTCATTTGTTTCCAGGATTTGATCTGTAACTCATCAATTATTTGTTCCTGCACTTACATTCAATACTCAGTCATCAAGTCTTAGTTTCTTTAGCCTAGGTGAGTTACTAAAATATCAACACTGAAACGAAAAGAAATCCTGGACAAAAGTCGGTCATTTGGAGTCAAATCAGAAGTTTCTCAAAATCTGAGGAAGACACCTGTATCTCTGATTGAAACTGATTACAAGAAGAAATCACAAGCGTTAACCTTGGATTCCATTCCAAATTTTCCCAACGTGGAAGAAAACTGGAAAACAAGGTTTTAATCTGTTCTATGTTAATAGATATCATAGTTAAAATGATATTTTCTAGTCTTACTTTAACTGTATTTACTCCTCTTGAACTGACTGCAGAAAAAAAAACAGCATAAATATTTCTCTAGCAGTATTTCTTTTGGCAGATGGAATAGTATGTTTCAAGGAGATTCTTACAGTATATCTTTAGTGCCAGCTACATGAAGTAAGTCCTACTCTTACGGTCTGTGAACCTAGATTTAAAATTAGACGGTAAAATCAGATACAAGGAAACCAACACGCAGTGGTCACCTCCTGCAAAACACACTACCTGATAAAAATACTCCATGCAGCTAAATTTCAATTGGCGTAAATCGTATGCAGCTATCACAAGCATAAGCAAGAGAAAATATTTAATGTTGGAAAGTATTACAGAAGACCTAATCCCTATTAACCTCAATTTTCTTGTAATGTAAGATGGGAATTTGAACCCTATATTATCTCCACCCAGATACAGCAAATTCAAATCAGAAAGCCACAACAGGATAAAAAAAGCATGCCATACTGGCAGAACCTGAAAGACCCCTAAAGCACTTCAAAGCTAAACAAGAAAACTAAAAGTGGCAGAATGCAGCCCTCAGCATAATATTGATGCATGTAACTATCACACACAACTGAATAAATAGGTAGAAATGGAAAAGTCAGTCACAAAATAGTGAGCATGAAAAAACTAACCAAACAAAACCCCACCAAAACCCACAAGATTAAACTACAATATATACATAAGAATGTGCAGAAACAGTATGAGCAAACATATTTTAATCCCATGATATTTTCAGAGGTAACTCATTTCTGAATCTTGACATTTCATATACTATATTTTTTTTACAGCTCTTTAACGTATTCAATCATATTGGAAAATATACAGAGATAGCAATATATTGAAAAGAAATGTTGTGTCAGATAATATGACTCAGAACTTCCTTGTTTTCTGCCTCTCTCATCTAGTAGAGCTGGCAGCAAAACTGGCAACAAACCAACAAAAAACCCAATTACAGTAAGAGTTATTCTTGATGTCTTGCAAGTGCTTCAAGTATGCAGTACGCAGTTTGATGCAAATTGTAAAGCATAGAAATGACTAGAGGAAGTTTTAAAAGAATATTTTTCTTTTGCTCTTCCTCATTCTCCCTCGTTGAAGATGACTGCTAGTAGACTAGAAACATCTAGTAAAGAACTAGTCAAAGTAGCTTACAATTCAGCACAGCATGGATCATTTAGAATGGATTAGTGTACTGAATTTTCCACCTTCACAAGGTTGCAGAAATGAACTGAGTGGGACACTCATATTCTAGTCTCTGAACAATAGATATCTACAGGATAAATACAACATATGGCAAAATTAGAATTGTATACTTCAGAAAACAAAGACTAATTCAAGAATGAAATGAAGACTGAGCCCAGTAAGCATACAAATTTTGAAATCCACAGAAAGACTGAATGCTTTATGGTTTAGATACTATCCATTTAATGAAAAGACTCTCTCTAGAGTAAGAAATAAAATTACTAAAATAAAAGTAATCTATAATTTATATGTTTATAAAACAATTTTTTTTTGTCAGGGTTAGATTTAGAAAAGTATTGGCTCCTGAACCAGTAACCATGTAAGGACTACTAAAATTTGTTTAATATTTAGTGAAATGTCAGGAGTGTGCATTTAATTCCAAGAGTATGATTTTTATGATGCCTTAGTTATGTTATACAGATTATTCTAGCAAAGATCCAACTGTAGAGAAAGTTACTGATGTCATCTGGAAAGGAAGAAGCTATTCTGGATTCTTGCCACATCGTTGTCTTGACAGGGGTCTCAAAAGCTTTCCTTGAAATTCTAATATCTAGCTGACAACAAATATGAACTTATTTTCTTGCCTCCAATAGAGTTCCATTTATCTCTGAATGCTTTATCTCTAAATAATGCCACAATATCCCTCCAGAAACTGTTTAACACTCGTTGAGTAATTAGCTTACTGTGGGAATAGTGGATCAATAAATAGTGCAGAGAAGATGATCAGAGAAGGAATCTACAAGAAATTCTAGGAGGAGTGCTCTACCTAGCTTTCTGCTATGAGGACATAAAGTTCTTATATTACAAGTCTAAATGCTATAGTGCATTTTCACTTTACATGGCAAATTTTTTGATAATATAGTACAAATATTCCCTGCAAAGTATTACCATGCACAGATAGTCATCCTTTGTTAATGCTATGAACAGGAAAAAGCAACTATATGTTAACAAGATAAAAAAATAGATTTAAATGGATTGCGAATTGGAGTGATTGGAGAACCACATCTACCACTGGGTATTTACGAGTCTGAGAAATATTTTAACATGTTAGCTACATGCAATGCTACATATAGAAGAAATTACTTACACTAGTAGATTTTAAATGCATTCACAGCAAACTAAGATTTCACACCTGCTTGATTGACAAAGCTGAGATGAGAAATTGCATCTCTGTGAGCTAGATAACTCAATTACTTGAACAAACACACACAAACATCTCACTGAAAGTCTCAAAAGTGATTGATTTTCAAACCGTGCTTTATCAATGAAGAAAATTAAAAGCAATTAAATGAAATTGAACTAAACCAAACAAGTGAAGATTTTTTTTTTTTTTCAAAGCTTGGATCTGTTTCTCTCCAAACTAGATGAAAACTGCCTGAGTTGTCATTTTATAATCAGCATTACCACAATAAATCTAAAATTCCATGGATATTGAAAAGACTATCAAAGTCATTTTCAATGCCAAATACATCATCCATTAATGTATCTTACTCCCTCATTTTCATATTACCACCCTCACCAACACATCAAATTGTAATTCACATGTCAAATTATAATTCCGGAAACTGCACCTCCTTAGGAAACTCTCACTATAAGCTTCAAAAGTTCTAGAAACTTACTTCAGTGTTTCAAGTGACATTTGCAAGTTATAATTTCTTTCCTGCTCTGGCAATTTTGAGAACTCCACTAAGCATGGGTGTTGTCTTTTGTTGTCATCTCTAACCTGAAAAGACAGTAAAGAAATAAGTTTAATGTGTCTTAAAAATTAGTCCAAAATACGAAGTACTTAAAGCTGATCCTGCCAGAACTACTGAAACTGAACACTTCAAAACAGAAAGTATTGTGTATTCTCAAAGCATGATTATTCTGCTCAAGTAAGGCAGAATTTGCATTTGAAAATAAACCTCAGATTTGTAGATCTCAAGTGGAATAAATGCTAATTCGTACTTTTCATGATACAGGTGTTCACAATAAACACACAAAGTTCAAGAACAGTACAATCTACATTATGTTTTGACATATAGCCATAAAGCAACAACTCCTCTTCAGCACCGTTTGAAAAATTATATTAAAAAATTTGTATAAATAAGTTTATATGAATAGTACTGAAGTCCTTACCCAATGAAAGCAACAATATAAAGGACAAATCAACCCTACGTTTTAGTTCAGAAAATGTTTGTTAGTTATGTACAGAAGTACACACGCAGAATGCAACTGTTCAGCAGTCATAAACGATTGAAACATTAATTTACTTTTACTGTAGTGACAGCAGGGTCATGAAGACTATAATTTACAAAATCCTACATTTTATAAACTTAAAAATTTGATCAAAAATATTTTTAAGATGCATTGTTTCTATACAGTTTTAGTCTAATACTGGTCATAACTAGAAAGGGCAACCTGAGAGGCTGGGATAACTTCTAAATTATTTTAGCTAAAAAAAAGATCAAGGCAGGAATTCTCAGTGAAGTGGTACCATTGACCTGGACATAATCTATTCTCAACAGCTTGATCAGCTTTGATGTTTAAAAAAGGTAAGTCAGTAGCATATAAACTGGCATGAAATTTCTGACTTTCTCTCCTGAGGGGAGACTCAGGTTGGATGTTAGAAAGTATTTCTTCTCTGAAAGGGTTGTCAGCCACTGGAATAGGCTGCCCAGGGAGGTGGCTGAGTCCCCATCCCTGGATGTGTTTAAGAATAGGGTGGATGAACTACTTAGGGATATGGTTTAATGGGGATTTGGGATGGTTGGACTGGATGATCTCTAAGGTCTTTTCCAACCTAGAAATCTATGAAATCTATGAAATGAAATACAAAATGATTGCTTGCCCTGCATATTGCATCAAATGAAAGAGTTTTTCTTTGGATATTTTAATGTAATTGACTTAAAATGAAAAAGCTCTAGCATCATGGCAATAAAGCCGTATACAGTATCTAAGATTACACTTAAATAAAATCCTAATATCAGGACATAAAAACTGTGTGTTAGAGCAGGGGAAGGAAAAACAGTCACCTGCAAACTGTAACCTATTTATAAAGCTTGTCTAATTTCAAGACCTGTGTGTTAATTATACATGAGTATTCACAAAGTGAATACAACATGAATTACTGATAACTGAAATTTATTTTTCATTTGTCAAATTCTATTTTTGTCAGTTCTGTGTTTTCCTATGACAATAACTAAACTGTACATGACTACTCAATCTAGTTTATTCAATCTCATTTAAAAATATCTCACATTTCTCTATAACATTTCCAAGTAACATATGTTTCCATTTCGATGTAAGTACATAATTATCAAATTGAACAGCAGCCATTTGTTTGTGGTTTTGACTGAAAAATATTTACAATCTCCAGGAGATATTTATCTTCATTTGATGGGATTAATGTTCTTTGGACAGGCAATACAAGCAATTCAATTGTCAAGTCACTTGATCAAAATCATTAGCAGCTGAAATGAGAAACATCTTTTAGTAGACACTGAAAATGTTTATTTGCAGATTTCTTTTAAGACCCATGGTAATTGCATTAATAAAGATTCACCATAGTCTCCAAGAAGGACTACTTTAGATCTGTGTGTAGCTAATTTAAATCTTGAGCATCAGGTGTTTTCCTCAGAATTCCAATGTTAATTGCATTTCCCCTAGTGACAGACACTCTTTTCACTTCTATTATAAATTCAACATATTTTGTAGCTTGTCTTCCCACTCCCCCCCTTTTTTTTTCTAAGCACCATATAAAAATCTACTGCCTTGCAAATATGTTATATAGGTGGAAGAACTCATGACACCTATCAATTCTTAAATTTTGTGTTTAGTTTTAGACGCACAGTGAAGTTTAATAGAAACAAAAATACGCAGATGCATCTGATGATTTCAAGTTGGACACCTAAATACCACTCATATTCAGACTTATAACAAAGCCAGCTAACAAAAGTCCTTAAATTTGTGACATCAGCTTGTTGTTTTACTTTGTTACATGTATAAAATGCAGTATTAATATCACATGCAACACTGGATATGACTTTGGTGATACTACACACAGATATGAGGCAACAGTTACGTAGGAGAGAATATAAAATGCAATCTACAGTAGACTTTTTAAATAGATTTATTTATTTTTTTTTATTTTATAAATCTATAGATTTATAGATTTAAATCTACATATTCTCTGTCTTTTAGCCTTTAAACTTTTTGACTTAGTGAAAAAACATCACTAGCTACTATATATATAATGCATCTTGCTCTGAATTAAAAAGACTAAATCTAAGATCAGAGGATTCACGTGTGCATCTAAACCAGCTAATTTCTGTTTCATGCCTTCCCTCAGTGCTCATTAACTGCAGGGCATCAATTCAGATAACTAGAATTGGCAACAGTGTCTTAAAGCGGTAAAATCATCTGTGAGAAACCAATATGATAAAGGAGTCACTCTCCAGAGGATGATCAGCATATAGAATCATAGAATGGCATAGGCTGGAAGGGACCTTAGAGATCATCTAATTCAATACTTTGCCACATTCCCAAAGTAAGCACATCCAACCATAGAACACTAAAGCTAGAGAGAGAAAGCTGAATAAATTAAAAGATTTAGCACCTGGTTTCATTCTGGATATAACGACTTTTATTGCTGCTTAGCTTGATATTTACTATATATTGTTTAAATTAAAATAGTGTTCAACTGTACAATTAGATTCTCAATGGCAAGTAATAGTACACTAAAAGTTCCTGCAGATTGCTTCACAGCTGGTATGATTACACCACAATTACAATGTTTTGACACATTAATTTAACTGAGGTTTTGTGTTTGATTTGGTGGGGAAAGCAACAACAAAATCTAGAGATCTTTTCTGTTAATCAAATATTTTTAAATACTGCCGCATGCTACACCAAATAAAATACCTAATTTATTTACACTAAATCTGTAATCTGAACTCCTTAGAAGACTTTTAGTAAAAAATCTTTTTAGTACTAAAATCTTTTTAGTAACAAAATAGAATACATATATGTTTCTATATGTATACACATATTTTCCGACTTATACCTAGTATCTATTTTACGTTTCTAGATATTCTTCACAGCAATATTTCTTCATGAACACCACCATTTGGGATCAAAATAACTAGCTTGTACACTTTTCTAATTACTGATTAAAAAAAAAATCCAATTCAACAAAACAGACTGCATTTTGTATGAAAGCCATAAGCCACATATTTTTTTTCTGTCATACTCCATGAGAAGTAGGAAAGAGTCAAGAAAATTGCTATGTGGAGCACTTAATACAGATATGATCCAGAGGTGAAGAGGAGGAAGAAGAAAAGCAGATCTAAGGAGGAAGAAGAAAAGCAGATCTAATGGAATTTCTTAAAGGAAATACTTATTTCTGATGGAAAATAAGTTTGAGACTTCTGAAAGAGTTATGTCAGTCGGACATGCGAAGAGAAGTAAGAATAACTGCTTTTATTGGTTTACTCCACCAGGCAACTAAACTTATTGCCTAAAGAACAAACAGAAGGTGAAAAACCCACTATGTGCTTTCTTTGCTGGCAGATAGACTGGCTGAAAATATCAGCAGCAAACAGCTTTAATACCAGGAATTTAGTTCAGAAATACACAAGCACTGTTGGTTTCCACCTGATTCTATTGGAAAAGGTCTAAAACCTTACTAATTTTGGAAGGATGGAAAAAAATGCAGTCTCATTAGCACACTGAAACCAATGTGCTGAATAATACTAAGTAATTAACAGAAAACGGAGTTGAAAGGTACATACTGGTCCATACTGCCAGCCAAGTTCAATCTTATTCATAACCCAAAGTTCGTGGATGTTTTCTGCTAATTTTTCTCTAATCCTTTCCAGGTGGGGAGGCAAAACGATCTAAAGAGAGAAGAAAGAAAGAGGCTATTATAAAAAAGTTGCTTGACAGTGCCACCCAAACTTGCATAACAGAAATTTTGTACAAACCAGATTCCTCAACTAAACCTAAATTATAATTCAGTTCTTACTGACTAAAGTGAGAGAGATTTCTTAGATCAACAGAAACACTTTAACCTATGCACTTGCAAGTTCCAGAGTTTGACCAGCAAGAGAAAACAGTTTTAAATTCAACATCTCCAAATGGCACAGAATTCATTCCTGGCAGCTAGCTAGAAACTACTCAAGCCAATGTTATTTCTCAGCTGAAAAAATGCTAAAAATCTCAACAACCAAGGTAATGTTGTGAAAAACACTTCAGAAAAATATAAACATTTAAGAACAGAACCTCATTTAAAATAAAACTAATAAAATAAAAAAATCAGGTGATGATAAGTGAAATCAGGAAAGCACATCACTCTACCTCCAGAATTTGAAATCAAATCTGCTTTACCTCAAAAACAAGAGACCTCAAACATACAGTGCTGTGAATCATGATAGTTACCCTAATTGTTGGTGTTACGGAACAATAGTTACATGACAAATGTAGAATGCTGTAGTGTATAATGGCAACAAACTTACAGGTTTGTCCTTTTTTATATGGGTTTTTTTCAGAAATGAGTTCCTAAATACAGTAAAATCTGAGCACATAGTGCAAAAAAAATTTGTACCATCTCAAATTATAGTCAACTGTAAAATGAACTCGTTATCTGTGGTCAGAGACTGAACTCTTTGGCATCAAAGAATTACTGCTCTTTGCAATTATGTAAAAAATAAAAAAAAAAAACAAACCAAACTATAACTTCAACACATGCCATTTACTATCCACAGTGAGTCAAATGCCACTCTCAGTAACTTGCAAGTCCAGAAGAGAATGAGAGCTGAAGTTAAAAGTCTAGAAGTCTTACCATAATTCAAAGTCTTCGGTAATCGTAATAAACAGTAATAAAAATGTCTAGTAACAGAACAAGAAGTTCAAATATTCTTTTTTGCTACTCTAATATTCAGGATAAGACATTATTTATTATACTGTTTGTGAAACGAAATAGATGAAATTTCTAGTGAGCACTATAAGGACTTTACACACCATTTATCAGCTTCTTGCAATGAAATGTACCAATGAAATCCCAAGAAAAACAAGTATGAGACAAGCTGCAAATTCAACCAAATGTGAAATAACACAGGCCTATAACATATGTGTTTAAAAATGAAAATGCAGTCTTTCAGTTTCCATACCTGGCTAGTATCTACAGGAACTGGAGTGAAAGCTGCTTGCGACAGAGAGATAGTGGGACCCAGCAGGTCTCTTGTATAGCTTCGATCCTGCTTGTACTCTCGGCTATGCTCCACCTTCAGCTTCTCTTTCGGTAGGACAGCTTCAAAGCAAGGGGCATATCCAGGTGGAGGAAGAAACTTGAACTCTCCATGGCGACCTCCAAGCAAGAAACGTACCCTGTAAACACCAGAGTTACCTTAGATAACTGAGAAACCTCTGGTGTCAAACCTAATCAGTTTATAAGCCTAACAACTATTGAATGCTATTTTTTAAAAAAGGAAAAAAAAAAATAATTCAATGTTGCTGCTTCTTCACGTTGTTTACTGTTCCACTTTATCTAACTAGTGCTGGAGTTTATGAAGTAGGAGGTGCAAAAAACAAGGGAAAAAGTAAACAATTCTTTCTTTTTTTTGCAACAGATATCATCTTTCAGCCTTTACCTCTGTCAGACCTGCTAAAGTTCCTCCCCCTGCTGGAACACTACACAATCTTTTTTAATATTATAGTCTCAAACTATTCAATACATGGAAGCAGAAGTCTGGCACCTCAAGTGTGACTCGAAATTTTACAAAAAAACAGTACAGCAACCTGAATACAAATTGAGTGAATTCATACTCACCCACCCTGCTGAAAAGAAATTGTACAACCACCATTTCTTAAGGTAAGTGCAGATAATGCATCTTTAAATAATAGTTACTACCTCATAATGAATAAGTTACAGTAAATATATTTTTGATATAAAAGACTGATGTTTTTCTGTCCATATAGGCAAAATGCTGTCCTGGAGTGAATGTGTAGCAATGTGTCAGCTACATTGCTGAACGTAATACCAGAAAGGATAAAGAAGCTGTTTCTAAGGTCTATCTGCAAACCACCTGAGTACACTAGTGTGCTGAAAAACAACAGATGCATCTCTTCAGGACTCCTTTGTACCTCTCACTATCCAAGAACTGGAACTGTGCCAAAGAAGCAGATGTCAGAAAGGGAATTGAGAGCAAAGACAGCCAGGGAAATATTCAGCATATTCACATATACAGGACAAAAAACAGACCGGGGGAAAAAAAACAAGCAAACAAACAAACTACATGGAATGCTAACTTTATTCCTGCAGAGAAGCTGACAACTGGAAAGAAGAGGCCATCTATATTGAAATTCTCAAACATTCCTTGAACCGGCTGACCATTTATCCGGAAAGAGATGCTGGGGGCACTCAGATCCAAACAGCAGCTAATAACATCATCAGTTCTTAACAGATGTTGGTTGGGAGAATTTACTGTTCGTGCTACACAACCTATGGAAGTAAAGGAGACACATTCAGCAAAACTTCGGAAAATCATACAGCTTTTCACAGCAGCCTAAAAAAGGAGAAAGAAAACATAGCAATAGAACACAAACATGCTAATACACAAATATCTAACCTATAACATCCAATACCTGATTTTAAGCTTGCAATATAGTGAATAGAATCATATAATTGTATCTACAAAGCTATTTATAATACAATTAAATTACATTTAATGTAAGTGAAAATAATTACTGATACCCATATAATCAGTCAAGTCCAAGAAAACGAAATTTTGTTCCTCACAGTAGTAGAAGTGCAAATTGAAAAACAATTATTAGTATCTAAAATGAAACCTAGTATACTTTACTAAAGAATGCTTCATTATTCAAGATAAGGACAAATATCGTCTTTTAAATTATTTAGAAAAAGTAAGGTACTTCCTGTTATTAAGGCCCGCATCACGGTACCTTCACAAACTCGTGTAAGATGATACTACTGAGTTTCATAGTCAAACCGTAAAGCAGCATTTTTCTGGCATATACAAAGGCAGCAGCAATTTTGAGGCATATATGTTCAGTAATATTCATATTTTTCTTTAATAAGTTTTATATGAATTCTAAAAGATCATTCTCTCTTGCATCAAATTGCATTTACACAAGCACACCTGCTTCTCAAGAGAAATAACCTGTAGAGTACAGAAATAGAAAACGACTGTTTCTGAACTTTACTGCCATCTAGAACAGAAAATTTATGGAAAACCATGAAAGTTGTATGCAAATATCTCTAGACACGTTTTCCAAAAAAAACATATGCAATGTCTGCAAGAGATTAACCATAATGCATATTAAGAACAGAGTACTAACTTTTTAACTATGCAGTCGAATTTCTGTAAACATGAGGGACTTAACTAAAAGCACTATATTTCCAAAAAGATGAAGATAGCATGTGTTTTTAACAGCAGCAAAAATAACAAAAAAAGCACCTCAATAATTCTTCTCCAGATAAGTTTTCATACACAAACCACCTCCATCTCCCCGAGGGAAAACAAAAAACACCACTTCTAATATTCTGTGTATGGAAAACGACGTCCTGATACTGCCACATAATCTGCAGACTGTAGGACAGATGCTTTTGTGCAACCTGCCCGTCTTGATAGGGCAGTCAGCAGTATAGCCAGGGGGGGAAAAAAAAAAAAAAAAAATCACATGCTCTTGCTGCTTCCCTACACCGTTTCAAGACAAAATGTCCTTAGCTTGGTTGCTGTAAGAATACTCAGTTCCATGAGAAAGACAAGTGAATGACTCGGAGCAATTCTGAGGGCCACTCACCAATCAAGAAATCTATGGGAAACACTGCTGAGACACAGAGTAGCAGTCACAGTGTAACGAATAGCTTGCAAGGAAACTACCTTCTACCAGCTCTACATCCCAAAATTCACAGAGCACAGTAGAGAATAGCAGAGAAAAACATCACAACAGGTGAGGGTTAGTTTCAAATAAATCACTGAATGGGACAATTACTTAATGGCAGGGCTAACTATACTCTAAAAGAGATATCAATGAAGAGCGGATGCTTCATCTCCTTCAGGCATACTTTTTGAGATTAGATGCCTTTTTAGATGTTGAAATTTAGCCAAATAGAGGTTTTTGAGATCAACGCAAGGCTGAATGTTAACAGAAATATGTCATTGTCTTCAATGAACACATAGTCAGACCAAATGATCTGAGTGCCTTTTCTGGCCTTCGACTTTAAAAATCTATGAGTTTTGCCTCTGCATATTAGTGAAGTAATTACAGGAATGAAGAAACAAATGTAAACTAAATGTGATTCTGGTAAAGGCTTGGTCCAGAACAGAAACTCAGGAGTAGAAACCAAATCTACCAGTTGCAACCAAAACAGAGATTAATATACAAAAGTTGCATATACAAAGGTGGTCTGACTTTTTTTGACTGGACTGGATTATTGACTTGAGAACGACAAACAGTTGTTCATCTATTCTTTTGTGACATTTCTGATGAAAAAGTTTCCGGTGGGTAAAAAAATCATTTTGATTTTCAGTAATCTTTTGTTTCGTCTCTAAAAGGGACTCTAACTATGAAAGCTATTTCAGTTGGCTCATTATTTTCTGGCTCTTCTGTAATAAAAGTTTCTCTGACAAACTCAGTTATGACACAGCTTTAATGACATCATTAATTATGCATCATTGTTCCAAAGTAACTCGCACCATATATGAGAGGCAAAGTGGTAGCTATTTTCCTAAAATGCCACTTCAGTCGATACATTATTACTTAATAATACCATCCATTGCTATTTTGATTGGAAAAGTCTTTTGAAATGGAAAACTGTATTCTTTTCCAAGTACCAAGCCACAATGCCTCAAAACTTCAAAGACCTTGAATGATACATACAGCTGACTCACTGAAACATCTCTCTTGTCTGCTAAGGAGCTTTAGAAAATTTGCTTATATCTTCATTGTGGCAAGAACTGCCAATCCAATGAGTCTAACCCAGTTTGCAGTCAGTTCCTCAGTTCACCACTGCCCAATAATCACTCAAAACCAAAGGAAAAAATTTTTCCTCAACAAAAAGAAACAACGGTAGCAACTTTTTTCAAGAAGTTTAGGACTATCCATTCTAAATGATATCTGGGCATCTTCTCACAAAAGTTAAATTATGTGAAAAAGATTAAGAAAAAGAGATCAAGCTTGCTTTCTTATTATTCTGATTTTGCTGCGCTAACCCAGTTTAAAGACAGAATAAGGTACTGACAGAATAAACAGTAAATACAAATACTTTAGATCCTCGTTCAGCTTCCTTTAACACTAGAATCTGCATACAGCAATTACTATTAACGAATAGACCCAAGCTGGGCCAATAACATTTTAAAGATGTTTAACATCTAACCAAACACACCATATGCAAGCTAGGAATATGATTCTGCAAGTCTTGCAATAAATGGTCGGTCTTAATGTATGTAAATAAAACATCACTACAGAAAAATATCTGGTTTTAAAATGTATGGCAAAAAGCATACTTCAAAATCTTCTTCACCTCTGAAGTATTTCTAAATTTCTAAACCAAAGATCCATATTAAAAATCTGTGGGGTTTTTTTTTTTAAAAAAAGAACAAAAAAGAAAAAAAAAAGAGGAGAGTCCTGCGAATTAAATCTCTCAGGCTGTTCTTACACTATCACTCAGGAATTACAAGTCCAGATGACTGTTTGTCAGACTTCATTTTTTGCACCTTTGAAGTTTAAACAAATTACTATGAAAAAAAGAAAATTCCCAGGCTGAAACACAAATTATTAGTCTATCTACATTACTTTGTATGAAACAATTTTTTTTCAATATGCAATGTGAACTTAAAACATACTCTGATATAAGGTACTGTTTCTGTATATTCCTAGTGTTAATCGAAACATCCGATTCACTTTGCTGCTGTTGAAAACAAATTCACCAGAATTGCAAACAACATTCTGGTATTTAAAATAAAACGAAAGAAACCCCCCCAAAAAACCCAGGAGAATACCTGACCACAGACGCAGACCATCGAAGCCATAGGAATACAAGTCATCACCAACACCATTTCCTCCCCATTCAGCTCCTCCTCCTGGATACGGTGAGTAGCCCTCTGTTGAAGCCCAGCCCACTCGTAGATGAGTTGATTCTGCAGTCACAAAAGGCTCTAGATGGTCCACCATAAGTTCATAGTACCATTTTCTGTATTGAGCGGAGCCTTCACTAATCCCCAAGAAGATGTTGGGTCTCATGCTTAAACAGAAAGAATAAAACTGATTATTAAAAACTTATCTCAAGAACATGATGATCTATTGCAGACTTTTCATTAAACTCAAATTTCATTATTGTTTTGTGTGATTAAAACAATAGAAATAATTTTGTTTCGTAGAATCATAGAATATCAGGTTGGAAGGGACCTCAAGAATCATCTGGTCCAACCTTTCTTGGCAAAAGCACAGTCTAGACAAGATGGCCCAGCTGAATCTTAAAAGTGTTCAATGTTGGGGATTATTCCAATGGCTGATTGTTCTCATTGTGAAAAATTTTCCTCTTGTGTTCAGTTGGAATCTCCCCAGGAGTAACTTAGACCCATTACTCCTCATCTTTTCAGTGTGAGTCCTTGTGAAAAGGGAGTCTCCATCTTCTTTGTAGCCACTCTTTAAATACTGGAACATGGTGATAAGGTGTCCCCCTAAGCCTTCTTTTCTCAAGGCTGAACAAATCTAGTTGTCTCAGCCTTTCTTCATATGGCAGGCTTCCCAGTCTTTTGATCATTGTTGTGGCCCTTCTCTGAACCCTCTCCAGCCTGTCCACATCTTTTTAATATAGCAGGGACTAAAACTGAACACAGTATTCCAGGTGTGGCCTGAAAAGCGCTGAGTAGAGTGGAATAATGACATTTTTAACTCTGGTGGTGATACCCTGGTTGATGCAACCTATCATCCTGTTGGCTTTCTTTGCCACAGTAGCCGCACACTTTTCACTCATATTGAGCTTGTTGTCCACCAGGACCCCCAGGTCACTTTCCACAGAGCTACTTCCCAACCAGGTAGATCTCAGCCTGTGCTGCACTCCTGGATTATGCTTTCCCAAGTGCAAGACGTTACACTTGTCCTTGTCAAACTTCATAAGGTTCTTGTTAGCCCACTCTTCCAGACTATCCAGGTCTTCCTGCAGGGTGGTTCTCCCTTCTGAAGCGTCCTTTTCCCCTCAGTTTGGCATTGTCAGCAAACTTCAGCAGGGTAAACTTGATCCCATTATCCAGATCACTTATGATGATACTAAACAGCATTGGGCCTAATATTGATCCCTGGGGGACCTCACTTGTGACAGGTTGCCAGTTTGAAAAGGAGCTATTTACCACCACCCTCTGGGTGTGGTCTGTCAGCCAGCTCCCCACCCACCGCACAGACCACTTGTCTAGACCATAACATATCAATTTCTCTAGGAGTAGGCTATGGGAAATCATATCAAAAGCCTTGGAGAAATCCAGGTAAACAACGTTCACCGCTCACTCCACATCAACCAGCAGGTTACTTTGTCACTGGAGGTAATCAAGTTTGTCAAGCACAATTTGCCCTTGTAAATCTGTGCTGGCTTTTCTCACTCAAGTGCAGCATTTGACTTATGATAGACTGCAGGAGGATTCATTCAGTAACTCCCACGGACTGAAGTAATACTGACGGGCCTATAATTTCCTGGATCCTCCTTTAAGCCCTTCTTGTAGATGGAGGTGACATTAGTCCTCTTCCTGTATTCTGGGATGTCCCTCAATCTCCAGGACTTCTCAAAGATTATGCAGAGCAGTCTCGCAATGATGTCAGCCAGCTCTCTTAACACCCTTGGGTGAATAATGTCAGGGCGCATTAATTTATAGGGGTCAAGCTCCTGTAATAGTTCACATACCACCATTTCCTTCACTGATGGTGCATCTGTGTTTGTATCAACCTGGCGTTTTGTTCCCAAGGCCTGGGGCCCAACAGCGCTGGTAAAGACAGAGCTGAAGAAAGTGTTGAGAATCTCTGCCTTTGCAGCATTGTTGGTGACTAATTAATCTCTCCTGTTTAACAGCAGGCCAATAGTTTCCTTCTGTTTCTGCTTATTGTTTATATTCTTAAGAACCCTTTCTTGTAGTTTTTGACATCTCTAAATTCCAATTCAAGCTGAGCTTTTACTTTTCTAACTGTATCTCTGCACACCTTAGCAATGCCCTGGTAGCTCTCAATGGGCATTCGTCCACTTTTCAATCCCTGGTACACTTCGCTTTTGGTTTTGAGCAGAGTCAGAAGCTCGCAGTTAAGCCAAGGGAGTCTCTTGCTCCACTCGCTTCCCTTAGCTTTAAAGGGGATGAACTGTTTTTGTACTACCAGGAGAGCGTTCTTTAAAAACTCCTGGCACTTGTTAGCTCCTTTATTCTCCATGGAAGCTTCTCATGGAATCACTTCCAACCGAGCTCTAAGTGAGTTGAAGTTTGCTCTTCTAAAATCTTTGTCTTAGCACTAATCTTCAGCATGCTCAGCAGGATTCCAAACTCCACAATATCATGATCACTACAGCCAAGATTTTACAAAGCAGGTTTTCTTGGTTTGTGAGTGGCAAGTCCAACAGTGCCTCATTCCTGGTTGGAACATCTAACATTTGTATGAGGAAGTAGTCCTCTACGCATTCCAGGAACTTGACAGATGACATGTGAGCTGTTGCATTGTTCTTCCAACAAATCTCTGGGTAGTTGAAGTCACCCGTAAGAAGCAGGTTCTGTTGACTCAAAGCTTGCTTAAGTGACTCAAGTATTGCTTCACTGGCCTTATTGTCTTGGTTTGGAGGTCTGTAGAAGATGTCTACTATAAGATCCCCCTTGGAGATAACCCCTCTGATCTTGCCCCAGAGGCATTCGATAGAGCTTCCACAATTGCCGTAGTTGACTTCTGTACATTCAAGGTTCTCCTTAACATATAGCATGACGACTCCTCCTCTTCTTTCCTGCCTGTCATTATGAAACAGCCTACAGGCATCCATCACAATCCTCCAGTCATGTGAGTTGTCCTACTATGTTTCAGTTATTCTTACAAACTTTCTGACTGGGCACGGAGCTCCAAGTTCCTCCTGTTTGTTCCTCAGGCTGTGTGCCTTGGTATACATACACTTGAGGTGGCTGGTCTTCTGGTTCTCACCTTGGGAGGCAGCTAAGGAATATTTGTCACTGCACTGGTTGGCCTGGCTTATTCCCCAGTCAGTTGCAATGGCGTGAGCTTTGCCACTTTGGACTCTGGCCCCCAAGTCCTTCAGTTTAAAATCCGCCTCACCAAGTTGGCCAGCCTGCTGTCAAAGAGCCCCTTGCCTCTTCTAGACAGGTGGATCCCATAGTCTAGTCCCATAGACTATCCCATAGGCTATAGTCATCAAAGAATGTCCTATTGTCATAAAAGCCAAAACCCTCACGACAGCACCAGTCACAAAGACAAAAGTTGATTTGCATTATAAGTCTATTTTTGGCTGCACCTTTTCTTCTAACTGGTAAAATGGAAGAAAAGATAACTTGGGCACCAATTCTTTTCACTTGCACCCACAGGGCTTTGTAATCTTCCTTGATGCTACCCAGGTTCTGGCTTGCAGTGTCACTCATGCCCACATGAAAGAGTAGCAATAGACTGTAGTCTGTGCTCTTGACAAGTTGTGGCACCCTGTTGACAACATCTCAGACCTTAGCTCCTGGCAGGCAGCATATTTATTTATGTATTCATTCTGGTGAAAAATGCTCTATACGGTTAAAGTAAAACAGCGTTTGTTTCAGTAACTGAAAAACTATTCTAACTCAGATACCAATAATAATATTTTATGTGTTTGAACATTTAACAGAAGTTAAATCCTATAAACAAAAGACAGTTATTCACCAGTTACTAATAGAAACATAGTAAGTACACACTGCAGGCTTAATTTTACATAACAAACTATATTCTTATAGCACTGATTATCCGTTCAAGAGAATAACATTCACAAAGATACAAAAGTAAAGTGTCAATCTATTTCAAAATTCTCTTATATCTCTTCCTTCTTTATTCCAAGTCTTGCATAACTCAGTAATTTGCAACAATTGTACCAGTTCTTAATATCAACATAATGTTCCTGCTGCTGATGATTTTAAAGTACTCCACAAGCATACTTGAAACGCAGAACTATTACCGTGCTTATTCAATATCTTGTTAAGTAGCAATATGTAGAGTCATACATCTAAAGGTCATGGGGGGAAAAAAGGAAAGAAAACTATGCTTTTCTCATCTGATTTTTGGGATCATACTGAATCTAGAATCTCAGCCTCAAAAATTCTGTCTCCAGACAATCATTACTGTGTCAGCTTTGTACTAAGAAAGCCATCCAATACTGAATTAAAGCCATAGAGTACAGAAGTATCCAAAATCAATGCTAGGTATATTTCTTCAATGGTTGGTTACCCATATTGTGAAAAATCTTTTAGACTTCTAGGCTGAACGTATTTAGTTTTCAACTCCCTCCACTGGTTTGGGTTATAACGTCTATAAATATTTTCTTTTTACATACAAGCTGCCTAATCAACAAAAAAGTAGCTCTAGGTCAGCCCCAGCACACAATATGCCTTCCGATGTAGCGAATGCAGAGGGAGGAAGAAAGGTTGATATGGTCTGTTAAATACAAGTCAGTGTAAAAGCAGACTTTACTGATCTGAATGCTTATAAAATAACTTGTTTTACCACATAACACTAATGCATTTTCCTTCTAGAAGTATAGGGGCTGTCTTTTGCCAAAAGTTTAAGTATACAAACTCTTCACTTTGTTACAAGTCAAAATATAAACAAAACCTGTTTGACAGAAGTTATCTTCGAGAAAAGTCAAATAATTTGTAAGGTAATGGTAAGATCATCAACTGAATCTTTTCTGCCTGAACACAACATCGCTTTATTATGCCTTTCTCCAGACTCCACAATTTAATCAACCTAATCATACAACTTACTCTTTTTAAATAGAGGTTTGTGAATAGAATTTTCCAGTCCCCTGGAAAACTATGCTAAACAGTAATATCTTAGAAAGTCCCTGTGCCAATTATTTTTGGTGCAAGATATGCAAGTCTCAGTCTATCAGTAAACATTTTAAATGTTTCATTATCTTTCTGACTTTTGAAAAAAATAATCTTTTTTTCCTTATAACTGCAAGAATATGAATATTCTCATTCACAACTTTTAATGCAGAGCAAAAGTATGTATTAACTACCTTCTCAATGTCTACAGCTATATTTGGGAAAGACAGCTCTACCATCCCTTTACAAGATCCAAAGTCAGTTCAGAAGCTCAATCAGTACCCATACACTTAAAATTCTCAAGCATTTTTAACAGAAGTTTTCATCAGTGATTTTAGCTTATCAGTTGTTCAAATTTATTGCTGACATGGAATGATTCCCACGACACCATCTTTCCATGTGTTATATATGTTAGTGTGTTACTGGATGTGTTGCAGGAAGTCAAGTCACATGTGGTTATGAAAAATATAAGTGAATGTATTAGCTATAAAATTGTTAAGTTAATTTCACTTTTAGATTTGAAAGGTCTTGTTATAATATACAGATGTGGAATTTTTTTATGTTTTTCAGCATCTAACAAATCCTATGAACTCCGAATTATAAGTACTATTTCTGTGTTTCAACTTTCATTCTCACATAATGATTAAGACTTTTAAAAATATGTTTAAGACAGAAGAAGATCTCACCAATCTTCACTAAATGCTAGATTCTTTTGCCTCAGTATAAATTCAAACTCCAGATAAACATTAACTTTGTAAATATTACTTTGCTAGTTTAAAATGTTATTAGCTTCATCTTGCTATTAATGTTTGCTGGAAGGTAGCTTCTACAGCTTTGACAGTGGAAGGAAGGGTGAGAGCACTCCCTAAATATCCCAGGCACTAGTGAAGGTGTTTGGCAACAAGCTCTTGATTTTGACCAAAGGTGGTTAGGAAATCCTCACAAGATCACAAACGCAAAGGCAACCCCAGGACACTGGCTGACAGTACTTTGAAAGCACAGCTAGATTTAGACAAGATTCTTTAGCAGAGACTACAGTTTCACAGACTTAAAGCAGTTTAGACCAGCTCTAGTTTGAGGCAGCTCTCTCTGACCCATGTTTTGATTCTAATCAATACTGCAAAGAGTATTTCAAATCCTAGTAAGAACAAAATATCTCAACAAAAGTTTTGGAAATAAAACAGGTTTTCTGTAGTGACTATTTTTTTTAACCACAAGTTCTATTCTGCTTTGTTCATAGATACAGATTTTTTTTCTTTTTTTTTTTTACCTGCTCACATGGTTGACAAGGCGTGTCTGGAGGAGCAGATCTCTTCCTGGCAGGAGATTATCACAGATCAGATGTTGATTAGACCGCACAGCTACTCCATGACAAACACAGAGAGAACACAAAACATCCAAAACCTGAAATAAAAAATAGATTATTTTCATCTGTATTTTTTCATAATCACTGAGAGTTACTTCAGGCAATATAATCCTATATACGTTGTTACTGGAAGACATGTAAGGTTATGTAATTCACTCAACATAACAGTTCTATTTTACAATTCTGAAATTCTCCTAACAATATTAACATACATTCTTCCAGCTTCCCTTGAGAATTGGTGTGTATCAAAGTTTCCATCAAAAAGAAGATAACATT
Source organism: Tauraco erythrolophus (assembly GCF_009769465.1). Taxonomy (NCBI): domain Eukaryota; kingdom Metazoa; phylum Chordata; class Aves; order Musophagiformes; family Musophagidae; genus Tauraco; species Tauraco erythrolophus. The sequence goes on along the minus strand of NC_141466.1, from coordinate 88,687,824 downwards.
CCGTTTTGCTTCCTCGAACTGCTCATATGTCTTTGAGGAAAAGCTTCATTCCTAATTATGAATACAGTATTGAATCATTTGAAATCTAACTTCTACATGGAACAATGTGTTTGCTTGGTTCACAAATGTTCACTTAAATATACTTGTCTCTTTTCTGTCTACCTTATGGTTTCTTCCATGTTTGTCCAAAAGACAGATGATTGATTTAATATGTCCTTCCTTAATAATGTTTAGAGCTTCCGGGCTTTCCACCAACACACAGTGTAAAACCTCTAGAATTCCTAGGAATAAAAAAGAAAAATTATTTATTCAAAGTGCATATAAAATCATAACTGCACATACTACTTCCTAACATAGTGCTCAGCAACATGGAATAGTTTCTAAAATCATTGTATATGATACACAAAACCAAAACAGGATTGATGTACTTCCAGATTTCCCAAAATAAGTGAATGCGGTAAAAATCATAAAGGACAGGAAAAAAAATCCATAAATTATTTTGAAATTTTAATAATAAATACGTGATGATCAACACTCACAAATTCAAACAAATGAGGTAGAATACTCACTCACTCACTTCAGTGAAGAGGTGAAGACTTCACACTACATACATTTTATATACACAAAACATGGTCTCCATATTTACAGTTTCCTGCTGCTTACCTTAGAAAACCATGTGAACCACTAGTGGAACCATATACCTCTGAATTAGAGAGGAGAGGCAAATTCCTAGTCTACTAGCCCACTGTGTGTAATTTTCTTTGTGTACATAACAACTACACTGGGAGCCACAGTGATGTTCTTAAGAGCAAACAAATAGAAACTAGCATGAAACTAGGATGTACAAGGAAGTATGAACCACTAAATCTCCACTGGCCCCACAATTAAATGCCATTCCAATCCCAGTAAAGCAGCAGTCATTACCATCAAGAATCATTAGCCTTAAAATGGTTCTCTGCAATGGGACAGTAAAACAGGCTCCCACGGTAGTACTGGATCAAGTCACCGCTTGCTATGGGATGTTACACATTTGGCAAAGACAAATATTACACATGTACTTTGTCATTATCAGTTGCTACAGTTGTTGCCACAATGAGAATAATCAGAGCACTAGGGAAAGCTGAGAAGCAGTCTTAAATCTAGAGACACACAATTCCTTTTTTTTTAAAAGAAAAGCTGAAAACCAGAAACTCTGACCAGAATTTAAAGTAATGAGCATAAAAAATTGTTGGAACAAATATATCTGTTTCTGCTAAGATTAAATAAGTAATAACACTGCAGATTAAATAAGTAATAACTATGAAACAATCACAGACTGGTATTAAACCTATTATTTATGAGGAATATAAATAGACAGGAGTTCCAAGCGTAATCTATTGTCTTTTATCAGATCAGCAGATAATCCCATCTGGAGAATTTCCCAAGGATCTTATTGAGGAAAGGAATATTAAACGTCATGAAAAACTTAGAGCAATAACCTACCTATGCAAAGATATGCATTCATGTTTCATTGTAATGCACCAGCAAAGTCAAAAATACTTTCAGTTCATAATTTTTTTATTATTATTATTGCTAATTTCAGACCAACTTGTATTATGCTTACTTGCATTTGGATCAAGGTGTAGCTCTATTAAAAAAAAAAGTAAAAGACCAATACAACCAAAGAAACTGTAGACATTCTCATAAAGAAAAAACAATTAAAAAATGATCTTACAACAGACAGAAATTAGGCTGTGCAGACTTCTTATAGAGAGATAAAAAGATGTGAAGAAGGTTATGAACCTCTATTATAATAATATTTATATTTATATTTATATTTTTTCTTTAATCTTAAATGATAGATTCCCATCCTTGTTAAGACTGAGTTACTCTGCCAGAAGAGACAATGGTTAGTTTTAAATTACTTGCTATTTGAAACATAGTTTTATTTTTTATTTTCCAAGAAAATCTGAATTAGAATGAGGATTGGAATTCCCAGTGACTTCAGTCATGGCTGCAGTCATCTGATTTTATTCAGATCTCTTTTTTTCATCTTGGACAATCAACAGCATCATCACCTTTTATCCCCATACTATTTGATGTTTTTTCCAGGGATCTGGAGGAAGATACGCTGTCATCACTAATCAAGTGTACAGATTACTCAAGGACCAAAATGTAGTAAAGGTGGAAGACAAAGGATACAGTGACAATTTGATTTATCTGGTAAACAGGCATCAAACAAATTGTGTGTTTTAATATGTTTGAAGATGGAGTCATACATATGTAAACAGAAAATGCAAGTGACCCCGTACAGATACTGGAGACAATTTTCCTATTCTGTGCAGCGGCTCCAAAAAAAAGTCACCACAGTATAATGAGCTAGACATGAACTCCCAAAATGATTCTGTCACCCTGAAGGTATAAGCAGAAAATCTCAACTACAAATAAGAGTAGATATTAAACCTGAATTTGGCAGTGGTATGATCTGGGCTGCAATAGATGTACACTTCCAATACTGACAGTAACAATATTGATTAAAAGGATAAAAACCTAAGAGTCACAAGAGCAAGCTAAAGGAGTAAAAGCCCGGTAGCAATATGGCAGGAACACAATCTACCCAGCCTGTCAACTAGACATGCAGGGGCCACTTGAACATGGTAAAAGTACCTAGGGAGGTATGAAAAGTGTTACAAAAGGATCCTCGATCTGTAACAAGACCAAAACTTTATTATAGGCCACAGTGATCTGGGAATGCAGGGACATCACTACTTTCAAAACTGTAATTTAAAGTTTGCCACCTCTCATTGTAGCACTGAAACATACTTTTAAAAATATAAATAGTAAACTAATATGAAACGATACCACATAATGGAAGTGTGGTGACTATAACCTTGGCATTTTCAGATTTATGGAGGTAGATTCATAATCTTAATAATAATTTTGTCTTAAAATAGTATACAAGGTTCATTTTCTAGTCTTAACCTTTTCAATAACAGAAGTAAAAATATTTTGAAGATGTAAGTATTCAATAGTAAATGAATGTTATCAATTAGGACTAGCTGTCACAGCCACTTCTTCAATCACTGTAGCACCTGAATGCTACTTATCAAACACATTTTGTTCTAAGGGCAAATTCCCTCTATTTCAGAAAAAAATCACAAATTAATGTACAACGTGTGTTCAGACTGATCCACTTTTAGATTGTCTACATCAAAGACAACTGGACCTGTTTCAATATCATTGGAGTTGCTCAAGGCAGTAAAGCAGGAAGCGTTCAAATTTAGTACAAACATCACAAGCAGTATGATACAAAGAGTTTATGATAAAGATAAGTGAAAATCGTGATGAGAAGACAGATGAAAGGACAACATGTTGACTCCTCTAGTGTCCTACTGTAGAATACTAGAATAAAATGCATGCTCTTAAAAAAAAAAAAACAAACCATACTCAAAAACTGGTATTATTTGGTTCCAAAAATTTTCACTGGGAGGATATAGATTACTAACTTGCCCTATTCTATTTTTTATTACCTATGTTTTAATGCCTTTAAAATTTTAGTAGGACTAGTTAATTCCATCTGGAATATACTTCCGAGTGAAAGACTAATTTAATCTTAATTTATGCATTGAAGAGACAGCTGAAGCATTTGCATTGCATTATTCACTCAGCGTCTGTGATATCTCACTTCTAACATGGTCTGCTCTCAGACATATTTATACTTGGACAAATCTTCATTTTCTTTCTTTTGCTCCAGTGAAGATCAGGAACTGAATCAATTCCTAAACTAATTTATACAATCAAATCACAATTGCTGTTTATATATTTAATGCCTTTATTCTGTTTTCAAAACATTTTTAGTTCAAGCATAAGAAAAAAGTGCAAATAGGAATCTTATTGATAATAGTTTATGGTATAAAATCTTTATTGTAACCCATTCAAGAAAACACCTGCAGGAAATGTAGCTGACAACTTCGTTGTTGAAGGTGAACTTAATATTGATGTGATTAACAGAGCATGGTGTTTCTTCCTCACATACACTCTACATTAGAGAATGAGTTAATTATTTTAGGTGAATATATGCAGCCCATTATTCTTATTTAAAAGGTGTAATATAATCCAGTATTTCTCCCTATTGTACACCTACTACTGCAAAATAAAATGGTGAATATTCTCACCCCAATCAAGCCATATAAGGCTTAAAATCTGGCAAGCAAGTGTCCCTTATAAAATCACAAAAGCACAAATACATACTAAAAGCTAAACCTACTGTGCCTCTCGAGATAACTAAAGCACAGCATAATTAGCATCTTGTATAACTGTCTCCCCCAAAACCAGAAAAAAATCTTAATTATAAAATCAGTTTTGGAGGCAACATGGAAGTTACGTTACCAGAACATATGGGGAAGGAGTTCAAGTGGCCTAGTTCCTAGAAGAAAACTGAGAACAAACAAGCATTGCAAATATTAGTACCTTCAGAATTTTTGCAGCACGTCATGAGGTTCATTATGCAGTACAACTACAACGTTGGATTACTTTGCAGTTTACAGAATTCATCTCATACCTTACTACAATATCATAAGACATAAACATTTAGGTTTTAATTTTCAAACCTTATTTTTACTTTGAGATTACTTTTTAAAAATACATACATACATAACAGAAACCATGTAACACAGCATTTTTAGAGCTGTCGTAAGAAATTTCATCTTGAAGTTCCAAAAGTTGAGCACAAAGTTTTGCATTATTTCTAAAAATCTTAGCCCTGAGAGTTTCAGATGTAAAATTAGTTCTCTTAGAAAATAACTTCACCATGAACAACTCAGGAAATACATTGAAATTAAGAAGGTTGCAGTCAAATCCCATGCACCTGCATAATTGTGAGAACATGCTCTTCTAGATGAATGCTCTCACACTAAAGGTGGACTGTAGCGGAGAATAGATCTAGCCTTCAATTTTAAAATGCTTCTTTCAGTTTAAATTATCTATTACTCGAATGTCCATGAAAGATGATGATCACAGCAAATGCAGAACAGACTTCCCTAACAATAATGTAAACCAACATGAATGTTCAGCTATGACATCTATTTGGTTAGGATCTCTACAAGTAATATACTAGCTACAGTGACAGGATAATCAGCAAATCTCTAGACACCAGTGCTACGAGCAGCTAACCGTCTGTAACACAAGCTGAGAACTATGACACAAATCTGGCCTCACATGTTCCTGTTGCCTCATACCTTGAGCAGCTCAAGGATGGAGAGCATAAACAAACCATGGCTCAAACTGATCAGGTGCATGCCAGGAGCAGGAAATAACAGCTTAGTAAAACAGCTCCTCTACCCTAAAGCCATAGTTCTGCAGCAAAAACATGTAACAAAATTCTGCAAAAACACTTCTATGAATCATTGCTGACCTGAGGGGCTGACATGGGCAAATGTTTCAAACTCTTTATACCAACCTCCACCCCAAGAGAAGAATAAATGACTTCTAAACTCTCTGCTTGCCCCAACAGTTGACAAAGGAAAAGCTTCCAAGAGGAGAAGCATCAACGTATAACTGCTCTTCACAACTGCAATCACCCACTGCAGATCTTGCCAATCAGCTAGCAAATGCCATGGCAGTTCACCCTTGGCGCTGAGAGGGAGAACACATTTGACAATATTTTCCCATGTGGTTGGTCAGTTCATCTCAGGAACAGATTTATGGCAAATAAACAAAATGCATGTCAATGTTTAATGACAAAGCTGAGTGGAACACAAACACCTTGTTTACTATAGAACACATCTGTTTTCAAGGCTGCTGGTGATCCTTTGAAGACTACTGAGGTAAGAAATTTGATAATATATGACAAAAGGTGGCCTGTGGCTGAGACAACTCCAATTTTTACTTGGGATACTCAGCAATCGCAGGATATTTCTCATATATTAATGGCACAGTAAAGGCTGATGACAACAACTGTGTTATGTCTATGACATTCCTTTTCAAATGTCCACCAGTCTAATATAAACCAAAGAACTTTTACACTGAGGGACATCTTCTGTTCCTGGCATTCCTCCCTTAAGATGCCAATGAATGCAAGGACATATCTATCTGCAGCAGAAGTATGATTCAGGAGTGGGAAGAACAGGATGGGGAAGAAAATTTTAATTCCTGAGAACAACTCAGTAATCAATGAAAAATTATTCTTGAAAGGAAGATTATTATGTTCCTTCCAGCTCATGAAACAAAACACACACTAAATTAAAAAGATGATGGGAATAAACTACAAATATGTAACCGGAAAGCTGCGTTACACTGTTCTCACTGTTATAACTATTGGTCGGACTACAAACCTTCCTGGTTTTTTACTTCAGTGTAGCACAACTACAGAAAATAAGGCTTGAAAGACTTTCAAGAGGCTGGCTTCCAACAAAACAGTAACAACTGCTATATATAATGCAAAATAGTCACAAATGCAACTGGAAACCATTTCTTAGTCTGTAACTCTGAAACGACTCCAGCTGGGTGAGAGCAGAGAACAGAAGAGAAGAGGGAGGGGAAATTATATGTATTACTAATAAGGGCAAAGACAAGCACACATGAACTACAGAGATATGAAAAAAAACAGACAAGAAAAGCTTAAAACAGAGCAATCACTACGCACTGAATATTTTTCAAATTTGTTGCTCTTCCTGCAGTGGATTCAAAATACATTCCATGTGCTAATAATAATTAGCTCCTAAAATCCACCTTGATACACTTACTGTGAAAAGATAAACATGAACCAGAAACAGAAGATCAAAGAATATCAGACAAGCAATATCAATCACAGTAGCTAGAACCAGGCAACAAAAGGGAGACAGGTTAAGACAAGTCTCTATCTGGTATTACAGTAAAACTATTATTATATTTAATTCAAGAGGTTGTACTACATTGGTTGGACTACAGTTCTCAGCATTGAAGACTAACATAAATTATAAAGGACATCACAAATATTTACACCAAAATGTTCCTACACCCAAATTATAAAGAAAAAATATAAACTAGAGGCATATTAACATTAACATTCATTTAAAAAATGAAACAAACTATTGAAATTAAGATTGCCTGTGGTAGCACAAGCATTACAAAATTGTCTTTAGTTTCTTATGCCATTCTATGATTCTATGATTCTTGGTTGCTTACAATTCTCTATTTACTCATTATCAACTTAAAACATAGAATTTTCTCAACTTCTAAACTAGAGGGTATACTCCAAACACATTTCTTACAAACATCTAGTGGTTTCTCCTAGTAGCGCAACTTAAGATTTGTATAATGGCAAAAAAACCCACCACTTCTCGATTCTGTTAATGAACTATAAAAAAGTTGGAATGTCTTAAACCAAAATTGCTTTCAATGTGTCATTATTTCATATGTTAATATTACTGAGCATTTCATGTACAACTTCTCCAATTTGTATTATTTATATCTCTTTATTTCCCTCTTCACTTTTAGTTACAGAGAGGAATAATTTTAAAGGCAAATTCCTTATTAGGTACAAGAGCTTGATTTAGACTTTGAGCTCCGGCTTGCTGTTTAGCTTTCCTGTCCAGTGCATGTGAGAAATAAAGCTTTCTGTAAGAAGCTGTTCACATTTTTCTTATTTCACCTTTTTCATAATTTCTCTGTTCTCGTGTCCTATGATTCACTTAATTGGCAAATCAGATATGAAAAGAACTAATCATATCAGATCGATGTTTTCAGTTATTGCTGTAACCTGTAGAATTCCAACAAGTACTACATTGGTAAGAATAAAATTCAGAACACAGACCTTGCACTATGCATGTTTTTTTTTTTAAATCCAATAAATACTCTTACTAATCTTGACAAACAAGAGGAAGGGGGATCAGGCTCCAGTGACATTTCTTACCAACAGTGTTACTTTGTTTTTGAGCTTTCTGTAATCACAATCATGAAAAGCATGGTTGAAAGGAGTTAAAAAAAAAAAAAAAAAAAAATCAGTCTTAAGAGTCCAGAACTAATTACTCTATTTGAATCTCATTTCTGAGCAGCTGGGTCCAAGTTTTTTTACTGTCTACTGTTCAGATAGCTAGACAACATCATTTTGGCATATTTTCATGGTGAAAAGAATAGTAATTAAATCTTCACATAAGAAAAAAAAAAAGTTTGTATTTGTATCAGTAAAATGAGGCAAGAGACTCAAGTATTATCCATGAAATCAACACTATTAATTGCAGAAATGCAGTCCTAGTATTTCTTCAGTAACTTTGAGATACACTTAGCAGAGGTTCTTTAATGCAATGAGATTTGTCTACCCTCTGTTTTCAAAATCAAACGACAGTGCTACATTTCAAACACATACTTTCAAAGAAAATAGAGTAGTATCGTTAAAAAAACACAAAATAATTATTCTAATAACTACTGAAGGCCATTTTTTTTAAACAAGTACATATCGAATATGGTAAACCAGATAACCACCTTTAAGGTCCTGTTAGACTACAATAATGTTAATAACTACATTTAAGACAGTAAAGAGGTACACAATAGCAAGCTGTCAAAGCCAATATGAATCATATATCACCACGAGAAATTCTTAATATATTATTTATATTCTCCTAATGTGTGGTGTTCACACTATTTATTTCTTATTCTTCTCAAAAAGTATATTTTTCCAATATAGTCCAGTTTTTTTCATCAAGTTTAGTTGCAATATTTTGTAAAAAACTCAATTGGAATCTTAAAAATACAACGTATTTGGTTGACAGAGTAGGTTTACGGAGAACAGATTGCTTCCAAGAAAACAGAATCCAGAATCCTCATTTCAGTGAGAAGTACAGTACAGCTCAGTGTAATATCATTTACTTTCACTTTGAGCAACACAGAGACTAATTGCATCTCATAGATGCTGAAGGGTTAACATAGTGGTTCAGGAGGAAGATAAGACACTAGGTAACGACAAGGAAAATAAATGAGGTAGCTTAAAGAATTTGAATCCAAAGGGAAACAGAATTCCCAGATTCTTAAGTCATAAATGTGTTTCAGACATGCTCCTTCTTGTTAACTTCACACAAAAAATTCAGACCTCAAGACCTCAGGAGTGAGGAAGGTAATTTAACAGGGAATGTATGTGTATTATGAAGGCAACACTGTTGCATGCAAACATATAGGTATTTTCTGAAGACCCATCTATTACACAGACTCAACTAGAATACATGAACTTCCCTGCATCATCACTATAGTCCTTCAAGAAGAGACAAATTATATTCATTCCCTATGGTCATTATTATATTCAGTTTTCTGCAAATCCTGAAAAACAGGCAGACTTACAAAGAGAAGGGAAGGGAAGGTACTAGAATTACAGAGAAAGCAACTTAATGCAACTGAAACTGCAGAACAACTGTTTCGGCAAACTGTTTCTTTGCCTGAATTAAAAGATAGCATTACAATCAATTAGCCAAGGAAAACGAAAGACTGACAGAACTAAACATAGACCTACAACTGAAATCAATATGTAAAAATGCTACAAATATAAATCTCACTTTACTAATACAATTTACTTTCTCATAGGAAGAACTTCATGATAATTAGACTGAACAAGTGTATCGCCAATTTTAAACAATGAAAAACTGGTGAAATAAGGAAGTTAAAACACTAAAAAGCATACCAGAAGAGGCTTCCAGTCTTTCTAATCTGCTGATCAACCAATCAAGAGATCCAGAAAATTGAGCACAGTTTTTACGATTCCCTCGAATCAGAGCCGCTATTGGAAAAAGAGAGAGAGAAAATAAAAAAAAAATAAATCACAATTATTAGTTCATTTAAATTCAAAGAATTCCTGTCTTGTCTTGCTAGGAAGGATCCAGTAAGATAGATTCTTAATCTTTTATTATTGATGTTCTCAATTCAAATTTAATTAATGTGAGTGATAGTTAGACTTAAGCACAAGAAATACCCTTGGCATCAAACTGACCTTTAAAGTATTTGAATTATTTTGGCTTTATAATCATCTCAATAATCCCTGAAAAATGCTCTACATTAAGACACTACAAAAGTCACCTGCTATTGTAGAAATAAATTTATGTGAAATAGTATTCTTGTAATGACAGGAAATATTGGAAGAGCACAATGTGAAGTCAACGACATAAGTGATGAATGTAAACTATTTTCTATAATATCGTTGTTTGAGAATAACAGGAACTAAAACAAGACAGATGTTGAGAAACTGTCATACTTTCGACAGGTCTGTAGGGAGGAAGTAACTGTTTTCAAACTGTTTCACCCTCATGCTTTAAGCTGAAGATTGAAGTGGACTGAATGCATGGTGGGTGACTTGGTGGGTAAAACTGACCAGAAATCTCACTGAAGACTGCAGGCGTCCACGAGCCTGCCCTGTCCTGGAACAGACACGTTTGAGCGCATGTGCATACACAAGGGCTCTCAGAGAAGAAATTTCTATGGCTATTTCCAGCAGCAGGGACTGTTGGTCCTGCCAACAGGCAATGGCCTCTTAAAATCTATGTTTTATTGCTGCAGAAATTCACTGTATTATATTGCGACTGTGTTTTTATGCTGTTTCACTTATAAAAGGTTAGACTTACAGGCTCATGACATAAATGTGATATGAAACTGTATTTGCAAAGGAGAAAAGCAATCTTGGGGTTAGTTTCAAACAAGTCACTGCACTGACAGTTCTGCATCGTCAGGAAAGAAATCACAATCCAATTCCTTCATAGCCAAAAAAACCTACAAACAAACGAAAAAAACCAAACAAACCCCAAAACCAACCCTTAACAAGCAAAACAAACAAACAAATCCAAAACTTTATCTTGTTGTATTATGGGATAAAAAAAATATATACCCTGAAATCTTACATAGTTAATTAATCATTATTTGAAATCATAAGAATCATAAGAGGAGGGGGTATCTTGTTAAATTTTTGACACAGATTAGAACTCAGGAACATCTGTTTCTGAAAGCGACTTTTTTTATTGACTGTAGGCAAGCCACAATCTCACTGTGCTTCAAGTATGAACATAAAATGAAGTCAGTAACAGCTCATTGCTTAACATGACATCAACAAATTTAACTTCATTAACAGTAATAAGACACAGATGACTTCATAAATGCAACTGAGCAGAAGTTTGTGAAAGGTTAGTATTCAGTGGTAAAAGCTGTGTTGTAAATGAGGCGCGCAGACACTTAAAATTGAAAACAAAAAATAATATCCAATAGTTGCTTCTTTTATTGCCCACTACTCTGAACAAGACTCGCATCCAGGTTTAAAGAAATAAAAAACAGGATGTGGTCAGTCAGACGTTAAAGTCACATTATTACGTACACTCCTGCAAATTTTTTGGTTATACAAAAGCATCAAATACAAATTCAGAGTGATTGTATGTATTTGTAATAGGAGGACAGATGTCTTAGTAGATATATGGCAATCCTTTTAAATTGAAAGAGAGTAGATTTAGATTGAATATAAGGAGGGAAATTTTTACTATGAGGGTGGTTGGCCTTGATGATTATTAAAGGTCCCTTGTGACCCAAACCATTCTATGATTTTTATATGCGACAGTATCCAGCCTCAATTCAAAGTCTGTAAATGTCTCCATTCTTGTCACAGTGAAATATATCACAACATCAATAACGTGACAAAAGCCATCAATTCTGGCATCACATTTTACTTTTATTTATGTGCAGACTCAAAAACAAAGTACTGTTTGCTGAAGTAAGACTGAGCAAGCAATATCCATTTGTCATCCACACAATTACAGTACAGCTCCAGCATTACTCGGAACACAGCAACGTACAAATTCATTACAGCCAGATCAAAGCCAGGCTTCTAAGCATTAGCTGCCAGAAGATAATGCAGTTAGGGAAGTAACATAAGTGCAGGAGGGGCACGGAGACTGGGAAGTCAATAAAAGCTTGTGCGCTGTTCTCTTCACTAAAAGTCCATGGAAACAGTACATGATACAGGACAAGCAGACTCTTTCAGAAGGAATTTTCTGGCCTCGTCAACTGGAAATTTCAGACTTAGAGAAATGATTCAGAGAAATCAAGCCACTACTTCTTCCAGTCTGAAGAAGTGTGCTTAGTGTAACAAGAGATAAACTAAACTGTGTCAAAAACTTCAACACTCCCCTATATCCATGAATAGCCCAACCTCAGACTTTTATATTCCATCATCTACACTCTAAAAGGTCACCAGTTTATTTCATTGAGACATTAACTCTCTGGACCTAGTCTACATACTTCTAAAAGTTTATAATATCTGCCATAACTTCTTTAATTGATTCTTAATAAATCAAATAACTACCATTATAGTATACATTAAATAATCACCTGAAAAAAAAAAGCCTAAACTGGATTCACTTTACTTAGTGGGCATATATGAGCTGAAAGATAGAGATGTAAAATTTTTACCAATGTTCCTTCTAAATGATCTTTTAAGCTCAGGGTTGGACAAGCAGACATCTGTCAAAATCACATTACACTATGCCACATTTTCAAGCATTCATACAGGCATTAAGGTGAGTGAAAATATAACGGTATTACTCCTGTAATGAGAAGCTCACACTAAGATTTAGTATAATTTTCACTGTGAAAGCTCAGTTTAGTTTCATGCATCTTTTCCAAATTTTAACCGTTAAAGATAAAATTTGCTACCCTTTCTGTCTGCCAATGGTTGAGCTACCTGTAAATAATTCAGACTAAACAATCTGGTTTCTTACAAGTGTGAAGATAGCCAAAGCTATACGAGATTATTTTGTTTTGTCGAAATACAGTGAAAACAGCAAGAAACATTTTCTTCATTTTCTGTAACAGACCATTGAGTTCAGAAGGCAGGCAGACATTGGCAAAGTGAAAAATGGAGCAGTAGCATGCAAACAAATGTAAGAAAGGCCTATACTAGCTTGAAAAACATAAGACATGAGGAAAAAAAAAGAGGGAAAGGATCTAGACACTCCACTCATTTATTAAGAACCTACAAGATAATTCATGTTGCTAAGTCATAAAATTTCTCAATCATCAAATATCATAAATCTACCAGTAAAAGCTCGCATCTGCTTCTGAAACAGTTCTTCATACAGAATTACAATACAAAGGACAACAGTGTACCATCGTTACAAATTACTGTTAGCTGAAATCAAAGCAGTCTGATGTATCTGAAGTTTCAGTCCTGCTTTTGGCCCACATGCTGACTCACTCACTTGTCACTAAGTTGCAAGTTACAGCACTGGAGACAGGTATATAGAGCGTGTGTTTAGCTTACAACTATAAAAATCATGGATATCAAAATCAAAAACATTAAAATTACCTTCTAATGTCCATCAAATCTAGCAGCCTAATGTTAAGAAATCCCACTTTTGGTCATGTATCATGTTACAATCTTCAACTACATAGAGGTGGTAGATCTCAGCAACTCCTCCACCAGAATCACAGCCACAGGAACCACCTTCTACCCTAATGGCCTGTGGTTAGGTGACAGCAGCCACTGTTCAGCTAGCTCTTCCTTCATTGTCAGAGATCATGGCAGAGGGCTTCTGGTTGTCTCAATGATATTTACTGTGTCAACTTCTATTTCCCCCAACAGAAAAGGTAGTGGGCCAGACAGAAGCACCTCATTGGTTTTATCAAGGGCTGTGCACCATATGCTGGATATCTCCCCCCAGACCCCATCCCAAGATTATGATGTTCTTCAAGAGCACAAGATGATGAACCTATTCTGACTATGGAAAAGCTTGTAACAGTACTATATACAGAACTCCTGCCTCAGTTGCCTCACTTTACTGTTTGGTAGTAAGGAGAGTTTATGTGAAATGAGGCATGTCATTAAAATTTCATTTTCTGTGCCTTTGAATTTGGAGGAATGTAAGTTTTCAGTATGCCTTGCACACATGAAATACTGCTGAATATTCTGAATAAAGGTCAGATCCCACAGCTCTTAATTTGGGAACTATCATTCCAGAGAACCTTTTTACCTAAATTTATCTCTATATCTGTTTCTCCAAGCGAATAGGAGATAAAACCTTCTATTTGCCTTATTAAGGAAGTTTCCAACAGAACACTTGCAAATAGTTCTAATTATTACTAATCATAAATGGCACAAAAAAAACTCCAAGATGATAGCTTCCTTTTCCAAACATGAATTAAAAGACTCACAATAAATAAGGTTCAATGCCACACACTGAGCAGCACAGAGAAAACCAAGTATTTTAAGTATCAATAATAAATGAGCACTAAATAAGGAATGGGTCCTATATAAAACCTAGCCTGTGATCACGTTTCACAATGCATACTCACAAAACAACAAATTAGTAACATACACACAACGTTCATCTGGGCACTTCCTAACCACTTGACTCACTTGGTTTTACAAACTCAATACTCAGTTGTGGAGCTTTTAATGGAATTGATGTATACCACCACATTACTTGTATACCTTTTCAATACCAAACTTTTCATGAGTGAGAATTAGTACAAGTGATACATAAAATACTTTATGTTTTACTGGAAAGTAAGATAACAATCCTGCGTGAGGACTTTGTCTAAACTCAAGTTTTTGGCAAAACACGTGCAAGTTTAAAGGCAAGCAGGCTTCCACACTAGAGCGGGTGTGTTACAGAAAGAAAGCAGCACAGGCACACATACGCAGCCTGCACATAGGACTGCTTAACAACACAGACACATTACTGTCCTCAGCCACTTAAGGTCAACGTTAATGTTATCATTAAAACTTACTTATGGCCCTGAGAAATCCTGATGACAGAGGAGCAAGGAACTGACAAAATGTTCTCTTAGGCAGAAAAACTTTCTTTTGTGGACAATTAACAACTCAGCAGGAGTGAATATGCAGGCAGCTATAGCAGTGGATTAATAACCCCATATAATGAGTCATAGTAGAATATAAATAACATATGCAATTCAAATTGGTGAGCAAACAAATCGGGCAATTAAATGCTGCTACCTAAACAGAAATTTGACCAGGACACCAACTAACACTTAGATACCTACAGAAGGTATTATGAGCTTTTCAGTGACTGCAGGTGAACACGACCTTCACGATACACTACATCTAAAACCATGTACCTTTCTATAGCACACTGTATCCTAGTATAATGCTGGAGTCACTAGTCATTACTGACTAATAAGAGGGTCTTGGTTGTAGAAATTTTAGATTTACGTTGTAGTTCTGCAGACAGATGTGTGAAAAATCATAGACTTCTACAAAACTGATCACAATGTCATGGCTCTAACACAGGAATGACATTCATATATATTTTGTTCACACATTTTTGGGCAGTATACAAGATATATCAGCAATATGATGATATTAAAAAGCAATCAATCATTTAATTGACGTCAAAAATGTTATTTATCACTATAAATATTATTAGAAAAATCATGTTATTTGAGCATTTTCAGTATCTTTTAACCTTAAGCAATGCAAGGACCTAGAAATGCAAAAATCTTGTTTAATTTGTATCCTAAATTTTTACACAGTGGAAATTCTTCTATATTAAAATAAGTACGTGTTTCTTTTCATCTGAGAATAATTTTGAGCTAAAACGATCCAAGTAATCCTTAATGTCTTACCTAGTAATTCATACAAAGAATTCAGAATAGATTTCCATGCTTCTCCAGCTTCCTTCCCAGCTACATCTGCAAAATGAGCTGCACTGCTGTATACATTCAAGCGATCAATACATTCAAGAACAAGGTTGATCATACCCTAAAAATGGAAAGGCTCAGATTGTCAGAGAAAAAAAAAAGTATTGTTTAGGTGCAAACACATAAGATTCTCAGAAATCTAAGAAAACAAAACATGAAAGGCAGGATATGCAAAACACAAGAATATATACATGGTGTCAGACAAGTGGAGTCAAAAAAGCAATCCCTATGGAAAAGCTTTCCTTGACTGTGTTAATAAAAATTTACCATTTAGGACGGTCAAAATAAAACAGACAAACAGTATTCCAGACATAATTTTAGGCAAGTTTCTATTCTGGAAGGCCTTTAGACATCTGACTAGGTATAGGCAACTATCACTACCGAAGAAACAACAGACAATAACAAATTAAATATTTGAAGTATACTTATTAAACCAAAACATCTTTCTGCATCAAGAGATGGACATATAAAAGAATAAACTGATTCACACCAAAGGAGTAAATTACAGTTAGAATTCAGGACATAAGGTCATATTAGTATCTATGTTTTTTTCAAAGCAAAAGGAAGTAAGGCCTTAAATGCATTTCTTTAAATACACAGATCTAAAGAGATTATAAATGTAGCAAATAGTTTGACACTCACAGGACCAAAAAAAACACTGCAAACATACTCCAGATTAGACATCAACGCTACAGACACTGCGGAAGAATACTTTCAGAAAACACGGTGGAAAATCAGGAGTAAAACTGAGAGAAGTACCTCTTCCTGGAAGAGGTTCTGGCGATTCTTCAGTGCTCGGAGTCTGTTTTGTTTGTCTTCATGCTCCAGATGTTCATCGGGGGGGTGAAAGTAGCCAATCAAGTCCTGAAGGCTCAGACTGACTGACTCGATAGGCAAATCAATGGTGGAAGACTTCACTTTCTTGCTGAGAGCATCAAGGCCTCTACAAGAAGATGCAAGGTCTCCTGAGTATTGCAAATTAATTTATTTTATCGTTTAAACTCTTTATTGGTTTAACATCAAAGTCTGTATAGATGACAAAGTTCAAATCATTTTCTGACAACTACGTAACTTCTCAAAAACAATTTATGTCTGCTCCATTCTCCATTAATGATCCACCCCTCCCTTCCCAAACATAAACTGGAAACATCAAAAACGCTTTTTCTCTTAAATTTTTTTGAAATCCAGAAAACACATTTTACTATTCTACCGTGCATTTAGCAGTATCGGAAGCAGACCAAAAGATGAAGAGAAGTTATAGTAAACCGGTTCAAAGCATCATGAGGCTGGAATGGACGGAAGTCAAAGAACCAGTCCTGCAGTGCCGAAGAGGGCCCAGCCAGTCCATAGTGGCTCCTAAGCATATCTCTAACCTGTTCTTAAGCCATCTTCAGTGCTGGAAGATGCAGCTCTTCCACACACCCTGTCCCAGCATTTGATTGCCTTTTTCTTTCACTGACACACAACTCAAGCTTGGCCTTGCCGTAGTTTATGACCATCGTCTCCTAGAAGTGAGGGGCAGACTGTTCTCACCCGTGTTGCACCTGCCCCTCACTTAGCTGAATCCTCAAACCCCAGAATCCAGTTTTTCCCCAGCACTGTGCTTTCCAGACCCCAATATTCCTTTCTCCTCCATTTAAATCTCATCTTTCTTGAGAGGTGGCTGTTGCAGCTGAGACCTCGCCAGCACCATGCAGCATGTGGAAGGCAAGGGCATTCCCTTGCTCCTCCCGGCTCCCCTTGGGAAGGCCATGGTGGGCAGGGACAGGGCAGGGGGGCTTCTCCAGCCAGAGACTGCAGGAGGCCCACCAGAACCTTCTGGAAGGAGCAGGAGAGACCATGAAGGGCAGAGAAGCTGGGGGTACTGAGGGCCTGCAAACAGAGCACCCATCCTTAGTGGGGAGGGAAGGATCCAGAGGATCCTGAAACTCTGCAAGAGCCAGCCAGGGCCCTGAGGCACTGGGAGAGGAGCAGCCCTGAAAGGAAGAGCCCGTGCTGGTGGCATGCAGTGGGGGAAAGCAGGAGGAGAGAGCTTATTTGACACTTGGGACTTCTCTTTTGATTTATTCTCAATTCTGCCATTGTAAAAAGGATTTTTACTAGCACATTTTTGAGTAAAACCCTGCTACATAGCAAAGAGGTCCCTTTTGTTTCTACCAGTGCTCCATTTATGCTGACCTAAAGACCACTGAGCTCCAGCTGGGGGAGGAGCCTGCCATGTCCGCAAAAACACCCTCCCAGCCCCGTGTCCATCCCTCTCTCTTCTTTCACTAGAAGCACCAAAGGTCCCTGGTCAGGCAACCTGATCCATGACTGTCTTCACCAGCCCTCCTCCCGAGCTGCACAGCACCCTGCTCACTTCCAGGATTCCTCTCCAGGCCACAATATGGACTAGAAGCCCGATTTTATACTTCGTTTTTTTCTGGATTAAGACAATACTGATAAGTATTGCAGAGGGGAGGGGGCAGAGGGGGATGGTTGTTTATTTGATCGTTTTGGTTTAGGTATTGCTTTTTTTTAACTGGCATGTCACTATTTTCATCTCAAATGGTGAACTACAGCTAGAAAACTGAATTTAGGAAACATTATTAATTCAGTAGGAATATTTACTGCTGAAGAATAAAAAAATCTTAGAATAAACAATGCAATGTTGGAAAAAGATAGTTACAAAAGTTATCTTTAAAACTTAATTTTTATTGTGAGCATGTTATCCAAACTGCAATTTTTCTACTGACTTCGTGGGAAAGAACTGGGGCACACACTTATGAGAATAATTTTAATCCTCTCCAATTCAGCTTTTTCTTCTTGGAGTAACATCCTGCCAAAACTAAATTGTTAAACACTACCTTGGACTCCCTGCGCACTCTGCAAAAACCTCCACTGTAATTTAGCAGTACCTAGATTTGTGAAACCTTATCATTAAATTGCCTTTCTCTGTCCTTATCTTTTATGACATTCTTAGAAGCTTCTAAGAAATTTTATTATTTACAAAGTGACCTGGGCTTGCACTTCTTTTGTATTTTAAATGTCATACAGTAGGCAACTTTCCTGACAGGTGTTTTTCTCTGCTGTTATTTAAGTACCTGGGTAGACGTTTTTCAGCAAATTGACATGTCTATGTCTTCAGCTGTGCACTGATTTAGGACATGGTTGCTTCAGGTCACCATCTCCCACATTGTCTTTTCTTATGATAAATGAGTTCCTATGAAATTCTTATCATTCCATATAGTCTTATTGCATATCACCCTTTTTCTAATACCAGTTAGAGCGATGAGAGGGGACTTTCATCAATTACCGGTCATAAACATTTGAGAATTACCATTTTATCAGCGTTATTTAGGAGGATATTTGGAGTAGGAAGATAAATGCAAATTGCACAAATCTGGCAGTATTTTTAAATGGCTAAAATACAATAAAAATATTTTATATGTTGCAAAATAGTAAAGAAACAAGAAGCATTTAAAAGGGAACAAATAAGGAAAGTGTAACTTGATACTTTTAAGAAAAACTCTTTCTTGAGACTATGAACTTCTTCAGTATACATGTGTCTTCTACAAGTTTCTAGTTATATGGTTATCTCCTTCTTCCAGGTTTTTCAAGGAAGAGCACTTTTAAAAACCATACTTAGAAAACAAAGAGCTAAATAATGCACTGCATGATTTAGAGCAAATTTTGCCAAGGAAAAAATTGTCTTTTATGATTTGTTTGCATTTACAGTATGTTTATGCATTCAAATGAAGGTTGAACAATAAAGCAATATTAGAAGACAAAGAAAAGAAACTGACCAATACCTCTCAAAGTACATACATCTCTGCTGATAACACATAAAGAACTGGCATAATGTCTTGTCTGAGAAGTATTCATCTGTTTTCTCTGAGGGCTAAATTGTTCACTGTTGTGTTAATAGTCACTTTGAATAAAATAAAAAAGAAAAAAAAAAAGGAAAAGGGATGAAAAGATCATTTTAAAAGCACACCTTATAAACCTGTTGAAAAGGAAGACTGTACTACGGATGACACGTGCTGTACGGGATTCTTCATTCTGAGATCTGGACAATGTTAAACCATCATCCATGTGGCCTTCATGGTGCATTATTGCCTGCAATACAAAAATAAGAAGCAGTCGCTGCTAAATGAAACATTATTCCCAAATAAGAAGTATGAAAACTCACATAGTAAGGCAGGAAATGATGATATCACATACCAAAAAAAAAAAAGAGTTTAATTCCAAACAGATACTCTCATGTTCTACTTCCTTGTGTCCAAGGAGACACTTGTACTGAGCCAGTAGGTTCAGTGCTATAATAAACTGAAAGTCACAGCTTCTATAAACAATATACTTTATTAAAAAAAAAATATCAAAAGTCTAAAGGTTTTTGTTTGTTGTTTATTTCTGTCAACTTCAAAAATAGTTCCCTTGCACAGCAGCAGATCCCTGAAGTACAGACAAGGTCAAAACAGGTATTCTTTCCCAGTCTTGATTTCTAAGGATGTTACTGACCTTCTTTGCTGACTATGCCTTGAGTCGCTACGGATAACTTACAGATTTCATGTTTAGTTATCATTGCTCTGAAGGCATTCAATCCAATCTACATAAATATTTTAAATTATTTTAAGTATTTTTTCATACACACACACACATATACATACACACACAAATTATATTACTTATATTACTAAATTATTCAATAATGTATCTTATGTTGAACTATTTTAGAATTATTTATTAAAATTGTTAGAATTATTAATTATATTAGTATTATAATCACTAAAAATTTACATGAATATAACACTGATTCCCAAATATATATTATGTATTTATAGAATAAATACGTGTGTGTGTGTATACACGTATTTGATACAGATAAATTTTTTATATATATATAAAATTCTAAAGCCTGACCTCCAAGAATACCAGATGTTGCTCTAGCTTTATAGTTCTGGCATATAAAACAGTCATAGAAAATACTTTAGTATGGATAAACATCACATTTTATTTCATTTTTAAAAAGAATGCTAAAACATTTCTTTCCTTGCTGAGATATAATCTCCTGCAAAGTTACACATTTACATTAAACACTAACACAATCTTAGCTTCTGGAAGGTATGTTAAGTAGTAAAATAATCTTTTTCCTACTTTATAATGCTTAGGTAGCATTCTGCTTGGCCATGGTTATTCTTTAAAAGAAGAAATCTCTCATAGCGCGAGACTTGAACATTCCAGCCCAAAAGGTAATATGCTTACGACGTGGAAAGAAAAGACTTTGAACTAAAAGCCTCCTCAATCCAAACTACAGCACACTGAGGAAAGAAATTTTAGCATATTGTACACTACTACTAATATTTTAGTTTGATGTCAAGTATATCCAGATTTACCAATGTCTGTGGGTTAATGTCTATACGCTAACACGTGCACTTTGTTTGGCTTTCAGTTTAAGAATTCAGTACACGACGTAACTTTTCAATATGTGACTAAAAAATCCAAACCTTTCATAATAAAACAAAGACATGCTTAAAATATTTGAAACCCAGAAATTAGCTGTCTCCTGTAGTTCCCTTCATTTCCCCTCCTGCCCTATCAAACTGTGACTGAATGAAAGGCATTCCTATCTATAGTCTTACCTTCCGCTGCACAGAACCCATTCTTACAGACTTTGCATCAGCAGACTGATACGTGAGCCATAAGCCTGTATCTACATGTTGTATGAAGCATATTGAATCCCCATATTTTATTTCAGGTGCTCCCATTCCATCCACCTCTTTTCTCGTCCCTATGTCCAACTTTTCCTGAAGAAGAAGGAAAAAAGTATACAAGAATAACAACCAACATGTTAATATTTGCATAAAATATTGAATACTAGGCAGTTGTCCAGAACAGGACCTAAAAGAATATTTGAGATCTTGCTTTAATGAAATGATTAAAAAAATGGCACAAGTTTAACTTCTAGTTAAACATTTAGGGAAAAGATGGAGAGAAAGATCTCATCCACACAGAAACCTAGCTTATTACGCTAGGTAAGTCAGGTGTATTCATTTCACCTGCCTAGGAAAGAACTAGGATCGTAATTGACAGTACATGACATTGTTAAAACATAAACAGTTTTAACTGTTTGCTGAACCAGGCATTAACCTCCAGAAGCTTTTTCTTGGCGATTTTGTTGGTTTTTTTTCCCAGCCTAGAAAAGATGAGCACCTCCCTGCAATTTATTTCCAACTATCACAGAGAGATGGCCTTTAACCTCTCACTGCCCATTACTGCCCAACAATGGGCTCAGTATTTCCTGAGAAAAGAAATCCATTTCTGTTTGTTTGTGACTGGTCTGTTGACATGCTGTAAAAGAACAATGGCATGACCACGTATCAGTCCAGCGAGTGTCCTAGACAGCAGTCATTTCAGGAGAGGAAATTTAGTATTCCAAACAAGACTATAGAGTTTGTAATTGTAATTTGAGGTGTTCCCTAATATTTAGCTCTTCTAAGAACCTGCTCTATCCCCACAGACATCACTTTGTTAAACAAACAGCCTATGCATCCTGGTTCACGGCAGGTCATCCATTTAATTTCCCCAAAAGCATATGGTTCAACTGACTGATACAACTCTTGTCCGCCCGCATTAGCAGTTAAATCCAAAGGTAAGTATGAAAAAAAACACATTGCAAAGGATCAGTATGTATCTTGTTAACTGTAGGAAGGATGTCAGTGTAGTTTTGACCAAAACCTCTTGGGGGACTTTGACCTTCTTCACAGCAAGTTGGACCTGCCTGTCCCTGAGGCTGTCGCCATGAGCTCCATTTTAGGCAACAATCTTCCCCATTGAGAGTAACCAAAACCACTTTGACTCATTAGTTCCGGTTCATGTGATTAAGTTGTTGACACAGAAACTGT
Source organism: Tauraco erythrolophus (assembly GCF_009769465.1). Lineage (NCBI taxonomy): Eukaryota > Metazoa > Chordata > Aves > Musophagiformes > Musophagidae > Tauraco > Tauraco erythrolophus. Next base: position 88,665,304 of record NC_141466.1, on the reverse strand, counting down.
TCATTATTCTGGGAGGAGGAGGACTACATCACAATTGTGGCAGTTGAAGTTGAGACTACTGTAATACCACAGTAGCTGTTTCGCTCTCCCTTTCGCAGCTTCAGTGGTGCTGGCAGGTTCTCCAGTGCAGTAACTCCCTGTATTACATGCTTCTATATATGCTCACACAGGCCCACATGAGAAGCTGCTTAATTTTCACCACTGTTCAAAAAAATCATCTGTGCAAATTGCACACCCATACTAGGCCGTACATTCAGGGTGCAAGACGATCCCCTTAACCAAAACCAGCTTCAACCTTCTCTGCTTCTGATCAGCAGTATAGGGCAAGCCGCTTCCCTCAGTTCCTCAGAGTAATGTTACAAATAATGAGACAAAAACCTCTAAATGTTCTATCCTACTACAACCTGGAAAGATAAGGAGAATGATTACACCATACATATGTGCCTGGACAATTTGGGGAGACAGCTTCACAGTAAAAGATAACAAAGACTGGCTTTTTGAAATGAACAGAAAACAATCTCTAATTTATTGAAGGATTTTTTAAAAGCATTTATTAAGTAAAAGGAGATGTCATGTAACTAGATTTTCACCCTACAATTATGAATGCATTTTGAAGCACTTAAAAAAAATAATTAAATACTCTGGTGAAATTCTTATTATTACTTTTCATAACACTTGGCTTCCAGATATAATATGTTAATCAATTCAGATTATTAAACTGTTTCTGGATACAGATGTTAATTTCACTATCTTATAAAAGTCTCATTCCTTAAGTGCTGAAATTAAAATCTTGTCCATTGATACATGGTAATAACTGATTTATTAATATCTCTGATGCCAATTACAGAGGTATTGAGTGCTTCTATTTCATTATTAATATTTTTTTGTTCATATAATTTCTCTAAGTGTTATATTCAATTCTTTCAAAAGCTAGCACAAATAACCGGAAGGTAATAACAGTTGGAAATTGAAAAGCTACTTATAATAGGACATTACACGCAAATGATGACACAGGAAAAAATAAATTAGGTCCTGTTATCATCTGAAGAACTGACAGCCTGATTTCAAGTTCCAGTCTTCTAAATTATCTTCATAACTAGAAGATAGTGTGAAACTGTGAACACACTGTTTTTTTATATTGTAAGATTTTTTTTTCCAAATCTTTCTCCTTGCAACAACCTTCTTAAGATATGAATATATAAACTCACAAGTTTTCTCATAAAGCACTATCAATAACATGAGAGATTATTAATTTAAAATACTATTCCATACTTTCTTTAAAATCTACTGACTATAACAGAAATTAAAGAGGTTTGATATCGAAATCTTCATTCCAATTAGAATTAACATTAAATTTACTTAGTATAAAAATTGTAGTGCCAACAATTTGCCAAACAAATTTGTCCTCACCTATCTGTCATCTGTCCTCACCTATGTAAGCACACTGACAACTCTGCGTGTAGGTTTTAGAGCCCAGACTGAATTCAATCACATTCAGTTGAGCTCTTTCCTTGCAAAATAAACATAGCCAAAAAAGTTGGATTAAACATAGGACAGAAATAGAAAGCTAGGGGATGGTGTGGGGGCAGCAGGCATTAGAGCATTCATTTGGGAGCTTCAAGACATTGAGCTTTTTTAAGGAGTGAACAGGAATCACAAATTGTTTATAAGGGGGAAGATTTGAATGGAGTGTTGGATTCACGCCAATATACAGCAGGTAGTTAAAAAGCACATGTAATGAATCAATCTCGTTATCTACTGTAAAATAGATCATCAGTGAAAATCAAGATCTGAAAAGCATCAGAAAAATTGCTTTGTCACCATTTAATAATTGCATATTGCTATAGACATTATATGATGCAAGTTTCCAGCCCACTACACTCTTGTAACCTGTCATTACATAACCATCTCATAATTCTTCCTACAGCATATTTACAAATAAAAGCTTCAGTTTTATTTGCAATCTAGGCCCATATTCAGATCAACATTTTTTTTCTAAAAAAGATCAAAAATCTTCATTCATTACACTGGAACGAACAGAAAGAATTGTTTTTTGCAAGTCTGTAAAAGCAACAAAGTCTGTTGCAAAGCAACAAGAATGCATTGGAAATGAACAGCGTTATTGAACAATACACTGGATTTTCTCCAGAAGGATGTGCTCTTCATAAACAGTTTTTATTCCATGCATAAAAGAATACAAGCTAATCTTCCCACATTTGTTCTGGGCTAAATGGACAAAATAATTTAAAATGGTTTTATCTTAATGTTGAAAAAAATTATTCTGTGAAGCCTCAACTTAAACGTATTATTTCACTGTAATGTTTCTGTTCAATTTCTTATAGCATTCCAAAATAGATTCCCACGATTAAGGCTCCTTTCAATTTTATGTCTTGTCACCTGACCCAACCTACACCTTCTGTGGCACACTTTCAAGACTCACATTTTAGTAGATCTCACTGACTAGGAGAAGCTAATTCACGACTGCTTTTTAAGCTGACACTAATTTATTTCCTACTAAATTTTATTACAAAATACGTGAATATATAAAATTACAGGCCATACAATTTTGTTAAAATTGATGTATTTCTGTTCACTGGAAAAGACTGTGGACAGGGAAAGCAGACTTTGTACAGAATGCATGAACATTTCTAAATTAGTAAAACTACTTTATTTCAGTGGAAAAGTGATACTAAGCTGATGCTTTTTATCAAAAAGTATCAATATTTAGCAAATGTGAGAGAGAAAAAAAACCAACACAGAACTCAATCACTACAAACTCAAGTTTATAAAAGAGCCATTTATTTGGGGAATAAACTGTAGATTTCTGTGGACATCCTGTGCTGTGTGAAGTGAGACTACAAAAGAGAAAAAACAATTTTCTGAATTTTAGATGCTTGAAAGGCTAATATAATTCTCCTTTAATAATAATTATTAGGGTAATGTAAAATAACCAGAGTATAAAGCTCAATTCCCAGAAAAAAAAATGAAGAGACTATTAGCTTTTCAGAATATTCATATCTCCTGAATGCTGTTTGGCTTGTCATGTTTTTAAGCTTTCATATTTCTTTATTTTGCCAAGATATTTAAAAAATGTTAACACGTAAGAAGATCTTGATCTATTTTTTCAACTTCTGTACCAGAATGTTGTATTTTGGGGGTGGGGGGGAAATACATGTTCGTGTGTGTGTTTTACTTTGAACCGCTGAGAAAAGTATTTTGATTCACATAAGACATCTTATAAAAAAACTTCCACTTTCTAGTTCTCTTCCACTTTTTTAAACGCAGTACTGGCAAGATAATGTGTTCAAAATGACTTGCAAATAATATGGTTAAAAACAACAAAAAATGTTGAGCATTTACATTTGCATCAACCTCTGGATTTACAGGGGGGATACATTTTCAATATTTTCTCTGCAAACATGAAAGCTGCTTTTCATTTGGAAATTCAAATTATCACCTACCCACATGCCTGAAGGAACCAAGTCTTTAACACTTCAAATAAAGATATTCTTCCCACATATCTGGTTTTCCTTATTTAGAGCTAATTTATCTATAGCACAACAAGTGGCATCTTCATAATTCTTCCTTCCATCTCCTTAAAAGTAGTGGAAGGAAGAATTCTCCACTACTTTTCAGGTAGTGGAAGAAACGATTATGATTGTGGCAAAAAAAGACCAAAATTGTTACAAGAAAGATCGAGCCATTTGACATACTCCCAATTATTAATGCTGGGTATTCAACAGAGAAGATCAGGGGCTGCCTCTTATCCAGAAGTAATTATTTTGGGCTAACTACGTGCAACAACACAAGTGAAAGGTTGTATGCTTTGTCCATACATGTTCAGGGGAAAATAGACCTCTAAAGCTGCTTACCTTCTCTACAGAAGCCTTCCTAAGACTGCTATAATTTTGAAATATGTATTTAATGCTCTTTTGTAGGCACCTAAAAATTTTTAATGCATGTATCCTAATAAAGTGAAACATGACACTCTTTTAAGAAATCCTAAGGAGGAGTCTGGATTCATCCTCAGCAATGAAGAGCAAAGCATATACTCCTCTCCTGTGGAATCTCCGTAATTCTTTCCAAGTAAATCTTTAATTAAAATGAATGTTGATATCCACAAAATTAACATCAAATATGACATTTCAAACTTCCAATTTCTTTGAAAATCCATTTTTAAATATTAGCAAGATGTCACACGCTGATTATCTCATAGACCCCTCTTAATAATGTTATTTCAAGAATTGTTTCTACATGCCTCAAAGCCTTTTAACTCTGCTCTGCTCAGCATAGAATAGATTTGGTCACTTTGCAACAACTACATCAAAAAATGTTAACTTTTTATTCTGAACATGGTAAACAAAACCACTTCAAAATATAAATCCTCAAAATACTTCCAAACAAGACTTCCAAATTCAGGTTGAAAAAAAAACCAAATACAACGTTGAAAAAAAAAAAAACAAATACAACATTGTCTAATCTCCAAAAACAAGTGTATACGCTCCTTAGAAAGCGATGAACTACCTTCTCCATATCAACAAAAGATACTCTCCGTATTGATAACAATTCTTGCCTTCTAGTTTTTTTTGGACTAAATAATCCATGTAACAGTAGAATGCAGTATATTGTTCCACTCTTTTTGCAATAACCCCCAATGAAGACTTCATCTTGAGAATCAGTGAATGAATTATTTTATCCCTCTTGCTTGAAAGAATAACTGTTGAGATCTATAGTAACTGCAAGAGGAATTCCCTAATATAGTTGCACTGCATTGTCCTGAAATATTCCAGTATTTCTATGGTTTTTCTAACTGGTTTAAAAAAAAAATACACTATGTGGGTCTGAAAACAGTCACCTGAACTAAAGTCTTTACTATCAGAGTGCAAAAGTCTATATACTTGCTTTCAGGTAAATATTCATTTATTATCTTCCCAAGTAGACAAATAAATAAAAACATATAAAGTAAATGCTATGGCGAAGTTTTGAATAGTTCTGTTTATTATTACTATATATTTTAGAAGACAATTTTTTTAAAAACTAACATTATCATTGGAAAATTTTCAGCAACATCATGCTGCAGGTGAAAAGTATAAGAAATCAAAGGATATTAAAGAATTCATCATAGTATTATTTTCAACTGTTCACCCACTACACAAAGTACTGTTTTGAACTTGAAATGCTTATTAAAGGTGTCAAATGAAAATTCAAACTATTGTAAGCTTAAATTAGACTACAATAAAGTATCTGATGAAAGAAACCCCAATTTGCCAATTCAAATAACCCACAATACTATAAATTTTTCCTATGTCAGTCAACAGATAGAAGCAGTGAAGTACCAGGGAAGTTCATCAGAAAAACAAATAAGAAAAGAGGAAACTGCTGAAAAGTGGCAAGCAGTACAAAAAAACCCAACTCACCCACAAACAAACAGCCAGGTACCATTAACCAAAGAAACTACGATAAAAGAAGCTTTCTAGATATTAATTATACTGAGTTTTGGGGTTTTTTTAATTAGTTAAAAGGTAGAAGGCTCCGATAATTCATGCAATAAGAAATATCTAAATCTTTCCTACCAAAGAGATTGGAATTGCTACTAGTTTTATTAATACTGCATTGATTCCATACCTTGGAAGACCGAAAACAGAATGCTGTAGATTTTACATCCGCTTTCTCCTTGTCTGTAAGAAGAAGACTCTTGTCATCCAGGAGACTTAAATATTTTCCTGTTGTTATATGTCTTAGTCTGAATGGCTGTCCCCATCTAATGTGGCTGCCACTCCACCTAAAAAGTTCATAAGAAAAAATTAGTTTTATAAAACAAAACATATGCTTTAACTACTGGCAAAAATATTTTAAAGTACATTACATCGCCTAGTAGTAGTGCTAGTCAGTAAAAGGATGAAATTCTCAATGTTGGATTACCAGCCAGAAAATGGCTACTTTGTGGTTATCTCCTATAAAACCATTCTGATAAATAATCTTAACCTCTTCCTTTGCACAGGCTGCCTTGGTTCAGACTGAATTCCTCTTGAGAGAAGATACAGACCGCCTACGGAAAAGGAAGCTTATGCTGTACACAAAGAGCTTAGATCTGCCAGTTCTCTCTCCAACATTTCATCTGCTAGCAGCAGGATTTGTTCACTCTCCTAGAGCACTTGTCTTTCAGCAGTCAGCACACTCTAGGTATACTTTAAATAGTGTGCAAAAAGAAAATTGTTAAATAAATAATGAAAAATAAAAATCCTTCCAAAATAAAATTTAAAAATTTTTAAGACTGACTCAGATTCTTCATATTCTTTACGAAGAAATGAAGGAAGAAAGACGAAGATTTTCTATCTAAGCTTCCCAAAAACTCCTCAAGTTGAAATATAGGTTTGCAGGTTTTTAACTTCTTGTCTTACACTGAAAAGTCAGCTCTTCTGTCCTTCCTGACAAAGATTAACTCCTGAAGATAAACTTGTGTAGGGGTTACTAAGGAGGATGCATTCACAAAGCCTTTTCAGAAGGCTTACTTGAATATTCCTTAGACTGGAAAACTGCCACAGCTAGGATGTTTTCCTGGATTTTCACAAAACTTTCTTCTGTCTTATATCTTCAAAAGTTTACACTTTAGATCTACGTGCACACTGCTTTTTGGAGAGGAAATCATATATTTATTTTGCGTTTGCAAAATACTAATCAAAATGGAGTTATGACATACTACCGAGGTTCTGATGTGCTTCCACAAGTGCCAATAATTCTCTATGCTGACTGTGGCTTGAATAGCTTAAAATTGTCAATAAATGTTCACATAATATCAATGAAAGGTACAAACACACCCTTATGAACTTAACCTGATCATAAACTTACTTCCACATCAGGATTTTGTATTACTGCAGCGCCTCACTTTCTTTTAAAGTATTTCCAAGTACAGCAATTAAAAACATAAAAAGTTTTTATGCATATGTTTTATATATATTTATGTATGAGTCTGAAAATCCCTTAAATTAGCACTTACACAGATTTAAGTCATTTTCATTTTCCCTAATGCATACATGTAGCAGATTAAAGCACTTACTTATTCAATACAAGTATCCATTTGTTTAAGCATGGCTTCTTAAGAGTTGGCCATACTGTATGCAAAGTAAGCAAAACCCCTTTGGCAGACATTTTTAAAGTGCAGGAGTTTTTAAAATGCAAGAGTAATACCTGGCTTCTGTTTTCTAACAGGATTTATCACATTTCATCAATTAAACTTCTAAATTTTTTAGCTATTGGTTTTAAAGAGGCTAAAAGAATGAAGAGGGTTTTCCCCTCAACTATTTTCTTTTCTAAACAGAACAGTCTCTTCTGTTCAAGTCAAGGGGAGAGGATTTGAAGGAGGAAGGATATATGGAAGCTTTATATCTTAGCAATGCACTTCTTTTTTTCTGTCTTTTACACAGCAAGGTCAGTATACTCCACAAAAGTACATCTAAGTATCAGTGTTCTAGCACAACTTCTGCTTCTCAATTAAGTAAAATGTCAGGTCATGAATCTCAGCTATTGTATTGCTGGGTCTGGTAAAGCACATCAGCTCTGCACCTGTCATATTAGGGGCCATGCTGGGAAGCTGCCTTTTCTCTAGTCTCATTCAATTTTCTCTTGGACCCAATAGCTATGGACCATAAGAAAAAGAAAATAATAAACGCAGTGCAACTGAGCCATGCCCCTAGTTCATGCCTGCAGCATAGGAAAAAGAACAATTCATGTGCACTTATGAGAAAAGTCTTTTGAGCAGAGAGTATCTTGTGAACCCATTTCTGACTACTAAAAATTCCTTTCTGCAATATGAGAATATGATTCCTGTCATCTTTTGTGAAAGACAGCAACATCGATCAATAGTATCTGGCATCCCATGGCAGGGCATCCCAAGAGGCAGTTTGTACATGCAGACTGCCCAAGCAATTTTTATCAGAGTTCTCCATTAACAAGGAGAGTCCAGAAACACTGATTCCTTGAGAATCACACAAAATTAACAGAATTAATATTATATCTACAGTAATTCCAGGAAGGAATAGAACTGATGGAAGACTTCAGGCATGCATATACTAAGTTATAAGTAAATTGAATAATATAATATAAATAGAAGCATTTGCATGAATAGTAACGTGCCTGCAATTCAGCAATGAATGTGTATAGTTACTAGAATATCATACAGGAAAATAGAGAGGTGAGAGACTTGGAGAGAGTGTTCTTGTTGGGATTTTACTGGAGTTTTTTTTTCCCAGTAAGTCACGTTCCTTCAAAAGAAAGATTACTGCTGCCTTTGCTTAGTTGTTTTGACAGTTCTCACAATTTCTCTCAGTCTTATATGTTCAAATGTTTACATTTCAAAAGCTTGTATACAATGCCTATCAAAGTGAGATATATGACAGCTGTAACAGAAACTAGTAATTTCTCAAATCCCCATGTTGCTCCAGTACCACTGCTTATTAGAGAAGTACATGCAATGAGAAAAATAAAAAGCCAGAGGTCCTTCCACAGTTTCATTGTTGTCACTTAACCACTCTCAAAGTCAAAAGCAAAAAATCTCGCTACCCTATCAATGACATTTAACATCATCTTATTAAACAAAATGCATTCACAGAAAACAGCATCATTAGAATTTAACCTTTTCCTAAGCTGCTCTGATTTAATCTCTAAAAAGCAATCATTTATTAGTCACTAGAAATTTTATCACAAGTACTTATTGTAATAAAATTTAAGTGTAATTTTATGGTGCAATTACCTTAATGAAGAAGACACAATTCCTTACTATCATTCCAACACTTCCAACAATTCAAGGTAGCATTTTTTCTGCAAATTTTTTACTTTAAAGACTTCCAAATGGCTTAAACAAGTTAGGGGGTGGCACACACGAATTATTATTTTTAAGGAAAACAGTTCTGATTTTCACATATATGTGTTAAAAATATAAGCTGTGAACTCACTGACAGCTATAACAAGTTCAAAAAAAATACACAACATGCACAACATGTGTTAATACGCATTCTCTACAGGAAGTTGCTTTATTTTTCATGAAAGTGATATAGAGTGCTCTTTGAAGATTATTTTGGTATTATCAGTCTGGTTTTATAGTTACCAACATGATTTTATAGGAACACTCTTATTATAGAAAAAGTGCCTTGCCAAATGGACTTCTTTTTTTGAGAGACGTTTACTTACGCAACTCTTAGAGTCTCTAGTCGCCAAAGGGAACGAGCATGAATTGACACAGCACCACCTTCATAATGGACAGTTCTGAAAACCAAGTAAAGGCACAGGCTAAATAAATGCTCAGCTCTGTTGGAAGAATTCATCATATTTATTTGTTCATTTAACTGCATCTCTCATTTTAAGACTGTCAAAACAATTATTGCAACTGTCAGATTTAAAGGTATCAGAGTCAAAACTAGCTTTTATCAATTAAACGTTCAGACGTAGTTACTCAAATTTCCTATCATTGTCTTTAGCAGCTATTATTGTGATACTCATTACAAGATAAGATCTATACAGTGTTTGCTCAGACAGCTTTATTAGTGTTTTAAGGATAGAGAATCCAGGAAAAAAAAAAAAAAGTCTTTCAAAAAATCAATAGTCTGATAATTACAGTATTTCTAGATCTAACAAAAAAACAAATATCAAATGACGATAAAGATTCGTGATCACTGCATACATCTCACAAGAAAAGTAGTGTTTTCTCAGAGCTTATACTATTAAAATAACCATGCAACTTATCAACTGAACTATGAAAATTCACTTATTTGGCACTGTATTGTATTATCATAGCACCTGAAGTTTCACGACCACTCTGATACAGTCTTCACACATATCAGACGTTAATAGCTCCCTATTTCCAAATTTTAATATGTCATAACCTCTCTAGTTCCTGCATATATCTAGGAATCAAAGTGCTTCTAAAAAACAGTTGATTAAGCCAAAAAAAGGGTTGGAGGTTTTTTTCCCCTCCATTACTCTACACATAGATAAGGGATCCATATGGGATCCACAAAATGGTTTAGATTTATGGTCACCAAGAGCCCTGAGTATAACCTGGCTTCTCTTCAAAGTAAACACTAGGAATGTGGTCAGCATTAAGCACTGCCAATCCAGATTTAGGCAGCCGTTCTTTGGACTGCTTCCTGCTTGCACCTTTATTTCTGCCCTAAGACACTGCCAAAATTTTAAAACCTAGGCCTTTCCTTTGAGAAAATGAATAAAGGAGTCACTTATGCAAAGAAGTGCTGTCACTACACTTATCAGATCAAGCATGTCAGGGAACACTGACAAAGAATGGCCTAGTTTTATGGATCCTGGAGGAGCTTACGGATTGAGCAAATGTTATGATCTTCAGCCAAGATCAGGCACTGCCAAAAATAGCCAGAGGCGTAACTTTAGGGAATATTAATATTGAAATTGTAAGTATTTCCCATTGTTAGAAGTAATTTTTTGAGGACCACAACTTTGGAATCAGGTACCTAGTACCTACTAGGTTTTAGCTTTCAAAGTCCTCCTGTGGATATAACACAGAGGAACTGAATGCTTAGCACAGAGGAAAACCCAGCATTGAAAGAGATGGTTCAAAACCAAAAGAAATTACACTTCTCAGTACTGTTAACAATACATGAAACTACAGATGTGCTAAAATTCATTTTGGAATATGCTAAAAAGTATTAAGGAATTAAACACTCCTAGACATGAACAAAGACAAATCATACTGGGGGGGGGGGGGGGGGGGGGGGGGGGAGTCAAAATACAAAATAAATATTCCTCACTACAATTACAGAACCACTCACACTGAATATTCAAGACGTGTATAAATAGAAACTCTGGCACATGCTTCAAGTACATAGGTGCATACACAAACACGTATGAAATCCTCCCCTTGAACTTACATCCAGTATTTTCTCCACGTAGTATCTTAGTCATTTGCTGCAATGGTTGTGGTGCCAAGGAGCAGCTGACAAGTATTAATAAGTCTCTCATATCTCTCTCACAGAAGAGAATGAAATTCAAAATCAATCTTAACTTTTATTGAAATTGACCTTCATTAGTATAGCAAAATGCAAAGGCTAAACAATCTTGCATTGAGCTAGTGCTCTGTTCAGACACTCTCTTCAGGCATTTGTTCAAATTTTTGTTCTGCAACTAATAGATTGGGTTTATGTTGTAACATCTAAACAAAAACAGATCAGATGTCACCCTGGTTGGTTTGTTTGGGTTGGGTGTTGTGAGGGTAGGTTGTTTGGGGAGTTTGGGAGGTGGTTGGTTTGAGGGTTTTTTTTAAAGTCAAAACATTCTGATTACATCCTGGCTTATTTCAATATGAACCTCACTGACAAAAATGCATTTGGAATTCTTGCGTTCGCATAATACAAAATCAAACAATTTTATTCAGCAGTTTTCAAGTCACTAAATATATGAGAAATGGGGTGGAAGCAAAGGTTTAAATTAATCAGAATATTTCATTTTTATGTTTGTACCTTGTTAGTTTTTAGAGATGAAGTTCTTTCTCACAGCAGGAACCCGGAAGCTGTCACCAGATTCTCAGTCTGAGGACTCTTTTGAAGTTAGCTTTGCATTACACATAGCAGCTAGATCAGTGTAATTTTAAACGTCTAAAAAACCTTCCATTGTGAACATAAAAGAATGGCTTCTCATGGGTGAGGGAGTTTTCTTTTATATGACTGTCCATCCATTATCTCCTTTCTCCGTTCTTTCAAAGGAAGCTATCAGCCTTGGAGTGGTCACGTAAGATGAGAAAATGGGAAAGAGATGGAAGGGAAGAAATCCTAAAGAAATCCTAATCTCTCCAAGTGGAGACTGGTCACGAGTGGCGTCCCTCAGGGGTCCGTGTTGGGCCCGGCCCTCTTCAACATCTTTGTCAGTGACGTGGACAGTGGCATGGAGTGCACCCTCAGCAAGTTCGCTGATGACACCAAGCTGTGTGGTGCCATCGACACGCTGGAAGGGAGGGATGCCATCCAGAGGGACCTCGACAGACTGGAGAGATGGGCCCGTGCCAACCTCATGAAGTTTAACCAGACCAAGTGCAAGGTCCTACATCTGGGTCGTGGCAATCCCAGGCACAAATACAGACTGGGCGGAGAATGGATCGAGAGCAGCCCTGAGGAGAAGGACTTGGGAGTACTGGTGGACGAGAAGCTCAATATGAGCCGGCAATGTGCTCTTGCGGCCCAGAAGGCCAACCGCGTCCTGGGCTGCATCAAGAGGAGCGTGGCCAGCAGGTCGAGGGAGGTGATTCTCCCCCTCTACTCTGCCCTCGTGAGACCTCACTTGGAGTATTGTGTCCAGTTCTGGAGTCCCCAACATAAGAAGGACATGGACCAGTTGGAGAGGGTCCAGAGGAGGGTCACGAAGATAAGAGGGCTGGAGCACCTTTCCTATGAGGACAGGCTGAAAGAGTTGGGGCTGTTCAGCCTGGAGAAGAGGAGGCTCCAGGGTGACCTTATAGCGGTCTTCCAGTACCTCAAGGGGGCCTACAAGAAAGATGGGGAGAGGCTGTTCAGGAGGGCCAGTTGTGATAGGACAAGGGGTAATGGTTTTAAAATAGAGGGAGGTAGATTCAGATTGGATATTAGGAAAAAATTTTTTACCACGAGAGTTGTAGAACACTGGAACAGGTTGCCCAGAGAGGTGGTGGATGCTCCATCCCTGGAGACGTTCAAGGCCAGGTTGGATGAGGCCCTGAGCAACCTGATCTAGTTGGAGATATCCCTGTTTGTTGCAGGGGGGTTGGACTAGATGACCTTTGAAGGTCCCTTCCAGCCCTAACCATTCTATGATTCTAAACAAAATGTGCAATTTGTTTACCAAAGGAAATAAATAGATCCTGGGACTGTCTCTTATTTCCCTATGAACGAATGGGTACAGTAGCAACAGAGGGAGTGAAGGCAGAAAGACAGTGATGCCACTTTAGAGATAAAAGTCAAAAGGCAGCAGCAAAGCCTCAGCGAAAGAATAAGTGACAGCAATCTGGAGGGGGACTGAAAAAAGGCTGAGGAGTGAAGGGCTAGGGATCAAGGATCCCTACAGGGGAGAAAAACTAGAAACCCAGAGATTGGAGTTTAGCAGTAAGAATAGAGCAGTAAGAATTTGTGCAGGCAGGAAAGAAGACACATGCTACAAAACACCAAGGTGGCACAGAGCACTAGAATAGGGTGTGAGCTTTTGTCTTTTTAGATAGATACTGTATTCTCCGCAGAAAAGATGGTAAAGAAAAGGTGGCTTTGAATAAAAGATACCTCTTCTTCATTGAAGGACAAGTCACTTCGTCGTTACCATAATAGTATAGATAGTAACCACTGCCCCAGAGCAGCTGAATAAATTCATAACCTAGACCATCTCGTACATTTTTATTCTAAGAAATCTAAAGTTCATTTGTAACTCCTTTCATGAAAATAAATGTAGTAAACTGCTCTGAGATTGCTGAAACCAGCTTCCTTACTACTTTCTCTACATAAAAACGTTATTTGACAGGATGCACCTCATTTCTTTTTATACACTCTTGACAACAGTTGAGTTCTGAAAACGAAGCACGATTCATAACATTTTAATCCTTCCTGAAACTGACACTGGTGAGCCATATCAGATATCACTAGCTGAAATGAAACATTGCTTTTAATGATGTGTGAATAACCCATAAAAATTCTCTATCAGAGTTACTATAGATTTATATTGATAGGATGGAAAAAATAATTTTGAGTTGTGAGGTGCACAGAAGATGCACATTATCTGCCAAACAGTAGAGAAAACCTGCAAATTACAAGACCTTATTATGAAATTATAAGTAATGTAAATGTATAACGAAAGTAGAAATAACAGTAGAAAAAGAGAGGACAACAAGAGCTACAATGAGTGTCAGTCTTCCCCCAGAAAGCTCGGGATACCTTATACCTTCTGAGCCATATCCATAATGCTAATTCTTGATTTTTTTTTTCTATTCTTCCAAAGCACTTTCTCTGCATAGTTTACATCTATGGAAGAAGGATATTAACCACTTTTACTTCAAATGAAAACACCTATAAGGAATTTGGAACCTGTAAGAATGTTCAGTTCATCTTTATTATATATCTTAATCTAGCTAATTAGTCAGTGCAATGAGGTCACTTTTTTGTCTGACCTACGCCTGTAAGTTAAATCGAAAACATCATTCTTCTCCTGAGTATGTTGCGAAGCTAATTAATTCCCCTTAACAGAAAGAGTCACTAGAGCTGGAACCTGCCACCTCCTCTGTCCTGTGGTGCCCAGGCTGGGATTATAGCACCACGGACTGCGCAGCTGTTCCCACCGCCACGGAGGGCCACTTGGAACTCGCTCCCTCATCCTCTCGCTCGCTTATTCCTGAGGTGTGACGTAGAGGCAAAGCGACAGCGAATATCAAACAGAAAGCTTAATACCTGAATCGCTCATCTCCAATTACAATAATGAATTAATTACACCGGTTGAAAATAGATTCCTGTCTATCAAAGCCCCTGGAGAATCATTATCAAATTCATATTCTTATTAAAGTATTGTTGAGCAGAAAAAGGATAATCATTTCAGTGAAATTCACTGACTACAAATGGGCATTAAATGAGGCTAAAATAAATTACACTAAATGACAGTGTCTTGATACTGCTGACGTAGTCTTGGTTCAAGAACCTGTAAATCCTAAGTTCCACAGCAAGGAAATAATGGAGTAAAACTCAGTAACTTGGAATGAATCATGGTGCCATAAATATAGTATAAATAACACAATAATATTGTTCCTGGACTACGCACAAATGAATAAATTCAAAGAAGATGTCGAAGTTCAAGTTAAATTATTCCATTCCCTTCAATGACAGGCACGGCTGTTCTGTTTTTCATTTGAAAAATCAACAACTAAAGAGCTCTACGGATTTTTTTGAGATCAATTTATAAAAGTACAAACATTACTATTCAGGGCTCGTGGGTTGTTTCGGTTGTAGGGGAGAGGTTATTGATTCATGCTGGGTGAAAACTTTCTGAATTCACATTTCAGTCATAAATCACCCTTGACACGTGCCAGATCCCAGCCTTTCTGGGCTACAACAGACCTCACTAGTTCACAATGCCGTATCAAAGAGTATATGTTATCTTTCTAAAGAGAATAGCGTGGAAACGAAAGTGAAAGGGAGCTGGGATTGACTAAATCACACTGATTTTGACATTCATCATCACTTTATAACCCTGTCTATTCATTTCTGAGACTCACAAAATGTTCAATATACTTGTTCAATATACTTTACAAAACCTTTAACATAATATGTTTAACCCAAAGAAATTCTCAAAGGCAGAAATGACAAAACTGCTTCTGGAAATTAGGCTACACACATACATTCCCTCCTGAAGGCCTATTCTGACTGCAGGGTTTGAGAAACTGGAGTCTCTTCCGCCTCAAGTGATACTTTTTAAAAGCCAGGAGCACTTTGCTCCCTCTCACAGGTAATTTCTTTCTGTAACGATATATTTCTGAAGGGTCAAAATTGCACTGCAGTCATCACTTCAAAATACACATTGCAAATCTAAATGCAAATCAGTTGTGATGGGAACATTCATGGCCCCCTCCTACACTGGGAACTATGAATACTCACAGGCCTACTTTTATGTGGACTTCAAGTTATAAAAGAATATGAATGACGGAGGTATGACAAAAAGGAAGCATCACAATCCAATTAAAAAACATACAAAAAAAACCCTATTACAATTTTGATTGCATACTTGCACTGCTATCTGCCACTAGTTTTTTGGAGACTTTCAAGTGAAAAACATAAAAAAAACCTGGAAAGTAATCCAAAACTTTCCAGTCATGCAAAGTACTGCATTAATAACTAGCTGACATTTTTACAGGAAAATAAGAATGATACACAATGTCAAAAATGTAAAATAATTCCTCTTAATTGAACAGTAAAAAAAAGGAAGGCTGTTGACTGATTCAATTATGATGGGGAAAAACAACTCAGCTTGTTTATTACAAAACTTTTTAAATCTTTGCTGCACAATCTGAATTTCTTATGAACACTTCTTGCAAAAATTTTAATTAAAAGAGTGAAAAAAAGGTAAACAATTTCACTGAAGCACTACCTGCTCTAAATACCAATTTCTGCCATAATTGGAATAAATTTATTCATTGCTTTAATATTATAAATCCACAAGTGAAGACTCAATACTATAACTACCAAATAAGGATTAAAAAAAAAAAAAAAAGAAAAAGACTGTCACCATTTCAACAGGAAAAGATGTCAAATGAAAGCGAAGACCATTTCAACTTACCTGTAATACAAACAGTGATTTAATCTTCTGCTGAATAATTGTGTAAAACCCCTCTCCCCAAAAAGAAGTATTGAAAATTATAAATAAATTTCTCACGTATGAAACAGGAGGAAAAGGGTGGGAAAGGAGACTATGCGATCCTTTATTTCAAGAAAAAAAACAACAAACAAACGTAAATCAAGGAAATCCTTGTGAGTCTGCCTCATTCCCATACAGACAACCAACAGGTCACTTCTGTCAGCTCATATGATGGCAGCCAGGCCACAAACCATGTGGGCAGAGAGTGGAGGAAACGGAGTCGAGATAAACACCGACTCCCAGCTACTGTGCTGCTGCAGAAGTTTCCCTTGACTTTGAAGATAAATAGAATCAAAGTAATCAGCAGAAGAACAGCAAGATGATTATACTATACCTTCTCTCATGTAACTGTAACTATATTTATTTTTTAATCTACTTGGAAATGCTTCTAAAATTTGTATTGAAGTGCTGCAGAAACAACACCACAAATTTAGTTCTAGCTTGCTATAGATGATGAAGACATTTTAAATAACAAAAACACAGTTTAAGGATTCTATGCACAAGGCTTTAAACACTGTCCTTAAACCAACAACATACCTAGCTGGAATGTATAGTAAATAATATTTAATTTGGTGAAATTGCACATACTTAACCTCTTGCCTGTTCCATTTCTGTTCTTCATCTGGGTCAGAGTGAGTGAAAACTACCAGGGTCATGCCCACTTTGTCTGTGGTGTTTTAAAAACATCATCACTAATTTTTTTTCTAGTGTAATATCAAGTAAACTAACAGATTACCACAAACATCTCTATTCGCACTGCTTCCAACTGTACTGTATTTCAATTACAAAAGTAGTTCAGGGAAAACCTACTTGAAACTGGAAAAGTATATTTCTGAGTGGATAGGAGTCCCCAACCTGGAGATTTCTGTGTGGTAATTTGCCCACTACAATTATTAAATCTTGGTTTAGGGTTTCCGATTCCAGCTGGATCTTTTTGGGGAAAATTAGTTCAGGTAATAAAATTCTATTTTACTATTTTTCTTACTGCAAGAATCTGTTTAAATAAGTCCTCTGAGTCTCCCACTACACAAATGCTCGAAGTGCTGTGTTCAGTTCTGGGGTCCCCAACACAAGAAGCACATGCAACTGTTAGAGCAAGTCCAGAGGAGGGCCACGAAGAGCACCTCTGCTATGAAGACAGGCTGAGAGAGTTGGGGTTGTTCAGCTTGAAGAAGAGAAGGCTCCAGAGAGACCTTCTAGCAGCCTTCCAGTACCTAAATGGGGCCTACAGGAAAGCTGGAGAGGGACTTTTTGCAAGGGCAAGTAGTGATAGGACAAGGAGTACTGGCTTTAAACCGAAAGAGGGGAGATTTTGATTAGACACAAGGAAGAAGTTCTTCATATGAGGGTGATGAGGCACTGGCATAAGTTGCCCAGAGAAGTTGTGGATGCTTCAACTTTGCAAGTGTTCAAGACCAGGCTGGATGAGGCTTTGAGCAACCTGATCTAGTCGACGGTGTCTCTGTCTGAGGCAGGCAGGTTGAAACTATTTAAAGTCCCTTCCAACCCAAACTGTCCTATGATTCTATAATAATGTCTCACTGTCATTAAATGCAGAGTCAAGTCCCACTACATAAAAGGCAGCATTATCAGAGACAACTCCAGATTTCCCAGCAATTTTGACCAAATTCAGCTGGATACTACCAGCAGACTGGTTCTTCCAGGTACCATCTTCACTGGGAATTTAAATGCACCAAGACACAACAGACTTGGCAATAGGTAGCCCTGGCACTCTGCCTCTGTGCTTACCCCCATCGTATGCCTGCATCTGCTGCTGCCGGGGCAGGAGTTTATGTACTACTGAGACGAGACAACACAATAACACTGCTTGCAGGAGGGAGGAAGCAAAGGAGGAGCCTCTGCTCTAGCAGCCTGCAGCCTCATGAGAGCTCCCCTCTCCTTCCAGAAATGAAGGGCCATGGTCACGTACTGACAAGGCAGTACAGGGTGGACTGCGCATGCAAGAAAGCACTGCTGCTACTCAGTACAGGCCAAAGGAGCTTTCTGGATCTCAGTTCTTCAAGGGAGGGAACACCACCGTCCTCTTGACCAGTCTCTCACCATAGGCAAATATCTGCTTTGCCTGTGTCAAAGTCCAGCCTGAACACTGCTCTCATTCCACTGCTCATCATGTAATTACATCTCACCACTCAATACCAAAGCCCTTCTTTCAAAAATACAATGATTCCATCCTTCTAGCGACCACGACAGGACAATTTAAGGACCACATGGAGGGACACACAAGCTCAACAATTAAGCAAGGAAACACAGTACATGTTTGGAAAACATTGTGAGACACAGAAGAATATTTTATAAGCCTTTTATATTACTGTTCCTCTTATAGGCCTCTTCCAGTGCAGACTTGGATGAGCTTGCCTCGGAGGAAGCTTTGTTAGGTACTGTAATCATGAGCACAGTATCTGCACTGTCACTGTATGGTAGGTCTCCACTGTGCTAAATGCTGTTCCACAAGAGTATGAACAGTTTGAGAACATGTGTTTTATTTTGGACTTCTAGTCCAAGTGTTTCTTTGAAACACTTTTATACTCAAATTTATGTAATGGTACCAATGCTCTAAGAATAGAGAAAAATGGCAGCTATTTTTAGAAACTGCCTAGGAGGATCCTTCACATCAAAACAATGTGTTCATTTCCAGGATTAGATACCAGGTGACATTATAGAATAGAACTGTTATTTTAGAACTGTCTGATCTTTTAGTTATTGTAAAAGGTATAAAGAGGAGGTCTTTGCAGAAAAATAAAAGTGTGACTCACTAATTCCTCTGTCTCAACAGAGATGGAACTTCTCCATGTTCCTTTACACTGCCATTCTGCAGAACTGAGCTGCTCTTTGGGTACATGCCAGAATAAAACAAACCACAATAAATCTATCACCACACTCTTTCGAAAGGCAATGAAAGAATAACATGGAATTATTACACTCCAAATATATCATACTTTACCATGCCTTATGTGCAAAATTTACGGAACTTAAATAAAAATGAAAGAAAACTATTTATTTTGCAATTTTCTACCTGCCAAAATTACCCATATTTTTTAATATAATTCTACCAGCAGTTAAACACCACTCGTCAAAATAAGGTATGCATACATATTGAGAACTGAAAGGAGCCACAAGTTATCCTTTTAGATACTGTTTTAAATAGGCAAAAGTCCTAATTAAAGATAGAAATATAGAGGGTTTAAGCACTAATTTTATTAATAATTTAAGAGGCGAAAGTGTGAGGCATAGAGCAATTATATCCAACTCCATCAAATTAAAAGTAATCATAGATCATATTCCAGGTTTATAAGTAAAAATCATTTTAAAAAATTCAGAAAAGCAATAGAAGAACTTCAGAAAATAAGAATATGAAAAAATATTTTTATTCTGTTTGTTTATTCAAAGAAAGCTTCCGAACAAGAAAATTTCAGAAGCGCAAGTCTGCTTTTCATGAAGCACTGAGAAGCAATGTTTCTCAGTATTGCTATCAGGAAATATGAAGGCAAAGACATAGGTACTACTTGTTGTCTACTAACTCTTCTTTTGGGGAACTAGACAGATAGCTGAAAAGGTAGACACTGCAGAAAGAAAAAATAACTATCATCTGGTCTGTTTACAGCAGTGGTTCACAGCTTAAGAAACGGACCCTATTCTTATCCTGTTACAGGACAAAGGATGCATCATGTGAATGCACAGGCAGATCAAATGGATTTTTTCTTAACTTGCAACTTTGCACTCCTTTATTGCAGTTTATATATAATATTACTTTTGTTGTAAAAAGACAGGTTTCTAGTGTCTTCTTAAGTGTTAAAGTTCAGTAATGAAGTGCTTGATCATCATATAAATCTGCAATTACACTGCAACTACAATTTTTTAAAAGGAATTTTGCAGGATTTAAACTGAAGTAAGAGTAAACACTGTAGGATCTTATTTATTTATCATCTAATCTTTTCATCACTTTCAGAGCAAAGATAATAATAATAGCAATAAACTCCAAGCTGTAATGGATATATTACTTAGTAACTAGAATTAGAACACACAAACTGATCACATTTTAAGTCTCAGCATTTTGGAAACTCTTCTGTGTTCAAAAACTATTTCCTTGTCTAAAAATGAGAAACAGTCAGGAAGGGTTGGTTAGCAGCTGCAAAACTCTAACAGTTTTCTCATTAATATTTAAAAATTCATAGAAGATTTTTGCTATATTTTATGAGAGCTTCCAGTGTCTTGTTCTGTTCTTTACAAATGAGAATAAAATAGAATAAAAAACACATTTCTATTTGCAAACCAAGAAAACTCATTTGGAAATGAATAGCACTCTCTTTGTCATGGAAACAAGGCTACCCAATATGCTGAACTAAACAAACTATTCCAAAATCAACATTATCATTTGGCAATTTCAGGCTTAAGGTAGGAAAAAATTATATTACACTGCCCTACTTAAAAGAAGCTTACCGTGTATTTTATTAGAGCAAATAAACAGGGCTTTGATTCACCCATGTAATCACTCCACTGAGATGCCGCTTTCAGTGCCAGTCTTCTCACTATTTGGGTTTATTAGTTAACAGACAGAGACATGTACCAATCTGTCACCACTTCTCTACTTCTATTCTAGGATTTCTTTAGTCAAGAAAATAACCATAATTAAGTTCTAAACTATTACGACAGGTACACCTGAGATAAATACCCACATTAGTAGCCCTGAAGGACTCAGCAGAAATCTTAACATACCCTGTCCTGAGGAATTTTTTGTGATTACAGAAAAAAACAGCAGTAAAGAACCCAACACATTTAATTCACAATGGTTTTAAATCAGTAAAGACGAAAATAAGCTATCAAAAATCACTATTGCTTTTATGCTTGATAAGTGAAAACAGACTTGAACAATACTGAAAAGAAAATGCAAGAAAATGCACCACAGTATCCTTAAAGATCTGTACTATCGGTAACACTTCATATTGATTCAGCAACATTTGTTATTATTCTATTATAAGCTGGATCCCTACCTTCTTTGTTCTTCTCCGTGTTCACCCGAGGGGACTGTCAAACATTCATCCATGTGACCGTGCAATAACCTCAGAACATCTCCTCCTATCAGATATCCTTGAACACAGGGAGAAATTCAAGTGCATTTGTCTGAACGCGGCAACATGTAAAACTCTATTCAAATTGTAATAAATACTACCAGTTTTATTTCATTTTTTTCTGTTGGTATTTTATGTTACTTTAAAAAGAGAGTCAGAAGAAGGGGAAGATATCTTGTACCCTGGGGAGCCAGTTGAACATTACCAAGTGAGAAAAATTCCAAGTTAGCATGTAGAAAAGGGTGGATCAAGACAGCCAAAGTCAAGGGATCGTACAGAGTTATTGCGACTCAGAAAAAGACTGATCCAATGGAAACAAGGAAGCAGGTACTTCCCTCCCAGAGTACAAGAGAAAGTGGGACACATTTCCATTTTACTTACTCACTTTCGAGTTTGATTTAAATCACGTATTCCAGTTTATATACTAACAAAAGAAAGATTCATATATTTATTTATTTAACTTTAAAATCCTTTTTGGTGTTTTTTGGAAGTTTTCAGTACAAAAAACTTCTGGGAAGATCCACTGAAAGCTCTGCTTGACTTAAGATTCCCAACCTACAAACACAATTTATTTGGACTACAAAGGGAAAGTACTATATTGCCTACACTACCGCTGCACACACAGGTTCAAAGCCAAACACTTGGCTCTGAAATATCCAGGTGTACATGTTCACAAATTAAGGCACAGAGCATACACACAGCATCACAATATTTGATGAGCCAGGACATTGCAGCCAGAACTCTGAAAACAAGGCCATAATACTAATCAGTAAAGATATTAACCAAATCGTTACTTTTTCATCATCCTCTTAGCATCAGAGATGCCACACTAAAAATAAATTTAATTTTATGTTATCCTGCAAATATTGTATTATAATCTATTAACTGAACATAGTAGATAGTGCAATTCAATGGTATTTTTCCAGTCTGACAAGCTAAGTGTTTATGTTTGTTTCCTAAACTTCCCTTCTTGCTTGAATTCACTGATACAAAATTCCACATTTGAGCAGGACGTGGGAACATGATTCCTTCCGTTTATTATTCTAACAAAAAGATTCTTTAAAAAATATTATTGTAATAATATTTCGAAGCTATGTCTATATTAACACATACTGCTGTGCAGTAAGACAGATCTGTACAGGGAAATGTGCTACAGATCCAACAGCACACTGTACACATTTCATAGGTGTATTTTGAAGCTATGGGAAATCTTTTTCCTGAATGTATATCAGGGAATATTTCAGGAGATTTTTTTTTAAACTCTTGAAATCAATATCAAATTAGTATTTATGTGGCAAATTTTAGAATTGAATTTTTAAATGCTTGATTTTGACACAGAGAGGTATGTCCAGGTAGCAGTAGTTAATATATATTAACTGTTACATGGACCTATGTTAACATAATTCTGGAGATGTTCTGCCCTGAGTAACGTTTCTGTTTATTTTGTTTTTAAAATGCCCCCCATCCACTTCACACTAGAGAATTAGCAGAATTTTTTGATCTGATTCTAAAGCTCTGTTTTGACTTAAACAATAAACAGACTTCTGCATAAGCCAGTTTTGCAGAAATACATGTAAAAAGAAACAATTTTCTTTCAACTAACTACCTCCAATATCCTAGTCCATTTCACGAACTATTTACTATTTTCCCTTCAAAGTAATTTCATTTAATGGAAGTGTTTCACTTATTAATCTATTTTTAATAGGATGTTTTGATTAAGAAATGGTATTGTAGTGTAGTTATTCCTGTACACTAACTTTTTTTTTTTGTGAAGATGGAAAAGCATTTTGCAGATACTAACAAAATTAGCTTTATTTTCCTAATCCCTTATTTTAAGGTAATTTTCTCCAATTTGTCTACAGTTTTACTGAGGCATATAGAATTAAGTCTTACACCCTAAATGTCAGATTCACTCTACCTTCAAACAAGACAACTTAAGAGTACAGGAGCATTTGCTGCTTTTGCTGGAATAAGGCCTTTGCTCTAATTCTTTCTGACACCATCCAGCTGATCTTCTCTAGAAAAGACACTGCCTAAAGATAATTAATGTCTATACCTGAGAAATGTGAAAATTGAAAGGTATAGCACCAAAGAACAAGCAAATATGCAGACAAATGCATAGCTGCTAAAATCATGCTTCATCATTTTCACATGATTTCCTCTAGGTATAACATGACACTATACTCTGTCATTGTGGACTTCTGTTTCCCAAAGAGGTCTCACTAGTGAGGTTCACCAACCAGAGAGATGCAGAGCAGCACAAATGTGAATCTCAGCTCATAAACTGTACTGAGATGACTAACACTAACAGCAATGGAAGGACAAGGACAATGGAATTTATAGGAAGAGGCAACAGGCTGGAGAGGAGGTGGTTTTCTCCTCTCATCAACAGGAAGAGTTTCTCAATAAAGTTTAGGACACCATTAAGCAATGCACTAGCATTTTTTTTATAACAGATTGCTCGAGATACCATGTCAAAGAACCTGAACGTGCAGAATAATTCTCATAGTCTAAAAACACAGCAAGGATATAGAGAGGAGGTGTTGGCAATGCTGTCCCTGAAATCTGAATGAGCAAATCTGCAAGAGCATTCCACACTGTGTTTTAAAATATGTCAGATAAAAAGAACTGATGTGAAATTTCAGTATTGCCTTTTCAAAAAATAGAACCCAAAATTCCCAGGCAGTAAGAAAGAAAGGACCTGCAGCTTTAACCTTCTTAAGGTTCTATCACAATACCTACTCAAAACAATTATTCTGTAGGAAACTGGAAATCATTAGGACTTGCATTATGACAGACTTTTCAGAAAAAGACAATCTTTTTTTTTTTTTCTCTCTGTGAAACTAGCATGGCATAAATTCAGGGATCCTTGTCCTTTCCTGACAGAAGTTGCATCAAAGAAACTCCTTCCTAGTTCCTAAATAAAATAAATAGTGAAAGTTGTTCTAGCCTGTCTCTTTCTGTCCTTCCCCTCCTTTTGTTCTTCTTCCCAAGCATATAGTCCCCAAAAAAACATTCCCAGTCTTAACCCCTAGGATTTTATATCCTGCTTCCAGTCCTCTTGCCCATTTTTTACCCAGTCTCAGGAACATGTAACCATGACTGCATACATCAGAACAATCTGAGACAATATCTTAAACCTGGACTAAAAGCCTTTAAAAAAAAAAATATTGATGTTATTATATCTTTAGCTAAATGAGATTTGAATGAGCTGTCCAGTATTTAGAAAAAAATTCTGTAGAAAACTATCAATGTCACTTTCAGTATAACTTTCCCTCTGTATTCAGAACATTTGTGTATTTATTGATTGGATTGAATGTTTACATAAGAGAAACCCACTCCCACACTTGGCAGAATAATTTGATTTTTCAGATATTTCATTTACAATCAGTCTTTCAATAATTAAAGTTGAGTTAATCTTACCTTGGGCAGCTTCACTTCCTGAACTGATCGGTGCTACACTCCAGAGCGTTTGCTGGAAGGCTGCATCAACATGTAAGCTACCATTGCCGTAAGAGAGATGCTAAAACCGGGAAAGAGAGAGGCTTTTATTTGGGGTTAATTAAAAATCTCATTACATTATACAATAACAGTATCAAACATTCTCTTGTTTCTTTCATACATAAATTGTTCCTATTGACTGTACAAGTAAACACGAAGTTAGACCTGGGTACTCTTCAAGGGATATTAGAAATAAAGCTGGAATAATAACAGGATATTTTCCTCAGAGACACATGCATCAATGGCACAGAACAGTCAGCTGTTTAGGGTCTTAGACCATAGCAAACGCTCTGAAGAACTGATTATTAAATGCTATGAGGCTCTGACACTGGTCGTCTTCTTTCGATACGCAATAGGATTTTCCACAAAATTTTCATGTTGAGATGTGATGTTAATCTGTATTTCAAGTGCAACTCACCACTTCATTATTTCTTGTGGGCCACTGGCTTTCTAAAACGGCCACCAGATCAAAGAAATCTTAATCAAGTAATTGATTTTGTAAGGCACTTAAGAGACTTCCCAAAATATATTCTTGTACAAAGTTGTCATGATTCAAGCAAACCTGAAACTATCTTTCTCTGAAAGGCTCTCTCCCTGTCTAAGCATTCAATGGATGCTCCTCTCTTACTGTCTTACTCCCTGTCTTCTGCCAATGTTGCAGGTCTTTACAGGGAATGCCACAGGTGCTTTCTCTTCTCAGAATTCTTCACACACGTGTGTTCCAACTAGTTCAGTGACATTATTGTCTCAGAAATTCTAATCTCAAGGCATATTACATATTGCATCCATACAAAATCCTTAGACCCACACCATTAGTCAGTTCCACTGATACACTGCTAGTGCCAAACAACGTGCTCTTATATAAGATTATGAAATCAAGTATTCTATAAATAAGCAGCTGTTTTGAAGTATACCGTTTATCCTACCAGGTAATAACTTTTCAAGTAGATTAATATTTAGACAACTTACCAAAACTTTATTTTAAACTACTGCAAAGTAACTGTGTTTATACAATAGTATTGGTCTCTGTTTCTGGGTACATCTTCTGGGTAAAATTATGAACCATACAACAGACAAAAATGGCAACGGAGGTCAGGAAGGGGTAGGTGCCCAATGACGTGTGGAGGTCTGTCTTCCTGCCTGCACATCTTCTAGCTGCACATCAGCACAAGAAATAGTGCGTCAGCTCATTTAGAAGGCTCCCATAACAGCTAATGACATACAAAGTAAGAGATCTCACCAAAGCCTTGTTTCCACTACACCAGTGCCATTCAGCACATGTAATGGAAGACATTCAATGAACAAACCAAACCACTGCTTCACCTCTTATTTTCACCTTATCGCAGTTACAGAACTTAGTCAATGGCAGATCAGGCTGAGAGACTACAATCCCCAGCACACCACCAGTCTCATTCCTGCCCTATGGGCCTTAATTTTGTTAGATTTCCTCTGAGATCACTACACAGATTCCAGTTAGGGACAATGAGCAATTCAACCAGTACAGTGAAGCAGGAATATTACTTTTTGAGGAAAACAGGCCATTCAGGGTAGGCAAAAGAACAAGAGGATAACTCCTCTGTCATTTAGATCTGCCATCAGGAGAGTACTTCTTATAACTGTGTGCTTTGTACATGTTAATGAACTTATTTTCACACACAATGGTATCAACAGAATTAGTGTTCCATTTTATAGATAGGACACTGAACAAAAATATACTGCTGACATCTCTCTTCAGAGCACTTGTTATTTTTATCCATTCACTTGACTCCAGTTGCAACTCAAATGTCTCAAGCTGAGTCACCAGAGAATTATACCCTTACAAAGTATGGTTTAAATGACCTAATACAACACATAACCACCTGTCCTGGTTTCAGCATGGACTAAGTGAACTCAACGGACATTTTAGAGGAATGGCCCAAAGACTAAGAATTATATCTTTGTGTATATATCAAAAGACAGGAAAGGTGGTGGTGATTAATTGGAATGTATTGGAAAGTGTAGAACCTGGACATGACATAGATGGTATAGAATAAGGATTGGATACTGTCCTGGTTTCAGCTGGGATAGAGTTAATTTTCTTCCCAGTAGCTGGTATAGTGCTGTGTTTTGGATTTAGCATGAGAATAATGTTGATAACACACTGATGTTTTAGTTGTTGCTTAGTGCTTATACTAAGTCAAGGACTTTTCAGCTTCTCATGCTCTGCCAGCAAGGAGGAGCACAAGAAGCTGGGAGACAGCATAGCGAGGACAGCTGATCCAAACTAGTCAAAGGGGTATTCCATACCATATGATATCATGCTCAGTATATAAACTGAGGAGTTGGCTGGGGCAGCAGGGACTGCTGCTCAAGGACTAGCTGGGCATCAGTCAGTGGGTGATGAGCAATTGCACTGTGCATCACCTGTTTTGTGTATCTATTATTATCTTCCTCTCTTTTTGTCTGTCTTATTAAACTGTCTTTATCTCAACCCAGGAGTTTTCTCATTTTTACTTTTCCGACGCTTTTCCATTCCACCAGGGGGAGTAAGCGAGCAGTTGCATGGTGCTTCGTTGCCAGCTGGGGTTAAACCACAGCACCACCATAGCAGAGAAATGGAGAGTATATCTCTGCAATTCACTTCTTTCCTTCACTTCCCTAGATTGCTCGCCACATCTTTCAATTTACAATTGAAGGCAGGGGTCCTGACATTTACAATTCCATAAGCTATGATGTTCATCCCCTGGAACCATCCCTAGCAAACAACAAAATGAAGCTTTGACCATGTAGAGAAAGTACCCTGTCAATGGATATTCAAGGATTAATTGTGTCAAATGTATAGAAAAAAATCCCAATGGATTAGAGATGCTAGTCTTAACCCTGGCATTGCCTAACTTTTCAGCGCTATACTATATAGTCTCAATGTTGTTTTAAAGCAATCTGCTGCCTGTCTATAATTTATTTGGAGCTTATCTGCTTGGTTTTGTACTTTTGTACTTTATCTTCTGATATAGGGTAAAATAGTTTTAGGGCAGCCCCACAAAATACAAGTTAAATGGAAGTGCTGAGAATACTGAAATAGTGGTGCAGTTCTAGGCCATCCTTTTCCTTTAGTTTCTGTTTTTATTTTTCAGAGAGGCATCAGCTGGAAATGTAGCAAGCAGTTGCATTTTGCAGGGCTCAGATGGTTGTGTTGTCCACTCCTGGCTATGCTTCCATGTTGTTTTCATGGTCACTCGCAAAAGATTCCTAGGAAGTAGGTGATGGACTTCTGTGGCAATAAAACTATCAAAACTAATCAAATTCCATAACACAATGTCCAGGATGTGGACATGACACGCACACTGACGTTGAACAGCCTCCATACCTAGTAAGTAGAACTTTGCTAGCTGGCATAACAGAGTATCTGGTAGAAGTAGCAGGTTGCCATCATCAACGAGGACCACAGGCGTTACACATGTCTTTCAGGTATGCAGTAACAACATTTGCAAAGCAGAAAAATGCTGGGTTCAGTAATCCTGCTGTCTATTCTAATCCGGGTATGGGTTTGAACCATTACAGGCAGGTCCTTCAGTCTCTGTCTCACCCAAACAATATCTTTTCTGCTCTGGTGTCCAGGCTCAACCAAAAAGCTAGATTTGTCTTCCCTACTAATAGACTAATAATCTCCTAAACCAGCATTTAACCTGCCATAGGTTTTAAATCACTTTTGAGAATTAAATTATGGTATTTTATGAATACAGGTTAACACTACAGTCTACTGGCAGCTTCTCAAGGGTAAACTCCAAGACTCAAATCTCCCAGAATACTACAGTTTCCCAACTGAATTTACCATCAAGCTCACTGGAGAGCTTAGGAATCAGATGGTAATTTCCACAAGAACCCTTCAGTAGTGATTGCAGCAGTATAGCTGCATTTACAATAACTCCAAATAATGACATGATGTATTTCCAGTTTCACAGTCAGTCTGCATCAAAGTTTCTGTTCTCCAAAACATGCATGTGCGCAAAGAGAAAAACATAAAGAAAGGAAAATTTTTGCTTCAGGCTTCCTCTTGACTAAGGTGTGTCAATGCTGACATCTCATCTAGCATTATCTATTTCTATCTGCACTTAACATTATGGTGTCTCTGCCTTCAATTTCAGGCCATTCCAAATAGCAAAAGAAAAATAATAAAAGTTTATTTTCTGGTACATTTTGAGAACTGTGTACAAAGCAGAGCACTTCCCAGAATCCTTAAGTACTGCACACCACAACAGTATCAACCACACTGCTTCACAAGTTAGTAGTAACTGGTGCAGAGATGGAGGCTACAGACATGATCCAATTCAATCCATTTCTCTTCGGTACATGGAGACTCTGACAGCCCTTGCTATTTACCCTTTCCCCCTGTCTTAAAATCACTACAATGATCAGGACAGAGAAGCAGTTTCATACCATTTAGGCATCTACCCTCAGTGACCCAAGAACCTCTGAGATTTTCCAAGTCTTGAACAGACACCAGCCCCCTGGCAGGTACACAAGTGAGAACGCATGCATCAGAGCGAGAGAGAGAGCACTTAGAATCATATAACAGTTTGGGTTGGAAGGGACCTTAAAAATCCTCTAGTTCCATCCTCTTGCCATGGCCAGGGACACCTTCCACTAGACCATGTTGCTCAAAGCCTGGCCTTGAACACCTCCAGGGATGGGACATCCACAACTTCTCTGGGTAACCTGTTCCAGTGCTACAATACCCTTACAGTGAAGAATTTCTTCCTTATATCTAATCTAAAACTATTTTATTTCATATGCTTCTCTAGTTTTCCTTAGTCAGTCCGAGACCAGGCAAAGGAAAATTGGAAGATGTCCATACTAGAGATATTTCTACGTTAGGAAATAAGTCAAAAAGTATGTACTTGTATCTGCAACTAAAAAAAATAAATAGGAAGGGAAAAATATTTTCCGTTAAAAAAATGACAAATTAGCAAGCTTCAGCAAAAATCCAAATGTTAAACTAGATGCACTGTCTCTAGAATCAACAGATAATCACTTGTTACCTTCCTACTTATCAGGTGTGTTTAAGTTTTGACTCAAAGTAGGTAAAGCCCAAGAAATTTCAGATGGGTTTAAAGCTCTACAAAATCCTGGCTTCTTTGCATTTCTCTGAAGTGGTTTGAACAGTTGGCCAGCAAATCCACAAGCAAAGAGAATTGCCAGCACTATCCTAACCAATTCCAGCCCCTCCACTCAGCAAAAATGTACCTTCAGCAAAAGGAGAATAGTAGCTAAAACCCATAGATACACAGAAATTACTGTTACAACTCAGCCATCAAGAGTCATCTAGTCCACTATCGAATAGCTGACAGCAGGTAACTGCAGATGCATGTCAGGAA
Source organism: Tauraco erythrolophus (assembly GCF_009769465.1). Classification (NCBI taxonomy): domain Eukaryota; kingdom Metazoa; phylum Chordata; class Aves; order Musophagiformes; family Musophagidae; genus Tauraco; species Tauraco erythrolophus. The sequence goes on along the minus strand of NC_141466.1, from coordinate 88,634,988 downwards.
AGCATAAGGATCCCACAGAGGGTAGATGGGGGTAGTCTCTTTATGTTAGCTTGCTTTCTGCACCATAACCATGAGAAGACTGAAGCACATCAGCTGCTATGCTTTCAAATTATTATCATTCACTATCATTAGACACAAGAGCTTTCATTAACAAAATATTAATTTTACAGAAGCAAGCACCAAAAGTTAGGATATGTCAAACAAAGTACCCTAAGGAGAAAGAATGCCTTTTGCTGAATGCATCATGTTACAGCCGTCAATGGCACGATCCTGTACAATTTTTTCCACAGGTGCTGCCTCATTGTATATACAGGATAAAGGAGCTCACTTCATGAACAGCTGCTCAGTGCTTTGTTTTCTCCTCAGTCTTCAGTCTGCAGCCTCATGCTTTATTCAATATAGTCAATTCTTCAAAGCTTTGAAAAGAGAATTATTAATTTCCTCATAGGCTTTTCTCTTGCTACCAACAATTACAGCATTTCACAAAACATAGCAAGTATTAATGAATTTGTTTTCTCAAAACTCCGAAGGATGCCCAAGTTGAGGTGACAAGGATCTGTTTCATTCCCACTGTAGACTGCATTATATGCAATTTTAACATTGAAGGCACATCTTCCATTCACCTCAGTTGCAGGTATCAGGACTGAACAACACTGGGACCTCAACCTCTAGCAGAAAGGTTACCACAACTCAGGTAAGGAATATTTCTGGTAAGGGATGAAGAGTTAGTGACCTCTTGAAAGCAAGCCTGGTATAAAAGATGACCTGCTCAGCAAATTCCACAGCAGAGTTTGGTACACAATCTAATTCTCCACAAAAATAATTAACTAAGCATTATACCACCAATTCTCCACCTGCAATTCCCAGCTTGAAATTCGATCTTCAAAGTTGCTTCATTCCATGGCTTCTCTGCTACTCAGCCCTGACACATCCATCAAACTTTTGTCAGCACAGCGATACCATTCCATAAAAAGCCAATGTGACTGTATATTTAAAATATTTCATAAATATACTAGTGTCATAATTTTTGTATTTTCTAATGCCTATGGTTTTTCAAAATTTAAGAAAATTACTTTTGCGGTATAATTTATATGTAATTTTCCTATATTAAAAAAAAAAAACACACAAAGGCCAAAAAAACCCACAGTTAGAGTAGGTGGGATCACACTGACACTCATACAAGACACAGGTAGAGGAGGAAACTTCAAAACCATTTTTCAGACATCTGTCACCTAAACTAACACAAAATCACTGACAGGAGTAGACTGTCAGCAAACTGCAGGTGACTGCTGTGCCTTAATACCATGGGTTCTCCCCAGCCAGCCCATTCTTTCTCTACAGATCTCTCTTGTGGTCCTTCATTCCCAGTCCCACTCACTGATTCTTCTTTCATTCTCCCTGCCAAAATGGCACAAGTTTTCTGCCCCAAATTGCTAACCCAAATTTAACCAGCGGGTGCCCACTCCTCCCTTGTCACCAGCTTCTTGTCCCACACGATTTGTCAGTCCCTTGCTGCCTGCCTTCCTTCAGCTGCCAACCTTTTCAGCCAGTCATCAGGTCCCACTCAGTTTCCCTCCTTCCCACGTCAGTCCCAGGCTCCTGTTCCTGCTATATCACCTGCCTTTTGTTTCTTCTACTTTCTCATAGCTTCCTCCTCCACATATCTTAAATGACAGCAGATCACCGACAGCACGTAAAACACTGAGTTCTCAGCTGTCAATACAGTGCCTGACTTCATCCATGCCTGGAGCCACCCTTTACAAGGAACATCTGGTTCCACCAGGGTTGGGCTGTATTTAATTATTCGCTGCGGAGGGAGTTTAAACAGTTCATTGACCTACAGGAGGTGCAAGAGGTCTAGCTTCTGCAAAATAGACAAAGTCATAAGACTTTTAGCTACTAAAAGAAAATTTTAAAAATCTTCCCTGCGCATGACCATTCATTTCAGGTGAATGTTTCTTTACTAAGTTTAATCCTTTCCAATTTCCTGTGTTCATTACAAAGCATGGGATGCCTAAAATTTTCAAGAAAATGAGATTAATTTTCATAATGATGTAAAATTATTTTTTTCTTCCCTGTCTTCAAGCTGATTGATATCTGACCTCTTCTGGATGAACTAAATGAAAAAAAATGATCTCAGACCAATAAAAAAAAAAAACACACACATCAAAACCAGAAATAGATGCTACTATTTCTAATATTTTTTTTTTTTTATATTACAAGCAATTGATTATGAGTACGTGGAAGCAGGATTTTATACGGCAGAAGAGCTTGACAACCTTAACTATCAGGAAGATCTACCAGGCTCCACAATAAAATTTCAAATTGTATAAAGACTCTCTGGGAACCACATTACGATCAGTGTAACAGAGCAGATCAACACTGCCTTCTTCCACTAATTTCAGGTTTGTTCATGCAGATTCAATCTATTTTTAAGAAAAAACTTTTGTACTATTTTTCAGCAAAAAATAAGTGATGGAATTGTGAACTTAGAAGAAAGCAAAGTTCAACTACTGAGTTTCATACTCTCAAAAAAAAAAATGAAAAGGGAAGAGAATAAAATTTAAAAAAAAATAAAAACAATCATACACTGCTATTTTCCCTGCAACTATTGCACCAACAAATGCTAAAGATATTTAGAAGCTGTCCCGAGCACTTGATAACTAATAAGAGAATTAAAACTAAGAGCTGAAAATAAACAATGTATTTGATGCAAGAAGATGCAGAGCGAGGGTCTTTCCAATACACAGCAACCTGTCCTCCTGTTCAGGATGAACGACAGATATCAGCTCCATCTTTCAAATAATTTTATCTAATTTGGACAATATTCTTTTCGAAAGGGAACTCTGACATCAGTAAACCATGGTAAAAATCTTCACAGAAAAAGCGTACACTTCAAAGGAAAGTTTCAATTAGTTTCATAATAGTTTCTAATAATCAAAAACAATATAAAAAAAAGTCATTTAAGTCAAAGAGGTAAACCTCAAAGCTTGTCACAGATCTGCATAATGCAGCTGCAGATCAGCATTACAGTCAGGACAGCAACTACATATATTTCACAGTGCAGAAATTGTTGCATTATACTGAAATCTCTGCACTGTAGATTCAAAGTTGGGTTTTTTTTTTCTTCTTTCCTGACTTCTTAGCCTGAATAACACTGACCTCATTGATTCTAATTTTTACTTTAACTTCATTATGCATTTTGTATTTCAACTTCATGTCTAAGAAATTTTTCTCAAATTATGTTTAAAAGACTAAATTACCCAGAGGCTTCATGAATTTGAAAGAAATTACAACTAACTGAATTTCTCAACTATTGAAAATTGACAATTTTGAAAGCAATCGTGGTACATAATTAACAATAGGCGTAGGCAAACCTCAGTGCAGGAGTACATGCTAACGTGTAAAGGTGCGGAAACATGCTGGAAATACTGTATCTGTTCATCAGCCTGCACTGCCTCAAGAAAGGAAACAGAGCAACCCTGGCTTGAACTTAAATGGTAGTGATATTTATAGCAGAACATCTTTTTGCTCTATGCTAAGAGGGTTCAGCAGAGCCAAGTTTCCTCTCTGATGGATCTGGCACTAGCGCAGCTCACGTATTATATAATGCCACAAGCACTTACGTAAGTGCTTTTCCTCAGAAATGCTACACAGAAAAATAAGCATCCAAAATCCCATTGCATAGGTAGGGATAATGAGACTCAGAGCAACTAAAGGACTTACCCAGGAATGTTGTTGTGAGTCAAAAAAACCCAGCCAAAATCCACGTGTCTGGACCTTTAGCTTACTATTTTAACACTAAACTTCCTATGAGTTTAGCATTTGTTCAGTGCAATTAAAAAGTTGACTCTTCAGGGCAAAATCACAGAATAATAGAATGGTTAGGGTTGGAAGGGACCTCAAAGATCATCTAGTTCCAACCCCCCTGCCATGGGCCGGGAAACCCTCCACTACACCAGGTTGCTCAATGCCTCATTCAACCTGGCCTTGAACACTTCCAGGGATGGGGCACCCACAACTTCTCTAGGCAACCTGTTCCAGTGCCTCACCACGCTGAGTGAAGAATTTCTTCCTTAGATCTCATCTAAATCTACCCTCTTTCAGTTTAAATCCATTGCCCCTTGTCTTATCACCATATATCCTTGTAAAAAGTCCCTCTCCAGCTTTCCTGTAGGCCCCCTTTAAGTACTGGAAGGCTGTAATAAGATCACCCTGGAGCCTTCTCTTCTCCAGGCTGAACAGCCCCAACTCTCTCAGCCTGTCTTCATAGCAGAGGTGCTCGAGCCCTCGGATCATCTTCATGGCCCTCCTCTGGACTCGCTCCAGTAGCTCCATGTCCTTCTTATGTTGGGGACTCCAGAGCTGAAGGCAGTATTCCAAGTGGGGCTCACAAGAGCAGAGTAGAGGGCCAGAATCACCTCCCTTGACCTGCTGGCTGTGCTTCTTTCGATGCAGCCCAGGATACAGCTGGCTTTCTGGGCTGCAAGTGCACATTGATGGTCCAGTTAGAGGCCTGTATCCAGTGGAGTCCCTCAAGGGTCGGTACTGGCACCAGTATTATTCAACATATTCATCAATGACTTGGATGAGGGAATAGAGTGCACGGTCAGAAAGTTTGCTGATGACACTAAATTGGGAGGAGTGGCTGACACACCTGAAGGCTGTGCTGCCATTCAGAGAGACCTGGCCAGGCTGGAGAGTTGGGCGGGGAGGAATTTAATGAAATACAACAAGGGCAAGTGTAGAGTCTTGCATCTGGGTTTCTTACCCCATGTACCAGTACAAGTTGGGGACTGAACTGCTGGGGAACAGCACAGGGGAAAGGGACCCGGGGGTCCTGGTGGACAGCAGGATTACCATGAGCCAGCAAGGTGCGCCCTTGTGGCCAAGAAGGCCAATGGCATCCTGGGGTGTATTAGAAGTGGTGTGGTTAGTAGGTCCAGAGAGGTTCTCTTCCCCCTCTACTCTGCCCTGGTGAGGCCGCATCTGGAATATTGTGTCCAGTTCTGGGCCCCTCAGTTCAAGAAGGACAAGGAACTGCTTAAGAGAGTCCAGCACAGGGCCACAAAGATGATTAAGGGAGTGGAGCATCTCCCTTATGAGGAAAGGCTCAGAGAGATGGGCCTCTTTAGCTTGGAGAAGAGGAGACTGAGGGGGGACCTCATTAATGTTTATAAATATGGAAAGGGTGACCTGTCATGAGGATGGAGCCAGGCTCTTCTCACTGGCATCCAATGACAAGACAAGGGGAAATGGACATAAGCTGGAACATAGGAGGTTCTGCTTAAACATGAGGAAGAACTTCTTGCCAGTAAGGGTAACAGAACACTGGAACAAGCTGCCCAGAGAGGTTGTGGAGTCTCCTTCTCTGGACATGTTCAAAACCTGTCTGGACGCATTCTTGTGTGATCTGATCTAGGTGGTCCTGCTCCGGCAGGGGGATTGGACTAGATGATCCTTTGAGGTCCCTTCCAATCCCTAACATTCTGTGATTCATGTTGAGCTTCTCATCCACCAGCACTCCCAAGTCCTTTTCCTCAGGGCTGCTCTCAATCCATTCTCCACCCAGCCTGTACTAGTGCTTGGGATTGCTGTGACCCATGTGCAGGACCTCGCACTTGGCCTTGTTGAACTTCATGAGGTTCTCACAGGCCCACCTCTCCAGCCTGCCAAGGTCCCTCTGGATGGCATTCCTTCCCTCCAGTGTGTCCACAACACCATACAGCTTGGTGTTGTCAGCAAACTTGCTGAGGGTGCACTCGATCCCACTGTCCATGTCTCCAACAAAGATGTTAAATAGCACCGGACCCAGTACTGACCCCTGAGGCACACCACTTGTCACTGGCCTCTACTTGGACATCAAGCCATTGACTGCAACTCTTTGAGTATAACCATCCAGTCAATTCCTTATCCACTGAGTGGTCCATCTGTCAAATCCATGTCTCTTCAGTTTAGAGACAAGGGTATTGTGCGGGACAGTATCAAATGCTTTGGAAAAGTGCAGGTAGATGATATCAGTTACTCTTCCCTTATTGACTAGCACTGTAATCCCATCATAGAAGGCCACCAAATTAGTCAGGCATGATTTGCCCTTAGTGAAACCATGTTGGCTGTCACCAATCACCTCCTTATTTTCCATGTGCCTTAGCATATTCACCAGGAGGATCTGCTCCATGATCTTGTCGGGCACAGAGGTGAGACTGACTGGCCTGTAATTTCCTGGGTCTTCTTTTTTTCCCTTTTTAAATATGAGGGCTGTTTCCCCTTTTCCAGTCAGTGGGAACCTCACCAGACTGCCACGACTTCTCAAATATGACAGATAGTGACTTAGCAACCTCATCTGCCACTTCCCTCAGGACCCACGGATGCACCTCATCAGGTCCCATGGACCTGTCCACCTTCAGGTTCCTTAGATGGTCTTGGACCTGATCTTCTTCTACAGTGGGCAGTCAATTGTCCCAAAATCTTAGGCAGGGAAACTATAGTAAAGTCTTGACATTTTCTTAATACTTTAATAGTGGTTGCCAAACAAATTAGGTCTAAACACTAGTCTACCGACTACACTGAGATCATTAGTCACAAAGTCAATGGGAAAAAAAAAATTAAGTGATTAAGCTGCACTCACACAACTGGAAGACAAACCTATGAAGCTAACGTAGTTCTGCTCTCCCTTTGCATTTTACAAAATAAATTAAGTTCTGACTACATTTCGAAAAAGCCATGCCCTGTGAATGAACTCTACTCATCTGTTATTTTTACATACGCATCTTTGCCCCAGGATTGTTAACCTGTTTGTCTTAATTTGGAGATAATTAGTAAGTTGCTTGAAAACATAGAGCAATATTGCAATGTAAAAAGGTGACATTCCAACCCTATTCCTAACAGCATATAGACACAGAACATTTGACAGAAAACTTACCTTTTGCTAAGGTTTTAACTGTAAGTACACAATGTACATAAACCTAACTCTCAGCATACTGCTGAACATCACTCGCTATCAAGGGATCTATCTGAGGAACCCCTCACGCTTAGGAAAAACATTCCTTGACTGGATTCAATAGAGCCTATTTGGTCTCACAATCCAAATGGATTCATAAAAATAACTTCATCTCACCACAGTCCTAACTATTGTATAAGGTATCAGTTGCTACATTCCTTTAAGTGTTGTTGAAAACACTGCACTGAAAATTAAAATACTGTGAGTATTTTCAAAGGCACATCCTTTGAAGTTATTTTGTAGATGGCCTAATGGAATAAGATTAACAGTTTAAAAAGGGAGAGACAGTTGTCATGAAAAATATTCACTCATTGGTAACTGGATTATTTAGTCTTTACTAACTGTTTGAATTTTCATAGAAGTATTTTTGCTTTATTTACAGTGCTAATATAACTACTGAGTAGGTAGCAAAAACATAAATATTTTAATGACTGTGAAGGTACATAGCTCATCAGCTCTTAATTTAATCTAGAAAAATATCTGTTCATAAAAATATGGGAGTGAGTCCATGTAAGGGCAAAATTAAATTGCTGAATCCTTGCTACTTCTTACTATCAAGCCAGAGCTGAATAATTGAAATAGGTTCCTATTATATTATAATCCCTATAGCTATTCATTAAAATCTAGCTCTAAATGATTTTAAGACTATAATACGGAGATTAAAATATCAAGAATATATATTTGTGCTGTTTCTCTCTACATTGAAAATATAATTTATTTTTACTATATCGATATTTTGCACAGAAGACGCAGTATAGGCATTAACACTGCGTGCTGAGGAAAATCAGACTCTGCAGTCAGCATCATATGACACATGACGGCCTTGAGAAACAACAGTTGAGGCACAACTCCAAGTAATATAAAAGGCTGAGCTGATTTACCAATTGGAGGGCAGAAAGTATGCGTTCAGGCATATAGAATCATAGAATTGTTAGGGTTGGAAGGGACCTTAAAGATCATCTAGTTCCAAACCCCCTGCCATGGGCAGGGAAACCCTCCACTACACCAGGTTGCTCAAAGCCTCATCCAACCTGGCCTTGAACACTGCCAGGGATAGGGCATCCACAACCTCTCTGGGCAACCTGTTCCACTGCCTCACCACAGACACCCAATCTGGAGCAAAATTCAACTTCAGCAACCCAATTCAGCAATTCAATGAATTTCAAAGAAATTCAATGTTTTTAAACAAAACGTTTTCATGAATTAGATTTACATGAATTTTGTCCACAATAAATAGCTTTTCCAGTATGTCTAATTACAATTCTCAAGAAAGTAGTTATTAAAAATAATTTTTACATGTAAGATTATTGGAAAGTTGTCAGATTATCTACTTTAAAAAAATAACTCATTAAATGAGTTACTGAGCTTCTAATTAGAAGTTACAATTATATTCTAATAATTATATACTCATTTTTCTATGTGTTTCCAAAAGAAGGAAGAAAATGTTCAATTTTATCAAAAAGAAAAAAAATATTTTAAAGTCTTATTAAACTATTCACTTCTTTTTCTAAATACTGTAAAAAACTTTCAGAAATAACGTTTTATAGCATAAAAAAAGTGAATCATAGAATCATAGACCAGTTAGGGCTGGAAGGGACCTTCAAAGGTCATCTAGTCCAACCCCCCTGCAAGGAACAGGGATATCTCCAACTAGATCAGGTTGCTCAGGGCCTCGTCCAATAATACAGAATAATACAGAATAAAGTTTAATGTTATATGCAGATCTGAGACAGTCCTCTTGACAAAGCTAAAAACATTTCCTCTTTAAAGATCTCTTTTTTAGTTATAGCTACATTTGCTGAATCACTGGGGCTGATTTTACAGAAGCTTCTAGCAGATTGATTTTCTTATTTTCCTCAGGTTTGTTTGGGTTTTTTTTCCAGATAGAATAGCTAAGGCACTTGGACTAGATGATCCTTTGAGGTCCTTTCCAAACCCTAACACTCTGTGATTCTTGCAACACCAAGAATACAAAAAGAAATTAATCTTTAAGCGTTGAAGAGTTTCATTACAGAACAAATGGGAGAAACTTTGATAAAGAAGAAAGCTATTTAAACCAGTGATAAAAAGCAGCTACCATATAAAGTTTTAAAATATTTTAATTATATTTAATTATGACATGTCAGTAGCTGTATATATTACACTGTACATAATCCTAAGAAAATATGAACCTTTTAAAGCCCACAAAATGCTATGTACCTAAGTTAAACATGCCAAAATTTTGGTATAAAGTTTTCATATGTCAGTGCTGCTAACCTCTGAACACTCATAGAGACTCAATTATAAAATTTGGAAATCTTTCTTTTTCTTTATTTTCTTTCTTCTTCATTAGTAAATTTTTCAATTTCTATTCTACTATTGAAATGAACACAAATTAGATTAATCACATATCACTGTCACACTTTCCAGAACTTCAGTGTCTTGGTTTGCAAAATGGTATCAAATACAAGTTTAAACACCTTAAGCAATACTTTTGTGGAATTTGAAATGTAAACCAGACTTTAGTATAACACTTTTATTAACAGGGTTTCCTATAGAGGAAGCACCGTACAGATATTCTTGCAGAACTTACCAAATATCTTTCTGAAGAGACACTGACTAAAATAAGATCATCTCCAACACGCACTTTTTCTCCTTCTGATCGTTGCTTGGAAGCAGGATGTATGGTCCACCAGCATGCCTCACCTATATGATTATTGAGTAACAGCAGATAAGGAAATTAGAAAGAAAATGCCCAACATTATTTCCATTACTTTCACATTTATCTCAGTCTGAAAGTTCTGACCCAGTTTTCAGTTGGGTAAACCAAGTGTCCATGTTTTTTCAATAACTTCTATTGTTCTGCACAACTTTGTCAGAAACTCAACTGGGAAAAATACACATACGCAGAAGAGAGCAAGACCTCTGGAACAGTGATTCCAGAGTTGAGTAAGGAGGTAGCTCTGTGTGTTCTCTATGAAACCTGGTCCAGGCTGCTTTTGCTAAAGAGCTTCACTGTCTCTTTCATTTCAGGTTCTGGGAAAGACATCAAAGAACATTCCACCAAGAATTAGGACAAAGAAGTGGAGCAACCCATCACTAAGGGCAATAAAAATAAGCATCTACAATATCACTTAAAAAATATTTGAAAGCACTTATAAATCCAAATTCAGTTATATTCTTCCACTTCTACCAACTTGCTAGTGTCTCTAATTACCCAGAATATTTATAAGTATTACAGTCACAAATTTTGTTCCCATGATAGACCTTGCTTTCAGAAACCGAAAAGCATGCTTTTCAGAAAAAAATCTCTTTGATCTTGGAGCAGTTCAATTGTTGCTGTTATTACTCCTACCTAATGCAAGGCTTTAAAAAAACAATCAAACTTATTATTTCTAATTAAACAATTACACGAAATTGATGACATTGTAAGAAGCTGTATCAGTCTTAAAAATACAAATAAATCCAAGTCATCATCAGTTCTAAAACTGTAACAGAAACTTTATTTAAAATAATACAATTTTAGAAAATTTTCAGCAGAAGGCTTATACAGGAATAACAACTTGAGAATATTCCTTTACTTATATTCAATATATAAATTTATATTTAAATATCAAGACATGTTTATATTTCATAGAAAATAAACTACATAATCTGTTACAAAAAGTAAAGATAATGAATGTGTAAACCAGAAATATTAAGTTTTGTTTCTTTAGTTCTTAAATAGTCTTAATTTTTACATGATTTATACGTATTTATAGGTCTCTATTCTGATTTTCAGACTGAAAGTATTCTTCATTACATATTTTAAACTGGCGTTTACCTGTTGTGTCCTCTTGCAATCCTACATCAAATGCCAGCTTATCCATCGAAGATCGAGATGTAGAGAGGCAGCATAGATACTATCAAAAGAAAAAAACATGCCTTACTAGTTCTGCTTACATCTGATAGTCCACTGAAATATAGAAAGCCATCAACCTACTAACACAGGATTAACTGTTCTTAAATTATTCCCACTAGTTACCAGCAAGAACATATATGCCTGATAAACTGAATGGCACTCAAGGAGACTTGACAAAGATACACGTTCTAAAATAACCTCTCAGTCTATCCAGGTTACCTTTCCACTAAGATGGAATATTGAGAGTGGAAATAAAGGAACTGGTTGCATCAAAGATCCATGAAGCCTCACTTGCAGCTAAGGAGTTTGGAACCCATATAATTCATTAGGGAATTGAATACGAAGGCTTCTGTACAAAATACATGCAAGAAGGAATTTCCTCTTCCACTCAGTCTCCAACATATGTTCAGGTTGCCAGCCAGATGCCAGCTGTGGATTCAGTCACAGCTTATGCAATATGTGATATCCAAGGGAAAAGAAACGAGAAATCACCAACTCAAAATAGACTGACAAACCGAGAACTCATCACGATGGAGCCAGACTTTAAGCACTTAACCCAGATATGACCAGTTTGGTTTCATATTTCCAAGCATCTACCCTCCACAAAGGTTTCCATTAATCACGGGTAAAATGCCTCTTTGATGTGAACAATTCTTGAGATATTAGTAAATGGCAGTAGTTTGGGCACTTTCAAATATAACTTTAATACAAAAAATAAATCATTGCTGCTATCAGCTCCTGTTACATACCATGCCGCTGTAGGAATGGCGCAGCAGGATTGCATGCCCATAGAGTAGTGTTCGATGACCACCACCTTGTGCAGACTGAAAGATAAAGAGAAGTGATATACTGGTATGTTGTAATGAAAATCAGACCTTTCGAGAAAGAAAAAAGAAAAAAGAAATCCTCATCAATCTCTGAACAATCTGTATTTGCCCTGTAACAGAGAAGTCTATATCTTGATAAAATGCTATTCGGAGATTAGTTCAAGAAGGTATTTTTATGAACATGCCTTCAGTTTCGAATGGGTCTTAATATATTGACCTTTAAAGTCCTTGAGGCAGATCTCAGAATTTGAACAGGCGAATCTAGAAGCTACTGACTTTTTCTAATAGAAGTGCTCAATTCACTGATGAAGGAAAATGGTGTACTTTGCACCATCACCAATTTGGTATAAAGTATGTTCTAGAAGCTTGAATCCTTCTTTGGGTGGAAAGCATGCAGCCTCTAGAAAAAAGCAGCTTTGATATGCGTCACACTATCCTCTACACCCTTATATATTGTTAAGTTTCTCCATGTTCATTCATTTTCCCTCCAAAGACAGACTTTTCTATACAGAAAGTATGGAGAGGGAGTTTCTGGAGTATTGTCCCTGTTTTACCAGAAAGTATTAATGATATATCAACCACACTGACAATCATCAACTTCCAAACTGCTTGCCCCACAGTTTTTAGATACTATCATCAGACACAATTCTTTATCTGCTTAGCCAGGTAAGTGCTCAAAGACATCCAAGCTAACTCAACAGGGTTGAGGGTTCGGAAAATTCAGAAATCATGCCCAAGTAAACGTTCATCTCGAGAAATGCAGCATAAATCTTGAGTGAAAGAAAAGTAAATTAATAAAATTCACTCTAATTCCAAGAAACTGTAACCATTTTTTTTTTACAATATTTTCATTACTGTTTCTATTTATCTATAATCGGTTTAACCATTCATGAAAGAATAAATAAAACTTGTTAAAGCATGAACAACCTTTCAATTTCTGCTGAAGATTTATAAATTCCTTAGACTGAAGTGCATCTGACTAACATTGGTCAGGAGCAGAGACTGTCAGACCAGACACTGTCAAGAGCCTAAGTCCATATTCCTCTGTCAGAACATCTCACGTAATATTACTCACATCACACTCTTCAAGCAATATCGATAAATACATATTTTTGAGTCTATAAATGTGACAACTCCATAAGCAGCATTATTCTTTCATATAGGACTCATAATTTGATTTCTTATATAGAGCATTTATACCCTTTCTTTTATCACAGTAGACTGACCTTCTGTCTGACTGGAGCATTAGATTCATTATAGAATAAATTGGAAACAATCATACTATGTTATCTCTCTGGCAGCTTCATTTCAGTGCTGAAGATCATTTTAACTCAAAGGCTGTGGTGGCAAAACACAATTATTTCCTCTCCTTGTTTACTGGTTGTCCTTCCTTATCTTTTATCAATTAGCACAATATTTGTTGATCTTTGAGTTACTTAGTCAAGAAATACATAAAGACAAACAGGTGGTGAAAAAGCAAGAACTTAAAAAAAAAAGTATTTTTAGTACTTTTAAGAAACTGCCAGGAATTTCTGGCTTTTGTCTTTACTAAGAGAGCATCTTGATGGACACAAAGTATATTTTGACTTTCAACAAACTGCATAGCAGTCAAAATGCAGGGAAGCACATTCTCTAATAATCTCTCTAGAAGACTGAATGACATGAATTTTTATTAAGAAAGAATAAAATACATGGTCTTTGTCACAAACACAGTTTTGACAGTAAGACATGATTTAGCTTTGAACTACCATTACTATCACCACTTTTTCCAGAGGCACGAGGAAAGAATGACACACTTGATAATGTCAATCCTGTTGTGCCAAAGACAAATGATGAATTTCTGCTGCTCATCTGCTTCCTCATCACGGGAAGAAGGGAAAAACTACTGTGAGCCTTAACAAAACTTCCAATTTGCCCAGATGCTTTATCAACAGCAGGCATAGCTACCCAACCAACAAAATCACTAACATGGACAAAGTTTGAAATTTCACTGATATTTTTATCAAAATTATTCTGTGCTACTAGTCATAAATTTGATATCTGACACACAGATTTGGTTGCCTGTTGTACGAAAGATGAGAGGAATAGTGTGATCAACAAAATCACAGCTATGTTAGCTTGCCCTTGTTTTGGCCATATTGATTTGTCTATCTAGCGTATATTTTGTTAAATGTCCATTTGTGGCTGAACAAGAGAAAGGTTCAATCACATTTGTGAAAAATGGAGGACTGTTTTTTTAGATAATTTTTTCCAAGACTATTAAAGTACTTCTTTCTAAACAAAATTATTTTGTCCATTAAAAAAATGAAGCAAGTTTGCTGTTTCTGTTTCTTAGACAGAAAACAAAGAGTTACAAAAAACATTTCAAGCATTTTCCACTTAAAGGTTTCTGAGATGCAATTATAATCAAGCCATCCACATGGAGGGAAAGTGAAAAGATGAAACATAGTAAAATACAGGAGAGACTGGAATAGAAAGCTGGTACTATGAAACTCCCTTCCCTTTTGGAGCCTGCCTTCCAAGATATGTACATACCTATAAGTTTATTTCCTATTTTAAAGACTTGTTTCATAACTAAATACTCATCATTTCTCTTTATGCCAGAAATTGCATAGTATGTAGCTGTTGGGCCATGATTGTCTACTGAAAGAGTCTTTGATTTTTAAAATAATCCATTCCTACCTAGAATGTTGTAGAGAACTGCAAATTTTCCGTGTTAAAAAAAAAGTAAAATAAAATAAATTTAACAGCTATCATCAATTGGACTTCCATGGAAAAGATGTAATATTCCAAGATGAGGTGTTTTACCAAGTTTCTAGTAATATTCAAGCAACATTTCAGAAGACATTGTAAGTAAGACTTCTTGGAAGCCACAATGCTGACTAATTCAATTGGTAATGCCTATAGATTTTTGCACAAATATATGAATGGTATTATAATGCAAGCAAGTTTCTAACAGTTCTACAAAATACGCCATTCAGAAGAATCAACTATATGAATGCGAAACTCTTCTGCTCATTTTATCCTCCAAGAATTTGAGACTTAGAAAAGGAATTGAGAAACCTTCAGAACTCGTAAACACTACAGTCAATAATCAAGATTGAAATCATATAGGGCAAATTCACAATGCTTGTGAAAATTTCATATAAACTGTCCACCTCTGGTCTAATATTTCTGCAGCTGGTATACAAGATTAATTTGGAGTCATTTCATTACCCAAAAGCCATTGCCGAAGCAAAGGCAATTTAGAATATAACAGCAACAATCAGAGCTGAAGAATTTAGTATTCAAAACATCTAAACCATTTTCAAGTCCAATGCCTTGTTAGACCAGGCAATAAGAATAGACTACTAAGATCTGAGTTGCTTAATTTGATGTAAAAAGTGTTATCTTGAAACAAAAATAAAGAAGGAAAATAAGTTAAAGTTGGGAAATATTTCTTTTCCTTGCTTTCTTAATAGAAATAGGATCAAATTGCCAAAAATAACTTAAAAACTACAATCTACAAACCATCTAGTAAAATGTACAATTGATGGAAGCAGCATAACATGAAATATTTACCATTAGATTGAACAAAAATTTATGTATTTTACTTTGAAAACAAATCCTGCAGTACCATGTTACATGTAACCCAACAAATTCTTTGTATCCGTAGAACTCTGTCTATACACAACTGCCATATGTACAGACATGCGATCACCTTACAGATTAAAACAGGTATTTCATTGATGTTAATTCACACAGTAGCACTTGCACCACTGTGCCTATGGCTGCATTGCTACACTTGTGGCCATACACGAGATGCTGCAGGAAATTAATCATGGTGACATTGAACAAGTGTTTTGGAGTCATTTATGCTTCTGGGAACCTCACTTACGATGAGAATTTTTAGAGACTAGTGAATACCCTGTGGCATCCAAGGAGATTTTGAGTCAAATAGCCATTACTTTTCCACTCCTTTCAAGAGAACAGCCTTACTTCTACTAGAGAAAACATTTCTTAGACCAATACTGCAAGCAAATGTCAATGTTTCTTTGCTCACTTTTCTTCACAGGTCTACACAATCTTCAAATGTATGAAAATAGAAGAAGCTATGACCTTTGGGCAGGTACTAGAGAAAGATAAACATGTGCAAACATGTAATTAAATAGGATAGTTATTTCAGTGGTTTGTGTGTGTGTACAGACAAAGCTTTCATAATATTGTCATTATTCAGAAACCTAATGCCTGAGAAAGCCTGACAGCAATTGCATTTAGCATGTGACTATTCAGACAATTCTAGTCATCCATGAAAGCAATTTAAAAATAATGAATGTGTCACAAGAACACAAGGACTGAAACACACTCTCTAGAAAACCATACTAGATAACGCAGTGAATTTTTAAAAATAATGTAATGGCTTTTCCTTCCTCATTCCATGATGAGCCCATAAGCAGAACAGAATTAGTGGCACATGCTATAGGGAAAATGACAGCATAAAAACTAGATTGTAAGGAAATACAGTTTCGATGCACTTAAAAAAAAATAAAATTAAAAAAAAAAAACTCCACAAGTGAAACAATAAGCTACAAGACATCAGTAGTAAATTCTTCAAAAAAGTAATCCATAATTTACAGTAATGGTAAATTATGACCTAATTGCAACCAATTGCTTAGCCTGGTATTTCATCTGTGCCCCAGAACCAGCCACAGGATACATCAGCCCACATAGCCTAGATGGAACTTATGACCACTCAATATTGCTCTGAATGGGTTTCTGAAAAATATATTACACAACTATTGCACTGGCATTAGAAAAATTTTAACACATGAGAGCAGTTGTATAGTAAAAGAAGCAATGAGCTCCCTGTTTTTCTTCACAAATATTTTCCAAGGCAACACTGGAAGATAAGGTTAAAAGTTTCAAATATGACTTTTAGTGGCTATTTTCACTTGTACACTGGTGTAAAACAATGTCCTTTAAAGCACTGAGTACTCACACTTTACTAAAATAGAGCGAGCCCCTGAAACAAAGCCTAAGTTAACACTTTATTGCCAAAGCCAACTGGGAAATCAGCGCCTACTGAATTTATTGTTGACACAAACTTAAAATGCTAACAGCAGCTTAAAAATACAACATGTAATAACAGAACAGTGATTTCAAAACACACCAACTTGGTATTTAAAAATTTAAAAGAAAAATATTGTCAACTTTCGTATTTACACATCATTGTGACACGTTTGGATGAGGGGAAAAGCTAATTGGTTCTACTAAAGATGGCCATTTTACACTTCAAATAGATGCTGGAGAACAACAGCCTGGCAAACAGAGGACACTTGGACGCCCACAAAAACACTTGCAAATGTAAGTGCAAAAGCATTATTTTCTCCATCACATGTGTTACAAGTTTAATGAAATTCTGTAGTTTATTTCTAACTTTTAAATTATTAGAAAACTACGGAATGAGGAAAAAAAAATCCTATCTCTAAATCTAGACTCTTAGTTCAAATGTGTAAGAAGAAGAATATAACTAAACATTAAATATCCTAAAATTATCTGCTTTGAACCCTTTTAAATGAAAAACCATCACCACCACAAAAACAAACCAAGCAGGAAATCGCACTCACCAGTGATGGAAGCCCTAAAGAGTTTATATATAAACAAAGCACATACTCATCCAGGGATGAAATCTTCTCAAAAAGTCCCTTCCCTGGGACTCACGTTGAGGCTGTCAAATGTCCCATTCAGGACTAGTCATTACATTCTGAAACTGTGGGTTTGATCCATTAAAAAGATAAATCAAATAGGAAATGTTGGTCTGATCACAAGTATTGGCTTGAAAAGAATCGACTACCATGCATTCTGAGTAAAGGTACATTTAGACCCTGGACTATGCTGTTCCCAGTCAGAAACTACCTGTGTCAAGATCAGAGATGTAAAGCTGTTGGCCTCAATGCCTTGTTCACGAGACTGATGAAAGTTTTTAAACCAGCAGGCTAATACAAGTATTTAACCTGAGCTGGTTCTTTAGAAAGAAAACTGTGAGTTCACAACGAGGAACATATGCTTTGTTTATATGCAACTCTTTAGGGCTTCCTGCATTTAAACAAAGGCTCCTATTTAGTTTATCTGCAAGATAGAACGAAAAGTACTGAAAGGATGTGGAATAACTGTAGATCTTGAAAGTTTTTCAGTCCTTAGTGGAGAAGGAAAACTCCATGATGGCAGAATTAGCAATTAAGTGAAATAAACTGGAAAAAGACTAAAAGGAACTGGGAGGAACAGAAAGGAATGATATCCCACAGTCTAAAATTGTCTCAATATGGTTTTACACGTAATATTTGCATGATGCTACAACCATTTCTGTAGAGGAAAGGATGCTCAAAATGATGTTTCCACAGCAATGTAAAACTACTCATCTATTTTATTATTAATATGCAATTTTTTAATCCGTTCTAGACCAAAACTGATAGAGGCCAGTATTTATCTAAAACTAGCAGCGATTATGCAATCCTACAAGATGATTAGAATTGGAAACCACCACAAGCAACTAATTGATGAGACCTCTTACTCCTCACAATTATATCACTGTCTAAATTTTTTCCACACTGAACACAACTTCAGATGACTAACCAGAGCTTCCATCTAATACTAGGCAACAAACAGCTGGAAAACACAGGAAGGCTCATTCTTTTAATACCAGCATGATCAGTAACAGCTTATGAAAAGCTAAAAGAATTTCTTGATGACAAAATACAAACTCAGATTAATTTAGCCTAAGGCAATTAAACAGCCAGAGGAGAGAAAAAGGCCCTTTTGGTCAGTAATTGAGCCCACTTAAAATCTGAGCAACTCTTTGAAGATACCTATGCTTCTGTTTGTGGTTACACAGGGAGCTTAGGATATCCATGCCTCTAAATCAGGCATTTCAGATTTGTGGGATGAATGCCAGTAAAAGAGTCCAGAAAACCCCAAGCAGTGGTGAAAACAGAATGTGTCAAAACAGGCTGAGTCACTGCAGAACTTGTGAAGTAACCCTGGAACAGAGCTAGAAGGCTTGTGAGACAAGCTTAGTCAAGCAAAACTAAACAATTCACACTTGGAATAGCAACGCTGGGAAATTACATCTCCTGCAGCATCAGAGAACTTGAAAACGCTGCAAGCAGTAAAGATTACAAACAAAGCTACAGAGTGTGAGCCAAGGAGTTTTACATATTCTTCTTGCTCACAAAAGTACCCATTTTCTTTAAAAATCTTGACACAAAAAAGACAGAATTTTCTCTCCAAAGTAACAGCATCCAGGCCCAAAAGCCTTGAATTCTTCCACCAAAAATCAAAAATGCTCATGAGACCCTCCTGCAATTACTGTGCTCTTGGGCTGCCATTTCCAGTGGTTGGCACCAAACTCACAGCATTTAGTTGCTTAGAATTTAAAGATGCAAATTAAATCAATTCACTGACTTGCAGCATTGTGGTAATATATTCTTTCACCCCACTCGTATCAATGGTAATACATTGCTTCACCCCACTCACATCAATTAACGGCAACACCCAAAGAGCAAACTCAAACCAGTCTAAAACCTCTTTGTCTCGCTGTAGCCTACGTATGATATTATTCCATTGTAACAAACAGGAAGTTGAACCTATCAAGACAGTATATGCTATACATATTCTAGTTTTTACACCTTACTTTTAAATCGCTATTTAGTTGATTGACTTTTATTCATGGAATAACCATTAATTGTCCCACACAACACCTCTGTAACTAAATTGGAGAGACATGCATTTGATGGATGGACCACTCAGTGCATAAGGAATTGCATAGATGGCCACACTCAGGGGTCAGTATTGAGGCCAGTGCTGTTTAACATCTTTATCAGTGACATGGACAGTCAGATCGAGTACATCCTCAGCAAGTTTGCTGATGACACCAAGCTGTGTGGTGTGGTCGACACACTGGAGGGAAAGGATGCCATCCAGAGGGACCTTGGCAAGCTTGAGAGTATGCAAACTAGATAGGTGTGCGAACCTCATGAAGTTCAACAAGGCCAAGTGCAAGGTCCTGCACATGGGTTGGGGCAATCCCAAGCACTAGTACAGGCTGGGCAGAGAATGGATTGAGAGCAGCCCTGAGGAGAAGGACCTGCGGGTGATGGTTGATGAGAAGCTCATCATGAGCTGGCAATGTGAGCTTGAAGCCCACAAAGCCAACACTATCCTGGGCTGCATCCAAAGAAGCGTGGCCAGCAGGTCAAGGGAGGTGATTCTGCCCCTCTACTCTGCTCTTGTCAGACCCCACCTGGAGTACTATGTACAGCTCTAGGGCTCCCAACATAAGACAGACACAGATTTGTTGGAGCGGGTCCAGAGAAGGGCTTCAAAGATGATCAGAGGGCTGAGGAACTAGAACAGGTTGCCCAGAGAAGTTGTGGATGCCCCATCCCTACAAGTGTTCAAGGTCAGGTTGGATGAGGCTTTGAGCAACCTGGTGTAGCGGAGGATGTCTCTATCCATGGCAGGTGGGTTGGAACTACATGATCTTTGAGGTTTCTTCCAACCCAAACGATTCTATGATTCTATGAATTCACTACAAAACAGTAAGTTCCAGAAAAATTCAGATACGGAGATGATAATGATGGTCACTGTGACAAAAAACAAAAAACAAACAAAAAAAGATAAAAGAAACAAAATAAGCTTCTTTCACTGACATGATCAGCAGTAACCTTGTATTTTATGTGTAGTGCCAAGCCAAAGAACAGAAAAGAGTTTAAATAACTTATAGGTTTCCTTAGGATACCTTGCTTTAAAAGCTGCAGTACAATTTGAAATTATGCTTTATATAAATATCATATCAAAATCTGAACCTGAATAAGTCAACTGGCTAATAAAAATCATGAGCACGTCTTATTCAATTAAGAATACAGAGATATTTTACTACCTGTATCAAAAAGATTAGAATCATTGATAATAATGATAAGCATTTGTACCAGCACCATGCTAAATGATCCCAATTTTACTAATATTGACCTGTCAGAAGGCAGAATAAACAGCCACATAATTAGAAACACTTCAAATATACCTCACGATTAATATTTTCAACACTACGTTTATGTTATCACTTGCCCATCAAGGGGAAACTTCACATCAATGAAAAGCAGATACAGCAATGAAAATAAATAATAATAAAAAAAATTGATATCTGTTTCTAGCCTTCTATGCAAAACAAATATTTATATTTATAGCTGAGGCAATACTTCCATTACTACTTTCAAGCACTTTCAGCAGTTTATTAAAAAAAAATTGCCCAAGAGGATCAAATTTATTGAATTCTTCCTTAGCCTAGTGAAGATTTCTCTTCCCCCGTACTCCTCCTCCTTCACTGTAGAGAAAATGGAAAGAATTAATAAAAATCTTCCCGGTTATTTTAGAGCTAAATAAGTGGAGGAGGCATTTTTCACAGGTTAAGGATCATGCCTAATCTTTTTCTGTTGCTGTATGATACAAGGAATGTGAATCATCCTTGTCACTTGAGAAAGAAACTCAAAGAATAAGACAGCCAGCCAAGTGGGAAGAAAAGATGGATCAGCAGAGGAGTCATACTAAGAAAATTCCTCTGACATCATTAAACCCAGCTCTTAAAATAGCACTGCTTATCTAGCCCAGAATTCCTTCCTTTTTGAGAGTGACAATGAAGCAAGACCATACCATAGAAGAAGAAACTCAGGGGATGAAAATCAGCAAGTAAATAATTTTTAAAAATGAATTGGGAATAGATATTGATAACCAAAGGAAAAAGTCGAAAACAGATAACCAACACATCTTGGCTAAAATCACAGCCAATTGTTCAAATGTCAGTTACTCAAAATGTTTGAATAAGTGTTTTGTCATAGTCTCAATACATTGAAGAAAAAAAAAAAAAGGCACTGAGAAGAACTCCTGCACATCCTTACTGACCTGAAGCAGTGAAGGGCCAGTAACTCCCAGGCCAAGGGCTCCCCGCTCACCCCACTGAGACACCACACCATCAGAACAGCACTCTTGAAACAGAAGAAACAGTGTGCTGTCCCCGCTTTCCAAAATGCCCAAATGTTTTACTGCAACTTTTGTTATTTATTCATTGTCTCAAGATTTCTTATTTACAAGGCAGTGTTCCATTCTCACTGAAAGGGTGGGGATAAGTTGATAATTAGAGAACCCACCCCAGCGTCCTCTTCCCAAAAAGGTGCCTGCCTTTGGTCCTTCATGATGTAAATAAACCATAACCCCAATACCAACTAGAGTCATTGTGGTTCTTAAAAGCAGTTTTTTACAAAATTCAGTATGTGGTATTTTAGTGAAGGTAAGTTTGATGCTGATGTTAAAAAAATAAAGAAAAAGAATGAATGAAATTAAATTGTAGGAATTCACAGAAAGTATAATACTAAATCTTTAACTTGCTTACCTTCATCATAAATTTCTGTAGAGCCACGAGAAGGGGGAAAAAAAGAGAAAACATGAAATGAATATTTGCTTTCAGGTGCTTAAAAATGGGATTTGTTTCCCCTGAAAAAGTGAGTGGGATACACAGAACTACAAGCCACATTTAAAAGGAACATTTATCATTGCAATTAGCATAATTATAGCTCGTGTTAGAAAGCAAAACAGCTGCTCAGAACAAAGCTTCATCATTTTTTAATGCAATAGTTTTCTCAGATTTTTTAACTTTAAATAATATAGCACATTAAATACTGCTTAAAGGTAAAACACAGTACAAGTGAAACAGGTACCATGCCTGATCATCTTAAACAATTTGCTCTGCAGATAGTTTCTAACTAAGTACAAAGAGAGTTGTAAAGTCCTGCATTTGAAGTGCAGTGCTGGAGAGCAACACCACTATTGTAGTAACATATTGTATGTAAATACAATAAATTATGAAAATTAAAATGTCACTAGTATTTCATGCACTGGTTAAAAATTAATTTAGTGCCACGTGACTGATGACAGAAGATTGTGGAAATTTTGGGGTTAATTTTCATGAGGTGCTCAAGAATAAAAGGAGAGTGATATATTATGTCGCATGCAGTGATTTTGTTTTCTTTGTTAGAGTTCTGTGGCCACCTTTTCCTCTTTTGACCTCATTAGTTCATGTTTTGCTATCGCAAAGTTTGAAGTTGAGGACTGAAGTTTGGCAGCAAATCTCTATCTGACATGAAAAGAGAGACTAATGGGAGAGCTTCCAAGTAAGACTGGTTGCTTTCATTTCATACATGTTTTTAAAACAGAAGTATCTATTCTCAAAGATGTACAAGATGTTCTAGCTAAAAAAAAAAAAAAACAAAAAACAAAAACCACAAATAAATCAACAAAAAAGTATAATCTAATGCTCTCACAACATTCACAGACTTCTCTCCTTAAAAGTCTTCCAGGTCTATTTGGTAGTTAGACATTCAGAAATAAATTGATTGAAACTAAAGATCATACACTCTGTCCACCATCCCCATAAAGCAAG
This sequence comes from Tauraco erythrolophus, assembly GCF_009769465.1. Taxonomy (NCBI): domain Eukaryota; kingdom Metazoa; phylum Chordata; class Aves; order Musophagiformes; family Musophagidae; genus Tauraco; species Tauraco erythrolophus. Next base: position 88,611,814 of record NC_141466.1, on the reverse strand, counting down.
GACTTAAAATCCAGTATGATCATTTTGACATTATTATTCATCCCATTGTCACCCCAACATTTTGCTTGCTTTTAACTAACTCTTGGCTGAACTGTCTACGTTGGGGATGGGGTGGGGTGGTGGTGTAAATTCATTAAGTTATTTACATGATTAATTGATTACTTCTAATATAACCTTTCCCATATTTGCCAGTGCTAAATTTCATGTGCCATCATACTGTCAGTTTATCAAGGAGATCAGATCCATCAAAGACCTCAGTCACTTACAACTGTCATTCATCTATGAAGTTTTATTTTGAGAATTACGCAACCCTACTGCTTTTTCCGTATTACAAGTACATTAAACAACAGTCCTTTTGTGAAACTTTCTGGTTTTCTTGTTGATAATTTATTTTAACTGCTTGATTGTAATCTCTTAACTAGCTTCAATTTAAAGTGAATAGTTTATCTCTTTCCTTGATTACTAAAATGATACAGCAGCTTCTCGTGCTGGAGTTTTTGGAAGACCAGATTTAACAATCCATTCTCTTCAGTTGACATATTAAATGCACTATAACAAATGAGAGAGAAACAATAGTCATCTATTTGCATCTGTCATATCACGTTCTTTAGAGTTACTCTGGTTCCTTAATAATTTTAAAGATGATTTACATGTCATTCTTAGAGACAGAAAGTGCCATGAACAGTCCCCGTCAAGCAAAAAAACCTCAAAGACAACAGTGGGTGAGGGAATTCCGAACATATCCACCTACTGCTTCAAAATCACCAAGGGAAGGAACACTCTGAAACTTCATCGTTGTAAAAATGCTTTCTCTTCATGGAAAACACTTAAATGCACGTTATGTCCATGAATGTGAAGAGAACGGCCCTGTGGAACTTCAGGCCAAGCCTGAGAAGTTACCTGCCATGAACTATGACAGCCTCAGCTGCCCAGCTGCTGGCAAATGGCTGGGGCAGAGGGTTCAAAGTACTAGTATCACATCCTTCTGCAATAATGTTGATACAGTCACTAAGTACAACAAATAATTCTTGTACACTTCAACACTACTCAGCTAAAAGCAAAAGAGGAGATCAAATTGTGATGAGGTTATTTTAGTTATACACAAAGCATCAGTGGAGCTGCACTAATGATAGTAGAGCTTGGTCACATTTACATTTGAAATGTGACATTCTACACACCCTAACAAACCATACAGATGTATGCAATATCTAACATGAAACATTATTTAAAACAAGCTCAGTCTTAAGAGTTATTAAGGATGAGATTTATCTGCACTACGTAGATTTCAGCTGGTTTTGTAGGCTTACTTCACAGTCAAGGAAAAGACAGTCATTTCTAGAGTGCAATTCATCTGATTTATTAAACTGACATTTTTGTAGGACAGGATTGTTCTGGTTTTAACTGGGACAGAGTTAGTTCTTCTCTTTAGCAGCTAGAAGAGCTCTGTGTTTTGGTTTTAGTCTGGGACTCACTATGAGGAGAATGTTGATAGCGCACTGATGTTTATAGTTGGTACTGAGATTCCAAGGACTATTCGGCTTGCCGTGTTCTTGCCAGTGTGAAGGAGCACAACAGGTTGAGGGGAGCAAGACCAGAATAAAGGGTCCACAACTTCCCCTATGAATTAAACTTAGACATAGCATTGAGGGCGAAATTGACCAATAAAGTAGTCCATATCATGCATTAGTTTAAATTATATTAGTTTTAAAATCCTTTTAATTTAGAGATTATCTCCTGACTGTATCTTTCGTACTATTCTTGTAGTATTGTATTTACTTACATAGCAATACCAGATCTTTACACTAACCTAATCAAGAAGTATGGAAAACAAGTAAACTGAAAGTAGACACTTTGCTGCAATTCACAGTAATTAGTATTGATACACTGAACACAGCTCGAAGTCCTCAGATCTGTAATACGGACTGAAGGAGAAACACCAAAGAAATCCTAGTATACAGTGGGAAATAATACGATTCTATTAAAATAAGTTTCAGTCAGATTTGCACACAGATTTCTTCCAGAAAGAAAAAGTGTATTTAGAAAAAGTTTGTATTACTTTCTCTTGATGATGTGAATTAGATTCGGGCTGCAATTAGCATCCATTACAATATACAGTACACTAAGGACGGAACTGCAGAAGTGGTTGAAACTATAGCCCTAGGTGTGGCAGTTTAAGCAGTGTTTCTGTGGTCACTCCATTTCGATATGCCTGTTCATTTTAACATCACACAATGCTATCTCCTTGCATTTTCCCCTCAAGATCCCTGCGAGAATAAGTGAGTGATCCTATGTTAACACTGCTAATATTACTCCCTACATTAAGTCACCTCTGCAGTCTATGTTATATCCAAAATTTGAATGCAAATTCTTTAAAATCAAATATTTGTGCACAATTAGCATATTTTCCCACCACAGTAATCTGACAAATAAATCCACATTTAAGTAAACTAACTTAGTGTGAACAAAATATTCTCAAAAAAAAAGTCCTTATTTAATTCATTTAATGATTGAAAAAATCATACTGATTATAAAGCATGGATGTGCAACTAATTACTTTAATGGCACTAGAGACATATTGCTAAAACCGTTTGTCTTGAAGCTTTGTTTTGTGGCTCACTCCAAATTCTACAACAAATCTAGCGTGTTTCCTCTAGTCAAAATCCACATGTTCTTTTTGTGTTTATCCAGTCCACACTATCCTCAAAGCCAGAATTTATTCACTTCTGAACTCAGAAGTCTCTGTAATGAAAGTAATTCTTCCGAAAAGTGTCTAAAGTCTGTTTCCTTACTCAGCAAGTTTCTTTTCTCCAAAGAAACTGAAAATTAGTTTTATTAGTGGCATAAAACTGAGCAAATACAATAACTATTTGAGGGGAAGATAAAAAGATTTACCATTACCTACAGCAGAAGAGATTCCTCTGTCTACTTAAAAGTTGCAGACAATTCTACAATGTTGTAGTTAGCACGGCTTTGCCATTAGCCAATGTAAGGATGAAAATCCTTGTCCCTTGCATTCTAAATTTAAGAACCAATACACTTAGTTTCCCTTCAGGTAAAAAGATCTTCAAATGCCAAATTTTCAAAATAATTCACCAACCATATGTAGGCAAATATGTTAAAAAGGCCCTATTTTAGAAACCGTAGATGCCCTAGTAAATTCCCACTCCTTATGCTGAATTCTGTTACAGTGCTAAGCAGTTGTTTTGAAAGTCAAGACAGACATTCAGGTGCTTTTATGAGAACAGAAGTCCTTTAAAAATCAAACCCTTAAAATATTCAACACCCACCTTGAAATTTCAAATTTGCAAACAAACACCAATAGTTGCTAATTCACAGCAAAAGACACTTTGAAATTATTTCCTTTATTTCATAAATATACTAAAAGAGAAAAAATGATGAGCGATTGAAAGGAATTCCTTTCACTATGCATTATTCAATTTCAGCTTATTTCATTACTCCTATTTTCTCTGTAAATAAGATATATTCAGTGTTTTCTAACTTTCAGTTGAAATTTAGTAAATACCTTTGATCAGATACTGGGGTTTTCCCCCCTTGGCAGTTTAACTAAAAGCAGAAAAGCCACTTTCAAATATGAAATAGGAGCTGGGATGGGAAGGGTAAGTCTTACTTCCATTAGTTTTTATGTTTGGTGAGATGTCTTTAATCTGCTTGATTCTGTACTGAAGCAGACCTACAAGCCCTCACAGTCACACTTCATGAGAGAAAAAAGGAAAACACCAAAGGTACCAGGAATGTCTTAAAATCATTTAATTCTTACCCAGCTTCAACTGCTAGCACGTGTCTTACAGCAGAATAAAGATTTTGGAACAACAAAAAACTCCAGAAAAATGATAGTCACTCAACAGGAGAAGCACAGCAGAACTGGAGTAATTCCTTCCAAAATTTTTATTAGCACACTTTACAGGCTAGAACAGCTCAGAAGTGGATGACTTCAGCTTATCCTTTGAACAGCATGAAACTGCTTGCAGCAAGGTTCAGTTACTAATTTGGTCATTAATTTGGCATGAAGCTTGTTGAACTTAGGCTCTGGGCTTGGACTTCAAGGTGTCCACAGATACTTAGACATAACTGAATACACTTGCTTTTATCTTGAGTTCTACATTGGAAAACAGCTTATGAAGAAATATATGTATTAGAATGAGGTGTTTGGCCTCAGTGATCATGCAGCCGTGCAACAACCAGCCTTCTGCTGCATTAATTCAGTATGTCCATCTGCAGTCCACCATAAGATCTCTGGTAACACTCTGGAACTACAGAGAGGGGTTGAAAGCCGATTTACAGGGCAAACTGAGGTCCATCTGAGAGAGAATAATTTCATATTTGAAGTAAAGCTAGCATCCACTCCATCCTCATCAGACAGGACGTTGTCTGGATTACAGAATTGGTCTATTAGGAAAAGTCTTTAGCTAATGTAACTCAGAAGGAAACATTTAGCTCTGCTGTCATGAGAACCATTTCTTTTTAAAATGGTTTGACACATTTCTGTGAAACAGTCTTTCCAAAGCATATGATTTTGATGTTACTAAATTCTGAATTTATTTAAAAAAGAAAAAAAAAAGGCGGATCTGACTTGTATTTATGCAGGTAATACTATATTTTCCAAGAACACACTCTTTGAATACTTCAGACAAAAACAAGCCACGTCAGAGTGTAGCAAATAAACTTCTGGATTATGATTTTTCATGCATTGTGAAGTATGAGGCCAGGTACCTGTATACTACTGACCTTCCTTTTTATCGTTGTTTTTCTCTGTATAGCAAAATTCTTCACAGGAATAAAAACACAGAATCTAATGATTTAGAACCAAGCCCTCTCACTTATAATAAAAAAGGTGGACAAAATCAGAAGATAACCTGGCCATTATTATGGTTTAAAAACATTCCCAAAAAATCCATATAAAAATTTGCTGGTTGTCACAAATATGAGATTCACAGAAGACGGATAATGCTGTCATACTGATATAATTAGCTAAAATTAATACTTAACTGCAGCTATTGTTTAATAAATATCATAAACATCTACATATATATGTCACATGACATAGATAGTTGGGAATGCATGAGTAGAAAGGGTGTTGAAAAGCCTAAGACACCATTTAAACAATGTACTTACCTACAGGAGTCTCAAGCAAGCTTTAACTTGAGTCACTACTTACTACAAACATGTCAGAATCACAGATTAAAATTCTATAATGTCTGGCTGAAATAAAGTGAGACCAGTGCTGTAGTTATGTTATTGGCCATATACCAAAGGATGTCTGAGGTTGATCCTGTTCATGTGCAGCTCAAATTAAGTGTTAAGAAATCAAGGAGGTCTATTATGGTCCAAACTTTCAGAGAGGCTTTTAGCTTTTTACATGTAAACAAACAATTCTGCGCACACTTTTATGACCACTAACTCATATATATGCAGATGTTAGAGATTACATTGGAGAACAACATACATAAATACGTCCCACATAGGGAAGTTATATCAGATGCCCAAACAAATATGCATGGTATACACAGACACACTAGGAAAGGCCTTAAAAACACATTCAGCAGAGAACTGTGCTTTGACTTTATTTGCAAAGATCTACGAATGATCTTTTTTATTCTGTAGCAGCTGTTCTCCATCATTAAATATTTCATATATATATTATTTGCAGCTAGATGCAGCATCACACATTATTTATCAGTATTAATTATCTTACTGTCATGCATTTTAGGATTACAGTGTCTATACTGGAAAAGACAGGATGGGTTACAGAATGGAGTTATAACATTAGACAGCAAGGCTCAAAACTGACAGGCAATAATCGCACATTTATATTACACAATTCCACGATCAAATTAAAAGAGAGAAACGTCATTGTGGTAGCATGAAATCTGGAATGACAAGTCAGGAATACCAGATCCGACGTGACCATACATTCGCCTCTTTTTTTGAGCCATGCAAGTTGAAGGGTCATGAACACAGAGGGTATCAAAACAGACAGGTTAGACTCAGTGGCAACATGAAACATTTGGGATCAAGTGAATAAAAGACAGAATCACATACCCATTTTTCCACATCAACTAGCTGTAGAAAGAAAAAGCAAGAAATCAGTAAATCTCTTTTCTTAAATACAGCATATCAAAGTCTATTTTGAAGTTAACATTTCACATTTTCGGAAATGTATCTAGTATGAAAGAAAATGTATAAGTAGAAGCTATTCTTCTGGAATCTCCTCTTTAAAATGCCAATACCTTACTTTTTGTCTCTATTTTACAGGAAGCATTTCAAATTCTAAAAGCCCAAAATGTCCATCTAAATTTCAGATGATAGGCAGCAAATGAAGACGAATGCTGAATGAATTCCACATTGTATTCAGTACCAACCAGGCAAAAATACAGCACAGTTTCCCACAAAATATTTCTCCATTTTCTCTTGAGTAAAGCTCTGTCGTAAGTGAACATTATTCACTTGAAAAGGTTTAGTGGCTGATATTCAAGGTTTGCCATTTTAATGAATGCCATAACTATGAAAGGCAAAATTAGGGCACAACTGTCAAACCCTGACCCTGCAACCTACAGCATAAGAGAGTACCTTGCATAAGAACAGAGAACAGCACACCAAAATGTCATTCATTTTTCCTATGGGGAATCATAGAGAATCACTTTGAAAGCTTAAGGTTCTGTATTAAAAAAAACTGTTTCAAGGTTCATTAAGGAAAAGGATTTTAAATTACTTTCTCTAAAAAGTCTTCGAACCATTTTATAGTCTCGGAAAGGATTGAGCATATCTACTAGAACACATTTCAGATACTGGAAAGGTTTGTATGGCACTAACTATTCAAAACTCAGCTGGCACCAATAGTAGTATATCTGAAATAGATTTGTCTCTGCACTTAGCATAGAAAATACTGCAGTATATCAAGCCTTCTGTGGTTTTACTGCATGTACACACTGACCTTTTGTTAGAAGATGCCACATAAAAAGTTTAAAAATAATTTAAGATAGCTTAGTGAAAACTATGAGCAATTTTCAAAACCAATAGTACTTGTATTCCAGCTTACTTGTGAAATTACTGTAATAAAGGGCAATGTATTTAGTTCTCATCTACAGAAATTGTTTCATTGAAAGTAAATTTTCTCACTTTTTAACACACATTTCCACTAAAATGGAGTTTTATATTTTCAATATTGTTCAGTCCTGCTAGCACGTAAAGGTTAGAAAACACTATATGACCTGTCAACTAAGTAACATGATAAACTTATAAGCATTTGTTAATCTGTCAATTCCTACCTCTCTTCTGATATGACTGTGTTTAGATTTATAATAGAAATTCTGTGATTTGCCTCAATTTTTTTTTTTGTAATCTTTACTGTGACTTTAGTTATCAAGCACAGCTGCAGAAATCCCTCCTAAAAAAACACCTAAAGTTCTAAAATAGATGCAATATAAGGAAAGATACAATAAGACATTGATAAGTTAGAAAAGCAGACAATGGTTTAAATGCAAACAATACAACTACATTGTCTTAAAAAAGGAGTAAGCAATAGCCAAGTTAGATTCATGTGCAAGTCCTTCTTGCTTTTGATAGATCTTTTGTTTTGTTAAAATTGTATATGCACTGAGAACATAGCATCACAAGCAATTTGGCTGTGATTGGCTATGTGACAATGCTAAAAAGAGCTGAATTGATTCACACTTTACTGCCTTGCTTTGAGAAGTTCTTGCTGTCCCAAAATTTAAGTGAACAGGGCAGCCACAATTGGAATCAGAAAGAATTCACTCAAAACTCAGCGTACATTATCAGTTGTACAATCAATTGCTTTATAATTCCTGAACTGTCCATTTACTTTATTTTAATGGACACCAGTTAACTTCAAGAGTCAAGTGAACTATTTGCCAAGTATTTATAAACCGTACACACTAAATCTGCATTGATATACCCATCTTTAAATAGATTTGTCAACAGGCTTTGCCATATGCCAAAAGCACCTATATTCAGGAGTCTCTCAGGACAACCACTTAAACTGCGCAAACTTGTCAAACCCTTTTGAGTTTGACACGTACATGATGGTCATAAAGGAAAGACTACAAAGGCATGCAAAAAGTATGCAAACTATTTTATTTCAATCATACATTATGTTAACCATGGTCTGAAAGAACAGTATAATGATTTATTTCATAAAGCACAGTAAATTTTACCCTGTCACAGTAAATCCAAATCCACATAATTCAATAACTATTCCTCTTCTGTCTCACCTTCTCTCCTGATCACTAAGTCATATTGTTTGGAAAAAGAGAATTATTGGATAGGTATATACTAATTTTCCTCTTTTTCTTTATCTAAGACTATCTACCTTTACAATATTTCCTCCAGTAGAGAGAATCTACCTTGAATCATATATACCTCAAATGCAGTTAGAAATATTCCTTCCACAGCTATCAGGGTACTCAGAAGACTTTCAGAAGAAAAGAACACAACACTGACTAACATTAGATATCAAAATTTAGTGGGTTCATTGCCATCTGACAGTTGTGGATACAGGAAATTATTACTTTGCCATGAGAACACCAGAGTTACCAAAGAGGTGAAGGATACAATGTCTCTAGAATTTATTTAGTGATTGTAATTATAATAATTAATAACTACAATAATTAATCATTTTACAGAAAGCCACTAACTTCAACTTCAAAGAATTATTTCACTACCTACTGTTATCAAGTAGCCATCAACATAAATAATGTAATGAGTAAAAAATATGACACTTAAACCTATAGAGTAGTGCTTTTCGGATACTAAAATGGTATGGCACCCATACATCTATACATCTAAGGTGTAGAGGTAGTGCTATAAGGAGAAAAAACAAGGATGCAAAATTCTATTCTAAGAATCGAGCAAAAGATCAAAGACAGCATTTAAAATTACAAAGTAATTTCTTGAACTAGATGAGAACACTATACTACAGAGCCTTAATACTTCCCGTAGAATTTCATATAACTGCAGTAAGAAGCCATCCATGAAGAACATACAGCTATGACTTAATCATTTACTGCAATGCTAATCCAGAAACTTCAGGGTAATCTGCATTTCCTGACTTCTCTTCAGAGGCATGTAAAATCTCCAATCTTTTCAGCCAAGCTTTCATTTTAAATGCATTTAATCCAAACTGGAAGGCTGGTTTTCAAATATTTTTTTCTGAGCGCTGCACACATCCAGCACTACATTAATCAGACATAAAAGTCAGTTAAAACAGCAGGATTATAGTTCCGTTACCCCTATTTTCTCTTGTCATAAGGAGTCATGAACTAGATGAAGAGAAATAAAGAGGAATCTTTTCATCATCATGAGTAGTCACTTTTTAAATCTTGATATAAAGCAAGCTCACAGAACACGTGCTGAACATCCACTAATACAGCAACATTAATTACCAGTGCACAAAGATGGAAAGTACGCTACTTCAAAAAACAGCCTACCATTCCTAACTCTGGCTTCTGTATTCTGTTTTCTTTCACCTGCTTGAGCAGCACACAAAAACACCAAGGAACTTTATTCCACACAGTGTAAGAGAATCTTAGATGTCTACGGCTAAACACATTCTCTACAACCATTTATGAAAACTGCAATAGATATACTGCCACGATCCACAGATGGGACTGTGACCTGAAATGCCAATGAAGCAATTCATTCTAGCTAGCAGATGTTATATCTTCCTCTACACTTATACTCTTTTTTTCTGAACTGAAGCAAGAAAATCTTATTTAAAAAACAATTATTTTTTTTTCTGTTTCTCAGTTGAGGAAACTGAGAAAATACAGAAAAACCTCTGTCTAAAACTCTCTAACAGAAAAAAGCAAGATGAGAATAACCAGACAGATTGAAAATTGAATCATATATTCGTTTCTGTTACAACACTTGATTGTCTTCATATACACCTTGGTTTCCTGAACTTATTATTCAACAAGTTAATTGATAGTATATCTTCTCTTCCAGGCCAGGGTTGTCTTCTATTGCAGACTTTTGTTTTCAAGATGCTTCAAGAGCTGTACTTTCATGTCCATTTGGTTTAGTTCCTTCTCTGTATGCAATATAGATCAGAAAAATTAAATGAGAAGAAATAAATTAAGTTCTTTCTCCCCCAAAGTCAGTTTTTACTGATCATAATCCTAGAAAGAAAATTTTGAGCACATTAGAGATCCAGTGGTCATGGTAAGGCTGGAAAAAAGGCCTGCCATCTTCCTCCAAAATAGGAAACCTGTCTAGGATAATAAAAGTGTTTGCTTTTATGCCATATGTACTCATACATTCTCATTCCAAATATGGCACACTCAAAAGAAAAGCCCATGTGCCAGTCTAGAAATATTTGCTTGTCACGATTTTGTCGTTTCAAATAGATAATGATTTTATTCCTGTCCTTGCCTGTCCCTGAGGATAAGCAGAACGCAAAAGTATTGCGCCTGCACCTCTTGATTTTTTCCAGTACCTACATTCGATCAAAGTGCAGTTGATCAAAGCCAAGTCTTTTTGTGCCCTACTTGAAATGGCCTGCTAACAATCACTTCTGATGCTAAATAAGGTGTACTGAGGAGAAAATGAGGGTATTTATCTGCAAAAGTTTAGCGTTTTTTTTCCAATTATTTATTTCCTGTTCTCCTATTAGCACTGGAGCATCTCTAAAAAGGCTGAGAATAGTCAGGATTTTAAGTAGATTAAGTCTCTAAACTATATCATCTTTTCATAAAGTTTTCCACTGGTGACCAGTAAGTCCATCTGCGTGATACAAAGGCCCACACTGCATGAAATGCTTTGAGCTCCACTTTTTTCTCTCTCCTCCTCTCTCTTCTCTCTCTCACTTTCTCTCTTTGCAGTAAGAAGCATTTAGGTTATGCAAATTCAAGGTCTGGAAGGGCAGACCTTGCAATAAGTACAAGTTAGCATTGCTGCACATAATAGCTCTGACTCTTTTCAAGAGACGCCATTATCTGATGAAGACTTATACAAAGAATTTCTGAAGAAAATTACTGCTGCAATATTTTGTTACTTCCATGAGTTAAGCCTGGCACCTGTAGACAACCCTTAGACTAATGAAAACAAAATAAACTACAGAAATAAGCAGCTATAGTTTGGATTTTTCCTCAAAAGGTTGATTTGTAGAAAAAATTTTTTCCTTACTGCACCTATGACTTATTAAAAGAGAAAACTTTCTGATCAGTGCTAGGAAATTGAAAGAGCTCTGGTTTGTTATATTGAGACCTCTGTTCCCTTTCTGGCTCTTCCTACATGTCAGGCTCCTGCTAGCAAACCTGAAAACGTTTTTAGCCCGTCATATTAACAACTGCTGTTAACTTTCAGATACGCTATTAACTAGGCTAGTGTAAATCAGAGAGCTTAAATTGTCAAGAGTGCATCTAACTGCCAATTTTCTTTTTTTTTTTTTTTAAGGAAGTACCTTGATAACTTGGCTTATTCATTAATACACAGAATACTTATTAAAAGAAATAGGGACTGTTACGTTTTTCCATTTGTATGAGGGATGAAATTACTTTCCCCCTCTCCCCCTGCTGAGAAAATGATAAAGCTGCCAGCTCTCCGTGTTATCTTGCTGCTTACTAACACAAAGTAATTAATGAATTCAGAGTTCCACAGTTGGAGATAGATGACTTGAATGTTCAAAAACCCACCAGCTACAGTTGCATTCCTGTCCCAAAATGCCTCCATTCCTTCCCCACAGCACAGGAAAGCTTTTTAGCTCTGTGAGGAAATACAAGTTTTCCCTAACCCTTAAACACAGAAGGAAAATTATGCATGCAGGACACTTGCATGTGATTATTCCTTCACACAAGCCCTTTGGATCAGTGGAGGAGGGCTGTATTTTGCTCCATTCAGCAAAGATTACCCCACACATAAAATTTGACAGCAGTTTGCTGGTCAGTGGCACAGAAAATAGGTTTTATTAAAACAAGGCGCCAGAAGAAGTGATTAATCAGCCATCACCATATGATTAGATAGGCATTAATAAGCTCATGATGCAATTTAGCTGGAACTCTGCCTAACTGATGGGTATCCACAGACAGCATTTTCCTGAAAAATGAAGTTGTCAAATACTGGAGTAGAGGTTGTGAAATTAAAATTTTTCATATTACAGAAACAGTTTAGCTTAGGATGCACACACAATGTGTGCAATCAAATGCTTTCATTCTGTTAATAAGGTCTGACATGGATTTATGAGTGCCCAAGTCTGAAAAACTCCTAGTACTAATTACAATGCTTTACCACAATATAACTGAGACTTTTAAATAAAAGTTATGGAGATATTTGTTTTATGGCTATTTTCTCATGTTGTCCAGGAATGATTACTGTCTGTATTTCAGTGCTTTTCTAATGTAATTGGATTGAGGAGGTAGTGGGGAGTCCATGACATTTAGAAGAAAACAAGGACGTTCTGGAACTAATGTTTATTAATGGAGGAAAGAAAAGTCAGATATTATTGTCAGTAATAAGGCTGTATACTGATCAACCAGTTCTGCTCCAAAGTTAAGATCTTCTGTCAGTAATAGGAATGAAACAACCATGTATAAAAACTATCAATCCCACACATGTGGAAAAATATGCAGCAGATAAAAAATAACAGCATAAACAAAGGAAATAAAGGCTATCCAAGAAATTGAATAAATTAAAAAAAAAAAGGAAAAGTTATTCCAATACAAAAGAAATAGAAACCTGTCTTTTACTGCTGTACTCTGAAATCAGTGCAAAAATCAGTGTCAGGTTTACATTGTAAAGATAATTAATTCAATGCATACCACTCTGTTCATTAAAAACACACTGAACTATGCATAGGGGAACAGAAGTTGGTAATACCAAACTGCAAAACAAATGAAACTCAGCTAAGCATTTCATCACAGACTGAAGTCTTCACTTAGACACAAGTGAGTGTTATGTGTTTACATTACTCTCTTCAGTCATCACCCTCCCGATCTCATTTTCAGGAAGCTCTTTCCAAATTCCAGCTACTGTAGGGGTCGTTCATATTTGGCTCTCTGAATCTCACTTCTTGATTGCCCACAGTCTGAACTGATCCAATATGCCAAAAGAAAAACAGGAAACTGATGGAAAAGAAAAATCCACCACCCAGAATTAATAAGGAAAAGTGCTGAAAGTTCCCTTCACGAAATGCAGTTAGAATATTTAAAGCAGATGGCTATGAATCAAAAACTTCTAACTGCTTAAAATACATGCAGAATAAGCATGAGATAATGAATTTCAAAAATGCTTCCTGCTGTATTATACTCAAACTACCAGCTATATTTGTAGCCTCCAAATCCTCAAGAGATTTGCATTTCAAGTTACAAGGAAAGCCCCTAAACACTATTCTATCCACAAAAGGTTTCAAAGAGTGGCCTGTGGTAAAAAACAGTCTGAACAAGACAATGCTGGGGGGGGAAGGGAGGTGGAGGGGAGGAAAAGAGGAGGGAGGAAAAGAGGAGGGAGGAAAAGAGGAGGGAGGAAAAGAGGAGGGAGGAAAAGAGGAGGGAGGAAAAGAGGAGGGAGGAAAAGAGGAGGGAGGAAAAGAGGAGGGAGGAAAAGAGGAGGGAGGAAAAGAGGAGGGAGGAAAAGAGGAGGGAGGAAAAGAGGAGGGAGGAAAAGAGGAGGGAGGAAAAGAGGAGGGAGGAAAAGAGGAGGGAGGAAAAGAGGAAAACAAAGGAAAAGTCAGAAATGCTTTCCCAAATGTTTTAGCATATAACGAGAATTTTTGTTTTTCACTGATAAACTATATCAAGCAGAAATGATCAAATTTTCCTGTGAAGATTAACAAATCAGTTTATTCCATTAATCCCTTGCTTGAGTTTTTAAATATCCTAAAGAGATCTCTGTGTTATTTTTTCTCTCTACCATTTTACATCAAGTCAGAAAAATATTGAAATTATCTACTAAAGTAACGAGGATTTCACTGGAAAAAGTAGGAGAGGTCACTGGGATTTCAGAAGAAATCTCAGTACAAAGTCTCTCACATGGGCCCTTTCTCCTCGCAACACATGCCACTGTATTCGTGAGCTGAGAATGGACTGGGCAAGCTGGGTAGGTGCAAGACATCTGAGCTACAAAAATGCTAAACAGTGTGCAAGGTGTGCAATATTCAATTGGAGCAAGTATGTGTTCTAATTGTCATTTCCACACAAAGGTCTCAGTTTTGTAATAGAGTTTTATTTTCCATTTTGCAGCTTCTTGCAATACTCAGAGTCACAAGAAACACTGGAGTCTCATACTTCCTGCAGTAATAGCATATAAGGATGTTTCCTATATGTTATTTTCCTCAGCAGAGAAACACTATAAAAAGGCTACGCAATGTCAAGTCTGTCTATAAAGAATGTAGGGCTACAACATCAAGTCAAATGAGTGGGTTAGTTGTAGCATTCACTGCCTGAAATACGTACCAAGAGCCAAAGAAATGTGTTAGCATCTTCAAATATGCAGTTATGATATAATCAATTTACAGGTCTTACACACTTAGCTGTGAAACTAGTTTTTGTTTCTGTGATGAAACAAATAGAAATACAGGACTATTTTTCCTATCAGAACATCAGTGCAAATAAGAAGAGTTCACACCAAGTTATGTAAGTTTAGTTCACAGCATATTCCTCTCAAATTAACAGAAACATTGAGAACTTTTTCCTTGACCTTACAAAATTTGAACGAAACTACAGAATATTCATCATTCCCCAACAACAGTACAAGTTACTTGAAGAAGAAAATAAAATACTAATGAACATATTTCACAAAATTTAGTGAACTACCAAAGTAATCAGAGACAAGAGTATTTTTGATCTGAAATGCATGATTCTCAATACCAAGATACTCAGATTATTGTGTTTAAATTCTTGAATTCTGTGTAAAAAGCTCGAAAAATATTTTAGCATTTATTAAGCTATCCAAAACACTGCATTTGGAAGTGGGGGGTGGGGAAAGTAAATTCATTTTAGATGAAGCATTTAAACATTAAGTCAATTTGCCTCGAATTTTCACTGGGAAACACAAATGGCAGGATTTCAAAAACCTGCCAAACACCATTCCTAGAAAAATAAGAAACAGTAAAGTCTCTCATTTGTATACTTTAGATAGTTCAAGGATTTAGGAAGAAAGACCTGCTAAATATTGAGTTCAAAAGGTGTTAACTCGAGTTTCAAGCCAAACTAGGAAAGGACTCAGCATCTTGCGCCCTGTGGGATCACTACAGAACAAGAATTGTGATCCTTCTTCTAGGCAGAGGCAAATTCTAGCTGCCTAATATGTTCCTCTGAAGATCTCCAAACCCACCAAGTTCTTTCTTTAAAATGAAGGCTTTGTACTTCACTAAGTAATGTACCTAAAAATGAGTGACACATGGCTGAGGAGAGAGAATAAGAACCTCACCTGAAATTCGTTGGAAAAGCCAAAGGATTTATCAGTTATTGACATTATACAGTTTGGACAAATGCACAAGTTCTTTTGAAGAAGTAGAGCTATAGACAGCAAACTGCTTATAAGCAAACAAACATCACCTGGAAATGGCACTTTATAAAAAGAGAAGAAATGCACAAATACCCAGTTAACCAAAAGAGTCTACTGCTAAATGACCTACATACACACTAGCTTACGTGAATCTACCACATTAAATAATCACCTCTAAAAAAGCTGTGAAAAAACAGGATTGCCAAATTCGTCCCTTTCCCTCTGCTCTGTATGTACCGTTATATTCTGTGACTCATCGAATATTTTTTAAATAGAAGCTTCTTTTAAGAAAAGTAAGTGTTCTGCATATTTATCAACAGACTGTTGGCTACCAAAGGCTGCTTCAGGAGTGGAAGCCGCGTGTCCTGCCATAATTACAAGCACATTCCACCACATCAGCAGTATCTGCACAAAGCAGCATTAACTACAAAACTCATCCACAGGACTTCATAACCCAAACGAACTAAGGCTAAGGCAGATAACAACACCTAACCAAACAGAAGTCAGGACTCCTGCTAGCAGCCTGAGTGCCCCGTGTTGGAAGTTTCTCTGCTTTGCTCTGCCTATTGCAAAGAATGCTGTCTCCATAAAGAAAAGTAAGGAGTGAGCTTTTACCACCATCACATGAAAAAGGAAAACAAATTCTTATCTATTTATGCACAAAGAGAGGGACAATTATTTGAAGGACTAAAGGGCAACTGCCTGTCTAAACAGCAAACAGTGGAAAAGGCTGCAGCCCAGGTAGAAAGAGGAGAGTGCTAGGGAAAGGAAGGACAACCTTCAGAGCTCAGTAACTGTCACATGTTTATCAAAAAGCCAGTTATGGATCAAGATGAAAGGCCTTACAAAAGCAATGACTGAGGGGATTATCCTCCCCTTCTCAGTTACCATGTTGACAGTACTCTAAAGCACAGGTTTCAACTTTAATTTGAAAAATAAAGCACAGATACCTACAAAGAGCTCAGGAAGAGTCAAAAAGAGCATTCTCCCTTTTTTTAACCTAAACGCGTGTGTGTGTGCGTGTGTGTGTATGTATATTTTACAGGCATGCTTTTGAAGGGAAAGGAGTCAATCCAGCCTGCCCGCAGGAGCTCAGTAGGAACCTTTACGGCAGCTGAGATCATGCAGACACTCCAAAGCGGAGCCTGCTGGCACAGGACACCCTGCCCACGGCAGAGACAAAATGCGGCTCAGCAGGGCGGCCGCACTGGCTGCTGTGGTGGGCAGCTGCCTGCCCGGTCAGGGCTGCCCAGTAGCCTGCGGTCCTGCTCCCGCTGGGACACGGCTCTGCCTGGAGAGCGGCAGCTCAAGTGCTCAAAACTAAAATGCAGGTTTAGGAGAGGCTGGGTGATCCTGAGGCACACTGAGGCAAGATCTTGGTTTATAGTTCCCATTGAGTTCTGAGCTCATCCCAAGCCCTGCTACCTTGCTGCTCGGAGGTGACTGATCGTGCCGTTCAAAACAGCAAGGCAGTGTTCCTGTGAAGAGCAGGGGTCTGTGGCCTCCGCTGTGCTCAGATCCCAGCCCAGGCTATAAAGCAGGCACCAGGAGCCCAGAGGGAGAATCTCACCTCTGCTAACAGAGCTGCTCTCTGTTCTCAGCCTCTCTCTGTTCACTTACACCCCTGGTCCTAAACCCCTTCATTGCTTTCACTTTCCTTCCCCCTATCCCAAACTCAACAGATGTTGCTGTCCTCATAAGTAAATAAAAAATGCTAACTCTCTATGATAAGAGAGAAAGAAAAATCAAATCTGCCTGTGACCTTTACACCTGGAGTAGTGTAACACTCACACTACAGTGGTACTTAAACACTTAAAACAGACCGATAGACTCACCTGCTTGAAAGCCTCTGGTTTTACTACTGTTATTGAAACAAAACGTTTGATCGCTCTCCAGCATGACCTTTCAAAACCAGAAACCGTATCTCCTCAGTGAATCAACATGACCACAGTCACTAAGTAATGGCATCGAATCATTTTTTCCACAGACAAATAGTTGCTATGTGTGAAATAACACCTGTTCTCACTGGACTTGTCATTTTTGCTTATACATTGTAGATTCACTCTGCGATGTAGCTACCATGGATTAAAATTTCCTATTGCCATGTGGAGATGCAGTTACATACATGCAGATGTATCCTCATGCGTACAGTACCTATTCAGAACTGTTCAGCAATGACGTTCAGTGACATCCCTCAGGAAACCATGCATGTTTATCATCGACTCTGACACACCACACAAGCAATACAGAGATGAACGCTGCTCCTCCCCAAACTCAGTTCCTTCCCATTTCTGCTCAGTCCTACTCAGTCTTGCAATCCTAGCTCTATCTTTTCTCTTCTTTTAAATGCTACCCATGTTGCTGCCATTCAAATGCTACCCGTTTGGGGATGACTGTTCACATCCAAACTTGTACAATACAAAAGTCAATGATGCTTGTACAGCATCATTAACATCAAAAGCATCCCAAGGTGGTGAACTCTGCAAGATAAGGAGAGTTAGAAACAAAATTGCAATAAGAAAATCTTGACTGAACTTGAAGATTAGGTTGGGTTTTTTTTTTTAATTACCACAGAAGGTATTGGTACGGTACCTCCTGGAGGATCAGCACACTAAACACGTTTCAAGAGGAAGAATCTCCCGTGTAATCTTCCAGCTGCAACTGCTTTGAGGTCCTATGGAGCTGCCTGATAGAGGACTTTCTTGTTACGCAGTTCTGCAGACATCATTAACATTTTCCAGAGTCCCAGCCTATATAGCACTGCTATGCATTTCCTACACTGACACCATTTTGCACCAGTCACCTAAAAATTCTTTGAATTTGCTATCATAAGCCACCAAGATGAGACAAAGGATCCCTCTGTTTTTGAAATTTTGCATCCACCTAGCCAAATATTGCAGAAAGCTACCCCTACAAGAAACCACTATAACACAAATGTAGATTTGGATAATTTTCATATACACTATGAGATGTTTACATAGTGTTGTAAACAATCTATTTAAAAATACTGCATAATTCTTATTTCCATTCTCGATATATGACTTGGCAAAAATGAAAGTTATAGTTTATTTAATGTAAGGTCTTCAGCTTTACAAGTAATTCAGGTTACAGTTGTGTGCATTGCAAAAGAAGAGGAAAATACAATGTTTGAGCATCACACTATCCTGACTTTACCTCAGCTGTGAGGTTAATATAAAGTTGCACTTTGTATGGTCAGTAATAGGAGAGCTGCAACAGACAAGAATTATATCTAAACCATGAATAATTTATTTTTCAAAACACTTTTTAACAAGCTAAAGTATCAAGTTTTTGCCTTCTCAAAAGAATTATGGTATTTTTTAACAAAAAAAAAAGTTAACGAAATTAAGGCAAACAGTAAAAAGACAGAAAGTGACAGAAGCCACCTATGCAATCTTAATTTCAGTCTGTTCCTGTCAATGTCTTTCAACATAGCCTTCCACATGTCCATTGCCTTTTCAACATCAACTCTGTCCCATTCAACACGTAGAAGAGAGGGTGGTCACTTACTGTTGTACTTCATCCAAGCTCAGTGTGCAACCATTTTGGTGAATATTGATAAAAATAACCTTCTTCTAAAGATATAACTACTAAATGCCATCATCAATTTTATGACGTTCACTACAGCAACGATAATCTCAGAAATATTAATTCAGTTTTCACAATACCTTAGCCATACATTTAAACTATCTAAAACATGGATCCATTAATGTTAAGGAGAGAGTTCAGTTTAAGATGCCCAGGATCAGATTTCTAACATTGTTTTACATTTTATGGGTAGCTTTCATCAGCTACTGTCCTCAACACCTGCACAAATCAGTCCTGAGGTAGGAAGACATACCAAACCAGAAAAAGTACAACTAGCAATCACTGCTTAGCTTACTAATTTAACTGCTTAGCTAGACTGACCTGGTTTAAAAACTTGGTGTGTTCATAGCTTTGGAGATTCATCTCGTAGCATTAAGAAAATGAGGGATTTAAGAGACTATCTCGGCTTTACATAGGATTTTGTAGCAAAACTGAGACTCTTCAGCATTCTGAAATGGCATTTTAATGTGAGAAGTTCAGCTTTTTTTATCTTTTTGTCTTGTATTATGCCTAAATATCATTCAGTACATAATTTCCAACAATTGCAACAGATTAGTTTTGTGGTTCTAAAGACAAATTTAACTGCACCATTTTCAATTTCTCTGTGCTTAAATGTCATTAAAAATAAATTTTAATAAATAAATAACAGCAAAAAAAAAAACCCACACTCAACTCTTCCAGGACTAAACTGGGAATCTTACTGAATGGCATCAGTATGTTGTCATCCTTTATGTTAACTAGCTATATTTTATGGATGGCAAGAGGATAATACCTATGGAACTGACTAGTAAAAAGCAGAGAAACAATCCCCTTATTTTCTCATCCAGGCTAAAAGCCCCACAGCACACCTTGAGTTCCCCATCCTAATCTCTCTGCCAGTATTTCTCAGCTGTCCTCATGGCAGCTCATTACATCAAAGTGCCAGTTTCAGTGACTTCCACACCAGTCATTTTCAGTCAGCAGCTTTATGTCCAGCTATTCTCAGTTTCTTTCCTAGGACTATAGGGAATCTGAACCAATTCTTGTTTTAATCCTTGTGTCTAGTTCACTTTGGAGCTGTGCAAAGCTGCAGTCTCAGAGAAAGGTTAGGTCATCTCCACCATAGCCCCCTTAAAAGCATAGCTTTTCCGTTCCATTTCACACGGTAAATTGGCTCTGGTTCTCCCTGCATTCAAACCCACTGCAACAGTGCCCAAGTCTTCGAAAAACATAAACTTGTACATTAATTTTCTGTTTTCAGGACCAGTGTCCAGTTTCAGATGGGTGTTCTGAAAAGAACACCCAAAAGGATCAAACAGCCTACTTCCAGCTCTGAACCTCGAGCTCTCTGAGAATGGCACAAATGCAATCAGTCAAAGAGTAGGTCTAAGAAACTCCAACACATCTATTTAGCATTTCTTATAAGTGCTTAAATGTCTTTACTGAGAAAGAAAATGTGAAATAAATCCTTTGTATTTTTTTTCCTCCCATCCCCCCACACCATTTAAGACCATCCCACAGGAGTTCATAGTGGCATTGATAGAGTTTCACATCTTCATTGTCAACTAGGAGAACAGGATAGAGCTTCCAAGCACAGAAAATCTCCATAGCATATAGTAGTAGAAAAGCACAGCTGCTGAGCAAATGCTGGTTAAAAAAAATGAAGAAAACTGCACATAGAAGTGTTTAGTAAACAACATGGAAACTAAGATCAATTTGCAGGAAACTAACAAAGGAATTAACCCTACATTTTATTTTCATAAAAGTAAACAAATTTCAAAATACATTAAGGCAAATGTGAGCCAATTTTTTCTGTGCAATGAAGTCTAAGAAGACAAATAGCAAAAAAAGACTTCAAATTTACTCAGTTTTTCAGTCAGAAAGTAAAGAACAAATACAGTGTGAGTTCCTGAATAAATGCTTAAAATCATCTCAATATAACTGCTAGAGAGCCCTACACTAACCTGATGTATTCTATTACGTACTGCATGATGTCATTCAAAACACAAAAATTGTAACTACATATACATTCAATCTCTTGCTACAGGTGATATGTAAAGAAATCCTTACTTATTTCAGTAGTATATTTTTTCTAGTAAGCATCAAAAATGTGACACTTGATGCAAAAGGACACAGAAGCCACTGAGAGAAATCCGCCTGGTTCCATATAGGACAAGTGAATTTGGTGCACCTGTCCTGCAAGAGTCATTAAACCATAATTCCAATAGAAGCACACTCCAAGTGCAGGTGATTTTACTAGCAAGCAATTCATATAGCATGAAGCCTACCCATTAGCAGAGGAATTGAACTTTCCGCCCACTATGCTGATAAAATTGCAAAAAAAAATGAAACCCCATAGCAGTCTCATACTCTTCTATATATACCTGAACAAAAAAAGCCCATGCACACACCTCCTGTGGACAGAACAAAGCAGAGATCAGCATCAGGAGCTCACCAGAATAGGTGCCTCTTACTCTACACCCTCCCAATGAAATGAGATTTTGCCACAGATGGACGGTACAATGATAAAATCAAGGTAGCTTGACACTTGCTCGTCTTCTAGTAGACCAGAGTGAAAAGAATGTTTTACCACTGCTGACAGCAACAACTAAAGCTGCTGTGAAAGACAGTTTACCAAGAAAGAGTTTCACTGAAAAGGCACAGTTCACAACAGTCCTCTGCATGAGATGTAACATCTCTCATCCAGACAGACGCACACCATACTGGCAGGTGAAAGCAAGTCACATACCATGTGTATTTACACGTCACATATATATATACACACACACATATATATATACACATATGCATATATACACAAAATTCATCCACTAGGGTATGGCATGCAACATACAGTCCAGAGTCTTCAAATTTCAATGGCCTCATTTATGATAATTACAGAGGACTATAAAAGACATCACAAGGCAAAAGAGTAGTATGTTATTTATATCATGAGACTGCTAGATATATTTCAGAAAACCCCAGCAAAGCAAGCGCAACTTAAGGAATTACAAGTTCTTATTGGTTTCAAAATAAAAGCAAGTTTTTGTTCTAGCCAATATAAAAGATACGTGACTTTCTGCTTGTTTGCTTACAGTAAAATGCCCTTTAAATGTCAAGCTAATTTAATTTCCTGTACCTAGTCACTGTACCCAAAACTTTTTTTGATCTCTTTGAAGTAATAAATGCATTAGAATACAATAAAAGTTCAAACTAGCCACTTGTTATATTATACAGATAGCAGCAGCGTTTTGAATCCTCAAATTCTCCCTTTAGAAAAAAATCATTTATATTGAAGCATATGACACAAATACCTTTGAAATGTATTTCAAATAAGAGCTAGTAGCAATAGCTTTTATGAAGGTTACCTTACACTTCATTTTAATATGTGTAGCCTCTTGGTGAATTTTTATTTTAATAGCTAATTTTTATGCAGCATATTCGCTTGAGGATGATTTCAAAAACCTTTCAAAAAAAAATCCAAATCATTTGCTGAGGCAACTGATGCTAAGAAAATATCTGATGTTTTTCCCTGTCAAATATGTCTGGATACCTTTTCTTTTGGCAGCTCTAGAACTGTCACATAATAGAAAAGCGACTTGGTGGAGGATTTTGTAGAATCTGGAAAATTCACCTGTATATCGTCAACAGAGACTTAAAGTAGGTAAGTTTGCGCAAGAGTATGCATGCTGGCCCTGATTCTGGCCAAGAAACTAGCAATAACCAGCCTCATCACCTACTTCAGCTATCATCAGCTATATATCACGGCTGAAATCTGTATGCTGGATCTAAAGGTACCGGTCATTGGAAGATTTTTCATGAATTGTCAGTAGCAGCAAGACAGGACATACTGAAAGTAAGAATTAAGGCAAACCCTGCATATACAGGCAGGACAGTCCAAGTAGGACATAGGGAAATCATTTTCCTTGTCATAAAAGGTGAGACTGGTTAATAGCATACTATGTACAGGTCTGTTCTCTAACTTTTATGAAAAAGAGGTTTAAAACTCAAAACTGAAAGAAGCCATAAAATTCTAAATCCCTTCCTCACACCTGAAACCTAGCAACTTCCTTCCCATGTATATGTGGAACCTCTTCTGAGCAAAAACCAGCAGTGTAGAAGGTACCCCATCACAAGAGCAGTTGATGGTAATGTAAAACAGTCAACTTTGCCTTGCTTTCCTCTTACAGGGACATAAAGTTAAGTCCCTTTCACCTACCCAATATCCACCACACCTGGAAGAACTTAACTATCTACCCCTGTTTCTAATATTGTTTATATTGTTCAGAAATCTCCGAAGTTATTGAATGCAAGAGTACTAACAGGAAATTTAGCCTGGCAATCTATCCAAGAAAGTTAGGAAAAATTTCCAGGAACTGATTTAATTATGGCATCTCAGCACTTTCATAAGGAGAAAGAACTAAATGTTAGAGCTCTTGAATCTAGTAAAGGAAGGTTTGATTTAATAAATAAATAAATAAGCAAACAAAAAAAAATAACAAAGAATCAGTAGCAAAATACAGTTAAAACATCTTAAGTTGTTGTAATTATTCTAGAAAGCTCTGGATTTGCTTTCTCAGGATCATTCAGTCTTATAAGCTTTAGTGAAAAACAAGGCACTGGGCTCCAAAGCGGGCTCACTGGAAAAATATAACAACCAGTCTAAGAATAAATGACTTGAAAGCTTTTTCTGGTCTTAAGTGTTTTATAAAAACATAAGGATTGCCATTTTCATATTTCACCTGCTTTTTTAATAATAAAAAGTTACGCTCAAAATCCAAGTAAAAATAATTACAAAATAATACTGAGGCTGTTGGCCTGTCTAGGACAGAGCAGCTGTAATTGCGCTTGCCTAAGAGGCCAGAACCCAGACTCTAGACACACATGTAATGATAGTCTTCATTTATACCATTATTTACTCTTCTCTTTCCACAGTATTCCTCCCTTTTTCTGGTTCTTTTCTGTGAATGAACGAACAATTAAAGTAGTACATGCATATAGCACTCAAGCCCTCAGCAAAATCAAAAATTTACCTGTTTAAAATGAAAAGCGTAAATAATGCTGCCTGAGCAAACAAACAGGTTGTGGTTTTACTTTTTAAACCAAAAGCATACACTCAAGCTATGAATTTCTATGTTTTAATGAACTGCCAGAGCAAAGCATAGTATTTGAAAGGGAAATGATAAAACTTCAAGTCACAAAGGAACTACTCAGTGCCTAGGGCCAGAAGAAACAGAGCACTACACACATTCTTTCTTATGAAACTTCACTCAATTTCCACTGTTGCCTTTGATACCAGCATTTAGCTGATTCAGGAAAGAGAAGAGATATACGTAGATGCATCACTAATCTCATGAAGTATGGAAATTCTCATTTTCAGATTCTTGCACTAAAAAGGTAGGTATTTATTGCAGATGTAATCTTGCACGTTTAATACATACTAATTGAGAATTAAAGTTAAATCCAGTATAGTGCACGTGGTTATTCTTTCTTAAGCACAAGGAAAGCTGTTTATTGTTCTGACTCAAGTCAGCATGAGATTTTTTGTTCATATTACTCAACCATTTCATTATTTCTGACTTATCTGCTATATAATAAGAATATCTATTATATAAACATAGCATTCAAGAGATTACACACCACAAAAAGCAAAGAAGCACAAGGAGACCACTTTTGAACACAGTAGCCTTAATGATTTCTAATGTAATGAAAAGTAATTGAGGACTGAAAAGATCTCCCTTTGCAGGATTCCTTCCATTAGAAAACTGAGGTCATATTGAATCCAGTTTATAGTAACAATCTCTCAAGAAATTTATACACTTTATTCTCCTAAATGAAGGAAAACTCTATTACTCTAAATAAAAATTTGATGCTCCTCCAGGAAGATAATAGCACTTCAGATGTATGCACAAAATTACCTCTTCTCATAAAATTTAAAGTAACCACATCAGTCATTAAATGTCAAACTCACACGTTCTAACAGTTACTTCAAATGAATATGAAGCTGCCTACATAAGTACCTACCCTATGATAAACACCTAGAAACGCAAAGGAAAACTTTAAATATTTTTCATAGAAACTACATACAGACACCAAATGTCAGTTCTGTGAATTTATCAGCAAGTACATATTCAGTCATTTTATTATTATTATTGGCTTCCAGAGACTAATTAGAAAGAAAAATAATGACACTGACAACAATATGACCTTGTTCATCCACAAGCTGCTATTTTTGAGATTATTCTCTTCTGATATCAAGATATCAGTATGCAAGAGACACACAAGCAGATTCCTAATGCGTTTGCACAGAAGCCAGACAAAATTTGCAGTAGAAATATATTCAGTACTCAGTGATGAACAGCTATCTGTGTTGTTATAGCTATAGCTCTGTATCTTCTGCTAGTGTTCGGATTTAACAGGTGTAGAGAGTACAGTAAACTACTCTGTAAAAAAGGTAGCAACCAGATAATAATCACACTCAGACTTTGATTTACCCTTCTCGTGCGCATCTCAGAAGACCCGTGAATACAGAGCACCGTACATCAGTACAACTGCCATCACTTTTCTTTACGCATGGATATGAATGCCTAGAACTCTGACCTTCATGGTTATGCATGAAAAACATCAATAATTTTTTCCAGGATATACCAGATTGCCATCAAACATGGTTCTTCCAGCCTGGAGTATGTAGGTCCCATCAGTCACTGTGCCCTACAAAAGCCTTTTTCTGCTCACATCTAGCACAGAAAATACTCCAGAACTAGTGCAAATGTTCCACCTCAGACCTCTACAAAGCTCTCCTTAGCCTGCCCTCTTCCCAGCAGAATCCCTGAGCTCACATTTTCTAACCATTCTGCAGAGAACTTAGTTCTTTATCCCATGTTCTCTGGATGTGATCTCTGTATTAAGAGTAAACTTTCACTTAACAGTTGGCCCCAAGACTTTGCTAAAGACAGCCCAACAGAAAATCTATCAATTAATGTTATGATTTTTAAAAAAGTTTCAATGCTTTCATTCACCCTATTCTGCCCTATAGCATGACTTTAACACGCACTCCCCTTCACTTTTGATAGTTTCTGCTCCTGCCCACATTTGGTGGTAATAAACAGCAAGAAAACTGTTGCTCTGTTTCACACATATGGCCGTACACAGTTATCGCTGTGGATTTGCTTACTCTTGATTTCAGTATTTACAAACTCAGGGAAGAGGGGTTCTCCTTTAGAAGCACAGATCTGCTTACTTTGGTATTATCTCTTCTCCCAGATATGCTTTTCATTCTCTTGCTGTTGGAGTTAGTCCTTGAAACAAATTCTCACTGACCACCCACGCTTTGGGTCATCCATGGGACTTCATTTCTCAAATACCATTTTCAGTCTCAGTGCCTGGCATTTTATGGGACTAACTATTTTATGTTAGTTTAAAGTTTGCCTTCTCAAGGCATCCCCAGAAATATCAGAGGCATGCTTCTCTCCAGCCAGCTTTCTTGAGTGACAGACTTATGGCTAATCCCTACTTCTCTTTTATCTGAAAAACTCCTGAGCCTACAGTCACTCTTCCTCACTTACAGTTTATAGGATTTGAGTCAGAGCATGGCATTCAAATTAACCCTCCAGGGTGTATATGGAATACTCAACTACATCATAACAAATCAAATTAACTACACAGCAGAGAACATTGATTACACTACTATGATTTATTTGTAAATACCTATTTGCTAGTCAAACAATTAACATTATTTCTATATCCTTCCTCTTCCAGACTGCAAAAATATGTTAGTTAGTTCCCATATTTTTTATCCACAGAGACACAATAACATTCTATTCCACCTCTAAAGGTGAGTTATAGGACATTTCAGCTCAGGCCGCACAGAACAATTTCATTGCTTCCAGACAAAAACAGAACACATCCAAGTCATTTTAAGACTACTTGACAGTCTCACTTGATACAGTCAGAAATCCTCAGAAAGCTTATCTGTTCTGAAGAAGTGATCAAGCTTTTTATTTCACGTTATGAGATCTCAAATTAAAACATTCTTGTAGCTCTATGCTGATCCACAGCACATTGAAATTGTGGGGAACTTACAACTCTGGCAAGCTTCAGTGAAAGCTGCAAGTGCTTAGAATTTCTCAAAATCAGACCTTTCTTGTAGCAAAGGAGGTAAATTAAACATAAGGAATTCATGATGCCATAAGCTTATGGCGGTCATGAAATCTGCGGTACAATGGGAACAAAATTGTTGTATTTTGCAAGATGAAAAAGTGAATATTTAATAACTTACCCCTTCTGCCTTTTCTTCTGTGTTAGCCAGCATTTCCTGAAGGGCTCGTACTGACAGAGACTGCTCCAGCACAAAGGTGCAGATGGACAAATCAGGTGGAACATTCTAGGTGAAAGAAAAACATGAAATCACATTAGTGACAGATTTGCTGAATAGCACTTCCCAGTGCCTCTATTTCCCCTCACTCTCCATGAATCTGAAAGATCTGCTACATCCTTGAGGCTGCGAAAGGCAGCCACATCCTGGGCTGCAACAGTTAAGGCTCAGCCAGCAAGCGAAGGGAAGTGATTCTTCCCCTCTGCTCAGCATCTGCAAGCTGACACCCAGGTACTGTGTCCCACTCTCAATGAAAGAAAGAAACCAATAAACTGCATCACGTTCAGCAGAGGATCACCATGATCATCACCCTGTGCGGCTGAGGGAGCTGAGCTCGAGCAGCCTGGATGGAGGAGAGGGAGGAGAAGGGGATCTCACGGCTCTCTTTACCAATCTAGTAGTGACTACATGGAAAATGGAGGCAGATTCTTCTTGGAGGTGCTCCTTGACAGAAACAAGAGCAGCAATACAAGTTGTACCAAATTATAATCAGATATTAGGGAGGAAAATTCACCCTGGGAGAAAACTCTGTCAAAGGTTGCCGAGCAAAGCTGTGAAATCTCTGCTTGGACATTAGCATATGGAACACATGTCTGAGACATTATGCTCAGATACTGGGAGAAGCAAAATTCATTCTTTAGGCTACTGGTAGTATCCAGGCCTTATCCTTACGATGATCTCCAGGTCAAGATGAATTTGCTGTGGCAGAAATATTGAACACTGAGTATTAAGGTCAAGCCAGTAGCTTCTCAGCCTTGCAGGGCATCATGCTTCACCATATTCTGTTCTAAGTGAGATAAAACTAGAGTCTTATAGAAATAAATATTTAACTTGTCATGACTGGGGAAAAAAAGAAAAAAAAAAAACCACGAAAACGAGCTATCGAAAAGCTAATTTTCCAGACTATCATAAAAATTTGTAATAAAATTGAAACAGGTTTGTAATAGCAATGTCTAAGTTACAAAGCAGCAAAGCAAAATTAGACTTTATGCAGGGATCTTTTCTTCTGTTAAAAGAAGAACATGCAACTCCTACACACTTTTTGTTGCCTCCAGAAATTCTTTCATGTTCCTTCTCTTTTTCTTTTCACGTTAGTTGCATATTTTAGTTTAGGAATACATCTACTGACTATGGGAAATTGGTTTTATACGCCATGAATGCTTTTACTGCTAAGGCTGTAAAACTGCACATTTTTTTGAACTGTGTACAGTTTGAAGAGGCCTCTTCCAAGGTCACAAATTTAAACTGTAAAAGGTAGTTGCAAAACCATTTCATTCCCTCTTTTTCAAAAGTTAGTTTACTCAGAATATCTCACACTCTTAATAGCTTATTAAATTTCTGTTCATCACTCCTAACTACAGTAATTCAAGTCTGTTTATTAACTAATAGATCTTTTATTACCTTCCACTATTTATATTTCAGTAAAACTAATGTAAAGTGGTATTTTTAATTAAAGTCTAAGCCAGATCAAAAAGCATTAACTAGCATCCTCTTTTGTATGGGATTTTGACCGACTTATGCAATGATACTTAGGCATAAAATATTTTAAGCCAACTCTTTTAGAATCAGGCCTCTGCTTACTTGTCAGTGTTCTTGTTATCATTTTTCTTTTGTAGTTACTCAGACACTACAACAGTCTTTTTCATGCCAGTATTAGGCCAAAAGACAACCAATTAGATTATCTTCAAAACATCTTTGTAACGTAAGTGCTATCATAAGCCCTTCTTTTACAAAGCAGGAAAGAGAGCACTCAACAATCACAGGTTGCAAGGTGCTGTTTCTGCTCAGTAAACACGAGCACAATTTTCCATTCTAGAAAGCCTCACAGAAATGAATTGCCTGACAGTCCAGCTCACTCTCAATTCTCCCCAGCGAAGACTGTCTTGACAAACAAGAATCTCAACAAAACAGAAAAAGATGATCCTTATATTGTGCTCAGCAAAAAGCCAAGGCTACATTTTCTGTATCTGTTCAGTCATAAGCAAACAATGTCTCCTTAACATTGTTCCTACTGTTATCAGTCATTTAAAGCAAGATTTTTTGCTCACAGAATATGATGCATGCATATAATTTTGTGACCTATCAAAAGTTTTTACTATTAAACCTATCCTACAGGTTATACACTCTGAAATATGGAAAATCCTGCATCATTTCACAGAGTGATCAAGCCAACATAACTAGGACACTCCTCCTTCATCAGTTCCATTCTTCTTTACATTCAAGACAGCCATAAGCATTTTCTTCTCGCCCCATTAGAACTGAGGAATGACGTCCCAATTAACATTTTTCAGCTATTCTCATAACAGATGAGTAAGGCACACTTTGAGGAGACAGAGAGTAATAAAGATGAGATGTATGAGAACGTCTTGCTTTATTTAAGTGAACGTTGCACCTCATTCTTATAGTCTAGCAAAACGTTAGAACCAGAGCACATTATCCTGTCTCATCTCTGTTGCATGAATGTCTGGACACTCAGTGGCCCTTGGAGAGCAATGAGTTTTCCGTAAAAGCTGAAGGAAGATGCATCAAAATGCTTGCAGTGAGCATGTGAATCGGACTCTTCCTCTCTGGCAGTTTCTCATCCAAATCTGCTCTACTGAATATCCAACAGGTGTGGCTGCACACAGTGTACAACAATCACTTCATGGACACACGTGGGACAGACGCAGAACTGCCAATGTACTTAGCTCAGTTACAGCTCCGCTCACCCCTATGCAGTCCATTCTAATGCTGATGCTTTTAAAAGCTCTCAATTTAGAACACAAGGCTTCAGGCTGGCATATAGACACAGATTGAAGGTGTCTGTTCTGAATAGCCTCCTCCAAAAAATAATAATTCAGGTAATTTCTAAACCCTCATTTAAATATACTAAAAATTTATTCACAGTGCATCTTCTGTCACTTCAAAGCATAAAATAAAAATGAGGAAGGAAAAACACAGACTCTTTGCCAGTCCTCTGATTATTTACCTTATCTCTCATATTACCTCACACACAAACAGAGGAAGGAATATGAAAAACAAAGGTATTCTGTGCTATATGGCAGCCTAACAAATTGCAAATTACAAATTGCAAATTATCGAGTAGTTTTTAGTTCCCAGTCTGGAAAGTGGCAGTATATTCTAGGAGTTGCAAGGAAATTCTATAGCAGTTTGAAATATCAGGCTTTTTTGAGGATAGGTCGAATGTGTAGGCAGATATTTTAGTGATTGCTTTGCTAGACTATGAATACAAGATTAAATAAAAAAGAATTTTAAAGAAAATCTTGTGCGACATGTCTAACAACCACTCACAAAGGCACTTTTAATGAATACCAAAACAACCTGTAACTAGCTGGAAATTTTCAAAAGTTTACAGGTAATAATAAATCTTTAATTTGAGAGCAGAACACAAATTAATCCTCCATAAAGGATCAGTGCTCAAAAGCAGACGTCTCAACAGACATATAAAACCATATTGGTAATCCTCAACATTCTTTTCCATCAATTTTTATTGTATTCATCTTTGCTGCAGTAAATTTCTAAATGAAGGCATAGAAAAATAGTTCATATTCCAAAAGGGGATTGTTTTGTTTCATTTTGTGACAGCATATGTAATGAGGTCCTTGGACAATCCAGGGAATCGTATCACTTATCTTTAATCCAAAAGATCAGTGGAAAACTCTGATAAGCAATGGCAGTATCCAAACCAATTTATTTTCAATTTATTTTCGACACATATGTAAAACCAATTATATTTTAATAGTTTTTAAAATAAAATATATCTAGTGACTTAAAAAGTAGCAGCTCCAGTATTTCTCAGGGCTTTAAATATTACTGATTTTCTCTGCTAGTTTTTGTTTACAACTTGTTAATTATTTGTGTAGACAATCTAGTCAGTCATAATTACAACGTAATACGCAAGTAGCTTGATAAAAAAAAAGATTATTACACAAATAAACTAGAAATTATACATTAAATTTCAAAAGGAGATTAAGTACTACTAGGAGAAAAATAATAAATTACTATCAACTTTTTCTATTGATCCTTCATCATTGTTTGTAATAGCCCAGTTAGCAAAAGTAGACAAATTAAAATAATGTAAATCTCATCTGCAATTTTAAAAGCATATCCGTTACTGGAATAATTGGTGGATTATTTAGAAATTTTGAGAATTATTTCTTCTCCATGGCTATAGTTCCAAACGATACTTATTGTATACACTAATTTTCTGTAGTAATATTTGCATAGGAGATTATGCTTTACTCTGTAGGAGGAAGATTTGCAAATTAGTTAATCATACCCTTTATTAAAAAGGTGTTTCAAGTAAAGCTTTTGAAATGCTGTTTAAAAATATCTCTAACTCTAGTCCAGCCCACAACTGAATCATGGATACCGGATGTATTCATTACACACTATTTCAGGTTTTAGTGAATTATTATTTACAAGCATACCATACTCCAGTGCGATGACAATGAAAGCATGAGGCTGAGATGCACAACTCAGTCTCGCTGTCATTACTCTGATGATCACACAGTGCTAACAAGCCACAATAACGTGTGACCTGCTCGTATAATATGATGCATATAATCTTGTGAATGTAAATTGAACTTCTGCCTCTCATAAATATTAGTACAAAACTGAAGAATAATAAATCGCATCAGCAAACATAACTCTCTCTCCAAGAATAAGCAGGTTTACTTCAGCTTTATTTCTTTTCCTAGTTATTTGCAAGCTTCCTAGCTGTTTTCTTAGGCTCAAGGTTACTGTTATTTGTCTTCTAACCAAATTCCCAATGAAATGGACTTGCAGGTATTTAATCTCTAACTGTATACGAAATATGGATACATCAGTGCCTAGAAAAACACCTAACTAAGTAGCCTGATTTACAAAGCATTCACAGTTTGCATCATTGTCAAAAAACAAGATGTGGGTGATCATAACCGTTTTAAAACCAGCACATTTATTCGGTGCCTAACTTTGAGAATCCAAGTAGGAGGATTCAGAAAATTAATTTTAGTACAGAATTTAAGCAAAACATCTGTAGTCCTATTTATGAGAGTAGCCTGAAAGAAACAGAACCCATCATCTATTTTCAAGTTACATTTAAATTTATACATCTCAGTCCTTTCTACTTAAATGAGATTCTCTCTCTGGTAATGGTGATGAAACACACTGAGTATTACCAAGTAAAAACATAATTTTCTAGGACTCTACATAGAAGGCATAGCTTTTCATGTTTTCAAGCTTGTCATCGACAAGACGGACCCAGTACAGAAATACATGACTTTGATGACAAGTCTCGACAGGCAAATAAGATGAATCATACTCACCAAATCCCAAAACAAGAAAAGACAGAGTATGAATTATGAGCCTTACGGTTTTCGTTCTAGAAGAGAGGACCTTTCAATAACAGTGTCAAGCTCCTGCGTGTTTGTCATTAGCAGACCATGAAGGTTGCCTCCTACAAAAAACTAGCTTTCAGTTCCATATGACTGTTTCAGTCTGAAACCGTCACTTTCTGCATGAGGTATTTATAGGATATTCCACCAAAACCAGTTGTTTCCATCAAAAGCAGAGAAGTTTTTAACATGCAAAGCTTTTTATGTTATTGAATCTAAAAACTGTAATGTCCTCCTGGTTTTGGAAGAGCAGTTTGACATGGGAGCAGCCTTTTGTCACAAGTATGCTGTTCATTTTTTCTAGGAAAAGCTTTGAAAATCCGGTCAAGTTCTACTTCCTGAAAAATGTAATTTTTCACATAATTAAAAGTTTCTTGTTAAAAACTAAAAGCTCTAAGGATTCCTTGTGCACAGGACAGCTGTTTCAGGGGATAAAATTGAAAACACAGGAATACCAGGAGGATGAAAACAGAATAGGTTCCAGAATAAAAAAAAAACACACAAGGGAAATGGAGACCAACACAGGGGAAAACAGCTAGTGGTGGAACTCAGGTCAGACCCAAATACGCTGCAATCAATTAATTTTCAAAGCCTAGGACACAAGACAGCTCCAAGTCCTCAGTGGTTCTTTTGAATCATGTTGGTTGCCTATGCCACTACATGCTGATCACCTGTATTATAACTTAGATTTTTAATCTGACCTGAATAACTGTTTTAATTTTTTAAAAAGATTCTCTTCTTTTGGTCCCATATACAAAGTTTCCTTATTTTATCTACATTTCCGAGTGCAAAATTGTCTCATAAATGAAGTGTTAGATTTGACAAACTCAGCAGTGAAAAAACTCTTGATGCACTGAGCATACTTTCTGTTGCTATATCAAAGACAAACATGCGTTTACAATAGACCATGTCTTATCACAAGGAGTTACTAGTTTTTATTCCCAGATCTTAGCACAACAGTGACGACCAAAATCCTTCCCTACCCTTATTTCCAGACAGTGAATGTCATCTGCTGGTCACAGTGGAACAGGTCATTGGCAAAGAAAAATGCATTACCTGAAAATTAAGCCGTACAAACTGAAGGTATAACAACATTCAAAATGAAACTGCTTCTTGGGCTTTTCCCCTCTCAGAGTCTCCTTTAAAAAAATCCATAAGAAACCTGTTTCTACTTAGGCTGTTGTTACATAAGTATAATTATACTCTTCTCTTTCATGCTTGCAAACAGCGTTAAAGTTTTATGCTACAATTTTTCAGTTTCTGCTCCTTGGAAAAAACTTTGATACTGAGAGCTGTCAAGGGTCATGAAGCTATTATTATAACAGAGCAGACAGTCTTAATTGCTTGAAAGTTATAATTCCCAGTATGATTTTTATTTTCTTTACAGATTCAGGTCCTCATACATTCCATCTCTAAAAAGGATAAGTAAAGAGGGGTTTTTTTTCCTCTTATCCTTCATCTGTCCCTCTGGTCTTCTTTCTAACTATACATAAGCAACATATCTACATTACTGACAGCGGTTTCTCTGTTTTATCTTTTCTCTGAAAACTTAAAACAGCAACAGATAGAAAGAATATCGGGTAGGAATTCATACAACTACATTTCAGCCTCCATGCATAAACCAGGTCAATCAACTCAACAGCCATTACAACATACACTGCTGTAGCCAGAAGCTTAGATGAACATTATCTAGTAGTATATCACACTAACACAGTGCAAATGTGTTAATTTTTAAGGTAATTAAGAAAATTCCATGCTAATTAATAAAATAAAAATACTTATAGGATCAACAGTGCTGCAGAGGTTCTAGGCACACATCTAAATTAACAAAACATTTTTTGTTTAACTTCATGCTGATCCTGCAAATTCTACCTTATTATGCTGATCCTATGTGTATTATTCAAAGCTTCACAGTTCCCTTTTATTCTTAGAGATTATGTTGTATTTGTAGCTACTGCAAACAAGCAATGGAAGAATCTCAGATATTATCAATTGGGAGGTCCTACTGCTTTAGAACCTGGAGGGAAGCAGCTACCCTTTGATTCTCGCAGCATCAGAAAGACGATCTTTCTAAAACACTATTTTGCCCCTTTCTGGAAAATATAGCAGACACCCAACAGGAAAATCTTCTTAATCTCTGACCAGATTTATTTTAAACCATGTGTATTACAACAATCATATTTCAAAGTAGGAATCCTATAATCTTTTACAATCAAACAAGTAGAGCAAATGTACATGTCTTTTGTGGCTGTAATAACTGGCATGGCCCTGTCTCAGTAGAAATCTAACCTCTGCATGACAACCAGTAGAACATTACTTGCAGATATTCTCTTACTGCTAAATTTATCCCATAGCTGAAATATTCACAGTGGAATTCTAACACGTAAAAATGAAATCCGAATAAATATAAATATTAATCTTTCCAGAATACCCTACATCAATGCTAACATGCAATTCATTCACTTTGCAGTGAACATGAAACAATATGCCTGAGAAGCAAAACCTGCTTATTTTTCTCATAAGCTGTCAACTATAAAATGTAATAATGGACAAATTTTAGCATTTAAGGATTTTACTGTAAGTTTTCAACTATTATGGCTTCTCATTTTACGTCGCTGAAATCAACGGTCAACCTGTGTAACTAGGAAAACTCGTGCTTTAAAATATTGCTGGAATGGGGGACAGGAACTTTATGCTCTGAGTCACCTCCAACTTGTTCCTAATGAAGGAAAGCAGACGCATCATTAGCTCGCCCCTGGGCAACACAGTTTAAAAGTAGCAAAGCACACAGAGCTATTGAAATTCATTTGTGGCAAGATGCAACAATGCACTTAGGCACTTACAGTACTAAATTGCATATTAACAGGTAATCTTTTCTTTACATATATGTAATATAAATCAGGTTTTATAACTAAAATGAATAATACATACATTCTAGTTTGAGTCCATACTCATTCATGTGCTTAATTCAATTTAAAAAAAATTACTCAAAACAAATGAAAGGCAACCACCCACAGATTTTTCAGTCTATCCTGCCAGTATTACAGAAGCTAGATGTGTTTTGTTCAATTTTAGGTGTGCCAGGCCCTACTGGCTGGCAAAACATCAACAAATT
Source organism: Tauraco erythrolophus (assembly GCF_009769465.1). Taxonomy (NCBI): domain Eukaryota; kingdom Metazoa; phylum Chordata; class Aves; order Musophagiformes; family Musophagidae; genus Tauraco; species Tauraco erythrolophus. Next base: position 88,575,882 of record NC_141466.1, on the reverse strand, counting down.
ATAAAGCCACTTTATGAAGATGAATAGTATACCATACCTCAGTTCTTTAATTCATTTTGTCCCTCTTATTATACGTCTTTTAAAGGTAATATGCCCATTCTGATTTGGCCCAGACATAATGTTCCCCAGATTATTTTGCACCCCAGACTGTTTTGATCTGATTTACTTGATTGAAAATAATAATCGTATCAAAAATTATATATTTATCTTAAAAGGTATACACATCTGTATCACCTCTGTAATATAAAACAAATCAATCAGAATGATATATTGAAAGTTGTTTGCTCCAAAAACAAAATCTATCTTTAATCATTAAATTCTTGCAGTCTTAGAGAAACTGCAGCAGATATTCGGGTCAGGGACAGAAAGACTTAATGAGTCCTAAGAGCAAGGACTATCTGCCAGGAAATTCTTCATGGATTTAGAAACATACAGTAGCAGTTTCACTGCTTATAAAAAGTGCAGTAATTCTTTCAAGCATAAATATCTATTTAAAAAAATCTCACCATGTATACTCAGAAACTGGCTTATCTGTAAATGTGTAAATGTATAAAGCCCCTGCTTGACTGTGCATAGGATTGCATTTGAGCACACACTGCATGACGTAAAAAATAAACACATTTTACTATGCACCTTTATTAACTACAAAATCAAAAGCTTGGAAGACTAGTTAGTGATTATTTGTTCAGCTTCTTAAAGATTTAATCTTTGTCCTTTTTTGTCTAAGGTGCCACAATACTGTTACTAAGCTGTTAAACAAACAACTGCTGCTTTAAAGGACTCTCTACTTATCATTCAGTAACATACCAGCACAAAAAGCTGCCACAAAGTACCATCTAGACAGAAATACTCACATGCATTTTGCAGCAAACAACCCACCTTCCTCAGAAGTGAGTTATGCAAGAGGCAATAAAGCAAGAGGCTTAAAAATTCAGAGATGGGAAAAACAGCTTTAAGGACCTGGCAAACTATGTGGACTTTTACTCTTTTCCTACTCTTGAATACACAATCAAGGAGGGAGTGTAACAAGAAGTTTACAGATACCACCCCTGCGTGTAACTATCGCATTCATTTAGAGCACTCACCAATCTGGAGTTTCCTTCTTTACCATATTCAAGTTCTTCCTTTTCAAAATTTCACATTTGACATCACATAAGATATTAACTACAGAATCAAGACCTTTGCAGATACCTATTACACACAATCACATGTCATTTTCTAGATGCTTGTAATTTTATTTACCAATATCTCAATTTTCACCTGACCAAGCAAAGATGTTCCACTCCTCTACTAAGTTGCATGTCTATGCTGGGATTTAACATAATATTTCAAATGCCTTTGTTTGGTACTGCTTTATTTTCTAAAAAAAAAAAAAAAAAAAATAATAATAATTCCACATTGTTGCAAATTTTCCAAAATAACCAGAGCTTCTCTTAACTTACTCTCCTAAGGGATCCACCTTTTCTATAGGAATAACACAATTATAATAAGAATTACATGGACAGTAACATGTATGTGAAAATAAGAGCTTTAATGAAAACTATAGATACAGCTAACCTCCATGATAAATAAGCTGGAAACATACACAATGGGAAAGAATTCTTTTGCCATTTTGAATTTACAAAGTGAGACTTTTCTAGACATTAATCTGTACACATACTTGCAACTGCATCAGCCCAAAGAGGCCAAATTAAGTGTTAGTGTACTACTGACCAAATCACGTATGAAATATGGCACTCAAAGCATATTAAGCTTTATTCTTACATGCCTACATTAGGCATGTTTCTTATTTAAAATAACACTTCATCGCAATTGTACTTCATTTCCACAGACCTTTTTGTGTTGCCTAATAATTTATACACACTGGAGAAAGAAATTCTGTATTACTGGGCTTTCCAATTTATTGAATAATGGGCACTCAAATGGTTTCTCGGCAAGTCCGTTCATACTTCATATTGCACTGAGAGGAATATTTGTTTGCTTTCTAGGACCTCTATTCAACCTTCTCACACAAGTCCTGTGCTGTCCCTGTCTCTCTCTCACAGTACTCAAAATGTCACACGCAGAGCTTCGGCATTTTCCTTCATATAGAAATAACTTGTCCCTGCTGTGTCTTTTAATCATCAATACACATCTTGGCCGTTTAAGGCATCCTAAACTACCTAAACTGATCAATCCTATATTATCTAAAGCCATGTGAATGATGGCTGTTACTGATTTTAATTCACATTTCCCTTGACTATTGCCTTACCACCAGCTATAAACATTGTACTGTGCAACTAGAACTGGTCAATACTCTGAGAAACACTGGGAAACCCTGAAATTCTTAACTCCCTGCTACCATTAAAAGACATTTAGAAATGGGAGAGAGGTAGAGTTTGCAGGATTGATAAGGGAAGACTACATCAGTCTTTTGAAATCAGCCCACTGACACCAGTTTCCTATGCTTTTTTTAATAGGGTGTAAAAACTCAGTTCTCATGGAAAGGCAATGTTTTTGTAGATGATATCTTTGCAAATATGTCAAGAAAAGAGTACAAATATCCAGAAGATGGAACAAGCTTCCTACTCCTAAATAGATTCTTTATAAAGCTCAAAAACATTGATTAGTATTATTCACAGGGACTCACTATATTTACATTTATTTCTATAAGACAAGAAAAACTATCTCACACTCAATTAAGCAGAACATTAGCTTCAACTCCTTCTAGTTCACACAATTCAACTAGCAGGTTGAAGGCAGAGCAAAAGTAGACTGTGCACAATCACTGCTTTCTAAGATCCCTGTACTGAGGCACAGAGAACCGTAAAACTTTTTTGGCTCATAAATGGTATTTGAAAAGGCCAAGCCAAAAAAGACAGGGAGGAAGGACATCTTAAGCTATTAATCATACTGTGGGAAACCACAGTATTATTCCCATCCTGCAGCTATTACAGACACATTGGTGTGGTAAGAAAAAACAGACTGGAGGTGTCAGTGTGGTTCACGGTTCACGTATCCACTGCATGCCCATCTCGTGTATCTACAGGTTTTCAAACAAGCAGTAAACTTTCAGCAATTATTCAAAAATAATTACATGCCCAGGAAAAGCAGCCTGAACTCTGACCTTCAGCATTTATGCATGTTCTTTAAGAATATAATCACTTTTTTTACTATCTGGCCTCTGTCTTTTTTTTGTAAAACAAAGCAACTGTTCTTTTTTTTGTGAAACCAGAAAAAGTTGTGCTTGAATTTGTATACGGCAAGCCCCCTGCCAGCATTAGGAAAGTTACTAAAAACCACTTGCATTTGAGTTTCAAGCATAGGGACACAAAACATGCATCTTCAACCTCCAAAGTATTTCCACTTGCCCAGTTTCCCCCTTCCAATTCATATTCTTTATAAACTAAACCCCTCAATTTAATGTTGTAAATACTCTTGTTGTGATAGCAAGTTACAGCATTCCTTCTGTGTTAAAAAAGCACAGATCTTCCTCATTTTTCATGGGGAAGTAACCAGCAGAAAAAGCCTAGAATCTTGAAAATCACCAACCAAAAGATAAAACTTTCAAAAAGTGGTAAGAAAGAAACTAATAAACAAAGTCTTTGATATTCTTTTGGTTTGTTTTGTTTCAGATATAATTGATATTACTTACCTCAAAGAAACACATAGATTCATTAATAGGCCACATTTCTGAGATTTCCTAATTTCTGAGGGCCCATTGGGCAAGGATTGCTCACAGGAATCTGCTGAGCCAGATTTAGCCCAACAGTGCTGAGAAATACCGAGTACAAAGTAACAATACCATGACTTTTAAGTGCTGCGCAGAGTTGCATAACCATTTGAAACTGCTCCTTTAGACAAACCTTCATCTAAAGGGCTTAAAATAATCATTTGCACTTTCATATGTTCTTAGCTTGAAACACATAGATTTATGAATCTGTTTTTTTTCAGGTTTTCAGATGTGCAGCTACGCTACATATCAGCCTAATTAAAACTCAGATGACTGCTTTGTAACAACTCTATGTGTGCTAATGAAGTACATTCTGCTATTAACCCAGTAGAGAAAAATATGTAAAATGCTGAGCTCCAGAGGACTTAGCAGAGTATGCCATTGTGTAACCTTGGGATGTTCTGTTACCCAGGGTAATGCAGTAAGTCCAGAGCTGCCGGGGCTGTGCTGGCATTGAACAGCTATTGACTGTAACTTTCATCAGGCACAAATGTACAGCAAATAAGAACTCCCACCTCAAAATATTCTGGCTTTGCTCTGTGCATCACTTTATTTCTCTTTGAATGACTTTCTTATGGTATTTTAGTACAGTTAGTGTACTTGGCAAAAATAAATAGATTAATTTGTTTCCAGTCCTTAACACCTAGCTCTAAGACTTCTATACTAAATGGAGAAAAAAAAAACAAACCCAGTCACCAAAACCCATCAACTATGTAATTGTGTGAGGGCATTGCTTTGAACACAATGTTCAAAATACAAATAGATAAACCCATCATGCAATCACAGCAATTCTCCTTTTTAACAGGAACGGTACCAAAAAGGGTAGGACTCAGAAGCTAAATCACAGCAAACTGGCAGGTTCTCAGAAGCCTGCAGAAAACTCACCAAACCAATCATAGGATTGTACACCACATATCTGACCTTCTTACATCACGGTGGTTGTGTCACAGCTGTATCTCAGATGAGATTTTTCCAGTATAATATCTGCTTCTTATTATATTTTAATCTTTAAATAATGACAGGCATGAAGAGTTACTGGGATACATAGTTAAAAAGGAAAACTGATTTAATGGGATTTTTCAGGTCATCTTTTTTTATGCCAGAAGTTTAATTCCTACCTGTGTTTCATTAAAAAAAAAAAAAGCCCACACAACAACAACAAAAAAAAAATAAAAAAAAACAAGAAACAAACCACCGTCATATGTGTTTCTGCACACATTTAGGGTTGGTTTGTTTGCTTTTAACAGACATTTCGATAACGAAAAAAGTTGCAAACTACATATTGGACTGGAGAAATTACAACTCATGTTTTGTTTGTTAAATTACACAAACTATACAGCTTTGGGTTCAGTTTCTTGATTAGATGGCCTTGTTACTAACAGCATAAAACAGATCATAGAATCATAGAATGGTTAGGGCTGGAAGGGACCTTCGAAGGTCATCTAGTCCAACCCCCCTGCAACAAACAGGGATATCTCCAACTAGATCAGGTTGCTCAGGGCCTCATCCAACCTGGCCTTGAACGTCTCCAGGGATGGAGCATCCACCACCTCTCTGGGCAACCTGTTCCAGTGTTCTACAACTCTCATGGTAAAAAATTTTTTTCTAATATCCAATCTGAATCTACCTCCCTCTATTTTAAAACCATTACCCCTTGTCCTATCACAACTGGTCCTCCTGAACAGCCTCTCCCCATCTTTCTTGTAGGCCCCCTTGAGGTACTGGAAGACCGCTATAAGGTCACCCCGGAGCCTCCTCTTCTCCAGGCTGAACAGCCCCAACTCTTTCAGCCTGTCCTCATAGGAAAGGTGCTCCAGCCCTCTTATCATCTTCGTGGCCCTCCTCTGGACCCTCTCCAACTGGTCCATGTTCTTCTTATGTTGGGGGCTCCAGAACTGGACGCAGTACTCCAGGTGAGGTCTCACGAGGGCAGAGTAGAGGGGAAGAATCACCTCTCTCGACCTGCTGGCCACACTCCTCTTGATGCAGCCCAGGATGCGGCTGGCCTTCTGGGCCGCAAGAGCACATTGCCGGCTCATATTGAGCTTCTCATCCACCAGTACTCCCAAGTCCTTCTCCTCAGGGAGAAGGATCATTAATCATTCAGATCATTAATATTAAAAATAAAATGAGCATTTTGAAATTTGCCTTGCACTGGTTAGTTGATAACATAATGTATGCATACGTATCACATGTACTACTCTTTCAAACAGCACTATCACCTGGAGTATTATGCTCACCTAATTAGTTCCCCTTAATTACAAAATTATTTTGATTCTACCTTTCAGCTTCTGGTGCTACAATTTCAGGTTACACGTCATGACTCTACTAGCATATTTAGGTATTTGGGGCTCTCCTTCGGAGGTTTGTTTTTTTTTAAGTGCTTTATTGATAACAGTCTCTAGCATTTCTAAAATGTATTTTGGCAAAAAAAATACCCTCAGGTACCCAATACATTTTAAGCAATATAATAAAACCCCATGAATTCTGAATCACTAATGCTTTAGTGTTTGCTGTACAAGACAAAACAAGCCTCCAGATCTTATACTCCGGAAGACAAATGCAGAAAAGTGGTTTTCTCCCAGAGGTGATCAAAGTACAGGAGTTCAGGCCTGTATCCCTGCCCACAGTTCAGAATGACACTCTTCTCTAGACATATCCATATAGAATTTGACTGTCGGCATGGAAACTTCTTGTGTAAATACAGGAGAATCACACTTTCTCGTAAACTTGTCTGTGCCAAGTGAACGTCTTTCTCTACCCTCGTTCCCCCCATTCTCTGCTTCCCTTTCAGTATAGCCACCTATCCAGCTCCTGCTGATTCACCTACTTGTTGAAAACAGACCAAAAAAAGGGCAAAGAAAAACCTCAAATAATTGATATTTCACAGCACAAGAAACAGTTTGCCAGTCTTACCATCAGGCTTTATTTTCAATCCCCTCACACAACAGTAGCAGCTAGGGAGCAACAAAGAATGGAGCATCACTGGAATATGTAGCTCTGGGTGATGGAGCAGTGAGCCTCAGCCAACCAGTCTACACCAGTCCAGCAGCAAATCTGCAGAACTTTTCCTAGTGTTGCAATCATGCCCTTCCACAGGAGAAAAGTAACTCTTCAAAAACCAAAAATGGAAAAAAGTTATCAAAGTCCTACCCTCATGTGAAGATCTTCCTCACTTTACAGACAGAATTATTAAAGGTATAATAAGCTTTTGGACTCCTCTTTCAGCCTTGTAACATATTTTATGTAATGTAATGTAATTCACAGCTCAGTGGAAGGTTCAAACCATAGGATCACACATTGCACCACCTTCTTAAAAAATGGGAGGGGAAAAAAAAAAAGAGTTGGGAAGATTTTTAGATCTTCAAAAAACCCTCACTGTTAACCTCTCTCTCAAGTCCAAATTGCTGAGAGCTCAAGAGAAAAAAAAAAAAAAAAGAAAAAAAACACTAAAACATCTTTATCAGTCCTTATCAGTCCTTATTATAATGATGTAAAGCAGTTGTTCTATAAATCAGAGCATCATGGAATTAAAGTATGTGAGTTTACCACCTGCCATAAAACCAAGAGAAAAAAAAAACACATCTTACACCGTTAGAAAAGCATGGTTCACAAGGGATCAAACCCATATTTGTGACTGGTCCAGAGCTGACTATTTTTAATTCTGCACCACTGATCAGTATAGTTCTCAGGAGTTGTTAAAAAACAGCTCCAGCTTGTTTGCTTTTCAACACTCTAGACATTCCTTAGGTCTAAAGAAAAAAATCACTCAATAGCAGACAGTATAATCTTTTAACGAACCGACTTCCCTCATATTAGCAATTTGTTTATGTATAAAAAGCAACAATCTAATTTTCAAATGTAAAGAAACAGATCTCACTAGTCATTAAGATAATATTCATAAATCTTGTTTTAATAAAAGGGATGGTCTTCCACACAGGAATAGATTTAAAAGTACAGAAAACATTGATGAAACAAAATTACCTATATACCACTGTAAAAAAAGTAGTTTATGTTCTTTTTCGCTTTTTCTCTTACATTTATCCCTTATTTTCTTCTTTTCACTTAAGACATTACAGTTTCTGCTATAGATTTAACAGGGTCTGCTGGAGAAATCATGGGATAAGATGAGGAAACTAAGTATTTTAAACTGTGTTCAGCATGTTTTCTTGGGTTTTATTATTTTTGGTGTTGCAACATTTGAATGTTAAACAATTTTGATGGTTTATTTATTTGATATTCTTATACATTTGGAATGTGTAACCTATCCCTAGAATAAAATCTATTTTGAGACAGATCTGCTTTGAAATTGATAGAGATTAAAATGTAATTAATTTTCATTTGAGCCTCTACACCTCTACAGATGAGACAGTCACACATTTATCTTGTAACAACCTGATTGTTTTATACTCAGAACTCTCTCCTGTCAATAAAACTACATGTAATTTACAATTGACATCTTGTTTATCTACTATTTTATTCTTGAAGATACGTGATTATTTGAAGGAATCTGGTGACATGCTCTGAGCAACAATCAGGAAGCTGCTATACTCCATAAAGTAGCAGATAAACTCTATTTACAGAGTAAGTGTAGCAACTAATCTTATTTGCCTTCCCAAATAAAAATAATGAATGAAAGAAAAATAGCATGAAGTACAAAATAGCTTTTCTCTTATTATCAGCCAAAGCTACAGAATAGTCTCTGGTAGAACTCAAAAGAACTGTTACAAACACACATCCCTGATTTTTTGAAGGCTATCACTAATTCAGAATCTAGTCCCTCTGTGTGTCCTTCACAACCACAATCCAATCCACTGGCTCAAATAACTCATTTCAAATCGGGAATACATTTGCTGTACAAAGATGCTATACAAAGACCCAGCACCCTCTGACCCAGTCTGGGGTCTGACTGCCTGGGAGGCAGCTTTGCCGAAAAGGGTCTGAGGGCATTAAAGTGGGCACAAGCCCACAGTGTGCCCTGACAGCAAAGAAGAGCTATAGCCTCCTGTTCTGTACTAAAAGTTGCGTAGCCTGGAGTTGTTTTTCCCCTTTACTCAGCACTTGCTAGACATATAGAATCATAAAACGGTTTGGGTTGGAAGGACTTTAAAGATCATCTAGTGATAATCCCCTGCCATGGGCAGGGACACCTTCCACTACACCAAAGTACACTACGCTCAAAGCCACATCCAGCCTGGCCTTGATCATTTCCAGGAAGTGGACATCCACAACTTCTCCGGATAACCGGTTCCAGTGTCTTGCCACCTTCACACTAAAGAATTTCTTCCTAGTATCTAATCAAAATCTACCCTCTTTCAGTTTAAAGCCATTACCCTCGTCCTATTACTACAGTTCCTGACAAAGGGACCTTCCGCATCTTTCCTGTAGACCCCCTTTAAGTACTGGAAGGCCACCATAAGGTCTACCTGTCACCTTCTCTCTTCTTTAGAGTAAACCCCAACTCTCAACTCAACTATCTTCCTGTAAGAATGACCAAATCAATGCACAAAAACATTCATAAACTTAGAAATATAACTGTACTTTGAAAGGTGATTCCATAAAACTCCAGTTTGTGATAAGATGCATTTCTTCTCAGAGTCCCATACCAAATCTAATAGCAAAAGATGTCTCTCCAGTTGCTACAAATAAACCAACCTCAAGCCTAAAACCAAGCTGTAATGTAGCTCCAAATATTAATGAATTCCTTATTTAAAATTCAAACACCTTATAAGATATACAGAAATAAAACAGATTTGATGAACTAAGAAATAAAGAGGATATTTTTGCTCAGTGAAGTGATTTGACAAGCATGAATTGCTTTCAAAAGAAGTGAAGAAAGTGGAATTTGTAGACAGTTTTCAAATGTGAACACATGTGAACTTATAATGCTTATTAAAGTGTTTGCTAATCTAGCCCAACTATCATAATCCATCTTTTGTTAGTATGATGTTTTCGACATCTGCTGCTCTCCTCTGACGCTGAGGGAATCTACATAACCCCCCAAAGAAACACTTGTGTTGTAAACTTGAACATAAAATAAAATTCATTAAGCCATTTTCATAATGGGACTGCCAGTTGTAATGGGATAAGTATTAATAGTCAGTAGTTGCCAAAGTATTCTATCAACATATACTTTCAATTTGACTGTTAATTGTGTAGCGTGAATTATTCACTGATCCTAGGGCGTGAAAGTCCATGCGAATGAGATATGCTAATAAATCATCAGCTACACCACTAGGAGTCACATCGTAAAGGATATTGAAGAAAAGCAGGGGATCGTATCAGGCATTCTCAAGAAGGCAAGTTCAGGATGATAGCTGAGATTTATTACTTGTGTTTGGCCTATGACTGGCACACGGTTTGGCACCATCATCTTTGCCTGCATTAAAGTGCATCACAATCCCATTACAAATGGAAAATAGAGTTAAGGATGTGTAGAAGAATTTTTTAACTGGCTCAAGAACTCTCCTGAAACCTCTTTCAAATTATCATATGCCTCAATATTTTCTATGCACTTCCTTATATAATGCAATAGTAACATTGTATAGACACTGGCATTAGTAAGAAAAACATTTTTATTTACTCTTATTTACAGTCAACTTTGCTTTAGGATTTAGTAATTTTATGGCTCCCTCAGTATTTATATCTCCAAATGACTTCAAATGAGCTCATCCTAGTAACTGTCAGCCCTTAAAAATTAAAACAAGGATGAACTGCATGGGTTTTCCTTTGTTTGCTTTTTTCCTCCCAAGCTCATGCAGAATGAGTAGAATAAATATTGCTTCACAAAACATGGAGAAAAAGCAGCATCAACAAGCAAGCATAGGAAACTGATACAAAATTTACACTGTATTCCTTAAAGACAAGAATGTTCAGGAGTTTTATATCGCGAGAGAGACACTGTAGATTTAATATCCCAGCTTACTGAATGATAATAAATTCATTAAACAGATATTTCTGGCTTTACAGGCAACTAGCACTGCAACCACATCCATCCTTGCACATTTTTATTGTTAAAAAGCTTCACTTAAAACAGAGTGGCATGAGTGAATTCATCAAGATCACTGTTATTATAATGAATCATTAATATCCTAGTGAAAAATTTATTATTATGAATAATACATTCAAAATGATGAGATAGAAAATGAAGCATTACTCCACAATGTATCAGAGAGAATCAAAGTGATGTTATGGAAGCTGGCAAGATTAAAAAAAAAAAAATCATTTTTTGTTCTATATCCTTCTAGATGTCTTTCCAGATGCTTTACCTTTATTTTATTTTCTCATCAAACATTTATATGTTAGCTGAAGGAAAAAAAATACAATAGGCAACATTCTTCCCTTCATATAAATAAAATGTTCAAATATATCCATTACTTTGGTTACAAAATCAGTTCTCCTCTCAGAAGGCACATTTTTGTCTCCAAAACATTTATTTGAGTATATGTGATAATGAAACAAAACTCCTTCTTTGCAACAAATAGGAAAGTTAATTTTTCAAACTACTGTATCTGTATCTACTGCATATATAGCAGAGTTATAGTAGGTGGAGATAACAAACTCAATAGATGAGATAATTTTGATACTTGCAATATTACTCAGTTAGGGAATTAGAAAGACTTAAAGTAATAATCATGTCAACGTAAATGTCACAGAATAAAAAATTATCAGAAATAGATTCATAGATTCATAGATTTCTAGGTTGGAAAAGACCTTAGAGATCATCGAGTCCAACCATCCCTAATCCCCATTAAACCATATCCTCAAGTAGATCATCCACCCTATTCTTAAACACATCCAGGGATGGGGACTCAACCACCTCCCTGGGCAGCCTATTCCAGTGGCTGACAACCCTTTCAGAGAAGAAATACTTCCTAACATCCAACCTGAATCTCCCCTGACTAAGCTTATGCCCATTTCCTCTTGTTCTATCACCCATCACTAATGTAAAGAGCCCTTCCCCTACCTCCCCACCATCTTTTCTCAAGTATTTATAGGCCGTAATCAGGTCTCCCCTCAGCCTCCTCTTCTCCAGGATAAACAGCCCCAACTCCCTCAGCCTCTCTTCATAAGTTTTATTTTCCAGTCCCTTGACCAGTTTAGTCGCCATTCTTTGGACTCGCTCCAGGAGCTCAATATCTCTCTTAAAGCCAGGGGCCCAAAACTGGACACAATATTCCAGGTGCGGCCTCACCAGTGCCGAGTACAGGGGCAGGATCACTTCCCTGCTCCTGCTGGTCACACTATTCTTGATACACGCCAGTATCCCATTGGCCTTTTTGGCCACCTAGGCACACTGCTGGCTCATATCAAGCCGGTAGTCAACCAACACCCCCAGGTCCTTCTCCGCCAGGCAGCTCTCCAGCCACTCTTCCCCGAGCCTATAGCGATGCTTGGGGTTTTTATACACCAAGTGAAGGACTCTGCACTTGGCCTTATTAAAGCTCATGCCATTGGCCTCAGCCCAACGATCCAGTCCGTTCAAATCCCTCTGAAGGGCCTCCCTACCCTCGAGCAGATCGACACAGCCTCCCAGCTTGGTGTCGTCCGCAAATTTACTGAGGGTACATTCAATTCCCTCATCCAGGTCATTGATAAAGATGTTAAACAGAACTGGACCCAGCACTGAGCCCTGGGGAACCCCACTGGTGACCGGCCTCCAGCCGGATTTAGCCCCATTTACCACCACTCTTTGGGCCCGGCCATCCAGCCAGTTTTTAAGCCAAAGGAGGGTGTGCCTATCCAGGCCAGCAGTTATCAGTTTCTCAACCAGAACACTATGAGAAACTGTATCAAAGGCTTTACTGAGGTCCAGGAAAACTACATCCACAGCCCTTCCCTCGTCAACCAGGCGGGTCACCCTGTCATAGAAGGTGATCAGGTTTGATTGGCAAGACCTGCCTTTCATAAACCCATGTTGACTGGGCCTGATCACCCGGTTAACCTGTATGTGCTCATTAATAGCACTCAAGATAACCTGTTCCATGACTTTGCCCGTCACCGAGGTCAAACTGACAGGCCTGTAGTTCCCCGGATCCTCCTTCCGCCCTTTTTTGTAAATGGGGGTAACATCCGCCAGCCTCCAGTCCAGCGGAACTTCCCCAGTGAGCCAAGACTGTCCAAAGATAATGGACAGGGGTTTGGCAATGACATCCGCCAGTTCTCTCAGGACTCTCGGGTGGATACCATCAGGCCCCATAGACTTGTGGGCATCCAGCCGAAGGAGCAGATCCTTGACCCGTTCCTCTGGGATCACAGGAGCTTCAATTTGCTCTCCCTCCCTGCTCTCAGACACCGAAGGCCAGCTCACCTGGGAACTACTGACCTTATTATTAAAGACTGAGGCAAAGAAGGCATTAAGGACCTCAGCCTTGTCCTCATCCCTAGTGACTAACGCACCCCCTGAGTCCAGCAGGGGCTGGAGGTGATCTTTAGCCCTCCTTTTGTTATTAATATATTTATAGAAAGACTTTTTGTTGTCCCTTACGGAGCTGGCTAGTCTAAGTTCCAATTGGGCTTTTGCCCCCCTGATTATCTCCCTACATGTCCTAACTTCCTCCCTGTATTGATTCCTGGATGCCTGCCCATTCTTCCAAGACTTATAGACATCCCTTTTTCTTTTGAGATGTTCCCAAATCTCCTTTGTCATCCAAGCTGGTTTTCTACCCCGGCAGCTCGACTTCCGGCACACAGGGACAGCTCGCTCCTGTGCCTCCAGAATTTCCTTTTTGAATAGTAACCAACCCTCCTGCACCCCCTTACCCTTGAGAGCTATCTCCCATTGGACTTTGTTAATCAGACTTCTAAACAGCCCAAAGTCAGCTCTCCCAAAGTCCAGCTTGGCCGTTTTAGTGTTCCCCCTTCTAACTTCCCCTAGAATTGAGAATTCTATTATCTCGTGGTCACTATGCCCCAGGCGTCCTCCAACCTTCACATCTCCCACAAGACCTTCTCTGTTCACAAACAGCAGGTCTAGGGGAGCACCTTCTCTAGTCGGTTCACTGACCAGTTGCGATAGGAAGTTGTCCTCCACACTCTGCAGAAACCGCCTAGACTGTTTCCTGACTGCCATGTTATACTTCCAACAAACATCAGGTAGGTTAAAGTCACCCATAAGGACAAGGGCTAGTGAGCGCGAGACTTCCCCCAGTTGTTTAAAGAATAGCTCATCAGTTTCACTGTCCTGACAGGGTGGCCTGTAGCAGATTCCCACTACAATATCCGCCTTCACAGGCCCCCCTTTGATTTTCACCCACAGACATTCTACTAGGTCATCCCCAACATTTAACTCTAAACAGTTTAGACCTTCCCTTACATACAGGGCAACCCCACCACCCCTTCTACCTCTCCTATCCCTCCTGAAGAGTTTGTAGCCATCCATGGTAGCACTCAAACTCTAGAATAATCACTCTCCTTCCTGTGGACTTAAAAATCAGAGTAATCAAATACATCTTCGAGTTGCAGCACATAAAAATTGCACTGTGGCTTTCTACAACTGAGTTTGGACAACCGAAACAACAAGCACATTACTGAGACAGACTTCTGTAGCTAACTAGTTTTACCATGAGCCCAAAACAGAAAGCAGAGTCTAGCCAAAAGGCCATACCAAAGGAACAACTAAACTTCAAAGGGGGATTAATATTCCTTATATTATTGATAGATTCAATTTTTCCATTCTTCTAGACAGGTTTGTGTACAGTACATCAAAGCAAGCAATATTATAACTATATCCGTGCTTCATGCATGACACCTAAAACACTCTGCAGTACCTTAGAATTTGATGTGGATTCCAAAAAGCAAAGCCGGTTGCCAAATCCTTCCGCAGCAAGACACAATTTCTGTTGCTCCTTGTGAACAGTTGCAGTGCACTGCAGAACCACTTCATCATCCTACCAAAAAACCAAACAAAAACAGAAAAGTGGTTATGATTCTGACCCAAGAAGATCTGGGGAAGCATTTACAAAATCATTGCTAAACTCAGGAACAGTTATCTCTGAACACAAGCAGAATTGATTCTCAGCATAATTGTTATTCTCAGAGTTGTTAATGTGGGCAAATCAAGTAAATAATTATAAGAAATACACATGTGATTTTCCTGTTTGCCTAATCTTGTAATGAAAGTCAGTATGTACGAAACACAAATTTTATGGGACTAAATCCTTGTAGCAATATAGTCAAAGGAGATGTTGTCAACAAACCTGGAAGAACTGAAGCAGACCCTTATTTAAATCCCAGTTCTTCAAAGTAACATAACCATGATTTGGAGAATCCCTTTGCAGAAATATGGTTTAAGTTAAAAAGGAAGAAAACATTCTTGTAATGAGTCTGTTTTCTAGCAAAGGTTTTCTGCTTAAGATCAAAAAAAAAAATCGTACCAGCCTATGCATTCTGCCTATTTATTTATTAAGCAAAATTACAGTTTCCGATAATACATTTCACACAAATGACTACGAAGAGGTCACATTTAACTCAGTAAATAAAATGTAATACAACATAAAAAAAGGGAAAAAAAAAGAAGACCCAGGGAACTATAGGCCCATCAGTCTCACCTCTGTGCTCGGCAAGATCATGGAGCAGATCCTCCTGGTGAATATGCTAAGGCACATGGAAAATAAGGAGGTGATTGGTGACAGCCAACATGGCTTCACTAAGGGCAAATCCTGCCTGACTAATTTAGTGGCCTTCTATGATGAGGTTACAGCACTGGTGGATAGGGGAAGAGAAACTGACATCGTCTACCTGGACTTATCCAAAGCATTTGATACTGTCCCACACAACATCCTTATCTCTAAATTGGAAAGACGTGGTTTTGATGGATGGACCACTCGATGGATAAGGAATTGGCTGAATGGTCACACTCAAAGAGTTGTGGTCAATGGTTCAAAGTCCGAGTGGAGGCCAGTGACGAGTGGTGTTCCTCAGGGGTCAGTACTGGGACCAGTGCTATTTAACACCTTTGTTGGAGACATGGACAGTGGGATCAAGTGCACCCTCAGCAAGTTTGCAGATGACACCAAATTGTGTGGTGCGGTTGACACACTGGAGGGAAGGGATGCTATCCAGAGGGACCTTGACAGGATGGAGAGGTGGGCCTGTGAGGACCTCATGAAGTTCAACAAGGCCAAGTGCAAGGTCCTGCACGTGGGTCGGGGCAATCCGAGGACAGGCTGGGCGGAGAATGAATTGAGAGCAGCACAGAGGAAAAGGACTTGGGAGTGCTGGTGGATGAGAATCTCAACATGAGCCGGCAAAGCGCGCTGGCAGCCCAGAAAGCCAACCGTGTTCTGGGCTGTATCCAAAGAAGCGTGGCCAGGAGGTCGAGGGAGGTGATTCTGCCCCTCTACTCTGCTCTCGTGAGATCCCACCTGGAATACTGCATTCAGCTCCGGAGTCCCCAACACAAGAAGGACATGGAGCTGCTGGAGCGGGTCCAGAGCAGAGCCAGGAAGATGATCAGAGGGCTGGAAAACCTCTGCTATGAAGACAAGCTGAAAGAGTTGGGACTGTTCAGCCTGGAGAAGAGTAGGCTCCGGGGTGATCTTATAGCAGCCTTCCAGTACTTAAAGGGGGCCTACAGGAAAGCTGGAGAGGGACTTTTTACAAGGGCATGTAGTGATAGGACAAGGGGCAATGGCTTTAAACTGAAAGATGGCAGATTTAGATCAAATCTAAGGAAGAAATTTTTCATTCAGAAGGTGGTGAGGCACAGGAGCAAGTTGCCCAGAGAAGTTGTAGATGCCCCATCCCTGGAAGTGTTCAAGGCCAGGTTGGATGAGGCTTCGGGCAACCTGGTGTAGTGGAGGATTTCTCTGCCCATGGCAGGGGAATTGGAACTAGATGATCTTTGAGGTCCCTTCCAACCCTAACCATTCTATGATTCTGTGATAAACTATAGGATGAAGCATGCAACTGGAAGCAGAACACAAAAATGTACGCATTAAGGCAGGCATGTTTACCAAAAAAAGTTGTTCTTACTGGCAGGTTTTTTTCAGAAAAGTACATGAAATTAAATAAATGTCTGAATTTAAATAGAACCGAGTAATTCAAAGTCACTTGTAAACACCCATGGTGAATTAAACTGGCCTTTTAGTTGGTTTAATTTACTTCACTCTAGTAATTAAACTAAACTAAATTAATGCATTTAATTCTGAAAAGAACAGGAGATTAAAAAGAGCTTAATCATACACTTTAAAAATTAATCTATGTTACCTTTTTTGAATTGTCCCCATGTAACAAACCCTAAGCTTAAGTGCAGGTAACTTGTATAACAGAAACAGTACCCAAGCTGCATGTCACTTATAATCCACAGTCAATTGTAGAGGTAAAAAGTAGTAACTGTTTCCTGTCAGATACCAGATCCAGAAATGCAATATTTTCATATGTTATATGTTCACAGTGTACGATTGTAATTAATGAAGAAAAATCCCTACAGGCCAAAATCAAGGATCTAGAAGATCAAACAAACATGCAGACCTAAAAACTTTGCTGTGTACTCTTTGTAAAAGTAGCATCTATAAAACCCAGAGTGATTTTTGTGAGGGCTTGAAGGAGAAGTGCGTTGTTAGGGTTTTTTTTTAAAGTGCAAAATTAGTATTTCTTCATCTTAATCATTCCTGATTCAAATAAAAGTTTATTTTCAGGTAAAAAATAGTGATGTTAGAATGCAACTATATAAACACATTCTCCTTCCTCCTTCTTTTCCTATCCCTTCTTCCTAAGTAAGCACACCTGCAGAATGGAAACTCCAGTAACCCTGTCACTGTCATACATTGTGCTAGAGTTGTCTCCAAATAGGGTCACTAGAGAAGATGCCAACATCGTACCTCATAGCCAGGGGCAGACAACACAGCAAGGCTACTTTCTACTGAATGAACCACCAGTTTCATTTTGTCCTACATCATTCTCTACTATTGCACGCTGGGCTGTTAGAGAAAGTCTCAAAAGCGTTCTACATAGTTGATCTACAAAAATCACTCTGTGCTGACAGCAGCAAAAATATAAGTTGATCCTGGTCAAATCCCTGACATAATTTTAACTAATTATCTAATGCATCATATCCTTCCCTGCAAAGAAATTGTGTGCAATCACCAAGCATAGAGGTACAATGTAGATGCTGACTGTCGGAGGATTAAGAACAGACATAGCAACTGCTAAATTTCCTGACACACAAACTTTCTCAATTCATTTTGCAAACATTTTCTCTTCTTTTGCTATACAGTGTATAAAGTACATGGCTTATTTTGTTAAATTCATAGCTCACAAGTACAGACTGATTTATTAAAAAGATGCTTTCTAATTAATGAAAAAATCAATCACTCTTCCATGCCCTTGTCAAAAGGGAATTCCGGGGCTAGCAGGACATGCTCACTGAAACAACAAAGCAAATCACAACTCTGCTTTCCTATATTGTTGGTTTGTATGTAGATGGTTATAATAAATGTTCTCTTAATTCTGACACAGAGTCAGAGTGTTCTGAAACTTCTTATTCTAGTCAAGGTGGGGTTGATGAAACTGATGAAGGGGTAAGAAAGGTACGATGCCATTGTCAGATCAAGTGAAAGGTGATTACAGATAAAGCTGTTTTATACACATCCACCTCTAAACTACTTCGCATTTCTGTGCATGTCATTAGAGAAGAATCTAATACGAATTCTACTCTGGATTCAGTCTTTCGACATTCACTGACTACACATTCTGAAGATTCCTATAGATATGCAATTTGATTGTGTTGCAGAATTATATTAAGATACATAATTCCACCCCATTTCTTTAGAGAAGACTTGTAAGTGGGTAAGCATCTCAGTACTGCCTTTCTAAACTTGTTTTCAAGTCAGCAAATGCTATCCAGTTTCAGTATCAGGAGACCAAAAAATGTGTAATTTCCTTATTTGAAGTCACACCTCCAAAGAGACCTTCATTGAAGGTCACTTTGCTCTTGTATGAAGAAAGCTACAGCATGCATCGCACTAAACGTCTATTAAAGAAAAATATTTTTCAAATACTCTTTAATTTTGAATTATAAGTTGTCTTAAACTGGGTCATTTCCTCCTATTACCTTCCGAACATTTTCACATCCATACATTATGCAGATGAGGTTTTAGATCATCATAATTTTTTCTGTCAGTCACTGTCAGATTAGAAATTACTAAAGTAACTTATGTTTCAAAAGGCTATAACTGTAGCCCTCAAAAGTTAGGTAAATACATCATTATGTATCCAGATACACTCCTATCCACCTCTTTCCTAACTCTCCTCATACAAGACTGAAAATTCACAGGTAGAGGCAACACGAAGGTGCTGACAAAAGTATTAGTCTCTTTTAAACATCTCTGTGAAATGTTGAGTTACTTAATACCACAGTAAACTAAACAGAGACTAAAATTAAAGAGATTCCAAGAAGTCTTCAAGTACAGATGTCTAATGCTAAAATGTAATCACTCGTAGGAACTTTTCATAGATTCATAGATTTCTAGGTTGGAAAAGACCTTAGAGATCATCGAGTCCAACCATCCCTAATCCCCATTAAACCATATCGCTAAGTAGATCATCCACCCTATTCTTAAACACATCCAGGGATGGGGACTCAACCACCTCCCTGGGCAGCCTATTCCAGTGGCTGACAACCCTTTCAGAGAAGAAATACTTCCTAACATCCAACCTGAATCTCCCCTGACTAAGCTTATACCCATTTCCTCTTGTTCTATCACCCATCACTAATGTAAAGAGCCCTTCCCCCACCTCCCCACCATCTTTTCTCAAGTATTTATAGGCCGTAATCAGGTCTCCCCTCAGCCTCCTCTTCTCCAGGCTAAACAGCCCCAACTCCCTCAGCCGCTCCTCATAAGTTTTATTTTCCAGCCCCTTGACCAGTTTAGTCGCCCTTCTTTGGACTCGCTCCAGGAGCTCAATATCTCTCTTAAAGCCAGGGGCCCAAAACTGGACACAATATTCCAGGTGCGGCCTCACCAGTACCGAGTACAGGGGCAGGATCACTTCCCTGCTCCTGCTGGTCACACTATTCTTGATACACGCCAGTATCCCATTGGCCTTTTTGGCCACCCGGGCACACTGCTGGCTCATATCAAGCCGGTAGTCAGCCAACACCCCCAGGTCCTTCTCCGCCAGGCAGCTCTCCAGCCACTCTTCCCCGAGCCTATAGCGATGCTTGGGGTTTTTATACCCCAAGTGAAGGACTCTGCACTTGGCCTTATTAAAGCTCATGCCATTGGCCTCAGCCCAACGATACAGTCTGTTCAAATCCCTCTGAAGGGCCTCCCTACCCTCGAGCAGATCGACACAGCCTCCCAGCTTGGTGTCGTCCGCAAATTTACTGAGGGTACATTCAGTCCCCTCATTCAGGTCATTGATAAAGATGTTAAACAGAACTGGACCCAGCACTGAGCCCTGGGGAACCCCACTGGTGACCAGCCTCCAGCCGGATTTAGCCCCATTTACCACCACTCTTTGGGCCCGGCCATCCAGCCAGTTTTTAAGCCAAAGGAGGGTGTGCCTATCCAGGCCAGCAGTTATCAGTTTCTCAACCAGAACACTATGAGAAACTGTATCAAAGGCTTTACTGAGGTCAAGGAAAACTACATCCACAGCCCTTCCCTCATCAACCAGGTGGGTCACCCTGTCATAGAAGGTGATCAGGTTTGATTGGCAAGACCTGCCTTTCATAAACCCATGTTGACTGGGCCTGATCACCCGGTTAACCTGTATGTGCTCATTAATAGCACTCAAGATAACCTGTTCCATGACTTTGCCTGTCACCGAGGTCAAACTGACAGGCCTGTAGTTCCCCGGATCCTCCTTCCGCCCTTTTTTGTAAATGGGGGTAACATCCGCCAGCCCCCAGTCCAGTGGAACTTCCCCAGTGAGCCAAGACTGCCCAAAGATAATGGACAGGGGGTTGGCAATGACATCCGCCAGCTCTCTCAGGACTCTCGGGTGGATACCATCAGGCCCCATAGACTTGTGGGCATCCAGCCGAAGGAGCAGATCCTTGACCCGTTCCTCTTGGATCACAGGAGCTTCAATTTGCTCTCCCTCCCTGCTCTCAGACACCGAAGGCCAGCTCACCTGGGAACTACTGACCTTATTATTAAAGACTGAGGCATAGAAGGCATTAAGGACCTCAGCCTTGTCCTCATCCCTAGTGACTAACGTACCCCCTGAGTCCAGTACGGGCTGGAGATAATCTTTAGCCCTCCTTTTGTTATTAATATATTTATAGAAAGACTTTTTGTTGTCCCTTACGGAGCTGGCTAGTCTAAGTTCCAATTGGGCTTTTGCCCCCCTGATTATCTCCCTACATGTCCTAACTTCCTCCCTGTATTGATTCCTGGATGCCTGCCCATTCTTCCAAGACTTATAGACATCCCTTTTTCTTTTGAGATGTTCCCAAATCTCCTTTGTCATCCAAGCTGGTTTTCTACCCCGGCAGCTCGACTTCCGGCACACAGGGACAGCTCGCTCCTGTGCCTCCAGAATTTCCTTTTTGAGGAGTAACCATCCCTCCTGCGCCCCCTTACCCTTGAGAGCTGTCTCCCATAAGGACAAGGGCTAGTGAGCGCGAGACTTCCCCCAGTTGTTTAAAGAATAGCTCATCAGTCTCACTGTCCTGATAGGGTAGCCTGTAGCAGATTCTCACTACAATATCCGCCTTCATAGGCCCCCCTTTGATTTTCACCCACAGACATTCTACTAGGTCATCCCCAACATTTAACTCTAAACAGTTTAGACCTTCCCTTACATACAGGGCAACCCCACCACCCCTCCTACCTCTCCTATCCCTCCTGAAGAGCTTGTAGCCATCCATGGTAGCGCTCCAGTTATACGAGTCATCACAAGTTTTGATCCACTTGTGATCCATCTAAACTCTCAGAAAAACTCTGTTTTAAAGACACGCAGAAATACTTGTCTATGTATTGCCAATATTAAGTGTAGAGTCAAATGAAGAAAATCTAGTCTTCCACAACACAGTTATAGGTCTTCATAATGGATCTAGGTAACGCATATGTTAATAAACCATAGAGGGTGTCTGTCATGTTCAATGAAAGGAGTTTTGCTTATACTTGATCTAATTAAATCTTGATTTAAAAAAAAACAGTATCTGCATTCTGCCATAACTAACAAAAATATTTGCTTTACATTTCATATTCAAAACAACCACAACAGACATAGATTGTACAGAATACAGTATAGTCTTGAAAAAAACTCCAGCACAGTTTAGAAGAAAGGGCAATAGCAGAGACCTAAAATCCCTGCAGACATTTCCACTGCCAGATATTTCTGTTACTCTTGTTTTGCTGAATAGTCATCACTTTGATACACATCTGCCAGTTTCCTCTGTGGAAACTGGAAAATTCTAGTATTTCCTTCCCAATTCACTATCACCAGAGCAGCCTTCATTAGTAAACTCAGATGCTGAGTCAGAAAGCTATTCTCCTTTTCTCCTTCCAAAGTTGGCAAATGAACTTGCTGAAGGCAATGTGCAGCTAAGGCTAATGTAACCAGCCATATACAGTGCTTTAAGATTACGACCAAGTACCATCTTGGAGTAATCCATTAATCCTGATAAATCCTTATGTGTCAGCCAGTACATCAGTTCATAGTTTTAAAAATACTGTATCTTCCAGCAAAAAGACATTCTGCTTTATGTTGACAGATACCTGCAGAGACTCAAACAGCATGAGCTTTTGATAAGCACACTACTGCATTTATCATTCTGATAATTCAAGAAGCATTCTGAAAAAAACAGGTAGATCTTATCTATACCACAAAGCCCTATTTATTTTTCAAACATCCAATTGTGAAAAGCAAGGACAGTTAATGAACAAACAGCAGCACATAGCAGATTCTTAATTATATCTAATCATTATGGGCTACTCAATTATTTTCATTAAAACTTTGTACTCATAGGAACTAAACAACTATTTCAATTATTTAGCTGAAGACCCAGTAACTAAAAATAAAAAATAAAAAAAAATCCACCTTTAACAGCACCATAACAGTTTCTACAGCTAAAAATTACTCCTAGAACTAAAATGCTGCCAGCAATAGCCATAAACTGGCAAACTACATCTCCGAACTGCATTCCAGAAGACCAGATTAATGAGGGAAGAGAACAGGTTTGCTGTCAAGGTGCAATATTAAAACAGCGAGTTCTCAAAGCTCCTTAATAGCACTTAACTTCCATCTACAGAGATTATTTGACTTTTCTGTGAAATCCACTCAAATCTCCTAAGATTACATGAAATATATACTACCCAGTCAAGAAAAAGGTTAGTTTCTCATGTAAAGATGTGGGCATGTTATGTTCCAACATGAAAGTTTTGAATAGGTATATTTTTCCAAGATCATCAATTTCAAATTAGTGCTCAATAAAACATACATATGTACACACACGCATATACACACGTTTCCTTGTCATAGACAGTGTTATTTTGTCCTGTTAAACCTGGAAAACTGATAACTCCTGTGTGAACTCAGTTTTGACTAACCCTTAAACTTCTCAAATATGTTAAGTCTATTAAAGGACTAAAACTGGCTGACTGAATTGCCCCAAGCAGGCTTCATCTACAGTGCTATAGCTGTTAACATCTATTCAATATGGACATAGCTATGATTTTGAGCACAGAATATTTGCATTACGGCATTTTTTCAGGAATCTGCTTGGAGGTTTTTAATATTTTGATTTTTTTTTTTATTCTGTACATTGTAGTACCTTAAACTTTTAGTAATTACAAATACTTTTAAAACTTCTGAATTCACATCTGGTACTGGTTTACTAGGGAGCCAAAGGACAGAACAAGATTGAACAATTTCTTCATTTGCATTCTTCGAGAATGCAAGGTATAATTTCCCACTCTATGTATTTCCCTGTGTTACACTCTATGCCATTACTACCTCCAAGTCTTTTATTTTAACCATGCAAGAAAAGCACAATATTGGAGCTTCTAGTATTGCTAAAAATCTCTGCAGGAAAAAGTTGATGATAAATAAAGTAGCAATACACTACAGGTAACACATTTATTTAGAAACACTATTTGCTTCAGCCCAAGGTGCTTCAAATCATTATGTCATGACCTTGACATCTGCATTTTGCTTCCATTTCAGGACAAAAATAGGCAACATTTTTTAGGTATTTTCCTTGATTTTATATCTTATACTTTATATTTTACTCCTCTGCAGAGATCGCAGGAAATAAAATTTGCTATTACTAATTTAAATAATTTGCTGTGCTCTTCCTAAGCTGACCAATTATACATAATTACTTCCCTTAAAAATGTAATGCTGACTCTGTATTTCTACTGCTGCATGACAGTATACTAATTCTGAAAATGCATAAGGAACAGAGAATGTCACATTTGCAAAACTAAGCATTCAAAGGTTAAAACTGGTAAGTTATGCTTATACATTCAAACTCACTTCTACTACTGTTTTATATGGCAAATACTGCAGTGAGTGGAATGTTTCCATCAACTTCCATATGCTATAAACCAGGATCTCAGCACAGACTTTAATAGCTCAATCTTTAATAGCTTCCTCACACTCCACATATGCACAGTTCTGCTTCACTGCATCCCATTTACTGTTCAGCTGTGCAATTGAACTGTGCAATGAGTATAGGTGCCATACATACTTTAAAAGTAGAGTTACAAATAGAAATTTAGCTTGTACAAACCACTTTCTGCCTAAGGAAATTGTAGAACACTTCTTTACTTAAAAACTTTACTTCAACTTCCCTTTGCCTTGTCAGGATAAGTGCTAGATTAACATGTAGAACAAAAGTTTGTAAGTCCTACAGGCCATCAAGTACACCACTTCCACAATTACTGGGAGTCATACGCTAATAGTTGCCTCAGAGCATCTTTCTTTCTGTGCTTTGGAAGGAGGTAAAAAGCAACAATGCAGAAGTCAAGTAACAAATTAAGATGGTGTTTTTCCTTCTCCAAATCCCTGCTGACAACAATCAGAAGCCTTGACACATAGCATTTATTATGTACATAACATGCAAGAAGAACTATGATCAACAGCGATTAAATATCTTTTCAACAATCCTACGGGAGATACCAACAAAACAAATGCTTAGAGCATAGCATTACTTTAACTGCCAAATCTATTCTTGACCAATTACTCAGTGCCTTCGACAAACTACCAAACTCTATTTTGAAACACCACCCTATTAAGGAGATGACTCTAGGGCTTCTGACATCAGAACGAAAAGGAAGCCTGTAACAGAGGTAAGAAAAGAACCCAAACTTTTGATTACTGTGTCTGAGCTTGAACCACAACTCTACTATCTTCTTGGTAGCAGATGACCGTCATAAGAGTTAATAGTAAAATAACGACAGTAATGTCCTTGGCCAGGAGGAATTAGTGCTCAGACTCTCTTAAGGGAGAACAACCTATAAGGAACTGAAAACAATCCCAGTGCACTGGACATCCCTTAGGTAGGGACACGGGATAAAAAGCAATGAAAGGCAATGGTGCTGTAGAGAAGGATCTGCTGGTTACAGTGAATCGAATGCTGACTGTGAACCAACAACACCAGACAGCTGTATAGAAGCCAAAAAGCTGGGGTAATCGGGAAAGAAGTGCACATAAGAGTAATGACCGTTTGAATTTATAGTCAACGTAAGGCTTCAGCTGAAGTGAAATGGCCATTTTGACCCTTCGTTTCAAATAGAGAAAGGACAGAGAGCAACAACTGATGTGACCTAGAAAAAGCCAGGAAAGATCCAGAAAAACTGTTGGGATGCAGTCTGCTTAGACCGTAGGGAAACACGACAACAGTGTCAAGTATATGACATTATTGTCAATAAAACACGAAATAGAGGACAGGTAATATGGTTCCTCATTGTATTAAGAACATTAGTATTAGATAGATTGGGAAAAGTATTCTGGGGATAGCAAAGCACTTTCACAGACCAGATTAGAAGCTTCATTATTGTAATATCATAAAAACTGTCCAAAGAAACCTCTGTCAGGAGGATTTACGCATAGCTGAACTTGCCTTGAGAAGGGAGATGACTTTCTTCACACAATTCTAAATAGTCTGGACATATTTTACTGCACGTTTTAGTTTCATCCTGTAGGAGGCGTAATTTCCTAAGACTTCAACATTATTCCAATGGAATTATCCTTTGAGACATAAAACCCCATGCAGAACAGATGGAACTCCAGAGGACCAATCTAGCTGATAGTTCTCAATACAGTACTATGAAGCAGGCTTCAATAACCACATTATCTCCTCCTCCTTACCCAAAAATGCTCAAATAATAATGCATCAAAATAATTTTGCAAGATTACAGCAGTCATGGTGATCTGCAGTACTAAAGACACATGACTAAAAAAAAAACAACAAAAAAACAAATCAACCCATCTTGACTCATACAGATTCATATTCAGCACTTGTCAGAAAAAGTCTTGACTAAAGAACAATGATAGAAAGAGCCTGTCAGAAAGCAACCACTATGTACAAGGCAAAAAACTTGTTACGCACCACTTGAATACAGTGATGTTACATGGCAGAGCGGAGTTTATCCAGGATTTGTGCACCAAGACTGAGCAGAGTGTCTCAGGCACAGCGCAAGTCGCAGTGTTCCGCAGATGCCAGAGGGAAACGAAGCACGCGATCAGAAGGCAATGACTAAATATGAATGAGTGGCTCCAGCACACCCAGGTAACACGGGCACCTTCTGTGCTCTGCAAAGTGCTCCACGGAGCACTACTGAGTTTGATCTGGCTGGGCACTGCAGTGATATGGTAGGTGTCTGACCCCTTCAATTACACATGTTAATCACCTCCTCAAACACACTGCTGACTCGTTGTATCAAACATGCACACAACACTGAAAACAGATGTAATGCCTACGTGTAATCTCAAAGCTTCCTCTTCTGGCTCTTTATTCCACTGAGTCAGCATGAAACAATGTCAAATTTGGTTTCAGCACTCAAAGGCCTTGTGTGCACATGTGCTAGTACACTCTTGATTGAGTTCTACTAAAAATATGTCTGCAAATGAACATATTTCCAATTGAGATGACTCATTTTATTATTTCTCACCAATTAGCTTCTGTGGTCCTACAATCCTAAAAAATGCCAAGTTCAGCTTTCAGTGCCTAATAATAAATCTGTCTGTAACCATAGTTAGTAATGGCTAACTCTGCACCTGACACAGTTGACAGAGGAGTGGTGAAAAACATCTGCAATAAAGCATGAATATCAAATTAAACAGAAAACAGCTAGTGGGGTCATTTCAGCTTCTTAACAGCCTCAGTATTTCAAATTTATCTCTGATGTAACTCCACTTACTTTAGGAATTTCACAGGAATTCTACTGCATTACACTCTCACTCAATAGTTCTAGGCTATGCCTCTTCTGCAGTCAAAGGTGTGATTACAGCATGGGACACACCTATGCTATATTTGATCTCGCTGGTGTGAATAACGGTACCAATAAAGACAGAGGTAAGAGCATGCTAGAAAAGGTGTCCACAAGAATCCGCAGGCAAACACAAGATTACATCTATAATCTGAGTCAGGCAGATAACAAGCTGCCTCTAAACAAGTGTTGAATTTCTTATAACCCCATGGTGCTCAGTCCAAGCGAATAAACGCAGGCTCTCACCAGTATCTGAAAATAATCACTGAAGGGTTTTAGTTTTACAATACTTTTCTGAAGAAGAGTTCGTTAATCTCAGTTGGAGAACAGAGGCACATGTTAAAATTAATAATTTGTTTGAGATCACACAATAACTTAGACTCAAAGTGAACACATTCCTTTTTTGTATATTTCTTCTACTCCACTAACAGGTTCCACAGAGCAAGTAGGCTCTAACAACACGCCTCTCTCATGGACAAGGCCCTCTAACTCAGACTGTGAAAACTTCCCCTCTGCATCATCCCTTTCATGCAAAAATCATAGAATGGTTTGGGTTGGAAGGGACTTCAAAGATCATCTATTTCCAAACACCCTGCCATGAGCAGGGACACCTTCCACTACATCAGGTTGCTCAAAGCCTCATCCAACCTGGCCTTGAACACTTCCAGGGATGAGGCAGCCACAACTACTCTGGGCAACATGTTCCAGTGCCTCATCACCCTCATAGTAAACAATTTCTTCCTTAAAACTAATCAAAATCTCCCCTCTTTCAGTTTAAAGCCATTACCCCTTGTTCTATCACTACTTGCTGTTATAGAGCTTGGAGTCTCACAAGAGCAGAGTAGAAGGGCAGAATCACTTCCCTCGACCTGCTGGCCACGCTTCTTTGGATGCAGCCCAGGACACGGTTGGCTTTCTGGGCTGCAAATGCACATTGCCGGCTCATGTTGAGCTTCTCTCAACCAATACCCGCAAGACTGGTATTGACAAGACAAGGCACAAATACAGACTGGGCGGAGAATGGATCAAGAGCAGCCCTGAGGAGAAGGACTTGGGAGTACTGGTGAACGAGAAGCTCAATATGAGCCGGCAATGTGCTCTTGCGGCCCAGAAGGCCAACCGCATCTTGGGCTGCATCAAGAGGAGCGTGGCCAGCAGGTCGAGAGAGGTGATTCTCCCCCTCTACTCTGCCCTCGTGAGACCTCACCTGGAGTACTGCGTCCAGTTCTGGAGCCCCCAACACAAGAAGGACATGGACCAGCTGGAGAGGGTCCAAAGGAGGGCCACGAAGATGATAAGAGGGCTGGAGCACCTTTCCTATGAGGACAGGCTGAAAGAGTTGGGGCTGTTCAGCCTGGAGAAGAGGAGGCTCCGGGGTGACCTTATAGCGGTCTTCCAGTACCTCAAGGGGGCCTACGAGAAAGATGGGGAGAGGCTGTTCAGGAGGGCCAGTTGTGATAGGACAAGGGGTAATGGTTTTAAAATAGAGGGAGGTAGATTCAGATTGGATATTAGGAAAAAAATTTTACCATGAGAGTTGTAGAACACTGGAACAGGTTGCCCAGAGAGGTGGTGGATGCTCCATCCCTGGAGACATTCAAGGCCAGGTTGGACGAGGCCCTGAGCAACCTGATCTAGTTGGAGATATCCCTGTTTGTTGCAGGGGGGGTGGACTAGATGACCTTTGAAGGTCCCTTCCAGCCCTAACCATTCTATGATTCTATGATTCTAAGACATTCTCCTCAGGGTTGCTCTCAATCCATTCTCTGCCCAGCCTGTACTTGTGCTTGGGATTGCCCCGACTCCCGTGCAGGACCTTGCACTTGGCCTTGCTGAACTTCATGAGGTCCTCACAGGCCCACCTCTCCAGCCTGTCAAGGTCCCCCTGGATAGCATCCCTTCCCTCCAGCGTGTCAACCACACCACTGTCATCAGCAAACTTGCTGTCATCAGCAAACTTGCTGAGGGTGCACTCGATCTCACTGTCCATGCCGCCAACAAAGATGTTAAAACACTGACCCCTGAGGAATACCACTTGTCACTGGTCCCCACTTGGACATCGAGTCATTGACCGCAACTGTCTGAGTGCGACCATCCAGCTAATTCCTTATCCACCAAGTGGTCCATCTATCAAATCCATGTCTTGTTTAGAGACAAGGATGTCATGTGGGACAGTGTCAAATGCTTTGGACAAGTCCAGGTGGGTGATGACAGTTGCTTTTCCCTTATCCACCAACACTGAAACCCTGTTGTAGAAGGCCACCAAATTTGTCAGGCATGATTTGCCCTTAGTGAAGCCATGTTGGCAGTCATCGATCATCTCTTTTTTTACATGTGCCTTAGCATAGTTTCCAGGAGAATCTGCTCCAGAATACATTAGAAAAGTTCACCCCCCCTCAGTCTTCTATCTTGCGAGCAGACTCAGGAGGCTAAGTCAGTAACATGACCACCTGCTTGAGTTTGCACATTCAATCCTAGATCACTTTCTCTTCCCTTAATCTTTTTGCAGCAGTATTTCTTGATTCATTCCACTTCAGTGCTCTGCCAGACTGATATTTCGCAGCTGCCCGATCAATCATGCAACCTTTCCTCTCCAATTCCCAAAGACTTACCTGCCACTGTGTTGTTTGTATTTTTGGAGCAAGGTTAAAGATTCATTCTAATCTTCATCTGTTTCAGCCATGTAATGCTCTGTCAATATATTTCTCCCTGCTTTCATTCTGAATCTGCTCTAACTTATGAGATTCATCCTTTCACTTCACACATTTCCCATGAGATGCTTTCTTGTCACCATGAGAAGTCTACCACCTTTCTGCAGTCTTCCTTCTTAGACTAATTCCATTTTGAAAAATTCTCTCATACTGCTGTTCACAACTTCTCTACTGCGCGTCTTCGATTTATGATTTATCCTTCCCTGCAGACCATTAATGAAATTAAGACGAGACATGGTGTCTTCCCACGAACAACTCCAAAAGGGCTATTATCAACATTCAATTTCTACCCATCTTAAAATGCCACAAAAGGGCCATCATACAGCTGGAGCTTTATCATATTATAAAACCCCAAGCAATCGTAACACTGAAAACCCAGTTCCTAGACACTAAATAAGCAAGCACAAAGGAGATTTTCAGCCTCCCAGTAAAAAGACTGGTTGTCCCTTCAAAAAAAGGACCAACATCTAATCTACCCCCACTGTCTCCAAATTGTGCCGCTGTTCAACATTTTTCTCTTCTTAACCTGCTTCAACATACCTAGTTCTCAAAACGACAAAGTACAAAACAAAGACTGTGGCAGTCTTAAAACACTGAACTGCAAACTTTATATATAAACTACAACACCTAAATATCAGGAAATAATTGCATTCTAGAGGGACAGTGCAGCTGAGGGGAAGAACACTAAGTTGAGAGAAGTGTCAGAGGGATTTTGTTCCTGTATCTCCCACCAAACTTTTATAATTTATTAGTCAAGTTATTCCCATGTGCTTAAGCCCTTTTCCACACAGTTTTGGCTGTATTTTTTTAAACTCTAAATTCTCCCAGGCAAGACTATACTAAATTCAGTTTTGAGATAAACCACGCCATTAATAAGTACAAGATTACATGCATGCTGTAACAGAAAGAAAAAACCTTATACATAGCATGAAATGCTTTGTTTGTTGAATTTTTGGGCTTTTTTCCATCAAGAGTGAGTTTAAGCAGCAGCTGCAGACCACATCAGAACCACATCAGCGATCCAGCCACACAGCCTCCCACGAAGGCACTGAAAACTAGCACATCCCAATTTTTACTCAAAAAAAAGAGCCTCCATAAGCACAGTGCTAGAAAAAATATATGATAGAAATAAACTACATACATGTCACAACATAACGTTCAGAGACAGTCCAATTTTTGCTTCTTGTTTCTTTCCCCAGACAAACCCACTAGCTATCATGAGTGAGCTAGTGAAATGGAAAATTATCACCAAAAATATTGAAATCGCAGTAGTATCTTACAACTGCTTCTACTCTTTCACCAGTAAATGTTTCAACACAAAAAATTATGCACAAGCACAAACTTAAACATTATAAACCACAAATTTATATTTATATACTAATTTTTTGATCTTCCATATATGTATTTTACATGACATGGGATAAAAGGTATGCTTCACTCTACTCCCAACTAAGAAAAGGGGGGCAAAACCCAAACATCAACAATATCTCGCCATATTTGTTTATACAGTGGAATTAATGGTTCTGTATTATATTCAAAAAGCACATTTTCTCAAACAAACAAATGTTGAAAGTAGGGTCATCACAGCTGAAAATACAAATTCTCAAACATTGATTTCATGATCATATGTTGAACTCTGTTTTTCCCACTCTTAATTACATTAAGAAATTGTGTCATTGCTTCCACTGTACTTTCAGAGTACTGAGATAGCAAAAAGTATCATGTTATCATATCAGCTGCATCTGATACTAGAAGGCCTCCCAGAAATCTGTCAGAATTGCTACTAAGAGAGCAAAATTAACATTTTTATTTCCAGTATGAAGCTATATGTATAGGCTGTTTTTCACAGGCTGGTCTTTATTGAGTGCCACCCTCGCTAAAAATTGCACTATTACGTTAATTGTAAATCAGAGTAGTCTGAGAAAAAGAACAGGACATTTTAACCTGGAAAGTGGACTCAGAATAATGGTTTCATCGGAGCCAAAGAAAATTAAGGCTGGAATTTTTAATGCTGGAGGGGTATTTTGCTGTTTTTTGCTGGTTTTCTGCATATGTTACATGACTGAAGAGCTGTATTTTAACAATATCTTTTAAATTTAATACTTAACGTACAGTATGTCTAAATCACAGAGCATTATTTTGCCTACTTATTACAGAGAACATCACTTTGCATCACCATTTTTCACTCCTTCATGCATGTCAACTGATGGTTAACACCTACTGTTAAAACACAGGTGTAATTCACAGTCCAATGAAAGCTTTCACATTGCATGCGAACACAGTACATGCACATAACTTCATTTTGGGTCATGATTATATTTCAATGCTTACCTTCTAAATTCACTAATTTTAGTGTTTATTTAAACAACTTTTAAGTACAGCAGCAAAGCTAGGATGGTAACCATCTGTGTATCAAAGAGGCTAAGAAGCATGAGCTCTCACATGTTTCTTTTGGCTCTACTGAGTCCCTTCAGCTCATTGAGCTTCTGCAAGTCATTTAGACTAGGATGCATCACACACAACTTAAGGTATCTAAAAATCACTCACTTAAGTCTTTCTAGCTACTATCTGGCATTTAGTTATCTACATCTACTCAGCCTCAGATCCCTTTATGGCGAATGGCAAGAGATTGATTTTCCAGAAAGTAAGACACCTTCTCGTGAAATCGGAATTTAAGAACTGTCCTCTGCTGGTATCTCCTCCTCTCCTTGGACTCTGCAATAATCAGCCTGGCTGGGGTGACCAACACTTAGGTGCCTCTGTTGAGGTGAGATGAATCTCAGCCTCAGTATGCTCACAGCAGCTTGTCTGATGGTAAAGAGGCAACGGAGAAACACTCATCCTCTGCAGAACAGTCTCGTGTTTCCAGTGAAGTGGCAGTATGACAACTGACTCACAATAGGCTCAAGACCCCAAATTTAAAGAAATTTAGGCAAATTTTGTATAACTATTGAAATTACAGCTATCTCTTAAATAACAACAAAGATATAGCATAGTCTGGAGTGGGGCTTCACATTCTTTCACTGCCCACTGCCTTAGCCAAATTACATAAAAACTGAGGAAAGGAGAACACCTCAGCATATTAATTTCAACCTGAATCACGTGCAAAGCTTGGTATTCAAATCAAACTGTCAACTGGTCATTCAGTCACAAGATCAGCTGCTCCCCAGCTTCTGAATTAACTTACAAGTGTGTGCATGCAGCATCTTCAGCCCTCAAACAGCTGAGGGGTAGCAGGTAGTCACCCTGATGACAACATAAACAAATCCTGAGGCAACCTAGGATTTAGAGAGACCTCGGCTAGCATGAGTCACGAGCCAGGCATCTCTCCACTGCTCTGCCAGCTGCTCCAAAACGTTTAGATGGAGCAGGAAAAGCTAATGAAAATTCTGGGAAGAGAGTGTAAATCGTTGAGGCTTTGGCAGTCCAGCTTCCACATGGCTGGCTGTCCTAGTAAGGGGAGTGGGATTGCTGCAGTCAAACTGTAGAAATCTATGTCCAAGCTAGTGAGTGACATTAGGGTCTGTTTCATGGTCAAAAAAAAAAAAAAAAAGGAAAAGAGTGTTTTCGGGTACTTTCTTGACTAACAAGGGAAACAAGGTGAATACCTCAAACGTAGGCTTCTAGATGAGATGAATCATATTCTAAGCAGCAGACTAATATCAAGAAGAAAAAAAAATAACAAACTGAAAAGCTGGCATAAACCCTGCTGTACTTCTCGTTTTAGGTCAGCATTATCAGTTGTCTTCAAGTCCAATATTTGTGGGCAGGTGTAAGGCGATAGACCCGAGGTAACAGAATCAAAATACAGGTCAGAAATCACTAATTCTTACAGTAACTACCACAGCAGAAAAGGATATTTAATGAAAGAAGAAGCTGGTAAGCCCAAGGTATTAACATTACAGAACACAGATTGTTGAACAAGATTTATGCATACATACATAGACACATAGACATACCCATGTATCAGTACCAAATCAGTATTACCAATAGTTAAAATTCAAGGTTTCTGGGTTTACTTGGCCTCCAGCACCCAATAATTCATCTTAAGTAGCAAGTAGACATAAAAAATTAGTCTTTTCCCTACATGCAGTCATAAATTTTAAGAATATTTATGGCTAGGTAGAGATTTTCATGACCCTTGTTGAGCAGGCTGTTGATCTCAATACTGCAGATGTAAAACAAAATGAAAAAAATCTCTTTGGAAAGCAAGATATATGGATAAGGGCAGATAACTTTAACCACAAACTTTGCTTACATAAACATAGCATATTCTCTACTTCAATACTGACATCATTTTAGATTCATCCTAAAGCCTGTATTCACTACTAAACTTAAAGATGGTGAAAATTAAAGGAGAGCAAATCCTACAGAATGAAATGATACAGGCCTCTCTGTGCCTTACCACTTGAAAACAGTACAGCACACAGGAATTCAACCAGTTTAAAGCTAAAGGTCACTAGCATAGTAGAGGCAACCATAATGAACAACCATCGGCCTTAGTACTTCAGAAAGGAAATGCTGCAACGGTTGTGCGACGATCTGCAAAGACAATCGACAAGATACTTCCCTGTTATGGGTTATACAAATCCATGAATTATGGAAGGAAAATTTGACATCACCTAATAAGAATAAACCTTTATCTTGGAAGGAAAAAAAAAAAGTTACCTCTTTGAAAAATCTCTGCTAAAATAGGTAAAGAAAATCAGAAAGATTAATGTCCAAGGCATCACTACAGAAGTCAAAAGAAGCTTAGCTGCTGTCATCAGTAGGAATGTCTGGTAGTAAAAAACATTAGTAGAGAATTCAGGGCAGCAGACACTTAACACTTACTCAGTAAGCATATAGTGAAGGACCAGATTACTTGCTAAGAATAAAGTCTTTGAAACAAAAAGAGATCTACAACATTTGAAGGCTTGCTGAGCTGTTATCTCCTCTACTCAACTTCGCCAACTTTGAAAGAGTAAATCTTTCTGTACCTGCCTCCCTACTATCATCACAGATTCTTAGTTGGTCACCACTTACATACCAATATACTGAACTAAAAGTTTGTATAGCTTTTCACATGGACTATTGCGGTTGAGGATACAAACCTGCAGTATTTGCATTGAATTGTTCTGAAAGGAGTCATTTTTGAGCTGAAATGCTCAGACTTTACTCAAAGATAAACTTGTAAGGATGTTTTAAGATGACTTTAAGACCTGAAAGCTGAAATCTTTCACACACGTGCAACTAGGAAATTAAAGCATATATAGATGCAGTGAAAACAACATGGAGGCAGAATCACAATCTGCAAAAATAAAATGTGCACAGATGTTCCAGCTCTCATATTTTGCTTTCTCAAGAAATACCTACATTAATAATATATAATTGTAAGACTGATTATATTTACTTCATGACATGCTGAGAGCTTTCTGGAAGGTGTTGCTTTTGACAGAAACACATAGCACTATATCATATAGCTAATGGTAGAACCTAGCAAAACCAGACTTAAATCATTACTAAAGTGGGTAATACCAAATTGAAAGTAATCAAGGTGTATCTTAACAAAACACATTTTACTAAAAAAAAAAAAAACAAAAAACACAAAAACCAAACAGCAAAACAAACAAAACCAACTATTTTACAATAACATGTTTATTTTAGCAGCCTAGAAAATTTCTACTGGTGACTGCATCTCTTTCATTTACCCACATGGGCCTACACATCTGTTCAGCTCCAGTTAGCAGCTTGAAAAAAAGGGAGCAAAGTCAATGATAAAAGCAAAACCTGAAGAGTTTCTGGGATCTCTCCGTGGTTTATGACCTGTACGCAGCCAAACTATATTAGTTTGCTTTTCAGTGGTAGACTTTATTTTACCAAATAATAACACTTATACAAATACAGAATGCTTTCCAAAATCCTGAAGTGTATACCTATGTGGCTTCACCATAACCAAAATATTTTCTTAAAAAAAAAAAAAAACCACGCTTTAGGCTTTACAGTGCTCTCCTCCAAAACATACGATTCAATGTTCATGATCTTATCTCCAAATACCTAAACCAACTTTTTTCAACCCCTCTCTTGTGTTTCTCCCCCTTTTATTCCCAAGTCAGGACACAACATGGGACATATACTTAGTCTAGAGTCTAAGACAGAGGAAAATACAATCAGATCAGCAACATTTACCAGAAACAGAGCTAAGTATCTGCAATTTTAACTAGAGGTGTACTTACTTAATTGTACCATGCTGATCTAAAAGAAAATAGATCTTATGAACCCACTTGGAAGCACAAAGGCAATAAGAATAAAGGTTCCTATAAAGCATATGCTAAGAAATAACACAATAAACTAGTGCTGAACATTCTTGCCTGAAACAGACTGGCACTGTACAGCACTTGCTGCAAAGTTTAATGATGCTAAAGGTACCAGCTTTTGTTTTGTCCTGTTTATTATCAATTGATATACTTTTGTAATTGTTAAGAACCTGTCTATATGCATCAATTAAATTGTAATTTCAAAACAGAAAGCAGCTGGATTGATCTCACCACATCAGATGTGTTCCTCTCTCCAAAATAAGACATCTGCTCATGCTTACAATCCACTCAAGAAAACACCAAAACCTTCATGTCTCCAGCACAGTCAGAGCAGGCAATGTCATGGTTCTCTTTGGCTTGTAACTTGTGCGTCATGCTTGAATCTCTTAGTCCTCAGCTATCCCAACTGACACTCAGTCCTGACTTTCTGAGTAACATCTCTCTGCCACTGCATTTTTTTTTTCTGCACCAGTTACTCCAAGCTCTTGTTCCTTTGCATCTTAATTACCAAACCACTCACTTCTCTTGTCCTAACCAATATCTCTTCCTCCAATTACTATCTTGCTAAAACGCTAATTTAAGAACAATTTCCCTAAACTTTTGCTTTGAACCTATTGTCACCTTCCTCATTGCCTTCCTGCTTTTCCTCATACTTCCCCAGACTTTCTGAATGTCACTTACTCCCCTTGCCTTCGGACACAGCTCATGGAGCAGAGACAGAGAGACCGCCTAGCTGTTTGCACCCTACATGAGCAAGCAACCCAAAGTAGCCAGCCATAGGCAACGGGTAACCCTGCCATGCAGCTTCACCAGATATGTCAAATCCTCACCAAAACTTGTCACACAGCTGCTCGGTGTGTGCACTTGAGATATGTGACAACTTGTAGTTCCTTATCTAGCAACAGTAACATACTTAGGAACAGAGAGACCAGAAGAAGACTCTACATAATGCCAATTTGTACATATATTCTAATTCTGTTATTAATTACAGATGGCCAAGAAACGTAGTACCTGGTTAAAAAAGAAAATTGTTAGGGGAGTGGGAGGCTCTAAGAAGGGCTGAACATCAAATGACAAGAAAATCACTTCTACATTCAAGGAAAGTTTATGTAATTTCATACTTTACTGCCTTCATGTAATTTAGGAAAACTCTGAACAGTTCAAAAATCCCTTGTAGCAAAGCTTCATGTGTTACTTGCTTTCTTAACACTTCTAGAAAACATGCTGTATTAAAAAGTAAATATTAACACCTAATTCCTATGTAAAAAGAAGAGTTTATGTGCAAACATAGCACAAGCATTTTATTTGCTGCTATTACTGGTTGCTGCCTAAAAAGCTTTTACAGTTTAGAATGTTTATATAAATTTTATAAGAGTGTTTAAGCAATCTCCCTGTCAAAGCAGAAAACAAACTACTTCTCCCAGAACAATTACACACTAGTGAGATGCCTTTAAGAGGGATTAAGATCCTTAAGAACCACGCAAGTTTTAAAGATATTTGAATGTGAAAATAAATATTTACATAAAAGAGGGTGGTTTGTGCTTCATGTGAAATTCTTAATAAACCTCTAACCAAACACAAAGAAACAGATCCAAAAACGGAGAAACAAATCTAAAATTCTAGTTTGCTGAGGTATTTTGGTAGTCCTTTCCACACAAACATAATCATCACCTTCTCGCACACGAATCAGCAGCGTGCATTCAGAAGCGGTAGATGATTCCTGAACAGCCGTTAAAGAGCTTGAGCCAATAAAAGAGTCCATGGTACTAGCATTTAAAACTAGGCAAGCCCTCAGATATTTCTAAAGGAGGCACGAGGAAGCTACACAAGCGCTATGCCTGCAGCTCTCAGCTTCAGAGAACTGTCTTGCTGCAAATCCTCCTTTCATCTCAGATTGCTTCTCTAGTCTCTCTACGGCAGCGAGCACACGGAGAGAGGAAGACGTGACGCACTGCAAAGCGCCCGCAACAGAGCTGAGGAAGATCCTTGTGGCTTCCATGCCAAGAGAAAGTCAGCTGGAAGATTAGCTAATGAACTGCGGTTATTTTCCCCATGTAATGCATATAGAGTGATATTGAAATCTTGTTACAAAGGTTTCTTGGTCAAAAAGAAAGTAACCACCTTGGCCAGGTATTCCGGGAATGGGAGACAAACTGACAAAGATAAAGAGTAGATTTCATTTGAATTTAACCATTGTTTCTAACTTTCCCTTTCTGGAGACAGGTTTGGAAGGGAAGGGATGGGTTTTTTTTTATTCTGTACGGCTTTCTTTGATTGGTTTTGGTTGTTTTTAAGATAATTGACTAAACATTATCTCTGGTTTCATACAATGTACTTAGGATAATATTTTCCCATTTTTAACAAGTTGACGTTCCCAAGATAAATCGCAAAATTTCTTTATTCATCAATAAATAATATTTTTTTTAAATAATACGCAAAAACAAGACTAGCAGTTTATTCTGAAAATAAGACAGTTTTGTCTTATCTACTGCTGAATAACACAGCCAGAAGCTCTCAAAAGTGTAATTACCACAAAATCTTCTCAATAGTGTACATAAAAGAAACCGTAAAACCACAACACTCTTCCTTGTAGGGCAAGTAGAGTGTTCTCCTTCTGTTCTTTTTAGTAATTGCATTGTTAAGCTTGTTTTGCTTATCTGTAATCCTAGAGTTCCCTAAAACAAATTTACAAAACTCTATGGAAGTGAATTAATCAGGGGTAACATTTCCTGAAGGCATTAAGAGAAACAGATACTTAAGTCTGGTCTGTTATTCCTTGTTTTCACAATCTGCATCTATTAAAAAAATACTTGCCTTTCGAAAACCTATACATAATTTTCTGTCTTGCAAAACAGCTACAATTTTGAATAGAAATAGAAACATTCGATATATATTAAAAAAATGCCCTTTTAGTAGAAACCATTATTGAGTAAAAACTATCTTCACATGTATTTTCAATGAGCTCTGATACTACTATAGTTATAAAATTGACCTCCAGTTAAAAGAAAAAAAAAAATATCCCATCTGGTTGTCAAGAACTGGAGATGACTCATGTTTGCCTCACCACTGCTGCTATCGTTTGGCATATTTTCCCATATGTGTGCCAAATTTAGTGAATTTCTCTGATCTCTAGCTACAGAAAATTACTCTGATTGTATTTAGATGTTTGAGTTTGCCAAATTTTTACCTGCT
Organism: Tauraco erythrolophus; assembly: GCF_009769465.1. Taxonomy (NCBI): domain Eukaryota; kingdom Metazoa; phylum Chordata; class Aves; order Musophagiformes; family Musophagidae; genus Tauraco; species Tauraco erythrolophus. The sequence continues at coordinate 88,536,581 of NC_141466.1, read as the reverse complement.
TCAGTTTTTTAACTTGTAAAACACAGCTATTTAGTAAAAATTTATATAATGGCTGTTTAATTCACAGCTACAAACAACGCAAGAACGTAATTCTCACCATTGCTGTGGTCCATCGGCTGACTGTCCTGCAAATAAACCTGTTAGATGTTGCTTTTTTCTTTTTTTAAAGAGAACATGTCCAGGAGCTCTGTTAACTATTGCAGTCCTTGACGGGGTGAATAGCCATCACATAGCACAGAAGACAGACAAGCTGCTAGTAGTTCCACCTCCCTTCTCCATGTTTCTACTCATATGGGGACACTAAATCTGTCATATAGCGGTCACAAGCCCTGGTCCTGCGGTCACAAGCCCTGGTCCTGCGGTCACAAGCCCTGGTCCTCATGGGGGACTTCAACCACCCTGACATCTGTTGGAGAGACAATACGGCAGGGCACAGGCAGTCCAGGAGGTTCCTGGAATGCGTGGATGACAACTTCCTCCTGCAGGTGATAGAGGAGCCGACAAGGAGGGGTGCCATGCTTGACCTTGTGCTCACCAACAGGGAGGGACTGGTGGGCGATGTGAAACTTAAGGATAGCCTTGGCTGCAGTGACCACGACACAGTGGAGTTCAAGATCCATGGGGCAGCAAGGAAATCATTCAGCAAGCTCTGTACCCTAGACTTCAAGAAGGCGGACTTCGGCCTCTTGAAGCACCTGATGGGCAAAGTGCCGTGGGAGGCGGCCCTGGAGGGACAAGGGGCCCAGGAAAGTTGGTCCACATTCAAGGAGCACCTTCTCCAAGCTCAGCAGAGGTGCATCCCGACGAAGAACAAGTCGGGCAAAAAGACCAGGAGGCCGGCGTGGATGAGCAAGGAGCTCCTGGACCAACTGAAAATGAAGAGGTTAGCCTACAGAGGGTGGAAGCGGAGACAGATAGCCTGGGAGGAATACAGAGAAGCTGTAAGAGTGACCAGGGATCAAGTGAGGAAGGCTAAAGCCCTAAAGGAATTGAATTTGGCAAGGGATATAAAAAGCAACAAGAAATGCTTCTATAGGTATGTAGGGGACAAAAGGAAGTCCAAGGAGAACATAGGCCCCCTCCGGAAGGATACTGGTGCTCTGGTTACCCGGGACATAGAGAAGGCTGAGGTACTCAATGAATTTTTTGCCTCAGTCTTCACTGGTAAAGCCTCTTGTCTTACCACCCAAGCTGTGGAAAGAACTAGCAGGGACTGTGAGGATGAACCACCGCCCACTGTACTTGAAGACCAGGTTCGAGAACATCTGAGGAACTTGAAGGTGCACAAGTCCATGGGACCTGATGAGATCCATCCGCGGGTCCTGAAGGAACTGGCGGATGAAGTTGCCAAGCCACTGGCTATTGTATTCGAGAAGTCGTGGCGGTCTGGCGAGGTCCCCGATGACTGGAAGAGAGGGAACATAACCCCCATTTTTAAAAAGGGGAACAAGGAGGACCCGGGCAACTACAGACCGGTCAGCCTCACCTCTGTGCCTGGCAAGGTCATGGAGCAGATTCTCCTGGGAACCATGCTAAGGCACATGGAGAGCAAGGAGGTGGTGGGTGACAGCCAACATGGCTTCACCAAAGGCAGATCGTGCCTGACCAACTTGGTGGCCTTTTACGATGGGGTGACAACATCGGTGGACAAGGGTCGACCAATGGATGTCATCTACTTGGACTTGTGCAAAGCTTTTGACACTGTCCCGCACGACATTCTTCTCTCTAAACTAGAGAGTCATGGGTTTGATGGATGGACCACTCGGTGGATAAGGAATTGGCTCAATGGCCGCACTCAGAGAGTAGTGGTCAACGGCTCAATGTCCAAGTGGAGACCGGTCACGAGTGGCGTCCCTCAGGGGTCCGTGTTGGGCCCGGCCCTCTTCAACATCTTTGTCGGTGACGTGGACAGTGGCATGGAGTGCACCCTCAGCAAGTTCGCCGATGACACCAAGCTGTGTGGTGCCGTCGACACGCTGGAAGGGAGGGATGCCATCCAGAGGGACCTCGACAGGCTGGAGAGGTGGGCCCGTACCAACCTCATGAAGTTTAACCAGGCCAAATGCAAGGTCCTACATCTGGGTCGTGGCAATCCCAGGCATAAATACAGACTGGGTGGTGAATGGATCGACAGCAGCCCTGAGGAGAAGGACTTGGGAGTACTGGTGGACGAGAAGCTCAATATGAGCCGGCAATGTGCTCTTGCGGCCCAGAAGGCCAACCGCGTCCTGGGCTGCATCAAGAGGAGCGTGGCCAGCAGGTCGAGGGAGGTGATTCTCCCCCTCTACTCTGCCCTCGTGAGACCTCACTTGGAGTACTGCGTCCAGTTCTGGAGTCCCCAACATAAGAAGGACATGGACCAGTTGGAGAGGGTCCAGAGGAGGGCCACGAAGATGATAAGAGGGCTGGAGCACCTTTCCTATGAGGACAGGCTGAAAGAGTTGGGGCTGTTCAGCCTGGAGAAGAGGAGGCTCCGGGGTGACCTTATAGCGGTCTTCCAGTACCTCAAGGGGGCCTACAGGAAAGATGGGGAGAGGCTGTTCAGGAGGGCCAGTTATGATAGGACAAGGGGTAACGGTTTTAAAATAGAGGGAGGTAGGTTCAGGTTGGATATTAGGAAAAAATTTTTTACCATGAGAGTGGTAGAACACTGGAACAGGTTGCCCAGAGAGGTGGTGGATGCTCCATCCCTGGAGACGTTCAAGGCCAGGTTGGACAAGGCCCTGAGCAACCTGATCTAGTTGGAGATATCCCTGTTTGTTGCAGGGGGGTTGGACTAGATGACCTTTGAAGGTCCCTTCCAGCCCTAACCATTCTATGATATTGCCATCTAAGGTCAGGTTTAAATTCAAGATGTGAATCCCGCTCTGTTCACATTGTGATCCAGGACAGCGGAACCTCTTCCTTGCTGAGAATCAGGCATCTGTCTCCAATACCCTTAGTGGATTATACACTATCACATATCTCAGCATTATCAGATAATAATGGAGAGAGTACCACGTTTCCCTTATTCACAGTTAAATCTGTGAAGAAACCGCTTCAGTTTGAGTTTGATTTCATGCCAGGTTAACTGTGAACACAAGTTCTTTCAATGCCTCACTTCTGCAGCCTTCATGGATTGAGCACATGAATACTCATGCACGCAACAGAGAACTCTGCCAGCAGTTATTCAGACATAGGTCTTTCTCCAGCACAGTGAGGACGCTTCAGTTCAGACCAGCACTGCTGACAGTTAAATGCACCTGACTGATTTCAAAGAAACAACCACGCTGAATTCAAGGAGCTGCAGTAGGCATCTCTGCTCAGAGCTATAGGAAGGTGAACTAAAGCCAATCACCTTGTTCCTTATCTGTGTTTAAAAAAAAAAAAAAATAATTAATTAAGCTACATACTAGCTGATACTAATGGCAACATGGCCTATATGTTATGATCATATATATCAAACAGCTACTTCCATTTGTATTTAAATATCTAACTAAAACAACTACAAACTTTTATAGCATAAAATGACTGAAGTGTAAAAATCAGGGTAAAGTCCTTTCTTATTGGCACTGAGGATCTGCTGAGATCTCAGATTCCTTGCATTACTAAAGTAGGGTAAGCCTATTTTCTTTTATTCAAAGTCATTAAAAATGGAAATATAGAGAAAAGCTGCATCAGTGGTGAGCTATGACATGAAAGAAAGCACTTTATCATACTAATGAATTTAATACTTTAATATGACAGCTGAAATCTGAAGCAGTACATAAACAATTAGTAAAATTACTGGAATAAGGGAATTAATGGGGTGAAAAAGAAAGACATACAGACTTTCAAGAAAATAAAAATAGTATTGATCCACAACCATGCAGCTCTCAAAGTTCAGCCCCTGAGAAATTTGCTTCCATCAGTAATAAAGACTGTGGCAAACTATAATTAAATTACTTAAATCATTGCACAGTAACAAGATCCTTAGTGTTCTGTCAAGTCTCTCCATGAGTTTGAAGCAAATTGTCTATATTTTAAGCTTTCATTTCAAGCAGGTTGAGGGAAGTGATTCTGCCCCTCTACTCTGCTCTTGTGAGACCCCACCTGGAATACTGTGTTCAGCTCTGGAGTCCCCAACACAAGAAGGACATGGAGCTGCTGGAGCGGGTCCAGAGGAGGGCCACAAAGATGATCCGAGGGCTGAAGCACCTCTGCTATGAAGACAGGCTGAGAGAGTTGGGGCTGTTGAGCCTGGAGAAGAGAAGGCTCCAGGGTGATCTTATTACAGCTTTCCAGTACCTAAAGGGGGCCTACAGGAAAGCTGGAGAGGGACTTTTTACAAGGGTATATAGTCATAAGACAAGAGGCAGTGGCTTTAAGCTGAAAGAGGGGAGATTTAGATTAGATATAAGGAAGAAACTCTACACTCTGAGGGTGGTGAGGCACTGGAACAGGTTGCCCAGAGAAGTTGTGGATGCCTCATCCCTGGAAGTGTTCAAGGCCAGGTTGGATGAGGCTTTGGGCAACCTGGTATAGTGGAAGGTGTCCCTGCCCATGGCAGGGTGTTTGGAACTAGATGGTCTTTGAGGTCTCTTCCAGCCCTAACCATTCTATGATTCTATGAAAAAAACGTTTAAAGAAAAAAACACAAAACTTCCCTTGCTGACTCACTAGCATGGGAAACAGAGGTGAAGATTAACTATTTACTGATTAAAGAGGATCTAAAGGAGAAAAACATTCTTCAAATTAGAGGACTAAAAACATTCTTCAAACTAGAGGACTATGAGGCTAAGAGTAAAACACAAAAAAACCACAGATGTTTAGTATAATCCAGTGGCACAAAATAATCACAATAGCTGGAAGCTTCACAATATGTGGCCGTGCGACCACTATCCCACAGCTACAACAATCTGTCACAAACACAGATTAGCAAACTAAGGACATCTTATATCCCAGGCCCCTAATTGAAGGATGCTACAGACCCACCTACAATCAAGGATCCTCCAAGATAACACTATCAAGAGGCTTTTACAAACCATAGAAGGAAGAAAACACTGAAATACTAAAAATAGCTGATTTGAGGGCAGCAGAACAAGAAAATAAAGGAAGGAGAGAATATTTTTGTGTTTTCTGTCTAGTCTTGTCCAGTAATAAAAATGGGGATACATAGAATTACGCAAGTTACGGAAGACTTTCAAGCATGTTTAGTAACATCTCCTAAGGCTCAGCATAATAAAAGATTACAGAGAAATAATTCATACATTCTTTGCAGAAAGCCACAGAGCAGGAAATTATCTGAATAGACTTTTGATAAATGTAGCACTTGAGAGTTGCTGAAACTCAAGAAAAGGCTTATTGATTTGTTTGGGAGAAAAACCTCCAGTTAATAAGATAAAACTTTGATTTTGAAAGGGTGGTTTTTTTTTTTCCTTTTCTTTTTTTTAATCATTGTCCTCTTGCAGCAATAAGGAGATTAGAGTAAGGCCTCCAGACTTTTAAGCATGGTTATATTTTAATGGAAAATTGTGTTTTCTTTTATAGCAAATGTGCAATTATAGACATACTCTTATTAGTGGCAAAAAAAAAAATTACACTGAACAAATGTAAGCATGATAGACCATTTCCTTTTCCATCCCTCCATTCGCACAAGAAATCAGATCTCCTCTTGCTTGAAATGAAAGTGCTTAAGCCATTCCAGCTATTATGCAAATTTAACATTAAACTGTTAATACTTAACTGCCAAACAACAGACAACCCTTAGAAATCAAAACAGTATTCATAAGCCAAAAAAATGGCAAAGAGAAATGAGAACATTTAAACACAGAGGCCAAGTATGGCTTAAAACTGCAAGTATCTCTGACAAACGAAGCATATTATAAACACAATTTTTGAAACAGTTCAGCTGAGGCAGATTTGGAGAGGAAATAATTCTGGTTCTTCAGAAGATAGAAAAACAGTGGTTACTCAACTACAGGTCCAAGGGGAAAAGCTCTGACACCCAGCAGGCCAACTAACAAGAAAGTCATAACCTGTCACCTGGATGGAAGTGGGGGACTGGACTTCAACATTAAAATGTGGGAACCTCTCTTCTCTTGATTGAATTAGCAGATCTACTAATTTAAAAGTTGCTAGGAAACTAAAACCTCTTTTACATGGTCCTTGCTCCTTACAAGACAGTGGACTGTCTATGGAATTATGCAGACTATGCTTGGATAACTGAATGTGGTTAAAATCTATTAAAAATAATTGTTTAGGCAAATGTCTGTGTTAAGCAACAAACTGAGCAATAATAACAACACAAAAAGAATTTACCTCTTCCAATACATCTGTAAAAATCTGCAGGAGTTAATATGCCAACCAACTAGCCCAGCCAGTAGCCCAGCCATCTGATGTGTCTTCAGCAATTCAACAGACCATTCCAGAGAGTAATCTGCTTGTAATATACAGAGTTCTTTTGGAGGAGTGTGAAATAAAGAAAAGAAGCTACCTCCAGAGGCCTGGATTCTAAAAAGCATTTAGCTCTTCAGTGTTTACATTACTTCTAATAAATGGGAAGCTAGCCAAAAAGTTTTGCTGAGTCTGAACTGTGTCTAGCCACAGATGGAAAGAGAACAGGTCCGATGGGAGAAAACGAATAGACAAATCAATACATAAACTTTAGCTCCACTAAAATATGCACTCAATCCTATACCCTCAGAAGATCATGCTACCTCTCTGCATCTGTTTTCCTGCTCACATTACAGAGGTTCTGCCTCTCTTCTGTGAGGCAATTTGGGATCAAAGAATAAATACGAAACATTTATTATGACAGTGGTGTTCTACGAACAGAGTTAATCTGGGCCTTAAGTGGTTTCTGTATGTGATTTCAGACACAGCACAGTGAAAACAAATCTCTTGCTTAAGCTGGCAAAATCATCTTAATAAAATGCTCTGATTCATAATGTAATTTCCAAGGCACTATTACTGGAAATAAAATTTTCACTCTTCAAGATAGCTCAGTCCTCTACATTAAGTATAATTTCCAAGTAATAAACACATTGAATTAAAATTTAAAGCTCTATCCTAAATACTGTGGAGCACAGATATATTGAAATACAGTTAGAGCTCACCCATAAAACAGGACAGTGCTTAATTCAGTTATTTGTAATAGTGACTATGACAGAAAAAAATCTAACCATTTTAAATATTCTGAACTGTGTAAGATTTATTTTCTAGGTACATGAATGAAAAGAAAGCAGCTTATTTTCTTCTCCAGTCTCCTTGAGAAACCATAACTAACTCATAACCATTATGAGTTAAAGTGAAACTTATATAGAAGATATATTTAAATCCCTCATCTCTTACCTAATCTGAAAAGGACAAATATTTTAATACTTATATTCCTACACATTCACATTTCTGGTTTTTAGATTTAACTTTAATGTATGCTCAGAATTAACAGTACTTTCTGAGGGGTACTTCCTTCACCTTCTGGCTTATTTTTCTACTTAAGAACAATCATGACTTAGCTTAATAGAAATATACAACCATTTCATTATACAACTCAGAAAAAAAAATATTCCCTTGCCATTTCCACTAATAATACAAAGCATTAACTAAAATGCCGGAATTAGTGATATGGAAAAGAAACAATCACTATCTCAACATCAGAAGATATCAGCATATGGCAGCCATAAATAGAAGCAATTATGTGGGTTTTTTAAAAATGCAAATACATTGAATCAGAACAAGTGATGTTGGCATAGGTTAAAAGATTTGAATTCATCAAAGTTTCAAGAATTATTAAAAAAGAATAAGTTTTAAATATTCAAAAGTTCAGATTTATGACAAACTGTTAATATTAGGCCAAATCTATCCTTCAGCACAATCACAGAGCTACCTCATCTTATTTTGTATGAATAGTTAATGTACAAGAACGATGTGAGAAATATTCTCAAAGCACAGGCATCTTTTACACCATGATCACTTTCATTTGTCATTGCTCCAGTTTATTTTCTCATGAAACAACAAAAAAAATTGTGTTCGTATAGGTTCATTGAAAGAAACATCGATCACATTTTGAACTAATAAGCAATACCTGTGCTGTCTCTTGTGTATTTTACTTCAGCACCCTTCATAAAGAAGTCCATACACGAGATGTGGCAGAATGCTGCAGCAGTAGCAGTGCTCATGCTGGACTGAGAGCCAATATTGCAGCATTTTCTTGTACTGAAGAGGCTCCTGCAGCTATGGAATAATACACAAAAGCCAGTGGTGGCAATGGGCGATTCAGTGAGAGCGTTTGCGAAGTCCAAGGGGACTGGCCAATAACTCATCCACCAAATCCAAAGACTGCAGAACTTGCCAAAACATTAGATGAGTTACAATTGGGCATGAAGGAGAGGTTGTCGTGGTTCAGGCTAGCCAGCAACTAAATGCCACGCAGCCACTTGCTCATCCTCCCCCACCCCCAGGGGATGGGGAAGAGAACCAAAGGGAAAAAGGGAAAGAGACTCATGGGTTGAGATAAGACAATTTAATACTACTAATAATAATACATGAATATATACATGTATGTACAATGATAATAATATATACAAACAAGTGATGCACAGTGTAATTGCTCACCACCCCTTGATCAAGGTCTGTCTCGTCCTGGACTAACGATCCCAAAACAGATAAGTCCCGACACCACAATCCTGGACAAGCAAGAGGCGCAATAGTGAGAGAGAGAGAGAGAGAGCGAGTGCACTCTGAGAGTCCGAGAGTGAGAGCTCCAGAAGAGCAAAGGCCCTTCTTTCCAGTTAACCCTCATTTTATACTGGGCATGACGCTGCATGATATGGAATACTGCATTGGCCAATTTGGCTCTCAATCCTCAGTCTAACTTCAAATCATAAGGGGAGTCGTGGACCCTCTGTCCCAGCTGTGCCCCCCCCAGCCTGTTGTGCTCCTGCACACTGGCAAGAACATGGCAACCTGAAAAGTCCTTGAGACCTCAGTGCCAACTATAAACATCAGTGAGCTGTCAGCGTTCTTCTCAGAGCAAGTCTCAGACTAATACCAAAACACGGAGCTCTTCTAGCTGCTAAAAAGAAGAGCTAACTCTGTCCCAGCTAAAACCAGGACAGAGGTGCTCATGGTCACCATTCCTGTTGGTACTCTAAGGAAGAAGAGGAGTGTAGGAGTGATGTTCTGAAGGCTACATTCACTTTCTTAGGTAGGAAACTGAAACACTTCCAAAACCATGTGTGAGGCACAAAAAAATGGGCTAAGTCTCAATTCAACCATGAGACAATGGTGACGAGAGAAGTTATCTTAGGAACTGGGGAAATAAGGAATAAACAAGAAAGGCAAGTCAGACCACCTGCAATGCCAGCTGACTAGTGCATGCAATAGCGACCAACAAAGCACAGGCAGAACCTATAAATGCTTCTACAACAATATTAGAAGCCTAAAAATATGTTAGATAGGAGAACTGGAATGCTAGACATTAAATGACAACCCCCAACACAGCAGGTGTCAAAGAAACATGGTGAAAAAGAATATAAGCAGTGGGATATGAGATTGACAATGTACCAGCCTTTCAGGGATGACAGAACAGCATTTGCAGGTGGAGGAGTGAGATTGTACATAACAGATAATAAAAATGCAAATAGTTAAAAATATCTTGGGGGTGGGGGGTGGAAACCAAAACTTGTCAGTTCCATATGCGAGAAACAAAAAGCAGTACTGTGACAGTAATACAAAGTCCCTTACAAGAACAAGGATTTTGATAAGGAGATGTTATTTGAGACACAACAAACTCAAGACACACAGAAGCAGCAAATTTCAACTACCTATATGCAGTCTGTACTAACGTTGCATCAGGACAAGATGCAGAAATACAATTTTTTGAAGCAGTGACTGGCTCCTAAAAAACTAGTCTTAGAACTCCTGAGACAGGATGGTCTTGGGGTGGAGCAGAGGACTGGGATCAAGTTTTAAGTGGAAGAACTGATCTTTAAGAGGAATCACAACACAAGCAGAATTAATACTGAAAAAAAAAAATGGTGGCGAATGCCAATAAATCCAGCATAATTATAGTCAATTTCAAAACAGGATATGACATAGAAACAGTACAAGTTGTCAAAATAAATGAACAAAACCCAAAAGGAGTGGTCCAAAAAGCAAGAAAGATTGCAAACAGCCCACATTCTGCTTAAAAACCACTATACTAGACCATCAGATAAAACTGCCTAGCACAGTAGGAAGAAAACCAAAAAAAAAAAAAAAACAGATAGAGACCTTCTTAGCTCAACAGAAACATAAAGGAGATAATCTCACTTAAAAGGTCACCTGTTAAAAAAATCTGGAAGCTTGTCCAAACAGGGAGAGGAAAACACATAAACCATGACAGACGAAATGTACTGGAGAGAAGAGGAAGAGGGGGAAGAATTTGAAGAAATTCTTGCAAAGTCTACAACAGATAGAAGGAAATTCTCCCACCCTCACTTGTTTTGGGGTTTTGTTTATTTTGTGGGTTTTTTTTTCATTGTTTTTTGGTGGAGGGGTTTGTTTTTAAATACAAAGTCTATATTTAACTTCTGGAATTTCTCAGAGAGTGTTGTATAGGTAGATAGTATCAGCAAGAACAAGAGATTATCAGAAAAACTGGTGGTCAATTCTCCATGGACAGACACTAAAGAGAACATGCATTGATGTCCCCTCTAACAGCTTCAATGCAACAACTATGGATGCTGGAGAAATGAGGGGAACAGACTTCAGAATGAGTCCAGGCTCACGTACCATCCTGAAATAGCACCTTCTACAGCCGCTGTCAGAGTATAGAGCTAGTGGATCAGCATTCTGACCTAGTAGTGCATTTCTTACCTTATTATATGCTTATGAACACATTAAAATAAAAAAAAGAAAATCCAAAGAAATTATAAAACCAGAAGAGTGAAAGCTAAGAGTACATAGTTACTATTTTCAAAGTATAATGTTAGCCAGAGTATAATCTTAACCAGAAGCCAGTCCCTGGTATAAAGGGCTTCTCTTTATTACATAGCTTTTGGAAATGGCTCAATGTTCCTTTCTCAAATGCAGTGGGTTTTGGGGAGCTAGACGACTGAACAAAGAGAAAAGTCAGCTGCACGTACTTTTCTACTCTAAGGAGGTAGATAAACTGTGGGAGATCATTTCAGCTCAAATTTAAATTAAAGTACAGAATAATATGAACAAGGAAAGGGTATCATGAAAAATAAAAGCAATACAATTTAGATTTTCAAGAACATTATATACAACTAGAAATTAACATATGCATTAATTTTTCTGTGAGTAAGCAATTGTCATTGTTAAAGGTTTGCTATGCAATTGTGTTTGGGGAAAGAAAGTCCCTGAGGCAACTTCTAAATAAAGACTGACTGACACTTAGAAACATATGTGAGGGCTAAGTCATCATTAGTAATAAAACTAGTGATATTTGTTTGCTTGTATTATACATGATTTTGAAATTGACAATTTCTATTAGAAAGGCAGTGCTGTTCCTGGACATAAGGATTTATTCCAGAGAGTAACTCACTCTTTCAGCAACAAGCATTAGAATTGTTCTCATAAAGTTAAGGCTATCCTTATGTAACGAATGCAAAATCAGTTGGCCCAGATAAATGAAAACAGACTCCTGTAAATGCTGCATTACTTCAAAATTAGCTTTGATCATACTCATCTTGAAAGGTGACAGACACTCATGACGAAAAAACTAATCTCCCACTGTAGTATTTGCTCCTTCTTTGGACAACCACAGCAATTAACGAGGGGATCACAAAGAATTTTGTGTGTGCACGTACATCTCCCTTTGCTGTGTGCTTGTCTACATCTCATCTGCCTCTAGAGTCCCTTTTGCCTTATGCTTGGGACATGAACACATAGCAAGAGCTGCATTTTTGTTATGCATCGTGCAGTGTGCAACATAATGGGGATCTGAAGTACAACAAATGTCTCTAAGGGCTACCACTCTATAAACACACTTGTCCTGGTTTTAGCTGAGACAGTTAGCTCTTCTTTTTAGCAGCTAGAAGAGCTCCATGTTTTGGTTTTACTCAGAGGCTCGCTCTGAGAAGAATGTTGATAGCACGCTGATGTTTGTAGTTGGCACTGAGGTCTCAAGGACTTTTCAGCCTGCCAGGTTCTTGCCAGTGTGCAGGAGCACAACAGGATAGGGGGGATCATGGCCGGGACAAGGGGTCCACGACTCTCCTTATGATTTGTACTTGGACTTAAGATTGAGGCCAAACTGGCCAATTAGCATTCCATATCATGCAGCATCATGCCCAGTATAAAAGTGAGGGTCAGCCGGAAAGAAGGGCTTTTGCCCTTCCGGGACTCTCACTTTCCGACTCTCTGAGTGTTTTCTCTCTCTCTCTCTCTCTCTGTCTCGGGGCCTCCCGTTCATCCGGGATCGCGGTATCGAGTTTTATCCGTTTCGGGATTGCAGCTTTGGAACAAGATGGGCCTCGGTCAAGGGATGGTGAGCAATTACACCGTACATCACTCGTTTGTATATATTTATCCTTGTACATATCTGTACATATACATATATTGGTAGCGGTAGTAGTAAATTGTTCTTATCTCAACCCACGGGTCTCTTTTCTTTTTCTTCTTTGATTCTCTCCCTCATCCCTGGGGGCGGGGGAGTGAGCGACTGTGTAGGGTTTGGTTGCCGGAGCGGCCTATCCCGCGACAACACTGTATACAAAATACATATGCACATACACTAAGAGCTTTTACAACAGTGATAGTAATTGAAATGTCTCAATGTTCCTGGGGAGGAGGGGAGAGGGAAAAAAAAAAAGTTTTTATTTTTAGGACTAAATTATGAAGGCCCTTATTCATCCAAAAATAAGAAACAGAGAGATTCAGTCTAGCTTTCCTATTTTGCCACCCTACACTTTTCTTCTGTCTGTGAGCAGATCAGTGGAAACTCAGAATAGTAATTCCACTCACTCTACTCCTCAAAATGAAGCATGCAGTATAATCTCACAGTATAAACTTGTCCTTCAGCCAGAAGGGAGCAAAAACAACTTGTCACTTGGCTGCACAAGGCCCCTTTCCCAGGACAAGCTAAAAGCTGCCTTTCAATCCTGACCAAGCAATAAACAGCTTCTTCAACCAACAAGAAGCACAGCTGCCATCCATACAGAAGCCACAGCAATCCTTAATCAGCTTGATGCTGTTTTCATTCACTACTGAGATAAAGCAATAGGAAAAAATGGAATTTGTTCTATTTTACAAATGCTGTATCACAGGAAGAGGGAGTGAATGCCCATCAACTCTTCAAACACTACAATTAGCTGAAACAGGAAATGCACATACAAAGAAGCGATGGCTTTCTGGGCTAAGGCAACGGACTAAATATTTTCTCCTTTCTGATGACAGCAAATACTCTGTCTCGGTTCCTTATCCCTAACATGGGGATAAGAATATGGTACTTCCACGCATCGTAGCACTGCTGTCTGTGTAAATTCATAAAACATTTTTAAAAGATGACACTACTGTAAACAAGGTCAACAAGTCTATCCATAATTTACCAAAATCTCAAAAGCCGCAAATCTCAACTCTAATATCAGTCAACTTGGACAACTAAGCGATAGAAGACAGCACAATGAGGTATACAAAGGATATAGCAAAATTAAAGTCATTCTTTTCCTTCATTCTGACTATGTTTAGCTGTGAGACTTTGTGATACAAAGCTAATAAAGGCTCTCAATCATTCCGTACAGGGAATCACATTAAAGTAATGACACTCGATTGCAGATCTATTACTACGCCTGTTTAGAAGCACATCAATCTATCAGGTTTTGGTCACCAATCAATGCTGGCACTATTTACAAATTCCAGGAGCTAAGACTATCCATAGCGCCCTGCCTGGCTCAGACCCAGTGAGCCATCTCTTAACAGATTCCATTGCTTTTATTGGTGCTCTTTTATGCTTTTGTCAGAGGCTTTTCAGCCATTCTGGCAGCTTTCAGTGACAATTTACTGCAGAGTAGAGTTGCCCTAGATTTGTAAAAGTCCCTAAGTGGATTGCCTACCTGACAGCAGAAGCACCAGGACCTGCTCTTGGGTTTTATAGAAGGAGTCCTAAACCCCGACTCCTTGTGAATTTGCAGAGAAGCATTAGTCATCAGCACTCAGAAGACATTCATCCACTTTTCATCAGACCAAAAGTCATTGCCTCAAAGAGACAGCTGGGTAGCAAAATCTTGCGTGACATTAAGTTCCTAAATGATTAATCACCCAAGTGCCTCACAACTACTGCTGAAATACCGACTCTAAAACACAGTTGTGAAGTAAAACTATTAGCAGTAGAAGCGTTCAGCACAGGGAATCAAAAGACCTGCAGGAAGCATTGAAAGTCTGTGACAAAGCCAATAATCTAATAACAAATTTTCAGAAATCATATCTAGTGTCTAAACTATACTTTCCACCATGCAACATTGAAAAAAAAACCCACATAAAGAAAATTTACGTCCTAGAATAGAAATGCTTACGATATAGGAAGAGATGCTACAAGGGATTTCCTAGATCAATGATTAAATCCTCTGCTATTGCAGTTATCACATCATATTATTTCCTAAAATTACCTCCATCTTAAATGCATCTGCTTTACCTTATGCAGATCTGAACTGGGAGGTTAATCATTACAACGCTTAGGAAATTTATTTGGATTTCCACCTTACATTTTATTTTTATCCAATGTATATGTTCATGTAACAAAAAGTCCCTGAGCTTCTATAATTCTATTTTTTCCCTCCCTAATGTATTATTCCTCTCAGAGCAACTAAATTTCCTTTTGGCCTTAAACTTTCCTACACTAAGAAGCCATGTTCTCATTTACCTCATAAAGTAAGTCCTCTATCATAGTTTCCTCTGCGTCTGCTTCATTTTGGTTTCAGTTTCCCTTAATAGATTGAGTTTTGCTATCAATTTGCACAACAGCAGTAATATTCCTCTCCTAGAAGATTAGTACTCTGAATGGAACACATACAACACACGATTTACAACTGCACAATAAATCAGTTTTAATTGCAAATGATCTTTGAGATTTCTATCTTTTAGTTTCCTGCAGAAATGAAATCCGTGTCTGAATATTCAACATTATTCTACAATTTTAAAGTTGTATTAATAACTTCAATGTCACAATTACCACTTTTCTGCTTTAGGATACTTGGCGGAATCTGTAATCAGGTTTGCAAACCTGAGGTAAGAAATTGACTTCGGCGGCAAGATTCGTGACAAAACAATACACCCACTGTTTTGAGGTAGAAGTACTTAGCACAGATTTTTTTCCTTCTCTTCTTAAATCTCGGAATTTGTTTACTAAATAACTACAAGTGCTGCTTTTCCTCTGCTACAAACTGCAATCACAAAAAGTTCTTTCAGCACTACATGCATACAAATAACATGAGAAATACTATTTTTTTTTAAGAATCCAGAAGCTTAGCTTGCAGGATGCTTCATTTCTTCAATTCCTCTGGAAAAAAATCACCTCCTTAACACATAGTTTCTAGCATCAGTTACAATGCTGAGTGGCATATTTTTCAATAAATGGTCTCCTGACATCATCTCAATTTATACTAAAGGTTATCTCATATAACATGATACTGATGTATGAGCTTTTGGAGGAAACCAGACTTGACTATGTTATAGGAATATTTTTTTTACCTTATCTATGGAAAAAATCCTCAATGTCTTCTGTCTTTCATACCTTTCATGGTATGAAAGGCTCCATGAACCCTTGTTGTTCATGTTTTTGGCTTCCTACCTTGGTCTAGTATTACATGTTTTCCAAAGCTACTAAGAAACAACCATACAGCATTATATACAAATAAACCTTGAGAGCATAATGCATAAACCCTGCACACTCACTCTAAAGGGAGCAGTCACTGCAGAACAGCATTTCCTTAATGTTCCCCACAGTCATTTTTTTTAAACAGTGGGGAGAACAGATAATATCAGCAAGCATGAAGTATGTTATAGCTCAATAGAAAATAAAACCAATTCACTGAAAAAAAAAAGGGCAGAGTAAAAGCTAGATTCAAAATATCCCATTTCTTTCTAAATATTAAGATTCTTCACAGGAATCCTTAATTAATTAATATGCATAAAAGGTTTCAAAGATGTCACCAGAATGCTACTGTAAAAAATTATTATTAGTCTTATGGAAAAGCAGTGTCTATATAAAATGCCATCAAATAGCACATTCTCTGTCTTCTGTAGCTACAGACATGCATAAAGCATACAAATGAGAAGTAAAATTCTATTAGACATTATAAACTTGTTTGTCAGTTCATAAATTTCATTTCAGCGCCGAACTGTGAGAGAGTGCAAAGCTTTCCTTTCACTAGGCATAAAAAGGCAAACTAATACTGTCCAGGCTTTACTTAGCAAATCAAAATGTATTCTTATATTTGGTAATGATATGTGTTGACTGCAAGGAACTTACAGCATCTTCCAAGAAGATTTAAAGTAAATATTTAACCTCATAGATATTAACAGTACATAGTAGCATACAATAGCACATAAAAATACGTTGTAATAAGTTTCAGCAGGTTGGGGCTGGGAAGGGGCAGAGTCGTTTTCTTTTTAAAACAAAGGAATATTGTTACGTCCTCAGCCACAGTTACTAAGAGTTCCTGTCTTTTTGTAAAAAGACATAGAACAACAGGGATAACAAGGATTCCAAAAGATACACAGAAAACTATCATTAATAAAATAACTTTAAACAGCTGATATTTTAAAAAGTAGCTGTGTATGTTGTGGCATGAAGTTACAAGCAAATAATAATGTATGAAGTAATTCTATTTCTGTGGTGAGGTATCACAGCTGTTTTCATGTGGTGAAAATCAGTCAGAAATGAAAGCTAGTATTTTTAAAAAAATATTTTCAAACTCCTAACTCCAGCAGAGATATGGATCTCTCACTCCATGTGGGGAGGTAGAAAGGCACAACCACCTCAGGCATCAAGGCTTTCCAAGATACCAGGTACAAAATGACACCCACAGAAGGCACATACATTCAGTACTTTTGAAGGTAAGCATAAAGTAAAATCGAGCACACAAAATAGAGCACAAAATTTGAAAGTACAATTCTGAAGTACTCTCTCTTTGCCTTGCAGCAAAATGGGCGATTAGACATCTGAGCTGAAAAGCATTAACGTATCTTGTTCTCTAGGAAACCTTTGGAGTTCCCTCCACAGACAAGAGAAAACTCAACTACCTTAGATGCATAGGAGCTAGGTATACAGATTTTTGAGAATGTAATCCCAAACACCCCATAGCTATAGCTTTGACCTTCAGGGCATCTTAAATAGGCCTCACACTGGGTCACTGATTGACTGAATCAGTTGACATAGCACTTACCCCACTAGATTGGGGGATTGGACTAGATGATCCTTTGAGGTCCCTTCCAATCCCTGATTCTGTGATTAAACATATGCCACTAGATGTAAAGGAAAATCACCTCTACATGTGACAGCTACATTTGGCTATCCCAAGGAAGGCTTTGACGGAACAGCCATGCAACATGTGGACAGACAACAGCAGACCCTCTTCAGTCCAAGGACAGCACTGCTGCCTCCCTCTGCTCGCTTCTGCAGTTGCATCCTGCCTCTGGGCACGATGCACCCAGCATCCTCTCAGAGAGTATTTTTAGCTCTGCAAGGCACAATTCAGGACTATAAAATATATCAAATATTTACCTAAATTATCAACATAATGTTGACACAAGAACCTCATAAGGCTTATATTTTCTGATCAAACCAGTTTCTTCAGAAGTGGGTTCATTAAGGCTAAAATATTTAATCTAAAAATCTCGATTCAGTGAACAAATCCAAGGAAGGATTCTGATGAAATCTTGCCCTTATTTCTTCTCAATGCTGAGGACAACCTAAAAATAACTACTATAGTTGAATTCAATTAGTAATCTTGATAGTAACCTTAGCCGAGATATCAATGTTTTCAAGCAGGCAAAAAAAAAAAACACCAAAAAACCACAAAAAAAACCCCAAACAAACCATAACAGACAACAAGATACAACAGACAAAAAAAACCACCAACTACCATGAAAATTATTTCTCATTCTTACATGTGGTTCCTCAGTGGAAGAGATGTGGCACGTGAAATAGACAAAAAAAATCTCATGTACACTGTAGGATGCTCAGACAGACTTCTGTCAATGAGGATAACTTCCTGAAGCCTTTCATAAAACCTAAATTCACTTTAAATGCAAAACAGCTGGATGATCATGGAAAAATCTATCTGTACCAATAAACGCATGCCAGAGTAGCTTGCAGGGTACAGTGAAAAAAAAAAGAAAATATTAATCAAGAAATATTAACTACTAGCTATTACATTTTCCTTCCATAGAACCCAACATTCATGTGTTGCAGTTTATTCCAGGAAAAAAAACATCTGTCCAAAATTATTTTTAACAACAAAATAGACAGATGTCACTATTCAGCTCAGTTGAAGTAAATGCTGCATAAAAGCAGTGTCAAGACCTTAAAAAACAAAGCTAATAGACAGAAGTAGTGAACAAACATCAAGTCAAATTCAAAATCATTCAGATACTAAAAGAGATAAAGCCATGATGGATGGAAATACACCACGTCTCCATCTATATCAAGTAAATTTCAACATCTTAATCAAAAAGATTTGTCTTTTTCTGTTCAATCCAAACAATAGAGTGGAGAATTGCACTAATAATTTATATGCAAAGTGTTCTCCATTAAAAACAATCTAAAATTAATGTTCTAATATTAAATAACTAACTAGCACTTGCATAATAACTAGCACTTGCGTAAGTTTTCTAACTTGCCATGTACTTTAAAATGAAAAACTAATTCTTAAACATGGCTTTACAGTTAATGGCAATACCATTATGTGAAGCTACAAAATGGAGAAACTGAGAAAGCAGTCAACTGTCCAAGTTCTGAGAAATGGCCAGGTTTTTGTAGAAAATTAGAAATACTCAGTAATCAATCCATGATCTTTTGCCAAGCGTTGTAACCCTACATTATTAATCTCTTACTCCTTACTTACTCTCTAACAGCCTTAATCAGATGTTCCTAGGGACCACAAAGGGACTACTGGAGAATCTTAGCTAGTACCCTTGAGAATCACTCCACCTCTCTGCAATGACTCCTTCCAAAGAAGTAAAAAGCTTATTAAAGAACAGAGATATTGCATATAAATTTCTCATGTACATAATTGCTAGAATTGCTAGAAGTCCTGTACGCAACTGAAAAGGCCAGTGGTCCCACAACATAAACTGCTGAAATGTAAGCAATGCAATTAAAATACCTAAATACCTTTCATGAAAGGCCATGACTGAAGAGCTGCTAAAAGCATATTATTAATTTGTGATACGAATATGCAGTGCTGTGCATTTTAAACTCACCTTATGCTATCAAGTACACACTTTGGTTCTTTGAGCTTATCATACTAGCACAGGAAGGAGGAGAATCAGGATTCTTTCCTCTTCAAGACCAAGGCAGATAGAAAATCTATTCTTTTAATATTGCTGGTCTTGCTCTTCAAAACAAGATGACACAGTAAAACGTATATTACTTTCAAAATACATGTCTACATTCAGTAGAAAAACAAAAGTGAGGTATCTGATGCAAAAATAAAGGGACCAGCAGTTTTACTGAATTCCAAGAATTCCACTTCCAAATATTTAATCATTGATGAAGAGCTAAAAATAAATTAAAAATCTCGAAATTGGAGTCCTCATATACACCTACAAATAGGTTGATCTGCAGTAATATTTTATTATTGTATTTTTGCAAACTACCAGGGATAGGGATGTTGCAAAACTGATATAAATTTATCTGAAATATATCCTGTATTGACTTGATAGGGTTACATGTGAGGTAATTTAATTTTCAAATGTTAAAGAAATGGCCTCTCTCTAGTTAAAATATCAACCACACAACTGTTCTAAGATTTCATGGCTGACGCTGCTATTTTTAATATGAAAACTAGCTATCATGCAATGCAATAGCATAGATCATATTAACAAATAATGAAATAATCAGATTGTAATCCAGTTAATCACATGCAGGAAGTGAATGCTGCAACATTCAATTACCTGAATGCTTCTATACCTGCAAGAATAAATCTACACAACATGCTAGGATCAGAGGGTAACCAACGCCCCTGGCAGTGCAGGGCCATAGCCATACTCTGACTTTTGCCCCTTAATTTTAAAGGCAAAATAAACAGTTTTCTGGAAGGTAAGACAATATCAGAGTATCTTTCACATGATTTTTCAAGCATAATTGAGAAATAAGAGGTCATATCAAAAGCAGACCTATCTATTAGAACAGGCATAAAAAGACATGATTTCACACTAAATTGGTGCCACTAAAAAAAGCAGGGGCATCAATTCCTCCAGCAGCCCTGTTCCTGCCCTTGGGCTCTCCCTTCTCTTCATCCCATCCCTTGGCACCTCCTCCTCCTGATCCCCAGCCATCTCTCCTCACACCCACCCTCCAAACACGGCAGCCACAGGGCAGCAGAGCATCGGGTAGAAATAACCCAGGCAACAAAAGCAAAACAACAACCAGTTTTAAGGGACAGCAGTTACTTTGATCTGCTTCACAACACAAGTGCTTGAATCCTTGTAGCAGCACCCAGGAGGGCAGAAGGCAGCGGCTACGGCAGAAGGGAGAGCAGGACACTGTCACCTTCAGAGCCTGTCCTGGCTTTCTAGCTACGCTCTATTCAGGTACGGAGAGCTGGACATAAAGAGAGCATCTTTTCTGCCCTAAGTCAGACAATAAAGTCTATTAATGCTCTCTAACATAAGTGAAGCGTGTATTCAAGGGACACTATTGCAGGCAGGTGAAAATTTTTCTTTTTTCTTTTTTTTTTTTTAATGCTAGTCCATTGCACCTGAAGATACCCACACACGTATTTCCAGATCTCCCTATTCAGGCAGTTTCTAGCATTTGCTACCATAGAGATACAAAATCCCACAAAAACCACAGGGCACGGAATCTTCCCTCCCCTCACCAGTCTAAAGGTAACTTTGTATTTTTCTGTCTTAAGTTTTGTTTTGTTTCCAGCAAGGTAGAAGTCAGATTCATGGCACATGGTTTCTCTTCAAGGTAGAGAATCTTTAGAAATTAAACCTAAATACAGAGGCTTCCACAGAACACACTCTTATTTGCTTCTCCATGCAATGTTAGCTTGAAAAAAAAAAAAAAAAAGAATCCTGATGAAAGCTCGAGAAGAAAAAGGAACAGCATGCTAAAAAGCTATCACTAACTTCTTTCCTAATGAAACTTCCTGCTTCATTAGACTTTTGCTAGCTTTTTGGCACACCTCTGAGCTATCCCTGAAAGCATGTTGTAATCTTATAAAATTGTCTAATGTGTAACACGCTTGCTTTGTTACCCATGCCCCTTCACGACAATTACTGAAAAAAAAAAAGCATTAAACAGCACATCCTTTGGCTTGACTTGCAACAAGATAGTATTCAGGCAAGTATTCAACAAAACACTCCATCAGATCACCTAAAACTGGCTATTTGAGTGAGACAAGGCTCAGCACCATCACTACTCACACAACCGCAAGGCTTTCCACTCTAAAATAGGCTGCAGTTTTTTGACCTGAATTAATTTTTTTTTGGCACCTGGAAATAACTGCTATGTTACAATCAGGCATTGAGCCCAGCTTCAAGCAAAATCTCTGTTCTACACAAAAAGTAAAAGTCTAACAAAATTCAACAATATTTAGGCTATTGGTGCTGTAAGATCATTATCATGCTAACAATGTTCAACAAGAACTTCTCTATTTTTATCTGTCCATTGTTTCTTTTCCTATTTTTAAACCTAGACTCTTAGTTTTGTTTCTTCATGTATATATATGACTCCTGAGACATTATAGTCCTGGCTCATGACAAGAACAGCTAGAAAAAAAAAGCTTAATACAAGAAGGGGTAGCACAAGAGCACATGCATGTCTTGCAGTAAAACTTTCTATAAATGGCCCCCTCTAAAAAGAAGATTGAAGGTTTTAAATAAAAAGCAATGAACGTTGAGATAAAAAACTGTAAAAGATATCTTCCTTACCCAAATTTAATCAAAGCACATGGAATTCATCTTGCAGACAACCATGATGTAGATACTGACATCTGAGTTAGTTACATGCAGCTCATCTTCCGATCAGAACAGGGAAAATTGCACCCTATATGGTTCTGTTTAACTGATATATTTTCAATGCCTACATCAAGATGAGATCAATTCCATGCAGTGCGATTGGCAATTTTT
Source organism: Tauraco erythrolophus (assembly GCF_009769465.1). Lineage (NCBI taxonomy): Eukaryota > Metazoa > Chordata > Aves > Musophagiformes > Musophagidae > Tauraco > Tauraco erythrolophus. The sequence continues at coordinate 88,514,318 of NC_141466.1, read as the reverse complement.
TAGAGAAATGACAGCAACATCTAATACATAGACTATAAAATTTCATTTTAGCATGTAAACTATCCCTAAAGAACAGTGTGCACTTGCTTAAAACAATTCATTTTGTATTTGTAGCGTATATTACAAATAGAAATCTGTAAAACTCTTTGGGACCTAGAGGACTTTGACACATGCAAAGGGAAAATGTTAATGAAAATAGCTAAAAATTAGTCAGTGGACTAATAAGAATTTTGATTCCTCTAAAATGAATAAAATCCGAAAATAAAATCTAATTCCTTTGCAGCCTGCATCCTCCAAAGTTACCACACAATGGCCCAAAACAGGGAAAAATGGTAGTACATTCAGTTAAGGTCAAGATTAAGGTCTCTATTCATGTGTCTGCTCAATTAATAAAGGTTCTTCAGGCACACGATTTTCCTAACATTTCATGTGTTCAAGACTGAAGAATTTCATCAACTGTAATTAAAGCTGAATTCATGTACTATCTGGTCTAAACATTAGAGTAACAGTAACAAATACATTTTATTAAGGCTCACTCTTCTCTCTGAAATAAATACAAACTTGTGCAGACGACTGACCATCACCATCCCTTACTTTTGTCCTCCTTTCTCCGGAGCAAACAAGCATGAGAGCCTATCTGTACAAGAGACAACAAAAGCAATTGTTCTTTACTAGCTCAGAGGCAATTGGGAACTTTAGTCAAAATGCTTTGGCAGTCAGCCTGAACAGAAGTGGCTATGCATTTAACGTTATTTGCCTTAACATTTACGTGTATGTCTCTCCCTAAAAAATACAGATTGGAATTCACATTTGGTCTTCCAAACGGCACACAGTAAAACCCTGTCTTAAGATTCCACGGGTATTTAATATAAATTTAACAATTATAGGATTGGCAGTTTTAAGGGATTTACAGTTTCCTTCATCTCCCTTTCCTATGATTACTGAAATAGATTATTATTTTCAAGAACAGAAGGTTGAAAGTATTACCCACACCCCACCCTCCCAGCTTTTTCTAAATCTCAACTAAAGTCTGGCATTGGCACTGAAGAGTAGGATTTTCATTAAGCACCTAAATGACTTGATTTTTTGTTCCTAAATCCACCAATCATTTGGGAAAAATCCCTTGTGTCCTACTGCCTTCTCCCTCAAAAGATTATGTATTTTCTATTTAGGTAGCTGCACAAAAGTCATACACATACATGCCAAATGCAGACTACATCCTCAGTTATTACTGGAGAGCCTCATAGCTTTTCAGTTCTGGAATGAAAATGGAGTATTCAAAAACCTGTTTCAGCAAGAACTTTGTAAAATTAATGTATGAAATAAATCGATTATTTCTCATCATTTGACAAAGAATGTGACTTTCAAGAGGGTCACGATCTGCACATTTGTGTAATTCCACAAATCACAGTCTCCAAGTGAAAGCTATTACAATTAAGAACAAGCCTAGAAACTGATACGCTGACTAATGAAAAAAGAGGATTTCTTTCACATACTGATTTCATTCTCATAATGAAATCCTTTCTGATGTCCTTTAGGATATATCTAATGGGTATTCCAAGTATATCTAAGTATTCTTAGTATATCTAAACCATATTTATTTAATAATTATGTTTTATTCTAAAAGTCTTACATATCAACTAAGTTTAAAACATGAATAAGCAATTTATCCCTGGAAAATGCTTTTGGATATTTCACCTGTGGCTCTTGGTAAACCTCCAAAGATAAGAGAAAACCTCTTTTGTTTCAATCAGACACCATTTTCCCTGACAAAAGACATAGGGGTACCAGCCAGAATTCAGGACATGGGATGGAAATTTTTCTCCTAAACATTGTCAATGTTTATGTTAGCAGCTACTCATAATAGCTTTTCAAATACAGAGTAATACGTCTTTCTGCAAAGATTATTTTGTCTCAGAGCCATTTGAGAAATAGGCAATAAAGAAAAGATACTAAGAACACAGAGCATTATGCCAAGGTAACCTAGCATAAAATGTCGGTTCCAAGCCAAGCTTGGAAATCACAAACAAAACTGAGAAATGGAAGTTCAAGAAAGAAAGTTTAACAATATGATTTTGGGTTTTTTTTAAGAAAGAAGGAGAAGAAAATTAAGGTTTAAAGTTCATTCTTGACTGTACTTCCTGCAAATTCAAGATACTACCATTAACTAAAAGAGATTTTTCCTGACATTACAACTGCCATTTATCATCTTACTGTGCTGGATTTACCCTGCCTTCTCAAATGGGTTTAAAAAAAAAAAAAACAAACACCTTCTTTTCTCTAGTCATTTCTGAGTCACATTCCAATAAGAGGAAGGTAAATTTTCCTCGAAGCAGTTGGGAATGCATAACTGCTCACTGTGAAATGCCATGCTTCCTCCACAGTCAGCAATTACCCCTCTAAACAGCCACATCTGCTAAAAAGCCAAAAACATCTTTAGCAGGACATGCTATCTAGCTAGAGGACCCTTCTTAGGAGGAAATTCACACACATAATGTGTCCAACAGTGTGTTTCTTCATCTGGCATCCTTCTTACAGCACTGGAATCAAAGGCTCACTCAGGCCTCAGTTACTCAGTTCCTATCTGAAGTTTTACTTAATCAAGACATTGAACCCAAACCGATTTTTAACTTCTGAAGGTCTCAACACTGGAAATTTTATGTCTAGGTATAAGTTAACCTTAAGCATGTCAAAAGTAAAACTGAAATGTGACAAGGAATGGTAACCTTTTAAAAAAATTCTCATTTTATCCTCTTTTAGCAGCTAACTTAGATTCACCAGATATCACTAATTCTGGATCAGAAACATGCAGGAAATCAAAAGGCAAGTTCAGATTTAGAAGAAGGACTCCAAATTGCTCTTTTACTAACCTGAACATTGCAGACACCCACTTTGATTTACCATCATGTTACTCCAGTTTGGAAGTATGTTCATCTGGAACTAGTCTGAGGCAAGGGAAAATGAGGTTCATTTTACAGATGCCTATTCAAAGTTTCAGAAGGTGAGAATGCAATAGCTCAAAATGCCATCCCAAGAGGGTAAAAGAAATTGGAAAACAGTATTAATAGACAATGTCTTTTCTGAATAAGATCAAAACATTTGAGATACGGAATTAGAAACAATGGACAATTAACTTCATAAAGAGATTCACAATAGGTTTGACTGTAATGGTTTCACTATAAAATTTTACTCCCCTCAGATAATTCACCCTCTTGCATTTAAAAACATGACAGAACTTGAGCAGAGATGAAATAAAACTTCAGACGGTTTCCTTGAGGTTAACAGTTTCTCAAATTAATTGTAAAACCTTTTTTCATCCAAGAATCAGATCACTTCCATTTCAAAAATACTTAGTAAAATAAGTACTTTCAAGCTTATATAACTGATGTCCGTCTAGCTACACCATCTTATAGACAGCAATGCAGCAGAAAAGGAAACAAGAGATATTGGTTATCAGCGATTTTATGGTGTAAAGCCGATTGGCACTTTTCCTGTGAGCAATCCCAACCTATGCAGAACCTGCACAAGTAAGATGAACGTGCTACTCCTCATGAACACAGATAAAGAACTGAGACTTCTGCTAGCAAGTCTACACACACCACCAGCTGCATTTATGTACTACAGAGAGCATGCTCCAGAAACGTCTAAGACAGACCAGTGAGCAGAGTGGACCTCACTGGGACAGAGTTAATTCGCTTCATAGTAGCCCATTAGGTGCGGTGTTCTCGATTTACGACTAAAACAGTGCGGATAACACACCAGTGCTTTAGCAACTGCTGAACAGTGCTTGCACAGTGTCAAGGTGTCTCTATTTCTCACTCTGGCGTCCCAGCAAGCAGGCTAGAGGTGGCCAAGAGGCTGGGAGGGGACACAGCCAGGACAGCTGAACTGAACTGACCAAAGGAATGCTCCATGACATGTAACATCACGATTAGCAATAAAAACTGAGCGACAGTCAAAGTGGCCATTGCTTGGTGACGAGGCTGGGCATCAGTCTGCTTCTGGGAGGTGGTGTGATTGACCTTGCATTACTTGGGGCATTTGGTGGGTGCATGTCCTGCCTCTTTCCTTCACTTTAATTAAACTGCCTTTTTTTCAGCATACAAGTTTTTCTCGTTTTTGCTTTTCCAATTCTCTCTCCCATCCCATGCAGAGCAGGGAGCAAGCACGCGACTAGGTTGATGCTGGCCAGCAACTAAGTCACCACAGTGAGATTTTGGATCCATGAAACTGTCTAATTTCTCTGTACTTTCCAAACACCTCCACTTCTATTGCATCTGCAGCAGGGATGGCTATTTTTAAATTTACAATACAGTAACATTCTATGCATCTTCATCTTATATTAAGCAACATATCAAGAGTAGTGTCTCACCAGCCTTCACCATATGTTTCATTATTTTGCATAATTCATCCACGTCCCTTTCTAGAACACAATCATGTTAAGGGATGTTCACACAAAGCATTTTAACTTCAATATTGTAGTTATCAAGAGAAAGGTCCTTAAAACCTTGCCAAATTGCCTTTTATATATTGGGCACTTTGTCTGCATTTGAAGTTGTGTCATTACAACCGTTGTTTCGTATCCTTACTTGAACTTTCATTAACACGGTACTGAAGTGGTAATAATTGCAAATCAATCTTACTACAATAATTGTTTTCCTGTATAGTTTCTCCCTATTTTCCTAATATTTCTTGTCTGTTCTATTATTGGTTTCTAAATATTAGATAATCTTCTTTACTAAACTAACCAGGAAAATCTGAAGAATCTTTCCTGACAAAACCTTCCCAATTAGGAGTCCTTACACATAAAAGTACATGCTCTGAACCATAAGCAGTCTCTCACTGTGTCTTTCTTAACTTTCATCTGCCATCACATTACTAAGTCCCTCAGGCGGGTTTAACATTTCTGGAGATCCACACAAGCTCTGTTTTGATTAATTTAAATTAAACTGAAATCTGAAATATGTGACCATTTGTAAATGATACACAGCATCTTTCTCAGTTTGTCTTCCCATAGAGTTTATGTATTTACCTCATAAAAAGGTAAAAATCAATTGGGAGCAGAAAAAAAACAGGAAAAACATGCTATATAACATGCAAGACCACACAATCCACAGGGAATTCAGATCTCAGCTCTTCCCCTTCTGCACTGATGCCATCCTTCAAAGCCTGATTCACTCAAGTCATAGAATCATAGAATGGTTAGAATGGACCTCAAAGATCATCTAGGTCCAAGCCCCCTGCCATGGGCAGGGACACCCTCCACTTTATCAGGTTGCTCAAAGCCTCATCCAACCTGGCCTTGAACACTTCCAGGGATGGGGCATCCACAACTTCTCTGGGCAACCTGTTCCAGTGCCTCACCACCCTCACAGGGAAGAATTCTTTCCATCTCTAGTGTATTATCTTTGTAATATCACAAAAACTGTACGAGAACAGAACTCACTTGTTTCTTATGCAAGGAATGTGCTGTAAGCATATAGCTGGTCCTTTTGACACTTAGAATCGTCATTATGAGATGACAGAGTGAAGTTTGCAACAAAATTTCATCTCCTAGATATTAAAGTTATGGAGAGATTTTTAAAGAATATAAAGTCTATTAAAATAGTAATCTTTATTCATTAATCTATGGTACATTTTTGATCATATTGCAGAATTTTATCAGTATTTAATGGAACTTTGCACCTCTATCAGTTTAATAGCAACAAATGTTTGTGTAACATTTTTGCTAAGGAATAGTCACCGGATAAATTTCAATTAATTCTAACAACATAAACCAACCTAGAAGTAGATTCAGTTAAGTATGTTGGTTTGCTAAGTTGATATACTAACCTAAGCATAACCAAGGTAGAAGGCTGGTAGACACAATTATCTCAAACAAAATTTCTAAATATTCTACACATGAAAACCAACACTTTTTAAATTTATATAAATTCTGTTCATATTTTTCATATCTCCATATAAAGAAAATCACAAGCAAAAACTTTCAGACTTACAACAAAACAGCAATCAGACAATGTTCAAGGGCAACCCTGAAAAATCCAAATATTCAGCAAGGAGTTTACAGCTACTGTTTCAAGTTTTATTTCTTGAAACTGAAATACAGCTCTGAAAGTCTACGATTGCTATAGCTTTTATGACAGGTACATGTCACTTGATCTAATTCTGCTAGCAAAAGACAAATGTAAAAAAAAAAAAAAAAAAAAAATCACAACTCTCTTTTTTGCTAAGTTTCACTTCCCTCCTTATTCCAACCAAAGCACTAGGAGTAACATTTCCAAAAATTGTATTTTCTTAACACCTGTTCAGAAATTCAGTCTTTTAAATTCATATCTTCTGCTGAAGCAACCAAATATCCTGCTAACAAAGGGATAAATCTTCACAGGTTCTTATGAAGCTCCAAGCTTCTTTATGCTGCCAAGAATCACGTAAAAGGAACACTGATGCCTCCATACGCTGTGGCAAACCCCATGGACAGGCTGAAACATAGTATTTGTTAAAGGCACCCGCTAAGCTACCCTCACCCAGTTCCTGCTGACAAGCTATATGTTACAATGTGTATATATATATAAATATTTTGCAGTAAGTTGCAAGCAGGCGGTTTTGGGCTTTGAACACGTCTGCATCTTTTGAAAGATAAAGAAGAGAGAAACAGAGATACTTCTTTGGAGAAGGGTAGAAGTGCTGAGGCGAAGTTTGTAGCAGTGTCAATTAGTGCTTTGTATTACCAATCCTTGTTCTGAAACTGCGACTGGTTTTCATAAATCAAACTGTGGAAAGAAAATATATCTCTGTCTGCACACCATCACATTTTATTCAAAAAAAGGTCAAAATCTCTTAATGCTTAACATACCGACTATATATCTGTACTCTAACAAACTACATATCCTACACAGCTATAGCCAGAAGCTAAGCCAAAGCTTTCCTGGTGGCAATTCTAGGCAATTACTCAGCAGAGAAGCAAAGGAACAGACAAATCAATTAACTTAGATTCAACGCTACCCGTATTCTAGTGGCTAGTTATTTAAAGTTAGATTTGCATTGTGCTTCTTTGTTATACAAGCTTTTCGGTAGAAAATGACGAAAAGCAATGGGAATTCATAGTGCATCCAAAACAGCACAAGAAAAGCAAAGCAGGATAAAGGCTTCACTTATTTCTGTTTCATAAGCAAATAATTTTGTAGCAACACTACAACTTTAATGCCCTCAGCCCTGACACTCATGCCAGTAACGTGGCTGATGCCAGTGCAGTAAGGCAAGAGTTAAGGATCGTATGGTACAAGTTGAAATTGTATGAGATCAGTTAAACATTTCCAAGATTACAGGCTATCTTTTCTTTTATATAAATGATTACTGTTAAAACTATTTGTCAAGCCTCGTAATAGAAATTGGGGTATAAAAACATTGCTGAAAACCATCACATAAGAATCTACTCAATTGGATTCCTTCCTTGTACATCTCTCCAGAACAACGCAGGAGTGTAACAATGCTAATTATTTCATGACAACAAATATTTCAAAAAGGTGGGAAGCACTGTGAAAATGTAACACGTTTGGTTGGCAGCCTTGCTACTGAACTCAGATTGAAGTTCCAAGGAGTTGGGGGAGGTAAGAGACTTTCCAAAATATTAACATTTATTTTCTTACACAGTCAACATGCATGAAAAATTGTTTATTTAGTCACGGACCAAAAAACTCTTTCACACGTTGTGCATCTCTCTAACTTAATCTGGGACTTATAACACAGTTCATTTCTGCTGCCTTTATTCTTTGAAATGCGGCAGTGGAAGGAAGGTTGGTTTATCAGAGCAAGGCTCCCTGAAGACTTAACAATGCAGACTGCATCATCCGCAGCCTATTATCACTGCAGCCGTTTGACACAAATACATTCAGATGCTGAACACTCACTGCAGGCTTTGGATACAGTCATATGCCCTCTACGAGGCAAAATGTGGAAGAAAACAAGACAAAACACGGGCTTTCCTTTCCTTTAGGAAAGGTAGACAGCTTCCGGTGGTAAAAACATTCATATACTCACTGCAAAAGGTTTTAAATGAATATTGATGAACAGAAGAATTATATAGGTGCACCTTTATCGCAATTAGATGTAGCTAAGGAAAACATTCAAGCATTACCCTCACTGGCTGTGCTGCTCATCTGCAGATTTGAACAAGAAAATAATTTCTAGAAATTGAAAGCAATAACGCAATTAGTAACTTGGTATATGTAAAGAACTTAAGATAACTGTTTTTTCACTGTATTTGCATTCAGATTACTGTTGTGTGGCATTGTTTTTCCTCTAAACAACTAAAAATTCTTTCAGCAAACATTAATAAATGCTACAGATACCTGATCCTGTCAAATACTACTTGCCAAAAACCTTTTTGCTTTTAAGTCAGGTGAAAGATTTCCCATGAACTGCAACAAATTTTAGAACAGGAATTTGAAGTCAGCAGTCTATTTAAAGGAAAAAGAAAAGGAAAAGAAAGGGCAGAAAAATAAGAGAATTATATAATACTAATACAATTTATATCACAGTATCAGATTCACATACTGGAAGAAGTCACCATCAGATAATGCTAATATCCAGGGCATTCCAAATGTATCTTTAATTTAGGAACATTTTTTTCACCTGAACAAAGACCTTCAGTAAAGCAGCAATACCTATAGGGCTGAGCGACACATTTTTTTCCTTCTGACAGCCAAGCAGAACAAGATTCCTTGTTAGAGGGGTTGGTCATCAAACTTAGGTACCATTCCACAGTTACACACAAACCAGTAAGGAGATTATATACCAGGATGCCGGACAAGAACAAGCTTGACAATTGCATGGTTACTCCTATTATTAGGCCTGCATAATTTACATGGCTCAATAAAAGGCTATTTTAAATATTAGCTTCTAATGACTTGCATCATACAGTAAGTGGAAGTGTATAACCTTAATCAGGAATGCTGCAAGAAGGAAAAGGAGTCCTGCAGCAACTTCCAATAAAGGTTCCCACAAAGGCACTTACATATAAGAAGTTTGAGGAGCACCACAGAAGTCACTAGTGCATAAAGTTAAGCACACTTAAATCTCTGTAGGATCAAGATGGTACTAGGCAAGGATGTAGGAATGAAGTAGCTGGGGGGTCATTAAATACAAAATTAAAGGACTGGAGAGTAGAATAACAGCTTATTTTGTATGATAAACTCACTCCTTTTATCCTGGTTAACCTCACATAACTATATGTAACTTACACAGATGCCAAAAGGGTTGTGGCTTTCACGTGAAATAGTACAACTCCAAGCACATTATTAAGGTAATGTAATCACTTTAATGTAATTATTCACAGTAAGAAAATTATATTAAAATGTCATTTATGTCTGGTAATTTAGGGATAAATTATACTGCAATAAGCACGTCATTATCAGCATAACTGTACACTCAGAAAGGCACACATACAACACAGGAAAATTAAGGAGCATATATTTAGTGGCTATTTAACTTCCAAGGAAAAGATGGTTTCTTTCTCAAGGTGACTACACTTAAAAACGTAGAACGTAATAAAATATTGGAAGAGACAAAGGACACACAAGACTGTATTAAAGTTTTGACTTAGTTCGTTATACATATAAAGAGTGAATTGAAACTCATATTGCATTATTTTGGTTTAAAAATATCATTTGTCTTATGACATAAAGCTACAAGATGAAGTTTAATGACTAGGTATATTAAAAATACATACTGATGTTGAAGTATTATTCTAAGCAAATACTACTAAAAATCACTACCACAAATTAAGAGCTAAGGCTAAAAATGGCCTGCTCCACCCAGACTTAACATCCGCTACTGACAGATGAGCAGAAAACAATTGCCAAGCGAAGCAAAACTCCCTAGATTTTCAGTGTGAAACCTACATGGATTTATGTGCTTTCATAGTTTTATGTCAACATCTTTACTAATTCAGTTATGAAGTTTCATAACAGTAGTACAGTCATTTTTAAAAGTACCTCTAAAATAAGTCAAAGATTGTCCTCAAATACTACAGACTTCATGGAACGACACTGTAATTCATCAAAATTCAAAAAAAAATTGTATAGTCATGCTGTGGCCATAGAGCTGGATTCAGAAAAACCATACTGTAAAAGTTATCATCATAATAAGTAAGCGGTGTTCAAATCAGATGAGATCCACATAATATGACAGAAGAGTCAGGGAGTTCCAGACGTCTGCCAGATCAATACCCTAGTCTCCACTGACAGCTGCTCTTGAGTGTGCACTGCCATTGATAATATGCTTTAACATCAAAAAGGCAGTTGTACAGCTAACTTCATGACTGCTCTATGCTGAGCTAAGCATTTTAAAATGTTGATGCTTATAATTGTAATAGGTCTAAATAAATAAGAACTAGTAAAAGTAAAATTCTCACCCCTTTGGAAAATAAAGCTTACTTAAGTCCATGTGCTCTCTGAAATCCAGGTAAAGGTCACACGCAAACTTCCTTCCCAATTAGTGCATTCATACAAACTTTTAGAACCCATAAAGTATGAAACAAGATGTACAGCTCTTTGAACTTCTGTTTCCTGCTGACTGCTTTGATTATTTCTCTCTTTTTTAATGTGATGAGAGCTGAAAAGTTTTTGTCAACTGCTGACTACCAAAATGAAAAAAAATGCAATATTTTGAAAGGTACTACCAAAATTACACACTAAAAATCCTATACCTATTTTTCCAATTAAAGTAAGAGCAAAAATAATGCTGAGGGAAACTGTCTTAAAGGTTTTCAAGGGCATTTAAGTTTTATTTCTGGGTTATTACATAGGTTGTGTAAGAAGGCACATAAAAATATTTCTACTATTCACTGCATTCATAACATAACCTCGTTAATTTATGTAAAGGTCAACTTTTTTAGGATGGTCAACAGCGTCTGAGCTTTCAAATAAAAATTGGACAGTCTTCAAGACAATGAACTTGTCATTTTAACAGTTCATTGTCTTGAAGACATAACACCAGAAGAGCTTAGCCCCTGCATCAGCATAAAGTAACAAAAGGATAATAATAAAAAAAAAATAAAAAAAACCCACAAAACTTCAAACCTCTGCAAAATGATTAAACCATATAGTAGAAGCATTTTAGGCGATATTTTTTGAAATATACCTGAAGGAGCATTTCCTTGTTGGCAGTTGAACATCCTGAAAAAACTGACCAACATACATGCACGTTACACAACTGCACTGTGATGTAGCTATGACTGGCTAAGGTAAGGTGCACACATAGAATGAAAGAAAACAGGCAAACAAAAGCACCCTTCCATGCACAAAATCTCATCTTCACCTCACCCCGCCATTTACTTTAGTAAGGCTAATACAAGACTTCATGTCCCCGTTCTACCTTGATAAAGTTACATGCCATATAAAATATTTGCACATTGCATACATTTTTTTTACATTATACAATATTTTTCTATCTACAGCTACAGTTACTCTTTATTTATATTGTTTACTACAGTGTAGCCAGGTCTTTTATATTTTATAGTGAAAACAGGAACATCTTCTGCATACTTTGCTAAAGCACCATTTACTTCGTCAACAACTTTGCAAAAATCATCCATTTCCAATTACACTTTCACAGAAAACTAAATTACACTTAAGAAGAAGTAACTGAAAAATCTTCTTCTGCTAGATAAATTAAGCTGCATAACTGTAAGAAAAGTTATGTTAAAAAATAAATGTCTCGACATCATCAACAAGTTTTTCCAATGATGAAAAAAGAAAAGCCTCAGTACATTGCATCCTGTGATCAAGGTCTCAGATGGTTCCTATAAAATCAAAAAGCCTCTCACATACCTACTTTTCAGAGGTTACCTGAAAAACTGTCAAAGATTATATTGTTCAATAATTACGGATTCTGGCCCAAAATTTCACTGCACTGGGCACAGCAAAGAGGCAACTCAATCCCAGAAGACTCAAATCTGCATATCAGATGGAGCAAACATACAGATGGAGGTGAGGTGGGCCGGAAAGATGCACAGATCAAAGCAATGCATAGAAGAAAAACACTTTCACTGCATATCCATCCCCTCCCAAAGTTGAAGGATAAACACACATAACTCTTTTTCAAACTATCGAGACATGCAACCACCAGGTCAGGTTTTTTCCACTAAAATCCAATTTTATTTTTGGTTTGGGGAAAATGAAGTCCTAAAATAAAAGAACAGTAATAATCACCATCATCAAATACTTTGGGTTGGAAGGGACCTTTTAAAGGTCATCAAGCCCAACCCTCCTGCAATGTTAGATGAGGTTGCTTAGAACCTCATCCAACCTGGCCTTGAATGTTTGCAAGGATGGGGCATCTACAACCTCTCTGGGCAACGTGTTCCAGTGTTTCATCACCCTCATTGTAAAAAATTGCTTCCTTCTTACCTTTATAAATAATCACACCACATGAAAACTTTGATTTTATCATAGCATCACAGAACAGTTTGAGCTGGAAGAGAACTTAAAGATCATCAAGTATCAACCTCCCTGCCATAGACAGGGACACCTTCCACTACACCAGGTTGCTCAAAGCCGCATCCAATCTGGCCTCGAACGCTTCCAGGGATGAAGCATCCACAACTTCTCTAGGCAACCTGTTCCAGTGCCTCACCATCCTCAGAGGGAAGAATTTCTGCCTTAAATCTAATAAAAATCTACCCTTTTTCAGCTCTAAATCCATTACCCCTTGTCCTATCACTACATGCCCTTGTAAAAAATCCCTCTCCAGCTTTCTTGTAGGCCCCTTTAGGTACTGGAAGATTGTTTGAAAGTGTCCCTGGAGGCTTCTCTTCTCCAGGCTGAACAGCCCCAACTCTCTCAGCCTGTCTTCATAGCAGAGGTGCTCCAGCCCTCGGATCATCTTCGTGGCCCTCCTCTGGACTCACTCTATCAGCCCCATGTCCTTTTTGTGTTGAGGGCCCCTGAACTGAATGCAGTATTCCAGGTGGGGTCTCACGAGACCAGAGTAGAGGGGAAGAATCACCTCCCTCTAACTGCTGGTCATGCTTCTTTTCATGCAGCCCAGGATACAGTTTTACTTGCAAAACTCTCTTTCCCTTGGGAAAGCTGAAGACATTTCCCACCCTCTCTGCCTAGAGACACCCAGGAGGCTTGGTTCCCAATTGCACGACAGCTGAACTGCCCCATTCCTTTACCAGACCTAACGGACTCCCAGGATTTCTGAGTCCCCTGCTCCTCACTTTGCAGGCTAAGCTGCCAGGCTGGCAGCCTTCCTGATTCCTGGCATTCTCTGCTTTTTTCTGTCTACTGGGCTGTTGGATTTGCCAGACCACCAACCAAGCATGGTGCCATGTGGGCTTGTTCTGCTGACTGCCTGGCTTTATAGCAAGGCATGCTGACTCTCTGGGATTCTGTCCTCGGTTCCTCTGAATCCAACTAGAACTCAAATTTCAACTCACAACAAAAGCTACAAAATTTCAGCAATACTTCTTTTCCTCACAAAGTAAAATTCCAGTTCCTACATGGCTCTGCCCCTCTTGCTGAGATGTAAATACAATGTTCAAACACTTTCCTTTCTTACATGCTTCATAAACACTGGAGAAGCGTTTATATAAATACAGAAATAGTGCTCCAGTTCCCAGGTTCCAGGCATCTGCCACCAATAGTCACTGCTATCTGCCAGTCTGCAGCGTGCCTGTGAGCCTCACATGAGCGTTGGCAAGATGCATAAGGTCTCTGCATCTTGCCAGCGTGACCTTATCCTAGGTGAAGAGCTATCTTGTGTTACGTCAGTAGCCACTGTGGTCAGAAATAGTCTTGCTTCCTGATATCCCTGCTCCTTTTCCTCCACAGTATCTTGATTCTCTCTGTTTTTCTTGAAAAAAACAAACGGTTTTTCTGTTTTGCTTTCATAGTTCAAAGTTGTCTACTTCTATTTCATTTAATGTCTCTTTCATTCTTTCATTTAACTTTTTAAATTGCATTCTGGAAAGAGCTCATCCGTTGAAGCTTAGATATTAAATACAAGCCTACAGAAATTTGTTAGAGCCTGCCCACACATCTAAGATGATTGTCCCACATGGAGGGAAGAATACTAAACGAAGCATCATCTTCAAAAGGAGACTTTCAATATCCATTATTCATGGAAGCAAAAAGAATGTCTCCCTCCTTGCCTAAGAAACAGTGATGAGAGTCACAGTCAGTACATAGAGTGCAGAGTAACTGAGTTCAATCACCAGGGAATAGGGGAAAAAATAAAAAATAAAAAATTAAAGCCTCCTGCCTATTTTGTTGGTTGATTGGTGGGTGGGAACATACATCTTTTTTTGCTTTGCAGCAGCTGCTCTTTTGATCCTCTCTCCAATACTTTGACCTAATACTCATCTCCATGCTACAGCCCTTTTACTTCTGTTTTCCCCTACTCCCCTATAGTTAATCTGGAGAAGATCATAAAAGCAACATAAATACAAGGTTGCGTATCTTAATCTTTTTCTGGGCAATATCAGGGAAAGGAGATTACAGACAAAGTTTTCTTTGTACCACAACAGAAAATAAGTCTGCTCTGAAGCAGGTTCTAGGGTATTTCCTTAGAAAAGGCTGAGCACATCAGATCTCTGAAGCTAAGAGTAAATAAAGCCTGTCCACAAACATCTGAGTACTGCTGGCATGACAGAAATGGGGGAGTTGTTGTAACAGGCAAGATTAAGTATTCTGCAGATGCCACTCTTCCTGAATCAACACAGACATAATGCCCCAGGATAAACTTTCTGAGCTCTTATCAGCAGTGTCATTTTCTAATGAAACATCTAAAAAAAACCAAACCAAAACAAAAAACTTTACATATGTAACGGCAGCAGCAAACAAAACTCCATCACCTTCTAAGGACTACCAAATCACCTCCTTGTTAATAAGCTGAGAAGAGCTGCATTCACCTACCAATTGCTTCCAGCACACTGAGAGTCAATTATTGTTCTGTTACTTCCTGAAGTCTGTCCTAAAGATTCACTCTAACGTAACTCCTGAAGAGCAATATGGTAGAGGAATACTCTGCACTTCTGGTAGGAAGAGTAATAACCTCTGCATTGTAAAGATGAATAATCATGGTATTATATACTTCATTTACATTCTTATATAAGCTTAAGCAACCAGTTGTTAATTAAAGTGACGTGAAAGTGTCACAGAAATTAAAAAAAATATTTAAAAATACTCGTATCTTGCAACTTGACAGTTTATCTTTTTAAATAAGGTA
This sequence comes from Tauraco erythrolophus, assembly GCF_009769465.1. Lineage (NCBI taxonomy): Eukaryota > Metazoa > Chordata > Aves > Musophagiformes > Musophagidae > Tauraco > Tauraco erythrolophus. Next base: position 88,499,087 of record NC_141466.1, on the reverse strand, counting down.
ATAACCTTAGATAATCTCCTCCTTATAAAAAGCTCACACACAAAATGCTGACAATACACTCTATGTAGATCCACAGATGAAGCATCACATTGCTCAGCTGATCTGTACAAGAATACAGAACATAATCTAATATTTACTCTTGATTTAACCTCACACATTCAAAAGAAATTTGTACAGACTATGACTCTGTTCCTCTTTCTCCTTTCCTTTTCACTTTTTTATATTTAAAAGCATTTAAATCTTTCTGGCATTTTATCAATAATAAATGACCAGGACACATCCTAATTTATATATTGGTGTCTGAGACTACCATAGTACTTTCATTAATGTAGAAAATTCTTTGCCAACTATCGTCATTTCTTTATTATTATTATTTAAAAAAAAAAAATCATTACTTATTAGTGAGAGACAGAACAATTAATACACAGGAATCTTCAAAAACTAATTCAGTAAATTCTATTAAAGGTGTACAGAATCTTACACCTAAAGGTCAAGGGTGGATTGAAAAAAATCAACATTCTTTTTCAGTAGGTCCATTTCAGAAGTTTTCCATATATGTAGACACACGTACATACACATCCTTATATTCTGTGGGATTTCTCCAGAGACTTTACAGCATTCATAAAGAGTCATGACACACAATGTGCTATTTCCAGACAAGAAATAGAGTTGCTATGAATTCTGCAATATATTTTGGTTTTGCAAACTCTCCACACTGGAGTGAAAGGGGAAGAACTCAACTGGCAAACCCAAAGAAAAGGAAAGGCTTAAATGGTTCTTGTTTGCTCCGTGGCCGTAATTATCTTACACAAAAGTTGTTTTTTCCCTAGAGATCCTAAGGCAAATCAGGCAAGGCATTCAAGAACAGGGTTTCGTTTGGACTGCATATACCAGTCCATCTGGGTTGATTTTTTTTTTCCCCCCTGGTATAATTACTTGTTGAAAGTAAACAATATATTACAACTGGCCAAGCCAGCCATATCTGGCAATTTTTACAGAGGTTTGGGAGCCCATGGCAGCTGGGGATGGGCTTCCCAGGCTGCCCAGAGGCAACTTGTGTGATTCTGGGCCTGAACACAACCATATGAAGTTTTTACTGTGCACAGTACAACCATTTCAAATAACTATGAATGCATGAGCACTGTGTCCACAGCACAGAGATACAACTTAAAAAGAACAAAATACAAATGAAATAGAGATTTCCCAAAGAACACAAGATCACAGAGATAACTTCCTGTCTCTACTACAGAGCTTATAGCAATGGATTTTTCATTATAAGGTTTACACAATAAGCATATCAACCTACTACCCCTACTAAATGACAGACCCCAACTAATACATGAGGTAGAACCCAGTAAGTAAAAAAGTTTAGAAGAAAATGATTTAGAGAAGAAGGCATTGCAGAAAAATAGTTTAAAAGTCAGAAATTCACACATACTTCTCACTTTTTCAGCAAAGATGGAACAAATCCCTCCATCAGCACAGAACAACTTCTCTGTTATCTGCAATACCATCCTCTCAAAATCCTTCTCTATAGAGTCAACTTCAAGTGCACTAGGAAGCAAATGCATCTTACTGCTCACCTTGCTCTTTGGGATGTGACTCACTGCTACTGCTTTCTCCTTTTCCTGTGTCTGTCTTTATACCTCTCACAGGACTGTCCTACCAGCCCTGGGTTCTCAGCTTTTCTCTTCCCTTTCTTCTCACCTCCCACCCTTCACCTTCCCTGTTGCCCCTCCTGGCCACATAAAGCTGCATTTTTGCCTGCTGATGCCACCCACCTCATCTGCCTTTGCCCAGAATGACTATGGATGCCTCCACACCTCCCTATCATCATTTTTAGCGCTACATCCTTGCCCCTCCTCCTAGGCTGCTACCACTTCTTGCATCTTCCCATACCTCTTTACTGTCACCACTGTTGGTGGCAATGTCAGAGCAGAGTCACAACTCGTATGTCTGGAAGAGCCTGCACTAGCTTGAGTATTTCAGCTTGCTAAAGTTCACTTCAAATGTTGGCACACCAATGAGGCATACCTCACCAATGAGGTATATTTCATCAATATGAAAAAATATTGATCACAGTAATTTAAGGAACCATCAACTCATTATTTCCTCAATGGCTTAGAGCAGAACTACAACAAATTGGGATCTTGTATGAAAACCCGCTCTGGAATGATACACAAAGTATTCCAGATAACCCTTTTGTTTCTCTCCAGTTTTTATTGTCGTAGGCTAAACAAGCCACGCTCTTCCAAATCTCTCATAAAACAGTCTCTACTTTGCTATAATCAGCCCACAGACTTTACTTTTACCTGTGCCAATTTAAATTCACATTTCTTGAAAAACAGGGGCAAGAACTACAGGCAAAATTATAGAATAATTCTCATCAGTGACTTAATATAGTGGTATTAGTAATTTTATGTCTACTGGTAATACCTTGCCTGACATATCCTACACTTTCATTTCCCTTCTTCATAGCTATATCCTAATACTAATTCAAACTGAGCCGCACTAAATAATAGGTGATGTTTGATGCCAGGTGTTGGTTTTGCAAAAAGTCAGTCATTCGATTTGAAACATTTCTTCTGTATCTACACTGCATATGCAAGTGTGTGAATGTAGTTCAAGATTTAATCTTGTTATTTTTATCACTACTGAAAAAGAGATGCAGTTTTCTCTGTAGATGCAGCACAGTGTTTTTCCTCACTTCAAATAAGTACTTTGTTTTCTCTAACTATGGAACTTTCGACTATGTGACACTATTTACACTCTGATCTGGAGCAAAAGGAAAATAATTGAAGTTATCATCTTGAATACACTGATAAATGGAATATTACTGGAAGTGCAGTTAAGAAATTGCCAGATCAACTAGCAAGAAGTAACTTCAAGACCAAAAGTTTCAAACAAATTAACTATTTGGAGAAAAAAGAAAAAAGGGAAAAAAAAAAAAACAGCAATTAAATGAAAGCTAACATCTATCATGTTAAGTCAATTTTTATTGCATTAGAGCAACCACACTGATTAACAGCTTTAGAATGAAACATAACCAAAAACTAATAACAACTATGGGCTTAAATCAATTGTGCAACCTTACATATTGAGGAAAAACAATTCTCCTGACCCCGCAAGGGATCAACTCAACCCTCCCAATCCTACTGAATAAATGACTTTTTATTTATTGTTTTATCATTACCTCAACTGGAATGCTCAGTGACACAAATGGGAGCCTGGGGAACAGCCCACTCTTGAGAATTCCCTTGTATGATCTGTGTGGTGATTTCAAACTCAATTCCTTAAAATTGGTATTAATGACACTGGGAACTTCACTGAAGTGTTACTGCACTTCAGTTCCAAGAGCATTCCTTTTTTTCTCACGTTATCATACAAACTAGAAGATAACAAACAGTTTTCACTGTTATCTCTAGAATTTTAGACTCCTTCGAGTCTATAAAAAGAAACTCTATATTTGTTAGCCTTGTATTGCCATTCCTACTTTTCATTATTTTTACTGTTCTTCTCTAGCCAGTTTCAAGCTTTGATTTATGCTTCTGAAGGCAACAAAGAGTCCACCATCATGTGAGGACTACTATTAAACAAATAGGCTTTACATTATTTTTATTCTACTATACCCCAGTCAAGCATCTTCACTAGTCTACCTGCTTTTCCCTAACAGGATAAATATCCCTCTCTCATTTTTTCAAAGCCTGCAATATGAGAAAATAGTATTAAGCTATTTTGGATAGCATCACAATCACCCAAAAATTATATTTCTTATGCAATTTTCCACTCATTTCAGTCACGCATTTAGTTTCACACTTCTAGTCTACAAACTAAAGCAACTCAGCATGATCAGTCTCTGTTCTCTTTCTTTCTATTGCCTCCTTTTTTCACCTGCATCTCATCCAAAGAATTTTCCTTTTCTCCAATCCCTGCAACATTTTCCTGCTCTTCTCAGCCTTGAGCCTGCTCCTCATCTCTCTCTCACTAATCATCTTTACCATCTTATTTTTTCCTCTTTTCCCTTTTATTTTACTATCCGCTTATGATATCATGCTTTCCAATGGTGTCGAAAATTCAGAGACCATAAAGACAGAGGAAGAAATCCGGCCATCTAAGTCTGCATGATGTGCTCTTCTAGCTCTTTTATTCCCAGTTTGCAGTGAGAGTCAGATAGAAGTAGAATGAAAAGCAAGTTCCTCAGCTATGATCCTAAATGGATTGGAGCATTAAATTTTCTAATGATTTTTAAAGTAAATTTATCTGCCTAGGTGGTTTGGGGTTTTTTTTGTTGATTTTAAAGGACAGGAAAGACAAAAGTATTTTAGAAACAAAGGGATCAGCTCTCCCCCCTCCTCTTTTTACTATGTTATGCCTCCATACATAACCCAGTGATCTTCCATCCATGCAGATCCTCAGAACTGATTTCTTCTCCACTCTGTTAACATTGCAGCTACTAAGTAGAGGCCACGGTGTAGTCACATGCATCTCTGTCATAGTGTTCTCATTTTCCTAGGATATTCAGTAAGTTCCCTTATGCTAAGCAAATAACTATTTAGTTCTCAAACACAATAAATTTTACTAAGACTAAACTTACGTTATACTGTTCTCTAGATCTTTGCACTATACTATTATACACATCCAGTAGAGAAGTGGGAATGGGACTAGGGGAAACGGTACCTGCAGGAGGGCAAGCTTTCAAAGAAGAGAAAAACATCCAATCAAGTGCTTGACTGCTTCCTTTCTTTCTGCCAAAGTTTTTGCTGCCTTCTTCAAGAATTTAGGACATATCTCACTATGTATTATAAAAGCAGCTGCATAAGCCCTGTCACATGCATGACCTGTTTACTATTGCATTCACAGTAGTTGTTTATATGTATGTTGTGCGGCTTTCATTCAAGCTGCATTTTATTACTGAATGCAAATGTTGCCAAGGAGATGCTTACTTCTCCCTTTATATTTTAAAGGAATTAATACAACGCTCTCTCTTATTTAAGTAGTAATTTCACAATCCTCAAATGACCTGACAGCTTTACAGCTTCACCTGACACACTTTTTCAAGCGCTGTGTGATGTTGCACTGAGCCAAACTTTTCCTAATGTCCCACAGTAAAGTGAAGTAACTTCTGTCTGGAAGATATAGCAATCCCAATGGTAACTTAGGGTAAGATCTTGGAAACAGTTGCATCATTCTGGTCTGGGGGAGGGGAGAGACTCCTTGTGAATCAAGTGCTCAATGACCAAGGGTTAAGCTTCTTATTAAATTTTTTTTTATATAAACATCCTTCTAACTAATGGTGATCAAACTATAAGATCATTATTTGCCAGGGCTAATTCTATATGCCGTGCAAGTATCCTTCTGTTGAAGTTTTGTAACACATTTATAAAAGGCATGCTACATAGAATGTTATATAGTTTTCCAACACTATAAAAGACATGAATACCAAATCCCTCACTGCTAATTCTTTAAAGAAAGTAGAAACATAATGTATTCTGATCAGATTATTTTACACAGATTTTTTTCATACAAAATGAGATTCTTCTTTGAAGGATCTTGGACACAATCCACTGAGCCTAGAGAGGTAGGCTCTGTAGAAATGAGACTTACCACAGCTTCCTATACTTGTTAGCTAAAGCATATGCTATAGCTTGAGCACTTTTAAACAACCTTGCAATGTAGCATTTCAAGAGATTTATCTCTTTTCTCTGATGTCTTTTGATTGCCACTGTTTAATATCTTTTCAGAAACTGGAATATACTAATGCAAAATTTTTTAAAAGAAAAAGGAAGATGCAAGTGTCTTTTCCATTTAGCTGTACTGATTTTTAGAATGTCAAGAATGTGGCTAAAGCTGAGCAAAGACCCTCCATGCTAATAACTTCACAAAGTGTCTGGTATACATTCATCCGTGCATTGGCATCACTGATTTCAGTGGAGCTCCTAAATATTCCAAGTGAAAGAGAAGCAGGTGTCTCTGATGAGGATAGAGTGACTGGGAGTACTCTTAAGCGAGACAATCCCAAACCAGTCTGTCTTACTCTCTCAAGGAGCCTTGCCTCTCCCAGCAGGAATGCAGCAAGATGGAAGACACTTACAGCACTTGCCAATGTAGCGGCAAGGACAGATAGCAATTAACTTAGTCCTATGTGGCAATTTTCTTAAAGGGGCACAAGGAAGTTATGTGATCTTCTACATCAACAGTCTTTTTGTCTGAAATGCAAAAAACAGGTAGGTTGGAAAGAAAAAGAATCAGACCGGTCCAGTGAACACGATGCTGATGAAACTGAGCTTGATTCTCTTTTCAGGTTTAGATTCTTCAGGTCATGGAATGGTTCTCCCTGCTTAAGAGAACAGTGCCTGTTGTACAATAGCATCAAGAAGTAAAACTCATGCCAGAAGGCAAGTTTTAAGCACAGGAGTGGAGAAACAGAGGGAAGCAAGATGATGATTCCTCCACCATGTTATGATACTTAAAACAACTAAGCCTAAGAAATTTAATACATAAATATATGCCTTATTTATGTGGCAGATAGATGTGAACCTACCATACGCTGTGCAGAATATAAAACTGTTTAACTGAATAAACACTTTGACTACTAAGTATAAACAACTCTGTCAAGATTTCTCATCCCAGAAATACCATATACCTAACTCCAAGAGATAATTTTGCCTTTTTCAAAAACAACACTTTGCTTCTTGGACATTCTTAGGCTTCAGGGACTCAGTGTATACTGAGTGTCAGAGTAAAACGTTGCTTGTGAGGCTTTCAAATTACAATGTTCTTGCCTATATATCTTAAGTCAACATGGAAGGAATAGAACAGTTAGTTTCGTATTTAAGTAACAGGGCAGAGAAGATTCTGTTATGAGACTTTCATTTTCATTAGAAATTTTTGATTGTAGTCAGCTGAATGCAAACTCAATCTGTCTAAGAATAATAAAGAAGCACTAGACCCTCTGACAGATGAAATTGCCTTAATTAAGACTATATACAACCTAGCTAACAGATGCAATTATTAATATACGCAATTGTGTACTTCTACCAGCAAGGTTTTAACACAATACAAAGCTTATACATAAAAGTGACAAGGAAAAAAAAAAACAACACACACCAACAAAAAACAAACGCACACACAAAACAAAATCTAACTTTCAGGAAGCTTTGAATAGTAGAATAATCCATATGGACAGAAACTGCATAGAATAAACCTCTGGTACAATTGCTGAATTCACAGAGATAGATAAAAGAAAAAATAATTTAAGCCTCCATATACCCAGAGAGGGAGGAGAGAGCATGGTTACTGTCATGGCAGCTTTCCCCTTCCGAGACACCTATTGGGCTGAGCAGCTTTATAACAAAAAGCTTCACAAAACATCCCAATGGCTGAGTGTGTTGTGGAACTGCACCAAAGGCCACATACCTCCCTGTTACCACTAGCCATAGTTGTTCTTCCATTGGTTTCACATAGGCTGCTTTCCATATCTACTGCCTGTCTGGCCAGAAAACACGACAGTGCCACAGGGCCATGCTGACACAAATGTTGGCTAAATCTTACCATTAAGTTCAATTTATATTTATCTAATTAACGCGGAATACAGATCTATCACGAGGACTATAAGGCAGTGGAATGGCTGCTGCACTGCAGCTAGGAGTTTGTTACTTGCTAGGGGACTTGCATTTACAGAAGCCAACGTATGCAATATATATTCCCTAGCCTAATTACGTAGCTCAGTGTTTCAGACCATGTGACTTTCTGATCATATAGACCTGTTCTCATGTTACCAGATGCATGAGGTCTTAACTGCTGCCAGGAAAAACCTGTTATAAGAGAAATGCTTACATCTGACTGGAAAAGGCAGTGGAAGTACAATGCACAAGAGTCTGAACTATTCAACCACTACTCATCTGTTTCTAAGACAGATGTTTTCTTCCACTTTACTACCTTGTGCCTCCCACCACCAAACAGCTACCAATATATCAATCTACCATCACCATGATTGCAATGGATGTAATTCAAAATAAAATATGCAGTGCCTTTATATCACTAAAGAATTAAGTTCTGACATATCACACACGCTAAATACATGTATTGACTCAGTATATTTGTTGTGAGGACCTAACATTTTCTTTGCATAAACCATAAACATGGAACAAATCAGTGAAATTTTTGAAATCAAAGTATTACTGAATAGTTTAAAATTGATTGATAAAAATAAAAGAACTATTCTTAATCTATCTCTTCCAAATTTCTTACACAGAGAACTATGATCAAGGTCTGAATTACTGCCTAGGTTTGGAAAACGAACCACTCCCATTTTACAATGTTTTTATCACTAAGAGGTATTACATGGCTTAGAATAAATTCAGGAATACTAGAATACTGCTTTTCAACTTATCGTAACCACGATGATGGTCTTTAAAAACAAACATAACAAATCCCACCAACACATTTGGGAGGATCCTTAACACTAAATAATCATAACCTTTCCTGGTGTTTCTCATGGCTCGTCATTAGTTATTCTGAATCCTAACACCCTGCTATCTCGACTGAAGTTCAGTTTGCCACTCAGATGGTGTTCCTTTAGGAAACAGAGATAAACTGAGCATGCCTGCTATTTGTGAGCCTGGAAAGTCTCTAGAACCACTTTCTATTTTTAAACACATTCTTTAGATGGAAAGTACTGGCATGCTGTAATTTTTTTCCCTAATGAAAGGCAGTATCCAACACATTCTGACTGTCATGAAAACACATTAACTGTTCCTTTGCGACAATGCGATTGTGGAATATAGTGCATATATTGCTAGGTTATATATAGCTTTTGGTGAGAAGCTAAGGAGAATGACCGAACAAATCCAGTGTATACTTAGGAGAAAAACTAATGAGAACTTGAACATCAAACTCCTGAAGAGACTTAAAACAACCAGCAATTGTTCTTGTCTACAGATACTTCACAGGTATTCAGATAACAATGAGTGATTCATATTGTTTTAGCTTCCATAGCATCAGTACTCGATTGTAGATCGTGCCCATTTGAAGAAGCATAATTACATTGTAGAGTAAACCTAACGAACTCATGGAAAAGCACACCACTTAAAAAAAGAAATGGAAGACCTTGTACCCTGCTGGAAAGACACAGCTCTGACAAAGTACAGTAACACAGGCCAGTTGGCCAAACAGAAATAGAAACAGTGGGGACTGCTACTGCTGCAATCCAGTATCAGTTGGAGCCACTACATGCCCAGATTCAGAACACAGTTAACAGAGGGCACTCGGTACTTGGCCACAGTGCCTGATACTATGCCTAACAGATCTTGGTCGATTCCCTCTGCCAGCTAACATCTTCTCTGAGTTCCTCAGCTTTGATCCAACTCACTGTCATCTGCACGCCAGTTTCATCCAACACGCAGCAATTTTACTGACTGATCTGGCTACACCACAGCAGTGTCATGAGCACTGCGTTGGGTCTGCTCCCTAAATCTCTCGTCAGCATAAGACACACACGCACTAGAAGTGGACAATACAAATATGTAAGAATTGACAGATTTCCATTACTCTCCCTCACGTTTACGATATCGAGAGCAGGAAGGCAGCAGTGAGTTACGGAATTTGGGTTACACTTGGATTTGCTACACGGTGCTACATACAGTCAGAGCTATATTTAACGGAAAAAAACTGAAGATGCAGTCTTTGCCTCTATCAAAAGCTATCTTCTAATTTTGGAGCCCCTTGAAATAGTTTATTATAACAAAAGAAGAAATATAAAAATTAAACATTTCAAAATGCGATACTGACATTTTCCAGTTTGGGGAAAAAGGTACCTCCCGGTCCCTGCCACTACTCCCCACTTCCAACCCCAGCAAATATTAATCAAAAAACACCGATCTCAGACTACAGCCCTGATTGACTTAAATAATTTTTTTAATCACCACTAAGCTTACACAAGTAAAACCCTGCATTCTGCTTCAAGCTTGCCTGCCCATAATTTAACCTGCTCAGTGTCATTGCCAGAAGTGATAAGATGATTTTACTGCACAAAAGCAGTGTTGCATGAAGACATTTAGTGTTGTCTTGTCCCTGACTGCTATTATCTTTATTGAAACCTGATATAAAGAAGGGAATGAATTCTGCAAATAATCCATAAATAATTTCATGATGGGATTTGAAAAAGCAGCAATATTACTGAAAGGAGAAAACGGCCAGATAGTGACTTTACGCTATTATTTCAGACCCAAGGCTGGATGAAGTAATGCCTCACTGAAAATATAACTGCATCCACAGTAGTTTTCTAGGCTTTTATGTGACTTAGGAGCTAATAGGAATTAACTGTTTTATCTCTATAGTATCATTTGAACAGATGCAAACTGCAGAAACAAAAGTTTGCAGATCCAGTTAGTTAATAGCTTTATTGTATTAAGAAGATGTAGAGCTCTCATTAGCCTGCAACTGTTTTCTGTTCTGAAAGAAACGAGCAGTATAATTTGGATGTAATCACACTGGAATCACTTCAACATTGCCCATTTTTTTTATCCCTATTGTACATCAGTCATTACGGGTGTAAATCCATTAACATTTGCCTTTTGCAAATCAGCAAGCAGCTTTCTCTCAGAATGGAGCTGCCTTTTAGTCGCTGCAAAGATGTTCTTTTCCTGTTACTATGAGATTTTTTTAAGGGGAATGCACTACTTTCTTGATACCTCAATTCAAGAAAGCACTGAAACACATCCTGGCTTCAAGCATGTACCTACTGGGCCTTGAGTAAGATTCTAAGTGTTCTTCTGAATCGAGAACCAAGGTTCTTAAAGAAAGTATCAGTTTAAAAAAAAGAAAAAAACACCAACAGATTTGAATGACGAAAAAAGCACAATATCTTCAGAGAGCCGCTCACCTACACAAGTTCTTTTGAAAATCAGGCACCAAATTATGAAGCTAGGAATTTTATCTCCTTATCCCATTTTGGAAAATTTTAGTTGACAGTTTTAAATTATAAGGTGCATCAATATCAATACTGAATGGACAAGAGTGCTTTGGATTCCAAAAATACTCTTGCACAATAAATTAATTCAAATATTTATATTTTTTCAGATATCATAATTACACATTAATTTGAAGACCATTTCAATAATTGTTTGATATTGTTCTCACTGTACTAGATAGCGACATATCATTTATTATAAAAATCAAGCTCACCTCTTGGGACCATGTATCTAAATAAATAAATTTGTGACATTTTATAATACTTTTCATATTTTTATTCCAATTTGATCAGCTGCAAGAACAATTTTTTTTAAATGGCAAAGAAAAAGCCAAAATCATAATTAACCTTTATATTTGAAACACCACCTAAATTGTATTATATCAATGGAAGGCCACCTAGTTTTCTTGAATTTTTAAGACAGCTGAGAAAGAGGAGATAAATCAGTTACCACGTAAAACCACAGGTAATTTCCATCTCAGACACATACATGATCTGAAATATTTTATAAATGTATTAAAATGCCCAGAAGTAATGGCTATTTGCTATGGTCTCATTCTTGCTCAGGGTATTTGTATTAGATGACCCTTTCTCTTCCAGCCCATCCTGCCACATTTGTAAAGGATGAAGGAATTCTTATTTAAGCTTAACTCCCAGGGTACTTATAAAAAAAAGTTTTTGAAGTTCAAATGTATCTTCTTGTCATAGTACTTTGAAAACTCAAAATACATATGCTTGATTGAGAATTAAGAAGCTTTCCAACAGTTTATTTTTTGTTGGACAGATCCACATGGAAAAGTACATACTGTTTAGTATCAATTTTTCCAGGAGAGTGGGACCATACAGAGCTGAAAAGGCAAACTAAATCATGTTTCTATCTCAATCATTATTATATAACCTAATAACTCTGACATTAATACTTTGCACAAGTTTATGCACAAATATAAGTTTTAAAAAAACTATTTGCAACTTGAAATAAAAAAAAAGGAGAATTATGGCAACTTGTACATAGCTAAATTCCTACGAACTTACAGATAACCCTGTAAAGTTCCTGTAAGTCTATATTTGTTACAAAATTTATGTTTTATTCAGTCTCCCTTACTCTCAGGTAAAGATTGGCTACAGAATTTCCCAGTTTCTATAATCACTTCTCACAATACAGAAATCTTTGCATGTCTACCACATACAAATATTATACATGCATGTGGTCTCTACATGCACTTATACAAAGTGTACATTCTAAAATCACCAAAGAAAGAATATCAGCAATATCTCACATTAGCTATGACCATTATAAATGCAATTCATAATGTCATCAAAATATTATGCCGATTTTACCAAGGGATATGCTACTGCAATTAATCTTCACACTAAAAATTCAGCATGACTTGACTACATTTTCTAATATCATTAGGGTCATATGACTCCATTTTTAGAAGTTTACAAGCACTATTGTTTGACAGTCCTACCATCCTTTCCTCAGATCAATGGACAGGATGGGAGCTACATAGTCAGCACACATCTAGAACAGCAGCATTTACATGCATTTAAAAAAAAAAAAGATGCTTTGAGCAACTTGGTCTAGTGGAAGGTGTCCCTGTCCATGGCAGGGGGGTTGAAACTACATAATCTTTAAGGTCCCTTCCAACCCAAACCATTCTACGATTCTATGAGTTTGGTAGTTTTGGCAAAATGGACTTTATTCAACCTTCCTCCTTATATTATTTTTTTTTTATTCCTCCCTCTCCATGACTTTTTATTTTTCCTGTCTGTGCTTATATCTCTGTCATCCACGTTTTCTTTGTTTATTTTTCTTTCTGAAAGTTGCTTTAGCTCTTCCCTCCTCCTTTCACACAGTAGTTCTCTCTTCATTCCCTTGGCCCTCTTCTATTTCTTAACTGTTATTGCTCTCTACTCTATTTCTCATTCCCTTTCCTGCCCCAGCACCCATCTGCTTTCTTGGTCACTATTTTCCACATCCTTTCCATTTCTTCCAACCCTGCACCCATCAGCCCTTTACAAAACCCTTGGTGCAGTTAACAGAACTGTGGATTCTTCTTCCACACTTTTTCCCCCCCATCTCCATGGGCTGTTACATACAACACGAAAACATCCACGATTTTCAAGTAGCCTTTACGTTCTTAAGTGTTTTCTTTTGTTTCCCAAATCTAGGCCATACATACTTGTATCTTCTCTGCAGATAACAGTGGTAGTTAAAATCTCACCAATAGATTAACCGCATCCCTTGTAAGAAGCATGTGGAGGCTAACATCGTCAAATCCACTGTAACATTAAGCTATTCCAAACAGCAAAGGCACAGACATAATCATGTAATACTCTAGACCTTACACCCTTATGTTCCAATAGCAGTTTAGAAGCAAGTTTTATTGCATGTAAAGTTTTAGTCATATTGTTATATAGGGTGCCACTCTTCCCAAGTGAAGGTGGATTTAAAAATCTTGTTTTACTTGCAGAACTTTGTCTTGGGTTACTTTGCTGGTGGAGTATCAGCATTCTGAAAGCACCCAATGTTCAAATAGTGCTGTTTAATTGTTCATTATGTTCCCTGCTGTCTCTGCTTCCCCTTCTTTCTATCAGACAGGGATGTCGGGCAGATTCAATCACTGCAAATCCCAGAACAGACAACTAACTCTTAACTGCCAACAGGGATTTGACTAGACTTGTACTGCAGAGATCTGCAGTCTGTTTCATCAAATATTCAGCAAAGCAAAGCTTCCAAAGCAAAATAAAGGTCTTACCTGCAGCTCTCAGTTTTTTTTTCTCATGACTATCTGGTTTTATGGGCTTTCATCAAAGCTCTGCCAGAGCTTTTTTGTTTGGTTGGTTGGTTTTTTTGTTAGATTTTCTTGTAGGGCACTTAGGAAAGAAATTCACCTGTGGGCACATTATCTCATTTCTTGTAATGCTACCAGTTTAACACAATGACCAATAATCTGCATTTTAGACACCTAATATTAAGTTAAACCTGAAACTTGGAAAATAAGTAATTTAATCTTCATCCTCAGTCCTTGCAAATTGACAGAAAACCAGTGCAATTCTTCTAATGCATACCAACTTCTGTAACACAGTTTTGTCAAAGCACTACTGGAAGTTACACACCAAGTGAAGCTTCAATAAAGAAAAAACTCTCAGAGGAAAAAGAGTTAGACACATAAGATATACCTCCTTATCTCTTAATAAACAATGCATTAGATTTCTATTCATTAACACAACTAAAACGTAACATCCACTTGATTCTCTTATAGAATCATAGAATGGTTAGGGTTGGAAGGGACCTCAAAGATCATCTAGTTCCAAGCCCCACACCACGGGCAGGGAAAACCTCCACTACACCAGGTTGCCCGAAGCCTCATCCAACCTGACCTTGAACACTTCCAGGGATGCGGCAGCCACAACTTCTCTGAGCAACCTGTTCCAGTGCCTCACCACCCTCACAGAGAAGAATTTCTTCCTTATATCTAATCTAAATCTCCCCTCTTTCAGTTTAAAGCCATTTCCCCTTGTCCTATCACTACATGCCCTTGTAAAAAGTCCCTCTCCAGCTTTCTTGTAGGCCCTCTTTAAGTACTGGAAGGCTGCAATAAGATCACCCCAGAGTCTTCTCCAGGCTGAACAACCCCAACTCTCTCAGCCTGTCTTCATAGCAGAGGTGCTCCAGCCCTCCAATCATCTTTGTGGCCCTCCTCTGGACATGTTCCAGCAGCTTCATGCCCTTCTCATGTTGGGGACTCCAGAGCTGAATGCAGTATTCCAGGTGGGCTCTCACGAGAGCAGAGGAGAGAGACAGAATCACCTCCCTCGACCTGCTGGCCATGCTTCTTTTGATGCAGCTCAGAACACGGTTGGCTTTCTGGGCTGCAAGTGCACATTGCTGGATCATGTTTAGCTTCTCATCAACCAGCAGCCCCAAGTCCTTTTCCTCAGGGCTGCTCTCAATCCATTCTCTGCCCAGCCTGTACTTGTGCTTGGGATTGCCCCGACCCACGTGCAGGACCTTGCACTTGGCCTTGTTGAACTTCATGAGGTTCTCACAGACCCACCTCTCAAGCCTGCCAAGGTCCCTCTGGATGGCATGCCTTCCCTCCAGCGTGTCCACAACATCACACAGCTTGGTGTCATCTGCAAACTTGCTGAAGGTGCACTCGATTCCACTGTCCATGTCACCAACAAAGATGTTAAATAGCACTGGTCCCAGTACTGACCCCTGAGGAACACCATTCGTCACTGGCCTCCACTTGGACATTGAACCGTTCACCACAACTCTTTTGAGTGTGACCATCCAGCCAATTTCTTATCCACTGAGTGGTCCATCTATCAAACCCATGTCTCTCCAGTTTAGAGAGAAGGATGTCGTGTGGGACAGTCAAATGCTTTCATTTAATATATCCTTATTTATCAGAATTTAAATATAATTTAAGCAAGAGACTATATATGGCATAAGAAAGTGCTAGAACAGCCTTTCTTAATACCTCCAGAAGTGGAATTGATTCTTCCAGGTGATAAAGAAGTAACATTAATTGGTCCTCAGTCATTGTGAGACAACACTCTGATGAAATTCTAATGTGACCAATGCATACATTGTATATTTATTCATCCTGGGCATAGAATCATAGAATGGTTAGGGCTGGAAGGGACCTTCAAAGGTCATCTAGTCCAACCCCCCTGCAAGGAACAGGGATATCTCCAACTAGATCAGGTTGCTCAGGGCCTCGTCCAACCTGGCCTTGAACGTCTCCAGGGATGGAGCATCCACCACCTCTCTGGGCAACCTGTTCCAGTGTTCTACCACTCTCATGGTAAAAAATTTTTTCCTAATATCCAATCTGAATTCACCTCCCTCTATTTTAGAACCATTACCCCTTGTCCTATCACAACTGGCCCTCCTGAACAGCCTCTCCCCATCTTTCTTGTAGTCCCCCTTGAGGTACTGGAAGACCGCTATAAGGTCACCCCGGAGCCTCCTCTTCTCCAGGCTGAACAGCCCCAACTCTTTCAGCCTGTCCTCATAGGAAAGGTGCTCCAGCCCTCTTATCATCTTCGTGGCCCTCCTCTGGACAATTAAATTACTTATTTTCCAAGTTTCAGGTTTCCAAGATTAAATTACTTATTTTCCAAGTTTCAGGTTTAACTTACTATTGTCCTCTGGACAAATTTGTCCTCTGGACAAATTGGCATGATCACCAATCTAAAGATAGTCTTATATTAGTTTGAGTATACTGTCTGTAATGCTGTTTTGCAGGTAACTTTCAGAATGTTATTGACACTATTGGAAATGCACTCTTACAATGGGGAAAACTTTTTCACAAGACTCCCTAAGAAGAGATGATGTATAGTCTTCATGTCCATTACTGAAGTCTATAGAAGCTATATAAATGCATTGTGTCACTTTATTAATTACATTTTTCCTCATGAAAAAGTATTTCACAAGAACACTACTTTGCACAACGTAATCTAAGTTACTAAATAAAAAGGATTACTAAATTAGAAGACATGATTTACTTTCCATGCTCAAAGACACACTAAAAGTTTTTACAGCTGAATTAAGTAACTGGTATGGCATTCCATTTGTCCCTCACATCTTCATAATTCCCTTGTCGTTACTAAACAAACATTAAAAAACAACTTTTTTTTTGCTAATAGTATTCTCCAATAAACTTTTACTTGTTATAAACACCAATTCAAAATACTAAATGTCCCAGATATAACTTACTGATGAGCCTGTGACGTTAAACTTCTTTGGGAACATACCAGAGAGAAAGTAATTAATTATAAGCCTCTTCTGTTACATCAGACAAATATAGCATGGAAAAAACGGCAACATTGTATGAAATTAAAATCATTGTCCCACCAGTTAGCAAGGTAGGGGATGACAGTATGTTTTTATTCAATTCACTTTGGAGACATGGCAGGTATTAGAATGATCAATATTAATTATAGGCTTCTGTTCCCAGTTTTTCAATCTGTTCATGTTCTTGCTACTTACATTCAAGTGGTATGCAATTTTAGACTAACAGACTTCAAAAATAATGTGATGCAATCAGTGAGATAAAATTTTAACAAACAAATGACTAGATGCAAGATTGACTTTCACATCATGTCCTGGCTTTGGCTAGGACAGAGTTAGTTCTTCTTTTTAGCATCTAGAAGAGCTCTGTGGTTTGGCTTTAGGCTGGGATTCGCTATAAGAAGAATGCTGACAGCGTACTGATGTTTATAGTTGGCACTGAGACCTCAAGGACTTTTCAGATTCCCGTGTTTTGTCAGTGTGCAGGAGCACAACAGGCTTGGGGGGAGCATAGCTGTGACAAAAGGTCCACAACTACCCTTATGATTTGAACTTAGACTTAGGATTGAGGGCCAAATTGGTGAATGAAGTATTCCATATGATACAAGGTCATGCCCAGTATATATATGAGGGTTGATCGGAAAGAAGGGCTTTCGCTCTCCTGGCGTCTCTCTCTCTCAGACTCTTAGAGCGCTCTCTTGCGCGCTCTCTTTTCAGACCTCAGGCTCATGTGGGGTTGTGGTGTCGGGACTTACCTGTTTTGGGATTGTTTACTGGGATGGGACAGGTATTGGTCACCAGGTGGTGAGCAATTACAGTGTGCATCACTTGTTTGTATATATTATCATTATACATATATTAATTCATATATTATTATTATTATATTGTTCTCATCTCAACCTATGGGTCTCCTTCCCTTTTCACCTTTAATTCTCTTCCCCATCCCCTGGGGCTGAGGGAGGGTGAGCTAGCAGCTGTGTGGCGTTTAGTTGTTGGCTGGGCTAAACCACAACATGTCATTATGCAAATACATACTTTATCCCACTCCCATAATAACAATATCATCTAAGAAATTATGATATTTTGACATTTTGCAGATATTAAATCTGTACCTATTCTCATCTATACCTTCCAAATTATTTTAAATACAAAGGAGTTTTTGCTACTTTCCACCCTGTACTTATTCTCACATGAAGTCGTCTTTTTGGATAACAATTTTATTCAATCTTGCTGCGCAGATTTGGAAAAGACGTGGAAGGAGCTGGGATGAAAACTTATGTCCTCTCGGTGCAGTAGAATGGAGGCAAGTGATATACTGCCAGACCACCAGAATATAAGGGCTGCTTCAATTTCCCTCACAGCACCCACTACAATATACATCTGTGCTTCTGCTGTCAATACACTTTTATTATCTGCTTTACTACATATTTCCTCCATAGTACTGAAAGCAGAAGCATTCCTCTTCCTTTCTGTCCCTTTTTAAAAGAGCGGAAATCAATACAAGCAATTTAAGAGGTTACTCAGGTTTTGTAAAGACTATTATCCTCCAGAATCTTCACCAGTAATGAATTACATTAGTTTGCCACAGGACGTAGAAAATTAACTATGGAAAGGAAAGGTATCATATGCTAATCCTTTCCATTGAATAGCTTTATCAGTGAACAGACTCCTGACAAACCCATGTATTAGAGATACCATCGATACATGGCAAGATTTGCCTCAATCCAGTCATGCAATCAAAACACAAACTCAGCTGTATTTCCTAATTTATGGTATGAATACTTTGAGAGGTCACCAGAGGGCTGGAAAAAAAACTTGCTCATGCTTCTACATCAAAACAAAATAATGGTAAGTAAAATAATTTCAGAGGGCCACACATATCAGTAACATCAGCTTTCTCACTCTGAAACAATTTTCAAAGTTTGTTACATTTTGTCAAAATATTTATTCCTAAGGAAAAAGGTAATCCTTTCTACTGTGAAAATCTCAGAATTATTTTTACAAGCAGTAAACACTCAACATGCAGTTTATTGCTTAAAGTTTGTGACCATTTTTGGATGCAATGCTAAGGAATGTGTGCAAGTGTGTTTGTTTCTGATTAAATCTCTTCAAAAATCATTAAGTCCAAATCAACTAACAAGTATTTAGTTGAAACCAGTATTCAGCCAACACAAAAATTCAGCAACGAGAAGACTGTCTTATTGTCCCAGTAGCCTATTCATCTGCTCGATCATTCAAAAACTGGAAATGTAACATTGTCTAGGAAAAACATAGTAGAATAACAATTTCCCACATATTCTGAAAAATTTCTGATATGGATTGTGTCTGAATTGATATTAATACTAACTATCCTACATTCAGGATAGAAATAAAGTTCTAGTTTAATGAGATAAATCACACAATTACCTACTTTTTTACAACTGTGGCTGCACAGAGATCAGGTGAAGCAGAAACTATCTGAAAATTCTGCCCAGAAAAATAACACCAGCTTGTTCAAGTGCCCATTCTCACAAGACATCCTGCAGATCTTTTCCGCTGCTAGCAGTGGCAGCAGCTTTTCTCCTTTAGTCCTCTTGCAGCCTGGGTAGCCAGCTGGACTCAAACCCAGGACAGAAATGGGCAGTAAATAAAGGGACTTGCCACTCTTAACAGGAGGATGAGTTAGTGTCTAGCAGTTGACAGTACTAAAGAACAGATGGAAAGTATAGAATCCAGCTCTCTCCATAAAATATTACCACAGATCACAGGAAGGGAATTTTACAATTCCTCCAGGGTTGACCAGAAACTAAGAGATTTTTATTTTTTTTTTACCCTGTAAAAACATCATCTGAACAAGTAAAATAACAATTCAAAAGCTACTTAATTTGGAGGGGTTTTCCCCCGTTATTTCTTGAACAAAGAAACCTACCTCAGCTGTCAATCTCACAAGCTGTTTCACTACTCAACTTCTGCTTACTCTGTGGTAAACTGTAACTTTTCCTTAGTTTTGCTTTATTATCTCATCCTTACCTTTTATATCTTTAATTCATTTTATTCTGTCTAATATGTGAATTACATGCTCTAAAGACCAATAACTAGGCTTTCTCTTTTTTTTTTTTTTCTTTTCTTTTAAATGAATCACTTAGTACTAAGGAGGCCCACATCCTCCACTGAGGTTCCCAGCAGTTACCATATTAGAGACAGTAATTCTCTCTACATTCCAGATGGCAAGTGTCCCAATGACAGCCAGAGTCCTCTTAACCAGCACACTAGGGTGAATATAACAATACTCTTGGGAAGCATTTCCTGTAAAATGCTGAGAAGTTGGCAGACAGGACAGAAGATTTTAAGACTAACTTTTTGCCATGAGTCAATTTGGAAGAATTACAGCTGCTATGAAAGCAAGCTCTCTGGAGGCAGACAATTCCTGAAGACCTCTTCCAAGAGACAGCCGAAGTAGCCAGGAGTCTTTGGAAAAAAAATCATTGAACCTACACCTCCTCCTACATGGCCCTGGCTTTTTATTCCCCCCCATCTTGCTACTGTTACAAGGTAAATAGAACAACAGTTTTTAAATTTGAGAGTTATTTTACACATCTAGGAGGAAGACCTAAGGTAATTGTATAGAAAGAATGCCTCTAAGACTTACTGCTTAACCTATCAATCTGTCATTCAGCATACATGTTGCTCCAATATAAAAAGATACTTGCCTGCACTGGAATGCTGGGAATAGAAAACAGAGAAACTATTCTTAAAAAAACCTATTTCTTAGGCAGTCACCTAGAAGAGAAAAAAAGTACATCATGGATCCAAGAGGTAAAGCCTTCAAATCCATCTCACTTACTCAGTTTCCCCTTACACAAATCTGGGCCATATGTTCCTGAAGACAAAGACAGTAAGCACTGTTAGAAGACAATGCAGAGAGGCCCTACTCAAAGGCTTGAAGAGTTCACCTAATGTTTTTATTTTTCCACATCTAAAATCTCACTTGGCCCATGTTATAGATTTGCATTCATCTCTGGAGGTCTGTTGCTCCATGAACCAGCAAATGTATTACACTCTTCTAAATCCTTCATGTAGTTTTTAATCCAAAGTTATGTTAGAAATAAAATTGGTCATTTTATATATGTTAGTAATGCCAGATACTAACAAAAAGTTTTGAAATGTTCATTTTATTCATCCATTATACCATTTCTTAGAAAACATTAGGACAAAGTCTGTTTCTGAAAATGGCAGAGGGTTTGCATATTTATTTGCAGCAAACATATAACTTGCTTTAGTTAGTACAAAACCCACCACAATTTAAAAACGCAAAAAATTCTATCATCTCTGACATAGCACAGGCATAACCTATTGGAACTTTTTGCTTCCTGTGAGGGCTATAAACCTAACTGCTAGGTGCATATCTGATAATATTAGAAAATATTGGACAAGTTACTCTATCATTTTCTAGTACAGGGAATGTGAAATACAAGGCACACTCTCCTGATCAGACAAAAGAAAGTGTAGTTACTTGCATAAAAATAGATACAAATCTTGAATCTCTGCTGTCTTGCACCCTGTATTATGTAATTTACACTCATGCAAAATAAGCAGAAACTCTATACTACACTTCAGACACTTTCCTTATGTACTAGGTGAAAAGGTGAAAGGAAGTGGAAGAAATAAAAATCACATTTACATTGCCAAATGTATGGGGAGATGTAATTCCAGTAAGTTTTGTTATTTCTCAAAGTTAAATAGAGCTACTATACACTTTTTATTTTACCCACTGTAAAGCAGATGATGTGGAACCTACCTTCAGTTGAACACACAACTTAAAAAAGCATGTAGAAAAAGACCGCAGATAGTACAGCAGGAAGGAAAGCACCAGACCAATGCATTAGCACTGAATTAACTGAAGGAAAAGAGAAAGGGCAAATAGCTTCTGATCTTATTCAGGGAACACAGACTTCTCAGAGGGCCAAGCTGTGCATAATAGCTGTAATTGCTCCAATGGGCCACTCTATATGTGTACAATTACCATAGCATTAGATAATTCCCTCCGGATTTTCCCCGATTAGTATCATTGCATCCTTTGTCTCTTAAACATGGATTACAAAGTAGCTGTTAATAACTTTATGAGCAAATATCTTTTTCCCCCTTACAGAATGAAGCCTTGTAATGGTGCACAGAATTAAAGATGTTCAATAGTTTGTTTCACCTCTGACTTTCAGTACATGCCCTGATGTCTTGTCATCTTTACTGCACACCACTTCATTCCATCCACCAGTAGGTTTCATACCCTGCCAGCTGCTCTCTCTACAGGACAAAGCACTCAAAGCTTCACAAGCATTGAAGAATCCCATGCAGAAGCCCTCTGAGGTAAAAGGTCATCGTCTTAATTTACAAACAGGGAAAAGTACTCAAGATCAACTAAAGGTTAAAAGGACCAACTAATTTGGAGTGCCCAACACACATTGCCTGCGAGCAGTGCTTTTGGAATACTTAAAAAACAATCTACGTGTTCAAAACACATCCAATACTGGATGCTCTCGCATCTGTGAGCACTCGGCACTTCTCCTAATCAGGTCGAGGTATTTCACATCGGATAGTCAAGAAAACAAGAACATCTATGAAAAATTGGTCTAAAGTTGCTCAGTGTTACATAAAAGTGGTGGAAGAGCGGCAGCTACAGACAGCAAGCCCTGAGGGTGCACAGTTTTGAAATTCCCACTGTCCACGCCAGCTCTCTACTGAGAGCAAACAGTTACACACTTAAACATCCTAGTGACAGCTACATAAGACACAATCTGGTACAATCTGATTTTTAAAAGCAAAGACTAAAACCTAAAATTCAAAGTTGAAAATATTTAGTCCAAATTTTGGGGTTTTAGAAAAAGGCTAGCAATAAATTTAATCTACCAAGCAGGCTATGAGTTGGTCTCATGACAAAGCAAACTATTGGATTTTGCTTATGTAAGTAATTTTCTTTTATTTTTTTGAGCATCTCTAAATTAGCTTCTGCTACTAGGGATGTGAAGTTTAATTTATAAATCTACTACTACACATTTTCACTTTGGCTATATGGAGAAGAAAAAAATAAATCATTTTCTTACAGGGTTGTGTTTTGGTTTTGGTTTTTTTGGGGGGAGGGGGTGTTGAGGTTTCTGCATTTTGTTTGTTTGTTGTTTTTACACATGCTTACTTGATTTTTAAAATAATCTGAATTATGGAACTATCTATTCTAACGCTGACAGAAGGACTTAAAAGACAAATTAAAAGAGCTCCCAGGCAAACTTCATAGACATGCATACAGAAAGCTGACTTTATCAGTGTCGTTGTGCAAGCATTCTCTGACGGTTTTAAAACAGAACAAAATCACTATGTATCAGTTCAATGCAGGACAGGAACACTGAATATTACTTGTTTACACTGAAGAGTTTGGACAGCTGAGGGCTAATAGAAATTTGTAACTTTGGAAGTTGTGGGTTTAAAGGCAGAGAGGACTCAAATCAATATTGCTGCTCTTGAATCCTATGGTGTCTCAGCAAATACAGCATGCTCAAATACTAGAGAGGCCAAGTCTAGACAACGTAGCCTACATGCTAGTACTCCTCCCACAGCACTCACAATTGAGAACACAATAAACTTTCCAAATAGAGTTAGGATCCTGAAATTAAATACCTGAAAATCTCCCTTTTCAATTAATCAGTCAGACTTGAAGTCAAACTGAAGACAGATAATTAAGAAAAGTACTCAACTGAGGGCCTTTAATCATGGTTGGTCAGGAATTAATAAAAATGTCTTCATTTTATTCTTCTTCATTCTTACAGTCAGGTATTAGTAAGATAAATATCACAATAAACATCTAACATCTATTTAAAGAGATACTGGTTTAATTATAAAGATAAGAACAAATCTCACAGTGCCACTTAAGTTACCAGTGGCACTCATGCTAATTTATACAGAGTACGAGAATATTTTAGCAGTTTGGGGACATAATGACATTGATAGCTTGATATTCTTAAGCAGTTTTCTGAGAAATTTGGTAGATGTAAGAATGAGTCAAACTTTGGAATCAAATCTGAACAATATCAACCCTTGCTGTGGAATATCTGCCTTTTCCGTTCTTGTCATTAGAGGACTCAACAGTGGAAAATCCAGTCTCAGAACAGGGTATATCTCAACATCATACCCAACAATTACACCTGGAGCCAAAGCAAAGGCAGTCCAAGGTGCACATATGTACGCTTGGAAAGTAATCTCAGTGTTCTTGGTTTAATATTTATTGACAGAGGGATTAAAAACACCATCCTCATTTATGTCAGCACCTGACCTGGTGAACCATTGTATGGCTAACTGCAATGAAAACAAAGACCTGAATTTTGAAGAAAAATAGGTCTAGATTTTTATCCAACCTGGGCAGGAAGAAGCCACATCAAGCATAGCCTTCTCTGAAACCCCCTGCAAACAGTACTAGACAGCACTGGCTTGTCACTTCAGCAAACAAAGGCTCTTTCCAACGAAGAGACAAGTCTTTGTTTCCTCAGACAGAAGAAGCACTTACCATAGTACATTTAAGTTTAACCTAGAAGCCACAGTACAACAGTTGTTGACAACATAGGCAGCAAAGAGATGTAAACCACTTCAAGTATGGTGAAGATTTAGCATCTTGAGAAACAGCAAAGGGGTGCTGTGATAATGCTAACATGTTTTTAAATTTGAAGTAGTTCATGAACACATTGTTTGTTTGAAAACAAAGCTAACATACTAAGAATTTCTCTACTTCAGTGTCTCTCTTTTGTAGGGTTTTACAAAGCATAAATCATTGCATTATTGGTACTGTCTGTGACTATAGAATACTGTTGGCACTATGCTCTCAAGCCCCACTATGTGTCCTGATAGCACAGAAAAATGAAAGAAATTGAAATATTAAGGATAAACCAAGCACAGTATGCCTACAAAGATAACCACAGCAAAGGGTACAATTTCAAAAAAGAGGTGCCTTTACATTACTGTAATTTCCACCCACTTCTTGAGCCCTACCTAGCTTAATTGACCAATGAATCCAAGGACTGTATTGATGTGCATATTTTAAGTCACAACAACTTCATATGTGCATATGTAGGCACGTTATTTTAAGATGGTCCATAAAGAAAGATTGCATATACACTCCACTCCAATACATGCTATATATTTTTCTTCCTGGCTGACATGCAAGAATTATTCATACATTTTAGGTATTTTCATATTGAGATGAACTATCTGAGATCATTATTACATAAGCAACAGCAGAAGACATATCTCCAATGGAAATGAATTTATTAAATCATTCATGCAAGAAAAGTCTTAAGATTTAATAACAGTCCAAATATACAACGCAAGACAAACTCTGATAAGCTCGCTCACTTTCTTTTTGTGTCGCTAAACATTGAAAATGTCCTTTCTGCTTTCCTCCACTAATGTGCACTGCTGTGGGACATTCTGCATGTCAGATAACAACCAGACTGCATTCAGGCTTGTTTGCGATATTACAAATCAAGATCAATACCACAGGCTTTTACGGTAGATGACCTATTGTTGTACTGATTTGTATGACAAATACTTTTTGACTCGTTTGTCTCAGTACACTGCAAAATCATACGAACTAAATAAAATTTGTTTAGTCATGCAACTAAAAAAAAAATAAATCTACAGTTTATTTTTTTTTATATGCTGCAGAACCCAAGCTGCTGTGTTTAAACATTCAGTCACCTGCAAAAATACTCACAGATGCTACACAGGAAAGATCATATTACTTTATTAAGCTAAAAAGCACATTGTGGATTTCTTCTGAAATGTCTAAACAGTAACTTACTCATTCCAGGTAAACAGAAAATGTAAACAAGCTGAGAGATGTGAATCACAAAAAAAGAAACACAACATTATTCCTACTGACTACAAGTTGAAATGGATTTAGTACTTAATCACTTGTCAGTAATTAAACATTTAAATTTAGAACAAAATAAAAGAATATATCAGTGATCCTTATTTGAGGAAAAAAATGAAAAAAATGCAATAAAAACCAGGAATAAATCATTACTGAATCATCTGAGGAAAGTGAAAAGTTAGTTGACACAATAAAAGAAGAAATTACAGAGAAAAAAAAAAGAAAACATGCCTCAAACCCAAAACATGATTTATAACTAAATCAAAAATAGAGATGGTTGTAAAGGAAAAACTGTCTCTACAATAAAATCCTGAGGTAGAAAACATTTACTGAAAGCAGCTAAGATACACATACAATAAAGGATATGGGAAATGACTGCGTCTTTCTGCATGTAGTCACTGAATGAAGCCCCTGCACAGGAAAAATCACCTGTACACAGACACAAAATTAAACCTGAGAAAGGTACAAACTAGACCGTTGTTGTATCACACAGAAGGACTGCAAGCATGTATACTGTTGGAGGCTATGAATGCATTCTAAATTTATCTTTTGGTAATTAGACATCACTAGAGGGGAAAAAAGTCACAGGCAAAGAAAGCATGGGTTTTAACTCTGAGGGTAAATAGCCACAGGAATACCTTGTCAAAGGAAATTACTAATTCATAACAAAATAGTAGCTACTCAGGGGTTTTGGCTTTGCTTTCAAAGAGACATGACTTAGCTTAACTGTATGTTAGTGGACCCAGTGTAGTTACCAAATATTTGACCTTAGACACACACGACTGTCTCACAGGAGAGTGGAATCACTGGGCAAAACTGACTTGTGGCAACGTGGGAAGTGAGAGCAAAGAGCAGCAGCAGGCTCCTTGAGCCTCAGCAACCACAGCTAAACCTGTGATGTGTCTCAGTTCAAAAACCAGCGCTATGGCACTTTCAGAGAGAGTGAAAAATAAGATGGGAAATGCTCATGTGAAGAAACAATATGTGCAGTTTAGGGAGTGCAGAAATGGCAAACTGCATCTACCGTCACCACTTCTAGACAGCTCTTACATATTCAGGATTTGACTTTAAGAAATAGTAGGTACAGCTGTCAGTAAAAATCAGTGAGAGCCTTCACTATCAGGCAGTTCTGAGAATATCTTTATCTCGGAACAGATACCACAGCAAAAGCCTTCTCAGTGCAAAACTGTTTCCATCAAAGGTACATAAGGCGAGTCTGCCGGGCTTCTGGTTGAGCAATCTGGAGATAATTCACTCAGTTCAGAGTAGTATGTCAGAATCTGCCTGAGCTATTACATCGTGCTAGTATAAAGTAAAACTGAACTGTACTGAAGAGTAGTACAAGCCTCATCATCGAGTCAGAAAAACAGATCATTAAAAATTGTAATTTTGTAGAGAACAGCAACTGACCTCCATTCATTCATGTAACAACCTTCCCATCAGTCCAATGCAGGCAATACAATCAATACTTATTGGAATCTTTGAGGAAGGAATAAAAAAAAGCTAGTGAACCATCAGGAAGGCTGCTTCTCTGTTTCTTAAACAAGAGGCACTGCAAGGGAACACAGGGAGGTGTTTGCACAGATAAACTGGTGGGCAAGGATACCAGCGGAAAAGAGCAAAAAATCAACTGTATAGGGAAACGGATAGTGACTGAGGTTATTACAACCCACATTTTTACAAACAGGCTATGGGGATTGTTTCACATGAGAAATTGTATTTTTTCTTTATTATCAAAAGCTACTTCCTCAAAATCACCCCTGCTCGATAATCACTTTGTCCCTGATCAAATGACACAGCTCATTATTTTCCACAGAAGCCGCAATTTAGTGTTGAATTCATGCCTATCCTCTTGAAAACTTGCCAAACCTTTAAATACTGCAGGCACCATTTGGGAATGAAGTATTTATTTCTTATCAACAGTTATTGTTTAAATGAAGCACTAATGTAAATGCATCGTTCTTCCTATTAGCCTAAGGATGCGAGAAGTCTATCTAGCAGGGCGGAGGGGAGTACTTATGATCCCTCAGGGATACATGCATCCCATTTAAAACAAATACACAGCCCAGTGGCTCCAAGCGGAGATACATGTGTGTAAATGTTATTATTTGACCTAATTGTAGTGTGAACTTCCACATACAATATTAACAAATGTAATAATATTTCTCCCTTTTGTTGTCAGGGCAGGAATAAGTATTTAATTTTTTTTTTTTTAATGATTACTTTTTTAAACCCAAAAGCTCAAAATGACAATATCATCCTCAAGGCCAAAGTTGAAGACTTTTCTGCTCACATACTTGAATCTTATTGATGAAAAATAACATACGCTTTTCTTTGCCTCTAAATTTCAATGAAATATTATGTTCTTCTCAAATGGATTGGAGGTGTTGTGAAAAAATTTAATCTTAAATCTTATGTAAGAAATAGGTAAGTTTTTAAACTTTGGGAGTAGGTCCTTTCTTAATGTCACAACTAAAAGGAAACCTAAAAGCTTAAAAATTTTCCTCCTGAAGTTAACAGTATTTTTAGCCAACCTTGCATTTTTCATATGTCTCCCTCAGGATCTCCAAGCATTAAGTGTCATCACTGAAAGGTGGGAATTAATGATTGTCCATTTAGGAATAACAAAACCTCAGAGATGCTCACCACTTGGTTACCACACAGTGCATCCCCGTACTTAGAGACACTGTCATTTGCAGTGCACAGCTACCAACAAAAGCAACTGTTGTTTTCTCTCTTCCCTAAATCTTTACAGGGGGTGTTACAAACCATGTCTGCTGCCTGGTTGGAAAGTGAGCCATAGCAGGTGCAACGCTGGTTTCTTTGCTGCCTGAGGAAATTCCCTTCATCTCATTGTCTTTCTAAGCCCAGACTGGGAGCTTCAAGAAAAACCTGCATTTGAATATTTGACTGGGAGGTAGTTAGCTTATTATCATCATTAGTTTCAAGCATATGAAGGAGCAACAACTATTAATCTTTAGTTGTAATGGAATTCTTATTTCTTACTATTGTTAAATTCAAGACAGTAGCCCACTTTTAATATTAATCAATATAAATATCAGGTAAAAAAAAAATCCACTTTACAGTTGAACTTATTCTTTACAATAAAAATCAAAATAAAAATATTCATACTGCTGTTTGGGGTTTCTTTGTTGTCATTTTTTTTTAAGATTGCAAATAATGGAATTAAAAAAATATATATATATTTTCCACCTCTAAGATTTAGTTTGAACACTGGCTCTTACTAGTTAATACTTTCCAGGACTCGGGCAAAGACAAGATGTCTGTAAATGTTAAGCACCGTTACTGCAAAACAAATCTAGACAGGATGCATAAGAGATTTTACTGCCTTACCAATAGAACATTTAGACTGTAAGTTTGTCCTCCACCCTGACTAAAGGGTGAGCGTTTAGCTGTGACATGCCTCAGATTGCCTGTCCCCTCCCAGCACCGCACAATCCACCGCCTCTTCCCTGTTGCTCTGCTCACCTACATGTGC
Source organism: Tauraco erythrolophus (assembly GCF_009769465.1). Taxonomy (NCBI): domain Eukaryota; kingdom Metazoa; phylum Chordata; class Aves; order Musophagiformes; family Musophagidae; genus Tauraco; species Tauraco erythrolophus. The sequence goes on along the minus strand of NC_141466.1, from coordinate 88,469,923 downwards.
ATGAAGGCCAGGGTTTGAATCACTTTCCATCCTGGTATACCAGGGGATGGATCTCTTCTCCTGCACTGGAAAATAGGCAGCCAGTGCAACTATGGCAGATCACACCTCGTACGTCCATCAGGCTAGTGTCGCCCATGGCTGTCTGATCACAGTTGCCGTCGACTTCTTAGGCTGCCCCGCCAGAAAGAGCTGCACACCACAACTCCAGCAGGTTTCTTCAGCAACAACTCAATCACATCTCACTCTCAAATATACGACAGCAGCAACTTTATGAAGGTGCAAAGGAGAAGGTCAGAAACTGGAGCCCCAATAAAACACATCAGTGCTTAGCCCGTATCATTTTCCTTAAGGCATGCTGGCCCTCACCCCCCACCCAATAAGGCCCTCTAGCTGAGAATCAGTGCACCCCATTACCGCAGATTTTGGGTTTCACTGCCCAGGCAGAGGCAGTTGGCTGGGCAGGGCCACCTCGATCCTCTCTGTGCACCCCCCAGCAATACTTCTGTGGGCTTCCCTACGCTCAGCCCAGCCACACGAACCCCGGTCGGAATGCAGAGAAGAAACTATTTAGCAGCGTATCCATGAGGAAAAAGATCTCAACATAGTGATGAAAACACAATAAGCAAGTAGTCATGATTTCCCTTTAGGTGAAAATCATAAGAGCGTTTGACGACATTTCTAATTCCCCAAACGCCTTCCCCAATAGCCACAACAAGAGACAAAGAGGCTGCTGCTGCTTTGAAGGGTCAGGAAGCCTCCATAACGCAGGCTGCGTGTTTGGACCCATGATTATACAAGTCACAAAATCCGCAACTGCAAATCCTTCCACAAAAGTGCAAATTAAGAAACACGAAAAGGGAAAAGTGGAAGGGGAATGTGAAATTGTAGAAAAAATATACAAAGAACCCCAGTTACTTCTCAATAACCCTTTTTTTTTAAAAAAAAAAAGTTGCCTCTGTTGTAAAGGTGGGTAACAGATTTAAAAAAAAAAACACTAACTTTTTTAAAATACTGAACCTTTTGTATATGCCTATAAAATAAAAATTATTACAATAATTGCAAATACATGCAGTAATATTTCCAGTTACGATTCACTGCCCTTTCCAGTACCAGAACTAGGGATCAATTAAAAGTTGCACACAGTAGCTTCTAAACAAAGTGACACTTCCCCGTGCAACACCCACTTCAGCTGCAGAACTCAATTTGCTACCAAATTCAGTGTCGTCAGGCCTGAGTCTAATTCTCCCAAGTCACAAATTGCTACAGGTTGACAGCACACAGCAGAGAGAAAGTATATTCTTGTCCTCTTCCCTTGCTGTTATTGACCACTACTGCAGATACAATACTGAGCTAAATGGACCCCTTGGTCTTCAGTTATTTTTATGTTCTTATGTAATCTATAGTAAATAAATAAATACAACATATAAAAGCACTGCAATTAAGGTTAAAAGCAGTCTGGCTTACTTCACTGGGAGCACTGATGCAGAATACAGCAGAAGATATAGATATTTTTAAAACACATTAGGTTAGTAAGAGCTGAAGTCTTCGAATAGCCTTTCTTTTGAGACAGCAAGCACTGTTTTAGCCTGGAATTTGTATTTCCTAAGGAAGGTAAACCTGACATTAAATCATAAATTTAAAGTGTAGTCCCTCATAATTCCTTTTAGCTACTGCTTTTATGGCATTATTTGCATATTGTAAGACCACAGGGGTAGGGGAGAAGCAAATATTCACCAATGTAATACAGGGCCTGACAAAAAAAAAAAAGAAAAAAAAAAGAAAAAAATTAAATATTCTATAAACCAGTAAGAGCAACCAGATATGGTTTCCATTACTATTTTTACAGTGTCTTTCCATCACCTGAAGTGAACTAAATACTTGGGCAATCTTATGTAAAGCATTTTAACTGTGAGTCATCTGTAAGTATGCTCTTGCATACTAAATAAGCTGAAAACAGTTGGTACTTCATGCTGAGTGACATCCCTGTTTTGCTTAAATCTTCAGTTTCCATCTTCACATGGTATTTCTGCTCGTTTTAGAAACAGTGTATTACAGGTTGCATATCTTTGCTTCTGTTTGCCTTTTTTGTTCACCAGTACAGATCTGCATTCAAATTTCAAGTGAGTCATTAAATCCAGGGAAAAAGCTGGTCTTGGTTCTCACTGGGACTGAACCACAACCAGAAAATCATCCTTCATTCTTCTTCCAACCTAGTAATACCTGACAAGACATCTATGTACTAATTCAACTAGGAAAAGAAATACAGAAGGTATAGCTAGAATAGCATTCTTTCATTGTACTGAAACAGAAACAGAAAATCTTGACCTATGCAAAGCTAAGTAAAGGTAGCTTCCACAAAGAAAAAAAATTCCATTGTGTTAAACCATTGCATGTTCTTCTTGCTCAAGTTTCCAACTACAAATGCACTGCTTTACCAGAACACAAAACAAAAAACCTGAAGGTCTTATTAATTCATTGCTCTTTCATTATTTCCACCTGTACAAGCAAATCGTTATATGTATCAACACAAACAAAAAAAACAACCACCAAGCCAAAATGAATTCTCCCACACCATCCAGTACGAGAAGACTCAGCACTTTCAAATCTCCAGGATGTAAGTTTTCTATTTATTACTTGACTATACTCAGAAAAATTGCTGTGTCCCCCCCACCATTTTCTGCTTTAAGAACGGCTTCTCAAAAAGAACTTCTTGTCAGTCTTTTTATTCTGCAATGACATGAACACAGGAACCATAACCTATACTACTTTAAATTAAATGGTGCTCGATCTGTACTGGTAATATCTCAAATCAAACAGGCAACCACCATTTAGAACTTCCAAATCAATAACCGCAATGTTTTTGTCCAACTATGCCATTATTAGCAGTATTACACATTTTGTACAGAGACTTTTTCACATATTTCTGATAATGACCATTGAATAAGTTGCAAATAAAATCACCTTTTTTTGTCCTGTCTTCTGTCCATTAGGCCTTGAATCTATGCACTGACTTCCAGTATCCTCCCATGTAACGTCCGTATTATAGGTCCTGATCTGCAATGGCATAGCTCTCCAAGTCTCTATATCCTAAGTCGTTATGAGTTCAGAGGAGCCCAGAAAGGACCTCAAGACATCCTCTGTGTACCTGGGCACACTACTTCATTTCCCTTGCCCTTCATCTCATCTCAGTGTTTCTCCATCTTGCCCATGCAGAGTCTATGCTCTTTCAGGCAGGAACTGTGACTCACTGCACTTTTGTACAGAAACACAGTGGCACCCTCGCCTCAGCTGAGCCCCCTGGGCTATGTAATACAATCAATAATAATAATTAAATTTGTCCCTGGTTTCCTCTTGTACCCAACCACTGTGATCTTTCCTCTGACAACTGAATGCACATTGTAGCTTCTCAGGTTTTGTTTCACGAGCAAAGATATCCATTCTTCCCCTCTCTTCAGGCCTACCTAGAACATCTTACTCAGTTCTTCAAGAAAGACATAGTAATTGGTCCTCTTTCCTCCAATTCTATCCCAAAATTCATTTCAAAGATGCTAAACATTCAAAGAAGTTTAACATCTTTGCTGGCAATGTGGACAGCCAGATCGAGTGTGCCCTCAGCAAGTTTGCAGAGGACACCAAGCTGCTTTGTGTGGCCGACACGCTGGAGGGAATGGATGTCATCCAGAGGGACCTCGACAGGATGGAGAGGTGGGCCTGTGAGAACATCATGAAGTTCAACAAGGCCAAGTGCAAGGTCCTGCACAGGGGTCGGGGCAATCCCAAGCACAAGTACAGGCTGGGCAGAGAATGGATTGAGAGCAGCCCTGAGGAAAAAGACTTGGGGCTGCTGGTTGATGAGAAGCTCAACATGATCCAGCAATGTGCGCTTGCAGCCCAAAAAGGCAACCGTATCCTGGGCTGCATCCAAAAAAGCATGGCCATTAAGGTTAAGGGAGGTGATTCTGCCCCTCTACTCTGCTCTCGTGAGACCCCACCTGGAGTACTGCATTCAGCTCTCAGGCTCCCAATGTAAGAAGGACATGGAACTGTTGGAATGAGCCCAGAATAGGGACGTGAATACGATCAGAAGGCTGGAGCACCTTTCCTATGAAAATAGGCTGAGAGAGTTGAGGTTGTTCAGCCTGGAGAAGAGAAGGCTCTGGGGACACCTTCTAGCAGCCTTCCAGTACCTAAAGGGAACCTACAAGAAAGCTGGAGAAGGACTTTTTACAAGAGCATGTAGTGATAGGACAAGGGTTAATGGCTTTAAACTGGAAGTGGCAGATTTTGATTAGATCTAAGGAAGAAATTCTTCACTCTGAGGGTGGTGAGGCACAGAAACTGGTTGCCCAGAGAAGCTGTGGATGCCCCATCCCTGGAAGCGTTCAAGGTCAGGCTGGATGAGGCTTTGAGCAACCCGATATAATGAAGGTGTCCCTGTCCACGGCAAGGGGGTTGGAACTAAATGATCTTCAAGGTCTCTCCCAACTGAAACCGTTCTATGATTCCTTCAGATATACTTTCACTAATAATCTAAGGTACCTCACGCTATTTCAAATCCATAGATTAAGGAAGTCAGAGGTAAATACAACAAGTGTTTCAAAAAAAAAAAAGTTACATGGAAAATTGTATTTTCGATATGTACATATTATCTCTTATCAAACTAAAGCGTGACAAGTACCACCAGTCTATACAGGACAGATCCTTCACTACAGATTGGGATCTCTGACAATGGTTTATATTATTTCAGTAGGTTTCCATTGACATTAAACATAGGAAAATGCTCAGAAAAAACACTCATGTACTTTCATCCATACTCATATACACACACCCACACAGGCAGCCAGGAGTCCAACAAAGCCAGAGCTCTTTTGGCAAGACAGACCTCAAATCAAAATTAGTGTCTTCTGCCAGCATCATTCAGCAACAGTTCCTTTTTGTCAGTCATGTAAATACTGCAGCACCTATTGCTAGATGGAAAATACAAGTCTTAACCATATAACCATCCCTAACATGACTTTTTAAGAGCTCCCATTATAGATGCCTCTCACAGAGCTGAGATGTGAAGGCGGAGAAATCACAGGCAAATTGGTCCATTTTAAGCGAGTACAGACAACATACTGAACAAAACTAAGTAAAATTTGGGTTAAACCACAGGCAGGTTATCTACACTAGCATGTCGCATCAATAACACTTGGCTGCTTTTACCAAGGCAGCACCCCATAAGAAACACTAGAACATCAAGATGTTGCTGTCTTAGTATCATGTCTAGCACTGAAACAGGTGCCAAACACAGCCAGACTTGTTACAACACGTCTGACAGTTTAGGGACCCCATCTTTAATCAGGAAACACTGATGAAAGAATTGAGTGGCACATTTGCTTTGGTTTAGAGAACAAACTGTAAAACTTTCCTGACTGCAAGTTAAAAGTCACATCATGACAGCTCATGAGTTGGACTTACACCATTCACAAAGCAAAGAAAAACAGCTTTGCAAATGCAAAGCGATGCAATATTTCTGTGCAACTATCTAAAGACTCCAAATATTATTTGCAAAAAGCTCTTCAACTTCAATTTCTCTTGAATCAAAGCCAACTTTAACATTTCAAGTTTTACTTTTTCTTATTTACAGAGATTTGCAGAAATTCTTCTTGTTTCTAGTGGCCATCAAATTAATCACGCTTTTTAGTCACTCTGAGAGTACTAAAAGATTTTACATACAACACAACCTAAAGGATCTTTCATATAACATTTTTCCCCTCACATTGAACTCTCCTTTGTAGTGAGTTATAAAGAATAAGTAATGTTCTTAAAAAAGTATTTTCTTTAAATTTACAAGAGTATAATACAGCTTTACATTCTTTATGAAGAATGAGCACAACCAGAGTAGAAGTGTAAAAAAAAGGAAACATTTATGAAAAAATATCCTTTAACATTAGAATTCCCAAAGAGGTTTGAAGGCAGCTTCCTAATGAGAAACAAATTCTTCTATTTCTTTCTCATGCTGTTTCTGAGAAATAAAAAAAGCACATGTCAAAAAGTCTTGTAATTCACTGTCCAATGTCCAGGGTTGGAATAACGGAGACTTTAACTGACTGGAATTAATTGCCCTGAGATGCTGTGGACTCTGCAACTGTGGAGATGTTCTAAATCTAGATGGACTAGATGACCTCAAGAGGTCCCTTCCAATCTCAACGATTCTGCGAGAAATCAAAAAAAGTGCCAAGTGTTGCATTAATAATAATTTTAACTATTCAGACTGCATTAATCACCAAGAAAATCACCCCACTTTAGTTAAAACACCTGCTCAGTGCCCAGGAGCAGCAAAAACCAGCAGGAAAATGACGGTTACAATTAATCTGGACTTCACATTTTTGATCAATCAGTCTCCAGGCAATTTACTGCGAGAGGAATGCAACTTCATCTTCAAATTATAGATGGAAATCTGAGTATGAATACACACACTGATTCACGTTTTAACAAATTCAGTTTTAGCAGCAGAAGTACAAGATACAGTGATTATGTGTCTTCAGTTTAGCTGAGGTTTTTTTATACCTGAGGAGGGATCTGAGGGTTGTCTTATTTTCCAATAACATTGTACTTAAGCTTTTTCTTCAGAGGATGAACTTCCAGAAATCAGAAGCCACATCTCCTTTGCCAATGTGCTGTCAACAAGATCACACTCTCTCTCTAGTAATAAAGCCATGTTTTATGATAGGACCTCATTATCTTCACTCATAATCACCAATACTTATGGAGGTGCTTTCTATAGAGATTCTTAATCAAAGATCAGGACAGAGGGGCAAGAGTTAATCAAAGACTGACCTGATTAAATATTTCAAACATCCCAAATTCCTTAAGCAACAAGTAGCCTGCATCCATAATACTTGTTCCACGGGTGACCTTTACAACCTCTTTGTAGCTAAATGAAGAGGCACTTCATTTTTCACAGTTGCTGGACTCTACTACAAGCCATCCCATTAATAGCTTGTCCTCCACCTGATCCGAAGAAAAAGCTAAACCAGAGAGAAAAATGCATACCAGAATAGCTGTTGTTTAAAAATCAGTCCATATTCAGGTGAAATAGGAGCAGTCATAAATCATTACATTTCTCATGTTTTACAATTCTCTTCCAGGAAAAAAAAAAAAAAAAGAAGAAAAAAAAGAAAAAGCATTTCATTCTTGATCTTGCAAGCTCCGAGACTAAAAAAATGCATGATTCATCTCCATTGTTTAGCCTCATTTGCCAACAAAACCATGCCAGCTGAGCTGTGCAGCTAATGCACTGAAATGCACAAGAACAATGCAACAGAATTTCTAATGCCCAAAGTCTGAAGAACAAGAAAAAAGAAAAGAAAAAAAAAGAGTTCATTAAAACCTTATAAAAGCAGTTTCTATCTCCCTTATAATAAATATTACAATGTTAAAATGTTTCAAAATAATTCTTTTTCTGTAGCCAAAGTAAAAAAGTGTGATAAGCTATATTTTTCAAAATCATAAAACTACAATGATTTTAAGATTTTTACAATGCTTTTATCTCTTTAGGGCATAAAATCTTTAATATGAAAATATATTCCATTTTAAAAGAATACTAAATCCAAATCAAGAAATATATTAACCTTTACTTCAGGAAGAGTTGGACCAAGAGAAAAAAAACAATGTATACCAGTAGGTCAATTTTAAAAGAAGGCACAAAGTTGTTCATGCATTCTTTCATTTTTCTCAACACCATCTTCTTCAAGACAAAAGACTACCATTTAGGGCTCACTCCTCCAGGTCTTCATAAAGAGAGAGAGATGTGTGTTTAAAGAATTCAAAGTTTGAAAGTTTGTTTCAATTCCAGATATAGGTTAGTTTAGACACACACAAAAAAAAAACAACAACCCACGTAAATCTCTACAAGGTCAAAGGCAACTATGAATCAGCAACGAGAAAAACAGAGGAGAACAGTAAAAAATTTATATTTTCAAGCAAGTATCAATATCTGATTTTCTTCCTTCACTCTGATCCAAATTAACTCTTGTGTTTAAAGGGAAAAGAAAAGCAAATGCTATATACAACATTTTAAGTAACTAAATCATGACATCATGTCATCATTTGTAATAATTCCTTTCCAATAATAGAAAAGTCTCTGGACAAGACAACTGGAAAACAATGATTACTGCAGAATAAAACATATGCAAGGCTGCACAGAAGGTTTGGTTCCATGTATGGAAAATTCAGTAAGTATGAAGAGAAACTTACAGATTATTTCAGCAGGAAATAAGCTGGAAAAGGACTGCTACCAGATACTGCCGTGCAAATCACATGTAACCAAAAACTGGTTGAAGATTAAGCCTTTCAGTTTTACTGCAAGCCAGGTGTTGAAGTGCTAGACTATGCATACTAGGAAAATGCAAGTACAGTGTAAACACCTGAATATTCCTATGCCCATGTATTTTCTCATTATATATTCTGTGGCATTCCAAGTGCAAGGTAAATTATCCTGATAAACTCTGAACACTAGTAGACCTACTTTACTATTTACCTGCTTCCTACAATTAACCCGAAAGCATGCATATTTTTTGCTATTTCACCATTGCCATAGTGAACACATGAAAGAGCAATATTGCACAAGAGCCCATGAAGCACTGATATTCCTAAAATAGGTTTTAGTTAGGCTTGCAGACACCAAATAAAAATCACAGGAGAGCTTAAGATATTTCAGAAACTTGGTGACAAGGTAGTTTCTTACTGTGAAGTATAATTGAAATTTTCTTTAATAACTAAACAAAAGCAATTGTACTCACCTAAAAGTAAAAGGTTCAAGACAAGACCAAATCTTGCAATACAGACCAGGAAAAAAAAAATATTTTGTTTTTAAAAGACAAAGAAAAATATGACGGTAAAAGAAATAAATTGGAAAAATAAGTGTTTTGTATGATCAAGCACCTAAAAAGTATTACTCGCACACAGCATATATGATTTCCTGAGTAAATTAGACAGTATACATAATCTCAAATCCAAATTAGAGCTGACTTTGGGTTCCATGGCTGGCATAATACAATTTATGTTGGACACAGAAAAAGCACACTTAACACAAACTAGAAATGCTACTCTGCAAGAATGACATTCAGTTTATTAACAAAGATTTCAGGGAGATTCATAGAAAAAGGAAAATCTAGCTTTCTTCTCAGAAAAGAGGAATATATGGCAGATTGTTACCTTTGCTGAATTGGACAAGATGAGACATCTGTGTGGCAAAGTCGGAACCAAAGTTTACCAAGAATTAAATGTAAATATTTTGAAGGACAGTTAACAATGCGTACACAGTTTTAAACTAATTCTGTAAAAGCCAGGTCACACACTTTTGGTCCATAAGCAAGATAAATATTAATTGTGCTTAAAATAGCAGACAAAGAGCACAGAAAATGATATGTATTTGACACGTTTAGGCCGTTATATACAACAGGACATAATGCTATTAGTGTATGATTCAGCTCTGGTTAAAATCTAGAGGAGGTTTGACACTAACATCAGTGAGAACAGAACTAGACCTAGAAAAAGCATACATAGTCATACAGACACCCTTGCAGTCATGGACCAGCAAATCAATTCACAAAATGTTTAACAGATGCAGAGTAGATTATTCTGCTAGATATTATACTGAAATCAATTAATTTACATTTGGATTGCAATATAATTTAAGCAATAGGTAAGTGAGCCAGGTTGTTACTTGAAGCAGCATTTGTAACACAGGATTTGGTTTTGGGCTTCTGGCCAAAAAAAATACATTTGTACTGTAAGTATTTTCTTCTAGCCTTTTGCTAATAAAATAACTCTTAACAACCTGTTATACCAACCTGCCTGTTTTATGTATTTTTTTCATTTAAACAATTTATTCCTCAGGCAGGGAAAATGAGATCCAGCTAAAAATTTTGAAAGTAATATAAAGATTTTCTTCAGCTGATTACTCTGTTTAAAGGTATACAACAAGGCTACAAACCCATTTCACTCACAGAACTCCTCGTTTCTCTGCCCCTCCAATAAAACAAATTACTAGGGTACAACTGCTAATAGCAAATCACAACTTTTGAATAAGAACTTACTACAACAAAGTGCGCTTCCCAAGCTCTAGATGTGGTTCCAATTGTCAAACTGTAATTCTGTAACAGACATAAATCATCGTAAAAAACCCTCATTCATCAATAGGAGGTTACATGGGTACATAAAGAACTAATTTTGTTAACATTCACACTCCCACACAGTTCGCCACCCAATGAAACTCATTCCTTCACTGAACGTGTGTTCTGACCCCTGTTAGTTTATTCTGTTAGTAAATCAAAAAGTGCAGCAAGGCCTTCCTATGTGAACAGAAATGCAAATGCCATGCATGGAAACAAGTCTCCCCCATCAAGTTCTGAACGTTGAGCATTTCTCACAGACTCTATTAACTGGATTACTTCACAGGATTACAGCTTCAGAAAACCGACACAGTTACTCCCACCTAGAGGTCTTCTCAGAGCCAGAGGAATGTACCTCTGTGCAGAGGGCCAGAGAAAACCATTCCTTAAGCCAGGCACAAGACTTCTGCAGAGAGGTGATTTACCAAGCCTGAGAGACAACCCCGAAACAAATGGGTTTGGAAGGGAAGAATATTGTCACTGGTGCTCTTAGAACCTTGCAGCTGTCAAGTTAAAAATAAACTGTAGAACAGAAAGCAGAATAAAAAATGGGGATAAAACAGAAAGTGTATAATTCTGCTCCACTAACAGATTTATAGCATAAGGAAAGAAGAAATTCAGATACTTCAGCTGCAATTACAGCTGACATACAAATTACAAGCTAGAATTGAACCAGAAATCTCAAAGTAAAAGAGCAATACATTACTTCTGACATAATCACAATAAATGATGCCTGTTACACTATCAATAAAATATATCAACGTTGCAGCTTTACATACCTTTTAAACCACATTAATTTGATTTTCAATAGATTAAAATAGGTATGAAAATTCTTAAATCAGAAAAAAAAACACCCGCATTCTCAGATGGCTGTAGACTTACTGAAGTTCTCATGATATCCTCTATCCTACTTAGCAAACTTGACGTGACATTTTTAATATACTTATTTTCTTGTTCTGAGAGAGAAAAAAGAAAGATTTTGAACTTGACCTTTGTCAAGTCAAGAGAGCATTAAAAAGAAAAAAAAAAAATAAAGAAATTCCAAATTTAATTTTCCTTCGGGAAAATATCCTTCTACCAATTTGAATGAATGGTTAAACTCCTAACTAAAGACCACAGCAAGTTCTGCCACAGGTTTAGGTTTAAGCTGTGCCAAATTTTAAATCAGGAAGAGCAATCAAACCTAATCCCAAAAGACAGGGATCTCAGTGGCTGTGACAATAAAAAGGAAGAGTGAGAGAGATTAAACAAAAACTTTTGGACTCAGAGGTTGAAGGTCCAAAGAAAAGCAACTTCAAGTGAACGAGCAGATGGCGTACAAATATAGTACTCTTCTTATATGAGATACTGCTAACAGATTTCAGAATTGGACTTAAGAGGCATAACATTGTAAGTAATATTCTGAAACTATCCAAAATGCAACAGCATTTCAGGAATCTTCTCATATTAAAACAAAATTTACAGGATGTTTCTACAAGACCCTGGGTCAGCTCAAAATGGAGATCAGGCCTTCACTGATGAGTTGTTTTACAATCCTTCCTTTTTGTAAGCTTTAAGGTGGTTCTTCTATCAAAATATACCAATATCGAAAGCAGTAACATGTAAAATGCAAATTCACTACACTAGACATATTAAAAGCGATTAAAGAGCAAATAATAGCTGACATACCTGACCAAATGGTCAGACTATCATGCTGAGACCTACTCAAAAACATCTTAATACATTAATCATTAACTCACAAGCTTACCCTACAGAAATTCAGTCAACAGTGATGGAACACTTAACGGCATTTGAGAAATCTTCTGGATTTACCTATGTAGCTCCTGAAATTACAAAATACTAAACTAGTGCTTTTTTGCTCACAAGCTTTTCTAAAGGACTTGCTATATAATTCTAAGACTACAAGAAATTAGGCAGACTTCTTATGTATGCATCAATAAATACAACTCTTATTCATGTTATCCTTACTAGCATCATGTTTAGATCCGTGATGGCACTGCTGCATAGATTCTTTGCCTCAACAATGACACTTCATAGAATCGTAGAATGGTTAGAGTTGGAAGGGACCTCAAAGATCATCTAGTTCCAACCCCCCTGCCATGGGCAGGGAAACCACTTCAGCAATGTTATCTTAATATTTCTGGCCCTGAAAATTCATACAGTGTTATTTGCACAGACTTTGATCTCTATCAGTTCCTTCATTAGAAGAATCTGATCCCTTCTGCCATAGTTGCTACGATAGTTCTCATGAATGGTTTCATGTCTACATGAATGCAACACTGCAGTTCCTTCAGCTGTCTGCTGGTACATGTCAAATCATGAAACAAATCTTTGCTTTCCTTAAGCATCAACGGGGGCAGGAAAAAACCTAAACCCCAAATTTATTTAATACAAGCTTTTAAAAGAAGATTAATCAAAAACTTTTTAGCAATGAAGGACTATTAAATTGTGCATAACACCAGAAGAAAGGTTCTCTCTATTCCCATTTCATTCCTACTGAGTATTTCCCTGCACCACATATTGTGATTTTTTTTTCCTTTTCTGTTACCTGGAACAGGGGATATGCATTCCATCATCCTGGTACTCACAACAAGACTGCATAAATGCACATAACTGTCTATGCATTAGCATTGCAAAATCTTTTCCATAAACGTGCAGAAAATAGTCAAAAATATGAAGTCACATGATCGATGCTTATTTTCAGGCTAACCCTCAGTGTTAGAACCACACAGTGTTCTCATGACTGTTGTAGGACTAAAGGTTTCTCATTTATCTGTATAGGTATTCAAGTGGCTGCTATCACCATTGGAACCAAATGCTTTATCAAAGACTGCTTCAGGATGAAGTTCATGTGTCCATATAGAGAGGTTTAATCATCCAACTTGTGCTTAGCTAGTTCTGATGGAATTATTCCACTTTGCAACTATAAAATAAACACACTATATGTGATTTTCAAATGTTTATCAGCATGACTGCATTCCTGATGTACAATGACGATCAGTTATCAGTGAATGAATCCATCTATCCAGTAGTTTATTGAGTCTTAAGCAGATCTATCCAATTACCTAGGCTTATTTTGAATACTCTTCAAATTCCGTTCATTCCTCCACCTAAACTCCTATATAAGGAATTCTACTTGGCCATCACAGGAATGGAAGATGCTCGTACACCAAGGGAAATTATCTGGCATACTCAGTAAAGGCAGATACTTTCCTTTCCCTTTTATGAAACCAAAGAATGCATCACACACAAAGCCCAGGCAGTCGTTTTTTCCAGCTTTGCCTGGTTTGTAAGGTAGAAACATAGCTGCAAGAGACAGTCATTTCTGGCTTGGTTCCACTAATACAACTCTATTTTCTGGCAATCCTTAGGAAAACTCACAGACAGCTGATGCAAATTTCATGTTGCTTTCTTCCATCATTCCTTTGAAAGAGGGATTTAAGCAGGGACATTCTCCAAATTCAGTGCACTCAGTTTTCACAGCAGGATTCCAGAGAAGTTTTCAAAGAGGTAGAGAGATAAGAAGTAGTAACATTCAGCATTTGGTTCTGCCAGCTAATATCCATCAGATATTATTTCCCACAGTCAAGTGAAAACCAATCAGGTAACAGAAGTATGTTGTTATACAGCAGAAATTATTCTGCGGTCCTCTGGGAAGATGCCTCACAAAACATAATGATCTTGTTACTCCTTCTCTGTGGTCCTATAGTGTTCAGAATATGAACAAAACCAATACCAAACAAAAGAAAAAAAGCTGTCCTGCACTAAAACATCTTGCATGTTAAAAAATAACTAGTTCACACATCTTAAACAATGATACCTTGTCAACTTTTCCCAGGGTCTCTCTGGGAACTCTACTGCATTACTAGGTAACCAAGTATATTTCCAATTTTCCTCAAGAACATGGTAATTCCTGACTATGACAAACATTAAAGTATGCCACAACACTGAAAGTGTGAAACCCACCTTTTTAGTTAAGATTTACTGTAGCTGCTGGTGAAAGTGCTCCTATAAACACATTAATACTATAGTAAAACTGACTCATAGCATTACATTGCAACAGAAACTGCAACTGTCGAGTAATACAGCTCATGACACCTTACCTGTCATGTCTTTCACTTTCCAAACAGTAGGCACATAGACATTAGTTTGTTTTTATCAAGCAATTCTGAGAAATTAAGCAAAGCTTCTACTAAATTACAGTACATACCTCAAACATATACCTGTTCATATCTATAGGTGAGTAACATATCATTGGGCTTTAGAAGTAGCTGCATATTTGAAGAGTTTAAATGCTTCACCTGACAAGTTACATCACCGTTTTTATGTAAAAAAATAACAAAGAAAACCAAGAGTTCTTTCGTAAGTGAATACACAATTAGTTAATGAACCTCAAAATGAATCTCAAAGCAGCACAGCGTAAAACTACGCTGCATTAAAGCACATGGGAGTTCCTGCTAGTCCTTGTTAGGAAACTGAGGTGACCTATTCTGTGATGACGTTGCAGGCAGTGGCTGCCCCTAAGTTGCTCTATTTATTACAACGAGAACAACAAAATACCACTGCTGTGCCCCTGATGGGCACAGAATATTGCAGTAAGCTCTGCATTGCTGTGATTGCCTTTAAAAGGCTTAAACTGTTATCTAAACTAGCTCCTCCATGCCTTTTCTCATTTACTGAGGTGCATCAGGCAACAGGCAGCCTCTTCAACAAGCCTTCCATTCCCAGATTGGTATAGATAACACAGCCAGACACAGCTTAAGTGCCATACACTTGCAAAACATAGTCTAGGTCTTGAGCAGAATACAGACTAAAGACAGAAAATTATACCAGGCTATTCTTACTTTGCTACTGGGAGAAATTCCAGGGTACAACTGTGTCAATAATTAAAGTGCTATGTTCTCACTTCCACCTGACAACAGTTAAGGTTTTAAATGGGTGTTTTCAAGCTGTCTGAAGGACAAAATAACAGGATTCCCATTTCAGCTTTCATTAAAAGAAAATGCATTACTTTTAAGTTCTTATCATTTTATTTCCCATATTTTATAAAAGTGTCTATTAACGCTTTTTAATCTAAATAAGAATAAGCACTGACAAGATACTAGGGCTAAAAGTCAGCCCCAACTTTTACTTTTCCAGTCATTTTACTAGTTAGTTTTTGTTGGGTTTTTTTGTTGTCTTGTTGGGTTTTTTTTCTTGGTTTTTTTTTTTTTTTTTTTTATTTCTTGCTCTTCAGGAAAACCCTCTTCCTCCTACTTCAGAATAACATTGGTATTACTTCAAGAATTCATGTTATGAATGCAAGTATGTACTAAAAAAGGAAAAGTTAGAACAAACAAAATAGCTATCTGTATAATTCATATGCATATTTGGACAAAATATAAGAACATTTGGGTGCTCAGATTATGTACTTCATTAGCTACTGCCTCTATTCCCCTATGCTCAATGCTCTAGCAGAAAATTCAAATTAAGTAGCCCATTTAAGGCAGAACTCAGCTTCTGGTGGTTTTATATGTCAGTAAGAAGTTCCCACTTAAGAGATACAGAACTTTTCTCACACAAGAGGAGAACACTTTTGTTCAGAGACAAAGTTTGAATAGTATTAACAGGAAAACATTATCCATTCAACCTTAGAAATTACCTGTCTTGAGAATTTGTTCTTTTGAGGAACTGTCCACTCGCAATCAATAGGAAAATTGCTGTTGATGATGGATAAAAGAGTAAGCCCCTCACCAATACAAAATACAAACAGAAAATTGCTGTAATTTTATTTGTACTTTAGTACCGTGAAGGGGAGAGCCACCTCCAGAAATTCATAAATCTTAATTTCCCAGAAGTGATGCACTAAGGGATTTATCACATAAGCCATAAATAAAATCTCCTAACAACGTCATAGCTAGGAGTAATTCCAACCAGAAGACTGAATCATCCTGTAGAGTTTTGTAATAGTTTTCGGAAACAAACCTGCATTTACACAAGAACAACTATTATATGCACATTTCCAGCCATTCTGCCTGCAAACAAAGTCTGGATATGAAATCCTGGTTACACTGAAATCAATAGTTCTGCCTTCATAGGGATGAGAGTTTCACTCTTGAGTCCTTGAACGGCACTTCACAGCAGTGACCATGAAACCCATTAAAACTGACAAATAAACAAGTATTTTTTAGAAGTGGTGCTATAAAAAAAAAATAAAATATTTCGTTCAATAATGTATTTATTTCAGCTTTTCTTATCAACACTTAATATAACTTTCACACATTCATTTTACAGTTCAACAAAGGTTACTTATGTATTAGTACCATGACACCAAACAAAACAAATTTATGTCACTGAAGTTTTATTAGGAAGTATAGGAAGTTTCTGATTTTTCTTTTGTCTTCCACAGAAAGCCAAGTCTACTTTTTCAGTCAATTCAGGACATTAAAACAAAAGCCTAGGTGTAATTCAGACAACAAAACGAAAACTAACTCAGTTTTAACATGAAGCACTCATGAATATAAAAATCAGAAGAAAAAGATCTATTTTCAGTTTAATTAATGCACTTCCTGGATGCAGCCCACTGTCAACATTTCCCCACACAGTCGGTTTCCAACATTTTACGTTGATTCAGAGAAATACCTCAATACATCCCTATCCCTGTGCAAGAAAGGCTGGTGTACTTTCCTGAACTAGAATCATCCTCTGCACTTTCCACACAGTTGTATAAGAGGAAAAACACCTTTACAATATGCCTGTAATAATACAGCATTCAAATAGAGAGTCCAAGGCAGACATAGCTCTTGAGACCATGCTAAATCTTGGGTCAGAAATTAACTGGAATTCTCTCTTAACGGTCTGTCCACAGCTTAAATTCCTGCAATAGATTTTCCTCAGGCCTTTGCAACACTAAAGAGCACCATGCATCAAAACACCTTCAGACACAGAAAGGAAGAGCAGCTCTCTGTCTCTCAGAACTTTAGACAACCAACTCACAGGGCCAGCAAGAAGCTTCCCCCGGGGACCAACTATTCTTCAGCCTCCTTTTCACACATCCGACAAAGACAACTTCCAGAAGCAGAACACTGGACAAGATAATACACAGACTAGACAACTGATTTTATCCAGTAATATCATTTTAATGGTGGTATAAAATGTTTGTCAAACAATTTTGAAATAAAAAAAAAATTATATATAAAACGTTCACATGTAATTCCCAAATAAGAAACGGACTGCGTGTCCTAGCAAAAACCCGTTCGCTACAAACAGCCTGTCCAGCTCAATTCCAAAATAGACTTTGAGATCATATTCTGTATCTGTACTGCAGTGCAGTGCCTTAGAGAGGAAGGTACAGATGTTGCAATCTCAGCCACGCCATCCCTCACACAAGCTCTCAAACAGTGGTCTCTTGTGCCAATCCCTGGTGAATCTTCAGAAGTCATATACTGACAGGTACAAAAAACACATTTTAAAATAAACAAAGGCTAGTCAACGTGTTTTTCAGTGTCCTTTCCTTCTAAAATTGCTCCTAATATCCAAGATTGCTTTTGAACATTTACTTCAGTGCATTCTGGCAGCCATGTTTTTATGTTTGATGATTGCAGCTACCAGAATCTAGCATATTTTGATAAACCCTTTTAAAGATAAGCAGCATATGAAAAGCATCGATGTATTCTAAAAAAAAAGAAATTTCTATTCTATTTCACTGAGAGAGTCACAACAATTCTTACGATTAGCTGCTTATTTTACAATAATCTTCATATCTTATTTGTCCAGGTTCCTTCTGCATCCTCTAATTCCACAGAATCCGCATTCGGGATGGCATATAAGCATATGATTTTTAGTCAGATTTAAGCAACATCCATTGTTTAAGTGCCGTCATAATGAGGAATATCCGGAACAGAAGCGACTCTGGAATCATAGAATTCTTGTCCTTGAAATGTGACCACATTACATTCTTCATTTCAGAATGAAGAAAAATTCTCTGCCATAAACTCCATTATTTTATTATCAGAAGTATTAAATCCCAGCACTGAGTGAATAAAATCTTTTGCATGTCAAACATGAATCCTAAGTAATGTTTAACTTAATTTAAAAGTACTTTTCCAGTGTTGGAAAGTACCCTTGCACTTTTCTCTGACAGTTACACTCAGAAAAACTAAGTTCAGGAAGAAAATAAGGCAGCACAGAATGTGTTCACACAAGCAAAAGATCCTATTCTATTGCAAGCTGCTAATTAAACAAATGAAAAAAGTATCAGAGGAGAGCACACAGTGGAACATCAGCATTCCAATCTTTGAAAAAAAAGGGAGATGAAAAGGAGACAACGACTCCAACAGACCTGGGGAAAACATGCTGCTCACTCTGATTATGCTTTTGATTTCTGACAGGCATGGTAGTCTTCACTGTCTCAGACGACAGTGAGAAAGACCATAACCCTGCCAGCCTTACTTTAGTGTGTCCTGGTGGTGTCTCCTACCCTAAACACCTAAAAGAAGACCTAACTCTAATTTAAGAAACTCCACAACTCCAGAAAACCACACTTACTGGCATCGAGAACGGCCCATGATCAGACAGCTGAATTCCACATGTCTTATCACTCCTAGGTACATATTGCTCCCAAAATTCTGGACACCTTTAACCAATACAAGGGATACTCAAGGGCAGTATTTTGTTGAAATACTGCAATTGTTTTAATCCTACCATCAGTTTACCAGCCCACACCACAGAAACGCCTTCTCTTAACAGGGGCTGTGCACCACAAAGAACAGTCTTTGCATGTGGGTATTATGGAAAGAGCCTATGCATTCAGGCAAAAACATTTCTGTTCTCTCCTCCTAGAACTCTGAATTATTTTCACTCTGGTCAAATCATACATGAAAAAAAACCCAAACAAACAAAAAAACCCAAACAAAAACCATCAACCAGAAAATCAGGTCATTTCCCTATTAATTACAAATGTTTTAGATTCTTGACCGTAAACACTAAACAATGAAAGTTTATTTTGTACACACCTTTCTCCTTTCTAATATTTAAAAAAAAAAAAACAAACAATCCTCTACAGGGAAGGAATCCTCTCCAGACACGCAACTAATAAAGGCAAGAGCAGGATATTTGCTCTTCTTCATTCTTCTTGCCCAGCACGTGTGCATTCAGTGCAAGAAGTCACGAGAACGTACATCCAAGCCTAAAAAAGGCTACATATCATACAAGGTCATCTCCACCCAGAGTATTCAGGAAAGCAATGAGGGACACGCCTGTCTGTGGTGAAGCATGTAATTCACAGGACTATAGAAGATTTCCTTGAGGAGAACTGAACAGCACGGAGCTGAATTCCAGCCCGTCCCAAGTTTTCTCAGACAATGTAAGGACTGATGCTTCCAGAAATCCAGGGCATATTAACAGGTTACGTTCACTTCTCCAAAGTGACGTATCAAATTCAAATTGTTCCCAAAGAAACAGAAATCCACCCTAGAAGGAAATTTGGTGGAGGAAATGCAGGACACCAACTTCTCAAAATATAAGAATAAAATAAAAACAGTAAATGAAGAAGACAAATAATGAGGCAAATAGGAATGTGTGAAGAGGAAAGGAAAAAGAAATTACCAATCAACATGTAGATGGCAAATACAAATTCAGTTTAGTAGCTTAATGCAAATAAAGGTGGGTTTTTTTTATTGAATAGCATCTCATATTTCTCTTTAAACATTAAAAATAATATGTTGTGTTTACATTCCAGGGTAAATTCTGAAGATCCTACAGTAATTTTGAAACATCAGAAAGAGAACCTGCTATTTTAGAAAGTTTATCAGGTCCTATTGAAAGAAGAAAACATGAAGAGTACTGTTTACATGTAGTAGGCCTACAGATGTCATCATTACGGTATTCAAAGCACAGAAAGCTTTTTCACTTACGTAAGGCGTTCTTTGAAAAGTTCTATTTTATCTGCCAAACCATTTATGAATCAGTCTGTCCCTAATTACTTTTTTAAAAATAAATAACTAAAAAGAGAAACCGCAGCAATTACGAGGTAATATCCAATTTCCAGTGCTTTCTATCAACACCATTCAGAAAGTTACGCACATCTAATAGCTTTAGAGAATACTAATCCAAACTTTCCAAGAATAGATAGAAGGAAGACTACATCGAGAATATGTCTTAAAGCAACGGATTTTTCCAAGTAACATTCATAACTTTGACAAAGTTGAAGGAAAAGAGGAGTGAAAATCACTACTTACATACAATTAAAGATTAGAGATTCAAAATGTCACATGAAAATGATATTTCTCGGGCCTTTTTATTTCAAAAAGCCTGCCCTGTGCCTCAGTTTACCACATTCAAGGTCATTTTACCAACAGTACAACATTCTAAATAATTTTGAAGTATTGTCTAAGGCTGGGTTTGCCAAATCCGTATTAAGCCTGACGCACGTTATCAGGAGTGCTGTTTTACATAATGTGGTGCTGCTGTCAGGTGCTGTAGTTTAACATCACTCTCTATGTGCAGAGCAGTATTAGCATGCTCGCTGCTTCTCTTTCCCTATTAAGCATTCAGATAACAGCCCTTCCATGAGCTAAGCTTAACATTCAAACCTGCAGTAAGACTGTCATTGTACAAGTCTTCCAAAAATGTTTACCAGAGAGAAGTACTAATAATAAAACTCTCATAAACTGAGATGACGAATTTTCTTCCGAAGAAGTATTTTTCTCTTTTGTCTTTACGTGCTAGACAATACAACAGAAGTCACATAATGCTGAGACGCAAAAAAGTTGACAGTCTTCATGCTAGTGTTGCGTAACATCTGTATTCCTTGTAAAACCACATTTTCTAAGAATTCCCAAACAAACAAAAAAACAAAAAAACAATGGTAAGACGTGTATCTATTGTTTTACAGTTTCTCATTGAAGTAAACATAAGATGATCAAGATCCAGGATTCACAATGCTGCAAACAGCACACGAATATGCCTCACATACATTACGGAGCTTGCTTTCCCCACCTTTTTTAATGTATTTTATTACAAGACATTGCTCATGAACATTTTCTGACTAATACTGTACTAAATAAAAAGGAAGCTAAGGTTTACCCTACAGTCTCAGTGGTTTTAGCTCTACTTATCAAACGCCTCATCATTTTCTCCCCAAACTGTGAGAAGGTTTGTGTACACCACCATTCAAATATGCCCATCTGCAAAACTTGCTAGGATTGTGCATATAAACAGCACTTGGGAGATGGCCCAGAAGGTAAATAAAAGCATCGCTTGAAGAAAAACAATCCAGATAAGCATAAAATGCAGCAGTCTTGATGCATTAATTAAACTGAGGGAAGAAATGCTCTAGCGCCTTAACATGCTTCGGACTGAAGAAACAGAAGTAAAGAAAGGATGCTCACACAAAAAAAAAAAAAAAAAAAAACACAAAAAAAACCCACAACCAACAATGTATTAGTCTGTGCTCAGCGAGGAGAACGCCTGCAAGTTAGTGGGAACCTTGGTGGGGAGGAGGGGGTGGGGTGGGAGAAGCGATTTTTTTTTTTTTTTTTTTTTTTCCCAATTCTATTTCTGCAAAAGGAGTGCGATTGCAGCTTTTAAGCCGGGGAGGGCTGCTGGGTTAGTATCCGCAGTACGCGAACACGGCGGCGGGTGGGAAGGCAGCGCCGGGAGCTACTCGCGAGGAGGCGGCGGGGGCGCCCTGCCCGCGCCGCTCGCCCCCCGCACCTCGCCCTGCCCGGGACCTCCCCGCCCCGCCGCGCCGCTCCCGCGGCAGGCACCGCCGCCTCCCCCGCCACCGTCCCGCTTATCCCCGCATCGCCAGCGGAGCCAGCCGTTCGTTATCGCCCCTCCGGCCGCGGGCACGGGGGGCACACGCTGCCAGGCGGAAAGGAAAGGGGCTGGGGCTCCGGAGCCCTCCCCGACAGGACTCCCCCGGGGCGGCGGGAGCAGAGCGCACCCGCCACCCGCTACCGCCTCCCCGCTCCCACCCCCGCGCGGGCAGGAGCCCCTCTCTCCTCCGGCACACGGAGTTTCGCTGCCCCCTCGCCCGACAGCTGCCCTCAGGGCAAGGTCCGGGCGTCGCCCCCCGCAAGCCCTTCGCCCGCACGGCCCCGACCCCCTGCCCCACGCCAGCGCGGAGGTGGGGGAGGCAAGCCCGGCGCTTACAGTTCGCAGGAACTGGATCTCGTCCTCGCCCTCGCCCCCCTCGGCCATGGCTCCCCCTCTCTCTCCTGCGGGGCGCTGCTCCCGGTGCCCGCGCGGGCTGCGGCGGTCGCTCCCCCCGGAAAGGCGGCAGGAGGCTCACAGCCGCGCCGCACCGGGCTGGGGCAAGTACGAGGGCGGCGGAGCCGGCAGCCCCAGCCCGGCCCTCGCTGCGAGCGGGGTGCGGGTGCCCGTGCGCCTGCAGCAGGTTGACAGCTCTGCCCGGCCGCCGCGCTGCCAGTGCCTGCCGCGGGGGGAGGGGGATGCGATTAACCGGGGGAGGAGGGGGAGGCGGAGCTCCCCGGCCCCCCCGCCGCTGCAGGTGATCCGCAGCAGCGCGCTCCCTCCGCACGCCAAACCCGCCGCCCAGCGCCCCTTACTGGCTGCTCCGCGGAGAGCCGCCGGACGGCCCGCCCGCCCGCCGGCACGGCGGGGGCTCGCCGCGGGGGCCCGCCTCGGGCGGCGGCTGCCCGACCCACCGGCCGGGGCGGGGGGGCCGTGTCACACGCGGCTGGCACGGCGCGGGGCCCCGGTCTGCCTCAGCTCCTCCGGGACGCAGCGGGTAGGCCGGCGCCTGCGAGCGGCGTGTCCGTCTGGGCGAGCCCGTCCCTCCGGAGTTACGCGCGATGTGCCGCATTGAGAGACACCTCGGGAGAGGGAGAGTTGGAACGGCTTTGCGGGAGTGTTTTGCCAGCCGACAGAACTCGAAGGGAGAGGAGGTGGAAGGTACAACCAGGTGTTGGCCTCTGGCCATCGCGTGAGTGAGCTTCATCCAGGGCGAAGGAAAGGGTTTTAAATACAATTTCCTCGAAGGATAGCCGCCATATGTATTTACTGTGGGGTGAAACAGAGGGTTGCCATGGAATAGCTCGTCTTTCGTGAGCATCCCTGCGGACCGCGCCTTGCGAAAGACACATTAGTTCTGGCAGTGAGCAAGCCCGGCCTCCAGCAGAACCAAGTCTGGCAACCCGCAAGAGCTGCAGGACTTCTGACATCGACAGCACTCTGGAATAAATACATAGTGGAGAGGCTCTGCTAAGGTGATGCAATAGTCGTGAGGTGAGGACAGAAGAATACCTTAAAAAACAGTAAAATGAACATTGGATCATTGACAGAGTAAAATGTGTGAGGGATGTGTGACAGCAGAAGGCTTTTGAAGGACCAAACCCAGTAAACATAATGAAATCATAATCATTTTGGTAAACAGAGTGTGTGGCTAGCATAACAGAAGACATGGTGTTTCTAGAGAAGCCATACCCATAATCTGTTACTTTCCACTCTTCAAGGACATCGTGAAAAAGTAATATGAAACACTTCTGAGATTTTATCATTCCTTCCAGCAGCAGAAAACCTGCTCTTCTGACAGATTGGAAATTGCAAGAGCCAAGACCCGTAAGGTCTCTAGAGCCAGTAATGTATGAGTATTTAATACAGAGGTTCTACAGATGAACTCCAGAGTTATGACAGCTTAAGCATTTCCTTTATAATTTCCTGTTTTCAGTTACTGCTGACTTCAAGAGATTTTTACCTCTCAAACTTAGTCCTGAGTGAAAATAATTTGTTTCCAAGTATGATAAAATAGTGACATTTTTTCATATTGTTGCAATATTTAAACCTCTTAAATATCCCTTCCTCCAAATTATTTAGGCTGAGAGGTATTTCTCGAAGCAGACCCGTATTATGAGGAAAAGTTCTGAGTTTGGATAGCTTTAAAAAATTAGGTTTCATGAAGGTGCACTGAACAAACATAACTGCACTTTATGCCACTTAACAGAACAAATCATTTCCAACAAAACAATTTGCGAATGTATTTCAAATGGATGTGAAGCTCAGTTCGCATGTGTTTACAGGACCAAGTTCTGGTTAGATCATAGAACATCCAGGATGCTTTCCATCATGCGTTGAACGTGAGTAGTAGATTAGATGCCTGCTTTATTTGCTGCATGTAAGGCAAGGACGTTATAAAGAAAAGAAAGAAAAAAAACCCTATAAATAGTCCACTATAACATCAGTGGCTGAAACATTTTGTACGGTTTTCGGTACAACATTATGACATAATGAAAGTCGTTCGAAGAACTGTGGAACTGATGATACCTGGTTTCTTACACATTTGCAGCTCAAAAATAGACTCCTTGGTGTTTATCAAGATGCAAACTCCAGCTGAAGTTTCTCCATGTTAGGACAGTAATATTTCTCTAACATGCAGATTTGCTAATGTCTAATATGAGTGAAACGCACCCTGCAGTTTTTCAGTCAGCAGATAATAGTCTTTGGTATCTTCTTTACCCATGTATTAATTTTCGTGAAATAGCTGGAAACATGTATGATACTATCAGCCCTCTGTTAAATTGTTGGAATTTCCCAGTTAGTTCAAAAGATACTATACAGCAACAGAGACACACGCCACACCTGGCTACATAATTTAATTTGTTTAGGAAGCCAAGTTAAAAGTAGTAAAGGTAAAAGATTATTCTGGAAATTTTCTGAACAGGGTGATAAAGATCAAATGTAATAGAAGTACAGCTTCTTATTAATTATTCATCAAGGTCAAATATTCATATGTGCATACACCATGCACATATTATATGCAGACATGCAAAATGCATATTAAATATACTTATAAAATATACATTGAATATAAAGTCAGCACATGCACAAAAACACCTGAACAAGCTAAGAAAATTCCTGATGGACATGGCTTTGACTTCCTCTACGTTCGCTACCTGCCTGCACCAGTCACCTACAATGTATGTGCCTCTCTCCTTTCCACTCAAAACACACCTGTGTGGAAGATCAGGAATGTTTTCAAAATGTTCAGGATATTGGTGTGATATTGTGCTTTGAAAGGAACGCACTTCGGCTAATGCGAGGTTTTAATCAGTAGTTATGCTTAATTGCATTGAATAATTAAAAACAACTGATTGTTTTTAAGTGGAAATAACATAATAGTTTCTATCATAACAGGAAGTAATGTAAAGTTGGTAGAATTGTTTCTTAGATGAACTAGTGGGAAAACTAAAAGAGTAAACATCGTCCATGGCTGGTATTTGCAGGTGGAATTCAATGGAATTGCATTCCTTTGTGTAGGTGTGGAAGAATAGGGCACTTTGCTACAGGACTGCCAGTCCCAAAGTTCAAGATGCCAGTCAGCTCCGTAGCAGTTAATGCCCACTCGCTCGTTTTCAATCTACATTGCATCTGATTATGACCACTATTTTCCTCAACTCTGAAGATTTTTATCACCGTCAACTGTGCTTTCCACAGAAAAGTGAAGGAAAAAACCAGTTTCTACTTCTGCCAGAATAATCCCATACTGATTTCATAGAATCATAGAATCATAGAATGATTTGAGAAGTTAAAGTTTTTAACACAGCCTCTGAAGATTACAACGTTTTAGTAAGAAAAATGTTGTTCCCTTGCAGCTCTAATTTATGCTTTGTTAGCTAACTAGTTGTCTTATGACATGCATGTAGTATGTCTGCTCGTTTTTCATCTGACCTAGAAGCAGTCTCTCAAATTTTCAGTCCCGAAGCTCTCCCACATTATGTGTCCTGCTGCTTATTGTGTACTGTTCCTTTTGTTGCCTTGTTCTTGCTGTATTCTTCTTAAAATCCCATTTGAAATCCACCCATCTCCGTGCACGTTTGTAGTTGTCACTATGACAGATACTTTACTTAGTGGGCTTGCCTTTGGACAGCAATGGCTTCTTGCTCCTGCAACCCTAGTTTATCAAGGTAGCAACACTGTGAGGATCCATAATATGCCTTTGCCAATTTTCACCAAAAACAGGTTTCTTGGCGTGATGCAGAGGCAGTACAGCAGCACCAGTGTGACAGTGCTTCTGAGGTATCCCAGCAGGATTCTGAAATGAACATAAAATGACTCTATTATAAGAATTTTAGCACTTTAATTTCATAAATTTTAATGACCTAAATTAGGAAACTTATTATGATGTTAGAAGATGCATAGATATGTTTATATGCACACACTCAGAGTAATAATTTATGTAAAACAAACAACGTTTGCTGTCTATAATAATAACAAGTATTGTGAACACTCAGTATTCAGTAACATGAAGGGAACTCCCAGGTGTTTGTTTTCATCTAGCAGAATATACCTCCACACTATTTTTTTCTTCTTAGAAGTACAGAATAAGATAATGCCAATAGGAATTAAATGGAGCAGATACTGTCCTTTTTTCCTCACACTGTTCTTTCTTACAGCATGTCAGACTTTTCATGTCAGCCAGATATAAATCTTGAAAACATGTTATTCCAAATGGTGTAAAACTAGAGATTGCATCTCCTATCACATATCATAAATCAATATCACTGTGGTCAATGAAGTGGAAGCAGTGTAAAATCTATGCCAGTTTAGGTCTCAACTGTGACTTGGAAACTGATAAAATTAGCAGACCCAATTCCCAATTCTTTGAATTTAAAATGAGATTTTGTAGCAGATTAGCAGAGTTTAAAGAAGCATAATTATACCTAAGACCACATAGTTATATGATTATCATGATCACCCCAGAGTTCAATAATATACTGGATTTTCTTTAGTTAGTGCTTATCCTGAACACATGAAACACAGTATAAATGTTAATTGCACTTCTGTCATTAAGTGTATGTTCTGTACTGTCTATATAGTATGTGTGCAAGAACTTACATAGGAATACAGTGTTACAACAGAACTCAAACTTTTCCTCTTTTATAAGAGCTTTGGTTTTAAGCAAAAGCAAAGGCAAGCCCATTACTCCTTCCTTAATTACAGGAAAAGTCTTTCAAAAAAATTACATTTTGCATTGGGACATGTACAGTTATTTTTTAAGACCTTTTCTGTTACTTTCCTTTCTGCTGTCAGCTGCAGCTAGTGAGCTCATGCCCAAGTATACTCTGGAACACGGCTGTGGCAAAGTCTGGAAATCTACACTTGTCACCCTAGACCAAGAAACCGTCACTATCTGAAGCATCCTTCCTGGCAAAGCGCAAAGCTTTTCATTTCTCTTTTCATTATCGTCTGTGGGATTATTAATACTAATGAGGAGCTATGGATCTTGTAGTTTAGATTTGGGTGTTTTCACATTCCTGACTCCTTGGAGTTTTTATTGCTCTTATAATCTTTTTCTAATGTACTTCCTGAAAATTCACCGGAAGCTGTTGGGAGGCACAAACCCAAAAGAAAGAGTTTTTGGAAGGCATTTCTTTTTTTCTTTTTTTTTCCCCTTCCCTTTGGTCTGTTTAGGGGCATTCATGTATGTTTCTAAACATTGTTGGTACATGTTAAAAGAACACTTTTCTTGTGTTTAAAAGAAAGTACCATCCTCAAAACAGAATTTCCTGGTTTTCTAGGTCTTGTGACAGGTTATGTCATGATGTAACTATATACTAGTACTATATGGTTATGATGTCTATATCAGGATATATCCAACTCTCGCTTTTATTGACAAAAGGAGATGTGTTAGTCCTTTCTTCAGCTTGCGTCCTTGTGATTGAAATTCCACCTGTGTTTAGCCAATGATAAGGAAGCAATAGGAAGGTAGTTCTAGTTCCATTAACAATTTTTGTTAATCGTGTATCAGTCTCAAAAATCAATGCAGTCGCAAATAGTTGGAGACAATCAGGTTTTCAAGGTATTTCAAAATCTTTTCAAGTAAACGTCTAGATATTCAGCATTCCTGATTTATTCTGAGTGAGTCAATCTCTGAGGACCTAAATAACTCCCCAGAAAAAAGAAGGGGAAATCCTTCCTTCTTGTTATTAATATCCAGCAATCTGCTGTATAGTTTTCCAGTGAAGACCCACATAACAAAAAACCAGTAAAACTTCATCCCCTGTCCTTACGATGACAGTCT
The DNA here is from genome assembly GCF_009769465.1 of Tauraco erythrolophus. NCBI lineage: Eukaryota > Metazoa > Chordata > Aves > Musophagiformes > Musophagidae > Tauraco > Tauraco erythrolophus. The sequence goes on along the minus strand of NC_141466.1, from coordinate 88,441,741 downwards.
TTGCTATGAAGTCCAGTTGTGTGATATTTAACAACTCTAGTCATGTTTCTAAAGAAACAGGCAGTCTTCTGGGAGAAATTTTAGTAGTCATGGTGCTACTCTGTGGCTTGAGCAATGCAAATAATTGTTAAGAGACTTGTCTATAAAAAATCTTGTTTGAGAAAGCAGTTTTTTCACACTTTCATTTTCAAAAAATGAAATTTCTGATACAGCAGACTTGCATTTTGTTCTGAGGAGATAAAGAACAGGTTTTCTCATGGCTGCTGAGACAACCAATTGTACATAGGGGGAAGAAGGATGAGGGTAAACAGCACAAACACCGGGAACAGCATGAAATTTGTGCTAGGAGAAAATGAACTCTCTGCATTACAGGTATTAATCAGATACTAGCTACCAAAGGTAAAAGTTCTCGGCAGGTTCTGGAGGAGTAACCAATAATTCTTGTGTCTTCAAAGAAAATGAAAAGAATATTACTTCCATAGGGAAATATTTACATTACTTAAAGGATTATATATTAGTGATAAAAGAAATTGGTAATCAATGCAAAACTCAGTTGGATTAACCATTCTCCAGTTGAAATATCCTTTATGCCATCATTTGAAATGTATTTTTCTCATAGATACTATATGAGGTGATAATGTAGTAGCCTGAAGAAGTTGCCAGAATAAAAGGAAAGAAAAACAAGGAAGTGGAGGAAGGGAAGGAGGAAACTTTTAAGGTCTTTCAATTGTAAATATTAAACCTGCGAACCACAGTATCATTAGATTAATATCCTATTTTTTACCTTTCATCTGCCATTTCTAGTACACTTGAAAAAGTATATCATAACATAAAGTCCAAAACTTGAATATTCACACAAGACACAAAACACCACTAGGAACTGAAACTTTGAACTTGGATCCATAGCTAGTTATAATGCAAACATTTCATTTGAATTGTGACTATGACAACACAAGTAACAGGATTACAACTGTTAGTAAGCAAATTGTTCACTATGAACAAATGATTAATTTAGCTTTTTTGAGTCATAAATTGTGTGCAAAGTGATTTACTAATATATTTCTTATTCATAATTGTTAAAAAAAAAATTCAGGCCATAGTTTTGAGAATAATACATTTGTTTTTTTCCTTAGAATGCATCTTACTAGCTTTCATGATGTCTGTGGTGTCGAGTAAGTGACAAAATACTTGTTTTGCTCCCTCACTGAATGACGAAGTTAGAAGGATGAGCATTAAATACTGTACATAAGCACAAGTAACCTTGTGCACATGCCAGTGCAGCTAACTGGGGAAAAACATAGACGTTCCTTACATCCTCATAGGAGAAATCTGTAACGGGGCTACTTTTTCCCACCATTGTTTCACAGATCAGGAAAAACACGGGCCCCTAGATTTCAGAATTAATTATTAATTGCTTAAATATAGGATAATTACACAGGGTAAAGGATTTGTTTTTCTTTGTAATTGCGATGAGTTGATTCCAGACTTCCTCTAAGTCATTCTAATGTCCTCTACATGAGCTACTCTGCCTGGAAAGGCATGCATGAGCTATAATTTCCTTTTGACATTAAAAGCCACAAATCTAAACAGCACTGCAGTAATGCAGAGGAAAAAATGTTTGGCTCTTAACTCAAGATTAGTCTCTGTAGCCATTAAGAAGTGAAAGCTCCATGGAGGTAATAGAACCAAAACCACTGAGATTACATTCCAGTCACAACAAGCACTTAAGTGTTGTAGATACAGTATCTGGATAATGATACATAGTAAATAACCAACATTCAGTTGTCCATTTCACTAATATAATTTTAATAAAATATTCGTTTACATAGCTGTAAAACAAAAACAGATTCACTTATTGAAAAACAATAGTTATTATAAAAAAGTAGCAGAATTCTTTCATTAGAGTCTTGTATCACATACTAAGAGTAAAGCAAGACATTAATAGTACTTAAGATGTTCTTGCTTAAGCACAAGATTTATATTTACTATGGTTCAGTTACTTAGATAATTAAAAAAAAACCCAAACCTGTTTTCCGAAGCTCTATGAGGAAACTATATTACATAAATATTTTGTTTAGGCACTTAGTATCTCATCCTATAGCACTAATAAAACACCTCACCTCTAGAAACTGGAAAGTGCATCTTTTTGTGACTGCTTACTGAGCGAAATAAGGAGAAATGCTGAAATGCATCTGAATCATAATCTAATCATCATAATACTCTGAATTCTGAAAAGGAAGGATTTGGGGATTTCAGTGGTTATTTTAAAGAAACAGAGTTTGCTATGCTAAACTGGAACTAAAATCTGTGAAGTCCAGTTTTTGGTCACCTTCTGTGGCATGCAAAGAACTGATGCAAAAAAAGAACTATCTAGTTCTCCTCTCCTTTCCTGTTATAAATATTTGATCTTGGTTGAATATCTGTTTCAAGATCTTTTTTATAGTTGATTTGTAGTAACAATGGGTATTCCTATTATGCACAAAATTCTATTTTAATCTTGCTTAAAACCCAGGGACTCTTGTTAGGTCCAACAATACACTAATCATTCATTGTTTCAAAAATATTTTCCATCTCTTAATTGGATTGTTTTGTACCATCGGTAACATCTTAGATGTGTCTATTCCGTATTTTGTGGAAGCGTTCACATTATTTTCAGTACTAGTTCCCTCCAGACCTTATTCTTCCTATTCACTTCTCCCTCTCAATTCATGAATTCAGCTCTAATTCATGTCGCTCAGATTGATTCCATAGGCAAAGTTCCTTTACATTTCCCAGAATATGAGATTTTAAAACAGTTCTAACATTTTGATCCATTCTTTTCACATGCAGGGACATTTCACCGAGTGACCAGTACAGACAAGCTGAACTGTTTTCCTTTTGCATCATCCAAGATTCCTAAGGTGCTCCTGCTTTCCAGGCTCATCTGACAGCAGAGAATAATTTAATAGTCACTGAAACAGTAAGTGAATATCAGCTAAAATATCAGGTATTTCCCATCTTAATTTTTGCTTTTCTTTATTTGATCTTTAAAATCAATCATAATATTGCAGTATCTTTCATTCCTTTTAGCGCGCAGCTCTTTTCCTAATGAATAAACATTGTGTCGCCTGGTAACTATGTTGATATGACACTGCATTGTGGGCCTTATGATACAGCAAAATAATCACATAAAAACCATACCATATGAAGTAACTGTTGAAAGAGTGGTGTCAGTGAGTCGCTCTGAGGAATGGTTTTACTTCATTAAAAGAAGAGAATTGCACCTACTCCCCTTAAGACCATCTTCTCTTTGAGGTTACCAAGGTCATTTCAGTAGCTTTGGAGATTTTATTACTCTAATTCAGTAGGGCTCACCTCCTAGTAATCACAGCGTGAAAAGGCCAGCTCAGGGCAGGATGTTTCTGAGTAGAGCAATTGTTCTCAAACCATGCAAAGACTTGAAGCACCATCCAGCTTCAACGTTTCTAACAGGCCAACATATTCCTAAGCAGGGAAAGGAAACTGCACTGCAGTGTCACCCACTTAGAAATCAGAGGTTTACATATATATGTAAATTTCCACATTTCATTTCAAGGCAAGCATGGTTTCAGTTCAAACACTCAGCTTTACATTAAAGCAGAACCCCTAGGCTTTTCTGCATATTGTAAATGGGGATTTTAATTGTCCAATTAACATTTGCTTTTTTAACAATACATCATGATTTCTGGCATTAACAGCAGCACTGCAGCTCAGATTTCTCTGACAAGTCTGGTTAATCTGCTTATTGAACTTTATTTGAAAGGCTTGATTCCATGCTTGCCTCTTAGCATGTGTAGTCATTGACACCAACAAAAGTGAGTTTAAAGCTCCCCCACAACAGAATGATAACATTTACATCCACGTTACTGAGATCTATATCACTACAAAGCAGCAGAGAATAAGGATTTTATGTTTTGGAACAATATTAGCAGATTATGAGCTGACTGCTACAGGAAACTATTTAAACGAGCTCATAAACAATTAACAATGGGACATTCAGGTTTTGCGCTGATTTAGCAGAAGGCAACAATTTGTTTGTGATTCATTGCTTATCCTGCTAACAAGAATACATAAATTGCTAATCCATTTCAGTCTCTGCCTAGTGAGCCTAAAGCATAACGTTTACACTCGTCACCTGTTTTACCACACAGAAGAGGTATAATGAGGCTATACATATAGATACATACGCGAGCATTAAGTGAGGATGGAACTGTCAGTGCAAATATGGCAGCACCAACTGCAATATTCGCTCCGAATGAGATTTTAAGAATGACAGAACTGAGACTGCTTTTCTCCTGTTGCAGAAATGTATTTTTATTACTGGTCAAGACAACAAGCTCCCATTTAGGCCACGTAGCGGATCTTTTCTACTGACACCCAAGTTTATTTTTAGTTAAAGCCAAGCAAGACCTTAAGGGAGTGAACTGTTTAACAATTTTTGCCCACACTAGGTAATACTAGCTCTGGGAAAACTATTCCCTGAAGTGATATTGCTATTGCTTATCCTTCCCCCTGCCCCAGCCTGTGTGAGCAACGGTTGGCTGTTGGGATCTCCAGCTGTATTTTGATGTCATTTGGCTACAGAGGAAACAACTGTGACTTCACCATGCAGTAGCCCCTGCACTTGGGATCTGCTCTCAGAATTCATAAACCATGATTGTTCTTTCACAGGCCAGATAGAACATTCAAATGACACATCAGTCCTAGCTAAGGAAAAGAAGCACAAAGAAGGGCTTTTAATGAGTCTTAACATAAAGCTTTGTCATTCAAGTAGTCACATTGGTAGCTCTGCACTTCCTCTCCCCTCAAGTGAGATCCCCCATTGTCCTTTTAATGTTACTTTTGCAAGATCTCAGTTCTCCTTCAACTGCAGGTTCCCACAGTCCTCATTATCCTTCACTACTGGTGAAAGAAAGAAACAACCTAGGAACTAAATATATACTGAATTTCAAGGAGGTAGCTATTTGTAGTGATATTTCCATGCATTTGTTTTCGCTTGCAATGCTTGCATAACCACCCTCTCTGAGCTCTGCCCATTTTAAGTTCAAGTGCAGCTGAAAAGTACTATTAAGTCCACTTGAAGTGGCACAGAAAACTAGCTCTGTCCACAGAGCTGAGCCTATTTGTTTCATCATATATGGCATGATGCACAGCTTTAATTGTTGCCAAACTAAAAGAAGAATCCCTCAAATTTATGCGGCTTGCTTGTACCCATGCTCCAAACAGTGGACACCAAAGTCTTTGATCATGCTTTTTGTGTGCTCCATTTAAAAAACGTCTATTAGAGGAGCTTCCTGCAGATGGAGGACATCTTAGTCCCTGATTAGGGCTGGGAGAAAGTTGTTATAAGCACATTTGACTTCTATCTGAGAGTATGACACATTTGCCGGTATTCAAGAAAATTGTTCTTGCTAGTGAGAGGGACTATATTAGCGGCTGCTCTTCAGAGCAAGTTTTACGAAGAATCCAGGATAGAACACCAATCAGGCAGAAGTCCAAGTGGTTGGGTCATTGCTCAAATGCTCAAGAGAGTTTTTTCTGTCAAACGACCAGGGAAGTGAATTAATTTTGGTAAAGCAAGTGAGTCAAAAGCATTTGAGTATGACAGTGTGTAACACCTGGATTAAAAGTTTCAAAATGTCCATTTGGTTTCACAGTGAAAATTAAAATGCTTTGACTCTTTTCTTAAATAACTAGGAAAAAATAAAACACACTAAGTAGAACAGTAAACAACAATTTTTGTTTTCTGTTGCCTTTACCTACAGTCTTTAAAGTTTTCATATGGGAAAATCCCTTCTACCTTGTGTTAAAGAGGGCAACAAGTGTCCCTTTGGGATGAAAAGCTATAGTTAGTTGAAATCAGTATTGTTTCTTTAAAGCAAACCAAGCCCATACAGCAAAAGGGAGAAAAGAACAGAAATAAGAAAGAAAAAGAGCTTCTATTCTGGTGTGTCTCTTACTTTGAACTCACTTGCACCTGGAAAAAGCCAGACCCAGCATATGGCCTTATCAACCACTCCAAAACTTGGCAAACTTCTAGCAGCGTCTGATGATTACAATGCTGCTTTTAGCTGCCCTTTTAGTCATGTGTTCATAGCAGCGAAACAAGACATGCCACAGCCTTAATCAGCTAAGTCACACCTCCTAGGAAAACACACACACACAAAGGTCAGAAAAAGACCTCTAAAAGAAGGGTAGGAAAGAAAACGGACACATGAGATAGGAGGTGATGGCAAAACTCAAGTGTTGTACGTTATATATATTCCATTAGGTGTCATGGATTTAGCTTAACTCAGAGGAACAATAATACCCTTCAGTCTGTCCTCAGTGGAGCTTGGACAGGACATCTGACAGGATCAGATGATAACTGTCCATTAGCCTCATCTGTGCCTTCATTTCAACTTTTATAGACCCAAAGAATCAATGACCAGGGGAAAGACTGCGGATTTACTCACCACATTTAATTATTTTAGAAAGATCAAACAGTCAGTCACATATTTTTATGTGGTTTTACACAATGGAGTGTTTTACATATTCTGCTTCTCATTATTAAAAAGAAAAAAAAAAAAAAAGCCAGCCTTATTCAGACATGGCAAAAGCAAGCAGATCATTGGAATTGTACCACAGGAAAGATTTTGGCATAAGCAGAGATAACCATGTCATTTCCTTAAATTTTGCAACAGTCAGTAACTGCATTTTTCAGAGCACAAAAAACCTACTTTTGTCAGTTTTCTTATATTATCAGATTTGCCCTGTAGCGTACAAAAGCCACTAGTTTAAAGTCCAATTGGATTTACCCTTAATTTGTTCTTGATCCCACAGAATCTTGACATAGTAAAGATTAGATCCAGAGATAATAAAGATTTTCAGTCACCCCAGTATTATTACCAGTTGCCGCTTCCTTACTATTTTGCTGAGATTTATTTGTATTCATCAACTCCCTTCAGGATATTACTTCGTGAAACTGTGTGTCTTGCAAATTTTTAAATCTGGTTATCAAGCTGAAATGCTTTTGCTTTATTAATTTCTTGCTATTAGTTTTTAGTATGCGAAAAAAAATCCTTTTAAGCATGCATAATTCAGGATATTATTACTAAAGATTTTGCAGAATATGTATTAGAATTTTGTTTTCATATAAAGGGCCTGCTCTTACAACTCTTCTGGGTGGCTTTGTTAGGATAAGGCTGCAATAGCGGGACTTTTGTAACGTGATAAATCAAAAGATTTGCGGACAAGTTTCTGAGGATTGATTCATGCGCACAGACCACGGCCCAGCAGCTCGGTGGCCTCACTGAGCACATGTCTAGAACAGACAAGTAATTTTCCTTTAAAAAACTGTATAAATACATAAGCCCCATCTTTTTGACCAGAGTATGAATCACACAAACTACATGCTCCTGAAAAAGCCCCCTCTCACTACATTTAGTGGAATCCATCCAAAGCAGATTTCTCAGGGAGACTGTGCTCCCATCTGTGGTGATGTTAGCAGTAAAAAAATAACCTCTTTATATGCTTGCTGCCCATTTTCTAAAATGAAACAAAACTCAGTACATGGCCAGGAAAAGAAACGCAAGGCAAGTAGCAAAAAGGCAATGCAGCAGCTACATGCAGGTACAGAGCAACAGGTTCCATCCGTGGGGTGAAGCAATGTGCTCTGGTGGGAAATGAAACTCCGGGGCCACTCTGAGTCCCCTGGGAACCACAGTGGCCAGCAGCACTGCGTCTGCCAGGTCTGCGCCTCCTGCAACGCACAGCGTGGCAGCAAGAAGTTCCTGCAGCAGTGCTTTCACAGGGAAGGGTACAGTGACAGGGAAAGTGATGCTGGCCCTGGATACCCAGTATGCCTGGGATTTGTTTTTGCTTACCATCCCAAACATACAGTGCTCAGCCTGCAGAATTACCTTACAGGTAATTTACAAGTTTGTGTTTCATGGGTTTGCACCACGGTTTTCATCGTAAGTTATGATTTGCTGTTCAACTTACAGTTTCTAGAGTATATCCGTGGGCTGGAATATAAACAGGAAATCCTCTTGGTGTCAGCCATCGTGTTCTCTCATTCCTTGATTTGCCAGAGAGGAAAAAATGTAAAAAGAAAATCACTGTAAGAAACCACATGTAAGGAAACATTGTAAGAAATCACCTCATGTTTGTGCCTTGTATTTAAGTTCTTACGCATCAGTCCCAACTGAAAACAACATATCAGCATTTTCATGTGGTCGTATTTAATAGCAGTAGGCCCAGGAGTACGTGCCTTGGCTTTGTGTGGTTTAGAATCTAATGCACCAAGGCCTGGTGCACCTAGGAAAACGCTGTTCTCTGGAAGAGTTAATTCAGATACTTCAGTGCTGCCTTGCAAGTTCTGAGTAACCTCTCCAATTTTACACAGTATTTCCCCTTAACACTGTAGTATCCAAGTATCTCTGAGATAAACAATAAGCTCCTGACTAATATTTGTCATATTCAGTTCATTTGAGAGAGTTAACATTCCTCCTCTCTCTGTAGGATGAATAGCTCATGCAATTGCTCTGAATGGGTGTGACATTTTTAAAAAACAAGCGTTGATTTAAGGGAGTGAGCGTGCCATGCACTTGGAGTGAGAAATTGTTCCTTTTATATCAGCCGCTGCCTCCTGCAAAATTCATTTCAGAGGATCAGATGTGAGCCTAGAACATAGACGCATTTGCAAATAAGACTAATCTCTTAAGGTGATATCCTAGGGAAAACCACTGCAAAGAACAAGACATTCGTATAAGTTCGGTAAGTAGTAGCTCTATTTGATCAAAGATCAAATTTGAAAAAACAGTTTTATAGGTGATGAAATTATGTAAAGCTTAACAGTCAAGACAGGAGAAGTTCCTTGCCCCAACAAACTCTCATGTTTTTAGGGTTTGCATCATAAGAAGCAACAGTAGAGCTTTATGCTTAAGTAGTTCTTGAAGCAAAAGGTATTTGACAATGGGGAAACATGATGCAGTGTCTTGTTTGACGATTGAATCCTACACCACATACCAAAACAGTGAGGAACAGCAGGGCTAGAGAGACACTAAAACAGTAGGAGAAATAAAAGTGCATAAAAGAAGGTTAGATAATATCAAAGGATAAGGAAATCACAGAAGCTGAGATCTGAACACACATTTTGCTTGCAGACTGAGTATCATTGTACAGATGGTTACTACTTTTTTGTCTCAAAATAAAGACCATTACACTGTACATGCTGGCTTCTGCTCAACAAATACGTTGTTTCTTTCCTACTCCCATAAATTTCCCATTTTTCTTTAATATGAATTTTACGACGTTTGAGCTTACATAGCCCAGTCACAGATCCAAAAACTACAGCTGAAATGCAGGTCTGAGCTGTTCTTTGGCCATCCCCCAGAGAGAGGCTAGGTAAAGAGCTACAAAATTTCCTTTAGGTGACCAGAAGGCTTGCATATTTGTGTGCCTGTCTCCTGACTGATAATATTCTCCAGACACTCATGCATGTAATGAGGGGTGGCAGTAAACAGAAAACTCAAGAGCCGAAATCTAAAAGTCTGCTATGCTAACTGTTGGATGGCTTCCTTCTTGGTCTGGGTGTGTTGGCTTTTCTTTCCCTTTCATTGTTACATAAAACAACCTTACAGGTTCCATTTAGTTGTCAGCTATAGTGGATATTTTTAGTCCAAAAATTTCCACGCTATCTTGAAACGGTGTTAAGCTAAGGACAGCCAGTGATATGAGCAAGTGTAACTTGACCCTATTTTTCTAACAATATAGATACTGAAACTATTAATCTCTCATGCTGTATCTATGTTTTTAAACTAAAACTTTCAAAAGGAAAGAAATTCAGTAAACACCTTTGAGTATAGAAATACTGTCCCTGGGCAATTATCAGAGAACAGAATTCACTCTAGAGAAGATCACAGATGACAGGTTTCTTAAACATTTTTGAGAAATCCAGACTTGAAAATGGATACACTAAATTATGTCCTTGTTCATGACTGCTTCTGTGTCTGTCTCAAGTAGCATTCTTCTTTTTCCTCATGTTCACATGCTATTTGCTAACTTTTCTTAAAAGAAAATACATTATTTCACATCAACCTTATAACAACAGAAAGACTCATTTAAAAGAATCACAATAAATACACTAAAGCTATTCAGGCTTCTGGCAATCTTTATGGAGATGCTGGAACCCAGGTAGGTACATCCTGTGTAACAGTGATGCCTACATAAACACTTGAATTTATGATAAAATTTAAGCCATGTGAAAAAATAACCTTAATTCTGTGCTGCCCCTCTCAGCTCTGGCTGTGCCTGCCACCCCATCAGCACAAGGCTCGGAGGGATCTCTGCAGCCACCCAGGGCAGAGCAGCACCCTGAGAACAAGCTGTAGGAGATAAAAGGATCGTTACTTTGTAAGAGCTCCCCAAAATCAGACAATTGACAACATATTTTTGTCTTTTTGTTTCTAGCCTGAGAAAGGATGAATACTGACAAAGAGAAAGTTTTCATCTATAGGAGATGTACTCTTTTTCTTTCACTTTAATGGAAAAAAATTTAATCCAGTTAAAAGAAACATTTGGATGCAAAGCAGCCCTAGTTCCTTCAGTAATACTATTCAGTATTTAAATAACCAGTTTATCAAGAACACAAAGGCCTAATTTCAGAACTGGATGTCAGGTGAATATGCAATTAACAGGCTAAAGGGAATTAAAGTCTGAACCTATTGAATGACTGTTGCGATTAAGATGTTTGACCATCCTGTTTCTTTCCTCCTTGGACTTAATAGTCCATTAATATATCAGTGATTCTATATAGGTAACAGGACTATCAAAGTGTGCCTTTCCACTTTCAAAATGTACCTTTTAGGGTTGTCACTCTGAAATTTCATGTAGCTATCTAAATTTTTTGCTTACATATCTTTACTATTTTAATACCAATTACCGTTTCAGATTGCCTGCTTTTTTTCTCCCACTCAATGTAAATACTTATTCATTATCCCAGTTTAACTGGCCAAAGTGAGAGCTCTGTGTTTGATTTACTGTTAGCCAGTTAGAATATGTAGTACTATAGAAACAGACTTGAACACTAAAGATGCCTAGCCTTCAAAATTTACTAAAGACAACACAATTACAGCAATGCACTCACCAAGACAGAACTTTAAAATTTGCTCGGAATTTATACCACATCTTTACCTTTCCAACTACTGATGAATAACTACATACTGGAAAACCCCTGCAAATCTAAATTCTTAAAGAAAAATCTGATTACTTTAGTTCTCAAAAGTTTACTTAAGCATATTAAGTTTCCCCTCCTAGTAAACTTATTTAAGTGAAGTCTCCTTACAACTGCTTTTTCTCCTCTTATATCTTTGTAAATATTATTCAGAGGTCTCAGAGTGACTCTGAACAGATTCTGATGACTGAGAAAGCTAGCAAGAAATACACCTCTTGTTTTTCCCTGGTCCTGCCTTACTATCAGAGCACAACTCAGAGAGAATAAATTGCAGAACTGAATTGCAAGATTCAGGGAAGGGAAAGCATGTAAGAGGAATCACATTATCTATAGCTCTCTGTATTTCTGAAACAAAAATTGAGCACCAACTAAAGACAGAGATTTTAATCCTACAGCCTACAAGGCTTTCTAAGAAAGAGGTTGTAATTTAAATAGGAGGTAAAGCTATTACACAGAATTAACTGATAAGGTTTTACAGCCTGTAGAAGAGATTAGAGTAGGTGATGATTTTAATAGTCTCTTCCGAGGTTAAAACCCCTGAAAGCCTTGCTCTGCTTTTTTTCCAAAGTTGATCATCAAGACTGCAGTGCCTTTTGACATTTTTGGACAATCCCAAGCTAATATAGATACTGCACAGATTTTCAAAACTCAGAACATTGGCTAAAACTTTAGAAAAAAATAAAACGTTGAAAAACTGGCCCCACGCAAAGTTTAAGAAAAGAGATGTGTGTATTACCAAGATTTTTCATGCACACCAAGACTTTTCGTACTGCACTTGCTATTTTGCTAACTCCTAATGTGTCCATCATGCTGGGAATCCTCATGTAAACTCGTTTTGCAGCAGCTTAGTTTTTATCTAGTCTTCGCAGCTTGGGAGGCTGGGAGTGCTTCTCTATTCACTTCTCTGCTACAAAACCACAGAATTTCTTCCAGCACATAGAAACTATTAAAATGATGTATTATCCATTCCCTCTGCTCCCAGATACAACCATCTCCGTTACTTGTACAACTAAATATTTGTTGTCATCTCACATTCGTAAGTGTTCTACTGCGGCCAAAAGTGGCAAAGCAGCAACACATAAATCAAAAGTTTTAGTTTTCCGTGCCACAGTCCACTAGAAGATTCAAAACAGACTGAAGACGCTGTAAAGGAACACAGACCTTGCAGCTGTGAGTATAAGAGAGCAAACATAGGCATTTACCAGGCCAGTTAATGTTGTATAGACCTTTTATAACAATTATTTGCTTAGAGCCTTTAGTGTGTCATTTTTATTAAGCTGGATGGAAGAGCAGTTCAGCTGCTGCCCTGAATCTCTCTCCGAGGAAGGATTTTTCTTTCCATAGCCCATACAGGGAACCTGGCACAGCTACGTTCCTAAATTAGGTGCCCGACCTTACACAACGTGACTACTCTCGTGCGTAGAATAGCACGCGCTTACACCCACGAGCAAGGCAGCCTTTTTGCCATTGGAAGCAAATAGCAGAGGGTGCTCTCCCAGGCAGGCCTGCTCCATGCAGTGGCAGTGTTTGGCATTCAGTTGGAACCGGTGTGAACAACATGGATCTGCCAGAAAGTGCTCTATGGCCTTACATGGCCAGCTAGGAGGCCAAAAAAAACGCGCTGTCTCTCCTGCTGATACACTGTCTGGGTGCTGCAGTGGGGTCGGGGAGCATCAAAGGAAGGTGCCTGCACTTACCTGGCTATGCCAATGCACACAAGTCCAGAAGAACAGACTGTTTCTGGGGTAACATTGCTGTGCTCTAAAACCACTCTTCTCCCAGAATTGCTGCCCAGGCTCAGCTCTGCCAGCAGCACATGATGACATGCCAGGGGAAGCTTTAGGCTGGGGGAAGGAAGAGCTCAGACCCAACGGCAGTATGAAGGTGGCAAAAATACAGGAAAGGGGATAGTAGGAATCAGAGCTGCGGACTGATGTACAAGGCGTGTAGGAGGCTCCAGGGATCTGTTGTGTGGGGCCGTATTTTAGGCAGTAGACCTGGGAGCAATTGTAGAGCTTCACTGTGGTCTCTGTCTGCATTCCAACTTCAGCCCTACAGTCCTCCTCTGGTGCATTTCTGTGAGGAGGAAACCACGGAAAGGGAGATAGCCCATGCTCCAGCCAGCCCCATGAGGCTAGGAGGAGAGCAGGATGGTGGGGTGCAGGGCATGGTGATCAGTCTGGATACAGCCCCTTCCCCTGAGCCTGCCTTCAGTTTCACCCCCTCAGTATCCACTACGTGGCCCTCTGTGTGAGGAGGAGGAGGCTTTACTCTCTGAGTCCTGAGAGGAGCAAGGACACAAACCCACTGAGAACCATCCTACGAGCCCTCAACAGCATCAGGAAGGGCAGCAAATGCTGGCTTGAGGAAGGAGGCCCCTTGCAGCAGCATGTTTCCTCTGCTGTCCAGATGCAAACTCAAACTAGAGCTGGCCCACCCTCTCCTTTTAAGCTCTGTCCCCTCCCTCTAAGAATTTCCTTCTTTCCTACACAGCAAGTAACACTGATGGACCCTTTCTGACATATGCTCATAGGACCTTAATAGAGTAACATTTGGGCATGAACAAATTCAAATGTTAATGACCTGAACTTGCATGAGGTTTAGTTATTTCAACTTTCTTGTGTTTTTTTTTTCTTTGTTATTGTTTGGTTTTTGTTTGTTGCTTGTTTTTTCTTTTACCCACTTGTGCTTCTCTCCCTTTCCGGCTGAGTGAGACGGTGGGGAGAAGCTGTGTGATGACTGGCTTTGTACTATGCTCCAAAGTACACTATTTACAGCTCATTCTCATTGTTTCTAGCAAGTTATTCTTCAGCTTAAACGGCTGAGATTTGTCTCCATGGTAGGGAGTTTTTGGTTCACTTATGGTGAGTAAGCAGAGATATATTTTGGAGTAGTGGTCCTGAAGCCTGGCCAAAGAAAAGTACTATTAAGGTAAAATAAGCAAAAAGTTCTTGCCTAAAATTAGGCAGTGTTGACAGAGCCACTGCAATGTACCATCCCAGTTACAAGTTTCAAATTTTGACCATGTTATCTGACTTCTCTATAGCACAACAGAGATTTCACTACGTGATTCTTGAGCAGTAAATGCAGATGAAAAGATTGAGAGGGAGGAGGGCCACAAAGATGATCTGAGGACTGGAGCACCTCTCCTATGAAGACAGGCTGAGAGAGCTGGGGTTGTTCAGCCTGGAGAAGAGAAGGCTCCGGGGAGACCTTCTAGCAGCCTTCCAGTACTTAAAGGGGGCCTACAAGAAAGCTGGAGAGGGACTTTTTACAAGCATGTAGTGATAGGACATGGGGCAATGGCTTTGAACTGAAAGAGGATAGGTTTTGATTAGATCTAAGGCAGAAATTTTTCACAATGAGGGTGGTGAAACACTGACACAGGTTGCCCAGAGAAGTTTTGGGCGCCCCATCCCTGGAGGTGTTCAAGGCCAGGTTGGATGAGGCTTTGAGCAACCTGGTGTAGTGGAAGGTGTCCCTGCCTGTGGCAGGGGGGTTAGAACTAGATGGTCTTTAAGGTCCCTTCAAACCATTCTAGGATTTGTTCATCTGGTAGTTACCCTAACTATAAGAAAACAAAGGTATGTCTTTCATTTCCCATTTGATCTACAGGCTCCTGCAGGCCTAGTTCTGCAAGATGGGCAGGAGGAGGTAGGTTCCTCCTTGACATAGCCTGGTAGACAAACCCCTGAGTCCAGCCACAGTTGCACTGGTCATGGCATAGCTTCTCAGTAATGTGCAGAGCAATTTTATTATGCTGTTGTGTAAAGCAGAGCCCTTCCGCAGCTGAGCAGGGTGGCAGGTGTTTGATTGCCCAGAAAAACACGATGCAGCAATTTAAGACAAGGGCTATGGAGTACCATGCTGAACATGGGAAGGATGTAGCTGTCCTCATTGGAATATGGTTTCTGTTAACATTTCTGCTCTTGTGAAAATTGCTATGCTCATGCACTCTCCCATGACCACATTTGGGCAGGACTTCATTTTAGATCTTATCAAGAAGTCTTTCTTTCCACAAGAAAAGATTTTGCAAAACCGTCAAGACTTTTTTTTTTCTGCATTTACTCCTTCAAATAGTTCAGCCATGCTGAAGCCTTTAATTCTCATTGCTTAGAATAAGCAGAATGCGACAAAGCTTTGAGAGACTAAAATATTTGTTTACACCGTACTTCTTGCTGTTATACTTTCCATCTCCCACAGGTATTTTTACTATGCTTTTTAATTCACTCCAATGCCATAACTTGAAACACAGTCTTTAGATGTCAGTGGTCCAATGCTGAAGAAACAAACTCAAGCAAGAAGAATCACGTTACGCCAATTACCTTTTAGTCAAAGCGGACATCTGAACTGTGGACTTTTCAGCCAGATCTGATCACCACACCTTTCGAGCAAGCATTTCTGAATAGTTTAAACATCACCAGCAAAATAGGAATATGAACAGGGGAAGTTAAGTGCCTTATCAGTAGCATTACACCTTTCAGCTTAAAAAATGACCACTTCTTTTGCCCTATCATCTCCCACATTCATAACCTTAACTACTGGGGAGTCAGGACTGCCATTTAGCAAACCCCTTAAGCTGCACTTTAACATGTATTTAAGATGACACTCACCGCTCCCAGAAAAACTTACACCTTGCCCGTCTCTCTCTCTGCATGTCTCTTGGACATCCTTAATTCACAATAAGCAGCTGGATAGTAAAAACAAGCCGGGGTTACTTTTCAGCTGCTTTGGCTTCCTAGGCAGGTGTCGTGGTTTTAGGCTGATCCAGCAACTAAAACTCACACAGTCTCTCCTTCTCCAATAAAGTAGAGAGGAGAGAAAAAAAAAACAAAAGGACTGAGGGTTGAGGCAAGAACAGAGGGAGCACCCACCAACCATGGTCCTGGGCAAAACAGGCAGCGCTTTTCTCAAAGCAAAACAGTTTATTAATGATTACTTAGAAGGACAAAGGGAAATAAAAACCGATTACTTGAGAGGACAGAAAGAAACAAAACCAGATCTTAAAACCGACACCTTCCCCCCCCCCCCCACCTTCCTTTTCCTCCCGGCTCTACCTCCTCCCCCCAGCAGCACAGGGGGCAGGGACTGGGGGAGTGCAGGTCAGTTCATTCCGTGCTGTTACTGCTGCCTCTCTCCTAAAGGAGAAGGAGTCCCCACACCCTTTTCCCCTGCTCCAATGGATCCCCTACCCACGAGGAAAAATCCACAAATTTCTCCAACGTGAGTCCAGCCCACTGGAAACAATCCTTCCCCACAGATTGCTCCGGTGTGGGCTTTACCACAGTCTCGGGTACTTAGGGAGCTGTAGCCACTCGCTCCGGCGTGGGTCGTCACGAAGACTCCAGATGCCTTTCTGCCTTGCCGTGCCCCCAACACGACCATCCTCGGGCTCAGGCATCTTCTCCCCACGGGCTGCGAGTGGGTCGCTGCTCCACCGAGGCCGTCCTGGTTGCAGGGGGGCAGCCTGCTATCTCACCATCAGCCGCAGGGGAAACTCGGCTCCGGCACACCTCCTCCCGCTCCATCCTCACTGACCTGCTGTCGATGCAGCTGTTTCTCCCAGATCTCAGTCCTCTCCAGGTGAACTCAGCCCAGTGGGCACCCCGGGAGTGGGGTGCCCCCGAGTTCCCCAGCTGGCTCCGCCGCCGCCATTCTCCGTGGGCGGCGCCGGCCCGATGCAGGCAGCCGCCCGGCCGGGAGCCAGGGAGCGGGGGCAGTGCCCTCCTTCCTTCTCTGGTCGATCCTGGGCGAAGCACCTTTTCCGGTTCCCTTGTCCTGACTTAAATAGGGCAATTCGCAGAGGCGCCCTATTGGCTCAACCCCGAGGGGGATGGCAGTCTGATCCGGTGGCCAGAACTAAGCCTAACCCGGATCCAAAACCGGGGAGGTCGCAGGGAGCAAAATCCCTCTCCTGCCACCAGAACCACCCCCCCCTCCACATCAAACCATGACAGCAGGGTGGGGAGAAGGTTAGTTTTGCAGCCACATTAGCTCACTGAGGCACCTCCCCGCAGCCACAAGTGCTGCTGCCAGCAGGGATGAGTGCTGAGGCTGGGGACAGGGCCAGACAACGACCGCACCAGCATCCAGGCATGAACAACACCAATAGGTCACTGTCAGGCTTCCACTTTGCACAACACGCTGTGCATTAGTGCAGTCTAAATAGGCATTTGGCAAGCCTCGCGTCACCTCGTACAAGAGCGTCTCCCTCCTTAATGTCATCATTAATTCTGTACTAAACCCATCTCATTTCAAGTAGGAAACAATGAAGAAAGGCAAAAGTCGGTGGCAACGGTGCACAGTGGCCTCAGGACTTGTGTTTCCAGTGGATAGATCGTACCGACAACCTTCCAGTGCTTTCAACAGGTGGTAAAACTTAGAAAATCATAAAAATGGGATTAGAAATGGTTAAAAAAGAATATAATCATGAACATGATCTCATCCAACCCAGTACCATGTTAGGTATTAAAAGTAAATCAAGTCATCTTGAAACTCCTAGGAGTTTGTCTTCATTACTGAACAGTAAAACTGCAGGGCAATCTTTCACATAATTCCATTATAAGCCATGGTGTTGCAGCAGATACATATATACCTAATTTCAAGAAACACAGGAAAACATAAGCAATTTTAAACTATGCAAAAAAAACTGCTGAACTATAAGGATAATGACACCCATGGAAATTAAAATATGCAATCTCAAAAAGAGAATGTTTGGGAACAAAGCAACTCAAATTGCATTTTTCTGAAATATCTACTAAAATCATCTAAAGGTAAAGAGGTGCAGATAACACCATTCGGAGAGTATCTGTGGAAATACGTTGAAGAGATGCCTCTTTTCGCAGTTTGTCTATTGATATCTCAAAACCTTTATTTCTAGTCAGCTAGAAAAAGATTGAAACTGTTTATCCAACTTCCATGTGTGCTATGTGTATTTATTTGTCTGCTTACCCTCTGATGCTGATGCTAAGCAGTTTCTCAAATTCGTACCTGATAACCTAATGCATCCTATAAATTTGCAGTACTTATTGCACCATCAAGGATGATGAAGGAAACAAAACAGAGTTGCTGTTAGTGGAAACTAAGTCTTTTTGGTTGATGGGTGATAAGAATTCCTCAGTAAGGACCTTGATAATTAAAGTGTTGACAAAGTTAGGTTGTTCTTCCCATATGAATGACATCTCTTGTTAATTATCCATTCCTTATGCGGCACTTAGTATTACTGCATTTGATTATGTAAAGGACCCAGGTTCACACTCCAGTAGAAAAATAAATCATCCTAATTAACATTTCTGTTGCAGGAGAGGCTGGTATTCTCTATTTCACAAGCAGCAAAGAATACAATCTCCCACAAGGCATGGGAAGACTTACAAACTGTGTAGCTATACTCTAAAGGCATGGTGTATAAAAGCTGTAACCTCTCAAGCTGAACATAGAATTCTCACTCTTTCTAAAGAATATTCATGCTGATCCACACAAGCATTGGTGATTACCTACACTGTGCTCCTTTAGCTCTCCTTTATGGAGCATAAGGCTGTGCCTATAGAACGGTGCCTCATTTTTTGCATCAAGAAGTTACTTTTTAAAATTATCATGCTTTTAGAAACTTAACATGCTTGGCTAAGCTTTGTGTCTAGTGATCTAACATCAACTGTTTGTGCATTCTAGAATTAAAAAAAAAAGTATGTAGCAGATTTCAGATCTGGGAATCAGTAGGAATTTCTCTAAGTAATAAAACACAATCTACAGTACAGTATATCTGGCTTCTGCAGATTAACTGGGTACCTGTACTAAGCAATGTTTCATTTTACTGTGAAAAGACAGTGAGGTTCCTCTCTACCAACAGAATATATTTTAAAGCCAGGCCAACTGCACTCTAAGATGGATCAGGCTTATATTAAAAGTTGGAGTTCAGCCAATGTTCGAGCTTTGATTAAAGGATCAAAAGATTACAGAGACAACATTATGTATTAGTGTTTCATTAATGAGTCATATTCGTTGGTTTTAAAAGGTCCTTTTTGGGGCTCAAATTGGAACACAAATTGCAGGTTGGCAAGACATGTCTCAAGTGCTCTGCCACATGGTTATCCAGCTGCTGATTCCTCAGTCCTTTAAGTAGTAGTGTCTCTCTGCACTGTGCTACCACTCCACAGTTGCTACTGCAGGCAAAAATTTCATGATTCTTGCAGCTACTCCGTGGCAGCAGCTGGTCAGGAATTCCAAGAATCAAGAATAAAATCCACACAAGTTATTAGAAGAAAGCAATCTGCTTTTTGTGCTGACAACTTTGCACAGTAGCCTCACTGTAAATCAGAAGACAAGTCATACGTGAACTGGATTTCGCTCATCCCTAGCCATCAGACAGGGTAAGTCTACATCAAACTCCGAACACAAACGTGGCTCTCCTCCCCATGCCTGGGCGTGCAGCCATGCTGAAGCTGAGTGGACCAGAAACTCCATGCATCCTGCAGCCAACCTTCAGCCTGTTTCCTGTTGCAGCAGCATTGCCTGGCAAACACCAATTGAGTCACGGCAGCGCTTTAAACACCGTTACCGTGACTGGCAATGGGTCTGAGCCTTCGTGTCCCACTGCCCTTCTGCGACATCTGCGTTGTTCTGCAGCGCAGTCGGGAGAAGTCATGGTGCAAACTGTTGCCGTTCACAACAGGCCTCCCTCCAACCCCAGTGGAGTAGCAGGATTAAACACCAGCCAGGCAGGCTGGCAGCAAAGTCTTGTGGCTTTTTTTTTTTTTTTAAATTGGTTGGAAACAGAAGTGCTGAGGTACTAACAGGCTGTCTCCTGTTCTTAAGCTCTGCCATCGGAGTGGTTCCAAAGAATGTTTATCAATACGGTGACAGGTTCTTTATATATATATATATATATATATATGTATATAAATACTGGCTCATTATTACAAGTAGCAGACTAGGAATAATTTCTTTAAAAATATTCCCATGCAAAGACAACTGTTACAGTTTCATGTGTATTACATAGCTGCAGGTGAAGAGTGTAACAATTCATGGGAATAGTAGCTGGACTGAACTAGCTAGCAGACTAGCCTGGAAATTAGCGTTTAATGTTGCGGTTGTTTGCTGGGTTTTTTTTGTGTTTTTTTTTTTTTGTGTTTATGTTTGGTTTTTTGTTTGATTTAAATCCAAGACTCCCAACCATTTAAATATGTAAAAGTAGAGGCCCTAATGACTGCAGTCTTCAAAACAAAACCAAACCAAACCCGAATAAACAAACAAAAAACCCCCAGGACTTTCCATCACATTGTGCCAGAACTGGACCCAGGAAGTGACCATTGTAGCTATAAGAATTCAGTCTCTGAAAGATGGAAATCTATCTGCCAGTCATGAATCCAGTGGCAGATTACTGTTCTTAATCTGAAACATTTCCTTACTTATGTGGCTGTTTCCAGGGACCGACAAAGCAGACTGGAGGATGTCAGCTGTACTGGGCAGAACTAGCAGATGACCAAAATGAGCATACTTGAATGAAGCACCTAAAAGTTCAATACCAGTTTTGGACAAATCTCACTTTTGATAACATCGTACTTTAAGCCCTTGAACAGCAATCTGTGCGCAGGTACCTGCTATCCTTCAGTCATAGCTGCGAAGGAATCCTGAAAAGCCGCACGCCTCTTCCCAAGCCAGAGTTACTGTCAGTGCTGCCTGGGGCTACTGGAAGGCATGTGCCTTTCAATTTTGCTTATACCAAAGGTGAGGAAGTGGGTTAGTGAAAATTCTCTCTCCTCAGCTCATACTGACCTCCAAGCAAACCTCCAGCAAAGGCATGCTGCTTGCCACCAAGGGGAGGTAGTGAGACCGAACACAATGAGTAAGCAGCATTCCCCTAACAGCTATAATTGTAATATTTACATAGAAATATCAAACATGAAACAATGGCTTTTGCTCAATACCCATCAATGCAACAGGTGTACACTTTACAGTAAGGACAAAAATCCTCCATCACAAATATGGTTGTGACATAGACATATGAACTGCTTCAGTTTCTGCTTCAGAGGAAATAGCCATGCTGCTGCTGCTGCACCCACAAACCATCCTATGGAAAACTTATTGAAGAGACAGAACCAAAACCATATGTGTTTATTCTTAACTAACTGTTCTGGTTTTTCAGACTTATTAATGCAAAGAGCTGTATTTAAATTTAGCAGCAGTCTCATGTTCAATTTCCTCCAATCCTGTAATCGTTATTAGCTTTGTAGTAAATAAGGTAATTCTTACCTGGGAAAGAGACAAAAACATAGTCCATGCATTTTTAGCACTCAGCGAACACACTGTTACAAGCTTTGGAATATTAAGACTCTTTTTGGAAAGAGATCCCTGTAACTCAGCCAAATAGAGAAAAACATTTACATCCTTCACACACTTACTTGGCCTCCTTCATTTTCCAGCGTCCTTAACTCCACAGCCAGGGGAGGGGAGGATACCAGCTCTGGGCAAGAGGTTACTTTTCCAGCTGCCCCAGCAAAAGCTCCATGAGCACTGCTGCTTTTCCTACCACCACTGCAAAAGCTACAGAGATGAAGTGTTAAGTGCCATGACTGCCTTCCAGTTGCTGGTGGAGGAGAATGCATTGTTGTTTCTTACTATTTGTAGATTCCCAAATCTGCAAATTTGAACTGTGAAACCAATATGTACCCCAGAGACAGGAATTCATTCTACTATCCTTTACTTTCACACTTCATGAAGAAAAGCAGCTGTAAATAAAGGCCACGACATACTGTGGGCAGATGGCTTAGAAAGATTCCCACAAACAATAAAGCTGAGTGCAAAGCATGGTCTCTTCACCACTGGTGGCATTTTCAACAGAAGATACCAAAACAGTAAGCCTGACTTTCAAGCTACTTGGCAAATAAGCATGAGTGGAAGAGAATTTTAAGTCCGGAAGCTAAGTAAAAACTCCAGTGGCAAAAATGGAAGAAGCAGCAGCAGCAAAAAAAAAATGATGAACGATCCTGCCAGTTGCAAAGAAGTAAGTATACAGCCATTAAAAATACCATGAGAAAATGAAGAAACCATCGGTTTACTTAAAATCAAGTCATATTTTACTGATAGATCAAGAGATCACGTGGTAAGATGTTTTACATAACATCGAGAATTTCACATCATTACAGACCTCATTTGAGCTACAAAAGCAAGAGATGTTTGTATATTTCATGCTGACATTTCTGGAGAGAAACCGTAACACAGTTCTCAAATTTATTCAGATTGATTAGCAATAGCCATACAGCAGCAGCTGCCTTGCCCTTACTCAGCACTTTGGGCACACAAACAGCATGAAAGATGTGACAATACTGCGATTTTGCTGAAATTTGTAGAATTACATAACATGAAAAATATATTTCAAGAGGAAATTTAACTAAGAGGCAGCTCTTCTACAACAAACAGCCAAATGAAACTCCAACAGCATATAGAAAGTTAGCACAATGTATATTCACACGACTGCCAAGGACTATAAAGCTCAAAATCTCATTAAACAGTGTTTGTTTTAAAATCACAAGAGGCTTGAAATCATGAAAATGTTTTCAGAGCGTTTGCCAATCCTTGTCTGCTGAATCAAGGCACCTTCCATCATTCAGACAGCAAAACAGAACTGATACCCATGCTGATGGTTCCGTTCAGCAATCCCTCTCAAACGTCCCCAAGATGGATGGTTACAATTGATCACACTGAACCCACAGCTGGAAAGTTCATCTGTTCCCGGCTTGATAGGGTATCGCTTTCTGTCAGGTAAGTGTTTCAGAATGAGAGTAAAAATTACTTTCAATAATCTCAGCCATCTATTTCAATGAAGCTGAGCCTCTGAAGGAGGTTTAACAGCACGTCCTGGTAGTCCTCAAGTGTTTTTGGCAGGACTTCAACACTGAATTTTCTTTCCAGATTATTGCACTAGGACTCATCAAAGTTGTGTTTGGGTAAGTAGTATTTTTTCTATAGACTTTAACAGCAGCTGGATCAGACACTAGAACACCTGTGAGAGGTGTTCTAGCTCACTTCAGCTCCCAAGCAACGAACAGGACAGCAGAAAGTGTGCTAATCAAGAACTGAGAATAAAAGAGTACCATAAAAACTCCTTTCACTCTTCACTCCCTCCTCCAACATACTTGGAGCTGTCAGGAAATGCAGGCTACTTGGTTCAGTTCACTGAGTGGTAAAAAAAAAAATGCATCAGTACCTGGAGACTGTTAAGAGGAAAAAGTATTTTACAGTTCAAGAGCTTGAAATGTTCTACAGTGTAGTGCTTTAAACTCATTTGGAAAAAATAATCCTGGAAATGCACATCAAAATCTTCAACAAAGTCCATGTCAAATACTTCTGGTGGAATAACCAGGAATTTAGATGCAGCAGCAGGATTCAGTTGTGGGAGAAACTGCCACAATAGGAGGAGGCAAAGCATGCAGTATAATGTCTAAACCAACATGAAACGCTGCTGATCCAACATCTGAAAGTCTGAAATCTTCACTTAGCCTTAGCTGACTGCTGACTCTGGTGTTACAGATCTTCACCTAATGTTTATCTGAAGAGACAAGATTATATTCAGCTATCTTGTACGCGTTTACATCGTATTAAGTTTTGAATCTCTTGCTTCAGGGCTTCCCACCATACACATATAGGTAGTGGTATAACAATTGAATCAATCTTTTAGCTACCTTAAGATGCAAGGAATAATATGTGGAAGAAAGTAAAAGTAAAAAAATTAAGTGCTTACATTTCTTTCCTAAATAAAGCGCATAAACATAGTCATGTCCTTGTAAGTAGCAAACTTCTTGACTAAGGAGATTGGTCTGTAAACCCTTCACCACATGAGCACACTTGTTAGGTCAGGTGTTGGTAATGAAGTCTGATCTTATGGGCCTTAGAGAAACAATGTATTTATTTGCTATAGAGCAGTATTCTGAAGCAAGCCATCTATCCGGTTACAGAAAGGTTTATGAAAGCCAAAAATATATCAGCAGGTAGTTACTGCAAAGTCATTCGTTATAAATGCATGATTAAGTGAAGAGGACCTGGCAGAGCATTTAGCAAAGCATGAGATCTCATGAGTAGTGATTTCCTGAAATAAAAGCAGCTGAGTACGGACAAGATGGAGACGGTAGTTGAAAACGCGTCCTGATGGACGACAGTAGCTACAGTACACGTCGTACCAACGCATCTCTAAAGAACAGTTTGCTAAACAAGTCTTCTGGCCATGCAGTGCAGCTTTTTGTCTCTCACTTCCTGTACTGCTTCACTGCTGCCCTGTTCCACAGAAAGACAGGTACGTATTTGTTCTCACAAGGTTGTAACAGGAACAGAAGTGCAGAAGGACGCCACCAACCGTGGAGAACTGACACCTTTTTAGACCTCATGATTGCACTCCACTTCTGAACCTCAACCTAGATTTCCAATTGATGGCTAGATTAAAAGGAATAAAGTTGTCCGCTTCCTGGGAAGTGGACATTTGGCAAAAACCTTGCTGAAATGCAACAAAATCCCACAATAATATGTATTTTTTAGTAAAAAAAATGAACAACATCGAGCACTCACAGGCCATTAGAGAACTCCGAGTTATAATTCCACACCTGTATTTGTGGAGCAGGAAGAGGGGAGGAGAGTACAGACCAAGTACGTGAAGGAGTAAAGTAAGAACAAAACAGCCAATGGAAGTTGCACTCCCACATACAGAAAAAATTGATCTTTTAAACACCTTGAGTAAGGGGGAAAAAAAAAAATCCATTACATCTACACACTCAGTGTTATCTACTAGACTGAAGTAATTGTCAGGTCAAAATTGCACTAATGTCTAAGTTCAGATACACAGCTGATGCAGAGTTTTAACATCTTTGGAAGTCCTGGAAAAAAACCCAGGATGTTTTATTTTCATGTATCACAATATTCTGCCAGAGCCAGGGATCGCCAGTGCCAACTGAAAATTCTGTCCAAAACTTTCATCTAAGTAATGATTCCAGCAGCTCCCAAGAGTTGGGTTGTGGTTTTTTCCCCTTTTTCAACAGCTTGTTACTTAACCCTAGAACAAGTTCACAACCTAATTATTATTTCCTTCTCCTCCTCTCACTCATAAACATTCAAATATAACTCATTAATCCCAAGCATACATTAGATTAATGAAAGCTCCTTAAAAATTGTCTCGAACTGCATTTCTTATCCTCTGATGGTATACGTAAGGTAGAGGCTACAGCCTTTATTTTCATTTACTGCAAGACTAATATTAACTAATATTGCTTTTTAGAGAGACATATGTTTGCTCTTAATCTTCCAGCTCCTCTCCAAGGAACTGCCTATTCTTCTGAAATTAAGTTACCCTCTGTGAATCCCACGCCACTCCAGCTTCTTTTGTTACATATAGGTAAACCTACACGCATAGAAATTTCTCCAAGTAGTACAGTAAACTTTCCAGTCTCCTAACTAAATCATTTTATCAGCTATTTCTAGACAGCAGTGGTAAAGCCTTTTAAATCAAATGATTAGTGTTTTGTAACCTGAATTTGCACTCAAGATAAATTTTTCATCATGCAATAATTCAGTCATCAACTACCTAAAGAATTTAAAAAGCATTTGTTATAACAGCAACGCACAGATAAATTCTCTATTTCATCTTAACAATTCATACCATTAACATACTTCAGTTGAAAATTACATTAGTTTTATGTAGTTTTATTATTAGCTTATTAATTGCAGCCTTAAAACAGTACACTGATAAAGCATGCAATTATTACACATTTTGGTTTTGCTATTTAGATGAAAGCACCACATAATTAAAGATGCAGGTAAGAGAAATTGTCTAACGCATCTCATGGCCTTCTCCTTAGCCGTTATCATAGAACCGTCTGGTTGGAAGAGACCTTCAAGATCATCGAGTCCAACCATTCACTCTGCACCGTCAGGGTCCCTAAACCACGTTGCTCAACACCAAATCCACATGGTTTTTAAACACCTCCAGGGATGGGGACTAGTTATGAAAGACTACCGTATATACAGTAGCAGAGCTAGTGGCAACATTTGTTATTAATGTTGTCCAACACTTGCCAGGGAAAAATTCCTCTTCCTGGAACAGCTAATTACTTCACACTTTAAAAGAGACTTATTTTAAACCTTCTACAGTTCCATTTAGGCAGAACCTACAGAGGACCCCGACATGCAACTAAGGAGGACTGCTGGAGGGAAAAGGAGGAAGAGGAGGCTGAGTCAACAGGGCGATGGGGTAGAAAAGAGCCTGGGCTAAGAACTAAGACAAGGTAAGCCTGACTTTCCACATTCCCTCCACTTATTTCATGCTTTTTCTGTAGGAAGAAACAGCAGAGACCACCCTGGCATGAGAACACTCCCCGTCAGCCTGATGAGGAGCTTTAGGCACAGGCCCCCCTGGTGCAGCGGCAGTGAGGGAAAAAGCAGCACCTTTCATTTCCCAGTCGTCACGGCAGCTTCAGGCCAGCAAGGATAATTACCAGCTCGCTTTTGGCATCCTGGTTCAAGTTGAATCACAAATCCAAAACTCCAAGTTTGGTAATCGCAGCCGAGTTCTGCTTCGCACAGCTATTTATACCAGGCATGTGGCACAGTCAAAAAATCTCAGGATATTGAGCCATGGTGGTATGACACGGCTCTGAGAATTGAGGGCACAGGAATTCTTTCTCCAGTGACTGAGAACACGTGCTGCTGTTTCTGTATGGAACCACCCTCCTGAACTAATTAATGAAGTTATTTCTTTTCTTGCTCTTCAAACTCTTAAATTAAGGCACTCAATCCACTTTTTCATGGCATGCTCAGGTAAATCAGCCAAAGATTTCAAAGAGCATTTCCTGAAACTCAGTCACAGTTACTAGTAAACTAGCCCCTTTCTAAAAAGCAAGGCCCTCAAAGGCCTTTCACTATTGCCCTCAGTTCCCAAGCATAACTTGTGTTTTAAGAAGCAGAAATTAACTGAAAGGGCATATTGAGGTTCATGTTGTTGAACAACGAAGCCGAAGATTCTCAAAAAAAAAAAAAAAGCTCAAATATCCACACACAAAAAAAATATGTGTGAGTTTTGAGGGGTTTTTTGAGGAATGGCCAGACCTACGGTAGCACCCTCACCCCAAAATAAACTGCACTACAATCTTCCCAGGAGTAACAGCAGCACTGAAACAGACTTCAGAATCATAGAATGATGAATGGTTTGGGTTGGAAGGGACCTCAAAGATCATCCAGTTCCAAGCCACCTGCCACAGGCAAGGACACTAGATCAGGTTGCTCAAAGCCTCATCCAGCCTGGCCTTGAACACTTCCAGGGATGGGGCATCCACCACTTCTCTGGACAATCTGTTCCAAAAATGAAGGGGCAGGTTTAGGGATAGTATTCCCTCTTGACACTCATAAATTAAGGTATGTGTCTCAGAACTTAATCTCCAGGCTGCTGGCCTGACTTAAAAAGTTAAAAAAATAAATA
Source organism: Tauraco erythrolophus (assembly GCF_009769465.1). NCBI lineage: Eukaryota > Metazoa > Chordata > Aves > Musophagiformes > Musophagidae > Tauraco > Tauraco erythrolophus. The sequence goes on along the minus strand of NC_141466.1, from coordinate 88,414,055 downwards.
AATCAGTAGCCAAAGTAAATTATTCGCAAGAATGAAACCAGAATTGTTGACAAAGCATTCTTAATTTTCATCATCTCTTACATCTTGTACCTTTGTTAGTGCTTAGAAAAGCACTGTAAAAAGTCTTTTATGCATTCTAAGATTGTTGGTCTTTCCTGGGCAGTATCTGCTCCGTTTCATTACTTCAAAGAAGTATATTCCTACCATGGTTTTTCAACACTGTTTCATGAAAGTAAAATAATCTTACCTGGTAGAACTATGAGACCCTTTTCCTTCACAATGTACTTTTGTTCTGGAGAGAAGAATGAAGAATGAAGATTTGTCTTATTCAAAGTTTCAACTGACAATTCAAAGGAACAAACTTTTAAAGAAATTTTCCTTTGTAAAAACATTTGCATAATAACAATGAGTAATTCCTCCAAATAGGTTCTCACAATGACAAGCTTTGCAGGCAAAGATGAAGATTTTTCTCAGTGTATGATGCCATGTGTGAAGGGATAACGTAAATTGCACACCATTTGAAACCCTCTGCTTGTACCCGAGGCAACACCACCACCGTTACAAAGCAGCGTGCCCACTGCTCTGTCAGTCCAGTTCTGCAAAAGCTGTACTCACTGAACTATGGGATACTGATTTCAGGAAAATAAATATATAAATAACCCAAGCTGTACAAGTCAAACTTTAACCTCATTCACATGATCAAAATAACGTACTCTGCTTCCAAAGAAGAAGTGGTGGAGCGGAGATATTCCGAGCATTTAATTGATTTGCAAAATGCAAGTACCAAAAAGAAAGCAAAGAGGATTGCAATTTTTACAAGCTATATGTTTCAAGAACAAATTTTCCTTTACGTTAAGAATTTTTTTACTGTATTTTTGGCAATCTAAAAAGAGTGTTCTACTGAGGAATCATTCCAGCAACAAGAATCAGCAGATCAACAAGGACGTGTCTCAAGTCCCTTGATAGGGATGGAGGGGAGCGGGGGAGAGATCCATTTAGAAATTATTTTTGGAAGTCATTAAAGGATGAGACATTCTAAAACATTCAGTTAAGAACACACTTACTCAATTACTTTAAAAACCCCATAGCAGCCTTTACAATTTCAGATTCATGGTACAATGTGCATATTAATTTTGACATTATCTGTTCAGACTATTGCACACATTTTATTGTTGCCATTTAAAGGATTCTAATAGGATAACACCACTGACAGCTTAACCTTTATTAAACTGTTGATACAAGATGATTCTTTTAGCATGAAGTCAGAAGATGATATTACAGAAATTATACAGCTATTCATAGATTACAGATAAACTATTTAAAATAACATTCTATTTATAATATTGGTCTTTTCTTTACAATTAGAGACCAGAAAAATGAGGGGTTTCTGTCATAATATTTTACGAAATTAGCATTTAAATAATACCTGAGGCACTTTTCAGAGATTATTAAAAGTTATAAACAATTAGCTCGCTCGGAGTTAAATCTGAAAAATAAGCCTATGGCATTAATGTTACTTATGATAGAATTGCCACTATTTGCTTTTAAAACCCAGGTACCCGGAAGCTGATAAGAGTTTGTAAAACTGAAGTCAGCTCTAAGCTTTCTGTCTGTCTATAGTAACAATTATGTTTCTCTCATATTTTTCACATACAAGATTTCACATAGAAGATTGTCTAACTATGAATTAAGCCTCACAACATAACTGTAAGGTAGGAAGTGCCATTATCCTTTATACAGAGTAGAAACAGATTGTGGCTTGCTGAAAGGAGGAGGAAGCATGAGGTGGACAACTCCATGGGCTCAGTCATCCTGTTTCATGTTCTGTCATAATACAGTATCTCTGATTATTGCTCCAGCACATTGTATTATTTTGATAGTTCTAACTTCAATCATAATCACAAAGTAATCTAAAATCCTGATGTTATTCAGAGAAAACAACATATGTTCCCCATCACAAGACCTAAACACGGAGCAGACAAATTTAAAAGAGATCTGCTATACTTTGATTGCTCTTGATCACTCAGTATAAAACCTTTGCTGACTTTACAGAAAAGTCACATTGAGTTTCTGTACCTGGGCTTGCCAAAACAAACTAAAATAACAGAAGTCAAATTCTGTTCTACATACATCCATAGCCAACAGGACAGAAAATTCTACCTCTGATTTCAAAGCCTTCCTGAGGACAGGAGAGCTTTGCAGCTTCCACATCTTCCCCTACATCTAGTTGCTCATCTAGAGTATTTGTGCAAAAAATAAAAATAAATAAAAGCATATTGCTGTGACTAAGAGATCTGCAATGCATTGATGGTCCCAAGCCAAAAGCACAGGGCAGATTTAAAATATTAAGTTCCTCAATCAAAAATGAAAAACAATCAGACAAGCTATTGGGATTGATGGAAGAAAGCTGTTTTCAGTGTGAAGGATTTTCTTGTTCCTTCTGGCAAATAGAACATCAAAAGAAAACATTCGCCCACAGGTGTCACAGTTACTCAGTATCATATCCCAAAATGGGTCCCAGCCATTTCTCCACCTCTGCCACAGACAAATTTTTTCTCCGTGCATAATCTTCGACCTGCGAAGGGACCATAAAGCATGATGAGTATTTGGAAACTCCAGCTTTTACTGTTTACAGAATTTTTCGCAACATCTGCTTACAAGGTGTTTTTGAATGCTGTAACACCACCACAATGGACAATGCAAGTTACCTGATCTTTACATATCTTGCCAACAGCAAAATACTTCGATTTGGGATTGGAAAAGTAAAGGCCAGAAACTGCAGAAGCAGGTATCATTGCTAGTGATTCAGTTAAACCAATTCCTGGAAGAGAGAATGAGAATTTTCTTATTCTCTGAATTGATAATAAACAAAAATGCAGAAACATTTTTTTTTGTTGGGTGGCTTCAAGCAAACTCAAAAACCAAGCAGCTTTCAGATGAACTATAAACAAAACCATTCTTCACTTGTTAACAATTAAAATAACACACATAGCTTTAAACATACTGCAGACTTTCATTACAGTATTACTGTAGAGTAACTGTACAGTTTGAAGGAAAAAACTTGGACGTTTTCACAAATGAAGTGGGTAACTAAACGTTATGAAACACAAGAAGGTATTTTTGGAATTGTGGAAGTAGCAGTGAAACGTCTGACAGATAAAATATCAGAGGAAAACAAATGGAATTAATTCCTTTTTTAAGAGTTACCATCTCAAGGTTTCTGTGGACCAGGAAATACACTGCTGAATTGGCTTTTTTCCTGTTTGTATCTGGAATGTCTTCTTGCAACCATAAGGATGATAGAATTTTTCTCTGTGAAGCAGAACCCTGTTTGCATGCAATCAGCTAATTAGGGACATAACTCCTTCACCAAAAGCACTAGCAGTATTTTGCAAATTCTTCCTCGAATGAGACAAAATAAAAACGGCAATGAAAGGGGGAAAACAGCAATTCCCAGAACTGCTTCAGCTTGTTTTTTTTTTTTAATATGGCTCTGCACCACCCAGTTCACTGTTTTGTTGGCATTTCAATCTTTCACTTGCATAAAAACAGTTTAAGAATCTTAGTAAAGCAGAGATACCTGTTGTTTCCTCAATGTTTGCAAGTTTCCACATGGTGAGTTTTTCTGTATGGTCAGGCTGGCTTGGATATCCAGGCGCAGGGCGAATTCCCTCGTATTTAATTCTGCGTAGGTCAGTGAGATCTAGCTGCTCAGTACCACAATAAGCCCAGAATTCCCTTCGAACCCTTTCATGGAGTTCCTCAGCAAATGCCTTGGAATCGAATGCAAAGAGTTATTTATTTATTTATTTTAATTTGTGCAGACTAATACCATAGCTATTTGATGAAGACAAACGATGACAGAGACTTTCTTCCCATTCCCATTTTAATTTTTAAGGGGGCTCTTATCATAGATGTGAAATTTGACAGTATTAAAATTCACATACAATACTTATTTTGCTAATTCCAGTCTTTTAGTTTTTTTCTCTTACAGGTAGATAGTATTTTTTTGGTTGTCCTGCTTTAAAATCCTACATATTCAAAGAGGTAAAGACGTGGACAAATAACCGGAAAAGATGGAGTTCATTAGCCTACGGTAGCGATACATCATTATAGCACTGAAGTCATCAGGTCTTGACTAGGGTATCTCATCCAGGTCTAGCTATGGAAAGCCCCATTTTTTTGGATCCATGCTAGTATCGGATGTAAGCGCGTGCCACTGCTCTTTTCAGCAGAGAACCTCTCCTCCAGCTGAAAGTGGGCAACAGCTTTTCTTAACTGCTCTTACAGTTTACACTATTTTGCCAGCAATGATTGCCTTCAGGAGAAATTTCCATTTCAGTAAATATCTTTAGATGGCATCTAATAATAATTTCTGAAACTCTGTTATAGCTTGAAATACACAACTAGAGCTAACCCCAGTTGCATTGCGCCAAAGTTGCTGTAAGTTTTAACATGGTTAATTAGGTATAAGCATGGGGTCAGGCACATGGGGAGAGAGGAGCAGGAGGGAAGGGACGGCATTTTCTAAACCACTTCAGTTAGAGCTTCAAGAGCATGTCTGTCTAAGCCTAAGACATATAAAGTCAAAGACTTGTACCCCAGGCACAACTGCATGGTCACCATTAAAAGCAGAAGACACGTCTGCAATCCAAGAATATAATTGGTGGTTCACACTGGGGTCCAAACACATTCTCATGTAGATAAAACAAGATTTAAAGATAGTTGTTTTTAAACAGTCTTGTTTTAAAATCTACTAAAATCTATCAAACATCAAAACCCTCATGAAGATCTCAAAGATGCTTTTGCAGCTGGAAGATATGGACAGCAGAGTTCACTCTGGCTCAGAAGAGGACACTCCTCCTCTCAAGACAATTTCGGTAAAGCCAGTTCAATTTCAGATGTCATGCAGGGCATAAGCATACATTACAGGCAGCAGTCTAAGTTTATGCTAAAACTTGAAACAGAAACCTGTCAAGCAAATCTAGCGCACGGTCAGAAAATTTGTGGGGAAGCACATGATAAAACCTCATACCTCTGCCAACCGATCGGCAAGAGCCTTTACCATTATGATGTTGTATTCATCATCCTGTTTCCTAAATTCATTGCATAATTCATCTACACCAAAGCAGGCCACAGCAAACAGGCCCAAGTAGTCACAAACGCCAGAATCCAGTGGTGCTATGAAGTCAGACAGGCAGTAATACGGATCCGTGCAGGCAGAGTCCTTTTCAGCCTGAAGTAACAAAACCAATGCAATAATATATCTTTGAAATGTTCAGATTTAAGTATTAGTGTGTTATTAATCTAAAGACCAGGATTTTCAACACTAAAGGCTTAAGGCATTTCTGAGAGACACCTATCTAGTCTTTGAGCCATGATGGCTTTCTTGTGCTTGAATTAGAAGAAAACCACCTCTCTCACTCTGAGGGTGTTTGCATCACTGAAGAACAAAAAGACAAAGAGAGATGCTGTGCTGAACACACATATAAAGATGTTTTACTCCTATACAGCTAGTAAGATTTAACGGTTTATTCTGCAGACAAATTATTACAAAAGAAGGAACACTCTTGTGCCGACCACTGGGTGAGGGGAGGAATTTTCCATCTCACTCACAGATTCCACGTTTGTTAGCAAAACTGATGGTTGACAGTTTGCCTCCCAGTTATGCAAACTGCAGAATTCTTCAGCAACTTCCATTTCAGCACGGCTGTGAGAGTTTATAAATGCTCCCAGTTTCTTATGCTACAAACCCTGTGCTCAGTAATCCAGACAAAACAGCACACCAGGATGCAGGTTTACACTAGCCACACACAAAAACAAACAAAGGGACTAGAAAGAGGTGACTGAATAATTCTGGCCATAGCACCTAACAAGAAATTTTACAGTTGAGGATCATATCAGCGTATTCATTGTGGGAACACGACTGCTATTTAAAAAGTGGTACAGCTCTTGTAAATATACCCAACTTACAGAGAGATAAAAGTTATTTCATGGCTATCACTTAGCTGAAGATTCCTCTCCAAGTTTTCTTATTTTAAGGCAGTATTTTAACAATGCTTTCGACTCACTCCCAACTGCAGTTTAAAAAAAATGAATAAAACACCATCATCCCCCCAAAACCAAAGAAAAATGGTCAACTGTTTCTCCAGTTCCTATAAGCTACTAGGTTACAGAAAATACCATAAAAATAAAGAAATACCCCTTTTCCACACAGGTGAAATCTATGTTAATTTTAAGGTTCTTTTGTTATGTTTACAGTTAAGGAAAATACCAAATGCATCTCCAACTTTTAGATTTATGTCACATCCTAATGTCAATGTCACGGAGAGAGCTCCGAGTACTGAAAGGAGCATCTTATCTAAGAAGACAATCACTCTCTTCTACTTTGCTCTGGTGAAGCTCCTGCTGAATTAGTACATACACCAGATTGAAAGAGATGCCGCTAAAATATGTAGAGTCCAGAAGAACAGTACCCACGATAGCACAGTTTCACGGCCTTAACCTTTGAGAAAAGCCTCAATGAACTGGGAATATACAAGATAAAAAGACCAAGGAAAACAACAGTATTCCAATAGTAAAAACCATTACAAGAACAAACATCAAATCAGATATTCTCCTTGGGAGAACCCTAGGAAAAGGCCAGGAAATGAAACTGTAGTAAACTTGATTTACATGGGATATCAAAATGTTTAACTAGGTAGTAAGGCCCTGGAACAGCCCTGTCTGAATGCTTGTGAGAACAGTTTATATAAACACCTGCCATGGATTGTCAAGATACACTAGATCCATCTCCTGCAATAGATAAACTTCCAGGCAACTGGAGCAGAAAACTTCAAGTCCTGTATTTCTTAGTACAGTTCTGCAATATTGGCAGAGGACTGTCCTCATAGAATACTGTACTCCAGATATTTAGGTAGTTGTTAAATTTGTTTCTGCCATTTGATGGCTGAATATGTAAATTATGAAGTTAACTCAGAAGGTAGGGAAGAAAGAGAGGCAGAATATCTTGAAAATGTTCAATCTATCAAAATAAATGCAAAGTTAATTAACTATGATTCAAGCATGAATATTTAAAATAATGATTGTCTCAATCAGAATTAGCAGCCAACTAATTCTAAACTGCCTCTTCGTATGGGGAATTTTACAAAAAAATTAAGACTATCAAAACCACTTATGTCCACTGAGCTTTATTTTCCAGGTATTTTAATTGTGTTTATAACCTTTAACACATTAGTCAAGCAGAATTTCTTATCTAAGGCAGAATCCAAGGATATTAGAGAATTAATGTTCATTAGGTTCTAATTTAGCACACAGGATCCATGTGATGAATTTACACAGCACAGTCCTTTAGGACATCTTAAATATTCAAATAAAGACCAAAAACGCACATCATAGCTGATGATGTCAAATCTATAAAGCATTCTGTATAACTACCACAATGTGAAATACTACAAATACTACAATACAAATACCTGGGTCATCACTAACAAGATCTTGTCATTACTGAAAGAAATGGCAAGACATTGTCTGCAGACAGACTACAACAACCACTTTCTGCGCAGATTTTTAAAAGGGTACTTCTGTTACATTCTTGCAATTGAGGAAAAAAAAAATTCACTTTATTTAACAAATGTTCTGTTATTGTACCTGTTGCCTCAAGCCATAAAATTTTGCTATTGGTTCTGAAGATCCCACTGCCTCTTCTACAGCATATAAATGGATATCATCTTGAACACTTTGAGCTGGCCAGAACCCAACCACACCTCTGGCTTGTAATTTCTTTTGATTAATCAATGTTTTCAGTACATTTTGAGCATCATTATAAACTCTCTTTGCTTCTTCACCTATCAAAAATAAAAAAAAGAACCCTTTAGAAAAGGCATATTTTCACAGTTGGCTAAATGGGTTTAAAAATTGCTGAAGATTGGTTCCTTTTCCACATAATTCTTTGATGAGTGCCAACAATCTGTCACGTACAGCAAACAGAGAGAGCAGTGCAATCATGTCTATACAGTTGTAACATCATATATCCTGGGGAAAAAAGCATATATCCAGCACCATTCTAGTAGAGACAGAGGATGCAGAATAAAATGAGCAACAGAGAACACGTGTGTGCACCTACCTCACCACAGCACAGCGGATCCAGAACATTGATTTCAGTGTAACCTTGGCAATTTCATTATGTATTCCAGGGCCTACGGAATAGTTTCAAAAGCAGACAGAGCCCTCTTGCCATCCTTACCCATGACGGGGACACAGATATATTAAGTGCTCTGATGTCATTTTCTGTCATTAAAATACCCCCCCTGTGTTTTGGCAGGTGAATTCTAAAAGATAGATAATTGAGCATCTTCCCCCTATTTACATTTTAGTCTCACATGCCAATACTTGGTTCACTACGTGTTGCTTTAAACAAATTACTTCAGTGACACTAGGTTTCCACATATTTTCACTATTTCAAAACATTCAGAATCTTAATGCAGCATGGCAAATCTGTTAGGATTATTTACAGGAAGTACATGCAATTTCAACACTCACCTACAGTTTTATCATTAAAGACTTTAGGGAAACCCCGGTTGGGATACTTTCCCCTAAGTTGCCAGACATCAAAGAAAGGCTTCCAGTCAATGTATTCCACCAGTCTATTCAGGTCATAATCTTCAAAGACTTTTGTGCCAATGAATTTCGGTTTAACTGCAGGAATCAGAAGTACAATCTGACATGACGAAAATAATTTAATATTGCTCTTATATGTGCAGTACGACTGGTGCTCACCAGCCTCTACCACTCCAAATGACCTCTTCCAAAATAAATGTCTTAGAATCCTGTCATACCATTCCCAAGTCATACCATACTCTACAGTTCCAATGTGATTAAAAAAAGCATAAAAGGCATAGAAAGTTGAAATACAAAACTTAAGGCCTTTTGTTCTTTCATATAAATCAACACTTACTAGCTGTCGGACTTCTGAACTTATTTCATTGGCCAAAATATCCACCAAACCAGACCAAAAAAAACCTACACAACTTACTAATACCTAACATATGATTTGGGCATAAATCTGTCATATTTACCCATCTATACAGAGACATAGTACATGCTATGATATTGTAAAACAGTTCCGTAAATTAATAAGAAGTTTTGCAACCACCACACACTTGTTAAGATGCATGCACACAAGTGAAAAAGCGAGATGAAGCTATGTTATGATGTAGCCACAAGCTTTGCACTTGTTTCGTCTGTGCTGTTCAATACTTTCTAATACAGCCTTTATTAAGATGAGCTATTGAAAATTAGCATCTTGTTGAATCTTGTAAATGAAATGACAGTGAAGAGTTAACGTCACTGCACAATACAACTTCTTGTGGAATGCTGTTTATACAGGAATGCTGTCTCTAATTTAAAAAAAATAAAATCAAAACAAGCTGGTACAGAAACTGATAGGGAAGAATAGGAAAAAGTGTAAGGAGGAATTTGACATAAGTGCCATGTCACAACACAATGGTATGGTAAGCTTTGCAATATAGTGAGCCAGTCCAACATTATTTCACAAAGCAAGCACTAGACTTATCTTTGGTTATATGGTGTTATAAGTAACTCATTGTTTTAGGATTTTTCCCCCCGTTTATTTTAATTAATTATTAATTTATTTTTTAAATATACTGTGAAAAGTATAAAGCAGAAACAGGATACTCAAATTTATGCAAAAAAAAAAATCTCTGCTCAGACACCAATTTACTCAAGTTGTTACACTACTATATCCTGAAGTTTAATGAAGCATAATATAATTAAAAACATATATAAAATATAATACAGGAAAGGCAAAGCAACAAGAAGCAGCAACATTTAAACTGACCTGGTTTATGGCCTGACCAGTCATTATGGAAACCTTTTTTTCTAGCTTGCTGTAGAGACAAGTATCTTCTCTCCTGTATGGACATAAAGGTTAATTTCAAAGCCAGCCATCTTTCAGACAGATAAATTGTTAACTATTGACTTGGTGGTAGAGTTTTACTCAAAATGGTCTTCGGGACAAATCTGACCAGAGATGATTTCAGTTCCAACAACTCCCAGTTCACAAGTGTAAAGTAACATTACGTCACAACTATACCATTATTTTTTCCTGTATACATCTAATGAAACTGGCCTACAAGATTTCTTAGTTCCTCTGAACTACACCAGAAGTTCCTTTAGTACTTCAAATTACACAAAAATACAGGTAGAGCATGATACTTTCCTACTGCCTGCAAAAAGCTTAGGATTGCAGTGACACCACCACTAGTGACAACAGCATGTCTCTGGGCAAATTGCTGGCTCTTCTGAAAGGCACAGGAGTGCCTTTATAGCAACTTACAGCAATAAGGCCCATTAATTCACTGCTGACCTCTGCTTAAAAGAGAGTGCTGCACTCACTGATCTCAGCTTAGTGGACTGGTTCTCTGTGCAAAGACAGTCTTAAACTTGGTCAAGCCAAATGTCCTCAGCAGGAGGCCTCAAGCTTTATCTTTCTTTATGAAGAAATTCAGCTTGCTTCTGTGTTTATTTACAAAGACAGACTCAGAGAAGTCATATGTTATTTGCTTCCTATTGTTAATTTGCACAGATCACCTCCACATTTTGTTTCTTCCTTCTCTTCTTTTTCCTAAAATGCCAGCCTCAGCTCTCTACTTTGAGTTTGCTCAGATCCTTAACCTAAACAGTACGAATGCATCAGGAAAGCATGGTGTTGTAAAACAGTGTGTAGCTTAGTACCAGCAAAAGCAGCCAGTGCCATTTTAGTTATCCCAGTGTAGCTCCCTGTTTCCAGCTACTGTTCCAAGAGAGCACTGGTCTCCTGTAGGTTCGTTGACAGGACTGCCAGCTCCATGGAGATGTCCTAGATACCACCGATTGCCCACTGAGGACAATCAAGAATTTGCCAAGCATGTGTTAGATTCATGCAGAATTTTCCCTTGTAGGCTAGAAAATATGATTTCATAAGCACTTCTGGAAGTTTTCCATCAATGCTACTGCATGTTTTAAACCAGCACAAACATACCTGACGGTCTTCATAAGAAGCTGAAACTGAGAGCTAGTAATGAGGCAAGTACTAACCACTTCAAACATGAACAAGAAAAAGGCTAAAGCAATTATATTTGTACCTTGAGAGACTCATAGTGTTCTTGTCTAATTTCTTCATATTCCTCTGATATTTCTTCAAAGAAATCATCCTTTAAACTTTTGTCTAAGAGCTGGGAGCACTGAAAAAAAGTAAAGAGAAAGCGCTAAGTACATACTGTAACATACTATAGTAAGGACAGAGTATGAACTTCAGACTAAGCTACCTGTCCCTCAAACTCTTGTTTCCAGTTACATTTGACAACACTAAAATAAGCCTTAAAACTAATTTGCAAGCTAGGTTCAAAACATATTTATGAAAAGGATTATTACTGAGAGTACTGCCCTACTACACAGGTAATATTAGTAGAGCCAAGGCTCTGGAAATACCTGAGAGAAGAATACTCCAAGACTTTAGAGACTGGATAGTCATAGAAACACCACACAGCTTGGCCTACTTCTTCCCAGCCGGTATTTGCCAGCTAAGACTACCCATTTGTCTTGGAGAGAGCATCCATCCCAGAAAACTTCAGCCAGACATTTCATAGTACTAATGTTGCTGTATCACTAACTTCAGAAATACATCCAAAATAGGGAGACTAGCACATCACATCTAATCCTACTGCTCTTCACAATAAAACGTCTCAGAACTATAGTCAAGGACCCAGAATGAGTCCTGTCACTCTCACGAGAGAAATGGCCATTTAAATAAAGGTATCCAGTGACAATAACTGACACAAGTCAGACGAAATAACCATGTGGCAGCACAAAATAATCAAAGCAACAGTAGTTTAGAAACTGGTCTGTTGTGTCTCTTCAATTTTCTGCCTTGAAGTTAAGAGGAAAGGATGAGAGGCAGAACAGAAAAACAAGGTATATATCTTTGCATGGATGAGAAACTATAATTTAGAACTTACAACCACAACACTCTTGGATGCATCCAGGACATGAATTACAGGTGCACTATATCGTGGGGCAATTTTAACAGCTGTGTGTGTTCTTAAATGAAAAAGAAAAAAAGTAAGCATTTCACAACTGAAACAAAAAAATCCCAGACAAAACCCCCAGCAAAATAAATTCTAACTTAATGCACAGACTAGAACTTCAAAAGAAGAAAGCAATTCATCCATCTGCTATGCATGGATGATTAAACAGATTTTAACAACAGGTATATAAACACTTTTTAAAGTATCAGAATGCTTCATAAATAATGTGCCAACCCACATTCCCTCACTGTCTTACCAGCTGACTGAAAATCAGCAGCTCATTAGTTCAAGCCTCAGAAAATTTCAGTAAGAATGTTTCAAACTAAGCCTACCAAAAACTAACGATTTTTTCTTAATCTTTTAGATCTTAAAGATTTTTAATCTTAAAGATTTTTTCTTAATCTTTTTTGCTCAGTTTGCTTTCTGGAATGCTAAGGTCAAACACCATTTTTTAAATTAATTTAAATCAGAACCCAGGAAGTGATCTTCCACAGCAAAGATAAGATCTCCTCTTTCTTCAGGTTCTGTCAAATATTTAGAGCACTTGGCCATGGAGGTTACTGAGGAGTGTGCAGCACAGCTGTGTAACCAACTGTCCAGGATCTTCTTAATCTGCTTCTAGGCGATGCACCTTTGATCTTGGCAGCACTATTTTTTAGGGAAACATATTGTATCTTCTATTTTGATAGGAACAAAGCAAACAAACAGGGCATGGTCCTACAGTGGCACTGTATCAACTAGTACATAGTCATTTGCACATTTTTTAAAAATAAACATTACAACAAAGCCATCACCACTGTTTGTCAGCATCTGAATTTACCAAAAGAGTATAGTAAGAATGCAAACGTCATCGTTGTTATGAGTTATGAAGAAGAAACTGTATTGTAAGTTATGTAGATTGTACTGTAAGTTATGTAGATTCTGTAGGCAAATCCAGCCTATCTCTCCTTCAAACTAACCTCACTTCTCACCCTTCCAAGTACTTATGGTCTCCTTATTCCAGATAACAATGTCTACTTATTACAGAGAAAAGGTGCAGATGATTCTTCATTAGCAACCTGTGACAGGCGCACAACCTTCCTGAACGCACGCAAGGTTAAACTTACAACTGTGAAAGTAAAATCAAACATATAGTACCGATCCAGTCTTCCACAAAGAATACGTTTGCTTGACATATATTTTAGAGAAATTGTATGTATGTGTCTGGGCATATGCATAAGTATATATTTATAAAAGTTCACATTAATACAATTATTATTTATGTATACGAATTATACATATAGTCTTTAATAATTTCCATATTCAAGGATAAAACTAGTGGTGCCTTGCTGTTGGCTATATTCTTCTCTGTGAATAAATTCTACAAAATTGTTTGATGCTGGTTATTTGACATCAATTACTAGGCCACAATGTCCTGTGTCCAAAGACAAAAAAGATCTGAAGAAAGGGCTCTCCTAAGACCTCCACTAAGAATAATGCCTTTTCTCCCCCCCCCCCCCGCCCTTTCTTTTTTTAAGGAAAAAATCCTCCTTGTTTATTCTCAATGTCAAAGCCATAGGAAAAAAAAAAACACTTAGAAGGAGAAAAAGGATACGCTTAACCTTGTGTTATAACTACAGGACAAATAAAGACAGGTAGTGACACTGCTCTTCACTGTCTGTCAAATTAAGGGACGATTTGCTAAAGCCAAAAATACAGAATACATTGAGCTAATGGTTCTGCTATAGTATGTGCTGCTGTGATAAAGCTAACAGCTTCTAGTTATGCAAGAAGTGACCTCTGCAGGCTTCTGAGCTGTCACCTACTCAAGCGTATCATACATAAAACAGTTAGCAAAGCATGACCCAAGGCCATTACACATGCCTAAAACACGTTTGTGGTAATGTTAATACTAGGTGTCAGTGGGCTGTCAACACTGGTCTTCAGGACCTCATAGCAGCTGTATTATTTCATTTGAACGGATCTGAGAGAACAAGATCTCCACAGAAAAGCTCAGTATGTCAAAAGCAAAATGGTAACTACTTCAAGGCAAGCAGCTGGAATTTATCCCCTATCAGCCTGCTTGAACAGGACTGGGGTCTCAACCCAATCAGCACAGTGCTGAACAGTGATCCAGGAAAACACAGCAACTTTCTTAAAGAGAACAGCTGCCTGACATCAACATGACCGTTTCCAGTCTCAAAATCCTGCATTTTCAGAATGCTCTGGTGAATTGAAACACATCATTCAGCTCTTAGAATAAAAGAACTGTATTCATATGCACATGAGCGTGAACTTTTAGAAGGAAATATAATACTTCCATATACAATATGCACTTGTAAAATATGTAACACTCACAAAAATGAAATATTTAACATGTCCGTTATTTGTTGTCTCCTAATTACATCTTACCTTTATATTCTAGGACTTCAAAGATAAGAAATAACATTCAGTTTTAAGTATATACATACCAGTATGTGTGTTGGGGAAAAGTGAGAGAAAGAGAGAAGGAAATAGCTATAAATTTTCTTTTTCCTGGTTAACATTATTTTCATATACATTCCCCATCTTCCCAACTGAGAGATCTTACTTAGAAGTAGTTGCTCCTCCAATCAGCAAAGGAATCTTTATTGCCAATCTCTCCATTTCCTTGGCGACAAAAATCATTTCATCCAAAGAAGGGGTGATGAGACCAGATAGGCCAATTATATCTATTGCAAATTTACAAACACATACACAAAAAGTTTAGCAAATCCACTCTACAAAGACGCAGAAATTATTACAGAAAGCATTTCTTTCATACATCAGACAGCTTCACGCATCAGATACAAAACAGAGATAAAAAGCATGGTAGTTGCTAGTCTAGAAGCTACGTTTGACCTAATTAGAAAGTGAAAGCTTTCCAAGAATGAAAGTGTTTCCAAACCCCCAGTTTAGGATATTTCTCAACCAGTCTTCACAGCTCCTGAACACCTACTGCTCTAGTTTCAGCAATAAACATACAGTATTTCTGATTAGCAAGCTTCAAACCTCAGAAGTTCAGCACTGAGGAGGGAAACAAGACAAAATAATTACAAGTGCTGTTCTTCGAAACAGCAAACACTTTCCAGCTTCCCCACCTATGTTCCACACAATTCATCTTTTCCAAGATGAAACAGACTGTTTCAAAGCAACTGTAACTTGTTTCAGAAAGTTCATTATTTATTAGAACAATTCATTTCTGATTCCACACTCACTGCTCTGGCAGGGTGAATGCCAAGTTCTTTTACTGATTTAAGACCCAACATGAAGTTATTTAACCTTTCCAAGTCTCCATTTATCCATCTCTAAAACAAATATTACAACATGTCTCTTGGAGTTGTCCTTTCGATACAGGTTTTCAGTTCCTCAGGCTGTTTCACAGAACTGCCAAATACTAAATAATTACTATTGTTAGTGCAGAAGTTCTGATTTATCTGAAGATTGTCTGACCAAGTAACAGACACCACAGGAATGCAATGAGTAGCAATAAAAAAAATGAAAGTGGGTTTAAAATCAAACAATTCAGGAGTACTAATGAAATCTCTCTATACCTGCTTTGTTCTCAACAGCAGCTCTCAATATCTTATCACATGGAGTCATGACTCCTAAATCAATAACTCTGTGAAAAGAAGAGAGATGACACAAAATTCTTTAAAAAGCAAGTCAAGTTTCTGCTAAAGGACAAATACATTGCTCCTACTCTAAATGACTGACCTAAAATTGAAGTTGAAATTGAGATTTTTATTTGTTTGTTTTTCTTAAGACCTCTGTTGGGAATTTTAATATAGGAAATACCTCTGAGTCTGGCAAAAATTTTCAATACATCAGAGTTCCAGATGATACTGTAGGAAAAAAAAAAAAAGGCATAACAGGCTTTTTTCTAAAAAAAAATATATTTTTTTTTTTTTCAGTTGCACTGAGTCTGGCTGAGATGGAGTTAATTGTCTTCATAGCAGCTGGTATGGTGCTGTGTTTTACATTTATGACCAAGCAATGCTGATAACACACTAATGTTTTACGTACTGATGAATGGTGTCTGTCCAGCATCAAGGCCTTCTTCTCTGTTTTTCACTCGAACCCCACAGGGAACAGACTGGGGGAGTGCACAAGAGGTTGGGAGTAGACACAACCAGGCAGATTACCCAAACTAACCAAAGAAATATTCCGTGGCATATGATGTCATGCTCAGCAATAAAAAGGGAGAGGAAGGGACTTAGTGGAGGTTAGCCATCTTTAGCTCAGGAACTGGCTAGGGATCAGTCTACCCATGGGAGCGAGTACCTTTCCATCACTTGTTTGTTTTTTGGTTTTTTTTTTTTTTTCTTTCTGTCTTCTTCCACTTCTCCTTTGCTTTTTAAAGATTTTTTTATCTCCATCCACAATTTTTCTTGCTTTTATTCTTCCTTTCCACTTTCCCCATCCCACTGAGGTTGGCTGAGTGGAAATGAGTGAGTGGCTGCGTGGTGCTTAGCTGCCTACCAGGGTTAGCCAGCAGCAGTGGCATTTCTGAAGTTATGTGGCCAATATAAAGAAGTTTTGTGGACTTGTGTCAGGAACATAAGATGATTCATATCAAAGGGTTTTTTTGTCTAATTAAAGCATACATTTTATGAAATGACACACTGCACTTGCTAGCACTTAATTCTTACTAACCCTAGCCATTGCCAAGGTTTTTATTTTTTTTCATGTAAGCCACCCCAGTCTGCTACCTTTGTTCAGCCTCCCTGATACTCTTGGTGACAGAAAACACTACGGCTTCAGTTCAGTAAGTCTAAATAAAGCTCAAGAAAGCATGAAACCAACAGACAGAATTTCAAGAGATAATGAAACGGAATATACTGCATATACACAGCACTGCTACTGGCTTCAACCTTCTGTGTTTTAAAATAAGGAGATCATTTTGGCTCTTTTTAGAGCAAATTAGAGCCCTAAGTCAAAAACAAAACTAAAAGAACAAACAGTAAGACAGAGGTCCAAAGCAGATTCAGCTTTGCGCAACACTGGACAAACACTTGACAAAGGACTCTGATGGAAACATGACTATTCATTCCAACGCTCTTATCAACCTTGCTGCATGTACACAGGTCTTGAAAGAACTGACTTTTCTAGAAGTTCTGTCTTTTGAAGCTCAGGAACAGGATGAGAATTTCATCTCTTACTTAAAAAAAAGAAAAACCTAGCGAGTTTTTAAAACCTCATTGTTAACAAACAGCTTGAAAAACATACTAAAAGCTTCATATGAATCTTACAAGACTTCCTTTTTCCCCATCACAACATGCAGTCCATATCTAGTCTTGCCTATTACAATTGTCATATCCTATTTCTTCAGACATTATACTTATATGTTTAAGATATTCAATATAAAACAAATACAAAAATTGATGCTGTCATCTATGTTTCAGTTGATGTTCAACTGTATTCACCTTCGACGTCAATGTATTAGGGAAAAAAGTATTAAAGGAGGAGGCTATACACCCTCTCACCTCCCCATTAGTAACAGCTGGTACGATCTGTGTTCCCAACCACAACTTGGGGAACAGAAGACAGTTCCCAAGAAACGCCCACCTCTTATCACCACAACTGCACTTAGCCTAATAAATTAATTAGCTAGCCTTATACAGGTGTGTTCCCAGTTACCTAATGTTAGTCTCTTTACCTGAAGTTGTTGCAGCCCAGAACGACTCCCACAATGTTCTTGCCAATATCATGTACGTCTCCTTTCACAGTTGCTAGTACTATTGTACCATGATAAGGATCCTGAAAGTTGAACAAATAACTCAAGAGTGAAATTACTTGGAAGCCTCAGTGTTTTCACACAGATCTTTCAACTCAACATTGCAATCCTAATCCATGACCAAGACTCTTATTGTAGTACAAGCAATTGCAAAGCATAGTAGAGGCAATAGAGTCAATATTAAAAACTATTTTAAAAGATTCAAGTACTGAAAACTTGCATGAGAATTATCCCTGCAAATTGTGTGGATGTTATTCAAAAATCTGTGTTTAAAAAAAAAAAAAAAAACAAAATAGCAGATAAAAGATTTCAGATCTGGATAGTATTTTGTGCAGTACAATAACTGAACTTCTAAGATATGTCTGCTCCAAATATAAACCTCACCAATGAAGAGTTTAAATAGATTAAACACTTAGGACAAAAGGGTATGAACACTCGTAATTACACGCCCATTTGTGCATCAAGAACAATCTTTCAATGTAATGCGGAAAAGAACGAGAGGAATTAGCAAAAGCAGAAGAGACTAATTTTTCATGCAACACAAATAGCAAGGGAGACATTTCAGTGCAGTGATCAGGCTACTTCAGACTACCCAAGCTAAACAAACAGTCTGGAAAAAGGATCTCCTCGAAGTAGGGAAGCTGTACTGTCACAAACTGGTCCTAGGCTAGATGGCATTCAGCCCTAACAAAGGAGTCCTACCAGCAAGACAACAGTGGAACTTCCTATAGGAATTCTCCACCAGGACACAGGCCTTTGCAATACATTTTTAGTTGTATAATCAGTGTTGTCATTTGGAGCAGCTCCAGGCTATCACAGTGCCATGTTTGAGTTGGTGCAGGATCTGATGCCAGTAACAGACTACTTAAATTGCACAGAATTTAAAGAAAGTGGAAACTTAAGCATATTCTATGTGGAATTAAAAAATATTTTCTGGCCAGTATCTCATCTCCTTTGCAGATGGCAGAACTGGAGGATTAGATCGTTCTATCAAGCATGTTATATTTCTGGACAGTATCAAGTAGTTCTCTGCTTCATGAATCTACATTGCCTTCCGTAGCTGCAATTTTCTGGGGGAAAAAAAAATGTATATATTACCAAGAGTGGTATTAGCATTTCTCATGGTCCTAACACAGACGTTGAATTAAAATCTCTGAATTCTCACCAATGCTGCTGTCTATTAAAATCTATTATCTCTCCAGTGCTCCTGTTTTTACAGAAGACCAGGGAACAGAGAAGGCAAAATGGAGGTCTGTAAGTCAGTCATCTCAGTATATCAGTAAAAAAAAATGCAGCTGAAAATATACTGCTGGAATGTAAGAGAAAACTGGGGAAAGAGATTAATCAAGGACTGAGGGAAGAACAAAAAGTCCTGCCCACATGTATCACACCAACAACTACTGATGATTTAACTAGCGATTGATATCCAAGAAAAAAAAAATGGATTTGCACATGAGCAAAAGGCAAA
Source organism: Tauraco erythrolophus (assembly GCF_009769465.1). Classification (NCBI taxonomy): domain Eukaryota; kingdom Metazoa; phylum Chordata; class Aves; order Musophagiformes; family Musophagidae; genus Tauraco; species Tauraco erythrolophus. Next base: position 88,394,767 of record NC_141466.1, on the reverse strand, counting down.
TCTGTGCTGGGCAGCAAACAACATGGGCCAGAGCACATGCTATTTTAAATAAATCCTATTTAGGGCACACTGCGATTTCAATTGTCTCAAGCAAGTAGGTCCTGAAGTCCTGGGCACACATCCAAAAGGCTTCTTTTTTTTTAATCTTGATAGAGATCCATAGCCACAGCTATTCATCCTCAAATGTAACTATCAATGCTTTGCATTTCCTGGCAGTCTGTGACTAAAACTGTCCTGGAGGCTACAGTAGTCTGGGTAACATCAGATGGATCAGGTACCAGAGTCTGCAAATCATTTTCCTTCAAGTCAACATCTAACTCTGGAGATACATGCAGCTGGTTTTTCCTCTCTCACTAATTCTCTATACAGTGACAACATTTTTTGAAGAGGAAGGCACTACACCCCTCGCCCAGCAGAAGGCAGAGGAAGCAGGAGCACAGACACCCTACATTTTCCCTCCTGTTCTCCTCAACCACACAGAATATATCACAATCTCTTCAGAGTGCTTCCTATACTTTCAAGAACCTCTCAAATTCCACATCGCTTGTTTTTAGCCAGAGAATTAAGTGCCAGAGGGTTGACAGTAGATTGTAATCCAGTGCTCATGGAAGTAATGGGGTAATGATTTTCACTGACTACAAACAGCATCAGAACAAACCAGAAGGTGCCAAATACTGGCATTGTCATCTGAATTAAAATAAAAAAAGAACAACATGAGCAGGAGAGAGATGACACATAGAAAGGTGACTCATGACAGCCAGAGAACAGATTCGCTTGAGGTACTGGAGAGAAGACACCTTCTTCACATCCAGAAAGATCACGGGAACAGAGACTAGGCATTCTCCTTCTTCCATTGAGATTAGGTAGGTTTGACTATAAGGTCATTTTTCTTTCTAAATTATTTTCTGTATTCATTACATTTATCCCAGGCAATCACACAACAGAACCACAGCAAACAGAAAAGATACAGTGTAAGAAGATTTCAATGTAAGAATTAAGAAAATTCAATCATTCAAAAATTCACAGAAGGGAAACCAAAGGAAATACACGAATACCACAGTTTAGAGAAATTCTGCTATTCTTCCTTTTTTGTGTGTGTGCTAAATACCAGATTCTGATAAAAGCTATTGTCTCTGAGAACTCATGAAGACAAGCTAAGGTTGCACAGGACTAAAGAAAATTAAATGTATATCAAACCTAAATTCGATAGGCAAAGACAAGAGAAGAAAAATATTTAACAACCAAAACTGTAAGCACCTATCACATTACAAATATAGTAGGAAACAGCAGACATGTGTATTTAAAAGGAGATTTCGTCCAATTCACCTGAACTCTTTTCTACTGAATAGAATCTTGTCAGTATAGAGAAACAAGGGACATCCTGCATCTTCATTCTCCAATGCTCATATCACACATTCCATTAGCCAAATTTGGAAGAAATTAATTCAAGCATATGCACAGGTAGGTTCACAAAACTATTCTCAAGTATCACCAACTGTTGGCTGTTAAACAGGAAATGCTATAAAGGAAAGGCCCACAAGGATTTGAAAATCACTGGATATTTTCCAGTACATATATTTTACATATTACATAAAAAGTAGTCTTCACAAACTGGTGAAAAAACACACGTAAGAAAAGACAACTATATTCAGATCCTGTTTTCATAAACACTTGTCCCCTGCAACTTGGTCATGGCTACACATGCAATGAGTATGCTACTCTATCACAAAAAAAAGAGGTCATGAAGAAAAGAGATGGAAGAATTTGATTTGTTTAGCTGGGAGAATGGTCAGGGCTATGGGGAAGGGAACAGATGAGTAAAGAGAAACTTGGCAACAGGCTTTGAACATGCTAAAGGGAGTTCCATAATTCACTGAGAACAGAAATAGCAGAAGCAAATGGCAAAATTTGCCATAAGGTTAGAAGTATCACAAATAAATAACACTAGAACTAATGCCTACAAAAACAGAATAAGTAAGTAACACTAGTATAAAAGGCCTACAAAGGTTTATGGCATCCTGCAGGAAACTTGTGACAACATCCTAGGCAAACACCAAGCAGAATGCCACTGGGGAACGCCACTTGGCTCACTGGGGAAGTTCCGCTGGACTGGAGGCTGGCGGATGTTACCCCCATTTACAAAAAAGGGCGGAAGGAGGATCTGGGGAACTACAGGCCTGTCAGTTTGACCTCGGTGACGGGCAAAGTCATGGAACAGGTTATCCTGAGTGCTATTAATGAGCACATACAGGTTAACCGGGTGATCAGGCCCAGTCAACATGGGTTTATGAAAGGCAGGTCTTGCCAATCAAACCTGATCACCTTCTATGACAGGGTGACCCGCCTGGTTGACGAGGGAAGGGCTGTGGATGTAGTTTTCCTTGACCTCAGTAAAGCCTTTGATACAGTTTCTCATAGTGTTCTGGTGGAGAAACTGATAACTGCTGGCCTGGATAGGCACACCCTCCTTTGGGTTAAAAACTGGCTGGATGGCCGGGCCCAAAGAGTGGTGGTAAATGGGGCCAAATCCGGCTGGAGGTCGGTCACCAGTGAGGTTCCCCAGGGCTCAGTGCTGGGTCCAGTTCTGTTTAACATCTTTATCAATGACCTGGATGAGGGAATTGAATGTACCCTCAGTAAATTTGCGGACGACACCAAGCTGGGAGGCTGTGTCGATCTGCTCGAGGGTAGGGAGGCCCTTCAGAGGGATTTGAACAGACTGGATCGTTGGGCTGAGGCCAATGGCATGAGCTTTAATAAGGCCAAGTGCAGAGTCCTTCACTTGGGGTATAAAAACCCCAAGCATCGCTATAGGCTCGGGGAAGAGTGGCTGGAGAGCTGCCTGGCGGAGAAGGACCTGGGGGTGTTGGTTGACTACCGGCTTGATATGAGCCAGCAGTGTGCCCAGGTGGCCAAAAAGGCCAATGGGATACTGGCGTGTATCAAGAATAGTGTGACCAGCAGGAACAGGGAAGTGATCCTGCCCCTGTACTCGGCACTGGTGAGGCCGCACCTGGAATATCGTGTCCAGTTTTGGGTCCCTCGCTTTAAGAGAGATATTGAGCTCCTGGAGCGAGTTCAAAGAAGGGCGACTAAACTGGTCAAGGGGCTGGAAAATAAAACTTATGAGGAGCGGCTGAGGGAGTTGGGGCTGTTTAGCCTGGAGAAGAGGAGGCTGAGGGGAGACCTGATTACAGCCTACAAATACTTGAGAAAAGATGGTGGGGAGGTGGGGGAAGGGCTCTTTACATTAGTGTTGGGTGATAGAACAAGAGGAAATGGGTATAAGCTTAGTCAGGGGAGATTCAGGTTGGATGTTAGGAAGTATTTCTTCTCTGAAAGGGTTGTCAGCCCCTGGAATAGGCTGCCCAGGGAGGTGGTTGAGTCCCCATAGAATCATAGAATGGTTAGGGCTGGAAGAGATCTTCAAAGGTCATCTAGTCCAACCCCCCTGCAACAAACAGGGATATCTCCAACTACATCAGGTTGCTCAGGGCCTCGTCCAACCTGGCCTTGAATGTCTCCAGGGATGGAGCATCCACCACCATCCTGGATGTGTTTAAGAATAGGGTGGATGATCTACTTGGGGATATGGTTTAATGGGGATTAGGGATGGTTGGACTCGATGATCTCTAAGGTCTTTTCCAACCTAGAAATCTATGAATCTATGAAAATCTTTACTTCGTAAATTTCAGATCTACTTCAAACTATGCCAAGATTGTCAGTTTCCATATAACTGCATCAACTTTTCAGCATGAAAGCTGCATAAATGTCATTAACAAAAAATAATTTCAATTTTTGTCTTGGCATGCTATGAAAGTTACGGCACAAATGACTGTGTCTTGCCTCTTCCTCTGTGCTGCCTCGTTCAGCTCTCCTTTCCTCTCTTTCTTTTTCCATATAGGGTATAAGGTGGCCAACTGCTTTCTTCATAACTCGAGCAGACTTTATCACCTGCATAGATAAATAGAGGGAGGGAAAATAAAAAATAAAGACCAGGTATAGGAATAGCCTCAGATTTCTTATAGCTTTCTTTTCTTCCCCTTCAAACAGTAAACAAAACTTCATTTGTAAACCCAGATTCCAGCTCTGCAGAGCGTTCTGTGGCAGTAAGCTGCTGGTCCTACTGGACTAAGGCTTTACACATGACACTTGCTTTAACAGGGCAACCTCTCAGACCACTCACAATAGAGTTGGAAGCTACAAACAGGCCCAGGCTTGGAAGGTGCTAAACATAACAGTTTTTATTTGGATCTTTTTTCTCTCTTGCTCTTTTTCACAGGCTTAGACTTAAAACTACATTTCAAATAAAGGTAAACCACCTAGTAAGAAAGGAAACAAACATGTAAAACTACAGAAAGAAAGTCAAGTTCCAAAGTAAAGAAAAAAACGGGCTACTTCTTAGCAGCACCTGAATTTTCAAAATTCACATGCTGTATCTGAAAAAAACAACCAGCATAGAATGTTTCGGCTACAGTTTACAATGCCAGTTTTTGCAAAATAGGAAAATATATGAAATCATTTTCTCATTACCTGAGGTAGAAACATCTTTCCAGCTCCAAAAAGATCACCAACGATCTTCATGCCATTCATCAAAGGCCCTTCAATTACATTTAGAGGTCTGGGATATTTTTGCTGATTTAATCTTGCTTCTTCTGTATCTTCTGTGACATACTTCTCGATGCCCTGGGAAAAAAACTGAGACGCTTTTATCTTGCTAGAAATACAGCTTTTAGTTAGTTGCCTTCTCTCCACCAAAAAAACACAATGAAAGTACGAACAGATACTTTAGATACAGCTAGTCTTTAAGAGTACTTCAAATGTGTACTTAAAACAGGTTTTCTTCAGAAACAGAACACTGTGTAGTTCTTAGGCAGGCATATAAAATTATTCAAAGCAAGAGTCCCCAGTATTAATAAGTTGGTTTGTTTTTCTTCAATATGTCGTAAGAAAAACCAAAAATTCAAAGATTGTTTCCTCAGCACAAGTGGCACACATTGCAGTACTGTTAAAGGACCAAAATAAAACTCGAGAAAGTAAAAGCGGCATGTTACTACCAGTACTAGTGGAATAAAACATTAAGGGTCAAAGACTTCAACTTGTGAAGCTTAAGACAAACGACCACAGTTTTCTCTGTTAGTGAAGTTCATTAAATATATTAATGAAATATATTATTAGTTAACAGCTTTTACAAGAATGGCAGTTGAAGAATTTTTAAAGCCAAAGGGTCCCTTAAAGTCTGAGCTAAGATCAAGTCTCGGAGACCTGATGGGTAGGAAAATTTTCTGCACAGATTCACCTTTATGAGAGCATATTCCAGCCTTTCCTCGACGGAGCCTTTCCGCCACTCATCCGTCAGTACAACTTTTTTCCCTCCTTGGGCATGATTCTGAAGAGGAAAAGACATGCACAGGAGCTTGCAAGCTTAAAAATTACAACCATTGACTTTACTTTTAGAAAACTGAGGATCATTTCAAGTACTAACTCCTAAAATTATTTTAGATTATTCAAAAGGTTTTTATATACATGCAAATCATATTGCAAATACCTGTGATGTACTACAGACACTTAGGAGGTATATATCCCAAAGAGTATATAGCTCAATAAAGATGTAAACAAAACAAAGTAAAAAGTCTTTTTTTTAAAACAAAGAGAGTAACCAAAAAAAGAGAGTAACCAAAAAAAGAGAGTAACCAAAAAAAGAGAGTAACCAAAAAAAGAGAGTAACCAAAAAAAGAGAGTAACCAAAAAAAGAGAGTAACCAAAAAAAGAGAGTAACCAAAAAAAGAGAGTAACCAAAAAAAGAGAGTAACCAAAAAAAGAGAGTAACCAAAAAAAGAGAGTAAAAAAAAAAAAAAGAAAACCAAAAAAGCAGAGGGAGCAGTTCAATAATTTTCACACTCTTAAAAACAATAAAAGGACTAATCCTAAGGGTTTTACTTCTGGGAACATAATTTAAATTGATTCCTGGCCCATCCACTACACTTCATTTTAAAATTCTAATTAATTTGGCACTAACTCCGTTTCTGCTGGAATAGGTTGTTATTCCATATCATGGATGTGTTTTCAACCACGTGGCCTACAGAACTACTGCTTCTCACGCACACAGACCACCCCAAACCCTCGCACACCTCTCTTGGCCTCCCACTCCCCTTTGCTATGAATGCAAAGGCCAAAAGGAAGGAAGGAAGCTCATAAGCACCCACCCAGGAAGGCTTGTGGAAGAGCATGGTATCCACTACTTCAACCACTACACTTCAGGCAAGTCATCTGTTTTCCTCCCTCAGTTATTCCATGTAATCTGACATCTTTCGGTCCTTACGAACCTCTTATACTTTTGAGTGCTCAAGAGCAAGTTTTTAAAGATAGAGCCATGGGAAAATCATGGAAACAAGATCTAGCTCACGAGAACAAAAGTCAGAACAAGTTTTCATTCCTGTTTATATGAATGTTGGCTAACTTCACAGCTTCTTGTTGCTAACTCTTATTCATTCATAAGTCTAGTTTGTACAAAGAGAAGGAAAGAAGGAGGAAAATGTTGCCCAGAGAGGTTGCAGAGTCTCCATCCTTAGTTATGTTGAAAACCCAACTGGACGTGGCCCTGAGCAACCTGTTCTTGCTGACCCTGCTCTGAGCAGGGTGGTTGTACTAGATGCTGCCCCAGCAGTCCCCTTCCCACCTCAGCCCTTCTGTGATTCAACAAAATGGTACAAATTGCTCCTTAACCTCTGGCCAGACACTTTAGCAAGGCAGTCATTCCAACCTAAAAACAACCCATGAAGCTTAGGGTGGACATGCAAGGACCACACTGGCAAGCACTACATGCATATCTTTAAAAAGAGGATGATCATACTGCATTCTGAGGATGAAAAAACCTGCCTTTGGAAGTACAACTCCTATTGCCATAAATGGGACAAAGCTTCAGTTTGAGAATGTTGGCAGCTATACACTTAATGGAAAATGTTTTTCTAATCTCAAACTTCAAATGAAAACTGATCTCCTGAATGTGCAAGGAGTAAGTTCCTCATTTTTCCCCATAGGTCTAGCATTCGAACAACTGGCAAAGTACAGTACTATTACCTGAAGGAACTAGGAGGAAACTTCACTGGTGCTGTATTAGAGACGCGATACTTGAAACAGGACTGCACATTCTACATTCTTTGTGCAGAATAAACTGCAGTAAGTGGAAATAGAAAGAACATATGCACTTACTGACTAATGCATATACTTCTGTGTTCAAAAAAACCCTTTAGATAAAAGAACTTAAAGCCATTCAATTCCTCTGTATCAGAATAAATGTATCCTCTGTATCTTTATTCCTTTATATCTGAATAAAGATATTGAAATATGCCTCAAAATCTGAAAACTTATGTAATGATCTTTCTCATTGGCTGTGACTATCTATTTGGACTCTCACATTTGTCCAGGGCCAAGATGAAATCCAAATCAGGATGCTTACCTCCAGTGAAAACCTGAAAGTTTAACATTTTATGTTAAATTTTAATGGAGCTTTTAAAGATGTTTTGTATTGAGAGTGCCTCTCTTTTTTGCAATCAGGGGATGTTTTACTCCCACAACAAAACTACCACCATGCAGAGATTCCCAAACTTCTAGATCTAGGAGTCATCATCCACTTCCATTTCTACTTTTCATGCTCCATTTAAATTCACATTCTGCCTTCTGCAGAAACACTGCTTAAGCAATCCCTTTCTAATTCCCCTTCTTTTTTTCTTTCTCTTTATGCATCCCTGAATAACCTAATGGTACAACTCTGCTGTCGTGGTTTAGGCTGGCCAGCAACTAAACACCACACAGCCACTCACTCATCCTCCCCCACTAGCAGGGGATAGGGAAGAGAATTAAAGGGGAAAAGGGAAAGAGAGAGACTCATGGGTTGAGATAAGAACAATTTAATACTGCTACTAATAATATATGCATACATACATATGTATAATGATAATAATATATATATACAGACAAGTGATGCACAGTGTAATTGCTCACCACCCCTTGACCAAGGCCGTCTCATCCTGGACTAAAGATCCCAAAACAGATAAGTCCTGACACCGCGATCCTGGACAAGCAAGAGGCCCAAAAAGAGAGCGAGAGAGAGACACAACATTCCGAGAGACCAAGAGTGAGAGCCCCAGAAGAGCAAAGGTCCTTCTTTTCAGTTAACTCATTTTTATACTGTGCATGATGTTGCATGATATGGAATACTCCATTGGCCAATTTGGCCCTCAATCCTAAATCTAAGTACAAATCATAAGGGCAGTTGTGGACCCTCTGTTCCGGCTATGCTCCCCCCTATCCTGCTGTGCTCCTGCACACTGTCAAGAACACGGCAGCCGAAAATTCCTTGAGGTCTCAGTGCCAGCTATAAATCTCAGTGCGCTGTCAGCATTCTTCTCAGACCGAGTCCCAGACTAAAACCAAAACACAGAGCTCTTCTAGGTGTTAAAAAGAATTCCGTCCCAGCTGAAACCAGGACATCTGCTTATACAGACAAGATCACTCCCAGATGAATTGCTTAGACACTAACAGCACCATCTAAAATAGCCTAAGCACAAGGGATAAAGAGAGTCTTCCTGTCCTGGTTTTCTACATGTTGCCACTGTTCCTAAAAAGCACATACCATCATAGGGCAAACTACAAACCAATTGAAGCTGTGCAGAGAAATAATACCTCCAGGAGCTACAAAATAGGAATGCAAACCTTCTTGTGTGCTTAAACATAAGAGCCACCTAACCCAGAAAGATTTTTGCTGTATGTTCTCTTCAGAACAGGATTTCACCAGTCCTCTCATGGCTGATAACCTGGAAACTTTCAGGTGCATAAACTTCATCTTCTATCACCATCATTATTACAGCACCACAAAAACACTAAATAGCTGATCTTCACTCTCGACATGAGTTACATGAACTGGAAGTCTATGGCACAGCCAGAACCACAAGCAACTACCTGACCTTTTACCTACACTCCAAGGAAACCATTAGCACCAGAGAGACAGGTTTACTCTTTGTCTCTCACAGTGCACTTGTCAATTAAGCTCCAGCAACAAGATTTGCTTCGGTTGTGAATTGGCCTTCTCTGGTTATTGTTTATTTGTTTGCTCGTGAGGGTTTTTTTTTTTTGTTTGGGGGGTGGGGGAGTTTAGTTGGGATTTTTTGCTTCTTACTGTTTCGGGGCTAATTTTTTTTAAAAAGAATGCCTATGCAGCTTGGTCTCCTGAAGCATAAGAAGAACTTTGGTGCAGGATCGTTCAAGGAACCTATGAAATTGGTGAGGCTCAATCTCTCTCGGAGTTCAAATTTTATTCTATACTAATAACTGAACCACTTGCAGTAACATTAGTAACTTCTAACATTTACAGGCTGTTCTACCTGTCATCAGCAGGGAGGTGTTAAAAGTCCAGGTGCTAAGCTAACTATTATTCAAAGCTTAAAATTGGAAGTTACCTGAGCATAATGTAAAAGTTTCTCTGTCGCATCAGGATCTTTGTTCCAGATTAGATTCTCACACAGCTGCAGCAATTCCTTCTGGATATCATCATACACTGGCAGATTCCCAGCATTCACAATTCCCATGTCCATGCCACACTGAAAGAACCATGCAGAATCCCCCAATCAGGGCTGTCAGACATGGCACTCCACATCTGCTAAGCACTAACGTATGAAAGCCAAAAGCACATCATACCTTAATCGCATGGTAAAGAAACACCCCATGCATTGCTTCTCGAATGGCATCCATTCCTCGAAAGGAAAAAGACAGATTGGAGAGACCTCCACTTATCCTGGCTCCCGGCAGTGTTTCCTACAGGAATTGCACCCAGATTTTTAGAAAAGTGCTTTCCAAAAAGGAAACGTAAGCAAAGCACTCAGTCCACAAAACAGTTGGCCCCTGAGCTGCGGTGCATTGGCACCCTTTCTGTCTTCCCTGTTCCAGATCCTTCTAGTTACTCAAATTCATAAAAAGCAATTCAAATCTCTGCAGAAAAAGATACAAGTAAAAAGAAAGATCCAGCATAGTTATGTGTAAGCAACTACCATGGTATCCATAGTCATAGGTGCTATTCTAAACATATCAGTCCTCCCACAGTAGCATTCCAGATTTTCCCCCTGCAGATCTACTTATGGTTGTTCCATCCCCCACTCCTCTGGAAACAGAAGCACTCAACTTCCTTCTTGCACATTCAGGAGCAGGCTGTAGTTGAGCAGCTAACCTCAAGGGTGAGGTTGAGCAGCTAACCTCTCCCTTCCAGAAGCCCTGTGGTGACAAAATAGCCTGTGGGATGTTGAAGCCCCAGACTGCTACAGACAAGATCATCTCCAGACCAATCAAGTTGCCTTGTGAAAAACAACAGTGCAGCTGCCTTGGCTGTATCCAGGTGATGTTCCTCACTGCTGTACTTCCTTACACACATTTTGGCTAAATAAAAAGTCACGTTACTGCACAAATCCCTTCCACAGTAACAGAAATATTATTAATTTTAAAAGGCAGCTTTCATGTACTTTCAAAGAGCTTCCTTTTAGCTAGAATATGAATGTGATTGTTACCTCACTTAATTAATGTAGCATATTTACAGTAGAGATAATGGATTGTAATATATTTGTAGAACTATTTGAAGTTCTGCTGGAAATACAGCAATATTGGGGTATGTCTGCACTTCAGAGGAATAGTCCTCCTTGCTAATTTAAAATGCATACAATTTTGCAGCAGTGTTTTGCTGTTGCTGTTTGAAGGTGGGGAGTGTTTTTCTGTTTTGTGATGGTTTGGGTTTTTAAGTAATCTCAGCAAAATGCTTCAAGTTAAAATAAGCTTACAACTCACTTTTATGGTTTTAGTAGCATTGATAAAATTAACAGCATATAGGTTATGTTCTTCCATTCCAGTTCCTATGGTCAAAATATTAGGGTCAAATATTATATCATTTGGATTGAAGTGCACTTTTTCCACAAGGAGGTGATAAGCCCTGGAACAGATTGCAATCTTGTTTTCTGTTTCTGTTGCCTAGTGGAGAAGAAAAAAGTTCTGACATGAAACTTACACGCAACACAAAAAATAAACACCTCAGAAACCATTTACAGTTCCCGTGACTCAAGACTGAGAATCTGAATGTCACAAACACTAGAAAAGGATTATATAGAAGAACTTTGTATTAAAAACATCACTACACCTGTACCTGGAGTTTTGACTCATAAAAAACAACTTTGCTCCCCAACATTTCATCATCTTATGCAAAGTTTAATATGTGGTTTTTGACATAACTGAATTAATTCACAAAGATTCCACTCTCATGCAAAACTCGGTTTCTGAACTAAAAAAAGTCTTCTATGAAGGAAGGGTTCAGCATGGCTGAATAGTGAGAGACATGCTCTTGCGCTAGCAGAGTACTAGAGCAGCACTTGGACCCCTCACACGTGAGCACCACAAGAAATGCTTATATATCAGGGTCAAAACTACTACTAAGACTATAGAGACCTCTTTGAATCACCTCCATCAATGAAACAAAACAACTTTGTCTTACACGAAAGTAAGAAAGCCTTGCACTCCAGAAGCAAAATACCTCTCCTTTAAAGTGACACTCACCTGGCCCACTTCGTCAAAAGCCATGACAACCACAGCCGCTCCATACAACTTAATTTTCCTCGCTTTCTCCAAAAAGTCCTCCTCACCTTCCTTTAGACTGATGCTGTTTACAATGCATTTCCCTTGGCAACATTTCAAACCTGCTTCAATCACTGAAAAATTTGAGGAGTCAATGCATAACGGCACCTGTAAATAACAGAGAAGTAAGCCAGGGGAATACCTACAAGTTGTGAACTAGAGTTCCACATGCTGTTTGCCCATCTGGACACAAAAATGCACACAACGTTAATCGGCATTTATGAATAGGAAGTTTCCAGATGGCATTTGTAGATTCACTTTGCTTTAAATGCAAAACTCAGAGCAAATTTTACACAAGAGCTTCTATGGCAACACCACATGTTATAGAGAGACCTCTACTTCTCCTTGCATCGTCTTGCATTTCTGAATCAGCTATTCATTTTCAGAGAACGCACTTTGCATAAGTATCTTTTAAAACCATCCTATATCCATAGCAATTTTAAGTTTTGTGGAAAGCAATATGCACTGTCAATATATAGATTATGGCTCAGAACTGCTGCAAAAGGAACCTGCATTTGGCTTTTCTAACCAATGAAAAGTATTGTCATATATTTAGCTGAAATCAGATAGAAAATGTTAAAACCTCTGTTTCCCTCAAAGGCCTTCCCTATGACAGTTACTTTTTCCTCTTGGGGAACACCTACATCTTCTTATTAACCACCTAAACTGGCTACTAAACAAATCAGTATCAACATTTTCTGAAAGGCAATTTCCAACTCAATAAAAAGGTTCTTTATTGTGCTTTTGAGTGACTCAATTACAACCTTTGCAATATCAGGTTCTGAAGAAATCAAGTTACAAAATCTTGTCATTGCAGCAGGGCCATCCAGCATCCCATCATCCATATTGATGTCAAGAACCTGGGCCCCCATCTCAACTTGCAATTTGGCTACACTCAGGGCTTCCTAAAGAAAAAGTAAAAAACCAGAACAACAGTCAGTAGAAAGAAGCCTAGTCATTCTCAGGATAACATTTCACTTCTCCAAAATAAGCATGCAGCTGAAAAAAATTTATAAGACATTCCGTAAGAGAATAAGGAAATGGCCTGTGATGTACAACAACACACAAAAGTCGTTAGTATAGCACAACTGGTAACTAATTTGTTCACAAAAACACGACTCCAGAGACCTAATGTGCTGGTAGTGTCATTGACTGTAGACCGCTGGACATATGATTAACTGAATTATTTAAGATTTGCATGGAAACAAGGACTTATGACTGCACAAGATTACAGGAAAACAGTCTCTGTGATGGCATGAAATAAAGGTCTTGCATCACAAGCTTTGCTGTTTTATAACACAGAGTACTTAATTTTTGGAGGTTCTTCAGCATTTTTTCCAGCTGCCGAATAATCACCCAGTGCTAAGAAGGAACTACTAAAGTTTTCCCTCTGGCCTACACAATTATCTGAACATGTATATCCATTTGCTTTCTCTTTTTTGTCACTTTGCAGGTTGAGACGACAAAAAATAAAAGCGTTTTTTAGTTGCTCACAGCTTCTAACAACCTGTGTTTAAAGCTCTCTCTATTTAGTAGGTCTAACCTGCCTCATGACTTGTAAGAGCTTAAGAGTCAAACTTCCTAAAAAATGAACTAAGGCTTTCATTTTGATCGAATCAGCAAGAACAGCAAAGCATACTCTGAAGCAGAGTCTCAGCTCTCAAGAAATGTCACTTTACTATTTGTTTGAATGTCACAGAAACAATTTACACCAGTGAAGAATGAGCACTCCAGCCTTTTCATTTCTGCCCTGCAGCTGTTTCAAGAAAACAACTACCTTCTAAGCAACTTTTCTCTAGCACCTGTCATGTAGCATGCTCGAGCCAGTGATCGAAGTATAGGAAGATTAGATGCAACCATAATGCTGATCAGGATTGGAAAAGGGAGGGAAAGAGAGTGAGGGCTGAACAGTGGCACAATCTGTCCAAAGTCAGATGTACCCCACATCCTGGAAGGAGGGAATACACCCTCTTTCCTTCTTCCCTCCTCTGTAAATCCACCTCTAGATACAGTAGGGACCAGGACATTTTCTAAACCACCATCAGCTGTGTAACTTAATTCAAAATGCAAAGTCATGTTTCCTGTAACACTTGGAGGGGGGAGGGGAACCACACCATACCACATTCCAAAGCCCTTGTAAAACCCTTCTCACAAATTTACTAGGAGCTGGTGAGCACAGAAACAAAGGACAGTGAGGAAGTAAACTCTCCTTGTTGTCTTAATCTTGTAACTGGTGTAGAATAGTGCTTTGTGCCAACAAAAACAACAACTAACAGCAGTGCAATGGAGCAATGAAAAATCAGAGCATTAGCTATGAAGATAATTGTTAAAATGTATACTTCATAGTTGCCTGCCATGATGAGTTTAGCAAACTTCCGTGATCCTGCAACATTGCAGCGTTCGCCAATATTAACGAAATTGGTGTATGGCCCAATCCTGAATGGCTCCAGACCTTAAAAAGATATTTTTGAACATATTTGTAAAAACAGAAAAGAAAAAAACATGTAAGAAAGACAAAAGCTCTTTTCTAAACTATGGAATAGAGATGTCTCTCTCTAATAACAGCGATTTCTCAGCACATCAGGATACGCACAAATCTAATGAGTAACTAGCAAAGAAACAACATCCAACACATATGCCAAAGGTTTCTATCCTTCCTCAATGACAGTAATTTACCTGACCTATGAAAAATAACAGCCAATTTGTTCAACATAAAATGATGTGAAGCTGCAATTCTTTGGGCATCTATGTGTATGCACATATACACCTTACCTCCATTTCCAACTATCTCATGACTCTACCACCACCAGAGAAGGAGCCCACTGAACTGACTGACAAACAAGGTCAGCTCTTAACCGTGTGCCCAAGCTCAGAGAAACGAGCCAAGTGGGACTCTTGGGTAGCAGGCAACTCAGAGGCAAACTAACCTTAGAGCAGAACAGAATAAGCTAATGCATGAAACCACAGGCCAATTATGATTTATTTAATTTATGCTAAACTCATCTGACTTTGAGATTAAAATACCAGGACAAAAAGAAGATACTGTTTTACTTGGATACATGTCCCAAAGGCTTAAAAGAAGGTCTGGCTCAGGAAGATACAGATCTAGACTCTGCTAGAACAAAAGATGTTCTAGACCTGGATGTATTGCTGGAACACTGTCCCAGTATGACTGGATTGACATCTGAGACAATGCAGTGCAGTTGTCTCACAGCAGGTGAACAAAGATCGTGTTCCAGCTCTGACATTAACTGCAGTCAAATCACCTGATCGCTCTGTGCTTAACCCTCTCATGTTTCAAAGTGAGGATAAAGATACTCACTCACCCCTACAACGTGTCTGAGACTTGCAGAGTAAAATATGCTGGCTTAGTAATATTATAAAAGATTGTAATAAAATGTTTCATTAATCCTTTGGCCAAAGCAGTAAGATTTCCATGTGGTTACACATCCACAAGCTTGCTGAATTCAAGTAGAACCTAAAACCCACAGTGCTGTTCTGATCAGCAGAAAACAGCAAATAAATTTATAAAGGAAGGTTGCATGAGTTATAAAGCTCAAGCTGTTACACTCCGTTTTACCTGACAGCAGCATGTATCCTTGAGAGAGAGAAGGTGGAACACGAGGCTTACAGAATTTCACAGCTTCGGCAATTTTCCTGAGTTACAGAAAGAGGAAAGTGAAGAGTGAAGTTTTTGATTAAAATTAAACCACTCCAGACAAAACTCAAACAGACACACTAGACATATACCTACATCTCCAATTTAGCCCTGTAGCAGACAAGACTAATTAGCATGTTTCACTTCATGTGGCCAAAGGCAAAAACACTCCCAGAAGATCCTATCTTAGCTATTTGCAGGGAATGTACAAAGCTGAAGACTTACCAAATACGGAATGTGGGATATTATGCCAATGGGATACCCGACGGATACCATAGCCAGTCCTCAATCACATTGACCCTTACTGTATTCATGATTTGCTGAGCTGAGCAATTAATGATTGCAGCACAAAAATCAAGGGACATTGTTCTGTGCTGAGATGCATTTCTCAAATGCTGGAATGACTCATGTTTTCACTTTCTCTTCACTACAGTTAGGAGGGACACACAGCATCCTCTACATGCTCAGATACCACCTCTTCCCAGACTGTATGAATCACAGGGCCCCTTCTCTTTCAAGCCCAGGTGAGAAAGGGAAGTTTTCGCACTGACCTACTTCCACTGAGAAAGATACAAAACTCTCCTTCTCACCAGCGAGGACTAGGCACCAGCTGTACAATGTTCCCAGATCTCCTGTTCAGAAATCTCCACCCCATATCCACACACTCTCCTTCCTTCTATCAAGAAAGTAAACCTCAAGTTTCACCTTCTGGCTAATATGGCCAAAAAGAGAAAGAACATATGGCACAATGGAACAGAGATGGGAACTCTACTCTATCCAATGGTAAAGAGAGAGAAATAATTCCAAAACAATTTTAGATGACAAAACAGCAGAGGTATAGTCATTGTTTGAACCATGTCTCTACTCGTTCTTCATGATATACATGGCTATGAAAGCTGGGTTATTTCTATTCCATGTATTGCTGCTATTGGTATTCAAGTGATCTATTTCTTCAGGAAACTCTAAGACAAGCCATGCAATATTGCTCCACAGCAGCACCTGAAGTTGTAGCTCATGAGGTACCTGATATGTGCTGGTGTAGTACCACAGCAACCTCCAACTATGTTGACCAAACCATCCAAAGCAAAATCCTGTAAAATGGAGGGAAAGAGAATTTTGTTTCAAGTTAATACAGGTATCCTATACATATATTTTTATAGAGAGAGAAAGAGATTGGTTTTAGATACATATTTTTTTTTTTTCTCCATATGTTAAGCAAATCATGGGGATAAAAAAAAAATTTAAAAACATCAGTACTATTTCTTCTCTTTAGGATTTGTTTTGAGATGTGGATTTCCAAGACTAACCAGCAATTTCAACACCTAATTTCAGGAAACTACATTTGAAACTGGCCTATTTTATACTGAAGCTCCAGATGAAAACTTGGATGAATATCAAAGACTAGTCACACTGTACTATAAAAGAGAATTAACATGCAGCAGATACTGTGTTCTTGCTGACACACTGCAGCTCCAGTCACACAGTTCTGTCTTGCACAGATCAAGTGTCACATGCAAGGACAGCCTGCACTGCAACACCACCAACATCAACGGTTTCTACACACACAACTCTGTAAAATTCTGCCAATTCATAAAAACCGCTCAGCTTTTTCAACAATTCCCAAATGTAAAAGAAAGAACATAGTAGCGCAAATGAGTAACATCCACAGATCAAGCTGCAGGAAAGCTACTTAGTGTAAGACATGAAAGTAATTAAGGTTTTCAGAGTTTCACAAGTAATTTTTTCTAACCTTGTATCTCAAAATCACTACCATTCAACAAACTGTAAACAATCCAAATGACGTGTAGAGCCATCTGAGGAAAAAATCCACACCACAGTATTTTAACAAATGCGTACAAAATACACGCAAAGAATTCTTGTCTACCAGTATGTCTGATATGACACATTCACGAGAAATATTTCATACCTTTATATGCTTGGCAGTCACTTCTGGAGTTTCATCATAGCCACCAAAAGTATTGGGAAGACCTTGAAACATTATTTTTTTAGTATTACAATTTGTTTGAAGCTCACAAGAACAGAATTAAATTCCATAAGAGACACAATTAAAGTAGCTACACTTGTATGTGGAAAAAAATGCCTTGCAATCATTACTTAACAGGTTATTAATCATGCAAGAGAGCATTCTGGGTTCACTGTCAGAGAACTAACAACAGTTACTTTCAGCATTTTAAAATATTCACCTCTTTTTAACAATAAAAACAATCATCTTTTCAAGCTAATTCAACTCTATTATCGCTGATGACATGGAATGGTTTAGTTACATTTTGTATGCCTGTAAGCATAGGAACAAGTGCACCAACACACCTGCGTTGGGGTAACAGATGATGTAGGCTGTTGTACATTTTCCAATTGTTTCAATGTATGGTCTCATTTCAACTGCCCCTAAAGCACAATTTAAGCCGACACTGGAAAATAAATTTCCAAAAATTATTTTGAGGTAAAAAAAACCTTTTACACACAAAACAGACAAATGTTAGTGCTGGCAACTGCTAACTCCCACAATCATCTACAACAAAACCAATCTATATGCAATTTCTTTAATCATCATCATCAATCAGCAAGACTCCAAAAGGAAAACCCTTGTGTGGAAGAAAAGCTCATGAGGGAGGTGGACTGGACTGAATTGAAATGGGAACAGTAAATCAAGATTTCATTTCAAAATCTAGGAGAAAAGTGGCAGCATTTTGACAGCAACTGCAGCAACACAATGGCTCTGTATTGCCTAGGTGAGAGAGAGAACAAGGGGAATGAGAATGGCACATACTACAGGAAGAAGTATGAAAAAGGTTGAAAGAGTAAGACCTGCTTCAAGCCACTAACTCATCGTTTTCTTTTAAAATTATACATAAATTATGTCAAACTTGGAAGAAACCAAGTGCCTTCCCCAAGATGCACTAAGCTTGGGCAACTGAATCTGTTACATCTTAGTAACCTAGACAGCACTACAGCAGAAGTATTTTTGCATGAATAAGCTTCTCAGACAATTTTACCAGTATACGAGGTACAATCATGTTTTCTTTCCTTCAGTGACTGACACATAAACGTGACTTGCACTCAAAATGTCTACATTGGTATTAAAACGGCAATTTCTCTTTCAGAAAGTATTTAAGAGGTCTTTTACATATGTTTCCTGATCTCTCTGCACCATGCTAGAAACCACCTTATGAGCACTGCAAGACTCGAAAGGTGCTCACGGTGCTGCTCTAAGAGGAAGATGTATAAAAGCTTTCTTCTTTCCTGGAATAACGGTCTCGGAGAGGATGCGAGCTAACCTGCTGAAACAGGAATGGATGACAGCCACATCTCCCAACTAACTGCGCCACAGAGGCTGATTCAGAGGTAGCTAAGTTAATAAAGTGCACATATGCCCTCTTCGTCTCCCAGAGGTCAAAAGCAATAAAGCCCTGCACAGAACTAGGACCACAAAATGTTTTTTGACTTTTCTCCTGTTTCCATGGAGCAGGCAGGGGCTTGGTAACTGCACAGGTAGTAGCAGTAAATACTTGCAGCCCAATTCACTGTTGGACAGAATGACAAATCCTTGAGGTTTGAGGGTCTCACAGCAACATCCAAAACCAGGGCTTTGAATATCACAGTCACATACTCAGACCAAACCGCACACAAGCCCTTTCTTCCAATACCTTAAGTTTGTTTTTTGGGCAATTGGTTTGGGTTTTTTCTTCTTTTTTTTTTTTCTTTTTTTTGGGGGGGGCAGGGTTAGGGGTGGGCATGTGTGTTTGTTTTTTCAAACAGCCAGCTCTACCTTCAAAGTGCTTTTTCTAATGCATCTCATATGAGCCATTCTATTTTAAACAGGAAAACTTTAAAAGAACCCCTCTATTCTCATTTCCCTATTTAGTGTCTACACACGTTTAAATCCTTCATACAGATCCCCTGGATACAAATGTACAATTACAGCAATGAGGTTTTGGAATTTATTTCAAAGCAGGGGCTTATCCTTCAGGATTTTCAAAGCAAGGCAAGGTAAGAGTTGTTAATAGAACTGTCCTTATCAAATGCAGACGAATGCAAGGTATTTACTACTGTTAAGTCATTCAATTTACAAGCTTCCAGTTCACACTCCCCACCTCCTCTTTTTAAGCTCTCTCCTGTATTAGGCAGCTTCATCCCTCCCTTCCACATTTAATATCCATCTATCTCTGATTCTGAGTATGAACTCACCTGTCACTCTCTTTAGCTTACTTTATCTTACCAGAGAAATACTATAAAAGCAGCCAGCATACTCACCAAACAAGAACTTCTTGATGTTCTCACTTGACTTACTGGATACTGGCCCTCCAGACTGCCTGAATGATTACCCACTACAGGGGTTGCTGGTAAATATATCTATGAGCACGACACCATCCAAGTGTTACCTGTTTCAAAACTGCCAAGTTAAACTAAGCAGACGCGCACGTTCGTTCAGAAACAAAAAGTAGCTCCCATGGCCAGTATCATCTTCCCACAGCACTCAATAGCATCATGAAAGAAAACATTTGAGAAAAGCAAACCCCTAACCATGCCTTAAAAGCCAGCTGCCCTGAACCAGATTGCTGGTATGCTGTCACCACTATCCTAGCGTAATAACATCACACCCTCATCTTAAACATCACCTCCGTCCCTTGCTCATTTCTTCCCAGCAGCCATGCATCAGCTCCTGTGAAAGATAAGGCTGCAGAGCGCCCTTGGGACCAGAACAAACACCACGAGGGCCCGAAACTCTGCATACGTCTTCTTAACGCTACTGCAGTAGAAAATCGCAGGAGCCGAAGTAACACAAAGGGAAGTCATGCCACATCTGAGTGCCTTTCATAGCAAGCAGCTTGCCACACATTTTTCAGCACTTATGCAGCACATTTCACATGCTTCTCAGCTACTATCTATATCAACCTAACACAGAGCGCACACTTTTTGGAGGCACTCCGAACCAAATTGACTTAAGGACAACGCATCACCCCAAACAGGACATAAAAAAACGAAGCGGAATTATGTGAACGTGTATAAAATGATCCCTAGGATACTACTACTAATCAGTTTTTTCACAACCCTAAAGCCACTCTGTACCAATCTGGCAACAGAAACAACATTAAATGCAATCTGCTCCCAAAACCAAAACCCTCTGCCACAGTGCTGTACAGTCGCCTTCGCATAAACGGGAAACAGGCCCTAAGCATTCAGACCCGTAAAATAGCTTTTATGAAATACGGTTTAATAAGTTCTTCATTTCTGCTCCAGTACCCTTCTTTCCTCTTCAGAGGCAAAAGAGTTACGAGTAAGATTACCCAAGACAGACTCATGCCAAATATGGATCACTAGGCTGTGATGCTCAGAGAAAAAGTCAACTACCACCCTGTTCCAAGAGGCTCCATATGTTACTTCTGGAGCACCGTCTGGTCTGGGAAAGTGGAACCTCAAGGGCAGTCAGGAAAGCTGTGAATCTGCTTTTGCATCACTGAGATGACAGATTGCACGTTTTAGTTGGAATTTGTAAAAACAAACAATGGCTCATTGCAACGTACACGGCACGTGCTGCTCACAGTGAATTAAACGTTTTAAGTTAGAATATTCTAGGAAAAAAAACACCTATTTCCGGTAAGTTTTGTATAAAGAACCAACCTAAGAAAACGAATGGTGAAGAGGAAAGAGGAGGCAAGGAAGAGATAGAATAGGGCATAGAAACACAGAAGACTAGAGAAACAGGGAACAGTATTCAAATTAATACACAAAACCTTGCACAATGACCAAAATCTGCTATATTATGCATTTTTGCAGATCTTAATCTCGTATTTATTTCAATTTTTCTGCCTGAACAGAAAAAAACGCAAGTAAATGGAGGCATCAAGAGCTCTCAAAACAACAATGTGCATCCTTGAGAAAAACACTAAGGGAGCATACACAGTTTTGTAAGAATTCAGTAAAAAGAACACGAGAATGAAATCTTACAATTTGTTCTTTCAAGCCACCCTGAAACATTCTGAGCTGGCACTGGTTCCCCTCAGAAAAAGATATAAGCCCTGCCCATGTCAGGAATTGGCTCCTTGCACAATCTAAGACAGTAAGAGATGGCAAATTATAGTTTCAGAATTATTTTTTTAATGCTTTGATCTAATTGTGATTTCAGCAGCTATTGCAAACTCCAGATTATTTAGAGCAATGTTTTAAAAATTCAGCGTTCTCTGGAAACAATTTCTGCTGAGGGAACGATAGCAGAATACATTAGCAATACATGTGATTAAATATGATCACAGTTAGCACAGCTTCCATTTAGCTGCAAGCAAGAGGTTAAAATAAAAAAATAAAGAATCACAATCTACAGATAACTTACTAAGAGAAAGAAACATTTCCTTACCAAAGTGGCTTACTGTGGGAAATACTAATGACAAATGCCTCTGCTGTCTGGCCTGAGAGGGTACGCCCACTCTTATCCACAATGGTTCCAGATATCTAAATATAAATTGAACACAGAAAGGAGAAGAATTAAACTAACAATAAAACCAAGAATTTAAACAGCTGAACTGCTAAGAGTGAAAGCAGTGGGACCTGTGCTCTACTCAAAGTGATGAGGCACAACTCAAACAGAAAAATTAAACCCTTTCCTCTCTATAAATGTTTAAATATTTTAGCTAGGGGAAAGCAAACCTTTGACCAGTCCTCTTTCTCTCTCTCCCTGCCTTGGGGAGGAAAAGAAAGAAAAGCGGGGGAAAAGAAAAAATAAACCACAAAACAGAAGAGACAAAACTACCACGAACCAACTGGCAGCAAGGCAGCGTTAGTACCACAGTATCATTCTGATGATGGCGTATGAACCAATCTGCAGTGGTTACCTGTTTAGGCAGCTATCAGCAGCTACTGCTCCTCTCCTCTCCTCTCCTCCTTATCCTCCCTACCTCCCCCTTCACGTTATTTCAGGTCTCAGGACTGCTGTTAGGTGGTTTGGTGGTGGTTGGGGAGTGGGGGGAGAGGGTGAGCTGGCCTTAAAAACAAGTTACTGCTTTTGCCACAAGGGAACACCAGATGTCGCAACTCCATAGTGGAGATAGAAGTCTTAACCTGCATAATCATACCTGTTAAGAACTATGCAGAGAGAGATGTGCAAATAATAAATAATGTTTTCACCTCAACTAACAACTACAAAGTTGAGAACTCAGGAGATGTTTGAAAGAGCTGGGAAAGCCTTCCCAATTCTAAAAATCTTTTTTCCAGAAGATAGAATGAGTTTAGAAGACTCCATGCAAAGGTAAATCCATTATTTGGATTTACTTTATCTGGGGCACAGGTAATCTTTTCATCCATGCTTCCAGTTGAGAGTAATGACACTGGAAGAAGCAAGTGCATTCAGTTGATTAATAAGCGGCTCCGTGGCTGGTGTCATCACCACAACTTGGGCTTTTTTCGTAACGGCATGGGCCACATGGCACCAGACCTACTGGCACCAGATAGGACTTGTCTTTCTCAGAGGGGAACGAGGGTCTTAGCGCAACAGCTAGCAGGGCTCATTGACAGGGCTTTAAACTAGATCTGAAGAGGGAGGGGGGTAATATCAAGAATGATAAAGACATGCTGGAAGTACCTGAAGAACAGAAGAAAGGAATTCCAGACGCTCCAGCCAGGAAGTCAGATTCATCTGGGGCCCAACTTAAATGCTTTTATGCCAATGCACGCAGCATGGGGAATAAGCAAGAGGAGTTAGAGGTGTGTGTGCGCCTGTTGGAATATGATCTTATTGGCATCATGGAGACGTGGTGGGATGACTCCTATGACTGGAGTGTCAGAATAGAAGGGTACAGGCTCTTCAGGAAGGATAGGCAGGGGAGAAGGAGAGGAGGGGTTGCCCTCTATGTCAAGGACCAGCTAGAGTGCATGGAGCTGCACCTGGGGACAAATGAGGTTCCAACTGAGAGCTTATGGGTTAGGATTAAAGGGAGAGCAGGGACAGGGGACGTAATAGTAGGGGTCTGCTACAGACCACCTGACCAGGAGGACCGGGTGGATGAGGCCCTCTACAGACAGACAGGAGCTGCCTCACGTTCATGAGCCCTGGTCCTCATGGGGGACTTCAACCACCCCGATATCTGTTGAAAGGACAACACAGCAGGGCATAGGCAATCCAGAAGGTTCCTGGAATGCATGGATGATAACTTCCTTCTCTAAGTGGTAGAGGAACCAACGAGGAGAAGTGCTTTGATGGACCTTGTTCTCACCAACAAAGAAGGGCTGGTGGGGAACGTGATGCTCAAGGACAGCCTTGGCTGCAGTGATCATGAAATGGTGGAATGCAAGATACTAAGGGAAGCAAGGAGGGTGCACAGCAGGCCCACTACCCTGGATTTCAGAAGAGCAGACTTTGGCATCTTCAGGGATCTCCTCGCTAGAGTACAATGGGATGAAGCCTTCATTGGAGGGAAGAGGGGCACAAGAAAGCTGGTTAATATTCAAGGATCACCTCCTCCAAGCTCAGGAGCGGTGCATCCCAACAAAGAGAAAGTCTCGTAGGAACACCAGGAGGCCTGCACGGATGAACAAGGAGTTCCTGGACCAACTCAGGCACAAAAAGAAGGCCTATAGAGGGTGGAAGCAAGGACAGGTAGCCTGGGAAGAATACAGAGAGATTGTCCGAGCAACTAGAGATCAGGTTAGGAAAGCCAAAGCCCTGATAGAGTTCATTCATAGATTCATAGATTTCTAGGTTGAAAAAGACCTTAGAGATCATCGAGTCCAACCATCCCTAATCCCCATTAAACCATATCCCCAAGTAGATCATCCACCCTATTCTTAAACACATCCAGGGATGGGGACTCAACCACCTCCCTGGGCAGCCTATTCCAGGGGCTGACAACCCTTTCAGAGAAGAAATACTTCCTAACATCCAACCTGAATCTCCCCTGACTAAGCTTATACCCATTTCCTCTTGTTCTATCACCCAACACTAATGTAAAGAGCCCTTCCCCTACCTTCCCACCATCTTTTCTCAAGTATTTGTAGGCTGTAATCAGGTCTCCCCTCAGCCTCCTCTTCTCCAGGCTAAACAGCCCCAACTCCCTCAGCCGCTCCTCATAAGTTTTATTTTCCAGCCCCTTGACCAGTTTAGTTGCCCTTCTTTGGACTCGCTCCAGGAGCTCAATATCTCTCTTAAAGCGAGGGGCCCAAAACTGGACACAATATTCCAGGTGCAGCCTCACCAGTGCCGAGTACAGGGGCAGGATCACTTCCCTGTTCCTGCTGGTCACACTATTCTTGATACACGCCAGTATCCCATTGGCCTTTTTGGCTGCCAAGTTAAATCCGGCCAGGGACATCAAGGGCAACAAGAAAAACTTCTATAGATATGTCAGTGATAAAAAGAGATCTAGGGAAAATGTAGGCCCTCTCCAGAAGGAAACGGGGGACCTGGCTACCCAGGATATGGAGAAGGCTGAGGTTCTTAATGATTTCTTTGCCTCAGTCTTCACTGGCAAGAGCTCTAGCGGCATGACCCAAGGCACAGAAGGCAAAGGCAGGGACTGTGAGAATGAGGAACTGCCCACTGTAGGAGAAGACCAGGTTCGAGACCATCTAAAGAACCTGAAGGTGGACAAGTCCATGGGACCTGATGAGGTGCATCCGCGGGTCCTGAGGGAACTGGCAGATGAAGTTGCTAAGCCACTATCCATCATATTTCAGAAGTCGTGGCAATTTGGTGAAGTTCCCAATGCCTGGAAAAGGGGAAACATGCCCCCCATTTTTAAAAAGGGAAAAAAAGAAGACCCAGGGAACTACAGGCCAGTCAGTCTCACCTCTGTGCCCGGCAAAATCATGGAGCAGATCCTCCTGGTGACTATGCTAAGGCACATGGAAAATAAGGAGGTGATTGGTGACAGCCAATATGGCTTCACTAAGGGCAAATCCTGCCTGACTCATTTGGTGGCCTTCTATGATGAGGTTACAGCATTGATGGATAGGGGAAGAGCAACTGACATCGTCTACCTGGGCTTATCCAAAGCATTTGATACTGTACCACACGACATCCTTCTCTCTAAAATGGAAAGACATGGTTTTGAAGGATGGACCACTCGGTGGATAAGGAATTGGCTGAATGGTCGCACTCAGAGTTGTGGTCAACAGTCCAATGTCCACGTGGAGGCCAGTGACGAGTGGTGTTCCTCAGGGGTCAGCACTGGGACCAGTGCTATTTAACATCTTTTTTGGCGACATGGACAGTGGGATCGAGTGCACCCTCAGCAAGTTTGCAGATGACACCAAGCTGTGTGGTGTTGTGGACACACTGGAGGGAAGGGAGGCCATCCAGAGAAACCTTGACAGGATGGAGAGGTGGGCCTGTGAGAACCTCATGAAGTTCAACAAGGCCAAGTGCAAGGTCCTGCACATGGGCAGGGGCAATCCCAAGCACAAGTACAGGCTGGGTGGTGAATGGATTGAGAGCAGGCCTGAGGAACAGGACTTGGGAGTGCTGGTGGATGAGAAGCTCAACATGAGCCAGCAATGTGCACTGGCAGCCCAGAAAGCCAACCGTGTCCTGGGCTGCATCAAAAGAAGCGTGGCCAGCAGATTGAGGGAGGTGATTCTGCCCCTCTACTCTGCTCTCGTGAGATCCCACCTGGAGTACTGCCTTCAGCTCTGGAGTCCCCAGCACAAGAAGGACATGGAGCTGCTGGAGCAGGTCCAGAGGAGGGCCACGAAGATGATCTGAGGGCTGGAACACCTCTGCTATGAAGACAAGCTGAGAGAGTTGGGACTGTTCAGCCTGGAGAAGAGAAGACTCCGGGGTGATCTTGCCTACAGGAAAGCTGGAGAGGGACTTTTTACAAGGGCATGTAGTGATAGGACAAGGGGCAATGGCTTTAAACTGAAAGAGGGTAGATTTAGATTAGATATAAGGAAGAAATTTTTCACTCAGAGGGTGGGGAGGCAGTGGAACAGGTTGTCCAGAGAAGCTGTAGATGTCCCATCCCTGGAAGTGTTCAAGGTCAGGTTGGATGAGGCTTTGGGCAACCTGGTGTAGTGGAGGATTTCCCTGCCCATGGCAGGGGGGTTGGAACTAGATGATCTTTGAGGTCCCTTCCAACCCTAATCATTCTATGATTCTATGATTTACTCCAAAATACGCTTTAATATTGATGCCACTTTCCTTCAAACTACTCAGTCAAGGGAAGCGACTAGTGGAATCCTATATTACTTCTCAACATAACTGAACTGGAAATGGAGCAGAGAAAGACACAACCAAGCTCACTGACCACTCTGCTAGGACAATTAAAACAAAAAGTCAACTCTACATAATCAGAGAACTCTCAATGCTAACTCACTTGAATGATAAAAAAGTAGAAACTCATTGCTGATAAAGTACAAAGTTGTGAACACAGGAAAAATTCTACATAATGACACCTCCAAACTAGTTGTTACTGCTCGAGAAATTAATCTGAGTAACAGAAGTTAGTTTTATTAATGCAATTTCAAAGCTCACTAGCAGTAAAGCAAAACATCAGGAACTAAAAAGAAAGAAATGGACAAGGCAGAGAAAAAACACTAGGCTATCATACAAATCCCTGATGTCTGCACTTTGACTGCTGTATGCTATTCTAACTCTCCCTCTGACTCGTGAAAGCAGAAAACAAAAAGGTGACAAGAATAATGAATGAATGGTATGGTGCAGCTAAGCAGGCAAGGATCCCTTCAGGATGAAAAAAGATGACTAAAGGAGGCTCTCACAGAGTACTGTAAATGCCATAACTACGCAGCAAAGGGAACGTGGAGCAGCTACTCACTGTCGCTTTTATGAGACAAAGGGCAAGATACAAAAGAAGTTACCAGATGGACTGTCCAAAAGTAAGCAAACTTTCAAATCAGTGCATTCATAAGCTGCATAAGTTACTGACAGATTATTTTGTTGGTGTCTGGGTCCCACACAGGTTTGAACACAGGTTCAAGGAAGGAGTAAATACATTCATCAAAAGCGTATGAACAGATAAAAACTGCAGATCAGAAAGCCTGGGCTGCAAACTGAAAAAAAAACTGGAAGAATACATCAGAGTTTCTAAAACAAGCCTATTCTTTCTCTATATTCGTTCCGACATTCACAACTACCCGTTGTCAGAAAAAGACACGTCAGAGAAAGAACATGGAGTTAGAGAGACCATTTCTGACTTCAAACGGCCACTCATAATCTATTTGAGAATATGGCAGAATTTGCTTAATTTCGTCCTTGAAGCACTGGTTCTTGTTACCCTTAAGATGGCAAGTGTGGAAGGAAAGTCATGATCTGACCTTTTCCTGTGGAAATACAAAGAATGAATACACACTGGAATGAAGTCATTCCTTAGTCTTCAGGTTAGTAAGCTGGACAGAGCTACAAAAGGCTGATTTCATAAAGCTCTTCACATCAAGAGTTTTTCCTTTCCCAATCATGTGAAAAAAGTAAATTTCCAAGACACTAATTTCCTTAATTTCAAAACACTTTAATCAACTGCCATCTCAGATAGTTCACAAATCAAGCTTAAGTATATGTAAAATATTAAATAATACACACTTACAAATATGGGTCGAGGGTCATATTCTTCCTTGAACAATGTCTGGAGTGCAAAAATAGCAGCCTGCAGAAGAATAAGTTGCAAAATATTAATGAACGTTTTGAGAATTCTTCAGTTTGTTGGTTTTTTGTTTGTGTGGGTTTGGTTGGGGTTTTTAAAATTTTTTATGCAATATGCTACCTCACATTGCCTGCAAGATCTTACCACACCCAAGAGGTTTTACCCTTAGACCTAACACCTTCTAATTGTTCCAAAACACTTTTGTCACAGGTGGGGAGGAAGTACCACAGGGTAATCAAATAAGACCAAGACTATTCTGAAACCCAAATCACACCGGCATGTACTTCTCCCTCACATCTGCAGCTCAATCCCCACCCCAAAAATGGCTGTATGCAGTATTCTCAGTACACATTCACTGCCCTTGAATCTGTTCAGACATGTAGTTTGCAAAGGATTCTAACTACCACAAATTTTAACAGTAAGGACTGTAGTGACTGCTTGGAAGTTCCTGAAGATTTCCTGCCTCCTTAGGGTAAGAAAGTTGCATGTGAACATGAGCTCAGCACAATGTTAAGCCTGTAGGATCCCAGTCAAACGTCTAAGATGACTGGTCAAATCTCCAAAGAACAAGTCATCCCACTGCACACATTAATCAGCCTGTGGCAAAATTCTAAATAAAATGCTGTGTGCATATCCAGCCAGACTTTTCCATATAAAATTACAAGACAGTTTTAAGTGCCCTAACAACTCTACCACCTGCATTGAGCAATTATTACATAAAGAAAGAGGTGTCAAAATCACATGAATTGTGGCATACGTCATTTTAATTCTCCTATTTTACCCTTCTAATCCTCTAATCCCAATTTTTCTTTTTTAAAGCTGATAGCTGTGTCAGAGTTCCCAAAAAAACCCCCACATTTTAAGCAGGACTGTCTGACAAGACTTCCCATACCTGCAATCAGATACACTGGACATTCCCTTTCCAGTGGGCATCACAAGCATCTTTTAGACAGACATGCATTTGGAGATATTTTGCAACACAGCAGAACTGGGAATAAAAGCACAGCTGGCACAGATCGCCAGAAAGATACTAACAGCACATACTAAAAGGCAAAGGAAAATATTCTGGAAAAGGCTGTTTTATCATTAAAAACCATCTCTTTACATACCGCCTGTTTGTTATTGACTGAAGAGTCTTTTCATGTATTTAGTAAGCAGAAGCTGATAGGTCTTACAAGTACCATGTTGAATCTCTTTAGATAGTACACTAAATACTTATATTACTGAGGTGGTTTTTTTCCAGGACTCTCACCTTGGCATTGGCTGTATCAAATATGGTTTCCACTAACAAGATATCAACTCCTCCATCCAAAAGTCCTTTGGCTTGTTCCTTATAGGCTTCAACCAGCTCATCAAAAGCTTTAAAACAGGAATGATGTTAATTTCAACTGGATCTGTCTCTTTCAAGACCATCACCTAAGTTAAATAACTTGATGGTAATAAATACTTACTTATGTTCCTGTAATCTGGCCTCTCCACAGATGGTGACACAGAGAGTGTCCTGTTTGTTGGACCCATGGCTCCAGCAACATATCTCCTAATTCCTAAACAAAGACATAGGAAACAAACAAACAAAAAAAAACACCAAACCAAAAATACAATTTACCTCCGCTTTTACAATGACAGCCGTGTCAATATAAAAAACCTTCAAGGACACCAAGACATGCATATCATTCAGCAATGAAGCACTATAAAACTGGAAACTCCTGTCTCAAATCAACAGTTGGATCAGCACAAGATTACCCAGCACAACTGACTTTTTTGTTTTAATCCCATTCAACAAGATGTTCAGTGTATATACACACGAGGCAGAACATCTACGAAACAGGCAACTGGCTCAATTAATTTTTCTTCTAAGTATCATTTGTCTCTGACACATGAAGCTTCATTCAATTACTTTAAACGCACAGCATAGAACTGCCCTGGTATTTTTCACTAGATAACCTGATTTGAATATTCTGGCATGCGTTCATAAAAAAGAAAAATACTTTTTTTTAAAGCGTATTCCAAATCTTACATTTTTATTGTATACTATGAATTACATCAGTAAGGCATTATCTGGACAGCAGCAGCACTGTTAGCTTTAAACACAACTTGATGCCAGAATACAAGCAGAAATTACTTGCCTTTGAAAGACAGCATTGTCTACAGCAGTGGAAATGAGCTAAAACCCTCTCACATGAGGCCCTGAGGGTAAAAGACTGCACATTTACTAATGATGGTCACATACTAAGCACATTCCAGTAGTTGCTCAGTAAAGTCAAACCAGGAGACTCAAACTGGGAGTAACTGCTAATCCACATTTACCCACAATCAGTTATTTCAATTCTGTAGTACAAAGATTTGTGCTGTACAAACCTAAGTAAATTATAACAGTCCCTGCTGAGTTTGTTTTCTCTAAAACACATCTGGAAGATGCGCATCACCTGTAGTTTAAAACAGGCAGGCACAGAACAGTCATCCTGCAGAAAACACTAACAACCAGATCCTACAAACATGCTGAAATGAGCGTGATAGAAGAGGGATGTGAAATTGCTCCTGTGCCTAAAATGAAGCGTGCACATCTGCAAGTTATGTCCCTGTGATGTAAACCATCAAGCTATCCTCTAGTTAGCAACATTTCAAAGATTGTAGCAAGACAGTCAAAACCACAAATGAATAATAAATTGAAATACATATTGCTTACCTGTCTGAGCAGTTACATCATCTGCTGCTTTTCTGGCCACCTGTGCCGAGGCTCTGTTTAACTGATATGCCTAGAACAATTACAGAAAATTATCAAGTAACCTTTAGTTCAGTACAGCATAACTCATCCTCAGGGAAACACACCACTTCCACTCAGCAGCTCACAGCATGCTCTGAAGGCCCTCTAAGCCACACGAATACACAAAAGCACTACTACAAAACTTCAAAAGGAACAGTTCTTATACGTCTCAGCAACAGAGTTACATGGCAGGTCTCATCCCACCTACGCCCCAGCCTACAGCTGCTAATGATAAAATTGCATTCTGTAAGGTACCAATTAAATCCTGCTGAAGTCAACAGAAGCTGAAGAACAGGACTTCAAGGACAAAACTAACCTACTTTTAAACTCAGTTTTTATTCAAGTAGCATACTTTCAAGTATTTTCCTTCACACAATTTCCCAAATTCTCAGAACAACACATAACACAGAAGAGGTATGACAAACGCAAGCTTGAAAGGACTTCTACATACACGAGCACCAATAACATTCAAATAATATCCAGGAAAAAAGCAGATCTATTGTGGCATTTGGTAAGTTGGAAGGACTGAAGCAAGACATCCCTGCTCACAGAACTGAGACATTCTGGGAATGCTCAAAGAAAATCTAGGACAAATTATTATTGCCCGTGCCTTCATCATCAAGAGGCACACTATGACTGTCACACACAGCAAGTACAACTGTCTACGGCAGTGGACATGAGCTCCAACACGGTAACACAGCTCTAGAGACAGCACACAGTCAATAAGCACAATACCACTGGACTCTAGGACCAAGCTAATCTCGGCTGCTAAAACAAAAATCTTGATTAGCATTTCAGCATGCAGATAGTTTAGCATTCTTACCAAATGCTCAAGGCCATAGTCAGCTTGTGCAACTCGGGTACTGCTAAAAGTGTTAGTTTCAATTATGTCAGCACCTGACAGCAAGTATTCCTGAAAGATATGAAAGAAAAAAAATCTTCAAGACTTCCAGAACCGAGATCTGGAATGAAAGCAACCCAACTATTCTGCCTCATTCAGTTGACAAAAACAAATTGTCTCCTAATTGAAATCACATCAAACTTGGAAGGCCTTACTCAAAGGCACAGGGCCGAAGCAATGGAGCGTTCCATGTTTTTTAGCGTCAGCCACACTTTCTGTTAACACATGACGTTTATGGTCACCTCCACCACTGAGTCCAGCACCTGGAGCACATTCTAGACTTTTGCACAGGTACATGGTGAGACATAGTCCAATTGTCCCCAGTAGGAAAGGGCTGCTGTGGGCAGACTCAGAAAAGGCACCAGTTAAACAACAACAGAGGATTAGAAAATCTAAACGTTCTGAAGTGAGCTGCACAGCACAAGAGCATACTGGGACAGACTACAAGCTTAGGACAGTTATGTTTTGTGCAGATCACATTTAAACCAATGGCCCAGACTCACAAAACAATTAAGCCTTCTGCTCCAGCTTGGTTGTCTGATTCCCACTGAAGTAAACTGAAATATTTTTGCAGTTTCTAGTCTGTGTTTTGATAATCTCTATCAGTTGCCCTTCTTCCTCCCTAATTCCTCTTTTTGATCAGGTTAACTCTTAGGTGACCTCTGTGTATTCAAGGAAATTGAGACATTTCCAGTGCTAGTAAGTCAAAAATACTGATGTGGCCAGTAAACATAAACCACTCAGATTCTCCTGTAAGAAGCAGATGAGTTCCGCAGGTTCAACAGGGCATACAAAGTCTTGATCCAAATGACAGCAGAAAAGAATTAAATTTACTTTAAAACATGTTTTCCTGCATATGGAAAAAGAAATATACTTTCTCACAACTCCTTCTGGATAAATATGGAAGTACCTACAAATAGCTGTATTAAAATACACAAGTTCTTATGTGTATACTAATAACCAAGTAATGAAGTTTCTGAAAATCATCTAGACTAAAGAAAGATGTTAAACATGTACAGCTTTGTACTAGTTTTCGTTTAGTTCAGATATGTCATTCTAGCGAAAGCCCTTCAACTTTACTGTCTACCACCATAGAGAGAAATAATATGCTCAAAGCAGGAAGATCATTTTTGCCTTTGAAAATATATCCCCTCTCTTACCACTCAATCTTACTTTGTCAGACAAGGTACAGCTAACATTTATTTTTTCAAGTTACTGGTATCTGTGAGATGTCACTCACTGAGGCACTGAAAAAAACCACCAACAACCATACATACAGTGGGGTTATACTCGCATTGTAGAAATATTTTCATTTATTATTTCAAGTTCTGTTCAATTCTCAGAAGAGAAAAAACAAGAATATGGAAACACATATACTCATTAGGAAGCCCACACACTCATTAACTATGGAGAGGCCTGCTTCAGGCTGCCACGTCTAACAGCTCTTTAATACACAATTATAGAAACATGCATGTAGAATTCAAATGTGTCCTACTTAGATGCATTTCAAGTGCTGGTTGAGGAGGAGAAAAGGAAAGAAAATTGAAATAAATCAGAATCTAAAATTAATAAAAATGCATCAGGGACATAAGTCAAAAAGGGATTTAAAGACACTGCCTGGGTGACATCAGGAACCCAGACACGAATGCTGTGCTCACACAACCAGAACAGTCAAATCTGCTCATTCTTTTTCACATGGTTACCTAGCACTCTCTTCCCTACCCCCAAAAGAAGCAGGAGAGCCAGTAGCCTGCAGCATGGAAAAGGGGCCAAATTCTCCCTCCTTCTCTCATCAAGACACAGAGATCAGAACCACCTACCTTGTGTATGTCACGGATTATATCAGGCTGAGTTATACTGAGAAGGTCATTATTGCCTTTCAAAGGCCTGAAATGATCTTTAAATTCATGCCCTCGGAAATCCTCCTCTGACAGGGCACGTTGCTGGATCATGGTACCCATGCCTCCATCCAAAACCATTATCCGCTCCTGCAGAGCTGATTCAATTTCCTCTTCCATGCTTTTCCAGGGATCTGCTGCAAGAAAACAAATCCAACGTTTAAGCAGCTTTGAAATTCCCTGTCTATACACTTGTGCAACCTGAGCTCTTGCTCTTCCCATTTAAGAAACAGAATAAAATAACTAATCCTCTACTGAAATGAAACAGAAATTGGTTTACTTCACCTACAGCTCCCATCACACAATGTCAGGTTAACAGCTGCATCTAAATAGAATTAAACTCAATTGGTCCTTCACCTAAGTACCATCACCTGCACAGTCAGCTGTAGAAACAAGAGTATCAAAAATTTACAAGGGCATATACCAAACTCTCTATATACCAACGCTGAAAAGTATGATAATTTCCACTACAGCAACATTTGAACAGCAACGCAGAGCTGCCTCTTGGTACCAGACACAGTACTGTAAGTGGTACACAAGCACAAACCAGAAACCAGTAAACTTCATTAAAAAAAAAATAAATTCTATTTTAATTGCCTATACTGTAATGACAAAGAGAAATAAACTGAGCAAGCAAAAATAATTCTTTAACTCAGTCCCAAATTCATCTCTTTTTTAGAATTAGAATAATAAATAACAATTTTACACTTGTTAGTAAGTAAATGCCAAGATACATCAACAGATAAGAGCCAGATTTTGTTTTCTTTTGCACAAACACAACAAGACCTTCTCCTGCTCCGCAACAATGTCAGAAGAAAACAAATCAGGCAAATAACATGCCAATTATAACATATTGGGCAGAGTAAGTTTAACAATGACCAAACTAGAAAACTAGACATTTCAGAGCTATCATTAGGAACAAAGATGCAGTATTACAATGCTTTAAGATCCCAAACATTAAACAAAAAGCCAAAACTACAATCTGAGACTTTAAAAAAAAAAATATCATCACAAAATCCCAAAAACCAACAAAAGTAATTCCATTTTTCCTCTTTAGAACGTACGTAGAATCATTTCAGAACGAAGACACACACAAATCTAGCAAAATAATCAAAGAGCCTCTACCAAAAACCCAATTTACAAGGGTGGGACCCCACTTATCTTTCACAACCATGTAGATGAATGATGTGTTAATGTGTTATACTTCATTTCTCTCCCTCATTCAGCTTAGGTTTACTCGCTTTGAGTAAACACCTGTTCTGCATTTTAGTTATGCACTGTCATCAAAACACTTCTAAAAAAAAGATTTCTGAATCACAAAAACATCATTACATCTCATTACAACTTACACATAGTAGTACTCAAAAATCACTGGCAACTGCTAACTGATTTGACTTTTTTCCTTCTGCATTCTTGCAATGCAATTTCTGTTTTGACAACAGTACTGTAAAAAAGAATATGCTGGAGAGAAGATGAGGCCAAGAGTAAAGTATTACAAGGTTACATTTCTATCAACGCACTGGAAAAACACCTCAAAATCAGATGTCGTCTCAGCAAGAAGTCAAACAAAATTTGCTCTATAACAAGTCGAAGCATGAACAAAAAAGAAAGCCACCCTCATTTCACGTTGAAAGTTTTAACACCACACAGGCAGGCTCAGAAGGCTGTTATACCAGATCTTAAACCTACTCATGTTAAACCATCAAATTATTCATGAAAATAAAATCAGTCTTTGAGCTAAAGGCTTTCAAAGGCAAGACCCAAAAAATTTTATCTGTAAGTACGACTGCGATGCAGACTCCCATGGAGCGTTAACTCATGTGCTTTGCAAGAGCTACGATCCAAGGAGACATGCACAAGGTCCTTTCCAACTCAAACCATTCTATGATTCTATGATTAGAGCTTGCTTTTGTTTTAATGTGGCCTCTAAGTCAACTCCCTCACATCGAGAGCACTGCAGCCCAAAAAGCTGAGCCGGGCCATCAGAGCCCTCCCAGAACTAGTCCTCCTTTCTATAATCTTCTGTTCCTTTTACTTATGTGCTTCCCAACTATCTTCTCATACACACTGAGAAGGAAACAAAGATTTACAGTTATCTGTTTGCTTTTAAGTGCTGCACCTTGTGTGGTCTGTTTTGCTTTCTCTAC
This sequence comes from Tauraco erythrolophus, assembly GCF_009769465.1. Classification (NCBI taxonomy): domain Eukaryota; kingdom Metazoa; phylum Chordata; class Aves; order Musophagiformes; family Musophagidae; genus Tauraco; species Tauraco erythrolophus. The sequence continues at coordinate 88,359,127 of NC_141466.1, read as the reverse complement.
AGCTTGCCTTGCTGAACAGATGCCGCTTCAGTGTATGGTTTTCTCCTCATAGGAGCACAGATTTCTGTCTAATACCTGCGCACAGCTCTGCAGAGAGCCTTATTCTAAAGAAGCTTTCAAAAGCTGTGGTTCTTCAGCCGCATCTCAAAACAGCTGCAGGAAATACGGTGAGAATCATGAAGGTGGCTGTCAGCGCCAGAGGTACACAGGCTATACATTTCACAAATGGATGGCACAGCTCCAAGCCCACCAAAACCCAATTTACCTGTCCTTGGTATGGATAACACTTGATTCTTCTTCCATTAGGAGCTTGCACTACTTGAAGCCGAGCTCTGGCACATTGATGATACAATTTTCAAGTTGGAAACAAAGTCCCCAGACAGGTCCAAAAAGACTCAAGAAATCAGAGAGGATCAATTCATAAAGGCATGCTAGAAAGTGAACTCTGTCCTTGGGAGAAAAGCAAGGAGGAGGCCAGGAGTCAGCTCTGCTAAACAAGCACCCTCACCTTAATTCAGCATTCAACTGACTAATTTTCTCTCCAGTACAGATGGGGCACAAGAGTTTGTTATAGAATAAATGAAAAAAATGCTTGGAGAAATTCCTTAGCAGGCAAAAATCAGCTCAGCCTATTTTTTTTTTTCTTTTTTTTGTTTACAAACCCTGCTCCCACCTCTGCTCAGACAGAAGTTGATGAAAAATTTATGTTATAACGATCACTGGTGAGCTTTGGGAAGCAGATTCCCTCCTTCCATTCAGAACTGTCCAAAGAAAAACTGCCTCTATAGCTATAACAGAAATAGCAGCAAACCAGCAGAGGTAACAAGTCCCAGGACCAATTATCTTGATTTCACACTCTACTGAAACTTAAAAAATAAAGCACCTCACCACTGAGTGTTCTAGGGCTGGAACTAGTTTAGCAGACCACACCAAGACAGAACAAAAGTGACCCAACAGCACTGGCTTAAAAGCCAAATGGATACAGAATGCAGAATAAAAAATCCTAATATCCTACTTCACTTTTCCAAGGTAAACACTCTGGCTTGAAATCACTTGAACAAGGGAATGATGGGTCTGGAAAGGAGAAATTAAATCAACTACAACAGCTTTTACCCCATGTAGATGTTTACAAGTAAGCATGCATAGCACACAAGGCGTCCTTCTGGTACAGCTGTTCACCTCTACAGTCATTCTGCCGCTAACAATTATAAACTTTGCCCAACTGTAATCTAACATTTTCACAACGCAGCAACTAAAGAGCTCAGGGGATAAGGCAAGACGATATTCCTTCACCTTCTTATCCCAACCTATCCCACATACAGGCCATATATGCAGAATTGAAGGGATAAACACATGTACTCCACAAGATACAGGACTCTGAAGCTTGCAATTTGGTTAAAAACACATTTTTCTGATGCCTGCAATGATTCTCAAAAAGTGTTTTTTTATTATTTATGCACTTTATTAAAAATTTATTCTTGGTATGAAATAGTCTGGCATACAAATACTTGGGAAGGAATAAAAAATTACAAGTTGCTTCCAAAGCTTTTAATAAAGGATCAACTGAGCTGTGACAGTACTATAGTATTTTCGTCATGTTAATGTGAAAGAACATGAATTGAAGAACTACCAGGCACCTACCGTACCCCCCATTTCCCAGGTTGACCAGGTCCTGTCCTAACCAGCAACAGGGCCACTCCACATTGCACATCCTAATTCAGCAAACCAGCATTACCCTGCACCAGCTCCCAGCACGTTTCTCCATCATTCAAAAACTGATTGTGCAGCACACAGGAATTACAACAACAGTAAGTAGAAACGATGCTCCTGCGATCAGCCTGCCACTGACAGCTCGCAACAACCTTAGCACTACTTCCTGTTTAATTAATTAAATCTTCTTCAACTGGATGCCCTCTGGCAACATTAAGAGTTTCATGAACTGCAGTAACAGATGGCAGACAGGTCCTCTACAACAGTGGGCAGCAGCACCCTATTGCTAAGTTATTTGCTACCCTGCGTGTCCAATGAAAGAAGCACTGGATCTTACCACTTCACCTTGGATACCTATGTGCACCTTGCTGACATCTTCCATGTCAGCACTTGTCTTAAGAATCATTCAGGTCTTCCATAACAGACAGACATTCGTGTAGCCGATGTGTTCACAAAGTTAGCTTGAAAGGCAAACGACAGCCACAAAAGTCACTGAAGTCCCAGAATAACAGAGGAGGCCTGTTAGTTGTGTCCGCCGTCTCTAGCTAAACACGATAATCGCAGGCTCAGAAAGCTTCCTGTGTTACAGCCACAACTCTCCATCTCCTGACATTAAACTGTTCACAACAGATTATCAGATACTCGTTACAGGCAGGAACCACAGGGAAACAAACTGGCCTCCTGACCAGCATGGTCGCGCTTTGTAGCATGCCCTGCTGCTGAAAGGCTAATGGAGAAACACTTCGCTCAGCTTCCCAATGGCCTGCTCCCCAACGCAGGTTCTTCGTACCACTGCCAGACGTACACACCATCATCTGCCTTCTGCATGTTCAGTGGCACTCCACAAACACCGCTGGCACACAATTTTTGTTTTTGTCTAAGGAGGACTTTTCTCCAACTGCCACCACTTCTCGAGCTGCTGCTGAAACACCCTCCCATGTCTCCCATTTCAGCCAAACCCATTCGGTTCTGCAGCAGCAGGGCAGTCGGCGATGGCTTGACCCCAAAGGGCACTGGAGAAAAGGTACTGCAGGTCAACACCATCTTTCCCAGAGGAACCTGGAAAAATCTCAGACCGCAGAAGGTGATTATGGAGTCGGAGCCACACAGTGTTCTGCAGTGAGGAGGACTACAGGCCTGTCTAACAAGCCAGGGGACACAAGCCTAGGCTGAAGCACAGGCTCAGCAGTAGACATTCCCTCGGTAATACTAGAAGGGGAAGCGTCTGGGATCTCTGCACACAGCAGCAACACCAAAAGCAGCCGCTGACAAAACTGTCCTTTTTAAAATACTAACAACGCCAATCAGTAGCCAGTTTTACTTCCTCTTCCCTTCCAACGACTCCTGTTTAACCTGCGAAACGGCACTTCTGGCTCGGAGCCCCCGAGCAGGTGGAGCACACCTCGTCCCTACCATCAGCCTGCAGCCTCTCACGCAGCTGGCTTTTCACTTGCCCAGCTGAACCGCATCCGACAGCGCGGTCCGGGTGTTCCGGCCCCCCCGGACCCTTCTCGGCAGAGCGAAGCCTACTGCGCGGGACCAGCTCAGCAGCGGAGCACCCGGAGGCTCCTGCAAAACGCGCCCGTACCCACCACCGCCATCAACTCTGCACGTCGGGGTCGGCGCGGCCGGTTTAAACGCAGCTCTTACACCCGTGAAACGCTGCGGAACACTGACCCCCCCCGACGGCACCGCCCCGGGGGGGGCGACTGCACCGGTACGGAGGGGCGGGAGAGCGGGCAAACAGCAGAAGCCGAGCGGAAGGCGGGCTTGCCGGCTGCTGGAGCAGGACCGCAGCCCCCACCGCTCCCTCACACGCCACTCGGTACCCCCACCACTCCCGAGAGATGGGAAGCTTCCCGTGGTCAGGAAGGCTCCGCCCCGGCCCGCTGCCACAACAGCGGCACGTGGCGAGCCGCGGCCCCCGCCTCGCCTCTACGGCAGCGGCGGCGGCCGGGGGAGGGGGGCCGCCATCTCCCCCCGCACACTCGGAGCGTGCGCGCGCACACACGACCCCTCCGCCCCCGCCCTCAGCGCTCCCGCCCGTTACCCAGCGGGTCGGCGCCCGCCTGTCCCGTGGGCGCCATGCTGCCGACACGTCACCGCCGCTGCGCGGCGAGGGGGGCTAACGGGGCCCGCGCGCAAACCGTGCGGCGAGCGCGAGCGGCGGGGCTGCCGCGTCACCCCGTGACGCGCGAGCTCCGCCCAGAGCGCGCGCCTCTCCCGCGCGGGGTCCCCGGCGGCGGGCAGCGCTCGGGCTGGTCCCTGCTCGGCGTGACCGGCCGCTGGCCGGGAGCCCTGTGTCCCGGAGCGCGGCAGCACTCGCTGAAGCTGCTGGAAGCGGATCGGGAGCCGCGGTCGCGGGCTGAAAACCCACTGGTTCGCTTTCCTCTTGCGGCCTGAGGATGGCAGCTCTTAAACGGACGGCTGGATGGGGAAGGCAAAGCTCCGTCTTCCGACCGTCCTGTCGTAAGATGCTGGTAGCTTTGGGTGCCTCTGGAGTTACTGGGCGATACTCGGCCGCCAGGCAGGGCTGAGCAGAATGGGTTGTCCCCTCCGTGTGGGTAAACGGGGGGAGAAAGTCCGTCTGTCAAATGCCAACACCACTTGTATTGCAATTAAAGACGAGCTTAGTGTTGAGAGGGAACAAACACGAACACTCCTCACATAAACAGGAAATCGGACTTGCTAGTGGTGCATGGATGCGCTTTCATGGCGTGTAAACCTGGAAACAAGTTTATGCTAAAGGAATCGAGCAAATTAATGCACGGTTCGCTTTACAGTCGAACAAAATGTGTCTTATTTTGACACGAGTTTCACTTTTTTTGCTTAGTCCATGAGGATATGTCCTTTCAACCAAAAGACTCACGTTTTAAAAGAGAAGTAGCTGCCTGTGGCAGCTGCGGAGCAGCCTCCCGAGCGTCGCGCCGCGTGCAGCAGATACTCACCAAGAGTCAGGATAGCTCAGGAGGATAACGTCTGAACTCTGTTAAAGTGTTGGTAGTTCGAGTACCATTAATAAACATGGACAGCATTGTCATTTAAACTAGTTCGGTGTTCGAAATACAAAAATAAAAAGGAAGTCTGTAAAACAGATTATTGACCAGGCTTCCATATTTTCCTCGGCTGGTTCAAGAACTTAAGCCAGCAAAGCAAACACTGCAGGTGAGGACGCAGAGGCCACTGGTTCTGTGTTAACAGGAATGAACTGAGTTTGCTTCCCTCCTTCAGGTGCCAGGGCCTCAGCTCTCCACGGCAACAGTAAAGCCTTTTATCAGCTAAGAGTATGGGTTGCTACATGTACTGTACTTAATGATGCCTTCTGCATTTTCCCTGGAAAATCTTTAGGGGACTCAAAATGATTTGAAAACCGTTAGTGTAGATGGTTACTGGAGGCTAAATGTTTACTCTAGAATTTTCTTCTGAGACACAAAAACAGTTGGTTACAAACCTTTGAGTCCCATGCAATCTAGGAGCTTTTATAATCAACTGTCATTTTGGTTAGTAGTGATGCACATATTAAAAAAATGTAGCTTTATGTTTAATTAATAGATATGTCTAATTCAGCGTCAGAGGAAATACAGGCAGCTTACGAATCAACTAGAGAGTAGTCCAACTTCAGTTGTAGAGGCCGTACTCCGGTTTTGAATGCCAGGAGACAGCACTGGAGAGTGGACCTTGCCTCTTGGAAAACCAGTGCAGGGGTCAGCCCAAGATCCCACTACAAAATGTGTCCCAAAATTCCAGTGTAAGATACAATGATCTGGAAACCCATAAACTCTAAAAGCCTAACAGAAGTGGAATACATTAAACAGAAGTAAAACTCAGGTAATCCTGGAGACTTGTTAATTTTATCACTTTTACACAGAATTTACATATGTTGTAGAGAAGGGCAATGCTTTGGGAACCATTCATTAAGAGATTTTAGGGTGTGTATTCCCTTGCTTGACTTTCTACAGCCTCCAATGTTTTTGTCACACCACATAACACACTAAAAATTTTCTCTGGCAGCAATTCAGGTTAAAAAGCTCACTGTCTCCACAGTTGCTTTGTGGCAACAGATCTTTGTACCACAGCTCAGCACGTCCTTGCGTGTGCTGATGCAGTTGTTTGTGTAACTGTGCTGCAAAGTAGGTCAGTGGGAAAAAAAAAAAGCTGAAAATTTGAAGGTGCTTTTGAAAAGGATCATTTCACATATCCCACTTACTCTGCAGTTTCACAACTAGTTTGGGCCAGTTTGAATGTGCAGTGCCATGAAAAGTCAGTCCCAAATTCCACCCTGCGCCATCCTTGTATTTCCAAGCTTTTCCGTGTGTGGGTGCTAGCCCTAGAACACAGTTTTTCCTTAAAGGTCAATTTTCAGTGGGAACAGGTCTCTGATTCAATTCATCTGCATCTGAACGGTCTCCAGAGTTGATGTAGGAGCAGCAGCCACCCAGCCTCAGACTGTGTTTAATCTGCATGAGGAACTGGGGTTGTACAGACAACGGAATGAGCTCAACCAAGACAGGATACACTCCAGAGGGTGAAGGGAAGAGGACTGAGTGGTTAAGGGTAGCAATTATCAAACCAGATCATCCAACAAAGCAGTATCAGCACAGAACTTCAGCCTTAAAATGTTTTGCAATGTTAGAGGATCTCAGGTCCCTTTTCTTGGTTTAGTTTCAAAGATTACGATACTGCTTAGTGCTAAGAGTCCTGGTGCATGACCCTATCCCGAGGCTGCCGCACATCTGCAGTTTCCAGGATTTTTCAACTATTTCTTTAAGAAGTTCTAATATATGGTGTGTTTGCAGGAAACCTGTAAACAGGTTTTCTGTGAGCATGCCCTTAAGCTTGAAAAGTGCTTTTTCTTTGTCTTACAGAGTGTTGTTCTTATTTTCCTAAATTAGACTGTCTAAATGCTGTTGCCTTTTGTACATTTAGAATAGCACCAGAAGCAGTTTAGAGTTGCTGGAGCAATGGAGTGAAGGGAGGGAGAACACAAAGGTGCCATCATCCCTATGCCTGAGAAACCTGTCAACACTGATGGGAATGAGTCCTATTTAAACAGCTGTTGCAGACATAGTATCATTCATGCAAACATCTATCATCATACTGAGAATCCTGATTTCTGAAGGTGGTTATAACTGACACTTCAGTGAAGCTAACATCTTCCTGATTGCTACAGGATTAAACTATAAATTCAAATCAATATATTTAGCAAAATAAAAAAAGCCAACTTTAAGTCAGATCTAGTTCTGGTATTTCAAGTATATTTGAAGGTATTTTCAAATTACTGTTTTCCCCACACAGAGCTAAAATCTCACAAATCTTTTAAAACCAGGTAGCGTTTGAAGCAAACAAAGCCACCTTCGTATTTTCAGGGTTTTTTCGCAGTGCCAAGGATCTGATTCACTAGTTTGTTACTCTATTTGCACACCCATGTATTCAAATGGTGTACTCATTTTATGCGTTTGCAAGATCAAATGCGGGATTTTAGTGTGCTCTTTTAGCTTTTGAGTGTGTGTTTTAGATGCCTCCATAATATTCATTACAAAAATGTTCCTTTCATTCCCATATTACCTGCCTTTGTTCTTGAGGATGCAGTTCCCTATGGACTCTTCACATAAGTAATCCTTATTTGAACATGAACAGTGGGATTATTCATGTTACTAAAGAACAGTTGTATTTCAGAGAATTATATCTGAGCAAAACATTCACAGCACCATGCAGAAATCGGAAAGAGAAAACAGATTAATCTGATTTCAGAGCACACCTCTTGGCACTCTGTTCTGTAAGGTTACTTATCACTTGTGCTATTTTGCTGCAGCTGGATTCTTGCCCTGTTTCAGATTACTGTTATGCTGCTTGTTTTTTATTTTCAGAATTTCCTCTGTGCTTAAGAATTACAATTTCTATTTAATAATTAATTTTCTAGCCCCACAACTTAGAGGGTGATTTTTTGTGATCCAAACACAAATTATTTGTTCCATCGAAGTCAAATTATGATAACATTTCTATTCCAGTACTAAAATATGGCCAGAAACCAAAAGAAAGGTGGTTGTTTCAAAATCAATTCTACACACTCTCCAAATGCCAAAATAACCTATTAAATGTATGCAGCTTAGAGGAATACCAACAGATTTATTCTACTTACCGTGGAACAGATTTTGGACTTCACTACTTTAAAAAAAGCCCAAAGTCTCATCACAGTGAAAACAAACACACTAAAGTGAACTGAATATAACCTTTCACATCTCTTTAGAGAATCTGTGTTGATTCACAAAGTGTCTAAGCGCCTAGGAGGGCTGAGGCAGAGGTATGAAGAGGACTGAGAATTCAATAGGGGGTGCAGTCTCACAGCTTATCCGTACTGCTGCGCAAGGCAAACCACGTCAACTGCTTTCGGTTTGTTACAGGCTTCATATGGTTATGAAATTTTGCAGAATTTTTAAAACCTTCACTATGGACTTTTCAGGCATCCACATCAAATCCATAGAAGAGAGAGGAAGAACCACTGCAGGCTTGCCTGCTGCCCTGTGACCGCATGGGAAATGGGGAAAAAGGGCCAGGTCACATGCAGCTAAATGTGTGCACCAAGGCAAACCTGCTCAACATTGAGCTCAGAGAGCTAGAAAGCTTTTTGCCATGGATGTGCATGAGATTCTCAGCTTCCTTCTCCCTGTTAGCATGGCCTGGTGAAGTCTGAGGTGCACTAGGGCAGGATGACATCTACACTGGATCAGTCCAGACGGGTTATGGAAACAGGTTTCTGAAGGTACCTCCTATTCTCTTACTTGATGGCAGAGCTTCTTGCCCATGTTGCCTGACATCCGCAAGATGAGGCACTAGAGCAAGCCATTTATGAAGTTCTCCATTCAACAGACAGTGCCTCAAATATCAGTCGACGCTGCAGGGCTTACCCTGTGAAAGAGAACTGGAAGGTCTTGGTGACAGTGTAGACATGAGGGTGACTGCAAGGCAGGCAGGAGCAGTAACCTCACAGGCAAGGAGGCAGTCCTGCAGTACCCAAATAAGAAGAGCAGCTCCAGTGATGCTCCCAGGTTCAGCCCGTGGTCTAGTGATCACTAGGCAATCTGTAGCCATGAGAAAGGGCCAAGGTCAAGCCGGAAAGTCTCATAGACCAGGCAAGACATAGTATACATACAGCGTAGCTCAAGCAAGGAGTGAGGATGAAGACCTAAGTTAAATGCGTCTCCATGGCTAATGGGTAGAGGCCCAATATGTAGCTGTTGAGGGCCATTGGAGCCTGCTGGTGTTCTTAGGGCCTTACCAGTAGATAGACTAGCTCAGAGATACATAAGCTGTTGAGGGGAACTATCAGAGCACAAGCCCTAGGCATAATTTTGCTGCCTGTGCACTATAAATGGGATCACACTCCTCCTGGCAAGCACAGCAGTTTGTGTTCAACACAGATTGAAATCTATGAAAATGCATCTAATAAGGAAGATTGTATAAAGGTTTGGCCAACACAGAAAGGTGGACAAGATGAGAAGTACAGACATAGCCAAGTAATGCAGCCATCTGCATCCTGGTAGTGCAGACGTGGCACAACAGGGCAGAGAAAAGGGACATGTGCAGGTCATATGATGTGTCAGTGGCATTGGAGAGCTTCCAGCAGTGCTCCTGGCTCTCAGCCATGACTCCATTCCAGGGAATGAACAGCCTTTATTAACATAGCTTTCTTTCATTGAACAGCAAATCTTTTAAGATTCCTTCTGTATAAAATATCTTGAAAGACCAGCGCCCTACTTGGCTTTCTCGGACTTACACATACAAACAATCCTGTATGTTATCAACTATCTGTTAGGAAAGCATGTTTTATAGGCAATTCTCTTTCCTTTAAAGGACTTTGAAACTACATGGTTCATTCAATTTATTTTAAAGTCTAACCCACTAGATTTGAACCCTTTGTGAAAACTGCTTATGATCACAGACATAGCAGTGGGATTTTCTCTACCCTTTCTACAGGCAGTCACAACCTCCTCTTTCTCCAGAGTGGTTTGAGTAATGCTATCCCCTCTCATGTGTTCCATTCATTCTAGGTAGAAGAGCAGAAAGAGAGAAGGGAGTAGGAAGGTGATGAGGTGAGGAGCAAGGAGACAGAAGGCAGAGATTTGAGTCCTAGACATGAGGTAGAAAACAAGTTTAAGTATTCAGTTCCAGAAATTCCAGTAAGTAGGTACTATGATAAATAGGAGCAGTCTTCATGAACTTATCTAGTTGTCAGCCAGTCACAAGTGGTGTTCCCCTGGACTCGGTATTGGGGCCAGTGCTGTTTAATATCTTTATCAAAGATCTGGATGGGGGGATCAAGTGCACCCTCAGTAAGTCTGTGGACAACACCAAGTTGGGCAGGAGTATTGATCTGCTTGAGGGTAGGAAGGCTCTACAGAGGGATCTGGACAGGATGGATTGATGGGCCGAGGCCAATTGTATGAGGTTCAACAAGGCTGAGTGCCGGGTCCTGCAGTCATGTCACAACAACCCCGTGCATGCTACAGGCTTGAGGAAGAGCGGCTGGAAAGCTGCCCAATGGAAAAGAAACTGGGGGGTGTTGGTCGACAGCCGGCTGAACATGAGCCAGCAGTGTGCCCAGGTGGCCAAGAAGCCCAACAGTATCCTGGCTTGTATCAGAAATAGTGTGGCCAGCAGGACTAGGGAAGTGATCGTCTCCATGTACTTGGCACTGGTGAGGCTGCACCTCAAATACTGTGTTCAGTTTTGGGTCCCTCACTACAAGAAAGACCTTGAGGTGGTGGAGCGTGTCCAAAGAAGGGCAATGAAGCTGGTGAAAGATCTGGAGAGCACCTCTTACGAGGAGCAGCTGAGGGAACTGGGATTGTTTAGCCTGGAGAAAAGGAGGCTGAGGGCAGACCTTATTGCTCTCTATAACTGCCTGAAAGAAGGTTGTGGCAAGGGGGGAGTCAGTCTCTTCTCCCAAGTAAGAAGCCACAGGACAAGAGGAAATGGCTTCGTTGCACCTGGGGAGGTTTAGATTGGATATTAGGAGAAATTACTTCATCAAAAGAGTTATCAAACATTGGAACAGGCTGCCCAAGGAGGTGGTTGAGTCATCAGCCCTGGAGGTATTGAAAAGACGTGTAGGTATGGTACTTAGGGACATGGTTTAGTAATGGACTTGGCGGTGCTAGGTTAACAGTTGGAGTCCATGAGCTTAAAGGTCTTTTCCAACCTAAATGATTCTATGATTCTAAGATTCTATCTCACAAAATTTAACAGATGTGTTAGACAGTAACCTGAGTAGATTGTGAACTAAATCTGGAAGTTCAAGCTGCAATACCTGACTAGGACAGATATCTGGCATAACTTTTGAATACTTGATGAAATACATTTTAATTGTTAAACTCAAAAGTTCGGTTTGGGTTCTCCATGATTTAGCTTTAGTTCTCTTATGCATGAAAAAAATATGAACCCTTCTAGAGAACTGCTTTTGCTGGAAATATTAACTGTGAATAAAGAAAATTGTTTTCAAATCAAAATATTAAATGAAAGAAATATGCAAGTGGTATAACGATATAAACTTACCAGACAGAAAAGGACCTTAATGCTGAAAATCTTGTGTATCTTAAGATATGAAGAAATACTCACAGGTGGTGTTGGTTCTAAATCTTGCCCAAGCTTCAGAAATTAAATTGTGAGGAAGAAGCAGCCTCTTGCATCTGCAAGCAGTAGTGACAGCATGAGCAAGAGACACTGACAGGGAACACTGCTCTAGGGCAGAGCTCTTCTTTAGTTATCAGTAATATAAATTTACGCTAAAACAAACATGCCCAAAGTGTGCTTTGTCACCCTAAAAGCCTGATATTTCCACCCTGTGGTTACTTACACCAGTCGGGTCTTATTCTTTGGATAGTTTTCAACATAGAAGTGAAAAGTTTCTTCTGTAGCCTGTGGTCTACAATAGTTAGTTTTGAATTATTTTTTTTTCTCTTGACATCTCTTTTTGTCTTGTCAAACCAAAAGACTTTTGGGCCTTAACACTTGTAAAGCCTAAAACGTATTAAGCAATCTAAGATCTGCTGACAAGTCCTCAGAAGTGTCTATTGACATTGCTACATCCCATTAGCATTTTCCATGTACATTTCCCAACTGTTCCTTAGATCAGGAGCAGTCTTTATACACTGTACAGCCTCTCACGTAATAGAGTCTCTGGCAATGACGAGCTTGTAGGTACTGCTAGAGGGCTGCAAGAGAAAGTAGATCTGAGTTTCCCTGTATATTCTGGCACATGAAAATATTCTATATTACCCTCCCCTTTTCTTCCCTCTTATTTGCACTTCTACACTTATGCAGGGCAGGTACATTGGGAACTGGCAAAGCCACCAGGAGGGTATGAAGAGGGTACAAGCTTGGAGGTAGGTTAATCAGGCTTAACTCTCCTCTCACCTCTTTGCTGTATAGAGCTAAACTCACTGCAAGCACCTGGATTTTGATACCAGAAAGTGCTGGTGGGATAATCTGTGGTTTGTATCTTCATTTTGCATGTGGTATGCAAATGTCTTTCCATATACAGCTGGTGGCTGGAGAGGCATACTATCATTCTTGTCTATCCAAGGGTCTAATAAGTACTCTGGGAGTAGCAGGTAAAGCTAAAGATACTAAATAAAAAGGGACTAATACTTTATTTATTGACTTACTACAAATCAAGACTAACTGCATTCTGACCAAGTAGAAATAAAGTGTCTGCCTTCTAAATCCAATTCAAGGGAGCCTTGAGATCGTTAAACTAGATTTAAGTTAACATTTCTGGTCAGAAACATTTAAGCTCTAAAGAAAGGCTGTTAGACGTGGGAAAAGGACAGTTGCAGAAAGAGGTTGGTAACTGCGTTAGAATGGAAAGTAGTCCTAGAAGAGACAGTAACACTTGCAGGAAGGGAGATGCCTCCTCAGAAAAGGCAAACGAGTGGCCTCTGCTAAAGGCAATCCTGTCTGCAGAGTAACACTTCAATTAAATGCCACCACTGTAAAAAGGAGTAATGACTCTGATCTAGGTGTTGCCATAAGGAGCTATTCCAAAAGGACTTTGGCAGAATATTTATACCTCTATAGCTATTCCAGTCAATTGTCCTCTGCAAGTAAGGCCAACTGCGCCATCTGGGTTCTTGGTATAGCTTGAAGAAACAATGAGTCTTAACGAAAAATCTGCCCAAGCTCCCAGAAGAGGGAGAGTGGCAGGGCAGTCAGCTGGGGTCAGTTGTAAATGAATGGTTTTAGTTTTTCTTGGTGAAACCAAATGAAAAATGTTGCTCACCAGCCTGGACTGCAGCTCCAAGGATGCTGTTGCATCTTCCACAGCCAGGAGGAAGTGGCCTGCCTTTTGTAGGCAGGGTCTGTACCTTAGTTAATTAGTTAATTATATTCAATTCAAGCCAGCTGGGTAATAATAATTGGATGCCACAATTCCCCCTTTTTGTTTTACAGTTTTTTGTTTTCAAAGGTGTTTTCAAGAAGGCTTTGCAATGAGCAGAGACCCAGTCCATTCATTCCAACTCCAGCACGCTTCCCTCCTATGAATATCACATCGAGGCTTGTGGCTTTAGGTTCTTCACCAAAGGACTCTTGCTCTGGCTCTTTTGGCTCTCGCGAGGGAGTCGGGGTCCTCAGGGTCACTTGGATGTATCACGTCAGGATCACCAGATGTTGCTCACCAGCCTGGGCTGCAGCCCCAAGGATGCTGTTGCATCTTCCACAGCCAGGAGGAAATGGCTTGCCTTTTGTAGGCAGGGTCTAAACCTTAGTTAATTATAATTATATTCAATTCAGGCCAGCTGGGTAATAATAATTGGATGCCATAGAAAAAAGGCAGTTACTAATTTTTGATGGAAGGAGCATTTTGCACACACATCATCAAAATATTTAATTTGGAGTGCATTGGGGCCAGTCTTCTTAGGGTTAGGTGGCTGATATAAACGTATTGATTGTTAAGAAGAATGAAAAGTGTTTAAAAATGTGTTTATTTTTTTAATAAAGTTTACTTTTTTTTTTGCCACAAGCATAATTTCAGCTTCTTACAATTGCATATGAAACTATATCCAAATGAAAAATGGGAAAAAGTCATAGAATCATAGAATGGTTTGAGTTGAAAAGGACCTTAAAGATCATCTAGTTCCACACCCCCCACCCCCGCCACCATGGGCAGGGACACCTTTCCACTATATCAAGTTGCTCAAAGCCTCATCCAACCTGGCCTTGAACACTTCCGGGGATGGGGCATCCACACCTGTTCCTGTGCCTCATCACCCTCACAGGGAAGAATTTCTGTCTTATGTGTTATCTAGATCTCCCCTCTTTCAGTTTAAAGACATTTCCCCTTGTCCTATCACTACATGCCCTTGTAAAAAGTCCCTCTCCAGCTTTCTTGTAGTCCCCCTTTAAGTACTGGAAGGCTGCTAGAAGGTCTCCCCGGAGCCTTCTCTTCTCCACACTGAACAGCCCCAACTCTCTCAGCCTGTCTTCATAGGAGAGGTGCTCCAGCTCTCTGATCATCTTCATGGCCCTCCTCTGGACTTGCTCCAACAGCTCCATGTCCTTCTTGTGTTGGGGACCCCAGAGCTGAATGAAATACTTACTGCAGGTGAAATCTCACAAGAGCAGAGTAGATGGGAAGAATCACCTCCCTTGACCTGCTGGCCATGCTGCTTTGGATGCAGCCCAGGATACGGTTGGCTTTCTGGGCTGCAAATGCACGTTGCCAACTCATGTTGAGCTTCTCATCAACCAGCACCTCCAATTCCTTCTCCTCAGGGCTGCTCTCAACCCATTCTCTGCCCAGCCTTTATTTGTGCTTGGGATTGCCCCAACCCATGTGCAGGACCTTGCATTTGGAATATGCAAAGTGAAATATATCACAATGGCTAAAGAACATAATGATACTTGTACATTATTATTTACATATCAAAACATTAACATTTCAGCCCCTCGTTCCACAAGTCACTTCAGACAATGACAGTTGTTATTTGTGAGTGGCAGAAGTGTTTGCTGGACAGTACGGTTGCTTGTCATCTCGCTGTGGCAAATCAGGCTTTGTCACCTTCACTTAGCAAATAACAAAGCTAAAAGTTAGGACTGTCAGGGAGTGTTGTCCCTAGATGATGCACAGATAACAGCAAGACTGTTATTGAACATGCTGTACAATGTTAAATTCCATGTCTTTGGTTTAATCACAATGTCAGTAGATAGGACCTCAGGGATGTAGTGTCCGACAGCATTGTGTCTGTCGTACATATTCATTGTGCTCACCCAGGCATCCACCAGACATTACTGAGCATCTGATTTTCATTTAAATAATCAGGTTTGCTAATGAGTTTGTTAAAACTCTGACTGAGGCTTTTTGAGTTTTTTTATCTCACGGGAGGTCGGATTTCCTCTCTCTTGCATTGCCTGCATTTCGGAAGCATCCTTCAGAAAGCTGGCATCATGTCCATATGAGGAAAATAGGAGTATAAAGTCTGGCAGGTTAAATGTAAACAGATAATAAAGGAAAACAAAAAGACTTTGAGCAACAGTTTGCAAAAGATGAAAGGACAAACAGCAAACCTTTTTTTCAAGCATATCCAATAGCCTGCTGGAGAATTCATAGGAACAGTAGGTCCTGCTGAGAGGAATACAAAAAGAGCTCTCAGAGAAGATACTGCTCTAGCACAAAACCAGACCAAATCTTTGGCGTTGGTGCGCAGTGTTCCACAAGTTCCTGACCCACAAACTACTGGTGGCTCAGAGATTGCTCTGGGCACACATGGCCACACGCTGCCTCGCTTTTACACTTTCCCATCGTTCCTGCTAGTGGTAACTGCCAGAGACAGGATACATGTCTGAACAAGATGTTTGAAATAGCCATTCTATGGTGGTTTTTGAGGGTTTGTGGTTTTTTTTTTGATTATATTAATTATGTGTGCCTATGTTTACAGTTCAGTCCCAATCAAGGCATGACATGCCAACAACTTAGGCAAACATTTCTTTTCCTTCAGTCTTACCATCAGAACAGCTAAAACCTGACACAGGGCCTTCTGGGCTTGTTAGAGCTCTTCTGTACCTGAGCTTCTGGCAGAAGTAGTCATTCCACAGTTGGAAGGCTCCAGCCCAGAAGAGCACGTATGATAACCACTTCTCCTGAGGCCAGCGCTCCGGGGCATTTTTCACTAAAAGCATTAACAGGTATCTTGAAGGGAAGGAAGTTTCCATGAATTGGGGCCAAAAAAACCCGGCCAGGTTTTGAAACAGAACAGCCAGGAGCAAGTAGATGAGGGATGGATGGGCATTAAAATAGCCTCAGGGTGTTTATCCCCTCAGGATGTTCAACCACTATGTTTGCTTTCCAAGCAATTAAAGCAATATGCTGATAATCAAATCTGTGTAAAGCAGTATTACAAATGTGAATGAAATTTCCCAAAACGTAGCTAATTGGCAGAGGAATTTCTTTCGAAGCTTAAAATGTGAAATCCTAGTCAAGCTCACATACAGAAAAGACTGGGCTTGTCTTTAAAGTAGCTCTCCTACTTGAGGGAGGGAAATGAGTGGTATTCCTACTACTGGCTCAGGGTTTGTTGACTACATATAAGCATTTGTTGTGAATAATACCTTTATTATTTCTCTTGTGGCTGAGTCCCTCATTCCACAGATACACAATCACTTTTAGGTAATGTAAATACAGGGTGCTGCTGGAGAGGCTACTCTACCCTTCTTGGCACCCTGGATATGTATTCCCAGCCAGCATGGTAACCAGAGCAGGGAACTGTTCTATTTATAAATAAATGGGATCATGGGAAAAGTGGAGATAGACTTGTCCTTTGTGGTGACAGCTTGCACCTTGGCTTAAAATTAGAAAGGAATTACACATTTTAAAAGGAGACTAATGTAAAATAAAATCCAGTTTAGAGCAGCAAATGTAAAAGTATTTGGTCTGAAACAAGTAGAATATCACCGGACCGTACTAACAGCTATCTATAGTGCAGACTTTATGCTGTTGAAGTGGCTCCTCAAATAAAATGCCCTCTGAAAACAAGCAGACGTTAGACTGATGCACAAGCAAATAAGTGCACAGGTTGTTATCCGTAAAACTTGGGGAAAAGGGACATGGGGAATGAACAGATATTTCAGTTATTCTGAAACCTGGTTAATATTTACCCAGAGATAAATACCTTAGTGACCAGTCGGGTTAATGCAACACTAGCAATGGTCATAGTGTATAATTATAGTAGATATTGCATATCTGAGCATTTTTGGCATCTCAAGGGATGTTTTTCTCATTCTGAAAAGAGCCTTTGGGGTGTTTTTTATGTAATGCACTGAATGTTCCTGCCACAATGGCACCAACTCCTCTAGTGCTCTGTCTCCTGAAGTAGGGAAGATTTTTCAGACATAAATGGTGACATGATATCATAACTCAAAGACTGCTAAGCAGTTTTTCCTGGTAAAGAAATAAGTTAGGAATCCAAAGCACAGGCATATTGTGCTAAACTTTCACTGTGCTAAACTTACAGCTGTGTTAATGTCATTTTCTAGTGTAACACAAGTGAAGAGCCAGATCTAATTTTTACTTGTAAGATATGGAAATGATGCACATGCTTTCTTGTTTGCCTGAGCTGATCCTTCTTTATGAGTAACTTTCACACAGATTATTCCCTGCTTTCTTCATGTATATCAGACTTCCACTGACTTTGTTCCTTATTTCTTTTGAAGAATGACCTCAGGCTTGTCCCTCTCTTAAAAGTCTAGAACTCCATATGACACCAAGAGGCACAGTCTCCCTGAAGAAGATGAGGACCAAGAACTTGGATTTGGCAAAAATAAGTGACAAATGTTCTTCAAAGAAGTGTCACTTCTTACCTAACTATTATTTTCTCATCTAAATATTACTGGAACTGTTTGTAGAAGCCCACCAAAAAATATTGACACCATTACCAATGCTGGAAGCATGCTCTTAAAGGCCTATTCATATACTACCAATGATCAAACAATTACTTCCATACAGAATTACTCTCAACCACAACCCATTTCAGTCAAAAAAGGAAACTGCTTACTTTCCAAATCCAGCTTCAGAAACTATTTTCCTCCTTCATTGAGACCACTTGTATCTGGGATAACCTCTACAGATACCAGGAACAACCTGAATAAAAGAGCCTGGTCTCCTCCAAGAAGTGGGCAAACTGAACAACAGGATGTTCTGATGAAAAAACAAGCTGCTAGGATCAGCTCTGATCCAAGCCTTTTGTGGCCAACAGGTAAGAAAAGAAGTGCTGCAATATATGAAGAAAGAAGGTATGAAGGTAGCACAGAGCTGACAATACCGTTTTCTACCTGCATCAGCACCTTTCTGAAGATCACTGACTGAAAATGACTACTACAAAATCAAGATTATCTTGGCAGGAAGTTTTTCAAAGAACTATCCTATCTGTGTAAAGTCACAGAAGACAAGAGCATTATAGTCATTAAAGCAACTTAAAACCTGACTGACTGTTTTGAATTTGAATTTATTCTATAACCTTTATTCACATGATCATCTGAATAATGCTGTACCTTCACTTGAACCTTGATTTGGCCCCTGTGATTGGTACATTCATTACCTTGGGCTCAGTTCCTGTGCTTTTTTTATTCCTGTGCTTTTTTTGTAGTAAAACTAGTTTGCTGCCAGAATTGCATAGACAGAAAATGCCACGGAAGCCATTGATTTCCAGTGTGAACAGAGTGATTCTACAGAAAAATACAAATGCCACCTACTAAAAATGGAGCCTCAGAAGAAAAGGAAATCTCTCTGTTAAACCCATTCCCCTGGAACTTGACCACAGAATATTTTAAAACCCTCTGAATTTTACTCACTTTAGGCTAAAATAATGCGGCTTACTTATTTAATTTAGTTACCCTAAAAATAATTGATGCTGGGAGAAGTAACTTTATGATACATCTTTTTTTTTAATGTGAAAGACATATTAAAGTAATAAATATGGTATAACATTTTTAGGCAAGTACGGAAGGGTAATTAATCCCTGCAGCGCTCTGCCACTGGTTCTGTGCAGTCTACTTTAGAAATCAGAAACCTCATATGGGAATGAATAAATTACTTTGCAAAAGCGGTTTTCTCTTGCTGCTGATAACGTTATCTCTCACATGCTTTGATCAACAGAACATTCAGCTAAAGGAGGAGTTTAGAAGTCTCTTCCATACTATTAAAAATAGGAAGAATATCACAATATAAAAATTAGCAGGTAGAGAAGATGAATGACACCCGATAGAGGTGTCAGATATAAACTGTCTCTGTGCCAATTTTTAGTGTAATCCTGCCCGTGGCACGGAGATTTTGCTTTTGTGCCATGTTTGGAAGCTCAATGTTTTATTCTTCCAGTTGCATTAAACTGTGACAATGGGAGATATACAGATTTATTTTTTAATAGGATTCAGCCTGCCCAGCAGTCATTTAGCTGGAAATGCCACTGCTTTAAGGCAGAGCTTCACGACTTAGTTTGTACAGGCACAGTTTGTCATCACAAAAAAAGATGGCACTGCACCATGTCACTGTCAGCAGTGGCAGTAGCAGCTTCTGGCTGTGTGCAGGGCTGCACCTGCACTGTAGGAGATGTGATTCTAGCCCTAGTATTTCTCTAAGTCCTCTCTCGGCCTTTGTACCCACAGTAGAGGAGGAAGAGGTATTATGGTCATTGCCTGTCTTCTCTGGGATTGTTTTGAAATTGCTCCCACCACATGCACCTTACCTGTAGGATGCCTACAGGCATTGATTGAAAGCACATACAGAATTTTAATGCTTCCCGTTCATAGATTTCAAAGCAAAAGCCAGTGATGAAAGCATCATTGCATACTTAACCTCAGCTTTTTTGCACATGAGGAGAAAGAGAGATACAGAAAAGTTAAGATCAACATCTTCAAAAGCATTAGTGCCTAACTCTCACTGAAATCAATCTAAGCTAAGAGTCTAACAAGCTATGGACATCTGTGCTCGGGTGACTTAAAGGGAAACTCCATTCCACTCATTCTGAGCTCCATCTCACTGCATGAAGCCATACCTGACCCTCCAGCACGTACAGACTGTTGTTCATGCAAACACAGTGTATAGAAATGCATGACATACATACATACTTTTTTGAACTTTTAGCAGACTGAAACCTCCTTTAATGTTCAGAAATGTTTCCAGTTCTTATTGGGAACCACTAGATGATTGCCAATGACAGAGTCTCATAAGGTTTTGAAAAGCAGACTTTATTTAATAGGCACATCATTGCTTTAATAGCACTGGGCTGCACAGCTCACTTCACCATCGTAAATGGTTTTGTTTGATTACATTGCATTTCCTCAGTGTCGGTAGGATTCAAGTAAAAAAGTTACTGCATTTACTTCTCTATCACGTCTCAAGATGTAGTAAACAACTAGCACACAGGAGAATAATACAGACAGAACTGCCTGCGATCCAGAAGTCAGGACAAACTGAAATTTAAGCACTGAACAGTTAAAGCTGCAAGACAACCACACTACATTTGCTCAGGTGAGATTTTGCATTATGCAGTATAGAGACGAATGTTGCCCACTAATACAACAAGGGACTGGCTTTCTTATACTGAGGAACAAAGACTGTCCAACACAGACAAGAGTGAGGGTTTCAAAACAAAACAGCTCATATGAAATTAGCTCCCTTTTTATTTCTGATTATAAAAGTGGTACTCCCTCAGCTGTAAAAGTTAAAGGCCTAAAAGAACAGTACTGCTTACAGAACTCTAAACCTGCAATTTAATCAGCTTTTCCCCCCTATATTACAACTCTTTGTGATAAGACAAAACCTTCTTTAAAGACAAAAGCATAGCATTCTGGATTATTTTCATAATTAAGTAGTTTACTTGGTTGATATATTTCTTCCCTGAAAAACTGCATTTTAATATTTTATTAAATTTCACCAGAAAAAGCGTACAAAATCAGAAATCATTAGAGGAAGATAATATTGCTCTACGAAAGAAAAAAGCATGACTTCTAACATAGTTTTATGAACATCGTAAAAGAAGCACATATGGCTGTGAAACATTTTGAAAATGGAGAAATATTTTGTGAGTTTCAATGTTCTTAGGTTTTATATTCTATTTTCTGAATAGTTATAGAGTTAATATCTCGCAAATTTTTTTTATATGTATTTTCTAGCGTTGTATAGGACAGACAACCTAAAACCAACAATGCAGAAATCTAGCGTGCCACACACTTTAATATACACTAGTTACTTTAATTACTAGCACTTTACATTGACGGTACCTACTGTATTTGTAAAACTCATTTTTTAATCAGCTTGTCAAAGCTTTTGAGAAGCAATCTGGGCAATAAGGTGGGTATTTTTAGTGTCTACCATGAATACGGCCAATTACAGAATCAGAGGTCGCTCTCTCCATACAGTGCTGATGAAAAAGAGGTGTAATCCAGAGCCCCAGGAACAGAACCTGGGCCGGTGTACGGGGGCATTCTCTTGATGCAGTACTGAGCCTGCTCAGGAGGCAGCTCTCGACGTAACTCATCTGCCAGGATATAAGGCTGGGAGGAGGGAAAGGATTGACAAATTCAGTATATATTCTTCAAAGACACAAAATACGTTTATTTTCTGTAGCTGTGACTAATAAACTTGGACATCTTGCCTATTTTTCCAAGACCAAATGTTTTCCTCAGTAAATTCCATCCCTAATGATGAGTTGAAGGAGACAATCCTACCAACAAACTGATTAGGTCAAAATTCGGTCTCAGGATATGTGACTGTGTATGTTAGCTACCGAGCACTGTGCAGGCATGGGTAGACCCCTACTGATACAGCTCATCCATGGATAGCTAGTCAGTATCTCTAAAGTGCACTACTGCCCCTTCCACAAGGACAGGACAGACACATTTTCAGTTAGATCCTGTTAGTTTCAAGGTCCTAATATATTTGCAATGCAAGATGCATGATTGCTCTTAATGGTTTGCATTTATGATATGAAGGATACCCTCTGTTAAAAAACTTGACATGATTTAAAATAGCAATGTAATTAAAACCATTTTTTCCTGAGACCTTGGCTTTCATCTTCCACATGAATTCCTACTGAGAATATGTCTGGAATTCAAAATGTGGCCCACAAAAACTGAGATCACAAAATCAATACAAACAGCCAGAATGAGAAAATCAATAGAGCAAGCTTGGGCAAATAGACCTGTACTGCTGTGATCTCTCCTTTCTCCACAGCACCAGATTGGTTTCCTGGCAGCACTGTTTATGGCCCTAACTCCTCCAGAAGCTGTTCTGTTGCCTTTATCCTCCTTTTCATGTTAATACACCACTCACTCAGCAGTGGATCTGGCTGTGAGGAGGAAAGTGCCAAATTCAAGAGCTTCCTTCATGAACCCAGTAAATAGAGGAGGCCACTTCCTCCTGCTTCTCCTAGGATAGGGGTACACCACATTACATCACCTTGTTGAATGAACTATCAGGTCACAACATGGCTCACAATTAGGAGTAGTCTTGTGCAACTGACCCAGGCTATGTTCCAGAGGGCCAAACTCCACATTGAAACATCCAGACAACAGCCCCTCTAATCAAGCCTCTTGTCTGGAAATAACCTGATGTACAATATATTTATTATACAGACAAACTATCTAACTCTTGTCTAAGATGTCTAATTTTTTTGTTGGCTGTTTGTGATATAAGGGTATACAAATCAAGCCTTGAATTCTGCACTCATTTTAGCTAAGAGTCTTGGTTCCAAACAAGAAGAAAAGGCAAATGCTTTCTACAAAATCTTACAAACTGAAAACTAAGCTTCACTATTATTAAAAGGTTTGTATAGGACTTTCAGCAAAGGAGGGCTAAATAGAAGAGCTATTGAATCCTTTCACTCAGCAGCATGATGACTGACCTTATCTGAAGCCAGGATTCTGAAGGAAGCTATCACTTGCTCAGCCGTGTCTGTGTCTGCCGTTTCTCTGGTCATGAAGTCAATGAAGGACTGGAAAGTAACGGTTCCTTGCCCATTGGGGTCAACCAGAGACATGATTCGGGCAAACTCAGCTTCACCCTTTCACAGAATCCAAAACAAAAAAATGGTCACCATAATATCAATCACCAACAGCCCGTGCCTCTCATGAACCAGTAGGGATCAGTGGTTACAAAGTCTTTAAAGCATCTCTCTGACTTAGGAACATAAACGTCAGAGTCAATGAAATCTGGAATCTTAAACGCCCATCCCTCTTTTGTAAGGACTCCATGCTTTTGAAAAATATATTCTTTCTCCTAAATACATAGTATCCACCTTTCAATTAACTTTCTGCAACTTCTGCCCCCTCCCACTCTCCCTCAATGCCCTTTCAATTTGTTTTAACTTAACTCTTCATTTTCCTTCCCATCCTAAAACCATTGTAATTTAGATACCATACAGGGAGGTGAAACAATAGCCCAAGAAGCAGTGTACCTGCAGACCCACTGAACTAAGAAGAGAAACAATTCTGAAAATTTCATGCCAAACATAGGACAATTCAACTAAGGCTAATCCTTTTCCCACTAAAAAGGTTGAATTTGGGGCAAAATTTTTTGAAGTGAAGGAAAGAAGGTGCAACCCCCAAAGTTAGTTTGTGAGAATTAAATAGCATCAAACTCGTTCTTCTTCATGCAGATAAAAAATGAGAAAGAAAAAAAAAGTCATTTAATAATTGTTAATTTCAACTTCTAAAGTTTCCTTAATTCAAAGAACAATGCAGCAGACCATAGAATATGGTTTTCAAGTGTCTAGTTTTAACTTCTTTTTTAACCATTAGAAAATAGAGAAAAAGCAAAGAAACGAGAAACTAGTATCTCTACTGTAAATTATATTATTAGTATTTTGTCAATTTAAATAAGCTTTAGTGTTGCTGTGGTTAATGTTATAATCTGTAAGCAGAATCAATTGCCATTGTTTCTTAAAATTCATACCAAATCGTAACCCATTGAAATTAAGCAAGCTCTGAAATCATCGTGGTCCATCAATCCATTCTTCCTCTATTGACCAAAGCAACATAAGGAATATAGAAGGGAAGGTGTGAAGAATCCAAGGTAATTTCCAGAGAGATGACAAGTTTAGACCATTGGCATATTGAATCCAGTGTATGAACAATATTCATGGATATTGTCGAAGCAGGTCACCAGAATCATCATCAGTTTTAAAGGAGGAAGAAGTAACTAACATATTACACACAGGAAACCAACATTTTCGCCACAAAAAGTAACATCAGGAAAGGTAAGGGGAGAGATAAGGGAGGAGAGGAGGTAAATGAGACGAGAGTACAGAGAACACAACCAGAGAAGACAAAGAGAAGTGCAAGGAGAAAAGTTTGTTACTAAACTAGTCAAACTCAGTAGATGCTCAAGCTGCCTCCCTAAAACAAAATGTTTTTGAAAGGTTCTGCATGGGATGCTGTAGTGACTACAAGTTTAGTTAAAAACAGTCTGAAAATAGTGTATCACTGACTATTTCAAATACTCCACTGCAAGGCTGAGGCAGGTACACTATGAGAGCTGTCTGCTGACATAGGGGAAGTAACTACAGGGATTTTCCTTCTGACTGCAGGCTATCAAGACCTGGCCTACAGCAGAGATGTGCACATACTGGCTTAAAGGATGAGACTTGCAAGGCTTAGAGGGAGATCAGTTGAAGACCTTGTATAAAAGGAGGTTGCTCATTTTCCAGGCGATAACGTATCTGCGGCATTCCTGACTCAAAGCTGAGTAAACATTAAATGGCATGATAGTAAGAAGGTAAATAAATATTTCCTCCGTGTTGTGATACAAATGGTTCAGAGAAAATTGTGTCATCCCAAATCAGGAGAGAGCAGCAGAGGGCTTGTATTGACTCCAAGAAAAGGAGAATTAGCAAGTGTCTGCGTGCAAGAAGTAAAGGAGCTCCCCATAGTTCTCTAGTAGAGTCCAAATAAAACATCTCAAACCAAGTAAAAGAAACAACCTGAAAAATCTTTGGAAAACACATAGAAAAATGTGTCTGTAAGCGATGCTGACAGTCCATCTAATCCAGTTGTCTTCCCAAGGGCAGGATCTTTTCAAAGCATTATGACCAATACATTGGAGTTTAAACCCACAATCTCTTTGGCTATTATTATACTGGCCTATCTGAAAACAGAACAATGTCAGTTTCTTCTACCTGCAGGTCATTTCCAACCTGTCCTAGACTGATGAGGCAGGCTTTAAATTCATCAGAATGTAGATTGTCAGATTCATCCTAGCATCCCATCGCAGGTCATGCATTTGGGAAGGTGAAAGGAAAGAAAGAAAAATCACAGATCAGGTTAGTTGGTTAGTAAAGAACATTCTACTCTTGTATTAATAACAATGTTTTTACAGAAGTTCATGGAAACGTAATGTCAACGTATTGCAATGAATTACCTAAAAAGTGTACAACTTTTGCAGTTTCATGCTTTAGTTTTTTCCTTAGTGGAAGAGGGTCCTTACTTTAACTACAGAGTTAAAACTGTGCTTCCTCTATGGGTGCTTTTTAAACATTTTTGCTGATAAGGCAGTTTTTATTCTATTGAACTGCCATTTGCTTCCTTCATTTTCTATTGTTATACAGTGTATGTGAGATGCAGTAAAAATATCACTGAACCTGGGCAAAACATTTTTTCCCCACTCAATTACTGTGACTTCACTCTTGATCTGATAATATTACTTAACAACTGAATATGCATATCTCAAAAGAGAGCAGAAGTACAAAACAACTGGTTTCTTTTCTAGATCCAAAATAAATTTATAACTGACATAACCTATTTTCAGTTATGTCTTCTTTAATAATTTATACAGTAAGGTTTTGCTTTGAAAACTGGCTTTGAATTTCATTCCACTGAATTCCAGGTTAAATGGCTCCTAGTAACACCACGAACTGGATCATTGTTTTAAACCAATATTTTTTTCCATTTTGCAGGTCAAGAAATTCACACTAACTTCTTAAAAACAGACTGGTTCTTTTTCTTCCTGTTCGAACAAAATGTTTCCTATCAGAGGTGTACTTCAAATTGAGTTAACATGAATACAATTAAAGAGATGTTCCAAGGTGAAAAATTATTATCGTTATCGATTTTACAGACTTATAGTTTTGAGAAGATCCGAGGTTTCCTGTCTGCTAAATATTTGCCTGCTAGATGAATAATCTGCTTTTGAAAATTCCTATATAGTTATGCATAACTAGAATTGTAGGAGTTTTAACAAATTCACTGAGTTTATTTAATACACTAATAGGATACAGTGGTGCTTTATTCCGTTCATAACACCATTCATTGTTGACATATCATGCTGGTTTTATATTGATTCCCTCTGCATCAACCTTCACCAGCTTCATAAAGGGAAGATGAAAAATAACAGCAGGATGTCGATGACAAGATAAAGCAAAGCTGCAAATCTGGAGCAGCATTTAGTTAAAAGCCATAAGCACTGTGAAGTTTTTTTCCTTTAATATTTCCATTTTATAGGATAATTTCTGCTATAAAGCATTCAAATGTGGTGGATTTTTATCATTCTGAAAATGTTAATCGAGGCTGGCTTGAAACTCTCAAAAACCATCCTGGAGACAGGCTATTGCAGGTCATATCAGGAGTGAAGTCAGCTTATTTTACGTTATTTCTAAAGCTGAAGATATTACTGTGTGACTACAAACAAAATAACATAAAAATGGGAGCTAACAGCCAAATCCTGCCCCTCCACTTCCTCTGCCAGGTGTTGGTAGAGGACTATTAGCCACTTGACTGCACCAGGGAGGGTCAGTATGTGCATGAGCATCCTGACCAGGCACACATGGCACTGGTCAGTATGTGCAACAGGTAGCAAAGGGCAGACCAGAGTGAAAGAAGCCAGCACATCTACCAAGACACTGTTTTCTTGAGGAGAGGGGCACACTGGTTGTGCTGGAGCTCACAGCTGCCATCTGGTTAAGTCGGACTCCCCAGTAAGAGTTCAAGAAGTTGTGCCATGTGCTATATAGCAGGTTCTCACATTCTTGTAGTGAATTTTTTTGAACTGCATCATATATGGCCTAAAAAGGCATCTTTGCCTTTGCGGTATATCAGAGTTTCATGGGATACAATGGTATTTTGCAATTAATGCATAGAGCAAGCCCATGCAAGGGCTTTCTCATTGGGAAATGGGTCTTCGTATTTATTTTTATTGTTTGCAGACCAACATTAAGCACTGAAATTAAATTTTTTAAAGCATATAAATAACTTTGCTTCGTTCATCTTTTCCTGACATTTACAACGTAAAACACTGAAATCCCCCTCCATGTTTCATTATTAGTCCCCAGAAATCTTTTCTTTCTCCTTTGTGATTTATATGTGGCCTTATAAAACAAGTGAGCTTCTAAGTCAAAGTAATCCATCCTTAAATATGTCCTTCAGCTTTCTGACTGCTAATTGACCTGCATAAGCCTGATCATGTGGTTCCTTTAATAGGGAGCTGTTGTTTTGCTGTTAGTAAAATACAGGGTGGCATGATGCTATTGTTCTGCGTGCAGACTCCCACTTAAAATCTGTAGTTGCACAAAAATCAGTAGTAGAATATGTTAACAGCCATTAGGATATTACATGCAGAGCAGCTGCAGAGATTTTATCACATGCTTCACAATCTTATTTAGAATTTACTAAACATACTGAATCTGAAAAAGGAATCCCTGCATAAAAAGACTTCAAAACCAGTGACTGACAACATATCTGTATCAGCGTCCCAGTTTCTCTGCATACCATAATTCAGCTATGCACCATTTTGAACACTTCTAAACTGCTTCTGTGATTCAGACATTGTGTCCTACTTTCTCTTTTTTCTCTATGCAGTCACATTAAAGAAGGAAATATACTGGCATTGCTGAAGATTCATATTTATACCTACAACTAGACTGTGCCTTCAGGCACAGCCTCCAGTAAGGAGTACTGGGTAAACAGCAGCAGCACCCTCAGAAATAACCTCTGAGGTACCAGCATGCATAAATGTCTGCTGGAAAAAACAAGAGGCTAGAGGGCTTCCCCCTTGCCCCAAGGGAGACAGCGTATTTAGTACTTGCCTTTAACAAGGACGACTTGTAACACTTTCTGTGCTAGCACATCTCTGCTGGTGGATGCACTGAAAGAAACACAACTCTTCCTGCCCTTGTAGTTCTTACATCCATGGTGCCCACTTACTCACTGCAGTTTGAGAATCAGAGGCATGTAGCCCCTCCAAAAAAACCCACCCTTGTAAAATACCAAAAGGTTTTCTTTCAAATATTCAAGATGTAGAAGCCATTTAAAACAATTCACCCAATTCTTTAGCTCTCTTTCAAAGTATTAAAAACTGCAGAATTAAGCTCCATAATGGATTATAAACTGTAATTATTTTTCTTATATATTCTTTCTGGGGAGGAAGACAGGGGTTCCTTCCTCAGATTTATAAGCAAAGGAAGTTTTTTCTAGAAGCACTCCATAAAAAGTTAGGTTTATGTGTTCCGAAATACATTCCTTAAAATGGGGAAAGGTGCTACTCTGCATATTAGTACTTTGCTGACATCCTCAACACACACTGAGAGTCAAACATGAAGGTATGTCTTAAATTGGAGAAATGCAACAGAAATCAGAGCTATAGCATGCATAAATGATTCTGTTGTGCTTAGGTATTTAAAGCCTACTCGTCAGGGACAGCATTAATTTTGGGGATCTTTTCTGGCTATTCATCATCACAAACAGCAGTCTGATTATTTCAGCGTATTTTTTTAACTATGTCAGGCATTCAGAAATGCTGCTACATGCAACAAAATTATTACATATACTGCTAATTCTGGCATGGACAAGCCAGTATTTTTCATGTTAGTGCTTACATTCAGGTGATCCAGTTTCATATTCATTTTTATTTAAGGTAATCAAGACCATAAAAGAATCCATTACTGCCTTCTATATCTAAATTCCAAGTTTAGAGTCTTTGTTATTTGGTGTATTATGAAGTAACTCTGAAGCACTCTGGGTTTCCTTTATTCACCAACACTAAATATTGAAGTGTGCAAGGACATAGGAAGGATATAAAAATGAAAACCAAGCCTGCCTCTTTCAAACATGTTTGTTCAATGTCTCCTTCTAGCCTATGTAGATTGAGTCACTGCTGCCCATTAAATTACAGTCTAATTTAATCAGCATAAGCATCTCTTTTATCAGTGTTTCTACTATCTGTCCCCTGCAGAAAGCCGGGCTTGATGGCCGAGTGCTTTTAGATCTTACCTTCTTCCTTTCTTTAACTTGCATTATTCTACTAAGAACATAATTGTTGCACTGTGTCAGTGCAAAAGTCCTCCTAGACCAATTTCCCATGTCTGATGTTAAAGGGAGGAGTATACTAAAGAGGGCATATGCAAAATGGTCCTTCCCTTAACATGATCCTTCTAGGCCTCTTTTTTAAGGCCTTTGGATTACATCAGTCATGGGGGAAGGTAAGGTCTGCAGCTAAACTTGTAGTCCAGGCCCAGGTTGTTGAGGCCATGGAAACTAATGAAGCATCTATCTCCTTCCACTTCTGATCTGGCCACTGAGGCTCCCTGCAAGGGAAGCAAGGGCAGAAGGGGTGCTGCCTGAAGCCATGACTCATGATAGCCTGAAGAAAGGAGATAGCCAGGGGTAGGCAAGGATCTAGGAGCTGGGAAGCACTTCTGTGTTGTAGCCCATAGCCTATCTCCAACTGCAGCTATGTGACATGAATGCCCTCACCCAGGCTGTACAACCTTTCCTAAGGACTTGCTCTGTAGTATCCTTTGGTATCTCCAAGTATTGCTCTATCTGCAAAGCCTAACGAGACGTAATAGGGCTGGTTGGTGTAGGATTTAGCTTCTCCCTTCCTGACTGTCTGAGGCACCAAGAGGTGCCCGTAACACCTCTCAGCCACTGAACCAGCCTTGCTGCGAGCGTGGCAGAGAACACATCCATGAACTACGAAGACACAGGGATACTATAAATGTCCATCAAGTGTGAGACATACTAGGATTCAGTCACCTTGCTTCCATATCTTTAGGGAGCTGTCAAACCTTTGTGCAAAGTCCCTCGTTTCCCTTTATAGGGTCTCTCAAATACTGGCATGTAATTTATCCAGGCCTGGTACTCTCTCTGCTTTTAATAGCTCTAATTGCTCAGTTATCTGCTCCAGTGCATTGGGAAAGCCGTTTAGTATGCTACTTCCTTCCACCCCAGGAAATTTATCTCTGCTTCTGTGATGTTATCTTCTGCTTCCTTAGAAAATACAAAAAGGAATTATGCTGCACTAGAATCACATTAAGATTTTCCATAAAATCTGTTTCTTGCTCCTGTGTAGCTAACCTTTCTTAAGCTCGTGTGGTTGTTCGGAAAGCAGAGGTTTGGCAATTCTGCTTTTCTTTCTAAACAATTAAGGGTATTCTAAACAATATTTAGTAAACTATGACTGTCAGCATCCAAAGCACATCAAGTGTAAGTCCAGGTATGGGCAACCATTTTGAGTAGAGCTGGACAAACAGGATGTCAGTGAAAAGACAGTGGCATTTTGCTATAGCCTGAAATGATTTGAAGGAGCTGACTCATGAGATGACAGAATATAAGGCAGGGGTTAAGCACAGTCTGCTAACTATAGGAATCTGTACTGGGAAAAAGACAACAGCCCGGTGCTGCATTATGGTAATCTTTTTTCAGTATTTGAAATGAGAACTTGGTTTTGAAGGGGGCTCCTACGAACACAGAACCAGCAGAATTAACTCACATACAGATTGTTCTCCAACTAGGAATGTCAAATCCCTGTCTGCATGTATTTTGCTATTGTGTCTATTAATAGCTATCTTTTTAGCCTCTATGCATTAATACTGTATAACTCACAAAAGGAGTGAGTTAAATTTCTTCATAATAGTGTTTTCACTCCTACTTTTTTATTCATCTATGATTAGATAACTGAAAAAACAGCCTCTTATTTCCCGCATACAGCCAGAAAAATAAAGGATTTTCCTTGACAGCTATCAGTCCCCCAACTAAATTCCCTACAAATTTATTTCTAGGGGGACAAGTTGCGATTCAAAGAAAAAAAAAACAACCTATAATCTAGATCACATCTAAATTTAATGAGATGGAAGCTGCTGGCAAGTACATAGAACATGCTGCACTGCCTTAAAATAAAGGGGAACATTGTTTTCCAAAACACAGAGATTTATCCAGTTCTCCCTGTTATTTGAACAGATTCTCAACCATATTAGCAGAACTATAGTTTTGCATTAGATATGAAGAGTAAAAATTAATCTTTACTGTATCTGTACAACACTGATTTCATAAGGCTGTAAATTCTTTGTTAACTGATCTTTTCTTCTGTTTTAAAAAGAGTCCACTGCTACTACATTGTCACTTTTTTAAAAGGCTTATATTTGGAATGAAAATAAACTTGCTTTTGGAAATAATAAATATTGCTAGTTGAGAAAAAGCAGGAGTACTGTACCCTGTCAAAATGATTGAATGATGCTCGGAAGTCATTCATCTGTTCCTGGGTGATACCCTTGGCATCTCTTGTGAGGATCTGAGTCTCAACCTCATTGATAGTTCGAGCAATGGTGGTAAGTAGGAGCTCCCATCCAACACGGATGTGCTATGTGAGAGAAAATACTGATTTATTAAAGAATCAAATATATTCTTCTAAGAGTATAAAAAGTACAGTAACCAAAAAATCAGCTCTAAATATTGACGTGATACCTTTTCCATATCACTAACTCTATATTATAACCAAGGATCATTAAATATAAAAATAGCCTTCAGAAAAATATGGAACTGGTTTCTAAATGAGTACTTCTTCACTAAAAGTAAAAATAAGTGAAAATAAAACAAGTCTTATGAGATTATCAGAAAGTCTGCCAAATTCCATCCTCTGTGGCAGCCTCTTCAGATCAGGGAAGGTCGTTATATGGCAGAAGAGGGCAGAATAAACTAACAAGTACAAAAAGGAGTAACTGGTTACCTCCATAGTATAGTTGGTGTGCTTGTTGTCAAACACCAGGGCTTCTTGTATAAGCTGATGATCTCCTTCCAGTTTGTCAATGTTGTGTTTATAATTAATGATATTGTGCTCATATTGCTTCAGCTGATTCATCTGGTCCTCCAAAGGCCCTGTCATTTCAATAGAGCTGCGGGCAATTTCCTGTCAAAGGAAACAAATACACACCCCCGCCCACAAAATTTAAGCTTCTGATTTGCTAATTTGACCAACGTTCACATAAATATATAATATTTTCACACTAAGAAGCAATAGTAATAAAACTTTCATACAGTGGAGATGAGAAATTTTACTGTAGGAAACATATTTCAAAAGAAATGTGATACATTTATTTCTGGAATTAGTATTGAGACCCCAGCAACCCTGGTATCTTTGCTTTACAGAAAGCAGAACCTAAATAGCAATAGTTTAGTGATTCATTTTTCAAGCTACATCTGCTTATCATCAAGGTACCATTTGTACAAGCTTCTACAGTTTTAAAAATCATCATAACAGGCGCTAAATACTTCCGGATCAAACAGCTGGTAAACTATCATGGAGATTACTGTTGTCATGTACATAAAGCCAAGATGAAAAATTATAAACCACTTTGTTCATCAGCTTCTGTGTGAGGGTCTGATGCTTACCTCCATCTTGGTCTGGATCCATGGCCCAATGACATTGGCCTGAGCAGCAAACTGGCGACGCAGGCGCTCATTGGCGTGCTGGCGGGCTAGTTCCTCCTGCAAGGATTGATCCCTTTGAGGCACCAGCTGCTTCACCTGTTACAGTGGGAAAGCACTAAGTGTGAGTAGGCGCAATCAAATAGTTTAAAAACAAATGGAACAAATAAGTCTACAGTTACTAGTCTTTCTTTTTGGTCTGAAGATTGATATATCAGAAGGACAAGCCAGAAACATGATCACTGTTGTATCTACCAATTCTGTGCTAACATAGTCTTGGGCAGCCTGACCAGAGAGACTGACATGGAGAGAGAAGAAAGTCTCACCTCTGGCTAGATTCAAGTTCAAGATAATTATTTAACTTGAAGTGCTATTAGAGCAGTTAGTTTGTTTTTCTTATGAAACACAGGTGATTTTTCAATCTCTAAGTAGTTATTCTAAGAATAGTCAGTGC
This sequence comes from Tauraco erythrolophus, assembly GCF_009769465.1. Lineage (NCBI taxonomy): Eukaryota > Metazoa > Chordata > Aves > Musophagiformes > Musophagidae > Tauraco > Tauraco erythrolophus. Next base: position 88,326,285 of record NC_141466.1, on the reverse strand, counting down.
AAAACATTTTATTCAAGCAGAAGCCATTATGATAGGACAACAGGAGACCCATTCTATCTATCATGTATATCTGAAGCTCTCTAATACATTGCAAGTGCCTCTTTTGATTTACCCTTCTGGACTGCCCTGGGAGATTCTGAACTTAGTCCTTATTGCTTAGTTTTTATAACCCATTGAGGGTGTGTTATTGTCTGTGTAAGTTTATATACTTGGTAAATTCATACATTCTACACAATCATTTCCCTTCAGCATATTATCTGTCTTGGTTCCTAATGAAATAAGTTTGTGTGATTGTTCTAGGAGCCTCCCTTTAATCTCTTCCCAGTAATATTTTAACGTCATTTCTAATTTCAATCTAATTGGACAAAGCATTAATAGTCCCAAAGACGGTAATTTTTCACATTTGTGAAAAGCAGCAGCTGAGTAGGAGACACAGGAGTTACTGTTTATACTGAGAGCAAGAATACAAACATTTTCTGTTCTTTTAACAGCACTCCCCGGCCCATCTGCTTGCCAGCCAACAGCTCTGCACTAGCCCCAACACACACGTCTCTTGCCCCACCAAAAAGGGTGTAGGTAATATTGAGTGATGGGAGCAAGGGATATTGTGAAGCGAGCCTAGCAAACATAAGGGAGATTATAAGACACTGCAGAAAGTTCATTCTGGCATCTGATGATCTAGAATAATTTACAGATTTATTGTAAAGTTCTCTGAATATTCTCAGTATTCCTGAACTAGAATACTATATTACAATATGTCCTGTATATATTTAACATACATTACCTTTTCCCACTTGCTACGAATCTCTTCCACAGTAACAGTGCTGTAAGGATTGCTTGCACTTATTCTCATGCTGTAACTCTGAATAACTTTTTCAACTTCATTCTGGATTGACAGTATGGCCTGTCTTTCACCATCTGCCTCTGGCAAAGTAGCTTTAAACTGATCATGTGCGGAAATTAAACTCTAAAATCAGAAACAGAGAGGGAAAGCATTAAAACTTTGAAGTTTCTTCCAACATCCAGAAGATCTGCTGTAAATAAGGACAGCTCCTCTCAGTCTCTCAAACACTGTCTACATTTATCTGTAGATACAGGAAATACTACATGTAGATACATTCATGAAACAGCCCTCATTGACTTTATCAGGACCATTGCTTCTTCCATGATCTCTGGAATATGCTTTTATACCAATGAAGAATCCTATTCATAATAAAGTAGACATTGCCTATCAGAAGGAAAATGTCCAGATAGACAAGGGTTTTTTTTTCTTATACATTTTCTACTCTCCAAGAAGTAAAAGCTTCCTGTTTTGTTTTCTCTATGACTGTAAACCAAAAACTAGGCAACCTTTTACCTGAATTTCCTCTATGCTATGAACAATAAACATGTCCTGCAGGTCTTCCATAGCACCTTCCATCCAGTTGTTGAAAGGAGCAGCTCTTTTGGCAAACTCCAGATGAAGCTGATCAATTGTTTCAAGCAACTTCTCCGTCCTCTGTACAGGTTGGGAAAAAACAAACATTCCTTTGTTACTAGGGCAAGACCTAACTCCACACACATACCCGCCCATGCACAAAGTCATGCCTCATCTTTTCAAAAGCAATTGATTGTATTGTTGACTGATTTCACCACCTGCTTTAAGGATTCTCACTCAAGTCAATAGGACTAATTGCAGTAAAGATACTCTCATATCCAACATGTTAAAAGAGATGAATGCCTTTGAAGGATAACAGGTGTAATTAGTTTTCACCACTGATATTATAAGTATTTTTGTTATTGCCATCTATCTGCAAATCAATTAAAATCTGCTAATCTTGCTCTAGTAATTTTTTATAAATACAAAAAAGAAAAGTTAGACATATGTTTTCCACTTTGGTATACATGTGTGTGACTTCCTCTTTTCTTAAGGAACAAGGTTTTGGAAAGTATCTCAGTGCTTTGGAATACTCACTACCAAAAAATGAACCCAGTACTGGCCATAATACTGTACCTCACCTGATTACACTCTGACAAGTATGAAAAGGTAAGCACCTAATGACTTTTGTTATACTTGCTGGACATCAAATTCCCAAAGAGTGGTGCTATAAACCACATGTCATTTTTTGCTGCTTTTTGAGTACTGTCAAGTCTGCTCTGAGCAATTCAATCTGTTTGCAAATGAAATGACACCAAAATGAAATGGAGATCTGAGGAAAGGGTTTATTGCTGTTTGGATTCCAAAGTGGATGCTCAATGGCACTATCTCTAGATCTGAAACAAATAACTCATTCCCCGTTCCCTGCCTCAACTGAGCTGCTGATCATTGTTATATGGTTTACCTCCAGTGCCTCTCTCCTTTTCTGAGTAAGTGTTCCCAGGCTGTCCCATTGGTCACATATCTTTTGGCATCTATCATTGACACTTGCAGCATCATGGTAGTCCAGTTCACTAAGAAAGAGTGAAGACAAAAACCTATGTGACTTTCTGAAAGACAGAAGCAGTTGCACTGTTCACACTCTCCCACTGGCCCTCAGTAATTCTTCCCCACTTTTTTGTGATACTTCTCCTAGTATCACAAAAAAGTAGGTAGGCAAGTGTTGCAGTATAGACACGTGTGATCTAGACATTCAGCATTTCAAGAAGCACAGCACAGGAACAGGATCAACCTCCTCTGTTGTGAGAAAAATCAAGTACCCATCTGTGACATCCAGGTATTAAAGACAATTAAAGTGTCTAACCATCTTTGTCTCAGCTATTCCTGTGGCACAAGCAGTTTGATCTCCTGAAGACCAGGATTCTTCAGTCTGGGGCTTTATCAAGTTTCTGAAGATTGGTACAGTTTAAAACTAATTGGCCTGAAATATATGTTTTGTTTTAAATAATCCAATGATCATTTCCAGCCTCTGAAATTATTTAACTAAAAAACAGACCCCAGGCTGCATTAAAAGCATAATCTCTCTGTCATAGGCCTGGCAATACTAATGGGGGCTGCCCAGATCTGGGGCACAGAGAACAATTTTCATCTTCCTCTCCAGGAACTCCTCACAGAGCTACACCCTAGAACAGGCTGATTCAGAAAACAGGGATCTCCAGACTCACATATGCCACCAGCATGAATCAGTGCACGCACAACAGATGTAGCAGTTGCTTTTTCACCTGCTTAATAGGCTTATATTATCCTGGCAGAAAGCAACTTACTATTCTGCCTAAGACTGGAATAACTTTTTAGAGGCACTGTCCTGAGATTCTGCACTGAGTCTGTGTCAAATTGAATTTTTGATCTCCGTGGCAGATAATCCACTTGGTTCTGCTGCAGCCATCATGACCATAATAAAATAAATGTATGTGCAACTTGGAAGCTCACTTTTATTGGTGTATCATCATCCACTGAATTTAGCTCTTGGCTGCTCCTTGAGGGCACTGTCCAGTACTAAACATTGCAGAGACTGTGATTATATGACAGCATGGCAATATGAAGCTAAAATTTACTTTAAGGCTTGAACAAGATATTAAATGCAGATAGAATTTGTTCTCTTCTTTTGAGCATTCTTCTCTAGGCAATTGGCAAGAGGAATGTACAGATCACTCTGCCAGTAACTTAGAGAATCACAGAGGACAAAATGAGAACAGAGGTAGCTTTCTTCTGTGAAGCTACACTGTAGGCCAAGGGCAGTGTTCATGTGCGGCATTTAGTTGCCAGCTGGGCTAAACCACAACACTCCTCTAAGCTCAGTCAGAGCAATCTGATTCGGGATAAAGTTGAGAAGGATGAGAACCATTCTGTTTAAAAGAGGCTTCAGATGTGCTCAAATCAAGTGACTGTTGAAAGGGAAGAATGGTAAAACAAGTAAAAATAAAACGCCATAACAATTTAAAAAAAAATAACAAAACCAACCCAAAATTGTGGAAAATGGAACTGTTACATGTAAGGAGAATGCTGCCAGCAAGTCATGCTCCTTAACTTGAAAACTTGCGTCCTCCTTTGGACCAAGCCTTTTTGTTAGCCTTCAAGGGATGCTACAAAAGCCATCAATCTGTTAAGAAATTTTAAGTCAGAAGCACAGAGTTTTGGATGAAACAGGCTGAGATATATTTTGCTGCTATGAGTTTTTGGCTGGAAGTTGGGTTATTTCATTATAGCATATTGAGATTATTAGATGATGTTCCTGCATGAGCTGTGAGCTCACTAAGTGGATAGGATGCGGAGATCTGTATTCTGGTCTCTTTTTGCACACCAAAGCTAAGATACTAGAATATGGACAGGGTATTTTTCTAGATACTCCAGGTCACATCCCTGAGAGTACTGCAAATTTTATTTTTGCTCCAATGAATCACTTATCTCCTTTTGTCGATTAGGATAAGGGCAGGTGTCCTTCCATGAAAGTGAGGGACTTATTGTACCAGCTCTGGTCAAAGTCCTGGAAGGTAATGTGCAACGTTCCTCCACCAGCTCTGCCAGGGAGGTTCAGTCATTCCCCATAAGATCTCTGCTATCCTATTTCTTCCAGGGATATGTGCTGTGGACAAATAGGTAGGAGAATAATATTATCAAAATAACTTTCAAAAAGGCCACCCGTGGGTCAAAAATCATAAGTTAGATTACCAAGTGGTATTAAAAAGTGTAGCTCCACTGCCTTTCTGGGTCTGCTGTAGTTTACTTCACATAAGTGTACTATATGTGTGAAAGAGCATTTTTGTGCTCAAAGCAGGAGCAGAGGAAGAAATAAGAAATCATGGGAGATTATTCGCTTTGAAATAAAACACAAGTTTACATTCCTTGTCCTATCAATTTTTGTATCTCTCTCAATACTGAAGCTGTGAAGAGACTAAATTTCACATTTTGTATACAGAAGTTTTGTTTATCATGAATACACAAAGTACTGCTGCACATGTGTTACAGATCTTCTAAGAGAACAGTGATTTCTATTCATTTGGTTATTTGAAACCTACAGCCTTCGGAATTTAAAAATCATTAAGCTAGTCCTATTGATCTTACAAGTAATTCAATCTTATCTGTAAAGAATTAAAAATTTAGTCAAATTTTGTCCTGATTCAGAGAAGCACTTATGTATGAGCTCACTTTAGGACCAGAGATAGTGTCACAAAAATAACCTGCTGAGCAACATGCTTTAGCATTGCTTCAGAACCAGGCTCATATTAATCATGTACGTAAGCACAATTTGAGCCCAGGTTTCCAGAAGCAAAAAGATTCTCCAAATTGGTGTTACAGATAGTGGTCTTTTTGCATGAAGATAAGTTGCTATACTAAAAGTGATGGATACGCAAGAAACTACATTGCAAAAATTTTATCTTGATGATTGAAAACATCGAAATGAGCACACAAGATCATAAATTAATATGGCATTACACAGTACAGCTCACTCAAGTTCTATTTAGCATTTGCTATCTCATAAATGGCAAATCTCATTTTAGAAATGCCTGACTTTTCCAGCTTTGTATATAGCCCTGTCCAAGTCTTGTCACGCCTCATTGCCAAGGAATATCTAAGTCTATACAGGCTGGAACACAAGAATCTTGTAGCAGCATCCTGGCTGGAATCACCTGCTTGCACATGTGCACAAATCCTTTATCTAAACAGCACCAATCAACAAGCTTGTAGCAACTTTAACCTTAAGCACACAGTGGACTGAGCTGCTGCAGCAGAAAATACCAGGACAGGAAATTGTAACTGGTAGAGTTCAAGGTCACACAGCGATTGTTCTCCTTTGAAATAGCACCATTAGACAGCCAAGAGATTGACTAAAACAAAACATGGAGGTGTACTGACTTGGAATTTAGACACAGATGATAATGATTTCCATAAGGGCCTGATCCAGTGGGAAAAAAAAAAAAAGAAAAAAAAAGAAAAAAATACCCACATTGACTTCAATAGGCTTTGTGTCAGGTGCTGATGCACATTTATTAGCATTCAGACATTCGTCAATCCTTCTTTAAAAATATGCATGGAGAAAGAAATAAGCATTTTCCTCCATAATTTCATTGTGTGAGGAATTATGTATAAATAATTAAAATCAATATTTAATTAGAAACTGCCTATTTGCTCACAGCTAATAATAAAATTTGACCTTTATGATCTCTCCTTCAGTGTTCTCCAAGGGGAATAAGCCAAACTGAGCTACTGAGTCTCTGTGAAAAAGCAGGCACTGCTAGCCCCATTCTATGGAGAGGCAGAGAAGGCAAAGTAGATCGTCTCTAAAAGCAGTGGGTTTTCAGCACCTTTGCAGCCTACGCCACAAATAACTTGTTTAACTTCACACAGCAAATTACTGAAACAACTGAGAAGAGACAATCCTAAAATAGACGGGATACAGTGTTCACTGGCCTCACCAGAGGTAAAGGACACAGGGTTCAAAACACCGGTAAGCAGATGCTGTGCTATGTATACTACATTCCCAAAGCTTTTCATCACTTGTAAACCTGGAGCTGAATTAACAATGATGAGGTGTTTCAGAAATTTTCTTTAGTATAAAGGGGAACTAATAACTCCACAACAGAGATCAAGGTGCGTCACAAGGAGTTTCATAAGCTCACATACTCGGTGAAGTCTCCATCCTCTGTGTTTTTCAGACTTCTTTCACGCTAACTAAAACCCAGTACTTACTCTGCCCACCGTGCTTTACTTTTTCACCTTTGAATTGTCTTGAAAAATAGGATTTTTCTTTTAAATCCATTTAAATTGTACAATTACTGTAAGTGCTGCTGCTATCAGGCATGAACTATGTTTTTAGACAACTCTGATTTTTAAATTGTTAATGAATGTGGAGCTATTCGAGTATGGTCCTTCGCAAAGTGAAAAGAAAGCATGTTTTTAACGCTCAACTTTTTATTAGTAACTGTTTTGCCTGTTTAAAAAGGTGAGAAACTGAAACTTGGAGAGCTGAAGCTCAGGGCAGGAATTCGAGAATTTTGATCTTGGCTCCTGTTTCCATCACTACTGCACATTTGTTCCTGTTGGCTTTACAGATTTATGCTGCGGGTGAGCAATGAATTTAAGTATGTGCCGAATTGCTATGATCAGGAGTAGCACCACTGATTTACAGTACAAAACCACTGCAATTAACTGCATAAGATTATAAAACCAACTGTGCTTAGCTTGGTGCACACACCAAGATGACTTGACCAGAATAGGGACATCACTATTTAACACTACAGTCCTGCCAGTGTGGGCAGAGCTTTGCTGACAAAACGATGCTTCACAGAGGTGAATTAACAACCTTCCCACAAACAAAAGCAAGCTCCATCTGTAAAGACAGAGTTTAGCCAGAGTAACTGCATCAACACTCAGGACTTCTGCTGCCATAAGGGCGTCTGTCAGTCAGGGGCCTTGACTTTTCACGTCCCTATGTAGCTGATGTCAACAATACATACGCAGAATTGTTCTCAGCTTTGCTTGTGTTTTCTCTGGGCATAGCATATCAAGCGAGCAAGTGTTGGTCCTGTGGCTAAGTTGATGGAACTGTGGGTGAAAACTCCTGTTCTCCTATAGGAGAGCTTGTGCACTTGATTGCTTGTGTGACCCTGAGCAAGTTATTTAGTTTCCACACGCCCCACTGCCCTTTCTGTAAAATGGAGACAATGGCACTTCCAAATATAATACCAAGAGATTGGGAAAATAAGTACACAAGAGACAAATCTTCAGAAAAGTCTGTGCACTACCCACTACTATAGAGATAATTTAGGGATGTGAAGCCTTTTGAAAGGACCAATATACTTCTGGGAAAATACTTGATTTTAAAGTGAAGATGCTTGATCTGTAATTTGTGTAATTACACAACTGTAATTTTCAAAGTTAAACAACTCATAATCAGTACCTCTCAGCAGATGATATGAACTGAGAAATAAACACCTCCAGCATTCCCATTGACATACAATGGACCCATCAGTAGAGCTAATGCTAAAAGATTACTGTTAAGTCAATTTTAAAATGTTTGTTTTCAAATAATTTTGGTTAGTAAAATATCTATATTTGGTTGGGGGTAAGGGGGAGATGAGGGAAAGGTCTCAGTGACCAGCTCAGATAATATACTTATGAAGCTATCTCTGGAATTCTTACGTTGGTACCTATGACACTATCAAATTCATTGGAAAGAGTTTATCACAAAGTTAAATGTCAGCAGCTGCAAGCCTTTAAATGGAACATACTTCAGCTCCTGGGCAATGGCAGCGATCTGTTCCACCCTGTCCTGGTGAGCAGCCAAATCGCTCTCAAAAGCTTCATGTTTCCTTAACATGGCACGGACTTCTGTCAGAGAAGCAGATTCATAATCCTTCTGAAGTAAGATCTGCTCTTTGCCTGAAAGAGGAAATTCAAATATTAGTAATTCTTTACTAATTTATTGGTTAGAACAATTGCAAATTTAGTCAACTTTTTAAACTGAGGAATGGTGAAAATCACGTGTATGAGATGAAGTCCCACACCCACTGAAATCAGTAGCAAATTGTCAGCACAACAGTGTTAATAAGAAATATATATTTTTAAAGATCTCAGTAATTCCTTGATTTTTGCATGGGCTGTTTACACTGGTCTAAAATAGCGAGTATTACATTGCTTGAGAACTAGGATAAAAATGGTATATTGGCAAAAACTGAGGCTCTAAACTATTGTGATAAGTCTTTTGTAGAGCAGACTTACAAAACCAGAAATCACACTGCTACGCCCGGCTTTACTCTTACTAATGATCTGTTATTCTTTTTCATGTTCTGCCTTCAATTCATTATTCATTTCAGCACTTCCAGGGTGGGGAAAAAAAAAGAATATGTAGATATGTGGCTGCCTTTTGTATCAAACACTGAATTTTAGGTGGACAATGCCAACCTCTTTACAAAAGGCTAGAGAAGCAAAGAGGAAGTCAGAAACTGAACTACTACTCCTCAGTAGCTCCTGTGTTGGACAAGTGAATCTACATCGACAGCCCCTACAACTGCAGCTTACCGTACAGCTCTGTGAATTCTAAAGCCAGAAGGGACTATTGTTTCACTTGCTGTGTATCAGCTTATCTGAAGTTTTCCCTGCATAACAGCCATAACATGTCACCATGAGTAGTTTATACTCAGAAAATAGGCTCTCAGGGCCGATAAACACTGTAGTTTCCCTTCTAGTAGCTGCTTGGCAGCCTTTTACAGCCTTGTGTGCTTCCAGCAACTGTGTTACGGGATGGACTCTGGTTTACTTTCACAGTGTGAAAAGATTCTAGCTGGAAAAAGCCAGAAGCGTCGCAGAAGCAGGAAGACGGTTGTCAGGGAAAACAGTAGGACGATAGAACAGATTTATGTTTAACGGTCCCCAACAAAAACGTATGCCAGTGTATGGTCCTATAGCTGTTACAACTACACGTGAGGTTAGGTTACCATTCAAAAATGGAACTATAAATGGAGTGTAATCCAGGGTATGGAGTAAAGCAGAAATGAGTCCGTTATCATGTAGTTTATGTGGACTATTCAAAATATCATGATGGCCAAATGATAATCAACTCGGAGTAAGTCTGTTAATAATATCACACTTAACCAGTGGTGTCACTGCATTCCTGATTAGATTGCTGGTGTACAAACACACAGGAATGCATTAGCAGTAATGGCCTCTATACAAATGCTGAATATTTCCATTAACTGTGACTCACTACCTCAAGAGTATGATTTTTACAGTTACATTTCATTAGCAACATGCCTACAAGTTATGATCATGACTATAGTAAACAAAACCTGCAATTTTATCTGTTATTATTTTAGTTTTCTAAAACTGCAAGTGAGTTTCTGCTGGCAAACATTCAGCACTGACAGTTCAACCTTGAACATTAAAACCTTAAAAATGTTAAAAGCCATCTCTGCTCACCATATGCCCACTGTTCATGAGTAGAAGCCTTCTGCCTGAATTTCTCAGCCAAGTGTTCAAGTCTTTCCAGTCTTCGTATTTCATTCAGCAGCCACTCTTCATAGCCTTTCTCAGCTTGTTCAAGTCTCTGCCAAGCGCCGGCAATATCCTGTGAAGAGAATACATGAGAGAGAGGGGATGAAACTATCACATCTTTTTCTCTAAATTTGCAGATTTCTGACTCATTCACAATTTTGTTCCAAAAAGAGAAGTTTTTATGTCCAGTTTTTCTAAAATCACAGAATCACGGAAAATGTCAGACAGCTCAGGAAGTCTTGTAGTCCAGACATCTGCTCCTAATAGCGTGCCAGGTGGGTCCATGGAAGGAATCTCTATACAAATGGCTTCCAAGCACAGCTACACATCCAGTGTCTTCACAATATTTTGCTCCCATTTTACAATGTGCGTGTTCTGTTAGGACTTATCCATCTTTTATCAAAATAAAAGTGTGTTGCTCTCGAAAGCTGACAATAGTAAAATTATTAGTGTCGAGAGGATTTGGTGCATATTTTATCTGGAATACAAACTCACTTTCTCTGGTGCACAAAATTTTGTGAGATTCTTTGGAAACTCAAAGGCATGAGTAGGAAACTGAAGTGAAGTATTTTCTGCATATGGAAAGTGGACCATGGGCCTTTTCAGATAGTGCAATCATCTGTTTATCGAATCTGAGCAACAAAAACACAATGACAGAACAGAGTACAGAAACAGGTTTGCTATATTCCATAGGAAATGTTTTGAACCACGGTCAACTCACAATACTTATCAGCAGATGATAATTCTTAGTACTGACTATTCTTATCTTCACAGACATAAGAAAAAACAAAATTTAATTTTAAAAAGTAGGAAAAAGCAGAAACATATACTGAGCAATGTCTGTTTCTGTAAGTCCGATGAACAAAATGCCAGTGAAACCCTGTGAATTTTGCTTAAATAAACAATATTTGGCCTTACTGATAAAGAAGTATTGATAACACTCCCAAAGGAAGCTCTGTATCTTCTCACATTTCAAGACAATTTGCTCTGGGGGAAAGCCTTCAAAGAGGCAGGAGCATGCTTAAATAAAGTAAGTTTCTAGAACGAAAGGGAACGTGTAAGCAGAGTGGTTTGGTATCGATAATGTGGCACAAACTGAAGTTTCTGAGGATGACTTGAAATGGCATTTCAATCCTCCACATGGAAATTTTTGTGAGAACAATGATAAAAAGGAATATTGACGCCTCCTTTACTTACTGAAACCATTTTTCCCTCTGATGGCATGAAAGCTGGCCGATTGCTGATTCGCAGTTTTGTCTGCAGGGTGTTGAAATTGATCTCCAGTTGACATTTCTCTTGGACTTTGGGAGGTTTGTGTTTGCGGCGGTAGTCCCGGAAATCCTCTAATTTCTTCTGCATAGCCTGCATTGTTTTCTCTGGGGTCCTGTTTTCCAGCCAAGGAATTGTCCGGCGAATCCATTCTAAAAGCTGTCAAACCAACACAAACAGTTGAAATAAAGGTAATGGAATAGCAACCAAAAAAAAAATCATACTGCATGGATAAATCCTAATGAAGTTTGCTCCATTTTTATATTATTTACTTCAGTTGGTATCACTGCCTTAATGGCAAGTAAGCACAAGATTTTCAAAGCTGAACAACACTTTTTTACTAATTTGCCCAGATATTCTAGGTATTTCTAGAAATACCCTGATTTTCAGAAACATGAATACACATGTAAGGTGTCTCTAGCTAATTACTCAAAACCTGAGTTGCCCAAAATCACTTGCCACTTTCAAAAGTATTGGTCTTGATGTCTCAAGTAGTCATAGTCATGAGATCAGGACAGACAACAGCCAAGCAACTCAGGTCATATAAAAATCTTCACTCAGAAGTCCGTTAGTGCCAATGTAGCACTACTGTCTTTGTGTCTATGATCTCAGTGTGTTTTTGCAGGTTATGCATTTGAAGATACGGGAGCTCTCACTTGTGCACTACACATCTGTAGCCCTGTCTCAACAAATTTGCCACTTACCAAGACAGGACAGGAGGAGCACAGTGTGCCTCCGTCTTTATTCATTTGCTCCCTGAGTTCACAGGTGCATTATGAACACCCTGAGAGACCCTGTTCAGGTGTGCTTTGCAGTACACAAAGCCAACGGACTTGCTTGGAGTGACAGGATCCTGTATGTTTCACATGTCGTCAAGGATGGCTGTCTTTGGAGATTACAGAGAGAACAAGCCTGGTCTTGGGAGAGACTGATGACAGTCCTCAAAACACCCTTTTTGGCACATTAATGAGACTGAGTGACTTGCTGGAGGTCACACAGGAAGTTTGTAGCAAAGGAGTCCCCTGAACCTTGACAACTTGCGCAACTGAGCTTCTTGCCCTACCACTGTGAGATTTACCCTCATAGTGTCTTCGCTTTGCTGTCTTGCAGACAGTGCATGAATCTTTCAGCTTTCCGTATTTCATGAACATAATTATCACCACGTTATAAATACAGCTGTCTTTACCTCACTTGCTAGTCTCTCATACTCTTCCATCAACCTCTCATTTTCCTGATTCACGGCAAGCACCTTACAGATCCGGTTAGCTGCAGTCTCAGCCTGTAAAACACAGTAAATAAACAGGACATACTCATAAACACATTGCAAGAAAAGTACAGGCTTGGAGAAACAGAGAGAATCTGGCTGCTGCAAATAAAAATCACATGGTTTTATAGATGTTGATTTGTGCTCTTAGGTTACTTAGATATAAATTTGCCCTTGGTTACTTAGATATATATTTACCACAGATTCCAATGGTCTGAATAAGGCACAGATCAGCACAGAAGTCACCTTATTGTATAATGAAGCCTTATTATACAATGGGGAATTTCACACTGCCATTATAGTTGTCTAATAAATCTTTTATTCTCAAAGATGACTTAGGCCATTCTTAAAGTTATCCTATTAGGTCAATTTTTTTTAAGCCACACCAAAAAAGTATTAGATTTGTTAGCCACACTGGAAAGACACTCCATGTGATTCAGGAGTCTCAGACCACTCTATATCTGCACATCATATGCACATATACCCTGGAGAATGTATGCAGCTCAACCACTGACAGCAAATCTTTTCATGTCTCCTGCCAAATTTGTGAAGGCACTGTGTAGCTCTGCCATATGTAAAATTTACATTAATAGTTTGACATAACAGACCTATACTTTCATACAAATATGAGTCTGGCGTATATTCAATCAAATAAATATCTGTGTAGACTCCTGTGTTACAGAGTATGCGGAATCCCCCATTTGCATGAATAGAAAACCCTTCATACCCAGAAGCATGAGGGTGTAACAGCATAGCTGTGCTCTGGTAAGGTGTAGGGGGCCTACCAGACAGGAAGGGAGGATGAGGATGAAGGAAAAACATCAATTACTTTAAGGGTTCTTTATTATTTTTTTTTTCACATAAGTTGAGTTATGTCCATTTGTAGGCTAGAAATGTATGAAGCAAAACAGTGGGAAATGCCACATTTATAAGTGAAAATCCTATTCTGTATGACAGATCTGCTGCTGATGTTCTTGCCTCTTATACTAGTTCTTTGATCCACAAATAATTCCATTGTTTCTTGTTCCCACTGAAGCCAAATACTGTGTTGGATGTCTTCTGTGCCTTTCTGCACCTTTAGACATCTTCAAAATCTAGCCCTAAATTACTACTCAGCATGAGTAAGTCTAGAATAGTCTCAATCTCCAAAAGTCAATCATTCTTTTATGAAAAAAATTCATAAGATGTTCATGTGGCAACAAACAACTATGCCATTTCACATTATCTTCAAATACAATTTTTCTGAAATAGTCTTTATAATCACCAAATAAAGACCCAAAATTAGAAACAGGAACGTCCATTGGAACTGAAGAAGTTCAACTTGCTATACAGCACTTAACTAAAACAGTTTTGAGTGTTGGTTAAAAACAAGTATTAGTGTTCAAGTAACACTTGAAATTGTTAATCAAAACCACAAAGTACTAAATTAGATTTTTTTAATAAACTAGTGGAAATGTGAAACAACAAGTCAAAACCACAGCAACCTGAAGGGACAGTTGATTAATACCTGCTCTGCTCCAGCAAAAGCATGGTAGAAGCAGGACACATATGTCATGATAGCTCTCTCATCGGGTTTGGGAGTGTTCACAATATCTACAAGAGGGGGGGAGAAATGAAAACAAAGCAAAACAAAAAAGAGAATCGAGGAGTAGAAAACAGGATGAATAAATAAAAGCACAACATAGTTTCATTGATTGTTTTCTTGTCCATAGCTCTGTACTCTAGAAACTCTACAAAGCTGCAATAAATTTAGTGTTACATTGATGGATGCTGACAGAATAAAACATACACTGGAAATTCAACATAAGCTCTTTCAAAGAGGTGGAATCTTTTAAATATGCTTGATTCTGTAGTATTGTCACAGGGGCAGTGACCTTAATTTTACCGGGACTATCTGCTTAAGAAGTGGCACGTATATGTCTGGTGACTTAGAATGTGGGGGGGGGGGGGTGACTCAGACACAGGAAAGACAGGCTACATTTTGATCTCAGGACATGTTCTCTGAAAGTGGCATGTAGATTAGTTATAACCTTAGCATTATACATCAGTATTCTTTATATTACTAATACCTGAAGTATGTCCAATCTGAACTGCCTTGCTTTTTAAAATTTTCCTTCTTTTCATTAGGACATGATTCTAGAGCTCTTCTGAGATGTCTGTGTATGTTTCTGTGTCTGTTTTACACAGTAGCAACATGTTATGTTTTGTTGCTGTTTGTACTTACCATTAAGCATTAAACATTTTAAAAACAACCCTGAAAGCACAAGAGAAGGATTTATTTTCTAAGCATCTGTTATGATGATTTTGACATCTGTAGCAGGAATAATATCCAGCAGGGAGAAAAAAAGATGGCATTCTGCTATTGAAATTGTTTTTTCACTATGAGCTTATATCTTGCATTTTTGAAGGTGCTTCAAATGAACGCGCACAGCTTCAATTAAAGAGAATAATGTCCTCTCTCCCATTCAGTAACCAGCTGTCAAAAACCTACTGGATATTATTAGTAAAGATACAGAAAGATGAGACAGGAAGGTTTGTTTCTATGGAACAAATGGATAGACTACTACAGGCTCTACCTAGACAGTGGCTCACAGAGAAAATCAGGCAAAAGAAGAGGAGCTCAGCTCTAAGATGCTGTCCTAGTAACTAGCAAGGAAAAGATCAGAAGAGGAAAAACTGCTGAAAGAAACAAGACAGAAGGTGAAGGATGAGATCTGATCCATCTTCTACAATCTCACCTTCTGAGCACCAGCAAATGCATGGTAGTAACAGGAAACATAAGTCATAATGGCTCTTTCATCAGGTCTGGCAGTGTTTACTACATCTGTGTAGAGAGAAGAGGGTTAACTGCTCAGAAATTCTCACAAGGTACTTCCATCAGATTATGATGATGATGCCACCTCAGTGCTGTAAGGATTCAAAATAAATACACCATTATTCAGGTTGCATCTGCTTACTAATATCAGTGCAAAGCTACCTACGCTTTAGGAATCAATAAATGGAAAAGACACAACTCTCCCTGAAATGGCAAAACATCTGAAGGCTGAGACTGTACAGAGGGTATTGCTCCCTTCTGGTTTGTGGAAACTTCCAAGCAGATGGCATGGCTGGCAGATCTACTGGGTTCAGCTTCACTGTCACTCCAGAGCAACTTCATCTAAATCACTAGAACTATTCCAGAGTTAAACACAGCCACTGGCAGTCACAAAATAGGTGTGTAGTGTGTACCAGCACAGGGTCCCTGTGACTGACAGGGTATTGACATATATTGGAAACATGTAGAACTCCTACAGTCCAGAAATACATTTTTTGTTAAGGAAAGCTTGGATATTAACAGTTTTGGAATCCCTGTGCCAGCCTGTCTTTTTAGTTAATAGCATAAATCATATAAGTTTGGCTTGGCTGGCTGACAGTTTTGTCCCTATTAGAGCAGGAAAGAGTAGAAGTATAGAAAGAGTGCAATCAAGGTATGGGTACCTTGGTCAAAATTGACCTTTTCAATACTTAACAGAGCAAGGCAGAAAAAGGTAATTTTACACTAATTACAGCTGAGTCATGAATGATGCTAGTGCAAGCTGCAAGGTTTTCTGTCAATGTAAGGAATGGGAAGATACTGGTGTGAAAAGACACAGGAATGAGGGGACAATTTCTAATATTAACAGTGAGATTTCTAAGTTCAGGACCAATGTATTACTGATTTTGCATACACTTCACACAGTTGTGAACAAAACTTTGCAAAGTTTCCACTGAGAACACAGCAGAAGTAAAAAGAGTAAAAAGTGATGGTGAATACTTAGAGGCTGTCAGAAGCAGCATGATTTCAAGAAGGAGGATAGTAAGATAAGGGCTAGAATGTGCAGAAAATCTGGTGAGGGAGGAAAAAAAAAGGTTTCTTACATTGAACATGAAGAGGAAAAATAAGGAAAGGAGAACAATAGGAGAAGTTGTTCAATGGTAAGGAGGTAGCACTTCTGTTTATTCCTTGCACAGTATTTCAGAGTAAAATAATTACATGGTGCTTGAAAGGGAAATTGCAATTCAAAAAAATGAAAGCAATTAGTTTTGAAGCATGAAGGTGAAACTAAGAAATGTCTTCAATGAAGAGGTTACAACCTGAATTTTCCAAACCATCCAATATTGGCCTAACTTTCCTACCAAAGACTTCAAGGAGAGCAGACACAGTGAGTTTGAGTGCTCTGGATAATTCTCATGTTATCATTGCTCTACCGACAAGCCACCAGAGCAGAGTCTGCATACTTGGAGAAGAATGCTTTGAACTGTGTAAGTAAATTCCAGTGTTTTGGCGCCATTTTTTGCCTAGAGTACAAAAGTTTGATTATCTTGAAGAAATTCAGGAAACTTTAATAAATATTTCCTTGTTATTGGTCAGCAAACTCTAAAGATTATTGGAGAAACCAAACATGAAAGTATTTGTTAAAACTATCACTGCAAAAAGGTTTGCAATTACAATAAACCCCAAAAATGCTTCCCTCAACCTAGGTCTCTTTCATAGGAGGCATGTTGTTAGCATATTTTGAAAGTTTGTGCTTTCTTTACTTCTATTTCTGATCGTCTCACTTAAACATTTTAAAAAATGAATATGCTTTAAGGTTCTAACAGTTCTATTTCCCTTTATTGGACTTAGATTTTAATTTCTTAAAGGCAAGGATTATCTTTTGATCCTGTATTTTACCTCAATTATCATAGTGGAGCCATATGCTGAGGTTAGAGTTCTAAGTACTATAATAAATACAAAAAATAACAAACAATAAGGAATAAAGCAAAAAGTGAGTGAAATTATCCAATACATGGAGAATAAGAAGGAAATAATTGTTTGAAAACAAAGCATCTTGCTCCATTATGATTCATGTGGAAGGAATGTTGAAAATTTGCTAGGTACCAAAAAAAAGTTAGTTTACTGTCTCCTGCTTGTAACACAAACTTCAGAAAGCTTTGTCTCTCACCTTCTGCATCCAACATCTTAGGGATATCCAAATGCTTTTCAGCAATTTCCATGGCAAGGTTGATATTTCCTATGGGGTCATCCTGCATTAAAGAAGAAAATACAACTAGTGAAAAATAGAGTAGGTACTCTAAAACTTACTCTGTTTTTCGAAACTGTAAACTGTAGTCACAACTATTGTTCTTCAAAAAGCAAAGTATAGGTATATGAACTATATAGTCTATCTACTGCTATATTTTAAAAAGAAAACATTAATAAGCTATTATGTACCATTAGGACTCTGCTGCAAATATATTCTGGAGGGGAACATAGATAATGTATGCTGTGTATACTCATAATTCTGAGCTAATTCTGAAGGAAGTGCAGCAGTAACACACAGTCAAGGCCACTGGTTCAGTAGGCTATACTAGACCATTCATCACAAAGTTAGTCCTGCATGTTTCATACCTACTATACATTACATTACAGTGATAAGAATTCTACTGAGTTCTCTGTTGGTCAGGCACATACATGAGAAGAAGCAAGCACAGACAGAACAGTTCTCTAGAAGGAGCAAAACTTCCCAGTTTTGGCTTGGACACAGAAATCAGTAACGCCTCTATAAACTGAATTTTAAAACTGTGAAAATTCAAGAACTTCCTCTGTTTTGAGATTTTGGGTTTGGTTTTTGAAGGAAAGAGAAAGGAAGCAATGAGCACAGTTCAGATAAACAGCACACATTTCATGACTTACACTACAGACAGCTATTGCTGACAAAGGAAGACCATGTCAGGTAGGGGTCCTCTTAGGGCAGCCTTCCTGTATCAGCTTGAAGTAAAAACATCCCATGCTAAACGGCGGTTCATGCCATTAATGCTATTATTATTTTCACATATTCACAAACTGCTAAATGATCATAGCCACTCTCAACAATGCCAATCCCTACAGAGAGAGGTTGGGAAAATAGGACTCAGAAGAGCAAAGTTACAGATGCTGGAGGGCACTGAAAAAATGTCAATGTTTTTTCTGTAGGGAATTTTCAGGGCTTCCATGTGAATACAAACACTTCCTATAAACCAATCTAGTTTCAAATATGCTTCTTTTGTTACTTTGAAATGAACTTAGTAAGACTACTTACTATGGAATCAGAGCAATTATTTAAGTTTCACAGAAGTCTGTTCCTCATGTACATACATATACCAGGTATCATAAGTAGTAATGCCCATGACACATCTTTCTATAAACATATCATACTAGATAGCCTTTCCTTTAAAAGCTGCATGTTCAATAAAATGTATTATGAAGCGGAGTTTATATTCTGAAACACAACAATTTGGGTACCATAGAATACAAAGTCTCTATTCATAATTTCTCACTCTATCATCATTTAGCAGTTTTGTGCATTGTTGACATCGAGAGGAACTTAAAATGTGGACACTATTTAAAACCCGTGAACTTATTTTTGCTGTTACACAAGACATCATGTGTAACACAACATATACTAAACGTGTATACAAAAACTCTCACTGAAATTAAATGGGACAAAAATCCACTAAATCTAAGTGAGACCTACTGACTAGGTTGAAACACTTTGCTTGTAGATGAGTGATGATCATCTCCTATTTGCATGCTTGGTACTAAGTCCATGAGTAAATAGTGCTCCACTGGTAAAGGATTTGTTTAAAATCACAGCAACTTCCAAATAATTGGAGATGCCCATCCCCCATCCTTTTAAACAAAACTACAAGCCACAGTAACTAAAAATCTCTGCTACAGCTAAAGAAATACCTCATCTAACTTGTCATAGTCAAGAAGATCAGGTCTGTGTCTATGGATAAGAGCGTTGAAAGCAAGGCCATCTTTCCAGCTACAAGTTCACACAAAACACATTGGTGAGAAAAGGAAAGGATGGCATGCAGGAGATAAGAAACCAAGAAACAAGACACCAAGACAGCTGTTAATGTAACCAAAATGAGCAGTCAATCAAATACAGCCAGATCAGAAAAGCAAGATCTATTTTAGGATTTTTCTGCATGTGCTTTACGTGCCACAGCTCAGCCTCAGTTTGAAATCTGACCTGTTCTTATTTTGGAAACCTCTAAGAGGGAAATAGTAATGCTGAAGCAGGTCTGCTTACGTTCTATTCCCTTTTCTCAGCACTTATATACAGGATGGTTATAATGTGAAGTTTTTTACTACGGTGTACCACTTTTCAAAGCACAAACTCAATTAAACTTCTGCTTGTGCCATGCTCAAGCACATGCACACAGAGATGGGTAGCTTAGTCATTCCATGAATCTGTTTATCTGTAGAAAAGGTTGTATTTAGAATTAGAGAACAAGCTGGTATTGATGGCTAATATTTTGCCCTTTGGTTCAGATCTGCACCTGTTATGGTAACTGCCTAAACTAAAATCTTAAGAGTTTAGGAATAAGTTCACTTAATTTTCATCACTGC
Organism: Tauraco erythrolophus; assembly: GCF_009769465.1. Taxonomy (NCBI): domain Eukaryota; kingdom Metazoa; phylum Chordata; class Aves; order Musophagiformes; family Musophagidae; genus Tauraco; species Tauraco erythrolophus. The sequence continues at coordinate 88,306,446 of NC_141466.1, read as the reverse complement.
ACACCTTGAAGACCCCAGCATGAATTTGGCATATATAAAGCAGATTAAGTTTTCAAATAATTTCATTTCATTCATTCATCTTTTCCTTCATCAAAGGCTTTCTGATAACGGTTGATTTCACTAGTAAACCAATTTGTAACATGAAGGGCATGTAATGGAAAATACTGTCTATGATTTACCAATCTCTCTCATCAATAAAAAGTTGCATTTGACAAATTAAAACCATGATTAAGTTTTCTGTTTTACTGGTGTTTACGTAAAACCTCAAGATGCTTCATTCCAGAGAGCCGAAAATGGTACATATGTATTAAGAGCTAATGTGAAATGACAACATTCCACTTTCTTTCTAGGTTTTATTCTTCAGTAATATTACCCAGAAATTCTGACATTATTACTTGCTCCTCATTCCTCCCTCTCAGACCAAAGTGGCTGGTATCTTTTAGAAAATGTGCATTTTGCCACAAGTAGCACACTGTAATAAAATAGTTTTGTAATCTCTGTGAGGTCCTACCTAAGAAAGTTAGGATATCAGTTTTGTTTCCACTTCTCTGGAAGTATAGGTAGAAGTATAATCTAAGAACTGGTGAATATTTTCTATGTAAGACTAGTAACTTATTGTGTACTCCTGGTTACCAAGAGTAGTGTTTGTTCTAAGGAATCTTAGGATTAATCATCATCTCATTTTCTACTGCTCTGCAATCTACAGTTATTTACACCAGATACAAAACAGAATGGACTGTACAATACTACCAGTGGCAAAAGGAGAATTCCAGTGTATTTAACAACCATACTGGGTAGCGTAAAAGGCTTCATCAACTGCCTAGCAGCTGAGGACCAGGTTATTTGCAATTAAATGCTGAAGTCATTGTAACGGGAAGGAAAGAAGGACACAAGACAGTCATGGGGTCCTTTCCTCCGTGTCACTGTTTTTTTCTGGAGCCAGTCAGAATTAGTATGCACTCCTCAGCTTGTGTTTTAGAAAACATGCTAAGCAAACCAGAAGTGAGCCATATCACTGCAGGACAGCATGCTGTACCACCCAGACTAATGACCTTATTTAGCTTGGAGTAGTCAATAAGATCAGGTCGGTGTCTGTGGATAAGTGCACATAATCCAAGGCCATCTTTCCAGCTTTACAATAAAAAATAGAATGGAAAAAAATAGTTAATAAAGTCATGGCATCTTACAGTTTGATCCTTGTTCAAGACTTAAAATCAAGCAGGAACTCTTCTATCAAATTCTGACAGTTAGTTCTGTCAACTCTCATCCCTCCGAGCTTTTCTGTCACTATACTCTTTTTCCTCTAGTACATATCTTACTCTTCAATCCATACACACTTAAAGACTCCATAATACTTTCTAGGCAGAGTACATTATGTGCAACAGTCCCTGATTTCAATTGCTTAATTTGTGCAATGTTCCAGAATAGCTCAGTGTACACATTCATTATTTGGTGTACAGTCCCTGTATTCCTTTTAAGAGATCTGAAATTTGTAATGTGTTATTTTCCTCGAATTATATAGAGGTATATTTCAGTAGAGCTTTATACGGATGCCAGGTGTACTGTAAATTACATTATCAGAATCTTAATGTTGATAGATATATATGCAAATGCATAATCTCCTGTTACACTTAGAGCATGTTTGCAAAAACATAAAATGAGAGCAAACCTGCGATTACTTGAATTTGCTGAAGCAATTGGCTTTTACTGTGTCATTTATTTCAGACAATTTTAATGGCACAATCATGTTGTGCTCATAGAATTATGAAGCCATAAATCGGCTTAGTTTATTTAAACACTTCACACATATGACAGCTTTGATCTGAGCTCTGACACTTTAGTGTGACATCAGGCCCACTAACTTTTGAGGCAAGAATGGGCAATGAACAGAGCTACAAATAATGTGTATTTGGAAAGACTATGAAAGGTTTCTTTCAGCCAGAAGCAATTATTCTGAACAATACTTTATGTAAACACTTTATGCAATCACTGGGACTCTGGGTTTAAGGTCTTATCATTTGCAGTAATCGTGTGATACTAAGCATGTTAAGACTATTAGAATCCTTCTCACTGAGATGTCTGGGTAGATCCTTCAAATAACAGAACCGTCTCCAATAAAAATTTAATACAATTAAGCAGAACGTATGCGCATTGTATAATATAAAATTATCCAAAAGGTAAAACTGAATCGAAATGAGGACCAAACTAACAAAAAGCTTTTTTCCAAAAGTTATAGACTAAAATGGTCTGGACAGCCCATTGTAAAGTAGTTCTGTAGGAGCCGATCAACCCAAACATCAATCAAAGTACTTCCATTCAAGACGTTTTCCACATACCATGTATCAGACCAGCATATATATCTATCAACATTAAGATTCTGATAATGTAATTTACAGTATACCTGGCATCCATATAAAGCTCTACTGAAATATATCTCTATATAATTCAAGGAAAATAACACATTACAAATTTCAGATCTCTTAAAAGGAATATAGTACATCAAATAAATTCTTTTCAACCGTGGATGCATGTGTGAACTGTATCTTCTCCAACACTACATGGGCTTCAGGTGCTGCACGGTAAGAATGAATTCAAAACACCAAAACACTGTAATACAGAGCTCTTATTGTAAGCACTGTAAAGGATTTCAGGGAAGGCGAGATCACATGTTTAAACAGCGCAAATGGAAAGTCATGTAGTTTAATGAGGTGGGTCACTGGCAGAGCTACAAGAACTAGCCCAGTGAAATCTCCAAACCTGGCAGCCTGCATATGGCCTCTTTCTAGCCCTTAATGAAAACACTGAACCACAAGGCTGGAGCTTCACTAAATTTTCCAACTTAGATAATGATTCTGATAACAAACATGTTTAAAGTGCTGCTGTTGTGTACTGAGTGCATTTTTGGCTCCTTATTTATAGTTACATTACAAAATAAAAAAGACTGATTCATAATAAGGAGATATTGGCATGCTCAACACATTGGTATTTTTGCCAAGAACAGTCTATACCTACAGTGGCTTTCATTTGAAAGCAGTCATTTTCCAAGTTACTATGCCACAGCACTCAGATACACCCATTTACCAAGGAACTCTAATAATGCAATAAGGTCATTCTATAAGTAGTAGGGATTTTTTTCTTTTAAATAATAACTATGGAAGCCATGGTGAATAATGCCAAAGGCTAATCACAATAAGCCTCTGAAGATAGAGCATGAGAATTTGAAAAAATTCTAGTCAACACTGAAGAGTGAAACTCTCCTGTCAAATATAAACCTACAGAACTATGGGAAAAATTTGACCTAAAATACTTTTGACTGCTTCTACTCCTTGAAATAATGGAAGTTTACCTAAGATGGAAGTTCTGAATGTTCACATTTCTGTAAGGAGCAGTTTTTCTTTGACACCACAGCAGCAGCCCTTCTTTGGCAGAGGTCTCTGTAAAAGAGATCAGGGAGTAAAAAAAGTAAAAATTTTAGAAGTGCTCAAGTTATTAATGTCTCATCATCTCAAACGTGGTCAGCCACCTGAAACTGGTTGGCATAAGCCAATACTTAATCCTAAAAGATACTCATACAAATGGACTAATGGGTTTCCATTATGACGAAGAGGTCAGCTCAACTGGAACAACTCAGACTAGAGTCTCAGCCTGCACAATAATTCTGGGATACGAGAATTTTAAGAATTTCTATTGGTTGGACAGCAGAGTGTATATTTGGAGAAAAATACCCAATATAAATATAAAAGAACTAGGCATAAAAGATTGTTTTGGTGCCTACATGAAATATGCTTGTAGTCTCAACTCATTTGCTTATGGGGAGGTATAAGTGCTGAAGAAATACCTTCATTATCTGAACCCTATTGGCATCTGAATGCATACATAAAGGACACAAAAGATCAAACAGACCATTAGATCCACATTTAATATCTCACAAATTATGGGCAGGACAGCATGCAGAGCTTGAATTGACTTACTTTTGTTGAAAATTGAGATTAGTTTCTAGAATTCTAGACTCTTCACAGCATAGACTTGATTTAGAGAGTATTATAACTAGAGCATACTTTTTGGAGCCAGTTAACAAGTGAAAGTTAAGAAAAAAATTCTGAAGCAGTGAGGGAAAAAAATGATAGAAAGAAGAGGGAGAAATCAGATAATATTTGCAAAGAAAGTGAGGAATGGACAGGACTAAAAAAGTATGTTGGAAATAGGACCACCATATAGGGTACAGCATAGTTTCAGGTCACTAAAATTCAGAAACACAGTCATGTTTCTATCTCTAGAACTGAGAGACATGCCCAGAACTTCTGCATTTAGAAAGCTGGCTTGAGGTCTCTGTCAAGATAAGGAGAGTAATTAATTTTTCCCTCCAGAAATCGATTTTGTCATCAGGTACGGAACTTGCAGTATCATTTTCTGTGAAAAAATAATTCATTTTTAAAACACTCATCTTACTTGTGCACAATTCATATAAAAATATCTTTAAACAAATTTTCTAACTATTTAAAATAGTTACATTATTATTACCTTCCACTGAAATATCCTGAATAGCAAAGCGAAGGATGATAGTCCAGATCATACCCAGTGTCATTTTCACATTGCCGTCAACAATTTCTAAGGCGAAAAAAAGAGATAGTAGTAGTATTTAGAATGTATCTTCTGTTTGCTCTTATTTTAATAATATATTTCTATAAATAAAATATTGTAGCTAATAAATCCATTATATTTCTACCATAATTCTCTATCTACACAGAGTTAATCTGGATTTATTTTTCAACAAACTCATGCTTGTGCTACACTGGTAGTAGGACTGAACGTTATTGAGGTTAAGGTCACTGCAGCCCTTCCATGCTAAAAGGTTTCTCTCCAGGTAGCTGTAACTGTCTTAAATCTTTACTTTTTAGGCTGACTTTTTTCGAGAGAGTTTGAGGGAAATACCTATTTAAAGTTTGAACAATATCAGCCTTACTGTTTTCAAATACAAAGGAACTGAAAAAAACCTTGGTCTTACTCCAAATTTTAAGAAACTACAGGACATTAACTATTGTTTTTAATAAAACTGTACTCAGAAATCCCCCTATATTATTTAGACTTTTTTGAGAATTTATCCTATCGTGCCAGCACGCACTAGATATGAAGAACAGCTCAAGAGACACAACACCTCCTGAGACTAAGCTATATAGCTTCCTGCTAAGCAGTTCAGAAACATGACCATGAGGTTGTAATGTCTTACAGCACCCTAACACCTATGCACGTTTATGTATCTTTAATATAAAATGGGATTTTTTACCTCTGGGGTTTCAATTTCTTTCAAGACTGCTTGAGTCTACACAGGGTGCTAGGAAGGTGCTTTCTCCAACCCTTCTCACACACACACGGGAGCCCCTTCCACAAGCCAAGTCAGAATCCAGTGCTCCTACATTCTAATACGGACAGCGATATTGCTTAAGTGTCTCAACACCAAAAAACGTACTGCCAGACCACAAAAGTGTGGTGATAATGTTAAATGAATCTGAAAAGTACGGTGAGAGACTCAGAAGAACATAGTGAGACTATAAGGAGGGTCCAGCACTGGAATGGGAGACAGTGGGACAATGAGAGAGGGAAACTGCAAGACTGCCATTCCAGTCACCTCACATTGAAAGAGCAGCGGAGCAGAGAAGGCACCAGCTGCTCCCCTGCTTGAAAGTCACCTCCAGTCTTCCTCAAAAAGTGGAGCAGCTGTGGCTGCCTGGGGGCCCTCTGGTGTTCTGGGGAAGGAGCAAGAAGAACTTGCAGTGGGAGGAATTTCCTCAATGTAACGTCAAATGCCAATAGAGGTGCCAGCAGAAAAAGCAGCCGCTCTACTACTGAAAAGCTGTCTGAATCCAGGGGAAACTTTTACAGAACAAAGCAGCTGCTAGCTCCAAGACTCGAGATACATGTTAAATTGCAGTAGTATGTGGCACAAGTTGTCATTTGAACCTATGGAATTAACAAATGTGGTAGGAGATATGTCACCCATCACTAGATACTTTGCTACTGTGACAATCCAGGTTTATATACAAATGGCTATTTTTCCACTTTCTGTTCGGGTTCTACGCTAATTTTCCAGAATTCTTACTTCACTTTGCCTGCCTTCCACGTATTATTACTACAATCTCATTGGCCCTGAAAGACCTCAAGTCTCTTCAAATCTCAAAACTAAACTCTTTCAGTCAAAGAAGTCCAAAATAGCAACTAGGGCATGTAGCTACTTCTCTCTCCTCCCCTCTCCCCAGTCATATATTTAATACATTGTATTTTGATCAGATGTCTGATATGTATATACAGTATAGAAGAATTTCTTCAAATGTAAGATAAATGAATTTAAATACTCAAGAGGCATTGCTGATTGTCAGGCAATCAATTCATGGATTTGCATAATCACTAGATCATTGTTTTGATTTACATATCCGTATACACACACAGACAGAATGAACGAGTAAGGGAATTTTCTGTGTTGTGCCTCAGGAGAATTCTCAAGTGATTTGTGAGCTTTGGTTTCTCATTATCTACTGCTAACACAAAACACACGAAAAAAAAGACATGTAAAAGACAAATATCTGAACAGAAGGAAGACAATGTTGCCAAATGTTGGAAAGTATCAGTGACAAAAAAATACTGATTCATTCCTATCATTTTCCTCTACAGGCCTGTAGAAGATTTCTTCATTATTTTCTTACACTGCCTGTTTGCTCTAGGAGGGATATAGTCCCTACACTTCACATAAGCAAAGCTACAGCTTTCTGGGGAAAAAGGTCTCGCTGATACATGAGGACAGAAAATGAGAAGAAGGAAAGGGAAGGGGAAACAATAAAAACTGCCTGGGGAAAAAGCTAAGCAAAGCAGTGTAGCAAGTTCCCAAAAGTTTTTGTTTTGTTTTGTTTTTTATTCTGCTTTGGCTTTTTTTTTTTTTTTTATTCCAACCTTCTTGTAGCAGATTCACAGATCACTTGGTCTTGAATATTTCTCCCGATCCCCAGAAAAGCAATGCAGAAGTGTTTCCTATTAACGGGATACTTATCTTTTGTGGTTCTCCATATCTCAGTTCATTTCGTTCAGGACGCAATTACCTCGCAAATGGAGTTATTGCACTTCGTTAAAACTTAAGGGAAAACTTCTAACTCCTGGACTGTGAACAGCTCATGAGGACTACTTTCACAGCTTTTGCTTTAGTTTCTTGACTCTCTAGTCTCATTTAATTACCAATGGAGAGAAAGACTCTTCCACAAGTCAGATCAGAGTAGCTAAATTTGGCTTCTGTTCAGCATCACAGTTAAAGGTGACCACCTCTCCCTACCCACTCCACAGATAGCCCAAGGAAGTCAGCCTCACAACAGTAATGATGGCTCTAAAGAACATCCCTGACCCCTTAAAAATACTACATTGAATTGCATACTGATGTCTCACAGGAATCACAGTTTAATCTTTGTTTTGAGGGCCCATTTTAAATGCCATTTGGTCCTCTTATGCCTACGTGCTCTTCACCACTCAGCATGTCAGATAATAAAACATGACGCTCAGCAGATTTAGATACAAAACTTTCATACTTTGAAAATTAAAAAGTATTCCAAGCATCCGTGTAACCCAGAGAATGTCAAAACAGATGGGTGCAGACAAACCCACGTGTCCCATGCTTACACATAGGAGCAGTGAGTTGAGAGATTAGGCATTTTGATGTCAATACAAGCTTAAGGATCCTATGCTCTGCAGCCTTGCTGGCATTCATTCCATCTTCATACTCTAATCACTGCCTAGTCAAGAATGCTGAAAAATGCCACAAAAGAAAAGAAGAGTGTTTTAAAAAAAGTGTGTTTTAAAACCAGATCAGATTGCTGATCCGGTCTCCAGCATAGCTACAGAAACAGTTGTCAGCCCAAGTGACAGGGTAGGGCTGTGAAGTGTAGGAGCAAGTATGCGAGATGAGGGGGCACAGGGACTTTTTAAACACGTACTGGTGCCAGAGGTCCCACACTGTGAAACCATACCCAGTCAGATGTGATACTGCATTGCTGCATCAGCTCGGCACTGTGCCTTAGATAACAAATGTAGTAGAGGAGATGTAGTAAACTTAACAGGGCACTAAGCACGTCTGGACCAGAGCTGGCTTTGTGTTCAGCCTGTTTAGAGTGGGAGTGGAAGGCACATGAATCTATCTGCTCCTGCCCACATGAATGTAATCTAATGTGTGTTAGTAGCCATACTTGACATAGTGCAATGTCTTACAATGACAGGTTCCTCTCTGCATATAAGCTATGACAGCAGCAGCGTATTTTTCTCCTGTGCTTCCATCCAAGAATTTAAAATGTGGGGTTTTTTAATGCTAATGAATAAATTTTTGCTTCTAATCCCTCCACTTTACAGACCAAGAATTCCAGAAACTGGCAATAAAAGCCTGCAGCACAGGCAAAAAAAAATTACTTTAATCTCCTGGCTTACTAACTACGGTCTGCTGTTACATGCAGGAAGAAATACTGAGTGCAAGGACAGACATCACCTTGCAGCAACTGGCTAAGAAGCTGGAAGAGGTTACTGCCTCATATTCCTGCCTCCCTCCCAGAGGGAATTACCTATCATCACAGAGTGTCTAGGCTCATGCCAGTTGCTGTCCAGGGAAACGGCAGGCTTAGTTTAAATGGTTTTAATGGCTGATCTGAGCTAACCCAGATGCTTTGCCTTCAGGTGACACAAAGTGCTCAAGCGTTGCTCCCTAGTCTGAGCACCCTGGCAATAATAAGCAGCAATAAGCAGGGCAAAATGAGGGAGATAGGAGTACAGAGGACTGCACATTTCAGGAGCAGATATTAGCTGATGTACCTCAGTTTAAATGCTCCAGCCTTGCTTGAAGAACCTAAGTGGGAAAACAGTACATTGTGCAAACTGTGATCAGCGAGAATGACCACTGTCCCACAAGATACTCCTCCTGCTGCACTCTTGTATCCTGTCAGGAAGTGTCGAAGTCACAGCATGACATGACAGAAACTACCATTCATTTACTCTGCACTTGGTACTCTCAGTATTTTTGCACTGGCTACTCAACAGGCTCTGTATGCATAATTTTCATTTCCACACATAAATTGTCTCTTCAGTACCCTCTGCTGTCTGTTCAATGGCATGTCGCTCTCAGAATAGCCTTAACTGTAGAGGCTCAGGGTAGTGGCATATTTTGTCATCCCACTTCACCTAAACAAAAGGCCCAGCTGCCCCTGACTGCCTGTACAACTGGTGGAAGCAGCCAGGCACCTCTGAAATGCAATAGAGTTCTTCTGAGATCCGAAGTGCCTTTGGGATTTGTTTATCTCCCCCACTGACGATATAGTCCCCAAAAAAGATCTCTGTTATGTGCCTAAAGATAGACAGTATGGATTTGGACTCAGATGGCCTACCCAGTTTAGTCTCAAATGAACAAAGAGTGGGTTCAAACAAATGCTCTTCCCAGAGAACACCCATTTCTTGGGATTTTGGAGCTCTGGATCTAGAAATTGAACACATTTGGTGAATGATACTTGAGGAACCAAGTGGGCTAGGTCAAATCGTTGTGGAATCACTGAATGCTGATAGATTTCTCCATTACTTCTACAGATGTCCCTTTCTGTCCTAATAAATCTTCCTGCTCCAGCCACAATTACAGTAAGCTCCCTGAGATCAAGGTTTGGAAGCCAGAATAAGGGCATATGTAAGCCCAGAGAAATCAGAAGACAGGAAGAGAAGGCTCACAAATTGATCTAAAAAGGTCTCAGCAATGTGAATAGAATGTATCTTCTCACCATGATATTGAGGTTACAGCCAGAGTTTTGCTCTAAGGACATGTTAGAGGCTGCCCCAGAATGGACAGCATATCACTAAGACTATGGAATCAAAAATAGTTATAGAATCATAGAATCGTTAGGGCTGGAAGGGACCTTCAAAGGCCATCTAGTCCAACCCCCCTGCAAGGAACAGGGATATCTCCAACTAGATCAGGTTGCTCAGGGCCTCATCCAACCGGGCCTTGAACGTCTCCAGGGATGGAGCATCCACCACCTCTCTGGGCAACCTGTTCCAGTGTTCTACAACTCTCATGGTAAAAAATTTTTTCCTAATATCCAACCTGAATCTACCTCCCTTTATTTTAAAACCATTACGCCTTGTCCTATCACAACAGGCCCTCCTGAACAGCCTCTCCCCATCTTTCTTGTAGGCCCCCTTGAGGTACTGGAAGACCGCTATAAGGTCACCCCGGAGCCTCCTCTTCTCCAGGCTGAACATAGTTGAATATCATGCTAGCCACATCATGCCTTTGTATGGTAATGGCTAAGCAAAGCATTATGCAAATATCTCCATGGAGCAGCTAGTTCTAGACAGACCTTTGTCCTTTTTAAACTACCATTTGAATCTCATATTGCAGTGAGATCCTGCCTTCTTTTTCTCAATTTACATTTATCAGCATTTAGCTAGCCAACCGCATGTTTCTTATTTAACTAACTGAACAACAGAACAACAACAAAGTAATAACTTTAGTAAATAACATCCCACTCCACTTTCTTCATATGTTCAGTCTCTCCCCAGCTACCATAACTTCTTTTGATCACTCCCTTAACTCTGAATCTGAATTTTAGAAACAGAGCTGCCATGCACAGTCAGTCTCATAATAAAATGGGAGTAGGTCTCAGCCACTCGGTAGTGATGTCAGCCTTTGTCTTGTCTGAACAATATCTCCTAAAGATAAAAAAAAAGATCCCAGATTGGATAAAGTACACCCTAGAATCGAACCTGATTTCTAAAGGAGTTCCTTATTTTTAATATGTACAGGAAAAACATCATGCTCCAAAAGAAGAAATCATTATCTGAACACCCACTGAAAAACAGACAATTCAATTTAACCTTGGAGATAAACCAATCTTAGAGCCCATTTATACCCATGTCCCTCTCCAGGTGTCCACAAATTTCCAGCTCTTCTCCTTTCACAGATATAGGTCAGCAATCAATATTAAGGGATTTTTGAGGCACTCGTATAGAGAACAGTCAGCACAATTTGCCCAAGGGTCTCTGTCAGACTTCTTTGAAATGTGACTGCCTAGGATCTAAGTAAGGTGTATTGTCAAGCCCTGTCACATACCTTCTGCACCAATTGACACAAGTTTTACTCCTTTGCTGGCGATATAATCCAGAGCTTTGTTGACATTAGCAATTTTATGGAAGCGCATTTTCCCTCTGTCTGGTTTCGGCAGTCTTTCTCCTGCAGAATAACAAATTTAATACATTTATTGTTACATACAACTGGCTACAGACACACAAGTGATTCAAACTCAAAAGCAAATGTGCCCTGAACACTGTCTAAAAATTAGTAGTTATTTTAATAGGTATTTTTCTGAAAAAATATCAAATAGCTTTGAACAGCACCCTGAAGAGAAGATTCAAATGTTGAAACATCTGACTTAGATTTTTCTGATACAGCAGTAAACCAGAGTAAAACTTTTATGTTTGCCCTAAACACCTGGAAGATACGCGAGTGCTTCCTCCACTTCCTTGAAGGCTCTGGGGAGACTGTACAGCAGCCTTCCAGTACCTAAAGAAGGCCTCCAAGAAAGCTGGAGAGGGACTTTTTACAAGGACGTGATGATAAGACTAAGGGGTCTAAGGGGTAATGACTTTAAACTGAAAGAGGGTAGATTTAGATTACATTTAAGGAAAAAATTCTTCCCTGTGAGGGTGGTGAGACACTGGAACAGGTTGCCCAGAGTAGTTGTGGATGCCCCATCCCTGGAAGTGTTCAAGGCCAGGCTGGATGAGGCTTTGAGCAACCTAGTCTAGTAGAAGGTGTCCCTGCCCATGGCAGGGGAGTTGGAACTAGATGATCTTTAAGGTCCCTTCCAAGCCAAATCATTCTATGATTCTACTCGACTTCTGGTTCATTGCTACTGTCTGCTTTAGAGTAGCCTAATATTAAGAAGGCAGGATGTTCTCAGAGCTCATCATCCCCACCTGCCTGACTATAAAGAGAGGCTGGACTCTACCCAAGAGATTAGCCATAGCATCCTTCCAAATATGATGAAGAACAATGGCTTTTAACAACCTCATCCAGTACAGCAGAGCAGCTAATTTCAGAGCATAGGCTGATCTGTTTGAATGAACCTATCTTTTCAAATGATCATGAAGAACAAGAGTTTCTGAAACTATGACTCTCTATTTCATGAAGAGTGATCATGTGAAGATCTTCTTTCTTCACTGAAGTCTCCAGCAAAACTGTAAACTGTCTTTTCCATAACAACGTCTTTAAAAAGTCCTCTTGCCCTTTCTCATCTTTATTGCATGTCTGTAACTTGAGCTATTCCCCTCCCATTCAGGGGCATTCTGAGTGTACCTTGGGGATTGTCCCTCTGAATAACACATAAAATGGGTGATGTAGTGAGTTTACATCAGCCAGTCAAAAAGAGTTCTTGGCTGTTCCAACCTTCCGAAATGCGAGACCTTTTACTTGTGACTAAATATTGATCTAGTTTTTATTTTAGACACTCACTTTTGAAAGCATTGGTCCATCCAATAAAGTCATTAAAAGCAAAGCAAATCTTTTATACTAAAAGTGGAATAAAATGAATTTGTAACCTAAGTGTAAAGGCTTTTTAATTTTTAGGGACTAAGACGAGGTCCTCAATGTTTGTGGTTTGTCCAACAACACTGATGTCAGTGATAGCCTCATACACTGTGATATCCTGGAACACAAGCACAAAACTGAAGATTTTGGAGATAAGGAAAAAAGCAGAACTTTTTTATCCTCCCTTTTGTTTTATAATGTATTTCACCTCTCACTTTTCAGTCTACTTAGAGTTCGTGTTCACTGTTTTGAATTGTTTACAATTTTTGTTCTTTTAAGAGTGTTTCAGTTAGAATGCTGTAAATACATAGCAAACTTTAACCTACCTGAGATAACTTCCAAGAGGAGCATCAGTTTGAGGCCATTTCTGAAGTCCTCCTCAATGTTCTCAATCTGCGTGCCTGCTTTCCTGAGGTGGGAATTGCACCAGGCTGTAAATGTCTGTAATAGTAATTTTAAAAAAAGCTTATCAACAAGGTGTTTTCCAAAACAATTGCTAAGCCATATGAGTAAACACTGCATCTGAGATTTTCACTGCTGCTTTAGAAATTTGGATGTCCAACTCTCATTCATTTTATACATGCCACTGTGTTCAAAATTCTTATCCCAGATGTTCATGCAGATGCAAAGAATTACTTGATCAGAAACTAGATTCTGCTTGTAAATGCTTCTCAAAAAAAATCTACATATAAAGGCAAAAAATGCCTAATAGTTATTACAACAGTTAACATTTTATGAGCACATAATTTTTTGTTGGGACTTATTTGTTACACATTCTTCCTGAAAAGAAAGATTGATATGGTATAAAAGGAAGCTGTGTGACAGTAAAATGTAGGCAATAGGAAGCACAGAAGCAAAACCTTCTACTACCTCGATTCATGTCATGATAAACCATTTTTATACAGATTATCCACACCACAAGCATTCCTCACAGGCAGGAAGTTGTGAGAACACTCTTCAGGATGAAGTAACTGAAGAGAGACTTTATACAGCAAGCATACCAGCAAAATTGCATCTGCTCCTACTTGTAACTACAGCGAGAAACAGAATGTCTTTTGAAAACACAGACAATTAGAATGGATTTTGAAAGTTTGCAATAATTCAAGCACAGAAGTTTCACATGCAGATCCTTCATATATGCTCTGCCTTACCAAAGGTATTATTTTTTAAATGTATTATATCATTTTCAGAAAACTACCACAACTTCATGAAACACACAAATGCAGATACTTAAGTTTGCAGGGCAAAAATGGTCACAAAAGCAACTGTGAGCATTTCTCTCTTCACGGAGAATAACCAAGTCTGCTTTTACTTGCACAGACGAAAAGCGGAATGAACTCCATTGATCTACAGATGTGTGACAGTAATGTCATATACAGATGTCATATACACATTACCTGTTGTATGAATGAAATCAAAACATAGGCTACTACAAAATCTAGTAGTTAAAATTAGTCTGTTTTCAAATATCCATTACTTGTCAGTCTTCTGACAAATTCTCCTTGCTATTCAGAGTCTGTTAAGCTATATAAAGCAAGTTTGTGTTTAACAGATATTTCACCAAGTATTTAACTCTAGGTATATAACAAGGCCATACATTTTGGTAAGTTAGACTTCAGCTACTTAAAATTGTCAGATATTTAAAATTCCCCTTCTTTTGCTATTTCAAATTACCATGGTTTTAAAAACATTTAATGTAAATAGTTTTTAAAATACAATATATCCTAAATCCCCATTATCAATATCGAATTTCCTTTGGCTTCTTTTTTCTTGCCTGTTTTTTTAATACTAATTTCTGATCTCTCAGAAATAGAATAAGAAAGGCCAGTAGATGAAGGTAAAAACTTTCCCTGGAACTGAATCTTGTACATTCTGGACAGATTTCGTACTCTAAGAAGATATGAATTGAATTTTCAAAAATGGTCTATTCTTAAAAATGCAACTTTCTGTTAAAGAACAACATTTTGATTGTTGTTGGGTTTGACTCAATTTTTGTGAAGAATTTATATGCAGCTGGATGGGCTCTTTTCTCAGAGCTTCCGCAGTGACAAGGAGCAGTTTGCTAAACTTCTCCTTTCCAATTGAAAGAAAAAACAAAGAGCAGCTATGGATATGAAGGAGCTGTGCAGTGAAATTCCTGATTCTAGATACCCAGAGAAAGGAGGAGAGAGAAGATAGCATTGGAAATGGTTCTGGACAGGGGTCCTGTTGACCTGCAGAGGCCGAGTTGCAGGTATGGAGATATGAGAAAATCGTTCTGTGCGCAGATGCAGATAAGTATGGCTGCAGCTGAAGTATCTCTGCAAATACATCTATTTTAATAAAGGGATGTTAGCTTGAAAAGCAGTCATTCAGGAAGGTAAAACTTTCCTCATTTTAAGGTAACTAGCTTTATCAAGCTCATAGGAGACCTGAAACCAGAGTAAGCCAAGCATCACAACAGAAATACCAGGCACCTCTACCCTCAGGGCTTAACATGATGGAATCTTAGGATGGTATTTGGTTTGGATCATTAAAGGGTTAGGATCTAGTTTATTAGAGTAATTTGTCTGCCTCAAGCAGTATCTCATTCTAGTGATATGTATCTAAAAAGGCTTAACACTGCATTAAGTCATTTGCAAATACTAAAAATTGTAACAAGTATCCTCGGAAGGAACAATATTATGGTAATATAGAAAAAACAGCTGAAAGCACTCCAGAGTAAACACATATGAACCTTGCATGGCTATTTGGCAATAAATATTAGAAAGCTGAACCAGCAAATGAATGATCCTTTCATGAATTAAGCTTAAGTGATGGGCATGTGCTTATCTGCAGGTGCAATTGCACTTTGTAAAATTGTTCCAAGAACATCATGCTAAACTCAAAGAGGAATTTGGAGAAAAACCTCAGCTATTTCCATCTCTTCTTTTAAACATTTATGGTGTACATTCTGACCTTGTACCACTCAAGTAAATGAGTTTTCCCCATTTTTCATTTAATTAAGAGTTTAATGCCAACAACCCCACCACTTGAGCAGTCTTAAAGTACAAGTCTGATTCCTACTGTGAAGAAAGCTACTTCTCACTTAGTTTCTTAAGAAGAAATGGAAACTGGCACTTCTTAGCACATATATGAATATATATATAAGCAAATTTGAATCTTGTCCACCTCTAATCTCACCGTAGCCATCTATTTTGCCTCTACAACAGCTGATTCAACTTACTGGATACCGCACTGATAGGCACAAATCACAAGTTTATACAAAGATCCCAAAGTTTTCAAATAATTTAAATATCTTCTCTTGAAAACAGACATTTTTATGGCACTGAATTTGCTAAGAAACAAACTGAGGCACCATGGAATCATTGAATCATAGCAGAAAAAATAAAAACATATACTAGATGTTCCAACTCCCAGTGCTGTCCTTTAATCACTAGATAAGATCTCTTCCCTCCTCATCTGCACATCTTCGCACTGTCTCTTCTCAATCTCGTTCATTTTATGAAGACACTAAGCAGCCAACGTTGCTATCATATAAAGAAGGAAAAGATGCTACTCCTGCTGAATCAAGCTGTTCTCAATAAATTGTTTGATGACAATCACTTGTTTTGTCGGCTGCCTTTTTGTATCTGTAGGTTATTGAAGATTCTTTCCAGTAGTATTGGGGTTTGTCATTGACAATGTAGCATTCTGAAGGATAAACTTGGAATTACCCACAAAGCCTCCATTTGCAAGATAAATTAAGTTCTGCTGAAGCACTCTACTGCGTATGGATTCTTTATTTAGACTCTGTAACTACATAGTTTAGATTACCTTCTATATCTAGAATAAGAGATTTAGATCTTTTATCTAAACTACAGTTTCTCAGAGGTTTCTGTTTTACCAGTGCACCAGGTCATTATTTGGTGCTATCCCCTTGTGACACTTGTGTCGTGCCTCATGGAAAGTGTAGCAGCAGTACGTTACAGCAGACTCTTGCCATGTGGCTTCATAGCTCGATGCCTTCCAAACTGGCTTGTTTTCCTAGGACTAAACATGGTTATAGGAACACTACTTAAGGAAGCGTTCACTATGTTTCAGTGATGCAATCTGTAAGTGACTGCATTAAAGCTACTGCAAAACTTCACTTGTAAATTTTAACAGTTTCCGCAACCCACATTTTATTTAACCCCTCTCCTTCTACTCTTATTGTGATACCACTTGTTCTCACTGCTTTGGCTTTAATTAA
This sequence comes from Tauraco erythrolophus, assembly GCF_009769465.1. Lineage (NCBI taxonomy): Eukaryota > Metazoa > Chordata > Aves > Musophagiformes > Musophagidae > Tauraco > Tauraco erythrolophus. Next base: position 88,289,647 of record NC_141466.1, on the reverse strand, counting down.
CAGTTCTATTAATAGTTATTAAGAAGCAATTCAAATCGTCTCCAAGTCCTGGAGATCAAGATACAGCCAGCATATAGTACCCTGCAAATTTCTAATCCACTGGGATTTAAAAGCTATTAAATGACTTAGACAAAGCAAATTCCTTTTTCTGCTGAACTGTACAGCACATTTCAGAGTATCAGATTACCCAGAGAAACAAGGTAGGACTGAAGCCATCAAGCTGAACACCAGAAGGGATACAAATAAGTGCCTAGAAAGCTAGGCATTTCTTTTTAGAATTTATTTACTGTAGGTAGCTCTACAATTAAAAAAAAAAATTAAATAATTCTCTTTTCCAAAGTTATTACTACAAAAGAAACTTTGCTAACATTCTTAGATGAGAGACCACAGAAGAGGGGATGCAGGGCAGGAAGCCAAACAATTTGCAGTCCCACAGGTAAATGCTCTCTTAATGCACTATTAATTATCTACTACTGTCACAGGTCTATTTCGGAAAAGCTAACTCCAGAAAAGGGAGCACGGTTTATGCTCTATGCCCACTTAGCCTCACCGTGAAGACTGCCAATAGCATATTCTCCATAATTTGGATTCATAGGTCTGTGATAGCGAAGTCTGTCCCTGAGGGGAAAAAAAACCCCAAACTTTTGTGGCAATTTATGCAGGCCACTTAATTTTACAAGCCCTTGACAAGTAGAATTGCAATCAAGGGGCAGAGAAAGGAGATATCTCTAATTAACTATCAATGAACTGCAGCTAATGCCAAAAAATAATAGGGTGTGCCTGCTCTGTAGTGCAAATATTTTTTACGCATGCACAACAAAGGACATGCTTTGATGGAAAAAGCGATATCTCTGAGAGCTGAATTGTCCTACACTCCTGAGAAAGCCCACACATGCTTTTTATGTGGGTGAAATGATAACTTGCTTTTGATAGTGCTTCAAAACCAGAAAACAAGATGCTGTAATAACAAGTTTCATATGTGAACACGATAATATGGATAAAGAGAATTTAGAAAGCACCAGTTACCAATCTCTCCAATAGTGTTACCCATCAGTGGGTCACAAGACAACTTGTTGCACCTGCTGAAGATACAGAGTAAGTTTCTAGTTTGGCACTGACAGTCAATCCAAAATGTACATCACCAAAACAGCAGCATAACTTGCATGGGGATATGTACAGGGGATACACTCCACAAGTTCAATAATGAAGATTTATTCATTTGCACTCAGAACTGAAATTGAGAAGTGGATCCAGCCTGACAAAGGATTGGAGACCCATGCCCTATTTAGTATGTATATCTCATAACAAAGGTTAACACTGCCTTTCACTCTCTCCAACTCAAATCAATTTCTGTCTGCTATATTCACAAGTTTTAAAAACTAATATTGATTTTAAAAAGCATGTGTCTGCTTGTCTGTCTCTCTACCAGAAAGGCTACTGGCCCACAAGTCATTCTTTTTTTGTGTGTTTCTAGCCTTTCTATAATCTTTATAGAAGAAAATATAGACAAAATCTAATTTTAACCTATGAAAGTCATGAAAAATATTGCATTAATAGGAAAGTTAATACTTTCTCTGTCTGTTAAGTAAAGCAGAAGCACAACTCATTTTAAGTGGACCTTAAATTCTAATACCCAGAGAAGGAGAACATACCTGAAGAAAATTAACTTCAAATATAAACATTCAACACATTTGTTTATATACATATGTGTTATTCCTAATTATCTCAGTCTGACAGGGTGGTTTCTTAAAACTCTGGTTTATAGCCCTTCTTCTAAAGTATTTTCCTCTCTGCTTGTGCTAGCTGAGGGTCTTCATTACTTCTAGGCTAAATGGGATGCAATGATTCACTCTGTAGTTATACAGAACATTACTGGGCTCTGAGCGCATGGCAAGGGCATCACAGAAAGAGCTTTGCCAGAACATTCCCAGTAGGCCAGACTGAGGTTTCCCCTTGAAGAATTGCCCATCTGTCTGTTATCCATGTTTTAAAATATAAGTTGTGAACCAGCAACATGATCTCCTAGCTCCTGCATCCACACAGTATTCTAATGACTGCAGGATCAGGGGTTTTCTCTGGGCTTAGGACACAGTCTGCACTGGCCCTCATTCTCTTAACTGTTTAATTCTGCTCCCAAAAGAAGGGGCATGAAGATGCAAAACAGCAGAAAACTGCACATCCTTTATAAACTAGCTTGATGTGAACCAATGACTACATATGGCATCTTTTACATGTTCCTAGAACATCTATATCAGCTTTAGTACTTTCAGTACTTTTAGCGTAATAGGTGCTTGGGTATATTTGATGCATGAGTATATTTGGTGCACGAGTATATTTTTAATGAACTGATAATCAATAAAAATTTACATCTTACATCTTACTTGTTGCTTTGAATTATTATTAACTGTCCCCTTGCTCTTACTTCTGTTTGCAGTGGAAGCCTAAATGCATTGGTACATGTTAATAAAATAACTAGAGTAACTGTAACAGGAGGGGTGGTTCACCAGTACAACTTGATCATGCTGAAACGCTTGGTAGGTAAAGTGGGATTTTAACACTAAACTCACCAGACCACAGCAACAACTCAAATGAAGCACAGTGAAAGCATAGTGAAAGATCCCGTAGAGGGGAAATGTTTAGTGTGTTCCAAAAGGCCATTAGAAGGAAAGCCTCAAATCATAGGCAGTATGTCACCACCAAATTTCTGGCAACAACAGAGAAGGTAGCATAGAACTGTCTGTCCCAGTTTTAGCTGGGACAGAGTTTTTTTTAACAGCCAGAAGAGCTCCCTGTTTTGGTTTCACTCAGAGGCTCACTCTGAGAAGAATGTTGATAGCAAGCTGATGTTTGTGGTTGGAAGTGAAACTCCAAGGACTTTTCAGTGTGCGGAGTACAGAAACACGGCAGGATAAGGGGGGAGCATAGCTGGGACAAGGGGGACACGATTCCCCTTGTCATTTGTGTGGAACTTAAGACTGAGGGCCAAACTGGCCAATTAGTATTCCATATCATGCAGCGTCATGCCCAGTATAAAAGCGAGGGTCAGCCGGGAAGAAGGGCTTTTGCGCTTTTGCTCTTTTTTTTGCACTTTTGCTCTTTTGCGCTTGCTGCGCTGTTGCTCTGCTGTTTTTTTTTTCTTTCTCTCTCTCTCTCTTTCTCTCCCTCTCTGCCCCTCTCTATTTCGGGGCCTCGCGTTCGTCCGGGATTTGCAGTTTTTGGGACGAGACGGGCTTCGCATACGAGGGGTGGTGAGCACCTACATTGTATTAAATCATCTGTATTAAATCATTCTTATCTCAACCCACGGGTTTCACGTTTATCCTTTAATTCTCTCCCTCATTCCTGGGGGTGGGGGAGGGGGAGTGACCGGCTGTGTGTGGGGTGGTTCAACATAACCCACGACAGTCTTAATTGGCGCCCAACGTGGGGCACGAAGGGGTTGAGATAACGATGTGGCTGGCCGGAATGCTGTTTGTTATGCTTGCGTACATGTTACCGGACATTCATAATTTATTGTCTTATCTACCCTATATGATGTTAGGCGGAATGTTTATGCGGTTTTCTGGCTCTGGGTGTTGGACCGGCATGAAAAGTATGTTATCGGTAATTAAGGGTTTTGCTATACTGTACGGTGTAACTCTGATAAGATCATCGGTGCTGGGTCCGGCTCAGTCTTTGTATTCGGCGGTGCAGAGGGGGATGGTGATGTGGAACTCGTTTATTAATTTTGAGCGTCACCTGGCGGATATCATCGCCAATTATACCGGTGACTTTTCATTCACAAAAGCTTACGTTGATTTTGATAATGCCGAACATCATTGGAATAATTTAACCGGTTTGATTGTCCTGCAAGGTCTCCTGAATATATGTTTAATTATCTATATATTCAAAATCAATCGGCCATTTAGGGGTGTATATCAATTTATTTCTCGGGTTATTGTGCTTGCCATCTCAACTCCCATGACAAGCACTATAGCTACTCAGACTACAACGTTATCAGTTGCCCCCGTAAGGAAAAGAAAATGTATACAAAAGTTAGACGACGAAGAAGAGGAATCAGGGCCATCACAACAACCAAATGAGGAAGAGCAACCAGGACCATCAAAGCAACCAGACAAAGAAGAACAACCGGGGCCATCACAACGATTGGAGGAAGAGAAACCAAGGAAATGTCTGCGAAAGTCAGAACGCAGAGGAGAGGATGATGATGATGATGAAGAGCGACCAGGGCCATCACGAGAAATGAAGCGGGAGCGTTCTGTTTCGCCCCAGAGGAAATCTCAATGGAGGAGGAGTGACATCATAGATGAGAGGATAACCACCAGGTCTCTAAAAATGAGCGAGCTGCGAGATATTCGAAAAGATTATGGCCGCCTTAAAGGTGAGCCCATTGTCTCTTGGTTGCTCAGATGCTGGGACATGGGAGCCAATAGTCTGGAGTTAGATGGTAGTGAAGCTAGGCAGCTGGGAGCCCTTGCCATGGATGGAGGCATTGATAAAGCAATTGGAAGGCAGACACAAGTCCGCAGCCTCTGGAGACGACTCCTGGCAGCCATAAAGGAAAGGTACTCCTACAAGGACGAGGTGCCATGTAATGTAAGCAGGTGGACCAACATAGAAAAAGCTATTCAGTATCTGAGAGAACTGGCTGTGCGAGAGTTGATTTATCTTGACTCGAGAAGCGGACCAAGACTCGAAGATCCAGATGACGTCCGGTGCACACGACCAATGTGGCAGAAGATTATACGGAGTGCGCCAGCCGCATATTCCACCTCATTGGCAATAATGGACTTCGGGGACGATGAAGCACCACTATCCGTAGGTAATCTGGTCACCTACCTCCGACGATATGATGATGACACTTCTATACGAACCTGTGTTGCGGCTGTGGAAAAGCTGTCTGAAGAGGTCCGAGAATTAAGAGAAAAAGTAGATTTCCCACCACCCGAACGTTCTAGAATTTCAGCTGTCAGAACCAGGCGTTACCCTCCTCGAGAGAGACAAGAGAGACGGTACAGATCACGGGGTGAGCTATGGTTCTACCTCCGTGATCATGGAGAAGACATGAGAAGGTGGGATGGAAAACCCACCTCCGCTTTAGAGGCCAGGGTACGCCAGTTGGGAGGAAGAACCAACAGGAATAGAACTTTCTCCAATTCCTCCAGGACAGCTGTTGCCCCAGTCTACAGTGAGCAGTCCACTAGTCAAAATGGGAGGGCTGATCCTCCTAGCCATCCTGACTCCAATCCTGCTGATTCCTCTGATGAATATGATAACAGGCATTAGAGGGGCCCTGCCTCCAGCCAGGTGGAGGAGAGGGATAATCGAGTGTACTGGACTGTGTGGATTCGGTGGCCTGGCACATCATACCCTAGAAAGTATAAGGCTTTAGTGGATACTGGTGCCCAATGCACTTTGATACCATCGAACTTCAGAGGGGCAGAATCCATCTCTATTTCTGGAGTGACAGGGGGGTCTCAACAACTGACTGTGTTAGAGGCTGAAGTGAGCCTAACTGGACAGCAGTGGCAAAAACACCCTATTGTAACTGGCCCAGAAGCCCCGTGCATCCTTGGCATAGATTATCTTAAGAGAGGGTATTTCAAAGACCCAAAAGGGTATCGGTGGGCTTTTGGCATAGCTGCAGTAGAGACAGAAGAAGGCAGGCAGCTGTCTACTTTGCCTGGTCTCTCAACGGACCCTTCTGCTGTGGGGTTACTGAGGGTCGAAGAACAGCAGGTGCCAATTGCTAATACAACAGTGCACCGACGGCAATATCGTACCAACCGAGACTCTCTAATTCCTATCCATAAGTTGATTCGTCAACTGGAGAGTCAAGGAGTCATCACAAAGACCCGCTCCCCTTTTAACAGCCCTATATGGCCTGTGCGTAAGTCCAATGGCGAGTGGAGGCTGACGGTAGACTATCGTGGCTTGAATGAAGTTACACCACCATTGAGTGCTGCCGTGCCAGACATGCTGGAACTTCAGTATGAACTGGAGTCAAAGGCAGCCAGGTGGTACGCTACAATTGATATCGCTAATGCGTTTTTCTCAATTCCTTTGGCACCGGAATGCAGGCCACAGTTTGCTTTCACTTGGAGGGGCATCCAGTATACCTGGAATCGACTGCCCCAGGGGTGGAAACACAGCCCCACTATTTGCCATGGACTGATCCAGACCACACTGGAACAGGGTGATGCCCCAGAACATCTGCAATACATTGATGACATCATTGTATGGGGCAACACAGCAGAAGAAGTTTTTGAGAAAGGTGAAAAGATAATCCAAATCCTTCTGAAAGCAGGCTTTGCCATAAAACAGAGTAAAGTCAAGGGACCTGCCCAGGAGATTCAGTTTTTGGGAATAAAATGGCAAGATGGGCGTCGTCAGATTCCGATGGACGTGATTAATAAAATAACAGCTATGTCCCCACCAACCAACAAAAAGGAAGCACAAGCTTTCTTAGGCATTGTGGGTTTCTGGCGAATGCATATTCCTGACTACAGCCAGATTGTAAAACCCCTCTACCAAATAACCCGAAAGAGGAATAATTTTGAATGGGGCCCAGAGCAAAAACAAGCCTTTGAACAAATTAAACAAGAAATAGTCCATGCGGTAGCCCTGGGACCAGTCCGGACAGGACAAGATGTCAAAAACGTGCTCTACACCGCAGCCGGGGAGAATGGTCCCACCTGGAGTCTCTGGCAAAAAGCGCCAGGGGAGACGCGAGGTCGACCTCTTGGGTTTTGGAGTCGAGGATACAAAGGATCCGAAACCAACTATACTCCAACTGAAAAAGAGATATTGGCAGCATATGAAGGAGTCCGAGCTGCTTCTGAAGTGATTGGTACAGAAGCACAGTTGCTCCTGGCACCCCGATTGCCAGTGCTCGGCTGGATGTTCAAAGGGAGCGTCCCGTCTACACACCACGCAACTGATGCCACATGGAGCAAGTGGATCGCACTGATCACACAAAGAGCTCGGATAGGAAACCTCAATCGCCCAGGAATTTTGGAAGTGATCACTAACTGGGCTGAAGGTAAAGACTTTGGAATGTCACCAGAGGAGGAGGAGGTGACACGTGCTGAGGAGGCTCCACCTTATAATGAACTATCAGACAATGAGAAGAAATACGCTCTGTTTACCGACGGGTCCTGTCGCCTTGTAGGAAAACATCGAAAATGGAAAGCTGCTGTATGGAGTCCTACTCGACAGGTCGCAGAAGCTACCGAAGGAGAAGGTGAATCAAGCCAGTTCGCAGAGGTGAAAGCCATCCAACTGGCTTTAGACATCGCTGAACGAGAAAAGTGGCCAATGCTCTATCTCTATACCGACTCTTGGATGGTAGCAAATGCCCTGTGGGGATGGCTACGGCAATGGAAGCAGAGCAGCTGGCAACGCAGAGGTAAACCCATCTGGGCTGCCCCGTTGTGGAAAGACATTGCTGCTCGAGTAGAGAAGCTGATTGTGAAAGTAAGACATGTAGATGCCCATGTACCCAAGAGTCGGGCCACAGAAGAACATGAAAACAATCAACAGGTGGATCAGGCCGCCAAGATTAAAGTGGCTCAGGTGGATCTGGACTGGCAACATAAAGGTGAAAAATTTCTAGCTCGTTGGGCCCATGATGCCTCAGGCCATCAAGGAAGGGACGCCACATACAAATGGGCTCGTGATCGAGGGGTGGACCTAACTATGGACACCATTGCAGAGGTGATCCATGAATGTGAAACGTGTGCTGCAATCAAGCAAGCCAAGCGGTTGAAACCTCTTTGGTATGGAGGGCGTTGGTCGAAATATCAATATGGAGAGGCCTGGCAAATTGACTATGTCACACTTCCACAAACTCGCAGTGGCAAGCGTTATGTGCTTACAATGGTGGAAGCGACCACTGGATGGCTGGAAACCTATGCTGTGCCCCATGCCACCGCCCGGAACACGATCTTGGGCCTTGAAAAGCAAGTCTTGTGGCGGCATGGCACCCCAGAAAGAATTGAGTCGGACAATGGGACTCATTTCCGTAACAATCTTATAGACACCTGGGCCAAAGAGCATGGCATCGAGTGGGTATATCACATCCCTTATCATGCACCAGCTTCTGGGAAGATTGAACGATATAATGGATTGCTAAAAACCACACTGAAAGCAATGGGTGGTGGAACCTTCAAACATTGGGATACGCATTTAGCAAAAGCCACCTGGTTAGTTAACACTAGAGGATCTGCCAATCGAGCTGGTCCTGCGCAATCAGAACTTCTACGTACTGTAGAAGGAGACAAAGTCCCTGTAGTGCACATGAGGAATATACTCGGGAAGACAGTTTGGGTTATTCCTGCCTCGGGTAAAGGTAAACCCATTCGTGGGATTGCTTTTGCTCAGGGACCTGGGTGTACTTGGTGGGTGATGCAGAAGGACGGGGAAGTCCGATGTGTACCTCAAGGGGATTTGATGTTGGGTGAAAATAGATGATAAAATGAATTGAATTGTGTGATATTAATTGCTGAATAACCCTGTCCCTGCATACCATCATCACTATGGTTGTCACATTGTACTAATGTCATTATATTAAGAATCATCCAGGTTAATGAAGAATGAACTTCGTCAGAATCAGAACTGATTCCAAACAACCAGCAACTTCTTCAAGATCAACATCTTCAACCTGCAGACAGCGGCCGGATACACCAACTACGAGCTCCAGGCGCCACACGCAACAAAGACTACATGTCATCCGTTCTACCGACTGAGCAAATTCCACATCATCTTTCCTGCCCTGAGAGACTGCTGTAACAGATGAAGACACATTTTGGAGGGATGACCCATGGCTAAGGGAATAGTATATATGTAAGGTTTGAGCATGACATGCATGGTATGGAATAAGGGGTGGATACTGTCCCAGTTTTAGCTGGGACAGAGTTTTTTTTAACAGCCAGAAGAGCTCCCTGTTTTGGTTTCACTCAGAGGCTCACTCTGAGAAGAATGTTGATAGCAAGCTGATGTTTGTGGTTGGAAGTGAAACTCCAAGGACTTTTCAGTGTGCGGAGTACAGAAACACGGCAGGATAAGGGGGGAGCATAGCTGGGACAAGGGGGACACGATTCCCCTTGTCATTTGTGTGGAACTTAAGACTGAGGGCCAAACTGGCCAATTAGTATTCCATATCATGCAGCGTCATGCCCAGTATAAAAGCGAGGGTCAGCCGGGAAGAAGGGCTTTTGCGCTTTTGCTCTTTTTTTTGCACTTTTGCTCTTTTGCGCTTGCTGCGCTGTTGCTCTGCTGTTTTTTTTTTCTTTCTCTCTCTCTCTCTTTCTCTCCCTCTCTGCCCCTCTCTATTTCGGGGCCTCGCGTTCGTCCGGGATTTGCAGTTTTTGGGACGAGACGGGCTTCGCATACGAGGGGTGGTGAGCACCTACATTGTATTAAATCATCTGTATTAAATCATTCTTATCTCAACCCACGGGTTTCACGTTTATCCTTTAATTCTCTCCCTCATTCCTGGGGGTGGGGGAGGGGGAGTGACCGGCTGTGTGTGGGGTGGTTCAACATAACCCACGACACTGTCTCACAGAGGAAGTCAGTAAAAGCTCCATCACAAGGTCCCCAAATCCAAAGTTGGGGAAAGCCCTCCCTCCTCCAGCACATCCATCCATATAGCTGAACAGATGGTGTCAGAGATGATATGCTAGCATGCTCTGCACTGTCAGCAGACCTGCTCTAGTAACTAAGGGAACCTCACCTCAGTTCCTTAGTTTTATCATTCACAGGAGATGTCGTCAAAGGGATGCATTCATCACACAGGACATTGCACATGTCTTGCTAGCATTCTGCATTTTGCTTGCATGGAAGAGCCCGGGGAGTCCTCAGTCCTTACAAAGCAGGTGGCCTAATCCTATGCGAGTCTAGAGTTTCCTGTAAAACATGCAGCCCTGTCCCAGCACTGAATGATTGCACGTCTGTTTTACAGTGCTCACTGTTAACAAAAAATCACAGACCATGTAAATATCCCTTCAAGAATAATTTGGCAAGGCTGAAACCAGGAAATATCAAGAAAGACTACTGAGCCTTTTGTTACATAGTGAGTGACATTAGTTCTTTCTTTCAGAGGAGAAAACAGAAATGTTATGTTGTCCCATAGGTCTAAAAATGGAAGAAAACCCAGGAGGCAGCAAGGTGTACGTGAAATTCAGTATGGATCACTGCATGCACTGTCCTCACCTCAGTCTTTTTCTCTTAAGGGAAGAACAGGAAGGAAAGGAAGGAGGATAAGAGGTTTCAAAAGGTCTCCAGAGGGGCTAAAACAGTTAAAATACTGCAAGATTTATTGGGAACAGGAAGATAATATCTTTATTGGATCACCTGAGATAGCTGGAAAAAACAAATAAGTTTTTCAGTCACATAAGCCCATCTTTATATGTGAGAGAGAAGGATCATTCTTAAGCACGAAAATTTGGGTACATCTTCAGTTAACTCAGGACTTCAATGGACCATCGGTATAATGCCACAACAGCTCTATCCCCTGACAGAAGCTGCTTCTTTTTTCATTACTGCTGATGACATTTACCTATTTATAAAAGTTTTACAGCACCAGGCATCTGTATGATCTAAATGTGTGACTTCTCAAAATACATGCAGTGCCAAAGGGTTGTCTGCTTGTGTCTTTTTATCAGCTTAAATAATTCTACCTATGGTAAATGTATTTTCAATCAGAAACATTGGTATATTAGAAGTAGGAGCACATGCAAAGTTTAAAATCTCATATGAAACTAAAAAGTGTTCGGGATATGTAGGACAATTCTGGTCTAAAACTACTTTTGATTTTTGGAATTTCAAGAATCACTCGAATAAGAGAATCTTGCTCAGAAGCATAACACAGAAATAAAAGAGGCATGAACCCAACAAAAACCTTTAGTAGAAGCATGAGTATGGTTTTACCTTGCATTATAAAAACTGCAAGAAGTCTTTACCCATTCTGATCTTTCCAGTGTAACTATAACCTGCTCAATCTGTTAAGTGAAGGAATTAGAAAGACAAAGGAACTGCCGGGGGTGGGTAAACTACTGTCTGCTTCTGATATGTTCTTTTAATTCCAAATATTTTTTTAATACATTCCTAGCACTAGGCAGACCAGAGCAGTCACATGCGGTAAATTTAATCATAAAGGCAGAAACACAGTCTTATAGGTGATAAAAGGTTTGGTATATTTTATTTATGCAAAAGTGGGAAATTTCACTAGGCAATTAGCATCAACATTTGCAGAAGCCAATCTTACATTTAAAAAATTAAACTTCCAAGGACAAGCAAGCAAAAACTTATGTTTCTAAGCCTGCATTTAGGTATATGCATGTCCTCTGCTCATTATCTTGCCTATCTAAACTCTAGCCATTCGTCCTGGTTCCACTAGTTAAGCTAGAGTATTTTAAAGGTCCCCCCACCAGGACTTTACAGAACCAGATCCCTTTTATGTCACATACTTAAGCTGGTTGCAACAGCAGAGAGCTATTTGTCTAAGAGGAAAACTAAAGACAAAATCATATGAGGACAAAAAAAAACCAACAAAACAAAACAAAAAATGTTTAAGAAGTCAGAGAGTTTATTCCTACTAGTGGTGAGTAATGGCTCACTATTAGTGGAAGGGCTTATTGAGCACACTTCTGTAGGAGTTTGCCCTGAACCATTTCCAATACTACACTTTACTTACTCATTTAGATGACAGAATAGAGTGCATGCTTATAACATTTGAATATGGTAGCAAAATGACAGGTCTGTGAGCATGTTTCATGACAGAGCTACAATTCAAACTAATCTTCACAAATCAGTAAAATGACTAGAAGAAAGCTGGATGCAGATTAGTAACAAGTCTGAAGTACTGCCCTCCTCTGAAAAATAAATAACTGCAAAAACACAGGAAAGAGAACTACTGGCAGGGCAGTAGCACTGAAGAAGAGGATCTGGGAATAACAGTGGATCACAACCTAACCTGATTCAAAAATGTCATGCTTTTATAAAAGACGAATACAATATTGGAATGTCTAAGAAGAAGAATGATGTATCAATACGTGAAGTACTTCTTCCAATCTCCTCAGTGCTGGAAAGGGATTAGCTGTAATATTGTCCCCTCTTCTGGGGACAAAATTCAAGAAGAATATGGAACAGCTGGAGAGAATCACGAAACAGCCATGAAAAGAATAAAATTCTAGAAAACTTTGTCTATGAAAAATATAGAACCATTGGGCTGGTTTAATCATGAGAAGTTTGAAAAGAAAGTAATACTTGTCTCAACCATTTAAGAAGTCACAACAGAGAAGAGAATAAATCAGTTCTCCATGTTCACTGAAGATAGAGTTTAATAGATAGTCATGAGCTTAAACAATGAGAAACATTTAGATTAATTTTTAACTCTACAAGCAGTGAAGTACTGGAAGACATTGGCTGGGTAAATGTGAAACCCTTTTTCTTGGACATCATCGAGAGCAAGTTGGATAAATGTGTTGAGGACAGCATGAGTGTATTTGCTTCTGCATGAAAGTAGGGGAATGGACTAAACGGTTTCCCAGATTTTCCCAGTCATACTTTCTATGATGTTCATGGAAAATTCCCATCCTAACTGACATCTACATTGCAGCCTTGAAAAGGCAGAATGGAAAAAGACTCTTTTTCCTTCCAGATTCTGTGGCTGACAAACCCTAAAACTTAGGTACATATGTTATCCAAAGACTACAAAATAAGAAGTCATTCAGCAGAAAACAACTCTCTTTCGGGAATCCAAGCACTTGGCATGCAATAGATGGCTGTAAATTCTGTTCTGTCAGGGTGTTCTTTCTGTGGTGGCCCTGATTTCCCTCTCCTACCTACTGTTATATGACCCCCTAATTTCCCTTAGCAAAAAGAAATACAGTATTGGAGGAGATTTGTCAGGGATATTGGAGAAAAAGAAAGTAAAAGGGTGAAGACAGAGAAAAATCAAGAAATAAAGCTGAAGAAATGTAACAGAATAGAGGGAAAGAAGACTCAAAGTCAATAGGCAGAAGAGTGTTCACGGAAAGTCAAACATAAACCAAACTAAAATGAAAGTGAATCTGTTCTATGGGTATATACATTTCCTAAGGTCTGTATTATGATCCTGAAGAAGAAATCCTGACACTTCTGTTTTTTCCCCAACTTTGTGACAGCCTTTAAGTCATGAGAGGAATTCTTAAAATGTTTTTATTGTCCTAAACGCTGAGCATTTTATGATCCATGATTACTCATATGGGACTATAAGCCTTTTAACAACAATGGGACCAGATGGTAGCCATAGCTGAATACTTTTAAGTGTCCCACTTCTGTATTCAAGGATAATGAGACTAATAAACCCTCCATATCCCACAGCACTACTGTGGGGGAAAATTCATCATTGCTTTTGAGGTGCTCAAACATTACCCTGAAAAAAAGCCTAATAAAGAAAGAGCAGCAAGAAAGATTCGAAAGTTGACAAAACTATAAATATCTTGTAAATAAAGCACTTTAAAAATAATAAAAAACAGAACTGACTGCAAACAGATGGAAAACAACACGTAACAATTACCAACATCTTCAGCATCTGTTCTCAGCCATTCAAAGTTAACTCTACATTTAAGAGATCAAAGCTGGCTGATTAGCATAAACCAGTTACCTACTACTGTAAATCTAGCTGCATGCTAGTTATCCTTCCTTCCTTAAACTTAGTGAGTTATGAAATGTGCCAGTCACTTAGGTACGGAGAAAGAAGTCACTCAAGGAACTGTTAAGAATAGCAATGACTGTGAATAACCCCACAGATGCAATCTGAGAAAACATTTTCACATACAGAAATTGTTTTAGCTTTCACCCCTAGGATGAAAAGTCACCGTCCCAGCCTCTCACTAATAAGGTCAGTTTTGGGCACCTCCAATGAAGCTGCCATTTCTGGTCGTTTAAATGATGGGGACACCTGTCCCCCCAAGAGCTAAACTGGGAGTACAACTCACCTCATAGACATTACCAAACAGCTTGCATGCATTAGCAACCTTGTCACTTATTCTCCTGGCCTGGGTTCAAAACACTGACCTAAAAGTGAAAGGTTCCCCTCAGCCACACATTCTCAACCAATAAATTAAAAGTCCATCTTCAGTACAAGGTTATCTTTCATCATTAGTTGGGGCCTTGGAGATATTACAATATTCCACTCGGAAGACTTTGCAAGACTGAGACTTTTAATTAGTATTTTCACCACCTTGCTGAGCAGTGACAAAGGTCAGGGATTTGCAAGTCAGCTTTCTCTTGGATGTCAAAGACGATTTTTCCAGTATAGTTTGTTCATTCATGTTATATGCATGAATCCTTGAAAAAAGATGGTCACAAACAGCATTCAGGCAATACTCTTTGAAAACTTGTCCAAATTGCAATGCCCAGTTGTCTTACAGCAGCCCTGTATTATTCATTCTAGCTAGATGGAGTAATGGGGAGTAATCCCTTGGTGTTTCCAGTGATCTTACCTGTTCATCTTCCCTCCTACTTCAATAACAATATGCATGACATCATTTACAGCTATACACCACCTTTCTGATGACTCTACTCTCTTTGCCTTTTATGTAAAACAACAGTCATGTTAATACCTTGTCGTAACAGAATTAATACTACTGCATTTTTTGGATTACAAACTATTATTCAATGTTCAATGCATTAAAATGCTCAAGGTACAAGATTAGCACTACAGGATGGTAAATAAGTAATCTGCGAAGTAAACATAAAGTTCTCAAATTACTAACAAATTTCCGAGTTATAATAGCCCCATATTAAATTGCTTCTCTAATGAGAGTGAAGAGACAGACAATGAGTAAAGAGTCAACATTTGAGTCCTTACTCTTCAATAGCTTTTTGTACAATTTCTTTCAGGTAGTCAAACCTCTTCACATGTCTGGCCAAAATCTTTACCCCACAGTAGAGGTGAAATGTAAATATCCCCACAGACTGAGTGTTCTAAATGCAGAATTAGGAGGGCTCTGTTCATCTCAAATTGAGTGATTGTGCAGCATTTTACAGTCTCATGTCATTCTGCAAATTTAAAATACTGTAGCGAGTGAAAGAACTTTTATTTCACAAGCCTCAAAAAACAAACATTGGTGAAAAAATTATCTGAGAATCAAACATATTCAGAATACAGTTCTTAAATGGGAGTAAAGCTTTAAAACTAAAACAAAACCAAACAAAAAACAGACTAATGGAACCATACAAATGCAGTTTCGAATAATCTATTTTTGGTCAATGGCTTTTGTTTTCTTTCATATTCAGATGCTGGTTTTCTATTTCCCTTGAAGAAAAAGTTGATAGACATGCTGATCTCTTTCAATAAGCCATATTGGTTTTAGTATTTAGTAATTTAACAATTAACAGATCATGGTAGGTTGGGTTTAGGTGGGTTTTTTTTTTTTTTTACATGCAACACTGCCAAATTTTGCCCTTCAAACTGCCTCCTACTAAAATCTGCAGAAATAGAGAAGTGTCGCCCACAAGGACCAGTGCCTTTTTGACAGAGACACAGTACTCCCACATAGCATGACTGGGAGCGTACAGCATCCAGACTGAACCTCTGAGGACTGCCAACTATTTGCATGGCACAACAGTATTTTCCCCTAACAGGGTAACCTAACTTCAGAGCATACTAACCACATATTCTCTGTTCCAATATACTGCACATTGCAGAGCTTGAATTTACACTATAAAAACAAGTAATTCCGACATTGCGACCTGAAATAGTATAGCTATAGCAACTAATATCTTACACAGCATTCTTGATCAACTTATACCACAAAACTTTACAGCCCATACCTACAAATAAATCAGTTCATGCCCAGTTGTCAGAGCATTAAAATAGATTTGCCACTACACTGCACAAAGTTGAGCGTAGCAAAGGTATGTTGTACACATTTTTATAAAAGCTTTAACTGACTCTATCAGCCATGCGATAAAGATTGCATCTTTGCATTTCTATAGAAATATATATTCATATCTCAAAGTGTTGTCCAAAAGATACCTCTCCCCAACCAATCAGGTAGGACACTAGGGACCTAAGCAGAGAGCTCACAGAGTGTGAAGTGTGTAGGTTCCGTTAGAAACTCCAGTGTACTGATGCATGCTCCCAAAAATCCCTCTCATGCACCCTCTCTTGCTTTCCACAAGTTTTTAGATACAGATCTTGGGTGAACAAAATCAAGACAACTCCTGATACTTTTGAAGACAGATTCAATTAATGGAACGGTAAGCTGTTTGCATTCTGGTGCTTTTTGCATCACTTTTAAGCAAAGTGGTATTTGGAAGGTCTCACTGCAAGCACTAGTTAGACAAAGAGCTATGTTTAAGGTGCACTTTTTTGATGTAACTACTGAAAAGCTATGAAACATAAGAATGGAAAAAGGTATTTATCATGTCATTGGACCAAAATATCCAACAAAAAGTTTAACTGTTACAGGGTCAAAAGAAATTCACTCATTTCTATATGGCTCAGAAAAAGTTAATTCTGGAGCACCACCTTCTATGGTCAGCATTTCTACTTCACAAAAGCATCAACAAATTAGAAGGCATCTTCAGAAAAGGATTCACAGTAAAAATGCCAACAGATTTGGAGGGAATTGTTTCAGCAACAATAAAAGGTTTAAGACCAGACATTTTTCTGGTTTTTTCTCTCCCTCTATATTCTTTTCCAACTGGCGACTTCTTTGCTATTACAGAACAAAAGCATAATCTCTGTTATATTTGCCTCTCCCTCTAGAGAGTTAAAAACAAAGTACAGGTAGTCCAAAGATGGTCTCGAATACTATGGTGGATCTGCAAGGGACAAATCTGCAGGTGTGCTTTAAAGGTGAAGTCTATGCCCTTTATATTGCCTGGGGCTTTCTCTCAAGTATATTAAGCAATAAACGTGCATTACCACTACCCTATCAGTGCCAAATGAACCTTCTTATAATAAGATTGTATCTCCTATTCTCTCTCCAGCCTCAGGTCCTTCTTCCACCAGCTATGCCCTACAGTGCTCCTCCCGGTTTCCCACTATGACAGATAGTGCTGGCTAACATTTTTGTTTCATCAGATACATATTTAATTGACCAAATACTTTTTAAGATGAGATAAAAAAGAACTATTCACACATTATAGTATGGAAGGAACAAAGGTATGCCCTCTGGAAATAGAAGGATTAATTAAAGTAGGCTAATCCAGGATTTAGTTGACTGGATTTCCAAACGTCTTTCCCTTGCTTTCTCTGTTGATTTTCTTCACCATGCTATCTTTATCCACTAATTATACACTACAATGCCAGGTAAGTAAGGAAATCCATTATAAATTGGTCAATACAGTCAATCAGAGTGGGACAAAAGTATGTTCCCATCCAATTTATCAATGTTCTTTAAAACACTTCCATTATCAGAAAAGCATGTTTTCTGACTGATAAAGCTAAAGCAAATTTTGAAACCTTAAGCCCCTGACACCAACAAATGATGAGAAAAGTTATGTCAATAGTCAGACCCCAAGATATTTACACAGTAAATGTTGTCTTTGCACTCTGTTACGTAGTACATTTGAAGATCATTGAATCTAGTTTCACTTGTAATCTAAAATAAGGTTTCAGTTGAGATTTATAGGGAAAGGAAAACCTGATGCACTAATTCCCAATTAAGCAACAGAAAGCTCTTCTGTGGCATATGCCAGGTTACTCCATGCAATATTTCTCAGTACACAAAGTGTATAATCCATCCGTGTTAATTTCTTTACTATCTTAACTGATGATTAAAAAAAAGAAAACAAATTTTTATTTCATTTGTGTTTTGAGAATCTGTTTTTTAAAGAATTTGGTAACTTCTGCTGTTGAAGATACTGCTCAAACATATCGGGTTGATTTTTTCTAGCTCTGATGTTTTTTAGGAGGCATTAGCTATACGTAACATTTTCTAAAACATTTTCCATATCCTGTAAGCCAGTAGAATTTCAGAAAAATTCTGGAGTTCCTAAATAATTTTTAGTGAGACTCAGCTTCCTAAATTACTGAGCTTTTCTTGAAAACATAGTAAAAAGCAAAACATTACTCAGGATCTTTGGATGGTTTGTTTATACATGAATATGAAATGTAACTAAGTAACTTGTTCTCAAGCACTTGGCTAAGAATAGACGGATAAATAGCAAACAATGATGGCTGTAACTGCTGAAAGCATAAACATCTGTAATTTAGACAGTACAGCATTTGTGAGAAGCGAACTGCTTTGTCAATTAAACACACAGTTCTTTGTTCATAGCGTATCTATTATTAAGAGAAGCCGTGTTGGAACCTGTGTGCAGTCATGGAAATAAAAGCCATAAACAAAAGGAAAGCAAGCGAACTTCAGCCTCATGTATGGTGTTTTGTTTCTCTTTTAATATTAATTCTAGATGGATGATAAAGAAACTCATCTAGGTGAAAGAATACCCCAGAGCTACACAATCATTTATGTATTTTTTTTAACTTGTATTTAGTGCAGCTGCGTACCACGTATCTTCATATTAAAGAGTGCAATGTCTTAAGTCTTGCAGCAGTGAAAAGCTACACTAGTGCCAAGATTAAACACAAAACAGAGTTAAAAAAAAAAAAAAAAAATCACTTAATGCTAGATGGTTAAGCCTTTCTGTGAACACCAAAACAGCAGGCTGATTTTCAGAGGTGCAAAAGAGACAGAAGTTCCTGCCGACGTCAGTGGAAATGCCTGGGTGTTCAACACCTATAAAAATATGAGTGTTTCCTTAGATGCTTAAGGAATAATCACCGATGCTAATTTTAGATGAGGGTAGTCACTTTAGGCAGACTCCTGCTATGGTAGTGGAGGTGAGCAAGGCTTTTCTTGGGGGCAGTTCAGAGTAGAAGCCATGTGCTCTAAATTATGTTCTGCTAGTTATCAAAGTACTGGATGGCTGGACTGATTTTGCTCACAGGTTTTCGAACAAAAATAAGAATAAGCACCAGATTTCAAGTGGAAGGGATTCTGACAGTTAAGAAGAGGTGGGACGAAGCATTTTAAGTAAATGAAAAATCTTATACCAAGTACAGTAAACACTTAGCACTTTCATCTGTAAAGCCAGCACATAGGTATTACAACCACTACTTTGAAGATGAAGACATGGACAAAGTTGTTTGTCCTTATAACTCAAAAGCAGGGAATACTGGGACCAGACATAGGAGCAGTAGTATCTATTCTTGCACCTAGGACATAAATTCAGGACTAATTTTCTCACCTGTGTGCACACATGGAAATTTAAAATCCAAATACAAAAACTAACTAAACATTAGCCAGACAACCCTCAGCTTCTGCTTCCCTCTGGACAGGCCTTCTAAAGAATGAAGTGTATTTCTACAACGTGCCATTTCAAGTGGGACACCTTCCTAAAAGGAGGACATTACATTTGAAAGTCTTCTACCTCTCTCTCGCTGCAGATGCTCTGTTCCTGCAGAGCAGTAACACCTGCCCTGTAATCCTTTCACACCAGTAGTTTGAGGATTACTGGGACCATGCTAGCTTGGTCTGTATTGAAGAGTTACTTGTACTTCCAGCAGGAAGAGCTACTACAGAATGTGTACAGAAACAGTCACAGAGGGTGATCATAACAGTGTTTGCGGGTTAAATGATGTGTAAAGAGGTAACATCTATCTTTAAATACATGCCCAATTTTATCAGGTAGAAAAAGAGCATCGTAAAGCACCTGTATAGTTATGCTCAGCTTTAGGCATCAAGTCTCTCAACATGAGGCATATTTAAAACTAACAAATCCAGTGATTTTGTAAGAACAAACATCACAGCATTTCATTAAATGATGTTCTTCCAATACTGAAGACTTGAAAATCACCCCAAACTACTAAGAATTAAATTTAATTTAGGAGGAAATGGAGTGCTCAATGGGAATACATTCTCCTTCTGGTATCAGCTGAGAATAAAGAATGCATAGCCATAAACTACATATTCACTTACAGTCAGCAACTTTTTGCTGCTCACATTAGAGGAATACCACATCAGTTACACATTGTTTATCCCAACAATTAGGGCTCAGAAGAAATTATGCTTGGCAGTAAAGCCATCCAAAACAACTCAACTTTGCCAGCTGTGTAAGTACTTTTATATTTGTTTGCTTGCAAGAATATAAAATAACATGCAGGAGGGACATCTTTTAACATGGGACAAAGCTGAGGGGCACAAATTCCCATTTAATGCTATTTTATAGACATGCTTCTTTCTGCATCATGTCCACCTGCATTCCAGATACGAATCCAATGCACTCTTCTGTAAGCAGGCTCTGCAGTACAACTTCTAAAATACTACCAATACCTATATAGTATTCACCATTCACAATAAAAGAAAATACTAATGCTCAGTCTCACTGAAATTAATTCAGTAGAATTGTACAGTGCAATACTGAAATTACTACCTAAATTAAACATCATTAAATGGATCAGAATTTATGCAGTAGTGATTAAATTTACGTTAGGCATTCGGTATTTGATTTTTCCATCATAATGATGAAACACTTTTTGTCTTACTTGTAAGAGGATGGAAGGACTTTGGTGGAAAGTTTCTAACTGTGTTACCCCATTGGCAAAAAGCAGCCAAAATTCAGATTGCAGAGCTGTCTTAGTCTGATTTGGAAACTGGTGACGTAATCATGATATTTTCTTACTGGGATTCATTAGTTTACAGAATATACCTGAGTGCTGCTTTTGCTTGCACAGGGCTACAAATGGTATGCGTGTGGATTCCCTATTTACTGCAGTTGCAGGGCTGAAGACCCTCAGTGCTTCTCCAAGCAAACAACTCTATGCCTCTCTCTTCAGCTCTCCAGTGATCCAAACACAGATCCATGGCAAGATGCAGACCTCCCACCCCCAAGAGATTATAGGAAAGTCCGCTGCTTAACACACAACTTTCCTCTAGCTCTTAAGTACCTTGGTTGCAGCTTATGGAAACCCACTTAGATCCATACTTTCTTCCAATCCTTATTGTCTTACTAATTGGATCAGCGTATCTCCAGACGTTTTACTATACAAATTTCAGAGGAGGCTGTGGTGTGTATCTGTGAGTGCAGGCAGGAGGTAGCATTTCCTTCCCATGGATCTTATTGTTTCTTTTCATAACCATACAGTCCTGTTGCTGGCAGATATTCAGGGGTGAGTGGTAAATAACAGCTGAATTGGGACTGCAGGAAGTACCCGTTTGACAACACTAACAAAAGCATAGAGAGCCTGGACTGGATCAACATTAAGAGGGCCGTTTGAGTTTAAGCAGAAAATCTAATATTGAGTAATATCTTGATTTCTCATGCTTAATATTGATAAAGAAAGCCTTCCCATTTGAAAAAACTACCTCCATAAACATTTCTAGTTAAGTGAATTTTGTAATAGTTTTCTTTGAATTATCCTTCATATACCAGCACCACAGTATTCAGGGCCTTCTTTAGCTGCACACCTTATTGACAGCTTCCAAGACAGAATATGAAGCACACTGACAAAATATGATCATTCCACTATCCTTTCAGCATGCTCCTCTCAAGCACCATTCCATGCAAGTAACATCAGCAAGAAGAATTTAACATGTTACTATTTTAACAAGCACTAATCTCTAAGAGGCCAATCATACAGAACAAGCCATAAACGCATCCCATTTTTCTAGACAGAGTCCCTCTGCCCTCACGGCAACTCTTCATAGGAGCAGAGAAACTGCAACACCATGTCCTTCTGTTGCATCAGTGTCTAATATTTAGGACAGTTATAGTATACGCTGAAAAATTAAGACATGCTGAGGCAGAAAAAAAATTAAGTCCATCCATTGACCACCAAGTTCTGAGTCAGACTCTACATGGGGCCATCTACCACTGAGAAGGTCAATTACTGAGCACCCAGGATTTAAAAGGAAACAGGAGATGTTTTATGTGTGTGTTCTTAACACTAGAGGTTTTGACATACACTGTTTGAAAAGAAAACTCTTGATGCACCTGGAGGAGAAGCATTTGGCCTTGGAGTGCTGAAACTTCATGTTACCATAAGGCACACTCTCCATCTATGGTAGCATACATCATTTGGCAAGACATTGTTCTTCTACAGAAGATAATCACAGTACTGGCTGAACACTAGAAAAAAAATAAGTCTAAGAAGGTGAAATTGTTTGCTTTTCTATTAGTAGTAATAGAAAATCCTGCGTTTCAACCTACAGAATTCCCAAGACACTTACATCATCCTAATTCTGTGCATAAAGGGTAAGGGAGACAGAGAATTGCAGTGTAGGATTCAGTATAGCACATGATTTTTCCACTGACTATCATTCTGCTTTTGACTCTGGAGAATTTTCCTCCTAACAAATTAAATCCCCTTCTGAAATTAGACCTAAAGCTACTCAAACCAGGAGCCCCATCTTTATAAGAAATAACCAATTGTTAACAGGTAAGTACTAGGAATAAGTAATGAGAAGGCTGATACTCTCTTAGAAAAGAGTGTACCTTTTGCCTCCCTCACCCCTCCTACATTCACCTCTGGTTCTCATCCAGACCCTGTTCTTATTGCTTACTTGCAGAGAGGAATCTCTGTGCCTTCTCAACAATCCCACTGGCATTGCACATGGGTAAAAAGTGTCATCTCATCAAAAACCCTCAGGAGATGTATGGTTTCTCTGTGTGGTATGGGAGCTCAACTTCAAGGCTGATTATTCAAGGAAAGAATTTTGCACTTTCTGGGAAAAAAAAAAAAACCAAAACCAAAAAAAACCCACCACGACTCCCATTCAAAAACCCACACTCAAAACCCCAACTTTGATTATTTCCAGATCATTTCAGTAAAAGAGCAACAGCTAGGCTGGAATGCCCTGTACACACTGGAGGTATTGCTATATTCTCCATGACAATGATTTCAATCTGGAGCCTGCAAGTCCATGAGGAGTGGTTCCACAGTACTGAATTTTGCTGGTGGCATCCAGCCTCTCCTGCCAACGTTTTTCTGCCTTGCACTTGTTTTCATTCATCCAGGCTTGGTTCTTTCTTACATTCTCTTCCTGGTTGAAGAATGAAGTTCTTTCCTTCCACTCCATCATCTGTTGTCTCACTCACCAGCAGACCTCTTCTAGGAAGAGGTTTCTGATAAGAAAACAATTTAGATTACATCCATAGAATACTACGCAGACTTGAGAGTGAATCTAGGACACTGACTGTAACTTTATTTATAGACAATGAAGTCAGACTGAACACAAGGTCAATTTCTCTTTCAGGCTGCAGCGAACCTCTCAAAATCTGTACTTAATGAAGTTGCAGCAACACTAGAAAAAGAAGGATGATGTCCATAATTCATAGTCCTGGTGGCTTCTTCCAAATAATTTGCCATACATGTGACTTTCAAATGCCTTTTTTTTATTATTATTATTTGCAAGAATAACAGGAGTTGTATTACCAATCGAAGGAGGTAATGCAGATAAATCCTTACAGGTTGCACCGAAGATGCAATCTGATACGTACTGCTGAAGACTGGAAAGACACAGCTTCTTTCCTAAAGAACCTTTTCCAAAGAAGTCCTCACTCATTCACAGCACTCAGTGTCATCAAAAAGACTTGCAGTCACAGACAGTGCAGTATCAAGGTAAACAAATATTTTGAGTCTTCATGTTTATTCTATAGTGCAAATTAGTTTATTATATAGTGTAAAAAAAGTCAAAATGGTCAGAAATTGCATTGACACCTTCATTAAAACCCTTCTGCATTAACAAAGCGGTGGTATCAGGGCCATACAGCAAGCTAGAATAAGATCATTCATCTCTAATAATATCAGTAAGGCAAGGAGTATGTTCCCAGTCCTGCCCTTACACATGCTAGTGCAGCAGTGTCAGGGAGACAACTGAATGACTGCAGAAGATATGTATGAAATACATGGAGCCAGTTTAGTGCTTTACAATACAGTACAACTGTCCTGAAGAATGGATCACACCTGTTTCACAACCTTCAAGTCTTTTCTCTATCCTGAAGGCTTAAGACTTCTTTTAAAAATTAACAAACTACATTGCATTTCAAAATTTAAAAAAGCACACTCCTATAATCCAGTATTTCTAGCAAAAGTTACAAATAAAAAAAGAGTACTGTTTAAACACACAGCTCACTAAGGGGTGTTGGCAGTTCAAACATCCTGCAAACAATATGTTTGCATTTTGAGTGGTGTTGATGTGCTTGGTTTCCTAAAGTAAGGGACACTGCATTTTCCTATGCTCCTTTTAGTTATACTGACATACTGGCTAGTGAAATGTATACAGTTTGTGGAGTTCGTTGAACTTTTTTTTTGGAAACTTAAGAAATAAATTTATCATGGAGAGAAGAGATATCAGGTTTTAAGTCTTCCACTATCAGCTATCATGATTTTTGCTTCCTCTCCAGTCCAGCAGGGTAGGGACTGAAAGACAGCTAATTACTAGTCTGACATACCATGGAACCAACCACCTCTATCAGTTGTTACAAATATCACTGCTGTCCTCCTTTTACCAGTGGGAAAACCGAGGTCTGAGGTGAGCTGATCTTGTCTAAGTTTACAGAGCAGAGTGTAGAAAAGAACCTCACCCGCTCTGGCCAGACTTTCTGATTTCCAATACTTTTTGATTTCCATGTAGTGCTGAAGAAACAAGGAGCCACTTTCACAGGTCTTTCAACTGCTGTTTAAGCACACATGGCCAGTGGAAGTGTACCGGATCAAGCAGGAGATTTCAGAAGCTTCCAGTCTCATGGTTCCCATCTATATGTTCAAAAGACACCAAGGCTGTATTTCTCTAATTAGTTCCCACCAAAGACAGCATGTCCATCCAAAATACAAATTATTTTGTTATGTAATCTTTCTTTAAAGTTGCTGCCTGAAATTTCCAATCATATGAGCAGTTTAAGTCTTTACCGATAGTGTCTAATGCAGCGAATGGTCAAATTGTTGTATTTTCTTGGTTTCTTGATTGGACACAGGCTAAATGTTACCCTAACCAAAACATTTAGGTGGGTGTTCACATTCAGAAAGACAGAGCTGAGCTACTGCTCAGCCTCCTTTTCTATAGAGCACTTCATATTTATTCTGACATCTGCAGCCACCAAAGAACCTGGATTATAGCAGACCATAATACTCTATGAACCATGGTTATAATTAGGCATCACATCCATTGTAATCCTATGGACGTCATCATGTGTTACCAGCATCTGTTGACAGATCTCATACCAGGCATATCACTGAAATGGCAAGTCTGGAGACGGCAGCCCACAATAGAAACAATGGCATTTATTTTCGGTTTGTTCCAAGACTGTCTAATAGAAAATATATGCTGCCAACTGCCAGGGCTCCACTGAGATCACTTGTCAATATTATATTACCACTTTGAACGAAGATCTGTGCCCATGTGTCTGCAATCTTCTCCCGATAAATAGGAAAATAAAGAAAGCACTTTCTGCAACTGTCTTAGCACTAATTACAAAAAGAGAGAAGCCTTGAAATCTTATGAAGTTTATCTTTACCACAAGAGTAGTTATTTTTCATGTAATAATAACTTCAGACTCCTTTCCAAGACAAGGAATGAGGATCCCCTCTTCTAAAGTTATTTGAATGTGGTATCACTTTAATATTAAAAATAAGCCCTGGGAACTGACAACATGAAGTAGCAAAGCCATAATCTCTCTGCTCCGTGGAAGCAAGGCAGAGTCTGCTTTAATTTATCAGGGTGGAAACCGGACTTTCTGCTGAAGTGCTGTCTGTTCGAAGGAATAGAAACAAAAAATTTGCTATGAGGTCTTATATGAACTACTCCCTGCCCTTCTGTAAAAGTCAACAGATTTACTGCAAACATAAGAAAGCCTACAGAATCTAAATTCTCTTTATTTTTTATCATTTATCTGCATTGTAGGAAAACCGCACCAGAGAGCTGACTAACTAGTGTTCTGTCCAATATTTATTTATTTCGAAAACATCATTCTCTGAAATGCTGGACAACTGAATCCTACTCAGATGTAATCAGGACCTGTTATGGCTGAGCAGTTTCAAATCACTGAAGTACTTAAGCACTAAGATAATTTCCATTCTCATGACAAAACACAAAAAAATAGTTCATCATCTAGAGTGTCAAATTAAAACAAACATCAGTGTTGATGAGTACAGCTTAATAATCGGTTAGGAGTTGCAGTAGCTGGTAGATCACGAAAAGTTAACTCCAACCTAGCCCAGAAATTCTCTCATTATACTCGTACAGCAGGATCTGAACAGGTGTGAATGTAGGAAAATGAATAAAACCAGCTAAACTCACAGAAGGAGGAAAGCTACAAGTAAAACTGACAGGAAAATATTGGCTGTACCGATTTTAATGGAAAAGCAAACCCATTGGCCCCAATGATTCTAACAGCTCTTACTTTTATAGCTATTCTCTCTTTCATAGTATAGCTTTTATAGAAGCTGTGACTGCGACAGTGGGCCAGACTGTTATCAGATGTAAGCTGGCAACTTCTACTTAAGTTCTTGAAGTGAGATGCTCACCTAGAGCAAAAAGCATATTCAACTTCATTGTCTAGAGTGCCATTTCTGTCACTCTCCCTCCCCCCTCGTTTCTTTTTTTTTTCATTCTTGTAACCAGCAGATAACCTTTTAATCCCAGATCTGTAAGCTGTGACTTCAACATCATTTTACATTAGCAAGTAACAAATCCTTTCCTATATTTTATCTCCCTGTTTTCCATATGGTGCTTAAAACTCAGTGTTCTGAAATTAGACATTGACAATCTTTAACTAAAGTGCCAAACAATTGACAAGACTGCTGATAGGATTATAATCCCTGTCTACCTTCAGAAAAAGAACATGGACAGTACTTGCTGGCATGATAGTTTTCTGACACCTAAAAGGCAAGACCAAGGAATTTACAGACCTGTTTTTTCCCGAACAGTGAATTGGCATGTGGGAACTTAATAATGAACTACAGTTTTCCAAATCTAGCCTGGATGTATTTCTAGACAATATTTTCCTTGTCAGGTGATTCAGTCAGAATTAAGACTAAATTCTAATAAGAGCTGACTTGCAGGATCACAATTTCCAAGTCTGGTCTCAAAAGCATTGCAAACTTTTTTTGCACAACAATTTTGAAGCATTTCATTCTTCTCCCTGTTTAGAATTGCAGTTTACTGTTTTCGAAAAGCAATCAGGCACATACATCAATTCAGAGTTTGCTTTCCAAAAGGAAGATCCAGGAAGTGAGGTTAAAAATTACTGAAATACCTATTGACAGCTAATATATAAATATAGAGATACTGACAGAATATTTCCAGTGCAATATAAAAAGAAACTCCTGACTCTCATAAATTAGTTTCATCTTACATAGGTTTTACTTAAGAATCCAAAAAGTGAATGCTTTATCCTCAGAGTATATCACAGCTAATACATATGATACATATGCTTTATACAATGTAAAATATATTTTCTTACAAAATCAGAACCCCTTACTGCACAGCCCTGGCAGTTCCAGATGCAGCACGGCAATAAGAGGGGACAACACCGCACACAGAAGCGCACATGCAGACACACATTACTTTATTTCCAGACCTTCCTTTGCTGTTTCTCCCATGCTGGGTCCAGGAGCAGGTCCCTGTCCCATTCTTCTTCTTGGGTCATGTACTCATCTTCTTCATAGTTGTAGGTGTACTGCATGTTTGTTTCTATCTGGTTCATGCTATTTGTGCTACCCGGGGATCGCCTTCAGCTGTGGCTTCTACTACTTTTGTGTGTGTATATATATATATATATATATATATATTTAAGCTTAGTTTACTTGCTGATGGGTTGTAGGTAGCAGTGTCTTTTTTCTTTCCTTTCTCTCTTTTTGCAAGGTGACAGGGAGTGAATATTGGCGGGTCTTGCCGAGAGCAGAGGCTGAAACTGCCAGGTAGGTGCTGACCTGTGGTGACCTTCCTTCGCTCTCTCTCCTGCCCCCTTCCCTTTCTCTCTCTGCTGCTGCTGCTGTAGGTCCCTGCGGCTGACCCTCCGGAGAAGCCCAGGGCGGCTCGTTCCTGCGGCTTATTATCCCCGCCGGGCTGTCACGTGGCGCGGCGGCTCCAGCCCCTCTCCAGGCGGCGCGGCGCCCTCGGCCGGGCCGGGAAAGGGACAGGGAAAGGGAAGGGGAACGGGAAAGGGGCAGGGGCCGGGGCACCGCGCTCACGGGCGGCACTGCGGCCGCCGCTGCGCTGCTTCTGGACAGGGCAGCTGGAATGCCTGCAGGAGGAGAAGGCTGAGCGGGGGAACTCAGCTCCCGGAAGCACTCTAGCCAAAAATTACTGTCTATTCGTCTGTCTGTCTTTCCTTCCAATTCGATAAAATACTTGCCTTTTTTTTTTCCCTACTAACATGTATTTCTACCTCTCAAGACCCGTCTGTGATTTGCTAACGCAGTATGACGTTGTTTGTCATTAGTCTGAAGTCCGTGTGGACCCTCGAGTCACTTCACACTTTCCCTTTCAGATTAAGGATCTCAAGAGCCAGCGCAGACAAACGGATGACAGAATGTTAGGGATTGGAAGGGACCTCAAAGGATCATCTAGTCCAATCTCCAAGAGATTGGGGATCCAAGAGATGAAACAATTTGCAGTGGAGATCGGCTCTGGATTGGAGATCGGTTCTGGAGTTAAACTAGAAAGTATGGAAGCACAACTTAAAAAAGCAACATATACCTTTTTCTTCCAGAAAACGTGGTCGGTATATTCCAAAAGCAGACCCCAAGAAGCACATGCAAAGGTCTGTGGAACCAATAACTTGATAAATGTGTGACAGGAACCATTTACCCATTTTTTCCACAAGGTAAAACCTGAAAAGATAACACTGAGATCAAGCACCCTGGCAAGCATGCCCCATATCTCCCATGTCATAGCATTTCAGTTGCCCTGGCGACAATGTTTCTTCTGGGAATTGGCAAGTTTACTACGTTCTTCATGTAGCCTCTCATTAATGCCCAGACCTATCATCAGCCAAGGTCATCTTCTCTAGCAGTGTCCACACTGGATACAATTCGAACCTTACTTACAAAAAGAAAATGCTCCCCGAAGCTCAGCTTTTGGAAGCCATAAAAGACAAAGTCAGATATAAGGAGAACTACGTTCAGCAAAAGCAATCACAGGTCTCTAAGCCAATGTGAATGAATAACCAGAATAATTAACAGTAGACAACACACGTCCTCCACTTCGTATCACTAACTAAAGCTCTGCTTCCTACCAAGTCACCTTCTATCCTGTGAGTCTATGCAATTTAGAACACACAAACATGCACAGCTAATACCTACCCACTAGGCTCAGAAAAACTTCATAAACGCAGCACTAAGGATGCAAGTTTGAATTCAGAAGAGGATTGTAACACGAATGTTTCACGCAAGCTGAACTTCCTAAAATTGATGTACATACTGTATGATAAACAGCCTAAAAATAAAATCCCAAATCTAAGCAGCAAAGTCAGAACTACACGCTTTTCACCTGCTCAATGGAAATATTCTCAAGATTGCTACATTTCCATCTATATAGCGAAGCAAATGTTGATGACAGCTATGCCTAGACTTTTTTGTTCAACTGCAGATAAGCATTCTCTTAGGGTACTCTCAGACAATATAAAACAGGAATTACAAAAGAAAATATTGCCTGTATGTACACATTATGTGTATGGTGGCGTAATTTGTGTGGCTTACTTTTACAGACGGGTAGTCATCTGTGGTTTGTGATACACGTTCAATTTCAATCACCTGAATGACTATTTAAGCCTCTGAAGTCAGTAAAAACATTTTTTCTTATTCACTGTATAGAGCACAGAAGTTTCTAGAGGGAAGGGAAAAAGAAGTCAGAAAAGTCCCAGAAGTACACATGTAAAGCTGTAGTGCTCCGAACCAGAGCTGCCTGCTGTGCAAAGAGCTCTTCTGCACCGACAAGACCTGTGACCTTTTTTGCACTACCTCCTTAGAGACGAGCCAGCGCAACCAGCTTCGTGCCTGTCCCCAGCACTGCCTTGTCTGGGCATCTACGTGGATGAAGTCAGATGGTATCGCAGCACTCCTCTCTGCGCGGCACAGGGCAGCCTTACGGGTACCGGCAGCTTCATACAGGGAGGTGCTAGTTAAAAACCACGTTCGATTCGTTGGCTCTCACACCACAGGCCAGAGTGCCTGTGTCATGAAATAAAAACAGCGGCATTATGATGACAAAGAGTATCCGATCACACTGTGGATTAGGACTGGAGTCAGATCCATGCCTAGATTTCTGGAAATCAAAGGGAAAGCTACCCAGATTTTCTAGAAGTCTGAAAGAAAGATATTACGTTTTTTCATAAAATAACTGGATTTGCTCAAAACATAGCTAGCCACTGCTGCAAAGGTACTGTTCATTTTTTCACGTTTACTTAGTACATAATTAAACTTAGTATTTTCATAACAAAAAAAATCAAACAAAAATGTCATCATTGTTCCAAGGAACCAATAGCTAGAATAGCATCTCACAGCTAGTCTGAGAGATAAAAAAAATCCAAGTTAATTCTAAATAGGAATAAACCCACATTTTTCTGTAAGGGGCAAGTATTTCCAAATACACTTTGGGTACATTGATTTGGATGAAAAAAAAATATTTCAAAATGAAAAATCTGATTTTTTAATTCTGAAAATGTCAAAGTAGGTGGCTTCAGTTTCGACAGTGTGCATTTTGAGAGAGTTGGGCTTTTTACCTATGAAACAGGAAGCTAAATGGAATACCCCAATTTCAAAAAAACCTGTCTATCTTGATAGAATCTGACCTGTTTTAGGTTCTCTAAATAACTGCTTACTGCCTCTTAATCAGACAGCATGAGTAGGCAGGGGAGATATTTATAGATGGAGCTTTAGGAGGAGTATCTGGTATTTTGTTTACTACTTTAATTTAATTTTATAAACGAACTGTGTGGATGGTAACAAGAAGCATATGAATGGAGGTCCGTAGTGGAAAGAGAGCCAAAATGGAACTCTGACGCCAAACTTGAAGTGCAAAGGGAGCTGCCTCTTCCAGCTCACCTAGAGAAAAGGAAAGCTGTGTCCAGCAGAGTAGTTTGAATAAAGCAGTGTGCTTCAATCAGCTTATTCCCACATCAGGGTAGGTTAGGACTATCCCCACTAAACCTGGCAGTTGCACAGCTACAAGCTATCTGTGCCTAAGGAGAAAGAAAATCAAATCACAACAGAAATAAGCAAGCTGAGCAAGAAAAAAAGGACAAAAATCCCAAGTAGAAAAACAGGAAGAAACACAGCGAACCCCATAGAGAATTTTAAGCTGACATAGCAAGACACCGAGAGCCTGCTGGTGTATTCATGGTAGAAATTACATAGGTTGCTCACAATGTAGTAAGACAGAAGGAATATTCATGGTTGCCAGGCAGATTAAAAGAAATAAGGTGGCACAGGGAGATCAGAAATGGAGATGGCAGAGCCGAATTGTCGACTTTTATCTTTTATTTGGCAAAAGGTGTGCAGTTGTAGTTCATGCTAACACAAATGCTAGTAAGGGCCTACCCAGGAGCATGCCTTTACCCCAGAACACTGTGGCAACAAGGCATCGTTTCCCATGTGTCCATGACATCATGCATGAAGAGCACCAAGAAAGCCAGAACTTTCCTAACAGGAGCAGCAGGTCTGTGGGTGAACTCACTCAGTACTTCTTATCACAGTTCCAACTTACGAAGGATCTTTGAATCTCATACCACCTAAGCAAAAGCCTCCTGGCATGCTTTGCATTAAGCTCCTTGAGAATTAAAGAGTTTTTCTAACTGAAGGAAGCAGTTTTCACCTCCTGTGTCAACCTTTATCACTTTTTTAATGAAATGGAATTTGTTTCACATAGCTTATGTTTAACATTCATTTGCTCCCCAAAAGCCGTCATATCATTCTCTCAAGAACTCAGTCCTCCGTATTTTCACTGTACATCAGAATTTCAATCCCTTCAACCTGCTTCTTATTCTTCCCTCTCACAAAATGTTAGAATGAGAATAAAACTCCAACTTTTTAATAAAACTTCAAAACACAAATGACACAATGTTTCCTCAGATCATTCTTCTATTTGAACTTAGTGAGATTTAGAATAAGAAATTATTAGCTAGATTTCTCTACTTAAATAATTGCCTGTGAAACAATCAACTGATATGAAAATGATCACCATTAGTTTTCTGCTGTAACATTTTCGTGTAGGAACACAATAGCTCACATCTGCCAAACTGTCTCAGAAAGGCCACAGGAAGATAAAGAACCTTAGGAGAGCTCAGTAAATCAGTGAGTCTTTAGGCACAGACTGCTTCTTTGTGAAAAAGAATAGTAGGATGGTTTCTCCAGAAAGAAGCCAATGAAAGATAAAAGAAAATAAATTCATAGATTGTTCTCTTGTGTAAGCTGTTAACAGAATCTTAAAAAAGGGATAAAAAAGCCCTTTTATTTTCAAAGCATGTAATAATTGTCACTTAAAATGTACTTTTGCTTGTAGCGAATATCCACTAGTTTAAAGTTTAATCAACAAAAATTTGAATTATTTAAAGAAGTCATTGAAAAATTAGACTGGGTCAAAATGTTGGATTCTGTTAAAAATTATGCATCAATTTCCCAAACAAAGCTAAGCAGAAAGGTGGGATGTGTTACAAAATGTATTTCTTTTTTTATTAGCATTCAGGAGAAATAGCCCTGTTTTTCTCTCCAATACATTAAAACGACCCACTTTCTTCAATGTAACAAACACACTATGTTGTAAGTTCAGAAAAAAACCCTAGGAATTCAATTCAATACGTAAAGATAATATGAATAAACACTAAACTCACTTCATATTCCTGAAATGAACACATAGAGAAGGAAGGCGGAAAGAGAGCAAAGAAGAGAAGCATACATCTGGGAACTAAAATTCTGATTTTGTCTGAGCTAAGGAAAAGCACCACGGGCGCTGAGCATATTAGCCCTCCCACAGCTAGCACCAGGAGGCACAAACTTCGGCTCTGAAAAATCCCCGTGCTACTCATGTGTGCTGATATTAACTATACAAAAGCTAAGTACAGTATACATTATAATGATCTTCTTTGAAGTGTATTATTTCAAATGACAGGTTTGGAAATAAAAATGGAGAAAGAGCTGAAAAAAAAAAAAAATGCATTGCTGCCTTCATAGTAACAACTGACATGGTCAGAAGGTCCCGAAGTGTTTCATCAGCTATATATAGAGACGACTTATTCTGTTCCTGAAATTCAGCCATAGATGAAGTGTAAGGAGAAACATTTATAGGACAGACAAATACTACCAAAGCATAGCTTGAGCTTCAGGAGTATGGAGAAAATGCTGACTGCACTGAGATCACTGGCTTTTGTCAACCTTTCTGCAGAAGGAGAATCACGGGGCTGAGACAGGGGGTGATCCACATCAGCTTAAGATGCCCTACATGACCTTGAGCAAGTCAATTCAGACAAAATTTTCCCAGAAACTTAAGTTTTGGGCCATCAGACTGCCCTCACTGAGAGAAAGAGAAAAAAGCTTGTGCTGCACTCTCCTGTCTCTAAAACAGCATCAGCAAAGCTTCCTTGTGTCCTTAATGTCCATCTAGAACACAAATTCTGTGGAGCAGAGGCTTTTTTCTGTCTAAAAGTCCTAAGGACCCTACAGAACATTACGAGTACGGTCTGCTTTACCTACCATAGACCCTTTGCCTCCACGTTTGTCTCAGGTCTGCGTGTAGCCTGCCCCCCAAAATGCCTAGCATTATTCTAGTATGTCAGACTTGCTCAGGCATTCAGAGTCCCTTATACTCTGGAGGGGATGTCCTTACTGTTTGCAGGACCACACTGGCAGCCTTGTAGCCGGCACAGCAGATGGTCATGGCTCTCAGAGAGGCTTCAAGGCAGATACTAGTAGGAAACATTCAACATCTGGTCTCTGCCACAGTATCTCTAGGCAGTACGGTGATACATAATAACAATCACAAACTGCAACGTGAGTGCTGAAAGATGTAATACGGCAGAGGGAAAACTCCAGTGATGGCGACTGCCAGGCAGCACTACACAAGATCATGACTTTCATGAATGAGAAGAGCTCTCAGACCTCACATTCTGATACATTTCTAGTAAATATTTCAGAAGAAGCCATCATACCTAAACTCCTAAACTCCCTAATCCCTCCAGCTAGCCTCTTAAGGATCCCTTTTTTGTTTAATGGTTCTTGTCTGGGTAGATGCAACTCACAAAGGCAGATTAGATCACAAACTAAATACTATCAGAAGCTTCAATAGATGTTTTGCACAGATTATAAATGGAACATCAAGGAAAAACTGGGAAATGTATATGGTAACTTATATACAACACAGCAGTCAGTCTGTTAGCACACTGAAGTTGCAGAGCACTATGCAGACAGTTACAACATAATACACATGGTAACAGGTGGGGAAACTACAATTAGTCCTGGCATAAGATCGGAAAAAATGGTGAAACAGATCCAGGATTTTAAAAATGGTTCAGTGATGAGAACGCAAGGGGCAGGACTAGAGGTATAGCATGGCCTATTACAAACCTTCTGAAGAAATCTTCACACCGTCATGTGTTCTCAGAATCCTGGCTCTGCTCCTGGTTTAGGTTGGCTTAGCCTTATCATACAAAGACACTAAGCAAGAAAGAAATTGTGTGACTAGGGCAATGTAAAAGTCTGCAACTGACTATACAATTTGTACTTCATGAATACTCCCACTTAAAAAAACCTCTTAGTGAGGCAGCTTGTGACCCGTTAAGTGATGTACCTGAGAGTATTTGTTTAAAAAAGCACATTTTTCAGCAATAGTTTCAGTCCCATTGAGAAAAGAGATATGTGTGTGAGATAAGGAATGCATTGACAACATGCCTTTATTTATCTAGAACACTTTCAACTAAGTCAGAGTTTCCAGATAACAATTATCTAAGGGACACAGATAAGACCTGGCAGGTTTTAAATCACTGAGGTATGAGGTAGAGATTACAGGCACAGGATATGGGCTCTGCTGTGTTCTAAACTCAGCATTTGTACAGATTGACTGAATGACCTTAGACAAGTTGCAATCTCAATGTCCTCATTTGTCTTTCCAGATACACCAATGTAATTTCACTAACATAAATGAAATTGAAATTACACACTCAAGAAGGCAACCTGGTAGAATGAATTGGCAGTTTGCATAAATTAATACCAGCTACTTACTATTCATTCCACAGGAGTGATACAAAGATTAGAAAAAGGGGCAAATTCATCCCTGTGTAAGGTAGCATTGGGCACAACCTGAATTACTGCCAAACAAGATAGCATGGGATTTTTGCAACATGTATAGTGCAAGTTTTCCTTTCCCAGAACTGTTGTCCTTACATCCTGTCCAATAAAGCTTTACTCTGACACTCAGCTGTATTAAGAATCAGCACTGAGAAAATGAGTAATATTCCTGCCATGCCTGACATGAAAGCAGCAAGGCCTGAACTTTCCAATTCCTGTTCTGAAGACAAATGTTCCCTGTCCAGCTATGATCTCTGGCACTGACTTTGGCCATATTCTCATCTCTCATCTCCAGGGCAGGCTATTCGGTTATGAATGCACTTCTAGAACACCAGACATTTTTTAATTTGTTCCCCATGGCTCAGGAACCTGCCTTATACCTTCTTCATAGGTAACCCTGGCACACATATGATCTATGGAAAATAAGGCTGATCCTAAATTTGGAGGGCTTGATATTTTACTGTTAAAGTACCAGTGGTGGAAGTCAGGAATGTCATAGACTACACTTTTAATTGTAGGAGAGCATGTTTAAAACCATGCATGACGGAAATACCAGCTGGTCCTAAAGGTTCAAACTGCCAGGCCCACTCAGTGGGTAAAAAGACAGAATGTAATTGTACTCTGTAAAGCACTTTAGGGGAAAGATAAATTTCATAATACCAGCATTCATTATCCTAAAACTGCCCACTGAATGGGGAAATGGAACTATGGAAGTTTGGAACACATGCCTCAGTTTACTTTCTGTAGACCAGGAATACTACTAATGCTATGAAGTGCAAGAAAGTATGTGAAAATCAAATACCCAATAGATTTGTAATATTTGAATACAAGTACAAATACTGTGATGACCAGAGCTGAAAATCATAAATTATGTATTTGGGAACATGTTTCAACTGAGTGCTACAGACCGCCATTGAATAAAAAAAAAGAGAAATCATAATGCTGTAGAGCACTGCTTATGCAATACACTGAAAAAAAGCAGGATTTCTGGAGAAAAAGTAGTTTGTGACTATGCAATTAAAGTCTGCATTGTGATGCATACCAAGCAGCTGAATTAAGATTGCTTGGAAAACTTAACTCCGGCATAGGCCATCATTAATCGACTTGTGATCTTGGTGTTCTTTTAAGATATCTGCTATTATAAATCCATTATAAATCCAGTAATTATAAATGAGTTCTGAATTGGAAGACAATTCATACAAAATATTAAAGAAAGCACTATAGGTTTCCAGTCCAGCCTAACAGTTACATAACCACTACAGCTTCTGCTCAAGAAAGAACATCAGGTTCTGCATCGCAGACCTGTCTGTTGTACGTTCCCACAAAAGAGTCTTTAAATGTGTTACAGTGACACAGACAGACTAGACACATCTTAAAGATTAAACGAGTCATAAATTGTAGAAAATGTTTTGTTCCCCCTCTACAGGCTGAAACAAGGTACATACATCACCATACTCTTAAGAGTCAGCAGGTACTGCAAACCAAAGGGATCCTACTATAAGTAAAGCGAGAAAGATGTTGAAGCGTAACCTTTCCTGTGCGGTATTGGAGAGCATCACCACAGGAAACACTTTGCCTCTGGCCACCAGGCTTATTTAAAAGAGGTGTATCAGCATTAGCAACAGAATCACCTGATTCTTAGCACCACACACTTGCATTCACTACATGTTGAAAGCCACGCTGCCTTCTTACCCATTATATTAAGTGCCTGTCAAGTCTTCTGCAGAAATAGCACCCTCCTCTCAGAGTGCCCAAGGAATTGCCTCTGATGTCACTGGGCCTCTAAGTCTCTCTCAAGTAATTTCTCTGCAAAGGACTCTCTTAAGTCACTGGCATACACAATACATGCAGAATGACAGAGATTAAGAAATGCATTGGAGAAAACACTGACACATACTTTTGTCAGTAAGAGTTATTGGTTGTTATCAAGAACATTTCCAGTTGTCAAGACTATTTTATGAAAGGCAGCACAGAGTCTTTACATCATCTTGAGACAGCAGGGCCAGTATTTAGACTCTGAAAACATGGCACCTCTAGTAAATCAGCAAATCTTGAGATCTAGGCTTATCAGTAAAACTCAGTTGCATGCCCTCACCATCTAAATCAAACACTATTTCTTCTAACGACTCTTTTTTCCCCCCCCCAGGAATTCCCAAGATACATAACAGCATGAACAGTTTCCAATGCACAATGAAAGGAATTATGAAAGCCAAACATTTTTTGAAACTGCACTGAAATGCAGAGAAATGTTTGGGGTTTTTTTAATAGTTTCAGATACTTCTATAATTCAGACTTACAGAAATGCACTCTGTGACTTTCTAATACTTTTTAAATATTACAGTATTAATATATCTCATATATATGCATAAATGCGTATGTTAAAAAATGTTCATTTGCTATCAGTGCTCACAGTGCCACTGCGCTAGGCATTATGTGAATGCATAACTCATTCTTACAAAATAATATGTAAAATAAATAAACTTTAGAAAGTGGATAACTAAAAATATGTAACTGAGTATTACTGAATAGCAAAACCGGTAGATACATTTTCTCCTTTCTGGTACTGAATATGGATCCTTCTTTTTTCAGGCATTATCATCTAAAGTTGTGAGCTCATTCTAGTTCAAAGCATGTATTCACCAGGTATGGAAAAGGCCCAAGGACTGGCAGTGACTGGGGCAAATAGAGAAATGAAAGCAGCACTGGCTTTAATGGCCAGCCTGGGAAAAGGTGGAAATTTGCATTTAGTTCATCCAGATAGGAATGACACTATTTCTCCTTTAGGGAAAGAGCTGTGATTCATCTCACCATTTAAAAAAAAAAAAACAAACACCAAAAAAAACACCCCAAAAAACAGCAAATGGCTGGCTGACAAGCCAATTGAAGTTCGAACAGCTGCAGGTCAGGAATGGGTAGCTGCACCATATGAGATCTACTGCTATTCCAATGCCTGTCAGTTGCTGGAATAACAGGCAATTGAGGGAGACGATAGCAAGACAGCATACTGAAATAAGAAAAGCATGCTGTGTTAAGCATGTTCCTTACTGATCACTTTTTCCTTCTCCCCATCCTCCAGTTTATTGCCTATTTTACTATTTACAGCCCTGCTATGAAAGATATGTCTAGTACACAACACTTTCCTTATTGCTTATTACATCCAACTCCCTAATTGCCACATTGCTACGCTCTGATTAACAAGTTCTCCCAATGCATTAAACAATGTGAGTCAACTACCACACAGTAGATCTATGACACCTACTCTCTTAGTAGATTGTCTGGCACAGGTATCTTTTCATAATAATAAACAGCTAGCAAACACACAGAGTATCATATTTCTCAGTCTAATAAATATCAAATCATAACAAAGGACTCTCACAATCACAGTAATCACAAGAAACATTTTCCTGTTTTTCATTGCAACAATTGTGCAGTCATTAAAACCCAACTTTCTAGTTGACATTTTACACAATAAACAAAAAAAAAAATCACAATTCATCAAGTAGCCCAACACTGAAAGGACTGCTTTTTTCTTCCATTTTTCACCATCGCCATTTGTCTTTCTTACTCTCCTGATGCTTTTGGGACAAACTAGACCTACCTCAAGTGGATACAAATGGAATTACAATGTGATTACTACTCTCTACCCTTTTTCAGCTGATAATTTCTCTGCATGTGCCTATTATTTCTCCTTATCTTGAATACATTTCAAAGCTTCCTCTACTACAATTTTGATTCAAAAGCCCTCAGTTTATATTACCAGATCAGAAAGTCTTTAATACAGTAAAATCCCCAAAATAGCTTCCCGTCACCCAATCCAGAGGGTTTCTATTTATTATTAGATCTGGAATGTAGCTACACATGAGAATTTATGGCTGGGGGAAGCTGCAATAGATTTTCCAAGAAAAGCCAGGGAAATGTGATACGGCTTGCCACAGTGGTCAGTAAGTTGATGAAGTGCTTGATACACTGCCTAGCAAGGAAGCTTCTTCCAGTCCTTGAATTCAACTGAACTGCAACTCTCTGTAACCAAAACCACCATCGAATTATGCTTGTTGTTTCTGCCTCCAGTTATATCAGCTACACACTCATACAACTCCACTGACTTCATCAGACTTAATCCTGAGTTTCACTAATGTAAGCATAAAAAGATCAAGCCCTTAGGGGAGGAAGGCTAGATAGGGAAAACAAATCCTAGCTCTCTCATTTTACGTATTTGCTTTTTCATACGATACAACGGCTCCAATCTCTTTGCTTCTAACAAAAGCTTAGCCAAGGGAATAATGGCCTCAAGGCCTTATCAATGTACACACTGCAGAAGCGTACTGTCTCATCATTTCACAGTGTCCAGAGGTGAAGGGTGACTGCTGCATTGTCACAGGGAGTAGAAAGAACTAGAAATAGAGAAAAATACGTTACTGCAGCCTTAAAGTACACAATAAAGCACAATTCTTCCTGATAATTACAGTAACTCTATAAATTCAGAGACCACCAAAGTCTTCGTATAAATGATAAGCTTCCAATAGGGAGCAGTGATGTACATGAATTAAGAACAAAGGACACAGATCAGCTCAGAGTAGCAGATTGAACAGCACAGCCTCCAAAACTACAAAACACGGGCATGCCTCCTGCAACCAAGAGCAAAACAAAACATATCCCTTGACAATAAGATCACGTTGGCTTACAAGACATTCAATTCACTGCTCCAGAACACAGATTGGTTTACAGGTCATTTAGCATCCATATACCCACATTAAACACACATATCTGTTAACATCTACTTTTCCTTAAGAAGTTAGAGAACTTGATTAACTCTAAGAAGGTTACAGCCTCCTTTGCATATCCTAGAAAGGTTTTAGTATTACTTCATCACGCTGCAATCAGATCATATTTTAGATGTCAGGCACTGTCACATTCTCTATTAGCAGTAGCATGAGGAAATATCAGGGAACATACCAAGATTATCAGCAAGCTGTGAAGTGCACAGAAGGTGGCTTTTTGGAATGTTTTAACAATCCAAAATCATGGTGGATCACTAGATTACAGGAGGTGGTGCAAGAAGGAAAAAGAAGAAACATCTTAGCAAATGAATAAAGAAGCTTTTGAGAGTACTTAAGAGTTCTTAATTCAAACACTCTCTAACTTTGTATGTAAACAGTAAATTGTATAGGTAGTACTCCATTCCTCTTTTAATTTGTTATATTACAATTGAATGCTACTGAATAGTACTTTTTTTGTACCAGAAGCGATTCTCTTTTCCTCTTTAAATGAAATTCCTCCCCATCTGTTGCCTACACATGAAACCAAACCAGAAGAGGCATTTCAGGAGCACACCTAATGGGAATTTGGTCTACAGGGCAGAACAAGATTCTACTCTGCATAAAACCTCTGAAACGCATACAGTGTGATGAGAGTTCCTCAGCACCACTTCATTCTACACGTTTCTTCCTACATGTACCTCTTACTTACCGAGGCAGATATAGCTCTGTGTATGCACAGCTGGGCGAGGTGAGTTGGAAGGAAAGGAATATAAAGACTAGATCTTTACCTATATAAAGACATGAGTTATATTTGCACAAATATATTAGCACAAATTTACCCAGACGTAAAGAACATTAAAAGTTTAACAGTGTTTGCATTTCTCAGTCAAATCTTTCCAAACACACCAATACTTAGGAGTGAATAGGCTTACAAAAAACACTTGAAACACATCACCTTTTTTCAAACAAAAATTAGCATATGACCATTTGTATTCTAAGACTCCAAGATCTTTAAACAGACAATCTAACTTGTCAAACACTGTTTAACAGCAGCCACAAGCAAAGGTGCTCTCAGCTGTAGCATGGCTATGCGAATTCCACCCATACAGACTAGCTATGTGATGACGCAGGCACTGAGAAGCTAAAGGGACTGGTGAAACAGGCTTGGATTCAAGTTCAGAAAAGCATCTCTTTGTAGTGCAGCATGGAGAAAATCTCTTTGGTACTCAGCTTCACCACTGGGGAATTACAAGGCCAATTAAGCATACATCCTAACAGACTTTCTGGGTTTTTATTTTTCCCTTTTCTAGAATTAAATCAAGAACAAATATTTTTCCTCTTTGCAGAAGGTATTTCTGTTCCTCCAATTAACCTCCAAAGGGAATCCCAGCTGTATCCTGAAATCAAACAAGGATAGAACTGAAAGCACAAGGGTGTAAAAGCTGTCTTTCAGCTCTCCATGGGAAAGAATAGAGTGGGATATGAGTACTGGAAAACCTGAATACATTTCTGCATTTACAACTTCTAGTTTATCTTTTCAGCTAGAGTATTGAAATAATGAACCACATTGTTAAAAAACATCTTGTTTTCTTCTTTAGAAACAACTTTCTGTCCTTTGCAAAGTCTACATATTTTAATGTTTGGTATTTTTAGACATAGAAACATGCATATTTATGCAGGTTTAAACTATGTTAAAAATAAGGTCACATGAAGGCTTCATAAAGGAAAAAGATGCACAGAAGCTACATGTAATGT
Source organism: Tauraco erythrolophus (assembly GCF_009769465.1). Lineage (NCBI taxonomy): Eukaryota > Metazoa > Chordata > Aves > Musophagiformes > Musophagidae > Tauraco > Tauraco erythrolophus. The sequence goes on along the minus strand of NC_141466.1, from coordinate 88,247,854 downwards.
AAAAAAGTTCAATAAGTTGGCCTCTTGGTTTGCACCACCCCTAGCCATCTCATTTGCTGGATGGTCAGAATCTCAGTGTCAGAACAATCAGAAAAAATAATAGTAAACCTGTTACATCAATAACACCTTCCAAACACCTTAACACGGCTATAACTGCAGTAGTGGAAACCCTTAACATCTCAGCAATTGCGGTCATGATGTCCAGATTGTACCAGATCAGAAATAACACAATACATAGCTAGTACATGTCTTCTGACAAGGCACCAACAGATATAATCGGGCACAAAATCAGACATCCAGCTTCATTTCCTCTCTCTGCTCCTACTCCTAAAAAGGTTTAACTTAATACAAGCAGAGTCTTGTTGAAATCAGTGGAGATACTCCTCATGGATAAAATTAAACATTTAAACAATTCTCTGCAACCCTAAACTTTTACCAGCTTTTTGTATTTCTACTATATGCTAGACGATTGCCAAATAAGACAGCTTTACTATTCAAACAAAGTTGTTATTTCTGCCATAGCTATACAGCTTCTCAGTAATATATGGAAATAATTTTACAGATCTGGTGCTGGAATTGTTATGCTTGGCATCATTTTGTCCATCCACTGACATCTACTGAAATCAGTTCTACTGCTGATTTCTTTTCCCCAGGCCCCTCCTGGTTTGTCACAAGCCATGTTCCCTTTCTGGCTCTGTGCACTGACTTCCAGGTGCAGGACCCCGCAGCTTTGAATGCGAACTGGTGGGAGACATCATGCTTTTTAATATTAGGATTTTCTTTTGAACCTGAGGGTAGCCAAACCTTGGATATGAGGCTCAGTGAAGCTGTGGAATTTTCATCCTTGGAGACACTCCAAATGCTACGGGACAAAACTCTGAGCAACTTGCTGGCTCTGCTGGGGGGCTAGACCAGATGACTTTTAGAAGACTCTTCCAGCCTCCGCAGTTCTGTGGTTCTGCAGCTGGGATCCAGACCGTACACCCTACAGCAGACCTTCTACCCACAGGATCCCTGCGCTTCCCCTGGCATTATTCACCCCAAACGTGGAAAATCCTCAGGTGGAGCGACTCCAGACACGCGTGCCCGTACTGACCCTGTTTAGCGGATCCCCCCCGAGCCCGGGCTGCGGCCGGGCTCGGCCCGAAGCCGGCACGGCGCCTCGCCGCAGGCTCCTCTCTCGCTTCCCCGCCTCCGCCCGGACGCGCTCCTACCACCGCCGCGCCGGGAGGCGGCGCGCGCTCGGCGCAGCTCCCACCCGCTGCCCCGCCAGAGGGCGGCTTTCCCGCAAGATTCCCGTTCCGGGTTAGCAGCCCACGTGGGGCCCGGCGCGGAGCGGCGCGGAGCCAGGTCGGTGTCCGGGAGCGGGAGCGGGGAACGTGTCACCGCCTTCCGCTGTCCCTCCTCTCCCTCGGCGTGGCGGGGCCCGGCCCATCCCATTCCCACGCGTGTGCCCCCCCCCGAGGGGCAGCCGGCAGCGGGGCCCGCACCGGGCGGGGGGGGGAGGCAGGAGGCGGCGCGTCCCCACGCAGCTGCTTTACGCGCGGGGCTGCTGTGATTTTCTTTCCTTAGGCTTCTGTGGAGGCTCCTGTCCTCGAAGTGCGGAGCCATGACGTCCCTGGCGGAGCAGCTGAAGCGGCTGGCGCTTCCCCAGAACGACCCCAGCCTCCTGAACCGCAGCGAAGTGGCGTCGCTGCTGTTCAGCTGCAGGGAGGCCGCGGCTATTGACAGGGACACGTTCTTCGCCATCGGTGAGTCTGGCTCGGTAGTGGCCAGTGGTTTTAAAAATCGTGCGTCTATTCGAAAAAAAAAACCAAAACCCCACAGCTGGAGAAAGAGAAATTGTAAAAGGCAAACCCGTGTTCAGAAAAGGCCAAAAGGATAATTCAAGAAACTACAGGGTAGTCAGTGTCACTGTGGGAAAATCATGGAGCGGGTCCTTTGGGAGCACATTTCTGGGCACGTGAAGGGTAAGGTGATTGGGAAGTCAGGGCTCCAAGGTGGTCAAGGGCTGGAGAATTTGCCCTATAAGGGGCACATGGTGGGAAGAACGTATCTGTTCTCGTTCAGGCTGGAGAAGGGAAGGCCTTGAGGGGTTTAACAGCGGTTTGGGCCCCTCGCTTTAAGACAGATATTGAGCTCCTGGAGCGAGTCCAATGAAGGGCGACCAAACTGGTCAAGGGGCTGGAAAATAAAACTTATGAGGAGCGGCTGAGGGAGTTGGGGCTGTTTAGCCTGGAAAAGAGGAGGCTGAGGGGAGACCTGATTACGGCCTATAAATACTTGAGAAAAGATGGTGGGGAGGTAGGGGAAGGGCTCTTTACATTAGTGACGGGTGATAGAACAAGAGGAAATGGGCATAAGCTTAGACAGGGGAGATTCAGGTTGGATGTTAGGAAGTATTTCTTCTCTGAAAGGGTTGTCAGCCACTGGAATAGGCTGCCCAGGGAGGTGGTTGAGTCCCCATCCCTGGATGTGTTTAAGAATAGGGTGGATGAGCTACTTGAGGATATGGTTTAATGGGGATTAGGGATGGTTGGACTGGATGATCTCTAAGGTCTTTTCCAACCTAGAAATCTATGAATCTATGAAACAGCGGTTTGCCAATACCTGTGAGGAGTTCTCAAGAAGATAGGTCAGGCTTCCCAGAGGAATGAACGCATGGCTGGAGGACAGGAAACAATGGGCATAGGTTGAAAAAATAGAAGTTCAAACTGGATGTAAGGAGAAGCTTTTTAACCATGAGGACAGGCAAGCAGTTGAAGAGGTTGTCCAGGGAGGTTGTGCTGTCCATGTCCATCCTTTTGAAAACTTCAGCTGGCTAAGGCCCTGAGCAAGCTGGTCCGATTTCAGGGCTAACCCTGCTATGAGCAGGGCCTTGGAGTAGAGCTCTCCCAAGGTCCCTTCCAACCTGAATTCTGTGATTTCATGAAAACATGCTGGCGCCCTGCTCTTTGGTAACATTGTGGCCACAAATAACGTTAAGTGGTAAAAGCCGTTGCTATGTTTGCACACTTCGAATCCTTTGTGCTTATCTCTTTTCATTGTTGTATAGAACTTTATCCAGATATGTGATACTTAACAAGTAAGAAAGCTGTTTTCTGAACCACAAATATTGATAGTATGTATTGATTTTAAGTAACAAGTTTGCAGATATGTATGTCCTTGATGCAGCACAGAGTATTTTTGAGTTACTTAAATAGTTACTATAGAACTCCTGCATATAATAATATATTTCTTCCACATTTCCTCCAAGTGCCTGGTTTCTTTATTTCAGCTGAAGTTGTTGGCTTTGTGCTTAGCCAATAATACTTACAAGCCTGTGTAAAATAAAGAAATAATTCTCATGATTCTGTAGTGGTGTACATGGAATATTGTATTTTAATTTATTCAAGGAGGTACCTTTGCTTGCTTCATCCCTATAAAATCATAGAATAGTTTTTGCTGGAAGGGACCTCTGCAGCTCATTTGGTACTAGCCCAATGGAGCACAGGGGTAGTTAGCTCAGGATGCTCAGGCCTGTGTTCAGCTGAGTTTGAGGATGGAGGTTCCATGATCTCTGATCCAGTATTTGGCCTCTGAGCCTGTGTTTGTCTGCCACAGTGTTTAAAAAAAAATAAATATCAGTCCATACATTGACTTGTAATTTCTTAGGTTCCAGTTTGCATTTGTTGCCTCCCATCCTTCCACTGTGCATGTCTGAGAAGAGTCTGGCTCCATCTGCCTTATAACTTGCGCTATATCCCATTAAGTAGTTGCAGGCAGCAGGAAGATTTCCTTTTGACTCTATTCTCTAGGCTGAACAAACCCAGTTCCTCCACGTATGTCATTTTCCAGTCCCCTGACCGTCTTAGTGGTCCTCTGCTGGACTGCACGCTTATGTCAATATTTTTCTTTTACTGATGAGCTCAAAATTGTACACAGTGCTCCAGATGCAGTCGCACAAAGGGAGGGGACAGTTCACCTCCCTCAGCCCAGGGTGGGCTATGCTCTAGCTAATACAGCCCAGGATGCTGCTGGCCTTCATTGCTGCAAGAGTGCACTGCTGGTACTTGTTAATGCTCTCTTTCTTCACCAGTTAAAAAACACTTTAAGTGTAGCAGAAGCTTTGGTCTTAGATCTGTTTACTATTTGGCTTGGTTTGCTTAGTGAGGATGACATATGTCAGTATAGCAAAGACCTTGGATGTGCCAGTGAGGAGGTAGGTGGGTAGGACTGGTGAGCAAAACTGTTGCATTTAAAGCATTCTTCCTTTTTTTTTTTTTTCCACAGGATGCACTGGCTTAGAAGAGCTGATGGGGATTGATCCTTCCTTTGAAGTGTTCCAGTCCAGTTTGTTTAGTTCCATGTCCAAAGGCCTGGAACGCAGTGTTCAGACTAAAACAGTAAATCAGCAGCTGAATAAGAATATTTCATTGTTCCTGATTCACCTGTCCCCTTACTTTATGCTTAAGCCAGCCCAGAAGTGCCTTGAATGGCTGATTCACAGGTAATTGGCCAAATATCCTACATGTCACTAGATGAGGCTAGTAGAAATGCCAGATATTTTTTCCCAGATTAGAAAAATTTTGAATAATTTTACTTTCATTTTCTGAAAATACAGGTTAAAATGTTAAAAATATCCATTTGGACTGAGTCTTTATGGGGCCAGATATTCTTCTTTGGCAATTGGATTTTTGTCTTTTGATAAATTTCTGTGAAAATTTTCATCTATTAAGACAATCATATAAAAGCAATCTTATAGATTCTAGCCATCTTATAGAGGACCTAGAGAGGCATTTATGTAATATTCTTTTAGAAACAAGCTGTGTAAAATAGCTAATTTTCAATATTAACTGTGAACCATGGTGACATGCCCTTGTATTATCACATAACAAGAGCTAAGTATTCTTATTTCAAGGTTATGTAGAAAGGTGTCAAGAAAAGACAAACCAAATGTTTTGTGAAGTGATGTGGTATTTATTTATATAAATTAACCTGTCCAGATGCAGAAAGTGTAATTTTTCATGCCATGTAAGAGTGGGCAGTTTTGTTGATATAACCTTTGAATCACAATTTTTTAATGTATATATTATACTGAAATTCATACTAGATTATTGTAATGTCTGCTTTAATGTTGAAATCTACACAGAAGAAACTAAGATAATCATCTTAAGTCCTATAGGGACCTAAAATTATTGAGAATGAGGAAAAAAAATTGCTAACGCTGTTTCTTTACTCTAGCACATATGGGCTAGTGGCCACCTTGGGATTCTGGACTGTAGGTGGACCACATGTCTGAGTCAGTATGGCAAACCATTTCTCGTCTTGCTAAAAGCAAGTAAACCAGATGTTCTGAGAACATGGCTGGGTGTTTTGAACTTCCAGATAATTTTTGCCTGTACACATGTTTGTTCCTTAGGTTTCACATCCATCTCTACAATCAAGATAGTTTGGTTGGTTGTGTTCTGCCGTATCATGAGACTAACCTATTTGTGAGGGTTATTCAACTTTTAAATATAAAAAGCCCAACTCATAAATGGCATTGGATGGATCCAATAAGGGTAAAGTATTTAACAGATGCAATTTGGGAGAAACATGAGGGACTTTATTAATAAATATGCTGACTCCTAATAGGTTTATGAATATGGTCCACCTGTTCATGCGGTTAGTTTGTGGGACTAGACTGAAAGATTTAGTTGCAGGAATGGGGCCTGGATGCCCACCTGTTGTTTCTGCTGTCTTTGTTTAAATATAAAGTTAATCATAAAAAGCTTTGATTGTAATTACCCTTTGTTTTGGCAAAGTTAAAGTATGCTTTTAAGGTGCAACTATTTGCTACTGCTAGGAAGATATGTCAATTACTGAAATACATGTTTATTTGAATATAGATTCTATGTAATGCTATTCATCATCGGTCTTAATGTAGATACAAAAAATTCCAGAGAGATGTGTGGCTTTCCATAACTTATTTCAGTTTAAATGATGTTAACTGATTGGTGGGATTAATGTAGAGATTGTATTAATTTTTACTTTGGGTGCTTCACTTTACCCTAGAGAGTTCTAATTTTACTTTTTTCACCATGTGAAGAAAGCTGGAGTCCCGCTGGCAAGGGGTACTGTCATTACACACTGCTACAAAGACCTGAATTTCATGGATTTCATCTGCAGGCTGGTGGCAAAATCAGTGAAGGTACATTTATTCTAGAACATTATTTGTTTGCTGTCACTTGGTTTTCCTCATCTTTCTATTTGTATAGCATTACGCTATTTACTAATATTTTGAATTACATATCAAATAGTAAAGGGAGTAATTTATTAGTAAATAATATGAAAATTTATTTTCTTATTATTTCTTTAGATGACAGTCTATTAGAAATTCTTGTAATGAGGTGGCCGAGAAGCAATAAGCCATGACCAAACAATCTGGCAGTACTGTATTATTTAAAGATAGTGTATTGCTTAAAAGGACTTCACTATCTTAATTTCTTTTATAAAGTAATTCCTGCTATTAGTTTGTAACTGTGCTTTGAATTTAGGTGTCTTTTTTGGAGGTTTTCATGGGTGTTTTAAATGTATATCTTCAAATATTACTGAGAACTTAAAATTGAGAATGTTAGAAGGTGAATGGATTTATTTGTTTTTTCGGTTAATGTCAGATAGAAAACTAGTTTTATAGTCTCAAAAAAAAAGGTGTATGACAGTTCAAATTGTTTAGAGAACTGGAATGCCTGTACTAGCAAACTAAGCAAAGGACACACAATAACAGGGCTTGTCCACGGATGTAGTAGGTAATGTTAAACATACACCAGTCACCTTCTTGGCTGTCCATTTCCCAGTGTTGAACATTACACCCAAATCACAAGTGATTTAGGTTACCGTGTTACGATGAACTACAGTAGCTGAGGAATACCACCCTTTCGTGCTACCTTGTCTTCAAGGAGGAGCAGTAACCTCTGATGAGGGTTACTGCTAGGAGGAGTTGATGACTTCAGTTGTGCCAGCAGGAGCTGGTAGAGCTTACGTGCTGGAGCTCTGAGATATTGCTTGTTTGAGTGATGCCATATGTGTGTTTTTCTACTTTTCCTGGTGTCCAAACAACTAATTTTTCTGTGGTCCAGGTCTTTTCAGAGTGTCCTAGCAACTCAGCTCAGTTGAGAGTTCTTCTGGTGTTTTATGCCTCCACCATTGTATCAGCTCTTGGAGCCACAGAGAAGATAACAGATGCTATAGTCTCTATGCTGCTCCCGTACATCCAAAAGGTACACAAAGCTTTCTCCCTGTGTGTTGAAGTGTACTGTGTTGTGCCGACATGCTTTCTGCAGATAACGTTTAAGAGGGACGTTCTATGTGAAATGTTTCATACCACTCTTAGCCTGCTTTGAAACCTCAGGCAGGTGAAGGTCCATGAATAATAACATTTTCTCATACCTCAGATGAGCACTTTAAGAACTCTGCTTCGTACTTGGCATGAGGAATGGAGCTGTGAGAAATGGATGCACAGTTTGAATGAACCTCTTTGCCTTGAAGACTTTTTGTGCTAACAATGAGGAAATGGAGTCAGGGCGGACAGCCTGCATTAATATCCTCTTTCCTCCAGGATCGTTGCTCTGTTAATGAACAGAGCAACAGTTAATGAATGTGTCCTCTGTACTTGTGCGCCCTGCACGGCAGCTTTTTCTTCTCGAAAGCTGAGTTTATAGTTCTCTTAAAAGTTTACACATGGAGAAGAAGGTAGTGTGATTCCACAGACATTGGAATAAAAATGATTTTTTTGTTAATGTACTCTTTTTTATTATTATTTGTATGTGTTAAAAATCCATCTTTATCTATTTTCCTAGGGCTTGAAATCTTCTATACAGGATTACAGAGCTGCAACATACATGATAATCTGCCAGATGACAGTAAAAGTGACAGTGGAGACCTCCTTGGTGCACTCCTTGATGTTACAGATAAGCAAGACATTGTCTAAAGTGCCCTCATTAGTCAGGGATGGGGTGGCATGCTTGAACCTACTTCTGCAAACTCAGAAAGGAGACAAACTTGGGAAAAAGTAAGTCCACATGAATTGAGTTTTCCCACTTTTTAAAAGCTCAGACTGCACTTCGATAATTTGAAATTTTTTATTCTTAGAATCATAGAATGGTTTGGGTTGGAAGGGACCTCAAAGATTATCTAGTTCCAAGTCTCCTGCTGTGGGCAGGGACACCCTCCACTACACCAGGTTGCTCAAAGCCTCATCCAACTTGGCCTTGAACACTTCCAGGGATGGGGCATCTACAACTTCTCTAGGCAAAATGTTCCAGTGCCTCAACAGCCTCAGAGTGAAAAATTTGTTCTTATATCTAATCTAAATCTGCCCTCTTTCAGTTCAAAGCCATTACCCCTTGTCTTATCACTACATGCCCTTGTAAAAAGTCCCTCTCCAGCTTTCCTGTAGGCCCCCTTTAGGTACTGGAAGGCTGCAGTAAGATCACCCTGGAGCCTTCTCTTCTCCAGGCTGAACAGCCCCAACTCTCTCAGCCTGTCTTCATAGCAGAGGCACTCCAGCCCTCGGGTCATTTTCGTGGCCCTCCTCTGGACCCGCTCCAGCAGCTCCATGTCCTTCTTGTGCTGAGAACTCCAGAGCTGAACACAGTATTCCAGGTGGGGTCTCACAAGAGCAGAGTAGAGGGGCAGAATCACCTCCCTCAATCTGCTGGCCACGATTTTTTTTGATGCAGCCCAGGACACGGTTGGCTTTCTGGGCTGCAAGTGCACGTTGCTGGCTCATGTTGAGCTTCTCATCAACCAGCACTCCCAAGTCCTTTTCCTCAGGGCTGCTCTCAATTCATTCTCTGCCCAGTCTGTACTTGTGCTTGGGATTGCCCCGCCCCACACACAGGACGTTGCAATTGGCCTTGTTGAACTTCATAAGGTTCTCACAGGCCCACCTCTCCATCCTGTCAAGGTCCCTCTGGATGGCATCCCTTCCCTCCAGCGTGTCCACGACACCACACAGCTTGGTGTCGTCAGCAAACTTGCTGAGAGTGCACTCGATGCCACTGTCCATGTTCCCAACAAAGATGTTAAACAGCACGGGCCCCAGTACTGATCCCAAGGAACACCGCTTATCCCTGGCCTCCACTTGGACATCGAGCCATTGACTGCAACTCTTTGAGTGTGACCATCCAGCCAATTCTTTATCCACGGAGTCACCCATCTGTCAAATCCATGTCTCTCCAGTTTAGAGACAAGGATGTTTTGTGGGACAGTATCAAATGCTTTGGACAAGTCTGGGTAGATGATGTCAGTTGCTTTTCCCTTATCCATCAATGCTGTAACCTCATCATAGAAGGTCACCAAATTAGTCAGGCAGGATTTACCACTAGTGAAGCCATCTTCTCATTAAAGGTATGCTTTCCTATCAGAAATTTTGGTAGATGACATTTTAAAGGTTTCAAAAGTTTGATTTATTTTAAAAATTTGTATGCTCGCTGCGGCTAAGGAGTCTTATTGGTGCGAGTCTGTCATCTTTTGGTCCCTGTCCTGCCACTTCCCTCAGTAAAGGGTTGCTGTCAATATGCAAGACTGAACCCTGCCAGTAAGAGGTTTTCTTGAAAGTGGGAATCCTGGAAGAGAAGCCAGCTTAATAATGGTAGTGCAAATTTGAGGTTATTTGAATAGCTTGGAAAAAAAGGAGTTCTGTCCCTTTAATGGAAGAGCTTTGAGATCATGTAGTTTGACACCTGAATATAAGTGCTTCTATGCTGTCACTTCTTTGGTCCCACAAGTCAGGTACTCTTCTGGAAGTACATGTAGTATTTCATTCCCATTAATCTGTCTTCTCTGCCCTGAGACAGTTAGCTAGTGCTGTTAATGTGGAGTTGAACATGGTGATGGAAGTCCCGTGTGCTACAGGGAGTTTGCTTGCTGGCAAAGGGTATTCCAATAGAATAAATATTTGCTGGGATAACTACAGTCATTAACTTTTCCAGATACTTGAACACAGTTATAGAAGAGGTAAACGGGTTAAAAGCTATGGTGTGGGGAGCTGAGGAGAGGCATGCTAGGTGGATGTAAAAGGAGACGAGAGAAACTTTTTAATAGCAGGAAGAGATATTGCTTCTACTCTCTTTGAGGACCTCCTGTCATTGAGCTATTATTTCTCCTCCTTTCCTTTTGCTGCAGCTGGGTAACAGATATACTCCTTGCAATGTGAGGGTGTCTCTTCATGCAATCCGTACAAGTATTTTTTCTTGTACTCTCAACTTCGCAGAAACATCAGTATGTTCGCTGTGCCATTGCAGCATCTGCGCGTGACATAACTGGCAGTACCCTGTTTTCTTCTTGGATATTCAATGTGCCAGTAAACCTCTGGCAATAAGTGGAACCCTTTGAATCTTTTCAGCATTTGTTTACGATGAGGCTGTTACCCGATGCGGAAAATTGAATCCACAGGAAGTCTGCATGTTTTGGAAGTGTTGGTAATCCCGATGAGCATGCATACTTTTTTTTTTTTTTATTTCCCTTTTCCATTGTGCAGGCCGTTTAATTATCTGTGCAAAACCCCAGAACTGGTAACACTTCTACAAGGCCTTTCAGCAGGCTATGATATCTCTCCTCTTCTGCATTACCTGTTGCCTCACCTTGTTCATACTGTAATGAAAAGTGATACGGGTAAGTTAGCATGCGTTTTTACAATTTTGTTGAGTCTTATGGACAGATGGCTGTGGTCAGTGTCGTAGCTGTGAAATTTTAGTTGCTTCTGCCATTAAAACTGCGCCAATACACGTGGAGACTTGATTGAGCTTTTGTGTGTGTGTTGCTTTTTGGTTTTCCAGGTCCTACAGAGGAGGCTGTTTTAGGCGTTGTTGTATCTATATCACTTCGATTTAGATGCTGATTTGCAGTATTTCAGCAGTAACAATTTTGATGGGCAAAATTTCTGACTCTTAGAGATGTATGGTAGTACTGCAAAATAATTTTTAGGTAGTTACATGTAGTCCATATGTAGTTTGAGATCTGTGTTTACCTGGTGAATTAGATGTGCCTGGGAACTGTCCAGGACAGTGAGGCTGGCTGGAATGCAGTAGTAGCCTGTGTCTACACTAGTAACTCTGTTTGCACTGTGGACTTGTAACTGCCAAGTCATGGTTGGGAAAGCTCTTTTGTTGAAAAGGGCCCAGTTCACTCCAGGGAATGCTGTAGGGAGTTGCTGGCGCAGGTTGTGTTAGCAGATATGGAACATTCTAAAGCCTACTTGAATTTATTGGTAGCACTACAGCCTTTGGCATTTTAATGACATTGGTATGAAGCATTGCTAACAGCACCCAGAGAGTTGGCGCGAGTGATTGATGAACACTGTGGTCTTCAAGTTGTGTGCTTGATTCACCGCATGATGATGCCTGTACGCGCTGTTAGCTTTAATCAGTATGAGGGTGCTATTCTCAAACTATTGTTCATCTTTTATGATTACGTGTTGTCCTTAGAAGAACAAGAAGAATCTGAGGAGACAGAGAATCAGATTTATATCAGACTTCTTGAAGGTATTCTTCAGAGTATACCACTGGAAAAGGATTTAGATCACCTGTTGGCTTCGTGAGTTAACTTTGATTATTTTTCGTCTGCAGTCATTTCTGGTTTAATAACAACTAATTTCTGACAATGGCATTAGCATTATATGAGCATGTTTTTCTGAGTTCATGTTAACTCCAGACCTGGATGTTGAAACTGAAACAGTCAGTAATCCAGAAGAGCCATGCTTTTAGCACTCATGAGACAGAGTGAAGCTTCAAATCTGTACTTGCAATGAGTAATGCATATTAATACTAACTTGTTTAGCAGCGTGCTTTATAACATCATTGAAAACTGTACTATCCAAAAAAATGGTGGCTTTTTCTTTTGCTTGTAATTTTAGCAAGTTTCTTGAAGAGTTTATCTCCTATGGTACAGAAGTTGAATCTAATCCCACCAAAATGGCTGCACTCAATCAAAAGATACTTCCACTTATCAGACTTCTTGAAAGAAAGTAAGTTCTATTTTTCTGTGTCAAACCCACAACCTGTAGGGTGGTGATGTAAGCTATGATCTTGGCTTATTGGGTGTGGTAAGCATAATATCCTTGCCCAGATAAATATAGTAAAAATAACTGACTCCTAATCTTTATCCGAATTTTATTTTACTGATCTGTCCTTATATATTTCATTATTACTGTAATACATGGACACAGACCTACTGGCTTTGTACAGCTGTTTGCTATGTATCATGATCTTTTCTGCTCATTATTTATCCTAGTGATCTGCATGTCAGTCATCTGTGTTAAGACATAATGGTTGATTGCTTTTGCGAAGCTACTTAAAATAGCTGATTCAGATGAGTGTGTGTGTGTGTTCGTCTTCCTTGTATTTCCTGTATTTGTCCAGTAAATGTATGTTCTTCTGCAATGCTCTGTGGAAAGCGTTGGGGATTTTGTCTGTTGACAGGTATCCTAAAGCCTTAGACTCTGTGTTGGAGAAGCATCTGCAAGATTGCACAGATGAGGCTGACCAAAATCTTTTTCACCAATTTATTTCTCTTTCATTAAGCTGTGGCAAATACAAGGTAGGTAGAAGCTCAGTTTGTGATCCTCTTATCTGGTTATACTGTTAGAAGGCTGATATTTTGGAAAAATTCTGCTCTCACTTCTTTCTAAACAAAATCTCTACCATTCCCACAAAAATAAACCCCACCAAGTTACATGTGATTTTTTTTTTTGGGGGGGCGGGGGGGACTTGATCAAAACTGTGGTAAAATCAAAAGCTATCCAATCTTTTAAGTTTGTGTTTATCATGAACAGTTATGAGAGTGAACTTTTTTTCATGGTTAAAATTTATACATTTCCTCCTGCCCCAATTGCTATCAATAATATTTTTCCTTAGGAACATGGCCACTACCTATACTGTAGTGGTTGATAATGGCAGCATAGTGGTGCCCAGCAAGGTCTCGTCTTGTCTCAGAGGTGTCTGGTTTGGGAAGGTTGACAAACAACTTTATTGTGGTTGAGAGAAGGTGGCTCAGACCTTTTTGTTACATTGATTTTATGAATGTTTACAGTCAGTAACATGGAAGAATAGAGTGACTACAGAGTTCTTCCTGTGGCATTTCTGAAGAGCAATTGAAACTCAACCTAACACAGAATAACCATGAGTGCAACAGATCTGTCCAAGGAATTTATTATTAAGAGATGGTTAGTATTATGACTGTTGTTTGCAATGATTGAAAGACTGAAAGCACTTGGGAAAAGCTTATAAACTACATAAAGAAGTGCTTCATGTATTTTTGTACTGATTTAACAAAGGCACGCATTCTGTGACTGAATAACAAGTGGATTAACAAAAAAACATGGCATGCAGAACAAAGGCATATGACTCCCTTCTAGCCTTTAAGGTTCCCGAGATAAGTGCACACAATTGGAGTGGCAGGGTTGCCTTTTTAACAGTTTCTCTCTGTGCTCTGTCACACTGACATTGTCACTAGCGCTTTCTCAGAATCTTTAGATAAGTGTAGTGCTTTTCCAGGACAAAAAGGTATCTGTGGCTTACTGAACTTTTCAAGCTATATTCCAAAAACTGTCTGCCAAAGTGAAGAAGACCAAGTATGAAACGGTTACACAACTTCGTTGTTCAGTAATTGACACTTTTCGGATCTGAATTATACAGGTTTTCTTCTGGTACAAAAACTCTCTGAAAGAATTTCTCCTGTTACCCTTATATATACTTAAAGTATTTGTAACATGCAGTGAGTCACTCTGAAATCTGTATTTCAGTTTCTGGAAGACTCTGATACCTCCCTTCTGCTTAGTTTGAATCATCCTCAGCCAGCTGTGCGGGTCCTGGCTCTTCAGCATTTGAAAGATGTTATTGAAACATCAAAGGTTTGTGTCCTGAATCTCTCACTTACAGAACAGACTTAACACATAATGTCTTCAAAAAGCTATTTGCCAGACATATCAGTTGAAGATGAGTGGTACGTTAAACTATTGATATGTCCTCCTCACTGTTTTTCATGGTGTTTTCAGTAGGCTTCTGTCACCATTTTCCCATATGCTGGAGTCTGGATGTAGATGTTGTTTATTAAGCTGCTTGTAGTCTAACATAAAATCTGACTTAATGAATACTTCTGATTTTCTTTCTTTTGTAACTGAAAGTTAGTCCACCTATTATTTGAGGTTTAATTTAGATGATTTTACTGCTTTTCTTGTACTAGGATTCAGATTATTAAAAGCTTTTAAATTTTGCTACCAACAAATGATTTTTTTTTTCTTTTGTCTCTTTTTTCCTTTATTTTTTCAGGATGGCTTTGATCAGTCTTTCTTAGAGGAAGCAATTTTTTGTCGACTCAAGGATGACAACAGAGATGTTGTAATGTCTGCTCTCAGTTCTTTGGAGGTGTGTATCTTTTGATATATCAGGTGATTTTTAGCTGATCTTAAATATGTGTGTCTGAAATTTGTTCTTTGTAATTGTCCTTCTTCTACTCATGTCCTTAGTGTGTGGCTTTTGTCAGCACAAATTTAGGAGGCTTGTGTTGTTTACCTCCTTACAATTCCTCCGAAATTTCTGCTTCCTGATCTTTCCCAAATTGTTTGCGGTTAACTTGAATTTATTGATGTTTTTTTTATGTAGCTACTAAAGCACATTATAATCTTTGATTATTATTTAAAGTGCGCTTCCTGCGTACTCTACATTTTTCTATAAAAACGCAAGCCATGTCATCTGCCTTTTGGATGGAAAATGGTGCAGTGACAGGTCCTTACGCTAGTGAGAAGTGCTTAGTTGAGTTTTTCCACATGAGAGTCATTTGATCAGTTGATAGTGGCAAAGTACTAAACTCCAGCTCAGGTTTACTGGATAGGTCTCTGGTATGCATTGTACTGATTGTTTCCAGTTAGAGTAACAGTCTGTCTTTATTGCTTCTGCTAGTAGTAGTGGAGAATATTATTAGCAGTCGTATAATTGGTCTTGTGTGTTCATTCATTCTCAATCACTAGAAAATAGGAGTAGACGCACGTGAGTGCTTCTTTAAACTTTAGCATCCTTTGTTAATGTGCCTTATATTTTTGTCATACAGATGCTATGTAAAGTAAAAGCAATTATTATTCAATTATAAAGTGTTTTGCTTATTGCTGTTAATTTTACCAAACATTTCTGTATTCTATTAAATTCTCCATACTTCAGCACATCAGGAGGGCATACTAGGCAGCCTTATAACTTATAACTTATTATTCTGGTAATATTTTTATTACATGGTCATCAATAAGAATGCAATTAGTGGTGTTTGATCTATGTTTCAACGCATTGAAGATGCAAAGCAGATGCATTTTCCATTATGATATGGTAAATTATTTTGGTTTTTATTATGTTTTTATTTATTTTTCTTGATTACTTTTCAGATTTTCAGGAAAGAAGTCAATCCAGAACTAGTTGTTTCAAGTCTTTTGAACATATTCCAGAGAGCTGATCTTTCAAAGGATGGAAAGTGGTATGTTTGTGCCTTTCTTCAGTCTACCTTCTTTCTGTATAAGTTAAATTTAAAAAATGTGACTCTAAAGAATACTTTAAAACCTATTTTTCCACTTCAAATACTTTTTGTTATGCTATATCTATACTGTGTTACAAAGACAAATTATCATTTATTTGCATACTGTTTCCCATGAGTTCCTTATTTGTTCTCACTGTTATTTGGGTTCAGAAAATCGCCATGGAAAATGGAGAACAAATCGAAGAAATGTTGCTGGTACGATTGAACAATGGGTATTCAACATCACTTGTTCTTTTTTAGGTACAAGGTTCTGGAGCGAGCAATAAAAATATTAGTCAAAGAAGAGATTTTGAAAGAGAAAAAAGAACTACTAGATGAAGCAGTAATGCAGTTGTTACCTTTTATGGTGATCACTAATGTGAATTCAAAATCTTCAGATTGGAAAATGGCTGTTTGTCTGTCAGAATGTGATCTCTGCTCCTTACACCCTTTACTGAAAGGTTGGCCAGAAGGTAAAGCATTAATTGTAGGTAATTTGGTAAAAATAAAGTTGTGACAATTTAGAATACCATGCTTATTGAACCTAAATACTTATTGAAGGAGACTGGCTGTTGTTAACAAGCTATTACGCTCTGAGTGTAAATAGAGTTCTTTAAAAAGCTCTTTGAAAAGGTGAAAAAATTGTCTATTATGTTTCTGACTGTTTCTAAATATTATTGAGCCACCAGTGTTTTAATATGTGATTTGTATACCTGGATTCTCTATGAGTTTTTTTTTTTTTCATTGGAATAGCTCTTGAAGAGGCAGTTAAATCTAGCAAGTCTGCAGAGTTGATTGAAGTAGCCAACAAGAAGATGATTCTGCTGTTTTCTGAAAACATGACTTCAGGGGATCCTTCCTTACTATTGCAAATGGTATGTGTACCGTGTTACCGTTATCTTATGAGATCTTAGCTTTCAGGTGGTACCTGTAATAGAACAAATGTGATATAGAATAACTTTGTATGTGCTCTTCTTCGTACACCCCATCCCTGGAGGTGTTCAAGGCCATGTTGGATGAGGCTTTGGGCAACCTGGTGTAGTGGAGGATTTCCCTGCCTATGGCAGGGGGGTTGGAACTAGATGATCTTTGAGGTCCCTTCCAACCCTAACCATTCTATGATTCTATGTTTCTATCAAGCTGCTAGGCAAGTATATATATATATATATATATAAAAAAGTGTAACTAAATTCCAGTAATTCTTAGTTTCCTGAAAAAAAAATCTGAAGAATAAAAAAGTATACCTGTAGATAGTTCCTAGAGAGAGGTGTTTGTGCATTCTTAGGTTTCAAAGGGTATCATTACAGAAGACAGAGATTTGTTAAAGATGAAAGAAGGTAACAGGGATTTAATTGGACATGCAAATGAAACATGGTGTAAAGTCATAGTGACATCCCACTGTCTTACAGACTTGTTGTTTTTCCTCCACTCCCTTTTCTAAGGTTGATGATCTGATAATCCTTGCTGAAACAGAATCTGACAGCATGAAACAGAAAGTAACTACTTATATAATTGGTTCAGTGCTTGTTCAGTGCTGCTGCAATACACAGATGAAGGAAAGTTATTTTTCAGTGGCTATCAGAGTCTTCCGTTTCTTGGATAAAAAAATGAAAAATCTCAGAGCTTGTGATCCTGCAGAGGTAAGATGTAAACAGTTTGGAGAGGGCATTTTCTTTGTAGTGGAGAAATCTTTTTTTATTTGAGAGCAAGAAGTTCAAAAACCTTGCGGACTGAAAAATCTTGCCTTTATTTCTTTTCAAAGCAAAGCGCACACTTGGAAGCAGTACTAGAAGCTTCCATTAAGAATTGTTTTTATGTTTTATCACTCTAGTGAGTCTGCATGAAAAAATTAAGAACTCCAGAGCTTTAGGCTGCCATCCCACTAAATGATTCAATGTTTCAGTGCTGTGGGCTTGGCACAAAGTTTGCGGCGTTTCTGCCGACTACCCCGTGGCATCATGTGGAGTCATTGTTTGAATTAGGAATATTGGGGTTTTAGTCATTGAGTTTTATGGACTTGTTCAACAGGGGAAAGAGGGAAATGCAGTCGAGTATGAAAAAGAGCTTATGCTAAGAGCAGATCCAGAGGAGTGCCATGAAAATGGTCAGAGGGCTCGAACACCTCTCCTATGAAGAAAGACTGGGTTGGGGTTGTTCAGCCTGGAGAAGAGAAGGCTCCAGGAAGACGTTATTGCTGCCCTCCAATACTTGCAGGGGGCGATAAGAACGATAGAGAGAGACTTTGTAGAAAGGCCTTTAGTGTTAGGACAAGGGCAATGGTTTTAAACTAAAAGCGGGTAGATTTAGCTTGGATATCAGGAAGAAATTCTCTACTGTGGTGGTGGTGAGGCACAGGAACAGGTTGCCCAGCAAAGTTGTGGATGCCCCATCCCTGGAAGTGTTCAAGGCCAGGTTGAATAAGGCTTTGAGCAATCTGGTCTAGTGAAAGACGTCACTGCCCACGGCAGGGGGGTTGGACTATGTGATCTTTGAAGATCCCTTCCAAACCGTTCTGTAATTCTGTGATTCTATGAATTGCCACCTCAAGCAAGTCCTTGCAACAATATTGAAAATGTTCCTGAATTTGTTAGGGTTTGGTTTATTGTGCTGCTCCATAAGCTGTTGTATTGATGCTTGTTGGGAGGTAACATGGAGGTGGAAAGAGGAGCCATCAGAGAAGCAGGAACAATGTTCAGAAAGAGTATTTCTGCATCTTTCCGCTACGTTTATTTTTATCCATATTTCCCATTGCATTTTTCTTGATTAATTTTGTTGTTGAAACAGCGTTCTTTTGTGTATGTAAGAAACCCATGTCAGCAGGGCTGTGTTTGTGTGTGTTCACTCCCTTACACACACATAGTAATACAGGGTAATTAGTTACTCTGACCTCAGATTATTCCATTAAAGGATTTTTATATATACAAATATCTGAAAGATATGGATTATGTTGCTGGAACAGAGCTAGAGGAAAGGATTAAACTGAATGTCCACAAAATGCTGTGAGGAACTCCTAATCTGTTTGAAGAGGTATCTTAGAGAGACTGGTATTTTACTTTTCTGCTACCTGTACCTTATGTACACTGTTAATTATGGTAGTAAGAGCTGGCATAGGTTTTGAAACTGCAGACGCAAGTTTAAGGGTGAAATCAGAAATGTAATTCACTTCCTAAAGATACCTCTTTTGAGGTTGGAAATTAAATATTGCTGAATTTTAGCGCTAAATTTCTGTCTTGGTTGGATAAAATTGTGACAGTATACATTAAAATTAATTTTCATTCACAGGAAACTCTCCTAAATTGGTCTGTTGAAACAATAGATGAAACTTTGGTGCCTAAGGACTTGTTAACTGCATATATAGAAAAGCTCAGTAGTGATCAGACTGCTCATGCAGAGGAGTCAGCTATGTTCCTGTTCTTATTGAGAAACTTCATTAATGGCCTAAAACCTCCTCTGTCCTTTTCAAAAGGTAGGTGTTAAGGTTTTGACTGTCTTTTATATCAATGAAGTGAAGAAGGAAGGTTATTTTTTTTTGCCTTCAGAAGCTGTGGGAAACAAGCAAGCCTTGCTTCCTTAACCTTCTTTGTTTTTAGATCTGTAAAGATTATGTACTTGTGAACATGAAATCAGCCAAATGTATTGTCTTCTTTTAAATAGAGATGTCTGTTTTCTCTTAGTTTCTGAAGTAGCTCATACGCATCTCGGGTGTCTTATTTCTAACCTGTGTTTTTTAGAGGAAACTTGGTGGAATCCCGAATCTCTGAATCAAGATAGCCAAGACTACCTGCACCTGCTTTTGGGGCTATTTGACCTACTTGTCTGCGGAGCTAGTGAGGGAAGCAATGCTGCTCAGTATAGAGCATTGATGAATCTCTTACTCAAGGTATTATTTTTGCATTTATTGCTCTGAATTATTAGTCATCAACTATTACGCAATTACATAATTTTAAGGAAAACTGAGAAAAAAGGACTGATCGTGCAACATTGCTTGTGGCATGCTAGTACTGTGAGCAGATGAAAGTCTGAGCTTCAGCTGGTTAGTTAACCCTAATTAAATGCAGTAATAGAAAACTAAAGTAAAAAAACAATAAATGGACCAGTTGAGGCAGAGATGAAAGCAGGACAAGGTCAAGAGCTTGAAGTCTGAACTAAAAGTTTTGGTCCTATCTGGGAGCAAAGCAAACAGTTGCTCTCTAAAATTTTTAAGTTTTTAAATACAGAAACTGAAAGGAAAACCTTTAGAAGACATTGCATGTTTCCTTATAACATTTTCTCATGTTTTCTCACTCTCATTGAGTGATATATTTTTGTGAAGAGAATAAGGGGTTTTGGCAGTCTGGATTTTAGATGACAGGGAGTAATAGCTGTACTTTCTGAGGAAAAGAGAAGCAAGTAATTGACACAAAGCCACCGTTACTGGAATTGGATGCTCTTTCATCAAGAACAGCACATGACAAACATAAACAGAAGAAGGAAAGAATAGCAACAATTTCATAACAAAACTTGTGTCTGATGTTAATTCTTGTATATAACTTTGTCTAATTATTAGTCACTCCAAGATCTAGTGAAATCATACTGACACTGAGCTGTTAAAGAGTGATTCAGTGCCTGGCTAGTTAGAGGCTGTTAGCAGGGAAGGAAGGATGTTATTTTGATGGGACTTTTGACTGAGCAACCTCGATCATATAGCACAGAAGAAGAGAAGAAGGTAGGAGGAGGGACTACAGAAGGTCTGTGGAATGGGGTTAATAATGTCCTAGGACCTAGTGAAGGCAACAGCTGCAGTAAGAATTTACTTCTTTGTGGAGTATTCCTGGTCTCCAATTTTGAGGGTGTTTAATTTGAAAGGATCAAGAAAGTTATTTTTGCCCACTCTGGAACCGTTAATGCAACTAGAACCTGTATCTTGACAGACTTTTGGAAAAGAGAATAGGCAAGAGTATGTCAGAAGCTGTATAAGTTGTTCTGGCAAGCTTTTTTCAGTCTGCAGGATGTTGAGAGGGCATTCCTGGTTTGTGGTTTATCAGAAGTTGTGAGTAGTAGTTTGCCAGTGAAGTCAAAGTTATTAAACAAGTGCTTTTCTCTTTTTTCTTTTTTATTTTTTTCTTTTGTTTTTTTTTTTGTTAATTTTAAGGTACATCTAAAAGATTCGGAGGTTCTCTTCAAATTCCTTTCAATTTTATGGACTTACAGTTACAACCTTTCAAATCATCTGAACTATGAAGTCAGTGCAATGCTACAGACTCAAGCTTTATACATTGGCTATGCACTGCTGGAATCACAGACATACCAAAAAAAGAAACAGCTGGTATCGCCATCATCTCCAGGTAAAGTAAAACAGTATCTAACTCTCATCTTAAGACTTAATCACAATATTTTTTAATTTTGTGCAATTTTACTATGTTTTATACCATGAAGGATATCTATAGTCATTTATGTTCAGTTGCACTAGGCTGAAACAGCTCTGTTTCTTGCTGATTCACTGCTGCAGTTACTAGCCCAAGTTTGGAAGTAGGTGAAACCACTTTTTAATCTTAAAAGCGTTAAAGAAACGTGCTCCTATGCTGAAGAAGTCATAGAATCATAGAATGGTTAGGGTCGGAAGGATCCTCAAAGATCATCTAGTTCCAACTCCTCTGCTATGGGCAGGGACACCCTCCACTACACCAGGTTGCTCAAAGCCTCATCCAACCTGGCCTTGAACACTTCCAGGGATGGGGCATTCACAAACTCTCTGGGAAACCTGTTCCAGTGCCTCAACAGCCTCAGAGTGAAGAATTTCTTCCTTAGATGTAATCTAAATCTACCCTCTTTCAAGTCATTACACCTTAGACCCCTTAGTCTTACCACTACATGTCCTTGTAAAAAGTCCCTCTCCAGCTTTCTTGGACGCCTCCTTTAGGTACTGGAAGGCTGCTGTACAGTCTCCCTGGAGCCTTTAAGGAAGTGGAGGAAGTGCTTGCATATCTTCCAGGTGTTAAGGGCAAAAATAAAAATTTTACTCTGGTTTTACTGCTCTATCAGAAAAGTCTAAGTCAGATGTTTCAACATTTGAATGTTCTCTTCAGGGTTTCTCTAGGCAACCTGTTCCAGTGCCTCACCACCCTCAGAGTGAGGAATTTCTTCCTTATATCTAATCTAAATCTCCCCTCTTTCAGTTTAAATCCATTGCCCCTTGTCGTATCACTACACGCCCTTGTAAAAAGTCCCTCTTCAGCTTTCCTGTAGGCCCCCTTTAAGTACTGGAAGGCTGCAATAAGATCACCCCAGAGCCTTCTCTTCTCCAGGCTGAACAGCCCCAACTCTCTCAGCCTGTCTTCATAGCAGAGGTGCTCCAGCCCTCTGATCATCTTCACGACCCTCCTCTGGACCCACTCCAACAGCCCCATGTCCTTCTTGTGTTGGGGACTCCAGAGCTGAAGGCAGTATTCCAGGTGGGGTCTCACGAGAGCAGAGTAGAGGGGCAGAATCACCTCCCTTGACCTGCTGGCCACACTTCTGTGGATGCAACCCAAGATACAGTTGGCTTTCTGGGCTGCCAGCGCACATTGCCGGCTCATGTTGAGCTTCTCATCCACCAGCGCTCCTAAGTCCTTTTTCTCCATGCTGCTCTCAATCCATTCTCTGCCCAGCCTGTACTTGTGCTTGGGATTGCCCCGACCCATGTGCAGGACCTTAATTTCTGTGCAGTATAAGGATGTGGGAGTCAGTAGCCATATGTGAACTCTCTGAGCTTAAATACAAATATAAGGACTGTGATGAAGAAATTCAGAGCCATGGATCTGTGAGATTCACATTGTTTTTATGTAGTCTAGAGATTTTTAGTGAAAAGAGATTACTTTTTAATTCCAAAGTAATGTTGCTGCCTCTTCAGACATACGGTAAAATTATGACCGCTCACTGTATTCTGTTGTCTTTCCTCCTTCCTTCCCTCACTGTTTTTGCAGTGCTGATATCTTTGCTAATTAACTTGGGTAGTCCTGTGAGTGAAGTTCGAAGGGCTGCTCTCAACTGCCTCCATTCCTTGAGAGGGATAAAGGAGTCTCTATTTCATCCTATTCTTCAGCATTTGGAGCAAAAGACAGAAGAGATCATATCTGACCCTACATACATAACACAGGTATTTTTGTTAAGGTGTACATTAATCCAAGGTTTTTTTGCTGCTGTGAGCTCTCATCTTTTCCAGAAGAAATCAAGTTAACTGGGAAAGTTCGTTGTCTTTGTATGCTATAGTAGACTGATTTATTTTTTTTAAAGGACTTTAAAAACATTCAAGTGATTTATTACATGCAGAGAATTGAGAGTATCAGTCAATTAAGAAGTATTTACTGGTGGTTTATTTACAGATGAGGAATTCTGTTTGTATCTAGATTGCATTATTATGAAAACATTGAATAAATGTTGTTTCAAGGCATTTTTATTGCAGGGAAAGAACTTAAATTTTCACTTTGTTAATGAACTAGATTATGGAAACTCTATTTGAGGAGCTTGAGACACAACCAAAACAGAAATCCCAGAAGAAAAAATTGTCGGAAGCTTTGGAAAGCATACTCGATTGTGTACAGAACCCTATTTTCCCATCATATATTGCAAGAAACTTAATGAAAATTCTTCATGGACTTCATGGTGAGGTAAGTGCAGCCTTTCTAGCTGTTTTATGTGTTCTGCACTTGATTGAAATGCTGAAATCAAATTGCATTTAGTAATACTGCTGTTAAATAATTTCATAATGTATTATATTAGGCATTAAGTTGACACCTCTAATAATATGCAGTAGTGCTGCAAAATACGATTTCATGAAACATAGAATATTTGTGTGCTCCATCCAGACATGTAAGGGCTGCAGAATTTTGTGCTTGAGCTGTTGAGGAAACTCCCTTGATGTTACTGAAAAAGACTGTTTCACAAGAAGATTCTTCCAGAAGAAATTTATTACCTTGGTTAGATATCAGGGAATACAGAGTTTTCTGTACAGAATTGTAACACAGTAGGTAGTACTATCAATTTTATTTTACTATAACCTCGTTTTATCTAGTATATTCAGATTTATCTTCTCTAAATGCTGGAAAATATGTGAGTTCAGTGTACAAAAAATGAGTGAAATTATGAATTTTACACTCTGTTCAGTTGTATTTGTCTTGAAGGGATTGTAAACTGCATAGAGGATGAGTGTTCTTACCTCACATTTGGCTTTTGTAGGAGACAACAGTCATAAATCAGTGAAAAAAATTGCTTTCTGTACTCTAAAAATAGGGAATACTATTCTGCAAAGGAAAATAGCGAAGTAGCAGATGAGCATGTACTTGTGGTAATCTCACAATAAGTCTTGTATTTTTCCTCTTGAATAGCTGTTGCATAAAATACTGTATACAGTGTGTTATCAGAGAGCGGATGTTGTAGTAAAATGAAGCTGTGCTATTGGAAGTTTGTTAAAATGAGAATGGATAGAAACTTACCTTACTAATTTCCTCTGTTTGCAGATGATTCTTTCTCACCTCTTGCCTGCACTAGACCGGTTGCTAGAGAAGGTCTTTAAGAAACCTGAGGCAATGTTGAAAGATGAAGTTGTTCTCCTGCATCTCATCCTTGGAAAGTTTAATGAATATTCAGCACCCCTCTTGTGCAAGAATCAGCAGAGTCTGGATTTATTTATCAAAAGTCTGCATGCTGCCAAGAAAATCTATGAGGAAGTGCCACCTTTTCAGATCACAGCGCTTGGACAGGTATGGCTTTCTGAAAAATAATTAATTTTTATGCTTAAAGCAAATAGCAGTGGTTAGGATTGGATTTACAAGGACTGTTTCTGTATTAAGGAGTCCAAAGCTTTTGACATCTCTTCCTTTTAATACAAGTTTTCAGTCTCCATAGTGTCTTTGAAACATCTAAACAGGCTGCAAAACTTTCTCTTTTAAACTTACCAGAAGGAGAAATTGCTGCTTGTTTTATTTTTGCATTTTGACAAGTACAAAATGGAAATATCACTGTATTTGCATAGAGATGAATACCTGTATCATTGCCTGCAGACACTAATGTTTTACTTGTCCTTAGGTTTTTTTTGTCAGTCAGGCAGGAGCTTTACTTTATGTTTTTCTTCTGAGGGAAGATTGTCAAGAAAATACTGTAGGTGAGAAATAGTCTCATTTGAAGGAGGCTACAAATTCAGGCCTTCTGTTAGCCCGGTATTAGTGTATACTTACGGAAGGCTGGCAACAGCAGGATTGTTCCCCCCACCAGGCAAGGTGTGTGAAGAATTTCAGAAACCACTGTATCTGATGGATATTTCAGAAGTATGTGCTTTGCATCTAAGGATTCTTGGATATATAGAAATACATAGTTGATATGCAAATTTTTACGATATATGTTCGTACTAACCTGTGTGTGATTGGGTGTGTCATACTTCATCTAATATACCTAAGTTCTGTAGCCTGTGATTTTGTTACCTGCTTACAGTAAACCTCTCTACGTCCTTTCTCTTTTCCCTTTTGTAGATTACTAAACCGTTCTTTGCAGCTGTGTCAGATGGGATGGTGCAAGAGAAGCTGTTAAAAGTATTGTTTGACTTACTGTTAAACTGTAAGAACCCTCTTTGTGCCCAGACCATTAGCAGTGTGTTTAAAGGGGTAAGTAACACACTCCAGAACACAGAAATATGTTCTAACCTCTTGCAGTGGTTCTGTGTCACTACATTCAGTAACACTCGATGTTCATATCATTCATAGCATGAAAGGAATTGGAAACTATCTGTCACATAATACAGTTGTCTTAATGACATGAAAAGTTTGTTAAATGACTGCTTTTAGAAGGTATTTCTTTAAAAGCCGTGTATCAGTCACTTACTATACTACGTTAATGAATTCAGCAGAAGTCACTTCTTTCTGCTGCACTGATTTTCATCTTTTGGGTAAAAACTGTTTTTCTCTTTTTGTATAGTGACTGGGAGACTTCTCTCACAATAGCTTAATTGTAGCTTTCATGTAGCAATTTATTATATTACATGGATTTGAAATCACTTCCTCATTTTATTTGCTATAAGAACTACAAGTAGGGCAGGCATTCAGAGACTGGTGATATGACCTGAATATGTGGATTACATACCCGTATGTGCATGAAGGGAACATGTGTTTAAAAAAAAGGAGGGGGCATAGGTGTGTGATACGACACGTTGTTCATTGCTACTTGCATTATTATTCCCTGTTTTAGATTTCAGTGTGTGCTGAGCAGATTGTCAGAGAACTGGAGCCTCCTGAGAAAACCAAAAGTCTGGCCACTGTTCAGCAAACTAGAAGGCAGAAAATGCAGCAACAGAGGTAAAATAACTAGAAACCCAAAAATATTATCTGTACAGTTTGAAAAGGCCAGTTGTTTTACTACATTTCATAGTTTGTATTAAAAGCATATAAGCATTTATTTCTTCTTTTACCCTGCACAGTAATGAGCTACTTTCGTCAGGAGGAAACCGATTCATGTTGCTGTTTGAGAACTGATGAAACTAAAGTCAAAATTTAGAATTAAAAAAAAAAAATCATCCAGTAGTTCTAAAGTTGGCATTTGCTCTTGTGTAATCTAGCTTGACACAGTTGAACAACGTTAATTTTCTAGGTACTAAATTTGGTTAGTAATAAAAATGTGTGGATGAATTATGTATACATGGCTGAAGCCTAAAGGTGCTCATCAAAATGTTCCTGTTAGTTGACTGAAAAACAGTATTTTCTTTCAGTTAAAATACTAATGTTTAGATTTCTTCATCTTGTTTCTTCTCCTTTCTCATCAGGAAGGAGCTGTTTTGTCCACTCTACTTATTCTCTTCTTTAAGCATCGGCTGTCAGCTGTTGTTGAAACAGGATATTGAGTTGATTTTCTTGGTTTGACCTAGAATAGCTGTTCTTACTTTCCTTCACTTGACCTTTTTTAACAATCAGCAACTATTATTAGATTGATCCATCTGTAAACTGTGTCTGTCAGAGTTTACAAATGCACACACTTGCACACACACCCATTGCCTGCATAGTCAGTGGTTTAGACGACTAGTAGTTCCAAAGATGCGAATTTCCTGGATGGCAAGCACATCAGCATTTGGACAGTTATTTCGTAATAGATTTTATGTTTTTTTCAGCAGAAGTCTGCTTCATTGTATAGAATTTTTGTATACATGGAAGGCATGCTATACTTATTTGTTTTTCATGTTTGGTCTGGATTTTCTGTTGATTGTTTAAAATGCGTTGCTGCGTTAATCAAAAGCCCACACATTGCTACCTCTCCCAGGAGAAGCAGTAAAGGATATTACTATGTGAAAGAAAAATTGTCTTTTTTTACTTATGTGTGTGTATGTTCCCCAAAACACTGTACTATTTTCTTTGTAGCTGTATATCCTGATTGTTTGTCTTACCTTTTTAGAAAGCCTCAAGATGCAGAATCGGCGCCAGAAACAAGCCACTTCAGCTGGCAGAGGGTCATGCTTATTCTGGAATTACTGCAGCATAAGAAGAAACTTAGACGTCCGCAGGCATTGGTACCTGCGCTTTTTAACCTGCTGAGCCGGTAATCGTGCCTCCATGACACAGGAGTCCTTGAGCATTCTCTTCTGCAGCAGATGCTGTAAAGCGTTAAGATATGGGCTACTTTCGTCTGCTTTCTTGCCATGTTTTGTGGCTTGCCTTGCCTCTTTTACTTGAACTTCTTTTGGGTAAATCAGATGAAGGGAATGGGAAGTTGTTACGACTTTTTTTGTCCTTTAAACAATGTGATGGGCTTTTTAATATATATATATATATTTTTTTTACCTGATGCATAGCTTCTTATGTGAAGACTTTGTTTCTCAGGTAGAGGGCTTGGGATTGCTAAGAAGGATGACACCTGTGCAGATGAGAACTGGCATAATTGACAGGACTTGTGTCTTTTGCAGAGCTATTATAATAATACTTCAAGCTTTAAAATTCCTCCCAAAACATTGTGAAACGGCCTTCATCCAGTGCAACCTAAGAAAAATAGCACTTTTTCTGCCAGTCCTATCTGCAGGCACTTAGGAAAGTTTACATATAGATTGGGTATTTATCTTTTTTCCTTATGACTTGCCTTTACATAGACTGGCAATCATATTTCCAGTAATCATCTTATACTCTTAACAGTGCTTTTATTAGACCAGCTGATGTATTTGAAAACAAAAAAGAAGAGACACTTTTTGGCAAACACTTCTTAGAAGCCTCAATTTAGAACTTCTATAGACTGAAGATTGCAGTTTCTTATTTGTATCTTAATATGCAGTTTATTCACTTATTTTTCTGTCTCCTTTTTTAATCTCTAATTTTTTTCCTGAATGCATAGGTGCCTGGAACCTATGGCATCAGAAGAAGAAAACATGGAATATACAAAGCAGCTAATCCTCAGCTGCCTGCTAAGCATCTGTCAGAAATTGTCCTCAGATGGCAGCAAGATCCCAGCAGGTAAAAACTGCCAGACTCATATCTTGGTACTTCTCTTACCAGTACGTCATTAAAACAATGGCCTCAAACTTTTTCTTCCCTCAGTCTACACTGTATTGCTGAGGAGAGATGGATTCTTTTATGGAGTATATAAATTTGCCTTCTTAATCATTTTTTGTAAATCCCTTGGGTATGGTTTGCAAATTGAAACCAGTGATTGAATGTACTGTTTATTCCTACATGGACAACCAT
The DNA here is from genome assembly GCF_009769465.1 of Tauraco erythrolophus. NCBI lineage: Eukaryota > Metazoa > Chordata > Aves > Musophagiformes > Musophagidae > Tauraco > Tauraco erythrolophus. The sequence goes on along the minus strand of NC_141466.1, from coordinate 88,219,667 downwards.
TAAAATGTTAATCAGTTAATATTTTTTTACTTACAGATATCCTTGACAAAGAAAAATTCAATGTGGAAGTGATAGTTCAGTGCATCAGGATTTCTAAAATGCCCCAGACACACCACCATGCACTGCTTCTCCTTGGTGCTGTTGCTGGCATGTTTCCCGTAAGTAGTACCTGAAATTTATGCGTCGGCTCTTCTCTTCAGGTTCCAAATATTGGGAAGAGTGAAGAACGTATAGAGCTCTTCTATGGGGAGAAACTTTCTGAAAGGAGCAAGAGGCAAAATTTACAACTTCTCTGCTATTTTAGGACTTTATATTTCATTTTACTTGAAAACAAACTTTTGTCTTGACGCTTTGGTCACTATTCATTTATGACTATGCGTTTCATTGCATTAGAAACGGAAGCAGTTTTTTGACAACAGCCCGGCCTCCCCTTCCCGCTGGGGTCGAAGTTGTGGTGCGTTGTTTCTTCTTTCCTTTGCTTTTTTAGATACAAGGGAGAAAACATCTAGCCTGATAGCTGGTATTCTTACGAGTTCCTGTCTTGTACAACACTGAGAAATGTGGTTGTAGTTGATGATAAAACCAGATTGGTCTGATTTTAATCAAACAAGAAACAGGCCTTTTCTTCTGTGGATGGAAATTAGACTGTGTACTCACTCTTCTAAGTAAGGTTCTTTTGCTTTGAAACTGTAAAAGCAGCAAAGCGTATCCTGACGTATCAAACTCAGTTTGCTTCTTTATCTTACCTCAGTACTTTCTCCACACATTTGGAAAGAGAGTGGTGTTTTCCCCAAAGAAAAAACTGGACTGTTTTTGACAAACTTTTGAAGGATTTGGCTTTTTTGTTGTTGGAGTTGTTTTTCTTTGTCGCCATCTTACTGCCATGACCTGCTATAGAACCAAGCTTTTATTCTACATTAATGTTGGTTCTTACAAGATTTTCAAGGTCAGACTACAAGGAAATGTTTTGTATGAGTCTCATCTCTCTTTTTAATAAAATCTAAAACACTGCTTCAGTTTACAAAACGGAATGAAAAATGTGCCTATAACTTCTTGCTCTTAAGTTCTGGCAAAATCAAGGAAACTAACTCTTGAGCCAAGTGACACTTCTAATCCAGCCTTCCTAAAATTAAAATGAGCATGGTTGGTTTCCATTGTAGGATTGTAGATACTGCAGATGTTCTACAGATGTAAAAAGAGTGGGTGAGAAAAGGGTATGAAAATCACAGGAATTTGTGCCACACTTACATTTGTGCTTCTGCAAATCTCTGCATAGCTGACTTTGCTTGTCATACTACCATGGCACTTAGTTGAAGAATGCAAGGTATTTCATCAAATTAAACTCTCAATTTCCACGCTTTAATTACTTGCTTAGAAATGTATCTTGGTTTCTAAATAATGTTGCAATTCTAACAATCACATAGTAAGTAGCTTTAAGGGACACTATACATTTAAAATTAGTTTAGTGGAGATTTTGGAAGATACTAATGATTCTCATTTTCTTTTATAGGAATCTAGTGGCATTTGTGGGAAGGAGAAATGCCTTGAGGTATAATATGCCGAGCAGCACAGTTCGAAAAATAAACTAATCTCATCTATCTTCTTTTCCAGGATAAAGTTCTCCATAACATTATGCCTATTTTTACATTCATGGGAGCAAATGTTCTGCGTCTGGATGATACTTACACATTCCAAGTCATTAATAAGACAGTGCAAATGGTTATTCCTGCTCTTATACAGGTAAATTTGTCTACATAATGGAAAGCAGTAGAAAAATGTCTCTTTCTGTTAGAGAAATCAAATTGCTGTCTCTCTTCTATATTTTTTTTGATTTATTTTTTTATTTAAAACCTTTCATAACAGCCATCACAAGTTTCTGTGACAAATTATTTATGGCACACACAATTCTTACATGTGGGGAGAACCTAATGTTTCTTACCTGAGATCATGCAGCCTACTTGTATTATTTTTGAATCCAAGACCCTAACTATCAGGCTTACAGGCAAAGTTTTCAGAAGGATGGGACATTGCTTTCCCTTGAAAACGTCCTGCTTGTTTCAGCTGATGCCAAGTAATGTTTGTTCGGGTTTTTTTTCTTTTTTCTCTCATCTTTTTTTTCCTTTTTATTCTTTTTTTCCCCCTTTTTTTAAAAATTTTATTTATTTCTATATATTTAAATTGTATTATCTTCCTTAAACACTGAAAAGGAACTGTGGGATTTAAAACTTTTTATTCTGGAGCACTTATATTTTCCTTGAGATTATGTTTGTCCTAATGCCATTATCAGACACAAAGTGCTTTGTCTCATTTTCTGAATTTACAAGAAAGAACTTGTACCTGCCTGCGATAATCCGTTTGAATTGCCGTACCTGTTTGTTCACAGGCTGAAGACAGTGATTTGTCAGAGTCCTCGGGAAGCGTGGAAGAGGTGGTGATAAAGATCATTCGTGTGTTCGTGGATGCCTTGCCCCATGTGCCGGAGCACCGGCGCCTGCCAATCCTGGCCCAGCTGATCACTACGGTGGGAGGAGACAAGTTCCTCTGGGTTCTCCTGGTGCTGCTGTTTGAGCAGTATGTGACCAAAACTGTGACTGCAACGTCAAGCGCAGACAAGGTTAGAAGACTAGTGGGGTCAACTTTTTCCTGGAGAGACTGATCTTCTCCTTTCTGTTCATGGCTTTGCCTTTAAGAAGGTGCAAGATAAGCCCCTAGGTTATGCTACAATAAGTGGTGAGCTCTGAGCTTGTGCTGTAGCAGAACCTGATGGTGATGTTGGCTACGATTTGTATTGCAGATACACTATTGTTTTGTCCTGGAGCCTGAACAATAAATCAGATCGCATTATACAGCAGACCATGACCTGAAGAGCTGATAATATAATTATGAAGTGCTTCAGTATTTTTAAAGTTGTTTTTTTTTTCTTTAATTGTGTTTATGAAACATGATACTGGTCTTCCTGTACAGACCAAGATAAACCCTGTCATGTTTTTTGTGTAGGCAAGCCCTCAGATTAGGTGAAAGCGTAGTTTATGGGGAAAACTAAAAGAACATTGGTGAGAAGATACAGTCTTCACTGTAGCAATTTAATCTTTTTCCATGCCCTCTGGAATTACATTCTCTCCAAGAGCTTGCAGCTATTACCTGTGGTGTTAATCCTGGCAGTATCCAGCTCACCATGGCATTTTCACAAACTCACTGAGGAGTTTTTGAGTCTTTTCATCATTATTAATACTTTTGGTTTTTTAAATCTTGAAATATTTTTTTTTCTTTCTAAACCATAAACAGGATGCTGTTCTGGAAGCAGACACTGAATTTTGGATTTCCATCTGTTCCGAATTTAATGTACGTTCTCAGTTCCAGAGCATGATGAAAATAATCCAGTACTTGACAGAGCTGCCAGAGAACAAAGAAGGTAATCACAAAACAGAGCCAGCAAATGCGTGCAAACCTTCCTATTACTCCTCTAGACAGAAGACTAAAAGATACAGAATTGCTCTAATGATGACTTTTTTTTTAAATAAAATGGCTGAGATACGTGATTACTTTTTTTTTTTCCTTCTTTTAATCCTAGAGTAATATGAGCACTTAGAATCAAACAGTACTCCTCATTTAGAAGGTACAGAAATCATTTAGTTAAAATAAAAAAGCTATTATTCATAGCAAACAGGATCACAGGGACCACCAGTCATTTCTGGAGTTTTTTTAAGGTTTCATTTTTTTCTACTACACTATAGTCAAGGAGTAATTAAGCAATATGTTTTAGTACTTTTCCAGTCTGTTATTTCAAAGAGCATTGGGGAAGGTGGGAGAGGGTCCTTTGCTTCTTTGTAAGGAAGGACTTGCCGTATTTGTTGTTTGAACACGTTTTCTCAGCCAGGAAGGACCAGGTAATGACACTGAAAGCAGTTTTCCCAAGTATGTGACACACAGTGTATGTGGTCCTGCCTCAGACGTCTCCCATGCTTGTAGCCATGTGTACTGTAGGTTTAGCACCAAGAAAAAACAAGGTTCTTCACGTAAAAATAATCAGATGAAGTGGTGGTGAAATGGCACTACTACTTTTAAGGCTGTTGAAATGAAAAATTTCTCTCCTGTGGTATTTCAAAGCATCTTTTTTTGAACTTTGACATGATTTTGGATGCACAGAATGACTCCTTGATAGGCGTCTGGCTTTAATTTTACTTTGTTTCTGTAATCGGAAATCAAATGTCTTTTTCTCTTGGCTGAAAATTTGTTTTGCAAATGTTTTCAACAGATGATCCTGGGCCAAAAAAGTCAAGAACATGCAAGACAAAACTAAAAAATCAGGATGGGCAGCTCTTTAATGTGGAGTCTCACTCGGACAAACAACTACGGCATTTCAAATTCTTGTCAGTCTCCTTCATGTCACAACTTCTATCCTCTCAGAGTTTTGTGAAAAAGGTAATAATGGCAGATCACTTTAAACTGATCACTTTAAGTAATTGTGCCATACTGTAACAGATGAGGTTTAATTTGCTTTTTAGTATGGCTTTATATTCAAAGGGGATGAAAGAGTACGCTGTCCAGTGTATCTTGCTGACACCTTTATTGACACAGTTTTGAAACCTCTCAGTAATGTCAATTATTTTTTAGTAAGGCTTTTCCAGATAGACTCAGTTTGTGTGACTGATGAATAGGTAACAAAGTGAAATTCTGGTCCCAGTGGATTCCCACGGGCTTTATGGAGTCTGGAATTTCACTCACACTCTGTCTAAGTCCAAGTTTGGTGTGGGATTCATACTATTAACTCTGAAAAGACAAAATAAATGTCACAAACTTTAAGCTGTGGCTCTAGCTGGAAGTAGTGCCCAATGTTTCAACTGAAAATCATCCACCAGGATGAAATGTATTTGCTACTGTGACTGTATTGCCTTAGATTCTCTTATTTTCTTTAAGAATGATGGCTTAAGTGCAAATGTGGGGAACTCGCAATTACCATGTTAGTGGACATTTCATTCAGAAAAAAAAAAGAGTTTGCATATACTGGGATATTAACTTTATGAGGGGGTATAAGTTTCATACTTAAGAGTTTTCATTCTTTTAAACCAGATAGTTGACTGTGCAGAAACAGAAGAGCTGCAGACGTTGGAACAGAGGTATGCTTTAAACTGCTTCACTCCTATTTGTAGCTTTTACTGCAACCTGGGAATATTTTTTAAACTTAATCCCATTAGAGTGTGTTTCTCCCCAAGGATACTTGTACTGTTGTCCTCAGCAAAGAGCAGTATTTATTATATGCAAGTTATTTGGGTTTTGGTTTGCTTTTTTTTTTAATATGATGTGGAGGTTTTTATTTCTGAAAGATTGCTGTATTCAATATCCACTCTTTCTCTGTTTCTGATAGTGCTTATTTACCTACTTGGCCATAACTATTATGCTATTGATGATAGAATCTTTAAAAGAATTCCAGATTTTTAGCAAAACATACTACTTCATTTGTAGGGGAAAAAAAAAAAAAATCATTATGCACAAGTGCCCCTAAATTGGGGTAAGAAAATTACCAATAATCACAGATTACAGTTGTAGTTATGGGACTATAAAAGCCAGTGATGCAAAATTGAGAGTTTCTTTTGTGGAAGCATAACTTTTATGTTTGTTCTAAGTGAATAAGGGTGTAGGATTTATTTTAAATTCTGTGTTCCTTAGATGCTCATTTTTAAACATCTTTATCTTCCCAGATTGTTTTTGTGTTAGAGTTGTTAAGTAGAACTGCCGTTGTATGTAGATGCTAATTTGGGGGTACCAGGTAGACATCTTTAATGTGCACATGATTTTCCTTATTGCCATAGCTTTTTGTTAATATGTAGATGAGCTATACTAGCCTTTCCATTATGTGTTTAATTTTCCTTTATTGTTGCTGTTTCATGAAATTTTACCCTTTGCAGTAATAAAGTCGACTTCCTTAGTGTCCGTGTGACTTAATAAAAGATGCTTCCTTTCCATCTAGGCTATTAGAAGAAGTTCTTCACTATATAAACACTGTGGCATCTTCAGTGGAAGGAAACATGGACAAGCCAACAGCCAAATTTTGGAGGGTTCTGCTTAACAAGTCCTATGATATGCTGGATAAAGTATGTCTCATTAGCCCTCACGTTAGCAATGAGACATTTCTGCTTTTGCTTATTACTACCATTGTAACCTTTGTAGGGATTCTCCTTGGATTAGTACTAATCGTTATTGGTTGGTTTGCAACCTGGTGCATCATTGTTTAAATTTGTCTAACAACTTTAATAACTACAGCTACCAGCTTAGACAGAACAACCAGAAGACAAATCAGGAATGCTTATTTCCTCTAGTATTTTGCTGGCTGGAAGCGGTCATTTCACTGTCTCTCTGGTGGAGAAGAATGGCTTTTGGCAGCATTTCTCACTGTTAACTCATAAAATGATTTAACTAATGCTAATGGAACTGCTGTATATTTCTACATGGAATTTAAATGGAGGAAAAAATCCTTATGCTTTTCTTCCTAATCTTTTTCTAATCAGAAGTGTATTTGTAGAATTGGACTGGCTATCTCGTTGCATGCTGGGGAGCATACATCTTTTCACAGCTTGGATTTTTTTTTTTTTTTGCCTGTGAAGCATATTCCAGTTTCATAATGTACATGCACAGGGCACTACCACAAGTATTTTAGAGTAAGGAGAGACACCTCACCAGTGTAGACAAAAGGAATTGCTGAGAACCTGCTTTGTTCATTTGCTTGCCTCAGATACAGCATTGCTAGCCCATCCTCTCTTCCTTGATCCTGAAACCCATGTGGAAAGTTAAAGAGAGTTTTCTTGTCTGTTTTGGAGGCTCCTATGTCACAGGGCATGGAAGAACATTTATGGTATTGTTTTGTTTGTGTTTTCTTATAGGTCAATGCCTTATTGCCAACAGAAACCTTCATCCCTGTAATTAGGGGACTATTGACGAATCAGCTCCCATCTGTGAGACGTAAGGCAATGGAACTTTTGAACAATAAGGTGCAGCAGCGCACAAGGTGGCAGAAGAGCCAGGTGAGGTGAAGTGGTGGTTAAACTCAGTTCTTTTAGCAGAAGTACACGGAGAGAGATTGATGTAGAAGTGGTTTGCTCTAGGTAAAGACGTCACGTACCAGTGCCGAGTCTGGCACACAGCTCTTGAGTAGTGAGATGTAGGCTACCTGCCCGTAGTTACTTTCCAAGTTCTGAGTTTCTAATTGTTTGTCTAATGTGTGTGTTCTCTTGTCCTCTTAGATCCTGCAGCTCTTGGAGCTGGTTCCTGAGCTCATTGCTATTGTGCAGTGTAAAAGAAAGGAGGAAGAGGAGGAGCAAGCCATCAACAGGCAGACTGCTTTGTTCAGCCTCAAGCTACTTTGCAGAGGTTTTGGCACAGAAAATCCAGTGCCATTTGTACCTGTTCTGAAAACTGCCATTGATCTAATTTCTTCAGAGAAGGAGGAGAAGAATGTGATGGGAAGTGCTTTGCTTTGTATAGCTGAGGTCACCTGTACACTGAAAGCCCAGGCAATACCTCAACTTCCAAGGTACTGTTGGATTCTTTTTAACAGAACCAACTGCAGCAGGAATTAGTTATACTAAAGTGCATTATTGAAGTGTCATGGTTTTAGGCTGATCCAGCAACTAAAACTCACACAGTCTCTCCTTCTCCAGTAAAGTAGAGAGGAGAGAAGAAAAAAACAAAGGGACTGAGGGTTGAGACAAGAACAGAGGGAGCACCCACCAACCATGGTCCTGGCAAAACAGACATGGCTTTCTCAAAGCAAAACAGTTTATTAATGATTACTTAGAAGGACAAAGGGAAACAAAACCGATTACTCGAGAGGACAGAAAGAAACAAAACCAGATCTTAAAACTGACACCTTCCCCCCACTTTCCTCTTCCTCCCAGCTCTACCTCCTCCCCCCAGCAGCACAGGGGGCAGGGACTGGGGAAGTGCAGGTCAGTTCATTCCGTGCTGTTACTGCTGCTTCTTTCTTAAAGGAGGAGGAGTCCTTACACCCTTTTCCCCTGCTCCAATGGATCCCCTACCCACGAGGAAAAATCCACAAACTTCTCCACTGTGAGTCCAGCCCACAGGAAGCAATCCTTCCCCACAGATTGCTCCGGTGTGGGCTTTACCACAGTCTCGGATACTTAGGGAGCTGTAGCCACTCGCTCCGGCGTGGGTCGTCACGCAGACTCCAGATGCCTCTCTGCCTTGTCGTGCACCCCAACACGACCATCCTCAGGCTCAGGCATCTTCTCCCCACGGGCTGCGAGTGGGTCTCTGCTCCACCGAGGCCGTCCTGGTTGCAGGGGGCCGCCTGCTATCTCACCATCAGCCGCAGGGGAAACTCGGCTCCGGCACACCTCCTCCCGCTCCATCCTCACTGACCTGGTGTCGATGCAGCTGTTTCTCTCAGATCTCAGTCCTCTCCAGGTGAACTCAGCCCAGTGGGCACCCTGGGAGTGGGGTGCCCCCGAGTTCCCCAGCTGGCTCCGCCGCCGCCATTCTCCGTGGGCGGCGCCGGCCCGACGCAGGCAGCTGCCCGACCAGGAGCCAGGGAGCGGGGGCAGTGCCCTCCTCCCTTCTCTGCTCGATCCTGGGCAAAGCACCTTTTCCGGTTCCTTTGTCCTGACTTAAATAGGGCAATTCGCAGAGGCGCCCTATTGGCTCAACCCCGAGGGGGATGGCAGTCTGATCTGGTGGCCAGAACTAAGCCTAACCTGGTTCCAAAACCGGGGAGGTCGCAGGGAGCAAAACCCCTCTCCTGCCACCAGAACCCGCCCCCCCTCCACATCAAACCATGACATTAAGGAATGCTGATGGCAGTGGCAGACTGCCAAATGGCAGACTGCCCGTGTGTGTGTGTTTTGTGTAGGTAAGAACAGAGGTATTTCTGGTGCTTGAAGGTGCTTCCTGGTGATAGAACTAAGAAGCTAGTGGGGAAACTGTAAGAGTTTTATACTCAGTAGAGTTCCTTGTGGAGTCTGCTGCTGTGAACAGAGGGTCAGTCTTTATGGCTTTAGAAAAGTCAGACCATATTCTGTATTTTTACTGTAGAACAGATTGCATTTAAAAACACAAGAACCAGTACAGTTGGAAACCCTGCATGTAACATTATTTTATTCTTCCTATTCAAGAAGAATTCAAGCATCTAACTTGTTGCTTTTAAGTCTGTTTTATCTCATGACAAATATAAGTTTATTTGCTTTGAGCAACCTGATCTAGTGAAATATGTCTCTGCCCACAGCAGGGGGGTTGGACTAGATGATCTTTAAAGGTCCCTTCTGACCCACACCATTCTATGATCCTGTAATTCTAAATCCAATATCCTTCATTAGCATTGAAAAAATGAAATAGAGCAGAAGAGCCCAGAATACTGAGTTTTCTCAAATATGCACATAGAATTTCATGTGAAAAGTGTCCCTGCAGGCTTTTCAGATGTATTTATGTGATTGGAAATGTGCCTCCACTCAGTGGTTTCACCTTTCTCTGTTTATGCTTGGTTATTCACAGGCTGATGCCGGCACTGTTGAAGACTTTAAAAAATAAGAAGGAGCTGGTCTCCAATGAGATTTACTTGCTGAGTGCTGTCACTGCTCTGCTGAAGGTTGCAGAAACATTACCTCATTTCCTTAGTCCATATCTTTTGGATTGCTTGCTGCAGGTGAGCCATCTGACTCCTACAGATACATGAAGGGGGACAGGATCTGCCCCGTTCCTAGAAGAAGCTACAGATTACTTTTTTCTCTCTGAAACTGAAGTAGGAGTGTGTGCCAACTATGTGGAAGGTCGTAACACATTACTCTTCTACTCACCTTCTTATGCAGATAACTAAGATACAGAATATAAAAGCATCTCTTACTCCTCCCTCTGATAGGTGGTAGTTTGCCTCTTTGGAAAGGGAGATGAATCCTGAAGGATCATTCTGTAATATCCATTATCTCATCACATGTGTGTCTCTAACAAACAGCTCTAGCAGGGTAATTCTGACCCCCTGCCTCTGACGTGCACGTTTTTTCAGTGTTTGTCTTCTGAAGAAAGCAAAGCTCTGTGCAAATGGCAAAATTCCAGTCTGACACTTGCAACACAGGCAACTACCGTAAAATAAGTTCTTGAGTTGTTTTAAGCATCCCTGACTTTTGTTGGATTTCCTGATAGGTCGTCCGCTTGGAAAGGATTGTGGTCGAGTTTGGTCCTTCTTCCCAAATAAGCTTACGTGTAACAGCATTGAAAACTATCCTCGCTACAAGGCTTGCTCCCCGAATACTCTTGCCGGCAGTTACGAAGTGTTACAGTGAAGTGGCAAATACCCGGAAGGTAAGGATTTTTTTTTCACTTTTTTTTGCATTGTCATTAAAAAGAAAGAAAGAAGCAGTGCAAAATTCAGTACAAATGTCACAGCTGTGTCCCCTCCCAACCTCTTGCCCACCACCGCTTACTCACTGAGGCAGTAGAGTGAGAAACAAAGAAAGTCTTAACACTGCGAGCACCGTTCGGCAATAGCTAAAACACCGGTGCATCATCAGCATTGTTTTGGTCACAAATCTAAAACACAGCACCATGTGAGCTGCTATGAAGAAAATTAACTCCATCCCAGCCAAACCCAGCACAGTCTTTACATATCTCTTTTTTTTCTTTTGTACTTGCAATGGTGATTCAGGAAAGTTAGACCTGGGTGAAATGCACCGGTTTAATGTCCTTAGCCTGTTAGACAATGAATGCTTGAGAGATCATCCCATTCATAAAGGCCTTGATGTATCTGCTAGAAACTTGAGTTGAGTCATAATTTTCATCTAGGCTTTGCTGTCTCATAGGTGCAGTCCTTTCAGACTTGACTGGTGTCTCCAGGATTGGAGAGGGGAGACCAAACTTTGCAGGAATCCTACTAACTTAAGTAACTTAATCCTACTAAGCCCCCCAAAAATACAGGGAAAAGTTTATTTATTTTATCGCCAGTATTTTAATCAGTAAACGTGTGAAGTGCAAAAATCCAGTGTCCTTGTTAGTTTTCTCAGTTACTGTCAGTATCACAGTTGCCTGTGCATTGCTTTGCTTTTGTTTTGGCAGAGCTGCCTGGGTCCCCTTATGAACATTTTGAAGGAGCACATTGTTGGTATGGAGAAGGAGCACCTGATCTCCCATCAGTCTGAGCTGACGGCATTTTTCATGAAAGCCCTGGACTTCCGAACAGAGCATGCCCAGGTACCTTGTTTAATGGGATGAACAGGGGCAGGTCAACCTCTACATGTTAATTCTATCAGTTGTTTTAAAAAATATTAGTAGTTTTCATTGCATAGGTGCTCTGAAATTCTGGGTATCAAATATTCCGTCCTGGAATTGTTCTTCGGGTAGAAAACATTATAGTTAGGCATTTAGTCTGAAACAGACAAAACTAAAAGGTGCTTTGAAAGCTCAGATTCTTACATTTCAAACTTGGAATTATGTTTTCTAATTTTTCTAGGATGATTTAGAGGAAGTTGGTAAAACAGAGGCTTACATTATTGATTGTCTAATAAGTATGGTTATGAAACTTTCTGAGGCTTCTTTCAGACCCCTCTTCTTCAAGGTAAGAAGTTTAAATATAATTCATCTGCATCAGCATATTTTATTTTATTTACTGGAAAATATCAGTATTTTCCAGTGCACAGACACAGGAAAGGGCTAATCTGCCTTTCACTTTCAGCTCTTTGATTGGTCCAAAACAGAGTCTACCCTAAAAGACAGACTGCTGACATTCCACCGAATAGCAGACTGCATTGCAGACAAGCTCAAGGGTCTCTTCACCCTGTTTGCTGGTCATTTAGTGAAGCCATTTGCTGAGACGCTCAACCAGGTCAACATTTCCAAAACTGGTAAGTTTTCAGTTACTAGCTAGAGAGAAGCATTTGCAGGCTAACTCTAATTGCTGAAAGATGTTAATTATAACTGCTGAAAGTTTAGTCTTACAGGATTTACTTCCCAGCACATACTCCTCATTTCCCTCTTTCTTCTTTCTCTCATAAATAAGGCATCTTTCTTACTCTGATGGAACTAAAGGACATTTTTCATCCATGGGCTCTGGGCTGCCAGTAGAAAGTTGAGAGCACATGAAAACTCTCAATGTCAGTCCCAGTGAGTTCCATGAGAATGAAATTGCATGGAAAGAGGGTGACCTGTTTCTGTTTAGGTTTTGGTTTTTGTTGTTGGGTTTTTTTCATTCATTGTCTTCTCTTATATGCTACCTGGTGTATTCAGACGACTCTGCTTTCTTGGCAAAAATACGTAGTACTTTTTTGTTGGGAAACTATTTGCCCATCCCATTTGTAGCGATCTGAAGAAATTCTCCATCTCCGCAGGTATGCCCAAGCACTTTTCCTACAGCCTGTGGCTATTCTCTTTTATCCCCAGCTGACTGCAAACAGCAGTGGCAGACCTTCTAGGGCATTAGCTAAAGGCCAGATAACATGCTGCATCCACTTTATTGTTCTGAGGGAAGAGCATGTAGTTGCTATGTAGTACATCCTTTAGCTGTACTCACAAACTAATAATGTTTCTGTCTTGTGAGGAAGTTTTGTATTTTGATTTCTTTGATGATTTTTTTTTCTCCTTGATTGACATGTAGATGAAGCCTTCTTTGACTCTGAGAATAGCACAGAAAAGAGCTGTCTACTGTTGCAGTTCACCATGGACTGTCTGCACAAGCTTTTCCTGTTTGACACCCAGAAGTTCCTGAGTAAGGAAAGAGCAGAAACGTTGATGATGCCTCTGGTTGATCAGGTATTGGCAAATGCAAAAAAAAAAAAACAATTCATAGCTGATTTTTTTTTTTTCCTCTATCTGATTGTTGGTTTGTTGTTTTTTTTTTAAACTATCAGGCCTCAATCCTCTAACAAAAAGGGAGAAACTAATTCATTGTCTTTGGGCTACAGAGAGTATTAACTGCTTTGCCTAAGGCTCTGAATTACTATTTTTTTTTATCCTTTTTCTAAACTTCTACATTCTGTGAGGTTTATGCATATTGTTGAGCTCTTGCAGACCAGTGCACTCCTACTGATCGTCTCTGACCTAACTCTTGAGTACCTGAAAGTCTACTTTAGCACTTTAAAGAAGTGCTTTTGGCTGGGTTTATCTGAGCCTGGATCTGATTGTCTGATAAGCTTTTTACTTCCACAGCTAGAAAATACACTTGGAGGAGATGAGAAGTTCCAGGAAAGAGTGACAGCACACCTGATACCCTGCATAGCTCAGTTTTCAGTGGCAATGGCTGATGATTCTCTTTGGAAACCACTGAACTACCACATCCTGCTGAAAATGAGGCACACCTCTTCTAAGGTTGGGATCTATCAGAATTTGGACTGGTTTTCTTTGTTGCATTAGAGAATGGGAACAGTGCCCCCAAAACCAGAAGTGGATTAGCCAGGTCATTGTTAAAATACTTGCCTAAATTAAAATACTGTACTATGCTACTCCCAAGTTCTAGAGAAATATATACAACATAGCCTTCCTCTCTTACTGTAAGCAGTCAATATTGCACGTGTGGATGTCTTCCATACTGTGTGGTTTGGGTTTTTTAAAGAATAAAAGCTAACCTGTTTGTGTATGAAGAAAGGGGCACTTCAGAGGGGGAACTGGAAGACAAGTTAGTTACCAATCTTCAGACCTGTTTATTATATAGAGTTTTATCAAGACCCTCCTATTTGACAGGTTGTATGTATTCAGGGGGGTACTTGGTTTGTCATTGTACTGAGCTAAGTCTTTCTGATACAGTGGAACAGAGCAGCATCGTACCAGGAAGCTGAAAGACCATCCAGCCACATATCTGCTTCTTGCAACCTATTTTTCCTTTGACATTATCTTAATCCAGATGTTGATATTTAAATTAGCTTAAAACTAGTTCCCTTCAGTAAGGAAAGCTAGTTAGCTAGTTTACAAATGTATGTGGAAGGAAGGGGTGGGGAGGGGTGCGAGGGGAGAAAACAGAACTATAATTGTTTCCTTACAAAGATTATTGTTTTGTTTTAGGTCCGATTTGCTGCTCTGCTTGCTTTGGTAGAAGTTGCACAAAAACTGAAGGAGAACTACCTGGTCCTTCTACCAGAATCTATCCCATTCTTAGCTGAGCTCATGGAAGGTAATGTTCTAAACTGGCTTTAGTGAAGGCAGACAACTGGCCTGTGACCAAAAAAGGTCACAGGGCCACTTATTTCAAAGATTCAAACAAGATGATTGCTATAATTGCTGTAAATCTTATGAATTGATATACAGTAGCATAAACTGGGCAGGACACAAACTGAAATGGATTGTATCCAACACACTCCCAAAGTTCAGTTAAATTACAGTTGTTTCTTCAGCATAAGAGCCTGCGCACAACTCCCCAGTTGCATGTTTTCGATCAGTGTTACAGTAAAAGTAATTTGCCCGAATCCATATCAAAACATTTTACTGTGTCTTTGAAGACAGTTCTAGCCTTGATGAGTGATGAAGCCTTCCTAGGGTAGCTTTATAATCACTATTCTACTCAAGTCCTGCTTTATTTCTTTTTCCAGATGAATGTGAAGAAGTTGAACAGCAGTGTCAGAAGACAATTCAACAACTGGAAGTCATTTTAGGAGAACCACTCCAAAGCTACTTCTAAGTTTATCCCCTTTGTTTTCAAATTTTGTCTGAATCATGTTAGCTTCACACATGCGAGTGCTATGGGCACACTGTATTCTAATTTTTATCAGAGCCAAGATCTTAACTTTTTAATAAAATATTTTAAGAATCTGACTTTGTCATTTCTGGATAGTCTGGGGACTTTTCCATGGACCCATGCACTGCAATCCTGAGAATTTATTTTTCTGTCTTATTCAGGGAAGTAAAAAATGAACCCACTGAAGATACTGAAAAGGAAGTTACAAGATACTAGGATTCATGGAGGAGCTAAAGCTGTTTTCTTAGTCTTTAAAGACTGCTACTGATTAGCTGCTTATTCAGCTGAAGATAAAGAATAAATTGCTTGCTATGTTAATGAATTTACCAAAAAAAACTCACAACCCATTTTGCACCAGGAGGTGCTGGTTCATTACACTACTAGTAAGAAAGGCACTAGGACTCTGTAAAGTGTGGTTTAAAATGCAACTGGTTAGAATTAACACTATAAAGAGGATAATCTTACATCCTGTCGGGTGCTGGGAATGGGCTTCTGTGTTCAGGGCAGAGCACACCATGCAGATCCCGTCTGTGGAAAGGTTACCCTGTCATGGTTATTCATGCTCTTACAGGCTTTTCTTAAAAGGAAACAACTATTAATCATGTCTGCTGGCAAACAAAACGGATGTTCACATAAGAACGTCCTGCTGAACTCTTTGATAAAGACAAGGACGCACAAGTGGTGTAATTGCCATTAGAGAGTGGGAGCTGCTTACCAGCTCCTCTGTTGCAATAAGCCAGCTCCATTTATCCTGTGGCCAAGGGATATGTACAGCACAACTCTGTCCTGAAGGCCACACCAGCACAGCTGAGGCCTGCTCAGGTTAACCGGTCTGTGGATTGCTAACTCCTCGATGTGGAAATAGTCCTCCAGTCAGGATCACTATGCCACCCTGGAGATAGTGGTAAGATAGTAAGCGAAACAAGACAAAATGCAGACCAAAAAGGGGTCATGGCTACTTAGTGACACTTGGAGAAAAGCAGAGTTCACAAATGTTTTTATTTATGCTTTTTATACATTAAATCTGGTAATTTATCATAAAGTCTTTTAGGGTACATCTTATTCTTGAAATTGCTTCACTCTTTTAGCAGCTGTTAAGATAAATAGGAATGTTCTTCAGGCATGTACTGACAGTCAGTAGCAACTTATTTTTAAAAAGAGTATAAAAATTAACACTGACATCTGTACAGAAAACTGAATAGGAACAGCTTGTTTCAGACAGATAGTATTTTAACACAAGACTGAAAAAGGATCCATTCTCTGTTCCACGGATGAGTATCCAAGTCTTATCTCAGCTGAAGCCCTACCTGCAGTACCTGGGTTCGCACATTTTTTAAAAATGAAAAACATAAGCATCTACTTTCAGTCCCTGAGCAATCTCAACTCGGTTAGTTAGGAGCCATTTCAGATCAAAA
The DNA here is from genome assembly GCF_009769465.1 of Tauraco erythrolophus. Classification (NCBI taxonomy): domain Eukaryota; kingdom Metazoa; phylum Chordata; class Aves; order Musophagiformes; family Musophagidae; genus Tauraco; species Tauraco erythrolophus. The sequence continues at coordinate 88,203,590 of NC_141466.1, read as the reverse complement.
AAGCTTTCAAAAGTTCACACAACTGGAACCGGCTAAATCATTTTCATTTGTTTCACTTTGGAAAACTAAAAGCTGCAAACGCTCTTTATGTTTGATTTAAGCCACTTATAAGAAGGAAGTGACATAGCCATGACTGCCTGAGAAAGTACTACCGCAGCAGCAGGCTAAGAATCAAGATCCAATTCCTCCTTGCCTTTTGCTAGAACTCATGAGTCAACTGTTTGCTTAATCCAGCCTCTGTAAAAAGGTTATAGTTGCCAATATATATTAAGAAGCAGAAAAGTATCTCATAATTCTATTTCAAATGAATTATCAGTGTCCCTTTTAGGGGTGGATAACCATATCTTCAGATCCTATTTCAGTCTCGTTTCCACTTCACAATATTGAATGTATGCTATCAAGAAATGCCGAGTAGTAGTTTAACTTAAATATACTGAGTGCAATTGTTAGGCGCAGTATGATGCAGTATTTTCATATTGCTAGGTTCAGTTATACAGGAGATTTATCTGAGCAAACACTCACTTAGCTTGCCAAGATACTGTAAACTAGAGGAGGATTTAATCTCGCAGTTAGTAGTTCTGGTACTCACCTAACTCAGAGAGGCAGATGCAGAAGCCTAGATAGATGAAGGCAGGCTCAGCATGAGTCAGCACCTGTTTGTACTTGACAAGGAGGCACTGTCATTAGAAGAGGTTTGATTCTTTAGTACTGGTTGAAAAGAACGACCAGCTCCTCACATCAAACAATTTAACATCTCCTGTGATTCCCACTACATCGATCTTTTCAAGTTGTTTGAAACGATGCTTGTACTCCAGAGTGTGAACACCATTAACAGCAACTTTGAACTGGTGGGCCTCACAAAAAATGATCAGCTGAAAAACAAGAAGAGAAACAGTTAACATTTAAGCCCAGGTAAGACATGAAAAACAACCTGATAATCTATCCTAGACTTGGGCAAGTCCTGCTTCTGTTACAAAGAATGTTTCATGCAAAAGAGACACTTAAAAAAATGGAACTTCAATAAAATTCATAAATCGTGTAATAACTCAAGTTGGATCCTCGAGACCAACTCAATTCAAATAAAATTTGTTCTGAGCACAGGCTGAATTCTTGCAACTATTTAAAAAGAAAACTGTCATTAAAACCAAGTCAAATCTCTGCTCCCTATGGTCACGTTTAATCCTAAATATTCTTAAGACGCGGAAATGCAGGAATGGCGGGTTTATTTAAATCTGTATTAGTGACATGACATCTAAGCACCACTGCTTATCCTTTTGGCAGAATTACCAGTTTGATGCTATGTTTCAGTTAATCTTACCTCAAAGTACATCCCTGGGCTGAAAGGGAAATGGGCGACTTCCTTTTCTTCTTCTCCCCAGCTGTCATGAAGGTACGAGTTTCTTACAAAAACTTTATTTTTCATTCGGGGATTCAGATGTAGTGCAATGTCCTCTGAGTCACTTGTTTTCAGATTTATTGCAAAGCTGGAAGATATTTTTTACAAGTTTACCATACCAAGCGTTTATAAACACGACACAGTAGTCCATGCTATTTATCAAGCCCTTAGCCAATACCCAGAACGGTTCTGGAGCCAAGGCTGTGATTGACCTGAAGAATCCAGCAGGCAGTTAACACACAACTGTCCCCGTCGCACAGAAACCTTTGTGAAGGCAGCAAACGTAGGACATGACCCTGCCAGATCTCACAGCTTTCTGTTCATGTCTCAGCAAGGAGGCATTATACTGGGAAGCAGCGCTCTCACAGAAACATACGGTGCTACTGGCTCCACCATCTCTTTCTCTTAACTCGGGCAGTGGAGAGTGGGAGGCTTTGTTTTACCTAAGGACATTATATTCTTTCTGCCAGCAAATTGGTTAGACTCTAATGAATTAAAGTTCGAGGATTTTCTCTGCAGGCTTGGGATTGGTGGGACACCATCCATAAGAAGTGTTACTTTGTAGTCAGTGTAGTTCTGCCCAGGCTGAATGAATACTCTGCAATGGCAGACATGTCAGCAACACAGGGTTCCTAAAGGGGAGCTTTGGAGAAGGGTGATCAGGAGGAAGAGTCATCCGAATTCAAAAGAATTATTCCACCTGTGGCAAAGACCTCACTGCATTTGAAGAAGAAATATTCCTCCCCCCAAATTAGCTCCAGCTGTCAGGTTGTTTCCTTCCTTTGAGAAGCCCAGAATTGCCTATGGAATACAGCAACAGCCACACTTCCAAGCTCTGAAGTCCTTTTTTTCACCGAGAAAAAGGATTATCTACAACTGCGTGAATTGAGTGAACTACAAAAATCTGTATGTTTAAAAGCACAAACACAAAGAGCAGACAACCTGCAATGCTTTAACTAACACCCAAAAGCCTCTGCACACTTACAAGCAGTACATTCAGCACTTGAAGTCTGCTAATAAGCTTTTCAAGCCAAAAGAAGGAAAACAAACACTACTACCTAAGCAGTAATTATCTTAACAATTTAAAGTCCATTCAAAGTTTGTTGGTGAGATTTCTAGACCTTGGGTTCCAGTATTAATACGAACTCTGAGTGCTGTTCAGCTGCAGAGAAGATACATGCTCTGAGAAAGTAGGAGTGCAATGCATACCACAGTGTAAAAAGCACGCTTATCATTTGCAGTAATTGCTTCATTTTTAGGCATGTTTCTGCAGAGCCAAACCCACCCTTCAAGCAAAGGGTGTGCTGAAGCATAAATGTTTCCTCAGCTCCAGTTTGACTGTATTGCGCTCCCCCTGCCCCGCTGCAAATCGCTGGGGGAAAATGTCTTCTTTGCAACCCATTGTTCCTAATTTGCTATCAAAATTATAGCTCGTACTCTCCCTACCAGCTTTCATCACTCAGCCATCGTCAGTTAGGCACCTTCAGGCTTCTACAATCCCCAAGGAGGCCATCCGAGAAGTAGTCAGAGAAACTTTCTAACAGGCAGCACTTGAGCACACCAGCAACTCATCTAACTCACTAATTTTCCATCTATTTCTGCCGGTTCCCTTACTCTTTTTAGAGTAAAAGCTGTCTTTGTATGGTACGTGTGCTCACATGCCTTGCACAGTGGAAACCCCGAACAGACACACAATTTTGTGAACGATGCAGATTTAGTAGGTAAGACGCTCAGTTTTTACCTTCACTTTTCACAATGTAGCTTTACGTCCTCTCTAAAGCAGTATCCCGCAGGTTCCTGAGAAAACTGCACTGTAGTTTATGATTCCACATGCAAAGTTGCAAGTGAGTAAGGATATACTTAGGCAACAGAAAAGCCTACTCATTCTCAAGAGCAGTTCAGTTAAATAGCAGAAAAATTCCGTAACACTCACCTCTCTGGGTATTTTTCCACTTCTCCTTTGATGGAAACTGTGCATCCTGGATGAAGTCCAGAATCAAGTTTCTTAACATAAGGAACTTCCTGGAAGTACACCAGTAAAAATTTTGACTGTGACTTACTTTTTTCAATAAACAAGCTGAGCTTTACTATAGCAGGAAGAAATTTGGCCTCCAACTGCGAATCTGCACTTACAGCTAAAGTTATTTCTACCAATATGTTCTGTGATACTAATACTATAGCAGAAAAGTTAAACTGAGATAAACATACCAATGCATTGGGTTTTTTCTTTAGACTACCACCTTCAGTTCAAAACAAACACTACAATGACTTCTGCCACCACTAATGGTGAAAGGATGGGAAGAAGGGAGAAAAAAAAAAGCATGAAACTCCCTGCACATAATTATTCAGATACAGGCATTCCAACCCTTCCTCTCTGAAAGCTTCAGTTATTCTTTAAAGAATGACTCGTGCTAGGTGTGTAGTCCCACAGTTGCATAAGTACTAGAAGCAGAGTCACCAAGTATTCAGTATCTCCTGGCATCAGTTCATAATGACAGATTTTATTTGCCTTCTTTTTTCATTGTCTTAGAAGCTATTTTCATCAGGGAAAAGGAGTGAATGGAGAAGTACTTTGTCTTGATTTTTTTTGTTGAAGTCCATCACTTGCAAATGACAATATTGCATGTTATTTGGTTTGGAAAAGAAGACTGAAGGCAGACTGTCAAAGTGACAAGGCAACTAAAATCATGGCACTCACTGCAACTTCACTTTCTGCACAAATTCTATTTGAATATATTCCTGGCTTTCAACCCCTTTTCAGTTTGAGCATGGTCCTTACTCCAGTCTGGATACTGTCCATGTGTACAGCTTTTTGCAAAAAGCTGAGCTCTCACTCTGCCTATGCTCCGTGCTAGCTGGGTGCGAGTTCCAACCCTAAGGTGTGTGCTTGCATCCAGCCACCTGAGGTGTACACAGGGTAAGCATGGATCTGTCAGTAAGAGGAAGACGGAGCCAGGCAGGTTCCAAGATACACACACTAACATAAGGCCATTTGGTGTAATATGACTGCAAAATACTTTTGTTCTGCAGGTATTCCCTAAGGTGGAGAAAACTAAGTATGCTTATTTGAAAAAAGCTCTTAATGTAATTTGGTCCTTTAAAACTTCAGGTACCCCACTTTTTCATTCTCTGTTTATGGCTGTGGATGCTGCATTTATCTTTTGGTTTATCTACATGGTTTAACAAACAGCCTCACTTTTACCAGCAGCAGCAAAGAGGATTATTCTCTACAAAACCTCACTGATGATCATCTCCCAGTAGATTCTCAATTTCCTTGTTCTGTGCATGTTTTTCACAAATAACAGACAGTTTTGCTTTGATTTTTTTTTTTTTTTTTTAGTTTTCCCATTTGCTACAAGTCTACCTGAGACACTTACAAGTTGCGAACCATCTAGCATTCCCCCCTACAAGAGAAAACAAACAACATTAATCAGCTTAACAGACAACAGGGAGATTCATTCAATCTTTCACAAATATATGTACATTTTCTGTGTTTATCTTTGTTAATCCTAGAGATGATGGCTGAGAGCCTTGTAAAGACTGCAGAAAGAGATATTTAGATGAGAACTGAATATGGATCTGTGCTGCTTTGAAAGGTGAACTGTTAACATGGAAATCTAGGGTTATGGTAAAGAATAAGATAGCCAAACCCCTACAAACCAAGGAAAAGTCCTGAAGATCAATTACTGAAGCCAAATCAAGATTTCTAAAGACGACCTCATTACAGTTTGAATCTTTATTTAACAGTCAGAGCACTGTTAACCCCTTAGCATGTGAGGGTATCCCCTGGGCTTTCCTCACTAGGGTACGAATACCAGCAGGGCAGGTCCATGCAGGGGCCCTAGGGATTCTGAGCAGTCCCCTGCATCCCTGTCCCTTCCCATGGGAAGGGCATATGAGCAACATGGCCATGCAGACATACAGTTCCAGCCTAGCCCTCGTAGATTTTCTCTTCAGCTTGTTTATTTTAATATAAGCCTCCCTCTTCCTCCTCAGAAGAGTGTATTAGAAGCAAACACAAAAAGGAAACAACCACCCTTCTCCATTCCTTTCTTCCCCAAAGGAATCAGCATCAGCAACCACAGACTAAAGCAACTCCATTTTGGTTCATGCTTAGGACAGAAACCAACCTACAGCACCTGTTGCCCTCAAGCTCTTCTTGGGAGTCAGTCCTCCAAGATCAGGATTCAGACAGCTTTGAAGTAACATTCTGGCAACACGCCCAAGGCCAAGCGATAGGGCCCATAAAACTCTGTACACAGGCTTTGCAAATGATCAGTGAGTAAACATCTTTAAAGCTTAGATCCCATTTTGTTCAGGCCCAAATCTCCACCTTCTACCAGCACCGTTTTTCACCTGCCAACCTGAGTTAGACCTGATGCTTGGCAGATAGAGATCCAAGCTTTGTTCACAATACAGTGAGGATGAAGCAGAAGAGACCCAGAATATTACACAGGAGTAGGTAGGCTGCCTTAGTGAGTGGCAGGAAGAAAGGGAAACAGCATTCATCTTCTGTATCTCCCTGGGATTTACCACCTTCTGTTTTTGCTCCAAAAGTCTCATCCTTCCAGAGCAGAAAGATGTCTCCTTCTGCACAGGGGAAAACATATTGTTCAACTCCCCCCTGTTGGGTTTACTTCCTCTAGCAGAGCTGGCAGCTGAGAGGAAGCACAACACTGCCTGCATTTTAAATTCACTGCAGTTTGGTCCAAGTGCAAGCCAAGCCACAAAGTCTTCAAGGAAGGACATCTCTTCTCACTCCTCAGAAATACACACTCCTACTTATCATTCCATTCAATAATTCAGTCATTTTAGCAGCAAAAATGGGAAAATAGGCTTATGTGCCCAAACAGTTCCAGCTGTGGCTGAGCTGGGCATTTGGAAGCCAAACAACAAGTTACAGCCGTAGCTGAACTTGTTGCTTAGAAGCATTGAATACTGAGAGTTCATTTCGGAGCACCTGCAACATTTGAAAAGTCTAATCCATTCTAGATCCTGTATCCAATCAATTCTTATACCATCTGTCCTGTTAACTTGGTAAGCTGTAAACTTTGTCACCCTTTTGCCGCTAACCTCAAGACTAAAACGGAAGACAGAGATCCTCACGTGAGGCTCATGTCTCATGTGGGGAAAAAAAATCTTGTTATTGATGTCAAACTGTGTAGCTGCTTTTCTTTAATTACTTTTCACCATAAATCCTACTCTGTAGTTTAGCAAAACAGAGAAAAGGAATCAAACAAGTCAGCTGTCTATAAAACTTACAAAAGAAAAAAAATCTATAGTTTTGATCAGCACTCTGCCATATATTCCAAGAGTATCTATTCTTTCAAGGCTAATTCGATGGTTGTAGAGCAGCAAGTGCTTCTTGTTTACAGTCACCTAAAGAGACAGGAAACAAAATCGGAAAACTGTATTAAACATACATTACACCAGACATGTATCAAATTGTATGCATGTATCTCTGTTTCGCACTGGTTTGGTACAGAAGCAAGGAGGGTCCTAGAAATTTCTGAGCAACTAAGTTCAGCTCATCCATGATTCAGTTTCTCTTTCCATAACTAAGAGAGATTTATTTGACCACACTAAAATTTGCATTTCACACCTTTTGTTTCTTTCCCCAGATCATTTACCAATGTGATATTACCAATCTAATAAAATTTATTATTGCAGTCTAACAGAGCAAGACAAATCAACCTCACGTGCTTCCTCCAAGAGGACTGTCTGTACACTAGTCACAAAACAGGTTTATCCTAAGGTCAGCCCTTTGCACATAAGACAGGAAGGGTGAAGCACCAATAGCCACAGCAGGAAGGTACTTGCCCACCCATCCAGCTTAGAGGGAAGCAACACAAAATTAAGTCTCATTTGCTTAGCATCTCTTTAAAGAAAAGCTTCTAAATTTTTCTGTAGTTAGCCTACACCTAGGTAACAGAGAAACCAAGATTTTCAACTATTTATTTTAAATACAGAAAATACCTCTATTTTTTTGGCCAGACAACTGGCTACAGATATAGAATCAACTCAGACTCACCTGGAACTTATCTTTTAAAACCATGATGACAATCTCAAATGACTTCCCTTTTTGAAAGGGCATCTCATAAGTGATCTCCTCCCAGCCCCACCTTTCCCTCTCCAGTGTGTTGCAAACAATGCAGCCAGATCTTTTGAAGCGGGGATTGAAATGAAACGCCACATCAGCTCGAGGCTTTACGCTGCTGCCACACTGTAAATCCACCTGGAACCTAATCATGAAAATAAGACAAACCACATTCAGCTCAGTGTGTCAAGAAATCACCTAAACATTTGATACACTTCTTTTTTACTGTGGAGCCTCAGAACAGGTAGACACAATGAGTGTTATTTGATAAGGAAAAAAGCCAAACATATATTAGTCCAACTCCTACACATTTGTGAAAGGTTCTCCCATGATATATTGCAATGAATTAAAATATTTATGTATATATTTAATGGTCATCATTCATATCATGTAAGCTCCTCACTCAATGTGTTCACCACCTTCCCTCCCATCATCTTCAGTAAAATAACCAAATGAACTCTGGGGAAAGTCAGGGAACAGAACCCATACTGGGCACACACATTAGTTCATACCTCCTTATCCCAGTTAAAGTTAATTCCTTCACGCAACACACTCAGTTACCAATTTTGTTAGATAACCTCTTTAGATAAGCAGCCATACGCTATGACAGGGAAGAAAAATTGCCAAAGCAAACAAAGCAAAAAGAGAAGAGAGGATCAGCAGAAGGCAAAACATCAGTTCAACCTCCACTTCTCATCACGAAGCTTTCCTAAGCCACTTAAGCCTGTATTCACTCTGATGCTATCACAAGGATTTAGATCAAGCCTGTGTGTGCCGTCACAAGCAGGACCGCTGGAAACATTTTATCCACTACATTCTTGTTCACATGGTGACACCGCAAAAGTGACACCATAGCTACTACCTGTCTGCATCATCAGGAACAGTCCCATATATCACAATTAGTTCTCCAGGAACGAGGTCACCAGGTATTGTCCCAACGTATGGAACGATCTAGAAGAGGGGAAGAAAAAAAGAAAAAAATATTCAGATAACATTTGTGATGGAGGCAAAAACCCCACAACAGTTTTAAAAATAATATTCTAATAATTCTGTGGTGCTACAGCACATTAAAAGAAACACAACTAACATTTCATTTAAAAGAAACTGTAGAAAAACACTAAATACCCGTCACAATGGGAAAGAAAAACCCAGCAGATTTTCATCTATGAAAACCAAGCTTCTCAGATAAAATTAACACTAAAATTTCCAGCCTCTATTCCTAGCTCTCAAATGAAGAATGGCAATATTTTATTGCCTCACTTCTAATAAAGAATTTGATTCACTTCCAGTTAGGTCACTGCCAAGGGCCAACTACTATCAGCCCTTTACTGGTAGCAGGAGGCACCTTCCACAACCCTTCTCGCCCCAGACTGCAGCAGATGCCTTTTCACTTGTTCTTGCTCCAGTTTGGAAAACAGTGATCGGAAAAGAAGAGACGCTGGCAGAGAGCAGAGGGTCTTCTTAGTGAAAACTACATGACAAACACAACAAAATACTTCATCCTAATGAGCTGCAAACTGTGAGGTGCACCGAAATAGCCCTGTTCAGAGGTCCCAGTCTTTATGTTATCTCCAGTATGCAGTCTAGCTCAAAGCCTGCCTACTTCTTCTTCCTTATTAATAGCTGGAGAAGGTGACACAAGCACGTTACGCTAAACTGAAACGGCAACACGGTAGGAGTTGTTAAGCCGTATGAGGGGACGCGTCAGGTAAAACAAAAGCCCCAAACTCCCCAGCACAGCTCTCTGGCAAAGGCTCAGATACACTGACAGAAGCCCTACACTGACCATCAGCTGGTGCACCCAGAACTCCAGGGAAGGAGAGGGAGCACCTTAACAGAAAAGTGCGGAAGTTCACAGGAGTCCAATCTGAAAGCAAAGCCGTTAAGTCTGCATCTCGTCACTTGTGCTTTAGATCGAAAGTGAAAGTAAATGGTAGCAAATATTGCATTTGCTCCAGTTAACTAACAAAAATTTCTGCCAAGGTTGGTTTGGGGATTTTTTTTTTTTTTCCCAAAAAAAAATCCCTGATCTACAGAACAGTGTATAAGATTTTAGGACATCTTTGAAATGAAATATCAACTGCAAACAAGATGTAATTTAACAACAAAAAATGAACAGACCGGAAATACTACTGTTAAGTGCAATATTGTACCATAAAAGGACAAGTTGAGATTTTTATTTTAAATATATACATATATATACATAATCACGCAAAAAAAGGAAGATATGAAGAGGGGATTTGTTTGTTGACACCTCTTCTTGTGAACTTGTGAGGAGGGAAGGGGGAATTACAGCAAAAATTGTCTAAATCCAGAGTGCTGATCATCTCTGCCAGCAGATACGCATCCTCCTCTGCTCTCTCTCAACTTCCCTTCTCAGCTACCCACGTGTTGCACAAAACCTAATTTGCAGTTGTCTTCTACATCAGGCAGAACAGACTTAAAGAACTTGCTTCTCAAGCACAAGCTCACAAACAGTCAAGTTGTTTTAAGTCTTGTGTATTTACTGGCTTAAGCAAGTGCAGTAGAGGAGACCCATATGTGAAAATAAGTGTTAAAAGTGAAAGGATAAATCGGCTCAAATCCCTTTGCTTACCGGTAGTAGCCCAGTTTCTTAATATGCAAGCTGTACACATGAGGCTCAATTTTATTCAAAGAATAAAAACAATACTAATAAATAAGAAAAAAAACCACATACCTTGATTATTTTAGCTCTAACATACTGCTCCTGAGGGGAAGTAGCTCTGAGTAATGCAGTAGAGTAACAAATGACTGATTCAGTCTCCAAAGACAAACCAGAGAAACACACAGACACAAGCCACGGATGCTGGGACTTAACTAATCTAGTGGATCAAAGTTACTTATCCCTGGAAGAGAAGCTGTGGCAAACAAATACCTTTACAATCAAAAGGATGCAAGTATTTAAGAGAAAAGAAGGCTGGCCCATCAACTCTTCAGAGGCTCAGATGCGGAATCTGCCAGGCCATAATAGAGCATTTCGTGGGTGCAATACTACAGACTTAATGAGGTTTTGTCATCACAGAATGTGGCTGTAATTTCCTCACGTCTCAAGACGCTCTTCTGCTAATTTTTCCTCACTTTATTAAGAGTAACGCTTGTGATATCACATGATCGACCAGCATCCTGGCTCTCTTCTGGACCTTCAAAAATTACCTCTGAAGCCAACTGGTCAACATCAACTGAGTTTGAGAGGTCTTTTCTTTCTAATATCTGCCAGTTTTCATAAAACAAGAGGACAGATTATGGTCTTACAGAGGAAAGGACTGTGATAACAATACAGCTTTCATCCAGCTTGCTGCAGACAGCTGCCCCATCTGATGGGGCATGACATTTCTTGCCAGATGGGTGGAGTAAAGGTCATAAAGAGGAAAGCAGAATTTTCTGGAAGATTCAGAACAGTATGGTAGTGAAGAAGTAAGTCTCAGGCTCAAACCTGTAAGAAAGCTCTTAAGTTTTGCTGCTCATGAAACAATTCACTGAAAATGTAAAGTCTTCATAGCCTGCCCTCTTCCATCCCTACTAAGTTCATCTTGTAGTACCACACAGGTGGTAGAATCACAGAAGGGCTGGGGTTGGAAGACACCTCTGGTGTCAATGACTGGCTCAAAAAACAGTCAGATAGAGCAGGTGCTCATGGACTTATCTAGAGGCTATCCTGAGGTCATCAGCACAACCTTCCCCAACTCTCTCCATATTCCAATCCCAAATACTCGCTCTTCTTCCCACTTTAGGCTCTTGGCCCCTAAGACCTAGTTTATAAAGGGTTATATTCTCCGGCCTGGTCTTGTCACCCATCATACTCATCAGACCCCTTGCAGCCACTCAATTTTGCGGAACTCTTACTCTTTCCCTTACACAGATTATTTGACCTAAATACCACCTAATCCTCCTCTTCACACTTCCTCTCCCACCAAAATCCTCTTTCCTTTTGCAGATTAGTCCTTCCACCTTCTAGTTAATCCCTACACAGCTTTCCTTCCTCTCCCAGCTGTGAAGAAGGTTGAAGCTATTCACCTGTCATCCCTAACTCTATCCACTTTGGAAGCAGTGAACACATAGCAGGATTCAGTGAGGGCACAGGTGTGTATCAGTGCAACACTGCAATAGACAAGGAAGTCCTGGGCAGATCTGTGCTACTGTACACTGCACATACATAGTCTACAGACTTTAATATTTTTAACGAGTTCTAGCACAGGATGTTAAAAACACTGTTTCCTGCAGGCTCAAATGAACTAACTTTTTAAAGATACAACGGAAAACACAGCTCCAGCCCACTCCTTTAGACACATGTCAGTGTCAGGCCACTGTCCCAGATCAAGAGAATACTAGAGCTTGTCAGAGAAAGTCTCCAGACTTCAAGGTAGGCAAATAATTTTCTGTCGGACTCACTCTCTGCAACTGCTGAATCATGTTAGCTCAAGCGTTCCCTACAAAACAGGATTTATTGTAAGGTAAGATATCAACTATCAAAAAAGATTCCAAGTTTAATTGTTCAGGCTGAAGTTACAAGCACCACACAAAAAATATTTCACAAAGGCTGCCAGGCACCACCCGTGTTTACAGAGAATTAGGAGTGAAAACACCACTTATCATAGTTTCACTTTCAATCCAGCACCTTATGCCAGACATCCATGGAAGCTGTGTATGAAAAAGGATTACCCTCCAAGGCCGACAGAACGTCCTTCCTGTTTTGGAAGTCCTATGCATTAAGCACCCATTTGCTTACAGTACAATTTCTAAACACCATCAGCTCCTAGTGTCACCTGTGACGTTCTCCCTCAAATACTTGAGTAATGCAAAGAGTTCTCAGTAACATCCCTCACTGTGCAAAACAGTACGAGTACTAATTATCGACATAAACCTGCAAAGTCCCATTTCCCAAGTGAGTTGTTGACATGACAGAGGAGTTACCGGGTTACTGATTGTCTTCTGCAGTCTATCCAAGGGCATCATCTTCCCTTCTTCAGTTTAAGTTTGTCAGTTCTGTGTGAGCAGTGCTGGAGCGTATTTAAAGGGCTCACTGATCGGGCAGCACCAAAGGAGAGATCCCTTCAAAAAACCAAAACTTTTAATTAGAAAGAAACAAAGCGACACTACACGAAGTGAAACCCTCCAAGGTTATAACTTTAAACAGCACAAGAAACAATGCAAATGTCTTTCCAAGAAATTTGCTGGAGTTTTGAAATACAAAAATTAAAGGCTTGCTTAAAGAAGGTGCCACCCTAACAAAGGACAGTGTACACAGGTACACAACATCATTAGCAGCTTCCTGAGATTAAGTATACTGAGACAGAATCCCATGTAAAATACATCATGGCACAGGGAACACTGATAACTCAGTGCCCCTCGGCTTGACCCGAATAGCTGTCCATTTGCAGCTGACCCCTGCCTGCAGACAGAGAAAAGATAAGCAGTACAAAAGCAGTTTTTCCAAGAAAAACAACCGATCATTTTTGTTTCTTTTAACACTTTCTATGCTATCCCCAGATTTCCCAAGGCAGACAAGTCCTAGGGGCTGAACTTGCTTTTTCCAGTTTTATCTTACCTAAAGTTAAGAGATACTAGGCAAAGACATAGCAGGGAAGCAATGGGTGGTTTACGTTTCTTCCTCCAACGCAGACAATCCCTGAACTCCACAAATAACTACAGGAGTTTGTAAAACTTGCACTAAATGCACGGCATTAATAAGAAATGAAACAACAGCTTGTGAGTATATCCAGCTACACTATCATTTCTTCAGCAAATCTCCTAACGATGTGACCAAAATTCAGGGCCCAATTGAAACCACTAAGTAATTATTTCTTGCACATTCTGGAGAAACAACTTAAGGTAGCATGCAAACTGCGTGGTGATGACAGGGAAAAAGTCAGAGGTGAGGGTTCTAGCATCATTACTGTGTGACAACTGCTGGCAACATTAAAAGAGAGAAAAAAAAAAACACCACCACTACAAAACCCCAAGGTCCTGGGGTTAATCTACAATGATTGAACAAAAGAGTGGCTCATTGCAACATCTGTCTCATCTAGTGGGAGATTTGGGCCAGAAGGGTATTAATTCTCCTACTAGACGTGCCTAGAATGCAATTCAGAGAATAGAAGGTGCCTGTGCTGCATAACTGTTTTGTCCTTATGATGTTCTCATGGGATACCACCATCAATTCACAACAGAAACGTGCAAAGGCAGGTAGATTTCATTACTTTTGTTTTTAAAGGAGGAAATAAAGACCAAAGCAAACAATAATTCTGCCTTTAGCATTGGAAAGTCCAATAGCAGACTCAAAAAAAAACGAGACCCAGACCTACAACCCAGCATCCAGCAGCCTGCTAACTGAACTTCTCTGCGTGTGCGACAGCAATCTAGATCCTGCTGAAAGAAGATCCTGGAACAGAACTGACTGTCAGTCAGACTGGCAAACTAGGTGGCACTATGGCAAAGCGACGGGTTGCGGCGGTTTTTATTTGGTTATTAGGGGTTTTCTTTTATTGTAAAGATCACAATAAAGAGGGAAAGCTGCAGCTCAGGCTCTGACAAAACAGGAGGTGGGCATACAACTGCAAGGTTCTCCTGTAACCTTCCACCAGAGGAACTACTGTCAGTACACATTACACCAGATCTTAAGTCTGCAACACTGTAAATTAAGGTTTCCTGACTATACTTTTAGAACTGAAAAAGATAAACACACTTTCCTGTTATCTCACACATTGCAAATCAGCCGAAAACCTCTTCAATTAAAAAAAAAAAAAAAAGGAAAACAGAAAGGCCAACAACCAGCTATTATGCTGTCGCACTGTGACGTGCAGAAAACGTCTTTCACGAGCATAACTCAGGTTAGGCTTTATAATCAAAGCTACATTCACACCAAGGTAAACGAGACTTCCGTCAAAAGAGCAAGTGAGACACTTTCCGGATATTTACAAGCAATTAAACTGGCGTCCCCCCGAGCCCAGCCATAAACCCGACACCACAACACACTAAAAGGACACAGAACTAGTTTCACCGAGAAACCTCGGCCACCCCAGCCTTAACGCGCCCCGAGGAAGCCGCGGCTCCACGGAGCGCCTCTCCGGCCGGGCCCGCCCCGGCCCCGCCAGGGAGCAGCCGCTCGGCCCCGCCAGGAGACACACGCCGGGCGGGGGGTGGTAAATGCCACTTTCACCCTCCGTGTCCCCCCCGGACCAGGGCTCTCCCTCGTTACCCGCACAACGTACCTCCGCGACCAGCAGCGCCCAGACACCCGCCGACTGCGGCCGGCACAACCTGCCACGGCTCCGCGACCGCCTCCGCCCCGCCCAACGCCTTCCGCTCTCCCACAGCATCATGTCCTTCCGCGGGAACTGCGGCCCGATCCCGATGCTGGAGCTGCTGGCGGGGCGCTCCGCTACGGTGGGAAGGCCCTGGCAGGGCGGGTGTTCGAGGCGAGGGTGCGAGGGGCCGCGCCGCGCCCGGGGCTGGCGGGGGAGCGCCGCTGGGCCCGGGCCGAGCCGCGCCGCGGGCGCTCGCCCCGCCGCTCTGGCACATGCCCCGGGCACTTGGGTTTACAAATGCCGAAGTAACAGCTGGGTTGCGAAGTTAATTCAGCTCCTTAAGTGCTACCGCGGGCTTCCCCTGCGAACCTTTCGCTTCCTTCTCTGCTTCTGGTACAAAGGTCGGCAGAGAAAAGCCCTGCGAGGCTGGCTTTGGCGTTTCAGGAGGCAGGTGTTCCTCCTTGCTGGGCTGGAAACACGGAGGATGGTTCCTCCGGACGCGTCTGCCTTTGGCTGAAGTTAGAGGACATGCTTTATTAGATTTCCAAGAATAATCCTATGTATTTATCTCATTTCTAAGAACTAATCACAATAGTTGCATTCTAATTATGCACGTGCCCTGCGTCCTTTGGGTTCTTCTGTGAGGGTCTTTTGAGGACTTCGGGACCCTGTGGTGATCATTCTGTAAAAGTCCTTTGAACTTGCTTTGGAGCATGTGCTCTAAGGAAGAGTTAAGGTGTCCTTTACCTTGATTCTAATGATTAACCAGTTTTAGCTCTTACTCAAGGTCAAGCTGGTCTATTCCTAGTTCAAAGTGACTAGTTTTCCGCTCGTTAACATTCTTGAATAATCTATTGTTTAGATCTCCCTCTCTATAGTCATTTGTTATCTATTTGATTTATAACAAGAAAGCTACAAACTATACAAAAAGAATACAGATGGACATATACAAAAATAAAACAGATGGACTATTTCAAATTCTCGGTATTGTTTCCTCTGTAGGTCCCTTGTTACAGCTAAACCCCATCTCTGAGCAAGACATGTCCCCTGTGACCAGACCCAAATGCAGTTTTCAAAGCCAACTGGGTCATCTGTTGCTCCAGGACTCTGGAGTTTCTGAAACCTGGAAATCTTATACCCACAGCCCCAAGGCTGTACTTTTATCCTCCTGTTCCCTCAGAGGTGTCACTATGTGTGGGTTTGGCTGTTTCAACCTCAAAGCAGGTTTGAAAGTTTGGGTCAAACAACAGGGACAGAAAAGATGCTGAATAGCTGGAATGAAAAAGTAGTGATGCTGAAAGGAAGAGCAAGAAGTGGGATTGTTTCTAGAACCGCAGAAAATGAAGTTTTACTATTTTACTACTACTTCTGGCTCAGAGCTTTTCTACTTTCGGGAAGAAAACAATCCAAAGGAATACAGTGATTTAAAGTATGCACCAGTTCTTTACTGAAGCAGAACAGCTGTTTGATTACAAAATTTGCAGGAAAATCCCTATTTCAGCTCCCAGACCTAATGTACTGTTGACAATGAGCCATCTGGGTTACAGCCTGAGTAGCCTTGCACTACACTGCAGTTGCTTTGCACATAGACTGTCATTTTCCTGCTGATGTCTTGTGACTGCAATTTTTAGCTCCATTTACTAGTGGCAGTCATGATGGCAAATAACAGTCTTCCCTTATTTCCACGGTCCAAGTCCTAATTCAGGCTTTTGCTTTTCAAGCTACAATTCGACTTACACACAACCATTGCTGAGACCATGTGTTATCCTGTCAGCGTAGTCTGACTTCCCATGTTCCAGCAGAATTTTGCTTGCTGGGGAAACAAAAGTGCTTTGTTAAGACAGAGGCAGACAATTTCAGCTGAAGCAAATTAGCAGCCATTCTTGACCAGAACGTAGCATTTGAGGGAGGACCCTGTTACCTCTAAGAAATTTTGCCTGCCTTTCCTGCCCCAACCACGAAAACTGGGAGAGAAATATAATCACAAGACACGAGCAGTGCAAGAGCTCCTACTGCGTATCAGCTGCTACCACACTCAACCAGCACTACTGAGTACAGCCTTTATGAACTTCTTACTTATTTTCAGTGATAATTAGGTGATCTCCAAATCTTACATGTTCCCTCTAGGGTATCAAGAACTGCTTTATTCATCTCACTAAAACTGAAATGTGATGTTTTCCAGATTTAGCTTTCCATTCAGTTTTCCCTTTCCACTTTGGAGAAGTGACGGACTCACTTGAGGAGCAGTGTCAGACCACAGCCCACTAATGAGGACAGACTGATGGTGTCTAGCACCATTTTACACAGAGCTTTGGATCTATGTGATTGAGTCGAATAGTGACAATTAATTTTTAGTTTAGATAAATATTTTGCTCACTGAGTCTGTTGTCAGCTAAACTGGATTTGATAGAACTTGTGACAGTCACCTGTATAATTGTCACACGCTTCAAGTGTAAGCTTCTGACAGCAACGCAGGCTGTACTAGTAACAGTTAAAGCCCACTCAGAAAGCTGGGAGAATTGAACTAAACTGATGACCTCAAACTTTTTTTAACCCCTTCTCAAACATTCAGTTAGGTGGCTTAACAAACACCACTTTATTGGATAGAAAAAGAAGAGTACAATGATAGACTACCTTGAGCCCTCTTGTAATTTCTTGGTAAAGGAGCTGCTATGTTTGCTCCTTTCTTCCTGCAGTAAACAACTTATCTCACAGCTGCACTTCTCCAAAGCAGAGGATGATGCCTTCACTGCTGGGCAGCAGGGCTGCATCCAAACTGCACCCATCCTAGCAGCATTACAAGCTGCGCTGGCCTTTGTGAGTCACTCCAGCAGTGCCCTGACTCTACTAGCTGTCTTAGCTATCTGCTGCCTTAGCTATCTGCTCCTGCTCTCTAGTTCCTCCCACTTTTCAGAGGAGTGCCACAGAGTACATCAGTACATGCTATCCTGCTTCTTCAAAGGAGACCTCTTAAGCAAATCCCTTGCCCTTGCTTCCCAGCCTATAACCTGTACCTTTCAGTGTAGCAAGTCATTGCCCAAGGTTAGGATAACTGTAGCATAGTAAGCACACGGACTCTGCAAATGCTAGGGATCAAATCTAAGTTTATTTTCCCTTTACCAAATTTATAGCATACGGAGCCCCTTTCCAGGCTCCAATCAATGGTAGAATCGTGTATTCCTGTAGTTTTAAGTCTTACACAGCAGTCCAAGTATGTGCACAGCCCCCTGTCTATGCCAGGTGTTCTTCTCACGGCATGTGCACAGCCTTGATGCCGACCTTGCTGCCTGTTTCTTAGTCTCTGGAACATCTTGATATTATTGCAGGGCTCAGAGATGAACAACAGCTATGAGAACCCTGTCTTTTCACAGAGCTCAGAATCCTCTTCTCTATCCACATCTCCCCCTTTTTTGTTTATAGGAACTCCGTTGATTAATAAAGCCACTGTGATGCATGCTTCTACCTTTTGTGCTCGTTGTGTTGCTGTCCAAGGAAACTGAAACAACACTAGAAATAAATTAACAACAACCTCCAACAGCAATAAAAATCTACGTTTATAAGTTAAGGCCAGAGAATCAATTTTTTGGATTAATCTAGGATAAATCTTAACTTGCATAGTACAACTTAAAAGGATAGGATTTTCTAAAAGCTACAATGCTATTAAAATAGCAAAAATTGGAGGATCACAACACATACATGTAAGTATCCTTCCCAAGGTCCATACATGACATTAAGACATCCTCAGTTAAGAAGAAAAGGCAGGTGATTGTGTTAGGCGACTCCCTTTCGAGGGAAGTGGAGGGCCCGATTTGTAGACCGGACCCTTTACATAGGGAGGTCTGCTCCCTTCCTGGGGCAACAATTAGGGATGTGATAAAAAACCTCCCATCTATAGTCAGGCCCACGGATTACTATCCCCTTCTTATTTTCCAAGTTGGTAATGATGACTTTAGGAAAAGAAACATTCGGGCAATTAAGAGGGATCTCAGGTTTTGGGAAAAATGGTGAAGGGATTGGGGGCCCAAGTGATATTCTCCTCTATCATACCGACTTCGGGACATGACACGGGGTGGAAAACAAAGAGCGAGGATTGAACTAATTGGCTACAAAAGTGGTGTGAAGAACAAAACCTAGGGTTCTTCAACCACGGGCTGACCTTCTCAAGGCCAGGCCTTCTGTCCAGGGATGGGGCAGATTTGTCTCCATGGGGGAAAAGGCTTCTTGCTGCAGAACTAGCTGGGATCGTCAATAGGGCTTTAAACTAGACGTGAAGGAGGTGGGGGGCATTGCCAGACTTGGAGGAATAACAGCTGAGGACGGCCCTCCAGTGTCTGACAAGAGGAGTGTAGGCAGGTACCTTCGGCCTGCCACCTCAGTGATAGTAGGGGGTGATATGTGTAGTAAGGGGGAACACACAAGTTGCATTGAGGTAAAAGAAAATCCCATAAATAACAGCATAGGTATTAAAGCTACCCCCCCTAGGGGTGCGATGGGGTCGAGAGCCCAACTTAAGTGCTTCTATACAAACGCACGCAGTATGGGCAATAAATAAGAGGAACTGGAAGCCCTTGTTAACCAGGGAAGCTATGACATAGTTGCCATCACAGAAACATGGTGGGATGACTCGTATGATTGGAGCACTACCATGGATGGCTACAAGCTCTTCAGGAGGGATAGGAGAGGTAGGAGAGGTGGCGGGGTTGCCCTTTATGTAAGGGAAGGTCTAGAATGCTTAGCGTTTAATGTTGGGGATGACTTGGTGGAGTGTCTGTGGGTAAAAATCAAAGGGGAGCCTATGAAGGCAGATATTGTAGTGGGAATCTGCTACAGGCCACCCTATCAGGACGGTGAGGCTGATGAACTATTTTTTAAACAACTGAGGGAAGTCTCGCGCTCACTAGCCCTTGTCCTTGTGGGTGACTTTAACCTGCCAGATGTCTGCTGGAAGTATAACACGGCAGTCAGAAAACAGTCTAGGCGATTCCTGGAGTGTGTGGAGGACAACTTCCTATCGCAACTGGTCAGTGAACCGACTAGAGAAGGTGCTCCCCTAGACCTGCTGTTTGTGAACAGAGAAGGTCTCGTGGGAGATGTGATGGTTGGAGGACGCCTGGGGCATAGTGACCATGAGATAATAGAATTCTCAATTCTAGGGGAAGTTAGGAGGGGGAGCACTAAAACAGCCAAGCTGGACTTTGGGAGAGCAGACTTTGGACTGTTTAGAAGTCTGGTTAATAAAGTCCAGTGGGAGACAGCTCTCAAGGGTAAGGGGGCGCAGGAGGGATGGTTACTCCTCAAAAGGAAATTCTGGAGGCACAGGAGCGAGCTGTCCCTGTGTGCCGGAAATTGATTCGCCGGGGTAGAAAAACGGCTTGGATGACCAAGGAGATTTGGGAACACCTCAAAAGAAAAAGGGAAATCTATAAGTCTTGGAAGAATGGGCAGGCATCCAGGGAGGACTACAGGGAGGAAGTTAGGGTGTGTAGGGAGATAATCAGGGGGGCAAAAGCCCAACTGGAACTTAGACTAGCCTGCTCTGTAAAGGACAACAAAAAGTCCTTCTATAAATACATTAATACCAAAAGGAGGGCTAAAGATTACCTCCAGCCCCTACTGGACACAGGGGTTACGTTAGTCACTAGGGATGAGGACAAGGCTGAGGTCCTTAATGCCTTCTTTGCCTCAGTCTTTAATAATAAGGTTAGCAGTTCCCAGGTGAGCTGGCCTATGGTGTCTGAGAGCAGGGAGGGAGAGCAAATCGAAGCTCCTGTGATCCAAGAGGAACGGGTCAAGGATCTGCTTCGCCAACTGGATGCCCACAAGTCTATGGGGCCTGATGGTATCCACCCGAGAGTCCTGAGAGAGCTGGCGGATGTCATTGCCAAACCCCTGTCCATTATCTTTGGGCAGTCTTGGCTCACTGGGGAAGTTCCGCTGGACTGGAGGCTGGCAGATGTTACCCCTGTTTACAAAAAAGGGCGGAAGGAGGATCCAGGGAACTACAGGCCTGTCAGTCTGACCTCAGTGACGGGCAAAGTCATGGAACAGGTTATCTTGAGTGCTATTAATGAGCACATACAGGTTAACCGGGTGATCAGGCCCAGTCAACATGGGTTTATGAAAGGCAGGTCTTGCCAATCAAACCTGATCACCTTCTATGACGGGGTGACCCACCTGGTTGACGAGGGAAGGGCTGTGGATGTAGGTTTCCTCGACCTCAGTAAAGCCTTTGATACAGTTTCTCATAGTGTTCTGTTTGCGAAACTGGTAACTGCTGGCCTGGATAGGCACACCCTCCTTTGGGTTAAAAACTGGCTGGATGGCCGGGCCCAAAGAGTGGTGGTAAATGGGGCTAAATCCGGCTGGAGGCCGGTCACCAGTGGGGTTCCCCAGGGCTCAGTGCTGGGTCCAGTTCTGTTTAACATCTTATCAATGACCTGGATGAGGGGATTGAATGTACCCTCAGTAAATTTGCGGACGACACCAAGCTGGGAGGCTGTGTCGATCTGCTTGAGGGTAGGGAGGCCCTTCAGAGGGATTTGAACAGACTGGATCGTTGGGCTGAGGCCAATGGCATGAGCTTTAATAAGGCCAAGTGCAGAGCCCTTCACTTGGGGTGTAAAAACCCCAAGCATCGCTATAGGCTCGGGGAAGAGTGGCTGGAGAGCTGCCTGGGGGTGCTGGTTGACTACTGGCTTGATATGAGCCAGCAGTGTGCCCAGGTGGCCAAAAAGGCCAATGGGATACTGGCGTGTATCAAGAATAGTGTGACCAGCAGGAACAGGGAAGTGATCCTGCCCCTGTACTCGGCACTGGTGAGGCTGCACCTGGAATATTGTGTCCAGTTTTGGGCCCCTCACTTTAAGAGAGATATTGAGCTCCTGGAATGGGTCCAGAGAAGGGCGACTAAACTGGTCAAGGGGCTGGAAAATAAAACTTATGAGGAGCGGCTGAGGGAGTTGGGGCTGTTTAGCCTGGAGAAGAGGAGGCTGAGGGGAGACCTGATTACAGCCTACAAATACTTGAGAAGGGATGGTGGGGAGGTGGGGGAGGGGCTCTTTACATTAGTGTTGGGTGATAGAACAAGAGGAAATGGGTATAAGCTTAGTCAGGGGAGATTCAGGTTGGATGTTAGAATTTCTTCTCTGAAAGGGTTGTCAGCCACTGGAATAGGCTGCCCAGGGGAGTGGTTGAGTCCCCATCCCTGGATGTGTTTAAGAAAAGGGTGGATGAACTACTTAGGGATATGGTTTAATGGGAGATTAGGGACGGTTGGACTGGATGATCTCTAAGGTCTTTTCCAACCTAGAAAATCTATGAAATCTATGAAATCTATGAAAATAGTCAAAATAGCAAGGTTAATCAGTAAGTTTGCTCATGAACGGAGGAATAAGACCCACTATACATATCATTTGCAAAAGAGACCTGCAAGACCCCCCACCATGTAATACTGATGGATGACAGCCATGGTGGAACGGTAAAACAGTCTCATTA
Organism: Tauraco erythrolophus; assembly: GCF_009769465.1. NCBI lineage: Eukaryota > Metazoa > Chordata > Aves > Musophagiformes > Musophagidae > Tauraco > Tauraco erythrolophus. The sequence goes on along the minus strand of NC_141466.1, from coordinate 88,181,338 downwards.
CCATCCCAAAATACTCTATATAGTCCCCAATCTATAATCCCGTCTATCATTTCATGTTCTTAGGGTTTTGTCTGGGTTGTTTGTTGGGGTTTTTTTTGGGAAGGTGGGGTGGGTTTTTTGTTTGGTTGGTTTTTTTCTGTGTTTTTTTGTTTTGTGTTGGTTTGGTTTTGTTCTTGTTTTTCCAGCTGAATTGATCTATACTCCTTCAATTTAGTGAAGGCACAAAGAAACACACTGGAAACATGTTTACTCACTTCTAATGGCTACTGTTTTTAAGCATAACTTCTTTCTCAAACTGCATCTTCTCCCTTTTTTTTGTTGTTATTATGTAGAAGCACAACAGTGTATATTGCTCTGTCATAGCTTTGCAAGAAGCAGTTACTACCCAAAGTACAACACTATTTAGTGCTCTATTATAACCTTGCAGAAGCAGTTACTAGCGTATTGTTCTCCTTTCTGGGAGTCTTACTGTCTCCACTACGCCCAGATTTCGCTGAGCAGGAGGGTGTCAATTAGCAGGGTCATGGCAGAGAAGGGAGATAGGCACGGCACCTTCAGGGCATCTCCTGTTTATTCATAAAGTGTGCTCTGTAGTTTCCCCTTCTCCATTCTGAGCCACCTCTTTTACACCCTCAACAGAGTCTATGGAACAGAGTACTGACACGGCGTTGCTGCACGCGTGGCCAGTGCGTGTAATAAGGCCTGCCAGGTATGTGCTCTGCTGGCTGACAGTGGTTTTTGCAGATCGCACCATGTTGTTCAATAACAATCCTCCAGCTTCCTTTTTCAAAGTTACGTACTCACAACTAAATCCAGTTTGTGATTCTTCGTCATAATATGATACCAGTCAATTCTTTTCCTTCCAGTAGCTATGGGTGGAATCCATACACCTTCCGACCGGAAAGAAACACACAAAGCATATATACAAGCAATTTTCACAGGCATAATATACCAGATAATAAGAAACATAAAACCAGTTTATATATTAACATAAAATCTTCTATTACAAGTCTATCCATTTGAACCATTCCCCTCATTCGGCGTTTCTGTGATCTCTGCTTGCTCTGCTAATTCTTGAATCTCCCTTTCACTATCTGTTGTTTCAAAGTCCTGGCTGGCTTTACATTTCTTGCTGGTAACCAGTATGGGACCTGTGGAAGAAGAACACAAGCATACCCTCTTCCCCATGTAAGCAGAGGACACAGGGCCGTCCCAATGAGTTGAGCCCAGTTCCTTATAATATACCTGTTGTTTTTTCTACAAAAATGACACTGGTTTTAAAATGACTGATCCACAGCCGTAGTATGTTGCCTAGAAGCAGACAAATAAGAAAATTTAAAACTATGTAGCTTTGTCTAAGGATTGCCTGCAGGGAAGTATAGGGAAGGTTCCCCCTTTTTTGTTTATCAAGCATTTGTTTTAACGTTAATGAGTTCGTTCGAACAAGAGCTTGTCCTGTAGGTGAATGAGGGATACCGGTAGTGTGAGTCACTCCCCAGTCCTGGTAAAAATGTACCAACCCATCTGAAATATATGCCAGGACATTGTCTGTCTTGATTTTCTTTGGCACTCCCATGGTTGCAAAGCAGCGAAGCCAGTGAGCTGATGACATTCTTTGCTTTTTCTCCAGCGTGAGTAGGTAGCGACAACAAAGGCAGAAAACGATAACAGTTACATGCACGTCATTTAGATCGACCAAACGATTGAATATAAGTAACATCAGTTTGCCATAATTCATTGGCACATAAACCTCTTGGATTTACTCCTGCCGGAGTATTTAAAGGCACAATACGTTGACAATCAGGGCGGGCGCGTACGATCTGCTGAGCTTGATCTGCTGTTAAAGAAAATAGTTTTTTCAATGAGTGAGCATTTTGATGGAAAAAATCATGTGACAAACGAGCTTGTTCTAGATGATGAGGTAATTAACCATCATGCTTAATGCATCAGCAACTGCATTACCTTCTACAATTGGTCCTGGCAAGGATGTATGTGACCAAATATGTAATACAAAATATTCATATGTTCTATTTTTAACAAGTTTGCCAGGGAAAGTAGAAGATTAAACAGCGATGGATTATCAACTGATCTTATAAATGCAGTGTCAATCCGTTGATGATACCTACAACATAAACTGAATCTGCTACATTATTCAATGACTCATTGGCAAACAATTTTAAATGCATGGACTGCTGCTGCTAATTCAACAATTTGAGTTGAGCCAGATACTGTAATAACAGAAGAATTCCAATCAGCATCAGAGTTATGTTTCCATACAACTGCTTGCTTTCCCAGTTTTTCCTGAACCATCAAGAAACACCGTTCTTACACCACTTGTAGGAACAGATTGTAATAATGATCGTGGCTGAATTGCAAAATCTTTTAATGTCTGTAGAAATTTATGTCGTGATAAACTATAAAATATCTCATTATTGAAGTCAGCCATTGCAATATGAAAAGAAAGACTATCACACTCTAAAACAGTAAATTCCTCTTTACAAAATGGTACATGAATAATCTGAGGTCACATCCTGTTAATTCTTGACATCTCAGTCATCCTTGTGCTATAGACGAACAAGCATGTCTAGCACAGTAGTGAGTGTTTTAGCTAACGAATGAGGGAGAAAAAGCCACTCAAATATTCTCAGCACATCGAATCCTCAGCATCGTCTATATTCCCATTGTCCCAACAATGCATAAGGCTGAAAGGTGTTGTAAATCAGAAACAAACAAACAGGAAGTTTTATATTAATTCAATGAGCAAAAGTAGTGTTAATTTGGTCTGTACCATTTGAAGAGCTTGTTAGCAGGTTCAGTTAGTCTGTGTACAGAGGTCAAGTCAGGGTCTCCCTTGAGCAAATTAAACAAGGGAGAAAGCTCTTCAGTGGATATGCCAAGTGAAGGCCTAACCCAATTAATGCTTCCGAGCCATTTTTGGAGATCATTCAAAGTATTACATTTGCTACTAATGGAATATTTTGAGGAAAAATCTGTGATTCAAAAAGTTTCCACCCTAAGTATTTCCAGGGAGCCTCCTTGGCAATTTGTAGGCTGTATTTATGTAAAATGAGCTCGGCGGTTTCAAATGCCTGCTGTAAAGCTTCTTTTGTTTCTGCAGCCAACAAAATATCATCCACATAATGACACAATATAATGTTCTTGTGTACCTGTCTGACCTGACGGAGAGCATCATCTACCACCAATTGACAAATTGTGGGACTATTCATCATGCCCTGAGGCAGTACAATCCAATGATATCATTGCATGGGTCGTTCATTGTTAAGCACTGGAACTGAAAAGGCAAATCTTGGACGATCGTCAGGGTGTAAAAAAATAGTGAAAAAACAATCTTTTAAATCCATCACCATCAAATGCCAAGTTTCTGGAATCATAGTAGGATTTGGTACACCCCAGTTGTAATGCACCCATTGGTGACATGATTGCATTATAGCTCTTAAATCTCGCAATAATCTCCATTTTCCTGATTTCTTTGGGATATCAAATATTGGAGTATTCCATGGGCTAGTGGAGGGGACTATATATCCTAATTTGAGCTGTTCATCGACTCATTTTTGAGCCCACTCCAGCCACTCACCTTTTAATGGCCACTGATCAACCCAGACCAGCTTGTCAGGCCAGCTTGAGTCTGGGCTGGACAACAGTGACCTGCACTAAAAATTTGTGGTTAGCCTCACATTCCAGTGATTCAACAAATCCCGAACCCATAGCGTACATGGAGCATCAAGAACATATGGTTTCAAAACAGCTTGTTTGTTAACTGGGCCTACTACTAACAAGGTCTGTGCACTCTGCTGTGGGATCTGTGTTCCACCTACTCCGATCACAGCTGCCAGGGCTTGTATCAGAGGCCAAGAGGGCGGCCAGTCAGATTTTTTCACTATAGATACATCAGCCCCTGTGTCAATTAGGCCAGAAAAAGCCTTCCCATTAATGGTTATTGTTAAAAGAGGTTGTCCAGCCGTGATTTTCTGTGTCCAAAAGATGTTTGGTTGGCCTGTGCTACCAAATGCTCCTATAGCTCTATCTGTGTTACACAATGGAGGTGATGTGGTGCTTTGAGGCATCAAAAGCAATGGTGCTATTCTTTCCCCAGCCGGAATAGTGGCATGGTGGTGAAGGAGCCCATGCTACAATTTTTACTTCCCCTTTATAATCAGAATCGATACCCCTGGGAGTACAAACAATCCTGATTGTGTGGTGGATGATCGTCCCAGCAGTAGTGCACTTAATCCTTGTGGTATAGGACCAAAGACACCAGTAGGAATTAAATGTACTGACGTGTCAGTGATTACTGTTGATTTGCTGTGGCCAATCCAGCCCTGCGCTCCCTGAGGTGGAGGGCTGGAGGGCACTGACAGTGACAGATTGTTCAACCCGCCTGGACCCTGTGTCCAGGGTCCATTACAGGTTGAATGACCCTGTTTTAAATTTTCGGGGCACCGGGTCGCGTGCCCCTTTTCCTGTTTCCCCGAAATAGGATTGCCTTGTTTATCAACTTAGATCGGCATTGTTTTACCCAGTGATATCCCTTATAACAACGTGGGCAGAGTTGAGTCGGAACTCCCTTTTTGCTTTGATTTCTATTTTAGGACAATCTTTTTGATATGCCCTTCTTGTCTGCAGGAGAAACATTTAACAGCTGCTCGGGCCATAACCATCTGTTGTGCAAAGCAGCTGCCAATATTTCTGCCTTACAGTGTTCTGAGCCCACATTCTGACACGCCTTTATTAAATCTGCAATTGTTTTTGCCCGATTTTAATAGGATCAATAGCTTGCTGGCAGTCTGCAGTAGCATTTTCAATTGCTAGCTGGAATAGCAGTACATCTGCAGCAGCCGGATTTTCTACTTGTCTCTGAACTGCCGTTTGCAGCGGATCAAGGAAACGCATATAAGGTTCATGAGCTTCCTGCCGAATAGAAGCAAAGGAAGCCTCCCCTGTCCCAAGATCAGGGACACGTCTTAATTCTTTCATAGCCAATTCAGTTAGTTTTTGGAAAACTACCTGGTGTAATCCTGCCTGTGCCTGTCTCGTAGCATATGGACCTTCCCCCAAAAGCTCATAGTATATGAATCCCCAATGGCCTGAATAAAATCATAGTGAATGACGTGTGAAGTCCATAGTCCTTAATGGATTTGTGCACCTCTTTAATGAGTTCATATGGCAAATGCTCAAACTGCGGAGGTGCATCAGGCCACAGATCACTGGCATTGCTTGCAGGAGCTCCACATCTCCTTTCTTTAGCGCTTCCACACGGCATTGTATCTAATAGTCCCGTAGATGTCAGCAGAGGCAGACACTGAACTTTCTCCTTTACTTGCCAGTCTGACCGATATGGAGAAGGGGTGAATGGGGGTGCAGTCGGTGCCAGCGGAGGTGTTCCTTCTCCCATGCTGATGCTGCAGAATTTCCCCCTGTGCTGACACTGCAGAATTTCTCTAACAGTCGGTGTTGCATTGGGTATTGGCATTCACAGGAGTTAAAGGTGGATCTAAATCAAAGTCCCTGTTCTGGATCTACGGACCCCATATCAGAAGGATCGTTAAGCAACAGGTCATCCTCAGGGTGGGGCCCCTTGAGGGTCGAGCACCTCATCATGTTCTGTCTCCTCCTGTGACAGTTTAAGAGAGGAATCATCTTGAGATACGACTGATCTGTCAGTCGTAGGACATGGAGGGGCAGCCCGCAGCAGTTTGCAAGATGTCCCCTGCTGGCCTAAAGATCTTATTGCTACATAAACTAGGCTCCATGTCACTATTAGTTCTTCCAGAACATATCCTGTAGCAGGGAACCAGGCGCAATTATTCCGGACCCATAAAGCAGTGTGACTAACTGTGAGGTCTGGAGTCTGAACCCCTGGTCATCAGGAAGCACCTGCAGAGTCTCAGTATGTAATTTCTGCTCTTTTGTAGCAATCTGCCCCATGGTAACGGCAGACGAATCTCCCTACAGCTGTCGACCAGTGACAGGCAATCTCGTTAGTAGTCAGCACGTGTGGTTCGACAGTCCTTCTCCGTCCAGCTGGGGTACGCCACTGGTGTGCCTCTTTAAGTTGTTTGTCTCTCCAAATCCCATTCAGGCACCGTTTGTAGTGTAGTAAGCACACGGACTCTGCAAATGCTAGGGATCAAATCTAAGTTTATTTTCCCTTTACCAAATTATAGCATACGGAGCCCCTTTCCAGGCTCCAATCAATGGTAGAATCGTGTATTCCTGTAGTTTTAAGTCTTACACAGCAGTCCAAGTATGTGCACAGCCCCCTGTTTATGCCAGGTGTTCTTCTCATGGCATGTGCACGGCCTTGATGCCGACCTTGCTGCATGTTTCTTAGTCTCTGGAACATCTTGATATTATTGCAGGGCTCAGAGATGAACAACAGTCATGAGAACCCTGTCTTTTCACAGAGCTCAGAATCCTCTTCCCTGTCCACATCTCCCCACTGTACATACCACTTATATGGTAACACACCACTCAGACCATTCAATATTAATAACCTCAGTGGCTCTCAGCAGGTCTCATGAAGAGTCCTTAACGGGCTGGTGTATCCAAAGCTGATGGATACACACGTTATCTAGATTTGCAGTGAAGCAATCAAAGTAGGCTACTAGCCCCCTTTAAGAATCATAGAATCATAGAATGGTTTGGGTTGGAAGGGACCTCAAAGATCATCTAGTTCCAACCCCCTGCCGTGGGCAGGGAAACCCTCCACTACACCAGGTTGCCCAAAGCCTCATCCAACCTGGCCTTGAACACTTCCAGGGATGGGGCATCTACATCTTCTCTGGGCAACCTGTTCCAGTGCCTCACCACCCTCAGAGTGAAAAATTTCTTCCTTAGATCTAATTTAAATCTGCCTTTTTCAGTTTAAAGCCATTTCCCCCTTGTCCTATCACTACATGCCCTTGTAAAAAGTCCCTCTCCAGCTTTCCTGTAGGCCCCCTTTAAGTACTGGGAGGCTGAAGAAACCTATCCAGTGGAAGCTACTCTCATATAATCTTTTTTTATATTGTTGTGTGGTACCAGAATAACTGTAATTTCTTCCCCTAGTCAATACAGTACCCCAGGCCCACAGGGTAAAGCTCTAGCACACTGTACTGTTCAGCAGAAATTTTACATGTAAGGATTTCATAATTTCATATGATCTCAAAAGCCTGACATTGTCATGTCTTCCATAGCTTTAGTGGAGCTGTTTGTGCATTACAGCACTTTCTGATGGAAATTATACCCCTAGCTTCTTTGAAGGCTTTAGATTCGAAGTGGACATGAGTCACCACTTTTTTGATACATGAACATTAACATTTCAGTTGACAGCCTGACTGGTTCAGCTGTTATTTAGTTACAAGTTAATCAGTGGCCTTCCATTACTCTTCCTTAAAACATCAATACCTTAGCCGCAGTGATGGTTCAGATCTTTCAGTTTTCAGTTTCAAGACTAAATGCACAAATCTTACAAATCACAGGGAACAAAATAAAAACTGGTTTTTTTCAATGGGCTTACTGATTCATTTAAGCATTCAAAAGCTTAAAATGCTACTGCTACTTCAGAAACTAGTAAGTAGTCTATTCTTTTTTGTTGCAATGCCTGGTTTTTAAAGAAAAACATTGAAGAGAAGCATAAGAGCAAACATGATACAGATTAGATATGAAGGCCAAGGACAAATGAGTTACAGAGAAGTCACTAGTCCTTTTGAAAACCAATTATAGGCCACAGAACCCTTAAAACATACTCACCTCTTCTTTTTTTTTAATCAGTGACACAACACTGTAGGATTCTGAAAGCAGTCAGGATCACTTGTTCATTTGCACTGCAACAGATACTAGAGCAAACCTGTGCCTATGCCTGTCCTGTCTGCCCCCCAGAAATGATTGTGCCTTAGTCTACACAAACATAGTGCCTCAGTCCCTACTTACCTACAGAGATAAAAACCAAGAAACATCACGCATCTGTACAAAACAAAAAACTCTGTGATGTTCTCCAAGCTAGAGACTGTGACCAAATCCAAGATCCTTAGGACTACACTTTCAGCCTTAGCTACACCATCATCCTGATTACAGTTGCCTTTGGATCTCCCTGGTGGGTGTCTGCAATTACAGATGGGCTCACCAGCCCCCAGCGTGGCTGCATTTTCACGGGAGGAAAGGAGAGGGCTGTAGTATCACCTCTCACCACGAGATGGTAGGCGTTTTCTGGTTAGAGGGCAACAGGCTTTTAATAGAACTTTGAGCTGGTGAACTCCTCAGCTTCAGAGAAAATAGAGACAAAAGTAAATTAGGATAAAAAAAAAAATCTAATAAACTATTTATGGGATTGTGAATGAACTGAAGCTTGAGAGGAGTAGGGGAAGCTCACATGCATTGGGCACAAATATAACAAAAAATCCTCAGCTTAGACTCAAGATATTATTGCTAGTGTAAAGATTTGAGTGCCCTTTTCTGATTCTTATCCTGGCTTTTCCTGTTAAGAAACTTTCTAGTTGTGTAAATGTGTTTTATGTCATCAACAAAATGAAACTTTGGTTATTTTTGGAGACAGAAAGCATTCGCAAACCAAATACTGGGCAATTCTGAAGCAAACTTATCATAAAAAGCACCATTGTGTGGATATGTGAAGTTGCATATCTACCTCATGCTGTACACAGATACACAGAACATATTTATTTTCCAAGTTACTAACACTTGTTTCTGGAGTTTTCTTTAAAAAAGTTGAAAGACGCAGCTGTAAATAACTAAGATTTTTAGTCAAGGAAACTATTTCTGTACATACATCCAAGGAGAGAAAAAGTTAACACCATAGACACTACTTCTCACCAATTATTTCTGACAGAAGCTACTTCTTTCTCATCTCTTCTCCAGTTTTAATAAGACCAGTAAACAAAGCCTGGACAAACCCAACACACTAATACTCTTTCATGTCAGAGTTCAAAAAGGCCAAAGCCACCCTTGCTGATCCCATCCTAACAAGATTTGAACTGCTTTATCTTTCTCACATTTAAGATTCTCATGCGACTCTCATTACCACAGTAACAAATCTACATTTACCCCAACGACCAGCCTTTGAAATCAAGAATCACCATTTTACAATGGTAAAATACAGAGATCAAACCAACTAGTAAGTCTGCCCAGCTGTTTAATCGCCTCCCTGCCTCCATCAGAGGGTACAGGCAAATCTTCCCAAATCCATCAACTTCTCTTTGCCATCCGTTTCTTATAAGACGGACTCAGTCCCAGTCCTTGGCCAAGGTATAGGCAAACAAATACTACAGGACTCCACCTTTCCAAATAAATTCTTCTTAGTGCTGCTTGTATTTAGCCCATCCGACCATAGATCCATGCCTTCCCTACCCAGCTAAGGCCAGTTGAGCATAGCCATGCAATCAGGACTGGCTGAGCTCAGGAGCTAGAAAAGCACTTTTTTGTCAAAATGGGCAACAAGCCCAAGTCCTCATTTAATGGCACTCTGCCCTACTGTCCAAGACTGACCCAAAACTTAAGACTTACAAGATACATTGAAATCAGTTATGAATAACTAATTGCTTTTGGTCAGAAGAACACGATACGCTGCAAAAATTACAGAAGTAGGCTGCTCTTTAAATTATAAGTACCATGCACTTTCTTTGACCTTGTTTAAAAAATTCTGCTGACAAATAATTTCCAACTATGGCCACAAATCAACAGTGTTACCCTAACTTAAACCACTGTAAGGCAGAATTTACATTTTTTCCCACATGCTAACAGCTTGACTTGGAACTGTGGGAGGCAGGCAGTTTGAGACAGTGCAAAACATGCAGTCTCTTGCATGAAGCGCTGCGCAGATTGAGTTGCAGCTCTCCACTATTCAGGAAGAAGTATGGTTTACAGTTTCTGTACAACTTAATTCTTAAACACAGGGCCACACTGACTACTCTATCCTTTATGGTAGGCTTCCGAAGGACAGCCCCAAACCCATCTTGCATTCTTCTCCACAGACCAAAGAGAACTGCATGCAGCCAGTAAGGCAACTGGACACTGTCACTGTTTTGTTGGGGTTGCCCCATAGTTGACCTCACAGCAAAACTAGGGGCGTTCCTGGAGCACAAGACTGTACTTTTGCTGTTGAAGAACAGTTATGAGGATCACCCTGTCTTAGATAGCAGGAATTAAATGATACAGAGGTCTGGACATCTTCATAGAAGCTAAAGTGGGTGGGAAGGGCCACTGGTTATTCTGTCAGCACAGAGATGGCAGCCAAAGTACTGGAAAATCTGGGAGAATGGGTCTTGTATAGGAATAGGAGAAAGATATAATGGAACAAAACTGATAAGTCTAGTAGAGCCTTTTCAGTGTTCATGTGATTCTCTAACCTTCATTATCAAATTGGTTACTAATTCAGGAAGAGTTCACTCAGTGTAGGTTTCATACCTCTCTATAGTTAGTAACTCCACTGCAAGTTTCTAGATAAACATCTTTGTTCATCATCTTATCAAAATTAACTCATTTTTCACATGCAAAAGATTAAAAAAGTGCATATTCATTTCTTGAACAGCGGTATCTGTTGCAAACATAGGTGCTTTAAGACACCATGAATCTTGTATGTAAGATGTTTTTACACAGCACAACTAGTTGATAGTTCAGTGGTCCCAAGGTGACTGGTGAGAAGAAAAGAACTGTTTTCCTAGCTGTAATAAAAACAAATAGAGTAAAGTCAAACATTGACAATCTATATTTCTTCTAAAAATAGTATACATTATAACAGAAGATATAAGAATAAACTGAACACTCAGATCCAGTATCTTGTAACAGATATAAAACTAAAACAAAGTGTATACATCTCAATTCATGCCATACAAAGAGGAAAAAAATATTTCAAGTATACTAATGAGTAATCCAGTGTGTGATGAAGTTTAAGGCTAACATTTTCAACCTTCAGTACTGAGTTTATCCCAAATCCACATTTGAACTCTCAGAAGCAGCTTTATTTCCATCAGACATGAATCCTTGCAGCTGACATTGACTTTTCAAGAGCTTCAAGGGATCAGAATTCATTTTCACAAGACAACAGTGTTTCTTCAAAATTTTACAAGTTTTAGCCAGGAAAAGTGGTAGTTTTCAGTTGAACATCTTGATTCAGAAATTCTGCTGCATCATTTTATGTTCCCACTGGGAGTCTTAGGTGAGGGCTCCAGCTCCTTGCTGGACTGGATCTACGAAAGCAGAGCATACTGTAACACAACACACATGTAGCTGTGGTATGTTATCAGTGAGAAAAGCTGTTGGCATACATGCCGGCACTCATCATTCTGAAGAACAACTTAACACACAGACACATGATCCTAAATCATGCAAATATAGGCCCAAGGTATAGGGATTATGTTGGACAAGCTGCATTATAAGCTATTTGCACATATGCAGTGGATGCCCCTAGGAATTCAAAACAGCAGGCAGCCCAGCCACAGCAGTAGTCCCCAAAGCTGATTCTAAAGCTTCTAGCTAAAGACGGAAGATTATTTGCAAAAGTTAGAGTCGACAGACATCTAGGATCATCTGTCTTCTTTCCTAGAAGAGGAACATGAAACATTTGAACTGCAGCCCAAACAATATACAGCAGTAAAATTTCCTCTTTAAAACATGGCTAGAAAACTTACGGTTCTAAGAGTAGCAGCTTTTTCAAGGAATGGTTAAAAACCAAAGTTATTCAAAATTCCAGTCTTCCACAAGCTTTTAAAAAAAGAAAAAAATCAAACCTCAGATTTAGGTCAGTCTTTTCACCTTGAAACTAAATCTTCAGCTTCTTGAAGTCACTAAAATAAAGCTAATTTATGTCACCCCAGAACAAGTGCCTGACATTGGAAACGTTAGTCTTTCCTTCTAGCTCTTCTGTAACCATATCACTCAGCATCTATAGTATAGTATTACTAGAGGTCCCTTTTCATTCTCTTACAGTAAGAAACTCAGTATACAGCATTAGACTTCCCTCAGCTTTGCTACTAATTCTTAGTCATTTCTACTCAAGAAAAGTAAACAGTGCATCAACCTCTACCCCTATTCTAGTTTTTCCCCACATCTTGACATACTGTTCACCAGTGCTTTGGTATATACACCTATGTACATATTGGTATTGTCTGAGATGCTTTTAGTAAGGGTAACAACTAGAAGTAATTTTAAGCCACAACATTTTTGTGTGTGGCATTATAGCTATAAAGTACTTTCTTTATACATCATATTATGTAACTGATTTTTCAGGATTTTTTTTTAAACATTAGAACACAGAAGAATGGTAGGAAAAAGACCAATTTCTAAAATATTTAAAGTGTATATAGCGTAATTCGGAGTATCAACATTCTTTGAGAAACATCAATCTAAACTACCATAAGTGCTTTAAAAAACATCCACCTGGACTGTAGATGAATTCACCAGTTAATTTCCCATTAGAATGGCTTTAATCAATACATAAACCTGTGCTAGTTTCACACAAGTGTGCAACTACTTTGGTGTGGGACAGAAAGTAGGTCAACCCACAGGATTGTAAAGAAAACCACAGCCTGCAAAAAGGGAAGTTATACTCAATACTAAGGATATACTGTGGGTGAGGCATTAGCTGTCACCTCATATTGCAAAGCAAGAGACATTTGAGGTAAACAGGTAAATGCACTCAGAGTGTTTACTGTCTTCAAAACTTTGGAAAGTAATTTTAGGTATAAAGCATTTTAATTTGGGGTTTTTTTGGTCCCTAGTGGTTATGGGCCAGAAAGTCTCTCTGAATTGCCTGATTTCTTCTATAGCAAATATATGTCCTATGATGCAGAAGTACGCAAACAATTATTTTGTTTAACATCTACTCTTGTTTATAAAAGAGATTTAAAGCTTAATTTGCCTGAATGTGATGTTGAAACATTGAATTAATTGTAATCCAGACTGCTGCTTTGAACACCGAGGTGTTCCTGTGACAAATCAGTGTCATAAATCTTAATTTATTTTTTTTTCTAAAAAAGGAAGAAAAAAAATAGCCCCTCATCTTCTACTAGGTAGACCATATAAAATTGTGGAAGGGCTGCCAGAAAGGCCAAGAGACTTGCCTTCTAATTGTGGCTTTCCCAATAACAACAGCACACAACTGACATGGTTCACAACTGCTGCAGCAAAACCAATGGTCTGGCAAAAGCCAGAGGAATGAAAAATCATTTCTCTTCTGCTTAGGAAGCCTACAAACAGCAGCAAAGGAACTGAAGGCATTTGTAGGCTCAAGAACATAACCTGCATTATTCCATCCAGTTTTGGAAGGTTATCTTTGCAACCCTGAGGGCACAGAACATATATATGTGTATACAGTACATAAAGCTTACACAGTATACAAACCATCAGTACAGGCTCATCTTATCTTGCAAGGGAAACCTCCCATGTACTAGTGGCAGCTAGCCCCAGTGTTTAACACATATGGACTAGCAACTTTCTTTCACCTAGAAGTCATTCTGGTAAGTTCTGCTCCCTCTCTTGGGCCATTCCTCCTCCACCCATTTCAGCAGCACTTTTACAACATCGATTCTCTTATAAAATTTACAGAGATCAATCAGCTGCTCCACAGTCCTGTCACTATTCCGTAGCAAGAACTCCAAGGTGGGACTTTGGGGTTTCTGTTCAAGGAAACACAATTCATCGTAAGTCATCCCCCACTTGCTTGCTAAATTTCTCCAGTTTTTCACTGTTGGGTGGCAGGGATCCAGCTTTAGCCTCACTGTATACAACAAGTCCTCGTCATTGAGCATGTCACTGATGGTTGGTGCACGGAATAAGCACAAGGAGCAGGTGCCATTTTCCTTGCAGGTTTTCTTGAGATCTGCAGTGAAAACCATTACACAGGGAGAAGTTAGGATCTATTGCTGTGGTTTCACCGGGAACAGAAAGTTAAAAGTACAAAAGGTTGAAGAGTATTATGTTCCTGTGAATCATTTCTGAAAAAGTCAGTATAGTGACATGTAATGCCTTTCCCTATGAAGTACTCAAGAAATTAACCTTCTAAGACTTCTCTCTTCACTATGCTCAGCGGCTATAATCAAAAGGACAGTAATTTTGAAAGTACCATATCTATACTTTTATAGAAAAGGCATGCAATTCAGTCCAGTGCGTAAGCTGGGATATTCCCCTTTTTCGTTTTTTGGGAACTACATCGCTTCCTTGAATCTGCCATAACCCCTGCTTACATCACCAACAGCATTACGTGCACATTATGTGCATCTTGTAAACATATGTTGTAGGATGAAGGAAAAGGTTTTGCACTTCTCAGCTGCTGCCTTCGTAATGACATGAAATACTTGCACCAGGACAATCTCTGCTGACAGCTGCAAACACAACTAACAGCTAGTACTTTAACATAACGAAAAAGTGGAAATGTTCCTTTGCTTTGTAAGGGCCCTTACAATAAAAGCTGTCCTTGTTCTAATAAGCAAGCCTATTTTAAATGTACATTATGGAAAGGAATAAAATGCATACTCCTCAATGTGTGAGAAAAATAAAAATACCAAGTTGCTGGAAGTAGGTGGTGATATGTTCTAAAATCGGCATCAAATACCAAAAATTGCCATTTAGAGGTCTCCCACACACAACAGTCAATATCTCCCCAGCATGGTGAACCAATGTGGTGCTTTCGGACTATATTATATATTAATAACCCAAAAAAGCATGTAGAAACCAGTTCTAGTCATACTTCCAGTTAAATACTAATTCTAAGATCTTTAACATTGCAGTGGTATAGGGCGTTGTTTGAGCATTTTGGCTGCAGATATGACCTTAATTCTCCCTGCCCCTTTTTGAAGGCGGGGAGAATTTGTTATGTGTGAAGAGTAGCAGATAATGGACACAGCCTAGAAGCACTTTCTAAAGCTTCTGCCCTCCAGCCCCATTGTACAGCTTGAAATAGGGAAGTAACTGGTCCTACTTGGGATGAAACTCTTTGAAAAAGGGACATTACAATAAGACAACTGGTATTAATCAAAAGATAGATTAAAAATCAGAACAGAAAACAGCTGACACACAATTTACAAGTGTTGGATCAGTGCTGGTCTAAGAGACCTGACCTGTGTCTCTGGCAAAGGGAAAATATGGTACTCAGTGCCACCTACTCATACCGTCAACAGCTCTGTTGAGTTTTTTTTTGTTTGCGTGGGTTTTTTATTTGCAGTAATTATTATTGGATTCCATGAAAATTCCAGAAAGATCGTCAAATTGTGATTTTTTTTTTTTTTTTTTCAGAATATTACTACCGATAAAAGCCGCTCAGCTGAATGTAGCTTCTGCAGGCACTTTGTTTTTTGTTTTCAAGAGAAGAACAGGCTATTGTTATTTTTGTAACATTGCTCATTGGCTTGCTTTTTTAGCAGGCCAAAGACAACTTCTGAAGTCTTCAACAAGTTAGGACGTGTAGCAACAACACTGCTGCAGACACATAACTTCGTACAAACGCTTAGATTCCCTGTTAAGGGGAAACATGTTCTGGTGACATCTTTGCTCACAGGTATTCCACAGGCGTTGCAGCTGTTCTCTACAGAAATATGTATGTGCACTATTCTGTTCTTCTTTTGCACCCTAACGTCTTGCTGAAGTGAGAAAAAATGTATTTGCTTGACCCAGATCAAGATTTAGTTCTACAAACACGGCAAAATGAACGTAATCCAATCAAAGTTCTGTCTCAGCTCAAAGGGCAGGAGAGCACTCTATCTGAATTTCATCTTATTTTGCTTTGCAAGGATGCCAGAGTAAGTTCTACCCTCCAACAGAAGAAGGAGTAAGGAAAACACAGGGCACAGTTATAGGTAAACAAAACTAAACCAACCTGCTTGTGCTATACCATGTGCAGACTATCATAAGCATTATGAAGAACCCTGCTTTTGTAAAATGCCCTGTGTTAGATACTGATGAGCAGTGACGACCTACCCACCTAATTGCATGATCCTAATGCTACATGATAGGACAAGCTTCTTTATTAAAAGGAAATTCTCAGTTGTTCACTGTTAGATTAACAGGGCTGTATGTCATCCACACGCACCTCACCCCCAGCTGAGCTCATACAATGACAGGATAAGCCCCCATAGCCTACTGCCAACTTCTGCTCTCTGTTTACAGATTTCTTCCAAAGATGGATGTACTAGATATATTTGGAAAAGCCACTTTTACATTTTGTATGGTCTGCATTAATGATCACCACCCCATTTAGAACAAGGAAGAACTAGTAATGAAAGGAGCTCCACAAGCATTGACTACCTAGGCAGTTCTTGGTTATGACAAATAGCAGTTTTTATTGAAGTACTTTCAAAGAAAATCTAGGAATAAAATATGTAGAACAGTAAAGATGACATATTACCTGAAAGTGATTCACCACTATGGTTTTGTGTGTCTTCGTCTTCCGGCTACAAAGCAGAAAACAAATATAAATCAAAACAGTGTATTTGAACACCAGAATAACTATTTGGCTAATTTACAATTGGCAGGAGATTACTTAAGGAGAATCCTGAGCTTCTTGTAAAGTCAGTCAGGGAATATATCTGGTTTTGAGGAATTACTGACAATCTGCAGTCTTTTCAGGCAGCATTTTCATGCTTTGGCTCACAAAACTGCCCTGTTGATTACATCCACTGAACAATGTCATCTTTATTAATGATATGCTACGGGGTTACATCTTTTGAATAATTTGTTCTTAATCCCTCAACAGCTATTCAACAATTCACATGGCTTGATTAAAAAGATTTTTAAATGCTTTGTAATGAGAAAAATTATAATTTTGCCTGTAACATGCAGCAGTAAGGGACTGTTTTGTTGATCCAGGAAAAGTGGAGGAGCTTTATTTACAAATTTCTTTACATACATAGGAAGCTTCTCTAGACAACAGGTCGGCTTGAACATTTCTGCTGGTCCACATCCAACCCTCCTACTGTTCGAAGTAAACTCCCTCAGCGGCTTTTTGCCTGCTCATTAACCATAACCAAATTACTTAGCAGCTTGAGACTGCAACACACATCGTAACATTTCAGTTCTATTATTTAGAGAGCAAAATTTAAAATCTGAAAGGACAGCAACCTTGATCCTAGAACTGCAGGAAACTGCAGCTGCCCTTACTCTAACTATGCGGGTGTGGAGCCAGCTGAAATAGCTTTCTTCTGTTGAGGATTTAAAGATGAAAGCAGAAGGGGATTTTCCCCTTAGCTGCAATAAAGTATTGTTGATTTCTTGTATCGTGTCATTATTCCAAAACTATTACAGCAGGCTTCTCCACATTTTGCAGGCTGTGCATGCAAACACAAGTCAACTGGGTCACAACATAGTGTAATAAGATACTCTATTCCTACCTGCTACACCTTCTTTACTAAGAAATTCACTAAAAATAGAACAGAGGCAGTTTCAGTTGATGTGGTGAACACGTATACGTTCACAATCCAATTACAAAGAAGGTAAACTATCTCCAAAATATTTAAAGACTTTGTTAGGAAAGGAAAAATTTGCATGCTGTTTTCAGCATTTCTTTATTCCCTGAAAAAGGCAAGATCAAACATGCAACACCAATTTACCCCACAAAACGTCTGCTCTCTGCTCAAGAGAGATCTAACACTGCATATGCCACTTGCAATAGAATAATCCTTGCCATTATCTTCTAGTAGTTTACTTTTCCAGAGGCACCACATAAGCTTTCTCTGGACAGAGCTTTTTAAACACGAACTTGGCCTTCATGGCAACATGTAAGCACCCAAAGTTTAAGCAAAATTAAGTCTGGAGATCCTGACTATACAATCATAGGATCATAGAATGGTTTGAGTTGGAAGGGACCTTTAAGATCCTCCCGTTCCAATCCCCGGCCATGGGCATGGACACCTTCTTCCACTATAAGGTAGTCATTATCTCCATTCCCTCAAATTCCCTAAAAAGGTACATTATTACTGAGCCCTGAGGAGCAAATCTCCAGAAATTTAACTCATTGGGAGAATGCGGAGTTGCCCATCATAGCTCAGTCTCCCTAAAGAGCTGTTTCAAAAGAAACAAACAAGCAAATAAAAATGAAAGGGGGAGGAGGAGGAAAAGTGGATACTGTTCACTTAGTTTGCAATAGCTAAGTTGCTGTCCTGAGCTTCAGTAACGTTTCCCAGACGTCAGACTTTATGAATTCACAAAGTTCAAACTACATTGTGAAAACTAATACCTAAATGCCTTTAAGAGATGCCATTATATTCATGTGTTGTGACAAAAAAAAAAAACCAAGAGTGACTAGTACTGCAAATAGTACAAAGAAAACCAGGGATACTTACCTATGCCATATAACTGTTTTCAAAATTTGTATTTTTACTGATCAGTTATTATCTACTTTTATCAAGTCACATGCACCCAGGTTTGTTCAAGATCATTTTCTTGCAATGTAACAGCAATAAGACAGTGTAGCGCTACTGCCCATGAAATGAAGGTATTAAGCAAGAGTATTTTTGCCCACAAGTAAAAGCTAATCAATCTCTACAGGTCTAATCAAAGCCATAAAACTATGCAGAGTCTGAAGATAAGCAGTAAGTTATTAGCACCCTAATACACTGAAATATCTTTACAGTGATTCAAAGCTGGCATTAAATGTTTTCTTCTTGATGATGGGAATGAGACTGTTACCTCCATCATCTGTGAAATGCATAACACACTCAAGATTGTTTCTGATGAAATTCAGCTGGGACTCTGCCAAAAGGAACTCCTTTTATTTCTTCGTCTCGCTGGAAAATGCTCATTCATTTCTCTTCTCCAAGTTTTCTGCTCAACCCAAAGAGAATCAATTTGAAATTCAGCAAATAACATTCATTTGAAAGATGGTACCATGGAGCATGAGGGTCACTCAGCATTGCCCACCCTAAGGCAACACAAGATTTCACAAACAATGCAGAGTGTTTCCACTACAGGAAGAGCAGCTGTCCCAAAGTCAAAGCAGCACAGTCAAATACCTGCCTAAGCGCAAAACACAAGGAGTCCAAAACCTAGTATTCCTTACTTCTTCACTTATTCTCTGCCCTGGCTCTATTTTCCACAGGAAAGAGGAACAGTATGCAAGACAAAGCCTTAACTCTGTCAGCTCTTCTTCAGAGCACCTACACACCAATCAAAAACTATTTAAACTACAAAGTACGTGTTAATGATTAAACAACTTTTCTTTTGCTCTTCTCCACAAAAGCTCACTTCATTGAACTCTTGAAAAGAGAGCATATTTCTGGTCTGTTTTACTGAGTAATTCCGTGCACTCCAGATATAGTCTGAAAATATATTTATTTGTTAACATACTTAGAAATAACTTAGTTCACATTTAGGTATCATTTTTCTTACCTGTTGGATTAAGCCAGAATCTGATGTAAGGGTCTTGATGTTCACAGATGCAATTTCCAACGTAACTTGATCTGTTAGGTATTCCTCATCTAAGACAAAGACCGTGAAACACTGGTCTTCCACTCAAACACAAATTTAAACAGTAAGACTATCAAACGTAAAGTACAGGTGTCTATCATACAAAATTTAACTCCATATCATGATCAGTCACTGGGAAATGCTGGATTAAAAGCCCAAAATGTTAAATTGGCAGAGACTGCAATAATCACGCAGAGTATGACTGTGCAAAAACAAAAAAAATCCTTTTAGAGATCAGATGTTAGTGTAGCAGTTGTTTTTTAAACAAACGCCACATTATTTCTGAAGCAAGAGTCATGCTCTTCTTTCAGAAAGCTGACCAGAGAATATTAACCAAACCAATACATCGAAGTAGGCAGAAGATGACTGTCACAAGTCAATATAATCCCCTTTTGCTTTGTTTTTCTCACCACACTTACAATGATAATTGTAGGAATATGTACTACACAAATATTTACTTTTTATTCCACCCCTTCGTGAATTAGGCTCATCCTACTTATCTCTACTACACAGGAGTTTTCTGAAGCACTGAAATAATTCGTTGCAAAGTGTGTTTATCAACTGCCCTGGGAGTTCACTGGAAAGCACAACATTCTCCAGTACAGCACAAACTCTATTTACCTTTCAAGCTTCACTTCAGCCCTCAAAATGAGGTACAAGGGATGCATAAGCCCTTGTGAACCTTGTGCAAACAAATTTCACTCTGCATGATTAATAAGGTCCTCATTATCAATTCATTTGCATAATTCTCCTGGGTCAGGCACTGAGTAACCATTAACACGACCTTAAAAGAGGTTATATTCTACACATTTTTAGACACAAGAATTCTCCATGGTGGTCACTACGTTTCTGGTGTTGGTACATTTCCATTTGCTGTTTGTTTAGTGGTAAGATCTCATTAAAGAACAGCTATTATCTTTATGAATCGTCACATAATAGAAAGAAGACGTATTTCCTTACCTCACTCAAGAAATTCATCTGAATCAAATAATTAATCCTTACACTTGCAAGGGAAAAAAAAATATAATAATAATTTTCCTCTTTTTCTGGTTTTATAAGACTGTTGAAACTTTAAGCCAAATAGTATTCCACCTCCAGCAGGGTAAACGTTTAATAAGGATTGTCTTTATTCTCTGTGACCATAGGTCCAGAGACAATAAAAAAAAAAAAATCAAAAAAAGCCTGGCTGAAATGCGGTGTATGGGCTTCAGAGTTCCACTTCATTTGTGTGGAAACATTGTGTGTGAAATTTGGTCTATATCTGAGTGGAGGTAGAATTATAATCAAAGCATGATGTAAACATTAAACCTAGTCCTGCAAGATTAAAAGCTCCCTCAACTCACCTTTAATTCATAATTGGTAGAGGGTGCTAAGAACTTTAATAAATTTTGGCCCCAAAGTGGTCCATTAATTAATTGACCTATAAAAGCAACAAAACACCCCCCACCTCACCCCTGGCCAATGCACTGTCTATTCAAACATTATATCTGAAGCAAACATAATTTTGTGTTAAACAGAATCGGACCTGCACATCTGTAGCGTTTTTTAGCTCACAGATTCATATTTCTAAGTCTGTATTTTTACAGAAATAGTTACGAAAAGTCATTCTCAGAAAAAAAGTTTAAATCACAAAAATAAACAGAATATTAAGAGGTATTTGTATCACCTTCAATTCAAAAGGGGAAATGTCAAGCTACATTAGTAATTACATCTTTTTACATTTAGGAAGAGGAAGCAGAAACTAAAACTAAAAATAAACCAAGTTCATTTCCTTTCTACAGAAAGTGCTGAAATTTCTACTTCCTCTCAGCTTTCCATTTTAAACTAAATACATTTAAAACATGCAATCTCAGGTTTCAAACAACTTTGACAAATTTGAAATTCAGGAATTTATCTAATTAAATTTGAAGAGGACCTGATATCACAGGTGAAAGAAAAAACAAGACATGGAAAAGAACGTTACAGAGAAATTGCTTTAGTGTTAACAATTTTGAAGGAACAAACCACCTGGCTGCAAATAAATAGAAAATAGTTTATGATTTCAAATTAGTTTTCGTCCCACGTTTTCCTTCCCTACTGCGCAGCACTTCTGAGAGGATGCTCGTTTCCTCTGGCTGGCTCCCTCAAGTCCCCAAAATAGTCTCCAATCTTTCTTTAACCCCAGTAGTATATTGCTCACACTCCTCAGCAAAAGTTTCCACTGTGACCAGCTTTTGCATAGTTTCCTGTGTCTGTGCTTGCTGCAGACCTTCTGTGCGACGCAAGATGGAGAATACACCACCTGCAGAGCGCTCCTGAACTGAGCCCCTGCCAGGGTAGTCCCTGGACAAAAGCCAATGGTGAAGCCCAGGATGACAAAAAGCCCCATCCCACATGTCAAAGAAACCATAAATGGGATATTCACACCGTGTAATTCAAGTATTTGACTTCAGTGCAACACAGAACCTGCACTCCCTCACTCCATTTCTGTGAGGAAATGCAGGAACTTGTGCAGAGTGGACCTATATTAGGTTCCCAAGTAGACAGTATTCGTACCTGCTGAAGGTAAAAGATGGCATGAATCGTTAATTGGTTATAGGGCTGAGAATGCAATCAGAGGCAAGAGACCTGGAAGGTATTTCTGGATTGTACTTCTGACAAGCTGAAGGCACTGGTAATCTCTTCAAAGTCATCTTCTAACATTATCATGTCTCTACCATCTGTTCTCTGAACACTGTTTTTTGATGACACCACTGTATTTTCCTTCCAGATTGAGAACCAAGATCTTCTGATGATAGTTTTAGACTGACTTTTAGATCAAAATTAAACTTTGGAAGAGAATTTCAAACGTACACCAAACTAACCTTAAAAATACAGAAGACAACACTACATTTAAAACATAAACATCTAGGAAAAAGTAAGAGTATTTCAATCTGTTGGATAACACCAATGGTTTTGTTGCATGAAACAACAGAGATCTATGACACCTGAATAGACAGAAATCACAATTCTTACCTTTAGGTACTCCTGTGTCTTGGACAGGATATTTTTCAGTCTGTCACAAAAAGGCAAGAGACACAGATGTTTGCCGTTTTGAGTGTAATTGCACTCAAGAAAGAGCATATAAAACTGCATAACTATAGTTGCATCTCTTAAATTGCTACCAGTTGATCTGTCTGCAATCAGGTATAGTAACACTCTTCTTACGTGGGAATTGAGATGCTACTAAAGCTACTGATTAGCACATGCAAAAGTAATAGGGATTGCTGCTTTGCTGCAGCGTTTTTAAAGGTATTACTTTTTAGTGAAAAAGCAGAGATTGGGAAACAAATTTTGCATTTAAGTAGCAAGATAATCTAGAGAAGGTAATGCATACCAGAAGTAATAGAGATGACTTCAAACACCTTTTTAGTAGATATAAGCTTTTACTAAAATGTTACTGCACTGAAATAAAAAAATACTTTTCCCTTCCGCTTTAAAATTAAAAAGCTGATTAAGATGCAATAGAAAAGTATTATTAATGAGTTTAGGAGGATAGCTGCTGATTTCAAGGCATCTTACAACTTACTATCACACCTGAAATCCAACTCCTTCCCTATCACCCCTATCCTTATGTAAAAGTAGGCATGGCTTTTATGGAAGCTTGTAACCATGCAAACAGATTGAAGACATCTTAATTTGAGGGAGTAGAGGGGATAAACAAACTTTCATTCATCTCAGACATAGCAACTTTTCTCCACCTTTTAAAAACTCCCCTTAGCAAAATACAGCATCTAATTTATTCAGTCCACAGAAAACAATCACAAAGTCTATATCTCTCATGAAAACCTGCTAACACAAATTCATGTACATAGACTGCAATAATGGATCGCAGTGAAGGATCAGCATTTAAAGTACTAGTGAAATTTTCATCTTCCTGCTGACTGCCTGTTGCAGGAAGAAAACACCAAGGCAAAACAACAGCTTGCTCACTTGCCATTCATAAAGCAAACCAATGCATTTCAATCTGTTTACATAACTACATTAGACAACAGTCTTCTCCGGGCTACGCAGCACTGTAACTTTTCCCTAGAGTAAACAATCCATATCAACATTAAAAAGAAAAACTCTTAAAAGTCTTCACAGAATTTCATGTTACTTTTACCTGATGTATTCCTGTCTCAGCGTAAGGTTGGCATGTTTAACATCCTAAGACACAAAAACTTGTCCTAAACAGTGTTACTCTGCCAGCCAGCACTAGAGCGCGCTGCTCGGTCTCCCCCCTCGGTTGAACCGAGGCTGCTGTAAGGCGCTGCTGTTGGGTCTTACTTTCCCCTGACTTCAGCCAAAACAGGTACAGGAAGGAAAAAAACCTTAGTACAATTGAAATTTTAAGCCCTACGTGGGTGTTCTTATCCCTCCAATCCATATATCATATAGAAGAATATCAGCATCAATCTTTCTCAATTGTTGGGTTTTTTTAAATTACAAAAACCAGTACTGTCACAGCCTGTAGAGGCTATCCCATGGACAGCTCAGCTGATACCATCCAATTCAGCTTATGCACCTATTGTTATTTTTATTTACACTTTAATTGCACAAGGTTAGGAAATTAAAATTTGTTTATACAATCATACAGATAAGCAAACCCCTATATATATCCAGTTTGACTTAACATCCTTGAATGTTTTACCTCACCTCTGCATTACATACCTGTAGAGAGCTATAATGATTTGAAATGTGTTAGACCAGAAACACATACCATTGCTAAGGAAAGAGTGCTTGGATCCGTATCCTCCACTGGCTCTTTTGCTGCATGATCTGCTGGAAATAAGAAAGGTTTATTACTGCGTAATCCTGAAAATATTTCTGTCTGGTCATTCACATTTTGCTTCTTTGTCTGACCAAGATAGAGCACAACTATGCAGCCATTACCTGCATTATGTCAAATTTGATTTCCACAAGAAAACATGACAAACTAGAAAATGTCAGAGCTACTAGCATATAGATGAGAAACTACATGCAACAAGGAAACCTAACTCTAAGCTAACAAAAAGTAGACGTAAATGAAAATTCTAAATTATTTCTAGTAAAAAAAATCACAAACCAATTCAGCAATAAAGAATAAAATCCAGTACATCTGCTAAAAGCTAATGTTCATTCTTCGAGTGGCAGCACTGTTTTCTCCTTAGAGCACTAATTCAAACAGTAAACATTCCCACTACAACAAAAAATAATACTACAATAAACGGCAGACTGTACTATAAAAACAATGTAAAAAACTGTATTTGAAGTAAACATTAATTATTTGTATACAACAAAATCATAAACTTCAATTATATTAGCATCAAAAGGATACAAAACCAAATCTTCAAAGCACTTGCAGGTGAATCATTAAATGTCAACTCCTTTGCACTGATGGCTAAATTGTCAAATAATGGTGGAGTACTGACCAAACGTGCACAGAGAATCTGAAAGAAATCTTATATAGAACTCAGGATTCACACCATCACTCCTGTAATTTAAGATTGCTATGCTATTTCCTTGGGGAATCTCTTCTGTTGGTAAGTATCACGTTTTCAAACACTGAAAAGTATTTTGAATGATGTAGTAGGATTTTAACTCCATTCTTACCACTCTCATTCTAAAAGTCCTTACGCTTACTACAAGAACACATTAAATGTTTTCAACTGCAACCGGAAAGAAGTGGTTGGAATCAATATTTGGTGATTACCTTCTCCCAAATACAGAAATTGGTGTGGTTTAGAACACAACTTAGTCCCAGAAATGAGTTACCAAACGCCCAGTATAAACACTGAGCCCCATATCAGCACAGAAGTTACACAGACACTATTCTAACCAACTCAAATTTAGCATAATTGTTTATTTCGAGGCCTGCTCCTACAAATCCACTCAATACAACAGAATGACAAGCTAAAGCATAAGACAACGCAAGACAGTACGATAAACAGGTCTGAAAATAAAAAAGGTGGCGGCAGCAGGACAGAAGCAGCCCTGGGGTTCCAGGACACAGCTGCGCTCCCTCCTGCTTCTGCGCAGCAGCCCCATCCGCAGCAGTTCCTGGGTGCCCAGTGCATGCCCAGCCCCGCTCTGCAATGCCAGGTAGAGCTTTTCTTGGTGCTTAGTGCCCACAGGAAGACCACACGCATTTTCCAGACAGGTGGCACACGATCAGAGGGGTCAGATCTAAAAGGCTTGGGCACAGCCTTTGCGCACGGACACACTGGACATTGTACAAAGGTGGAGGTCTCTGAAATTTCAGATGAGCATGTTCACGCTGCAGTGCAAAGTTTAGGAAGATCTACGCAGAAGCGGAAAAAACTCCAAATCAAACCCCCATATTCTTGTCACACATGCCCCTTTTTGGTAAATATTAAATCCCTCCTCCAGAAACATGGTATTAACAGAATGTTCTGGATAAAGTCTGCCCTGATAGCAAGGGCCAGCACAAACTGCCATAAGCTTCCCAACTCAAACACAGAGAGGGTGGGAGTCAGACTGGGATATGAGAAAACACCGTAAACTGGCATAAGACACTGCACGAGAAGAGGGCCAAAAAACGGAGGATCCAAGTGGGAACTGTGGTGGAGAGCTGCGAAAAAAAATGGAAAAGGCACTGGGACAAAGAGAGAAGCCCGCCCTGTAAAGGAAAGCTGAAAAAGGAGGAGGTACGGGGAGCCAAAGAAAGGCTCCAGGGAAGAAGGCCAGCCCAGGCATCCCTAGTCTCGCTGTTTCTCCACTGTCAGCAAAGACCGAACAAACCCGGTAGCAAAGCACACAGCTTATCATCAGTTTATTCTGGAGGCCTTACCGCTCCTCCCTATGGATTCTTGGCCGAATTAAAAAAAACAATTAAAATCTTTCTTTTGCCCTTGTAGTATAAGAGGAGCCTTAAAGTAAATGAAAGCAGATCCTGCAAAAGGTCGATGCCCTGGTGAACCTTGATGGCTACTGTAGCTATGGTAAGGGCTTCATCTCCTGTCTTCTGTCACATCACCAAGATATGGCCAAGTTACACTGCGACACCGGTAACTATTTACTTTCCACAACCCAGACAGAAGCACTGAAAAAATGGGAGAAGCTCCAAGAATACCAGCATTTGAAATAGGGATTTGACAGACCCCAGGGTGACCCTACAAGAGGTGATGGGGTACAAGGTGGTACTTTTAATTGACTCTTGCTTTCTAGGTTTCACACAGAAACAGAGTCACTATTTAATCTATGCCTCTGCATCTTTCTTGGTTAGTACCCATCCTAAAAAGTATTTTAAAACCATATTTCTTTCCCTATACCTCAATTTCTTCCCTTTCGTTTTTCTAGTTCTTTATGAAGAACAGCAATTTACATGGTTTTAAGGTTGCAGAGGCTACCAAGTCCCAACATTTTCTATGAGTGGCATGTACGTGTACAAATATTTGTACCTAAGAATAAATGCTTCGCATACTGACTGCAGATGATTCACCATGGTCTTGTTGATCACTGATAGTTGGCAGATAATTTGAAAACCACAGACTTAATATTTAATTGTGAATAAGGCAATTAAAATGTCATGGCCCCTCTCTCTTGCCCACGTGTACCTCCCACAGCATTCTGCAGCTCATCTCATACAGCTGGATGCAGGTGCACAAAACAGCAGAGAGGAAAGTTCTGTTTATCTCAAATGTAAAACATCCACAGTTTTGCATGTTGAAAAGTGGACAGGAAATATAGGTATCATCTGACTGACTATTCTGTGCAGACTGTTTGATTTCATAATTACTTTGACGGACAGCTTGATAACAACATTATCAGGGACCCCTCAAAAAAATTGCTATCACCATACTCCCCACTGACAGCATACAGCCACTGGCCTACATTTACTTCCCCACACTGCTGTCAGGAACCACATGTGAGCTGACTCAGATGGACATAAATCATCACATGCAAATTGACTCAGACAGACATAAGTCAGGTTCCTCGGTTGCTCCCAGGCTTCCTTTCTGCCACCCAGCACCTGCACACTGACTGCTCAGCAGCTACTGGGGCTCTTCTGCCTAAACCTGTCCAGCATAACCAGTCTGCAAGAGGAGCAGCAGACTTGTACCCATCACCACCGTTTCTCTCTGTTCAATACTGCTACTCTAACAGGGAGGCAAAGCTGTGCACTTACCAGTGTGAACAGTTTGTCAATTTTACATATACACCTGTATATACGTGTATACACATTCAGACTTCTAATGCTGCATCTGCTCTTCATCCTTGCGTCAGAAGGAAGTCTGAGATGAGTTTTGGAGACCTCAGCATTCTGAGTTTTTTTCCCTGCAACATAGCCTTGACACCACTAGGACGGAGCGAAACGTGTAAGGTCTGCTGTAGTTATGTGTTTCAACCATACACATGGAAGGCCTCTTTCAGGCCAAGGCAGGGCATACGCATTAACAGTACAACTTAGCACAACTCAAACAAAGTGATCGCCCTAATACTAATGTTGTTCATAGAGATGAACCCTTTGATTAGACCCAAACTAACAACAGTGCTTTGACCACAGGCACACCAATTTCAGATTTGAATAAGAGGAGGAAATACAGCAAATTATATCAGCATATTCAGCTCTTTGAAAAGTTTAAGTTCATCAGCACTTACACATTTTTGTTTACTGTTAACTTCTCAAAACTGTCACTGTCTGAGCAGACAGGTAGGGCAAAACTGTGATGCTGGCACACCTGAGATGTGGTAGTCAAAAGCCATTTGCACCATTAGCCAAGTAAGTTAAAGAATGGGGGCTTCCTAACCACCCAGAGTCTGGGATGTTAAGAAAATCTCTTCTTAATGCACTGTTAGAAAGCACAGACTTCTACGCTAAACGCTGCAGCAGGCTTGACAAGACAAGTTGTGCTAAATCACATCAGCAAAGCACATGATAAGTTATTACCATGCTTAATTAGCGCGTGCGGGGTGGGGAAGGGAAGAACTAGCAAACCCTTGTAATCTCGGCTGGGCTCTTCACCTGGCTCCCATGAGCCACGGCCGCGGGTCACCCCCGCCGGGGAGGGAAGCGGGACAGGACACCGAGGGCCGTGCAGCTCCTGCCCCGGACCCGCGGGGGGGAGGCTTGGGAGCGGCTCCCGCCGCCCCTCCCGCGGGGCACGGCACCGCGCCCGCCCGCCCGCCCGGCTCCCCGCGGCGGCGGCGGCGTCCTCACCTGCGGGCAGCGGGTCCTGCGGCGCGGCCATGGGGCGGGCGGCGGCGGCGGCGGGGTCCCAGCGCCAGCAACCAGCGGCGCCCGCCGACGTGCCCGGAACCGCCGCCCCCTTCCTGCCGGAGCCCCGCCGCAGGTAGGGCCGGGCGCGGGGCCTCGCCTCGCCCTCCGCGGCGGGGAGGCCGGCCCCTCCCCCCGGAGCTACCGGGCGCCGCTCCAGCCGGGGCAGAAAGCGCGGCGGCCGCCGGGAGCTCGCGTTTCCCGGCGGGAAATACCGCTCTGCTGCCGGTACGTTGGGTTGACCCCTCCAGGAGGGAGGTGCTCCGTTATAGGAAAACTCCGTGTTTCATTAACAACACAGGCAGAGGGTGCACTTTATGGCGTACCAACTCATGCTAGTTTGGACCTAAAGTAAGTTACTTCGGCAACACGAACCCAAGCGCTCGCTCTCCTGCTCTTACGGGTATTTACGCGCTTAAATAACCGCCCTCAGGCAGAGAAAGGTGGTGGCGATCAGGATTTAAGGTACACCTGCGGGTGGCTCACAGTGCAAGGACACAAGTGTTGCACAGCGACAATCATAAACTGCACTGGCTTTTCACAAATATTTAATATCCATCCTCTTACGTTACAGGCACGTCCAATACTATGACGATGTCAGATCTTTGTATGCAATTACTTTGGGTCTCGGTTGTCGCTTCCAGCAAATTCTCTCACTTAAAAGGTTTCAATATACTTGAAGTAATACAGATTTCTTAAATGGGATCCGTGCATGAAATCGGTTTCTAAATAAGAAACGTCACGTATTGCTATTTATTGTACAATACAAACAAAAGAAACCAGCATAACTGAATTTGCCATGATAAAGACGACATTTGTGTGTTAGCCACCTTACTGGTTTATTAACAAAGTAACTTTACGGCCAAATTCCACTGGGAGAGCTCCAACTCAGTCAGCTGCCTTACACTGGAGTAACTAAAAAAGTAGCCTTTGGTCCATAAAGCATTAAAAATTGAGTACTTTTCCACAGATTATTTTCCATCTCTCGTGTGTGTTACAAATCTAAAAAAAAAAAAAAAAGTGATAAAAGATTAAATCGCTCTTATTTTCAGCATTTAGATTGAATTAATATCAATAATATTAATGTTTTCCAATGCTTCTGTTACTGAATTTGTGAATTCCTGTAAAAGAGCACATCTTTGTGAGGAGAGCTCTTAAGGTGTACACCTAAATCACCCTACCAATGAGAGTACTGACATGGTATTTAGAAGATTGAGAGCATCACCTTTATTTTGCCTGAGATCAATAGAGGTCTTGCCATTGGGTTATACACATACACACACACACATACATATATCTCTATAAATCATAATCTCCAAGGTAGAGCTAAAAGATCACTAACGTTTCTGTAATTCATGATGTGTAAAAACCAAATAAATATTTTTTTAGGCACATCATTGGAGTGCAGCTGTTCGTAGTACAGGTTGATTTCAATTGCTTCCACATTAATATTGAAACTCATTCTCAAAGAACAGAGGCATTTCTTAGTTTAAAAGGGTAACAACAAGTCTAATTAGAAATAGAATTGCTGATTCTGTATGTTTCCCTAGATTTCCTTAGAGGCACAATGTTTTTGATGATAATCAGGCTGAGAATTAGAGGGTGGCATAAGTGTATTCTTACTGACACAGATCTGCACAAATGCCAGAGTAATAATTGAAGCCTCTCCTCCTCCTCTTGTTAAGGAATGACAAAGCCACAGTAGAGCTAAGAATTTTCTGGATTTTAAACCCACTGAATTTATGCCTCAATAAAATGAATGCCGTACCTGCCTTGAGGACCTGCATGTATGTATGTATTGCCTCTGTGTGCTGTTTGAAGACTACTGGTTTTAACCCCTGAAGTAGATATAGTCAGTGACTACAAAAACTTTGGATAAGGATATGTATAATCTATATAGAAATGTATCCGTTGACATCCTTCATAATATCCCTAGGGTACTATTGTTACACAGGTGGCTGTAAACTGCAGAAACATACAAAGCACAGGTGTTGGGGATTAAGCCAGGCTTTACCATCAATGTGGTGTTTACGCTTCTGATAACTTACAGCCTGAAATCTTCTTAAATTAGGATTAAAAGTTATTTTAGTAAACAAAAACAAAATAATTTTAGTGAAAGAACACTTGTGCCAGCAGCCACCAAAACTGGTTAATGTTGTTAAAAATCATGTAATTTTAAAAGCATCTCTGTAAATTGCATTGGCTTTTCAATTGGAAACAGTTGGGTTTTTTTTTAACAAATTATTCATAAAGAACTCTCTAAAATAATGGAATTTAGTAATAGAAGCCAGTAGTCTAGATAATATTACTGCCTCAAAACTTAGGTTAGTCATCATAATTTAACAATTTTTTTCCTAGTACTGAAGGAGGAGCCTGCAATTACATATAAATGTCTCTAGAGCAGTCAACAGTACAGATTAATTTGGCTGTTGCATGCCTGTTCTTGTATCCTTCTTTAATGAGTGATATAGAAACCTTTGCTTGTTACTTAACTGACCAGTTCAGAAAGACAACAGTTTTTTTTGCAAAACTAAGTATAACTGTATTATAAAAAATAAATCCAGAATAAGACAACATTAAGCAATGGCATCCTCTAAAACAGTGGATTAACTTTCTAATCAAATTTCTATACTTAAGTACAATCTATATCTTATCTGGCTGTAACCCTGCAAGCTGCACTGTAACAAATATTATCATTTGTTTGTGTGAAGAGTTTGGGATTTTGTAAATTTCCACTCAAATACAGAATTAATATTTTCAGATGGTTTTTACAAATCAAGTCTACACAGTTTCAAGGGGTTTCCCACCTTCTGAGCACAAGGCTACAGATGAAACCTTTTTCCTGCCATGGACAATATATTTTTGTCCAGCAAAATATTATCCCCATTTCCTCACAAAAAGACATAAAACCTTTTTCTAACTGAACCTCTACAGCTTTTCCCTATGGAAATAAAGAACATTTGTTCCAGATCACGGATGCCACTAATACTGTGGAACAGTAATCTCCCCCTCCCTGACAGGGGTTGCTAATAGTCACGGTAACTGTGGGCCTGCCAGTATCGCGTGGCAACCTTGTTTATTCTTCCTCATTCATTTGCTTGACAAATTTCAAACATCTTTCTTTAAGGAAGTTCGTATTGAGTAAAATACTTCTGTTTCAACATAAGCTCTTCACCTCCAATGTATTTCACTAGTTAGGAAATACCTCCCTGCGTTTTCTTTCCCAGATATCCTACAGGTAGCTCTCAACTGTCAGCAGCTGACAGCGTGTTGCTAGGCCAGTTCTTTAAAATTCTAAGACTGTTCTGGAGTAGGAATAATTAACCAGCAGCTAAAAAGTTAAAACTACTTTCTTTGCCAATAATTATATCAGTTTGTTCTTTTACAGTTGTACAGAAATGTCACAATTTCGATATTCATTTGACAGAAACAACATTATATGGAGAAAATACAAGGAGTGACACACACCTAGACCATCTTACCTGGAAGCCTGTGGATAATTTGTTTGCTTTATAGGACTGCGTGATATGGGAATGTTCCCACCACTCCAGGAGCTGTGCCTTGTCTAAGTCAAACACGCACCACAGAAACAGTAAAACCTGGCTTTGTCTAATGCCCTTGGTTTCAGGCTGCAGCTTATCCCTCTGCAGGGGCATAAGCAGAGTCCTCCTGCTGGGCTGCTTGTTTCCATAAAACACTTAAGAATTTAGTGGAGATCTCTACCTCACGATTGGATTTGTTTACAGATAAGCACAGGCACACAAAGTGCAAGTGCATAAATCTTGTTGATTTTGGTTTTTTTTTTTTAAACAAGATTACTTCTGTTCAGCTGCACCTGCTATATTCACAAGTTTGACAGTTAGTGGACTAATTTCTTTGTTAGCATTTGTGGAAAATGAGAGGTACTACAGGAATGACAGTAAGCCTCCAGAGATTGCTTTACTTCTGTGCTCTTGATTCCGATGATGCAGTCATACACTACACAGTGCAGTTCGTTAACATTCAGCTATAACACATACATGAAAGACAGGAACGACGATACAGGTGTAGAGCTAAGATTTGTAGTTAATTTTTCACCGGCTACAAAAACTTTAAAAAATATACTCCCTCTTTATACTTTGCTATTCTTTATTTTTACTGCATTCTATCTGTTTCTCCTCTTTTTCCTCATATTCATTGTGAAGATATTGCTGTATGAACTTTTTAATTTAAAAATTTTCCTTTTTCACTACACTGAATTTGGCCTATTGTTTTGCCATTTACAGGCCATAGTCCTGACATTTCTCATTTGTCTAGACATCCATGGGTACTTTTCGAAAGTTATTTGTGACAGTTGCCTCAGACTTGAATATATATTATGGTTTTAAAGCAGAAACCTGTAGGTGAGAACAGGATGTCAGTGAAGCATGACTTGCAAGGAAATAACTTGTATCAGACCTTAGGAGAGCTGGATAAAACAGGGGTTTGGGCACACAAGTTCTTCAGTCCTAGCAGGCCTGGTAGACCACAGAACTCATGTGCTCCACTACTTGTCTGCTTTTTGTACTTACATCAGGTATTTTACTAACCCACAGCTTTGCTTTGCTGTATTGCCAAATCTTCATAACTAGGCTACCACAAGATGTTCCATTGCTCAACAGGCGCTGCACTCCCACTGCTGCTGTTTGCCAGACTTAAACAGAAGTTAGTGACGTATTGATTCCTCTGGTTTACTCTTCTAACTTTAGAAAGGACTCATTCAAATGTTAATTCGGAAAAATAAATAAAGGCAAAAGTTTCAAGGGCAAAAATTTCCATAAATCCACATTTCAAGATTACTGAAATCTAGTGCATTTACTTGGTGAAGCAGCTGGGATTTACCAAGCTTCTCCTAACATGAACTGTGAATCCCACCCTGTTTTGCCTGTTCGTTCACTTAAATTGGTCCATAATAATTTCATTTTTAGACAATTGATGAATACAGATCATGATTTCTGTGTACAACCGGAGTGCATAAGCTCAATTCTGGCAAATAAGAGCTGACTAAAAAGCACCAATGGAGCTAACACAAGAGAAGTAGCAGGACTTGATCAGTTTCAGTTCCCACCATGTCCTCTCTGCAGGCCAGAGGCAAGTTGAGTAATGGTAGATTTGTTGTATCCACTAAAAGACCACCTGTCACTCTTTGGTGCACCAAGACCTCTATCTACTCTAGAGAACGACGTTGTGATAGGGAAGAGGTGACTCTG
The DNA here is from genome assembly GCF_009769465.1 of Tauraco erythrolophus. NCBI lineage: Eukaryota > Metazoa > Chordata > Aves > Musophagiformes > Musophagidae > Tauraco > Tauraco erythrolophus. The sequence goes on along the minus strand of NC_141466.1, from coordinate 88,147,486 downwards.
ATGTGCATTATTTAAATCGTATTTACTAACACAGAATGTTTTTAGTTCTCATATTCAAGGCTTTCTTTGCTTGCACATAGAAAGAAAATGTTAGAGCTTGCAACTAAAACTGTCAACGTTTTTAACAGCAATGCATATTATTATGAAATCACAGAAGATATTTGTTTTTATGCCAAGCATGTACATTGTATAATGTATATGTACATAGAAAAATTACATTTATATGCCATACTGTTTTCATAAGCCCAGCAAGCTGTAAACAATGATTATCCCTCGCCCCAGTAAAGGCTTGTCCTCAGCCCTTGCCAAAATATTATAACATCATGGCAAATTTCTTTAAAAGAAACAGGCTTAGTAGGTGCTCCCAGCTTTGTAACATGCTGTTGGGTTACATTTGCAATCGTAAAACTGTTTCTTCTGCAGCTATTTCCTGAAATTGATTTCACAAGAAACCGTGGATTTTCACATTTTTTAAAACATTTTTATACCACTGCCAAAGTAGCATTCATAGGTTGAAACAAACACTAAAACATAAAATAAGATTGAAAATACCCTAGAGTTTAGAAAACTGTATTAAACTAAATTCAACTCTGGTATAGCAGATAATACTTATGTATACGCAAAATAAATTTCTTTTTTCTGTGCCTCTTAAAATAATTCATTATACATCTCTACAGCCAATTCCTTATGCATCTAACATGGCAGTCAAAAACTAAACTGCTACTGACTTTCCATGTAAGCAGGATAAGGCTCTGTCAGAGGTGAAGAAATAAATTTCTGTAACCAACATAAAATGTTCTGAACTGACAACTGTGTGAACACTATGACTTAGAAAATATCAGAGTTTACATCTAATTTGCGTCATCCTTCATGCAGTGCAAGTGCTTGATTCTTCCAAGGTTTTGGGGCTTTTTAAAATACTCATAAAATTTACTCCAGAATCAAATATATGAAACACAAACAAATACAACGAATCTCTGCTAAATAGAAACAGTTCCTTTGTGAGAAGCACAAACCACTTGCAATAAAGTATGGAGTACTGATAGTGAGAGCAAACCATGGCAATGTAAACATTAGCATTAGCTGTTCTGTCCCTTTTTCTCAAACATCTAGCGAACTTATTGATCCACTGATGATGAAAGTAGGAATAGACTCTCATTTAATCCTTCCCAAAGGTCTACTGCCTGTATTCCAGAGACAAAAGGAAGGAGAGATTATATCATCCCTCTGAGACCAAACTATAAAACTACTGCCTACTCCATTTCACAGTCTCTGTAATTCATAGCTATCAATCCTTTGTCTTTTCAAGCCATTTTCAGCAATGCAAAATCTGTGACATACTGGGACTTAAGGACAAATATAATGGAAAACTAATTAGAATTAATTTTTAAGTAAATAACAAAGGCCAATTTAAAAACTTTTAAGTTCTCCAAAATAGTTTCCTCTACACTAAAGCCTGTATCCATACTTCAGTAAAGTAGTATTCTACGCTAACTGAAAGGGTGTAAGAAGAACCTGGGTTAGCAGATGGATTGAAAATTAAATCCTAATTCCAGCAATCCTACACATGAAATCAGTGCAACACTCATGTTTTCCCACAGCAACCTGAATTTTTGCAATTCTGGAAGTGAATTACAGATATACATTTAATGGTTGGGAGCAAAAGATTGTTTTTTAGCTGGGTTTGGGTTTTTTTTTTGTGATATTATTTAAAAAAAAATTTGAAAGGAACTGAAAAGCAGCAGCAGTAACAGTCTTAAACTGGTTCCAATAGCTATTGGCAGAGCATAGCTACACAAATTCAGTTGATGTCATACTGTAACTTTCAAACTCTTAAGTGCCAACCAGTCTCCCTAAGGGCTTGGTAAATAAAATAAAATCAGGTGTACCTAAACTGATCTCGCAGCAAGCAGCCACTGAAAGGGATGGTCCTACCCTCTCTTTTTCCTACCAGGATATGTACCCTTGCCTCTTCCTCTGGATTGGGTCAAGTGATGAAGCAGTGAGTCAGTTCAGCAGGCTGCTCTGGCAGAAAATTATTCCTAGGGAAAAAAAAAAAAACACACTTAAGTAGCTGAATTGATTTAACACATAACTTTAGGACTGCTATCTCAGATACATCAGATGGAGAACATGGAGGAGGGAAGGAAAACTATGACTGCCTTTTTCCACACAACTCTGTATTTCATTATCTTAGCTGTAATGCGAAACCACATCTGAAAGTACCTTCTTCCTGTCTCATAGGCTTCGATTTGCTACAGTAGCCTGTACCTCCACTGGAAAAAATACGGGGTGGGTGTTTACAACTAAAAAAAACGATTAAAAAAAAAGTCGGTGAAAGGAGTGCCTATAGTTTTCCTGCTAACTTTCAGCCTCGCTCTCAAAGGGAACAGGTAAGAGAATCACGCAGGGCAAAGCCGTATTTCCTATCTCCCTCTACCTGCTGTTAAAAAAAATCAGGTGCGGCCACCGTCACATAAACAGCTTTTCCCAAAAGCAGCTGCGCTGAGACAAGAGGGCGGTTCGACCCGAGAGAAAGAAGCCGCTTCCCAATACTCAGCACGATTCCCCTCTAGGGCACTTCCCGGCAGGAACAGGAAGACGAGAAGTCTCCAGAAGTGTTTTTTGTCCCCGTGAGACACCCGGCCCAAGGCCGGACGCGGGCCCCGATGCACACCGGACACTTCGACTTCCCGGCGGCGGCCCCCTCCCGCCCAACGGGCGGGGGAACCTGCAGCCTCCGCCGCTGCCTAACGCAACCACGCAGCGCAGGGCAAGCGCGGCCCCAGTCCGTGCCGCCCGCACGTTACCGGCGGCGGCCCCGGTCACCACCCCCGCGGGACGGCAGCAGCGACGGCGCCACCATCCGCCGTGCCTCGCGCCGGCGCGCGCGCGCGCCCGGCAGCCCCTCCCTCGCCGCTTGTTTTGGAGGCGCGCGTGGTCCTCTCCGATTGGGCGCCGCGCCCGCGCCCCGCCCCGCCCCTGCCGTGCCGCGGCGGGGGCTGCGCGCGCGCGCGGACTACAGTTCCCGCGATGCCGCGCGGCTGCCGGAGGAGCGGGTGGTTGGGCGGCCGTGCGGGCGGCGGCGCCGCGAGGGGACCGTGCACGCGCGTCGGTGCTGTGGTGGTGGTGGTGGCGGCGGCGGCAGCGCGCGGGCAGGTCGAGGTGAGCGCGGCGCCCCCGCCCGACGACTCCCGCCACAGGCGCTCCTGCCCGGCCGCGCCGGGAAGAGACGCTGCCACGACCGCCGCCGCCGACCCTCGGTTCGTCCGTCTCCTTCCTGTGGCGGCAGCGGCGGCTGCTGCGCGACGGAGCGAGGTCCGCCCTCCCCCGTCAGCCGCGGCGGGCGGAGCGGCGGCAGCAGCATGAACGGCGGCGGCGCCGTCCGGAGCGCAGCGGTGAGGGCACGGCCGGCAGCGCGGCTGCTGGCCGTGCTCGGCTGCGTCCTGACAGCGGGGGCCCAGGTAGGAACCGGCCGTGGATGGGACGGTGCAGCAGAGTCCCCTCATGGCGGGGAGCGGGGAGGGCGTGGGGAGGGAGGGAAGAGAGCGCGGCCGGGCAGGGCTGCCCCACCGGCTGTGGGGAGGGCTGCGGACCCTGCCTGGGGGAAACGAGAGCGGAGGTCCTCCCCGTCGCGGGCTGGAGGAGGCGGAGAGGGCGCTTCGGAGGGTCGTGGGGAAGACGGCAGCTTCGGGCCGTGGCTGGTGCAGCCTCCCCGGTGGAGAAGTCCGGGCATCACTCCCTGGAGTCTGTAGCCCACGTCCTTCCTATTGGATGCGCTGCGGTTGCTGCTTGCTGGGACCCGGCCCGGGGGGTTGGTGCCTCCGGTCTGCGGGGCCCCGCTGTGCCACAGCCAGGGGAGAAGGTGGCTGGCCTGGGAAGCGCTGGCAATATCCTTATATAACGGTGTAGCCACGCAGGGGAGTTGTTTAATCCAGGTAACGCTGCCGGCTGGCTGCGGGGTGTCGTGTGGAGGAAGGAGCTCTGGGTTGGGCCGTACCCTTGGCTTTAGGCAGAAACTGCGGTGTCGCTGGGAAGCCGTATATATGTTCGAAGGGTTCTATCGGTGCCCGGGTTTGGCGTGTGTTTAGATCGTGTGTCGGTTCGCCCGCGTTACAGAGGATGGTGAGAACGCTCCTTCCTTCTGTAAACTGCCTTCACAGCTTCAGAAGGACACGTGTCTGTAGCTGGGAGTTTGCTGTTCATCAGCAGTACGGCTTCGACCGAAATAATAGCTGGTGTCAAGCAGGGAAGGATTTCAGCTGGGCCAAGGACATTAGAGTGAGTTTGTTTGGAAAGACAGTGTCTGCGTGGAGTAAAGTTTGTCTTTTGTATACGATTATTATTTTTCTTACGTTTTCTAAGTTTCTGCTTTATGTAACGCTCTATATTGTAAGTGACTATCCAAGGCAGTGACGAGAATAGTCAAGCGTAGATAGCTTTTATTGCAGTTTTTCTGTTGTAAGTTGAGGTCTTCTCAGGTTTAAAAATCCCTTATTTTTAGTAGCTATTTTAGCGTAACTAAATACTAATTGAATTGGGATTCTTAAAGAAACCATTAACAAACTGGCTTGGTTTTCTTATGACACCTGGCAGAGAGATTGATTGTCACTACTTCATAAAATTTTTAGCATGTTGTATTCAGAGTTCAAATACTTAGAGTTTGACTTGCACAGGGAAAAGATAAGCTAGCCATTTGTTCTTGGGGTTGTGTTACGTATAGCTTTTCTCTCATTCTGCAGCTATGACAAAGTAAAAAATTAAGGAACAGAACAAGGTGTCCCAGGTGGTCTTCTAATTGTTGAAGCAATTAAAGTACAACAACCTGATAACACTAATGAGGTTATTTGTATGAATAGGCTGCTTGTTAGTATATGCATTTGTTCAGGTTTTTCTTAATGTTGAAGTGCTGAATACACTTTTCTTTCCAGATTTCATAAAGAGAAATTGATGCAGGCTGGACACTGACCTTTTTCTTCTGAAAGATTGTTTTGTCTTGGGGAAGATAAGTTAGAAGTTTAACATCTCCAGCACAGCTCTGATATCTGTACAAGAGCTAAGCTAGGTGTGACAATACGTGGAAATACTTTGATGAAGCATATTGGAAATATGGAAGAAATAGCTTCTATTCAATGTCAGACTACTTCTTGAACACAAATTCTGGTAGGCTAATGCTTTTAGAGTTTATCCTAGAGTTCAAAGTAATTAACAGATGAAAAGGAAGCTTGATACTTGGCCATTGTAATAGAAATTGTGATAATTTACAGTGCAGTTTGACACTCTATTTGTGGACTAAGTGAACTAGTATAGTTCAATTAAAAAAATGCAAAATACCAATTGTGTGACTAGCAAAGTAGGTCTTGGAGTATGTAATTTTAACTATATAATACACTGTTCTTATTTTGATGTCTCCAGTTTGAAAAAAAAAAGTCACTGGAAGATCCAGGTGTCAACAAAAATGAAACAATTTCTGCATGTTCCATCCTTACACAAGTGAGAGCACCGAAGACTACATCTGGACTAATAAAAAACAACCCTCTAACTGGAGTACTTAAAGCCTGTGTTGCTGTTGTGTTAGTGTGCTATGAACTGACTCCACTGATGTGCAGTATTGGTGTTTCGTATGCAAAGTCAAACCATTTTATAAATTGTGGTTTGGTACAGATATAGCATAGTTTTAGAGCATGCCTTCCAAGGAAACACTGATTTTGCTATTTTAGTTAGGGAACTAACTGCTCCAGTTTTGAAAAAGTTGTGAGAAAGAAATAGTAAGTTTTATTTGCTTGCTCTTGTTGCTCGAAATTAATTTTTCTCTTAATTTCTTAAACCAGTTCAAGTTTTCAGGGAGAGTTTATTTCTGAAAGTTCATAATATTCTAAGTAAACCGTACTGTGTTTTGAAAGATGTTCTTAGAATTGAGATTTTATCAGAGACATCTGGCAAAAGTGTGACCTCTGTTAGTTTGCCTCCTTAGTTGAATAAAAAGACTGCAGCTTTTTATTTTTCCGTGGGGATTTGACACTGTGTGTAACTACTGCATGTTTATTTGGAACATTTTCCCCTGAAAAAGCATTTTCGGTTTTGCATAAATGGTAAAAATATTTTTGTAAGCAGTGGATAGCTTCACGAGGTGGTCCTCAAGATAATTTCCTTTTTTTATCTTCTGAGTCCAAAGAAAATTTCTCAGATCTTTCCTACTGCTTTCAGCTTAATAAATTATTGCTCTTCACATAAGGTTTATCCTGTTTATACAGTTTAATAATAATTGAGCAAAATGTTCAGAGTTATCTTTTTTGCCTTTTTGTATTATAATGCGATGTACTGCACTTTGGTGTGTGGTATGGTGTTTCCTGTAAAGGCTGCAAAATTATTTTCTGCCTATGTGTGACCAATAAGAAAATTTGAAATTTTAAATGAAATCGTGATAGATTAAAGTCCATAGAGGTTTTATTTCTGAAATATCAGTAATAACAAGTTTTGTCTTCTGACTTCGAAGAAAAACCTGTAATTGCACATAGGCTCTTTCATAGCAGTTTGCCCAGATTTGAAGTTGGATAGTATTAACAAGCCAAGCATAACAGCACAGAAGACTTTGGGTAAAGTAACTTCCCTTAAATGGGTTTTACTTAGTTGCCATATTTACTCTGCAGGATTGTGACAGACTGTTTAGTGCCCCAGGAAAAGCAGGATCTACGTAAGGTGTGTTTTCTACTTAAATGCTGTATTGCCCTGCCCTCACCTCTTTATTCTCACAAGGGTAGTTGGGGAAATCCATTTTCCAGGCCTCCTTTATGCTTCATAAAAGAGCAGAAGCCTACAATTTGGTTTCTAGTGACTCTTTTACATCAAGCTGGGTTATATAAGGCTGTCTGTTCTGTAAAGTAGTGGAGTGATTTATCATGCATAAAACAGATTAGATGATTTCTTAATCTCATCTGTATGAAATCTGTGGAGGAAAAAAAAATAGCCACAAAATATTTTTCATCTCCTTTTGCACATAACCTTTTAATAGTTAGAAGTTCATCTAAGCACATGCAAGATATAAAATGTGTGGGTTTTCGAATTTTATATGCTTTCTAGGCCATCGTGTATGTGGGTAAATTTCCTGTCTGGTTGAAGAATAGTAAACAGCAGGGCCTGGTTCCATTCCCTTAGATATGGTCCAAAGCCTTTAAACTTACATTTGAAAGGCCTTTCAAACATGTTTGTAGTTGTTTAAGAAGCTGTGCTTTGGAACAGTTAGTTTAAATTTCATGAAATTCACAGTACGAATGTCCATACCGTCACACTCCCAGTGCTTCCAGCTTCACTAAGACACTGCCAGGATTTCGGCAAAGTTGTTGCAGGAGCTTAGTCTGTTTCTTAAACTAGTGCAGAACTTTGGACCAGCTTGCTGTCCTGGCACAAGCAGAGGGATAGGGTCTGGAAAGTTGAGGCTTAGTTTCACAGCAGATTTACAGCCTTACGATATAGGTGCCAGCACCTGGTTTTCCCAGCATTTATTCGTAGAATTTAACTGTGTGGTTACTAACTTCTTGAGCACAAAAGTACCTATTCCCCTTTCTCCCATGCCTCTAAAAAAACTAGCTGGAGTGTTCTTACACTTTGAGAAGAATTATAAAAATTAGTTGACAGTGTGTGAGTGTGGATTTTTTAGACAATTCAGCTAGTAAGCGTTTCGTAGGAGAATACTTTATATGTAGCTCTGATGTGCTAATACACCATGTGTTCATAGTTTGGAAAATCTGGCTGCTCATTCCACAGAAAGTTCTATATGCTGAATCTGTCAACACTTTCAGCCCTGAAATTTGTTAATCTGTGGATGTTGATTCAGCATTGAATTTGGAGGTGGACTTAAGCTCAAAAAAAGTGCTAATGTTGGTTATTTTCTAATTCCGATTGTGTAAGGTATGTTGTAGAGTATTTTAACGATGAGAAATAAATTATTTGCTGTGGAACTACGTTTCACTAGTATTTCTTTTGACTGCCATCTTTTTGTCTTTAGAGGATTTTTCTGTACTTAATATTGCATTTCTTGATTAAAATTAAATTTTTATGTATTTTTAATAGCTCACAGGTGTCCTAGATGATTGTTTATGTGACATAGAAAGCATCGATGACTTCAATACTTTCAAGATCTTCCCCAAAATACAGAAACTGCAAGAACGTGATTACTTCAGATACTACAAGGTACAATTAGGATGGTGTTTTCCTGAATAATTTAAATAAAATCCAGAAAATATAGGGAGGATTACATATCAACAAATCAACTTGTCTATATTAAGTTGTCTTTTAGAAGCCCACAGCTCTTTAAATTGGTTGTAGCAGGTTTTCAGTCCCTGACAGTTATGTCGGTAATAAGTCATGTTTGCTATTATTAATCCTGGAGTCAGTGACAGTAAATCATGATTGCTTTCATTCAACTGATAAGTGGTAATTTTAAAAGTAGTATCTTTGTACTGCTGCATCCAGAAAAGAATTGTGTACTAGCAACTTTCTGACAGTGTGCAGTACTTGTCTTCTAGGAAATGTGCATAATTTGAAATGGAAATAATGCAGTGATTTCCTTTTCTTGTAAGTTGCTTAGTTCCAGTTTTAGTGTTTGCTGTCTAGAGAACTGTTATTCCTTTGAAAAATAGGTAAAAATATTCAGTTTTCAAGTAGTATGCAGTATCACTTTTTTATGACTTTAAGCACTTTTTTTACTGTTTTATGATCTGATGAGCAAAGTAAGACTTCGAAGCCTGGTGCTTCTGCTTTCAGATATGCTTAACTTGAAAATGAGGTTGCATTTGGACTGAGCTAATCAGTTGTTTGCCTGCCATGGAAAAAGGAGGTTACACTCCTTGAGGGCAGACTGTCCTGCCCTTTCCCTGCTTTTAGCTCTTAGGCTTGTCTGACTGTGATCTGGAGTCAGACAAGTATTAAACTCATGCAAGATGGGGTTATGAACGTGAGGAAAGAGCAAAAAGTGCTAGAATCTTCCCTTTCTAGTCTGAGCAAGCGGGAATGTGTAACTCCACCCTGAATCTCCTCCTGCTACATGATACAGTTCTAACTTCACTTTTCAGGAGAAACAAGATACGTGCAACTTCAGTGACAATACATGACATAGTAGTGGTAATTAGATTCTCCAGAGGCAACAGAAAGATACAAAACAGAATATTTGAAGAAGAGGAACAACAAGTATACAAGGTTTTATACAACAGTAATTTCATCCTGCAAATTTAAAGCTAATCTTCATTTCAACAGCAGTGCTGCAGCTCGCACTTTAATGATGTGTTGCGATCCCACCTCACCTTTCGTACTGACCTTCCTAATAGATGGGCAATTACAAAGGCCAATGTGCCGTCCGCCCATCGCCATGCATTATTTAGTACTTCCAGTTGTGACAGGGAAGGATTTGTGTTGAATAAGCAAACTGAGTAAGTGAGTCAGAACATTTTTCACCCCTTTCCCCTCTGAATAAGCAACGGAGTGTTTTTTTTAATGTCCCTGCACAGAATCATGGAAGCACATAGATGGATGTGGAAATTGTGAGGGTAGGCAATGATCATTTATGTCAACTACAGTGTAGCTAAATACTGAGTAAGCATAGGGGGAGTATACTTGTTCTGAAAGTGAAAACACTCCTACTCTGAAGTAATTTAATTTGTAATGGGGACTTGGATTGTGAACTTCTGTAACTACAGTCACAGTATTCCCATTGTGTTACTAATTCAACAACCATAAAAGAACTCAAGCTTTAATGTATAGCACTGAATGGACTAGCTACTTTGTATTTAAAGGCACAAACTTTCTTTTAAAAGTCTCGCTGAAATTGTGCCAGGTAGTTAGTGGAACACTTCTCGGTGAAAAAAATAAAGGAATAAAAAAAATCGTCTCTGTATAGTTTTGTACATTGAAACACACCAGCTACGGAAGCCTCATGATAAGGCTTAATGATGAAATCTAATACTTCAGACCCTGAAGAAAGTAGAAGGATGCTCCATGTAGTGAGTGCATGACTGGTCTTGATTAAAGTACAAGCGTTCTACAGCCTCAGTTTGTCTGAGAAGTGTGTGCTTGCGTGCTGGTTTTTAGTGCCATTGAATCATTCTGAGACTGGTAGATCTTGATTTGCAGGTGCTCTTTCTGAATTAGTCTGCAGTTCAGGCAACAGTATTCTTTTCTTTGCAGTGTTCCTCTGTGTAAGAATAGCAACTGCCTGGTTACTTGTATCTTCCTACTTTCAAGAAGGTTGTAGTCTAACTATGTTAGCTGGTCTCTTTTTTGGTAGAGAGTGATGGAAGCGGCATGTTTTATATAACAGGTCTTATTGTGAAGATGTTGTAAAATGTAGCACTTTTTTGTGCTTTTTTAAAAAACACGTACAAAAAATTCTAAAATTTTACGTATTTTTTTGTAGGGATGATGTTTATGGATTCAATAGAGGAAATTTGGGAAGGAAGCAACCTAAAATCTCTGGGGTTAGTGTATCTTTGCTAGCATGGCTTGAACTGTAACTAAAAGATAGTTGTCATCATTCCTAAGAAGTCGTACCATCTGCTTAATGTCTTGTTAGTTTTTTTTGACTGAGGAATCTCTTTAACATTTTAAAGCTGAATTTATAATTCCCAGTCATGCTGAATAAGTGCATCAGAATGGAAACCTGGAAGAGTCTTTACTTCAGATGTTATATAGCAGTTAACTTTGTGTGCGTGTCTTGAAAAAGCACAAAGAACTTACTTGCTGAAAGGTTTGGTAGAGGAATTTAGTATAATAAAGGACAGTTGAGCAAGTCAGACGTTTTTTTCTTGGGGGATCTTTTGTGGTATTGACAGAACACTTGAGGAGGGAATTCTTTTTGCTTTAATTTGGGTATGAAGTGCCACAAAAGAATTTATCCTTCAAGCGTTAAAATCAGTTTCTTTATTTTTGGTACATAGTTTTGATTTTTCTTAGCTGTCAAAATTAAGAGAATAGAGTGGAGGGAGAGGAAAATCTGGCTATAATTCACCTCAGATTCTTCATATTGTGCATGCTTTGCGTCAGAGGCATATCGATGTGGTTTTACTTATGCTTAGTATATTACGTATAATGCTGGGAAAAAAATTTGAATATGATTTTTTTTTTTTTTTTATTGCTGAGGCTCTGGTTTGACAATTCAGTGAATGTAGCCATTGGGCTTCTATGACTATATTCCCCCAAAATCCAGGCCGCTTAAAGCAAATCACAGATCCAGTATAAATGTACTCTGCCAGTTGAATGAGTTCAAAGCAGAAAGGTTGTGGGGTTTTTTTAATGAAATAATTGTTAAAGGCGGCTCAGTGATTTTTAGTTTGTCTCCAAATTAAAAGATGGGGTAGTGTGTTTCTTTTATCATAGCAGGATCCCTTCAGGTACCACACTCAGTGGACTCCCAAGTTCATCAGAGTATGGGATTTAGCGTTCAGTTGCCAGTTCTTTGCCTAAAGGGCTGCTCTGGCCATAACGTGCTAGATGTTTAAACTTTGTTTCCTCTGTATATTTCTCCTTATGTAAAGTGAAAGTATAGGATATAAATTACATTAATTAGAAAAAAATATTCCTACATATAAGGGGAAAACATTTTTCTGAAGACTAAATTGATGAAGTATTTAGTCTCAATCTTGTAACCTATTAGGTATAGTAAGAATACTGCTCTAGTAGTGTGTGACTATTAATTCTAACACTTCTAATATTGTGTCACTATTAATTTACCGTACAGCTTGTATGTGGTTTTTTTTTCCATCAGCTGGCATAAGGGTTAGTTTTCTGACTTAAGTGTCCTTATAAAAATTATTTAAATCTATCAATCTTAAAATTCTGAAATTTTTGTGTTGAAACTGCTCTAGGGCCTGATGCCATCCTTCGAGTATTAGGCTTGATTTTACGGTGTGTTTTGTAGATCTCTTGGTATGTCTGACTACAGAATCAAATTCAATATCTGCAACAGTTTCAAATAAGGAGTGATACATCAAATCATTCAAGATGTAGTTTGTTGCGTGTAAGTAGTGACTTCAGTTGAATAGCTTCAGGAATAGTATTTATCAACTGAAGAAAACTAGTACAAGCTGTGCTAAAGGAAAACAAAGTAAAAGAATAAAAGTAACTTTTGGTTTGCGTGGATTGTGTTTTCTGTTTTGTTTTTTTTTGTTGGGTTTTTTTTTTTACTTTGAAAGTTTTAAAACTGACCTTTTATCTGGAAAATAGTGGTTGCTACTGAGCATAAGTGCTTTGAATTTTATTTGTAGTGTTAGATTTCAAAGATGGTGTATTTCTGCAGCATTTCTAGTTGATCATGCAGGAAAACCTTTAGTCTGCAGTCTTCGGTTTAGGAGTGATGAGGTCAAAGTGGGTTTTATCACTAATGTTTGTTAGTATGTATAAGGCTAATGTAAAGGAAAACTAGGATTTTTTTTTTTTTCTTCTTCTTCACTGACTTTTACGTTGACAAATGTAAGTTGTGAAGTTGTAGTAAAGTGTTTGAATCTCTTGCCATGTAGTATATACTAATACAAGTGGTACCCCCTGCCTTTGTTTTGCCATTTGATGACAAATGGGAGCACTGATCATCACAGGATTTGCTGCTAATGTTTCTGAAGTGGTTTCTCTTTGTTATTTATATTTATCCTATATCGGTTGTCTAATTTGAGGCCATTATTATACTCATTCTTACTTGTCTAGCTATGATGTGTAGTAATAATTGCCTGTTTTTATTGCTTGAAATCTGAAATCATCCAAGCATTTTCTTGAATTAGTAAGCTTGTGCACTAGTCTATCCTCCATCAAATGTATTTTCTTGATCAGTACAGTACAACTGATTGTAAGTACAACCATTTTAGAGCTGCATGTCTGTTTTGCCTTCTTTTTAGTAGTTTATTCACTGCTTTGAAGTTATATTAGTGGTGAGAGTTTTAATTTGTGCCTTAATATACTATGCGTTTGTGTCCACTGGAGGCCATTATGGCTAACAATTCCACTGCAGCAAACTTCAGCTTTTATACTCAGAGGGAGAAAAGTTAAAAGAAATCAACCGACCAAACCCCTACAAACCCCCCCAAACTTAAAGTGCTAAATTTAACCTTTTTCCCTTGTATCCTCTCCTTTAATTTGAAAGGATTTGCTGATAGTGAGAGCTCTTTATTTTAAAGTTGCCTTATGTAAGTGTTGATTATAAACTTTTGGTTTTGTATGTTTAGGTCAACCTGAAGAGACCGTGCCCATTTTGGGCTGATGATGGACATTGTTCTATCAAAGATTGTCATGTAGAGCCTTGTCCTGAGGTATGGATCAAATAATATAAAGAGAAAAAGATTATTTGGCTTAAACATTTGCTGATTTGCAGTGACTGATACTATACTAACAATATTTACTAATTAGAACTTAAATAAAAGAGTGACGGTAAAATCATTTTCCATTTCAAAAGCAGAAATACAACCAAAATATTTTAAGGTCTTAGTCAGTTTACTGATAAAACAAATAACTTTAAGAATAAGTCTCTTCTGAGCTGTAGCACTGTTTGGGAAGGTAAAGGAGCAAGTTAATTATTTAAAAGCAAGTTTGCTTTGACCTCTGTAGGAATGATATTAGATTTTAATCAAGCATAATCACTTCTGTGAACAGCGTAAAAACTGTGATTTATATTTTGTTTTAGAGCAAAATACCTGTTGGAATTAAGGCTGGAAGCTCTAATAAAGTAAGTAATCATTTATTTTCTAAGTTATTTCTTTTTTTTTTTAATATTAACATTACAGTAGCTGTGTGACTTTTTATTACAAACCTTCAGTCTTGGCATAGCGATGAAATTGTTAACATAACTAATCAGTTCCTGTTTGTGGCTTTATGTTTTTACTTTTATGTATAATAGTGTTTCTGACATTGCTGGTACTTGCATGTTATTCTGAATCTGTTATAGCTTGAGAGCTGGTGCAAACTGAATCACTGAATGACCAGGCACAGCAGTACACGGCCACAGAATGCCTGATGCAAAAATCTTTGTTCATTTCTGAGTGCAGGCCACCTTCTGTAAAGTCATAGGCTAAGATGCACAAATGCAGTAGCAGTGCAGTCTTTTGTAAGAACCATATGTAACCACAACCCTCTAGTATTAAAAGAACCTGAACAATTACATGTAGTTGTGCCATGTCTAATCTTGGGCAGGTCATTAGTCTAAAGATGGTTTGGTCATGAGCCTAAAGACAATTTATGCTGAAATGGTCAGTGCAAGCTTCGGTAGTCAGTCTGTGCTGTTGGCTTTTGCTTGCTTCTCTCCAAGCCATCTTTCCTAGATCACCAAGTTATCTTAGCAAAGCCAAAAAAGTAAAGAGGGTATATACGCCTAGAGAAGAGGTCAGGGCAGAAAGACAAACAACCCTCCTGCATCCCCAAATCCCAAACACACTGCCCATAAGTAACAATTTTAGCAGTTGATGGGATAATGGTGCCCAAGTGAGAGATCTTCCTCTTGAGTTGAGTGCCTTGGGTATGTTGTAGACTTGTACTTACTTTTGGTTAACTATCCTATCTCCATCCTCCACTTTCCACCTCACTTGGCAGCCATAGTTGCTGCCTGCCTCACCTGAGTGCAGTTCACCGTATTGTAAATGACCACTGGCATTGGGTTAGACTTTATGCCAAGAAAGATTACCAAAGGCAGCTGAGAGGAATACTTCATCACGAATTGATGACTTCTGCGTCCTGCTGTCATGAACAGTGCAGGCAAGTGTCTGTCCAAGCTTTAGCTCAAGAGGAAGTCTCGTTTCCTGTTTATACCTACATTGCTAAGCTCACTCTGAAGTAAAGTGTGCCTCTTCATTTAAAGGTTTCTGGTGATCAGAGAAGAAACATCTTTATCACTGACATGACTTATATGTCAGTCATTCACTATTTCAGCGCAAGCAGCAGTAGTTTTTTCTGGGAAAACTTTGGCACTATATCTGGGCACAAGATCTTGAGTTTTAGCTGGATAATCTGTTGCCAGTTCTCTTTTTCATTGACTCTGTTCTCTTCCAAGCTGGATTGCAGAGAAACTGACTCCTGGAATGCCATAATGCCTCCTAAAGAGGCATTTTAAGACTTAAAGACTGTTTTAGAAAAGATTCTTCTAGTAGGCATTTGATCTTCCTGACTGATTAATCTTGAGAGCCGTAAGTAAGGTGTTAATTAGTAGCCAAAGAGTATGCTGTTTTAAGATACTTCACATGAGCATATTGGATTGGACTTCAGAAGTGAAAAATCAGCCACTTTTTGCTTTCACCGCAATAAAGAAACTGGGATAGCTTCTTTGGGAAAGTATCGTTGGCTGGTATATTTGCTACAGTTGTTTCCTTTGAATTGCCTTGTAGGGTGTTGCAACCAGCTACGGTGCTCAAAGTGAGGCGGTTCTGCTAACCTTTAATCTGTAGGAGACAAAGGCACTGACATCTGCTGCTTATCTGTCAGAAAAAGAAATATTTCTGCAGGAAAATGGTCATAAGGACTGACATAAATCTTACCTACACCATTTTCTTACTTATGATTCAGTTAAAGATCTTTCTTGAAGCCGATTAAAAATTGACAATCTCATTTAATGTCCCTTTTAAGGAAACATCAGACTAATCTTAGTATGAATGTTTTTTTCAAGGACTATGCAAGTACTGTGCTATTACCCTGGGCTTGGTCCATTTGGGAAAGTCCTCCGTCTTGTGGATTATCCTTAAAGTATTGATTTTAAAAAAGAAAAAAAGTTTCTCCCCTGGAGACATATATGTCCAGTTTCTCTCTTTCGTCCTTATAGTTTCTGCCTTGGAAAGGTGAAAGCAACCAAAAGCATCCTTTTAATGATGAGAGCTATAATCTCTTGAGCAGATATACTCAGGGTAGAATCCTGTGAATTTTTCTGTGGTCAAAGTGCTTGGCTTCTGTGCAGGTTCCTATTGCCTTTCTCTCCTAATGTACATGAGCTTGTAAACTTCTAGCTTTATTAGGCTTGTGTGGGGGATTTCTTTGTTTCTTTGCTGAACCACAGAGAAAACAGTTCTTCTTTTGAAAGCTCATCTAGCCACAAAGATCAGAGTTACACTTGCACAGCTTCTCCACAGTAGTGCAGTTAGCAAAAGAGGATCTCTTGAATTCTTGACACCAACGTAAGCTTTTTTAAATGATGCTGGAGAGGCACAAAGTAGGTTCCCTTTCTATGGTCCTGCTTCATTTCAGTAGTGAACACATTTTGGGGGGCTAGACATTAAAGACCTGTCATGACAGCTGCTGTATTAATCTGTGAAGCGAGGGATGGATGCAGTAACTCAAGGTTACAACATTCAACTTAATATTTTACTTCCCACCCACCTCTCTTCTGTGTTCTTCCAGAAACTGCTCTTAGGAGATCCTGCTTTGTCAGGAACAGATACTTTATCCTGATCTAGTCAGTGGTCACAGAGCACTGATCCAATAGCTCTTGCTGTTAAACACTGGAGAATAGTGAAGCCTGGAAACCTGTTTTGAGACTTGAATGTTTGAAACTTTAAATTTAGGATTATGTTCTTGGCAGCAATTTTTTTCACTTCAGAGTAGGAATTGGTTTGCAACTCTAGACATGCAGAATGTTTACTTCAGCATCTCAGTATGTTATTTCATCTGCAGTATCTGTTTCATTCTAAGTCAGATCCATTCCTTGTTCAGATTTTTCCATTTAACATCTATATGATACTAAAGAATGAGCCCTCACGCCTGGCAAGTGCAAGAAAATTGAGCGAGAAGTTCCTTCTAGAGTAAATCTTTGTTATGGACAAGACCTCTAACAAGTTTAAATTATTTGGGTTTTTTAATCTCTTTCACTTCTTTGGTCTTAAGTAGGTTCTGCTGTTTTTCCTTGTGTGGGTTCTGGCAAATGTATATTTTAAGCAAGTCATCTTGCTTACTCATCTGAACAGTTTTAATTAAAATCCTTTCTTTTTTTTTCAAAGCATTGTGATATGTATTGTGATGGTACTTTGCCTCTGGTGTCTTGACCACAAGTCATGACTATGCTCTTTCTTTTAAAATTTATCAAATTATTATTGTCATTTGCTCTTTCTGAAGGTTTATCCAAAGGCTTTAGCTTATGTTTTTATTTTGAGCTGGTTTTGGATAGTCATCCTTCATGTCAATATGTATGTGCTTGGAAGTGAAGGGAAGCCAGCACTTTAGCTTTATATAAGCTATCAGTTACTTAACATTAAATCATTTTCTGTATTTCTTAAGGACTGTGATAAGGTAGAAATCTGTGTAAACCTAGGGCTCAATCTGCAAAAGAAGAGAGACACACACACAAAAAAACCTCCAACCCCAAAACCCCAAAAAAGAGGAAGTTAGGTTTATCTTTTAAGAGAGCACTGATACTATCTGTTATCTTCCAAAACTGTTAGAAGGATTTTTTTGAGCTTTAAGCTAACAGACTTTACAAATTCCATGCTGACATAACCATATTGTTGTAGAATAGTGGAATTTAATCTTCAGTTCTTCAGATGTTTTCCTTAGAAATATTTTAATATTAAGTCTATTTTAGTGGATTACTTTTTAAAAAATACTGTAGAATCAGAGTTCAGCTTAATTACTTCAATTCTGGCTTTGGAATAATCAAAATTTGAGTTCCACCTGAAAAGCCTCTCTTCCAGACCTGGGCATGTCTAAAGCATGCCGATAAATAGGATTAAATGAAACAAGAGGGGAAAATGGCCAAACCTGATACGTTTTCCTACTGAAATGATCAATGAAACTTGGGGTATGATTATGCTTGCAAAATACAAGGTATGTTTTATAGGTATGTGTCGTGGGTTTAGGCTGATCCAGCAACTAAACTCACACAGTCTCTCCTTCTCCAGTAAAGTGGAGAGGAGAAAAATATAATAAAGGAACTGAGGGATGAGACAAGAACAGAGGGAGCACCCACCAACCATGGTCCCGGGCAAAACAGACTTGGCTTTCTTAAAAAGCAAAACAATTTATTGACAGTTACTTAAAAGGACAAAGGGAAAAAAAAACGGTTACGTGAGAGAATAAAAAGAAACAAAGCCAAATCTTAAAAACCGACACCTTCCTCCCCCCTGCCCCCCCACCCCGCAGCGCAGGGGGCAGGGACTGGGGGAGTGCAGGTCAGTTCATTCCGTGCTGTTACTGCTGCTTCTCTCTTAAAGGAGGAGGAGTCCTTATACTCTTTTCCCCTGCTCCAGTGGATCCCCTACTCACGAGGAAAAATCCACAAACTTCTCCAGCGTGAGTCCAGCCCACAGGAAGCAATCCTTCCCCATCAGATTTGCCCCAGTGTGGGCTTTACCACAGTCTCGGATTCTTAGGGAGTTGTAGCCACTCGCTCCGGCGTGGGTCGTCACGCAGACTCCAGATGCCTCTCTGCCTTGTCGTGCGTCCCAACACGACCATCCTCAGGCTCAGGCATCTCCTCTCCACGGGCTGAGAGTGGGTCTCTACTCCACTGAGGCCGTCCTGGTTGCAGGGGGGCCGCCTGCTATCTCACCATCAGCCGCAGGGGAAACTCGGCTCCGGTACACCTCCTCCCACTCCATCCTCACTGACCTGGTGTCGATGCAGCTGTTTCTCTCAGATCTCAGTCCTCTCTGGGTGAACTCAGCTCAGTGGGCACCCCGGGAGTGGGGTGCCCCCGAGTTCCCCAGCCGGCTGCGCTGCCGCCGTTCTCCGTGGGCGGCGCCAGCCCATCGCAGGCAGCCGCCCGGCCAGGAGCCAGGGAGCGAGGGCAGTGCCCTCCTCCCTTCTCTCCTTGCTCCTGGGCAAAGCACCTTTTCCGGTTCCTTTGTCCCGACTTAAATAGGGCAATTCGCAGAGGCGCCCTATTGGCTCAACCCCGAGGGGGATGGCAGTCTGATCTGGTGGCCAGAACCAGGTCTGACCCGGTTCCAAAACCGGGGAGGTCGCAGGGAGCAAAGCCCCTCTCCTGCCACCAGAACCCCCACCCCCTCCACATCAAACCATGACAGTATGACACTGCTTGTCTTCCAAGGTCTTTTTACAAGAATGTATCTGAAACACTTCAGAACTCTATTTTATTTAAACAAAAAAAAAAAGCAGAACTAACAAAGTTTTGACATATTTAGTTGAATTTTCTGTGGTAGTTAAAGCCACAGAGCAAAATTGGCCTGATGAAAATAAGTGAAGGAAAATAGAAATAAGAAATGTTCTGGAATTGCTTACTACTGCTAGAATCTGAGGTTTTTCCCTGATACGAGCCAATTCACTGCTAAACCTAGAAATACTTCTCACAGCACCTGTTCTTAGATGATTTTAAGAAATTCATTTATGTGTTAAATATGAACTTTCTTACAGTATTCAAAAGTGGCGAATAATTCCAAAGAGTTGGAAGACTGTGAGCAAGCTAACAAACTGGGAGCAGTTAACAGTACCTTAAGGTATGCTGTGATGCACAACAATAATACGGAAATAAAAATAGCACAAAGGAGCATTTCGTTTTGACTGTCTTGTTTTTGCAATGTGCTGGGTTTTGTTCTTCCTTCTTTCCATAGCGCATTAGAAAATAAATGTGAAATGATGCAAGAACATCTGATGGTAAAGGTGTTAAGTGACAAGTAGACTTTCTTGGTTTTAAAAGTAAGATGGTATTTTACAGCATGAAGAGTCAGAGGAAACTTGCAAACAAACCCACTTTCTACTTTTTACCGGTATCAGCCTTCGTTCTTGATGACTGTGCTGGATTAAGGGGTTCTGTCCTGCTCTGTTCCTCTGTTACACTGATGTGCCTGTTTGTGATCATTCAGTGAACCAGATCAGGGAGCTTGTGAGTTAGTTTTGTTGTCAGGAAAGTTATTTTTAGCTTGGATCAATTCCCTGATCTTGCTTATTGCACAGCACAGTCAAGATTGAGTGGGAGGAGTTCTGCGGGATGGTCTTGTCCCTGAGCAGGAGAGTGTGTGGAATGGCACCTAGAAAAACTTGCATTCTACTGAATTCCCCACCTTTAAAAAGTAAAACTAGAAAAATCAGATCTTCCCTGTTGATGGAGAGGTGTGGTGTCTTTGGCCACAGATTTCAGCAGTTCTGCCTGATAGAGATGTTGAAACTCTTTCCTGTCGTCTGACAAAATGAGACTGCTATGAAAAAGCAACTGCTTCTGCCTGGTGTGTGGTTTAAACCAAACTGGGTAGAGCCCTTATCCAAGGTTTTTTAGGGGAAATAAGAAACTACTAGCTCTCTTCCACTCTTGTAGGGCCAAAGAATATGAGATTGAGTACAAATACGGAGAGCTGAAGAGAATGCCTTTTTTGAGAGTAGAGTAGACAGTTAAAATTGGGAGAGGGCAGGTAATGGGTCCTGCAAGGACAGGAAGAGTTTGTGCTTTGTAAGCAAACCTCCATGTTCGCTACCTAGCAGTGCATCATCCTCATGGTTTTGGGTGATTTTCCCCTTATCAGCTGTGTTTCTTGTGATTATCAAATCTTGCCTGATAGTAATTACTGGAGAAGTTCCTCGCCTAGTGCCAAGTATGAAGTCTCCTATTGTGATTTGGCAGAAGTTTAGAAATGGATCTTGTTATAGAACTGCCTCTTGTTGTAGAATTGAGCTAGTACTAATTTGATCAAACGAAATAGGTTGTTTATGTTATTTCAAGGTGCTTCACTGCACCCTGGAACAGAGTTCCCAATCTTAACTGTGCTTACATTTTGCAGCCAGTAGCATGGCATCAGTAGCTCTGTGCTGCACATGAGTGTAGAAGAAAGCGTTCAGCTTTTGGCACTGTTTGTGTTTCATAGTGTGGGAACTTCAAAGTACTTTTCTCTGGTACAGTACACCTTTGAAAATGCTGGCGTGAATGGAATACCGTTATTATTTAAAAGGCTTAAGATAAATCATATAGAGTAATTTAGCTTGGAAGGGGCATTTAGACATCCAGTCTTCCTCTAAAAAGCAAGGTTAACTATTGTAGATCTCATTGAATGTACAGGTTACGAAAATATGATGATTCCTCCCCCCTCCCTGAAGCGACAGCTGCTGATGTAGTACTTTGGGAAGTGTTAAAAAAGTATGCTATGAAAGTGTTTTACCAAGGTCTTACTGAAGGAAGAGAAGTCACTGCTACTGTGCAGTTAGTTCAAATAATGATGGTGAAATCATCTTGCTGTCTAACATGAAGATGACTTTTTCAAGTATTGCAGTTGATTCTTGCTTGAAGCTCTGTGCAGCTAACAAGTGGTAACTCCATATATTCTGGAGTTTCAGATACAGTAATTCAGAATTCAGTTCCAAGTTAACTACTATGTGGATTGTGTTTCTTTCAGTAGCTCTTACTATGTTGCTTATTTAAAAGTTTAAAATCAAATGTATTTTTTTCCCCCTCAGTAACCAAAGTAAGGAGGCTTTCATTGACTGGGCAAGATACGATGATTCACAGGATCATTTTTGTGAACTTGATGGTAAAACGTTTAAACTTTTTCAGAGTGTTTGTTTTATTTGCTGTCTCTTAAAAACACAAAAGATTATCGTTTCTCTGCAAATAACAATTTTTAAAAAGTTTTAATTTTGGTCTAAACAGAGATGTGACAGTTCATATCATCTTACATGCAAAGAGTGCAATTTTTTACAAGGAGCGTTTGGTAGTCTACACAGAACGTTCACTGTTACCTCCTGTTAGTGTAGTGAACAGGAGACTTTTGTGGAAACAAAAAAGAAGGTAAACGGGAGTGGGTTAGCGTATATTCTTTAAAAAGCTGCTTCTCACAAAAGAGTTGAATCTAGCACAAACGTAAGACAAATTACTTGCAGCTGATTCAGTTTCTTACTACCATGTTATTTTTGTTACTGTTCTGCTGTCTCTGCTTGGACTGAGTTTGTTCCTCTTCCAGCCTTGTTATGTTTCCAAATGATCTCTGCACTAAATTCACCCTTATGTGTAAGGACTTTCTTATTGTTGGAACATTAGGATACTAGATTGTGTCTTCCCTCTGCTCCACGTGTGAGTGTCTTTTTATTTGCTTGTAACATTCAAAGCTTAAAGGAATGTTTTTCAGATAAACATGAGAATTGCCAAGTTCAGGAATGACTGCTAAAGGCCTTTTTAACAAACACCTTAGAAAGCTTTCTATGCTAGGAAGACTTAGGGCATAATGCAAGATGTTTTAATCTACCTTTAGGCTAATGCTTGGTGTCACCTGAGAAAGTAGCAGCTATAGTGGACTTAGCAACTGTGATTCTCTTCCAACACCTCTGCTGCATCTTATCTGTGAGAATTTTCTATATAAGCTGTTTCTGTAATAGTGAGCATTACTGTAGATCTGAACAAGCTGCTGTTATCTCTATCTTCAAGCTGTGTACTTACATTTTTAAGAGGACTCAGTTGGGAAAGTTATAGTTTAGGATCACTTCTTTTGGAAGTAATACTAACTCAGGTAGTTCCTGGTTCTACCTCCATCTCTCCTTATATCGTGCCCTGCCGAAGGAGGATGTACTGCCTCCCAGCTGTGTTTTTCCAGTGCTTTTTTGTACTGGCTCTGGCATGCATCTTTGTGCATGGTAAGCCGATTCATCTTACTTGAATAGTGGGAAAGTAAGTTGACATCTCCCTCCCATCTGCCAGATTGTTGTGATGAACTGGCTTATCAGGTGAGTTTGTGAGCTGGAGCAGGGAGAGGTGAGAGAAACTACTAGAAGTGACTGGGAGGAAGTAGAAACTCTTGTTCTCTTCCTCTCTTTTCCTGACAGTGAGAGAGCTCTTAATTCACTCAACTGTAGCACAAAACCATTATCATCAGTTTTATTTTCCACTAGCTTTTTGTTGGGCTTAATGATAAACTACATAAGGGAATTGATCTAGCTGAAAAAAACTTCATAACCCAGGTCAGCTTTCCATCTTTCAGTTGCACTGCCCCACAGACTGAGTTATACGTGGATGGCAAGAAGAAAAAGCGGAGACCTAAGGTGACCAGGCAATGTTGGAACTGCTTATGTTAGCCGTGCTCTCACAGAAATAAATAAAGCTATAATTTGACTTTGTCTCATCTGGCACTCACTGTGGTGTTGTGCGTCTTGTGTCTGTCTCTCTTCTTTGTTTTTGCTACTGCTGCCGAAACGATGCTTAACTGCTCATGCAGAATCATCTCTTCTTTTTAGAGCAGTTTTCACTCTGTTTTTGTGGCTCTTTTCAACATCTGAGGAAATAATCAGTAGCACTGCTTGGCCTATTCCTATGAATAAGTCTCTGGACCTACCAGCTTGTATCGTATATGGGGTTTTTTAAGCACGAGTTGCTCTTGACCTAGAATCTCAGAGGAGGGAATTCTTCCTGCTTTTTACTAGTTGTGGCTTGAAAATTAAGTTTCTATTCATAGGGAGTTTTTAAGCAGAGAGAATACTGTTTCACCATTTTCTTTGGATATGTTACCTGAATGTGTAGTGAACTTGAGAGATGGGGGTATAACTTGTTGAAATGCTGCTTAAATAACACGTTTCTTGCTGTAACCAACCACACGTTCTGCAATATGCCAAAAGTTTGTTCAATTAAGCAATGTGATCCAGACTGTCTGCCAGTATAGAAGGGTATCTGGAAAAAAAGGGATTTAGCTAATAAATATGCAATATATACCAACTACAAGATGCACTTCTTTGACCTTGTCTTTATTAAGAAGCCTCTGTAGCATTATACCCATTTCAAAAAAGCAGCCACCCCAGCCAAATACTGCTGGACAAATAAACCCTGAATTTGAAGCCCATTTAAAACAAAACACTGTTTATATCTTAGGATATGATGAGAGAACACAATGCACGGACGTTTATGGTGGTGTTGAAGAAGACATATAGAAGGTGTTCAGATACTGTAGTAATTATGGTCACATCAGAGACTTTGGAATAAATTATATAGTTTTAAGCTTTCTATTTAGTGTGTATATTGCTGTATTTTTATGTACTAGGCATTTATAATCCAACTGGAAGACAAAATAAGGTTGTATGAGACTTCTTATTTATATTTAACTATGTGTGACTGTTTTTTTAAATTAAATCTTTTTTAACTGATCAGATAGAATCTATAACAAAACGTTTCCTATTTAGATGAGAGATCTCCAGATGCACAGTATGTGGATTTGCTGCTGAATCCGGAACGCTACACTGGATACAAGGGGCCTTCTGCTTGGAGAGTGTGGAACAGCATCTACGAAGAAAACTGCTTCAAGTAATTGAGAGGGAGAGGAAGGCTGTTTCTTATGCTTGCATTTCAATTTAGCTTAAAACTGATTTTCGTGTCTTCTGACTTATTTTCTAGGCCTCGATCTGTCTATCGTCCTTTAAATCCACTGGCGCCTAGTAGGGGTGGGTCTTGCTTGTTTTATTTTCTAATGCAGTTCTTTTAACGTGGTGACTATTGCAGTTCAAGTGATACAAAAAGTAATCTTTAGCGCGTAGGTGTGCTTTCTGCCTTTTTAATTTCCTCTGTAGAAGTAGCTGTCCATTTTCAGTATTTAGACTAAGGTTTTGATACTTGTTTACATACATGCTTAATCTTATGCATATGAATAGGCTTATTATAGTTAGAGAATCTAACATGGAAACTAAAATAAGTCTCAAACTGTTTAGTAAGTGTCACAGTAATTTTCCAGTGTGGATGGGAAGGAGTTAAAGTTCAAGAAGAATTTCAGCAGTCTTGTATTCTTCCCTTGTTTTCTTTTCCTAGAGAGTTTAATTTAATCACTTTAGCTCATAGTCATCCTAGTGTAATGTAGCTGTACATTTTCCATCCATAATGTTTAGTGTATTACAAATGTACAAATAATTGCATTATTTGAAGGAGTGGATACTTAGGAAGGCTCAGTTATCTGTAAGAATGTTAAAAAATAAAAAAAAAAGGCATGCCAATGACTTGCAGTTTAAGTTTTCAAATTTAAATTGAAAACTATAACCTGGTGTTCCAAATGAATCAGCTTTCCCTTGTCAATGTCTCATTTCCCTTAAAAATTAGTTATTAGCCAAAAGATTTGGGTTATAAAACATCACCACACATTAGAAAATCAAGATAGCTTTCAGTAATTATAAATATTGAGATAATATATTGCTGGTATACACAAATAAAAATAAAAGCAGTTTAACTAAGGCATCAGAATTTCAGAAAGGGACTGGTCAGATTGTTGAATTATGTGAACTGAAGAAAAAGACTTCCTAATCATCTTTCTGAAGCTAAAGCATAGCTTTCAAGAATATGTAAATCAGCTACTAATTTCAAATTCTTAGCGACTGTCATTATTGTAATGTGTTTAGTCTCAGATGGTCTTGAGGAGGAGGAAGGGGATGGAAAGTAGTCTATTTTTTTGTAGATTAAGTAAGGGTTCTTGCACTTTTTCAGTGTTTGTAGTAAAGCCTGTGTTTCATTACTACTTTGCTGTGGAAATTATCTTTTTAATGCTTATGGATTTTTTTTTTTCCCCCCTAAGGAGGAGATGATGGTAAGTCATCTTACTTTGCTTGACTTGCAGAAATGAAGTAAGCATTAAAGAGTTTGTTCTAGCATTAAAAAGCATTAAATCTAGTTTATTCACTTTATTGCTGTTGCATTAGAGGGCAGGAAAGTTATGTTTTTATGCAGATGATTGACCAGCAAATGTGTTTTTTGGGATAATTCTTTCATTTGGAATAGGGAGAAACTGTGGATAAGAGCAAAATACAATTCTGTTGTTGGTTCTTACCCTTGTAACAGAATACGTGTTGCGATACTGTTGTTGGTGAGATAACTGGAGATGTATAAAGTAAAGGATTCTTGGGTCTCCTCCAGAGCTTGCTGGCTGATGATGATGTCAGATCCCTTGAAAGAAGAGAGGCATTTTTTTTTGTATACGTTCTTGAATGTCCTTGATATTGTGAAGGTGGGGAGAATGTGGGGAGAAAAAGCATTTGGTCTGTCTACAGTGAGACAGATTTGAAGGTTTTTCAGTCAACTGAAAGCTCTCAGGCAAAAGAGCGAAGCCAACAGGAGACCTTCAGACAGCAGCAGTCAGGGTAAAGGCGATCAGGTACAATTACACTAATTACCCTCTTCCGTCACGTCTCTCACCACTGGTGCATATGATCAGGCTTATCCTTCCGTATTCTTCTGAATGCCCCGACCAGTACCTTAGTGTCGTGCTCATTCGTGCATTTCTCCTGCTCCGACCCGAGCAGGTTTAAACTGACCTCAAAGTTCAGCCACTCCAGTGCCTTTCTCACTTCAATAGCTAAATTATTTAGCTTTATGTTCAGGTGGTTGCTGATGTTCATATGCGAAGAAATATAGTGTAATGTTGAAAATGGACGATTTTC
The DNA here is from genome assembly GCF_009769465.1 of Tauraco erythrolophus. NCBI lineage: Eukaryota > Metazoa > Chordata > Aves > Musophagiformes > Musophagidae > Tauraco > Tauraco erythrolophus. The sequence continues at coordinate 88,121,203 of NC_141466.1, read as the reverse complement.
ATTTAACTATATACTTTGTATTTACAGGAGAATCTTTCTACACATGGCTAGAAGGTAAAGGCTCTTGGATGGGTTAATATGTTAAATTCACTAGAAGAAACACTGTAGTTTTTTTTTCACCTGCCCAGTGTTGTGTGGGTTTTTTGTTTTTTTTTTTTTTTTTTTCCCATAGTGTAGGCTTTTTAATAAATTGTGCAGAACTTCTGAGTGTCATTCAAAGAGTATGTTTTTTCTTGAGAGTCTCTGGAAATCTTTTTCACTTAGATGTGTAGTCCTTAAACCTTTCAGTGTTTCATCTTTTATAAAAGGGGGAGTTCACTTCGATATCAGTTACTTTGAATTTTCTGCTCATTTAAGGCATTTAAGCAGGGACATTATTGTTAGTAACATTGCTAAGTGTTTTTATTTGAAAACGAATTTAAAAAACATGAAAGTTTTTGATAGTTCTGTTCCCAGTATATAAACTATACTAAGTATAATGTGTGCTCAGAAGGTAAAGTAATCTGCTTTTTATTCATATTTAAACGGAAACTATTGTTACGGTGGTAGCAATCAAAACCCCATTTTGGAGATGTGCAGAAAAGTAAATGACTTAAATGTAAATGACTTAATTTTAAACTTAGTTAATTCTGTGTTTTCTAAGCTTTTACTTGTCTAGTTGGAGATCTCTAACTGGCGCTATTATAGGAAAGCACACAAATTTACATTTTATAAAATGGGATATCTGTAAATGAGGCCGTATCTCAGCCTTACAGATAGGCTTCACCATCAGCTCTTCCTGCTTCGGTTTGTGGAGATTAAAGTCTCAGGGAAGTCACCCAAACATATCTTTGAGAAAGGAACAAAATCCTAAATTCTAAGTGTAGTCTCTATCTCTGTGTCTAAGTGATATTATAAGTAATTTCTGCGTTTAAATTATATTTTGGCCACTCCATGCCATTGCATTTCTGTTTATGCTGTAGAAGTCTATATCCATCAAAGTCATATTTTTCAAGGTTTTACTCTGTGCATTTAAATCTTCCATGAATTTACAGTAGAGCTGGGAATAAATATTTTTGCTGTTTCTGGGGTTTTTTTATGTTTTTCTGTAAGGTCACTACTCTAATTCAGTGGTAGCTTTCATTCTTGTTACGATGGGTCACAGTATAGTTCTGGTTTCCCAGCTGTCAAAATTCAAGACCTTTTCAAATTTATTGCTCAAACAATATAAGCATCATTTTTGTGCGCCAGTTTATCTGTACTAATTGACCAGATACTTATTTGACTGTATTTATTAGAGCACTAAAATACCAAGTAAGAAATATCAAACTTCATTCTTAGTACTTCTTTATATAAAAAAGAGGTAAACTATTCCTGTGATGGATATAAGGGCTTATTAACAATGCTGAAATACTGTAACTGTAACTCTTGAAAGTCAAATGATGCAGACTTGCATCACTGAAATGTCGAGGTACATTCATTTTAATATGTTATTTCCAGTATTTAGTTTGAGGTCTGTTTGTGTTGTTTTTTTTTTCCTGGACAGGTCTTTGCCTTGAGAAAAGAGTGTTTTATAAACTCATTTCTGGGCTTCATGCTAGCATCAACTTGCATCTATGTGCAAATTATCTTCTCGAAGGTAATTTAAGTCTAAGTAAAATTGCTGAATGGAATTCTACAATATCTGTAACATGTATTTGTTTTTTTCTGAATGTTTTTGGTGTATACTTAGTTGCTTTCTTTTTCTAAATATGTTTTACTCCTCCCCTGCCCTTTTTTTTTTTCCTCTGTGTAGAAACCTGGGGGAAGCCTCGCTGGGGACCGAATGTGAAAGAGTTCACTCGCCGCTTTGACCCTATTGAAACAAAAGGAGAAGGACCACGGAGGCTCAAAAATTTGTATTTCTTATATTTGATAGAGCTGCGTGCTTTGTCAAAGGTTGCACCGTACTTTGAGCGTTCAGTTGTTGACCTTTACACTGGAAATGGCCATGAGGATGCTGAATCCAAAGCACTCTTACTGGATATCTTCAGGGATACAAAGTAAGGCATAGGATTCTTTCTTTTTATCGATAGTTTGAAATTCTCAGTTATATTTGCAAGTGAGAATAGACGACTTCTTGATAGGATAGGAAAAGAGGGAGAGTGGAATGAATAAATAAAATCAAGTAATGGGAGAGAACGAGGAATTTGTACATTTGGTGGGATAAGATTAGTATTTTTGAGGTTTGAATATACCAGTCTTTAAAAAAACACAAACAACCCCCCCCCACACACAACACCCTGAGCTACTCCCTATTTGTTGCTTTTTCTAATTCTTCAGTGTAAGATGCACATGATTTATTTTGAAAAGGAAAATAGTACATGTAGTCTTCTAATGATCCAATGAGTAATCCAGCTTTTATCATAGAGTTAACCTCTGGGGTTTTAGCCATCACTTTTTCCTTCTGTTTGCTCTGTAAGGTTCTTTAGTCCAGTTCCTTTGCTCACCTTGCTAATTTTTGTGATTGGTAACTCGCTGTGTGGCTTCATTGCTGTCCCTAATCATAATCTTGCTAGGTGTTTGAGATGTGGTTGGCCAACAGTCAAGTGCAAGGCAAACATTAAGACAGTTTCTGTATACGTGTATATCTTGATCAGTGGAAGTGGAGTGAAGAAAATTCTCAACCGAACTGTAAATAACAGATTTCAAGTAACAGTGATTGAATAGTAAAACTGATACCATTCGGTAAATTTTTGAAGGGCTATTCTGCAAAGACTAGGAACTCTGAAAAGTATTTTACACTGATGGCATCAGCTGCTCACCTAGCTTGATAGAACACTGTAGTTCATGCTAGCGTTTGCTTTTTTTTTTTTGCATTTTGTCTTTATTAGGTCCTTCCATATGCACTTTGATGAGAAGTCCATGTTTGCTGGAGATAAAAAAGGAGCCAAGTCATTAAAGGTAAAGCTAGTTTTCTGAATGACATCCAAAATATCCATTTTGGAATTAAGTTTTATTATTTTAGAAAACCTCTCTACCTACCAGTAGCATAGTACTCAGAGTAGAAAAGGCGGGAACAAAAGCTTAGAATTGTATCTGAGGCCTCTTAATCTACTTTACAGAAAATGAATACAAGGTATTGTCCTGAGCCAAGCAGACTGCGATCTCTGTTTTAATGCCTTGGGTCTGCCATCAGGACTGTGGTGAGGCAAACAAGATGAATTGGTATTACCAGTAGATGCAATGGTGTTTTTTTAAATAGAGTATGTTTCACATAAGTATCTGAAAAAAAGACAGATTTTTTTCTGTTTAACAGATTAAGCAGAGTGATGTTTGCTTAAAAAAACAGTTGTTTTGTACAGTATAATATAATATAGTATAATGTAATATAATATTATACTTAACGTTAGAAAAGGGTAGCTCCTAGACATGAGAACCTTAAGTAAATGCTGTTACTACCTAGCAACTTCCAGTGTTCACATGCTGGTGTTCCAATTGGCAAGTGCTACAATTCCACAGCTCGAGTGTGGCTCGGTAGTAAAGGTCTGTTCCAATGCTTGTGAACACTTGTAATACTTATTTCAGTAGTAGTCTAGAATCTCATCAGCGTTAGAAAGAATGCTATTACAAAGGTGCCAGTAGTTTATCAGTCCAGCTAGTGTTTTTCTGACCTTAAGTCTTTAATTGAGATCATATTACTTAGTTCTGTGCTGTGTTTGCTTCTACTCTGACTGAAGCTGCAAAGCGATCATCTGCCCATAGTTTTGGACAGGAAATGTCTTTTGTGAATTGTAACTTGTTTGCCTGTTTGTCAAAAAGGTAAGTTGGTTGAAAAGAGATTTGAATAACGGAAGAAAAATTGAGCAGAGACACAGATACAGCACTTGAAAAACTTTGAGAAAGTTGGTAGAAACTCAGTGTGCAGAATCTAAGCGTTACCCTGCATGTCCTGTATTTTGGGGTTTTTTTTAGGAATTAACTGTTAGTAGTGGCTTGGAAACAAGATTCTGAGTTTACGCAGACCTTTGTTATGGCCTGACCACGTAAGGTAGTGGTCTTGTTCAGTTTTAGGAACAGAGAATTGATATTCTAGTGCTACTAGATTAGTTAACCACCTGTTTTTGTAAAGGTAAGAAGTACTTTACCTTAACCTTTTTTATTTTGGTTTTAACTGATAGGAAGAATTCAGATTGCATTTCAAGAACATATCCCGCATAATGGATTGTGTTGGATGTGACAAATGCAGGCTGTGGGGCAAACTGCAGGTACAGTTCATTTTTTTTTGTGTGTGTGTGGCAGGAGGGAGGCTAGAAGATAAGCATCTATTTCAGTTTGGCTGGATGCCTCTTACCGTAGCATTCAGACTTGCTGAACATGGTTGGTCTTTGATATCCTTACATATGTATTAAAAACAGACCTCTGTTATTTCACTGTTAAACAATTTTTTAAAAACATTTGTTTTTTAAAAAAATGTTTCTTTGTTTGGTCAACAGCTGCTTAGTTTACTGAAAGGTATAGGTTGTAGTCTCTGAAAAAAAAATGTATTTAAAGCAGATGCTTCATGGCAAAGTCTTACTGGCAGTCAATATCTTACCTGTATTCAGTTGTTAGAAAATCCAGCATGAGATTTAACTCCACAAATTGAGGCATAAGAAAAAGAAGTAATTCAGATTTTCAACAATTTATGCAGAAGGCAGCAAATGAATGCAAATGTGCTCAGTAAAGCTGAAAGTTGAAAAATCATTGTAGTTTCTGGACACTTATTACTTATTATTTCTTCTGGACACTTATTTTATTGAGAACAAGATTTTAAACCTCAAGACTAATGTTAAATCCAGGCTGAGAATCGCTGTTACTTTGGGGTGCCTACTGTATTCTACTGCTGTGTAGCATTAAGCTCATTAGAGTTCAGTTTTCAAAGAAATTTATAACATCAAAAATTTGGTGGTCTCTGCTGAATTTCCAGAGTTCTGCCTACCCTGTCCTAGTTACTGCTTCTGATCTATTACTGTTTTTTCCTTCTCACACAAAATGAAATAGGGCCAGATTTCCTGACCTATAAAATTTTCTTGCAGCCAGCCTCAACTGCTTTTTGTCAAAACGCAGTGGTTGTTTCTGTAGCCCAGTTAAAAGGGGAAATAAGAATAGCTGCTTCTGTTCTATTTCTGTATAGAAAATAGGGTTTGAAACTGAAACTGCAATGTTTGCCACTGGGACTGGAGGTGGAAAAAGCAGAAGTGTTGTGATACCTCATAATAAAACCTAGTTTGACTTCAAAAGGGGAGGGGAGAGGAAAAGGGGAGATCTGATCCAAGAGCTCCTGCAGCAGTGGAGCATCTGTAAAGTGAGGGGTGGGAGGGAGCTGGAAGTCTGGTAACAGGCATGTTTTCATACGCATCTGCTGTGGCTGAGAAGAAAAGAGATGGGAAAGAGAGAGATTAAAAACACAAGGATGAAGAGCAAGTACACCTGAGGAAACAAATGTTCTTAAATAAGTGACTGAACCTGGCACAGAATTAATGGCGTGCATTTGCATTAGTGTCCTTGTTTGTGTGCAGTTATTTGGGTTGAGGGAGTGTCAAGATATAAGAATTGGTACCGCGGTTTGGCTGAATTAGTAATTTTTAAACTTTTTTACAATTTTCTGAGCGTTCAGAGGTGCGATCTTAATGATGTTAAAACATTGGACTTTTTTTGTAGACTCAAGGCTTAGGAACCGCTCTGAAGATCTTGTTTTCCGAGAAAGAAATACAGAGCCTTCCTGAGAATAGCCCATCAAAAGGTTTTCAACTGACGCGTCAGGAAATCGTTGCTCTTGTAAATGCCTTTGGAAGGTAAGTTTTCATCATTTGTGTGGTAGAAAAATGGTAAAAGTTCAGTGTCAACACTTAAGGTCTGTGGAAAATGGTATTGTACTGGTAGCTGTAGCTTTTTAAAGGCTGAATTGCTGTTAGGGATATGGATAAACTTAATGCCGTCAAACTATGTGGAGTGTTGATTATTAGCCTTGGTCATCATTCTGTCTTTGGATCCAATTTATCTCTTTATTTCAAATCTCATAAATTCCATCTTGTGAAAGCTGAATTTAAGTCTCTTAAACAGTCGTAAACATTAGACTTTGAGGATTTCTCTTCCTTTTGAACACTGGCTGCAGCTGTTCTACATTTTGTATTTCTGTTTTAAATGTGTGTATGTAAAAAGTAGTGAAAAGGAAGAAAATACCTGGAGGGTTTTTTTAATGTTAACTGTCATTAGCCCTTAGGCTTTTAGATTTTTGTGTTGAATTTTTGTTAAAACTTTAGGTTTGATTAATTTTTTGAAAATTTACTCCATTCAAGTGATGAAATAAAACATTTTAACAGTTTTTAAAGATATGTAGAACTTGCTTTGTTCATCCTGCGAGTTCTTCAGATCTTGGATATAACAATCCATTCCTGTTTAAAAGAATGTAATAAACATTATTACCTCTGGTAAGAGATTTTTAAATGTTTAATGAAGTTGAGACAATTAAATACATATAAACTTAAATCCTTGTACTATACTATGTAAATATAATGGAGAATCAGATAGTAGATCTTTTGAGGGAAAGTAGTCTCTTAAGTGTGTTCATCTTTAGAACAGAATTTGTCCAGAAGATAAACAAACAAAAAGCCCCTATGGAAGACGATGATTTGTATTTCTCTTTTGCAGTTGACTTACTAACACTTCAGGGGTTTTTGTTTTACAGGCTTTCCACGAGCATAAGAGAGTTGCAGAATTTCAAAGTTTTGTTACAACAAACTAGGTAATGAAGGCCTTTGCACCACCCATTAGTGAAGACCATTTACACGTCTGCATTGAGCAGGAGGAACTGATCCTTACAGGACTCAAATGAACTGATAAAAAGTAAAATCAAACACCAACTTGAATATTTATGTTTAAACTAGGAATGGTTATTAATTAGAAAATATATTTATGAATGAAATACATGGGTTTTAAATGTGTAAATTATGCTGATCTGTTTATTTTTTAAGTTCTCTGCTCACAGTTCTGTTTTACTGAAATTTCATAAATTTTCCTTGTATTTCTGAGACAGTTGTTTTATATGAAGACATATGTACCTGCACCCTGACTTGGCCTGTCCTGAGAGAGGTGGTTCACCTCTTGCCTCTCCCCAGTACCGAGCTTCAGTATATTCTGAGGATTGGGTATGCTGATTCTGACTGTGTAAAAGAAAAAAAAAAAAAAAAACAAAAAAAAACCACACACCAAAACCAGCAAAAATAGAAAAGGAAAAAAGGCTCTCGTTGAGTTCTAACTTCTTGCTGTAATAATGAAACTTACTTAAAAATAGGAAATTTACTGAGCAGAAAATTTTATTTCATACTGAGCTCCTTCGCATCATGCTGATATCAACATTTTTTTCCTTATGTGCTGCTTCTCAGAATTTCTTGTTTTCTTTAAAATAACTGCCTTGTCTCTGATGCAGCACAGTTGGAAGTGACTTTTCTGCAGCTCCTTGGCTACCTGCATTTTCTCGAGGGTGGGGGTCAGGGCAGGAGGAGATGCTTAGTGGAGTGCTGCTAGCTGAGAAGCCTCAGTCGATCAAATACACATCTACCCCATTTTATTTTCTAGATGGTAATCACAAGTTCCGTCTCCAGAAATTGTGTTTTTAACATCTAAAATGTTAAAATAGCACACTTCAGTCTTTGAGCCGTGGAAATAGATTTGCTCTTTATGGGTTATGTTTCAGTGCTATGATAAAAGGTCAGTGCAAAAAGTAAGAACTTGTTTTTGTAGTCACTTTGAAAAAAAAAAAAAAAGCTTTTTAAAATTCATAATCACACTGACATTTAGTACCACATACTCTTTATCTATGCAATCCCTAACTGTATCTTCTTTAAAAGGATATTCAACTTAAAAAAAACGGGTATGTTAATAACATAACTTTCATAAAATGAGAAATTACTCATGTATCATTGTCCACAAATGTCAATGATAACTTACCATTGTCCAAAACAGAATTCAGAAACAGTATTACTGATTAGTAGCAACCAAATATTGGGTTAAATTTAAAATAATCTTTTTTTTTTTAAACCAGCATGTTTTAAAGTGAAGTTAGGAGTTATGAATGTAGGAAGTGCTGGTGCAGTGTAGATACATGTCTTGTTTTTAAAAATAAATCTTCACAAAATAAAGTGCTCTTAAACATTTTTCACCCTGCCAGATATTTAGTGACCTGTTTATATAATTGATTGTAACTGCATTGGCTTCCATACTGTGGTCTTGTACACCTGAGTTTTTTTGGAAAGCTGGAATATGCTCTATGTCCTTGGTTTCCAGACTAGCCTCAAATTTCTGCCTGACTGGAAATGAGACAGTCTATCCTGCTGACACTTGCTATTATAAAAAATACTGTTTCTCAAGAAAGTCAACTCTCTTGAGTCAAACTGAGATAAGCTAAATGAAAGAAAAAACAAACCAGAACAAACCACCTCCACAAAGTTTTGGAGATAGTTGTATAAATTGGCAATGAACTGGTATCCAGTCAGAAGTTCCTGTTGAAGCCAGTAGATAATTTAACGTGATGTTAGAGAAACGTCTGGGGATGATATGTTCTTACCCTGCAGCCTCTCTTGCCTGTGGGCACCCATGTCTGAGCAAGTCACCATGGGCTGTCTGTTCCTAGTTAATGGAGAAGAGCAGGTGATTTCTAGGTGGATTCATCTGGCCTATTCCAAGTTCTTTATGATGGGGTGAAGACATTTGCACCCTAGAGTTTATTTTTCTCTGGTAAATTGAAGTGGGAATCCAGGTAACTAGCTCAGTTGTGAGCAGCTGTATTTAGTAAACGAGTTACACCCCGAGTATCTAACTGAGTAATTGTATATATTTAAAGTGTGTGGTTTTCAGTTGGCCATTAATTCCTTGCCTTTTGGATTGACCTGCAAGGGCTAGAACCTGTAGGCTCGCTTGAGTGAAGAATGCTCTGTAGCTGGAATTGATCTGTATTGTTACATATTATAGTGCCTAAAGCTTTAGGCAGGATTTTCTAGTTGAAAAACAATTGTGTTGTCTGTGCTGCCCCAGGAAGGACCTGAGCCTCAGAATTGTTTCTTCCCATTTTCCCCCTTTTTCATGGGGAAAGTGAATTGCTTCCAACTTTCTTCTGGGGACGCAACTCGCTATTTTTCTTTTTTTTTTTTTTCCACCTGTGCCTGGCTAAAATCTACGGACACTGAAGCAGCATCACATACTGGCATCATGCACTTGCTCCTGGGACAGGTGAGAGATTCAGGCACGCAGATCCTGGACACCTGCTCCTTGCAACCCTCATTGGCACGATGCAGGCAAGGTTAATACTGTTGGGTAAGGACATAAAGAAATGGGAAGCTTTTCTTCTTGTCCTTTGTGTCATGAAAACACAGGAATGCAACTGAACAGCTAATTTTGTGTACGGGGAAGTTCTGTTGCATTCGAAGGTACATCTTGCTTGGTGATCAAATATGGAAGGCATTTCACTTCACTGTCATTGTAGAAATAGGACGTAAGATTTTTCCTGTTACAAATGTAATTGAAAGAATTTTTCCATCACCATCTTTTTTACTGTATTTGATGTACATTCTGTGACTATGCTGCCTATGGAGTTTTGCCATGTGAGTCGGATGACTTAGTTCTTTATATGTTAAATTAAATTTTAGACATTTACAGATCTGTTTTTATACTAAAGAATAAGGTTAGTTACACTGTCTGTGACCTGTAAACTATTTTAAATTCCAGCTCCCTGTTGGAGATCAGCTTGTCAACATTGTCTGCCATTCATTTCACAGTAAAAGTACATTTCCTTGTACAAATGACACAATGATTGTAATCCCAGAGCTAGTGAGAAGATGAAGACAAAAACGTTTCATTTTTCCCAAATCGTGAAGACTGATGTGAAATAAGACTTGGTGCAAACCACACAGGTGAAACGTAGGGCGCTGTTGCTGAACGACTTGCTCTTCAGTGCCTGAGGAGGAAGGTGAGAATATAGATTTAAACCAGTAAAATGTAGAGACTTGTGAAAGCTGGAATAACAAGTTGTTTTCCTACTCCAGCTGGTGACTTGTGCTGTATGTCATTGTATGTGCATGAAATACACTGTGCCACACTTTCTTGAGTTGTGTTTTGATGGTTGGGTTGCCTTTATCTGACCTTGCTTTGTGCTATTCTGGGAAACGACCTGTACTATGTTGTAAATAATCTAGATGCTTATGTTTATACAGTAGCAACCAGCAATTCATCACTTTACAATTCCTCCATATAGCTAGCCTATTAAAACATAATATTTATTAAAATCAGTGTTGGAACCGCTTACTGAGATCTAAACACTTCTGAATCTTTGCTATGTTTCAATCTATAAAATGCGAATTAAAGTATTTTCTGCTACAACTTCTTTTTGTGAATGTAATTTTTGGGGTTTCATTTGAAAACTGTCTTACTTTTCATTTACCTCTCAACTACACTTGGTAGAAATTATGTAACTTACATTATTTACCTGTCTGTCATTTAAGCTGAAGACGATGAGCAGGCTTTCATTCTCACTTTCCTCCCGTTCAAAAGATGAGTGTCACCTGCGTATCTGTTGCTGTTCACAGTGAGTTGCAGTCAGCACGTCAGAAACGCGTGTGGCAGAATTACAATGTGTTTCTGTAGGAATATGGCCAAATTTAGCCACAAGTCCAACTGTTTTCAGAGGCAAAAAGGCTTATTTTGAAACGAAGTTTGGTCCGTTCTGTCCCTTTCTCAGAATAGCATATAAAATCAATTTTGTAAATATTTTACTGGTTGGTTCACCCAGTGGGGCTCTTTATGTGAAATTATTCCCCCTAAAGGGTTTCTGCAGCTTTGTTTTATTCTATGTATGTATTTTTTACAAATCTTAGTAAAACTTTGGTTATCAATATATACATGTTTCATCCCCCATTTAGGTGGCTAAGTACCTGTTACACAGGTAACGATAATTATAGTGATTTAATTTAAATTTAAGATCTTGCCTTTCATGTTATTTAAATCTCCTGTGTTCAAGAGTGTTTAATTCATTACTGTGATTGGTCATAGTCACTTGTAATTCCACTTTTTGTGTGCATACTGTGGCACAGGGATTAAGCTTGATTTAAGCGCAGAACTCTCATAATTAAATTTTTGCTGTGCAGCTACATCTACTGTGAAGAAAATGTAATTCCTGCAGAATTTCTTGCACTAAGTCTTCAGGCAGTTTTGTACAAACATGGTTGTAGAACTCCAAAGGGTTTAATAAAATTTCTGTTCTTTTCCCAACCCTGTGGCACTCTCTTTAAGCTCTGGCTGATAGTTTAATTGGCTTTGTTATTCAGTGAACATTTGGGAAGAGGTGAAGAGACTAATGGAAGCGCTGGAGGGCAAACAAGTGGCAGAGTGCCTCTGCCAGAGGCAGAGCTCGTGCTTTGATTTTTACCACAAAGGCCCCAAAAATCAAAGACCCTGCAAAGACTTGGCAAATGTGTGGCACTACTGTGCTTTTAGCTTCCAAGCAGATGTACTCCCCATTGCTGTCCCTTCTTTTTTTCCTGTATATCCTCTGTGAAATTTTTACAAGAATTCTCTCCTCCTTGTACTTCTTGAAGTTGGGTATGAGGAAAACATCAAGTCTGTCTACCATTTGGGGATGCCGTAGTGCACCTCAAAATGAACTACGTTTATAGAAGTAAAAATTACTATGAGAATTATGTTTTTCTCCTAGAGAAATGTGGATTGAATTACAGTATTTGTTTCACATGGGGAAGGAGAAAGAGATGCTGTGGGTGCAGAGTTCTTCGCAGTAGAGCATACCGGTCAGCATTGGGCGCAATAAAAGACCTGAAGCAGAGTTAGGGTTCCTGCTCGCCTTACATTGGTATTAATTATTTTTAGGCTTTCTGTGAGCAAATGTCACATATTAGAATGGTATTTATCCTCCATTTCCCACCATAAACCACCAAATTTATTCTTGAACATACAAGGCTGAAGCATGGCTTTTTGGACCTTCTGCTAGTTATACAGAGTTTATCCTCTAGGTCCGCTTGAGGTTCCTCTGCTTTACGTATTCCTGGCTCTTGTTCTATTCCCAGACTGTACTTCTAGGTTTTTCATAAATACATAAGTACTCTTGGTTGTATTCATCTCCCTGGCTAGGTATTTGGCTTACTCTTCCACATAACATACCTAGAACTGATTGACAGAGATGATGCCACAACTTCAGTTTTTCAAACGCACAAATTCTTGGCCTGATCTGCAGTTCACAATGCTCCGGCCAGAGCAGGTGCCCATCTCTACCGTTCTGAGACTGTCCTTATAGCTGCTGAGAAGACAGAATCTTCTTACTTTCTTAAAAGAGCGCAGTGTGTTTTGAGATCGTAACTAGAGTATAGATGACTTTCAGCCTCCAACCATCCCGTTGCATTGAGTAAGCAGTGAAGATCCAGAGAGTAAACTGTGCTCCAAGACTGTAGCAATAACTTGAAGAGACAGTGTTTAATTGGGTTGATGTTCTTCCCTTACAGGCTTTTATGTGCACGTAACAATCGCTACTGTCATGCATTTGAACAGCCCCTTCGTGTGTTTACAGTATATTCATCATAATCTTGTATTTCTAACCTAATACACAGTGTAAAAATAAAAATACTTTAAAAATAATTATGCCATTTCACTTCATGAAATTTGCTCTTTTAAAATGAGCATAAAATGATTAAGTTATACCCTCTAACAACTCTATTCAAAGCCAAAAATACCATGGCTTAGAGCAAGGTATTTATTAGAACAGTCTTCAAAGTTTAAATCATTAGCTTATACTTCTCCTTGAACTATGAAAAGCTCGTGGCAGACAAGTTCTTCATTTATCTGTGCATAGGAACACTTCTAAAAACCAAAAGGTGAAGAGAAATTGCTAAACTTTGTTTTTGAGAGCATTTGTTTTAATATTGGAATGTCCTAGAACGCTGTAGTTGATTAAAGTTATATAGGGCTCGGCCGGTCTGTGTCCAGTGCTGGATCTTGTTGGAGGGATCCTATGTAAGCCATGAAACTGTTGTTCTGATGGCTCCAGTCATAGTAGTCTGGAGAGAAACTGAAAAAGAAAACAGAAGTATTAGTGGCTGGCAGGTTGGTTTTGAAGATACCTGGTTAGTCAACGTGAGCAAAATGCAATCACGTAGATGTAGTTCTCATGCTGAAGTGCAAAAATAAAATAAAACCCAACCAAGGGTTCAGGCAGCTATTTATTTTTCTGATCTGTGAATTATTTTGGCCCAAGTGTTTTCAACTCAGGGTTTCCTGATTCTTCTAGTTCACTAAGGACCCTCCCCTTTCTGCTCCACTAATCCCGAAGGTGTCTGGAAACCCTAGCAGCAGTGCTGCTAATCCAGGCCAAGTCCCAGCACTGCAAGTGCTGTCCGTGCCAGACCCAAACCTCCTGTGTCCGTGTACTGGGGCCTGGTACTTGCTCAGCCGTGCTGGCGTACTGGCTTTTCTCCCACCAGTGGCCTGAGACAACGCACGTGGCTGGTTTGTGCCTGTGACACCAGCGTGGCCCATTCCCTCATGCCTCTGGCTCTAGGCTGGATACCAGCCCGACGTGCACCACCTCCAGCAGCCTCGGAGGGTGCAGTTACTACGTGAAAAACTAACGCAGGGGTAGGATGACCAGTAACTGTAAACAGTGAATATCCAGCTCTACTGAATCATGGCTTGGGCTCAGAGACAGCGACTGCACAATCGTAGCTCAATGAGTGACAAGAACTAGGTCTGGGTACGTTAGCTCCGGTTAGCTCGTTAGCCTTCATTTTAAGATGACTGATTACACTGATCTACTACCAGCACACTGTAGACACAGGAAGAAGCAAATGAATAACACGTGACTGAGCCTCCTCCTGTCAGGGCAGGATAGTGTCCTGGCAGTGCCTTTCCTTCCCTGCATTGGGTGCTATTATTCCTGCTGTGAACTGCTCCTTCCTGGAAGGGAATCCCTACCTAAAGGTCACAGTTACACAGGAAAAACAGGCTTTTTGTGCCAGTTCTGGGTTGTGTGGGATTTCGGCAGTTTGGTAGATTGGCATAAGCTTTCAGCAAGTGGGAAGGCAAATGCCCGTTTCATTTCAGGTGAACCCAAGACCTTTAGCCATGTTCCAGGGCAACCTCAGTTGAGAGGCTTCTCACTACCGCTGCTGCCTGCACTGTTGAGCTTCCGCCTGCTCTCCCTGAAGACAGGGAGACAAGCTGTTTTTCTAGGCTGCCTTGCTCACACTCTTAAACTAGTGAGTGGCCCTTCTTAGGCCACTTATGGAAGAAGCAGAGGGTGAAACATTCAACCCAAAAATCTGACCTGAGTTTTTCAAAAAGAGTGGCATGCTGTTAAAATTCTTTAAATGCGTGACCGTTTTCATTCTTGTGTCCTTGCAGTCTCTATGGGGCCCTTGGATCCCTACAGGCACTTGGTTCTGCCTTTCCACTTCAGCTTCCCCCTTTCCTTCCCCTCACCCCCTGGAATTTATGCAACAATTGGAGCTAGACAATTCACACTAGTCTTCTGTAGTGTGTGGGAGTTCTTCCTCTTCTGGTTTCTGTTCCAGGAATCAAGCAATTCCCTCTTGGATCTCACCTGCCCTGTGCCCCCTGTGGTGCAATATTCCACGCTAGATCGTCATCGCTGTCATATCTGCGAGGGTTGTCGAAGAAGTAAGATCTGGGACTGAAGCCATGACTTGGGACCATTCCTGCATTGGCCTGAGGGAAGGGAAACCTCAGTCATTACTTGCAAAAGATAGATAAACTGGCACCTGACTTCTAAAAGAAGTCATTGCAGACTTACCTCCTGGCTTCCAAAATAAATCGGGAAATTTTACATTTGCTGTAGACAGCAGAAATCTTTTTGCATTTTCTGTTTTTCTCCACCAGTATAGTGATCATCTACTGATCTTAATAGCTCTTCCTTTTCCTTCTTTCTAGCTAACAGATACGACCCATTTCTGAAAGCGCCCTCCAGTACACGTTTAACCTGTCTGCCCAATTCCTGTCCATCCTGGCCACTTGGCACTTTTAGCCAGCTGACTTGAAGTGAGCAGTAGGGAAGTGTTATGGTTTAGCCCAGCCAGCAGCTAAGCTACCACGCTGCCCCTCGCTCAGTCATCCCCCTCGGTGGGGTGGGGAGGAGAAAATCAGGAGAAAAGGGCAAAACTGGTGGTTTGGGATAAGGACAATTTAATAGGACAGTACAAGAAAACAAATGAGAAGGGATAATAACTACAATAATACTTGTACAAGAACAATACAAAGCGAGTGCTACAGCTGCTCACCACGCGGAACCGAGAACCCAGCCCGCTCCTGACCTGCAAAGCCAATGCCTGTCCCTCGGCTAGCTCCGCCAATATATATTCTGAGCATGATGTCATATGGTATGGAATAGCCCCCTGGACAGTCTGGGTCAGTCGCCTGCACTGTGTCCCCTCTCAGCTTCCCATGAAAAAGTTAACTCTATCCCATCCAAACCCAGGACACGAAGCAGCTGAAGAGCTGAAGGATATGAAACACCTAAAGAGATTTTGTTTAACCACCCAAATTTGTAACCCTCCTTTCCTGGTATGTTACCTCCCTTGCCTCAGGAATGATCATGCTAAACCTTGGCACCCTGCTTAATGAAACCACAGCTGAAAAGCCCTTTGGACCTCCCTGAGCAATTTCAGTATCTACACTACAGTCCTGTGAATGTCAAATCTGAAGGAAATGTCCTTCGATGAAACAGGGAAAGGGGTGTACATGTAACTTCTTCATTTACAAAGCATTTTGCTTTTATTTCCCTATGACTGAAAACAGCAAACATACAACATTCAAAAGGTCAGTTTGATTCCGGAAACAGTGCAGAGGGACATCTAGGAGCCAGCTGAGCCTCTTCCACTGATCCACTGCTTCCATCCCCAGGGAGCAGGGTTCCCTGCGCCTGTGGGTAAGCAAGGATGACATCTTCTCCTTGGCCTTAGGCAGGGGAGCAGTTTAATCTCCCCCTGTTTTTCAGATGTTAAATGACTTTGACAAAGATGAACCAAAGATAGGTCCATCTCTGTCATCTCCCCATTTTCCAACATTTGCCTGGCTGAAGGCAAGGGGAGGCAAAGGACCACGCCCTGCAGTTACCCTGTGTCAGCACCAAAGCGGAGAGACAGCTCGTTCCAGGCTATAATTGTCTCTCGAGTGAGCTTTACATTTGAACAGTGCGGAGCGCAGGCTGCCTCTACTCAAACTTCTTGTTTCTGAAGCCTTGAATTGGTAAAACCAAAGAACAAGTATTTCTTGGGATTGTTCCTTATTAAAAATAAAGAACATTTTTGATTTTTACTAAATCAGAGTTGTTGTTAAGATTTTTTTAGCTAAAAGAGGGTTTGTTTTAATTATAACCCCACGGTTTCTGGCCAAATTTCTACCACTGGACCATTTGATGCCTTAACTGTTGTTAACAGCCTGCCGAACACATTAAAGTCCTGTGGCCCTCGGTCTCCCTCTTGTGGCACACTTGCACTGAAGTTCAGTTTTTGCCTTGCGACAGAGTCCCTTCATTTTTTGTTTCTTTCTAACATTGTCGTTTCCAGTTTTCCTCTTACCATAATATTGTTTAGCATAAATATTTGTCTCGTGTAGAAAAAATACATATGACCTATCCACTGTGTCAGATCATGTCTACCCTAAAAAAGTATCCCTGAAAGACATGATATCACTGATTGACTCTTCTGAACTATATTGTTACGGAGATTTAATGCTTTCTGCAAATCACAACGCAAAAATTTGTGTTACTGCAGTGCTCTTTGACTTCTGAGAGAACACGGCCTGTTTGAATCCATTTGAGCTCTCATTTGAGTAGGATTCCAAGTCTTTATGTGATCAGCTTTTTGAAAGTAGAGATTAGACCATGTTCCTTATTTTCCTTTTCCTGTGAATCTCTGCCACGCTATCTAAACTTGACCAGCAGGTCTAGACTTACTAAACTCACTTTAAATAAAATTACATCTCTCTGAGGTCACTTTTTAGAAGAGCAGCACTACTAGGCTGTACTTTAAACATTTATTCTCTTTTCAGTTGTCCTGGCTAATTTTTAAGCAGGAGTGGGGCTAAGATTTTTTTTGTGATGGACACTGGGGTCCATGGGGTTTCTTAGTGTGATGTCAGGTATCACAGGTGAACGGTAAGAAGAGCTTTATAGAGGTGGGGATTTGTTATAGCTGTGTTCAACTTGGCTTTATCATTGTCTCTGAAATCTGCATGTAAGAATAAAAACCATCGCCTTCTCTAAAAAGTTATTCTATTAATTGCTTCTCTTGTGAATTTACCATTCACATCCTTCTTGGGGAATATTGGCTTTGGTTAGCTTTGGCCTACCGAAAGAGACATTACCTTGGTAATCCTGGTGCAGAGCTGATCTTCCTCATGTGCCTGTCAACCAGCATACCCTACGCTAACCTGGAGATGTTGCTTACAGCTATAAAAAGATGCTTGTCCATCTATTAACTACCTAGATATTATGGATACTTATAGGGAATTATCCTTACAGCTCACACTCTAATATCTGCTGAAATAGCAAACAAAAATGTCAGCAAGGTCTTATTATGGCTATCGGTCTTTGACATGGAAACAATTCGATGGGTACAGGGCTGAAAGAATTCAATCTATTATTTCATACACGCTGTTGAACAGTTAGCACACAACCGTTTTCACTGCTGTGTGATGAAAGATCACAATTTTGGGTAACAAACTCCTTTTCCACTGACTCCAGTAAAGTACTGTATTAACCCAAAGGGAATTTGTCCCTAAATCTAAGAAGGATCCTGATTTTTAAGGTAAACTGTCTGAGAAACACTTTTTCTTCCTTCCAGGTAAATATGATGAGTTTCTCTCATGAGGACTTAGCATAAAGAAGTGAGAAGTTTGCTTTGCTTTTATTCTGCCAGGGACACATTGAAAAAGAGAAACCAAAACGTAAAGAAGCAATCCTCCCTCGGAAGTTGAGCCCTCCAAAACTACCTGGACATTACACTGACAAATACACTAACAAACTCTACTTACTAGATCTTTTGTAGGGTTTCGGACACGGAAGAAATACACAACCAAGGAAGTAGGCAAGAGCTCCCAGATGAAAAGGATCACACCAAATACTATGTAACCTGCGTCTCCAAGCTGGCATTTCAGATCTGCCTGTTGAAAAGTCAAAGGGAAAAGTGTTTAAAAACAAAGATGGCAGCTCATTTAAAAGGTGCAGGAGGCAACATGTCTTCTTATGAAGACCTACATTTAAGTGGCTGAAATGCTTGACGACATGGCCAGAAATTCCTTCCGCTAAAGCCAGATTAACCTGGCTAATGATTAAAGGCATACTAAAAAAAATAAAAATCAATATTCTGTCTTGTTGGGTACATGACTTCGCTTTTATCTTTCTTCCTCCCTCCTTCTCCTATCTTTCCTTCAGCAAAATCAAAGTTTAATGCAAGGGTCTTTCCAGTCTAAGAGTCTGGCAAGCAACCATTTGATCAAGGGATCAAATCGAGGTAATGAGAAACTGGTTTTCCAGTCCTTGTCCAGCTCGGAATAATATGTGAAGGAACAACCAATGCCCAGGTCTTCAAGGGCATTGCTGGCAATCCATCTTTTAAAAATTGAGGCTTGGATCCCTTCAAATTAGGACACATTGTTAGCTTGAACAACCATGCTGTTACTCCAGCATTAGCTTTGAATTCCTCTTTAGATTTGCCTTCCGTCATTCACCATCGCTGCAGAGGGCAAATCCTGTCCTTTCACGTGTTTTGTACGGAAGAGAAAAGGGTAATGTTTCTGACAGGTGACCTGAGGCAGTACGACAGTACAAACATTGGGCTTGATTCTGGTACCAAATTGAGCACCTCCTCCTTAGTTTCAGGCCTTTTACATATGGCTCAAATAATTTACTCCAAAATCCAGGCAACCTTAATGTCACAAGTCAGATCGGATGTTCAAAAATCAGTAGTAGCGTCCTAAGGCTTAAAGCATTCCAGCAAGCTGCCTATGAACAACTTCTATCTCTATGAGGGAAACAGGACCAAGTATTCTGGCCCTAAAGTTCCAGCAGCTGTTACTCCAGACTGTAGGAGTCAGCACAAGAAGTGACCCCTGCAAGGGGTCAGCAGCAGCAACACTCCAGGACCCAAGGACAGGAGAGAACGTGTTTGATTCAGGAGATGAATCACAACCTAGTGCCCTTCTGCTTAAACCTCTGTCTTCTAGTTACATGGAGTGGCAACAGCCAGCTCCGCACCTCTTCTCTACACCGCAGCAGGATTAATTAGTGCTCCCTTGACAGACCCTACTCAACTAACTCTTAATGAGGTCCTCCGGGCAATCCTACCTTACTGTTTACTTACCTCTTATTTACAGTTTTACCTACTGCACAACCGAAAATTGTTCAGGGTTCCAGGTTTGCTTGGCCACCCTGGCAATACAAGGCCCTTGTGTGGCTGGGAACACTGCTTTTGGTCTGTAGGTGCTTGCTGAGAGTGTGGGGAGACATCATGAGTCTGTGATTTTGAGGCCAAACAAAATGTACTCATGGCCCAGACCCAGGCCTGACATTTTGCCTAGCCTTGATAGAGCTGAAAAACTACTGGGACCTAACCACGTGTTTCAAAGCAGGGAAAGGAGCTGGATGCTCAAATTTCATAAAATTCAACAAAGAATCCCCTGCTATTTCCTTTAGTGTTTTTACTGCTGTTAGTTTTCAATCTGAATTGTCACTTGCAATCAAAGGTTGGGAAGAATCACCGCCTTATTCTCAAACTGCAGAAGTTATCACAGTAGGGACAGAACTAAGGTAAATAACTCCACAGCCCTGGGTGGCAATGGGAGATTCCATGGTGACTTCATAACTGAGCATTTCAGTGGAATCAAGTACTGTTATTCTGCTTCTCCAAGTACAGTACATTCTTTCTAATGGATAAAACACCTGTCTTTTTTAATAAAAGGATTTTCTTTTAATAATAAAATCAAGGTAAATAAAAGATTGGTTTGTTGTTGGGTTTTTTTAATTATTTGGCTAGTAGTTACATCTTTCTTTTATCACCGGGTTTTTTTCCCCTCCTTATGCTGAAATTACCAGAAATTTGTATTTCTGGACTAAACAATCATAGTGCACTGAATAAAAGGGGAAAAAAGAGGATTTTAATATATCGATTCCTCTTGTCATAACATTTAAGAAATCAGCCATCCCTTACAGAATGAGTTTTTCTCATTAGCAGAAAATATTTTCATACTTGCCTGATCTGATACGTTGTACCAATCGTAATCAAAAGAATTGACCTTCTTCGTCTGGGAAAATGATAAGATGAACAAGTTGTAACAGGCTCGTGAGGTATAAAGTAGTATAACAGTCACTCCTATACTTGTCACCTGACAGACAGATGAGCCCTGCAAGAGATGTAGGCACGGGTTAGTTATTATTCATAAGGGAAGATGACAAGAACTTTGCTTTGCATGGACTTCGAGGGATGTCATGCTACTCTGTCTGATGCGACCAACTTTTTCTTTTTCCTTCTTTGATCATAATATCCTATACCATGTATATTCCTGTATTTTATCAGTACAATAGTTTCCAGGCAATTGTAGCAGTTCCAGCCCTTA
Organism: Tauraco erythrolophus; assembly: GCF_009769465.1. Lineage (NCBI taxonomy): Eukaryota > Metazoa > Chordata > Aves > Musophagiformes > Musophagidae > Tauraco > Tauraco erythrolophus. The sequence continues at coordinate 88,100,578 of NC_141466.1, read as the reverse complement.
CCAAGATGGGCTGCAACTAATTCCTACAACTTATTGTAAAAGTGCTATTTTCAGAGCAATGAAAACACGTAAGAACTACTACACTTGGTATCAGCAGGAGGAAGAGAATTCAGCCTTCAGCTGTGTGTTAGCAAGAGTATCCTGTATCATCAGATGCTGGCTAGCTAGCATGATGCAACCTTGCATCTTTTTACAACTGCTTGCTGTGCATCTATTTCCTAAGTATGGGGCAGATCATAACAGTCAGCAGTTAAACACAGCACAGACAGGAACAGAACATCCTGCCTTACCTAATGTCAACACAGAGGAAACAAAGGGGAAGCACAGCCTATGGGCAGAGTGACCATGGTGGGGCAGTCTGCGAGTGGGAGCTTAGGCACAAGGGGAAGAATAAGACTACAGAGTGTGAAATCACAACAGTTCCTAAGCCCTGGAGAGTAAAATGGACAGAGCAGGGGAAAGAGCCTAATCCAGCACGAGGAATGAGTGACACCTGACTGCTGTGTCAGGCGGGGAGGGTTACTGTGGGGGACTGAGACACCAGCACAGGAGTTGTAGCAGCAAGAAAGGAAGGAATGAATCCAGGAGCCATGACTACAGGGATCAGCATAAGTCTGATCACAGATCAGAGAATCATAGAATGGTTTGGGTTGGAAGGGACCTTAAAGACCATCTAGTTCCATCCCCCCTGCCATGGGCAAGGACACTTTCCACTAGATCACGTTGCGCAAAGCTCCATCCAACCTGGCCTTGAACACTTCCAGGGATGGGGCATCCACAACTTCTCTGGGCAACCTGTTCCAGTGCCCCGCCACCCTGAATGTAAAAAATTTCTTCCTTATATCTAATTTAAATCTCCCCTCTTTCAGTTTAAAGCCATTTCCCCTTGTCCTATCACTACATGCCCTTGTAAAAATCACCTCCAGCTTTCTTGTAGGCCCCCTTTTAGGTACTGGAAGGCTGCTAGAAGGTCTCCACAGAGTCTTCTCTTCTCCAGACTGAACAATCCCAGCTCTCTCAGACTGTCTTCATAGGCTCCAGCCCTCTTGATCATGGAGGCACACAGATGTACAAAAATGAGACTGGCTGTGAAGGAAGCTCAAAGTAAATCCTGTGCAGTTGGCTCTGATATAGTGATTTTCACAGCCAAAGAAGGAAAGACAGGTTAAAGCTCTGGGTGCTTTTAGAGGAGCAAGGTACCTTGCAGTCATTTGCTTCACTAGCCCTGCCCGCTCCCTCTCCTGACAGAGACCCACACACATCTGTGTGAGCGAGAGGGGCCTAGAGGGAAGTTGCTCCTCTGCGCACAGGACCTTTTATACCAGTGCAGGAGACAGGAAGCTCTGCGCTCTATTCTCTCCACTGACACACTCTGCTTCCAGCTTTGCAGCCAAGAAGCAGATGTCCGAAGCACTGTGGCAGGTAGGGCACAAACATAACAAGATGGCTACTGAAGCATCAGGGAGAGTCACCAAGTCACCCTGTCCTGCATCCCTGGCCTTCAGGAGACCACCAGGGCCCCCCTGCTGCTTGCCCACACTGGTGGCTATTGTCCCTGTGGCTCTGCCAACCCAGCTCCTCAGTCTGCACTCCCTAAATTGTCAGTAAAGAAGAACTCAGAGTAGTCAGAAAAGCTTGGAGAAAACTAGCTTGCCTGTCTTCCCAGCAAAATAATGTTGATTTAGGGGACAGCCAGGCTCTGGAGTATTAAAATATCCCCAGTGCAGTCAACCTCTCTGACCGACTTCCTGCTTAAAACACACTGGAACTACCACTGTCCGCTGGGCCATAACCTGCAGCCATGCTGGGAGTGAGCCAAGAGTCTGCTGCTATATGGGAACTGAAGGCAGATACACAGCAGGCAGTGGTGAAAGCTGTGGCAAGACCAGCCAGCAGGAAATGCCACAGAGGAAACGTTTGCTAGGCACTTCTCTATTCTTCTCCGGTACTAGCTGTCATGGAAACGGAGGGTAAGAGAGTAGAGAGAAGCTGCTGACTGGGACATGCCATACCCCAGCTCAGTGGCATTTACAGACTGGGGATAGCAGAAGTGAAGAGCAGAACGGGGTCGGTATTTCCCTATATAGGTTTCTTTACATAGCTGTCATTCTTTAACAGTTAATAGTTAAATATGCTAGAGATTTAACAAACTTCAACCCCACCAAATACAAAAAAGGAGGTAAAAGTGTCCTGGTTTTGCTGCCAGTTAAATATACTTAATGGCTTGGGGAAGGGAGAACGCAGCAGTAAAAATAAAGTCAGAGGAACCTGTTTTCAGTCACAGGCCCCTACAGAAAAGAGGGGGAGCCCTGAGTTTGCAGCGTGCCCCACTACATGATGCTTCTGGCCAGCACAGAACCAGCCCAAGTCAGCACCTAAGGGCAGGGCTGTGCACCTCCTTGGGGCTGTCAAAGCCTTGGCACAGAGAACAAGAATGGTCCCCTACGCTGGGTCACAGAGGTGAACGTGTTTTCACATTTGGTCAGAAGACACGTGCCAGCAGATGGGAGACGCAAATAAAAGGCTGCCAGTACCAATGCCTACCTACGTGCACCATAGAGCATGCATTATCTGCAATGCTACTTTTATCACATCACTGTAGAGAATGGATTTTTCTTCTTTAGGTAGTTTTTTCAGCACAACAGTAGCAGATTAAACCAGGATGTTTTTTCACTGCCAGCTGTAGCCATCTGTATTCCTAAGTATGTGCAGTCAAATGCTACTGAAAGTCCCCGGAGGAACCCCCATTTCAGGTCAGCAGAAAGGAGCAAAGCACTTTTTAATTCTCATTTCCACATTCAAACTTTCATCAGCTGAATGTCCTGTCCCTTCCTGTCTGCAATAATGTTAGTTAGAGTTTGTTTGGGTTTTGTGAAATAGCTAGAAGTAAAGAAGATTAGGCTTCCTGCAGGAGGAGGAAACGGAAGAAAGTAATCTACCAAAGCCTCCCTTAGGTTAGCACTGCTTTGTTACAGAGATTTACTCTTCTGTGATTTGCAGCAGTGGAAAAACTTTTCTTACTGGTAAAAATAATCCACTGCCCATGCCCTTTGGTCAGCAAGTGACAGGCTTGAAAGAAACAAAACAAACTAAGCTGTGTTTTTAAATCTTCTATTCATCCCTGAACTTTCAGTTGTTGTGCATTACGGCCAGATTTGATTAATCAGGAGAAGTACTCTTTTCATCTGATTAAGTAAATGGAGAGAGGAATGTGGTTATAAGATTTCCTAAACAGTAGCTGGAACTTATATTTTTGAAAAGTTTGTTGTGGTAAAGGTAATGTGCTATTGGTTAAATTAATAATTCATTTTAAGATTTAACTATCTACTGCAAATGTGAGGACCTTTGGAAGCCCCATTTCATTATTTATAAATACAAAACACATTTCACTGATTCTACAACAAACGCTGCAGGCTTACACGATGCCATCCAGCGCCTTGACCACTGAATGTGCCCAAAGCTGTAAACCTAACAATATTTCTTTAAGGAACGTTATGTAGAGTAATATGACAGACTTTTTTTCCCCTTCTTCCCACTTGGCTGAATTTATAACACATTAAATCTTTTAAAACACATTCTCATGATCTATAGGACAGTATGCAAATGTATAAAGGGAGATTCATATTCTGTATCATCTGGCTTTTCTTCAGCATGCTGCTACCTTAAACAATTAATCAGTTAATAATCTGGATCCCAAAGTATAGACCACTTCTATGTAGCAGTACTGAAATGAAGTGGCCTTCAGACAGGGATCTGGAGAAAGCAGTATCCACTTGAAAAACAGCTGTGAGAAACCCCAGCCAATAAGTTCTGTAAACTCTGCCTCAGAAATACATATTTTGGGGTCACTGGTGTTAGCCCAAAGCACCCTTGCTAGCACTTAGTATTTAATTCATATATGAGCAGGGTGGCCAACCAAGCACCAGCTGTGAAGTTTAAGGCCTCCAGCTCTCAGGGGATCTAAAGAACTGTGTGGCTTTGCCTTGCGCTACCCTTGTCTCTCAGAAGGTACTCGAAAAGAACGGAAAATGTACCTTACCTTGGACTCCAAGTAAATGTTGGCTAAAGACATCTTGGAAATCTTATACAGGCAGACGGAGAGTGAAACAGCGCACAGCACAAACAACGTGTCATTAATTGCCACCCGGACAGAGACAATGACTTTTCTCTCTGAGTTCTGTGTCCTCACCAATACTGCACATGTTAAATTCACCAAGAGGAAGAGGAGACTTATGAAAAGAGAAGCCAGGTAGAGGGGCAACCTGGGAGAGTGAGGAGAAAACAGTTTTAGCGACATTGTTCAGCAAGTGTCAGTCATGAGATGGAGGCTGCATTCTGAGCAATGAAAGCTGCACATGTTGGGCTGCCACAGCTGACAGAGTGACCAGTCACTTCAGCCCAAATCAAAGCGCTCCAGATTGCTGGAGACATTAACTTAGTTTATTTCAAACCTGTTTTTACAGTTACACAATAGGCTGTGAGTAAAGAAACTAACATCAAGCAGCAAAACAGGGAAGAGTGTTTGGAGTGGAAACACAACAGCACGGTTCTTAAAAACTACTTGAAACACACAAGTACTTTTTCAGAGCATGCACTTCATACACAGCACAAACTCTCTGACTACTCACTGACAGGAGAGACCTCACAAAAGCTGAAGTTGCCTGAAATGGACTGGTTTTGATCCTGGTTTTACTACACCACCACTGCCATGAGAAGCATCGCTGACTGCTGATGTTCGCCATCAGATTTCATTTTAAATAAGGGAAGTGTGTAAGAGTAGGAAAAATCTCTGAGTTACCAATTCCCCAGCATCTTTATCTGTTCCTTTTCCTAAATAACTTGGTCATGGGCAACCTCTTGAAAGAAACGTCAAGAAATTTAAATATGCTTATTGATTCTGGGTTGGTGTTTTGCCATCTACACCAGGCAAGAGGTTTATTTGCACAATGACAGGAGCAGAGCTGGAACAGAAATGTGACAGACAGAAGTCCAGAAGCTGGACTGGTTTTCTCCATCTGTTTTTTCCCACCTACCCAGCACTGATACCTGCAATGTAAGTATACCACATACTCAAGGAAAGCTGCTTCCAATTCCTCTTTACTCCTACACACAGCTGTGGAGCTTTTAACTTAAAAAAAAAAAAAAGGCATGTTTCCATTTCAGGTGTTTGCTTACTTCATTATCATTGCTGACCAAGGCAATTACTGATAAATCACAGAATCACAGACAAGAGTCATAATCTGCAGTCAGTGAACAAGAGGTTTTGGCCTCAGCTTTTCATGCCTGCTGGGAGCTTTGAATTTGGCTAACAATTAACATCCAGACTGTCCCTGAGAAATCAAATTCTGATTGTTTAAAAATACTTTAACCAATGGTGATCTTTTTCTTTCACACATTCATATCCTTTCATGATAGCAGCAACCCAGCTGCAAAGCTGAAGCGTAGCTGGCTTCTTTTCAGAGTGTAAGGAAGGAAGGGGTATACCTTTGAGACTTTTTAAGTGTATAATGGGGAACTGAAAGCCTAAAAGTCCCTGCTTGTGAATCAGCGCCCTTCTTTCCAGCTATATCTGGCAGTAAGTGAGGATGCTGTCTTTTCCTTGCCAGTCACGGAAAATCCCTCTAAGGGGGAAGACCGTGCTCATTCTTAACCTTCCAGGGCAGGGCTCTGTTTTTAGGATAAGCAGCTAGAGGTAGTTCCTGTAAACCTCACAGTCTAATGCTGGATGCGCTGCAGTCCTGAAGCTCCTCTCTCACATAGCTTCCTCTGGAGAATGCAGCTCCCAGTTGTAATGGGGGGTACATTTACAGCTTTTATCAATATCTCAAAAGTCTTTAATTGATGGTCACATGTCTTCCTTTCCTTCCCCTCTCGAAGCCTATTTCATAATCTCATCTCTACTCCTTCATTGTAGTGCGGGTACAATATTCTTATGGGGTTTGGGCTTATGAGGAAAGGTACGGTCTTACATGCTGCCTGCTTGAGGGACAGTAAGTACTTGCTCTCTTTTTGCTCAGCTTAGTCAAAGGGACCTTCTGCTTCAGTGCAGCCTGCGTGCCCTTGATGCAGGCTTGCAGCTAGCAAGGCTTAGAGGCTTCCAGGCCAGGCTGCTTCTTGACAGAGTTTAGCAAAAAAAAGCACTGTCACGCTCTCATGCCCACACACTCCCGTACGTGCCAGGGTGAGCTGTCATGGCCAGTCAGTTGTGCAGCTCTTCACATAATGATCTTCCATCCCCCTTATTAACATGATGTGGCTGGGGAACGGCTGCCTGTTTTGACAAGAGAATCATTGTTGCTGAACTTCTGAATAAGCGCTGATGGAGATGCAGGCTGTGTCTCCCAGGGCAGTTTTAGGGTCTCTGCAGCTGCAGAAAGCATTCCTAACTCACTCAAAGGCAGGATGTATACTTACAGCTCAGCTAAAAGGGCACCTACAAGGCATGAATAAGCATATATGTTTTTTTAGAAAACAGAAAGGCAGGGCAAGAGAGGTGCTTCCAGATTGCACCAGTGGCTGTTCAAAGGCCTATTGTGCCTAATCCTCATTTTGAGGCTAGTCCCTTAAAAGGAGCTGTTTCTGCTCCTGTAATCTGTTCTGTGTAATCTGGTTTGCCAGGAAAGGCACGTGCCAGGGTATTCTGTTCTTTCTGGTTTGGGCTGGATGCACCCCTAAGTTTTAATTTGAGCTTAAAATCAAACTTCAGATAAATGCAGAGTTTTGCCTTGTTTAACAGGAAAATCTGTTTGAAACGACTTCATTTTGTATGTGGTTTCCTCAGAAATGGTACAGCATCTGAGGCTTGTGGGTAACAAGGCATGCACACACAGCACAGCAAGCCTCATCCAAACCCAGTGGCTGTAAGAAATCCCCAAGCCCAGGGAGACGTGCAGAAGGACTGTTTAAATATGAAGTTGGGCTGTCACAGGCTTCGCCACGAGCTTTTGCCACAGTGACTAACATCCTGAAGGCCGTGTTGAGTAAACTTTGTTTAAGATTCTGGATCGCTCATAGGATTTTATCAATTTTTTCCATATCTGAAATTATGCTGATTTCTGAGACCTGTGCCAATACATAGATAGCAATCCTACCTCTCTATTGCCCTGTTTATGTTGCCATCATCTGTTGCAGAAATGTCAATATCAGGCAATAAGATCTGACACTTATTAAAGAAAATGAGGGAAAAAAATTCAAAAAGTGAGCATTCAGCAATGAAGAAAAATCAAATTCAGTAAGTGCAAACTCCAGTCCCTGTCTGTAGGCCATCCATCTTTCTCTCACCCATCACCATCTTTCCATCAGGATTTGAGCAATCTGATCTAATGAAAGATGTCCCCGCCCATGGGACGGCAATTGGACCTGATGACCTTTAAAGGTCCCCTCCAACCCAAACCACTCTGTGATTCTGTGACCTTTCACTTGCCTGTAACAACTAAGACTCAGGACCTCAGCTGTGTTGTGCATGCATTTACAAAGGAAACCAGGTCAGCTTTATTTATACGCCTCTTTTGCACAGGGTAACCCCACTCGTGCTAAGGGTTCTAGATACTACAAGAAAACACCGCTGAAGTCCTTTACCAACAGAGCTGAATAAGAGATAAAAGGATAGACCAGGTCCAAGAGCGATCTGTGTTAGAAGCGCAGCAGGCAAAACTCAGGGTGGACAGGGAGCTGTTGTCGGGAGGGTAGTCTGTGCATGACTAATTCCAGTCACAGTACATAAGTGTTTAGAAACGGAAACACTCTAAGAGCTACATCAGCAGGGTGCTAATGTAGTCACTTCATAGGCATTGAGCAAATATCACAAGCTCTCTTTGCTTGAAGAAAGACATTTTCGAGCAGTTTCAGGAATGAAGCCTTGCCACAAACATCAGTAACAGATAAGGTTCAAAGCTTCTACCTCTGGCCTCTAAAGCCAGCCAGGAACATGTTCACAGATCTGTCCCATACCACCATGACCTGCAGCCCAGGCTTTGTGAAAAGCTGTCCTCTTTGTTCCTCTTGCCTATGTGTACCATCAGGGGCTTGCACTGGGGGCTGGCTGGGGACCTGGCTGGTGTGTGCTGTGTTTGTCTGCCAGTCCATACTCCTGGATCTCCTTCCCACAGAAACCAGAGTACAAAGGCGGATGAATTTATTTGTATGCCACAGTGTTTACCAGGCAGCATCCAGCTCTTGCCCCTTGTGGTTTGGGATGTTGCCAAGGTATGCACACAGACACACTAACTTGAAAGCATTCCCGAGGCCACCAAAATAGATGCAGTCTCTCTGTTCCCATCCTGACGATTTCTGCATCAGCATGGAGTCCACATCTCTCAGTCAGCTGTGACACCCCGTGTCCCCACACCCTCACCAGCCCAAGCACAGTTCACCTCATGCCTGCTCGCATTGTACTGCCATTCTACCAAACATGGTTTCTGAAGCACTTGCCCCAGATGATCACCTCTCCAGCTGTATCAAAATCCAATTGGATAAGAAACTTTCCAAGGGAAAGACAATGTTAATGTTTGACTTGTTGATACAGCACTGTGTTTCCCTGAACAGTCAGCGAATAACAGATTTCGGCTTCAAATTGCTCTGCTTTCCTATCCTGATTTCAGATTGTAAATTTTTTCTTTAGAACGGAGACAACCTCTCTCTCTTCTCCTGTCTAAACATTGCCCCTGACAGGCTTTTAGGCATTGCCACAATAAGCATTCATTTTTTGAGCTCTTTCTCAGCTTTCTGGACATTACCACCCTTTGGGGAGCTTTCAAGTAGTTCCTGACAATCCCTCCAGCTCAACAAGATCCCAAACAGATCTCTCCACCTAAATGCAAAGCTACCATAACCTCAACTCTATGGAGTTAGGGAAGGTTGTCTGTGAGCTCCCAAACACATCAAGTTGAATCCATTCTCTCTACCTCTTTCCCTTCACAACTCTTCTCTAATCTTCCCAAAACTTTTGAGTCTGACCTCACATATTAATACATACCCAGTCCCACTCATTCTTGTCACAATAATCGCTCTGCCACCTTTACCAAAGCGTTGGATCTGAATTCACCTAGCAATACAACTGTTAAGAACCTGTAAACGAACCACCAAGGTGTTTTCTCCTTGCACTTGAAATATTTGCCTCTGAAATATGTGAATATCTAAAGATGATGCTTGTGCTGGGAAATGACACAGAATTTTAAATGTCATAGGAAGAAGCTGGCCTCAGAACTATCATCAAAAAACACTGGTATATAAGTATGAATAGCTGAGATATGAGTGCCACATTGTCAAAGATGTAGAGTTTCTCAAAGAGCATGGCTACTCATCTATATCACACCGAATGTTTGCATAGTTCTCACCTGTATTTCAATAGCTCTGGGGAGTATTTTGACTTAGCTTTGAAAATCACCTGCAAAACAGAAAAATATTGCATCAAACATAGGACACATATAAGTAAAGAAAGACGTTGTGATCCACAGGAATCCTGTCTCACAGGTCACAAGAAATGTAATGATAGGTTTCATTAGATAACAGATTTGCATTTATTGCTTATCTATGGCAGGCAAGCTCTACGCAAAGTATTAAAACCACTCAGCAGGCGATCACGATGTACTTGTACACAATTTGTCTACACCATTATTTTCACTTACTCTGGCTTGTGAATAAGGTCCTTTGTACCAGTATTCACAAGAGGACCAATGCCAGTATAATCATAGAGGCAAGTAATTATTAGGCTTTTACATGACCTAACAGCACATGTCTCTCACGTAGACCAGCTCATACCAGCATATTGGGTCAGATGTTCTATTCACATGAAGAGCCTGTCATAGTACCTTGGCCTGATGTATATATATATATATATATTATATATATATACACACATATGTTTGTATCCATGTTACATTGCCAAAAGGGTGCCATCAAGAACCAAACTTAATGTTTTACTCTGAGATATACTTGGCTTCTGATGACTGTCTGTTTACTATACAACAATATGTAGTTTTACAGAGACAGCTCATGCTCAGTACTTACCTTGCTGTAACAGAAAAGACGAAATACTGACATCATAATTTCTGCAATGTGGCTAGGTAATACCAGTCATAGGTGTTTAACCACCATCAGAAATTATAGAAAAATATATTAGCATATTTTATATCTTATTAAAAAAATCACAGGGAAGCACTACTGCTTTTTCACAAGCTAACATGCTTTCCAAACACACTCTACAAACGTCCATTAAACCAACAACAAAGCACACTGACTGCTAGTATTATAAAAAAAACCCATGCTGTATGACTTATTCTGAGTTGTTTCCTAATTGTTTTCTCCTCAAGTTATCCTGCCTTATCCATTTCACTTGGTTTTGCATGCCCTTTTGTATAGCTTGCATAATATTTGCTATGATTATCATGCTTTCCCAAGGAAACAGGACTTACATGATCACTATGTATGTGTAGGCATGTGTCTGCCTGTCAACCTGTTTATCTCTTCCCCCACTAATCTTAAAATACTCTGGTCAGAGAATTGATGGAAAAATACTTGAAGCATCAAAGATATGATCCTTTATCACCCTCCTAAAAATTAGTGACTCGAGAGGAGTAAGGAATCCTTTAAATGCATCTGATACACAACCTCTGTGAGGAGAATCCTGCATAATGATGCTACGCATCACCTAATATGAGAGACTCTGTATAGCGAAGTAGTGTAAAAAATGCCTCAGTTATGGAAACGGCGCAAAGTCAAGCATGAGACAGAGATCTGGAGAAAATCAGGCTTCACTTGTTCCAGCACTCCTGGAACAACTTGTCATTTAACTCCTATTCACCATAAACAGCTGCCTTGACATGGAAATTATTTTTGTGATGCATCAGCCTGCTTAGCACTAGCTGAACCAGCAGAGAACACTGAGCTTTTCAGCAGGCCTTAGAAAAATAATAGCTGAGAATAAAATTGAAAAGTTGGAGAAAAAAATCTCTAAAAATATTCTGCAACCATTGATACTGTTTTCAAATAGTTAATATCTCTGGCAGTATCCCTTACAAAAGATTTTAGTTATTCATTCTCCAAATTCTTGGATCTTGAATTCTCGCAGGAGTTCAGGAAGAAATTTTCTGTTGTTTTACTTACTTGCTACTGAAATGAGAGGTACAAGAGGGTTGTGAATGTTCTGAGTTTCCTTGATGCTCAGAGGGGCCGTCAGTTTTTAGAAAAGAGATGGGGTTCCAAATAATTCCTGTACACTTTTTGTACAAGACTTGTTGCCTACCCTGCTTATTCTGGAAGACACTGTGGGCAAGTGGCAGGAAATAGATTCCTGAGCTCAATGAAACTAAACAAGTAAAACTTGTCTTCAGGGCCATTCCACAATCCTCACCTGTTCTGAGTAGCTCTTACTCACACGTATTGTACCGTTAATTTGAACAGCTTTCAGGAGTAGCACTGAACAGAAGTGTTCAGAGCCTGTGCAAAGAACTGCACAAGACAAGCAATCTGCAGTGGGCAATGAGTTGTGCTGGATCTACAAAACCTAGAAAATTCACAGGGTCCTGAATACCATCTCCTGTGGTTTCCCCAAAACAATCCACTCGTCCCTATAATGTCACAGAGCAGTCCTGTCACATAAATCAGTCCAAGGTTGCCCTACCCAGCAAAAGCTCCATGGATAACTTAGCTGAAACCAAAAATGATGTTCCTGCTGCAGATCCAGCAGGGTCTCCAGATATGAGATCACCAAAACAGCTGTTACTGTGATTCTACATTTGGTGAACCTGTCCCAGCTGAAAAATGCTTCTGAATTTTATCAGAGAAAAATGACTGCTAAGAAAGGAAATGAACACTGCATAGAAAATGGATGCTACATAGAATGAAAGCTACACTACCAGGCATGGACACTCTTAAAAATTCACTGCTAGGCAGTAACACTGGTGGCCAAGTTCCGCCACCTTTGCTTAAACACTGATGTGGCCTTATTTCATGAGAAGCCTTGCTGGAAGCAACGTGATTGTCTCAGAATAAAGGGCTGTTCAGTGGGAGTAAGGATGTCAGAGGCTGATCTCAATATACCTTACATGTGTGGGTGCAGCTCTTTGCTTTTCACATTTAGCTCAAGAGACATGTTGCTCAACAGTCCCTCCCCGCAACAGTGTTGAGAAAGCTTCCAGTCAATATCTGAGTCATCTAAGCAAGTCTTCCAGCAAACCAGAGCAAATCAGGCCATTCCTAAGAATAGAATAAACAGCAAACAGGAGGAAGACTTTTTAAAAACGACCTTTCAGAGAGCCTCAAGATGAATAGCCACAAGGAAAATTCAGTGAAATTCCTTGCTAATTTTCTAATGTCTAAAGGGTTACTTTTTCATCTTTAAAGTGTTTCCCCCTTCACTTGCTCTTTAAAGCAGAAATATCCTGTTTTGACTCCTTGTTTTTGCCAAAGGAGTGGAAATCTCAAATGAGATTCTCACACTCCCTCCTCCATTCCCCTGAGGTATACGTCTGGCTTATAAAACTGCAGCAGCACAAAAGGACTCCAAAAAGCCCTTCATACAGCCAGGGAAAATTCCTGTTGCAGGAACTGATGACAACAGCTGACCTTAAAGACATTTCACCAGGCCCCAGTAGAGAAGCAGTGGGGATGGCATAGGGGTCCATCAGCAGCTTGGCCACAGAGAGCTCTGCAGAGCTGCTGGGCAGCACCGTAGGCAGAGAGGGCCAGGCTACCGTAGCTTAAGGGAGTTCCAGCCACGGTTATGAAAGTTAAATCAGGAGCCACTCTGGCTCTATAAGTATCAGTGAAACAGGTGTTAAAGCCAAGTCACATATTCCCAGAGAAAAAGAAGAAGAAAATCTCACTGGAGCAATTTTCAGTCCATGCTCTGATTTAGCTGAACTGACGTGACTGCTGGGACAAAGCTTCAGCGTCCCTCTAGGGCTAGCTGATCAATTCACTTTTACAGGAGCCACGGCCCAGCTCACCAAAAAGCCTCAGGTATGCGTTAAGTGCTTGCATATGTCTCAAGCTGGCCCTCTGCACAGGAATGAAGTTCAGTTTCATTTATCAGTTCTCATTTCAAAAACACTATGAGGAGCACAGTGTGTACTTTTCCTTCCCAGTTCCTTTCACCACAGCCCCTCTCTTCCTCTGTCACACTCCATGTGAACTTCTCTTTGCACCCTGAAAATATGCCACAACCTCATGCAGGCCCAGAGCCCCTCACCAGCAGCATGTATGCTTTTCCTCTGCTGTGTATCTTCTAGCTCCAGGCCCACTTTCCCCTTTCTCTCCTTCTCCCACATTCATTCTTCCATTTCAAATTCCCCAAAATACGCAAGTTTTTCCTCTACTCACTATACTCTATGCAGTTTTGAGGCCTACAGACATGGGCAACGTGACTCACTACCATACTCAGCCTTGTGTAAATTGGTAAAAATAGTCCTGAAAGGATAGGAACCATTGTGGGGCTGGTGGCCGCAGTAAACTTGCATGTGTAGCTTCCCTATCAAATTATTTTCTCAGTCAAATGACCTCATTCTTCATGTCAGGTGCTAACAGCCAGCCAGTCTGCAGTTGCAATTCGTCTCCTATAGATCCAATACTGAGGGCAACGTTTCACGCCAAACATATTTGCTGATGCTTCACCGTCCATAGACTCCTGTGTAGTTCTACATACCTCTAAAGCACGCTTTAAATTAACAAGCTTTATAAAATAGGGTGTGTTAATTTCTACTAAAAATAAGTATTTCTCCTAAATAAAAAACTCTCTCTGTTCTCTCGCTGGTGGTGTTACTTTTGAAATGCCATTCCCAGTAATTAGAGAAGTTCTCTTAATTTCTTCCCAGAGCTAAGGCATACCCCAGTTCCACTGAGATACATGTAACCTCTCTAAAAGCCTTGCACTGGTTTTACCCCGCCCTGCCAGTCACTTCCAGCATGGCCAGCTTCCCTCTAAACTGTCTTACTCTGCACAATTTCTGCTCATTTGAAAGTCCCTGATTTTATCAGCCCTGCCTGGGAGGCAGGGTAAGCTTCTCAATCTGGATGCCAGAGAAAAGAGAAGATGGTTAGGGAGGAGGAAAGCGAGGTAAATCTGCCTACCAGCCCTTCTCCACCCCTACAGCCTCACAGCTCTTTAGCTCAGCACCACATTCCCTAGGCCCTAGAGAAGTTTCCAACCTGATGATTAAACCTACATCCCATCAAATGTTTTGCTGTGCCAGGCCACAGGGGAGGCCTGGGATTTCCAGCATCCCCTATGGCTCACGGTCTTTGGCCCTGACCTTGTTTTTTGAGTCTGTAACCCTCCATCCTAGCCTCCCTCCTGCTTCATTTGTATCCTGTTCCCCAGGGAAACGTGAAGTCTGAAGCAAACAGGACAAAGTGAAGCAAACTCTTCTCTGCCCACCCCTCACACACACTGAAAAAGGCAACTTATTTCATTTCCCAGAGCCTCTTTACACTTTTGCCCACAGCACTGACTGTAAAGCCCAAGGATTCATCTCAGTCTCCCCTTGTCAGGGGCAGGGAAGACTTGGCTAGGCAGGACATACATAAAAGAGTACCTGAGTCTTAGGATCCTCGCTGTCTGGAGTCACTTAAAGTGGAAAACACGTTGCTTGCTGATTTGCAGTCTTTGCTTTATACAGCAGCAAAATAAACCTGTGGCAGCTGCAGGGGTGTGAGGCAAACATATCTATGGACTTTTTGGTCTCTGTAGGTGGAAATGCACACTTCAGCTCCCTGTCTGATAGATCAGGCTCAGGGACCTGCTCTGGCTTGGTACAATGCAGCCATTTGCTGGTCTTGGGCTACTGTTTTATGAAAGTGCCACTGGATCTCATCTTCACTTGAGATCTATTTTAATGATTTCTAAGTAGACAGAGGCTTATCCTGAGAAGGTAGGTCACATTATTTATTTTTTTCTTTAGAAGAGAATGAATACAGACATAGGATTAATAAATTCTAATAAATTTAGCCCTCTCATTAGAAATCATATGTATTTTCTACAGTATGATTTCCAAGAGGAGCTAAATTATACAAGCCTTATCTGCAGAAGCCTTACCTTCTATTCTGCCATAAGTAGGGCATCAAGAGCACAGCGAAGGACCCTGAATTTGGCTCTTAATCCAAAATTCCCTCAGGAATTTTTGAGTCAAAACGATTTTGATTGCAACTTCTCTTTCATCCACAGGTGCCCTACTTTAGCATCCTGCCCCAACACATCATAGCTCCTTCTGCTGTATCTGTTGATAGAGATGCTCAGGTCTGGGAACAACCCTTCCTGTGCTGACGCCATCATGGCTTATTTGTCTTGCTACACATAAAATACAGTCTAAATTTGCATCCTCGTTGCTTTGGAATACCTATTAAAAAGAGAACAGTTGTAGCTAACTTTCTATCAAGTTCAAAGGTGCTTATTATTCTCAAAAATGCCCTCAGGCACTTGGCAAATGAGGTTTTTTGTTTGGCTGGGAGGATTTGCAATATTTTTGGAATCACTTTTTCTTCTCACACCTATGTCTAAATTTTTACCTAGCTGTGCCACATGTCTGGGTGCCATACAGCAGGTAATAAATACTGGCAAATTCCAGAGACCCATGAGGTCTCTTCCAGTCCTCTGTCCCTATATTATACTTAGATCACTTCTTTCCCTCTAGCTAAGCACCAGTTAAATAGCACAGTTTTCATGCAATGAGATAGAGTTGCAGACCTTCCTTGCCTGCCTTCTAGAAAAAAAAAAAAAAGGATGAAAGTTGTTTCTGAACAGGTCTGTGAAGTTATAAGCCATTACTGAAAACAAAATTCTCTCTCCCCACCCCTTTCACACTAGTTCTTGCTTGCCTGCTGTGGAAAGCTAGATGCGCATTAAATATACAGTCTCAAGAAGATGCTGAATTTCAAGCCAAACCACCTTTTAATGGTTAGAAGTAAAGAATTAACAACAGTGAATTAAAAATATGTGCACTTATTCTGTGTCTTACACTATACTCATACAATGGCTGTGCTTGTATTTCTCAAGGCTTTGTTTTGGCTGGGGAGATATTTGAGATGAGATTTCACTGGGAGCAACCAGCTCTAAAGCAAACAACAATACTAATCATACGCCTGTCTACAGTGGCCCACGATCCTTAAGGATTATGACGCACATCACAAACTCTGAAAGTCCCTTGCAAATACTGTTCCCAAATCCTCACGGCAGCTCTTCAAGACGGGTAACTATGACACTCTTTTACAGAGGGGCTCAGAAAAAGATCGTGAGGGCTCACAGTGGCAAAGCAGAAACTGTCTCAAAGGCAGAACCAACAGCCTCAGCATTTTTTCTGTGTCCGACGAGTGACTGGTACTTCCTGAATGATATCAGCCAGCAACGCCAAAAATGAGTTAAAAGGGCATATGTGTGCATTCTGTATACTCGCTTTTTAGATCCTCCTTAGATGAAAGGAACCAGTTACTCGCAACACTAAGCCTCCAAGTGCTGGCACTCTTAACGCACAGCGTGCAGATTGCTGTGCCCGCTCTGTGCTCATGCCAACTTGGGCTTCTCTTGGCGAAGGGCAAGGATGCTGCATTCTGCCTCCGGACTCCCATGGCAGCCCTACATGTGTGTCTGAGCGAAGAATCTGACCTAGGGCTATGACTTAGTCCCAGCCACTGTGATGGGGATGGACTGTGTGATGATGGACACTTGCCCCTGGGAAACTGCGCCATTATCAAATGACTCTCACAATAGATCTGGGATAAAGCATAGGTCACCACATGCCTGAGCTGGATTTGCATGGCACGTAGATGAAAGGTTCCTGTAATCCCTTAATATACCTCAAGTCCCAGGGAATGAAGCAGAGTGAGTTAGCAGGTGTTTCAGACACTGAATACAGAAAAGTACACCTAAGCCCAAAACTGTGTATGTGGTTCTAAGTATTTAATGCCCTCTACAACTCAAGTGATCCTCTTACAGCTTACCATCGCTGCTTTTTCAGCTCTGGGATGGCAGCTCTCACAAGCAGCCTGATCTCTCCAGCCAGGCTGTTCAGAATTGACAGGCCTGTAATCACTATAGAGCACTGTTAAACACCATAGGCTCTACAGAAGCACCCAGTCCCCGGCACCGAGCTGGTTCCAAGTGAGGCACACAGCAACACCCGAAGCATCCTGAACACTGCTGGGGATGCTCAAGGGCTGGCTGGTGTTCTCCTGGACAACTACCTCTGCACTGGGAAAGCGGACTTTGACAAGGGTCACCTGAGTGCAGGTTTGGTGTCCTGCCCCAGGCACTGTAGGGGGATTGAGGAGATAGGGAATCCAGTCCCTGTCCTCCTGCAAGCTTCCTGTGAGATCTTAGGCAAGCCCAGCAGCCTTTCTTTGCCTCAGCATGCCAATATCGTGTCCTGCAGCCCAGTGCCAAGATACCTAAGCTCACCATATATACTTTCAAGCACGTCTAACTGCAGCAACCTGGAGCACTGTGCAGACTAACTCATCTGGCTTCTTAGCTGTCTGTAGCACAGATAAACTCTCGAGACCTCTTTCTGAATGGAGATGCTATCTCCTTTACCCCACTATCCAGCTATTTTATGTTTAATCACAGCGTCCTTGAAACAGAGGGCGTATGTCTGTACAGCACTTAGCACTTACTGGGGTCTGGAGTCACTGCTATTTGTAATACAGATCATTACAGTAATTTAGGTCCACAGCAAGACTCAATCAATAGTTTTGATTGTGATACACAGAATAGAAATCTCACTCAGAAACGTGTTAGCCACCCTACAAAAATCTGGGGTGGGGGTTGCCAGCAAAATTAGAAATTACAGTTCTGACTGCACACAGAGATCAGGTCTGCTAAGCCAGGAGGTTTATGAAGTCTGGTAGTAACAACAACAATAATAAAGAGTAACAATAGAACAGCATTTTGGCTGTCTAGCTTTCAAGCTCTCCTATACATCTTTTCCCCAACCTTTAAATTAAATGACACCCATTTAATAGACAGTAGATATATTATCTGTCATTCCTGAAACGATCACTTCAGGCTGTAGTTTCACTGTAACACTGATCACTTGCATATAGATCAAAAGTTAAAATTCCCAGCTAAATAACTGAAATTTGCTATTTGCATTGCCAAGGTACATTAGGAAATCACATTTTTCTCATGATTCTTACAAAACAAAGCTTTACCATTCTGTCAGATTTAATCAACCAAATATCTGTTGCTTACCTGTGTGAAGTAAAGATTCATCAGGGTCAGGGTGAAAAACTGGAGGCAGACTGGGAAGCAATAGAGAAGCCAGAAGATGAAGGGGCTGAGAGAATTTGCTGTAACAAAGTCTTTGAAGTAAAATGAAAAGAGCACAGTCCTAAGAGAGGCCCAAAACAAGCACAGAAACAGAAAGACAGTTTGGTAACTGAACCTCTTGTGCCTATAGTGAAGGACCAGCCAGAGCTGGACGTAGATGAACACAAAAAGCAGTGAATAAAAAACAGTATATACAATGGTCAGGCCCAGCTTCACATACGGAGGGACAGCTGGCGTCAGGGTCGGCGGAAGGGTGTCATTTTTCAGTGGGTCCCACTCAGGGGCCTCCATTTGATATCAGGAATCCTCGGAATTATTTATTAAGTTTGGCTGCCGCTGTTGCCTCCTCCTCCTTCTCCTTTCATCTTCCTACAGCATAGGAATCAAGAAAATGAAAGAAAACAAGCTGCACTTCCTCTTTGGCAGCTCGGTGTGGGCTGGTAGCACATGATCACAATTCAGAATGATTCATTAGGACTGCCTTTGTCAGCAATTGGCAGAGAACAGCTCAGAAAGCTGCCCTTTGCTGATGTTTGTGCATGAATCTTTACCATCCTTAAGAAACAAAGAAATCCACCAGCCCCTGAATGGTTTACTGCCGATTTTTTTTTCCCCAGGGAAAATGATCTGGATTTTATATATTAGTTATGTAACGTTCTATTTTCTACAAGAAGCAGGTACCTGGCATTTTCCCAGTGGCAGCCACATTGTATCTTTGTGGGATTTTTTTTGTCTCATTTCCCATTTAGCAAGTACTATATTTAGCTGCATTTTGTTAAGCACCTTCAAGTACTTGTGGAACTCAAACCATCGTAATAAGCTGCAACAGTTCCGTTCTGCATTGCAGAAACCTTTGCGTCTATAAGGAAATGCACAATTTGCACTGCAAATCTTACACATTCACTATCTTCTTTTTCTTCTAACATAAGACATTTCATTTGAATGGGAGAGAAGGCACATTAAGGCTTCCAAACGTAGCAGCATACACAGGAACAAATAAAATCCCCTGAATACCCAAATTCACCAAAGCATACATGCAGCTACAGGTTCTTTTTTTCCTGGTTGTTGTCTATTTGTGCCATCACTGTGGCAACAGCTGACCAGACACGCCTTCTTACAAGTGTGCAGATGTGCCTTTGGGATTAAACCTATAAATTAATAGGCACCGCAGCAGGCTGCTGGGTTTGACTCACAGGGGTGAGAAGTGAGAACTGAAACCGAGTGGTTTAAACATTTGTAGCATGGTGGAAATGCTTCATATATCTCTAGGTCATGTACAGTGTCATATACCATCACATAACAAGGGTTTTGAAAGATACCTTGGTTATGGCTGGAGCACTGCCTATCGTTTTTAGCAAGCTGATTACAAGAAGTGCTTGCTACCTGGAATAATCCCCAGGGAGGACCCCACATGTCTGGTGAGCGGTGAAAAAAGATTCCCTTAGTGAGAGAGTCCATGCAGTGAACTGACACAGTGTTCAGGGTGTGAATATACTGACACTGACCCTGAGTACTAACTAAAATAATGATTTCCATTATTAATGTCGAAAAAGACAGTTATTGTATTTGTTCTTATTAATAGAAATACAGCATACCTACATTTGGATGGTTCTTTAAAAAGACCTCTAAGTGAAGCCCATTCTGCCCTAAAAACACCCACATTGAACACTTAAAGCTATGTTCCAAAATCTGTGTTTAGGTACTGAAACATAAGCAGTTGGATTTTAAAGGTGCTAAGCAAACTCAGCTCCCATTGACTGGAAAGGGATCTGTGGGTTCTCAGAGCTGCTGTAAGTCAGGTCACTTCTATTAAGGTGTCTAGATATAATTTTAAGACCCTTACCAGGAGCAGTCAGCTTTGGAAATCCTGGATAAACAGCTCACAGAAGCAGTGTGATACAGAGCACCAAGTGGCTGTGTCGGTTTGCCTGCATATAGAAATACACAGAACACATAGTGAATGATGGGAAAGAAGAGAGAGGATAAGGAACGTCCAGGGACTAAAAATCATGTACATGTACAGAGCTATGATATAGCTTGCACAGAAAGTGAATTTTATGGCTTCAAAATAAATAAACTCGGACTTAGTTTTAAATTAGCACCTGCTCCTAGACCCTGGGTATTTCCTGGAAAAAAGTAAAATTGACTCGATACCAGGGTAAAACACGAAAAACTGAGCAGTTACTTAAGCAAGTTTGTCAGAGAAGCTGCCTGTACTCAGCCCATCATGTTCATTAGGCAAAAACGGGGAAGATAAAGGGCCTGGACAGTAGTTTAGACAACATGTATAACAAATACAATAGATACAACAAAATATATTTCAATACGTATACGTACTACAGAAGGCTCCATCTCCCAGATCAGGAAAACGTCTCCCCTAGATTGATACACACTTCCTTCTAGCAGACAAGGAAAACCTCTTCCTAGACTTTCTCAGTTCCACAAATAGGCCTGCCTTATACACCCCTCAGTCTCCACAATCCCAGTGCACACATGTACTATCTAGAGGCCAGAGTACAGTGATAATAAATTCAGTGGGTAACTCACCACCTCTCTGCTCTCAGCAAACTTTCTGACTATGCTTGTGGCTAACGTTAACCCATGGTGGCCATAAGCACTCTATTGCTTTTTATCAGTGACCTATAACAACTCTTCCCAGCTTGTGCTATAAGACTTTAACCTGCTAAATGAGGTTAAAGGCTTCCACGGCATGCCATCAGCAAAAACACCAGGATTTTAAGACTGCCACATGCCTGAAGTATACTATAAAATTCACAAAGAAGCAGGAATCCATTCCCACTCAACAAACTGCTGGCTTCCCTTAGTGCCCCTGCAGATGTGATTGCCAACTCATGCTCCGTGGGCAGCACATCATAAGCAGCCAAAGAAAGCTGCGCAGCCCTTGGTCAGGTGTTGCCAAGGGACAGTGGTCTCACAGACTGAGTCACAGACATGTGTTCTTGCCAGCACGTGAGCAAAGGTTGGTTGAGAAACTCTGCATTACAGCAGAAACTTCTTAATAGAAGAAACAAGAAACTTCTTAACAGATCAAACTTCACGTGCTGCTCTCCAGTGCTTAAGAAGTTCAGCCACTGCTTGGCCTTCAGCACACTCCTGCTGCTGTCTAGGGATGCTGGGCAATTCCAGGGGATCTGTTTGTGTCACTGTTTTGTTTCTAAGGGTCATTGTCCAAAAGAATAAACTTGAGTGGAGCTCGAGGGTTCAAAAAGTTGCCTGGCTAGGCTGTCCCACTGCTATTTGACTTGAAATTAACAAAAGTAGATAACATAAAGTATCTGGATTCTGCAAGTTGAACTGCTGCCCTGCTCCTGAGAAGAGAGGTCTAGAGTTCTCATCTTTGATGTCACTTGCAGCTAATGAATTTGCTGGCAAGACAGTTAATGAATCACTGTGTGCTAAAGCACTCTGCACCTAATGACTCTCACTATCTAGTGTGTAGATCAAAGTCTTTAAAAAAGGGTTTTGCAGAAAGGAGCACTTCTAGGAAGCAAAGAAAATAAAGTAATTTAAGATTTTGCTAGATACTGAACCAACTTGAACTTTGATTTTATACTGTGATAGTCCAGAGAGCTTGTTTCCAGTTACACTGGCAGGTTTTTCATTCTTTTGAGGTCTCATGATTTCTTGGATTGTATTTCTTACAAATACCTGGCTTCATGGTTTAAACCTGAAGTACGTAGTAAAGTATCACAGCTGGACCTTAAAGTCTGTCCTTCTTCAAAAGTTGCTTTTCCTTAAACTTATCTGAAAAATTGTGAGAGGTGTTCCATTCAGTTCTACCCCAACTGAGACATACCAGGAGAGGTTGCCAGATAGGCAGGCCTCTTGTCAAAGAAAAAGAAAATAGCATTCTGGTTCAACATTTTTGTTTGCTCTACACTCCACGAGGCCTATGATTACAAAACTCAATAACATTTTGAAGGAATCATTCATGATTAATTAATTCACCCAAATTTGTCACAACTCTTACACCTCCTCTTTCGTGTCCCACAGAAATACCAGCTCACATCCACGCAGTCCACTCATTTCAATTTAAAAAACATTTTTGAAAGACAAATTCCTCTGAAGCTTTTAGTAATGTGGCTATTAGAACAGACAAATTTAGCTATGTGGTGTAAGCACACGCCTACTGTGTCTAACACTCAGGCCATTGCAATGTGGTGCATTATATGACAAGATATCAGGTTTCCTGATGAGACATGGTGGCTGGGATGCTGAAAAGAATGGGCACTCCCTTGCAACAGGTTCAGAAATCTGATTTAAGTAAAGGCCAGGCACCTAAACCAGTGCCTGCTCAACGTGATGGATGGATTAGCCAGTAAATCCTGAAACTGTAATTTTTCATTTGGTTTTGGATTCTGAAAACCTTATATTGGAAGCTTTTCGAATGCCACTGCATTGCACAGCATGAGTACTTAGCCTTGGAAAATACTGCTGATGGGATACTTCCGTCCTTCTCTCAGTATGGGCTCGTCTCCAAGTCATGGACTACGTCACCATCTTTGAGATCCAGCGTTTCTGTGCCGTTGAACATTAAGCAACTCTGACAAAAGCCAAACAGAGGGCTGGGAACCCATTTTCTCAAGGGAAAAAATGTCCTTTCATTGTCAAGCTTTCTCTGTGCCTGGGCATGTTAGATTTCACTATTAATCCTGACACAGACCTCATACTCAAAACATGTCTAAATAAAGTCCTCATAATAAATCAGGATTTATTATTCTAATCTCATTTAGGTCATATAGTGGCGTACAACAGCACAAATATACGGCCTTAACCCATAATCTGTAAGGCAGCCAAAGCTTCCATCGGCTTCAAATAAAATAATGCCTACGCATCAAGGGCAGGAACTCACCCATGCAAACTAATCAGAGTAATGCAAATAGCTTTAAAGGAAAAAAATGGTGGTTTTGAAACTTCAGCCAATATTTGACCAGAAGAAAATTTTCTAGGAGAATTAAATATGTTACTCAGTGAATAGAAGATGGAAAGAAACTGGTTCTGAGAAACTGAAGCATCAGAACATCAGTGTCTTTGTTTCATTTTGGAGTTTTGTCTCTATTAGGGTGGTTATACACTGACTTCAGGCTCTCCTGCAGACTTCCTCTCTGCACAACACACAATAGGAGCAGACTCAAACTTGGAGATGCAGTCCGCATCCCAGACTGGTAAGAAACTCTCGAAAACTCTGAAATTTCTGTCCACGCTGCACGTTCCTTGGGGTTTAAAAGAAGACTGAGCCACCTGCAGATCTAAGATTAAAAAGTACTGAAAAGGATTTGTTGCTTTTCACCGTTTAAATCATTCTTTGCAGCCTTTAGTTTCCCTGAGGCCTCCATAACCCAGAAGGATACTTTAAATCCATGTTAGCTCAAGTAGAATATATTCTCTCCTTTGCTAGTCTTCTCTGTTTTGTTTGACTTAGGGTTTAACCCCTTCTTTGCACCCCTCCCTGCCCCCCAGTGGAAAAACCCATAAAAGAGGAACTAAAGCTGTTAGGTATTTCCCTTCAGTGGGGATTCCCTTAGATTTATCAGTCAGCTGGGTATGAGTTGACTGGAAAATGGAGGCGGACTAGATGTGGACTGACAACAGAGGGAGGTGGATTTGAGTGCTAAAGATGACTTGGCCCATCCATGACACATCCTGGCAGGGAATGTGTCTTCTCTTCACAAGAACCTTGATGAGTAAAGAATAAAAGCCCTAAATTTTAGCCACATCCAGTAAAGGGAGTTAATTAATTTTCTTCCCTTGGCTTCCGATGCTTAGAGAACACAAAGCATCTGGCTTGCAGCTAATAAAGCTCCACGTTAGAAATCATCTGCTTCGGCCCTGATTATCTGCTTTCAAGCAGCGGAGAATTCAGCTGTGGAAGCAAAAAGTCCTGAATCTTGCTGAATCCTTCTCAGGTTAACACATGGAGAGGGTTTTTAACTTCAGTATCCTAAATCTACTCCAGTTGGTGCTGACATCCATGTTAGCTCAGAGGACCGCCATGTTAGGAAGCGGGCTCACAAAGAGTCTGAGCAGCTTGATGTTTCCTGACTTTCCGAAACTGCCATTTGGCAAGGCCACCCTCTGAATGGTTGCTGCAGAAACTTTTCAGCTGTAGGGTTGACCTCAGAGTAGTGATAAAGACATTTTTGTTGATGAGAGGCCTACAGTACTCCAGTTTGGCCCTTCTGAGGTAGAAAAGCAGGGTGGAAAAGGATAGTCAGTGCAGCTGGAAGCAAAGGATTGCGTCTGTGACTATGAGATGATGTAGCTGTGCAGAGGAATAGCGAATTCCTGAGCTACATGTTAAACCTACAGCTCAAGGATTAATTCCCACAGGATGAGGTTTCTTTGATCATTAGTCAATCTGTACTTAGGACATCTGCAAAAACCTGAGAGACAAATCTAACTCCTGGGCTAAAACCAAATAGTAAACGAACCTTTACAGCAAATTTGTGTTCCATGTTTAGAAGACAGGATTCAGCCAACAGCACCCTTCCTTGCCCTATACATATGCACAATTTGTATGCTGTATCTTATGTTTTTATGTATTTGTGCTGTTACTTTCCTGCTGCCAGAGAACTTGTACAAGCCATTAGCCTGCACCTGAGAGTGAAGGACTGGGGTAGCTCCTCCAGGTTCAAGCAGCTGGCACCTTACCTGACAGGGTAGAAGGGCATCATCTACAACCCTTGGAACCAGCGGCGTCCTCACCTCCTCCGAGGTGCAGACAGGCCAGGACCTCTCGCCTCAAACCAGAGGCCCTGCGTCTCCATTTGCCAACAGCAAGGGACGGGGAAGGGTCATGGCTTCCCCCAGCCGCCCCGCTCCAGGAACGGCCTCAACCTGTGCCACAACCCTGCACTCCTCTCGCCTCGAGGCGCGGGGAACCTGACGCCCGACGGCCGCCCCCGCCCCTGTGGAGAACGAGGAGCGGCCGGGAGGGAGAGGAGGGAGGCGGGTTCTGCGCGGCCCTTCCCCTCACACAAGGCGGGCAGAGGGTCGGCACCCGCCCCGCCCGCTCCCCTCACGCCGCTCGGCCGCGCAGCGCTGCCCCGCCCGGCGCTGTCTCCTCGGCACCAGCGCGCCCCCTAGCGAGTGCGGTGCGGCACGGCGGCCGCGGCTCCAGTCCCTGTCCCGGTCCCGGTCCCGGCCGCCGGCGGCGGGTGGGCTGTGGCGGAGGCCCCGGTCCGGCGGGTATAGCGGGGCTCGGCTGCCGCCTTCGCGCTCCGCAAGCGTAGCCGCTTCGTATGCAGAAGGCTGGGCACGGCTCCGTGAGGAGAAAACGAGACATGGGAAAGTTTTTACCAGCTCCTCGTTGATGGGTTTAAATTCCATTTGTGTTTTGGTTTGGTTTGGTTTTTAATTGTTGTTTTTAGGGCTCGCGGAGGGAGCGCGACGACTTCCACTGACAAACTTCAGGGCAGAAGTTTGGGCGCAGGAGGCGGCGCGGGACAGCGGGCCCGGCGGGTCCCCTGGGGCGTGGGAGTCGGTGCCGCGCAGGTGCCTCCGCGCGCGGCTGCCGTGTCTCCGGGCCCGGAGGGTACGAGGGCTCTGACCCGTGTGCCGTTTATTTTATTGTGTGTTAAGGCTGCCACGCGTGTGCGTACAGCATCCAGAGTCACGTAGGAGCCGGGGGCTAGGCCGGCAATTGACTCCTTTCTGCTGGTGGCCTCAGAAGGACACGCTGAGAAGAAGGGGTCGCAGCTGCTCGCTCTCCCCTCCAGCTCTGTGTGTCCTGTGAGGGCATCTGCTCTTCTGTAACGCCGGCCTGTGAAGGTGCCTGGTTTCTGCATAAAAATCCCCTGGAAGAGAAACAGAAGTTGTTACGTAGGTTCATGTCCTTCATCCAGCTGCATTTAGCCAGGCAGTTTCCTGCCCCGACCAGCAGCTTTTCCGGATTTACCCCTGTTGCAAAGCAGTAACCAGCGTTTTGTTTTGATTGCTTCTGCAGGATTGTACTGGCTCATGAACTGTGGCTCGGTGGCAGAAATCAATTGGGCTTTCTTTCCTCCTCCTTAACATCATTAAAATGCATTTATGTGAAAAATAACGGCAGCTGGCTTAACAAAACGTTGGTTTTATCGGGGGAAAAGCACCAAGAATGTGTTGTATGTTTGTAAACGGAACTGCTTTTGCTTCTAGCACAATAAAATGAAAGATGATCGTTTCATGAATGTAATAATCACGCCAACTATTTATATTTGTTTATACCGTGACAGAACATTAAATGCCTTAAGCTTCAAATGGCCCAGCTGAATAAATTGCCCTAGGAGGTGGAGCAGGGAACTGTAAAAGTGTGAAAAAATAAAATAGTGGAGAAAAAGAGAAGGTTTGAAGAAATAGAGCTGCAGATATTACAGGAACTACATTAGAGAAGAATTCTACTTGGAGAAAGTAAGTACTATGCAGATCTTTTAACCTTTGGGGGATTTTTGTAAAATTCTCACAAGTGAGTTGTTTGATATCATCATGTAGATAGCAAAAACTTTGTTTTTCTAATTTCTTTTCATAAACCTGTGACCATGTGAGTTTATTATATTAAATAAGCATCTTAGCTACAATTATAATTCTTCAATAATAATATTAAATAAGACATTATTAATAAATCATCATTATAAATCAGAAATGTGTAGCTATATTAATATTATATTTTAATATATTATTAAATGTAGATATAATTTAAATTATATCCAGATAATAAATTTGCAAGCCCTTTTTGATGTTACCTTTAATTATGTTTTTCCCTCAGGATCCTTGCTTCATTCAGAAGACAGAGTGGTAGTGCAATAACTGTTCTAGGAGGAACCAGACTTGTTAGGAAGTGATACGGTTGTTTGTAGGGTGTAATATATGTGAGAATTGGGGTTTGGTAAAATAATCGTAGAATCATAGAACAGTTTAGGTTGGAAGGGATCTTAATGATCATCTAGTTCCAGCCCCCCTGCCATGGGCAGGGACACCCTCCACTACACCAGGTTGCTCAAAGCCTCATCCAACCTGGCCTTGAACACTGCCAGGGATGGGGCATCCACAACTTCTCTGGGCAACCTGTTCCAGTGCCTCACCACCCCCATAGTGAAGAACCTCTTCCTTTTATCTAATCTAAATCTACCCTCTTTCGATTTACATCCATTGCCCCATGTCCTATCACTACATACCCTTTTAAAAAGTCCCTCTCCAGCTTTCCTGTAGGCCCCCTTTAAGTACTGGAGAGTACTAAAATAAGGGTTTGTGTAAGGGCATGTCAGGTCTTGGTAGCAACATGATGAGGAGAGCTGAGGAGCTTTGCAGAGAGGGTAGAAGTTGTCCAGTGCTACATGCTGTGAAAGGAAGAGGGATAGAATGATTTAACAGCTGGGAAGAAGGGCAAAGAGTAGCTATTTATCCTGGACATGCTTCTGTCACGTCCAGCTGTGCTGTCAGTAGTTTATTTTGGAGCTAAATCCATTATAATACAATAGCAGATTTCCAATCCTCTTATAGAACAGACAACATCGCAGTAAAAGGACTTCAACCATTTTTGCTATTAAAACATTTTAAGACGTGTTCCTGCATGCAGCTGTATTTGCTTTGTCTTAACTATGCCATTGCAGAGAATATTTCACTGGAAACTGCTGTCTTTTGTTTTATTTTTTCCACATTTTGTTGGTCTAGATTTTTAAAAAAGTAATACATGTCAATCTCAGCTACGCAAAGGCGATACAGCCACTTAATTTATGAACAGAATGAATACCTTAATTCTTACCTTAATGAAAGAAACTGAGCAGCTCAATTTGGGTCTGATTAATCATATGAAATGTTTTGAGACATGCGTTACCTAATTTGTCGGTTTAAACGTGAGAGATGTGCTAGAGACCAGTCAGTGGCATCAATGACAAAGCTAAAATCAATACTGATTTTAACTAATCAGCAATGCTTGTTGGGATTGTATGTCCCAGTTGTTTCTCAGGTTGCTGACATCAGGTGTCTATTACGTATGTCATGCTAAGAATTGGTTTCTTTGAGGATGCAGGTTGTAGAGAACCACAAGTATGAAATTGTAGTCTTGTGAGGCCTACAGCACTAGGCCATTTGTTGCACCTTGATAAAAGTGTGTCCTGTGTTCAAAGACATGCAAAAGAGTACAAAGATATGAAGGAGAAAATTTCCAGGACTGTATCTTCAAAGGTAGGATATGCAAGCCACTGTCTGTATCTTCGGTCAGCTTTGGTTATAATTTAATTAGGATCTTATAAAATCTGTTCTAATGGCCTACATATTTTATTGTGTTTATGTCTATAAATAATTTTTGATTAAGAGAAGCAAAATAGTTATTTCAGAGGAAAGTCTGCAATAAAAAAGTCTGGTGGTCAGAAGTCAGTTAGGGACAGTGGTCAATTTCCTCCATGAAGTTCTATAAAAATGAATTTCACAGGAAAAATTTAGTCTTCCAAAGATTTTCATTGAGACACACTAAATGTAAATTAGTTTCCTTTGTTCCATTTGCAGGACTTTGTAAAAAGAAAGAGATTTTTAATAAAAAGAAAAAATTAAAACATGAAGCTAGTTATTTGCACAGTATATCCTCTTTATAAAAGCCTTATAGTGATATGTCAAAAGTGAATAAGAGTATATCAAATGTGAGTTTAATGTGAGAAGAAATGAGGTATATTTTGGGGGAAAAAAAATCTTTTCATTAAAAAGTAAAGCAACTACCTCTTATTCTGTGCTTTCTCTTGAAAACACGGTGACTGACAGATACAGAGGCCATGGAAAATTCTCAGCCTTTTAAAATTCAAAATCCAGAGATTAAGGAAGAAGAGATACAAATGTCTCTATCACATTTTGTGATTGATACCTGTGCATGCAAAGCAGTTAAATATCCTGAAAACTCAGCAGTAACAAATTCCATCCTTTCAGGGGGATTCCACTGGAAACTGGAGTTGGTTAGCCTGGAGAAAAGGAGGCTCAGGGGAGACCTTATCACTCTCTACAACTACCTGAAAGGAAGCTGCAGCGAGGTGGGTGGTGGTCTCTTCTCCCAAGTAACAAGTGATGGGACAAGAGGAAATGGCCTCAAGCTGCGCCAGAGGAGGTTTACATTGGATCTTAGGAAAAATTTCTTCACCGAAAGGGTTCTCAAGCATTAGAATAGGCTGTGAAGGGAAGAGGTGGAGTCACCATCCAGATTTTCAGGTATTGAAAAGATGTGTATGTGTGGTGCTTAGGGTGCTTTAGTGGTGGACTTGGCAGTGGTAGGTTTACAGTTGGACTCGATGATCTTAAAGGTCTTTTCCAACCTAAACAATTCTATGATTCTGTATAGACTTGACAGTCTGACTGAGTGTGTTAGGTTTCATTGTACATTTTTTGCTTTCATTAGCTTTGACCACATTTTTCATAATTTTTTACATTTAAGCAATTATACAAGGATTGGTTTTTTTATTAGCTTTGATAATATAAAATCTGGGCATTTCTAAGTTCCATAAGAACCTACATGCTTCCAGATTGTTAGAAAGAAGCTTGGGCATCACCAGAATTGGGACAGGTAAATTTACCGACAGTGCCACCACTTGTCTTTTTGTGCAGAGACAGATAATGTTGATTTTATCCCCCAGCTAAGGGCTGTATTTCTGTCTTGGAAACCATGATTGCTTTCCTGGTTGAAGTCACTGTATACATTGATTTTGCTCCAGTTTCTATATTATGCTGGCTAAAGATCTAATCCAATATGAATTCTTACACATGATCAGGGTGTCCAGGAATTTGTGGTAAGAATTAATCTACTCACTGCATGTGTACTCTGTGTCTATCCAATCACATGATTGTACAGACCGTATTTCAAATGCGGTGTATCCATTTAAATTCCACATAAATATCCAAATCCATGTAGCTACAGTAAGCAAATATAATGGCTATAAATAACCTTTCCCAGTTTCAGTCTAGGTATTTTTGTAATTAGCAAGAGTAATTATTTATGCAATTAGCAAGAGTAATCAGAATCAAATATACATATCAGCTGGCTCTTGGAATCACTGCTACTCTGCAGGAGCAGCCACTAAAATAAAAATAATCTGTATTAACCTGCAGGAATGCATATATGCTAAAACGAAATAAAATATCCCCTCCCTCCTCCCTAAGTATGTAATCAAATCATAAACTGGTTTAGGTAGACCATTATTTTCAGTATGGACTTTTGTCGTTTTATTGTAGGATTCCATGAGGTGGCTAAAAAGTTTCTATAACTACACAAAATAAAGATTTTTAGATCAATAATTTACAGATGACCTTCAAAGAAAAAAGCAAGTTAAAATCGCTGAACGTGCTTAATCACAGAGAGTCGCTATTTACTTCTGCATCAAATGAAAGACATTTTTTTTGCAAGCTCTTGTGCACACAGACATCCTCTCTTTCTCATGCCCAGTGGCTTAGATTGTCTTTTTTTTTTTTTTTTCCTATCGATTTTGCACATATCCGATGGCCAGAAATCTTGGAGGAAAAAAGATGACAATAATAATACTACCCAATTTAACTTATCATTACGAGCTCCTAAATAAGGTTGGCACTACAACTAAAGTGCTAATAAAGATTAGCCTGTTTGGAAAATAAATCTGTTCATACATGGTAATATAATTTATGGATCTTGTTATTAACACTAAAATTAAGTGCCCTTTCAGTGCGTAAGCTTTGTAGTCACCGCCCCCGCTTTTAAGATTTGTATGTGGGAAGTGACCAGAGGCAGCTGGAGGCCACTTACAGAGAACACGACCTGTTAGTATCTTTAGTAAAAAGCTGTATTTCTCTGGATGTAACGACAGATCCAGCAGCAGCTCCCGTCCGCCTTTACTGCAGGTGCCTTCATGGCAGAGGCCAGCGGAGGGTGCTGCTGTTACTTTTCTGTACCGGAGCATGCTGGAAAAAAGCAGAGTAACGTCGTACGGGAAGAAGCACCGTGTTCCAGAGTGGGGTCCTGCGGTTCCCCTCCCAGCACGGCCCGTGCAAACTCCCACCCACCACAGCCTCCAAAATCTACGAAGTAGTTAATGGTGCTTGCCAGTGAGAACCGTCTCCAGCCCGAAAAACAGGCTGTGTTAGCTACGGTGTGACAGGGAGAGATGGGGGAGCAGGAAGGGAACCGCTTCCTTTGGGAAGGAGCCTGCCGCAGAGTGCTGCAAAAAGCTGTGTGGTAGGAGTCCGTTGTTTGTATCACTTTCAACGTGTAAGGCTTGACACGTTGGCAGGCGAGAGGTTCTCATCAATCACCGGACTCAGTCTGTCATGCGAGGTGTTTCAGTTTGTCAGAGCTCTGTTTCTACCTTGAGACACCTCTGTAGAGCTGCACAACAGGGGTTGACTTTCTTTAGCATAGGCTTTGGCTGCATAGGCACATCCTTCGTGGTGAACTTTTGCTTTCCTTGTGATTTTGTAGCTTCTTGGCTGTTTTCAAGCAATCCTGATGCCAGCTTTGAAAAGTCACCTTTTAGAAGCTGCAAAGTATGCTGTATTACAAGCGTCATGTATTGTAGCCCATGCATGTTGGATAGCGTGTGCTTGGATCTTTGCTGGTTGACTTCGTAGGTATGGGACCTCTGACAGGGAAAAACCTGCTGGAGCCCTCAGCTTCTGCTTCATTATATCTGCAATTTGCCAGATTTCCTAAAGGGAAAATCTGCAATGCCAAGAAGTCTTTAATACTGACTTAATAGAGTCTGAAGACAGAAATAAACTATTAGGAGACAGAAGTCAATCTCAACAAGAAATAACTTCTAAATACACAGTTTAAGCCTCTTACTGCCTCCTGTGTGCTGCTCTGTTTTTTCGGTTGGCACTAACTTCACCCAGTTTTTGCTCTTTGAACCAACACCAGTGCCTTTCTGGTCCCTAGTGAGTCAGGCATGCCTATTCCTTTCCTTTCTCTAAGCATCCTCCCTTATTACTGAGTGGCAGCATTTCTCCTTTATTCAAACACAGCAGGGACTCCTGTGAAGAATTCACTCATCTTAGCTGAGCATTACTGAAGATGAGAGAGACCTTCAGTCAAAGAAGAGGTTGGTTTTTTCATGCAGGGTGCCAAGACCAGCAGGCTCAGCAAACCTTGGCTTTCATTTGGTAGGTCTGGGAGTGTACGCGTGGTTAGGCAGCCGTCCACCTCTTGCTTCTTTGTCTGCAGGATTGGATAGCCTGAGTTGTTCTCCTCTGGTTGCTGTTACTAAGTGATCAGCACCCTTAAAGTGAATGAGACAGTTCACTTGCACAAGTGCTGGCAATGTCAAGGCTTATATTTGAATCCTCTGACTTGAAAGACTCAGGTTCTCTTTCTATTTCCCACCATCCTTCTCTCATCTGACTCCTTTTTGAAATCCAGTCTTTCCCCTCCCTGCTTTGTTCTTTCTCAATTGAAAAAAAAATACATCCTCAAAGTAAGGAGTGAGGTTACTGAGGCCAGTGGAAGTCCAGCAGGCTTCCTCTTCTCAGTTCTGAGTCTGGCTCTGCCACAGCCAGGAGCAGCTGGAAGCAGCTGGTTTGGATGCTGAGACAGAATCTGAGTTGTTACTCTGCTGAAGCAACACATGCAACAAATGTTTATGTCTGGTACCAAGAGGGATAAGCATGTTTGGTGAAGACAGGCTTTTTGGAGATGACAAAGGTCTAGTCTTTGGGCAAAGCTGAGCAATTTGGGGGGGATTTCTGTTTAAGTCATCCTCAAAAGCATGAGAAAACTGTAGTACATGGTAGGTAATGTTTAGAAATCATAGAAACTAGAAAAATTATCAGAGTTAGTGGCAGTGAAACAATAAGGGTAATGTATTTATAAGTTCTTCTGTATGTATAATATACATGATACTAGATATAAGCCCCAAGGTTGCTAATGCTGAGGCAGAAACATTTCCAAGTTTTGAAGAATGCTTAGATGCATGAAACATGCAGGGCATGCTGCTGAATATGTGAAAATGAACATCAGCACACAAGAAAGTTAAGTTAGTCTTGGTCATAGTTTTCCATGTAAAATGGACATGATGCTGTGGAAACTTTAAAGGTAAAGTGTTATTCAGGCGAGAATCATTCCAGTCAGAAGTTCCTCTCTAATTCTTCTGTCTTTGGATAGAGGGTTGTTTGAAAAATACTGCGCTGTCAGGGGTTATTTGGTGTTGCTGTTGTGTTAAATCAGCTTGTTTTGTTTTACTTCACTCTGAAGCATACATCCTGTTTTCAAAGTGATGGCATAGTTTATGGAGATCAGAAACGATTTGCAGATATTTAAGACCAACCTTTTAATTCTTCCACCACACAGAGTGGAAATTGTTGTGAAAGTTTTGTATCTTTCTCTGCTTACCGAATTGCAGTTTTTCAGTCATATGCCCCCCCAATAAGGCTGAATCTGGCAGACAGCAACAGAATTCTTTGTTACATATTCACTTTAAAAAACTGACTCTAAGATTTCCTTTTGATTTTTCATTCCCTTCTGCCATGTGGTAGCCCCCTGAATATCTGAACTTGATGACCTTTCCTAAGGCTTGTGGGCATTAAGAATAACTACACAGCTTCACACTCTGGATACCCACAGGGTCAGTTATTAGTTGAAACCAGCATTTGCCTCGGGAAGAAACATGGTCTACTCCACTTCAGAAAGCTACTTCTGGTTGTCAGGAAATGTCCACTGAGTTTCCTGTGTGTCTTCTGATTTGCCAGATGGACAAGCTGTATTTCTTTGGTGCCTTAATTTTTCTATTTCTGAAGTGGAATAGTAAGAAATGTTTCTTAAATCAACGGAAAGATTTTGAGATTTGACGGATAGTAAAGGAAAGTGCTGTTGAGACTATTATGCTGTGATTGCTGTATGAAAATCTGCTTTATGCTTTAGCACTGCTACAGGGAATAAACTGCAGAAAATAATTACATTTTGGATGAGGTAAAGTCTTGTGCTGAGTACTTAAATAACTGAATTGTATTTACTAATATGGAAGAAGCAGAGGGCAGTAGATTTCTCTCTGGGAGAACACAGTGCTCTTGTTTGTTCAAATGCTGTGACTCATTCTTCAGAAGTTAGATTCCCTCCTCAGATGATAAAAATGTAAATATCAGTACATCCACAAAAATCAATCATTTTGTTAAAACGTAGGTCCAATGTAATACACATTTTCCCCCATTGTTCATTTTCAATAATTTCAACTTCAAGTATTTTCAGACAGTATAAGCTGTGTACACATAGAGAATAGGAGTCTCTAAATGGCAATTTCATATTGTATTTAATGGCTCTAAAGATGGATGGGATTACTGGATCGGGTCATTTTCTTAAGGGATAAATGCATTAAATACATAAAATGCATACATAAGAATGATTCTATTTCAAGAAAAAAAGAGAATTAAGGACCAGATTTAAATGGTCTTATTTTGGATAATACTTTTTCTTCCTTAAGTTTAGTGGCCTTACTTGTAAATAGGAATAACCCATGCTGACAGAGCTGTGCTTTGAAGGATCTGTGCTGCTGGAAGACATTCAAATGTTTTTCATGCAGGAAGTTCGAGAGAATCATAAAAGATTTTGCAATTAAGGGAAAACAGACATGAGTTCCTCTGAGAAAGAACTCAAGGAATGAGAACTGGTCAATGAGCCATAAAGTGGGTCAGCCCTAAGATCCCAAAAGGTTAATAAAAAGCCTTTTCTGGAAAAAGACAAGGAAGGAAACTAGGAAGAACATAACCAGTACAGAGTTAAAGGCCCTTGCTGGGAAAAGGTAAAGGAGGAGGATGTTAAGGGTAGATTCAGAGAGCTCAAGGGAGAGAAGACATGACGAAAAAGATCATTTAGTTACAAGTCCAATAGTGACTGCAGAGCAAGTAATTACTTGAAAGGGTTTTGGTAAGCTTTCATTTCCAAGTGTAACTTTTTCAATTATAAGAGTTTTGCTGTCTCTCCCACTTGAAAAACTGATAAATATGCTTTGGACTGCGGATACACAAGTACATCTGTATTGCAAAATGGGAGAAGGCCAGGGATCTCTCTCGTGCACTGAACCCCTGAATATCCAAACTGCTTAAGTGTTAGCTAATTTCCTGCCTGCTCCAAACGGCTCTTTCCAAGACTAAGCACAGGAGTGGCCTGGGGCCAGTTTTCTCCAAGGCCATGCTCAAAAGGCAGTCATAAGTCAGGACCAGACCTCGTTCTTGGCCCTTTCTAATCCCAAAGGCCTTGTGACTTCATATACTTACCTGCACATACCCTCATGTCACAGGCTGCGACATGTGACATACTCTTAGTCTTGTGCTGTAACTAAACTACTGCTGAACTGCGTAACGGTTCACTTTATTTCAGACACTGTGAACTGCGGGGGAAAAAAAATAAATTTATGTCCTAGCGCTGCAGTAACCCAGCAGAGATCATGGGCCAAATGCAATGTAATGTGGACACGGCCAGTGAGATCTAGGGGTTAGCAGTTTGGATGCACTTCAGTCCTTGCTGCTTGGCCTCAGGGATCACACCCTGTCCCTCTTTTAATTGGGAGCGTAGACTACACACAGAGTTTGTTCTCAACAGCCTCTTGTAGAAAAAAAGAGAGTTCCTGCTTTTCTTGCTCCTACCCTGTCGCTTCTCCAATGAATAAGTTATTGCATCAATCCTAGTGTTGGCAAATAATGCCTCTTTTTTTCCCAGGGGCAACATGATTGTTTCAATACGGAGTTGCTTTAGTGCAGGTCCTCAAGTTTTATTGTTGCTCTGTGATGAAACTACAGTGTTGCATCCTACGCTAAAACACTAAACTGTGTTTGGGAAGAAATGAGTGTGCCACTGTTTATATTAATCTGCAGATCCCAAGTGAAGTGAACAGCAATATGAGTCCTTGGGTCAGGAAGAGTAAGTAGCTGTAATTCATAGAATTACTCATGTTTTTTTGGATCTGTACTGTTTCAGGCCAGGGGAAAGTTCACAGTCTTTACACAGTTTGTAAAAAAAAAAAAAGAGGAGAGAAAAATCTTCTTTTAGCATTATAGATGCATGGTGTGTTACAGCCCACTATGTGCATTATGTCCAACTAATTTTAAACATAATTGATCTCTGAGCACACAAATTAGGCCTTCAGATTAAAAATGTACAGTAGGTTCTTGAATTTATGGATGTCTAATCTAAGAATAAATGATTGTATTTATAGCACCTCACAGCTAGAATTTTAACTCAAGGAACTAGAAATCCTATGAAGAACAAAAAAGAAAAAGAAATTTAAAACCCGCTGAAAATATTGCATTGTTATCCACCAGTTTTTACTAGCATTTTTTGTGGAATAGTCAGCAGAATTGTCACTCCAAAATTTTGCCTGTTGACAGTGTTCTTGGAGTCTTAAGTTTCTGATTCAGCCATCCTCAGGCAAGCTTTTGAGAAGAAACATTTTAGCCTTTGAGCACACACTTACATCCACCCCACTCAGCAAATTATCTTAGGTCCACAAACAAATTTCAGTAACTTGTAAGAAACTTTGGTGTGTGCTGAGTGGATTTGTGAAGGCACGAAGCCTTTGGTGTAGCTAACTAAGAACAGTTGACCAAGAGAGGTCAGGAAACACCTTTTCTGGGATGGAGGTATTTTCTTTCTTAGTAGACCTTGTCCAGAAAAGAAAATGTTTACAAGCCACCTCATTAAAGGAAATATTAATACCTAGTGTTCAATCATGTTAAGCATGGACTCGTATGGGGAACTTTGTTCACCCTTTTTGCAGGGCTTTCACAACTGTCTCTACATGTAAAGATGAACTACAATCTAATTTTGAGTTAATAAGAATAGGTGTTATCTTTATTAAGCATTTCTTCCCTTATCCAGTCCTGTTGTAAAAACCAGTAATTAAAATTGTTGGCGTTTGCTGCACCACAGCGACATCTACCCTGGAGGAAAATAAATTTCTCTGTTTTACTCACAGCTGCTGAAGGTAATGATATATTCTCCTGAGTGAATTCACTAGCTTTGGCTATGGAAAATCAGAAAATCCGTTTCAGAAATAAGTCTTTTTCCTTGTAAAAGAGATCATCCAGTCATGATGGGGGAAATGAGTTAAGTGTCGTCTCTAAATTGTCATGATTATTTAGACTCATCTGAGAAATCATGTACTCTCTTTCTAAATGATAATTGTTGCAAGTTGTATTATTCTAGCAGGCAGAGGATCTAGACAGGACCAGGCTCTGTGAGGCTGGGGGCTTTACAGGCACAAGGAGCAAACGTGAAACAGTAGCTTGGCTGTCACAGGAGAGGCTGAGCCAATATTTCAGACTTTCTTAGCTCTTTTGAATGTTTGTAGGAAAGTTGAGGCTGAGCTTCTCTCATTTGTTATTTGAATTTCTAGCCACCACTAGCATCAGACCAGTGCTTGGCCTCTCTTTTCTTATTGATTATCTTCTAGAAGCTTTGCTGCTGGGACCCAATGCAACACCTATTTTGTGTGTTCTGTGTACGACTGTAATTCAGAGTCATTGCAGTTAAAGTCTGCATCCCAAGTAAAACAGACTACGAAATTTAGGATTGCTTTTGGTTTGGGTGCATCTGTTGGGTTTGTGTGGCAAGGTTTTGGTGGGCAGGGAGGCTACAGGGGT
Organism: Tauraco erythrolophus; assembly: GCF_009769465.1. Classification (NCBI taxonomy): domain Eukaryota; kingdom Metazoa; phylum Chordata; class Aves; order Musophagiformes; family Musophagidae; genus Tauraco; species Tauraco erythrolophus. The sequence goes on along the minus strand of NC_141466.1, from coordinate 88,062,753 downwards.
GGCTTCTGTGAGAAGCTGCTAGAAGCCTCCCCTGTTCCGACAGAGCCAATGCCAGCCGCCTCCAAGACAGACCCACCACTGGCCAAGGCCGAGCCCATCAGTGACGATGGTAGCGCCTCTGGGGTAACACGTTTAAGAAGCAGGAAAAAAAACCTGCACAATGGCAACTTCAGCCAGAGAGGAGTGAGGATATATGAGAAGATCAACTCTGCAGACACCAAGGTCCATGAAGAAGGAGAGGGAGGAGATGCTCCAGGTACCAGAGCAGAGATTGCCCTGCAGCCTGTGGTGAAGACCATGGTGCATGGTGAGGCAGGCTGTCTCCCCACAGTCCATGGAGGTGAACAGTGAAACAGAGATCCACCTGCAGCCTGTGGAGGACCCCATGCCAGAGCAGGTGAATGTGCCCAAAGGAGGCTGTGACCCCGTGGGAAGCCCATGCTGGAGCAGGCTCCTGGCAGGACCTGTGGATCAGTGGAGAGAGGAGCACATGCAGAAGCAGGTTTGCTGGCAGGACTTGTGACCCCGTGGGGGACCCATGCTGGAGCAGTCTATTCCTGAAGAACTGCACCGCATGGAAAGGACCCACATTGGAGCAGATCATGAAGAACTGCAGCCCATGGGAAGAACTCACATTGGAGAAGTTCATGGAGAACTGTCTCCTGTGGGAGGGACCCCATGCTGGAGCAGGGGAAGAGTGTGAGGAATCCTCCCCCTGAGGAGGAAGGAGTGGCAGAGACAACATGTGATGAACTGACCACAACTCTCATTCCCTGTCCCCCTCTGCCACTCAGGGGGAGGAGGTAGAGAATTTGGAAGTGAAGTTAAGTCTGGAAAGAAGGAAGGGGTGGGGGTAAGATGTTCTAAGATTTAGGTTTTATTTCTCATTACCCTACTCTGATTTAATTGGTAATAAATTAGTTTTTCACCAAATTGAGCCTGTTTTTCCCATGATGGCAATTGCTGAGTGATCTCCCCCTGTCCTTGTCTCTCCCCACGAGCCTTTAGTTGTATTTTCTCTCTCTTGTCCAACTGAGGAGGGGAGTGACAGAGAGGCTTCGGTGGGCACCTGGTGTCCAGCCAGGCTCAACCCACCACAGTGCACATTCAATCTGAAGTGATGGTTTATCCTGAGATGCATTAAATACCATCTCATCACCAGACCACAAGGAGATGTATTTTCCCTACATGTTATCTCTGTTCTGAAGCCTGACACAGTAAGATATCAGCGGGTCAGAGTAGTTATTTCTTTAGCCTGGGAGTAGATAGGCGGTAAAGGATACCTTTTCCATATCTATCTTCCTCTCCCATTCAAATTGCTTTTCCACATCTCATTCCCATTGTTTAAAAAAACAATGTTCTTTTGTATTGTAATTGGGTTTTGCATATACGAGAAACTGGTCATACATTCTGTCTTCCTGTCTCCTGTATGTTTTTTAGAAGTCTGAAGTCAGTTGTTATTGTCTGTTTGGAGTCTTTTGTTACATAAAGCAAAAACTTTTAAATAATAACAAAACAGTAAGACTTGGAGTAGGTGTAGTAGTTCATGTTGTGATGAATATTTAAACAGAAGACTAATTATACACCTTCTTGCCCTATTACAACTATCTCTTGCTACAAAGAAGTGCTAGTATTCATACTGGGTTAAAGTCCCATTCTTGATATCCAACAAACATTAAGATACAAGAAAGATATTTTGATAAAATATATATATATATAAAATAGTGTCATATTTTTCATGTGTCTACATGACACATGGGAGGATTGTAAGGCTGCTTTTTTTTATCTAGCCAGTTGCTGTGATGCTGGTATTTTTCTCTTCCATTTTCCATCTCATTTTTCCTAAGTTATAAACTGGGATGAAGAAAAGCGTTCATGCTTCTGTATAACTTCCTGCATAACTTCCTCTGTGATCATATTTTTCTGTCCCTTATTAATATAGTTATGAGTTCTAGTAATGAGGCATAGAAATAGATGAAGGTAACGCTAGAAGTGTAAACAGTCTCTCCTAGCATCAGACCTAGGAAGGGCCTGAGAGATACTGTTTCTCCCATGCTTCTTGCCCTGCTCCAGGCAGTTGCTAATCTGTTACTGCTTTGTACCACTGTGTTGCAGCAGTATCTCTATTCTGTACTAACCAGGTCATTGGCCAAGTGTTAAAAACATCTCCAGTCTTGCCCAGCTGTTCTCCAGAACAGGATATGAGTTCCCATGGAGCTTGTCCTTTCATTGCCCTGTAAGACCTCCCTACAAGAGAAAAAGAAGGGATTCTACAGTCTTCTGTACCCTGCGCTAATGCAGAGGGCAAGATACAATATTGCCCTTCATGCGCATCTCTTTTCAAGAGCCTCTAACAGCAGTTATATTAGTCTCTTTCTGTAGAGTTCTGCTGCAAAATACTCTTTTTTTTTTTTTTTTTAAAGTTATTCCTGAATCTTGTGACCTCTGTATTGATACAAGCTCATGTAGGGTCACAGAGGGAATCTTGTCATGTTCCTCTCTAATGAACAATGAACATTAAGTTCCAAGACAGAATGATTTAAATTTACGATGCTCACTCCATGATCTTCCTGCAAGCCTTGTCTTTGCTTGTGACCCTCTGATTCCCATGACCTTGTCTCTCTAAAAAATGCTTCTTCTCAGCAGACCTCAGTCCTGTTCTTTCCTGTCATTATTCCAAATGCTCTGTTCTTTTCAGTTATTACCACTTGGTTACTCTCTCTTTTGATGATCTGTCCACTAGAATGCTTCATCATCTTTGGACAGCAGCAGATCATCATGAATCCCCCTGGACCCCTCCAGGGCCCTACTTTCCTTCCTCCGGCCTTGCCAGTAAAGGGGACACTAACTCCCTTTTCTCTGTTAATAGAACCTGGAGAGGAGCCTGAGAAGGTCAGGAGAATCACAATATCTGCAATCCAGTTTTCCAAAAATCCTCACATTTATCAGTGGAAGTTTTCATACATATGTGCATGTGTACCTGTGAGCTATTTTAGTACCATATGAATGTAGAAACTCAAGTCAAAATCTGTTGGACTGTCTTGTCTCATGATCAACTACAGAATTACTCCTTAAGATCTTTTGTTTACTGATCCGATCAACCTAGTGTTGGAATACTCAAAGCTTTCTGTCATTCTGCTTCTACTATGCCTAATGCAGGATTTTTCTGAAAATAGATCTCATGGTAAAGAAGCATTTTCGGGTATTTGATTTGTCGTCTTCTCTTATTTATTTTGATCTTCTACTTATCTGTAGTCCTCAAACTCACCCATATAATTCCTCCGTCTGTTTGGTAGCACTCTTCAGATATTTGAATTGAAGACACCCCATATCTTTCACAGAAGATGTTAATCAGATCTCCTCCTTGTTTTCATTTCACCAAGTACACGTTTGGTTCTTTAACAATTCCTCATACATCACTTCCTCTGATCCTCTGATTTTTTCCATTGCTTCACTCCAGTGAAATTCTCTCCAGTGGTGAACTTTCTGTGAGATCTCTGATCTCACAAACAAGCTCTGGAAAAGCAGCGTCATTATATCCCTCAAGAAAATGTCACTTACCTCCTTGTAACACAATAAAACCTGCTCATTTGTTGTACAGTATCTCAATGGCTGCTCTTGGGATGCTGTTGCTTTGTAAACTGCTGTCATATCTGATTTACGATCCATTGAAAGTGTGATGTTCTTCTTGGCATTTACTAGCTATATTTTGGAAGGTTTTTCTTGATGGTGGGTTAGCTGGTGATATTCCAGTTTGCATCTGAATACGTTTCTTTCCTTCTTGAATCTCACTAAAGTCTTTTGTGTTCCCCATTCTCATTAGTGTCAGCAATTAATATCTCCCAATTAATTACATCATATGTAAACATGCTTTTCCATCCCTTTTTCGTGTCCTTATTGAAGACGCTAGAAAGGACAACTGAAATTATTTTTTTAGTCTTAGAACTAGCAATTCTCATTATTCCTCACAGTGGGAGCTGCATACAAGGTAAACTTATTCAACTACAACAGAAATACTGCAATCATCTTGAGGTAAACACAAACTAAACAATCATGATATACTGACTAATGGACAAAGGATTTGCCATAACATGGCTGTTACTCTGTGTTTTAAACATGCAGCTGTAGATATTTAACTCTTCGGCCTTCAAATCAATTTTAAATTTACTATAGTAAGTTTCTGGCTTCCCAGTGATCCTAATCCTCCAAATTCTGGACTTAATACTAGAAAATCATGTGGATCTGACAGGAAAACATTACCCTCTTGGAGTTTTCTTCTTGTTGTGCTTATATCATCCTCTCGTTCAGGTTGACTTTCTTCTTGGGGGAAAATGTGGCTATGGAAAACTCCAAGCCTAACAGAAATTACATTTTTATGTTGTGAATATGTATATGGGGTTGTGAAGGTGTTACAGGGTTTAATTTAAGCTTTCTCTCTGCTATGGAGCTGCATTGCGTAAGCATATCTTGCCTGCAGGTTCTCCAGGTTTGGAAATAGGCTTATGCTGGAGAGAGGAGGTTGTAATAGGTCAATGATTTTGTGGTGAAGGCAGTTGACAGTATTCCAGTGCACACACTTATCATGGCTAAGGAGTTACAGTTTGCTTAACTGCTTGTAGTTTAAGTGTCCATTTGTCAAATGAGGAGAAAGATACCTCAGCTGGATATCTTGGGGTGTCTTTGTGGATATGACTATGCTCAGATATGGTGATGATCCAGCCAAAGATTACTTTTGTAGCGGTGGTTACTGGATATCTGTGAATCCACCAGTTACTGTCTTATGGGCCCTGAAAATATGAAGGGAAGTTGCAGGTGAAAGCACAGTGAGAACTGAATTGTGTGGAGATAAGACTTGTCTTCTGCCCAGACCACTGTGCTTCTTGTCTCAGTGGCTGTTTTCACTGAAATATAGACATCAATTACAAATAGTTGCTAGTGATAATAATGGTGATTAGATGTACAGATGTTTTTCTCTCTTTTAGGTAGGCATGATTTATCTGTACCCTCAAGCGTCTTGTGCTCTTGCAACTCCCCAAGTGTGAAATTATGTTTTCTTACAAAAAAAAAAAAAAAAAAAGAGCAGGTATTTAAAGAAAAGTTAAAAGCCATGTAAAAAGTATGTGGGTAGCATTTCAGATGCCTTCCCTTGGGTGATTTGACAAGATTTAATCCTTGAACACTGTCTTCACATGGAAGCTTCAGGAAAAAATATATGAAATACATGATAGAATCATAGAATGGTTTGGGTTGGAAGGGACATCAGAGATCATCTAGTTCCAACCCCCCTGCCATGGGCAGGGACACCTTCCACTAGATCAGGTTGCTCAAAGCCACATCCAACCTGGCCTTGAACACTTCCAGGGATGGGGCATCCACAACTTCTCTGGACAACCTGTTCCAGTGCCTCACCACTCTCAATGTAAAAAATTTATTCCTTATATCTAATCGAAATCTCCCCTCTTTCAGTTTAAAGCCATTGCCCCTTGTCCTATCACCATATACCCTTGTAAAAAGTCCCTCTCCAATATCCATTCTTCAGTTGCTTCTGAGTGTTTCTTGAGAGCCAGGACTAGGCTATAAAACAAGAAGACATAGTCAGAAAGAATGTATTCAGATATCTCATATTTCTTTTCTATGTATCTCAAATCATCAGTGAGTTTTTATTTACAGATTTATTTTTTTTTTGGTTTTATTCTACAATCATAGAATCATAGAATGGTTTGGGTTGGAAGGGACCTCAAAGACCATCTAGTTCCAACCCCCCTGCCATGGGCAGGGACGCGCTCCACTACACCAGGTTGCCCAAAGACTCATCCAACCTGGCCTTCAATCAAACACAGCGTTGACATTATGAAACACATTCCAGTGTATTTCTTCATTTCCCCCATAGTAAGCATCTAGTGTCAAAATTCTTTCAGAAGACAGCATAGGGATTCATGTTTTTGTTTCACGTTGATTTTGGTACTTCGTTTCAGCGCGTTAGCCATCGGCACGCTGGGAGAAGATACCGCAGCTGCGGGAATAACTTTGAGTCCGCATCTCACAGACTGACGCAGAAACCTGGGTGCTGGCAGGGAGCCCTAGCTTCGAAAACACCTGTCGGATGCCTACAACCCCGCACGGATTTAGCTTCCCGAGTCCCTCTCCCCACAAGCGACGCGCTCTGGTCCCCGGAGCCGTTGAGTCTCACCAGCCCAGCGCCCCCAGAGAGACCCTCCCCCCGCGCCGGAGGGAGCTGCCCGCCGCTTTGCTCTCGCAGCCTCGGAGGCGGCGGGCGAAGCCCCCAGCCGGGAGCGAGCCCCCGTCGCTCTCCCTCGCCTCTCCGCGCTGCGGGAGCGGACCTCGGGGGGTCCCGGCGGCGGGCGGAGCCGTGCCGGGGCCCCCCGGGGGGGGCGGAGGGGCCCGCCCGCCCCCTCGCCCCCCGCGCAGCCATTGGCCGCGGCGCCCCCGCCCGCCGGCCGGGCCTGAGCCGGCCGCCCCCGCTGCCCGCGCTTATAGCGGCGGGACGGCGCCGCCGCGCCGCGCCGGGAGCTGCGGGGATGCGCGCCGCGATGCACGCCGCGCAGAGCTGGGCGCTGCTGGCCCTGGCGCTGCCGGCCCTGGCGCTGCCCGCCGAGCAGCAGCCGCCGCCGCTGCTGCTGCCGCACGGCGAGGAGCGCGGCGACACCGCGCTGGAGCCCGGGGACGATGCGCGCTCGGCGGAGCTGGAGCTGAACACGGCGCTGCGCTTCTACGGCGCCGTCGTCCGCTCCCTCTACGTGAGTGTGGTGGCGGGAGGGCGCTCTGGCTGCCGGAGGGGTCGGAAGGGCTGTTGGGGGCTCCCCGGGGGGCCTGTCGTCTCTTGCCGTCGGGCTGCCTGGAGTTGGGTTGGTGCGTGGTGGTGCTCGTCGAGTTTCACGTCGGTTGTGTGAGCGCCGTGGTTAGAGGTTGGTCCGAAGAGCTTCATTGTTCTAGTTGTGTTCGGTCAGGTATCGGCCGGGTTAATCCCCTTCTCGCACTGTGGCTGCTGCTGGTTCTTTGCGGTGCACGCGGTCCGCACTGGGAAGCGATGTGACAATGTAATCGGTTATCCGGAGCAAACACCATCCCCAGGCATTTTCTGTGCTCCCGCATAGCGTGTATGTCCACCTAAGAAATATGTTTTGTGTGCTTCAGCATGCCAAAGTCACAAAACTCAAGCTAGAAGCAGCCTGACATGTCCAAGACTCACACCTCTTAACACCGAGAGTGCTGTTCTGCCCCTTAATGCCTTGGGTACTCTCAGATTTCATTGCTCAAGGGTCTCTTGAGCAGGGGAAATCTGCATCCAGACCAGCTGCAGGCAGGCCTCTGCCATGTGTGCGTGCCTCATAGCAGAATCTGTATCCCAGAGTTGTGTGTGCATGTTTATAGCTAATGGACGTTGTTTAGTACGTGAAGGTGGGATTGAAAACAGATTCTCTGGAGCAGAGCTGCTCAAAAGGAGTCAGGAAAAAGTGTTTACAATGGCAGCATGTCTTCAGAATGCTGCAAGATTACTGGCTGGTTTATCATTGCTTCTTTTCCCTGAAGCCTCATCTAGGCTGACAACTGAAGATGCTAATTAGCATGTTTAGAAAGGTCTTGGTAGGGAAGGCCCAATATGTTTAGTGTGTTTATCTGATCAAGTTAAAACCCACCTCCCTGTCCAGATAAACCAATGTGCTTTAGCACCATGGGTCTAAGATGCAGCTTTGGGGACTAATCTACATGGTGACGCTTGAGAAACTAGATCTTCATGTCACTGCAGTCATTCAAAATTTGAGGTAGTGCTTGTGTACTTGAGTACACTTGAATACCCATTTTATGGGTATTCACTGAAGATTTAACGTGCTTGCGTTACACTGAATTATATTAGTGCTGCCACCTAGAGTTGTGCTATTTTTCATTGTTCACACTGCCCCTCCATAGATGAATCCTGAAATCACATCTGAAATCCAAAATTTTGAGGGGTTCAAATTATGCCTGTGTGGAAAATGGGTGTTATTAACTCTGGCTGGCAGCAAAGACGAAGTAATTCACATGTGTTACGTGGAGTTCAGACTTCAGTTTGACCCTTAGTTCATTGTCTTGTCTTCTGTACTCTGTTTGGTCACTGATTAGCCAACCCGAGTGAAAAATACACTTTTTCAAGCACAGAAGTATTCTTAAAAGATAATGGTTTGTGTATCCAGTCACTGAGAAGCAAAGATAACAAGTAACATGTCAGATAAGTGACAGAGAGGGAACAGAGTTTTCAAAGAGCAGTAAATTCGTTAACAACAGCAGGTTTCTTTAGTTTAATGATCTTTTTACTTGCCCATGCCGTAAAACAGGAACAGTTCTAGTTAGTTTTTGTCTGGAAGACTACACATGTAGAAGCTATTCCAGAATCACTTTTGGGACTCTTTCAGCATTCAGCGTGATTACTCAGAACTAAGGATGAATGATTTTAATGTAGACAGAGTCTGATAATGAATAATATTTCAGTATCAGTCTACATGGTATGCAGAGGCTTTTAACTTGCATTTTATGTCACAAGTATTGCAAAACAGAAACACAGTACAAACTGTATGGGAGTAGGAAGTCTTCAATGCACATTTGTAATATTCAGTATTATTGTATATTGGCAGTGAGGACTTATTAACCTTTATGATATTATTCAATAAGCAGAATTTAGCAACGTATTGCTAGTTGATAGAAAATATTGTCAAGCTGATACAATTAACATGTAGTATCAGTAGAAATACATCATAAGACTTAAAGGAATCCCTGGACCAGATTCTGACTTCTGGTGATGAAACACGTCTTTCTGTGTCGTTGATCAGGATAATGTGATAACCTTATTTTAATTTTTGAGTGCTCAGTTTTTGCAAGTTTTGCCTTCAATCAGTTAAAAATTTACATGGGTTCTCTATTTTTTTTCCAATAGTTGAGAGGCTGAGTTGTTCGAGTTAGCTCTACACATGAATAAAAAGGCAAGAAGTTCTGAGGAACGACTGTTTAGTATCAACTTGTCATAAAATCCCTGGCAACGAAACTTTTTTTCTCTTCATAGACAGAAGAGAGAGCTTTTATTTATTATAAGTGGAAACAAACTTTCACATACAGTAATCTTCAATATGATGTTTTCCTATGTAAGGTTTATAACATTGAATCCTATCACCAACCCATACTAATCCATTTGTTTTAATAGCAGACTTTTATTAAGGCTTTTTCAGTTTACACTAAGACTTACTGATGTGGAAAAGCTAAGGAATTAGCGATTACTTCCTTTTAGGGAAGAATGAGAGTCCTTTAAGGCAAGTTTGGATCGATTTGTTAATTGTTGCTTTTATTAACTTCCTAAATTAATGGTTGGTCATGTTTATATTAGAAAATTTTGCTGCTTCAAGTCAACTGGCACTTGATTATACAAATAAATTCAATTTTTCTAGCTTTCTTACTTAGAAATATTCAAGTCCTCAAAACGCCTACTAACTGAACAAGGAAAAATACCTCATTTGTTTGAAACTTTAATTTTTGTTATGAATACATGGATATACTTTTTCTTTCAGTAGAAGTACTTTGTTACTTTGCACTTCCTTCTCCTCTCTTGGTTTTTCAGGGTGGACCTATAATAGTGTGTGTGTGATTTGTTCTACTACCAACCACGAATGTATGTTAACTATGTAATCCAGAAGTGTAACATGCTAAAAATACATCTGTGTTAGTTCCTGTCAAGTTAAACAGTATTATACCCTAAAAGGAAAGATGTACACTACAGCGGGTCTTTAGACAACGCCCACCTGAGACCTTCCCCCGCCCCCCCCCATCCCCTTTCACTTTTGACAGGAATGATACTTTAGTGAAACCCAGTACTCACCCTGAATTACTTCTCTTTATTTTGGGGTTCACACTTTAACCTATCTGTGTGACCTTAAAAGTAATAGGGTAAAGTTAAATCATACTATTCACCATCTTTGTCAGTATAAATGCATTGTTAAATCTGAAAACTCAAAAAACATTTTTTTCAGTACGATAAATATTCTTTCTGTACACTAAAAATCTCTTTGCAAAGTGAGCAGTCTGTGTATTTATTTTCATTTAATGGCTTGCAAATGTTTTCTGCGTGATAGAGTACTTGCAGCCAAGCTTTTCCTTAACATTTAAAACTGAACTGTCTTGTTTATAAACTACAAACAAATGAAAATGGCATTGGCGTTTTTGCATCTCCTTAATAAATTACTTGTTGCATTTAGGTTTTTAGCAAGATAGGAAATTAATAGTCAGAAGCATGCCCCTAATAGGTGAAAAGAGGAAGGCCAAATGTTAGGTAGTTTCTTCTCACCTTTACTTTGTTCTGTATTATTAACTAGTCTTGATTGTATTTTCCTTTTACTGTTATTTTAGTCTCTGCCGTAAATGGGGGACCATGCAGTCTCAAAGTCTGCACACACCAAATCTAATGAAGAGCGTGGAATTTGTTTAAAATACTTCAAACACCAGTCATCTCTCACAAGAGGATTTAGAGTAGGAGTGGGGGTGCTTGTGTACAAAAAGCATAAGCAAGGAGAAGGAAGGGAAAAACTTCTAATTTACTCTAAATTTATTACTTTAAAGGCAAAGTGTTTGTCCTTGCTAAGATGTCTTAGCAAGCAGACTGTAATGCCCACCATCTTCCCTGCTGTCTTCCAGTGGTATAATATAATTGGTGACTTTTAATTTCTAGGGTAAGTTTTAGCTTTGCTTTACAGTGATACGAGGCATTTTCTAGTGTATAGATGTTAGAGAAGTTCTGGGAAATTTTCTGGATTAGATCTCTGTTGCATGTCTGTCTGCAATTGTAGGGTCTAGACCCGGGTAACTCATGCTGTCTTTTTAGTTTTGTATTCCTAAAATTTACAGTTCAACTTAGGATCTGTGGCCACGGTTAAGTCGCAAATGAATACAGGAAAAACGATCACACTATTCAGCTTCTCCTCCCCCTTTCTAACATGACCTGCATTCCCATCATGCTTGTGTAGATTATATGCTGCTTGTGTATCTTAGACGTACTGTTAATGCACAAAGCCAGCTTCCCATTTTTTATGTGATCTTAACTTTTTTTAGTATTTTTCGCTGTAGCAGCTGATGAAATTATACATCTACAGACAATACAGTCAGCATATGTCAAGCCATTTTTAAAGTAAATTTTTGTGAATATCATGTGAACTATTTGCTAAGTTTAACTAACAGTTCATGCTAACCATTATCCAGCTGTATACCAAGCTGTTTGACCACTAGCCTGTGGCAGGGAGCATGCTCTGACCCCCTTGCCAGTCAAAGGAAAGGTCAAGGTCAAGGTGTGTGCTGTATATGATGAGGCGATTTGTAGCATGAGTCCCTGTATCATGCTTTTTCTGATTTGCCATATGTATTGGTAGTAATGGTTGTCCAGATTTTAAAGCATCTTGCCAAGACATACATAGCCAACAGCCCTGACAGGCTTGCACAGCTCACAATTTCTCTCTGTCTTGAAGAATATATATAGTACCGGTCTCCTTGTTTCCAAATGTATATAGTAGAAAAGGGGAAGAAAAGTTTGGAGACAATGAGAATGATCAGAGACAGAGAACAGCTCTTATACAGAGAGTGTGTGAATAGGCAAGGGGGTCTTCATTCTGGAGGCGAAATTACATAGCGGAAGAGACTGGACAGGATTTGACTGTATGTCCCAATACAAAAACTAGGGGCCATTAAATGAAGCTGGGAGCCAGACTGAAAACAAACAAAAGTAGGAGAGACCTCAGGGTGAGTCACAGATCTGTGGATTTCCTTTTTAAGGGATTTTGTGGATGCATAAAGTTTATATGTGTGGAAGGGAAGACTTAACAAATACGTGAAGGAGATCCACTGAGGATGAATAAATGGCCAAACCACAGGGAATCCCTTGAGCTGAATGTGGTCAGAAAAGTACATGCATGTCCTTCTCTTGTTTTGCTGAAACTGTAACCTACCAGGTATGGTTGGGGACAGGAAATTGGGCTAGATAGCCTTGTGGTCTGAGTTACGGTGGCCATTCTGACTCTCTTACAAGCATCCATAAAGATCATGTTGTGAACATCTTGACTGTGCGAAAAGATCAAGCAGCAGTTAGTTCTTCTTGAACTCGCAGGAATCCCTGTGAGTGAGATAAATCTATGGGAGGCTGCAGTTCTAGTTTCATAGTTTATGATGCCGGTTTTGGAACCTCTGTCCCTTTCTGAGTCATCTGTGTGTGTGGCAGCAGCTCTAGAGTGCCGAGTGCCTGGCTGCCTGCAGGTAGTCGTATGTGTCCTGTTATTAGGTAGTCAAACAAATGGAAATATATTTGTATGTGTCTGATTCATACAGTGCTATACACCTCTGGAAGAAGGGCCTGAGACAAAATGCTGTGTGTGAGCAGTTCATGCACTGCCTCAAGGCCTGACACCTATAGTCTTGCTTGCTTCTTCTGTGTGCGTGAGAGTCAGCTCTGGTTTGCCAAGGGATTTTGGCTGTCACACTTGGACATGCCCTAGCATCTACCTGTATGTATTTATTTTATTTTTAGTCAGAGGCAATTGGTTGCGAGTCATCATCTCAGTGACCAGTTAAATCTCACTGAGCCAGTATGTGTGCATTTTCAGATCAAGAGTTTCACTTATGTATGTTAATACTTTTTTTTTTTTTCTCCTTCCCCAAGTAATAGGGCCAGTTCTCCATAGGACTATGTCAGGGCACTCAGCTGTAAGGGAATTTACAGAGTGGCCTGTATCCAACAGAAATTCTGTCTCCTAGGCTCTATAGCCTCTGGCATAGGAGCTGTGCTCAGAGTATATCTTAAGTGAGCAGCAACTAATTGCTGTCAACCTTGCATGGTAGCAGATAACTTCCCAGGAGGATGGTTAAGTGAAGTGAAGTGAAGTGGAAATTAGAGCAGTCCTGGCCAGGCAAAGAGAAATCTGTACATCTTGCCAGAAGACTTTCACCCAAGCTATAACAATATTTAAGCATGGGGCAGTTTTTTGGGTGGACATCTGTGTGTAGATTAATTCTTTGCTCAGAAGTTCTGTCAGCTTCTGAAGCAGTATTATACTAGCAAGGAAAGCTCAGCTGACCCAGGTTTTCATGGGAATGACAGCCTGTTATATCATGACTTAACATGTGTGTATGGGACAAGACAGAGCTGTTCAGTTTCTCCTCCTTCCACCCCCCCTTTTTTTTTCATCAACATCAGACTTTCTTAGCAATGGGCAGCTTTCTAAACTGTCCAGATCAAGCATCCTCCTCTGCCTTCATTGTAGAAGTCCAGATTCCCATGGAGTGGGCTATGACTTTGATAAAGCTTCTCTGTAGGCCACTCTGCTTTACACCAGGTAAGAATCTAGCTCGCTGGTTGACTGGAAAAGTAACCAACCCTTGCAAATACTTGCTTCATCCTTACCATCCCCAGTCATGCTGTTGTAAAACTGCTCTTCAGGAGAGCAACCAGCTGAAAGTGGGAAGAGCTTTTGGTCATCAGGGAGGGTCTGTACACAGTTCTTGACAGACTCACAGATGGGTTGTGCTGGTCTTGGTCTGAGAAAGACTTGGAAACTTGTGAAGTTTGATGGTTATGTATATCTTTGTTAGAAGAGGCAATAAGTGTCCAAAATTTAAATAGCTAAAATCTTTATTTAGAGAAAAAAGGTATGTCTATTCATAAAGTAGACCTCTGGTTTTGAGCAACTGAAATCCCAGGACTCCTGACATGGGATACAAAACAAAAACTTGAAAACATTCAGTTATTTTACAAACACAAGGCTGACTTTTGACTCAATTTCTTTTGGAAATACAATGAAAATCCTGCGATCTAGAGCACATAGGGAGGGAGAGCAAATCGAAGCTCCTGTGATCCAAGAGGAACGGGTCAAGGATCTGCTTCTTTGGCTGGATGCCCACAAGTCTATGGAGCCTGATGGTATCCACCCGAGAGTCCTGAGAGAGCTGGCGGATGTCATTGCCAAACCCCTGTCCATTATCTTTGGGCAGTCTTGGCTCACTGGGGAAGTTCCGCTGGACTGGAGGCTGGCGAATGTTACCCCCATTTACAAAAAAGGGCGGAAGGAGGATCTGGGGAACTACAGGCCTGTCAGTCTGACCTCGGTGACAGGCAAAGTCATGGAACAGGTTATCTTGAGTGCTATTAATGAGCACATACAGGTTAACCGGGTGATCAGGCCCAGTCAACATGGGTTTATGAAAGGCAGGTCTTGCCAATCAAACCTGATCACCTTCTATGACGGGGTGACCCGCCTGGTTGATGAGGGAAGGGCTGTGGATGTAGTTTTCCTTGACCTCAGTAAAGCCTTCGATACAGTCTCTCATAGTGTTCTGGTTGCAAAACTGGTAACTGCTGGCCTGATAGGCACACCCTCCTTTGGGTTAAAAACTGGCTGGATGGCCGGGCCCAAAGAGTGGTGGTAAATGGGGCTAAATCCGGCTGGAGGCCGGTCACCAGTGGGGTTCCCCAGGGCTCAGTGCTGGGTCCAGTTCTGTTTAACATCTTTATCAATGACCTGGATGAGGGGATTGAATGTACCCTCAGTAAATTTGCGGACGACACCAAGCTGGGAGGCTGTGTTGATCTGCTTGAGGGTAGGGAGGCCCTTCAGAGGGATTTGAACAGACTGGATCGTTGGGCTGAGGCCAATGGCATGAGCTTTAATAAGGCCAAGTGCAGAGTCCTTCACTTGGGGTGTAAAAACCCCAAGCATCGCTATAGGCTCGGGGAAGAGTGGCTGCAGAGCTGTCTGATGGAGAAGGACCTGGGGGCGTTGGTTGACTACCGGCTTGATATGAGCCAGCGGTGTGCCCAGGTGGCCAAGACGGCCAATGGGATACTGGCGTGTATCAAGAATAGTGTGACCAGCAGGAACAGGGAAGTGATCCTGCCCCTGTACTCGGCACTGGTGAGGCCACACCTGGAATATTGTGTCCAGTTTTGGGCCCCTCACTTTGAGAGATATTGAGCTCCTGAAGCGGGTCCAAAGAAGGACAACTAAACTGGTCAAGGGGCTGGAAAATAAAACTTATGGAGAGTGGCTAAGGGAGTTGGGGCTGTTTAGCCTGGAGAAGAGGAGGCTGAGGGGAGACCTGATTACAGCCTACAAATACTTGAGATGGGATGGTGGGGAGGTGGGGGAGGGGCTCTTTACATTAGTGATGGGCAATAGAACAAGAGGAAATGGGTATAAGCTTAGTCAGGGGAGATTCAGGTTGGATGTTAGAATTTCTTCTCTGAAAGGGTTGTCAGCCACTGGAATAGGCTGCCCAGGGGAGTGGTTGAGTCCCCATCCCTGGCTGTGTTTAAGAAAAGGGTGGATGAACTACTTAGGGATATGGTTTAATGGGGGATTAGAGACGGTTGGACTGGATGATCTCTAAGGTCTTTTCCAACCTAGAAATCTATGAATCTATGAAACAACCATATCAACAGTATCTATCTTATAATTTCCACCTTTTTATTAGATTGCCACTAACGGGATTATTGCGGTGAATGAACCTTCAAGTGAAGAAAAATATCTTGGTCAGTTTCCAGTCAGTTTTGGGGCTATTGCTCCTTTTATGGCTGACCTGGACACAACAGATGGACGTGGAAGTGTGTATTACAGAGAAGATTCATCCTCAGATGTCTTGCAACTTGCATCAGACTATATCAAAAGAGGCTTTCCTGAGACTTCTTTTGATCCCAGCAGTGTTGTCATTGTTACCTGGAAGCTCGTTGCTCCTTATCAGGCACCAGGACAAGATCACACTTTGGAAGAAAAGGTGAATGTTAATCAGAGCTTTAAGATATGTTGGACACATGTTCAGCTGAAGCGTAGCACTGTAACCGGTTGTTTTGAAAGCTTGAATTCCTTTATGTTTAAATGAATCTCGTACAGTTGAGAATGTATTTTGTTGTTGAAAAGGCGGTAGCAAAATAGGAGTTCCCAGAATTTTTACTTCATTTTTATTTTGCAGTATTTTATGCATTCAAAAGAAAATGCTTGAATCTATGTAGGTGATTTATTTGTATTCCTTGACAACTCCTACTTTGACTGTTAAGTGTGATGTGGTAATAGCTGAAATAGTAAGAGATCCTGTCCTCTATCTGTGCAATATAATCCAATTAGTTTGCGTTTTTCAACAGACTTCTAAGTCATTCAGATGTCAAACTATCTAAAATCTGGTAGATATATAGACTAACAGGAGCTTCAAACTGTGAATCCCTTTTGGATAGATGACATTGCATTCACAGAAGGGTCATGCTTTGTAGCTAATATTGAATGAAGAAGCAGTTAGAGATTATTTTTTTTGTTACTTGCAAACCATTTTCCCTTTTTAAACCGTGTTAGGTACTATCCTGCAAATATATGTAACTTTTTGCACCATAATTATCCTAGCAGATGAGCCTGTTAACAATGTATGAAGTTGAGAATGTTACCACAACTTAGCAAATCTTATTTTGTCAAAGATTGATTTCTTGTGCCTAACTTGCCACAACCATTGTGTTCACAGTAATGATTCTGCCCTCTGGTAGCAATGAATAGCTGATGTCTGAGGAAGTGTCTTGGTGGTTCCTACAGTATGTAGGAGTGTTCCTACAGGAAAATACACTTGCAGCAACACGAAACTTGAATTCTGTTTACAGAATTTTTCTATGTGGCCTAGCACATCACTCCCTTTATTTTAAGGAGATGATATTGCATCTCATGCACATTACAGAAATTAGAATTCTTAAGTTTTAGTCAGCCTCTCTGGCTATTTCCTAACAGATTTAACTTACCTTTGATAATGCTTTCTTTTTAATGTTTATGCATGCTAAAGCTAAAACTGCGTTAGCAAAATATAAGCTTTCATAGTATTGATTCCTCCTAGGAAGTACATGATGTGTTATGTATGGTAGAAATTCTGATTTTGACTTCATGTTTAAAAAAAATGTTATTCTGTTGTCTGTCTTGACTATTTTTCCTTGAGTAAATGGATGTTAAATTTTTTCCACAGAGAAACACGTTTCAGGCTGTTTTAGCCTCTTCTGAGTCCAGTTCCTATGCTATTTTCCTTTATCCAGAAGATAGTTTGCAGTTTTATAGTACATACTCCAAGAATGATGATGGAAAGATTCCTGCTATGGTTGGCTTTAGTCAAGCCTCTACAAACTACTACTTTTGGGAAAAGCCAGGATCCTATGATGTCATTGCTAATGACGAAGACAGCATTAGAAACCTGCACAAGTATGCTTTTTTGTTTGTTTAAACTCCTCAAGAAAACATCAAGGAGTTCTATGTTTTTCTTAATTGTAGCACGAGTCAATGAGAAATAATAAGACCTCATTAGCCATTGCATGAGAAATCGCAAAGTCTGCCACTGATAAATATTCACCCTCTTGAGGAATATGAGGACTTTGGTCTAATTTGTCAAAAGTCCATAGTTCCATTGTCACTGGTAGGAGCTGCTGTGTATACTTAGCCTTTCTAAAAACAGGACCACTAAAGACTTTAACTCTTTATAGTCTATCATGGGCAGTCTTTTTTTTTTGAAAGAAAAAGTGAACAAGAAGAAAAAGGAATGAGTTAGAAAGTTCTAGTAAGTGTTAGCAAGATCTTTGTGGCCCAAATATCTCCTGTCCCCATCACTTTGAAGACAAGAAGGCTAGAAATTCTCAAGAGGAGACCTCTGGGTGTGGAGAAAAAGTGCTATCCAAACTGTCAGGGGTGTTTTATAGCTGAAAAAACTGTACCTGTAGATAAGTACGTAGATAAGACAATTCAACAGTTTTGTCTCAATGAAGGATAACATTTTGTGTAGGCTAGAAATACCACACAACTGGTGCTTGATCACTTTGATTTGGCATATACTTCTCTTTGATAGAAGCAGCAATGCTGGGAAGCAAGGTGTCTGGGTGTTCGAGATTGGTAGCTCATCTGACAGTATTGTGCCTGCCAAGATCAGCCACATTTTGGAGAACCTAGAATCCAATGAACAAGACCAGGAGATGACTTCAAAA
The DNA here is from genome assembly GCF_009769465.1 of Tauraco erythrolophus. NCBI lineage: Eukaryota > Metazoa > Chordata > Aves > Musophagiformes > Musophagidae > Tauraco > Tauraco erythrolophus. The sequence goes on along the minus strand of NC_141466.1, from coordinate 88,044,743 downwards.
CCATTTACGTCAGACTATGGCTCCACTGAAATAAGACAGCAGTATGTCACCAGTAGTACGGACATCACAGAAGAGGATCAGCACCATGTTACCTATAGTGTTCCTCAGCTAGCTGCAGAAGACTTTCTGACGTCATACCAAGATGTAACAGGAACACCTTCAACTGAGTCTTTTTACAGTCATCAAGATTTCCCGACAGCAAAAGCTCCACCACGCCAGTTCCATGTCCAGCAGTTTCCCCCAGAGCAACCCCAAGTCATAGATGTGGAAGAATTTGATGAAACTGGTATAGGTAAGTCTTTTGTACAGCTTAAGTCCTTCTAAGATGGATAGGTTGAAAAAAAAAGCAGAGGCGTGCTGGAAACTGAACTGCTAAATAAATAATCTGTTTCCTTTGCACTACCTTCATGTCTGAAAATCTGGACACATTTAATAAGTTTGTGTTATTTATTGAGGTAGTTAACTGGGATGTCACCTCAGGTTCAGATCTTGCCAGTCTAGTAAACTAGCTCCCCAACCAAGCTCACAGGAGAGCATTTTTACAGTGTGTCTGTGGAACCTGAATCCCTCTGAAGGAAAGCTTCCTATGGAGATAATTGTATTCCTAAAGCTGACACATTCTCAGTGGGAACCAATTTCCCCATCTCTTTTGCCCAGGACTGTTGTTAAAGTCTTAACTTGATCTTAACTTTAATAGCTGCATGAAGTGGCTGTTCCTGGTAAGGATTTTATGATCAGTTCTACTGAAACCTAGCTTTTTTTACTTTCATAGATGTGTTTCTGAATACAGGTGATTTAATAAGGTTGGGAAGAGTAATTGTCGTAGAAATAGTTGGCTAGGGTTTCATGGCCTCAAGATTACAAGGGTGGGATTAGTGATTCTGACTTCTGAGGAGGTGTTTATAGAAAATTCAAAACAGTGTGACTGGCAGCCCAGATGTTAGTTGGTTCTTGAAGCAGATGTGAGAATTGCTATCTCCATGGAATAACAGGGTAAACCAATTAGGATTACAGGGTGCATCAGTTGGTGCCTGGTCCTGGGTACCATACAGATAGATGTGTTTTATTCTGAAGTTGGTAAGGGTCCTTTTTGTTTTGGTTTGGAAACAAGGACAGGTTAAAATTATTGTGTTTAGTTTCACCTAGACAGTTTAACTGATCTGTATTAATATAGATCTGCTGAAGTCAATAGAATTCAACAGTTTTCTCACATCTGAAGCCTTGATGTTTTCTGCAAAACAGTAGTCTGTTACCTGCATATTGCAAGGTTGGCAAAAATCAATTGCAATTGTTTGTTTTCCTTAAAGAGAAAATGAAAAAACTAATCAAGTGAGTCTAGAGATATTTTTAAACTAAACCCAGGGATATGTGAATACTATAGTAATTGCATAAATTATAAGTGTCTGGTCTTATTTTCTACAGTGTTTCGCTACCACACAGATGTCCAACAGACCTGTGCTAACAACCGCCACCAGTGCTCTGTTCATGCTATTTGCAAAGATTATCCCAACGGATTTTGTTGCAGCTGTATCGCTGGTTACAAAGGAAATGGCAGACAATGTGTAGCAGAAGGTAACTTCTTTGAAAATTAAGTGCGTAAGCAGCAATTACACATGGCCTTCTTGAACAAGGCAACCTGTTTTCAATACTAAAAAAGACGTGGTTAAATACTTTTTGAAAGACTTATTACTGAGATGTATTGAAAGATATTTTAAGAAGTGAGCTATGCTTTCTAAAATGGTGCGTTTTTTTGAACAAAGCGAATTATTTTAGGTGGTCGATTATATGCATTATGCATTTTAACATGACTTTCTAGAAAAAATAAATTCTTCTGTAACTGATATAATTTAATAAATAGCATAACATCTCGTGGTTTTTGCTGGATTTAGTTGTGAAGTTCCAACGTGTTATAACCTGATATAGTCTTTACTCTAGAAAGGGACAATTCAAAGGGGATGAACAAATTAACTTTGATCATCAAACTAAAGAGCATGGCTCATCTTTGTCTGACTCTTAAGCTTCTCTACTAAAGGGCTAGTCTGCCAGATTTTTGTTAGATACCCGTTTAAGCTTTGTTCCTGTGTAAAATCCATAAAGGAATTTCTTATGTTTACACTTGTAATCCTCATAGTGACTTGACTTAGAGTATAGGTGCATTTCAACAACTAAAATAGCTGACTGCAGACTTTGCATTTTATAAGGCAGGAAAGCAAAACCTACTTCTTAAATTCAACTTTATGAACCAAAATCTTCCAGAGAAACAAAAGGAGGATTTGACGATAATGGAATTTGAATTTGCATGTAGGAAGTTATATATAGAAGAAAAATAACAATCCAAAATAGCTACTTCTCTAAAACACAGACGGTCTTAAAATGGTCAATAGTTTTGAGAGAAGAAATAGAATAGGTTAGAATAATAGGTCAATTATTTGAACACCTAATGATGTTAGCCTTCTAATAAGGAATGAACAAGCTTACATTCAGTAGGTTTTGATATGAAGTGTCATCTTCAGAAGAATTTTCTGTATGACACTTAGAGAAGTTACTGTAAGCCACACTGTAACAGCATAGTCTGTTTATGGAGTTATCCTTGCAGACAAAACTGTTAATGAGGATAAAGAGCATCTCTTCAGGCAATTTTAGTCTCTTAGTCATCTGTGTAATGACAACACACACATGCAGGTACCCACCTACGTATGTATGTAAGCAAATTAACACACTGTACACAGTTTCCTGTCTGTTGAATTCTGTGACCATTTGTTTGCCGTTTATTTCAACACCAATATCTTTGAACATAGTGAATGTTCTGAACACATTCCTTGGAGAGTGTGTGAGAGCTGTGGTCTTGTTCTGATGCTTTGTGTTGATTTGCCAGGTTCTCCTCAGAGAGTCAACGGAAAGGTCAAAGGAAGAATCTTTGTAGGAAATAACCCCGTTCCAGTTATATTCGAGAACACTGATCTCCACTCCTATGTTGTAATGAACCAAGGGCGTGCCTACACTGCTATCAGCACAATCCCGGAAACTTTGGGGTATTCTTTACTGCCTCTTGCCTCTATTGGAGGTATCATAGGATGGATGTTTGCTGTGGAACAGCAAGGATATAAAAATGGATTCAGTGTTACTGGTAACTTCTAAATTAAAATAATGTTCAAAAAATGTACTATGCTTTCCTCTGTCTTGAGAGAAAAGGAATATGTACTTAGGAGCAATACAGGATGAAAACATGTTTATTCTGAGCTGCAAATGGATTGCTTTGTAATCAAACTTCTCACCATTTTTCTTGTTTACAAAGTATAGATATTGGGCTTTTTGATTTACTGTTGATGCACAAGCATGTAAGTCTGTTAGAAAGAAGAATGGCTTGGTCAGTTGCTGCGTAAGAAAGAGATTATTAAAAAGAATCTGATTTTTGGTACTAGAGTGTACAGAGCTACTGAAAAAAGCTGCCCCTACGTCTGCAAGAGCTCTCACATGTTAATTGCCTGATTGTACCAACAGAGCAAACGAGAATTGAAAATCTGACCTCATGAAGCTCTGGAATTCTTAACAGAAGCAAGTCCTGCATGACATACAAATGATTCTGTTAACTTATTTGAGGGAAACCCCAGTTCACAATTACAGCTTTTCATAAGAGTTTGAGGCCAAGTCTGGTTGTTTGCGCACATGAATTCAAGCTGTAGATCTCATCTGTTCTAGAAGAACATGTGTTTCTTTTTAAAATGTTATCCTCTACAGCCCTATACTATGACTTTAGTTGAACATAACTCTGTTTAGGGGTTTTCTTGGATTTGTTGTGTTGGAAGTTTGTTCTGGAATTTATAATGTACATTTCACCTGGTTTTGATTTGGAAACAGATGTACTAGTTTTTGTTGTGGTTTTTTGTTTGGTTGTTTTTTTGTTTTTGTTGGGTTTTTTTGTTGTTGTTTTTTGGTTTTTTAACTCACTGTATTCCTAATGGAGATTTTCTCTAAAATGTACAACTCCTGTGCCATTTTAAGTGGTAGGATAAGGCCTACTATTATTAGCTTTGTTGAAACATTTTTTTTTCTTAATTTAAACCTACTCTTTGAGGCTTACTTGCAATTTACTATGTTTGGTGCTTAACAAAAGATATTTTCCTTGCATTATCCAAGGATATTGTCAGTATACTTCTGAAAGTTATTTCTGTAGAAACCCAAAACATTAGAAATTATGCTGCATCAAAGCCTGCAGAAAATAGTAGTTTATGTTTTATCTACTAGAAGCAATACTTTGAATAGAAGGATTCAAAAACTGCTATTAAGTGGCTTAAATAATAACTAATGTTGTTTTTTTAGGTGGCGAGTTTACGCGGCAAACTGAAGTAACTTTTCTTGGCAACAATGAGAAGCTGGTTATAAAGCAGAAATTCAGTGGAATTGATGAGCATGGTCATCTCACCATCACCACAGAGATGGAGGGCAGAATACCAGAGATCCCATCTGGTGCATCAGTCCATATAGAACCATACACTGAACTCTATCACACTTCTAGTTCTGGTGAGGTTCCCTAAGAAAGAATTGATAGGAAAGTGCACATTTCTCAGAGCAGAAAACATTATAGTATTCCCTTCTTAGTGAGTGTACTTAGGACCCTTTGATTTATAGAAAGTTGCTTTTTGTCTCTTAGAAACAGGTCCCAGAAGAAGGTGGATTTTGAGTGGGACAATGCAAATATTTCTAATCTTTTTATTGAAAAAAATATGAGTCTCACTTTTTCTGAACTGATGTTTGCAAAACTTTCTCAATTTCCCTTTCCATTTGCCTTATTTTTACACTGCTGATGGCAGTCATACAAGTTGCAAAACTTTTTGTAGGGTCCACAGCTCTTCAGTAGGAGCTGTACTAGTGTAGAGCTTTTTGTGGTAGTGTCACTAAGTAGGCTTTGGTCTTGTCCAATGAGACTGTGCAAACCAGTTATTTACCAGTATGTGTCATGTAAACTGCATTGCAATGACTGTGCCTTGTGTTAGTAACAAGCATTTGTCAGTATTATTTGAGCTGAATTTGAACAACTGACCAGAAAATTAGGAGCATCTTAATGCCCATATCGGTCTCCTCCTCTTCTCTTTTTCTCTCTCTCTCTCTTCCTTATCTCGGACGATGACATTTGGTAAGAGAACCATTCTTCATTTTACTATTTACAGGGGAATCTCCCTTCTTTTACTTTCCTCTTCCTGGATAAAATTATGGTTGTTTCAATACAGCAAAAGCAAAGTGAGATTGAAGTGTTGCTGCTGGCCAGCCAGCCCAGCTGTCAAAGAGCAATAAAGAGGCAGCAGCCTGTGGTGCACCCAGGTGCACATGAATACTGGAGAGAGTAAACTTTGCTCCAAGGGTGCACTTGGATATCTAGAGATAGCTCAAAATGGTGCAATTGCATCACCACTGCCTTGTATCTGCTAATGTCTGGTTTTGGTAGCCAGTGATGAACCCCTCTTGCTGCTTTGCCTCTTGTTATGGAGTGTGAGAAGGAGGAGCTGGAGGCAGCAGGAAGCTTCCACTTTGTGCTGAACAACTTCAGAGTTTTGGAGGAGTTGTCTGGGCAGTGTGTACTCTATAGAATGCCTGCCTTCTTGGCAGAAGTGCTGTCCCCATGGAGGAAAAGTCAGGGGCTGGAAGGATGCATCCTTCAGGCTGGATTTGATTTGTAGTTACTCAGGTAGTTACTCTTCTGCTGTCCTATGGCATATCTTATAGACCATTATTTAGCAGAAATTCAACTTTTGCCAGCTGTTGCAAGTGGGTTGACACAGGTGTGTTCTGGTGTCCATATGAAAAATAGTGGAGTTCTGAGGAGCTTACTGTTGGTGGGAGGATCCGCAAGCACAGATCTGCTTTGAAAAGTTTTGGCCACCATTTTTTGTAATATAGAAAACTGTTGTGAACCATACAAGAGCTTTCAGACGTGTCTCCTTCAGGACTCTGTCAAAATCTAAGGCCAATAGACCACAATGAACTAAAAGTGGGTGTAGTTTGGTGCCGGTGAGGTTGCTCTTGTTCTTAGATTATAGATCCATTATGTAAATTCGTCTAAAGAAACCTCTGGTTTCCTGAGTTGAATTTCCTTTCTTTACCTGGTACCCACAAAGTCAAGTTAAATTTTTAAAGTAGGTCAAGATAGATTATATGACTCATTTCTCCTCCTGCTCTGAGAACAGAGCAGGCCTAATTAAGTGCCTATTCCTTTACATGGCAATACATCCACTTTCACAACTTCTTGCCTTTGGAATTTCTCTTTACACTACTCAGCCTATATCCTAAGTCTACAGATAGCATTGGGCAGAGTATTTTTGCCTTCTGTTCTGATCAACCTGTTTGTTGCCGTCTTGCAGTGATCACTTCATCATCCACCAGAGAGTACACGGTGACAGAGCCAGAAAGGGACGGGGTTGCTTCCACGTACACGGGCGCCTATCAGTGGCGACAGACCATCTCGTTTGATGAATGCATTCATGATGACTCTCACCATGCTGCTTCTGCGACTCAGCAGCTCTCAGTGGACAGTGTATTTGTCCTGTATAACCAAGAGGAGCAGATTCTGCGATATGCTATGAGTAATTCCATCGGCCCAATCAGTGGTATGTATGAATTGAAAATCTTTCTATTTCTCTTTTGTGAGTAGTTAAGAGCAGGCTTCTTTTTTTTTTTTTCTTTTCTGCCTTAGCTGGGTTAAATTAATGAGTTATATTAATTTGTTGCATTAGTCAGTAGAAGTCTAGGTCCAGAAATTAAGAAGATAAATGGGACTGGTGAAAGTTTGTCTTTTCACTTGGGAGAGAGTATAAACTCTATTGAATTTCAAGAGGGGATAATATGTTATATCCGTGAAATACTTTCAGTGTACCACCTTGAATCTATTGCTGCTCAGATACATGGAGTGTATTATTTACATGATTTATAGTTCCTCTGTTAATCAATTTTTTTTTGTATTGTCAGAGCAAAGGACAGAAGAAGGGAAGAAGATTTGGCATTGAAATAGCTAGTTACTGTAATTTATCTTGAAACATAGCATTTTATTTTGGGAAGTGCATTTTTTTGTCTGTTTGCACTAAAATCAGAAAAAAAGCAAAGGAGCAATTCGAAAACACACACCAGATGAGTACAAGAAGGAACTGTGCTCTTTTTCGTTTGTTACAAAGATAAAGTTCTACTAATTAAAAGGAACAAAGCAAGCTACTAAGAATCACACTTTGGGTCTAGTGTCAGTGGCTAGAAGATGTGTTATCTTTGTTAGTCTTGCTCTTTAGAGAGGTTTTTGTGACTTCTCTTTTTTTTAAACTCTGCAGTCCTTTGCATGAGTAACAAGGAATACAGATGCTGTTGCCATGTCTGAGATTCATGTCCTACATATCACCTACTAGTCCCCTTCTTCCTGTTGCAAAAATATTCTTTCCTTGCTTCATGTGCTCTACAAGCAACCTTCTTCTGGGCCTTGTCTGAGCACTATTACCTGGATAGAGTTGTCATGATTAAATATGATCTTTCTTGTCAGATGGTTCTGCTGATATTAACCGGAATCCTTGCTACACCGGTATGCATAACTGTGACACCAATGCGATATGTCGTCCAGGAACTGGAAATCGTTTCTTCTGCGAATGTTCAGTTGGCTTCCATGGAGATGGAAACGTTTGTTACGGTATCAGAAAACTTTCATTACAAAATGACAGCTAATGTAGCATTTGGTTTGCTTAGAATGTATTGACGCTCAGGACTAGCCATTCCAGCAAAATGAACTGGCCTGAGGGTGGTTTTGGGAAAGACAGGTTACAGTGATGCTGGGGTATCTGATGTAACTCAATAATTAAAGTAAGCAAGTTGGACTGTCTTGAAGAATCAAACTTGGGTATGTTTTGCTAGATTACAAAGCATCTTTCCTACCTAGTGTGTCTTTTCATAAAACTTGTGGGAACTTGGCTGTGAGAAATTTATTGTTCTGCAAGTTCCAGTTAAAATGAGTCAACTGGGTTAAAAATTCTTGAGGGAGATGAGGAATTGTGTATGCACGTGTGTAAGGAGTACAAATATGTGGAACTCATTGATATAATCTTTTCCAAGATCTGCTTTGAAAATCCCTTCTGTTCAAGGAGACTTTTGTCTGTACGCCTCTGTATTCTTGATGTATTTGGGTTTTATTTTATAATCAAATCACAACACAAATACTTGTTTTCAAGAGGTGAAAGTATGTATTAGTGAAATATACATCACCCCTATTAGTTAACCGAGTCGTTTCTTTAATAAAAAAAAAAAAAAGAAACTCAACCCTGACTCTGACTCCAATCCTAAAATCAACTTGCAGATAAAAACAACAACATCACATTGTCCCTCCCAGTCCTCTTATGCTGTGAGTTGAGCAGCAGTGGATTAGAGATCATAGAATCATAGAATACCAGGTTGGAAGAGACCCCAAGGTTCATCTGGTCCAACCTTTCTTGGCAAAACACAGTCTAGACGAGATGGCCCAGCATTCTGTCCAGCCAAATGTACATGGATAATGAAAGGGGAAGTCTTTCCTAAAGTTTGTGCTGCTCCAGTAGTCATCACTGCTTCTGGTCACCTTGTAGGCTGCATTTTCTTTCTCAGTGGCTCTTCCTTCCTCTCTGATTTGGTCTTCCTTTATCACTTCATTATAGAACCTCTTCTGGTTTGTTTTTTTTTTTTTTTTTTTTCACATCAGCTGAGAGCGCAGTTACTAGTTTTCAGGTTACCCTATCTCTTAAGAGATACGATCTATTCAAGGTGTAGTTTAAATACACAAGCCTGCTATTATGCAACAGTTACACAGTTTCTGTTTTTCTGGCATCAGTATGAAATGCATCTTTGTAATAACTGGAATTCTTATAATACTCTAGATGTTGATGAATGTTCAGAGCAACCAGACCTATGTGGCAGCAACGCAGTCTGTAATAACCAGCCGGGAACCTACCGCTGCGAGTGTGTTGAAGGATACCAGTTTGCAGCAGATGGGCGGACTTGTGTTGGTGAGTTTCATGTTTCTTGAAAGCACTGCCCACCAGCTTTCAGGCTGTGGTTTATCTCACAGAGACAGAAAACAGAGCTTCTGGGATCTGCACTGACTTCTAACGTGAATTGAATTCAGGAGTTCATGCTGCAGTCAGTGCTTACAATCCATTAGGTAACCATAGAAGGTGCCTGAACTACTTTGTTTTATCTCATAAAAATTCCCCACTCAGAATGTTTCCAAATAGAAAGTGGAAATGATTATTGACTGCTTCTGTCTTTTCTGTACCATTATTTAGCTGTAGATTTCACACGGAAGAAAAATTCAAATTTGTAAAAGAAGAAAAATTAAAGTGAGCGGTTATTAATTTGTTGTTATTTCATAGCATCTCACTGTCAAGATGTGTAGGGCTTTTTGTGCATTTCCTGTAGTCCTGCACTTTGGCTTTTGGCGGTTTTGGGTTTTGTTTCTTTCTTATATCTAATCCAGAATTAGATTTAACAAATTATATTTTAGTTACAGACTCATGTCTTGGACAAGGCAGTGCACAGGTCTAAACCAGCGTGCCTTGGCTATTGCAGGCTGAAGTGATAGTTAATCATGCTGAAAATGAATTACAACTACAGATCATTTCACTGTTAATCTTTGAAATTTGGAGGAAATCTAGCTGGTTTGTCAATGGAACATTAAAACTTCAAATTCAGTAGTTGTCACTGAGTTATTTAATTTAAAAAATTTTCTGGAGGAAGCTTGAGTTAATCTGTGCTTGCTGGAGTAAGATTGTCCTAACAACAGATATTTTTCCTATTTGCTCTGTTTTTCACAAAAGTTGTAGAAATTCCATTTGGTAGCTGGCAGAATTGCAAGATGATTGTGTAGGATGTGTATTGAAAATGAATTTTCCATATAGAAAGAAAAACCATGAACTTTACCCTTTAGAACATTAATCTGATTCTTTTGGGTGTCATTTACATTGCAAATGTCAAAAGCCAAATAAAAAAAAAAATCTACAGATGGCGGATAAAAGAGGAGTAATGACTCTACTGCTAGAGCTGCAACTGTCAGCATAGGATATAGATTAGATTATTTATTGGGTTTTTTTAGTTAGAATTTTTGTCTTGGTTTTTAACCTGACAGTAATTCTGTACTGGTAAAACCTACACACACACTTTCAGTATGATTGGGCCAGTTCCTGTTTCTTTTGGAAATAACTGTTAACAGCTGAGGATTATGTTTGCTTCTGTCATGACTGCTTTGTGGTGGAAGCTTAGTTAGCCTTTGATCAGCTAATGCATTCAGGTCTTTCCTCATTATAACCAAGACTGTTCTTCAGCTAAGACTGAGGAGCCTTCATCTTGCAGCAGAAAGCTGCATTACTTCATAGAATCATAGAATGGTTAGGGTTGGAAGGGACCTCAAAGATCATCTAGTTCCAACCCCCCTACCATGGGCAGGGAAACCCTCCACTACACCAGGTTGCCCAAAGCCTCATCCAACCTGGCCTTGAACACTGCCAGGGATGGGGCATCCACAACTTCTCTGGGCAACCTGTTCCACTGCCTCACCACCCTCTGAGTGAAAAATTTCTTTCTTATATCTAATCTAAATCTGCCCTCTTTCAGTGTAAATCCATTGCCCCTTGTCCTATCACTACACACCCCCATAAAAAGTCCCTCTCCAGCTTTCCTGTAGGCCCCCTTTAAGTACTGCAAAGCTGCTATAAGATCACCCCGGAGCCTTCTCTTCTCCAGGCTGAACAGCCCCAACTCTCTCAGCCTGTCTTCATAGGAGAGGTGCTCCAGCCCTCGGATCATCTTCGTGGCCCTCCTCTGGACTCGTTCCAGTAGCTCCATGTCCTTCTTGTGTTGGGGAAAGACTTCCCTTAGGTGTGTGACTTTGCTGTGTATTACCTTTCATCAGGAGCCCCATTTCTCTGCTCCAGTAAGAATTGCCATTCATATCTGCTCACAGTGCACCCTAAGTCTCTCCCTTGCTGCAGAACAGTTGGAAAAAGCAACTACTTCTGTCTGGACACTGGAAGGGATAGGGTGAGATGTGGAAGAGCAGCTTTATGTTCTTTCCATTACGTGCACCACTGCCCTTTTGTCACTTGGATCTGAAAAGGAACATTCTTCCCTCCATCCATGACCTTGTTGGCTTCACTCTACCACTTTCCCATGAAGTCAATGTGTCATACTTCTAACAAGTGCAAAGTAATCCATTGCCCAGCTTAAAGGACTTCAGTTTGATCCCTTCCTTCAATGAAAACTAAACTCTGCATCTGTAAGACTGAAGAGAGGGAAGACGAATTCTAGTTTCTCAACAGATTGAAAATAAATGTCATGATAATCTTGCTCCCCTTCCACAGGGAAAGGTTTTATAACTCACAGACAACTTGAACCCCAGAAAAGGCAACAGCTACCCTCTTTGTGTTTTTGCAGCTTGCTCTGAGATATCAGCTCTGACTCAGCTTTTCTGAAATTGCAGCTTTTTCATACCAGCTGTGTGACTCACTGGATAGCTTTAGAACAGAGATGTAAATAAATCCTCTTCTTGTATTTATAGGCTGAGGAATAGGAGGACTTGGGGACTCCCTTTGAGCTCCAGCTCCAAATCTTACGCATTTATAATGCAGTTCTAGATAGATTATTTTGTAATGTAAGACTTACTTCATCAAACTACAGATGTAAATGATTCGAACAATCATGTCATCTCCTCCAGAGAAATAGAGAAAACAACTGTTTTCAGATCTGGCTCTGATGGCAGATTTTTGTTACTTCCCTGCTGATGCTGTGGTAGCTTCTATCTGCTTACTGTGATGAAAGGAGCATTGTAGAGTCTTGACGTGGTCCCCTGTCAACTCTTCATAAGAACTGCATAAAGAAAGCCCCAGTGGATTCTGTTACAGCAACTGAAATTGTATTTCAAGATGTACACACTGCAAATTCATCTGTTTCTGGACCAAAAATATTTTTAGAATTTTGTCTCTTTCTATCTTAAATACCATGGTTTCCTTTCCTCTTTTCTGATATAGCAGGTAAGCGTAGGCAGGGCTCCAGCAACAGCCTGAACTAATTTCTGTGTAAAGCAGTTCAATGCCTTCAGAGTCACTGCTGTCAACAATGAGAAAATTATGAAAAGCTGCAGGACTGGTCCCAGCTTCCACAGTTGGTCAAAAATGTCTTCAGTAGTTGACAAATATGTTTATCTTCTATTGAGTGAGTCACGGCTCCTATCTGTTGCCAAGTGATGACAGCGCTGGGTCAGGGCTAAGTTAGTGTAGAGGGATATCTAATCCCAGTGCAGTGAACTGGCCACTTAGCAAACATACGAGGTACCTCTGTGAGATGCCTTACATTTCTTCATCTTCATCCAGGACTCCTTTTTATAAACAAAACTGTCATGAGTATTAGGATCTGTCACTGTGGGAGCCTCTCTGCCCTGTTCTATATTAACAAGTAACTGTGAAGTGCTGAGGACAAGCAGTGCCTTGTAAAAGATCAATAAGAAGACTTAACACCAATGAAAGAGGAGATCTGGGCAAAAAAAATCCCAACCCCCAAACCAAAATGCTCAGTTTCCTTGGTTCCTTTCTCTTCTATGTGCATTCACAGCTGTTATTTTCTCCCTATAAACTTACTATGAGCTTCAGACTTTGTGGAGGAAAATTCTAATTTTCGTCTCCTCTCTTCTACATCTAACCTGCAGCTGTTGAGTATGTTGTAAACCATTGCGAGACAGGCACACACGATTGTGACATTCCTCAGCGCGCTCAGTGTGTGTACACTGGAGGATCCGCCTACATCTGCACATGCCTCCCTGGCTTCTCGGGAGACGGGCGTGCCTGTGAGGGTGAGTAGCACCATTTGTTGTGGGGTTTTTATACTCTCTATTGCACAACTTGGCTGGTCATGTCAATGTCCTATAGTTACTTGTGATTTAAAGTAGGAACTTTCGTTGTTTAAGTCCCTTAGACAGGCATTGCATTAAGGTTTTTTGTCCTTTCCTCCTCTCACTTTTGAATTCACTCTTTAATATTTAAGCTGCAGAAGGTCCAAGATGAGGTAAATGCAGAAACTGCAGTAGTTGCAGTTAGCAGACCAGATCTTCATCTGCTGGAACTGTTTGCACTCTAATGCTTTATATTACTAAGGTGGTGACACATGATGCTCAGACATCAATTGAATTTCATGTCAATTGGAGTGTAGTGGGGGAGCAGCTTTACCTAACTACATATTGGAAACCTTGCTGGTCAAATCCTACTTCTTTGGCCATGTTAAGTCTTTTCCTTGAGAAACATGGGCATGTGTTTCTAAAATACTGTGCGAGTTAACAATGCTGGTTACCCATCGGAATAGCAGAGTGCAGGGATTTGCTGAGAGACAGAACACAAAATACACGCATGCTTTTTTTTTTCTTTTTTTTTCCTCCTCCTTTGCATTTCTGTATAGATGTTCTTCCAAAGGTCTGTAATTCTAATCAGATATCCTAAAATAGAAACCTGAAAGTAAAATGGCAGGTTTGCACTTTAATTCACTGATTTGTCCATCAGGAGGAACAGTTATCTGAGACTGATCTTTTCTTTTACAGATGTAGATGAATGTCAACAGGGCCACTGTCATCCAGATGCTTTCTGCTACAACACTCCTGGGTCCTTCAGCTGCCAGTGTAAGGCAGGTTATCGTGGGGATGGTTTCCGGTGTGTGTTAGGAGGTAAAATTTTATGGTTCTTGAAAGTTGGATCAGAAATATAATTTGGGAGTTGGAGGTTATATGCTAATTTGTTTTCTCTCTGAAACGGAATGTGTATTGTCTTATTGGGTCCTTTATTCTCTCTCAAGTCTTTCAGGTTTTGAATTTCACCAAGCTTGTGTTAAAATCTGTGTCTTGACTGTTATTACTTTTCCACGATATCCTGTTCAATGTCCCGTTTTATGTTTTGTTCTGTCCTCAGCTGTTCTCAGCCCCAAGCTGATGCTATTTTTTGAAGTTGCCTTATGTAAAGGTTTGACCACAGATTGATTTGGTTTGCATACACAGTAGTCACTTATCAGAAAACATCTTGAACTGTTGGCGATGTAAACAAAATGCAACAATTACCGGAGAAAAGGAAGGATGAGACCAAAGTACATGCGCTGTTGACTTCAGTGGGATCTAAGTGCCTACATGCCATGTATAGCCAGCAAGAGTCCAGAAAGGCTAACTCCAGTTTCTAACTAACACTTAGTTGTTTCTGTATTTACTCAGCTTATTCTGTATTTAGCAGAAAGTTCTTTACCCTCCTGCACTTCTGTTCTTGCATTGTAGTTTGGGCCTTGAAGTATAAAACTCCTAATCTTGAAGATATATTTAAAAAAAAGAAAGTAGGTAACACTAAAGCACAAAGTAGCTTTGTTATCGTTACTCGATTTCAAAAGCGCAGCAAACCTATAGGACAGCACTTAGAATGGTGAATGTTTTCACCCAGGAAATAAAGCCTAACTTCTGAGTATGTTCAAACCCAGTTCTCCTGCTTCTAAGATTCTTGGTGTTGGGGAAAAGACCCTGCACCTCTCAACAGACTTAAACTCAAACTGTGCAGCCAAGAGTAAGAAAGGCGTAGGGCCAAAGGGAATGAAAGCAAGAAGCAATATGACTGAGGAGGGAGGCTGTCTTTATAATTCAGCTTCTGCAGTGTGGTCTTAATGATGTCTACAGTATTTGATGATGCAAAATTGAGGTTTTTTTTTAACAGTGGATGTGCTGGCTTAGAAGTACTTGTCTACATGGCACAATATTACTACCTGATGTTTTGCTGAAACTTAATATTTTTCTTTTGCCACTATATTCCCTAATTCTGAAGTTCTGACTCTTTTTGTACAATCGGATACTCATGTCATAAAATAAAAAGGCAAAGGATCATTTATAGGAAAGGCATAAAAAAATTGCAAGATTGTTTCTGGTTTTAGATCATACTTACATGACTCTTAATCATGTGCTCAACAACACGTTACATCAAATCACCCAGTGCTTGTAGACTTTTCTATCATAGGTACATTGTAAGATGTGTTGCTGTGTTTAATTCTGAAGGTCTAGATTTTGTCAGTCTTTCAATATTACTTTTAATGAACTTTTCATGCATGAATGCCCATGTGTATTTTCGTATTAATGCCAGATGAATGAAGAACTACCTAGTGTTTCGGACCTTTGTCATAATATTTAGCTAACCAACCAGTTGATTAAACCAGGATTATTCCTCCTAGAGGAGAAACTTGATGTGAATAACTTGAAGCAAAATCAAACTTTAAAGCTTCCAGTTCTTCAGGAAGAATTGTAGAGGCAGAAATATTGCTTTCAAGTCTGGCCCATCCCCATCTCCTTTGTAGCTGAAACAGATGATTTGGTAGACTGATACTTGAATTCAACCAATCAACTTTGTTACCAGGACACAATTAATTTCTCCTGAGTATATGTGATAGCGTATTTAAGTGGGTTTTTTTGTTGTTGTTGAGAACAACACCTTTTCATATGCAGTGGTTAGTGTGTCTACTGAACTGCTAAGCACAGTGTACTGTTTTGTAGTAGCTTTATGTCATTTTTTTGCTGCTTATCCTGTGCACTTCTTGACTTTCCATACTCAACACAATTGTATCTTGAATGGGGATCTTTCCATGTCACGCTTTAATGGTACTAACATGACATTTTGGAAAGTTTTGTTATATCTGTTTTAGTGGGTGGGGATCTGCCAGGTTTTGTTAGTCTTCATGTATGCATCCCTGATTTTTTTTTAATGCTGTTTGGTTCTACCACTAGAAGACATGCTTTAGAAACTCTTGTATCAATTGACTGTGCTCATGAAATGCTCTGAGCAGAAAAAAATCTGAGTAGAGAAGAAGCCTCACTTTTGCTGAATCCTGACAGAAGTACAGAGTATCTGTAATGTTCTGCTAGTCTGCAACAATGGCGGTGTTTACAACCAACTTAGCTACTCCTCCCTTCTTACAGAGTTAATAGAACAATAGCTGCCCTTGGGTTGTCATCTGTTGCTAAAGCTTTGGTACTTTTAAAATTGATATATCCAACAGTTAATCATTGCCAGGAGATAGAATCAAAGTATACTTTCTGAAGCCTAGCAAAAAGCAGCTTAGTTTACTTTAGCACTCAATTTGTAAAGTAAGTTGCTTCAGAGTGGAGATTCCAGATGAGGCTGTATTGTATTCAGCTGTAATTAGAGACCCTTTCTTCCCATTTTTAGCCATTAAGATTTTGATCTAATTAGCCTCGGTCAAGTCACTGAAGTCTTTCCTGGTTGTTAATTGCATGGAAAGTTTCATTCATCCGAATACTCGGTTCTTTTTGCTGTACTCTTCTGCGATTCATGTGTACAATTGCTTGCTTGTTTGGTGTTTGTTTTTTTGAAACCTACTGTTGAATCTTATTACTGCTGAACAGCAACTCTTGAAACAAGCAGACCAACAAGTAAAGTGGATTTGAGTCACACACAGGAGAATGTCTGTAGGAGTGAACCAGCAGGTTAATGAAAGAGTTAATGATGCTGGAATGTCCCACTGCTCATAGCTATTAAGAAAGTCTGTACTTCATTATTTCCTCACGCTTCATTTTTCCATTTCAAAAAACCAGATGTCTGAATGTTTCTACCCCTGCAGACCCCAGACACTGTTTACTAAACAGAAACAAATCTAGATTCTTGGAACTAGGGGTCTGACTGTTGGAAGCCATTTGCTGCTCCTCTGTATACAATCCATTTCACATGAGAAATGCACATACAGAAATTGCGTACAGGGCAAAACTGTAAGGGAAGAATTACAAAAGAAAATGAAGGGATGAAGGGAAGTGTGTTATTTTGTTTAGTTTTTTTCCTCTTCTTTTTTTGGCAATGTCTGAGAACAGCAATTAAAAATGTCACTGTAACTCCTTGTGATATGTGGGGAATAAAGTGATCAACATAGGAAATTGAAAAATACTCTTTGATTACGTACTGATTCTGGACACAGTTTTAAATGACTTCTGTCTTTAGCTTGTGAATGAAAACCTTTTTCAGTAGTTCTTGAGTAGATACTTAAAAATTTTTGGATGCTGTTGCAAAACTAATTGAATTTGGTTTAGCATATCAGACTGTAATCCCCCCTGCAAAATGGAAGGGAAGAAGTCTCATACATCTCTGTTTCTCATCCTGTTTTCTCAGCCTCCCTCTTTTTTTGGAAAGGTCCATAAATCATTTTCTGCAGTGCTGCTGCAAGAGCTTTCCTTTATGACCAAAAAAGACTTTGAATGTTTGTATATGGCTTTAGGTTTGGATTTTTTTTCCATTCTGTTTATTTCTTTGCTTATGTGGGAAATGTGTACATGTATGTTTTTCACCTGGCCCGCTTTCCATATCCATGCTATTTCCATTTAATTTTTTTCAATTATATATTTCAGTGACTTTTAAATTCCAGATTTCTACTGGTAGTTTATGAAACTGAAAAAAAAATGTTTAAAACATTAAAGAAAAATTCATTATTCTGAGGAAGGGTACACATTTGGCTTGAGTTCAGGATGCACTGTTCTTCATATCTAGTCTGACTTGTACATACTGTGGTCCATGGAACATAACTTCATCAGGCATTTGATCTCTATTCTGCACTACAGCTTCTCTATTAGGAGCTCTTTTCTGTACGCTGGTTCGATTTTTCACTGTCCTTTTGAACTGTGGTTACCGGAGCTGGACCTAGTATTCCTTGAATCGTCTCCCCAGACCCACATTGCTTCTTTGTACCTGTGTGGTGTTCCCTATGTATGTTCTGAATTCTTATTTACATCCCCTCGCAATCCCTACAGCACTGAGCCTGGGTACTGGCAACTTATCTGCTCCCAGTTATCTGCTGTAGATAGCTTTTTTTTTTTTTTGGTTGCTATTTCCAAGATAAACTCATCTTCAGAGGCTGGTCTACACCATGTATTCCAAGAAGTGTAACTTTCCATTTGACTGTCTGAATCTACTTGTTGATTTAATTAATTAAGTCAGTTTACCTAGTGAAGATATCCTGTCCTCCTCGTGTTTTGTGGTCTATTGCTCTTCCACAAGAGATGCAACCTGGGATTGTATATTACCCTCTGGAATCCGAATGAAGAAATTAAATTTCTTAATAAGAAAATTTAAAACAAAGACTAAGGTAATATTGGAACTTACTAGAAATACCACTACTTCATGATATTTGTCCACTGACTTAGGTGATTTTTCCATTTTTACCCCATTTATCAAATTAACGTAGCCCACAGTGTGGTGCTTTGTTTCAAAAATGTTACTGTCCTGTGGGCGTAAGTAGGGTCCCATAGGGAAAAGCAGAGCTACTAGGTCGGTGTGTTACCTTCATCAGCCAAGCATCAACTGCATCAAAAAGCAGTGAGAAAGGATTTTTACTCGATTTTATACCAAAAGCTAATCAGTAATATTTAAACATAGATACTGAAAAATATTGAAACTTAGTCTGGCTGTTAATAAAAGGGTGTTGCCACCCTTATTTTCCTGCATCACTGAAGATTACATGAGTCTTTTTCTTAGTGTTTATTTAATCTCTGGCACTATGAACTAATCCTAGTGTATACTATTTTTTTCATCATTGATATGATCACTTCGCTTGGCTTTCAAATGTGGGTTTCGAAAATGGTAAGAACCTCTGAAAGTCAAGACTGGTAACCTCTGGATGTGAAGCCTTGAAGTAGTCATGACTTGTTTTCCATTTACTACAATCAGATGTAGCAGTAAATGCAACGGCACTGTTATACTAGTTAAGTGTTGTTTCATAGAATCATAGAATGGTTTGAGTTGGAAGAGACCTCAAAAATCATCTAGTTCCAACCCCCCTGCCATGGGCAGGGATACCCTCTACTACACCAGGTTGCTCAAAGCCTCATCCAGCCTGGTCACCAAACTAGTCAGGCAGGATTTGCCCTTAGTGAAGTCGTGTTGGCTGTCACCAATGACCTCCTTATATTCCATTTGCCTTAGCATAGTCGCCAGGACGATCTGCTCCATGATCTTGCCGGGCAAGGAGGTGAAACTGTAGCTCCCTGAGTCTTCTTTTTTCCCCTTAAAGGGAATGCCAGCACCTGAACAGGGACTTGAACCCTGGACCCTCAGATTAAAAAAAGTCTGATGCTCTACTGACTGAGCTACCCAGGCAACTCCTATGGTTCTTAGCTCTACTTGTTGTAGTTAATGGAAGTTTTCTTCATGCCAGTCAAGAGATCAGAGAACTGTCCTGGTGTCAATTGTTCAGTATCTTCTAAGAGTCTTGACTGGATGAAATACCACTGTATTTATATTAAAGGAAGAGCACTAAGAAACCTCATTTAGGCTGCTGTACTGAAGGAAAGTTACTAGCCATGAGGTTTGTGACTGGAAGTTTACTTACAAAGTGGCCCTTATATGACCTAAATATGTGCCCATTCTTGTTACATGTTTTGTTTAATTTGTGCTGTTAGCTCATCAAGGCAGGGAAGGTGCTTTATTTATTGTGTCAATCTCATCTTTCAAACTCTGTCATAGCTAGCTTCATTTCAGACAGTCAATTAATGCAATTTAAAGCTTGCAAAACGAGAGCATCTTCTCTCAAGCACACTGACTAAAACATATGACAATATATGCAGACTATTCATCTCAATCAGCTGTCATCCATGTCAAAGATTATTGTGCCTTCATTGCTGCATAGGCTACAACACTGGACTGGGATTCAGCTCACTTTGCTTTTGATGTCTCTAAATTGTAAGCATAGTAATCCTGCTCATGATTCAGAAATAAGGAGAGAAAAAATACAGTATGGGTTCCAAGTGCCTGGTTTGGCCTATCATAACTAGTTTAGGGGCTTGTTTTGTTTATAAATTTTAATATTGGCTAAATTCATGTTAGTGTGTTGAAATGAGTTTAACATTGAAAGGTTAAAATGATTGAGTCAGCACAGATGAACGTGGTAACACTGGTTTTCTTTCTTTTCAGAATGTTTCTATAACATATTTCTTATCTTACTCGATTCTGTTAAGAGTTTATCACAAATTTAAGAGACTTTCAGCAGCACAGAATCAGTAACATACATAGTTATTTCTAAAAGTGACTGGCAATAGAGTATTCAACATCTTTTCATACAACTGAAAAAATCAGTGGTGATGGGATTTTTTAGAAAGAACAAACATATTCTCTGCCTTCTAAAAACTGAGTACTAATTTTGAAAATTAATTTGTTTGACTAGTCTCTTGACTTCAGGGGGGCTAATTGCATAAGCAGGCCATTTGTGAGATTGGTCTTGATCATAGCAATGTAAGTACTCTTCAAAAATTCCATCAGTATTCCTGTATAAAATCTGTAGATATAATTGTGAACATTGCCTTGAAATTAGAACAAACAGTGATATTTCAAGTCACCAATAATACTAATATATTTTATGTATAGTGGCTGGGTCCTGTCTGGGAGTGTATACACAGTCCTTTGTATAATTCTTACTTGTTAACTCATTTTCATAAAGTTGATCTAGTCTATTGATTAAAAAACCTGTGAGCTGTTGGATATTCTCTGAGATTTTCGGACAGGAAGGAAAAATGACAAGCTTTTACTTTTTTTTTTTATATCCCACTGAGGAGAAGCTAGTAGTGTCTCTCAAACATTACGTGAATGCAATGAAGATATTGTTCTGTAATGAACAAAAGCAGTGTGGGTCAGTTTATCAGTGTGCTGTATTCCCCCTGCTTTCTCTCATGAGCGGTGCATATAATTAAAGCTTTCAAAAAAAAAAAAAAAGTGGCATGACTCATTACTGGAATCAATATTTCTTTTACCTGCATACTGCACAGTGCATTGAATACATGCAAACAAATTTTGAGATAGGTACTGGAGGCTTTCCTTCAGAGTCTGGCTTTGTAGATTGATTCAAGGCTCTCCACCACCCACATTAAAGCTGATGCCAAATATTTCAGTTGTTCAGAGTGAGCTGTTCTTCAGACATTTCTGTTTCTCTAATTGTGTCCAGGTGCATGAAACTTGTCCAAAGTCTTTGCTTACATAACTAGTTTAAATAATAATAAAAAACTACCCTTCTTTTTTGTATTTGTGTGATTTATGCCACAGTAGTCTGTGGGCACATGGGATTAGCTTTTTGCTCATCTGGACTGGATCTCATCTGAGCCATACATAGCTAATGCTGTCCACCAGGCAAGGTAAAAACAAGGAAGGAGTAAATGGGAATGTAAAGTTAAAGCTTTTTCAGCAGGCAATTTGTGTAAGTGTTTCTGTCTGTAGAAATCATTGTCAGGAAAAAGATACTCCCACATAATTAGAACTCTTTCTCTCCCAAAACCCTCAGGGTTGTCAAGTGTAAGCCAGAGCCAGTCTAGAGAAGGAAAAAGATTATTTTTTTATTGTATTATTTTAATTTCATTATGTTGTTTGACATCTAGAAGGATATATTGATCCAGATGACATTCCCTACCGCATGACAGATAATACCTTAAAAAGACGTCTATATTACTCCAGACTGTTTTGTAAAATTGAAACCAAAATAATCAAATCCCTGAATCACCTGATAATCTGGAAAGTTAGTCTTTCCTCTCTGGTCTCCACAGTAATACATATGCCTGTGGTGTAGCCTTACTTATGTGCTTTACCAGGGACTGGACAATCTGTCCCTGCAATTCCTTTCTTAGATCCAAAAGTATCAAATGAGTGCTCAAACTTGATAACTGAACTCTGTAAACCTAATATACATCAAAGCAATGGGTTATTTCCCTGCCTAGGTTCTGTAAAGAACTCAACATTTGCCTCATGTTGTGGTTTTCTCTGGTGGCTCTGAAGGGAAACTCGACTTTTTGCATTACAAAAAAACCTTGATCTACTGTATGGCTGGCTAATTAGTCACATTTTAAGGTGAATAGATAATTGCCAAATAAGTAGACATCAGGTTTGCAACTCAGACAGAATGCTCTTGCTAGTGTACCTCAAGAAGAAAGTGTTTTCCAGCTTCTGTTTTTGATGCTTCAACATAGGAAACTGCAGGGGGGCTGTTTTTTCTCTTTTAACCTACACAATGAAAGATGACATGACATAATTTTAAGGCAAGCGTGTCACATTTACAAAGGGAAGACTGTTCCTCAAGGTGCACTGAGGGCATATGCTTTCAAGGTTTGTAATAGTGCCATATTTCTCCAGCGGTGAGAATACTTGCGTTGTGAGTGGTCAGTATACATTAACTGATAATGAAACATAGTTATTAGTTAAAACAGAAATATTCACTGGTGGTTTGATTTTTTTTTTTTTTCACAGAAGTGGAAAAGACCAAATGCCAGCGTGAACGAGAAGTAGCTCTTGGAAGTGGAGGCACTTTCTTCCCATGGGAGATAAGAGTTGGTCAGTTCATTCCCCAGTGTGATGAGCGTGGGAACTACCTCCCCACTCAGTGCCATTCTAGCACTGCATATTGTTGGTGTGTGGATCGGGACGGAAATGAGATTGATGGCACCAGAAGCGGCCCGGGAGTTCGACCACCATGTAAGTGGCTGATGTACTTGTTTCTTCTGGGTGTCCCTCCCTTCAAATGCATTGTTTCCCAAATGTGGGGCTTAGTCATACACCTCAGATATAGCACTGTCTTGGAGCAATGCAGATCTTTGCTGTCCCAGTGATGATATGCCTTGTGCTGCAGCCCTTTGGTAACTCCAGCATACGCTTTTCCTTCAGCCAGGGCATCTGGACAGCTGTGGTGAGCC
Source organism: Tauraco erythrolophus (assembly GCF_009769465.1). Taxonomy (NCBI): domain Eukaryota; kingdom Metazoa; phylum Chordata; class Aves; order Musophagiformes; family Musophagidae; genus Tauraco; species Tauraco erythrolophus. The sequence continues at coordinate 88,022,026 of NC_141466.1, read as the reverse complement.
TCTGAATAAGAAGATGGTTTTCTGACTTCTTCTCTGCCTTGAGACTGTGAGAGGCCCCTATAGTTTCTGCCCTCTGGGAGTTGTGGCAAATCTGAATGTGTGGTAACTGACTTGCCTCAGGAAATGAAGGATGTTCCTTCCTACATCTTCCTTGCCTCAGCTGCAAAATAAGATCGGTTTTTCTAAACATTTGAAGGAAAGAGCAATTACAGAGCTAAACATGAAAAGACCTGTTATGTCAATTGCTGCTTCTCTGTCAGCCAAGGGGAAAAATTCAGAAGCTTTCTGCATCTGATTATGGTTATTAGTGTCTGCATACAGGGCTATTTCCTTCTAAGAAGTCTGGCTGTAATTGTGTCTCTGCAAATAACAAGGAGCCTTGTTATACTGTACAAGCTAATTTTTTCCCCATCTGTTTCCTTCTCTATTAACAAGGTCTGAGCACAGCTGCTCCTCCTGTTGTTATTGGGCCCTCTGTTCGACCAGATACAGTACCTCTGCCACCAGGAACGCACTTGCTCTTTGCCCAGAGTGGTAAAATTGAACATGTTCCACTAGAGGGAAACAATATGAAGAAAAATGGTGCAAAAGCACTCTTGCATATTCCAGTAAGTAACCTACTATACTAAGTACATGTGTTTTAGAAGACTTGTGACAAAGATGGAAGTGAGAATGTTTGTCTATGTAATTTGATAATTTATGTTCCAAACTCAATTTTTACTCTTGATTAACATTTCAGTATCCCATCACTTTGTCACTGAAAATTCCTGATCTGACTAGTTAAAAAGCCTCAAACTGAGCTGTAGGAAAAATGATTTGCCTGTAAAGAATAGCTCATAAGACAAAAATCTAGTATTTGTGATCCCACAGGCCTCCAACAGTTCATCATATAAACTTTCCTACACTCACACTTCCATTGGCTTTCTGACTCTGGTATAAAAGTCTAGGAGACCTATAAGAGCAGTATATTGAGAGGCCTTTTTTTCTCTCTTACTCCTTCAAAGTTTCTCCAAAGTCTTAATCTCTTCCTGTTTTTCAGTCAATTCTCTGCACTTCTTGGCTACAGATATATATATGATTATTTTTCTTCTTTTTTGCATCCTTCTCCATATGCAGGCCCAGTGGGTGGTAAATCTTTTTCCTACACTCCTCACTACTGTCTTGAAATCTTTTTTGCTTGAAAATGGATCCCTGATGCTGAGAACCTATCTTTTTCGTTACCTGTGACACATGCCAATTGTCCTCACTTCCAGTTTCATCACATTCATTTGTTTTGCCCGAAGCCTGCGATCTCCGTTTTCATTCCAGTGTTACTGTATTTATAGATAGCAATACCAGGTAGCATGCTGGCCTCTTTTTCACATTACTGTGAATATTTAGTAGACCAAATACTGACTAAATTACACAGATTCAGTTCAATAAATAGTACCGCAAACTGTCTCAGTGTTATGTATTTGCAAAGTGACAATGTTTAGCAGCGCAGAGATGTGGAGATTGTTCTTTAACCTACAGCATTAATGTATGCTGATGAATAAGTGCATCTGTTTTAATGCATAGTTTTGGATCATGTTGCCAAGAAGTTGCAAGTTACAAAAGCAGCAAAGGTGATAGACCTGGGAATCCATGTGAAATTATTGTTCCATCTTGAAAGTCTCTTTCATTTGCTTGGAGGAAAGAGTTTCAACTCCGAACTCTAACTCTAGTCCTATCTTCTTGTTCCTGGAAAATTGCATATATATGTTGCTTGTCCCTGAGCATATTCTTTTCAGTAGAATGATTTATGGAGTATTTGTTTAAACTATTTTTTATTTTAAAAACTGATTTTACCAGAACTTTTTTGAGTTAAATGATGCTACATAAGTGGCACTGCTGAAGTGCAGCCATCATGCATGGGTTGGTGAATATACAGAACACAAGCCAGATTTGACAAAAGTAATTATTCCTCCTTTAAGGGAAAGAAAGGTAGAAAAAAGCTCATGACGAATAACACAGTAAAATGACAACATGAACTTTCTTTGAATGGGTATGCAGGTGAAGTTGTAGAAGTGAGACAAACTGCTCAGTAGTAATATCTACAATGCTTTGTTGAAATAAGATAATTGTAAATAATGTCTGCTAGTTAAAAAGGACTTATAATTGAAAGTATTTTTTTAAGCTGCTCTAAAATGATTGCCACCCAATCATTTTCTCTGCCTGTCCTCACCATGTCCTACCTTTCCTCAAGAATTTGGGGGTTTTTTTTGGCTTGAAACTCAGATCCATAGCTAGTGCTGCTGGCAAATTATTGTTGTTTAGCATAAGCTGATGTAATTTCCTTGCTGACCAACAGGACAAAGTTGTTATCGGAGTTGCTTATGATTGCACAGACAAGATGGTTTATTGGACAGACATCAGTGGCCCTTCGATCAGTAGGGCTAGTCTGCATGGTGGGGAGCCAACAACCATCATCAAAACAGGTAACAGCAAAAAATTCTTTCTCTTGCTGCTCCCTAGGAATGGAATTAGAGAATTGCATTTTGCAGTGTATACTTCCCACGTGTTACCTGAGCTTCAGCATTACAAGTTGGTGTTATTTGGATACACAATAACCAAAAAGTCTGATTAACGTAAAATGAAAAAAGATCAGTTCCTTGTGCAAAAGCCCTTCACTGCCTTTCCACTGCTAAGATAGGCAAGAAGTGAGTTCTCCTTAAATAAACTAAGTTTAAGGCCAGAAGTGGGAGCAGCATGTCAGTGAGATGTTTCTGTCCTTACTTGCAGGATACTGTATCTGTCTAACCATTGAATGTCTTGTGAACATCTGTGAGGACATTTTAATTGAAAGCTGAGGGATTTGAAAGATGAATCAAGCTACTATGGTTGTTTTGGAGCGCATCTCAAGGCATTAATGAGCGTTCAGAGTCTCAAAGTCTGGGCTTTGAACAGTGTCTCAGCTCCTCATAGAAATGTTTAGAGGATTTCTGTACCTGATTACAGTCTGAGGGTGTGCTTATATTCTCACTGTGTTTAACAAAGAAAAAAACCTCCTCCTTTGGATGCTTTGTCACTTCTGGGGAGGAATCTTGAGGTAGGCTTGAGGCCTTTACTGCTCTCTACCTGTGGTGGCATCCTTAGGGCTGCCACTGTAGTGGGGCAGCACAGCTAGCACTCTCAGGGCAAATCCCCAGGTCATGACATCTCACATTTTTAAAGAGCACTCAAGACCTCCCTTTTCTGTGTTGAGTCTGGATAACATAAAAGACTCTGTATGTGCTGTGTTGTGCCCAGCCTGGCAACCTTTGTGTAGCCCACCTCTTTTACAGTGATGTCTTTTCAACCATACAGATCAGAAAGGGTGTTCCAGCATCCTTCCTGAACAGGTCCCATGTCCCTGGCCATGAGGAACGGAACACGTAGGTAGGCTAAGCTCAGACTACTGTAGATAGGTGTTATTCATGCTTACAATGATGCAATGAATGCAAGATGTAAATATGTGAAGAACGAAGGTTATCTTTGAAACCTAGGTCATGTGTTGGGGTAGATCCATCGTTATTCAATGTATTTATGATCTGAAAAGGGGATGATGGATTGTCAGTTTGCTATTGAATGGATATTGAACACAATCAAAATAAAGCTGATTAAAGAGTAGCATTTATATGTTCACATGGAATATCATCTGTGGGTGTCACTTTTTGATTTTTCTTCTGGTAAACAAGGTAGGTAGTCCACTGGCTAGCTGAGATTTGGTTATGTGTAGTTCTTTTCTCTCCTGTTCTCTGCCTGTCAGCTGGTGAGGAGGGAAGTTGAAGAGGAGAACCCCAGCTCTCTGTTCCTGGGCTTGGGGATCAAACAGCTGAGAGGTGGTTAGAAACTGTTTCAGCTGTGACTTTCTGTGCCTCCCACTCAAGCTGTAAAATAAAAGTGAGTAAAGCCACCTTGTTTGGTTTTTGCCCTTGGAGTTGCTCAAGGATTTAAGAATTGGACTAGTGAATATTGTGGGGTTAGTGCTTTTACAGTTTATGTCCTGTTTTTGTACTCTTTCCTCCAAGACTCTACTGCTTAATGCAGTCCATGTTCACTTTCTTTAGGAGGGTAGGTATAAGCCCATGCATCTTAAATACGAAAACGTTTTCTAAATGGTAAAGGTTAAGGAGAAGGACAGGTTTGGAGAACAAAGTGAATGTGTGGGCATTAAAAAAACAACGACAAAAGTAACTGGAGGCACTTGTTGATTATTAGCATCCTTAGGATTCTAGAACACCTGTGAAGTCAAGATACTGGAGAAGATTGCCCTTGCTTTGGATCCTTTGCAGCTATTGTCACAAGAATTCAGGAAATTATTTTAGAGAAATGATCAATCAGTTTTAAAACTCTGCAATAAATTTGCTTTAGTTTTCTTTGGATGTGTTGTCTCTACTTGGAGTTTGTGCTTCGGAATAGTCACTTTGCTGAGACTCCATTCAGGCTTTTAAGGGCAGCAGAGAGATGAGTGCAGCTTGGATTGTACCGTTGTCCTCGGAAGTGAAAAGGAAGACCTTAAGGCCATCCCTAACCATTACAGCAATTATGGAGCTTCATATTTCTGTACAACTTTATGGCAGAGATATTTGTAAGACTTCTTTTTCATCCCAACATACTTAATCTGAAAGGGACTCTAACCTGTGGTGCAAGCATGTGCCTGTACAACTACAAATTTTGTAGGTAAAGCGTTTCCAATTTCCACTATTAAGGGATTTTCTCAGATTCCACACTTTAAAAAGTGAGGGAAATTACTATTTCTAAAAATGTTACATGGATATGAATTAGTCTGTCTAGTGAGAGCACATGCGCTAAAAATCTTGCAGTGTATAAAATGTTTTAGAAATATTTATGAAGACTTTCAAATAAATTTGATTATTTTAGATAATTCAAGATGCTTTAATGCCACATGGAAACCACACGGTTTTTATCTGCTGCAAAAAACGTTGTATGTGTAAAGACATCTTATGGTTTCTGTTGTCCTGTTGTTTGCAGAGGAAGTGAATGCCATTCCTGAAGATATGTTGAGTGACGTTGCACTTTACTTTCTGTATGTTCACTCTCCCTTCAATAAGGAGTCAGACCAAAAGAAGGTTGAATATTCAGTATTTGAATGAATGTCTTCTATGCTGGCCAAAACTGAAACTTTAAAATTTCAGGAAACAGGAAAATGCTTCCCTCTCAGAAGACTCATGAGACTTCTTTGTTTTGTTTTGATCTTTGCCTTTTTTCTCCTGTGAGCTGCAGCTGCTTTCTTCAGTTCACATGTATTTTTGTGGAATGCACTGCTTTTTTGTTTGTTAAAACTCTTGTGATCCAAGTTGTGTTGCTTTGCAGAAACATGTTTTATTGTGGACCCCTATCCAGTTCTCATCTATCCCTGCAGCTGTATAGCCTGTGGAGGTTTTCTGAGCTCTGCAGCTGGGGAGGCAGGTCGGGAAGGAGAGCTTTCCTCTTTGTTGTAGTTGCTTAAGTCGTATTGGCCATACATGTCTGTGCAAGTCTGTCCCCAGGGACAGAGCCTGATGACAATATAGCAGGAACACATTTGTGCTTCTGGAAAGACTGGTGATACATGAAGCCTATATATTCCATTACCCCTCCATGGGGGATAGTTTTTTCTGGCTCACTGTCAACCAGACAAGAAAGACACTTATTTTAGACTTCTTTAAATGTCCTGGCATATAGCTAAAGAAAGGAAGCTAGTCAAGGAACAGGGGCTCCTGGGAATCAGTGGCAGCAGATCTTTTGCCTGCTACTTTCTGTTTCCTAAAGAGGCTGGGAGCTCCTCCACCACCATTTAGTCAGTGATCTTCTGATCCCAGACACTGGGGATTGTCACCACCATCACCTCAAAATGAGGCCACTCTCAGTAGCCTCTGCCATTAGCAAGAAAAGAAGTAGGAACATTTGAGGGTCTCAGGTAAATGTGAAGTGGTTTCTTGCAGATGACAGATTTAGCTCCACAGAGGCACTTGGAGAAATACAAGTAGTAATGTGAAGTCAGTGTAACTAAAGTATGCCCAGATACCCTTGAGAGTAGTAAAGAGATAACTGATTCACTTTTACTTTCTTGAGCCCCACCCCATGTATGAGTTGTGAGATACATCTTATTTGTTCTTTTCTGCCTCTTGAGCAATGAATATACATCCAAAATGTCATCTGTCCAGGTTTAGTGTGGTAGGTGTAATCCACCTATGTGAGAGCGCAGAGGCTGTTTAGGCTGTTGTGCAACTACTATTCATAGCAAAGTCACAGGAGCAAATTTTAGACAGCTCTACCCAGTGCTGTGAACCAAATGTGTTTTCTCCAGAAAGGTTGTTTGTCTTACATACTGTTTGTTTAATGGCTGTCAGTAAATAAGCTTGAGAATTAATAGAAAGCTAATGGGCCAAATTTCCTCATTCTTAGGTATTTACATGATGTGTGGATCTGCATTTGAAAGGTTGTTGTTGTTTTTTTTCAACAGCTGGCTGATGTGAAGGGTCACTTCACCTCTTTTTGGGAGTGATCACATACAATTCTTTCTTTTTCTATTGGAGCTGAAATTGGACTAAAATTTATTTGTATCTGTCTTTGGCTTCATTACATTCCAAAAAGCCTGCCTGCTCTTTTAAATAGATATATGAACCTTGAAAAGTGTAGAACAGTTTTTCATGATGGCTGAATTAAACCTTGGAGTGCTATGTATTTATTCTGCATCCTTCATCTGAGTTAGAAATTACTAATGCTAAAGCAGTAAGGTCATTATCTGCTATTTCCTGTTGCTTTTGGAACAACTAACTGTCCAAGAAAAACTGTGCACATACAGTACTAAAACATGTTCCAAAAAGAGTTGCTCTGCAAAAACAAATAACTGGAATTAAATTCCATCAGTTAGCTAATATCATTGTCTCTAGTGTCTTAGAGTTATCTTTAAGTATTGCGTTGGCTAAACTTTGCATAAATTGAGTTTTCAGAGGGGTGCCAGGTATGCCAGTACCACAGAAGGGAAAATAGTAAGGATTATAAAATCCATTCTAGATCTTGACCTGCTAAGGAGAGTAGAATAAGATTCGGATAATCTCTACTGTGTGTTTCTCTGCTATCAACTCTTTTTCTGTGTCTGCCCCTAGAGGAGAGCTTACATGCATGATGAATTGGTTCCTCATAGAATTTGTCATTCTATGTATTTATGAAAGTTCTGTGTGTTTCAGCTTCGTAAGACAAAAGGTGTATTCCTCTTCCAGCTGACATGAAGGAGCTTTTGTTGCACCACAGCCAGAAAAATGAAGAAAACTTATTTCGGTTAAGAGTTATGCTTATGAGGCTGACATTGTGTATAGGGAATAAATATAATGCCTAGGCATGTTTTTTCTCTGATCTCCTGCAGATTTGGGAAGCCCTGAAGGCATAGCTGTAGATCATCTAGGTCGCAACATCTTCTGGACTGACTCTCAACTAGATAGAATAGAAGTGGCTAGGCTGGATGGGCGCCAGCGTCGCATCCTTTTTGACACCGGCCTGGTGAACCCCAGAGCAATTGTTGCAGATCCTATGAGAGGGTAGGTGTATGTTGTCAAGAGACAAGTGCAAAGCTTGATTTTATGTATGTGTGTATTTATTTATTTAACACAAGTGTATACTCTAAGTCCATGTTTTCAGACTGTTTGTAGACAACAATAGGACTATCTTTGCCTAAAACAACTAACAAACGGAAATGGAAAGATCTGCTTGTGTCCTGTGTCAAAGTGGTACACGAGAAATAAAACTTCTAAAATGCGTGCTAGGTAACACTGCGATATTTTGCTGAGAGGTTTATCAAATACTTATTTGTACCTCGATTTCAGTACGTTGTTTGCAGGATGACAAGTGTTGCCCTTACCTAAAAATCTTTTTTTTTTTTTTTTTGGGGGGGGGGGGGGTAAGATTACTGGTCTAAAATACTAGATTAAGCAATCATTTTTCATTTCCATCATGACAGCCCTTCTTCCTGTACAGTGTTCCTTCTTTGAAAACTCCCATGGTGGCTCTTCTGCCATCGTTTTCACTTCTGTCATTCAGTTGCCTGAGAAGGTCCTATTAGGCTTCTATTTGAAGATGCAGATAACTACATACTTTAAAAATTGAGCCTGTAAGATGCAGTCACAGAAATAGCCAAGCAGAGTGTCAGTAGGAAAGTGTAAACATTTTCATGTTACGGCTCCAGCCTGAAAAAATGGAATTATATGCATAATTTTATGTAGTCTTTGATATGTTGACATTTTTTCTCTGAATATTGGAAGAAATACAGGAAAATTAAAACTAATACAGAATCCATGGTAGTACTACCTGTCCATTAATGTCTGAACTTGCCTGCTGTTGTTCTGGTGCGACTTTCTGTAGCATGGCCACTGCTGAGAAGAGACACTTCAGTCAAAATACTCTGAAGCACAGAAGCAAAGGGTCTTTCTTTTCATTCTTGAGTTGCTGGGAAGCTCTACTAAATGTTTGCTTAATTGATATAATAGGCATTTGGAATGCTCTTACGTGAGAATTCATTTATAAACAAAGGTACTATATTTCTCGGGGAAAGACTTTTGGAAGGTGCATCCTCATTTCAGATGTTTGTAAACAAGTTTTGTAGTGAGAAAAGAATGCATGTTATCCATGAATATTTGAGTGATAGAAAATGAAATGAAAAGTAACAGTACTGACTTCTCTAATTCCTTTAACATAAAGTAAACTTTTACTTAATAGTCACATAATAGTGGGGTGGAAACATCCGTAGATGTACATCGAGTGACAGCATAACAAGGAAAAATGAATGCACTTTGTGGTGTGAGAAAAGGGGAGAGGTACAAGGGTAATCAGATTGCGGAGAGACGTCTGCTCTGTGCAGAACTCCACTGGCGGAGTAGGGCTCTGGATTCAGGTCAGGCAGTATGGACATCTTAGTAGATTTTGCATGTATATGTGTTAAGTAAACAACAAAGGTGCTTGTGTTGAGGGGCCAGGTAAATTCTCAGCCACAGAAAGTGCATCGAAAGGCCTGAGCAACCTGATCTAGTTGGAGATATCCCTGTTCCTTGCAGGGGGGTTGGACTAGATGACCTTTGAAGGTCCCTTCCAGCCCTAACCATTCTATGATTCTATGATTCTGTGAAAGGAAAAAACAACCAGTAACAAATGACTGTTAATAGTAAAGCATCAGTGAATTAATTCTCCTCTGACTGTAAACTACTCTGATTCCATTGTATGTTGCACACTTGGTGCACTGAAAAGAAAAATGTAGCTTTGAATGAATCCCACAAATGTACGCTGAATGCTCCTGCTTGCTTAGCCTGAGCAGACACAATGGGCAGTGAGAACTGTGGATGTATGTTTTGAATGGTCCTCAGAACTGTTGAAATAGAGGTATAGAGGTCTCTTTGCCTGGCATCTTGCACTTAACCTAAACAATGTAGAAAAAACGTTTCTTCTCAGGTGTGTGCTTTCTCTTTTTGTTTTTAACGGAAGTATAAAATTTGCTAAATCTTTACTGTATTTTTGTTACTTCTATATCAAAGTGCAATGTAATCCTTCTTTTTTATTTGAATGATTTAGAATCTTAGAACAGAATCATAGAATTGTTTAGGTTAGAAAAGATCTTTAAGATCATCGAGTCCTGCTGTTAACACTTAGAGGGCATGCATGTTACTTTTGTGCCTTCAGCATTTTCCTTAATTACAAAAATCTTTTGAGATCAGTCACTGTCTTAATTCTTGCATTTTTCTTCTTCAGAAACTTATACTGGACTGACTGGAACAGAGAAGCTCCTAAAATTGAAACCTCATACATGGATGGCACAAACAGAAGAATTCTTGTTAAAGATGATCTTGGGTTACCAAATGGGCTGACATTTGATCCTTATTCCTCAATGCTGTGCTGGGTAGATGCAGGTAAAGAGGTGCTAAAATCTTTCTTCATAACAGTAGTAGAATAAGTGTGTCTGATCCTGAAATTATGCACAGCCTATTGATGTTTATAGCTCTTTGGGCTGCATCTCAGAATTCATGCCTTTCTTTTTGGTTTGAATAATCTCTCAATTTACTTTTTAAAACCACTGTGACATTGACATGAGACTGTGTGCAAGCTGAAAGATTTCAATTCGGATCACAAAACTTTCTAGCAATACAACAGGCTTATATCTGTGTGTCTGGTCTGTGGCTGTCTCTTTAGGTGGTGCTTAGGCCTTTATAGAACAAGTTGTGAGTTTAAGACCAGGAAAAAACACTGATTCATCTAATCTGGCCCTACAGAATGTCATCCTGGCACTATTGTTTTAAGACCTGTAACCTTAGGCAAAGTCTGGCTTATGTTTGACTGAATAAAGTCTTGAAAGAGCAATTCATACTAGATTTAAAAATCAAGAGATGAAGGTTCTGCCACTGACCCATTGTTAGTTTAGTGCTAGTGTCTTACCAGTTTAAGAAAATGTGTGCTTTTAATTCTCATTTGAACTTTTTTTTGCATTTTGCTGTCTTTCTCCCTGTAGACTTTGCCAGAGATCTCCTCCTGTGTAGGTGCTTTTACACTTCAAGTCACCTTTCAAATTCTTGATAAACTAAAAAGATCAAGCTCTCTTTCACTGTAAGACACTTTCTCCGACCTTCAAACATATCTCCTTGTGGTATCTTTCTTTTTTCTCTCTCTCTCTCCCCTGTTCTTGTGTTTGTCTCTTTTCCTTTTTCTCTGATTTTGAAACCCACTACTTAAGAGAAACCTACAGGTGTTTACACTCACTAGCAGTGTTCCCAATGTGTATAGTAGCTTTACAGCTAGAACTTTTTGCACCCTACGTAGAATTTACACCCACATCTAGAAGTTAGATATTCTTTCTTCAGTCTTGCCTTCATGGCCCAACCCAGCAAGTGTTTTGGGAACATGCTCACCAAACTAACTTTGCAAAAATGCCTTCCAGAGAAGCTGGAACTGGTCAATGTTTGAAGTATCCCTCTAGAATGGAGGAGACTTTCTGTCAACTTCCACACCAGCCCGAGGATGCTGATATTGTAGCCGGAATCTCAGCTTGTGAGCAATGGCCATGGCTGCACTAGACATCTGTGTTCCTGTAAATTAGGTGGTGTGCTGATTAGCATTAGCACCAAAGTACTTTTCCATCCAGTCTTTGGTGCACACAGACAGATGTGCCATGGGGGAGAGCTTTGGCTAAGCAGCATACTGAAAGACCTCTAGGAAGTTTTACTCTGTTCATGCTTGCATGCTTACACTTGTCCTTCATTCCTCATGAGAGCTCTCTTGCTCTGGTTCAAAGACTTAATTGTTTCACTACACCCAGGTACCAAGAGGCTGGAATGCATGAACCCTAATCAGCTTGGTCGACGAAAGATTGTTGAAGGAATTCAGTATCCTTTTAGTGTTACAAGCTATGGGAAGAATTTATACTACACAGACTGGAGAAGGTATGTTATCGGCTAATCTGCTAAAGGAATTATGGAGTGCTTTAATCTGTTCTGCTCCCTGGTAGAAACTGAAGTATATACTGCATTTCTCATGTCTGACCTCTGACACGTTCCTGGTTTTTCGCTTTCCTGGCAATAGCTGATGCAGGGTAGAGTGGATCTGTAGAGTTGACCTACTGATGTTGCCAGTTAACTGAGTTTTCGTTTTCAGCATAGTGATTTGGCCTCTAAGAGAATGCTTTTAACGCTGAGCATTTTTGGGAAAGGAGTGGGAGCTAACATGTTTTTCCTTATGGCTGTACTTGCTGCATTGTAGAGGGCAGAAACTCGTCACTCATGGCATTCTACACCCTATATTATCTGAATGTTCAACCAGAAATAAAAGAAATATTTTTACTGTCTCTATGACACTTCCTTTGTTGCAAATGATCTAAAACACTGACATATGATGAGGAATTTAAAGTTTACTATATTTTCCTCCATGCGTTTTTAAATTTTTATTTTTCCTTGATGTAAATAGTTAAGTGGGCTCTATCTGCAAACTCTTACACAAATGACTCCATCAATTGCAGCAGGAAGATCTATTAATATGTGTAAGAATTTCCAAGCTAGAACATAACAGCTGGGAAATGCTATTCTGGTATAGGCTTGTATAAATGGGAAACTGTGTTACAGATCTCTCAGTTGACTGCCCTTTTATTTTTAGGAAGAAAAGATTGCTTTTGACTAGCTGTATTTCTTCCAGATATTAGGCTCCACCTGAAATACAACATTGTCCATAATCATTATGCATAATAGCTGCAATGGCAAGTAAAGCACAAAAAATGTCAGAGAGGCAGCATATGGAGAATGTGTCAACACTACTAACAGATATGTTCCTGTAGAGGGACATTGTCCTGTGTTGGAATTACCTTCAAAATTAGTAAGGTGGCTCCCTGCTAGATTTCTTAGCTGCCTCGACTGAAGGTTATGACGTATTTGAGTTGTCCAGAAAAGATGAAGTCTTGGAGGATTTTGCTTCTGACATCACTTCCTAATTGTAAAAAAGAAGCAACTTCAGATTTCTTCTCTTTTTTTCTCTTTTGTTTTGTTTTCCCCTGTACTTCCACCTTCATCTCACTTCTGTATATTCTCTTCTGCACACGACAGAGATGCTATTGTAGCAGTGGATCGCACAATTTCAATAGAAAAGGATAACTTCCAGCCTCACAAGCGCTCCCGTCTCTATGGAATCACAACAGCCTTTGCTCAGTGCCCAGGAGGTAATCCAGATCATTCTCAATTTTTTACAGCTGTGCAACACCTTAGTGTATAAATGAACCTAGCAACTCGCATTGATAGGCTGCCAGCTGATCTAGGTAGCTAGTGAATAACTGGTCAGTGCTTGGATTTCCATTACTAAGAAGTTAAAAGCCACCTGTTTTTTTACTCATAAAAGCAGTTGTTGTGGTAGCCATATTAATCCGGAATAGGGAGGGAAGAAGGGGCATGTTCTATCCTTTATGAAAAGACAAGTGTACAATCAAGATGAGGATCTCACATGGCAAAAGCTGCTATGTTGTCATCATCTAAATCGAATGCTATATTCATGGCTAGAGCCTTATTTACCTATTTTTAATTTTAAACTACAGAAATAGCATGGTCTTCCAGATGTCCTTAATGAGTTCCTGTGTTTTTAAAAAGGGAATGTTCAGAAAACAGCAAGTGGTAGAGGAGCAGGTCTGGTTTTTCTGCTCCATTGAATGTTAAGTTTTTTAGATATGTTATTGAAAAATCCCTTGTGAAGCTTAGAAGAGAGGAAGTTGATACCATTGAAATAACAATTTGTCCTTGGGGAAGCAATATCACTGTTCAGTTATGTTATTCTTAGCAAATCACAGTTAGGAGAAGAGTTTACTTTTTTATTATTACAATGTAGCTGGAATTATAGAAGTTGTGGTATTTTTACTTTAGGCCTAAAAAACCCCTAAGATAATTTCTCTTTGAATTATTCAATATATAGTAAAATACATACTTTAATTGGAAGCTTGGTTCAGAGCTTAAAAATGTATATAAATGTCATAATTAAGAAACCGGTTACGTTGTTATTACTAGTTAATTCACCGTTCCATTTTAGTAGGCAGTGTAAAAGAAAACAACATTGTGTGCTCTGAGTAAATGCTTATGTTTATAATGTTCGGAACCTTGATATCATTTGTTTCTCGTCATGCGTCTATTTCAAGTATTTTTCTGGGACAGATGCCTTTCCCCTCAGGTACACTGCTTCTGGCACTCCCTTCACTTTCATTTTACTCTTCAACGTTAACACACTCCTCCCCACCAACCCAATTTTTATTTTCATGAGTCATTCCTCAATGTTTTTGTTGTGAGTGGAATCCAGGGGTGATACCGTGTAGCATTTTGGACTTCGTCCCCGTGTTACACTTTCTGGTTTTCCTCATTCAGTGTCTCTTCATTCTAATGTCTGTGACCACTTGGCCAGTTTATGAAGGGCATTTCAAGAACAGCCCAGTTTTTTTCATGTTGCCTCTCCTGCTCTGTCCCAATATCTTGATCTTTCTTTGAGGTGAATATTGGAAGCTGACACAAGGGATATGATAACTCTCATCTCCCCAAAGCATAGTTTTGTTTCACTCTCAATCTCGTTATGGCTTGTTTCTCTAGTGTAGTCATGAAATCTGCACTTCTTTTGTATGTACATGTTTTAGATTTTATTGTGTTTTTGCTTTGGTTTTTTGTTTAACATTTGACATCTCTGTTCTTTTGCAGGACATAACTACTGTACAGTGAATAATGGTGGTTGTACTCACCTCTGCTTGGCTACCCCAGGAGGCCGTTCTTGCCGCTGCCCTGACAACACAGTTGGAGTGGATTGTATAGAAAGAAACTGAGAATTAAAATAAGCTTTAAAGCCGCAGACACCTTTTGAATATGTGCTGTAAACATTTCACTCCTATCAACACAATCAGGCCCTGAAGATAAGTGTTCCATGCTGCTGACAGCAAGCCACAATGCGCATATGCAGACGCGAACAGGGGCAATGACTGTTTTGTAGCAGTTAGGCTAGACAGAGCTGCCCAGGTTGGGTCCAACTGCATCTTGTTCCTTATAATAGTATCTTCTTGCTTTTAAAGGTAAATGTGGAGGCCTTACTTACACCTCTGCTGGGCTAGGACAATGTGTCTCTTGGCAAAATTAAAGTAACAAATACCAGATAGAGTAAAGAGGATGGCACAAGTCAAGTCTTGAGACTGAGATATAATACCTCAGAGTATGCAACAGTTATCTGCATAATGGCATGCTTAGCCCGTTGTATACATGGCTGGACCATACTTCTAGCTGAGAAGAAACCAGGGGGCCCCAAAGGTGAATAGATGTGGGTGGGAATGCCCAGTACTATCACAAATTTAATACCCAACTGCATTCCTTCCCATTATCAGTCGTTCCACTTCCAAAACTTGAATCTCAACTTTTGACTCTTGTATTACAGAAATACTTTGTCGATGTGCTGTGAGAGTAGTTCTCACCCTAGCTCTTGTGATCCTTTCCCACAGAACGTGATGCTTTATAGATAATCAACACTGCTTAGTGGATGTATTTGAAGTTTTTGTTGAATTTTGAGAGATTTGTTTTTCTTCTGAGGTAGATTCCTGAGTAGTTTCCTAAAATCCACTCAACAGACTTTAGACATAGATCTCAATTGCTGATAGTTCATCAAAGAATGAGTGTTGGTTCATTTTTGAGGTGTTTGGTTTCAAAGACACACACAGTCATATTTGTTTCCTGAGAGCTTTTAAAATAATTTTTCTATGTTTGATTCTATAAGCCTGAAAGCAGTCTTTGAATTCTATCCTAGCAAACTTTCTTCTTTAGCAAACCATGCCATGCTTTTTCATAGAACCATGAGAAATCATGACAGTTAAAAATCTGGTTTGGAGAAATGTCAGCTCTGTCTTGGTGCTTAAAAGAAAAGAGCTAGTGATGCCCCATTTGTGTGACAGTGTTAAGTAACAGCCAACAGACGTGCTGAAAGTCAAAGCAAAGTTGTTTTCATCATCACCAGTAAGTTTAGAGCAGGGAGGGAAAATAAAAATGAATATTCTTATGTTAAATTAGCAGTACAAATCTGGGAGTGAAGTTTGGCTTCCACACTGTGTGTTAGGAAGGAAGCTTACCCACAAGCCAACTTGCAGCAGCAAAGCAAAACAGGGCTTGTGAGGCTTCTGCCAGAGCACATTTCACAATGTCGTGATCAGAGCAGTAAGCTAACAAACCCATTTCCTCACTTCCTCTTCAGACACAACAGTAAGAGTTTTAAACAGAGCCAATTCTGTGTCTTAACTGTGTGACATCTTCCTCTTAAATTGTGTATTTATCATAAAATAACAAAGCATATAAACATTTTAAAGATTTTTTTGTATAACTTTTTATAACTTTTAATTCATTTTATTCGTACACTTAATCAGGTATGTCTTACTGTAAACATCAAAAACGTGTTGAAATGAAGGTGCTTGATAACTCTTTCTCCAGAATTATTCACGTATCTGGTGAAATATTAAAGTTTACACTCTGTACAGGTATCTACAGTCAATAAAAATTTTTGGTTTTTATTTTCTATAAAAAAAGTAAGTCATGCCTGCGGAAGGAAGTGATATGTGGTGTCTCAAATCTCTTTTCCTACTGAGTTCTGGGTTTTAGCTAACTCTCATATCTAGTGATGATAATTTCTCTTCTAAGATGCAACACTATAGGGGAAAAACTGCTATTGGGGCCTTTGTATTTTGAAAACCAGTAGGATACTTTTATTCAAAACAAATATGTGAGAGCACTTAAAGAACATACAGCTTCCCCTCTTTTGACACAGATTTGTCACTGGTTGTGAACTCTTGTTTAACTTTGTCAGGTAAGCATAATTCAGTTATACCATTCTGCAGACTTCTACATTAGTGGGAATATAGGGCAAGGAGTGGATTAAATGGGAGACAATTTATACCTTTGCTCAAAGATGCCCTGGTGCCGAGTTTCTAGGTGATGGGGTGCTTTGCTGCCTGGTGCCACAACAGGCAGGCTCTGTGTGTGGCTGCAGGTGTGCTGTGGCTGTAGGGCAAGTTGCAAGCTAAGTGAAGTGTGGCCTGCTGGAGATGGTAATGCTGAAATTTAAACTCCTCAACTTTTACAGCTATAGCGTGTCAGTGCCTCAAGGGATGGCAAAGGGCTCTGTAGTACTGTGTAGATGGACAGCTGGAGAACAGCGTGCCTGTCAAGTGAGCCATTGGAAAGGCAGACGGTGGGGCAGAAAGGACAGCTACTGGGATCTAAAGGGTGGTGTGTGGAGTTATGGGAGGAGATTGGTGTTGATCTGTGCTGGGGACTACACATGGAATTGGAGAGAATTGAGCCTTTAGTTCGTGCTTTGCTGTATGCATTGATTTTTTTTTATTCTGATCCTTTAAAATTGATGATTGCCTGCTTTATATTTGGACCAACACAATATTCCTCTTTGTGCATTATGACAATTACTCATTTACTAAACCCCAGTCAGCTAATTCTGTGCTAATCAGTGAGCAATGACAAAGATGTCAAGGCAAGTACACCTCAGCAGAACTTCTAGTGTTAATGTGTGAAATCCTATGTAGTCTGTAGGACAAAGAGAGAAACGATATTACTGTGGACTGAATTTTTTAGACTGAGTGACTCTGTTAACTCTGGTATCACATCTGACAGTAGATAGCCCTAGATTAGGGGAAGCTTTAGCAGATCTGTGCCAGCAGTGTACATGTGGCAGTTTACAGAACTTAAAAGCAACCTTCAGCATTCGAGTCCCTAAAAATGAGGAAGTTTTTAAAAGCTCAGACATCAGGTTTTGTTTCCCAACAAATACCTGTTGCTACCTTCTGCTGTTGTAGCTCTATGTCAGAGTGCAGCAAGGGCAAAGCTGTTACTGATTTGGTAGGTATCATGTCAGGTACTGAGCCTGATAGCAAGGCCCGCAGAAGCAGTGGCTTCACCAGCAAGTGACCGGTCCCACTGTACCCCAAGTGAGGCAGATAGTGCTGATGAGGGTAGTTGAGTTCAGCCCATGAGCCAGACCACCAAGCAAATCTGTAATGACAGGGTAGATCCAAAGTGACGTTTGGAAGTCGAGTCAGGATCAGGTCTGGACACAGTGACCAGGATCGGTGATTGCCAGTCAAGTCTGTAGTGGTGAGGCAGGCCTGCGGTCAAGCTGGGAGGTTGTCTAATATCTGGATCACTGTGGTGCATGGCTGTGGCACAGCTCAGGTGAGGACCAGGGTGAGAACCTCAGCTTTAAAGCAACCTTGAAAGGAAAGAGGGTTGCCCTCACTGGGGCACCTCAGCAGAGCTTCTTGAGGAAGAGCTTCTGCTGAAGTTCCTTCAAGTTTTCTTCATACCTTCTATCAACTGGCTGGCCTTGAACAGCCGGCTGAGCTGCTAGTGGTGGGAGTGTGCTCTGGGTCTTGACACTCTGGAGTTCTTTATTCCCATACACGTTTCCTTCTTCATTGAATCTTGCTAAATCTTTGGCCTCTAAATGATCTGTGGTGTTGAGTTCCTTATATTAATCACAGTCTGGTCAGGAATCTCATCCTTTGTTAGAATTTGGTATGAGCCATTTCAGGGTGTCTATCTTGTGCCTATCATGTTTTTCAGTTAAATGTTCACAAGTATTTTGAATGATAAAAATGTGGATTTTCTGTTTCCTTCTTCTAACCCTAGAGAACGGTATCTCTTAATGGCATCTCTTTATAACACAAGGTTTTCTCATGCTGGCCTGGGTCTAATTCATCTACCCAATCCTTTTTCAGACTATTGCTTATTAGTATCTGACTGCTGTAGTCTTGCTCAGGAGCAAGTAAATTTCAGATATATTTTTGCATTATGTTTTGGGTTAAAAAGGTAATAGAAAATAGGTTGTGTTTTATTTCATTATTAACATTATCTTTTTAGTATTATTACAATAGGCTGGGACTTATAATAATGTCAGTGTCTGATGCTGTGGTTGTTGAAGAAAAGATTCAGTGTAACTGCAGTTCACCTTTTTTGCTACAAGAGAATAGCAGATTCCCAGGTTTTCCAGGCAAGGAGAACAATTGCTTTAATGGTTAAACGAAAGACAAAATACTACTTAGATTTATTCAGAGGTAAGGTAAATGTTTTCTTAAATGCTTCCATTCAGATTTTCCAGCATACACAAAAATATTAATGATAAGACCATTAGTGATATTTATCAATGATGTAATAAGTTGCAAAAAAAGTGAAATCTAGTGGAAGTAGTACTGTCTTCCTGATGGCTTAGTGGGGTGGTTCAGCCACTTTTCTATCTGAAGGGTGTTTGAAAACCCTGACTTTACTCAATTTTTAACCTGTGAAGAACTCTCTCCTCATGGTAAAAATCCAGTGTGGCTTTCTGAAACCCAGCATCCTGTCCAGTGTTGTTCCAAGTTGGCAAACTGCTTGCTCTGCAGTTCTCCAATTGCACAGTTTTGTCACAACATATTAGATTTTTAACTCACATGCATATAATTAAGAATGACAGATGATTACTAGAGGATAATGGCCCCTCAATGGCAGTGTCACTATGCATCAGTTTAACCTATGGTTAAATGCAAACTGGTTTTTGTGTAGTATTTCATAGTGTATTGCTTGGAAAGCTTGCTGAAAAAAAAGCAGATTGTGAAACATGTATGGCTATAGAGACCACAGTTAGAAGCAGCCCCCTGCTTGGCTTGCTTGTAAGAACTAAATATTAACTCCAGAAGCCAAGTCCCCAGCTGAAGATCTGGCAGCAGTTTGTTCATCAAGTGATTGAATCACCTCCTTTGTTTAAATTCTACTCCACTTGAAATCTGTCCTTTATCTTAAAAATAAGTTTAGGACAGCATGTCAGTAAACAAGGTGAAAGATCAGTATATTGCATCCTGCTAACGTACATGTTGATGACTCTGGAGCTTTGCTTGACTAACAAAAGGCTCAGCGGCCAGTGGAATGCAGTGAGTGGTCTTCCCTGCTGCTTCGCTGCAAAGCAGATGGGGCTGCGGTAACTTAATGCTCTTCTTTTTTTTTCCAGAAATATTCTGGAGTTGATGAATGGGGACAGACTGCCAGTCCCACAAGTAGCCAGGATAGTGTATTTCAGCCTTTGTCTTCTTTGTCTGAAGTATTCACCAGAATCTGTTCAGTTTGTGATGATGTTGCTCGCTCTGGGCAGGCAGTGTTTCCTACCCGACGGGGTGCCTAGAACACAGCGAAGGCACACAGAGGAGCTGCGTGGTGCAGGGCCTTCAACACGAGGAAAATGGCCTGCTGTACAGATGTTGGTGGGGTGTGCCAAGTGAGGGCTGTGGGTGTGACCCAGTAACTCGTACAACGGCATTGAGGGTGACAGCGGAAATCTTCCCAGGAGCTGAGTGTAGCGTTATGGAGAAAGGGGAAATGTGGAATCATAGAATCATAGAATCATAGAATGGTTAGGGCTGGAAGGGACCTTCAAAGGTCATCTAGTCCAACCCCCCTGCAAGGAACAGGGATATCTCCAACTAGATCAGGTTGCTCAGGGCCTCGTCCAACCTGGCCTTGAACGTCTCCAGGGATGGAGCATCCACCACCTCTCTGGGCAACCTGTTCCAGTGTTCTACCACTCTCATGGTAAAAAATTTTTTCCTAATATCCAACCGGAACCTACCTCCCTCTATTTTAAAACCGTTACCCCTTGTCCTATCACAACTGGCCCTCCTGAACAGCCTCTCCCCATCTTTCTCGTAGGCCCCCTTGAGGTACTGGAAGACCGCTATAAGGTCACCCCGGAGCCTCCTCTTCTCCAGGCTGAACAGCCCCAACTCTTTCAGCCTGTCCTCATAGGAAAGGTGCTCCAGCCCTCTTATCATCTTCGTGGCCCTCCTCTGGACCCTCTCCAACTGGTCCATGTCCTCCTTATGTTGGGGACTCTAGAACTGGACGCAATACTCCAAGTGAGGTCTCACGAGGGCAGAGTAGAGGGGGAGAATCACCTCCCTCGACCTGCTGGCCACGCTCCTCTTGATGCAGCCCAGGACACGGTTGGCCTTCTGGGACGCAAGAGCACATTGCCGGCTCATATTGAGCTTCTCGTCCACCAGTACTCCCAAGTCCTTCTCCTCAGGGCTGCTCTCGATCCATTCTCCGCCCAGTCTGTATTTGTGCCTGGGATTGCCACGACCCAGATGTAGGACCTTGCACTTGGCCTGGTTAAACTTCATGAGGTTGGTACGGGCCCACCTCTCCAGCCTGTCGAGGTGGACGCAGATGTGTGTGAAGTTTGAGAGGTGGAGGGAGCAAGTAGCATCATGGCGGTTGTACCGTGCTTTTGTGATCTTCAGTTAGTTTAGCAGTACACTGCTTGGGGTAGGGTGAGGGAAACTAAGATGCAGAGTTGTTGAGTTAGAGTGGATTTTGGAAACCTTTCCAGTCTCTCCCTTTCCCACTAAAACCAGGATATCCCACTGACCACAGCGCTCTCTTCAGGCACTGTAGGATAAACTGTGGGATCCCAGATCCAATTCTGTTTGAGGACAAAACTCAAGAGTATGAGGTTTTGTTCTTGCCACCTCTCTTCTCTGCTTTATGCAGATAAGAAACCTAAGCAGGTAAGCCAGAAGAAAGTAATAGTGCAGTCTGTCCAGTTTCCTACCAAAGGGAGCACATGCTGCTGAGCATGACTTCCCTCATTCCTGAGGCAGCCCCAGGTACCCTGGAGAGCCATTGCTGGCATTTCATGGCACAGCTGCTCTCCTAAATTGATCCTCTCTGAGCAGTTTCTAATCCCCACCTGCACAACCTCTTCCAGGACGAGATTCTCTAGCTATGACTTGCTGTGCATGTTAACTGTACACCAACTATGTCACAGGAGTCTCTTCAATAATTAACAGTGACAAAGCACTAGTTTGCTAACAAGCTGCTAAACCTATCCAGCAGCTTGAATCGAAAGGTCCCCGATGATGCATTTGTAAGCATGAGATTTTCTCCCTTGCATTGTATTACAGGCTGTCTTATTGGTTATTAACCTTTGAGCAGATGTATCTCATGTATTTTTAAGTGACTACACTGTAATTAATCATTTATCTCAGCGGCCTGTTGTCCTCTCAAACAGATGCATATGGGGAAATGGCAAACCACACAGCTAATTTCATTCTCTTCCAGGCAGAATATCCTTCTAGGCTCTTGGCTCCCAAGTGACAGCACAACCATGACACGGAGTTCTTCGAAACAGTAAAAGGCTGATGTGCTGCAATCAGTTTCTGTCTTGCATGCCTTGTAACTCAACAGCCAGGCTGACATGCTACACTGACATTTTTAGCTGACCATAACCTGCAGAACCAAGGGGTTTTGCCTTACAGTTGTTTCAGCCTAAATCCTGATGTGTCTGCTAGATGCTGTACTGTGTTACACCCAACTAGTAAGGCAGAGCATGAAGTCTGATATGGCTTCTATGTCAATTATATAAAATTTATTTGGTCCTCGGCCAGAAAACTTGGCATGATGTATCTTCTCCAGATAGACACGTCCGTGCTCTGTCATGGCAGGAGGAACTTCCAGCAATGACAGAGGGCTGTGGACTTCATGTGCTTTAACCTAGCTGTCTGTGACTTTCACTTATCCATCTGATAGATTTGACTAATTAATTTTATGAACTTGAGAGACAGGACTTGCTAGTAAAGATGTTTTTAGTATTAGCCGTTGATTAAGACAGAGAGGAGGAAATTGTTTCCCTCAGGGGAGGTGCTGCCGCAGATTACTTGCTCCCTGTGAAAGCTCCATCCTCACTGGGTGTTCCCTGGGATCCAGAATTTTCAAGTACAAGTTGACAGTACTTATATTTGTCTGATCATTTCTTAAATTGTCTGCTAGGTTAGCTGCCTCTCAGAGATGATATTAGGGTCTGAAAACATCTGTAAATTATACATTTGTTCTGATACAGTATTTTATTACTAGTGGAGCAAGAAAATTTAGCTTCGTTTTTGTTCTCCAGTGCTATGACAAATTTATGTTCCTGCAATTACACAATTTTTATTTTTCATTTTCAGCTTGACTTTTACTTGAATGAAGAATTACAAAGGGAGGATGAGCATATTCTTATATGAAAAACTCTTCAAGACATTGTTTTAATGAGCAACAAATGTACCACTGTTAAGGAAAACATAATAAGATTTTTTCACAGATTTTTATCAAGGATAATATTTTCTCCTAAGCCTCAGCTTTTATACATATGACCCTCAATAACCTTGACTCCAAAAGACAAATAAAAAGATGAACACACCTGATACTATTTTTTCCCAAATTTATGTTAACTATATGCCTTAGAAAATTCATACAGAAATTTAGATTGAAAGGAACCTCTGGGACGTGTCTAGTCCAATGCCCTGGTCAAAGCTGAGACAACTTCCATATAAGAGCAGATTGCTCAGAACATTGTCCAGTTGACTTGTGATATCTCAAAGATGGAGATGCTACAATCTCCCTGGACAATGTCTCAGTTCCAAACTACTCTGATATCGAAGTCCTCAAGCCCAATGGGAATTTTCTTTGATGCAACTAGTGATTATTGCTTCTTGTCCTTTCCCTATGCATCTATGTAGAAGGTTTGGCTCTAGGTCCTTTCTCTAGGTGGCAGAAGACAGCAGTTGCTTCACTCTGTTTCCTCATATGCCAAGTACTCTGGCCCTCTCTCACCATCTTAGTGGTCTTCAGTGGACCTTCGCCAGTCTATGAATCTCTTTCTTTCTGAGGGCCCTGAGTGACATGAATGTACTCCAGATGTAATCTTATGAGTCCTGAGTAGATGGATGTAATTGTCTTGGTACTTGACCAAGGCTTTGACTTCAGTGCTTGGGGTGGGAAGCAGTGAATGCAGTTCTTAAGAAGAACTGGCTATAGAAACTGTTTGGTTTCTTCCACTAAACTTACCTTTGGGGTGGGTGGAGGGAGGGCTGGTGTTGTTTTTCCCCTGGTCATTCTGAAAGCATGTTGTTCTTCATGGCTCTTTGTATTTCTGTTTTATAGAAGCCCTATTGCAGCACACAAAATAGGTATTTATCCATTCGTTCGTCCTGTTTTCAATTCTTGGAGCTAACATGGAGGGGCTGCACCACTACCCATCTCCACTGAAAGCCCTGGGACTGACAGAAGTCCTGGAAAATATCAGAGCTGTATTTGTTCTCCACATGTGAGTTGAATTAATCCACTATGTTGCAACTGGCATGTACACAGGAGGCTTCTTACTGTCAAATGCAGCTGGAAGGCTTTTGGATATGGAAGGGCGTAAGTGCTTGGAGGGAGCTTCACTGGGAAGGTGGTGTGAGACAGGCAAAGAAATGTCTCATCTAAAATTGTGCTGGAGCCTAGGCATTGGGCAGGGTCAAGCTATAGAGCTGGGTATGCACCAGATGAAATTTGGACCTTGCATTGACTGCGTGTGCAGAAGGAGATTTGCAATTCCGTCACTTCAAATACTAACAAGGCATAATACAAACAAAATAATGTGGAAATAGTCATGTGATGCAGAAGGCTATATTGGAAATGAGATATCTTATTTTCTGTATGTCTGTATTTCAGATTCTGCATTTGTTCCACTGAGTTGCCATTGGTCTCATGAGTTGTTTAAGACACAATCAGTCCAGTCACAGGATATCAAAACATTCAGCTGCAAAATACAGCTGAGTGCAATATGCCTTCAGGCAAGTCACAGAATTTAATCCTTGATGTCAAGATAAATCATCAAATTTCATAATACAAACAGTGTCTTAAACTTTAAGTACTGTATTAGTGTCGTTAAGTTAAACTGTGAAGTTAGGTGGCAATTTATCATCCTTGAGTTAGCTACAGTGTTGTATATGGATGAGGTATCCTTTTCTTAATGTAAAATTGCCTGATATCACTTAAGTTACAGTAATTTCTGATTCAGTGTTTCAGGTGGCTAGGTAAATTACTAATTCTAAAGGGAGAGGCTTCCAGTACAGTTTCCTTAGGCACTTGTCCATTTTCATGCTTTGAGAGGCTTCCCAGAATTGTGCAAGATAAAATTATTTTGCTCTTTGTATCCTGGATCAGTTTTCTGCCTGGAGCTCCAAGATGCATCCAGCTGCAGCTGCTTGAAATGGAAAATAGATTAGGCATCAGAGGAGGCTCTTTTAGGCTCCTTGTAATTGTCTAGTTCCCACAGCCTTGTTACTTTGCTGTGCAGTCCCCTTACAGCAACTCACACGGCTGTAATTCTAGTGTTTTATAGAAAAAAAAAAAAAAGTAAAAACAAGTAGGAAATGTGAGTTACTTCGAATTAACATGATTGTCAGCCAGCTGCTGAATGGTTTAGAGTGTGCAGGATGATAACTACGTGTAACCTGATTGACATCAGCAAGTCTACTTGTGGTGGGTGCACTGATTTGTAATACTCTTACAGAGTAAGAGTTTAATTTGTGCTTGTAGGTGCAGATATCACTCTGAGGAAAACCTGAAAGAGAGAACTCTTAAATTACAACTTCACAACTCTGAAGTCATGAGTTTTATCTCTGATTTGGGCTTCCTTCACAAATAGCATAGGTAGCTCTAAACACCTCTCATTATGTATCACTAGAGCTGATCGAAAGATCTCAAACGAATTCTTTTTTTATTCAGTTTTAAATCGCTCCTGTCCCCCTTGTGACACCGAGAAGTAAGGAGTTTTTGTTGTTTTCCCACCATGAAACAAACCATGCTTTCAGAGACTTGCCCAAGTCACATTTTCTAGTTGTTTTACTGCAAATTTCTGCATATATGAGTTGTAATGCTCCTTTTCCACCGTTCCTTTCTCTTTTTCCTTGCAGGCATTGCTTTTACTCTTGCTAAATGAAGACTTTGAAGTGCATTAATTCAGCAAGTAAAGAGTTAATGTGCCCTTGTTTTCTCGCTAGTGAATGACTGAGGCCCCCTGGCGCCTTATTTATTAGAAGAGCGGGGAACAGACTGAAGCATTGCAGTAACTGAGTTTTCCGTTTGTCCTTGTGTTTAATTACACACCGGTAAAGGAGGAGTAAAGGCGAGGAGAAACTGCGCTTTTCCAGTACACATTCGTGTCTGGATCCCACGTTTCTTCCGTGCTCTTGTACCCTTTCTTTTTCTTACAGTTTTCCCTCACCAGTATAGTTCTACAGTAGCTCTCAAATGAAAGGTACAAGACCACTCTACCAAGCTCTCCAATACACAGGAAGGGTTTCATTTTTTTTTTCAGACTGGCTTTTATAATCTTTGTTGCTTGCACAGTCGGACAGTGGTGGTGGTGTTTGCTCTCTGGACTCCCCTTTGCATTTGTCGTTTCCGTTTCCCCCCTGCTTTTAGAAAGGATGTTTTGCATTACCTCAACCCTGGCTCACATTTCCTTGGTCGCAGTTAGGTGCTCTGTAGTTCATTGCTTCTGTTTATGCAAGAATCCACATCAAAGACTTCTTTATTCCCTGTTTAAAAGATCACACAGAGATCAAAAGTAAGACTTAAAAAGCCAGATCTCCCTGGAAAATAGCTTACCCAAAATATCAGCAAAAGCTGTAAGAGCAAGCATTCAGCAGTTCTGAATGTTGTTTTTTGATTAATGCAGGTGTGGTTACAGCTCCTGTAACTGGACACCATC
Organism: Tauraco erythrolophus; assembly: GCF_009769465.1. Lineage (NCBI taxonomy): Eukaryota > Metazoa > Chordata > Aves > Musophagiformes > Musophagidae > Tauraco > Tauraco erythrolophus. The sequence continues at coordinate 87,995,950 of NC_141466.1, read as the reverse complement.
TAGTGGCAGAAGGTCAAAAATAATCTAATTACAGTCATGTGTTGAACCATTCTCAGGGGGTTTAGTGAATTACTTAGAGTGGGCAATATATTCAATCTTCTTGCTGAAGATCTTTCTGTGATCACAGATCAAAAATTTGTTATAGTGATTCACTAACTCAGGAAATTAAAAGTCAGCTTCTTGTCAAATCATCTATCAATAGTCTGCAACCATCACTAGTGCGTTTATCATCTGAAACTATTAGTTTCTAAAGAGTATGATCAATCAGTGTCTTGTTTAGAAGTAGTCTGATGTGTAGAATTCAATAACGTATTTGAAACCAGTTGGTTCCTAGGTGTGAGGGATTTTTTTGTTTGGGTTGTGGGGTGGTGGAGTTTTTTTGTCTGCTCTGATTTAAAAGCATGAACTGTTTGAGTGCAGTGCTTAAGAATAACTTTGCAAGGAAAGTACTGCTGAGTATTTGAAACACTGGTTTTCCCTAATATATACTTAAAACCTTATGCATTCAGCTATTCTGAGGCTATTGGAGAGTGCAGTGTCTAAAAAATGCAAAAGACAAATCAATGTTTGGTTTGGGTGTTGTCTATACAAACAAATATTTGTTAAGGCTTTAATGCCATTTGCCCCCTTTTTTTTATAATAAGGTATTACTTTTTTTTTTCTTACTTCTACCTGCTTGTATGCTGCAAACAGGTTGTTGAGTAACTCATTTTGTGTTAGCTAGGATGGCATGATGGATGGGTTGTGGAGACTCTCAGCTGATAGTATGGATTCCTTGTGCTGCTCTCTTCTTAGCAGAATAAAGCCAAATTTAAAATTAAAGAACAAACTGCAACCTTAATTACACAGAGTTGTTACGTGTTGTTAGTAGGTACTAAAACTGAGAGCAGTAGTTCCTCAGGTCTGCAAGGCCTGTTCATCAGGAATGAGTATTTGTCAAAAGAAGGTTAAACTGAAAAATAGTTAATTTGAAATTCATTCCCTTCTTCTCTAAAGTGCTTTTCTTTCAAGCAGAGGAAGGTGATACAGAATTTGCATCTTGCTCACTGGTGCTGCTTCCCAGCACATATAGATGTCACCTGTTAGCAATGTATTTGAACTCCTTTACTTCCTTTTATGGCAATCACTCACTCTTCAATAGCTAAGTAAAAGAGGTTACTGCTTTGAAGCCCAAAGGTTTTAAATTAGCATCTAATATCAGAACTACTGAGAAAAAAAAGAGCTGTCCCAAAGAACAGGCTAGCTATTAATTTACAGCATCCAAATAGGAAAGTGGACTTTAGGAACTGTTAACTCCAGTGTAAACTCCAGGTTTGGAGGGGGGGGCTGAAATTCGAAACTGCACAGCTGGATCTCATTCTCTCTTATGAAAAGACCCTTATACTTTACCAGAGCTTTAGGCTATGCACAGGAAACTTGAGACATGAACCTCTGTCTTGATGTAAATGTGTTAAAACAGGCAGGTCTTACACGTAAAAACAGAAGAAATGAAAGATCTTGCACCAACAGTCATATATGAGAAAACCAGGCAGATGTAGTCCTGCTTTATCCAGTGTCTCTAACGAACCACATGAAAAGCTGAGATCTGTGTAACTAGTGGAGTAAATTTAAAACCTTTATTTAGTATAGCTCAAGCACATCTTTACTAAAAAACAAAGTCTCTACATTGCTTGATATGGGAAGCACAAATGGGTTATCTTAAATCCTGCTCTTAGTCTTGGTACCACTAGGAAAAATATCTGAAGCACCAAGCAGCAAAGACCCCAGTGCTGATACCCTGCTCCCTTACTTTTTTCTGAAAGGCGCCCACGAAAACCCATCCTCAGCCAGTCCTTGTGGGACCACCCAGCAGCCACCAATGCTGCACCCAGACTTGCTGCCAACGCTTTGAATTACCTTTTCTACCTTCATAGGAAATGATCATCAATACACCAGCAGCCTTCCACAGCCCCAACGGCTGTAGGTTTTCACCCTCCCAGCAACCATCAGTTCTCTCTCCCTGGCCTAACATCAGGAAGCTTGGCCCAGACCCCTCCACCTTTCATAATCTCGCTGGCAGCTGCCTGGTTTTGCACAGCTCCAGCAAGTTACCTTTGATGCTGCTTTTGGCTGAGGAACTCAATAAACAGTCTGATCTGACAGAAATGAAATTGCTGATGTCCGTGTTGTTTGAAACAAGTCAGATTAGTGGGAAGCTGTGATTTATTAGAGAAAACAGCTGGGGGAAATAGTTTTATGGCACAGGTGTGAAATAGAAGTTAACATACTTAACTATAGATTAGAAGCTGCTTTGAATTCAAAAGAGTATTTGGCACCTACTGAGCAGAGCTTGTTAGAGAGGAGAAAGGTGAGAGGTTTGGTGGTCAGAGCCTGTTAGAGTGAGAGGTCAGGGGGTCACTGAGTTGGTTAAAGTTTTGTAGCGTTTGGTGGATGTTGGCATAGGGGCCTGTCTGATTTCTCTGCTTTGCTCTGTGGTCTTCTGTGAGTGCATCTTCTGCTTGCATAGTGTGCAGAATTGCAAGCCTTGCATGGTAAAACTTTTACAGGCCTGAGAAGAAATAATGGGCAATTTCAGAAATATTATATGTCTTAGGTCTTGCGTAAGTCAAGTATGGAAGAGACTGCTGACCGCCCTATGTCCAAAGCTTGAATGCAAGGCTTTGTGTTCAAACATTTTCTGTCAGCAGTTTTGTGACAGAAAGATAATGTGACTTGCTCAGTTCTTTTGCTTTAAAGTTGGGGTGATCATAGCTTCTTGACTTGTGATTTCGCTGTCAGGATCAACTTTAGACCATAAGTATGAGAAGGTTTACAGAATTGCTGTTTGAGAATCAGAACAGATGCAGCCTTGGTCTTATGTGGGGAGGTGGATGAGGAGGAAGGCTGCATAGATCTGACCATGTTTACTGCTCCACTGACAGTGACAGTAGTGGGCCACAGCTCTGCTGCCTGTTCAGTAAGTCTGTCTGTTCCTCACTTTCACTGCAATGAAAGACCTTTACTCCTGTGCGTGGTTGTTCACTAAGGTGCCTTAGGTGGGGGTAAGGCTACGTTCATGGAGATGAAGGAGGGGTAGATGATGAAAATTTTGGGCCCTGTCTACATTTAGCCTGTATCCATCGCTAAACCATAGACAGCTGTTCTATTACCCAGTGACCCCTCCACAGTTGAGATGGGGAATCAGGAAAAAGAAAGACGACCCATAGGTCGAGATAAAACTATTTAATAATTGAGATAAAAATAAAATAAAAATGCAAATAACAGTGATAACAATAATAATATATAAAGGCAAGTGATGTACAGTGCAGCTGCTCACCACCCCTCGGCCAATGTCCAGCCTGTTCCCCGCCAGTGATCACAGAGCAGGAAAGTCCCAAAACTGCAATACTGAGAGAGAGAGAGAATAGGCCTCAGGAGCAGAATGACAAGCGAGACCCTCCAGGGACAACAGCTATTGAGAGAGAGAGGCAAGAAGGAGGAAAAAGAGAGCCTCCCCCCAACAAACTATCCAATTTATAGTGAGCATGATGTTATACAGTGTGGAATACCCATTTACCAATTTAGGTGTCAGTCTCTCTGGCCATGCTCCCTGCAGGTTTTTTGACATCTGTGTTGTTAGCAAAAAACAAGTTGGAAAGTCCTTGAGCACTACAGATACCTGCATACCACGGCCAGCTACAAACTAAACCAAAAGCATCTTATCAACTGTGTTCCCACTGAATCGGGTGCTGCAGTCCTTTTAAAAATACAGCATGCTTCAGGAATGTAGCTTTTCTGAGCAGAAAATTGATTCTGTGATTCTATCCCAGTGAAACCAGGACTGGACCTTTTGCATTTTTAAAAATGTTGAACTATTCACTGCCCTTCTCTAAAGTAAAGACTGGGAAAATGCTTTGTCAGTATATCTTTGCTGCCTATAAAAAAAGGTTATCAAATTTGGAGTCATATAATTGTTTAGGTTGGAAAAGACCTTTAAGGTCATTAAGTCCAACCATTAACGTAGCACTGCCAAGTCCACCCCTAAACCACATCCCTAAGCACTACATCTACACATCTTTTCAACACCTCCAGGGATGGTGACTCAACCACTTCCCTGGGCAACCTGTTCCAATGCTTGACAACCCTTTCAGGGAAAAAATTTTTCCTAATATCCAATCTAATCCTCCCCTGGCACAACTTGAAGCCATTTCTTCTCATCCTATCGCTTGTTACTTGGCAGAAGAGGCTGACACGCACTTCACTGCAACCTCCTTTCAGGTAGTTGTAGAGAGTAATAAGGTCTCCCCTCAGCCTCCTTTTCTCTAGGCTAAACAATCCCAGTTGCCTCAGCTGTTCCTCATAAGACTTGTTCTCCAGATCCTTCACCAGCTTTGTTGCCCTTCTTTGGACACACTCCACCACCTCAACGTCTTTCTTGTGTGAGGGGCCCAAAACTGAAAACAGTATTCAAGGTGTGGCCTCACCGCTGCCCACTACAGGAGGATGATCACTTCCCTAGTCCTGCTGGCCAAACTATTTCTGATACAAGCCAGGATGCTATTGGCCTTCTTGGCTACCTGGGCACACTGCTGGCTGATGTTCAGCCAGGTGTTGACCAATACCGCCAGGTCCTTTTCTGCTGGGCAGCTTTCCAGCTACTCTTCCCCAGGCCTGTAGCATTGCATGGAGTTGTGACTCAAGTGCAGGACCTGATGCTTAGCCTTGTTGAATGTCATACAGTTGGCCTTGGTCCATCAATCCAGCCTGTACAGATCCCTCTGTGGAGCCTTCTTCCTACCCTCAAGCAGATCAAGACTCGCACCCAACTTGGTGTCATCTGCAAGCTTACTGAGGAAACTTCAGGCAATGAAGAGCCTTTTCTGATTTGGTTTGATTTAAATTCCACCCCATATATATATATGCATATAAGAGAAAGCAAATACACTGGAAAAATGGCAGCCTCATCCATGGAGGGTTACAGGCTGAAACAGAATGTGTGATAAGTAGGTGAGCCCAAGGAGCAGGCTGGATCTGGGGCAACTGAACAGAAACAGCCAGGTAAAAATTGTGTCCATAAGCCTCACCGCTTATCTCTGTTATTGGGTTGGAGTTACAAGGGTGCATTAGGGAAGGGCATACCTTTGAAGAGGAACTCAGTAGGGCACCAGTGGTGGGTTCAGTCACTTGCAAAATGAAGGTTTTTCTGGAGTAACATGGGAGGAAATATGAAAGTGGAGGAAGAGAAGTAGAAAATCAGCCTTTTGCTAGGGTAGAACTGGACTGTGAAAGTTTTTGAAGGACAAGAAATCAGTACCAGAAACAACAGGAAAGGATTAAAGTTGAAGATTTCATAGATTTCTAGGTTGGAAAAGACCTTAGAGATCATCCAGTCCAACCGTCCCTAATCTCCCATTAAACCATATCCTTAAGTAGTTCATCCACCCTTTCCTTAAACACATCCAGGGATGGGGACTCAACCACCTCCCTGGGCAGCCTATTCCAGTGGCTGACAACCCTTTCAGAGAAGAAATACTTTCTAACATCCAACCTGAATCTCCCCTGACTAAGCTTATACCCATTTCCTCTTGTTCTGTCACCCATCACTAATATAAAGAGCCCTTCCCCCACCTCCCTGGCATCCCTTCTCAAGTATTTGTAGGCCATAATGATATGAAGCTGATAAGAAAGAATCAAGAATACTACCCAGGACAGTTTTGATGACCTAGAGGAAGAGTCATCCGTATCAGAAAGGAGTAGATGATTTGCCAAAACAGGGGGTCAACCGATATGGATGACAAGTTTAGCAGCACTAATCATGGACTTGAATGGTGATAAGGCTGACTGGAGGAGTGTTTGGACAGAAAAAAGGGGAGGTTTCAGAAGGGAGGTTGGATGTTGTGTTCTGACCCTGCAGGACACAGTGAAGGGACTTAACAACACTTCTCCATAACCGATGTTTTGCTTTTTGTCTGAAGGCCTGCAAACAGGGTTTTTGTAGCAGGCAAGACTAAGCATTCCGATTACCTGGATGCAGCAGTAAAAATCACATAAGCATCGCGAAACGGAGTTAATAGAAGAGTCATACAAGAGGAGGAACAAAAGGCTTAATAGATAACATACCTAGTGGCCATGAGACAAAGACATAAATAATAGGTTCGATCTAGAATTTTAGGTAATTTGTTTGACATCATAATCCAGCACAAGTAACAGACAAAGCTATCTGTTAATGTGTTTGAAATGCACTGTAAGTAAGGTCAGTATAGCATTTCAAATGAGAAGTGCTGTTTTTCTTTTCCTCTACTCCTGTATAACAAACTCCTGGGAATGTGAGTAGGATTCCCCTTTGTAAAGGGTTCCACAAATGGAAATCTTCCTACGTAGTGTATGCAAAAGGCAGTCTGTCAGTTTTAGAAATACTCTACATAAAGAACTGCTAAACAATAATTGTCCCATACTTCACTACAATCCCCACGTAGTGGGCTGTGATGCTTGGATGAAGGATGAAGAAAAATTGCCAAGTTGCAAAATCAGCTGAAACAAAACATCAAGAGCTTTTGCAAAAAATTCTCTACTTTCCTTCCAAGAATTGTTGAGGTTAGAGCTCTGTACTATTGCATGTTTCCTCCACATATTTTAGCTGGTGGGAGAGTTAACACGTCTTTTGCACTTCCAGTTTTAACATCTGCTAACTAGCAGACAAAAAGCACAGAAGGTGAATTTTAGTCAGGAGGGAAATCTTTGAGGCCAGTACTCGCATGCCTCATCTCAGTAGCAAATGGGAGTGCTCTGCAACTGTGTATTCATGCTGATAAATCAGGGGAGCAGAATCTGACCTAATGTTTTGTCCTACTGCGACACTTGTTTTTTTGTGGCATGTTCTTCATTTTGTATTTTGGGAGAGCATTTTCATGCACCCCCTCTTCTGTGGTTTCTCAGGACCTGCATAGCATCAGAGTACAGCATAGCATTCTCAAATCTTCAAAAAGTTGTAATGGTTAAATTCTGTCTTTATCTTAATATGTTTCCCACACCTTCTGGAGCAAGGCCTGAAAAGAGGAGTAGAGGCAGAACCGCTTTTGAGAGTACTGTGTTAGGGAAGGAGCCCTTCTTCAGCTGGAGGTGTTTCCTAGTGGCTGCTTCTGCCTTCTGAAGCTGGGCGGTGGTGTTTTTGCACTCAGTGGCTGAAGGATCCTGCTCCTAAGGGCAGGCACAGAGTGTCTGCCTGGGAAGCCAGTGGCCATGGCTGGAGTTTGCCCAAAAGAACCAGAGTCACTTTGGAAGGTTGGATCCATCTTACAGATGAACAGTCCGGCTGCCTGCTTAACCCTGGGAAGGGAGAGCTGAGCTCCAAACAGCAGCAATTTCTGCTGAGGTAGTGCTCAAACACAGATTTAGCCCTGTCTGCTGCAGGTGTGTAACAGTGGGACCAATGGTTTGGGCAGAGGTCTCTGCAGGGAGGACAGCCAATTTGCAAAAAAGCGATGATGAGAGTCGATGCTGTTGTTCATGGTGGCCTAGTGAAAAAGCAGTATCAGCAAGAAAGCAGCAGCCCGAAGGTGCTGCATGCGCAACGCCTGGACACGGAATGAGCAGTGATATTTCTCAAGACTCCACGCTGGAACCGTGGGATACAGTTGAAGAGTTTGAGAAGGGAGCTTGCTATAGGGAATTGTCGCACGGAAGTCTGGGTGGGAGCAGTACTTACCACTAGATGGTAGTGTATCAATACAGCATGTCTTCTCCCCAGCCGTGAACTTGTCACGCTTGAAGCGGGTTAACTCAGGGTGGGCTTGGGGCAGGGAAAAGCTGGGCAAGGTCTGGATGTGCAGGACTTCTGCGGTGATGCCTAGGCTACTAAGGAGCGTAACCTTGCAAGTTCCTTGCAAAACCTGTGGTGACTGGGGATTTGAACGGTAGCACCAGAAAGTATAGAAGGTTCAGAAAGTAAAATGTTAGTAGAAAATGGAACAAAGATGAGCAGCCAGCTCTGGGAGTAGAACACTTTTTCTCTCATTAAAAATAAAAGCAGAACAGAGATGAACTGTAATCTGGCCAAACATGGTGAGGCATACCCTTGGGGATGGCACTGTGCCAAACAGACTTTCTGGGTTACTAGAAAACAGCTATTCTAAGGAAGCTGCTATCATTTTATTGAATTATCTTAGAGCTCTTAGCCGCTATCACCCTCTGCATTAAGGGATCTAGGCCCTATGCCATCTTTAGTTTATCGGTCCCTGGACGGTACTATGTTTCACAGCAAATCTCCCAAAAAGCTGCACCAAACTGGAGTTAAGTTATTTTCTATCAGTATTATATATTGCAGCAATTGATGTCATTTTGCTTGAACAAAGGCATTATGAATGCCAATGTTAAGGTTCAATTTGAGATACTCAAACAGTGCAGGCAGAGAGAAGCTCAGACCTGTGAAATAACCTTAGTTCTGCTCCGTACTGGCAAGAGCCAGCAGTAATATTTGGGCTAGTCAGTGATCTTGTATTAAATAGTTCCCCATGGAAACAAGGTCCCAACAAAACAACCTGTTGTGAAAATGTTAATTCCAGTAAAACATGAAACAAACTCCAGCAGGTTGATTTTTCTTCTAGCACGCTCTCGGGCCTGTCAATCAGACCATCTGCCTCCCAGCCCGCTGGGACCAGCTGCCATGTCAGGCAGTCAGTGCCCTGCATTACCAACATGCCCCAGAGTCTTGGTCAAGCAGGGAGTAGCTGACCACCCCAGAGCACAGCGGAGCCATTGGAACGGACTGTGGGAGAAGGTCCAGATTTGTGACTCATCTGACACTGAATCTTTGCAAAAGATGTTTTTCACATGCTAAACCTCCTATCTCCTTTTTTTTTCTGGAAAAAAAAAAAAAATCCAAAATGTTCCTTAGAAGAGGAATTATGGTGTCTGCTCAGGACTGAGCAACACGCTTATGAGGAAGCTGTTGCAATTAACACTGTCCTAGCTTACATTGCCTTGGCTTTTCACGTCTCCCAGGATTTTCAGCTGCCTTCGTCCACCAGGCAGGGATTGAAGAAACTAAGCCAACTGAATGAGAATGTAGTTCCAAAAAATAAAAATTTGAAAACATCTCCTTCTTCTGGAGGATCATCACTCGTCCTTGAGCCAGGGGTTGAACAACACTGAGATAACTGTCCTAGCTGTTTTTCCACTCCAGCATTTCAGGGACAGGTTCCAAATCCTGAGTGTAGTACTCTATCCCTGATTTAAGAGATCTTTCACATGGAGTAGTTCTGGGCATTACAGCATGCTTGATTAATTAATGAATAAATAGACTCCTTTGTGAAAAACGTTTAAAACATTTTGTATCAAAGCCACAAAGTAATGAGGGTAGTTACTAGCACTTTGCAGAATAATAATGGAAGGATAAACTGCCATAACAGGGTCATCTAAGTATCTGAAAATATGGGATGATAAAAATGGAGAAAATCTGAGATAATTCTATCTCAACACTAATGTGCCATTTAAGTTTCTTCTCTATGCAAAAGGCCTTTTATATATGGCACTTCAAAATAGGAATGTTTTAAAGCCAAGACCTGAATTAAGCATAGGTTTCTAGGCCAAATACTGCACAGAGTTTAGTGGACTCGATGTACTGTTTAGCAAGTATTCATAAGAAACTACTGCCACATTTGTCTGGGAGCTTAGAGCTTGGAGGGATCTTCTAAAACAGGGAGTCTAGTTGTCTGCTGTCGCAGCCTTGTCCTATTATTTCTCTATCAGATTTACCAAGCTTCATCTTAAAACTGATTAAGCCTTTGGCAGCCACTGTTCTGCCTGGAAGCCTGTTCCAGATCATTACTTTATTGATGGTAGAAATAATCATCTAGGTTTTTATGTGGCTGGTTCACAGCCATGTGTTCTTGTGCCATTGCTTAAACTCCTCTTTCCGTTTCTTTGTGTTTCTTTCCACTGGTTTTACAAAAAGCAATCATATGCCCTCCCAGACTTGGTTAGATGAAACAAGCTTAGCTGTCTTAGTCTCCTCTTATAAGATAGTTTTAGATTCCCAACATCTGTCTCTGCATCCCTTCCAACATGAATTCTTTTTTCCTGAACATAGAGGGCCATGATGCTGGGGTTTGCTCTAGAAAAGCTTCATCCAGGCAATACTTCGCACAGGGCTTTTCTGTGAGATTGCTGCAGTGCGTGCAAGCTTTTGGCAACTAGTCCCATCATCCATCATCCCAGGCATGCCTAGCCCAGCCCAGCTCAGCTGAGTGTCTTATGCCATTATATCCCTTCTGCTGAGGAAGCAAGCTGGAGGCAAAAAAGAAATAATAAAATGATTAAAAAAAAAATTACAAGAACTGAGATTAAGGGGGAAATTCAGCTTCAGGCATCTTCCCTTAGACAGGCCACGTCAGACAATCCTTCAAGTAGTGTGAGTATAGGCTCTATAATTTCTGAGTTGGTCAAGCCATAATGAGGGTGTTTTTTCCCTTTATTAAATGTTTCCATATCCCTGTTCTATAAATACAGTCACAAAATACTAGGTGTGGCCAGTGCTATATGTTTGATAAGACTTGGAGTTCTTCCAGTTTGGCCAGATACTGTCTGATGCCAATGCTTTCCCAGGTAGTTTTGAGGTATGTGGATTGGGTAAGCAGTAACAAATGTACCAAAGGGTCTCAGATCCCTGCTACTCAGTGCAGAATGAAACTTCTATTCTGGAATCTTTTTAAATTAGGACCTTTTAGGTCTACTAATGTTATTTAAAGGAGAAAGTCAGATCTGAATTGTACCCAAACCTGCTCTAACCAGTGAGTTTCCTGAATCTGGGAAAATGCTTTTCTATATTTGCTGGATTTTGAGTCTGTAACAAAACAGAAGTAGAGCGGAACTCTCACCCATGAATGGCATTTGGAAGGACTCCATAGGTTCCTCTGTTAGAGATGCTGTAAGGGTATATGCAGCTACTACTTTTTTGAACTTAATTCTCATTTTGCCTATTCCAGTTAATATTTATTGATTCCTTTGTAGTAGTTTCTCATTTACGGTAGTACACCATCAAAATACAGGGATATAGGAAAGACTCCAAAGAGTATTTGGACAAAGTTAAAAGCAAAGAGCGCATTTTGTTCTGTTCAGTGTTCCTTCAAGCTAATGTTGCTCATTCTAAAATGACCATCAGTAAAAGGTGGTATCCACAGCCATCCTAGTCCTTGACTGTATTTTCTGTTTCATTTATGTACCAAGTTCCAGTTTTTCTGCATTTCCCTCTTGAATTGCTTTGCTACTGTGCAAAAGTCAATGAAATGTTAAAAAGATAAAACTGTGCAGATATCAAAGCTCATGACAACTAAATAGATCAGCTTGATTGTTTTTAAATAGGTATTGAGCCAGTCAATCTGTTCTGTTGCCTTTCTCTGCTGAATGAGGACTGCTTTGCATGTGTGAGGCTATACTGCCTAAAAGGCACGCTGTACAGGGGGCAGGGATGTAGCTGCATCTTCCTCTGACACATTTTGAGGAAAATATATAAAAGGAATGTCTGCGCAGAACAACTGATGGACTCAGAGAAACATTGTCGGCCAGGGAAAAATCACGATACCTACTCCTTTATTTATTTTTTATTTATTATTTATCATTGTTTATCCCCCATTCTCTGATACAAGATAATGAAGACGAGCACAAGCATTTATCACAACCGTATTTTTCAGTAGGCTGTACCTAGTGAGAGATGTGATTACCTCAGTATGTTACAGACCATATGGAGATAAGCAGTTTCACACAACACGTTTTCACTTACCCACCCAAGTAAAGTCCCTCAGGAGAAGGGATTTCTTGAGTATGAGGCACATAAATAACCACTAATCCAGAAAAATTCTGCTGCCAATCCCACAGCTTTGTTTCAGGATTAGGTGTTCTGCCTGACATTTTCCCCCTCATTTTCCATCTCCCTGATTTCTGAAATCCTTTTCCTTTTGCCTGCCTCTAGCCTCTCAATCTTTGTCCTGGAATAAGAAAGTAAGAACAAACTTTTTGTGTCTATTCTATGTCTCTACTTTGCAGAAGGGGAAAATTCAAAGCAAGAAGAGAGTTGGTGCCCTTCACTGCAGTTCCTTGAGGAAAGAGTCAAATGCTCTTAATTGTCATAAAGCCTCTACCATTGGTAATGCTGGGACAGAGATTTCAGTTGCCATATATGAGGCTCATGTTCAGTACTTTGATCACTCAAAAATCTTGATTAAATCGCAGACTTGTGCTTTAAAGGTCTATAAATATAAATAAAAATATAAATAAGTGTACGCAGACAGGACAGGTTGTAATTATGAATTTGTTTTCCAGCCATGTTCAATTTTAGGCCAGTAGACTTTTTAATCCATGAAGTGCAACGCATAAGCATTTAATTATCCTTAATAAAACCTCCTTTCTGTTCTGCTGGCTTTGTACAACCAAATTTTATATTTCTCACCTGATCGAGTTCTGCTGAACAATTAATTAGCACTGGTAGAGTGTTTTGGTTTATGCAGGTCCAGGAGTGAAATCAGGCACTTGAGGGTCTTTTGATTCTCTCTCCTTCTTCTTCTTCTTCTTGTCCATGAATGAAGAGGAGAGATCCTAACTACTGCATGTTACTGTGGAGGATTGGAGAGAAAATTAGCATGCTTTTAAAACCAGACATTTTACCTGAAAATAGCTTTGAAACTGAAAGTCTTGTCAGGACTTGCTCTTCACTTCTTTATTTTCAGAATTAGTGAAAAATAACAAACCATATCATTTAGGCTGACAGTTGTTCTGTTTCCTGAACTGGAGATAATGAAACAGTGGCAGGTGTGTATAAAACCTCTTCTGCAAGCTTGTTATGATAGATGCAATAATTAGCTCTCCTGGGGATGTACTTCCCAGCAGCCTGCACAAATGACTCATGCTGACTTCAGTGGGAGCTCCAATGCAAGGAACTGGGTCTCTTTATATAATCATGGGAAAGCAAGATGCTGTCATCTTTACTGAAGGAGGGCAACTTGAATCCATAGATACAGCTGGCTATTTTTATGTCATCCTTTAATTTCGCTCACTGTCATTGAATTGTGCCTAGTCTTAATGTTCTTTCAGAGATTCTTTCCTTCCATGTCTCCCATAGTGTTTCATTTCCTCAGGCATCCTGGCCATTTCCTTTTAGGTGCATCCTCCTCACTGATGGTAGTATCACTCCAGAGATACGAAAACAGAACTGTTTCCTCTGGCCCTGAGAGAGTCCTCTTGTCTCCCAAAGTCATCCCAGTAAATCGTATCAGTTCAGAGTTTTCTCCCCATCTTGCCTACTCCTGCTATGCATTACTGCAGCTGTGATAGTTTCCACAGATCAAATCCTGGCATATGTTAGTGTGAGAGAGCTGACTGCTGCCTTGTGTTTTGTTTAAGCCTTAGCGGTCATGCTTGCACAGTGTAGTTTGTGAGCCTGACATTTTGTGCATTGCATAAGCTACGGATGAATCACAGAGTCAAAGATTCATGGGAATCTTTCCAGTAACTTCAATGGGCTTTGACTCAAGCCTCCAGCACAGATGGTATGTCTGCAGGAAAGCAGACAGCCTGATGGACATCATTTACAGCTGTATTATGTCATCAACACTGATTTACAGCAGTTGTTAGTGAAACGATACTTCAAGCGCATGCAAAGCCTTTCCTGAGAGTTGCCATACTGAGTCCAGTCCTGTCACCCCTTTATTCCATCGTTCCATCCCTGACAGTGGGAGCTGTAAGTGGCAAAGCAGCAATAGGTAGATGTGGGGTAACCCATTTCTGTTACAATCTTCTCTCTTAAGTATTGAGAACTAGGATTGGTTTAGTCCCTAAAACATGGGGCTTTTTGACCTTTTCACATTTCAGAGTTTATTTTTAAAAAATTTGACTTGGAGGGGGTGAAGTGCCAAGAAATTGGCCCTCTGTCATTTCTACAGAGAAAAATGAAAGCACTAACACTGACTTCAAAAGTAGCACAGTAAGAGTCTGTTTACCCACCTCACAACCTTTCTGAAGTGATCCCGTGGTACAGGGCAGCAACCTAAAATGTCCACCTTAGGGTCCTGGAAAACCTTTAACAGTTGTGGAAGTACCATCAGATATATTCTGTCTGTGTACAAGTAAAATGACTCCTGTTATTAAGTTCTCATCCTAATTGCTGACAGAAGGTAAATCACACAGCGATCTCTGCGTGCATCTGAAGTACGAAGGAAGGGTGCATCCTGTAAAGGCCTCTAGGCAGTCTACAGATACAGCTGCTGATTATCTTTGAAGACACTTGCCATGATCGCTTCCTTTTTGCTGTCTTATTCTAATTGCTTCTTTTCCAGTAAAATTCTGGAAAGGGTGATATGCTTCAGCACTCCTTAGTCTGGACAGTCGCAGTTTCCCCTTGTTCTGGCTTTGTCTGCCTTGTCTGCTAGAGCTACTGACCCTCACGTCAACGCGATAGCAAATTCTCAGGAAGAAAAACTTTGAACATCTTTATTCCTACTGCCTGGCAAGAATGGGAAAGCTCATCTGTTCTGCCTTCTAAACTGTGGTGGTGTAGATAATTTATTGAGCTTGTAATTTTCAGGGAGAATTAAACTGAGGAACTTTCAGTCAAAAAAATACAAGCAGCTATTGGTCAAGATACAGAATGCAAGAGTGAAAATGTAAATCTCTATATTTACATTTCTAAAAGAGAATGGAGGTATCAAACTAAAACTGGCCATGCTACTGAGCACCAAAAAGGAAGTTCTAGTTTAATGAAATATTCATTGTGATCAACCACTTTCACACCATTTCTTTTCCTCTTAAAACAACCACTTGTATGAGGAACTCTCTCACTGCTCACACTCAATCAGGCTTATGTTTTAGTTTTCCTCCTGGGGCGAAGAATGGAGGAGAATCCTTCTTGTCAAGAGTACAGTCTTAATCTCCAAATCAGCAAAGGCTCCGTGACTCATGAGCTTTCTTCCCTGGTTAGGTCAGCAACCGCCAACAGCTTCCTCTCTGTTCACAGCCTGCTCCACTGCAGCTAGGAGCGTGGACTGTTCGTGTTGCAGCCCACTGTCGTGCTGATGATGAAAGAAGAGGGAAAACTATTTCTATGTCTCTAATAAACTGTGACATGTGATGAAAAAATCAGGATTTAAGTCACAACCAGCTTTAGAAAGAGAAGTCTTCAGAGATTCCATTGAACTTCTAATATTTAAAAGAAATCAGATAACTTTTACCTTGTATTCTCCCAACTATTAATAGATTGCTTATTATTGTTAGGGAAGAAAACAGTTAATGGTTTTTATTGGCTTTGGATTATTTTTACTAACTACAACTCTTTAGAATTGGAGTTTGCAACAAGTATCACATTTTTAAAATTTATTTTTCTTAGAGAAAACAAGGAAATCAAGCAGGAAATATTGGTTTTGAACAATACATACAACATGTCTGTCTGCATATATGCAGTCAGATACATTGTATATGTGATAACGATGTACTGAATTACATCAGATTCTTCCCTTCATCTATGTATGCCATTACATATTTGGCTAGGTACCTTACGGGAAAACTTCCTTCTTGACTGGTATGGTGTTTTGCTAATTACTGAAGTTTTAGGATTTCTCATACTTTGCTTCAACTCTGGTGTACTGCTTTTGATCTAAAAAACTACACTTCCTACGATATTAATCTGCAACCTCACTTTAAAAAGTGCTTGGCATGCAAATCTACTTGCAGATAGTCAGGAAATGTCAGTGGTGGTATACACAGTTAAGGGGCAAACGAGGAAGAAAAGCGTTAGTTACACTTGTGGCCTCACACCTCTTCATTTCAAAAATGGTCTTGGGGGATTTCTTCAGAAATACACTCTTATCTCTTATAAGCACAGTTTGCTTATAGCGGGTGGCAGAGGTTGGCTGTAGATATGTTCCCTGTTCCTGCTTTCGTGCCTAAGACCGCTTCTGCTTCCTCTTGTGGCTGAAAGCAGCTGGCTCATGGATAGCCCAACTCTGTTTTCCCATTAGTAGAGATAAAGAGTGTAAAAGAGGGTCGTTATCCACTTCTTGCTGTTCAATGACACTAAGCGAGTTAGTGGTTTATGTGCAGATGTGCACACCACAGAAACATTATGGCTAGAAGACAATTACACAATAAACTCTACTGAGCTGTTGGAGGCTTGTTGCTTGCCAGCAGAGCAGACCCTCAGCAGCCCTTGAGGGGAGCTCTGCTGCGACATTTCACTTTGCAGGAGACACTACACTGCTCATCCTTTCTCTTGCTGTCTTTTGACTGCATTTGTAGAAGGACTTCAGTATCCGATTTCAGCAAGGATAGCTGGGCCAAGCTCTGTATGAAAAAAACCAAAAGTGACCAAAAATGTTTTTTTCCTTGCTGAAAAGTATTTATGTTATTTAACATCCAAGCAGTAATTAAGGCATGTGAAACTCCACCTGCCAAATCGTTAAGTCCCATGGCTCTTGCAGGGGACTCACAAGTGCAGCTGAGACTTTTGCAACCCACCTGTTTCTGCACATATGGCTGTCTCACAGGTAACTGGAAACAGTCTGATTGTCAGCTGGCAGAACTGCTAAGCAGCACAGAAGGACTTTTGGCATACAGAAACCTAAAGCGCCCTGAAAGGTGCCCTAGCATGCTGTGCTCACAGATTCACTGTCTCTGTTGTATGGGTTAAAAAATCTACTGAATTCAGACAGGGACAGAGCACTGCTCTCTGGCTGTACTTCTCAATTTGGGCACCTCTATCTCAGATCAGACAAATAATGCCCTCTTTAGCCCTTGTGACCCGTTCAGACCCTTCAAAATTCCTCTCCAGCTTCACTACACCTTCTTGCAGAAATCCAGCTCAGTAATACTCTGGGGTTATGTTTACAGGTATAACACATCACACATGTGGAAGCAGTGTCTTCTGAACATTTCAAGGCTTGGTTCATATTTTTTCAGCATTTGTGATTTTTCTTTTTTCTTTCTACATTGTAACATATGGTAGAGAGCTTGAAGAAGCTTTCTCATATTCTTCACTTGAGCGATGGACCCTGTGTGCTTTCACCAGACTAGAGAAACCGTGATTTCTAATGGCCTGACATTTGTGTGGTTGGAAAGAGACAGAAGGCAACACTTAGGATCCGATCGTGGATTTCATGTATGTTGAGGCAGCAGTCTGCTTGATGATTTCAAGTGCTGTTCTCACAAGTCATGCGTAGAAGCTATTTATTTTAGACACAGGTCGTGTTCTCCTAATGCCTGACAAGTTATTATGGTACCATAGATCATATATAATGATACTTTCCTCTTTTCATAGAATCATAGAAAGGTTTGGGTTGGAAGGGACCTCGAAAATCATCTAGTTCCAACCCCCCTGCCATGGGCAGGGACACCTTCCACTACACCAGGTTGCTCAAAGCCTCATCCAACCTGGCCTTGAACACTTCCAGGGAAGGGACATCTACAACTTCTCTGGGCAACCTGTTCCAGTGCCTCACCACTCTCATAGTGAAGAATTTCTTCCTTATACCTAATCTGAATCTACCTTCTTTCAGTTTAAAGCCATTGCCCCTTGTCCTATCACTACGCACCCTTGCAAAAGGTGTCTCTCCAGCTTTCTTGAAGGCCCTCTTTAAGTACTAGAAGACTGTTACAAGGTCTCCCTAGAGCCTTCTCTTCTCCAGGCTGAACACCCCAACTCTCTCAGCTTGTCTTTATAGGAAAGGTGCTTTTGCAATAGTATGTATAGTATTTTTAGTTCCAGTACATCTTGCAAAGAGATTCTTCTGTAAAGCAGGAGCACAAAACTGCAGCCACTTCATACGTAATGGAAATTGAGTGATTAGCAGAATCAGGTTATTATTCTACTTCTTTAAATATTGTAACTACATAACTCCATTTGTAGTGATCAGTCCATATCCCATAGTTTAATAACATTAGCTACCATGAGTATTTAACCAGGTATTTTTTTCTGAGGTCTTTGTAATTTGATTTAACAGTACTCAGGCTGTTAGGCATAACACATTTAATAGTATCATCTGCTGTGCAGTAAAACCTGAGGATTTAGTAGCCCACAGTAAATAAAAACAGAGTCCGAAACCTGTAGATAAAGCAAATACTTTCCATGGAATGCGGGAAGAGAAGGAAGGAGTCTTAAGCTTTAATAAAATATGTGTATTCCTCACAGTGTACTTTGTGGTCGCGAATGAAAGCTCATTGATAGGACTGGAGTGCTTGCTTTCATTGCAGCACTAATTCAAATAAACTGCTGTCCAAGCAAACTTGTCTTGACTTAGCTTGTCAAGTGTGAGTGTCAACACAATAAGACTCTAGAGCTGCGCAGAGTTACACTGCAGAGCAGCTAAGATTGTACCCCCATGTTACAAACACGTGATGACAAATCTGCCTTAAAATATTCGTCTCACTCTCCTGCTGCAGCTGATTCAAGTGTTTGCATGATCAGACTGTGAACTGTGTCTTAGAGAACCTGTGCTGGTGACACGCCTTCACCTTCTGCAGGAAAGGAAGGGATGACTGGTTGTAGGAACCTATTCAGTTGGATCTTCTGATGATCGAGTAGTACCATGGAACCACTGACTGGTGGGTCAGTGAGAACAAGACTGAGAGCTCACAAATATTTGCAAAATAAGCTTCTATACTCTGCACTCAGTCTGCCCCTGCCCTGGTGGGAAGACCATTACCAGCACATCTGTATCTTTGCCTCTGACTGGCCCCTCTGGAATGTACTCCCTCTCTTCCCCTGTCTTGTGCGAAATTCCAGGATCAATCATCTTGTGTCTCTAAGATTCAGTATTTTTTGCCAACCATGGTTCTTCAGAAGCTCCAGGTAGTTCAGCATCTGTGAGGCCTTCTTTCTGGGGCTGACAGCAGCAGGCACACACAGTGACTCACATTTGATCAGCCCGGCTCTCTGCAGAGGTGGTCTCAGTTGGTCAAGTGAAACAAAGCGAGTGGCTTCCTGTTCAACTGGTGCAAAGAAAAGCAGAATTGTGCCCATTACGCATGTTGGGCTTAAAGGAACAATTCACAGTCAAAGGTCTTCGTATCTCATCAACAATCTTATAGAAACTCTGACTGATAAAATCTTAATGTTCTTTCTTTCTTTCTTGTTTTCTTTTTTCCTTTTTACGGTATAACATAGCATCCTTCAGGACAGATTGCACCATTACAGGCTTGCAGCTCTGGAGCAGGTGTTTATTTATTTCTTCCTTCACTGAAAACTGCTCTGTGATTGTTTCTTTTTTAACTAAAATTCTGTGATTTTTATTCCTCCTTGTTAGAGGATATATTAAATTGTTCAAGGGGACATGTTAAAATGCTTACTGTAGTGAAGGTTTAATGAACAGAAAACTTTGCATTTCAAAATGGCTTTCCTATTGCCTAGATTTCCTCTCAGCATCTTAGCAGGGTCTTTGTTTTCTGTTCTGCTTTATTCTTCTTGCTAGAGACCTCAGTTAGGAGTTCCCTCCAAGCTGCTGCTGTTAGCCAGCTCTAGATTCAAACCTTTGGGGTTTTGACTTAGATGGCAAGATTAACTGCCTGCCTGAGCAATTTCTGTGGTCTCACTGGCCATGGTGGTCTCAGATGACCCAGGCAGGGTCCGCATGTTATAGACCTGATAAGCAGTGAAAGTTCAGTTTAACACATTAAAGTACAGCATGACCTACCATTGCATCTGCCTGTGCATTTAAATTTAACAGGTCTAAGGCATCTCCACTGGCAAGAATTTACTGGGCATAATCAGGAGCCAGTCTTCTTGACAAAATAATATGATGGCCCAAAGAATTTTAACCCCTCTTGTGAATAAAAATACATGAATACATGTTATTCTTCCTATTCTTCCTTACTTAAACAACTAATTGATTTTTAAATGACAAAAATTTGGCTTGTTATCTTTCTATCTTTCCTTGCTTTCTTTTTTCTTTTTTTTTCTTTCTTTTTTTTTTTTTTTTTAAGTTGCACTCGCAGAATATCCTATTCTGTGGACCAGACTGGCAATTGGAAGCAAATGTGTTTATAAATCAAAAGCTAAAATCTGCTGAGTTTGTAACAGAAGCATGGTACCAAAATAAGCAGTTCTTTCAGAGCATGTGAAACAACTCTAATAACCTTGAGTTCTTCACAACAGAAGGTAGCAACAGTTTATGAAGCATTTTAGATTAATTTATTTCCTTCTTGAATAAAACGTAGGTCTCCGTCCTCTCCACTTGTAACAAAAAATAATGGGACTGGAGATGAGGCAGTTGTTCCAGACAGTCTCAGGATCAGGACAGTCATCTACAGGGAGCCTGTCTGTGGCTTTTCTCCATACAGAATAGATGTATCACAGGATGTTCAGTTTCAAGTAAAGTGAAAATTCAGAATTGAAAACTCCAAGCAAATATGAAAGGAAGCAAAATCCTGATTAGCTGCTTTCTGTTTTGCAAAAACAGACTTGCAGATTTAATGCAGTATCAGAGAAAACACCAAAAATCATTACCTACAGAGCAACAGAAGGTAAAAGAGATCAAAGCCAAATATTTATTTGCATTATTAAACAGAGATGCTAAATCTGTCAGGAGCAGAATGTATAATAATGCTCATAGGAATTTCTGTTCTCTGAAAAGAAACAAAATGGTATACTCAGCTCTTGTATTTTCATTCCAAAAATAAGGAATTAGGAAAATGTTTATATTAAAAACTACTACTTCAATATTTTTCAGCTTGTAGAATGAGTAATTTACAATCAAGTGTTTAAAAAACCCCACAGATTGATAAGCTCTCTGAGCCTCTGATCTTTGTATATAACAAATCAGGTAATATCAGTAAATGTCAAAGCTTGTTTTTAAAAGCTAGAGTTCCTAACTTTGGGGGTAAAACATTGTTCTTTTGAATGCCAAAACATAGTTCTTTCTGTCTTCTCTGTGATGAATGAGAAATGAGTGGACACGTCTTCCCTGTGGAAGTTGTCACAGAAGTTAGGTCAGTGGTTAGGGTTGTGATTTTGGAACTTATTTTGCTTGCTAATATGTTTACTGTATTCCAATCCTACTCATTAATTAGAGATGCTTGGAGTAAATGTGACTTGCCAGCTGTATGGTCTTGCCTGAAGAGCTGGGATTTCAGAATTTTTCAGTAGTTGAGCTCCAGTTACTACTAAGAGACAACATGAAAAAGATTTCCTGGAAGCTGTGATCATCTGAAGGGAGGGAAGGTAAACTTGGATCTTATTATAGTGACTCATATTCCCTCTGGAACAGACATGAAACAATCTATGAGGAACTACCTCCTGCACCAGCTAAGGCATGAACGCTAGTGTAGCATGAACAGATGACTTTCCAAATGACATTAAAAGCCGCATATGACATTGGCGTTGTGTGATTTACGCTAGCTGGCTAGGTTTTTTTGGCTGAAGTTACCACTTTTCCTTAAATGTGGTGTACAAAGGAATGGGATCCGTCACCCTCAGTTGAAGGGAAAATGAAGTTCATTGTCCTTCAGAGGACCTCAGGTTTGAAACCTTTTTGGTTAAAAAGTCCTCCCAATCTAGGCAGTAACACAGGACCTGTAACAGTACCTGGTTCTCTGTAGAGGTAGTAGTGGCATAAGAGCTGATGTCTTAAGACAAAAAGAGAAACTGCAGCCAGTGTTATTAGTGCCTGCCTTCACTGAGAGCAGGAAATAAAGAGTAGTTGAAGATGTACTATTTCCCTGTACACTGAACTTCTCACTAAGTAACTGGAGCCTAAAGTGGCATGTTCTTGCATGTATATATTTGCTACTGATGGAAAAGCTGCCGATGTTTGCTTCTCCTTGAAATCAATAACATGGCTCCCATTGTCTTCAGAGGAAACAGAGGCCAAAGCTGCAAATCCCATCGGATAATTATAAATGAAACAAAGAGTTGCAGTATGCAGTAAAACCCTGCATGGCTGTGATTCAGGAAAGCACTCAGTGTTCTTCGTCAGGGAAGTAAATCACATAGCAACAGAAGATATTTTCAGTGTTTTAAATGCTCCTCAGGAAAACTAAACACAATTTTGACAGTGCAGGTTTATGTACTCCATACCTTCATGGAATTTTTCCACCTTTGAGGGTTTTTTAAAATCACATAAAAGCTTCTTCCTTCTTTGAGTATGCTCCAGTGTGCATTTGTTTCCACAGCTTGTCACTGAGACACCAAGAAGGCAACAGCTGTTGTGAATGTATAATCAGATTGCCCAGCTAATTAGTGGTTTTAAATTGACATGGCTTTTTTTTTGACCCTCTCCTTCTTGTGAGTTTAGTGTTGATGGCGCTGTTAATAAATTCTTAATGAGAAAGAATGTTATATAAATGTTAGGTAAACTAGGTCTTCCTTTATATTCAAAGCATAGCACACAATTAAAATGTACCATGGATAGAAGTATAGCTTAAATTAACTCATCTCAACCTACTCACTCTGTGCAGAGATGAATATATCCTGCTTCTCATTTGATGTGTCCTGTTGTGTTAAATGTACCATGCTGATCTAAAAGTGGCAAATTCTGTGGGTGCTCAGAGTTGTTATCAGAGACAGACGCCACACGCTTCCAAGACATGCCTCCACACAGCTTCTCTAGTTTGAAAAAAGAGAAATGTTTAAGATGATCTCACTTGTCCTTCCAAAACAGATTTCTAATCCATTTCCTTGCAAACAAACAATTGAAAATACAGTTTTCTTATTAAAGCTGACAATCTATTACCTATTTTTTCCATAAGGCTTCCTGGTTTATTCATGGTGTGGTCACAGTTAATTAGGGAATAGCAATGCAATCTGTAAGGGATTTTTACAATTAGTTGGAAATCATTGCTTTTAAAAACTGTTATTCGGGATCACTTCTCAACATTAGTTTTAGAATCATACTGATTTTTTCAAGGGTTTTCCTTCAAAATTGTGGGAGCTTTTTTAAAGAAAGTTATTCTTAAAGATATATATTCTTAAGATGTTATATTTAAGAAGCAGTAACCAGACGATGAAATCTTCTGAAAGCCTTCTTTTGATCACCTCCACCAAGCAGTGCTGGCAAGTGAGAGGACGGGAGGGAAATGTCCAAACAAGAAAAAGGAAACCTTGCAGATTTTAACAGTGCAACTAAATGTGAAGTGTAAATGAACCAAATTCTTCGGTAATGTGAAAGTTTTAAGGAAATATACATTTATGGTAAATTCTCATGTTTTAGAAAATGGATATGTGTCATCAGCTTGCTTTCTGGTGGAAAAGTCCTGCTGGATTTTGTGTGATGTTAACTGGCCTCAGAATATGAAGAAAGATTTAGCTCCTGTTTACTGCTGAGGCACGAAGGCTACTTAAGTCCCACAAACCATAAATCAGTCTCCCTATAGAAAATAATGACATGAGCTTTAGAATTCTTTATGTTTCTGAAAATACTAAATATTAATTTATTTTTTAGCCTTCTGTTTTCCGAGAATTTACCACTTTCATTTTCCATGCTTTGATCTGCAACTCTGGGAATATGAGTAATTTTTAAAGGGGAAGTGGAGTTTCTTCATTGACCACATAAATGCAAGAGCTGAGCTTCTATGAAAGATAATCTGATATTATGAAACTAGTGATGAACCCATCAGAACTGGCTGGCTGAGAGGACAATTTTAGAGCATGAGAAGTACCAGGTGCTAATGAACAGAGTGAAGGGAAGATAAAAATTCTGAGCTCTGGCATTGTATCCTGACAGCCAAGTACCTGCATCCAGAGTTCAGCTTAATTGTTCCTTTTCCTTGCAGGCACCAAGCAAATGTCTTCCTACATGCACTCTTGTAAACATGATTGGCTTGTCTGTATTACGGGGCAGGCATTTAGCTTATTTACCTAAGGTGAGTCTCTCCGACAATTTCTATCCACTTACCACCCATACCCTCCTCAAAACTTTTCTTTCTACAGTCTTTTAGATAAAGATTTGTTACCTATGTGTCTCCTCTAAGGTTATATTTTCTTTAAATATGCTGTTCGTGTGAAAACGTGCTGCGTGAAAGCAGCAACAAATGTACATGTGATTCTGACCTATATGCAGGGGTCAGAGTCATGGATCAGAAAGGGAAAGAGCTTTGCCTTTCTTTTGGAAGTGATATCCCAGTTGTTGTCATTGCAAAAGTTGGAGTGGTGCCTCCGTGACTCAGTAGGTAAGCCCTGCCAGTCTACTAGCTAAGTTGTTTAGCATGGACTTTGATTTCAAACTTCTGTTCAAATTTAATCTTCTCTTGGAAAACCTAGTTGTTTGTTTTCTGTTGGTGCTACAGTTGTGGCTAAAGTCTAGAGATCTGTATTATAAAAATGAATATATAAATGATTGTATTGATATGGATTTTTGTTTGGCATCAGCAAGCTATATTCATGACTACCAACAGCTGAAGCAGCCAGATGTGTGTGTATGTGTGAGGTTTTTCAACCACATGGGCTTTTGCACAATAAATCCATTAGTGCTGATAGCTTCCCTTTCTCTAAAAGGCCCTGCTTTTTCACTTCATTTTGCTATCTCTAACTCTTAATTCAGCAAATAGCTTTTAGTAAAATCCTAAAGAGTAGGACATTTGTGAATTATGTAATTTAATGCATTAGTCACAAAACAGCAGATGAACTTGTTAAGGGTGAGTCATGACTTTATTGCCTGCATCTTCTAGATGTGAAATGGATATTTATGCTTCGGGGTTTTTTTGCCTCCAACCTTCTTTACACTGTTCTGAATGTTAGATGCCTTGTCTGTTTTATGGCTAGGAAGACATACAGCATGAAAAAGGCACTTGCTTTCTCTCCGGGTTTAGTCTGCATTTTTAGTTGTATTTGCTCATTACTACCTATGAAACCCCATCCTTTTTTCTTTTTCTGAGCAAATTGTAAATATGGCTGCAATATACATTATGTTTAACTTAAGGAGAATCTTGCTTGTCATTTTTCATCAGGTCTCAGAGTGGCTCGCACCTTGCAAAGCAGGGAAATCACCTCTGGAGTCGGGGAGGGTCTGGCTGCCACTGTGGCTTGCCAGAGTAGAGCTGGGGCTGGGACACGTGTGTGATATGGTCTCTCAGTGGCAGAATGTCCTCCTCTCTTGAAGACATAATTTCCGTTTGCAAATGATGTCATTTTATGGAGGTTTCTCACCTTGGACTTGAAATGGAGCCCACAGCTTAAAAGTCAACCTTCTCTCACAACAATTCATATGTTTCTCTAGAGGGTGGCAACTGAAGGCAGCTAGAGGAAGAAGTGATTTCCCCGTGACCTCGACTATTTATTTCGTACATTTACCAGTGTGTTTGTACATTTCTCAGCACCCAAAGCTGCACGTTGTGACTAAGCTGTTACAACACCTTCCTGCCAGCAGAAGTAGAGGTCTTCCTTCCTCTCCACGTCCCTCCCACTGCTAGAGTCTCTAGCTCTCCCTTCTGCCAGCTTCTACTTATGGGACTGGTCAGGGAGCCGAGGCAGCCCTGTGGCTTGGCAGCACAGGGCCAGAAGAGGAGAAAGGAAGGGAAACCTGGGGCAGGGGAGAAGATACCGTCCCTTTTTGATGGTTCTGAGATCAGCTTGTGCCAAAGCCATAAGGCGTGTAGCTTCACTCAAAGTTTCACTTTTCCTGTCCCATGGGTGGTTAATCGATGAGCCTTTCGCATTGTCACACAACACAGAAAAAACTTTTGAAAGACTTGGAAAATGCAAATGGATGGTAATGAGATTTGAAGGCATGTGATAGGTTCCTCCTCAGGGAAGAAGTTGTCAGTTTCTTCTCAAGCAGTTTCTTCTCAAGCAGTTTCTTCTCAAGATCCCAGCCTTTTTTACAGTCTCCCTAAATATACCCCAAAGCAAGAGACAATGTAGCTTCTTCATGGGGTGGGTCCAACAGATTCCTCAAGACAAGGTCTGTGAGTCAAGCATTTACTCATTTCCATGGACATGCCAAGGAGTCTGTTTTTTAAGGCACATACCTTCCAGGCGAGTAATGCTATCAGAAATAATTGTAGTGATGCAGCTCTCTCTTCAAAACAAGCCAGCATTTGTTAGTTCACTGGATGTAGTTGGCAGTGTCCTTCGATTAGAGGGTTGAGTCAAAATTCAAATTATGTGTACAGATGCAAGAGGAGGCACACAACAGGCTTTTCTTTTCCCAGGAAACATCTTGCTGCTTTCTCTCCCTCTATGTGCTTCTTCTTAGGCATCTTTACCTTCTATGCTATGTCATTTTAAAATTTTAATTACTGAAATTACTCCTCAGTTATCAGGCCTTCTGTTATCTTCACCATGGTGCTTTTCCCTCAGGAAAACAGCCCATTCATCTCCTGACAGATCGTTTTGTACCAGCCTGCCCTGGCTACTGTTTGCCCACATTTCACTTCCTGCAGTCAGGGCTAGTGATTAACTGTTTTCCCACCTCTCCCCTGTCCAGCAGCACACAGGAAGCTGGAGAAGCACATAGTTCAAAAAAATCATACCCAAAGCCTCTCATTCCCTACTGAGAGTTTGTGGAAGGATACAAAAGAGTTGCCCAAGGGCTCTTAAAGTTTTGCATAAAGCAACAAGTTAAATATTTCTAGTTCACGTGTGCAAATGGAACAACATCTCAGTAGTCTGCAGCTGATCACTTGCACCCTTGAAGATCAGAGTCTGGTGTGCTGAGGGGAGGAACGTTGCCCCTTGTGCTTACACTTCATGGATTTTGTGAGGACTTTGTAAAAAGGGTGATTCTGTTAATGGTTAACCAAGTCAATAACAAGATTGAGAAAACTGTTAATGGTGGATTTCCCTGAGAGTGCAGGTAAAGCAATTTGTAAAATGATGCGTGATATCCACATGTACACACAGACATATCCAAGAAGAAGTGAGCAGAGTATCACAAGCGACGTGCAAGGCTTCCTGACTCACTGCACAAATAATGCAATCAGGGGAGTATCGCTTGGACTGTTTCCTTCCAAAGAACAGTGTTACATAAGGACACAATTCACTCCAGTTGTGGTAGGTTTGATTTCATCTCTGCCTGTCCACACTTGGGATGAGAGCAATAACTTGTGCCAGAGAGCCCCTGACTCAGGAACATCCAGGTCCCTGCATGTTGTTTTGTTAACTGAACACTTTTGTTACGCAAACACTAAAGGCAAAGAAGAGAACTGGTTTGCACTGGGATGTGGCCCTATGGCATTCAGTCATTATCTCCATTTCAGCCCCACCTCTGAAGAAGATGGCTGCTTTGCTTAGGGCCAGTGCCTAAGTGCTGGTGGCTGCATATTAATGTCTACTTTCCTCCCTGCCTTTGCGTCAGATACGCAGATCAGCTTCTCAGAGACAATCCCACTATCTGTGCCTCATTCATGCTAGCCCTGCCACAGTCCATACACCACAGCAGTATTTCTGCTAATTCTAGCCCCATCTTAGCAGGACATGGTTTTGAGAGACCTCTGAACCACCATGGGCATCCTCTTCTGCAGGCTGGGGAAGGGCTGCCGTGCTCTCCCATCTTTCACAACTCGTCTGTGCGCCTCACTCAGCAACAACAGCTGATGGTCTGTTCAAAAGGAACTTTCACATCTGTCTGTAACCATAGTAAGCTCCATCCCAGTGTTTTGGATTTCCAGGAACTAGAAATACAAGTGCCCATGTAATGTTTCTCTTCCGTGGCATCTTCTTCCTTTCCAGAAAATACCTGCATGTTCTCCTCGTACTATAGCCATGGAGTACAGCAGACTTATGGAAAGTAGTTCCCCTTGTCATTTTTTAAATACTGTTAGAGCCTCTTTTTTATTTCCAAAGGAGAATCACTTGGCTTCCATAGTATATTTTTAAACCACCATGAATTCCGTGACAATCCTTCATCTACTGGATTTATATAAATAGCTTCAGTAAAAAAAAAAAAAGCTTGAAGGATTACTAATACAATGGAAATCATAATCTTAAAAGGTATCTGTCTCTTTCTTCCTCTTGTATTACAAACTGTGGGTTTGCTGGGTAGTTTCCCTTTGCATTAAGAAGACTCAATATTGCTGCTTGGCTTTCTGCCACTTTTCATTGCTTAGCTTCTTTTGACAATTAGCAGCTCTTCTGTTTATTAGGTTTGTATCAGCTTAATGAGGCATCTCCACTGGGCGCTGTTAAATCTGCCTCTCTTGAGCAGCACTTCTCGTGCTTAGTAACTAGTTTCTCCTGTTTGTGCAATTCCACTTAGTGAAATCCAAAGCATCTCAGCCCAAAGTGTAGTACATACTCAGTGTTACAATATGCAATGGTGCAGGAAGAGGAATATCCTCATCAGAGGTTCACCTCACAGCCCACTACTTCCATGCATCAGTCCAGATCCCTCAGTGGCTCCTATGGAGTTAGACGAGTGTCCCAGCCACTGGAGGCTTTGCAACACTCCTGAAGATCTGCAGGCACGGCAGCACTGGGTGAGCTCCAGCCTGAGTGGAACACACTGACATAAATATTTTGAAGAGGAGCAATGTAAAAGCATTAATTTCTTTCTAAATTATTTGCATAACAACGTGTCCTGGATTTGGCTGGGATAGATTTAATTTTCAAAGTTATCGAGTATCAGAGTAGCTAAAGGAGGTGATATGGATTCTGCTGGGGCTAGGCAGCACAGCCTGAAGAATTATCTTTGCTGTCTCTCATGCTCTGTCTGAGCTGTTATGCTGATTGTATTTAGTTTGTCATGTACACAGCTGCTGGGGGAGTACATATGTAAACATCCACTAAAACAAATATACCAGCTCTGATAAATGCACCTCTTCTCAGTGAACCTGACCAGCTAGCGCAAATTAGTATGGATATTAAAAGCAGAGATAGTAAATAGAAATTTCTCTTTTTGTGAGTACAGTAGATGGCAGTAAACTTGTCACCTTTGCCATGATAGTGATATCTATATCATAAGCTCTCTATAGGCTAACACGCTGCCTGCACCGTGGAGATGGAGGAAAGGAGGGTTTTCCTTAGGACAGTTACACTTAAAAATGAGAATTTAATCCTTAAAGAAGACAGAGATGGCCTTGGATTTATTCAGTAATGCTTCAGAGATTAGAGTGCCTGGGACCTTCATTTATCTGCCATAGAAAAATAATAGGCTGTGGAAGTCACAGCCAGAGCTGTGTTTACTGTGCCTGTAGCTGTCACATAGGCAAAGCTCCTGCAGTCTCAGGGCTGTGCAGCTCCTTTCTCATTCTCTAAGGTTCAGTATTACAAAGCAACAAAGCAACTCTGGCCATGCTGAAATCTCTCAGCTTCCATGGAAATTAACTGAAGTGGAAAGTGCTAAACAGTTTCCAAGAGTTACTTGACACTCTGCAAGCCAAAGCTGTAGCAGTTTGTCATTTATTTATCTTTCATTTGCATGTTGGCCGTCTTTCCAAATGGAGCCCGGTGCTTCTTATACTAAGGTCTCTCTGAATCACTCCAGCAGTAAGACATGGTGATGACACCTCAGTCTAAATGAAGGTGCATCTGTGTCGTAGTCATATGGTCTGCAAAGCCCAAATTACTCTTCATTGTTCTGAAAGGCTGGTGCCAAACCATCACGTGCTGCTCCTTTGCTGGGGGCTGTCAAATAAAGGCACTTGAGAAGTGACGAGCTCAAATTTACAATAAAATCTGATAAATGGAGGAAGGAGGAGAAAAGGAGCAAGCGAACCTAATTACTGCATATCATATAATCAGTCACCGGCATTCTTACGGTCCCTTGAGACAACTGTATCCCTTTAAAAGAATAGATGTAAGGCTTATGATACCTGATGCTCTTCTCAAACTGGAAAGTTTGGAAACTGAATCTCAGGACCTGTGCCTACTCGCATCTGACTAATGCTTTGTGTCTTTGTTACATTTACTTGATCCACGGTTCAAATTACAGCTCAGAAACTGACCACATAATGCGATAAAAGAGAAGTTTATCTGTATCAGACATAACCTTTGCATCTCTTGTGCCTAGTCTCTCTCTGGATGAAGTGGCATAGCTTGACGGGACGTGAATGAAAAAGGGAATAAACTATTTCCAAATCTTTTAGCCATCCAAGAGCCACCTTTGCTCAGACTTGCCCTACCTCTCTTTTCCTTTTATTTTTTACCAGCTTTGCAAAAGGGATTTTTTTTTATTCACATTTTAGGGAGCTTTTTTTCACAGACCAGTTTTAGATAAACTCACTAGCAGGCAAGTGCATAGCAGAAATAACGCATATGATTTAACCAGCGAGTCACATGCAGCAAATAATGAATTATAGATAGTAGAAGTCAAAAGAGAAGTCACAAGGCCAATGCAGCATTTAAATCCAGTCTATAACTTCAAAGGAGGGCACTTAGATTCAGTTCTTTGCATATTTGCCTACAAATTGGCAACCTTTAGGGTTTCCATGAGCCAGAAAGGAATCTCACTGATTTCCCTTTGCTAGTTCTTGCTCTCCATACCTTGCTTTCCAGCCCATTAAAAAAAAAAAAAAAGAAAAAAATAGAAAAAATAGGAAGACTTAAAAGACAAAGCATCAACAAATGTCCTTTAGCTGAAACTTTAAAAAGAGCAGCCACAGCATGCTGCAGAGGCACTGCCAGAGCTGCCAGGAATCGCCATGTTTGCTGAAAGACTTGGCACAAAGAAGCAACATGTGCCTGTGAGAAGGAAACTGCTGCAGCACCTCAGTACCCATGCTCCATGGCGCCTGTAGCTCAACGAGGTACGCTAAAGGCCTTGCTTATGTTGTACGTGTCTTGTGGTTAAATGCATGGCTTTACTTTTCAAAAGCCTTGGTTTTGTACTTCTCAGAAGTGTTATGATCACACATATTAAATTCATTTATGGGTATGGGTAGAAGAAACACAGAGCATGTTTGGATTAGTTGCAGAAGAGTCTGTGGCTTGGAATAAAAGTATCACTGCAGAATGAGTTATACCCCCACTTTGGGACCAAGGTTGTACCTTTTATGTATAGCGATCAGCCAAAATACGTAGTTGTTTGCACCGCACCTTCTGGCACAGAAATTGGTGTGATATTGATCTAACACAATCTTTCTCTTCAGGGTCATGCTGCTCAACATCTGCTCTGCACATACCAGCCTCTGTCTCTCCGGCACCAGAAGCAGAGCTGGCTGATGCTGGGAGTTCATTTAAGCAAAAGCGAGAAGGCAAAACTGGCTGACCTTGGGCTTGGACTGTGCTGTGTCCCTGGTTATGTTCTCTGCAGATTGGTTATCAAGCCAAACTCTTTGCCATTCCTTCCTCCCAGTCCCTTCACTTCCAGCCTGCTTCACCACCTGTTCTTCAACTTGTTCTTTGTCTACTGTTTACCACCTTCAGCCTTTGTTTCCCATTGTACTTCCTTTCCTCCCTCAGATAAAATTGCAATGGTCTGCTGTCTCCTCTCTCCTGCTTTTTACCAGTGAACCTATCTGCAGCGCAAGCCCCTTGGAGCCAAGAAGGCTTTACTGTGAGTTTGTGCGCAGCGCCCACCACACAAATGCCCCAATGAGATCTGAGCCCACTTTGGTGTTGCTTAACCAGCCCATCCGTTGTACAGGGACAGCACTGCCCTCGCTCCCGCACCGATGGAACAAGGTGATTTTGACCCCTGCTGCAGGTGACGTCTCTGAAGGCCCAGCTGAAACCACAGCTCATACAGGAGCTGCCTGATGAGGAGCATCTTTCTCAAGCAGTAATTAATTCTGTGATGACTCCCTTAAGCCTTCGCCCTTCTCTTTTACCCCACCTCTGCTCTTCTGCAGCTCCGTGACTTTTCCATGCCGTATCTGCAACAGCCAATGGAGCAAGGCACGCTCTGTTTTCTTGCCCAAGCCTTTACAGGCTCGGTGGCAGCCCCAGGCACAATTTCCTCACGCTCCTAGGACCGGCGATGCAGAAGTGGCATGGGAGGAGCAGCGAAGAGCCACCTGTTTCTCACAAGCGTGCAGAGCTGTCCCAGGCTGGTGGCCTCTTTCTGCTGCAGCTTGTGAGACTGTTGCCTGCTGCCTCCTCCCCTGCCCGAGGCGAGGGAGCTGCCTGCCTCCTGTGACAGCCCGGGCTGGCCCAGCCTGCCAGAGCGGGGCCAGCAGACAGGGGCCAAGCAGTGCCTCTACCTGCCAGCTGTGGGGCCAGCTCTGCCTCTCACCACCCAGCGCTGCGTGCCGGTGCCAGCTGCAGCTCATCGCCCGTCCGCAGGCTTCTGGGGCAAGACATGGGCTGGGGCACCACTTCCAGGCTTGCCTCGGGAGCCCGATGTCAGCTGGTGCGGAGGAGATTCGGAGACTCCCCCAGGGGTGAGGAGGCACTGAGCCACGCACGGGGAGCAGAGCAGGATCTGGTTCACTCAGGAAGACAACATGGAGCATTTGAAATGCCTAGGTGTTTGGCATCAATTAAAATAAACCAAGATACTGTTTTTCTGATTATTCAATACTCTGCTAATATGCCGCAGCTTGAGGATCTTACAGCAAAGGGAAACACTGAGGATGTGTCGCGAGAAATAGTCCCAGAGGGCTGATGCTCACCTAGGAAAGGCAGAAGAATGCCTCCTTCCCTGAGGCTTTTTTCAAAGCACCTTCCAGTCCTTCACAGAGACTTTGCACCAGCTGGTCATCCTGTCCCTGTAAGCAGCTGTCTGGCTCTTGCTGTTACACTGTGATCTCCGTCACTTTCCCTCCCTCAGTGTGGGGAGATCAGGGAGTTTTGTGGAGCCGCTGGAACCTGTGTTTGGAAAAGTGACTCATCCTGCCTACTCTCTGCCCCAGACTAGCCATGAACCAGAGGAAGCAAAGCTGTCCCCTTGTTGCCATAAGAAGTAAAGTGAGCCTTATGCCAGTCTTGCACCTCTGCCGCATGGTTGATTTTAATGATTCTGTACCTTCACAGGGAGAGTCTTGACCCTGAGCTGCCTGTGCAACCCGCTTCAGCCCCGGGCTCAGAGCAGCCACCTGGCCATCAAGGCACCTGCTTGCAGAAATGCCATAGGAGAGTGAGGCTGGGTACCACTCAGAAAGGCAGGCATCGCTGGAAGTGAACCATGCTTTGTTCATAGTGTTTGCTCTTACTCACTACACGATGTCGCTCAGCCTGTGGCCTTATTGGGTAGTTTAGGAAAACGAATACTTTTGGTCAGTATCAGCAAGCTAATTCATTCCTATTTGGAGGCGAATTTCATGCTGGAAAATATGTGTGTAGTTAGCTGAGGGAAAGGAAAAAAAAGGCAAAGCTTTTCTCTACTGCACAGAATTATTTTGTTCTTTAAAATGATGCAATTACAATGAGCCTAATTCATTAGCTCTCTTTAAAAAGTCACACACCTTCAGAGATAACGATCTTTAAATTTTAATTCTCTTTCTAAGTGACTTGGTTTGACCTGTTTTGCTAGAAATAGTAATCCTGCTCACGAATACCATCTGCCCATTCAGACTGCTCGCGTACCAAATAATATCTTCAAGGCTGGAGCTTACGGCTTTAACTATCACATGATACACAGTCCCATGCCTCTTAATCAGAGCATCAAGTGATTTATTCAATGTGCTTTTTTATTTCCTGCCACGGCTTGCCCTCTCAGATGTTTCCAACAGCTCGAGGCAGCCAGAACTCACTCTCGGGGCTGTCTCCTTTCTGACTGGCAATGCTTTTATAAGCAGCAGTCCTTTCTGCTGTAGCTTGCTGTGTTTATTTCTCTCCTTGCAAACTCCCCACAAAGTGGTGAACGTTGTCGGACGGAGCGTGTAATTCCTCAATGAATGCAGCAAGATCTCCCCCGCCTCCAGACATTGCAACCTGCTGTAAGGCAGGAGGTCATTTATTTGTACCACACCTGGCACAATGGGACCCTGAACAGGCCAGCCTTTAGGCAGTACTGCAGTGTAAAAGGTAATAGACTGACAAGATTGCGTGAGTAAAACTACTTGGTGTTTCCATGTCACATTGCTATGGAAAAGCTCAGCCTGTAATATAGTTGGCAGCTGGCATTTTTGTATTTACATGGCCATGACCTGAAAATGGCATCTCACAGGTGAGCCATGTGTCAATCGGTATGCCACTGAATGCTTGCACCAAGCTCGCTTGCAAGATGAACAGCCACAGCACTTTAGATGCATACAGAGCCTTTGTTTGGTCATTTTTTCTGCTAGAAATGTAACTAGACCTAGTTACCCAAGATTTAATCCAATCACCAGACTACAATTTCAGCATTTTTTTATATCAAAGGTGCTCCTGACCTTTTGCAGCTCTACTGAAGGAACAATTCAAAGACCTATTCAAAGAACAATTTGGCCAACCATGGAGGAATACTTTTACAGAAAGCAGGAAAAAAAAAAGAGAATATTGGGTCCCTAACTTAAAATGTTTTTTTTTGAGTAGGACAGGGTGCAGTGACTTCTTATTTCACATCAGCTGTAGTTAAGGTTTGTGCACCAGACCCACCTTTTAAGTGAAATTGCTGTTTGATAGCAGTGCAGATGCACTGCGGCTACAGCAGGGGACCAGGCAAGGATGGACAAGAAGGGATCCTGCGTGATGGTGTACGTTTCTCTGTAAGTCTGTGAGCCAGACCTTGGAGGGCAAGGGCGTGTAGTGAAGTTAGAGCACTAACCCCATTTCAGCTTTCCAGGTGTGAAGGACAGAAAATGTCCAGGGCAGAGGACATCATGCTGTGTTCCCATGGGAAATGTGTGTCTCCAAACACACGGCAGGTCTTGGCTTGACTGATCAGATTAATAACAGGCAATGACATTACACCATGCTGACTCCAAAGGGCTTCTGGATAGGTCCTGTATATAAACTACATTTCCCTACTGTTGTTCACAATGTGGCCTGTCTCCATTACCTCTGACACTGATTTTGGTGGTAGAATCACTGATGGTGTTTCTGCTGACTAACTCTCCTGGAACATCTGTGCCTCCAAGAATGATAGACTTTCCCTTTCCTTTGAATCATTAAACATACATGTTTCTGCCTTTCATTTCAGTGTTATAGGCCAGTCTTTTCAGACCAAAATGGTTTATTTGTGAAAATTTTGCTTGTAAATCGAGGGCCTTGCCACATTAAAGAGCTGACATTGTGGACGGAGACCTTGAAAGCATTTTTTAGCATCTTTAAAGTTCTTACAATCCTGTAAGCTAAGGAAGCACATCACCTCCTCTTTCCTAGGGCAAAAAGAGACCAAAGCTACTGAGGAAAATTTTGAAAAGCTGAACGTTGATCTCCTGACTTATAGCCTGCGACTATAATCACAAGACCATCCTTCCTCCCATGTTAGTATTAAAATGCGGTAACCAAAACCAGAATGAAATGAGAAAGAATTGTCTCTCTCTCATCAGAAAGTGTTTAAATATTAAGATCAAGGATGTGGATTGCTATTTGGTTTTAATTTAGGTCAGGATGAAGTTAAGAAAGAATTTTCTTAGCATCCCTTTTCAAATGGCTATCTCTCTGAACATGCACTCTTTGATTCTGGCTATTTCATTGAAATGACAGCCTCCATCTGTGATCAAGTTGTGTTGCGTTTCTCTCACAGTCCTATGAGCAGAATATAGAAGCTGTTACACTGTATACAGGGTTGGGAGGGAGGCTGTTGTGAGAGCAGTGGAGCGTACAGCTGAGCACACCACCCTCAGCCTTTCTTGACTCTTAAATGTTGTTCTGCATTTATGTGTTTTAGGTGGAACATCACACTAGTGCTGAAGAAGTGGAGCTCTCTGGCATGAGTCATTTGTCTATCCTGTGATTGTGGTTTTGTTTATCAGCCTGCCAAGATAAATATTAGCATCCTTTGAAAGATGACTAAAAATTGTCATATGTTGCAGCTAAATCGGCATCAACTGTCTATGTTAGTATTACCTTCTAATTTTTGTAATCTTCTTCAACCATCTCTTAGAGATTTTGTGTTAACAGAAACAAACATCTGGCTTTCCTAAAGGGCCTAGCATCGCTATCACTGGCTGGGACAGCATTAGTGATACTGAGGGGACACTTCTTGTAAGATCCGAAGTGTTAGAGCGTAATTTCCTGAGTGTGTTGAGTACAAGTAGGATGTGTTAAAGCAGCTGGTATGCAGACTGTGCACCATAGTGGAGAGCCTCTGGTCTCCAGTGTTGCCCTGTGAAAATACACATTTGAGAACAGACCTGGAAGGCTGGCATCAGCATGAGCAAAACTGACCTCGCTTCTGCACTGCAAGCATATTATTCCAGATGCAAGGGTCCTCCTTCTGTCTCCACGGTGTTCATATCAATTCTGACTGTAGTCATAGCGACCTGGACACCAGTCCCAGCTACTTGAAGCAGTAGCTTCTTGTAAGTTTTCAAACAGGAGCCCTGTTGTAGAGTGGTGGAGGATAGAATACTATCATAATCTGCTGGGCTACTCCACTCAGTCCCCCAGTGCCAGCACCAGTTTAAAGACATTTTCTCAGAACATAGATGAAGGTGAACGATCAGCTTTCATTTCCTGCTGGCCATGAAAAGTTGAGAGATAACTGAGTTGATTTCAGGACAGGCCAGAACTGTGTAAGGAAAGCCAGAGACTCAGAGATGGCTCCCAAAATTAATGATGTTGTTGTCAGACGCCTTCGAGTGGCAGCTCAATGTTGCACCTGAAACAGCACTTTGCCGCCTCTTCTAGATCTAGACTCTGACCATAACCTGATGTTCCTGAGTCCCAAAATGAAGAATAGCAACTGCAGAACTGCTGGATGGGGAAATGACTGTATCTGTGTCCCCATCAGGTGCTTGGCACTTCAGCACCACGGCTCTGCCAGTTTGAAAAGGAGCACACTGGTGGCCACCTGGAAACTTCTATTTTCCCCTTGGCAGTATTGATCAGGCACTGGCTGGCGGCTGGGAGACCTGCAGCGGGCACTGCCACAGCGTTTGGAGGCAAAGGCGAATGGTACAGCAGCACTCCTGGGGATGCAGGTAGATGAGCTCCCCAAGAAACCTCAACAGGAACTTAAACTGTCTGTTTGATCCTTTTCCCCTACAAACTCTGGAGAACCATGACTTATACCGATCTGTGGTGATGCAGACATTAGAGGGCTATTGTGGAAAGGGCTAGGACATGAATATCACATGGCTGGACACGCTGCATGCAATAATAGTCCATATACTCTTTTTCCACTGAACTACACTGGAGCTATTGTTACCATCTTGCTAAACATCTGACTGAGCGTATACAACAAACATTGCTGAGAATTACTTTTGACTGCTTGTGTAACCACGTGTAATTTTACTCGTGTTTTCAACTAACTCTCTCACTAGGATGAAAATTAGTAGAAAGTGCTGAAGAAAACGGCTGAATAAATTTCTGTAACCAATAATTGTCATCCGATACCAAGTTTTCCTCAGGAAAAGAGCTGGAATGCATGAGCTAAGTAAAAGTTATTTAGAGATATAATCACAAAAAGTATAATGCCACAGTCAAGAAATCAGCACAGAGAGAATCAGCAGCTTGTCAGGAACTGGTGATCGTACAATGTGATACTTACAACGAATGCATTTAAAGGCAAATATTAATGGACTCCTCTGATAGAAGATCAACTTTATTTTTCAGTCAAAGAATAGACTCACAGGCAGTGTAAACCAAAACTCTGTGTAAGTGTAATTAATATACTTGTGGGATACCAAGCATTTTCTGTAATAAAGATAGCCAACAAAATACCTAGTGCAATAAAAGCTGATGAGCTATGTGATATTTTATACCCCATTCATGTTTTGGTAGAGAGTCATAGCTTTGTTCAAAATGAGTAATATGCACTTTGTTTTCAATTTGTTGCCAGTGTAAAACACTTGAAAAGAAAATCCCAAATACCCTGGGCTGTGAAGTATGACTGTGCTAAGCTGAGCTAACAACAACCTGCAACTAAAAGAAGAAAGAACAGTCTTCCATGCATCAGGAATAACAAAAGGAGAGATAGCTATGATCATTGTATTAAGCCATGCAGCCACTTACTAAGTGCTAATCAATAGAGGCAGATTTAGAAACAAATGTAAGTCATTTCCAGTAACAGAAGTAAGCAGATGGCTCGGAAATGGCATAGCAACTAACCTGATCTGCCTGGAGGAAGCCATTTCCATCACTCAGGCTCTAGTGTCGTCAGCTGTGACACACACAGGCCGTGGAAGTAGTATAGTTTTGGTGCAGAGTGCATGTAGCATTTAAGCTTTTCTGTTCCCGAATTGCACATACTTGCAATCTGATCTGAGCAGAAGTGTCCGTTTAAAATTGTGCTCATGGTAAGATTTATCTCCTACCTGGACTGGAGCCAGCAAGTGACAAATTGGCTTTGTACAACATGCATAGGGACTCGAAAGCCTGACACTCTCATTGTCTGCCAGAAGAGCATTTCCATATTTTAATGTGCTGCAGACCACTGGACCTTCATTAGGTGGTCATGCTTGTCTCCGAGAATGTTGGGCACACCCTCAGGGTGAGCAGGATCTTAACTCTATCCTGGCTTTGGATCTTTGCACTCCTGCTCAGCCTGTGGTTCCTCTGCCCACAATAGTCACCTACCTGAGAGAGGAGACCCTCCTTCCCACCCTGGTACAACTGCATGGGCCCTGGGACTTCCTGGTGGACTAAGCCTAAGTCCACCCTGGTCCAGACCTCCAGCCCTATGGACGCTCTGGTTTCCCATTCCATAGGTAAACGGTAACTCAGGAAATTAGAAGAAAATAGGCTTGCACAAGTTTCTGACAGACCTGTGCATAGCTTGGACAGCACCGGACACATACAGCTCTAGATTACCCTCACAGCCTACTTCATCCTCATGAATCTAGGTTTTCTTTGGTTCATATCTGTTCTTTAGTGAGCCCAGGGGAATGCCTTTCCTTCTTCAGTTTAAGACAGTACCTTGTCTTCTTCTATTGTCAGTGGAGAGAGAAGGAGAGGGTCATTTTCAGGGGTCAGTTCACCCCACTTACGCAGCATATCTGTGTTAGGATGGACCAACTTGTCTTCTGGAGATTCCTATCTCTCCCCACCGATCATATAAGAATTTTGTTTTAGACCGCATGTCTAATTTGTTGGAGGGAGAAGTTAGATGAGACGAATCTCATGCCTCATCTACCTGTTGCAGATGCCCAAATTCCAAGAAAAACCTTAAAGAGCCATCACAATTTTTATAAATGCCCAGGCAGATGTACAAACAGATTTCCTAGTCATCTTATGACATGGAGATACTACAGCACCAATGCAGGAATTGTTTTAGGTTTCTGTGTCAGACAGAAAATTCCGCTATAGTATTTCATAGCCTCCTGTGCCAGGTTTTGTCTTCTTGAAATTGAGAAGCAGCTTTCTCTTGGTATAAGAATAGGAAGGATTTTTACGTCTGGAGAATTTCCAACAGCTTGCCAAAATTGAGAAGTCAAATTAAACAGTGATTATATGTTTTCAGCAGCATTGCACTGGTGGTGATCTGTATCTTCTTCCTTCATACAAGCTGCTCCTTGCACAGAATTTGCCTGAGTTACTTCTCAGACAGCTATAAATTTGGAGCAAATCCTCTGAAGTTAAGGTAGTGTAGGTTTGGTGACTATAAATGCAGATCCAAGCACAGTATGACTGTTCTTAGCCAGCACCTGCATTGCTCAGCAAGTGCATAGTTAACTTTGCCATCATGGTGAGGTGTAAGAGACTGAGGCGCAGACTGAAATCAGAACGGATGGTGCTGCCCTGCATCTTGCAGATGCATGTCCCTCTCCTCCCTTGTGTTGGCACAGTACTCGTGACTAGGCCATCGAACAGGTCAGCAAGCTGATCTGCTTGAAAACTTGCCCTAGAAAAATAGCAGATTGTTTTTCAGCTGGGTCAGTGGGCTGATCTAGCTAACCGCAAGATCAGACAAGCACGAGCACTCCCTTTCCAGCACCTGGGCTGAGTGAAACTGTGCCCTGAGATGTAGCTGTGACTATGCAGGAAGTAAAAAGTGAACTTGCCCAGCAAGTATTTGAGGCAAATCCCAAGACCATATTGTACTGACAGGAGAAGCCATAAAGATAATTCAGTATATGAAGACTAATGGGTAAATTGGCATGGTGATACATGGCAGGGAAGCTCAAAGAAGAAGTCTAAAACATCAGTTCTTCATGAAAAACACAAATATTACATTGACAGCTCAGCTCAGTGCTCGGAGCTGTGCTTTTGGCATCTGGCTGCTGCCAGTATATTCACAGCGCAAAAGGCAAATCACTGTCTTAAAGGGCTCGTGGCTCTGGATCTCTTCCCATTTAGCTGAAACCAGCACACCAGTGTTAGCCATAAGAGAGTTGATGCCTATGCAGTTAGGATCACTCACATTTAGATAAAGTAATTTTGTATTTTAGAACAAATATAATTTTCTTATTGTGACTAGAATAAAGGGATCTTGGCCTTCCTGTCCTTGCAGATGGAAATTCAAAAGGAGACATCTAATATTGCAGGCTCAGAGACATACGTGCAGATTCTGAATTGCATGGTTTGATCACCCTTTTCTTTTTTTCATGTTGTGCTTGGAGAAATAATATCAATTAGAGACCAGAAACTTCTTTTTGAAAATCAGCTCAGATTTGCTCATTGGAAGTTTTTTTGGCAGAAAGAGTTTTCAGTTCTCTACACAGTTATCTCAGTTCATGAATGTGGCCTTTAAGGCTGAACTCTTTCCTTTTTATATGCCTATATACAATGCTCCAGCAAACATAATAGAATGGCATATTGGAAAGCTTTTAGCCTCTTGCACCACTTAGCACAATCTTTTTAGCTGTCTGCATTGTTTACTCATCCTCCTGCACCACTGACAGTAAAAGCCTGCACGAGTTTCTTTTTGTCTGTCTTTCTTTCTCTTCCTTTTTTTTTTTTTTTCCTCCAGCAGCACTGCAGACACAGTAGCACAACTGACTCAGAGAAAAACAAACCAAAGCAACCTCCAAATTCCCAACCTCTGCAGGACAGGCTGCTTGTGTGAGGCTGAAAAGGAGCCAGAGCATATCGGCAAGAAAGCTGTGATTTCATCCAGTAGCCTGACAGAAACTCCGAGGCTTCACTGCAGTAGTTTGTGCAGATGCAGCAGCATCCCTCTGACCGGGTCCACGTCAAATGCCAGCAGAGGAGTCCCCAGAAGGAGGATCCCCATGTAATTCTGTGTCACTGCCCTCTTGCTTTGTAGTTGCAGCTCTCTGAGGAAACCAGGTACGCTCTACAGGTTTTCAAACAGTTTTTATTCTAAGGATGATGTCAGATTTCCAAGAGAAGCGTAAGCTGCATGGAAATGGGGAAGATTGAGGAGAAAAAGGTCCCTAAGGAGGGTCATTCCTCTCGCCATGGAGTGGTGGTAGTCAGGTTTCTTGTGGGAGGAGGTACAGGAAAATCAGCCTGAGCAGAGATGGCTGGGGGATTTGCCTGGGGTGCAGGTCATCAGGGAGGTTTCTAGTGAGGTCTGCAGCCCAGAGGGGGATCCTGAGAGGGTCCGTATTTGGCATCGAGGCGTAAGGGCTCAGGGGTGAGTAGCGGCTGTCACACATGTTTCGGTGCTTGTCTAGGGACCGGTCGGAACCGGGGACTGATATTTGTGGTTTGGTATCTGTGCATCAGCTTGTGCATCAGGTCAGTAGGAGGGGAAGTGCTGCTGGTCAGGTGGGCAAGAAGGTGTAGGACGGCATGTTCTGGGTTGGGGAAACACTGAAGCTTAACACTTTGCACCAGCGTCATTCCAGGGTGACTCTGCTGAAAGCAGTAGAGTAATGCTGACCAAACTGTGAACTGGATTTGGCCTTATCATGTGAAAATGAGAAGATTTGGCAGAGGGCATGGAGGGGTGCTGGGAGCTAGTCTCTGAATGTATAAATGCAAGTGTTTCTAAAAAAGTCTGCGTTTGTTGCTGGATAGATGTCTGAAGTCCTCTGAGCATGCATCACCTTTCAAAGGAAACAAAGAGGCTGTTGCATTTCAGACAGCTTCCCCACTGAATTATTCAATGCAACTAAATAACTACAGAGCTCCACTGAGTCACATAAAACTGCAAAACTGGCTTCCTCCCTTGCCTCAAACCGATGCTATTTTCTCTTTCTGAATGCTACATTATAGTATCAAATGGGTGGCTTGGAGAAATGTTCAAGACACTTGGAGAAGGAACAGAAAGCATAGTAAGATGAGCATAGAGAGGAACTGACATAATACTACCAGAAAGGTTTGGACCGAAGCACGGTCTGCTGCTGGTCGTGGGGAAATGACAGTGTCAGAAATAGAGCATGCTTTGTGCCCTGGCAGTCTTCAGAGCTAGTGCCTGTCCAAAAATGCTGATCTGAAGACAGCACCGCCTAAAGAAAAGCAGAAAAGCACAAAGGCTGAGTGTTGTTACAGTGACTACTTCATGTGCTGGGTTTATTCCAAAGCAGGCGACGCAAAGCCTGCATACCATCCACGCTGGCTCTCTAGCACTCTTTCGCTTGCTCAGCATGATCATTCTTCTTGTCAGATTCCCCCCACTGTGCTGAAGCTGAAGCTGGTGTACGCACCGACAGGGAACTAAATGCCTCTAAATGTCCATTCTCTGGAGCTGCCAGGCTGGGGGGAGCAGTCTTTCCCCGTTAGAGTGGCTGTAAGGAAAAGTCCCATTTGCGATGCTGACATGAGCTCCCATGAATACCTTGACAGGTGGGGAACAGGCACTGAACCAGCCCATCACCTGCCCTTGACACCACACCAGTACCTCCTGCTTGGAGGGACAGGCAGATGTGAGCCCCTCCAGCATCGGCAGGGTATTTGAGAGCAGCTCAGTGATTGCTCTGTGTCTGCCTTACCAGCAGCTCAGGAGAACACAAATGATCCTCAGCGTTTTGTGCCTGGAGGTGGGTTACTGCTTCTGAAGATAGAGATATCCAACGCTCTACTGAGAAAAAAAGCGTTTGCAAATA
The DNA here is from genome assembly GCF_009769465.1 of Tauraco erythrolophus. Classification (NCBI taxonomy): domain Eukaryota; kingdom Metazoa; phylum Chordata; class Aves; order Musophagiformes; family Musophagidae; genus Tauraco; species Tauraco erythrolophus. Next base: position 87,953,143 of record NC_141466.1, on the reverse strand, counting down.
TTGAACATTTACCTTTGCTGAATTACTTTTCCTTTTCCAGCAAAGATAATTCACTAAGAAATCCATGGCTGGACTGGAAACAAAACTATTAGATTGCTAATCAGAAATCACAGGGAGAAATGCAATATGAGTCCCATGCAGGAGCAGAAACAGGTCCTGTCTTAAACAGGTTGGTTTGTTTGTTGTTGTGTAGAGGTAATATATTTGTAAATATCATGGTCAGTTTGCCAGAAAACGATTATGTTTATCTCATAAATTATTCATAGTGTTGTGGTTAACAACTTTGTGTTGTTGGTCTGGCTTATCTATTTTCCTTTTTTAAAAAAACAACAAAACCTAATCTATATAGAGTGACATAATATCTTTTGTGAAAGACCAAGTTTTATTGCTGAATCTTTTTAATGCTACATTGACTATAATGAAACTCATGAGATTTAGAAAGGCTAGGCTTTAAAAAAAAAAAAAAAAAAGATTATCGCAACAAATGCTTTACATTTATATTTTGATATATGACCTGGAGTGATCACAAAGAATTGCAGAAATATTGAACCAATTGGTAGAAACTATAGTATGTAATGTAATTAGCATGAACAAATGTGATATAATTAGGAAAAATCAGCATAGCTTTTGTAGAAATAAAAATCTCATAGCTCTACTGGAGTTTTTGGGGAGAAGGAAGGAGTGGGGAGTCATCAGTGAAGTCTCGGAAATCTGCCCCTGGGATTGTGTTGCTTGACATACAAGTTATCTGGAAAAACAAGTGTAGTTTGAAGTGAGAGAGTTTCCTGGTGGTGAGTTACTCTAGGTAGCAAAAATGAAAGTCAGCTGGGAAAAGGGTATCAAGCTATGAGTTATTGGACTAAAATGACTGAAAAAAAAACAATGTTGATAACAGCAAAGGAAGGCAGTCCAGTCAAAACCTTCCCAACTTTGCATGAAGAGAGAGCAATGCTGAATTTTCTCCTCATACTTGGGTAGAAGAGATCCCTGAGTTGCAACACACAGTTTTATGAAGTTGTCAGCCCAGTGCTCGGTAGTGGAGGAGGAAAGCAAATATAACACTAGGACTCATTAAGCAAAGAACAGTGAGGAAAACATAAGCATAGTAGCAGGACGTTTACGGTGAACTCACATCTTGAATATCATCTGCAGTTCTGTTTCTCTCATGCTAAAAAGAAAAAGAAAAGCTTCGAAGAAGGGTAAGAAAGCTGAAGCAACTGGTACACAGCAAATGATTAAACCTTTTGGGACTCTTCAGAGTGGAACAAAAGGAGTAGAGGGGAGATTTGACGTTATCGAGCTGCAGGCACTGTGAGCTGGAACAGGTACTAAGTGTCACCGTACACGTGATCTGTTCATGATTCTTTCTGCAGGCAGCTGCAACTGATGCTGAGCTGACTGGCTCCTTGGTCTGACCCAGTCCGGCCATTTTTAAGACATGACTGGAGTCCAGCAGGAAACTGAAATGGTGAAAAAGCCAGGGAGGTATCTGATCTGAAACAAAACCAAAGAGTGTGTCCCCCTGCCAAACTAAACAGCAATGAAGAAAGGTTAGCTGTCATAAGAGCGATGAGCAGTATCAGACTGTTTTAACTATGTCCAGGCAAAATGAGTGAAGTGAGTTCGTTTTCTTTGAAAAGTGAAAAGGAGAAATATGCCAGGAGTGGGAGGAACAGAGTGAAAGGATTCAATAGGAAATCTTGCCAAATCTTTATCCACACAAATACAAACTCTTATCTGCCTACCATACAGTTGATGGTGTTTGGACCTGCAGGTCCCAGATCTACCACTCTGATGATATGTTCCTTTAAAAGATAGATCGTTATCCTGACAAGTTCTTGGGGATAACCTTTGTTATGATATGAATGGATCAGCAAGTAATGACAAAAACATGCATATGGCAACAAGGTCATTTTCAAGTGCGTCCTCATGCTTTTATGAATTACCTAATTTAGTTTTGCTTTCTTTTTATAACATATCCACCCATCCTAAACTTTTCAGTCCATTTTAATTTAATATTTTAAGAAGAGCAAGGCAAAAATTCAGAAATGGCGTATAACTGTTGAAAATTAAAATCTACTAGGACTTTCCCTGTGAAACAACACTAATAAGAAATTTAAAAAAAATACTTCTTTCTATGAGTTAGCTGATTTCATAGTGTTTATCAAGAAAAGATAAAGTATTTATTGCTGTGAACTGCAGATATGCTTTTTGCAGTGGATTAGGAAGATAAGGAGGTCTAGTATTTTCTCATGGGTAATAGATCCAGCTAAAGACAATGATGGACCTAACAAGGAGATGTGAAAACTGCAGAACTGCAGCCTGACATGTCTTTACTGAGATTTCACCCCCGTTTCACCTCTTGAACTGACTCAGTTCAAGAACACATCCTTCGCCTGATTATTGACTGTAGAACAGGGAAGAGTCTTTAGACATCGTTGCGGACACATCACAATGTGTGACTGTAAGAGACTATGATCTGGTGTCATTCATACATTTGAGAGCCATGAGAAAGTGCAAATTAAAGTTCAGAGTCCTGTATATAGGTTTTTGCACTATATGCATTTCTCATTAGGCTTCTCTCATTTGTTGTAGTGGGAATTATTCTAGCTTAAATCATTTCTGTAGAAATTGATTTAGATTAAGTTTTGTGCATCATCCAAACTGACTGCACTAAAGGCAATTTCATTCTAGTTCAGCATACATTGCAACTAGTGTTTTACCGCAACTGGTTTTGAGTAAACTTTAAACTGGATGAATTCCTTCTAAATGGGAAAGGCAAGGCTGGTCAAAGACTCACTGATTCTAAACTCATATCATAAGTCTTTTTGAATTCCTTCATCTAAGTTAGACATTGGACAAATTTAGGGGTTATACAATGTGTGGCAGCCAGGCTGTCTGACTACTTGCTCTTCTACTCCGGAAATGGAAACTAGAACCACCAGTAAATACATCCTTATGTCAGTGCATGCTGACTAGGAATTACTGCAATGAAATATTAAATGTCACTGGAAATCAAGCCCTGCTTGCAGTAGGCAAGTCTAATCAAGGATTACAAACAACTATGGAAGGTTTCCCACAACTCTTGTGCTTTAAGCTCCTTTTGGAAGCATTTAACCTCATTTAATTCCCTTTGGTTTCTACCCACTGAATAAGGTTTTCCTTTTCTCTCTGGTCTTTCTATACCACTGCAGTCAACTAGTCAAACATGAAAAACTCGGATATGAAATGTGACCAGCCTAGATTTTTTTGTCCTTGAATTTGTTCAACAGCTATCATCTCCTGCAACATTGATCTGGAAGTGTAACTACTCACAGACTGTTCCTCTTCATGGTATAAACATCCACATCTAAACTAGCATGTTATTTTAATGAATCCCTTCACCCATTCATTGATTCCCTAAGCACAAAACTATTCTGCTATTTTATTCAGTCTTTCAAATTTTTTCAGTAGCATAGGAAAAAAATGGAGTAATGTGCTTTCTTGGGAAAACAGATGGTTATTCATTCCCTGCTGAAAGATGGCTCATCTCAGCAGACAAGAGACGTCCTTTCCACAAACCTCTCTGATTTAAGCTTATGGATTCAAGACAGCTCACATATTACATGTATTACTCCACAGTTTTTATTATTGACTTTATTATACTATTAAAACATAGGCATATTTTCCTAGATAGGTAAATACTCATTTTAAAGGAAAGAGAGAGAAAACGAGTCTGTAGAAATGGCCCACAAAATCTGGGCCTTATATTATCTTTGTAATGCTTTCAGTTGAAACTTTGATGATGAGAGCAAGATGGTTCCTGATGAAAAATGTGTAGTGGGTACTTAAGAAATTCTGGGAATGTACAAGCGGCTCATTGACCTGTAAAATTTTGGAACTACTGATATAAATCTACTCTTTGTGAATGTTAACAACACATACTGAAGGACTTGAGTACCGATGCGACCTGTGCAGGTCTTAGTGCTGTGGGCTTGTTCTATTGGCCAAGAAAACAGCAGGGACATACCACTCATATTCTTATTTCTTGCTTGTTTTCCATCTTATTACCTTCTGCATGTATGCAGAAGAGAGAGAATTTTAGTAGAAATTCAGGAAGATTTCTGCTGAAAAACTTTATAGATTTCAAGTGAGATTCAGGTACTGTTTGTAGAATTAGAGGGAGTTACCAATGAACCAACGTTAACCCAAGAAACCAGACTTCATTTAAAGTTATTCTGACATGGACTGGTGTCATTCTACTGACTTTCATGGAGCTGCTGCAAATTTATATTGACATACATGAATTCAGAATGCACAGTACTGCACTGAAAAACTCAGATTTAAAACTGAACAACAGGCATGCTATCATATCTGTCACAGGACCTTTAGTTACTATTGTTAAAGAAAATCTGCATGAGCTAAAAGATAGGTTGCAGTTTGAAGCATTCAAAAGAGAAGAACATTACCATTCCGATAAAATATTTAATTACACCTATTTACCTTTCTCAACAATTTTTTAAATCCAAACAGTTCATAATTTCTTTTCAGCACACACATTACAACTGCTTCAATGCATTTCAGTTTAGGTTACGGCTAACTTCCCTTCCAAAGATTTTAATAGACGCCTTGCAAAAATTCACTCAAATGTTTGTATGTGGTGGCCAATTCTCATCTGAAAACTCTTAGTTTTGTAAGATTTATGTTATCAATCTGAAATGCTCCTATTCTTTAAGTGCTCCTATGCACTTTAAAAGCTAATATTCCAAGGGTGAATTGGTGTACTCTTGGCTGTTGACTTCATTTTCATTGCTGCCATTTCAGTTCCGCTGCACAACCGCACAAGGAAATGTATGGGCTGCTTAGTTTCACTGGTCTCCTTGAAAAAACCGTAGACAACATGTAAATGTCAAGCACCCGTGTTGGCTCTGCCCTACACCTCCTGCTGAGGAAAGCTGTGCAGCAGCAGAGGTACCAGCAAAGAGCTTTGGAGTTATTGGCAGGCAGGAGTTTCATGGGAGAGGCCAGTAGAAACCTCTGTCTCTCTGCCGCTACCAGCACCGAGGAGGGACACAAACATGTAGTCATCCTTCAGCAGCTGGAAGACCTGAAAGAAAGATGAAATAGCACTATCTCTTATTTTTGGTAAACAGGAAGCCCTGGTTCGGAGGTAAAAAAGACTTCTCTTTCTTCTTGGCTGCAGGAAGTGGAACAGCTTTACATGAGCATTAGGGAGTTTGCTTCAAACGAAGGACTCCCTGAGCCGAGGAGTGGAAAGGGAATTTCAGTGTTCTTTCTTCTCCAGCAGCTGAAATGCCATCTTGGATAGGCTGCAGACCAAATCCTACCACATTCTTCAGGAGTTTAAAATAAACTGGTTTAGAAGTAGGATTTAATCTGCCTGAATTAGCAACTAACTGGCATCTAAACTCCAGGGCACCAAGTGAACCGATTTTCCGAAAGTCCCTAAGTCCTCTGTGGCCATTGAAGAGAGCAGGGTGCCCTTGAAGGCCACTTGTCTCTCGGAGCTGAGATCTGGCCTTCTCAAGGGTGGGCACCTAAGTGGGAGCAAGAAGCGCCACCAGGGCTCCCACACCTGCAGCTCTGTGTCTGCGCTGCATAACCTGCAGCATGTTGGGTTCTTTGCCCTTCCTGCTTTTAGTGAAATGTCAGTGTCAGTTGCTCAGGACTTTTTTTTCCAGGGATTTAAGACATTTTCAAGTGCAGAAGTGTTGTCTAGGTGCTTAACTTCCAGAGGAAGGTGCTGTCTTGGGGTACGCCAGCTGGCCCTTGCAGGGAAGTTATCTCTTGGCTTGGACCAGAGGTCCATTTAGCCCAGTATCCATCTGAAAGGGACAGGTTTTCTCCTATTGATAAGGTGAGGACCAGCATGAACAACAGCCAAAAGCAGGTTCTGAGGAAAAAAACAAGAAACATGTCCATAAATAGATGCCATGGGAAAGAGTACAAGAAGCAAGGTGTAAAGGCAAATCAAAGTTTGTTTTGCAAAAGGCTTAACTGCCGTTACTTCGTGTGTATCTAAACTTACTTTGGCAGGTGGGTCCTGGGATCCTGCTGTCTGAAGTATTCCCAATATCTGGCTCTGTCCATCCATGTAATTCTTGCAGGCAGCCTGGCTAAAGTTTTACAATCCCAATGTGTCACTGAGGTAGCCAGTGGGCCCTGGCACAGAGCTGAAGTAAGTCCTCACCAGGAAAGGCAGCAGAGGACAGGGAATAGGAGGCCAGCACACCAGGGAGAGGCATAAAGACGTGAGAAGGTTGCAGAAAGGTAAGGACAGTTGTGCACCCTGTGTACCTTTTCCTGACTTCAAGAATCAGGAAGGTTATGCCAAACCTAGGCAGGTGTGAATGAATACACGAAGCATGTGCTTGTTAACGTCGCTTGTAACGTGTCGCTGCCACACTGAAAAAATTAAGTGCCCTGGCCGATCAAGGTGAATTCCTGGAGAGTGCAAGAGCAGTGACATGGAATCAGGGCACATTGTTGATTTATTTACACATGTGAACCAGCTTGGACAGGGTGTTAATCGAGCGGCATTCAGGGCAATCCTTTCTTCCAGGCATCTCAGCCAAGTGCCAAAGCCCAGCTCCGCAGCCATAAATCTGCTCCAAGAATTTACTCAGAAAAAAACAAAGCAGAGGGCAGACTCTCCCTCTGCTTGCAAAGCCCTTCGTATCCAGAGCCTTTCGCTGTAAAACGAGTAACGCGCTACAGCATAACCCGGGAAGCGGGTTGCAGCACCAGACAGCCGTTCCGGCAGCGCTGGCGCTGATGCCAACGTGCGTGCTGCGTATAAATACGTGACACGTATGTTAAGAGAGTTTTTAAATGTTGACGTTAAAGCTAAGGAGGGGGGCGGCGGTCTGAACCGGCTGAGCCGTCCGGCGGGGAGCGCCTGCCCGGTGGGCTCCGGAGCCGGAGCTGCAGGCAGGCACCCATGTGGCACTCGCCGGGCGCACGCGCTGTCACGACCCGACCCCGGGCGCAAGCGGAGCCGCCGGCCCCAGGCACACCGCGGCGCTTCCAGGAGCGTCTTTCCGCCGCCCCGCCGAGGCAGCCGAAACCCACCGCTCACTCGCTCGCTCGCTCGCTCGCCCGCCCACCGCCGCCGCCGCCGCCGCCGGGGGCGGAGCGCGGCGGCAGTGGGCGGGGCCGCGCGCGCCGAGGGGCGGGTAAGAAGCCGCCCAGGGACAGCCCGCCCCCGCCCAGCGGGGTTCCCCCCGCCCCTGCTCGCCCAGGCGGCGGCGCTGATTGGCTGGGGGTGCGCGCGTGATACCGCCCGCTGCCCGCCCGCCCGCCCGCCCGCCCGCCCGCGAGCCGGTGCTGACGGAGCGGCGGCGCCGGCGCCGGCGGCAGGAGCGGAGGGATCAGGTGGGGCGAGAGGCGGGGTGGGGCGGGCGCTGCGTTGCCCGGGCGACCGAGGCGGGCGGCGCGCCGGGGCCGGGCCGGGCCGGGCCCTCCCGCCATGGGCTGCCGGGATGCTGTCAGCGGGATAAGAGCGGAGCGGGCGGCCGGGCGCGCCAGCAGCTCCGGCGGGGTGAAGAGCGGGTAAGGGCGGGGCGGGCAGGGTAGGGTGTCACCGCCTCGGGTAGCGGGGGGCCCGCCTGGCGGCCCGGCGCGGGGCAGGGTGGGAGGGGAGCAAGCAGCTCGGCGGGCACAGGCCCCGCTGCGGGTTTCGGCGAGGGGGCGCCCCGCGGCGGGCCGAGACCGGCGCCGGCAGCCGCGATGCGTGGGCCGGGGCGGGCTGTCACCCGGTGCCCGCCGCCTTGGTCGCGTGAGGATGCCCGCCGATGGCCGTCGGTGGCTCAGGGCAGCCTGGCGGGCGCAGCTGCGCTGGCGGCTGTGGGAGGTGGAAGAAGCAGCCGCCGATGGCGCAGGCGGGGCCCTGCCCGCCCCGAGGCTGCCCGGGGCAGGGGCCGGGCCAGGCCGCGGTGGCTGCCGGCGGCGCCGGGAGGGGTGGGAGCTGGCCCAGGGCCCGCGTGTTTCTCGGGGGCAGGATCCGGGGCTGTCTCCGTGCATTCGGTGGCTTTGTGCGAGGCGGTTTGTCGCCTCGTACATAGAGTGCTTCTTCCGAACTTGTGGCTTCTGCTTTTACCGAAAGGCGACATTTAATACTCCGTGCGCGGGTGCGGATGGTGTGTGCGGGGTTGTTTTCCGTTCGTTCCCGTGTCACCGGGCTCTGCGTTACGGCGGGCTGCGCCTCGCGATGCATTCGTGCAAAACGGGAGCACAAAGCCTCCCTGTCGGCCAGGCGTTGTGGAATATTGGAGATAGCGATTGAAGAAAAGCGAGTGCGGGCTGCTCACGGAAACGCGATAATGTTGAAGGACGTCGAATGCAACAGTCGCAGCACTACGGCACCTGAACTATCTTCCACTAAAAAGAGCGGACAGAGGAGCAATGAGAATTCTTCCAGGTGTTCTCTGAGCATAGGGAGAATGTGTGAAGATACTCTTCTGAGGAAAAAAAGTAAATCTAAGAATTGAACATTACCTGGTATCCCCGAATGAACTAAAGAACTGCCTTTTACTTACCTATACGGTGAGAGAGAAGTCAGGGAAAGCAAGTGAATCACTGGAGGTGAGAATAGAACTTCCTGTGTAAGAGAAAGCAGAGCAATTGAAAAAACTGAGAAAGAGGATCAGATGACTGAATGTGGTGGCCTAAGAGTTGGAAAAGCATCTGAATGTAGTTGTAAATGGGAACTGGTTAGAGAAGACAATCTGGATGGGAGCCTTTTTTTTTTCTTTTTAGTTGTAATGCCACATGGATCAGTAAGACTTTAATATAAGGAACTAGAGAAACTTGTTGTTAGTCACTAATAGAATTGTACTGTTGCCTGTGAGGTGGTGGGAACCAGCAAGGAGATCTGTTTTAGTCACATATATCATAATCTTATGCTAGGCAGAAAAGACATGTCTGGAACACAACTCTTCGTGAAGGAAGGCTCTTGCTTGGACGAGAAGACTATGTCTGCATGGAGCTTTTATCATAGTGGAGTTACAGCATGAGTCTCCCTTTTGCCTTTAACTGTAGGCTGTCAGACCAATAGTGCAAAGAAGAAAGTATCCACTTAGATACTTTAGAAAATCTGTAGTTTAGTGGCTCTGAGAGTTTCTGGTGGATGTTTAAAATAGAGTGAATGAAGAATGAGAATGCTTTCATATATTGTTATAGAAAACAACAAAATCAGCTTTTTCTAGGGTATTTTGATTTTACTCTTCTTTCTTCCTCATTGTGCTTTGGAGCAATCTTGCAAGCTAAGAGCAAGTAGCTTTCAGTGCCTTACTTCTAAAACCAAAGTTAATAGTAAATGAGACCTCAGGAAGTCAGTCGTCACTTGGTTTGTAAGACTAATCGGGCTCTTAAGAGAAGCTTTTGTTAATGTCACTCCCTTCCTGCTTTCCCTCTCTCCTTCCTCCATTAGGTTTTTTTACTGTACTTGAAGACAGCTTTCCATTAAAAATGCTTAATTAATTGCAAGACTTTCTGTGTTAGGTTAGTAACCATTTAATTAAGATTCTTCTTAAATGTTTCTTTTGCTTCCTCCGTTCTCTTAGTCCCTGGTAAGTTTTTCATGTGCCTCCACATCAGTTTTTAGTGCAATTTAAGACAATAAGAAAAGAGACTGTGAGCACTTTGAACAATAGCATAGGATCTGTTGGAAAGTAAGACATTTGATAGATAAACATTAGAAAAGAGAAACTGCGTTCTTAACACCTACTAAAAGTAAGTTGCTGCTTTTATATAGTTCTCTTTACAGTTAAGCTCAAAGAGCATAAGCAAATACTATGGAATATGAACAAACTTCAGGAAGCTATCAGTTCTGTATTTCTATTGTCAGTGATTTCTTTAAAAGACAACGGTGTGTCGTTATTAATAAACAGTTGTACACCCTTGCAGCTTGTGCAGGGATCTAATTTCACTCGTATTTGAAGAATTTTGCCATTGTCACTATGGTCACTTTTCAAATAATGCTGCACGTAGAGGAATTCTGAGGCAAAACTGGTTTTGATACTTGTCTTTTGATACTTGTCTTTTGCGGGCAGAAGGGAGCAGAGGGAACGTAGGGTGAAATGATTATTTTGTAAGAGGATTCTGTCGCACCAGGAAGTGCTTGATGTTCAGAACATGCTTACTTGTCCTCTGCGGGTGAATTTAAGTCCTTTGGAGTGAACAGCCGTCACCAACAAGACCTCACTAATATCTGTTCTATTTCTTTTTGAGGAGATGTCAGGCCCTATGGTTTTCTGTAGTGAAGAATTGTAGTAGCTGTTTCCTGAGATGTCACTGCTTCATACTGTTGATTCAGCTTTAAGGTCATCTTTTTTATGTTTGTTGGAAAAATTGAATTATAATGTTGGAAAAGGGTTGTAATATGCAGTGGAGGAAGGGCTCTAGGTGTGTATGTCTGGGAAATACTTTGACTCTTGCTTTCTTTTCCAGTTCAGAGACGCTTGTGAGAATGTCAGTTACTATGGCAAATTATTGCTTAATGAAGATTCATATGCCTTTAGATGATATCTAGTAATAGAGCTATCAGCTCCTGTGATAGCACTGATCTGGAGATGATATACCTGTTTTTAGACTGGGACAAGATCAGGTAGGAGAGATCTGTGGTTGCTTCTTCTGTCACCTGGACTGAGTTGTCTGAGCTAGCTAAGCTGATGGAGCAGCTTGTTACTGCTGAAGAGGGAGATCTCCCTCCTGCCTTCTTCCCTTTGCTCCCAGTGACAACTACCTGATCCCTCAACATGGCAGTTCAACAGAAAAAAAAAAACAACCAAACCAATCCAGCTGAAAAAACTAGTTTTCTGCAAACCTGTGGAGATGAGTCATGTTGAGAAGGAATTGGATGAAGAGGAAGGGAAGAGTTGCTGGGGAGGAGCACAAACACCTTCTTGCTAGTTATAAGTTGTCAGGTGGGCTGGGTTTTCATATTTAACTGTACCCTAGCTGCTACTCAGAAGGTGGGGGCTTTTCGTTAGGCTCAACAGGGTCAGTACTTCAGCTGTCTGGTCATTTGAGAAGAACTAATAAAGCAGCATGGTATGCACTAGATCCAGATTTTCTTTTCCTCTGTTCAGATTCAGGTCTTGCATTTGAACGTGTGTTTCAGGACTTACTGAAATTAGTGCATGGGTATGTCTTGCATCCAGATAAAACACTCTGTACAGAAGTGATACTGGAATATGTGAAGGGAAAGGGAAAGGAGAAGAAGATGCTGTGTGCAGTCTTGAGGTTTTTTCACACTAAGCTATTAGCTCTTTATGGTTCATGTTTGCAGCCTGGGGTCTGACTAAAATCCCATTTTTCTGGAAAGTCGGGGTTTTTTGGTATTAACTATTAGAGTAGAAGCGTGAATATTGCTAGTGCGATTTCTAGGTAGCTGTGCAGTGCTCTGTGTGAAGATATAGCTCAAATCTGATGCTGAGTGCAAGAGAAAGTTGGAACAAAATTAAGCACAGATTTCATTAGCTTATGTATGTTGAAGAAGGGATAGGTATGTAATGCTGTGACCTATGTAGTGAATTCCTGGAACAATGCTGTATGCTGGTACTTGTAAGTGCTGAGACTTCCATTGTATCTTTGTTCTGGATGTTTCTCTTAAGTTCCACTAGTTTTTTTTTAGTCACCACTGCATGTTTCATCTTCTTTCATCTTCTGTAGCTCAAGTATTTTATGGTTTTGGTGTGTTACTGAAGAGCAAGGCTTCTGTTCTTCTGCTTCTCTGACTTTGTTTTAGCCTCACTACTCACTACTGCCTCCTATTCCTGTGGGTGGGATTTTGCAGTGGCCACACAATAGCTTAAGCACTGAAAGGGTTGTCTTCTGTGCTTACAAGCTTGTGTAGTTCACTGCAGGCAGCTGGGGCTTGCCCTGTGACTCTTGTGTTCATATAGGGTTTTTGAGCCACGTGCAGTTTAGGCACTGTGAGAATTACTCTGACTTACATTGTGAAAGAGCTTGTCTGCGCTTTCTGGATAATTTGAAAGGTGGGAAGTGGAGGGCAAAAGTAATGAATGGTGGTTTGCAAAAGATGGTGGAAGACTAGTGCCCGTTAGGCTGTGTCTGTGTTAGTCATGTGCTTGCTCAACCAGTCTCTTTCAGCTAATCCTCATGTTTATGCATTCTTTGTCCTCTTTTCCTGCACCCAGAAAGTTGAGCTCCCTGACTTCAGTTGAAAGTCAGTTGAAAGCTCACCATGCTCTGTGGGAAAATATGGGAGCATAAAGCACTAAATGTGAGGTGTGAGGAGAGAGTTCCTGGCTCCTCAAACTTCTGACAGTAGAGAAAAGCCTTTCTCCTTTCCCAAGAGAAAACTGGGAAGATGAAATATAAGAAGGAGTTACTGTCACATAGTGCCAAATGTAAGGCTTTGTTGAAGCAGTAGAGCTGATGTTAACATTTTCCTGTTTTATTTCAGCTGATGCCTGGCTTCATCTATTTTGCTGTAGTATTGTGGAGGCATTTACTGAAGGTTTGTGTTCTTGGAGGTAACTGTTAACTTCAGTAAGCAACTGATTTGGTTAGACTTTAGTGTATTCACGAGACGAGGAATGAATAAGAAACGGCAATCTGAAGGGATGAATAGTTCTTAATGTCTCAATTCTGGCAAAGGGTGGATTAGTAAGGGAAATGTTCAAGACTTCAGGAACTGTTCCTGAGAGTTCATAATTGTATTGCAGGAACTGATAAAAGCCCAGCAATATACTTTCATTATAATATTTCAAGAGTTGAAATTGGTCCAGTTTTGATTCAGTAATTCAGACACTGAAACGGTCTCAAAATTAACAAAAAAATGCAGGTCTTTCTCTTTCTATTGGGAGGTGAGAGAGTTTAACAATCCTAATTCCAAAGAATTGAGAGCAAGCGTTCTTATGACTATCTGTAGAGAAAACAAAGCAAAAGCCTCTAACTGTAAAACTTTGTATGCTACCTGAGGCACATGTTTATCTTTGTATTCCTTGCATCTTTCAATTATAAGGCGGGATTTGAGTCACTGAAGAGTGTGTAGGTTTGCTTTTGATTTGTATGTTTCCATGTAGCATCAGTTGCATGATTTGTAGAGGGGATCCTTCATTTGAACACTCAGCCCAGCACTGGCAGTCGGGGTGCCAGGAGGAGCTGTGCTTCAGTACCAACCACTTCTGAAGCAGCTTGAACCCCTTCATATGCTGCCAGTATCTCTCTTTCAATTGGAGTACAGTGGGCCTTGGATCTTCTGTACCCCTTACTCCAAAACCCTAGGGGCTGACCTTGAATCTCCCCTGGTGCTTTCTGCCAGAGGTGTCAGGTAGGGTCATTCTCCCTGGCTGTGATGTAGAACATGTTTTTAACATCTCATCCTGCCTGGATTGGCCCAAGGGCTACTGAATGAACTATTTCCTGTTTACTGTGTTCAAAGGCTTGTCATTGCTCAGGTTGCCATTTGAAATCATTCTTCTTCCAGGTCACTTGATAGAGAGGGCTTACAATCTGACTGTAATTTGGAATATGCATTCTCCAGAAACCTGCAATGCCTAAGAAAGCTTGTGTTTCCTTTTTGCTAGTTGGTGGAGACATAGCTGTTTTGTTGATTGCATCCATTGAGATCTGGTGATGTCCATCTTGCCATATTATTCCTAAAAACTGGATCTCCTGTGCAGGTCCCTTGACCTTACTTTGTTTTATGGCAAAACCAGCTTTCAGAAGGATTTTCTCAAAAAACACTGCTACTGCATTGCCTGACATGATAATGTCATCGATATATTGCAGGTGTTCTGGAGCTTCGCCCTGTTCCAGTGCAGTCTGGATCAGTCCATGGCAAATGGTAGGGTTGTGTTTGCCCTCCTGGGGCAGTTGATTCCAGATGTACTGGACGCCCCTCCAAGTGAAAGCAAATTGTGGCTTGCACACTGCTGCCAAAGGAATTGAGAAAAATACATTAGCAGTATCATTTGTGGCATACCACTTCTCTGTCTTTGACTTGAGTTCATATTGAAGTTCTAGCATGTCCTGCACAGCAGCACTCAGCAGTGGTGTGACTTCATTCAGGCCATGATAGTCTACTGTTAGTCTCCACTCTCTGTTAGACTTTTGCACTGGCCGTATGGCGCTGTTAAAGGGTGAGCAAGTCTTGCTGATCACTCCTTGGCTTTCCAGTCAATAAATCATCTTATGGATGAGGATCAAGGCGTCTTGGTTGGTGCTGATGCACTGTTGTGGTAGCGATTGGGACCTGTTATTTTTCATCCTTCAGCAACCCCACAACCAAAGGGTCCTCCGAGAGACTGGGCAAGGTAGACAAGAAGACAGTTTAATTTTCTCCATCTCCAAGGCAGCTATACCAAAAGCCCACCAGTACCCTTTTGGGTCCTGGTCATAGTATTCATTACTCAGTTCTTATAAATATGAATCAGAAATCCCTTCATGAAGATCAGAGTAGAAGGGCTGATCTTACTTCTGTCTAGGGAACTACCCACTGGAAACTGGAGCAGCAGTTTTCCTAGAAGAACCGCCTTTTGTGATTGTTTTTCCTTGCAACTCACATACCCATGCCTCTAGGTCAAGGTAGATTTTCCGTCCCACTTCCTCATGTCCTCTCTGTGGTCATGCAGACAAAACCACAGGGTTTTGTGTTTTTTTGCCTGTGGTGTGTACCCTCTATATCCTCTCTCTTGAGTGGAGGTATGCTTACTGTATATGTTTCAGTTTGGAGAAGAACTTGTTAGTGCTCCGAGTAGTGTTCAGAGCAAGGCTCGCTTGACCATTTCAGCCTTTTCACTGCTGAATGTTTTACAGATCTTCATCCTTCAGTTGTCTTTTGGAAGAACTTAGTGGTCTTTCATAGCTTATTTTCTACATAGATTCTGTCTTGTGATGGAACATTTGTCAGTTCCTTTCTCTAGTACCATGTGTTTCTTACAGGCATTGTGCTGTGGCACTTCAGATAAGATCTGGAACAGATCCTTGTCTTCATCTCTGCTGACAAAGCTTGTCTCTGGCATTTTCATGGTATTGGTAACAGGTTGGTATTCTTTTCCTTCATTGTATTTTAGCCGGTTCCCATGATAGCAAGCATATTTGTTCCTAACACAGTTTGTGTTGCAATGATTTACCTCTGAAGGCCTCCAGCTTTCCCTATGCCTGTTCTAAGGAATGTTTATTCTCTGTGCCTGCATACACTGGTCTGAAATATGCAAATTTTAAATGATCTGGACTGAATTTACTGTAGCTAACAACTATATTGTAGGTACTGACTTTGGATAGTATAAGACCACAAGCTAAGCATAAACTTGTGCATAATATATGTTCAGGGTTAATGCATTACTTGAGTGTAGGTGGTTGTTTCAAAGCCTGTCTTTCATTAGTGCTGTACTTTTTATCTTGTGGATGAATCATCTCATCTTTTAACTTGATTTCAGGCTTAACAAGAATGCATTCACAGGTGTTTCATGTTGTTTGGTGACTGAATAAAATTCCATGTTGTGTTCAGAAGCTGTCCCAAAGCACTTGTGTAATGTGCAGCTAGCCTGTGGGATTCTTTGCCTTTAACTCTGTCTCAATGATACTTCATCCAGACTCAAAAGGAGGAAATTGTTGATAATCTGCTAACTCAAGGCAGAACCTGATAACAACCTGTTGAATTTTAGCAAGATGTTTCCTAGCATTGATGGCTTTAACTCTGGTGCTGTCTTCTTAGCACGCAGTTGGTATTGCATTGCTCTGTTCCATTGTAACAGCTTGCATTGGTCACTATTACGATGACTAAAACTTTGCACTAAAGACTCTTAAAAATCTTAATCTCATCTGGTACTTTTTTCCAAATAAGGGCAAGATATGTCAAGTAGATATTTATCTGTGGAAAATCTAGGACAAGACATAAAACTAAAACATTAAAATGTGCTATTTTTCTGCCAACAGATTTTTCCTTCTCTTTTCTTTCATGATGATACCTATATTCAAAGTTTTCGGTAATACTTATTGTACGAGTAGACAGTTGGCACTTAATTCTAGTCCCCAAAGTAATAGTATTTTCCAAGAAGTAAATATTAAGCATGGATAGAGCTTGCTGGTGCTATATAAGTGTTAAGTTTAACAAATTCCCTTTTTAAGCATCTTGAAAATACAGTAACATAATAAATACTACTTGTAAAAGTCCTGTCATGAATTAAACAGGTAATATAGACTAGTTTTTTGCAAGTAGACTTTAAAATGATGAAGAACAAATCATGACATGAATACTTCACAATCAAGTAGGACAAGAAGCTGTATCTTAAGTTAGATGTTGATTAAATGTTGCTTGTGTTTCACTACTGTGAATGTTGCAGTAGCTTGTGATGCACCAAAAGCTGCATCAAAAGTCACTGAATTAACCTTAATGAGACATTCTTAAGAATTGCTCTCCTGACAAAGTGGACCAATTAACTAAATTGAGTAAAGTTGCTATACAGAATTATGCTAGGGATTTCATATAAGACATGGAAAACTATTGTCCATGTTGAAGGACAACATGACATTGTCTGTAGCTTGCAGATGTGGTGTGAGGGAGGACAACTAACATTCAAATGGAGCTAGGCTGAGAGGAGGATGTTAGCCTTCTCATTCTCTAAAGCTTGCTGGGTTTGAATAATACATAGTTTGGCCTCTACCATACTCTAGTACAGATGTTGCTGTGTGTTCTCTCTCTGCCAGGGCTAGGGCTGTTGCTGAAATCCTAAGTTTTGCCAGTAGCTCCTTCATGATAAGGGTCAGAAGTAGCATATTCATTATAACAATGATTAAGGTTTTAACCTTTGGAATTACAGACCTCTTACATCATAAAAACTTGTCTATGCTCAATTTTATTTGTAGATCTCTGGTGCATTGCTTATATGTGGAAAAGTCTGCAATTAGTTTGCACATGAGTTGATTTCCTTTGGGGCACTCGGATCCAGTATCACCTGCTCTTTTCTTGTTAAGTTCTCTCTTCTGGTTTTGGTAGTCCCTGTTTGGTCAGTCTTTTAAATGCAGCTTATTATACCTTAATGTTGTTCTTGCCTTGGTTTCCAGTACTCTGTGTGCTGCCACTAGTTACAGTCTTTTTATTGTCAGCGGCAGCTAAGAAATTAGAAACTTGCTCTTTGATTTGGTAGTGTCCATTGGCCTTGTAGGACAAACTTACACACTTCAGGGCCATTAGTAGGTTGGCATACAGTGGAAGCACTAAGGGCATAAATCAGAGTCCATTTAATGGAAGTAGTGTCCTAGGATCACATTTTGGAAATTGTTGAACAGAAAATTGTGGGTAAATTAGAATTTTTTTTAGTTGTATGTAAACACAAGTATTATATGTATCTTAATTTGTTACACGCTTGAGTTGTGCTTCTATCATTTGTTGTTACTAATAATTATGCTAGAGAAAAATGAGATTCCAGAAATAGTCGTGTTGTTGGGGAAAGCAGACTTAAATGCTTACAGGTCAGAATATATATCACAGGAACCACATGAAACTCTAGCAAATAAATTTCAAGTTACCTTTGGAAAAAAAAAAATACGTGGGCCATGTTTGGAAAGCATAGTCTGGAGCCAACTTTGTGCCCAAAGAAATTACCCATGAGTTGTTTCATTTCTAACTGTCAAAAACCACTGAGGGCTGAAAATACATGGTAAACGATAATTTGGGGTAAGGAAGGGTTTGGGTTTTTTTCCCCTTCACTTACCTCACGTTTGGTGTGGTGCATCACAAGTCTGGGTCTCAGTCAGAAGAATGACATCTCTGAAACTGTTTCTGAGAAGTTTATCTGCATGTACACGTAATGCCATTTTGTATATCTCTTGGTGCCTGTAGCCTTGGGTATGTTTGCTAATTATGGGTTTGCTGACTTGTTTATATATATTCCATAGGTATTTTGGAAAGTGCCCGTTTCTTTAATTTGGTCACATCTAGCATAGCATTTGTCGGATCTTACTTGCTTTTTTCCCTTGGCATTCCTATTCTACAACAGGAATGGCTAGTTTAGCCATCCATGTCACTGTTTCCTGACCGTACACAATATGAAAATGAGTATTTTTATTTCTTTAAGGATTGTTTTTTCAGAAACCTCAGATAATATTCCTTAAAATTCTGTATTTTTTTGGTGTGAGATATAATGCTTTCATATCCACTTAGTGGCAGAAATTTTCTGATTCTCAGCTTATATAGACACTGAGCTTCACAGATTAAGTTTTGGTGTAATACCTAGGCAGCAGAACATAATCAGACTACATACTTATAGGAGGCTTAACATATTTGTAGAAGCAGGACTGTCAGACTTTGAGAATTGCAAGACAAGCATCCCACACAGGTGAGATGGGGGTTAAATATACTTTTGATTCCATGTAAAAGTGGCATTAATAAGATTATACATACATAAACACACCTGTTTATACAGCAACACCATTGCTCTGAAGGTCTCAACGTACTTTTCAGTGTTCATTGAAATGGTGCTTGTTTACTGTCTTGTGAACTTGACACACTTTTCCTTGGTTAGTTGAAAGGACAGTGTATGTGTTATCCAAAAGTACTAAGCATTTTTATTTTTCACTTTTTTCATTATTCTGGGGAGAGAGACTCCAAATAACTTGTTTGAAGATATTGGTCTAGTGGATTACACAGAAGACTAAAAGTTAGTTACTGAAATCCTTGAGGAAATAAAGGACGTGGTCAGAAGTAGATCTGCGCCAAGAAAATGGACATCTACCTGTAGTCTTATGATAAATTCTCTTAAGAGGTTGCTTTTTGTGTGCAACCTAATGGCTGGAGCAATACTGCCTTACTATGTTTTAATAGGTTGTCTGCTTACATAACCTCAAATAGTTAATAAATAATAGCAAAAGACAGAGCAGAAAGTGGTTGGAAATAGAGAATAAGTAGGAGGTCTTCTGCAGAGCTAGAGTGTTGTCTTGTATGTTTGTTTTGAGAATGAACCCAACTTGAAGTGTCTTGTTTGTGCTCTTGTTTGCTCATGTTTTTGAATATCAGTTGTTGGATGGTTAGCAAATATTCACTGCCTTTTACAAGCTAGGCTTCTGGCTGATTGCCTTGCATTGGTAAAACAAGACATCAAAGCATCTCAAACTTTCTGTTGATGCTCTGCTTGAATTGCAGGTACCTGTTTTCTTAAAGGCTTTCGTAAAGGCCTGCTGCTTAACCCATTTTGGCAATATGTCAGCTGGGTATTTGTTTCTAGCCTGTTTAAAGTTTTAATGGTATCAAAAGGACAGAAAAGGAAAAACGCTGATTTCGGTGATGCATAAGTTTGAGACTTTACTTGCATTCCACCACCAAGTAGAGACCTCAAGGCAGCACTATAGATATATTCCAGTTTCGTTCCAGGCCATGCTAGTTAACTATTTCTCTGTTGTGCTCTTTCATACTTTTACTTTCTTTTCCTCCTCTAGTTTGCACAAAGGAGTTAATCGTAGCATTTCCTTAGTTTTGGTGTTAACAAATTTCTTTAAACAGAAGGCAATCAAATCTGGTGTCTGCTACTAACAAGATAAACTTAGTTTCTGTAATAAACCTGTCAATCTGTGCTAGAATTGCAGAAGCCTGTTACGGAGTGTCTTAATGTCAGGTTACTGACAGCGCTCTTCGTTATGCCTGTTGTCCTCTGCTAACAGAAGCTTCAGCTTAAATCAAAAATTCAACCCTAAAGTAAATGTGATTGAAGTAATTGTTGATATAATCATATTAATATTAAAATCATTGAAGAGGTCACAAACATGTTCTCCAGAGCATAAATGTTAAGTATAAGGAATGAGGCTGGGACAAGTATTTGCTAAATGGAATGAATACTGTATAAAGTAAATGTAGCATTTATTGGCCAGTGGTGACTCATTGCCATGCACTTCATTCTAGAGAATGGATAAAAGGGCTACAAGTTTTGTATTGAAGGCCAGAAATAACTGGATTGCACAATGGCTTATAGAAACAACATTTTTTTTGCAAGTGTTAATTTTAATACCTACGAAAAATGCAACTTCATTATACTCTCTATTTGAGAGGGCTTGCAGCCATGCCATGCCTGGTCAATGTTTGGTTCTTATCTGAAACAGAAAACCTGGGAAGGTAAATAAATTAACTTCATGTAGCTATATGTTCTCTACTCCTCTTTGCATGATCTGTAAAATAACTTCTCATAAATCTATTTGAGACTGGCTATCACTCCTTTAGTGCAGTAAGATCCTCATATAACTTGGTAGACAAGACTTCGTTTATTGAAGATAAGCGAGCAACGGGAAATTAATGCTTGCAGGTGGCTCATACCTACCATGCATACCTTCTTAGGTGCACCGTCACTTTGTTTTACTCAGGCACTCAAGCCTGACTGTGCAGCTCTCTGAACAGCACTCAGCAGCATGTTCATTTTAGACTGATAGACCTGTTTACTAATGAGCAATTTGAAGAAGTTTATTGACATCCACTTCACAACAAATAGAGGTGATTTAAGTAGTTCTTTTTTTGCTAGTACTATAAAATTAGTATTAAAAAAAAAACCAACTTTTTTAAAAAAAAACAAAAAAAGGCTGTGAGGAAATAGGCTTATTAGAGCACTAATTTAGGCTGTCGTGTGAACTGGAGACCACCACCGAACTTTCTGCTTTTCCTTTACTCTTGCTGTAGCTGTTGGACAAGAGTTACTTAAAGTAATAATTTAAATTAGTATTATGGGATTTTGACTTCATTTGGCTTAGTACTCTATTTTATTACAATGCTGTTGTAGTAATTCAGTAATTACTACTTTTTATTGTATTACTGGACATTCCAGGTCTTTCTGGGAAATGCATTGCTGAAAACAGAACCAAGTAAAAGGCCTGTTTCACTCTCATATGCAGAGTACTAGCTCTGACCCCAAGCTTTTGTTGCACTAATGTTAGAGATAATACCATCTAATCATTAGAACTGCATAAAGGATTCAACATCTGAAACTGGTAAATTGGTCTTATTTTTAAGTTCCATCCTTTAAATTATTTAAATAATGGTTTTAGTATTTTCTTTTAAAGTCTACTGAAGTAAGTGCAAGGCATTCCCATTCTTTAAGATGCTCAAGTGATGAGCAACTCCATTAAAAATGGAAAGAAAGTCCAAAGAAAATACAAGTTTCAAGTGCAGGAAATAGGTTTATACCACAATAGCAAATAGAAAATAAGTCCCTGAGAGCTGCTGCAGAAAGGGGCCAGAGGGCAGATGTGATATGGGTCTCTGAAGTCTAAAGAGAGGTGAAGGCACTCTACCTCAGCACAGATGTTTTGTGTAGCATCTGCTTCCATATTACCAGGCACCACAGCAGTTAAGGATGTATCACTTTAAACAAAAGATAAGTTTTGCATTAGAGTAGTTCTTACATAAAGCAAATTGGCTGGCATACTTTCTTGTAATAAGGTGAAATAGTATGTAGCCTAGAGTGTAATATCAGTGTGCCACAATCTGCAACAGAAAGAGGAGGTGACAGGCAAGCTGAAACCTTAAAGTGAGGGTGTATTTTTTTATTTTAAAAACAAAACAACCCCCCCCAAAACACCTCTGCAGAGTGTTTGCTATGTTGCAGCATTAGCAGGGCAAGTTGTTCACAGTTCTTTGAAAAGCCATGTGCTCTAAGTCCTCTAAATCACTGTCAGGAAACAAATAGGAAAGGGATGAAGGTTGTCCTTGCCTATGCAGCTTTTTTTGGACACTTCTTAATTATTTCTCAGTTCTCCTTGTATTCTTCTTTGTCTCTAGCTTCAGGATGGGATGAATAATGAGGTTATATTTAAAACTGTTTCCAAAGACACATTTATGCTGTCCATTTCAGAACTTAATTGCAGAAAAAGAAATGGGTACAACTGAGAAGTAGCTATCACTCGTTTTAACAAGTCCTTCTAAAGAATTGCTTCATTATTCAGCATGTTATCTCTTTACATTTTTTTCTGCACTGTAGAATGTCTTAATTCCTTACCAATTGTATATTAAATTCTTGCATTAAGAAGACATGCTTGATGTCTTTTTGCCTTAGCATCAATAAAATATCGTACCACTGATGTTGAGAATTCACTCTTGCTAGAACATGGCAATATATTTTCACAGTGTAACATATGTTACACAATGTAACAGTGCAAGCAAGGCAGGAAACCTGGACGCTGAAGTTTCAGATGAAGGGACAATAAAACATGATGCACAGCATATTTTTACATCTTCTAATAGTCTGGTACAACTGCAAAACCAGTAGTTGCTTAAGCTATTCAGTTATAATGAATTGTGAATGTTAGCTGTATGGATAAATTGGTTTTCTGTGAGGCTGTGGATGAAATGTGTTGTTCCTAAGCACTCAAAGGGGGGGCCAATTGTTAGGAGCTTGCCTGGGAACCCTGCAATGTTTCTCTCCTTCCTTAAGGTGGTATTTCATGTAATATTCATGCTCATCACAACTTTAGTATTCTTAGGTGGCAAGTAAATAAAATCTTAAACTTAAAAAACTTAAAGTAACTAATTTAGTCTTTTTCTTCTTTCTCTTTTCCTATCCTCATCTCTTGTCCTCCCCCCACCCCATTTAATTAATTGTGGATAAAATAACTGTCTTCTGAGCACTCACCTAGGGACCTTTGTAGCTGAATGTTTTTGAGGCGAGGCTTTTCTTGGTTACTACCCTTTGCATACCCATTGATAGCAAATGCATTTTTGGCCCCTTACCATGTCTAGAGAACGAGGTTTTAACGTTCAGACTACCTTGCAACTGGAGCACTCCAGTTTGTGAATGCTTCAGTAAACATGGGTTTGGACAGCTCATCTCTCTATGTGCCTGTGAATGTAACTCCTGAAAATTTTAGGGCTTTGTTAGGAACTGGACTCAGTTAAAATGCACTCAATGGCACCAAACACACAATATTCTAACACTCCTTTGAAAAACTGGAGTTAACTATAAGGAAGACTGGTAAGGAGTCCTTTTTTCTATTGAATGGTGAAGTAATTAGCACCTGTTCAAGACTTGAAAATGGTAGCAGAAAATGCTGAGAGGTTGCAGAAGTAAGCAGCTCTGCAACTGTTGGTGTCTCTCTCCTAGGAAACAGCAGAAAGTATTCAACTAGTCAGAGGAAACCATACATTAGGATTTAAAGAACGTTTAAGGAGCTCTTCAATCTTGTTTAAGTAAATAAAAGTATTTCAGGAGGATTAAAATATTTTTTCCTTTTTTTAGATTGAATAAACTCAAGGGGAAGTGTGATAACTAGAAACTGGAAGCTTTAAAATGAAAAATTAATAAACCCTTTGACAGTTTCATTTACAGCAAGGGGTATGGGATGTTGGGGCTTTATGAATGCATACTCTTTATAGCAATCATTTTCCTTGAGTTGTTGCAGAATCTGCCCTTTGTGCAGAGCTCACAAAGACAGGGCTCATGTATTTGTTTTGTTTTGACTTTTTTACTTATACTAGAGGTAACTGTCTTGCTATTTCTGGCTATTGTGGAGCAAATTGGGAGATTGCTTCTCCCTGTTGTTATCTTAGTCTTTTCATCATAACTAATTACAGCTAAAACAGGGGTAGCTTAAAGTACTTCTCTTAAGGGGGAAAAAAAAATTAAAATAAAAAAATGGATTGCCTGTTCTGATCCTCTGTTAGGACTGGAGGGGATTAAAGGGTTAGGAGAGAAGTAACTCTTAAATTGCTTTAGTGAACCATACAGAGCAGATACAATACTGTTCCTTTCCAGTTTTATTAACTACATCTTCTCCAGTGCTTAATATAATAAAGATTGATTATCTGTCAGGACAGAATAGAAGGACAGGTTTTAAAATGCATTTACATCAGCACCTGACTGCACGATTCAGTTTCATGCTATCCATCACTTGTACCTAGAGCTGCAAGTGCTTCAAGTATTGTGTTTGCAGGTAGTGATCACTAAAATTTTGTACTATTTCTGGAGGGATATGTTTAAACTTGCATATCTAGCTCATTTTACATTTTAAAAACTAATGAACTTTATTATGTTAACTTACCTTATATGCACCACTTAACTTTCTCTGTAATAGGATTTCAGTTGTGCACAATCATAAGCTGAAGGTGGAAACTAGAGCTTTAAAGCTCAAAAAAAACCCTCAAGGACTCTTTATAAACTTCAAGTAGCTATCATAAAATGAGTTTTAAAAACAAAGAAATTGCATATTAACCATGATGTATTTTTCTCTTTTTAAAAACAGGTGAACCAAGGGTAATATTTCCAGAATATATTTGCTTTTTCTTCCAGTTAGAAGATAAATGTGTTAAGCTGGCAAAGTAATTCTGGTAAGAGTTTTCCTATTACTTCTATAGCAAATTCATTAAATGTATAGGTATTCACAGTTGTGCTACCAAGAGGAGCTTTCTGTACCATTTGCGCTAACAAACTTGCTCTTTCTTACAAGGTCTTATTTTTTTACCTAATAATTGCATGTAGATTCTTGATCAAGCAGTATTAATCCACCTATTATATTTAAATGTTACATTGAAAGTTATTTGGCTCTTTTTTGCATGTTCTATACTTGGACATGATGAAAATATTTGACTTTCAAAGATTTTTTTTCAGCTGTTTATACAGAAATCATAGAATCATAGAATGGCATAGGCTGGAAGGGACCTCAGAGATCATCTAATCCAACCTCCCTGTCATGGGCAGGGATGCCTCTCAACTAGACCAGGCCACTCAAGGCTCCATCCAACCTGGCCTTGAACACCTCCGGGTGGGGAGGGGGCATCCACAATCTCTCTGGGCAATCTATTCCAAAGTCTCAATCTATTCCAAACTCTTAATAGAGTTAAATATGCCATAGAATCCATTAAGTGGGTTTTGTGTGGATTCAATGCTCTGGTGTAGCTGCTGTCACTGATTCTTGTTTTTGTTTTACCTTCCTCAGTGATCCTCTTGAGAGTTTTCTACAGCTGAGTCTTGTGTTTCTTGTCTTTGATTTATTGTTTGTTCTAAATGTTTCAACATGTACTAGTGCTGACCAACCTAAGAATGCTGTGGCATAAGAGGAAAACACGAAAAGAGGTTTTGTAAGGTAGAGCGAATAGATTAAGTGTATGAGTGCCTTGTGTGCGTTATCTAAAGTAAAATTAGTTGGTTTGGGAATCAATACCAATGCTTTTGGTATTTTCTCCTGAGCATATGCAGTAGAGTTGTATCTTGAATTAAGTACACTACAACAGCGACTGCCACCCACTCAGTCTTGCTTGAAGGAAAACACCACGAGAACTGGTAAATCTAAAGCATTGTATTTCTGAAACTCACATATTTATCCTAACTCATTAGTTATTACTTTTTTCCCCGTGAAACAATCTGCATACTGTTGGAGTACATAACATGGTAGAAGATAATGTGTGCAATTGAGCTACTAAAGAACATGTTTTCTATACAGTGCTGTGTAAGAGCTGCCTGTGTTCCCCTTATGCTTCATGTCAGGTACCTTTTAGAAGCAGATGAAGGTTGAAGCTCACATCTAGATTACAAAGAAAAGCTGAAACGACGTTACTAGCTTTCATTTATGCAGTGGGAGGTAATGCTGTGTGTGACAGGCTTTTTACATGATAGATTTAAAAAATGAGTGTTTTGAGATTGCAGGCTATTAGCTGCTGAAGTTTCATTGAAATAAATGAAATTCTCTAAGTTCATCTTTCTCATTCCCTTCCACTCTACCTTGGTATGGTGATTCCTCAGTTCTAGAGGTACTCCATCCTTTGCAGGGGGTGGGATACAGGGAAGAAACACTCCTCTCTTCCCCTCGTCTTTTTCGCATAAGGAAAAATGTATTTTCTGATGGATTTAATTTCTGTACTTTCCTCTGCTTCCAGCTCAGACATGAGCAGTGCCAGTAACTCACTGGCACGGGAATTCTTGACGGATGTCAACAGACTGTGCAATGCAGTGGTACAGAGGGCAGAGTCCAAGGAAGATGAAGAAGAAGAAACCCATATGGCAGCACTGGGACAATACTTGGTTCAAGGCCGTGGGTTTAGTTTGCTTACCACACTGAATTCGACTATTGATCAGGTAAGAGTTATTCTTAGCTGGTTATAATTTTTGTATTGAGCTTTGTCTGTGTGAATTTGTCTGGTTCATGTTCTTGGTGCTGGTTTGCTTGCCTTTTTGTGGCAGAGTGTGTGAGTTAACTGTGAAGACTAGAAGCTCAAAAGGATATGTTACTGTTGCTTTCTGTCCTTCAGCAAGAACAGAAAAAGTAGCTAATCGTATACCTGTTTCCCAGCTGATACCGATGATTGCTAAACTTCAGACTAGTTAAGGCATGTGTGAAGCTCAAGTGAAGTAGCTGGGTGGAAAGAGGCAATAGGTTAGAATTTTCCAGAGAAATGAGTGTTTCTGAACCTGCAGCACAAACTGAGAGTCTTTAATTTGAAAAGGTCCTCCTGATTTAAGGCAATAAAATAAAAATATACACTTTTTCTTTGTTTATGGGCCATGAGATATATTTTTACTCTTCAAGTAACTTGCTCTTGAACATAATAGAAAGTAAATATTTTGTGACTTTAGCTTGAAAGATAAAGTATTTCAGAAGTGGTGATTGGTTTATACTGGGTTTTTATGTACAAGTTTAGCATACATCCCTGTAGCTGCAGAGGTCCGTTTCCTTCTCTTCTTTCTCTTCTCCTTCCTTTTCAACACTATTGGATGTGCACTAAGCAATGGATAAGGTGAGATGTGCATTAAGTCTTTGTGCTTTGAAACTGCAGATCCCAGTGTTTAAAAATAATGAACCAGATGAATCCTGGTTGAGTTTATTCAGCCTTTGTCTTAAGTGAGGTTGGCTGTTAACGCTGGTCAAATTGTTCTTTAAGGCTTGCTTTGCCTTTGTGAGGTGATCTGTGCTAAGACTGCAGTCAGGTCTGCTGCCTTGGTTCTGGATTCCAGTAGGTGCACTGGCTAAACAGTAAATGCACAAGACTGCAATTATATATAATTTCGAAGAAGAATCTTTACCACTTATAGCTTCATGGGTTTTTTAAATGTCATTTGAGTCCTGAAGAGTTGCTGTTAATAGAGGCTTCAGGACTAGAGCTGCTGGAAAAAAAAAAAAAGAAGAAAATGGGGGATTCCATATGTCTCCCTTCCAATAAAAACACGCTTCTGAAGTAGAAGGGGGAAAAAAGGTGGTGGCATTCTTCATGTGATATCAGAAAGAAATTCAGCAATTATTTCTTGAGGAAATATGTGTTTTAAGAAGGCATGGGGAAGAGGAACTTAATAAGGAAAGTCAAGTTCTGGAAGTGTACCACTGAAATTTGAAAAGGTAATGTTTTGCTTTTTCCAGTCATATTGTGCTTTGAATGCTGTATTGCACAGTCCCAATCCTAATTCATTTGTCTTGCTGATAATACCTTTAGTAGCAAAGAGAGTTGGGAGAATGACTTTGAAAAAGCTTAGGTTTTTGGTCTAATTGTATTGTATCAATAGTTTGAGATTTTTTTTTTAATTTCATTTAAATTGATAGTTTCATCAGACAAATATTAGCTGTTTGTTATATGTATATATAACTATATATATCTGTATATATTTGTGTTATATATAACTATTTAAGTTGCTTATCTCCATATGTTTTAATTTCATTGCTATCTTGAATTTTTGGAGAAGGATATTGCTTCAGCTGCATATCCCTGAATGATGTTAACTGCCAAGATGCTCATCAGCTTTTCGTGTTTGAAAATTTTTGATCTTTAGGAGTGAAACCATTTTGATAGTGCTGCATAGCACCCAGTAAAGGAATTGTATTTGAATTCTGTGCCTTCTGCTGTTATTTTCTGCATTGACATTCTTAGTGGGATTCTAAGACTTATACTCTAGAAGTGAGGGATTTTTTTTTTTAAAGTGATTATTCTGTTCTTCTAATTAAGAATAACCTTCCCTCTTTCCTCCCATAAAATTTCACCTTCCTATTGTGAGTCAATAACATCGCTTGATAAATGTAAGCTTTTTTCATTTGTTTAAAGATGTCTTTTTGGAGAAAGTATAAACTTTCCCATAAAATTCTTCAAAGTGACATTTTTGGAACTACAGAAGTTTCAAACTTGTGCTGGTCTTTGTGTTGGCTTTGTTTAAATCAGCAAATTGTTTGCTTTTGACTTTTCTGGTTTTGTTCTTTGGGTGAGGAATTCCTTCAAGAGGGATTAGGAGAGCTTTGTATAGAAGCAGAGGTGTAATAAATATCTTAGATGCTTTCTGATTGACTCTAGTTAATGGTTATAGCACTCTTTGCAGTTAGGTCATTTTTTTCAGTGCATAAAACAGCAGAAAGGTATAGGGAACTGAATGTTCAATAGCTTTGTAAAATAAAGAAGGTTAATCTATTTTTAAAAAGTACAAACATTTTGTTTCTGTTTCGTTTCTAACATAGGAGCTGACATGTCGGGAAGAACTTCTGACCCTCCTCCTGTCACTTTTGCCATTAGTGTGGAAAATCCCAGTCCAAGAGGAAAAAGCAATAGGTATGTTTTATCACTTACAGTATTAAGGACCTAAAAGAAGTGGTTTGTGTATTACTACAGAGCCTAGGTTTCCCAGTAAAGAGTAATAGTTAATTGTAATATATATCCTCTGAACATAGAATGAAGATGTGGATTCTGTAGAGAACTTAAACTCAGAAATACCAATGTTCTGTCAGCATACACGGGAGATCAAAGTTGTACAGAGAAGGTAAAGGCTCTTGGTCTTTTGTAAGCAATGCTTACATTGCTGTGTAGCTGGACTTGATGGTGATGCGATTTTTTTTTTTTTTTTCCCCCTTTCGGGTGATTTTGGGGAAAAGAGATTTGAAAGTGTATGATATTTTTGCTAATGTGAAGTGCTTCATGATGAGTAGAAGAGGAATACATACTTTTTCTTTTTAAAAACAAAAAAGTGATATATGTTGACACTAGAGACAGAATGAGACAGACTTTTTCTTCTGAAATTGAAGAAATGGGAAGTACAGAATAAGCTTAAAGCCAAACAGTGGACAATAGAGTATGGAAAGTGCAATGTTATGAGGGAGACACACCCTGAAAAGTAGAATCATACTGGATGTTTATGAACAGAATCAGGCTGCATTCCTTAGAAAATGTCAGAAACTGGTGTGCTATTTGAGGAATCATATCACAAGGGTTCAACTGCCAAAGAGTCAGTTTAAGTGAATTAAAGGAGTGTGACGTGGGTTAGGCCGCTCCAGCAACCAAACCCCCCCAAGTCGTTCACTCACCCCCCCCCAGCCCCAGGGGTGAGGGAGAGAATTAAAGGATAAACTGGAAACCCGTGAGTTGAGATAAGAACAATTTAATACAGATGATTTAATACACAGTGTAGATGCTCACCACCCCCTCGTATGCGAAGCCCGTCTCGTCCCGAAGATGCGATCCCAGATGAACGCGAGGCCCCAAAGTGCGGAGGGTGGTGGCGAGAGAGAGATAGTACTCCGAGAGTGGGAGTACTGGAAGAGAGAGGAAAAAAAGGCAATAGAGCAAAAGTGCAGAAGCGCAAAAGAGCAGAAGCGGTGAAAAAGCCAAAGCGCAAAAAGCCCTTCTTTCCAGCTGACCCTTACTTTTATACTGGGCATGATGCTGCATGATATGGAATACTAATTGGCCAGTTCGGCCTCAATCTTAAGTTCCACCACAAATCACAAGGGGAATCGTGGCCCCCTTGTCCCAGCTATGCTCCCCCCTTATCCCGCCATGCTTCTGCACTCCGGCACACTGAAAAGTCCTTGGAGTCTCAAACATCAACTTGCTATCAGCATTCTTCTCACAGCAAGCCTCTGAGTAAAACCAAAACACAGAGCTCTTCTAGCTGCTAAAAAGAAGAGCTAACTCTGTCCCAGCGAAAACTGGGACAGGGTCATACAAAATAAACTCTGCAAAAACTGAACCAGGAAATGGCAGTGACTTGTTTAGTTGGTTTTTTGTTTTGGGCTCTTGCAGTTTTCTGATGCATTCTTCTCCCTAGTGGAGGATAAAACAAAGAAGATGAAACAAATGAAGTTACCTGTTGGTTTGAGACAGTTCCTGAGGATTCTCACCTGAAGCTCTCCCAATGTTTTTTGCTATTTTAAACTCCTGCAAATTGAAGGCTTTTATTAATGTTTGTAGGCTTGGAATATTTAAAGTACCAGTTTCATAGCACTTTTATATAATAAACTTCCTGCTTGCTCAGTTGCATCATTTTTTCATGCTCCTGTAAGCATCATTGAATTAAAGAAACATTTTGGTTATCTTACGAGAGCTTTGTGGCTTTTCCAGGGTTAATTTAAAATGCTGTTTTGTAAATAGGTTTTAAGGTGTTCTGGTTTTGCGCTCTGCACAATACACAGTCTTTCCTTCTACAAATTTCCCTCTCATGATATTATAACAACTCCTTTTTTCTTGGGCTGAAATAAATCCTCCTATATTAGGCAGCTTTTTTTTTCCTATAAAAGAAGTATCCTTTGTTTGATAGAGTACTCCTCATTAATTTCCTGCCTCCAAAGCAGATGATGCTTCTTCCTTAAGCATCACAACTATGACTTTATGAAATAGCAAGGCACAGTCATACTTGCACATGGAAGTATCTTTTCTTTCAGTTTGATTAATGATTGTATGTATTGTGTGGGCTTTTAGGGTTTTGGAGAGGAGGCTGTTATGTTAATTATCACACTTTTCTAAGTACTGAACTTACTGGATGGTGGATACTTGCAGTTGTTTACGTTACGTATTTTACTAGGCAAAGCAACTAGATACAGTTCTATCACTACTTAAAAATGGCAATGGATTTTATCCAAGAACACGCAGACTTTTTTCTCTACCTGCTTTTTTGACATTTTGTGAGCTGAGTTTACCAATACAAATTAACTGGTGGCACTTGCATTTTATTCTTCAAAATTTTCTTGCCTATTGAATCAGACTTCAAATTTCGTATTTGCTCTTTTATACTGTGTGCTTGAAAGTGGTTTTTTATCTTTGCTTGACTTTTCTGGGAATATTCGACACCCTAAATGTTACTATTTTCTATCTCCCTCTTGTCCTTGACTATTTTAAAATCCACTGCTTATATTTCTGCTTTTTGTGTTTGGAACAATTAATGCTGAAGTAAAGACTGAGGTCTGTATACTTGAAAATCAGCACTGTTTCTAAGTAAAGACATTTATTTTTCTGTTGGCACTAGTACACTAATAATTTCTTCTATTCTATTCTTCCTCATTCTAAGAGGACTGAGTTAATTCACCCAAATAATTCCTATAGAAGCTGAGTTGCAAAAAGTGACAATGGGTCATCAAGTTGCCAAAGATCTTTTTTCCTCCCCTTAGAGTTTTTCTTCACGTGTTGTGGGATAGGGCTGTTCAGCAATGCTTATAGCGAGACTTTGAATGTATCAAATGTTGTATATAGAGTAAATATTGCTTGAGTAACTGTCTAAAACTGCTTCTGTAGCTAAGTAATAGAGGAGATCTCAGAGTTGGTATCCTGCTGATTAATATTTTACTTCTACTGTATTAGTATGTTTAACTTAGCTGAATTTAAATTGAACATAGCTAGAGGCTTGTGGCTATATTTTTCTTTTTATCCTATCTATAACAGCCCAAAAGATTTTCAGACTGAGCTTTCTTTGCTTACCAAAAAGTCCTTTCATCTACCTTGATATCATCTTTTCTTGAGAGAATGGAATAGCTATGCCTACAAAAAAGTTTTAGGAAACCCTCCAGTACATTTTTGTCTAACCCTAGTTAGAAAATGAGCTAATTTGTCTAGGCTTTGAAAATAGCCCATGTGGTTCCTAAACATGAATTGTTACTGACTTATTAAATACTGAAACTGTCAGACATAGGTATATGCAAAACCATGACCTATTGAGATACAAATTTATTTCGTATTTTTAAGCTGAAAGTATTAAACTGTAAAATTAGGAAAAATGCTTTACATATTAGAGTGTTCCTGAATGTTCCTTTAATGTTCCTTTGTTATCTTTCTGTTTCAACAGATTTTAATATACCCTTCACAGTAGACATATGCCTGACCAAAGAGAACAATTCAAGTTCTGTGAAATCTACTCAGGAAAAACTAGGCTTAGATGGAAGCACTCGTTCATCTCTTCAGACTTCTGTAAAACTAAATCCTCGGTCTCGAAAAAGCGGACGTCTGCGCAAAACCACCCATCGCTACTCTGTGCGAGATGCAAGAAGATCTCAGCTGTCCACTTCAGATTCAGAAGGCAATTCTGATGACAAGACTACTGTAATGACGAAACACAGACGCTCCCAGTTACTGCAGCCTTTTTTAACACATCCAGTTAGAGATAGCTACCTTGTAGGTAGAAGTGACTGCCTACCTGCCGAAGTGGTACCCAACTCTAATCCTGATGCCCCTAATCTAGAAAATGCCAGCCAAAGTACTCCAACACATGAGCTAAACCTCGAGATTTTGAATGAGCCAGCTGCAGGAATTGCTGAGAGCAACATGGATAACTCTCCTTTTGATTTATGCCATGTCTTATTGTCACTCCTGGAGAAAGTGTGCAAATTTGATATTACTTTGAATCACAGTTCTGCTCTTTCAGCTAGTGTGGTGCCCACATTGACTGAGTTCTTATCGGGATTTGGAGACTGTTGCAATGTAAGTAGTAACACAGAAAATGAAGTCGTTTCTGCAGGATGGACAGAAGAACCTGTGGCTCTGATCCAAAGGATGCTCTTTCGAACAGTGCTGCATCTTATGTCTTTAGACATTAGCAGTACAGAAACAATGCCTGACAATTTACGAAGAAATTTAACAGACTTACTTAAAGCAGCATTAAAAATCAGAATTTGCTTGGAAAAGCAACCTGATCCTTTTGCTCCAGGATACAAGAAAACACTACAGCGGCCAGTTCAGTATGACTTCATGTTTTCTAGATATCATCACAGAGCCTTGCTTCTACCTGAGGTTATAGAAGGGGTCTTGCAGATTTTGATCTGCTGTCTGCAAAGTGCAGCCTCCAATCCATTCTACTTCAGCCAAGCTATAGATCTGGTTCATGAGTTCATACAGCATCAAGGGTTTAAGCTGTTTGAAGTAACAGTGCTTCAAATGGAATGGCTGTGCACGAAGAATGAGGGAGTAACTGGGGAAGCCTCAGAGCATCTGAAAGCCCTGATAAACAGCATCATGAAAATAATCAGCACTGTCAAAAAGGTGAAATCGGAGCAGCTCCATCAATCAATGTGTACAAGAAAGCGGCACAGACGATGTGAGTACTCCCACTTCATGCATCACCACAGAGATCTCTCTGGGCTCTCTGTGTCTGCTTTTAAAAACCAAGCTTCCAAAAACCCCTTTGAAACTGCTGATGGAGAAGTTCATTATCCTGACAGATGCTGTTGCATTGCAGTTTGTGCACACCAGTGTTTGCACTTGTTGCAACAAGTTTCCTTGAGCAGTACTTGTGTTCAAATTCTCTTGGGTGTGCATAATGTAGGAATATGTTGTTGTATGGATCCAAAGTCTGTGATCGTCCCATTGCTTCATGCTTCCAAGTTACCACTATTAAAAAACTTTCAACAGCACATATTGAACATCCTTAACAAGTTTATATTGGATCAGTTGGGTGGAGCAGAAGTTTCTCCAAAAATTATACAGGCATCATGCAATATATGTACTGTTGACTGTGATCAACTTGCTCAGCTGGAAGATGCCTTGCAGGGCAACTCTAGTGATGCTGGTCTTGCATCTAGTTCCTCTTGCAGAGTTCAGGGAATTCTGCCTAGCAGTGGATCTGAAGATATGTTGTTGAGATGGGATGCATTGGAGGCTTATCAGGACATGGTTTTTGAAGATGACAAACTACGCGGCATGCAGATTGCAAGCCATATTTGCCACTTAATTCAAAAGGGAAATGCAGTGGTCCAATGGAAACTATATAACTGTATTTATAATCCTGTGCTTCAGAGAGGGGTTGAGCTGGCTTGCCATGCTCAACAACTCAAACGAACTGCAGCTGATAAACACACGTGCAGTTACCATAGCCAGTGTTTGCCTTCTGAAGTACTTCAGATTTATTTGCAGGCACTCCCCGTGTTGCTTAAATCCAGGTTGGTTGATTTTCTGTTTATTAATGGAAAGCATGCTAATTATGTTCAGAGCTTTGTGTATTTGTTACTGATCAGAACCTAAGTTTTATTTGGACTGTAGGCTGCACTTGGATATTATAGGGGTGGCAACAAGATAAATGCTTGAGTAACACAAGATTTAATTCTAGATTCATAACCCATAGAAAGTGAGGGCTCTGTACTGGTAAGTTATGGGTTTTTAACAAGCTGAAGAGTCTAGAAACAAATCAAATCTTTGTCCAATGTGATGTGCTCTTTGCCTGTTTATTCCTCATGCTAAAGTGAGTCAGGAATGTTGAACAGATTGACATGTCACTTTTCTGTGGGAATTAGTCTACTTAGTTTTCCCATCTGTTCCACTTTTCTTTCTAGAATGGTCTTCATAGAAACCACTTTTCAAAAATAAAGCTTGAGAGGTTTACTTATCTGGAAATAACCATTTCCTAATTTAAAAAATCCTATTCATTTAAACATTAAAAAAAGAAAAAGCCCACAAACATTCTTCCAAGGCATGCAATAGAAACTTTCCTATTTATTTTTGAGTGGATGAAATAGATGTTTAATACAATAAGTGGAAGTTTATTCAGAATATAAATACGTCCTTTTGTCTTGTTTTCTGTTGGAGTCCTGATAACCCTACTAAATTCACTTTAGTCTCTCTGAGACAGTTACGAAAAATAGACTAATATGCCAGTTTATGTGAAGGATTGTCTAATACGTTTTTAACTTTTATCTTAACCTAAACTGTATCAGAAGCTATTAGCTTTTGAAAATGCACTTAGTGGCAAAGAGGTAAGAAAAGTAAAGTTTAGATTTTAAAAAGTTTTAAGATATCCTGTTTCCTACTGGCATAAAGATGGAAATATACGATTAAGTACATGTTCATTTGACTCTAGAGTGTAACTCAGTTACAGTAAAAACTGACCCTGTGGGAAGAAAATGGGAGGGTAAGGAAGGTCAATGTCTACAAGCAAACACAGTATGCTAAGAAGCTTACAGATCCTTACCTCAAATTCTGTATGAACTCAATGTAATTCTTGGAGTAGAAAGAAGGGAAAAATATACTTGGAAACAAAAATACTGAAAGATTATTTTTTTTTACCATTGGACATACTGGTGTAACAATTGCCCAAAAAGTTGTGCTTGAAAGGTCTTCCTGAGTTCTATCTGAAATACATCGTCCTTGCAACTAATAGACATTGCTAGTAAAATGTCTTAAGGCTTCAAGTTTAATTGAGAAGGAATCTCTACTTTCTGATGAAGTTACAGAACTGAGATAAATAAAAGTATTTACTGTCTCCAATTGCTGATAAAAAGTTAGGGGGATAAAGTACCACTAAGGAGGAAATGCTATAAATAAAGTTAATTAAACACCTTCAGTGTTTTGAACATCGTACATCCTTGTGATCTACATTTTAGAGGTTAATCAGTATTTTCTATGCTATATCTTACCAAAAAAATGAATTTTCTACTACCAGATGAATGATGCTTACTTGAGATTCTAGGATACTGCAAACAAGTACCTTCTGTCTTTCATTTAAAGTTTCCAGTGGTTTATAGCAATTACTGTGAAGATGATCTGTCCTTGATGTTACTCAGGTGTATAGAACTGAGGGTTATTTTAGGATGAGATGTGTCATCTGAACTACATGAATTTGTGGTTGATTTATAAGTTAATTCTTATGCTTTCTTTTGCAGGGTAATTAGAGACTTGTTTCTGAGTTGTAATGGAGTGAATCAAATGACTGAGTTAAATTACTTAGATACTTTAAGAAGCCATTCTTTGAAAGTGTTAGAGACTTTGATACTCTGCCTTGGTGATCAGCAGAAAGACCAAGCAATGCCAGAACTGGAAGGCCTAAATGGTGAACAAAAGGAGTCAATGTCTGACTTACCTGCTTCTCTTTGTAGCCAGCATGCTGTTTCAGAAGTTCCTCAAAGCCTGAGCAAGTTTTATGCTGGCTTGAAAGAGGCTTATCCGAAAAAGAAAAAGTATGTGAGCCAAGACATTCACATCAACACAATAAACCTATTCCTCTGTATTGCTTTTTTATGTGTAAGTAAAGAAGCAGATGGTGATCTGGATTCAGCTAATGACTCTGAGGATACATCAGGATATGATAGTACAGCTAGTGAGCCATTAGGCCACAAATTGCCCTATCTCTCACTGGAAAGCCTTACTTTGCCCTCTCTGGAGCACATTCACAGAGCTGCAGATATTTGGTCCATGTGTCGTTGCATCTATTTGTATAGTTCAGTTTTCCAGAGACAGTTCCATAGACTTGGAGGCTTTGAAGCATGCCATAGGTTACTAATTCTGATAATTCAGAAACTTGCAAGAGATAAGGAAAAGGAGCAACAAAAGAGGGAGAGGGTATTGAGTGAAAGCAGCAGAAGTTCACATGGGAGTCCTCGTGGTGAGCTTCTCAACAAGGATGACTCTGTACAGTCAGCTAAAAGCAGAGAGGTGACGCAATTGGAGCTCAATAGTTCCGGCAGTCTTGCTGGTGCAGAACAGCTGGTGCCTGAATGTATCTCCTGTGACAGCTCTTTGAGTAGGGAACACCCTTCAGTTACTTCAGTTGCCAATCTTGAAGGGATAAAGACTTCTGTAAGACAAGAGACTGAGTGGGCGCTTCAGGGTATCAGACTTCTAGAAGCTCTGCTGACAATCTGTCTACACAGTGCAAGCACCATGCAGCAGAAGATGGAAGCAGAGATGTTCCACCAGGTACTGTGCAACTTCCCTTAGCTTACTTTACTCATATTTGTCACATACAATATTATTTTAGCAGTGACTTAGTCAAATGTTCTTTTAGAGATGAAAAAAGCTTATGCTCTTGTTATGGTACCGTATTTTTTTTTGTGTAGTACTGAAAGCACACAGTTAAATGATGTGCTTAGTAGTCAGGGTAGTGGTCAGCAGGCATGAAAGAATGGACGTGGGTAGATGAACAAACTGACAGTTGCTGTTTCTGAGGAGGCCTCTTCCCACGTGTCAACTTGCCACTTTTTGCATTCAGTAAGATGCTGATAAGGATTCTGCATCTGTTTAGCTGTTTTCCAGCATGATCTTTGTCCTCTGCTCCTCTGGCCTGTTCATGCCAATTCCTTGCTTTTCAGGGACTGGGAGAGAGCATTCTGGAATAGCAGATTGATCCAGATGAGACTTTTTTCTTGCTCACTTTCTTGAACTGTATTTCTGGTTTATTTTTCATGTATCTGTTACAGTTTGGGCCAGCATGGTCAATATGGCTAAAGGCTGAACTCAACATCAAATGCTGTTTTCTTAGTTAATGAATGTATCTTGAGTCCCAGGAAAGACTGTGATCCTGGCAGATAAAGATTTTGTTTTTCTTTTTCTCTAGAAAATGGTCCTGACTACAAGGGCAGTGGTAGATGTCAAGAACTATGAATTGCTGGCTGACTATGCCTGTATTTTTTTTCTGGTCAGTTATGGCCTGCTTTTTATGTTTTCTCCCGTATAGTCCTTCTGTCCAGTACCACGTTCTCTGGAGGCAGTCTGAGCTAATGAGATTTGAATGGTGGGAGAGACTTGGCTTTTTTGAAAGGGTATTCAGTGGAGAATGTGTGATAGAGGTGGAGTTGAAGGGGAGGTGTGTAGGCAAAATGTGAACATTATAAATAGTAACTCAATGTGGTGGTTTTGATGACAGTTCTGAGCAGAGTATGGCACTAAGAGAAAGCGGAATATTACAGGGCACAGGTACTGAAAAGACACACTTAAGCCTTAGAGGTGAACTAATTCAGTGTTCCACAAAGTTGTTAATTCACAGAAGACACCTTCACCATGCTTTAATGTTTTAATTGCTATCTTGAATTTTACTTTGCAGTTTGTTTCAGAATCAGGAGATGTTAGGTACAGGAGAGAACTGGAAACTGCAATTTTGGCTAAACCATGTGCTATTTTTGTGAACTTGGACATGTCACCCTCTGTCTTGTTAAGCTCTCTGATGATATTGAGGTGCAGTCTGAATGCACTGTGTACTTAAAGCTGTTTCAGAGATGTTTATTTTTGAAACAGTGCTTTGACTTGCAATGTTTGGAAAACAGCATGTTGCCAGATTTTTCTTCAGTGTGCCGATTGCTTAACTAATCAAATCTCTCATGACAAACAGGATGAATCTTTCTTATTGGAAGAAACGGGGCGAAGTCTGATGGTTTTAGCTGAGAAGTCAGATCAGTGTAGGTGGAAGGGAAAGTTCTTAAATGAAAGTACTGGACCATTTCTGTTAGCCAAAACAGAATAATATGAATCAAAATGTTTGTCTCCTCCAAACCACAGAATACTTGTGTGGATGATATATTGCTTCAAATAAGAGAGCAGCTTGCTCAATCAAAGTGATAGAAACTGACTTGGCAAAGCCTCTGTTTGATTCACTGCTTCATGTTGCGTTGGGCACTTTTTCTGCTGATCTGGATCATTCTGAAGAAAAAATTGAAAAGGTAAGAAATACCAACTAAGTAGTCTAATTCTAAATACCACAAAGTTTGCTCAGTCAAGTTTATGTTGTTTGGGTCTATTTTAAAGCTCGACAGGACATGTTTAAATGTTTTTGGTTATTGTGGCTGGTGAAGATTATTTCTGATTCTTGTATGTAAGCACGTAAGTTGAATGCTGGTTATTGATATGCTCTCCACAGTTACTGCTCAGAAATGAGTCATGCCCCAAAAAGGAGCAAGCTGTGTTATGCTTCATGGACATGCTGAAACTTGACATTCTCTTCAGTCTTTCATCTTGCGGTAGTGTGACAAACTCTCAAAGGGAGAGCTTCAAACAGGGCTGTTGGTCGACCTTAGTGGCTGCAGACCTATCTTCACCTTAGAGTGAATGTCAAGGTGTATGTTTATGGTGATAGTGATTTTTGTAAACACAATTATTCTTAATGCATTGGCCACCTGCTCACGAAAGCTTTGGTCAGGCAGTTAGTAAGAAAAATGCATCTTTGCATAATCCATTTTCTATGTAATACTGAAGTATCCCTAAAAACCATCTCCAGTCTCTTGAAAGTGTATGATTAGTTTGTTTCTTTTGCCAATGGGCTTAGACAAAATAAGCATCTGGGAGGTTCTAAATTATTTGCTTTTC
Organism: Tauraco erythrolophus; assembly: GCF_009769465.1. Taxonomy (NCBI): domain Eukaryota; kingdom Metazoa; phylum Chordata; class Aves; order Musophagiformes; family Musophagidae; genus Tauraco; species Tauraco erythrolophus. Next base: position 87,913,968 of record NC_141466.1, on the reverse strand, counting down.
CGACCAAAGATGGTAAATTTGTTTGTGTTACACAGACTCATTACACTGAAAAGGAGCCTGTGTCACAACCTGGAGATATTTCTGAAGAAACTGAAGAGTCACACTGCTGTAGTCTTAAACTTTTTGCTGAAGAGGAAGGATATGAAGCAGATAGTGAAAGTAACCCTGATGATAGTGAAACCAAGAATGAAGGTAAATGTGAACTTTCTGACTATACAAACTAGTCTTTATGACATAGTGAAGCTTGCTCATCTTTTGAGGTGTATAAAAATAGAGTGAGCATCAGAGACCTTTAACAGATAGAAATTGTTTAACTTTTTTGCTTCCAGTAGGGTGCCATTGGGGATGGAGAGTTGATGTATATTCTTACTGAGTGTTACAGGAACTGTTGTGTCTTGGTTTTCTTGGTTTATGTGACTCTTGTTCTAAAGTCATGTAGCACAAATGTATTATTGTAGTCTAGAAGCAGTTTTCTCCAGAGACACTTAGCAGTAGCTTGTCCGAAAATTAATGCTCAATTTTTTTATTTAGTATTATAACAATCTGGTAAAATTAGATAGTCTAATTATATCTCCTTGTATTCATTCAGCAACTGATTTGCACATCTCTTGCTGTATTCTGTTTCTGTAATTACTTCTGGACATTAATTTTCTTCCTTTTTGCTGAATGTCTGGATGCTTATGTTCTTGTATGAGGTCAGCGTGAGCAGTAACAACCTTTAATAAAACTGCATTCAATTGTTGCTGTTTACCTGTGTGACTAGGCTTTGTTAACAGATATACAACATTTTAAAAGCATTTCTCAATTAAAAATTGAACCTTAAATATTTCCGTGAAACATTTGCATGAAACATATGTCTGTACCAAATAATTGTTTAAATAATGTGTTGTAAAGTCTCTCCAAGATGTAAGAGGAGAGGCTTAAATGTGGGTGGTTGTTTTTCTTTTTTTTTGATTGTCATGGAGATATTCCATCATGTGCATTTTCTGAGTTATTTAACTGAATAACTGCTTCTCCAGCCTTTTAACATGAAATAAAATAATTTAAATTTATTTTCCTTCTTGGCAGCCTCAGAGTTCTGTATAGAAGCTTGAGGCTCTATTACAATGATTTTACTGTCATGTTTCATGAACTGCATATTTCATCATTACTATGTGTGTCTAGTTCCCAGGAAATGAAGGCACATAGTTTAAGAGCATGTAATGGGATGAAACTAATCCTTGCCCTTATGGATTGGCAGGAAAAGATGAAAATCTGTAGCAGAATAAAAGATTATACTAACTCATGAAAACTGCTTATAAGCTAGCGTCTATTTTTGTTTTGTACCTCTCAAGGTTGCAGAAAGTATGTACTTGGGTGTTCTGCTTAAATCATGCTAACTATATTAATCTGAGTAAGTTTCAGTAAGACAAGTGTTTTCTTTCAGGAGCAGACACAAAGGCAGAACCAGGATGTACTGGTCCTTCAGGTTATTTTAATGACCTGGCTGGAAACATCAATGAAGGAGAATTAATATATCCTGAAATCTGCATGTTAGAATTAAACTTACTCTCAGCTGGTAACGCAAGTTTAGATGTGCTTGCTCATGTATTCCAAAGCTGCCTGAAAATCATCAGCCAGAAGGAGAGAAATGCCACTGTACTTATAGAACAGGTAAAAAATATTAAACAAAGGCAACAGCTTAGCAGTTGCGTATCTTGCTTTCTTCAGTTTTACAGTACTGGTATACCTAATAGAGTGATCTCAGAAGTATTCCAACTGTTATGGCATTTGATACGACCTGAAACAATGTCAATGAATGATATTGTCAGCTGTGTTGCATTTAAGTTAGCAGAAACTATAGAAACTATAGTTAACTGAAGTATTGAAAGATATTTGACCTACAAAGCTTTCGAATTTCACAGTTTCCTTATTTTATCAAGACTGTTCAACCACTGGAGCTGCAGATAGAGACTTAATGACTGTCAGACCATTGCAAAACCAACAAAAAACCAAAACCCCCACAAATATCTTCTTGTATATGTAAGCATTCTAAATATCTGTGTATTCAATGTGTACTTTCAGAAACTTTCAGTCATGTACCTCAAAAATATTTCATGCTTTTATTCTTCATAAGTTTGTATTAGAAATTAGTTGTTCCCGTGTTGATGTCCTCATGATTCTTTGGAATTTCTGATAATTAGCTTTTTTTGCTTTTTAATAACTAAACCGAGTATGTCTCTTTTGCAAAAGAGGAAAATATGATTGTCATCTAAGCTTAAAGTGCTTGTTTATATACTTATTTGACTAAGAAGCAAAGTTAGTGCTTTACAGCTTAAACCAAAGGCAGGAAAGGAAAACATTGGTTTATTTCAGTACTCCAATTGTTTGTGTGAATTACTAGCTTTAAATCAGTAGCACACACTTTTTTTCCTGAACTTCAAGACATGAAATTACTTATAATTCAGAATAATTTCACTTTCATTGCTCTTCAGTATCATTTAGAAAGAGCAATCTATCGACCTAATGAATTTGAGATTTTGAATATCTTTAATAGGAGATTTTTCAAATTACCTGCATGTAAGATGCATTTGTGAAGGATGCTCATAGTAAACAGCTTTTTTTAAAAAAAAAAAATTACTCTTTAAAGTAGTCTTGCATAAAAAGGTTGGGGAAAGGTTGAATTTGCTTTCAGTATTACAGCACTGTATACCGACATGCTGTGTTTTCTCACAACCTGTCAAATCCTGTAATCTGTTACAGGGGAGAACACAAGGGAGACCTCAGCTGCTGAATTGATAATGACTCAAAAGGTTCTTTCTAAAATAATTTAGATTCCAAAATTACTCTTCTGAACTGTACAGAACATGAAAGAACGTTCATTAGCAAATATAAAAAACACTTCTATAATTTAAAGTAACTGTAATTGTCATTAAAATCAAGAGTAGGCAAGAATTGATTGAAATAAATTATTTCTTAGTTCTCTGAGCTGGTGCATATTCTTTAGATAACAATTTTCCATGTATTTTTTTGACAGGGAGCTGTTAAACATCTTTTGGGAGGATTTCTGAACATACTGACACAAACGGAGTCTAGTTTTCACGGTGAGTTCAAAGTCTAAGTTCACACTCAAATTTTTAGTTCACAATGCAAATGCAAAATTGACAAAGCAAATTCATTGACATATGTGAATTTATGCAGCTGCTTTAACTTGTGACAAACACCTAACCTATATGTAAATACAGAGTTATTTCTGAGCTAGTGTGAATCTGTTATTTAAATGTATCTTGGCAGATCTGAAAATGATAGTTGAAATCATAAACCTAGGGTGATAGTGTTAACGAATGTTGCTTGGGAAAATAGCAGTTATCTTACTGATTGTTGTGATGAAGTCAGAGTCGTAAGGTTTTATTTCAAATTTCTTTGTAGCCCAGGTCTTAGTAATGTCTTGATTGAGTTTTATTTCTAATCGGAAAACAGCTAGCTAATCCCAAAATGTGGAAGCGAATTAAATGGTTGCCCCAAGGTAGCTTCACATAATGAGTTTGCTCCACAGCAAAAGATGATGTAAACCCATCCCAGGACTTTGATCCCTGGGTTTGTGGGGAGAGCATTTACAATGTAGATGCTAGGTTCCCAGACTTTCAGACTCCATTCTGCAAACCTAGGAGCCAGACTTGCTGTAGCCATCTAAATACATCCAGTGAAATTTTCAATGATAGTGTCAGGAAGTGCTGTTGGATCTCTGAAGAATTCATCTTGTAATTGTTTCTGCTTCCTGAATTTGAAAAGTCTTCACAAAACACTTTGAATTCCAAGTTAATATTGCCTCATAATAGTATGGAATATGAATTTTTAAAGCTTTTAAATGATTTTCAAGAATGTCTTGTCTCCTCATTTTTAGCATGTCAGGTGGTGCTGGTAGACCTGTTAGTTTCTTTGATGAGTTCACAGACGTGTTCAGAAGAGCTAACTCTTCTTCTGAGGACATTTTTGGAGAAGACACCTTGTACGGTATGTATGGAGTAGCACATAGCAAAATTCAGAGGCTTAATGAGAAAAATGACGCAAAAAAAAATCCTTTTGTGTCCAAGTATTTTGGGAAATAAGGAGACTGCAACAATAACATTCTAACTGACCAGAGGAAATAAAATTTGGTTGCTGAAATAATTAATTCTCAAAACATGAAATAGGAGGTAACAAGAGAGGGTTTTGAAGTGGTGTGTTAGAGTCCTGGCAACTCTTCAGCACAAGAAAACAAGATTCCTCTTGGAGACTGATATTGTGTTTATGGATGATAGCACACTAATACTGTAAAATTTGAAATAATTCCTTTAAAGTTACGAAGCATCTTTCTATTTCAGGAATGCTTTAGCAGCAGGAATTATTTTCAAAACTATCTGAAGTTTGTTTGTGTAACGCTGGAATCTACTGTTTGTGTAGGATATAATGCAGAAATACCTATCTGTTGGTTTATATGGGAGTCTGTAGAAAAAAAAGCAAGTGGAAGGAAATAAAAAAAAATACTGTGGAGTCTGAAATAATACCAAGCCAAACAAGGAGACACAAATTGATTTTTTTCAAAGATAGCTTGCAATAATTGGCTAAGTAACTAGAGAAACTTTTTGGCTTAAGGGCTCAGCTAGTTTTGTTACTGACCATGCAGTAACCAAGTGATGGCCTGTGTGTGCACTTTCAACCAGCCTCAAACATGGGGTAAAATGTGTAGTCTTTTGTTGAGGTGTAAACTAATCTGCTAGCACATAACAAATGTGAGATAAAATTGTGCAATGACCACCTGCTGTGGTTCAGCTTATTCCTGAGCATGTTAACTTGAAGATTGGTTTACCCTGACTAAATCTCCAAAACTGTTGGGCTGTTGAAGTTGCTACTTAATGTCTTGTGAACTTGTGTCAGTTTGGATATGGAAATCCACCTCTATTGAGAAAACATGAATCCAAATTTAAATCAAGAGTGGGATTCTGCTTAGTTAGATGACACTTGACTACATGGTGTAAACAGTTTGATCCTTTTTTTTTCCTCATTTGTTTGGTTTATTTCTTATAGGAGATACTACTCAAGGGTGTATTGAAGATTATAGAAGCTAATATTTATATGAACCCATTACAGTACCTTGCCTTCCCTTTGCAACACGGCACAAGTTTGAGTAGTGGTTCTTCACAAAAATCTGCTAGCACTTCCAATAGCAAAACTGCTGGAATATTAAAAAGAGCGAAATTTTCACAGAGTAAGAAAGAGGCAGATGGTGAAAATTTGAGTCACCAGCTGCTTTCTTCTTGGCATGTAGCACCAATTCACTTGCCTTTAGTTGGACAAAACTGTTGGCCACACATGTCTGATGGCTTCAGTGTCTCGCTGTGGTTTCGTCTGGAATGTGCTCATGAAATAGAAAATTCAACAGAAAAGGGGAAAAAAATCAAGAGAAGAAGCAGACTGGTACCTGTAAGAGAGAACAGCTTTGACAGCACAGGTGAGGATATAGTACTTCCTGCTTCTATTTAGGTAGCACTGAAGGATTCTGGTTACAGCTATTGCTAGTCAATGTGCCATAGACAAAAGGTTGAATTTTTTTGCTCATAACGGATATTAAACAGGAGTGGAAGTCTTTAAGATTTTTCTTTGAGTACTGTATCATATACTTAAAGACAAAACATTTCCAGCCTTACTCATTAAGTTAGATTAATGCCTGCTTCCTTAAAAATGTAGTATTCTCACTGAATTTGTAACTTCAGTAAAATGTCTTTATAGTACTTCATGTTACGCTGAAGAAAATATTAAATGATGCAGCTGAAGAGTCATGGGAAGAGACTGCTTTAAGTTTATTTGGTCTCATGTATTGATGAAGCAAATGACTTTCGTGTTATTTCTCTTTATTAGAGAACTAGTAAGTCTTTGTGATTTAGAATTTAAATATTGGAACTTTTAGCTAAAAGATACTCTGAATCTATGAAGTCATAGTCTGAGACTGACTCAGTATAAATCCTCTAACTTTCCTTGTGTGTGCACCATTGTAAACATGGATAGCTGTACAGTGTTTCTCTGTTTATACTTCTGTGAAGACTCACCTGCTCCCAAACTCTTTTGAGCAGAATCTTTTGTACTATAATTTGTAGGAGGAAAAACTCCGTAAGTTATTTCAAATGCCTCCCAATCACAACACTTGGAATACCTTTTACCGTACTTTTTCTTTTTTACTGTAATTGAATAAAAAGAGGGAAAACCCAACCCTGAATCTTGGGACTCACTAGAGCTGCTTTTTTTGGAAAATCTGTGCTTTTGCTTGATGAAGTAAAGTAAAAATATTGAATGCAAGATCATGCTTAAGGGAAGTATGATTTGTGAAGAAAAATCTAAAGATTTGGTGCATACTAAGACTGCCAGTTCAACATAGGAATGTAATATGATATGGCATGTCGAAAGCATCATTGAATTAGACAGGATGTATTCATGCTTACTAGACTTACATGATTACAAACAAAAACATGTGAAGTGTTGAGTTCATGTCAAGCTCCTCTGTTTCAGTTTGAGTCCTAGGTCTCTGAAGAGAACTGCCCATATGTCGTGGGTTAGGTTGAACCCTCCCCACAGCCAGTCACTCCCCCTCCCCCACCCCCAGGAATGAGGGAGAGAATTAAAGGATAAATGGGAAACCCGTGAGTTGAGATAAGAACAATTTAATACAGATGATTTAATACACAGTGTAGGTGCTCGCCACCCCCTCGTATGCGAAGCCCGTCTCGTCCCGAAGCTGCAATCCCGGACGAACGCGAGGCCCCAAAATAGAGAGGGGCAGAGAGAGAGAGATAGTACTCCGAGAGTGGGAGTGCTGGGAGAGAGAGAAAAAGAAAGAAAAACAATAGAGCAGAAGCACAGCAAGCGCAAAAGAGCAAAAGCGGTGAAAGAGCCAAAGCGCAAAAGCCCTTCTGTCTGGCTGACCCTCACTTTTATACTGGGCATGATGCTGCATGATATGGAATACTAATTGGCCAGTTTGGCCCTCAATCTTAAGTTCCACCACAAATCACAAGGGAAATTGTGTCCCCCTTGTCCCAACTATGCTCCCCCCTTATCCTGCCGTGCTTCTGCACTCCAGCACACTGAAAAGTCCTTGGAGTTTCACTTCCAACCACAAACATCAACTTGCTATCAGCATTCTTCTCAGAGTGAGCCTCTGAGTAAAACCAAACACGGAGCTCTTCTAGCTGCTAAAAAGAGCTAACCCGGTCCCAGCTAAAACCAGGACACCATATTAGGCAGCTCATTTTAAAAAATAAACAAAAAAAACCCTCAAAAAAACCTCAAACCTGCCAGCTAAACAAAGAGTTCTCTGCAGGACCTGAATTATTTCTTTTCGAACTTGATAGGTGGTAGGACAAATGCTGTTGTATTGTATTGTAATTGTGTATAAACATGTTTCTGTTTCTAGAAGAAATGAAGTCTGTAGAAATGGAATACCTAAGCCTGGGAGATAAACTTGTTGAAGATGGCTGTATTCATGTAATTTCACTGGGTTCCAAAGCATTGATGGTACAAGTCTGGGCAGACTTGAACACTGGAGCATTCATATTTCGGTATGGTGTATTAGTCCAAAAGCAGTCTTGTGAACACGTGTTGGTACTTCCAGTAGCAGCTTGCAGAGAATACTCGTGGAGAGTAGAGAACTAATTTCCATAGTAGAGTACTCTTGCACACTGATGGCAACAGCAAGTGAGTTTATTCATATAGATCTACAGATTTACTTGCTTAAAGTGTTGGTCTCTGGTTTTGCATGTTTCATGTAGTCATATATGAATAATTGCCCAAAGTAAGATGCAAGATCAGTCATAAACATAACGCAATGCAATGTAGCAATTCAAGTATTAAAGAAATAACACAATAAATGTGTGAAGATAAGCAAAGGCTTATGTAGCTGTAGGTTTTCACGCCTCAGGTGTGAAAATTGTTGTGGTAAGAATTAAATAACAGCAATCTTGGTTTTAATCTTCTGAACACGTTTTAGCCCTAATTTAGTTCTCGTAAGTAATGTGTCCTTAAAATGGAATGGAAGCTGTAATTTTAGAACACTTCATTTCACAGCATTCAAAGCACCTGCATTTTTTCAATAAACTGAATTTAACTTTGCTGTAAAATAGAGATAATATCCTTATCTTAAATGTAAGCAGATTCATGGAAACAAGTTAAATAACTAAGTTGAAACCATAATGTGAGGATTTCCCTAGCTTATCATAGAATCATAGAATCGTTAGGGCTGGAAGGGACCTTTAAAGGTCATCTAGTCCAACCCCCCTGCAAGGAACAGGGATATCTCCAACTAGATCAGGTTGCTCAGGGCCTCATCCAACCTGGCCTTGAACGTCTCCAGGGATGGAGCATCCACTACCTCTCTGGGCAACCTGTTCCAGTGTTCTACAACTCTCATGGTAAAAAATTTTTTCCTAATATCCAACCTGAATCTACCTCCCTCTATTTTAAAACCATTACCCCTTGTCCTATCACAGCTGGCCCTCCTGAACAGCCTCTCCCCATCTTTCTTGTAGGCCCCCTTGAGGTACTGGAAGACCGCTATAAGGTCACCCCGGAGCCTCCTCTTCTCCAGGCTGAACAGCCCCAACTCTTTCAGCCTGTCCTCATAGGAAAGGTGCTCCAGCCCTCTTATCATCTTCGTGGCCCTCCTCTGGACCCTCTCCAACTGGTCCATGTCCTTCTTATGTTGGGGGCTCCAGAACTGGACGCAATACTCCAAGTGAGGTCTCACGAGGGCAGAGTAGAGGGGGAGAATCACCTCCCTCGACCTGCTGGCCACGTTCCTCTTGATGCAGATGTTGAGCACTCTAAATATAGCATTGTGGTAAAAAAAAAAAATCTGTGAAAGTTAAAGAATGCAGTCTCAAAGTACCTGAGGCTAAAAAAAATTGCAGATTTGGGGCTTAAAATGCAAATTTGAAAAACACGCACACACTTGTTTTTTCCTTCTCTGTTGTTTCGTAGTATGTGCATGGATCCAAATGATGAGATGAAAGCTGGTCTGCTGGCACAGGCTGAATCTCCAGAGAATATTTTCCTTGTGGGCAGGTGGCAGCATTTGGCAATAACGTATCAGCAGCAGCCAGAAGGCAAGAAAAATATCCATGGAAAGCTGTTGCTCTGGGTTTCTGGTCAGAGGTAAAGTATGTGTTAGTTGTACTTAGTTATTTGTCTTCTTAAAAAGTATGTTCTCTGCTAGGAAAACATCTGCACTCTTTTGGCACATACTGAAGTTAACGATTGAGTAGTCTTCTGGGGGTAGGAGTGGGGTGCTAGGAATTCCCTAGAAATATCCAGAACTGTCTTGATTGCTTTGAGAATCTTCAGTTCATACCATGGACCAGTGCAGACATAAATGTTTTTCATCATCAAGAGTAAGTGAAAGAGGTAAGTACTACAAGATTTTGAGTAAGATCAAAAAAAACCCACCTATGACATGAAGTTAGCTGTAGGCATAATGTCTCTGGTTAAGAATCTGAATCAAGGAGATATAGTTCAGCTACTGGCAATATTGTTGAAAGCAGGAATGAAGAGGAGATGGAGAGAAGACAGTCATTTTGCTCCACTGAGAGAAATGGAGAGGGGAGAAGCTTAAAAAAAATAAATATTTCAGACAAGATCTGAACTGGTAGTAGAAAGTACTACTTTTTCCATTGAAAACTTAAGATCCATGCTTCTAAATGAGCTACCTGATGCTAGGTTGGCTGGGCCTGCACCTGCATGAAATATTCATTGGTTAGAAAAAAGGGATTTATTAAATATCACAGTTTTTATCCTTTCTTCCTGAAGTCTAGACTGTGAAGGCTTCCTTTGTGTCCCAGACATGAAGCAGGTGGTCAAAATGCTATGTTGTAAAACAATTAGATGTATCACAAAAATTCTTCACTATTCCTCTAGAATTTAGTCTGTAAACAAGCAATGTTGTTAAAGATATTCCTAAAACTATATCTAGGAAGAAAACTGTTGCAGTTTTTTCTGCCTGCTGTTAAACATGGAATTGTAAAGTCTAATACTTGTTTCATGTTCTTCTTGAAACCACATGGAGTTAACTTTTAAGCAACTTGATTTCCTGCCCCCCATTGTTCAGTATGTGTGTGCTGATATTCAGTCAAGTCCAAATATAGAGATATAGGGGAAACTAAAAATACTACAATGTTCTGCACATAAGCAGTTAATGAGGCCCCTCTATATATGGAGTTAGTTGCCAATTTGCTAATAATTAGGCTCTTCCAGGAAGCTTCAGATGACCTTTACAGTCCAATTGGTCTGTTTATGTAAATGTACATAAGGTTAATTAGATGCTTTCTGAAAGCATCAGGCTTATTGCCTGTGGCTGTACAACGCACTAGCTCTGACAACGTTCCCTGGTATAAGCAAATCCTCTGCGTGATGTTTTCCAGCACATGTCAACCACAGTTTTCATGATGTGCATTAGCATATTCTAAGGCCTTTGACTTTTTTGGAATAGTAGAAATTCTTGAAAAATTGTGATATTTTAGAAGTGTGTATAGTGTTATATACAGTTTCTTCTTTGAGGTCAGGGGAAGGAGGAAGGAATTTGAGATATAGGAAATCTGTATGTCAACCCTAACTGATACTCTGTTCCTCTGTTCTGTGCAGTATTTTATGTAAACTGAGTTTTAATGTGCTCAGAAGTTGAAGATGACTTCATTAATTTAGTGTTGATAACAGCATGGCTTCTTGTCTACTAATTATTAAAATCTATTTTATGCCTAAATTGAATACCTTAGTAATTTTGATCACTTTTTAATATTTAAAATGGTTTCTTTATTTTTAGGAAATGTGAGATTAATTTAGATTATGCACTACCAAGGAAATCAAGCTTATCATCTGACAGTAATAAAACATTTTGTATGGTTGGCCATTGTACATCGTCTCAAGAAGAATTGCTTCGATTGTCGGGTAGATGGGATCTTGGAAATCTGCTTCTGTTTAATGGTACTTTTTTGTGGTTTGTTTTTTTTTTCTTGAGTAAACTTTCATTTGCTCTACCTCCTGAAGATCAAAGGCTTAATTTGATATTTTTTTTCTAACGTCTTTCACAGTAAAAGCAACAATACATTCTTTACCAGCATAATATATCAGAGAGAAAGTAGGCAAAAGTTTCAGTATTGAATATTACTAATATGTCCTTCTGCCACTATTCTTTTGCTTTCTTTTTAGTGTCATAATTGACAATTCTAGTTACTTTAGTGTTTCTTTAACTGACTTTAATGCCTTGGGTCAAGGGATGGAGAGATGGTGGTACTTGCTCTATTTTTTGTTCTTAAAGCACTCAGTCTCTCCCAGCTGGAAGACTGTTTTCACATACCTGCTTCCTAAACTACTAGTTTCAAATTGCTTAAAGCATATTTAAAACTAAACAAAATCTGAACTACTAAATACTCTGAGCTCAGCATGCTCATTTCTGAAACTGCTGAAGTTACTCTGGGGTCGTCTTAGGTGTGTAATTCTCTTGTTGGAAAGCTTTGTCCAGAATTTCTAGTTGTTTGCCTAGTAGTGAAGGCTGGAGCCCCGCTGGTTGTCATCTGGCAATTCTTCATGTACAGTGGCCAGGTCAGGACTACTACACAAGTGAAATCAGTTTGCCAGGGTGTGTGGTGCATGCAGGTGTCGTGTGTGTAGACATAGTGTATTTGTGCAGGCCATAGGTGAGATGCTTCTCATAAGCATAAACTCTACCTACAGAATCTACATGATTCCGATTGCCGTGTGCCTACAGCCAGCATAGCTGAAGTATCCAGGGAGCACTGCATTTCCTGCTATGCAGTTGTCATACACTCACAGGTCACAGGCTTGGGTCCTTCTGGATGCTTCTTTTGAATTTGTGTTCTCACAAACAGATTACCTGAGATGCACTGTCCAGAAAGGGGAGGGAGGTTCACTTGGCCTTTGACTTCCTACGTATTATTTTTATTTTTTTCCTTCCTCTTAGTTATAGTGAGCTTTCATTATTTTTGCATCCTTCTCAGTCACTCAACCTAACTCTCCATGATGTTGTAGCATGTTGTTGCTATCTGTAACCTTGCTACGCTTTGAAAACTTGAGGAGGTTTGGATAGATGACTTTTCAATTTTAAAAAGTGTAATTGATTATTCAGAGCTGTTGGTCTTCAGTTCATACAGATAATTTTTCTGACTTGGTTTCAGTAGCCTTTACAACTGAATTTCTGGCCTGTGATGCGTCAGAAGTCACTGGTCTGCAGCAGCTGAGAGCAAGCACTGGACTATACTGACTGTTTTTCATCAGCAGGGCCTATGGAAAACAGCTGGTGAAAACTTCACACTTCTTGTGAAGTCTCTGGTGCAGTCTACTAGCCAATGTATGAATTTTGCTTTGTTGTATACTCAAGAGTTAACAGCTTCTTTTCTGGATTTTAGGTGCAAAGATTGGACCGGAGGAAGCATTTTACTTATACACACGTGGGCCAGACTTCACTTCTGTAATGCCTTGTAAATATGGCAAAACATTGACTGATTGCTCTAAGTACATAAGTAAAGAGATTCTACAATGTGAACAAATTAAGGAGCTCTTCATGGCAAAAAAGGAAGTGGATACTGGGCCTTTAATTGTAAGTTTCTGCTTAAAAATGGTTCTTAGTCTTAGAACTGATTAAGAAAATGGAAACACATTTCCTGCTGTCTCCCGAAGTGCTTTGCTTTCTCAAAGCAGGCAGGAGCTAATCCAATTCTCATTAAAATCACTGCAGGGTTCTTCCCACTTTATTTCAATGGGAATTGAACTCCACACAGGGTGGCCATTTCGTCTTGCTTTAGGTTGGATTCTGACAACTTCTAGATGTTCCAACATCTAGAATACTGCATATTTAATCTGTCAGATAAGCAGGCACCTGCAGATGCCCTCGGATGAATACATAGCTCTTCTCTCCATTAGTGTAAAGGTAGCCAAGGACAGCTTAGCTAACATTTTAACATTAAAACTGAGAGGAGAGGAGAAAGGAGGATTTATGTGGCTCTAGCAGGAAGCAAAAGGCTTCATCCCAGTTCTTTGAGGGTTTTGAGAGAGTAAGTTTGCATCGAGTTTGGCTGAAAAGTCACTTTTCCAGCTGGCAGATCTTAGCTTTTTCTCCTCTTTCCTGACTGAAACAGCCATGCCAGATGGAGGTGTAAATATAGTTACACTAGAGAAAAAAAATAAAATAATACTTTGTTGTCAGTGGAGCCTGCTTGATTTGGGGAATTGTCTTCATGCACTGGTAATTTCTGCTGTATGAATTGTTTCCACTAGAGGGATTTTTCTGATCTTGTTCTATGGCAGCTCTGTAGCTGTAGACAAAGGATAATTCTATCTGGATGTGATCCTTGCAAACAACGATACTAAATTTTGAATAGGTTAAGAAGGAATGAATGGAATAAGTAAGAAGCCTATCAAATCAGTCATGCAACTTTTAAGCTTATTTTGTGGTACAAAACACTGACTAACCAGAGAGGAGAACTACGTGCTCAAGTCATGAATTAACCTCTGCACTTTTGCATAGAATGCAGGCGCCTTAAATGTAATTATTTCTCTATTTTAAATAACTTCCCAAATACAATCATTTTACCTTTTCCATGCAAATGATTTGGTTACTTTCCATAGAAGCTTTGGTTTTGGTCTAAGTCTCTTCATCTGAAGAACAGACTTTTTCTATTGAGATATTTTATGGCAAAGCTGATTAAAGGATAGACTTAAAAAAAATTGGAGAAATTTTGAAAAAAAAAAAAAATAGCAGGTAACTTTTCATTTTGAATGTGCCACTTTAGAAGGGAAAACAATTTGCCTGATTCCTCTGTTTGCTCATTTTCTTTTAATTTTGTCAGTAGCTTTGTTTTTATGCAAAATAGTTGTAATTCTTCAAGTGATAAGAAGGGGATCCTTGGTGGAAATTTTTTGTGCTTTCTTAACTTTGTGCTGTAGCTATTGTATACATTTACTAGGAATCCTGTTGTATTTTAGTGCACATGCATCCACATGAAACAAGAGCACGTTAAAGTAGAAATGAACTGCTGAAGTTGTTGCTGCTTGCTGTTAGGTGGCTTTTGTGTGTGGCTTTTTTGTGGCTTGGGGGTGGTTTTGAGGGATTTTTTTGTATTAAACTTTCCTGAAAAAACTTTACACTTCTCTTTTTTTCAGGAGAGTCTTGCTGTTGTTTATACCACATGCTGCCCTGGTCAGTACACAATATATGAACCTGTTATTAGACTGAAAGGTCAGGTGAAAACTGTACCTTCTCAGAGACCTTTCAGTTCAAAAGAAGTTCAGAGCAATGTATTGGACTCTCATCACCTGAAAACACTTCAGCCTGTTGAGTATAAAACTCTTCAGGGTATACTACATGAAATTGGAGGAACTGGTGCATTTGTTTTCCTCTTTGCTAGGGTAAGGAGGATGGGGGCTGTACGTATGTGTTCTCCCATATAAAATTTTCCTTGGATCTTGGGTAGCAAATCACATATTCTAGGTGATTTCCTCTTAAAGAATATTTGTGGAAAGTACCTGTGACGTAACATAGACCGCATCATGCAGGTTGTCTTAAATTGGAAACTTATAGTTCTATAATGTAATGTTTTTTTTATAATATTGCTTGTATGCAAGATGTGGTGTTACATTCTGATTTAGAGATGGGGCATCTAAACGTCAGATTGTTTTTAGGCATGTTGTAGAACTGATCATATTTTTGGTCTCTAATTTTTAAAGGCACTTAAATTCATTGCATATCTTCAGCACTTTAAACACAGAATATTCACAATGCAAGTATGAGTAAATGTAAAACTACGTAGTGTACAGAGCTTTAATTTTCTCTAATAAATAGTGAGAGCTTTTTTGAGATAACTGTTCAGCCTTGTTCAAAGGTTTATCCTGTCTAAGAAAAATTGTAATTTCAAAAATATGATTCAAGGCTATGATCCTTACCTTAGTTACTACTTTACTGTGACCTGTACATGGAGAAGCTAATATTTGTGCTAGGAGTCCCTGAAGTACTACAGTTAATTCAAAATACTAACGTAGGCCTAAAACTTTTCTATTCTATATGCCTCTGGCCATGGTAGCATTCTGAAAGGTGTGTGGAGAGTAACCAGTGTGCATTAAACTAGAGACAGGTGCTTGGACTTCTGGTTATGAAGACACTGCCTGCTACAATTTTAACGTTGATAGTGAAATCTGAGGAGAAAATACTGATTCGTGTTGCATTGTGTAAATTTATGCTAAGTACATGCTACAGATGCTGATGGAGACTCTATTTGCATCAGTAAAGCAAGCAAATAATAGATCAACTGTCAGACTATACAGGTATACATGGGTATAACTGTAAGTGCAGCAGAATTAACAGGGGCACAGCAAGGGAACCTACAGGAACTGAAATTCCATTATGTGATATTTTCTTCTTGTACGTTTTTGGTAAAAATACCGTTTGCTCTTTCTTGGGATCCAAGAATTGTAGGAAGCAAAGAGTGAAGAATGGTCTGTGGCCTTCATCTGTCAAATTGCTTGTCTCTTTATGAACAAAATAAAACTTAATGTTTGACGCTTTCAGATAGAGATAGTCTAGACCTTCAGAAACCTTAAATTTAAGCTTTACTTAAACATTTAGGAAACATACTTTTCCAGGGCAAACAGTTTATTCTTATTAGTGGCTTATGTGTTTCATGACCTTGTGACTTCGTAGTGTAGCAAGAATAAATGCATGCCTTCTACTTATTTTTTTTTTTAGAACAGATTTTTCTATTAAAAAGAGATTCTTGTAATGGGACTTTTATTGTCTTAGCAGATCATCATTTACCACAGTGGTAATTATCACTTCAGAAATAATATCTGAATGTACACACATAGGCAAAAATGAAGGCTATGTACATAACCTCAAAATCTTTAAAACAAATTTAATCTAGAGGTTATGATTTAAGATGGCAACAAAGCGTTTTTAAGGCTTTTTTCTAAATGTTTCTCATTTAAACTGTTTTCTTAAATTTGCATTTTCATCAGGTTGTAGAGATTAGCGGCTGTGAAGACACTCAAGCTTTAGCACTACAACTTATTCTTTCTTTAACAAAATACAATCAACAGAGAATACAGGAGATGGACAATTGTAATGGTTATTCTATGATTCATCGAGTGTTAACCAAACCAAAATGCATTGTTGGATTTTGCATGCTGAAGGTAGAGTACTCTTTGAACCTGATATTTTTTCAATGTTACCACAAATTTAGAAATTTCTGTGATTTTAATTCTACATTTAAAGCTTTCGTCACCAAGGCAGAACAGTGATTTGGAGCAAGTTTGGTCTAGGAGTGTTTTGCATTGAACTAGAAACTCCTGATAGGTTAAGGGGAGAAAAAGGAAATGTTGAAAGACCCTGATTTCAGATAAGATGGGATGAGGGGGGGAAGCAGCTTCGTTTCTCTGAGAGCAGAGATCTTCAAGTAAGCTTAAATTCATAAGCAATTAATAAAAATATTTGAGTGCACTTGAAAATATCTTAAAAAAAATTTTTGTACTGGTGTTGAGTGAAACCTCTTAAATGCCTCTGGTGGGTAGTAACTCTGTAACTATTTTAAAAGTTGACCAGGTAGGTATATGCTTTTCCTCTCAAGGGTTTGATATCTCTTTAAAGATTTTTTTTTTTAAAATTAATTGGATGGGACAACTGTACTGCTTTGTGCTTATGACTTAAAAAAAAATTTTCCCTCCTCAAGACTCTCCTGGAAGGATGCTGCAGTGACGAGATTCTCTATGTAAATGAAAATGGGCAATTCATGCTTGACACAGATTCTACTGCAGTTATCCAAGATGTTCAATTGTTAGAAAAGCTGCTGCTTGACTGGAAGATATGGTCTAAGGCAAAGGTAATTACTTTCATTTTGGAAAGATTTTAAGTCTAAAAGTCAGTATTTCTTTAAACAAGTGATGAAATATTTGGAGATCTGAAATTAATTTCTCCTGTTAAATTTCAGTAATTACTGAAATTTGCTAAAATTAGTGGTCCTTATTTTACTTTGAATAGCTGGTAATAGCATCAAGCTATCAATGATGCAGGTAGCCTTAGTGTATTAAATTCTGTAAATATAATGCATGTAAATGACGTACTAGTTGAATGGATTGATTTCTTAAGGAAACTCATTAAGACTGAGGAAGACCTGCTTCCCTCTGAAGTTAAACTGTTGAAAATAACCATCCAGTGTTAATATAGCAAAGTGTATACAAAACTAGTTATAGACAAGACGTAATTTTTTTGTAGCTTAATCGTTAAAATATACTTAATTTTGTATGAACATAATTTTTCTGATGGTTTCTAGTTCTGACCTGACTGTTTGCATTAGTCTTTTTCTTAGGTGAAAAACTAACTTGACTTGGTTATGTTCCTAAACTGTTTGGTTTTTTTTTTTATTCTCAGTGTGTAGACTCAGGAATATATTTTTGAAGCAGTGTTCCTATTTTACTTTGTTTTTCAGCAAGGTGTTTGGGAAACTCTGTTAGCAGCTCTAGAAATCCTTATCAGAGCTAACCATCACCAACACACGTTCAACATTAAACAGCTATTGAAAGCTCAAGTGGTGCATCACTTCCTGTTAACTTGTCAGGTTCTGCAGGTACTTTTATTCTCAAATTCTACTTCGTGCTCTGCAAATAGTTTTACGTGAGGTGAGGGAGAAGAGACTAAATGCTTTAGAAAAAACTACTTCAGTAGACTCTGTCCTCAGTGCTTCCAGACCCCTTTCATCTTCAACAGGCACTGCTGCTGTAAACTGATACAGTTCCCTACTGGGTGCTCTATTTACTGCTGGTCAGAAGGGGCAAGAGATTTTAACCGTCTGGTACTATTTGAAAACTTAGGCTCAAGGTAACTTGCACAATTCATACATGAGTAGGAGCTGAAATAAACAACTCTGAACCTTTTATAAAGACCTGAGATGTCTCTTACTAGTTCAAGTCTTTATTACTGATAGGAATTATCTATCCTGAATCTCACCAGAGCTAATAGGGCAACCAGTCTGTAGTGCTCAATCTGAGCACTCCTCTCAAAATTTTGATCCAGTAGTATCTTCCTCTATGGCATGGAGATAGCTGTACTAAAAAGGACTTTCAGGAAGTACTTCATCCCTTTGATAGACAATTCTTAAGAACGTGATTTTGAAATGGTTTCTTGCTTATAGTACATATCTGTTTGTGAAAACATGTATTGTAATCACTTTTTTCTACACTGTGTTTTCTACCTTACATTCCTTTTTATTCTGAGTTTTTCACTCTAATATGTGAAATGCATTTATTGTTTTTCCCCTCTTGTAATGATTTTCAATGTGTCTTTTAATAATTTTCATTGCTATACATCTTTAATTTCTTCATTTTTATGTGGTATTCCCTGCTTTTGAAACTTGTTAGTGGTGTAGTTAACTTTTAAAATTTTATATTAATGCAAAGGCCTAGATACAGAATGCTGCATAGTATTTTCTGTATCTTTTGCACATAACTACAAACACCAATATACTTGCCTATTAGGGAAAAATTAATTTTGAGCAGTTAAAAAAACTGCTCAAATTGGCCAATAATGATTTGACAATTTTTAGGGAATGATGGAATGGAAGATAAAACTATGTAAACCATTCTCTTAGAAAACCTCACTTAAATTTAACTTCATTTAGTGTTTTCATACAGCAGTCTCAGTTAAGACGCTTCGGTACCAAAAAAAGAGGTGAAGTTTAGAGAAGTTAGAAACAAGTTTATTGCCATGCTCACGTTACCATGAGGTTTCCCACAGGTTTCTTGGAATCCTGATCTAAAAATCATTGTTCAGTTAATAGATTTTTTTTTCAAATAGCCATTGTCAAACCATATAGAATGCTTGATCAAGCAGAAATTATAAATACCAATATCAATGAAATCTCAAATGTGTATGTTTATAAAAATGGCCACTGAAGTGGAAATACAGAAGACTCAGTGTGGCACTGTTCAGAAAGTTCTTAATATGTTTGAAACGTTAGTGTCAGCAGGTATTTTAATTTCTCTACAAATATGTAATACAATGACAGTAAACTACACTTTCAATGGTGATTTGTGTCCTAAGGCTCCAACATTTCAAGTCAGTGGTATAGTATGTGGATGTCATGCAAGTTTATTTTTAGAAAATGAACATCTGCAATGTTTTGTTTGTGCCTGAATTTTGAGTATGCCAGACTTGGGTAACAAGTAGGTACAGTAGCTCCTCTCAAATTAAGGAATACAGACTTTATTACTTAAGCTTTTTTCTTATCTGTTCTACTACACCATGATGATTCTTTTTGAAAAAAGACAATTTCTGTAAAATTAAAAATACAGGTAACTTACAGTTGTGCTGCTCTTCCTTTCTAGGAACATAAAGAAGGGCACCTTGCATCTCTGCCTCGGGAGGTTTGCAGGTCATTTGTGAAAATAATTGAAGAAGTACTTGGATCTCCCCCAGACCTGGAATTGCTGACATTGGTCTTCAATTTTCTCTTAGCAGTTCACCCTCCCACTAATACATATGTTTGTCACAATCCAACCAACTTCTACTTTTCACTGCACATAGGTAGATATGTGACATTTGACTAGAAATAAACAAAGAGTTAAAAACCTAGTCATAAATTAATATCTAAAAAAAATCTTTCACTCTTACAAATTACTATTCTATTAATATAGTCTGATTGCTATATTGTAATAACTATATATATAAAATTATTGAATTATTGAGACTTAATAAAGTAAAAGTAGTTTACAGTATTGAGAGACATTATAGTTAGACTTTGCTTGGCTTAGTTGAAGAGCTTTCTTCTGTCTACAGCCATAGATAATCTCTCTAAATTCTTTGAAGTTCGATGCTGCTAAATGGAATGCGTAACGTTAGCTGTCTGCATGGACACAATAGCCTGTGGGAAAGTCTTATAGAAAAACATCTAGCTTACCTGTAAATTAAGCCTCCTCAGAAATATGTGTATATAGTCTTGTCTCCATCTCTACTGTCTTGTTTCCTGTTACTGAATTCCTGGGAAAATAAAAGACCTGAGGAGCATTTTTAGCAAGTGATCAGTTGTACTGCAAGGCATCATTGACAGACACCATCAGTGCATTGTGTACAAGTTACTGAAAGTCCTTATGAGCTTTGAGGGGTGCAGATCTAGGACAGCATCTGTCTTTAATGTATCTGTACTAGATGATCACTTTGACTAAATAAGTGATGTGAGCTTTAAAACTTCTTTCTTCTCATTTTAAAAAACAAGAAACTGGTTCATGATTTAATACTAGCATTGTGTAACCTTAGCCATAAATTATGTAAACATGGAAAGCATCATCCAAGTTTGAAATCTTTTTTGCTTTTGCAGATGCCTGTGTACCTCCAGTTTTAGTAATCAGTTTCAAAGGCAGTACAACTCTTTTTCTGTATATCTCCTCTAATACTAATAGATATAAAATTCCGAGTAAGAGTAGAAGGCACTTTTTGATGCTTTTAGCCTTATTAGATAAACCCGTTTGAGAACAGTCACCTGTTTTTGACATGGCAAAAAGTCGTTACAAAAAGTTATTACTGCTTGTATGCCTGCAAGGACCATCTTTAAACATGGTTACTTTAGAACATCGTAATATTTTCAGTGTTCTGAAGTAAATTTTAAAGATATATCACTAAAATAAAAAATTGCTCTCAAGGTGCTTTTTCTCAGATGCTTATGAGTTGAGCACTTCTCATTAGCCTCCAGTAATCAGCTTGAAATGTAACCTGGCTACTAGGAGTCTAAACATATCAAGAATGCAAACTTAAAAAGCTTTTATGTAACTTTTCCCCTTATCTTTTCTTTCTAGACGGCAAAATTTTTCAGGAGAAAGTTGAATCCCTTATGTACCTGAGAAATTCCAGCAGTGGTGGGAAGTCAATAGACAGTTCTGCATTTGTGATTACAACTCCAACTGGATTTACAGCTTTACCACTGGGAGGTAAAACAATGCTGGAAGAACAAGGACATTAAGACACAGTGCTTTGGCAGATGCCTAGAGTGTCTTAAAAGCATTACTTTCCCACAGATATTTCTTACCAATCTCCCCCTGCTCCTTGGAGCTTGATGCCTGAACAGACTAAGAAGAATGGAATTGAATATGCTGCCTAAATGCTCTTTGTTCTCAAGTTGAGACAAATTGCCACATGGATGGCTCAGGCAGTGAAGTGGACCGGATAGCTGAACCTGCTAGAGATGTGTGAGACTGCCTTAACCAGGCAGTAGTTGAAATAGTGACCCATAAGCAGCTATCCTGTCTGTGCAAAAAGCATTAAGCTGATACTTTTCTTTATTTGTGCATAATCATTGACATCCATCTAAAGTATTGGCACTGAGTTATACTGCAGGGATATATACTTTTCCTACATGATAGAGGGTGGGAGGAAAGTTTTTCTTATAAAGAACAACTTAGATACCCTGATATTATATAAATTAAAATTAAATAGTTTTTTAAAACCAGTCTCATCATATAGCATGCTAAACAAGTTGAGGTCTATAAAGATAACTGCTTTAATCAATTTTGAATTCCTCTGCTATGGATGCTAAAATAGTGCGTATGTGTTTTTTGCATCATTTTGAATTTTTAATCGTACTTTTTACACAGATTTACATAGGCAATCAACAAATATCACCTGTAAAACAAGTTATTTTGCATTTTATGTATCTTTCAGATATGTATTTAGCTGCATAATAGTTTACTATCTCTACTCGATAAGCCAAATATGAGCTATGCCAGGTATTGAATCAGTTTTGCCACATAAAATTAGCGTAACCTATTGCTGTGTTAAATGTATGTGGACTGTAAAATTGAGGGAAAAGTTGGTTTCCAGTGCAAAGGGAACACTAAAGATATCCTTATTTCTCTAGAGAACGCTTTCAAGGCTAGTGTACAGCAGAAGATAAGTTCTCAAGTACCTAAAAGGCTTTGCAAAAGCTTACCAGCATCTCCTACTTCCTCACCTCAAGTTCATCGAAAAAGACTAACTGAAAGAATGGGAAGGAGCATTGATGATCTGCAGATTATTGGCAAGCGTGACTACATTGATCTCCAGGGTAAAACTGGTCTTATAGGAAGTTCTGAAACCATAAAGAGAGTACAAGAAGAACTCTTTCTTAGCAGTTGTGAGTCTGCAAAAACAGTTTGTGACTCAGAGTTAACATCTGCTGAGACATTTGAAGATATTGCAAAAGAAGAAGAGTTATCTGAAAATGCATTTGAGAGTAAAGAAGCAGATACAGATTTGAAATGTCACGAAGGTGCTGGTGCTGCCCAGGAGCCATCACTGCGTCGTCCGGACAATCTGAAAGGACTGCCTTCATTTCAGAAGATGCAGAGTAATTTTGCAGGGTTGGGTTTAGCGTTTTCTGTTCACGGAGGATCATCAGCCATGGCTCGCTGGCCAAGCTTTGCTGACAAGAATGTACTTCCTGAAGACTGGGAGAGTCTTGCTTTTTCTTCAGCGAATGAGAATACCCAAAAACCATCTGAAAGCCCTGATGACAGGTAAGCAGATAAATGAATAGAATTGTGATGTTTTGGTTTTTGCATTATTTACATACGAACTTTAAAAATCAGGAATTTTGCAATCTATAGTAGGAATGGGAACTTTTTATGCTAACTCACAAAAAGTCTCAAGCAAGTAGTTATGATCAGATTATCCTTTTTGTTATTTACCCTTGAAAAATAAGCATTAACGAAGAGTGGTAATAGGAATATTGGAGAACTATTTACCAGATTTCCTCCTTCTCCTCCCTCAAGAGTAGCTAACTACTATGCATTTTTTCATGTTTCCTGTTGTAAACAAACTGTGGTAAAATATATTCCTCTGTTTTCAGATGTACAGAAGACTCTCTTGTGCTTATCTGTTGTGGATTATATGACCTCTTGCGTGGAGTTCTCCTAATCCTACCAGATATCATGCTAGATGATGTGATGGACAAACTTATCCAACCTGATTATCTTATAGTTCTTGTGAACCACTCATCTCCTCTCATACAACAAGGAGTCATTAAAGTAGGCCTATATAAAATGTTTTCAGCTAGAAAGTTGTGAATTAGCATAGTCAACATGTTAGAAACATGAAGTTTTGTTAATACCTTTTATTTTGCTTTCTTCAGTTTTCTAGGTTTACTTCTGAGTTTTAATATATGTTTCCACCCCCGCAGATTTTAAAAAAAAAAAAACAACAACCAAACAAAAAGCCCAACACAACACAGACGTAGAATCTTTCAATTGACAAACGTAGTCTATGATCTAAGCCAGAGTATGACAGCATTACTGATGTAAATGGAAGCAACAATGCAGAAAGTCAGTGACAATCTCTTCAACATTGAACACGATGCACTATGTTAAATTAAGGTGCAAGCAAAGTTTTGACTTCTAACATGGTGACTTTCAGTTTTTTTGAGGAGTCATCCCTGCATTTGTAGCCTGAATATGAACTTGAGGCTTCAAAATGATTTCAGAGATTTTTTTTTTGTAGTATTGACAAGGACAGTGTTCCTGGATGATAACATTACATAGACGAAAACTCTTAGTAGACTCGTATTTTAATTTGAAAGAAGAGTAAGATTGTATTGCTCTAGTAACAAAATGGTACAAAAAATGTTGTGTGCACTTCCATACACACAGAAGTGCAGGATTTAACAAATATTAAAAGTTTGAATGTATTTATGTATGCATTCTGTAACTGTGTGTGACTTCATCACCCTCAAACTTGACTAAAAACCTGAGAGTCTTCAGATTAATCTTCAGATTAAAAGGGGAAGTCAGCTGTCAGTTGTAACAGGACCAGTGTAGACTGCAGTTGCAGTGGTGCAACTGATGTTTTCAGTCTGGAGTTAAAAAAACCTGTTTTCAAACTGTTCAAGTCACAGATAACTTTCAAGGGAGTTATACTAAATGTTTAAATCTAACATCATAATTATGTGTTTATTTTTAGTTGTTGGATGCATATTTTAACAGAGCAAGGAGGGAGCAGAAGGAGAAATTCTTAAAGAATCGTGGATTCTCCTTGCTAGCCAACCAGCTGTACCTTCACCAGGGGTCTCAAGAAGTTGTAGAGTGCTTCTTGGAAATGCTCTTTGGCCGCTCTGTTGGCTTGGATGAAGAGTAAGTAATGCTTTGCTTTTGCGTCCTGTAACTTAGTATTTGAACTATACAAGCAGTGCACATCTCTGCTGGAGGCAGGATGTGATAGCCTTCGAATTACTGTTCTCTTCCTTGTAGTTAACAACCATAAAAAAAGTTCCTTCAAAACTGTTTTGAAATGTTTTGCTTGTGGCATTAACATTTAAATGTATTAAACTTCTTGGGACTATTGTATGTCCCTTAAGCTCTGTGTAAGTAATTTCATCTGATGGGTGCTGTCAGCTGGGACCTTCTAAACCTTCAGCCCTTCTGAGGGCCTCAGAGGCATTTGCACTTCGAATGTCCTGTAATCAGTTTTACTTTTCCTGTTCTTTGTGATCCTACATGAAACTCATTTGTATCCTCAGAAGTCTTAAGCAGCAGTCACTAGATTTCTGCTACTGAACTTTGGTCAGTGATAAAGGAAAAAGCTTGATGTTATAGCTGCTTTCCTGGCTTGGCCCTGAGTTTAGATACCTATTTCCTTTAGAGAAAATCCCACAGATAGACTGTTTCTTTGAACCAAAGTGCCACCTCATCCACAGGAAAGGAGATTACCACCTTTAGGCAGACAGTTATCTAAGTAAATGATGGTTTTTAGAATTAGTCTGGCTACTTAATGATTGTACAGGGAGAACATGCATTTAAGTATAATCAGCAGTGCAAAAGTCTTGCAAAAAAGCTCCTCTTGGTCACTGCCTCTGCAGGATTTGTAGTCAAATTATTTCTGCGTGTTGGCCTTATATTGACCCCAGCAAAAAATATCCTTATTTAGCTACAAGACTTAAACCTGGCTGCTTAACTAGCCCCAAAGCAAAGAACTGTTACTTCCTTGAGTAATACAAGGTCTGAAGCATTGTTCTGAGTTATACAATCGCAGTAAGCCAGAAATTGCCAAACTAATTAAATTTTAGTAGTAATGGATACAGGATATCAAAGCTGCTGTCAGTTAGTATGTTATTATATTGATGCCAAGCTGTGTCTGGTTTCTTGATAATGTCTTTGCCAGTTGTAATACTACTGGAAAGGTGATGCCTCATTTTTCTACACTGATTAAAAAACCCCTCTGTTTTCATGAAGTCAATGTTGTAGACAGTTGCTAGTTAGCTGAAGCCTCAGATACGTTTTTTTTTAGGCACTTCATTTCCTTGTAACTCTTCGAAGTATTTATTTTGCTCTTATTTCCTTTAGCAGACAACAATTGTTACTTCAATGAAATGTAGGAGGTTGCCATCTACATGTTTTCCAGAATACTGGCATAGACTGGTATTCCAGTTGCATATACCAGGTTGCCATTTTAACCATGTCACTCACTTACATTTATGTTGATAGATTTGATCTCGAAGACGTCAAGAATGTTGGACTCTTTCAAAAGTGGTGTGTCATTCCTATTCTGGGTCTTATAGAGAGCTCTCTGTATGATAATGTTCTGCTGCATAACTGCTTCTGTCTCCTGCTGCAAATCATAAATTCCTGCTCAAAAGTTGCAGACCTACTGCTTGATAATGGTTTGCTGTATGTGATGTGTAATACACTGGCTGCTCTCAACGGATTGGAAACAAAGTGAGTATTGTATCAGTTGCCATAAAACAGTCCAGGCACAGCCTTAAGTCTAGCAAAAATTACTGTATTGTATTTGTTCTACTTTCTAAAACGATCAAAGAGCGTGTACAAAATAACACTCGTTTTGAGGTTTTCAGATTTAATTATACCTGTAAGTGAAAGTTAATGTTTAGATATTCAGTTCAAACAATGTAATGTAACATGTTCTTCCATACCTTAAACTTTCAAGTGAAATGACATTTCAAAATGCAAGTTTGTCACACTACGTGTGCTTTGGATGCTTTTCCTAAAAACTCACCTGAACAGTAAGATGAAGGCCCAGGAGATGGTAGCATTCTACCGTATCTAGAGCCAATGTCACAACTGCCGGAGAAGTCTCTCCTATGCTGCCTGTGTGTGACTTAATATTTGAGATGGTTACAAAATGAGATATTATCCAGGGTTGTTTTTTTTGAGAAATACAGGATTTCAGACCTGTTCTTTAACTTAGAAATCTGATAATAATACATTATTGCTTTTCTAGTGAAACTTTGAGACATTCTAACATTAAAATTGTAACAAAGATTTGCAGGCATGCAATCTGATCTGCCAAAGGTAACACTAAAGAGGTGTCTGATTACAATTTTCTAGCCTTGGTTAGCAGGTCGAGAGAGGTTCTCCTCCCCCTCTAGTCTGCGCTGGTTCAGTGTGTCCAGTTCTGGGCCCCTCAGTTCAAGAAGGACAAGGAACTGCTTGAGAGAGTCCAGCGCAGGGCCACAAAGATGATGGAGTGGAGCATCTCCCTCATGAGGAAAGGCTGAGGGAGCTGGGTCTCTTTAGCTTGGAGGAGACTGAGGGGGGACCTCATTCATGTTTATAAATACATAAAGGGTGACTGCCATGAGGATGGAGCCAGGCTCTTCTCAGTGGCATCCAATGATAGGACAAGGGGAAATGGATATAAGCTGGAACATAGGAGGTTCTGCTTAAACATGAAGAAGAACTTCTTCCCAGTAAGGGTAACAGAACACTGGAACAGGCTGCCCAGAGAGGTTGTGGAGTGTCCTCTGGAGATGTTCAAAACCCACCTGGATGCATTCTTGTGGGATCTGATCTGGGTGGTCCTGCTCTGACAGGGGGATTGGACTAGATGATCCTTTGAGGTCCCTTGCAATCCCTAAATCAATCTGTGATTTTTATATGAAGTACAATACACTATTAAGTACGGTTGGCAGAAGTAGCAAGGGGAATAGTAATGGGGCTTGTTATGGGTTACAATCTACTAGAATTGTCATGTTTCTGGTAACTACAACTTTGTTTGCAGCATTCCCTTGAATGACTACAAGTTACTTGCATGCGATATACAACAGCTGCTGGTAGCAGTTGCAATTCATGCCTGCAGCTCCTCAGGTTCTCAGTATTTTCGTGTTATTGAAGACCTCATGGTGCTGCTGGGTCATCTTCAAAAGAGTAAAAATG
The DNA here is from genome assembly GCF_009769465.1 of Tauraco erythrolophus. Classification (NCBI taxonomy): domain Eukaryota; kingdom Metazoa; phylum Chordata; class Aves; order Musophagiformes; family Musophagidae; genus Tauraco; species Tauraco erythrolophus. Next base: position 87,886,776 of record NC_141466.1, on the reverse strand, counting down.
CAAGGATGCAAAGTAAGTTATCTGCTTATTTTTGGGGTCATGGGACTGGAGAAGTAAATCTCTTCCCCATTGATTTTTGTTTAAATTAGTATTCCTGCTGAGGGAAAAGGGGGAATTTTCTAGTGATGGATCTTCTTTTTCTTCTGAGTGGTTCTCAAAGTAGTTTTCCTCAGGAGCCTGCCTTGTGGTAAAGAATTGTGTACTGCTAATCTAAACAAACAGTGACTGTTAAAGTTCCTTACATGTATTTAAATGGAAATATTCTACATGGTTTCATTTAGCTTATTTCAGAGTAATCAAATTCAATGACTTTTCTGTGAGAACTCTCTTGTGTACTGTCTGTATCTGTGGAATAGTGAGTTGACTTTCTATGTGTCTTCTGTGGAATCGAGAATTTTACAGCTCTTGACACGTTTTGTTGTGTTCTTTTAATTTTTACAAACAAATGGTAAAAATTCTTGAAGACATGTAAAAAATGTCATGTGTCCTTTATATGCTTCTCTCGGTAGACATGGCAGTTGTTCTGCAGTTAAGAGTTCTTCATGCAGCTATTGAATTAATAAAAACTACAGCAAACCAGGATACTCAGGAACAGGCTGGTTCAGCGCCATCACCGTCTGCACCACATCGTGCAATGTTTCAAAAGCGTAAAGGCATTGCTGGTGAGTAGCTAAAGTGTAGTGTTCTTGTACTTTCTCTCGTATTTACTACTTTCAAAGTGTTAGTTCAGTGATACAACAAACAAGTCCTGTTGCTTTGCTTTTTCTGTGGATTGGCTTTATAAATAAATGTGTGTGTATGTATATGTGTGTGTGTATATATATATATATACCCATTTTGAACTTGTGGAGTTTTTGTATTAGGAGGAGAGAGTGGTGTACAAAACCAAAACCTCAGTCACCTTATTCTCACTGCAGGGTCTAAAGCTGGATATTACCTTCTTTTGAGATTTTCTTCAATTCACAAGTTGCTTAGTAAAGATGTTTTGGAAGTAATTTATAGTGGTTTTAATAGCTAACTTCACAGTAAGCAAATACCAAAATAGAGTTAGTGTTTGTAACTTTAACACAGCTGTGATATGGGAATTGTATTGTTGCACAACTTTTAATTAGTCAGCCTAAAGTAAATACCTGGCATTCTAAATTAGTAGTTGGGAATGTGAGATTCCTAGATTCTGCTGTGGTTGTGCTTGTAAAACACTTGTGCAGTTCTTGTGAATCATTCTGTAAAGGTTTTGGAGCCTTCTGGCTGGAAATGGATTTTTTTTTTTTTTTTTATATCTCTCCTGTAAATGAAGCTGCATTTAAGACTTTGTAGAAGATACAATTTAAAAATTTGAGATGTGTTTGAGTTTAAAAAAAATAACAGACAAACAAACCACAAAACAAACAAAACCTAAATCAAGCCACTGTGTTCCCTGTGGGAATGTTTCTCTTCATATGGTCTCCATCAGTCTAGTAAACATAGTGAAAATATTTTTGTATTAGTGAATCTGGTAAGGCACTAAAGATAAATAAAGTTATTTCCAAAAGAAGGAAATAGAGTCAGCGCCCAGCAGTTCATTTCAAGAAAACTTTAAGGAATATTCTTTTAAGTTAGAAGTAGTACTTCTATCAAAATTAGTGGCAATGGGTATGGTACAAGACGTGTTTATTTATAAGCTGTTAATAAAAATGACTCCTCATTTGTGCTGATAGTTACTTTCCAATATGCAATAATTTTTTGTTGTGTCATTAATTTTTAATCCTTTATCCTAATTATACAGGAAAAAAACCCCAAGAATAAAAGTAACTTTTTTTAGAGTCTACTTTACACAAAAATATGCAAGTTGTGCAATAAATCTGATCTTTTTACTAACTCATTTCATGGTATCATTTCTTGAATTTTATATATTTATTGTCAAATAGAAAAGCTTTTAAAAGAAAGACAAAGACAAACCAAATGACTCCTGTGGTTCCCTTCAATATTAATGCATTTCAGATGTTTTGTTTCCTTAAACGATGCAAACTCTTTGGATGAAGGCAGTTGCTGAGTGATTAATTTTTTTGTGCGTTTTAGTAGGATGCTATTAATGCTTCTCTACTTAAAGGCTCCAGAAAGTTTTCACTTGCGCAGTCTGATGCTCTGCTGATGAAAATGCGTTCACTAGCAAGTGAGGAATTCAACATGATGATGCAGCGGAGAATGAGCCAAGAAAATCCTATCCAAGCCACTGAGACTGAGTTTGTACAAAGGTTACAGAGGCTAACTGTTCTAGCTGTTAACAGACTCATTTATTTAGGTAGGATTTCTTTTTGATCGTTTCTGTTTTGGCAGAGCCAATGTAGTGCTATATGAAAAATGAATTCTTGCTTTTGGACTGTTGAAACGTTTGAGAGGAAAGTAATATTATTGATGCTTGTTTAATGGATTTAACCATAAAACATAATTCTCTCGGTGGTTTGTCTCTCAGTATTATGTAACTGACAATCTGGATACAGTTTTTTATCTGAATGAACTGAACAAGTTGTTTTAATTCTACATTAGTCCATTCATGTGTTAACTGCTTGAATTATTATCTGAAGATTTAACTTTGCCAAAGGGAGCATCTGCTCTCTTAAAATGCATCAGCTTCATGTTTCTGTGAAGTGGCTACATTTGTTAGCAAGTCTTGATGACTTTGGGGGCTAGTTCAAATTTCACAGATGCAAGAGGAAGATGTAAGTATGTTAAGTCTAGTAATAAAGGCAGTATTTGATTTAGTGCCAACTAAAGGATCATAGGATTGTCTTGCTTGAGATGGTGCTCATCAATATGTACCTCTTAAATTTTAAGCATCTACTGAAGAGTACCTTGATGTACTGGGTATAACAGAAAACACAAGTCAAAGTAGACTTTCAGCATCCCAGCTGGAAGCTCCCGAAGAGGAAAGCCAGCAAGAACTGCCTAGCCGAACAAATCCTTTTCTTAAAGAAATGTTCAGAATGTTGGTGGAAGGAATCAAAGTATCCATTGTAAGTAATTAGATGTTGTCCACATTAAAGCATATTTCGTAAGGCTCTCCTTTATTAGGAACTTTTCATGCATGAAGTCTTCTGTCCAAAAATGCTTTTCTTAATGCCTCTCTCAATTCAACTGTGGCATTAAAAACTCTGATCAGCTTCCTAGTTATTCTGCAGTTTTAAGATAATAAACGCATCTGTTCTGATTTTACCCTAGTATTTAGCAAAATTCTGCTTCTTGAGCAAGCACGCAGGTTAAATAGACTTCTTTGTAGTCCACAAATTTGCCTTGTGTCTTAAACCTCAAGGTTTAAGTTTGCTGGAGCTTATGAAACAAGATCTGTGCATCCACAGATGATGGCATTTGAGCAATTTGTGTCTAGAATATATCTTAGAATTGGGAAGGGGATCAACTTCTTTTTTTTCAATTGTTGCCAAAGGGCTGAGAGTTTTCTCTTCTATCATACAGCTGTTAGCTTGTCAACCTTTACAAGGTGATCAAGTTTCTCTTGGGTGATTTGAAATGATTTTATTGGAAAACTTAACTTACTGCTTCTTGCCTCTTTATTTGTCTTCGGTTGTCTTTAAAGAAGTAGCTCAACCTAATTTTCTTTCTAGCCCTGGAAAATTAAATTTGTTAGGTCTGTTTTCTTTCCATCATGCTGTACTTGTAGTACTTTTCAAAGATGGCAGGTTTCTTGTAGGGAGCACAAGCACCTCAATTCAGTGCCTGGTTTCTCATCTTTTGAGGTAGTCCATTCATAATCTATTCAGAAATGGAATCATTCATCTAGTGATGAACATAGAAGGGCTACTAATGAAGATAAGCAAACAAAAAACTTTGATTTTTAACCCCCCTGCATCAGTTTTCACTTTTTGGATTGTTGTATAGTCCCTCTAACTGAATATCCAGTTTAGCTATGCGTTGCGTTCCTAATATTGGCAGATTGAGAAAAATGTATTTGTTTCATCAGAATGAACAAACCTTTTGGTTTTCAGTAGAGCGCCTTTTAACCTGTAAAAATAATTAGTAAACTAAATTAGACGCTTTATTTTGGTAGAGAAATGCTTATTGTCTTACATTTTGACCATATTAACTGTGTGTGTTTTACCAAGTATTTCATATTACAAAAGGAAGCCCTAACCCTGTAATATTAAAAAATTGTCTCTCTTTCTTAGGGCACCGGCAGGATGAATGCACCGAAGCAGCAGTGGAAGAGAATCCTCTTGTCATGCAAGGACACATTCCGTACACAACTCGGGAGGCTTCTTGTGCACAACTTGTCTCCAGCAAGGCCACTGCAAGAGAGAAAACAGGCTTTGGAGATGGTACATGAAGTAAACCATCAAGAGATTATGCGTGATTGCCTTAGCCCAGCTTTGCAAGTAAGTTCAAGAGTGTTTGAGAAGCTTGTAAAACCTGTATTCATTTTTTTTTGTTTAAATTTTTACAATTGTTTAGAACTATATGTTGTTCACTGCTGTTTTAGCAGTGTTTAGTGTGATCACAAAGTTCATAGAATGGTTTGAGTTGGAAGGGACCTTAAAGATCCAGCCCCCCTGCCACGGGCAAGGACAAGTCTGACAAAGTTATGTCATATAATGCCTGTGTGTACCTCTGCAATTGCTATATTATCCTAAAGGTAGATAGTATTTTAAGAGGCAAGATAGGATTATATCTGGGTACATTGACTCTGTAGCACATCAAACATCTCCTGTGTAGTGCTGAAACAAAAGGTGGTACTAGTTTTAACATGAAGGATTTTACTGAGGATGCTAGAAGCTAAGGTACCCTGAAAAAGCAGATTAATGAAGGAATTACCCTTGCCTTGGAACTCTAACTGCAGACTTCCTGAAACTTGTAAGAACTGATTGACTGTCTCTTAAAAACTAGTGGCAGTCTTCAGTCAAAGGAGTACTCTGTCTTTTCTTACTTAGCTTCTGTTAATTCTTAAAGTAGGATTGTGTATTCTATGTTCTTAACTCCAATAGCTGAATAGTTTCTCCCTGCTTTTCTGGATTTGTCAGGAAAAAGCTTTTTTGACTGTACTCCATGTTAGTGCAAGCTTGAGAGAAAGTATTTCTTAAAGCCATGATCAGGAATCAGGCTGTTTGAGATCTTCAGGAATTTCAAGAATGAAATAAATTATGTAAGTCATGCCACAGTTTTAGTCACTGTATACTAAGGAGAGAAAGTACTTACTGGATGAACCTATGACACTTAGGTGCGTCTGACCACATACACATTATTCAATTAAACTAACACTTTCACCAGTAAGAAAAGAGCTGATGACTTCTTTGGGGGAGTGCATTCACGTTGAGTGTGTTTATGGCCTGAATCTGCTTAACTTCATTATCTGTCAGCTCTAATTTGGTTAATCAAACAAGGTGTAGCATTCCTGGCAGGCAAAATTAGGAGTTTCTGGCACGAGCTTCCTGAAGTGTATAAACAAGGCTGCAGGAACTGAGTACTTGCAAAAAAAACTTAGCTTTCCTGTAAGCCGTTTGAAAGTCACAGGATGCTGGGGAAGTCTTATGTGGAGGATTAAATTCAGCAAGTTCTTTCTAGTTTGTCTTCAAACATTAAAGCAGCCATCTTTAAATCCCACAAAAATTAATAGAAGAAATCTGTCCAGGCTGACTAGAAAAATGAATGAAGTTGGAGAGGGGGAAAAAAAACTGCTCAGTGTTGTATTGTGGAAATGACTGTTCATCTGTTTTCCCCTCTTCCCTTCCCTTTGTCTTCTAGCATGGACCTAAATTAGTGCTCTATTTATATGAGTTAATACACAATCACAGTGATGAAATGACCAAAGAAGAACAAAGAGCAGCAGGAGACTTTGTGAATACATTAAAATGTTGTGGCTATAAGTGCATTCCTCTGAGCCCACGACCAAAACCAGATCTAATGAAAGCTCTGAAAGAGGTTTGTGAATAAAAACTTCACTTCAAAAACTGGGTACATTTGAGACAATTGTCTGTTATATGGGGTCAGAGTTTTGTTGCAGACAGCAGTTTTGTTTGCTTGGCGCATGGCTTATGCTTTTGGAGATTCTCTTTAGGTTCTGAATGTTTGTCACATATACTCAATGCTTCACAGCAAGCTCACATTAATGCTTCTTGATTAAGCGTATTACTTAACCCAAGCAAAGGTAAGAGTTCATGATAAGCTACTAGTATCTCTCATTGTCAGGAAAAAAAAAATTTCATGATCCCTTGGAAAAAAATGTAAAATTAAATTTCAAATATATTAAAACTACAGGAACTGAAATGAAGTCTTGATGGTTTAAAATGCTGTGAAGATATGAACAGTTTTGTCAGTCTTCCTTTTTTAAGTTGGCATATCCTTTAGCATCTGCTTCCTTATTTTGTCCATCTGAAAAAAAAAAAAATAAAGTAATATGTAAAACTTCCCTTCAGGATCAGAAGAAATATGAGATGGAAGAAGGTGTAAACAAAGCTGCTTGGGAGAAGACAATGGCTAATAATAGACAAAAGTAAGTGCTGCCTTAAAGGGACTGCAAGAACTCTGTAAGAATGTTTTCTTTTCAGCACACCCCACTGCAAAGCTGCCTATATGATTATTATAGATGTCTTTTCAAATTAACAGCACTGCCAGCCTTCAGTTTTTTATTTTACCATTATAGAAACAGCTTGATTGCAGGTATATGCATTTTGATAAGTTGTGTAATAAATCGCATTGCGTGAACTTCAGAATACTGAATCGTTTTTTCGCACATTTTGCATTTCACCCTTAGCTTTGCAGCTGTTGTATCTGTTCAATCACTTCTCTTGTTGCTGTGGTTTGTGCAATTAAATGTAAGACAAACGTCCCTGCAACTAACCCTGATCTTCAACAAATGAAATACTATATTCAGTATAGCATTTGACCACTTTTGTGAGCATGTAGGCTGCTGCTGCTTGGTGTAATGTAAATTTCAGTAGCTTGTGGTAGATTCAGAGGTTCTTTCCGTTAATTTACATTTCAGGCTTTGCCATAAAAATCAGATGTGAGGTGCACACTTAACAGGCTTCAATGTAGGCAACTGTAGTAGCTGTAGAGGTCAGCTTAGTCAAGTCCATCTAGATAAACAATAAGACTTTATGTTGAATAACTTGAGAGATTTGAGCAGTGGAAAATTACTGTTCTTACTTCAGATTTTTACTGTAATGATAGCCATTGATTTTTCCGATTGTTTTGTCTTGTCTTTGACCACAAGTAATAGCTTTTTTGAAGGCTAAGAAGCAGAAGGTATTCATGAGTCTCGTGAAAATTATGTAGGCTAAGTCGCTTTGCACCTGCTCTAACAAGAACTGTGGATATCTACTGCCAATGTGATCGTATTTTATAAGTTTTTGGTGTCTTGCCTTCCCTTTTCAGTGTGTTTATCTGACATTTTAAAACACATCTTTTTTCTCAGTCTCTTTCAACGTCTGGATACAAAATCTAAAGACATTTCTAAAATAGCTGGAGACATCACACAAGCTGTGTCTCTGTCACAAGGAATGGAAAGGAAGAAAGTAATCCAGCACATCAGGGGAATGTATAAGGCAGAGCTAAGTGCCAGCAGACATTGGCAAGAACTTGTTCAGCAGCTAACCCATGATCGGTAAGTTGTTCTCATCTCGGTGAAAAAGCAGGAGAGAGTCTCAGTGCCTGACATGGGTTTCTCATTTCTCATTCTACTTAGAGGCACGTGAAAGGTAGATGATATTAAAATTAGAATTGCTTACTTTTGCTAATCATCTGATGGATAAAGACTTGTGAAATACTTGATTTATTCTCCTATTTTTAAGAGTGAGTAGCCAAGTACTATTTCTATGCCGTTTGGACAGGTTTTTTTGTCAGATACATTTTACTGTGCCTAATAAAATGAAAAATGTCATAAAGCTTTCATATCTTTCATTACGTTGATGGAGTAACAAAGCATTTCTTGGGTTTTAGGTAATATTATTCATATTAGCATCCATATACTGTGTTCACTAATCTCCATAGAGCAAACAAAGAAACCTTTCTTGACAAGAAACCAAACACTGGTATCTTTACCACTGCAGAACTAGTGTTATGTCATGTTTGCAGCAGCTGAGTTTTCAAAATGCAGTATTGGATGCATTGTATTGCTGTTTTCTTCAGAATTAGTAACTTCAAGAGCAGTCTTACAGTAGTAGTTCATAAGTAGTCCATCAGTGGGATAGGATAGCTCATGAAAATAAACTACAGAATTCAGTCTCTTGATACTTTTTCAGAAATAATTGCACAGTGTACTACTGCGAAACTTCTGCCTTTCTACTATTTAAAGAAAAACAGAATTCATAAGCACATATACTGCCTCTGCTGTCAAACTCAAACGTGTTTTTTTCAGAGCACTCTGGTATGACCCAGTCTATTACCCAACTTCTTGGCAACTGGATCCAACAGAGGGTCCAAACAGAGAGAGACGCCGCTTGCAGAGGTGCTATCTAACTATTCCAAACAAGTACCTTCTCCCAGACAGGCAGAAACAGGAAGGTAATCATAATCATTACATCTTCCAGGAGCACATCTGAATTGTAATGATTACAAGTGCCTTATTATATGTGGTTTTTCAATAGGTATGATAAAAACTCCATTATCTTACTTATTTGAAGACAAAACACATTCTTCTCATTCTTCTACTGTAAAGGACAAAGCTGCAAGTGAACATATAAGGTAAGGTTTGGGTAACATTTACCTCCCTTTTCCACCTGCTCCCATTCCAAAGAAACAGTTCTCCTTACTTTCTTGTCTAAATAAACATTAAAAAAAATAAATCAGTGAGATAAGAGACAGATGTCAAAAACGGTAGGTTTTTTCCTATACTCATAAGCAAAAGATCAGAGCTACCGACATGTACGTTTTCTGAGTCTTAAAACAGTCTATCTCCATGACTTCAAAAAGTCAGTAAAAGCAAATACCATCTGGTGTGATATGGGGATGGGACTTCTGTGAGATAATCTGATGGGATTTCTTTACTTATTTGTCACTTGGATATGTAAGACAGGCAGTGCTACTAGATCTGGTAGGTCTTTCCGTCAGTGTCCAAAAGCGAGTTGTATTTTCATCCTCTCTACTTCTACCATTGTGTTACTCTGCAGTTGTGTCAATTTACCACCTATTACAGGCACTAATACTGCCTAAAATAACTGCAGAGAACACTCAAAGAAATAAATACAAATATGCTAATGTGCAAGTTGAGAAAGTTGGGGTTCTATTTTCTTTCCCTCCTTGGGAATTGAACCATTAGAGTCACAGTGTTGAAAAGTCTGTCTTCAACTGTAGCCTTTGAGGCTGTTAGTTTTAGGTACGTGCTGGAAGGTATGTAAATCCATAAGCAATAATACACTTTGAAATATTTCAGAGTTAATCGAAGATGTGTAAGTGTAGCACCTTCTAGAGAGACTGCTGGTGAACTGTTGCTAGGTAAGTAGAATTTTCAGTCCTCATAAATAATCTTTTTTTGTATAAGATTCTGCTGTATATATAAACTTAGCTGATTGGTTTTTTAAAGTAATTGAGCTGTTGCCTGACTTCTTATGAACTATATACTTTATAGATCAGTTTTGCCTTTCTTCCCTGCTGTTTGCATGAGTGCTATTTGGACTGTAGTTGACTCTTAAAGTTGCAGATCACTTGCTAAATGATGTGGAGTGATAAATTCTATTTCTGTCAAGTACTGTCTTGCCCAGGTACTATTCTTAGTATTCTTAACTCCTGGACACTGTTTATATAACACTAAAATGCATTATACAAATAGTAATATCATGTACCTTTTTGCAACTACTTCTTGCAGGAAAATGTGGCATGTATTTTATTGAAGACAATGCTTCAGATACAGTTGAAAATTCAGTGAGTATTAGAGCATATTGTCCAGCTTTAATTTTTCCAAACTATGACCATGAGTAGCTTTTGTCTACCACTGAGATTGCTGGAGTACTAGAGTTCAAGGTCTCTGGACAAAGCCAGCCACACTGATTAGTTTGGGTTCAGTGTTGCTTCTGTTGACCTTGGCTGTGGAATCAGTGGTGGTAGCAGAAAACAGGAAAGGTGTTGGCCTGGGCTGGGAGGGGTGAGGAGGGGGTGATGTGGGGAGGATTCTGCACCTTGCTGTCCATTGCTCTGGGTTCGTCAGCATAAGTGTGCAGAGCTTGCTTTGGTTTGCATCCAAGAACTTGCCTTACTGGAAGCTGGAGCACTAGGTAGTACAGAAACTCACAAGTGTACGAGTTGTGCTGTACTCTACAGCCTCTGATTCTTGAATTTTTCATTACATAAAACATTCTATCTGCCCCCTTGTCCTGTACAAGAGAGGACTGTTTCATTGAGGAAACTGGAACTGACCTGATTCTTCTGATATATAAAGGCTATGATGTATTATCTAAGTCTATACATCCTACAGACATTTAAAAAAAAAATCAAGATATGGATTATACTCCTGGAAGTCTTAAACTATTTTCAGTGAGCTCTTCCTTGCATTCACTAAGCATGCAGCTCTTGTGGTTTAAGATGTTTCCAGCTGTTTTGCTGCTTTGCCCTTCATAGAACTGTCAGAATTGGGATTCATGGCAAAGCTTTGCTTGCTTTGATTGGCTATCCAATATTTTAGCATAAGAGCCAGTGAAAGTATGGCATTGCTTGCGAGCGTTGGATAGGGAACTGGAACAGCTGAGGAGCATGCGTGGTGTTCTGCCCACTGCCTTGAGGAGAGTGGAGGGTGGGAAACGTATGAAGAAAATCACAGCAATATCTTAAAGCATCACAGTAAAATTGAAGTTTGCTTTACGATATGCTATATGGTTATAAACTGGCTGCATTAAAGCGTTTCTTCTTTGGAAAGTCTGTTTTTAAAGTAACTTTTCAATTACAAATTCTGCAGAGTTTTCATGGAGAAACTGAACCAGCATCATTTTCTTGGACCTATGAGGAAATTAAGGAAGTTCATAAGCGCTGGTGGCAGTTACGAGACAACGCTGTGGAAATATTTCTAACAAATGGCAGAACTTTACTCTTGGCTTTTGATAATACAAAGGTAATGTGAATAATATGTCAAAGTGTTTTGCTGTGTCTTCATAACATGTACGTTTATGCATTAGTTTTTAAGACCTGTTGCATGGACTAAATTCTGCCTAATACCTTTGAAAAAACTTTGCTGAGCTAGACTTCTAGACAAACACAATCATGTTGTAAAACACATCTCTGATGTATTAAGATATTAAAGAATCTTAGTAATAATAAACGTTATTCCATTACAGCAGAAATCTGGAAATTTGTAAAATAAGAAACTTACTAAGTCTTGATAGTTTGAAGCTTTTTAAATCATATGATTAAATATATGGTGTTTTCTTCTAGGTCCGTGATGATGTGTACCACAACATCTTAACTAACAACTTGCCTAACCTTTTGGAATATGGAAACATTACTGCTTTGACCCACCTGTGGTGCACAGGACAGATTACTAACTTTGAATATCTGACTCATTTAAACAAACATGCGGGCCGTTCCTTCAATGATCTCATGCAATATCCAGTATTTCCTTTTATACTTTCTGACTACACCAATGAAACACTGGACCTAAACGATCCATCAATATATAGGTAATATGAAATGTTTGGAACTAGTTAGTTATTTCCAAATACTTGAACTGATCATCCAGTATAGCTTTTTAACTTCACTGTACTAAACTGCACACATACACGAATGGAACTGTTCAGGGACAAGCCTCGTCCGTAACAACTTGGGCTTTTTACGATAAGTGGCTGTTTCACCTCGGATATTTAGATAAAATGCCTAGTGTTATGAGTGTGTATATTCAAAAGATGCTATGAATTTGACTTGTATACTATGTTAATATGATATGGATAGTTCACAGATTTAAATAAAAGCAGTGTGTTTAAATTCATGCGATTAAAGGCTTCCAGGCCAATTAGCGAAAATTAAATAGAAAAGGAAATAAAATTGTAAATTATTTGGCCAGTTACAAAATCATATCTTCTTTGTGAATAGATCCAAGTGAATTGTCCCACCTTAATAAATTTCTGTTAAACCGATTGAACGTTTGTGTGCACAAAGTCTGCCTCTGTATGATACTTCTGATTTAACAGAGGCACTCTGCATTTGCTCGCCTGTTACTGTGCTATGGGGTAGCCTGTGGGTCTGAGTTTGCCTTTAGCACTAACTAGGAGTGGCCTTTTTATTTTCCGAACTTTCTTGTAAGGTGCTGTTAAGTTTTGCTTGTCCTTTTCATTATATTAAAGGTGTTATTCTTAATAAGGCAGTATTAAATGGTGTGAATCAATGTCTTTATAAAAATGACAAGATATCAGTACTATTTCTGTTTCAGAAATCTGGTCAAACCAATAGCGGTGCAGTCCAAAGAAAAAGAGGATCGTTACGTGGATACTTACAAGGTAGTTTTGATAAATTGCTTCTTGCCTTTTTCCTGTGTATAAACGATATGGAGGCTTTAATTTTTAACATATATTGATGGGAGGAAAAGAAACCACAAATCCAGTATTTTATGTCCATGAAAATCTCATTTCCAGTATGCTACATTTCCTGGGAATTATTCTATAAGATGCTTGGAACCTGTTTTGATCTGTTCTGTACCTGAAATGATAAATCAATTTAGTCTTTCCATGTGATACTGCCAAGGAGGTTAAATTGATCTCAACTGATATCTTCTTACATATGAATATACATATATTTAAAGATCCTTACAGATCAGTAGGATAACTTACTGTTTTTTATTTGAAATTACTTCTGTGAAACTTGTGGCTATTCTTTCTGTTTGATAACAGAAAAGCTGTTTTCCCTCAAGTACTCTCTTATTTTAAGATGCCCTACTATGATTACAGTGCTCTTTGACTTTTTGCTCTTCAGAATGTCTTAAAGGCTGAAGGAAATAACAGCATGCTCAGGAATGAAAGCATCTGCAGCTGGACCTTCAAACTTAGGTCTATATCATCATGGTCTAGTGTATTATTTGAAAATGTTTTTTCCATTTACTATTGGAAAGCCTGTACAATGACTCTGTGTTAGAAAACAAGTTGAGAGGGGGGAAGAAAAAGTAGTAAATAACGGAAAACAGGTCATTTAAATTGGCTTAAGACTTTGATACCTAACTGGATTGTAAAAGTGTTCACATATCTTTAGACACTTAAAGTGTGTTCGATTCCAAATCACTTTTAAATGAATGTTCCTCTAAAAGTTTTAAGTTTTATTCCTAAACAACTTAGGGAAGCTCTTATTCTTCTTACTGGAATGGAGACTAAGTAGGAAGTTTGTGATTTTTTTTTTTTCCGACTACTTTTCTAGTATTTGGAAGAAGAGTACCGTAAAGGAGCACGAGAGGATGATCCAATGCCCCCTGTGCAACCATATCACTATGGATCTCATTATTCCAACAGTGGAACTGTGCTTCATTTCCTAGTTAGGCTGCCACCTTTTACTAAAATGTTTTTAGCCTATCAAGGTAAGATCACTTTTGCCCTTGCCTTTCTCATCTGGGCCTTGTCCCAATGACTCAGGAATGCTGTCTGCAACTCTGTTTGGCATAATTTATCAATTCCAAATAGCTGAGTTCAGTAACATTAAATCTGGTATGCTTTCACAGTAGACCCATTCTGAAATTATCAAGCTAGACGATAGTTGTACACCTTATATTTACACTCTAGTGTATGTAGAATAAAAAGCTGACCTATATTTGACTTGCAGTCCATGTGTAACACACAGTAATTGAGATAGAAGAATTTTAAATGTTCTCAGCTAACTGGTGAGCAGTTAACTAGAAGTTGCAGATGTGTAACTGTTACCGTGTCCATCATTGATATAACAAATTCAGTTTGGATTTCTTTACAGATCAAAGTTTTGACATCCCGGACAGAACTTTTCATTCTACCAATACAACCTGGCGACTCTCTTCATATGAATCAATGACTGACGTAAAGGAACTTATCCCAGAATTTTTCTACCTTCCTGACTTTCTAGTTAACAGAGAAGGTATATTAAGAGGCTACCAAAGCTATATACCCAGAACAGCTGTACAGTTGAGTCTGTGGGTTGAAACTGAGAACACTTATATCCTTTGACTCAATACGCTGAGTAGATGTACGGGAGAAATCTGGCACGAATTTGTGGGATATGCTAAAAAAGCTGTTATGCAGGACTTAAGGGAAGCTTTTTCATAATGATGTCAGAGGTGCAAAGGAGTTTCCTGTTGTCTCATTTTTCTATTTGAGTATGTACAGCTTGAATGTGTTTGGGGAGGACTTGTTAATGGTGCTGCTTTGTTAATCAACAATCACTCTGCTTGATAGTTAGCTTTCATAGAACCCTATAAAGTTTCAAAGTTGTTATCAACTAAAATGTTGGAACATTTACTTCCTTCTTTCTAGGTTTTGATTTTGGAGTACGTCAAAATGGTGACAGAGTTAACCATGTCAACCTTCCACCCTGGGCTCGTAACGATCCTCGTCTGTTCATCTTGATTCATCGTCAGGCTTTGGAATCTGACCATGTTTCCCAGACCATCTGCCACTGGATTGACTTGGTGTTTGGTTATAAGCAAAAAGGCAAGGCCTCTGTTCAGGCTATTAATGTCTTTCATCCTGCAGTAAGTATTTGTTAAGCAGTGTGTTCATTGTTCTTAGTAACTTAATGGGGAAAAAGTTTGGTGTGACTTGCTTGGAAAATATCCAGCATGAAGCAAGATCCCTTGCTCATGAAGTGTTGAAGAATAAGACAAGGCTTTAACCATTTCAGTGCAGAGCTGATAAGATCCCAGGGACTATTGTGAGACTTAAGTGATTTGTGTTGTCTTTCTTGCCTTGAGATAAGCATGAGGGATAATCAGGTATGGGGCTTAGACTTTCTGGATGGTTGTTTGCAGTGGTATACAGGTATTGTGTTTGCATGTACCTGCTTCCATCTTATTCAGAAGAAGCTTTTCATTTAGGCAGATTGTGCTGCAGCTTTTACTCAACTAAAATAGTTCAGTTTGTCCTGTGCTCATTGTTTGTGTTCTTCCTTTCATATACATCTTGTGTTTTGTCCCTCTAATGAGCACTTTCCCCTCCAGTAAACTTAATTTCAAGTAAATCTTCATTTAATGTGAAGAATTCGAGTTTCACTACTTAATTGGAACATGGATATCTCAGATTGTATTCTCAGATTCAGTCCTTACTATCACAAAGCTTGCTCAGCCAGATAGTCCTGGTTTCAAATGCATTCAAATGTTTTCTGTGTGTTTGGTGTTCATTCTATAGGTGGAATTGCTATAATAAAGCAGTAGTGTTTGGCAGTGATGGCTTTTTCTTTTTCAGTAGCCATCAAAATACTTTCCTTCCTTTTCCTTTTTTCATGCTTAAGTATTGATTTAGTTATTACCGTAAGTTTCAAATATTAAGTTTGTGTGAGTGTGTTCATTGCTTTTTAAAGTGAAAAGTCAAGGCGCTTGCCAGTGTGACTGGGAGAAAGTATGCAGTACAGAGACATGAAAAGGACAAGTAGAGGAAAGAAAAAAATTTCCACTCCCCTGAAATATGAAGGTTCTTCCTCCCTCCCCACCCCAAACCAGAGTTTTAATATGTTAATTAAAAAGAGGTACAGAAAACAAACTTTCTCAATTCTTTGTTCATCATCAGCAACCCTTCTGTTTTTGCACAGATTAGTAAAGGTCTGCTAAGAAAACCTCTTTGACAGAAATTAGTCATGGAATACATGTAGGAGCAGCTCACATGATAAATGTTAGTGGTAGTTATCTCCAATAAAGGAGTGGTGACAAGGTTACTGTTCTCAGTGGCTCTTTAGTCAGCACAGCCATCATGGGATGGCTTCCAGTCCAAGTCTTAAGCAAAATAGTGAAGAGCCTTTCTCTAAATTTGTGTGCACGTGTTGAGAAATCTTTCCCAAAGACAAACTGGACAAGCTTATTCTTGCCCCTCCCTTTTTTTTCCCCTTTCCTCTCTAGACCTATTTTGGGATGGATGTTTCTGCTGTTGAGGATCCCGTTCAGAGAAGAGCCCTTGAAACAATGATCAAAACATATGGGCAAACACCTCGCCAGCTGTTCCATGCAGCACATGTTAGCAGACCTGGATCCAGGCCTATCATGGAAGGAGAACTTCCTGCTGCCATGGGATTACTAGTGCAGTTTGCTTTCAGAGAAACCAGAGAACACACTAAAGAAATAATATATCCAGTATGTCATTTTGATTTGCAAGATGATTTAATTAACATTCATATGCTGTAATGATTGTACCTTTATGTTTACAGTTTCCTTCCTAAAACTGCAACTTACTACCTATATTGTACTGTAAAGAAAATACACAAAACTAGTAAAGTGATAGTGAAAATTATTTTCCTGCATTTTTGATATATTTTGTGTCAAACTGAGATAGATCTGAATTTATCTTGGTTATAGCAAATACGTGTTTGAAAGCATTTCACTTAACTGGTTTTATACTTTCAAGGATGAATTCTGGAATCTGTGTGCAAACCTATAGTAGGTAAACACAGGTGTGCTTTCTTTCATCCTCAACTTTTTCATTGTTGGTAGGACAGTTCAACTTTCTTCACTTCAAACACTTTCCCTAAAGCCTAGTGAAAAACTGTATCCTTGCATTTAAAGAAATCAGTAGTTTTTGCTGCTCTACCTGAACTGCCAGCTTGCTATCTCAGCCTTTTAAAGAAGTTTGAGAACTCCCTTAAAGCTAATAGTTTAGCTGATGGTACTGCAGTGCTTCATGCTTGTCTTTCTAGTATTTTTAGAGTACTTCAGCAGTCCTTACCATGTGATTACTTACAGGAATGTGGTATGAATGATTCTCCCTTACTAATGAAATAATATTTTTCTGAAAACTCTTTACCACCTTTTAATTTGAACCTTATTTGTGCTTGTTTTAGAGTCCATTACCATGGATAAAAGGCTTGAAGTGGGGAGAATATGTTGGTTCCCCGAGTGCTCCAGATCCTGTTGTCTGCTTTAGCCAACCACATGGAGAGAGGTTTGGCTCTCTCCAGGCTTTGCCAACTAAAGCTATCTGTGGTTTGTCCCGCAAGTTTTGCCTTTTGATGATATACAGCAAGGAGCAAGGTACGAATTTGTGCTTACACTCTATGTGCACAATAATACATGTGAAAGTGAGCCATAAAAAAATTTAATGCTACTATTATTCTCCATCAAGCTTCCAAAATTTAGTCACTTTTGCCAAAGATTGATTTATAAATCCAGTAACAGCTTCCACATGTGTGGTATCTTTCCTGGAGAGTGGATTTTACTCATAATTTTCAAAGCTACATAGAGGCATCCTGTAACGAAGATGATATTTTTCATTAAAGTGACTGAAGCACGAGGATTTAACTTTAGAGCTTACCAGCATATTAACTCCAAGAAGAGCTGAAGAACAGATTAAAAGAACATATGGCAACAGAAAGGAGAATTAAAGGAACGATTTTTAGAGGCAGAGAAGGAGGAAAGTTATCAATTAAAAGCAGAGGTGAAGGATCTTCTGCTTTCAGATAAACTCCTCAGAGGGATTCTTGTTGATAATGTACAAACACTTTCTCATACTTTTCTTTTTCTCTTTGTAGCATGTACTAGTGAAGGGTGCTTTTAAATAAAATGCTTCACATTTACTCAAGAAAAATAGGTAACGTTCTCCTTAAAGTTACGAACAATCATTTTGCTATCTGGGAAGTATTGTCAGCCTCTTCCCCTTTTCTCCACTCCCACTAGATGCAATGTTTCTTCAAAAAGGCTTTGTCCATGTTGCTAACTGTCTTTGGAGAACACTGAATGTCTACATAGTCTCTGAAAACTGTTTGTTTATAGTACATTACAGATTAAGCCATAGCCTAACAGAAAATATATTTTGAAACTTTGGAGTTGTTTATATTCTCGCTTGTGGTAAAACATAGACCTGAGATTTTTACTGCTGACTATCAAAGTGATGAGTTCTTTGGTTGCAGCATATGTGACACAATATTATGTGCCTTCAGGTGTGAGAAGCATGCACAGTACTGATATTCAGTGGTCAGCTATCCTGAGCTGGGGATATGCCGATAACATTTTACGACTGAAAAGCAAGCAAAGCGAACCTCCAGTAAATTTTATACAGAGTTCACAGTTCCATCAGGTAAAAGAATCAGTCTCGTTTAATGTTGCTAATTTAAGTGGTGGCCTGACTTGGCAGTAGGTACTCTTGCTTTCATCTTTGCAAAGCCTGTGGTAAATAACAGATCTTTTTCTTGGCGATGAGCATCTAAACACAACTTATCTGTTTGATTCTCCTTTGCAATGTGTCCCTCATTTCTCGACTGTATCTTGCTCCTGGATGTGTTCTGTACTAGGTAAAGATCCCTTTTGAATGCATTTAATTTTTGTAGCTTTTCTCTCCTATGGAATATTGGTGTGGGTTTACAAAAGCTTAAGTTCTGGGCCAGGAAAAATGAATACAGGAAAAAAATTATAGATGCCTCATACTAGAAGCAGAACTTCACTATAGTTTAGGATTCCTCTGAAAAATGTTGTCTAAAAGATTGTTAGGGAGCACTGCATAATCTGTTATGCTCCAGTCATTGGTGAGATTCTACTGAAAAGACTTTGGCTGATGATGTGGCTGTAGATCTAGAAATCTGCAGTAGTTCACTGCTCTTTAGCTGTGAATTCTGGGCTATGCAGAATTTCCCCCTTTACATTATTTTTGAAGTAATAGCAAATATATACCTAGAGCAAGTATATTTTAACTCTTGGATTTCTTTAGCTTAAGTATTTTACATGGCTTCTCTTAGGATAACCAATAAAGCATCAGTTTGACCAAATGCTATGGCATAATGAAAATAGCAGTTACAATAGTTTCTGTTTTATTTTTTTCTGGCTTTTTGTCTTTCCAAGGTAACAAGCTGTGCTTGGGTGCCAGACAGTTGTCAGCTGTTCACAGGTAGTAAATCTGGTGTCATCACAGCATACATGAACAGATTCACTAGCAATATGGTAAGTTCCATTGGACGAGATTTATATTTAAGGATTTAGCTGTATTCCCTATTACAGTCTTTTTTTTTTTTTTGACAGGAGAAGTGAGAAAAGGGAAATAGGTTATATCTAGGACAATGGCTAAAAAGATCAAGTGCTTGTTTAATATTTATTTTTGAAGGATTGTCTTTGATATTATTAAATAGACTTATCTCAGCATGTTTATTTGTGGGTTTTTCTTAACCTGTTGTTCACATACTGCTAGCCTTTAGTCAGCCCTCATCATCTGGGTGTGTTACTAATTACACATACAGCTCTGACTGTATTCAGGCTAGGGCTTGGAATTGAAGCTCTCTGGCACAATGAAGCTCCCTACATTAAGGAGTAACTCTTTCTGTGAAGGAGACAGAGCCTTTCAAAGCCTTAACTGAAACTGTGGAATGCATTTCCCCAAAGTAAACAACATTTCAAATGCATAAGGCACTTAGAGAGCCGGGATGAAGTCTCTGACAGTGCTTATATTAACGACTAAGC
Organism: Tauraco erythrolophus; assembly: GCF_009769465.1. Taxonomy (NCBI): domain Eukaryota; kingdom Metazoa; phylum Chordata; class Aves; order Musophagiformes; family Musophagidae; genus Tauraco; species Tauraco erythrolophus. The sequence continues at coordinate 87,867,275 of NC_141466.1, read as the reverse complement.
CTCTTCACTTTATCATATTCCCCAAGGATAAATACTGTGTGGAGAAGAGTAACTTGCATTACTTAATGCATTAGTGGAAGATACTGAGATACTAGTAGAAGTCGCCCTGATGCTATGTGGTAATAAGCATGGGATGAAAGTGTAAATAGAACTCAAAATTGATCTTCTGGTTCAGACTGAGTTTCTGTCTGACTTTCTCCAGCAGTAACTTCTGCTCTTCATAGTTTTAACAAAGAGTTTGTAGTTTTCTTGACAGGTAGATTCAGGTGTGTCCATAGGACTACCCATAGGAACAACTAAACTAAACTGATTTCTAAAGTTTAGCTTGATATGGATACAGACATTGGCAAACACGTTTCTGGTATTGTACTCTTGATGGTCTTGAATCACTACATGAGCATGGGCCAGAGAGAACCTTGGTATGATCTGCTATGCCTACTCAATTTCTGGTTTTCAACAGGGGCAAACAGCAGATACTTAGACTGAGAAGAGCACAAACATACAGTGATTTCTTCCGTGGCTTTCTTCTAGTTTCCAGTGATCTGCTGCTCAGACCTCCTGAGCTCAGCAACACTTTTGAGTTTAAAAAATGAAGTAGAGCTTGAAGCCTGCAAGCTTCTTAAGTCAGGCACCTTAACTGCTCACCAGAATAGTGAGCTTGTAAACAACCTGTACTGAGAATTGGATTCCAGTTGAAAATTTTTGAGGTACTAAAATAGAAATTCTATATACTTGCCTTCTGCAATGCTAAAAAGACACTCCAGTAGTGGGATTATGATTCTTAAGTTTCCTGCATTTCCTGGAAACAAGTTATTTTTGTTCAGCTGCACAGATGTTGTCTTTGAGACCATCTTTGCTGAATTTCTCAGCACTGACAGCTTTACATGCCCTAGGCAGACTGACCTTGTGCCAATTTTGTAGCTCCTGTTGTTGAGTAAGTTACTCAAGTCAGGGCTGCAGGGAATGCAAATGTGGTTTCTAGCATCTGTTCTGTGTGCATCTTGTCAGCTGTTCAGTGATAAAGTGAACAGTCTGTTATAATGCAGTACTTAAAACATGAATATTTTGCCTTGTTTCACACTTACATAAATTCAAAGCATAGGCATAAAACAGGTATCATGTTGTTAATTGAACATGGGAATTCAAAGGCATGCTGTCAGAATTCAAGAATACCTCAATGTTATACTTCAGGTGCTCTGTTTTCCCTAGCCTTTAAGATGGTAAAAAAAAAAGTACTGCTTTGAAACTGATTTATCTTGACAATAAGTCATACCTTCATGAAAACCTCAGCCAAGGTTTTCTGGTTGTACAAATTACTCTAGCCTTCACTTGCTGACTAGTAGAGTTGTCTTGCAAACAGAAAGAGAGCACTTGAATTATCTGAGTAAAACTGGGCAGTGATCATTTAAATACTCCACTCACGTGCTGTAAGTGATCATTTTGGGTAACCAACAGAAAGAACAGCTATTTAAAGGTAGATATATACCTGCATGTTTTTCCATATCTATCTAGAGTTTTGGTGGTTGTCATCTAAGAACAAGTGGGAAGTAAAAAAGGATGGTATTTTAGGCGTGAGGCAATTTCATAACTTATTAGACCTTAATACAGTTGGTGATAAAATTCCAGCTTGTCTCCTTTGAATATTCCAATATTACAATAATCCAGTGAAGAATCAATAAACTACTGCTATTAGTGCCATAGAGAGAAGGTACAGGTGAATCCTGCTTTCAGTTCAAGTGTTGAAGTGCAGATCAACAGCAGACGCTTAAAGGAGATGGGAGGAGCACAATAAAAGGGTTATCAAAATCAGTTGTTCTTCAGAAAATCAGAAGTCTTGATTGTTGCTGTTATGGAAAAAAATGGTATAATTCTTTGTCTAATCTGAACAAAAATTAAAGAAGGATCTGCATATGTGAGATACCAAACTGTTCTGAGAATGACAACTGGGTACTTTTGTGTGTCTTAATTGGATGAGATGCTCAGCAGCAAGAGCAAAATACCAGGTCTTCCTGTTGTCAAAATGTGCAATTGACTTTTGCGATATTACGTAGATTATATTGTCCCTTTCAGTGCAGAAAGACATGTCGCTTCTGTACAAACTAAATATAGTTATATTTTTGTCTTGTCTATTTCTACTCCCAAGCTTTTTGTAGACCTGCTATATGCATCCTGTACCTCATACAAAAATGCTGACAATGTGCTCTGACACGTGCAAGGAAACAAGCGGAAAAATGTTCCTTTCTCTTACAAAAATTATTCTAATCTCTGTACAATGAGTTGTCTTAATTAAAACTTTAGTATTCTGATTAAACAGCTCCTTCAATTCAGCCAGTTTTCAGGAAGTCTGAATCATTTCAAATGATAGAACTTGAATAAGAAGCATTATTTGGTTTTAAATTTGCTGCTTTGATTTTTATCCAGCAGTTTCTATATTTAAATTTGACTTCCTGCATATTTTGCTAGCTTGGTATCACTGAAGTAGTTGGCACCAGCTTGAGGAATTCCCAATAATTTACTGTGCACAGAGTGATAACTGCTGAACTGGGTTTTCCTTCTGTGTTTCCGGGCGCTTCCTCTAGATGCTAAAATACTGAGGACTGCCATTTCGCTGTCATGTGGAAACAGCAGTCTTGCAGAAAACAAATCAGCTGATTTCAAGACGCATAATTGAGAAGAACTACGATAGTTCTTCGTTTCGATTCATTGGACAACATCAAAATGCTTGCTTAAACTAAAGCACTGGAAGAAAAAAGTTGAACATTAATGATATGTGTGGTTTACCACGTTATAAAGTATTAGCACCATTGCTAAAGCGATGACATTAAAAGCAATGGGAGCTATTTTTTGAAGTCTAAGGTTTAAACTTGTCCCTAGGCTTACCCTTTTCAGAAAAAAAGACATTAATTTTTTTTATGAGAGTTCATGGTTTGTTTTGCTGTTTTTCAGCCTTCAGAGATAGAAATGGAGTCACAAGTCCATCTGTATGGTCACACAGCAGAAATAACAAGCTTGTTTGTGTGCAAACCATATAGTATAATGATAAGTGTCAGCAAAGATGGAACCTGCATCATATGGGATTTGAACAGGTACAAGTATATATGTAACTTTTTCCCAATGGCTTTCTTTTAAAAATCTGTTTTCCAGCTTCTGCATATCTTCACCCTTTTAAAGTTAACCAAGTTTGTTCTATGTATGTCTTAATGTGAAGTCAAACCCTTACTGTTTTTTCCCCATGAAGGGTGCTAGAATTCTAGAATAAATATGAAAAATGCCATTATCATGCAAAAGTTGATTTAAATTAATACTGAATATTTTCCTCAAAGAACCTTTTCTGTGCTTGTGTCTGAACTTCAGGCTTGTTCTCTTTTTCCTCAGGCTATGCTATGTCCAGAGTCTGGCTGGACACAAGAGTCCTGTGACTGCAGTTTCCGCTAGCGAAACAACTGGTGATATTGCAACAGTTTGTGATTCAGGTATGTTTGGCAGTCAAGAAAGCTGTTTTGACTTACAGACCAAATAAATTGTAAGACTTGCTATTATATCAGTTACCGAGTGTGTGTTAGTCATCTGAGGATGCATTTGGTCAAATAGGTCTTTTGTTGTGGGGTAGTTTTTTTTTAACATAGTAACATAAATTTTTCCAGATATGATTAGGCAGGTGTTGGAGTAAAATGTAGAGATATAAAAGCTAACAGCTTGATCTCTTTATAAAAGACTTGAGATTTCAGCAGATTCCTGGGAGACCTAAATTCTGCGAAGTTGGCTGCCTACATTTTAATAAGGGTTTGTTGTCCAAGGTACAGTTCTTCAGGGGAGTACAGTGTATTACAGAGCAACAGAATTCTTGTTATTCACTCTGTGGCTTTAAATGCTTCCATATCCACAGAAGCAAACATAGATTTGCTTAGCTATTCACTAGTTTAAAGCAAAGAGGGGTAACAGCTGTACTAAAGCAGAAATAGTACATATTCTGTATTAGGGCTCATACAGAGGAAAATAATTCTCCTCATCTTACTTTAAATGAGGTTTTTGTACAGTCTTTTTTTCTGCATAGTACTATTTCTGGATGAGAGCATTAAGACCTATTTGAGCAGCAGGTTTTTGAGTACTTCGTAAATCGGAACACTTATTCACGTGAAGAATGACTGTGTGGTACAAGACTGGGTATTGGTAAAGCAGAGCTAAGTCAGAGTCCTCACACGATTTTGCTGTCTCAAATACCTGTGTGTATTGTGTTAACTTGAGACTGGGAGGGAAACAGACTCCATCTAAATGACAGAATATTGTTCCATTGATCCAAGGAGGTACAGAATAAGAAGAAAGAGAGCTTAACTTTCTTTATCTGTGTTGTTAGAAAACAGTTATTGACCCAGTTCTCACTTTGGGGCAATTTTCTTTCTCTCTTGCCTTGAGTAAGATAGGTTTTATATACTGAAGTATCTCTTAGCCACCTCTTCTTATTGTAGTCTGAAATAGTTTCAGTTCCGTCTATGTAGTCTAATAGTGTTCCAAATCTGGGGTGGGGAGGGGGGAGTTGGAGGCAAAATAGCACAGTCTGTAGTATTAAAGGACAAGGGGAAATTATTCTGGCAGTTTCAGAAACCTAGTATTTAGGCTTTAAACTGACATGGAGAGTTTCAACTTCACTTCTGTAGCTCACGAACCATTTTGTTTTTTTCTGGAAGAGATTGTATTCTTTAATTGGTAAGGGACATGAGTTTCAATCCCTTTTAAGACAAAGCAATAGCTGAGTTATTAGTTCTTTGATAGAATCAAATGATACCAGATAACCAGGTAGGATAATTGTGCTTGCTACTTGTAAGTACTTTGCTTAAAATGCAAGCCAGGGTACAAGAACTAGCTGTTTAAAGTAGATAGTATGAATTCACTCTTACTGATTCCTTGTTAGTACATGAAAATTGTTCATTACAAGTAAATTCATCTAACATTTTGTAAGTACGATGTTCCATAAATATGAAGTGATGTCTTCTAAATCACTGCAGTGGTTTGGTGGTTTGCATGCTACCTGTCACAAATGGAGGGACAAGTTAATTGTTTACTGCAGCACACATCACTGCGAGTCATTTAAACCTTCTGATCTTTCAAGAAGTTTAACTCTTGACACTTGAAAGATTCTGTTGCATAGACCTAGCTGTAGTCTAGATGTATTTTTTTAATACTGCCATGCTATGTTCTGTTGCAGTTGGAGGGGGTAGTGATTTGAGACTTTGGACAGTTAATGGTGATCTTGTGGGACATGTACACTGCAGAGAAAGTATTTGCTCTGTTGCTTTTTCTAACCAACCTGAAGGAGTGTCTGTCAACGTAATTGCAGGAGGACTTGAAAATGGAGTTGTAAGGTAAGCATTTGAGACTTTTATTTATTAAAATGCTTTATAACTTAGGCTCGCAGTTTACAAGCATGTAGCTGAACGTCATGCTGATATTTGGCTTTAAAGAAGGTGGGCAGGCTACTGTTCAGTTTCCAGTCTTCGTAGTTGCTAAATAGGTGATGTTTATCATTGAAATATTTGTAAAATTAGATGTGAAGAAATCCCTTTTTCTTTCAGATTGTGGAGTACATGGGACTTGAAGCCAGTACGAGAAATAACATTTTCAAAGTCAGCCAAACCTATTGTAAGGTAAGAAGAGCTTAAGTCTACAATAAACGGATTTTGCTAAGGGGAGGAGGGGAAGGAGGAGGAACGACCCAGCAAACAAATAAAACCCACAACAAAATAGCCTTAAGTATTGAACGTGGATTTGACATGAGAACAGGAGGTAAACACCCATGTCTCAAAAGAGCAATGCAATCCTACTAATTATTCATGAAAGCAAAATGAGCACAAGTGTACTGTATTTGTAATGACAGTAATAACTAGGTTCTGCTGCTGGCAGATAGAAATTAGCAGGATTCCCTTGAGAACTGAACAATAGCTGCTCTTCTTATTCTTAAGTATAATATTTTTCCCTAGAATCTGTGTAAAAATCATAAGATAATATTAACTTTGTCAGACTCAAATAGACAGAGTTTTTCTCCTGCAGAAATAAATGGAAACATTGTTTTCCCTGGCCATTTTTTTTTTCCCCTGATGTTAGAGGGAAATGATGGAGAAGAGAGTAAAGGAAACTCAGAAGAGCCTGGAAGCTGCCATTTTGGAATGCTTGTGTAATTTTCTAAGTCCCCTTGATGATTTATCTAAGCAGAATTATTCTCATGCCAAAGTGTTTTCAAAACATAGTCAAAGGATCAAGTCTTTGATATCCCCAGTGCTACAGTACCCTGCACAGAGGTCTTAGTTATGCCAAAATTTTATCATCTTAATGCTAGCGTAGTAACAAATTAGTCTAAAAAATTTTGTTTTGACCATTTCTGAAATATCATTTAAAACCCAAACCACTAATCAGCATTTCTTAGAAATGAAAAACATTGTCTTGATAGCAGTTACTGTCTTTCTGTTACCTCCTTTAAGAAGCGTTTTCACAGAGCTTGTTCATAATGATTTAGTAGCTATTGAGTAATTTAAAGTTTCCTGCTTAAATGAGACAGAGCATGAAGGTCAGCATCCATTTTCTTTAACATTACCTGTGGCATGACTGAAGGGCTTTACTACTGTTATAGTTTAAGTAACTACTGTTATAGTTTAAGAAATGCCTAGCTGAGCACGTCCTGTGCTATGCCATGAAATCTGCTGGATTTAGTTTCTGCCTTTGTCAGCAAGCAAGTTCGGAGGGCACCAAGTTCTGTCACTGAAAAGCCTTCCTTCCAGGAGTAGAAGGGGCACACCGGGGAGAGAGGAGGGTGCTGAGACTGATCCTACCCTTTGATTTGATGCTGCAAAGAAACGAGTACTAAACTGCAGGGCATGTTGAAGTTCTGGGCAGAGCTGTAGTTCAGCCTGTTTGGTTACAAAAGTGAACAAACAGGTATATGCGAACGTATCGCTGTGCTAATGCACTCACTGCGTCTCCCCTGACAGCTAATCTTTGTTGGCTACACTCTTACAGATTCTTACTGTCTTCTGGCATTTTGAATAGCCAAGTCTGATACAAAAATCGATTGTCCTCTTGTTTTTCAGCCTTACGTTTTCCTGTGATGGGCATCACTTGTTCACAGCTAATAGTGATGGAAATGTTATAGCTTGGTGTCGCAAGGACCAGCAGCGCCTGAAGTTACCCATGTTCTATTCATTCCTGAGCAGCTATGCAGCTGGGTGATGACTATTTTTGCTGCTAACTCATGTCTCTGATGCACTTTAAATCCAAAATAGTTCCTAGAATCTTGTATTTATCTGGATTTTGAAGTACTTTGAATGTCTCTAGAATGACTGAATAGATTTTTAAAAAGGGCAGTCTAAGGTGGTTGTAAAATTGCGTATGTGCATGCACAAACCTGGAGCATATCCAGGTCACCAGGAAGCTCTGGTCATATGCTCCAATACCAGCAAAATGGCTTGTAAATGCTATAACACACAAGTCAAAATGCTGCAATATAAAACATAATAGTTTTTTTTAAATCACTTCTTAGACAGAAGTATTTAAAAAAAAAAAAGATTGATAATGCTTATTCCCCTTCTTATGTTGTAAAATATCAGCAGCATAAAGTTCTGTAAATAGCTATTAAAATGTCAGCATATGTATATCTGATTAGTTGAGCGTGGTATAGTTGGCTCTGGAATAAGCAACCCAAAACTTAAAAATCCAAGACCACTTAAAATTGCTTTTTTTGAGAAGCAAAGTACTTAGTAGGTGCTTTTTGCACCATCTTACGGTATTGTAATGCTAAAAACTGAATTTCTGTTATCTTTACATTTGTAATTTTTGCCATCTCTGTTAAAGTAATAGTCTTTACATCAGGCAAAAATAAAATACTTGTTTTGGTGATGGGTAGACACCTCATGGCATCATGAAGCGGTAGTTAGATCATGTTTTGGTTTTGTTTTTTAATGTAGTGTTAACTCCCTAACTTGGTAATGCCTAACTATTGCAATTCTGTGGCAGAATATATATTATACATACACACACAGCTTATCTTCCAGAGCTCTAAAAAAGGTGTTAAAGGCACAGATGTGCTCCTGTTCTAGTGTCACTGAAGTTCAATAAACTGTAAAATGTTTGAATCTAACTGCTTGAATAATCAATGTTCATAGACATCAGATGATTTGAAGAGTTTACACAGATACACTGTGCAAATATGTTATTTATTCCTAGGTGCTATTTTTTGAGGGGGAAAAAAAAATAAGCCTCCATTGTGAAAGGCTTAACAAATTTGAATTCTTAGGCCAGATGAAAATTAATAAATCAGTTGATTAGTCCTGAAGACCTCTAAACCTGACACCACGAATGAGTGCCTACTAGTCATGCGAATGGCAGAACAAGAATGCTGCGCAAGTCTGATGTAGTTACACTTTTCTTTTAATGCTTTGTTTTTTCATCATTGATGTGTTCTGCAATTGCCATACAGATGAACTGCTGTATCTTCTCCTGGTTTAAGGTTCATCTGCCTTCAAAACACTGTATACTGAATTGTCAAGTTGTGATGGAGATGACATACACACAAGAAGTCTTTGCACTTCTTTTGAAAATTCCAAACAGTCTTCAGAAACTCTTGCAACTTCCTGATTGAAGAGCTTTTCAAACCAGAAAAATTTAAGAAAAATATTCTCATAGTCCACGACACAAAGGCTGATCTTTGGTTCAATTAAGCAAGTGGCTACATACTGTATGAATTGAATTTAAAGCTGCATATATTGTAGCAGCATTGTATGGGGTGACTTTAGTCATGTTTTTTACTGTCTAAGTGTTAATGTAAGGTCCAAATACAGACTGAAAAGCTTCCTCCTGGCTCATGTTGAAGTGATGTGCTTTATTTAAGAGAAAAAATACAAATATTGTGGTTTTGGGGTGTTGCTCACAAAGGCTTATTTTTATAAAGTAGAATTCCACTTGTTACAAATCAATATGCAAAATTGCTGGCCTTGTAAAGAGTGCAATATTATATATTTTTATGTAAAAGTAAAAATCATTTTTTGAAGCAAGGAATATTTATTCAGTTTAACATTCTGGAACTATAAAAATAACATTGCAATAGTATCTGTGCATGATGTACTGAAACTTCCTGTAAATGTCACATTCCACACTGTCTTTGTATATACACTGTCACATTATTGGCTAATAAACAGATCTTTGTAGCAAATTGTTTGAGATTATTAGAAACATGTTTTTGGCTTAGTTTCACCTCTGTTCTTTTAGACATCTTGCCCATCTTGCTCCGGATCAGTTCCTGCTGTAGACTTTTGTATTTTAAAAATCATGAAGTGGGAATGTTCTGTTCATGGACTACATCACGTGGCTGTCAAACTGAATGGGGAGGTGTAAGATGGGAAGTGGGAAACCCTAGGCATATCACTTCACATGTGCGTGCATGTGTTCTTCCTTCCCATAGGAATTGTGGCTACAATTCGGATGAAGTAATGGCTGTCAAAGCAGACATGTTCCCCTTCCTCTCAGCTGCCTTCTCCCTAAAAACCTGACTGAGCTAAGGAAAGGCAGAAAAGCAACTCCCCTCTGGATTCTCTGAGGGAAGGAAGAAAGATGCTGGGTGGAAATTAAAACTGGGATCTCTGGGAGGCTTCTGACAGAGGGTGCAAGGCTCTTCCTGTTGGAAGCCAAGGTTTGAGAGAGGGTCATGTGGCAGGGCCTATCTGATACCACTTGCAGGATTCTCTGGTAAACCTGGATCATTATGATCCCGTTGTGGAGATACACAGTGAGAAAGGGGAGGGAATAACCAGATACAGTGGGGAGAGGAGAGGGAGTCTCCATTACCGAAAAGTGGTTTCTGTGAGAAAACAAAAACACATTTCAACTTGTACTCTGAAATCTGAAACATCAACTTTAAGGATCTCCTTTGCATTTAAACTACATCTGTCTTTGGAGGAAAAAGTTGAGTTACTTCATACTGAGCAAGAGCCTCCCCTCCTTGCAGGGTTTCTTGATTTTACTGTGATTGCAGCATTAACTAGGCATTTTGTGGCAAGAACTCTAGAGAGCTGTGGGGGAAAATATCACCTGGTTTGCTACTAACAAATCTTTAGTTTACCTTTTAAGTTTTCTTCATATTTTGCTCTGTTTAAAGCTGTATTAGCTTTTTTTCTTGCACATGCAAATAGAAGTCACACTTTCATATGCTGCTACTCTATCACAAAAAAAATATAAACCAAATACTATTTAAAAGTTCTGCTTGCCTTGAAAAATAACCATTGGAACGTTGGTTAAGCTTCTAGAGGTACAGACAGCACTGTTTTCTTTGCTACTCTAGTAAGGTACAAACTGCTGACAAATGATCTCTATGTAAAGATCTGCTTTCCATTACTGCTCTGGAGTGAGGTTGGAAAGCCACTGACTTTTGCATCTGGATTTCTGTAACAGGCTGTGCTGTGTATTTCACAATTTGGGCAGGTCACTTTTGAAAGAGGATTAAGAACTGTACGTGACTAGTCTGATCAGACTCTTACACTATCCTGGGCTACCCAGCAGAAAGTAGTTGAGTAAAAACAGGAGTTTGCTCACTGTGTCCAGCTGTGAGCTAGCATTCCCAGAAAACTTTTTAAAAATCCGGATTCTCTAACATAATTGAATAAGGCCCACATAAGCCTCATTAGGGGCTAGTTCATGTGAGTTCAAGGAATAGAAATTCATGCTAGTTGTCACAGGTACTGCATTCAAAGCCTGTAGGCCAACTCCAGTAGGAGACTCCTGCTTGTGGTGGAACACAGGAGTTTGCAGATTAAAAAGAAAACATGTCTGTATAAGATATGATGAAAATACATTTTAAAACAGCCATTTCTCCCCTTATATTTTAACTTAAAGACTGAAATTGTTAGAAGCCAGTGCTAAAAATATTGTGTAAATCAGAGGTAACTGTTTGAACCATCTAGCAAGTGCTCTTTGTCTAATAGCATGTACATCCTTTGGTAAACAGAGCCTTTTGTAGAATGATGATGCAATTAAATGTGTGTGAAACAGCAGCAGCATGGGCCAGTTAAGTTTCTGATCAGTTTCTGGAACTCTAGTTAAGGTAAACTTTATGAACTTACCTGTTTATATTCACTAATGTTTACCTTTCTTCCTGCTGCATTTCCTTCTAAGCCACCACCCTGAAAGCCATTGACTGTCTTGGAAGAGGCTGCCCTTCCTTCAAAGCATCTTAAAGAATGGGGCTCTTCCCTGTTCTCTTTCACATAGAAAATAAATATAACTTGGAAATGCTTCTGCTCTATTATAAGGATGGAATGTGAAAAAGTGCTGATACCGAGGTAAGAGAAAAGGGTGACAAATCATAGGTACGTCTCCAGAGAGAACAGCCACCTACTGGGGAACAGAATAAATGAGATTGTGGTGATGCTGCTCCTGCCAATGTGTTAATTATGGGGACAGACAAATTTTTCAGTTAAAAATATTAATTGGCAGTTTAACTGCTACCGACCTTTGTGGGTGACTGTCATATACTTCTCCATTACAAATACAAAAATCGATCTATAAAGCCGAATCGTTTTATTCTGGCAAACTAGCCTTGACAAGGTGAGTCTTACCAGTCCTTTTTCTACAGTGGTTCCTTTTTTCACAGTGAGGGTTTTTTTTTGGTTGGTTTTGTGTTTTGTGTTTTTTTCTTTTTTACTTCATTCTTCCTTTGTTCGGTGTGAGGAAGGGACAGGCACTATATGGGCCCTTACTCAACCACCCTCTGTCGTACAGGTTTTCCCCGTTCGACGTTTCAGAACCTCCTGGATGACGGTTTCATCCCCAGCGCCTGCTGGAACCGGGGAGGTAGGTGGCTGCAGCAGTGAACAGGAGGCGAGCGCTGCGCACCGCTGCCCGGGACGGAGGGAGGTAAAGCTCGAAGGCGGGACAGGCTGCGGAGCCGTGCCTGCCCCTCGAGCTTTCGCTCCCGGCCAGGAGCAGCTTCCCGGGAGGGCCGCTGGCGGGGGCCCGCCTCGGCCGAGGGGCGGGGGCCGCGCCGCGGGGGCGGTGGCAGCCGCCGGGCGCCGAGCCGAGCTGCCCGCAGTCTTCCTCCCTCCCTGCCTGCCCGCCCGCCCGTCGCCCCCGCACGGTGAGTGCCCCGGCGGCACCGAGCGAGACCCCGCCGCCGCCCGGGAGGAGGGAGAAGGTGCCGGGTGAGGCGAGGCGGGATGAGGGCGGTGGAACGGGCGGCGGGGCGGGTTGGTAGCGGCGCTTCCGCGTCGGGGTTTCTCCTCGACTGCGGCGGCTCCCGGTGTCCCGAGGAAACCCGCGGCTGCCTCCGCCCGCCCGGGGCTCCGCCGCCGGCTGCGCCGCGCCGCCCGCCATCCCGGTCGGTCCCGTCGGCTGCGGGTGAACAAACGCCGCCCTGGGCCGCCGGTGGCCAGGCGGGAGTTACCGGTTAGCCGCAAAAGTCAGGTTCGGGCTGGGGGTTTCGCCGTCGTTGTCTTTGCGGGGAGGTGAGGGATCGCCCTGCTCCGAAAAGAACAGCTTTGAGCCCCGGGTCCCCCTGCCCGCGGGCAGGGATCCGGGGTCTCTGCCCAGCGTGCTGCTTCCTTCAGCCGGCCCGTGCGAAGGCGCAAGGAAGCGGCTCCTTTTCCTGCCAGACTGCTTCGCGCTGATGGAGGAATAAATCTTCCAGCGCCGCTGCTGCTGGCGGTAATTATTAACTTGCGGTGCTGTAAACTGCTGCACAGCGAAACGATTAAAGTAGCGCAGTGAGACAGGAAACTCGGAATAACAACTTGGAAGACGTTTCTGTCCCGCAGGTAATAAAGTGCCGAGCTTCTCGGAGGCGTTTTCTCTACTTTATGTGTTACAGTTCAGTTCGGATATATTTTAAACAGGACTTAAGTGGAATAATGAAACTTCCCCATATATTTCTTTTCAAAGTCACAACTATCGTTTAAAGTTAGCCGAAGAGTTAAAACAGTAGGTAGGTCTCATTTTTCTGTCTCAGACTTTCTGGATCTCTGCTGGCTTGCTGGACTGTGCATGTATATAACCTGTATGCTGGTGATAAAATATATTATGTAAAATGGTTGTCATTGTGAAATGGCACGTTGGTTCAGCCATTGTCTCCTTAGATTTCTGAATGTTGACAAGTGAGATTATGTTTTTGGATAAAAGATTTCGGCTTGGTGGCAAGAATTGCGGGAACTTGACAGTTGGACTGGCTATAGTACCTATGTTAGAAGAAAACTGAGGTGTTGAAATTTGGCTGTTTTGCAGTTACATGATCAGCAGTTATTTTTGAAGTCACCGTGTTTATAGAATGAAAACTGTATTCTCTCTTTATTGTGAACAATATTCTTGCCTTTAATCATTTCTGCTCATACTACTAAGCTTCTCCTTAGTGGATGGAGTATGAAATTGTACTAATTTTCTATTATTTCTTCGTGCAGCTATAGGATAGAGAAAGCAAAAGGATTTCATAGCCGCCCTCTCTGTTTACAGAGCTACGCTAGGTGTGGTAAATCTTGGAGTAAGAACTGAGATAGCAGGGGCGGTTGTTCCTATTCCTTTCATGCCCTGCAGATGAAGGGGAAATTACCTATGTAGCATGGACAGTGATGCTAGCTCAAATAGCTAGTGCTCTTAGTGCAGGGGTATTTCTTGAGTTTCTTTTACCTAAATAGCAACTGTAGAACTCCTTTTTTTTTTTTTTTTTTTTTTTAATTTTTTCCTTCCCCTGAAATCCTTTGATGTTCCAATTTGGCATCAAACAGCTGTAAGGCTGTAAATTTTGCTGTTTCTATTCCTGGTGTGTTTGCAAGTGGGTAATGAAATGTGGGGATCTTTCTGCAATTTAGAATGTGATTCGCAGGTCACTCTTCAAGGATGATTCCCACTAATGTCACTGGGAATTAGTTGCATGATTGGATTAACTTCTCTATTGCGCTGCATGGGCCAAGAAGTAGAGGGCTTGTGTGGAAGGTGTTCTTCAGAGTTATGAACCCCAGATTCTCTAGTCTAGTAATTTCCAGTCCATCACTTTAGATTGCTGAAAGAAAATAGAATGCAACAATTGGGTTTAGGGCTTTCTAGGTTGAATTCTACCGGTCACTCTTTTGGTATGATGTTTTAAGGTTGTACTCGGAAGTGGAGGGGGAAAATATTGCAGTGCAGCTTTTTATCCCTGTTGCTTGCAGAAATCTGTACTGAAGAGCTTGAAAATCGTATTTTGCCTCTATATTACTCAAATTTCCAGACTGCTTCTGCATTTTACTAACAAGTATTTATAAAGTTGGGTAAAGGTAAGTTGCACTCCTTACCCCTATGCGAGATCAAGCTGTACCTGCAAATATTTATGCAACTTCCTGGGTTATCATAAGATGAGTTGGCCTTTGAAGTGCTGTTGGGTACAACCTAATCTATTCTAAAAACAAATAAAGAGAAAATTGCTCTGCATGAGCGTTTTTATGAGCCCTGGAGATTAAAATCTTTGGCACAAATGAGTTAACTGCACCCAAAAATAAGATGAAGTTCATATGAGGTAAAAAACCCCAAACCCCCAGAAAATTCAGCTGGCTTGGAGGCTGTCACTGCGCAGCTTTCAGGAGCAATGCTTTAGGAAACGGCTGGCTAGAGCGGTGTGCCAGTCAGCAGAAACTACTTGACTGAAAAAGGCCGTGTAGCTGCTGTCACTATTCTTTGTTAACGCGATCAGCCGTTCCCCTTAAAGAGTCACAGAGACTGGATTAATGAGCTCAGTGCGCTGCATGCAAATACACTGGATAAATGAGCTCCTGTGTAACCTAGGTCCACTGGCATGCATCAGTAACATGTAGACTGCACGTAGTCTGATCACTAACATAGTTACTGTAACTACGGCGATTATCAGGACCTGTGCACATGTGTATTGGTCTAACTTAATAGGTGGCTGCTGGAAAAGCAACCAGGAATGAACGCTAGCAAACCCAGCTGAGTAATTTCTGGTTCAAGGCTTTTTAGGTAATTTAAAAGATGAAAAGTTTTGAGCATCAAAAGAAGTGTGGCCAGCAGCTCGAGGGAGGTGATTCTTCCCCTCTACTCTGCTCTTGTGAGACCTCCACCTGGAGTACTGCATTGAGCTCTAGGGCCCCTGGCACAAGAAGGACGTGGAGCTGTTGGAGTGGGTCCAGAGGAGGGCCACAAAGATGATCCAAGGACTGAAGCACCTCTCCTGTGAGGGCAGGCTGAGAGAGTTGGGGCTGTTCAGCCTGGAGAAGAGAAGGCTCTGCGGAGATCTTTTAGCAGCCTTCCAATACCTAAAGGGGCCTGTAAGAAAGATGGGGACAAACTTTTTAGCAGGGCCTGTGGTGATAGCACAAGGGGTTATGGTTTTAAACTAAAAGAGGGTAGATTTAGACTAGATATAAGGAAGAAATTCTTCCCTCTGAGGGTGGTGAAACACTGGAACAGGCTGCCTAGAGAGGTGGTAGATGCCCCATTCCTGGAAACACTCAAGGCCAGGTTGGATGAGGCTCTGTGCAACCTGATCTAGTTGAAGATGTCCCTGTTCACTGCATGAGAGGGATTGGACTAGACAATCTTTAAGGTCCCTTCCAACCCAAACCGTTACTTGATTCTATCATCCTTTAGGCTGCCCCTCAGATACATTACAAAGCTAATTGTGCCTTCTTGGGGATCTAAAGGCCTCGAGAATACTTGACTGTTTAAAAAGAGCTGTTTTAGGAGAGTGGTTCAGAGACATTTGTTGGGCTTCAGCCTCAAAGGAAACACCGAGAAAGATCCCACAAGAGGGTGTTCGAAGGAGGAGGCTTCCTCACGTCCCAGGGTACGGTCGTTCAGGAAGAGGGTGTGTAATAGACTCTTTTGCTATTAAAATTTCTTTTCTCTCCAGAGCTTTTTCTCTAAGTAACGATATTATTTCATTAAGGAATATCAATCTTAAGCTTATTAAACAGTATCACAGGTCCTAAGTAGAGCAGAACCAGGTCTCAGCCAAAGCTTTGTCTGCAAAGAGGACTAGTTCATCACAGCCTGATTTGAAGGTGAGTACAACTCTCATCATCAACATCACCTCATATGTAATAGGGCCTTAAATGATGCGCAAATACATACTGTATTTGCAGAGAGTGAGAGAGGACAGAGGTATATGTAGCTTGGTAAGTGAAATGTGAAACAGGAGAAATCCGTCTGGATTCTGGAATTCAGAATTCTGGATTCTGGAACCAGAACCATCTGTGTGAAAAAAAGAGATTAGATACTTAAATGCATGATAAGCGCTTCCAGAAATACGTTAGTTAAATATTTAAGTGCGTGTAAATGCCAGCATAGGAGCAAGATTTGGAACAGAACAAATGTTTGTGCTTCAGAGTATAAACAAACCTCTTACTGGGATAACAGGAAATTTTCTCCAGTGGCTGAAATGTCCTAGTGCCAGACTTTTTTCTTTTTTATGGTCTTTTTATGAAGCCTCTTATTCTGATTGTTTTCTGATATCATGAAATAGTTTACCAGAGAAGATACATATTTTCTTTTTTTTTTTATTCTTCCACATTTCCTGTTTCAGAATATAGATAAGGACATATTATGTTGTGGCATTGTTTTGGAAACATCATTTGGACTTTTTAAAGCATTTTTGTGCCTAATAGCCTTTTCAAAATTCTGTTATGGTCTTAACTCAATCTTCTATTCAGTAGATACTTAAAAACTAGCTGGAAGTACTAGAAACAGTGTTCTTGCCAACTTCAATGCAGCCAGTGATGGTTCAAATTGTCTAGCTCTAATGTTTATAACTTTTATGATTTGACTGAATGAACTGCCAGAGAAGCTGGGGAGATCTGGAATTCTCTGGACTGTTCATGGAGTTTCAGTTGCTTAATTCGGTTTAGTTTAAATGTATTATTCAAAATTAAATTTCTAATTTGCCTCTGGACTTGGGCTTTGGCAAATGTAGAAATGGCTCTGTGACTTCATTTAGCTTTGACTTTTTTGGCTCTGTGGTCATTAGTAGCCTAGCAGTGGAGACGATAACACAATTTAAATGATTCATATTTATGCGGATATCATTTTGTAAACAAAAATAAATGTGTTTATTCTTATCTTTATGGATAGATTAGAACTTAAAAGCTAGGGGCTGAGTCGAAAAAAAAGTCGAGAGATGAGCTGTAATTCAGAACCTCCTGCTCTTGTGAATGTCTCATATCTTTTCCTCTTGTCTACTGCAAGTCAAAACACATCTGAAAATTGTTTGGAGGCTGTTGGTTGGTTGCGGGTTTTTGTACCCTACATGGCATTTCATGCAAAGCCAGTTCCTCCACATGTATTTAATCCTGTGCCTTGTGAGGAATATGAGTTAAAAAGATTGTGAACAAAGACCAACACCAAAAAAAAAAAAAAAGCTACTGTGTGTTCTGACATGATTTTAGGTTGTCAGAGTGCATGCAAGGGGGAAACTTTTATTCCACTAAAATGACACACACTTGTACAGAAAACACGTTCTTTGTCTTGGCATATATTAAAGCTCTTGTTTTCTTTGGCACAATTAATATATTTTAAGGTAGCATTTCCCCTGCTTAGACTTATACACGTGCTGAAAAAGATGGTTTTCCTTCTTCAAATTAGCATTGAGCATGGTTCACCATCATATTTGTATTCTGCCATCCCATTTTACAGCATGGGTTACTGATTTGAAGGCTCCAGGGTGATCTTATAGCAGCTTTCCAGTATCTAAAGGGGGCCTACAGGAAAGCTGGGGAGGGACTTTTTACAAGGGCGTGTAGTGATAGGACAAGGGGCAATGGATTCAAACTGAAAGAGGGGAGATTTAGATTAGATATAAGGAAGAAATTTTTTACATTGAGGGTGGTGAGGCACTGGAACAGGTTGTCCAGAGAAGTTGTAGATGCCCCATCCCTGGAAGTGTTGGACGAGGCTTTGGGCAACCTGGTTTAGTGGAGGGTTTCCCTACCCATGGCAGGGGAGTTGGAACTAGGTGATCTTTGAGGTCTCTTCCAACCCTAACCATTCTATGATTCTATGAGTCTATGATTTTAGAAAGGAGAAAAAACAGCTGTCTTTGCCTTGTGTTTGAACATCTGTGGTTTGTGAAATCAAAGCAGTGAAGAAGTTATTCCTCCATTCTTTTTGTGCTCTGGATTGTGTACTTCTGTTGACTGAAACATACTTAAGACATTGTCTATACTTTCTTTTTTTTTTACAAGAGCGTTTCCTGTGTCCTGCTTAATTTCCTTTTTTGTATCTTATACCCCAGTGATAGGATAAGGTAAGCTGTTGAGGTTCAAGAAGGGAAATTTGTGTAGTTCTAAGTGTTCGCTTCTTGTCCAGCAATAAGCTGGAAGAATTCACTTTGAAAGACCTGAGACTAAAACTCTTTTGGCAGCAATACAAAATGTGCTTCCTTTTATGCGTTTTCTCCTGTGCCCCATCTGCTTCTCACACCCTGTGACCTTTGTGTTGCCTAACGTGTTGGCTTCTAACGCTCGGTGCTAGGCTAATCTTCCTTTGGATGGCTCTTTTGGCATACCATATATGCAGGACCATAGGCAAGTGTTTTGGCTGATCAAAACGTCAGCACCTACTCTTACTAGGTTGTAGAGCTAGTCCAGGACTAGTCTAGGTTGTCTGTATCCTGTCTTCTTTCTTTCCATGTGGCCTAACCTCCAATAACTTCAAAATAGTAACTGTTACTTGTGCTGCACCAGCGCTGCATTATGACGTCAGCATGAGGTCTCCTAACATGCAGACCATCTAGGGCATGTATGTTGTAAGTTTATTCAATGTATTGAATGTAGTCATCTTGACTAATCTGGTAACAATGCTGAGGACTGCATGATAACGAGTCGAATTTGTCCTCAAGATGTCAGGGAGTAGCAATGCAAGAAAAGCTAACACTGACATACCTCAGTTAGATGTCCCTTCCCAAGAGCTGCAGATCTCTTAAGAAATAATGCATTCTTATACTATACTGGATTTTAGTCGTCTTTAAACTTCCCTGGGGATGTGTAAGCAGAACGTTGAGAACCACTGCCTTATTTCTCCTGAACGTATTACTTAATTTCTAAACTCCTGAAATCTATAGTCAGAATTCTGGCTCGTTCTCTATCTTAAAATTTCTCTCTGATGCTTGGTGAGAGCAGCATGGCATTCATTTCCGTTGTGCACAATTCTCAACTTGTTTTCATGTTACTAGGTGTAACTGGGGTATGGAGCCAAACTGCATAATGGCTGCAAGGTCTCTTTGCGAACAGCTGTTCTGTGTTGGCAATCTGAACCAGGGAAACCATTTCTACGCTGAAATAATGGCCATGTACTCTGCATTTGTATGTTGTTTGCAGAATTCAGATTGAATGCTGGCAGTGGAGCATGCAAATATGTAATGCAATAAAGGGGCTATTGAACAAGAGACCAGCAGTAAATGATGTCTGGTTTGTATTTGTGACCTACAGTCTGGCAGTATCAATGTGGTAGGCAAGGGCTGGTTAGATTTCATATAACTGTCCTCTCACTGACTGCTGTATTTGCTATCTGTACTTTTAAATTGTCTCAACTTTTTCTCTTCTAGGGAAAACAAAATGAAGGAACTAGTGTCAAACAGTACAACCAACATATCTCAAGCCAGGAAAGCTGTGGAGCAATTAAAAATGGAAGCATACATGGATAGGATGAAGGTAAACTTAGACGTACTGTTGATATTTTGAATTCACTTACTATTTTGTGTTACAGCCTCCCTTTAATATTGCAGAAAGACTCGATCAGCTCTAAGAAGAAAATCTGTGTCAAGCTATAAAACAATATTCAGTTCTGTGAATTAGTTAGATACTAACTGCTTGGTTATAGTGAAGCTGTTTCCAAAGATTGGCTCCTAGTCTGCTTCTGCATGAGTGCTTTTTACATCTGTCGAAAGTGATATTTTGTGGAATATTCAAAATCAGCTGGCAGATGAACAGGTGCTCTTCTTTGTCTCCTATAGCTGAATGTTAGCGCAGCTCAGGTTTCTCAGTTCTTCTCCTTTAAGAACTGGAATAAGTCTTTAAGATATTGCAATGCTTTTGAATAATGATGAGACAAGCTGAATTGCTTTGCTTTGTTTTGTTTTAGCACAGATGTTATTACACAAAAAATATGTATGATTGCAATGTGTTCAGCTATGATTCTTCACCCTTGATAGCCTTGTCGTGTGTGAAGATTTGATTTTATCTTGCCTTTAGATTAAACAGGGGTCCTCAACATTTTTAACAAGAGAAGCCTGTGGATTCTTCTTCCCTGTCATTCTGCCTTCCACTAGGCTAAAATTTTGTTAATAAATGAAGCACCTAAAAACTAATAATGTCACAGAAAGTTTTAGGAAAGCAATGCTCATCTTTTTGCACGTGCTCTCTCTCTCTGCCTCTGAAAATATGGAATAGTTAGATGAAAAATCTAGCCTTTACAAGTAAGAAGAGTTTAGAGATGGAGACTAGAAAGAGGAATGCATTTAAATGATCAGTTTTTCTGCAACAACTGTAACTGAGTTATCACAAACTGTGATTGTTTGTAACTGGGGTTACAAACTCAGTAAGACAGTTTAGAAATGTTGTGCATTAAATTCTTCATGTAGTCTTAAACTCAGTCTGTTTGTCCATCCATCCTGTGTGCTGAAATGCTACATGTAGTCAGCATGGAGATAATAATATATAATTATGATTTTAAACTAGTGTCAGATCATGAACTCACTAATTAGAAAGATAGTATTTATAATTCAGAAATATTAGTGCAATTCACATGAGTAGTCAATCCTGCTTATATGAAAATAGAAATCCCAGTTGCTCTATTTTGTTGCAGTTTTAGCGATGTCTTGTAAGACCATTGAATTTGCAAAACTATAGTTTCTACCTTGTACGGTGTCTTGAAAAGTTCATCACAGGATAGATGCCTGTTCACAGGGACAAATATTTCCGTTTCCTTCAGTAAGGGAGGGTCTGCCTTCTCAGTGTTCAGTGGGGTTAGTCCCCTGATTCAGGTTGTATTGCAGCTGCACGAGCAACAGAAAGGACAAGAAGGAATGGGTGTGTGTGTGAGTGGCAGAGGAAAGGGTTGAAAAAACATGGCCCAGTTTATTGGAGTTTGAAATTGTCAGTACTTAGTAGGTTGTCTTAAACTTGCTTTTCTATAGTCAGTGGTCACTTTCACATACCACATCATTAGCCGAGTTATGCAGATAGCTTCATTAGTTAGATGTACAACATTCTTAATTACATATGTAAGAACGACATGGGTTATTTTTACAGTTAGTGTAATTAAAGAGAACACAGTTATTAGCAAGCGTGGCAGACCTTAAAAACAGCTTGAAAGTGCAATTATTTCACCTTTCAAAACAGCCTGGGACCAAAAAGACACCAAAGAAAATCTGATGAGTTTCAGTATTCTGACGGTTCCTATACTAACATAAACAAAATACCATTTGCAAAATGGTTATGTCTTGACCTCTAGAATTTCTTTGGACAAGTATATGAGGGATTGCGAGAAGAGGTTGGCTGGCTTTTTATTCCCTCAAGATCTTCAAATTTCCAGAATATTTAATTAAACACTGTTTTGCAAGTAGCTATAGCCAAGTGGTTATTCCCATAATGGACAAGACCTGCATTATTGACTAGGGAAATCAGAAGTTCCAGCTCATTTTTTCTACTACAGAGGCACTTTGTTTTCTGTGCACGGTAGCTGCCCAATTAAAATCTTGCAGTTAGAAGTATGTCGATAGTTTCCCATTCCCCACTGTGTCAGAGCAGCAAGCAGTGCAGCGTTTTGAGGTTCCACAAAGACAACTCGCTGTTGAGGTGTGAAAGAAACACAACAACTTAAAAGGGGAGGATAAAGTTATTGGTGTGTTGATGGGTAATTGGAAGGAGTATTACTGTGGTGGGTTTTTGTAAACCATAAGAATCCTGGAAGGATTGTGAATTGAACCTGCCTTACTTCCTCGCAGAAGGAATGGCTAGGTTTATAATTGAGAAGTAAGTAGGAAGTAGGAGGTGCAGATTCCAAGCTAGGAAACATCAAATGAAATCAGATGAATCTCATGACTAGTAGAATAATATGTCTTCCAAAGATGCTAGCGGTGAAGTTGAGAAAGCAAAGATAATATTGGTGCTTTATCACAGTTGTCCCCAAAATAAAGCACTATTTTATCTTCTCTTTGCAAGTAGAAAAGCAAAGAGGAGTGCTCTGACATTTAAGAATCTTAATGTATCAGTTATTATTCCATTTTCTTTTTTCTTAAGAAAGGAGAAAATATTCCTAACTGGTTCTGAATAGTGTTGGGAGATAAGCAGTGGGATTGCCAATAAGTGTGTGTGAATCTCTTTGTTTTAGATGTAAAGGATAAGCAGAGTGGGTGTCGTCGCAAGGATGGTAATTAGTCCCAATCCGTGACAAGACAGATGACATAGTAATTGCAGCATTTTGCCCTGTCATTGAAGCTTATAATTATTAGTGCAGCTAACAGGATTATGTTCTAACTTTGGGTGGTTTTGTCACCTCTGTTACTCTGAAATATAATGGTAAAATTCCACAGTCCTCCTGAGATGAATTCTTTAAAGCATCAGTGTTGAGTGTTTTGTTGTTGTGTTTGTTTTTTTTTTTTCCTTTTGGTAATTTGATGACCAGACACAGAATAAAAATAATTGTATAAAACATGAGATGAGTGTGATACCTATATAGTCCGTTGCCTCTATCTATGCACTTTAAAAGATTAAAAGTTAACTTCATATTAGAATATGAATTAGAATTAGAATTCATCAGTCAAACTGGAGTCTGATTTTTTTTCTTCAGCCACTGCTGCAGTGTATATGAATTACTTTGAATCTGCAGACCAAGCTGTATTACGTAGGAGAGCTGAGATGATAAATGTGTTAGCTTCATTTGAATGTTCAAATTACATGCATTTATTTTAATGCTTAATAAAAGCGATTCTGAAACTGTCCAGCATTATTCAGCTAGAAATAAACCTAAAGGTGAGTAAAAGCCATGATAAAGTGGCCTTCATTTAACTTTTTCCATGAGACAAACAGGATGATCAGCAGGTTATTTTGTATAGTAGCACAGCACAGTATTGGCCATTAGGCAACCTCTGCGTGCCACCTCTGCTGTAGGCTTAATGCAGCGCTCCATGCAGAGGTCTTCCGCCACTGTTGTTCTGAATAATAGCACCGAGCAGGAAATTTGCTGGAGGCAACACTGTATTTTGCTCTTTTTTTTTGGCCACGGTCCTGACTTTTCCAGCACTGCTCACAGCCACGAGAACCCATGTTTTCATTGCTCCTGGAATGGGATCAGCTAACTTAACTCCCTGTAGTGAGTGGTCATTATTCCACTATGCAAGCCTGAGCTACTCCACTTTTAGTGAAGAAATGGCCATAATTCACTTTTATAACTACTGTAATCCCGATGGGAGGATTTCTCCTCCCCAAACCTTTTATTTTTTTTTAAAGGATGAAAATACATGGCCTAGTACAGGTTAAGTTTGTGACAATGTGCTGAAATGTGATCATGTTCCTCATGTTCCTCAGTTCCTTCTTGCAGCTTTGTTTTCTTTTAAATTGTACTATGGTTTGTCTAAAAGCAAGTTAGTTTGTGATATAAATGCTGTGACATGAAAGGAAGTGTCTGCTCTGCTTCACAGCATTCCAACCAGCATTAGAGGACAAGTTAGATAACAAAAATTTGTGCTGTGTTTTTGCTAGTGAAAATCCTTTTTAATGTTATAGGATGTCAAAGCACAGTAATATGTAAAGAAACAGTTGGAAAATGTTATTACTGGGTTTATCCCTTCTAAGAATGATGATTGAAATTGTACTTCTTTTCCATCAAACTAAAGCAGTATACTCAGGCTGATGTTGCTTATCCATACATGGAACAAACAAGATAGTTATGGGAAGGTCAGTCTGTTGAAGTCCAGTGTTGATTCTCTGCTCCTGTAGGGTCAGTCTACTTAAAAAGATTGTTGTTTTCATGAATAAAGTAACTTATTCATTAGCTTAATAATTGAAGATGAAATGTGCTGGGCATCTTTAATAAACCCTCTCTCTGGGACCCAGAGAATTAGACTAGCTCCCCATTAGGTTTTACAGCAGTTTATGATGACATAGCACTGAAAATGCCATTGAGCTTTTTGTGGGCACCTGTGGCTCTGACTTTGACTTACTCTGTTTGAATGCAAGAGTTCAAGACCAGCTAATAAATTAATTAGAGCATAGAACTGCCTTAATTTGAGACACGCAGCTGAGTTTGAAGGACAATAGAAAAGTGAATATGTTAAATAATTATGAACGTACTGGTGATTGTCATTACTTGGAAACACTTCTCCAAAACGCTGCGGTGGTGCATTCCTCCTAAATTTACTGGAAACATACTAACCTCCTCTTCAGTGGATGCATTCTGTGCTAGTTTATATTTTGCTGAGGTACAGCGTAGGTACTGTAGGTAGACAATATATTTTCTGTCTTTTGATCCTTTTGGGACTTGATAGGAATTTTGTAGTCCATCTACATTGTGCCTTTCTTTGGAGAATCTGCTTTTTAAAAATTTGAAAGTAAATTTGGAATCCTATCATACTCCCAATTTTCATTTGAAGTTTTCTGTTTGTTCATTTCAGTTCTACCTCTGTATTCTAGACAGTGCCTTCTTCCCCTAAGCCTCATTCTTTTGTCATTACTTAGCAAATAGCTAATTGAAGTTACGTCTGAAAATAATTACAGCCCTTTCGTTGTACTTTGAAGTCTGTCATTTTCCACACATTTTTGTTTGAGCTGCTTCTCTTTTGAGAAGCACTGGTCTTTCTGAATATCTCTGCCGATTCGCTCAGTTTAGTGCTCAGCCTTCTGCTTTGCATTGGCCCAGCAATCTGGTGTTCAGTGCCTCTGCCCACTCTTTTGTCTTACGGGCCAATTCAAAGACAAACTCATTTTAAGTAGCCTGAACACCCTTGCTTCCTCTGCAAGGGGGACAGTCTATGCTGGGGTGCAAACCACCGGTACTTCATGGATTTAAGCATTCTACAAAGACATGTTTTAGAGGATGTTTAAAATACAAAAAGTCAGTTATTTTCTTCCAGAAGTTAATTTAAATTCATGTGAATCCAGATCTAACACCCATTGACTTCTTAGGTTTACACTGAAGCCTACTACAGGCTGGACTCATGCCAAAGCAAGCAGAGCATGGGGAAGCTAAAGCTAGCAGTGATGACACACCTGCTAGAAAAATAGCAGAAATCCGATTTGTTTTTCCTCTTCACTGTAGTTGTGCAAACATGCTGACCTCGGTGTTTGACTCAGGAGGAGCTGTCGTGGTGCTCAGAGAAGAGACTTCTTTGTAAAGACTTATTATCTCCCTTTCACAACTATCATAATATTGAAAACACAATAATTAAACAAAGCAAAGAGATACAGGTAGTTGTAAATATTTTGCTAACTAAGCAGAACAAAAATATTTCGTATATACATTCTAAATTCTTGAAAAAAATGAAAGAGTCACGGTGGCCTAATGTCACCAATATTCTTATGGCATAAAGCTGCAAAGGTTACAAGGTTTCGGCTACAGCTGAAATGGTTTAATCTTTTCTTTTTCATTTCATGCAAAATATTTTGCATGCCAACACAGTTACATTTCCGTAGGACTTTTCAGTAAGCATAAACCAGTGTTTTGAATTTGGAGACTTCAGAATTGTTCATTTTAGAAGTATAAAAATATTAAGATAAAAAATATTAAGGTAATGCTCAAGTTCAATGATATGAATAAAGTACTACTTATAATAACTTACTAAGCAGAAGATATTAGTCTGACTTCATTGAAAAGAGCTTAAATGAGAGCTATGACACATGATGATCAAGTTTTGCTCCTGATTTATTATTTCTTTTTAATCCCATAATCATGTGCCTGAAGAACTATATGTTTGTTTTGCATCCAGAGGAGCAAAAGGTAGAGAGTTTGTGGAAAACCTTACAACCAATGACTGGGAATAAGAGCTGAAGCAGGCAGCCTCTACAGAAACACGCGCTTCAAGAAGAAACCTACTGCTTATGGGCCGTTAGCATACACATATTTTAATGAGTATCTGCTCCTGACCTTCCTTGGGATGGAAAGGAACAGCTGAACACGAATCATATAAATTGATACCATCTCATGTCACTCTGTTAGCTAAAATGTACGTAAGGATTACTAGGCCTTGTAAGAGCAAATTCAGAGTTGTGGTCTCTAGTCATTTAAAGGATGAACCAATCTACTCCCATTTTATGATAGCCTCCATTATCGTATGTTATATGAAGAATATTTTATGCAATGCAGATTGGTTCAGAATTAAGTGTTACTGTAGCTCTCTCTTTTCTTCTATTAGGTATCCAAGGCTGCAGCGGATTTATTGGCATATTGTGATGCTCATATTGGAGAAGATCCCCTTATTATTCCAGTGCCTGCATCTGAAAATCCCTTTAGGGAGAAGAAACTCTTTTGTACTATCCTTTGAGTCAGTTTTCAATTAAAAATCTCTTCTGCTAAAATTTGGTATCAGTGTTGCATGCTTTCAGTTTTAGTGTTTTTTTTTCTTCAGAGATCAATACTTAGCCTGTAACTACAATATTTTTAGAAAGTAGTGCGTTTTCTGGTAAAAAAAATAAATAAAATAAAAATTCAAGATAATTCTTCTCTTTCAGACCAATGTACAAGTTTAATTTCAGTTCCTAATAAAGATTCTTTTGGTCTTAAAGTATTGAGTACAGTATCAAATTGTAGATATCTTTGCCAGCCATAGATTTTTCTGAGACCTAAATGAGTCATACCAATTCTTGAAGCTATTTTTAACATTCTTATTTTCTCTGGAAGGTGAATTTAATTCATTTGCCTTTACAAATTTAGATCTAGAAAGAGTAGTGTGACCTTTCCTCAAGTAGCACTATTTGGGAAAAATTTCCAGTGATTTATGATGTTTGGAATGATCAGTCTTATGCAGTAAGTGGTGTTTAGAAGTATATTTTGTGAAGACTGTAATAAGCTTGACTACAAAACCAATCTTAGTAAAGCAGCATTGTAACTACAAGCAAAATCAAGATGTATAGCTACACACCAGGACTGCATCAATAAAACTGTAGAAAAACATGACTGCATGTATCTTATTTTGAATTATAATGATTTAAATTATTTTAGAAAGTAAACTGAACTCTAATATATCAGCCGTTCCCAATGGTCTTGGTGGAGGGTGTAAATCTGCCCTGATCAGTACACGGCAGAGGGGGATTACATTTTCTAAGCAGCTTCTCTACGTCCTTTTGCACATGAGAGGGAGACTTATGGGGATGGAGAGTAATGGTAAATGAAAGTTGTTCTAGAATATGCTGCAAGACCACCGTGCCATTGATAGACATTAAGTTTGTGTATTTTGTAGCCAGAGATTAGTCATGAGATAGCTTATCAGCAAGTAATTTGTGGACGTTCTGGGAGGTTTTTTGTTTTAATGTTGTTTAGACTGCAGTGAGGGGAAAAGAATGTGATATGGAATGTGACTGATCTGTATTCTTCAATAAGTAAAATTAAGCTCATTCAAGGCATCTGATGGAGACAACTGTTACATTATAGACTTTTTAAAAAAAACTTCTCTTTAAAATAACAAAAAACAATACAATAATAAAAAAAAACCCACCAATAATAATAATAAAAAATTTAAAAAATAACAAAACCCAAAAAAGTGAAAGCTCCTCTCTGGTCTGATATATAGGAGAGATCCCTCACTGCAGTACTTTATATGTACAGTGTGTCTGTATACTGGAAATGTCACTCCCTGGAAACGCCTGTGAAGTCAGCCCTGCGCGTAAGGCAGGAGATGATTTTGTTGGAGAACTGGACTAGTTTGACTGAGTCGAGGCTCCGAAGAGCCACTCATAATGGAGCTCGCTTCCTCCGCGCAGACTTGTGTTCCGTGAGCATCTTAAGTACCTGCAAGGCAAAGACCAGCTGAGGAACTGAGGGCCTTGGAATATACTTAAATGCTGAATTTGGTGCTGACAAAGGGCAATTTAGTGAATGAAGCTGTTTGCGTTTAGTCCAAAGTGCACGTACCTGCTCCAGCTTATTTTTGGCAGTTTCCATCAATGTTTGTTGTCCTGTTTTGTACCAGGGAAATACAAGATGTCTGCATCATACGGGTTTTATTTTCTTTGCCGATCAACTTGGATAATGTGCTGTGCCCAACTGGCATTCAGTTACCAGTCTGGTCACGTGAGGCAGATGGCTTTTTAACTGTGGTTCTGCTGCTGGCCAGCTCGTTCACCACCTCTGGCTAACACAGAACCTCCATGTTAATTTACTTCTTGTAATATTATTGTAAAAAACTAATACTCCTTCTAGCCTTTTGGAATGGCTTTCATTTAAAGGTTTGGTTTGTAATTTGCCAGGTGAAGACATCAGTAGTCTAGTAGGCAGAGAGCTGCTTCACAGTACCTACTCTGAAAAACATTCAGATGTCTTGAACAGGTCTTGTCTTGGCTAGGTTCATCCTTGGTTCCTATTTCAAAGTTCTCAGCTTAAGATTCCCATTCCTAACTTTTAACAAGAGTATTTTTTAATGCATGGTGTGTTAAGCTTTATTTTGAAAGGTAGTGGAATAGACTCAGCTAACTGAGTAGCTATTTTATTGACAGTGAAATAAAAATGGCTTTCTGAAAATATTTGTTAAAAAGGAGCAGCAAAATGCTTATTAAGGTTCTTTAGGGAATCCTTCCTCCACTGTACATGAT
This sequence comes from Tauraco erythrolophus, assembly GCF_009769465.1. Lineage (NCBI taxonomy): Eukaryota > Metazoa > Chordata > Aves > Musophagiformes > Musophagidae > Tauraco > Tauraco erythrolophus. The sequence goes on along the minus strand of NC_141466.1, from coordinate 87,838,527 downwards.
TTACATGCTCTGATCACCATGGCAACATTTTCATTTGTCCTTCTGCATGTATGATTTTAACTGGAACAGCAAGGGAGGGGAACATAGGGCATACAGCTTTATTCTCAAAGGCTTTGTAACAACTGCATTTGTGGCTCATCATTAACATTCCCATCTGAAATAACAGAATTGCCACAGCTTATTACAGTATTGCAAACAGCTTGCTTTCTGTTTCCAATTAGTATTAGCGTCTGAGGTCCTGAAATTGAAACATTTCACAGTAGTTTTGAGCATTGCTAGTTACAAGAGCTGCATTTACAAAAATTTGGTAGTATTATTCAGAAGAGGGGAATGTCATTGTGTTGGACCTGAAGTTTTTCTCCAAAATTTTTCTTCAAGTAGTTATGAACATGTTAGACTTCTTATGTTTTTAATAGCTGGTTCCCATGTTTATGATTTTTTCATCAGTTCATAACTTTGATTAGGTAAAAAATTTTGTATCTATTAAGATGATTTCGTGCTTCTAATTTTAAAAAAGGAAACACATGGAGTACTGTAAATTTTGTGTTTATTTTAGCAGATGTCCATAATGTATCTGAAGAGGTTAAACTATATAAGCATAACTCCTTACTGGAAAACGGGACAGCTTTCTCTAGTGTCACTGGGCCTTATTTACCGTTTCCTTGAATGAATATATACTGCTGCCAAATTACTAATTTGAAGGGAAAGTGGGGAAGCACACCTGGAAGATCAGCAGTTCAAAATAATTGTAACAGCTTTGGGTCACATGAGAATATATGCCCTTATTCAAAAACACCATCAAAATACTGACTCTCGGAAGAGAATGGTGTCATCGTGGTTTTTTATACCAGCTTGATCCACGAATCAACATTTAAAAGAATGTCTTTTCCTCCAATCCCTCCGCACCATAAAAAATCTTTGTCATTATTATATGCTTTGCTGCTTTGACCTTTGTGGTGGTGTAGATAATCTGCTATTGATAGTTGAGTTTCATGCTCAAACATCTTGCCTCAAACTCTACACGAAAAATGTCTGAAAGTTCTTGGACGTTTTTCTAAAAATAAATAGATATTATATTATGAAGTATAGCACGATAAATTGCCATCCAAAATACGGCTTTGTCTCACAGTAAGGTATCCTGTATGCTGAAGCAATGAGTTTTTATTTTTATCAAACTCTCTGATTTGATTCCCACTAACTTCAAGGAGAACAAGACCAGGCCTGTTGCCATCCTAGTGTTGTACTCTCCTCTCTCCCAGGTTTATTTTGTATGCCGTTAAGCTTGTCACTTCGTATTTCAGGCCCAGAAAATAATGCTTGCTTGCTGCTACCAGTGTGAGTTGGGGCTGTCATCTCATGGAAAGAGAACTTTGGAATAGAAGTTGGATGCAAGGAGTTTTCGACATATTATTAGCAATCCTTTCTTCGTATCCTAGTGCTTGCTGCTCTGATGAAATGAAATGAAACTTCCCAGTGGTGGATTAATGTTAAATTATAATGTAGCACTTGCAGGGCTGGCTGGTTTGCATTTCTCATACTAATCTCCTTGGTTTACCTTGAATTTAAAATGTTACCATTTTGATACTGAAAAATATTTCCCTTCTTTTTATTATGTACCAAATTCCCCTTCTTTGCTTCCTACACCATGTATTAAATTAGTAGCAGGGCAGTTGCCTGGTGCTAACAGGCAAGATTTTCAAGCTAGCCTCCACAAAACTATGGTCAAAGGAGGGGAAAAAGTGGAGGGAAGTTTAAATTAAGCTATTCTAGATCACATCATAGATTAAAATAAATAAAAATTTTGCTGTCAGTGATGCAAAGGTAAACACAGGAGGTGTTGCCAAATGATTTGGAAGGACATTATAACAAAGCATTTTTGCAGTGACTTGCAATAGGATCAGCTCCAGCAAAAGGAAAGAACACTTGTAAGAAAAGCAGTCTGTAAAGGTGCGTATTAAAGCCTGGAATTTTAATATAGCAGTCATTTTTCCAGTTGGATTTCTGATATCAAAGGAGTAACAAAAGATGTACTTTGGGAGGACCTGATTATATAGTTTTTCCTCTCTCTTCATTGTATAGGGCTAAAAATTCTCCTAGAAAATGCCATAATTATGGCTCTCCTTTGGGTCTGCATCAGAATCTGGATTTGTTTTGTCAAGGAGGCTAAAGAAACTTGAGAGGAGTGGTTCCTAAGAAATAGAGGTTTCTTGTACTGAAAGCTAATAATACTTAAAGTCATTAGACTGACTTGAATAGCACTGTAATGTGTGAAAAATAGTCGACAAAATTACCAGACTAAGTACTATATAAAATGTTACAGGCACCTGCATATTTAATCTTTAGGGAGAATGATATCTGAAATAAATATTTGTATCTAATTGAATTCAGCGTTATAGCACTATTAAATTAAGTACAGCCATAAATGCCAGAACTGGTATGGGAACAACTTTTCTGTCTGTTAGAGAAAGATGTACGTCTGAGTTTGTCAAGTACATTTACACCACTCACACTTGTGAACAAACAAAACGAGCAGCTTTACCCTAAAACAAGGTCTTTTCTTTCCCAAGTTCCTATTACAAGTAGAAATTGCACAGGATCGTCTGTTACTGCCACCTACTGATAAAGTGATGAAGAGCCGACTGAAACAGGAAAAAATATCAACGTGAGGTAGAAATGACCTCAAAGGGGGATTTTAAATGAATACACCTACTCTAAGAAATGGAGAGTCAGCACGTCTGTTTGCCTGGTCTGCGCTGTGTAAGGCATCGGCTTGTCACTGTGGTACTGCTGGGCGGTGGTTCAACCTCACGCTTCCATTCCAAGCTTCTCAGTTTAGGAGAAGACAAAAGTCAAATGCACGATTTGGTTAAATAGGTCAGGTCTCTAGCTAAAAAAACCACTTAAAAAGTTGTGGAGATCTTTGTATGTATCAGTTGGAGTTGCTGCGTACTCCCTTCTTGAATTTCATTTTCCGGTTTCACGTGTAACTCGGACGCCTGTTCCTCGTTGCCACTGTGCCACCAGTTACACTTTTGCCTTTTGCTCCCTTGAGCAGGTGATGTGACCGCAAACGGCAGTAAGGCCTGGCTCTAGGGCTGAGCGAGCCCCCAGCGCTGCTAAAAATCTTGCCTTCGTCTTTGCAGAGTTGTGCAACAGCTTTCACGCAACTGACAGCTGCGCTATTCCTTCACACTCAAACTTTGCTCCTGGCTGCTGGCGTTCTTTCCAATTACTGGAGTCCAGGCCGAATACTTCCTTATATGCCACAGCATAAATATACAGCCAGAACAGAGCTTAGGCCACTGCTTACACTTAGAATGGCATTTTACAGAAAATGCCCTGGGCATGGCTTAAGGATGCGTTTCAAAAGACCACCTGTTCCACAAAATCCATTTGTTGTGTAGTCTCTCACTACCGTATCCTGCTGTGCCTTTGAACTTTAGCCCTTTACTTGAGCCCTTCATTCTTTCTATATCGTGCTCTAAAGAGATGCACAATTTTTTCCAGTGAAAGGAAGGAATGAGCCAAACTTTATAGAAAAGAACCATTGTGACTTTTAAAAAAACCTTTCAAGTAGCGGTTACTTTAAAGATCTTTACGGAGTAACAGCCTCTGTCTGGCAAGTGTGGATCACATGACTTTTGGCTGTAAAATTATCCTTAGCTTTCTTGTTGCAAAGACTGTTTGCTACCATGGTTCTTGGTCTGAGAGGTTTCTCCCTGGAAAGCACGCCAGCTTTTATCCTACTCATCAGAACACAACACACAGATTTCCAATATATATATCTGCAGTGCTGATATGAATATGTTAGTCATAGCCTTAAAAGATCAAGTGAAAAAACTTCAGATGCTAAGAGCCTCATGAAAAAATACCTCAACAGAAACTTTGAGAATATAAAGAATGTTATAGATAATAGCTTCTCTGAGATCTTTTCTTCTTTCTCAGACAGCACGTGAATGTTTTGTTCTGGGAGTTTGCTTCAGAATCTGGAAAATAACTATAGAGAGCAACTATGAAATACCAATTCATGAGAAATTAGAAGGCTGTAAAAAGTGATTATATTTCTTCACAGTTCTGCCCATACCAGCCAAACAAATAACTTGCAATAAAGGTAGGAACACATTTGAGGATATTTAAACAGAATCTGAATAAATGCATTAAAATACATTAAAAGTCCATTAAAGAAGCTAAGTTAAGCACTCGTTTAAGAAATGTCAGAGTTAAATTTGCTTATGCATCTTCCATTTGCCTCTCTCATTTGTATGCGCCGCTATGCCAGATTGCCATTGCAGGAATTCCCACAAGGCACAGTATAGGCAACACTCAGTTAATGAGCAGTTACTCGATACTATTTTGGTGTCTTTATTCATTGTGTAGCCCCAGGCCTGATTTACTCACAAATTCTGCTTTCAATGTAGAACTATTCCCTGATGAGCTTCTCTGTGGTACTCGTCACGGATTGCTTCGTAAAGTATCTCCACAGTATCCTGGAGGAATGCAAGGGTGGAACTATTCCCATCATACAGTGGGAAGCTGAGGTAAAGCCTGAAAAGAACGGATGAGATTGTCAGTACCTGCCTCTTCAGAGTAGTTAGCTCTTTCAACGTCTCAAACAACGTTCCCATTTGCTTATGCTTCAGCTATGAATCCTCAGCTCTACAAATTGAAGTGACTTTTGCAAGTCAAACACGCAGAAACTAAGGGAAAAAAGCCATTTGAAATGTTTAGTTTCATGATTTTGCTGGTATTGCACAGAGGCAATGACAGAACCCAGTTCTCCCAAGCAGCAACGACCCTTAACTTTGTGACACTATCTCATGGTCCCACCTCATTCACCTTACATCTTCTGCAACAGATGAAGCAGTGATCTGGTGTGTTCTTCAGCAGAGCACGTCCATCCTAAAGCAGGGTAAGAATCGTGAGGGGAAAATACCAACAAGTCATGTAATTTTTTTTTTAAATGAAATACAGCCTGCATATTACCTATCCAATGATAGATAACAATGAAATGATAAATAATATGTGGCCAATCTCCTTTGTAATCCTCCCAACAGCTTGACTCATCAGGCATATGATTAAAAAGTGTATTTGCTGTTGTAGGTCTCAGCAGGACTTCCTATAAACCTTATTCTCTTCCGTACCCACATCCTGAAGTCTTTGTGCAACTTGTTAGAAATAGCTGTATGCTAGCTGCTAACCCCACCAGCTGGCTGCTGCCTGATTATTGGATATTTGGTGTTGTTCCACATCTCTGCAAGACATTCCCCTGTTCACTCTCTGAGAAGTGCCGGCCAAGATTTAGCTGCTACCGTACAGGCAGTTTTGAGTCCATTTATATTTCTGATTGTCTTGAACATGACAAGGAGTCAACTAAGACTGTGAAATTTATAATTGCTGTATTGGTATGTTTGGATAACTGTGATGTCCTGCAAGCCAATTTTGTATGGTAGTTATGAACTCCTGTGCTGATTAGGCTGATTAAAAAAGGTCCAACTGAACAACACCTTCTTTCCAGAAGATGACAAGGATATTGTAATTTACCCCTCTCTAGAATAAGGCATGGTAACTTGGTCATCCACTAGGATGCTCAAGTGACCACTTTGTGAGAGGACATGAAAATTGAAGCTCCACCTTTCTGTAAAGAAAAGTGAGTTGAGGAAAGTTGAATTGTCTTTGTCTGAATACAATGTCAGAGCTGTTTTGGTTGCTAGGTTCTTGCAATGCCAGTGAAAGGAAGACCCTACAGAAGCTTCTTGGACCTCAGAGAAGTCAGTCTAACTGCGGATTCTGCCACAAATCAGAGCCATGTTAAAACTTCTGCACAGAAAACATGAGGGAAGAAGAGCAAGTTACACACTGTTCTGCTGACCTAATTCAGTAAAACTTTAAGCCACTGCTCCAAACAGACATGAGGATGCAAAAACTTCATTTAAAAGAAAGGATCAGCAAAATAATACACAAATAATTTTAGACAAAAGAAGGACATTTTTTTTTCCTTAATGTTCTTAGTTAAATTCCTTAACTGGAAGTTAATTTGGAAAAATTGACTGGAAAAATTATGGAGAAGATTATACTGGGTACTATTGAAAGGCATTTAAAGAATGATGCAACCATCAGGCACTGTCAACATGGGTTCACAAAGGATAAGCCCTGTTTAATTGATTTGATATCCTTCAATGATAGGGTCATCCACAGTGGATGTAGTTTTTCTGGATTTTATTAAGGCTTTTGATACTGTCCCTCACAGCATCCTTCTGGACAAGTTGTCCAACTGTGGGATGAGCAGGTTCAAGGTGCATTAGGTGAAGAACTGGCTGAAGGGCAGAGCTCAAAGGGTTGTAGTGAATGAGGCTACATCTCGCTGGTAACTGGTCACCAGTGCTGTTCCTCAGAGTTCAGTTCTAAGGCCAGTCCTGATCAATATACTTATCAACAATAAGGATGCAGGAGTTGAATGCACCATTAATAAGTCTGATGATATCAAACTGAGAGGTGCTGTTGACAGGAGGCCTTGCAGAGGGATCTAGATATATTGGAGCATTGGGCTGCGATTAATGGGATGAAATTTGATGAGGAAATGCCAGATTCTGCATGTAGGACAGAGTAATGCCAGGCATAAGTATAAATTGGGAGAGGAGTGGCTGGAGAGCAGCCCTGCAGAAAGGGATGTGGGGGTGCTGGTGGCCTGTGAGTCAGCAGTGTGCCCTGGCAGCCAAGAGGGCAAACTGTGTCCTGGGGTGCATCAAATGCGGCCTAACCAGCTGGTCAAAAGACGTGATTATCTCAGTGTATTCACTGTTGGTGCAGCCTCACCCTGAGTACTGTGTGCAGTTCTGGGCCCTAAATTTAAGAAGGATGTGATGGTCCTTGAGAGGAGGGCAATAAATCTGGTGAAAGGGCTGGAAGGCATGTCCTGTGAGGAGTGGCTAAGGACTTTGGGCTTGTCTAGTTGGAGAAAAGGAGGCTGAGGGGCGGTCTCATTGCTCTCTACAGCTTCCTGAGGAGAAGTGGAGAGGGAGGTGCTGATCCCTTCTCCCTGGTATCCAGTGATAGGTTTCATGGGAATGGTTCAAAGCTGCACCAGGGGAGCTTTAGACTGGACATGAGGAAGCATTTCTTTACCGAGAGGGTGGTCAAACACTGGAACAGACTTCCTGGAGAGGTGGTCGATGCCACAAGCCTGTTGGTGTTTAAGAGGCATTTGTGCAATGCCCCTAATAGCATGCTTTAACTTTTGGTTAGCCCTGAATTGGTCAGGCAGTTGGACTAGATGATTGTTATAGGTCTCTTCCAACTGAAATAGTCTATTCTATTCTATTCTATTCTATTCTATTCTATTCTATTCTATTCTATTCTAACTTTTCAGAAATTCTTAAATTATTTTAGCTGGAACTTACCAAACATTGCAGTGTGAAACAGGTTGTTGTCACTGCAACCCTCAGCCCAGAGAACTGAAGTGTGAAATAGCTTCAAGAGAGTCCATTTTTCAACTGGGAAGCACTGGGCAGCCTTAAAACCAAAATCAGTGCCACTTAGGACACCCCATAGTTCTCTATGTTCGGAGCTTCTTACAGATCCCAGCTACAGGCTGTTTTATGATCAATGGGTATGAAGGGGTTGCGAGATTGAGTTCTGTTGCAGCCATGTCCTGAAGCATTTAACCACTATGATGGAAAGAGTCAAATCAACGTGGTTTCTCTAAAGGAAATACTGCCTCCTTGACCTTTTTAGTTCTTTGAATCTCCTAATAAAGCAGAATGTAGAGCAGAATTGGTAGTCATACTGTATCTGGATTTTTTTCAAGTGACTAGTACGTCTCCCTTAGGAGACCATTAAGGAAGATAGCCGTGGGCAAAATCTTGTTAGATTCTTGCCTCCATTCAGTGTACAAATGAGCACAGGCCTCGGGCCACACCAGCTGCACGCTGCGGTGCTGCCCAAAGCTTTCTAATAGCATCTCTCTTCATGCCTGTCCATCACGGTCCTTAGAGCTGCCTGGTCACATACCATCGGCTTTTCTTTGCTGCTGCTAATGATATGAGCTGGCGGGCCCGTCAGCAAGACAGCCTGTTTTCCAGAGATCAGTTTTCGCAGGATTCCTTTGTCTGTCCTCAGGAGACCCCAGCAACACTGACGGCATTAATAGCCCAAGCCAAGGAGTCTGGGAACTCCTCTGCATCTGCACTTCATCTGGATCAGAGAGCCGAAAGGGGAGGCAGAGAGACATTTCTTCTGTTTGGGAAAATAAAATGTATTTCTTATAAAGATGCTAAGGAAGATAAGGAAAGAATTGATAATGCCTCAATACAGACAATGAATCTGTTTAGGTTATGAACACTGGAAAAAAAAAAGAGACACACTCTTGCGATGCAAATTTACAACCCTTTAAACCCTAATAAAATCCTTCATACCCTGATCTGTAATCTCTTTTAATATTTTTTCTTTAAATAACTGAAGGCACAAAGATTTTGTGGAATGTAATATATCAGTATTACTGCAAGATGGGGAGAAAGTTAAGCTCCAAATCCCCAAAACAGAATCTCTCAACCAGTCCTTCCTCTGGTTTCAGATGCAGCACACACAAATCAATAAAACACACAGCTCCCTGTGGATGAACTCTGCTAAAAAAGTGCATGCAGCTCTGCCCTGCTTCTTGCTCCTCTCATCTGCTGCTAGTGTCCTAAAAAAATCCCAGTCACCCACTTGGGTCAATAATTAGGTGCACAAACTTAAAAACCTGAATGCTACCGTCTGGCTAGCTGTGGCACAGAACTACAGCTCTGATATCCATTGAGGCCCGCGTGTCTCCTCCATGTCAGACAGGAGATGCTTATCCAGAGACATTATGCAAATTTAAGAAGCACCTTAAGTTTGCAAGCAGCCTGGGGACAAAATTTCTGCCTCTTCTGTCTCCAGCTTTTATGCCCAACATGTGCCTGTACTGTACTTTGTCTGCCAGAGGCACAACCTCATTCTGTAACGTCAGAAAAGTAAATCTGCTCACAAAGTGCAGAATGAAACCAGTGTATTTGATACCTAGAATTGGCATAACTCAACCCAAAATTTGCTGTCTTCTAGGAAAATAATTCGACATAATCTAGAAGCTACATTCCAGATCCATTTGTCTTTTCATAGTATACATATTCATAATTCTAAAATCTCTGGAAAAATCTCATTTTTATACAGGCCAAGACTTTTCAAAAAGTGTGCCTAAAAGTCAGTGTCTGGAATCTGTGTTTAGACACTGCGATAACAGCTTGCTTCCCCAAAATACTAGTCCTCATAAAAGCCCTCAAGTGTGCAAACTGAAACTGCTTCGCTAATGGGAACTTCTGAAAACCAGGTTAATGGTCGGGTCTGATCATCTCACGATTTATACACAGGTGCACACTTTCAATGTTATACACAACGTGAGAAGTACCACTGCTTGCATCTTCTACACATGATGAAGTTGGGAAGCTTAGATTACATCTTTAGCTTTAAAAATCTTACAGAGAATCTGATAGAAAATGGAGTTGGAAAGTCCAGTCCTCTGTAACTAAACTGTATTTTTAATCATTTCCTGCTTGACTAACAAAAAATGCATATATATTATCCTTTTGATAGGGATACCCTAGTTCTGTAATGTGGAAGATAAAAGCAGGAACAGATATCTCCTGTTTTGTACACTATACATTCCTTTATCCTTGAGTATGGTAAGTATACCACTGTATAGAAAGCAAGATATTAAGGCATTGGGTCCTCCCTTTTGTCTACAAGGAAGTAATCATTAGTAGACATGTTTATAAGTAAGATTCCCACCAGTTCAGCTGGCCTGGAGTAAGGCTTGGGGAGAGAACCTAACATGTTGGCTACAAGGAATATAGGCAAATATAGAATAATACTAGCAGTTGGACGGTTTTATTTCTGCAGCTGAACCTGCTGAAAGGCAAGTCGAATGCAAGTAGTGATTAATAACAATAGCGTTTTTGTGTAAATAGTTTTCCTAGCACTATTGCTGACAAGTACATACTCAATTGAGTATTAAATATGTGTTAAGTATGTAAACAAACAAGTCGATGTATTTCCAAAACATTTTCCTTTTGCTGTTTAAATCCCATATATAAAGGTTAAAGTCATCAGTTTTCCTTCTAATGTCTCACTCCAGTTGATGAAAAATGAATCTTAATTAAGCTGTTTGAAAGGACTTTAAGCTTTTTCCAAACACTTTTCATGGCTTGGGGATTTTCAAAAGCAGATTTTAGTCTTCTTTTCCTAAAAACTAAATCCTTTCTTTCAATTATACTTCATACATATCAGGTTCTTTTACTAGATTATGTGCTTCTGTTAGAATAGCATCAGCAAGTGTTCATTTAAGCCTTACAGCTATTACACATAAATTTCTAGTTTATACGTTAACTTCTGAGAAGCCTCTGCTTCTTTATCCACATCACTTTTTTTTTTTTTATTTTATTTTTTTTCCAGGTAAGTTCACCCTACAGGAGTCCAGGAAACATTTCTTTTTGTTATCTGTGTTCAGAGAGACCAGAGACAAATAACTTCTCATGCTCTCTCGTGCTCTTACGCTCTCCTCCATCCAATCCTATTGAAACCTCTTCAGTCGGCACGGTTGCCCTCTCGGCGGGCCGGTCTGTAGCCACCCAGCTTCTCAAAGTGGCGGCTGTAGGTGAGACGCGAAGCTGATCTTGGACTGTTAACATCTCATAAAGTACTTCTGCAAGAACAAGAATGCTACTGTCGAATCTTGGCCATGGCCCAGTCGCGGCTAAAGACACTTTGACTGTCTAAAATCCCCCCTGGAATTTCAGTCAAATAACACGTTCCTTGCTGGAACTAAATACTCCAGAAACAGCTTGTAACGCCGTCGCAGTTCTTTGCCAAAGCGAAGCACTCGCTCCTCTCTATTGGATTAGTAAAGGATTCTTCTGGAATGCTGTTTTGTTACCGCGCGATGACTTTTTTAAAAGGGTCATTCGGCAGATAATCGCAGCGTTGCACAAATACGGATTTACCGGGGAAGGGCTTCGCCCCAGCCGGTGCCCCGGCGCAGCCCCGCGCCTCGGCACGGCAGCGGGAGCCGCGGGCACGGCCAGCCCGGCGGGCGGCGAGGCCGGCGGCTGAGACCCGAGGGCAGCCCGGGCGGTCACAGGAGGAGCCCAGTGGCTCCCCAGAGGGCAGCAATCCGTAAGGATAACATGCTGCCGCGGCGGCTCTCCCCTTCGCCCGACGTCTACGCTCCCCTGCCATGTAAAACGCGAGGTACAGCCGAGCTTCCTCGGCGTTTCCCCGCGGGGAAGGACACCCGCTCGGCTCTCCCCATCGAGGAGCCCCCGCCGGGCGCAGCAGCTCCAGCCCCGCTCGCCTCAGCCTCCCGGGGCCGCGCCGCGCCGCGCCGCCCCGCGGCATTGTGGGGGCTGTAGGCAGCCGCCGCCGCCGCCCGCGCCGCCGTTTCCCGCCGGGGCCGGGGCGGGACTGCAGCTCCCGGCGGCCGCGGGGCAGCGCAGCCCGGCCCGGCGGAGCGGCGGCGGCGGCCCCGGCACGGGGAGGAGCCGCTAGCGGCCGAGTCGGCCCGTCGCCCCGGCGCCGCTGGGAGAGGCCGGCTGCGGCGGCGGCCAATGCGAAACTGGCTGGTGCTGCTGTGCCCCTGTGCGGTCGGGGTCGCGCTGCACCTCTGGCTGCTGCTCAGCTGCCCCGGCGGCCCCGGGAGGCACCCGGCAGGTAGGGTCAAGGGCGAGCGGCGGGGGGCTGCCCGGGGCACCGGCATCGCGGGCGGCCGGGCGGGGCTCCCCGACTGCCGGGAGCCTGGCGAGGAGAGGGCTGGCGGGGCAGGGCGCTGGTGGTGCCGGGGGAAGGGGGACGCCGCGGGGCGGCCGGGGCAGTCCACGGGGCCGGGAAGCGAGGAGCCGCTCGGCGGCGGACCCGGGGAGCGGCCCGCGGGGCAGGGAGGGAGGGAGGGAGGGAGAGTCGGGGGGGGGGCTGTGGCCGTCCCCGCGCTGCGCAACGCCGCGGCGGTGCCGGCGGCTCCGGCGTTTCTGTGGCTGTGGGCAGCGCTTCTGCCGGCGGGTCTGCCTGCCGGCTGCCGGGCGAGGATGGAGACCGGGAGAAGCGCCCGGAGTGCCTGCGTGGGTTCGTCGGCAGGTAACGGCTCGTTACACCGAGCTGTGGAGGGCAGCGCTGGCTCCGCGACTTAAACTGGATGTACCGGCTGCGGTACGTGGTCCTTTGAGGGTGCCTTACAACTTGCCGTGGGGCAGCGGCCCCCTCTGAACACCTCCTGCACCACGGGTGCCCTTCCGCTCCCACTGAGGTGCGTGGGGAAGAAATTCCCGCCGATTTCACCTGTGTTGCGTCATTCCCATCTATAGAATAAGAATATGATTGTAAGAATAATTGATTATAAGAATAGCTCTTTGCACTGTGCTGTGTTTGCCTTAGCAGTCTTTAAAACCCTTGTGCTGCAGAAAGCTGTTCGTAGGATCGGGTATGGTCCAACGCATGTGAAATCAGACCCCTAAGGGCTTACCTTGTGCTCCTCATAAAATTGAGTTGTAGTCTTCAGGCTGCAAATCTGGATGCCTGGTAGAAACAGGCATCTGTTGGAACAGAAACTTTTGTCAGGTACCCATAGGTGCTGTTTGAGAACATTAAGAAATACTCTACAGGACATCTGAAAAAAATGATAAGGAAACAATGGTGAATTTTTACCGGAGATCTGCTTAGAACTCTGTTTAGTGACCTGATAGCCTGTTCACTACTGAGGCCACGCTTTGCGACCGGTGCCTGTTCCCTGTGCAGAGTGTACACAACTGTGAGGAAATGAGGACCTGCTGATTTCTGGTGGTAATTAATAACGCAGGTGTGAAAGGCACAAGGTCAGTCATTTGTGTAGTCCGAAGGCGGTGGAGTTGCACGGGTGTCTCTGTGCCTGTATTCTGGCCAATGGCATATCAAATGAGCGGTGGTCACGCTTGAATTATAAAAGAACGACAGTTCTAGTTGTTAGCCTGAAGCGTTTGAATTGTCTGGTTGGTTTTGTTCCTCGTCTTTCACAGTGCTGCTTTTGTAACTCCAGTCCATTAATTTAGAGTTGGAAGTGGCAGTGTGAAATCCCATGATGAGCTTTCCTGCAGAAATGTGTTTTCCACTAACAAACACTTCTAAAGAAAATCCAGAAGTTTCTCAGTTGGGGAAGGGAGTGAAGCAGCTTTGGTCTTTAGGCGTTCACTGTTTCAAACAGCTATTGGAGTTTGTGTTTGTTATTGTGAAACTATGTTGCATTGGATAATGTTAGGATAGCTGGGATTAAAAAAAAAAAACAAACCTGCTTTTTTAATACTGAAAGAGTAAGTGTACATTTTGTTTGTGCAAGGGTTACTTAGTTGTAACTATTGAATAACGTATTCACATCGAGGAGAGAAAAACTGATGCCTCTCATAAAAAGAGGACTTCCATCATCTGTAGGAAAATGCTCAATACTGTACGTGCTCTCTTTCTAGGCCTGATCCTTGTATGATCATTTAAGGAAGAGTCTGCCTCTTAGCCTTCAAAGTGCTGTGAAATGTACAAGCCGTAGGTATGGCTGTCTTGGCAGAGGAAAGAAGGATGAGCTAAGGGACTTCTTTTATCTCTGTTGTCTTCTATGTTATATTTTTTTTTGTTGTTATTCAGAGTATTTTAGGAACATTAATGAATTCGTGTACAAGAGTAAAAAATGTTCCTATTTATTAAAAGGCTTCTTGAATCTGAAACTGTTTAGGAGGATCTGGTGCTGCCTGATAAAGCCAGTCTTGTTTCATTTGATTATTGAGTAATTATTTTTTTTTTCTTATTTACTGCTTCAGCTGCTCTTTATTACCTATTACCTGGAATCACTGGTGGTATGAATAAAAATTAAATCTGATCATGGGATAGTGTTTTACAGTAGCTGTGACATAAAAATGCATTATTTGTACGTTCTTTGATATTTCTGTGTAGTGTCCGTGTGCCTCAACAGTTGTGTAGTGCCTCAACAGTTGCAAAATTAGCTGCTGATGGAGGTCAAAGGCAGAGCGAACAGCAATTCTGTTTTTTTGAGGAGTTTAATTCACCTTTCAATAGTCATTGAGCACACGCACACAAATGGAAATTCGTTAAAAAGTGATAACCTGTTTTAGTTATTTACCTTGACATCATTGACTCACTAACACACGACTGGAATGGATATCTCTGGCCATCAGTTCTGCTTAGTTTTTCTAATAAGCAGCTCTTGATCTCTGTCTTAAAATAGCAGCCGGACAACCTACATGTGTTTAATGGATGGTTGAAGTGGCTTTTTGTTCGCATGGATTCCGATCAGTCTTAGGAAGAGGCTGTTCCAGAACCTTGTTGCCCTGATTAGAAATGTTTTCTCATTTCTGGCCTACACTTACTTGCAACTGGTTTATGCTCTTCTGTTCTTAAGCCTTTCGGTTAAAAGGGCCTTTCTCCTCCTTCAAGTACATCTCCATCATGTAACCATAGAGATCAAAGGTATCTGTTTTAAAGCTTTGTTTTCTTAAGATGAGCAAATCAGGTACTTCTAACTTCTACTGACAAAATAGGCTTTCTGTTTCTGCAAAGAAGTTCATTTTTGTTGTCTATAGGTCAGATGATTTTAAATGTAAGCAGTGTTTCAGTCTTCATTGCTTCTCTTCCTCTATTGGAAGTATCTGCTTTAATAAAACCTTCTTCTTAAGTACTCCATATGAAATGCCTGTAGTCTGCCTGCATGCTTTGGCCCTTAGTTGTGTCTCTCCCTGTGTAGTACTCTGACTTTCTCTGTGTTCATGATCACATTCACCTTGGTGTCACAGAAGATAAGAGTACACTTCTTGTAGGCAGTACTCAATAACTGGGGAAAAAAAAAAAATAGGATCAGTTTCGAGACCAAAGGCACTGGCCTTTGTTTCAGTGTGTCCTGACTTTGGTAGCTCCTTGCATTCTTTTTGTTCATCGGTTAATGGGACTGTAATTCACATTTCTGAGCAAGGCTTGTGCAAGAATGTGCTTTTAGGTTTAATTGAAGTTCTCGTCTAACTGGTTACGAACAAGTGCTCTCCAAAGGAAGTTCGTGGGTAGGAAGCTTTAGTGGATTTCTGTAAAAATCTTAGCTAAATGCTAATTATAAAATGACCTCAGAAACTTGAGAAAGAACAGACAGACCTGCATTTAGCACTCCAGGTGGATTCATTGCTAATTGTGTGTTTTAATTGACGGCACAAGTCTTATTGAGTAGGAAATTACTCACTGTAGGGCTTCAGTTACAGTGCCTAATGAGAAAGTCCCACACATTCAATGTAATGTGCTGCTACTTTGCTGATGCTGATGCCCTTTAAGACATTATTCCTGTTACATCTCTAGGGGCGTGTGGCAGCTAAGAATCGGCCCTTTTGGTTTTGTTAGAGTCGATCTTTTTTACTAGTGAATAATTATGCAACAGATTAAAACCCACCATTTTCTAGAAACTGCTTGTGTGCCATCTGTTGTCCTGTGGTTCAGCATGTACTTCTTCAGGCGTTGGCCTAATGGAACTGTATACAGACTGATGTTTAGTGATCTGCCTTGCAGAATTAGGGCTGTCCCTCTCATGACCTAGCCTGCAGGCATGAGAAGAGAGAGAAGGAGGGAGAGGTTAACCTGCTTTTGGCTTTTCAATACTGAAATAACAAAATATAGAAACAACCTCTGAGGTTTTGAGTGATGCTGTGCTCTGTAAGGAGGATTTCTGCCAAAATGTGATACTTTCTTAAGAAAAGATGTTCTCTGAAATCTGTTAAGCCTTTCTGTCAGGGAGTAGTATGCTTGGTCACAAAGTTATTTCATCTGTTGTAGGCATGTAAAGACTAATGGGCTGTTGGCTTTGGAAATTTAAACCTTCCAATTTAAACCTTCCATCAACAGGCCAGGTTTGGCATTGGCAGTAGCTGTGCAGTTCTGCGTAAAATGCCAGTTGTTCTCCAGCCTTCATCTCTGAGATCTTGCTATAACATTCTTTTCCAAGGATGGGCCATCCCCAACAAAAACAATCCCCTCACCTTTGATGGGCTGGAAATAATTGACAAAGAATCCACAATAAAGCTGGCAGCATTTTCCAACTGAATTGGGATTTTTTTAGCTTTTGCTGTTATTCTGTAGACTGATGTCTGAGACATTGCAAACTACTAATGAGCAGCACTGGAGTTGAATTTTTGTGTTTTGGCATTGGAGTAGGGGGCCAAGAGTACCAGTTCTGCCAGAGTTGGAGACCAAGGCTTGTGGCTGAAGGAAGCTCTTCACCAGTTGTCTTCTAAATTGCCCACTGAGTAGAACAGTCAGAAGGGAGCACGTAGCTTTCTCTGGGAGCAGGTTTTTGTCCCATGGCATCAGGGAATGGTAACTACTTTTCAAAGGAAAAAGGTGCTGCGCTTCCCAACCCCCTGCCTGTCTTTCCCCACCCCTCCACCCCCCAAAAAAAAGAGGGCATCAGTTTCAATGTTGCAAAAAGGATTTGCTTTATTCCTTTTGTGTCTATGCTTCTGATGCTTTGGCCGTTGTTCCCAGACTTGTCTACAAGTGTGCAAGTGCTGTACCATTAATGGTGTTTAGAGCACCATCATCCCACCAGTATTACTATTGTCACTTTGCAATTTAAAAGGACCCTGCTGCCTTATTTCTTTAAGGGAATGCTATTGATTAAAAAAAAAAAAAAACCACACCGCAAACAACCACAACTCTGCCTACGGAGGTTTTTCTCTTTGAATCTGTAGAGCTTGCTTAAAAGCTTGTCTAAAGGCTTGTCTGTCCCAAGGAATTCTGTGTTCCCGCAGAAATCAGCGGTGCACATCTTGGTGATTTTTAGCTCTAATATAAAGTAGGTACTGCAAAGGGGGGTCATGTAGCTCTGCTTGCAGAGAAACCTGTAATGCAGATAAGCTATAGCAGATTACGTTAAGTGAAGAAGATCAGAGAGGGAAAGAGGTGCCTTTGCTCTTTGGTTTGTTCTTTTTCTGCATGTGTCAGCATTCTGTGAATACAAACCTTCTTTATATTCAGTTAATTCCTTCCTTCGTGTTTGTTTGGATCTTTCACAAAGCAGCGCAGAAGAAAAAGGCATTAAAAAACAGGAATGTGGTCGCAAAGTTGTAAGAATAGGCAGCCATAACCTGGAATGTATGGGAGGTTTTTTTGGAGGGTGTTGTTCCTTTTTAGTCTTATCTTATGAAGTAGATTAGTTGAGAATATTCTAAATAACTTCTGTCTTGCCTACTTAGTTCAGTTCTTTTCTGCAGCCACATGGGTAGCAGAAGATACAAAGCCCAGCCTTATTCTTGGAGCTCACTTATTCTAGCAGTCTCCAGTGGAGGTTCTCTAGTGCATGATAGTGCAGGTAAGCCTACACCACTGTGTTTCTCAGTGCAGGCACTAACAACAAGTCTTTTCTCTGTCCAGTCCAGTTCCGTGAAACACGGGGACTTAATCACTTTGGGGACTGCACACTATGTCAAACTTTACTGAAAATGACTGGCAAATTGAGTAGTTGGTAGGGGACTCATCAGTAGAGATACGTGTAGCAAGATCATATCTACCTTGTTTGTTGACAAAATCAAGCTAAATGATCTTTCAGTCTTCTCATCTCCTTATAATAACAGTAAATATAATTAACAGCTTAACTTGACATTTTACTTGAGAATCAGTCTCACAGGAAGAAGAGATGCATGTTAATCTTTGTAGTTTGGGGTTCTGGAAAACTTCAAGAGCTGTTGACTGCTGCTGAGATGGTTAAAATCTGACTAGGGCTAGCAGACTGACTGTCAGCAGTGACCTCTTTCCATGGCCAACTCAGCAGGAGGCACACTTTGGCATCTCTAGCCTTGTCTTCCAAGGGCACCACAGCTTCCTGCTCTATATATGCACTTGTTTACCTTTTCCTGAGTCTCTCCCTAACTTTGATCTGTTGGTGGTTCTCAGTCAAGCTTGACAGACAGGTGGAGGTCTCAAAGAACAGCGTTTTTATCACGTTTCATGAAAATTGGTGACTGAGAATCCTGTGAAAGCTTACTGCAGCTCATACTGACATGAAAAACTGTACTAATAGAAATACATGTATGGTCAGACATCAGAGAATTGTATGGGAGTCTGTCCGTACAAATATCACAGCCCAGGAAAGCTTCAGTAGGAGCTTCTTATTAACCGTGTGACACAAGACTCTGGCAGACCGGACTTCAGTAGTCTTGGAGCTGACAGAAGTACTCCTTACAGTTGCTGTACAGAATTAAGTGGATTTCAGCAGCTGAGAGCGAGCTGCTTCCTTTCATGTTTTTGTAGCTTTTGCTGTGGGTTAACAGCCTTGAGCAAAACAGCGAAGTGAAAGCAATTTTGTTCCTGATGCTAAAAGAGTGTAGGGTAGGCATTGCGCATTTGGCTACTTATATTCCACTGAGAAGTCTTGTGCTGCATGATGCAGCCAAGGTGCAGCTTTAAGACAGTAAGAATTCAAAAGCAAGACAACTAGTGATAGTGTGACCTTTCAATTGGAAAGGCTTTCTCTCCTGCATACCTTCGGTTAGCAACATTTTTAGGGTTTATCGTGGAATGTGATATGTAGCTTTTTTCTTTTTCTTACCTCTCTCCCTCTTCACAAACCACAATATTTACAGGGTTTTATTTTGTCTTTGTAATTGAAAAATTTAAAGGCTTAATTATCTTGCAGAACCAGTTTAAGGTAAGAGCGATATAGTATGTATTTTTTAAGCCTATTACCAGTGCTTAAAATTTTGGCCTAAGAATGCACAAAAATAGAATATAAAATAAATGAGTTTGGTCCCCAGTGGCAAGTATTGATTGCTTGTATAAATTGTTATTGTTGACTTGGAGGTCAGCAATGTTTTCTCTTAAATTATGTTGCATCAGAGTATATATATCCACATATCTGAATTATCCTTATAAATGAATAATAGCCTTAGTCTTTTTTTTTCCCCTGTGCCTCTCACTTTATCTCCCATTTTTTTTAGTAGTGCTAGTTCAGAGAGGGACATATAAATCTCTTTTCCTGAAAGTTTAGCAAGTGTTATTCCTGCTTTTCCATAGGAAGTAGAAACATTTGCTAACAAACAAAGAGCTTATGCATTACATTTTTGCGAAGGTAAGCTGTCTTTTTTTTTTTTTCCATTTTCAGTGGTTTTAAAAGTAAAATGACATAACCCTTGAGACAAAGAAGACAATGTTCTGAAGACAGACCACTGTAATGCTACCTTACTAAGCCTGAAGATGGCCTAAAACAAGAAAGAGCTGTCTGTTCTGAAAGCAGTAGTGTATTAATTCTGAAGCATCTGTTACATTAATGTTATTCCCACGTGAATGGCTCATAAGGAAGAGCTTCATTCATTTTAAAATATAAACTAATTAAAAGTATGTATATTTGATTTGAATAGCTTATTTTTAGTTTGTTTTTTTTTTAAATTGATTTAAGCCATCTTATGCTATTCTGAGTCAAGTGACTCCGTAGACTTCTGCTCTTAGTTTTATTTTTCTTTAATTTTGATTTCATGAAATGGTTCTGCTTCTAATTAAAAGTGATATCTTATAAATCAAATCTGTGTAAACAATACCTCGTGTGCAGTCTACAAACATGTTGGTCCTCCTATGAGATTTATATTGGAAGGCTTGCAGCAGAAGCTGTTTTAAAGAATAATCAAAGGATGGAAGAAGAACAAGGAAAGGATATGTGAGAAGGAATTATGAGACTACAGAGGAATTTTCTATTATGCTATAGTCTTATAAACATGTGGCTGTCTCATGTACCTCTGCTGTCATGGAGACCTGGCAGATCTTGACTAAGTAATGACCTCTGAAGACATACAGAGCCTCTGGATAGCTGGTATTTACCAGCATGAAAGAAAACTAAAATTGTATTCGGATTGGGCAATGTGTTTGATTTACAAGTTTCTTCAGATGTTATATAGCGCAGTAGGTTTGTTGCTCTGTCAGCAAACAAATTATACTCCTGAACCTTGCCACCAATTCATGTATGGCTGTTGTAAGAGATGTAGAAGTTGACTTCAGTGAAAAACCAAGGAATGGAACTAGTGGCTTCCTGCTCAGGTTTTTAAGTCATTCTGAGCATAAGTTGATGTAAACTTCTCTATTAAGAGGATGTTCATTGATTAAGTTATTGATAAGCTTGTAGCTGTTGTCAGTACTTTCTAGAAAATCAGTGTTTCCACGCTTAGAACTAAAATATTTAGCGAGAAATAGACTGGGAAATGTTTGCCCATGGAAACATCACTCTGTACTTACCCTAGTCTTGTACTATTCTATGAATCGATTACAGAGCAGTGCTTTATTTGGCTTTGGAACTAGGCAGTCAGGTGCAAGCCATTATCAGTAGCCCTTAAAGCAAAAAAAAAAAAAAAGTACTGAAATCTCTTGGTGGTAATTCAGCTCAGAATAAGGCCAAGGCCTCTCCACTGCATGCTGCACACTGAAGGTGGAATATAAGGCTAGATGAATGTCTGTTGGGATTTGGCACAGCAGTTCTTGTGGCAGGTGCTGTGAGGTCCTAGGTTAGTGAACAGTTGTAACAAGACCCATCTATCTTCTCAGTTTCAGAGTGGAGAAAGGGGATGCTGGAACAGAAGGTAGAATCTGGATTATAATTCAGCTGTTTCTAGTGGGAGTACACAATACAGACTTGGTAATATTTTTCGTCTCTTTAAAATTAGATTTAAAAAAAATCTTGTCTGTGCTGTAGGCAGTAGTTTAGAGGGCCTTCACATTTACATTTGTTTTCTTTATTTGTAGCCTATTGGGAAAAAAAATAGTGAGATGAGAGGAAAGCAATTCTTTGCTAAAGCTAAATATAAAACTCTCTTAACTCTTGAATGTCTGATAAATTAAGCTAAACAAATTCACTTTAGCTACTTGCCTGACTTTGCAGGCTTTACGTCAGAGCTCCTTGGGTCTCTGTCTCATCATAATCTTGCTTGAAATCAATTCCAGCTTTCGTGATCTCTAAATTAAGACAGCACAAGCTAAATCATGGATTATTAGGTATTGATGGTGACATCCAGCTATGAATAAAGCCAGAGCATTCCCCTGTGTAGGGATGTAATACCCTGTGTGAAGGCAGAATGGTGTTCAACTTCAAAAGGTTAGAAATGACAGGCCTTGACATACTAGACTGAAATGCTGAGGCAGGAAGGTGGTCCAGCAGTTTTAAAAGGAAGGGACGAAATGAGCATATTTCTGAATCTGACAGGCCTTAATTTTTTTTTTTTTTTCCCTAGGTAGAATAATGGTGAATTCTAACAGTGCAGGCCTGGTACCTGTGATGACAACCTCCAGGCTTTAAGATAAGTCATGCTGGAGGAGGTATCCATGAGCAAGCAGAAGGCCCAGACTGTCTCAAGAGTTTTGCAGAGGGAACAGTAGGACCTTGTGTCTTGCCCACAGGGTTTCTGATGGCTGATAGGCAAGAGAAACCCAGCAAGAGCATGTTCTCAGGGGAGCAGTTTGCTCATAAGACAGGCAGGCAAATATTTAAAGAATGGAAGATGCTGTCAATCAAAACCAAGGCTTATGTTCTTGCCTGCTTTGTGAGTCACGGTTGCTTAGTTTTGTTTACCTGCAGTGACTTGCATAGTTCATGACAGTGAAGTTTTCCTAGATTACTAGTGAAAGTTTTGGCATGTTGAAAATGTTTCCCTGATTCTGAACCAGGAATGCAATAGTAATTCTGCTTCTTGTTTTTAGTCTTTCAGGTTCCCAGTACTCTTGCTTTTGAGATGTGTTTTAATTATTGCTTGCAACTCAGACTTGTTGTAATACACGCATATAATAAATCTATGTCACTTTATATTTCTAGGTCCACTGGCCTTCTTTCCTCAGTGGAAGCTGAAACATTATGATGTTATTGTAGGTGTTTTGTCAGCTCGACACAATCATGAACTGCGCAGTGTTATAAGGAACACTTGGTTCAAGCACCTGAAACAACATCCTGCACTGAGCCAACGGTAATCTCAAGTGTTTTGTAATCTGGGGCTTTTGGGGAGGGGAGACTATAATGCTTAAATATCTTGATTTAATCTTTTTCTTTAAAAAAAAAAAATTCCTTTTTTTGCTTTATTTGTGAGCATCTTGTACTCTTGTAATTTTTTAAATCTGCTTAGTGATATATAATAATACTTCTTGTTCTGGGCTGTAACTATTTTTTATACAAGGAATAAAATGTAATTGTTTTACTGTTCACTGCTGTTTGTTTTTGCAATTAGTTGCTACTGTTCATTAGTGATGTATAAGGCTTTCCCTTTTTGGTGTTGCAATGTATACTTTGTACAGTATGCAACTTGAAACGCTTAGTAATCTAGGATTCTTGAACGCAGGCAGAATCGTGTTTGATGAGAGGACCGCAAAAACTCTTGCAACAACCTCAACTCTAAAGTTCAGGTTTATTTCCCACTGAATCGGGTGCACCAAACTGCTGCACCGTTTGCAGCAGGTTGCTTGCATAGACCTGACAGTCTACAGACACAGCTCTGTTCTTGCTGAGAAAGTTCTGCTGCAGTTCCTTGCTGGCAACATTGTCATCTTGATAGCCCTCACGTCTTGGTTACTGCCTTGCACTAGAAGCTATCTACCTTTCACAAATTTGGTGTCAGTATGCAGTTTCGAGTGAAGCATAGCTGCTTTGGTCATCTAAAAATGTGACTTTTCATAACTTATATGATGAGTTCCAGGAGGATATTTAGCTGCTAGGTGAAAGGCTAGGATAAAGTGGATCCTCTTGCTCTTGCTTATCATCTCCTGACTGTGTCACAACCATGATTGAGGCTGGAAAGAGCAACCTGTTGTTTTGCTACAACCCAAAATTGAGACAGTTCATTGTAACACATAGTCTCTGGAGTTGTTCCTCCTTTGATGCTATGTATATTTTTTCTTCTTATTATTTTTTTTCATTGCCTTTTGAATGCAGAATATTTAAACAATCTTGAATTAAGTAACAAAGCCAGACAGGGAAAAGCAGGTCTTCAGGGTCCCTCAGTGTTACCGTAGGTCTTTTTCTATTTAGTGTGCTGACTGTCTCGTATCCCATTCCAAGTTGCCAGTCTTCCTGCATCCTCATTATGAAATTTAAAATGCTAAATGTGGGTTTGGAACTGAGCCCCTATGAGGGGATTCATATGGTTGCTCTACAGACAGACTCTCACTGCCGATTTTTAAGGGGTTCAAAATCTTAATCCTGTGAAAGACAAGCCATTGTTATGAAATAAGTTTATTGAAGATGGAGGGAGGAGGGAAGAGAACTGGTGTTAATAAAACCAAATTATTTTAGTGTCCTTGTGAAGTTTATAATAGGTGCGCATGGTTGTGCTGTGCCAGTGGAGGACAGAGAAGACCCCTACTCCTGCAAACTACTGAACATCAGTAACCCAGGTATAGAAATTGACTTTTAAAAATTCTATGACCTGAACTAGAACTAATCATCTTTTCTGAGAGTAGTTCAGGGTGCTTAACTGAGACAGCCAGTCTTGAAAATAAATGCTGCCTAGAACTTGCTGTCTTAACAGTTCCATGATCCTCCTGCAAGTACCATGTGCAGGCGTGAAAGGGAGAGATCTTTGGGAGTGTGAAGGGAGACCATTGACTTCTAATGGATTTGTGTTTTCCTTGCACCAGGGGACAGTCTCTCCCATATAACCTATATTTTTACTCGATCCCTGTGTAAAATGAAGTTGGAGAGAGCCAGAATGACCTGGTCTAGTGTCATATGTGAAGAAAATAGCCAAGCGCCAGAGTCTCAAGTGTCAGATGGACTTCTCTGGTGATAAAGTGAATTCTAAGCAAACCTGGCTGATAGGTTTTTCAGATTCTACTCTAGAGAGAGAACAATTAAGAAATGTGCCATGGGTAAAACATGAAATTCTGCTATACAAAAATTCCTAACTGAAATTGTAAATTCTTCCTGTCACCTTTTTTTTTCTATTTAATTTTTTCTCTTTAATTGCAAGTTAACTAAGGATTGATTAAGCCATGATTCATCATAAAATTAACTTCTGTTACTTTCTCTTTGAATGGCAACATCCACTGCTTAACCCATCTCCCAAGAATAAATGGTACCTCAGGGCATAGGGAGGTGATAATGCCAAAAAGCAGGCAGCCAAATTAAATGGAGGTGTATGCCATTTTGATACATGAATAATTATTTTAATATGCTAATATACAGATATTCATGCAGTCAAATAGCATTTTATCTTCACTCTGGATTTTTTGTATTTCTAGTCTTTTCCCTGTGGATAAGTAGTCATTGACTTGCAATTGCTGGTAACCTGCAGATTCCTGCATTGCTCTGAGTTTCTCCTTGCTGCAGTCTGCAGCCAGTTGTATTTTCTTCTCCTCCAGTATTTGATTATCTTTGTGTGCTTGCGAGACGTGCTAATTAATCGCAATACTTTGCGTGTATCCAATGCACTGTATGTGTATCTAGTTCAAGAACTATGAAGTCTTTTCACGTTACCTCTGTCCTTTTTCATACAGTTTTGAATCAGGAAATTGAAGCATTTAGTCTCCCTGAGGACATACCTTCTGTGCTATCTGAAGACAGAATTGTTAGTGTGAACTTTCGTGTACTTTACCCCATTGTCATTACCAGTCTTGGGGTGTTTTATGAGGCTGATGGGGTCGGATTCCAGAGGAACATCACTGTGAAACTGTACCAGGCAGAACATGAGGTAGAGTATTGTAGTTATCTTTTGAAAGCCAACTAAAGCATGCTGTCTCTTTATTGGGATTAAGTTCTTAGAGAAAGCAACATGCTGTGTTGATGATTTAGAAGAGGAGTACTTAACTGACAAGCATGTGAATTATATTTTTCTTCTGTTGCATTGTAAATTCTTATTTCACGGATATATATATATACACACAGATATCCCGGATAGGGAAAAGATGAAATTCACAAAGTGCTATGACTTAATTTAAAGTCCTTTTGAAAGAGCACTTACATGTATTCCAAGACACAATTTTGATTGCATTTGAGGTTGTAAAGTGTTGATAGGTATTAAGGAATAAAAAATATAGTGTTTAAAACACGTGCAGAAAGACACATTTTGTACTTTCAAGCAGAGAGATGTAATTTTTTTCTTGTCTGTCTTCTGACAAGACATTTTGAGATTTCTAGAAACTGATATTATTTACTGGTAATAATGAAACTTCATTGATAATTCCCCCCACTCCCAAGATGTTATGGATTTGATAGAACAACATAGTGCTAACTTGGAGGAAAAAAATCATTGAGCATGATTGTTGCACTTGATATATTGCATTTATCTCTACTAATAACTTGTTAGGCCAATTTCAAGACTTCTGGCTATGCTACAGTGGAAAAAAAAATTAAATTTAAGCTAATTAAAATTAAGTACAGAAAATATACTGACATATGGCTTTTACGATGAACTAGCAAAAAAAAAGTATACTGTAATCAGATTTATGTTTGCTAAATGGTAGAATTCTAAACATTGAGAGCCTAATAACTTGATCTGCACTAGCTTTTTACTTACAGGGAAGGAGAAAAATTAGTATGATAGGAGTGCTTGGAGACTGTTTTCAGAAGATTGGGAATCTGTCAATGCAGCATCTTTATGTCCTTTATTATTCCCTAAGAGCCATTTGGTGGCCTGTGTAATATAGCAGCAATTAAGTTTTAGGGGTCAGCATCCTCTGCTGCAATTATCAGTGGTCAGCTATTTAAACACAAGTCAGGAAGTCTGTAAAGTGAGAGATGAGTCAGGCTCTTCCCCAGATGATGTGCTCTGTTGGTTGGATTCTAGTTGAACTTGCACTCTTGTTCCATTGCTGCTTGCTTCCGTCATATCAATCCAACACTTGAATTCTGAGGAGTCTGAGACTGTTGTGAGAATAAAACTTTCACTAAGTTTTATACGATCAATAAACTTCTTTCCATTGTAACTAACAGAGATGATCAAGATTTGCATAATCTCACACCACTTTTAACATGTGTGTTTCCTGTGGTTTTGTTTTGTTTTTTGTTTTTTTTTTTTTAAATTTTCTGTCGTTCACAGGAAGCTCTCTTCAGTGCTCGCTTTAGTCCACCAAGCTGTGGAGTGCAAGTGAACAGATTGTGGTACAAGCCAGTAGAGCAGTTCATTTTGCCAGAGGTATGTGCTGTATCAGAACTGCCTGCAGTTCTTTTAAGTCAGCTGGAGAGACTGACTGATAAAACTGGCCTTTGCTTGAGGGAGTAAAGAGCAAGTGAAAACCTCCAGAATGTTAGTTGAGGGAATATGCTGTGAAATCCAGAATTTCTTTTTCACCATCTCATTATCATCAGTAGTTATAAAGCAAAAGCCTGAAAAACATAAATGGATTAAAAAATGACATTGACAAATAGTAGCAATTTCAGAAACCTTTTCAGTTTGAGTGAAAATTGTACCTGCTTCAGTCCTGTGAGAGAGTTTGTCAGAGAATGGGACACTTCTTTCTCCCTCCTGCTTTTTCAGACATTAGTACACAAGATAAAGAGGGGAGGATGGCATGAATCTCTAGGAAACAGCTGGAAAAGAGATTTTTGCTTCTGATGTCTTGGACATAACAGCAAGATATCGTGTGTTACATTTGCAATGACAGTATTAGTTGAATAGATGTTATCAAGAAGCTCTTACTGAGGGCTACTGGCATTTTGGTTATTCCTCTTCTAGCAGCACTAGTGAGGAGTTACTCATTCATCGAACCATGCAAGGAAACAAGAATTAGAACTTCAAGATCATCTTTAGTAGGCTCGATCTGTAATATACTAGATGGAGTATGTGGCGCACAGAAGACTGACATTTGGGTTTTTAAAATGTGTCAACATCCTACAGCAAAAGAAGTTTTTTGGGGTTTTTTTTTGGTTTTTTTTTTTTTTTTTAGAATGAGTGCCTCAGAGATCTCAGAGAAGACTGCTCTTTGGACAGTAATGAGTGTTAGCGTTCTTGTTTGTCCTGAGATACCATTTCCTAAGCTGACACGGCAGGGTCTAAAGTTTTGTTTTGTTTTGTTCTTTTGGTTTTTGTTGTTTTTTTTTTAAATCCTCTGAAATTGGGGGTGCAGTCCAAGAGTAGCATTTTAGTATCGGGATGCAGAACCTACTTCTGGCTGCTTAGGAAGGAAAGTGATTAAACACAGCAGGAACAGAATATAGGTAGGAAATAACCTGATATTGCTACAGTGAAGGTTTTTTGTATATGAGTTGACTCAGAATGAGAATTCTAGTTCAGCAGACCCTCCCAGGTACAAGGAGTTGTTCCTGATGAACCAGTGGTCTTTCACTAGATATGCCAGCTGCAGTTTTTGGCCGTTTCCCTCCATTTAAATATTCTCCTATATGACTGGACCTTTACTGCTATTTCTGTAAGTTGTCTTTGAGTCTGGGTTGTTTTGTTATGCAAGAAATTAAGTGTTTTATGAAAGAATGGAGCAAGAGAAGCCTGAAGGGGAAGGAGAGGACATTTGGGGCCAGTTTAGTTCCTGATTTATTCCCTTGGCTCTATAAGAATGAATGTGTTTGGAAACCTGCACTTTTTAAGGGGAATCTGCAGCTTATTAATTGGTTTATCATCTTGAACAGTTTTTACTGAATACTATGCAAGTTTGTTATGCTGGGAGAAGACCTTCTGGATGAGCAGACCTTGCAGTGTTTTGTGCCTCTGTTTTAACAAGCTAATTTAATATCAAAACGATTCAGGGTTTTTTACTTTTTTAAAAAAGAGTATTGATTAGCTGGTAATTTGATAGTAAAACATGCAGGCCTTTTCCCTGTAAGACTCTGTTCTGAGGTACTAAAATTCTAGGCAGTTGTAATTTTGCTATAAACGATTGCGTTTTTCCTGAGAAGCAGATGGAACATATTTCATTTAGAAAGGGGATATTAGTATTCATATATTTCTTTGTGTGGGCTTCCATAATCTGATACGTGTCATGTGCTGAATGATTACAGGATAACATGATGTTTCTAATGTAGATTAATAGGGCTTGTGCACAGCGTGCAGTCTCCTGTGATAGTTAGGATGCTGAACCATGCAAGATGATTCAGAGGAGATAGGACACCCACGTGCTCCTATCTACTTGTTTGAGAGCAGTAAATTTAGTGAACTGTCTAATTGTCACAAGATGGTTTCTGAGACAATATCTATTCTCTGCCTTTCCACCTTCAAGAAGTAATGGATTGTACAGACTGCTGAAGAGCGTCATTCATCTTCCAGCTGAAGTGCTGCTCTTTCTGCTCATTTTGGGGAAAGAAAGGGAAATGCAGCATCAGAATGAGCATCTGGCAGGCCAGATTGTCAAAGCCAGAATCCATCATTCAGCTTTGGAGTGACTGAAAGCACAGAAGAGCAGAACCACTAGCAGATAACCAAAACTCACACAGGGGCTCTTACAGCCAAGTCTTAGCAATGCACTTATTTTGTCAAAAAGCCACAGGCCTCTTGCGTGAAAATGGGACTCTGTACTGTGCGTACTCTGTGTGACTAATGGGGAGTAGTTGGAGGAACAAAAACCACAGCACTGTTTAACATTAGGAAAGGAGCTTGGCAGGGCTGCATTATGTTAGTACACCTGTTCGGTATTCACTGTAAATGCCACTGCGCTCTGGCAGCAACAAGGCTGGAATTTAAATGGGGAAAGCCAGATGATGCAGTCTCAGGTGTGCCACTAATGTTTTGCTTTTAGCATTTTCAGGCCTCGGCTTTCATTAAGTGGCTTAGAATAAGAATAGCTGAAGGCTAAAGTCATTAGAAAATTTGCTTACAAGTCTCTCAATCTGGAAACTAATGATAGTTTTCAGCTTTAGGACACCTTGCACTGAGGTTCACTGGTAATAAATGATTAAGACTCCTGATACGTTTGAAGTCAGTATCAGTAATTGTCAGTGGTGAGAATTTTAATGTTTCTTGTGGCTGAGAAGTGAAAGGATTCTCAGGCTCACTAAACAACTTACCAAAGGTTGTGTCTGTAAACAGGGCACAGAAGTGGGAATAGAGCCCAGTCTCTACAGCAAAAAACATTGGAATGGGAGATGACAGCTACTGCAAATAGAGAAATTGAGCATGTGGGTTTTACTGTACAGGGTGTTCAGCAGTCCTGCCACTAAAAAAAGTCTTAGTAGTGGTCCATTTGTTTTGATAACTGACAGGTAATTAAACAAATAAGTGGAAGGTATTGAGCATGCAACTCAGGCTTGAATAAACACTGACTAGCTCCATTATTAGATTATAAAGCTGGCATTATAAATAACAGATGGGAGACTTCTGAAATATGCAGCTGTCATTAAGTAATGAGACTGCTGCAGATGTTAAGACCTACTTCTAGAGGAAAGCAAATAATTGAGCTGAACTCTAAGCTAGACTTAATGATGTGTCAGTAACTGAAGCGTTTCTGGAGTACAAGGAACCTAAAATGGGGAAGAGCTGAGAGTTTAGTACAAGTAAGCAGACTTTTACAGCAAAAGAGATGCATCTACAAATAGTTGAAACAAGTTGTTTCTCTGTTCCAAGGTCCACACTAGCTACTAGTGCTTTTCCTGTGAAATTGGGAGAAACAAAGCAGAATGTGCTTATCTAGCAGTCAGGAGTATAACTACCCTACAACTACTCTACATTACCTTGTCATAAGGGTGAAATTGCTTAAAAAAAATAATTAAAAATATAATACTACCTGTACTCTTACCTGTACAACATACCACTTGTCATTTTGCATGTTCTCAGGAGTCTTCAGGAAAGTCGTACATAAAATGGGTAATAGTTGGACTGTTGGTGGATTTAGTTGAGATGAAATGCTTTTAAATGCAAGAATTTGCATGCACACGCATATGTATATATAAAAAGCCATGGAGTGACGTAACTTAAATCAACAGTTAAACCCTGAAAATTTTAAAGATGTTCACTTGTCTTTCTCCTCCTTTCCCTACCAGCTAAGATGTGAGGTCAGAGTTCTGTGACTCTCCTACAGTAGCTTGTGACAGCTTTGGCCGGATAGAGGTGGCTCTATTTTTTTTTTTGAGTTTTGCTGATGTCAGGATTGAGTCTCTGATCTCTGTTTTTGACAGATAACGAAAAAGCAGCACTTGTTTCCAAATCCGTTTTAACATATTCTCTTTGTAATGCAGAATTTTGTAGTTGATTTTTAAAAATTCACTTCAGGTGACCTTTGAGTGCCATCTTAATGTTAGAAAGCCAAAGCCTTTTACATTAGACTTCTGTTAAAACTTTAATGTTCCCGATATAGAGATTCAGGATTAGTCTTGAAGTATGATTGCGTGTTACTGAGTTTTGCAGATGTATTGCTTTTATGTAACTTGTTTTTATTGAAGTGTAAAACATCTGTTGTGCATTCAAGCTATATGTTGTGTGAAGTTGACTATTTTAAAATAAAAAAAAACCAACAAACTGATTTTCATCCGTTGAAGTCTTTGAATACCTGCATGACAGTGTTTTGCTCTCTTACCAGAGTTTTGAAGGTACTATTGTGTGGGAAAGCCAGGATCTTCAGGGCCTTGTTTCAAGAAACCTTCATAAAGTGATGGTGAATGATGGAGGGGGTGTTTTCAGAGTCATTACAGTGAGTCATGTCACTTGCCTTTTCACCATGTTTCTATTTTTCCTACTAGTCTTGGGTGTTTAGCATTTTGCTTTCCTGTGTTTCTCTGTAAATCATTAATTTGGTTGGGCTTCTCCTGTTGTCTCAGAGGGGAAGTTTGCCTGGGAAAAGGACAAGGGCATGTGAAAAATGATGGTAGTAAGTGGCATTTTCTTTTATTTTGAAGGGAGTAAAGTTCACCCATGGTGTGAAGCAGTATCAATATATCAGAGGTGGCAAAATGTGGGTCAAAAATCCTGTATTAAAATCCCAATCAATGGGACTAAGTCTGTTTTTTGGGTTTTTTTGGCAGTGTATCTCTTTTCCTGCCAAAGCATTTAAACATGCTGTGCTGTTGTAATTTAGCCAGAATAATTTTACATTTTGCTCTCAGTTTTCTAGTTTTCTAAAAGTTTCAGTGGTACTGCTAGTTTTAGGTGAAACTTCAAAAAATGCCACAAAACTTTACAGTTAAAAATCTTAGCCTTTCGTTATGCAGGTACCTAAACAAGAAGAGCTTTAAATTAATTTCATTCTCAGTTACCAGAAAGCTTCACACCTTAAACACACCAGTAATGAGAGATTAACTAATTTATTTCATTCCATTAATCTGTCTCTGGCAGGCAGGGGAAGGATCACTGCCACATGAACTCACGGAAGGTGTGGAGGGAGTAGCAGGTGGTTTTATCTACACTATTCAAGGTAAATCTGCAAAACATAGCACTGCATTTGATGTTACAATAAAACAGGAACTTTAAATTACAATTCTGAGGTAAAATTTGTGCTACCTCTATGAACTTGATCACCTTAAGTTTTCTTTTAGTAGAAACAATTAATTTCTTTCTAGTTTTCTATACCTAATGGCAATGTTCTGATGTGATTTCTTTGTTTGCCCTTCGTCAGCCATTCCAATTGACTTGCATCCTTTTATCTTTTTATTAACAGAAACACCATTTTTATGTAGACTCTCTTCTCTGTCCTTGTTTTTTGTTACCCAAACCTAAGTTAAAAAATGTTGTGCAATGAAACCTTTCCCTGATAATTTTCACATTTTTTTTTCCGGTCCTGCTACTGTTAGTAGTGTCATGATGTTTAATAGTAACTACTGATAGCAACTACCTAACATAGCCTGCTTTATCAGCTGTTTTGTTGCTGTTTTACACCTATTTCAGTAGAATATTTGAAGATTCTATAGGAGCTTCTTCCAATGTCCAAAGTCTCACCCAAGTAGCACTAGAGTTGATGAGTTCTTATTGATCCATCATAGCCAACATAAGCAGTCGCTTTCAGAGTATTGTTCCTGTGTTTTTGTAGCTAGACCTGGCAGATATAATTGGGCAGTCCCCTTGTCTTGTCATCTGTGTAGGACCCTGAACCGAGGTGTCCTAGAGCCCTTCCATCCTGCTCATCAAAAAGTTCTTCAGTACCACGAACTATCTCCTTACCAAGAAGTTCAGTATTCTTGCAATGTTTTTTTACCTTTAACCTGCACTCAGTTATGTGATGTGGTTCAGCAGGGACCATCTATGCTACGTCAAAGGAATGCCAGTTTGATTATATTTAGCATAGGATTTTTTGTTTGTTTTGGGGTTTATTTTTTATGCTAGATATATCTATAAGCTTAGGAGTAATTGATATAACAGTAGCCTTTTTACTCTACTGGTAAATAATAGTAATAGTGAAGTCCCAGACAGCTCTTTATATTAAGAACCTTAAAAAGTTCAATCCTTTTATTACGGAAAAGGAAGAGAATACTTTTTTACTTTAAACTTTCGGTATCAGACCTTATGCAAAAATAGTTTTCTTTCTTGTTCTGCAACTTTTAACATTTCATAGACGTTTTTAAATTAATTGTAGGATTTTCATAACCTTATTGAGTTGAACACTTCTTCAGGTTCATTTTATCAGTATGTTGTATATGATCCAAGAGAAACGTGAAATAGTATGTAGGTATGAATCTTTGTGTAATGATGAGTGCTGTTTCTTTCAGAAGGTGATGCTCTTTTAAAAAGCCTCCATACTCGCCCAGAAAGGTTTACAAGTCACATAAAAAATCTTGAAAAAGAAGATGCTTTATTGAAGGAAGAAAGCAGTACCTATGACGATATTGTTTTTGTAGATGTTATTGACACTTACAGAAATGTTCCAGCCAAACTGCTGAACTTCTACCGATGGTAAGTTGAAAAGAAAGTATTTTCTCTTGGGAATGTTGCTGTTTGTAGTGCAACATGATCCAGCATGTTACATTATCTGACATGTTCCATGAAATACATACGTTATGTGATTTATTTTATTAAGTTGTGTTTCTCTCACACAATTTTAGGGGCATGTAGTGAATAAAATAACAGGATCTGTATTTCTTGAATGCTGACCCTTGGTGCCTCAAATAAGCATAAGCTGGCAAGACAGGCTTCTGCTTTAAAAGTCCAGGTGTGAAAATTATCGTGTCTCCTTGTAATTTCTTTAAATTTCTTCCTGACTGAAAACTAGCAACTTTAGTCTTTTAAAGGATAGCTTTTGGCCAGCTTGTATACTTAGTGTTGCATTTTGCGGCCATTGACTCTTGTCCTGCCACTGGGTGCCACTGAAAAGAGCCTGGGTCCATCTCTTTACGCACTCCCTCCAGGTATTTATATACATTGATGAGCTTCTCCCTGAGACTTCTCTTCTCCAGGCTGAACAGTCCCAGCTCTCTCAGCCTTTCCTCATAGGACACATGCTCCAGTCCCTTAATCATCTTGGTGGCCCTTTGCTGAACTCTCCATCCAGTATGTCCATAATTTTTTTGTATGTCTAAGACTGCATACTGTACTCCAGGTGTGGCCTCACCAGTGCTCAGTAGATAGGAAGGATGGGAAGCTTGTGTACAGGGGAGATGGAAAGTTGAAACGAAGAATTTTCATAGTGTATTACATTAACTGTGGTGAATCTAATAAGTTATTACCTCTAATTTACAATTCTTTCCATTACTCGGTGATCAGAGGGCTGGAGCACCTCTTCTATGAAGACAGGCTGAGAGAGTTGGTGTTGTTCAGCCTGGTTCTCTGTTGCTAGAGATCTTCTAGCAGCCTTCCAGTACTTAAAGGGGGCCTACAAGAAAGCTGGAGAGGGACTTTTTACAAGGCATGTAATGATAGGACATGGGGCAATGGCTTTAAACTGAAAGAGGGGAGATTTTGATTAGCTATAAGGAAGAAGTTCTTCACTCAGAGGGTTGAGGCACTGGAACAGGTTACCCAGAGAAGTTGTGGATGCCCCATCCCTGGAAGTGTTGGAGGCCAGGTTGAATGAGGCTTTGAGCAACCTGATCTAGTGGAACGTGTCCCTACCCATGGCAGAAGGGTTATAACTAGATGATCTTTGAGGTGCCTTCCAACCCAAACCATTCTATGATTCTATGAACTGTTTCAATTCATTGATTTGCTGTGGAGTAAGAAATATAGCTGACAGTTTTAGTTGCTTGCAAGATTATGCACTTACTTAACAAATTTCATGGTTATGAGTGTAACTGAAAAATTAAACCCTGCTTTCAGTTTTAAAAAGGGAGTTTAAATGTTAAGACTTAGATCTTTGTGATCTTTTCTTACAGATTAGCAAATTTTTCAAGATTCAGTAATAAAAGACTTAAGGAGAATGCCTTTCTTGCTAAGAGAAATTACCCTTAAGAACAATGTTTGTTAATCAACCCAGGAATAATCTCTAGAATCTTAAACTGCTTTGGTTATTTTACAAGTGACAGATATTCAACTATTTCAGGCAGTTAGAGATTACTTTTTCATATTTGAAGGGTGCTTTACTGAGGAAGAGTAAGTACCAAGTTGTTTCCACAGATGTTTCTTACAACCTTCTATAGTTGTATTTCCCTTAAACTGACTGTCTCATCCTGAAGAGTAGGCTACTGACGTGTAGCCACTGTTTTTTAACAGCTGTGCTGGCATCATCATCAGAGTTTCATATCCTTCTGAGGTATCTGGTAAATCCACCATCTGTCCTGGAGAACAAAACTTCAAGTTTGTTTTGTTCAGCTCATACACAAATCCATGTTCTAAGATCATCAAAGGATGCAGCTGCATCTCCTCTCTGTAGGACAAGCAGTCAGCCTTGATCAATGGGGAAAACATTTAAAAATCAAGGGTAGGAAAGACATTCCTTCCCTTTTTCCTTACCCTTCTGCTTCCCAAAAAACCCTTATGGAGTGTTCTGTTGCATAACTGTCGTTTGCGGACTGCAGCTCAGCATCTCATCACTTTTCTTTTTGGCCACAGGACAGTTGAATCAACAAGTTTTGATGTGTTACTGAAGACAGATGATGACTGTTACATTGATTTGGAGGCTGTGTTTAACAGGATAACGCAGAAAAAATTGGACAGGCCAAACATTTGGTGGGGAAAGTGAGTTGTTTTTTTTAACTTGTCTTTATGAGATGCCATGGGTTTAGTGAATGATTTACTGCTTTAAGTCTGTTTTCTTGTGGGTTCCCCTTTTCTGCCTATAGAAGCTAGTTATAAAAAGAAGGACTTTTGTATGTGTAGAACTTTGAATCTCAGAATACAGAAATCAATCCTTTACAATAGCTTTCCAGAGGGTACCTTTACAATGAGTTGAACTTGCTGAATATCTTACCTAGTTTTAAAATATGTTGTGTATGTCTTTGTCATGGTACTTAATTAAATAAAAGTATTCCAGCAGTACGCTGAAGTTAAAAGGCAAGTACATACTAGCATTGTAAATGTTACTTTTTTTGAAGCAACTGTGATTTTTTCTGGTGGGCTTGAGGAAATGGGGTAAACAGGAGAAACGAAATTGCTATTATAGTCTGCATTTTATTTTGAATTCTGTGAACAACAGGCATTGCTACCCATTTTGCTGCTGTCTGAAATGGTAGATCTGATTCATGAATTCTTGAGTGAAGTTTGCCAGCCTGTATTACACTTGTGAGTAACTAGGAGGATCAAAATAGCCCATCTATTCCCTTCCATCCATGGAATGCATTGCTACAGTGATATAACATCCAATATAGCAGAGATGCTAGGCTGCTATAACATAGCACAATGGCATGATGTTGCCGTCTGCCTACTGAAGAAAAGCTGGTCTTTGCTGCTGAAGGTGTCTTGCTTCACAAATCTGGTACTGACTGTTGCTTACTTGTAAGGTCATTTAATAAGGTGTGTGCGAGAGTGTATGTGTCAAATTGTGTGCAATAGTTTGTTATCTTGTCCTGATCTCGAAGATCTGAGTGGTGGGCATGTGTTGTCTAGTCTGTACAAATCCCCTTGATTGCCTCCTGCATGTTGAATTTTCTTGGGACTATGCTTACCACGAGGCAAGGCTGATGGTGAAGGTAAGATATGTTCATTCTAAGCAATGTAAAAGATCAAAAACTTGACAACAAATGGAAAGCAACTTGCAAAATGAAAAATAGCACTACGTTTAAGCTGCCTGGGCTGCTGTTTCAGCTGATGTAGGGAAAGGTCTTCCGGAGTATGTTCTCGGCTGTAGAAGCTGAGGCTGTGATATCGAAGAGATTGCCCTCCTTCTCTCTGGTGTCCCTAGCTTTGTGTTGCTGCCTCCCATGGGTCTGCTCCTTGGCCAGAGTTTTTAGGTTATTTGTTCTGCTTTGTGGGTAACCACTGAGTGTACAGGCGTCTCCCACGTGGTTTTGGGGGAGCGTCCAAGCTCTCCTACCTTTCAACTCAGTGACATCTTGTATATTTAGGCTTGAGCATTGGTGAAAGTGCAAATGAAATGAAGGCTTCTCTGAGAGCTGATTCTGGTGTGTGTAGACCTTAACTTCCTAAGCAGAAGGTTAATATATCTGGTCCTTGATGTGACTTTATTGATGGTCTCCCTTCCTTCTGCTCCTCTGAGCATGTGTTTGAGAACTCAAACTTTGCATTCTTCACCTAGAGCATATTAAGCGCTCTCTAGTTCAGACAAGTTTCTTGTTTGTTGTCCAGTGTTCTTTATAATCTGTTAATGATTAGTTCCTGTATTCTTAGAGGAACTTACTAGAGTTCTTGTGAATTCTGAAATTACCATCTTTGGCAGAAATCAAGGATAAGATCTCAGTGAAACAGGGAAGGGAATGCTTTGGATTGAGCAGTATTTACATGTGCTGTCAGTTGATAGCCTTTTTCTGATGCTTCTTCATATTGTGTGGTGGTTTTGTTCATTAATTTTAAATCACCATTGAAAAAGCTTATCTAGCTAACCTAGAGCATTTCAGGACTGCATTTCAGACCGGAAAACTACATGGTCCAGATATCCTACTTCAGAACTTTGGCTTATCTTGGAGAGAACATACTTGTCTTAAGTTACTGCTATTCTGTTCTTTTAAAACTGCAGTCAAAAGATTAGTCACCCTCAGGCATGAGAGAGGTGTCTTTGACAGATCACCGATCATGTCTGCAAACGGCCAAATTTATGATGGGGTCGAATGTACCAAGCTGCTTCTGAGGGAGACTGAATCTAATATGAATGCTGTAAGCAAAAAGGCAGTTCACTGAAGTTGGTTCATCTGCCGTGCTATGGAAAGCAGTGGGAGTTTACAACAGCACCTTTTCTTGACCTTAATTAGGCCAAAAAGAAACTTCAGATACTTGAAGTCTTCCATGAAGATATGTTCCATTTGTAGTATGGAAAAGTTCCCCTTTTCCTGGGGTGTAGGATACACTGTTGAGTGTAACATGCTTCATGTTGTAGTAATGTATTTCTAGGCTTGCCTTAGAATAGCCATGAACGAACTTAGGAGGATCAATAATGCTCTCTTCTGCAGACTGAAAAATGAGTTTTGCTGAGTCTTGCTGTAGAAATGGTGTGTTAGGATATCGAGTAATTTTATGAGGTTACTGACAAAAGGAAGTGACAAGTCATGCTGGGAGAGAAGAGTTGGACAAAACGTCATCTTCATAAAATCCTAGAATCTTTTGTGGAGAACTTTATGTAGGGGTGACATCTTCAAGTGTAAATTCTCTAATAGTCACAGTCTTCAAGTAATGCAAGTGTGAGGTGTAGTAGAACAACACTGAAATCACTACAGAAGTAAAAAATGCTGTCCTGGTTTCGGCTGAGAGTTTTTTTTCTTTTTAGTAGCTAGAACAGTGCAGTGTTTTGGATTAGGTATGGGATTTGTTATGAGAATATTGATAGCGCACCAATGTTTATAGCTGGTGCTGAGACATCAAGGACCTTTCAGATTCTCATGTTTTGCCAGTGCGCAGGAGCACAACAGGCTGGGGGGAACATGGCTGGGACAAAGGGCCCACAAATTCCCTTGTGATTTGAACTTCGATTTAGGATTGAGGGCCAAATTGGCCAATGAAATATTCTGTGTCATGCAACGTCATGCCTAGCATATAGATAAGCATTGACCAGGAAATTTGGAATTCTCTTCTGAGGGTTCTCTTGGACTGCCCGTTTCTTTTCGGGCCTCTCACTCACCCGGGATTGCAGTGTTGGGACTTAACTGGTTTGGAACCACTTGCTGGAACGGGGTGGGCATTGGTCACTGGGTGGTGAGCCATTAGGGACAAGTGATCCTGTGCATCACTTGTTTGTATATATTATTATTATTGTTATATGTATTTTCTCATATATCATTATTACTTTAAATTTGATATTATTATTTTTAAATTGTTCCCATCTCAACCCACAAGTCTCCTTCCCTTTTCCCCTTTAAATCTCTTCCCTGTTCCCTGAGGGTGGGGGAGGGTGATCGAGCAGCTGCCCTTGGGGTTAAACCATGACAAAGCAGGTGCCCCTCAGTGTGGAGGGGATTGCACCCTTCCTGCTGTGACTCCTCAATAAAGTGGAAGATACTGAGCCTAAAGGGAATTCAGGTACCAGATGTGACTTTTATCTACTTGGTGCTTTAACATGCATTTAACAGCTTCAGCTGTGAATGCATAGAGTCTGGTAACAGACCTGCCACTCAACTGTAATTCCTCCCTTACGGAGCTGTTGTCCGAGGTGACAATTCTTAGTAGCTCACTAAAGCTTTTAGCTGCTTGAGCTCTTGAGTGAATTCAGAAACACTTAAATCTCTTCACACAAAGGGGGAGAACCTGCTGCATTGACCTAGTTGTGCCACTTAGCTGTGAGCACACGAAGTACTTGTAAGGTGAGTGTAACTCCAGCCTGTTCCTGAGCAGGAAAAGCAGGAAATTTCTCACTGCCTGACACAGCAGTCTGACAGGGTCCATAGCACTGGGCCGCGCTTTAACTCGGGATGGGAGTCAGTGTGGAGAGACTGCGCAGGCAGAGCACTGCTGGCTTTCTGCAGGCCTCTAGTAGTCAGTCTTCCCTAGAGAAGGTGACTGCCAGAAGGTTTTTGTAGTTCCGTGATGGCAGGCTTTGTTGAACATCAGCTTTGTGGAGGTTCATTTGGAAAATAGCTTGGAGAAGGTATATAAAAACCAGTACTTTGCCTTGCTTCCTGTTTTTTAAGCAGCCACTAGTTTTATCAGGAAAGCGAGTTGTGTCACATCACTGTAACTGCATGCCTGCTGCAGGAACCAACTTTGTCGTGTTGATTAACCAAAGGGAGTTGGACACAGATGCCTGTTACAGAACATAGGTAAGGACGCTTGCGCTTACCTGGATCAGAAGCCAGCAGCGGGTGCAGATATGCTGAGACCTGACTGTCAATGTTGCCTTTGTTTCTGTTTTGAGAACTTTCTCTTATTACCCAAGATTGAGACCAAACAATAGTTAGACTTTCAGCTGTTGTGTTCAATTAGACGTGTGCCCTAGAGAAATAAGGCTAGGAACTGTAATTAGCATCACCTTCTACTTCTTCCTCTGGTTATCAGTTACTACAGTTGTTAGCAGTGTTCACAGGTTACACAGAGAGCTTTGTGTAAACATCTCATGTCTAACATGGTCTTCAGTTTCAGACTAAATTGGGCAGTTGATCGAACTGGGAAATGGCAAGAGCTGGAGTACCCAAGTCCTGCCTATCCAGCCTTTGCTTGTGGATCCGGCTACGTCATCTCCAAAGACATTGTTCAGTGGCTGGCAAGCAACTCTGAAAGATTAAAGACGTACCAGGTAGTAAAGCCTTGGTTCAGTTTTTCTATCTTAAACTGGTCTGGGGAGCAGCATGTCTACTGGATGAGTTGGAAGGAACATTGCTCAAGTGTTAGTGTTGAGTTCTCCTGGTTAATGGTGGCTTTTGGAGTGCTTTCAGTTGCTATGCTTAGTGTCTGTTCTAGGTCAAAGCACAACTGTTTTGGACTGACAACCTCTGGAGCTGTAATCTTGGTTTTTGTGCTCTGTTCTTTCAAGAACAACGTATTATCACAGGAAAGCTGGGAGGATTAATTTAGCACCTCTAAAATAGTCAGACATAGTTTTTTTGTAGTTACCATTTTTTACTGCTGGTACATGATGCAACTTATTCTAGTTCACAAAGTCATGCTTCATGCTTTCCTGGTGCTAATATCTGTGGTTTTTATTTTACTGTGTTGTCTCAGGGTGAAGATGTGAGTATGGGCATCTGGATGGCAGCTGTAGGGCCCAAGCGATATCAAGTAAGTCTCAAGAAATTCTCTCATCTTATGCAAAGAGAACATGCCTGTTGCTTCAAGTAGCATAAAATAAGGGAAATGTTTTTTTCTTTAAAAAAAACCAATAAACAGCCATTGGATTAAAATCCAGAAAAAACTTGTGTTTTTTTTCTTTTAAATACATCTTAACAAAAATGCCACAAACCAACCTCCCTGCCCCAGCAGCCCCCATCCCCACCCCCCAGGTTCTCTGAATAGGCCTAGCAGATCTGAGAGGGACATATACCCCCAGTTGGTGACCTTTGTGTGCAAAGTTTGTTGCTAGAAACAATGAAAACCTGATTCTTGGAAGTAAAGATGGTTGAATACTAAATTCTTTGTAAGAAAAACTATTGAAATGGTGCTCTCTCTCTCTCTCTCTAACAGGATAGTCTCTGGTTGTGTGAGAAGACATGCGAGAGTGGCATGCTGTCTTCCCCCCAGTATTCTCCACAGGAACTGAGGGAGCTCTGGAGATTAAAGGAGCTGTGTGGAGATCCTTGCAGATGTGAGGAAAGATGATGGACTTGCCTTGGAAAACAGGGTAGCATATAGTGATCATGGAAAAGCGTACATTTGGATTCATTCTTGGAACAATAAGAAATATTAAGGTATCTTCTAATGTTGGGTTTCAACTAAAGTATAACAATATTTGCACATCCCTTTTGATAATAACAGGTGGACTGATACCATTCATTTTCTATAGCATAGATGTTGATCTGACAAAAACCAAAATGTTTAAGATAAAAAAATTCCTTTTTATATAAAGTCAAAGACCTACTTGTAATTAATAAATGCACATAAGAATGCCAACTGGCCTGTCTTTTGTAAATTAAAGTACTACTGATTTAACTCAGTATAGAGCTGTACCAGGATCCAGTGGAGAGCTGTGCTCAGCACCAGGGCATCTGGTAAGTTTTGCTGCAGCAGCTTCTGTCCTGGCCAAGGGGTTGCCCTCATCCGTGCAGGGGCTGGGACAGCTAGAAGCTAGGATTTATGTTTAGTTTGTTTATACCATTGTCATTTTAGATAAAAACAATATCAAAGTTTGCTTATACCAAATCTTGAAGTACTGCAAACTTAGCCTGATTAGGAGGGATTTCTGATAGCTCAATGAGTTATTAGATGTGAATCTGAGGGTTCAGAAGTGAAAGTAAATTAAGATTGAGGAACAGCACACTAAAGAATGTAAAATGAATAGCAATGCCTTGCAGTATGCTGAGAACTTATTTATACTGTGGTATGTTAATGCTGTAGGATAGAATAAAGGTCTGTCAGATTTTGACCGTAAGTAGTCTCCTAAGGCTGTGTAGATACTTCTGCAATTACTGCTGTTTTACTTTTGTTTGCTTTAAGGTCTTTGGAAGTAGGTGAAACAAGAAGAGCATGTAGCCTCTTTCAGTGCTGCACTAATTTTGTCCTATTATAAGCGACGAGATCACAACTGAGTCATGTACTCAGTTCAGTAAAACAAGTTCTCACCGCTGCAGTGGGAAGGTAGTATAAAATCCTGGCAAAAGAGTTACCTTGAGTTTTATTTAATTGAAGCATTTAAGCGCTGTTTGGTATCTCTCAAGGAAGAATTCAGCCAAAAGCAACTGCTTTCATGGAGACTGACAATTAAGTTTAGGAGCTGAAAGTAGTATTGTGTAGCCCTCTGGTGCCATGTATGAAATCCATGTTCTCCCATAGGTGTGTTCACGCACAGGCTGTCCACACTGTCAGCGAGCAATCCGTAACTCTTCTGCAGCTCCAGTGTTGGCTTCTCCTTCAGTCTATCACGAGAGTCCCTTCTCACCACCGTACTAACACACAGTCTCCATTTTCTATTGAGTAGAACTGCAAAGGCTTTAAGTCATTGTCTAGTTCAACTTCTCTTCCTTCCAGCTGGAATAAGAGAGGAAAAAACCTGATCAGACTTAAACTGAAATCTGTTCATGCAAACTAAATATAGATCAGGCAGGTGCAGTCAGGGAGGATCTGTCATATTACAGGAATGCAATTAGGTCCTAAATTACAGCATGAAGATTGCCCTCCTTAAGTGAAATCAATTTCACTTCACCTTTAGCAGCATGCAGTATTTTATTGCTGAATTACCCATTTTTAACTCACTTTAGAACTTTCATAGGACAGTTTCAGTTCTGAACCAGGAATTTTAAGTAGGCGATACAGCAATCCTTTGACCCTCTGAATAGTCATAGACTCTGCCAAGGGGAAAGAAAGAAAAGTTATTAGAAAAATGCTGCTACCACTGAGCTGTAGCAAAGTACTAGTGTTTTAACTATACTTGCTTATAGCAACAGTGAAAGGCTGTAGTGCTGCTTCAGTTCTAACACTGCAATAATGTCTTTTGTACCTGAATCCGTAGCTGCTGATATCAAAATGAGAATGGTTTAATCTCTGGTGGACAGGACAGGATACGCTACTACGGTTTAAGCGCTTTGATCCCATATACCAAATTGAAGTGTTACGGCTTCATAATTTACCATTTTGAGTTTGTATTTACTACATGCTAAAAACTAAGTGACCTTTGGGACACATACCAGTCAGGTTCTTACTACTTGCATCTGGTGACTGTTCCTTGAAGTTTTCCATTACCAGGAATTGGCTTTCCCGGCACAAATAAATGCATGTCACTGTGGAACTAGTGCCATTCTTAGAAATGGTATTACATTAATTAGTCCCAAACAAATTGCCAGCAGAGTTGTAGAGTGGTTTATATTATGAAGTCAGTTACACGAAGAGATTATTTTTTGTAATGATTCTCGAATGAGTAAATGTAGTTTGTTCCAGAGGTGATACCTGTGTTTGCAATAGATACACTCAGTATTTTCGTTGAACTTTCACTTCTTTTGAAGCTTTATCTAAAGGCACAGCAATAGTGAGTTATTCCTGTAATACCACACATTGTACTTAGACAATATTTTTCTATCAAACATTTTTGTAAAAGCTGTATCTATCTGATTTTATGCAACTTGTGATAATAAATGTGATTTTTATTTTAGAATAAAGCTTGAGTAAGTCTTTTTTCTCAGACTTCAGTCTGACACCTCTTTCCAGAACATCAGTTTGATTTAGAACAAAGTCTAACTTTGTTAAAACTTTAAAAGACAAATTTGATACAGGTCAGAATTAAATTTCTAACTTAGTGTATTAGACACTAGACCTCAATACCTAGAACTGCAGACTATGCAGTTGGCTCTTACAACTTAAATGTTCATGTTATTTGGTTAGCACACACCCACCAGATTTCATGGTGGTTAATTAGCCTTTGATTGCCTCAGACATATTAATCATGAAACCAGCAGCCAAGGTCATAAGACAAGCATCAACTTTCAATCTTCAAGCTGGACTGAAAGTAAGTATGAAGATCAGAAAAATAATGACTTTTTCAAACAATTTCTACCTTTGTCATTTCTTTATATGACAGAGTCTTCAGGAGCTGACAAAGCCAGAGGCAGCTGCCATTCTTTAATACAGTTATTTGAAAAGGAGCAACAAATCAACTGCTTAAACACAAGCCAAGACTTCTTACCTGGTAGCTTTTTCTCTACTGGCTTCTGTTCAGGTTTCTCAGGACATTTAATTGTCAAAGCTTAAGGAAGAACAGTGAGGCATTAGTGAATGAACATTAAACCCTGTTCTGTCAGGAGCCCAGAGTCTTTCTAGTCTGTTTTTATTACAAATTGTTTCCCTAGCTCAGCCTGATCTTCTAAAAAAAGAACCTGAGCAGCTAAGACAGCATTTAGTCATTCTCTGAAAAATTAAAAGTTATTAAAATAGTCAAGTTTTTATTCATCTTTGGTGAATTAGGGAAAATATTTTAAAAGTGACTGCCTAATATTTAACATGTTTCTTTTGGTCAAAAGGAATATTTACCTAAAAACGCTTAATATCTGGTTAACTTTTTAGAATCACCTGCAGTAGAATGAATAACTAAGTAGAATGCTTACTCAGTTTAAAGCGGGTTTTTGACCTTAGTATTTCAAAAGCACTGTAACAAGCACATTTTAAGGAAGTTATTAGCCTAATTCTTTTACAGAGATTAAAAGACTCATCCTTAAAAAAAGGTTTCTATTACATCTAGCCAACTAGATTCCTTGTTTGTTCTATTTAGTCTTCCACTTGCATGCGTTAGAATTTTGCCCATGGAGTAAAAAAAGGTTCACTTCTATCAACTGGGAAACAAAGCTAAGTGAATTTGTAAGTCTGGGATGTAACCTAGTTTAAACTATGTAGTATTTAAACTTCAAATACCAAAGCAACCCATATTTTTCTTGACTGTCTGAAAGTTAAGCAGCTATTAAAAAAGAAATTTCAGAAAACAGAGCAGCTATTGAGGTTAAAATCTCAAATGTCTTCTGTAGAGAAGCCATTCATGCTGTCAGAATGGAGTACTGATTACCTCTATTCTTCATAAAGTCTTAAGAAAATCATTTGGCTTGGGTTGAGGGGGAAATGAGCTACCTGCTTCTGTGTACTCTTACCTAGTCAAACTCATTGATACACACAGTTCAGAGAAGCAGAATTACAAGCTAAAACTCTGTGATGTCTCAAAGATGTCTCAAAGGCTTTTGAACCTTTTGTTCTCCATATATACCTAGGAAACACTAAGCTTGTAAAATATTTTAAATGCAGAAGGAACAATTTTGACCATTTCTGGCCTCTTACTCAG
Source organism: Tauraco erythrolophus (assembly GCF_009769465.1). Taxonomy (NCBI): domain Eukaryota; kingdom Metazoa; phylum Chordata; class Aves; order Musophagiformes; family Musophagidae; genus Tauraco; species Tauraco erythrolophus. Next base: position 87,793,686 of record NC_141466.1, on the reverse strand, counting down.
AAGCTGATTTTTCAGGGTCAAAGGCTGTTGTCCCTTCAGTTCTCCTTCTTCAGGTGCACCATATTCTGTGTGAAGAAAAGTGCATTTAGACATGAACCCCTCAAAGACGAACACTCAACAGTAGCCCTAAGAGCACTGTGGTGTTGAATCAGGCATGACCCTGCTGCCTTGGTTCCCTCAGCAGCCAGGATACTGAGTACAGAAATTGGTGGGCTCCCGCAAGGCTCAGTGCTGCAGCTGTGAACCCCTCTCAGCTGCTAGAGCTGTGAGGATGGCACACAGGCACATGGAGGTGCTGCTTAACATACCCATTTGCAAAAACCAAAACAGGTGTCATCCTTGAGGCAGTGAGCCCAAGTTCCTGAGGCAGCAGTGCCCGGCAGGGTGCAGTACTATGCGGCAGCCCCAACAGCAGCAAAAGCCATTCAGACACAGGCCTGCAAGCGGGTGGGCTTTCCTCAGGCAGCAGAAGCACATGGAAAAAGCATCAAGGGGAAGAGAGACCGAACCCATGCTACCACAAGGCCAGAAGTGAGGAAATGCTAGTTTTACTCCACTTGTACTTACTAAGACAAAGCGATGGGTATCTGGGATGGGCAGCAAGAAATTCTTCACTTGGTTTGTTTTTCTCAGGGTTCCAATTCCCACCAGCTGCTAACCAGTCATTTCCAAATATTTTGCGATAATCAAGCTCTGCCCCTTTTCTTTCAGCAGGAAGGATCTGTACTGACACAGGAATGGCACATAACAGAATTACACGACTTTCCAGAGAAGAAAATCTAATTAACGACACTGTCTCCTTGCTCTTGCTTAGGTGTTCAGTATGTTTTAATGCCACCAAGAATCTTACAAACCCTATCTATCCCCACGTACTGCCTGATTCATATATTCACTATATTTTAAAGCTATTTTGAATCTTACAACCCCTACCTCCATGTACTGGCTGATCCATAAATTAATATCTAAGCAAAAACGTTACTGTATATGATGATGGAAATATGTTTTTTGTAGCTATGGAACAGTTGCTGCTTCTGCTCTCTCATGATAAAGATTTGCTGAAGGTTTGATTTGGTTTAGACAATGCTATTTTCCTATTACAGGGGGCAAATGCCTGTATGACTGTCACTGAAACAGATTCAGCTGCACTGCTTTTTCTTTTTTTTGGTACAGAGTATGATTTTTGTTAAGTCTTGCAACTTCAATATGACTAAGGCACTTGAAAAAGAACACCCTTCCTCCACCTTGTCCCAGTCTCCACCGAGTTAGCAGTGTGTTCACAAACAGGGCTGGATGTTGGAGCCCTGCTGAGTGCCTCAGTGACGGAATAGTCGGCACTTTACTTTTCCTGCACCCAAACAAACGGTAATCTTGAAAGAAATTGAAAACAATTCCTTAGGCAATGATTTAATATTTTTCCCCACACTCACGCAATTTGTTGAACTATCACATACCTCAGACTTGTTCAAAACTTCCAATTGACTTATCTTGGCAATAATTAGCTGTCTCAGGGTCTCTGGGCTCTTCTCTGTGTCCATGAAAGGGTTATTGTGACACTGCAGTGACCGCAAACTTGGCAGTTTATCAAGCTCATTGACAGATGACCACTGAAATGGAAGGGAATAGTCTTTTGCAGAAACATAAAATGTACTTCATTTCAGAACAATACACAGTAACGTTGACTTTTCCTGTACAATGGCCATGACTGAAACTATTCTTTTGGTTAGCAGAACCAAGTACTTTCATCCTGTTCATTTAGCTAAGGAAAAAACTGCATTACATTTAATTAAGTTAAAAAAAATAATAAACAAATGAGGACGTACTCAGCATTTTAGATCATTAGAATCCTGCGAGAGGAATTATGAGGTAGCAGAGGATATGACTAGTCACCATTAACATGCTTGACTGAGACATTAAGAAATGTTTTTAAATTTTTAAATTATGCCTCTGTCTTGATCAAAGTATTCAATAGTTGCCTACATACGATCAATTTTAAAATTTTAAAAAAGCAAATTGCAAGTTACTCTTCAACAAAGATACAGATTTACAACATGCGAAACTCACAATCCAACCTACCTGTGATATTTTATTGTCATTTATTGCAAGGCGTTTTAATGAAGGAAACATTTTAGTCTTGCATCCTAGGAAAAAGAGGAAATTTACAAGACAATAGTAAAAACTTTAAACAAACAATTATAAAGCTATAAAAAAAATATAGAAAATATTTCTTTAACATACCAAATCCAGCATCAGGGAAGTGTATAGAAGTTATTCCAGTGTTTCTAAGTATTAGCTGCTCTAATCTGAAATTTAGTAGATAAGATAATTACTGTACACAGCACCGCAAGTTTTTTGTAAAAAAATACTACCTCTTTTTTTTTTAAACAAAAATCTAAAACTTTTGACATGATGCATAATCACTGACAAACAAACAGCAGCTTCACAGACAGTACCCGGGCTTCAGCAGAGTGTTAGGGAATAATTTTTGTAGACAAGTGCAATAATTTCAAGCTTTACAAAATGGCTCTTGGATTTAAATGATGTGATTTTGCAAATGATTTTTTGGAAATAGCTTATGCCTGTTTAAAATCATGGCTGCTATTCTGGTGTACAGCGCAAGATAATAATTCTTCAAATTAGGAAAACTATTGTATTAGTCCCACAATTTTCCAGTGACTGTAATTGAACTTAAGGAGCACACACCTGCTTTCCCCGGATGGTAACCCCAAAGCAAGGATTCGTAGTTCAAGCCTGTAACTACCATAAAGACGCTGCTATTGAGAGTACAGTAAACCAGAAGAATCTGCGTAAAGGGTGTTACCACAGACATTCTTTTGAGAAAGTGGAAATACATTTACCCAATGTAGTATGAGAATTACAGTGTTTGGGGTTTTTTTTGGTGGTTCTTTTTTAAAATTTTGAAGCATGTCTCTTTCAAAGTCTGTAAGCTACCCCAAAATAGCACTGAAACGTCCAAAAGAGAGTGTAGAGGACATGCCACACGCTTCTACCAGCAGACTAACAATAACCTTCCCCATAGTTAATAACCAAGAGCAGATAACAGAGACAGGAAAGAATTATCACCACTCTTTTTTAGCTCCCGTAACCCCTCTTTGTTTTGCTCGCTTTACAAAGGACAAATAAGTAGGCACCACGGGTGTAAGGTGAAAACGGCAAGTGTCCATCACCAACGATCTTTAGTGTGTCAGCCTCAGGAGTGACACCTTCCAACAAACAGCCCAACAGCTTTCTGCAGGCTCAAACGTCCCCAAGATGGCTGTGCAGCTACTGATGAACCTGCGTTACACTGTCACGGTCAGAAAACTGTTCCTAAGAAGCCACTTCCATAGCTCCTTTGCTTTGCCACTCCACTCAAACTCTACAGTCCTGTCATCTTGGATAAAACCCTGTGCATACTAATACATAAAGAACTTAGTAACGTGATAAATCACTTTTGTTTCATAAGTATATAATGAAAACCTAGTAACACACAGCTTAAGATCGTGTTACTCTACAACAAAAGTAAGATTATATTAGAATAGCTCTATTAAATAATTCAGTTACTCTCCTCAAGAGGGCAAAATGCCTCTATTTCAAGATTCCACAAATCTTCCATGCAACATCAATACTATCAATACTATCATATTTCAGTCAACAAAGAATATGGTGACGAACACTCAGACAAAAAATTTCCTGCAAATTTGATTAACAGCTACCTGGGGAGATGTGCTATTAGATGCAGCTGATTTCCATCCAATAACTGGTTGTCTGAAAGGTCTAACAACTTCAAAGTCTGCAGGACATTCTCAGGCCTGCCACATTGGAAAAACACAAACACAGAACATTTGAAGTTATTTGTTAACGAAAACACTAGTTTTCTAATTCTATAACTGCATGCAGATAATTGTGTGCATTTATAAACGTTTTGAAGTACATCACGTGAAGTTTGCATCATTTATTTTATAATTATGTCACGGTGATGTAAACATTACAGGAATGTAACTTTATCTGCTATACAACTTTGCAGTACAGCAGTCAGAAACGACTGACTTCGGTTACTCCTCTTACCTTTCCAAAACTGTAATATTATTAGAAGTAAGGTACAATTCTTCAAGTGCTGGCCATCCTGGAGCACAAAGAAGAACCTAAGAGCAAAACTTCATTTAATATAACAAAAGTTGGGAAAAATTATTTCAGAAATTATACTTTATGCAGATTTGTTCAGAACATGTTCAGAACAAGCCACAGCTCCCAAAACTAGAGAAACAAGTATAATGGATTGCCTAGCCGTCCTTTGCTTCCAGCTGACTCTTTCCTGTGTCTGGATCTACCAGTACAGATGACAGCAAAGGGGTTCTGCACAGTCACGGGCTTGAGGCTGGTAGCTGCCCTACCTCAGACTGTGGGACCTGGAAACTGATGTTATTTTATTCAATAGGGTTGGAGTGATCCGATTTTCCCTATGATGAGGTGAGGAAATGGCAGCATATACTCGACTGCTAATGGTTCTGTAACTTCTGCACATCTCATCAGGTCTGTCAGACTTTTAAAATGTCTTAATTTATCAGAGCTTGAAGGCTTCTCTACCATGGGACTGTGCCAGCACACGAAAGTACTAAAAACCAAGAATTGCATTAAGTCAGCACATATCCTGAAGTTTTCAAGTACTCTAGAGAAAACAAATTAGTTCAAAAGGCTACAAATTGAACAAAGATGAATTTGTTTACATTTTATGCCCTGAAATTGCATAAAAAATATTTTACTTTGTATTTTTGCAAACATCTACAACAGATAATACAATTTTTTAAAAATAAACACTTATTACAAAGCAATAGAAATTGCTGGCATAAACACCGGTTTTGTATGCAACTATGACAGTGTCAAAAATTTTGCAGCTTTAGCAAAAGCAAATGGAGTTCCACAAGCACTTGAACCTGACTGGTTTTCTACAGACTTGTGCCTGTGAGTTGCAAATTATTTTCTTCACTGAGGTTTTTCTTGTGTGTATTCTCCAGAGTCAAATTAAGTGTGAGCTCATCCTGCTACTCCTTCCTTGACTAGGAAACTTAGAGGGGCTCCTTCCTTCCACCTACATTCCTATTTTCCTGGAACTTGCAGGTAATAAATTATTTTTAAGCCCCCACCTCTCTTCAAAATGTGTTTGAAATTGCTAGCAGATTCTGTTTTCGAGATGCAAAACCACAGACATACAAATGCACAGCATAATCACCTAAAGCTTCTTTTTACAGGAGGCTGCAAATGTTACAAAGCAGTGAAGCTCAGTGAGCTGGACAATCAAATTCAATTGGTTATGTATCTAGCTAACCCATTCTCCTATAAACGTCCACTATCCTAGACACCAAAAAGCCTCCTTTCATCAACTATTCTTCATTCTCTCTGTTACAGCTGTATGAAGTTATACAGCTGGATGCATATGTAACTGTCTCATTACGTACACAATACGAAATACTGAGCTCTCTTCAAGTGGTGGCATATGATTTGGGGCTCCACTGCTTCACACCCAAAAACACGTAATGCCATCCCGCTGCCATGTCTGCAAGACATGTAAACTTACAAACTCAGATATAACAACTTTTCTTGCTCCAGAGCAATATCAGGCAACACCAATATTTTATCTCTTTAATTTGGATAGCGTTTCCCTATGTCAACAAGACAGATCAAAACAGTTTATCTATTAGTGACAAGGAAGCACAAAAAGAAACCTGTAGAGCCAAGAAAAATTAGGTGTATGTTCACTACAGAGAATCTTGGGGGATTCCCCCACAAAAGCCCTGCACTGTGATGGATGGCACAGAAAAACTGTACAAAACTGAAATATCAGAAGACTTTCAACAGACTGACCAAATGACTCGAAAATTGCCAAAACCAAATGACAGACACATCACAATTCTAAGAAACTCAAATTACCGATTTTTCAACTATTGCTTAAACCAGCTTCCATAAAGAAACAAAAGTTCACAGATCTGACACTGAATTAACACTCAGGGAAAGGCTTGTTGTGGATAGCTGGTGGGGAGGCTGAGACAAATAGCCAGTGGAATAGCCACTGCTGACAAAAAAACGAAAAATGGAAATCCAAGACCTACTGCAAAAGAAACAAGGAACAATTGTCACCATGTAAGTCGATGATGTTCCTGTATTTTCAGTCTCTTTATCCCAGGAAGCAAATGATACAAATGGGAAGGGCATAAAGAAGCTTAACAAGAATCATCAAAGCCATGATACAGAGAACAGCTGTTCTCAGTTACTTGCATATAAAACATTGGGTATTATTAAACTAAATTATCAGGCAGCAAGATCAAAAACCAAAAAGGGTATTTTTTCACACAGCACATAATTAAACTGATTTTAAAAGATGTGGATATCAAAATTTTCAAATGGGTTCTTAACACAGTTAGATAAATCATGAAACAAAAAAATCGACAAAGATTAATTAAATACACACATAGAGTCTCTAGCTCAGGAAGCCCCAGAATTCCAGATTACTTTATAAGAAGCTCTTACCATATGCTTGCTCTTTGTCTAGAATTTTTCCCAACTACCTGCGACTCGCCAGTGTCAAAAACATGATCCTCTATCTCTGCTCTAACATAGATTTTTCTTTTACCCTGTATAATAGTAGTTTATTTTAAAAATGTAAGATCTTAGTCTGAAAATAGAATGACAAATATAACGTTAGGATTTAAATGCTGAATAAGAAAATATGTTTTTGGAGCCATGAATATGAATTTATTATTCTCAAATGTATTAATTCAATTTCTAAGTCAATAGTTTCTAACTGTAAGATGTTTTACAAGATATCTTTCCACCTTGAAGGTTATATGTTATGTTTTGAACAATCAATCAACAATTATACAGTAACAAGCTCTTTTATTGGTATACTAATGGAAATCTCAGATGTATTTATACACATGCATATAATATATCAATGAAAGAAGTTTTTGGAGAACTGATGCTCAAGGCATGTAAATGTGGAGTTATGCATAATTGCGTAATAGTTAAGCAAGTGAAAAATATCTCAAAGCAGAGAAACAAATGAAAAAACCACAAGCCTTCTCTTCTTTTTTAAAACTATACCCATGCCATATATTTTTATATATGGCAATAAGTTATTCTGAAATGCTGTTCACCATTAAATTGTTTTAATTTTAATTAAAACATTTCTAGGCTTTTCAGACTTTGCTTATATTCCAATTAAAAATCACTATATGTCTGTCTTGCCTAGATCATATTCATTACTATTTTCTATTAAAAAGTTGACTTTTCAAAGTAACTCCCCATTTAGCTTCAGCAGTAACATTTTCAAGTGGTTTGTTCAGAGAGTATTAATGTCAGGTAAGTCCCTTTATTTTTTCCCTTTTGTTTGGCTGCCCTGGAACACCACTTTTAAGCACAGGCTTATGTCTCCCCACTTATAACAGAATGAATCAAACAAATTTCAAATTTTGTAAAAAAGATTTCTGAACAAAAAATGTCTTTATGGCCTATGATGAATCGTCAGCTAGAGCAGAGTTTCAAAAACAAATGCAAAACCTACGTAATTTTAAACTGCTCTGACTAACCTGGCGCTTCTCTCTGAATCTTAGTTACCCCTAGGGAACTCTAATCTGCCTGAAGCAATGGTTCTGACCAGCCTTTCGGCCTCCCTGGTATGAAGGAGAGCTTATGGCAGCTGCCAACGTTTTAAACACCACAATGCACAGATTTACTCTGATCAGAACTCTAGATGACACTTAAAATGTTTGTAGCCACTCAATTCTTCCATTCACACTGCTGCTGTTACGGAAGGATTATCAACTGTCCTAGCATAAACCCCACTGATGGTCTAAGAGCACTGAGAATGGACACTAAAGAAAAATATAGCTATGACCTAGCCCTGCTGTAAGAGAAGAGAATGAAGTTTCTTTCTATTTAACTCAAACTCCAGTTTTGCTAAGTGCTTCATTACTGAATAGTGGCTGGCAGCAAAAGTCTGGAAACTCGGGTAATTTCACAGTGCAGTACATACAAAATCTGCCCGAGAAATCCAAATAACGGGCTGGAGTTCACAAGCTATTACAAGTAACGTGGCACTACTGAGATGTGCTTCGAAAGACCCATTTCTGACAAAAGGCCCACTGCTAACATATTTGACAACAGCACTTCGGTCTTGGGGAGACATTATATTACAGGAGAGTCATTTAAAGGTCTGCGTGTTTCAGCCTCTAAAACAAGTCAGAGCTTTGTTTCTTCTGTGCTATTTCTGTGTCGCATCTAACCAGGCATCATGTATTTCAAGGACTGTCAGTATGTGCAAGGATGCTAAGCCAATCTTCTGCTGATGCGAAGTGATGCCAAAATAAGTACTTGGTGTCATAATGACACATGTTCTTTCCATTTGCATTTGGTTTATTACATCATAAAAATACAGATCAACTATGAGGAAACAAAAAGTTTTTATTCACACAAACCTTTGGGACCCGACGTTGTATTATACTCCAACTGCTTTATCTAGACTTGGTAATTTACAAATGTAGATGAAATTAAATGTTTTTTATTAGACTCCTGTGCCAGTATAACTTCTTACTTTATGTAGGAACTGTTAGCTACTACATATCTAACACAGTTATGCCATAGCATTTTTGCTAAGGATGATTACATTTCAGTAGAATAATATAAAACACAAATGTTTATTGTGCTTTCCTTGCCTCAAAAACCTAACAATATAAATAAAAACAAAATCAAGAAAGATTATTACCTCTGTCCATGTTATGTTCGTTTGATTAAGTGCCAGAATCCTCAATTTTGAAAATACACTGGATACAGAAGTTGATGTAGATGGAAATTGCATTTTGTTTTCACTGTGTAAAGAGAGTAATTATTAGCATAATGAATAAATGTGTTTAAGTCACTAATTTAGAATTACATATTAAAGACAAAAACAATTTACACAAAAAAATATAAAAAGTCACTGCCAAGGTGTCACACATTTAAGAATATTATAGAATATCCTTCTCGTTATATTCAAAGGTACTCTTTCCTAATTTACTTTCCTACTTCGTGAACACATATTTATTAATCTGGGGCCTCCTTCCTCCATTTTCCGCCCCTAAGTTTTGAATATGAAAAGAACACATTTCATAAATATTAAATAAACAAAGTCAGATTTTGGGCTTAAACTCCTAGCATTGATTAAAAATAAAGAGCCTACAATGACTATCCAGCCCCCAGTAAAACAAAAGGATGTAAAATCCACTCTCAATAGCAAAATATCACTGTAAAATAGTTAAAAGATTCTCAAATCTGCAGTCTTCAAATTAGTTTTCATCACTCACTCCCAAACAAAAGTTTTTCTTTCTTTCCTAAGGTCTGATCTACCTGCATATTATGACAAAAATCTCTCAGTGTAGTAATACTTACATACTTATGGGCTAAATTTCCCCACTTAAACAAGCTCTTAGAGACCTTGGTGGATGGCTACTCACTTTTATTCTTCTTCCAACATTCCTTGCACAAAAAATTCAGTAACAGACTTACCTGTTAGCGTCTTTGTTTTTAAAGTAAATAGAAGGTCAAAACAATAAAAAACAAATTCAGACTATTTCAGTTTGTAATTGTAAGCGTCAGATTCCAGCATCAATCCCATTTTGCTTTCCAATGTTAGCACAAATAACTTCTGAAAACCCTTCAGTCTAGACTACACTTCTCAACAATGAAAAACTGAAAAAACTATTCTAGACAAATTAAAATAAATTATCTGTATTCTCATGTATACTGATAATAATAAATCATGACAACATATGCTCTAGGCAAAGTTAGATTTACAAATAGCATCCAGGTTGCAAACAGCTGTTCAGTGCTAAATACTGAAGAAAATGGAACACCTACAAATATTTAAAAAATAAATTTTTGTTACATCAACTATAAGAACAAATACAAAACCCCGAGTAATATTTTAACTAAAATAACTTAGTATTTATTTCAATTTAGCTTACATCACTTTCAATTGTTTGAGCTGCATTGTGTGTACTCTACAATGAAGGCTTTGGAAGCTGCTAATCTCAACACAGATCTCCAAGACTCTAAAAAAAAAGTCGTATTTTGGGTTTCTGCCTTCAGTCCTATTGCCCTGCTGCTGTCTTCAATGACTAGTATGACCTCCAAAACAGCTGAACAACTCTGCTTAAAAAGTCAGCAGACTTACTGCTAACTAACTTAGTTAACAAACTTCCAAAAGTTGCAGCTATATCATTAACTTTTCAAAATTACTGGTTTAGGTTGCTACCTATTTACAAACTGTGTTTGTTCCACTGTGTTAGTTCACACCAGAAAATTATTCTGGCACGTCAGCTACAGGTGTGTACTAGAAATGTTGTTTGTTTTGAAATTATTTGTGAATTCTTTCTTGTTTCAGTGGAATTGCAGCTTTATTTAACAACATCCTCCCTCCTTTTCCAATGTCATCACGGTACAAGAGATTGTCCTCTAGGTCTGTCACCACGATCCATAGTTCTTATCAGCATCATTTCAGGACAGAAATAGACTGGGTCTTGGGATACTTAAGGTCTGGTTAAAGCACTATGGGTATTTTAGTTTGGTGTCAAGACACTGTTGGTAAAGCATCATTCTTAAACAAAAGTGGGCTCCTAAATAAAGACTTGCCTGGGCAGTCAGAATATATCAACAATAATAAAAACCGGTGGCAAAATCTTAAAGACACTAGTAATGCCTTTAAAAGAAAATTAAAGTGTATGTACTTCACAGTTTTTCTATGTAGAAAAAAATTTCTAAGCTCATGAAAAAAAAACAAACAGGTTTGCAAACCCAGAAGGCAAACAGATAGCTACTGCTAAACTTAACTAAAAAATGCCAAATGAGATTTTCAAGTGATAAGGATGTGGTAGGCTGCAAACTCCTGCAGCAGTGCCACCTCAAGCTCTTGGCTTCTTCTGAGGGGCCCATCTGCCTGCAGAGTCCCCACACCCTGCCAGGGCCATGCAGACCCTACGCACAAGTATCCGTGTGCCCAGCACATTTGGCTATGTCCATCACGAAGCTGGTCTCCTCGTTGCAGACCAGACTCACTGCACACAGGCAACGTGGATGCACACAGTTAAGTCAGTTCTGCCTTGGGGCAAACTAAGCTTTAAAATCAAGAGAATTAATTGTCTTAGATGTCACAGAAGTGTGTAAGGGCAACTTATTACAATGTAAACCTCATTTTTTATACTCCTTGTTTCCTCATTTCTATAAATGTACTCTGAGTAATTTTTTTTTACCTTCAGTCTAACTGCTTAAAAGTCTACAGTACTCTGTAAAAATCTATAATGCATTTTAATTGAATCTCCCTAGCCAACAAGCCAATTTGCATAAAAATGATGAAATCTGTTATGTAGAACACATTGACAAATGCCTAAATTCCTGCAAATGTTTAATGGTTGAAATCTGTATTCTATTTTTCAGACAACTCTGATTTTTCTAATTTTACAAAACTCTAGTCAACATCTATCCGTCCAGCACTTCTCCAGAATTTAGTTTTACATAGATGCTGAACTCCTAGGGTTCTAGTCTTTCCTTGAAAAGGACATCTGAAAAATACAGCACACACAAGAGTTGTTTAAGGACAAGATTTTTCAAAAAAGTATTTAAAAACTTAGCTCCCATTAAAATGAATATTGAGGTATCCAGAAGGTACCTTTAGAAAGCTGACCTCGTATCTAAGAGAGCCACTTCTTTTTTGTCCCTACCCCAAAGGAACAGAAATTCAAACAAGAATATTTATACCTGATATTAAGTGTTTCCAGATTTTGAACTTCAGAAGCAATAGCTGTTACTGTCTCCCAAGATGATATCAGATTCTTTGATAGATTTATATGCCTGATATCTGAAATTTTACATTAAGAAAAAGAAACTTATCTCAAATCTGAACTTCCTTTTTCAGAAATTAGAATTCGGGTTTGGTTTTGAATCGATTAAACAGAAATACATTACACTTGTTTGGGCTAAGAGATACTACTGCTCAGTTACAGCAAATTTTATTTTGATTTGTGGTATGGAAATGACTTATAGTTTTATAAAAGAGCTTAACTTTTGCTCTTAACCAGTCCTCATAAATGAACAAGTAATACCTTTGTATTTCTGTTACATCGCTACAACACACCCATTACTGGAGCCTTCTGAAATTGCTGTCACAGTAGCAATCTATGACAATATTTCTGTTTTTATCCAAAATTTGCATTCTCTCTCAAAAATGGTAGGCATCTACTTGTTAACTCTGTAAACATTGCATTAAGCTTCTAAATATAAACTGCAGTTTTAAAGGTTTTTTTTTTTTGTTTATTTGTGTGTGTGTGTCTGTGGCTTTTTTTTTAATAAAAGGATACAAATATAATTCATTGAAGTGAACACTTGGAATGCTAAAATATGTACTTTATTTGTGGTATCATGCAATACAGCAAAAAAGGATACTAGCACATGTTCTGCTGATTTCCTCTTTCTGACCAGCATGGCTCACTGCACACTCACGCACTGAGATATCTACCAGTTGGTTCAGTCGGCTAAATGAGAAAGAACATTCTGTTAAGTAATCTTGAAACGGAAATAGGTACGTTATAGAAATACCTGCTTGTTGCAACTAAATAATATCCTTTTCATAATTATCATCTCCTTTAGAACTAGCAATGTGCAGATTGCTACATTAGTGTCTCTTGCTCAAAACCAGACATATCTCTTTCTATTTTTTACCTTTATATTGCTACTACAAAATAGGTCTGGTTGAACCACAACCTCCACCCTCCAAAAAACCCCAACCAACCCTCGTTCAACTGAAAAAAGGATGTTAAACCAGACAAAATACAGCTATGCAAACTGGAATTTAACTCAAGGTTCCAAGTTAAACAGGTTTCTTGTAATACTTTTTTTGCAAGAAGTTCCAAGTTATTTGGGCATTCTTTGTATCACTTACCAAAAAAGACCAAAAAAAAAAGAGTATTTTTGACTGCTTAGTATGTTCTGAGAGACAAAGGAAGAATAGTTGTGGAGTATCAGATCAGAGGGAGACTGCCATCTACTGAACTGATACCTCTCTACTGCTGGAGGTCATTAAAACTGCAATCTGTTACACATCATGAAGTTACTTCCTTTCTTAACCTTCCAGATAAATGAACCTGACGTGAACTGACTGACAGGACTCTTCACTAGCAGTACTGTGACTTTCTGCCTTCCCTCTCTTAGTTACAAAGTCATTACTGATATGAGTAAACAAAAGTGAAATAATACTGTACAATATTGAGAAACTATTGAAATACATCTATTTGGAAAGGATCACGCATGTGTATAATGATTGCCAATATCATGATAATTGATCTCACTCATTCCTCCCCAAATATCATCACCTCCTGCTTTGTGAAATCAAAATGAGGATTGTGAGCACTCAAACATGACATAATCCCATTCCCTATCTGTAAAAAGGTAAATTATGAAGCCACGATAGAAAGATCTCTTGTCTCTTCCACCACAGTGCAGCCTGACTTACTTCTAGAGATATGGCAACATTATATGCAAGGCAGCCAGCTTCCTTTCCTTACACCTGAATTGCTACTTAACTAATCGATCACTAAGAGTGTATCTTAGATTTTCCTATATAATACTTGCCTTTGTTGTTCTACAATAGAATCCATGCCAACAAATTCCACAGTCTTCTTTCCAAATACTAGTGTATTCTCTGTTGCATCTTGCTCATCATTCAATCCGTACCGGTCCTTTACTGCAGTAAGAAAATCTACTCCAAAATTTGCCTTGTTTGGCCGGATAAATGATCCTCCTCTAGGATGCCTGGAACAGAGTATCCAGGAAAAGGTGAAATATGAAAAGTTACATAAGAATAACTAGTTTCAAAAGCACTAATTATTACTTTTTTAAAATACTGGGAACCAAAGCAGTCAAAAGGCAATTCTACGGGCTAATTTTAGACACCACTGCTCCCACTCAATGACATCAGGTAAGACTTGCAAAGTATCTTTGACAGTATTTGACCCAACAAGTTCACATTGTGAGATACCATGGGAACTGAAGCACCAGATCTCCAAATGTATTTACATGTCAAAATTACAATGTCAGTGCCACTATCGGAAATAGCTGCTCTGTTGTTTGCAAACTCATCATGAACTCAATTTTTCCAGAAAATTAAGTTTCTACCTATGGACAGACACACAGTTACCTAAATCATACAACGAATGTGTCTGGAGTCTCACCATAGCCTAAGGCCCATAAGGATACTCAGAATAGTCACTGCCTCGTTATGTTTGACTTGAATAATTCACTTGTAACTCTAAGAGAACGCAGCCTTGTCCGTCCATCCACACAAATGACACAAGATGAAAATTTTACCACTTGGAACTCGTATACTAAACCAAACATTAAAAAAAGAATTCTAATACTAACTCAGTAACAATTTTGAAACTGAATATTCAACAGAATTATCCAGCTAATAGATGTTCAACATAGTCCTATGAAGTTTCTTGGGTTTTCTTAAGCACTGAAAAAACTTCATTGTACGACAATTTCTAGCCATGCAATTGCTTTGATGACTTCTATCAAAGTTCGGAAGGAAACACAGTATTTAGGAAGAACTGGCAGGGACAAGTTGTGGGAATAGTATCACAGAGCAGATGGAGGATCTGATAGGAGGATGAGTCAGAAAACAGCGAGAAGAAAATAGGTAGTTATGATTACCTGTCTGCCTTCCAGCTGAGAAGAGTATAGAGTTCGGTTGGAACGTACTCAGGAAGAAGAAATCACTTATGTAAATAAAACTCCTCTTTTGAAAACAGCGGGTAAACATCAAGTGGCTAATTAGCAAACTGCAACAGAAAGCACCAACTCTACAGACTTCAAATTTCTCTCAGACAAACAGTAAGTAGAGACTCTGAATCCTATGGACCTATGACAAGTAGTTGGAATAGCTTGAACACTGAGTATTCACATTTTTATTAAAAAATTAGCACTGGAAATTGCCTGTCCCAGTTTTATTCATTAGCATTTCTCATACTTCTTTAAGTACTCTCATATCCTAATGAAAAATCTGGATAAAACCAAGATATTATTTACTTTAAAACTATTTTCTTTCTAGTTTTCTAGTGACTAAGTTTAGAGTGCAATGACTACAAAACAAGCAGGAAGGCACACTCTTAAGAGAATGTAAATCCAGTATGTACCTCATGTATAGCAAGTATTTTCAGTTATCTACATTTTAAAAACAGTAACCTTTTTCTAAGTCTTTCCTTCCATTCCTTTGAAGTTCTTCGTAGCTTGCAAACATTTGGCTAGTTTATATCTTAAACTTCCTCAAATGTAAAAATGATGTGACTCTTTCTTGACACCACTTCTTAAAACAATAAACGACATTTTCACCATCTTAACTATAACATCTCTTATCTGCGAAGTATATCTCTCCTATTTTTGCATTTAATTAAGTCTAAGGTTCATAGATGGCACTTAGTGCAAGATTCTGCCTGAGGCCCTGGAAAAAAGCTTCTTGTACTCTCATCTATCTGTAATTCACTCTAGGTCCTGCTGTATGTTTATTCTGACATCTCCTGTCCTTTTTCCTATCACCTTGATTCTCCCCGTTTTGTCATTGCCATCCTTCTGCACTCAACAGTTCCGCTGCTTTTCTTCCTCTGCTCCCTTCTACCCTCTCACCAGAGCTAATCTGGACCCCACAGCTGGATTCCTTCTGTCATGCCATTTATCCCTGGCATAGCCAAGTCCTTTTGGTCTTTCCATCACCATACCCAATCCTAAAACCATTTCTGTCCTCTGAGGTCACCATTTCCATTGACATTTCCTTCCTCATTGTCTTTGTAGGAGCCAGTTCTATCCCTAGGAAAAAATTCAAAGGAAACTAGTCACCTTGGCCCTTGTCATTTGAAGCTACAAGAAAAGTATGGTGCATTTCTCTCTCAAGACCCTCCTATTTTTTGTTTTGATCACAGCTAGATCGTAGGGCTTCTCTCTCCTGTTTCTATCACTTCCAAGCGCTATGCATGCTATCTTATTTAATGTATACTCAAATCCATTCCACAGCCTAAGTTTCTTTTTCAGTTCCATTCTATTGATTTGATTTACTTTTCAAGAACTGTCACAAAGAAGGACAGAAAAGGAGACTTTGCAATAGGAACCTATTTTCAGGCAAAATGATTATGTGTTCAAGGAGAGCATTCACTTACCTGTAACTCACTTTCCTTAAAATACAGTGCCTGTATTAACTTTCACACTAAGGAAAGTAACTTGTGCAAGCCGTACATACAAAGCAAACAAATAATGTACAGCACCTGGACTCAGGAAAAGCACACCTATTAGCAATCGGTCTCCATAACTGGGAACCAAACAGGTAATCCTAATCCAAGGAGTCATCCAGCATGCATATCATGAGACGGAAGAACCTGCGGACTACTGATCAACCTGACTTAAGCTAAACATTCGGAAGTCGTGGCAGAAGATACGCCCCAATTTCCATAAGCAGAAAATCTGGAATATGTCCAAGCGGGGCCTTGACAACCAGCTGGCTCTGGTTAATAGTGACGCTTCTTACTGACTTTTAAAACGGAGAGGTTGACCCCAATCTCAGAAGTCAGCTTGTAGGACACTTTCTATTCCTGATTCAACGGCCTGAAGCAATACAGCCCCTCTGCTAGCATGCCCAGGGCACTTGAAAGATACTCATTAAAATTTAGATTAGCTATCAAGTCCCACTGGTTAACCATTTCACTGAATAAAGAGGAAATTTGTCATCATTCTTCTTAGCTAATGTAAAACAAAGTGGTGGACCTGCTCATGATTGCAGGTATATGATGGCTCTTCATGCACTAGAATAATGTCACTCATACACATAATGCTTCTCAGTATCCAAGGTATAGCTCAGTAACACATAAACTGTGTTCTGTCAGCAGTGACACACTTGAGCTGTCTGACTGCAGAAGCAAGCTTCCGAGTGAAGGAGATATCTCACCTTTATCAGCCTAGATAGTAAAGATAGATGGAAGGGCTTCTTTGCCCAGTTCTGGCTGTTTGCAGCAATTACCTCGTGGCAATTATCATCACGACTGGGGCATACACACTATAAAGTTCATAAGGTGTCATACATTATAGACAGTTGAACCCATGCAGCATGGCTTTCCTAGACAGGGTCTGAACAGATCTCTTCCTTTAAGGGGAAGGTGCTCAACAGATCAGACTTCTTTTAGAAGAACCTACACACTGTGGTAAAGAAAACCCTTTAAGTTTTAGAACAGGCTGTGGCAGCTGTGGCATCAAACAAGGCTTTTAAGTGACACCTAACACTAATCTGCTCTGGTGTATCAAATTCCTGACTGCACAGCAGAAGCTTTGCAAACATCAGCAAGTACTTGAAGTTCTTGCAAGTTTTCCTTAATCAGACATGAAAGCTGAGTCTGAGCTTTCACAAAACAAGGAAAGACAGACAGACATCTGCAGTTCCAGATGCTATCTTAAGGTTCTGCTGGTGCAGAGGACATTTGAATAGCTGTTAGTGACAACAGTTTAGTTTCAACACTGTACTGTTGACAGCAGAGAGCAGAAGTCTCTGATAGCACAGTGACACACAGTGAAACAATCAAAACTTCCTAATCGAGACCTTCTGAGGCTAAAAGGAATCTTGGGAATGCGTTCTCCCCTTACTAAATGGTAATCATGCTTTCTTCACAGACGCTAAAATATTGACATCCTCCTGTATTTGAAGAGTTTATTTGTGCTCTAAGTAGATGCTCCTGGAGGAGAATCTGTCATTCTTGAATGAGAGACAGTCTGATTTAATATAAATAGATCTTCTTTTGGGCAGGAACATAAATTCCACGCAAATAGTAACATTTGATTGGTCACAATACCCTGTCTGTCAATTTTATAAACATGTCTGTATGCAACTTACAAAATTCACTGAAGAAGGTAAAACTGAAAACATGTAACACCTTTGCCAAGATAACTTGGCATTTCAGGACTACACAAACATACAAAAGTCAAAGTTCCCACCAAAAGAAAACTTAAAGGGAGAAAAAAGGTCACAAAGATCTGAGAAGCAGTTGCAATTCTGCCACGCTGAAAACATCACAGAAGCAAGCTTTACTCACTTCCCTCTGCTCCTCTGGCTTGCTGTGAAAGCCAAAGTTGAGGAAATGGATTACAGTTTAGATATGGCAAATACTTCTAGAAACATTATCTGCCGAAACATCAGGATTCCTCTGGAAAGTGATCTGGGAAGAACAAAACATTCTTCAGCAGGAGGGACGCGTTCCTTTCAATTATGACTCAATGTACTCTGAATGTGTGATACAGCAGAACGTTACTCCCATCTTGTAAGGTAAGCAGAGAAGTATGTCACCTACTGCTGAGGAATCCACACATCTTCCCCAGCAAAACAGCAAGGATAAAAACAGCTGCTAAAATAGCAATGCCTGTGTAAACACTACATGTGAATGGAGTATCCAAAATTGACTAAGGGGAGGGCTAAGGAGGAAGATGACCCTTCTGACTTTTGGGGGGGGGGGGTGGGCAGGGGCAGATGAGGACTGAATTTGACAGGAAGCATAAGAGAAGCTTGAACATCTGTAACTGTGGGGAGAAAGAAGAAGGTACCAGGGCAGCAGTCAAAAGCTGGTTTGATGCCATCAAAAGTCACTCCACCAGCAGCGCATCTCTGCCTAGGCCAGAGCGAGCTGCGTCCTGGCCAGATGCCACGGTGAGCCTGTGCCCAGCAAGGACAGACATCGTGGGGAACAACGTATACGCCCCCACATCTCAGTGCACACGTGCCACCTCAGGGGTGCTTTCTACATGCACCTGAATAGACTGCTGGAAGCAGTGCAGGGACACAGAAGCCAGAGCACCCATGTCTCCTGCAGGAGGTGTGGAGGTGCATGCAGCTAAGGCATCTGCATTCCCAGGGGAGGTGCACGTGCGTGTAACTCACATCTCCCAGGGGAGCATATGCATATAACTGTCTGAATGGGTCTGTGGGACAAGAATTTATTTGAAAGCACGCTCATGTTTCAAAAGCTGTATATAGATTCTAACTCTATTTTAAGGCTTGATTACTCCTCATTTCTCTTGAAGGACTGTAGAACACAGCATATTTTAATTACATAATACACTACTGCAACTGACTGCTAAAATAATAGTTCTTCAGTTATTAGGAAACAAGAGTTTATTATCAGGAAAAAAATTTCACAAAAATGCCACTGAAGTATGCATTGCCATTTCCAGCTAATCCAGCTAATTTCCAGCACGTTGATGAATACGCTCATGATGTCAGCATATTTCGAAGTATGGCTGTTTCATTCTTTGGTTCTCATATTCTTAAGAAGTTTAATTAGCACCATTTAATATGACCCAGATAAATGTACTGCCATGAAATATAAAAGTTTAGGTCGTATTTCCAAAGCACTTACTACAAAGACCAGACCACATATATCTGTAAGCAGACCTACTGATTTACCCAAATAAGGACTACAAAGAAGATCCTCTGGTAATGAGAATCGCAAATTCAGTCTTGTTTTCCAAATATGATCTCATTTCGCAATGTCACTCTGAAAGATTTGATTTTTTTTAAAAAAATCATTATTTTCAAAATTACCTTAAAAAGAATTTTAAAAATGTCCTTTCATTGCATTTGTTTACAGCACAAGTTACACCATCAGCTGCTTCTGCCTATCAGAATTCAGGGAGCGAACACAGTAGGCTTGTAAGCAATGGATACTACTGATAAGTAATTTTATTTATTGTTATGTATGTATATATATTTGTATAAAGAAATATAATTTCTCCCCCTCTCCTGCAATGACTAGTAATAAAGAGGTGACAAAATAGGTTGTGAGTTGGTCTTTTTTAGCATCTTTTTGATAAAATAAGGTAACCATTTATTACTTAAGTTTGCCTACATCTTCACAATTGGTACACGAACTACAAACCAGTTTGCACACAGAAAGTTATGTCTGTGAGTGATGGTTGACTGCTAGAACTATTATTTATTCTATTAGACTACAGAAGGACTTTATCTGATTGGAACAAAGCAGAGTACAAAGAATAGGTATTGTAACAACATCATGTTTAAAGATCACTACATTTACATTTGTTATAGGTGTATGCAGCTTCACTCAAATAGTTGATTCTTACAACAAGAATTGAGATCACTGTCTAAGATCTCGTCTCTTGGGAGCACGCTAAACATTGCTAGAAAAGCAAGAGTCTATACACATTTATGTAAATATTATACACACAAACGTAAAGCACTCAAGTTTCTGAAAAACATCCACAACATGTTCAATCGCTCTTTCTGCCCAAAGAGACTTGGAATGGCCAGGCAATTACTTTTACTATTTCTCCTACAGCAGAATATAACTAGCTTCAACTTGGAAACTGCTTCAATTAAATTATAAGCACTTACAAAGTAACTTCTGCTAATACATTCATTCAAAAGACATGGTTATTCTAAGACCACAATTTCCAAATCTTTAGCTAAGAAAAATTCAGCAACATTGATTTTTTTTCTTGCATTAAGTGTGCTTATCCTCCTTAAGCCTTGCTTTATTATTATTAGATACAAGGGAAAAAATATCCAGTCCTCATAGGTGGGATTTTTTTTTTTAATTATTTATTTATTTTTCTAAAGAACAGATTTTGTTTTATCATTTCAAACTCTGATAATGAGGTCTCTAGGGCTTCCACCTTACACAAATGTAGAGTCAAGATACAGACTAAGAATTCTAATTTGCACTACTGAACGTGATCTACCCTTTCCCTGTTTATGCCTGGCTACAGGTAAGAGATAAGATAGTATTCCCAGAAAGGATTTCAAAATAGCTACTTTTAAATTCTGAATTATTTAATAGATAAATTCTTCTGCTGATTCAGTCCTATACCGAATGGCTCTACCTGTTCTCTTGAGAACAACTTTGATCTGAACTGATAATGAAGTATATTCTTTAACAAGCCCTGAACTGCTGTCAGGTCTCAATACAAATACAGCAGCCTCCTTTGCTACCTCAGGGAATTCCATTTGTCTCCAGAAGACCTTTTGGCAGATATGAAACTAGACCTACTTCTCCACAATATAGAAATAACAATTTTAATCTCTCTTTGTTTTTTCTCTTCTGTATGACATTTTACAACAACAGTTATAAGTCTCTTCCATATCATGTTCCTATATTCAGATAGGAGAAAGTGACAAGACTCATTGACTCAAAAATGGAAACGATCACAATTTTTACAAGCTGAAAACACATGCTCAAAGGTCAGCAAACATAGGCACTGTTACTACATGGTTTTAATTATTATTTGGAGGAAATTATCGTAAGAAATTTTCTCTGTTGAATCATCCACTGAGAGCAAAACAAAGTATATATACAAATACACCATGTCTGACTCTGGAAAAATCTTTGAACTAGTCAAAGCTAGTGAGACTCTGGAAAACTATCACTATGTACTTATCTTGTTCTTTCACACTCCTCCTCCTGCGATTAGCCAATATCAGAGGCAGGAAACTAAGCAAGAGAACTCTTTGGACTGACTTCATCCAGCTATTCTTGTAACTTTCATTCACATGCAAGTTAGAAGAAAAGATTATTTGCTTATCCTCTCATCGACGGTTTTAACTTTTTCAAGATAATTAACATGAGGAATTAATTTCAGAGAAAAGTCATCTTACATTTTTCAACAAACCAAAGCAAAAACACATCCAAAAGCAAGACCACAGACAACTTTTATTTTCTTTGTCACTTTCTTTCATATTTTCAAAAGCTGTCTATTAATTCTGAGTGCTTGCTGTCACAGGATTTAATTTATATTAGACTCATTTCACTTGAATGAGCACTTGAACAGTTAGGAACAAACTGTAATCAAACCACAGTTATTTACACTTATTACTAGCCCTGGAAAGCAGGAGGTGGAAAAAGACCAACAAATCTCTCCATTTCCTCTCATTACCATAAGACTGGCTGTATTTCAGTGGTCAAAACAAACATCCATGTAATGCCACATCCTTTCTCCAAAAGCTGCCAATAGAAAATGGTTGAGAAAAATACAACAACAGGGCAAGTATTTTAATGATACAGCCACAGAAAATTCTCTCATCCTTCACCACTTCAATGCTCAGGAACTTACTGAGGTAGCAGCCCTTAGTATTTAAGAGCCATTGATGATTTTTCTGCTATGAATTCGTCCAGTTATTTTTTTAACTCACAAACTTTTAGCTGCTGCAGTGTCCTCTGACAGAGACATAAACAGCTTGCTGCTGTTCACATCAACCCTAGAGTCCTCTATTCCCCAATTTCAAACATGTTAAGTACTTGAGTCTTTAAACTTACATGTAATGAATGTATATTACATACTTAAAAAAACCTACATAGCTGCACTGTGGTTTGCATGTATAACACGCAAAAGAACATACTTAGCAATTCCTCAGTGATACAAATATAATCCAAATCATTATCAGGAACTTGGTATTTTCCCTTAACAAGATATATGTAAGCCATCTTAAGTCCAAATCTAAACTATATTTGAGACAGTTAATATGGACCAATATTTCACTTCAGAATTACCTAAGGAAGGTAAGACAGACATGCCAATTTCCTTACTAAAGTAGAAGGTCTAAAACTACTAAAGGTAATATTAATAACATTCAAAAGACACATTTTATTACATACCTCTGAAAAATATGGCTTGTATTTTCTAAGTATTTACCATATTCTAATCCCTGTAACAGGATTAGTAACAACACAACAGCCTTTATGGCACAGCTAGTCACAGCATTCAGATTTATCATCTTTTTAATACCAGTTAACTGACAACAAAAGGGTTTGCCCTAAAAATTGCAAAAGCGCATTTTCCCAAGACCATCTTGTCAATACACACGACATGTCAACACTCTGAATCAACTCACCTGCACTTAAAATACTGTGTTCCTTCATAGGCACCATCATGCTTTCCTCTCTGAGGATCATCCCATTCCACGCCAAGCCAAATTCCTAAAAAATATGGTAGATACATTTTCAAATTTATGGCATCATAGTTATAGAAATCATGGTTGGAAGGAACCTCTGAAGTTCATCTAGTCTAAACTTCTTTCTCAAAGTAGAAGATTATCATCAGCACTAAAATCTCAAAGGAGAGAAATATTCCAACTCATCTGGACAGCCTATTTCAGTGCTGCATTACTTCTGTAGAGAAAAAGATTTTCCTGCTGTCCAGTCTGAACCTTTCCAGCCACAATTTGTGGCCATTGTCCCTTATTACATACTCTAATACTGGTAAGAAGAATATGGCTCTGTCATCTTTGTAACTGTCTGTCTAACAGCTGCAGGCAGCTATTAGACACCACTTAATTTTCTCTTCACCCCACTAACCAAGTTCAGATCCCTCAACCTCTCTTCACAACACACGTACATAGTCTATGCCCTTGACCACCTTGGCAGCCCTTCACTGGATCCTCTTGAGTTTATCCACATCCTTCTTGTATTGGGACAGTTCCAAACTAGACACATTATATTCCACGTGCAACTTTACCAAGAACCCCTGCCTCCAGAGGGGGATAATAGCTTCCTTTGAGTCACTGGCCATGTTCATCATTCTAAGGTAACCCAGTACAACACACATCTTGCTTGTGACATAAGCTCACTGCTCGCACATGAGCTTACATTCGTAGCAGTATACACCTTAACTCCCAAGACCTTTATGAGAGACCCTGTGGGTTGCTAGTCCTTCCCGGTCTGTACTGATACACAGGTTTACTTCACACTACATGTGGAAATTTATCCTTCTTGAATCTCTCAGACCCAAAACTAAACCTCATAAAGCTTGCTCTGGATTGCAATTCTACCTCTTGTCACATCAGCCAGTTGAGGATAAATGCTGTTCATTACCTGAGACACTGATGAATACATTAAACAATACAGAGCTCAGCATGTATCTCTCTAGCACTCACGCATTACCGGATATTGAGTCATTGATTACCACTTTTCCACTAAACAGCTCATTCATCTGGTTTGTATTTCTCAACCTCCAAATAAGATTCTTTACAGAGACACTGTTAAAAGACTTAAAGTCAAGGAATATTACATACCCTTTCTCCCTTTGTCTACATTTCCAGTCATATCATCACAGAAGGTAATTACGTTTGCCAAGCACAACTTGTTCTTTACGAGTACCAAGTATTCCCAACTACCATCTTGTCCTTAACAGGCTTGGAAGTGGACTCCAAGGGAACATGCTACATGATCTTTCCAGGACTGAAGTGAGGCTGATGAGTTTACAGTTCCCTAGTTGGTCATCCTTCTTGCCTCTTCTAGAACTGTATGCAAGGCTAGTCTCCTTCCAAGCATCAGCAATCTTCCCACCCTGTCACCACAATTTTTCAAAGATAACATATAGTGCGCTCACAATCAGACTGGTCAGGCCTTTCAGCAAGCTGGACTGAGTCTTATTTGTCACCATGAATTTGAATATGTTATCAAAAGAGCATCTAGTCTGTTGGGCTGCTGCTGCTGCCTGTCTCTCCCTTTCCCAGACTATGCCAGTACACAGAGATCAGGGAACAGACTGTTCATGAAAACTGATGGAAAGGGAAGGGACTAAGGTCTTTTCACTGTAAGAAAAAATTTAACCAATTTCAACCAAAAGTACTTCTTACACTCCTTTTGACAACTCTGACTTCTAAAAAAGCCCCAACAACCCATCTGGATTAGAAGTCGCCATATTTACACAAGAACAACGAGCTAAAAACAATTTGCAAATTGCCACATTTTACTTGACAGTTGCTTTTTTTTTTTTTTTTTAATTAAGAAGAAAAGAACTGGAATTTTTCAAGCAACCATTAAACGCAGAAGTTGCTTACCACTGTGAAGTTTACCTGCTGTAGGAGGAACACTGCCAACGTAGCGCACAGTCGCATAATCAGTGCCGCACACGACTCTCCGACCCAGCGCGTCAGGAGGCACCCGGGCAGTCATCCCGGGAAAACCGAAGCCTGAGCTGCTCACAGGCCTGCCGAGACAGAAGCAAGACGCTTAACTCACCTAAGTCACCGCTTTCCTAAGCCCTCGACCTCGAGTCGCTTTTTTACCGCCCGGACTCCCGAAGTCAAGGCTCGCCCTCCCAACGCCACTGCCCGCCGCTCCCGCCTGCCCCCGGCACTCCCACCGCCGCCGCGGGAGCGACCCCCGTCCCGGAGCCGCCTCCTTCGGCGGCGCGTACAAGCCACGGACCGCAAACCGCCCGCCGCCCTCCCGGCGGCGCTCTCCGCAGCGGGGATCGCGGAGGGCCCGCCCGCCGCGGAGCAGAGGGGCGCCTCCGCCACGGCACCGCCGGCGAGAGGCCGGGCAGCCGCTCCGCGCCCCGGGAGAGACCGCTACTGCGCGCGGCAGGTACGGCTATTGAAGGAAGCCACCCGCCTCCCGGCCGAGGCGAAGCAGCCGCAGGCGGGGGCAGTTAACGCACCGGGCGAGAGGAGCAGCCCCGGGCGGCGCCGGCACGCCAGCTCGCCCTCTTCGCACGAACCGCCGGCACCTCCACGCACAGCCCTTCGCATCGGCCCCTCTTCCGTCCTGCGCCGACTGGCAGCTGTTACCCCGCCCCATCTGGCCTTTCGGCGCGCTCCCATTGGCACCAAGGCCCCAGTACCGCCCTAGCTCGGCCGCTATTGGCCCATCTTCGACCCCGCTGAAGTCATCGCCTTCACGGGCAATCGACGTGAGGCGTCGCCGCCGTAGGGCTTTCTGGGTAGTGCAGTTCTCCGAGACGGCCACGCCGCGGGGACGCGCCGCCCCTGGACTACACCTCCCACGATGCTGTGAGGCGAGAAGCAGCACTCTGATTGGGCGAGCAGGGCGCGAGGCGCGGCGCCCAGCCTCAGGGCCGCTCGAGGCGGGGCTGGCGGGAGAAGCTGCGCCGTGCGGGGGGTGTCTCGGCCGTGACCGGCAGCCGCCCGGCGGTTGAGGGATCTCGCCTGCCCAGCGCGGAGCTCCGAGGCCGGGGGCCCTTGGCCAGCCCGGGAGCAGCCGCAGGTTTGCGGTGGGCTCGTCGGCAGGCAGGGAAGCGCCCCCCGGAAACCGCTGCCGCGTGAATGTTTTAAAGCAGCGCGTGGCGGACAAGCCGTACAACTGGCAGCCTGAAACCGAGCGAGATGCTGTTACCGCCGATTCAGCGCGTGGCTGGTTAATAACCGAAAGCCAGCAGTAGGTTCAGCATGGAGCAGCACGGGTTCCCAGGACCCGATCCCGTCAGGCTGTGCTGGCCGGGCCTCTTCAGGATCAACCCTCCGCTCAATTCGGCCAACACCCGTGAAATCCCACCTGCTTAGCACGTTTGGAGGCGAGGGAGCAAGCAATAGGCATCTTCCTGCCTGAATGCCAGCTGCACGTTGAACAAAGGCAGCTAAGACCACCTTTAAAGGCTGGGGCGCTCCCCTGGGAGACAGCAACTGATGGGAATACGGGCATCTCGGGGAGTGGCACCCAGCTCCCCTGGTGCAGCAAGCGTGCTGCACGGTTTTACATAAGCAAACATACAGAAAAGAGAAATCGTATTACCTCAGTATTTGGCACTGCTACATTTGTTGCTGCATTTATTTCAACATCCGCTATTTGAGAAAAATATCAATTAACTGGAAGAGGGTCCAGAGAAGAGCCATAACAATTAGAGAATACAACTCACAAAAAAAAAACCGAACAACAAATCACACAAACAGAATCAAGGCATCCACTGTGTGTAGATTAACAGCAAAAACTGAAAGACTTGACGGTATTCTTTAAGTAGCAATTGCTGGGGAACAGAAACTAAGAGCTCTTCAGTTTCACAGTTATGAAAAGATCCAATAGCTTTCAGACAGTTCGGTGGTTATAAAATCAAAGTATCCTAGTTGACGCTTTCTATATTTGTTCATCTCTGATGTGCTTCATATTTCAAAGTCTCATAACAATTCAAACAAAATCATTTGAACTTTGGGACCACAAAGACAAAAACAATCACAAGAGTAAGTAATCAAGAAGCTATTTCAGTGCTGGACCTCTGCTTCTATTACATTAAATACATTACATTCTGCATACTCTTTGGCAGGCAACATTTTAGTACTCTTTGCTCTGATACTGTGAAATCAAGCACAGATATTTAGTAACACTATTATATTACAATCAAAGTAATGTGGATAATGTGTAAATTCCTTGGCAAGCTGATGGGTTCCATCTTCAAGCAACAGGCATTGAGAGTGTGCTTTACCAGCAGAGAGCAGCTGCTCCCCAAAGTGGCATTGCAGTGAAGATCTCTGTGCCTTTACCTTAGACTTTTCCTTTGCCAAAAGCAACGTGTTTTCTTAGGCCAACTAACATCTTCGGAAAAAAAAAAAACACATAGATACCCTAGTCCTTCTTCCCCATCTTTGGTGGTGTTGCTGTCATCTGCATTCCTGAGCCCATTCATCTCCTGCAGAGGGCAACGTTCAAACCATCTGTTCCAGTTTTGAATGATGCTGAAGCTACACAGAGAGTGGTACAAGTATGACAGCAGAAACAACGGCAGTTAAGTCCTTTTGCTCTCCCTTTCCAACTCATTCCCAGTTCAAACCTGAGAGCATGCTCCGCTTTGTTTGACTGCAGGTCAGGAAAGGTGTTGAAAACGAGAAAATACTTTTCACTATCTTTCTGATTTCAGCAGCACGTTGGATTAGTAATTCAGCCATTTCTCAGAATCTACGAACATGTTAATGAACTTCTGTATTTAGTATTTCTAAAATGAGAATAACATTTCTTATAATGAGAAAAACATAACTTAATGTTTACTCTTTATATTTCTTTGCATTTCTTGTTTATTCTGTTTTAGCACTGTAACGAACAAATAGCTATAGTTCACTGAATGTACTCAACAAGAAACAGGACAGTCTCAATGCCAATAAACTATAGACCAATTTAACATTTTCACCTCATGACCTAGAATTGCAACTCCTGCATTTTATAAGCACCTAAGTGAACAAGGATTTAACTTCAGAATTTATTGAGCATTCATTTTGGTTGGTGTAAAATGTAAGATATTAGGTTTATAGCAGTTTTTAAATTTCTAGGGATAGCAATGACAATTCCTCCACACAGCTTTTAACTTTGACCTGCACAGCGCATCCCACCCCTAAAAACAAGAGCATAAGTAGCAATAGGTTCTTTAGTTAAAGCCCCAGAAAAACTGTAGGAGTTAATACATGAAATGTGGAACTAACTCTGTAATTATCTGAAATTCTATTTTTAAAGAACATTGTGTTTTTTTCCTTGCAAATGCTTTTTTTTTTCCCCCTCCCTTTTAATTCGTTCACATGGCCTTGGTGTCAGCCTGATTTCAATAACTGAAGTTGGTGAAAAGTAGTTATGCCTGCCTCAGCTAACAGAAGTTCACTGCAGAATAACATACACTAGATTACAGCAAAAGAACAGGGCAGTTTTATGTGTGTTTCAAGACAGCATAACCAGAAATGTATGCCTTTGCCATTTTTCCTTTCTACAGACTTCAGTAATGACTTTACTCAGTGATTAAGTAACTTACACCGTGTGCTCCAGAAATAACGACTGAAGCCACATGAAGAGAGTGAAAATAATCTCCTGCAATCAAGAAAAGATGCAACTGCTTACTGACAGCATATAATTCATATACTGACAGAGTAGAGAGTATTTTCATGGATTGTTTTGGAGTTCAAAAGCAGAAAATTATGATTTCCCTTCACATTAGAGTTAGTCCTCCACACAAATTCATGTCAGGTTTTGCAGTTACCTCTCACAGTTGTCTATGCTGTAGTGAACTGAGAGATTATATAAATTATTATCATTATGTATGAGATTAAATATAGCAGATTATGTTCCCCTGGTTACAAGAATAGAAAAATTGTTGAAGATAAATACAGTAATGAAACAATGTACTCTTTGTTTTATCTGTACCTTTAATCAAAACCTTAAGATGATATATACAAGTTATTTATATACCTATCAGAATAAATAATATTTAGCTTGAGTTATCTTTTACATTCTGTTTGGAAAGCAAGAAGAGAAGCTCAGGGAAGCTAACCACACTCTTTAGCCTTTCCTAACAAAGCAGAGGAGATGCTGTAAAATGAGGTGAAATGACATGAGGCAGCCTCAGGAGCCTGAAATATGTTTTCTTATTCTCTCAAGTCCTTTCCGTAGCTCTGCTCTTGCCTCTCTCCACCTGCCAGCTCTGACATTCATCAGGCTCTTGCTGAGTGGAATAATTCATTAACCCAGACAAAAATTAACTCTTCTCCCCCAGGCGTAGTGAGTTAAGTTGTTTCACAGAAAGGCCTAACAGCTTCACCACCAAAGCAAAATAGGTGTTGAAAGCAAATAGGTAGCAGAGGGAAAAGAGCTCAAGCTATATGAGACAAAAATAATTTATAACAATATGTTACAGGCTTTAGCTTTTTAGAAAAATGTTTCTGGCATTTCAAGACTGCAGGAAATCTTGGGATTATTTTTGTGAAGGCATATGATGAGCCAAGATTTAATATTTCAAAAGCAGACCCAGACTATTTTGTTTGTCTGGGATCAAACCCAAGTTTGGTGGTATTGTGCGTGCTATGGTATTAGTAGCAGAACAGAAACATAGCTGAGAAAAGAATTACAATGGAAGTACTGAGTAAATAATACAAAGAACACAGTAAATATCAAAAACTGAAACATAAAATGATAAGATTAAGACAGAACGAAGAGGAGCTATAGACACCTATATAGCTCTTGCACATCGATAAAAGCCTGGCCCAATTCAGTGCTAAAGACACATTAGGGTTCAAACCAGTTTCATATAAGAAGGTGGGGAAAAAAACCACAAATCCCATGTTTTTATACCATGTTAGCATTTTAACAATAACTGGGGAAAGAAGTAATTAATATAGGAAATTTCCATAGCACATGGAGACATTTAGATAACTCATATTTAGCAAAATGTACCATAAAGTTGAAGGCATAAAGAAATATCAGCAGCTACTTTCCCACTGCTACCAACATTTTAGGCTGTCTGTATCAATAACCGGCTGACACATACAAAGTTGCTCTTAGAGGGTGCTTGAACAGCCTGAGTGCAACGGGAGAGGTGGAAGACAAGTTCTCTCCTCAGCAAAGTCCTGAAATGATGCAATTCTCACTACAATTGATGGGAATAACATCAGCCTTCGAAGAAGCAGGAACAGGTGTCCTATCCAATGGCCAGCCACTCCAAGACAAGTGGCAGCACTCATTTACATTCAAGCAAGTACACGATCAGCAAACAGACTGAGGTAGAGGGAAATGCTGGAGACTGATGAGTTTGCGTTTCTCTTTACATGCACTGCAAGAGCTAAACCCCCAAGAAATGCACTGGTAACCTGATCAAAGTAGAACTTGTTGGTGATGGTAGGAAGATAAGGAGAACAGTTGTGGCTCAAAAGGCCTGACACTGAAACCAGTATCCCCTTTACTTTCCCATGGCCATTTCCACTTGTAACTCAGATTTCCATTCCACAGCACCACATCTCTTGTGAAGATCAGAAAAAAAACCTACTCCCTGTGTTGTGCGAGGCGTAGCAGCAGAACAGCACTCACACAACTAAACTAATTCTGCAGCCACAAGAACTCTCATGCTGCTTTAAGGAAGTGATTTGCCTAACACGGCTTAACACCAGGAGCTCACACCAGCACCAATACTGGAGAATACTGATGAGGACACGCAGTCTCATCTAATAGCACCAAATATAAAATCTACCTCGACTACGGAGAATCATCACTCTTGACACTAATACTTAAAGATGCTCTACCTGCTTAACAGATGAAGGGGAAAGATCCCAGCCTCTTCCAACTCCTGAATATGTCAAGAAAAACCCTGAGAGATGTCGGTTCGTCCTAACCAAAGCAAAGAGCAACAACACTCTGCTTCTGGGCCTTTCAAGATATACCTTCAGGGTATACTTTGAATACTGGTAACAAAAGCCTTGAAGGCAGAGTAGTAAGACAGAGCTGTGTGGTTTCTTGTTGGTCCAGCTTTCTTTTCCCATGATACTTTTCCCTTCTTACCCATTTGTGGTTTAAAGGCCCTGCAGGTGGAAAACTTCCAATGTACTTTCTCCTAAGTTAATGGAGGCACATTCTACAAGATATGGTGTTAAAATAAATACTGAGGTGAGCTGCCAGAATGAACCAAAGAAGTAACAACATAGCAGAAGTCTCAGATGGTAGAGGAGTCTTATATAAAAATAAGAAAAGCTACCTTATTAGTAAAGTCTGATTACACAGAACTGTTTACATCCAGCAACAGAGCAGACATGAAATGGCACTAAGTGCACTTTGCATTGTGCACCTCAGTTACAATATCCTAATAGGCACAAACATATCTCTTGTAGTAAGACTAGGAGACTCTTTTGACAACAATAGTTTTTCCAGTGCTCTTTCCCAGTCAACATCAGCTGCAACAGTGCTTAGAGACTCCCAAAACATTGTACACAAATTAAACATTGTACTTGGCTGTGGATGGTATTTTCTCATAAAACATTAAAAATGTGCAGGCTTACTACCAAGCACTGCAAGTTATAAAAAAGGAATTATAATTCACTGTCATTAAAATACACCTTTCAACAACATTAAGCTATTCAGTCCCGGTGACCAGGTTCATTCAGTGAAAAGGCTATTATTCTGTGCCTAATCACAGAGCAGACAAAGATTCCTCCTCAGCATGCAGATAAAAGGGACAGGCTACCATCCATAACTACATAATGTCTCTGAGAAAGCAGTCATCCTGAATTTTCTCATGCTTGATCACTTTCAGAAGAATCTTAGGGCTGCCCAGGGAAGAGACATTACAGCAGCCTTCTTCAGTCAGTTTTCTCAGTGGGTTGAGATCATGACTCTCCCTGCTTCCTAGGTATAGTAAATGAACACCCACATAAAACTACTCTTCAGCTGTCAGAAGCCAAGTACCTCTGGCCGTTTTTTTGAGAGTATGCTTGAGCTAACACCACCACTGAGAGCACCAGTCCTACCTTTGATCCAAACCATTACCTGCCTACACCAAAGCAAAGCTTTACGTGACTGCGAAGGCTAAGGGAACTGAATCTGATTAAAGCCAGCCCAGCCAAGAAGAAACAAACAACTGCTTACATTTTGTTCATCTTTTTATATACGTTTATATATAGACAAGCAGAGGGTTTTGTCACTTATCAGCCCTCTCCCCTTAACCCAGCTCTCAGTCCCAGTTCTATTTCAGTATGTCTGTGTACATAATTTTAAAGCACTATTTAAGCAACTAACAAAAGTGAAGTGGTACTACAGCTCATAGAACAAGATTCTGTACTTTGTTTTAGCAAAAAATTACAGAACTTGTCTCTTTAGAGAGACCTATAACATGCCTCCAGATTGCAATTCAGAACAGGAATGCAGTATGAATTATGAATCAACTCCTGGAGAAGCCCATCTCAATTATAAGCAGAGATTAAAGAAACCTGCACCAACTAGAGTGTCCTGAAGTTACCTGGTGTGAATCCCATTCCATTTCTAGTAGCGGCATACTATGTTGCTATTTGCAGTTACATGTATGAGCTCTAATGCATAATTTAAGTCCCTAGCGACAAAGTATTTGACAGTTTAAAAATCTAGAACCAGGTGATCAAAGTTATTCACTGCAGACCTGGAATCAGCATCAAATTTATGCTTTGCTGATGTGATGGAATTTTTTCTCTAAGGTACTCAGAAATCTTTACAAAGCTACAATTTCAGACTAAACATTAGTCTTATTTGCATATAAAATACTACCTCTCATAGTCTGCAATCCCCAGAAGCTGGAGAGGATACTCACTTTAGAACTCAGTAAGCTGATCCATCTGATCTTCTCAAGTCTAACTTAGAAATACCACACAAGAGTTTTACGTGCATTGTCATTGCATGTATCTTTTGTTATTTAACACTGCACAGTTTGGTTTACGAAGGCATTGCTTGAAAACATGCAGTACGCTCAGGTCAATCTGATTTAATTTAACACAGAATTTCAGCTAGAAACCTACAGTAGCCTGGTGAAAGACAGGAGAGTTTCTGGCCTGAAATAATGCTGATGATTGTGTAGAGATGATCACATTTAGATTCAAAACTTGTTTCAGTTCTAATACATCTGCTTTAACAAAGCCATCTGTGAGCAGTTACAGTTAAGACAGAGATAACAGGGTGTGTATTTCAATACTCAGTGACAAATTGTTTACAACAGTAAATTCTGTAACATGGGTACAAGGGAAAGATTAAGCAAGTCTGATTATCACACCTCTTAGATAGTCTAGTTATTTTCACATTTTAGAAGAAGCTTTAATCCATCCCCAGGAGTTAAATTTAATTTTCAGTTTCTTTGAACATTTTGCTCAGCTGTTCAACTAGTGCTACAAGCTCAGGGTTTCCTCCAAGTGATTCAATTTGTTTATAGGCTTCACATTCAAGCTCTTTCAATGTATTCCGAGTATACTCAAAGGAACCCACATTTTCAAGGTAATGTACACAGTATTTTTTTACATCTATGTTCTCCGTCCTTTGACGTAAAATGTTTTGCACCTGAGTACTTTCAGGTCTTGACCAAATTGCATGAATGGTTGGGAAAGAGAACTTGCCCTCAGTTAAGTCTTCACAAAAACTCTTGTTTGCACTATATTCTTTGGAGTGCAAGTTGGCATAGTCATCTCTTATTTGAAAGAAGAGGCCAAGTGTGTTAAGAAGTGGCTTTAAGTCTTTTTTATAATTTGAGAACAGCTGCATGAGGCCTACAGCTAATCCAAAGAGACCACCTGTCTTTTGCAGTACCATAGCTTTATATTCAGCTTCTGTAGGACAGGTGTAAGTATCCCTCCAGTAAATATCCAAGCCTTGACCTTTATGGAGTTCCAGGAGTTGACGGGTAAAAACTTTAACAGCATCTGGATGATCAAGGGTTAAAACCTTCTCTAAGCCAAGGAAATACACATAATTAGCACAGTTGATTACAGATGGGATTCCATAGATACTGTGTGCCACTGGAAAGCCTCGTCGTAGCTTTGAGTTATCTTCAATATCATCCACAAGTAGGCTTGCATTGTGCAACATCTCTGTCACTTCAATGATAACCTATTACAAGAAGAGAAAATTATTAAGTGTCCCACTGTAATTTAACCTCCAGTTTTGTAAGACCTTACTTAAAATGGATTAGGATAATATAAGAATTATATTCTCTATCACTGAGGTTCCCCTTTAGACTACTCGTTTTTACTATTAATACAGAGTTATGATTCTCTTCATCAACCAAGTTTGCTGTAAGTCCTGAGTCACGTGGTCTGTTTTTTGTGTAATGTTTTCAGATTCAAAATGAAATTACTCCCTGAAGTGTTTCCACTTGCATGCCCCTCTTCATTGTTGCTACAGTTTAATATTTGTCATTGTCTAGGAGTCATGCAGTATTTGTTATTATAAACATGAACAGAGGAGAAGGAAAGCAACACAATGTTGTGACAAATTTAGATTCACTAACCTGAGATCTCCCAAACTCAGTTCTTGAGAGTTTCAGGTATCATCCACTAACATATTTGTCTTGTAAACCTTGTTTTGATAAGTAGAGAGAATTCACCTTTCTTTACCCACACTTTGTGTAGTTATCTTCAGTAATGAGCTCCTAAAGGACAGACTATTCTCTCCAAAACATCATTTGGAAAATTCTTGGCAGAAAGGCAACAGCTGTAGCTTCTTTTGGAAAGCTTCCTACACACTTACTACTCATTACTAGGTAGATGGATATCATACACCACCTGAGGTATGCAAGAAA
The DNA here is from genome assembly GCF_009769465.1 of Tauraco erythrolophus. NCBI lineage: Eukaryota > Metazoa > Chordata > Aves > Musophagiformes > Musophagidae > Tauraco > Tauraco erythrolophus. The sequence goes on along the minus strand of NC_141466.1, from coordinate 87,758,841 downwards.
CTGTTCAGAACATCACTAAAAGTGAACTTTTTATATAGTGTTTTAACACTATATACTCTTTTTATTGAACAGCTGAATATACTTGTTCCTTGCATAGCAGCATCTCCTTAAATGGAAATAAATTTAAGGATGTATAACTGCACACTGTATATATAAACTCATTGCAAAGCACATCTGATTAAGATATGATTTTAAAGCTAATGAACCAATTACACTCACTAGCTACAAACATTGCACTCAGTCAACATTCACCAAAACAACTGCTTCCAAAAAATACTGAGGCTACCATTAAATAGGCCTGTACTAGGTACTTGCCGCTATTTGGCAGGTGCTGTAGGAAAATGTAAGAGAGACTTCACTGCAAGAATTTTCTTGAGCAGCGAGTCGCATTACCTAGCGTTCAACAGCCACTGTCCCAAAGATTAAAACTCAAGACCCAGCAATCTAACTGTTTGGCCAAGATATGACTGCAAGAACAACCTACTTAAGCACTAATGACTCATCTACCAGTTAGAAGCGAGGTCTACTTTGACCTGTAAAGATATATTGTTGCCCATTGACTTTAAATCAGAGGACAGACTACTTACTGAAAGCAACACTGCATACCTATTTGTTCAAATATTCTTTTAGTCCATGATGTCATTCTTAGCACTATCAAGAAAGTTTCCCTCTATTCTATGAACTCCTTGGATAAGCCTATTTCTCTTGCTAACCGATTTCATATCACTGTCAGTTTAATGAACTTTTGCAGCTTATAGACATTTAAGGTTTAATTGAAATAGCGCTTCATGACTCTATGTGTTCAAATTATCTTGTGAACTTAAGAGTGTCAAAAAGGCTTCAGAGTTGAAAGCAAAGGCTGAAAGAGTTCAGACAGCAGAAAAAGCTTATTTCAGAAGATATCAGAAAGGAGCCTGAGGAAATGAAACGATCACTCTTCATAATGAAAGCTGAAGAACCAGTACAGAGTGTTATGCTTTCTTACGACCTAAGCCTATCTAATCAGTGGCTGCTGCACTATCACTCCAACCCGCAAGTAAGGAGGTAGAAATCTGTAATAGCTTTAAAATCTGCTTGGCCTTGTACTAGGCCATTTCAGTGCCTCCCTAGAAAAAAGTCCATCTGAAATTCTCTAATTCAACAAGCTGAAGTGTCTCAGTGCAGCACCAGATGAGTACCAGAGATGCAGTAAATGGGGAAAAAAAAAATAAGACCCGGATAAAATAAAACAAGGCTGGGAAAAAAGTGAGATGGTGGCAGCCATAGTAAAAATCGACTACCAAGGAACAGTATCCTGAAGTGTATTCATCTAAGCAAACTATGTGAAGACAAACGATCTAAGGTTAAAAAGTGTCCTATAAGGAGTGCCAGAATTCAGATTTTTAATAAAATAAATACAGATAGCTGGAAGGGAATCAGGTTGCTAGACAACTGGGACCTCTTAAGAAGATTATGAGACATCAAAAAGATGATTAGAGGTGGTCCTGCAGACCTCAACAACTTTAAGTTATTAAAATTAGTACAACTATGCACAAAACCAGTAATAATTGTGGCAGGATGCTGATTAAAAATTTAGTGTCTTGGTTTTGTCCTCAAATGACCTGAAGAATAAAAATATTAAAGTTCTATCGCAAACAGCTTAAGCGGTAAAGGAAACATTAAAGCATCAGTTTTTTTTATAAAGATAACTAGAACAAGTTTTTGAAGTTTTCAATAATGATTACATGATTATCAGTTTAAAAGCGACAGGTAGAACTGGTAACTTCTGTTCACACAGAGGCACTGCTGCTTTAGTTTACTATAGCACATGAGAGAAGATGGACCTGTTCTATGACAGGTGCTCAGCAGAAGGGCAAGAGGCAACAGTCAAACTGCAGCATAAGAAATCCCAACTGGAAAGAATGGAAGAGCTTGTTATGATGGAAAGGGTTCAGCACAGGAAGACAGGTCCAGAGAGATTACAGAATCTACATCCTCAGATTTCCAAAACTCAGCAAGATCCTCAGAAGTCTAAAGTAGCTACGGAGAAAGCCCTAGATAACTTCCAGAGGTTTCTTCCAGTTTCAATTCTGATTTATGATATTAGACTAAACCCAAGCATACAATACACAGGTTACTATATAGTACATTTCATTTGGATACATAGGTGAGCACAATGGGTACGAAGAAGTGTCTAGCTGGAAGCCCGAAGAGATCTGGCTAAAAAGTTATATAGATAGGGTGGAAAATAGAAGAGTTACTAGATGATGAACACAGCCTCTTCCTTCACTGTTTAAATCACACCATTTTGTCACTTGAGGACTATGAAGGGTCACTCCTAAACCAATTAATGAAATTAAAGAGTCAAAACCCATAATTGGTTATTTTAATTCCTCACATCGTCTTGGATACAGAGAATCTTTTGCACCCTTGATATGCTGTTTGGCAAAACTACAGTTTAACCAAGAGGATAATTTTTCATTTGACAAGCCGCAGTCATACACAGCCATACCTCTTGCACAGACTTGTCCAACACATAAGCAAAAGGAAAGGAGAATTCCTAGTCTCATGTCTCTCCTCAGGGAGTAAGGATTCCAGACTGTATGATAAGACCACAACAGTTTTAGATCCAGAACAAGAAGTCGTTTATAGAGTTGATCTAAGTGCTGTCTTTGATATTCTTGTATCAAAACATAAGACTTTATTTTCAACCACTATATTTGTGTAGTTTACAAGGTCTAGCTTCTTTCGTAAGTCATTGAAAACTCAGTGTTAATAACTGAGTTATGTTAAGTAAGTAACAATGGTAGCTGCTTATTGACAGCCCAAAAGGTTGGGCACACTCGGAAAGAAGTAACTATTCTACCTAAGACAAGTCATGGAAGTAATTTCTTTAGTGTTACATCATAGTCAAAGCTTTGCACTAAAGTTGTTTTCCTGAAAGTTTACTTTAATATATTCAGAAACCAGTGCATTTAGGATGTCTGATCGTTTATGCTATATAAGAAAATCATCTGTTATTGGTAGTCTTGGAAGAAAGGTAATAGCCCTTTAAAAATAATTAGCCAGTACCTGTATTTTATCTTCTGGAACATTCAGCCAGTGATTAAAGGCCTGTGACAGCTTGGTTCTCACTTGTTTACCTATAATAAAAATATTACAGGCATTTATAAAAAAATAATCACATATTCATTATTAGGAACAACAGTTTGTCTTAACAACTATAGCTGATTTGAGACCTCTAAGCTGATCAGTGTGATCACTTGAAAGCAGGAAATATCTCTTAGTAAGTGTGTAGCTTGTTTCCTCATTGTATAAACATGACAATTATCAGCAACTTCAGTTTTAAGCATTTCACAGTAATATACAAAGCACATATTTACAGGTTACCGTATTTAGTTTTGGCAGTGTAATTAGCAAGTCATCCTGAGTACGATGGTAACCTGTACAGATCAGCTTACTACTTCTGAAAGTAAGCCCTAGTTTGCTAGGCGTGTTGATTTTGTGTATGCAACAAATTAAGAAGTTTCAATTATGATTCACTATTAGTTGAAGATATGGATATTTGTTGAATATCTGTTTATCTCCATTTTTAGGTCTTTCTCCTGTAGTACTCTTCACTTGCTACCCACAATTTGTAAAACAGGAAAGTGACATTTGACATACATACGAAATAACTAAGTGAAAATCTGAGCAGAATATTCTGAACAGAACAGAACTTTTCAAGAGTTCTGACATTTATCTTATATCCGAGATGTCTACTTAAAATAACAGGATTTGTTCTGCTTTGGCTAAATCTAGTTTGATTGAGCCAAGCAGTCACCCTGTTTCACAGGAATGAAAGACAAGATCAAAAATCCAAGTTTAGTGTTAAAATAAGCATTATTATTTAATCCAGACACATTTCACATGACAGAGTTAATTTTAATAGAAGTTAACCTATGTGCCTATGAATTTCTGCCAGCTTTCTTTAATAAATTGCTAGGAATGACATACAAATATTTATTGTGTCTACTAATGATCAGCGTGAAATAAAGTCACTCCCTACCCACACTGAAACAATGCTGCTCTGAACTTTAAGAGGCTCGGCTATGTATAGGATCTTCAAATAAACACAAGACAGCTCTGCACATGTAGCTCACATCAACAAGGCCTTTGGAAAAAGTTTTAAATAACCTTCAGAACAGTGCAACCTAGACAGTGGGTTCCATATTACTTATTTCAAGATCTACTGAGAGACATAACTTCATGATTCTGCAATATTAGTCCTCTTGTTGATGATGCCGTCTTGCCCACAGCACTGAACACATTTCAGCATTTGAGTCTCTCCCTAAGGCTTTCCTATTGCTGCGTGACCAGCACATACAGAACAGAATAATAAAAATGGGTAGATTCACTTGCAGTGATATACCCTGGAGACACTGGACTGAGGATTTTTTCTTTTCTAATTAAGTCACTACCAGGTAAGCAATAGCTTTATGGGCTCTGTAGCAAGGGTGATAACCTTCTTCCCTGGCTCAAAGGGCTTCCATTTTTGTCTCCGTTCTCAAAGACTTCCACTGCTTCCCATCACCACCATCTTTTGGTTCGTATTAGAAGACTAATGAAAACATGCTTCTTCCCCTTCCCCTCCTCCAGCTTTGTCCTCTGGCTCTGTCCTGTATGAAAGGGCACTCTTATCTGGGCATACATTATCATTGGCTTGTGTTCTCCATTTTTGTTTTCTGTGCTCAGCTTTAAACACCAACAGCTTTCTGCAGGAGGGAGGGATTGTTTTGTCTCTCAAATAGCAGAACAACTATTTTAAGCTCACCATGTCAGGCTTGCTCTCTATCAGGAAAGTAAGTTTCTGGTTCTAATTTTTTTTTTTTTAAACCTGTCTATTTAAATCAATAATTCACTGACTTGGAAGTTTACCATTTTAACATAGATAACCAGAGCTCAAATTTAAATACAAAATTAGAGTAGTGCCCAAGAGTTTAAAAAAACTCTTACGTTAACTAAGCATCACCACTCATTCAAGTTAAACCTGCTTCTGACAAAATCTCCTGCAGACACTAATGATCTGAAATACTTCAGACACTCCAACCTTGCCACTTCTGCCCATGTGGTTAGATTAGATTTGGCCAGACTGGTTCCCTGATCTAACTCACTACACGCTTGTGACCACCAGTACTGCACAAGAGAAGGTCAAAAATGCCCTGCGTCAGAGGTTCAATATTTTATTTTAAAATAATTGCATGAGTTAACTGAGGAGAAAAGATTGCTCAAAAATACTGAGAATAACTGTTAAAAACATCTGCCAAGCTGTATGGCTTGCCAGTTAAGCATTATATTAACAAATATTTCAGTACATCCATAAAGAAAACTACTCAGATAATCTTACACTAAGAAAGTGTACCTTACATACTGCTGTTTTATTCACTTTTAAGTTACATTGATACACACACCACCTACTTTTTTTACATTAGGCAGCTAATTCTGTTTTTCTGAATGCGCTTCCTAGAAAATATGCTTATGGAATGCTGGATGTTCAGCAACAAGTGTTATTTCATCATGACAAACTACTAGCACAGACTCTAAATGGATTATTAGTATGCACAGTGGATTTAGCCACTTCAGTTCCTTAGTACCAACAGCATTTGAATTGTTAGACTTGTCTACCTTGACTAGCAAGGGTGTCTAGACACTGACTATTCAAGATAAAAAAACACTATCTGTATACTGAAACATTCACCTTTTCTTTTATAGGTGCAGATTTACTTGTGTGAGGCCCTTTAAAGGAACATTATGGCTACATAAATGCTATTTTATCTTGTTCTGAAGTCAATCCTATCTGGTCTATGTGATATCACAGCAATTTTCTGTATGCATGTTCTATGCTTACAGCCATGCTACGATGGTAAAAAGCCCTTTTAATACTGGTCTCAAGAGCCTGGATGTGGAAACCTTCATTCCTTGCCACACCCCTCCTCTCCCCAAACTAGACCACACAACAGTCCAGGGACACTAGGACAAAATTAAAAGGAGTAAAACTTAACGCTGGCAGAACTGTCCAGTTTCTTCACTGTCACATGTCTCTGCTCTGTTAATTACTCTAAGCAGGCTATTGCGAAACTGAAGAATGTAGAGGTCTAACTTCCAAAATGAGAAGCTCTACCTACTGTATAGAGCTATAATAATAGACATCACTGCACCAACCTTTTGTCACAGTTATGCTAAATATATGGAGTTTAATCTGCTTAAGATCCCAATATTACCCAAATCAAACAGCAACTACGGAAAACTTTTCTCCTTAGTAATGCTAGGTGGAAAAGGCGAGAAAAAAATATTCAGAACATAGATTCACTCTGATGAAATTCCTTCTACAGGTAAGAATGTAAACCCCTTATCTTTGAAACAAAGATCAAGTTAGATTAAAGATGATGTGCTAAGGACAATCCCTCCCACCACTTTAGACAGATGAGATTCTTCAAAAAAAAAAAAAATCAGCCTGACTTATTCTCTATACACACAATTGTTCTTGTGACAATGCACAGACCCAAAACCCACAGACCTCCAGCTCTGGACAGGCTCCTAATTAGTATTTCTTCACTCTTGCTGCATTAAAGTGACCACAAACTACGGCCTCAGGGCAGAACCCCACTTACAGTGAGGGTACGTAAAAAGGCTACAACAGCACAGGAAAGAGCTGAGGGACTATTAACCTAGCCCTCATTAGAGCCTCACTAAGATAATTCAACTCATTACTCCAGCAGAAAACTGTCTACTTTTTGCTAGGTTAGCTTTCTGCCAGCTTTACGTACTGAGTCAGCTTATGAAGTGGTTCTGCCAGACTTAGTACAGGGTAAGCAGCAGATGCTGAGAGCCAGGGGAAGGGGGCATTGCCCTTCTGGAGGAAGCAAGCTAACTGCATTACCTCAGCTATATTGTACATTTTCATGCCTAGCTCTCTCCTCTGATGGATTAGGCCTAAATGGGTAAATTCCGCAAGCAGACCTGCCCATACAACTACAAGAACACTACAGCCAGTACAAGTGAACTGCAGGAAGACAAGCAACATCAGGCCCATGCACTTTTAAACCTGGGCAGCCACTTGTGACAGATTAAGGTCACTGTAGAATTGTCTAGTTTAACTCCCCTGTTCAAAATAGGGTTAACTAGGCAAGGGTTGTGATCCCGATTTTTGCCTTGTTCCCTCCTCATAAAATCCTGTATGTCACCATCCCATGGTCTCTGCAGCCAAGGTTGCCCCCAGTCCTCAAGTTCTAAGCAATTCTTCCTTGTTTCTAAGTGTGAGGTCCAGCATAACATCATCCTTCACAAATACAGCCTGCTGACCCCATTCTACTGCTCCTTTGCTTGGCAACACCACATTTTTCACCACTGCACATCTATAGGGTCAGGGATATCACTTTCTCCTGGGCCAGTGGATGCCCTCAGGCATCCCTGCAGCTCAGAACCTGGAGAGCTAGAGCTTCCCCTCAGGAACTTGGCCCAAAGTGAGGCCTCTGATGTGCCAAGTGTAATTGTGCCAGTGGCATGGATCATACCCTGTAGTACTTAACTCCTTCACCAAGCTGGTCAAGTTCAACAACCCAATAGAAAAAGCTGAAAAACAAAAGCCAGTCTTGATTGTTTATAGTTTGCCAAACAAGCCCAGGAAAGACTGCAGCCAAGATTACAGCAATGCACATGAAAGGGCAGATGCAGTCATGAATGGGATCAGAATCTACCTCTTTCCATAGCAAGCTGTTGACTATATCAGTTTTACTGCAACTGAAACTCCATATACTCCTTAGTGCTGCAAAAACAGCTACTGCTGTTAACTCAGCCACTTGGAGAGAAAAGATTAATCATCTGTGTGAATCAGGCCATTTGAGACAAACCACCTTGGAATTTGTGAAAGTTAAGCCTGTTTATTGCAATTTGTTTACAAAACTAAAGGACAGAATATTAGATCAAGAAGAATACTGCTATAAACTAGTATGCCAATGTTCTACTACCATGAGATTTTAAAAGAAAAAGTTCCTGTTTCAGAAGGTATGATCTCCCAAGCACTCAGTTCTGCTGGTGAAGGAATAAATATCAATTACCATACCAGCAGTTAAAATAGCAACACATTAAAAAAATCTTAAGCCTAGTAGTTTCTCTATCCCAGTGCTGCTGAAGTCAAAGAAAGAGACAACCTTAGTTTAAGTATCATCCTCAAACTGTTACCATTAAAAGTCCTATTTCATTAGTGGGAAGCAGAGTAATCAACTTCCTATTGTATTTAGGTATTAATCCTTAACAGTCATAAAAATTTGTGTTCTTACACTACAGACAACATTAGCAAGCACCTATTTTTTTTCCAAACAACCTTAATACTGTTACACAATCCCTTTTTGTATAAAAAAGGTTGATATGTATCTGAATTCATTCAAGTTCTCACAGGCTACTAAACCATCCGGAGAATTTGTTTTTTAACTAGACTTAAAAGATAAGCAACTGGACTATTGTAGGGCCATAAGTGTACATATTTGACACTCAGTCAAGCTTTCTGCAAAAGCCCTCAGAGCTCAAGCTGATCCAACACAGAAACAGGTCCTTGTCCTCACCCTTGCGCCAGCTCACTGACAAGACAAGAGATTAACCAGGCAAGTTTTCAACAGGTTAGGTGATTGATACTATCTAATCATTTGGTCAGGAAGCTGAGAACTGGCACAAGTTAAGAAACAGGAGAATACTGCCAGAAGCATAAAGAGGATGGAATAAAACTGCCTCTTTCAGCAGAGCTTGTTAGATTAGCTCAGGCATCTCATTTGGGCTCCACCCTAATTATGAACAGCTAGCATATGTCCAATTTCTCCCCCTCACCAAGCATTGTGCTCATACCAATTCCAAGGTTTCCCTAAGTAACTGGCTCCTACTGATCTGTACTTGGCATAGCTGACTTCAGGAAGAGCCACAGTGTTTCAAAACCAGTAAACATTCAGCTATATGATTGTGAACCCTCACTGCTTCACTCAGTACAAGCTTTCCACCAGTAGACTGCTTTTACCTGCCTAGTTTAAGAGAAGTCTTCCATTTGAATCATGCCACCATTTCTGCATAGAGAGAAGAGTATCTCGTATCTCATCTTCTTCAAAACATAAATTAAATTAACAAGAGATCAACCTGTTAAAGTCGATGATCAGATTTATGATACTTTAGCAGGACAGGATACAAAATGCTTTCACTGTCAGTAAGTATACCATCATGTAAACCATTGGTATAGTGCGATCAGGGTTGAACTCACAACAAAGTATCAGAATTTAGCTATAGAAGTCAAGGTGGGAAGGTTAAGTGCATGTCCTAGATGCATCATTTAAAATGAAAGATAACTGAAGAGCTACTAGTCAAGCACTTTTGCCTATGGAAGATTTTATGGGCGCTTTTTGTCTGTTGTATATTTCCTACTAGGAAGCTGAGGTTTCTTGCCAGTACCTATAATACCTTAAAAAATAATTAGCAGCTAAAGATGCAGAGGTGCTAAAATAATACCTTTGTTATATGAGATTATCTAACCAAACAAAAAGTACATGTAAAGATGGTATTGGGGGAAAGCAAATTTCTCCACGATTAGCTCTTCAAAAGCTCTCTGGAATATCATAGACTCATTCTCAAGGTAGTTCTCTAGCAAAACCACCACCTAGATCAACATACCCAAATGGAATATACTGTGAGGAAATGGGAAACGAACTTTCTGGCATTAAAAAGGCATGCTACTGCCAAATTCTTTCCTTTTCTGATTTTTCAACTCAAGTTGCACTAACTGCCAAGTCAAGTGAAATCACTAATGTAGATAAGACAATCCTGGATATTTGTAGATTATTAATAATTAAATTAATTATACACAGGTATAATGAATTAGGACCCACAGGATCTACCCTGCTGATATATAGGTTTTGTTGCAAACGTGCAAAAGCCACTTAGTACTGTGACTGTGATCCATCATGCCACTTGTCTAGACGGAAGGTCTTCTATCCCAGTCAGATATTGTTTTGGTCAGAATTATCTTCCTTAATATTTATCATATTTTGTATCTTCATCAACTCCACTAGCACGCAATATAAGCTGGACAGAGGCAGTCATGCAACAGTCCCAGTGACAAAGTAGTCCTGCTACCATTTTTACAAAGTTAGTCACTTTGATAGCTTGTACGGTCTTCCTTACGCTTCAGGTTTACAAGTAAAAGTCACAGCAAACAATCCAGCTGTTTAGTCAGCAAAGAGGCTTCCGAAAGGCACATCCATACAGTAGCTCCCTATCAAACTGCCTCCTGAATTCTGCTAAAATATGTGCTGTTCAAGACCAAAAACTTCATTTGAATGTGTTGCTAGTGACCTGATACCACGCAAAGATTAGTTGATCCTCTGGCAAGTGAGGCAATCCAGGGACAGTCAAAACTGGCCGTAAGAGTGCCTGGCTCTACACAAACCAGGGAGAAGAAATTACACAAAAGAAAAGGCTATTTAAAAAAAAAAAAACAAACCACAAAGAAAAAAACAACACAAAACCACCACAACTCATTGAGTCCAGTATAGCAAGCAGATAAACTGAAGGCTGACAATGTTTTGTTATTTAAGTATGGGATCAAGTCCTCAGTACTTGCCCTTATCAATTTTAAAAAAGTATCAAGTCAGCTATTCTGAATGGAGAACAGAGTAACTGAAATACTACTTACACTGTAACAGACATTCAAGGGCTATTATACCAATCTCACCAAAAAGGGTGGTTTTACAAGAAGAAATCAAAAAATGTTGAAAAGCGTTACTTTTAATTACACTTAAAACTACAAATAAAGAATGGATAAGCTTCTTGGCTTATACTTTCTGAGACAAAAACTGCTATCAAAACAATTTTGATATTTCAAAACAACACAGTACTAAAAAACTTGCCTGGAAGTTGAAGTAAATACTGGTACGGCTCTAGGATTCTTTTAGACGTTTCATCCATCCCATCCATTTCCTTATTTCATAAAGGTTAGTTCACTGTAAAGAAAGTGTTGTATAGATGCATACAATTAATAGAAAGTCAACTGACTTCAAAATTAGGTGCAAATACTCCAATTTTGAATATGACACCTGCAGTTAATACTACCTTCACTACATAAAGTTTTCTGGATGTCATTTAGGAAAAGAAACAAGCGTATGTATTAATGAGTTTTAATTATTCATGAATAGTTTAAACAAACTCCTAGACTTTGTTCGCTTTTATGTGTATTAGAGGGCTTAGATGACAAAGTAGTATTTAAAATCTGAGCATTCACAACAATGAAACTCCACTGTAAGTCTTTAGAGAAGATACTCAGCACATACAAAACCTCATGTGACTAATCTGATTAGATCTCCCTAAATGCTTTCCCCATGCAAAATTGGAGATGCCTAAGAGCAGAAAATATACCTTACACCAAGTCAACCTAAACAAGCTGAACACTAGCTTCAGCTTTCTAATAGTCCTGGTTTAGAAGGCAGAACAGGAATATACTGTTTTCTTACCTCTGCTTAAGCATACAGATATACTATATACATCTTAGACTCTTAAGATATGTCTTTTAGGATCCATTCTCTACATAGCTGAACGATTTTCTATTGATTATCTTTCGGTTCACATACCTTTGGTCATCTATATCTGCATTTTTTTCAGACCGTTTTCTAGAATAGATTTTCTGTCCTTTCACCTCTAGCCTTCCTTGCTGCACTGCAGATGCAGCAGCTCAAAACAACTCTTCTAATGTCATCTGAAGACAGGAACTGCAGCAGTAGCATCAAGTCTCATGCTACTTCAGCACCATTTCTCAGCTACTTATCTAGCATCCTGGAAAGGATGTACTTTTTGCCTCTGGAGCAACTGAATAGTTACATAAATTATCCATAAAAATAACTGTTTTAAAGTGATATTTATAAGTATGGACTGATATATTTTTTATGTAGGTACCTTAAGGGGAGCAGTTAACATGAGAAGAACAAAATACATTCCACACTTGCTCAAAATAATTCAGAAATACTTTCCCATCAAAAACTCAAAAGATCATAATAAAGATCACTGCTTCCTCTTAAGCCACTTGGATGAAACAGTATTCCATATTCCTCAACATTCCTGACCTTTTCCTTTCAGTATAGCTCAATCAGCTTCTGTCTACTTGCATTCCCATCCTCCACACCCAGAAGTATTTTTAACAGTCCAAACTTGGGAACTGATCTGCATTAATAACTATTTTCCAAGCTTAGGTTTGGATCAATTCCTTTATTTGCTTCACTGCATATGTTAATCAAATGTATCAGCACTTCAGGGGCATGAAAGACTATTTAAGCAAACACAGTTGCCAACAAAATGCTCATAAGACTGCACCTTTTGAGAAAGCTTTCCATTAGCAGTACAGTCTTTTCATCCTATCCCACACTGTGCCAGCACAACTAGCAGTCAAAGCACACAGTAATCTAAATCAGATTTGACACCCTCAACTCTCCATTCTTGTTTTCAGCTTGTTGGTATAACTGAAGGGATAGCAACTGCTTTTAAGACAGTACTGCCACTGAGAGTCAGCTGTCAAACTGTACCCTTACATATCCAGGATAAGTCTCAAAGGACTTCAGTGAGGAAGTGAAATAAAAAAAGATTATCATAGTCCACCTCCAGATGTTTTACGCAGAAAGAAGCTGGTAGAGGACGGATATAAGGAGAGACTATCAACTTGACAACTCTCCTGTGACTATTTTGTCAAAAAGCCGCACAAATGGTTTAGAATTGGAAGTGCCAAGATATCCAACAGAGCTGGAAAGAGATGTTAGAGTTGGAATTGCTTCTCTGCAAAAGTTTCTGCGTAAAAGTAAATATGAATGTTCTTCCTCTCCCCTCAGGGAATTAAGAGGTTTCTTGCCTGTCTGTATTGTCTTGCCACTAAGACAATACTCAGAACCTCCAATTAACTTGAAATTTGCTAGTATTACACAGCATCAAACTAAACCTTTGCATCTTTTGGCACAAAACTAATAGGAGTCCACCTCAAATTCTGCTGATCAGCAAAAAATTATTCAAGCACTTCTACAAGTGCCAAGACATATATTTTTTTTTTTTTAAAGGAGGTAAAAAGCTCTAACAGGCAAAGAGTGGATGGTAACTTAGCTTAAATCACTATTAGACTGCTATGCTACCTTTAAACGAAGTGATAGGTAATCTCCACTACGGAAAAGAGAAACAGTCTGATTATTCATCAGACAGTTATGTATCTAATACACCTACTGAAACAAGAACAGCGAGCAGAACCTCCCCCAAACTTATACAAAGAAAGGGACGCTTGATAAAGTAGTATGTAAGTGAAGTTACTTATAAAAGCCGGTAAGCAAGAATACTATCATATGAGACTTGTAATTTTACTGCTCTTTGCACAGTTATCACATTTGACACACTTGGCAAATGCTTGATGTTAAGGCTTTCCTACCTATTTACTACAGAAGTTACATTGTTGCAGAAAGTCTTCTCAAGGAAGACTAGAGACAAGATCTCAAATCAGCACCTCCTAATAAAAAGTAAAATTGCCAGGAGTTAAACAGTATATGAAAGGGAATGCAAAGCCTTTTGTTAGTTAAAGTGCAAGAATTCATTACGAGTACACTTATTCAAAAGAGTAAAGCCATTAAGGCCATTTTGCCTTTTAAACCAGTACACAGAATTGCTGCATTTGAATTCATGCATGACTAAGTCATTTTTTCCAGTTATTTCTCTGCATCCCCACATAAGCATACAGAACACCTGTTACAGGCATAGACCACACAAGCATGACAGAGGGCCTACAGAACTGTCTTTTAGACTGCAACAAACCTTATCGCTAATGATCTCTTCGAAAACACACAAGACACTAGAATAAGATGGTGACATGGGCTTCCCTGAATTGGAACTACTTTAAAACTATACTTGAAGCTCTGATCTGTGTCTCAAGAGCTTTCTAGAGAGTATGCAAGTAACATTAATTCTAAGTTACATGCCAGAAAAAGTCTTCACTTTAGAAAAGCTTCTCACCCCATCCCTTCCATTTCGTTCTACAGAATGTTCTCTCACTCCTCCAAATTAGGGGAATATGATCACTGAAATAGTCCAGGTTAAATATACAGACAGTATTTTAAAAAGCATCATCATCTCAGTGGCTCCAATCACAGTACAGTTACAATGAAAACAAAAGAGAACCACCAAAGGAAGAGAGCTGTAGTGCAAAAGAACCATCCAGAAAGTTCTTAAATCGGCTTCATCACAGAACTTAGTGCCCCAAGACACAGGTGTCATTGTAACGAGTGAAGAAAAAAAGAGCCCCAAATAGCGGGATGTAAAAGTGAGAAGGTCTGTTTCAGAAGGAATACACAGAAACAGTTGTAAATGTGTATTGTTTCAAAGAGGCTATCACGGCTCTTAATCTAATTGTAATTTGGACAGGATACTTGTCACTCTAGTCCACATTCTCATTCTAATTAGCAGAGTCCTCGTTACACCCCCTCCCAGGCGGCTACCAAACAAAACCTTGTATTCAACTTCAGGGTAGGCAACTTCCCACAGGTGGAAGGATAGCCGAGCACTTTCCCCGAAGACGCAGCTAAGTAAACAAGCCGCTGTCCGTACCTGGAATTTCAACGCTAACACCGGAACAGCAAGAACATACTGTTGCTGGAATTGTACTTCTATTTTACTAGGACTTCCAGATACGATCGATCGTGAAAGCGACAGAAGCTAGAAAACAATACGTGGGCTGTCCAAGTCCTCGCACTACGCCGTGACAGCGCAGACAGGAAGCGTTTAAGCTGCAGGCTGACCCGGGGACAGAAAACGAGCCGGCAGAAACCGCGACTGCTTCTGAATCGCTTCTCAGACCAAGACTGACATGTCACAAAGAACGTGAAGGTGTCACCCTACTTGCAGATGCCTCACCCCAACTCGAAACACCACAGCCAAACCGAAAGAAGCAGGATTGGTTTCTCGGGGTTCAACGTAAAAGATGCAAACGTGACGGAGGCGGCAGAGCCTCTCCGGCTGCTTCCACAACTCGAAGACAAGGTGGTGCTCAGCCTCGCCAGCGCCATTTTAGATAGAGCGAGACCGAGAGCCGAGGAGCCCTCGCTCCCCCTGCCCGCCGTCCGCCCCCATCTCCTGCTCTGCGCTCTCGGCAGCCGGGTTCAGTCAGGCGCCGGGGAGGGAAGCGCCGCCCGCCGCGGCGCCGTCAGCCCGCGCAGCCCCCGTCCCCGAGCGCGCAGTCAGTCCGCCCCGGCGACGGCGCCGCTGCCCGCCGGCGCCGCCCAGCACTAACGGCGGCCGCCGGCTCCGGCCCCCCCTTCCCTCAGCCCCTTCCCGGCCTCCTTCCGGGCAGCCTGCCAGCTCCTCCTGGGCGGGGCGGCCGCGGGACCCGCTCCCCCCGCGGCCGGGCTCGCCCCCACCACCCGACCCGGCGCGGCAGGACCGGCTCTTCCGCGGAGAGCGCCCCCCGCCCCCGCCCGGGCCCCGCGCCGGGCGGCGACAGCGCCTCCTACCAGCAACGGCCGGGTAACGGGCAGGCGGCGCGGGGCTCCCGGCCTGAGCCCGGGCAGCTGCCGCTCGCGTCGCCGCCGCCTCCGCCAGCCGGAGCCGCGCCCCGCTCCCTCGAGCAACCTCCGCTCCAGGAGTAGCAGCGGCGGCAGCACTGACGGCGCTCGGCAGGAGAAGCACCACCCCCTTCCGCTCCGCCAGGCGCCACCTTCCCCTCTTGGGGGAAAATGCGCCACCAGCGCCCCACTGCGCAGCCGCCAGCCTTGCCCCCTCGGCTCATTAGCATTCGGCCAGGGCCCGCTCCCCTTGAGGCGGTGGCGCGCGGTGCACCCTGGGAGGTGTAGTCCACTCGCTGCAAGGAGCAGCTTCTCGAGCCGGTAAGAGTCGGCGAGCGAGAACAGCGTCACCCATGAGCACCCTCAGGGCCGAGTCTCAGTTTCCATAGAAGTGGAGAAAAATGATGTCAGTATTTCCGATGCGGCGGCCAATGGGGCTGAGGGGAAGGAGGGCTCTGCAGGCCCGGGCCCTACGGAGGAGGCGGGAAGAGAGGCGTGCCCTAGTCCGCCCGTCAGTCAGTCAGTCAGACGGTGTGGGAGGGGGACCGAGAGGCTCCGAGCCGAGCAGTCACCGCCGCCACCGCCGGGTCCGCGCAGGACGGATCGGCCCCTCCGCACGCCGCGCGGAGCCGCCGCGAGCAGAGCTGTCGCTGGAGCGTTGAGCGGGGGCCGAGGCCCGCCGAGGGGGCCCCGAGCTGAGAGGAGGCTTCGCCCCGTTCCCTTCCCTCCCCCCCGCCTCGGGTCGGGGGAGTAGCGGGCGGGCAGGCGCCGCGGAACAAAGGTAACGGCGCCGAGCTGGAGAAGGAGCCCCTCGGCCCCGCCGCCGGCGAGTGGGGAGGCGGCGCGGGGCCTCGGAGGGTAGCGGGGCCGGGCGGCGGCGGCGGGGCGTGCGTGCGGGGGGGAGGGGGGCGGTTGTTTTTCTCCTCGTAGCGAGACTGCGGCGGGACTCGCCGATCCTCCTTCCTCCCCTCAAGCACCCAGCGGTGGGGCGGGGGGGAGGGGGATCGAGTACCGCCTGCGTGCGGGAAGGACCCGCGGCTTCTCCAGCCTCCTTCGCCGGGAGGGGACGGAGCCCCCTGCTCCTCCACACGCACACATGCTCCATGTCCCCGCCGAGCAGGTCGGGCCCCTTTCTCCCCGCCCCCCTTCCTCCCCGTCCTCGCTCCCTTCTTTTCTTCTTCTTCCTTTTCTTCCCCTCCGCCGCCTCCCGCCCTCCCTCCCCCCGCCCGGACCCGCTGCGCCGAGCCGGGGAGTTGCGGCTGTTGCTGCTGAAACTCCTGCCGCGGAGTCAGCGCTTTCCTTTATTTGAGGGGGGGTGGGGGGAGGAGCCGCCGCGATCCAGAGCCGCAGCCCCTACAAAAGCCTGTGTGTGTGTCGGGGGGGGGGGTGGGGGGCCACGATGACTGCTACCGACACCCCGCTCCCCCGCCGCGCACACAGGCACTCTTCCTCGTACAATGGAGGAAGAGCCTCCCTTCCTCTCTCCTCCTTCTCTCTCTCCGGCTCCCCGCGGTAAAGGACGGGGTGTCCCAGGGCTGAGACCCCCGCGGGTCCCCTCTCGCCACTTGGTGCCTGGGGAGGGGGCGCAGCGCCCCGGGGAAGCAGTCGGGGACGCCTTCTCTCCCCCTCCTTCTCTCATCAGCCGAGGAGGCTGGGGGTGGGTTGTTGTTGTGGCAAGTTTCTCCTCCTCTGACAGAAATGGCGTCAATGGCAGCGAGTGTAGGGGAAGCCGCGGT
Source organism: Tauraco erythrolophus (assembly GCF_009769465.1). NCBI lineage: Eukaryota > Metazoa > Chordata > Aves > Musophagiformes > Musophagidae > Tauraco > Tauraco erythrolophus. Next base: position 87,741,539 of record NC_141466.1, on the reverse strand, counting down.
GTGTGGGAGCTGGAGGGGAAACAGCGGCTGAGGAAAGAGGGGAGGGGGTTAACTGGGGAGAAAGTGGGGATCCGGGGAAGGAAAGGGGGAGTTTGGGGAAGAGCCCAGCGCCCCCACCCCGATCCGTGCCTCCCCTCCCCCCGCCCGGTGCGAGCGGCTGGTACGGTGCCTTAGCGCTTTGTTTTAAATTCCAGGTCCAGCCTCGGCCGCTCAGCTCCTGTCGAGGCTTTTACCGCAGCCTGAGCTCATCATGAAGGTAAAAACGCTCGCTTGTGTGCCTGGGAGGGGAAAGAAGGGAGGGTTGCATGAAGAAATGCTGTCCTATGTGTCAGTCCATCTGTCCCGACCCCGGTGCGAGGCTTGGTGCTGGTGTGGATCCAGACTGCAGGCTGCTTTGCCCTCACTGCTGTGTTTTGGTGCCTTAGGTCGTTTGCTGACGGTGGGGCAGGCTTTGCTCTGCCGCGTTATGCTGGGAGAAACTGTAAGTTTGCTGAGCAGGGGTTGTTCTCCTTCAGAAACATTGTTTGTAGGAGAATAAGGACATGGCTGCCTGGGCTGAGCTTGCTTCGTGGAGGAGCAAGGGACAGTCACCCTGCTTGAGAAAGTAATGTTGGAGGGGAAATGCTAGCTATACAACCGTGTTTACTTGAATAGAGGGTAAACGGTAGATTAACTTACTTTCTATTTGTTAATAGGAGTTTTGTTGAATGAATAATCTTGATGTGATCAGAGAGAGTGCATGTAGGAGATTCTCTGCAGTGAAATGATTGCTGTAAGGTGCAGAAAGATTTTCAAACAGGTTCTAATTTTCTTCTCAGTGCTGTGTAGTATTCACATAACTCGTTGCTTGTTTTTCTTCTCTTAGACCTTTCTAGACTAGCTGTTTTCAATATATTATGCAAGTTTTATAGAAAAAAATATCAGTGGAACAGAATGATTTCTTGTGTGTGTGGCAAAGATCTGTGTACCTAAAGTAGTTTTTAACAACTGGGTTTGTTATTTTCTTTTTGCCATTTTGCTGATACGTTCTTACTCAAACTGCCGTTTATGTTACCATGACCCCCATGTAATTCAGCTCCTGGTCCTGCTGGACTGCAGTAAATCTCATTTCAAGATACTGTAAATCTTATAAAAAATAATTTTTACAAACCTATGATACATCATCTCTTTGATATTTATTAATAAAAAGAGCAGTCTGTATGTGGGATCTTACACTATCAGAGTTGTGCCTACTGTCTGTGAATGAGTATTATGTAAAATGTGTACCTAATACTATATTCACTGCTAGAAATGGTAAACAATATGGACTGTTACAATTTCTAGATTGATCTGAGTTGCTGAGCAGCAAACTAAGTCTTTTTGTATAGCTGTTAAAGGTTTAGCATGTGTTTTTTTTTTACTTTGATGACTTAATGATAGTATCTTTTAAAAAATCATGTTTTGGTTGCCCTACCTGTGATTTTTCTTTAACAACTGTTAAGATCCAAAATAATGCACACGTCTTTCTCATTAAAAGTAAACTATTTATGAATTTACAACAACAGGCTGTTGAAGTAGTGTGATACAGAGCTTTCCAAATGTGGCTCATTGCCTGGTGAGGATGCAGGAGATGGAAGCAAGAGAAATAGGAGGCAGTATAGGGAGCTTTTTTCACCCAGAAGGAAAAACACTTATTTAAATGACAGCTAAATTTACATACATTTCTAATATTCTTTTTCCATGTAAACAAATCTTACAGTTACCATAGAGATTACGTTCAGATACTGTGGTTATAGAGCCATATAAATATGTAGATAGACAGTTGGGAGGATGAGGAGGTCGACTCATAAGTGGAATGCAAAGTGCTCTGAGAAATAGTGATAGAGACCAGCTTCAGAATGAATCGAATGTATAACAAATGATTAAATTTAAAGTAGCAAACACAGAAACCTGTTAAAAGAGGCATATTTAAAAGGAAAAGCTCCCAGCTTATTCTTCAATAAGGTTTGTGCTGCTATTGCGTTTTTATTTATTTTTAAAATCTGAATTAATTCTGCCAGGGTGTTCAAATGCTAAGTTTAAGTCTGCAATTTTTGTAGTTTGTTTGAAGCATTAAACTTACATATACTTGAGAGAACTCCCAGTACTTTATTTACTGTGCCCTGTAATGTTAAGTGAGGTTAATCTTTTAAGTCATTACATTGAAGCTTTAGTTATTACAGTGAAACTTTTAACAGAATTGTAGCTCAACAGAAATTTCTATGATTCAACAGTCTAAACAAGACTGTTTTTTAAGATTTTGGGAGTCATACAGTACATCAGTCTTTCTGCCTGGCTTAAATTTGTAATTTATTTTCTATGTTTACAAGAGTAAGAGTTAGTCCAATAAGAAGCAGTAAGGGAGAGTGCTTAAGAGAATTAAGTGCTTTCTGTTCGTATCACCATGAGGTAACATTGACTATACTAGATCAAGATACTGTTTAAATATGACTATATATTTGTGTGCATTTATTTTACAAGTTATTGAAAGAGTATACCTCAAGGACACTTGAGCATGTAGAGGATTTAATGCTTTAAGGCCTAGTCTTACTTTGAGTCTGCTGACTGCAGATTTGCTGCTGACAGCTCGCTTCAGGCCTCCGTTTTGATTTATGCCCTGGTCATTCTTTCAGGTGCGAAGGGTTGTGTATTCGGTGCATAGAGCATTAGACCCGGATTCTTTGTTGGTATCTTTGTCTCTTTGGGTGAACTTGAACAACTCATTTAGCTTTACTGACTCATTTTTTCTATCTGTGTAGTATGGATAGAATGTTTGTCATTCTTTGTAAAACACAGTGAGGTATATTTAGGAAGAGCACCAAGTTGTATTGATACAAGGCTGTAATGCTTTGCATATCGGAACCCTCTGAGACAAGAGAGGTGTGCTGCCTGCTAAGAGATTGCCACCTCCAAAGCTGCTGGCGTAATTGTTCTCCCTGCAATAACCCAACTTAATCCAAGTAAATAAAGTCCCTTGTATAAACTGGAAACGTTAGCCTATTAAGTAGTCCTCCCATGGACTGCAAAGACCACTTGAAGGCAGTCTCGAAATATCTTGAAATATATCTTACAAGAAGTAGACAAGGCTTGACATAGTTGTGCTGCTCATTATTGTTATATTCTGCTAAATCAGGCTTCTTCCTGTGTTGAATGACCTCTGATAGTAATTAATACAGTTGTGTAGATAATGGCTAGGATGATTCGTGTATTGTAGTGAAGCTTTTTTTTGGGGGGTTAACTTAGGCACCTGCTGCATAAGGTCTTTTCGCATTAAGTGTGCTTTGGAAGTGTGTAGAATCTGTTTGGTTATTTAAAAACTAATTGCATACCATCAAATTACTACCTACTAAGTAGGTAGCAATATATATAAAAACATTATTATAGTTTGTTTTCATTTTTTCCTCGAAGTCAGGAAATAAACTCCAGGAAAGCAGAGTCTCTGCTTTTAAAAAAAGAAACATAAGCTTGGTTTCACCAATGATTTGTACTAAGAACTATTGTAAGTGATCCCGAGATTTTTAATACATATTGCAGCATTTGCGTGATATTTAAATATGTGAATGAGAGTAATATACCCACTGTAGTTTAAAAGTTCACTGCTGACTGGAGATAAAAATGGTGGATGTCCCAGAAGCCAGAGCAATGCACTGTGATTTAAGGGATCTGAAATGATTGTTTAAATGTCTTGATGCTATTTGCATGTTAATGTTTTTCAGTCAGTAAAATACAAAATATTTAATGGTTGTAGATATTTCTGTTTGGTAGCCCTAGATGTTCCTGAGTGCTTGCTCAAAGCTGCCACACTAACAAATGAAGGAAGCCATGTGTACAGTTTATGGTGGATTTTTGTTTTTAATTCATCCTGAATTTAGATTTTGGTTTCAGTAATCTTTCCTAGTGACCTCTCTAGTTATCCACAGCAATCACTGATGCACACTGATCCTGTAACTTCTTTCTCTTAAAGCCAGTCAGTCCGTTGCTCGTATTCTCTGCCCGTATGGCAGGGGACAAAAGTGAAAAATCTAGTAAACTTTTCAGTCACTAATTTCCAACTTTGAGCACAAGTCGGTTGAAAGTCCTTTTGCTCTTAGGCAGGCTGGAAACCAGTCATGGAACGTAGTGACCTTTCACTTTCTGGTTAACTATTTGAATTGCGTCAGAAATGGAGATTTATAAAGGAATAGTACCATTAGGGTAGTTTTTGTGCTGGAGGTAGGAGAACAGGTAAGTCTTGAGAGGTGGTTTTCCCTGTAGTTTGTTTTTGCATTATGAAAAATGATTTCCTTAAATTCTGTCTCAATGTTCCAGTTTGAACAAGTGATCAGAGGCAGCTATTGACTTCCTCATGCTTGCGTAATTATGTAGAAAGGAAAGCAAACACCACTTGCACCAAGCAATTACAAGTCATGTTGGAATAATCTATGTTATTTTGAAATTGGTTATTTGCACTTTTGAAGTGCCAATCTTAGTATGTTTTACAGTGGCTAAACAACATGGAAGTCTTGAACTCAAATCTGCATGTTTAGTATATGACTATTCAGTAGCTGAGTGTGTTGATAAGGACTCAAAGTTAATTAGACCACCTAGTGGAAAAAAGGCTGTGTTAGACGGAGAAGACTGCAGTTGTAATAAACTATGAGCATTAGAAAAGTTAAGTTGCCTGTATTGTTATCTTCAGAGTTGGTGAAGGATTTTTGAATCAACACTCTCACAGCAGCATGACTATAATATCAGGATACTGTCTAAGAAAAATGTTAGTAGAGAGAATAATGAACATGCATGTCTTCACTAGAACTGTTTGAGATGGTTATTCAGTTCACTTTGTAATCTGAAACAAGTATCATCTACGTGTAGTGCAGAAGCACGCTGTGGTGCACATGTGTGTCTGTTTTCAAAGAAATTCTGCATTGTATTTGAGAAGTCTTGAAACAAAATGGGATGGTTTTGAGGTATTAAGCTTTACAATCACTGTCAAATCCTTAATCTGCTTCACTGGTCATGTAAACTGGAAAAAAAAAGGGGCTAACTTTGAGAAAGGTGGAAATTATACTGTTGTTGCGAATTGATTTCAAATTTTTGTTTAAATCCTACTTTTTCCTTAGAAATGCATGCTTTTATAATAGGCTGAAGAATGAAAATAGAGTTTGAGATTTCCTCCTTTGAAAAAGGTAACAAATTTTATAGAAAACCTAGAGCTTAAATTTTGAATACATTATTCTAGTATCCCAGTGTGATACAGAGTCGTCCAAATGCGCTACTTATTTATCTGTTTGTACTTGAAGGTAGTTAACCTGTTGTGAAATGCAATAGTAGGTTCTCTGCAGTTCTACTTACTATAATAAGCACTTCATCTGTTTTTAGAGAAATGTACAAATCTGAATTAACATGGATCTTGAACTGTTTTTGCCTTAAATATGATTCAGGTCACAGTTGAGAAATGTTAGTAAGTCAGGGCTTGTGTGGCTGCTTGCTTTTTAGTTGACGTGCTTCAGTAACAAATACTTCTTTTCTGCCTTTTGTATTTAGCACTTCCAGTGTTGTCCTGGAAGTTACTGTGCTTACTACCACTCACTGAGTATTTGCTTGTGTCTCCATGGAATGGATTTTTAAAGACTTCTAGAAGATTTCAAAAGGTCTCCAGGGAACTAAGGAGAATTGTTTAGCCCTATGTATAAACTAAATGTTAGCGATTTAATAAGTGTTAGAATAATTATTGTAAAAGGTTTTGATAGAAAGTTATAAATCTGGGTGGTTGGAGTTTTTTTGGTTTTGTTTTTTTTTTTCTCTGTTAACATGGGGTGACCAGATGGGAGGATATTTCAGGGAATTCAAGTATAGAAAAGACAGCAAGCCACTTTGATATTCTATACTTGACAAGACATCTATTTTCCTTCTGCAGATTAGTTTGAACCAGGGAAGAAATTCAATAAAGCACTATTGTCTTTTTTTTTTTTTTTTTTGTCTTGGAAGGCAGCATATAAAGCAGTCATGACCTGTTTAGCAAGAAGTGTTTGTAAGCAAGCTCTGGAAAGACAGCTGTGAGACTGTCAGAGCAGGGTGGTAGAGGGTGTTGCTGAGTTACCTATAGAAAACTAGGACTGAGGTAACCTGCCTGCATTATGCGTGACCATTATGTGACAGTGACTTCCTGAATGAGTGTATATTAATTAATTGAATGTGGAGTACTATTTTGGGGTTTCCTGAACCTGTGGGGGAGCACTATGAAGAAGATTTTTCTTATGAGCTAAGCAGAAACACTGTAGTACCTAACTATGAGAAGTCATTTTCCTTACTGTGAGCAAAAGCAGTAGTCATCTCCAGTTAACCTGGAGTTACTTGCTCCCATTGCTGTTGTCTTTGAGCCTGAATGTGCTCTGGAGTGAAGAGGGTAGTCAGTAAGCCAAAGAAAAGACCTTTAAGCACCCAGAACTCCCAAATTACGTAGGTTTTGATGGTGACTTCTGCAGACCGCCTTAAGGAGTACACTATTTAGAGACAGCATTCGTCAGTTTTCCTTTAAACTAAGGGTAAATGCAAACTTCTGTAGAGCTCTGTTGTAGAGCAGATCACCCAGGTTGGACAAACTGGTGAATGACACTGTTCTTGGGCCGACGAGTGAGTTTGCTGTTCTTATTGTTTAATCGGTTGGTTTGTCTCCCAACAACCTACAGCAAAGGATTTGGTTTCATAAGTAGTTTGTCTAATGAAGCTTGTATGGTCATGGAAGAATGCAGTCTTCTCTCCATCTTCCACTCCTGGCTGTTTATTCTTCTTGTCTTTTGTGCCAGCTGTCCATTTGTGTGGTCTCAGAGTGGACTGAATCAAACTGAAATTAACTCAACAGCGATCAAGTATATACTCTTCAGTTGCAGCCCATCCCTGACCTGGCTGATCCCTGCCATTGGGGAGGAGGAAGGAAGGAGAGGAAAGCAGAAGCACACTGAGACTGATTTGGATTGGTTTAAACTGCATGTGAACACACGTTCTTCCCCATCCCTCTGCCAAGTTAGCAGTTTGCAGTCATTAGGCTAAACATTTTATAAACTGTCTACACATGAAATTGCTGTAGAGGTTTTTCTAGGCTTGCTTACTAGCTAGAATGCTGCACTTTTGTGTAGGTTTGAAGTCCCTGTTTTTTAGAAGGTGTTGAGTGAAAAGATTAAATGGAATCGATGCTGTGCCTTGAAGGTGATGAATAAAATTTAATTTTTGGTATGATAAACATTGATTTCAAGTTCAAAAGATGGAGAGGTTTTAAATAAGAGATGGTATTGGACCAAAAAAGAAAGTATTTTAAGCATTTTTTAAGGAGGCCAACATAAGCTTGCTTCCTCACCTCCCCCAAGTTCTTACTCAATACTTGGAAAGAATACCATTAATAATTATGTCTTCCCCCTCTGCCCCGCATACTAGAGATACAGTTGGTATTACAGTTTTCTGCAGAAAAATATTTATCAATATTAGATTTCTATCCTGTAAAGTTGACTGTATCTTCATGTAACTAATATTTATCCTAATACTTTCTGACAATAGGTATTTTTACTAATGAGTGGAAGGATTAAGCAATTGTCCTACCTTTATTCCAAATTAAAACAGTTGGAAATGGTAATTTAGGGAGAAATTACGTCACTCTTACTTTGAGAAGGAAATCAAAGGGAATAGAAGTCAAGCTTTTGATTCTTTGTGTGTTAAGAATGCCCATATATTTATGGGTGGACTAGCAGATACCCAGTGACAGTCAGGAGTTATGTCTAGTAGCCTGATATGGAGATGGTAGAGTGAGGTGTACAACACTTTCTGCTTATTACCAGAAACATAACATGAAAATTTGGATGACATTTGTTATCTTCCTTTTCCAGAACTGGGGTTCTCATCAAGCTTTTGTCTGTGATCCTTTTCCTTTTCCCTCTTAGATGCTCTTCTAATTTAGTGTTCATTTTTTACACCGTCCTTCTAAAGACAGGGAAGTGGGATTTGACTTCAGCAAAATTCCGAACCAAGTGTATCTGATGCAAGGTTTGGGCTGGTAATAAATAATGTAATAGGGAGTAATTTTTTTGTTTGTTTTTTCACGTTCTCTTCTGATCTGAAAAAAGTTTTCCAGGTTGTGGCAGAGCAACCTGATCCACTGTGATAATTTTTTTCCGTCAGATTTTCAGCTGTCCTCTCAACAGCAGATTGCAAGTGCTAAATCTTCTATTTGTACATTTAAAATAGTCCACTTCATGTTTACTTAAAGATAAATGTGGAATACATTCTTGTAAGATCACAAAGAATGCTTTAAATTAATTTATAATGGTGGAAGATAGACTTTCCAATATCCTGTATGAGTGTTTAAGTGAACGAGTGTTAGCTTAATTTTTTTGTTAATGCTGTGACACTTGGGTTAATGTAACTTCTTTTCCTGGGAGAAATAATAAGGGTTTGAGAGGTTTTGGGAATGTGTACAGGTTATACCAGCATTTCAGAATTCAGGAATTTCTAATGGAATATGTGTTTTCACATCACTAAACTTAGAAATAAAATATATGTAACTCTTAATCTTTGTGCTTCTATAAATATAAAAACATTTTTGAAAATATAGCAATGACTTTATAAATTTCCGCTTTAATTTCTTTAGAAGGTTGTCATGCTAGATGTGCATCAAGGGAGATAGTGAAGTACTTTAGTGTAAGTAAGACCACAATGTAGTTTAAAAATTAGAGTATGATATGTACTAATACCTTGCTGCCTGGAACAGAGACAAAAATGGAGACAATAATTCAACTTTTAAGTAATTTCCATTTTGTGAGTGCAGATTTATTCTGAGGTGCTCTTCAATAACCTTACAATGACAGGCCACATATGTTTACACATACAACGTGATTTGGGTAACTGCAGTGTCTTTGTTGTCTTTGTGGAATTTCATGCCTGCTTTCCTGCAATATTGGACAATTTAAAAGACGTTAAAGCTTGGATTCATTCCTTTACTTACAGATTACTAGTGCAGCTTTTACATTCCTAAAAATCAAGTAGTACAAAAGATGATGTCACCTGATGATGGACAGTATTGGATACATGGGCTGAAACCTGCAGAGTCACTCTTCAGATATATTCTACTATTCTTGATCCATTTTGCAATTGGGCTACTGGGGCTGCTGTTTTAACTGGAATAACTTCACATCAAGTTCCAGAAGGTATTAGTATGTATATTAGATGTCTATCTACAGTAATTCAGTTTTTCTTTGTTGGTAATACTTTGGCTTTTGAGCTAATATTCGGATTTCAGTTTACTTTGTCTGATGGTAGCCAAAATGTTCGGATTGATAAATAAAACATATTTCACTGTATTAAAATAAATCTTATTTCATACATTGACTTTTCTTGGCTAATATGGAGTATACATTTATGTGTATACTTAATAGTGTAGGACAATTCAGGTTTTTAGAGGCAAGTAAAGTGAACAAGTTGCTTTTGTTACATTCTATATAGTAAGAAAAATTCTCTTTTGATGGCAGCATAATAATAGTATATCAACGATAGAGAGATACTTGTATGTCCCCCATGACAGACTTTTTTCACTGGTAATGTACATGACATTGGTATCATCTATGTAGCAACTCAAGAGGTAGTAGAACAGCTTTAAATGTGTGGAATTTTTTTTATTTATATCTCTTCAGTATCATTGATTTCGGTTCAGTAAAATTATACTTACTCTATTTGGCATTAAAATAGAGAACAATCCTACTTGTTTCAGACTGGAATAACTTGTTGTGCAACAGCACTTAATTGAACGTTTGAAATGGTGTAATAAAATCTTAATTACGGTCTGACAATAATATTATGTGGAATAAAAATAATTCACGATAGGTAAGCTGGCCTGGTCAGGTTTCTCTAGTTGTGTGTATTGTATTTACTTAGCTGGAATTTTGAGGAAGCAAATCAGCTTTTATGATCTGCATAGAAATTTTTTTTTTTTTTAAAAAAGAGAAGATGGTAAATTTCAGGTGCATATTTCCAGACATATCCAGGTACAGTTCCAGAACTTTGCTATGTTATTGCTGTAGCTGGATGTCCTTACCACTCTTGCTCAGAATTAAACTTGGGAAGGAAAAAATGCAATGCAATACTTGAATGCCAACTGCAAATGCGACTACCCTGTCTACAAGAAAACTCCCACTCTTAAAGGAACTGCAACATCCTTTCTTTTGTCTGGCAATTACTCTTAAAACAGCCTAATTCCAGCCAAGTACACAAACGAGTATGTGGGCACACATCAATTGCTTAGAAGGCCTAGTGTGAACTCTTTAGCTGGGTGTTCTGCTTCTAGCAGTGGAGATGCACAATGTTTCTGTGAAAGCAAATATTGCAGTGGGCTGATTAGTCATGCAGTAGTATTGAAAGATTAGGTTTATTCTTTAAGCTGTGTATTTCAGAATTTATCTCTAATTATTTTAGGCTTGGGGAAAATATATTAGTGATCATAAATGTATAATTAATTGGGATTTCATTGAATTATCTAGTTGATACTGCAACCTGCTGATTTGACAAAGACACTGATATTTTATTGATAGGCGTTGTGAGAGTGCTGCATTGTCTTGGGTACTGAAGACCCCTTGAGGTACCTCTTGTTGAACTTTTGAGAACAGATCGAGGTTTCACATGCAAAGTAACAGTACGATCGTTGCCATACAGAAAACTATCAAGTAAAACTTGGATAGACTTTTTCTCTTTCACTTTAGTAATCCTAAATGTTACTGTTTGAAAAGGGGCTAAGAAAATGAAGGTTTTAGTATAAGAGGCTTAAAGACTTTTATTAAAAAACCTGGGCTTTACAGATAGCTTCAGCACACTTGAAAGCAGTGAATAGAGTCTTGTATCACCTATGCAACTTCAAAAATCTCTCTGTTCTTTAATATGTTGAAGAGTTTTGTGGAATCAGAGCAAGAATCTTTCTTTAAATAGCCACTCCCTGGAAATGGCTGCCGTTAGTCACAGGCTAAGTCAGCTGAAGATGGTTTGGAAACAGGTGCAGCAATGAGTAGCCAAAGAAACTGAAGCATTCTGGGTAGTTAAATTGGCTAAAAGGTATGAAACAAGTAGTTTAGGTCCTTTAATTCCTTAACTTTTGAAAGGTAACCTAGCTGAATACTAGCTGCTTATGTATTGTTCTTTTTCCCTGTAGTAGTAAGGTGGCGCTTTTACTTTCTATGTAACACACTTATGTCTAAAATATGTTAAAACTCTTCATAATTAGGCAGCACTTGACAAATCTCCTCTTAAACTTGTCTTCAACTGGTTAATTATTTCTCTTAATATCTGTGCTACTTTTAATACTTGCTTTATTGGTTTGCCATGCGTATTTTCTGATGGAAAATTCTTGAAAGGGTTTTCTAATCGTAGAACTTATTTGAACAGGAAGAGCTTGCATCTCTGCTTTGGATAACTGCCATATTGATTATATTTAGCTTTTTTTCCAAAACCTCTGTTCATGAACATAAAGCTTAAATACTAAACTCTTAAATTTAGGTAGAGAAGAACTCTGAAAGATGAATGCTGTTGTGGAGAAGGATGAAAAAGAAAAACAATCAGTTTTCTTGTAATACCCTTGCTACTGACAACACAGGAATACTTGGTCAGTAGTATTCTCAGAAAATGTGTTGAGATGGGAGAGGAGTTTATATGTGTGCTTGTATTTGTTAGATTTCTACAAGTTATGAATTGTGTTCCTACAAGTTAGGAAACTTGTAAAACTAACTCGTAGAAGAATATTCTTAAAGGAACACTGTAGTTTTTATGAGGAAAAAAGGTAAACCCCCAAAATTATGAACTTAAGATTTCAGTCATAACTTTTTTTTAACCGATGTAAAATTGTACTGTTACATATGTCTTCCTTCAGAAGACGTAGCCGTGGCATTTCTTTCTATTAATCTGGGGAACATGGGGTATGCAGATAAGTTGTATGGCTTTTCACAACTTGTGGGGTGAGGGGAGGAGTTACAATTTACATAACAGTTTGAGGAACTGTCTGTCTGAAAGAAAAGTGTATTGTAAAAAACAATTGTATTTTTTCTGGCAGAAGATTACATTAGTGAAAACAAAGTTTATTCAGTGGAATATTCTGCCACAGCAAGGCTCTTTAAGTATAACATCACATGTAGTACCTCAACCAGAAGTTGGTGTGAGGTATGGGTTACCTTGTGCTATGATTTGAGAAAAGAGCACGGCGATTTCTGTTGGAATAACTTAAGGTTCACTTCCTTGCTGCTTCTCTTGGGATGTTTACAGTGCAACGTTGTGCAGAGATACCTGTGCCAATATGGAAGTAGTCAGCTTGTTGTAGTACAGCATGAGTTATAAATTACTGTAGTTTTTTCAGGTAAATTACTCACTGTAATAATTTTCTGTGCTACCCTAGCTATCCAGTGTCCAGCTTAGTTAAGGCAGATGCATTCTGCAAGAATGTAGATATATATCAACAGTGGCCCAATAGGTGCTGGTAAGAAAACACCAGTAGATTTAACAGAAAAGAATGTTCCTTTTTCTTTCTCTTCCAGGCTCAGATACTGATTATGTGGGTTTATAGCTACTGTCTTAACAGATCTACTGTCTGCTCTTGTTGACTGGGAGCTTTCATAGCATCATAGAACAGTTTAGGTTGGAAGGGACCTTAAAGATCATCTAGTTCCAAACTCCCTGCCATGGACAGGGACACGCCTTTCACTAGATCAGGTTGCTCAAAGCCTCATCCAACCTGGCCTTGAACACCTCCAGGGATGGGGCATCCACAACTTCTCTGGGCAACCTGTTCCAGTGCTTCACCACCCTCATTGTAAAAAATTTCTTCCTTATATCTAATTGAAATCTATCCTCTTTCAGTTTAAAGCCATTGCCCCTTGTCTTATCACTACATGCCCTTGTAAAAAGTCCCTGTCCAGCTTTCCTGTAGGCCCCCTTTAAGTACTGGAAGGCTGCTAGAAGATCTCTATGGAGCCTTCTCTTCTCCAGGCTGAACAACCCCAACTCTCTCAGCCTGTCCTCATAGGAGAGGTGTTCCAGCCCAGGTGAGGGGCAGTGGCCCAGCGCAGACAGCAGCCCACGCGGGAGGCTGGGGGAAGGCCTGCACCTCCTTCCTCTCTCTGCTGCAGGTTCCCCTCCAGTCCACGGTTGCTGATGGGCTTGGCCCTGGCCAAGAGGCAGGTCTGTCTTGGAGCCCATCCCCCACTACAAAAACCCCAACATGAATCCAGTACAAATGGTCAGGGTGACATTTATATTTTAATATCTAGAAATTAGCTACAGTCTTTAAAAGATTCACTTTGGCTAGCTTGCCTTTGAATTCAATTTCCAGTTTTATTCTGTTATATTAACTGTTTCAAATGCATAATTGTGGCATAGGGAATTCCAGGAAAGCCAAATATAAGTGCTATTTTTAAGCCAAAATATTGCACTCTTTACTGTATTAGTTGTTTTATTCGAATGAAACTTGTTTTGTTAGCTCTTGTGTAACGTTTTCCCCTGGAGACTAAAGAATAGTAGGTTACTGACTAGGAATAAAAGGCTAGTTTAGACCAGGAGTGAAGATCTGCCAAAATGTTCCAAATAAGGATTCGATTACACTAAAACCTAAGGGAAAGTCAAGGGATTACTGTATAGCTAGTCAAATTCAAAGATCATCCCAAACCCAAAACAAATGAAAAATGTTTGAGTTTGGCTGGTTTGCAAAATGAAACTCCTGAAAGTTATTGTTGGCACTGAGCTAGAAAGGAAGACTGTTGGTCTGTGTATGCTAAATCTGCTGAAGCCAGCAGAGAAATTTGAGGAGAGTTCTGCAGAGCAAGTCACTGGAAAGCAAAGGAGAGCCCAGTTTGACTGTTCTTAAGTGCATCTTCAGGTTCTGTTACTTGTGATTGAATCTTAGTGAATCTGAGCCTTGCACTTTATCTGAGGTAGAAACAACCTGTTTGGAAAAGCAGGAGAAAAGCAAAAGGCAAGTTGGTGAAGAAAAGCATACTTTTTTTTCTGTATGTAAGAGATCTTTGTGCTCTATGCTTTCGATTTAATACAGTCTGAAATGGGGACTTAGATGAGTGTATCTCCACCAAGTCTGAATCTTACAGAAGAAACTAGATGAAAGAGATGTAATTGACTTAAATTATCTTTGTAGTGATATTTAGCCTTTCTTTAGTTGAATTTTTGTAATAGCAACGTCAGGCCCTGTGAAGGGGTGGGGGAAGTCTGCTTAGCCATATTCCTATAACTGCAGTGTGTCTTTGAGTGCATGTGCTGTGTCAAACGGTGCTAGTGGGCTTCCCAGGTTAAATCCGCACAAGGCTCAAGAGACTATTGAAAGACTATGTTTTCTCATATTGCGACCTCTTTGCCATTACGGATGTAACCTGAAACTCAGGTTTTCTGGATCTGGTGTGGTTTACTGACTGCCATTGCTGTTAAGCTCGATGGAATTAAGGTTTACCCTTCCCTGTGCAAGGCAGGGACTTGTTCTGAGGGTTTTTGCTTGTTTAGCTGTATGGCTCTGGAGAGTTTTCTTGTTCTACTGTAGGTCTCTGCTCCTTGAAGGTCTTTTTAAAAAATATTGTCTCAACACTGGGTCATTGTCTTGGTACAAGTTCTCTGTAATCCAGTCATCAAATGTCACACTTTCCGGAATAGAAACCAAAGGTATTGTTATTTTTTTACAGGACTGATCCCACTTTTAAATTGCATTAAGCCAAGTTTCTGTTTCATGGGAAATTCTGAAATTTTTGCAATTCATTTTGAAATTAGTTCTCAGCTTAAGATTGGACTTCTTACTTTGCAAAATCAGATTAATAAAATAAACCTGTTTTGCTTGGTTCTGTAATATAATGGTAATGGTGCTTTGCTAGTTTCCTATAAAAATCATCACTCGGTCTATTCCTACAAAATGCTCAGTTCAACCAATATTTTCTCATTGGGAAAAAATGTTTCACTGGAAAAGCTAATACCTGCTTTGTTTGCAAATAGTGTGCAGTGGATATAAAACTTAACATAAACTGTTTTTTTGAGTGCTATCCAAGTAGATTAGACTTTGAATACAAACTTGCATTTGACCTTGCATATACTCCAGTACTGAAGTACCTTCAGCTAGTTTAAAGCCACTTCAGGGATTTAGTGGAAATGCCGGACTGAAAGCTGTTTGTTAGACTCCCAGATCTCTGACTGGCATTCAGGGATGAAACCCAGTTTAGGGGATCATTTGAAGAAGAGATAGTTGGCTTGATTATCTACGTTATTTAAAAAAAATATAAATCAAGTAGTGTATTAGATGTCATCTTCCTCGTCCAGTTAGGGGATTCAAAGATGTAATTTTCAGAATTTGGAAAAAAAGCATTAGAAATCTAGAGTGTGCAATGAAAATGTAAATATAGAAAATGCTATCACATACACACATGAAATGGTGGGGAAGAGAAGAATATTTTTCTAGTTTTTGAAATTTCTGTATTTCTTCAACAAGCTTACAAGTTCTAAACAATGATTACGAAGTGCTACTACTTATAGTTTGAGGCAGACTGCCAGTTTACCCATTGATTTCTCCTCTTCTACTTTAACTCTGATGTTTGATCTTACAGTGAAATAATTCAACTCACTGAAGTGGAAGAAAACTAGTTCAGCAGAAATAACAGAAACAAATAGCTATTTGTTGAATTGGTGAGTTGAATCACTTTAGCCTTTAATCAAAGGCATATCAGAACTGATGCAAAAGAAGGAATGAACAGGGAGAGGCATCATTCATGTAGGTTTGATTTTAGGGGACCAAGGCCGCCTCCTTTTACACTTGTGAGTTGTTAAATCAACTGACAAAAGAAACATGGAAGAATACACCATCTCTTTAGCTGTTGGTGGTGATCCTGTAGCAGGACACACCACACCCACACCCCCTCCTGTTTCAGAAATGAGAACTGTTGGCAGTAGGTAGTGTCTGCTACCAACTTTGATTGTTTAAACGTGTTTCATTTGATTTGAGTTTTCATAGCTACATGGGGTTTTTTTGTTTTCTGCAGGTAGACAGAGATCTTAGAATATTTATCCTAGCATTCCTGGCTTTAAGAATAAAGGACTGAATTGGTTCAACCCTTTTTACTAGACTGGTTTTCTAACTTAGTATAATGGTCAAAACTGCATCCTGATGATCATTCAAAGTTATCAGGAAAAAAAAAAAACACAAGTAAATGAATGTCTTGTGTTCAGAACAGTTCTGTTGGATTAGATTTCTAGCCTTAAGAAGCCATATACTTATTTTTGTGCCTTAGGTCTTAAAGCACTTACGTTTTTACAAGTTTCCTGTCGGTTCTGTAGCATTCAGAGCTATTGTGATTCTTTGCTTTTTGCTATTTATTTTGTCAACTTACACATTTCTACACAAAGACAAATTCATATTTTGATTCTTATACAGGTAGTTACATATTTTGGGTTGCGAAAACATCGGAAGCTGTGTATATGAGTAATGATAGAATGTTTTGGGTTGGTAGAGGCCTTAAAGATCATCTAGTTCCTCTAGGTCAGGTTGCTCAAAGCCTCATCCAACCTGGCCTTGAACACCTCCAGGGATGGAGCATCCACAACTTCTCTGAGCAACCTGTTCCAGTGCTTCACCACCCTCATTGTAAAAAATTTCTTCCTTATATCTGATCTAAATCTACCATATTTGGGTTTCAAGTCATTGCCCCGTGTCCTATCACTACACACCCTTGTAAAAAGTCCCTCTCCAGCTTTCTTGTAGGCCCCCTTCAGGTACTGGAAGGCTGCTGCCATATCTCCCCAGAACCTTGTCTTCTCCAGGCTGAACAACCCCAACTCTCTTAGCCTGTCTTCATAGCAGAGGTGCTTCAGCCCTCGGATCGTCTTCGTGGCGCTCCTCTGGACCTGCTCTAACAGTTCCATGTCCTTCTTGTGTTGGGGATCCCAGAGCTGAACACAGTATTCCAGCTTGCAAGAGCAGAGTAAAGGGGCAAAATCACCTCCCTTGATCTGCTTGTTGCCCTTCTTTTGATGCAGCCCAGGATACGGTTGGCTTTCTGGGCTGCCAGCGCACATTGCCGGCTCATGTTGAGCTTCTCATCAACCGGCACCCCCAAGTCCTTCTCCTCCAGGCTGCTCTCAATCCGTTCTCTGCCCGGCCTGTATTTGTGCTTGGGATTGCCCGACTCATGTGCAGGACCTTGCATTTGGCACACAGCTTGGTGTTGTCAGCAAACTTGCTGAGGGTGCACTTGATCCCACTGTCCATGTTCCCAACAAACATGTTAAACAGCACTGGCCCCAGTACTGACCCCAAGGAACGCCACTTGTCACTGGCCTCCACTTACACATCGAGCCATTGACCACAACTCTTTTGAGCGCGACCATCCAGCCAATTCCTTATCTACTGAGTGGTCCATCTATCAAATCCATGTCTCTCCAATTTAGAGACAAGGATGTAATGCGGGACAGTGTAAAATGCCTTGCAAAAGTCCAGGCAGATGATGTCAGTTGCTCTTCCTTTATCCACCAATGCTGTAAACCTGTTGTAGAAGGCTACCAAATTTGTCAGGCACAGTTTGCCATTTGTGAAGCCATGTTGGCTGTCACTAATTACTTCCTTTTTTTTTTTTTCATGTGCTTTAGCATAGTTTCCAGGAGGATCTGCCTCTTGATCTTGCCGGGCACAGAGGTGAGACTGACTGGCCTGTAGTTCCCTGGATCTGTCTTTTTTCCCCTTTTTAAAAATGGAGGTTATGTTTCTCCTTTTCCAATCAGTGGGAACTTCACCAGACTGCCACGACTTCTCAAATATGATGGAAAGTGGCTTAGCAACTTCATCTGCCACTTCCTTCAGGACCCAGAGATGCATCTCATCAGGTCACATGGACTGACGTGCACCTTCAGGTTCCTTAGACGCTCTCAAACCTGATCTTCTACAGTGGGCAGTTCTTCATTCTCCCAGTCCCTTTGCCTTCTGTGACTTGGGCAGTGCAGCGAGAGCACTTGCCAGTGGAGACTGAGGCAAAGAAGTCACTGAGTACCTCAGCCTTCTCTATATCCTGAGTAACTAGGTCCCGTTTCATTCCGGAGAGGGCCCACATTTTTCCTCATCTCCCTTTTATCACTGACATACCTAGAGAAGCTTTTCTTGTTGCCCTTGATGTCCCTGGCCAGATTTAATTCTATCAGGGCTTTAGCTTTCCTAACTTGATCCCTGGTTGCTTGGACGATTTCTCTGTATTCTTCCCAGGCTACCTGTCCCTGCTTCCACCCTCTGTAGGCTTCTTTTTTGAGATGGTCCAGGAGCATCTTGTCATCCATGCAGGCCTCCTGGTGGTTTTGCCTGACTTCCTCTTTGTTGGGATGCACTGCTCCTGAGCTTGGAGGAGGTGATCCTTGAATATTTACCAGCTTTCTTGGGCCCCTCTTCCCTCTAGGGCTTTATCTCATGGTACCCTACCAAGCAGATCCCTGAAGAGGCTGAAGTCTGCTCTCCTGAAATCCAGGGTAGTGAGCTTGCTGAGTGCCCTACTTGCCACCCTAAAGATCTTGAACTCCAACATTTCATGGTCACTACAGCCAAGGCTGCCCTTAAGCTTCACATTCCCCACCAGCCCCTCCATGTTGGTGAGAGTGAAGTCCAGCATAGCACCTCTCCTTGTTGGTTCCTCTATCACTTGGAGAAGGAAGTTATCATCAATGCATTCCAGGAACCTCTTGGATTGTCTATGCCCTGCTGTGTTGTCTCTCCAACAGATACCGGGGTGGTTGAAGTTCCCCCTGAGGATCAGGGCTCATGAACATGAGGCTGCTCCTATCTGTCTACAGAGGGCCTCATCTGCTCCGTCTTCCTGGTCAGGTGGCCTGTAGCAGACTCCCACTACAATGTCATCTGTCGCTGTCCTCTTTTTAATCCTGACCCATAAGGTCTCGGTCAGCTCCTCATCCATCCCCAGGCACAGCTCCATGCACTCCAGCTGGTCTTTCACATAGAGAGTGACACCTCCTCCTCATCTTAAAGGGGGCCTACAGGAAAGCTGGAGAGATACTTTTTACAAGGGTATATAGTGATAAAACAAGAGGCAATAGCTTTAAACTGAAAGAGGGTAGATTTAGATTAGATCTAAGAAAGAAATGCTTCACTCTGAGGGTGGTGAGGCACTGGAACAGGTTGCCCAGAGAAGTTGTGGGTGCCCCATCCCTGGAATTGTTCAAGGCCAGGTTGGATGAAGCTTTGAGCAACCTGATTTGTAGTGGAAGGTGTCCCTGCCCATGGCAGGGGGGTTGGAACTAGGTGATCTTTGAGGTCCCTTCCAACCCTAACCATTCTATGATTCTATCTGCCCTGCCTATCCTTCCTAAAGACCCTATATCCTTTCATTCCAACACTCCAGTGTAGGATTCATCCCACCATGTCTCTGTGATGCTAATAAGATCACAGCCCAGCAGGCGCACACACACCTCTTAACTCCTCTTGTTTATTCCCCATGCTACGTGTTTGCTTAGAGGCATTTAAGTGGGGCCCTCAGTGAAGCTGACTTACTGGCTGGAGTGGCTGGAATTCCTTTCTGCTGCTCTTCAGGTGCCCTCAGCTTGTCTTGATCAATCTTGATGATATCCCCCTCTTCCTTCAAATCTAGTTTAAAGCCCTGTCAATGAGTCCCAGTAGCTGTTTTGCTAAGACCCTTGTTCCCCTTTGAGAAAGGTGAATCGTATCTGGTGCCAGCAAGCCTGGTGCCGTGTAGGCCATCCCATTATCAAAAAACCCAAACTTGTGGCAATGACACCAGCCACGGAGCCATGTATTAACAGACTGGGCACATCTGTTTCTTCCGATGCCACTACTCAAAACTGGAAGGAGAGAAGAAAAGATAACCTGTGCTCCAGATCCCCTTACCAGCCATCCCAGGGCCCTGAAGTCTTTCTTGACTTCGTATTGCAGCTTCATTGCCACCCACATGAAAGAGCGGTAATGGATAATAGTCCGAGGGCCATGCCAGGCTAGGAAGTTTCCTAGTGATGTCCTTAATTTGGGCATCAGGGAGGCAGCAGACTTCCCTAAAAGGAGAGTCTGTCCAGCATATTGGATCCTCTGTTCCCCTCAGAAGGGAGTCGCCTACAACTATAACCTGTCTTTTCTTCCTCATGGGGGTGGTCATGATACAGGGAGTAGGCCTTTCTGACCCTGGCAACACCTCTGATGTAGATGGACTGTGATCCACATCATCCATTGACTGGCCTTCCAGATCCAGAGCCTCATATGTGTTGTACAGAGGCACCTGGGAAGGCAAGGTGGGCAAGGAGGGGGTTCACCTGCGGCCCTGGACATGGACTTGCCTCCATTCACTCCTTTCCTTTAAGCTACTGTCTTCTGCCTGGTGAGGGGAGGATACAGAAATCCCCTTCATCTTGGGTGTTTTGGTGGCTCTTCCTGTTACTGTCTCAGGTTGGGCAGAGCCTGACACCACCAGTCTCTCTCTCTTTCTCAGACTCCCTGATGCTCCTTAACCTTTCTAATTCCTCTCGCAGCTCTGCGACCATGCTGTGTACACTGTCCACCTGGTCACACCGCAGACAGTTGTTCTCACCACTGCTGTCCCTTACCGGGGAAAGCCTCTGGCACTCCCTGCAGCCTGAGACCTGGAGAGCTGCGTGGTTTTGTGGGAGCTCTTAAATTCTTACTTAAAATCAGATTCCTATTTCTTTAAATAGCCCCCATTTTTCTTCCCCTCCCAAATTTAACTAAAGGCCCTCTTCCATCTGTTCCTTTTAACAGATAAAGCATTATGAATATTGCCATTTCAGAAATCTAATAAGCAACTGTATTAACTACAAGCTATGTTACCAGGATTTTTGTAAATACTAAGAAAAAGGCATTATGAAATTCTAGTCCATTATAATGGGATGCCTTTGAGGCTAAAAAACCCACAGCTGTAATAGCCGCAAGATTGCAGGGTTTCAGAGCAATGAATATGAGGACAAGGCAGCCAGCTTTGGCCTAGATAATTTGTTGAGAGGAAGCGGGGACTGACTGCAACAGTTGAGCTTTTAGAACTAAAGAAGTGAACAGATTGTTGCCGAGCGGAGTTGTGTACAGTGTATTTTTAAAATTAGTATTATGATAAGTAAGTTGAGCTCTAACCAGAGACGAAACCATGTGCATACTTCCTGTCTGTCTGAGACATCGCACAAGTGCCTGGGGGTGGAAGAATGAGTTTTGACACACATGAGCACATATTAGAAGTGGTACAGCTGGTATTTCTTTTGCTGGAAAAGGATAGAGTGGTTTTCTTGATCATTCTATGATTATATGATATGATTCTATGATAAGATATGATGAGCAATCATTCTATGATGAGGAACCCAAACCATTCTATGATTTTGATTGGCTATTTAGTACATGCAGTAATTCACAGAATCTTGAAAAGCACAGACAACTCTTCAGAAAAGTCTTTTCTGTTCTGTAGCTGCCTTCATCACAATATTTTGTTTTAATTGTGGTAGTTCCTTGTCGATTCAAAATTCGAGTGTGAATACCTATAGCCAGATTAGGCTGAGTCTGAGCTATTACTTCAAATTTTGCTTGATCATTCCTTTAATGTGTATTTTGTGAGACTGTTGACTTAAAGCCTCGAAGAGATGGAATATGTATTTCATCCCTTATGATCTCTTCAAGTAACTAGTTACACAAAATCTTAACATCCTTTTTTTAAACCTAAAAGCTCTGTTCATCCTGAAGCCTTGGAATTTTTTTAACGCTCTAAACTGCAAGATTAAAGAATTTTGCAATATTGCTTCTTTCCTATGCAATGAAAGAGCACTTTAGTCTGGCACTACAGGCCAAATCCAGTGAAGGACTGTAGCTAGCTAACCTGTGGGTGTTTGTGATACTTCTCAGTACAAGTGAGGGCACTGCAAAAGTCTCCTTTGTATTATGAACGTGGAGGCATGTGGTACTGGATGCTCTGTCTGCTGGGCAGAAAGACAATTAGTCAGGTACGAGTGCTTTATGTGAAGTAGGGCACAATCTGTTGGATAGTTAGCACAGGAGCTACCTGCAAGCACCTATGACTCGTTCAGGCATCCCATTTCCTTTAAGGTGGTTCATGTCATGGATTTGCAGTAGTCTGGATCCTCTGGAGGAGCAAGCTGGGTGCTTTTTTCAGTAAACCAAGATTCCCAGGACATAGAATCGAGAACTTTGCACTAGCTGCCTCTTAATCAAAGGTTTTAGCATCTGGGATTGAAGACAGCCAACAGGCTAAGCTGAGGAGCCATCAACAGTCAGCACACTTGCTAGAGTTTCATGGGATGGTATGTGCCACATTAACAGTTTGCTGCTATTGAAAATGGAACGTGCTGCATGCTATTTCCACCTCCCCTGGGGGCTAGTTGTTAGGGAAAAATAGCCAAAAAATAAATGGAACATGAGGCAATGCCATAATCGTGCCAAAATGGCAAATGCCATGCTGGAACACTAAAGTATTATTTGAAAATTGTGTTAAATAATGTTTGCTTCTCTTGCAATCAATTAGGCCATACCTGTGTCTGTTTTTGGGCACCAGCCTGAAGAAATACGTGAGGTAATCAAATCAAACTCCAGAGGAAAGCAATTAGAAATGAAGGGTGTCTTAAAAATGTGGCCTATAGGTAAAATTTACACAATAACTTGTTTGGTTTTTTTCTTTTAGAGATGAGATTATTCTAAGGAGTTGCATCTTTATAAACGTAAAAGCTGCAAAGAAAGCAGCAGCGCACTAGTCTCCATGTGAAGTATTGGTAAGACAAGAAATAACAGCAGCAAGGAGTAGTTAGATGAGATATTATGGAAAACTCTGTAGGCACGGGAATATGTTGCATGCAAAGAGTGTGGAATATTCACTCCTGAATTTAAGAATAGGTGTGACAGACGTCTGTTATGAATAATACAGCTAAAATGATCCTACCGAGAGGAACGGCCTTGATAACCTTTTATGTGTAATTAAGTTTTTGTTTATTTTTCCCAGGAATCTCATCCATCCTAATTGAGTCTTCACTAAAGTGGTTAGATTAAGTCATTTCAGTCTTTGTAGGTATTTTCTAAACTAATTTTCATAGTTCTTTCTGAATGATTGTCCCTGGCCAGCAGTTTTACACTGAATGACTAGGCAGCAGTTGAGGGAGCATGGCAGAGTTAAAAATCCCCCCTCCTACATACAATTTCTTGTGTTGCTGTACAGTGTTAGCCATTTTATACTTCTGTGGTTTTGGTAGACTCTTGTGTACAGTTGGATATCTACTGCAAACACATTTTGTCTCTAGAACCACAGTGCACACCTTCTTAATTTGCGAATACTTGGATTTGTGCTTAGCTTTGACGTGTAGATCGGTTGTGCTTAATTTAGTAAATAGTCTGTCTTTAGGAGGAATTTATTCTTAATAAGAAAAATACTGTGTTTTCACATTTTCATATTTACATTTGTTTGTTTCATGTTGGTTGGCAGTTGCATGTAGCCTTGACATTACTTTTGTTACTTCCTCATCATTCTCCTAGTTAGCAACAATGGCAAAAATCAAATCCAAAGCTGCATGTGATTATTTTTTTTAACCAGAGTAATTACGTAATTTAATATGTTATTCTGTTCTATTTTTAATGTGATATTAAAAATAGGCCTTTATATTAAATTACAGATCAGCTACAGTCATGATTTCATACAAATATACAAAATAACATCTTAAAATAAATGCTTAGAATTTCAGAATATAATTTTGTCTATATATTTAAACAGTTTAAGAAAATTATGGCTGTAGTTGGTGAATTGACTTGAGTCAACATTTGAAAAATCTCATTCTGCTAGGGGGTTTTGAATTAGTATGTCATGCTTTCAGCTTTCCCTTTCTGTTCTAATCTAGAAATAAAAATAGATCCTTTCCCCTTTTCCTTCCCAATTATTAGTTTAGAAAGTGTTGTACTAAGTATGGAAATAAACCAAGGCAAGAATTTTCTTTTGTATTTGTAAAAAAAGGCAGTCATGGTTTATGGTTTTGGGTGGGTTTTTTAAGGTTCAGGTTTTCAACTTGGTATGAATTGGCTTCTGAAGTTTTACACAATATAACGTAGTTTTAAAGGTAGATGATAATACAGATAAGCTTAGTATACTACAATTTCAGTGAAAAAAGCCCAACATTGTTAGATAATGATCTGATTTTAATTTCTATTCACCATGCCTGTTCTTGCTATGAGTTTTAGTATCTAAAAATACTATCTTTTTCTCTCAACCAAAATGACAGTATTTTTATCAGTTATCTAGAATAGATTTGCTGTAGAATACACACAGTTCCTTTCACGTATATAGATTTGCCTGTTCTGTACGCTATGATACTGAGGTTTTTTACAGCTAACTTATTAAAAAGAAAACAGTCATTAAATTATCTTTGACTGGAACTAGAAATATTGCCAAAGAATTACCAAATTGTTTTAAAAACAGTGGTGTTTTTTCTCTTAAGATTTCATTGACTTGATTTTTCAGGCTTCACATAGTCGTATATTAGTCACTTCATTGTTTTGCTCAGGAACAGCCTGGACTGGTTTGTTTGATTAAAATATCAAATAATCTTTGTTTCAAATCCATTTGGAACACAAGCATATAATTATCATATCATTCTTTTCAGTCATTTGAAACATCCCAAGTTTTTCATAGCCTAAGCAGCATCTCTAGGCAGAATTGTGGCACATTTTTAAAACTGAGGCAAGTTATACAGACCTAATAATTTAAATAATGCTCCTAAGCATTATCTGAAGCTTTTAGTTGAAAAGAGAGTGCTTGTCAAGAGACTTAATCTTTTCAAGTGCAAAACACATATTAAGGACATCCTTTTTTACTAAATTATTTTACCCTCTAATAACAAACACATAATTGCTTCCTTTTTTTTTTTTACTTTAAATTCTTCATAGTTGAATATATTTTGGTTCTTGCACTAAACATATGAAATCTGAAAGAAGTCTTTCAAATATCTGTGACTGAGAAGAGAAGTCTTCATGGAGGAGCTCCTTATTTCAAGTTAATTATTACTTTTTTTATCTGTACATATGTAGAAATAGAATGCTCAGACTTCACTTGGAGCATACAAAAAAGTCCGACCAAAATTAATTAAATTGTACCATTTGTACTAAACTATAATGCTAAATAGTTTGAGTATTTGGTTAAACCTACAGTAAAATTGTAATCTGGTAGCTATGGCAATGATTGACTTCAAAAAAGATTTTATATGCAGTGGGATAAACAGCGGGAGCAGGCTTTCAAAATATCTTTCCTTCATGTGGTCTTTCAATGATACAAAACAAGAGAAGAGACCTACTGAAGGAATTGTGAAGAACTGGCATTATTTTTAGAGAGACTGATCAGCAGTTCTGCAATAGTTGATAAAATAAAACCTTTTATAGAGTGATATGCTATATTGATAGAAAGAATACAAATTTCCATTCTTAGGTGTCGAAGTACCGGAGAAACATGAAACGGCTGCTCGCCTTTGAGTCAGATATGCATTAGCCCCATTCTGCAGCCTTGAAAGTTGGTACGTGCCTGCTGGGTTGCATTGTTGTGCAGGAAGTCTGTGACCAAATTAGGAGCAGAATCAGAATTCAGTGGGTTTAATTCAGTATGGTAGGAGGTGGGGGGGGGGGGAAAGTACATATTGTATTATTTTTTAAGCTTTCTGGATTTGCTGTTTTGAATAGGCAATGAGATAAATACAGTTTGAATGTTTGGAAATGACACCGCTTGGTAAATTTCTGGATGGAGAATCAAGTTGCTCTTTGACAATGATTAGGATAGACTGACTTTTAAACCTTTTTCTTTGAAATCTTTCTCATTTTCTGAGTAGAGTTAAAATATTTTTATAATTCTATATCCATCAACTTAGTGCAGTTCCAAAACAAAAATTAAAAAAAAAAATGTAATGGGATTACTAGTTCCATACAAATTCATCTTTACACAGGTAAGTAAAAATAACATTTTGTATTCAAAACAGATATATTAAATAAAGGAAGTATTACTAGAGTAACTGAATTGAACGTTTTGGTTTGGTCACTTAGGTCCTTCATGATCTTGGAACCTCTAAATGCTTTCCACATAGGTCATTTTTATTTGGAGAGGAAAATCAGCTTTTGCACCTTTTCAGGTCTTTAAGAACTTTAAATAAGCTAGGCATTGAACTGATGTAATGGAATAATTTGAAATCAAGCATCCCCTTTGCACCTGTACAGAACGCTAAAGCTGTCAGAAATTGGTTTAGTACTTCTAGACACCTGTCCACTAGGTTCTGGTAACTTCCAACTCAGCGGTGTGGGGTAGGGGGAGAGAAGAGAAGAGAGAGCGAAAAGGGGAAAAACCCCACCTTTTTGGCACAGTTACATGCTGTATCATGTTTGCTTACAAGACTGGTGAGTTGTTACTTGAAGCTTCCTGTAGGTCTTCGACTGAAACTTGAAATAGGTTTCATTATAAGGAGGCCTCCCCTTTTTCAGTTTGGAAACATTCAGTTTGATCATGATGTTCCTATCATAATTTTGATTCGTGGACAAAATGCTGATAACATTAAACCATTTTCCTTCAGAAATTTAAAAATTATTAGTTTTGGCTTTCTCTGAAATGTGCAACAGTAACAAGACAAAAAAAAATAAAAATCAAGGCAAAATTTGATTTTTTTCAGCCAGAAGAAAATTTGCCCAAGCGCACTTTTACTCTTGGGGTTTCGTGTAAAAGCCTTTTCATAGGAAAAACATTGCCGCCCTTCATTCTGTGTTGTAGTTCGCAAGTTTCCAGAAAAACTCATGTTTCCTGTTGCAGTGTTCTTGTTTCTGGGAGGTGGAAGATAGGCCAATGGATTTACTTTTTTAAAGTTTTTTTTTCTGGGCTTCAGTCTTTGTTTCCGATGTTGCATTTGCCTCTGAGGAATGTGCTTCAGCAACATTAAGGTTTGTAGAAAGGTTCTAGAAGTTTCTCATCTTTGTCGCTCTGAAAATACATGAGGAACACATTTGAAATCAACTAGACATATATTATTATCTGCCAAATTGAGTACATTAAATGTGCTATACTGGTAGTTTTTTTTCCTGAAGACGTCTGCTATTACTGTAGAGTGTCCTCCTAACCACAGCAGGTTGAGCTGTGAGAAAAATCTTGAACTCTTAATTACAGTCAGTAATTCTGTTTATTAAGAGATTGATTCTGCACTGTGTGGGCAGATCTCTGCTATTGGATGGAACTTGCTGCAGTTTGAAAATTATAAAGTAATAATCTTTAAGTTAAATATCTTAGTAATTGAGGAGAAAGTGGTTTTTTTAATGGCTTCTTTGTGGTTTTTTTTCACCTGTTGATGAGAACTGTTGTTCAGAACTTGTCTAGGAGATGTTGGAGTTACCCTTGTTTTCAAAAAAATGATACAGTTTTTGAAAATTTTGTCTTTTCAAGCCTTTATTCCCCAGATTTCGGAAACCCTGTTGAATAACTTTAGAGTGGCTGCTAATTCTGCAGGGTGGAACAGGAGTTTAAGTTACCAGCTATGTTGAAACTTTCGCCCTTCATTAGAAGACTTAAGGATCTGTCTCGGTTTTGGGTTGAAGTAGTGGGGTATTATTGGTGATTTTTCCTACTAATTTGTGGGACTGAGGGTGACTGTAATTGGAATAGTCAAGTATGTATGTGATGGTTCTGCTTGCAGACTGGGTGCTTCCATCTTAAATCATGAGAAAATCCTTTGGAGAGATAACTTCAAAACACAGTAGATAATAGAACAAAAGTTTTGCCACTGCTCCTCTTCTTAATGTGGATGAGAAAAAAAATAGATGTTGAGCCTTATGATGTTTCTGTTTTAAACTCAAGAATTAATTTAGATGCCTGGTGGGGCAGGGGGCAGAAGGTCTTGAATCTTTAAAAAGCTTTTTCTGAAGCTTGGTTATTGAAAATAAACAATGTTAAATTTCCATTTAAAAACTAGAACCGAAACTCAGTCCTTTGTTTTCAGTAGTTGTGGGATTGTTGGGGGGGTTTTTTGGCTTCTTGAAAATGTTTCACTAGCTTCTTGACGTGTGGAGTAGATAAATGCTGAATTTTGCATGTTTAATATCAGCTGAAATCCTAGCTTTTCAAACTTTGTATATGTGAGACACAAAGGGAAGGTACAGATGGAGTTTTCTCTTTGCATATGAATCTGAAAGCAGTCCTGCAGGCTTTCCTACTAAGCATGTCTGCTGTGTTTCTAGATTGAATGCTTAATCTTGTTTTCATGTGGTTTGCTTGGAACATCCTGTGTGCGGTGCCGAGGAATACCGATTAGGAGACAGAAGCAATATATTCGCACACACTGTATTAGACGTGCTTATAGGCAAAGGGCAACGCAAAGCAATTTTATCAGCTGCTGTGCGGCATGACAGACTTTATGAAGGAATTTGGATGTAGTAGTGCAGCACAGTTGAAAGAGGAGGTGTGAGGACGATTTCATCCCACGTAGCTGGAAAATATCTAAATGTCTAGAAAAACTGACCTCTTTAACAACCTTAAAAGGTATGTAAATGCATGATACTACCATTTTAGATTGCAATGTTAAAATGTTTGTTCCGAAGTGCTCTGGAGGGGTCTGTGTGTTTCCTCCCTCACTCACACTTGGAAGACCAGAGCTATTAATACCGATGTAAATGTCCAAGTTCAGAAGATGTGCAGGTTGTTTTATGATGTGGGCATCTAGCCATTTATCAGTCCTTCCAAGTATAATCAGCTCGAAGGCTGGAGCGGAACCCTTCCAGCAGCCTGCTTTGCCTGCCAAAGAAAATTCAGCCACTGAATTGGTGGAAATTGCTGACTGGTCACCTAGAGACTGCTCCTTATTTAAGTGGTAAACCAGCTTTTCAGCTGCGGCAGCCTGTACTGCATATAGAAAATCCTGCCCGTACCCAGCAGTTGTGAATTGAGATAGCAAAGCAACTCTCCATCCTATTTCCATAATAAAACAGAATTAAGCAGTAGTACCGCGGTTGCCCATTAGTTTGAGTTTCCTAATGGAAAGTGCGAAACTGCAGGAAGTCCTTTTCTTTTTATCCCGTCCTGCTCACCCGAGAGAACGCCAGAAATGACTGAAGTTGTTTCTCGACTGTGGATGGAGGATGTACAACACCACACGCGTTTTGGCAGCGTTGGAGGGGCTGCACCCTCGGCGGCAGGAGGCGGCTGCGAGGTTCCGGCAGCGGCAGCGCCGCAGCGCGGCCGCCCTTCACCGGGCCGAAGGGGCCCGCGGCGGGCTGGCGTTCCCGCCCGGCGCCGCGCCGGTGTCGCGCCGCGGGCCGAGCTGCCGGGTAGGAAGCGGGACCAGGCGGACGCCGGGAGTCGGCCCTGCCGGCCGGTGCTCGGTGGCGGCGGGGCACGGCTCCAGCAGCGGCCGGCTCCCGGGAAGCCCTGCGTGCAGCTTTGCACGGCAATCGCCTTAAGGGGACAAATTTAGTTTAAGGGCAATCCGCGCTTAATCTGCCGCAGCCCGGAGCGCCTTCGGGGAGCGCTCGGCGCTGCCTCGGCCAGCCAGAAACTTCTGGCAGCTTCCCGGCTCGGGCCCCTCCTCTTAAAGCGGCAGGGCCCGCCGCTGGGCTGGCCGTGCACCTGTGCCCGGCGGCTCGGAGGCCGGTCCCCAGGGAAACGCTGGTGTCCGTCTGCGCTTCCGCCGTCCCTAATGAGCTAAACAACCACGCGGGCTCTCTTTTCCTCCGACAGCCTTATCGAAGCTACAGCATCAAACCTGCAGTTCCTTGCAGAGCTGCTCTAACCACTGGTAGCATTCAGCTTTCAGTAGGCAGCACCCCACTTCAGCGAATGCTGAGGAAGGTCTCGCCTCAGTCTCTTTCCAAAACAGCCCTTGTGTGCCCCCGGCCTGGCTGCGACCTCACACTCCCAGGGGAGCAGCCTTGGATGCAGCCCCCCACCGGTTTCCGTTTTGAGAAGGATGGTCCATCTCCTGTTGTCACCCAGCAGAGCCTGTTCCCCTTCTGGTAGCCTGGCCTCAGTCATTCATGCAAACAAAATAGCGATCCCTCATCTAAGTGCCTGGTTGATGAGTGGTTTTGATGAGGATCTTAAATACTAGTCTTCTGCCAATAATTAAAAAAAATAAACCTAGAGATTGCTGTCAGCTTCACTTTCCCCTTTCTTCTTCTTCCTGTGTGAACTGAAAGATGTTTAGAGAGAGTATAGGCACATAGAAGCATTGAGAGAGAGGAAATCTGAGGCTTATGTTATTGAAGCTGCTCTGAATGAAGGAAGTTTGTGATCTCGTTATAAAGGAATGTTGGTGTGTGCGGGGCATACTTTTCAGTTTTCCTGATGAGCAAAAATTTATTGATGGTTTTATGATATGCTACCAAAAAGATGGTTCTTATCTACAAATTATAAAGTGCAAGAGATTATGTTTGGATATAAAATGTAAATGCAAATTCAGATTACGTTGTGTTTTAAAATAAAATGAAGGGCTGACACTGCAGCCCAGAGATTTGGAGACAGCAACATATGAGACTAGTAGAATTGTCTCAAAATTAAGTATTTAATAATTTTAAGAAGCTCAAAAATTTTTATTGTAGGATTGTCCAACATTATGTTTCCCCCATCCCCTTACAGTGCTTCTTGTTGAGAAAATTTCAATATACTTGTAATACCTTTTCCAAGATTACTGAATCATGTTCTCAGATTTTAGCTGCATTTTAACGTACTTTTTTTTTTTTTCTGGTAACCTGCACTCAAAAGCAAAGAAAGAATAAAAACAAATCCTGCCAAAGCATGTCAAAATTAAATAGGCAAAGATACATTCACTCTGAGTGTAACGATGTCTATTAAATGACATAAGCACAAAGCAGAGGAGGGATAACAGAAAGGTAAAAATAGCTGTGTACTTATTTTTAATCTCAATTTAATTTTTGTAGAATTGAATACAACCTGCTTGAGAACAGGTGACTCATTTAGAGTTGGTGAAAATTGCAAAGTCGTGGTAGATTATCTGAAATTAATGCTAGGCTTTGATCATTACTGTTAACTTCTCTAGTTTGCATTCTCTATGATGCATCACATCTTGCTAGTTGTTTTAATTTACCACTTTCAGCTGATACTATCAGTCAGAATGAAGGAAGTATTTTGAAAATTTCAGTTAAATGATTTGGGGAGAAAAGCCCACATAATTTATGTTTCAATGGAATAATAAAATTGCAGAAAAATTTTCTATATGTATCCACTGAAGGTTTCACATGGTTATTTTAAAATGTATAGTGGTTCATAGTGGTAATTAAAGAAACGCATTATATCGGTGTAAATTTTCCTCTCAAAAGCCTCTCCAATACTGTATCTTTACTAAACCTACCTACAGTGGCAAGCAAATGGTCCGTATGTTTGCTGTTTTTTGAAGTTACTCTATGTACAATATTAACTAATTCCAGTGAAAGGAGTTAGCTATTGTAGAAGTAACTTCAGGAGTTTTAGACTAGGGATTGAAATTAACTTGTGTGGTAGCAACAGAAATAAATTCTTACAGATGTTTGTTCTTCAAATAAATGTTCTTTTTGGAAGATCCTTTTAAAAATAAGCCAGAGTAGTGATAAAATAATCATTAATATTGGTGACTATACTCTTAATGAGAATTTAAAATTCTGTTTTAAAGTTTAATTGTTCACTTACCTGTTCCTCTGCCATAAACTTATGAACAGTGAAAGACCAGAGCTTCAGATTGTCTTGGTTCCCAGTACTGTAGACTTCTTTTTTTAGTTAATATTCAATAGTAGTGAAGAAAAGCATTCTTTATTTTCTGTAAGTTAAAATTAACGTTTTGAGTTGGTCTTTGAGATAATTTTTTGGGCTCTAGAGGTAGGTATAGACTGATACTGACACAACCAGCTCTTGAAGTGTTTGTTTATAGGAGAATTCTAGCTATGTGGACCCATCTGGGATCTGTCTGTCTTGTTAAAGTAATCTCAGTACTCCATGCTTGCTTTTTAAGTTTGGAAGATCAACTGGCGTGAAAGACTATCAACATTGTAGTGGTGAAAGAGTTTCTTCACCAAAGAGGGAGAGCGGGAGGGATGCTCCCCTCTTAGAGCTTTACTGACTTTGCAAGGGGATACATCTCTGCTTTCCCCTATTCAGATTTATATTGTGTGAAGCAGCCACTAAGTACACTCTACTGAGAGCACTAAGGAACATGGAGTTGCTTACTCAGTGTTCTGCGTCCCTGTTTCAGCATCCGTCCAAGTGCAGTAAGAGAAAAGCATTGCAGCCTGCCTTGGAGGCAAGTACATTTGCACTGTTAGACAAGCCAGGAGGGAATGAATTTCAGAATCCCAGCACTCTTAACAGATACCTACTTAATCTCCTTTGAGTTTTACTGTTATTAAGTCTGAAATAAGAACAGATATCTGTTCATGGATATACTACTGCCAGAGTAGTATATCCTACTACTCTGCATGCAGTCATGCACCATGCATGGAAAGAGAGAAAGAGAGCGAGAGTTCCGTTAGATCATTCATGTTTCTGATGATCTTAACAAGTGCAAATTAATAACAGTTTTCCAGTGCTCTGAAATACATTCTATTACCTGAAAATGAGAGAGAGACTTGAACAAAGTCAAGGTAAAAACATCATTAATATGGAATTAACACTGTAGCATCTCATGACTCTCAATTTCAAGTTTTGCAAAACTTAAATTTCTGAAAAATAATGCATTGAAGCATCCAGGTACATGCATACTTGCATGATTTTACTTCTGAAGTATTTGAGCTGGAAACAGCCAGTGGGAATTACCTGATGCTGAGTACAAGTGCCTCAGTATCAGGTAGTAGCTGAGACTTGTGAAGGAGATTATCTCCGTATTCTTCCCACAGAGAGCCTGAATGTGTCAGAGTTCCCTCTTGTAAGCTGTGTTTGCATCTGTAGGTGTGCAGAAACGTAACGCAGGCTTAAACAAGGGCTTCTGTCTCTCTTCCCAGCTCTTGTTTGGGTCTGCGTGGAGACTTGCAGCCGTTGGAAACATACCTCACTCCTGTTGCTTGTCACCCTCTGCCCTCTCTCTTCTGACACACATTCTATGAAGTGATAGTGAGGTGGTTCAGGTATATAGAATCTCCTCCCACAGATTGTACTGGGAGAGGTTGAATGAGAGAAGATGGACTTCCTTTGAAGGAACAGAGCCTTCATGAGCTCACTCTGCATACTAATTGGACCCATGTTCTACTACCCGCAAAACCACTCCTCTTCTATTTCTTGTTTCCGTGTTTGGGTGTCAAATGTTCCTCTGTTGCTTGTTACAGAACTTTGTCTTTTGTCTGGACTCTCACCTTCGTTGTGTGTTTATCCTACCTACCATTATTCTCCTACTCTACTCTGCCCCTCAGGCTGCTCTTCTGGTGAGCGCCCACCTATATAATTTACTTAATTCGAAGTGAAAAAGCAAAGTCTCTCCAGAGTTGTTCTACTTACTAGTGAAAAATGAACCTTAATTATTTGAGGGAAATAAACACCAATGTCTTCATGAGACTCATCAGATCTTAAAGGAGAAGATGGAACACTTGGTTGGCTTTCAGCATTGCAGCAGAACTGGCCATCTACTGTGTCCTCAGATGGTGCAGAGGTCGGAGGCTTATGTGGTGGCATTTGTTGCAGAGACCTATAGTATCAGTTCGTTGTATTTATGGTAGTCATTGTATGAACTTAGTGTTGCATTCTTTCTTTCTACTGCTGTGATACGTATATGCTGTCAAGTTAAGTTTTATTGGGCTGTTTTGTGATGCTCTGTCCACAAAAGCTAGCGAGACCATAACAGCTATATTGCCAGTGGCCAGTAATTAAAACCCAGTTGTTTTCCTTTCTGTTCCAGGCCATTGATGAGCCTCCCTATCTCACAGTGGGCACTGATGTGAGTGCGAAGTATAGAGGAGCCTTCTGTGAAGCCAAGATCAAGACAGCAAAAAGACTTGTAAAAGTCAAGGTATGTGGTTTTCCTGCAAACAGTTTTTCAGAGGGAAAAAGTCGTCAATGTTCAAAATAGCACAATGCGAAACTTCTTTGTAGTCTCCAGACAGCTAAGAGGCTGTCCTTTCCTTTGAGGCTGTACAGTCTTTGAAATAGTGAGCTTATTTTTGCTGGGAGGGGTTCCCCCCACCCCTACGCAATTAAATACGTTCTGTTTCTTTCACTGCTTTATCATCTGCTTGCATCCAATATTTGTGGCCATAGGCTGACCTTAAAGTAATTGATCAAAATATGACAAATGTAGGCTTATGTATGGGAGAATGTTATCAGAAAATAGCTAAAACTCCTCAAAGTAGGTTTAATATGGTTTCTTTTACTTCAGGAGCACAGGTCACTGCCATTTAGCAGTGGCAACTAGATAATGCCTCAGGAATAAGATGAAACCCTGCTGTCTTCCAGCAGACTTGGCATATTGAGTCCTACAGAGCAGCAAGCAGGGGATCTCACCTAATCTTTATGATGACTAGTTAATGACTGAATGAATCAACACAAGCCACATGTAGTACAAATAAAAATTGTGGAGAGGGAATACAAGAGATACGTTTTAAGGTCCCTTGGAAATTTCAAGTATCATTTCTAGAAATAGAGGGAACAATGTTTGGGCTTGTTCTTATTATATAGTAAGTCTACACTGTAAAATGGCCTTATTTTTCTGTTTGGATAATGTTGTCCTAAAAGCTTCTAATCTGGGCGCAGGTACTATTTTTCTGCTCTGCCTCTTAACCTCATGCAGAAATATAACAGAGCAAAGATCAAAAGCACTTAGAAAAAATAAATTAGATTGTTGCTCTGCAACAGAATATTTTTCTTATATCTACTGTAAATATAAGTGCAAATTTGTGAATTGTGAGTGGTGATAACTTGTAGAAGAGCCTCCATTATAAACTGTCATCCATCGCTTGGATGTGTCCTCATGCTGCGGCAGATTTTTGCCTGTAGTATATATGAGGAAGAGAGCAGGCCCTCTCCAGAAGCCCTGGTGGGAAAGACTATTGTCACTTATTTGGTAATACTGTTAACAATAATGGGAAGATGTTAGTCTTAAATCTGATATCTTTAAAAAGCCTTTAGAGCAAATTAGTGGTCTTTTCATTTCATTAGTCATAACTCTTAACAGCATCAGCTGGTCTGTGCTTTACAGCACCATTGAGTTTAATCGACTAAGTATTGCTATTTAAGCTAAGTATCGGTATTTAAGTACAGGAATTGTGTTGTGCCTAGATCAGTGAAATCTTAACGCCTTTCAGCATTTCAAAGAGAGCTTTCAGCCCACCTTAGATGCCACTTGCACTTAAGGTTGTTTTTTGTTGATAAATATTTTCTTAAGGGTTTATTACTTGCACTTTGGTCACTGCAACGTTTTGTAGAAAGATCTTGAAATGAAATGGAGTAGAATTTTTACTGTAAGTTGTTTGTAGAGGCTGTGCCTAAAGCCCTGTGGATTCAAGTTTGGGTACCTGTCTTCACTGTTACTGTATAGCTTAGGGCAGTTAAGGCCCAGTACTGTTGTTGCTTTGTAGAGTAATGTTATTTGTGGTTGAGGGTTTTTTTGTGTGTGTGAGTGCAGTGACAATATATGTTTACATTGTCTTTCCTCAACCAGGAATGTATATTCTGTATACTTAAGTGACCCCTTGATTGTTTCTCAAAAATCTTTTCAGCTCTTTGTGGCACATGCAGACTTTCCTCAGTATTAGCTCTAACCAAGACTCTTATTATCAGGTGTACTTTGTCTGAAGTTTTGATAGTTTATCTGCTGCATTTATTTTCTGCTTGTTTAACTGTTTCTTCTGGCCCCTATATATTTTACGCCTTATGCCCTAATGTCCTAGAACTACTAGAGGAAAAAGAAAGTCAGTTAACTTCATAACATCCATTTTAGTTTGGAACTTTCATTTAAGTTTTATAACTAGGTGCTCTGTTTATGAAAGGAGGATGGCAATAACATACTTCCATATGAAGTATGTCATCTTCCGACAAGTAAAATACATTTAATTGTGTCTCCTTTTACCTGCTTTCTTCTTTGGAACTCTGCTTCCTAGAATGTTTTGAGGAATACCTTCATCATAATTTTTCTATCACCAGTATAATTTAATAGCTTTATTCAATTTAATGCCAGTGCTGTGTATTTATCATTTCAGTATCAACAGGGACTGTATTTCACTGCTTAGCAGTCTTTGGCAGGTTCTGTACATGGTACAGAATTTTACATTAACAATGTAACTGAATTACACACTTTGTCGTGGAAAGCAGTAAAGCTTAAAATTTGCCGAGACTTGTGAAAAGTGTTGAAGGCAGTACAAATTTGACTAAAGGGCAAGACTTTCGGTGTTAGAAGAGTGGTAGCCCACTTCATCTTCATAGGTTCTGTTACAGCTTTTCTTAGAGAGCTGTTTAAGCCAGTTTATTTTGACAGTGTCTCCTAAAACAATTAGCACCATCATCCTCACCCACTTGTATTTGAGCACCCTCCACAGAAGTTTCAGAAGAAACTGTTTTCTGTGTAGGTCCTTAATAAACAGAAACTAGTGAAGCATCTGCTGTGTAGAGCCTACCAGGACTCTTTTCAGGATGGTGAGAAAAAAGGGAAATTCCAGCTGAATCTAAACAGGTTGATGATATGCCGAATGTCTTAATCTTTTGCCTGAGGTGGAAAAGATTCACACTGACAAATGCTGTGAGAATTAAAACCCACACTAACAAATACTGACATCACTTTTCTCAGCTTCCAGAAAGACCAGTGGTGTCACATTGAGTTTGGAGTTTGAATATTTCTGTTAATAACCAGTGAGTTTTTTGAGTACGTATGAATATCTCAAGAAGCAAAAACTGTTGGTATCAAAAATCTTCTCCCCCAAAAGAGTCAAAGCCGCAAGGCACCTTTAAAAAGAAAAACCATTCTGGAATACACAATAACAATTTGCTTTGTTTACTTTTCATCATAGTACATTGTGGCTGGCTCATGGTTTTGGATAGAGTTCCTTTTTGCTGTAAAACACAGTTGAGATAATTACAGAAAGTAAATAAAAACAGATGTCTCTAAATCAGAATTTATATACTGGGTATTTCGTATGAGCCAACAGTGACCACAGGTTTCAGATTACTTTGCATCTAAACTGAACTTTTGATTTCTAGATAAATCTTCCAAAAGAGAGGAATAAATACCTGTATCTGTCAGGCTGAAATTCAGGAGGGTACTTAATTCCTAGCCTGAATCCTTTGTCTGGCTTTCAGGTTGCAAAGTATTATTTTGTCTGTCAGGTGGACGGAGAGTGTTTGCCATCAGTAGGTGGGACAATGCAGGTCTAAAAAGAACATACTTTCACAGCAATACATATTGCTGTGGTTCTAAGAGAAGATGGACAAGAGGACTATTTCATGAAGTAGGACCTGGAAGGCAGTAAAGCGTTTTAGTGTATTTGTTTTCTAATCAACCCGTCAAGGTAGGCTCTCCTTAGTCCTGGTCGTAGGTGCTGTTCTTGGCTGCTTGCTCCTTTCGAAGTTTGCAAAACTCCTTCAATTTTCCTCCTGAGGAGACTAAGTAGGAGAGCAGGTGTTAGAGAATGCTGTTGTTCCGAAGTAAATTTCGCTATTGCTGTGTACTATGGAGAAACTCTCAGCAATAGTGAGGGCATAACCTTGGGTCAAGTCGTGAACCAAGTCCTCAGATTTAATGTATGATTGCTGTAGTTGAGAGTTACTGTTACATGGCTGAATCCGATGTTGCGTTCTTACTTATTGTGAATACTAAATAAAACATCGTATACTTACACCAAGCGAGTGTTAATAAAATGTAATGCCAGAATTTTCTCAGTTTCCCTGAATAAAACCCCAGTGAAAAATAAAAATTCATGTGTAATTGACAGGAGGATCCTGTGAGCAAGTTAATTTTGGTGAATATCTGTAGCATCTGATACAGATAACTCAATCATAAGTTTGAATTTCCAGACCTTTTTTTTTTTTTTCTGGGGACAGCATGTGCAGCATTAAAGACACTGCTAACGACATGGGAAAATACCTTGGAAATACTTTTGGGATTTACTTATTCCAGTTTTGAAAGACTGAAAAGTTAGCTATCTGTACGTTTACTTCCAGTCAACTAGCAGCATGTAGGCTAGGCTGACATTAACAGAAAGGCTATTTGGGTTGCTCGGGGTTTTTTTGGTTGACAGCAGTGTCCTGTACTTTTTTTTGTGTGAGTCCGAGCCATGAGCGAGGGAAATGCACTCTAATAAGCAAAAGCAAAAAACCTGATGATACGGGGTTAGATATAAGTGCTAAAACTGTTTGATTTCAGAGCACTGAAAGATAAATGTTTCTTAAGAAGTGTGTATGCTCACAACTCTTGAAACTCCTTCTTGAAGTGGTGCTAGAGCAGTCCAATTCAAATCATGAAGAGAACAGCAGAGAGAGTTTTGAGCCATTGAACGTTGTTGGTAAACTGTTGTTTGTCGCTTCCTTTAGAGGTAGTGGTTCTATTCCAAAAGATAAAAAAAATTTTTGATGTTTTGATGACTAAGAATTTATCTCATCATATTTCTAGAATATATGAATGTAACAGTTTTCAGCAAGTAGAATGATTATGATGCCTAACTGTAAGATGAGAGTAATAGGACTATTGATATCTGCATGTGCTTATGCTGCTCAATTGTACCAAGTGATTGTCAGTTGAATTTTTTTTTTTTTTTTTAGGTGACTTTCAGACACGATTCTTCAACAGTGGAAGTGCAGGATGACCACATAAAGGGTCCCTTAAAGGTAATAAATTTGTTTTGTACTTCACTAACACTTTGAAAAGCATTCTTTTTCAGTATTTGATATAAAGGTGTATATGCAGTATGGGGTGAAAGTGGAAGGTTCAATTTATTACACAGGCCAGGTAGGATCACGAAGCATAAAAGGTGATGCTGCAAAGGTAGAGTTAGTATACTCTTCCTGTTAACTTTTTCCGTTGTAGTTAAAGGGAATGCAGCATAAAGGCTGATGCAAGCCTCTTTGTTCTTTTTGGCCTTAAAGCTGTGAAGTTTAGCTAGCTCTGATTTTTAGTCACTGTTGCTTTGGAAAACTCAGCTGGAGGATTTAGTGTGCAAGCTCTTATACAAGAGAATGACATCACTCAGATCAGTTCTTGTTCCCCACCTGCTGGCAGGAAATAATCAGCTCAGTTAGTTGACTTATTTTAGAGCAATGAAAGAAAGAAGTTTTGAGGAATACAAATATATTCACATAAAATTCCAAAAGTATGGTATATTTAACATAGAAGTAGGTTAGAACTTAACTCTGTTTGCTAAATACGAAAGTGTTAGCTTCATTGCCTATTTGAGAAGAAGCTCTCCTGTGCTAAGTGGCTTTTATATTTTAGGTAGGAACTGTTGTGGAAGTGAAGAATCCGGATGGAACATACCAGGAAGCAGTTATCAACAAATTAACAGATGCAAGTTGGTACACTGTAGGTAAGAGAAATAGTTATGTATTTGAATAAAACTTCTGACTTAAAAATAAGCCTGTGACCTGGACATGTCTTAAGCATGGAGAGAGAGGTTTTTTGGAGATGCTTAGGTATTCAAAGTTTGTATAAAAAACCCCAAAAAACTAAGCTTCTTATTTTGGTATTTTGGGTTTTTATAAGAAACTGTACCCCTCACAGTGTGAAGTTGGGACCCCAAATGAAGACCTAGTGAATTGCTCTATAATTGCTAACTGTTCCTTCAGATATTTAATACACTATCATTAAATATTCTGAAGCAAAGTACACTGTCATACTTCCTTAAAAAAGGCAAAATAAATGCTTGTAAAACATCAGTTGCAATACTTATTTTTCCCTACACTCTGACTTAGCCCTGATAACAGCTGCTATAAAAACAGACATACCTTATTTTTTTTTAGAATCTTTTCGTTTTCCCTAGTTTCAAATGTGACATTTCAGACTTTAGATGATATAGCCACATACTCACAAGCAAATACAGTTTGTTGTTTTTCTTTTTTCCTTTAAATATTTTTTCTAAAGACTTTATCTGCATGAGTTTACTCTTTGATGCTATGTACGAGGAGATCAATCTGTCATGGGGAAAACTGGTCAACTGTAGAATGTTAACATATACTCCATCTGTGCACTGGTAGTCTTAAAGGTACTACAGGAAATGTGTTGGTTCTTGAGAAACTACGTATTCCTCTTCTTGGTAGATAATTAGGACATGGGAAGATGAAGACCAGTAGAACGTGTAAGTAAAGTAGAGACCAGGTTAGGATGGAGTGAAAGACAAGAACTAACATTATAGATAGTGTTTTGGGAATTCATATAGAAGTGGATCAGATACGAGAGCTTCTAAGAGCAAAATACTATACCTGGTTTAGAACTATGTTGTTTGTATATGTTTATGCTTCTGAGAAAGCGTGAGGTTAGCAGCTCAGCAAGAAGAGTCCGTGCAGATTAAGTTTTGAAGGCAGATGTCATGGAGTTGCAGTCTGTTAGTCAAAGATGTCTGTCAAAAATCCTGAACTTGAGAAATAGGAAGAGGAGATGTAAGAGCTGAGACTGAAAACCGTGTTTTGTAGATAGAAGTAGACAAAAGCATGTTGATCTTGCAGAATCAGTAAAAGTAGCGCAGCTGCTGGCTATGTAATGCACTTTGAGAGAGAAGTGACTCTAGCAGTGGATAGTTAGAATAATCTTTGTCAGGAGGGCGAGCAGAATGAGGCTGAAATTGTCTTTACAGATAGTGATGACTTTACAGATCTGAGTGAAGGCCCTGCTTGAAGAGATAGTTGCCATTTACCAGATTTCAGAATTAGCACACATATTGGCCAGCGGAGTTACTTAATGTTGTCCTAGGACTTGTTGAGAAGTAAATAATTAGTTGCATTGTTAATGATTTTGTAAATAAAATTACTAGAATTCGGTCAAAAACTTTGTGAAAGGACAGATAAATCTGAAAGTAGTACCTTTCCAGAAGTTGTTACTTAAGACCTTTTATGCCACTGCAGCAGTAGCATATAGAATTTAAAGGAATAACCATTCTGGAGCTGCTTGAGAACTCTTTTAACACTGAAGGATGGGCAAGGTTGCTTTAAGAGTATCCCTGTCTGTCTTATAAGATGTTGTCGGAGTAGAAATTGTACATCAGTTTGTTTATATGTTTTTTTTGGTACTACTGCTTTCCTACCAAAGGAAGATAGGAACTAAATTAAATTTAAAAAAACTCAACTGGTATAGGCTTTTAAATTAATGTAGCATAAATACATGAAATGCCCTTAGTTTATTTGCCTGTCTTACAAAAATTCCTGAAAGATCAACATATTCCAATCCTGGTAACTAGATACTGTTTCATCATTCATACAAATGTGTGTTGAGAAAGTTTAAGTGGTATTCTTAACATTTAACTCTTGATCATAGGATTGTTTGCTTTACTAAAAATACAGATTTGTGCATGTTCAAAAGTAGTCTTACTGCCTTCCACACTTTTTTTATCATTACACTGCTTTTTGTCAGAATTCAAAGTGGTTTTATTTGCATTAAGTTGCCTCTTTTTTTTCCTTCTCCTTGCAGTTTCACAGTAAGTGTTTTAAATGCATTACACTCCTGTATATCTGCTCAGTAGATTGTTTCGAGGATGTTCCATTAGATTAGAATGTCATATACATCACAGCCATATGTGCTATGCTGGGCACACAAGTCTTTCAGGGAGGTGAAGCTTTTCCTTTGAATGTATTTACGTTACGGAACAAGATTAAGATTCCCTCTGGCAGGGAAGAGGCCACAAGCAGATTACCACATAGGATACATAATGTCGTTACCTACGTAGCTCTGAATAGGTTTACCTCTGTTGTAGTCAGCTTATCCCTTGAAGTGGATAGATTTTATTTTTTTTTTTTAATCTCTCATTATGTAAGGAGACTGTTATGTTAATTAACACAGACTGAATTAGGAACTTGCTGCCTTCTACTTCACTTAGGCAAGGGGGCGGTTTAATTATGTGTTGACCATTTGAGATACAGCTCCAAATCCATGTGTTTTCTTGTGCAGTTCTTGCCCTTGATACTTTTCAACAAATTTTGAAATGGCAGATGTGCATCTGTAACTGGACTCAGCAATTACTGTAGTCTAAAACATAGACTGGGGAATGGTAGTCACAAGGGGAAATTTGTTCGTCAACAACACTGAATTTTATATAGAGATGAAAAATTCTCAGAACTATGTAAAAGTTACTTTCATATCAGATAAAGACTAGTCAAGAATTTTGATGTAATTTGTGTTTTGTATAATGATTATTTAAATTAGTAAGTATTGAAAATAGAGTATAGCTCCCACTATTTGAAGGCCAGATGTGGCTGAAAATTAATCTCTCTAATCTTGCCAGGCATCTTTTGCCAGTGGACAGCCGTTCTCTTAACACTTATTTTGACTGTTGTTTGTGAAAGTTTATTAGTTTTCTACCACTTAATTGACTTCTAATGAGACTGACAGAATCAGGCTCAGCAGTACTGTTGATGGACAGAAGAGGAGATTTGAATGAAAGGGAAAGAGACATGTTAAGAAATAGCTGAAACTTTTAACTTTTAATGTAATACTTTAGTCTTGAGGTCGTTTCTGTGCCCACAAAAGACTTCAAGGTCACTGCAGTGTGGGACGACAGCAATATAGTTGTTATCACTGTTGGGGAGGGGAGTGGAGAGGAGGTCAATTCTCGTCTCAGTGAGCAGTGCAAGCATAGCCCGAGAGTTAAAACTTGTCACCAAGTTTTCGTCCGTTAAGTACCTGTAGAAGACTTGTCAAACACCTGCTTTCTGCATGATGAGTTTAGCAGCTTCTGAAGATCCACACCTTGAGAGTGTGTAGTGCATTTCAGGATTCAAAAGGATAAAGTATGTAGCTGAAGCCAATGGTATTACGAACTTGTTTCTAGTTAACCTAGTGATAGCAAAGATGGTAGAAAGCCTAGAAACCAGGAGCTCCACAGTTCTCGCGCTGTAGCTGGTTTTGATGGTTGTCTGCACTTTGACGACTGTCATCTTTTTTAGGCTGATATCACTGTTGCTTTATAGCATAGTTGAATGAAGTCAGTAGAGAAAGATGTTGAAGTTTAGACATTAAACTGTAACTTTCTTATCAAAATATCTGCTTATGTTTCTCCATAGTAAGCGTAAGTTCTATTTGAATATTGTAGGAGTTCTGGTTATGTAGTAAAGTTCTGTAAAAATTGAAAATGCTTTAAGAATAGCTTTTCAGTTCTAGCTTGTGTTGATTTTTAATTTTGTGTCCTGATCCATGAATTATCTGCTCAATTACTGATTACTTAAAATTCCATTTAACATATGCAAGCATGGAGCAGCTGTGGTCAGACAGCAGCTTATGTATTTGGTTGATCTGTGCAAATGTTTTACTGGAAATGCAGCAGTATCCAGGTACCACTTCATTTTAAGGACTGAATACAGGAATATATATCTAATTCTTTCTGACACCTAAACCAATCACTTACTGATATCCTGATTCAAAAAATCTATTTTTTCTGTTTTTTTTTTTCCTTGCCTCACTTCTTGCCTGGTGACAGTATTTGATGATGGTGATGAGAAGACTCTTAGACGCTCTTCCCTGTGTTTAAAAGGAGAAAGACATTTTGCTGAAAGTGAGGTAATTGAAGAATTTTTATACAACTTTTTATTTAGAAAAATTTAAAAGTGATATTTTTAATACCTCAGTCTTCAGTATGTTATGTACATCCATGCTATAAAAAAGGGAATTATGTAAAATACAGTCTATGGGGTCTGACTTACTCTTTTTTAAAATCAAGAAATACAATTACATTTCACCAAATTGTGTAAGTTAAGAAACAAAATCAGCATTTTGTTTTCTTATTTTTTTTATTATTAATGGTTCATAGATTGTAGATCACACACAAAACAGCGATCACACAACTACTTTGCTTTATATAAAAAATTATCCGTAAGTATTCATTGGAGAAAATCAAAATATGGCACATGAAAAAAATTAATGTATCTCTTCGGACATAATCAAGTTCTATTGGATTTTAGGTAGATGATCAAGTCTAATTTGTAATAGCTGATAAACTTGAAAGATTGTATTTTTCCTTCAAAAGGAAAATTATAAGTTGCTGTTACCTCCTGATTTGAAGACAGTTACCAGTATTTTGAAGCTGGTTCATACCTTAAAGGTGATTTGCATACTCAAGTATTCAGGCATTTATAGCAAATTTTAAATAGTTGAAATTTCAGAATGAGGGTTATTCTTTCTTGTTCTGTAAGACAATCTAGACTGATGGGCAGATCTATGTAAACATATTAGCTTATTGGAAAGCTACTGAAGATGGGGATTTTTGCTCTACATAAATACACTTTATTATAGTTGGCTGAGCTTGTTGCCTGCTTGCTGTGTTCTTGTGAAAGTTCAGGTACTTTCTAGAATCCTAAGTCAGGATTAAACACATGTAAAGAAGAGGGCCTAATTAGATGTCTAAATCTGGATTCAGATATAAATGCCATAATTTTAAAGGTTGCGTT
Source organism: Tauraco erythrolophus (assembly GCF_009769465.1). Lineage (NCBI taxonomy): Eukaryota > Metazoa > Chordata > Aves > Musophagiformes > Musophagidae > Tauraco > Tauraco erythrolophus. The sequence continues at coordinate 87,696,996 of NC_141466.1, read as the reverse complement.
CCTTCAGTTAGCTCTTTGTTAGTAAAGATCAGCACTCCTGAAAATTAGACTGGTTCTGTTCCATAAACACTAGCTTAATATGGTTTGAGGAGTATTACTTTGTAGTAAGAAGTTTGAAAATTTCAGTCAGCTAGTATTGCTTTGTGACCCGTTTGGCTGAACGAGAGTAATTTTAGATGATTTTGTCAGATTCAAAGAAGCCTTACATTCAGGTGACTCCCCTCTGTTTGGTCATTGCTCTTCTCATCTTAGCTTTTGATGTCTTGCCAAAAGTCACTGGTACGCAATTCGTTGTCACTGGCCCTCAATGAAACGCATGTTGTGCGTTTCTGATAGTTACCTCATGATTGTATAGCTACTCAGCAGGGAAAATTACATCGCCAGTTTCTTCTGTAATTAGTTCAGTGCCACAAAATTATCTTGTTCTGATGTTGTTTTAGCTTCATCTCTGACTTTCCAAGCCTGTGGGATCTTTTAGGGTGTCCACCACACTCAGAAGTGATTGTGCATTTACTTTAAGATTTAAAAAAACAGTTTTATTGTCCTCTATGTCCAGTTCTGTCTGACACAGAATACTTTTGAAGTTCTTGGTGTTTCATGGTTAAAAACTCATGCACAATTCAGAAATGTCATTTGGAGGACCATGTTTACTTTGGAAAGCTTTATGCCTTCTTTCAAGGAACAAGAATAAGTGCCTATACAAAAATGCTCTTGTGTATCAGGAGCCTTCAAATCTGGAATAGTTATCGTTTAAACAGATAGCATCATTCTTAGGGAAAGAAGATACTTCATATCCATTCAGTCCTTCTGTTGGTGCTTTAGCATTCTCCTTGAACGGAGAAAGTTCGTTCTTTCTCTCTCTCTCTTTTTGTTTTGATTCTAATATAGTATCAGTTAGTGCCCTCTTGATTATCAATATAGCAACCTCTTTAAAATTGTTTTGGAATCTTTTTCTCCCATATCAAATTATGAATAACTAACAAAAATACAATTAGCTTGTCATGTTTGCTGCTACTGCATTATTTTGCATTTTCATTTCATAGGGAACCTTTGTTGCTTTATAAGTAGATAATTGGGTGTTTAGTGTGATGATAGGTCGAGCAGAAAATTCATCCTGTGGAGATGGAGTATCCCACCTCTGATTCTTAATTCTCTCCTCCAAAGGCAGGACTTCTGGGAAGAATTGTCTGTGTGTTGGACAAAAGTTAATTATTTGGAGGTGGGGAGAAAGTGTTGAAAAAAAAAACCACCCCCAAACAAAACGCATTACTTTTTAAAATTAAAGCAGTGTGATATCTCTGCTGTACTTCTGTATTTCTTTATAATGAGAAAGTCTCTGTATTGACAAAAAATTACTTTAACCGGATTATACGAACTTACGGTTTGGAGAATAACTTATGCCAGGTTTTTTATGTGTGTATGTATTTTTTCATTTCAACAGACATTAGACCAGCTTCCACTCACAAATCCTGAACACTTTGGCACTCCTGTTATAGGAAAGAAAACAAACAGAGGAAGGAGATCCAATCATATGTACGTTGAACATCTTTATATCTGTGCTGTCTGTATTCAGTTCTGAACCTTTCAGTGTGTGTGTAGTTTTATTAGTTTTATGTTCTGGCTTCTCTTATTCAAAAATCAGGAAGCTATATGAAAAGTGTTGTTTAGCACCCAGACTGAAAGTCAGTTTTATGTGTAGTGTTGCATGCAAAAATTACAAGTCTTCATGTAAGCAGTATTTAAAACAGTACTAGGTATTGCAAGAGTTTTTTTTCTTGGATTTGTTATTTAAGTAAAAAAAAAGAAAGTGGCAGGCCAAGTGGAAATGTGTTGTTAAGCTCCATTCAGAAGCTTTACTGTGGTGGAGTAGTAGTATTACAAATGTGTTGGACTCAAACTAAAACTATTACAATGCAGTCTTTGTCCAGCTGATACGAAGTCTTTGTAGAAGGTACTGGAATCTTCATGTAGACCTTTGATTTCTCCTTACAAGGTCTCTGTAGGGCTTTTAGAAATAGATGAACAGTATTACAGTTTGCAATAAAGCTTATTGATAGAAAAACAAAGTTCAAAAGTAGAAACTTGATTTCCTAGGTGCCAGAATTCTTGGTAGTTGTGATCTTGAAAAATCAGTGTTAAATACTCCACTGACTGTTACTCTTTGTTGTTTGTGGGTGGAGATTTTTTGTGGGGTTTTTTTTTTGGTTGTTTTGGAAGTTTTGAGGTGGTAGTAGCTGAGGTCGGAAGGAACTTTTCATGCTTGGATTACCCTTTCATGCTCTTGTCTTTTTGATAGCTTGAAATAAATATTGCCCTATATATGTAGAGGTACTATACATTTACTCAATTATTGATTTACTGATTTGTGGTGTATTGAAGGAAAAAGATGGAAAAAGCTGGCATATACCACAGAGAATGTGATTGCAGCATCATTGGTGTCCGACTGGGTTGTTGTCTTCTCTGTTGCCCAAACTGTACAGGACATTATTGTGGCAGAAACAACACACTTATCTTTATCTTGTGATTAATACTGACTGAACTGAGTAAAAAGACAAATTACACAGATACTGGTATAACTGAGCTAGGTTGTGCTCTCTCTAAAACAGTCATGGATTTCTCTCTAGTCCTTGACTTCTTTCTCTTGCCACAAGAGATTCTTAAACCCCAGAAAGCAGCCTGAAAGACTTTCATAACTGTATTTTAAAAGAAATCATTATTTTAAAAAAGGGTGTTGTGGGAAAAAAACCCAATGCTTTATCAGCACTGCAAATGATGACATAAAGTTAGGATGGGGAAAATGAAATATGGTAATTAAGCTTAGACTGTAAATCGTTTGTCTTCTGTTAAACAAGTGCTAACTGTGAATCTTCTGTTAATACTGAACTTTGTACTCAAAAGTAGTTATGTGAAAAATGGCAGACAGCTTTTAAAATTCAGCTTTTGTGCTCATTGAGCACACTGTATTTTCTGAAAATCAACCTCCAAAGTGACTAATAAAAAAATACATATATCTAGAGAAAGCCAGAAGTGCTGATTTTTTTTTTAATTATTAATTATTTTTTAAAATTAGTCACAGGTAATTTTAATTGGAGTAGTTTTACACATTTAGACTCCCCATATGGTTAAAACCAGGTGCAACTTTGTACTGGAACAGTCAAAACAATGAGGCAGAACCTTTTTTAATCAAAATATATTTGCACCTTTGCCCATGTACTTACGTTCCAGCACTTTTGTTCAATGTGAAATTGAAACAGTCATTGAAATGCTTCACTGCACATCTTTAAAGAACTGTTCCAGGATTAATAGACTTCTTTTTCTGTTTGCTATTCATCTTCATAGCTGATGTTTCTTCTTCAGAGATTTGTCCTCTCTCAAGATAGCTTTTTATTCTGTATGGCTGTTAGAGTAAAAGCGTGGAGAGATTAAGAGGAAAATCAAAACAGTTTAGCTTCATGTTCGTCCAAAACTACAACTGCAACAGTATTTTTGAACAGTGCCTCACTAGGGCAGAATTCTTGTTTTGAGTGTCCTGACAGTGCATTTCTGTTCCTCCATGTGGGTGCATGGTGGTGTTTTGTATGGGATTTGCATATATTACACGTAGATGTGCGTTTCTGAGTTTGAGTTGTTTTTTGTAATATCCTTATAAATACTTGTATTAATTTTTATCATAAAACACTTAACAGGCGATTCAGGTCCCTATTATTTATGCCTTTTTGACAATTAGCTTTGGATCTCCTATAAGTATAATAGGCAAATTTTGAATAGTTGAGTTTTAAGTCTTTTTCTGTTGTTTAGTCCTGAAGAAGAATCTTCATCCTCTTCCAGCGATGAAGATGAAGATGATAGGAAACAAAGTGATGAGTTATTAGGAAAAGTTGTATGTGTGGACTGCTTCAGTGTGGATAAAAAGAAAGCTCTATGGTTTCCAGCCTTGGTAAGAGTTTCATCTTTATTTTAATTTTGTAAAGTTTCATTCATTTTCTAGGCAATGAAGAATGAGGTTTTTTTTCATGTTTGATGAGTTAATCTGTATTTTTCTTAGAACTTAATACATTTCTTCAAATTGGACTGTATCATAATAGTCAAAGGAAATATTATATATGTAAGTATGTTTGTTTACAAGAAGTGATTGCTAACATGGCTTTAGTTTTTCCAGGCAGCCAGAGCTTGTTGACCTATTTCCAGCTCAACAGTGCGTTTGGTACTGTTGGATAAAATTTCAGGGCTTTTTTCCTAGGCTATTGCATATTGTTTTTCTGAACTACTAAATTTTATCACGGGAGGAAATATAAAGAAGTGCAAAGAGAGCAGAAGTTTAGTGATTAAGTTTAGTGATTACATAGATATTATTTTTCTAGGTTCAATGTAAACACATTTGATAATAAAATGAAATGTTTTTTCTTTGTCGCTATGGTAGGTAGTGGAGAATTGCAAATAAATTTCTCTTAAAATAACATTGTGGTCTTTTTGAACAAATATTTTCTATCATCCTTTATTCTGATTTCAAGACACTTTTCTACAAATAAACTTCTAATGAAACATCACTATTAGTCTAAGAATTGCATATAGACTGACTAATGTATTTGGAAATTAACGTATTTCCATATGTGGTACCTTCTAGTACCATGCTTTTTAATTATTTGATTATTAATTGTAAATATTGGAATAATTTCTCTCTGGCAATGAAAGCTTAAAATGTTTATCTAATTTCAGGAAGACTTGTGCTCTGCTTTTGAAAAGTTGCCATAGAGCAACATTTTAACTATACGCAACTAACTGTGCAATAGCTCTTAGTTGCAACTTTCCACTTGCCGCCTCCTGTGTCTTGTAATGTGGTTCAGAGGCTTTCCAGCAGGACTTCTTTTGGAAAAGTTGGTGGGAGAGAATGAGTCGTTGAAGTCTTTTTTACAACAAGGGAGAGGGCAGAATATGCACCAAGGAGATACTATGTTCATGACAGATAGCTTTAAGAGAGGTTTTCAGTAATAAACAAGAAAATTGAGCTGTTTCTTTACTGAAAGCTGTCATCAGAATTGATGCAATGTTGCCTACCTCACAGCAGCGCTCTAGCGGTCAGTTAGACTAGCGTGAGCTGTTTGTTTTATGTCACACCATCGGGTTAGCCCTTCTGGTCGTGCACATGACAGCAGGTTCCGTGGCAGCTCTCTGGTAGGTCTTGGGCTTGCATGTGACTAATGTCGTGCTACTCAGGATGGCTGTGGGTCAGGCCCTGAAGATTAACTGAACTGTTGCTTATGCTCCCAAGGTATACTAAAGATATACACTGTTATTTCTTTGGCTTTCATTTGGAGATTGGAATAGCTCATTCTTCATGGAAAGCTTCCTTCAATGAATGAGAAGCAGTAGGGGGATAAAGTTTGAGGGTGGAGCTCGTTGACTCTGAAATAGCTTATCCTAGATTAACTGTTATTTTAGTAATCAGGTTTATAGCTCTGCAAATAAACATCATATTGCATTTAACAAGAAGGTTTGTGCCAAAGAATAGACTTATACCCCAAATAGCTTTTGCTTTTTTTTTTTTAATCCCCTCTCTGTATCTATGCCTCTCCACTCTTGTAAGCAGGTTACCTTTACTGTACCAACAAAGTACTTCTATCTTATTACTGATAAATTTTGCTTTAACTTTATATTATGCTAATGCTGTGTGAATAATTAAATTAAAATTCAGGTTTAATATGCTGAAGAATACATATCCCAGAATTACTTTGTTATTAATGACATTGTGTACAGATACGCTTTTTGTATAAGCACAGAGGACATTGTACAAGTTCATTATGTGAAAAGAAGTTCAGGGATTAGTCTAAACCTTTACAGCAAATAACAGTTAAGATTGGTAGTGGAAACGAATTACTTTGGATATCAGTCCTGTAACCATCATTTGCTGCTCCTTGGGGTTTGATAGCGGCCCAAATTTTCTTAACTTTCAGGGCACTACACGTGTTTTGAGAGACGAGAGATGAGTGATGGAGAGGGTTGCTTTTCTGTTCAAGAAGTCTTGAAACTCAATATATATTTTTTTATTAAATTCCTGAAGCTTTTTAATTTGTGATTTGTATACTGATTTAACAGTATTTAAGTCACTTTTAAAATTGCCACAAATAATTAATCTGTCGTCTCAGTGCTAGACTTGATTAGTCTACCTCTTGAATTAAAGAACCTATAATAATACTTTTACTTGAGGTGCTCTTCTCTCCTAGGTGGATAACTTATGAATCCTCCATTATAAAATTGCAGTTCGTAAATCTTGTATGACTTTGTTTTTGAAACTGTGTGTGATCATATCTTTGCAATTTCTGGAAGTTTTTCAGAAGGGGTCTCTTACTCAGGTGGCAGCACGTGATGGAAGCTCTGTCCTTATAGGATGAGTAGTAGAATAATCTGTAGTGGCATGGCAGGTACTTAACTTTTGTCAGATGGTATTCTTAGTTGCGTCTCTGGCAGCAGCCATCAATTCCCTCCAGGAATCGAGTATGAACTCATCCATTCAGTAGTTTCAGGAGGTCATCACTCCTGTGTTTTGATGGATCTCAGTTGTTCTCATCTCAGTGTTTCTAAAGAGAAATGAGCCCAAAGGGTTTTTGAGAGCATTGGTATGTACTATTACTCTCTTGGTTTTCCTTTTTCTTTCTAAATTTTGCATTTGTAATATCTTTGCAGGTGGTTTGCCCAGATTGTAGTGACGATATTGCAGTGAAAAAAGACAATATTCTTGTTCGCTCTTTCAAAGATGGCAAATTGTGAGTAAGAATGTAGATTTTATTCAATTATTAACCTCTATACCAGTCAAGTAAAATGTAGTATGAGATGTATTGAGTAAAGTACTAAGAATATCAGTAAGTTTCTGCCAAGATTTTTCTAATGTTTAGGAAACTGTTAACAGCCTACATTGTGATGAAATTAGTCCTGAACTTTGTCATTACTAATAATGGGATGCATAAATCTATCTGTCTTAATTTTAATTTCATTGTTACAATGGTGGCAATCAAAGGAGTATTTTGTGACTTCGAGAATGGCCTGAGACTCTTTCCTGCTCTGTTTGGAATAGAGCACTGCTTTTCAGAGATGTGGCCATAAGCTTATCCCACTATAGAAAAAGAGGGTGGGTGGGAGTGTGTGCATGCACACTTGTATGCCACACACACACAGAAATTCTCTTTCTTTTCTTGTGGTGGTAGGGCATATGTTTATCTCAGTCTAGACTACAGCTGTGTGTTATCATGTTCTTTGAAAAGAGCTGTAATACTACTCTAAAGTGGGAAAGAAAATAGAGAAACCTAGAAAACCAGACTGTATGGTGTTTGCAATAGAATAAAGAACTTTCTATTCTTAAACTCACGTTGGTCAGGGAGTGGAGTTGATGGATGACAATAGAATTATTTTTTCTAGGTTTTAGTTTTTAGTTTTCAAGTTGCAGCTATTTATTGTGCGTGGTTCAATTTAACAGTGTTTTTGCAGAAAGGATATTGAAATAGTCAACAGCTTCATTATAGTTTAATTACTTACTAAGTCTAAGCTATTGCTTTACCATTTGATAGTTATTCAGGCATCAGTGCAAGTCGCTGGAGAAACACACATAAGCATGTGCGCACGCACACACACACATACCCCTCACCCCCACAAAGCTGCAGTTCAGATTTGTTTACCTGGATATAGACACAGTAGAAATTAAAAAGTGCTTTGTTCTTTTGATTTGGGAGTCTTTCATTTCATCATGACAATTTATACTAATACTCATTTAAAATGTTTTAAGCAAGGTAGGGTTTTGTTGTTTGTGGATGAGTAATTACTTGTTAAGTTAACATGAGGGATTTTTTTTAAGTAATATGTATTTGGGAGATTCCAGAAACTGCCTGTTAGTGGAAGAATAATTCTTTTAATAAGCAGTGATGCATAAGGATAGTTTAACAAATTTATGTAGAAGTTTTGGTTTTAATCCACTGACTAATACTGCACCAGACTAACACTATAGAATTGTCAAGATATACTTCATATGCATTTTCTGTATGTTTAGTAAGTGTGTTATAGTCTTAGTAATAGCTCTGTATTATACAGTTAATTTAACTTTAAAATATTTTTTTTTTCTTTAACACTTTCTAAATTATCTAGCGTTTCTGTGCCAAGAAAAGATGTTCGGGAGATTAGTGAAACTTCACCAAAGCCTGATGCTTTGTTAAAACAAGGTAAAAATAACTTTCTGTGAGAAAACACATGTGTATGTATTTACTTTGTTATGTAAATTGGACCAAATTTATGGTAGATTGGTTCATGTCTGAAAAATGCTAAAATACAGGATCTTTTCCTATGGCGTAGTATATTGAAGGAGAACACTTCTGAAAAGCTAGAGGAACTCTTTTTGGAAAAAAAAACAAGAAACAAAAAACACTTTACTGCACTTGTTTTAAATGTAGGCATGTCAAACAAAGGATATAATCATGCAGCACATGCTGGCTTTGTAGGTTATTTAGTATTCGGCCTTTTGCATTAGGCCTTCACAGAGTTGTTCTCACCATAGTACCCTTAATAGTTACAAGCAAGTTGTCCTTACGCACTCTCAAGAAACTGGAATTGTGGATTCATTTGAAAGTTTGAGTTTGCATGATCAAACTCGTAGAACTGGCTTGTGCTTATTTCTTCCTCCTTCTCCCTGTTCAATATATGTAAACCACAGCGTAATCCTGTTGGAATAAGCGTTCTCAATTAAATTTTCATATATGCCCTAATAAAGAAGATCCTTATTTGTGTGTATAGACACTAATATGGTAATAATCCTAATAACAGCTCGCAATAACTTGACGTACAGAGAACACGAGGCCAGTTTGGCTGGGTAAGACAAATAAGGATGGACAACGCGGAGTTGTTTATGAAGTTCTTTGAATTTGGGCGTGGAATTATTAATTAGCAGTCTTCCCTTCTTCTCCCCTTCCCCCTAATCCCACGCTTCCGACTACTTTTTTTAGTTAAAACATTTTGTCAAACTGATGCTTCCCGCAGTGCTAACAAATGCTGGACCTTTTACAGCTTTTGACCAAGCCCTTGAATTCCGTAAAAACAGAACTGTTCCTAGTAACTGGAAAACAGAATTGAAAGAAGACAGCTCCAGCAGTGAAGCCGAAGAAGAGGAAGAGGATGAAAAAGAAAAAGAGGATAACAGCAGTGAGGAAGAGGCAAGTGAAATTAGCAAAGTGCATAGATACACAGCTGATAAGAATTAGCAAGACTAGTATTAAAGTAGGTCTTTTTAACATTTGGGAACATTTAATATGTTAACATAGGCAACTGTTTACATAGGCAACATTATTGCCTCTCAGCTTTCAAAATCTTTCTTCAACAAAGATCAGTTAATGTGAAAATATCAACCTGAAAATCTAACAAAAATCTTTTGAGTCACTAAGCAAAAAACATGTAGTCAAAAGACTGAGTCATTAGGGACTAACAAAAAATAGAAATTAAAACTCAAAGGAAGATGCTATTAAGAGTCTTTCCTGTGCTGATATTAATGCAGTGACAGAAGGGGTTGCAGTACCTACTAGGGACTGGACAGAATGACGAAGGGTAGATATTGGTGTCTGCTGTCACGTGTATTGTTTTTTCTAAAAGAAAAATGGTTCCCTTTACTTGTGTGTATCTCTAAATGAAACTTACCTGCCAGCTGTTGAAGGTCTGACTGTCTTCAAACTGGGAAGATCTGTGTAGCTAAAAAGTAATTAAGTTGTTTCTGATAAAGGATATGTAGTGTGTAAATTATTTTTGAGAACTTTAAAACAAAGATTTCTCTCTGTTTTCTTTGAAAACATCAGCAATTATATCTTGCAGCTGAATGTAAATCCAGACTGGCCTTTTCTTTGCACGTGCTGTTTCAGTATTGAAAGACAAAGGAGGTTTTTTTTCACTGATGTAAAACTTTGGGTTTCTTAAGGTGATACTACTTCCTGGGCTATAATGTCAGTCATGTCCCAGATCAATTTCCAGTTCATAATTCACTCTTCCTCCAAATAAACAGTTGTTTGCCCTTCTGCAATAATGCAGTGTGTTGTAGCGTGCAGAAGGGTGTAGTTTCCCTCCATAGTTTGTCTTGCATCTGCTTTATTGTGTATTATGACAGTGTTGATTTATTTTCCCCTTTGTGGCCATGGACTGAGTTCTGTGCATGCTAAAATCATACTATGTAAATGGCTGCTCACATAAATGGTCATAAACTTTTCTCCTGGCTATGGAGCTGTTAGCCTGGTTGTTTTAGCCAACCTGTTGTGGTTTAGCCCAGTTGGCAGCTAAGCCACCACTCAGCCGCTTGCTCACTCCTCCCCCTCAGTCAGGTGGAGAGGAGAAAAATGTAAGGAAGGCCTGGGGGTCACCCATCAACCATGGCCCTGGGGCAAAACGGACTCTGGTTGGGGACAAATCAATTTCATGTGTTGACGGCTCGTTCAGAGAAGATAACAAGAAACAAAGCCAGATCTCAGAAACACCTTCCCTCCACCCCTCCGTTCTTCCCTGCTCTGCCTCCTCCCACAGTGGCACAGGGGGACAGGGAATGGGGGAGTTGCAGATCAGTTCGTCACACGTTGTTTCTGCCACTCCTTACACTCTTTTCCCCTGCCTAGTGGATCCCCTCCTCACAGGACAGCCCACAGACTTCTCCAGTGTGAGTCCTTCCCGCAGGATGCAATCCTTACCCATCAGATTGCTCCGGCACGGGCTTCTTCCCCACAAAGTCATGGCACCTTAGTGAGCTGCCACCCGCTCTAGCATGGGGTTCTCCACGGGCTTCAGATGCCTCTGCGCCTTGTCATCAGCCTCCAGCAGCTCACATAGACCATTCTCTATGACTTCCCTCAGGCACAGGCATCTCTGCTGCAGCGTGGGGTTCTCTAAGAACTGCGGGTGGATCTCTACCGTTAATCTCCACGGGCTGCAGGGGGGCTGCCTGCCATCTCACCACCAGTTGCAGGGGAATCTCAGCTCTGGCACACCTCCTCCTGCTCCATCTTCACTGTCCTTGGTATCTGCATGGCTGTTTCTCTCAGGTCTCAGTCCTCTCAACAAACCTCAGCAGTCCCGACAAGATGAACTCCCAGAAGGTACCCCGGGAGCGGGGCGCTTCGGAGCTCTCCAAGCCGTGCCGCTGCAGTCATCTCCAGTCAGGTAGCGGTGGCCCAGTGTGGGCAGCCACCTACCTGGAGGGCCAGCTGCCCACCTCCCATCTCTCTTCAGTGTAGGTCCAGCCTCAGTTCGGGCTTCTTTGTCCCCATCTTAAATAGGGCATTTGCAGAGGTGCTGATTGGCTCAGCCCTGGCCTGAGGGGATGGGGGGTCTGACCTGGCCAGAAGCTGGTCTGACCTCTTTTGGAGCCAGAGAAGCTCTTCACAGCTACTTACAGGGACCATTTTTTCAGCCCCTCCTGTGCTACCAAACCGCATCATGTAAGGCCAGCACATTAAACTTTTCACAGCTACTTACAGGGGCCATTTCCGCAGCCCCTCCCGTAAACCCAGCACAATACCCATGACTTACCACACATGCAGTCCCCTTCCACCTTTCTTCTCTTTTTTGTCCTGGAAGTATGGAGTCCTACCTCATGTTTGATTTTCTAATTATCTGTTTATTCCTCTGAGCCTCTTGTCCAGAAAAAGATGGAGACAAGAGGAGAGAAGAAAATTAGTGGAAAGAACTTGTTTTCACAGCTGGCTGTGAGGCTGGAAGAGGGGCTTTTGAATCTTTTACTTCCTCTGTACCTTCTGGTGATACTCAAAATCTTTATCTGCCCTTTATCACTTTTTCTCGCACTAGGGTTTGAGAGCTATTTTTGAATTTGTTATCCAACTGCCAGTAATGCAGTAGACTGAAATTCCCATCAACAGTGAAATTATAAAGGAGAAACTGAACTGATTTGGGTCTTCAGTGGTTATGGTCTTTCTCTCAATACATCCTCCCTGGAGATTGTGGCTTTGGCATACCAGAATATTCCTTCTTTTATTCATTCATTTATTTATTTAAAGATTTGCTGGGAGACTGCGAAGGTGTAAAGTAAAAACTTTGCCACCTCTCCATGAGTGGTCAATGACGTGCGTGCTTTCTCTCCACCTGCCTTTGAGCAGATTCTGCAGCCTCTTCTTTTTTTTTTTTTTTTTTTTAATTAGTTTGTGCCTGTAATCTCCTGGCTATCAAGCAACATCTCTTCTCAAACAGGGCTTGTAGGCCTTCTCTTGGGACCTCATAATGCACCCGCAGGTTGTTGTAGTGCTTTCCAGGACATGAAAAATTCTCACTGGTGGCCCTCAGCCCATCCATGTGGTCCTGGTACCCATGGACTGGAACAAAACAAAACAAGCTCTTACATATGTCACCACAGGCTTCATATATAGATGGTCCTATCCTATATACATAGGAGTTGACATGCAAATTCTCTGTAGTTCACCTCTTAGAAGAGGAGTTGCCTTTTTTCCTTTTTTTTTTTTTTCAAATGGAACAGACTGGAAAATGGCTTTCCTTTCCTTTATGAAATCTGACTGTGGGTAAAAGAGTTGATAAAGACTCTGTCTTTTAGTGCTAGGTTATAATACTGTGTGAATTTTGTGTTGCAAAAAGCGTGTTGCTGTTTTCCTAGATTTCATTATCATGCATATAAGCCACTTTCTTTTACCTTTGTGGCATGAGACAGATGCATAGAGACTGCAGAGTGACCTGCTAGCACTATGATTGTCTAACTTAGAAATAACCAATGATGACAGTGTGACATGCCTGCTTCAAACCATTATCTAGGAAACCTTGTTGTCTAACTTCTTGACTGTTTAAGAGATTCTGTAAATGTTTGGAGATTATTAACAGATATTGTTATCATAGTATAATATGTACTGAATGAGTAGAGATTCTGAGAAAATGAAAATGTTTTTCAGAGGCATGCAGGATCTTAAGCTTTCCCCCTTAGCAAGCTTTCCCCCTTAGCACGCTTTCTAAGAAAGCTGGTTTGGTCTCTGTTAGGAAGATTATTAAGGAGTATGCACTTGCCATTCTGGCATCTCTGTGGATTATCACGTTTGTAAGAGTAGTCTTCAGGCGTTGGACCTTATGGTGAGAAAGAAATGGCAGCATTTTATTCAGCCTCTTCACCTTTGCTTTAGTTCTTCTAATATTAAAAAGCATACATTCCTTCTTAAAAGCTTTGTTGGATTTCCTGAAGGTTTAGTTCAATGAGCAACCCCCACCTGCCCCGCCTTCAGCTAAATGCTCCGTGGAACCATTTTCTTATGGCAAGTGTTCTCTTTTTGGTGAGGAACATGAGAAAACCAAGTAGATGCTCATCATCTTTGCCATGATCCAACATACGCTGGTAAAAGTCCTTTTGAAGTGCCTATCGTGTGAGGTAAAAACAAACTCCAAAACTGTATCAATTCCACTCAAGTCATTTGTTCTCTATGATCATACTAAGGCTTTATGATTGCAAGCTGAATCTTTTGCTTGCTAGCAGTGTTTCCTTTACCACCTTTGCGTGTGAAATGGGAATATTCTTAACGAGGCATCTGTCTGTACCGTATACAGGCTGCAGCATCACCTCATAGCTGTCAGTGAAGAATTGCTAGATATGCCTGATTTCTGGTGCTCCCACCCTGAGAGAATGTATCTTGGATGTATATTGGTTGCAGTTCTCTACCCAGCCTGTCCTCCTTGATCACTGAAGTAGCCTGCTCTGAGCTCTTGTCTTGGTTTCAGCCTAAACCACGACAGCTCTGCTGGTATACTAGGTATCAGATAGATGCTCATCACGTAATGCCCCTCACAGAGACTTTCTTCTTGCATTGCCTTTGCAAGACTGTGGAATATATTCATTGTGTTTCTGTTGATAATGATACCTAAATGACAACTGTTTCAGCATAGTTTGAATACTGGTTCTTCACTTTTTGCCTCTTTGCTCTGATAAGTCCTCCAAGTGCATTTAATGGAGAAGAGGAAGTATAGAATAAGAAAAAAACCTACTCAAGGGGTAATAGCTGTAGCCTTCCTTGACCTTGTTTTCAGCCATCCAGCTCTTTATTAAATGGGTTCAGCAGATGTTGTGGGGAGGGTTTTGTTTGTTTGTTTTTCTGTTATGTTTAATAATGATATTCTATTTCTGTTGATTTCTCAACTGTCTTACTATAACTTTAAAGACAATACGTTTTGTCCTCTTGCTTCAGGGCAGGTGAAGCTTTAGTATTTAGTACAAGGAGTCTGTTGAAGAGTGGACAAGATAAACATGGAATGAAAATACACTAAAAAAATAACTTATTTTAGATTTACTTGAATAACTTTTATTAGTTATTTTTGGAAACTTTACAGTTAATATTAAAAATAAGTATGCAGAAAATTAATCAACTTAGATTTGATGTATTGTTTTGAAGTAGCATAGTCGTCAGAATTTGTAAGAATTCTGATTATATTAATATCTTATTGGTACTGGTTGTGGCAAGTCGCATATCCTAAGGAAATTATGAGGTGTTATAGAATAAACCATAGTGCTTTGCTATGAAGCTCCACCGCTTGTTGATCTAAGTAAATCTAATACAAAGGTTTATTAGTGCAATGAACTGAACATCCAAAATATCCATTGTTATTTCAGTTCTGGGATTGATCCTGCTCACCACGAATTCAGCCGGTACCCCATGGCAGTATGCATGCAGTGCCATTGGCTGTGGTTTGCCGGTACTGTGGATTAGAACTCCTAAGAAAGTGCAAGCACCGTTTTCTCTTTCACTTTATCACTGACAGTGACATAACATATCCAGGCATTAAGGAGTCACTTGACTGCAGTAGAAATATACCTGAAATTTCTAATATAATCTCTTGATCATTAATAGTGGTGTCTCCCAAACTTTCTGTGTAAATGGACAAAATTGAGAATACATGTTGAACTACCATATCACTTTACGATACTTCAGTGATCAATCAAAAACCCAATTTCAATGTGTCTTTACAGTTATAATTTTATATATTTTGAAAAACTGTTTGTAAATCTTATTTCCATGTGGTATAGCACTGAGAGCATGTGTCTCTTTGGATAGTGTCATGTTGTTGACTACAGTAAAACAAACTTGAACGTTTTAACCTAAATGATCACTGCTGTATGTTTCTTAATGAAGGATTGTAACTCAAAATGGTGATAATTTTCTTGTGTGCATTACTTTAAAAAGGAGGAAATAGAACCATTTCCTGAAGAACGAGAGAACTTTCTTCAGCAGTTATACAAGTTCATGGAAGACAGAGGTAGGCATTTTAGTCTCTGACTTGTAGAAGCTGACGATAGATGATGTATTGCTTAGCAGTAATTTGAAGAACTGAGTCTGTAAACTAGTAGTGCTTTGTAGTTCAGTTTTAGAAACAGTGAAACTGTATTCATCAATTCTGACTTCCCCACTGTTTAGAAGGTAAGTCTGTCACTTGACTGTTCTCCTAAAATACAGTTGCTTATTCCTGCTTTCAGAAATAAATGGATAGTACCTCATATATCCTAGTATGTTTTCTACTATGTACTTAGAGTGTGTATAGTCAAACGTTTAATATCCTCAATCATATTAATGTATGTACTTAGTTTAATAACTTTAAAATACTTAAATAAAATACAGTTTAACCACCTCCTCACTTTTTAGGATCACGGAAAAAAGCATTTACTTTGTGCTAATTTTCATGTGTGAATCCTGATCACTTAAATGTGTGAGCATTATAAGTAAGGTAGATTGAAATGTTTTTAAAAGCAAATGCCATTTATTATATTAAATCTTTACCAGGTATTTATACACTGCAAGAAAAGTACAATGTCTGTGGAGACAAGGGTGAATGTGTTTGTATTTAAATTAGTATTATAACTAGTTAAATTAATATCTTTTTAATTATGTATGAAGGTGAGTTGAGGAACTTTTTACCGGAGATGACAATGTGCTAGTACAGTAGGATAGGAAGTTTCAGCTCTTTGAAGCTTTGTTCCTGAGGAGGTGTTTTTTGATTTTAGTGAAATGGCTACACTGGTATTTTTAGATTTAATTGTTTCAGCAGGTGAAATAAAAATATGTATAATATAGGTAGCGAGAAAAGTTTCATCATTCATGCATGTTCAGTAATATATGCAAGAATGCATATGTATGAAATAAATGACATTACTGAACTACAGGGAAAGTGAGTTATTAAGACTCTTGAGTTTGTTTAGTTTCATGAAGAGGAAGTACCAGAGACATGAGGTGGTCAGAGGGAGGGGTTTACAATACTGTATTTGTTAGTGTGGTAGTCCATATGATGTGGATTTCATGTTATTCTGAAAAAAATACTTCAAAACACTGTAATAACTGTCTTTGTTTACAGGGACTCCTATTAATAAACGGCCTGTATTAGGATATAGAAATTTGAATCTTTTCAAATTATTCAGACTTGTACACAAGCTTGGAGGATTTGATAATGTGAGTATTAGTATGATGAGTATTCCAGAGCCATAAAATCTGAGAATACTGTTTATTGTTGTTTAAGTTGTGATAAAGAAGAATCTTACACAGGAGCTTTAGACATATGAAAATTGAATACTACAGCTACATAAGACACTGTAGCTCTGAAAAATATGCTTTAACAGGAACCAGAAACTAATTATATTCTAAATAAATTACACATCTACTCAGCATGGCTAATTATTGCTGCATAAAATCAGTCAGCATGTGTGTTTTTGTGATATTTCAAGAAATGTTTGTCTGATAAAAGTATTACCTCAAAAAGTGAAAAGAGTCACTACTCAATAAAATCTCAAAGACAAGGAATCTAGTTTTAAGGTCTGATGTGAGGCTCTTAATTCCTATCTATTCTGGGCAGTATATAGAAGAATGTGCTGACTGGGATTAGTGGGATTGGTCTTGGAGCAGTAATTGAAGCATATGGAATTCATGGCCAAGCAGATTCTGTTACTGCTTTGGACTGCTGCCCATGAATTTAGCCTGTCGGTTGAGGAGGTGTGTTTGTGCAGTTGACACCTGTCTGATACACAAGAGAGGATCTTGTACTTCGGTATTGGCAGTGTATCTGCTTTACCTTCACAGATGGTTGGAAATGGGCATATCACACTGTGACAAAACTTCGACACCAAAGGGCATATTAAGGACATACAGTGGCTACTAGTCTTTCAGTATCTGGTGCAGTACTGCCGGGGCTGAGTATTGTTAATGCTTTGAATGAATTTTTTCTTTCCAGCTTAATTTGAATTTCAGCTCCAATACTTAAAAATTACTTTAAAAACAAAACAAAAATGATGTACTGATTTTACTGATCTATGTATTTTATTTCCTTTGTTTTATTACCACCTGGAGAGGAAAGCCTGCTGTGGCTTACTGAAACGCAGAAATGCTAAATTGCTTAAAGTAGTTATGTTAGGCTACAGTTTGCATTACAGTGAAATACTGTTGTGTGTGATAAATAGTAATTTTGTAGATCACAGGAAATTACTTGTAATTATTTTCCAAAGCTGTAAACTTTGTCGACTTAGTCTTTTTTGTGTCAGCGAGTTAATTCAAAAACCATGACTTCGTTTTCTTTAATAGATTGAAAGTGGAGCAGTGTGGAAGCAAGTTTATCAAGATCTTGGAATCCCTGTATTGAATTCAGCTGCAGGATATAATGTTAAATGTGCATACAAAAAGTAAGTGATAAAGCTATGAAGTTTGTGCTAAAACAGCACTAGAACGAACTGAAGTGATCCTGCGTGGTGATATAAGTGGTAATATACATAAAGTCCATAACTTTTTGGTTATAATACAGTTTTTTAGGCTTTAAACATACTGTTCATATTTAGCTTCTGCTAGGTAGCATGTTCTTTCTTGAAACAAACTTGCTTATCGCAAGCAATTTTTTTCTTTTAGATATCTCTATGGT
The DNA here is from genome assembly GCF_009769465.1 of Tauraco erythrolophus. Taxonomy (NCBI): domain Eukaryota; kingdom Metazoa; phylum Chordata; class Aves; order Musophagiformes; family Musophagidae; genus Tauraco; species Tauraco erythrolophus. Next base: position 87,679,098 of record NC_141466.1, on the reverse strand, counting down.
TTTGAAGAGTATTGTACATCAGCTAACATTGAATTTCAAATGGCATTGCCAGAGAAGGTGACAAGCAAGCCTTGTAAAGACTGTGAAAAAGAAAAAGAATTGAAGATGCGTGAAGAACCAGAGCAGGATGTAAAAGAAATAAAAGTGGATAAGGAGGAGCGCAAGCAGGAGGAAGTAGCAATAGTACAACAAGAAGAAAAAAAGTTATCTGAGAATGATAATGAAAGTAAAGAAAATGATAAGCCCTCTGTTCTGGTAAAATATTTTAATGTTTATGTTATATCCTGTTCATAAAGTCAGGTGGTGTGTTGATAACCGTGAATTCATGTCAAGATTGAAATCTCCATAATGGATTTAAACCAAGACAAAACCATGCTGTAAACCTAGTTCAGAACAACACGTTTGAGCCATCTTTATTCCTAGTGTCCGTTTTAGGGGATCATGATGTCAAAATGTCTGACTTGTTAGGAAGCAGCTGCAACATTCCACTTGTTTGGGGGCCTCCCAGGTCAAATGGAGACTAATTAGTGTGCAGCTTTATCATGATCTGGGTAATGCATGCTCACATCTAACTACACTGCTACTGCTTCTGTTTGGCATTTAGCTGTGCTTCCAAGCTGCCATAAATCTTGCTTTTACTTCTGCGCCCCAGTGAAACGAGTGAAGTCTACAAGGACCTGGGCCATATGACGTACACAGTGGTCTAATATAGTTCAGTGGTCCAGAGAGACAAATTATAGCTTTTCCAAATCCTGTGTTGATTCGGTGGTTTAAGCAAAGGAAGCCCAGGGCAATAAGCTGGAGTGCTGTGCTGTGCAGGCTGAGCAGTTTGCTCTGGAAGCAGTGTAGCTCCTCAAGCCAGTGTGCGACAGAACCGTAATGCTTCTGCATGTAAGTGGCAGCCAGCCCTGGTCTGTTTGCTTGTATTAACTCCAGAGCGAATACCAGGTGGGCCAGGACTGATATCTCGGCATCCTAAGTGAAAACATCCCCTGTGAAGTGTTTGTTCATCTTAGGGATTGCTGTGCATTTCAGGTCTAAGAGCAGCATGCCTACATCATTGTGACAAAACTAGCTAGGACACTGGCTGCAACTTCAAAGTCTGTTACGTGTAGCTTGAGATTTTCGGAAGGAAAACCAGCACAGGTGCTGTAATTTTAGAACAAGCCTTAGACTCTAGATTTTTTTTGTTCGTATAACTTTAGTGTGTTTTGTCTGCCTTTTCTTAAATCCTTTGTATTTTTATTTCACCTTGTAAGTTAACTGAAGGTTTTATTATCCTAGGGAAACAAAAAAAATCTGCCTGATTCTGTGTATACTCAGCCTGATCAAGAAAAGGACTTAAATATAATCAAAGCTGAAGATGAAACCAAACTAGACGATAAAGAGGAGGAGAAGATTAAAGAAATGGAAAATCCTACCATAAATGCAGATGCTGAAGAAAAAGAAAAATCAGGGTAAGTTACACTGTTTATAATCAGCTAAGACATCTGATGTGCGTTCGTTAATTTTACTCTTGTAACTTGAACTTCAAATCAGACATCCCTGTCGCAAATTACACTCGTATCTTCCAGAGACCTGTGTTTTCCTAAATTTGTTGTGGTTAGGGCCATTGAAGTTTGTGGATATAGTTTAGCAGGGAGGAAGGCAGCTTAAGTTTTTACAGGGTCCAGGCCTAAATATTTATAAGCTGAGTGAGAAACGAACGTATAAAGCATAGATGACTATTTGATTTAGAGCAAAAATATTGCAGCCATTGCGAGTAGTATTTGTCTACTTAATTTTGGTACAAGTATATCACAAACTTACGATTTCCAGCTTTTGCTGTTGGACAGTGATGTGTTATGTGTAACATGAGAAAAGATGGAAGTACCTTGCATCACTCAGTAACAGCTTTGCCATTGAGTAGGCATGATACTGGCAGGAGTCTCTTGTGCAGTCCTGCAGAAAGGAGTTTTGGAAGTAGGAGATGGAAGTAATAGGGATGCTGAGGGCCATGTAATCAATGGATGTGTGCAGGTGATCTCTCATTTGCTTTATGGAATGGGCATGTTTTTTTATTTCGTATACAAAAAAAAAACAAACCACAAATGGTTTTGGCAGCCATGCAGGTAAAAAAAGTTTAAAACAGAATATAGTCCTCACTAATTCTAAGTGTGTTAGCAATTTATATTCTTGCAATTAGGACCCTCATACAGCATGATTTCAAGTGATAAGAACACAAAAATGGCTGTTACAAGTCAGATCTAAGGTGTCTTTTAATACAGTATCTTGTCTTCAACAAAAAGCAATAACAGATGCTTAAAACAGAAGCTATTACAAGAGGCAAAGCAGATAATGGCACCTCCTTATACTTTCACAGCAAACTTTATATCAGGAATGGGTTTTGTACTTAATACCAGCTGTTGCCTGACCACTAATTCCCTTGTTCATTCCAGCAATCTTTGCTATTTAGTAGATCAGCTGTCTTAATCTTCTGTCTAAATGTCATCAACTCTTAATGCTTTTTCTGGCCCTTTAAGAGTTGTGACAGAATGGCTTAGTTCAGTATATTGATTTCTAATTCATCGGTGGTAGCTCTTTTTTATTTTATTAAGGGTTTTGATTTCCATATAACAGATTCTGGAAGGATCCTTATGTAAAATGCTTATGTCTTTCTAAATATTTTCAGTGAGATTACATTGGCAATTTCTGTAACTCAGAATGTGGAATACAGAAGAATCAAGTTTACCTGAATTCAGTTAAAGAGCCTTTTTTCTAGAATGTGATTTAATTTGTATTCTATGTGATTTTTTGTTTTTTAAAAGACTAATTGATGAAACCTGTTAATGTTTGCCATTTTTAAGGTGATGTAGATGAGTTGTAATATAACAGGTTTGCTAGATTTTCAGAATTGTTAGACTGATTTTACAATGCCACTTTCAAAATAGGTAACTAGATAGGTGAAAAACCTTACCCTTCTTAGAGAATAGGAGTTTTTAAAGTTCCCTAATTGTGTATTTGTATGCGCGTATGTTTGAGACATTAACTTTGTGCTTATTTATACACTTGGAAAGTGCAGTGGCTTAATACTTACCATGCTACTATAATCAATGGTACATAAAATTATAAGCTGCGTTTGCTTTTCAGTAATTCTTTATTGTTCATTGTTTTTTTTAAAATCCTGATTCAATGTCTATTTGGGTTATTTATGGTATTAAAAACAGTTACGAATTTTCATAGTTTTTTATTTATGAAAACAACAAAAACTGTAGAAAATAGTATTTCCTCTTAATTTTTCTCAGTTCATCTGATGGTAATTGAGTTCTTTTCTCTCTCCTGCTCTTTACCCATCCAGTAAAAACTCTTCTAACTAGTATTTTGCTGTTGTGATTTATAAAAGATTTTAACGAGTTACTTAAAATAGAAAGTGTAGCTCTAAAAATAGATGTAGGTGGTGATATGGTCATTGCTGGGGATATATTTCAAGGACTGGTTTAAACTTACAGAAAAGAAACATTTGTAGCAGTTAATAGTCTGTAAGCATTTATAAGTGATAGTACTGTAGTAGCACTGTTAGCATGATTACTTTTTCTTTATTCCCTCAGAGACTGATAGGAAGTACAAAATGCACTTGTATCAGCTTTAAAGAGTTTTAAAAAATGTCACTGTCATCCTAAATGCTACACAATGTTTTTAGTGTTTATACCATAAATGCATAAAGGGGTTTTGTAAGCCTGGTATGCTGGTGAGGACGTTGTACTAGATATCGTACTCCCCCTATCCCCAACTCTATGGGTTAGAAGTGGCAAAAGTTATACAGAGGGAGAAATGCTGTGGTTTGAATTCTTGTCGAACTAAAATATAAATGAAAAATGCATTTTTGTAGGTGGAAAACTAATCACACACACACAAAAAATACTCAAATGTAATGAAAATAGATCACTCTGAACTGATTCTTTTGTTAATGTATTTAAAATATATTCCTGGAACCTTTTTTAAGTTATGGACCATCTGTCTTTCACAGTCCTAACCAAGTGGCCAAACAAATGAAATCTTATCTTTTAGAAGGCGAACTTGTAGAGTTTGCTATTTGAATTTATGTCCGTAGGACTTTTGGCATCTTCATGTAGCTTGTTTGGGTATAAGGTACAAGGAACTGAGAGGACAGAAGAACTTCTGGGTGTCTTCTTGCTGAATTTCTGTTGGGTGGACTGAATCTAATTCCCAGCTTCCAGATCTCAGGAAGTACTACTGGAAGCCAGAGTTGTTTATTTTCCACAGGTTTTGTTTCTCTGTGCAACCCGATGTGTCTCAACCCTTTGAGATTGCTACCACTTGAATCCTATGGTCCCTTCTGCACAGACTTTAACGATAATGATGAACAAGAAGAAAAGCTGAATGTGATTCTCTTCCTTTCTTCCCCAGAGTGCCTGTTTCTTGCCTGCTTCTGTATCTGTGAACACTGAGAACAGAGATTTGAAGGCAGCTTACCCCTTGTTCTATACATGTTTTTCTTGTTTTTTCTGTGGCTGGTGGAAGATGCATGTGCTAGATACAGTTTTATGCAACTCCTAGTCATAAAAACTGAAAAAAAAGGCCAGCAGTGTGTTATTTCTCATTGGCCTGTACCAGAGGGATCTTTACAAAAATGGTTTTGTAAACCCGTCCTTTTCCCTAAGGTATAAAAAGGTATTCAATCTTATTCAATGAATTAACAAGAAAGTTTAAAATGCTCCTTATTTTGAAGTTCCTTCTATCTTCATGTTGTGGAAGTAATGGTCTTGCATTGCAAGTTAGTGCACTTTTCCTTTGTAGCATCTAGCATTAACTGTTGTAACTATTCAAAGACTTGAGTCAGAGCCAACAAATTGAGCCCCAAGGGGCTTTTCTACACAATGAACAGTGTAGACAGTTGAATGTGTTCCAGGAGACTGAGGCCAGAAGCCTAGCAGAGTTTTTAAAAGGTGTGGGTTTTTTAATATAAGCTAATAAAATAAAAAGTAAGTCTTTAAAGATTTCATCGTAGATACAGTTTGTGAACTGAAGTGGAGGGTAATTGCTAGTTAACTGGTATTAGTAAGAAATTTTTTTCCCAGATGATTAATTCAACTCTAAGGTTGTTTAGGGTTTTTTTGGTTGTTTGTTTTTTAACACTTTGCTCTAAAGCACCTGTGACAGGCCGCTGTCAAGAACTGTATACTGAACTGGAAGGTTAAGTGCTCAGAATCTGGATAATAATTTTTATTTTCCAACGAAAATTTGTGTCATACTTGTATGTTGGTAGTACTTGGATTTTTGAGGTGACCAGGCAGAATTCTTTTAACTAATCCCAGTTACGGTACAGAAAGATTGCAAGAGGCTTTGTCCTTGTGTTTTCCTTCTTTTGGCTTAGGTACTGCCTTAACTCTAACACCAGGAGGGGCTGCCATCTCTGGATCCTTACCCTGCCCTTTCTCACCAGGCTGTCGTTTTCAGCACTCACAGATAGTTCTTACTTGGACTTAAGAAACTTCTTGGGTTTTTTTTGTTTCTTCCTTGAAAACTGCCTGCTTTTTTATTTCCTCCAAGGAATGCATGAACAAATGTTCTTGAAGAATACTTTAGAAACCTAAACGCTTCAGGTTGTCTCATACTGCCAGTTTAGGTCTTCAGGCTGTGGTTTTCTGGGAATTGGTACTGTCGTGTTTTGACAATACCACAAGGAGAAAATGCTAAACCTCTTTGGCTAATAATTTTGGATGGAGTTAAACCATTCATTCACATGCAAGGGAAAAATCTTAATCTTATAACTGTTACATACATCGTTACATGCAGTGGTAGCATTTCCCCTCCTACAAGCAGTAGGAGGGAGCTAGGAGTAATAAAAGCAGTAGTTGAGAACTAGATTAAGATGAGCATTGTTTCATGTGAAGGGTTTTACTAGGGTTTATTAGCCTTGTAAGGTAGGGTGACTACATGCTGTGCCTGTGCTGGTGATGACTTCTATTTGTACAAGAGTTAAATTTTCTGGAAGCACTTGATGGGGATTTTCTGAAAGCAATTTACAACGGGATTATGTAAGAGTCAGAAGCTCCATTTCACGTATGGGAGATAACAGATTGTTAGAGGCAATGTTTTCTTCAGTTCCTTATCTGTTAAAATGACATATCAAAGCTTTATGGAGGTGAATCTAAAATGGTAGCAGGAAGGTTAAAATGTTTTGGAGTGAAGGAGATTTGATACAGGAGGCATATCTTCTAGCTTCTGGATTAGTGTTGAGAACTATATATCGGGATAGCTTTCTCCAGTCTGATTTGGGTTTATATGGAATTGATTAGCTTGGGAGAAGGGAGAGAAATGCATCGTGTTCATTGCACAGTTGGTGTGAACATCTGCTCTGAATCTTAGACTGTTGGTGTGTATGCAAAAAAATACATTTTTAAGAAGCGTGCTTAGGTAGTTTCATTTATAGGAATATATTTCTCTGTTCTCATTTGTGATGTGTGTTATATTCCATTGTATTCCAGCTGCCTTTGTGTTGGGAAGGAAGTTTTTGTAAAGTCATGTTTTCAGAAACAGTCTGATAATTTTTTTCTTAATATAGAATACGCACTGATACATACATATATGTAAGGATTGCTTTTGATACAGCAATAAGCTGCTAATGACACAATAATAAAGCGTAGAGTGGCAGTATAAATGTACCAGTCCTATGTGCGCATCACATTGAATGGAAGAGAGATGTCTTTGATGTGGAAAAAGTGCTTTTGTCATCCTGTTTTACATAGCTTATGGTCACTACAGAGGTTATTAGCCATGGTAGCTGTCAGTGAGACTTATGTGTGTGGGTGAGCCCTTAAACATTCATCAAATACTAGATGTTTTCAAGCTCAGCGTGAACCAGTGCCATAAAAATGAAAAGTGCTGTACTTCTCAGCCAGACTCTGAGCTATCCATTATCCTTTCGAGGAGTGTTTCAAAATACTTAAAAAAAAAACCCAACCTTTGCTGAATGATTAGAAGCAATAACATGAGGTCCTTTCATTTGTCTTCTCCATAGCAGCAGAGGAAAACCCTGGTTACAGAGTACGCGCTTGCATGAGGTCCAAGTGTACTGTACTACTCTCAGATGTGACTCAAATCAAATTAGTTGTTGTTCCCCTTCCCTCAGAATGATGGACCATAACTGCATTTATTCAGATTTTCTGTGTGTGTAGACAGAAGTTATTTTTAGGTTTTCTTTGCAACTTCAGAGGGAAGACAAATACTGGTGATTTTTTTTGGTTTTGTTATTTTATTTAATAGAATGTGAGATTCTGGTGTCTTGCCATAAGTACAGGTCTTGATGGCCTCTCTACCTTAAAACTTCAGAGCATCTTAATACAGGTGTGATTGAGGAGTCAAGACTCCTTCATAACTCTGACTATCTTCCAGCTCTGTATTATGTGAAGTAGAGGTTAAATAATGCGCTAGGATGAGAAGGGAAAAAAGAGGGAAACAGAAATAGAAGCTAATTGCTAAACTTGAAGTGTCAATTACACTGGAGTTTTTTTCTGCTAGTGATTCAATTAACTGTAATGACTTAATTGAACCAATAATTGAAATAATTTTTGCTTCCTCAAGTTTTAGAATAACCCCTGAAAAAAATAATCTTGCATTTGCCATCTCACCTGCTGCGTGTGCCAGCGTGGTGTTTCAGGGGAAGTGTCTTGGAGTAGGGTTAGGTTTGCTGCAAAAGAGGGATCCTCGGAGGCAGATCCAATGCTCCAAATCACACCCTGTCTCATAGGTTTCACCTGGGCTTTGTGACAATGCTGTATTTAGTGCCAGAGGTTGTGGGTTGAAAGATGTTTGCATGATGTTGGAGTTCCTTTAGTGATGTAATAGTGAGCGCTGTTTCATCTATTAACAACATCTACTCATTGATATACTTACCCTCATTATGAGTTTGTTGGTGTTAAATCTTTATATTAACTGGAAATTACCTGCCATATGTGTATTTTTGAACACTTGCAGTATTTTTAGCCTTTCAACAATTTCACGATGTCCTTTGGAACTGCTGATGAGCGATATTTGTGTGATGTAAATGTTTTAATGGTTTTGCTTTATTAATAAATATTTTTGCATTTCAATACATTAATTTCTCGCTTCTGAAGGTTCATGTTCCCATTCCGTGAGAGATGGGGTGAGGGTATTCTTTAGTCTGCAGTTGTAACTGGAAATGCTTTTGAGTTCTCCTGATGAGCTTTCCGGTTTGGTTTCTGGAACACAGTTACACTTGTATTGAGGTGTCTTTTGTATGATGTGCATGCACATCTGCTGCTGCTGCTGCCTTGTTTCATCAGCTGCTGCTTGGCTTGTTCAAATTGTTGCAGCTTTACGACAAATACTGCTTGTTACTGTTTTTAGGTTGACAATTGTTGTCTGCTGCCAAGAGGCTTGTTTGTTTCTTTTGTTTTCTTTTTTTTCCTCCCTCTCCAAAATAGGATTTTCACTAAACAGCATTAAAGGAAATCTGATGTTCTTTTGCATATGTACATGGACAAATGAGATCATAACTCTGCATGCTGGATGGCTGCGATCATAATTTTGTCTTACAAACCTCTGTTTTGTGGCAGTCATGGCTTCTCCTTCATCTGCACTGCCAGATTTGAGCTTTCTATGGCCCTGTGAAACAATATCTTTTCTTCCTTGCAACCATTGAAATATGTTTGGGTTTGTGTTTGTTTTGTTTTGTGGTTTTGTTTTTGGTGGGTTTTTTTGTGAGGTTTTGTTGGTTTGGTTTGGTTTGGTTTTGTTCTAGGAGCTATATGAGTACACTTGTGGTTTTTTTCTGCTCCAAAATGGTGAATGTTCTTTGCTTTTGTTTGGTTTCCTAAAATCTCCATCTTACGATTGCTAACCAAATCACTCCTTAGAACACTTTAATTGCAGCCATCTCTGCTTCCATTTTGCTTTTGCTTCTTGATATTCCTTCCACTTACGTGCAATCTGCTCTTCACATCTACTTGACCATCCAAGTTACTCAATTTCACAATGAGGATTTAACATGTCTCTTCCAGAGAAATTCTGGTATTGTCATGGAGTTTTTGTAGAATATCTGTTGGTACACCAAGAAAGCTATAGGATGATTAAGGTGAGAGAGACTCCAAACTTGTTCAGCTTCTAAAGAGCCACTGGTATTATAATTTCCAGTGTCTGGAAAATCCTAAATCTCCATTGTAGGCATGCTTTTCATTGCAGACAGCATTCAAGGATTGTGCCACTAATTCTTGAGGGGGGAGGGGGTGGGAATTCTGGCAAAATTTGGTTTGTTACAATTCTGAAAACTCTTGTTAGTAATAGATAATAATAATAAGCTCATCTTGTTCTCAGAGCAGTGGTGACTCTGCTCCTGATGCCAAGTTTTTAGCTTTTGTATGATAATAAATGTTAAGCTGAAATTAGCTAGAATTTTTGATTTAGTGCAGCAGAGAGTATAATTTAAAAGCAGTTAAATTACTGGTTGATGCTTTATGTTGTTAGCTGTGGAATTCTGTTCAGGATTTTTTCATCTGAGTCTTTGGGGACCTTTATTCGTGATTTCTTTGGGAAGTGAATTTTGCCATATGATGTGTAGTGGAGATGAAGTGAGCTTTCAAAGCTCATTCATTTATGTTGCGTTTTTAACTCTGGTGGTTTTAACTTCACTAGCAAAGTAGCCCACTGAAAGTATATAATAAGTTCAAAGTCTTGGCTTTCCAGAACAAAACCGTCTGGTCCATGTCATATATTCCTGAATAGATGTATCTTCTGTGATTTGGTTTAGTTAATACACCAACAGAGAGGGAGTTTTTATGTGGTGTATGCACACATATATATGTACCTGTATATTTGTGTGTGTATATATACATGCGGCAACATTCACATCTGAAGTCATTTCACTAAGTCAGTGTGGTTACACTACAGTTGAATTAGCTTATTCTGAATTCTCTTTTGCCAGCTAACTCGATAAAGTACTGCAGTTTAATTTCTGCAAAGGAGCATTTGAATAATTAAAATGTTGTTTGAGAGAAAGTAGCTTAGCCTATCTGAGTATTTTCTACTGAAAATTCCATGGAAAGATTTAGATCATTAATATAGACTTGTGTTTGTGAGGTTAACTTTAATATTGGTGTGAATCGGACTTGGAGCAGCACTTACCTTTTCTTACCCAGTTTGTAATACATCCAAACACACCTGTTCCACATCTCAGGTTTTCGAATTATTAGTGGTCTGTGGTTACTGTGAATTTAGTAAGTGGCCCTAATCTGTTCTGTATTGCACAGAGCATGTGGTTAGAATGATGTGAGGGCCAGTAATGCTGTTTTGTAAAGCTATTTATGATTAAAAGATGTTTTGTAATGTAGTCTGCCTCTTTAAGCTGGTTAATGATAGTTTTCAGAACACTGAGCAGCTCGTAGCAGCCTTCAACTGAGACTAGCAAGATCTATGGATTCTTAGGGCTTCTGAAAATTGGTCCAAAAATCTAAAAATATATTCAAAATTAGCTTACTTTTGAAAGCAGTGAACACCTGCATGTGTATTTATATAATAATTAAATGCAAGTTTGACTTTAAATTTAGAAGACTTTTAGCGTAATTGATAAGGAGTGACAAAGTCACATCAGCACAGGTTGCTTGATTTGCTAAATCTTGCATAAGGTGGGTTTTTTGCTTAAAATCTGGTTTTGGTTACACTCACTTCAAGGTGTTAGGATAGAGATTATTTATAAATAAGTATATAAAGCATGGATCTCTTGGGGAAGCAGATTCGAGAAGCACTTGTAAAATTTGTAGATTGAGAAATGGAATTTAGGGAACTTTGTGTTGAGAAGGATGAGTTTGAACTGAAAAAACAATAGTTAAACAAAGGGACTGCATGAAAGAATCATACAAAGATGAGTTTAAACAACTTCTGCTTATACAGTTTTGATGGATTATTTTTTCCTTCTAGTCAAGTCATTTTTGCACCTTACAGTCACTGGATTTTGTGTGTATTGCTATATCCTATTTTGCTGATATTACTCGGCCGTAGTGCTGTTTCACATATTTGGAGCCTGCTGTTTCCCAGTCTCTAATGCATCCACAATATTTATCAATATATGTGGTTTGGAACTGAAAAGCTTATGAAGTATCTCATATTAACTCTACAATTTTTTAAACCTTTCAAGAGATGACACGAATAAGGAAGAAGATGAAGATGAAGAAGAAGCAGAGGAGGAGGAAGAGGAGGAGGAGGAGGAGGAAGAAGACAACAATAACAATGAGGAAGAAGAGTTTGAATGCTATCCACCAGGCATGAAAGTCCAAGTGCGGTACGGAAGAGGGAAAAATCAAAAAATGTATGAAGCTAGTATTAAAGATTCTGACATCGAAGGTGGAGAAGTCCTTTACTTGGTGCACTACTGTGGATGGAACGTGAGGTAACTTGAGTTTTAGTTAGTGATTACTTCTTGAATTACTTCTAAAATACACTTGTGTATTTTAAAAACTAAATGAGTAGACATCTGAAGTCCTAAACTTTCAGTATTGGTGTTCTGTGAAGGTCATTGTACTGTATGAAACTATTAGATTTTTAACACTATATTGATGCAGTACTTCAGTTACTTGGAAAATCATCTTAAAATGTCTTGTTCAAAGAAGGCTTCCTTTGTTCCCCATCTTATTTTTAGGTCTGTCCATACAAAAAGCTCAGTATTTGACGAATTCCTCCTCTGGCTCTCTTAAATCGATTTTATCTCATACAGTATTTGAATAGTGCACTTAGCTGAGTCTATATACCCACTCTCCTCAGCGAAGCAGAGAGCACGCCACCAGTGTGGCATTTTAACAAGATTCTTAGCGACAAATTAGTGTGCAGCAAATAATTGCATTTCATTCAGATCCGACTTCCACCCCTCCCCGCCCCTCCTTCCCGCATGGCTTCCTCAAGCTTCCAAACAAGACTCTTCTTAGCCTGGTGGCTTCATATATTTTTCTTAATATATGTAGAAGTATATGCTTTTTGTTGTCTTTAATATAGCATTCATAGAAATAAGTTGAAGTATTAATATATTTCTGCCACTTCAGACCACTTCTTTTTCCATTTAAAACTTGAAGCAACTTTGAAAGCAGTAAACTAAAGCTTCTGAGTGGCTTTTAAGCCAATGACCAAGTCTCCTGCTTTTTCCTCAGTTTCAACATATCTGCTTCTTGTCCTCAGTGTTCATCTTTTAAACTTTATTACTGAGTTTATAGATCTTTAAAAAAAAAAAAAAAAAAAAAGTCGTCTGAGGCAAATCTGCTGTACTTTTAGTTTGTTTGTCCTCTTCTGGAAAGTCTGAGGCTCTTGTGACCTTCTTCTGTCATCTGGACTTTGATTACCATCCTACCTCTGACCAAGAGGGCAGGACAAATCTCATTTATTCAGTGCTAGTAAGATCTGCTAGCAAAGGTCACAATTAGTGAAGCATGATACTTCTCTCCCTTCCTTGAATACACCTCTTTGCATCTAGGCCTGATGATTTCTGGGACCACCTAAGCCACTGCTGAGGAAGAACAGCTCGATATTGCCAGTTTTGATCGATCCTTTGTAGAATTTTGATCTACATCTATATTGACATACAGGAATATGATCTTTCACATAAACTGTCTTCAGGCAACGTTTGTAAGCATAGTGGGCTATTAAGTCAAGATACTAGGGGAGGTGCAGCCGGCTCAAGGTGGCATTTGGAACGTGACTAGTGTTTTGGACATTACTGGGGAGGACTTCCTTAGTTGCTGAAACATACATCCTACTTGCTGAGGATTACTGTGTACCAGAGGTTTCTTGCTTTTAAACTTTTATTTTGGAATTCACACGTAAGCATGGAAGTTACTTTCCTTTTTGAGTCAATATTATGCTATGAGATGAGGTGATCAGAGTTTTATTTGAGAGTATCGCTTTAAATCTGAAGAAATGAGAAGTCAAAAATGAACCTTCACCTTGGAGATCTCAGCACTCTGTTTCTTAAAGGAGAAATGAAGATTCTGTTTTTTGGACTCTGCGTTTTAAACAAATATATGGATTAATACCAGAAGCATCATTTCTATGACTAGGATACATTTTGTAAGAAAAGCATTTTTAGTAAACTTGCACTCATTTCAGAGGTGAGGGGCGTTGTTTGGTCTTTCTGGCAGCAGGACTTGCATTTATATTCTTACCTGGTGTTTCAAAAGAGCCCCTTGAAAGGGGCTGGGAGAGTAGGATTCTTCACTGAAATGGTATCAGGGATTGAGATTTAGCTATGGGACTGTGTGTGGACTCTGCTAAATGTGACTAATTTTTTTAATTCAAGTAAAATTACTTACTTTTTTTTTATTTGACAGTAAGAGTGGGTAAGCCTGAGCTTAAGGCAGCATCTAAACGCTTTTATATTTTGGTGTTGTGAAGATAAGTCTTATGTGATGTAATAACTTGATTTGGTTTTTAGTTAGTCACAGCCTGGAAAAATAACTGCTTTACTTGGATAGGTAACAATTCCCTCCTCTCGTTATTCATTGTAGCTTACTTTTAGCATTTAACAGGGACAAGTGCTGTAACGTTAGGTCATGGGATGTACTGAACTAGGATTTTCTAATCTTCCAGGATTCTAAAAATTCTGTCATGCTCCTACACCTTAAAGTTGACTTTCCTGTTTCCCCTTTTGTTCAGTGTACTGTTTAGTCACCTGTTCTTTAACCCAGGAGTCTGAGCATGTGTCCTAAGTAACCACTGACGCTTCTTGTCACAAGATAACATCAGTATCGGTCTGGGATTCCGAATAATGGTGTGTGTGCATGCGCGCACGCTTTGGGGTACTTGGAATGGAATTTGGTAAACTTGATATTCATCTTTGTCAGCTTCTTTAAACGCTCTGGAACCAGTGACACTGTGGAACTTTTTTCTTTGAAAATAGGAGGTAGAAAATACAGAAATGGAATACAGCTTAAAGGTGTTGTACAGCTGCACTACTTTATGCTAAAGGATCTTGTTGTTAACTCCTGAAATTCAGGTGATACATTTCTCTGATAAAGGTAAAGAATTGTAGTGTTCAGTGGAGCCTGACTTGTATTGAGAGGGAATGGTAAAAATCTCTACCCTGTTAGAGGAAACTGTTCATGTTACCACATGTTTACCAGAAGAAGCTTATGAGAGGAACTATATTTCTTCTAACAGGCCAGTCATGTTCTGAATTATGTATGCTTTATATGGAGCTATAACTTCCCTGGGGCCTACAGTGCCAGTTCCTTCTGTCATAATTTTAATTTTCAGCTTTCATTGTTTAAGTCTTTGAGGTGAATTTATTCTGCAGTATGTTCCCAGTAATTAAAGACAGAGGGTGCATATTCAAAAAGAGTTTAGATTGTTTTAACTCTGTGTGTCATAGAATCATAGAATAGTTTGGGTTGGAAGGGACCTTTAAGGTCATCTAGCCCAACGCCCCTGCAGTGAACAGAGATATCTTCAACTAGTTCAGGTTGCTCAGAGCCGCATCCAGCCTGGCCTTGAATTTTTCCAGAGATGGGGCACCTCTCTGGGCAATCTGTTCCAGTGTTTCACCACCCTCATCCTAAAAAATTTATTCCTTATATTTAGTTTAAATCTACCCTCTTTTAGTTTAAAATCATTACCCCTTGTCCTATTGCAACAGGCCCTGCTAAAAAGTTTGTCTCCATCTTTTCTTATAGGCCCCCTTTAAGTACTGAAAGGCTGCAAAATGGTCTCCCTGGAGCCTTCTCTTCTCCAGGCTGAACAACCCCAACTCTCAGCCTTTCCTCACAGGAGAGGTGCTCCATCCCTCTGATCGTTTTTGTGGCCCTCCTCTGGACCTGCTCCAACAGCTCCATGTGTCCAGAGCTAGACGCAGTACTCCAGGTGGGCTGTCACCAGAGTAGAGGGACAGAATCAGCTCCCTCAAGCTGCTGGCCCTGCTTCTTTGAATGCGGCCCAAGATATGGTTGGCTTTCTGGGCTGTGAGCACACATTGCCAGCTCATGTCTAGTTTTTCATCCACCGGTATCCCCAAGTCCTTCTCCTCAGGGCTACTCTCAATCTCTTCATTCCTGCAGCCTGTATTGATGCCAGGGATTGCCCTGACCCATGTGCAGATCATTGCACTTGGCCTTGTTGAACCTCATGAGGTTCACATGGGCCTGCTTCTTCAGCTTGTCCAGGTCCCTCTGGATGACATCCTGTCTCTCAGGCCTGTCAACTGCACCACTCAGCCTGGTGTCATCTGTAAACTTGCTGAGGGTGCACTCGATCCCACTGTCTATGCCATTGATGAAGATACGGAACAGTACTGGTCCCAGTGCAGACCCCTGAGGGACACCACTTGCCACCGATCTCCATCTGGACATTGAGCTGTTGACCACTACCCTCTGGATGCAACCATCTAACCAATTCCTCATCCAGCAAACAGTCCACCCGTCAAATCTGTATCTCTCCAATTTAGAGTGTCATATGGTGAACAATATCACAAGACATGTTATTCTTGAACGTTTCAAGTTTTTAAGACTAAAACTGAATATTTTCAGTATTTCTTTCTTTCCTTCAGAAATCTGAAAGTGCTAATTTCTGTCTAGGTTTGTGGAAACATTAACAATACACAAATTTTATACTTAACAGTTAACCACTGAAATTAAAGGAACATGCGTAGCCAAATATCAGGTTCTTGAGAGTAGTCTATGTCATGGGGAGGAAATTATTAAAAAACAAATAAAATTAAGAATTAGAGTCCTCATCTAATATTTCAGTATTTGGTTATAAGACTAAATCTACTCCTTTTTTTGATCACAGCCAAAGAAAACATTTGTTTTGTCCTTCTTAGCAGACACTGTATACTGGAACTTTTCAGTGAATTTGCCAAGGCTGCCTAGTTCCTTGACGTCACTTTTCTTCCCAAGAAAGTGGTACCCTTGCAGGTATAAATCTAGAGGCTGGAAAAGTACGCTTTCTTCCTTGTTTCCCCTCCTGTACTTCTGTGAGGATCGACTATGCAATCTCTGAGAATATGTCGTGGTTTATTTTAGCTTGCAAATCAGTACATATGGATATAATAGAATCAGTACACGTTCTTATGCAAAGTGCCAATTATTTTTTTCTGCTATATAGCTATTAATTTCATTCTTCCTTTTTTCCTTCCTTCCCATTCAGAGCCACCTTTCTGGCAGGTATTCGTTTTGACCAGTGAGGCAGAAAAGCTTCTCTCCTTACTGGCTCATGTTTGTCTCCGTTTTGGTAAGGCAAAGGAGATGCTTCTTCTGAAGGCATTCCAGGTTTTTTATGAAGCCTTATTTAAAAAATAAGTAAATAATAATTTCTTAGTAAATCCCTCCTCCTGGTTCTCAAAGAAGTTTGTGAAGACTCTTTTAAGAACACCTCCCCATCTCTGTCTCCTTACTCTCCACAGCCAGCTGCTCGCTTTAGGGAGTTGAGGTGAGCAAGTGTGGAAGACGGCACTGCAGTAAAATGACCCAAGTCTTCTGGCAGCACGTACTTGTAAGGAGAGCTGAAGACCTTCTTCCATAATGTTTTTGGTTTTTCTTTTGTGAACAGGCTAAGGCAAAATTAGTGATGAAATAAGTTTTCCTAATTTAATAAGGTACAGTTCTATAAAGAAAGGCTCTAGTCTGAGTCACACACACCTTTCAGAGGCAGCTTGTCATCTGGTGCGCTGTACAGCTCTCAGGGTGCTTCTCTGTCATGCAGTAGAGGAGAATGTAATTCAGGGTCAGGTTATCAGCTGTGGCTTGGGATGTATCCCTTTTGCAGGATCTGTTTCAGCCTGAGGTCCAGTTGTCACAGGTTTAGGCAAAGCATATGCATGTGATGGGTGAGTAGTGAAAGGAGCTGTGCCATGCAAAGCTGTGAAGTGTGGACATCTGATTCCCTAGAGAGGATTCAAGGTTTCTGTGATGCCAGGCCTCCTTGCAGGGTCTAACTGCTGCTCCGAGTGCAGTCAGGAGTAGGGCAGGATGTGCTCTGGCCAGGAACTGTGGCTGTCACACGTAGGTTTTCAATTTGTGCTCCTTGAGATGAGGAGTTGTGACCACCGCTTCTATTATGTAACACTTAAGACCCTGTGGTATCTACAGATAGTCTTGTAAAATTCTGCACTTCCTCTCTCCCTCTCTTCAGTATGTCCCCATGTCTGTCAGCTGTTACCCCAGCAGGCACTGCAGCTACCTTGAGTCACGGACAGTACGTGCAGCGCACAGACCTTGCGTGGCAGGAAGATTGTTTTCTTACTGGAAACGCACAGAATGAGCGAATACAAATTCTGTGTTCCAGCACCATGATTGAAGCAGAAAGGACACTGTCAGAATCATCACTGTTCACCGTGTATTTGTCCAGTCCTAGTGCTGTTTTCCTGCATGTATTTAGACCTAATGAAACACTCTCACGTTTCTGTGGGTTATGAAGTCCATTTGGCAGTCTACTTACTGGTATTCCTTCTGGAAAGCACGTCTCTGACTTGAAAAAAGATTACTTCAAATAGGGTTTCCCACAGTCTCACAGAATATGGGATTTGTCCATATTGGAAAGTACTCTGTAGAGTTGTATTTCAGTTTTGGAGAGAAATCTGAGCCTGTTCACCTACATGTCACCTGGTAATAGTACAGTTACCGCTGTATCTGCAGCAGTGTAAGTTATCTTGGTATGTTGTAGTCTGCATGGTTTGCTGCTAGATTTTGTGTTTTTTATTGTCACATGGAGGGCAAAGAAACCCAATACATTGTTTTGGAAAACTCTTTTTCAGAGACTAGTTCTACTTCATTTTTCACTGTTACTATGTGAAATTCAGGTTAATAAAAATACAGCATTTAGCTTCTGGAATCCCTTGCATAGGTCTTAACTTAGAGTATACAGGAAAGCAAACTGGAAATTTGCATATTTTCCTCTAATCCTTTTTAATTTGTATGCCAATATTGTAGATATAATTCACAGTAGTTGCAAAGAAGCTGAATTGGGACTGTATCAGCAGTTGTATATATCAAAATGGTGGTCAAGTGAGCCCAGCTGGCAAGCCAGCATGGTCATGAGTGCGTTGTGCTTGGCTCCATCTTGTTCTAGTTCTCTGCATGTGTGTGGTTTTGTTTTTTGTGGTGTTTTGTTTTTTTTTTTCAGTTGGTTTCTTCCCCTTTATTTTCATGTTTACATAGGGAGATCAGAATTTATGTGGCTGTACATTGAGGCAAAAGTGAATGTAAACTAATTTTTAACTGACCTGTTTTCTTATTCAGATGGTTCTTGAAATCACAGTTGAAATAGTACAGCAGATTATGCTTATTAGGAGGGAAAAAAAGTGTGTTTGAATTGGTTCTTGAGGTTTTCCAGAAATACACAATGAAACTGGCAAGTACAGTACCATAGTTACAGTATATTGTCACGAAGAATGTACTTCTCTGATCTTGGATTCGCATTTAACAGGTCCAGCTTTAGATAATAAGACACCTGTTATTAATGTCTTGGTGCTATTTAGTATGTTTTTGTCTGGTATCGTTCTGTTATAAAATGGAAGCATTTAACTGAAAACTAAATGAAAAGTGTTAGTGTTAAGTTAGTGACTCCTAAGTGTTAGTTACTCCAACTTTGCAGACACTCTTTGCTTGAAAGAGTTTATTTTTGTTAACTGGTCACGTTTTATGTAGTTGTAATAATTTATTTTATTGTTAAGGTTTTACAGTGTATATACAAAGTATACCTCTTGGAGATCCATGCAAAATTATCCCTCTGGTAGTTTGTTCTACCTGTATACATGATATCCTGCTGTTCAGTGCAGACTGGAAAAATACCAGCTTTCACTCTTACTTATCAGTGTTAAAAAAACTTCATCCTATCTATCCCAGCACATGAAGAATTGAACCTTAGCTGAAGCTTCACATACTGAAAAGTACACAAATGACTTCTTTATTTAAATTCCAATTCAGTTTTTATATGGCTAATAATTTTTTTCCTCCATTAATTTCTCTTATGATATCATGATTATCTGCTTAAAACCGTAAATGTGTATAATTTTTTTTTTTTTTTTTTGCTTTTAGGTATGATGAATGGATAAAGGCAGACAAGATAGTGAGACCAGCTGATAAAAACGTACCAAAAATTAAACATCGAAAGAAAATAAAGGTAGTTTCTCTCCCTTTTTCTCATTTGTTCTCCCCAACTTTTATTTAATATATTAAGCACTCCCTGCTTCCTAACCTTTTGGTTGGCCTACAAATGCTTGACGGTAAAAGCAACTTCCTAGCCTTTTAAAAACTAAAACTTTTTTGATGAAGGTTTTGTTTTTTCACTGTGGGGTGGGTAGGGGCAACTTCTCTTTCCTACTTTCCTATATATGCATTTATAGGGGACAAATGAGAAGGATCCATTTTATCATCAGTGATGGGACCTATCTCTAGGGGGTGAAATCTTCAAGCTCCCTCTGCTGAATCTGGAGAGCAGACCCGTGACTAGTCCATGTGTGTGTGAGGCTGTAACTTTATTTCATAGCATTTCTTTTAAAATTCATTCTTTTAAAACTGGTATTTAGACTTAGGTTATGATATATTCTTTGGGCAGTGGGATGCAAGGAAGCTTTTCTTTCTGCCACAGATGCCAGTGCTCCTCCTGCCCACCCCCAGCCTCTGGAACCTGCGTTTTGTTCTAGAGCTCCCTGCTCATTGTGACAGAGCAGGGTGTCATCACTCTGCGCTGCCACTCTGAGCCTGGCATCCTGCAGCGCCACTGCTCCCGGAGCGCTGGCTGCGTTTGCTTTCTCATTTGCTTTAGTGTTCACAAAGTTCTTGTCTTCAGTACAAATGTCTCTTCATGGACCATATAAAGGTATTTGTAATCTTTAGGCAAAGAGGAAAGCTTTCCTTTACAGGTTGAATGTTTAAGATAACTGTAAGCATTGCTTAGTTGTAATCTGTGTTAAGATGTATGCTCAAATGAGAAGTTTTTAATCTTCTTTTTCATGTAGAATAAAACCGACAAAGAGAAGGAAGAGAAGTACTCTCCTAAAAACTGTAAATTGCGACGTTTGTCAAAACCACCCTTTCACACCAGCACATCACCAGAGACTGGGTCCAAAATTGACAGCACTGAAGCCAAAAATACTGAACAAGCTCCAGTTAAATCAATAGAAATTACTTCTATCATTAATGGGCTACAAGGTATTGTGCTTAAACTTCTTCTGTTTCTCTAAATGGCCTTTAAACATACTAAGTGACAATGTAGAACAACTGGTGCAGCTGTACACTTGAGTCTGTCTGGCTAATTGTAACATCATCTTCAGAAATAATCCTTGAACAAAAGCAATATTTGCAGTTTCTGAAAACAGATATTGTGAATTCAGTGTGTGTTAACAGTCTTCAGAATTACATCCTTTGTTTTGCTATCCATTTTTTATTGGACACACAGCAAAGCATTTTTGCTTCCTATATTATTTCTAAATTTTTAATTTTTGATTCATGGAACTTTTAGGACCCATATTTTTGTTTTGTTTTGTTTTTCCTTGAAAAAGGAAACTCGAAGCTAAGTTTCCTGTCAGCACATCTGTTGTCCTAACAGTGTTTTCCCCTTCCCACATGTTTACAGCAGCACTATAATAACTAGTTGCTTCTCTTCATCCTTAATTTATCGTGTGTCTCCGGAAAAAGAAATCATATATGGTATAGATAGTTTGGGTAACCACCAATTTTTGTGAAAGTTGTGTGAATTTAATAATCTTTCAGACCTTACTCGAACTTGGATGACGTTGGCCACTGAGTTCCAAATTTGTAGGTAGAATAACAGTCAACATAATCTATTAAGCTTCGTTTCCTTAGGAAATGAGAAACAAAAAAGCAGTTAGCAGTGATGATAATAACACTATTATTAATGCTATAATTAATCTGTAATTAACTTCTGATTACAAAAGCACAATCTGACATACACCCTCTAATATTTTGGAAAGCTGAGTGTTTTCCATGTTATGTAATTAATTTCCAGAAATGCTTGTAATTGTATGCAATTTTTTTATTGTTTAAGTCCACATAGATTCATGCTGGGAATTAACCGTTTTTTCTCTGTTACTTGTGGGGTTTTGGGTTTTAAGTATGAAAGCCTCTAATGTTTTACTGTTTCTTTTTGCTCCAATTTTAGAGCTGTTTGCTCAAAACTTTTTAGAGGCACTTTTTCCGAAAGTGGAATGAGTAATCCTATTGTATTCTGCTTTCCTTTGAAGGGCACAGAAAAGTAAATAGGAGAGGAAAACTTGATGGATCTGATTTTTGGTTGTTTTTTTAAATGTGGTGTTCTTGACTTTTATTTCAAATGTCAAATTTTGATACTCATAAAAGTAGTGTAGTTCTGAAACTCTAAGGTATGAGAAAGGCAAGTGTTAGAACTAAGTCTGTTTTAAGTGATAAGAGTTCTTGGAACTTTAGGCCAAAACGTCGCCCGTAAATGTGGAATTAGAAAAAAGCAAACAACACTGAAAGGGTTGTGTAAAACTTGCTCTCAGATTGAGTTTTAGAATAGAATTTAAGATGCCTGTCTTAAAACAAGTAATAAAAACACCTGAGGCATTTTTCAAGGTATTTTGTCCTGTACTCCTCTCTGTTATTGTGCTCATTGTATTTCATAAACCTTTTTTTAAAAATGAATTCAACTTTGATAATTTTAGTGAATTTCATTGTCAATATTACTTCTCTTGAATTGATTACATTAGGTGGTGAGTTTTAGTGAGGAATTGAGAATGAGAGATGGGAAGTAGGATGAGAAGAGTTAAACTAGCTATGCCAACAAAAATTGATGAGTTACAAATCAAGGAGTTACCTGTATATTTGAGCCAATTTTCATTGTTTCTCCTTGTATCCATCTCTTTTCCCATTGAATGGGCTTGTTGATTATGTCCATTATGTCTTTGTTCATCTTGTCTCATTTTCTTTATTCCTCACCCCGAATTTTCATACTGTTCTCCTGTGCTCTTATTGATAATATATTTCTCCAAGTGCCTTTCATTATTGCTTTCAATTCCTTTTTCTAGGCTGTTCATCAGGTTGGTTTGTTAGAGATTATTCAGTATCTTTGTTGTTGTTCTGTTCTGTCCTTTTAGACTGTGGATTCTCCAGGGAAAATACTGTCTCTGTTCTGTCTGGGCTTTGGAAAAAGGGAAGATAATGGTAGTATTTGTAACCCATAAGAAATATTTAGAGTTTATATGTTAAGCACATCTTTCAGTTTCTCTTTTGGTTAATTATACTGAAGTTCATATTTTATGGATTGATGCACTCTGCTTTCTCCACCTCTTCAGAAATTCCTGGAGATGTACTGTATGATACAGAATTATCCTAGCTCCTAATCTAGCCATTATACCTTCTAATAGAACAGGAAATAAATTTTTGAAGTCTTCACGAGGTACCATTTAAAATATATACTACTAGAGATCCCTGTAGGATGTGTTCATATCTGTATGGTTTTCTTTAGTTGTTTTTTTTTTAAGAATTCTTTGTAACCAGAATCAAGACAATCTTTTCTTGTTTTGTTTTGTTTTGTTTTGTTTTGATTTATTTTTAATTAGCTTCTGAAAGTTCTGATGATAGTGAGCAGGAAGATGACCAAAGTGCCCCGAATGTAAATGCTGATGGCAAAGAGGAATCTCAGCATGAAGCTGTAAACCAAGACAAAAACGAACTCTGCCTAAAAGAAGAACAGAGCGGTTCATCCATCCCAGAAGAAACTAAAACTCTGACAGATGTAGTAGTGCCCAGGTTGGGATCCAAGTCTCCTGAAAGATTGCGAAAAGAGATGGAAGAGTTATCTGAAGATACTGACTCCGATGGAGAAGATGAAGCCACAAAGAAGAGAAAGGATGTGAAAAAGGAGATGGTGGATAAAACAGCAAAATCACAAGTAAAACGTGGTAAAAGAAGATACTGTGTTGCAGAGGAATCTTTAAAGACTGTGTCACCTAATAGAAAGGATGAGAAGTCCAAAAACAAAGACTCCCTTAGTTTAGAAAACAGCAGTAACAGCTCCTCGGATGAAGATGAGGAAGACAAATCTAAACTGAAAATCACTCCAACTAAAAAGTACAATGGACTAGAGGAGAAAAGGAAGTCTTTACGGGCAAGTACTTTCTACTCAGGATTTTCTGAAGTGGGAGAGAAAAGAATAAAGCTTCTAAATAACTCTGATGAAAGACTTCAGAACACCAGAGCGAAGGATCGAAAAGATGTCTGGTCGAGTATTCAGGGACAATGGCCGAAGAAAACGCTGAAGGAACTGTTCTCGGACTCTGACACTGAAGCTGCTGCCTCCCCACCACATGCTGCTCCTGAGGATGCTGCAGCAGAGGAGCAGCTTCAGACTCTTGCAGAAGAAGACATTTCTTTGCCTAGCTCTGAACTTGAAAAGTCTTTGCCAGCTAGTGTGGACGTTAAACCTGTTGAGGAGAAACCAACTGAAATGGGTGAAAAGAAAGTTGAATTTCCAAGCAGTGGCAGTAATTCAGTGCTGAATACTCCACCTACGACTCCTGAATCGCCTTCGTCTGTAACCGTAACAGAGTCCAGTAGACATCAGTCTAGCGTCACTGTTTCTGAGACACTGCCACCAAATCAAGAAGAGATACGAAGCATTAAAAGTGAAACAGATAGCACAATAGAGGTGGACAGTGTTGCAGGGGAGCTGCAAGACCTTCAGTCTGAGGGAAATATTTCTCCAACAGGTTTTGATGCCAGCGTCAGCTCCAGTAGTAGTAATCAACCAGAGCCAGAGCATACTGAAAAAGGTAAAGGAGAGGGTAAACAGAGCTGTCTTCAACCTAATCAGCTCATGTTGTAGCATGGCTGAAGTATTTTCATTCTGTTATGTTGCTGGGAGGTTAGTTGTTGGAGGAAGTAGTAGCCTGCTCTCTGCTTCAAATGTGTGGAAATGGCATAATCATCTAGCGAATAAAATATAATCTGCCAGGAAGTTTCTGGCCTTCCATTAGGGATTGTGATGGTTTCAATGAGGAATAAAGTGTGTAAGAATAAAGTTCATACTGGCCCTGGCAAAAAAAAAAAACAGAGCAAACTGCAATACATTGTATAAGGAATATTTATTGTAGGAAGAAGGATAAGTTTTGAGTACATTGCTTACAAGTAGAAGATACTGTTTCTTACATAAAATTTTGATTCTCTGTAACCTGCTTATTTGGGGGTAGAAAGTGACAATTATTGCATGCTTAGGGAACCGTTTCAAACTTACAAAAAAACCCAAGTCAAGCTGATGACAAACATTGACCTTATTAGCTATGTTTCACTCAGATGTGATTTTGCAGATTGAAGTTCCTGTCCTGAGACCACTAGAGAATAGGGGATAATAAGCACTGCCAGCACTAGCGAACGTGATGTCAGTGTACTGCTGCCTGCTTGTTAAGTGATCGCAAGGCTGGATCTGAAAGCTTTTTTGTGAAAGTCGCTGGCTCTTTCACGGTTCCATCAAAAGTACAACTACTTCAACTGTGTTAAAATGCCTTAGAAAAAATATTAATACAAAGTAAAAAAAAAAAAAAAAAAAGTCTGAATATAATCCTGAGATGACAGAATTGGTTTCTTCATCTCAACAGATTTCAGTTAATAACTGAATTTTCTTAAATGCCCTTAAAGCGTATTACCTTCATCATTCTGTTTGAATTGTCCTTTTGAAAGAATGCAACAAAATGTATTTCCATAAACAAAGGAGAAAGTATAGAAGTGAATATGTAGCCCTCAATAAATACACCTGTATTGCTTTGATAATTATAGGTGTGTAGGTTTAGAACTCAAATAGTTTGTATTCTTTTTTATATAAAAAGGAATTATTGCCACATGAAAAAAGTTTTGCGGTATTGCACAATACTATTTTATATGCATTAGTCGTTAAGTTCCTCTCTGATTTTGTCAGCATGCTGCCTGTTTTAGAAAATTTGGTTTCTTAATTTAAATGTTTTGTTACAGGAGTCGTTTTTAATCTGTAAGTCAGGTGATTGTGGAACAACGTTTGAGCAACTCCTAAAATTTATTCTTTTAACAGGTGTACTAGAACTATTTTATCTTCCTTTTCTACTTTTTCCCCTTGTAGTCACAAATACCAGTAGAGTTTTTCCTTAGTCTTTTTGTCTGCTTTTTTTTTTGTTGCCTGTTTTTTTAACATTATCTAAGATTATTTTTTTATGCTTTCCATTAATGTAATTACTGATCACCAGTGATAGTTTCAGTTTTTTCTCACAGCTTCCAAGTGCAACAAGCTTTTTTGAACATTTTTCACTTCCAGTAGCTCTTGATAAGTTTTTCAAGTAAATGTATTCTTATTTAATTTACAGTATCAAAGAAATAAAAATCCATGTGGTTCAAGGGAAATTCTGATGATACATATGGGAAAGTTACTTGGAATCATCTTGCACGTGCACTCTAACCAACAAACTTTGTCTGCCTTCCATCCTCCTTCACCTCCTCTTGTCAATACAAGTAGAAAGCTGAGCCGTATTAAGGATAGGCAGGAGCAGTCGCATTGTTGTCTACAAACTTAAGCTCTGAAATGTTTTTTTTCAGACTTTGAGAAAAACACACAGCAGTACAAATATTTAATGTCTGTTTCTTTCTTCCCTCCCCCCCTCCCCCCAATTATAGTCTGTACAGGCCAAAAAAGACTTAAAGATGCTCAGGGAGGAGGCAGCTCCTCAAAAAAGCAGAAAAGAAGCCACAAAACATCTGTGAACAACAAAAAGAAGAGTAAAACTAGTAAGTACGGCTGCTCAGTGTGAAATGAAATGTGTGAAAGTACAGTGTCATTTCTTTGAATAATGGTAGGAGATGAAGTCTGGAAATAAAAAACGTATTAAAACAAAATGTTCTCATTGGGGAATTCTTAATGCTGTTGAAATGAAGAAACTACTCTTGCTGAATGCTGAAGTGGTTTTAAATGTCTTATGTTATTTCTGGGCCTGTTTCTAAGAGGTTCTTAATATTGTGTAATTCAGAAAGACTAAGAAGAGTGAATATTTCACACCTGGTAGAATTCAGACAGGAATCTCGGTGGCATGATAGCTCCATGCTTTAGAGGGGACCTGAAGGCAATTCGTATTTTCCACAAGATGAGTTTTTAGAGGTTAATATCTCTTCCAGTAGCAAATACAAGAGTAATTCCAGAAAAATATAGGCTCTGTTTCCTTCCTATATCATCTGTTACATCTTCAGTAAATAATGCTTTTGCAGCTTTTTTGTTGTTGTAGAAGCCAATTGGAATAGATACCACAATACTGGGGAAGAGAAGCTTAATAAAAGCGGAGGTGCATTAGAGAGACATATGCACACGTGTTCGGGAGGCAGCAAGATTAATTACTGCCTCATCTCACTGTTAATAAAAAATACTAGAGAACAGTCAGCTGAAGAGTGAAGCTGGGAGGATAGCTGTAAAAAAGGTAGTGAAAGCAAGGATAGAAAGCATATGCTATGCCTTTTTTCCTCTTTCTTCCTCCCTCGTGTCCCCTTTTCTTTCTTTTAACAGCTTTTACTAAAAGTCTGTACTTTCTGGCCTGGTATTTCCTTTCACCCCACCCATCCTTCATGTTCATTGATCTCCTCTTCACATTTTCTCATCCTTTTTCATTCCATTTCACTAATCTCCTTCCATAATCCTTATTCCTTCCCTTACCCCAGGAATTAAAGTAACAAAACAAACTGAATTTGCAGAACTAATACACTGGTTTTAGCTTTACCATTGTTCCTTTTGATTTGGTGAGTTTATCCCTTTTTTCTCAACCTATGTCTTCGTCAGGATGCAAGCACTTCAAAGCTGGAGTTGTTTCTTGTACTGTGTACAGTCCTTGGTGTGTATGTGGTCTTTTTGTTAGGCTTCAGGCACTACTATGTGTCATAAGGGCAATAAATAGATAAAATGCGGAGCCAGTTGTAAGCAAAAAAACACTTTTTGCAAAATTCAGGTAAACCTGTTCAAGCTGCTTTTGTAGAAGCTTCAACTGTTGCCTTTGGATTAAGCCAGCAGACAATGGCAGCTCTGCAGCCTGCCGAGTTCTCATACCGTGTGTGTCTTGGTGTTCAGTGTCTCCAGTGTAGATCACCAGATCATAAAGACCCAGAACCAAAGGAGACTTGTAGGGTTCATTTTGTCAACACCTGAGGCAGATACAACTGGAGCATAAGTTTCTCTTGGTAAATATTAATTGAACATGTTTTTAAAAGCAGCACTAATGATGGAGATTATGCAGCTTCCCTAGGCAATTTATTCTAGTGCTTCTCTAGACTTCTGTTGAATTATAATGTCTTGCCCCTGCGTCCACCCCAGTTTTATTTTTGTAATGCTAAACAAACTTCATCCTCTCAATCATTACTCATAAATCATGTCTTTTAGACACGTTATTTTGTTACTCTTCTTTGGGCGATCTGATTAGAAAACTGCATTCAGTTCAGCCTGTTGCTTTATAGCCAGAGTTATTTCAGTGTCAGGTTAACGTCTTCTGCTTTGGATCAGCTGAAGATGTTTTTCTGCAATTAAAGAGTCTGATCATCATGTCTGAAGATTTTTGTAGATGATGTCACGCAAATTCGGATCACTGCTAGTTATTTTAGCACGGAAAACCTAAAATAAACGAAGGTGACATAAGGCTACGAAAAAGGCCATTTGCATACTCTCATTTCTGCTACACGTGCCTAGCACACACACTTTCAGCAATATACTAACCAGTATTCGGATGGGTTGTGGAGCCACAGGCTAGTCCTTTTATCTACCCTCTCACTCTGTTTGGTTCCCATAGGTCCACATAATAGCTGTGAATCTAGCTGCACAGCTATATACCCATTTTGTGGTCCTGTCTTTAGGCAAGAGTGATGCAAAGAGCTGTGTGCCAAGCTTCTATACCAGGATGGATTATATCCTTTTAGAGTACAAGGATTTTGGTCAAATAAACTCCTGTTACATGTAAACCAGCACAGGGGTAGCGTCTGATAACCTTTGGTTTGGGCAGGAAGGTTGCTTTGTTTTGTAACAGTCTGTCTTCTTGTTTCTTCAGCAAACAGCAGTGACAGTGATGAACTGTCTGCTGGTGAAAGTGTGTCCAAGTCTCAGTCAGCAAAATCAGTTTCTACTGGCATGAAATCTCACCAAACCAAATCACCCGCAAGAACACAATCTCCAGGAAAATGTGGGAAAAATGGAGAGAAGGAGTCTGATCTCAAAGAACAGAATAATCGTTTGCCCAAAGTTTACAAATGGAGTTTTCAAATGTGTAAGTATTTTCTTCAAAACATACCTAGTGTGGTCTTGCGCTATATTATAAGAAGGCTTTTTGAATATTTTGGTTTTTTTCCCCTAAAATTATTCCGTACTCAGTTTGCTTAATTTTGTGATAAATCCTGATGTCAGGATTTTTTTTTTTTTCTGCAAATGCAGTGCAGGAAACCGCCTATATCACACTCTTCTGATACTGTTTTTAGATATGGCTCCTGTGCTGACTTGCTGTTCTTGCCGTCCTGTGCAGACCTGTTATTCTGGCCTGAATTTTATCCACTATATGTACTTCTTGTGTTGATGTTTTCTTGCAGTTTTACTCCTCGTTCTCTAGTTATTGTTCAGCCACTTAACTTTTTCCCCGTTCATTTTGCCTTAGAGAACCAGGAGACGTTTACTATTTCTAGTACTAAGAACTTTCAGTGAGTGTGTGTCAGTCAGCTCTAGGTACGCGTATAGCTAGGGGTGAGCAGTATTGAAAGGGTCGTGCATTTGCCTATCTGAAAAACAGTTCAGTAGCTTATTAATGCCTCTATTAATGCAACTTCTTAATTGGCTCTGTGTGTGTCTGTATGCTGTTGCAGCATTATTTGCAGTGGGAAGAAAAGAGAAGTAAGATAAATTATTAGGTGATTGAAGCCTTCTTCCTCAATATAACAATAAGCAAACAATTGAAAATAATTATTTAAAATTGAAAACTTGCTGGTTTTAGCCCTCTCTCGTACAGCATCTGGGTATTTAATTGTCTAGTCAGCAATAAATTATTGTCCTTTGTACCAGCCATGGATGTACAGCATCGCTTGGATTGCTTTCTCTTTGCTTTTGAAGGTCAATTGAAACTGTGTGGCGTGAGTGATTTAAGTTGCTTCTTAAAGTAATCCATAGTATCTCGTGCACAAATGACCTTAGTGTATGTCAAGTTTCTGAAGTTCTCAGAGCGTTATGCCTTGCTTTTCTCTGTGCTCTGTCCTGGGCTGTGTGAAGGCTGCTGTTGCCCACAGCCTAATATAGTTGTGGCTTTTAGTCCTTTGGTGCTACCTTCATTGCAGGTGGTTGAAGTGCATTCTGCACGTCACAGCAGTTGAAATCATTCTTAAATGTCTTTGAATGGAGTATCTCCGGTCTGGCTTACCCGAACTGAACCGACATATTTCCCACAGCTGTGTGCCACATTGTGGAGAGCTCCCAGCTGGAAACAGCCAGAGGGGAAGCACCTGTGCTTACCATGTCCATTGCCATCCCTGTGTGGGATGCCAGCAAGGAGGTCCTGCATAGTTACGCCTTATGGCCCATGTGCCATGGACTTGATTAGAACCACCCCACGGTTATTCAGATTCCTGTTGTAACCTGCTTGGTTTTTAACAACAGGCTCAAAGTTTTGGCCCCTGTGTTTTCACCAGTTGTCTTGATTTTATTTTTTTATTTTCCTTTCTATGGGGACAGGAATGCATGTGTTTTCTTCCTCTCCCACTTCCTTAAAAACAAAACAAGTGTATCTTTGGTGATATCTTTCAAACAATAATAAAAAATGAACAAAGTTTATGATAATGTTTGTGTAGTGGAGGGTGTCCCTGCCCATGGCAGGGGAGTTGGAACTAGATGATCTTTGAGGTCCCTTCCAACCCTGTCCATGCTGTGATTCTGTGATAATGAACAGCAGCTGCTGTTGCTGTGTTTCTTGGCTTTCCTGTCTGCTACCTCAAAGCACATCACTAAGATTCGAATACTTCCCATTGCACTGATACCAGAAGTTTTTGGAAATGCTGCAATACATTAATTAACAGAGGTTGTTTAACTTGCAGCTGACTTGGAAAATTTGACTAGTGCTGAGCGCATAACAGTTCTCCAAGAAAAACTGCAGGAAATCAGGAAACATTACCTGTCCTTGAAATCTGAGGTGGCTTCCATTGACCGAAGAAGAAAGCGCTTAAAGAAAAAAAGAGCGGGAAAGTAAGTGCTGGGACCTAAATCCTACTTATAGAGGGCTAAATTGCATGTCATGTTATTAAGGTGTTAACAATAATTGGATAATTTTTTGGGAGATGTGTGCCAGTAGGAGTGTGGTTTTGTTTGTTTTTAAAAAACAACTCTATACAGTTATTTTGTGATCTTTAGAAGGTACAGTTCAGATATCCAGGGACTATGTAAGGGACAAACATTAAAAAAACATGCAATCTATTTAATTCTGTTTAGGCAGAACTACTTTGTACAGAAAAAAAATATACAGAAAAAGAAACTTTTCTAAGCAGCGAACAAAGCATCGAAGGTTGTTAATAACTTAAAACTTTTCTTCAAGTTCCACAATAATTTACTATAGTATTGCTTGCATGTCTAGTTAGTGCCTTCCCCTTAGGTTAAGTGTTTTGTTTTATGAGTTGAAGGGAAACCATCAATTAAATCTCTCATTTCCCTGAAGCTGCTTTACTTATTGCTGTAGGGAATGTTCTAGTGTGCCTGCTTCTAGCAGCATTAAAAGGATTATTTTCTCCATGTCTCGTTTATGTGCACATTTAAGAGTTCACTTGAGTACGAAAAGAAATACTGAAATGCCACATGTAGTAAGATTTTATGGCTGCAACCATCACATGGGAACTGCAGTTGCTTCTTGGCTGCCGGAGCAGGGTGTATGTGCAGATTCAGTGCTGGGACAAGGCCCTGCCTGTGCTGATTCCCACAAGAAACAGGTTGGCTGTTCTTGCAGGGCAGGAATGAGCTCTGGCATCCACTGGCTGGGCCTTTGATCTAGGTGGCTGGTGAAGGAGGGCTGCAAGGAGCAATGCCGTGCTGCGTTGCACATGGCCAAAGCTGTCTCTCAGAGTATTTCCCACAAAAACTAGGGAATGGAAGCTTTTTTTCTTCTTGATTACTAGACATGAGTTGCTGGAGTCAGTATATACCAGTGCTGCTTGTTGAATGGGAAAACATTTTTATTGCTTAATTTGTAAATTCTTATAACCTGTGTTTTCCTCTTCCTGTGCAGGTGCTGCTACTACATCATCTTCCTCCTCATCACCTTCCTCTAGTTCCATTACTGCTGCAGTTATGTTAACTTTAGCAGAACCATCTATGTCAAGTTCATCACAGAATGGAATGTCAGTTGAGTGCAGGTGACAGCAGGACTTGCCAAAGCACTTTGCACTTAATGGCTGCTGAGGGCCACTCTTTTTTTTTTTTCTTTTCTTTTTTTTTTTTATACTGCACAGTGGCACAAAATTCAGACAAGCACTATTTTGTATTTAAAGTTGTTTCTTGACAAGCTAACTTTGCACTTAAGTGCACTTTTATGAAGAAAAAGTACAACAAACTGCTTTTCCTCAAGCAATAATTGTTTCCAACTTGTCTGGGAATTGTAAGTCCAGTGACTCGAAGGCCTTCCACTGTGGCAAATGGAGGCTGTTCACTGCCTGTAGAGACAGTACATTAAGCATATAGTTGTTGGGTTGATCTAAAGAAATGTGGTAAGGCTTACTGTATTCCCTGGTATTTTGTTAAAGCTGGAACATTTGATATTTTTCCATTTATTTATGACAAATATTGAACCTATTTTCATTTGTACAAGCTAATTGTTTTTTAACTGCTAAGTCACCTTATAGTGGCTTTAATTGTATACGTCAAGCACATGTATTCAATTCAAAACCTGCAGTTAGTAGGATGTTTGACATCAGTCCTGGTAACCAAATATGAGAATTCCTTTAAAAAAGAAAAAAAAGACTGACTAATGTTTACAGGTTTGAATTAGGCTTAAATAGGTTACTCTGGGTTTTAAGAACCCATTAATTGGAATGAAACTACTGTACTTTGCCATTTTTCTATAAAACAGTATTTTTTTTTTAATTTTGATAAAATACATTATGAAAAAGAAAATGGCTAACAAACTGTATTAAATCTTAATGTATAAAGATTGTATTTAGCCAGTTTAAAGTGTATATTTATTCATAATGGATTATAACAGTTATATTTTTGTGTTTTCTTGTAAATGTTTCTTTTCCCTTAAAGCAACAAATATTTCATTTGTAATGCTTATTTTATTACGAGCTTCAAGGAGAGGACTTCAAGACAGAGCAAGGTGTGAAGTTATAATTTGTGGTTGCTGATATGAACACTGCCACAAAATGGTAGTTGTTTTTAAAACAAATAGCTAGCTGAGTGGTAGACATTTAATTTTTTAAATGCCTTGTACAAATTCCAAAACCGACTTCAAACTGTTTTCACTTGTATTGATTTTATGTTGTATGGATCCCAAGCTCTCTCCTGTTAATTATATACCTTTGTAAGACATTTGTATATTGCGGAAGTGTTCATTCAAGCTATTTAATACCTGGCACTGTTAATACACAGTACTTTATTGTACAGATTGTTTTACTGTTTTAATTGTAGTTCTGTGTACTTCTTTTGCCTGGGGAAATAGGGGCTGGCATGTTTTTCTTTGTTTTCTGGCAATACAACATGTAAGAATTCAAAGCATTTTGTTTGTAGATGCTAGAGTGTCAGAATCCTTTACATTTGACTTTTCTAAGAAAAGCATTTTCAGTCTTCGTAGTGTGTGCTTAAGGTTAACTGATTTTATTGAAAATGGTTTCAAAGTATTCAGAATTGTACAGGACTGTAAAAATTTGTTGACAAACATTGAAGGAAAAGCTTATAGAAAAAAGCTATAAAATATATATTAGGTTCTGCAGAAAATGGAGAATTATGTAATATATTGTACAAATGTAAGCAAAGGCCTCTGAAATAAAATGCCATAGTTTGTGAATCCCTGATTTTGTTTCTAACAGTTTAATTAAGCAACCATAGTGTGTTCATTAAAATGACATCAAGCTGCAGAATCAGTTTAGCAAATGATCTTTGATATGGTGTAATAGGCACATAAAGATAAGCCGGAGCAGGTACATTGGCCTAATTTTCCTCTTAGCGATTAATTCAAATTCATCCTCTTTTTCAGCAGAAAGGGAAAGCTTCGCCCATTGAGATCGTTCAGGCAGCGCCGGCTGAAAAAAAGATGAATTGTGATTCACGTTAATTCAGGTAGTTTGGAAACGTACAAGCAAGCCCCTGAAAATATTTGCTGACTTCTAGTATTGACTGCCTCAAGATCAGATTCAGTCGAAGTGAAACTGAATAAAACTTTTTAGTGTTATCTGCTTACGTCATGCCTGGCTGCAGTTCAGTTGACCGAAATACTGTTGCACCTGCAAAATGATAGATGACTGATGAGGCTGAAAAATGACAAACGATGATAAGCTTTGGAAATGTTAACTGTATTAATAGTTACCAG
This sequence comes from Tauraco erythrolophus, assembly GCF_009769465.1. Lineage (NCBI taxonomy): Eukaryota > Metazoa > Chordata > Aves > Musophagiformes > Musophagidae > Tauraco > Tauraco erythrolophus. Next base: position 87,645,599 of record NC_141466.1, on the reverse strand, counting down.
TGATCTGAGACTGACAGGAGTAATTTTAATAATTTCAGTGAGGCTACTCAGAGGATAATATTTGCATATGTTTTAAGTTCAGCAGAATCAGAGTCGTAGTAGTTCAGTTCTGCCTTTCAGTCTCAGTGGGCGTAACTGGTATTGAAATAACTGGGAACTACATCTGGGCAAGCAGGAGCCAGTTCAGCTCTCCACTCACTGCTCTTTCGTTATCAGCTCTCAGTTTTAGTGCCAGCATTTTTGCTTTGATGTGACAATTGTGTTCTATGAGAGGATTTGTTTGTTAAAAAAAGGGATCAGTAGTCACCTCCCCACTCCCAAACTGAGTTTTTGCATACATACGATTTTTGCTGTTCTTTAATACAGAGATTATTTAATTTTTTTTGTGCTTCTCATGCAGTTTAATGACTAGTCAAAAATCCGTTCTGGATGTTTTATATTGCACCTCTCCTGTGAAGCGTGTGTGTAAACAGCATTCTCCAGGTCCATGTTACTTGTGTCCCAGTGGTTACAAAGGAAGGTACGTTTGGCAAACTGCTGGCTAGGCAATTTTATCCTGTGTTCCAGTGAGTCAAATCCGAGCTTATTTTCAGGTTACATACTGTAATGCAGCTTTAAACGTGGGTGTGCTCCCTGCTTGGCATGCACACTGCACTAGCAGCTGAGAAAGTCTCATCCCAGCAGCAATTGCTGGGCTCCGAGTGCCTGCTCGGACCACGACCTGAAAGGCAAAGTGGGACAAACTGCCCCTCCTTTATCCCTGGCACCTGGGCCATGCGACGGGATCAGTTCCGCGCACCTCGTGTTTGATTGTGTTGGAAACAGCTGAGAGTGTAGACTGTCCGCGTACGCTGCGAGAAAGCACGCCTTGTCTGAAGGCGTCTGCGCTGCTCCCGACTCCCTTTATTTACAGTCTCCACCGATGCTTGTGCGTACTCGTTACTGATGCTTGTGCGTACTCGTTACTGTGTAGTTTCCATCACGCTATGGAATTTGTGTCGCCGCAGGGCCCAGACTGGCGCTCTGGCAGAGCTCCTGAAGGCTGCCTGCCTTCTGTTGAGCTTCAGCAGTCACAGGTGTCTGAAGTGTCAGCCAGCTCAACTCTCGGCCGGTGTCGTTCTGATGTATTTTGATGGTTTGGTTGGTTCCGCCCACCTGTGTCACCTATGAAACTGCTCTGTTGGGTGAAGGTGGATTGCAAAGGCCAACACAAGCAGTGCGGCAGCCACTTGCCAGTTTTTGAGAAGTTGTGTAATTCGCTTGGGCTGACCCCATCAATGAGGGTCCCTACTTTTCCTGGCATCCAGAAGGCCAGACATGGGATGTCCGGTGCATGTGTGAAGACTAACGCTTTACCTTCATTCTATAGCTGGATTACGTGTTTTTTGCCTTCAATTGCCAACAAAACTGCTACCACTGGCAGTTCAGAAAGGGTCTGAAGTACATAAAATGCTACAACAGAAGAGCTGTTCCTATTTGCTTCAGCCTTTGAGTGCCTGGTAATTTTCTGTGCCTTTCCAATTATTATTACATCATCTAGCATTTAAAATTACATTCTGGACAGGCAGGTCTAAAGGGAGATCCCAATTAGGTGCTTGATTTCAGAGTTAGTAACAGATCAAAATTTCTTGTGCATCAGCTGCACTGTGGCCTGGGTTGGAAAATTACCTATTTTAGAATTAACGTAACAAAAAAGGGTCTTTTCCAGTTGGATCAGTTACTCAGTCCTATCCGTGTGTAGCTGCAGCAGCAAGATGATCCAGAGCACTTACCTCTACTGGCTACAGAGTGAAGCTGGGGGAAAGAGGTACGACTGGTTCTTCCTTTTCCTACAGTCCTTGAATGCCCCGTGAACTACTGGGTTGCAGAGATTTTTTTCATCAGAAAAATGCTCACATTCTTTAAAAGCCTGCTGCAGATCCCAAGTACAGATGGGCAGTCAGGTTCCTTCTGGATTGTCTCAAGTGATGCCGTGGGACGATCTCTCCGGTGGTCTAGTAATTGAAGACTCAGCAATAACTGCTTCACCATCTGTGGCTCTGTGCTCCTTCTGTAACTCTGGTTTGTTGTTAACGCGTACCGAGTCTCTTTCAGACCAACACGTCATGGAAACCATTCACTTTTGGGTGCTCTTCACACCCCACGCTCTTTGCATTTTCTAATCCTTTTCCCAGTTTGTCTCAAGGTGAGCTACTTTAAAAGGGGCTGCCTGAGCGCCAGAAGGACGCCTTCTACCTGTGAACGTAAGCGTTGGGTCATCCACCTGGTGACTGTGCACCTTAATGGAACGGTTTGAGGAAGTCCTTTTCCACAGGCTTCAGTTCAGTTTCCCAGCACCAGCGCTGCCGGAGCACGAGGCAGCCTGGCACAGACCGAAGGCGTCAGTCTGGGACCGTGCTGGGCCACCTGGTCCCTGCAGCCAGTCGGGTCTGGGGCAGCTTTGGAAGCGGAGCTGTGTAAGGATCGTGGCAGTGCTGCACACAGGCCAGCAGCCCTCTGCTGAGCCGTGCTGGCTGGCTCGGAGCTGCAGTGTCAGCTGGGCTTCCAGGTTGGGGTTTTGTTCATCAGAGCGCTGGTAAGAACCAGTGAGAACTTCTTGCTGCTTTCCATTTAAGCTCGCTCAAGGACGACGAGAACATCTCACACTTTAACTGGTGGTCTGGGGAGTTGTGTGGTTGGTTGGAGTTGTGGAGTTTTTTTGTTGTTTGTAGTTTTTTTTGTGGTGGTGTTTTTTTAAACTTCATCCTGGATGTGGGCAGGATAGCCATCGTGAGGATACATTCAGACAAAAGAAAGGATGCCGTAAGAAGTACTCCCACAGCAACATGCGGCACAGGAAGTTATTCTTTCCGTAGACAGCAGCAACGTTATTTTTTAACCACTTGTGGCACTCTGAGCCACTTCAGTGACGTTAAGTAGAAGCAGCTTGAGAAGACAGAAGCGATGGCAGAATAACGTCCCTCTCCCTTCCCAGACGGAGCTGAGGGTCTTGGAAAATAAATGAAACAACGTGTCACACGACATCCCCCCATCGGCCATAGCTGATGTTTTATGTTTTCACGTTGCTGCCAAGCAAAACGGGCAGCTTTCGCCCCGCGACTCCGTGGGGCCGTGGCGATGCCAAGGCCGGGCTCCCAGGCCGGGGCGCGGGGCAGGTTTCCGGCGAGCGGAGGGGCTGCCGCCCTCGCACGGCCCGGGCCCGACCCCTCACGACGCGCTACGAGCGCGGCCCCGGTGCGCACCCCGCTCCGCCCCACCGGCACCACCGCCCGCGGCGGCGGCGGCGGCGGCGGCTCGCCCCGGCCCCGCGCGCCGGAAGTGACGCGCGCCGGGTGCACTGGCCGCACTCCGTGAGCAGCCATGAGGGGCGGCCGGAGGCGCGCGGAGCCGCAGGACCCGCCGGCAGCGGCGGAGAAGGAGGAGGAGGAGGAGGAAGGGGAAGGCTTCGCCGCGCGCCCTCCCCGCGCGCGGGGGCGAGGCGGGGCGGCCGCGGTGGCGCGGGCGGAGGAGTACGTGGTGGGACAGGTGGCGGGCAGCCTCCGGCCGGGCCGCCCGCCCGCCGCGCCGCTCGCGCGCCTCTTCAGCGCCGCCGCCGCCCCGCCCGTGCTGCTGGCCGTGGCGGCGGTAAGCGCCGCGCTCCTCCGGGACACCGCGGGGCTGCGGCGGCGGCGCTCCCGGTCCGGCTCGGGCGGTGGGTGCCCCCAGCGGGGCGGCTCCCTGCTGCCTTGCGCGTTCGTGCCCGGGAGGGGCCGAATAAGGGTGTTGGTGGGCGATGGGCGGGAGGGCAGCGGCTTCCCGAAGTTATCCGAGGGCGGTTCCTCGTTGGAGCGCACGGCCGCGGGCGCCTTTCGCGGTGTGCTGACCCGGCGGTCGTCCCCTCTGGGCTGGAAGTGCCGGGATGAACGCGGGCGGGCGGGACCAGCGGGGTGGGTGCCAGTGAGCGGGCAGGTCTGGGTGTCGGAAGCGCCGCTTCTTGCAGTCGGCTTCAGTTAGTGGCACTCCAAACAAATTACGATATATAAAATAGTTGTGGGGTGGTTTGTTGGGTTTTTTTTTAAAGGAAAAGAAGAAAAGAAAGCGTACAGAAGAAGTGGAGAAACCATCAGAAGACCAGAGCTCATCCGTTGTACAAGAACCTCCTATAAAAGCAAAGAAAGCCAGCAAGAAGGAACTTTCAAAAGCAGAGAAAAAATTGGCCAACAGGTGAGTAGATGATCCTTTCTTATAGTAAGATTAAAAAAAAACAATGTCTAGATTAATCATAAGATTATGAGTTCAGTGAAACAATAAAGTTCTGTTCTACTGTTCGTCTTGAACTTTGTGTTTAAAAAGATTATTTTTAAGAAGACTGTGAAAATTTTCTGTAGTTTGCCCCAGAAGGTAATAAATACTTCCAACTTTTTGAAGTTTTGGGTCCGTGAAGTGCAAGTTCCCTGTTGGAGAGCTAACAGGGCTAGAGGTTGTAGACTTAGACAAAAAGTCCTCTCTGGCACAGGATCATGCTCTCTAACTGTGATTGGCTTTGTCCAACAGACCCGTAGTCAAAGAAAGGAGCAGAGGTGGTTGTCCTTGTCACGCTTGCCCTCTGCTGTGACACAGAACTACTCTGTTACACTGTCCCTTCTCTTAGATACACAGGGGTGAACCAAGACCCTGTCAGTGCAGGCAGGAAGCTTGTCTCTGTACGGTGAAGTTTGGGTAATGAGGTTTGCTCGATAGTAGCCTGAGGCTAACACCTTGTCCTCTCTCTGTCACTGTCTCTCCTTGCATCTTCCATGCCTGTGAAACGTGTTTGCTGTTTTGGTGTTGGTAGGTAGCCTTCCAGAGGCTTCTTCACATCTGTTCGTGCTATTCTGGCAAGTTTGAATAGACAGAGATTTTGTTAGTGCATGGATGGATCCCAAAGGATTGGGTTTTTTGAGTGTTCTGGATACTGGGAAGAAGTAAATCTCTCATTAGTTCTAGCATGCAAAGATGATTTTTTTTTCCCTTTCAATTTTAGAGGGTATCAAATTACTTAATTCTGAATTCTTTCTTACTCATACTGAATAATAAACGCAATGTCCTGGGGACAGCAAATACTTTTCCGTGTTATGAAATGGTCAGATACGATTGTTTAATACATAAGCAAAACAGTATTTGAAATTTTATGTTTAACATAATTTAAATTGTAAGTTAAAATATTTATCTTGGAGGCTTTAATTCTTTGACCTTGAAAACGCTGTTTTTTTTCCCATCAGTTATAATTTGCTTGTCTTTTTTCTGATAAGAGAGAGCGCTTTGGAGCGGGCAGATGAAGAGGAGGAGCAGAAATTATTTCAAAACAAGGCAAAGCAAAAAAAAGGGCCTTCTCATGCCGTCGCCAAAAGTGTTGTTAATTCAGATACAGGCACTGCTATAAAACAACAAAAGGAAAAGAAGGTGGTTGATGAAACGATAAACAGAAGAACAGTGTTTGTTGGAAACTTGCCTGTCAACTGCACTGTTCAGGTATGCGAGCAGATTCTGTGAGCTAAAGGGATGAAAAGAATCACAACAGTCCTTAGTTTGAGGGGATGTTTCCAGCTGAGAGGTCAGACACGTTTGTGACTGAAATTGCTTTTTGGGAAAGTAGGAATTAGTGCTTGTTATCAGAAGCCATGAGAGGCAGTCTCTTCTGTTTTACTGGAGTTGGGCTTTTTACAGCAGTAGATGCAGTGGCTCTATCTTCAGTAGAATTGGTTGGTTTCTTTTTCAGTGAAAAATTACGTAATAAATGAGGACCACAGTTACAAAGTTAGTCCTCTTCTAATTTGGAATGCAACTGATACTCAGATTGTTGCATAAAATATGTTAAATTCGTACTTTCTTCCATCGAAATGGGTATGAATTCAGCAACCTGTAGAATAATAAGCTGCTACAAGAAACACAGAAAAGGTTACAAATTACTCGCATGTTTTTAGTAGCCAAGTAAATTGAAGATAGTGTAAAAACAATCTTACTAATAAATATTCAACAATAATTCTTATTAGCAGGATGCAAAAATGTAATGAATATCTGTGGTATCTTCTGTTTAGGCACTGAAATCTCTTTTTAAAGAGTATGGACCAATAAAATCCATTCGATTCCGGTCTTTGGTACGTTATTTCCTCTGATGTTATGTAACAGATTTATTTTTTGGTCTTAAAGGGTGGTATTCATAAGGCTCGTGTCTTCGTTAGTTCAGAAGTGGGTTTGAGTGTGTATTTTTTGCCATTAGAAGAAGTCTTGCAGATTTTACCACCGAGGCATTGTAGATTCATCTTTCCTTTCATCGTGTTTTACTCTTCCTGTAGCAGCAGTTGGTAGTGTCAGAGCTGTATTTTCTCTGGAAGAAGAACACCTTGATTATTGTTCATTTAGCTAAGGTATTACTTGCCTGTTTTTAAATCATAGTAGCAAAGACACATTGATTATAAATCAGTACTGCTACTCTGTGAAATAGTTGAAGATAACAGTCTTGGAACTCAAGAAACAGACAAAGTCAAAGCAAGCTGTGTAGTTCTGAGGTCTTTCTAGATCATCTCTCGGAATAGCCACTTCCATCATTTGCTCACTGCACTGGCTACGTTGCTTTGGGTGGGAATGAATGGTACCTGTTTGAATTCCACTTTGTCTTCAAGAACAAATGTTTGAGATAAATGGACACTAGGCCCACTTAACTAAAGCTCTTTTTATCTTAAAGGTTCCAGCAGAAGATACTTTATCGAAAAAGTTAGCAGCAATAAAGTAGGTTCCTCTTGTGAATTTCATGCTTTATTTTTCAAGGCAAAAATATTTTTTTTTAAGTGTTGGTTGTTACATGTTTGGCTATATTCATTTTTTAATATTGTCTTTCTTTGACTTTTGTAATTACCTTTGTGCATATTTAAGTTTTCTGGGCAAGTGAAGAAGAATTATGTGCCTGTTATACTAGTAATTCTTTATCTTAGGTTGCATTTCTTATATTTTAGGAAGGAGGAAGATGCTAATAGTCTTTAATTCCTTTGGATGTATTTATGAGCTGAGGAAGCTTGATCAGGGTGCATATACAGGCTGTATAGGATGTACGGTGAGACTGCCTTGAACATGAGGGGCTAGCTTCACCTTTCCAAGGAATGAAGTTACTGTGCACAAAACAAGAGGAGGCATAAAAGTGTTTAATGAGTAAAGTGCTTGTGCACTGCACATCATCGCAATTATTTGAACAATATGTGTCTTTTTCATGTTCCAGGCATAAGGTGCACCCTAATGCGAAGTTTATTAATGCTTATGTTGTATTTAAGGAAGAATGTGATGCCATTAAGGCTCTAAACAAGTAAGTGTCAGTTTTGTTCCTCATTCCCTGTTGAAGAGGTGGATTTACAAATTATTTTGAAGTACCTCCTGTCTTTTACTTGAATTGGAATAAAATGTTTGTTCAAACTTAAATTTGTGCTTTGCAGTGGCACTGTAGATTAAGAAACACTCATTTAATTTTTAAAACTTTTTTGCTTTTGGCTACAAAAGAAATGGAACAGAAATTGCTAGTGGATTTCACATCAGAGTTGACATTGCATCAAAAACCAGTTCGGTAAGTAAGATGTGTGACTAGAAAACCTCTTTTCTGGTGTGTGGTTTTTTGTTTGTTTGTTGTGGGTTTTTTTTTTCTGTAACAGATAACTTACTTTCTTATATCTCTTGTTTTCTTTAGCATGACAATAAACGATCTGTGTTCTTGGGAAATCTCTCATATGGTAAGCCTAAAATGGATTGTTGTGCATCGTTAGTTAACATTTGTGGAACATGTTGCTGTCAGGGATCTTTTATTAATTGATACTCAGGGTAGCACGTTTAAGTAACTGAATATCTTTTGCTGGAATTAACTTTTTAAATAGAAGTTTTATTTTTTAACCGAAACACCTAAAAGGATCTTAAGTCTCTGGCAAGTTCTGCAGGTTAGTTATTTTCTTTATTGTAGCTAGAACTGCAAGCACTTTTAGTTCTTCTTGTCGCTTGATGTTTTTTAAATAGATGTGACTAAACTGCATAGGCCGTAGCTTTCTAAACTGTTAAACGTATACTGGTGCTTCCGAGTGGTACGCAGTGGTGGCTTCTTGTTCTGATGCTGGCTGTGAGCCACAGGGTGAGTGTCTGTGCAGGCAGCCGTTGGCAACGGGTTGTTACCCGTGTGGAGGTGCTTACTGTGTAGTCGAGGTCAGCGCTTGATGAATATTCCACTGCTTCTGAGCAGACTGGAGAGTAGGTGAAGGCATCGCCATCAGGGGTGGTCTGTGTGAGGGTATCGATGGAGTCAGGATGCTTAGGACGAGCGCTTTGCTTGGGGGTGGTGTGGATGCGTAAATGCACAGGGTGAAGGCATGCCCCGTGCCCGCGGCCTGACACAGAGCCGGTGTCGCGCTCCGCGGACAGTAGTGCTGGAACAGACAGGCTTTAGACTGCAGCCTGTCTGAAAATCTGGGTAGATGGCAAATCTAATCGTGGTGACATTACCAATGCCTTTTGTGTGGAGCTTGAGTAACTACTGTGCATCCTGCAGAAAAAAAAAAAAGGATACTTGCTGTGCTCTGAAAATGACTTCAGCAGCTCAAACCTGTCTCAGCACATCCAAGTCCCATTGCTGTACTTACACCTGTACTATGAAGTTTAGCCTCTCCCCTTAGCAGAGATGACGATGACATCTGTGTACAGGGATTTACCATAGCCTGAAGCGTACCTGTACAGAAAAGAGAACAACCTGTATTTTTGTATTGGTGCATGATACTTGCTTGTTCGCAGAGACATGAGACCAAGGCGGCCTCACTCATCCGGCCGTTATCAGAGTAACCGCACAGCAGCTGTGGTTGGAAGCTGTAAGTCCCTTCTCTTCCACTCAGCTAAAATTCACGATGCAGTCAAGGAGCACTAGACTTCAAGAACTGCCAGCTCAAGCTGGTTATCGTCAGCATTAATTCTTAGAAAGTCATTCTGGCATAAGAAGGAGCTCCAAAAATGTCGCACAAAGCTTAATTTCTACTATGTTCAAACCATAAATGAAATTACTTGAAAAATATATGTTGGTCTTTGCCTTCATTCTTATTTGTGATTTATGTTGTACTTACTCTTCAAAGATGGAGAATCAGTAACTGTCAAAGTAAATAGCCCTTCATAGTCTGCATTGTTAACTTGCTGGAATTTTCCTGAACCACTGATATTTGTGGACCTATATACGTTTACATATTAATATATGTGTTTAAATACGTATGTTTGTGTACCTGAATTGGTGAAAACGAAACATTTGGATTTGGGCCAGGCTTCTAAAGCTGTGTGCCTTACTGAAGAGGCATCTGTTTCATTGTGCTTGCCTGCAGACATCAGCGACGATGCTGTGCGAGAACACTTTTCCGTCTGTGGAAGTGTGGTAGCAGTGCGAGTTGTGAGAGACAGAAAGACCGGCTTGGGCAAAGGCTTCGGCTATGTTCTCTTTGAGGTACGTGTGAATAGTGCACTTCAGGACATTGGGAATACTTCGAAATCTGAATTGGGATTTGCCTTTATGTCCTTCTAAATTTTTTTTCTGTAGTAATTTGGTTTTTATTTGTGTATGACATTAAATGGTAGTGTTGTTGTGTATGTTAAAAGCAGCCTGGAAGACCAGTTCTGTGGAAGCAGACACAAAGCAAACTGGTTTAGGTTATGTACAAAGAAAAGTTGTAAAACGTTGGGGTGAAAGAAAGGAACTTTAAGGGAAAGACTTAAAGGAGGGACGGGTGAGTTCGCTTGGTGCAACTGCAATGTTCTATTTTTCACGTGTGGAATATGAGTGGAATTCTTTCCTGCAGCTAGATTGCTTCCTGGCTCTCTGTTTCGGATTCAGTACAGCTTGCTTTCTCATGGCAGTCTCCCAGATTCATCTTTTGTTTCCTGTAGCCCAGTACCTTTTTTTTCCCCCAGTTTTTCCTTGCAGCCTTCCAGTACTTAAAGGGGGCCTACAGGAAAGCTGGACAGGGACTTTTTACAAGGGCATGTAGTGATAGGACAAGAGGATTTAAACTGAAAGAGAGGAAATTTAGATTGGATCAAAGAAAGAAATTCTTCCCTCTGAGGGTGGTGAGGCACTGGAACAGGTTGCCCAGAGAAGTTGTGGATGCCCCTTCCCTGGAAGCGTTCAAGGCCAGGTTGGATGAGGCTTTGAGCAACCTGGTGTAGTGGAAGGTGGCCCTGCCCATGGCAGGGGGTTTGGAACTAGATGATCTTTGAGGTCCCTTCCAACCCAAACCATTCTATGATTCCTTCATCTCTCTGCCTCTATCTTTCACATCTCACATAAGCTGTTTTATAGCCCAGTTTCAAGTATCTGTGCTGCAGTGCGTGGGCTATGTGGGTGTGCTGGTGTTTCTGAGCAGAGCAGAGATGTTGTATCATTCAATAAACAAAGCAGCTTCAGTGCTCTTTATTGTAAAATCTTGCTTTCAAAAATTAAGGAAAGGCAACTACTTGTTTGAAAGCAATCAGTCGGAAGTAATGCTGCTTTTAAACTGAATGTCTGTTCTTGTAGAATACAGATGCTGTACATCTTGCTCTGAAACTCAACGAGACTCTTCTGTCGGGCAGAAAGATCCGAGTGAAGCGCTGTGGAGACAAGTGGAAAGCACCACAGAAAAGTCGAGATCAGTCTCGTGGTCCGAAGGACAGAGCTGGTACCACATTAAAAACCAAGCGGCGCTCTAACGATGCGTTTGTTGGTGAAAAAGCAGTCCCGTTGAAGAAGAGCGCTAAACCAAAAAGACTAAAAACTGTTCCCAGAAAGACAGCTGGGAAAAACAAACAGTCTTCTTGTAAAAATCCAACACACAAAAGTGTTCATTAGCCTTGTAAAGACTGGTGTACACTGGAGTGTTCTGTCATAAATTCTGTTTGCTGACACAGCTGTGGTTGTTGTTAGTATTCAGTCTGGGGATTTTGGCCACTCCCGGGAGGCAGCACGAGGTATGTGTCCGTACCCCAGTCACCGGACAGACGCGGCACGGTTTTACTGGAATATGTCTCCAGGAATATGTCTCTAGCCGAGGTCTGGCTGCAGGGTTACGGAGTTTTTCCGTTTGGAGTTGTGCAGAACTACTCGGAAGGACGACAGAAACCGCGGCTCGTGCAGACCGAGCCTGTGATGGTCCGCAGATCATTACCTAGACAGTCGTTCGGGGTTTTGTCCATTGTTAAGCTCCAGTTCACCGGGCTCCCGCCTTTCGGGCGGCGAAGAGCTGATGCCGGGGAGCGCCCTGAGGCCCGGCCCGGCAGCGGGGCGCTCCCCGGGGCGGGCGGGGACGGCGGTGCCGCCTTCCCGCGGAGTGTCTGCTCCGGTCCCCGCCGCCCTTCTCGGTTTCCCCAGCCATGTCCCTTTCCGGGGCGCTTCCCTCTCCGCCGCGCAGCTGAGGGAGCGGCGGGCCCGCCGGCGGCGGCAGGCAACCGGCCCGTCCGCGCATGCGCGGCGGGGGCGGCCGGCTTCCCCGCAGGCACTGGAGCAGGCGCCCCCTGCCGCCGCGGGCTGATGACGTCAGCGGAAGCGAGGCGGGGTCCTTTCTGGCTGCCCGCTCGCCCCAAGGTGCCTGCAGAGCTCGGCGCCGGCCGCGCGGCGGGCGGGAGGGAGGGGGAGGCAGCGGCGGCGCGGCGGGACGGGACGGGACGGGACCTTCCCCTCGGCGCCGGGCACGATGATGGTGGGCAAGACCAGCGCCATCGCGGCGGGCCTCTGCGGGGCCCTTTTCATCGGCTACTGCATCTACTTCGACCGCAAGAGACGGAGCGACCCGAATTTCAAGAACCGGCTGCGGGAGCGTGAGTGTCCGCGCCGCCCCTTCCCTTCCGTCGGAGGCCGCCGCCTCCCGCCACGGGCCGCCGCCTCCCCTCCCCCTCCGGGCCGGCCCGCGCGCGGGGGGCGAGAGGGCGGCACGTGGCGCCTCTGCAGCGCCGCCGGGGACCGGCTGCCGCCGCCCGCCCCCCCCCCCCCCGCCTGCGGCGTCGGAGGGGAACGGCCTCCCCGGCCTCCTCCCTGCGGGGGGAACCGCCTGGAGCCCCCGCCCCAGCCCGCCTTGCCGCGGTTACGGGGCGGGAAGGGCGCGAGTTGGGGCCGGGTGGCCGGGGCCAGACTGGGGCTGGCGGGCGGCGTTCGCCCAGGGGCGCTTGTGCGAGGCAGGCCTGGAGCCCGGCGGTCGGTTGCCTCTCGTCGTCGCGTTACCTAAACCAGGGGACGGGGCTTCGCGTCCGACCGTGTTTTCTGCCCTTTTTGTACTTACTGGGTGACTTGTGGTTTCCGCCTCAGAAGTTTGTCTTGGAAATAACTCACCTCCCTCTTTTTTTTTTAATTTTTTGGAAATCTTGTTACCTACACACTCAGCCATACTGTTATCGCCACTGCATTTACGTGACAGTATCTTTTTTTTGTTTTGGAGGACCGTAAAATAAAGCAGTACGATCTCTTATAGTGAATTTGTTGCTGTGGTAAGGCAAGAGTCGGTGGCAGCCCTCGGGTTTCATCTGCTGCATTCTTAACCCTCCTGGTAGCTCTGTTATTAGCTTCCAGGATAAGAATGAATGCCAGAGAAAACTGTTGATTAATCCAAAATGTAGAGCTCTTCTTCCGTGGCTCTTCATTATTTCACATCTTCAACACTTATTTAAATGCCTTGATAATTAGTGAAGGTTTTAAATGTAACTGTAAGCGTGGGTACTCAAATCATCCAAGGCACTCAGATGAATCATGAGAAATAAGCAGATACTTGTTGTGCTGGGTTGTTTCTGTTGTGGGAATACGTATAGTATTCCTTTGATAACTAATCTGAAGATAAGGAATAACCTTTCAGGTAAACTTTCTGGACAAGTAAACATAATGCGATCAGCAGTTTCATGGATGGAAGAGTCAGTAACTAGATGGGTTAAAAATGAATCATTTACCTGGTGATGTTTGAATGTAACTTAAACGCTTTTATTCTGCCTTAATGGATTGAATTTGTTGAGTGACCAGTGTTGACGGTTAACAGCGTATTTATTCCCCTTTCTGTAAGCTCTTCCACAGCAAATGGTGTCTTTCAAATACTTCATCTTCAGGCCTTTGCTCATGTATGCAGGATCTTGGATGCATACTTTTTGTGTGCCTTCCAAGTACTTTTTGCTCTGCAGTGCAAGTCATTCACTGTGAGTTTTTAGTATAGTAAACTGGTGTGTGCTTGTCTTGCACAAGCAAACTCGATTATTGGCAGTATAGTCAGCCATGCTCTTTTTATGGTGTTAAATACGTAATAGAGAAAATACTGGATTACATCAGATTTTTGCATTGCATTGTTTTAGTTATCTGAGCTTCTATCCAGTAATGTTCTGAGTAAACCTTAGACGTGCTCTGATTAAGAATTAACATTTTCTTTAAAGTGGAAAACCATTGTGGTTTGATAGGGGATGGCTGTTGTTGTTTGGAGGACGTCACTGTGTGACTTATGATCCTTGGACGTGATACACTGGGCTTTTAGTTGTGAGACTTTAGATAATATTAAGGAATTTAATTTTATTTATGTTTTTTAGTACCGTAACTGATTCTTTAGTGTGGATGCTTCTGTAGTGGTGCCAGTGATCTGAGTATTACAGCACTTTTACTGTTTTTTAAGGCTTGGGCTGTAAAATATTTGACTGAAAAAAGTTCAGTGCAGCAGCCAGTTGCAGTTCTTTAGATGAAGATACTAGATGACCTTTAAGGTCCCTTCTAAATCAAACCATTCTATGATATACTATTTCTCGGACAGCAGTAGGGGTATTTGATGAAAAACTTGTAGAAGCCACCTTTACAGCAGATCTTTTCCAGAAGCATTCTTAGGATAAGATAGTTTTTCAGCTTCTGTGATGCAATGTCACGAAAATCTGTGAAGGTCAGGAGATCCTATATGGCAGTGGATTGCCTGTTGTATTTGGTCAAGCACATGCTGGCAAATGAAGACCCAGTGCTTTTTTTGCCATCCCAGTTGTGTTGTACATCTCTTTGTGCTGTGTTAGGACCAAAGTTTACGTTACAAAGGCCCATCATGAAAATGAGGTGACCAGATTCAGGTTTCAAGAAAAAAAAAAAAAAATTCCTGGGAGGCTTGAAGAACTGATGGACTTTGGTTTTCCAGATGTCTTAGTGTTACTTATTTAGCAGATTTTGTGTTATTTTAGGTTTTCTTGTTGCTAGTTTGGGGGCATGTCCATATTTAATCTGGGGACCAAAAGATAACAAAGCTGTCTGGATCTGCTTAGTTTCCACAGCTGTCTTTTGAGATGGTAAGATGTTAGATGTGTTTGCCATTGGTGTTCTTGATTGTATAAACCAGAACTGTTCTGAATGCAAGTGTAGGCACTGATCTCTTCGTTCAGAGACAGCCAGAATTTCTGACTGTGCTGAACTTTGCCTCTGAGCACCTTCTGCCGGGACAGCTGAGCGAGAGGCAAGCAGTAGGCAGACTTCACGGGTGGGAGCTGAAGATGCAGACGGCTCTTTGGTCACTCTTTTCCTTTGTGAGACTGGTTTTGGAGCTGCTGGGGCAGCCCAGGGATTTTTGTAACCCGTACCAGCGCGTTGGGTTATCCGTTGGTTCACATTTGAAACTTATCCCCCATGTACGAGAGCTGTGCCCAAAGAACCTGTGAGCCACGTGCAGTTTGAGAGCTGCAGTTCAGCTTTCTGTTTTGGGTGGGTTCACATGCATTTTCTTGGAGGTCGCTGAGGGAAAACAGAAAGGTTGGTTTTTTTAGATGTGTGGGTTTTTTTTTTTCCCCAAAGCCGTTGCTTTTTGCTTGTATTACGAATGTAACTTCACTGTTGTTGCAAAGATGCTTTACAGCTAGTGTTACCAACTAGTGTAGGAAGAATTCCTAAATACCCTTTAGAGCTTTTTCTTTTTGGTAATTGTTTTAGCTAGTGGACTTAGAGAGAGACCTGTAAAAACATATTAAGAAGATGAAGAAAAATTGCATAGTAATTGGACTTGAAAGATTCTATAGGTCAGTGTTCAATTTTAAAATCTGGTGATTCTTCACATTCCTTTAGTCTTTTCAGATTAAAATATATCATTTCATGTGCATGCCATCAGTGGTCAAAAGCTTTTATTAAATAGTTGCAGTTACCAGCATGTCTTTTTTTTCTCTATTTCTGAATGCTCAACATGGTGACTGATACCTGTTGTAGTACTTTAAAAGATGTCATTAGTCGTGCCAAGAAAACACAGTTTTCTCCTGAAAATGACGTACAAACACTAAGCTGTCACTCCTTGTACTTTGCCGTGACGTTTTCACTGAATGCACTACAGTTGAAATGTGGCTTGTTTTGATAGTGAAACATTTTGTGTGTTACTTTTTTTTTCTCCTTATTTTTATTTCATCTTTAAGATTTTCTGTATTAGCAAAACCAGTTTGCATAGTGATGCAGTTTAGAGTTTTGTGCAAAGTAATGGTTCAGAAAACTTGGAGTGAGCTAATGGAAGGCACCAGCTTTCAAGAGACAAATTCTTCTTTAATATTGCAAACAACCAAAATTATGATGTGCTACAGTTCTATACGACACATTTTTCTGGATGTGATGTTGTAAAATACCACACACAGGTCAATAAGCTGTAGAAATTCGGGTGCTAAGGCTTATTAAAATATCATAGAAGGTAAAAGAGTGATCATGTAGTTAGAATATGAACTCCATTTATATAAAGAACACTTGATCTTGTCCATAAATTTCACGTGTTACGTTATCGTTGCTGGGAAATAATATTCCTCAATGTCTTCATCATGTGGACAGTTGCGAATTTTTAACTCGTTGCCATTAAAACTGCTAGTCGTATTTTTACAACTGCTTGTAAGATTGTCTCAAAAGAAAAATCAGAGCTCTGCAGCAGTTGTTCTTTGTCAACATAAATGTTTATCAAGCAGACACTGAGGACAAACAGTAAGAGTACAGGTATTTAACCATAGGCTGTATTTAAAAGCTATATTGGTGTAACTGTTTCAGTTAACGAACTGATGATTTACCAAAATGATTATTTGAAGGAAATCACCAGTATTACTAAAATTATTCTTTCTGCTTTAAAATATCTTTATACATGCCTAATTGCATTAAAAACAAGCTATAAATCATTTTAATTACAGTAGTTTTACTGGACTGGTACAACTTTATGTTGCAGACCAACTTTATGCCTTTAGGTTGGGGAATTAAATCTGTAAATGTTTGCTTTCCTCAGATTTCAGAAATGTATGCTTCAGTATTGCTTTTGCTGTGGGATGATGAGATATTGCCACTTGTTTAAGTAGTTCCCAAGTCTTTGCTTTAAAGCAGCTGAGAAAGTGCACCTGTGTACTGTGATCTGCTAGAGTTCCTGTTGGTGAAGCACCATGTAGTTCAAAGTTAGATAGCCTTGACTTGTAGGCAGTTCTTCTGTGGCTTATAATTGTTAGAAATCCTGCAGAATTACTCTAATTCTCTTTCCTTCTTCATGCCTCTAGCGCATGAGGTACGCTCTGCTGCAGGCCCTGCACCGCTGGTGTTTGCCATAGCCAGCGAGAGAGGAGTTGCCCTTTTGAGCTGGGATGCTGCTGCCAGCCCTCAGTAGACCTCTAAATGGTGTTCTGGTGCAGAGAGTGGTTTGCAGTCTTGTGTTCAGTCTTCAGTATTTGGAATATGTTACCAATTTCTTATTTTGGAAATAACTTTGATTTGTTCACGGTTTTGAACCGTAATCTGAAGGCTTTTTTAATTGCAAATTAAAAACGTAAGATGTTTTTATTCTTACAGGAAGGAAGAAACAGAAGCTTGCCAAAGAGAGAGCAGGGCTTTCCAAGGTAATACTGTGTTCAATAATGCAGTGATACTTTGAAAGAGCCTGAGTTTCAAAAACATTCTGTGTACGTTTAACTTCGTGGTGATGCTTTTATTTTTTTTTGCCAGTTTCAGTGTAACAGTACAGTTGTGTGTGTGTTTGATTTCACTGGGGAATGTTTTCTGCTAACTTGTTTAGTAACTGATGTGTAAGGGCCAACTTCGTTTTTACTCTGTGTGTTATAGTTGCCTGATCTGAAAGATGCTGAAGCAGTTCAGAAGTTTTTCCTTGAGGAAATTCAGCTTGGCGAGGAACTACTAGCTCAAGGTAATAGCATAATTTTTTTTGAAGGGTTAAGTTGTAAAATAATTTTCTTTACCTTTGCTAGAAGATGATTTGTCTATAGTAAGATCTTTTGGGGAGTCAAACTCACCTAGAAAAATCTGTTTACTTGTTTCTAACCTTCTGTGTTTGGAAGATCCAGCAAGAGAGGAGGAATAAAAGGGTGGATTGATTCTCAGTAATTTAATCCACTGTTGAAGGATGTTTTATGTAAACACTTTACAGTGTGAAAGAAGGTTGATTTCAAAACATTATGATTTGTCATACAGGTGAATATGAGAAAGGTGTTGATCACTTGACCAATGCCATTGCTGTGTGTGGACAGCCGCAGCAGCTACTACAAGTTCTACAGCAGACTCTTCCACCACCAGTGTTTCAAATGCTTCTAACTAAGCTCCCTACAATAAGTCAGGTATGCAAAATGTTCCCTGTTGTTTTGGTTTGAAAATAATTGAACTGCTTCTCTTATCCACTACATCAGCCTTGAGTATTGGTTTTTGTAGTGTATTTTTTTAATATGTTCAGTTAGATTAAAAGAGGCTTTTTTCTCCTGGAACATTAAAAAGCGTATGTGAAAAATATCATGTAGCATTAGTAGCAAACAGGGTAAAATAGAAATACAAAACTTCCCTCACGCGTAGGGTGTGCTAAGCTCTTCTAAAGTAGAGAAGATGTCTGACTGCAGCTCTGATACTATAAGTGCATCCACTGTTTCCCAAATACAAGTTGGGCCATCAGAAAAATCGTAACTTTTTGCACTGGATCTTGGGTTTTAATTTTTTACTTATATATCTACAAGTGTCTCTAAGTGCTATGAAAGTCCATTAGAATTAATCTGTTCCTTTTGCTAGCCTGTTGCTTCTGGGCCAGCCATAAACACGAAATGTTAACTAGCATCAGAACACATGAAAGTTTTGGAAGCTTGGGGGTTTCCCTGGTGATAAAAACGTTCATAGCTCTGTGTATAAAATGCTTTCCCTTTTTAGCCTGAGTACTGTGCAGGTAACGTTGGTAATATGATAGCAGATGAGTCTATTATAAAATAAGTAATATGTTTTACATTCTTGAGTGCAAGGGTACTCCGTCACGGTGTTGCCTCACGTAAAGCTGAGACTCAGTGCTGTGCGTCAGTCAGCTCTCCGTAGAGCTCAGGCCTGGTTACGTTTCGGTTTAAGGTCTGTATAGTCAGTACAAACACTGAAAAGTATTTATTGGGTACGCAAGTTGTAAAGGTCTGGGGAAACAATGGAGGAAAAAACGTTTCCTTAGAGAAGAGTGCCAAAAACCACACAGAGGTCATCACGTGAGGCTGATAGGGTATTATTTATCTGACTTTGGCTTTGTTAGGCATTGCACGGTATGTAATTTCTGTGGAACTAACTTCAAAAACTTCTGTCAGATTACCATTTTTAACATTGATCAGTTAGCTCAGTAATTACACTGCTTATTGTTCAGTGTAAAATTACATTGCTTGATAATCAGTTGCCTACTGTCAATTTTATGTAATTGTGAATGAGTTTTTCTCCTTCTTACAGAGAATTGTAAGTGCACAGTGCTTGGCTGAAGATGATGTTGAATGAGGTCACACCACAACAGGGGGAAAAAATGTTTTCTTACCCCAGAAGATGAGCATCAGTAGGGGGATAAAGGGGCAAACATAGTAGTTAATGGACTGTGTACCACATCGGGTTCTACCAGAGTTAAAATTAACTTTGTGTAGGTGGGTTTCGCAGGATTTTATTTATTATCCCAGTGAAAAAGTGTATTTTGATAAGAATTCATTTTATAAATACACTGTGTTGAGTTATCAAAGTATCACTAACTTCATCATTATTAAAATATGCAGTTGTAATGTTGTACATATAAAGGCATAAAACTACAACCTATTAAAAACCCAATGCTCATTTTTGAAAAAACGAAGTGATGGCAATAAAGATTTATCTGCACTTGTGTGTCCCTATAGTACTACTTTAAATTTCAGAACATTTGAATGTCAGAGCAAATGATCAAAAAATGACTTAACATTAAAATCTATTTTTAATGTTATGGCTTGTCTTCCAATGCTGTTAATTAAGTTTAAAACCTTGTGTCATTTCTTGAGAAAACAGACATGTGATCATTTATACAGTGACTGATCACCTTAGAAAGAGATGCAAATCAGAATGATAATAGATGACTGGCTGCAGAAAGAGTGACAAATCCATTTCTGTCAGGAACAATAACACCTGAAGTGATGCAAGTCAAAGCTGTGTCTGGCAAACACGAAAGCTCTGTTAATGCAGGTGTCTGAAATAAAGCTGTTTGGAGTAGAACCTGGGGCAGATTGTAAGTGCACAAAGGTTGGTGTTTTGGAAACCTTGAAACCGTTTTGCAAGATAGGCAGTTGACGTTTCAGTCTCTACTCTTCAAGACTGTAGAAAGCGGTTAACAGTTTTTGGCATTTATCTTAAAAAAATAAAATAAAAATTACACTGATAAGGTGAGACAATGATACCCCCAGGCTAAACTAGCTAAAACTAATGGAATTAGAAGGATGTTGTGAAATTTTGGTGTGGTGTGATACTGTAAGCTTGAATTTAGGTTAAGTTCTCCTTTGTCAGTGAAAAGGAGGCAGATAATATACAGACTAAAGTGAGTAGCAGAAGCACACTTCTGAAAGCAAGTTTTCCATGGATAGGATGTTCTCAGTGTCGAAACAGATTGGCTTCTGCTGTTCTCTGGTTTTGTGCAATCGCCACACGGGTGGCAGAAGAAACAATTAAAAGTGTAGTTTTATATTTTTGGCACGGTGACTTGTTTAACTTAAGGAAAAGAAAGGAGGAGAATGCTTCGATGTGTCTATCTTTCAGACCAGCTGATAGATTGTGCTAATGATGCTGATAATATTAATAGTAAGGTAATAGGTGGCATAGTCCAAGTAGAAGTGGGATGCTCTGAGAGCATTTTAGCCAACATTCCCATCTCTGTCTGTCTCTTTTCAGCTGGGTGTAAGTTTTTGCGAAGGCAGATTCTTCCAAACCCATAGGTCTCAAGGTTTCAGAAATTGCCTCACATAGCATTTTTCAGAGGTTAAGTGGATAGTTCATGGTCACCTAGCAGTCCATACCTGAGTTTGGGAGTAGAAATGGCTCTTACTGAGTCAGTCTGCTTAGACTGTTTGCCATGGAAAAGAGATTTCCCCCTTAATCCCTTGAAAACACGATTTCCCGATATTTGAGGTGCTATTGAATCTTTCTGTAATGCGACAAATACTGAAGTTAGTGGTTGGTACAAACAAAAATTTCTTGAAACAGCTGGCTGTAGTTTATAGTCTTTTTGTTGTGCATGAATTAGGTAGCATAAGGTAAAAGTAAAACTTAGTATCTGTAATCTTCAGGTGACAGTGTTGGTTTGCTCTTTTCCCTTTGATTTGTTTTGGAGGGAAAAAGTTATTCTGCACCTGCACCTTAAGAAAAATACTATGAAATTGCAGAAGGTTCTATTTTTAGTGAGTATGGTGAGGCTTTTTGGAGGAGTTTTTCTTTTCCTTTCTAGCCTTTAAAATTAAAAAGTAAGAATTCACAGGTTATGCTGACAGAACTGTTAGCATATTTACCTGCTGTCCTTGCTGGTGGTGGTCGCTTAAAGTGTAATATCTTTTTGGTTCAACTTTCAGCGTTGTCTTAAGGTAAAACAAACTCTTCCTCTCAACCTTGAAAAACAAACCAAAGCAGCATTAGGCAAAAGTAACACCCTTCCTTCAAACCTGGACAGTTTTCTACACTCTTTGGTGTAATGATGACGATTTGAATTCATGATTTAGCTTAAATTAAATCAATGCTCTCCTGAACCGAGTATGTTTTAGCAAACCTGGATGTCAATGTCTTCTGATTTTGATGGAAGACTTGGTGATAGGCTGGTTATGTCTACAAGTGGTCATTGCTTCAATAAACATCGTAGACACACATACTACTCTATCCCTTTTTAATTTTCTTGATCCTGCAAAGTTAGATGCAAACAATTTTAGATAGCATGTGTTTAAATGAAGTCTTAAGAAGTACAAATTTGTTTCCATATTTGGTAACCCAGAAGTACCTGGTTAGTATGGTAGCACAAGCTCTGATACCTGTTTTGAGTGCCTTGACTAATAGGGTGGGAATGATTAATCCTTTTACCAATGCTTAAGATTTTTTTCCAAAATCTGATGAAGCTAATACTTCACCAATTGTGAAGACTTGAAGATACTGTCTAGAATGGGAATGTGCTATTGCTCCAACAATGGCAGCCTGACTTACGTAGCCAGTGTGCACAGCCCACAGATGTAGGAGGCTGTAATTTAGAACTGGTTTCAGACATAAGCAAAGTGCAGGTCATCGGAAGTGCAGTGATAATGATGGATGTTATTGCATCAGTAGTAGTAACGCCATTGCATTAAGTGCACAGAGTACCATATTTCTTTTCACCTCTGCAAATTAAAAAAAGGTGGAAGTGAGCCATTCCAGTTGTGGGTTTACTGCTGCTGAGCTCACAGCTGCTAGTGAATAAGATCTGTAATCTTGTTTTACCACAGCTAAAACTGATCTTTCTCCCAGAAAGAGCCATCTTCCCTTCTGTGGTGCTCCAAGAATAAGGCACTTGTTTTCAGCACTAAGAGGATTTCTCATAAAGGAAATGGGAGGCCTGTTAGTTTTACGTTGGGAAGTCTCCTATCATCAGTTATGAGCTTCTCAGGCAGCTTTTTGTATAAAAACCCCCAGCTAGTTTTGTGATTATGCAGGACTACCTTTGATGTCTCTCCATTAACTTTTCTAGATAATGGAATCAAATCCAAAACCAGAGTGATCAGGCACACACTGAATCATCTGGCACCAATTTCCTTTCCCTGGGGGATGACAGAATATTATTGTTGCCTTTAACTTTAAAAATGGAGAAATCCCAGCCCTGCTGTGTAGGAGGCCAGCCAGCCATCATCAAAGTAAAGCTCCAGCTATTTATGCACCCAGAAGAATCTTTCCAAAGTTTCATTTGTACATCTGTCGATGGTGTGTTTAAAGTCCCTTAGGCTGAACAGTGGCTCTACATGACTGTTGTGTTAAAATTAACATGAGTTAAACTTCAAGGGAGGCTTTGAAGTGGTCACTAAGTGCTTTTAGTGAGTGTTTCAAAGGCGTGTTGTACTGTACACCCATGCTTCCATGTTTTTAAACGTACGGATATGAAAAGGGCTGATGTGAAAAAAAAAAATAGTTTCTTCGAGGCTTCTGTTGTACCCAAGTCTTGGTTTGGTTTTTTAATTTGTGTGTTTACACCGACCAGTATAGCTTATGGTCTCCTTTGTGCAGTGACCTAAAAAAGCCTGTCAGCACAACAGTCAAATCTAACCAAAAGCCTGTTGCAAAGAGCTGAAACGTGCTGAATTCACAAGGACTGGGCCAGCTTTCATCAGAGGCACTCTAGAAACTGAGCTTCTGGTGCGGGTGACAGCACTCATTTACTGCCTTTGTACCATAACAGAGCTTCCCAAAGAAGATGTGGATATCTGACGCTGTTCTCGGAGGGCAGATTTTGCCATGTCCCGTGTATGAATGTGTGACTGAAGGCAAAGAAAACAGCTGGCCCTTCCGTGATGGTTCTCTACCAAACTGTCCAGCATACTGGAACTAGGTAACAGGCAGCTTTTTCGAAGTGCAGTGGTTTCCATATGTTCTTGAAAAGAAAATCCAGGTTCTTGCTTCTCTCCCTGCAGTAGGGGCTTACAGGTGTAGCTTTGCAGACTACTTGCTGGACATCTTTCAATAAGGTCTCTACCCTGTTTTCCAATCACTGCCGTAAGCTAATAATCATGAACTCCTACAAGCCTCTGTGCCATCAGCTTTTGACTCCAGACTTACAGTTCTGTTTTGTAAAGGTCAGGCTTTGCTTTAATGAGGTGACAGATGTGTGTCCTCCTGCAGTGGTTGCTCACAGTCACCATCGTTTCCCTTACACCCTGAGGATGTCATTGACTCATCTTTGGGGTGAGAGGGTGTCCGTTGGTGCTCACCTGCTACGTGGTAGTTGCTGAATGGAGCGTTGCTGCAGCTAGTACATCTGTCCAGATGGTCCGTGCTGCAAGACAGTTATGAGTGGCTTTCATGTATGAAATTCCTACTGTGCACGGGGGCAGAAAACAGCCGAAGTCAGATAGTTCTGCCTCTTCACAAATTGGACCCTTACAGCTAAAAACTGAGTTGGTCATGCTACAATTTCTTTGAGCAGGTCTTAATCTAAACAGCAGAGGGCAGTTTTGCACACACGTTCTGTGCAAACACGTCCTGCAAAATCCCAGTTTTTACAATCTTCCTGTCTGGTGAGATGATGCAATGCAGCATTTTGTCCAGACAAATTTGGTACAGTGTGTAAGACAGGTCAGTGGGGCTGCAGTGGCACGTGTTTCTGCTGATACCTAATTTTGGCTTTTTAAATCCTGTGCATTTGGTTTGTTGTGATGACATGATTAGAAGGATTTCCCTTTTCTTTCTCTCCATCCCTCAACACAAACCAGGTATATAGATGAGCCAGCTGCATTGTGCAACTTAAACACCACAACAAAATGCAGCTGAATCTCATTCCCAGGCATGCAAGAGAAGTTTTCCCCTGCCCAGCTGTGATTTTTCTGGATGAGCTTTGCTAGCTGGAGTGAAAGGAGAGCATCCGGTAACTGCAGTAGGGGTGGAAGAGAAATCCACGTCTTGAGACTCTGCCTGGAGCTGGACTCCAGCTGCGATGGCTTGTGTGAGGAGGGCCAACCATAAAAAAAAAAGGGCAAGATGTTACAGGTTGAATTTCAGCTTAAGATGGCAAAATCTGCGCCCCCTGTTGCAATCCTGTAGTTGAAGTGAAGTGAGCTAGTGGGGTGTCTCTCAGGCCTTGGAGGCAGCCGTTTGTATTGTAGTGGCACCCTGGCTTGAGACCAAATCTTAACTACTCCTGCACCTCAGAAGTGTTTTTTCTCTGCTTCCTGGGCTGTGTTTGCTGGGGGAAAGTATATGCTTATGCCATACAAGTAAATGGAAGTTTTCAGCCCTTGTAGCTGTTGATCAACGTTTTTCCAAACATTCAACTTGTTGGTAAGAAATTCCTCAAAGCCTGATTAAAACATGGCAAGTACCTCGAGAAAGAGAGCTGTTTAATAAAAGAGACTGTCTCTACAAACCATGCTGCTCCTTCCTTAGGTCAGTCTGGATATGTTAAGCCCTGTGAGAGAGCCTGGGAGATACAGAAATTTGCTGTAACAAACCAATCTTTGCCTGTTTTGGCATGTATGTGTAAAAGAGCGTTTCCTGGAGCTCTGAAACAACCCGGTTAGCATCTTTTGTTGTATTTAATATTATTTAATGAGAAGGAACGTACATTTAGCTTTGATGATTAAAATGACAGTGATTATTGCATGAATTTGTTAATTATAATTCAATGACTAATGAAATGGAGAAAAGGGATTCTTGAGCAAGCATGTTCTTTGAGAAAGTCTCCTCTGGTGTTTTTAATTGATAGTACATACATGCCTAATCAGTTCATTGCAGTATCTCGTTATTGGTAGGAACAGTCTGGTTTTGATGGAAATTTACTTTTATCACACATGGACCTGGTATAATATAATTGCTTGGTCCTGCAAGTTTCTGCAATGAAGACTACCAGCCCTTGGAATTAAGGAGGTGGAAGTTTTTGCGTATATAAAGAAGAGAAGCCCCATCTGAGCCCAGGTTGCAGCCTCCATGTTTACTGAGTTCTTCTAGTTCAGGTGTTTGCTATAATGACACTCAGCTGAGTTGGCATAACCACGAGGAGTTGCTGCATTTCATTTGCTTTTGTCTCTCCATCTAAAGTTTTGAGCTTTAACATCAGGCCCCTTGGCTTATGCTAGAAGTTGTCTGACGGAACTAAGGGCCCTTTTTGTCCTTCTCTGTAGGGATGTTATCTACTGGCCGTTGGCACTGGCAGAATTCTTAGCATGAAATTATTATTATTACTTCTGTATCAGCAGAGATGCGTGTGGCACTCTGAAGAATCTGTCAAGATGAAGTCTCTGCTGCTGCAAGCTCACAGCCTGTGGTCCTGATCCTGTAATTTACTCTGCATGATCCTTTCCTCATGGAAACCTAAGCAGCACATTGGGACAGTGACACGGGAAGGGAGAAGGTAAGGTTTAGGATAGTATGACTGTTTTGGTAGTTATTGGGTGGGTGTTTTGTTTATCTGGTTTGTGTATGAAGATCTAGAGCTTGCTCCTTTTCTACATTACGTTATTTTTAGACTGGTTGGCAAATCAGTGCTAGTTACTAGTATCATCAGGAAAAATCAGACCTCAACCAACCATAGACCTGCTTATAAATCATGAAATGTACTAAAATTAAAAAAAAGTATTAAAGACACTCTCTATAGTTGAAAAGATTTGAAGCACACACCCTCCCATCCTCCTAAACTGAAATCAAATAAAATGAACTGTTGAGTGCTGAGTTAATTACTCTGCTGGCAGTCCTGCATTTCGTAAGTGGCTTCTGCAGTGCAAATGCAAGAAGCAATCTTTCAGAAATCTGGCTTACTGCTTGATAGCAACTTTAAAAGGCACTCTGACTGTTCTGTCAAAACTTAGTAAGCAGCCTACACCATAATGCCTGAAATTCAGTGACACCATCATGCAAATAGGAAAGCTGGGTCATAGGTATTAAGCAGCCATAAATAAGGCAAACAGCTTAGAAAGCCAAGCAGTGAGTCAGCATCCATCCTAGATGTGGGATTGCAAACTGTCAGTATGTGACAACCTGATAAAATGGTTGGTAACTTGGAGAGGTACTTCATGAGAGAAAATTGTAGCCCAGTTTTGGACAGTTGATCCATCCCTAGAAACAATGCAGCCTTCTAAAGCTTGCTTCTGATGCTCAGAGTTGTCATGGTTAGAGAAGATGTTATCTGTGGACCAGGATGGTGCTATCCTCCTTTTCCTGCTTTGGAGCCATTGTCTGGAAAGGAAAGGAGAATATGCCTTTAAGGAGCTGGCTACGTGGTAGCCATATATCTAGAAGGTCAGACTGGTGTGTTCTACCACCCTCAAGAACTAACAAAATCTGGTTCTTAGTAGAAGCTTGAGCTAACCTCTTGCGCGCCTTGGCTTCTCTGGGCAACCGTGGAAGTAAGTGCTGATAAGTTAAATTGGATTTCTAAAGGGCACAGAGACTCTGGCACAGAATGTATTGATATTGGGCAGTGCTCTCCCCGTGATTTTTGCTGTAAAACGTGAAGTAGGGAAAACAGTAGGCTTCTGTGTAGAATCCCTCCCTTTATTATGGTTGTTAGGAGACTCTGCCAAGGTCAGGGGCAGTGTTTTCTCTGCTGGGTTGCCCTCAAAATTTTTCTGCAGGCCTGATACATGTTTGTCATTAGACTGTAGATCTTTTCACAGATGGATGTCTCCTACCTTGAGCAGCACATTTTCAATAAAAACAGTGCTCTCACCCTGTTTTTAAAGGAAAAAAGTAAGAAAGATTGCAGTCTGAGAGAACCAGCAATGGCTCAGACTCAGGATCCCTCCTGGCCTTTCCTCTTTTTAATCTTAGTGTTCAAATTCTGCCTCTCCAACTCCTGGTAGTGTTGCAAGTGTTGTGTGCTTGGTCTCGGGGGGTGACAACGCAAGGTTTGTTGTTGATTGATGCAGCAGGAATTTTGTGAGTTCAAAGTATTCGTAGGTCACCATAGTATTCGTAGTCACCAAAGTATTTGTAAAGATTATCACTGGGCTTTTGAAGAAATGCTGCTCTAAGACTTATTCACTGGAGCAGCATAGATTATCTTCATTTTGGGGAACTTAACTGCATTTTCCTTTCCTCTTGGAAGACCACATTATTTTGCTAATATCAAAGAATCTCACCCTTGTTGACATGGCTGTGCAGGGCACATGCAGTACGGCTGTGCTCTTGTGAAGCTTCATGGGACTCAGGGACCAAAGACATGGAGCTAATGATTAGCCAGACATACCGTCCTTTGCACCAGGGCCAAAAGCAGTCTGCTGCTAATCACGTTTCATTGCCCATAAGGTGTGAGAGTGGTCATTTATTTCCAGTGGGAAGTGCAAGAACAGAAAGCACTTTGCCGCAAGGCAGAGCTTTGTGAACAGTCTTGGATGCCTGATGCAAGGCTTCTTCCATGGCTTCCCAGAATTATAGTCTCTTCTGGCAGAGTTCGGGCACAGGGCTTGTTTTTGTTTTCTGGCTAAATACAATTCTGCTGCAGCCAGGACCTTCCAATTTAACATCTGTCAATGAATGTCAGAATTCGCATACACGAAAGCTCTTTTTTCTTTTCAACTTGCTGTGCGAAGTTCATACAAAATAATTCATTTGCTGCCCTTTGCTTGGTGTCTTCCAAAGGTGGAGTGCCTGCCTTTTGCTATCTAAGGGGCTTAGCATTTTGGCACTTTTTTTTGTTTTTTTCAGCGTTGAAAGGTTAACATTTGTATTCTTTTCAGAATACAAAGGAAATGTGTTATCACAGAGGTTTATAGAAGAGTTAAATTTTCAGGGGTGGCACTGCAGATAGCATCTGGGCACACAGGTACTGAGGCGTTTGGTCTGACGGGATTGGGAAGAGGGCATCAGCTCTAGATACAGGCCTGTCTCCTTGGGTCAAGGCAGCACTCGCTATTCCCACCAGCCTGTCATTTTGCTGTAGACTTCCGTGTGACAATCACAGAACATGCCGAGGCTGCGGTAGCACTGTGTGCAGTAGCAACGAAAGACTGGAATCTGCGAGCCTCAGTGTAAACACCAGCTTTTCCCAGTAAAGCCAAGTTTGTCTTCAACTTCTTTTTGGTGGAATTTTTCCCTTTTCTCCTTGCCTTCCTACACCTATCTTTTACAGAATCACAGAATCATAGAGTGGTTTGGGTTGGAAAGGACCTTAAAGATCTTCTAGTTCCAACCCCCCTGCCATGGGTAGGGACACCTTCCACTACATCAGGTTGCTCAAAGCCTCATCCAACCTGGCCTTGAACACCTCCAGGGATGGGGCGGTTTTGCAGTTGTCTAGCTTGGTGGTAATGCACTGAAAGGAAACTGGGCCTCGTGTTTAGGTAGGGTGCCTGCTGCCCGGAGGCAGGCAGGGGCGAGGGGAGGCACGGAGGGAGCCTGCAGAGCCCCGTGTGTTTCGGCTTCCCAGAGCCCGTGCCACTAGATGGCAATGTGGTACTCCTGCAGCTGGGACTCCCCTTCTCTTTCCTGTAAAATTTCTTGCTTTTTCTGTATTTATCTCTGCCAAACTGATGATTGCACCCACCACCCCGGCAACAGAACAGAACAAAATCATTTCATAGAACATTACAGCTGTTGTGCCTTTTTCTTTTCTTTCTTTTTTCCTTTCCCCTTCCCAGTTCTTTGTCCCACAGCAGGGTGCAGAGGTTTTAAAACCTTCTTTCTTAATCGCTCTCCTTCTAAAAACAGAGAAAACACAGCCTCTTGGGAGCAATTAGCTGTGAGAAAAGCATTTCTCAAACAATTGCCAGGAAATATTGTCTTGACCGATATTCCTGATGTAACACTGTCGTTCTCAGTACTGTTGTTCTAAGATACTTGACTGCAAGAACAGCAGGGTGCAGATCTGTAATGTACGATCTGCAGCTTACCACATAGCTTACCTTTTTATATCCATTTACTTTCAGTTTGTGTCCTTCCCGCACCCCCTGTAGCTATTCTGTTTAGGAGAGTGAAGAATTATTTGTGACTCTCCTCTTGTGACTAGTGTATGAGGCCAAGGCTGTAACAAGACACGGCTGAAAATTAAGGTTATGCCTCTGCTGCCCGGGTTCCTGATTGAAATTCAGTGGCAGTGTGCTGCGGAGGAGGTCAGGCTGCACGCTTACAGCGATCCCTTCTAGCCTTAAAGCCTGGCAGCCTGAGAGTACGTGAGGTTGGTGAAGCCTGAATTTCAGTGGGAGCTGCTAGAGAGCAGGTATATGTGAAGCAGGCAGCAGATGTACACTGGGACCGGGGTCTCGACCCTGAAAGCCCTCTCCCCATCGTTATATTCATGGAAGATGGACCGGGCTGTAGGGTGGGGAGAGGCTGGAGGAATGGTGGTAAACTTCAAGGGCTAAAAGTCAGTGTTAGCAGTGGCCAGGAACCGCTGCTAGCTAGCCAGCTAGCTCGATGTACATGCGTGCACGCTCATTCGCATGCACAGCCATAGCTGTTTGTACTGTGCAGTTCAAATTTTGTCTTTCTTTACATAAATTCATGGAGATTTGAGAAACGAGCCTTGCTCTGTGGGACAGGGTATGAACTGAAGCACCTTCTGGAAGACAGACAGCAGTGTAATCCTTTCATTCAACCCTGTCTGCAGCTGCTTTTTATAAACTTGGCATAAATACGTACTCAGTGAGGCCAGGCCTGTGTAGCTGGAAAATATTTTCCACCATCCAAAAAAACAGAAGATTGGAAAAAGAGCCCAGAAATTGTGCATAACATGGAATAGCCTCGCTTGTGGTTTTTTTCCATGACTTCCTCAGCTCATTTTTCTGCTGCCAATTTTAGAAGTCCATAAGTCATACTTGTTAAACTTTCTCAGTTAAAATGTAACTCTAAGAACAAAGTCATATGATACGTTGCAGCCAAATAATCCTTCCAGAGGCTCTGACGGGAGAAAAGCTACCCTGATCTGGCCAGCCTGTGAACCTACATGGGCTCCCGTCCCGGGAGAGACAGGGCTGGGGGGCAGGTTTGCAGGGTGAGGACCAGCTGTGCTGCCCTCCCGGGCGAAGGCTTCCCCGTGGACTTCGGGAAGCATTTCTTCCTGGTTTTGCTAGGATAGGCAGGCCCGTGGTGGGTTATGTTGCAGGACAGTCGTTGCAGAAATGTCAGCTCCTCCTCTAGAAGGACTTTAAGCAGGAGGTGAAGCAGAGGAGGGAGCAAGAGGAGGCGGTATGGAGACTGGCGGGGTCCAGCGATGTAGGGCTGAGACGCCTTTGTCAGAAGATGCTGCCGCCATCAGGGTGAAGGAGCTGAGGAGTGAGGAGGCAGCAGGTTGCCAAGAGCGAAAGTGAATTTGCTGGAGGGTTTGAAGAAAGGGCATCCTCACTTCAGTGTGTTTTTAAGCGTTGAATCAAAATGGAAGTACTCACACACATGCCAGGAGCAATGTTTTTGTTTGCCAGTTTTGCTCTCTTTTATAAGGTGATCATGCTTACACCAGGTCTCGGATGCTTGTCTGGAAGCACCATCCCTTATCCAGAGTGTGCTCTGTCCTCTCCCACAGAACAAATCCTGGTCACCGCTACGGGGGGTCGCTCTGAAGTTACACTGGGGTGGTAGCGGAGAGTGGGATTTGGCAGTCAGCCCTGCTGGCACCCTGCTCCAGCCCACCACCTCCGGGGCTGGCAGTCCTGCCGGGGCCTCTGCGACCTGGCAGCTTGGGAAGGCAGGGGCAACTGGTCTCCAACCTGGGCTGCCTTGGGCAGCCTCTGTGCTAAGGGTGTGCGAGTCCGGCAGGCTGGGAGGGACCGGAGCAAGCAGGGGAGAGAAAGGAGTGGAGCAGTGAGGGGCCTTCCAGTCCACTCGCCCTTTGTGCCCTGCCTTGGGGTCATGCTGGGGCAGAGCAGCATGGAGAATCTCCCTCTGGAGGAAAAAAAAAAAAAAAAGAAAGAAAATACCTATGTTTTTTCCCCTAAATATCAGCTTTTGAGTTTGGTTCTGGCCCTCAGCGTACACTGGGAAAGCGTCTGGAGGAAGTTAGGGGAATCGCACTGCTGCGGAGCGGCTGCCAGGAGCGGCGGGCCCCGGAGACCGCCTTTCTGCAGCAGGGCGGAACGCCCTCGCGAAGCCTGTGTGGTCTTCACGGGAAGGGAGGAACTGAGCAAACCCACTGGAAACCGGCGAGGGTGTTGTAATGCTTTTTGGACAGACGGTTTCAAAAAACCAGCAACTGCTTCTCTCTCTCTCTCCCTGCCTCTCTCCCCTGGCAGCTGCTTCCCGCACCATGACACGGAGGGAGGTGGTGGTGGCTGATGTAGCCGTGGCCGGGAGAGTCCCTTGCCTGACGCACGGAGGCTGGCCGGCAGCCAGAGAGATTTGCCAAGGTCAGGTTTTCTCACCACGGGCTCCCTGTCCCTGTGCGCGCACCTGTGACTGTGCCGGGTACTCGGTACGGCTGCCGTGACCGAGCACACGGGCGGCGGAGCTACCCAAGCCAGGAGGAGGAGAAGGAGAAAAGGAAGAAAATTTTGCTCTTGTCCCACGTGAATGCAGACCCAGTAATGTCCCCAGGCACGTGTTGTTTGTGTCACCATATTGTAATTAATAACGATGCCTGTGCGCTGAAGCCAGCTGCTCTTTGTGCTACTGGTGGGAGGTGTGGGGAGAGAGAGGGTGAAGAGAGGGTGAGTAGTGGTTTTGCTGGATCACCACCTTTAAATTATTGTGACAGACCTTTAAAAGGATCTCTTTGTATGAACTGGAATATGATGCTCAGCTGGGCTCTTAAATTCTGGCTCTGTTGAGAAGAGAGATCCTTTCGTATCGATTGTCGTTCTGTATGCAGTTCAGGCACCGACTTGTAGAAAATCTGGGCCAGGAGAGATATCATTAGGTATTTATGGGGGTTTGGTTGGCTCAGCAGTCAGTTTTTCCATTGTCATGCCGTGACAGTAGTGCATTACATACACCCTCAGGAGACATCCTTCTGCTTTCACAACAATAAAGGACTTTTTTCTTTTTCTGACTCATCTTCAGCTTGGAAAAAAAAAAAAACCAACCACCACCAGTAAATATAATTAGCAACAGGCAGATATACTGTATGTAGCTCTCAGAGCCCATTGGGATAATTCCTGTTAAATTGTACGCTCGTGGTTGCTCACCCCATGCTTAGACCTCCAGCTGCATTCCTGATTATACTTAGATGTTTTAACATAGCCTGATGATGTTGTAGGCTGAGGAGCCATTTCTAGTTTGGACAGAGAGGAGGAGTATGTTTAGTGCTGGGATCATCTTTCATGCACACGCAGGAGCTTTGGCCAGACTCACAGCTCACAAGGCAGGGAAGTGCAAATGGCTGCGCTGTGCCGGATGCGAGGTCCGCTTAGCTCTTTATCCTGCCTCTGACAGGGGCCAGCAACAGATGTTGCAGGAAGGAGGACAAGAAACAGGGCAAGTCTAGACTGATCCTGCCCCGGTGTGCCCTCCTGGCTCCCAGCACAGATATTCTCACTCAGCAAAGGACAGGGGAAGAGGCAACTGCTGCCTTAGTCCTTTTCTGTTCCCCAGCCTCCTTGGGCCCCCGCTGCACAGCGGGTCCCTGCGTTATTTGCTTCCCAGATGTGGCTCCATGTGGGATGGAAAGCAGACCCAGGTCTGCTCCGCTTTGCTTCGGATTCACGTGGTCATGTCAGGATTTCTGGGTTAAATGTGTCCTGGCCCTCTCGGTGTTTCCCTTATGTAAGCGTGATGGAGCCGGGAGCAGGTGGCGCGCAGCTGGGCTCTGCTGCCTGCCAGGGGGGTGTTCCCTTACACTGCAAGCCGAAATCCGCGCTGTCCCAGTTAGGGGCTGCCTCCCGTCCCGCGTGTGCCATTGGAGCACCGTGAAGCCAGGACCCAGCCTTTGGGTCCGTGTTTCACCTCAGGGTGAAGGCTGACGCGTCACATGCCTGCGAGCAGGCCGACTGGGAGATTAGTACGACTTTGTTTATTTATTTATTTTAACCTGTGACTAAGATGGGGGAGTATTTGGACGTGAGCCGCTCCTCCCAGAAGAGTGCTGTTTATATTTCAGCCTCCTGAGTGGAGTCAGGCAGACCCGAAGTGCTCCTAACCCAGCAGCGGTATGTGGGCTCTGCTGGCACGTCCTCCCGTAACCTGGCATTCGCGCTCCTGGACAGAGCGTGGGCCGGTTGTTTGCTCATCCCGAGTGCAAATGGCCAGAAGTTTTCCTCTGTATTCCTGATCGCTGAGCTCAGAGGGGTGGAGGAGAGGAAGAGCAAGCTTTCACCTGCAAGTGGCCAAGCGTTGCGTAGGGCTGTACCTGGGGTTGCGCTGAGAAAAACGTGACGGTGCGGGTGGGGTGATGGCCCTGTATCCACAGGTGATATTGCAGGGCTCACCCGTGCAGCATGTGTTCAGCACAGTCATTAGTAACACTGCTGTGTGTGTGTAAGCAAGGTGGTACCTGGTGCCATGCGATCAAAAGGAGAGATGCTTTTAGAAACATGCAAAGGTGGCATGAAAAAACAAGTCAACCGAAGTATCCTTAGCTTGTAGAGCACCTGTGGGCTAGTAGGCAGGAGTGAAACAGAAACTCCTCAAATATCGAGCTGGGATTTATTTCCGCTATCTCTACCTAATTCCACCTGTGTAAGCTACTTATTTATTTGAAATCTTGTCAATTCAAGACTCTGTCTCGAGACACACCTAATCTCTGGGGGAAGAGCAGAGCCAGGTCAGCCAACTTTGGTGGAAAACGATTTCCCAAAGTGAGAGCCTTGTTCCCTATGGCAGGGCAGAGAGCAATGCAGAGAACTAGCCAAGAAGCATTTAAAGCCTAGGGCTTTAAATAGCACCTGACTAGGTGGCTGGTGAACTAATGATATATGGGGAAATAGAATTTCATATTCCTGAGCTAAGGGAAGTTTAGAGAATCCTGTCCCCATATGTCATCAGCTGCTGCAACAAGTCTCCTGGAAATGTAAAAAGTCTGTCTCTCTCCTCTCCTTGCCCTATAGCAATATAAGTAGTACAACTTTGTCTGAGTTTTGTGATAAATAAATGAGTAATCCTGCCTCCAAGGCTGTCTGGAACTTCTGCACCACATCCTTGCTTCAGCTTGTGCCAGAGTACAGTATTTTACGATGTCTGGGATGGAGATGATGTCTTCTGTGTAGCGTGCTGTGGTACATTCACTGGTCACAGTGTTGTCTGTGGGGTGAGCAACAGGGCAAGGCTCCTCTCAAGCCATCAGTCTTGGGCATTTTCTATTTTAGTACTCTAATTCTTCAGCAGATTGCCTGGACAACTAATGACCAGGGTGAGGCGTGTTGGCCTTTGGTCGGCAAACTGAAACCTGTTTTTTTTTCCCTGATCTGAGTTTGTAAACAAGGCATAGGCCAGAACTTCTTTTAAGCTGTCATGGCAAGGGCTAGAAAATAGGAAGAAACCAATGCCGGCTCGAATGCAGCATATGCTGAGAGTGGTGCTCTCATTTCCAGCAGGGAGGACGGACTTCAACATCCTAAACCGGCAGT
Organism: Tauraco erythrolophus; assembly: GCF_009769465.1. NCBI lineage: Eukaryota > Metazoa > Chordata > Aves > Musophagiformes > Musophagidae > Tauraco > Tauraco erythrolophus. Next base: position 87,611,225 of record NC_141466.1, on the reverse strand, counting down.
GCAGCAGGAGCCCTCCGGAGAACGGGGACTGGGGAGACTTTCCCTTGTGTTGGTGGTACCTCCTGGTCAGGGCCCAGCAGCCGAGGGACTGCAGGGAAAGTCTGCGCAGTGCTTGCTCGTGTATTTAGCGATGGGTCTGCAGGCTCCAAGCTGCAAGTGCCCTCCTGTCATGAGCTTCTTAAACTGTGTCTTCAATGGAAGGTAACTGGGGGAGAGGAAATGCAGCTGTCTGACCATGCTGGGGTTGGCTTTTTGTCACTGAAGAAAGACCCAGACATTAGTGGTGCCCAGAGGTGCTGGCTGAGCCAGGTTTGATCTCTGAAACACCTGTGTAAAGATGGGTATTTCTCAAGGAGGCAACTGCGTAAAACCAGTGTAAAAGAGACCAGGCTCACGGGGTTCTGTTCTCTGTGTATGAGTTTTACATTAAAGTCAGCGGGAGGCAAAGGTGTGTCAGTCTTCGGGTGAATGGTTGTTTTGCTGGTGCTTGAGCGCAATGGGGAACCTCGGGGAAGCCTTCCTGCAGGAGCCGGCTACCTGCGCCTCGCCCGAGTTACGTCCCTCTGGCTTGCGCTGACACACAGCCTGGCACCGGCAACTCTCTTGATGTCTGGATCGCTGCTTCCATTTGGTTAAAACATGCAAGTCTTTTTCAGAGCGAAGGAATGGTGAGGAAGAGGAAGCTGTGTGAGGCTTATTTTGCATTACTGAATCATGCCTGGGTTTGGTTTGGTAATTCCCTCTCTCTAGGCCCAGGGTTTCAGTGGTTTCAGGTTTCAGCTCAGCGCAGCATCAATAAGTGCATTCTTCTGAGAAGGTCAGAGTTACTTTCACTCCATCCCTCCCCTTCTCCCTGGGAGAGTAAGGCTGTTTAACAGTAACAAGGGTCCAGGGTGCAGTCTGAGCAGGAGGAAGCACCTTTGGCATTTCTCATCCTTCTGCAAGGAGGCAGGAGCAGCTGTCCCCTTTCACCACATAACCACTCCAGAGACCCGCTGCTGTGAAGCATCCAGCTGCCTCTACGGGGTTTCGGCTACCTGTGCCTCAAACAGAGGCCAAGGGAAGTTGCCAGTGCTTGGGACTGTGGCAGATTGGCCTTTGGCTTAGTTTTCCCTCTGGCCCCACCAGCTCAGGAGCCCCAGGCAGTCGCGATAGATTTGAGGTGTCTGATGACAGCGTGTTTGTGTCTTGAAGCTGCTCTGTGGTACTGAAGGGCAATTATTGAAAAGAGTAGATAAATGGACTGAAATAAAATTCGGGAAAGAAAACATCTCAACAGGAAAGTTATGAATGTAGCCATCAGCCTGGTTTTGTTCACTTTGGGCCAGGTGACGGTCACAGGCACAGAATTCAATGACATTCAAACCTTTCTCTACAGGTGAAGGGACACAAAATGGGATCTAATTTGTTCGTCATGGGGCATCACTTTCTGGCATTCTTTTTTTTTTTCTTGGCAAGAAACTGTGGGTAATTTATGTCAATGTCATCGAAGACACATTCTTGTTACTCTCACAACTGTGACCTTGTATCCAGCTAAAAGAGTTATAGCGGGTAACCAGTGAGATGCTCAACTTACGTCCACAGGGCGGATTTTCCAAGCAGCAGCTATGCTGGCAGGGCTACCTGCCATGCTGTCCGGCCACATGGGTGCCAAGCGATTCTGAGAAAATGCAGGCAGTGACGCCATAGACTGGTAACGACAGAGGTGAATTCCTGGAAGATGCCTACCGAGAGCAGCGGCCCATGGTGTGGCATACTGTGGGACGTACTACTATATGGACAACAGAAACATGGGAGAAGGAGTCAGACCAGTCACCTGGCACGTTGCAGTGTCCTGCCGGCACAGCAGGCAGCAACCTTACTGAACCAGTCGCAGAAAATTGGCTGCCTTGGCCAGGAGGAAACAGCTTAGCTGTCACAGCTTTCACTCAGAATTAGCGATGAGCTGGCCAGGCATAAATTGCTTTTAGAGTTAGTCCTGCCAGCTGTATTACCAACAAAGCAAAAATTGTCTGAGGAACGAGGCTCGGGTTCACATGCTTAAACCCTACCTGTCATAAGGTTGCTAAACTTTTCCCCAGGGCTGGTGCTACAATACCTACTGTATTGGCAACCCGTCTTTTCTGTTCGACTGCTGCATGATCCTATTGTAACATGTCCTGTTGACAAGGCCTGAACTCAGATCGAACTGCGTAAAGAGATAACTGTGGCCTTGATCGCTCCGTGGTGAAACCAGAGTAAACTACTGGATGCCAGATGAGTTATTCCCTGTTTATTTCAGATTAAACAAGCTTAGAATCTGGCCTTCAGATCATGTTATTTGTCTAATTCAACTGTGTCATATTTATAAATTCATGTAGTGTCAAAATGATCCAATAAATGCCAGCACACAGTCCCAGCGCTTGCAAAACATTGAATGTATATATTGACATTTTTTCTGTTTGCTGACGGCAGGACAAATAGGTTTTGTATTGGGACATCAAAGTCTGTTTCAGCAACTGGATGCATGACAAAGCCATGTTATAATCTGGGTACTTATTACGGCATTGAAACATGTTGGCTCAGCATGTGGTAGATTTGAATGCGTAGATAGATCAACTTTTTAGTGGCCTATGGCTTGATTTCAGCATGGAGAGGGTTGTCAGCATATTTGTGCTAATTAAGGAAACAGCATGGGAAACTCCTTTCCAGGGCAGATACAGCCAGAGCTCAGGAAGTGTCACTGCTCCTCAATGTTTTTTGTAACAGCCGGTTTGTCTTTTAGTAGAGAAGCAGCTTTGTGTCTTAACTGTATTTCTAAACTGCACTGAAGCTTGTCTGGGTCTTGTCCAAGTCTTGTGTTTTTACCTGTTTCCGAAGGATGGATTGAACTGTTAGGTCACAAACACCTCAGAAGAGCGTTCTAGCTGTATTTGGGGCCGACAGTGCAGGATTAGATTCTCTGCCTTGATGGGGTTTATTTGTAATGTTGACAGTAACTCAACATGAAGAAATAAACGCTCAAGTTCATGCTCATGCTTCACTAGAAGAACTTCCTTGCTGTTAAAAATAATGCTTGTGCCCAACAGTAACTCTTTTTTTTTTTTTCATTCAGGCAGTGTTTTGGATGTGTTGTGCTACTCTTAACATATTCCCATGTTCCAGTTCCCAAGAAGACAGGCTGAAACATTGCCAACTCTATTAAGTCCTTTCTGTAACACTGAGTCAGCTGTTGTGATTTTACCTTTGCTCTTGGTCAAAGTATTACACTCTATTATCTTTTTGTTCTTATTTTAAACATAAGAAATTGCAATACAAGTGTTTGTTCCATGTGCCTACATTTCCTCCTACTTCAATGACAAAACCAGCACATTACTTTTATTATTAATAAGACAGGTACACTTAGAAGCCCTCAGTGTTTTCCCAAGGGGGGCACAGCCCAAACATAAAGGACAAACAAAAATGGGAGAAATTAAATGCCTATATTTACATTTATGAACAGGGAACCGAGGTAACCACAATTAAAGAGGCACTTAATTCCTTCTTATTGAAAGGCCAAAGAAGTCTTCAGCAAGGCTAAAAATAGACCCAGGACCAGCAGGTCTCTGTTCTGCAGACAGCTCTGAACACGGTTCTGCCCACCGGCCCCAGCACAGCCATATGTCTACGTGCCCCTCCACCTGAACTCTGGCCAGCAGCCCAGGTCTTTGCCAGTACCTTCACTAGGTCAGTATGGTTCTCCTATTCCTGGTACAAGGTGCTCCCAGAGCTGCTGGCCTTCTGCCCCCTCCACTTCAATAAGAATTCTTGCTGAATCAGCATCTGCAGTGAGGGCTTGTGGTGGCTGCTTGTGTTGACCGTTGAAGGCCTCCAGAATGACAGCTGCTGAGAAACAGCTGCTGTGTGTAGGAGGTCATGGCAGACCTTTCCCAAGTGCCAGTCCACAGGAAGAGTTTTGCAGCTCTTACAAGTTGAAGGTGGAGTCAGCTATAACCTGACTTACCGTCCTTGGCATTCTGAAGTCTGGTGAAACATGATGCATAATGACACTTATTCTGCCTTTGCAAGTAGGAGACTGCCTTTGTGCCGAAGTGTCTCATCAGTGAACCTCACCTCAATGCAGAGTGCTTATTCAGATGTAACCACAAAAATGAGGGCTGGCTAAATAATGCCTCCGATTGAAAGGATCCACTGAAGCTCGTTGTAATGGTCTTAATGACTTCCAGTTCAGCTGTGTCTGTGATACCAGTGTGCGAAGGCAATTATGGAAGTGCTAAATACTATTATTATTTGATATTAGTGACAGGGTGGGGGTGAGACCTGGTGAGTCCTTCCCCATCTGGCCTAGAGAGGAATGAGCGTTGCCCCCTTCCCTCCACCCCTCTCAAGACCTGGGAAGGAAGGACAGTACAGGCAGGGTGGAGCCAGGACTTTGCTCCCTCTTCCAGCTGTGGCAACCTTGGCTCTTATTTTGCCTCCGCGGTGTCAGGAGGTGGCTCCTTTGTACAGCAGAAGCTTTGGTGCACATGCAGCGGACTGGGAGAAAGGAGAAATGCCCCCACACGACCCTTCCTGCTTCCATCTTGGCAGCAGAGGAAGCGAACGTGCCGCCTCTCTCTGTCCCCTACTGGTTTTGGTGGTCTTTCCCTCAGTTTACTCTGCCTCTCCTGCGGCCCTCTGGTACCCAGTGCTACTGGGTTTTCCCTTCATGCTCTCTCCTTACCTGCTTGATCTCAGCCCCACCAGCACAAGTGCTCCCTTGGCTTGCACGGGATTTCTGTTTGCTCTGTGCTGGTGGCTTAGACTCTGAGGACGAGGAGGGGGTGTTTGAACCTGGCTTTGAGTGGGGTCTCGGACCAGATGACCTCCTGAGGTCCCTTCCAGCCTCAATTATTCTGTGATTCGGAGGCCCTGGCTCACTACTGACATTGTTCTAGCCCAGGAAAGTGCTAACCCTTTGACTCATGAGGAGTTTTTTAAGGAAACAGTGATAACTTACATGGTTAACGATTTGCTGCCCGACTTTTGCGTAGGGCCCAACAGACTACGTGATCCGCGGGGACCCTCCATGCCTCCACGGTCTGTACGGCAAAGCTGCCAGCACCAGCCTTGCAGACCCTCCCGAATCACAGGTGAAACAGCGAGAGCGCGTTCAACTAGCTCTGCTCCCTGACCATGCCAGCCTGCGCGCAGAGAAACCTGCGCAGCCATGATTCAGACTCAAATGATTACTTGACCCAAAGGAAGGCTTGATGATACACTGAGGCTGGGACACACCAGCAGTGATTATAAAATGATTCACCACCTGGGCTCTGCCATTCAAAACATCCTCTGTGCTGCACAGGCAGGGCCGTTCACGGAGGCTGCAAGGAGGAAGCGATCTTTGCACCTTTAGCTGCCACCTTCTCACCAAACCTTTCAGCCACTGCCTCTGGTGTGGAGCTTGCCTCTCCCCGCTCGTGCTGATGCTGGAGAGGTTTGCTGGGAGGGGCCAGCTCCCTGACGCTGCCATGCGAATACAGCCAGGCACCTCCCGCCGATAACATCCATCCTGACCCTAAAAGGCTGTGGCCAAAAAGGTAATGCGGCCAGGCATCCCAGCGTCCCCCCAGCGCCATCCAGTGCAGTGTGGAAGCACTTAACTGGACTTCAATGCTAAACTGAGGAGCAGGTGGGAACCTGGAGTCGGAGTCCTGTAATTCTCTGTGCTCCAGACCATAATTTGCACATAATTCTTCAAAACCCTCGTAAATTCTTTGCAGTGCTGTTCCCACTTCCATTTTTCCTGCTGTCAAAAATATGGAGCTCACAAAGCCCAGACCGCTTCTGTATTTCCTTTATAGAGGGGCATATAGCTTGTTATTTCTTGTCATTTCTCATGCTGCTGTCTGTGCTTGCTTTCTTCCTGTTCCTCCCACCTTTTTGTCCTTCACTCTTCCTTTTCTCTCCTGCAGATTTTCTCCTGCCAGATACGTGCACTCATATGGTTTCACTAAAACGGTCTGAGTGCACTGACTACATCTTGTCCTGCTAAATGCTTCCCAAAGCACTTATATTACTGCATGCAGAGCAGGGAAGTCCTCAAGTACCATTTCTCCTGACCCAGGAGCTGATACTGCTTGTGGCAGTTTGCTGGAGGCACTGGCAACATGCGAGGCACGGAAAGTTTACTCCTGTTGGCTGGGACTCACAAAGGTGTTGGAGCTAATAACGCACATGGCTTGTGTTGTGCTTTCCCTGAAGTTAAGTTGAGCAACATGTTAACTAACAAGTTAGGCATTACTCAGAGCTCCTAAACCTCATGGTTTGCCAGTGACAAAATAGCAAACCTGTAGTACAACACTCCCGACGTTTTCTGTGTAGCGTAATGGCCAAGCTCCAGCGAAGTTGTGTTCCATCCCTTTCGTCTTACGGTTCTGCCTGAACTTTTTTCAAATTTAAGTCTTCAGCTGTTGTGCACTCTTGCCAGCTATCCTATATGTCTAAATAACTAGGTGAACTATTTCTGGAAAATAATCTGAGTAATTTAGCCTTTTCTCCCTGTGAATGAACTGTCTTCAGACTGTCTTTCAAATGTATTTTACGTGCAGTAGTATTATTTGTGCTTTGCCTACACGTGTGCTAGCTATGGATTCTTTGTATGCTCCTGGATATAACTGTGGTTTTAAGTACCCACTGCTGGTTATTCATAGCGCACATTTAGTCATTTAACAAACATGGTATTAGTTCTGCTCTCTAAGTGGATGACTAATACTCTTATAAATAGGAGGAATGTCATCTGAAAGGTCACGTGAATGTTCCCAGTGTGAACATATCCCTAAACTATGAGACTTCTCATTCCAGGAGCATGCTTGCAAAACCGAAAATGCTCATTATTAGGAAGAGGATTCAAAACACATTCAAGCAATTTCTCTGCTTTAACTCGAACAATTTGTGATTGCCTGTTGAATTTTGCATTGCAAAAGGTTTTTGCAATATTTGCTTTCTCTGTAATCTCTCCTGACTTGCTTGGGAGCATAGGAATTGCCCCATTGGAACAGTCCTGTTCTCTCTCCTGTGCCAGTGTCCTCCTTTAGAACATATCAGGACCTGAGTATTTCTTAAGTAGATGTAAGAAACATCCTTTAACTTTCTTCCTAACCTCTTTCACATCCCATTGGAAAGCAGGACAACACCTAACACTGGATTCTGAAGGAAATGAGAACAGTGCACATGCAGGTTTCTGTAGCGCCTGTAAACCGCTGTCTTTCCTCAGCTCAGTGCCGTGGAGAGAAGATGCTGTGCTGCCCAGGTGGTGGAGGAGGAACGGAGAGTGCTGTCTCTGAGGATGGGGTGCTCGCTAAAGCAGCCTCCTGAGAGGTCAGGTTTCTCTGTTGGAGAATGCAGGAGGTCGAATGCAGCAGATCAGCTATGCAGGCACCCTCATCTTTTCATTTTTATCAAATGAAAACAAGACAACGGAATGTCACTGCTCTCCTGCCATTACAAGGTTTGGTTTATATTCACAGGAACACAAGGCTAAGGAAGGAAGGACGGACTGGTGGCCTCAGGACATCCAGCTTCATTTCATGGCTGCACCAAAGACTCACCAAGGGTACATCTGTAGCATATGCTTAGCTTAGGTTTGAGCTCAGTCTATCTTCATGCATTGCCTGTTTGGGCGATTAAAGTCCTCAGCTGGCCTGCAGCACCTCTGTGGTCGATTCTGAGGCTTCCCTTGGCTGGAGCAGTGAGGGGAAAGCCATAATGCTGGGGCTGGGGCAGGAGGGTCCTGCAGAAGGCACATACCAGGAGTGGAGCTGTTGCTGCTGTGATGCCAGCCCAGTGAGACACTTCTGCTTATGGCGTGAAGTCAAAATGAAGCTCTTCCAGTGGAGAAACAGGCAACCATAGCATTGTTTTTCCTCCTGTCTACGGCTCAGGTGCAGCCAGGTGCTCAGCTGGTGGGCTTTGGGCTGGTGGAGTGAAGCAGGGTGAGATACTCCTGGGGACAGGTTCAACTCCCACTGGGAGGTGGAGCTGACCTCATCAACACTTCTCTGCCCCGTGTCAGACGTGATGATTTAAGTCACCTGTAGCCAGTTAGTTTGACTTTGCACTGGGACAAAGCAGCGGAGAGGACTTGCACAGCTGGCTCAGAGATGTGTCCTCATCAAAACAGAGGCAGGTGCATTGGGGCACTGACTGAAGCCCAAGGCATAAGCCTGGGTGGCATGTGGCTATGTCTGTGCTAATAAACCAGGCAGGGGCAGGAGCTGTGCTCAGCTTTGTGGCTGAGTAACACTGCCCACGGTGTGACAGATAAACTCTTTTGCCCCCCAACGCCATGTGGCCATATGCAAATTACCTACTGGGAACAGTCCTGGCCCATGCTAACTCCTGGGACTGTGCTTGGGAACAGTTTGGGAGAGCTCTGGTTGGCCTGGGTCAAAACTTTTCCCAGGACCACCCTAAGAGCTGGAGGGATGGATGATTGAACTCCCCACTCATGCCCTGATTCACTGGCTTGATATTCTGCTCTGGATGCTGCCGGTCTGGCTGGTGTCAGGTGAGTTACCTAATGTGTGATATAAGAAAGAGAAGACTTTCAGCTTCGTTTCTAGCCTTTGTCCCTTAATGCTCTTGCTCACATGAGGGTGAGAATGTGTCCTTACCTACAGAGTAGTGAGACTGCAGAATTGGATACATTGGGAAAGTGGGGTGTGGTACAGGTGAAAGTCCAGATCCACTGCAGTGGTTTACAGATATTTGATTCAGTGAAGAGTTGGGCCTGTGGTGTACACATGCCATAAAGATGGTATTCCCAGTTCACAGACCTATTGTAATGTTGTCCATGCTTATTATACAGTTACAGAAATGCATTAGCATTAAAATACGTGGGCTAAACGCAGTCAGTTGTGTCCTGTATTCTCCTCCTGCCAGCCTTTGTCTTGACTTCAGCTTGCAGATTAGAAAGGACAGCTGAGGATCTGGGTCCCTCCAAGCAGCCTATACACAGTTAAGAAGTCCCAGAGATTTGGTAGACTGTACGTGATGTTTCTTTCTGAGCACACGACATGTTTCCTAACCAGCAGTCTCAGAGGTTTGATTTCAGTGAAAGATGGTGTATATATAAGTGATACATGGTTGAGAAGTGCATATACAGGGCTTGTGAAACAGTGTGCATGTCTGTATGTGTGTGCATTAAAATAACAGGGCAAAGGTGACCGCAATATGTTATTTACCTGCTGGCTCAGATTTATTTGCCTCCATTAGGGACTCCTGGCTCTTATCTGTCAGATTTTGTTCCTAGAGAAAATTTTGGTGCAAAGAACTGTGTTTGAGGGTGCTCTGCTACAGCTAGTGTCAGGGGGCTGAGTGGTACCTTCAAACTGAAATAAAATGTTCCACCCAGGTTATTTTGGGTGTGCCAACATTTGTTTGTTTGTGGTGCATCTGGATTTCTCCTCTCCCTTGGTCAGCAGCAGAAGCATTTTTCTTATTGATGGCAAGTAGATGGTAGTGGTGGGGGCAGGTCTTGTTTATGGCTACTGGCCGACTGACAATGGACAGTGAGAAAAACACCAAAAAAGACAGGAAGAAAGGAACGGATAGTGTAATTACACCTGATAAGGATCAGCGTTACACTACATGTGCTATATACGGATTTAAGACCTACACACATAGACACATAAAAGAAAACATTCAGGACGTGGAATCAGGTTCTCCACAGAGCAGCCACAATTACATAAAGAAACAAAAAAAGGATTTTTTTATACTGTGGTGCTGGCAGTCAGCCTCCCCTCTGACTGCGCCTGGGAGAGGAGCGTGTTAAGTGTGAGCAGAATAAATGATCTGTTCATGGCCAGCGCGGCAGACACCTGTGTAGCACCTCACTGCAGCACCTTCCCATGCCGTCTGGGTGTCAGGGGTAGGCATCACGACTAGTCAAACCAAACCTAGTTACAGTAGATCTTGAGCAAGATCCTGAGAGGTGGCTGTTGGAAAAATGCACCTGCATGTTCCAGGTAGATTTTTCTTCAGCGCTGCTCAAATCTTACTCTCTCCAGTTGGACAAACGCAGACCTGGTTTTGCATGTTGCAGGGCAGTTGCACTTCTGAGCAGGAGCCATTTTGCGAAGAAGGAGCAGCACCCACCCTACCCCCGAGCTGCCATCTGTCTCCTGGGGTTTGAGAAAACCAGAAAACAAGCCCCCCAAACTTTCTTCTTTTCCACAGTGGCACAACAGAACAAAACAAGATTTCCTTTGAAGCGTTACAGGACAGGCTTTGCAGCATTCTTACATCTGAATTTAGATGCCAGAGAGTGGAATTTCCAAATGCATTTCCCTTCCTACACCTTTCTTTTTCGTCTTCATGAATCTGTGTCAATTTTTAAGGAACCTATTTTTGGGGGAGGGAAAGGGGACAGAACAAGCGATAAGCTATTTGGAGCTAAAAGAAGAAATTCATGCTGCCAGAGGTAAGGCTGTAGAAAATGTGTCAGTGTAGCAGATGATCGTTCTCCTCTCTTAATGCCTATCCTGAAGCATCAAGGTATACGTGTTTCTCAAAGGGGCTGTACGTCTCTGAGGTAGTCTATGGACTGCATGTTGAAACGGTTGCCATGGCAGTGACTGAGTATAAGTTACAAAGCACGATTAGCCAGAGTTGGCCTAAATAGCTGAAGGGAAGGAAAAAAAAGAAAGAAAGAAAAAAAAAAAAAAAAGGCCAAGGACTTTCTGTTATTCCTAGTACAGATCCATCAGCACTAGACCGTGCCAGGAAGAGGAAGCAGCGCTGATGGAGAGGAGCTTGCAGGAGCATGCTCCGCACCCCAGCCCCAGCTGGGGTACCACCAGCAGCACGCGCTGCGAGGGCACCTTTGCCCCCTTACAACATGCCAGCGCAGAAGCTGCACAGTGGGGAGGGGCCGTTGGTACAGACCAGTCCTGTTAGTGTTGATTTGGTGAAATGGTATTTCTCCAGAGTTGGAGGTGAGGCTGGGGCACTGCTCAGCCTTCAGCAACCCAGAGAGCCCAGTCGCAGCGCTCTCCTGGCTGACGCCCAGCGTAGCAACGTTAGAAGGTGGGAGAGTGGCCTGCAGAGAGGTTGCAAGGTTTGCCCCAGGTGACACAGAGGGCTGCAAACCTGGGTGGGGTGTTAACTGGTGAGCTCCTGAGCTCCCTGTCACCTAGAGCTGTTCCAAATCTTCTAGCCCACTAACCTACACCTGCTGAAAGCATGCCTCTGAAAGGTATCCTGTCTTCATTTGGAACCTGAGAATTGGAGAACGCAGCCCTTTGTGTTAGTTCATTGCAGTGGTTGATCACGCTTACTTGTTAAAAAATTATTGCGCCTTATATCTAATTTAAATGTGTATAGTATTAGTGTTCAGCGTCTGGTGCATGCTGTGTTCTTCTCTGCTATATTTAAAAAAAAATAAAACACTTCTTGAGCTCCTGTGGGTTTTTGCTGTGAAGGTTTCTTATGCACTAGAGTCAATTTCAAGCTTGTTTCTGAAGCAGTGAAGAAGCAGAATTCTTCCTCTCAAAGGGTTTCTTTTAGCTCTGCTCAGGGAGAAGTGGAAGACTAAGGTGAAGACATCTCAATAGCAGGTCTGGATGGAAAAACGTCCTCTCTAGAAGCTGTAGAGTGCCACATTACGGGGCCAGATGCCCAGTGTAAAATCAACAGAAGAGATTTATGCAAGCTGAAAGTATGCAGGTAGGTGTTTGGAAGCAGAACCTGTTAGCCTGATTCTCTTCCCTCCCAGCTTTCTAAAATAAAGAAGTTTAATTTACATCAGCCTTGAGTGCTTCTGCTTCTTAGTCCTTTGAGTGAGATAAGATATGAATCTACTCCAGCCAATCCATAACATTTGATGACTTACCAAGGATATTTTTCTCCCCTCCTGTCCTAAGGGATCTGTAGGTTCTTCCTTTAAGAGTACAAACCAGCAGTGCTTACTGTGGTTAATGGGAGTCTGTTTTGGCTGGTGGAGCTGGGGTGAGAGAGATCATATGGCCTGCACTTTAGGAGGAAGAAAAGAAAAACCCACAAGACACCTATTTGCCCTGCACATCAGGCTGGCTTTTGCTGTTATTTGCAGGAGTCTCTTCCACTTCTTGCACCTCCTAAATCCTTGTCATCCAGTTTTGAGAGCTGGGACTATCTTCTTTGGCACTAAGTCAACAATACGTTTTTTAGCACCAGCAGCCATTCATATTTTACATTAGTGTTCCTCTATGTTCCTTTCAAGCAATAATCGTAAATATCAGCTTTCATTCCTAGAGCGCCTTTCATCCCAGGGGCTCCTGAAGCACTTTCCAAGCTTAACAAGCTTGTTGTAGAGTACTTCTTTAGAAAGGGTGAAACTTGCTTCCCATTAAAGCCTGATTTTGGGAAGAAAAACTCTGAATTATAATGTCTTCAATACATGAGGGAGCCTTTGCAGCTGTTATTTACTGTACATGTTCCCTTACCAAAAAAGATTGCTTCTTGCTCCTCCACCCCCTCGTCTCCCCCAGCTTAATCCAGCAGTGCTCAGTTACCTGGAGGAGAATAGTGCAAATAATAAGAGATGATCATCTCCTGTGACCTGAGGAAGTGGGTTTTTTTCTGGAATCCTATTATTGCCCTCAACAGTTTCTTCTGGTAACTCCATTTCCATCTAGTCTATTTTCTCTTTATTGGGGCAAATGTCCTAGGGCAGAGTTGAATGTCCTGTGACTTTGGGCAGAGTTGAATGTCCTGTGACTTTAGCCAGAGAGGTCACCATCCATGGTTGGGCTATGATAAGGGTCATGTGAGAAACTGTAGTCCTCTTCAGGACAAAATCAGTCACCTAATTTAAGTCACATTCCCCTGCAATCAAAGCAAAGCTGGTTGCTTTGCACTGAAATGAATCACGACCTTTCAAATGGTCCTTTATTTGGCTCCTCTGTGGGAGCAGTAAGCCCAGAAGAGGAGTTTGTTGCTGGTAATTTCTGAACTGAAGAATTTGTTTCCTAATGAATCATATGATTAATTTTAGGGCAGCTCGAATCTGACCAGTATCAATTTGTTTTCATTGGTTTCAGAAGGGCTCAGTATGGTGGGACCTGTCCATCTCCTGATGCACAGAGCTTTCTTCCATGCCAGCTGTGTGGGAAAGTGGTCTCTCCTCTGCTTGTGCAAGAGGCCCAGGTGAGGCACCTGAACTCCCGTTGCTTCTCCAAGGACACACTGAGAGCCTGTGGTAGAAGGGAGAACAAAAGCCCTATCTCTGGTTCACTGCTTAACTGCACAAACATAATTTGTCAATACAGATAGCTTTAGATGAAAGCTACATCAAAGCATGTTTTTGGCTGCTGCCTTCAGAGGCAGTACTAAATCTCCCGGGGGAATGCAAGAAGTGAGATATGATCCAAGTATCAAAATCCCCATCTTCTTACTGTCTCTCCTCTCGCACTGGTCAAGTTCACAGGGAAGCCCTTTCTTGGGGTTGTTATGTCGTCTATTCCAATCAGTGGATTTTGGTTCAGAAATGCATTTTCATTCTTTTCCAGAAAAATGCTGCCTATTTCAACACAAACCCTGAAGATCTGTAAATTGGCAAAGGATTAAAAAAAGTAATGAACCAGCAGTTACTGTTTACGTTGGCCACCTTGTATAAGTGCTGATATTAGCATTTCTGAAAGGATTCATTCATCACTGAAAAAAGGTTGGTACCTGTGAATAACAGCTTGCTTGGGAGGGCCTGTGTGCCTCCTTTCCTCTATCAACAAAGTTTACAAACGTCTAGAGATGGTTTTGCAATGGATGTTAATGCGTACCTAATATTTCAAGATGAGAATAAGCCACTGAAAATACTTCATACCTATTGCTGATGGTGTAAGGAAAGCAGCAGTAAATTTAAATAAAAATCTTCTTTATTTTCAGATGTCTTATTTATTTATTTATTTATAGACCTGAATATATATATTGAAGGTGGCTCTTTTGGGCTTTTTTTAAAACTAAAATCCTGCAACCTCAAACCTTGTTCTCCTGTCAAGGAAAAACAAGTAGACCTGCACTAGCAAGAACAATGACTGTTGAAAAATTTTGCTTTTTCCAGACTATGACCTCTTCTGGGGATATCAGCGAAATAAACATACTTTTATGAAGTACCCTTAAGTCTTCCTTACCTCCTGTGGCTTGTCACACTTGTTTCAATTTTCCTCAAATTAGTTGCCTTCGCACCGAGGTGTGTGTTGCTGTTTTGCTTAGAGAGTTTTGTATGTTCTGTACTGGCCCAACTGGCATGCCGTGAGCCATGGCTCCAAGGTGGAAGGGGTCCTCTGCATGGCCAGCAACCAGCGTTTGTTTCATCCTTGTACTGCAGGTCATGGCTCTCTCAGCAATGGAGGACACATAACAGCATTTGTGTGGCAGACAAAAATGTTCAGTCTCTGTGAGATGTGTACATTTTGATTAGGATTCCTTGGGATTCTGTAGGATGCAGATCAAACTCTTTTTTGGGTATGTTGTTGTGTTATAACCTCTAGTATGCCATTTTTCTTTTGACCTTTTGACTGCTTCCCTTTTAGACTGAGAGCAGCTGAGGGCTAGTGCTCTTCCTGGGCCCTCACACAGCTCCTGGCATGGTACAGCTTCAATTCTGGCAGGAGACTTAGGCCAATGCCGCAATCCAAACACACATTTGAAAAAAAATAAAATGTCTGGAAGCTAACCTGCTTGCGAGTGCCCCTTTCATGTGAAAGATAATGTTTTGCAAGCACTGTGTTTATAAAGTAAAGGAAGAAAGCAAGCGTGAATGAAATAAGAGACCAAGGAGCAGCCCACTGCCTTCTGCGGGAAGTCCTCTCGGAGGGGTGCAAGTCTCTGGGACTTCGCTGCTGGAGTTTCTTCTCAACCCTTTAAATTGCCAGGCAGTGGAAGCTGGGCTGATGGCTGACGAGGACCCACGATGGTCATCCCCCACCCAGAGCGGTAACACACTCTGCCTCTCCGGGGCCATGATTTCAGTGTGCAGCTCTGTTGCATGGAGAGAACAGGAATAACACTAGAAACCTCTAAAGGGATGAGCAGGTACGGAAGAGAGCAGAGGTGCACGTAGGGGATTTCATCATAAGCCGTCGGAGAAGAGACGCCTGCTCTGCAACAGGCAAAACACTTCTCTGCACAGAACTGGGATAACTTCCCTTCAATCTGGAGCGGATTGCCAGCAGTCTCAAATGTAATCCTCGCTCTGTTACTTCCAAACATGAAACAAGGGTATTACGGCACCGCCACTGAGGCAGGTAATCTTTAAATGTAGCTGCAAATTGCCTGGTTTAATGCTAACAAACCCTGATGGTGAGGAAGAGGAGACAGGTAGCAGGACTGATGTAGCATAATATAATGCGATCGCTGATATAAATGTGACTCATTCTAGCCAGAGGCTTTAGTGTAGGAAGTCGGATAATAGATATAAAAACAAATCTGAATTTTTTTTCCTTCCCAGTGAAGGTCACTGCCAGGAATAGCATGGGAAATAATTAATAGAGGAAGAAATGTTCCCCTTTCAAATTAGAAGTATTGTCTTGCTTCACAGTTTTGTTCTCCTCTTTGGGCTCCCGTAACAAACACCGGCAAACACGCAGGGCCTTTCTGCCCGAAGCCGCTGACGGATATCCCGCCCGGCGGGTAGGGAATGCGAGGGACTGGCTGTGCAACGCTCCTGGTGTCTGTTCATGGGTGTTAATGAACTGCCTGCCTGGCAGTCCACCCACCAGCAGCGTGCTGAATGGGCCCGGGAGTCTGAATGGGGCTCTCCACCACAGCGGCCAATTTTCCTGGTCAACACGGAGGCGCAGTGCCAAGGCTGTGTGTGAGAGCCCGTGCCGCCTGCTGCTGAGGAGGTTTCACCCCTTTCCCTCCGCTCCTGAGCCCTGAGGAGGTGGGTCTTCTTTCCGGCCCCAGCACAGGTCCTGCTCCCTCTGTCCCTGCGCTTTGCGTGGGAGGTCTTGGACGACACAGGGGCCATTGCATTTGCGATGGCAGGGGCTGTTCTCTGCTCATCCCAGGGAGACCTGAGAGGCTCTGGGCTGCTTGTTTGCTCTCTGTGATCAGCACTGCACTTACACATGGGCAAGTGCAAGGGGAAGGGGATGCAACACTCTCTGGGATGGGAGTGGGAGCAGGCGCCCGGGATGTGGCCCATCTGCTGTGCGGGAATGTGATGGTGCAACTTAATTCCCTCTCCGCAGAGTGCTCTTTGACTGGGGACAGGTGAGAAGAGGAGTGAGCATGCTGCAGGCTGGAAACTGATGCAGCCGTGGGGGCTGAGGGGCTGCTGCTCCCCTGGACACTAGTTTGTTTTCTTCCAGGCGGCTGTAGCAGGGAGGAGTGCTAGTGGGAAGCTCTGAGCTTCACACTCTCAACTAAAACCTCCTGTGTGTGACTCAGTCCTTTCTCCCACAAAGGACTGGTCATGTTTTCCATTCTTGAGTCCATGTCGCTGCTCTGAACATCTTATCTGTGGACAAACCAGCTGCCTTTCCCATTGCCTGGCTCTTGACAGCTTACCAGGTCTTCTTCACTGCTCAGCGCCCACATACCAGGGCCTCAAGGCAGTTAGCACAAGTGTTAGAATATTTTCGGAGGACTTTTCTTCTGGGAGCCCGGGAGGTGAGAGTTCAGATAGTCCCCCTCTCAGCAGGTTCCTGACCCTGCAGTGGACCATCAGAGGTAGGAGCACTGCAGAAGTCTCAAGTACCCTGGAGCTCCCATATAGCACAGGAAAAACATATTATGGGAAAGCTGCTAATAGCAGAGGTAAGCTTTTACCAACATTTTCCCCTGGTGTTACAGACTCTGGAGAATCAGCTTGTTTCGGCCAGGTTCCCAAACTGCTTTTTGGTGTTCATCCAAAACAAGCCTGTGCATTGAGGTTTCCTACCCCAACATTGTCTAACCGAATGAAAGGAATGGCCTCAGCTGCACGAATGCTCCTCTATCTTGTCCTGCAACTAGAGTGGGGCCAGGACACAACCCCAGATCGACTCCCCTCTTCTCCCCTAACAGGAACTGTTTGAGGATGTTGGATCTCAGTCCAGATCTGACTTTCACTGCTGACCCCTCTCTGAGTAGCGAGTAAAATCCTAATGCAGAAAGCTTTAAGGCAGTTCAGAAATGTGGCCATGCATAAATGTTGGGCGTTTGGCTGGTAGCGCTCATAGTGCCGTTCAGTCTGGAGTATTTGGGTAACAAAGATCAATCCCATAAGGGCGATCTGTCACTTGCATGTCTTCCCGTTCACTTGAAGCTGACTCTTTCATTCTGCTTGCTTTCTCACTTTCCAAGGCATGTGTGTTGCAGTTCTAGCCACTTCCTTGTGGTTGTGAGATTTGGGGTCACACATTCTCCTATCTGGGGTTTTCACAGCTGCTGCTCCTTGAAATGGCTGCAAGGGATGCTGAGTTGGGTGGGATGACTTGTCACTCTTAGATTTATTTCTTTATAGCATCTCTGTCAAGAAAAACTGTAAGATAGCCATCATTCCAATACTTCTAGATCACCATAGTCTTGACAAGCTCAAATATTATGACTCCTTGTGAATGTAGGGTTTGTGACCTGTTTTACCACAGCTTTTATTCTCTTTTTGGTGAAAAAAGAAGTTGTATAATTCAATCTTTTCTTTCTTCCTTCTCTTTTTGTGCACTCAAATTTACCATATTTGCGATAGACTGTGCCTATGTTAGCAGCTGGTGTGGTGTAGCAGGAGCAGATCCATAGAGGTGACTGTTTGGTGCTGAGGACTCGATATGTCAGGGGATTTACATCAGACTGCCTCCATTCTGGTTCCCAGGGAGCAGCTCATTAGTGGTTGGAGTGCAGGAGATACACTCCTGGATTCCATCTCTTGGTTTCCTTTCACTCAAAAGGAATCCAGTTTAAAAATTGCTCCTGGACGTAAATCAAAACATGGCAAGTGGGGACAAACACGAGGTTTGCCTTATAAACTCACTCCTGATATAAACAAAAACAGGCACGTAGAAAGACCTGTCAAGGGACCACAGTCAGGAGAGGAAGCCCAAATACATCGCTGTACCCTGAGGTACAGTACCCTGTGGTTCGAGTGTGTGGCAAATGGGTCAGTTATTTGGCTAGTGAAACAACTGTTTAGCTTGGCTGAGCAGCTCTCTTATTCTTTCTTAGATACAGCTGCTAATCTATTCTTCCACTCTCTTACACTTCCCCAACCTTCCCCTTTTCCAAACCCTCCCTAAGCATATACATACATATATATATTATATATGTGTGTGTGTGTGCGCGCAGGCAGTTGTGTCTGCTGCGGGGATTTCCTCCCAAACAATACCTGTTGTGCTGGCCACAGCGGTTCTCTTGGTTCCCATGCTCAGAGCAGTTTGAGCTTCCTGCTGGCTCAGCAGCAAGACTTGCAGGGCTTTTTATACTTATTCTTCTCCGGGAGCCAAGCGGAGGAGCGCAGTTTGCCTGTGAATAGCAAGCTGGCTGGGCAGGCAGCAGGAAGCTTGCATACTAAACCGTGTGAACTTTGAGGAGAGGAGGAAGGGGGCCGGGGGCCGCTGGCTGGGCTTCGCCAGGCGTTTGCCGCAGCCCTCTGCCTTATAAACTCATCGTCTCAGCACTGGGGTGCTCCCCACAAAAGGAACGAAGATATCTGTAATTCAGGAGTGGAAAGAAGCCAGAGAGCTGAAAATGGAGTTATAGAAGACACATGAAGAGGGCTTGGAGAATAGAGAAGAGTGAGGAGGCTTGGGTTTTAATTATTTGCGTGAAAGCCCTGTGCGTGGGTTCCCTGCATGAAGTGGTGCCGCAGCACCTCGTGCTGCACTGCCCATGGCTGCCCCAGCAGCGGCTGCACCATCTTCTCTGGCAGCTTTTCTGGGTTGCCCAGGCAAAATCAAAAGCACAGAAGTGAAAATACTCTTCTCTCTTCCCCCCTGCAGTCTCCGCTCTATTCCTTTCTGTTGCTGTCAGAAAAAAATGAATAAATAAGCGGGTTCCCATTTGCAAGGACCAGGCATCATGGGGTGGCTATGAAAGAGCCACCAGAGCCATGAAACGTGCCTGCTTGTTGGTCACGGGTGAAGCTGTCTCAGGAGCAGGGAGAGGTGCGATTTGGCAGGTGCTGTGGCTCCACTGCAGGTGTAAGCAGGCTGGGAGCATCCCTGGAAAAAGGCAGGAGGCGAGAGGAAGGAAGGAGGGAGGGAAGGAAGGAGGGAGGGAGGGAAGGAAGGAAGGAAGGAAGGAAGGAAGGAAGGAAGGAAGGAAGGACAGGCTGAGCCCGTCTGCCCACAGACCAGCTACCTGCCTCCTGCTCGTGTCTGCACAAACGAGGAAGAAGCTTTGCCTGTCCTTTGAAAATGAGATGGCAGAGGATTGCATGTGCTGCATAGATGCTTCCTGAGCAAGAATAGCCCATTGTGGGCATGGCACTGTGGTGGATGTTGGGGGGACAGCCCCACGCAGGGAGGGCTGCTGTGCTGGCCCAGTGAGTGCTGTTGGAGGGGTGGCAGTGGCTGCAAAGCCAGCACGAGCACCATGTGTTTGTGTGTAGGATCTATTTTTAGGGTGATGACACGACAGAGAGACTCAGCAGGGGGTGGAAATGCTCATCGGAGTGACAGACCAAAAGATGTGTTGTGTTGAGGCACAGATAGTCATGCCGTAGCATCGTGGTGAAGTGATGTGACCTTCCTGGCCTCATCTGAAATAACAACCACCCATGGCTTTCCCTCTGTTTGTAAGCACCTTTTCTGAGGGTTTTCTAAGGTACCCATTACTCCAGGCTCTAAACAATCCACAAATACACAGTAAATCCGAGAAGCCAGGGCCCTTGCTCCCCTGCCCAGCTCAGCAACACGCTGTGTCTAACTCCTAAGCGAGCACCGAGCAAAACAACATGTCTGCTCAGCACCTGCAACCCCCTGGTGTCCCCCCAGGATAAGTAGCCTTGCCCGGAGGCCCTCGAGGGCTGGGAAGATGGGGAGATACCACTCTGAGTCCCAGAGCAGGCTTGCAGGGAGCCAGTGGAGGTTCCTGGGGAGACCCACCCACCGCGCTCATCTAGATCTCCAGCAGTCTCTGCCTAGGCAGCTCGTGGCAGGGTACAGGCACCTCAGAAAGTAACTGGTGCCTTCACCTTGATTTACTTATGAAATACAAAGGCAGGCCCAAATCTGGGGAATTTACCATCAATTATGCATTTTCTGTTCATCTCCACTCCTGGCTCAGCAGAAGCTCAGTTTAAATTACATGTACTTGATAACTGTTGTGCCTCTGTCTGTTTTTAAGTCTATCCAACATTTCTTATAAGACTAAATGTTTATTGCCTGTAACCCCTGCAAAATTTAACCATTTGATGCTTAGGTGTTTTTTTCTGTGCTGGATATCTGTCAGGCTGAATGCGTCTCGGAAGCTTCAGCAAAAATGTTTTTCTTGTTTACAAGAAAGAGATGAGAGAAACAATTTTTTTTCTCCATATTCAAACATGTTCTTAAAGTGATCTGTTGAGAAACTCTAGCACTTTCTGCCTTTAGAGGAGAGGCTTGAAATTTGGCAGATATCAAGAATCCGCCTTTGGTTGTTCTTCATGGGGAAAAAAAAGTTGAACTAAGAAACCTTAGGAAAAAAAAAAAAGCCTCAGATCTCAGGCACTTGACAAAAACTTCTTAAGAGTTAGAAGCTGAATTCTCTGAAGGCACTTGCTCAGCGGAGACTTGTTCAAGTCTGGCGGCTAAATCACAGACGAGAGTGCGGCAGGCACGCTCCAGCCTCCTGCTGCAGGTGCAGAGCAGGAGCTCTTTGAAATTGTTTT
The DNA here is from genome assembly GCF_009769465.1 of Tauraco erythrolophus. Taxonomy (NCBI): domain Eukaryota; kingdom Metazoa; phylum Chordata; class Aves; order Musophagiformes; family Musophagidae; genus Tauraco; species Tauraco erythrolophus. The sequence continues at coordinate 87,590,440 of NC_141466.1, read as the reverse complement.
TCAGCAATTTCGAGACACTTCGTTCCTGAGGACCCAAAGCCTAGAGATGCTCCTGGACATGCTCCTTTCCTGCTACTTAGGCCAACACACAGGAAGACTGATGTTGACTCAGGCTAGGACCTGACCGAGGCAGGACCGAGTGGAGCCCCACTGCAGCGCAAAGGCTGAGGATCCCCACCTGGAGAGGGGGACTGATGTCAGATGTGGAGCTGGACATGGGAGCAGGACCAAGGCAGAAGACAGACTGGAAGGACCAGGAGGCGCAGGAGGAATCAAGTTTGGAAGTGTTTCTTCCCACCGGATCATACCTCTTGCAGAACCTGGGATACAGCAGACCCAGGGATTTCTGCTGCGCAGCAGTTGACTGTTGTCAGCAAATATTTGGGGAAGCCATTGGCACAGGCTGTGACTCATTCCTGCCTGCTCCCTAAGCAGAGACTGATGGACTATTAGTACTCTCAGTTATTTTGCTTTTCAAGCACGATGGAATTAACATCTGAGAATAAGAGCCAGTCCTGCTGGTGAGTCATGCGGTGGCTGGTGTGATGCCGCGTGATGGAATTCCTGCATTTTTGTTTCAGTTTGCTGTCTACAACTCAAGCAAATGACACAAATCCAAAGTAGACTGAAAGTATGGGAAGTTTTTTAGGGTCAAGCACCTGGCGGTTAGAAAATGCTTGGTTTAACACTGCCCTTGCCATCTGAGTGCAACTCTCATCTGGGCAGGCATGGCAATAGCGTTGCTTTTAGCTTCAAGATCAAATGAATACGTAAATATTTTTTTTCTCTCAACAACTCTACCTCTTTTTAATGCCCAGGGCGGACAGTTCTTGGCAGGTGAGTGGAGGCTGGGCAGGGAAGGGTCCTCATCCTGCCTTATTGCAGCTGGCAGCACAAGAGGATCCCCGCTCTGCCTTCACATCACAGCGAACTCAGCCCTCGGCGATGGCGGCGGCAACCGGCCTCTTTCTCTGCTCTGCAAGACCAAACCAGATGGAGTCCTCAGATAAATTATCTGCCAAACTGAAACAAGCCCCCTTCAAACACGTGCAGAGTGAAGTTTTGTGTAACTTGGACCTTGACCACAGGTGGAAAAACGTAGGACCCTTGCAAAGGCACATTCCCCTTCCCCGACTGAGTGTCGGTGCCAGCCTCTGAAGACAGAGGTGTTTAATCTCTCAATTTGAACAGAGCAAGCTAACATATATCTTGCTAATCTTATTCTAGGAGGCAGTTGAATCGTTTTAGCTAAAAATTACCAAAAGAGTCTGCCTGAGGCAGACATCCAGCACGGAGTATTTGAGCTCGAGCTGCTGAGCTTTGGCAAAGCTGTGCGGAGCAGAAAGCAGTCATTAATGGGAAGTGTTAAGCAACTTTAACTCCAGACAGTGCTCAACAGGGGCAAATGAGAAACTTTGGCTCTGCGGACGGCCCCACCAGAAAAGATGTACATGTACGCCTGAAATCCTGCCGCTATGCATTCGGTTAGCCCATCGCTCCCGGCGAATACCGACCTCTGTTTGTAATATGGCATTTGCAGGCTCCGGGGCTAGACTTGCTGTTTTGCAGACTTACCAGTTACTTCGTGGTTTGCTGTTGAATCAAATGCTGAGGAGAAACGGTATTTTAGTGATGGTAAAGCGTGAAGAGAAACACATGGGATTTTTCTTTCCCTGCAGGAGGACGAGGCGCGGGGGAACAGGGACACTGGCCCTGACCCTGCTGGCTCGTGGCATACAAGGTGTGTGGGGCAGGTTGCTTTGTGGGAAGGGGTTGTCATCGTGGCTGTGAGCAGCCTCTACACCGACTGAGGTTTTGGTAGGGGGCTGAGGGCGCTGCATAGGTTAGTGGTGGGGCGCCAGCAGCTCTTACCACCAGTCTGCATTTTCCTTTTCTGCAGGAAGAGGCATTTTCCTTTCTTGTTACGCTTCAGCTAGAGCTGTGTAAACAGCACTCTCTCCTTGATGTTGACACCTTCAAATGATTTTATCTCCCTGTTAGGGATTTATTTACCCAAACTGTACTGTTCAGTTATTTAATCTTCCCTTTAGTTATTTGATTGTTTTTCGTTACTGAATTCTTTCCAATATGCCAATGTCTCGTTGCCACACGAGTGCCTGCAGTTGCTTTCTCTATTTAGAAGACGGCTCAGTCCCAGCAGCACGCTGCGGAGAGAAGCCATCATCCTGCTGCTCTATTATACGATGCTCTTCATCTCTCTGCAGGTCAAAATCAGGCCCTCTTATTTTATAAACCAGCACCTAGTTTGCTACTCACTCTTATCCCTGTGTTAGGCCCTTTTCAGAGCTGCTACAGATTATTTTTCCAAACATGTTTTCTTGCATTGCCCATGTCCCAGGCAGGAGCTGTTAGATGCTGTTTTCCTTCCCACTCCCCCATCTCAGAAACGTGATTTTTTGAGCTTGAAATCATAACGAGAAAACGAAGCTCACGCACTCTTCTCTTCCTCATTGCTAAATCCAAAATGATCCTTTCAGAAAAAAGAAATGCTTTACAGGTTCATAATTCTCCAGCCTGGGAAACAATTCCTTCGCATTCACAACCACACTGTGCTCTTCCTGGCTACTGAAGAAGCTGATAGGGGCGGTTTGGTTACATGGAAGGGAAGGGACATGAAAATGGTGAGCAAGGCTCTTCTGGAGAAGGATGGGCCAGAGGTGTCTCAGTCCAGCCCTTGGTTATTCTGGGCACTAAAGCATTGTGTTGAAACTCGGGTAGAGATTTCAAGAGTTGATTGTTTGGGCAGGTAAAAGCTTTGGGATGATATGTGCACTTTGTGTGGGCCGGCGATGCTTCATTTTTATATTCAAAGTGCATTAGGAAATGAAAGGAAACAATTTCAATCTAGTCTGCAAATGACACCTAAGCCCAGCCTGTGAAACATGTGCTACCTGAAGTGCGTTTACTAGGATGTCTATGCAGATTTCATTTTTCTTAAGAAACTTTTTTGCCTATTTCTTTCCTGCAGGCGTTAGAGGTGGAAATAGGATAGTTTTTGGACCTAACCTCACAACCAAGGAAAGGAGAGAGGCAAAGAGCTTTGTCCGGGTAGCTCCCCAGTACCATCGCATTAAACTGGCAGTGAACTGGAAGCTTCTCCAAAGCTGTGGGAGCCAAATGTCTCACCCTGTTTGCCTGTGGCTGTTGGGTTAATTTTTCTCCTTTTGAGGTCTGAACCCTTCAAAGCTTTGTTTTGTATGGGTAAATAAAAACTAGCTACAGCCTACGGAGAGAGCTGGAAACCATTTGGCGCAGACAGATCACAGGACTCTGAGAATGAATGCAGACTTCTTTTTAACTGAAAATAATATATACATTTAAAGAGCAGAAGATGCAAATATATTCATAATGGCTGCTATCAGGAGCTGCTGGCAGTTTCTCTGAGCAGAAAAGCCCTTGTCTTAGAGATTTCTGCTACCCCTCAGGCTTCTGTCCGTTTCTGTGTTGTTACTTGCAGTGTTTAAGCCCCATTAAGTTTAAGTGCATAAATTTTCTTTGGCTATTCAACCCCAGCCACTTTTGGGAAGGAATTGGCCAGAATTCCTGAACCTAAAATAATCAAACGCCTGTCTTTCCATTAAAAAGGCTGCCATTTATCTGACAAGCAGTGCAAAATGGAATAAGTAGCTCGGTACGAGCATCCTCCGAGAAACCTGTTGTTGCAAAACCAAGCAAGTGGCTTGCACGTAAGCAGATAAGGTACCTTTACCAATACCCAGGTCGTTGCATAGCGTGTCAGAATATTTGGTTTCATAACATGTGTTACTTTTATTATCAGCCTCTTGGTTTCTACCACTCTCTTTAGAAATATTCCAGCTACAACATGTAACCTTTACACGCTTGTCCAAGGAGCATGGCCTTTCAGACACTCCTTTCACAAGTATTTGTTGTGCTCCAGGAGAGGATATCTTTGTTTCAAGATTGTTCTGGGCATGAGAATTAAAAATCAGAATGGAGATGATGGCCAGCACAAAGAACCAGCGCAGTTATTTTAATGAATTTCTTTCCATACCTGCCAATCCACCCTCCCCTGCAGGAAAAACAGCTCTCAGACAAATTAAGCACATGGCATGGAAGATGGAGTGCCAATGCCAAGTTTGTCTTTGCCTTAGCAGAACTCGCTGCAAGATGCTGAATCTGCAGATCTTCTCCTGGGACACGCTCTTCGAGAGAAAAGGAGAAGGCATATTCCCACCGCCTTTTTAGCTGGGCTTGTGCGCTCTTACCATTTAAATCCTCAATGGGTAGGACATTATTGTGGCTGCAGCGCTGGGCACACACACAGTACTACGTTGAAACTAGCTGCCATGGATAGCAGTGCATGTGGCAGCAGCAAAGAGAGCCCATCAGTGAGGTGGGCTAAATATCTGACAAGGTTCTGAAGCCCACGCTAACCTGCCTTCCGCGTGCATATGTGTTAAATAGCTGTGACGACTGCTGTTTCAGCAAGCAGACATGTCTGCTGCTGTGCGGTTAGACACCCTGTTCCTGGCCATAGTCTATTATCCGGTTGGTGTTTATGTAACTGGGAATATTTGAGGACATGAACGTAGCTGAGCAGTCTGGAAGGGAGGCATTCGGTGTAAGTCCCTCTATCATTTCAGGTCAAGGGAGGTGATTCTGCCCCTCTACTCCGCTTTCGTGAGAACCCACCTGCAGTACTACATTCAGCTCTGAGGCCCTCAACATAAGAAGGACATGGAGCTGTTGGAGCAGGTCCAGAGGAGAGCCACGAAGATGATCCAAGGGCTGGAACACCTCTGCTATGAAGACAGGCTGAGAGAGTTGGGGCTGTTCAGCCTGGAGAAGAGAAGGCTCCGGGGTGATCTTACAGCAGTCTTCCAGTACCTAAAGGGGGCCTGCAAGAAAGCTGGAGAGGGACTTTTTACAAGGGCGTGTAGTGATAAGACAGGAAGCGATGGCTTTAAACTGAAAGAGGATAGATTTAGATTAGATATAAGGAAGAAATTTTTTACAATGAGGGTGGTGAGGCTCTGGAACAGGTTGCCCAGAGAAGTTGTGGATACCCCATCCTGGCAGCATTCAAGGCCGGGTTGGATGAGGCTTTGAGCAACCTGGTGTAGTGGAAGGTTTCCCTGCCCATGGCAGGGAGGTTGGAACTAGATGATCTTTGAGATCCCTTCCAACCCAAACCATTCTACGATTCTATGATTTATGATCATGATTTGCTCTGCAGTGAGCAGAGAGACAGCCACCTCCACAGGTTATTTATCCTAAAATAGGTGTGGAGTGCTGTGAGAGGATGCCTCTCTCTCTCTCTGTCACCTCAGAGAAAACCCTTAACACCAGCTCAGCTGTAACAGGTCTGCCTGCCCTCAGCTCAGCCCCATCGAGTGAGGCTCTGGGAGGACACATTGCTGGTGGGTCCTGACATGGCACAGGTATATGGGACCTCACCACCAACCTGCTCAGCTCTCCTCTGAAGGACGCAGGATGCTGGAGGAACGTTAAGTGCCCCTCAGCAGTACGTCTCTCCATGCTTGGGTGACAGCTGAAGAGGAGGTTTGAGTGTCTAAATTTAGAAGTTAGGCATCTAAAGCCTTTATCGGGCTTGTCTCTGCAGGGTCTGAAGCTGAGCAGACTTATATATAAAAGGAAAAAAATCCCCTGCTGAGTTCCTTTAATCTTCCACACAGCTATGCAAATGTTTGTGTCGGATACTCTTAGAGATGTGTTTCTTCTATAGGCACTCTCAGACCTAAGAGATGAGGCCATCATTTCAGCTGGACATGTGCCATGGGGGGACATCATGGTTTGGGTGAGTGGAGCTGCTCTTCCAGCACTTTGACTTGGAGATGTTTTGTAAGGCAGCAGGTGAAGTGACTGCCTTTGGACCCATGTGTCAGGAAAGCCTCCCATGGTGGGTAAGCGATGCCTCTCGTTCCAGAAAGTAGAAGACACCCGGCAGTGTGATGGAATTAATGGTCCAGGGAGATGCTTTGTTTAAATGAATGCTGGGAGAGGTGGGGGGAGGCTTGATTTTTCACATGGTTGATGTTCCAAATCCTCTTTTTAGTCCTCTCATGGCAACCTGTGTACTTTGCAGTTCAAAGTCACATGAATCTCTGCTCAGCAGAAATGTAAATGTTTTGATAAAACTGTTCTTAACAAGTTTGATTCATATAATCAGCTTGATTAACTGCAGAGCTTTACAGTATTTAATTGCAAAGGATTTACTATAAATTACCATTTTTTGTAATTTTGTGAAGAACATGGTGGTACGTGGGATCCTGCTGCCTTTGCGGCGGCGTGGGAGGTGCCTGTCTCTGGCTCCCGGCCATTCCCCTGCGGCTTCACGCGCTTCAGAGCCCTGGAGACCTTCAGATGCTGACCCTGCCTGCGAGGCCAGGCAGATGCTGGGCAAGGAGCAGGATGGAAATTTGACTGGAAGCGTCTTGGTAGACCCTATTTCTTTGCTCTTGTGTCTGCATCTCCCAGATGATTAATCTCCCCTCCCAGTAAAAATGTAACATGCCTCTTCTTCTGACAAGTCCCACAAGAAAGGAAGCACGCTCGTCCACAACAGCCCTCTCCTTGTTTTGGTTCATACCAGCCTCAGCCTGCACTGGGTTTTCAAAGGCTGGCTGAAAAAAATCCCCAGTAGAAAGAGGAAAAAAGGGTTGAACAGAAAATCTCAGCTTGGGTACACGTCACAACTGGTCTTTTCTCTCTTTCATTTAACGTGGCAGACTGACAGGCTGTAAAATATGTCCAGCTGGAAAAAAGACAATTTTTTTTTACTCTGCCCAGCCTCATTTTTCAGAGCTGAATGTCCAGTCGTATACCTGTGTGAAACCTCCAAGGCCCTGGAGGCTTCGTGCAGCAACGTTGGGTTTTTTTTCAATAGGCAGTTTATTCTCCACATCACATTTTTCTGTGCCTTTTGGTCAATATCCCAGACTAGAAAAACCAAGGACAGACTGAAAACAAATGAACTCTCCCCTTAAATTTAGAGTCTGCCCAAAGCACCAGAGCAACTGGAGCATTGACACAGTCTCCGCACCAGTGGGTTTGCTCCTTGCTCGGCGAGCACTGTTCTCCCGTCGCGCTGCCACGCTGCAGAACCGCTGCTCAGTGGGTCTCAGGGGTCTTGTCATCAAAATGCATGGGCTGAGCAACATGGCTTCGCAGCTCTTCTCAGACAGCTGTGCACTTTTACTCCTGCCTGACTCTGAAGTGGAACGGCCCCTGAGAAAACGGTGTATTTCATAAGAATGGAATGTTCTTCATCCTTTCCTAGCACTTCCATGGTCCTTCTGCAGGTATGACTCTCACAGGCCAGCACCATGCAGGAGCAGACATTTCTAACAGCAAACAACTTGGTTTCTCTATCACCTTCGACATTTCTAAACGATACGAAAAGCTCTCGGCCATTCACCAAAAGTTAGGATTTGACACGCTTTTTTTGGTTTTTTTTTTCTTTTTTTTGCACAGAGTAAACATTCACGTGTCACATTCTGTACAACCAGTTGTTTTAATGGATGCGCTGCCAATGAAGACACTTGGACTTAAAGTGGCTGATCCTTTGTGACTGTAACGGCTTTTAATGAAAGGTTATGTCTTTGTAAAGCCAAAATGTTCTTTATCCAGCTTTGGCTTTTGAAAGAAACACCATAAATGTTTTTGGATTGAATGTGAAATGTTGTGTAAATTCTGAAATACTACGGTGGAAAACCAGTCCTTTCCTTGTTAATAGACTAAATAGCAAAAGAGGGGGATTTAAAGCTTAAATGGTTTTACGCACTGTGAATTTATCAGAGGTTTACATCCTCAGCAAGGGGAATATTTAAAAACAGAAGAAATGTGTAAAACAAATTAAATACGAAACTAAGGAAATATTTCTGTATGTTCAGTGGGGGTTTTTTAACTAGATTTAGCTTTTCTTTTCAACTGCTCTTCTCTAAAGTTGCTTGCACTTCGGGGCTGTGCATCCTGAGCCCCGGAGGGCTCTGGTAGGAGCTAGCAGGGACATGGGAGCCCTGAATGACTCTTCACAAAGGCAGAGATTCAGAGCTATCCTTCAAAATTATTTCAGTTCATGCTACAGCCCCTGTGGCATGTGTTTGAGGCCGAGGAGGCCACAGCTTACTGGTGCAGTCAGAGGAAACAGCTAAAAGCTCCATCAGTGTTCAGAATGCAGCATGGTTCGGGTGGCTTGGAAAAAGAAAGTCTTATCACCGGTTACTGGATCTGTGGAGAAAGCAGCTACCTGTTGCTGATTACCTCCTGTGAGAAGTAGCAGACGACTGATAACTTTTAAATTGCTCTTTTATCATGCCGTGTGAACTGCACACGGGGACTGGTGCTGCACCGGAGGCTGTTGCATCACAGATCGTGCTTTCAGCAGAGCTTTGCAGAAAAAAAAATGAAAGTAAATGGTGTTATTTTCAGCCTGAACAGTGAGCAAGTTCTCAGTATCTAAATGAGAGCCCTTGAAGTAAGCTCCAGGTGTTGCAGGAAGTGGTGGAGGTGACTCAGTAAATGTCACATTTCCCTCCAAGTCAGTTCTGAAGTGGTGTCCAAAAATAACATTTCATGGGCATCTGACTGTTTGAGATGGCCCTGCTTTTTCATGAAACTCAAAACTAGTGCTACCTGGCATCTTCCCGATTTTACACCACCTTTGTTGTCACAAGTGTTTGCCTTTATCTTCCTGTCTTTGTTCTTCCCTATAAAGCCAAAGATATGACAAGTTAAGTCCTGTAGGTCTCTCAAAACAAGCATTAACCCCTTTCATCCTCATTCCATTGCTTCAATTCATTTTCTTAAATATTTATGCCTCTCAACTGACCGATATTTCCTCCGCTGTTTTATTCCAACATATTTTTCTTTGCAACTGCCTTATTCAAGCATTGATGGGGACGACTAAACAGCTGCCGGGTTCAAGCAGGCAGAGGTTGGTGCAACGGAAGAGAGGAACCTTTCATGTCTAACAGTGTGGACTTTCACATGCCAATGTGCATTGTATGCAGGCAGCAGGAGAGGGCAGCTGAACCCCACAGCCTCCGAGATGGAGTTGAGGGCAGCCAGCTCACCCCAGCCCACCTCCTCAGTGGTACGCATGTGGCTGGTTACTGTCATGGCAGGCTCTGCTCTTTACGGCTCTCCATGTGCCTGTAGGCGTGCTGGTGGGGAGATGCTTCATGCTGAGCCTGTGGCTTGATGATGTGGGAACTTCAGCAGCAATGCCAATGCGAGATCTTGTTAATCCATGGGCCGAGTGTTGACCCCTTCCCTGGGGGAAAGGGGAAATGTCTTACCCCACAGCAGAAGGGGTCAGCAGGGGTAGGAAAGTCAGGCTTCTTACTGATTACGCTGGAGACTCCAAAGTCCCAGGAAGAATGGAGCAGGGAGATTGGAGTACAAGGAAGTCCTAAAGGTTGTGTTAGGGTGAAAGAGTGCAAGCATGTCATCCTAAATCCTCTCTCAAAAATGCAACCTTAGGAAACTGGGTGACAAAGGGACGGGGCCACAGCCAGAGAAGGACCAGCTATTTGTGCGTGGGCACTGCAGACTGTGAGTGTCAGGCAGGCGGAGGCATCAGGAGCTTTGCTATTCTTCATGGACAAGTCCAATAAACTTCTGTAACTGCTGCCTAGTTTAGATTTTGTAAACTGGCACTTCTGTTTTTATCTGAGCCTCATCTGAGAGTGATTTTAAGGTAGTTGTCTAACCACAGGGTGTCCACTCCTGCAGCTACAGCAATGCATTAGACCAGGTACTGGTACCGCCTCAAAGTTAACCCTAATGCACTACTACAAGGAGAGATCTCAACCCCAAACCACTCTAGTCCCAGTCCCGAAGGAGTTCTCTTGCAGGGGTGGGTTAGGTGCTAGGTCCGAGAGATGACCTTGGCCACGCTGTTAGCTGCCCTGGCTAGAGGAGATGGACAACGCTCCCGGGAGGCTTGCTGTGGCCACTGTGCCCAGGGAGAGCTCTGCGGAGGTGCAGCGGGGCAGGCACACTGCCTGCCCGCACCTCAGCCCCCCTTGCCTTAGCATGAACCGTCACCTCCTGCTTTCACAATGACGAGGTTTCATATCCTTCTTACAGCAGCTCTTTTCTGGAGCTGCCTGGGCTGTGGGCCAGCCCGCCCAACCGCCTTCTCCTGGTGGAGGCTGGGGCTGAGCTGGACGCTCCTTCTGCACCGCGTCCAGCCTCCAGCCCCATAGCCAGGCCTTTGCACAGCTGTGCGGTGAGCACTCAAGTTTGAGGAGCACCTCCCTCCTCTGTTGCCGCACCCTGGGGGAGCACAATGTGGGCTGGGAATGGAGATGGGGATGGGATGGCAGGGAAAACCCTGTCCTGTCCTGCTAGATCCCAGCGCACGTTGTCCTAAGCACATTCCCTCTCCTTCCCCTTCTCAGCCAATGCCCTCTGTGCATGTGCCTTATATCAGGGTGCCAAGATCCACCTGGGCTGCTCATACAAGTCAGTTAGAGTCTGGTGAGCAGTGGTGCTGGGATCTTCCACCTCTGTGCCCAGGGCAGATGGGTGAGCTGGAAGTGCCTGTGTTACCGGCTCAGTTCAGGCTGAGGATGCCCTTTGGAGCAAATCTCATGGGTGCTCTCACATGTTCTGCTCCTGTTCACCTTGTGGGGTGGTCTTGGAGTGCACAGGCTGGGTTTCTTGTGGAGGAGGCTAAACTGGTTAATGCTTTCCAGCAGCATCCTGTCTATTTTCCAGCTCAGTCCATAGGGCTAGACTGCAGCTAGTCTGAAGTAACCCCTCCCAAAATGTCTGTTACATGCATGTCAGATCCTCAGGCCCGAGTGCTTTGCCCTACAGATCTGCTCCTGATGGGCTGCATGACTCGGTTGTGTAGCTGCAGCCCTTGTGACTGCTGCTGGGATAGGTGAGCAAACCTGGGATCTCTCAGTAGTGGCCAAGGTCCAGCCTTCTGGGACCTCACAGTACCCTGAAATTGGTACCAGGCAACTTTGACACATCAAAGTATGAACTGTAGCAGTTGGGCAGTGCTGGCAGAAATCCACGGTGCCTGGGAAAGGGAAGTAGTCAAGATGGGAACCACTGCAGTTGTGCCGGAGCAAGCCCTTGGGGTCTTTGTCTTCAGTTCTCTGCTGCAAGTAGGGGTGTCGCAACATTTCTGTATCTGGCAGGGGTGTGATGGGGGTCGGAAGGGTTTGCAGTCCTCAGAAGATCCAGGGGCACTACAGTGAGGGGTCCTGCAGAAGCACTTGGGTGGCAGCACCCCCTCAGCCATGTCCTGGTGCCGTGCCTGCGGTCCCCAGATGGGATGCAGAGGTGTGGGAGGGCAGGCAAAAGGCACAGAGGCCAAGGGATAGATTTTGTTTCTGAACACTCGTACATCACAAGCGGTGGAGTTTTTGTCTGCATGTCATTTTAACCCTGTAAGTACAGAAAATGGAGGCTGTTTTGCTTCTCACTTATACTGAGGGGATTGTGTGTGTATGTGTGCGTGTCCCCATTATGCATCGCATTTCCCAGCACGCAGAGCAAGTTTTCAGGGCTTCTGTTGTTCTGCTTCAAATATTCCTACCTTTTTGTTGGCTTAGATGAAGGAACCCTTTAGAGAATGATGTCACCTGCGCCTCAAATACCCAGAAGTTTTTGATCATGAGTTTTGGATGGCTTCAGGGTCAGGCTTGCTGATTTACAAAGCGTATACACCTGCTCTTCAAAACTTGTAAAATACAGAAGCAATTTGTGTATGGTTGGGAGAGGTGCTCACATGCTTGAAGTTTTGGGGGTTTTGCTGTGTCTTCACAATTTCTCAGTCCCTGGGGCTTTTTACTGTTCCTTTGAAGCAGACCGAAACGCCTTATGAGGAGCACGAGGCTTTTGTCCCTCTGAGTGTAGGAGTAGGTAGCTCTGAGAAGCGGTCAGCCCTAAGAGCAGCTTCTTGTGCAGATCCTTCTCAGTTTTCCCTGGAAAAGAGCCAGCACAGGGCACCCTGCTCATCCCTGCCAGCCCATCCGAGACCACAGCCTCACAATCTCCAAACTGCTGTATTAACAGGATCACATTTATACCCTTTCCAAGCAGTGATGGCAGCCGTTGTCACGGGAAGACGACAGCCGAGTTTGCAGGTCCGGCAGCCCTGGAGCGGCAGGGGCAGGCTGTGCCTCTCTGACCTTTACAGTGGGCTCAGCCCTGACGAGCCGGTCAGCCCGGCTCCCGCTCTGCTGAGGAGGGCAGAGCCCAGACATCCAGGCAGATTTCTCTGAAAAGGTCAAAGTGTTGCAGCTCGGTGGTGCTGGCAAAGGAATGGTGGAGGGGGATTTCGGGCTCATTCCAGGGACAACAGCTGTGGGGTGGGAGCTCGCCCTGGCCCCTGGTGCTGGCTGCGGGGTGGACCACGGCTGCTGCCTGCCCCGGCGGTGGCATCTGTGGGTCTGGAGGGGTACCTTGGCACCCCGCGTGGCTCACTTGGGGTCTGGCAGCTGCAGTTTCCTGCTGGGGTAGGCGGCTGTTGTCGGAGATGGTTCAGAGCTGCTCAGCAGGCCAGCAACTTTCTCATGGGGAAGCACAAATACCCCCTCAGTGGGCAGGCACGGGCAGGTGGGAGCACGGGTGGGGGTGCACTGGGACCCTGGTTGGCACAGCAGCGTGAGTGGAAAGACATACCGGACCCGCTAGCCATGCCAGTGCTCACCACGACGCCCGGGAGGTGCCATGGGAAGTGGTGTGAGGCCGTCTCTCCTTGCACTGGCTCAGGGTTTACATCAATGCCCCCAAAACCCACAGAGCCCTCAGATGTGCTGGCCTCTGCCGAGTGGCTGTGAACCATCCCCAAGTGTTTCTGCTGGGCGTGGGCAGAGCTGCAGGCTGTGGGTGATACGGCTGTGCCTGCTGCCGTCCTTACAGGTACAATCCTACTTAGCAGGACTTTGCGTTATTTCTCGACAGGAAGGATTTGGCAAGATGGAAAAGAGGAAATGCAAATTTTGGGGGGTTTTGTTTTCTTTTTTTCACTAGGGAAGCCACAGCCTTACGAAGTCACCATTCATTTTAGCAGCTGAGGCAGCTGCACGCAGCAGATTCGGTGACCGGACGCTGCGGTCCGGTTCTGTGTGTAGTCAATGCAAAGCTTGGAAAATAATAATAAACACAAGCTTCCCCGAGCAGGGCACGTCCGTTATCGCGTGCACACTGTAATTCAGGAACTAGCAGATGTCTGAGCTTTGCGCCCAGCCTGACAGAGGCATAAGAAGGGAACTGGTTCAGGATTTGAGCACAGCTGCGCCGGTCAGATGACTCTGTCAGCTGAACCTGCCCCTAAACCAGCCCTGATTTATCATTGCAGGGACTCTGACCTTTGTTTGGTCACAAAAATACCATCTTGGAGAGCTCTCTGAAGGCTTTGTAAAGACGGATAAAGAAGGAGAGTGATGGTAATAATAGTTCAGGGGCGTCTCTGTAAAGGAACCTTTGATTGCCAGCTGAGATGCGCAGCCTCTCCCTCCACGTGCCCAACCACTGAGGTTAGCCAGAGGCAATAGCAAAAGACATTTTCAAGGGGTCTGGCTCACGGGATGGTTAACATTTTCAGTTGTGTTTGTCCAGAGGTGACAGGGCATTGCTCTGTCTGGAGGACTTGTTTCCATCTTCAGGCAAGTGGTGCAGCCTTGCCCGCAGCATGATGGTTCAGACCCAACACCACCCCGGGTCTGTTTGGTGGCCCGGGTGACATGAATTGACAGCTGCCATTGGATCCTGTGCCACGAAACCAGTGTACTTTGGCAACCTCAGCCCAAGCTGAGCAAGCTGAGCTATGTTTCTCACCGTCAGAGCCTCCTTGCTTGGAACATAAAACCTGTGCTCAAGCTCTGCTGTCATGTGATGGGATGGCCAAAGGCTGTCTGAAGATAGCTCTGCAGATTGGTGTGGCCAGGACTCAACCACATCTCCAAACGTAGCTGAAAAAGAGAACCGGAGAAGCCTGTGGATTTCCTTTCAACCTCATCTGCTGTGGCTGGGTGCATTGTGCTGCAGACCGTTGCGGCCACAGCTGAGTTGTTAAAATGCTCAGTCGGAGAGCCTGAAGCTGTGTGGGCAGGGCTCTGGGGTGCCTCTCCTATGCTTTGGTGAGACTGTGGAGGAAAGAAAGCAAGGTACCACCCGGGCTGCGCCTGTTGGGGTGTGAAAATGGGAGAGTGTTTTCTTTTAAATGAAAGTTCTGCTTAGCAGAGTTACGTATTCACCAATGCTCCTTTTCTTTCAAAGTCCAGAGGGTAATTGTCTTTCCCTGCCGTGTAAAGCGATAGGGACTTTCCATTTGCAGGAAGAAGGGAGCATAGGTTGGTGGCTAAAACTCAGGAGTGGTAACTTGGAGATATGAGCTCCATTAACCCGCGGGCACTGCCACGCTGAGTCGTAATTACGGATAGCTATTAATTCCTTCCAGTTCTTTTCTCCAGAACACACTGATGAAGGTTGCAAATGAATCCTGAAAGACACTGTTGTTAAAGGGACCTCAGCAGGCAACTCTGTGGAAAAGGCTAACATTGTGCAACACTTATCTGTAAAAATCTGTGACTCGTTCCCGAAGGCAGGCGCAGGGGGAGGCACAGTGTTTGCAGCAAAGCCCAGTCTGTAGCTGTGGCCCCAAGGGAATCATAGCTACTCCTGCCAAATATGACTTGGTTCAAGACCTTTTCCTCAACCTTTACAGCAGCATGTGAAGTTTCATATCTTAACTTTAAACAAACAGCACAAAATGCCCCTCAGAACAGCAGGCAGAATGCCACCAAGTTGCATGGGTGACCATAACAAAATCAGGAGATCAGGATATGGAAGGACGAGAAGAATGTGCCAAAGTCGGTGATCACGTAATCTGTTTGCAGTGAGTCATGGTCTTCCACTTTCACACATTTCCCTCAGCCTCCTGCACAACGATGTGCTTGCTGTCTGTCTTTGTGGTGTTTCGTGAAACGACCATGTCTCTCGGCTTTCCTGGATGGTCCTCTTTTCCCTTGCCTGCCCTTGTGATCCTGCAACTTGACGATGCCTGCGGTATCGTTTCATTAACACATCTAATTTTTAATGCTTCTATCATATTTACTTAAGTCCTGTGGCCACACGGAGGAAAAAATTGCTCCGTTTACCAAGAGGAGCCTAATGGAAAGGGTGTTTCATGAAAGGAACAAAAGTTTGGGAAGAGGGGAAAAGTCAAATGAGGGCAAACACCGATCAAAGCTGTTCTCTTGCTCAAAATGAATACTAAGAAAACTTGCTCAGTGGGTCACGATGAGCTCATTCAGTCCACTTGATTACTGGAAAAATCTTCCACTTTGAGAAGTATGCTTGTGTCTGTGTTGAGTCAGAACCTGGCACAGCAGCTTCAGTGCACATTTTTGTTATAAAAAAGTCCCCTTTGTCTTTTGCAACCCCCAAAAAATTCTGACCCAAACACTTTCAGTGTTTCATGTTTTTTACATAGAAAATGTGGACACTGCAGTGTTAATGTTTCGCCTGGAAGGTGCTATCTTTGGGCCTAGGGTGGGTCCATTTTCCTACCTGCAACGCTTAAGTATCGTACATCCTTGTATTTGCTGTCCAACTGCTTTTTATTTTGTATACAAATAACGGTACATGAAAAGGTTGCAAGTGCGTGCCTGCACGTGCTTGTAAGCAGAAATGACATTTTGAAAAGTTTGCTGAAAGCATAGCAAAATTCCGCTGCTGAACTTCTTGGCATATTTTCAATGCAAAGCTGGCAGCTATTGTATAATGCTTCCAGCCTACAGTACGGGGGCCTCAGAGAAAATGATGTGTTCAGTGAGACTGAGAAAACACAGTCACAGACACCACAGAGCTGTTGTGGGACGGGCACAGCACTTGTGGGGAGGGGTCATTGTCAAGTACGCTATTTCGAGCAAAATCTGAGATGAGGATGTGTTCTTAGCCACAGGAAGAGCGTTGCCTTAGTCAGAACGGTTAATCATGCAACATGAAGAGAAATGTGTACTGTAAGTCCTCATGACTTCTGTTTCCAACAGCTTTTTTCCTCCTCTGAAATGACTTGCATATATTTTGGTGCTGCTCATTCGCAATATGGTAGCATCTGCGCTCTGGCATTTTTGATGGAAAGCCGGAGGTTCTCTGGGTTCTGCGAGCCATGCTTCTGTCAGAGTTAACCTCCCTGTGCCTCTTTTCGGGAGGGAGAGAAAGAGAGGGAGAAAAAAAAATGTCCTGCTGACGTCAATGAAGACCACACTGTACTGGATAATATTACTGTGTACCTCAGCCGCCCACTCCCTTTAATTTACTAGAAACTAAGCAAGCTGTTTTGAAACCCATGGCTTGCAGCGTGTTTGCGCCGTTCTCCCTCGACCAAAGGCTATTAATTGTCAGGAGCTTGAAAGCTACCTGATTCCTTGTTCAAAGCACTGAGACAGAGGGGATTTCCATGAGTAATAATTTCAGTCTGTGCCTGTGCAGCGCACCGTAGGCTAGAGTAAATTGATCCAGCTGCTTGCAAGACTGGATGGAAAAGTGCCCGGGGGGGCCGGGAGCACATTACCAGATGGAGCTGGATGCTGTTGTCATCACGTGGGGCTCCCCAGCTGCTGGGCATGCTCGGGCTCGGCTTCCACCATGAGCAGGGAGCGCTCAGCCTTCCTTTCTGCGCCGACTTGCAACGCGAGGCGAATTCGCCAGCACATGTTGCAATCTCTTCTCTTGTAATAAAAAGGATAATTTTAGATAGCCAGAACTGTTGTCTTCGCCCCCCCCTTTCACTCCCTGTTCAATGTCCTCACCACGTTGACCCCAGTATTGCATGCTTGTGTTTTGCTCGGCAGCAATCTTCTCTGTGACAGACTATAAAAGCTTCTGAGAGGCCAGCTACTTCTACAAATAATAAAAATTGGCAGGATTAACCTGTAACCCGAGGCGACGAAAATACAGATTCCACTAGCCAGATGGCAGAGTTCAAAGATCCACTCACTTCCTGGTGGAGGTTGCACAAGTTAATTTTTATCCTTGTTAAAAAGAAGTAAGAAGTGAAAACATAGCAATAAACGGTGTGCTGCTTGCTATCTCTGGTTTTAATCACATTTATTTTATTCCTTTGTGTTTTGTTATTAGAGACGTTAGGAAAATGCATTCTTTCTCTCTTCTGGTGATGTTTAAAACCTGCTTGTTTTTTTTTTTTTCTTTCTCTTTTTTTTTTTTTCTGGGGTGTTTGTATGATTATTTCCATTTAGTCTACTGGAACAAGAGCACTATATAGGAAGAACTAATTAACATAGCAGGAATGCAATTCACTTGTTTTTTAAAACCGAACAATTCAATTAGAGTTGCAGGGAAAAGAGATAGCACCCTGGAATCGGTGGCCACTTCCTTGCAAGAGAGCCCAGGGCTGGCAGTGTGACAGCAGCCACCCGGTGCAAGCCGGGTGAGAGGAGAGCCAGGTGTGCTCAGAGGGTCTAGGGGCTGCCTGGGCTCTCCTGCAAGTTCATGGAGGGGGAGATCCCCATTGCAAACGAGGTGCAAAGCCATTAACGAGGTCGCCAGAGCACGGGCTGTGCAGCGGTGGGGCAGGGGTGGTGGGGAAAGGCATCCCCTGAGTGCTGGCACTGCGTGCTGGGCATAAGAAAGAGAGCATGGAGACTTTCCATCCCAGTTGCAGAGCAGCTTGCTTGGCGGGAGAAAGTCATTTTACAGAGGGGGACACTGGAGCAGGGAGGTGGGACGTGGTTTATCCAGGAAGTGGCAGGAATAGGACCGGCTCAGGGGCGTCCTGCTCCATGTACCCAAGGCAGGGCTGGCCAGCCAATGCTTTTCACAAACATCAAATCCACTCTGTCTCTTTACCTTCCCTATTAGTTCCTTCTGACAAAACCAACGTATGGGGACAGTGTTGCAGCGTGGGGACCTTACGGCATCCTACCGAACCAGCGGTAGTAAATTTACTGGAGAGAGAGGATTGGGGCATGTTAATCTTAGAGCAGCTCTCGGTTCTTCTTTCTCGGGGCCTCAACATATGACTTTCTTCACAGGCTAAGCGTTAACTGTGAGAAGAAAGGCTGTAAAGCGTGAGGTCTAGATAAGTGCCTGTGTGCCTTGCTATCATGCGGCTGTCATGAAGTGTACACAAAGGTAAACAGTTCAGCCAGCAGATTGCAGAAGCGGGAGTGGAAGAAGAAAGTTCATGGGTTGTTTTTGTGACAGTTTGTCCTCCCTCGCCGGCTGGGCCATTAATGAAAACAGAAGTTGAGCTGCTGGCAGGATTTCGGAGCAGGCTGCAGGTACCTTTGAGGAGAGCAGCACTGGGAGTTCCAGGCAGGGAGTTTATGATTAATTTTGCAGGCATTTATTGTGCAATGCAAGATGGCCATCGGCCAGCTCAGAAGTTAAGCCAGAAGATGACTGTCAAATGAAACTGTTACGTTTGGCAGATCTTTCCAAAGCTGCTGTGCAAAACAGGCATACTGAAGCTGATTTCTGGATTTTCCAGACCCTCTGTGTGGCATATTCTTGTACGGCAGTCTTCTTCATTTTCCCCTTTTCGACAGAAGAATTATTTTTGACTTATGGGCCACCTGGATTTTAGGTTGAGATTTGTACTACAGGCAGCCCTCTCCATGCCTTACATTTACCAGCAAACCGCTCCTTCTGGTAATTTCCTCCTTTAACGACTTTACAAGGAACCAGCTCTACTTCACTTGGCTTTCTGAAAACAAAACCATGTTTTCTTTGAAAAGCCTTTTTAGCCCAGATGAAGGTGAGGAGAAGATGAAAAGGCTGGTGGTGCGAAACGAGCCCTGCCCGTGCAAGCAGATTGCGATAGAAATTTCCCTCTGGTGTGGCTTACCCGAAGCTAAGGTCAGTCAGTTAACTCTGTTTGGACACCGTCTGGCACGAATACTTCAACGATAAAGCTTAATGTGTAACCGAGGTCTTTTTTTTTTCTTCTGTGTCAGCAGTTGGCAAGAAGATACTGTAAATAAGGCTCCCTGTGAGTAAATAGATCTGTGTGGAGAGGGGAGGGGAGCACTGCAGTAAGCAGTTTTGAAATTCACGCCAGCGTTGCTTCAAGCGATAAGGTTATTTGAGTAACTTGCGAACCATACGGATGCACAGGTTTCAAAAACAGGAAAGCGTCTTGTTTAAAAACCTTCCGAGGCAACGCGAGGGCTTAGAAAAGGAACGGGCTTTGCGGTGAAGTGTCTGTACTTCCTTATTGCTGTCGGGAGAGGGGCGGCGCGGGGCCCGACGGACGGCGGCGACCGCCTTCGCGCCCGGCCCGGGGGCTTTCTGCAGGGGCGAGAAATCGCAACGTTTCCCTTTTCGTTTCCTCTTTGGACGAGTCGGGAGGGGTTTTCTCTCACTCTCTTTTTCAGTAACGTAGGAAGAAATAAGTAAATAATCCGAGCGGGCTTGCAGCCTCGGAGGACGCTCCGTTTCTGAGCTTGCCCTGGCTCCCGGCGGACCCGGCCCTGCTGCAGGTGCCGTGCCGGACGCCTGGCTCCCAGCGCCCCAGGAGGGGTGCCTTGGGGAGGGCAGGCTGCAGCGCTTTTCTGAGGTGTTTAAAGGTGGTCACGCAGAATTTGCTGACGCTTTTGGAAAGCCTGATGGCTACATTTCTCCACAGATAAAACAAAGCCACGTACTTTCTGTTTGACCTTTGTTTTGGATGAAGAAAATCAGCCCACGAGAAGCTGAGTTTCCACGGGAGAAACACACATGGCTGGGCGCACGTGTCTGCCGACGCTCACGTGCCTTGCTGAACACGCTGTGACCCCTGCTTGGGTTGGCAGCACGCTCCTTGGGGATTTACAGAGCCCGTACCTAGAAAACACAAGTCTTTCTTACCTCAGATGACATAGCTGACACAGTTCCAACACGTTCCGTTATTATTTATTAAACAGGAGTCAAAGCGCGAAGCTGCGATGCAGGCTTTCTTTATCTTTCCCAGCACGCATGGTTTCCAGGGGAGGTCGTGCTCATTCCTGCTGAGTTTGGGTATATCCATTCTTCAAGTGCTCAGGGCCAGGCAGGGACCCGCATGGGTCCCTTCCCAGAGGGATGGCTCTTCTCTTCATGGAAGCAGAGGGGATATTTCAGTCCTACCCAGTTCTCCTCCCTACCTGCCTTACATTCCAGGACATCCTTAGCTGGTTTCCTCATCAGTGGCAGCTGCGCTGCTGGCCACAGCAGAGTTACAGCAGAGATAGCTTTGGTCCTTCATCCTGTATTTCGATTGCCCTTCAGCTGAAATGTCAATGGCTTCTCAGTCAGCTTACAGCAAAGAAAATATCTGAAAAACTTTAGGAAATTAACTTAACCAGACTTGGAGCAAAGTTTTTTGGCTAGGAATTCAGGCTCCAGCCAACACCGCAGACTTTTGCCAACTCATTGCCTTGGTCCTAGAAGCCAACAATGAAAAGAGAGAGGGAGAGAGAGAGGAGGGGGAAAAAAATCTCTTCCATTGCCCATTAGATTTAATTGTCCTTTTTTGTAAGCCTCATAAATCCTGCCCAAATCACGTCATCAAGCCACAGGGAAACTGAAACCTTGCCCAAGGCAGGAGCCAGCAGGGCTGTTCAAGCTAGAAGGGTTACATTCAGGGACAAGTTCAATGCACTGCAATCTTGTTTTGAATGGGAATGTGCTTGTCTGCGTGTGTGTGAGAGGCACCTGGATGCGGGAGACTATCCTGTCTTTTTCCTCTTTGGATGTCAGCAAAGCTACAAGAGGAAGAACAGCACAAGTGGAGGCAAAGCAGACATCCTCACTGCCGCCCCTGAGAGCTTTTCAAGAGCTTTTCCTCTTGCACTGCAGCAAGGAGGAGCAGGAAGGGAGGGATGGGGACTTGCACCGAACGGGCCTGTCCAAGCACTTTATTTTTTCCTTTGAGCATCAGACAGATGGAGGGAGGAGCATTAAAAAATAAAGACATCTAAACTGAACTCCTGAGGATTTTCTTCCCTTTCTCTCCTGTGGTGCTTTGTTATAGATGTTTTGCATGTAACTCCCAGCCAGGAAGAGAAAAGAGAGTTCCAGCTTGGAGGCAGAGCCTCCTTCCTGCCTCCGATGTGCTCCCTTGGTGACAGCATTCCTGGACGCAGGGCGGGTGATGACCAGCTGGGAGATCAGCGGCATCTCCCCAGAGGAAACCAGGGCCTCCCCAGCCCCAGCCCAGCCAGCCAAAACATCACCATCAGTATTTTGTGGGAGGCAAAAGAGCCCACAAGGTTTCAGCAAATGCAGTTTTCAGCTTTTCATCGATGGGGCTGAGAGCAGGGCTTGGCCCGAAGCACCGGCAGGCACAGCACAGGGGCACAGTCACTTGCCCAAAAAATAGAGGGGTGTCACGTCAAGCCCTGCTGTGCACTTCCCTTTGCCCCTGTGGCAGGCAGCCCTGAAGGGCTTCCACAGCCCCTCGTCTCTCCAGAAGGGATAAAGCTAACAGCAGCAGGCTTTGATGGGGGCCGAGCTATTGCCAGCAGTGTATGGTCACCCATCTACGGACTGCAGCAGAAGCTGAAAAAGTTTGCTTGCTTTTATTTGGCTTTTTTTTTTGCCCACCTCAAGCACTGAAATATGTGTAAAAGCACAAGGGGATAAGGCTCCCTCCTGGCGAGCGTCGAGCTGAGCCCCCTCAGCTCTGCAAAGCCCCGGCAGCCTGACCTTTGCCTTCCGGCAGACTTTTTTCAGACTCATCATTATTTTGGCTGCATTTGTGCTGCAGAGGAATGCAGGTGTTTCCTCTGTTCCCAGCAGCGTGCCCATGCGCTGATTTGTGAAAGGCTGGGGAGCCTGCTCATGCGTGTCCTGTCGTGCTCAAGAAGGCATTTGAGGAAAATGTGGATGCAGTTCAGGCAGATGACCAGGGAAACGATGCGTTTGCATGCACTTGCATGTGAGTGTAATTTAGGCAGGCGGTGTGCCGAGCTTGCTTGAAAATCTGGCCTGTGTTTTTCCATTTGTGGGTTGTTTTTTTTTAAGTTAAGAAAAGGCAAACAACTTGTTCCTTCATTTGATCTGTAATAACCTGAGCTGGTTCCCTTGGAAAGCTTATTTATTCTCCTTGGCTGCTGAAGCGGATGCCGAATTTTGAGCATCCTGAGAAGAGACGGTGTGCATATGGAGTTCTTTGTTGCCGAAGCTTTTGTTGGACAATTATGAGACTCATTTATATAGCTGTTTATGTATTAAAATTGTTGGGTTGCCTGGAGCTACGGATAAGCGCTCCTTGTTTGACATATCTCTAAATAAATATAGAGGCACATTATTAATGGATACAGCTTTAAAAGCAAACACCCAGAGATGCACTTAAAATAAGGGGAGGAAAAACCAAGGTTACATCATGTTGCTAGAAGCCAATTGCTTTGTTTTCTAAAATGTTTCTCTGTAGGACACAGATGATTTTTGACTCATTCAGTGTTTGAGCATCCAAAAAGTCTCACGGTTGTTCCAGAATTCTTTCAACAGCATCCCAAATGGCGTTAACAGACGGTTACAGTATTTTACGGTCCAGCGTATCCTTTTTCCCTGATGGAATCACGTTTGATAGGGAGGTTTTGGAAGGAATTTTTTTGTATTTCTGGAGAACTGTGTCCCTGCTGAGGGAGGAATCAGCATTTTGGGGCTTTTCAAACCACATCATTTTGCAGTCTCAAGATGAATGGCTGGCCCTGGGCTTGTCCACGTGTGTGAGTGCAAGTGCATCTATGGGTGAGTGCTGTGGGTCACCACGAGAAGATGGAAACCTACTGCTCCCACTGTCATGCTGCTAATCCTGTAGGTGCCTAGCTATGGCTGGCAGAAGGAAATATCTCCTAAATGCATAGCTGATTCCCTAACTGGCAATTATGAACTGCCTTGTGCACTCTCTGCCACCCCTGCTGCACCCCTTCTCTGGAGAGCAGTGCTCTCGTCACTTTGCTGCCTCCTCCTCCTCAGACCACTCAGCCTTGGAGCCAGAAGCCCCCACTGGGCTCTTGCTGATAGCCCTGCTGTTTGCTCCTCATCCCCACCAGGAACTGGTTGTTACTTGTTTTGGATCTGAAGGGCTTAGATTAAAACAGGGCTGTGACTGAGGACAGGTTGTCCTGCCTCCGCATGGGGAGCTGAACCAGGGGTTCAGAATGGCAGGTCGGGTCAAGAGCTGACAGCTGGTGTCCCTCTGTTCTCGCTGCAGAAAGATTGATGCTTTTGCTGCCATTCGTGCCCTGAGCCAACAACCTGTAGTTTTGGATAGAGGAACCACCACCAGTCACCTCTTCCAGAGGCCAGCCACCTCTCTGCTCAGACCTCCATGCTCAGCAAAACCCATGTGATGACATTTGGGACACAGGACTGAAAAGTGCCTGCCCACCTTCCTCGTGGAGCTACAGCAGCGCTCCCAGGGCTGCGGGTGTACCCTGCCTTGGCAAGTCGGATGGCTGCATCCCTGCACACACCTCAGTGACACTGTGGTGCCACCAGAAGCCTGTAGCACAAACCTGGCTGTAGACTGTAGTTTTTGTGGGTGCAGACTAGCTTTCCATGACATGCCTGCTGCGCCCTGGGGGCAGGCGGGGACCCTGAGCCCTCTTGCAGCACCTGGGGCCGCAGCACAGCTGGGTGTAGGGATGCTAGTGCTGGCCCAAGGGGGACCTAGGGCTACATGAGACTCCCTCCTGCTCCTCACTAGCTTTAGTCTTGGTTGTTACTGCTCACACAATTAAAAAATAAATACACTGTGCTTGGAAAACCATTGGAGGAGCAGCTTAGCCGGGTGAAGCAGCGAGACCCCTTGGCATGGGCACGTGGGAGGCATGCTAGATATTTAAGGCAATGGCAAGCACCTTGGGGCTCCTCTGGCTCCTTCCTCGGACACACGAACCCCCAGGCTGGGGGCTGGCCGCTCTCCGGATGGTGGAAGCAGGGCAAGCCTCATTATTGCTCGCTTAGCTAGCCCCTTCAAGTGGCTAACCTCTTTCCTATGTGGTTGTTTTTACAGCGATCTCATCTGTAGGTGGGTGAATTGTTCTCTTCCTCGCCTGGCACTGCTCCTACGGGCTCAGAGGGTTTTGGCTGGGGCACTCCTGTTTGTTTGCTCTTGGGAAGCGGTATGCATTCACCGGCCGTGGGGAGGGTGCAGGCACGGCAGCTGGCATGCCTCTGACCTCTGCAGCGGCCACTTTGGGAACCGGGTGTTCACAAGGGCTCCTCAGACTGCTGCTGTCTTCTGGAAATGCGTCCTTCGGCATCGCCTGGGGTTCTGCCACAAGCAGGGATGGTTCCCCAGCCCAAGCCTTTACTCCATGAGTAGCTTCCCCAAGAGGTCGAAGAGCTTCTCACCCAGCCGGACATGGGCAACCCCTGGGAGCAGCCCTGGCTGTGGCGTCTCTGCTTTGCTGAGTGAAAGTCGCTGTCCCCGTTCCTGCCACCCTCGAAGCAGTGACGCAGTGTCTGAGCAGCGGCTTCTCCCTGCAGGGCTGGGGGTCCCAAGAGCTGGGGACCATGCACGGAGGTGCAACAGACGTCAGAAGGGGCAGGAGAGAAAAGTGACAGAAGACAAAAGGTTTAACAAAAAGTGCAGCCCAGTTATGGTGCTGGACATGCCAGTGTTGCCCTGAATCTTTACTACATTTCACTTGCCTATGTTGCGGGGATGTGGCAAGACAGCAAAGTGGGGCTGGCTTGGGCACTCGTGGGCTGGACAGGAGGGGTATGTGCATGAGTTGACCTCTGCTCAGTTGCCATTTGGATTCCAAAAAACTGTGAGACTTGCAGGATGGCAGGACACCTCTGGCAGCACTCTACCAGCAGAAGGAGAGCTCCCGTGGCACCTCTAACCCAGCCCAGGGAGACATTATCACCAGCATCCTGGCCAGGCTCTGGGGGCTTTTGCATTCCACCACCTCCAACCAGCTAGAATTCAGTAGTCCTAAATGACTCCTGCCCCTTTCCTTGAACAGCCCTCTGTCAACCCACGGGACGATGCTTTCAAGGAAAGGGAACAGAGCTGGCTTTCATCTGCATGCTGTTAAGCATTAGCTGCATCCCTCTCAGCAGACAGCCACTTTCCACATTCTTCACCACGTGTGCTGGGGTGCTTGCGATGCGAGGCGCTCGTTCCTTGTGTTCCTCAAACGGGCAGGCAAAATCGTGTGGTATCAAGCTGAATGTATTTAACTTTTGGTTAACTTGCAGGCTTCCACTATATAGAGGAGCTTTGGGAAGTGATGAAGGAGATAGAAGTGTTGGAAATATGGAGAGAGAGAATAAAAGGACAGGCTGGGCCAATCAAACTCCAGCCAAAAAAATCTCCAAAGCAGCAAACCAGAGATGGATAAAGAATTGCCAGTGAGTCAGGTGGAAGGAATGGCAGCGTTGTCTCTTGTTCAAGCAAAGAATCTGTAATGGAAGAAGATGAAGTGCCAGGGAACTAATATCCCTCTGCAGCAATTGTTTGATCCCTCCCTTCCCCTCCAAAAAAGCAAGTTGCTGCTGGCTAGCTAACAAGTGAAAAAACCCCGTCCAAAACCTAATCTAGTCTCTTGTGCCAATAAGCGCATCTGTCGGTGTGTCAGTGTTGATCCTCCTTCAGTACATGCCACATGCTCATTTCTTTACACAAGATAGGCTGGAAGGGCCATTAACTAGATTAGAAATTCTAAGGCACAATTAAAAAACATGCTGCTGCTTTGCTTTAATCTTCTCTCCTTTAGCTTCCAGGCTTGTTTTCTCCCTGGTCTGACACAGTCCGACGTTGTTTGGCAGTGGTAGGTTATCATTACCCAACTGAGGCTGGTTTCTAAACTACGTAACATCATGCATTACCTTGGCAGCAGCATGCAGGTCCATGAGGCTCTCCAAAAAAGAAGTAACCCTATCAACTGACAAAACAATAGCTGCATTTACCACTTGTGGGGGAGAAGATCTGAGCATCGAAGCTGTGCAAACAAGGACCAAAATGGTGACTCGCAAAATCCTTTTCGGTGCAATTTACTCACCAGAATTACCCAGGGAAAAAAAAAAAAAGGAAACATTTGATACATTTGCTCATAATGCAGCTATATGTCTCTAGACCTGCGGCAGCTGGAGGTACACGGGGAAGAGAGTGACTGAAAGGTTACTGACGATCAGCAGGGCTCAGTGAGGCAGGGCTCATGCCCTGGCAGCGTAGATGAGGGGTCCCACGGCAGCAGCCCAGGTGGCCGCTTCTCCCCATTCTCACGTGGACCATTTCTCTGAGGAAAGCGGCAACACGGCA
The DNA here is from genome assembly GCF_009769465.1 of Tauraco erythrolophus. Taxonomy (NCBI): domain Eukaryota; kingdom Metazoa; phylum Chordata; class Aves; order Musophagiformes; family Musophagidae; genus Tauraco; species Tauraco erythrolophus. Next base: position 87,564,201 of record NC_141466.1, on the reverse strand, counting down.
GATAATACCGCGGTGCGGTGCGCGCTCCTGCAAGAGGAGTTGTGCTTTGGCTCCTCCAGCTCTCCTCACACAGCCAAGGCAGGGACATGGGCTCTCCCCATCCCACTGCAGGGATGTTGGGGCAGTCCCTGCCCTGTGGCAGAGGGCAGCTCTCACCTGCCTGGCTGGTACCTGTGCCTCCAGGGCAAGGAGAGCCCTGGAGGAGCAGCATCATTTGGAGCATTCCAGATGTCCTAAGCAACATCTGATAACACAGGGTGGATTACAACCTGTTTTCTGAGATAGGGAATCGCTGCTTAATTGCTACTGTGTTGTACAAATGCAGTGGGAATCTTACAGAGAACATAACATATTCTAAAATGCCTTTTTTTATTCCTTGGGTAAGTGTTTTCCTCATGCAGAACAGCATTTATTACTATTATTAATGGCCTCACTGGTCCTTGTGCTAGTTCTGATTCTTTATAGTTACTGTCATTATACAATTTTGAAGATACAGACCAGATCCTGGCCTACCTGCATTAAAACCAGTAGAGTTTAGGGATTTGATTTTTCACAGGTTTGGGCATCAGGATATGTTTGCATTCTCTCCTGTCCTTATTGTGCTGAAAAGCCCTCATCATAATTTCCTACAGAACATAGCAGGAAAACACTTCCCTGCTGTAGAAAATTAAAGACATTGTAATTGCTCTGTTAATCCTTACAGGATTTTAGAAATGAATGCTGTAGTGTCCCAGTATTTCTGTAGGAACCTATTTGCTTATCCTTTTTAACTACTGCAAGATTTTTCCATATGGTTATGTTTAGGATGCATTATGGAGGCCTTTCATCTTCCTCTGAAGCACAGGATGAAATATGGGTCAGTGCTGGAATAAAGCAGTCAGGCTTTGTGATCCGGTAGTCTGCTGCATCTGATATGGCAAACCTGGTGTTGCTAGGAAAGCCATCGTCCTTTTGGGAACTAAATGGCTTGGAGGGGTTGCTTTAAAATTGGAGCTACACCTATTTGATACTTTTTTGGATGAAAGAACAAGGTCTTTCACTCTCCTTACTGTGGAGTGCCAGCCAGGTTTAAAATTAATATCAACCGACGTTGAAGAGGGAAGGAAATGAAAGAAACATTTCTTCCCCAGAAACAGCCTTGCTTTCCTGCCTTTTCCATAAGTGCATAGACGTCTGTCAGTTTTGGCACAAGAAAACGTTAAAAATAAGACGTTTTTTAAATACCGGGAATTCTTCTGCATCTTTAAATGTCGCCCAACAGGAATGCAGAGGCTGTAAAACGGACAAAAGAGAATTGAGCCAGTCAAACAGTTAACGTGCTTCAGCAGAGAGCGCTTATTCCCGCTCAGCGAAACATTTGAAATATCCCGTGTGTTTCTGGAGAAGGCTAGAACGAGGTGAAAGGCACTGCCTCTTGTGTCCTGGAGCCTGGAAATTGAGGAGAAGCCCGGAGCTGAAGAACAGGGGTTGAGTTTCCTGCTGTCCCAAATTCGCTCCAGCTCCCCAGCAGATTCCAGGAGTCTGGGATAGCTGATGTGAGATGCCTGTGGTCTTATTTGCTAGAAATACTTAGTACCTATCCTAGTCGCGGATTCGGAGCAGAATAAACTGTGGTAAATCAGGCTCTTGGCACTCAGAATACAGACGTTTGAAATGAGCAGAGGCTCTCTCAAGAGTTATTTTTCCCAGCTATAAAAAGGGGGAATAGCTACATTGCAAGAGGGGAGGTTAAATCATGGGGTTTTTTTTTGTAAACTGCTTTGAAGCTTTGGAGAGGAAGCCATTATAGGAGTACAAATTGCTCTTTATTTTTCATTTTATTTATTGCCTCATTTTCAAATAATGAAATTCTGAATGTACCTCCTCGCTAGCTGCTGAAAAATAAAGGAATGCGAGAGGATTCTTAATGACGCTAATAAACCCAGCTGAACACTTTGCCAATGAATATTTTTTTATTGCAAAAATACCATTTTATTAATACAAATGGTCTTTATAGGATTGCACTGGTTGCCACACAGTTTTATTGATAAAAATATACAGACCAAATTATTTTGTTAAAAATGTTCCCTTTTTATCTGGTTGGAACGGAGTGCTTCACTCCCGAATTTCATTTTGTAATGACTTTTTTGGTTTCAACAGTGCAATTTGTATTCTATAACAAAAATCAAAGAATTAAAGTGATGCGATTTTAAAGAAATTGCAGTGTATTAACATAGGATCTAATTTTATGTGAGTGGAAACTTCAATCAGTGGGAAAAATGCAAATATACTGGTGGTCCACTCTGCAATCTTACTGCCCTTCTCTGCCAGGGAAGAGATGGAAAGCTTTCTGGAGTGTCCAGAGCAGCCCTCTTTGCTGCTTCTGTTCAATCCTCCTTGTTCTTAACACCTTTCTTGGCTAAAAGGCAGCATGATTTTCTTCAGGCTGCACTACATAGGTTTTTCCATCCTCTCGCCTGTGTGGAGATAGTGGCCATGTGTGACAGGGGATCATTCACCCATCCAGCCAGCAGTGGGGTGGGGGTGTAAATCATCCCTTTCGCTCCTCCCCACTGCTGGCCTTCCTCTGCCCTGCCGTGCTGAGCTTGATGGTGCTCTGTATTTTGATCTCCACACCCTGTTCAGTCTGATGGGTGCCGTGGGTGCCCATCGGTCATTTTCTTTCTGCCATCCCCTTTGGTAGCATGATGCTGGCCAGACAGATTAATTGCTACGCTTCTTAGGGGGCTTCGCCTGCTGATATGGTGTTGCCATTGGGGTTTGACCTGTCTCTGTCCCGCTGATGGAAGAAGCTAATGGTGATGTGCAGTGAGTCCCACGAAGCACGAGGAATGCTCCCGCCTCATTCTGGGGAAGGGGAATGTGGAAACATCCGCCCTTGGCAGCCATCAGGAATAGAGCAGGAAAAGGCATGAGAAAGGTGGGACCTAAATTGTGTTAACTGACAAGCATTGGAGGCGATGTGATGCTCTGAGCGGTCAGAGGCCGGGCAGAGCCCTGGGCAGCATGCATGATACGTGGTGTACTTGCTGCTGAAACTGCCGCTGCTCTGGGCTTTTCCAGGAAAAACAGAATATGTGAGTCTCCACAAAACGTGCGCTCTGTTAGGCACTGTCTGGAGTGGCTTTTCGGGGAGCTCAGGAGCTCTCTGTGTGTTAGCTGGAACTGCCTCTTCGCTGAACGTACGCTCGGCTCCCTCACTCCTCCAGATCACTCCCTCCCATCTGGTTCTTGGCACTTCCAGCCTTCAAAACGTTCAAATAACTTAACTTATCCTCACAGGACCTCTGTGAGAGTGATGGGTAAGTCCTTAGTTTACCAATTCGGAAACTGAAAAATAATCCCTCATCCCTAACGTGCAGCAAGGCTTCAGTGTGCCTGGCAGTGCTCGGACCACGCTGCGAGCACGTGCCTGCACAAGCAGGAGCAAACACACATGTCTGGACGTATGGATACCGATAGATCTGTGTATTTACGGCTTGGTCAAGCTATGTGGATCCTGCAGGCACAAACATAACTTGCTTTTGATTTCCCTCACAGAATGCTCACCTGGTGTGACAGAGTCTGGTGCAAGCTGTTTGTAAGAGATTTATTTCCCTGTCGGAATTGGTCAGTGAGGAGGAGGGATGTACACCACGCAGTCGGTGTATGTCCCTCCAGTGACGTGCAGTGACGTCTATAGCAGCGTGGACGCGGCAGAAGGTAACCCGCCGGCCGTGCTTGCCAGAGGCTTCCACACGTGAAGAAACCGCTGGGGCGTACCGTGGGGTGCGTGGAGCCAATGGCACCGCTGCCTTGGGGTGCTCCAGGGTACATCTGCTTCATCTGAGCTGCTGATTTGCTTTTCCTGGAACTGAACTAGAAGCCCCAAAGGATGTTGCATGAAACTCGTAAACCAAAGTCAGGCCTTTCTGTCTTGTGACGCCCGTTTTTATTTTACTGTGGGCTGTCAGGAAAATAATTTGTGATTAAAACTGAAAGCTGCCTTGAAGCAGCTGCTGGAGTGGGGGTGTAGGTGGGGGCTCCAAAGGGGTGAGTTAACTCCAAGTCCTTGGTGCGTCATTTTTCCCTGCTCAGATCCACGTGGAGCATCTATTCCCAGATCTAATCAGGATTTGAACTTGCAGAGGAGTGAGCGCTAGAGCTGTGATCAGAGTCTGGGAGGAGAAGGCAGCCCTTGTGTGATTTACCTTCACGCTGCTGCAAGCTCCTGAAACCCTTTGTAAGAAAGGGCTGAGTGTGATTTAACGAATTTACCAAAGCTCACAGGTTTGTGGGGAAAAGTCAGTACAACAGGTCTTTGTGAGTTGTGGATTTATGTCTTGTAAATAAGTCAGCCTGCTAATTGTGGCCAGTGTTAAAGGCGGCAGGCTAACTTAAAAAAAGCCTCGCAGGGTGATTTATGTGGGTTATTTCGCTTGTGTGAAATAACGTTTATGGATCCTGTGACTGCCTTCCCCAGAGCTGCAAGGGCAGGAGCGAAGAGCAGCGTTCGGCGTAGGCTGGGCCATGCTTCCTCCCCGGGGTGCTGAGCTCCAGCAATCAGGAATCATTAAACTGGGAAAGGAAAAATGACTTTTGGCTGCGCCCGAGCCCTGCCGTCTGTGCTGCTCTGCAATCTCTGTGCTGAATGGAAACGGTTTCCTCTCCCCCAGCCCTGAGCTTACAGACTGGGTTTCCTGCCTTCCTGTCAGTGCCTCCACCTACCCAGACAGCTCTGACACTTCAGACTTACTGATCAGCTATTTTCTACTGCAGCTCTTTTAGCAAAGGTTTTTACACGGCGGCGTAACAGCTGACTAAGCAGCGAGCCTGCGAGCGAGAGGAATGAATGTCGGGCTTTTTTTCATTCGGCGACCCGACAAGGCTCCAGCTCAAAACATTGAGGCATTTCTCCGTGCGAGCAGCCTGTTCAGTGGATGATGGGCTGGCGTTCAGCCGTGCTCTGGGAGCTGGGAGGCAAGCCCTGCTGAGGCCCCTGGCGAGGTAAAAAGGCAGGGGGATGTTTCAAATACAGCACCTAGAAGAGAGGAGCACAGGCAATTTGCATAGCGAAACGACGACGGGAAGATGTGCTGAATATGCGACTCAGCTTTGAAAACAGTTATCGTATGCACAAGCCGTTAATACATAGGAGAAATGTTATAGAGAGAGACTCTGTGGATCAGTAATATGAAAGTACGGAGCGACTTTCCTGTCAGAGAGCCCGTCATTTCGGAACGTCCCAGAGTGGGGCATTCTGGGGCACCACAGCTGAGCTGGAACCAGTGAGCCAGCTCTGAACTGAATTTTTTTTTATATATATACATATATATATTCCCTCCCCTGTGCTGAATTCCCTCCATAGCCAGGATAGTGCAGCCATTCAGAGCACATTTCCATGGCGCTTTCAGTTTTCATGCTCACTTTTGCAAATTACTTCCAATATATCTCAAGAAGCGAACCAACTCTGTCTTCAGCTAGTGATGGATGTACCTTAAAACATTCAAAGCACTTGAAAAGTTCTGATCCTTAGCCAAACTATGTGTAGCCTTGTTGGAGTCTCTGTTTTATTCAGACACTAGTGGCAAAAACATCTGTAGACTTGCAGTTCAGCACTGTTAATCTACTGTCATCCTAAACGGGTCTTAAATCTTACCACGCTGGGCAGGTGGGGAAAAAAACTGGGACGTACTCTTTTGCAGATTTTAGGAGTTGGGAGAATATTTCTTAACTGCTATGGGACCTGGTTTCCACCGCGAGGTTGGCTTATTAAGTCCTCCCTTGCCCGGTGGCTGGTATTTGAGGGCAGAGGGGTCAAGGCACCAGCAGGACCTTAATGCTTGCCCACTGATGAGACACACTCCTGGACAGGGGCTGCCAAAGCTGGGAGGGCACGTTCCCTCCTCCTGCCTGGAGAATAGTGAGAAAGAGGAGAGGAATGGACAATTATTAGCAAGGCAAACCAGCAAAGGTGCTAAATGAGTTCATAAGGACTTGAGAAGGAAAATGAAGGAGATAGATGCTCAGGGAAGTAGTATTGGTGATGAAAGGACATGAGGTAGGTGGGCTCGTGGGGGATGAAGGCTGGTTCAATGGCAGGACAGAGCAATATTAGAAAGAAAGTCCAGGACTAGCCTGCATGCCTGGAAGTGGAAGGACCTGGACAGAAAGTTGACTTCCCCTGAGCGTACTCATTCAGTGAGCTGGCCATTTCTAGTGCTTTGCCTTTTAAGAACAAGAGTGGCACATTTCTATGTGTGTCTGCTCCTGTCTCCGTGCTTACTGGTACCCCATTCGTGCTGAACAGCTAACCTGTAGAGCAAAAAGGCTGAAATATACCTTGATATTGGGAAGAGGTGGCATTGCTGTCATTCAGGAGGGACCTCAGGGATGAATTTTTCACCTATGAAAAGTGTTGGGAAGGCAACTCTGCAAAATTGAAACTTTTATCCTTTATACTCAGTGTCACACACCTGGCCAGGAGAAGGTTTGCCTTCAGAGTATGGGGAACTCAGTGCCAGAGTTTATACTGAGCGGGTCAATAAGCCCACCGATGGGATGGTGCCTTTCCTGGCATGCCTGGAAACCACTGCTGAATGTAATGTAGCACTGACACTTCAGTGAATCGATCTCTCTGAATGCTGTGCCAAGTAGATGAGAAGCCTTTGTCAGCCAGTTTGGGTCAAGTCTGTCATCAGATCCCCGACCTACAGCTTGTGGGAGTGGAGCGCGAGGGATGAAGTCATCGGAAAAGTGCAAAAGTCTTGTGTCCTCAGAGGGGAGAGATGGATGTGCAAGAGGAACGATGTATTCAAAATAAATCCATAAATCAAAGATGCTAGCCCTGGGCAGATGCTTTTCTGTGCTGATTCTGGTGCCCATGCAGGAGCACAGCAGAGCAAGGTTTGGCTGGTTGCCTGAGGGGGACTTTCATGCCGTAGGTTTGAAATGTACAGTCACCGCTGGAGCATTGGAGGAGAATTAGCATGCGGTGCTGCGTGCCTTTGCTCCCCTGACCTGGAGGACAAAAGCCTGCAGAGTGAGAAGGATTTTTTAAAGTGATATGGCAGGTAAGCAGGAAAAAAGAAGGGGATTGTGGTGTTACAGCTATTGGTTGTATTTAAACATCTCTTTTTGGTATGTTCAGATTTCATTTTCCCTAGGCCTTCCTCTGACTTCTTCATCTCAGCAGATGTGGGTCAGGCTCATCAGTATGTTCAAGGGATATCTCAACTACTGCATCTGGATGAGATGCCTTCAGTCAAATGTCACAGCCTGCCCACTCCGGTAAGGGACATCACTGCTTCTACAAGCATGAGAAGGTCCCAGATCCTAATGCCAGCATTTCTGGGCAGCATGGTGGCTTTTTGGCTTTTCCCTTTCCATCTCTGTATGTCCACGTCGATCCCAGGATTGGTGGGGACAGGCACGTCGGACAGGCTGGATGTTCTTGTCTCTGCGGTTTGGACAAGAGAAGGAACAGGACTCATCTGGCTCAGAAACGTGGGATATTAATTACATGTTGGTAGCCTCTCCAGCGGGGCATGCTGACCGCTGCATGTACCAAAACAATCTTGGTTGCTTTTTCTGGCATGGCATTTCAGCTCCATGCATTAACATGTTTGCATGGTAAGTGAGACAGGGGCAGCCTTTTGAAAAGTGAGAACGCAGAGATATGCAGAGACCATTAGTGGGAGAGTTCGTTTGAAGAGCTGGAAAATTAAATGAGGAGAGTCTAAGAAGAGTGATTTAGGAGAGTAGGGGCAGAAAGATGCCAAGGCTATGGATAGATAAATGGAGCATCAGTTTGGAGTAAATTGCAGTGTAACAGCTCTGTGCACACACATATTATGGGATTTTAAAAGCCAGGCAAGTTTAACCCTTATACCTCAGGGCTAGACTTGTCACTGCTGTGGTGGGACAGGGTATGTCTCACAGGTTGCAGTGTGTTTGCGGCTTTTTAAAGGCGGGACCGTTTTAGATCTTGCCACATGTGAACCTGTTTATGGCTCCTGGATCCTTGCATGGGTACAAAAGATATTAAGAGCTGAGAATATTAAGAGCTGAGAAGAGTCTGTAGAGTTAAAGCCCAGACCAGAGACGGGCGAGCAGCAGCAGGAGATGGGAGGCGTCTGTGGGTCTCCATGGTGGTGGAGAGCAGTTCAGAGCAGTGGGAAAGAAGCCAAAAGGCTATGGCAAGGTGACATTGTCAAACTAATGTGAGCACATCCAGGCCAGGAATAGAAAAGCCACGACTGAGCCCATCTCCTGCCCCAGCATCAGTGCACTGAGCCAGCGCCAAGCTGCTTCATGGAGGTAGCTTTGGCCTGTGTTGTATCAGCGGCACTGTGGTGTGGGGTGTGGTGTATCCATGGCCTGGCTGACCAGCCCTCTCACTGCTGTCTCATGTTTGTCTGGCCTGTGCCAGATCTCCATGAGATGACTGTCCTTGTAGTTTGGGTCCACAGCCTGCACTGCCCATGGGAATACTTGCTAGATTTAGACCTTTCCTTGCTGTCTGCTGGGTTTTCCATGCTTGGACTGCCTTCTGTAGCAATCCTGCTCCTCCTGTGTGCCTGCCTGTTTGCTGCATGTGGCCTTTGTCACTCTGTCTCAGCCACCCCACATCAATCCCTTCAGCTGGCAGCCTGGCACCCCTCCTGAGCAGAGCCAGTCCTCATTGGAGAGGTGCCCAGAGCTCTCCCACTGTGGTGGGACTTTTGCCTCACTGGTATCATGGAAAGATGCACAAGAGGCAAAATCCAACTTCTCCCTAAATCATTTGGATATCTTGAGATGAGAAAAATGTGCCATATGGTTCCTGCATCCAGGCATCTCCACCATGAGGGCCGTTGTCAGCCGCTCTCTGACTCCTTTGGTGCTCCACGCAACCCACTCACCCACTGCAAGCCTGTGGTGAGACCCAGGGACACCAGTGAGAGAGAGCAGAGCTGTGCATGCGCTGAGCTCCTGGCAAGCAGAAGCTCTTGTTGGAGGAGATCAGCATGGCCAGCTGCTGAGCCAGGAGAATGTGCAGGTGGAAGATTGTGTCTATGCACTTCTCTTGGGCCAAATTTACATTATCAAGTGACTTGGCAGTCATCACCTGTGATCCACTGGGAGCCCTCCCCTGTGTGGAGGGGCACCTGATGGTCTGGGACTCACTCCCCCATGGCCTCCAGCAGCCTGGGGCTTCTTCACCTCTCTGGTCATGCCCTACAGCCCAGCTTCCCTCCAGGGGAGGTTGCCTGAGGCTGGGGAGGAAGCTTCTCTGTTTAATTTGAAGTTTCATTTGTTGCCGGGAGCACTGTGGGAGCAAGGGAGTTGTAGTGGGATGAGCCATTGCTGTTTCTCGCTGTTAATACCAGTGACATTGTAATTTTTGCTGCTGTAAAGATGCCCGGAGCAGAGGGTGGGTCCTCTTGGAATTAGCAGCAATTTTTTTTTTTTTTGAATACTGAAAGGAAGAAATGGGCTTTCCAAGCAATCAACCTTCACGTCTGTTGCCATGGTCTGTCCTCCTCTCAGGAAAGCACTCGCTTCGGAAAGACTCAGCAGCCCTGCGGAGTGTGAAGGGCCGCTCACAAAAAAGACACGCACACAAAAAAACCTCAACCCCAAAGCAAAAAGCAGCTGCTGGAAGTAAGAGCTAGGCTAATGTGGAGATGAAAGCATTTATGCAGAGCAGAGGTGGAGAATATTGGCTCCATGGAGTAGGCGGAAGTGTCTTAATGAATGAGCAGCACGATGCAGGGCTGCCTCGAATAACAAAGAGGGAAGGAGGGCGTTAGGATTTGATAGTACAGACTTCGGAAAAAATGAGAAGCTGAGAAGAGAAGGAAATCATGGCCAATTTAAAACTGCCTTGGAGAAGCAGGTGGGAGGAAGACCTTGAACATTTGCTGTGCTGCGATTTGAAAGTAAGGAAATGGAAAAACAAGGGTTGGAAGGCAGAGCAAGGGAGGGCTTGTCTCCCGCTCCCTCTTCAAAATGAACAATGCCGACTCTTATCGAGAGCATTAGGGATTTTCTGAGAAAACGCAGGGCTCAAAATCCTCAAAGCCCACATCAAGAGATGAGGGCAACCCTTCTTTGACAGGTTAGAGTTCTGCTATCAGGTGGTGTGCTAAGGGGATAAATAACAGCAGCCAGAGGAGCTTTATCAGCTCTTCCTGCTGTTACTTGATTTGGACCAAATTCTTATTGACTCGGTTGGGCGTGCGCTGGGGTGACTGAGCGTGGAGCCTGGACGCTTCTCCCCAGTGTGCCTGCCTTTCCTTTTTTTGCCTGCTGAACTTGTCAGAGGTGACAACTGCATTATGCAAGGTGCATATGGCAGTGGCTCTGTGCCCCTCTTGAAAAGATGCCCAGGTCTGTATCTCACATTTTATACAAAGAGAGCGAGGGCCGTCCAGAAAAAATAGGCTCAAGCAGCCAATACAATCAGTTTCAATACGTTCTCCTCTTCTCAAAAAAACCCTGAACATCTCTCCAAAATAATCAGAGCTGTTAAATAACACTTACTCTGTGCAGAGGAAGTACGGCATGATGGGACTGCTGGCCCGTGCCAAGGAAAACACTCGGACTTTCTTGGCCTGTAACAATGGACCAAACCAAAGGAAACTGGAGGCTGCGGTGCCTATGGGCTGTGCTGGGGGGAGCCGGGGGGAAGTGGGACCTGGTGGTGGTCCCGGGGGAGGACAGGCACACAGCAGTCATGCCATGCATCCAGAGCACTTGTCAGCTCACTCTCCCCCAGACCATCTCTCCCAGTGGCTGAGCCCAATTCAGGTGTATGTAGATCCCACTCTCATGTGTGTGTAGATCTTCAGACATCTATCCTCAGATGTCTGCTCAGTACCACTAGTATTTCACAGCCCAGACTAGATGCTGGCTTGGCCCAGGGTGGGAGGGCAGGGAGACAAGCAGCCCACTTACCATAAGCTGCTGGATGGAGAGTGCTGGTTGTGTAGGGCCAGGTTATATTGTCTACTGCAACAAACGCAGCGTCATGACACTCATGCAGAGACCCGTCACAAATACGTCACGTAGAAAGCCATCACATGACAAATACGTCACTTGCATGTATAAGTATCGGTTTAAAAAAGAGTAATATTTGACCTATACACTTTATATTAGCTGTGCATGCCTGGCCATAGGAGGGGAGGGGTTCGACTGTGTCACAGATTTTTTATGTGAAAAGAGATTTAATGAAGCTCTCTAAGCTCACAATCATTTTCTTGTACTTTTCGTGGAGCGGGAGGTGAAAAATGTAGATTTGATTAGTGTTACTGGATCTGTTCCAATAAAAGATGTCTTTGCTATATCTTCCCATTCTCACATGAGGAGACATTTTAGCTCCTGTGTTTCTTTTCTCTGCCTCGGCACATGAAACAGAACTTTCCTTTCTATAAGTCTGTCTGCAAAGGTATTTATCCATAATCTTCAGGTGCCCTCAGTCATCCCCAGTCTCCAGCACTGCTGCTCCTGTCTATGGCTGCGCATGGGGCAGCCTGGGTCCCCCACAGCCACCCTTCCAGGCAGTGCAGGACTACTGAGGCAAGGCTCCCTGCCTGGCTCCTGCATCCCACCAGCCACTCTTGTGGACTGCATGAGATCCCCATGTGATGGCCTCCATGTAAGCGGGATGTGTCATGGTGCTTAGGTGGAATGGGAGACACTTATAGAAACTGATACAGGGATAAGGTAATCTTCCCTTGGGATTGCCCCTGCTTGCAGGGAGCAGGGTGAGGACACGGTGCTGCAAGGATCAGCACTGTGCCAGGGCATGGCTTCTCGTGTCCCGGACCTGCTGCATGAGGTGAGTCCCTGATGACCTGGAGGCAGGAGCAGGAATGGCTGAAACATCAACTGCTGACAGCCTTATTTTGGTCAATGTCCCGCTGAAGTCAATGGGATATTGCTCCAGGAAAAACTGGATAAGGATCTGGGGATTTGGCAGTGGGAGAGGTTCTGTCTTCTCACTGTTTATTCCCCGAGTGGAGCCCTAACTCGCTGTTTGTGACTTCATGATCATTTCCAGAGCCTGAGCTAATGATGTCATACCCGGGGGATTCTGGCTTCAGGTGGGAAATTAACAGCAGGAGCAGATGAACTCTTTAATAAACAAAGTTCCTGTTTTCATGCAAATGCCTTTAGAAGTAAGGAATGAGGGGAGCGAGAAATACAGAAATTTATGGTATAGAAGCGACACTGTTTGGAAACAGACTTTTTACGAGTTTTCCAAGAGGCGCCAGCTGCTCTTTAATGTTTTCATTTAAGAGTTTTATGTATGAAAGCTCTAGCTTGTGTAAACAGCAAGGCTGAGAAAGTTGCAGGGATTGTTGTTAATGGTGAACCAAGCAGGCTGGGGATTTGGCTTGGAAAAGATGGCGAGTGTTGATGTTTATTCAGAGCGGAGGTTTTTAAGACGGCCGGATGACGCCTCTGACATCCCAGTTGTTCTCTAGGCTCTTCCACCCGTGCCCCTCACTCTCGTGACCACCCCCAAGGCCTCCCTTGTCCTTCCTTCCTCCCGAGAACCCGGGAGAAGGTGCCACAAGAGGATGGGAAACCCTCCAGCCGGGGCAGCCACTTCTCCACCACGCCACAGCTCCTCGTCTCTCGGGAAGGACGGTCTTCTCGCTCCCCTGAGGAGCAAGCCCCAGGTTAGGAGGTGGCCCTGACCCTGCCCCACTGCCCCGTCCCTGCCCCACTGCCCTGTCCCTGGCATGACTAGGCAGGCTGCTCCTGCAGCAGCATGGCAGAAACACACGTCAGCCTCCACCTCACCCTCTCCGCCATGCGCCCTGCTGCTCCCTGCCCTCACCAGCACCCATCGCTGATCTGCGTCTGTGCATCCGCTATTTTGGGGAGTGCCTATTGTGCGCTCCAATTAATGTAATTGCTTTATTTTGCTGGAGAGAGTGCCAGAGCCCCTGCCACAAATACCTTTGTGCACGTTCTTCGGGTGGGCTCCCTTTGTTTGGCAATTAGCTCTCCAGGGGTGAAATGCGTGGCACCGTATTAAAAAAAATAAATAAAGTCCCTTCAGCAAGGCCAGCAGCACAACGCAGGCAGCTGCGCTCCCAGTGCTTCTCAAGGAGGACCCGAGCAGCGATCCTTGGTGCTTGCTGCTCTCCATCTTGCTCTCATGTTTTTCTGCAGCAGCTTTCTGTTTGCTCAGCTACAGGAATACCCTGCATCTAGCCTGTCTGTTTTTGAAAAGGTGACTGCTGATGACAGCTAAGATAACAAGAGGGTGGTTTTGGTTTTTTTTTTTGTCTTCATGAGAACGCCTCCAGTTCTATTAATATAATCCTGAATCTGACTTGTCCTTCTGAGAACTCCCAGCCCCTCTTCACCCATTCAAATCTGTATTTTTAAGCTGCTGTAGGTGGATTGTCGACAATGGTTGTTATGCAAACTCTGAGCGCTGGTTTTGGGAGCTTCTTGGAAACCTGCAATGAGTAATCTTTATGTTTCTGACAGGTCTACGAGGAGGGAGGGGGTGCAGTTTTGCTGAAGATAGGTTGACAAAATAAGTGTCAATTCATGACAAACTAGCTGCCAAAAATACTCGCATCAAACACTGGAAACAATTAGTGAACGGTGTGACAGAACATCTCCGAGGCTGAAGAACGCACCGAGGACAGAGCCTTTCACTAGTAAACTTATATTGTAAGCTTTTTTCTTTTAATTTGGGTCAGGAGAAATGATCAGGTCCTTTGTTCTCTGGGATTACTTTTAGGTTCAGTGTTGTTTTTTTTAACTCGTAGATGGTGGCTGTACTTGAAAGATGAGATGTTTATTTCTCTAGCTTGTGTGAAGAGAGCTCTGATCACCTGAGACCTGATTAATACTGTGAGGTCATAGAGATGCAAGATGACCATCAAAATTTAAGGGAACTCTGGTAAGTACTAGCCTGGACTGCGGAGGCTTCTGAACTCGAAGCTGAAGCAGTAGTCCTGCGTTCCAGTGGTCTGTCAGTAGGCTGATACTTTTGGGAAAAAATTCTCTGAAGAAAAATTTCCCTGAATAGAGAATTGGCTCTTGATGGCTCCTTTTGTACGTGGCCCACATGTGAAGTCCAACGTGCAAGCCTCCCTGCACTGAGCTGAGCAAAATGGAGAGAGAAGGGCTTCTTGGGGAAGGGGACTTGCAGCAACATGAGTTCCCTCCCTGGGTTGCTGTGCATTTGGGTGGATCGCCATGTGATGCCATTTGTCGTTTGACCCAAAGCCGTCACATCCTATGCTGGCTGGAATTAGGAAGTTTGGCTTTGCAGTACCTGTTTCCTGACAGTGATGAGCAGCTGCTGCGGCTGCAGAGCATGCTGGCAGCAGACGGGGTAGAGGAGCCAGCGCAGCCCTGTGATGGCCCTGGGGCTTCGGGCTGCTCCAGCCTCTGACACCCTGGGCAAAGCACCTAGTAGTTTGTAACAGCATCAACCGAAGTGGCACAGGCTCTTCTTGGTTGACTTTCCTCTTAATGATAGCTGTCGTTGCCATCACGCTCCCGTCCCTCCCCAAAGCAGACTTGCATTTGGCAGAGGTCTTGAGGTGTCTGCGTGTAGTGTAGCTGCACAGATGTGACCCTGGGGTCAGCAGCCTCTGAAGGGACAGCGCCAGGTGCCATATAGGACCTTATACTGCTGTTCTCTGTAAAGCACTCTGTGTTATTGTCAGCTGTCACACCCAAGTATCCACAACAAGCCACATCTTTGCATCATGCTGGTAGTCACAAAGAGGCAATACCCCGAGGTCCACCAGCTGGAAAGCCGCATCTCTGTGCATAAGCATTGCTTGTACTACATTGCAGCTCAGAGATCTTCAGAAGGCGATCTGCTCTGTGAATTGGTGTTTTCTAATGCTGAGAGTCTCCGTGCTCCTTTGCTGCTACTTCCATTGCCTCCCTCTCAAGTGAGTCAATAGCCATCTGTGCACGCTGCAAATCAAATAACTTCTGCTTTAAGGGGGCTTTTTGTCATTTATAATGAATCCCTCTGCATCACCCTATGTGGTTCCTAGTGATGTCCAAGATGAAATCGGGAGGAAAGAGTATGATCTGAAGCCGCCCACAGCAGCCTGGTATCACCTTTCCGTCTCAGCTGCACTTCAGCAAGCCAGCTGAAATGAAAGAGTTTTCTCTGTGCTTGATGCCAAGCACTACTCTCACTGAAGCAGAGGGAAGTTTTGTTTTTCCCTAAATAGGAATGATTTGGCCTTTGGTGGTGCTCAACTGGAAAGAATTCAGCACTTTTCTGATCTTGTCAGAGTGGCTGAGAGGGTCATAAATCAGAAAGGCTGCTCCAGAAATATTTTCCCTGGGTTTGATTCTCCATCCCACCATGCTGGTATAATGAAAAGAAAAATTGGGCCCACCACTGGTTTAATTTTACAGATAACCGCTCTCTTTCCAGGCAATCTTTGTGATTAATTTTTCTCACAGTCTGTCTTTTTTTTTTTGTTTGGGTTTCTTTCATAGGACTGCTCAGTTTTTTTTACCTTCCTCTCCCCTTCCATATGGGGAAGAATAAAGTGAAGAAACAACATTTTCAGAGAAGAAAGACTTGGAAAGAGTTGCTGTTTTCTGGGAGTCTGCTACAGCTGTTAATTTGTGGAAAACCTCAGTGGAAAGTAAGCAATATGGCAGCATCGCTTTACACGAGAATTCAGCAATGGCCTCATTCCAAACTGTGGCTGATTTAGGTTCTTGGCTTGCACAGCCAAAGCTTCATGTAGTGTCATGCTTTTTTTTTTTTTTTTAATAGATAATGTTGATGCAGCTGTGGAAGGCTCTGATGTTGGGTTTTTTTAACACGGAATTGTCGTCATTCGATCAAGCTTAAGCATTGTGGAACTGTGATGTTGTTTGTCTTTGCTTGTTAGATGTTGGCAGATGAGCCTGAGACGCGCTGAGATGTTGTTTGGGAAAGGAGAAAAGGCTCCCTCCCTTCTTCCTTGCCTCCTTCACAGAAGTGCACACAGATCCAAAGTCCTGTCCAAAAAGGCAGGGACTCTGAGAAAATTTGGAGCTGGACTTAAACATTGTGGGCTGGGCCCCTTCTGCCTCTCCAGAGCACGCACGCTCTCCTCTTCCTGCAGACTTATTCCTCTCCAGCATTTGTCATGCACAGTTGGTGGCATATCAAGATTTTGAGTACTCTACTGAGTGCAGTAACCTCTTTTTCTTGGACGGACATTTTGTTTGTGGAGAATACAGCATGGTGCTCGGTTGTCTGGGCAGAAATGAACGCTGAGGAAAATCTCAACTATGTGACATCTATTAGATCAGAGATTAGTTTTCCAGTAGAAATGTCCAATTATTCAAACCTCTCCAGTAGACGAAAGAGCTTTTGACAATCTGTTTCACTGAAGAACCCTGCAATTCTTTTGGCATGGATTAGGTGACCTATTAGAGATTAGAAAAGGGGGAAAAGGGTTTCTAATTAATGTCAGCCCAGCTGTTAACTTGGGGAGCATCAGTGAGTGGCAGCAGAAGGCATCCCCTTCAGATATTTCTGTGGTTGTGGTTCATATGTGTATGGCACCTTGGATCTGCAGCCTTCTGCATGGTGTGTTGCACAAGTTCCCAGGTAGAGCAATAGCGTGCACCGGACCAGCTGCTGCTTCTTGGCTCTGCCTCCTTTTCCAAGGCAGGCTTTTATGAATGGGTAAGCCCCATTTTTTTTCCAGTGCTACCTTGTCACATAATGACTGATTCACTCACCTCCTTATCTCTGGGCCATATTACTTACTTTGATTGCATCTTCCTCACCAACTTGGCTAAGTATCTTGTTTCTTTCCCTGAGGGCAAATTAGGGCAGAATCCTTGAATCCTTCGAGTTTCCATCCCCGCACCGCCCCCCCCGCCCCCCCCCCCCCCCCCCCCCCCCTCCCCCGCCCTTCCTCCTGCAGCATCTGGAAAGAAGAGGAAAACCAGAGAT
Source organism: Tauraco erythrolophus (assembly GCF_009769465.1). Taxonomy (NCBI): domain Eukaryota; kingdom Metazoa; phylum Chordata; class Aves; order Musophagiformes; family Musophagidae; genus Tauraco; species Tauraco erythrolophus. The sequence goes on along the minus strand of NC_141466.1, from coordinate 87,547,271 downwards.
GGGCCAGAAAGAGGCAGGCAGAGGAAGATGAAAGAATTTGGAGGCGGGAAGTATTCGCTCTTGGAATGAAGCTTCCTCCTGGCTGGCCTAAGGCAGAGCAATTTACTCTTCTCTGCAACATGCAGAATGGCCCAGCCCCTGCTCTTAGGAGTTACCATTTCAAAGGCACCCGAGGGGCCTCCTATTTATATTTTTACAAGCTACTTGGTCTCCTTTGAGTCTCAGGCTATATCCCCATTGCCAATGTGGGAGCTAGCTTGAAGTGAGGTAGTGTCTTGTGGAGATACCTGAGCTGGGCTGAAGGAGTTTAGCTGCTAGAAGTAGTTTACCCACAGCAGTGCCTTTGTCAGAGCACTATACCTGCCTGCTGCCATACCTTATCCTGTGCCAAGTCCTGTTTAAAGCTGTCTCTAGCCCATGCTTGGGATTGTCTGTGCAGCAAAGGTTTTTGCTGCAGTCCTGGCTCTCTGCAGCTGCCGGCTGAGGCTCAAGGACCTGAATGCCAGAGTGTGAGTAGAGCATGAGGTTTGGGAGCAGGACTCATGTCATTGAGTTTCAAAGCTTTTTATAGGGCTGAACCCACGTTCGCTATTAGCTCTCTCAAATGCTTTTGTGTTTTTCTCTGTCCCCCTGAACTCACACTGCAGCCCTAACTATCGTGTTTTGTTTCTAATGACAGAGCAAAGGTGCCAAAATATTTCAGTAGCTCCCTTAGGAACATCTGCAATTTCTTTAGCTAGTATTTTCACAGCTGGCCATAACTTTATTTTATTTTTGAATGCTAAGAGTAGCGAATCTGGGATTCTGAAGGAGAACAATGGCTAATTTCCCTTGTATCAGGATTACAAAAAACTCTGCTCGCACCTTTGAATAAATGCCCAGGAATGGAGCTAAAGGGGAGCTTGTCATTTGAAAGGCAAAGTTGCTAAGCTCCAGACAGAACTTAGACTGGCCTCCAGACTTAGGATATCCTAACTTCATGTTCGGAGCCACCAGGATCAAAACATATAGACAACTCAAATGACAGAGCTGCTGCTGCGGTTCATGCTGCCCGAGTGGCAGGAGTGCCATCTGATTGCTGCCTCCAGTGCAGTTTCTGTCATCTTCCATGAAAATGGGAAGAGTAAATTCTCGCACCTCTAATGTGATACTGAGGTCTTGGAACAGGAATTAGGTCTGGGAATTTGAACTTCCACCTAGCAAAAATTCTGCAGCTCTTTAATTGCTTCTCTGATTTATCACCTGCTAGCTATGCATAGTTGGTCTAACAAGGAAAATAAGCAGAAGGTATTTAATCATTGTATCAACCTATCACTCATGATATTTGTGTGGCACCAATTAGATCCGACCATGAGATTTCCCCCAGCTCAGGGGAAATGGCTAGATGGGGTAGGATTCGGGGTTCCTGCTGGGGCTCATTCCCGACACCGGCAGGTATCTCTGGTGGGCTGTTACAGAGCTCCCCTGGGGGCAGAAGGCCCAATAGCTCTTTGGCTTGCACTGGGACCATGAGCTCGTAATTCTTCCAGATGCAGTGAATTTCTTTCAGTGTACCTCCAAGTGGGAGGGGAATATGTCTTGTCACTTTTTTCATGTTCCCATAGACCTGCCCTGTCAAACTCAGCAGGAGCTTTGCCATTAATTGCAACTCAAGCAGACGCGTTGCTGAGCGCAATAGAGTCCAACAGAAATCTTTAAAACTCCCCAGATCGTCTCCATTGCTGCAGTTAATTTTTTGTCCATGACTTCTCTACAAAACCAGATACAACTAAAACATGCAATTCAAGAAGGCTTGGTGCCTTGACCTAAGTGCTAAGTATTGCATGAGCTGCCTGCCAGATACCGCAGCACCACCCCCCCCACTCCCCCACCACCCCCACCTTCGCCGTTACAGACAGGTAATTAGGTCACCACTTGTGAACTTTTGACACACGCAGACTTACGGCCTGATAGCATGGACGCCCTCGAGCAAGTCAGGGCAATTCGCCTATCACCATGAATCTAAGGAGCACTGAACTCCAAACCGTCATTTAGAATAGGATGGCTTCAGCCCCCTTTGTTCTAATCCTACCTGAAGGCACAGAGCTTGTCTACGTGGGTGTCTTGCTGGAGATGCCCGAGGGAGCGGAGGGAGCTGCTGTGCTGGTGCGGTGCCATGCAGGGACACTCGCTGGCGTCCTGCGTAGATGTGTGTGCCAGGCTCACTTCGGGAGCCTCACCGGGCGAACAGTGTGCTTTAGCCCTGTGACACCACGGCAGGTGTGTGCACCCATGTGCTGCAGCAAGCCCTCAGCAGCGGGGCAGGACCGTGATGGAAGAGCCTGGCTAAGGACCGAGCCTGGCAGTGCCACAGGTCCAGGTGTGTGGGAGATGGGAAGTGTCCTGAAAATGTCTCCTGTCATCTTTTCTAAGTGGAAAATGCAGGGACTGGTCAACTCACCTCCCTCTCTCCTTGCTCTATTTGTGCGTTCTGCGTATTTTTTCCTCATACTCCATCTAGAGACACTTTCCCATCGACTCATGCTGTTATGTCACTGTCCAGTGGGTGAACTCAGTACAACCAGGAAATGCTGAAGGAAAATGAGATGCAGCTGTGGTCACTGCATTAATATTCCCCTTCAATGCAGTTGCTGTTGGAGAGCTCGGCTTGTTACTTTGACTTTGTTCCTCCCCGGAGCATGCTTACGTCAAAGTGTCAAACTTATCTGCCTTTCAGTTCAGCCCACCTGCCCCTGTGGAACAGCTTGTTCAATGTGCTTGCATCCTCTCTGGTCACCCTCCATGAGGATGACTCAGTCCGTAATGCAGCACATCTGGTGGGGACCACAGGGGACCCTAAGAGAAGCTTGGATCTGCTGTTCAGTTATGTCATGTCTGAGTGGTGCTTGTTTGTGTATTTTCAGAAAAGCCAGATAAAAGAATATGAAAAGAGAAGAGTAAAAAAGGTTTTTCTCCATAAATTATTAGTGACCTTGAAGTCCCGTGGTAGAAAAACTGCCATGTGATGCAATGCCGGTAAAATAGAAGCAACTGTAACTTCACAGAAAAAGCAGTGATATTCTGATTAATTGCTGTGTTTTCTGAGGTTTCAGTAAAAATGGCTGCAGATTTGTTTCTGAAACTTATGATGACTGTCTTAGTGCATAACCCCTTCTTAACATCAATTTGGCAAACAGAAAAGGAAATATATCATACGATATTCCGCTTGTAAGGCCAAGTTCTGTCATCTATCTGCTTGCAAAGCCTCTGTGAACTGCCTTGGGATTTCTCCTTGCAGAATGATGGCCAGACATGATCCAGACCCCATATAAATGTAACATATGAACCAGTATGTCTTCAGATGGAGAAAACGTGTGTGGAATTTCCCTGCGCTATCATGTGCATATTTTATAGGCATCTGCGTCCACAGTTACTGAAAAGAAGCACAGACATCTGTGGGTAGACATCAATGACTATTGTGGGAGGGAAAAGAGGGAAACTGGAAGGCTTAGAATTTGTGCTCGATTGGTTTACTGAGAAATACAAGGCGAGAGAAATGAAAAGAGTTCAGCATAGAACTGTAAGGAGGGGAAATTGGCATTGCTGGCAACACGGATGAAATATAATGTCCTTGCCAGAAGAGTATAAATAATGGGTTTCCTGACAGAAAATGTTGATGAGGCCAGTAGGGGAGAGAGTCTGAGGAAAATGTATGTATGTGGAAACTGAGTTTTATTTTGGCAGTGGCTGAAAATAACCATGAAGCCTGGAGCTTGTAAACCTGGGAATCCTGAAATTAATAATTTTCAGAGTTAACTGTTGGAGAGTGACAGCCCCGTGAGGACCATTTGCTTTTCAGGTCTTGCATATCCTTGCCTATTTTAAGTCCTCAGACTGACTGCTGGCCATATAACGTCTTGTGAAGCCGTGGTTATCCAGGATAGCAGCATTCATTTAAACAGCAGTTGTGGAAGCTTCAGGAAGTGCTGATGGCAATGGGATATTTGGTTGCTGGCTCTGCTGTGGGTAGGTTTTATGTTGTACACATCTCTGCACTACCTGGTCGATGCCTTACTTAGGTGTGTTACATGCCACCACTATCTATCCTGTGCTATTTTTTTCTAGTCCTCTCTCCAAGGGGAGGAACATGTACCGTATAGTACTATGTTTCAGTGGGGTTCCTTGCTTAAATCTGCACCATGGGACACATTGATGCTCTGGACGTCTCTTGTCCAAGAACCTGCTCAAAGCAAGGCTCGCTCCACAGTGAGATCAGGTTTTTCAGGGCCTTGCTCAGGCACATTCTGCATGTTTCCAAGGACGGAAATTTCACAACTTCCCTGGGCTGTAGACCTGCTTCATCAAGTAAGATGATTCTTCTTTATAACTTTAAATGATTGGTGCTTATCCAGGTTTTAGGCCTTTACAACAGAGGATGCTATTCATTGCCTTTGGGGCAGGTTTGTGCTGCTTGAGTAGAAGCAGATGAAGGAGGATTTTCTTGGCCTGACAGCAAACCTCAGTATTAGCCCCAAGAAACTTGATCTAAAGAGGTTTCCACAAAGGCAAGCCTCAGGCTACCTGGCAGAGAGAAAGAGGCTCCTGCGGGGAATTGTTCAGAGCACCTCTCTGAAGCTCCTCCTTTGAAATGCCCTCAAGAAGTACTGGTCTATCTTCACTGATAACGGCAGACAGGTAAGAAGATTAGCTTCCCCTCTGCTTCCGATGTGCATCCTTTGCATGAACCTTTCTACCATTAAGCCTGAAATTTGCACCCTTTTTTCTTCACCTGGACAGAAGACTGAACATCAATGGGGAGAAAAGTGCCCTTTAAGGGCAGTGATTCAACAGGTTGGATTTACGTACAGTGATGATAATGCTGATGATTCACCAGCCCTTCAGCTCTTCCTCATGTGCATATGTTGTGACTGTCCTTCAACGTACTTGGGAATTTGTTGAGATAGAGCAGTATTCATGATCAATCACTATTTAAGTCTTGGTCTTATAAGGGATTTTCCAGCCAAAATCCCAAATCAAATCTGCTACCTTTGCACCTGGTGGCTCTCCGCTACAAATACAAATGTATTGGTGGTAAGATCTCAAAACAGTCCATCAAATGCATCCACACATGCCAAAGGAAAAGCAGAGTGGGGATCAATTAGAATCATAGAATCATAGAATGGTTAGGGTTGGAAGGGACCTCAAAGATCATCCGGCTCCAACCCCCCTGCCATGGGCAAGGAAACCCTCCACTACACCAGGTTGCCAAGAAGACTTGCTACACTGTGTCCTCAATCCCCACATAGTCAGACCTTGGTGGGTGGCCGAGGAAACGGGTTCTAGGTGGGAAGGCTCCTAAATCTCCTTCCTCAGTGCTGGGAGCTGTAGTCTGAACAGTCAGGCAGCAATGACAGTGGATAGGGAAAGACAAAAAAATAGCAATTGTCCAGACCAAGCACAACTCCATCACTTCTTCACCACAACATGAAAAAATATACCAGATGTTTCCCCAGCATTTTCCTTTCACGTGCAAGCATAATGCTCTGCTCGGGGACTCCACAGTGTCATCAGCTGAGGAGCCATGTGGTGCAGATATCCTGGTGGTGTGCTGCCCAGCTGTGGTTCAGGCACCTCCATCGTGGGCAAGCTCCTGGCTGATGTTTGCTACATCGTCTTTCAACTTCATCTGTGCTTAGCTTTTCTGACAGATAGGGCTGGATCTCCTGTCTATTCATTTTGGAGAAAAAAGATAATTTGTGTGCAGTGAGAAGACACTGCCACAGGATGTTTCATTTTGCATGTGGCTCCTGCGTCGGTCCCTTGCTCTATGCTGGGATTCAATGTTGTAATGAAAAATCACAAAGTGATTCCACTTTATCGGAAAACTTTGTGGGTCACACGAAGCTAGTGGGGTACCAGTCGATCCTAAAAATCCACTCATGCTGACAGGTTGCAGGGTGGCTGGTGACCCCTATCAGACTACCAATGCAGCATCATCCCCCTCGGTATGGTGCTTCCCTTCCACTGCACTTGTAGCCTGGCTTCCCAAGAGAGCCAGGCTTGTGGGGTCTTGCTCTGCATGTGTGGGAAAGAAAGTCCCTGACAAACATCTTTCAACATTTGGCAGATTTCAATCAAATTTGTCAGTAGGGTGGAGATCTCAGCAACTTTATGTTCTTACAAGTTTTGTGAAAATAAACAGCCAGGTAAAGAGGAGACAAGTCTTCATTGACATTCCTACTGCGGGAAAGGCTAAAGTAGGAACTTGTATCTCATTACAGCATCTGGATGGGAGACACAAAGCTCCAGGGTTTTCCCTGGCTAGGGAGCTATTTGTTTATTTCCCCATCCCAAGCCAAGGCGAAGCACTGCGTAGTGAGAAGCGGAGCCGGGGCTGGTTTCCCATCTGCAGTAGAGATGGCAGTGCTCAAAGTGCTGCATGTAGAGCTCACTCAACAGTCGGCCTCTCTCCAGGCTCCTCTGGATCTCTTCTCTGTCCACTGCAGCAAAGGCCAGTTCGTGAAGTGTGTGCCTGTCTCCCTTCTGGCTGCTGGCAAACAAGGACTTTTTTTTTTTTTAGAACAGAGCACAAACGCTTACCCAGAGTCAACTGTCTCTGGCCTCCTGTCTGCAGAATCTCTTTTATGAAGTAAATGTTTATGCTTTCAGACTCCCTCTAGGCCTGTATAATAATTCAGCACATGGCTGCAGGATAAATCTGTTCTTGCAGTTAGCAAAGGAGTAAATGCATTCTCCAAAATCCTCAACGAAACCACGAGAATTGGAGGGACACCAAACCAAAACATTCTTCTCATTTAGGCTGTTAGTGCTGCTGGGAAACTGGATATTTTGCAAAGGAACTGGCTTTTTCCCCCCCTTCACTGCCTTTTTTTTTTTCCTTGAAGTCTGCAGCAATGGAATGAGTGAATTATTTCCTGGGGCAGCTGCTGTGTAACATCCAATACTTTATTCTTTGAGCTCATAAAAAATAAGCACATAGAGAAGAAGAAAGTGGCAAGTTGCTCAGCGTTCCAGAGGATCGGCGGCTCCAGAGATTTCATGTTTGTTTTCTTGGCATGTGCTAGATATGTCCATCTTTTTTCTTTCAGCTTCTGCAGGCACCACCTGCCCCTTGTTCTTCAAAAATAGATGAAGTAAATCTGAGACACGGGGCCTCAAGGGAGCGCCTGGGGAAGGAGTGGAATAGAAAACAGTAGGAAGAGAGAGGCTTGTATCTCTTCAAGGGATGGAGATGATAGATTTAAAAAAGCCTTAAACATCTGAAGAGTTGGTGAAAACTGTCAGCCATCATGCTTTACTTGTGACATGTACCTCTACAGGCAGATTTCCATCTCTAAGTTAAAGGAGCAGCCATCATATACATCTGTGGCCTCAGTCCCTCTTACAGCCCCATTCCTCTCCAAGCTGTGCAAGGCGTTACGGTCCCACAGCAATGGTCAAAGCTTAGGGCGACTGACTGGCTGTGCAAAATCGCTTCACTCATCTTACAGGATCCCTGGTGGAGGCTGTTGGTGTGGAAAATGCAGTTTCTTCCCCCTGGAAAGGAAGGTCGAGCAGGCAGTAGCTGAGGGTCTTTGCTGTAGGATCTGAAACATCCAGGCTCACTGTGAAGGGGAAATCTCGCCCCCACTTCTGCCAGCGAGGCAGACTGGAGGGAAGGGGAAGGTGTAATGGGTGGGCTGGGGAGATCAGTTAAGATGCATAGAAAGGGAAACCATGGGCTGTGTGAATTGTGCCTCCCCGGCTCCGCAGCACGTCAAAGTCAGCATGGCATAAACCAGGGCTTCCTTTTGTCCAAGGCACGCTTCACCACAGGTTTCCTATCATAAATGGTATTGCAATATGCCTGTCCTTCAAAATAGCAGAGAAAAGAGCAAAGCGGGGCTTTGGGTTGGAGGGTCACTTTTAAGGGGCTTACACTTAAGAGGCACCCACTTGGAGGGGGCTGCCTGGCAGCCAGGGCCAGTGGGGTCCCACATCGTGGGGCTGCTGGGAAGAGCCACGGGCAGGGGGTCAGCATGCAGCACCCACCCAGGGCAGCATCCTTCACCTCCTCCTCTCTCGTTTTGCAGGCAGCCACAGCATCAGCTGAGGCAAAGCTGTGCAACTTGTCAAAGTCCACGTGGCTACGGTGATTCGTGCTCTCTGAGGATGTGGCCTGTCCTTGCTGCCTTTCTAGCTGGTCTCCAGATCGATGTTATCTTAGGGACTTTGGATACTTGTGAGCAGGAGGAAGTTACGTGCTGCAGCTGATTGCACTTCAGAGGAGCCCTTCCAGTCCATAATTCTCCACTTCTTGAAATATTTGAGTGGTCTCCACTATTTCATATGTTTAATGCAAAAAAATCGTTCCATCCTGCTTCATCTTAGAGGTAGGTGTGGCAGAACATGCTTGGAACCTTCTTTTGGTGGTTGAGGAGGGAACAAAATACCCATGGATCTCTTTCATCTGTATCGTGCTGGTTTAAAGGCCCCTGATGCACCTGGGTATCACTGAGATCTTCTTGGGTATATAGAGAGAAGAGTATGAGGCCTCATCAGTGTGTGGGGCAGCAGCAGTGTGCATTACACTGTGATTCCTGTGGTGTGTGATTTGTGACCCTCCCACCTAATTTCTCTGCTCATCTTCCTGTCTGTGAAACGAGACATCTCTTTGCCTTTGGAGAAGGCTTTGAGACACATGGAGGAGCAGTACTTTCTTCATTGGTAAGTATTTCTGCTTCTGGCTGACATCTGGGTTTCCTGGTGTCAAATGGTGTTTAGTATTTAGCATTGTCCTAGTTATCTGTGGAGGTTGGGAAGAGTGAGAAGGATATTATCGGAGGCAAAAGCAATCCTGTCTTTGGCCTTCTAAGGTCATGTCTCAGAGCACATAAAGAAAAGATACAGACAGAAACTTCCTGGCCAATGTATTTGCTTCCTTATAACAATGTATGTGAAGTGTTTTGAAGAAGAAAAATATGGAAATGACAAAAGTGATGAAATCAATAAATTAGTATCATATTAATAAATAATCACTTCATCCGCAGAATGAAGGTTTACACAAACATTAAATAGGAAAGAAAGTTGCCTGGGAGGAAGTCAGTGCTGGATTTAACTGTAACCAGATGAAAAGTACCATTATCTTTCTGAACAATGTGCATATATCTCTAGCAATAATCCAAAGCACTGCTGCTTACTGTAATGCTAGCACAATTGTTAGGGACTCTGCTTTGGCATGCTATAGGCTTTTCTAATTATAAAGGGCAAATTCTTATATTATGGGAGGGGTATGCAATGAGGCATACACATTTTTGAAATTAAGAAAGTCCTTTCTTCTCCTTATGTGGGAGGAACTCAAAAAGACAAACATGGAAACTTTCTGTTTCTGTGCAAAGTCCTAACAAGCCATGTAGAGGAATCCAAAATGCCCTGGTGCCTCACCGCAGTTCTGTCACTGCTTTACTGAACAACCTTGGACAAGTCACTTACTGTCACTGTCCTTTTATCTCCTCTGCAAAAGGGATGAACTATCCTGGAGCAGATGTGGGACAGTATGTTAAAAGCAGGATGCAGAATTGACTATGACAAGGAAAGTACCATGTTATCATGAACTAGTGACCTCCTCCAGGACAGAAGCATTACAGTGATGGTCCTTGTAATGAAGAGGAGGTGAAATAATAAAAAGAGAGAGACCAAAACCTTACCAAGAACACTGTCAGTGAATTGGCGTGGGCAGCTGTTGATGGGGGCTGGTTTGGGGATAAAGACCACTGGTTCAGCATCCTAGTGGGCTTCCTAACTGCGGTTTGAGTCTCCCTGTGTTATTCAGTCGTCTTCCACAGGTAAGCCCCATGGACACCGCTACTGCTCCTGGAGCACGGCACAGCTCTAGATGTGCTGGGTGGTAAGAGCCCTATCCTAAATCAATCTTCAAAACAGGGATAATATGCCAGAGACCTTTAGTGCTTTCACTGAAAGTAATAGTTTTCAAATGCTTCCATAAAGTGGCACAGCTGGAGTTCGAAAAGGCATTTTATGGCTTTGTGTTTTGCTTTATAAGTAAAGAGCAGAAAGGAATACATGCTATGTATGGCTGTATTTATACGAGTGAAGAGATCTGGGTGTGCAGATTGAAATCCTGTGTGGAAGTGTGTGAAGCAAACCAAGTATGTCCTTGGGAATTAAAATAAAAATAACCCGTGACCTTTCCCTAATGAGCTGTGTGAAAGGTTGGTAGTGATGGCCAATAGACTGCACTTGTCATAACAGCATCTCGTATGCTGTTTCACAGCGGGATTCACAGCAAGAGCTCGCTAGTTTTGATTTCTCCATCCATTTCCAGCATAGCATCCATTCTGTGCTGAGCCCTTCAACCACACCAGTCCTCGCAGCTACGAACTGCTTTTTGTGATATCCAAGTGCCGATGGTATCCCCAGACCCATTTTCTTTCAGTGTGTGGTGTCTCCCATCTGGTTTCCTTTCCGACCCCTGCATTTCACATGGTTAACTCAAGATTTTACAGTCCCAGAGCCATGTACAGAAAGGTGCCCATGCCATCGCGAGCCTTCTGGGCGTCAGCTGCCAGTGGGGCTGGGGGCTGGAGCCTTAAGAAGCATTGTGTGGTTGTCCACTAACTCATAACAGTAAGCAAATGCTGCAAAGCCTCTCGTGCATCTGATATAGGTTAGAGATGAGTAACTGACCCACTTCTACACGTCAGGCAAATCACCTCCAATATTTCAGGCCAGTGCAAGTGAAGGAAATCCATGCAGTCTTTATGAGGCTAATATGCTGGCACAGCATCATTGATAACACACTTTTTACCTAAACTGCCAATGTGTACTTGATTTTCCTTCCTGGTAATCATTTTTGCTCTCTCCTCTTCTCTCCACAGCAGCGGTATTTCCTAACTACGAGAACGGTAATAGCTACGGGGCCTCTGGCTTTAAAGGAAATGCTTTCCTCAGTGGGGAAACGGCCTCTGGTTCCACAAAGAGCGTGCATACCACACTGAAAAGCAAAACAAACACTCATCAGAGCTTCCTGCAGAAATTTGGGAACTTGAGTTCTCTCTCTTTTTTTTTTTTTTTTTTTTTGGGTGTGCATGTGTTTCTTTTTAAAGACCGGTGAGGTTTAGTACAGAGGAAAACAGCCAGGGTGAGGGGTTTTTGCTGTTTGCTCAGCGTGCCTGTGGGAGGGTGTGAGAAGAGGAAGGAAGAGCCATTGGGCATGAGTGCTGAGCATGAACTCGACCATTGGAGATGGATCGTACACTTGCAGTGGGAGGAGAGCAGGATGGCCATTCCGGCATTGCCTGATTCCTCCTGGCCTTCTCAGATGCTGGAGGCTGCCTGCCTCTCTGCTGCTGGGACCGCACTGTGCTGTGGCAAACACGAGAAAGTCTCTAATAAAGCAGAGCTTGTCGAAGAATCAAAGCGAATCCATACAGAAAACGTGGCTTTCCCCAAGTTGTCTGAATCCCAGCCTTTGATGTGGGAATCTCCATGGTGCCTTCAGAAGAGTCTCGGGCCTTGGTGTCAGGTGTTTTCAGCCTGGTGTCCACATTCTGGTCCTTGGTGCCACCTCCTTTGTGGATGCGCATCCCCCGTGCTGTTCTCTTGGATCACCCTCCATGAAGTAGCCGTGTTTAGCCAACATGATCCAGTTGTACCTGCTCACCCAAATCACAGGATATAGTGTTTGAGCAGGGCCTCTGTCTAGATAGTCAATTACTCTGCGCTCTCCTGTCTCTTAAGAAACTTCAGTGTGAAATGTCTTCTTTGACCTTGCATGTATAATTATTTGTCTTCCTTGTAAATATGGATTTCTTTGTTGCTGGTTGGTGCTTATTCATTAATATTTTGTTACCTCCTTGAGTTTCAAACACCCTTAGCATCTTTCCAGCCTACTCTTGCACCAAAGCCTTGTTCCTTTACATGCTTTCTCTCTTCTCTCAGCCAATATTTCCAAGTTTTCCATAATCTCATTCACTTTAACGGTAGATCCTCTGCTGACAGTATCTATGCTATCACATCATCTCAGCTTAGCTTTTGTTCATGAAGAATGGAATGATTTGCAGAGTTTCCCCCTGCTCATGTATTCAGAGAATCTCCTCTTCATGTTCATCACCTTCATATCAGACCCAGGAATCTCAGTTTTGCCAGTGAAGGTAGAAAGAGAAACACTGTGGAAAGTCGCAAAGTGGGACCAAACCATGGGGATGTGCACTTCACATAATGCAGAGTATTTTCCCAGAGGGTTTAGCAGCAAAGCCCCACAGAGGGCAAACCCAAAATGAATCTGATGAGCATGTGGAGGGTAAATTCCTAGAAGGGTTTCAACAACACCAGCTCTGCTTCCCAGGTGATAGCTGGCGGTCACAGTGCTTCAATCTTCCCCGTTGAAAACCAACCCGAGTCAGGTTAGCGCTGTGGGTCTTGGGTAACCCCTCACAGCACACGTGTGCTTCTGAGGGCAGGAGCAGGATGGCAGGAAGCTCAATGGAACAGAGCTCCAGCTTCAGTTAAAGGCCCCTCAGGCACTCCTCTAATTGAGACGCTTAGTACAGGTAATTAGTAAGGGTGCTAATTGTCCATTTTTAAGATCTCATCTTTCTCGCACTGTACATTGGCTGGTAGAGAGACGAAAAGGCGCAGGAGCTGTCAGTACCTCTCTGCAGACAGCTCACTGCACTTAAGGAAATAGTCTTTGAGAAGTGCAGCAAATTTACTGCAATTTGCCTGAAGGCACTGAGGCGAAGTCAGCACATTGTGAAAATGATAGTAACCGGTACCCTTCTCTCAGGCAGGGCTGGAGTTCATAGTGTGCTTATCAAGGGGAACTACGAACCTGTCAAGGGCTCTACCTCTCAGATGGGATCAAAAGGGAGTGAGAAGGGCTGCCCAGAAACAGGGAGGGCAAGTGGGGCACCACGCTCTCAGATCCCTGCTTCAGGAGCTTAGAAAGAGCCCCAGGTCTGTAACGTTACAATGCACCTTGCTAGTGTGGGGAGGGAGGTCCTAGCCCCACGTTTGCTTTGAGCCCCCTGCTCTGCCCCTCTCCCTGCATCTGGAAGAGTGAGGCGACCCCCTGGGGGGTGGCAATAAAGGCATCCTAGTGCTGGGGCTGCCTTCCCAGGGTGAAGGACACCAGTGTGGTGCATGCCAAGAGCCACGGTCTGTGTGCCAGCGGATATCATTTGGGATGGCCCAGGCTCCCCATCCTCTCTGTCTGGGATGCCTCACCTTTGGCGATGAGCAATCCATCCCTGCCTGCACCGGGGCAGCAGCATGGCAGGGGGCAAAGAAGCCGGAATTGGGTTAGAGTGGTTGAGGCGGAGATGTTGCTGGCCCTGCATGCCGTGTAGCTGTTTACCGCAGCATGTGTGATGCACCCCGATGTGTGTGGTGGTTCACACCTGCTCACACCCTCCTCGCACTGCAGAAACCAGGAAACGGGCTCTTTGTGTCTGTTTGCGGCGGTGCCGGGGTGTTTCTCCCATTGACGGAGTATTGCAAAATCTCACAGTACTCTGCTGCTCCCCTGGTAACTAAAAGCAGTTGAACGTTTTCTTGGCTTCACTGGGATCAGCTGGAGACCAAGACACAGAGCGTCAGAGATGCCCACCCTGCCATGCCAATGAGTCCAGGCAGATCTTGAGCTGCTTCTCCTGGGGGGTTTCCAGCAGCAGGCAGGCCTCCCATCTTCACCCCACGTGCAGCCTCGTCCCGCAAAGAGCCTGACTCTGCTGTCGGCAGCCGCTTGTCCCAACAGCTCGCTTGAGACAGCCCTTGACTGGGGAACAGGGCACACTGAATGAGCTACTCGAGTCCACTGAGTCCTTAACCATAATTGCCAGGACAAAAATGATTTTCAAGGATTTTAATTCACTTAAAACCTGCTATATTTTTATCGTCTTCTTTGACCACCTACTGCATACATCTTAAAATCCAGCCTCCTGCAAGCCCTGCCTACCTTTCTTATATTGGCAGTAAGATTTCTGCAGCCTCTCCCTCCTCTTGCATCCCCAGCCAGAGAAAGCCAAGGCAGAGGTGCAGCGAGGACACACCACCCATACTGTCCTGCCAGGGAATGGGGGGCACATGAGGCCATGCCCTGGCACCGGTCTACCCTGGCAGAGGTTACGCTGGCTGGACCTCTTCATGCCTCAGGGGGATGGGCCACAGCAGCAGGGAGAGCTGGGGGTGGTTGCCAGTGGCAAACAGCTAATCAGATGTATCCCCATCAAGACACAGGATTTTCTCCCTCCTGGGCCTTGCTGCTTACTTGGGTTCTCTCAGGCTGTCGCTGTCTCCCACAATGTGTGCAGCCCCCATACCGTAAACTGTCCAGCCTGGAAATTCCAAAACTAATGACTGTGGGAGCGATGAATACTTGGAACTGGTTACTCCTCACTGGGTCCATTTTCCTGCTCAGGCGGCTGGTGGCTGGTTACCATCCTCTCCAGGGATGGTGGGAACAGATCATTTGTTCCTGCTTCTCCTTATGCTGAGAAGTCAGTGGGCTGAGCCAGGGTGAGCAGTGCAACAACGCTCTCGGTTTGACATGAGCTGTGTGAGAGCGGGACTGTGTGTGTAGCCTGCTACTGTGTGTGTAGCCACCTGAGAGGTGGTGGATGCTCCATCCCTGGAGACGTTCAAGGCCCGGTTGGATGAGGCCCTGAGCAACCTGATCTAGTTGGAGATATCCCTGTTCCTTGCAGGGGGGTTGGACTAGATGACCTTTGAAGGTCCCTTCCAGCCCTAACCATTCTATGATTCTATGATTCTACCGGATGGATAGCCTGGTGTCTTGGGAAATAGTCTTCATTCGTTGTTGGCAGCTGGCTGGTCTGAAATGCTGCTGTTTGCATTGTTTACAGGAGGCCCCAGCTGCAGATTTCAATTTCCCCAGATCTAGGGAATCTTTTGGATCTATGGCTTTGGTTTGGCCGCTCGTTCAGATGTGGGGACCCATTGTTTTCAGTTTTCATGATTTTGCATGATAAGTCTGCTTTCCACAGTACTGGGCAGTAGCTGGATTCATCCGGTGCGTTTGTGTACAAAATGCCTAGATTTCAAAAGCGGTTTGTTCCATGAGCTATGGAATTAAAAAAGCCCTATTTCTTATAAATTTGTGTCCTTTATCTTCTGCAACTCTACTGATACAATCCCAGTTCCTCCACCATATCCCCTATAGCTTCCTCTACCACTTTGTATCTTCAGCTTCTTTCCGAGTCCCCACCTGTCTCTAACTTTCAGTTGTCTTCCATCTCATTACTGCTGTAGCCTCAGCTCTTTTCCATGCTCCCATCTCCTTGATCCCTACATCCTCAGTTCAAGAAGGACAAGGAACTGCTTGAGAGAGTCCAGCGCAGGGCCACAAAGATGATTAAGGGAGTGGAGCATCTCCCTTATGAGGAAAAGCTGAGGGAGCTGGTCCTCTTTAGCTTGGAGGAGACTTAGGGGGGACCTCATTAATTTTTATAAATATGTAACAGGTGACTGTCATGAGGATGGAGCCAGGCTCTTCTCAGTGGCATCCAATGACAGGACAAGGGGAAATGGATATAAGCTGGAACATAGGAGGTTCCGCTTAAACATGAGGAAAAACTTCTTTCCAGTAAGGGTAACAGAACACTGGAACAGGCTGCCCAGAGAGGTTGTGGAGTCTCCTTCTCTGGAGATGTTCAAAAGCCGCCTGGACGCGTTCTTTTGTGATCTGATCTAGGTGGTCCTGCTCCAGCAGGGGGATTGGACTAGATGATCCTTTGAGGTCCCTTCCAGTCCCTAACATTCTGTGATTCTGTGATCCTCTGGCACCCCCAATGACCTGTTCCCTTGGGAAATCTGGCTGAAAAGTAAAATCAAGGCTAAGCACTTTAGCTGGATCAAAATTGTATTTTTACAATTTCTGCCATTGCAGCAGAGTGGATTTTACTGGAAACTAAGCACACTTCAAAAGTCTTTGCAAGGCCAAGCACTGCCCAGATCCGCTGCTGCTCCACTGCTGCAGAGACAGAGCATCCTCTGCCATGGTCAGACCTCAGGCTGCACTGTTGGGCTACCACCAAGCTCACCTAAAGCCATGCTGCCATCACCAGAGGATGTTCCTGCTTTTTCCCTGGTTCACGTGCCCCAAAGTGCTGTGTGAGCAGTCCCGTGGTCAAGCTGTGTGTTGGAGCAGCTCGCTGGTCCAGATGGAAATGAACGACTTTGTGGGGCAGGGCTCGATTTCTGGAGGGTCAATGAAGAGAAGCAACTCACCCCACAGCTTCATGAGCCTCTTTCTGACACCTGGCAGGTGGCAGGAAGGTATGAGCAGAGACAAGAGGCAGGATAGGACCATACCTTTCAGCAGTGATGCCGTCTTAGGTCAGCATTGGGCTGATTGTGATGCTGCGTCCCAACAAACCCTTCATCCCAGCAAATGTGGGAATGGCAAGCACTGGGTATGGTGGGCTAACATAAGCCTCACACTTCGGGGGGGGAGGAGGAGAAGGTCCATCTCTTTGGGGACCAGTGGAGGGTTGATGCTCAGGCAGCATAAACTCCCTCCCCAGAGCAGCGAAGGCCACTGCACTGTAAATGAGCTACTGCATCCGATCAGACCCATGCAGTGCCAGGAGACATCAGCCCTTCTCTGTTAATACTCTGTGTTCCAGAGCAGATTTCGTCAGTGCCGCTGGATGCCTCTTTCCCCTTTCAACAGAAGACACTCAAGTTAACCCAAACCCCCACAACTTCCATTAAGCAATGCTAACATATTAAAAGAAAACAAACCAGGGGGCAAAAAAGCCCAGCTTTGGCAGTTTGCATCAAGGTATGAAGGCAGATTTCCAGACAGTTGTGTGTACAGGGGCTGTAGAGTGATTGGTGTGCAAGCCAGTGCTATCAAAGTGGGAGGCAATGGTGTCAAAACTATCGATGATGGGACCTGTGCTCACACAAGGGAGCAAATCCTTCCTGGTGCAAGTCCAGGTGCCTCAGAAATGTTCTCAGGCTGTATCTCTTTCCCTCGACTTTGGACCAACTTGTTTTTTTCCTTTCTGCTTCTACAAACTGTGGCAGGTTTATCCAAAAACCTGTCATCTGTTTTAACAAAAGGGTGAAATAAACATCCCAGTATCATCCTCGGCAACCTGCCACAGAGAAACCGCTGCAAGATATGACAAGATGAATACTGCCTTTAAATGCGATACAGAGAGGAAACAAATGACGCCCACTTGGAAGAAGTGGTGTCGGGGCCCCATGGAGCTGATCTGCTGGTGGCAGGATGGGGTGCCAGCATGGCAGAGGGCACAGGAGGGCTGGGGGTTCCCCTACCTTGCACAGCCCCAGCAGCTCTCCCTGGAAAACAGCACATGCTCCTCGTCACCCAAAGGGTCCATTGGTCACACCGAGGGCTCCGTCTTGGCCATCCCTGTCAAACTGGGATGAATTTCTGTTGGCCTGAGCAGATAGCTCCTGTGGGGCTTTCCCAGATGGTGTGGAGCCTACATCAGGGCAGCTGCACCTTGTTTTGTTAAATTGCCTATTAAAAGGGCAATGCCCAAGGCAAGCTGATTTTTTTTTTTTTTTTTAAAAAAAAAAGGTAATACCAGTGGATCTAGAGCATGAGAACAAGGCTGACTTTAAACTTTCTAAAGAAAACTGATAAGAGAAAGAGGGCCTGGGGGGAAATAAAAGCAGTAGAAGGGATGAGAAGAAAGCATGGTGTGCAAGGCTGTTGGTCTGGAGGTCTTTAAGCCTCCTAAGGGCTCTGTAGCTGCCCTGTGCCTGGTTGCTTGGCCTGCAGGAGTTTGGTGCTGAGGTACATCCAGGCACTTGTACTGAGTGACTGGCTCCTGGAGATGTGGTTTAGGGGGTGGTCTGATGGCTGAGGTCTCCACCATGTTACCCTGCTTGGGTGTGCTCTGTGCTGCGCTTGCAACAAGCAGCTCCTTCTAGGGCAACTGCACAGCATGTGAAATGCACTAAAATGTTGCCATTTAAAGGTGATCTATGGTTTGCTCTTCTAGTTCTTTGCTTTTAAAGCTTCTCGCTGCCAAGGACCCACCATAAAACACAAAAAATGTAGCATGCTCTTCTTGGAGACTGGAGTTATTTTGACTCAATGTCTCTAATCTCAAAAGCACATCAGAGAAATGTATAAAGGATGCAGTCTCTGCCCCAGAGATGTGATCTAAGCATAGATAAAGCAAAACTAAAAAGATGACATAACATGAGGCTAGCGGGAAAGGTGCTGGGGTGTTACATCGATGAGTACTGCAGCCTCTGCTAAGTTTATGAAGACTGGTGATGGTGATTCTATAAGTGTCCATACATGTATGCACAAACGTGCATGTGTGTATATACAAACATTATTTTAGCTCCAGTTGCTAAAAATTCGTCCCATAAATAATTTGAAGTGAAAAAGTCCTTAGTGATGCTTGATGGTCAAAGGGGATGAAGAGGAAAAGAGGATACAAGAGTAAGAGTTTTCCGTGGCCACCTTGTTTCCCCTCTGGGCCCTCCAAATGCTGCTCAGCTGTGCATATTAAAATGGCAGGTCATGCATACTCTTACATGTCTTCCATGAGCTTGAGTTCCTGTCTCTAATGGTTCATTAGAGGGCATTAGCTATGCTGAGGGTAAAAATGCTGCCTGGGACATGTAAATCTTTGGCTTTCAGGGCACCTGTGCTTAGGTTCACTAGCTCACAGCAAACCTTGGGCAGCTCTTACAACCATGACTCGTTACAGAAATATTCTTGTTGTCTGGAGAACGGGAATAATCCTTGGTTATCTTTCTGTCAGGAGTTCTGATCGTTATTTAACCTTTAAGAGCACTTAGATATTTGGATACCTCTTGATAGAATCACATATCCCCTTAGCTGTCAAACCACAATAGCACCTTTTTAGCCTTATTGGCGGCACAGTGAAAGACAGTAAAACATCCCTACTGCCTGAACACACTGAGTGACTGGCTCTACCTTTATCAAAGTAAACCACAACAGGTTTCACTACTTGAATGAAATAAAGCCTGAAAGGAGGTATGAAAAAGAGGCAACGATGAGATTAATGCTAGGCTTGATGGAAGACTTCCTGGCTGACTGCTCCTGCCCAGAAAGTCCCTTAGAAAAGAGAATTAGTGGGTTTTATGCACACGTTTGCAGCATTGCTTCACTCAATGCTGTCCATGTTCTGCCACGCTCTCTTGCCCTCCCACAGATTTGAATGCTTCGTGCCCATGGTTATGTAGCCTGGGCCGCCCTTTCTTTTGTGGCTGCATGGATGGGCTTGTCTTCAGTGTTCTGCAGAGGCAGAGCAAGGTGGGGGAAGCAGACAATACCAAAATGTCACTGTCTGTCTGGATGGGTGTATGGCCGTGGGAAGGCTTATAGCCTGGGTGTGAATCTGCGGTGCTGGGAAAGTCAGCTCGGTGGCACGAAGGGATGTTCTCGCGGGTGCTTGCTGCCACGCAGCCCAGTCAGGAGGTCAGGCCAGGTGCTGAAGTAGCCAACCTGAATCACTTGCTCAATAACCTCTAGTCCCTGTTAGCAAGCGGTGATGATGCAATGCTCCTCACTCCAGTGCAGTGCCACCACAGTTGACCTCCACTTGGTGCTGCCACGTGGTACTTGGAGCAAGGCGGGCTGTTTTCTCTCTTAGAACAGGCATGAAATTGCAGATCAGTAATTTGAAGCAAAGTTGGATCTCAATACAAGTCAGACTTTGTGAACTTCAGCAGACCTGAGTTTGATTTGGTATCCTAAATTTGGGTATGGATCTGTTCTGGACCTTACAATAGTTTCTGTTCCCTGTTTACTCTTTGGATGGATTGGCTAAACTGAGATCATCCTGATTTTACCACTATAAAGAGGCACAAAATCTGAAGCATTTCATCCAGACCATGCAGAACAGACTTTGATGTCTTCAGGTATATTGAAACCCAGCTTTAATCTGATTCTGGTAACTAAGCTTGCATAAACCCAATACCCAAACTCTTCATCTCATCTTGGTTTCCATTACCTATCTTAAAAGTGGGATTTTTTTAAAGTCACATTAAAGTACAGCTTCAATTACATCCTGTTAATAACTAATCATTTAATTATGACTTAGTGCAAGATCCCACCCCACCAAAGATTGGCATTTAAAGGATTATGCCTGCAGGGGTGAGGACAGTTTTGTTTCAGAGCTCCGTCTCCTTGGTGTGACTGTTCCTGACGGATCGTGCACAAAATCGTATTGTGAAATACACGTCCTTATTGGAATGGCTGTTAACTTCATAATTGCTCTGTAATTACTAAAGAGAGAGTATCTTACACTTCTGACAGCCAGGTGCACTTATTGCTTAATCTGCTTCCATTACTGACTTGGCTCAGTTCCTGTGGGTGCGTTCCTATTCTGTTTCAGTTGTGCAATACGAAAACTGACTAAACGGCGTGTCTGCTGTTTTGTTCCTGCTTTGGAGCTAACGATGGGAGCGAACAGAGGGGAACTCTGGAGAAGCTGAAAGAGGCTGGTTGGCCCTGAGCTGGGAGCGGGGCATGCCGCTCCTGCTGTGAGCAGGATCTTTTCCTGGCCAGAGGCCGTGCTGCCTCCCCGGTGGCAGGGTCCATTCAGGGCAGTGGGGAACAGAGCCTGGCTCAGACCCATCTTTCCTCCTGCCCTGCAAGCGCAAAACAACACTGCAGCATCTTGCCTGGCAGCGTCGCCAGAAGCTGAGAAGGCTACCAGGAGAGTAGTCAAGGGTCTTTCTTCTGGACATCTTCAGGCTGGAATTCGGGTTAAAAAAAGTTTCAACTCAGACTGTGATTAAGAGTGGGACAGCAATCAGATAAACAGAGAGTTGTCAGCAGCTTCAGTAGTGATTCCTGCCCTGGGGGAAGTGCCATTCGTCTGTTTTGCTGTATACTGGGTCAGAGCTCATGCTAAAATATTGCAGTTTGTCAGCTTTGTCTGCGGCTTTGGGAATATTTCAGTGGCCCTCGCTGCATGCGCTGGCATTCTAATAGAGCTTTATGAAAGGGCTTTTTTGGTGTGATCCGTCAACAGATAAGCCCGGGAAGAAAGAAAAGCAGAATCCAGCACGTCTCCCAAGAGAAGCAGCAGTGAAGATGCATGCCTTAAGAATCCTCCTCTCCCTTTGGTATGGCCAGCATATCAGGGCCTTTAGGAATCTCGTCAAGAACAGTGCTAGCTGAATAGGGGTCCTGTCTGACAAAAGCTTTTCTTAATAATGTTTTCACGTACTAAAGTTCTTGTCTCGTCCCTTCCTACATCTTTTTTTTCCAGAGGAATAAAAGTTTCTGGAATACGTGACCAAGGAACAACAATCTCATGGGGGTATTGCCAATTTTTATTGACTTCCTGGTACAGCAGAAATCAGTGAAACAGGTTACTACAGATGTAACTTGCTTGTTACGCACATGACAGCCATGCAAAGCTCTGACCAGGCAATAATTTCTCCAAGGACCGATGTTACACCTCCCAGGCCACCAGTGGTGTTTGGTTCCCATGCAGCTGGAGCCTGCAGCGGGCTGCAAAGCACCCATCTCTGTCTGCAGCTCTCTTCCCTCTCTTCTAACCAGCCCACGTGCCCACAGGACCCGGAGGGGGCTTTTATTAGCATCCAGCTTGGAGCGGCTGTCGCTCAGGGGCCACGTGTGCCCAACGCCTTTGTTCCTTGCAGCCCAGGCTGCTCGTGGCCTATTTTCTGGGCTTGTTACTGGAAGCTCTTGCATTTTGGGCTGAGAAACTGGCTCTGTGCTGTCCTCTGCCAGGGAGATGGAGTTCCCCCTTAGGCTGCAGAGACAAAAATCACCTCTTTTTGAAGATGTTTCAGTGTCATCTTTCTCTACAGTCGCTGTTTCAAGGTCAGATGCTGCCAGCGTGCTCCCTTGTCCTCAGTGGACTGAAAGTGTATGAAGCATCTGACTTCCCCTGCCTTTCTCTCAACAGTTTCCCTATCCACATAGAATACAAGAGGCTCACTCGGTCTCTCCAAAAGCAAGGAATGTGCTTTGTATTTTAATGGGTGAACTTTTCAGTTGCTGCAGCTTCCCTTTTCCTATTTCCTCCCTTCTTAGTACCTATTTTCCTCTGAAAAAATTTTTAGACATGAGAGACACAGCAAAATACCGACGTGTTTCGGAGGGTGCTGCAAAGGACCAGAAAGGGGAATTTTTGATTTCAGAAAATGATCATGTCTTCAAGGCCTTGCAGTCAGTGCAGTTCTAGGAAGTGCTTTGAACTGGAGAATGATATGAGAATATTTTTTTTGAGTGACTCATGCTTTTTATAGATCACCAGTTTCGCAGCCTTGGAGGCTGATAAGTCTGTCCACAGAGCAGGTGCAGCAGGCGCCCTGGGGATGCCTCACTGTGCACGCAGGTAGTTTGCTTCAGCGTCGCTGCAGGGAGCCAAGGCTGCATGGATGCCCTCAACTTCTCGACCCTGCTGTTGTGCTAGCTGTAAGGGCTACCAAGGCTTTAGGCTGGACATCCATCCATATGGGCACAGGAGGAGACCGGAGAGAACAGTTGCATGCACCTTGATGTAAAATCACAGTCTTAGCGGTAGCAGGGAAGAGGAAGCTGATGCAGGGAGACTGGAGGCTGTAGGAGAGACCTGCACAGAAGCAGCTGCATGCTGTGATGTAGGAAAATGAATTCCACGTGTCCACAGGTACATCATGATGGACACCTGAATGTGCCCAGAGGGATGCTGAGGTCTGACCTTCTGCATGCCAGTGTCTGAAGGGAAGCTTAAACGGGCTTTGCATACAGCCTGTGCTTTGTGCATAGTGTGTTGTTACTGCTACTGTACCTTCCCTTCCAGCAAATTTACGGCTTCTCGTAAGACTTTTGCCAGTAAATGGCAGTGGAAGGGGTGGGAAGTTGAGAGGAGATGTAAATGCAGCATGACTGTGCTTTATTAGATACAGTTACTAGATAGCTACTGGTTAAGCTAGGGGTTAATGCCTGAATCTAAGTGTGACTTCGCAGTAATTTACAACACACTAGATTCTGGACCTGCAACACTCTTTCTTCTTTTCCTCTGGTTGCGGCATGCTCCTAAATATTCTCCTTCCAAATGCTATGTCCAGGTACTTTCTAAACATGTGCAGAGCAAATGTGAGGCCTGGTTCTTCTCCAGGAAAGCGACTTGGACCTTTGGTTCTGTCATCAGCCAGATGAAAGTCGGCTCCTCTATGCCTGCTCTTATTCCCAGTCTCCTCTGGAGCACGTTTTCCCCCAGATGTTTGATTCCTGCTGGAAACGAACTTCACATAGGAGCATTTTTTTTATAGGGTCCTGACCAAATTTGGCCCCACAGCTGGGCTAAGCAGTGGCATGAGGCTTCCCCCTCCCTGGGCGCTGTGCCCCACGCCATGGGGCTCCGTGGGGCATTGCTGGCTCAGCATTGCCCAGCAGTGACGCACCTCCTGACGCACCTCGGGACGCGCCTTGGCCTCAGAAAATGCGAAAGAGCTCATCCCGCAGAGCTTGGCAGGCGACTCTATAACTTTCTTTACAATGTTTGGAGGTAGAGGTTTGTGTAGGGGCAGGAGGATGGCACCCATTTACTGCTGCCTCTCGATCACCTTGAGGCAAGTTAGCCAGGTTGTAGATTAACTGTGCACGAAAGCCCAGCAATTACAGAGCCATTATAGATATGCCATTTTGTATACCCTTATGTTTATGACTTCATTCTTTCTTAACCCTATTTCTCAGAGGCAAACACACTGAAGAGGCAGTGTTCTCACAGCCTGGGCTGATGCAAGATTTGTGTGAGCCACCCTTCTCCTGAAAGGGACGTTCCCTCCTGCCCACCCTGCCTGCTTTCTCCCTGTCCGCCCAGGGTCTCAGGTGGACACCTGGGACTGAGACACCTCTAGGAGATGCCTCTCTGTCTCTGCTGTAGCAGAGAGCCTTGCCCCTGCTGCTTGCGTGGGGAGCATCAGCCGCCGGTAAGCAACGGGATCCAGCCTCCATCCAGCTATCCTGCTGTCCAGGTGGTTTTTAGTTGGCAGCTCGCAGCTGAGCTCACAGGGAGCCCTGAAGCGTGTGGTGCTTGCAGGAGGCAGGCAGCGCGTGGTGCTGGGATCAGCAGGCAGCCACCGAGGTGTTTTGTTTCCCCTTTGTCAGTGAGCTGGCAGCCCACGCGCATGCCACGCAGGCCAGGCTGATAAGGGGAATGGCTGCCTCCTCGCCCTGCTATCCGGCTGGCATGCCTGCCGTCATGAGGGCAGACTTGTGCCGGGCTGCAGGGAGCAGGAGTGGCCCCAGCCTTGCAAGGGGACCCGGGGTACCCTGGTGCGTGGGTTCATGCTGCTTGGCTGTCAGGGGAATCGGTGTGCGTCAGCTTGCAGAGCTGCTTCCCTTGTTTTTTCATCAGCTGGCTGATTTCCCTCTTAATGAACACGCTATATTGGCATGGCTGTTAGCTGAATGCAGAAAGCATTGGGAAATGCATGTTGACTTATAGACAGCTGGAGATTGAGTGTGGTTCACAGAAACACCCGTCGCTGAGAAAGTAGTCATGAAAACAACCAGCCTCTTGTGCTAGCTTAACACTTCCACTTCTGACTGGGACAAAGGGCCAGCTCCTCGGGAAAACAAGTGGGCAGGCTTGCTCGGGTGTACCTGAACTGTAGGAGGTATTTGACTTCCAACTGGTTCTGATTCAGCCTGAGGAGCCCCTTCCCTCAGCCTTTATGCTGGCTGCAAGTGACCCAGGTCGAAACACCCGGTCACAATAGGCAAGGGACTTTTGGCAGGCTTGGAGGAGTGGGAAGGAGAAAAGAGGAAAGATAAATCCAGACTTGGATTTTGCAATCCTTTTCAAAACCCCCGTCAAAACCAAGAGCCAAGCATCACTGAGCTGGAGGATGCCGTGAGGACAAAGTTTGCCTCTCAGGCCTGTCTGCCATGCTTTTGTTTTTCTTCAAAGGTTTGCCACTGAGCTTGCGAGCAGAAAATAAACTCAATGGCATCAAGCTCAGCAAGCTGCACGTGGCAATGGCCCTGTCTGCCTCAGCAGGACTGCAGTGCTCAGGAAAAGCAGTTTTGGTACAGGCTGAGGCTGGAAGGCACTGGTGAGCCCTGGTCAGGGGAACCACACTGCCCATGCTTAGTGCCAAGCTCAAACCACTGCTGCGGCTGGAGAGGCGGCCAGAGCAAGGCAAGGGGGGCTTCAGAGAGGCAGAGCTCCTTGGGAAATCCTCCTTCCTTCTCCCTGGAGCTGTGCACTGCAGCAGGTGCAGGCTAGCAGATGTTTCACTGATGGTAGCCTTCTTCCATGGTCTCAAGTTGCCAAATTCAGCCCTTCTTTAGTTGCACTAAAAAATTAAAATAATCCATCCACTCCCTAATGTTTAGAGATTTTTGGGAGGTGCAGAGTTAACAAAATGGATTTTGAGAGAGACAGAGTGTGATTTGAGCTTGAAAAAAACAGAAGACACAGGACTGAACACTGAGTGAATCCTTCCTGTGGCACATCGTCACCTGCATCAGGGCACCCCGCTGTCAGAAGGAAACGCTCCCGCCCAAAGCATACACTGACACCCTCTCCCTTTGCAAGCAGAATTAATCATACTTATGTGCCATATTCCATTTTAATTTTTATTGCGCAGTCCAAGATTAATGGTTAATGTAGTACGTCTCCCCATCTCCACTCCCATTACAATGGAGTGCTTTGAATAACTATTAACTTCGCGGTTAACCAAAAGAAAATTGTTAATCATCTACAAGCTTATGTTGCATAAAAATCATTCTCTGTAACCTTCTCCCAACTGTGGGAGAGCCCTTTCCTCAACTCTGACCTTCAATGACACCTGGTACCTTCAGCCTGCAAAACACAGAAGATCATACTATGTGGGCTTATCTGCTGGCCAAGGTCATAAACTACGTGAACTGGTGGAGCGCAACTTGTTTCTTGGTGTTGATGTTGATTCAATATCCCATTCTCCTGCTAGTAAAGATATGGTTCTCTGGGTCCTCAGAAAGCACCTAATGACTGGGGGGTTTTTGTTGTTTGTTTTTGGTTTGGTTTGTTTTTTTTTTATTCATCGGGCTAAGGCTTATCTGTGGAGCGCTGGGCATCGCTGGGACACGCGCTGTGGCAGTACAGCCCGTCCTTCCCCCGACACGAGCCGTGCACAGCCCGTCACGCATGTGTGCTCTGCTCCAGCGGCAGAGTTAGGGCTGCCTGCCCTGGGGACCAGCTCTCATCCAGCCACTGGGGACATGGGACTTGGGGGAAGCACCTTGTGAACTAGAAGCACCTCCCGTGCAGAAGACCCTGCTGGCACAGCGGGTGCTGGGTGGCAGCTCCTGCTGCTTCCTGCCTCCCCATGCAGCTGCTGCGAGTGGTGGAGTTTGGCTGCAGAGGTGAAGGAGATTCCTATTCCATACAGGAGGTTTGTGTCCGGCCGCTCAGGAAATAAATCACCCACTATTTGTAAAGTAGGAGAGAAGTGCTCGGGACGGCGAAAAATTAGGCTGTACGCCTCACGAAACTCCCCTTCTGGCTGTAAAGATGGGCTGCGGATGTTGTGTTTTTTTAGCCCTTTCAATTGTTATTTCTGTGCCAGACTTATTAGGCAAGGTATTGTTGGGATCTTGGCAAGGAGATAAATACGGCTGCGGGTTTTGCCGTCGTTCCTCTCCGCATCTGGTCACTGTCAGGCCTTCAGCTAATAGGCGGAGGACTGTGTGCTACAGTAAACAGCCTTTGCAGCTGCTAGGGGCTAAATGTAACTATATATTGCTCCAAATACAAACATTTCCACATTAGGCATTGCGTGTCCTCCCCCAGCACAGAGCTGCAGCCGTTGACCTCGGGAGCCTGCATTGCGTCAGCTTGCCCCGGCTTCTCCTTGGCCAGCAAATTCGGTCTCTTTTTATGGCTGTGGCTCTCGAAAGTGAGAGCAACAACCCAAGCTCGGGTCAAGTGTAACGTGGCCAGGCATTGTGCAACCTCCTGCATGCGGTCTCAGTGCCAAACAGCCAGGAGGCCAGGAACCACGGGGTGGCCGAGGTGGTGGTCTGGCGAGGAGGGACTCACTGAGGACAGGGGGTGGTTAAGCATGGGGGGGGAGAAATGGGTGGTGCCAGGCAGCAGGCAGCTGCGGAGGGAAGGGTTTTGGAGGAAGGTATAGGTAGCTCCAGGACTTCCTAGGGCTTTCTAGACATCTCTGGCAAGGGCTTCCCAAGCCCTGCGGAGAGGTGGGTGAGGTCTGGGAGCTGCTTTTGGCTCTTGCTTGGGCTTCAGGCAAGTTGCTTTGAATGTAAGCAGGAACCCCCGAGCAGGTGTCCCAGTACAGTGCCCAGCTCCTTCAGGCAGCATGCTTCCTCCCCTCTTCTTCCTCCCCTGCCTTTTGCTTCTGTCTGCTGTCCAGGGCTGGGAGCCGTTTGGTCAAGACTGGTTTCAATGAGATGTTTGCTAAACTCATCTCATGAGAAAGTCAAACATGTCTCATCAGCTGGAGCCATTGGTCACCACTATGATAGAAATAAAATCAACTTCCATCCAGCATCCACAGGAGCGCTCGCTTGCTCTTGAGGAAAGTCTGTGAGCAGAGGGGGGGTTGGTGTAGCTGTTTTCTGGTCTTGCCTGTTCCCGAATCGCTGCAGAGGTCCGTCGTCATGTATCTGCCCAGATTAACTGGATGGATGACAGGGCTCAGGGGGACTTTTGTCCCAACACAGCAGCCGGCTGTCTGAAAGCAAACTCCCCAGGAGGCTTTTCCAAGACCTAACATCCAATGTGGCAGGTGCGTTCCTGGCACCAGCCCCCAGTTTGGAAATTGAGCGTGCCATGCTGAC
The DNA here is from genome assembly GCF_009769465.1 of Tauraco erythrolophus. Classification (NCBI taxonomy): domain Eukaryota; kingdom Metazoa; phylum Chordata; class Aves; order Musophagiformes; family Musophagidae; genus Tauraco; species Tauraco erythrolophus. The sequence continues at coordinate 87,519,475 of NC_141466.1, read as the reverse complement.
CGGGCCCTGCTTATATACGTTCTGATTAATTAAGTGTTAGCCCGTTTACATCAGTCCTCCAGCCTGCTTGTCCGCTGTGCAGCAAACTAGTGCTCAGTGCTGCGAGGAAAGAAAGACGCCTTTTGCTGTTTGGCTGACTCCAAGCTGGATCAGCTGGCCAGGTGCACGGCCAATTTCCTTCGCTGCTTTGAAGCTGAGAAGTATTTTGAAAAGAATAGAGCCTTTAGCCTTGTAAGTAAAAGCCATTTATCTTAGGATGAAAAAGTGCTGGCATGGAAAAATTCCAATGCTATGAAAGTCTCTTTTCCTGAATGTCTTGGATACTTGCTGGATTAGGTTCACTGGTAAGGAGCTCGGAGTTGTGAATGTCTCTTTTACAGAAAAGAGCCGCAGAAGGAAAAGGCGAGCACTGGCATGCTTGTAAGTGGGACAGAGCGAGATTCCCCATGGACTAGACGTTTCTGAGATTGCTTTTAGAGGTACGGTCAGTATTGCTGCAGCAAGCCGAAGTGGTAGTAAATACCCTGTCGTAACCATAGCCGTTACCGCTTCCCAAGGGTACAGTATCGGCAGAAATACCTTATATAAACAAAAGCGAAGCGCTATTTGCTCCGCTGTGCATGGCTGTTTAATAACGCTTTGTGCTCCATACGGAGGGCGTCAGAGAGTTTTACAGACGCTAAAGAAATTAGCCTCACGGTGCTCTTGTGAGGTGAGGATGTGTTATTAGCCCTTCCCCTGGGCTGAGCATCCGTGTGGTGCAGGGCTCCCAGCTGCGTGGGGTGTGCGTGCCTGTACTTTCCAGCGGTAGACACCCCGGTGGGACAGGACCTTCTGCAGTCCCTGGTCTGCTCCATCACCACCTCTCTGGCTGGTTTTGGCTGCCTGGCACCAAGGGTGGGTGCAGGAGGAGCTGCTGTGTCACCTCCCTGCAAGGCAGAGGCTTTCTCATGGGTCAGAGCAATCTTCAATGGCCCAAGGTCTGATGAACAGAGGCAGAAAACTCAGATTCTTCTCTCGAGTTGCTCGGGGTGTCTCTGCTGCATTTCAGGACCTTGTGTCAGCTTGCAGTGGTTGAGCTCCAGGACTTTTCCTACACAGCCAGTGACTCCAAATAGCAGCCTGGATAGTGGGGATGCTGGAGTAGAGCTCTCTTGCTTGCATTGTGCATGGCTATGACCACTCTGGGTGAAAGACGGGATGTTTGTTGCAGTTTTGCACTGATCCTGCCCTTCTCACACACAGTAGCCCCAGTTTCGTCGCAAACATCAGCGCTGGCCCCGGGGTTGTTATTGGAGCTACCACTGATGCTTTGCTTTAAATAGATCCTAAGCAAACCTCTCTGTTTGTTTTTCTTGACATGGTACTGACTGGTGCTTTCCAAGAAACAAGGGAAAAAAAAGCTGGATTCACAGTGGTGACTTTGACTCCATCTGGCAAAAGCAAACCGAACTCCTAAATGAGAAAGGCACAGCCATGAAGAGGAAAAGTAAACGGGTCACTGCAAGAAGCAGCCGGTTCCTTCTGATCTGGTGGCTGCAGCTAACAAAATCTCACTGGTGCTTGGTTAGAAGATCCCTCCAGTTTAGGATTTGCTCTGTCACAAGAATACCAAAGGGCTTTCCAGGTACATGAGATCTGCATATGGAGTTTCATAACGGATTTCATAAAGTTTGCTGCACTTTACCCCACTCTGCTAGGTAAATATTTTGCTTCCAAATCTTCAATTGCCTTTCTGGGTTGCATGGCCCATGAAGCTGGTAGGCTCGTGCCTGTTGCAGGGGTGAATTGCTGACAGAGTGGCCTGAGCAGCAGGGGTGCTGGGGAACAGGAGACATGCTGGGTGCCTCCCAGAAAGTATGCTGCATTCCCACTGTCTGCAGGGTCTGCAGCATCGTGGTAGCCCAGGAGCTCGGAGGAAGGGCTGAGATCTTCCTCCAAGTTGGGCACTGGCAAGGGCACTTGATTTGGAGCTCTCTGGTGGGAGGTCTGGACTTAGGGGTGGTCTGCACCTCTTAGATCGAACAGAGAGCTACCATGCACCCTGGGAGAAGAAACTCCTGGGAGCCTCTCAGGGCCTTTCCTGTCTTCTCCTTTGCTGTGTTACTGTCTTCTGGCTGGAGATTCAGCCAGCAGGAGCCGAGGAACTGCCTCACCTATGTGGTACTAACACACAGGCCATTGAAAGTGGTCCCAGTGATTTAGAGCGGAGAAAAAATGCCGTACTCGGTCTTGAGCCCCTGTTATGAAATGAAGGGATGAAACAGCACTCTTTAGCATCGTTTCCATTGTCTGACCCCTCTGCAGCCTCCTAAAGGTTTGTTGGCTGGCTTCTGCCCGCAGCGCTGCCTGTGCTCCGTGGGTCCACAGGGCTCTCTGCCTGGGTGCCCTCAGCCAGTGTTTGGCTGCTGGGGTACAACTGCCAGAGCGAGAGACAAATCCCAGTGCTCAGGGCTTCAGCCCCGGTGAGTCACCAGCGTTTGGCCAGCAGCGAGCTCAGGCTGCAGCATTTGGGTTGACCTTTCTGAGCCTCTCCCTCCGACCACTCACGGGTGCTTGGAGATGCGGTCTGATTTGGCTGAGAATGGGTGTTCAAACTGGGATTTTCTGCCAGTGGGAAACTGACTTGGGAAGGCTTCATGGGAACAGCTGTGATCTGCTCAGGTTTAGATCTGAGGCAGGAGGAGTCCTGGTGGGACTCCTGAGAGAAGCAACAGCACATGAAGATGCAGTGAGGGCTTGAGGTGATGCTTCCTCAGCCAGAGGTCTGAACTGGCCTCTCCATCCCTTCGTGAAGTGGCCACTCGAACTGGTCCACATCTAAATTTGTGAACTTTGCTTAAAGAAGAGGTGGAAATCTAGTCTTGAGGGAAACACTGTGTTTTGGAGGTAATTATTTTCATGATGGCCAGAGCCAAACCCCACATTGCAACACGGGCTGAAACTTGGTTGTGCTTGAAGGCTTTGTCAGGTCTGGATCTAAATTTTGTAACTGGCTCTATCTTAATGAGCGGCTGGACTGTGCACCCCTGAAATCCAAACTGTCCACCTCCTACAGCTCCAGCTCTGGAGAGAAGTTGCCAACAGCGTTACCTATACACGGCACATTGGGTGGGCTTCTCATTGCCGGGGCAGGTGGGTGGGGGTGTGTGGTGGTGGCGGAAAATGCAGTTTAGTTTTATTTTAGGGCTACGTTCACACATCTTATTAGGCATACAAGAATTGCCAGGGATTCCTCAGGCCAGGTTTCGTTGTCTGTGCCAGGCAGTGAGCTGGGGAGGGAGCGTGAGGCCCCAGACAGGCTCTGCCCTGTTGGCCCTCTCCTCCCCTTCCCTGCCTGCTGCTGATTAGAGCTCACCTTAAGCTGGGAGACTTAAGGTTGAGGGCCACTTCCACAAACTCTCTGTTATCATGACATGTAACATTGGCAATAGCAGGCAGTCTTGATGCATAAGTAGAAATCTCACCCTTGTCTGAGCTGACCGCTGGCCTCTCATAACACTGCTTAGAATTTGGGCTTTTTATCATCTGAACGGTAAGGCTCTGGTACTTCCCACTTGGTTTTTTTCTCCCGCCTGTAATGCCCGGAATATGTGTTAACTGTCTATTGATGGAAATGATAATTAAGGGGTTTGTCATGAGAAATGTGCGTGAACTTTTCAAGCTGTCATTCAAAAGAAGATTTTTTACAGTCAACTCTTGATTATCTGTGGGTGCATTATCTGAGTTGCAGATTAGACATGCCATGTTTAAAAAACCCAGAACTCTTTCAGAGCCATTATAAAGTATAATGCACAATATTTTTTCTATTTATTTATAACCTCATACTGCATCTTAAGCTTGCTTGTTTCTTTTTTTTTTTTTTCAAAGGTAAAGGTATTAAAGCACTACATTTCTGGGGTCTTATTTACGTGTATTTATATTATTTGTTTTGCTTTTCTTTCTCTGCCTTCGTTACCCCCGCATACTGATAGCTAAGCATATCAGATTTTAGCATCTGTGGAGGAGGGCGTGTGACACGGTAACCTTTCCCCAGCTGTTTTCTTTTCTTCTGGTGCTGCATAAGAGTTTCTGCAGCATGATGCTGCACAGCCAGATGGGCTGGAGAGGAAGAGGAAGCGCTCTGCTGTGGAAAAAAAATAAATTAGTTTATACCTGAAGAAGCATGAGTGAGTGACAAACAGCTGAAAGGGAAGGGATGTCTCAGAAACCATTTGTCAGGCTGGAGAAGTGGCAGCTTGTTAAAAACATGCCTGTTCAGTTAAAAGGATGAACTGACAGACGAAGGCTCAGTGCAAATTCAGCTGCCATCACTTCAAAAGCCCTCACAGCTGAATCAGCAAATTTCTGTTTCCATACATAATGGATGCAGCCAGCGTGCCATTACGATGCACACAACAAGACTTGCGTTAAGCTCCTTAAATTAGCCGTTTATGACAGTCACGCTCTATAGCTGTAGCTTGTGTTTTCCTGGGCCTCCTTCTCTTCTCACGCCTTTTGTTTTCGCAGCCCTGGGAACAGCTGCCTAAGTAAAGATTTTGGGGAGGCAGCGGTACCTCCTTAGTGCTACCCGTGACGAGATTTTCAGCTGTGCCTTTCATGCTCTCTTCGGCCAGTGCGTCACCTGCAAGTCCCACTGACTCGTGTGGTGCTGCCTGTCCCCAATGTTAGGCAGGGGCCGGGATCTAGCGGCACCGATGGACCGACCCACATGGCACGTAGTCCTCCTGCCTGGCTTAGCTCCGTCTGTATCAGTGTTGGGTACAGCTAGTGCTAGAGAGGAGCCCAAATCAACCCCACCTAGACTTAGGCAACGTTTGAGTCCAGGTCCCTGGATTGATTAAAAAGCTCTCTAAAAAGTGACACCTATTTATTTTTAGCGTTGCTTGTAAAGTTTGAAATTAGCTTTGGATTTTCACAAAAACAAGTCACGCTGAGTAAAGTATTATTGAATGGTTGTCAACATTAATCCAAAACCTACTGCCTGATAGTAGTTTTACTCTTTTTTTTTTTTTTTGAGCTGAAGGAATGGAGAAGGAATAAGAAACAGTAGGGAAAAAACCCCTCACTTTTTCTGTGAAAACAGAAAAAAAGTGATAAAGTTGGCACCTTTTATTCTAACCAGAAGGTTTTCTGAAAGCAACTTTTGGCTGCATTTTTTTATAAAAAGTGTTGGCTGAGAAACGTCAACCAGCTCTAATATCTTATGAAAGATGTTGCACTTAATAAAACTGCAGGCAGGCTGGCAGAAACAATATACCCATTCATCTCCACTTAGCCCCACGCTCCCTTTCCCCGCTGCCCCGCTCACTGCCAGAGGCACGAGTCCTATCTGCTGATGTGAGCCCTTCCGCTGGCTTCGGTGGCGTTTCTGAGCCAAGAAGCCGTGTTGCGAGGCATGGCGGTGGGGCAGCATCCCGCAGCAGCTCAGGGAAGCACACGACCCTGCGCGGAGGGGACACGCAATGGGGCAAGCAGCAGAACACAGTGGGGCAAGCAGCGGTGCCAGATAATCCTTGTTTCCTCTAACAGGCTTTTTCCCTCCCTCTCTTGACCTCGGGGATAAGTAGAAGCTGCCTGTGCTGCTGGCAAAATGAGGCCCCAGAGAGCCAGAGGAGGAAGTGGGGAGCAGCCGGGGCTTCGCCAGGGTACAGTGCCAGCACAGCCCCTTTTGCGTGGGTGGCAGTGAGGCAGAGCTGTCCCAGGGGCTTCTCCCCCTGCCCCGCTCCAGAGGTAGGACCATGGGGCTGATGAAGTGCTTACAGGTCCCTGGAGGCACAAGCAACGTTTCTGTTCGCTGTGCTATCGGGAAGTTTTCATAAGGTAAACAAGGGCCCCCTCTTGATTCATTGAGGTCATTAGTAAACTGCAGGATGGTATTTACATTGCCGAGGTGTTTGCACCAGCTCCCTCCCAGGCGGCAAGTTCACTGGGGACGAGGTGACCTTCAGTGTTTCTCGTTTTGCCCCGTCTCTGACACGCGGGAGGCCTGTTTGGCCGGAGTGCCCGGGTACTGTAATCGGAATAAATCACCCTTATCATCGCTGGTGGCGATACCGCGATGGAAACAGAAACAGGCGCCTACTTTGCACTTTGCGAGAATGACATCATTGCGAGGAGTGGGCTGGGAGGTCAGAGGAGGAACTCCAGGCGGCCGCTGCTGCCGCTGCCTTTCCCGAGCAGGGCTCTCCTGCCTGGGGCTGGCCTCCCAGCTCGGCAGGGGGCATGAATGAACCCCTGCGCATGACTGGGGAGCTGGTCTGCTCTCCCAGTTAAAGCGTATAACAAACAGGAAGAATTTCTAGTGAGAGAGGAGGAGGGAGCGTGGCGATGTTCTGGTTCAGCCTGTCACATTTTTTTGTAACAAAACAGAAAGGAACTCCCCCAAACCCTCTGTCTCTTCCCTCCCTGGGCAAACCACAAAACACAACTTTTCATTTTGGTTGCCTGGTCTGTTTTGGAGGGAAAAAAGTTTTCAGTGAGTAGTGGAACTGTGTAAGACAGCCTTTTTTCCTATGGATTTATATGGTTCTCACGGGGCTGAGGGCTGACTTCTTGACTGAATTCTCATAATACTGAAGAAAATGAGCACTCAGAGAACCTGCTCACACTAGCACTGCTATGGATACCATAATCACAGGAAAAAAACTTTGCAGTTTGCATGCATTAAAACCCAGCAATTCCATAGAAGAGCAGGCCACGGGCTGAAGACTGAATTCTGACACCCAATAATAATATAATAATTCTTTCCCTTTGAAGGAGGATTTGTAAAGACTCCGTCTAGCTGCATATTTTCATGAAGCTCGTAGCAGCAACTTTCTATCATCTCAGATGCTGAAATGTTTCAAAGAAGATTTTCCTGTTGGTGTCAAGGAAAACAGATGTGGGAAAGGAGGGGAGATGTGCAGGGAAGAAAGGGCTTGTGCTTGAAGCAAAGCCAGGTGAAGCAGGTTCTGCCTCCAACCGTGAGCAAGGCACGCACACTGCCCGTGCCTCTGCTGGCTGGCTGTAAGGCAGAGATGAGCGTGAGTGATGTTTGCACTTCGTCTGTCAAGCACTTTGGTGTCCTTGGGTAGGAGATGTCACTGCCTTGCAGCCGGCTCTCCAAATCCTAGGCTGAGGTGCTGGCTCCACCACTGACTTCCTTGGTCTTGTCCCTTCCCTCCCTGGGAGAGGGTAGTCACGGACATCCCAGATGCAGGGCTGGCCAGGGAAAGCTCCCCGCTGGTGAGCCACCCTGTGCTCCCCAGTGATGCTCTGCAACATGGCAGGAGCAGGCAAAGGGTTTTAGGAAGAATTGCTTTAACGCTTCCACACTCCTCCTTTACTTCCTGCCTTAAAGAGGCCAAACTTAGCTTTGAAGTGTTTGAAATGACATCAAAGGATGAGATTTCCAGAGGAGCTTAAGGGAGTTGGGTGCACTCATCCTGTTGATGGTCAGCAGGTAATGGTGCTTAATCCCTGGAGGTGCTTTGGAAATCTTGTGCTGCATGTACGTCCTTGCTGGGGAGGAAGCAAGAAGCAGTTGGCAGCTCTTTGGCTTTGTAAAAGGCAGATCCTGCCTTTTTTTTGAAAATAAAACATGATAGATTGGAAGATGATGTCCAAAACTCAGGTTTGCTGTGAAAACTACCAACTGTTTTTTAAAGGAGAAGCACTTAAAAACAGTCTGTGCTTTTGCCCCATCCAAAAGATGGTAACTCATCTGATGGTAGCTCAGGTGCTGCCACTTGCTCTCCCCTCAGCATCGATGCCAGCGTAGTGTAACCTTGCTGGAAACCTGAAAGCCTCTCAACACGCAGGCTTTTAGCCGTGGAGGCAGTTCTATTTCTCTGCCTCTCTTTGTGTTGCCTTTTGGCAGTCCTTTAGTACAGCTTGTGTTACTTTTTGACAGGGGTATTGCCACCCATGAACTTCTGCTGGTGAATATTAAACCGCGGGTGGTTTAACTCTGACACCTTGGATTGGGGATTGCAGGGGCAGCGTGCACCGTCGGGGTTGTCTCACCACCACCGATGCTGATGCCAGCCGGCTGCTACTGCCTGTCTTGGGACCCTGAGGTGCAGACAGGACTTGCCAGGAGCTGTAAGTGCTTTTTCGGCCAACCCTATTCAGAGTGGTGTGCCACCCGGCAGGCACACGAGGCATGGGGCTACCGCTGGTGCCCGTCCTCGGGGCTGCCCCAGGCTGGCAGTGGGGAGAGGCGGTGGGGGGGGCCCATGGCTGCAGCAGCCCGTTGGGGGCTGTGGCTGAGGGCTGGCGTGGATGAGCTCCCGCAGAAAGGCAAAGGAAACTTGGCTGCAGCCTTGCTGTTGTGCTATTTTTGTTCAAGGTAATAACAGGAACTCTGCTGTAAATAAAAATAGACAAGTGAAGAATTTCCCGAGTCTGTCTCTGCTCATTCCTTTCCTGGTGAGGAATTATCCCACTCCAGAAGAGTAAATCCTCTCTTCAGCTCCTTGGAAACTGGGACAATAACACTGGAAGGGAAAGAAGAGATTATGGGGTTGTCACGAGGGTGACAGCAACATATTGCACACCGGGTGCCAAAAACGTGTCCTCTAAAGCGGGTAACAGCCATGCTCTGCGGGGCTCATCCTGACAACGCGAGGGCAGGCAGGGCCATCTCCGCCGCTCTTCATGCCGGCCACCCTCCCGAGGCTGCACTGGGCGAGGGCCCTTCTCTCTCCCTGTCCCCAGCTCTTGGGTTGGCTCTGCCGCACCCCTCCCCTCCTGCCTGTCACCCTCACTTCAGCAGCACCTCACCATCAGCAGCACAGAGCATTCCCACCTCGGTCAATAACCAAAAAGGGTGTGTGGGGGTCTGAGCTTCTATCCCTGATGGCATCTATCCTCTTTTCACAAGAGACGACCTTTTGCTGCAAAGTCTGAGTTTCTGGGGGTATTTTTTTCTTCCCATACAAGCCAGGGAGCTGAGAATCTCACACTCTTAGCCGCTGAAGGTGTCTTTTTGTTAATAGCTGCTGCCGTAATTGAAAAAGTGTGTTAACCACACTATTCCCACAGAGCCACGGGACTCTGCCAAGCACTGCATTAACTGACCCTCACATCTTGTCCCAGTCTGACTGCCCCCACCATGGTGCTAAAGGGCACTGGCTTGCACCATTTTGAGCATCCTTAGTGTTTGAGGAAATCCCCAGTCACCAGGAAATGCACAGGCACTTTGCCAGGAGCCCCAGCAGATGCTTTGAGGAACCTGGCGATGCGCTGCAGACCGCAGCAGGGATGGGACACTGCAGAGTCAGAGGCAGCACCATGCAAAAACAACTGAAAACTTCTCCCTGCTGCAGGGCTTTGGGTACAACGCAAGCTCACGCTTCCCGCTCTGGTCAGGGGTTTGCCAGGAGAGTTGGTGCCTCACCTGGGGTGGGAGTCCTGTTAAAGTTGTCAGACAGAGGTAGCATCAAAAGCTCACCCAGTTTCAGATGTTGATTTTTCCGTTCTCAGCTGTTCATGGCTGCAATGACAAGATGGCTAAACCCACTGTTATTGTCTGTGCAGAAAGTGAAGGACAAGCGACAACTACTGTCAGAAGCAAATGCAGGAACATTGGTTTTTTTTTTTCCCAAATTGTAAGCAGAAAGATAGTATTTCCAAACCCCTTATTGTTGAGAAGTTTAGTTGTGCTTTAACTAAAACCAAGATGTCAAAACGTAGAAGGCAATATATCTTCTCTGAAAGTACGTTATCCATTTTTTTCAGAAAACATTGATATCGGAGGATTGATGCTTTGAAGAAAAAAAGGAGGGCAGGTTCTTGTTTCTTCCCCCAAATCCCTGCCACTCTGTGACCAAACTTCTGATCAAAGTTTACAAAGTTTGAAACTGCAAAGAGAAATGCAAAGCAGCTTGTGAATGGAGAGGTGTGAAACCGAGGGTGTGAAGCAGCAGATCTGATCTGTCGGGTCAGCTTTCTCTGTCTACTGAGATGTAACCCACAAAAGATCAGGAAGCTCTTGCCATGCAGCATTCAGACTTGAGAAGATTTTAAAAAAGCCTGTATGAACATAGACACTGGCACCATGGGAGATGGATACTCAGGGAGAGAGGGATTTTGGTGCATATGAAACCTTGCTAGCAGAGATAACTAGCTCTGAGAAGCTGAATAAGGCCTGAGAAGTCCAAGTTCCATCCTTACTTATGAGTAAATCTTTTGTTGGTGGCTGTGGATGTTTGAAGGATAAAGTGCACAGATGGCCTCATCTAAGCAGACATGAAGCTCCTCCATGCCTCTTACCCAGGTTGCCTTACTGAGGAGCAGAAGACAATTGAGACTGACAGTAAACACTGCAGAAGAAAAAGTGGGTGGTGGTTCTGATTTAGGGATGCTCTCTAATTTTACCCATGCTCTCTAATTTTACCCATTTTCTCTTTAATTTAGGGATTCAGTGCACATTGGTTGGCTGAAGCTTAATACAGATAATGCAGAAAAGTGCTGTGTTCATCTACTGTCTTGCTGAAGCCCAGATTTTCACAGCAGCCTGCTGCTACCACTGCTCTGGAGCAGCAACTTTACTGAGTATATTACTTTTATCCTTGTCAAGCATTTCTGGAAGAAATTCTTTGTATTCAAAGAATTTTTCTGAAGTTTATGATCAAAAATATTCTCAGTTCAAAGCTTAGCCCTCTGATGTAGTAGCCTATTTTCCACCATGGCATCAGTCTAGCCAAGCACTTACATCCATGCTTAAGTTTAAGTGCATGCCTAATAGAGTTAAAAACAGCTTCAGGAGTGTCCCTTGCTGCCCTACTGAACAGGCATAGTCAATGTGTAAATGTGGTTGTCTTGCTGAATCAGAGCTAAGTGATAATATGCTCCCACTAGCTGAGACAGAGCGGTGAACTGCATGTGTTAACAAGGTGAGATTTCAGAGTGGAGGTGACATTAGAGGACAGGGAACCCAGTTTTTAATAGCATTTGCTGCACCTTGACATAGCTGCAAGACGAGAGCCCGAGCTGAAACAGCAGGATTTTGAGACGCAACTTGGAAGTGGTCGGGGTCTTTTGCATCTCTGTTGGCCTTCCGTGCAGGCATATGGTGGGGAGGGTTTCTTCTGTTCTCATGTGTGCCGTCACACGCCTTACTTTCTCATGGTAGGACAAACAGGCCACTAAGAACAGAAAGTAGGACATTTGGCCTCTCTCCTCTATGGGAGGTGCAGTGCAGATTGGCTTCTGAGAACTAGGACAGTACCTCCAAAAGTAGAACAGCTGGTCACCCCGTTCGTGTGTGTGGTGCCTTACAAATGTATCCTCTAAAGCTCAAGATTTAAGAGACATTTTTGGCCTACTTAGGGAAATGTTTTGTGAAAACAGGGACAGATACACTAGAACAGACCAAAACCTTTGCTCTCCTTCTGGAGCACTGAGCGGAGCTAGTGATTGGAGGAGCCACATGCTGGGCAAATAAGCCCAACAGGTGCTCTGCATCACTTCTTGCATATCGAGTGATACCACAGTGACAAATTTGCCCTCCTTGGCCAGGAGGCATTTGCTTTTCAGCAGCAGAACATGGATGGAAGATCTAAATAGTGTATATATATATACTGCTGCTTTTCAGCAGCAGAACATGGATGGAAGATCTAAATAGTGTATATATATATATATATAGCACTATAGTGTGAGACGATGCTGCACTGCAACAGAGAACTGCTACCAAATCAAACTTGCGTGTGCACTATATACATATATATCATGACATATATTTGACCAGAAACAAAAATCTGGCTTCCATTCAAATAAAATACACAGAAAGCATCCGCAGAGGGTTTCATTGCCCTGCATTAAGGGCCTTCTTTAAGTGTAATTAGGTCCATAATGTCTACAATCCCATTTGAGTGCTAATGATGCCAGTGGCATGGTAGCATGTTGTCCTGGTCAGTAGAAGGTGCCTGGAGACTGTGCAGCAGCCTATGTGGGTAAACAGGAGCACAGAGTACAAACCAGGTCAGCTAGCACGGTTCTTGGAAAGACACTACTGTCCTTGCTGGTCAAGGAAAACCCCTCCGTGGGTCCCTTAACGATGGCCATTAATGTTTACACCTGGTTGCAGCTTGGACTAATCCCACGTGGTCTTCTCACCTTGAGCCAGGGGTTACTCAGTGGCTGTGCTGCTCTGAAGTCTGGGTTCACTCTCTTGGGACTCATCATTAGTCAAGTCAGGTATGAGGCTGAATCTTAATAGTTAGAGAGGGAGAGTAATAGAAATGGAAGCCTTCCAATTTATTTTTTTTTTATCCAGTAAGTGTGCTATGGTAATGAATTTGGAGCCTAGTGGCTCCAGTTGTAGTGGGAAGCTCACTGCCTTGAGAACAGGTCTTTAATCCACATGAAGAGGTGTTTCATAAGCCATATGTGATGCCCTGCTTTGAATATTAATACCCAGAGCGATTATTCAGCTCACAGCCGTTTCATGGAAATGCTGTGCCTCTGTGAGGTCAGACCAAGCCCTTGGCTGCTCTGATTTTTTTTTTGCAGAGACAGTTTGGGGGTTGTTCTGTACTCTTAATTCAAAGTTCTTATTCAGCTTAGAGTCTCTGACACCACTGCATCTATATTACATAATATTAACTGATTTTAGATTTAATGAAAATGTGAAGGAGACTATAAGACAGTGGGCTTGGTCTACTTAGCCAAGTGACCTGTTATTTATATACTTTGTGAAGTTACTTAATCTTCTACAGGGCAGCTCCTTTTAAAACAAAATAACACAAGGAGGCAGCGGCTGTTCTGGTGAGAGCGCTCGTGTTTTGAAAGGCCTTCAGCGAAAGCTGGGGAATGAATATTCAGTGTGAACCGAGATGAGTTCTAGCTGTGTCAGCCACGCAGCTTCTGGTTTTTGCATTCATGTCTGTGGGCAGACCTAGGGAAATTACCACGACAGAGCCTCTGTGGTAGCACTTGCACCCACCCAGTGCTAATCATGCGGAGCTGAGGGCACTGCATCCATGACAGCGACAGGCTCACGGCGAGGCAAAGGTCTTGGAAGTGGATGCGGACGACCCTGAGTATTTTTAATGTTAGAATATGCCTGTGATAATGCCTGGGGAAGGCAGTTTGGGCTGCTGAAGCTGAGCCTCAGTCATGCTCCAACCCAAGCAATCACGAGCCTAGCCAAGTCGGCGATCTCATGGTGAACCTTCCCACAAAACCAGACAAGTGAATTGTCACTTCTGCATGGCTGCTGTTGCAACAGTTTTGCCCTCCTGGTGCTGGAAAGAGAAGGAGCAGGTATTGCTTTTCTCTCCAGGTAGTTACATTTGCACATGCTCCCCATTAAAAAGTAGTATTGTTATTTGCCAGTTAGGACTCGGAAGCTCTCTTGCTGTCTGGTGCCCACCAGGACACAGCACATGCTTGCAATGCAAGAATCCTGCTCCAAGGCAGGGCAGAGGCAAGGCAGGGCTTGATGTGCACGTGGTGGGGGTACCTAATTCACGCACAGGTGCCCAGTATTTGCATTATAGGCCCTTGTCTCTCTCTTCATTTCTACACTTCTTGCTGTCTCAAGGGAACAGTTTGGAAGAGACAGTTACTCTGGATCTGAGCTTCTGGTGGTGTATAGATCCCTGCCTGGTACAAAATTTAGGAGATGGCTCAGTCCAGCGACATTTTCTTTATATGAATGTCTCTGGGAGGCACAAGAAGTAGAAAGCCAAAGCTAAGAAAGGTGCATCAGTATCTTTGAGACAAGTCTCTGAGTCCTCCAGTGTGCTAAAACAGGCAGGCAGCAAGTTGAAACCATTGGCTGGTATGCAGCAAGTTTCTGTTTCATTGTTTTGTTCTGCCATTTTCCACCCTTGTCTGCTCAGTCTTATGTTGCACCTTAAACTCAGACTGTAACTCCTCTTCAGGGAACGTTTTATCCTGCTCGTATCAGGCTTGCCCCAGAGAGGACCTCAATGTAAGGTTATGCTTACAAACACCTAAAGGTGTTTTGGCCTCTTACTCCCAATGAAATAAATGGAAATTTGGTGCCTATGAATCTCCGTCACAATTTAAACTTGCTGAGCAGTGTGTTCAGAGGTATTCTTCCAAGCCCTGCTCCCCTGGGCTTCCCCTCCTGGCTCCCCACCTTGAGAAACTGACTGGGGCACAGCGGCTGCCTTCTGGCCAGGGCAGTGGCAAGTCCCACCATGGGACCAGAGCATGCCCCTGGCTTGCGTGAACTAATCCCAGTCTTTGGATTGATGAAAGGGATGATTTGTGTGCAAAGCTCAAGCACACGGACCTCACAAACTGTGCTCACCAGCAAACCCATCCTCTTTAGTGCATTCATTCCTGCATAAGACAAGAGGCTCACTTAATGCTTTAGACCCAATTCTTCTGGACTTCAGTGGCGCAGCCTATGATAGAAATGATGTTCGCAGTATCAAACAGACCAGGTGCCTTCCAGTGACTCTTCCATGTGGCTGGGGAGGGCACAGCCACACCGTCAGCCCAAAGGACGTCAGTCTGGGTGGATAAGACGTGCTTGCAGAGACAGGAACCTGGAGCTTCTGCATGAGCAACCCAAGCATTACTCTGATGAGAGGCAGCCCCATCCACCAGGGCAAAGACAGCCACATAAATACGATAATGAGAGATCAGCAAGTAGCCTCCAGGTGTTTCTGGGTACACAACGTGGTGAGGAGCTGTTCTGGGCCACGAACATCTCCTGAGGAAGATAAAGGTGTGATATGCAAAGGGCTCTGTGGGTGAGAAAGCAGACAATAAATAATGAAACCCTCTACCAAAACCGTAACTGCTTGCTGATGAATTCGAGGAGCACCAATGACCATCCTGAGTTGTGACAGCATGTCAGATCACCCAGCCTGAATTTCAGCAGGAGATCAAGTCACTCACAGCAAAGAGAGGAGTGAAAACATCAGGTGTGCTGTGGGTGGAGAGGAGTTTCACACACACACCCCCCTCGCTAGAGAGGCAGGTGGGAAAGCGGGGTGGGTACTGTGCACCATTAGCCTTTGGAAGACCCTCTTCCCTACCTGTTGCTGTCTTGAGCATGGCCCTGGCAAGCCCCTTCTCCTCTTCTCCTGGGGGGCATTTCATTCCTTGGGTGCTCGTGTTGGTCTGGGAGAGCAGTGGTGCTCTTGGGAGGCGAGAAGGCTGCACAAAAAGAGGCAATG
Organism: Tauraco erythrolophus; assembly: GCF_009769465.1. Classification (NCBI taxonomy): domain Eukaryota; kingdom Metazoa; phylum Chordata; class Aves; order Musophagiformes; family Musophagidae; genus Tauraco; species Tauraco erythrolophus. The sequence goes on along the minus strand of NC_141466.1, from coordinate 87,504,329 downwards.
CAGGTGTGAGGAAGAGGGGACTGTGGTCAGAGGAAGCTGAAAGGCCCCCAATCCCCTGAGAGGGGGACTCTGACCTGCTGGGTCTGAGGGCTGCTGGAAGTTCAACAGCTGTGTCCTTCCTCCCTCTTCGTGTGCTATCGGCTTGAGGAAATAGCCAGGATTGTTTCTCTTATGAGTGTCCTTCATCTGGATGTGCAGGGGAAGCTGTATCGGGGGAAAGTATCTTCCAGTACCTCAAGGGGGCCTACAGGAAAGATGGGGAGAGGCTGTTCAGGAGGGCCAGTTATGATAGGACAAGGGGTAACGGTTTTAAAATAGAGGGAGGTAGGTTCAGGTTGGATATTAGGAAAAAATTTTTTACCATGAGAGTGGTAGAACACTGGAACAGGTTGCCCAGAGAGGTGGTGGATGCTCCATCCCTGGAGACGTTCAAGGCCAGGTTGGACAAGGCCCTGAGCAACCTGATCTAGTTGGAGATATCCCTGTTCCTTGCAGGGGGGTTGGACTAGATGACCTTTGAAGGTCCCTTCCAGCCCTAACCATTCTATGATTCTATGATTCTATGAAACGGAGACACTGCCCACCCAACTCCCCCTACCCACAGCAGGGCTGGTGTCCTCCCGGTTTTGCAGCATGACATGGCAGCCAGAAGCTGAGCCTGGGGTGGTGAGAGCAGGAGCAGGGTGGCCTGTCTTCTCTCTTACACCAGACATGTGAAATCTGTTCCTCCTTCCAGATCTTGGGGGTATCTTGTCTCCGTAAACTTTTTCTAGGCTTCAGTTCTGGGCACGCAGGTACTAGAAAGAGCTGTCTGAAGAGGCTGCTCCTGATGAGGAGTAAGAGAGTGTGAGGATCTGGAGGGACAGGCAAGCAAGGGGATCGAGTTGGGTGTAACAAACGAGTTTAGGACAGGGGAAGGATCCCCTCCTTGGGAAAAGCAGAATTTGTGGCTTGGGAGCTTATTTAGAGGGCGCAGGGCTGAGACAGGATGGCAGCAACCTGAGACCAGAGACGAGAATTTAGGTCTTGCTGCCTTTGCTGCTCTGTTGGGGCATGTGCCATGCATCAGGTAGGACTGGCAGCAGGAGCACAGGACAATGGAGAGCGTGACTTTCCCCGCGGCTTGCCTCTGCCTTCGTGAATGCAGTGATGGAGCTGCCTGGAAAGCAGAGGCTGTGCTCATGCTGGCTCGGTGGTGAGCCGGGAAGTGGCAGGAGCTCACGAGAAACAACAAATCTGAGGAGAGGGATTCATTTTTCAACCCGAAGTAGGCACAGATAGTGGCACGATTTAGCAATTTACATACCTAAGCAGGGTTTTGGCGTTTGTGCCCAGCCTTGCCATTCATTTCCTCATTCACTCGAACCCCACAGAGAGTGAACAAATGTTTGGTAAACAGGAACCTAAGGTTTCAGCGATGAAAAGCTTTACCTCTTGCCTGCAGAGCTGCCTGCAGCATTGGCTTGGAAGCATTTTTCAGAAGATGATGGTTTGCCTCCTGCCCGATCTCACGCCTGGGGGAGCTCCAGCCGTGTCCCCCCCCCTCCTGTCTTGGTGTCCCCTCGCTGCTGTGCCTTCCCAGCACGGAGCACCCACCCTGTGGCCAGCAGCCTGGCTGGCAGACCTACTGCACCACTGAGGGTTTAAACGAGCAAGGGAAGCGTGGAGCGAGGTGGGGCCCTTTGGCTCAGCCTCCATCAGCGCTGGTGAGGGCCAAGCTGGGAAACTTGCACAGCTGCTGCTGCCCAGGCTCGATTTGGTCTATGAATAACTGGAGAGCTTTCTGTCACCAGGGCTGTCAGCCCAGGTATTTGCAAGCACTTCATTTGGTGGTTTCTTTTCAGTGTGGTTGCTGGATGAGGAGGACAGGATAGAGAGAGGAACCTTTCATGCTTCAGCCTTCTGCAGCATCCGGCGTTTTCATGAAACCACAAAGGATGTTAGAGAAGAAAGAACAAGCGCTCTGTTTATAGGGATTTAGGCCTTCAAAACAAAGAGGGGGCTGTGTTGTTCAGTGATCGCTCGGAGTCAAGGAGCCCGAAGACATAGGTTCACAAGAGATGGGCTTCCAGGCTGGAGCCCATTCTGCCTTCCCACCCTCCCTGGGCCACAGTTTGCTGCCCCTTGCTTGTGCCGCTGCAAGGGTTGGCAGAGCTGGCTGGCACTCTGTATCTGGGATGCTGCCCAGCATTGCTGTGCATATTAAAAAGTCTCCCAGGAAGATGACTCCAGCCTCCTGCAGCTGCCCAGGAATTTTTCCTGTGCAGGGCTTTTCCGCTCAGAGCCCATTGCAGGACACGTTGGATGCAAAGAAGAAGCATGCAGCACCCCAAATGAGAACTGCATGAGGAAGGGGGTCTGGCAATCTGTGGTCCACACACCATCAGCTGCTGCTGCATGGGTTGAGAGCAAATGTTCCTTTCCACCACCCGTGTTCAGGACAGATTTTTATGTGACCATGATGGTGGGAGGTAGCACAGAAACAGGTCTGATGGCAATAGCAGAAAGGGTGCTGCTCCCAAAGGTAGTCCCGATGCTTTTTTAGGTGCGTTGCACCAGAACAATGCCAGTGGGTGGGAAAGGGTGATGACAGCCTTTGATTCTTAATCGCTCGCACTCATCTCTCTTCAGTGTCCAAGCTGACTGAAATGCAAAACAAAAGCAATTGCGCAGCATAAATCAGATGCTGAAAGTCCTTTCTGTGATCCAAAAGCAGTGTCCCCGAGTGCAGCTCCTGGGCTCTGTGCTGAGGGGCACAGCAGGGTGTGAAGCTGCCCCAGCCCACCACTCACCCACCATGCTTCATCCCTCGGGAGAACAAGCTGCAAAACAAGAAAGACCTTGCAAACATCTCGAGCCACCCAGTGCTCCTCAGTAGGTATTCATGGAGGAAGGCATTTTGAAGGGGTGCAGTCAGAACGGCTGCAGTGCCATTGTGGGCTGAAGGTCTGTCCAGCGGGTGCTGGGCCATGGTGGTGGCTGCCTGCTGTCTCCCTGCCCTCCCACCCCGCTGGCTGCCACTGTTTCCAGAAAGGCAGGGGAAACGCGGGGGGAGAGCGTTGGACAGGCACAGCTCCGCACAGCCATGGATGCCTCACACCAAGGAGAGAATGGCCCGCAACACCCACGCTCTGCCTCTGGCTCGTCACATCGAAACTTTTCCACCTGATTAAAAGCTGCTCTGTTTTCCTAGATAAAGCTGCTCCTGGCCACTGCCAAAATTCCTGGTTTCCCCTTGCTGCTGGTGTGCTGGTATCTTTTAGGAGGAAGAGCTGGAGGAGGCAGAATAAATAATTTCTTACTCGTATTTTTTAGTCATCCAGTGGCCATTGGACACCTCATGTAAGTATTGGCGGCCTAAACTTTCCAAACACAAACAGCAAGTGAGACTGTAGTTGTGCACTGCCTCCAGACACTGCTGGTGAATGTTTCTGGACTCCGTGTGTCTCAAGAGCAGCTCTCTCAAGCCCACCATCACCAGCGGGCAGGGACAGCTGGGAGGGTGCCAGGTGAGACCCCTGCTTCTCTTTGCAGGGAGGACAAGTATCCACTTCTGGACTTCCCCAGGGCTCAGCCCCCTCCCAGGGTTCAGATCCCCCTGAGTTAAAAGAGTTGGCAACATGCAGTGCTCTGTCTGAACTGAACTGTGTCCACATCATCTCCTATTAACCTGTGAGGAAAATATTGGGCTAAGAATATTTTAGAAGCCTTTGGAAGGGCAAGGAGTGAATCAAGCGCTAATGTTTTATTATCGAACTTTCCTTAACAAGCTCTCCATTCACAGAGTGCCAGTAAAATTCTGAAGTCATATTTTGGATGTGGAAGAGACCTCATAAATTCTAGTACTTATGGAATCTGTGAAAATTAGTTTATCTTTGGCTTTATGTAAAAACATTCCCAGAGACAAGCATTTGGGAATTTTCTAGGGAAAAGGTGTGGAGACACATTCTAAGTAGTCCCAACAGTTTTCACCAGCTTGGTGGAGAAAAAGTCACATGTTTTACAGGGATATTTCTTCCAAACAAGGCTTTGTTAGGGGTCTTCACATTATGTAAGTGACTTAAAGCCCAAGAGTCAAGCTAATTAAACACATTTTTGCTGTGCCACGCTGCCCATGAAGATGCTTATTAATCTAGTCTGTAAATTTAGTGGCTTCCATGTAAAGTCAGGTATTCTTGCCAGGTGATTTTGTTATTTATTACATGTGAATTGTCTTCAGCATTGATGTTGTGAACAGTTTAAATTTGCTCCTAGAGGTTTCCATTGCCTCTTATGGACACTCACGCTGATCCATAGTACTTCTGCAGAACTAACGAGGTGTGCGTGCAAGTGAGTTTTGGATGTGTATCCTACACAATTGTATCACCCGAGTGTGTGACCTGGAAGACACACACAAACACAGAATCCTTGCTTGAGATTCCATTTTAGTTAAGTTCCTGCAGCAAATGGGAGGTGTTCCTGTCCACCAGTAGCACGTACCAAATCATCAGACAAAGGAATCCCAAAAGGAGCGGTGGGATTGACCATGAGGTGGCCAGAAGGTCAGTATGGTCTCCCAGGTTAACAGCAGCATGGGAGGAGTAACTCAAAGATCAGTAGCATCATTCCAGACTTACATGCTGGTGAGTCCCATCAAGCTAGCCGGTACTTCCCATGTCCTGTCCAGCATGTGGTGAGCTTTGTGTCATCTTTGGCACTGACCATTTTAAAGCTCCTGCCTGTCTGAAAGCACTGGTCAGAAAATAGATTAATTTTCCAGACCTTCCAGTCAATATTTTTGATAGCTAAGTTTCTGTTGATTGCATCTTTAGTGTTATCTTCAAATATTTTTTGGTGTCGTGTAAGTGTGTTATCACTCAGAGACAACACAAAGTGCTTCAGACACTTGGCAGAGAGTCAAAACCTGTCCTTGGATGAGTATGTGCAGTTTCTCTTAACTCCCTGGTATCTGAAGGTCAAGTCGGATCCAGAGTCTCCAGCGAAGCTGAAACGTTAAGTGTGCCAAAGAAGTTTCAGGAGGGCAAAGGCAGTTATCAGCAGTTTCCATTTGCTCTGTTCCGATGATGGGGAGGTAAACTGTGAGTCAGAGGAGGGAAAAGCAACATACTAAATGCATCTCGTAGGACTGTATTATCCCTTGGTTTCTAGCTGTTTAAGTGTAAGGGATTTTGCTATCTTATAAGTTGCCCTGAGCTCTTCCATAGCCTTTTTTGCTAACACTGAGCCTAACTGTGTCTCTGATGGAGTGCACGTTTTTTGCTGCTTCTACTGACTTTGTCCATTGGGTCCGTCTTGCAAGCTGGCGCTTCTGTGCAAGGATAGGGGTGCTTGCAAGAGACATTCAGCTGGGTCCACCTCCTTTCCCACAGTTTCAGGAAGACCCCTCCAAATGTAATCCTATGTGCAGACATCAATGAGTCAACGGTATTAAATACTGTCTGCTGAACACTGATGCGGTGCTTGGCCAACACCTTATGATACTCAATCCTGTGTGTGGAGATTGCAAACTATAGAGCCATGCCGAGCCTGCGGGCGTGCTACCAAGGATAGACAGAGGACTGGGCTGTCAGAAAGCACTGCAGTTTTTTGGGTTTGGGTACATGCAGTAACACAACAGTGTGCTCCAGCATCATGTTACTTGCATACAGGAAGACAAGGGAATTCCCAGGCGTTTACTGGGAGAAACAACCAAGCACACCTGAATGAGCAGCAGGCTCCACAAGAAAGCAGACTTTCCCCCCACCCCGTTTCTGTCCAAGATCTTCTACAGCGAATCCCTTAGCAAATCTATTCTTGTTACCAAAACACTGAGCTTACCAAACCCTCTGTGCCTGGGCTCCCGAGAAGCCTCCCACAAACTGGAAACGAGTCTGGCATTCTCCTCTCTTGTTGCTGTACCTTTGTCATCTCTTGCCCACAGGTGTGGGAGGTCTCTGAGATGCTCATGGTCAGGTCAGCGCAGGCTGCCAGGCAGGAGTTGCGCAGCCCTCTTGCTGCTGCTGCTTCTGCTCCGTCAGGGCCACCAGCCCTAACAGGACACGCTTACCATTTCTCTCTAAAATAAATTAAAAAAAAAGGAGGACTCGCACATCTCTCTGCAGATCCCACCCTCCAAACTGCTGTCCTGCCTTAGGCAGCCCCTCCTGTGCCTGAGTGAGCCCTGTGCAACCTGTAGCACTGGAGGGGAAAGGGGCAACCTGCAGCAAGAGGCACCAGCCCCTGCCAAAGAGCGAAGAGCCGTTTAGGTTTTAAACTGAAATTCGGAGTGAATGTTGTGCCCTGGAAAGGGGCAGACCTACCTGCAGCCCCATCCTGAGCAAAGCTTCCCTGAGATTTCAACAGCAATAAGGCCAACAGCACTCAAAAGAAATGACTGGAAAGGCTATGTATTTAAGAAACCAAGACCTCTTTTTGAGGATTTTTGGTCTAGCATTGTTTCCTGTTAAATTGGATGGAGCGATGTAAAATCCCTGTAGGAGAGGTCATCGTTCTCTGTTGAACTTGAGAAGGCTTCCCCAGGAGAACAGAGGCTGAAGTTGTTCCCAGGGGCACCACTGAACTACTAAGCGGCTGTGCCTGGGGCTGGGGCTGCCCATAGTTCCCCATGGCCATGTGCCTCTGCCCAAGGCTGTCACAGGGAAGCAGCCCGCCTGCTTCTGTCCCCACTCGTGGCTGGGCTGGCTCCCACCACCCCATGGCGTGCAGGCTGGGAAGGGCTTTTCTCACCATGAAAATACCGCCCCACCGAGTGCTGGCCTGGGGCCACCAGCTTGTTCCACACCAGCCCCGAAGTCGCCTCCAAATGGCAATGACTCCTCCAAAGTCACCGCTAAATGAATTTGCTCTTTACAGGCAACTGGTTGCTTTGGGTGCCAGAATATTGCCTTACGGTTGCTAATAACCTGGGCCAGAACTGAGCTGGTGATTTATAGGCGAAAGGCTTCGTAGCTGCCTCCTGAAGTGCCTGCCTTGCTGCTTTGCCTCTCTCCCCCATCTCTCTTCTGATCCCCTTGCTGCTCACATTCTGGGTATTTCCAGCTACCTCTGAATGAGGCATTAATGTAGATAAATATTACTGCAAGGAGGTAATGGCCAAATACTCTCTGCATCATCTATATGCATTGGTTGGGGAGCGATTTTTCATTTCATACATCATTTGCTATTTCAGCATGTGGCAATTCTGCAAAATGAGGAAGGAGAATTAGAGAGTTGAAGAGCCCACCCCTTGTTCCTGGCATTCCCAGCGCTTGCGAGCGCAGGCACAGGACGATTGCTGTGGAGTTACTGGCCTGAGACACATTTGGATGAGCTCACGTGAATCTCATCCCAACTCTGTATGAGCCACCCTCTGCACCTTTTTTATTCCCATCTTTCTGCCTCTCTCTCTTCTTCGCTCGGCTTTAACAGACCTGTGTAGGTTTAATCTCCTCTCCCACCCACCCCCAAACCTCCACCTCACTGTATTCTGCATTTTTCAGTGTAATTGGTCCCGGCACATAACACACAACTATCAGCCCTTTCCCCTAACTCCCATAAAAGCTTGTACGCCAGTGAAGTAATCTTTCCCACCTGGGCTGCTCCTGTGGTTTCACATCACTTAATCCTTCCTGTGAGCTGAGGATGAGTTTAAGGTAACATCTGCTTGGCTTTAAGCTGGGGTGTCCCACGGTTCCCATTGTCAAGCAAATGAGAGGAATGGCTTTGCCAGAGGAGTCCTACGTTTTCTGGGAGATAACCAACTCTGCTGGGCTCACCCTGTTATTAGAGGCCCCATTAAAATCAAGGATGCAGGTTCAGTAAATTAATTCTTCCAGACCGCTGTGCTTGTTCCACCTGCCGATTTTCCCCTCGAGTTTCTTTGTGAGTTCATTTCGCTCCCCACTCCCTCCCCATCGCTGGCAGCACTGGGCTGTGAGGTAGGATCGGAGCTGCCTTGCCCTCGGCAAGCTGTGGGCTCAGGTGTCCCCTCACCTCGCTGTAGTCCCACAGTTGGCAGTCTTGTTGTTGAGCCTCGTTGGAAGTCTTCTGCTGGAAAGAGCTACCAAATTCATTTTGCAGTGACCGCTCCTCAAAGGCAAGGTGCACCCTCTCACAGCACCCTGCTAGCAGTGCCCACACTCCCTGCAAAAGCTGTGGGCATCAAGCATCTCCTGCAAAGCATTTCAGGTGTCCGCTGGTCCTGGGAATGTATCTGAAGGTCATCTTCTCCATCATACTGCAAGTTGGGGGGGAACTAAGGGGTGTCTTTCTGAAGATCTCTTCTTGTCATGGTCTCACACACCATGCAGAACTCATTCATCTCTGCAGTGTGCTGCTGCACTCCTTGAAGTGAGCCATCATTTCATTTTTGGTGACTTCCTAATTGTGTTTGTTCCTTTTTTTTTTCCCCAAGCAACAGTACAGGCATTGCTGCATTTGGCAAAAGAACAAAGCCTTATTGTTCAAAGCCTGCGTGCTCCAGTATCAGCTGGGACAAACACACCATTACACTCCTAGACCTCGATCTCAAAAGCCAGCTGGACAAAGAGTGAAAAGGCTCAAAATCACAAGTTAGAAAAAACTTTTACCTTTATCTTGTCTCTAAAGGACTCTGTCAAATACAGTTTTATATCTGCGCTTTCTTTTAGACAGTAATACCTCTTCAGAAACCTGAAAATAGCATCTCTTTCTCTATTGATTTGTCCCCCTGAGAAGCACGGATTTCTCCTCCTCCGATTCACACACAGCTCATCGTGTCGATTTGCTTGGGCAACTCCGTTATCAAGGAACACCAGCGTGGCTCTGGTGGCACAAAGCGAACCTGCTAGCCCTTTCTTTGCAGCTGCATGGCAGCAGCAGCGCTCCCCAGGAGTCTCCTCCACAGGTTGTCCAGCTTGTCCCTCCCGAGGCAACTGCTGGGGTAATGCCCCAGCTCTTGCACAGCTCCATCCTAGCGCGAACCCCTGCAGCCAGTGATGGATGAGGCCCAGGACCCTGGAGCATATTAGTTTGAAACTGCTTTGTGGCTGACCAAGATGTGCAACGCTCATATAAAATATCTTATACTGATGCAATGCTTTCTGTCATTATTATGCCTGGAAAAAAGGGCATCTTTTCTGACATGCTTATCTATGCTTTATAAGCGTGGACCTGGTGTTACTTTGACACAGGATACCTGTATAATTCCCTATAAGCTAGTCTTCTTAGCTTGCAATTATTTTTGCTGGTTCCCCCTGCTCCTCCCCCAGTCTGGCAGCCCTGCTGGGCAGGAGGCATCCAGAAGAAACGATTGCACAACAGTGGTCAGACAGTTGCTTATCTCTCTGCCCCGGGATATGTCATGTAGCCCAAAACTGTCCTGAGACTTTTTCTGTTGACGTGACAAATTGTAAACTCCTGTCCGATTTCCTGTGTGCTAACCCTGCAGAGTCTTTCATAGCATTTGGGTCTCCTCCTCCCATAGGGTGTCTTAATTTTGGACTATTTCCTCCCTAGACGTATTAGTTCGTGTGTCCTTTGAGCTAGGTCATTTTCTCCCCATGTCCCATATCTTTTTTTGTGCTTTTGTGTTATATTCCACTCCTGGCTGGTGATTGCATCTCCTCCCCAATGCAGTATCAATTGCAGTTTTAATAAACATGCTGTCTAATGCTTTTTCTAGATCATTAATGAAGATGGTAAATAAAACTGGAGCTAATACCAGTTTCTAGTAATATCACTACTGGATGCCTCCCTGTGAGCTGACAGTTTTGTCGTTGATCACTATTCATCACCGAGCCTGAACGTCAGAGTCCCCATGTGAGGTAATTTATATTCATTTAGCACCATTCATCACAGAATCAGAGAAAACCACAGCTAGAAAGGACCTCAAGAGGCTGATTTCAGAAATATTCCTGAAGTTTCCAGCCCACTCTTAAACACCGGCAAGGATAGAGATTTCATGTCCTTGCCAGACAGGTGGGTTTAGTCCTTGTTAGCCTTCCCCTTTGCCAAGTGTCCAACTTTAACCTCTCTTGCTGCAATTCAGGCCCATCGTTTCTTGCCACACACACCATGGATATAGAGAACTGTCTGGAGAACAGCTTATTCCCTCCTCCGGAGATATCTTTCACGTGCTCAAAAATTATTGTGTCTCCCCTCGTCTCCTTCTTGCTGGAGTCAACAAGCCCCGTTGAATAAGTGTTTCTTTGCAAGTCCCATTTTTTAGACCTTTCATCTCGCTTCCTTCCAGTCTCTCCTGAGCTGTATAAGGATGGTAGTGGCGCTGGGTAAAGCAGAAGGATCAGCCGTGGATTTTACAGGCAGAGCTCCTCTTTGAATGCCCCGGTATAGTGACTGCCTTGTGTGTGACAAAATGGCACTTTTTATTTATTTCAGGTTCCTGAGTTGCTGTTCTGCTCCACATCTGCCTAATCAGCTGTCCCTCATTTTGTCCCTGTGCAGCTGATTATACCTACCTCTGTGCACAACTTCGCTTCTCTCCTTATTGAATTACATCCTGGTTTTCAGTCCTTTTCTCTAACATGTCAGGGTGATTTTTGATTCTAATCCTCTTCTCTCATGTCCTTGCGGCTCATCCTCTCATCTCCTCTTTGGAGAAGAGGAGGCTGAGGGGAGACCTGATTACGGCCTATAAATACTTGAGAAAAGATGGTGGGGAGGTGGGGGAAGGGCTCTTTACATTAGTGATGGGTGACAGAACAAGAGGAAATGGGCATAAGCTTAGTCAGGGGAGATTCAGGTTGGATGTTAGGAAGTATTTCTTCTCTGAAAGGGTTGTCAGCCACTGGAATAGGCTGCCCAGGGAGGTGGTTGAGTCCCCATCCCTGGATGTGTTTAAGAATAGGGTGGATGATCTACTTGAGAATATGGTTTAATGGGGATTAGGGATGGTTGGACTCGATGATCTCTAAGGTCTTTTCCAACCTAGAAATCTATGAATCTATGAATCTCATCTTGGGGTCATCTGCATATCTGATAAGGATGGTCACTATTCTGTCATCCAGTGGCTGGACCTCTGTTGAACCTTACCCAGTCCTTCCTTGTATTTTGACAGAGACACCTTCTTTCTGAGTACAGTTTTCCAACTGATTTTGCACCCCTTCCTTAGGGTAATTTGTCTAGGGCATGTTTCTTTAGTTTACACCTTGTAACATGAAATGAGACAGTACTAAAGGCCTTACCAAAGTCAAGATACGAGACGTCTCCTGCTTTGTCTCTCTCCACAAGCCCTGTCGCAGAATGAAATTAGGTCGATTTGACATGATTTGCTCCTGGCAAATCAGCACTGGCTGTTCCTCTTCTCGTGGTTGTTTCCTAGGTGCCGATGATTAGTCTGTTTAATTATTTGTTCCAGTGCATTTCCAGGAACCGAAATTGAGCTGACTGGCCATAGCTGCCTTGCTCCTCTTGTTTCCCCTTTCCGCAGCCAGGCAGGGTGCCGCTCCGCGGGGAGTCCCGCTCCTCCACACTGCTCCTGAGGGTTCCCAGAGGGTCTCAGCCCAAGCCAGCCCCTGTGCGGGGCACCGCTGCGGTGCTGGCAGACCTACCGATGCTTTCTTCAGCCTTCCTCTGACAATCAGTCTATAGCCAGAATACTATCCCTGCTCGTCTTCCTGTCCTGTCCTAGTTATGTTTCCTTTTCATGTCTTTCTCGGCTTTATACATTGTAATATACGCCGACCTTTGTTTCCGACCCTCAGCCATTTGCATGTATCTCTGTTTTCTGTTTGCTCCCTCCTTCCTTGTGAGGCCCCTGAAGACCGACTGACTTAGCCAGTTGATCTTTCCCTATGCTTAACCTTCGTTTTTGTGTTGGTGTGACTTATGTTTGTGCCGTTGCAATCATTCCTGTAGACAACGCCAATGCTCCTAGAAGTCTTTGTCCTTGGACTTGTTTCCATGAGTGCTTTGCTTACTGACTTTCCTGGTTGTCTGTGAATATCTGTGGTGCTCAGCAAAGCCTCTCTGTGGGGAAATGCAGAAACTCGGCCTTTCGATGAAATCGTGGACTTCACCCGCTTCCAACCGGACTTTCCCAACCTGCACAAGACTTCTTGTTTTCAGCAATCTCTTTGTCTCTTAGCAAAAGTAAGCACGGAGAGCCAAATTCTGACCTCATTTACACCAGTAAAATCTGCATCTGTGCCAGGAAACTGCTGAAGTTGTTTCGGGCTCACAGTGATGAGAATGAGAGCAGCATCTGCCTCATTAATTCCCCCAATCCACAGAAAGTAAATGATTCCAAGAGGAAATAGCTCCACAGAAGGGAGCCCTGGAAAGAATTAGAGACTGACTTAATGGGATTAAGGGGAAAAAATGCTTTAGCAAATCCCCTCTTCAAAACATTCAAGGTGCCAGAATAAATACAAACACTGTTTTGGGAAGGAAAAGGTTAAAAAGCTATGAAAACAAAATATCTCAACCTCTTCTAATCATGTCTCGTAGCAGAATGAGCACAATCTGGAAAGTGTTGCTGAGTCAGCAATGCCCTACCTGCCGCTTGGTGTTTATCCGTGGGGCTCTAAAGGACGAAAAGTCAAGTTTCCCACTTTATCCATGGGGCTCATTCTGCACTTTCACGTTTGATAAAAGACCTGTGGAAACCAGAAAGCATTACACGTAGGGATGGGCGAACAGGTCTTGCAAATGGAAACCTCTCTCTCAGATGCCTGGCCAACCTGACTTCCAGCCCCTAGAGCCATTCCTCCAGTCATTGATTTGGCTTTTTGTTCTGTGATTAGTTGCCATCTTTGCACATTTCTTCATCCACTCCACACTGTGCACAGGACTAGGATCAGATGTGTCAAAAATAAATACGTGCAAAGAGCCTGCTCCTGAGGTGCTGCCGGATACACTAGGAGCTGCAAGCAGACAGCCTGCTTTTGTGCAGTCAAGTGGAAGGGGGAAATATTTTGAGCAACTGGCAGGAGCCAGAACCTTTCAGGCAGGTGGACCTGCATGCTGGCAGGGAGGTGAGCAGGAAAGAGCACAAGGCTCACACTGTACCTATTAGTAATAGCTGGAGGCAAGCAAGAGCTGTGATCCACACGTGCGAACTGCCTTCTTCCATCTCCCACCAGTGAGATGGCTGTCTCCATCTATCCAGCCAGCCTGCTCAACCCACCAGAAGAGCTGGGGGAAGATAATTAGAGGATGGTCAAACCTTTGAGTGGCATGGACGTTTCTCCTCTGTTTATATACAAGAACACACCATTCCTGAAGACAGTCAAGCACTGAGGACACTGTCCGTCTGCTCTGATGGTCTGATGACTTTTGAGGAAGAAAAGGGCTTTATGCAAAGACCCCTACGCTCCAAGATAAGCTTGGCTAAATTGAAGCATTCAGAGGAGAACTGCAAGAATGTACAAGGGCCACAAAGCACTCGCTGTGATGGGAGACTGTAGGGGACCGATCTATTTCATATAATTTAGAAATTATAAGGCAGCTCAATAACAGCATAGAAGTGTTGCAGTAGGAAAGAGATTTCTGACAGGGGACTTCCATTTAGGAAAAAAAGCACCATGGTGTGATCCAGTGGCTAGAGGCAGAGGTAAGGCAGATGCAGAGGAGAAAAAAGGGTGCACTTGTTATATGAGGGTAACTAACCAAAGAAAAGGCTTTTCTAACATCCTGGTAGGCTCTCCAGAGCTGCAGTCTTTAAGCCAAGACGAGGTGACTTTCTGACAGATGCAAGGCAGCTCACAAAGAAGTTCTGGGCCAGCATCAGAAATGACTGGGGGAGGTACCCTAGATCTCTTATGCAATAGGTTACACTTGACGATCGTAATGGCCTCTTCTGACCTTAAACAACGAATCCATGACATTCAGCTGTGCTCAAATGTGACACTATTGTACAGCAGTTTTGGATCAAAAATAGCTGTTATCAGTGAAATAAACAGGAAAATTAACAACATGTTTGCTCCAGCACCCCTTGTGCTCCTTAATTTGATATTTCTTTATTTTATGTTGTCCTTAAATTTTTAGTATGCTGCAGAACTGTGTATTGGATATGCAGAGGCACATTATAGGGGTAATTAGGAGGCAGCTGGAGAGTTTTGGCAGCTGGGAAGGGGACAAGCCCTCTTGGCTCTTTGAGAGGCAATGTGGATTTGTGGGAGAGGGACATTAGCTGAATGCTAAGATTGTCAGCAGGGAGAGTCAAAGGGGCTGACAATAGTATTTGCATCATCTTGAAGTTAACCACTTCCAGAAGAGCACAACAGTGTGCAGCAAAATAGGAGCTATTGTTCAGCCTGCAGACTGGTAATCTCTGGTATCTTGCAGCAAAGGGTTTTTTTCAATGCAACTTGACTGGTTTAAACCCAAAGTATAGCTCCTATTTGCACTGATGATGTTTACAGAGTCTTAAGGCCAAATGCTTGAAGGAAAGCCCCGCTGTCACAAGACACAGCTCTTGGTGCTGTGTCCGCTATAGGAGTTTGCACTGGTCCAGAATCAGCATTCATATCCACAGCAGTGAACAGCTGAGATGGGCTCTGCTTCACTTTCTTCACTTTGCCACAATAAGCCTGGCTTGGGTCATTCATTCTCCTCTGCAAACCGTAGAGTCTGCTGCTCTGCTCCCTTGTTGCCCATGAAGGCTTTAACCATGCAGCCAGAGAAGGGTAGTCCACGTAGAAACCTGGCTTTGGGATGGATAGAAGTGAAGCTGGGGCTGGGGAGGCAGGACCTGGACACATAAGGTGCCTCTCACTAGCGTTTTAGTTTGGATGAAAGAAACAGATCTGGTTGTACCAGATAATTGTGGTTTGATGATTCACACCGTGGGAGAGGATTGGGGCATGTAAGCTGGGCTTCCTTTGGGGGATGCTGTGCTGGGAGAGGAGATGCAGGTGTGCACCTGAGGTGTTCCAACCCGTGACTGCTCAGGCCACAGCTCCAGGCAGGAGCCAGCCACAAGTAACACTGATTGACAGCACACCAGTATTGCTCTTGTCCTGCTCTACTTGCTAGGACAGACATAGCCTTTACCTTCTGTGACTGCATCAGTCAAAACACTCTAACATCTTTTCTTTCCTAAGATCAGAAGTGATTAATTTACGTTTCAGAAGGACCCATCAAAGCAACTGTCTTGGTTATGATGTGATTATCAGGAAGGCCAGAGTGTTTAGTCTCTGTCTTGTGACTTACTGAGGAGGTGAGGTTGCCTTTCTGCTGAGAAACAACTCATTGCTGATCTCTCAAGTTTTCCTGTTTAATATTCCTGTCCTGAGTCAAAGCTGTGCTATTTTTTCACTAATGTCTAAGGATTAATGTAGGGGAAATATAAAGCAGTAAGGTTACACGACAGTCCCGGGCTTGATCACCAGAAGCCACCATAACCCTTCATGCTCCCCAGTCGACATCGCCACAGCTGTGATTTCCAAGGTAAGCCATGAGCTTCCAGGAGATCTGAAACCTCAGTAGTAATCAAAATGATCTGCAGTTCCTATGCATTGTGCTGCAGATCCTGTAATTACGTTATTCAGATCTATTTTGTTGAACTGTACTTTGGTTCTTCCTTCCTTTTAATCATCCTTTCCACCTTCCCTTGCCTCTCTCTTATCGAGGGAAATCAGGGAGGGCTTCCATCCAGGAGGGCCAAGGTCTTACTGGCATTGTCCTCACCTCCTCTACTGGCATGTCCTTGGTGGGAACCATGCTGCAAATCACTTTGGATGTCAAATGGGGGAGGAAGGGGGTGGTCCAGCCTGGGTGAGCACACTGTTCCCCTAGGTGAGTACTGATGCTCTCTGCCACCCGAAGTGCTTTCCTTATGGGTACACTTGCAGTGATGTCCTAGCTACCCAGCATTATTTAAGATCCTAAAGCACTTTTCACATTATTAGGACCATTAACTTCACTTATTTTATCAAAATCCTCTCCAAGACGATCATATATTTCCTTCTCCAAACTTACATTATTGCTTTGATTTTCTGTGGATAAACTGTTGTTTGAGTTGCTGAGTGTCGTTGGAGACCGATCCTCCCAATCCATGCCAATGATGGGCAAATTGAATCCTATCTTACGTGTAATTTCTCAATCAGAGAACAAAGTGCTTTGGCAACTTGGATCAAAGGCACTATGTAAAGTCATGATTATTGTTGTTATAGTGAAGTGAGCTCCTGGAAAAATCATGTTGACTTTTCCTTTGTAGGTTGTCTGCACTGTGAAGCCTTTGATGCCTAATGGCCTGGCACCATATCTTGTGTAGGTATAGCCTATAAACAGAAATACATAATGAATAAGTAAATTATTATTTATTATTTTTAAGACCTCAGAACACAATCCTATATACGTGATGCAATGTGTATACAGGGCCAAAAGCTGTTAGAAAGAGACTAATAGATGAGGCCTTTCGTTTGATCCAGCACGGACATTTTTACATACTCTCCATCTCATTTTAGACGGATGTTCAGTCAGTGAGATGAGATGTTAGTTCTGACTCTTCATCTTCAAATTTTATGTTGTTGGCAAATCAGAGTGAACAAAAAAGGTGTTCGGTGTGAACTCCACAAAAGAACTAAGGATGATGGGGGAGGAAGAGTCAGGGCTCCTTGAAATTTAGCTAGCTCTTGACATTATTCTTCCAGGCAAGAGCAAATCTCATGTGTGCTGTGAAATTCCCTTGCTTATATTCCTGAATCCTCCTCCACCTCTGAAAGACTTGGGAAAAAAACAATTTAAGAATGGGTGGCTGGTTGCAGTCACTCCTCTGTGCCAAGTCCCCACAATGGTGCTTCTGTCCCGCAGCAGCTGAGCAGCCACTGACGGTTCGGGGTCCGTGGTGACCTGCCACCAAAAGCCACACTGTGGCTGGCTGGCTGTGGCTCCGAGAGGGGCAGAGCCGAAAACCTCTGAAACCTGCTTCACCTCCTGAGTTAGCCAGGCTCCCTGCCTTGTCACTGTGCCATGTTCTTGCGTTTCTCCGCGTTGTTTTCCTGAATCTCTGCGCTCTTCAAACTCCTCCGACAGGGATGAGTGTATTCCCATGGCAACCGAAACACAGAAGCTGGGCAGGGCTTGTTCCTCTCGCTGTCCCCAGCCCATGTCTGTTGGGAGCATGGCTGGCACTGGCATAGATAGCGGCTGGGGGGGAGATTCTTTTGGGGCTGGGTTTCTTAGCAGGGAGCGGAATGCGCAGTCCTAATGAGGCATCTCTCATTAACTCTCTGTCTTTTCCAGATTGTAAAATAGATGGGAGGATGAGGGGAAGGGCTTCTGCTTCTTCCTCCATACATGGACCAGGCTGGCACAGGTGCTGCATGTGGGACGCCGAGGCTGAGGCCAGCCTCATGCCTGCCAGCAACGGTGGATTGCTGGCAGAAAACACGACAGGAAGGAGAAGGCTAGCACCGGCATAGGGTGCTGGGAGGGAAAGCACGTGCCCCTGTGGGGCGACGTTCTTAGCCCGGGCGATGGGGTAGGTTGGATCTCGCGTCTCGTTTGTTCACTCACAGTATTGGAGGCCATGGAAGGGGAGTCCTCCAGTGCTCCCAGAAGACTCTGAAGACCTTCTATCACCGAGGCTTGGCTAGGAGATTGATATGCCCCCAAGGGACTGAAATCCAGGTTTAGGGTGTGGCTGGAGCAGCCTTCACCTTCCCCATCAGGAGAGGGGAAGTTAGCGGGGAAATGTCAGGAAACTTCTGAAAGTGCTAATTAAGCAACTTTAAGTTATAAACATTTTTAATTGGACTCATTTTTGGTGTCACATACTATCTCTTGATGAGACGAGTCCTAAAATTAAAGCTGTTTTAATCTCTCTCTCTCTTCTCCTCCTCTCTTCCCTGCTTGTCTTTTTGGTTACAAAGTAGAAAGGAAATCACTGAGGCTTCTTGAGCTTTGCTGAACACTGCTATTTTTAAGGTGTTATATTTGATCTACTTTAAATATGACCAAAAACTCCACCTTGGGACCAGACCTCCTTTATCGATGTTGCAGCTAAATTTCTGCTTTTGCATGTAGATTCTTAAGGAGGAAAGACAAAAACTGGGCTTGTAAGCGATACTAGCTCACCACCTTAACGATGACAGCACCATCCTTTAATGTAACCTTTGCCCAGGGATATTGCAGCACATCACTGTCTCCTTGTGATAAATGCTACATCGTCATCTCTTTTTCTTTCTTTTTTTATTAAATGTTTCTTAAATGACAGAAATGGTTTTGTATTGAATTACAAGATCCAAACACCATCAGGTTTTCCTGTGTGCTCCTTTGTCACTGTCACGGGCAACCAAAACTCTCCAGGCTTTAAGGGAGTGGCAACTGTGGTCCAGGCCATGCAGGTCGTGCCCCATTCTGCCCTGGGAATAGCTAAAGACATCAGATTTCAGCCTTCCTCTTATGAGCCAATTACTACTTCACATGTGCCTGCCTTCATATCTATTGTGCGAGACCAATTTTAAACCCAAGGCCTCAATATTAATGACTCTTCGATGGCGCAGCACTCTGACAGCCTTTCTCCAGGGGCTGGTGGGGAGAACAGAGATGGATGAGGCCGAAGGTTTCTCACTCAGTCACACCTTTTCTTCCCTTGTCCTGCAAGCCCTCCTTAACGTGGCACTCTGCCCCACAGCAGCACTGTTTTGGCCAACATGGGTGCATATAGGTGCCTGTGCACCTGCCAAGGCGCCACCAGCTATGGACGCACGAGTCGAAGTGGATCTGCGCTGGAAGGGCGCTCGAGTGTGCCCGTCAGTAGCAGCAGGTGCCGGTCAAGCACCACGCTCTCCGCTGGGCGGCCCCCACTTTTTGGGAGAGGTGGGAGGAAGGGCCGGAGCTGCCCTGGGACTGCTCAGGCTTCAGCCCCGGGGTGCCGGGGGCAGACAGCCGCCTGCCTGGGGTTTGCTCCTTTTACCTCCCTGCCACTGGGGTCTGTACGTTAAACTTCAGGGGATTTATATCCTGCCCTGCCAAGAGGAGCCGGATGCTTTTGGAAGCAGCAAGACATGGTCCTGGCAGCTTCCTCAGTTCAGTGCCGAGGCTGGGTATTTCACAGCTTGCATAACCCTAATTTGATTCGGGATTTTTGCTGAGGGAGTATGATGCCAAGGGCTGCGCTGTAGAGGTTTTATTTCACTTCCAGGAGGCCGCTTGCCATTTTCATATTATCTCACATGGTTGTGGAGCACTGCAGGTAATAGAAACCTTTAGTTTTCATTTATTATTCATGGCACAGTTTGCTTTGCTAGGCACCCTCACAGGCCATGGAGCCTGCAGCCTCCCAGCTCGTGCAAGGGGACACATTTCCTTGCCACAGACAATTTGGCACGAAAATTTCCTTGACTAGTTCCAGTTCTGCAGGTAACAAACACTTGGGTGGCTTTGACCTGGGTTCACTCCTCACCAACTGCTTGTGCTACCTCTGGTCCCCTGGATGCTCCCAGCCCAGCTGCTGTCCCTGGGTGGGTTTGGTAGCCCCTTTTTGCCAGGATGCTGCTCCAAGATACTCTCTCTTCATACATCCAGCCATGAACTCCATGCACTAACCCTGATCTCTGCCCTGCGGGGAACTGGCTTGAGTTCCCGCCAGCGTGAGCCGAGACCTAGCAAAGCCTGCAAGGAAATGTTGAAACCCAGACAGCTCCATTGCGCTTTAGATTTTGGGGGGAAATCCTGAAAATCTCTTTAAGGAGATTGTATTTTTGCAGCAGCCTGTTTCCTCTTTCCCTCTCCTTCTTTCTTTTCCCCACCTCTTTGTCTGCTAAATAAAACAACCTACATTTTTGACCTGAATTACTATAAGTGTCCCTGAAGGCATGTGCAGCTCCTAGGACTGTAGGAGGGTTTTCTTCTTTGGTGCGGTTAGATACCATCATTAGAGATGACAGTCAAGCTGGATCCCCCCAGCCTGAATGCTATATTTGTATTTTGCCATACAAACAATAGCCCTGTGAATTTCTGTAGTGCCAGCCATCAGGGAGAAGCTTGGGCTGTTTTACAAACAGGCAAGCATCAATCCTGTGGGGAAAATACCTCCCCATTTCTGCAAGTGAGACACAGGGAAGTTAAATAATTGCCAGCATCGTTCAACGAGAACCTGAATCTGCCTGCATCCATGTTCATCTAATCACCACTAACTCCAATGCCATTAGCAGAAGAACCAGCAGCAGACCAAAACCAGGACCCCGATCTGAAGGCGGCTCCCCCCACCCCTGCGGCATCCCCTGTTCTGCCCTGCTAGCATCTCTCCCTCGCCTGGGGAGCCATCGAGCTCCCCCAGGCTCCCCAGAGGGTGTCCGAGGACCAAGCGCCCTTGAAAAGGCAACAGCAGGACAGGGTGGGATGTCCTCTCCTCGGCCAGAACTGAGGGGCAGCTAAAGCCCTGCAGAGAGGCTGCGTGTCAGGCTTTAGCAAAGTCCTGCTCGAATCACACCTTCCAAGTGGTGGGGTTTTTGAGAGGACAACGAAATTGCTCGTTCTGGCCCATTTTAACACTCTCTCCTATAACATGCATGGCAGACTCAGCTGAATTAAACCAGCCATACTAATTTCTCTTGTTAGAGCAGCCCCGTGTAACACACAAAATGCTTCGCTTTGGAGGATGATATTATAAAAAAGGACACTGTAATTTAGTGGCTCATTTAATGGGAACCAAGAGAAATATGAGGCATGCCAGTGCCGCACTGGGGCTCTATTTATATCCTTTTTGGTGTACGGTATGATTTATAATAAAGGATCATTTTTATATAGTATTAGCGTGGTAATGGAGCTTACTGGGTTACCACGTCTGAAGTTAGGAAATATTGTATTAGAAGCAGCTCTGCGAATGCCATGAAAGAATAGCCCTTTCTTCAGTATTAAATCATGATTCCCTGCTTCTTAAAATAAATATTAATGTACTCTATTTACCTAGGAATGTGGGCTTTTATTAATGCAGCGGGAGGATCTCCACCTCTGAGCTCAGAAGCCGTTGCGTGCAGCCTCACAGAGATCATTTTGTGGCTCCCAGCCCTGCTGCTCAGCACCCACCGGCACCGGGAGCACCCTCCCCTGCCGGGAGCCCTGGAGGAGGGTGAGAGGCAAAGAAAGCAGAGGAACCATGCTTTGCTGGGCAGCCTGATATCACAGCTTACGGGAAGCATTTTCTTCCTCTGTCCCTTAGTGAGTGAAGCCCTGAGGCCCCAGCACCTCTCCCCTGCCCTGGGGCTGCCAGCAGGGAGGAGGAAGAATCAGGATTTACCCTCTCAGAATTTTTCTGAAGTTTTCCTGAAGGCCACATGGCGAGTAAGCGGTGGAGCCAGGATGAGAATGGACCTCCCCTCCTGGCACCTCGCCCTCTGCGGGATTCAGGGCTTGTTTCTGAAGGGAGAGGACCGGGTAAAGTTTTGTTTGTCTATCTAGAAAGCAGCGCGTTCTGCTTCCCATTTAAAGCCCGGGAGCCTCGTGATGATTCAGAGTGTATGCAGGAATGCGCCTGTGCACCGAATTTAGTACTAGGCAACGTACTGACTGCCAGTGATTAGTTCTGCCGTGCAGGTGGGTAAAGGAATTAAATCGGGTTTAGAAACGGGGGGGGGGGGGGGGGAATCAGCAGAGGGAGAGCTCGCACAGGCAAGGCAACGCCTTTGCAAATGTCACTCCCACTGAAGCTGAGGTGTGAGATGGCAAGGTGCGGAGGGGGCTCTCTAAAGAAGCAAGCTGGCTGCAGGGACCTGCTGGTGCTCACCCTTCCAGGAAAGATGCTCGGCCTTGCCCTCCTCCCTGCTGGAGGGGCAAGCTGCGGAGAGGCTGCGGTGGCCCGGCTCCCGTGCCCCGGTGCCAGAACACCTCCGACCAGCTTCCCCAGCTGGGGTCTGGTTTTTGGCTCACAAGGTGATAGTTTGATGCTTTTCAATGTTGATGGGGCTGAGGGATACCCCAGCCATCCTGGACTGACCTGCAGGAATGGCAGCTGTGCGGAGACCACCTTTGTTGCCACCCATAGCATCTCACGCAGCCGGCAGCTTGTGCGAGCACGTGTCCCCAGCCCACGCTCCCCGCTGGCCCATGCCGAGATGGATGTCACCCCGCAGCCCCCGGCACGTGCTGCCTTGCTGGAGGGGAGTTTCCCTGCTCCCTGCTCTCCCAGACCCATGGGGACACAGCCGCTGTCACCA
Organism: Tauraco erythrolophus; assembly: GCF_009769465.1. Lineage (NCBI taxonomy): Eukaryota > Metazoa > Chordata > Aves > Musophagiformes > Musophagidae > Tauraco > Tauraco erythrolophus. The sequence continues at coordinate 87,482,247 of NC_141466.1, read as the reverse complement.
GCTGGGAAGGTGACATGCAGGAGCTGACAAAGCCGGAGCTGACTCTGCTTCCTGCTGAACCAACCTCAGGGAAATTACCCAGCCACTTTGAATAAAAATGAATTAAGTAGCCTGGCAGTAACTCAGAGCATATTTTATTAACTTGGCCAAAACTAAGTAATGTTAATCCCCCTCTCTGAAATTTCTTTTTTACAGCCAGACTCTAATATATGAAAATGTGCTGGTGAAGTTTTCGGTAGGTTATAACCCTCCAGTTAGTACCAACCACGTGGCATGGGGTTATTGCTTGGATAGGGGCTGAGCCGCAGCGTGAAGCCCCGCACAGCCCAGCTGAGCACCGAGGCAGCGGGCAGTGGCTTCACTCACTACTTGCCATGTCGCCTTGGGGTGAGGGATGCCTGGGTGTCTGAGGGGTCCAGGTGGTCACTGGGCAAGGACAGGGAGCAGCTCCAGCCTCTCTCCCTCCCTCCCTCCCTCCATCCCTCCCTCCCTCCCTCCCCCCTGGTAGGAGAACAACTTTTCTTGCAAATTAGCATTTGCTGAGCCTCAGTTTCTCTACAATGTTGGGGGGAGTATCCACTTGAACTGTTAGATGATGGCTGGATGCCTGCCCTTGCTTTAGATGTTGAGGTGCAACCCAGGGAAGAGCCTGGCACCTAAAGAAAGGGAAAAATCACATTCTGCACCCTGACCTTCCCAGCACCACCCACTAAAAGTGGTGGAGGCCAGTAAGGCACTGCAGGGCAAGACTCTGCCCGCCAGTGGCCTAGAGCTACTGCCGTTAGTCCCAGGGCAGCTGCCAGGGACCACTGGTCCTGGGGAGGTCTCTGGTGGGCTGCCAACCCGCTGGAACCCTGGGGGGCTTCTCCCTATGTTTCACAGATGCTGCCTTTGAGCTTAGTGCCAGCGAGGGGGTCGTCACTGTGAGTCCTCGAAAAGGCTGTGGGACAAATGAGCATCTTGCCCACCCTCTGCGTTCTCGTGCCCCATTTAAGCCCTGGCAAGAAATAAAACTGTCCTGCCTTCCTTGTTTATTAGCAATAATAATCCTAGTAATACTTCACACATCAGCAAGAGCTTCCATCTGAGGAAATGAGAGCACTTTACAGACGTGAATGATTTAAGATGTTTAGCCCATCTCTGAGACACGTAAGGAAAACCGTTCTCTTTTTTACAAAAGGGAAGCTGAAGCAAACTATAGGTAAGTGACTTAGGGCTGCGCAGGAAGGCAGCAGCAAGGCAGGGCGAGAGTCCAGCCCCCTTCCCTACCGCCTGTGACCACGGCTCCCCTTCGCTGCTGTTCAGCCAACTCCTCCTCCGTGCCCGAGATGCTCCAGCGGAGCCATCGGAGGAGCCGTCGCAGGCTCCTGTGGGCCAAAACTGCCCTGCTCGCTGTGACATTTAGGGGCTGTTTCCTTCCCAGTGCCCGCTCACTCGAGGCAGGCTGGTCCTTGGGTGACTGCAGCTGCTCACTGCTGCTCATGGGGTGCAGGACCAGGTTTGCTCCAGCAGTTCTTGCGTTTTCAGGATGCCCTGCACTCTGTAAATTACCCTGGTCCCTGGGGCAGGTGGGGGAGCCTGCTGGGGGTTTGAGTAGGAGGGTGCCACAGGGACAAGTCGGGCATCGCATCCCATCCCAGGCAGCCTCATCTGCCCTTTTGCTACAACTTTGCCGGCGAACACGCTGTGGCCGTATCGGCTGCCGGGCTGGCTGCGAACACGGCCGCCATTGCCCAGCGGCCATCCCGTCGCCTGCAGGGTGGGCGTGGGGAGAAGAAGCCTGGTTATAAATAGTCGGATGAACTCCAGCTCACTGGCATTGAACTTTTTGTATATAGCTGCTTTGTAAAATGAAACTAGCCCGTGCCTCTCCGGGTGGAAAAAGAAAGTGAGTGGGGACCACACCTCTCCTATTATGTGTGTGGATCTGCCCATCAGGGTCTGGCAGCACTTGCCTAGTTAAATGAAATGCTCGTTTTAAACATAGGACTACCAGGTGGTTAGTTGTTAGCTGTTTAGGGCACAACTTGAAATAATATGATTTGGCCCAAACCACGGGCCGAAACGGGATTTTCCGCCTTGAGACACGACGAGATCTGGGTTGCCTGCTTCCCTCCACTCTGCAGAGCTTATAAATAACCCCCTTCTTATCCTCAGAACAGCTTCTTCTTTTTTTTTTTTTAACATGAGAAGAAAAGAAAGAGAAAAAAAAAAGACAAGCAGGCAAGCAATAGTGAAAGTGCCACCATGTTGTTCTATTTTAAATCCCGCTTGCCTGCAATTTTGCATGCAGGCAGGGGAGGAGACCACTGGGTCAGCCCACCGCCGCCTGCCCGGCCGCTGCGGTGTGCGTGTGCCTGTGTGCACTTATTGTTTTATCCTCATGTCACCTTTCAGCCTGTGCCGCTTGCCCTCCCTCCGTCCCCAAAACCTTTGATTAATAGGTTTACTTGCTTTTTATATCCGCACATGTGGCGCATCTGGAGCAAGGCGTGCCTCTGCTTTCTTGTTGTTGTTTTTTTATCTTCCTCTCTATCTATATCTGTGCGTTTTTGGGGTTTGTGTTTTTTTTTTTTTTACTTTACTTGTGACTGCCATGGCAACTGCTACATGTTTGGCAAAAAGCTTACGGAGAAGAAAAGGGGCTCAGAGCACTCAGCTGGCAGATGTCCAGTGTAATCATGCCGCAGCGCCGAAATGAGGTCTTTGGCCGGCTGCCGAGCTAGGAAGAACAAAGATGTCAGTTCCCTGTGTTGGCGGCAGCGCTTGTTTGGCACCCTTATATGGTTTCCCAGAACTCCTCGCCTTGGCGGCTTTCCATTCCCTTTAGGGCAGCAAACAGGATTAGCACACACAGACTTGTTTTTCTCTTTTCTCCTCCAACTGTTCCAATGACATCATCCCTGCTGCATTCAGCTGCCAGCAGGGTGACTTTGGGGGTGGGTTTCTTTTTTTTCTCCTCTTAAACACCCACCACCGCGGGCGCACACACACACCAGCAAACGCGATGGTTTAGGTAACACTTGCACACCTTTCTTGTTAAATTAAAGCCCCCGAAGTGCAGCGAGCTTGGGCGAAGCAAGCCAGACATGCTGCGTTTTTTTTTGTTTTTTTTTTTTTTGCTTCTCATAATTGAATTCCTGCAAGATAAAAATCTCCTTTTCCTCAGTAGGCTGTAATCAGTGCTCGCAGAGCTGTGGTTTCCAACTGCCCTCGTCATGTGCTTCCTTATGAAACTCCACGGAGAAATCGCCTTGGCGCGGGTGCCGATTTAAAGGGCCCGGGACCGGGAAACAGCCCCCATTGGCCCCCCGAAACGGTGAGGCTGGGACCACCCAGTCCGAGGTGCAGGGGTCCGTGGGGGCCCACGGGGCTGCTGCGGGGTGGCGCGGGAGGGAAGCCCCCCCTGTTAAGGAAGGACTTTGTTTAGGGGAGTTTTTATTTGCTGCTAGCCATGGAGGGCGGGGAGAAAAACGTGCAGGAGAAACCGCTGAATTTTCTGCTTTTCCCCTCAAAGCCCACACCAGTTTTCTGCTTCTGGACATCTTCTCCTCTGGGCATTTACCTCTCTCCACCCGGTCTCTTTGCCAGCCAAGTAACGGAGTTGCACCCCATTCCCAAGGGAGCCAGCAACCGAGCATTGCCCCCCACCAGGAGGGGGTCAGCCCTTGGAAGGAGGGAGGCTGGGGCCAGTCGGGGCAGCAGGGCCACCTCCCCGCTCCCCGCGCCTGCTTTCCTTGTGACCGCGCTCCTGTTTTCCTTGGCGCGGGCAGCAGGATGCGATGCTCCTTCCTCCTGTTGCTGCAGATCTGGGGAAGGGGCCCGAAGGGGATGGTGGACTTTGCACGAAGGGTTGCTCAGGGGAGAGAAAGCTCCCCAATTTGGGGCTGGTGGCAGACCACTGCATGTTTGTCAGCAGGCAAGAGCTGGCCGGTCCTGTTCTTCACTGAATCACTCAGATTTTCCATCGCACAGGCGGACGGATGGATGGAGGGCCGGACGGACAGATGTAAACGACAAAGCAGGGTTGCTAGGAAAGCTTGATATAAAGTGGCACTTGGCCGGCGGCTGACAGTGCAGCGAGTGTTCAGCTCCCAGAGCTCCACATCAAACCTGGCAGCACATCAAAACCTCTGTTTCATAACCCACTAGAAATAGGATTTTCTAACAGCGCCAAGAGGACTCGCCTTGTTGTGCAGGGACCTGGGATTTTACCAGTTGTTAATGGTTAACTAGGCAATGGCCTAAAAAATTTGGTAGCGCCCTTCCCCTTGACGAGGTACGTGGTTTTACCAGGCGCTGTGCGTGGCAGCAGCCATGCCACCCTGGTCCACCTGCTAATAACAGAACCTAGGAATTAATTAGCAATTAACAGCAACCAAATCATTACAGAATCAGGCATCAGGAGAGAGGTTGCCATGCTGTGAGTGGCTTTCCCAGGACGGGGACTGCCCTCCGCTGGGAAGAGGGGGTGTGAACATGCCCCAGGGAGGGAGCGGGGCTGAAGGGGGTGCTTTCCTGGGGAAGCACAGATTTCCAGAGGCATTGAGATTTCATGGGAGGAAGAGGGCACCAAGAAATGACATTGATGTACCCTGACCCCAATGGCTTCACACCCCTCCAGCGGCAAACCTCATCTGCTCACCCCAGCTGACGTGCCGCAAGGCTGGTCTGGTGCTTGGGCTCCTCCGGCTATGCCGAAGGAGCCAAGCGAGCATCAGCCATGCCCTGAGCTTTATAACACATGTAAGGCACAGCTCGGGGAGTGCTTTGCAGAGCAGAGCAGAGCAGTGTCTTCAGTCAAGCCTAGCTGTGGGCCAGGGGCTCGCTGCAGCACTGAAGGGCAGAGAAAGCAGGGCACTGCTCCCACACCCTGCCTGCTTGCAGCGCAAGTGCATTAGCTAGATGGATTCATGGAGATGGAAAAGGCTCAGGTATTCATCTTATTCATTGCTCTCTTCTTGCTGATGAAGAGTTATCCCCTCTTGGACATGATCCAGTATTTTGTCCAGCCTCGTTTCCAGCGATTCAAGTGATGGGGCTTCCTTTGGGAAACTCCGTCACTGGCTAATGCACTTTGCTGTTAGGAAGAGCATCTCGCCCTGCATTTGGCTTCAACAGTTTGTCTCTAGGCTCTAGGCTTGCTTCCCAACATGCCAGCTGCTTGTGGACTCCTGTCTCCTCCAGGCAAACTAGATGTCTTCAGCTGCTTTCACTTTCTCTATGGGTCAGTCTTAATCCTTCAATCATTTACTGCTTTCCTCCTCTCTGCTGCCATCTGCCCCGCATTGGCCTGGGTCTGCCAGACATGGCCAAAGTATCTCTGGGTGGAAAGAGCCTCCTTGGTGCGGGGTGGAGGTTCTGTGGGCTGTGGCAGCAGTGGCTCCCCAACAGCTCCATGCTTCTTCAGCGCTGGGACAGTGAGCGTGAGCTCAGCAGCTGGCACGGGAGAGCACAGCTGGAGGGATGCTCTATTTTACACTAACAGCCCAGAGGGCCTGTTCTGGCCAAGTAGGACTGCTGAGGCATAGAAACACCCTGGCCACATAGAGCATTTCCCTTGGCCATGCTCCCAGCAGAGGAACAGGCAAAAGGTTTGGGTGGAAGAACTTCTCAGTGCAACTCCAAAAGGGTGAATGCCAGGCCAGTGCAAGCAGGGCGGTCTTGGTCCTGTCCCCTTAAGGAGCATCACCAGTGCAGTTGCAGGGTGCCTTGTACTCAGGTGCCCGAGCTGGATGGATAAAATACTTCCTGCGCAGGCAAAATAACCACATTGGCCCGAGTTACATCACTGAGGGCACATCATGTAGAGCTGTCTCCTTGCCTCCATCACTTTCACAAAAATGGTGTGAGCACCCCTTGTTCTCAATGGAAGTTACTGTCTTCAGCTGATTCTCATGCCTGGGTCCTCCTCTGTTTGGAGGTGCAGGGGTGTCCCTGTTCCTCACTCGCCAGCTTGAATTGTCCCCAGAGGAATATATTTCTGTGGCCATATTCCGAGTCCCTTCTTGTCCCCTCACCCCATTTCCATTCTTCCACGTCCCTGTACTTGCAGCTCCTCAGTATGGAGCCGACGGGGGCCACAAGCACCTCCGCCCATGCTCCCACCCACGGCAGGGGTGGGTCCCAGCCCGCAGTCCCCCACTGGCTTGTCCTCTTGCACGCCATCCGTCACGGCGCTCAGCACAGCTCGGCCCGGGTCAGATGCCTGCGTTCCTCCTCGCCGTGGGACCCAGCGCTCTGCCTCTCTTTTTGTTTCCTTTTGTTTATGGAACTCGATCCAGTTTTCGGGCCACGCGCAAATGCTCCGCTCCCGGCCAACTTGAATTCGTTTCAAGGAAGATTGCACAAGAGTTCAGGGCTGGTGCTGGGAGCCAGGCCTGCTGGGCTGCCCGTTTCGTCCTCTTGGGCCCCAGTCCTGCCGGAGGACCTGCTGGCACAAATCCCCGCCAAAGTGGAGTCAGCAGGATGCCTGGGCTGCCCGGCTGGGAGGAGCAAGAGCAACAGAGTCCAACGGAGGTCAGGGGTAGGATTTGCAAATTTAGTTAAAAAAAAAAAAAAAGGAGAGGGATAGAAGTTTTCCTGGCATGCTTTGCTCTCTGTTAAAGCCATGCAGATTGATGGTAACCCCAGCTACCTCCAGGTATAAATGGCTTTTCTTCCAGTCTCACGCTGGAGCTGGTCAGTAAAAGCTCTGCTGCTGCCGGCTGCGGTAGAGGAGCCAGGCTCTGAGCGGGGAGGGAGGGGTTGGCAAGCCGAAGGAGCTCCCCCAAAGTCAAAGGGGTAGAGCCAGAGGGGTCCTGACCGCTTACACAGCTGCGGCTGTGCCCGGGAGCCCGAGCCACCTGCCCCAGGCGGCAGGGCTGAGGCGTCCTGCAGAAGAGCTGGCCAGGTGGCCGCCCGCGGTCTGGCTGGCTTTCGGGAGGACAAAGCACTTACCACTCCTCATCTCTCAGGCACAGCTTGTATTTCAAGTGACTTCCCATCAATGGGATTAAAAATGCTGCAGGTGAGTGAAAAAAAAATACTTTTTTTAATGGTTCCTAACTTTTTTTCAAAGGCAAGTTTGTTAAGTTTGGTTGGTCGGTTGGCCTGTCTTTTCAGTGACCTTGTCAACAAAGATATCAGCACAGAACTGATAGGGGAATACTTGGAAAAATCAAACCTATCTGCACAAGCAGGCTGCAGCAGAGTGGACCCTGAGAGAGTTAGCTGACCTGCTAAGCCCCTGTCAATTATTTTTGAAAAATCACAGGGAACACGATGCTTTGGGGCACAGGAGGTTCCTCAGCAGCCTGTGGCTGAGACGTTGAAGTGCCTTGTGACATCCATTGCCATCACAATGAAGAAATTTTGCTTACTTTCCTGACACGGGAGCCTCCCCGCTTTGAAGGAATTCAGTGTGACTTAAAATCCCTTGGGAAAGCTCTGTCTTTCTCAGAGGTGGGATTCATCTCAGCTGACTGTAGAAGTTTGAAAGTCACACAGTCATCCAAGCTAATCATTCTTGCTCTTCTTATAGGGCATGAGGAGGAATAGGCATCTCGCAAAGCATGACTCCTTTATAGGCTGGGTCAGTGGGAACAAGTTCTTGCTGGACGTACCCACCTCTGCCACAGAGGTTTGGTTAGCCATAGCTGCCTACCTTAGAGAAGATGAGTACTAAATGGTGTGACCCACCCTGGAGAATGGACTCACTTTTGGTGCTTTGGAGCCACAGAGGAGGTGCCTGATGACCTACAGTGGATATGCAATGACATACAAACTCTTCCTCTGGCTCCCAGGTTCTAGTGCGGCTTCTCGGCTGTTGGCGATCTCATTAAAAAACCCTGATGAATGCAATGATGCGGCCCCTGAATTATTGTCACTTCCACCAATATCATTTGAGTACGTGGTAATATTCTCCCCATACTTTCCAGTTTAATGTAATGCTGATAAATTACATGACAATGATAAATTTTCATTTTATTTAAAGCTGTTTATCATCCATATCTATTATGGAAAGTCATCAATTATGCAAAAAGCGTGAATGTTTAAAGAGCCTCTAAAGTGTCTCTATTTATGGATTGTGTGTTGTGTCTTCTTTACTCCTCGCTTGTGCACACACTGGAGAGGCTCCTCCATTAAGTGTCACTTTTGCACAAAGAGCATGAAAGATGCAACTTGACAAGGGGATCTTAGACAAGCTGGAGGCTTGTCACAAAATGTGGCTGAGCCATAAAAATTTCACTTAGTGGGAGAATCCCTCAATCCTTGAAGTGGGGTCTAAATCAGAGGACCAGTAAACTAGATGGATGCAGTATGCCTGGGGTCAAAAAGCCACACTACTGCTCTACAGTGAAGGGGAAATAGATGGGTCCTTCATGAGCTCTCATTAGCAGAGGGATTCACACTACTCACAGCTGGGTGATTTCTGCAGTCTATGGTCCCTTGTAAAAGCCACAGGAGCTGCATCGCAACAACCGGGGAGGGTGTGGACCACGCTGCAGACACCCGTGGCTTGCAGAGGACTGCTCCTCCTGCTCTGGAGTGAGGGAACAAGATGCTTGAAACGGCTGAGATGATGTAAGTCAGGCAGTTATTGCTCGTCTATGAGCTTGCACAGTAATCTCTTTGCTATGGAGGGCTGGATTCTGCTCTCAGGGCGGTGTCTTTGGAGCCACCTTGCATTAACACCAGTGTAATCGGCAGCTTGTTTTGGCACATGCATCAAATCACGGTAACGGGGAGATTTTGCAGCAAGGAACGCAGATCAGGAAGCAAAGAGCAAACAGAAACCCTTTAAAGGAGCTGGAGACATTGTCATCTTGGATCACTTTCTTTCCTTTCAAGATGCTAGGGGGACAAAAAGAGTTAAAGTAAGGAAATTAGATCACAGAAAGCAAATTAGCTAAAGAGCACCATCTTGGCCCGATGCTGATCTCGTGCATGGCGTGCCAGTAAATCCCAAGTAACTGGGCGCACATCTGGGTGTTTCTGGGGCGGCTCTGTCTATTCAGGCTCTCCGGGGTGTCGGAGGGGGCCCGCAGCTGCCGCGGCTCTCCGGCAGCGTGCGACAGGAAAGGGAGAGCTTTCTCACACGTCCGACACAAGAGGTCGATTGTGGGGATTGCTGGCGGGTGACCTCCCTGTGCTGCCGGTGCCGGGGCTGCTGGCAGCACCGGGCTCTGCCGCCTGCCCAGCACTCGGCCCGCAGAGGCTGCCCACGTTGCGGTCCATGCCGCCCTCCCTCCCTCCCTCCCTCCCTCCCTCCCTCCCACCTCCAGGAGAGGTGGCATTTCAAGCAAGGGCCCTTGCTCCTAGCCCTGGTCCCTGTCGCAGGGGCAGCACGAGTCCTAAATGCAGGGGTTGTCCTGGCCCCGTCTGCCATGGCGGCTCCTCCTGCACAGGCACCCACTGGGAGACTTTCTGTTCTTGCATTGCAATGCCTGTAGCATCAGTAAGTGTCCTGTAGCTGCTGAAGGTTTGAGTACTTAAACATCTCTCCGAAGCAATCAGTTGTGGTTTCAAAGTACTTACAAATTCAGTAGTGCTGTAGGGGACATGTCGAGGCATGACAAAGAAGGGAGCGTGAAGCCTACGGAGTGGGAAGCGTGGTGGCATCTGCTATTTTTAAATGTACCACACAAGGTCACCTCCATACTCGCCCCGCACATGGCTCTGCTGTCTCCCACCCGCCTGCCCTTCACAGCACTTGGTGGTCTTTGCCATTGAATCCTTTATTTTCTTTCACTCTTCCTTTCTCCTTGTAGCCATCAGGAGATGTCCTTGACAGCGCCACATGTCTTTAAGCCAAGTAAGCAATAACACAAGAGAGGATTTGCAGCCATCGTGCCTTTTATTGAGTGCATTAAAGGCCTGGGATCAAAGGCTGGCTACTTCCAGCACTAGAAGAGTTGCAGTGGCACATTAGTAGGATTTTTTTTTTTTCCCCTAACAGTTCAAATGGCTGTGCAAATTTTCCATTCAGCTTCTATTTTTTCTCTAGGCTCACGAGATGAGGAAGGATGTCCTCTGAATCCTGGCTTTTCCCATGGCGGACACTACCTCTCATTGCTCTTGTCCTGATCCGACCTGGCTGTCACAAAACTCACTGTGGATCTCGTACCCAGCGCTCTGACTGTTGGGCTGCTCCAGAATATCACTGCTCTGCCAGAGAGAAATCTTTTGCATTACAGCTATGAGCAAATCCTGTTTCTCTCATGCCATACAGAGAACTGTCATTATGTTTCAGTAGCTCTCTCCTGTACACGGTGATGAAGCGAGCAAGGTCCCCTTGGGAGACTCCCCATGGCCCTCAGCATCCCGGTACCTATCAGTGCACATCAGCATCTCTGTATTTCACCGCCTCTGCCGGATACGCTCTTCAGCGCATCCTGGGATCATGCTTGTCTTTCCATAACTGCATCCTGTTGGTGCCCAAAATCATTAACTACCAGCATGCCCTTTTCCCCTTCAGCCAGTTCCAGACGAGTTCCCAGTTCACAGTGTCAGTTCTTGCTGTTAATCCATAAACTATAACCTTTACTTCGGGTACTGTTCAACGTAATTAGATTTCTATTACGTGATGTTCTTTCCTGCCATGAAACAAGACTTGCTTTACTTAAACAGCCAGCCCCAGGTGAGGTTTAATTGCAACCTTGGCGTTAAAGCTCTGTGCTTGCATGCCACTCTCTTGAAGCCTCCAGTCCCCCATGCCGTTGCCTGAACTTATCTTGACACCACACATTAGCAATCATCTATGTCTCGCTGGCAGCGAGACCCAGCCTTGTCCTGCAGGACATCAGCCCTCTCCCAAGGACCCGCTCTTTCCAAGAATAAAACCAGGATGGCTCCAAGTCAGGTCACCCTGACTGCAGTGTAAACACAGTACCTGCTCTGGTGCAAGCTGGAGTGGAAAACAAAGGCACAATAGACCAAACAAGGTCATTACACACAATTTGATCCAATTATACATCTAAAACCAGGGTTCTCTGTGCGATGATTTTTATTTTGTTCTGAGAGGGAGGGCAAGCAGCCTTACACATAATGGAGCAGCATCAGGTACCGAAACACATCTCCTCTCATGTAAAGCAGAAGCGATGCCTCCTAAATCCACCTGTACTTCAGCTAAGCGTTCATTTACCCCCACTCTCATCATCGCTGCCATTCCCTGTGGTTAAAAAATGTTGGTATGCAGGAAAAGTTTCCTCCAGCAGCGCCCGGGCTGCAGCTGCCCCCCTCCCCTTGCCCAGTGGCTGCTTTGATGCCACAAGAGCATGACAGTAAGAGAAATGCCTGGGGAAGTGAATCAATAGCGGCAGGCCAGCCAGCTGCGGGGTGAGGACGGGGTAAATCGCTGGAAGAAACTTTCCCAGCCACCGGAGGGGTTGGGAGAACAATGCGGAGCAGAGGATGTGAGGCACTTCCCGCGGCTGGCCAGCCCTGCGCCAAGGAGAGCCGCAGCCTCCAGCGCTATCTTTGCAGCTCATCGTCGTCTGGAGACGGCTTTTGCCATTTGCCGTGGGTTTCCATACTCATTGTTTATTTCAGCTCTCTCTGAGATCTGATTGTGGCTGCAAAAAAAAGGGGACTGTGTCCCCCAGCCCTTCTGGCTGACATCTCCCCAGCCCATCCGAGGCAGGTCTCTGGGCCAGACGGAGGATGCTGGTTCTACTCCAGGATCTGACTGGCAGAGCAGTGCCAATGCTTTTTTTATTTTCCAGTCCCTCTTTCGCTCCTCCCACCCCTGAGAGATGGAGATAGTGGATTTCTTGTTTGTTCGGCTTTCTCATAACCTCTGTCTATTACCAGCCACTCAAATCTCTCTGTCTAGATCCTGCAGAGCTGCTTTCTCTGTAATACTCAAGTGCCTTTTGCAAGTGAAAAAAACCCAAACCACCAAACAACCCAGCCCTGTGATTTTCCTCCCTGCTATCAGGAAACAGGTTTGTTTGTTTTTTAATGAATGCAAAAGAATGCAGATAGCGGTGAGGAAAAGCTTGGGCAATGAGTTCAGCACTTCTTTATTTAGGCTCCCCCATGTATATCAGCTGAGCCCAGCAGGCAGCAAAGCAAGAGCTGGATGTTATTTCAGGAAAAGCCTGGTCTTTCATGCTTGAGACAGAGTAGTGTCCCTGGAGGGGAACTCTCGGCTCCTGTCCTGCATGGGTGATTTGGGAGGAAAAAGGACAAGGAATTCCAGCAATGCTGCTTTTCTTCTCTGTCTTCCAGGCTTTTCCGTAGCAGGTGTCCCCAGGACAAGGAATTCCAGCAATGCTGCTTTTCTTCTCTATCTTCCCGGCTTTGCATAGCAGGTGTCCCCAGGGCTGCCCACTGCCACTGAGACAAGTCAGACCAGGTTCACATCGGCAGCTCTGCCTGGCCTGGTATTTCCCACCGCTCCGGTGCGATGCTGGACACTTAGAGCTGCACAGGGCTGGAGACAGAATGGACACGTCCATGTTGTGACGTGGAACATGGACAGTGTGTGAAGGTGCTGGGGACTCTGCCACTTACGGCATGTGGGCAAGGCAGCCGTGCTAGGGGACATGGGCTGAATGCCAATAGCAGGTTTGTTCCAGCTGTGTGCTCACTGGAAACAGCAAGCTGAAATCACAGTCACACCGATGTCAACACCAAAAAGGAAAATAAAAGCCCACAAAGTAATGTGGTAGATGAAGCACGACATTTCTCTTGACTTACTGCTCAGCACTTTATGGGAGTTTTAGGTGTTTCTACCTTAATGAAAGTCAAATTTCAGTCTTGAAGCATCACTTCAGTATGAAAAGTAGAAGTGCTTCACACAGAGCAAGCTGCTTAAACTTTTAATTTTATTCAAACAACATATATATTTTGGCCATGGTTCTTTGCTGAATTCATCATAGATTCTGGTTTGGTCAGCCTGAAACTGCATTTTTCAGTGCATAAAACATTAATGGCACATTTTTACCTGGCTCTACCGAGGATACTGTGTGAACCACTTCTTTGCTATACCTCAGTAGCTAGGACACATCTGTTCTTTGGGATCCAAGCAGCTCTGAGATGGGTCATCTCTAGTTCCAAACCCAATATTCATTTGCCCATGGTGAACGTATTTCTTCATCAGTCACACAGGATTTTTGCTTCTTTCAAAGTATGTCTTTTGTAGCAGATTTTTATGCAGATTTTTATGCAAGAACTTATTACTAGGTTGTTTTCTATTGATGCAGAGATATCTTTCATGCAATTTGCATCCCATTAACAGCTTCATAAGAGACGATCCTGATTCTAATGGCTCTGCACAATAAGCCAATAAAGCCAAATATGGAAGGGATTATGGAATTCATTGCCATTATATCCGTGAAACGGCTTGTACGTTCAAAAGAGAGGCATCGACTCTTCTGACACTTAAGGTTAGTCCTAAGAGTTACTACTACTGATATTTTCCAGCAGTGCTTTAATTGTCTTTTATCTCCTGTTGGTCACCCTCTCCATGTTCTTGCACCAGCAGCAGAAACCGAAGGGGATCACCAGCCTGTGGGAACCGCTGCCTGGCAGGTGGATACCCTGCACAGCCTGCCGTGTGGAAAATGCTGCCGGATTGAAGCATGGCACCAAAACTGGGACTGTTACATCGTTTCTGTAGTGCTGGAATAACAATGGAAGCTGCTTTGGGGCAAGTATAGGTGCTAGCCAGTGTCTCTGCCACCGATACCTTCCCGTAGGCATATTTACACCCCATGCATTCCCTGTAGGAAAGGCCAGATGTCTGCACTCAGCCTTTCAGATCTGCTGCCTGTCTTTGATGCTGTTGGTGCGGCGTAGGCTGGTGGGCAGACTCGCCAGCCATGGAGGATGAATACTCTCTCCCCTGTGTCAGAGTTTCAATCCTTAGCCTCAGGGGTTTCTTATCGAGTTTCGTAAACAGGGGATTGGAAGTGAAAGGCAGACCTCAGAATCCGGCCTCCCGCTGCCAGAGACCCTGCAGCTCTGCTGAGCGGTGCGATGGGGTGCCTATGCTGGGAAACAGCACTGGGCGATGGGAAGGTTTCTTGTCCGGTCCCTCAGGGAGCACATTTGTACATTGTTTCTTAGGTTTCAGGTTTAGAAAACTACTGCTGTAAAGGATGAGATGGCAGAGGAAAGACGCTCATGGGAAGCTGGTTTGGAGGAAAGAGGGAGCATGGTGGGGGAGAGAAAAGCGACAGTCCAGAGCATGGTGGGACCTGAATACAACTGACTTTTCCCTGCTTCCACCAGATCCTCCCTTGTTTTCTCCTGCTTCATTGGGGAACAGCAGTCCTGGGCCAGCTCAGCCGTCTGGCTCCCTTGTGCCTTCTCTTTTGCTGCAGGACGTGGCCTGAAGTTGTCATACAAATTCATATAACTGTCCAGGCTCCTGGGAAATACATGAAAGGGCACTGTCTCTTGAACTGTGGCAATGCCCAGACCACGTTCCCTCCCAGCGCACATGTAATGCTCTGCATGTTGTTAACTAGCTCAAGGTTTTCGCATACTTGGTTGCCTAATAGAGAGAGTTTCTTCCGTCTGCAACAAACAGCACTCAAAAAAGTTTTTTTACCTTCTTTGGTAACGTTCCTACATGCTCTTCCTCTGTTTCAATCGCTCGGCCATTATGGGCCTTCAGCATATTTTGTTTGTATGTTGTGGGCTGCGTTTTCAGCTTCACGGTTATCAGTGTTGCCTTTATGCCTCCATTCGATTTAGAGGTGGCTCATAAACGCAACGTGCCTGTGGAGCCAGCCACTCAAACAGCTGCTGAGCATGCAGCGGGAGGCCTTCGGAAACGTAGAAATTATGAGATGGATGTACTCTCAAATGAGCTCGGCAGAACCTTCCCCAGTACAGAGGTCCCCTGTTCGCTGCCCCCCAGCTGGCTGCTGCCGCCACCCCTCCTCAGCGCGGCAGGTCACAGTGCTCAGGCACACACGTGCAGTGGGCTCATCCTCTTGGGCTGCTGTGGATGGAGCAAATCTGGTGTTGCCAGGCCACGGCTGGCTCTGGCACTGCAAGACATGTTTTGGTGTGCTGGAGCTGGAGATGACCTCCGGGGGCTCAGACAGGCCCGTAGGGTACGGGTCACCTGCTCCATCTTCTGCGAGTGTGTGCTGTAGGGGACGTTGGATGCCTTGCAGCCCCTTCTGGTAGTGGGATGTCAGCGAACAGCATTTAAAACTTCCTCTGCACATACACCTGTGAAAGGGTTTTTTGCAGTCAAAATTGAGCACTGACACCTTTTTTTTTCAGCAATGTTTTCAGAGTTGTGCCGTATTCACACAAGATCTGTTTTCCTTTATTTTCATTAAGTGGCTGGTGTTGCTGCTACCAGCCTTTGAGACAGCAGCACCATGAACAGATGACCTGAGGATTTTTCCATTTGTTGCAAAGCACTGAACAGACGTTCCCCTTCCTGAGACCCTCAGAGTGCACTGACTGGGCTTGGCAGTGGCGGGGGCTGGGTCCTGACTTCACATCTGCATGAGGGGCTGAGTCAGCCCAGATGTGATGTCTTCTGATTCATGCTCTGATGTCTTCTGGCCCCTCATGTCAACACATGGCATGGCTTTGACTTGAAGCACAATCCCTTCATGGATGTACCACTGGCTGCCTTGGGGTAGGCCTGTACTCAGGAGGGTGCTCAGCACCCTCCCAGGGTGTAGGATGTCTGGCAACCATGTCTGCTCCCCTCAAAATGCAATTTTCACTGCCACAGGATTTTGCACTAACCCAAGCTTTTGTGCTTCTTAAATTTCTAGCATCTGTAGGGTGTAACTTTATCAAACACTAAAAAAGACAGTTCAGCCAGCTTCAACATGTCCCTCCTTTGTTTTCCTTTCCCTTTCTCTCACACTTCAAATTTTCCTTTTCTCTGGACTGTATATGTGGTTTACCCTTCACCTTTTCCTTCTACAACTCTATTATGGTGATGCCTAGCAAAGATCAGGACCCTATTAGCACAGCCAACAAAAATGCTCTCCAAAAACCCTGACTATAAAGTGCCTTTTTTTGAAGTTTCTGCTTTGATTACTTCTTTCACCAATTTTCCTTCCATCTTTTTTCTGGGTATCTCTCTGCTTCCTTCCTTCCTTCCTTCCATCCATCCTTCCTTCCTTCCTTCCTTCCTTCCTTCCTTCCTTCCTTCCTTCCTTCCTTCCTTCCTTCCTTCCTTCCTTCCTTCCTTCCTTCCTTCCTTCCTTCCTTCCATTCTTCTCCTGTCTTCTTTTATTTCCATCTTTTCTCCTGTTCTCTGGCACTTTTTGCTCCTTGTCTTCCCCCTTATCCCTCATTCCTGGCTTCTGTTTCCTTAATTTTCCACTTTCTATATCTCCCCCGTAGCCTCTAAAACCATCCCTTATCTATTGGCTTCTGCATCAGACGTTTGCACCCCCTTGCTGACTCTGCCAGCATCTCAATGCCCCAGCAGCACGTAGAAAAGACAGTGAAGCTCAGTGGCCTCTTCTCCTTCAGTCTCATGGCAGAAGTAAGGCACATTTTCCTTTCCTCCCCACAGACAGAGGTACAAAAGCTCACTGGGATCTCCTGCCTCTACGCACTGGAGCAGATACTTGCAGAAATTGCTCCCAACTTCCCTTGCAAGCTGAGGAGCAACATGTCAAGATTTCCTCCATCTCAGAAGCATGGGACTAAGGAGCTGGGAGGAGCAGCATCACTGAAATGTTTCTTTTTTCTTTCCCCTACCTACCCCTCTGTTAGCAGCCAGAGAGGAATACAAAAGCCTGTCCTGGGAAGGTTTTGGTGGAGCAGCCAGTGAATTCAAGGGCTGGCTGATCTTGCTTTCCGACAGGAGACAGAGATGGCCTAGCCAGGCTGCAAAGCAGCAAGAGACCCATATGGGGGGCATGACATTTCTCACAGTCCAAGACCTCCTCCACCTAATCTGGCCCAGCTGTGCCCCCTGCAAGGTCGATGTGGAGAGCAGGCACCCACGTGTCTGTGTGGTGGCCCCACTTTGCTCAGCAGGGTTAGCCACCTCCAGTGCCAAGTTAGTGGGCACAGAGCCAGCATTCATCCTTAGAAGCCCTTCCAGCACTGGGACAGCATCCATGGATTTTGCCTTAATCAACACATGTCTTCGAGGGTTGCCCTTGGTAAAGAATACTTCAGCAAAATGATTATTTTCATTACAGTTAGCATACAGTTTTCCAAACACTTGGTACTGTTTAGGTTTATGCTTCAGACCACAACACAGAATCATAAAATCATAGAATGATTTGGGTTAGAAGGGACCTTAAAGATCATCTAGCTGGGGCAGGGACACCTTCCACTAGATCAAGTTGCTCAAAGCCTCATCCAACATGGCCTTGAACATTTCCAGGGATGGGGCATCCACAACTTCTCTGGGCAACCTGTTCCAGTGCCTCACCACTCTCATTGTAAAAAATTTCTTCCATATAGAAGAACTTTTTGACTTACAAGTCAAATGCTCCTTGGTATAACTTCCTTTAGCTACGATTTTATTTCTTTGTGTGCTTCTGATAATCCTCTCTAACATTTTCCATTGTGGCATTTCAATGGAAGGCTTTTGTATTTGCTGGCTGAAACCAGGGCTGACATGCACACGGAGACAAGGTGGGAGCTTTTTGGGGTGGCTTTCTGGGGGGTTTTCAGGTGGGTTACGCAGCTTTTACCATTCAGGACGTTGGTTGTGCGCAGATGCCCCAGACTTTGAGGAGCAGAGAGTTGCAGGACTGCTCTTGGTGGAAAGACCAGCTGATGGGCTCAAGAGTAGAGCTGTGGCCTCAACAAGTTACATTTCTGTTTGCAGTGTCACTTCCTACCACGCTTGCAACTGAGGCAACTGTTTGTGCTGTCATCACGTTTCTCCTGCTGGAGCTTCCTGGCTGGGACACAGCAGCAGTCCCGGCGGGGCGCGGCGCCACTGCCCGGGCGCTCAATGGAGTCCGACGTGCTGACGCTGCCCTTCTGCTCGCTGGGTTTCCTGCCCGAGCTCTTCACTGCTCCCAGCGTGCTGCCAGAGGGACTGCCAGCTCCGGACGTGGCCTCCACGACGGACGGTCCCACAATTGCCGGGCACAGGCCGACAAAAAGGCCCCTCTAGCACAGGTCCAAACCCAGCTCTTCCTCGTGAAGCCCTGAAAATGTAGGAATACTAATAGGAATGATAGTTGTCAATAAAATCACAAGCCATGCCTTATTTTAGATTTCAAATTCAGCTGCGAGGAACGAGCACAGAGGTCTGGCTGGATGGTGCTCCGCAAAATGGTGGAAATACTGTCCCTTCTTGCAGGGGGAGCAAGGCTCCTTGATGCTGGTGAGCCACGCGTTGCTCTCTGACACATTGCCCAAAATTCACAGAAGGAATTATTGGTACTACTGATTTCTTTTATTAATACTGAAAAGAAAAACTGAGCATTTCCTGTGTATGTAACGTTCTGCTCACCTGTGTGATCTGTAGCTCGTGTCCATCTGTGCGGTCTCTGCAGCTGTTTCCCTGTTTCGTCATTTCCATCGTAAAACTTACTTACAGAATCTGGTGTTGTGTGTTTTGCTTGCAAGACCATGTCAGGCAGGTCTGGTTTGAAATATTTGTCCTGTGGTCTCACATTTGTCTGTGAGATTTCCCCAAACACGATAGTTTCTAGTGACTGCTCTTCTTGGATCTTCTCTTTAGGAGAGGAAGCAGAAGAGCTGGAAGGAAGCGTGAAAGGTCCTTTGTGTGGGGCTAGAGACAAGTGTCGCTCACACCACGCAGAGACCAGATCAACCCTCGCCTCTGCATGCATCTGCTCTGAGCTGCAATCCGCACCCACTTCTGCCTCCACAAACACAGAGGTGCGGAGGGGATCCCAGTTGCCATACGATAAATTTGGTCCTAATTTCCTTCTGGGAACTGGCCTTAAGAGAGGCTCCTTGCCCATTCAGGTACATGCTTCTCGCCCATGTCCTTGCATACCTGCTGATCCAGCCCCTTCTGCTCACCACCAGCCTGGTCCCCCACTAACACAAGCAAACACAGCCCAGGGAGGAATGAGCCCACTTTTTTCAGCACAGGAAGACAGGTCCTGCACCTCATCTGCACTTGCCTCTAGCCACGCCAGCGAGTGGGGTGCGTGTGAAATCTCATCTAACAAAAATACAGCTAGGCAATATTTTATTTATGGTTGGACTCGATGATCTATAAGGTCTTTTCCAACCTAGAAATCTAGAAATCTATGACATATATAACAATGCATGTTGCATTGATGAGCTTAGTGTCAAATCAGTACATAGAGTTAACAAGAACCCAACAAATGGTAAAACAAGTGAACATACCCGAGCCTGGGTGTTTTACACAGTGCATGATGGCATCCAAGGCTTAAGTTCAAGGGATTCAGCCTACAGCATTTATTTAAAAATTTGGCGTGCTTTTACCTGTGCCACAAGCCCCCATTCTTGGATAATCTTCAAGTGTTTAAGGTCAGGAGGCACTATTCTGGCCATGTATTCTGCTGTACCAGTAGGAGGCTGGGTCATGAGAAAAGAGAAATTTGTTTATCTGGTGAAGGGAGAAAGGAAATGTCTCTAGAGGAGAGATAGGATTCAAATGGGATTGCTGAGGACTACCAGAGCTGCTGCTTTGCATTTTAACTTCAACCGAGAGGGAGTTTCCCTTTCCTGTGTCGAGTGCTAGGCTTTGCGGGCTGCCAGGCAAATATCTGACACAGATTTCGTGTGATGAACTGTGAAAGTCTAAGGTGGCAAATAGAGAGTCCTGGGAAGAGAAGGCGGCTAGAGGGGAAGAGGTTAATAAACAGAGAGGGCTACAAAATCCTGGAGGACTTTAAAGGGAGGGCTAACATGAATTGGAAGACAATAGAGCTGCATTTCTAGCCACTTAAGGGAAGGCAGGGAACTGTGGGTGTTGGGGATATTATATGGAGAGACAGGCATTTGAGGCAAGGAAGCAAACAGGCAGCATTTGCCACACCAGGACAGTCCCTATAGGAGACGAGAGTGGAGGCTACCATGAAGGTAAAAGAGGAGAAGAAGTGAGTGTGAAGATGTTTATTCAGAGCCATGGAGTTGCTCAGTAACCTGCAAGAGGAAACCCGTAGCAGCAGGTTCCCAAGGGCTTGCAACAAGATGTCACTTTTGTCTGCGGGACATCACCAAGTAGGCTGCAAGCAAATTCTACCATCATCCCGTTGTATTAATCTGACTCGAGTCATGCTGGCTTTATGTCTTCCTGTTGCCCTCTTTTTTCTACCCAAAGCTATTTCATTAGCTAAAAATACAGTTACTCTGCTTGGTTCAGTTGTCCTCATGGAGACACGGCCCTCAGTGTTTACGATGTTCAGAGGCAGACTGTGAGTGGAATTCCAAAGCTTATCCAGACCTAGAAATTGTTAGAGGTGGGGCTGGCAGGATCACTGGCTGGCCTGGCTGCTCCTCCCCGAGCCCCAGGTGGGATAAAGTGACTAATGCTTTTTGCATTAGCACTCAAAAAACCTCTAATGCTGGATATTCTTCAACTCTCCAGGCAACCTACACCAGCGCTTAACTGTTCTTGCTCTTGGAAGGGTTTTTAGCATAGCTCCTTTGCTCTAATTTAACACTGTCACTCTAGCACCCTAAAGGGACTTACAAACAAGATTATTCCCTTCCTGGCTTATATGTTAGATGACCACTACCATGTCTTCCTGCTCCCACACTTTGGTACAGACAATCTTACCAATACGACTTTTCAGTTTTATTCATCCTTTCCCCCTCGACACCTTTTCTGGACCATTGCCATTGTTCTCCTCTGCAGTTTCTGCAGTCAGCTCAGTCTCCCTGAGCTGCAGTGGCCAAAACTGCACAGATGACACTTCATATGAAGCCTTGACAGCATAGACAACAGGGGAAGAATGGTTTCCTGTTTGTCACAGACTGCACTTCTGTTTGTACACCTCATTAGAGCACTTTCATTTTTTACTGCAGCATGACCACGCTCATTCATGTTGAGCTGTCATCCCTAGATCTTCTTCTGCAGAACTGCTGCTGTGCTGGTTGTTCCCCAGTTGATCTTGTAGTCCTTGACGACGCCTACACAAACGCAGAGCTCTGTGCTGTTCCTACTGAATGGTGCTTCTCTTCCCGTCCTTCTCCCCCATTTGTCAAGATTGTTTTCCATTCTCCTCCTGTTCTCCAAAGCACTTGTTCTTCATGGTGTCCTGTGCTAATTTAATAAGTGTTCCCTACTCTTGTTTTTTTTTTTTTCAAAGATATTAATGAAAATACTGTATGCTGCCAGACATAAAACAGATGGCCTCAGACTTCATTTGATACATACTGCCAGTTTGACAGTGAAGCATTTATAACTGCTCTATAGTCTGGTTTTCCAACCAGCTGTACACTCCTCTAATAGCAGTTTCTTCTAAGCCGTGTTTCTTTACTTGGTTTATGAAAGTGTCAGGTGAGACGATGGTAAAAGCCTTTTTAAAATCAAGATCTAAGACCTACTGTAGAAGGAAATTAGATTGATTTGATGTGATTTGTTCTTGTCAAATCAGTGCTCACTGTTCCTTGTCTGCTTGTTGTCTTCTAGGCGCTGGAAAATAGTTTATCCAATTACCACTTCCAGTATTTTTCCAGGAATTGAAATTAATCTGCCTGATCTCCGATTCCTGGCTCCCCCTGTCCTCTGCCCTTTCACAGTAGGTGCTAGATTAGCCTTTCCCAGTGTGCAGAAGCACATCTCCCCCCATGCCCCCCCCCCGACTTCTGTGCCAATGGTGACAAGCGGGCTGCAGCTGCTTTCCCCAGTATGGCAGAAGGCTTTTAGGGCTTGTCAGTTGGAATATTTCTGACTTATTTAGACACTGTCTGACCTCCTCATTCTTTCTTGCAGCCGGTATTCTCACTCACAGACTGTTTATGCCGGTTATATTAAACGGGGCACCTCTGAGCAAAGACCAAAGGAGAAAAGTATCAAACACTTTCACGTTTGGCATCATCACTCCGTATCTCCTCCTCATGCAGCTCAGCTCTTTCTTTGGCCCTCCTGTTGCTACTGGTGCGTAAGCTTCACGCCCACTGCTTGTTGCATCACTTACTTCTTTCTCATGTTGTTCCTCCATGCTTAGGCTGTTCTTTCGTGCTTAGTAACATGACCTAGTTCCACTTTCTGTGTGTTTCCTCTGCACTTCTGAAACTAATGAGGAGCTCGTGATTTAGCTAGTTGATATTTTACTAGCTTCCCTTAGCACTTGTGCTAAGTTGCCCCAGTGCTGAGCAGCTCACAAGTAGTTCTGTACCGTATCTTTTGTGACTGCCTTTCATACAACTTCCTCAGAGCACTGCCGACTCTCCAAATGTCCTTTCTGCCACGGATTTGTTCCTCTGGGCTTGTGTTTACTAACACCATGAGTTAGCTAAAGTCTGTCTCCTCAAAGTCCACTGTTTTGTCTTTGGTCGTTTTTTTTCCCCTCGCCTCCTTTTCTAGAAATCATGACTGCTGCCACTTCAAGGTCACTCTCACCCCAGTTGCTTTTCACCTTCACTTGCAAAACCAGTTCCCCTGTATTAGTTAGAACAACATTTTGCAGAGTAGCTAGCCAGGAAGAAGCTAGAGAGATGGCAGCTGCAGTCAGTTCAGGGAAGGGCACAGACAGAGTACCAGAATAGAGCTAGACAGAGAAGCCCCTGCATATTTAGCACTTAGTTGTGTCAGGAAAAATTAGTATTACCTTTCACAATTATCTGCCCCTGCCTACGAACTTGTCATTAGTTTCCAGGACATGTGGCTAATAGTGGTGGAAATATTTGTGTTATTTGTGTAAAATGTGAATACTACAAGCATGTTATTAAAATACTTGTCAGTTCTGTCTGTCTGTCTTGGGACTTTTTAATGGTCTTTGTACAATGAGAGGACTTAGACCTTACAAACATGTCTAAATTCCATGTGTAGTAACCATATAGTTAGAGTCTTCTTTATTCAAGTATGCGATGACATTAAAGTGTGTTTTTAAACATGGAGGCTCAGGTCAAGCAGAGCTGGTTTGTCACCATTGCAGCATTGAGGAGTCCTTGTGATGAGCCAGAGCCTCCAGCTTCTCAACAGCCAACCAAGACACATCTGGCCTTCAAGACCAGATTAATCTTTTCCAGCCAACATTTTCCAGTGCACTGTTCCTGGTAACGTCTCACTCTAGCTGCAGGAGTACTAGAAGAGCTTTCTTGTGCGAAACTCCAAGCTAAAAACTTCCTTTTGGGAACTGCTTGTCCTCTCTTCTTTGCTGCCGTCCCACATGAGCTGACCCTCTTGCAGCCTGGGGCTGTCCCCAGGTGGCTGCCCCTGTGCTCTCCTGGAAAAGCCCACCTGAGCGGGGTGAAGGCAAGTTGGATTTTGGCTGTCGTCTGTGGCTCTGGCATGTTCCTGCAGACACCTGAGATATTTGTCTCTCAGTATTATTGGCAGGGTGGCCGGTAACTCTGCTGTAAGTTACTTTAACATTATTGATTTCATTACTTCACTGTAGTTTTGCTTCACTACATCAAGTCTTGGTGTTAGGGTGAAGCAATAACTAATTAATTCAGTACAAATGATGGGTTTTTTTATGGGGCACTCATAACCAAAGAGAATTCCCGAAGCTCCCATGGATGTCTGCCCAGAGACCGAGGTGGTTTCTAAAGGAGCTGTCGACTTTAACGCTTCAAATAATCATATGAGTACAACTTTATAATGCTCCTCTCTTGATATAAAGAAAAGGTATAAAGGCATATAAAGATATAAAAAGAAAACACTCTTTTGCTGTTATAGAAGACCTATGATGAACCATTGATAGCTAGTATCCTTGCAGGCAGTCTGATTTCTGTTCTTTACCTAGCAATTGTTGAATGGATGCGTCCTCCAATGGTTGCTCTTTGAGTCATAGGAAGCTCCCTGAAAAAGTGGAGAGAACTTCAGACCTCAAGGAGAATAAACTAATCACAAGTGGCTGACAGGGTGAGCCATGGCGCTAAGTGCTGTATATTCTCCTATGTAGATGAGTCTCAGAAAAACAATTTCTCATTAAAAAAAAAAAATAATTACTAAGTGCTGTCACAGTGCATCCTTCTTTTCTGGTCTAATTCAGAATTGATTGTCATCAGTTGGAGAACACTCCTGCTTGTGCTCTCAGACTTTGGATCAGACTTTACAGTGCTTCAAAAAAGCTGTGAAAAAAAGGTGGGAAGATTTGAAAGGCTTCCCCATAAAGACGTGGATAGGTAATGTATTTATTTTCTAAACTCATACCTAGAGGCTTAGACAACTGGCATATTTACATTAACCAAATGGCATTCTGGTTAAAAGAAATCACACTGCTGGTAAGCAGAGAACCCTCTGAACTTATAGCTCATCTTCCCTGAAGTAAAATCAAAAGTCACAGTGTCAGCTCATCGTTTCAAGCTTCCTAAAACAAAACATCTATTAAAAGTAATTCACCTCAGGCAAAAGCATGTTGTAACAGACAGGCTTTCCACTGCTCCTCTGAGAATGCCCGGTTGCCCAAAACCCTGCACCTATCCCCTACTGCTCAGATCTCCCACTGACTTTGCCAAGAGAGCACTGAAAGCCACGCATCGGTCCCAGGACTCAGCATGCTATTGGCACTTTTGCAGAAGTAGCTGGAAGGACAATTTACCCTAATTCTTCCCTACTGATTTTTTATTCCAATAATTCAGTTCTTGTCCATGCTGAAGAATTAGTTCACCAAAGAGCTGACCTTGTAGGACACCGAAGCATGCTGGAGAGAAAATAATTCCTATGTAATAAATATATAAACAAACAAACAAGCAGTTCCTGCTCCCCAGTAATGTGTGATATGCATTCCAAACTTACATTTAACACCTTTCAAAACTAAGCCATGAAGGGGAGGCCTGACTTTGCTAACACTGTTTAGAGTGAAAAGCCAGCATGGAAAAACCTAACTGAAAATGCATTGAAAATACTTTCTTAAAAATAAGACTCATAAAAAGCAAACTGGAATATAAACCCAATTTTGCAATAGTACTTTGCAAACTGTCTTGATTTTGGAAGGACGCAGAGCACACGCTAAGATCAGCTGCCTGCATAGACT
The DNA here is from genome assembly GCF_009769465.1 of Tauraco erythrolophus. Lineage (NCBI taxonomy): Eukaryota > Metazoa > Chordata > Aves > Musophagiformes > Musophagidae > Tauraco > Tauraco erythrolophus. Next base: position 87,457,204 of record NC_141466.1, on the reverse strand, counting down.
ATTTTATAATAAATGGCAGGGCATTTTTCATCCCTAGCACAATCTCCAGCCATACAGTACTTTTATTTATTACCAGAGCATTCAGCAGCAATGAGAGCTGAAGTGAGAAAGGAAACGGCTTCAAGAACATGGCAAGAATCCCATAAAGTTAAGGGAGTGAAATGGGGAAAGGTACTTTAAAAGTACAGGTGGTTGGTGTAAATTATTGAACATTTGAAACGTTTTCCCTTGGTAATTTTAATCACATTGTGAAATCAGTCACTCATGCTTTTGTGAAACACTTGATTTATCGGAAGCTTTACGCTATTAGCTGCAGCTCAGGAGCCAGCCCTGCACTCAGCACTACGGGCAGGGCACACTGGGCATAGCAGCATGCTGAGGCTGGCTCAGAGCCTCCACTGCCAAACACCCACCGCCATAACATCAATGGTGATAATCCAAAATGGGACGCTGAAGCACTGAAGTTGATCCATGAGTCCCATGGGGACACCAAAGAGCATCCTCAAAGCCACCTCTGCCTCTGAGGGGGATGTGCTCACCTGCAGAGTTGGGCTGGGCTGAAGGCTGTCGGTTGGTGGTTGGATCTCCTTTGCTTCAGGCAGGAAATGAGCTGAGCATGTCTCAGTGTGAAGCATCTCTGACTCTTTTCAGAGATGCCTGCTGGGGGCTGGCCACCTCCTGGGTGTGCTGCTCCAGGGCCAGGGCCACCCGAGGGAACGTGGACCACAGGAAGATGGCCCAGGAATGAAGATGATTTTGTAGTATCCCAGGGAAATTGTGCCTACAGAGAGCTGGAAGGGCATCTCGGGATGGTTTGTGCAAGATGAGTACTGTCAGACACATAACGGTGCTTCACAGGCTTGGTCACATTTCCCTCCACACTGATTCCACCTCTTGCTGTTCTTCAAGCACTGACTTATTTTTCCATGTAATTTGGAGATTTCTCTTGTCTTTGTTATCTAAGAATAACTCATTTATTTTCACTGATGTCTTTTCTTACCAAAAGAAGAGCTGTTGGTTAGCAAATGCTATCAGATCTCACCCATAGCATGTCACAGTGAACGCTAAGGTGGTTTAGACAAACAAGGGTTAGGATAAGCAGGCGACATTTCAGCGTGTTTAATACATGAACATATCTAATGCCCATCAAATGACTGGACCTCATTTCTGATAAGCAAGCTCTTAATAGACAGGTTTTGGCTGCACAGACATTGTGTGAAGTTCTTTGTAAGGACTTTGGGTAGACTGACACCATCTCTGTGGTTGTACAGCACTTTGCACAGTGGGGTGTTGGATGTGGTAGCAAAGGATGACAAGGTTTCATGTCTGCCTAAAAGCAAGGGAGTACTGGATCTCTGTTCTACTTGGGCGACCTTGCTGCTGCCAGCTGCCATAGCTGATGGCAAAATTTTCCTCATCCATTTCTTTTCTTTTTTTTTTTCCTCTTAATTGACTTAGTTGGCCTTCCAGAAACTAAAGGCCAGATCTTTGGCTAGGAGTTTTGTCTTTGACATTAACGAAGTAGCATCTGGTCCTTAATGTTCAATATTTGAACCGCTCAGGCTGCCTGAATCCTAATTCAGCTATTAACACGGGTCTGTAGGAGGCATAAGCGCAGTGGGCTTGATGAGGCAGCTTTTTGCCTTTTTCCTGGAACAGATCTGGCAGATCCATAGACTGAAGGATTTCTCCTTTTCCCTGTCATCATCCTCCGTACAGGGAAATCCTTCCCTTCCCTCCCTTTGGACTGCCCAGCGAGGTCGGCGCTGTCTTTTCAAGTTCCCAAGGGACAGAGATGACAGCCAGGCAATGAAAAAGGCAGCACGACTGGGTACCTCTTATCCAACCTACCTCCTCCCCAAACACCAAATTCACCTTGTTGGTGGTGCAATTTACCACAACACAAAGACTGCCCTGAACACCATTAAGAACACAAACGATGCCCAGCGAGCCTGAGGAGCGGGGGATAAGCAGTTCCTTTGCAGCCCACTTCTTCCTGGCCCCAGCACGTGTTGCACAGATGATGCTCTGCTGCGCCATGTTTGCAAGCTCTCAAAGTTGCATTTATTTTTTTCTTAATCTTAGCAATATAGCTGCAGACTTAAAACATAACAGACATTTAGAAACTGTATGACTTTCCCTAACTGTCTGTAACAGTTTCAAGATAAGTCATTTTGAAAAGAATTACTTTAGACGGAGACTGCTTCAAACCAGACCTTTGTACTTCTTGTTTTTGCTTTTATCTTGGCACAGATGCTTACCCTCTCTCTAGCTCCTTTGTAGAGTTCATTATGCAAAGGCAAAGGAGCTACACTAACGTTGTAATTTTGTTTGGCAAGGTGAGCCGCAAAACATCTGCTGTGTCATGCCTTTTTATTACTGTGCAAGAATTGCCAAAGCAGCCTAAAGGAGGAATCAAGGACATGATCGTTGCGAGGAAAAGAGGAAACGGTCCAGTTTTACAACATCAGGCTTGTAACCACTTGCGGTAGAGAGTTTCAGAACTGGTTTAATTTTAAATTATTTTCTTACCAACCGACAGCAGCTTCAAAGTGACTTGTGTTTAATACCACCACTTTCTGATCCACATGGAGCCATTTTTCAGTGCCCTGGCCATCAAAGCCCTGCCTGTGCAGCGGGCACTGTGTGGGCAGGGACTGCCCCATCTTCTCCCTGTGCAGGGAGATGGCAGTGGTAAAGCCAGCCCCAGCCAAAAGAGAAAGCCTCCTCGGCCAGGCACCGACATCCCTTTTCCACTCCACGGAGGGCAGCATGTCACACCTTATTCTGCTCATGCTCCAAGAGCAAAACCTGTACTTCTCAGTCTAGACAACCTGTAATCAGGCGAGAGAAGAGCAGACGAAGGGAACAATTAATGGATGTGATCTCAGCCTCCCTTAGCCTGCCCTAAAATTCTCTGAGGACTGGCTTCTGTGGGAGCAGAGATGAGCCCGGCTGGATCCACACCTCCACTGAGGCCACCTGTGCCATGGGTGTCCCGCTCCATCCCCATGCTGTCAGTTGAAGGGGATCAAGGAAAGGATCTAGCTTAAAAACAACCCAAAAGATACATTATTTATAACTCAGTCCCAGATGTAAGCTGCTGTGCAGCCCCATCGCAGGGGTGGGTGTGAGCCAGAAGCCCGAGAGAGTCAGAGGAAAGGCAGTTTTCGCTATATGACAACATGGCCCGTTGCAACATCTCCCGGGTGCTTCGTAACGCCTCCGAGCCCGCCTGAAACTCTGGAAACAGCCTGAGAGAAGCGGCTGTGTTGGAAGGAGGTCTAGCATCCCCAAGGGAAGCAAACCCTGACACGGCCGGTAGCTGCCCACCCCACAGCTGCTGCCTGCACCTTGCCAAGGATGGGCAGGGGTGGCGGGAAGGAAAAGGGGCTACGTGGCAGTGATGGTAGGGAAGGGCATAACTCCATTCACCGCTCGTTCCCAGATTAGGCGAACATTTGGAGGGGGGCAGAGAGGAGAAGAGGAAGGGACATTTGTCTGAAAGTGTTAAAAGAGGTAATGAAAGTGTGGTGATGCCAGCCGCTCGTTGCATGGCACGGAAACACAGGGGCAAAGCCACCCTTTTTGTTAAAGCCAGGGTATCTGTTGCGCGGAGAGGTGACCACCCCCACGGCCAGCACCCACCATCCAGTGTCCAGTGTCTGCTCATGGCAGAGGCTGGGGGGATCGCTGGAGGGAGATGTGATGGGAGACATCCGTGGGGGGTGTCATTACTGATCTGTCATCACAGGCTGTCTCAGGCACAAAGAGGCACTTCTGTGAGCTGGGAAAGCACCCAGAAAGGAGAACTGGCAATGTTTCCCTCTCTGGTCAGTTTGCTCGCCATTAGCATTTTCATACCTTCCCTCTTCTAAATAAATGCACTTTCTGTATTTCAAACTTCCAAGAAGCGATAAGCAGCTGGGGACGAATGTCTAGGGGAAAGGGACAAGGCAAGAATGTCTTGAGAGATGCCCCAGCCTCGGGTGTGCTTCCGTCCCCCTGAAGGCTAACCCTCTGCCCAGGCACTGCCCAGGAAGGCGACGAAGATAATTCGAGGGTTGGAGCACCTCTCCTATGAAGAGAGGCTGAGAGAGTTGGGGCTGTTCAGCCTGGAGAAGAGAAGGCTCCAGGGTGGTCTTATTGCAGCCTTCCAGTACTTAAAGGGGGCCTACAAGAAAGCTGGAGAGGGACTTTTTACGAGGGCGTGTAGTGATAGGACAAGGGGCAATGGCTTTAAACTGAAAGAGGGGAGATCTAGATTGGATATAAGGAAGAAATTTTTTACAATGAGGGTGGTGAGGCACTGGAACAGGTTGCCCAGAGAAGTTATGGATGCCTCATCCCTGGAAATGTTCAAGGCCAGGTTGGATGAGGCTTTGAGCAACCTGTTGTAGTGGAGGGTGACCCTGCCCATGGCAGGGAGGTTGGAACTAGATGATCTTTGAGGTCCCTTCTAACCCAAACCATTCTATGATTCTACGATTCTGTGAAACCTTGCTGTCCCACTTAGCGCTGCCTTCAGCCCCGCATATGACAGGTATCCAAAGCAAGGCAGTGACACTAAACATGCCCTTTCAAAGGATGAAATGCAGAAGAACCTTTTCCAACTATCAGCTTTTCATAAGGCAGACAAAGGACCAGAGAGGCCGTCTCAGCGGGCCTGCTCTCCTCCCCCCCGGGGCAGGACGCGGACGGGACGCCAGCCCCAAGGGGCAGCCTCCCAGGCAGGAGAGGGGCCGTGCGGAGCACCTGCTCTTGGTATGATCCCGCTGTGGTCTCCATGGATTTTATAAAAAAGCAACCACTGCGGAAACCTGTCACTTAAGTTTAATATCCTGTTGTCTGTGACGGTGCAGTCCTTTTGGGAAACTCAGTCCTGGTGGTTAAAAATAAAGCAGCAGGGTGGAAAGAGTGAGACAAACAGCTCTGCCCCCATGCACCCAAGCCAGCACACCTACAGTCCTCCAAGTCTGGTTGCACTCAGCCCAGATCAACTCAGTTCCTCCCAGGAACACTGTGCTGAAACCACTTGTAAGTGTGTCCCAGAACAGTATCATCCTCAGCGTTTACCTGTGGTTGATATGGAGTTACAGTGACGTGAGACGTGCCTTTGGCTGCACCAGGCCATTTTAAAGTTGAGGCAGGTATTAGACATGAGACAGAACATGTTGTCCATGCAGGGAAACTCCTTTATACATATTCAAGCCTTGGGACTGGCGTAAGGTAGAGACATTTTTGGAGCAACGTGCTTCATGCAACACATTTAAAATGCAGACTCGGCTTAAACGCCTGAAACGTTGATGCACCTAAAATCACCGGTGCACCTAAAATCAGACCTACAGGAACTCCATTTCCTCTGAGTGCCTTGTAACTGACAGATTTAACCATGTATGGGTGGAAATATTCTTGATCTCCAGTGATCAAAGGCTGATCTCGGAGAGAAAGAAAAAGCAAAACCTCAAGAAGCAGCAGGATGTGCAGGGCTTAATTTTTATCATTTAATACTTATTTGAACAGACCCAGTGGTATAAAAAAGTGGGTTTCCATCCTCCTTTTGTCCTGGAAAGGCAGTTCAGAGGATTTAGAGGATATGTGGGTCTCTGGGACATGCTGTGAGTAGCTCATATGGGGTTGGGCACTGCAGAGACACATCCCCCATGGCCCACGCTGCTCCTGGGACCCCTGGCTGAGGCTGGGGGGTTGTTGCACCCTGGGACTGCAGCCACTCGCTCTCCCACCAGTGTAGCTGGCCACCGGTTTGCCTCGCAGGGCTGGTGCTAAAGCGATGTGATGCAAAAGCAACGCATTGGCTGTGTGGCTTTGTGTCGCGTCAAGGCGGTGTGAGCAGGGCAGGCAGCTGGGGCAGGAGCGGCATGGCAGCCCTCCTCACGCCGAGTCGTCTCTGGCTGTGAGTCACAGCCCTGACTCACGGGCTGGTGTGGATTAAGCTGTAATTTGAAGATATTGCTGCCTACGTCCGCCCGCCCTGCTCCTCTCCTGGAGGTGGCAGAAGCGAACATGTGCTCTGTCATCTGAAATATTCGGCCAGACGCGCTGCCCAGGTGAGGGTAGGTTAGGGTGAGTGTGCAGGTAAGCACACACCTTGCAGTAATAAACCCAGGGGAGGAGGTTTCCACACCATTCAGAGGTTGGAAGATGCGTGCCACTCCTGTCTGACCTGTCCCTGCCCAAACCCCTCACCTGGCCCTCACACCCCGGGGAAGGTCTCTGCTCACCCCGCACACCGCGCGGGCCCTCTAGCACCTACGGCCAGGGCAGGTGTTTGCCAAATGAACATGTCAGAGCCCTAAGGCTCATGAACACTGTTTCTCTTGGCGTTTGCATTGCCCTGGAAAATCAGTTATATCGGGGCTAAAGAGCTAGAAACACTTGCATCGACACATATTTAACTGAAATAGCCAATTAAACTAAAATAGCTTTGATTTAAGTGAGAATTAGACAAGTGGCAGTACCCAGGATAAGATTGATCAGGATTATTTGTGAACTCCCAGTCACATTTCTGTTGGAAGAGCCAAAATTTTGTACCACGTGCCTATTCTGGCTCTTGGTATTTTTTTGCTGGCATTAAACCACCTGTTGGAAGACAGATCGTGCCTTATCCAGCATAAAGGCAGCCAGCACAGTGTTAACTCGTCAACCATTTCTGAACAAACTGAAGCACGCGTTTGTACAGGTTCAGCACTTTGCACCAGGAAGGCACTGTGTTTGTGATACTTCATTGGAAGCCATAAACCCAGATTTTTTTCCTTCTATCAGCAGTCCACCCATGCAATGCTTTGACTAAAATGATTTAACTTCGGCCCTTCGATTACAGCAGCACAATCCCTTCCATAGGTCAGTGTTTAGCTTTGGGTTAGTCATTGCTTTTGGTTTACACTTAGGAATTATATTTGATGCGGGAGCAGATAAGCAATGCATCTGCTCTGTCATATTTCCCCAGCGTCTCTCCCTTTGTTCTTTTTGCCTTTTATCAGCTGCGTTGTCTCTGCAGAGATCCCTGCCCTCGCCCAGCTGCTTTCCCCTTCTTTTCGAAGCCTGCCTCTGCCCACCACTGCTTCTGCAGGGGAGGCAGACCAGTCCCTAGTATTGAGCAATGCCCTTACTATTTACTGATCTCAATACCCTTGCTCAGAAACAATTTCCCCCTTGTTTGCCTACACTAGAAAGGTTGGCGAAATTTGCGATGGTTTCACCTGAAACGAGAAAAGGGAAGAAAGAAACACTGCAGCTATGCATGTGGCAGCTCTGGCCATCCCATCCCATCCCATCCCATCCCATCCCATCCCACCTGGCTCCCCTGTCTCTCCAGCCCTCAGGTAAGGGTCCACCTGGGGTTACCATGCTCCAGCCTTGCAACAGCAAACACCCATCAGTGGAACAAAAGCCACGCCAACAGTTAGCAGGGCACAGCTCGCTCCGATTAAAGGCCAGCTTGTGTCTTTTAAGGAAGAGCGATGGAGGGCAGGGGGAGTGGAAACAAGGGCTGGTGCCCAGGGGAGCCTCTGCACTCTTCTGACTGAATCAGCCAGAATTGGCCCCGCAGGTGCTGGAGGAGCAGCCCCTGCCCTGCCCCACATGGGCTGGGGGCCAGTCTCTCCTGTGGGTGCACGGCAGCTCCCCAGCCCCCGCGGCAGCCCTATGGCAGGCAGGTCTGATGCCTCCAGGAGTAGCCCCAGGCTGGGTGGGAGCTGGGCAGGTGGAGGCGGGCAGGTGGAGGCAGGCAGGGGAACAGATGCTCCTGTCCACACTGGGCACAGCAAACCTCCCAGCTGGAACAGGCGCTTGCTCACTGGAGTAGTGCGCTTGCAAAAAAAGCTGCTATGGGTATCAATATTTATGTTTCCTTCCAATGGATATCAAGGCAAATTCCACGTACCAGTTTCGGGGTGAATCAGGATGGTCAGACATGCTGGTTCAGAGAACAGAAATGTAGAGTTAAGGCCAAACACTAATGCCTTCCTCCAGAGGGGATGGAGTGCCTGGCTGCTGTGCAGCTGCGCTTCCTTTCTAGCAATTAGTTCAGCAGAAAGGGAGAGAGGAATTGCAGCTCTGCAGGCTACTGTTTTTTTTAATTTTTGCTTGGAGGGCTCACCTGGCAAAGCTATTCCCTGAGGTCAGCTAGTGGAGAGAACAGTCCTTGGCGAACAGACACCCTGTGACTCTCTTGCAAAGCTTCTCTGCTGGGGGAATATGACTTGTGTCTGTGAAATACTGCTGTTCCCCTGGGAATACGTGTTCTGAGCATGGGGCAGGAAGGAAAGCAGCAGCCAGACCTTCCCACCTTATGGCATCTGCTTAAAAAAAAAAGGGCAGGGAGCTATGTTTAAATTCCCTTTTCTTTTTCTCTTGGTTGACTAGACTTGTCTTGGGCCCTAGCTGGATGGCACCAGCCAGACTGTATGTCTGGGTAGCATGTCCTGGGATAAAGGATACTACATCCCAGTGTGGTCCTCCAGCATTGCCCAGCACCTCCATCCCAACCACTGGACTGCTGCAGCTGGTCTGTTAAGGTACATCAGCACCAACGCTGGTTTTCCAGAGCAACCTGCCCCATGCAGCAGTTTACTCTGGTTTTGCCCAAGCTGGGCAGCTCCTGCAGCCGGCAGCAGAAACATGAAGTGCAGCCAGGCAAGTGTGGCAAGCTGCTTCTGACGCCAGATCTGATGCCTGGAGAAAAGTGTCCTCACCCTGACAGATTTCCTCCTTACTGGCACTCACGTGAGCTAATCCTTCCCGGTGTGTACTCAACCCTGCCTTTTCCTTCCCTGGGAAAGCCGTCAGCCTTCTTACCCGGCAGCATTGTCACCGGGCAGATGAGCTGGCGCCCATGGGGAGACCAGGACGGCCACCACCACCCCAAGCTGGGCTTTAGAGCTGCACGGGCAGGCCGGCATCAGGGGCTGCCCTGGCTCACACCTCGGCGGCTTCCTCTGCAAACCCAACAGACGCTTGCGGCAGAGAAACAGAACCCAAACCAGAAAAATGAGGTGACTGCAGGAAAGCACATTGGCGGACCGCTGCTGGGTACTGCCAGCTCTGCTGGGGCTCAAGGTTGTGCCGGGATCTACCTTTACTGCTGTTTGTAGCCTCCTCAGGCTGCCTCTCCAGCAGGAGAGCAAGCGGCGATCGCTGGGGATATTTCTGCATGACGGGAAAAGCAGCTAAAATAGCAGCTGGGCGTGATGCTGTAGAAGTCATCTTCCTACGGTGTCCTTAACACAAATACTCTTATGGAAAATGAATCAGCCCTCTTCGGGCCTTTTTCCAGAGGCCTCTCTGACTAATTCTGCCCAAAACAGCCAGGCTGACCCTGGGCAACAGCGTGACGGTGGCAGACAGGACTTGCTCACGTTTGGGTGGAGGCAGGGAAAAACTGTTGCGCAGGCCTGCCCAAAAAAGTCCTCGGGCTGACTCTGCCAAAAACCACACCAAACATATGGTAAATGAAATCGCTGGCAGGGAGCTGGCTTGGACGGCAGAAGTGTTTCAGCACTGTGGACTGCTCGTTAGCTGGCCTGAATTATATTTACACGGCTTTAAGCGTCTCTATATTTAAAGAAGAGAAGGCAAAGAAGAGGGTAATGCCATTTTTTTTGGTGTGTTTTCAATGCTTCTCCATGCACGTTATTTTTATGTCAATGTTAGCGTAGTCCCAGCACTTCTCCCATCCTGCAGTTAAGGGCAGCAACAGCGTCACAGAAGGTTTCACCTCCTCGTATGGCAACAGACTTCGGTGGAAAAGCAGACAGAAGGGCTTTCTCTCTCGGAACAGGAGCTCTGCCTATTTAGCCATATGAGTGTCCGGTACATTTCATGGAGCTGATGAAATCATGTACAGATGGGATTCATCTTAACAAAGGCTTTTATTCACAGGTCAGGTTTCTCTGTCATGTATCTTGGGCCACATTCCAGCTTGTATAGCCATATCAACCAAATGCATCCACAGAGCCCAACAAATTTTTGGGCAGATACCAAACGTGGAGATGCTCTGCCCCAGTTGCTGCATGCAGCGTGACTTCCTCGTGGAGCACTATGGCCCTGCTGGAAATCTGAGTCCCAAGAGTCATGGCAATAAACACACCTTTCCTCACATTGTGTCCTTCACAAGGATCCGAGTACCCAATACCATTGCCAGGGTGTGGCCAGGTGCTGTGGAAAAGGCAACACTGAGCAGGAAGATCCTAAGAAAGAGCATCCAGAGGTGCCTGATGTCTTCAGTGATTTGGGAGGCAGCCATAGGAATAGCTGTGGTGGCCACAGCTACAGAAGGAGGATGAAAATAGAGCAGACAAACAGCGGTATCTTTTCATGAGTCTGGGGTGTCATTTTTCCTCCTGGGGCTGTAGTGGTGGAGTGCCAGGGGGAAGCCCACGTCCACATCCATGGGCAGCTTTCTGCCCTTCACGTGCTGCAGCTCAGAGCTCGACCCTTCTCCAGCCCTAATCCATCTCCTAGCTTCTCTCATTCATCTGTAGGCTGTGGCATCCTGGCGCTACATTGCAGTGGCAAAGGGGTTTTGAAAGAGAAGGCAGGGAGGCAGATTCCTCAGGGCTGCTGCCCTGCTCTTACTACATGCACACGCCTTCCCGGGTCTGAGTGATCATGTAAGCCAGAGGGATGATCAAATCCCAGGTAATCTATTTGCTCAACAACCTGATCTGCACAAGAGAAATGAAAGACTGATCAAAGTTGCAGAGCAAACTTTAGGGCACAGTCCAGCAACATGCATCAATAAACTCTTCCTCCTGTTTTTCTTTTTTGCTGTACGTTCAGCGCGCAATCAGTAGTGGCTTAGAAACATCTTGCTAGCTGCCCACGCTCAAAATGAGAGCAGCAACAACAACAAAAGGAAATATATAGAGGGATGACTTAAGTGAGTTTGGAAATCGCTTCTCATATGAAACACTCCTTGAGTCACAGACACAAAAAAGCATCAAAATTCCCTGCCTCTGATGTAAACAGCAGAAAGAAAAAGTCATCTGGCAGGACAGGATGATTCACGCTGAGGACCTGACTCGTAATATTCATCAGTGTTGAAACTGTCTCTGCACAATGACTACATGTGAAAGCAGCACCAGCAAAATCCTGGCTTCTGCCATGGGAAGTGTCATTAACGGCAAAGCGGTGCAGTGAGACTCCAGTGCCACAACCCTTGCTCAGGTGAGTAATGACAAGTCATCGGACCCGTCCCAGCTAAAACAGCAGCGTCATTCAGGTAGGACTGCTCTGAGGAAGGGCAGCAGCAGCAGCAGACTGGAGCATGCTCAGGCTTTACAGCCCTCTGCAATAGCAAAATAGAAGTTTTTTTTTCTCGATCTTGCATAAACCCCATCCGAGAGTTTCCTTAAAAAGATGCTGCTCAATTTGAGCACTTGAAGAAGACTGAAAAATTAGACCAGTCTTTCCCTTTATGTTGATCGTCTTGACCCAAGCGGTAAGAGGGCACAAAAGGCCGTGCTGACTTTATGCATTGTTAGGAGATACCTTCTCCTGCATATTTGAATCCGTTTACTTAATCTTCCAGGCCTTTATCCATGAATATTAAGTTCCTTGATCACTATGCATTAGGAGTCATCTTTGTACCATCTGTTTGTATTTGTCATCTAACCCTTGTAAATACTAAAATGTACTTTGTTCTCAAGTTCATGGATCCTAGCAGGACAGCAATTACCACGGAGGAAAAGTACTGTGTGAAACTATCAGCAGCGGCAGGACTGTGCTTTAGCTCCCTATCTCGCCACTATATGGTACTTAAACAAAAGCCAGAACCTGCCCCAAGGAGCGATGCTTAGCCTCCACGGCTCCCTCAAAGGCCCAGAAAAGATAATGGAGGGGTCTACAACCCTGAAATTGATGTGGACACCCTTGTCTACGCTTCCAAAAGAAGACAAGAGCAGAAGAGAAGACAGGCTGCACTTTAGGGGAGCAGCCTTTCTGAACACAAGGGATGCCAGCGGGAGCAAGCTGCCCTGCTCAGGCAAAAACACAACTGGGCTCAGCTGGGATGGCTGTGGCTGTTCAACAGGGTGTTCTGGGCGGTTGACCTGGGCTAACTCTCTAAGGGGTACCGGAAAGGAAGAAACAACTGAGGAAAAAATGAGTAAATGAGGAGACACACAAAGTTGCTGTCACACCTGGGAGGGCCGTTAAAGGAGTGAAAGTGGCACCCATCATCTGAGAGGTGAAGTTGAGGGAAGGCTAGGCAAATATGAAGGGCAACACTGATAAAGTGCAGTTGTTATGATATAAAATTAATCCTCAGAGGAAGCTCTGTCTGAAAGTTTTATTAGATCATGCAACGAGGACAGCCCTGCCACATATTACCGAGGTTCAATTTCAACTTTATCGAGGCAGATAAATGTGCACTTTCCCTAGAAGAGCGGTCCCATGAGTAAGAAGAAAGATGCTCCCTGGCCGAAGACCTCTGTGGACAACAAAAGCCAGCGGGCAAGCACACCTCACATGCACAGGAGCCAGTCAGAGACATACCTTGCAGCAGACTCACGATGATTTACATCGCCTGAGGATTTGCCTCTCTGTGCTCTTATAAATTAACCCAAATGCCAGGCAACTATCAATAAGCGCTCAAATTGTTGCCATCTAGTTAAAACCTAATGTAGTCAGTTAAAGAAGGGATCATTTAGGAGATTAAATGGAATCACATTATTTCTATCCGACGTGTTGGTGGCAACAAATTTAGGCAAGAAAATGGTTGCCAAATATTTGTTTAACTGGAAGAGTTATCTGGGCTTGGACAAGATACCACTTGCCACTCTGCTCGGCCTTGCAAACATCCCACACTAGGAGGTTACCTATTAAGTGATAGACAATATATCTTGTTAATTGTTAGAGCATGATGACCTTAGACTTTGCCCAGGTATTTAATAACACCATCTGCTGTCTAGGTCTGCAATACTATTATTTTTACATGAGGATTACTCTTCTTGCTTCACAAACAAGGCTGTAATAACAGTGCTAAAGGAGAGCAGAGCAGCATGGTATTTAAACCCAACTGCCCAAGTAAAACATACAGGAGGTGCAGCTCACCCAAAAGAGCCCAGACACATTGTCCTGAATCTGGAAATCCCGACGTACTGAAGGCTGAGGGGCTCTGATCCAGCCTCGCAGACCTCACTCAGGAAAAACTCTCATGTCTCACTTGAGAAAGGGTCAGGAGCGAAATGCATCCATGTGCAGGTTGCTGGATGTTTTGCTTCTTCTGTTGCTGTTGCTGCTTCGTTCCCCAAAAGAATAGCAATGCTCCAAGCACTACCATTTAGGAATCGCTGTCCCTTCAGATTTTTTTTCTCATCGATAACGTGCTTTTAAAGCACATGCATGTAGTGCCAAATAATCACATTTTCCTGGGTTTATATCTTTATCTCTAAAGGGTCCAATCTTGTTCTTGCTGACAGTGATATGATTGTTGGCTTTGGCGTCCTAGAGAATTTAGGGGAGGGAAGAAAACAGTCAATTTCCCTGTGCAGCTGGTGTCTTCTGATCAGTGTTTCCACAACCTCGTGCAGCTCGAGGTTTCATGTAAAGCCATTCCTGGTGCACTGGGAAGCTGAGCGTACTGGATTCAGTAACAAAAGTCCTGTCAACTGAGATGAGTCAGTTTCTCACTCTAAAATGATGCAATTTTTGTGCAAATAGTCTTTTCTTCCTAATAAAGGGAAGCTGAAACCTGGTAGCTGGTGAGCTGCCAGATTATGGAGGAAGCATTAGAGGTGTGAACACCAAAGTGCTCCAAAAAACAAGGCAAAGATAAAGAGCCCAGACCGTACTTTAGATTAAAAAGTGCACATTTGCGCTGGGGATTTTTAAAACGTTTTTATTTTGTTGTACTGCTTATTGGTGCCTGTCACTGTACTGTGTGTTTGAGGGATACAACCGTCACGAATCCCCCACAGTCTCCAGCTTAAATCCTGTATCAGACCTAACAGAAGGAGTGCTTTACTTGGCACTCTGTTGCAACAGAGAGGTCAAATATGAAACCAAACATATGAATGTAATTAGGAGGGTATGTAAAATATGGGGGCTGGATGTCTTAACAGTGTCCGAAGCAGGCATGCCTTGACATGTCGTTGGTTAAAGAGGATTTTAAGTACTCCAGTCTGTCGGGCGGCGTATCTGGTTACATCCAAAAAGAGTTTCTTAGTCTTTCGCTCATATGATTTTTCTCATATTTCAAGTGTGCAAGTTTGATTCTGAAACTCCATTGTGCAGAAACATTCACCTCTTTTTGAAGTATATGAAACAATATCTTTTTGTTACCACTGCTAGTTTTGGAAGATGATGCGAAAAAGTCCATATTCTTCCCATACTTGCCTTGTACCAATTCTGAGGTGAAGAAAATGTCATGGATATTTATATATGCTATCTGAAGGTGCATATAGCAGGTTACAATGAACTTTTTTACCATTTGTCTGTAGTTGAGTTGGGGTTCTTTCTGCTGTTTCACAAATGACAAGGGAATGGCTAAAATCTGTGCTTAATGTATTTACAAAATCCTATCTCTGCCCTTTGCCTATAATTCACATTTTCTTTTAAACCTTTCCAAGTGAAGCAGCAGGCAAAACCTCTGGCAACTAGAAGCATGTGCAAGGATGCAGAAAGCTTTAGAATACATTTCCACACCCTGATGACCTATTCATCAAAAAGTCTGCCAAAACACATAATTCTCGCTCTAAAACAAAATTCAGAAGAAAGAACCTCACTTGCATTAACCTGCTTCTTTCCAGGTTGCGTGCCACTGCAAGGTCTCCCTGCAGAAGAGGAGCTGAGCCCATTATGTGACTTTTCTGTCATCTCTAGTTTTCCCAGCTCCTCAGCAGCACAGGGCACCAGTGTGAATGACTCCCCTTCAGTGATGGCAGCAGGTCAGGCTGGGACTCTGAGCAGAGCCGAGCTGACATGATGGTCCTCTGGACCAGGTGGTGGTGACCTGCCAGTTGCACAGCCTCCTGACCTCATGTTAATGGGTGCCACACAAGACCACCTTGGGCCAAATGCCACCCTGGTGCAAATCCAGGCTCAGTGGAGCTGCCCCCGGGGAGAATGGTGCCCACTGCATTCATTGGTTTCCTGAGGTCAGGGCTGGTGAGCGATATTAGGTTTAGCTGTGCCCAGCTCCTTCTTTTCCCAGCTCTCTCTCCATCTGAAACACTATCCTGGTTCAGGAGCATCGTGCGAACTCAGGCTGAGGTTCCCATGATCCCAGAGAGCATTTGTGGAGCCATACATTTGACAGCAATGGTTTCAAATCAAATGTAGTCCCCTAAACTGAAGTACACATGAGAGTATCTTCTTCACCTCATTCCTGCCTCCCATGTGCTGATTTTCCAGATTTTAATACAACCCCCCATTTTATATTCTGTGAGCACACATATAAATGCACACGCACACACAGAGTATGTTTTGTACAAGTTAAAAGCCAAGCCTGATAAGAACAACAAAGGAAAAATCATGCTGGTAGTTAAACGATTTTATAGCACTGCTGAGCCATAAGGACATCCCTCTGCAGTGAGCGGAAGGAGCCCTGTGCAGAGGTTTCCCCACATTATCGTTATCAGTGATGGAGGCAGGGTTGCCATCCCACTCTGCAGGAGACAGAGCCCAGCTCTCAAGCTCTTCAGGCCGTGGTAGGAAATCAGACTCGTCTCCAGAGTGTCCCGTGTTCCTAGGAAGCCCTGCCAGCCCATGTGTCCCTCCCTCCTAGCCAGCGTGCCTTCCGGCAGTTTGAGGAGTGTGGCACAGCTGGTGGTGGGCAACGGGATGGGTGCAGGTGCTGCATGAGGTTCTCCTGTGGCAACTGCAAACCAATGCCCCTGCTGAGGGCCCTCCCTGGCCGCCCATCCTGACCGGCTCCCTTTTGCCCCAGGAGCACCCCCGGAGCAGCAGGATGGGGACACCGGGGCAGGTTTGGCTGCACTGTGGCTGTTGGCACTGGCAGGTTTGGTCTGGAGGGCAGCACCAGGCAGAACCAACCAGCCATGGTGGGGGAGAGCGGGACCACTTCTTTCGGTGGCAGCACCACTTCAACGTGCCCTCCAAGGCAAAGCCACAGGCGTACCACACACTCTCCTCTGGTAGCTCACCCATGGTCAAAGGCAGGATAAGATGGTGCCTGGAAAACCAGGGCCAATCTCCTCTCTTCAGCGTGGCGCTCTGGGGCGGTGATTTGGCCTGGTATTATGTAAGATTTAACAAAAGCTGTTTAACAAAACTATTTTAAGTAAGAATGTTAATTGAAGGCTGAGTCAGGCTGCAGCTAGCGCAGAGATGTTTTTGAGAGGCTCGTACCCTTTTTCATTCGGTCTGTATTTTTTCCACTTAATTACAATGTGTGTGGAACAGCAGTCAGCAATAATAGTAACTGGCAGAGGGAAAATGGATGATGAAGGTGATCGTCCTCTTGCCTCTGGATCAGCCATTGAAACCCATCCCAGATATGCGACATCCAGAAGCTATTCACCTCTGAGGCTGTGCAGGGCATATGGGAAGTGAAGCAGAGGACCTTCATCTAACTCTTGGGTCACGTTTCCGCTGCAGCCAGGGAGACAACTGGAGGAGCCCTAGGTAACTAGTCCTTGGCTAAAGTTTACGCTGGTGTGGATTCTCCCTGTCGTTGTTCTCCCTGAGGGAGGTTAAAAGAGGTGTGGACGTGTCTGCCCATGCCTCAGCAAGCTGCCGTGGGGTCTGACACAAAACGACAGCGGTATCCTCTATGCTGGCTGCTGTTGGCGTAGCCTCTAAAGGACTCTCCAAGCAGACCATGGAGCGAAGAGGCAGCTGCTTGGTGCTTCTGCTGACCACGATGGACTGCATGTTGAAACAGTGCAGTGAGAAGCATTAGGAAGAGGGTTGTTGAGGGACGCCTGTCTGGCACCTTCCAAGCACACGTGCGAGACCCCTGAGTCAGCAGCGAGTGGTGGCTGTGCAAGCAGCCCCTGCAGCCGCCCCAGCGAGCTCACCGACACAGCCATTCCTTGGGCATGACAGGAGGACCTCAGCAGGTCCCATTCCAAAGATGACTGGCCCTCAGTCCCTCATCCAGTCCCATCTGGGAGGCTAAGTGATACGCAAGTCCCAGCCTTTGGCAAGTTCCTTTAATGATTGAAATCCAGAGGACAAGACTGAGTTTAATTGCCAGTTCCAGCACAGGTCTACCAGTTATTAATGTTGCTGGTGTTCTTTTTATCAAATATGAACTCAACTGCACTTCCCAGCAAGCACCTCTTTCTGGAGCTCAGCGTGAGCAGGAGGGATGTAGGTGCCTGGAAAAGAGATGTGCGTGATTTTTTTGCCCGGAAGTACGAGTGGACAGGATGAAGTAATGCAGTACAGCACTGCTGTTTAAGTTTACACATGTATCATTAATGCCTAAACTTGTAGGTATTTCTCCTCAGCGTTGTTACACAGTAGTATACTACGCATACGACAGAATGTACAAGTAGATAAAAATACCCTCTTTTACTTGTTTTTACTTAGTGTATTAGACAGCAGTGAGCAAAAAGATAAGGCTAGGGGCTGCAGGCTGAAGCACAGCAGAGCATTTGCCCCTGGCTCTGACTGTCCCCAGTGTTCCCCGAGGGCTCCCCAGGCACTGTCTGGGCATCAGGAGGGGAAAAGGACAGGAATGAGAGGCAGTGGTGGCAGAGAGTGGGCAGAAACAAATTCCATTTGCATTTGATGTTTTCTTAGATTTGGGCATGCTTCTGTTAACTCGTTACATTGCAAATTGAAATAATATAGCCACAATGACTAGCAGAAGTGTGGGCATGCCACCCGTATCTCAATGTGCCTGGAACAAACCTGCAGCCTCCCGCGCTAGCCCGCAGCCTTCGCATGCCAATGCCCGAAATTCCTCCTGAAGGAAGAGTGATCTGTTCAAGAGACTCTCCTGTATCAGCTGCACGTCTCTGAGAATGTCACAGTGTTTCCCCTAAAGAGCAGGCCCCGTGAGGCTGGGGGGACAGGGGAGCCTGGGCAGGAAGGGCATTGGCACGGTGCGTCTTGCTACCCAGCAAGGCGAGTGCCAGGGTTTGGGAACTCTACAACCCTAGCAATTGCTAGGCAATGGGAGAGGAAATACATCTCCCTTCTCTCCTTTCTAGTCTCTTTGAACTAGTCGGTCTGCGCCGAGGCCAAACCCATCAGCATCAGCCCCCCAGAGCCCCCAGCTCCTCCAGATGCCTTTGCCCCACGCAGAGGACGAGGCAACCGCCAGGCAAGCGGAAAAGTGGGATTGCAAAACCGCTGGCGCTGGCAGGAAACCTTGAGGCCAGCAGCAGCAAAGACAACCTTCAGCTAGGCGGTCTCCCCCGCCAGCGGTGGTCCTGAACAACCCCAAAGTGTGGGGCCAGCAGCCGCCGAGGCAGGAAAGCCTTTAGGGACGGCCGGCTCTGCTGGCGGGCCCAGGAGGTGACTCGCCAGCTGGAGCTGTCAGCGAGCGCCAGTTTGCTGCTTCGGGGGGACATTTTGGTAATGCAAGAACTCCCACGCTGGAAACAGCTTTAATAGCTCTGGCTTCAAGAAGGTCTGGGCCTCAGCTTTGACTTTTATTTCATGTGAGGACCTCACCACCAACTCCCCCAAACATGGAGAAAGCATTTCCCAGCCCGAACCCCCCAGCCCAACCGAGAAACCCTGAGGCACAGTATCCCTGTGGCTCCTCTCCGTGCTTTGCTCAGGCACACCAGCCCTTCAACGCGTGCAGAAAGGGGAGCTCTGCTCCTTCTTTGCAGCTAGTCAGTGCTTTGCACACTGCATCGCCGTGGGCTCTGGAGGATAAAGCACAGATGAGGAATATGACTATCCAGGGGCTTAAATACAAGGAGTTTTAAAGCCCTCCATAATTTTTTCAACAGATGATCTGTTTCTGCTCTTATTTTGTAACGTTTCCTGTGAAGTCCTCACCCCTGTTCAATTTTCAGAGGGTACTTGGAAGCCTGTCGACTCCCGCGCAGAAGGCAGGGAGCAGAGTCGGCGCAGTGTCGCGGAGGGGTCACAGCTTCCTGGGCTTCCTGTTTATTTTGGGAAGGGGTCACCCGGCCGGCCAGCCTGTCCGCACCCCGGGAAGCCCCCGGCCTCTGCATTCCTGCCCCCCTCGCCCGTGGCCGCAGACAATTGCCGACTGTGGCTCGAAATGCAGAGCACCAAGGCGGGGTGTAAATGGGATAACCCGACATGCCTATTTACCCAGCCTGGGGATAAGGGGCGGAAGCTTTTCCACATCAATTGCCCTTTCTTCTGGCATCTGGAAGTATCTCTCTGAAGTTTTTATTTCTCTTCCGAGGGTAGTAACCTCTGAATTTCTGAAGTATTTCCATAATCTTTTCCTTGCTAATTTTTTTCTACTGCTACTTGAAAAGAGGGCGTAAAGTCAACTGCTCAGTTAAAAACAGAATTGTTTTTTTTTTTAAAGAAAGCGTGCAATTTTTGCTCCAAACAGCCCAGGGTAGAGCCCACCAGTGGCGCAGAAACTGTAGCTCCCAGGCTCTCGCTCGCGCTGCGACACCCTGGCCACTGGCCCTGCCCTAACTTTCTAAAGCAAAAAATCATAGCAAAACAGCAGCATACATAGCATGTCCATATTTTGAGAGATACATGTGAACTACTGGCACACCAGTGTCCTGCGCCGCTTCCTTTTCTAGGTAGGGTCTGCTTAGGTCTTGCCTCACAGCTCTTGAGAAGTAACACCAAATAGCGGCACTCAACATAGCTGTCTTCAAGGAGTTAATAAAAGGCGCCCATGTATGGCAAGAGGTAGACACTGAGTAGGTGCTTGAGCCCCTCTCAATCCTCTGGCACATCCTGCCTCGCAGGGAGCTAGTGTGGTCACCTCCCTTCAGCCTCCATGGAGTATTTTCCTGCCCGTGCCTCTGTCAGCTCCTGCCATCAGCAGTCAGCTCCAGCCCGCGGTGCAGGGCAGCCGTCAGCACGTCACTGAGGAGCAGCTCTCGGGGAAGCATACTCTCGTCCCGCGAGCACGTATGCGCACATGGTTTCACATTCATAGTGATGCTCCTATGAATAAAGTTATAAGTGGTTGTAAACATCTGCAGGATCAGTGGCTTACCATGAGCCTGTTCAAAGCCTATTTATGTCAACAGGCTGCAACTGATGATACTCTCGTTTGCATCAGTATCTTGTTTTTCTCCCGTGGCACTAAATAAAACACTGTCGGATGGGGATTTTTCTTTTTCTCTAAGATTTTTTTCTTGTTAGTGTGTCGTGAGGCTGGCTTCGGGACCAGTATCAACATGAAAGCAGGACATCCCCTGAACCGCTGTTTGAATTGCACATCTCAAAACCCATACCCAAAATGTGGGCGGGGGGGATTCACTTTCAAAATGATGGATCGTTTTAAATGAAAATCAAAAGTTTCAGTGTTTCTAAAATGGCTACCAGTAGCTCACTCTTGTAGGCAGACATGAGCAGCTGTTTACGAGCAAGATCCAGCAGTTGCTTCAGGGGCTTTTGAACTGCTGGCAAAAATCACATAATCCTCAACCAGGCAGCAAGAAGCCCACTGAAACCCGAATTCATTCAGCTTCTGGAAAATTCTCTGGAGCAACCTGCCACCTTCACTAAGAAAGAAAACAGCAGAGACGCCATAAAATCAGGAGGCACCTCAGTGTGGAGGCCAGGCCCCTGTGTTCCCACCTGAACTCTCTTCTCAGCAGAGATTCTACAAACATTATAACAAATGTTTAATGACTGAACTCCCGGCTGTGCACTGGCTGAGGCTGTAATCTACTGGCAGGTTTCTGCAGGTTGAGCTGGCAGGTCTTGCTTTCAGCCACGATGGTACTGCTTCAGTGGGCTCCTTGACCCAAAATCACCTGCATCTGACCAAATCCAAAACTTCAGAGACTATTCCTAGCCTCTCCTCTCTCAGTTCTGGGAGAGCAGCCTCCATAATTCAGTACAGATCAAAGAGGGAGATGTGGTAGCACCTTCCAGCGTAATCACCCTTCCTATCTTAGCTCTGGTCATTTTACTACTACTCTGCAGGACTTTTGCTCCAACAGAAGGACGCAAATAAGACCCATGGAGGAAGCAGTGCATATCTGCAGGAGAAGGATGTGGGGCAGCCCTCAATCAGGAGGGAAGGAGGAATGCCAAGGGCACAAGAGAGCAGGTGAGATGCACTGGTTTGGACACAGAAGGAAGGGCAAACCTTGCAGAGGACGGGTGCATGGGTGAAGTGCAGGCTGGAGGACACCGCTCTGGGACAAGGGGCTGCGCGCAACCGCTGCCACCAGTGTGGAGGAAAGGCGAGAAGGGAAATAAGACCCTGCAGAGAGGGAGGAGTGGAGAAACACAGCAAGATCTCAGTGTAGTGCACTGCAAAAAGCCAAAAAACATGGGGTGAGAAGGGGCTCGACATGGCATTGATATGGGAGTGGTGGACAGAGTTCATCTTAAAGAGTTGTCCCGCTTCAACCTCTCCTCTCTTTTTCTTCCCTCAACCATGACATTGGGCACAATCAGGACAAGGCAAAGGCCTCCCACACTGCGCTGGGCCCCCATCCACACCACCACGGTGCTCCTTGGCCAGGCACTGCCCCAAACCTGCACACACCCACGCCCCATCAGGTGTCCTCCAGTGCTGGCGGCTCCTATCTATAGCATTGGTGTGTCATAGCAAGGGGCGTTTCACAGAGATCAGGCACAAAGGATGGTTTCTGTTTCCAAAGAAAAAAAAGGAACAAGAAACAAACGCATTATCTGTTCAATTCCTCTGCAGTTAACTGCTGTAACAGTCAGCAGCTTTGAGGACTTTTTTTTTTTGTGATTTGATACATAAACCACATTTCCTATGTAGCACTGCCTCTATTTTTTTATCAGCTTTTTGACATTGAGTTTGGTAACGTGGGTTTTTTTTGCTTTTTCCGCCAGAACAAATTCAAAGGCAGCAAATGTGGCAAAACCAGAATACCGCTCATCTCGACTTTTCCAAGCAGCTAGTTTTCATTAGAAATAAAGGAAAATAAATACAGATCACATTTTCTGTCCTGCAGTTAAAAGCCTGCTGCAGCTGAAAGCTTTGCTTTCTTCTTCCCCTGCAGCTTTACTCTGCTAGCACTCCAGCTCTGCTCATGATCTGAAATGTGCAAACACACTGTTTCTTGGCTCTCCACCAGTATATATAAATATATGTAATTTTTTCCTTCGGAGAACCTGGAGGCTAAAGCAAGAGGGCAAAGGAGTACGTGACTAAAACATCCAAACTTCCTCTTTCATAAGCCATCACATGATGAAGTGCAATTACAATTCCTGCCTTGTCCCTGCCAATTGCAGGCGCGTTGCCTCACCCGAGAAAGCCGGCTTCTTCGCCCTCCGTGTGTGTGTGTGTGTCTGTGTGTCTGTGAGTGTGCAGAGGCAGCAATCGCTGTAGCCGGCTTGGCGAGGCTCCAGCTTCGGGCTGGAGAAAGAGGGCAGTGGGTGGAAGACGAAAACAAAGATCTGTTTACTTAGCATGCATGGATAAAGCGTCTTTCCAGCCGGGGAGGGGAGGGGGGAAGAGAAACAGCTTTAAAGGACTTTGATGCAATGTGAAAGGAAGGGCTGCTCGGGAAAAGCGAGCCGGTATTAACCCTTGGCTATCCGGGGGCACATCGGGGCCGCGTCGCGTCCGGGCTCTCCCCTACTCCTTCCTCCTGCCCCCCTGCCCCCCTGCCCCGGCCGGCTGCTGCAGAGCGGCTACGAGCCGTCAAGGCTCCGGGGGTAGCTCCCGGGGCAGCAGCCGTGGCCGCCGCCCCGACGTGCGGGCCTGGGTCGGGGGCCGGGGCGGGATTTTGTTTTGCTTGTTAACAGCCCGGCGCCTCCAGGACGCCCAGCCGGGCGTGCAGTTGCAAAGTCACCCAACCTGGCACGGAGACCGGCGCTAGGAGCCAGCGCCGGGCCGAGGAGGAGGGCGGGACAGGGCGAGGCAAGCACCCCCCCCACCCCCGGGGCGCACGGGCGGCCGCGCCGCTCAGCCCCCGGCCCTGGCGGGAGGTGCTGGAGGGAGCGCCGGGGAGCGGGGGGCAGCTGCGGACCCCCCTCCCCGCCTAACCCCCGCGCCGGGCCGAGAAAGAGCAGCGGGGAGGCGGCGTTTCGCGCAGGCTCGCCCCAGCGGCAGCGTCCCCGGCCCCACAGCGTCCCGTCCGCGCCGTCGGGCGGCTGCCAGCTGCGCGGAGGCACCTCCCGCCGGCGGCTGCGGACGTCAGAGCTTCCCCGGCCCCGGCCGGCCCCCGCCTCCCGCCCTCCTTCCCTCCTCCGTCCCTCCCTCGTAACCTACATAACGCCGTGGGAAGGGCGGCCCGAGCACGGGTGTCGCGGGGAGCAGGCTCCGCCGTCTTTACCCTGCTCCGGCAGACGCGTGCAGGCGGCCGTACGTGTCGGGATGCGCCGGGTGAGGGGTTGCTTCACCTCCCGTGGCAAACGGGAAGAGCAAACACCCTCTTTTCCTCCCTCCCTTACCCCCGCCCTGTGTTTTGGTGTGGATGCAGGCGGCGGATGAGCGATTCGCAGCGTGGAAAGGGGACGGGGAAACATGTCGGCAGTTTTTTGTTGGTTGTTTTTTTTTTTTTTTCTGGGGAGGAGACGGCGTTTGCTTACTCTGTGTGAATTTTGCTAATCTGCATTAGAGAACCGCTGGTTTGCGGTTGAAAATGACAGGAAATCTAGAGCGTCCTATTTCCTGTGCACAATGACAACAGTTTAAAAAAAAAAAAAAAAGACAAAAAAAAAAAAAAAAGACGGGTAATCGTTGTATTTATTTATAATGGTGCCTCCTGCCCCGGCGGGGAGAACAAAGCCGGGCAGCGGCGCGGGAGGGCGCCGGCCCTCGCCCGGAGGTGGCGCTGACCGGCCCCGCTGGGCGTAGGGGGGAGCCCGCAGCCGCGGGTCTCGCCCCTGGCGCCGAGCCGTGCCCAAGGTCACCGGGCAAGCGGGGCGGGGGGACACCGAGCCGCGCTCTGCGAGAGGCACCCCGCGCATCTCTGAGTCCACGGGTGGCAGGTTTCGGCAAAACCCCTCGGCGGCGCAGGAAACAGTAATAAAAACAATAATAATAATAAAAATAATAACAGAAAAGGGGGAGGGAGCTCCGGCGCACCCCCGCCCCTCTCCTCGTCCCTCTCCGCTCACACAGCCCTCCCCGAGGGCGAGACGGGGCGGGGGCGCGGCGGCCCCCCGGCGGCAGGAGGAACCCCCGGTGCCGGTGGCGGGGGCGCGGGCAGGGGCCGGGGCCGGGATCGCGGCGGCGGTGGCGGGGCGGGGGCGCGCAGCGCGCAGGCGCGGCCGGCACTGTCGAAGAATCGAGGCGGCGGTGGCGGCTGGAGCCCGGCACGGCGCCGCCGCCAGCCCCGGCCCCGGCCCCCGCGGCAGTCCCCGCCCCGCCCGCCGCGCCGGCCCCCGCCGCCCCGCGCCGCCCCGTAGTAGCCAGCGAGCGGGGGAGCCGTGCGGGCGGCAGCGGCCGCAGCCCTGCGCCAGCCGCGCCGCGGAGATGCGCGTCCCCGCCGCCCTGTGAGCGCCGCCGGCGGAGACGGCGAGGGGAGCGGCGTCCCCCGCAGCGGCTCTGTCTGCCGGGGCGCCCGCCGCGCCCCGCTCCAGCGCACGGAAGAGGAAGGCGAGGGGGAGGGGGCCCGGCGGACGGTCCCGCTGCGGCCGCGGCGCCCGAGCCTCCCCGTCGGGACTCCGGTGGCGAGGGGCGGAGGAGGCGGCGGCCGGAGCCGGAGCGGGGGGCGCTCGCCGCTGCCCCGGGGCCGGGACATGTCGTCGGCGGCGGTGGCGGCTGCTTCCCGCAGGCAGTCGTGCTACCTGTGCGACCTGCCCCGCATGCCCTGGGCCATGATCTGGGACTTCACCGAGCCCGTCTGCCGGGGCTGCGTCAACTACGAGGGCGCCGACCGCGTGGAGTTCGTCATCGACACGGCGCGGCAGCTGAAGCGGGCGCACGGCTGCTTCTCCGAGGGCCGAGCCCCGCCGCCGCCCCACGCCAAGCAGCCGCCGCTCTCCGCGAAGGAGCTCCTGGCGCAGCAGCAGCAGCTCGGCCACCCGGCGGCGGCGGAGGCGGCGGCGCGGCCGCCGCCGCAGCCCCTGGAGCGCTACCCGCTGGCGGCCGAGCGGCCGCCGCCCCGCCTGGGCGCCGAGTACGGCGGCGGCCGGCAGGTCAACGGCATCCTGGTGCCCAACGGCTTCCCCAAGCCCGAGGAGCCGCCCGAGCTCAACCGGCAGAGCCCCAACCCGCGGCGGACGCACGCCGTGCCCCCGACTCTGGTGCCGCTGGTGAACGGCGCCGGGCTCCCCGCCGCGATCGGCGGCCTGGGCAGCCGCGCCGCCGCCGCCGCCGCCTCGCTGGCCGCCATCTCCGCCGCGCCCGCCCCGATGGCCGTGCCCGTCCCCCAGCAGCCGGCGGCGGCGGCGCAGGCGGCGGGGCAGCCCGGCGAACTGGGGCACAAGCGCCCCGGCTCCGTCTCTTCCTCTTCTTCCTCGGGCGGCGGCGGCGGCGGCGCGGCGGGGGAGCACGACGGCGGCGCCAAGGAGAAACGGGGCTCGGCCGAGAGCCTGCCGGCGGCGGCGGCGGCGGAGCTGGGCGCCGAGGGCAAGGGCCGAGCGGGCAGCGAAGAGTGGCTGGCCAAGCCCAAGACGGTGCGGGACACGCTGCTGGCCCTGCACCAGCACGGCGCGCACGCCGTGCCCCCCTTCGACAGCAAGTTCAAGAAGGAGCCGGGCATGGCGGGCGGCAGGCTGCTGGGCTACGAGACCAACGGCTCCGTGGCCAAGCCAGGTGAGGCGGCAGGGGCCGGGGGGCGGCGGGCAGGGGAGGGGAGGGGGGGACCGGGCAGCGCGGCGCGGCGGGTGTCTCTCCCGGGACGCGGGGCCGAGGCGGCGGCTCGGCGGCCTGGGTGGCCGGGGGGTGGTCGCGGCCACCCGTTTCTGCGGTTACACGGCGGTGGACCCCGCGGTCGGCGGTGCGTTGCGACTGCGCCGCCTTCTCACCCTCCTCTTCCTCCCCTCTCTCTGCCTTCGCAGGGGCCCGGGCCGCCCGGAAGAGGAAGCCTTCCCCCGAGCCGGAGGGCGAGGCGGGACCCCCGAAGATCAACGGCGAGGCGCAGCCCTGGCTGCCCACCTCGTCGGAAGGGATGAAGCTGCCGCTGACGGCCACCCCCTTCATGTCGCCCCCGCCGCCCACCGCCTCGCCCCACTCCAACCGGACCACGCCGCCCGAGGCGGCCCAGAACGGCCAGTCCCCCATGGCCGCCCTCATTTTGGTGGCGGACAATGCCGGGGGCAACCACGCCTCCAAAGACGCCAACCAGGTCCACTCCACCACGCGGAGGAACAGCAGCAGCCCCCCCTCGCCCTCCGCCATGAACCAAAGAAGGCTGGGCCCCGGCAGGGACGTGCCGGGCCAGGGGGCCAACGCGGCGGGCGGGCTGGAGCCCGTCCACCCCGCCAGCCTGCCGGACTCGTCCCTCGCCGCCAGCGTCCCGTTGTGTTGTACCCTCTGCCACGAGCGCCTGGAAGACACCCACTTCGTGCAGTGCCCCTCTGTCCCCTCCCACAAGTTCTGCTTCCCCTGCTCCCGGCAGAGCATCAAGCAGCAGGGAGCCAGCGGGGAGGTGTATTGTCCCAGCGGGGAGAAGTGTCCCCTGGTGGGCTCCAACGTGCCCTGGGCCTTCATGCAGGGGGAGATCGCCACCATCCTGGCCGGAGACGTGAAAGTGAAAAAGGAGAGGGACTCGTGACTCGCCCCCTCTCGCCACCCGACGTCACCTTGAACTCGAACTGCTCGAATTCTGTATATATCTATAAATATATATATATAAATATATATATATCTCCAAGACAAGGGAAATGTAGACTTCATAAACATGGCTGTATAATTTTGATTTTTTTGAATACATTGTGTTTCTATATTTTTTGAAGACAAAGAGGTATGTACTTATTATAAAGGCATTTCTTCTAATTCTTCTCTCTTTTTTTTTTCTTTCTCTTTTCCCTTTTGTTATAGCAACTATTTGTTGTGCTTCCCTGGTGACAGTTACTGTTCAATGTAGGCTGTGACTTGCGCTGCTTTTTTTAGAGAGCACTTGGCAAACCAGAAATGCTTCTAGCTGTATTTGTATGCACTTGTTTCTTTTTTTTTTTTCTTTTTCTTTTTTTTTTTTTAAATGCCAAATACACTTTCTGACATTGTAAAGATTGCCTTACTGTCTGTGATTCCTTATTCCTGACCCCTGTCCTGTAGAGCTGGTTGCATGCAGGCTTGGTCTGAAGGTGGTTGGGGAGAAGAGTGGCTAGCCAAGGTGGGGATGCCCTCCGCCATCCCACCAGCCATGCGAACTTATGGAGCAGGAGGGCTTTCTCCCAGAAATGCGCGGCTCGGGTTGCGATGGCAGATCTGCCAGATCCAGTCCCAGATTCCTCCGTGTTTCTCAAGGGAAGTTGCCTCCGGAGTAGGATGTGGAGAGGTGTCCCAGAGGCGCTGTTGAGTTAGGGATTTCTGGGTTTGTTTGTTTTTGGTTTGGTGGTGTTTCTTGGTTTTGTTTTTTTTTTTTTTTATGGCAAAGTTGACCGCAGTTCACGTGATCGGTTGTAAGATTACAAAACTGCGTTTATTCACCAATTACATACCATAACGTGGAATTTTGATAGCGAACTTAATTATACGATTGGCGAAAGCGCCAACGTAGCACTGCTGTCTCTGAAGGTCTTCAGCGTCGCTTCTGGGGCTTTTGTGTCTTTGGACAAAGCTGGGGAGGTGGGGGAGAGACATCATTTTTTTTTTAAATAAATTTTACTGTAATTTTCAGATAGTGCAGGTGGACTTTGAGTTTGCTTATCAGTCACCTCTAGCGCTGTTGCTATTGTTACTATCGCTGACCCGGTATTTCCAAGTAGTGGCAGGTACAGTGTGGTACAGTGACAGTGGTGACTGAGGCTCTGCCAGATTGCCTGCGGGCATATCAGTGACAGCCCAAATGTGGGTGGAGGAAACCTGTAATTTCCTTATTACGTGTGCTTGAAACAAACGTTCTGCTATTCTTTGAAAATGAAAATATAAACTGGTTGAAATGAAAGCAATTAGGGCTGCACATAATGGCCCTGGCCCTGCCTTTTAAGCTACTTTGGAGAACTCTTTTTGTAAAGCCACTTTTGATCACGCTTCTGCATCACCAAGCAGACTTCTGAAATCAATAAATCATTGGTTACTAGAAATAGTTCGAGTCTTATAGTGATGTTTTTGTGCTGTTTATAGGTTGTTGGCAACGCTGCAGCTGTACAAGCCCTTCTGTTGAGGTGTTTATAACTTGATTATAAGCGT
The DNA here is from genome assembly GCF_009769465.1 of Tauraco erythrolophus. Taxonomy (NCBI): domain Eukaryota; kingdom Metazoa; phylum Chordata; class Aves; order Musophagiformes; family Musophagidae; genus Tauraco; species Tauraco erythrolophus. The sequence continues at coordinate 87,428,850 of NC_141466.1, read as the reverse complement.
TTGTTTCTGAGCAAAAGGGTGGTGAGGTCGTCCCTTCCCTGCGACGGGCTAATAAACACTTTCAGTATCGGAAGAGGAGGATGAAAAATCAGTCGACTATAATTTGAAGAATTTTGGGTGCTTTTGAGTAATCTGTTCTTATTGTGATAATGTTCAGACTGCAGTTCAATGCGGAGTAGGTCTTCTTTGGAAGACTTCTTTTTTTCTTTTTTTTTCTTTAAAAAAAAGAGGTGATCATTAGTATTTGAAGATCAGAAGTGCACATGCACAGTAATTTTTTATGAAGTGTTTAATGAGCACACCCACTACATTGTGTTCCATATTACAGGTCAATGTAATATTAGATAAGACTTGCATGATAAACAAATTCATTGAGTCAATATTACGCTTTAAAACTTATACCTATAGTCAAGATTGGTGTCTTATGTAAACACATTTAGCCAATTTGAAGAAAACGCACATTATATATATATACCTATATATATACCTATATATAAAAAAAAACAACTGTAAAGGATTCTTTGGAACCACTATGATCTGTGTAAATGTGTATTTAGGCACTTTATTAAAAAAAAATGGATTTTGAGCTGATAGATGGTAACAAGTTCTTCAAAGTTGCTTGGCATAATACCTCACGTGGGATGAAGCTCATGTTTTTGATTAACATGGTATCCCTACTCTTAAAAAACAACAAAAAAAAAGCAAAACCCCAAAGCCTCCTTAAAAAGGCCCCCCCTTCTGTGTTATCAGGTGGCCCAGCTCTGAGCCTGCCGAGGGTGAGACCTGCTCCTGACAAAGCATACCCTTGTTTTGGGGCCAAGGGACATTGATGTGATTGGGCGGAGAGGCCTTTGAGGAAGCGCACCATCCTCTTCCTCCCGGCTGGCCGCACTGCTTCCCCGGCTCCGTGGCTCCTGGAGAGGATGGAAACTCCCTGACGGGTGATGCCAGGCGGTGGCCCGGGAAGAACGTAGCCGGAAAAGAACTGGCTCGCAGTGCCTGAGCTTGCTCAGCTGACGTTCAGTCCCCATACCCCGGCCAAATCTAATCTGCACCGTGAAACTTCAGAACTGCAAAAGGAAATTAAAAAAAAAAAAAAAGAAAAGAGGAAAAAAGTTAAACTCTGAGGATGTTCACTCAGCTCATTTTTCTCACAGTCAATGTTGCTTTTTCCTTTTTGTTGATTTACTGAGTTACAATAACGCTCTGGTGGATTCTGCCTTTATACTAGTTTACTACTTCCTGGGCTACAAGCTTTTTTCTTTTCTTTTTTATTATTTCGAAGTGCTTTAGCTGCAACAGTGCTACTGTTAATATTCCTTTTTAAACTTTTTAAAAGGTGATACTGTAATTTGTGTAGTATTAAAGTGTTTTAATGAAGAATGTGTGCTTTTATTTTTTTTCCCCCCAAATCAACTTCCATCATATTTTTTTCAAAGAAATTTTTTCCTGGCTGATCACCTGCCGAGTGCTTTTGTTGATAGCTGCTGAAGCAACCTGTTGCCGTTTTTGCATATTTTGTTTTTCTAACTTCTAACACTACATATAAAAACCCTGGGAGCTTTAAATACTACTTCTGCTTTTTTCTAGATAAAAAAACCTTGAAAAAACTATAGTTGCCCAAGTGCAGTATTTTTTTTTTTAATTTTTTAATACTGTTTCTGACACTTTGTTGTGAACAGGCAGCGGTGCAGGCAAGAGAAGGTGCACGGAGCTGATGGGTGCTGCCCTGATCCTGGGTCCTGGGAGGTGGGAAAGGCGTCACACAAGGGAGGCTTTGACCGCTTTTGCGGTGGCCTCAGGAAACCTGGTATGTTTGGGAGCTCTCTTTTTAGATGTGCTGTAAACCAGGCCATGGCAACTGCTTGTTTTTATGAACTAGCGCTTAGGCAAAGGGTATAAATACATTTGAGAGTGCTCTCTAGTGGCTCGTTATGTTAACAGAACCCCTGGATCTTTTCCTTCTGCACCCGGGCCAAGACCCACTCGTCCATCCTACTGGTGGGGCAGCTGCTCTTGATGGGACAGGACAGGACAGGATGGGACATCGCTCTGGGGACACCCAGCCACCCGCTCGCCCTCCCGGGGCGATGGCTCACCTGCAGGGTGGCACCTGCTCTGCCGGTTGCACCCGCTCCCCGTGTCTAATTCGTCCCCAAAGTGACATGGGACACCCTGCATGGTGTGCGAGGTGTCAGGGTGTAGCTGCAGTCCCTGCATGAACACTGCCTCTCTTCAGGCAAGAGGAGAAAATGTTGGACCATGTGGCAATTAATGTCACCGGGAGTAGCTGAGCTTGTAAATGGAGATGTCTGTAGCCCTGTCTCCTACCGCTTCAGCTGCTTCAGTGCATGCGTTGCTACAACAGGGCTTCGGCCGGGAGATGTCCAATAATTAGGCTCAGGCGTCACTGTTTCGTGTTCCTCCTCCCTAAGTGTGTTTAGGTAGCTCCAGCTGGAGCTTTTGAAAAAATTTTTTAAAAAAAACCCCACCTTGCCCAAGGTGGACTCTCGTTCATTCAGACGCCACAGTCCAGCCCAGGATAAACTAGAGCTTCAAGCCTGCACTCTCAGAGATAATGAGGCAAGTAAAAAACCAAAAAAAACCCAATAAACCTTTTTTTCCTCTGTTGAAACAGAAGGTGGGCCTGGGACATGTACGGATTCACTTTCTGCAGCGAGTGCGTTGCAGAGGGTGGCCCTGGCCGCTTGCCAAACAGGGCCATGGGACAGCCCAGCCACCCTCCCAGCGATCTATGTAGGCCAGCGGCACTCCTGAGTCACCCTCCTTCCCTTGCCCTTTGTTCCCAGGAGCAGGGATGCCTTTCCTCTGCCACCAGGCCAAGGTCAGGCAGTGCTGTGCAGCAGACGAATGGAGTACCTGCTTATCCACTTCATCACCTGGGGGTGCCGCTCCAGAGGGAACCCTTTCACCGCCTCCGGGCAGCCTCCGGAGCAAGCCATGGGCTTTGGGCACTAAGTGCAGGGTTCAAATGTGAATCACTGAGCTCCCTGAAAGGCTGAAGCCTCCCCTCTGGGAAAGAAGAAACACTAATGTCTCCCATAGAAATCTCTTAAGTGCATGTTAGTGTCCACATGGCTGTCTTGTTTGGTGGGCATAGGTGCGTTGATGATGGGGTGGTAACTCAGCAGTTATTTTTACACACAAGTCACCTAACTTCGCTTTTCTTTCTGCCACTCAAGAGCCAGTTTTGTAGAGACTGGTATAGCAAAGTACATGCTAAAAGCCAAAATGTTGCATCAAACGGAAGCCCCCTATAAAATAAACTCACAGAGAAGCCAGGAAAAGTTCGTGGAAGCTTCCCGCTGTAGTAGATGTTTCTTTCCCCCATTACCTGTGGCTCAGCAAACACCATGAGAAGCATCCCTGCTCATTATCTCCCACCTCCATGCAGCGCTGGGGCAGGAATGACAACCCACCCTGCCCTGCACAACACCCAACCGTGCCCCCACCTCAGGGCCCCCTTCTCTGCCCCTCCAACCTGCTGCTGCTTGCCCTGGTGGTCCCCAGCCCCAGGTTGCCCCAATCCCATCCCAGGGCACCCTGCCCAGGGCTTGCTGCGAGGCAGCAGGGCAGTAGGGTGAGCTGTGGTTTCCCTGGGAAACCCTGGGGAGCCTCTGATTTTCAGGGAGAGCTAGTAAGGAGGGCATTCACTGTTGACTGCAAAAATGCCAAATATGCATTTTCCTTTACCCTTTTTCACTGCAAAACACTTATTCCCACCCCTCCCACCCCAGGGATGCCTCATGCCTTTTTTTTTTTTTTTTTTTTTGGCAGCCATTTGAAAACAAACAGAAGATGAGTAAACAGAGATGAAAGGGGTTATTGGTTCACCAGGTCGCTTCCTTGCAGAGGGAAACAACTCCTCCCATTCCCGCACTGGCTGTCCAGAGCGGCTGGCTAGCAGCTGGGAAGCGGGCAGGCAATGGGCTGCGGGAGTGCCTTGGCTGAGGATGGAGGCCTCACCCTGCCACCCACTCAGCCAGGGGCACAAGAAAGCAAGTTGGACTCTCCCCTTCTCCCTCCTGTGGTTTTGCTTTTTTTTTTTTCTTGTTTTTGCATCTGTACGAGCTGAAGGAGGACTGATTTTCTTCAAAATAGATTCCCTTAATTTACTTTCCACCAGAAATCCAGGTTTTCTGCAACCGTTTTTTATGGGAGTGTCACATTCTTCAACTGTCCAGTAGTAAAAGGACTTAAGAGATATTAGGCAACAACTGCATAAAGGAATGAGGCGTTTGATTTTATCCCAACTTTTTACAACTCTTCTGGGTGTTTGGGGTTTTTTTGTCTTACTTGATTCAGCTGCTGCTAAGCACTGGGAATAAAGAATTTTATCCTTTAAGATGCATCATCCCTCAGCTGATAGTTAGAAAGCTCAAAAATGAGGATACTGTATGAAAGACTTCAATGAGAGCTGGGGAAGGTGATGCTGAACGTCACTTTTCTTTCACTTCACAAAAATCAGGAAATAAATCAGCTCCTGCACACTGACTCATGCTTTTGTAGATACTACTTCACGCATTGCAATGAAGCCAAACCAGCATAAGCACCACTTTTTCCATTGCACTTTCGGACCTATCTGGACTGTAATAATTAAAAAAACCAGTAACACTAACTTCCCTGTGATTTTGTGGTGGTGATTGAATGGGCTCAATCCTTTTTGCCCTATAACGATACAGTTAGGGCAGCCTCCCTCTGGAAATTACAGAAAGAAGGACTTTTTTTTTTTTTTTCAGAAATTACTGTGCTATCTCTATTAACTCCAGGCAACAAACCACTCCATGCAGTGGCAGTGCTGGGTGTCGCTTTCCCTGCACCTGGGAAGAAGGGAGCTGGATGGACCCTGCTAAGGCTTTAACTTGTCATTCCAGGGACACTAATTAGTTCAAAATTTCTGCTTAGGCATCTAAGCTGCGCCTTCTGAGTTTCCTGAAAGAAACAAACGATGGTAAACAGCGTGAAGCAACGATTTTTAGCTGTGCTTTTTAATGGATATTTTGATGATTACTTTCATATTGCGAGAGTCCTTCTATTAGCGTAAGCCCTCTGCTTTCCTTTGGAGAGACAAATAACCTATGCCCATAACTGAAGCGATTACTTTATAACGCCTATTAATATTTTTATAATCCAGACAGTTATTTCACCTCACTGGTTCTGCTGCTTTGGGTTACTGTGGCTCTTTGCCCAGACCTCTTTTTTTGACCGCGTTAAAATTAACTTGCAAACGTGGAGGTCTGATTTCTGCTCCTCTCCTCCACAATTCAGTTATTTCCTGAAATCTGCCTCTTAACGGTGAGGCTTTCCAGGTAGCAAGACTTTCTGGAAATGGCAGTGCTGGGTGGTTAGTAATTTGGCCTCCAGCTACCCCTCAGGGAGGGCTCACAGTAAGAGCTCTGCAGGTTTTGTGTGGTCCTGGCACTGGTGGAAGGTGTGGAACAGCCATGCTACTTCCTGGTTATCTTCTGAGCAGGAACATTTTGAACTGCAGCAGCAGCATGTGTTTCTTCATCCTGTGTCACAAAAGTTTCCTGACATTTAGTGTTTTGGGGTGGATCTCTTCCTTTTCTGCGAAGAGTGCCAATTTCAGTGCTGCTTTTGATGGATAACAGTCCACGAAGCACTGGAGCGACACCAATAAATGTGGTTTGCGTAGGCAGGCTTCTGGGCTCCTTTTTTAGCTGCTCCCTGGCTGCAGAGGGACCGGGTTACCTGCTCTGCTGGCCCCCCCTCATCCTTCCCCAGCACCTCTCCTGCCAGCAGCGCTTTCCTTGGGCGACCACCTTCAGAGGTGCCCGGAGGGGAAGGGACTGTCCAAGAGGGTTGGGTTTTGGCCATATTCACCCTTTGCACTGGATGCCATCTCAGGGCTCATTTAAGCTCTTCCTGAGCAGCTCCAAAAAGGTGCTGCAGCACTGCCTGCTTCATCTTGATCGTGACGGAAGGAGTTCAGCTAGTGGCTCACGAGCTACATTTGGCCTATCAAAGGCTATGCATGGCAGCTACTTTTGTTGACAGAGGGCTTTCTCTTCCTTTACTGAGCCTGATTTTATTACAGGTTTTCACCTCCTACATGAGAACTTCATACAAGCCCTTCCAAAAGCTAAACCAGTGCTTAATCCATAGGAAGAGGTACTGGTGCTGCTCCAGCACAGGCTTCTTTCAGCTGAGAAAGGTGAAAAGCCAAGAGGGGTACTGGGTGCATTTGGGGTAGTTGTTGGTGGAGCCCAGCTTAGCCTCTGAGTGAAATGTGTTCTCCAGCTTGCCTTGAGTTCCTCTCCTAAGCAAAACCCCGACTTAGGTTAGTGAAAGCAGGCCTGTGATATCAGTTCCTCTTTAGTTTTGTCCCTTTTTGAGAAGGTGATGGTAATGAAGCATCCTTTCTGTTTACTACTTGCAGCCAAAACCCAGTATTACTTCCATGAAGCAGTTTGCACTTGATGGGAGTTAAGAACCAGACTGATTTCAACGCGGAGATAAAGAACTGCAGTGAGACCATCGACTTTAAAAAAAAAAGACTGAATTATGTGCCATCCATCTCTGCTTCTGCCTGTTGACTGCAGGAGCTGAAAGCTGGTCTAAATTGCTCATCCCGACCTAGGCTGGCGCCAGTGACGGGCTGGTGATGGCAGTCCGAATTTAATCCCTGTTGCTCAGATGAGCACACTCCTTTAGGTACCCCTCCTGCCATCACGTCTCAGTTAACCAAACTTTGGGTTTTGCTGTGGCACCCACAAGGGTATCAATTAGGGTCCACATTGCCAGGAGCCGCTGCACAGAGTCAGGCAAGAGTGGTTTAGGCTAACTGCGTGCAGAGCAAACAGTAAGCAGTACATGTGAAATAGAGTTAGTGTCATCTGCATTCATTTGCTTTTAAAATGGGCTTAAGAAAGGCAAAATAAAGTGAATCTACTCTCCAGGCAAAAAGCAAAACTCACCTTTTAGGGACTGAATTGCTGGCCCTTAGTTGGTTTAAAAAACAAAACAGAAAGTGTGACCTTTTTCTTTTGCAATCATTCTCTTTCTAATCTGAAACTGGATCCCATCCTGCCAACAGCTCTGTCATTGACTTCACTGGCTCCACAGAAGCATCTCTGTGGGTGAAATTACACCAGAAGCACAGGAAGAATCAGGCCCTAAATATAAATGACGAGTTACAACACACAGTTTTGCTCTAATTATTTATAAGAAATCATTTCATTATAAATAGGTTTTTCAGTTAAATGTATTGCTGGCATTACCTTATTACTTATTCATAATTAATTAAATCATAGCAGATTTCTATGTTATTATCATTTCCATACACTATAAATAACACAGAAGAAATGTTGGTTCTTTCAGGGTACTTGGTACGTGCAGATAAGATGAAGGAGCAATCCAGGCCAGAGCAGAGCGAAGTTGCTGGGGCCTGAACTTTCTCACAAGCATGTCATTAGAAAAACTGGGAGGGAAGGGGGCAGGAGGTGGTCAATGAGTGGAATAAAATGCTGGTTGCTGTCGTCAGTGTTGCGGGTCATCCTCTGGCCACTTTTCAGAATACCCAGAAGGAAGTGCAGAGCTGTAGGGGTGAGGGACTTGAAGCTGTTACTAATCCACTGGGCTGCATTTTCTCCACAATATTTACTTCCCTTGAAGTAAAGGGAAGTGGGGTTTTGTTGTCACTGCAAGCTTGGTTGGCCTTTTGAAAAACAAACAAGAAATGTTGTTGGAAAGTTCATTTAAACTCGTTTCAGAAACGTATGTATAAGGGATCATGATGATTTGTTTCAAGTGAATTTACCTGAGAAATACAATCCTTATTCATGAATTAGAAGAGAAAAAATCATGCTCCCAAACAGAATCTCAAATGAATTTTAATACTTTACTCATTGGTACTGGCATCTCACTGGTTTATAATAAATAGGAAGGGCTGGGAGAGTTTCTTGAAGCCATTTATTACTGTTACTGTCTCCTTGTCAGTGTCCTAACAGGAAAGAGCTTTGTGAGTCCTGGGATGCAAATCATGTCAGGATGGTGGGGTGGAGGTGGCTGGACTCAACAGTGGGGTGTGCTCCATCACCCCCAAGCTCACTAGTGAACTAGTGGAGGCGGGAATCGAGGCAAGCATAACTGGGTCAGGCATACGGAAGGTGCGATAAAGTCAGGAACTGCTTCAAAGTTGTGGAAATGAAAAAGAATAAGCCCAAGAACTGAGTTGAAGCAGTGAGTTTCGTTTGAATCACTTGATATGCACTTCAAGCGATTCTCCGGCTGCTGGTATGTCTGTGCTGCATGTGCGCATTTGCACCCCAGGAAACTTAAGCATAGGATGACCATGGGGAAATCCCTGGGGAATAAGGCCAGCCATCAAGACGTGGCTGGCTGGAGTTGAACTGTGCTGAATGAAGCAGCCTTGAGGCTGATCGTCTTCATCTCATTTCCCCACCAGGGAGAGGTGAGGAAGCACCTAATGGCTGTGCAGCGCTGAGGAAGAACGTTTTGGTGGGCATGGGGCACAGGAGAATTGAGAAGGGGATGGTGCCACTTCCATCAGGAGAGCAGTAGAAGGTACCTCCTCAGCCCTGGAAAAAGCCTCACTGGACAGGGAAGAGCTGAGCAATGCCCTGGCTGCAGGGAGGTGAGAGGCACCCCTGCATCCCAGGAAGCACGGACTCCTGCTTGTGCTCCCTTCTCCACTCACTTACTTGAGGTTAATGGAGGAAAAGAAGATGGAAGTGATGCCAACAGAGAGAAGAGCGCATGGATTGGAGCCCCTTATGCAGCCTGTGCTGTAGGAAATGGTTACAGTGCTGTGGCACTGGTTTGGCCGAAGAATATGTGCAGCCGTATGCTGCATATCTGGCACGCAGCTGCCTGACTTTCCTTTGGCTACAGACACCTGACAGCAGAGCAGGTAGGTTTCTTATAGATACGTATGTAGTAGAGCTACCCTCAGCTATTGCGATCCTCTGCAGCAGGCTGTTGGATGATGGAGACAGCTCCTCTCCTTCCGTCCCCTTCCTAACGCTCAGTCAGGGCCAGGTTCGCTCCCCATCCCTGGCACGCAGCGGAGCCTGGCCTCCCTGCGGGACAGCTGGACCCTCTTCAGCTCCTGCGTGACGAGTAGCCCCTCGCCAGGTCCGACTCCGGCCTTCGTTCCTCCACGTAAACCCTGGCTGTGCCGGAGTCGCTGCGGATTTACGACAGCGCGGCAGAGACAAGGACATGGCCTCTGTGAGTTTGGAAGAGCTCTGCTGAGCAGTGCAGGAGCGAGTGGGGGGCCTCCCAAGGAAAGAGCATGGTTGGGTTTCTCCGTCTGGCAGACGGCACTGAAAATGTGTCGTTCTTGTTCTGGAGAGTTCCCCAACCATGCTAGAAAGTGGCACAGGGGAAGGAGCTGCAACATGATGCCTCTCAAACCGAGTGCAGCCCGGGAGAGTAAAGCTTATAGTAGCAGCTGGGGCCATTAACTCTCTAATCTCCCCCTTTTCGTTCCGTCAAAGCCTCTGAGCTTTGTGTTACACCAGTCGCCTGTGGCAGTTTCCTGAAGGCGTGAGACTCTGCTGAGATTAAAAAGAAAAAGGAAATTATTTATCTGAAAATTAGTGGTTCGGACATGTGGGTTTTTGTGTGGAGGCACGGCCGCTGCCCGCTGTGACGGGCACGGGAGACCTGCTGTGAAACCCAGCGCTCCTATGTACGTATGGATCCGGTTACCCTGGCGAAAGGGAGCTCTGCCTCTGACTTTCCCGTACAGCCATGACCTGACACACAGGTTGGGCCTTTTTTGGCTGCTGGGTGCTATCAGGCTGTCCTGGTAGCTGCTTCCCACGCGGAGCCTGCCCTGCATTGGGACAGCCCCCTCCTCCTGCGGGGCAGCGGCCGCGTGCCCGTGGCGGAGGATCTGCCCTGCCACGGTGCCCAGCTTACCGGGCAGCTGATGGGCAACCAAAGCTGCGGTCAGCTCCAGTCCTTCACTCTTGTTTTGTGTCAAAAGAAAGGATGCTCTTCATCTAGCAGGCGAGCTCCCTGCTGGTGTGAGGGGCCTCTTCTCCCACACCTCCCTTTCTCAAATCAGAAGGGTTTGGTCACTGCCTGGCAGAGTCCCAGCCCTGCCAGCACCCTGCAAGTGGCCACCATCTCAGGCTGTGAGCCCTCAAGGTGGCCCTGCCCGCCCTCCCGGTCGTGCTCACGCCGCAGGTCATGCAGCCAGCAGGGCAGTGGCAGCCCGGTCTGGTGAAGAGCCGCGCGTCTGCACGTATGCAGGAGCGGTGGCACAGGAGAAGCGGTGGCCAAGCGAGACTGAGGAAGGGACAGGGTATGTGATGTGGGGCTGGCTCCAGCTCACTGCAAAACCTGACCATGTTTCCTCTCCCACTGCCATCCCATTGCTACATAAAACAAAGGTGTGGACTCGGCGTGCCCCTTGTCCACTGGAGCTCGGAGGGGCTCCCCAATGGAGCTGGCTTGCCTTTTCTTTCCCTTCATCATCCTTCTGTATGAGTCTCCAGCTTGTATTTTTTGCCTTTTAAAACAGATGGGAAAAACTGGGCCTAAAGGTCAGTAACCCAGCTGTGTCTGTGTGGAGGCTGGTCAGCCAGAGGGGTGAAAGCAGTATCTCCCCCCGGCCCTGGGGAGCCCTGGCTCCCCTCCGGGCACAGCATCGCAGGCGGGAGTAAGCAAACGAGAAGAAATTGCACTGACTTAGCAAGAGGTCATGCAGAAAGATCCATGCTGGCAGACGAGACAGTGTGCTAAAGATAACTGTTTGACAAACTATATTTACTCTCCCTTTCTGGGAGGACTTACAGGGGATTTGGAGCATTGTGCTAATATAAGCCATCCAGTGCCTGCGGTGGAGGAAGTGCCTACTCCAGGCTTCTTTGTGCTTGTGTCTTTACAAGCCATGAGAGGGGACACGGCTGAAAATAGCCTTGTCTCCTAATTGTATTCTTGGGAATGCTAATCAGCGGGCTTGCTCTTCCCACCAGCAGCAACCGGGCAGCGATGCTATGTGATCAAACGCAGCTGCTTCCCCCCGCCCCACCACCACTTCTCTTGCCAGCAGCACTAGTTGTCCCCACCTGTGTTCCTCCCTAACCTGCAGGGGAGGTGACCCGTTTTGGGGGCTCTCAGAGCCAGAGGAAAGCCTGTTGTCTGTGTTTTCTGAGTGTTCTGGGAAACCTCTGCGCTGGAGCTGGCTTTCTGCCTCCCAGAGCTCCCCACCTAAACAAAGGCAATGGGGGGTAGTGCTGGACAAAGGGGCAAAAGGGAGAATCCTCCTAAACAGTCCTGATTTTTCAGCTGATATTCAGTAAGTTTTCCGCATTACAAGAAAAGAGGCACTTGAGATTTTGAGTATCCAGTAACCATGACAAATACAGAAGTACAAAAACAGCTCTAGGCAGCTAGAAAGAACAATACCGAACAAACAAATTAGCCATCTGTAGCTCCTAAAAGTAAACATAAACATAGACCCACTCTGAAAAGGACTGTACTTGTAATAAATCAATTAGATCCGCCAGCCCTTGTAGGCAGCAGGGGTTGAGGGGCAGGGACCAGAGGAGCAGACCTCTCCCTGCCTCCCTTTAGGTTGGCTGTTTGGACTCCCAAAAAGCCCTCCTGCGGGCTGGGGAGTGAGGATCAGGCTCACCAGAGTTCTGCCCCCACGAGTGACAGTGGGAGTGACACCATGGAAAATCTCGACCCTGGGGAGGGGATGTCCACTGTTCACATTTCAGAGACTTCCTTTCCCAAGCCCCAGCCAGTGAGGGTCTTGTGATCTTTCCTCTCTCTTCTTCTTTGGGCGCAGCAGGGTGTTGGGAAGGTTATAAATACAGGCAACTGTTTGCTCTAATCCATCTCTGACCATGGGGATCAGTAGTGCATCAGGCTCTTTTTTCCTCACTCCCGATTTGTCTCTGATTGACTTGCCCATCCCATGGTCACCATTCATAACCCTCATCTTGCTGTGTTTCTTACTGATGTCTCTCTATATACCAAACACTCACAGAGACCCACTTAAAAGAAATCATCCTCTTGAGTTGGAGAGGCACTGGAACAGTGGTGGTGGGTAGCAGGACAGCCCTTTTGGGGGCTTCATTCCCCTCTGTTCTGTATGGTGGGTGTCTTACTCCAGAGAAGAGTGAGGGGGAATGGCTGTATTTGGTCATAAATTACCTCTGTGTCGTGGTAGCCTGAACCTCTCCACAGAGCATGAAGACCAGGACATTTTCCCTGTAAAGGACCTCTGCTGTGTACCTAAGCAAGGGAGTCAGACCCTTAGTGCTGCAAACCAGGACTGTGCTCCCCACAGCCACCTCAGAGGTTAGTGCTCGGTGCTGCATCCCACCAGCTGGGAAAGGACAGCGATGGGACACATCTCCATGTTCACATCTCAGGGGTTGCTGACCAGCTTCCACTTTTGAGTCCCCTGGGCTGTCCTCAGTCTCCTGCAACGACTGCAAGGGCCGTGTGTGAATTGCTCCACTTACCTCAGCAGGTACCAAGACCAGAGGCTATGCAGGGCACGCTTGCAGAGAGCCTCATTGCCATCTCATTGCTAGTCAAGTCTGCAGGTAGGAAGGAGTTTGCTGTTACTGTAAAGACCCGCGCTAACTGTGCCTAACTGCTGCCCTTTGGGCAGGGCACAAGCCAGTGAAACTTGAGTTGGGGGCAAGGATTAGGAGAGCAATGCAGACTGGAGGAGAAAACAAACACACCCATGAGAGAGTTGCATGCTAAGCCTAAAATCTGTCACTGTCAGAGAAAGAGCAACAGCAGCATCTGTCTAACAGCACATACCGATGGGGTAGGAACTCTTTGTTGGTGCGTGACCTTCAAGTCATTGCCAGGAATAGATTTTGGCTCCAATTTCAACCCTAAGTAAAGCACCTTCTCCTGTCATGATTTGGAAGCTGAGGTATTTCAGTTTCCAGAAACAAACAGAACTTGCAGGAGGCAGCCCGATGGCCCTGGCTGCTGCAGAGCCCCGCATGGCAGCGGCTCTGCACTTTGGGAATGGCACGGGGACAAGGGACTCCATGGGCTTCATCTCCCCTGCCCCTTGCAGTACAGTGGCTGCCAAGCACGGTACAGCCCTAGCTGGTAATGCAGCTGCATCTTTTCTCTTAGTCTGTAAGAAGACCGTATTTTTTTCAGTTTGTTTGAAGGACTGAGTATTTTTAACAGTGTAATTCAGCTGTTGTCCCAGGCTCTTGCTGCTGGTTTCCACACCAGAGCTCTATTTCTTTTCAAAGAACTCAAAGCCCGACAGCCAAAGGGAAGCACGGTTTCTACATGGAGGAAGACCATCTCCTATTTGAGTAGGCACAGTTGCAAGGTGAGATCTGGGGGCCAAACAGCCATCTATTTTGCATGGCAGCTGTTACCCTCAAACTGAATTCATCAGAACTCCCACTTTGTCATCCTCTGCCCTGCCAGTTCTATGAAGGTGGCTGAGAAACATAGAAAGCTCTGCCCTTAATGGAAAGCAGTAGCTCAGTGAGTGGATGGTGGCTCAGGGGGTCGAGGGACACAAATCCCTTTCCAGGTGCTGTAGTCCTGCCCTGCCAGCCCAGGAGCAGCCTCTAAACCACTGCGGAGGGGCCAGACACTGCTCCCCTCCTGCTTTCTGAGATGGCAGTGTTGGAAAGAAACAAAACACAGCCTGTTCTGACAATAGAGAGGGCCCCCACCCTTGGCAGAGATTTCAACAGCTCTTAGAAGTGGGGTTCTGGCACCCCTGCTTCTGCCAACTGAGGTCTGGATTTGCTTCTTCAGACCTAGCAGCCCACAGCTGGCTGCAATGAAAGGCTCATGGCTGTGCACAGTCTGTGTTTCTTCAGTGGCCTTCACGGGCAGAGGCAGCATGTGTGTGCACGTGTTTGAGAGAGGGAAGGGGTGAAAACAGCACGTGCGGGCCCATGTACACTCTGCCCATCCTCTCACAGCAGAAAAGTTCCTGAGCGACTCTCAGGAAGAAAATATTTTGCTAAAAATCACCTGAAATGAGAAGTTTTGGTTCAGTGGAAAGCCATGTCTTATACAGCTCTGGAGCCTGGGGAACCAAAATGAGAATCAGGATGTGCTCTTGAGGGCAAGCGCTGGTGGTGCAGGGAGAGGCAGCTGCTTTTACCTGTTGCACTTAAATCTCTATACCTTCAGGAACATTTTCTCTGCTTGTTTGAAATGTCACTTCGGCAGCCACAGAGGAGAATACAACCCTTTTTTTGCTGGTCGTGCCTGCTCGCTCTGCCTAGCAAACTCCGAATGGCAGGAGATATTACCCGCCACAGAAGTAGGATGGCTGTCTGGCAGTGTTTCATAAACAGAGGAGCAGGCTTGGAGCAGAGCATATTTACAAGGACTGTTTAACTTGACAAAGTCTGGCACCATTAGTTGGCTTCACACAGGTGAGGAGCATATTGCTGCTTTATGGACCCACCATTGCAGCTGTTCGCCTCGGCTAGTCAGGCATAGCCAGGCGAGGTGAATAGGAAGCACCCACGACAGGCAGAGGAGGTTTCATATTCGCTTTGCACCACTTTAAATGACTGTGAGGTGTGTGGCAGAAGTCCACTGTGTCTCATAAAAGCCCAGTGAAGCTGGAAGTAGGTGTATGTCTTCCAAGTCACTAAGAGGAAGCTGGGCAAGGAAAGCCTGGCTGTGCCCTGTTGCCCCGAGGGAGCCGGGACCCGTCGTTTGCCAGAAGTGGAATGGTGGTGGGGATGGGTGCTGTCATCTGCAGCCCTGTGTCTCCTGCTGTCATTAGGATGTTTAGCAAGTCCTGGGATCCGATTATCTTCCTGCAGGCGACGCGCAAGCATGCCAGTGAAATCCAGCATGACTGGCGCTGGGAAGAAGATGCTCTGTGCGCACAGCCTGTGGCTGGTGGGAGACACAGTGACATTTAAAGACTGTAAGGACATTGTCAAAGCTGACAGAGCACCCAGCTGGTGTAGCAAAAGGAAAGTAAGGCCTTTGCAGGTACCTGATTTAGGACTAACACCCTACACATGCACAGTAATGACTGTAGCATTTTTGATCCATCCAAAAACATTGCCTGGGATTGTTTGATTTACAGTGGGTTGGCAGAGAGCAGAGGAAGTGCTTGGGAGAGGTTTGTTTGGCCCTTTTTTGTTGTTTTAATAGAAGCCACAGCACTTCTCTGCAGTACTGCAAAAAAAAAACATGCGGCAGTTGAAATTGCCTGAGATACTGGAGCAGAAAACATAATGCTGCTCGGGGTGCTGCAGGGGAGCCTGCTCCTCCCAAGCCTCTTCAGAGCTTGAAACCTGCAGTAGTAGGGTGCTGGCTGCAGCCACGCTCTGAAGCCATGAGGAGCTTTTCTATATGGGGTAATTATTAAACATACAAGGTTCACTTTATTACCACATCCAATAGTCATGAAAGATGCCTTACAGACCCACAAGATAATTCCTGTTCCCAATTCCTGCCCAGCCATGGTCCAGATCTGCACATTTTGGTGGACAGGAGCTGTGTTCTCAGGATTTTCAAAGCGTGTAACTCCTGTGTTCATGCCTTTTAAGAGATCTGCACTTCTAGGTGTGCAGATAGGGTAGGTTTGTCTCTCCCTCAGGTCTGCCTTCTTCAGGATAAGAGGTGAAAGTGGGAGGACAGAGAGGGCTCATGCGGCACAGCAAGGAAAACTCTCTGGTTTACAGATCGTTACAAAGCTCCTGAAAATTAAACTATTTTTCACATGCAATGAACTGTACATGTGCTGTACAGCAATAAAAATATCAAAAGTAGTACTAAGAGCTAATGTGGGCCATAAATACAAAATCATATTCATAATATTTTTCGTAGGGCCATTATAACTAAAATATAAATGGAGTTTTTATTTTAAACGTTTAATATTAATCAAATGGTTATGAAAGTACATAACAAACAACTGTGACATACTCACGACCTAAAAAATAAAAATGAAATGGGTGATGAATTCCTGTGAAAATTTAATTTGCAAAAGAAAGAACATTGCATTAATAAGGCATAATTACATCATCAAATATTTACCATTATTTGCTGGAATCTGTTTTATTTTTACTTTACATAATAAAACAGTGGGTACATAAAGTAGCAGGCTGGTCCCCATCTGAACTCTTTTGTGCCCTCAGGTTGTGCAGGCAATACACTCGTAGCTCAAGTTTTGCTGGTTTGCTTCATTATTTTCCACTAAAGGCACCAATGCTGCATTTAAAATATTACTCTTCAATTCTGACATCTCCTCTTTTTCGTTCAATACGCACCAGTACCATTATTTCAATCCACATCTCTAGGGAGAATAAATAAAGTGACCTGATGTCCTTTGCAGACCCAGGTCGGCAGATGAATAACCGTTTTGCACAGGCTATCTGCTGGGCACTATCACACAGCCACCACCTTCACATCTCCAAGGAGCACTGATGTTTCCCGCCATGGAAGCAGTGAGAAGACAAAACCACATCGAAGCTGTCAAGCTGATGTTCCTCTTCATCTAACAGCCAGACCGAGGCTGCCAGTGGGGGTTCATTTAGCAGAGGGTGGCAACAGTTGACGGCTGTACGCCCACCCTCTGTGTTTTATTCCTAGCCATGTGCTGATGTTTGTTTTCTTCCTACAGGTCTTGGGACCTTTCCTGAGGTGCTTCTGCACCTGCTGGGGTGTAGGATCCTGATGGGCTTTCTATGCAAACAAGTGCTTGGTCCAGAGCACCTGGGCAGGGGCAGTGGGGAAAGGCTGGCCCATGGGGAGCTCATCATCACTTTGAATCAAAGCCCTCCCTGCCAGGGTGGCTTTTTTTCCATCACCCTTAGCAAGGCACGACTGCTGCCGTTTGGTTTCTTGTTGCACTTGTTTTAGACAGCCTTTTGCTCAGCTCAGCCAACACTGAGAGAGACTGTGCATTCTCAGGGTTTTTTTAGGTTAATTTGGAAAACTTCCCTGATTATACATCTGCCAGTGTAATTTACACCTCTGAGGATTGGGTTGATTAGAGAATCAGTGAGAATGATTAATTTTATTCATTGAAGGCAGGGCTATGAGAGTGCTGCAACCTGCGACTGAACTGATATTTCCTTTAATTGTTCAGCTGGGTCCCTGGCAAGCCTGAGCTGAAGCTGCACAAACTCACTCGGTAAATGTTTCTGGTAGCCCAAGTTTCAGTGGTCCTGCCGAGCCAAACCAAGCCCAGCTTGTCTTCTGGCTACAGGCTTGAGGTTCAACACCCTCACACACATGCACAAGCACAGGAGCAGCTTTTGAACTTTGGACGGAGGTGTGCCTATGCCAGATGCGAGGCTCTGACGCATGACACCAGAAGCAGCGAGCTGCTGAGCATGGGACAATGTACTTTACCCCTTGTCTTCAGGAGAATGCCATCACTGGTGGCAAGCCCGTGTCCCTCCTGCATTTCACAGGAGATGGGTCTCGCTGCCCCAGTATCGGAAGAGGTCAGAGGGAGGGAAAGGAGAGCAGTGAGCAAGCAGACGGCGCTGGATTGTGCTGCTATTATTTATATCATTAATGAGGAGGGTAATGGGATAGAAAGCACACTTTAAAACCTATGGGTACCTCCAGGTGGGGAAGCATACTTTGCAAGCACTTTGGAGGGCTAGAAATCAAAGAGGTCTTGACAAGTGGGAGAAATGGTCTGAGATCAATAAAACGAAATTCAATACAGGGGAGTGCATAGCACACACTTAGGAGGACTCAGGCAGATAACAACACCGTGGGGAAGCGTCAGGCTGGCAGCAGAAGAGCAGGGGAGGTCCAGGTGAGTGGCAAGGCAGCAGCCAGTGGTCTGGGATGGGGAAGGGGCTCACTATGAGGTGCCAGTGGTCACGCCAGATGTGGGACTGGGGAAATCACCACTTCTCCCTCCTCTGGGCTGAGCTGGGCGGAGGACATCATCGTGCAGCTCCAGGGATGATGCAGGCGAGCGTGGAGGAGAGCAGGGCACGGTGGCAGCCTGGAAGACATGGCTTACAGGGAAAGGCTGAAAGAACTGGTTTGTCCAGGCTGGAAGAGTGGAGGATGAGGGCAGACGTGCCAAACTGTCAAATATGTAAGGATAGCCATTACATCAACTATCCTTAAGGTAGGCAGAGAAGAAAGTGAACTCTTTCTTAGTGAGAGTCAGCTGGGTTAGCACTAAAGGGAAAACATGCTGTAAGCAGCAGGAGAGGTGAGCCCTGGGCACAGGGCTGTTGCTGTCACTGAAGATATTTTAAAAAGGGTAAACAAATATCAGTCGGGGATATCAGACAGGAAGAGAGGGAAGGGGAGGGGAAGCGGGGCTGGATGATCTCTGGAGGTCCCTCGAGCCGTACATGTCCATGACTGCTGTGACTCAGATTGGGGCAGTGCCCAAAATGTGTCTGGTGAATTCCACACATGTCCAGAGTGACTCCTCATCCCAAGTTTTATGTTGCCCTAAAATGGTACTTGATTTTTGCAGAGATGTCATGCCTCTTATAAAACGGGATATTTAGGGCATCAACAGCACCTGTATCCCCAAAAGCACGGGCCAGATTTTTAATATTTGAAATAGTTTTCTGCAACCCTACTTCAAGCCCAACTGAGTTTTACACTCATTCAGATCAAAGTTTCTCTACTGGCATGACTACAATGCCTGCACTGCCAAAGCTAACATATAATACAAGTGAAATGATAAGCTGTACGAAATACTGTTTCATCTATATCCAACATTAATATTCTAAGACGTAGAACTGTAACCTCCCTCCTCAAAAATAAAATAAAATGAGAAATGCCAAAAAAAAAGCTGCCAGGAAGAAGTTATTCAGCGTCGTGCTGGATGTTAGCTTAACTGGGAAAGGAGGGGTGAGGTTAAGCTGAATGAAGCCGATGTGCAGAATAGGTCAAGTTAGCCAATGGTATCATAAAAAAAGGCTGCTGTTTCAGGCATGGTCTAGTTTAGTCATGAGATTTAAGTATAATAGTCTCAGAGATGTTGGAGCTAGAAGACTGCTTTTAGAGTAGGAAAGAAAATATCTTCATGTGGTGTTATTTCAGGCTCAGCTAAATTCACTCACCTTTTCTAGTCCTGCTTCATGGACATGCCGCATGGGACCCTTGGCAGTCTGAGCTACGCTGTGTTGGGTAATGTCCATCTTCTCCCTCCGAAGACAGATCAGAAGTAGCACACATACATCAGTGTGTTTCATTATTTATTATATATTTAAAGACTCGGATCTTCTGTGGGGAAGGAGAGCTTAAGAAGAGAGAAAAGTGCCACATTGTGATTGCACAGAAAAAAAAATTAAAAAACCAGGTTTTGCTGCCTGTTGTCCTTCCTTTCAGCAACCTCTGCCTACAGCCAGGTGGTAACGCCCTGGCTCACTTGTATTTCTGCTCATCCGCCATCGTCTCTGTGCTATTTCTTACTCTGTTTCCCCAGTTGGCCGGGCTGTTCATCAGTGCCTTTTACAGCAGGGCAGGGGAGGCCAGAGCTGTGGCCACATGCATCCAGCCTCCCGCTGCTGCCCCCGGCCTACCCACACCCCCTTGCACCCTTGGGACAGGCGGCACAGTGGCAGGGAGCGGGAAAGGGAGGCGGGCAAGGGAGGGTATGTTTAGCTCACCTAGGAGGAGCGCTGCAAATGACATCAGCCTAGCTCACTCCTCACAGACAGGCTGTGCTCTGCTGCCTGCCCCATGCCTGCTCTCCTGGCACCGGGTCCCAGCACCGCTCCGGTTACTCGCCTCCTGTTCGTGCCCGCTGATGCAGGGGTTAGTCCTAAGTGCAAAAAAAAAAAAAGGACTGAGGACCCACGTGCTTCACTTCGCACAGGGCAAAAGCTCGGGCAAGCCCTGTCACTCACCCGGTGGTATTTTGGCAGCATTGGTGGGTATCAGCACGGGTTGGGAATTTTAGTCCCTGCCCATCTCCAGTGACAGGCTCTGATGGCCCTGGCCACGCTCTGGCTGAGCACGACATTTACCAATGGTCATTCTAGGGCAGTGAGCAGGCTCAGAGTTTTGCAGTCACAAGAAACACATTCCTCTGGGTTTACCCTTCTGAATTCACCACCAGCGGCATGACGGTAATAGCCGTTCCAGCCTCTCCAGTGTGGCAGGCTCCAGGCACCTGTGTCCAGGTGCAAGGCAGACGAGCCCTGGCTTGTTTCACCTCTCCAGGCTGGGGGCTTTCCCCTCCGTTTGTCAGCTGGGAGTGGGGTCTGAGAGTCAGAACTTCATCCCACCAAATCAGGGCTATATTCAGCAGATTCCACAGGTACCTACTGGGTCCTTAACTAGGGGTCTGGCCCTACCTAAGGAGCTGAACACAGGCAGTGAAATGTACGCTTTGTATTTTCGAGATTAATGAGGCTTCTTTCACATGTGTCATGGATGGTTGGATTTTTGGCAGTGCTTGAGCACTTACGACTACTACCACATCCACTCAGAGCACATTGGCACGCAGCATTCTGGAAAATTAGGCCACGTTTCTCCAGTGCAAAAGGCTTGTTGATGTGTGGGATATCAAATGTGTAAAATTATTTGCACTCTGCTTCTTAATAACAATAAAAGGATGACTCATAATTACTTTCTGGGAATATTAAAATCCTAGACACAATGCTTCTTGCACTGTACAGTGAATCTGTATGGCACAGTGTATTAGATGCTCTCCTTTATTACAGAATAGTGATGTCTAATAACTTCCGAGCTCAAGTTTCACCACAGTATTTATAATTCACATCCATAATAACATTTTCCCATTTAACAGCCTGGGGCAGACGCCACAATGCGTTATACAGCACGGGTGCAAATAATGAGATAGGATGATGTCATTGTGTAGCGTTCCTCCTAAGTGATCTAAAAATATTCTCTCCTGCTTTCCCACCTTTCATCATCTCCTGCTCCTTCCCGCCTGATGCTTTTTTGCCCGTTCCCATGGTAACAGCTTCTATTGTAGCCCAGACCCTCATGCAGATGTTGTCATTGATCCAACACCTTGCGGCAGCTTTGATGGCGCATTGTCTTGTTTCCTGCTCTCCTGTCTCCGTTCTCCCCCAGTAAGAATAGGTTGGGATGCTTCCTCCTGCTTAGTGCCTTTGATCTGAAGGAGGAGAAGGGAGGAAGTATCGATTGGGTTTTATCATCAAGACTAATCCTTCTTGGGGTGCTTTCTGAGAGCTAAAATACTACTTTGTGGAGCCAGCTACAGGTTTGCTTGTGTGGTTGTTAAAACGGGTGCCTTAAATAAAACCATTAGAGGAATCAAGAGCTATTAGCATTGGAAGACCTTAATTAAAACCTCGCTCTGACAGGGCATGGAAAACTTCTGTTTCATAGGAGGACGCTGCTACTTAATTGCTTGCACAGTCTGATGAGAGGGGCTTTTTTTTTTTTCTCCTTTTTCTTTCTTCTGATTTTTTTCCCCCCACTAAGCGCCTAGGGAAGTTTCCACATTTTGGCCATGTTCATTGTTCAAGCTCTCCCCACCCAGGCTTGTCGCTCCAGCTTGGCTCGAAGGGAAAGGGAGGGAGGCAGCAGAGCTGCACTGGAAAAGCTGCACCGTGGATTACTGCCGAAACGAAATGTAGCTGTAAGAAAAAAGCAGAGAACAAGGAAATTCTGCTTAATCACCTATTGTCTGCAGTTGTTTTGCATTCTTCACCTGTCACTCCTTGCTGGAGTTGGACATTGTTCTCTCAATGATGAGAACCTGACAGACGGATGGTAATGAATGTGTAACTGAAGACCTGGGCTTTTGCATCTGCATTATTTATTCACCTAAAGCACGAGCTGCTCTATATTTAGTGTATGATGTCAGTGGCTTGTTTGCATCCTTAGAAATTGGCAGGGAGCCACATCTCACATGATATATGAAATCACTGATAAATGCTTCTTTTCACAGAAAGAAAAACAGCTTAATAAATGCAGCTCTTTTCTGCTTTCATCTCTTCCCTCCCCACCACGCTCTCTTCCCCTTCTGGGATTTGTCTCTCGGTGGCAGAGCTCAGCAGCATCTGTGAAGTGGAAATGAGCAGGCAGTACCACAGATCAAAATGAGGCCGTGGGTATGCTCGGGATGTCGCTGCCCTCCCAAGTCCCCCTCCACTCCCCCCTCCGAAGTCCTGGGGCTCTGCCAAAGACCTAGCCAAGCAGGGCGGAAGGGAAAAAAGGGAGCGAGGGAGAGTCTCCTCTGCGCAGCACAGGCTTTGCGGGGACGCTGGTATTCCTGGTATGTAATGAGTTTCAGTTGGGGTTTAGCAGGCAGGGAGCAGGGGGGACAGAGGGTTCCCACATGCTTCGCTCAGCACAGAAATGGCACTGTGACAGATACTAGTAGTTATCTGTCTCGAATATGTCTTTGGTGCAAGCGTCCAGCAACAAAACTCCGCTTTTGTAGGGGAAACACAGCTGGGGCACTTTTCTGGCATTACTGCAAAACCAAAAGTCGTGCAAAAATAGCAAGTTTTATGTATAGAAAACAGATTCAGGTGCCAGATCTTCAGCTGCCGCTACCTGGCAGAGCTCCACCAAATTTCCATGCACCAGTTTGCACCAGCTGAAAGTCTGATTCTTAATTCAAATGTGGGGTGAATCAGGGGGGCAAAGAAGCTCAGTGCAGCTCCTAGCTCCCGGAGGCATGCCCATCCTGAGGGCTTAGGGCTAGTTTTCCAAGCCCAGCAGGTGCTATGGTTTCGCAGCCTATCTTGATTCTCCATGGCAGCAATGATAAGACCTGTAGGGAGCTGCAAATGTACCATCAACAGATCCCAGGGCTACAGTTTGGGGCCTGAATGGGTTGCTGCTTTGGCTGTCACTCACTCAGATACAGAGCACGGCCTGCCGTAGGGCCGGTGTCCTCAGCAGCACCAAGTGAGATGTGAGAAATAAATCTAAAATAGACAACCGACCCATGGAAGCAATCAGGCTGTTTGCTTCAGCAAGGATTTCTTGCAGCAGGCAAAAGCAGTTAGCATGAAGCCAGAGATTTACCCTCCCTGGAAACCTTATTTCCCTACCAGGGTTTAACATAACTGCTGCCGACGCAGACCCAGGAAGAAGCAGGAGGGGGAAGACATAGCCTTGCTGTGGAGCTGCTACGCTGCAGATGAATGACTTCGCCTGTTTATTAAACAAGCCCATTCAAGCTTTCACTCCACAGCCATTTGCTTGATGGGTTTGAACAATTATGAACTAGGATTAAAAAAACCCTGCCTTGAGACACTCAGACTGCTCCAGCAAATGGGATCAAATAAAGTTGATAGTATCATATGGCCTGCTAATATTCAGAAATGACATCCATGTATCCTGAGCTTATTCAAACCAGCGTTTTGCTTTGGTTTTGGTGAACAGGACGACCTGCAGGTTAAGCAACAGAGAGACATTTGGGAGGAATTAAACAGAGAAAGGTGGGGACGGACCACAAGAGGAAATCCTTTCAAGAGCTTTATCATAAAACATTCTTCTATAAAGGAATATGTGAGACAAGGTTTTAGATGAGACAGTTGTCCTCCCAGGAAAAACATCATGAAGTTGTTATACAGAAACTTGTTAAAGAAAAAAGTCAGCCGATGCCACAAGATGATATCTCAGTAGTCCCAGATGTTTGCTGTTTTGGGAAAAAGGAGGAAAGATTGCTTTCAGAAATTCACCCTGTGTCAGCAGGCTACTCAAGGAAACTTGGAGTGAGTTTGTAAAATAAAGAAAGATGCTGCTCCTTGGAGTAACATAGACAGCTGCCATTTCAAAACACTGAATGGATCCTGGTGGACCATACTGGATAGGAACCAGTAGGATGACTGCCGTGGGACTGGGAATTGACAAATCTGGGTTCGTTCCTGATCGTGTAATACATTTTCTGTGTGATACTGGGAGATCGCAATAGCTGTCCTGGTAATTCAGTAATACTGTAAAATCACTTCTTCCTTCCCCCCAAGGTCATGATCCTTTGCCTGTTAAACACTGAGGACTGGGGTGGTCTCTTGCCATGCCTCCACCAGTTTGCTCGGTGGCAAGTGCTCTGACCTCTGTTTGGGCTTCAGCCATAGCCATGTGGCTACTAAGGATGACTGCTTACGCCTGGGCCAAATCTTGCAGAATTGCCCCTCCCTGTTACTACTCTGGCAAGCTGCAAGGAACTCATCTGGCTGGTGTCTGGACACTATTTTTTGCAGCAGTGTTATGACTGAGTCACCATGGCACAAACGTGGGGAAGGGAGGGGGAGCCCCACTGATGGGACAGAAGGATGAGGCTCGTGAGCCCTCCCAGCAGGATGCTGAAGGGGTATGGTTGGGCAAGGACTTGTGCCCATTGTCCCTCTGACACTAGCAGCCATCACAGGGAGTCACAGCCAGCGTGATCCTAGCTGCAGGCATGGCAGGTGGCACGGGAAGCAGAGCCACCAGCCACAGCAACCCTCAGATGAGCCTGTGAAGCAGCTTTTTAATGCATCAGCTCCAAAATCCCCACCAAGATCAGCCTCCGGTCGCCGTGAGTGTAGGGTGGCATGTGTGGCTGAGCAGCGGGGTCAAGGGGTGAGAGCAATGACTGTGGGCTCTCCCAGCTTGCTCCTGGTCATCTTAAAGACTGTGCATGCAAGGGAAAAGACAAGCCAATGCCTGGCATGCAGACAGGGGTGCAGTGCTTTAGGCAGCACCTCGAATGGTGGGAGTTATCACAAGGCAGTCCGGACCTGATCTAGCCTAGCTTGTGCTGGTGAAGTCCCTACTGCCGGCTGCAGGCCAACATCACAGCTATGTGACACGCAGACGCAGCGCTCAAACACCTAAGACAGTTTTATTTCACACCTTTCATTATTTCAGGAGGTTTTTCCATGGAGGTTCTCATTTCAGTGTAGCAGTCCCCTGTTTCACTGCAGCTAAAGTCCTGACCGTGACCTCAGCATCATTTAACAGCCGAGGAAATGAAGTGAGAGGAGGCCGAGTTGACAGCGGGCCAGGCTAGCGGGGACACTGACGGGTGGCCCTAAGCAGTGGAAAGTCTAACAAGGGGGGAAAGATGTGATTCTTTTTTTTTCCCCCCAGTGAAACCTAGGAGATAACTTGCAAAGCTTTGCTTATGAGCAGAGATGATGGAGAGGGTGTCCAGCAGATGTATCTTCTCAGCAGTTTCCTGGAGCATGAAACTGCTTCCTATGGACTGAAGCCAGCAGGAGGGGCATCTTTCACTTGCCATTTTTGACCAGAGGATTTAAGGGCCACCCGGCAGAGTATCTAACTCTAAACCCACCTCTCAGGTGAAATAATAGGATGTCAACGACAGAGCTGGGAGGCTAAGCCAGATATGCTGAGTCTCTCTCCAGGGCATAACCACAGCACATACCATACCTACCAAAGAGGGCCCACAGCAGTTGCATCTTAAGACTTGTTAATCTGGGTCAGTGACAGAGCTATTCTCTTCTAGAGGGTCAAAAGCACTTTTCACATATTTTCATATTTTTTTTAATACATTAAATAAGCTGGGTCTTTATTACTCAAGCAAAACATAAGTTGCTCCGGTTATTTATCTTCATCTAACATTTTGCTTCATGTGAAGCTGCAAATGAGAAAAATATCTGCATATCCTCAAAGTCCCTAATCCCCAAGCATTTAATACGAAATAAGCCATTAGTGACCCACCATTCCCTCACATCCAGAACATTTTCCAGCCGAAACTCTGACAACAATGGAGTGATTCAAAGCTTGCAGATGTTTCATGAAGATTTTCTCAGGACATCTAGTGAGACGGATTTCACAAGGGGCTCTGTTTGCCATCAGACAAATATGATATATACTAGATTCACCTTTACCCATAAGTAATTCAAATGAGGCTTCGTCAAAGAAAGTACGTTTCATCATGCTTTTTACTGGCAACAGAGCTGTGCCCAGAAGCACTTTGTGCTAAGCCTGTTTCTTGTAAATACTTACAGGCTTATTGTTCCTTCTCCCTCATTCAGGACATGGTGAGGACTCACGAAAGGGAATGGCACTTCCACACAGTTGTTGGTGGGGCCAATGGGGAGCCTTTCTTATGCTGGGCTGGTGAAGAGAAACAGCTTACTTTTCCCATACTTTTGGAGCTCAACCTTAATTGCAACTGTGATGTCCTTCAGTGTAATCAGTTATTCCCTTCGTCCAAGCTCTCCTAAGTGCCTGATTGACCTTCACTGTCCCTCTAGCTCTTTGTCCCTCCTGGCAACAGATAAGATAAAACCTGTCAATGTGTTGGAGAGCTCTAGCAGATCTTTCCTGTGTGCATGAGGTTGTAGTTGTTCCCTGATATTCGTGTTGCCCACTTGTCCAACTTTGGCTCCAATTGATGGAAGCTAGCAGAAGTTGTTTGAACACATAAAGGCAGGGTCAGTTTAGGCTCATCAGTGTAAGAACTGAAGTAATGAAGCAGAGTCATCGCCTGCATCACTGCATGTGTAAGGACCCATTTTGTGCCCCTTCCCCTATCTCCTGGCTGCTGAGGCAGAGAAGAAAGTATAGTGGGACCTGTCAAGGATGTCTTCTCTTTCCCCTTCCCCTTCCTCTCAGCCTCAACTCACCTGCACTCCCTGCTTTTTCCTGCCCTTGCCCTTCTCATGCCTCTTCCTTGGCTCTCTCCTAATAAAGAACTCAAAATCCATCTCTTTTCACATTGGTCATGGCACTACGGTGGTATTTGCAAACTCTTTATGTCTCCTCTGCTTCCTTGTTTAATCTCTTTCATTGCCTTGTCTCTCTAGAGATAGCTCTTCAGGTCAAGGACTGCCCTGTGGTTCAGATCTGCACAATGCCTTTCCAAGCACAGATCCAGTTCTGCCTGGTGCCTGCACGCTGCCACAGCCAAACAGAGAAAACCCACGTGTGTCCTGATCCACCGTAAAGCTCAAGAGCAGCAAGCTCTGTATTGAATTTACCTTTCTGCCAAGTGGGCTGGACTTGGCCCAAGGGCCAGCCCCATTGGGCTCATGGGATTCCGTGTCTTTAGAGCCACATGACTGGACATAGAATTATAGAATCATAGAATCATAGAATGGTTAGGGTTGGAAGGGACCTCAAAGATCATCTAGTTCCAACCCCCCTGCCATGGGCAGGGAAACCATACTCATGAAGCAAACCATGCCCAACAGGAAGCATAGCAAAGAAGAGGTCACAATGACAGTCAATATGTCAACAATATAGGTTAAAAAGGTTCTTGCCTTTCAGAAAAGAGAGGCTCTAAATCGAAGAAATAAGGCCTTCACCAAAATCTTGAGCAGCAGGGCTTAGTCTATTATGAGTCTGACCTACGGGAACCAGAGTCAGGGGGAACATCTTCGCTTTGTGGACTGAATTCTCCTGATGGCAATGGACTTTGTTCCCTGGCGGGGCCGTGAAGCAAGCTGTTTGTGGCGTGCCTTGTGACTGCTTGGCAGGAGCCTCTCCTTCCTGCTGCCAACTGGGGACGGGGTTAGGTGTTCATTTTCAGGACCATCTGATGAGTTCCCTTCACAACACAACAAACAAACCAAACTCCAAAGAGCAGTACAGTTGCTGAACTCCTGGAAGTGGCTGTAAGACGACATCTTTTTGTTGGTTCACCTATAAACTGAAGTGATTGGCCTCTGCAGTGCAGTGAGAAAGGGACAGATCTGATGGCATCTGTCTAAGTCTGGATCCTTGCAGTCAAAGGGCCTTGCCCAAGCATCCCCTCAGCCTCCTGGGAGGAGGCCAAGAGGGAAGCAGCTAACTGGAGGTATCTGGCAGGGTGGGGTGGGCAGGGGGCCGGGAGTCCTGGGCAGCAGGGAGGAGAAGGAAGGAGATCCTTTATGCAGCTGATTAGTTGTTCCTCTCTGCTGTTTCCTGACTCTTTTAGAAGATCCTTAAAGCCTGATATGGAAACACTGATGCTGCGTTGGCCAGCCGCTACCTAATTTTCTCCTGGCTCTCCAGCACACCACCAAGAGCTGGTGGGGTGAGGCTTCTCTGAACCAGTAGCCCCACTGATACCAAATCTTCTGGCTGACAGGGAGTGGGCACACCGAGGGAGCCAGTTGCTGGCTATGTTGCTGCTGTCCCAGGTTTTTAGTTTGGGAAAGGTGGTCACTCTGTGACTGCGCTGTGGGTGGAGAAGGTTTCTTGTCTCCTGCTCTGGCTGCCACGTCACACATCACTCTCAGTCCTCCAGGAGAGCCCTGAACATTATGGTGACAAAGACGGGAAAGGCGCCAGCAACAAGACTGGCACACTGGAGGATGTTTAGGCTCTTCTTGGGGCTTCTCAGCTGCACAGGCAAAACGGAGTCTTGCCAGTCAAAGACTGAGCAGCCAGGGCCACTCCAGTCATGGGACAGGGGGAAGGATGGAGCTGGAAAGGAGAGATGTGGGGCAGGACACAAGCGATCTAGAGCTTCACCCTCCAACAGGCTAACCATGTCCTCCTCAGCCCGACCTCTAAGCAGTGGGAGCAGAAGGAACAGCTCTCCAGAACTGCGGTGCAGGCAGAATAGGTGGCGGGGACATGGCTGTTTCGGTGCCCTGAGTCATCTGCTGCCCTAAGCCCGTGGCTAGAGGCCAGCCTGGAAAGACTTACATCAGGCAAAAGCCTGGCCCAAGCAGGACCAGCTGCTCCATCGTTCCTGCCGTGCAGCTGGCTGCCATGCCGGGAGCAGCGCAGGTGGCAGTGTTACTCACTGTCGCTTCGCATGGACTTTACGACCGGCGCTGCTGAATTTGTGAGGTCCAGAGTCTGGACCCAACCTTGCACAGTGGGTGCACTAAATGGGGCTGAGCAGAGAGGGCATGAGCACAGGGCTTGCAGCACCAAGACCGCTGCGTTTCCTTGGTCATTCTCTTCTTGTGGGCAGCAGCCAGCCTTTGGGAAATGCTGGCGTGCAGTTACATCGGGAGCCATGTCAACACTGGGGAGTGGCCGCCTTCCCAATCCTGGGCTGTGGCAGGCTGACACCCGCTGTGACCTCCTAACCCTGTGCCCTTGGCACAGCTCCTGGCATCAGATATCCCAGCTTTGCATAGCTGCGACTCCCACTGACGTGGGTCAGGGTTTTGCTCGAGGGACTGGAGCGATGGCACTGCTCAGGGCTGTTGCGTGGTGAGGGTGACTCACCGCTCTCCGCCTTCATGTGCGCAACAAGCAAGGCCTGGACTTGTCCCTGCTCCCACCCCCTTGCCTTGGTTTCCACCAAGCCAGAGCAAGCAGACCTGCGAGGGATGGCTGTCCTTGGGAGAACCTAGTCAGTGCGCGTTTGCCAGGCTTCTCTTCCATCTGGGTAGCAGTGGACACTAAAGTAAAGACAAACCTCTTTTTTCTAGTCATTTAACCCCATTCCTCCCTGTCGGCCACAGAAACAGCTGCAGGAGAAACCAGCATTTTCACCCACACCTCGTTTCGGGGAGGGATGCCCCCTCGCAGCCTGGTGTCTCAGCTCTCCGGGCTCCTCGCCTCCGCTTCACTGATGAAGGGCTGCCAACGTTGCCATGTGCTTGTCTCCCTCCTGCTCTCAGCAACCTGTCACAGCAGGATTCACTCGCCATCACTGCGGCTTCATCGTTTCCCTCAAGGGTCTGGTCAGCATCAGATACGCACATGTGCAACATCCATTTAAATCCATAATAAATGTGAGCGCGCATTTTGCGCGGTGACTGGCCCCCTGACTCACACAAAAACTGTTTTAAATGGGCTTGGAGGATTCGGGCTGCCATTAAATTCCAAGGAAGAAGGCCCGCTCCCACGTTCCTGTGTGCTGGGGACTTGAGGATGTGCTAGCTGTAAAGGACCGAACTCCTGCTGCTGCTGCTGCTCCTCGCCTCCCCAACCACCTCCCCGGGATGAAGAAACATGAGTCCAGCACTTTCTCGATGGCGTAGACTTCCTGCTGCAATCCTTCCCTCCCTCTCCAGCGCAGAGGAAATCTGCTTAGCCTTTACTTTCTCACACATGTTTCAGATGTGCAGGGGTGTGATTGTAAACAATGTCATCGGCCGTGCCAGAGCTGTCTGCTCCTGCCGCGCTCCCTTCCCAGCACCCCAGGGGTTCCCGTAACAGGGCGTAAAGCAAGCAAAGCAAAACAGTAATCGGCTGTTCCAATGGCATTTTTTTGTTTTTAGAAAATGTTAATGATAGGTTATGTGATTACCCTAGGTTTGGCTCCACTTACTCTTTATTAAGCACATCTGGTATTTAGTAACAGTGTAAGTAGCAGGAGTTTTTCTGGCGCGCAAATGAGATTATCCCATGTTGCCATGCAGTATGGAAACTCCTCAGGGAAGCCAGTGAACTGTGTGGAGATACAAGACTTTCTTGTCAGCCAGGCATCCGGCCAGAATAGCTAAAAAATGCGGATTGGCACAGAGCTGTTGCCACGCAAACACTTCTGGAAATTTCTGTGCTCAGGCCTGCCAAATCCTTTATATGTAACATGAGTTTCTGTCTTCCTCAGCAGCCTGTCTGAAGCTCAAGCTCTCCTGTACACTTTAAAAAGGAAAAATAAAAAAAATCCAAGGCAATCTTTCAGTCCTGTTTCCAGCAAGCCACTGCCAAGCTAACAATTTCACTGAATTAGGGGGAATTTCCTAAAACAGTTCTTTGAGCTGCTCTGAGTGCAACATGTGGGAGACAACTGTGTTTCCTGGAGAAGAAAGGAGAGCTGTCTCCCTCGGTGGAAACTGCCTAATGTCTAGTGGGAGAAAAACAACCAGCCATGACAAGAAAATGTTTTAAAAACTTGGAACGAGAAGAAGGTTTTATTTATTTTGAATGCCTTTTCCAGTCTGGTCAATGTAGTGTATGAAGAGTGGGATGGTGGAGGGAAGACGGTGTTTTTGTTAGGGCCCAGGGCTCGGAGTCAGGAGGTCTGGGCTCTATTTCTGGCTCTGCCATAGTCTTCCTGTGGGGCTTGGGTTAAGCTCTTGGATGTGAGTTGTTCCAGTCTCTGAGCTTCTCCATGCATTTAATGGCGGTCTTGTTTGCCTGTTTTGTATGTGTTTGTGTGAACTCAGGCTCTGTGTTCAAAATTATTAATCCTCTATGTTTCTTAAGGAAAGGACTGGGAAGGATATGAAGCAGAAAAGCTAACGTTCATCTGTTGCTTGACTGTGCTTGGCTCCTGCTGTTGCAAGGCGCCGGCCTTTGGAGCTCTAAACTTGGTTGCTCTGCATCTAGGGATCTTTGTGGGTGTTCCTGACAAGCCCGCATCAGTTTTGGCTCTCCCACTCCTAACAATGGGACACACGCACTTATACTGCAACTTTGTTGACTTAGTGATGGTGCCCTTGGGAAGGAGTTAGTTCGGGTAGTTTCTAGACTTTTTGGCTGTGAAGAGAGCATTTGGCATGAAGGCTGGCCATGAGCAAAGGAGATTCATCACAGCAACTTAAAAGCACATTGTGCACAATTTCTATGTGGCCAGTGACCAGCTCCAGCACTCGGGTTGTGCGTGGCTGTCCTTTCTGTGGATCGGCTCACAGCATGGCAGGGAACTACCTGGGCAAAGCCCGTGGAAGGAGTGTGAAAGCACCCTGCCAGGCGTTGGCTGGCTGCTGACTGGTGGCTCAGCTGTTCTCTGCGGTGAACTTCTGACGCAACTTCAGGCCACAGGAAAGAACATCTCATCCAAAGAGATGACTCGGCTCCAAGCTGCATACCAGCATAAGTGAAAGAGGGGATCTGGCTCTGCTAGTGCATGCCTTTGACCACAGCAACCATCCCCACCTCCAAGAGGGGCAAGGGAAGGGGCAACCAGAAGCGCTTCATGCATGCAGCACTGACAACACTCTTCGGGAAAGCGGGAGAGGATTAGTAACAGTGACAAAACAGGCATAGCTGTCCAAAGGGGAAACAGATAAGCTTGGGATTTTCCTGTCTGCTGACCCACCCTTTGATAAGCCCAACTAATAACCATCCCATGAGCTAACTTGCGCACAAGCGGAGCTTCTTTTCAGCCCCGTCTTGTCTTTGTGAACATCGCACTCATGGCTGTGGCTCCTGTGGCTGTAGTGACATCTGTAGCTTGTGAAAGACATTTTGTCAGGTAGCTAAAGGGTAAGGATACAGAAGGTTTGCAGGGAAGTGAGATGTGAGGGAACGAGAATAACTTACAGTGTAAAGAAGGGAAGGACTGGAAGAATGGGGAATAAGGTGTAAGACTCAGAGTGAGGGAACTTAATTGCCCCAGAGAGGCAAAGATTAAAGAAGAGAAACATTGGACAGGAAGAACTGGGGTGGAGAGAAAAGCAAGGGAGAAGTGACCAGGCAGAGCAAAGAAATTGGGGAGGATGGTGGCCAGGAATGAATGGAAATGACCAGGGAAAAAAAGATAAGTAGGTAAAATCACCACGAAAAGAAAAGGAGTGCTATAATGAGCCAGAGAAGAAAGGACTTTTTAGAAGAGAAATGCAAATCAAGACAGGAGAGAATGACGCGGAGAAGACAGAAAAAACAGAGGTGGAAGGAGGAAAACTAAGACAGAGACATGGGAGAAAGCAGGCGAAACAAAGAAACTCACACTGTTCTTAGGTTAATGAAATTTCTTTTTCCCAGTTCAGTATTGTGTTGCAATGTCCCAAGAGAGGTTTTGTTTCTATGGCTCTTTTGACCACTTACGGCTGATTATTCTGGGTTCCATGACTAAATAATTAGAAGAAAAGGAAGAGAAAACAGCCTAAAACTCACCCGGATGTGTCATAAGGCTTTGTCTGAAGGACTGCACCCTTCAGAGGGAATTGTTTCTAGAAAATAGTTGAGATAATGACATCCTCAGTGTACATGTGGCTGGCCTCTATGTTGCCCGGGCAAGCTGCTGGGGCTCGAAGATTTCTGAACTCTCCCCACTCACTTTGCTGCAAATGACTCTGTTCTGCTTGGGAGGGATGATGAAGAAGGGAGGATCCCAGCAGAATCCTCTGGCCAGCACGTCTCAAAATTCCAACGCTGGCTCTGATCCTCCAGGATTTGACCAGTATTTGTTGAAAGAAAGCAACTCAGAGCGCAGGGTGGCTTGGCTCTACACTCCACTCAGCAAGAAGTCAGAAAAGCAGGAGTGGATAGTAGATTTCTCTTCTGTTCTGACACTCCTTTTCTTTCCATTCTTTGTTCATATTAACTTGGTGCCTTTTATTTACTTATTTAAGTGAGACGAAAACATTTTACATTCAGGAGGCAGATGGACCTGGCAATTACCGCATCACTAAGAAACCTGAAGCCTTGGAGTAAACATCAAAGGAGAGCCTTTTCTCTGGAATTATATAATCCCTGTTATGCTTATGCGAATTAAACAACACCTTACAGTAGAGGGGCAGGGCAGCTTAGTTAATATAAGCAAGGCATGTAACTGCACTGTACATCTTAAACCACGGTTACATGGGATGGAAAATCTGGCATAAAAAGTGCTCTGTGCTGGACCAGGACATCACAGCCATGCACTGCCAAGCACTGAACAAGCACAAACGTACTATGTTGGTTCAGATATGTTTGACAAATTCTGGCAGACACCATACCGAATCAGGTAATGTCTGTCCTCCAGTCAGCATAAAACTGGCATAAATACCACATCGTGTGCTCTGACTAATTCAACAGAAACATAATTGTGTGCTTAGGCCAGATCCAGATCCTGGATGCACACGGAGGTGCTCCTGCAGTGCCAAAATCTCATATTAATGAAGTTGGAAGCAGAGCCATGTGCATTAGCTGCATGCTCTGAATTCTTAGGAGTGGCAGCAGCTCATGGCAGGGGGCTTTTTCAGAACAATTATAAAAGGCCTTTTTTTTTTTCTCTGGAGTGGCAAAATTATTTTCTTTGTTTCCAATAATCTTGGCATTTGCAAATACTGAATTGGTCCTTTTGTTTGCTGCACTCATTAACTGCACATTGTAGTCTCAGTGCAGCTCGTGTTAGGATGATCAGTTCACCTGCTCTCCATCACTGTCGTATTGTCAAACGCAGTTATGCTGGTCTGTTTAAAGATGCTGACCAAGCATAATGTTGACCGCATTGCCATGAAAGTAGTTTGCCATACCGGAACTGTCACTTAAAATCAAACATTTAACTCATTTGAGATCGAAGGAAATAATTTGGTCAATCAAAACACTCCCCTTGGTTTGTCTTAATGTACACATCCCAGCTATATGCCAGAATGGCCCTCGGTATTTTCTTGTTAAAGTTTCATGACCAAATTGAAGAAAAGCTTGGAATGATTTCTCTACCTCTGGGGAAAATCACAGACTCTCAACATTATGCTTAACCATCCTTGCTACAGTTGATTTATTCCTAGGGCTCATAAAACATTCTTGAAAGAGTAAAATTTTTGCTTTGTGACTGCAGCATACTGCACCAAGTGTCGAGCACTTTCAAAACAATTTCCTGAGAGGACATGAAAGGTAGATTGGGATCCAAGGGGACACATTTTTCTCCTTTTCTCTCAAACTCCCAAGGTTCTTCCCACTTCTGTAGGAAATGCAGTGCAGAACACTAATCTTGGTCGACTAGAAGGAATACTTTTCCTCATTTCAAAGAGGGAAGCGAGCCTCGAAAATTGAAGCTAAACCTGGGTAACTGTAATGACGCTTGGCACTTACATGCAGGTTTTCATCTTCTAGCCACTTTACATTAAGTAATGAATCCTCAGGACTCCCCTGTGGAGTAGGTGGCTGAGTATTATTAGCCCCCTCTGCAATAGGGAAAATCGGAGTGGAGATGTTAAGTACCTTGCCTAAAGCCACCAAGGGATTCTGTTGTAGGGACAGGATCAGAGGTTAGGAGGTTTTGTACTTTCAATTCCCGTATCTATTGTGTCACTTAAGTACGGAGCCATAATTGAATATCGTAATGACCCAAGGGTGGAGTGATTCCAGCTACTCAGATCCAAGCGTGGCTCCTCTGACGGTCAGAGACTCAGCGACGCAGTAGCACGCAGCTGGATGGAGCACGAATGCCTAATGGGTGAGATAAAGAAGTGTCATTCTCTTTGGATTCCTCAAACACACCATTGGGCAATGCTCACCAGGCAAGGTCTCAGCTCAGCTCTCCAGCAAGCTATGTCTTCGTTTTAAGGCATAAGGTCAAATATTTGCCTTGATGCGTGTTTTCACAGTAAGAAATACACCTTCAGAGGCAGATGCTGCTGTTAAGACCAAGGTTAGCGTTCCTCTACTTTTGTATGAAGACTGTTGTAACAGAGCAGATGAGTCTCTCTCAGGCTAATTCATGCTTGTGCAGGAGCGTGAAAAGAAACCCAGACCCCAGTGCTCCAGGCTAAAGCAGATTCTCCACTAGCTTTAGGAATAAGACTTTTGTGTGCTGTGGTCCTCACGTTACACATTTAGAGGAGTCTGGTTGTCCGTTCAGCAGAACACATGGGGATGGATACAGCCCTGCTCCAAAAGACTTGAGCTGAAGGAGTGGGCAGCCTGCGCAGACCATGATCACATCACCTGACTGGGAGCACAGGTCCTGCTTTTCACAGAGCTGCTAGAAGGATTCATAGATCTCAGCCTTGCCCCCTGACTAGTGTGTGTCTAGGACAGGGAGCCACATGTTGAAAAAGAGAGTATAACACAAAAACCACAAGGAGGACTATCATCAATTACCGCACAGTTGCTACCACGAATTAAAGGAAATGCCTCCCATTTCAGCGTTCCTCAGGTAAAGAAATGCTTGTTTTCCTTTGCTAAATGCCTATTTCCATCAGCAGTATTTCCTGCATGTTGTTGAACCATGCTGTTGTCTCATCAAGATGCCATCAAGCATTAAAGCATAAGAACTGGCTTGCACCTCTCACAAGCTGCCAATGTATACTTATGTGGCGTAGGATGATACATCATAAAGGGAAGGTCCGTAAAATGCTCTTGATTGCTAATGTTTTCTTTCTGACCCTTCTATTAATATGGAACCTGCACAAATCCATCCATCTACCCACTGACACTGGCTCTGCACGTAGCGCACATATAATTCCAGTTGGGAAGTGGAGCCTATTTTGCACCTGACGAGGCCTTCGTTTTGGAAAGGAATCAGAGGGTTTGGAACCAGAGACTGTCCACACCCCAGGGTTATTTTGTTTATGCATAGGAAAATTGTGGAAATCCCCAGCTGCTGCATGAAGTCACCTGGGTAAAGAGGTTTCTTGCACTGAAAACACAGGACCATGTTTGCTCTGAGAATGAAAAGCTGACATTTTCTCACTCCTGCGAATTTTGAGTAAGGATTTTGCCCTGAAAACCACCTAGTTTTACTAATTAAGCGCTACAGATTGTGAGCATCAGCGCTGCATGAACATTTTAAAACAAAACACTACAATGATATTTTTTGAGTTCTCTGACTAATTCTAGGAGCACTGCGATGAAGCAGGGTGATTAGAGCAAGAAAGATTGTGTGATAACACCTGAGTCACGTTAATTGGATTGTCGGAGGTTACTGGACCACACCATAAGTGTGAGAGAGGCTGGGAAGACAGAGAACCTTGCAGGGCGCTGACGCTAACTGATAGGTATCTTGTATTTTAAAACACAGGAATACAAACTCCACCTAGACCAGAGTATTAACTTGTCTGGAGTCTTCTCACTTGAGTTTGTGTCCTCTGGAGAGGAGAGCCTTCCACTCAGCTGTGTTGGGCCCTGAGGAGCCGAGCAGATGCAGAATAGGTCCCTTTGGCCAGGTCCTTCATACCTGACCCCTGGTGATCACCTTCCATGACCAGAGTGCAGACCATTTGCTGCAAAGAAGGTTCTCCACATTGCATTTGATGGAGATGGAATTTTTGCTAAGCACAAATGTTTTCAACTGTGCAAAGTGTTTATGAAGCACATAACACATATCTGACTGAGTAGAGATGTTTTTAATAGAATGTAGTAGAGTATGTGAAAAAAATAGTGGAGACTGTTCTCTATTCAGAATTCAAGCACAACAAACTGTAATTACATCAATGTTTTTAGAACATGTTTTTTTTTAAGCATTTCATGAACTATTAAGGAAATACAAGCATGTATGTTAAAAATTGTGCAAATGTCCTGTGGATTGCATAGGAAGGACTTGGATTTTCCTTTCACAGTGGGATTGCATCATAATTCCATCAGGTCATCTTTGACTGATGGTGGGGAAGACTGGGCTTACAGTTCCCTCCCTGTTACATGTGTATGTGCTGCAAAGGGAAGGCATGTCTGGAGCACTGACATGTATATGGTGTACTAAGATGTATCTTCGCTTAAGATATTTGCCTCTTCCTTACTTATTTTGAAAGGGAAATATACTCTCTCCTCCATCACTTCCATGTGAGCAAACCCAGTTAAATCCTTTGTTGGAGAAAGGCGGCTCTTTAGTCATCAAACATTTTACCTCTTCACAAATACGAGAGAGGGTAATATAATTATATGAATGCTCTCAACTGGTCTGGTTTATGATCTTGTTGTAAAGAAACCATTCATTCACTTCAAGTCTATTCTTTTTAAAAACTAAAGGCAGAGGAGCTGATGCTGGGCCAGGCAGCGGCGCACACCTGAGCGGGGCGGGTGGATACAAAGGGCCATGGCTTCTGGGGGCTGAAGGGGTAGAAATCAAGGAAGAAGTTATGAGGCCAAATGCTGTCCTCTCCCTGCTTTCGCCTCCGCACACCTACCCTGCCCTTTTTGGTACCTCCTGCCCCACTCTTGCCTTTCCTCTTTTGTTCCCTGCGCCTTTCTGCCTGCTGGAGGGACCCCAAAAACTCTTCCCACAGACCACAGCCCCCCCATCGCTCACACAGCAGCCCTGCCTGCAGCTACTGCTACTATGGCCAGGACCCAGCTGGCAGGGAATTAAGAGCAGAGGAGGGAGGGGTGGCCAGAAACAGCATCGTGCCATGGCAGCTCCTGGCAAAAGGGAGGCAGAAATGCAAGGAAACGCCTGATGGATGTGTGAGGTGTCAGCTGGGTGCTGGTGAGCATCTCAGGGGAGCTTTATGCCATGTGGCTGCTTGACTAGGTATGGCTTAACATGGACGGACACTGATTTCCTTCATTTTTGGTGCCAGTGAAATGTGGGGGCAGTTACTCGGTCCAATCAACACCAGCTGCTATGGAAAGGTTGCCTAGAACATGACCTGGGAAAAGATGTGACTGAGAGTGTTGTCTTTTTTATCTCCACAGGCCATGTAACTGGAATTTCCCAAAATATCAACCCAGCTCTCAGGCTGTTCTGTGAAGCTGACCCCCACTGGAAATCCTGAATGATGTGGTTAATATTCTTTTCACATCTGACAGCAGTTAACCCAAGGACTAATATTACTGGAATATCAGCTTCTAATTTAAAGCACTATTTTCCTAAAATTCTCCATAAATTCTATCTGATAAAGGAGGAATAGAAGGAAACAATGTATTGGTCTTCATAGGTCCTCATCACACTAGGTGTTGGATACTGGTTGGAATTCATCTACTTCGTTACCCACAGAGTTTATCTCAAAATTTTATCTGGGGCAAGAGCAAGCTTAGAAACATTCACAGTTATGACTCCAGTATCCTGTGAAGTAAAGTGGTGGGGATTACCGCTTACAGGAGGCAGGGTGATGATCCAGGAAGCTGCACTATCTGTTAGTAGCAAACTAGTGCTCTTGAACAGTTTTAGGGTGAAGTTCAACACTGGAAGGACTTTCCAAGGTAGAAACTGTAAAACCAGGACTATATTCACTGGAAGTTACTCAGGATTTCAAAGTCTTCTCTAATGAGCAAGCCAAATTACTACTCAGATAATTACATGGTAATTCAGGATCCCTGGATTCCTCTCCTGCTCGTTTCTTGTCTTAAGGTATTGGTGCTGGTGTCCGCTATGAAGGAATTGACACACTGCTTGTGGGGCTGATGGTTTTTGACTGCTAGTGACTTGCTGTGAGTCCTTCACTCTGCCTTGGCACTGTCTACACTGTAGAGCTTCTGTGAGGCTTCCTTAATCCCCACAGAGCCCTCTGGTACTCATGCAAATACAAAATGTCGTCATTATTACATAAAAAACGTTTTATTCCATGTTGTAACTGATAGCTCACTTTATTTTCCAGTCCCATTTTGCTTGTTTTCTTCTGCTGGTACATCACTTAATAAAGGAACTGGAAGGCTCTTCTTATACGTGATGAACAGCCAGGCCTTTCTCAATGTGTGGCCCTCGCCTGGACTTGCCATTATTTGAGGCGTAGATGGGTTTGTGTACAAGCCTGTGCACACACGTGCACGCTTGCAAAAGCACACGCTGGGTGAGCTCCAGGCTAGCCATTAGATTTCCTCTGCTATTACTCTACTGTACATATTCCTAGTAGATTAGAGCAGATTTTTTTTTATACGCTCTTCTATAAAAAGTGTGCTATATTGATTGCAGCAGAGTGAGCTGCCGTGGTTGATATCCGAGCGCTAACCCAGATAGGGATTAGCATTACATCAGCCATCAGGCGAGGGAACCTGGCGAGCTGCCAGCCTGTAAAAATGGAAGACATTTGCGTCACTGTTCCCTTGGTAATGCTTCTTGGAGCCGTGTCAGCTGTCCCCCGAGGTTGTTTCCTTAATATGTCAACAGACATTCCTGAATCTTTAATGCTGAATAGCTCTTTTTCCTCTTCCAAAAACACTTAGGTGACAGAGCCGCCAGTGTCTCCTGCTGCCCCACGATTAGAAAATTATATACCTACGTAGATCAGGCTTAATATCTTTTGGGGGAGGGTCGCAGCAATTATGGGCAGATCTGGGTGAAGCAAAGAGCCTGTCTGCAGAGTAATCGCCCTTCGTGTGTGCTGAGGAAGCAGTAGCCCTGTTCAAAACCGCTCCTCCTTTGCCTCCGAAGCATCTCGCCGGCGGGAATGAAAACGTCTGCGTTAGATTAGTTGTTGGAATTTGCTAACATTCAGGGTAAACTATCTGACCTTGCTTTAAGGAATTTCAGTTACATACAATAACTTCAGGTTAATGCCTGAAAGCTGTAGGACTGTGTGCGCAGTGACCTCTAGCTTCCGGAAACCATTTGTTAGTACCAGTTGGGAGAAAAAGTCGGAGGTTTTATCCAATGGCATTCTCACTTTTCTGCTTCTCCACGCAGCCAGCTGCTATTTTAAACTCGAAGAATTAAAATGCAAGTAAAGTACGCTGGACCACATTTGAGCATGTGCCCTTTCAGCCGAAAGTAAACATCCCCTATCTAAGAGACCTTTTGTTCTTAGGTGACGGCTTTAGGTTTGCTGCGCAGTTGCTGTAGTAATTAATCACAGACTTGTAATTTAATAGTTCGGGAAGAGTGAGCAAAGAAGTCATTCTAAGAAATCACTTTGTGAGTAACTTAATTTTGGTCAAGGAGCGTTACTAAGCGTTCGCAATAATTTATGGCCGTCGTATGTGTTTCATGCAATCCCACTGGCTGAGAGCGCCAGAGCAGAAATCAGCTCCCCTGGTTAAAACATTGTTCTGCCGAGGGGGCTGTGAGCTCTGTTATTTCGCCATCTTTATCCAGTACTGAAGGACTTCCAGATTCCTTGCTCGAGGAATTTGACTCCAGTGGTGGAATTTGCCTCCTGCGTAGCACCCCACAGAGAGCTGTTTCCTCAGGCTGCAGAAGGTACCCGTACACCTGAAATGGGCAGGCAGCGCGGGGCAGGGAGGTGCTTGCTGGGGTCCAAGCGGAGGTAGGAGCTCCCTTCCTGAAGCCAGGCCAGAGCTGCAGGGCAGGAGAGGGCTTCCTCAGCGCCCTGATTTGGCAACCTGCTTTAGCACCGAGGAAACTATCCAGCCTTTCAGGTTGAGCTTTTGCATATGCGCAGGTACGTACGTTTGCGAAGGGGACTGACGCTCCTGTGTGAGCCCTGTGCCTGCTTGTCCTTAAGGCTGCCACCTGGCTGGTCTCCACCTGGCATGGCCAGCTTCACCCTTGACAGACAGGCAACTGGTGACTCAGATCGACGGGACAATATGGGACGCCCAGTATAAGGCTGAGGCCAGAGGCAGGCGTTCCTAGGAAGGAGTAACCTTGCCTTCCGCTGTTTCGGGGTGCTGGGAGAACTGGCTTTCCTCTGAGCCCTGTGGCACCTGAATCCCACATGGAGATAAACATTGCCCAGCCGCTTGGTCTGCACCCCAGCTTCCCCAGAGCCTGCTGCTCATCGGGGTCAGAGCCAGAGTGACGGGTGTTTGTTCTACCCTTGTCCTTGTGCTGCTGCTCTGCTTGGGAGGCTGGAAGAGGGAGGTGGAAAAAACGTGACTCACGGAGGTAATCCAAAACCAGGACAGATCATATGCTTGAGGCAGGTGGAGAGTACCGACTTCCAAATTGAGGGGCGTTTGGCTGTAGGTTACCAGCCTGGCAAGAGAGAGGAGCGAGGCCCCGGCTGAGCAGCTGGGCTCCATACTGTGAGCACAGATGCCAGAGGCAGGACTGACCCCAGCTGGAGCTGCTGTTGCCTTTCGGCTGGTGCAGAGGCCTGCGCAGGGCTATGGTTGCCTTCTTGCAGGAGGTTGCCTCTGTGCTGCAGGTTCTCCCTGAGGGAGAAGAAGCCCCCACAGCAGGGCCGGTGGCATGGGGAGGGCAAGGAGAAGTGAAAAGGTTCCTTCTCCAAGACAGAGCTTGTAACTCATCCCTCTCAGGATCGCCTCCTTCCCTCCATTCACCTGCTATAGACCCCAGATTTCTCCTCAAGTGAGAAGAGCCCTAAATCTTCCTTCAGAGCCTCGACCCTTCCCTATTGTCAGCCCTGTGGCTCCTCTATGTCTATTGGTATCTTGCATTTCTATATATAACACAAGACTCCTGTCTGCTGCAAAGGGCGTTTTCTGAGTTAACGTTAAATACATTGCAAAACTTTCAGAAATAGAGCCTTGAAAACACAATTGCTCTGTCCTGACTGCTTGTGTCATTATTCAAATAGATAGTCGAATGAAGGTCAGCTCTTGCATAGGTTTGAATTTTTATGGTGCTGTGAATGAACTGTCTCCTAGCCCCAGAAAGCTGCAAGTTGAGGTCTTCTGTACTGCTGAGAGCTAGGCTTTGAAAATCCCAGTGATACCTGAATCCCTGAAACTTCTATCACACAAGTGTGCCACTTACGGTCACTGAGTAGCTGCAGCTGTAGAAGGTGGGTGCCAGCTCGCCCTTGAACCCTGCACATCCTATCAGCTTTCCAACTGTGCTTCCTCCTCATTCCTGGGTGCCATTCAACACGCTCTGCCCATGCACCCAGAGAAGGCACCTTGCCACTGACCTCAGTGGACACAGGAGCACCCTCACAACCCTGACAGCAACCTACAAAGTCCTGCAGAAGTTGCATTTTTTTATATCCTCTTTCCACACATAACACCAAGATGAAAGGCTTCAGGGACTGTGCTGACCAGCTTTGAAATCTGACTGCAGCAAGCGATCCTCAGAGGCTGG
This sequence comes from Tauraco erythrolophus, assembly GCF_009769465.1. Taxonomy (NCBI): domain Eukaryota; kingdom Metazoa; phylum Chordata; class Aves; order Musophagiformes; family Musophagidae; genus Tauraco; species Tauraco erythrolophus. The sequence goes on along the minus strand of NC_141466.1, from coordinate 87,386,528 downwards.
CACAGATTTGTCACGTCACGTTCTTTCACCAGATCTAAGCATGCCAACTTAACTGGAGTAGTTTTGATCCAGGATTCTGAAACAGCTCACAGAAACTGGTCAGTGGAGGATTAGGCAATATCCTTGCCTCTTTGTGCTGCAGCGATACTCCGTTAAATTAGCCCTGGATGCAAGTCTGGCAAGCTGATGTACATCCATACCAATTTGCTAGGCTGCCTGCAGGTATTCCCCTGGGGACTCGATTCTACAGTGACAAAGTCATCGTTTCCCCATGACTTTGTGCTTTTTAAGCCAAATGCTCAATATTCTAGGCAGGTGTCATACGGTGCAACTTCCTGCTGCTGTGAGCAGAGAAAGTCAGAGGCAGCCCAAGGAAATACTGAGTTAGGAAGGTGTGTCTTTCTGATGGTTAGCACAGGTCCTCAGGTTGCAATCTGAAGGACAACATTGCCTCGGCTTCACCTATCTCCCTCTCTCATGGAAGAGAAAGTGGTAGCACTGGCAGTAACTAGCATATCTAGAGAACCAGCACTGAGCATATTGCCTTTTGTTTTCAGAGTGTAGTCTGAAATGAGTCATCTGCAGTTGAGTTAACTCATGAGTTGCAGGGAGAGGGTGACAGGTGCTGTGGTAGCTTAGGAGAGCTATGCCAGGCCCATGAAGAAGGTTATCACATGTCCTTTTGTGATGCCAGAGAGGATTTACAAACTCAGGCCTATCTTGGGGAATGGCTGCTCAGCCAAGTGTTCCCATTAAAAAATAGCTCATCAGCTAACTGTGTATGTCCATGCAAAGCTGAAGTTCTGTGTCCAGCTGTTTCTCCTAAAGCAGGAAGGAAGTCTGGTTCACCTCAGCCAGTCAGCTCCTCTCAGAGTGAAGTGCAGGGGAAATTCCATGGATATCAGGGAACTCGGGTTAAAAGAGTACAGAGACTTATTTGAGATTCCAGATGTTTCAAATTGTCTTTGTAAAAATAAAACAATCTTTTAAAACTTAATCGATGTTATACAAATCTTTTTTATTTGTTTTTAACCAAAACTCACGTTTGTCCTGGACGTTTTATAGGTCTATGCTAATGGACATCAACAGTGCTAGGACTCCGTCAGTCAGTCGCAGAAACACAGCTTGTCCTCCTGTGCCCTGACTTAGAAAATCTCTTGCTGGAGCCTTGGGCCAGGAAAAGGAGCAAATGAATGTTCCTTTGCGTAGCTGCAAAATGTGGGTATAGTGAATGCTTGGAAGACCAAAGGGTGGATAGCCATGCTGAATGGAAACACTAGTTATTTCTGGCTAGTACGTACCTCATGTGAGAAGTGTACACTGTATTTTTGGACACCTCTGATGGCAAACAAGTGATTTTGAAGACATGGATGAGAACAGGAGGCAGGGAGATTTCTGAACCTTAAGGACATCCACAAAGGATGTCTATGAAAATGCCCTGACAGGTCGAGGAAACAGCGTTGTGGGTAATGAACATATCCCAAGTAAGGTAATGTTTCTAATCGATTTCACTGAAAAACCACGGCATGTGCTAGGTATCACACTCATGAAATGAGCTGGTGCTCAATGAAATCTTTCAATGCTTATATAAATATGAGCAGCACATGGCTGATGATACGAACAAAAGCAGGTAAATAAGAATACCATACAAATGCAGGTTGGATATAACTGAACCAGAGCTAGACTTCAGCAGAATCCACCGGCTGAAACCAATACCTGTTGTAGGGAGACAGGCCAGTGATCACTGGTTGACACGGCCATCCTTGTGTAGGTGGAAGGCTGTAGCGGACTGCTGTGCCAACAAGCAGCTGGCTCTGCTGCTTCCCTGTGCTCTTGCACATCAGGTCTCCGGCATTGGGAATGCACTAGGTACTACCAGTACCTACCTTCACAGACCCCTGTGGGGATGAATGCTGGAATCCTCCAGATGGATACTTCCTTTTCCTTTTTTCTTGGGTTTTGTGAAAAATTCAAAAGCTGTTGATAGTTGGTAATTCTTTTTTTTTTTGTGGTCCCTGGTGTTACAGTTGCCGATGGAAATGAGGAACCCCCCTAGTCGCCACCCTGAACTAAGTGTTTTTAATGGGATCCTGTCTGCTATGTCAATAATGATAATTCCTTTCATGCATGTTATTCCAATTCTACCTTTCCATTCTGGGATTTCCTCCAATATGGTAATAATTTCCCAACTATTTCCCCCATGAATACCTGTAGATTCTTCTAGCAAAGATTGATGTTCAGATCCCTGTGCAGGCTTTGGGTGTGTAGTTGATTTTGGGGTGGGACCATGAGTGAACAACTGTCTTGGTTTTGGTAGGGGTGAGTGACAGATAGAGTCAGGGTAGTGACTGCCTGTGCGGAGGAGGTTACCTGAAGCTGTTTCCCAGAAGGTGCAGGGTAAGAGGCATCTGACCAAATGTAGATGTCTGTATCTGAGTATTCATCTTGATTCCCTTTATAGTCAATGGAGAAAAATAAGCACTTCTCGGGTGTGATTCATCTTCGTCTAAAGGAGAGGTATAAAGTAAATCAGATGATTCACACCTCAGACATGCCTATTTCTCTTCACTGAATATGAAAGGTACTGGCTCAGATGTAGATATCTAAAGCAGGGTGAGACAAATCCCACTCAAAGCATCGTGTTTGAAATGGCAACCCAGGAAAATATGCAGAAATAATGTCCTCCTGGCTAAGCAGTGTGCAAAGAGTACCTCATCCACCTTTTCTACAGCTTTTCTCTACACCTGCCATTATGGGAACCGTGTGTATCATGGAAGACATGCCACAAGTTTTTTTATTTGTTGACTTCTTGAGCAGGAAGATTAGGAGATTGCTCTGGGTCTGTAATGTGGAGGGGAGCAGAGAAGGTCTGTGGGTCTAACCCACTCAAGAAGTGTGGTGCAAATGTGTCTAGTTCAAGATTCAATGCTGTGGGAAATCTGCATGTTGAAGCTTGATGTTGCCATGGTGCTTGTCTCTGGCATCTCATAGAGTGGACCAGGGAGTACTAAACACCAGTCAGGCTGCAACAGCCTCCAGTCTTTGTTCAGAATGATGGAGAGGTTGTAGCTGGGAAAAGGAGATTAAATTTGCCCAATGCTGTATTGTATTTTGTAGAAGAGCTTCTCTCTGCAACGGTTTCAGGCTGAACACTGGTGATGCTCTCCTTCGTGCCGACTTCTGTCCATCCGTCCTTGTGAAGTTCTTAAACTCGGACTGTGCTGAGTCAGTCAGTGCTTGGCCGCCCTGATAAATCGTCCTGTTGACAGTGGTAAGTTGTTGCAGTGAGCACAACAGGAATAACAAGGCCTGAATTCAAATCAGCACGGAGGCAGGCTTTAGGGACATAAAGAGACTCCTTTTCTTGTTTTTGCCCAGTAAGATACTATAGATACATGCATTTTCTCCAAGTGGGAATTTCCATCTGGATGCAGCATTTTCAAGAGGGCAATCAAGCCAGGGCCCTGCTGGTGTTGGATGGGGAAACATGATGGCTCATCAGTTTCCTCCGTTGGACAGGTGCCACCATGGCTGCTCACCAGCCCCTGGATGGAGGACGACGTCCTCTCAAGGTGATCCCTAAGCAGGAAAGGGCATGCAGAAAGCAGACATGACCAGACCAGATGTGCAGTGGCATAGTTTGTGATAGAAGTAGGACAGCAATGTTGTAAGCACATGAACTTTAAAGAGACTGTGATCTCTGTGACACAGTTGCTCTTGTTCCAAGGGCAAGGGGGTGTTTCCTGCAGTTAGAAACATCAAATAATTAAAGGAGGAAAAAAAGTGGTGCATGGAAGCAAGACACTCTGAGATGCATTTTTATAAGTCTTTGTAATATTACACTTCCGAGACTGCCAGGCGTCGGTGGCGGGTCCCTCATTTGCTTCCAAATACGCTGGCTGTCAGAGCGCGATGCCAGGCTCTGTGTTGGCTCAGGCTGGAAAGGATGATTTTGGAGGTCTTGTACAATTTAACTTTGCAGTGAAACGACTTAACTCTCTGCAAGCCTTTGCTGGTGTATTTTATTGATTATTATATGAGGCCAGAGATGTTGCGATGGGACCTTTATAAACATCTAAAAATAAAATGCTTGCATTTCATTTTGAGGTCTGATGCTCAGCAGCTGAGGACCATACTGGAGAGTGGCAAGGTGAGAGGCTGTGGGGCTCCAGAGGTTATCAGAGTATTGGCGCGGGAGGCTGGCAGCCTGGTTACACAGAGCAGTGCCTCTTGCCTCAGCACCAAGTCCCCATGAGGCCGGGAGCTGGAATACTGGAAAAACTGGACTGTTCCTTTCTCTTTCTCAATCAATCCTGTGTAGCAATCAAAGCGAAAGATTGGCACGTTGACTCTTAACTGCTGGCCCAAGCATTGTGCCAGTGTCCCGGGAAGGGGCTCCCAGTGGTGTTGCAAGGCTTGTACCTCTTCCCTAGAGAGCCAACAACCCTGTTGATTTGTACTGCCACAGAAGATAAAAGCCAAAATTTTGGTGCACATCTTCTATTTCATGTGTGCCAGTTGTGATACAAGGCTTTGTGCTTCTTCTGTTATACTCAGACAATTCTTCAGGAAAATGGCCTCACGGCCTTTAGAGTTTAGAAGCTGCAGATCTCCACAAAGACCTTCTGCTGCTTTGTTGAACAGGGTCATTTTTAATTTTTCCCCCATCGATGAGGTATGCCAGATTAGGCTGAGAATAATGTAGCAGTGACTGGAGTTACGAGCTAGTAAAGTACATGGGACTGACATGATGTAGTATGAGAGGAACTCTCAAAGGTTTCCATTAATCTGGATCAGGAAGCTCCTTCTCGCCCCCTCTCTTGGAACAGAATAAGAACAGAACTCCCACATGCAACCCGAAGTACAAAGAGCAAATCAAGTTTACAAAGTTCAGTTCAATCCTTGAAAAAAAACCAAAAACCAACCAAACAAAAAAAAGAACATAGGCATATTTTTAATATGGTTGGTTTTGTTTGCACAAAAAAAAAAAAAAAAAGAAAAAAAGAAGAAAATAATACAATTGAGGTGATCTGGGGTGTAGATCAATGTCAGGGGATTTTAACACTTGAAACACATGCTCTTTTTTTTCTCATAGCAGAACCATTGCACTTCCTGCTGCATTCCCCATGGTATGGGCATATGGATCTGAGAGCAATCAAGTGGGCAGTGAAAGTAATGCAGGTAAATGAAATCACTCCTGAAGCCTGGGAGGAGCGCATGTGAGGGAGAGTATTTCATTACACAAAACCCACGCTGGTGGAATGTGGCTTTTTTGCCCAGAAATGATTACTTCATGTGATCAAGGCTTGTGCAAATGGGGGTTGACTGTATATTTACTCAACGAAACGAACACCAAGATTACATTTTGGAACATCTCGCTAACCCCTTGAGTAATGTTGACTTGTTCCCATTTGGCTATCGTCTGCTGTTTAGTGTCTCTTGTTTAATCTGACTGGCTAATGGGTCATCTTTTAGTGTTACCTGACTCAGTCACACAGTTAAAAGCCTGCAGAATACGTCAACATAAGCAGGACAGAAATGAGTGGCCAGCAGGATTGAACACGACGGACTTGTTACAGAGACAGTCAAGTTCATCAGATAGCAAACTGCCCAGTTGCCTTCTAGCTCTCCTGTAAGGGGTGTTTTATTTGTTTATTTTGATTAATTTTTAAGCTACACCCATAAAATCCCATTGCTTTGGTCAGAAGATGTTTGGTCAAAACTTCTGCTGGATCAGATAGACATTATTCATATGACTTTGGGTGCATGACTAAGTGATTTCAGAAGTACGGACTGATTGGAACTGCCTCCATTTTTGAATGTTGTGCTTGAGCCACCTGGAAGACATTTCAGAAAATTGTCCCAAAACTTGTTCCTGTAGTATTCAGAAAGATGAGCAGTCCCTTCGTTCTCTGCGATTGCACTGTAACCTGGCAAAACTGGGTCCTTAGACTCACTGTCTTCCTGACTTCTTCCATCTGTAATGGTACATTTATCCCCTTCTGAGGAAAATCAAGGAAGTTTATACAGTAATGCTTAGAATACTAGGGAGCCCAAACGATAAAGCAGTGCTAAACTGAAAAGCATTGGCTGTCTACAAATGCCACTATTTTTTTTTTTTCCAGTGAACAGCTTTAGAAAAGCCTCTCTGATTTTCAGATGGAATTAAAATTCCATATGCACTATATTAAGTGGCTAATTATGTCATTCATTTTACAGCCTTCCTCTGAATGGCTTGATTGAAATGAATGGATTTTAATCTCAGGGAGGAGGAGAGAAGGAAGGAATAAATGCTTAAAGGTTTGTTCTGTTTCAGCATTTGCATTTTGGAACATAAGTTAGATGTTTAAAACAAATATAGAAGGTCTTTCCTGGAATTAAAAACTGGCCACTTTTGCAAGTTTGATAATCCCTGCTGGGATGTGGTAATTGTATGTATGATTGATGAGTAGTTCAAAGGGGCGATTCTCTGGTTCAAGGAAGCAACGTAAGGCAGCGGGGCTATAGGAGAAGAGGAAAGTGTGAAGGAAAGTGTTCTAACTTACAATCTTATTAGTTTGGCCATTAAAATGTATTCAGTCATTCATTAAAGCTTATTCATAAAATTCATTATTCATTAAAGCACTTTGGGGAGTGGGGGGGAAGAACCGAACAGCAACAGTCATTATTTACATTAGCAATTTCATCACAGAATTAGATCATGGGGCCAGATTCGCCTCTGCATTTCTGCAGTTCAGTTTCACTGACATCATGGAATAACTACCCATTTAGACTAATATGTGGCAGAACAGAACCCAGCCCATACTGCTTCTTCAAGAGAATGCCTTGGGCAATTTCTTTGCTGTTTTATTGCTGGCTAGGCTTTGGGATGCTTTACAAATGGATAAAAAATTAAAGAAGTATGACAAATGGATCTTCTCACTGTGTGATGTTCAACTGAATCTTTCAATTGAGATAGTTAGTAGGAGACGGATGTGAAAAGCATTCACATTAATAATTAGTAGCTCATTTTTAAGAGTTTTTCCCCCTGCTGTCCTGACAATTTTAAAACAAACAGTTTAGATTTTCTGTCCCCACGTATAAGGTTCAGGGTGACAGCAGGGGACAGGAAGGGATCACCCCAAAGCTCTTATTTTGTTAATATGATGTACAGCACAGAAGATCACAGTAGTCAGGAATGGGAAAGAACTAGTAAATCATTGAATTCATGCCTTTGCAAGGAGAGATGTGTTAGGTAATGATCATTCTTCTTCATAGCAGCACTGAAATTCTTCTTCCTAACTGTGATTTTTAGCTGGATCTCACTGATGGAGCCACCCACACAAGGCTGAATGGGTGACTTAACACCTATTAATTGATGCACAGACTGTCTGCAGGCTCTCTGCCTAGGGGCGAATGTCATGCTTTGGGAATTTCAGGCAGAATTTCTAAAACTCATTTCCATTGGCATTGCTCATCCTAGAAATCCTACATGTTATTTTATGATTTGAGTTCTCACTGTAGGACTCAGATACAAGATGTTCCTTTCTCTATTAATGAACAGCAGGTTAGGAAACAACAGTAAGGGAAACTAATGCTTTTAAGGCATTTGTTATCTGTACCCTGGTCCTGCTAGATGGGGTGGGACTGGCTAGAAGCAAAGCCATAGCACAGCTGCTCTGGGGGTCCTTGACTTCCCCCATTTCTGGTGCGAGTTGAAGGACTCAGCACTGCCATCTGGCAACAGTCACGTGGCACCTGAGGATGTGGGAGGATATTGATCCACAAGTCTACTAAACCAGGTGATATTATGGAGGCACAACTTGAACTTGAGCTTTTTTTTTTTTTTTGAGATCTCTTACTTTGCTTCTTTAAAAATCCTCCTACACTGGGACCTTGGACTCTCCTTGTGCAGGGCGATGATGCAAGTCCCAAGGAAACAGCCATGTGGAAAATCTGCAGCTCACGGTCATGGGGCCAGGTTCTCTGATGACAGGGAGCGGAGTAGTTCCCCTGGAGTCAGTGGACTTACTCTAGCTACAATCTGACCTATTGAATTTCCAATTCCTTTTGTGGGAACAACTCAGTGCACGATTTGATCTGAATTTCTGGGGCAGGGCAAGTCAGGAAGATTTCAGACTTCTAATTGGCATTAGAATATCTTTAGCTATTTTATCTTCTGATCATCTTTCAGGCTTCACAGCTGTCTCTTGCTTTGCCTCCTGTACAAAATCCAGGGTCTCCATTACAGCAGTCATTCCATGGTTGACTGTTTTGAGCCTTCCTTAGCGCCACGAAGGAAGAGCTGGCAATTTCCCTTTGGGTTGGGCTGTGTGAGTTCCAGAAGAGGAGGTAGCTCTGCTTGAAAGCAGGAGAGCTCCTTACCGCCGTAGCACTCCCAGAGGAGGAAGGAAAGGGAAGAATATAGGGACCCTCAACCAGCATTGGCTCCCTGGTTCTCTGCATCAGGTCCATATCCAGTGCCAGCATGGACACTGGATATAGCGGCAAAGGAGAATAGGCGGACATGTGTCATAGGCAGCTATGAAGACTGGGAGAAAAGAGATGACCTGCACTTCCTCAAAACACAGAAGTACAGCGGACATATCATGGGTTCATACCAGGTTCCTGTCCCAAAGCCGCAGAAAATGAAAGAGGAAGTATCAGCAGTAGCTCTGCTAGCCATTCCTTAGAGACACATGGGAAATGTAACCCATTGCCATGGGGCTGGGTAAACAGGAAGCCAAAATAAGCCCATTCGTGCTGCTAGCTGTACTGGGCCATGGCTCCCACGTGCTTCTGTAGCATCTGGATGCATACCAACTGCGGAGTGAAAGAATCCCATGCAAAATCCTAGAAATGTCCCAGAAGCATTTCCAGTCCTCAGAAAAATGACACATAGGGAAGGTATCTGCCCCACAGTTGTGTAATCAAGAGGCTGGAGAAACAATAGATTGGTATGCTGCCAAACTGTGCAGAAAATGGCTGACTCATGCGAGTATGCAATCTTAAAACCTGAAGTAATTAGTCGTAGATTCAGAAGTGGGAAAGAAGTGCAATGAAACTGCTGAAAGAAAAGCTGTCCTCACTGCTAGCAAACTACAGGAGTGTCTAAGGCTGCTGCAAAAGCACCCAGCCAAAAGCAGAGCATAGGTGGGTGGACACAGTTAACTCAGAAGGCAGAACTGAGAAACATAACATCAAAAGCAAATGCATAAATACGAAGTACAGAACATCAGCGAAGACCTTTGGTGCTGTGAGAAAAATGTGCACAGGATTGGAAAGTTTGCACAGCGGTGACGTTAATGTGGTGCAAAAGGGCAAAAATAAAACTCTGAGCTATGTGCCAAGATACAGCAGCAGCACTTAGTCAGGAGAATGAATGCTAGAGAGACAGTAGGACATTACTAAATGTGTTAGGTTGCAAAGGCTTCCTTAGAGCTACGCCAAGGAGGGAAAGGAATTAAAATCACGCAAAGCTGAATTAAAGCAACGCAATGACCCCTTGCCATGAGGCAGAGTAAATGGCAAGTCAAATCAGAGTTGCTGGCAACACCAAATCCTCTGCTCTCAGCTGCAGCCAGTGAATTCGTCACCACACAGGGGCTCTAAGTTTGAAGCAAACAATTCATGCAGGCAATGCAAGCAGAACAAATTAAAAAAAACTATTAAATGTGCTGAGCTGGCAATATTCACTAGCATCCCTGCAATGAAGCTGTTAGGAGGCATATCAAGAAGTGTTTGAAGGGAAGGATGTCTTCCAGGCACACAATTGCCTTAATTTATTTCAATCTTTACAACTTGTGCCTCCAGGAGTGACTACAGCATGAAAGGAAAAACTAATTGGAGAAGTAGAGGGAACGGAAAAGGAAGACATCTTTAACTAATGTCAGGGGCTACCACAAGCCACATAAGCAGTATGGATGCTGAGAAACTAGACAACCTACCCCTTTCTGAAGACTGAAGTAACTTCAACAAGCACCAAAAGAGTGTTCAACTGAATGGCTACAAGCAAGGAAATATCCAGCTTGGCAAGAGCAAACATATTCATGGTACATAGGATATTGATAAGAAATGCTGGATAAGGAAAGAGACTACCTCACTGCATCCTGGGAAAGAGCAGACGCAAATGGTTGAGAGCACCACTGGGATCAGATGTGAGGTGGGAGAGCATCAGCGCTGTCAGCAAGATGTATTAAAAGGACTCTGAGGGATCAGTGTAATGGCTGTTGATGTTCTGGGGATGGAGGCAGAGCTCATGTGGCAGAAGCTGTGATACATCATGATCCCATCTTCGTCTGTCAGTTAGAAAGAGTCAGGGAATAGATCTAGAGCTGAATAAAACCATAATGGTGTTGGGATTGTTTGCAGTACCCTGTGTGAGACATCCGTTGATCTCCCAAGGGCCGGGACCGACCTCAGCAATCTAGAGCAATACAGCAGCTTCATACTCTCAAATGCACAGACTCCATCCAGAATCTGTTGGGTTTTGCAGTCTATCTGACAATTTTCTCCCACAGTTTTCACGTATGTGCAAGCCACTGATACAGCTCCTGAATAAAGATGCAATATGGACAACTGGTATCATCACAGGATGCGACTATCAAATGCGTGAAAGAGCAGACACTTAATTATCCCACCTTTAACAAAGAGGCAGATACATAACACATTGCTAATGAAGAGTGCTAAACCTTAGAAAAAGACACGTTGTACTTGCCAACCTATAGCTTGATTTTAGTATCTCCAGTAGAACAGGAAGATACATCCAAACAGAAAAGCAAAATCTTTCAATAATATCTACAAGTGGAAGACTTTGTCAGTGTAACCATGATTAGGAAACCACTTGAGCAAAGAGTGATCATAAACTACTGTTGAGCATTTTACATTGCTGCTGGCAGACTCACATCACCTTCAGCACACACTTCTGAAGCATTCACGCTAAGTTTTAGGTATCCAAAATGAAGAAAAAAAAGCTGATATGGTTATAGCTGCCACTGTACACAACCCAAAAATACGGCAACTGAATGTGAATCTGATGGAAACAATGTAAAGCCACAGAAAGCCTCAGTCAAGCCAAGTTCACCACTTAAAGGATTCGGAACAAATCCAAGATGAAATCCTGTGGTGACCTCCATTTTTTCTACTGGAAAGGCCAGAAAGCAGGGGAAAATGTCCCCATTTTTAAGAGTATTGGATCTACTGAGGCAGGTTGAATGTACACGAAATCACAATACCTGTGGGGATTGGACACTTTATTTGTGAATTGCCCAGCTGTTCTCTGGAGCCTCAGTCTGTGCAGAGGAAGCCAGTAGTACTCTGTCTTGGCCAAATACGACAGAGGCAAGCCAACGTCTGGTGGTCTGTTGTGGCATGTATAGGGCAACCAGGAAAGAAGAAGTGGAAACACACTTTTCTTCCCACTGTCCTTGGGCAGCACAGGAATTTGTCTCCTCACCCCAAATCTGGCTACTTGGGCTGCTGCTCAGATTTCTGGTCAGCGGATGAGTTTAAAGCAATGAAGTGCTTTAGCAGGCAGAATATCCCATGCAGTGGGATCACAAATCTGTTTGCTTGCAATCCATCCTCAACTTTACTCACTTCGATCATCACCACAGCATTGTCACCAAATGGCAAAGCCAAATCAGCACTTAAAATGCCTGAAATTTTATTAATGTGGAAGAACATGAAGAAAATACATAGCATCTCTGTTCTTGAACGGAGAAACAATCTCATAGAAAGCCTGGCTCAATCTGCTTCCATTCTTCTGATGCCTTGAGCAGTGGCATTGTTAATGTGACTAGCAGCGATGAAAGGAATCACAGACAAACAGAAGAAACATGTGAAAGCCAAAGCCTCCCATGAGTGATGAAATAAAGACCTCCCAGAACTACCAGCAGGAGAAGGTATTCCTATCAGACTATTTCCTCTGGTCATATCATGTTCTGGGATGCAAACTATTTTTTTGGGCAGAGAAGATCTTGCTCACATAATATAGCATTTGTAAACATGTATATCCATGAAACCTCAAATACATTAACCTGCTGTGCACTGAAGACACAGACATAGCAGTGAATTACGTGCTCCGCAGACCTGATTGACAGGGCACAGATCGAAGCAGAAGAAAAGAGCAGTGACTGTGGGAATGGATATAATACCCCAGAAAAGACATTGCTGAAGAGCTCAAGCAGAATGCAGTCATCTGTGATCACAAGTGAACCATACACCGACTCCAACATCAAGCCCACATCCAAGTGTGCACATGAGGCAGTACAATACTCTGGCATGAAAGAACAGCCCCTTCAGACACAGAGGAAAATAGCCTCACTCCCCAAAGAAGGGAACAGAAAAAAGAAAAAAAAGTGGTATATTATCTGTAAAATGAGACAGATGTTAAGCATGTGCAATGGTACATTAAAGGCTCATGCTGGTTGTGCTATTCATGCTTAATGCTGCAGTCTCAAATGTGACCATGGCTACAAAACTGAAGTGCCCAACTGAGACTTGTCATGGACTTGGATACTCAGACAGGGGATAATGTCACCTTAGCGAGTGTTGGATGCAAAGCACTGGAGGCACAGAGAAAGGGAAAAACCCGCAGCACTGAAAGGCTGAGCTGCAGGTAGCAGGCAGGAGGCCGAGAGGAGGCAGGGAGCGATGGGATCCCAGTACATCAGTGAGCTGCCGTGGCTGGTCAGGTTTCCCTGCCCTGACGTATCTGGTGGCCCTGGGAGACCTCGGAAGTGCACCTCATAAATATGTCCTTTTAGGGAACTGCACTGAGGGCAGGAACAAGCAACAGCTCCTCATCTCTGAAGACTGTAAAAGACAGTGCCCATGACAAGCTTTTGAAGCTCGAGCAGTGGGTGTCCACTGGCTATGGCCACCACGTCAAAATAAGCCCACTCAGAGTCACTTGGCAGGAGATAACACACCCCTAATAGAAAAATGATAGGATGTCCACTAACCCAAAAAAGGCCAGATCTCCCATCAGTTTTATTCTCAGTCTGCTGTAACAAAATAAGCCTTGTTGTTTGAAAACTATTTGGAGAATGTATTTTTATGGGCCTTCTGCTAAGGCCAAGGAGTGTTTGAGGTGCTTGTAGGAAAGCAGATTTAGGTGCCAAAACGATGAGTAGAAAGAGGTGTGTCATACTGACGCCTCGGACCTATCTCCTGTCATCCAGCGCTTTTACGGAGCATTGCCAAGAGGAGGTCCCCATTGCCAGCATTTCTGAAGCCCATTCTAGTTCCTGAAAGTGCCATCAAAATTGCAGTAACACTGATACTGTTTTTTATACAATAGCTGATCTTTTACAGAGAAAAATCGGGGTACCTTTGATCTGGATCATCTCTCCAGTGTTTAATGTCTATCTTGATGTGCCATAAGCCAGACACAGAAGTTAGAGAAAGAGAATATTTAAAGAATGAACGAGATAAAACAAGATGTCAGCCCCCAATTGTACATTTCTTAGGATTACAGCAGACATATTGCGGGATTCCAGGTCTTTGCTGGCACTCGAGACAGGAAGCTGCTGCAGACAGGGAGCTCTGCAGGGTCTGTCACTCAGAGAGCAAATATGGGCTGAAAAATGTAATGTCTTTTTCTTCTTGTTACATGTTTGGGTAACGCAGATATGATCTTCTGCTACCAGCTGAACAATAAATCAAAATGCTTGTAAAACAAAATCACTTTCCCACCTCAAAAAAGAAAGACCAACAAAATACACTCCCTCCACAACAACAATTAGACTAAAAATAAAAGCAGCCATCAGCATTTTTATTAGTTCAGTAATTTTTTACTGTTATTGATGTCAATTGGCTTTGAAACAAAGCCTCAGCTGCACAATTACAAAGAATACATTTGCCATGTTAGTCAAAATCAGTCTTACATGATCTCACCTGAATTTGTCAACACAAAATGCGTAGGTGAAACGATTCTGCTCCTATTTTTGTTTTAAACACTTACAGTGCATTAGGAATAATAAGACAGTAACTTCCTTTAAGGACTAATGTCCATAACTGGAACAAAATAACAAGCCAACTCCTTCGGCACTGTGGTCTCTTTCCACCATCTGCTGGGTTTCCTTTGTTATTGCAGGAGTTAAAAGTCAGGTTCTTTTTTAAGAATTACTTATTTTAATCTTCTCCCTTTCCCTCATCTCTCAGGTATATTTTGTCACTTATGAAGTCCTGAATGAAGACACATTGCTAATCCTTACTGAAATGTCATCTCTTACCAAATTTATTGCCAGATATAAGGGTATTTTTTAAAAGAAAGGAAAGGTTTAACTTGTGTTTGTGAGTATAAAAAAAATCATTTTTGGTTATTTTTCTTTCTAAAGTGAAAGAACGTTTTACTGAAAAGAGTAGGTTGCTTCCTGTCTCAGACTGACTCTTTCTTAACTCTGTATTATTCCATACCGGCATGAACAGGATTTTGGCTTGGTCTTCATACCAAAAGCCATGACTAACCAAGTATCTCTTGCAACATTTTATTAACAGTGATCCACAAATTAGAAGCTACACAAAAGTTTCTTTTCTTAAGAGACCAGGATGAACCTGACTCAATGCTGTTTAGGTGGGGAAAGTATTTATGTAATATAAACTGAGTATATTTACAGAAAATTATCAAGAGATGAGAAATGTTGTATTCCCCTTCCATACACAAAGCCAAACATTCACACACTTCAATGCTATTTTTAGGCTTGTTTTTATTAGAAGTAGCACATTTTATGATGCCTTACAGTCCAGAATATGGAACTGGTTAGCATTTATACATTTCAAAAGCTATGTATCAACATGAATGTTTAGGATCTTTTTGGTATACGAAAGGATCTCATTAGAAAGGTAAAGAAGGAACATGCATTTTGGCCTGGCAATGATGCTGAATCTAGAAGAGTCTTTTATGACAGTTAGTTTGAGAACTTCCTTACAATGCTAACCAAAAGTTGGAAGTTTTCTCTCTGGCTTTTGTTTTCCAAATATTTTTGTGGGGAAAAATCTGCTCCATGATCTGTAAACACCATTTTTTTAAAGCACAGATGGTCAGAGATCTCTAGAGTGGGCTTACAAATGTAACACCAATATGAGCATGTATTATAAAACCGGCTTCCCATGAAAAAGATTGCAAGACTTCCAAAGAAACAGTTTTGCTCAGAATTCATATATACAGCAATTTCAATATAAACCTGAAGGGGTCTAGGCTAAGGTCAAATGCTTCTGGAAATGCCATCTCTTTATTTTTGAAGAAAGCATTTTTTTTTACAATATAGTGTTACGCCTCTACAGTGGGAAATTTCAAGAATTACACAACACTGAATGAAAAAAAAGAACTAATTAGATGCAGTGACAGGAGGTGGAGGTTGAAGAAAACATCTTAATGTCAAGATTCTCAAAGATGGAGAGTTATTTTGGATGCCTCCATTTTTTGGTAGCTACTAGAGGACAGCCATACTTTCAAAGAATGATTCCGCATCTGAGTGCTGGGTTCCATTAAAGTGTTTCTATTGCCCAAAACTTGATGACTAGTTATTGTGGTCTTCAAGTTGTGTGATTATTGTGGTGCATTTTCCTGAGTGTAAAAATACGGGAATAAAAACCTCAGCAGTGTGCTTTGAGGTTTGATATGTTATTGCCTGTAAAATGTTTTGAATGGACTTTAATGCAAGACTTCATAAATGTGTGAAAGACTACTATTACTGTTTTTTACGAGACTGAGATTTAGGGGGTGAAGCAAGAAACAAATGTTGTGACAATATGATAAATGCCTTTTTTACTATTCCTGTATGGACAGCAGGAAAAGAACCCAAGGTAGACCTACAAACCAAGGTAAATTAATTAATTAATTATTGAAAAATACTTAAAAAAAAATCCACTGTCTTTATAATGAAATTGTGAAAATTAGGTGTTTCTAAAAATGAGCTGATCCAGGGGTTTGCCCTTTGATCTCACTATCTTTAAAGTGCACCACAAAAACTGAAGAGACTGTAACTTCTTGGAAAACCTTTTACAGCATCAAACAAGAGCCCTCCTCTGACTTTGAAGATATCCTGCAGTCAATTAAGAAGGCCCTAAACGATGTTGGAATGAGTCAGGAGTTTTGCAGAATAACTGGCAGGCTTCCACTTAGAGAGAATCACTGGGAATATGAGAAAACAGGGAAGATTAGCCATCCCTATCAAAGACAACAGCATTAGGAGCTGTTTTCAAAACACCAGAGCTTCTTCTTGCCTGATGCTTTTTTTAGCTGTTCTCAGCTAAACTGATGAGTTGTTCTCTGTCTTTATTTTTAGTATGGGACATTCAAAATAAACTTAGAAGAAGTTCTTTGAAGTCAAATGCACAAGTCAAAATGTGAAAATTACATCTTGACAAAACTGACTTCTGCTTTTTTCCTTGTGAGGTTAGTTAAACTAGTGTAACCTAAAGTACTATGGAAGATGAAGGAGAATATTTCAAACCTGTTTACCCTCGCTTTATGTTGATGTAAAAGACTGTGAGAGATGGAAGGCAGCAGTGGTTTGGGCCTTTCAAGTCCTGACTTCCCACTGAGGAGATAACCTTGGTCTCAACCAGTGCCTGACCAATTCCTCCATCGGTCTAAAAACCAAAGATAACTTCTCAGTATCTAATGGGCTATCTCTATGCTCCCAGAGGGACAACAGAGTAACTTTAGCTCATTCCTGAAAAGCTGCTCACCTATGCTGTATTTTATGAAGCTGAGGAGCTACAAAGTTCTTCATACCCTTCATTCTGAAATGACACCGAGTTGCAAACCTTCATATTTGCAAAGGAAAATACCTAGCAGTTGGAAATCAAGTGAAAGCTTCTTCCCTTACTCCTGCCCTCTCTTCCTTCTTTCTTTCCTCCCTCCCCAAAATAAAGTGGCGTTTTTCTCTTTTCCCACAGAAGTTAGTGAGAACTGGATTGGTTCTTGTGGTTTGCTTTGGTTATATTTGGGAATTTTTTTAATCCACCTTCCTGTAGTAACAACACTAGGCCTTTGAAAAGACTAAAGGCTCCCAGGGTTGCAGCTGGTAAATTTTCATGCAGAAGCTACAGAGTATTTCCTCCACTACAGTAGATCCTCTTATCTGGTTCATTATCAGTAGAATCCCCTGTACACTAAAATCCAGAGGCAGCAAAATAGTCAGGCATGTGCTTAGAGATAAGCTCATGTTTACATAATTTGCTAGATGAAGACCTATAGACAAAAGCTGTCATGCAGAAACTGTGATATCATATGGACATTCTCTCAATTGTCACATTTCTTCCAGATCCGTATATGCTTTCCACGCTGAAAGCTGGAGAAGCATGGCTTACGTGCATTTTAACAGCCATTTTGCTTCCCTGTAGAGCCAATGTTAAAACCTATTTAAGCTCTACCACCCACTCTGAGTCCTAGCAAGGGGGAGAGGTCAAAAATGAATGGTGCAGCCTACGGCTCAATGCAAAGTTCTTTGTTTTTTGTTTTTTGGGGTTTTTTTTTTTTCAAAAGCAAAGCAAATGGGGTCAACAAATGGGAAAACTGACTGTTACTGGAGAGCACTTTAATTCCAGTCTGTACAGCAAATGCTCTTCAGCTACGTGAAGCAGATAAAAAATGACTGCAGATTTCAGTAGTGTCCTGTCAAGTAGGTTAGCAAAATAAAGACAGATGGCAAAGGATTATATCTAATTCTTTTTCCTACATCTTTTTTGACCATTCCAGTGCACTCAGTCTAACTAGAGATTTACCAGCTTAACTTCCCCTCTTTAGCTCATGGTGACAACCGCATAGTACAGATTTGCAACTACCCATCATTAGGAACATTTAATTGGACACAACTGTTTTTCATCAGCTGCCTTTAAATGCTGCTTCTGAGTGAAGGATGTTTACAGTGTTACAACAGTAGAACTCTAGCTTCGTTTTCAAAGCAAACATCCTAAAAAGCCCAGGAATATCAGAGTGTTTCTGGTGAAGGCAGCTGTCCTGCTCAGTCAAAGAAGAATTTGAGACTGGAATCTCTTACCTAGATGTGGGTAATCTCCCAGAAAAATACTAACAGTACTGTCCTAAAGATACCTTACTATTTCTTTCCTGTGCTCTTTTTTCCTGGGCAGATAAAGAAAGGAAGCCATGTAGCGCAGCCCTGATAAAGTCGAAAGCGTGCAGTCCGTGATTCAGTGTGAGAGGGCCTGTTCTGCAGTCACAGCTTTTCATTGCCTGCCTGATTCTGTTCTTCCTCCTTCCCCACTCAACTATTTAAAGCTATTTTTTGAAAATTCCCACTGGTTTTTGATGTCTCTGTTTTCAAATGCCTGGCTTGAGACACATCAAGCCTGAACTTCCCAGGTGTTGATGATCAATAACAGCTCCTTATGGAGTCAATGGGGAACTGACAGTATGCAGCACCTTCCTAAGCCTGTTTTAGAGCATCTTCAGGGAAATGGGGAAGAGTGCATCCAGCATATGGTCTGTGCTGCCTCTCTGCTTCTCCCAATTGCTTTTACAGCTCCCTCTGTACTAACACCTTTTGAAAATTCCAGATCTGGGCTCTCTTTAGACAGTCCTTTTGGTTTTCTGTGCATTTATCATTCTTCTCTTTGAGTCTCAAAATTTCTGCAGAAAAAAAAATATCCAGGAAATAGCAGTTACCTTTCTTCCTATACCTTTCCTTTCACTTTCCTCTCCTCTCTTTTTCTCCACTATCACTTGCTTTCTTTTCACCAGACATGGATGGCACATGTCAGAGACAACAGCACCATCTTCTGTTCTGCAGAGATTATGAAGGCTTCATTCATGTTTCTGTCAGTCCTTCAGAGATGGGTCTGGTTGAAAAATTTAGAGCTAGAGCTGGATCTGAACTAACTCTTCATGAGTTTCAGTAGGTGAACAAATCTGAATGTATACGGGGAAGTATGGGTGTATGAAAGGCTACAAAAACTTCAGCGCTCATAGAACTTACCTTGGTGAACCACCTTTACATTTGTCTTTTATTCTGCTCCTCATAAAAGCTCAGTTGCAAAACCTCGGCTACTTTAGCTTTCCTTCTCTGTACCTCGACACAATGCCAGTTTCTGATTTCATTTATTTATTTGTTTACCTATCACAATCAGTGTTATTCTTATTCTCTACCA
Source organism: Tauraco erythrolophus (assembly GCF_009769465.1). NCBI lineage: Eukaryota > Metazoa > Chordata > Aves > Musophagiformes > Musophagidae > Tauraco > Tauraco erythrolophus. The sequence goes on along the minus strand of NC_141466.1, from coordinate 87,367,430 downwards.
ATAGTGCCGCACTGATTGTCATCGGTGGAAATACGCAGCCCAAATAGGTGACAAGATACGCACCGACAGGGGATCAGTTTATCAGTCGACATAGAAGGCCATAGACCACAGAAGGTCATAGACCATGTGCTGCCCAAAATTTATGTCAGTGTGACAACAGAGGGATGTTTGGGGTATAAAAGACAAAAATTAGGTGGGAGGTAGCAGGAGAAAAAGCATGAAGTGAGAAGTCTTACTTGAAAGTCTAACATATGGACAATTAAGACCGGCAGCATGGGTAGGTCAGTGTGGAAGTCAATGTCATGGTATAAGATAAGAGGATGGAGAAAGGTAGAATAATGGGTCTGGAAAGGGAAAGGGAAAAGAAGCAGCATGTGTTTGATGTAGCACAGAGGAGGGAGCCAGCAGAGGGACATAAAGGGAGAGGCGGCAAGGTCAAAACAGCAGGCTAAGAAACAGATCTTCACAGCAGCAAGATCTAATTAGGGCAAGATTGCTTTTCTTAAGCCAAGGAAGGGGATGTGGATGCGGTACGATGACAGCTCGGACAATAATTACAAGTATGTGGGTAGATAGGAACAGGGATTGTTTTGGGGAAATTCTGCAGATAGAATTTGCAAGATAGAGAGTTTGTTGATATTTCACAATGGAGATTGGTGAAAGAAACATGGAGCTAGCTACTCAACAGGTAGCTTGTGGCCAGTGATAGCTGAGAGATTATAATAACAGTAGACATTCTGTTAGTCAGATTGCATATAAGAATCAGACTGGGATGCAAGTGTTGAAATTAACACTGAAATGGAACTGGAGAGGACAAACTCCAGGCTCACTGTAAGTGGGTAGTAAGTGCAGAAATTAAAGGGAGGAGGGAGAGAAGGTGATAGCTGGAAGGACAAGCCGAACCTCATTTTAAAATGGTGAAGATTAAGACATGCTTGCATTGTGACATGAAAGAGCCAGAGAAAGATTTAGAAGTAACGTAGGCGGAGTGAATGAGACAAGTATGACAGGATTGGGAGATAACAGCACAGCCACCTTGTAGAAATGTTGTGACCAGCTTTCCTGGCTGCATATTGATGATTTCCTCTTTCATTTTGAACACTTCTGCCTCTATTCCTCTTCTCAAGGAGGTTCAAGGACTTTAGGGCAAACTGACAAAAATGAGACGACTTTATTCCTTTCCTTTCTCACCTCTTGTGACTCTCCTTTTCCTTATCCTCTGGCAGAGAGCAGAAGTTCCTCAGTAACCATCCCTTTCTAGTCCTTCCATTTCCACTCATCTTGTCCAGCTTCACCTAAACCTAGAAGATACCTATTTGTCTGTACTTGGGTATGAACTTGGGAGTTGAGAAGTATTTCATGGCTATAGATAGTAGTGGCCTGTGAAGAGGATGTGTCCAGACTGGCCATTTATTTCAGGGCTGTCTGCTATTGTGGTGGAGTAGTTTTGATGTTTCAGGTAACTCCTCTTAGTCTTAGGTTTCTAAAACAGATTAATCTGATTGAGAGGGAACATCTCATATGGCAGAAATAAAGCAAGCAGCTGCAGGCTGTCCTCTCTAAAAAAACCCCAAGCTATTTCAAACTTTGATCTAGTCCACATGCTGAGGCTGGTGGGGACCTGGATAGGTCTGCTAATACAGAACATCTTCTAAACAGGAGTGCAGTGTATATGAAAGATCGGTGGGTGTGGGATGTTCTGAGTGTGGAGGCTAGTGCAGTAAGCCTATGCTGAAAGGGCTTTGAGATCCTAGAGGTGGCTGCAGCTGACAGGCTGGGAGCCTGCGAGCTGGGCTGGCTTGGGAAGAAGGCTGGAAAGGGCTGGGATAAGCTTGGAAAGTGGAGGAAACAGAACAGGACATGGTCTTTGGCAAGGCAGGAGTGTGTGTTAGAAGCTTAGAGTTGCAAAGCACAAATTTAGGGTCCTTGCATGAGGACACTTAACGAGTACAGCACGACAGTGTAAATGCTGTGGCTCTTGACATTTGAAATTCACAAAATGCTGCTTCTTGCTCCTTTTCTCTCTCTTAACTCCATATCCACCTTTGTTTATTTGTTGTTGTTGTTGTTGTTAATGTTTCTGCATTACTTTCCACTCAGAAGCTCTCCAGCCTAATCTCCCATGGTCTTAATTTCTCACCCACTCCTTTTTGTCTGATAAGATGATCTGCAGTTAAACAGTTCAAATTGAAATGCTGATGTTTAACTTGATGTAATAAGACTTCAGATTTGGTGCCCCACTGTGATAAAAACAAAGGCAAGGCAGAATTCAGACAATAATGGAGAAACAGCACAGCACCTAGTATTTTATTCCATTTTGATTACTACTTGTTGTGCAGACCTTTATAATGCTTCATTTAGTTAAGTCTTAGAGGTGCCTGGAAGGGAAGAGTAGGATTGTAATAAAGAAGGGATACCCCGCTTGGCACTTTTTCAAGCCTGATAAAAGAAATACACATAATTCATCAGACTGCATGCTATAAGCAAGAAATGGAAGAATTACTAAAGATATCAGAGCAAACAGAAAAGAAAATAAAATGTATTATGGCAAGAAACAGATTTCAACTGTAAGTATTCTGTTTACTAACATACATTACACTCATTCCTCCTTGGAAAAATGTTTTTCTGCACGTGAAATGAAGTTTTACTTTACATTTAAGTAAATGCACCAGTTTGAACTGTTTTCTTGCGCTTTTTCTAGATTCTGTGTTTTATATGTATCTGAACACATGCAGAGCGGTAGGGCACACGGAACTGTGTTAGCTGGCAGGTTTAAAATAATTCCTTTCCACCTTCTTCTTCTAGAATATAGTGCATATATAGTCACACTACAGGTCCACTTCTACTGAGAAGCTTCAGCTATTTTGCAGCCGGTACACTCTCAAAGACAACAAATTTGTAATAAAGTTTGGGGAAATGGATAGCCAGGAAAAGGAGAGACTGCACTCATGTGATTTGGACAGAGTGATCAAGTGGGAGCTCACGCTGAAAACTTTCAATAAGTCTTTCTTCTTCATTAGATGCCTAAGCAACTACGGCTTAGCCAAAGTAACTCCCACACCCGTAGGAAACCATGTTGTATCCCTGCTGCTGCGTAAGGAATCTGCTGTCTGTTGCTTTCCCAGGAACAAAAGGTTCTAGGTTTGCTTTTTCCTATGACCGCGTCTTCTAGCAGAGTGGTTTGCCACCATTTTTGATGTGCTGATCTCTACAAATTTTTTTCAAACGAACTGTAATTCTGCATAGTGAATTTACACTTGCTGGAAATCAGGTTGCTTCTCTTAGTTACGCTCTGGCTGTGCTTCTACATTAACCTGCTCGAGAGCTGTTCTCTGGCCCCAGTGCCAGTGTAATGAGCTAACAGCATGGAGCCAGCGCCCAGCAACACCTCCGGTCTCTTTTTGGGGCAGATGCAGGACATTCAGGTAGACTCCTGGGATGCCGTGATGACAACGTGGACTGGTTTTAACAACTTACATTGCCATAAATGGCAACAAGTCCGACAGATGGACAAACTGAGCATCATTTTGTGTATTACTGCCGCTCGATCTTGTGTTGCAACGTACATGGAAGCGTAAAGAGAGTTTCCGAGACACACAATGAAAGAAGCTCACCCCCTCCAACATGGCACGGACACCCAAGACCTCTCCGTTAGGCCTTCTGATGCTCAGCCTGTGAGCACACACGAGGGGATCACGCTTTGTTTAGCAGCCAGCTGGAAACATGCAGACGGATACACACGTCCGTGCACGCGCGGGCCCGCGGGGGTACAGGGCACCGCACCACACTACCCCAGAAACCAGAGCTTTCCAGCGCCTTTCTCCCCAGCCCTCGCGCGACAGCCACAAAGTCCCTGCGACTCCTACGACCGACCCACAGCATCCGCCCGCCCCTCCGTCCGTCGCACGCCCGGGCGGGCTGCGGGGCTGTCCCTGAGGTACCCGCCTCCCTTCCCTCCTCCTCCCGCCCGTGCCTGCGCAGGCGCCTTGCTCCCCCTTTTCTCCCCCCCCCCCCCCCCCCCCCACCCCCGCGCAGGATGGAGGTGGTGCTGGCCGACGCGCTGCTGGCGCGGTGCGCGGATCCCTGCGCGCTGCTGCGGGCCGTCTGCGCGCCGCTCTCCGCCGAGCGCGCCGAGGCGCTGCGCCTCCTGCTCCAGCGGCTGGCGGCGGGCGGCCTGCCGCCGCCGGGCGAGGCCGAGGCGCTGCGGCGGGCCGCCTGGGAGGTGGCGCTGGAGCGGTGCCGGCCGCTGCTGCGCGGCGGGGAGGGGGGGGCGGCGGCGGCGGGAGGGGTGTGCGGAGAGCGGCTGCGGCTGGCGCGGGCGGCGCGGGGGGCGCTGCGGCACTGCGTGCAGCTGTGTGGGGCGCCGCTGGCGGCGCGGCTGGCCCGCGACGCGCTGGCCGAGCTGGCGGCGGGCGGCGGGGCGGGCGCGGAGGCGGCGGTGGAGGCGCTGGTGGCGGCGGCGCCGCGGCTGGAGGAGCCGGCGCTGGTGGCGCGGTGCGTGGCGGCGGCGCTGGCGCTTGTGCGGGAGGAGGGCGAGGGCGAGGCGGCGGCGGCGCTGGTGGCCGGGCGGCTGCTGCCGGCGCTGGGCGGCAACGGCGCGGCCCTGCGGCGCGTCTGGGAGGGGCTGCTGGGCAGCGGCGGGCCGCCGCGGGCCGGGCGGGCGCTGCTGGCGCTGAGCGCCCTGGCCGACGCGCTGCTGCCGCGGGGCCCGCCGGGGTCCGGGCTGGACGCGCGGCTGTGCCCGCGGTTCTGGCGGGTGGTGCAGGAGGGTCTGACGGAGCGGGACGGGCTGTGCCGCAAGCGGGCCCGCTACCTGCTGAAGCGAGCCCTGGACCTCAGCGGCGGCCAGCGCGCCGAGCTGCGCTGCCCCCCGGACGGCGGAGACGGTACGGCGGGGCGGGGGGCGGGAGCGGGGAGTGCGGCTCCACCGGCGGGGAGCGGCGGAGTGAAGCTTGTTCTTTTTTTTTTTTTTGTTTTGTTTTGTTTTGTTTTGTTTTGTTTTGTTAGAATCGAGTCTCTTTTGGTGGTCTGCTGAGAAGAATGAGAAACTTCTGCAGTTTTGGGAAACTTACATTTTGATAATGGAGACTTTGGAAGGAAACCAGGTAGGAGCAGCGGGAAACCCGCGCTCATCGTAGTCATGTGATGCCTTACTTCTGGCACACGTACTGGAAATATTTTTATTGGGTAAAATATTTCCGGTTTTGGTGATTGAAGGTATCTAAGTAAGCCTTAACTGGAGTACTTTTATTTCGAATTTTAAGTATTTAGAACATGACACGTGTAGTTCATATGGGAAAAAAGTGAGAACTCTCCTCTGTCTTTGGAATAATTCTAATTAAAGCAATGGGTTGAACTAAAAGAAAACCCTGGATTTTAGCTTGCTGCAAGACCACGAGTATCCTGCTTCTTAGTGAAAACGAGGCTACTGCAACTTAATAACCTCTTTTGAAAAGAGGGGACTGTGTCCGTATAGTGAAGTGCTTGTGGCCTTGGATGAAAACTATTCAGTTCGACTCGGCAGAAAGATTCCTGTTGACTTGAGGCTTATGTAATTGTGTGATATTGTGGCATTAACTATTAGTTGTGTGACTGCTTCCTTGTAGTCATTTTATTTTGTACATAAGGGTCCTGTAACTGAGAGAAATAGTATTTACCAAATTGTTTAATTTTGGGGTTTTGTGCTCTTCGATTATACTTTTGATGAATAGAATGATTGGTTAGTAGGAAGTATTGTTCTTATGACACAGCAGCACAGAAGTATCAGTTTTTCTTCAGCGCTAACCTGTGATTAAACGTTACATACAAAGTGCCGGGATCAGTTGCACAGTCGTTCCAGGTTTATTTAAATGCAGTTATATTGTCGATTACTGTATCAATGCTCTTGATAGTAAATTCTTGCCCATGTCTAAGTGCCAGTTCATAGGTTTGAGATATAAACTGATTACTTACATTACATCTGATTTGCATTTCAGATCCATGTCATAAAGCCAGTATTACCCAAACTAAACAGTTTGTACGAGCATGCTATATCAGGGGAAAAAGGTAAGACGTAACTTTTCTGAAATATCTCCTAAATGTTAGACAATTTAATCATGCTTTTTTCTTTACTGTTTTAGTAGCAGCTTTTTGTTATGCTTTGTTTCTTAGATTAGCTGTTTTCTGGGTAGCTGCTGCAGTTTCTGTAGATCTGCTGTATGCACAGGTTGCTTGGCAAACACGCATAGGCAATGCCACTCTGCTCCAAGGTGCAACAAGAAAAAATCCTAGCGTATGCTTATTGTTTACTATCTTATCATGAAATAATTTTTTCTGTCAGCAAATCCCACTAAATGGTCCTTTTTCAATATGTTTTTCTTTGCTTAAACTAATGTGAAAATAAAACAAAGCTGGAGATTCTTGGGGTGAGTCATATGAGCCAAGTTACCTGCACAACTCCCTCCTTGGAAGTGAGGAGAGAAGGTATAAAATGAGTGCTGAGACAGCATGGTGAAGGATGTAATGTCATCTTTTGTAGGGCAAAACGGAACACATCTGATTAGGTAGTTTCAAGATGTTAGAAGTTGAAGCTCAGAGATTTATAAACTGGGAATACTGTTAAAGTGTTGGAGGTGAATACAGTTGAGATGAGTTGCAGGAAGAAGGACATGGGTTTTGTATTTGTTAGTTATTTTAGTTGGTAACTACTAAAATTTAGAGGGTATGTTTTGAAAGTCATGTTAACAAGTATATTTTTTTATATTGGAGATTTAGCAGGATAGTTTTATAAATCTAATAGCTATAATAATATTTTTGAAGTGTCCTGTGAATTGACTATGGTGTTGTCCAGAATGTCAGTATATCGTGTGTTAGTATGTTAATCTGCTGCTGTCACTTCTGTGTCAGTTTAGAAGAGTTTGCTTTTGTAACAAACAGGTTGTTGGCTGTTTCACCCATCATGGCACATGTGCATCTATAAACGAATGTTTGAGAGTGAGAATAAAACACTGACAAAGGAAGGAGTTCTTCATTTTCTGGAGCTTTATGAAACAAAGCATCTTCCAAATTCGCTTGGTTTTTCGGAGGTAAGGGTGTTACTGTTACTTGCCAGAAAAAACAGATGTTATAATTTGTAATATATCTTAACTGATTGCCTCAGTAGTGTTGAAATTAGACACGTTCAATGAAAATACCGTCTTATTTAGCTGTGCAAGTGAAAGTGATGTTTTTAAATGATGTCAAATATATAATTACCTGAAAAATGGCCTGGCTAGAGGGAATGCATTTTTGAGTGCAGTCATTCATGCCTTTATTTCAAACTAATGCTCTCTCATTAAAATTAGCTCCCAGTGTATTGAAATTTGTTGCTAGAAGTGGAATTCTCAGAGGAGCGATTGATGCTTCAGATTTTCAGAGCTCCCTGAACCTTTGCAAAACTATTAATTAATATTAATTGATTGAAAAGAGTCTTGGATAAATCTGGTTAAGAGACTTTAAGTCATCTGCGAAGAGGTGACTGTTTCTAGTATACTCAGTATATTACTGTATCTCATTACAAACCACGCTTTAAAATATTCCATATGTGGGAAGAAATATTGCAAGTTTAAAGTTCTTAATTTTTTTTTATTAGTATCATTTGTCAGTTGACTCCCCAACCAGCCTGCACCTTAGTAAGGAATGATCTATGTTATACTATTATTTCTTCCTTCTCTCCTTCATAGAAGAAGTGTTGCCCTCAGATTTTTCTGATTTATACAAATGAAGTCAGCCTCTTGATGACTAACCTGAAATCCATTCAACCTTAAAACGCATCCTTCTACTCGTGTTGGGTGCCTAGTCTTTCTTTTATTTTGTATTTAAATATCTTTTCTCCATCCATTTCCCAAAAGGATTTCTTATTTGCCTGTAACTTTCACAACGCTCTGTGAAAGGTACCCAGTGAAAAAATTGCTTTGTTTGTTTATTCTTCTGCTCCCTCTTCTCTTTAGTAGTAGAAAGAGGAGGAAACTAATAGTTACTACTTGCAAGAGTGTTCTCTGATTGCTGACTATGTCCTTCTAAAGCCTAGTGAAATAAGCCTTGTTAGTCTCTATATAACAGTTGCCTTGCAAGTGTACATTTAGCCATCGTTCTTGTTTTCTTTTATCAGTTTGTTATTGGACCATTAATGGATGCCCTCTCAGAGAGTTCCCTCTATAGCAGGTAAGCCACCAATTTTATTTTTTTTATAAATATATTGATAATTGAAAATATATTCTAATAATACCCATTTGAGTATGTGAGTAAGGTCTTGGATAATGGAAAGCACATCAGTAAACAGATGGTGTTGCTAAACTCCCTGACAGGTAAAGAGTTTTCCAGGAAAGGTGGGTGACTGTGAGTAAGATGAAGTAGGTTCAATTTTGTCCTAGTGATAGCAACATAGGGACGCCTCAAGGTCCTATTTTATATCTGGTGTTGAAATACTATTTTGGAAATAAATTGAGATATGATAAATTAATAACTTTAGAAAATAAACACAATTTTGCAATTTTCTTGCTATACAGAAAGAGGAGGCTGCTCTCACTATTACCAATTCATAACTGATAACGTGTTTTTTTGCCAGTGCCTGATTATCTTTTGCAAAATTGACATTTTTTCACAGGGGACTGAGGTTGACAGATGACAGTGGCCTCCCTTGGTGTGAATACATAAAGAACAGATAAAAGTTTGAGGTGTTGCAAGTTGCTACGCATTCAGTATACTGATGGCATTCAGTCCTTTATTCTACTTGCATGGAGAGTACTGAGAATGGGCAATGAAGTGCTGAATACACTTCATGCACTCAGCATTATACCAGATGCGATGGCTTGGGTGATTCAGCTAGCAATCTGAAACTCAATTCAGAAGTGTTGTAGGAGCCTTGACTGGCTGACCTTGTTAAGCAGCTAGGAAAGTTGACGCTGTCTATATGCTTTTTTGGGGGAATAAAAGCATGACTGTTGCTTAATAAACAGGTGATCAGTTTGGATTGGGTGATTCTGGATAAAGTGTAGTTAAAATAGGTTGTTTCGTCTAAACACAGCAGGACAAATGTGACCTCTTTGGGCTTTAGCAGCAGTTGTGTGTTTCTCATCTCGGTTAACTGGCTGCAGTGTGCTTTCCATGGGCGTACACTGATGGCAAGTCAGAAATGGAAGCGAGTGCTGAGTGTTTTGGTGTGTATGTTAGAGCTGTGCTGGATCGATGCTTCATAATCTTAGCTTCTGTGTTTCTGGTAAAAGCGTTGGAGTATGTAGAGGAGGGTGCATGTTTGAGAATACCGAGAATATACAGAGTTTTTATGGTTAATGTCAGGCTGTATGAGAGAAAAGTGTAAAATCTCATGGCTGATGATAATCCTTGATAGCCAGGATCCTGAGACTCCTGATTGGACACGAATTGTCTCTGTTGGTCTCATGGGAGAGTTTCTTGTGTCTTTACTTAAAACCTTCTGTGCTGGTCAGTAGTTTTTTGTTTATACTGACTTTATGATCTTGCTCCCTTGCAAATTACCTACTTATGTAGGTAATTTGTCTTTGCTGTTCTCTGGATCAGACTGGTCACGTCCCTGCTGCGTACCACTGATGTTGTCCCTGGGCCCTGGCAGCCTGCTTCTGTGTCATTCTATGGGTGCAGGCGTGGGGTTGAACTGACCGTGCCCTTTCTTACTGTGGGCTCAACGTCAGATGCTCTCAAGCCAGAGTAACTTGACTTGAGGCTGTGCTTGAATGACGGAGTGTGCTGCCACCATATCCTTGTAGGTGGCCAGGGAAAGTCCTGTGGTTGCGGCTGTCCCTATCCTCTGTGTTTGCTGGGTGTTGCTGGAATACTGGGATAAGTAGAGGACACAATCTTTTAGCTCTATCTCTGTGGCCTGTTGGAGCACTCTCTGTAATGAATTAACCACTGAATTGCACTTTGGTTTTGTTTAGGGGCAATCCTACTTGCAGCTGTTAACATGCCAATTGTGTGTTTGATGTTTTAAAACCCAACAGGACACCGGGTCAGTTGATGGGAGCCTGTCCTCCTTTGGGAATGAGGCTACAGAAGTTTTTGGCTACTTATCTCATGCTTCTTCCAGAGGAAGAAAAAGGTATGTTTCAATTTCACCTTGATCTTTTTTTAAATAAAGAAACCAAATAAAAACCATGGGCCTGTTTTCCGTATCTTGTGTAAACATTTACCAATGTTTTTCTACATTACTTGAGAGAAAAAAGGAGTAGTTCTCCTTGTGGTAATGGAGTTTCCAGAAAAGAGAGAGGCCTTCAGAGGCTTTGAGGGATGCTGCAGTATTAAGCTACAGAATTGGTTTAGGGGCAAACTGAAGTAGACTTACGTTTTTTATTAAAAAAACACAGCAAACTCATAAGTTCTGAAGGTGAGCAGTATTTGCTTATTCTTTTTTCTTTATTTGTTGGTGTACATAATACTATGTCAAGCAAAATCTTTAGAACTATTCTTTCTTATTTTTGTTTTGGAGGTTTTGAGGGATCTTGGTGTGGGTTTTTTGGTTTAGGTTGGTTTGTTGGTTTTTTTTTTTTTTTTTTTTTTTTTAACCTATCTGCCAGACTCTTTTGGCCACAGGCTGTGTAGTTAGGCATTCAGAAGAGCCAGTCCAGGGCTGAAGCTGAGTAAGGATTCTTTTACTGTGAGATTGAATGGAGAAAGATTTCTGAGAGTTTTTGCAAATTTTGGTGTTAGTGTAGGCTGAAAAGGAGCAGCCTTTGATGGACCAGAATTTAAAATCTGGTCTAATTGGATTAAATAAGGGTAGAACCAACTCTGTTCAGTGTCCTGTATCTTCAGGTACGTATTCTGGTAGGAAACACCTTACATGCTTGTAATGCAGTAGATGCCCTGTTTCTCTGCCCTGTCCCAAGGCATGCATTTTGTCACAAAATTGACAAGTCTGTTATTAGCAACCCTGCTACTCAGTGACCTGCTTCTACAAATTGTAGCTGTGCTGCCTTGTTGAGGCTTGCTTTGGCCATGCCAGCATTCACTAAACTGGTTGAATCACAATGTGCTTTCATCTTCCATCACACGGACAGAGTAGTAGCTTAAAAAAGGCATTGCCTAGTACTCGAAACAATCAGAGTTAAAATTTCATTGCTGAACATGGTGATTAATGCAGATCACCAAAGCCAAAATTCGATTTGTTTCTCATTATCTCCTCATCATGTTACCTGACTGACAGACTTTTTCGGAACATACATTTTTCATTGAAATAATTAGGAAATTATTCTGTTGTCTTTCATTTAATTTTCAGAAATGATCATAGCACTGTCCTTCTGGGATCCGTGTCATTTAAATGCATTGGAGAACAAGAAATGACTCTGGATTGTTTGTTTTGTTTACTTTTATTTTAAGGTAGTTTCGTGTTAAAATTTATTCAGAAGATGACGAGTAGGCATTGGTGTGCCGTTCCCATTTTGTTTCTTTCTATGGCTCTGGCATATATCCCTGTGTGTAAAGTACTGGGCGCTGAAGGACTTCATGCTTTAAGGTAGAATGTACACTGTGTTGTGCTCTTACAGACTTCTTGTAAAGAAACGTGCTGAACATCTGGAGAACCAGGACTTAATTCATGTTTGTAATTCTGGGAGGATGTGGTGGCTGTGCATGGGAATGAAGGTTCTGTCTCCTTTATTCGCAGAGGAAAGCTATTTAAGAACCAATATGTTTATATTTCTGTGTGACTTAAAAAAAAAAAAAAAAAGTGTTTTGCATTTCATTCCTTTGTCGTCGCTTCTTTTTGGGTATTGTTTTTCCCTGGTCTTCCATACTTCCTAACTGTTAAATATCAAACTTCTTACTTTTCTTCTAATTCCATTAACACCTAGCTTAATCTAGGTATGAGGCTGTATCAGAGGACAGCCCACAAAATTGAAAACTGAAAGACTGGTAAATAAAAGGCTAGGTAAAAGTTCTTGACATGTGTATTGTCCTTAATCACACTGTTTCCTAAGTGTCTGCTTTCACTTTCTAGAGCTACTAAAAAAAATCAGTAATTATTCCAGTTTAATCAAATTGAGCTTTGAAATAAAATCTTACTGATGATTGAAGGAATATTAGATAAAAGCAGTTTACAAAAACAAAAGGCAAAAAAGTCAGACACACTTCTGCCAATAAAAGATCATCGAAGGTTTCTTCCAGTTTTGTGCTGGAGTGAGAATTTGATGAAAACATTGCATTTCTGTATCTGTTGCAGATAGAAGTGCAAATATTAAATTATCAGTTTGAACTGATGTGATCATGGGGATTGTTTCTTTACTTTTGTTTTGTGTCCCCTCCCCCGCCCAGTGCTTTTTATCTTGTCAGGTATATGCTTATTATAGAATCATAGAATGTTAGGGTTGGAAGGGACCTCAAAGATCATCTAGTTCCAACCCCCGTGCCATGGGCAGGGACACCCTCCACTACACCAAGTTGCCCAAAGCCTCATCCAACCTGGCCTTGAACACTTCCAGGGACTGGGGCATCTACAACTTCTCTGGGCAACCTCTTCCAGTACCTCACCACCCTCAGAGTGAAAAATTTCTTCCTTGTATCTAATCTAAATCTGCCCTCTTTCAATTTAAAGCCATTGCCCCTTGTCCTATCACTACATGCCCTTGTAAAAAGTTTTTTATTCAAGTTTTTATACCAATTTTGAAGGTACATATAGCAGTAGTCTTGGTTCCAGATTGTATGCTGTCCGATCAGGCAGTGATTGTGTTATACTTCATAGAATATGCTTGTTAGATACAATCTATTATATTGAAAATGATTAATAATTAGCAAATACATTAGAATATTTAAACTTCCTAAGTGCATGTTTTCCACAGCTATTTTTCCTCTTTCTAGAGATGTCCTCCAGTGTACAATGATAACACATCAGATTTTGTTACGTGGAGCTGCTCAGTGCTATCTTCTTCAAACAGCTATGCATTTGACAGACGTGGTGAGTTTTGTTTTGTTTTTCTTCTGGTGTAATAGAAATACACTAACACTTTTACAGAGTAAATAGGATTCAAAAAACTGCTAAATATGACATGGAACAACTGATTTACTGGATTTGCAATTCTTTTGTAGTGACTGCTTAAAAAAAATGTACTATATAAGTATGGGTATGCTTCTGTTAACTTTGTTTTTCATAAGATAAATATAACATAAGATATGTTTCACTGCATAAGCTCAGCTTTTAACAGATAGAAACTAAGCGGACTTTTTTGAAATACCTAAGAGAATAAAAGTATTCTTAATACTGGAATGCTAAAACTACCATTGATGTTGAATTGGCCAGACCTTAATTGTTCAGTAGTCAAAGTATTCACGTTTTGATTATCTTACAACATGCTTGCTTTCTAGATTAGTAGACTGTCTTCCATGTTGTGTGTTATGACTACAAACTTGTCTGAGCAGAATTTCCTTTTGGAAATACAGAAACAGTACTTATTCATGACTCTTACTCATTTATGTACATTCATTTAAAAGGTGTCATCAGTGAATAACACCATTCTTCTAGTAATTCATTACCTTTCAGATAGATTTTAATACTTGAGAAAATTAAATTATATGACTTGGTAAAGATAAGTTGGTCCAAAAGACGCAAAAATGAGTCTGTCATGGAAAGGAAAAATTGAATTTCTTCTTCTGAAACTTTTGCTAGATAATAACAAACTCCTTGAGTCGTTATAACATCTGTTAACTGTTGTATATTATGTTGACAACTATTAATCAAGATACAATTTCTTCAGGAGAAAGTGTCCCTCCCAGAAATTTCAAGCTTTCTTCTATCCCTTAGACCAGAGGAGTCCCTGAGGAGAGACACTATGTTATGGATGGAGGTGAGAACTGAAGGTGGTTTTATGTTCCTTGGACGTTTTTAATACCTATGCAAACTTAGGATTTATTATTGCTCTTTATTATTTAAACAGTTAGCTACTTTTTCATTGATACATTCTGGAATTTCTGGATGTGGAGTCCTGATGGGTTTGTTTCACTTGAAAGCTGTGATTTTTTTTTTTTTTTTTCTTTTTAATTTTTTAAATTCTATAGAGAGGTTAATGTTAACTCTAAACAAATTATTGAGCAGATTCAAAGTGAAAGAATTCCAAGTGGTTGAAGGTAAGGCAAAATGGGCAGGGAGAAAAATAAGACTTTTCCTTTCTTCATGCAGAAATTCTCAGTTCTGCAGAAGAAAAAGCTCTTTCTTGAGGCAGACTTTTTGAACTCCTTCAGAGCTTGTATGCCCTAGTTCGTTGTGTTTCCTAGAGTTCATCTCTATTTTGCAGCTGTTGGGTGTAACCATATTGAAATGCAAATCAGAATCAGGTCTTACTCAGGCTTTTCATCCCTGAATACTGGCCCTTTAGGAGACTTCTGTGTGTTCATCACAGTCCTAGTCTTCTACATCCTTTGCCAAGACTATAGAAACTAAAATCACTATTGGTAAGCCTGTAGTAGTATCTGTAGTATCTCCCATCAGGAATCCATGCTCACTTCTCTAAATGGTTGATAACTTCATGGAGAGAGTGCAAAGCAGGGCACCTTACAGAATCCAGAGCCATGATTTGGGCTTCTTTCTCTACTTTTGCTAAGGATAGCAGGTGGATGTAACATCCTCAGCTGAAGCAGCTCTTGCTTGTCAGATTGTACAAGCATTTATTCCTGTTTATTACGCATATTCTCTTTGTGGCTGCTTCCTTCTCTTTTCCCCCCAACTATCTGTCTTAAAATTTCATTTAATGGAAAAGTACACGTATTTTGTAAGTTTGCTGTATCTTTAAAGGGATAGTCTGCTAGTACGATGCATGCTTCCCCTTCTTTTAGTTCTGAAATTACTGTCCAAGATAATGTGGATCCTGAGACTCTCCGAATGGACCAGTATATAGGCCAAAAAACTGTGTAAGACCTGTCTCTGATTTATGCCATATTTGGATGAACCCAGCACTGGTAGGAATAACAGGATAATATGAAAGGGAAAAATGTGCCTACCATGTAGAGTGAGACTGTAAATTGTAGATTTCCAGATGATGTATGTTGTATGTCTTTGCAAGATGCAAAATGCTATGAAGAAACCTCGAAGAAGAAATCATGTTGTATATAGGATATTCTGGAGCCAGCTGAATAAGTAGCTGTAACTTTGGTTAGTTGTACAGCAATATAATGATAAGTGGGTTTTTTTGCATAGTGTCCTCTTGTTATGTTGCCCTTTGCATCCTATTCTGTGGATTTTTGGCATAAAAGTTAAAAAAATAAAATACGCAGCCCTTGCTAGATAACACTTGGCTGTGGGAAGCCCTTTTGAGATAAGGGAATTTTTACTAGTCTTATTTTTAAGAGCTGAGTTTTTTCCTTATATTGATACCACTAATCTTTTTTTTGATATTCTGGATTACTCTCTAGAAGAACCTTTTTTGGTGTTAATTACAGGAGGGTAGCCTGCTCAGCCTCAATGTAGGTATGGTTAAATACACCTCACAGTGTGGGTTTGTTGATGTTATAGCTCATATTTACCAACATAACAGTACATTAAAGCACTGTTAATGTCAGTATAGCACTGACAGGTATGATTAAATAGTAATGTGCTGATTTTAATTCAGCTTTGCAGGTGGTTGCAAGTGAATGACAGATGCTTCAGAAAGTCTATAACCTCTGATTTTGAACCTCAAGAGACATCATCATTATGTCAATATGTACGCAGTCTTGTGGGAGAGTACCTTAAGACACCAGCATCTGAAGGTAAGTTGAATGTTTATTCAGATAAAAAGATGTTGAAGATAATTTAAACAAAAAAATTACAAAAATAATTTGGATGTCAGAAGAGCTGTTTGTTTATTTATATTATACCTATTCAAATTCTACTTAATTTGTGGTATTCATGATTCTTAAGTTTGAACTTTATTTTCTAATCCTAGTTTTCCTTCATAAAATACAGTCCCGCAGTATTAATTGAAAGCCTTAATATTCAGTTTTAGTGCTGCACTGATGCTTGTCCATTAGATTTCTTTTGTTACTTTTTTGGTGGTGTGTGAAAATGCTGGAGTACGGGGGCAGAGGAAAGCACAAGGGAATGTGAATAGATACAGGTTTTGTAGCCTTTCTCAGCAGAGCTTTGCAAAATGACTGAGTATATTTATGGATAGAGATGCCATATAGTTGCACAGCTTGGCAGCTCATTACGTACCTTCTTGCCTAGTCACGTTCTTTTGATCTTGGACTGCTTGCAGCAGATGAGCTGCCACGTGTTATAACCCAGGAAGGTCCTTTGTATGCTGTACAAATATGCATATCAATTCTGAAGGGGCTTCTTTCTTCACTGCCACGTTTTAAATTATTATAACTTTAGTTCAGAGTTTTCTTTCAGATACATCGAAAGGAATGACAAATTGACTTTTTGAATACTTTAACTTTTATGTGGTATTCACTTATTTGCAACTTAAGTACTGCAATCATACCAAATTTTATATAGTTTTATAATGTCAAAAGTCAGAAGTGAAAACTTTTTTAATATTATACTTACAGGAGATATAAAAGCTAGGCCAGAATTTGCTAATGATAAATAGATTCAGAAGCTTCCTGCAGCCTGGGAAATTTTGCTTGATTGTCTTATGGTTAGAAAAGTTGCAAGCAAATTTTGTCTGTTGATATTCCAAGGTAAATGCTTTGCTAAAAAGTTTGGCACATCTTCTCTCCGTCCTGAAATGTTTGTTTAGTCCTTGGTCTGTATTATCTATAATTCCATGACAAACATCTGTTTCACTTCTAAAAAATTATGTTTATAACTTCCTGGTTCGACATGAATCTTGGCTTGTAAGCAGCTCTGTGGGGGGAAAAAAAAATCAACCATATCCAGCTGCTTGAACTGGACTTCCAAAGTGTGTTTTGCTTTCTGAATTCCCAAAGCTAAAAACATACCAGCCAAAAAACCCTAAAACCAGCTTATATGCTACTATTTAAGAAACATAAAAGATCAAAGAAAAGAGAACTTCAGTTAGTGTTGTTTTCTTTATTTTCCTTTTGATAGAATAGTTTGTTATTCATATAACTTTTAGCTGGTCAAAATCACAGCTGATGTTTCTGACAAAGCATGGTGGAATTATGTTCTTGGTTAACTTCTTTTAAAAATACATTAGCATATTCAAATGCAGTAGAAAAGTCTATTGGGAGCTACTACGCAATATATGCTACTACATAATATAACACATTTTCTAAAATTGATCTAAGCATGGAGGCCAATGAGATTAGCCCCTTTGAGGCATAAAGGAAAAGCAATTGTGTTTGAGTTTAGTTTATATCTAGATAGAAGAAGGCAAAAACTTAGTAGTAATATTCTTGTTAGCATTAATTATTGTTATACTACTAATTTATTTTAATGAGTTACAAAACCAAAAGTTTTAAAAATTAATATGAATATATTTTTTAAATACTGTGGAAACCTTAAAATATCTTTAATCAGGAGAAAATTGCTTTATGCCTGACTGGTTTGAAGCTAAGCGTGTTGCAACAATGATTCTGTTGGCTGCAGACGTGGAGCAGATGAGGAATAAATACAGGTAAGTATGAACTATTTTATTTTACATTTCTCTGTTTTTCAACCCCCTCACTCCTGAAGGATCCAAGAAGCCTGATCAAGTCAGGAAGTTGTCCATTTTTCTCTGTAGACTTCTGGTCAGCCTCATCATTCCTTATACCTTGTCCAACTGTTGCTGCAAACATGCTGGGTAACATTTCTAAAGATACTTCAGTGACTTGGAAACATATGTCCTATTTATTTCCGTAAGTGACTTCAGGACTTAAGGCAGATACTCAGAAGAAGACTTTCTTTTTAATTTTTGTTTTTGTGTAGTGGAAAAAGCAACATAGAATGGATTGAACTAGAGGCTTTCTTGAACCCTCTTCTGGATGTCTTGATGAAACTTGGCAGTAATGCTTACATACCAACACTGAAAACAGATAAAAGCCTACAGCTTCTCTTGAAGTTATTGCAGACCCGTTCATTAAAATGTTCCAATACACAAGATGGTTAGTGATATCTTCAGTATACTGTGTCTTATATTAATTATAGTCTAACTAAACCTAAGGTACTTACTGTTTTAAGGCTATGTTGTCAAATTAATACTAGTCTAGAAGTGTTAAATGTGAAAGTTGACAGTCTGACATTCCTGTTATGAAATTGAGCTGTGGAGCTACAGGAGCGCTTCTGAAGGTGTCCCAAGGACTGGGAATTGAGAACATGGAAGGCTTCTGAGAAAGCGGTTGTCATCTGTTAGGATTAAATTAGCAGTAAAGTTAAAATTTGGAGGGTGTGACTGTATTACAAATATTTATATGCCTATGCTTTGCTAACATGGGGATTCCATAAATCATTTAGACACTTCAGAAAGAAATTAGCACAGAAACCCAGCCTAACCTGCGTAGTTGCTTCAGGTTTGACCAGAGCCTTTCCTGAGTGCATGAAGTGGTTCTGCTAGACTTACTGTTTACTGAGTTGACTGGTAGATAATTTTGTCTTAACTAATGCTGTTTAGACTGCAAAAGACAGGATGCCTTTGATAGTTTTCACAGTATTAGGCATGATTTCAGTAGGCATACCTAATGGACTTGCTTTAGTTTGACCTTGGTTAGGAGCAAGGAGGTTGAGGTACTCACTTAAGCATAAGCCTGCTGATCTGACTGTCCAAGAGATTTCATCTCCCACAGATTAAACACTTAAACTTGTAGACCTTTCAGGAAAGTCTGAACAAAAGTTATGGAGTCCTTACTATTCATTTTGTTAGAACTTGGTCAGTTTGTCACCAGAGTAGACTTGTATTTTTTTTTTTTCCAAGAGCAAATGAAGAATTGCAGTATTATTTTAATGAGTTAGGATGCTGAACTGGAACAAGAGAGATCTTGGCATTCGATTTCTGCTTCCCTAGATTATGTGGGGATTTTTTTCATTGTTTTTGTAACATGGAATACAAGAGTGGTTTTGGAGTGGGGGCCACAGATGTGGGCTGTTAGGTGAAAAAAATTCATTTCACGTTCTGCATCCAGGTTTAATGAAGATGTCTAGATACAGCCCTGAAGTAAATGCTTAACCTCATTTTAAAAAGTGCTTTGTACATTCATCCCCTTTCTGAATTTTAGCTGTTTGACTGAAATATGGAGCAGTAATTATGCAGGCTGTTAAAGTTCATTTTGTGGGATGGTCTCTGAATTGGATTCCTTCAGATGAAACTAAACTGGAAGATGTGCCCCAACTGCCCATGTCCATTCAGTCTACAGCACGAGGCTAGTACAACCCCAAAGCCGAACCCTACAAAACACGTGCGAGTGCATGTTAGATTTTTAGTATTGAGAATTTAACTCTGTGAATAATTTCCTCGTGTGCCTTATTTCCTTATTTTAACCAGTAAGTCTTTGCTGGTTTTTTTTTTCGATAGTGTTACAGAGCCACTGGTAGTTAATTGCATTTTGTCCAACGTGTTTATCTGAAGAATTTCTGAATATTAATTGCAGAAGATGTTTTAGTGATTTGAGACTTACGAAATATGATAGTAATTTGTTTAGATTATGTATGTCAGATTATAGAATCATGGAATCATAGATTCTATAATCTGACATAGTTAAACTGTTTGTTCTATACAAATCAAACATTAGAAATGCAGTCCAGCGAGACATTTTAGTAGAGAACATTGAAAGTAAGTACAGTATAGATTTGGAAACTTCTAGAAATGTCTCCTTGTATTCCTACCTTTTGAAGGTCTTCCATTTCATCGTAATTTCACTACACGATGTGTAACTCGGGGTCAACTCCAGAAAACATCAGCAGATAAAAGCTCTGGGTCACTCTCCTAAATACTGAAACTGATGACTGATATTTTTAGAACAAGGTGGTCTATTATCTACAGATGATTATAACTCCATTGTCATATTGATATACTGTTTCTTTGGCTTTCAGCTTAGCCCTTACCTTTGAAGCACAGACTGACGTGTGTTCGTGGTTAAACACGTTTTGCCAGTGACCTGCCTCCCTTGTGTAGTAACTTGTGTCTGTCTTTCTGTTTGTGTGTTGCTATGCTCATGTGGTATACTTTGTAGCCTAGCCTTCTCTTAGAGAAAGTATTGCATTTTGTGTTACAACCTTGTGTTTTCATTTTCAATGTTAAGCCAGGAAGCTACTTGACTGACATCTTGTGTGATTACTCTGTATCCAAAGCCAAATTATTTCTAAATAGCAAAAAGAAAAGAAAAAACCTCAACCAAAAACCAGTTTTCACTTCTATGCATATTAGAAATGGATAGCTGCATTTTTCTCACATGCAATTAATTGCTGGATATGGACCTTTTGTTCTTTATTAAAAAGTAAGTTCATTAATAAGCTGTTTGTGTAGAGGATTAGGAATAGAAGGAAAGTGAGCACTAAAAGTTGGAAAATTACGCTTTGGTCTTTTGGTTTTGTGTGGTTTTTGGATCACTAATTCATGATCAACCTCAGGAAAGAACATCATCTGGTTTGATTCTTTTAGCCCTACGGCTTACACTAAACAGCTAAAGAGTACAAAGCTGTTTTAAGGTATTCTTAGTTATTTGAATATTTATTACTGTATAACTTTGACTGTAATGTAATTAAATCTGC
Organism: Tauraco erythrolophus; assembly: GCF_009769465.1. NCBI lineage: Eukaryota > Metazoa > Chordata > Aves > Musophagiformes > Musophagidae > Tauraco > Tauraco erythrolophus. The sequence goes on along the minus strand of NC_141466.1, from coordinate 87,346,822 downwards.
ATGATATAATAAATTTCTTAAAGAACGTGTATTTCTGTATGTTAATACTTTTTTTTTTTTTTCTCCTTACACAGATGGGGTATTGTTTTTTATCTGGAAATCTTTAATGACACCTGTGGAGAGTATTCTTGAATTTGTTCTCCGACGGCTTACTACAAATGAGTTAAGCACTGTAAGTAATTATTGTGAGGCATGTTTTGATGTGGTTTTGCTTGGTAATTTGATTTACCAGTGTTCCTAATTTTCATATCAAATCTTTAAACACCTGGACAGTCAATTTGCATAGAAGCACTTCTGTTAACTTTTTTCAATGGGCACAGTAAGAATACAATAACAAAAAAAAAAAGAGGTCTTGACATGTAGTCTTTAGTGTCTGTAGTCCATATTCCTTGTTTCCTCTCAAATCTGAAGAAATCGTGTAGGAAAGAAGAAACCATATAGGAAGAAATCATATGGATGTTTAGAGTTTGGAGACTTTCATTACTTAGCCTGGTTAACATCTTTATTGACTATCTTCCACTGTGTGCTCTTTTCTGTGACCAGTGTTTATACCCCAAAGAAACCTCTGACCTTTGAAGCGAAATGGCTTGATAGTAGAGAAGTGTGACTTCTTTAAAAATTCAATACGATGTTGAATGCATCGAAGAACTGCACAGCTTTTTAGAGAGAGAGGAGGTACATGTTTCCTTCTCTTCAGAGCTTTCAAGTCATAATGAAAATAGAAAGACACAAGATATGTAAAGTACAACATTTACAAATGTTTCCAGGTGGAGAAAGAGGAATTAGAATGTAATGTTGATGAAAAAAATTATGTTATTTTTGGAAGAAAACAGATTTGAGAAAGAGGGATTGTTGGAAGTTAAAAAGGAGGCTAATTCTCAAAACTCAAAAGCCCAACGAAATGCGAAGTGGGAACTTTGAAAGTGAGATGAAAATAGATTAGGAGTTTCAAGAGAAGAATACGGAGTAAGAGGAAAATGAAAAGTTTTAAGATCTTCACGGTTCTTTTACTTGTGACCTTAAATTGTGTCACCTTTAATTTTACATCATAAAAGGCAGAAAACGGAAGTAGAGATTTAAAGAGAAGATACCAGTTTAAAAATTGTTGATTTAGTAGACTATATTTGGATAAACTGTTGGGAAGAAGGGAGAAGACCAGAAAGATTGGAAGGGAAGAGGAAACTGTAACGAGGAAGTGGACAAAATGTAAAGTGGCATTTTTAGAATTTAGTGAAGAGTGAGTTTAGAAAACAAAACCAGTTTAGGCTTCATGGAGAAAATTGTATGGATAAACGTGCAGAAATGATAATGAACAGAAGTCAAATTTGCTTCTTGTGTTTGGGAGAGTGAAAAATACAAGTTGGAGGGGAAAGAAGGTATGTCTTTCTGTGAGGGTGGAAACTTGGATTGAAGCATGGGGCTCTGGGGTACTTTCTCAGAAACAATATGGAGAGTATAAATTGAAGGGGAAATGCAAAGGAAGAAAATAAATCCAATAGTGGACAGTCCCCAAAATGTGAGTGCGTTGGAAGATTGATTTGAAAAGTGGTTCTGCATCAAAGCAACAGTTAGAGTTGAATCAGGAGAACAGCTTCAGAAGGTAAGTGAAAATTCAAAGGTGGATTTTTCTCTCAAAAGTGAAGAAGGAAAATGTCTTTCTTCATGCGGTTCCATGAGTACGTGGTTTTATATGGGGATGTTTTTTATAATACGTGGAAAAAAGTTGCATATACGAGAGGAGAATAAAAAGCCATAAAACAAGGAAGATACAGCTATGAGATGAAATGTCGTTGGGGAAGAAGTGCAAGGCACACCACTGAGTGTGTACAGGGTGCAGTGCTGTGCGGTGATCCAATAACTGAGTTGGCTCAGATGCTCAAGGCTAGCTCAGGTGTTTTTACATGGCATTCCTGTGGGCCCGGGAAGGAAAGTTAAAGCAAACTTACCAATTAAAAGAAGTGGACATGTCTTTCAGAATTTTACACTGTCTCTTCTAAGGCATACTCCAGAGCCCTAAAACTAAGAAACTGTAAGATGCAAAGATTTTAAAAAATAATTAAAAAAAACCCCACCAAACCCCAAAAATTAAATAAAAGGTTGTTCAGCTTCAATGACAGCAGGCTCTTGTTCTCCTGCTGTTATTGTTACTATTATTTTTCTTTTCGGTTTAAGTTTTCTCCTCTTAATGCTTCAATTTATCTTTGTTTCCCCATTTTTAGGTTGGTGATCTGGATCGTTGTGATCTATACTTAGCTTTAATTCCAGAGATAGTGAATTTGTGCTTGCAAGTCAGCTGGAAGAAAGTGCCATCTATCAAGAATTTCATTTTGTCCCTGACAAATGCATCTATTCGTAATCTTCAGGAGAGAAATTGTGAAGAGGTAACTTAATATTAGTTACAATAGTAAATATTAATATAAAACAAACCAGTAAACATTAATTAAAATTAATATTTTATTTGTAATACTTAAATAATATTTATATTACATAAATAATTATATAAACATACTATAAACACAACTTAATGTACAAGTATTTGTATTATAAATTTATTTTATTATACATATTAAATAAGTATTATATATAATAAAATAATAAAAAGTTTGTGTGAATATGTATGTGCATATATATTCCCTAATGCATATGTGTCTTTAGTTGGCAGTATAATGTTAATGTAAAATATTTGTAGCTAAAATTTTTAGTGTTTTTGTTTCTTTATAATAGATTTTTTAGAAATCTATATAGCTAAAGTGAAACTTCAGTTTTAAAAATGGACTATGTACTCAAAAGCTTTTTCCTCAAATATGAACCAGTCTTAATGAGGAAGTTACTGTTAAATGAAAATGCCTTTTGTATTAATGATCTGTTGAATTTCCAAGCTGGAACATACAGAGAAAAAGAAATTCCAGAACCCAGCATTGCTTTGACTTTTTCATATAGTTATGTTCATTATCCCATAGTTGTATACATTAGGCTAGTATATCTGAAATAGATGCATTTTCAAAGGTAAAGAAATATTAATAACTTCTATAAAAGGAGGAGATTTAAATTAAGATTTGCTGGGTTTTTTGGGGTATTTTGCTTTGGTATTTTTTGTGTCGAATTATTAATTGAGAACAGTTAATAACACATTAAAAAGACTGTATATATTTGATTTGCTAGATTTGTTTTTGCAAGGAAACAGAGCAAGACTGACTTATTTTTTTCTGTTGGTTATGTGAATTACGTACTTATTCCAGTAATTTCAAAGTAAACATTTTATGGTTCAAACTTCGTGTTCACTCTGGGCCTCTACGGCCTTCTTTTGAATTCAGTGGAATTACATTGTCATGATGAGTACATCTTCAATTTAAGAAGAAAAAAGAAAACCTTGAGTAAATGGTGTAAAAGTAAAGATGAGAAAAATCTTTTCTGTGCTCTAGACAGCTGAAAGTAACTTGAAGATACTTAAACGACATTGAACTTTTAATACTATTAGAGGAACTAGATGCTTATTGACTTTTTTTATTGAGACTTTTTTTCATGCCTCTTTGAATACATGCGTTTATCATACAAAATAATCATAGTAGATGCTGTGACTTTTTAGCCTCTTGGAGCAGTTAGCATGTGGTATTCTGAATTTCAACTGCCTTGTTGCATTGGGCTTCTGATTATGTAGACTCGCATCTTTTTTCTAATTGCCATCCAGCAATATCTATAACCTGCTACCTGGCAAGATAGAAGTGTTCCATTATAGTTGAGCTAGGCACCTGCACTTAATGAATAAGTGACTGTAATTTTCAAGATTTGTACTCTTTCTCAGTGTTTGCAACTTGTGATCGATTGCACTGATGCAGCCAAGCAAAGCTATGTTATGCATAGGGTAAGAAAATAAGGAAGTAGAAGGATGCAGAGTTGCCACTTTATGTATCTGAGGTGATACAAATAGGAGGATTATCAAATGTATCAGTAGGTTATTTGTATCATATTAGAAAAAAACGATGCATATTTGTTTATGTATGACTTGGTTTTAATTAGGAGCCGAAGCTTAAAGAACAGATTAAAAAAGTAGTTAGCATGGCTTCACTTACAGCAGTTTGTGAGATAATGGATCAGAAACCTGAAGCACATCTTGAATCTCTGCCTTCTGTGGATGCTCTGAAGAAGTTTATTTCCATTTCTCAATTCAATGAAGTATTAAAGAAGCCATCTTACATTGAAGAAAAAAGTAGGTATGTCTGTGCTATAGCTTCAGTAAGTCTCCAGAATAAACTTGGTTAGTGTGGAGCAGTCATTAAGATGCTGCCTTTTTGTGTTCTGTTCTTTGATAACTTTTTGACAAGATAAAAATGGAGAGTCCTGAACTCAAACTATTCATTTATTTGCTCTTTTGTCTTAACATTCAGGTTTTAGAACATTAAAGCAGCCATAATTGATCAGACCAAAAGTTCTTTTGCCCAGTCTTCTAGTGCTATGAAGCCAGAGTTAGTTTTGAGCATTGCTTATCCTTATGCCAGCTTAAATATATATGCTGCACAAAGCCACAGCAGGTACACAAGCCAGTTTAAATGGAAATTATTTACTGCTGGGGAAGGGAAGCCCAGAGCAAGCCTGAGGGCCAAAACCCAAATACTTGGTTAACAAATAAAGACAGCCAGCATATAGTGATGTTTCCATTGAATACTCTCCCAGATGTTTATGACTAATGAGACTGTTCAAGCCCAGAACTGAATTTTCTGTGTTTAAAAACACTTGATTTGTAGATTTCTCTTCCATGAACCTGTCCAGTCTCCTCTTGAGCCTGTGTAAATTTTAGTGTCTTGAAGTATAGTGTGTTTGCACAATTAAGCTGTTCCTGGTGGAGTAGGAATGTGCAGGATAAATTAATACAATATATATTGAAGAATAATATTCTCCTTATAGCTTATGTGAAGAAACAACATCTCAAGGATGGGGGAAAATTGTTGCACGCTATATTCGTGACCAGTGGATTTGCCTTCGTTTCATTTTAAATTCATTCCCAACACTGACTCAAGAGTTTGAAGAAACTTCAGAAATGTCATTATCTACAGTTGAAAGGTCAAGAAAAATTCTAGAGTCTGCATTAGAAGCCCTAACTATACTTCCTTCAGACCAAGTTTTAGCTGTGTTTGACTGCATGAAGGTCCTCGTTCCCAAGGTAACAGATAAAACAACTGCACTATATTAATGGATTTGGGGTGTTTTTTGTCAAACATAACCTTTCTTCTCTTTGTTTTCAGCTGTTGGACTCAGTAGAGTCTCTCTGCATAGAAGCCTTTGATTTGGCTTGGAAAATTATATCCTCTTTGAGCAACACACAGCTAATATTTTGGTCCAATCTAAAAGCTTTTGTTGAGTTCGTCTTTGATACTGCGGTTCTAGCTGTTGCTGCAAGTGCAAAGGGTCAAGCATATGCCAAAATAAAAGAGGTAAGATTAAGAATTCTTTTTTGGGAAGTGTGCATAAATTTTATCTGTATGTAAAAATGTATTTTACTTTTTATTTTTCCTTTAGCTATTGTCGTGAATTTTTTATTTCCAAAAAGATGCTAATTTGAGTCTTAAGACAAAAGATCTGAGAATTAGATTGAGGGTAAACAAATACATTGTTTGTTCTTGTAACACAGAAATGAAAAGTACTATTTACTTGATTTTCAGACTGTTCAGTATCTTCCACATTCAGCAAAACAAGTTTTTTTGGTTTTGTTTTACGTTTCGCACTTCTAATAGTTTAGCCTTAAATGAAAAGTTAGGACCATTCAAAACTTTAATAGATGCTATTGAATAAGCCAGCTTTAACTGCTTATTTGAAGGCTTTTTTTTCCTCTGAGGATCCAGGTGTAGAAAATATAAAAACCATGGTCATCTTAGAGTTCAATTTAATACTGTATGGTAGAGGTGCCTCCATTGTTAAGAAAAAAAATATTTTTTACTCTTTTCTTGTAATGTATGTGCAGCTTTCTGTACTCCAAAAGTTCTTGCGTATGTCATGGTGTTCTTTTTTCATTTCTCATTCAGTACCAGTACGTTGGTTCATCTTGGCTTTATACACTGGAAAGTCATTTTACTATTTCTTTGCTAAATAATCTTTCTTGGGTTTTTTACTTTTCTAGCCTCTGAGCATCAATTAAATGTTTGTGCAGAGCAGTCCATAATGACTGCAAGACTTTTACCAGAGCAGTAGTACGTATAAATTAGTTACCATTATATACGTATGCTTAGGCTTACGGTCTCATGCACTGTTTTGTACTTTATGCAGAAATCGTACTAGGAGAGGTTTCCAGTTTTGCTTTGAAATCACCATAAGTAGCTCTGTCCTCGTAACTGTAAAGAATAGCAAATGTCTCAGCTTTATTTTCAGCCCAGACACTCCAAAACGATTTTTGAATAAAATATAGAAAAATGAACACTTCCTAACAATTTAAAATTGCTGTGGTATCTCCATATTAGCCTGAAGTATCTTAAAATATAGACCCATTTATTCTCTCTTTGTTCTTTTTGAAAACTTGCTTCAAATAGGTGTTACTGTCATCTGTTTTAAACAGTAGATGTTTAAACATCAGTTTTAAACAGTTTGCATTTGTAGTCTTAATGTGGACCCAAGCCAAAATAGGATACGTATGCAAAGATGGTAAAATATCTCTTCAGTTCTAGGAATCTGTTAGCTTTTTCTTTTAATGAATATCTGTAATGGATAATTGTATGCTCAGCGTTGTAGTAACTGATGAGCTGTAGTTAGTTTTTTATTTTTCTTTCATCTTAAAATGTGTTTACATTCTTAGAATTACTGTCTTAACCTCAGCGTTAGTATCTCAAACATGTAAGGTGTATTTTGCCAATGTTGAGAGTCTTGAGTCTATGTGACAGCTATCCCATTGTCTGCAGTGGGACATACCATGACAGCAGGCATCAAGGAGGTAATGAAGTTCTCCTATACTCAACAAAGGGCATCTGGTTGAGCCACCTTCTGCCCCTTCATAAGAAAATGAAGATAAAGCTCCCAAGCAAGTGTCTACTTACGTATATTCTTATCCCACACCTTGGCACTCTCTGTTGCTGTTGACCCCTTGTGCAATGGCTATATAGTTTTAGCTAAAGAGAAAGAAAAAATGGAACTGCCTGATACTGATTTGTCACAGAAGCATAATTTTAATTTTGTCTACCACAGTGCACTCTTGTCTTTTTAATAATAGTTAGAAGGGGTGGAACAAAGGGGTATTTTTTTGAGCCAAAAAAGGTAATATTGCTATGGTAAAATCCAGAAAGGTTTCTGCAGAGGTGCTCAGAGCACTGTGTTCTTAGGCTTCATTTCTTCTGCTGCTTTTTTCTATGTGACTTATTCAAATGTTAATTCCTATAGAACTTAAATTTCTTTAATTTATTTTGTGTGTGCTGGACTTCTACTATGTTAACGAAACAATCGAAAAATATTCCAGGACTTTGAGAAATGGGTAGTAAATGTCATGCTGCTTCTCCTCAGGTGAAAGACAATAGTTCAATTTTGGAATTATTAGGAGAGTTACAATGCATGTCTTTGCACTAAAGGAAAAGTTCAAATTCTTTGTAAAAAGACCAGATGTTTCTAGGGTGGTTTTTTGTTTGTTTGTTTGTTTTTCCCAAAAGTGTTTCTTCAGAGTGCATTCCAGTATTTCAATTCAGGCTCCTAATGAGCTTCTTGGTGCTTTAATCCTTAGCAATTCAGAACAACCTTCTCTATAAAAAGTTATTGTCAAAGAATTGTCATATTATCAAAAGTATCATTCTGGAGCAGGGAAGAGAAGAAGCTTTGTCTTGTAAGACCTGTCACACCTCTGGAAAACCATTCTCATGGACAGATCTGATGATGTTTAAAAAGGAGTTTATAAAAAAAAAAAACAAACCCACAACAACCACGTTTTCATTCTGAATCTCCCTGTTCTCCCCTAAATGCTTGCAATTTGTAACGGAAGTTTACTTCTTGCACTTAGCCTAATGAAGGTAGTAGGAAAGAAAAATTTTGGGGCTTTTTCTTGTTTTGTTTTATACCTCTCCTTTTTGGAAAAGTTCTAGATAGCTGTTTCATGTATCTTAAATATGCTCTCCTCAAAAAAAAAAAAAAGTAAATGATACAAAGACATTTTTCCACTTGAACTCAAATACAAACTTTAACTTCAACATGAATGTAATCCTTATTAAAGAGGAGAATTAGTGGTATGGCTACCTATGGAAGAACTTGTTTAATGCTTTTATTTTTTTTCTAAATTGGTAAGGATTGATTAAAAACACCATGTTTGTACTCACTGAAGTAAGCACAGGTACTTTGTTCCAGTTATCAGGAGATTCCATGTAGAGCATCTGCTGTTGTATCTGTTTAAGTAAAGATCAGTTCTATCTTTTGTTAACATAAACATGCCCTGGGCCAGTTGTTACCCATTCACCTGCCCTTAGAATCGGCCACTTGTAAGTAGATTGAAGACAGTGAAGACAGCATTAACCTGAGCAGATCTAGGATGCAGGAGGAGATCAGACCTGATGAAATAGATATCACTGCAATGTTATTCTAATAATTCTAGCACTTCTGAAAACTAGATTTTAAATCTTTTATTTCTTCTTTTTTTTTTTTTTTCCCAGATAATTTTTAAGCTCATAGATATGTCTGCTACAAAGACTGGAGTCTTCAATGTAGTCCTTAGTCATTGTTGTCGATCTTGGACGTTTCCCAGTGTTGATCAGGGAAGTGCCTTGACAAACGCTTTCTTAAATGCTGGAAATTACTGTGAACTTATTACTGAGGCTTGTGTCTTTGGAACTGTATTTAGGAGAGATCAAAGGTATTAAATCTTTGTGATTGTATTTGTTTTATGCACTTTGTTTCCTTTTAAACTTTGAGATAATTATTGCAATAATTGTTGTATGCTATTCTGCTAACTTTGTTGCTTTGTCTTCTTTCATGTGTGAAGACTTATTCAAGATGTGCATGCCTTCATAGAAAATCTTGGAGAAAAATGTGCAGCAAACGTTGTTACAGAAAGGTAATGATTTTGAGGACACATAGTATTTGATCTGAATTCTGTCTTTGTTACGATTAATGCCTCAGTAGGAAAGATGCTGGTTTTGAATTCAGCTTCTGAGTATATTCACAAGCTCCTTAAATATTGATAAAAGGGATATATATGACATCACATTCATAATTCAAATACAAAATGTAGAAAAATGTTAAGTATTTTCAGGAAAATATATCCCATTTGTTAACCTGAATGGAACTGAAATAACTTCTTCCTTATTGTTTCATCTCATAAAAGTAATACTTTTTAGGACGCAGATATTTTACTGAGTGCTGATATGTACCTCATCATTGTACACAAGACAGTTAAGAAACTCAGGCTTTAATGCAGCCAGATTTGGATCTTGGCTTTTTAACGTTGATTGTAAGTCTTTTTAGCTTGCATGTGGGCAATAGATTCTGCCTCCTGTTTTTGAAACAGAGACCCTGGCTACTGGATTATTGAACTTTTTTTGTAGCTTTACTCCCACCTTTACTCAGTGGAAGAAAGTCAGAGAAATAGTCTAATGTAGTTATTCGGAAAGTGTTAGTAGTTGCTAAAACCTGAGTTTCTAAAAGTTTGCTACCACATCTAATTCAATACTCCTGTATTCTCTTCCAAGAGCTTCTTGGTTTCCAACAGTCTGGTTGTGAAAGTCTGCAGCTGTGTGATGCTTTGTTACCTATAATGCCATTAATTCTGCTCTTTGCATTAATTATTCCAGATGTCCCTGAGTAACTAATAGGAATCAAGTGTTGTTTTGGACTAGAATATTTGACCAAAACTGTAAGCATAAATTAGTTGTTTTAAGATTACAGTGTACAAAAACTTTTTATGATACAGCTGTTTCTGTAGAAAATTATTTTAAACACTTAGATGCTATTAAAGACCTGTATGTAGACACAGGGGCAGATTATCTGGAACTCACTAATTTTCTTCATCAGCAAGGATAAACAGACCTTAAAATTCTGGGTATTTGCATATTGTCTCACTACAGACAACTTGTTCAATATGATGTTTAGTGGGGTTTTTTTTATAATTTAGGAATTATCTTTGCACAACTAGAGTTTGATTTTTATTTTTTTAATTAATATTTTACAGTACAAATCGAGATGATCACTACGTTCGGGTTTGTGCTATTAAGTTTCTGTGCTTGTTGGATGGATCAGATATCTTGCATAAGACGTTTATGGAAGACATTGTCATCAAACTGCTTGATAAAGTAAACTTCGTTTTTCTTGGTATATAAATGTAACGTTAGTGCAATTAGTAAAACATAAAGTTGACAGGATGTATTTACAGTTGTTTGCATAACCAGTCTAGCATTGCCCAGTAATACACTTTTTTTATTATTAGGAGACAAGAGTTAATTCAGCCAAACCAAAATAGTAGAAATTGTCTTTCGGGTTTATTTCTCTCTTTTTAGTGGATTTTATAACTTCATGGAGCATTATCCAAATTGTAACAATTGTTACATTAAGAATCTTCCTTTAGGCTGCATTTTGAAGCACTGCATTTCACTTTAACAATTGCAGACTACTTTGAATTGAGCGGGCTATTGTCTCCTGAGAAGACTTTTATAAATAGGATTAATGGAGAGGGTTGGGGTCTGATTTTCATTATATCGCAACTGCTTGTGCATTGGCACTAGTGTAAAGTCAGTGGTAAACTACTACAGCTGCTATTAGTACCAGGATGCACAGGTGATGTTCTATAGAATTCTGTTTTTGTCTGAAGAGCAAGAAATGGGTGGTCCTTTATTTATTTCCTCCTGTCAATTCACTACTGGAGAAAAATGAATAATATTTATGTTGTAAGGTTGACCAAGTGGGAAAAGCGAGTTTAAAATTGATTTCCTTACTTGATTAAATATGAAGCTTAAAAATGTAAAACTAAAATGTATTTGCATTTTAATATTAATACAGGACTCGGATCACCGAATTATTTTCTTTTTAAAAATTTAAGGAAAGTTTTAGGTGACATGTATTTCGAAGGCCAAAACAGTATATAGGGAAAGAATCTAAGCTACGTGACAACATGAATCTTATATTTTTTTAAAGCTCTGTTTCTCATCTGTTTTCTTTCACATAAAACATCTTACTGCAGAATATGAATTTCTGTCTGAAAACTAGAGCTTTATCAATCTAATTGATAGTGTGATTAAACTGATTTTTTTAAATGTAGACACTAAAGTAGAAATATTTTCGTATATATATTAATCTCTTCACTTAAGATCTTTAGTTCTTACGTAACTAAATGACAGCTTGAGTATTCATGCTCCATTTTATTATGTAGTACTATTTTAATTGTTCGTATACAGTAGGTGAATACTAAGTGGAATTGTGTATCTTTTCAACTTTCCGGATTTCTCACGGACAAGCTTCAAAATTTAATTCTAAATAAATAAATATATTTTCCTAACTGTAATGCTGATACTAGCTGTGCAGTAGATGCTGCTTTCTCAGCACAGTAAAGTATGTTTCCATGTACTCAATTTTAAAGGAAGAATGGGTAATAAACCTTTCAATTTGCTTTTAGGATGAACTGGTATCCAGATCTAGAACACGATATTATGCAAACTCTTTACAGCATAGAATTAAAAACCGGGTATGGCAGACTCTCTTAGTTCTTCTTCCGAAGCTTGACCAGGTATTGCACTTCACACCTTCTTTCAAGAATAATTTAGTGTCATGCAAACTGTATATGTTGAATTACAGCAAGCTATCAAAGGCATGTAATCTCCATGGCTGATGTAGAAGTTTTGTGGAGTTTTATTCTTTCAATCTGAAGTCATGGATTTATGATGCATTTCTAGAGGTCACTGACAACCGGTTCTTGGATTTGTGAATTATAGTAGAGTAGATTGTTCCTGTTAAAAGCTAGCTAAAACTCTGTATTGACTATCTGATTTAAAGCTTTTCCTATAGTAAAAATATTGCTACTTTATGAACGCTCAGAAAATTGAGAAATTTTAGTTTCATCTAATGCTTCTTCATAATTAAATATTTGAAAAGTGTAATACAGAAATTAAATGCTTCTAAAATGTTTTCATTTGAGTATTAAAAATGTTTCTAGTATTATGATAAAGCCGAGAATATTCTTTTATTTAGAATTTCTTTCTTCATGGAAATAACTCGTAACAATATACTAAATTATTATCTGATTTTGTTTTCTCAGAATTTTTTGTGTGGAATCCTTGACAAAGTTTTCCAGGCTGGATTTGGTAACAATCAGGCATCTGTGAAATACTTCATAGAGTGGATTGTTATCTTGAGTCTACATAAATACCCCCAATTCCTTAATAAATTCTGGGATTGCTTTTGTTATGTAAGTAAGAACTTTGGCATTCACTTGAAGAGTAATTTGAACAAAGAGGGTAGAGTTTGTCTTCCCATACGTTGTTTTCTATGTATTCCAGTTTTCCTTTAGAAGCAGTGGGTTGTTGAGCAGATCAACTTGGATGTGGGTTGGAGACATTTAGAAATTTTTGATATACAAGTGGCTGAAGACAAGTGAATTCTTCCAGTTGAGAGATTTCCTTTTATAATATACAGCTCCAGTCAGAGTACTCTTTGCAGTCACTGCTATAAGAGCCATCAAGAACACATGGATGCACTAGATTCTGAGTTGGGGAAGATACCCCAAAGTCACTTGTGGTTTCCACACCCAGCTTCTATCTTCTGCATAATTGTGTTTGTCAGTGGGAATATGACTTACATAACACATACTCAATTTGCAGCTTTTAATATGGACTTCTCTCACGATGGAGTTGCTGTAATGTTGTTCTAAAACTAGAGGCAGGGTTTGAATTATAGTACCCAAATGTCGTGAAAGAGTTGACTGAGAACTGACTCACTAGCGTTTCGTTTTTGTCTTGGGTTCTTAACTTTAAGTAATTAGTCATAAGACTTGACCTGTAGAAATAGTAATTGCATTGATATACTTGCATTTGTTAGCATTGTACATATGGGCTGTGTAGAAAGTGTATGTACTTGCATCTCCTCCAGTGTATAGAAAGACCTTACTTGCAGTGGTGCCTCTGCTGAAGCTCACCACTCGTAACAGTTAAATGTAGATGTCTTCTTGCTTATCAAATAGCCTCGTTGTTACTGTAGTTTTTTTAAAAGCCAAGCAGTAGGACAAGAATTAAAATTAAATTTAAAAAAAATGGAAAACTGTATATATACTTTGCCCAAAATCAGGCAGTTTTTTAGTACTGCTCTGAGACAACTTTGCTTGCTAGTGATGCATGCTGTGGTTTTGGGGTTTTTTTGTTTAGGTTTTTTTCTGTGCAGGGGAAAAAAATTCACTTTCAGTGTACAATTTGGACTTTTTTTTTAAGCACATAAAGATGGCTCGTCATGCCTATCTGAACTGATGAAAAGTGCTGTAAGGGATGTAACCTTTTCCTATTTCAGGGTTCCTTCCAAGAGCTCAGGCAGTTGGAATTGCTATCATCTTCGTAGATGGTAATCTATTGGGTGAAAGCGATCTCACGCTGATAACAAATGTACTGAATCACAGTGGGCCTATTCAAACAAACAGAGCAAGCAGAAAACATGTAGATTTATGAAAAAGGAATACAGGTTGTATTTTCAGAGGCTATCCTGGAAAACAGTGGCTCTGAAAAGAATTGTCAGGATCATATCGAAAAATAAGCTGAACTTGAGCACCCAGTGCAATGCTGTGGCGAAATGGATGAATAGGAACTGTATCTGTGAACAGGAGTGTTGAATAGAAACATGGAAACTTGTTTCTTCCAGTACAGAACGTGGATGAGGCTGATGGTAGGCTATTTGTTCTGCATCCAACACCCACGTTTGTGGTGAGATGGAAAAGTGCGAGCACTGAAAAGAATCTCCAAGGTTTTTATTTAGTTTAGGGTGTTCCAGTGGAGGGAGTGGGGTGGGCAGGGAATACAGTGAGTTTGGGTTGAATTTTAGCTCATTTACACTGCTGTGTACTTTGTTCTGATTGTTGTGTTAGTAAAAAGCAAATAACGTGTTAGGAACAATGAAATCTTAATAATATGAGATTTGCATTTTAGTAAACTTTGCTGTGGAAACACGTAAGTTTTTTTAATAGTTGATATTACTGCATCTGCAGAACATGCTGTGAAAACTTATACGATATAAAAACGTTCTACATATACATATTTCTTGTTGCACTCCCTCTTGATTTAGGATGAAGAAAAGCTTAAAACAAGCATCTGCACATATTTATCAGTGTTATCACACTTTGACATCATTCTTCAGAATACCTCAGAGAAGGTAAGTTTGACTAAAAGTGTTCATTCCTTATTCAGTTGCACTGTATATAGATTTCTGAAATAAAAAACATTTTGCAGTCTATTTTTAACCCTTTTTAAAACCTCCTTTTTGCTGAGATATCCTTTGATACGGAAAACACTAACTCTTCCTGTTGCCTCTGTAACATATTGGACTTGGGAAAATTACCTAAATGGCAGATGTTCTGGATACGTAAGGCCTGATTATCTGTGAGTTTTTCTAGAATAGCTACTCCAGTTTTAACTAAACATGTGGATGCACTTGGGTTTGTTTTTCTTGCTGCTCTTGTTTAATCTGCATGAAATTAGGCAGAGATAACCTGGAAGAAGGTTATCTTTATAGAATAACAGCACTCAAATATGGAGTTCTTTGGCAATAGCTAGTCCGTATTACGTTTAGAATTCTTTATTTGGAATTCTCAATTTTTTTATTGAACTTTAAAACAGAGGATGAAATACAGTCAGATGTTACATTAGGTCAACTGCTTCACATCTGTAGCAATCCAGGCATTTTTGTTGTTTTTTTTACTGTTTGCATACATTTGCAAGATCAGCTTTCTAGGTGCTAGAAAATCAAAAGTTAATAAAAGTTTCCTTGTATGCAGAAGTAAAATTTTTAAAGCAGATTAACATATTTTCAAAACAGAAATGAGGCTGTAGGTCTGTACCCTAGTGAGAAGGAAGAAAGGAAATCAGGACCGTATTCCAAAGCCTGTATTTGCACGTATATGTACTGTTAAAGCTTTAGACTTTCTGAAAGGCTGTTTTTTGAGGAAGCCAGGGTTTCTTGGGCCACTCTTGCTTTTTTACTTCTAAATGGTATGATAAGACTTAACATAAATGAAAGAAACTTCTTTGTCTTTGTTTTTTTAGAAGCCAGCTTTGAAGAAAGCCCTCATAGTTGTTCTACAGTGGTGTTTCAACCATAATTTTAGCGTTCGACTTTATGCATTAGTTGCCCTTAAAAAAATCTGGGGTATGTGCAGAATGTTGCATATGGAAGAATTTGAAGCTCTGACACCAGTTATTGAATCTAGCCTTCAACAAGTGGAAAACATGCATGGCACAGGGTTAGTAACATTTTTCTGGCTTACAGCTTAATTGTTGTTCTGAGCCATTTGCAGCATGTCTAATTTTCGAAAACAGCACTTGATCATTTCTCTGGGTTTTTATGGAGGGAGTGTTATTCTGTTTAAAAAGAAACCAAGACTTGGAAATTGAAATCTAATTATCAGCAAAGAAAATGAAGTGATAATTCAGTGTAGCATTACAGTCTGAAAGCACAACAGGAAAATGTCAAGGCATGTTTGAATAGTGTTCATAGTTTAGAGTTGGGGTAAAAAACACAGGAGTGCTCTAATTTTCTTACCTGATGGATTTTGAAGCAATACAAGTCATTCTTTCAAACTTCCTGGTACAACTAAATTTTCAAATATAAAATCTGACATGTGTTTAGTGTTAATATTTGAAACAACTGTGGGAGAAAAATGGATAGGGAAATCAATTTTGAGTGATGATTAAATGAGCTTTACAGAAATGTTTTTCTGCTTACTGATTTGGAAATACAATTCAGTTAAATTTTATACTGTCTGTGTGTTTGTATCCTTTCTTTATTCCTATTTTTAGGAATTATTTAAAATTATTTAGAATTTCTGACAGTGGCGTCAGCCAACATAAACTTGGGACTGCTGCTTGACAGGCTTTTCTTTTTTTTTCTTTTTGGAGAACATTAGTGTTCGTTTCTCTGATCAGAGTCACTGCTAAATCACCCATGTCAGGACATGGGATGGAAAAAAGCAGCAGAGGAGGAGTTTGTTGTTGTTTTGTTTGGGTTTTTTTTTTTTTTTATCTTGACAGCTAAAAGTTGTCACTGAACCACAGGCTAGTATTTGGGTTCCTTCAGAGGCCTAGATGGGATACCCTTTCTTGTGAAACTTGCTTCTTTCGATAATAGAATTTGGAGACATGTTATGGGCCTTTCTTGAAACATCAATAAAACTTATTTCCTGAATGCTGGTTGTTTGTTGCATTTGTTTGGTGGTGTGTTTTGTTTTTTTTTTAATAGGGCCTTAACTGTTAAAGCATTTTCTCTCCCATGCAGTATATAGTAAATACAATCAGGTTGTCTTGTTTTAATTTGACAATTTTAAAAAACAATCCAGTACGTTGCCTTTTTTGTGCATCTTGCATTACTTTCTGCAATTGCAGGAATGCTAGAAAGAACTGGCAGCGAATCCAAGATCATTTCTTCTTTGCAACATTTCATCCACTTGAGGATTATAGTCTAGAGGCAAGTCCGAAACTATTGCGGATCATTGTTATTTGCATGGTTTTACAACTGTATTTTTAACTTGCTTTGTATGTTGTACTGTAGGATGGATGGATAATGATCAACTATTACTCATTTAAAACTCTGAAAAATTACTTCACCTCAATTGTGATGGATTTTAGACTAAGATTGCAGCTTAATTCTCTAATATTGTGTTAAAAACCTAAGTCAGTTAAGAAGAGGTGTGCGTGATGAATGCACTCATCTGGTTAATAGGGTTTTGTATTTGTGGCTGGAAAAGTTAATTCTGATAACTGAAGTGCACATGTACTTAATCACATGTAGTTTGTTAGGATTTTTGAGACATCTCCTGTTCTTAGAAGTGACTTGAAGTTGCTTAACTAAATTTTTGTTTAATGTGAATGGGATACAGATATGTAACTCCTAGAGTATCTTTTTCAGCTATCCTTTTTGCCATAGCTTAAATAACCAAGAGCTGAATAAACATTGAGGGAAGGCAGGAAAAAATAAGGGTGCAGATAAAAATAACAGGTAGAGGAACTAAGCTGAAAATAGAAGGTAAACATGAATGTGAAAAGGGTACATGTGTTCTGGCACAAACAGTGCCATCTTTCAGGGAAGGAATTTTTTTTTTTTTAACTGATATTCTGAAATATTTTTGTGAACAATTAAATATGCTAGATATGATTTAGCAAAATTTGTAAGTGAAAATCCTGAACAAGGGGGAAAAAAAACAAGGCTAATAATTGGTAAGTATTTAAATAGATTTAGGGTGTGTCTTCACCTTCATCTTGAGGGTGCATTGGAATAAACAAAATGTCTGGGTTTTAAACTCTTCATCTTATTCAGCCTTTCACCTGGGGTGTGTATTTATTTCTTCTTGGTAGATTGCAGTTAGCTGTATTGGTAGTGCTGAGTTGGATTTTACCACTAGATTTTAATTCTTTCGACTGTATTCCCTTTGGCATCAAATCAATCCATGTTCTTTACTAGAAGTCGTAAGGGCATTTGAAAACTCTTTATTGTTACACGTAAAACATTTTCAGAAGACCTCGGTGCAGAAAAGCATTGCAGTAATTCTTTGGTATTCTAGAATTTCACAGCAGTAATCAATGCAGATCCTTGAAAAAGGTCTACTCAGAAAGAGACTAGATTTATGAAACTTTCGGATAGTGCTATATGTAAAACGATGAATATTGAGACATGTATTAGTAAGTTATATCAAGTGCCAAGAAAAACAAATAATAAAAATCACAGAATACTAGATAAGATACATGTGATAGATAAAATTACCAGAGGTTAATTTATTATGTGTTTTGCTTTGTTTAGTGGTGCTCTGCTAATAACACTGTGTTACATTGCAGACAATATTTTACACTCTTCCCCGCCTTTCGGAACTTGCTGAGGATGAATGGATCTCACTTGCTAAATTTGACAGATTCACTGACATTCCTTTGCCACCAACATTTCAGTGGTATCATTCTCGAACGGAACTACTTGATCTGAAACCAAGTGACTGGTCTCAGCAAGACATGGGTAAAATATAGCTAATCTATATTAAGTATAATTATTGGTATGTAGTAGCTGTATATGTCTGTATTCAATCTGATCTCTATGTTTTTTGGCTGAAGAGTTGTATCTATATGGGCAGAGTATATACCATAAAATAATAGTAGATGACTAATGGTGCCCACAGTATTACCATTTCGATCATCATCTTTACTGAAGCAGTAGTTTCACTGCCGCTTGCGTATCCATATGACTAATCCTTGTTTTTATAGGTTCAAATTCCGTTGAAACAGATAGCCAGACAGAATGGACTGATGTTCAGAAAAAGATCATACCCTGGAAGAACACTACTGCTAGTTTAGACCTGGAAATGGTATTTCAGGATCGTGCTGCTAAACTTGGCAAATCAAACAGCAGACTAATTGTGGTAGCTTCACTCATTGATAAACCTACCAATTTAGGAGGTAAGGTTGATTGCACATTTTTAAACTTTCATTTTAGACTTCAGAGCCCACTTAGTTAATAAGAATGAATTTCATCTGATGCTGATAATTAGAAAATTATTGAAGTACTGCCCAGAAAAATAGATAATTATCCTGCAAAAAAGTGGTAACCAAAAGAAATACTGCCTGCTTCAGAAGGAGTCTTCTACAGTTATATTTAAAAAGTGCTCACAACAGCATGCATTAATTAAATAGAACTTTGCTGTAAATCATGCTCAGTTTATTACTGGTTTTATATGCTTTGTTACAGTTGAGTTTTTCAACTCTGTATGCAGTTAGAGGAAATAATTTGCTTTTATGTTTTTTTTTTTCTTTAACAATTAAACCAAATCTTGTAGACCTACTAATTTCTCATGACTGTTGGACAGGTAAGGGCCCATTCCTGATTAAGCACTCCTTTACAATACGGTGCAAGCTGTGATATAATAAATCCTTCAAATACTTTATTGCATTGTGCTTGCAGTTGTCAGCAGTTTAAAAAACTGCAGTGAGATTGCTGATGAAAAATACACCTACAAGCTGCTGGTGTCTGTGTTGCAATGCTGTAACGTGTCGTTCTCTCAAGCCTGGTACCGAACTTAGAGCTTAAGTGTGTGTGCGTCCATCCATCCCTGCCGAGGCTTTTACACTGACCCATTACTTCATGTAATTAGTATTGTAGAAGCACGTTGTCAGACATAGTGCTTTTCTAATTTTTATCTTTCTGCTAAGTTTCAAAACGTTTATTTTTTCTGGTAAATTATATGGAACAAGGTGTGACTTAGAACAGGCATAAAAAGCATCTGAAACTGATAAATATAGAGGACTAAAGTAACCATTTCTCTTTCAAATTCTTTGTCTTTTTTCACTTTCTAAAATATTCTGGCTTGGTGTTTATTTTCTACACAAATATAACTTTAATTCTTCTATTTGTAGGTTTATGTCGTACAAGTGAAATATTTGGGGCATCTGCACTAGTTGTCGGCAGTCTTCATTACCTACAGGATAAGCAGTTTCAGCATCTCAGTGTTTCTGCAGAGCAGTGGCTCCCCCTTGTTGAGGTGAATGGAAATATTTTAATAGCTGAAAAGTGTACTGCACGTCTTCAGTTCATGAGATACATAGTTCAGAGTCCTACTTTTTTTTTTCTTTTGCAAAAATGAACTTTTTATTTAACAGAAGCTCCCACCGATATCTCTGAGACGTAATCTTGAGTATTTTGGAATAAACTTTGGGTCAATCTCATAAAAAAGAATTTTTAAAAATACTTTTTAACTTCTTATTGCCGTGATAAACTGATCACGTGAGCTGTCATTGTTGTATCTTATTCTGTGTTTTATACTGGCGCATTGGAATTTGAGGTTTATTTATAAAAGTTGAACAACACTTCATTTGTCTTGCTTGGTCCATTGCTTTTGCTAACTTCACAGGGATAATCTGTGAGTTTTCCTGCAGCTAACTTGTGCCAGGCTTTCAGAACTTAGTAGCTAACTTATAAAAATGAGGGTTTCAACCTATATGTTTGGTATTCGGTAGAAAATATGTTTGTGATATTTTATAATAATAATTTTATAATAATCTGGTTTTCAAGATCAGCTTTAAGTCATCTGAAAAATTCAGTGCAAATTTTTTTGCCTCCCGTGTTTCTCTTCAGCCTATTAATATTTTTCTTCAGAACAAGATAGCTGTAGCGTGTTTTGCCTAAAACACAATGCTGATGGCCACATGATGTTGTGCCAGATCTCTGTACAGAAGTGTACTGATGATACGGTTTCTGTTGTATGAAGAAATTGGCATTTAAGACAAATAAACAGTTTATAGAGTAGGATGAAGATAGCTTGCAGTGAAGAATTTCTTAGTTATGACAAGTTGTAATGAAGTAATGTAAGGCAACTCAGCTTCAGTAGTGGCTGTTGTATTGTTTTGGGAAGGGGTTCCAGGTTAAATAACAACTATGCACCTTGGCCCTAGGCAAGAGTGATTCTTTTACGTTCAGATGTAAGGCTTGTAGCTGTCAGAAGCATAGAAAAGCCTTCATTCATTGTATTCGTGGAGTATGTTTTTGTGGCATTACTTAACCTTTTGTGCTGTTGTTGAAGAGCTTTTAAGATAGTAAGCTGTGTATATGGACAGAGTTTTTGAGGATAAATTCATTCATCTTAAAAACTGTCTGAGTAAATTGATTTTTAAAGTAATTTCAGAAGTTTGTGCTTGGCAGTATTTGAATATTTTTATATTTCTCTCTGCTTTTGATGGACAGGTGAAACCATCTCAGCTTGTCGAATATTTAGAGCAGAAAAAAATGGAAGGCTACACTATTATTGGTGTGGAGCAGACAGCTAAAAGTTTTGATCTTACAGAATATTGCTTCCCAGAGAAGTCATTATTATTGCTGGGGTAAGAACACACTTTTTTTTTTTTTTTTTTTAAATCTACCTCTTGCAGTCCATCACTTCCACTAGTCCATTTGGTCATATGAACACCAAGTGATGCTGGTAAAGGTGGATTTAGAATGGGAGGTGATTATGGAAACAGCAGAGCTTGGCTTTGTGTGCTAAGGAGAGGGAGGTGTTGGTATCTATTCTTGAACGATCTTTCTCCTCACACTCAATAACCTATCCATATACTGTAACTCCTTTTTTTTTTTTTTTTAATGGGTGAAGGTAGCAACAGCATGGAATATAGTTTTCCAGGTGCAATAGGGGTATCATCTGTTCACTTTAGTAACACGGGGCCCTGTATGTGTAGGCTGTGGGGAGCTCAGCAAGAAAGAGGGCTGCCTGTTTGCTCTGTGTAACTGGTGGAGGAGGACTGGAGCAGAGTGGGAGCATGCATAGGTAGGAGATGCTTTAAAAATTAAGGAGAGGCACAGGACAAAGTAGCACATTTTCAGAGTACAAGTGGAGACTGGGACGACTTCAGAGAAAAGCAATAATCAGTGCCTATGAGCAGGCAAGGCTCACATGTGACAAAGGAGAGGGTGCTTCAAGAAACCTAGAGGAAGTACCTACAAGTTAGAAACCTACTGGAATTGCTGGGCCACTGAGTGAGACCAGGAGGAAGGGCTTGTCTACCCTTTTAGGACAAAGTGGGCAGAAATACCTCTTTTTCAAACCTTTTTACATGTAGCTTGTCTTCAGAATGTAGTTCTTATAATTGCTTTGTTCTCTTCTTATTAAAAACATAGTTTTAATTACTGATAACCTCTGGTATCTTCTGGTGTGTTCCTTCCAAAGAGGTGAAACGTTTCCAGTTCAAGGCTTTGATCAGTCTTGACATTCCCTCATACCAAGACCTCATTGAATGTAAAGTGGGCAGTTGAGCTTCCCTACTGTGCCAGCAGCTTCACACCCTGGTCATTTAATCTACAGCTATTTATTTCACTACATAAGGATAGTTTCAAAATAAAGGCAGAGAGGGAGTCCTTATGTTGGATGTTCAGCTGTTGCTGGACCAGTGAATTAAAGATGAATTGCTCTACCAGTTTTCCTACATGAAAACATAGTCAGGTCTCTCATGTTTTCTTCGTATCTGTAATGTATTACTGCTTTAAAAAAAAATAAATTCTTGTCCTCATCAGTTACATTGAGGGCAGATGCACCATTTGTCAAATGGTGTTTTGATGCTATTGTGACTTCTGCATCTTCTACTTTCTGGAACACCCGTCTCTTCCCACATAGAAGTTACTGTTTCTTCTTTACTAGAAATGAACATGAAGGAATCCCAGCCAACCTGATTCACCACCTGGATGTCTGTGTAGAAATTCCTCAGCAGGGTATTATTCGATCACTCAACGTTCATGTAAGTGGAGCTCTGCTGATTTGGGAGTACACAAGGCAACAAGTGATCAAGCAAAAGCAACAAAAATAACTGCCAAGTGTTTTGTGCCTTACAGTACAGCTGGCTGACTCGCTATGGTGCTACAAGGTGAAATTCTGAATAGATGAGATAGATACAAACTCAGGGTGAATGAGGATTCTTAAGTTTTGCATGTTTTGCTCTCTTGTAGTTCAGACTGATTTTTAAATGCCTTATTAATACTTTACCTACATAAATAAAACTGTTGCATTGGAAATAAATACTATTTATATTCATGTGGGGTGTGTGATTTTTTTTTCCTATTATTAGAACAATAGGATAGTACCATGAACAATCCCAACCTCAAAACATGGGATTTTTACTTTATTTACTTTGATTGTGATGACCATGCTTGAAATTGTGCCCCTAGCCAAAGTATTTAATGCCTCCAGCATCTAGATATATTAGATGATATAATTTTTACATTAAATGTTGTTGCCCCTTGTTTAAATGCCTTCCATGGTCAAATTTACTAAGCCTGTTGTAAACAGTCTGCGTCTTTTAAATGGAGTTAAATCAATAAGGTAATTCAATACCACTAAATTATACATGTGAGAATCATGATAAATAACTGCAATACTTCGAATAGCAATACTGCTTGAAAACTGACTCTTATGGCTAATGTAAAAATCCCTCTTGCTTATAAGAAATGAACACACTTAAAAAATGTCAATTACATTTCATATGCACAGGATGCAATAGGTCTTCTAATGCCTGCTGGTTTATAAACTGATGTCTGACTTGAACAGTATTTTAAAATACTATTCAATACTTGGTAAATGACAAATACAAATGACATTATACCACCACCTCCTTTTGAGAAGGAGGATTATTTTTTTAAGGAAAAGCTGATTCACTTATTGAAAAACAATTTTATTGTTCTTTTTAGAATATGTACATTACACTTAAATAATCATTTATTCCTGTGAATCAATTTGACTAGATTCAAAACCTTAGATTTGTGAACAGCCCTGAACCATATTTCTTTGACTTACACTCATGAAAAAGCTGTCCATGACCATCTTTCTTCAGCAGACACATGAGACCTTGCAAAACAAGGACAGCAGCCTCATTTCAGGGAGACAGACAGGCTACTGGTTTCTGAGCTCAAGCAGCTTCTGTCACTTTCTCATGCTTCTGCCTTCCATAGTCATTCTCATGAGATTTATTTTGAAAGCAGAGTACCTAAGACCTTCCAGCAGCTTCTGGAGGATGATACCCTTCTGTTTCAAGCTTTTTTTTATATTTTAAAAAGTCTCTTCTTCTGTCAAAGTATTTAACCTGTTTAAAAAGAGAAAAGACATTAATCAGAAGAAACTAGTATAGGAAAGGGCTTTCTGCATCACAACAAAACTAAGGAACAATCAATCTTTGATCACTGGTCTTAAGGAGGATTTTAACTCAATACAGAAGTTGGGAGTTTCTTGCTCTGTTGAAGTGGGTTTGTTTTTTACCATTCTAAAAGTGAACTTCAGTCTCCTGTCATAACCACTCGATTATTTCCATGGATATCTAATAAAAGTAATCTATTGCTTTGCTGTTTTCGCTAGTCTGAAAAAAAGATGATTTGTAATACAAAGATAAGTAAGTCCAGCAGCTTTTCTATGGTATCGCAGACTACGTGCCCTCTGAATTCATCGCCAAGAGCCACTGATGTGAATGGTGCAAAGCACTGGCAGATGAAACCACCATCACTAGAGATGACATAAGACAGAACTGCAGCGTTCAAAGTGTAAGTCAGTTCAGCAACTGTGAAAGCACCAGTTTTTTTAACTGACTTCAGTCTGCCAGCTCCAACAGGAACCGTTCAGCCCCTCAGACACTACTGTTACTAAAAGGCAATGCCTATTAATAAAGTTAAGAACTGTAGCTCAATCTTAAGAAACTAAAAAGCACAAAGTAATAACATGTAAGCAGATGCTTTACTGTGAAATTATACTGTATGAAGAAGGGTATTTTTATGCACAAGAAGGTAATCAGATGCCAGTCTTACGATGCCATGCAACTCGCAAGCCCTGCGTGTCACTTCCCTTCTGTATTAGTCTTTCTTCTTTAGTCACAGTAATTTCCGTGCACTTCCAAAAGCTTCCAAGTATCTTTCAGAACTTTTTAAAAAAATTAAACAATAAGCCTGTATGTTTGTATAGTTGTGTATTTACCTGAAAGTCTGAGACCCTATTTTCTTTCCCCTTTCTACTATATGCTGCTGCCCATAGTTCCCGGGCCAGTCAGTGGTCCGCTCAGGAGTTTTAATTTCCCAGCAAGATCCACAGCGTGCAAACCAAGTTACGTTTGGCAACGGGTGCTATGGGAAAGTGCAAGACCGCGGGCGTTCCGCAACCCAAGAGGCTGGAGTTGCCGCTGTTAACGACGCGAACGTAACTACTCATGGGCGCTGCTACTAAGGGGCGAAGAACCGCCCCGTCCGTTCCGCGCGGGCCCCGGGCGGCCGAGCGCAGGAGGACGCGAACGGAGCGGCGGCTGCTCACCCACTGCTGCGGGCACCGGGACTCGAAGGACCGCCGCAGCTTCTCGCACTCGGAGGCGTCGTCTGCGTGCCTGTCCAAGCACTGCCAGAACTCGTCCCGGGCCCCCCAGCACGCCTTCCTCTCCTCCATCGTCGGCGCCGACATCTTCACTGCCGATCTGGACACAAACGCCGGTTGTCCGGGCGCGGCGCTGCGCCGGGCCGGCTGCGGGCCTCCACCGCGCCTCGCCGCTTCCTCAGCGGGGACCGGCGCCGCCCTGCCCGCGCTCCCAAGGCACCGGGGGAGGCGGGTGCCCAAGCGGAGAAGAGACCCCGGGCCCCGCCTGGCTGAGTGGTCAGGACCGGCGAAGGTCGCGGCCCCGGAAGCGGTCCCCGCCGGTGAGGGGCGGGGCTGCGCTTTCCCCGGTGCGCAGGCGCAGCCCGGCGGCCCTGGGTGAAGGAGGTGGGTGGGCGGGCCGGTTGTTCCGGTCGCCGTGGGGCTGGAGCTGCGGGTGGCCCCGCGAGCCGGGCTGGGTCCCGTCTCTCTGCATCTTCCCGTGCGCTGCGGTTCCCGCCGCGGGCCTTTCCGGGGCGCTTTTCCCCGCTGTGGCGTTTCGGTTGAAGGGGGGCGAGCCCCGCGCTGGCGGGAGGCGCGTTTGAAGCCCCGCAGGCAGCTGGTTCTCCTGCCTTGTGCGCAGGTGCGCGCACCTCACGGGAACCGCGCTGGGAATGTGTGTCTCCTGACGGGGTCCGTCGCTCAGTCAAGCTGGTAATAAAAACAAGGAAGGAGAACTGGTTTACCTCAGTGGAAGAAAAATTTGCCCGTAGTAAGTGATAGCCGAAAAGGAAATCGAACTTTCCAAGACTCGTTTGGGGAGTTTTAGGAAGCGGCGTTCTTTATTGCGGCGCTGGGTGCGCGGGGATGTCTCCTCCTGGCTGCGCACCTGGCTTCTGGGCAGAAAATCAGTTATACGCTACAGTCATGCACGTTCATAACATATTTACTCATTCCTTGTTATTCTCTTCATCACTTGGTTAATTTTCTCTCGCTTTACATGTAAATTACCTCGCATGCTCAGTCCTCTTCCTCCGCCCCTTTCTTTTGGGTCTGGGGTGTGTTTAGGGTAGGTGGTCCGTGAGTCGGTGGTCGCGATCTCCCCCTGCCGGAATTACCTTTCTCCCCAAGTCACTGCGTGTTCACAGTTCAGAAGAACATGATAACAAAGTTTATGCAGTTTCTGGGATGTTCCGTCTAAGGGCAGACAGTTCTTGGTAAAGAGTCTCCCTTTTAATCACTCCTGACAGCTTCAAGGATGGTCATTCATCTTGTTAGTTTCTTTAGGTATGCGTAAATCACCTACTGCCGACTAAACCCTTCAGGAGACTCTTGCACAAAAACTTTAACCCCTTTATTGCTGGGTAACATAAGGGTGATAAAATTATACCAGAAATCTGGGGGCCAGCTGTGTGGGCACCTGGCGAGCTCAGCCTGGCAGCGACACCGGGCATGAAGCCTGCAGCCCTGGTAAAAAGCATTCAGGAGCAAACATGGTTTCATTGTTTTATTTGGGATTCAGTGGTGGTTCCTCATGACACTCAGTTCCGGTAGCTGAGAAATTGATAATCTTACCTGTTGGCCACCTGGAAACATAGAGCAGTCGAGCAGTTTTGAAAGCTATGGCACGTGATGCCATAGCAACACGCTGTGTTTTTGGGAAGGGCGGCACTCTGGAAGCTGGGAAGGGCCTAACCCTGCGAAGTGCTGAGCCGCTGGCAGCTCCCAGGCTGGTGGCTTTACCAGGAGCTTGTTGATAACTGTTGCTCCTTCTGGTAAGTGAGGCCACTTGGCAGCTGGGTCGGGGAGCTGGTGTAGCTGTCGACCTACCTCGAGCTGGTTTTCTTCCTCAGCATGTGATAACGATTCTGGCTGGTGGTGGGCATGCTTTCCTGGCTCTTCTTGCAGGTGGCTCACGTGTCTCAAGACAAGGAAAGGTATTTCAAGAGAAGACCAAAGATTTGCACTTCTTCAGCAGAGCCCCCTGTAAGCCAGCCAGACTGGAGGGGATTTTGTTTGTCCAAATACCTAACCAACAGCTTAGAAGGGATAGTTTTTTGGAGCAAAGTGAATGCGACATCTGCTGTATGCCCTACGGTATATAACACAGTCCATGTTCTCATCCCTGTCAATTTGCTTAACCACTTTCTGTTTGCTGGACTATGATAGGTAAGAGACAGAAATGCAGTGATGTAATTTCTAATAGAACAGGGGTTTTAAGATGAGTGGAATTCACTACAAAAGTAGAATTTCAATGATGTTTTTCTGTTGAAAATAATTAATATAGAAGTAAATTTATAAATTATTAAGCTTACTTATGACCCTTTTGCACTCCAGCTTTTGCGAAGCAAGCTTTTACAAGCATAAATACTGAAAAGAAAATGAATATTTAAGTCTCAAGACTGAAACGTGATAATAGGAAGTGTCAGTTGTGTTTTATGTTTCAAAATTTATGGTGCATGTAATGTTGTTTAGTTACTGCATTTATGAAACAGAGGGGATAATGTGATTATATATAATTAATCACAAAACCCAAATAGGACATCTGGGGTATTTGTGATAAATAGTTTATTCTTTAATGACCTGTAGCCCAAGAAATACTCACTGGAGACAATTGTAAATAACTCTGCGTAAAGGATATTACGGAAATTTAGTGATCTGGTTTCAGAAAGTGGATGAATAGAAAAAAAGAGATTTATCTAATACATTTTTAATGGCAATACTTCCATTTGGTTAAACTGCTGTTGCAAGGAGGTGGATTTTTTTGTTGCTAGTTAGCCAGTTCTAAGTATATATCTTTAGTCTTTCACTTTTTGGGAAATATGCCCAGTAAGTAATAAATGGGATATTTATAATAGCCAGGCAGAGGCAAATGTTCAAGAAAGAAGGGAGACTGAAAAAATTCCAGATTTTTTAGGTGCACTGCCTGCCATAGTTGAAACCACTGAATTACATTTCCACTTAGTGGTCAGTGAGATAGATGCTAAAGAAATAGATGCCCATCTCCCACTGAAACAGCCAGTGATGCATTAAAGTGAATCGAGTGGAGTTTGCGCAGTGGTTCAGCTCTCAGGCTCTTTTGTGCCTCTTCTTGCTAACTGGGATACAGCACTGCGTGTGCTTTGCCTTCCAGTTAATGTCTAACAGATCTCTCCTCATCTACAGCCTTACTTACCGCATATTTAATCGAAATTTGCCCAATAGGTTCCAGATTGGCAGCTATAATGATTCTCCTTTCACTTTGGAAGCAATTAGCATGTTACAGGTGTCTCCAGGACTAATAACACAAGCACTCCTTGATGTACTGTAGCTGTGTTCAGCTTTGTGCTTATACCAGGACCTCAATTAATTTGTTTTTCTTGCATTGAAATATTCTGATATATGATCCTTATCCATGATAGATTTTCAGGGAACTGAATTTAAAAATGAGTTCTTTAAGCAATATAGCCCTGTGTCCAACTATTTATTTTGTTGGAAATAATAACAAAATCTTACGTGAGGTAGCCTGGGACATTTTCTTCTGTTGTTAAGCGCCAAGCAGTTTTTTTAATAAAAATAATAAAAAATATGTAGTGCGAGAGAACCGTATATTAAGATTTTCTCTTTCTTGCTTCTCAGATGTCCATTAAAGGTGTTACTCTGACTCCTTTGATCTTACAGTGTTCCTTGCTACGCCTGGTGAAAGAAAATAAATAAACAAAAAAAGCTCAAAACATTCAACAACGACTAATTGTGCTTAGATTTATTGTTAAAAAATAGGAATAAATCAAGCAGAGAAACCCCATGAACTGCAAACAGTCATCACTTCTTTCTGCTCCTCTTTGGAAATGTTTTAACAGAGATTACTTAAATGGTTGAACCTCAGTCATCTCTCTGAGTGGATCTCTTGCGATCCCGTGTGACCAAATTCCAGATTCTATTTTCATCCTTTTACTGGCTAAAGACCCTCGTGGGTTACTCTTGGCAGTAGTGTCAGCTTTGAAGATGCGGTCTGCAAAGGTGAGTGTAGAAACACTCTTTGTTCTTGTGGAAGGGAAGCATTTATACGTCTTTATTGTTTAAAGTCTTCCTTACATTGCTTTCTGAGGTTATTTTTGTGGTTTATTAGGGTTCAGCGAGACTTTAGTTCTCTTTCAAATAGGTCCTTCTTTAAACAGAACGGGTAATTTTTGATTTAAAATAACTTCAAAAATCTTTCAAAAACTAAATATCCCTCTTGAAGAATCAGGCTTCAGAGAAGACCACTGATTTTTTGAGCAGTAATTTTCTGCCCTTCATAAGAGAATTGCTTAAGAACTGGCAGACAGTTAATGAATTCATTGGTTAATAATTAACGAGTTAATTATTTAGTACTCACTCATAATACTAAATAATCTATCTATATTTATAAATAAAACTTCTTTCTCTTTACATAACCTTGCATTTATTACCAAACATTTGCAAATAAAGATCTGAAAGAGGCGTATTAGATTCTAAACATCGAAGAAATGTATACTATATTTTCTCTGGCCTTATGCAAAGCACTCCTTTTTGTTATTTCATAAAGACTTTGTGTTGAGTTTTACTTGTATGACTTTCCTTTTAAAAATAACATGCTTAAACTTCTTTGGCTGAGTTAACAAAAATTTAGATTTTTGAACAAATAAAGAGGAAGGAGTGCATGAGGAGGAAGAAAACTAGCGTGTGTTTGGCGGCCTTAGGAAATCAATTTTCTGAATCCCTAAGAAAATGAGAATTATCACGTTATTTTTCAACGAAATATGCGTTGGGGCTCTGACCTTGATTTCCTCATAACGCTGTCTTTGCTGGGTGTTGTGATGAGGATCCCTACACTAGGGAGTGCCCATGTGACATGAAGAATGAAGCACATGGCTTGGGCTGCTGAGGGAGAGACAGACGCAGAGGCTACCACCAGCTTTCTGCGGTAGCTCTGCGTGTACTGGAGGGCTGAGTGTGTGGGTTCATCAGGTAGTGCTGGAGGGGATTTGACTAGGAAGGACTAAGCTGTCTGTGCGCTTACGGAGACAGAAGGAGAAGGAATAGACAGAACAGTGATTTTCACCTTCTCCAGACCTCAGTTCAGTGATCTGAAGCCTGCTGAGGAAAGGCTCGCTTGTCTTTGTGACCTCTCATGGACATCAGTGGAGTAGTCTGTGGAACGCAATCTGAAAATCACTGGGCTACTTAGAGGAGTGGTGATTATGGTGAAGGAAAAAACAACAACTGGAGGTGTAGGATTCTTTTAAGGTGATGAAGTAATTTACACTATGGGCACTTGTTTTTAATGCCGGTATTCCATTTTTGTTCAGTTGTTAGGAAGGAAGAAAATGGAAAAAGGAGTATTTTGGGAAGAGCAGGCAATGGTAAGGGGGGCAGACTGACTAATTCTTGCTCTTCTCTTGGCTCCTGATTAGCAATTCTCCAAGCCTGCCAAGATGAGACAAGCTTACTTTGCAGCAATGTTGATGCTCCACTTTTTGCAAGAAAGGAAACTGGGAATATGCCTGTACTACAAGCAGACTCCAATTTTCAAAGCTATGTAAATGGAAGAAGAAAACTCTTCTTCTGAGTTTTGTTTGGATGCCTTCAAATTTCTGTGGCATGTTACGTACTAAAAGCAAAGAAGTGGTTCCTAGTTCTCTCTGAGACTGAAACACATCCTAGAATTCTTTATAAAAAATCCAGCTGCATGTTTTGCGTTCAAGTATTTTATTTAATAATCCATCAGCTGCACTGATTACCTTATGTCCTCTACAAACATTGTCTGTGAAGTGTAGGTGTACTGCACCAGGTGGGATTGCTTACACGCGCACAAAGGCAACGTCGTTCTCAAACACAGTAATTGTTCCCAAGATCAATACCAGTTTTTTTAGCAGCAAAGCTAGCAAAGTGACATGCCTTTGACCAAATCCAAAATCACTCAATGACAGAGTGATGTTTTTGTTTACAGGCCAGGAAGGCATTTACAATGTGTAATTGGCCAAAAAACACAAGGAGAGTATTCTGCAACTTATTTTGCTTACTAGGCTGCAATCATTAAAGACTTGGCAGCTTCAGAAGCCAGAGGGACAGTGAGACCTATTGCTGGGAGACAGCAAAGCCACATTCACTGGCCCATAACGTATGCTCGTAGCCAGCAGGGCAGGAAATCCAAGCTGAAGTTCACATTTTCTAAGTCTTTACAAATCCTTCTGCTTGGACCTCACTGGAATCCAGCTTTTAAGATCCTTTTGAAGATCTTATAAGAATCTTTTAAGCATCTGGGTCAGTTGTGGGTACGTGCAGAAGTTGGAGTTTAGTGTAAATAATCTGCGGAAGTTAGCCAAGGCAGCCCTCTCCTAAGGAAAGGCAAAGGAGTCTCGGTCTCTCAGTAGTCTTGTTCTTTCATGTTAAAAGGAGTCGGAGGATGGGTGACTTTCCGCAGACTCGTCTTGGCCCTTTTTTTGAGAGAGAACAGGAAGCACTGCACTTAGATTTCTGAGAAGTTTCTCATGTGAGCTCCACAACCTCCCTCGTTTAAGCCTTTTCCAGAATTGTACATCTTGTAAGTTCCACTCTTCATTACTGAGAAGTAAGTTGGTTGCATGCTAATGTATATGTAATGGAGAAATACAGGTCGCCACCTTCTTTAGAGTGATCTTGTGCATATATAAAGATCCCTCTCACAGAGTTTCAGGTAGAAGAGAGAAATGTGAGGCTTACTATTTCAGAAATATTAGTTTGAGCTACTGTCCTTAGGAATGTGATTTCCTCTTAAAAGATTTTTAGGCTACAGGGGGGGCATCTGTTTTTTACTTCCTTTTTGCTTTCACAAGATCTTTCAGCTCCTTTTTTTCTTATTTCCCTTTTTAATGTTCAGAACTTTTAGATAAGGTTCAGGTTATTATGGAAATGCCCTAGAACATGCTAGCTAAAGAAAATCTAATTGCTTCTCTTTTAATAATGATGTGCTAATTAAACTCATCCATCAAAATCCATTACTGCTGGCAGCTTCTGCAAGGACAGCTTGCATAAGGACTGGTCTGTGAAATAAGCTTCTCAGCATTGACCTTTGCCAAGGAGTAGCTCAAGTTTGGAGGCCTTGAAGGACTCCATCCTTTCTGCAGTACGAATCAGGGACATGGAGCCAAACGTCTTTGCAGCATGTTCACAGACCCAATTTCTTCAAACTGGAGTTGTAGCAAGGGGCAGGTGGGCCGCTTCCCCTGGAAAGTGTTTCCCAAAGGGCACTTCTGTCCTGATCCCATCAACAGCTCACCTGTGCTCCTGCTTCACACCAGCTGCATTGTTTCTGGCTTCTGCTCTTTCCCCATTCCGTGAAGAAAGCCCCAATCCCACCCTGCTTTCCGAGACCAGTTTCAGGTGACTGGTGCTGTTGCTAAGCTTCTGAAGTGCTGGAGACCTATGACATCCTTTTCAGTGAAGAGGAGGGGTGGCTTCACATATCTTTCTGTAGTGCAGATTTGTGAGTTTATTTGGAATATGATCCAGAGCTACGTGTGTCAGTTCAGACTCTGCATTCACTGCACAGGGAAACAGTCACTTTCTGATGAGTTTGCAGGCACAGTAGCAGAAAAGTTTTGACCAGAAGTGATGTCAATCTGTTGATGTTACCTTCCCTATAGGCTGAAGATACTGTCTGTATTAACCCTGACCAACTCAATATTGCACTAGTTTTGTTACAGAGCACTCTGGAGAGCTGGGGATGAGTGTCTTGATCCCGGGCTTACAGGAGACATTAATTCAGCCCTAGAACTTGGTGATCCTGGTAGTCTACCCCCAACCCTCAAAACAGTTAAGTGACACGTTGGTTTCATTGTCTTCTGTTCATCTGTTGAATATTGTGGTTGGATTTCTGCCTTTCATAGCTATTTTCTGAAGACTACTGATATGAATACGTCTATCATAGAAGAACTGGAGAAACTTCTTAAAATAAGCCCAGCTTTGACTCATGTGCTGATCAAAGGCTCATGCAGTCACCGTGGAGAGCTGAAAATAAAAAATTACAGTAAAGGTAGCAGCAGGAGACAACTACAGACAACAGGCCAAGGAGAAAGACATGCCAGGGAGGGGAAGAACTGCTGTTTCTTCCTCAGATTCTTCACTGCTCCATTATGCGGCAGTGAAAGCTGGCAGCTGCAGTGGGGCCTGGTGATGCTATTTACTTTCCTGAGATTTTTTTGACTTGCTATTCTAACAAGCCCACTGGATCATTACTGGCTTCCTACTTTGCTGGAGGAGCCAAGACACCTTGTGAGGGCTGAGATGGGGCAGAAAGCTGAGGATCCAGATCAGCCCTTACACAAGAGTGCATGCTGGTGGCTGGTAGTGCTCTGTGAGAGCAGGAGCCATGCAGTGATGATGCAGGAGACCACCTTCCAGGACACGAGGCAGCAAGGCCTGATGCTGCAGGGACCTGCAGGTCTGCCTCAGGAGGAGGTCTGGGGTGGACAAGGTTGGGCCAGAAGTGCTGATTCCAGGCTTATGTTACTGTCTCCTGTCAGCCCTGCAGAGCTGTGTGGGGTCCATATGGGCCAGCAGCAGGTCTGACTCGCAAGGTGCTGCAGACACTGCACACAATGCTTTGGCCTATGAGGGCAAGCAGGGGAGCCTGCCACGACTCAGCCCTCACCTCCAAGGCACTGGATTTGTCCTGGAGGCTTTTAACAGTCCAAGGTCAAGAGGGTTCCGTCTTGCCCTCATATGAAGGGTGGCTCAGTTACATCTGATGCTTTCTCAGAAGGGTTTGCTCTCTGCCTTATCTTTCTGGTGGGAGTCGATGACTCCAGTTCCTTTCATTCCCCAGCTTCAGATCTGGGAAGCTCGGGCACTTATAGGTGCACACACATACCCATATGGACGTGCTGCTTTCTTGACATTCTCCTAGTCATGTCCTGGGCTTCACTATCTGGAAGGTTTTGCTCAGCAGCTGCTTGCTGTCAAGTCAGGTTTTGTTGTTAGGTCAAGGTGTTGCCTGGAGAAATATAGGTCACTTCTTCTTATTAATTGGTCTATGTGTAGTTTAGAATTGCTCAACATGGGAAAATCCAGTTTGCTCAGCTCCCACTCAGGAGACTGTAATAAAGTGCTGTTTGAAATCGCAGCCCTTGCGTGTGTTTAGTGTGTTCTCGGGAAGGATGAGACAACAGAAGCAATGACAGTTACATCTGGTAAATCAGAGTTTTACTGATGCTGCTATCCATTCTGGTGCATAAATTCCCCCACAATCTGTCCTGAATGTTAAAAAAAACTACTGCTGTTTTAGTAATAAAATACACGTTAGTTGCAGGTTTTAAAGTGGCAGTTAGAGCCTCTTGGGTACCTACCAGACTGCACCAAACACACAAGAAACGGAGTGCAGAGACGACAGAAGATGCTGCTTACTGGGAGTGTGGAAAATGGAAGGACTGTTTGTACGTTCTTTTCTCACCTTGCCTCAGGCAGGGGCCTTAGGGAGGGTTGTGGGGTACTTCGAGGATGACAAAATGATATGCCCAAAGATGGAGTAATCTCTTTGCTGGGGACTTTGAGATAGGTCTCTGTGTGCCTTTCAAATCAGTCATGAGAGTTGCACCTGTGCTCCTGCCCTGTGCCTTACCCTCCCCTGCTTCCCAGAGAAATAGATTGAAAAATTCAGATGTGTTAACCCGAATGGGACAGTGGTTGCGAGCAGCTTCCCACAGCCTCAGATTTTTGCTTGTGTGTTTAATCTCTGTTCACAAGTCTTTAGTGTCTGTTTGGCCAGGAAAAGATATGTAGGGAACAACATACAGCCTGGACTAGGGCCTAATTTTTAACGTACAAACTCGTGTCCCACCCATAGCCCTTAAATTCCTGTTAGCATATGCAGGTGTAGCTGCTCACCGATGGTTTCAAAGGAAGGTCAACTTTTCCTTTGGTCTGCTTCTGCTGGACATGCATTTCCTGACTGATGCTTAACATCAGCTCTCTGGATGGATTTGTCCGGGAAGTCTAGAGCAGACTTTGCTGTCAAGGAGGGACTGGCAAGCAGTGCATCACTTGCAGCCTCGGTTGCTTTGATGATCGTGTCTCTCCCTTCTGATCGCTTTGGCCAAACACCACTCACAGTGAAACTGGAGTAAAGGTGCAGTCAAGAGAAGGAAACAGATAGCATTAACTGAGGCTGAGTTTAAAATCTTTTATTATTTAGCTTTGCCAAACAAATAATGGAATCTGAAGTTGATTTGCTAAAATGTTTTAAAGTGGATGCCACCCCTGCCTGAGACAAAGAGGGCCTCAGTGGCAGCAGGGGCCCTTAGGCTATGGCAGCAGTTCAAAAGAACACTTTAAATTTTGTATGCAACAATGTAAACTTCAAAAATAGTAAACTATAACCTTTCCCCCCCCCCTTTTTACATAGCATGTGATCTATCACAGATAGAAATTTAATGGCGAACCAAAATCGCGTAAGTAAACATCCTGGTGCTTACAAGTTTCATAAAAAGTGTTACATTTGATGTAAATATCTTACATTTTTAACTCTTAACACTCACAATTATGGAGTAAAAGCAACTGGCGATTCACCCCCTTAGTCCGTGCTCTCAGACTGTACATCAGCAACCACGCTCTTGCCAGCCCCTTTGATCGTTTTCGGTCGGATTGTCCCACACATGACCAAGACTTTCCCTTCCTCACACTGGTGTTAACCAAGCGCAGCTCCACACAGGGGTAAAACCTGTGCAAGTGAGGAGAGAACCAGGTCTCCTGCGCGCAAAGTTCTGTGGGCCCCGTGTTCCCAGAAAACCCATGGCACATATTGGGGGCACGTACTGATGTCGGTGGGAATCTGGGGTCCCCCAGGGCTGTAAGCCTCAGCCCTTCCACTGCAAATGCCTCACGGTGGGACCTGGTTCTGCGTGGATAAAGACAAGAGTTCTGTAGAAGGCACTGGATTTCTCTTGCATGATTTTAAACGTGGACTACAGTCATGTGCAGAGTAAGGAGATTTGGGCTCTAAACTACTTTCTCTCTAGTGCTTTAGTGCAAGCAGTTTTAGTGCTTGAATTGTCTCCTGGCTGCAGCGCAACATGCGCTCATCTACATAGAGTGATTTCCAAACCACCTTCCTTCCACCGTTCCCCCCATCTTGACATCCCCGATAAGATTCCCTTTTGGTTCCTTGAAAACTTTCAGAGTACAGTTCTGGTCAAAAATAAACGTGTGATGTAGCATAGCATTTGTTTCTTTTAAATCACAGTGTGCAATGCATCATTCGGTACCTAATGTTCAAAATGTCTGCCCTGCTTTTCATGGAAATCATTCTTTAAAATAACCTATGCAAATATATTTTGACTATATATTACATTCATTTAAAAAGAGAAGAGAGGTTCTTGGTTTGCAGGTTTTTTTTCAGTGTACTACTTAAGTGAAAGGTCTGATGTGAAAAAAGTACAAGCAAACTGGACATGCCAAGACTCGATGCCTTAGATAGTGATCATATCAAAACTGTACAGGTATGTACACCATGTTGGACAGGTGTGCTTCTTCCCAAGAAACGACCTTTGCATCATCATATATAAGGTTAACCACAAAGTTTTGGTAAAAAGAGCATTTAATGAGCAAAGGATGACATGGAGGGGCGAGTTCTCCGGCTTTTGTTAGGCAGTCCTGAAGCAATGTCTCCATTCCCTTCGGGGATTTCTTCCTTCTTCCGGACTTTGAGACGCGTGAGGAGCTTTATTACCCAGACGTCCCATTCCTCTGGCAAGAGCAACAGGAGGAAGCCCAGGCCGATAATGATGATGGCGATTACTCGGACACTGTTGAAGACAATTTCACTCGTGTAGTGATCAACAACTGTGTGGGACATAGAACAGGTGTTATTACATGGGACAACGCATTAGGGCAGTATCCCCTTCCCTCTCCCTCGCCTCCCCAGCTCTGAGGGCTGGCTAGGGCAGGAGAACATGACCGTGGAGGAGATGATGGCAGGGAGACTACCCTTCCTGCTGGTTTAGCGCACAGCAGGCTACGGCTCCCTTCGGAGCAGGCTGAGCTGGCCTGTGGGCTCAGGGTGCAAAAGGGGACGTTGCCTGGAGCTGCAGTTGTTGCCTGCAGCAGCACCTTGTCCCTTGCTGGCTGACAGCACAGGAACTCCTGCTGAGGTCCAGGTCCAGGGAAGGGGTGCTTGCCTTCCCTGGCATAGAAGCTTCTTTGTGCAGATTTTTCTTCTCATCCTGGCTGCCCCACTGAGTCAGAATCCCTGCACACCCTGCGCCGTGCACACACTCTGGTGGGGATCACACCGTTTGGTGTGAAAATCTGCCAGTGCAGCCGGTGGTGCCTGACTCTGCGGGCGTGTAGTTGGCACAAAACTGGGAGCTCCCACCTGCACCGCAGCACCAGTGCGGCACGCTGGGTTTTAGGAGCCCAGTTTGGGAGAGGTGACTGTGGTTTGGGCCAGGGTTGCCTCTGCAGTCCCCTGCCCAGCCCTCTCGAGCTCTGCAGCCCCTTGGCTTTCTCTAAATTTCAGAAAGCTGTCAGAGAAATGTACCAGGCCATGCTCAAAATTGAATTGTCCAGTGCTCTTGATAAACACCTGCAATGTTATTTACCAAGGCAAGCAGAATTGCTAGTACCTCGTTTCTCTAAAATGTAAGTGATTTTATTTGTTTCAATTTAGTGTTAAGCCTGCCTTGAAGAAATCATTACGAATTGATCTCTACTTCATCCATGAGTTTTCATCCCAGCCCACAGATGAATTACTTCAAATCTACTTTGTTTTTCAGTATGCAGGCTTCTTTGGACAGTAATCAATTCTAGAGATTATGAATAATCATGTAAAATTACACAATACATATTTAACACATAAAGTATACATTTTTTAATCAGTGTCATCTCTGTAAATCTTTGAGAGAAGATGCAAAACATGTTTAATAAAGCTATTTGCTTTTTATCCCTGTTGTGTATTTGAAAGGCCACAGATTTAATGTATTAATTAAGATGCAAAAGGCAGAAATTCTTACCTGCATTCACTGGGACACTCAGTACAATTCCAAGAGAAATCAAGGTGGGGTATGTAATAGCAATCCCAAAATTCAGTAGAATATTGAATGCTGAAGAAGGAAAGAAAAAATACCTTTTACTACAGTGAAATGAGGCAGAGAGAATGCCACTTGAAACATCTGTGCTTTACTACTGCCACTGTATGTTGTTCAAATAGAAGGCATATTAACTTCAGTTGTTACTCCTAGAAGATACCTCTGGACAGACACCTGTCTGCTGCATGTCCATCTGCCTGAGACATTGCTGTTTCTGAGGAACTCTATATCCCACGGGTGGCCAGTGGTGGGATCAGGTGGGTACAATCTGTCTTTTGGTGTAAATGCAGTGATTCCCACTCTCTGTACCAATCCACCTCGCCCTGGTGAAAGACTAAACACTTCATCCGGGAGATTTCAGCCAAACAGTCACTTCTGGCTGGATACCTGTTTTGTAGAAAAACTGCCTCCAGCTGCAGGTGGGAGATGCTGTAAATGTAACCTTCTTCCAGACAGGAACTTGCTAAGTATAATTTCATACAATGAGGTTATAATATCATTACAATATCATTACAACTGAATGATTATAATATCATTCCATTGTAATACCATACACTGTTCATGGAGTGTCTTGTGATGAATTAATAATTGGTTTGGACCAAATTCACCCTTCTTTTACAGTGATTAGCTTTAGCAAAGTCAGGAGAGCCTTGCAAATACTGAACTTGTCAGCAGCTGAGGCTCTGACTATCTTCTAGTAGTACCTATACATTGCACACTCCAGCGATGGCTTGCCAAGTTCTGCACTACTTGCTTACAGAAACCTTCCATTGAGTCCGCTGATAAATAAACTGGAGGTACTTCTAGAGTCAAGTGTTGTGACTGTTCAGCGTAAAAGGAGCTGGGACTGAAGACAGGGATGGAGAAGGGCTATTTCCAGTAAAAATGAAAGGAATGTTTTAGCAGATGTGATGCTGTCATCCAGTTTAGGCATCAACTGTGGCAGCGCAGTCAATGCATCCAGTTTAACAAGGAACAGCATCACATTTCTGATGACCATGGATCACTAAAGCTTAGATTTGGCATTCCTCCTAAGCTGGATTCCCTTGGTGGCACAGTAGTGGCAGCAAAAGAGAGGAGTGCCACTTACCAAATTGCCATCAGCATTACGCAATGCTACATTTTCAAGTTTCCTGCTCTTTAGGAATAGCAATTAGCTATCACTGAAGCCAGCCAAGGTACTGGAGGCTGGCCTTGGCTGGCCTGGCCTAACCTGCTTACTTGGGGAATGCTGATGAGCCCAAGGTATTGCCTTGATGTCGCTTGTTTCTGTGAGGCAGAGCTCACGCATAGAAGTTAGGACAAGCTTTAGTCCCACAGCACCTTCTAATGAGAGCCACAATGTTTTGACTCGGTAATAACAGCAGGAGCGGGGTCTACACTGCCACCTAGGAACGGACCCTCTGCGTGATTTCTCAAGCTAGTAATTAGGTTGAGAAGAAGGGAAAACAGCTCTAGTATGTCAGAAGTCTACAGCTTCCACCAGTGGCCAGTTCCTGGCACCCTCCCTCACCCCAGGCAGTGTGAGAGCCCCTGTCTACTCACTCAATAAGAGAATCGAAAATCCGCAGAGGTTTCCCCAAGGAACGATGTCAAAAGAGCTCCAGTACTCCACTTTGGTAAAATAAAGGATGACAGGAATACAGGTAACGAAGAGGACGTTGAAGACAGCTAACACAGACAGGAATAAGGCAGCTTCTCCAAATTTAGCACTGCCCAAAAGAAGTTTGAATAAAACCTACAAGAGGAAAACACATGGGTTTAACTCTCTTGCACCGCTCCTCTGGAGGGCTGATGTCCTGGCTCCAGTGGCTGCCAACGTCCTGGACTGCTGGCCAGCACGTGGGGCTGAACAGTGTCATCACCTACGTGGTGATGCTAGGTGGACACTTCAGGTGGCTGCTCACGACGCTGTGGAGAGCAGCTTATGTGCCCCAGCCTTCTCCCTCCTGACACCCCCCTGGAGCACAGGCAGGGGCAGCTGCCAAATAAGCCCATGTGGGAAGGGGATTCAGCACCTTTGGCCGGCCGTGCACCTCTTGAAAGGGAAGGTTGCTCACCCTAGTCTAGACCCTTCGGTCTGTTTTCTGTATGCTCCCTTTGGGAAAACCTCAGGAAAAATTGACATTAAAACAGCAGACTTGGTGGAGCAGGGGAAGCAACATGTTGAGATCTCCCTGCGTGAGACATAGTTGTTGCAGGCTCCTCTCCGCCACAGAGGAGGGAGCAGCTCGGAGGCTGTTCCCTCCCGTCCTCATTCCCTTTGCTTTGACTGGCCCATCTACCTGGGAGTTTTTTTTTCTGTGGTGTGAATTTCCTCCTCCTCCTAGACATGGGGTGGAGGAAGGCTGCTGACATGGGGCACTGCTGTGGCCCAGGTGGGCTGCAGGGTGTCTGGGTGATGGGCTCGTGGGTGCTGTGACCAGCAGCTGAGGCTGCCTCTGACATTCCTGACTCAGCCTCCCTGGTGGGGTTTTAAAAGTTAGATTTGGTCAGTAGGAAGCATCAAGAGGGGAAATTACAAATACATAAAAAAAGGTAAACAACTTCCCCTCAAGAACCAGGTTCTCTTCTTGTAGATACCAACTTCAGCAGCTGCTCACAAGAGCAGCTCCTTCCCTCTGCTGGATGCTCACTCCCAGTGTGATTTTAGGAAGACAAATGAGGTTTTATACCAAGGCATAGCATGTCCATTTTCTCTGAAGGAGAGAGCAGCCCATGGCAGGACCAGCTCATGCCCAGAAGGCAGGTAGCGCAGCAGTGGCCCTGCAGCCCAGATCCCAGCTGCAGCCTGACCCATGACACGGCGCTGAGGGACTTAAAAGTTTCGGTTTGTCAGCGGGAGAAGGGATAAAAAGAGAGGAAACGAGGGGTGTGAGTGGCCCATCCGGGGAGTATTAAACTAGAGAACGGCAGAGGATCTAGTGGGTCTCATGGGCTCTGGGTACAGCTTTCCCCTGCCATGCGCTGCAAACCAGGAGAGCCGATGGACTCCAACCTACTGGTTTGTGCTGGGATGGCAGGGCCCTGGCTCGTGACAGCTGTCTCTTCCCTTTGCCCAATTAGAACCCTGCGGGGCGGCTGCCTGCTCCCACCACCTTGCAGCCATTGCTGGCCAGGGCGGCTGTGTTGCTGCTCTGCGTAATGGAGCAAAACATCCCGAAAGCCACTTACTCCTCATGTGCCACCCGAGGATGGCACGTCACCCCTGGCAGGGCGGGCAGCCGGCACAGACAGACTGAAGCATCCGTGCGTGGCGGAGGAGGGCAGGTGGAGCTGGCTCTGCTGCACTTGGTGCAGCTCGTCTGCCTGCAGATGTGCTGGCCCCTTCGGCACACGCGACTTATGGAAACTGAGCCAGACTGCGGAGGGCAAGAGCAGAGCGGCAGAGGCAGCAGTGGCAGAGCGGCATTTGTTGCAGAACAACCTGCACAGCTCCATCTGTCCTCGCATGCAGGGTGCACTGCAGACTAACACCTGCTGGCACTGCCACCGTCACCTCCCTGTGCATGAGCTCTGGTGGAGCAGCCCTGAGACCCTGGGTCTCCCCAAGGAGCAGAGGTGCCACGGGAGAGGAGGGCAGAGCTAGGCTCTAGCCTTGAATAACCTTCCCTGCCTGCAGATAACTCCAGAGTCATGGTGTTTTCTCAGGTTTGGAGGGTCACATCTTTGGTCTTGCAAGGAAATGCTCTTTTAGAGGCAAGAGATGCATGTAAGACATAGGCTGATTTGAGAAAGCCAGCAGACGGCATTGCAGCACAGCGCTGAGGGACATGGACAGATGCTTCTCAGTTTGGTGAGTCTCCCTGGATTGCTTGTGTTAAGGCTGCAGGGCTTGCCTGGCCAGTTTGTGTTGGAGGACTGATACGGTGCAATTCATCAGACCAGACGGAGATGTCTGCACCTCATCCCGGTCTCCACATTAGAGCCACAGTGGGTGAACCGCACCCTACAAGTGCTTATTCCTCTATGTGGACTGTGACTCTGCATGCCATGAGCAGCGCAGAGGCAAATGCACCTATGTGTCTCAGGCTAAGTGAAATGACTCTCTGCCCAGCAGAGAAGGCTGCGTGTCATCTTACACATATTGCAGCATGCCCAGCTGGTCAGGATGAGACCTTGATTCATAGGCACGTGTTCTGGATTTTAAGCATGTGATTATTTCCACGATAAGCAATGCTTCAAGCCCAACGTAGGCTATGTATGCCACTAAAGGAGGACTGGCAAGGGAGGTAATACAGTGACTTGAAATAGTGGCAAAATCTCTGCAGGGCACTTCCAGAGTGAGTAATGAATTCCAGCACCTATGGAAAAGCAGTCTCATTTTTCAAAAAGGTGGGACACTTGTAAGTCCTTGTGGCACTGGAGGACTCTTCCCAGGAAACAGGAGTTTTTATCCTACATGAGGGCAGACATCAAAGCAAGTGAACACCTGAATGCAGCACTGCACAGTTAGTGTGTTTACAGCAGAGTCCCTCAAAGAAGGGCACGTGGCACTGAACTGCATGAAAGTTTGCAAACAAGACAAGAGCAGTTAAAGTGAGTGACAGGGATGATGGCCATCTTTCTGGGGGTGAAGACTCAGGTGTGCTTACCTTGTAGAGAGCAGACATTGAGGCAGAGCCCACCACCAGGGCTATCCCAATAACAGAGTGGCTGTGAAATCCATCAGCGTACGTCATCATAACTATCCCTGCAATAGCAAATATAGCAGCCACAATCTGGTTGGAGACAAAGAAAGAAAGCAGGTATTACTGGACAACCCCCAACATGGAAAACCATGAGAGCAGCTTTAAATGAGGAGGCAATACTTCTGCATCATCTGCTTATGTGGAAAACAAGTAGCAAGGCCAGGCTGGTACCCACAGAGCCGATGCTGCCTCCCCTTGCAGCTTCCCTGGCTGCAGAGAAGGTGCAGGCAGAGCTGCGAGGGAGCAGCTGCCTCAGGGTGGGTTTGTGTGGCCGACCAAACTGCAGGGCACAGTGTCTCGAACTGAGCTGAAGCGGGAATTTCATCTCTGTCACTGAGCCTCCCCATCGGCGAGTCCCTGCAGCCTGTGCGTGACAATAATACACAAGCACTAATTCCCTGGTGTTTGCAGGAAAGGCTGAGTCCTGAGGAGGTTTTGGAGGAAAAAGATTTTTGAAATAAACAGGGAAATAAAACTTATGCAACTACTTTCTGGTTCAGACGTGTCATTTCAGAGACCAGAGAGAGGCTCCATGGACCACCCAGGCCCACAGTAACGCCTGAATGCTACCTCCCATCCAAAGGGAGGTAGCATTCATGAAGGAAAGGGATAGGCTGTCCCTGATTCAGCAGGGTCAGCAAGAGCCCTGGCTTCTCTGGGACTGTCCTGCCAGGTGCCTCAAGCCTCTCCAGGTGGTAATTCTGGGATGAAAAGGGCTTCCTGCATGCTCCATGCTTCCTCGCTCTGCAGTGGTGTGAGGGATGCCTTGCTTAGACCACATCCCCTTTGGCTGCAAGGTCATGATGATGCTTCTAAGGTGATTGGGATAAATGAGTTTATTTTGACCCATAGCTGGGTCAGTCCCAGCGAACTGTCCCCTCTCCCAGGGCCAGACCGGGATTTTAAGCCCCATCCACAGGCTGCGGCTATCTACAGATCCAAGAGCAATGGCCTCCTCTCACCTTTCCCATTCACCACCAGAGGTGCTGGGGTTCCTGTGAAGATGCAGGGGGAAAGCCTGTGTGCCAAGCTCTGCTGCCGCCTGATGAGAAAGCTGTGGTCAGGGGATCCCTTTATCAACCCTTTATCTTCCCTGGGCTGAGATGGACCGGTGCCAGGGGGCACCTATAAAGCTTCCACAATCATCCAGCAGATCCCTCCTGCACGCTGACATCAACACTTCAAATTTCCCCTAACAGAAAACCGCCTCATTTTTGCAAACAAAAGGGGATCAATTTCTCCAAAAGTGTTGCTGTAGAATGGCAGGGTGGCGTAAGGGTAGAAAAA
This sequence comes from Tauraco erythrolophus, assembly GCF_009769465.1. Lineage (NCBI taxonomy): Eukaryota > Metazoa > Chordata > Aves > Musophagiformes > Musophagidae > Tauraco > Tauraco erythrolophus. The sequence continues at coordinate 87,302,813 of NC_141466.1, read as the reverse complement.
AGCCCGTACCAGCAGAAGCTGACACTGCCCGGAAAATACAACTGCTAATAGCATCTCAACAAGAAGGGGCTTGAGTCTAGAAACTGCTGTACTGCTGCTCAAGATGCTGCACGAGCACAGCTTCAGCTACAGAGGGGCAGGATTTCCCCCTGCTGCTCAGCCCCTTGCATGGCCCAGCCGAGGGGCAGCACGTTCTGAAGATGCTGATTTATGACCTGGTCAGAGCAGAGCCCGGTGCAAGCTGCAAAGCTTGGGTGTGCACACTGCAAATCTGGGGAGGTTCAGATACAGCATCTTGGCCGGCAGCCCTGTCGGCATCAGATCTCTCCATGCACAGCTGTGGGGCATCATTTGTAAAGCGAAGCTTGGTGACGGTGTAACTGGGCCCTATGGTCCTCGAGAGGCTTCTTTTTAAGGCAAGGAAAGAAAAACTCCCGATGCATGGCTCTGTAGCAGAGAGAGCTTTTTCAGATAGGCAGGATAAAGGAGCTCAGCAGCACTCAGCAGTTCTATTGTATCAGCATGCTGGTGCTCGTCAAACAAAAATACAGACACTCTGTGTGGCTTCAGAAGCACAAGAGAAAAGGTCATCGAATGAGAGGAGCACGGGGCAGGTGCAGAACAAACAAAAAGAGATTTGTCTTCACCCAAAATATAATTCAGCCAAGGAAAGCTTTGCTGTTGCACACTGTGGATGTGAAAAGTTTACAAGGATAAACCCATGGAAGAAAAAAATCCATCAAGGACTATTAACTATAGGAACATCACTTCCATCTCAGGAAGTCCTTGAGCCTCAAATTGCTGGAGGCTGGAAAGTCTCATGAGGAAATATCATTATAGGCTTTTCCTGTTTAGATGATTTTTCTAGGTGTCCGCTACTGGCAGCTGCTGGAGCCAGGCTCCTGGGGCAGATGCATCTTTGCTCTGACTCAGTACGGCTCTCTGTAGAGTTGTGAGATATGTGGCTTGGGCTTAGATGAAAGATGAGGGCAACTCCAGCCCTTCACATCCCTTGTGCTACAGCCCAGGTGACAAAAGAGTGGTTGATACAGTGTTTCCTACAGCATCTGCTCCAGGCATGGCCATCTCCCATCTGTGATGTGTAGGGGCTTGTCCAGCTTTCACTGGAGAGCTGCGGGAAGACCACAACCACTCGCCAGCCTGTGGCAAGCAGCTGGTACCTCCACAGGTGCCGGCAAAGGAAGCCTGTCCGAGCATCCGCTGGTGGCAGCAGTTCCACTGCAGTGGAAACTTGGAGGGCACGTTAATGAACTGCAGAAAAAAAAGCATCCAGCTTTGCTTTCAGTGTCGGGGGCGGGGTGACTTCAGAGCACCTCCCAGGAGGCTGGGTCTCTGTCTGGTTGGAGAGGAAGACTACGATTGGGATTTGATAGTGTATCTATTTCCAAGTCCCACTGGCAGGTGTGCTTGTCTATATGTTACGTACACAGGAGGTACCTGTAAGTGATGGTTCTCTTGAATCTTGAACTGTTTTATTTACTGTAGCACGGAGGGAAACACTGAAGTCCAAGATCAAAGCAAATAAATGCAATCTGCAAACAGTTTTGCTGGGGCAGAAGTCCTTGCCTCTTCTATCAAGTATGTCACGAGCATCAGGTGAGGCCATCACACGCGTGGAAGACTTTCAGCCTGTCTATCGAGCATGTTGTTAGTGGCAGTGACAGGGCACCTGCACTGTGCCACGCCACGGCTACCGGCCTGCGGTTACCTGCAAATGCCTCAGCACCGCAGGGCTTGCAGAGGCAGCGCTTCAGGCACTCACAGCTTCATTACAGGTGTGTCTTCTCTGGAAGCAACACAACAGCTTGCAGACCAGTTGGGCCACGGCTCTGGGCACAGTGAAGGGAAAGGAGGAGAAATGCAACTTCGGTACAGGAGATGTAGGCACTTACACATGCCTGAGCGGCGAGGATGGGATTTTGTAGCTTGCTCTTGCATTTAAATTCCAGTCAAATTGTGATTTAAGCGCTTGCAGAGATACTAGTTGCACTTCTGAAGGCCAAGTAGGATACTTGCATGTGCTTAAACCCCACTGAGATGCTGCCTTTCTCACCTAGCCTCTCCTGCAGCAGACATGAACAGGGACGCCCAGAGCTTTGCTGTGGCGCTATCCATCTTGCTGCAACGCTGGAGGGATGGAGTAGGAATGTGGGAGGGGGTTCCTGCTCACTGCAGGGCAAAGCACTGTCCCCCTGCAGCCTCATCTGCCAAGTATCTCCTCAAAAGGTGCTTCTAAAAGGGTATGCAGCTCCAACACAGCGTGGCCCCGAGGGATGGTGAGCTTCAGAGCTGGCTCGCAGTCCCTAGGTTGCTCGCAGAGAAGCCTCACAGCTGTCCCTCCTCGTGGTTGCCAGTCCCAGGAAGAAAGCTTTGTTTTAGGGCTCATCCCGAGGCTATTGCCCAGCATGCCAGGTAGTACCACCCTTGACGTCTGCTGTTTTTCACATGAAAAACAGCAGAAAAAGGAGGTGAGGAGGAAGAAATGCATCTGGCCAGGAGACTCCACACTACATCCCTCTGCAGACAGAAGTGTCCTCCAGCACTCCCACAGTGGCAAACAAAGCTGAGTGGCAGCACTGCTGTGCTGCCCCATGCCCTGCCAGTAGGTGACAAGCGTCTTACATTTTATCACCGCTCAGGATGCCACATCTACCCAAGAGTGAATAGCCCAGTCCTCCTGCAAGCCCCTTTCCCTTGCACCCAGGCCCCTTGGTGGCCTGTCACTGGGGTGAGAGATGGTCATGTTCCTCCTTGGGCATGGAGGTGGCTTCTCAGAAAGCAACACCTGCCACCCCTTCGCAGTGCCACGATGAGGGGCTGAGATGCGTGGCAGGAGCATCACACGGCCTCCATTGCCCTGGCCCCTGCTCTGGGTCTCTGCTTTGCTACTGCTGGGTTTCCAGCAAGTCAGCCTTTCCCAAGGCAGTGCTGACTGATATGAAATGAAAGACAGCTGGACATGGCTGAGACCTCCACCCAGATCTACTTCCCTGCTGCCTCCAATGCTTCTGCCCCTTTGGGAAGGCGGGGAACCAGAGCAGGATTTATCCCCCAGCACGTCACCTGCTATGGCATAAAACCTAGCCTGGCTGGGAAGCTACTGGAGAGCCGCTGACCACCCTGGCTCTTCACACATGGCCATGGACCTGAGAGAGCACGGGAAGCATCTCTGCTCCAGTGTGTGCATGCTGGTGTGGTTATCCCTACACACAGGCTGACTTCTTTCCCCTCAGACCACAGCCGTATCCAGCAGCGAGAGGTGGCACATGCATATCAAGGAGCAAGCTGCACATGCAGGAGACCAGCGGTCACTTCTCTACACACCTCTTCTCCTGCCGTCACACCAGCACTACAGCTGACAGCACCACAAGATGGCTGAAGACTACAAAAATATTCTTCTTTTTCCAACCTTTATCAAAATGGCCAGCTCGTCCAGCTATGACAACAGCAACACTTCCCTGCCTCCAGGATCATTTCAGGATACTCTTCCTTTTGTACTCAAAACCCCAGTTAATTTGTTTTCAGGGTACGGCTACCTGGGCAGGTGGGTGGGCAAGCGCAGACACCAGCTGGCCAGGCAGGGCTTTTGGCAGGTACAACTTGCAACAATTCCCTGAGCAGCCTCTTCTTGGCTGCCACCACCGCAAGGCTGGCCAAGCTCTCCTGCCAGAGAAGAACGCTTCCCGAAAAGTTCACTCTCGGTTGCTCCATGCAGCGAGGGCTGACAGCCTCTTCTGAGCACTGAAAGCTTTGCCCAGGTGAGTGAGCAGAGAGTTTCCCAAATGGTGGGAGGAAAATAGGTATTATTACCATTATTGCTAACATAAGTAAGTGCCTCCTGGTGCAGCAAGGCAGGAGGGACCCACTGGTGCCTTTTCCTTGCAGTTACTCCTGACCCTGGCAGGACTCCCTTGGCCTCAGGGTGCTGGGTTACCTACCTGCCCAGCTCTGCTGCCAGAGGACACTGCATGCTGAGGGCCACCAAAACGGCAGCAAGGAGCTGTGGGGATTTCCGATAACACTCCGCCACCTGCGTGTGGATCTGTTGCCACTGTGGAGTGGACATTCACATGAGGTGTAGGACTAAGGGTGTAAGCAAATATTTGGGATGCCACCAGGAGAGCAGCCCTGGGGGAGCGGGCCTGCCACCCTGCTGCCTGCCTTTCTGCCTGTCCCTGTGCCTATAGCTGCTGGCTAGACACAAGTCCCATGCATTATGCCGATCCTCCACCAGCGAGGCACGCACACGCTTCAGCTGCAGGTGGGCAAGGGTAGCCCAGCTCTGCAGCTGCTGCTGACTGGGATAACTGGACATGGGTGCAAGGGATAACTGTGCCACCCTGCACGCCTCCTGCTGCGTGTAAGAAAGGCAAAGGCTCCATTACATTCCCAGGTTGGGACCACAAACGCATTGTGTGCTGCTGGGGCTTGAAGGAATGTGCAGTTAGAAACAACTAGGTCTGGTGCCATAGCCTGGGAATTGCCACTCAGAAGAGGCAGGGAAAGGCTGATGCATATCCACAGCAGCATGGAGACAGCAGCTATCCTTCAAGCCATGCTCTAGAGCAAGTTACCTCTCTTCTGAAGGAAAATGTGCAAAGGCAGCAGGCTGGGGGAGACTGGGGGCTCTAGGAGATCACAGGCGCCTGGGCAGGCTGCAGGGAAGGATGTGTCCCTGCTCCGCAAGGATTTCTACACCCGCTTGGCTGTCTGCAAGTAGGGTTCTGCTTGACTCGGCTGCTGGGAGGGAAGGGGAAAAGGAAAGGCAGAAGGGCGAGGGGGAAGAAGGGAGACAGAGATAAGGAGTCACTTACCCTCACTCCCATGAACCTGTCCCTCAGAACGATCCATGAAAGCAAGAACACAAAAGCTTTGTTGCAGCAGAACAACACGGAGACATCCGTAGTGTTTATTTTCTTTATTGCATGTAAGTAAAGGTAGTTTGTGAGTGTCCAAAGAACACCAAAGGGTGCTGCCTTGGTAAAAAACACCTTCAAAGTCAAGCCATTGTCTCCAAAAAATCGGCAGCACTCCCTAAAACAAGGAGAGAAAGGCAGCGTTATTACACAAGCCAGTCACAGTCTGCAGCAAATATACAGGTTTCTTTTCTTTCTTGCTCCTCTTCTTTTACTTTGTGGAAAGAGGGGTACACACCTTAAAGAGGAGAAGAAAAACAAGTTTCAGCATCTGCTGCAACAGCCGTACAAACGCATGAGGGTTGCAAACACGGAAGGGACAGCAACAAAAGAGCGAGGGAAGAAGTGAAGCCAGGAGGTGAAATTTCACCCTTGCCATGAGCACCCTCAGAGTGGACATCCTCAAACAGTGTGAGGTCATCCTCCTCCTTTCATCCCTGTGGGCACCGGGATGCCGAGGGGCCAGGGCTGCCAGCAAAGCCCCTTGCTCCCCATTTCTGCTGCAGCCACGGGATCCCAGTGCCCATCTGTGACCCGTTACACAGGGCTTGGAAGGAGCCTCAAGACAGCCCGGTTTGAGGTTTTTCCACCCAAGGGGTGGGACCTGGCTCCAGCCCCCTGGGCAGCAGGCGCAGGAGGAGGTGGCTGGAAGCTGCCCACTCCTGCTGGGGTGAGGACACGCACCAGGACATGGCACGGCGGCACCCAGGGACATGCTTGGTCAGTTGGGGCTGGAGCATGGAGTCAGGAGCTCAGGCATACGGCAAAACCTGCGGATGCCGCGAATTCTCAAGCTGGAGGCAGCCAGAGGAGTTATGGTCCTGCTGCAGGGAGAGGAACGACCAGCAGTTTGCTTGTGTCCCAGAAGAGCCGGCGGGCAAAAGGGGACAGCCTGGCCCTGCTGGCATGGCTCTGGGGAGGCAGCGGGGTCACCTCTGCGGAGGTGCTGCCAGGGGAAGCAGGCGTGCAGCCCGCCTCTGCCGGGCACCGGAGCTGGGGGCTGCCGGCTGCACTGCCTGCACGGCAATTCAACACGGCCAAGAAGACAGGCAGCGGCCGGCGAGGCGCGGGGTGCCAGGGGCAGTCAGCCGCGGTGCCATCGCCTGTGCTGGCTTTGCTTCCAAACCTGTGGAATCCCTGGGGCCCTGCAGTACTTTAATGAGGTGCTTTGACAAGTCGAGCAAAATTAAATTTTCCTGTGACGATGAATGCCAAATAGGTTTTCATTGCTGCCTTGAACTTCAAGCGGTTTGTTTTCTGAGACTGGGCGTGTGATGTTTATCATCTGGAGTCTGATGAAAGCGTGATTTTGATCCACTTTATCAGAAGACAGGGCTATGCCAGCTGATTACCTAAAGAAACCCATCCATGCTCTGAGCCTCTTCACGTTTCTCCCATCACTAACTCTACGTCTGCCTACAGCCCGCTCCGCTGCAGCCGGTACGAGGCTGCAGGGCAGAGGAAAAGCATTTTTTGTGTTTGTTGGGTTTTGTCACCTGCTAGTCTCTTGTAGCGAGTCATGGCTGTGCAGAACTTGCCCCTCTCTTGTGCAGAACTTGCCCATCTCTGGATGTGATGATCCTGGGTTTTGGCTGCTGCATGGAGACACTTTCATTTGAGCCACTGGTTCTGCTTGGTGTCACTTAGTATTACAGCCAGCACATCAGTGTCTCATGTCCTCTATGAAATTACCTGCTGGCAGCTGCCTGTTCTCTGCCAAACCTGTTAACTGCCTCTCGGCATCAGCAAAAGATCTACCCCTCTGCACCAGAAACTGTAGCCTGCCTTCCCACCTGCTGGCGCCGTGCAGGGCCGTTCGGGGACATGCACAGCACCGACAGACGCTGCCTATGCTCAGCACGTGGCCTGGATCTGCTCTCCCCTTCCACAAACGCTATACCCACTTCAAGTCTGGCCTTCAGCCCTGCAAAGCACTGTGTACCAGCCCCTTGCCACAGGGGAGTGCATGGGGATACAGAGAGACATTGAAAACCCCAGTCTCAAACTTCATTAGAGGCTTAAACCTGCTTCCCAAGACATCAGGTAGGGTTTGACTGCCAGGGTGTCACAGGCAGCCAGTCTAATCCTCTGAAGACAAAAAACGCAGGCAGAGTTTCAATTAAATGATGTTAAGTAAGATTAGTATGAGAGGGACAGGAAGGCTGTAATCAAATGAAAGGGAGAAGGCTAAGGTTCTCAATGACTTCCTTGCCTCAGTCTTCACTGGCAAGAGCTCCAGCTGCACAGCCCAAGTCACAGAAGGCAAAGGCAGGGACTGGGAGAATAAAGAACTGCCCGCTGTAGGAGAAGAAAAGGTTCAAGACCATCTAAAGAACCTGAAGGTGGACAAGTCCATGGGACCTGATGAGGTGCATCTGCGGGTCCTGAGGGAACTGGAAGATGAAGTTGCTAAGCCACGATCCATCATATTTGAGAAGTTGTGGTAGTCTGGTGAAGTTCTCACTGACTGGAAAAGGGGAAACATAGCCCCCATTTTTAAAAAGGGAAAAAAAGAAGACCCAGGGAACTACAGGCCAGTCAGTCCCACCTCTGTGCCCGGCAAGATCATGGAGCAGATCCTCCTGGCGACTACGCTAAGGCACATAGAAAATAAGGAGGTGATTGGTGACAGCCAACATGGCTTCACTAAGGGCAAATCCTGCCTAATTTGGTGGCCTTCTATGATGAGGTTACAGCATTGATGGATAGGGGAAGAGCAACTGACATCGTCTACCTGGACTTATCCAAAGCATTTGATACTGTCTCACATGACATCCTTGTCTCTAAACTGGAAAGACATGGTTTTGATGGATGGACCACTCGGTGGATAAGGAATTGGCTGGATGGTCGCACTCAACGTGTTGTGGTCAACGGTTCAATGTCCAAGTGGAGGCCAGTGATGAGTGGTGTTCCTCAGGGGTCAGTACTGGGGCCAGTACTATTTAACATCTTTGTTGGTGACATGGACAGTGGGATCGAGTGCACCCTCAGCAAGTTTGCAGATGACACCAACTTCTCGTAGCCTGGCTCCCGCTTCCAGAGGAGACCTCCTTATGGCAGAGGTTTCCCCATCCAGCACAGAGTTGTAAGGGAGCTTCTCCCCGAAGATACCCAGGGCTTTGGAGGGTGCTTCCAGACATGCACTCACATGGACAGCAAACCCCGTTGTCCAAAATGGGTGCACTGTTGAACTGCAGGCTCTTTGTGCGGATAGCAGATAGGTTAGGTGGCTTTCTTAGACCTGACACCTTCAGTAAAGTCTGAGGAGCATTAGGGGAGATGTGGTATGTTTTGTACGCCAGGATGACTATATACCTACCGTACAATAACCCTCTCACAATTAATTGTCTCCCTAGATTTGCTACTGCTTATTGGGACACTGATTTTTCCTTGGTGCCATACTGCAGCTTGTGAAGCCGTACCAGGAAGCGTTTGATGAAGAGAGTTGTCAGTGAGTAACAGTATATAAAGAGTTACAGGAAGCACAACAGGACTGTAATATAACCTACACTGAAGTCCCAAAACAGTCAGGGGATGAAATCACTCCAGAAAAACCAACCTTCAACTTTAAATATTTTGACAATATTTTGGACACAGTTGCTCCTCATGTCCAGTAATTTCAGTTTTGCCCGCAAGAGTACGTTATACCCAGTGAGCATCCTGATGTTTTATGGATACTCCTTGGCAAAAACAAAGCTTGTGATCTGTGGCACTCCAGACATGCCTGACTCTGCCAGGAGAGTCTACCTATGAATATTTTAACAATCTCATCTGCTAATAAAAATTCTACTTTTTAAGAAAGACAGACAAATCCCACCCTACCCGGAGGGCAGTCTGTAAGCATTCAGCATCCTTTGGAGCCCAACTCAGCATTGTGGACCCTTGTACGAGGCCGGACTCCAAGTCTCTCAAAGCCACAGGACAGATGGGGCGCTGGAGTTGGTTCCTTGAGGTTTTACAGGACAGACACTTGCAAGCCTGCCTGTCCAGGGCAGGACACAGAGGGAGCCCTCTACTCGCACCAGAGCAAACTGGCTGCCTCCAGTCTGGTGGGGAGATGGTAGTGGTGGTGGAAGAGCTGCTGGAGAAGCACCTTGCTCTGGCAGGGAGACCACCAGCCTCCTCTGGCTTTGACTGCTGGGGCTAGCAGCCAATCTATCTCATTTCCAGGATAAAATATGCATTCTACCTCAGTTTATCCAGGCTTCAGTGAGCTGGTCCTGCTGCACAGCCAGCTTTAGCTCACTTGGGGTGAAGACGGAGGGTTATCATATGCCTGGAAGCCGCACTTTGTTGAGTTTGTCTCTGGAACTAAATCCCTGCTGTGTGCTGATGTGGGCAGAGGTGCCAGGGGCGTGCTTTGCAAAGAAAGCAAGCAGAGATCCTGTAAACAGGTGCTCCCCTGTGCTCCTGGTGCTTGCCCTTGCCTGCCTGCAGGCAGCCCAGCTATGAGGAGGGGTTGTGCCCAAGGGGAGCAGTAGTTTTTAGCAGTACGCACTGTTTGCAAGGAGCTGGTACGGGCATACAGCGTTTGCTCAGCACTGCATCACTACAAATGCCTGCAACTTCTGGTGGCGAGCCCTATGCCCAGGCACCGTGACACTGGAGTGCGTTTTTCGGCAAGTGGAGCCCAGCAGGGCTGTGGTGGTGTGCACACAACCTCGACCCTGCCTGGTCCTCTGCGGGCTCCCTCTTCCTGCTCACACAGAGTGTGCACTGCTGCTCATCATCCCTTTGACTCACCAGAAAGCTTTCAAAGATCTCCTGCACCATACAATCACTGAGCAAGAGCCCCTGGCCTATCTTAAATAAAGGCACGATTAACAGCAAGCATCCTTATTTACTTACAGCATGTATACATTCCATGTACTTCCAAGACATTCATCTAGAGGAGGCCCTGAAGATGATCTGGTAGTTCCCCATGAGACAAATGTGTGTGCATGTGGTTCTAATAACCTGGCAGAGCGCTGAGTCCCAGGGACACAGAGTGACAGTGGGGAGCTTCTGCCTACTGACCTTCAGGTATGTACAAACAACTTTTTGTGTTTGAGCCAGGACTCCAGGATGTGTTCAGAGTCACTGGAGATGTGCATCCCTGAGCTGCCTTTGCTGCCCACTTTGGGAGGCACTAAGCCCTGGAAGAAGCTACTTCTATTTCTCTCCTTCAACTTTAAAAGTGACCTCAAGGGCAAGGAGCACAGACCTGGGCACCTCCAGCGCATGTCTGGAAGGAGAAATCCCACTCCTTGTGTTAAAAGAGAAATTGTCATCAAAGACTGACCAAACCTACTGCTATCCGTGATACCAGAAATCCTGCACCTGCCGGTCTCACCACCTCAAACTGAAAGCTGCCCTGCTGGTCACTTGCTGATACAGTTCCATTTGCTGGGTTCACCCTGCTTTGCCCATGGAGCAGTGGGACTTTGGGTGTGGATAATGGATGGAGAGGCCACAGGGAAATGCAGATGCAAAGCTCAGCATGCCCTGGCCCCGTGCGTCCCTGGGTCATGCTGAGCATGGCTCCTCCAGGGCAGGGAAGCCACACTGCAGATGTCCTGCAGAGCCACCCTGCTGAGATGATTTCCCCTCAACTCCATGTAATCCTACATGTGAAGAGTAAATTCCTACAAGTACTGGGCTGTTTCCAGATAAGGTGGCAGCAGACAGCAAGGAGCTTTGGCGTTGCAGGGCATAATGCCATGTTTTTGAGATAAATGAGCTTCCTGCATTATTTTCCTTGATTCTGCTGTCATAAGCTAGAGCTCCATTGTAATCACAGCAGTTGGTTTAAAAAATAAAAGCAAGATTAGCCATGGCGACAGCAAAGGCCTGTGTAAGACTGGAATGGAAACGTCAAAGGAAGGATACTGGAAGGAAAATGTACTGGATTAATCACTGCAGCAGCAATAAAGAAAAGCTTGCTCCCACTCCAAAGTATCATATCCGTGTTCACAGGTGATCTGAAGGCTCATGACTTCTGGGAGGATGTCTACATGTGAACTGAGAGAACTGCAGCCAGGTTACATAGGGCCCTTGGGAAGTGTTTCCAGAAAGATGTTACACAGTGGACGTGCTCGCCGGAGGGTGTTGCTGAGGGGGCTGCTGCAGCAGGCATCTCTGCTCTGTGCTGGGGTAACGGGATGGTGCAGGTGAGAACGAGGAGCACACGCTGAGCCTGGACACTCTCCTCTTCTTCAAGATGCAAGTCTGCACGTGTGGCATAAAGCCCATAAAGCCCAGCAGGGAGCAGAAGCGGCTGCCTGGCTTTCAGGTCACCTTCCCTCTGCATGGAAAGACGGCAGTGGGGACGGATGGAAACCTGCTTGTAGTTCTAAAATAAAGCAATGGGCACCACATGGCACAACTCAACCCACCTTGCTGCCGCTGTGGCACAAGATCCCTGCAGTAACAGCCTCCGAGCAGGGGTTAGCAAGTCCTGACCAGCACTGGCTGAGCTGCACATACCAGCAGTCCCCTCTCCCAAATGGGGATTCTGGTCCTCCGCCGCTTGCCACAGGGTGTCCTGACAATTTACCATGGCCTGATGGAGATGTGTAATGTCACTTGGGAATGGCACATAGCAGCTATGGCACTACAGGCACTGCGCTGGGACGAAAGATACTACAGAAAAGCCTAAGGTATAGAGATCTTCCTGTTTGTATTTTTAGTTCAAATTGTCTGCTGGTTTCTTAATATTTCATGTACTAGTTCTTGTTTTTCCTCATAATCTTTTTAGTGTATATCTTCATTAAGCCAGCAAACGGCAAATTAGCTCTGCCCCATTAGGCATGTCTCCAGCACAAGATGACTAGCAAAATACCGCCATCACTGAAACCGAGCATCCTCAGTGAAGTAAATCCAAATCAGTTAGTGCCAAAATTGCATGCTAAGTAAGAGTTAATCATATCGAAAGCAGGTGTTGCGGTCGAGTAAAACTTGCAAATAAAATATGATGGTAAAGCTCCGTTTTTTTTCCCCATTGAGCTCACAGTTACATGTTTAACACTATTCACCTTCCACTGCCTGTTTTGCCTTTAACCATTGCTAGGTAGTTGAGATGTTTCTCCTCTGCTTTGAACCTCGTGCAAATGAACATTGAAAATTCTGCCAAGGCTGGAAGGAACGCTTTTTGCTCCCATTTTGCAAAAAAGCTCCGTCTATGAAGAGGAAAGGTAGACAAGAACCAGAAAAAGCACATACAGTGTGCTCCCCCAGGCTGGAGGTTTGGTCTCTTGATACTCACTGCAGAACAAACCTATGCCAGAAAGGTTAATAAGCCATTGAAGCTGCGATTACATCTTTGGGAAAGATGCAGCAAAGTAGAAAATATCTGGGAGGAATATACATCCTAAGGGAATACTTTGCACAAGTCGGTTATTTCTCCTTTCCAGACTGTTAACTTTTGTTACAATTTTCTCGTTGTCATAGTGTTCATACTAAGCCTTCTCCTCTGAAGCAGGTTTGGTTCTCCTGTTGCTCCTAGCTGTTGATATTTTTTCTTTGTAGACCATGCTTCTTACTTTGACCTTGCAAGGTCTGTACGTGCAAATTGAATTTGGCTAAATTGCTCCTGATTTTCAGCAGAGTGAGCATCACCTCCCTGGAGCACAGTAAAGCCACCACCGCGCCAGTGAACCTGGCCTCTTGATTAGAGATTGGCAGGCAAAACATGTTTTGCTAATCCCTGCACTGATTAGGCCTGCGTGGAAAAATAATCTGCAGATGCGCTGTTAACAGTCATACATTTTCTGTTCAACGTACAAAAAAAGAGACAGGCTCGCAAGCCTGTTGCAGTGACCAAAAGCAAGGAAGACAGACGAGGTTCCCTGGCTGTTAACAGGAGGAAAAGAAACTAAAACCAAATTTAATTTCTCCCAGTGAAAAAAAAAACCCTAGGACACTTTTTCCTAATGGATCCTGTGAAGGTCATAGCATCTCTCATGCATCATGCTTAGAAGTGGAGACCGGTAGAAGACGGCTGTACAGATAAAAGACACAAGTTAAACCAAAATATTTCTCAAAAATACTCTCCAGGAACGTACATAATGTGTTTCCCAGAAAATAGGATCATGTCTCCAGCTCCGCTTCCCTCCACCTTGAGCCAGGGCTGACCTAAAGAGCAGTCATGACAAAACCAGCCTCTCAGGTGGGCGGATTTGCAAGCGAAGGGTGAGCTCTTGAAACCCATTTTACAGATGTGCAAGTTAGAGCATGGAGAGGTGAAGTCCTTGGGTGCTTGAAAGGGGCAGGATGAGGGCTGCCTGTAGGCTGCACCTTTGGAGAGCTGGAGCTTTGGTTATCCCTCATGTTTATTTTATAGCCAGCTTCTGTTACTTATCAAGACAGCCCCTGAGCAGCTTTTTCCTGAGTCACCGCAGGTTCACATGCCAGCAGAACAGTTGCACGGAGGCTCCTGTGGCGTGTCCCATAAAACGCTGTGAATAAATCCGCTAACCTCAGCACTTTGCAGAGAGGTGCCCAGGATTCCTGCCGTGGCTTTTATTGGCCTGCTGGTCGGAGGCAACAAAACCCATATACCCCTGCCTCCAGCTTTCCTCCCGTGCAACTGGAGCAGCTCAGGAAAGCTGCTTCCCCATGCTAGGAGGGCACAAGCTCCTTCTTGGCTACCATGGGGCAGAGGTCCGAGACCTGCCCTGGATGTGCCAGTGCCCGTTGCCTGCCCTGTTGCCTGTGCTGCCTGCTGAGGCACGCTGCAGCCTGTGGCCATTAGCCAGAGGACAGGGCCAGGGGAGCGGCCATGTCACTCCTCAGAGATGCCCTGTACTCATCCAGTCCGGTCTGTCCATGCTGGGGACTGAACTAGGGCTGCAGAGCCTGGCTCTTTGGTCTCTCATTATACCCTGCCAAACAGGAGACTGCAGCCTGGCAGGTAACATCAACCTTGGTTGTGGCACTGGTTTCTGGGCTTGAAGGAAAGGGTTGTCTCTTTTTTTTCCTGGAAAATCCCTGGCATGTTTCAAGTGGCTGTTTAACTAATACTGCCCATGGTAATGGCTGGTGATGGGGCACCATTAAGCTGTTTAAATTAATGGTGCCCCATCACGATCAGGCATTTTTTCTTTACCAGATCTGTGCCTGAAAAGAGCTGAAGAAATGCTTGGCTTCCGTCAGAAAATCTCAAGCTTGGAGCATCCTGTCCTTAGAAAGGACAAGGTAGCAAGTGCAGCCTGTCACAAAAGCACCATTTTTGCCGCCAATTTCACTGGGAAAAGTTTCTTTAATTGATTGCTCCTGTCTTCAGGGTCAAGTCAATTTGAGTGCATGTCTATAAATCTTGCTCAGCAGGAAATTCAAGCAGCAGGTCACTCACAGATCATGCCATGCTGTGCCATGCCAGCGTGCTGCTCCCAGCCCAGCCATGAACCAAGGTCCATGCCAAGTGCACCCACTCATGGCCATCACAGTAAGGATTTCACTCCTTTCCAGCATCCCTCTCCCATGCCATCCCTCCATGTGCCTGGGGCTCACGCCGGAGCAGGGTCCGCAGCTGAAAAGCAGAGTGGGTTGAAGGGCTGTGGTCTAGCCTGAAGCCCAGCTGTGGGAAGGTGGCAGACGGCAGCTGCCGTGGGGTGCGGGTGCTGCTCGCATGGGAGCTTTAGGGCTAGATATGGCCCCACAGTTACTGGCATTGGACCAGCTGTGAGGGGGCAACACTGCTGGTGGGGCTTCCCCCTACAAGTGAAAATGGCTTTTACGTTCCCTTCCTCTAGCACAGTTCAGTGGCATAATATGATACTCCACTGTAATGTATAATTCAAAACATTTTTTTCCAGCTTCATTTAAACTCAAGTGATGGTGATGTGGCTCACGGCTCTGCTGTCTGAGGTAACACAGGACCCAGGGACATCAGAGCGTGGAGGAGACAGGCAGGAGATGGGGCAGCACTACCCACTGCCAGCTCCAAGTAACTAAGGGCTTCCTTCAGAGGGGCTGCTGGGTGACAAGTCCTGCCCTGATCCCCAACAGCTTGTCCCACCACTGCTGACACCTGTGAGCTGCACCCGATGGCACCTGCAAGGAGCTCTGTGACTCTTCTGACCTTCCAGGTGTGGCTGGAATGAACCCCGGGGAGGGAGTCTGGAGGCTTGCGATGGGGGCAAGCCTGAAAATCACACCCCCTTCCCACTGCCTGTGCCCCCAGACAGTCCCTTTCAGACCTCCTTCCTGCAGGAAGGAATGGAGGCAAACTGCAGTCCACAGCCCCTTCTCAAGCTTGCGGGGGCAGAGAAACAAGGACCTGGCCAGGGAACACCAAACCTTGAAGCTGAGACAGGATGGAGAAGTTCCTGGTGTCAGGTACCCCACGCCTGCTTTCCTCAGCTCTGGGGGTGAATTGGTGCAGAGTCAGTACAGAGAGAAAGGCCCGAACTGAAGCTTAAAGCAACAGATAGATCTGGGGTTTGTCACCAAACCTACCTGCTTACATGATCTCAAAAATAAGTGTTCAAGGGATAGAGTAGTTTCTCAGAAATGGACGTTACCTAAAATAGTCTAAGGGCTTGTTAATGCCCATCATCGCATGCATATTTTTCTGTAAGCATGTTATTAATTGCAAGAAATGACCATAGGATTCAATCCAGTGTCCAGCTGCCACTTTTAAATGTCTGTGTCTGCTGTTGAGCATTACTTGTTTCTACACTCAATCTGGGGCTGATGTTCTGCCTTTAAACTTTTATCTGTTCTGGGAGTTTCCAGCTCATTTGCAGAAAACTCATTCTGATAGGTAATGAAATGAGAAAATTGTCTTCTCTTAAATGAAACAAAAAATCTCTAGGCTGATCCTTCTTCTCTGAACTAGAGAGACAGCAGCAATTGGTTTTGCTCAGCACTGTACACGTGCCAAACTAGGCATTTATACAATAAATGGTCTCAGGAAATGCTTAGCTATGGATTTACATAATACACTAGAATGGCTCCAAAAGAAGCAAATAATACAAATCTCACAAACCACCTGAATACACATTTTCAAGACAAGCCTTAGCACACACTCGGAAGCCTTAACGACAGACTGTTTAAACTAACATTTAAAAAAAAAAAAAAGTTTAAATGAACAAGACAAAACCATAGGAAAGATTTGCATACTGTAAACTGTCTTAGCAAAACACCGGGATAGGAGTCTCAGGCTGCAGGAGCACATGGAAAAGTCTGCAGCTTCCCCTGTGCAATTTGCTGTGTCCGGGGCACTAAACCTGTTCAGTTTGCCTCCATCCATTTCCAGTGAAGAGGAGGACTCCTAGGATGCACTCTACAGCTTTCACATATATGACTGCAGCAAAGACTGCAGGAAGCAGATTGCATTAGGATGAATATTTCATTTAATTTTTGCACCTGAACATGCTGCAGAATTTTGCATCTAGGTTGTTTGTTATGGGACCAGGACCACCAGCCACTCCTGATGGGACATGAGGGAAAGCGTCAAGGGCAAGGTAAATTCGAGCAGCAGCACCACTGCGCTGCTGATTCTTTAGAGGAAGAGCACTGGCTGTAGCAGTGCGAGCAGACATTGCAACAGATTTCCCAGAGAGTCACATCTGTCCACACATGGGGTGCATTATCACGGTCACCAGATGGTCCCTTGGAAGTCCCCCTTCAGCTTGCTGCATGCGGCAGGCTGGTGTCTGTGGGTCTTCCATCAGGCCAGAGGGGATGTGCCATTTTGGAAAACGCAGCAAGTATTGCTGGCAAGAAGCAGCTTTTAATGTGACAACATGCACTGAGCCATCAGACAGCTGAAGTTATCACATGATGCGTTATCCAACATTTTCTGCCTTTACACCTTAGAGATCCCAGAGCCTGCATTGCTTTATACTCTTCCAGATAACTGGTGTTATGCAAATAACATATTGTACTGTTGCTATATGCAAGCTCCAAACACCCAGAGACCAGGCAGACATCACATTTGGACACAGAGATGAGCTTTTTAGCTACGCTCAAGGACTGCTTCATGGAGCAGCTTGTTACTGAGCCCATGAGGAGCTGCAATGCTTAACTTGATCTGGTGTAGCGTGCAGGGTCAGCCCTAAATCTTAGTCAGAGCCCAGCAGAGCAGTGGCCAGGGAGTACTCGGACATGACATCTCCCCTCCGCAGCAGCAGCAGCTGAAGCAGGAAGGGGCAGCGAGGGGAATGAAAGCTTCACAGATGCCTGTGGACTACTGGCGTGTCCACAGTGCACACAGAGGGACGGTACCTGCCGTGTTTGGGGCAGGGCTGGCGGGTGAGCGAGAGGGAACCGGCCCATTTCAGCTGCAGGGTGTGAGAGAGGGAGGTTACGTAGGGACCTGATGTCATGTCCGAATGGAGTAAAGAGAAAGGACCATCAGGTCTGACAGTGCCATGTAAAGCCACGTGCAGGCAGGCCAAGGCTGAGTGTTAGCGGTTAGTGAGCTGCGTTAAAGCTAACGACAGTCCTTACAGAGTTACGGAGCAAAGTGACAAAATGAGCAGCAGCAAATTGCCAGACAGTATTTACCGAAGAGCTCAAAAAAGCCCAACAATGAAACAGGGAATTCCCAACAGGGATCTGTAACTTTGCCCTTAAAACTGCCTTCTTGCCCAAAGCAAATATCAGGTTGATTCTTTAAATCTAACTCAAGTTGTGATTGTGGCTGGCCATCCATTCTGAAGATGACCACTGCTGGCTAAAGACTGCACCGCATCACTTCTTCCTCCTCCGGGGTTTATCCCAGAGAGGTGAGGACAAGGGAGGCGCGATTCCAGCAGCACGCTGACAGCCAGGATGTTCCTCCCACTTGCAAGTACTTTCAGCCCGGTGGAATGGCAGATGAGCAGTGCATTTAAAGCCTGACTCCAATAGGATCGTTCCTGCTTACACCATGCACCTAATGACCGTCATCTGTAAAAGCAGGGCACTGGCTGCTCGGAGCAACTGAGTGCTAACAAATTTAGACCTTCCTGAGGATCTCCTGCTGCACTAGTTGGGTAGAACTGGATGAGTTTTCAGAGGGACTGCTCCCTCGGAGGCTCTTGCTCCTCACTTTTATCACAGGCAGCTGCAATCAAAAAGCCCCGCAGGACTGAGCTGTGCAGCCAGGGCACAGTGGCACCGCCGGCCCGCAGGGAAAGCCTCCCACCTCTGCAGGCATAGCTTTCCACTGGGCAGGGAGCAGCCCCGCTCCGGGCCAGGGGCAGCATTGCCCCAGTGTCCCCAGCACTCTCTCACCCCAGCTTTTGGGAAGGGCACCCCACCTGTCAGAGGAGCTGCTTCAGGACCCCTTTCCTCACCCAGCTGGGTGCTGTGCTGAGGAGCAGGGGCTGCGTCCGGGGCGGCCAGGGAGATGCTGCGGCACTGAAGTCACACTTGACTTGTGTCCTGCGTGGCCAGGCTGTCACATGAATGCGTTTGCTAATATTGGCTTTGAAAAGGTGAGTTAATATAATTTTTTTTGGAAAAAAACTCAAACCCACATTGTTTTTAATGTTACCTAAGCGGATTAGGCAATTCCCAGCAGGTCCCAGCAGTGTGGAGAGGCACCTCAAGCCATGTTGCAACACTTCAGCTACTGAAAAGATGAAAAGTCTCCCAGGGAAGGCGCTGGAAAAGGTGCTGGGAGCCTGAATTTGAGGTCCATGGTGACACTCTTATCACAAATTCACCATGTCAGTGCAGCCATCACCCAGCCAGCCTGTCCCACCTCGGCTCAGCAGCCGGGGGGGAGGGTACGGGCTCGCTTCTATTTCCCAGGGCTGTGCCGAGGTAAATGCAGACAAGCATTTGTGCGGCACTTGGCATGTGGTGAGGGACAGCATATACAAACTATGACAGAGAAAACCTAAACATTAGGCTCTCAAGTCTTTCGCTGCCGGAGTCAACATCGTCACTGCTCTCCGTCATCATCCAAAATTTCCATTGACGTCAGTGGATGTTCTGGGTGTGAAAGGCCTGCAGAGTCTGAAACTGTGCAGCGATCGCTTGCGGATATCTTAAGCTTGGCCTGATGTGATTTGTATCCGGCTTGTACTCTTCAGCTGTGACCTGAGCCACTTACTACTTTTTGGAGTAGCCAAAATGAAACTTTCAGGAGAAGTTGGCCAGCTGGCCTCTTGTGAATTGGATTTTTGTAGTGGTTGGTATAGGCAGACAAAAAAGCATGCAAGAATAAAATGTGCTTTCATAGTAGCTGATGTCTTGGCTTCTGAAAATGGAGAGGTTTCAGATCCATTGATTTACTTACAAGCACAGTGCTGACAGGAGGGGGATCAGTGCTATTGTGTCTCAGGAGAGGGAACGACCAAGACAAGGGGCAATACAAGGAGAAGAGAAATGTCTCAGTGGTAACACTGGCTACACAAACACCTTGAGAGACCTGTTACTGAAACCCATATATATATGTTTGAACATATATACATAGAATACACATACATACATACACTCCCATGCACATTTACTTTGGACCTTTACGCCTGTGGATTGTCAGAAAGACTCTGTATGAAGATACGGTTCCAGATGGTCAAAGCCCTGCCAGCCCATGGCCCTTCTCACTGGCGATGCCAGCCTTAGGATGTGTGCATAAACTATTGGCTCAGTAAATCCTCACTCCATAGCAGCATCAAGCTGTAATACAGAAAATGAGGGAAATAAATCAACCTCATAGCCTAAGTACTAATTGTTCGGCGCTGTGACAGGATACTGAGACAGCTGGGAACAGGAAGGCACGTGAGTCAGGAGATAGTGAAAGACACCACTAACTTGGCAGCTAGTCAATGAAAAGAAAGTAAGTTATACAAAAAAGAAAGCCGAGAGCTCGCTGACATAACAGAGAGGCTGACATTTACGACACACAAATTGCCCCTAGATGCATTAAGTAAACCGGGATATAGAAAGGAAATAATCTTCTCTAAATACTTGTATTTGTGGTCATTTTTAGAGTACCTTCTATCAAGAACAGATGAATCTTTTCTGTTTGAAGTTTGTTTCCGTTTTTAATTGCACTGCTGATATCCATTTAACACAAAACCAGAGCACTCCCTGACCCGAACTCTCTTACTCTCTGTCCTTCAGCAGTGTCATCCCAATCCTGCACACAGCAGTGCAGCAGGGAGGGCAGCGAGTCCTGAACGACCTGTGGAAGTGGAGTGAGGAGGTCTCGAGACACTGTGATGGCATCTATCCTCATCCCAGAGCCTCATTTAACAGCACCATTCGGAGCATAGTGATCTTCGAAAAGCAGTGTATGAGAGATTGAGAAACTCGGCAGTCTTAATGTCACATGAAGTGAAGGAGTACAGCTGATGAATTTGGTGCCAAAAGGGTGATGTTATAAAATACAACGTACAGCACTTCTGAGAGTCGTATTTCCAAACAGCTTTACTTGTTTTGACCTTTCTCCCAATAGGCTAGTCCTTCAGAAAATATGTTCTATGATACATTGCTGTTGCCGGCTGCATTAATTTTATGCAAGACCTTAGTATAAATGGTAAAAACGGAGTGATATGTGGCCCGAATTGCATGGCTTCTCTCTGCCTTACTGGAACATTTAGGTCTCTCAAGTGGTATACAATAACTGAGAATGGCTTGGAAATCAATTACCTGTTGTCCAAGAGAAATATGTAATTTTTGGCTCCCTATGTAAGCACTTTCTTGTTTGAACAGTAAACAGACGAAGACAAAAATACTGACACCCACTGTGGTTTTAATGGAGAAACTCTGTGCTCATGAAAAGTTAAGTAGATACAGCTCCGGTGAAGACCTGTGGGAACTCGTGTGGTTTGGATCTTTGAGAATATGTTCAACAAATGTTGGTCAAAAAGTTGTAAATTTTTATTTTCATTCAAATTGCAGTGAAACAAAATGCTCACTGACTGAAACAGAAGCTTCTGAAGAAGGCTACAGGTTAAAAAAAACTTTTAGGAAAAATATTCAAAGAGGTTTTGAAACTTTTCCATTTGAACATTTTAAGTGAAATGTGCCTTTTTAATTCAAAATGAATATTTACTATATCTATAGTGGAAAATAATGGAAGTGATCAAATTCAGCAGAAAATACTAAAAGAGAATAGGCAAGAATGTATTTTAGTTGAAAGGTGGTTTTATTTTCATTTTCCATCTGTGGATGCTCTTGGATTTCACCTTTCATCCATTTGGAAAAAGATTTCTTTTAAAATTTCAGAATGCCTCCTGGAAAAAGAAAATAATTGCCTTCCCAGTGTATTAATGACCCTTTATATTATCCCTTAAGAACTCTTCAGTGTGGCTGCATAAAAGGCACTGCTGACCCAAGCTTCATAGCCAAGGAAGAACTATGTCTTGACGTAGGGGAGTTTTCCTTCCAGAGCCTTACAATCTAGTTTATAATTATCTTCACAAATAAGACCCACAGGAGGAAATATTAAAAGTAACCATAAACCTGACTCTGCTAGAGAGATCATGCATGTGCTAGTTCAGGAGCCTTGTCTCTAAGGAATTTTCTCCTCCCTACTTTTCAGAGTTACAAAGGAGTCTGTAAAATTACAGGCAGTATTACATGAGGATCCTATGTAAAAGCAAAACTTTCTTGGAAGACTCTTCTCAAGACATATAGTACATACAGACCATCAACTTAATTTTCTTTCCGAGCACCAGAGGCAGGTCCAGAGGATGGATGTGAGCCACATTTGTCTTTGTCTTCTGGCAATCTGAGGGGTCTACATCCTCGTAGTTCTTTTTTCAAGCTGTTTTTATGCCTATGGATTGATGGGCCACTCACTCTTACATGGTTCAGAAGCTGAATCTCGGTTTCATGCTCCATCATTCTGCAGGCCATGAGGTTTCCTCCTTTATACCCTCCAAAGAAGTGAGGAAGACAGCTGAGTTTCACACTGGGTACTTCCTCCAGAGAGGAAGCTGAGCTATCACAGAGCAGTTTTAAGAACATGCTTTGTCTCTGCTCTTGCAGCTCAGAAAATTTCCAGCTCCTTCCATCAGGTCCTTGCAACTTCGCAGACACTCCAGGTGGAAAGCCCTTGACAATTCAGAATTCTGGAAGATGGTAACCCTTGCCTCTCCTCCTCTGCTGAAGTCAGCAGCTTCTGTTTCCAAAGGAGTTACAGAGCTTTCTCTCCTTGAAATCATGTGTTTGCATGGGAGAACAGGCTGCCTATGGGCTGGATATACACAGGGAGTAAAAAGTTGTCTCCAGAGATCTGCCAGTAGCAGACACATGCCCATATGCATCTTCTCTGGGATGCGGCCAGTGAGAGAGAAGAGCTATGAAGCAGTCCCTCAGACAGCAGCAGATGCAGATGCCCCCCAGCTGTGGCAAGAATGACAAACTCCAGCAGAGCCTTGCTTGCTGATGCTGATGAGAACTTGGGGTCCAGGACCAGGGAAAACAGTGAACGATACCCCAGATTCAAAGAGCCACAGTGACTCTGTTACATATATCGTTGTACTGGACCGATCAGGTTTTTAAAACTGGTGTCAGCTGCCAAGGCTCATATGAATTCCAGAATGGCGTAGCTTTATTTGCCTCCCTGGCTACTATTGGAAGCATGGGGTGGCACATATGTGGGTCACCCTTGTGCCCCCACTGTTGGCTATTAGAGCAGCCACATTTGGCGTTCACTTTTCTTCCAGCTGCTGTCAATGTCCTACTCTGGACTTTTCAGCCAACAGCCTCATTAGAAACAAAATAAGAACATAAATACCTAATGGGGTTATTAGTCCTTGATTGTTTCATTCAGAATGAAGTAAAGCAAGCGTGACATTAAAAAGAACAGAGAAGAAATAGAAGGGGAGAAAGAGACATCAGATAGAAATTGATTCGTTCTACAAGTAAACAAAGAGATTATGGCACTGAGGTGATTACGCTGCTTAGACGTTATAAGAAAATGAGATCTATTTGAAGTCCCTGGAAAGACCAGAAATAAGAACAGTGGTGAGGGATACTCAGGAATTTGAAGGAAGCAGAGCTTAAGAAGGTTTCAGATTTGCCAAATTTAAAAAACAGACTCCAAGTTGAGATGGTGGAGCAAAACGGCATTTGCAACTAAAACTTGCTGGAAGCCGTGACCACCCCTCTGGATGGTATGCTAGCCATTATTGTTTATGTGTTTGGATGGGTTACATAGCTGTTTTTCAGAGGTCAGGTAGAAATTCGCTTTGAATCTGAAGTCTTCCACAGACACTGTGCTTCAGAGTGCTGATCTGCACGTTATAAAAATGTTAAATTATTTATATGAAATATTTCGTATTTTTAAGGTTTCACTCTTATGTGATAAGAGACGGCAGAGCATCAAAAGTCTCTGTCTGGAGACTGCAACAGAAGTAGGAAAATACAAAGGAGTAGGATACTGTCATTACTGTGCATGTGTGGGGGATGTCAGTGTGGTTTGGATCAGGCTGTTACAGCACACACTGGTCTCCTTCCTAGTGACATTTTTTATGTACTTGTTCTTTTTCTTTTATATTTTTATTGCCTACTAAACAGTTTCTTTTGGCTCTGCTTTGTGTGATCCTCAGTGCAAAGAAAACAGCTCTGTTCAGAGGAGCACTTTGAAAACTGCCCTGATGAGGAGCGAGCTGGTGCCTCGCTAGCATCTAATGCACCATGCTGATCTTGGCTGTGAATCCACAAATGAGATTTCAACCCAGTCATCACTGCAGGTACTGATTTACTTTGTGAAAGACTGGAAACCAGAAAGGAGCCCTTATCTGCGACAGTAATAACGCAGGAACTTTTTGGAACAAGATGCAGAACTTCTGAGTTAATGAACTGGAAAACCCATCTGCTGGTCCAAATGCTATACTCCTGTCTTCAGCATCAAAATTACTGAAATAATAATACAACGTAAGCCTTCCCCTCTGCCCGGTCTGTGTCAATAAGGCATTCACTCAGAGGTGCCTGTGAAGGGACAGACCTGGACCATACAGGAATTACCAGCCTGGGTCCAGCCAAGCCCTGTCCTGTCTCCAGCAGCTGCCAGCAGTGGAGGCACTCGGGCACAGCACACATGAAGAAATCTTCCCCCCAGGACACCCTGTCACTTTCTTGTCTTTCTCTTCCTGCTCTTCCACTTCATCCATCTTGTCTGTATTAGCCATGCACCCTCACTCAGCCTGTAAGACAAGTGTAGCTCCCTGCAATTGAGGAGCAGTGAGAATAAATTACCATTTCATTAATTAAAGCGCTCTGAACCGCTTAGGTGTAAGTGCAGAGCCAAAGTACAGCTCTATTGCCATTGACAGAATGATACGAACAACTGTCCTATCCTGCTCCTGATCATCTGCCCAGCTCAGCTTGGATTTTGCCAGCCTTGGGGAGGGTGCTGCATATGCCTGGTCTGCCAGCCAGCCCTGCCAAGTTGAGGACCTCTTTCTGAGACAAGGAACCACCCATACCGGGTGCTGTGATGGCACTGGGATTCACTAGGACTACATCTCCGGAGAGAAAACCGTACAACTACCTTCTGGGAATTAGTGTAGCAGACAGAGGAAGAGCTAGGATTATCCAGAGTGGAGATACACTGTTTAGCGAGAGCACCTGGAAGACTTGCGAGAAGAGTGCTTTGACGTTTGAACAGCAAATACTGACTGCTGACAGTAAACTTGAGGTGACTCAGGAACGTGGTATCTGGATTTGTCTCAGAAATGTGACTGTGACATTTGAAACTGCCAAATGAAAATGACAGCTTTTAACCTGGATTTCCCTTAATTGGAATAGACCATGCATTTCATGTTAGAAATGTTCTGACCATTATCTGCTTCTCTGTTTATTACATTTTGATGTGCCTCTGGTAATGGCTTTAATAAAGTGTCTGGAATAGAGCCTTTTAAAGAGTTTTCTTACATTTAGATGCTCAGATACCATGTGATTGACTGTAGCACAGATGAACATGCTTTTATGATAGAGGGTTTCTAAAATAAAACTTAAGAATATCAGGAAAGATCCTTGCCTACTGTAACTTGATTTAGGGTCCCCAAAGTAATTTCTGTTCTTTGACTATTTTTGACTGTAGGAATCAAATGCCTTTGATCTACATTAGCTAAGCGTGCAGCACATCCATTTTTGTAGCACTCACTTTTGGCTAAAATGAAAGAGCTCTGTGACATACAGCTGCAGTTTATGGCATCTTCCTGGATTTAATGGGTAGAAGGAGTTACAGGGAGCGTGGGACTGTGATTTTCTAAGCGAGACGGTGAGGGCTGTGCAATGAGCCTCCCTCCTGCTTGCTGGTTCTGAAAGCCGAGCTGTAGTGAGGACAGCTGAGTATTTGCCAGATACGAAATTACCGGGTTCATTTGTCTTCCACCTTCTATTCCCGTGACATGCTTATTCCTTCCTTCATTTTGGAAAATGACCTTGTGATCCTTACTTCCAGGATCACACTCTGCTTCCAGAGCAGCTGCACAGACAGCAGTGAAAAATCTGCTCCCTGCTATTACAGGGCAAAAAGCGCAGGGTGTCCTTGCAGCAGGAGTGAGCTCCTGCTGAAACCTTGCAGCTTGCCATCTAGGAGAGAATTGGACTTTATCTAGCCGGGATTAAGGCCTGCCTTGTGGGTGTGCCTGCTCTGTCTTTTTTTTTTTTTTTTTTTTTTTTAATAACAGATTTATAAAGTCTGTGACTATAATTGTAAAATGGCTTTTCTGGCCCTCTCCCAGATCTGTGGCTCCAGAGGCCAATATCAGAACGTGCTACATAATTTGGATTGGATACCCTTTGGTTGCAGTTATGGTCAGTGCGATTGCAGCCACGTACAGTGGATTGCTGGGGAAGTGAAAATGGTTAGGTTTATAGCAGAAAGCACGTGAGGAGGAGGCACAGGGCTGTTCTGAGAGTGGTTAAAATCAGAAATCAGAGGAGAGGAGCGTAGCTAGCTGGCCTGTCTCGGTGTGCCTGCGAATCCTTACACATGCATAGCAGGGGGTGTTGAAAAATTTAACAGAATTACTGCTGGGGATGCATCACAGCCTACATACTCTGTAAGCACTTATCTCAGTTTAAGTTCAAACATAGATTAATTTAACAAGATAACTTCTTGGCGTTATCTGCAAAAGCAGGTTTACATCTTTCTAAGACTCATAAGATTTCTTTCAGCCTTGGATTTTACAAATGTCTTTTGGTTAAGCCGGTTCAGCCATGCTGGGCTCAGTGCTGCAAGCTTTCTGGGGGAGCTTCACAGTGAAACTTGTCATTTGCCTGCTTCTCACATAAGGCTTCCTCTTTCAGTGCCAGTAATAGGATCTGGACATCTTACATTATGTTCTGACATGAATGGGGTGAGATTGCAGCATTATGTTGGCAGAAAGTGGATCTCAGGCAGAAGAGGAAACAGGCCTTTTGAAAATCCTGGGTTTATTCTCATCTATAAGGACATTGGTTATTTCTTCCTTCTCATCTTTCAGGTTGTGCTACTGCATCATGCACTGTTTTTCTTAGGTTTATGGTGAGGTCCATGAAGGGGTGAGAAAAGCATCACCTCAATGTCCTCATGTTTCTGCCCAACTTTCCCTTGGCAGGTACCATAGACTACAGCCCTCCTCTACAGGGCCCCAAACAGTAGCAGCAGAAGTCAGCAACCACCAGTAAAATGAAAAATAGCAGATTTTAGCAGTTACGTGCCTCAAGCCCAACTGCAGGCTCTGTGACACAGGCGCTGTTGGAAAAGCACCGAGCGCAAGCTGCCAGTGCGGCTCAGGATTTGCTGGATGCTAATTTCATACATATATTAAGCAATAAGGATACTTACATGGCTGTGTGAGCTAGGCAAAGGAGACACAGGGTTAGATAATGGAGATTTAATCTAGCATGCACACTAGGAGAGGAAGGGAATTAGAAGTCAATCAATAGAAAACAAAAATACATGAATGAACAGTTCAGCAAGGAAAACGTGTATGGGCTTGAGTTAAGCCAGCGCCAGACCTGGGAGGAAGAATAAGACAAAGAATAATACTAATGCTAAGTCTCCTTATTGCTCATGGCATCTGAAGAATGTATAAGATGATGGATGCGTTAATTAGCTCACTGCATCTCAGTAGCTGAAATAGTCGGTAGGTGGGCTGAGCCATAAACCAAAATATTCCCAGCATGTGAGAGAGGTTGAGCAGGCAGCTTCAAGATTATATGGGAGAAGGGAGCAAACAATGTCAGCTGCCCAACAGGAAAACATGGAATAATACCTTGAAGATATATAGTGGAAAAAAAATCTACCTAATGATTCTTGCTCTTTGGTTTTGATGTGATCAGGATCAATAGCACATGTAACAATGAGGATGAATATATCAAGTTTAGGTCACATGGTCAATGCATTCTTAAAAGAGTGTTTTCCGTAATTATAGACAATAATTTGTGAAACAACAAATAAACTATTGTTTTACTAAGTCCCCATATCCATGTTTACTCATGTTCACTGCCAGAATGGAGTAATTGTGTTTTATGTGAGGCTGTTATTAAAACTTAGTGCATCCCTGGAGATATTAGAAAATTGAGGTTTATGTGTGTTAGGAAATGGCTTGCAATCACATTTAATGTATACATAAATCATCCTAGAAAGTAAACCAGCAGAGACAAATGATTTGGTGTTGATGAGATTCATTAAATTTCTCATGAGGATAATATAAAAAGAATTTGACAAATAATCCATAGACAGCACAAATGAGCAAGCTGCAAGGAATTACTGGATTTCTCCACCTTCACACCGAAATCCTAGGAGGATCATACAAAATTAAAAACATAAATTCATATTCAGGTACCTAACGCACTGTCTTTGCCAGTGGGCTGAAGACTGTCACCAACCACTGATTTCAAAAGGAATTACGGGTGATCAAATTCGGATTTTAAAATAGAGGTAGAAAGATTAAGCACGGCAGCTCTTGCCCAGGGCATCACCCGTGGTGAGATTCCAGCCCAAGAGAGTCGAAAAGCCTTGCTCAAGGGAAGTTTTGCTTTTTGGACATGAGGACAGTATCTCCATACAGCTGTGGAGGAAGGAGGATTTTTTAAACCACAAACTAAGGATTTTTTAAAATTTGTAGGTATATGGAGAATGAAGAGGGCTGTCGAGGGCATTCATTGTACACTGAACATGAGTGGGATGGAAAGCAGTGTAAATGGAGATGAGAGCTCATCCCGCAGCCCGATCCCCCCACACAGTCAGGGCTCTGCCTGGGGTGAGGGCACTCCCGGGTGGCCGTGGGGCCGATGACAAGCCAGCCGGGGCAACCTGTGCTGCAGACACCGCTGTGCTTGCGGGCAGGCGAGCGCTGAGGGTGCCTTGTCTCCCCTCCTGGGACTCCAGCTGTGTTCATTGGGGAGGAAGGGATCTTCAGAGCAGCACCAAGCAGCACTTGCAGACAGATGCTTGAGAATAAGCAGCCTTCCTGTTGAGAGGAGGCAGGTGTCAGCTCCCTCAGCAAACAAGCTGGGGCCTGATCCTGGAGACTGTGCTTTCTCACTGAGACCCACAGCAAAAAATACATGCTGTGCAAGGGGATTTTTCCACCTCAGTCGAGGGCACGACCCCACATTCACCTTAAAGCTATAAAGCACAAAATCCGTGGTTTCATTTTCCTTTCTTTTTTCAATAGTTTGTATTTTATACGAGAGCTCCTGATCTGCAGGACACTGCATGAAGACTGTCAAAAGTCAAACAGCCTGCTACCCCATTGGCATATCCCTGCTCTTGCAGGGTGAAGGGGCTCAGCACGTGTTTTCAAATAGCACATATATACACACACGTATATACACATGCATACGTATGTACACACACATACACATGTATACAACCATAAGGAGACATCTCCAACAGCTTTCACTACTGGTTCACCACTCCTCCCAACTGAGTTATTACAGTTTCACCACAGTCTTCAGTAAGTAGAGAATCCTCAAAAATCCTCAAAAAAAAAAAATCCTCAAAAAAAAGCTACCCAAAATATCTTGACACTCGACTGAGCCTCAGTAAGTCACTCAGAGCCACAGTGCCCTGCGATATCCCTGTCCAGCCGCCCTGATGTACGCAGCACAAAATCTGGCTCGTTTTACTGTAACTGTGTTAAATTTGGCTCTGTCAATACTGCACCTACACGACTAGAAAAAAGAGCTCCAGTGGCTGGCTGGGCTCAGCCCTTTCCCAAAACTTAATGCTCTGTGATGAAACAGAGAGAGAGAGAGAGCAGTTACTCAAGAAGCTTAAGCTCTTGAGAAAGAAAAAGATGTACTGAACAGTAGTTCATATTGCTACTAATTTTAGTGTCACATCTGAACTTCTTTTCAGATTGTTTCCTGGGAAGAGTGACAAGAACAGCAATGCAGTTTCAGCCTTTGAGGGGAAACTTTGTTCAGAAAACCGGTGAAGGCGATGCCTGTTTTGCTACCCTACTTTCTTCTGGATCCCTAGCAGAGAGAGTGCCACTCCTGCAGCAGAGTGCTGTTCTGAAAGAACTTCACCAATGCAGGTGTGCAAAGCACCTCCAAGGTGCGCAGGGCTCTGGGTGGCTGGGGACACCAGCTTAGTTACCTCCTAGGGTTGCTGGCTACTTTCCTAGTGCTGGAGAGCTAGTCAGCTTTGCCATGCCCATGCTGGTGCTACCCAAGAGGCACAGCCTGCTGAAATTTCACTACAGAATCATCCATGCTTTTCATTTAGTAGTGCTGGGCTAGAATGAGCAGCTCTAGTTGCTGTACGAGAGCATGGGAGAGGCACGAGATGTGTTGCGAAGACTAAGGCAGCTATTAGGAATGAGGCATACTGAGGATGACGGGGACATCAGCATGATTTGTATTAAGTCTAACGGAAAAATCAATTAATTCATTCTCAGAGAAGCATAAGATAAAAAAGGTGCATCAACAAATCTTGTCCGGTCAGTGTTGTTTCTGTCTTTAATTGCCAGGAAAAGAGAGCGCACCAGAACATGAGAGCGGTTACGAACCACATCCCTGTGGATGTGGATTTGTGGATGGATTGACCAGGTGAGCATGCACTTAAACCAGGACATGTCTTTCAGCTGTCTGCACTTTGTCAAGCATGGAGAGACTGTGTTCAAAGCCTTGGGTGAGCTGATCTGTGCTAATGAGCTTATCTGCAGGAGCAGGTTAGATCAGCCATGATAAACCTCATTAAGATAGGCTTGCATCTCACCTGCTGCTGCTATATCCTCAGCGGGTCTGTGTGTGTGGACAGAACTGCTCAGGCTCCACCTCCTCAAGAGCCTCTCTTCTCTCAGAGGTAAAGTGCCTGCTGGAAACCACATGTAGATGTTTATGCCTGTTTGCAGGTTGGGGCACATGTCTCAGCCCTTTTGTGGATCTGACACCATGACAAACCCTGCCCTTCAGGAAGGAGTGCCATTCAGCATCACTGAAAATCAGTACCAGCGACTCTAAACTCCAGTAATTTAGTGAAATTAATTATTAAATATATAGAAAATAACACAAGCAAAGAGTCAGTGGGATTTGTTGATTACTGTCTTCCAATTTGGTTCATAAATATTGCTGGGGAACTGGGAGCCAATTTCTGGGAGCCAATTTCTGTTGACTTACACCAGTCCAGATTCTCATCTTCACCGACCCCAAAGCTGCACGGACATGAGATATTTTTGGTTTGAAAGGAGTGTAAATGAATTGAGAGTTTGGCTCATGGGGTGAGGACTAGATAACATGATGACAGAAGGGCTTTATAAACATTTATTATTCAAAATCTCTTCTGCAAATGCGAATACGCCTAGGCAATTATCTCACTTTAGCTGCAGATGGGCAATTTTGATGCAATTATTATGCACCTTCAGTACTACAAAGCTTTCAGTGCCATTCCTTTTGAAAACGTCTGAATTAAACAGAATGACAAAACTAATGAACTATTGCATCTTTTTCCTGTCAGCTGCACAACATCTATTAGGTGCCATCAGCAGGCTTCATGCGGAGGAGCTGCGGAGCTGGGTGGTCAGGGCTGTTAGCCCAAAGGCATGCAAATGCCAAACACCCACTGAAGGCAAACCCATCTGTAGCCTTCAGTAGCTGAGTGACTTGAGGAAGGATGATTTGCCGTTGCACATTCGGATCGTGACATGAGATTGATTCCAGGACGATATTTGTCATCTCTCTCTTGAATTTCCCTAATGAGATGTTTATACATGTGCCTAAAATCCGTGGTTGTTTACTGTTCTGCACTAGACAAAGGCTTTTTGGGTAATGAGACTCCAGATAACAGCAACGTAATAGTGGAAAGTGTCTGAAGCCACACTGACAAAGAGAACAGTTTGTTTTTAGCACAATTGCTATGGAGGAAACAACACTTGTCTCCAGTTTCTCGAAACTACTTGTGTCTGGCTTCTTGCAGCAAACATATCTGGGAAGCCAGCTGTTTTTTCTTTTTTTTTTTTGGAGTCCTTAAAACAAAACAAAGTTCAAGAAGTATAAAGCATCAGACAACATTTTGCAACTTGCTAGCCAAAAGTAAGGTCCACAATTAACTATACATATAACTGGTAAGATTTTCAAGAGGAATGTCCTCATTATGATTCCTGTTTACCTAAAAATAAAGCCAATTCTATGCTCACTTTTGAAAAGATCCCCAGAAAATATCTTTAGCAGTTTAGTAAATTTTATTTGTACATTCATTCATGTTAAGAAACAAATCTGTTAACACATGAAATAGCTGTCGCTGGTATGATTAAATCTTCCTGTATCGGGTTTGCATGGCAAGGTTTTGGTAGCGAGGGGGCTACATGGGTGGGTTCTGTGAGAAGCTGCTAGAAGCTTCCCTTTAGTCTGATAGAGCCAATGCCAGCCGGCTCCAAGATGGACCCACTGCTGGCCAAGGCTGAGCCCATCAGCGATGATGGTAGCATCTCTGGGACAACATGTTTAAGCAGGGAGAAAAAAAACCTGTGGAAAAGAGAACTGCAGCTGGAGAGAGGAGTGAGAATACGTGAGAGAAACAGCCCTGCAGATACCAAGGTCAGTGGAGAAGGAGAGGGAGGAGGTGCTCCAGGTGCCAGAGCAGAGATTGCCCTGCAGCCTGCGGTCAAGACCATGATGAGGCAGGCTGTCCTCCCACAGTCCATGGAGGTGAACGGCAGAGACCCACATGCAGCCCGTGGAGGACCCCATGCTGGAGCAGGTGGATGTGCCCAAAGGAGGCTGTGACCCTGTGGGAAGCCCACGCTGGAGCAGGCTCCTGGCAGGACCTGTGGATCTGTAAGAGAGGAGCCCACGCTGGAGCAAGTTTGCTGGTAGGACTTATGACCCCGTGGGGGACCCACGCTGGAGCAGTCTGTTCCTGAGGGACTACAACACATGGAAGGGACCCATGCTGGAAAAGTTCATGAAGGACTGCAGCCCATGGGAAGGACTCGTGTTGGAGAAGTTCGTGGAGAACTATCTCCTGTGAGAGGGACCCCACGCTGGAGCAAGGTTAGAGTGTGAAGAGTCCTCCCCTGAGGAGGAATAAGCAGCAGAGACAACATGTGATGAACTGACTGCAACTCCCATTCCCTGTCTCTCTGTGCTGCTCAGGGGGAGGAGGTAGAGAAATCAGGAGTAAAGCTAAGCCCAGGAAGAAGGGAGGGGTGGGAGGAAGGTGGTTTAAGATTTGGTTTTTATTTTCTCATTACCCTACTCTGATTTGATTAACAATAAATTAATTTTCCCCAAGTTGAGCCTGTTTTGCCCATGATGGTAACTGGTGAGTGATCCCTCCCTGTCCTTGTCTCGATCCACGAGTCTTTAGTTTTATTTTCTCTCTCTTGTCCAGCTGAGGAGGAGGAGTGATAGAACAGCTTTTGGTGGGCACCTGGCATACAGCCAGGGTCAACCCACCACACTTCCTGAGATACTCCCGAGTGACTTTTCTGGACCCCTATAACTTGGATGGCTCTGTGGCTGCTGAGCTCTGGAATATCCCACGATAAGAATCCACAGCCAGCCACAGGACTCAGCACATTAGCAATACTACACTAAGCATGCTGTCCAGTCATGTAGGATTTACTCATTTAGCTTAGCTCATAGAAGCGCTAAAAGAACTATATCGTTCATGTGAGTGCTACGTTTTAGCAGAGCTCATGCAATCTGCTCCCACAACACGCTACGTGACCCATCATATACGAATCCCAAGTAAGCACTAACCACTCTTTCAGGCTCCTCTTATTTTTCTGACTCCTGACAGCCCAGTTGCACACTGTTAGAAAGCTCCTCCACTGTTTCAGAAACCTCACTTGTTGTTGATGTCACCTAGCTCTTTTCTCACCTTCTCCGAATCACACATGATTTAGCTGACCTTTATCATATTCCCTATAGTTATCCCTTTTACACGATGAAGAGTACAACTCTACTAAAAAAGCCATGTGGAACTTGGTAAGGCAGAAAGCAATGGCATTATAGGAATTACCTGGAACTACAGAAGAGCATGGTTGTTTAAGTTGTTTGAAAAATCTATGAAATCCATAGAGCTCTTTGTTAAATGCTGCAAGACTTTCAGAGAGTTGGCCTTAATTGCTAAAAATTTCATAAGTAAGTGCAGGTCTGCAGGTACGTTAATGGAAGGCAACTGATCATTTGGCTGTACGTCATTGTGGGATACTGTATCATTAGTATATCATTCTGGGATACTATTTTTCAACATTAAGTTTTTCTACTTCAGTTCTGCAGAATCCAGACATTTTTTAAAAAATAAATCAGTGGAGTAGGGTGAATTTCAGCCTGGTCAAAGCCTGAGTTCTCGTCTGAAAGAAGGAAAGACAAAACACATCTAAATAGTTATTAACTTGCTATTTTTAATATTCACTGAGCCAGATCCTTCTCTGATAGCAATCAGCATACTATTATGGGACTCAGTGAAGCTGTGCCAGCTAGGGTCAAGTGCTGACTGGACCCATCATGTTTAATATAGAGAACTTCATGAAATACTGAAAATCCTGAAAATTTGTTTGACTATTAAAAATAAGTTAGGCAGAAACACTTTATACTGGGTTAATACAATGTTTTGTAAAATTTCAAGGATAATAAAAAAATCCTTAGGGTTTGAATCAACATGTTCTTGCCTAAGGACACACAAATGTTTAAGGTGGCTCTGGCAAAAAGGGGCAAAGAGCAGCAGAATGGGTACCAACATATCAACACGTTCTGGTAAGTGCAATTTTGGAGTACCTAGAGACAGCACATTAAAAGATGCAATGAAGTCCATATAAATAATAATAACTTCGTCTCAATCAGTGTCTGCAGATCACTAACCATTAACAAAACTAAAAAGTAGATATGATGTGGCTCTGCGCTGAGCAGGTTGAACTAGAGACCTCCCTTTCCAGGTCCTCGGCAGCCAGAATTACTCCATGTTTCTGTGACCTCATGTTCAGGATATTATAGTGAGATGGTCTAACAGCAGAACCATTTGTTAGATGGCAAAAATATCAGACAGCATTACAGAGTTCTAGCTTCACTTTTATTCTAGGTACTATTAAGAGGTACTGAAAGTAGAGGTGCAATTCTCATTTTCTAGCGTGCTACTTAATAGGAGAGCTTTTCATAGCTGAAGAAATATCTTTCTGTACTTGGAAATCTGTATGTACTCCAGCTGAAAGCATAATAAGCCAGACTAGTGAAGAAAGCTGTAGCTTCAGTGCAAAAAAAAGCCGGATACAATTTTCAACTGGCCTGGCTGGCCTCTACAATAGATACGGTGAAGAGAATTAAGTTAAAAAACCCCAGTATTTTGGTGAAGCAAAACGTTTTTTAGATGCAATGCAAGGGCAAATGCCAGATGAAATAGAGCAACAGAGACTTCCCATAGCGAATGGACCTGGGCTCATACCACCCCTGCGTCCGTGTTAGCAATGTACTTCATGAAGGCTAATACCGCTCTGTCACTGAAGGGACATTTGCGATGACTTGAGATCCCTGGGGTTTAACATTTGCATCTGCTGAAAGAGACGGGGGATGCCATCCTTCACGTAAGGTTTCCAGAGGCCCATTCCCCATGTGGGAGTCTGAACATTTCACTGAGGCAATGGAAGGTTGTCAAAGATATAAAGGAAACGTTGCAGCAGTCTCTAAGTGCGCGTGAAATAAGCAGCTTCTGTAATGAGTATACAGCCTCCCAGCCCCAAAGAGAAGGAACACAATTTATAAATTAATAAACCATGAGCAACCAACACCAGCTCCACATGGGGAAGCCCTCAGTTGGAGATAGGAGGAAAAAGGAACAGATGGGGTAGCCACAGCAGACTTGGCTAGTACAGGCTTGCTGAAGACAACAGACCCAAATGATATGGCAATGACCATAAAGCCATGAAGTAATAGAGGCTCTTTCCTTTAAACTCTGATTTTTAGCCCTGACCCAAAGGACTGACAAACAGACCAACAGGAGGATTGTTTCTTTTCTACAGCTAGGCTGAAGAGAAGCCATCTTCACTAACTGCCACCCAAAGCAGGCGAAAAAGGTAACAAAACCTTTTTTGTTTGTCCTTCCGTTTTAGATCGGATTCTCTGGTGGAAAGCTACCATTTGGAAAGGCATTTTAACACTGGAAAACACACAAATGGTTGTACATGGGTGAGCGAGTATATACATGAAACTGTCTGCCCATCAGCTCATATCTTAACCATTGTTTCTCTCCAAAAAACCCTTTGGATGTTCACAGACAACATTATGTAGCTGCTTGACAGGATTATTCAATTTATGATGCCCTGTTCATATAGCTGTGTTGCTGCCAATCTTCACCTTTGGCTATTTCTCCCTTTTCACCAGCTATGGCTTTGACTAACAAGCAAGGGTGGCCTGCTCCCGCAGACCCGGACTGAACAGGATCTGCAGCCAGGTACTTGTGCATTTATATGAGGCTGCCTTTCCACACAAACACAAACAATCCTGGGAAATCTGGACATGGTCCATAACCACTAGGCAGCTGGACAAAAAGGTTTTTTCCACTTCTGTAGTACTGCCAGCCTCCAACACTTCCCACTGTATCATCCGTCTTTATTGAGAGCTGTTAATTATAGCTACGAAGTCTGTTGCCATACAGGCACTTTCCTTTTTTAAAGCAGCTTTAAAGGTAGCTGCCTTCAAGATGTTATAACACAGATCTGGGCTGAAAAAAAATATGCAGAATTCCTTATCGCTCCTCCCTTGGTCTTGTTGCTGTCATAAACAACATGGGAGAACCTGTCTAGGATAGTCCCTGTTCAATAATTTTGTGCACTGGGTGTCAAGGTACTTGATGTAACAACCAAGGTAAAACACTTTCTGCAAAAAGACCAGCTGGGAACCCTGCCTTCTTCCATGGTATGATGATTGGAAAAACAGCATATTCATGCTCACCTCAGCTTTCTGCTTCTTTCCCCACACGGCAAACATGATCACATACTCTTTTCCTGGTCCCTTTTTTCCTTTGCCAGCCATAAAATGCAGTTATTTTTCTGTTTGTGAGTGCAGGTCATGCCTAGTGGCAGGGAAGAGAGAAGGTGAACCCTGAGGTCCCTTCAGCCTGGCTTGCTTTGCAAGCAGAGAGATCAGCACGGGTAGGATCAGTATAGATGGATTTGCTCTTGAGGTCTCCTGAGAAAAGCCCTAGTAGCCTAAAAGCTTGGCAGCTTGCTTTACTAACCGGAGGAAGAGCCAGTTAATAAAATGCAGTTTAACTACTGACCAGAGATCGTTCAGTGCTCCAAGACATGAGATTTTTTTCCAAGCAAAAGCCATTATATAAACACATTTTTTCATAGCACATGCCCTGTCTGCAGGTAACAAGAACAATTACTTCTCTTTCTAGTCCTTGCCTCAAGCACCGTTACCTCATAGGAGGCATACAATGTAATTATTTTAGAGCATCTGTTGGAGCCACAGCAGAGAAGACAAAAGTAATGTAACAACGAGACAAAATTACAGGACACCGCTTAATTCAATCATCATTGGAATGATTTTGCAAACCAGTCACAAGATTAACAAACATATGTTTCTCCTGATCAGGCAGGACCTATTTTTTACTCTTGATTAGCATTCCACACAGGTCCAAAAGCCCAGAACAGGTGATCCTCAACAGATGAAGGATCTTGAGATTAAGGGAAAGCTTTTCAGCAGGCATGAATGTCAAGCTCTTTTCAGAACACCACAGTCTGAAATACAAAAGCAATCTCCAAGTATAACCTAGGAGGCTAAATTAGAAAGGACTGGTTTCCTAAAGAAGGAATCATGACCATTTTCTCACAGAAGCTAAGACATGAGCTCTCAAAGGCAGTGTTAGCTACCTGAATAGAAGAAATTAGCTCATCAAACAGAAATTTAAAGAAAGTCTCTTAAAGATGTTTTCAGGACATGTAAAAGCTGGGGTAGGTTTAGAAAGAGAGGTAAGCATATAAATGCCAACTTATGTTCCCGAGACGCACATGCAGGCTTTGCATTGTGAGAGCTACCTCCAGAGAAGTTAGGACTCAGGCATTAATTTTAGGGCATTCTGCCAGCCACTCACATCATCAACCGAATGGAAGTACTAAGTTTCCGTACCACGCATTTGAGGAACTGAAAAACTACCACCTTTAAAATGGGTCTGGGAGCAGTCTTTTAAGCTTTTGGATGGAAAACATCAAAGGAGTGCCACCTCAAGCCCAGTTAGGCACCTAACTCTAGGATGGTGAAGGGTTCCAATTAACAGCTAAAGTTTGGCAAACAGACTTTCTCTTTCTCCTCAGCCTTTCCTGCTATTTACCTTACACGCCTCCTCCCTGCTGTCTCATGTTTTTGTCTCTGCAGGTGTTTGCTCTCCCCGTGTTTCAGGAGGAAGCTGGGCATTCAGCTCCAAGCTGGCACTGCTGGAATACGCAGTGTGGCATCAAGGAGCAAGCTGTGGCAAATTTCCTTGCTAATCTAACCCCTGGTACTGTCTTCAGTGTGTGGAAAAGACTTACATGAACAGAAAGATAATCTAGAAATACTCTGGAGCTGGAGGCCTACCTATTTTCTCAAGAGCAGGAAGCCTATAAAGCATATTTTTGACAGCTGGCTAAGAAATTTTTGGAGTTACTCCTGGCTTGTATCTATCTAACTTGATCAAGAATCAGATGCTATCTCTTTTTAATTTCAAGGGTTCTTCTTGGTCTTTGTGGTGTGTTTTTTTCCCAACAAGCTAATGGGAACTCGAATTGTAAAGTGATATTATTTTGAGGAACACAAAGTAAATAGGTATTATTTTAAGGCTAATGTACTGAAGTAGACAAATAGAGTTTATAAACTGAAATTTTTTTGAAAGAAAACATGCTTCATTGGGTGACATTTGCTAAAAACACTTGCATTCATCATGTCTTGATGCCTTCGCAGCTTATTTACCACTCTGTTAATGCTGTCTGCTCTGGTGGTGAAGCTCCGACCTAAGTAGTAACATAAATCGGTAGGATGCCAAAAGTCAACCACACTGCAACGTTTTAATGCTGCTGGGTAAGAGAGACTCATGAATACAAAATGCTGAAAATCAATAGTAAAAAAGCTTCCAGTCATGCCAAATCAGGCTCTGACTTTCTTCCCCCTTAGAGTTTCATCGTGGCTAGGCAGTTGGTTCCAGCTTTGCATGGCCAGGTTCTCTGTGGGCTGCAGAAGAGGGCAGTGCCAATGGTGCGGCCAGTGGCACTTTTTGTATGAGTCAGGACCAAACTAATGGACCCATCTCCTGGAATTACTGGGAATGCCAGGCTAGTGCCTCGTCTCCTCCATGCTAGCATAAATACATGTGAAAGACAGTTAGAAACTGGGCCACATTCTCCTGGACATCATGTGAAGGTACGGCACTGATAATTTCTGGCCACTGAAGAGCTAAGTCTGGATTCTGAGCCCATATGCATATAAATCAAAAGTAACTCTTGTGAAGTTAATATTCTGATACATCAGAGTAAGTGAGATCCTCCAGCATTTTGGTTCTGTTTCAAAGAAATAAATACACTTCAGTTTTACTTGCAACTTTTTTCTTTCTTTTCAAAGAAAAATCTTCAAATTCTGAAAAATTAGTGGCAGCTAATTTGGGGGTAGTATAGAGACAAAACTGATTCAGTGAAAAAGAACATGTTAAAACATGTTCAAATGTGGTTGTAGATCAGCGCAGGTACGTGCAATGATATTTTCATTCACCCAATGCATCAGCTGTAGTCAAGGTTATAGAAGAGATTTACTTTTAGCTTCTGATGTCTTCTTTAGTCCTAATGCTTTATGAAATAAAAATCAAGATCTAAATGCTAAACAAATAAATAAATAATCATGCAAAGCATTCTGGAAAGTCTTGCCCTTTCCTTCTCAAAAAATCATTAGATAAGACCACAGCATCAAAATAAACAAGCTTTCTGATGTATTCTCCTGCTAAAATGTGAATCACAATCCTTTGTTACTCCCCTAGTTGGCACACACAGAGTGAATCTTTATAAAAGGTGTGTTTTGACCTGCCTAGAGATTCACAAGGCTAAGCAATAACTTACAGAGATTTTAATTTAATCTTTCATGTAGCCAGGGAGCTTTAAGCTCTAGTGCTTTTAATTTATGTTACCTCATAAATTAATAATGTAGGTATGACGGAGGGTAGCTCATCAGATTAATTGTGTCATTTCATGAAGCAGTTTGGAAGCAAAAAGTATGAAGCCAAAATGAAGTAGTCTTGAATGATCCATTAGGTGCATAAATCATTACATGTGTTATTTCTGGATTTGACAGTGGTTGAAATGAATGATAATTTAGTTACTGTAATTTTATTTTAACCTAGTGAGCACTTGCACAAGCAGCAGGAGAGCAGCACGGACCCTGGCGTGCTCTTCTGTGGCCTGCCAGAGCTCTCTGTGTCACTCTCCATGCACGCGGTCCTGTGCCAAGGGTGGGTGGCACCTTTGGTAGCCAGCGTGGGACAAGATCTGCCTGAGCAGTCTGCACTTGGGCACAACTCTGGTATGTGATGGAGCTGCACAGGGAGTCTAGAGCAGTTTGGACATGAATGCATGAGTTCGGGTTTGCCTTGACGAGTGACTCTCTCCCTGTGCTGAAGACACAACTGACAGTTTACTTCAGCTTAAATCGAAAGTTCCTTACCATGCGACATGGGTCAATCAGAAATCCTTAATACTTTACATTATGGCCTAATACCCAGAATCTTATAAAGAAACTGAATAAACTTGCTCTTAAATTTAATGTGCTACTATAAAATTTTGGTGCCAAATTTGTTATGATTATATGTGCTATAAAACAGAAAAAAATCTGTGTGGCTTTAAACTGGTTTGTGCCCATGACAGGTGTGTTCTTCTGTGAAACTACAAAACATACGAAGTCACATGTATCCAGCATAGTGTATATATATATACACACACTGGTATAACACAATAGGAATTTTAAACCATAATAAACCATATAATCTATATAGGAGGGACGATATATCTATTCACCGTTCCTACATTTTATGATCCCTCTTTTGAACATTTTTTTCTTAATGCTTGCTATTCCTTACATGCTCTTAAACTGTACGGCGAGGTACCCTAAAGCACACTGCTGGTTCAGGCCCCGTGCAGGAGCCCACTGAGGAAGGGGTGGTGCGAAGGCACTGCCTGTGCTGCGGCAAGGGGAGGCTGAGCTGCCCAGCCCTGCTGAGGAGGAAGTGGCTGTGCAGGTATCCTCGGGCAGCTTTGCTGCCAAAAAAATTAGGTGCCTGTGTAGGCAAGATCTGAGAATCCCTTCCTTTACTACCTCACTGCTAAGGTGACTTAGATGTCATATTTCCACCTTCTCCCACTACCACCTTTTCATTTATCTCATTGCAAATTCCTGCCAGAGAGCTTAGATAGTATATACAATATAAATGAAGGTGATGGATAAATGAAGCAGCAAGTGATCAAGCAAGTTGCTTATTAGTTCCAGGTCAGAATTGTCTTATTTGAACTACCCAGAAGCCCATGCAATGCCTCCCTAACATGTCCAACCGTTCCTGGAGTGCAAGCTTTCCTGAAGATGGTAATGCCTCATAAAGAGCTGCAAAGTCTCTGTATATGTCTCTCTCTCTCTCTAAGCATATATATAGAATATGCAAAAAGGACGAACAATTAAGAGGGGATGCTGAGACTCAACACTTGGCTTTTCAGATGTATGTTCATGTGACATCTCAGCCATAATGGAGCAGGCAGATGAACAATAATTCTTTTTATACTTATTCTTAGTGCAGGACCACTGAAGGGTCTCAGCGTAGATAGTGGACATGCTGAGGCAGACACTACATAAACATATAGTAAGGGACAGTCCTCGCTCTGACATAGACTGTCTCATCCAAATGAGCAGAGAGTACAAGGAAGTCAAAGGTCTGTAGTGACTTGCTCAAAACCACAAAACGAATCTGCAGCAAAGCTAGGAACCAAAGCCATATCTCCAAATGCCCAAGTCTACCCTGACACCAAGAAAAACCTCTGCAAATTCACCCTATTCAATTTGCTGGTCAGACACACAAATGCACGTTCTTCACTAAGCCTGCTGCAAGCTTACTTGTAATGATGTCCCCCTGCATCCCAAACAGGCTGCAGGGCTCGCACCTGCTCTTCAACTCAGCCATCATTTAATTAAACGGGAGACATAAAACTACCAACCATATCAATTAACTGCAGCAACAAAGAGTATAATGCTCTGGTTTTAACCCCAGGGATCTGGCAAACCACAACTGCTCACCCCAGAGTTCAGCAGTATTTAAAACATTATCTGAGAGCAGCTGGAAAGAAAAATACTTAAAAACCAAAGAAACGAAAAGGTAATTGTTTTGGGCCAGCATTTTTGTTGTTTTTAGATTAAACTTTTGCTTTTTCTAACCTCCATACTTCTCATCTCTGAAGCAACCATGTTTGCTGTGGAGTAAACAACAAATACAAACTGAAGACTGAAGTGCAAGAAACACGGTATCTTACGAAAATGCCTTTAAAACTTCTGGATACTACGCCAGGACCCGCAGTGAACAGTGACTTTCCTTTTTCTGCAGCCCTGGAATGATTTAGAAGATGAAGAAACTGTGACAATGGCTAAGCAGCAAAATTTCAGTATTTATAATCTTAATCCTAGTCATCTGAGGTAGAGCATTTCCAGAGTACCCTGGTTTCTTAGATTTTTCCTGTAGTAAGTTTCCACCTTGCTGCTGCACAGCTGGAAGCTGAGAAATGTGTACTTCTTACTGTTTACTTTCTGAGCTACTTCATTAAAAGGCTGTAAGCCCCACTGTGTAACAGAAGGGGAAAACATTGTTCACATCCTTCCATGTATCGGGGAAGCTCTCTGACATGAGACATCTTGATGGCTGAGTCATCCCATCTGTCCCAGACACCTCTCAGGCCAAAACGAGATGAGACATAGGAGCGCTCACCAAGAGGCAGTCCTTCAAGCAGCCAGAGCATCCTCAGGCCCTCACGGAGGACGGGCACTCAGGGCTCTCCATGAGCGCTTC
The DNA here is from genome assembly GCF_009769465.1 of Tauraco erythrolophus. NCBI lineage: Eukaryota > Metazoa > Chordata > Aves > Musophagiformes > Musophagidae > Tauraco > Tauraco erythrolophus. The sequence goes on along the minus strand of NC_141466.1, from coordinate 87,260,498 downwards.
AAGCTTTGTGGGTTTAGCTTGCTGTAAAGACAAGGTGTGCTGAAGACAAAGTGCTGCCTTTGGCTATGACTGCGCTTCCTCCCGGAAATAAACACAACAGCTCGAGTTTAACTGGGATCCGAGCTTGGCCTTTGATGTCAGCGGCATAATGCCAGGAAAATACTGCAATACTTTTTACTTGGCTATTCAAGGCACTGCACTAGTCCTGAGTTTGGAAAAGAAAAGCTTATTTGGCTTACTCAGAGACTGCCATAAATGTTAGCTGCTAGTAGAGGAAGAAGATATTAATAAAAAAATGATGTTCATGGAGGTCTGAACAGAAAACTCTTGAGAAGTAATTACAGAAAATGTGGACTTTCATTACGTGACCTGCATGTATTGGAAATAAACTTGTATTTCTTACTGTTGAAATGAAAATGTACTAAGAATAATAACATATCACCTAGCACAGGACACAATCCATTCAGAACATCCTTTAACAAACCTGGAGAGGAAAGCAAATGCAAGTTTGATTTAACTGACTGATCTGAATAAAATGTCTGCAAGAGGTAGAGCAGCATGCAAGAGCCACAGGAGAGGAAAAAAAACTCCCATACCTGTATCTTTGCTTTGGAGACTGCTTTTCAGCTGACTTAAAAACATGTCCAAGATAATATAAAGGAAAGAATAAAAAGTTCCAGTTTGTTGCAAACCACGTTAGAGTGAAGGGTGCATCGAATTTCTTAAAGGTCAGTTTTGCTAGTTGGGTTGAACCCGACCAGGAGGAGCAGACACCCAGAACCACGGCCACACCCCAGAAAATCTTCTTGAGTTGCGTCACAGAGCATTTCCAGCAACAGCGGTTCACCCTTCCACTGCCTTCCGCCCCGGCTTGCATCTGTGCTTCGGCTGGGGCTGGAGACTCCCGGGAGCGCTCATCCCCTGGAGAGAAGAAAACACAGGGCTTACTAAGGAAATCCAGCCTGCACTTTAGTTTTTGAATCCTGGGCCCTTCTGAAATCACGTGGAGCTTTGCCAGAACAAAAAAAACCCCACCAGATCTTGCCACAGAACGTCCTTCGTTTTTAGATCATTGCAAAGACTCTGGTTCAACTGAGGCACAATTACAATGCAAATAATAATTATCACCTCTAGATTTAGGAGGTACTGCGTAAAATGGAAGTGAAAATTACATGTTGCTCTGATGTACGTAGAAAGGTTTAACACACCACTCAAATTGATGCTGTTAGGACGCATAAATGAATGAAAAATATGGCATTGAGTTTAACCGTAGAATCATAGAAAAGTTTGGGTTGGAAGGGACCTTAAAGATCATCTAGTTCCAACCCCCCTGCCATGGGCAGAGACACCTTCCACGAGACCAGGTTGCTCAAAGACCCATCCAACTTGGCCTTGAACACTGCAGGGATGGGGCAGCCACAACTTCTCTGGGCAACCTGTTCCAGTGCCTCACCATCCTCAGAGTGAAAAATTTCTTCCTTATATCGAATCTAAATCTCCCCTCTTTCAGTTTAAAGCCATTGCCCCTTGTCCCATCACTACATGCCCTTGTAAAAAGTCCCTCTCCAGCTTTCTTGTAGGCCCCCTTTAGGTATTGGAAGGCTGCTAGAAGGTCTCCCTGGAGCCTTCTCTTCTCCAGGCTGAACAGTCCCAACTGTCTCAGCCTGTCTTCATAGGAGAGGTGCTCCAGTCCTCAGATCACAGAATCATAGAATCATAGAATGGTTAGGGTTGGAAGGGCCCTTAAAGATCATCTAGTTCCAACCCCCCTGCCATGGGCAGAGAAATCCTCCACTACACCAGGTTGCCCAAAGCCTCATCTAACCTGGCCTTGAACACTTCCAAGGATGGGGCATCCACAACTTCTCTGGGCAACCTGTTCCACTGCCTCACCACCCTCAATGTAAAAAATTTCTTCCTTATATCTAATCTAAATCTCCCCTCTTTCAGTTTAAATCCATTGCCCCTTGTCCTATCACTACACGCCCTTGTAAAAAGTCCCTCTCCAGCTTTCCTGTAGGCCCCCTTTAGGTACTGGAAAGCTGCTATAAGATCACCCCGGAGCCTTCTCTTCTCCAGGCTGAACAGCCCCAACTCTCTCAGCCTGTCTTCATAGCAGAGGTGCTCCAGCCCTCGAATCATCTTCATGGCCCTCCTCCGGACTCATTCCAGTAGCTCCATGTCCTTCTTATGCTTTGTGGTCCTCCTCTGGACCCTCTCCAATAGCTCCAAGTCCTTCTTATGCTGGAGACCTCAGAGCTCAACGCAGTATTCCAGGTGGGGTCTCACAAGAGCTGAGTAAAGGGGCAGAATCACCTTCCTTGACCTGCTGGCCACGCTTCTTTTGATACAGCCCAAGTTACGGTTGGCTTTCTGGGCTGCCAGCGCACATTGCCGGCTCATGTTGAGCTTCTCATCAACCAACACCCCCAAGTCCTTTTCCTCCATGCTGCTCTGAATGCATTCTCTGCCCAGCCTGTACTTGTGCTTGGGATTGCCCTGACCCATGTGCAGGACCTTGCACTTAGCCTTGCTGAACTTCATGAGGTTTACACAGGCCCACTTCTCCAGCCTGTCAAGGTCCCTCTGGATGGCATCCCTTCCCTCCAGTGTGTGGACCACAGCACACAGCTTGGTGTCATCAGCAAACTTGCTGAGGGTGCACTCGATCCCACTGTCCATGTCGCTGACAAAGATGTTAAATAGCACTGGCCCCAGTACTGATCCCTGAGGAACATCACTCGTCACTGGCTTCCACTTAGACATTGAGTCGTTGACCGCAACTCTTTGAGTGCGACCATCCAGCCAATTCCTTATTCACCGAGTGGTCCATCCATGGAATTCATGTCTCTTCAATTTAGAGACAAGGATGTCGTGCAGGACAGTGTCAAATGCTTTGGACAAGTCCAGGTAGACGATGTCAGTTGTTCTTCCCTTAACCACCAATGCTGTAACTCCATTGTAGAAGGCCACCAAATTTGTCAGGCACAATTTGCCCTTAGTGAAGCCATGCTGGCTGTCACCAATTACCTCCTTATTTTCTATGTGCCTTAGCATAGTCGCCAGGAGGATCTGCTCCATGATTTTGCTGGGCACAGAGGTGAGACTGACTGGCCTGTAGTTCCCTGGGTCTTCCTTTTAACCCTTTTTAAAAATGGGGTCTATGTTTCCCCTTTTCCAGTCGTTGAGAACTTCACCAGACTACCATGACTTCTCAAATATGATGGATCGTGGCTTAGCAACTTCATCTGCCAGTTCCCTCAGGACCCGTGGATGCTTTTCATCAGGTTCCATGGACTTGTGCACCTTCAGGTTTCTTAGATGGTCTCAGGCCTGATCTTCTCCTACAGTGGGTGGTTCTTCATTCTCCCAGTCCCTGCCTTTGCCTTCTGTGACTTGGGCTGTGCAGCTGGAGTTCTTGCCAGTGAAGACTGAGGCAAAGAAGTCATTGAGTACCTCAGCCTTCTCCATAACCTGGGTAACCAGGTCTCCCACTTCCTTCCAGAGAGGGCCCACATTTTCCCTAGATCTCCTTCTATCACTGACATACCTATGGAAGCTTTTCTTGTTATCCTTGATGTCCCTGGCCAGATTTAATTCTATCAGGGTTTTAGCTTTCCTAACCTGATCCCTGGTTGCTCGGACAATTTCTCTGATTCTTTCCAGGCTATCTGTCCTTGCTTCCACCCTCTGCAGGCTTCCTTTTTGTGTCTGAGTTGGTCCAGGAGCTCCTTTTTCATCCATGTAGGCCTCCTGGTGTTTTTGCCCGACTTCCTCTTCGTTGGGATGCACTGCTCCTGAGCTTGGAGGAGGTGATCCTTGAATATTTACCAGGTTTCTTGGCCTTCTCTTCCCTCCAGGTCTTTATCTCATGGTACCCTACCAAGCAGATCCCTGAAGAGGCTGAAGTCTGCTCTCCTGAAATCCAGGGTAGTGAGCTGGCTGTGTGCCCTCCTCACCACCCTAAGGATCTCGAAGTCCATCATTTCATGCAGCAAAGGCTGTCCTTGAGCTTCACATTCCCCACCAGCCCCTCCTTGTTGGTGAGAAGGAGGTCCAGCATAGCACCTCTCCTTGTTGGTTCCTCTACCACTTGGAGAAGGAAGTTATCATTCATGCATTCCAGGAACCTCCTGGATTGCTTCTGCCTTGCTGTGTTGTCCCTCCAACAGGTATCGGGGTGGCTGAAGTCTCCCATGAGGACAAGGGCTCATGAATGTGAGGCTGCTCCTATCTGTCCATAGAGGGCCTCATCTGCACAGTCTTCCTGGTCAGATGGCCTGTAGCAGACTCCCACTACAATGTCACCTGTCCCTGTCCTCCCTTTAATCCTGACCCATAACGTCTCAGTCAGCTCCTCATCCATCCCCAGGTGGAGCTCCATGCAATCCAGCTGGTCTTTCATATAGAGGGCAACACCTCCTCCTTGTGTCCCCTGTCTGTCCTTCCTAAAGAGCCTGTATCCTTCCGTTCCATCACTCCAGCCATAGGAGCCATCCCACCATGTCTCCGTGATGCCAATAACATCATAGCCCTGCAGGTGCGCACGCATCTCTAACTCCTCTTGTTTATTCCCCGTGCTACATGTTTGCATAGAGGCATTTAAGTGGGGCCCTCAATGAAGCTGACTTACCGGCTGGAGTGGCCGGAATTCCTTTCTGCTGCTCTTCAGGTGCTCTCAGCTTGTCCTGATCAAGCTTGATATTATCCCCCTCTCCCTTCAAGTCTTGTTTAAAGCCCTGTCAATAAGCTCTGCTGGCTCATGAGCAAAGACCCTCTTTCCCCTTTGAGAAAGGTGAATCGTATCTGGTGCCAGCAAGCCTGGTGCCGTGTAGGCCATCCCATTATCAAAAAATCCAAAATTGTGGCCATGACACCAGCCACGGAGGCACATATTAATAGACTGGGCACATCTGTTTCTTCCAATGTCACTGCTCGCAACTGGAAGGAGAGAGTAAAAAAAATAACCTGTGCACCAGATCCCCTTATCAACCATCCCAGGGCCCCGAAGTCTCTCTTGATTGCCCTTGGACTATGCTTTGCAGCTTCATTGCCACCTACATGGAAGAGCAGTAACGGGTAATAGTCCAAGGGCCGTATCAGGCCAGGAAATTTCCTAGTGATGTCCTTAACCTGGGCCCCTGAGAGGCAGAGACCCTCCCTAGGAGGAGGGTCTGTTTGGCATATTGGATCCGCTGTTCCCCTCAGAACAGAGTTGCCTACAACTATTACCCATCTTTTCTTCCTCATGATTCGGGGGGTAGGCCTTTCTGACCCTGGAAACACCTCCAGTATAGACAGACCGTCATCCACATCATCCATCAACAGTCCTTGCACATTGAGAGCCTCATACCTGTTGTGCAGAGGCACCTGGGAAGGTGAAGTGGGCAGGGAGGGGATTCGCTTGTGGGCCTGAGCATGGACTTGCCTCCATTCTATTCCAAGCTACTGCCTTCAGCCCAGTGAAAGCAGGATATAGGATCCTCTTGATCTTTTTTTTTTCTCTGGTGGCTGTTCCTGTTTCTGTCTCAGTGAGTGCAGAGCATGGTTCCATCAGTCTATTTCTTTCTCAGCAAAGGGGATTACAATAACACTTGGAATTACTATTGTCTTGGAAAATGCAGAACTGGGCAGCTTATGAAATATGGTGTTTCTTAAAGGAGAGAGGGGACTATGTTTTTAATCCTGTAGTTAAGCATGATCACTGCAACATAAGTAGCACAATTAATATTGAACTTGGATCACCAAGCATTTCAGTGATTTCTAGCAAAACAGCTCCCCTGAGGCTGTAGCCAGATGGCAAACGTTAGACCAACCCCTAAGCTGCCCTGAAGAGCATTTCAGACTAGGCAACCCTAACTTTTTCTAGCTCGAGTCCTGCACCAAATGAGACTGGACTGGAACTATGCCCCCGTACAACTGAGCCTAGCATGCTGCTGCAAATTTCTCTCCTAAAACACCTTGCCCCTTACATCCTTAAACATGAATTGTTATAGCCCTGCTATCGTTCTGCTATTGGCAGATACCATATCCAGCTTGTGAATGAAAGAGCAGAGTGAGGTTAGGTGGTTCAGTTCCTACGGAGATCAAAACGTGCTGGTAGACCTCAGCAGCAGGCCACTGCCTTTAGGGCTTTCACCTGCCTTTCTTAAATTCACGCCATTCAACACCCGCTAAAGCCGTCAGTCACCCGCACGCAACACTCAGCAGTGATTTCTGCTAAAGGTGACTTCAGTTTAATTGGTCCATTCACTTGAAGGAGGATGTAATAGTAATTCATGTTGGAAGCCAGGGACTCACAACTTCAAAAGCGTCCAGACATCATTGCATGCACTGAAAGTTGAAAAGAAAAATAAAAGTACAGCCAGGACGAGAGACTGTATTATTGTCAAACATTTATATATGTTCAAGGCAGACTAAGAGAGATCCATATACAAAAAATACTTCCTTATCCTGGTAAGAATCAGTATTTGGAATGGGAAATCTCTTAAAATCAGGTTAACCTAAATTTGTATCCACATGAGTTAATACATTATTAAATAAAAGGTTTATTCCAATGGAGATAATTATTTAATTATTTATTTCCAGATAAGAAAAGCATGATCTGAGCTAAAAGTACCATTAGTTTACCTAGTAAAGCTGTATTTTTGCAATGGGAAGAACTGTGGCCTCTGTTTGAGATCCTGAAATCTAAAAAGAGTGTACAGAAGTAAAGGTATAAGCATCTAGTCTTTTTGAGCGGCTTTAAGAGAGATAAGGATGTTGCTGATCTCCCACTTAGTTCAGTTTTCAATAGAAGATCGTGTGGGCAGCTTCCCACATAACAGGAGACGCACCAGCAGGCCAATGAATTGTCTAAAGCTAACGTCGCTTTGTGTTAACCACGTAATGAAAGGTTTCAAGCTACCTGCTAAATGCTAGAAGAAGCCAGAAGTGAAAAAAAATCAGCTAATCCAAAATAATTTTATTATATTTTCTTTGTAATATATCGTTTGTAACTAATGCTGCTTGCCTGACTCGCTGCACAGATCTGTCAGAGTTCAGTTTACTGAGTAATGGTACATTCATTTCTTTTACTTTCACCACGTAAGAGGCAGCTGCCTGTGCCCTCTTTACTGTCCACCACACAAGCACCGCAACGATAACTGAATTTTTTGTTTCCTCTCAAGCTTTTCTACTGGGCATTGTCACTGTAATACCAAACACTCCACACACCCTAACAAACTCCTTCCCATGGACTGACGGGAGGGCACAGAAAAAATGAACTCAGGCAGCCAGGGTACCAAGTGAGAGCTTAGGAGGGGTTTGTGCCCCTGTGACAATGCAGGGAAGAGCCTCCCTCCACTCACAGTTTGCATCTGTGCAGCTACTGGGAGAGCCAGGCAACTTCGAGAAGACAGCTAGCAGGGTATCCACCGTCCCCGTCTTCTCTGCAATTGTTCCCCTGGGAAGCACAAAACTAGAATTTAAACCCCTCCTGCTGAAGATATTTAACACTAGGGAACATGCCTTAAGCCACTAGGGTATCTGATACCCCAAGATGAGCAGCTGCTCTGAAGCACAACACTGAAGCTGTGTTAGTTTTTCTAAAATAAGAATTGATCACTGAGACAGCAAGATAACATGTCTAGTCCTCTGGCCCAGTAGTCTTGGCAATCACTGAAAAGGAGGAAAATCATAACTATACCATCCGATCCACTCAACATAAAATAATACAGTGTTTGGTGGACACCCCACAACAGACACTGGTGAGGATTTTCTCCCCACCAAGAGCTGAAGCCGCCCACTGCGGCTGTGTGCATACCCATGAGTCAGCAGCTCATTTGGACAACTTGCATGAATATCACTGCCTTTTAACTCTATTCCATGGCAATTACTGCCTAAGAAATAAATTTATTGATGTTTTCTCTGCTCCACAGGCAAAATAACTTGTCCGGGTACATCTAACTTTGTGTTAAATACACCAGCAGAAACATTCACTTTCAGCACAAGACAGTACTGCAGGCATCATTTCTAAAGTGAACTTGCAGCTCAAAACTTACACTTCTAGGCGTGCTCATTCTTTGGATGCACTTACATGCTGGATGGAGTAAAAACTTATCCTAGGTATGATGGGTTTCAAGATGACAGGCCCCATATTTTGGGGTAAAAATCTGACCTCGTGATCAGCAGTTACAAAACGAGACTTCTTTTTAACTATCCGTCAGTGAAACTGTATCATGGTCCCACGATTTCCTGTGCTGCCAGAGGGCTACATGCCAAATAGGCACAGCCTTTTCCAGTGGATGCGGCACTGTCCTGGAGGATACCTGGGATGTAATCTGCCCTAAAAAGCCAGACTGTCTTTGGAAATGCTACAGATGACATACAACCATGTGGTCCCATCCTCCTATTCACCATATTGGGGACTTGCCTGAGAGCTGGCATGCATAACACCCAGAGCTATATCTTTCTCTGCCCAGTCCCTGTGTCCCCATGGGGACAGTTTTTGTCACCCAAGTCGCAGGTGCACAGATGGGGTTACATCAAACCCACACATGGATGAGAAGCTCCTCATTCTCTTTCTAACACTGCTCAAGGGCCAGCTGGCAACAGAATGCACATGAATTTAAAGATGGTAAAATGGGTTTTCAGAATGGATGAGGCAGGACATTAAAGAATTTTATTTCTGGACATCCTCCTCCAGACTTTTAATGAGTTTCTTCCTTTACCCCTTGCACTAGACTGCTTTGTATGCTACTGTATCCCCCAAAAGAGTAAATCCAGATGCTGAGATAGAGAAAAAAAATGCCTATCTTGCTTCTACTAAATTTGGCTTTTCATTCTCCTTTTTGTTCATTCATTTTTCTGTTTCGTAAATCCCAACTGGAACCACTCCTCTTCCCTGTCTTTCAGCCAATCTCTCTCATGGCATTCAGAAGCAATGGAAGGAAATCACCTTCAATGCTAATGTCAATGCCATTACCCATGGGGATTCCCAACCCCAGAAAACAGCTATCTTATTTCCTCCATTACGAATGAGACCCCTCTCAGACTTCAGATACCTGTGGTAGGGACATCTATACCTGAGCTACTCACTCTGTGCTCCTGGCTGAGGCCAGGGAGAAAAAGAGGCAGTGGAAGGTGCTGCTTACCCTACAGAAGTTAGATGCCTTAGGTGATGTGCCCTTTCTCACTGACTATAGACACTTGCACTGGGTTAGAGAAAATCCACCTAGCAGAGGTTACACCTTGAAATAGCCCGTGCAGACCACTGTAAAAGCACTTTAAGGCTTAAGACTCCTGGGCACAGCTAGCCAGCTAAAGGCTTACCACAGGACCACACTGCACTCTCTGTATATGTTAAAAATGTGATACTGATAAAAACCAAGGGTGGCATTCATCTTCTCAGTTTGAGACATCTGCTGTGCAGACTTGTGTATCTGAGACAGTCATTTACACTTTCTGCATAGTTAGTAGACAGAAAAAAGACATTTCCATAGCACGATTTATCTCCTCCTAAAGCAGACGATTAAAACAAGCCAGATGAATCACTCTCTCCAAGGGCTTGTTTCTCTCTAAACAGTCTGGGGTGACAAGCTCAGAAGTAGGTGTTTCTAATGTAGGTGTCTGAAGCTGGGTGAGATGAGTCCCACCTCTCCACTGCTGCTGTCAGGAACAGAGAGTAAAGCAACTGCAGATGGCACTGGTGGGCTCAGAGCTGGGCTTGGCCACACAAGCATATATAGCTGTCATCCGTGAACTGCTTTAGCTGTTACCGACTAGTCAGCAAATGAGCAAAAGAAGTATTATAAAAGTGCTCCCTTCCCAACTCTTCAGAGTGAGAAAGTGACCCTCACAACCTAAGGTCCTGCTTGTTAGGGACTGAAACACGTGCCTAATGACAAGGCATAACTCCAGCAGCTTCCCTAGGCTGTGAATGTACTTCAATGTAAGCGTGTTCTTAAACAGCTCTTTAAATCAGGCTTCTGGAAAAAATTCTGACAAAAGAACCCTCACAGGTCTCTTTGACAATTACGAATGAGCCATCCTCAAGGCATTTTCATTTTGCCAGCTTCTCAAATGTTTTGTAGCTGCTTGGGCATTGCACAGAACAAGTTTGTAAAGCTTGCAAAAATTATACGCTTATCATGACTACGGGAGAAGGAGCTGAGGCAAGTCCTCTAAGACAGCATCTGACCCTCAGTGTGGTTAGAGCTCTAGAAACTCATGACATGCAGAAGGATCAGAGCTGGACACTAGACAAGGTATATTCTCACAACCTTGAATGCTGCGTGACTTCCTCTTCACCCAATTACTACTACACAGAGAGATCAGTGGGAGACCACTAGTTCCAACATGAATTCTTAACAGTTACAAACATACATAAGAACACACACGATGACTTCTGGTGGTGGTTTTCTGGACACGCGATACTATTTGCCTCAGTAGCAGACCCTCAAACTCCTCAAAGTGTTCTTATCTCATTCTTGTCTATGACACTAACTACACATTATTTAGCTGTCCAGAATTTTTGAGCTAAGCTGTTAAAAAACAGCTGAGGCATCATCCTGCAAAGAGAAGATGAAGTGCCAAATCCACAAAGTGATTTATATCTCTAATTTCCACTGTAGTTGTCCAAATCTGAAATTATATTTATTCAGATATGTTGCCCAGGCATTTTCTTTAGGGTTGGCCAGGTTAAAGGGTGAGGTCTTAGGGACTCATCTGTCACCTGACGTAACACCCAGTAGCTAGTGCAGCTTTCTCATGCCGTTGTCCACAATGATCTCTCTTTTCACAGGTCATCCTGATAGCTAGTAGGAACTGTTAATATTTCATTTCAGAAGCCAGTAATCTCCATGTATCAACCTTTCCAAAGGCCTATGTCTCCGCTGCACAGAACAGCAATGAGAGCACGCACAGCCTAACTTCTGCGTCAAGGGACATTCCCTCCTTCTCCAAATTAGCTTTAGCTTTGCCAAGGCTGCTTGCACCAGCTGTATCCTTCTCCCAGCCCTACTAGAGCTTCTCAGATGCCACAGAATCTGTTCCTGGGCATGCCTAAGTATCATGACTCCTAAGCAGGTTTGCGCCTCTCTTACACCTAGACCCTGTGAGGATTCAACGACGCATTTGTTTTCATCTCTCATCTTAAGAATCATCTCCAAGAAATATTTCCATTCTGTATTTGTCATTGGAACAAGGCCTAGAGCCTCACTTTTTCTCCTCTAGGTAAACGACCTCCTCACTTCATGCTTTCCCAATAAATAAGGATATATTCTACTCTGAGCAGACCAGCTTTGCTGATATCTGGGTTCCCCCGGCCTTGGAGGGCCTGAGGATTAGGGGATCCTCTTGGGCAGATGGGATCCCTGCTCCTTCTAGAGCAGAGGGTAGGAGGCTGCTCTATGCACTGAGCTACGGAAGAGGAGCACGTGCTCCACCTCTCCTTGTCGAAGGAAAGAGTTCAGCCACATAGCTGCCAACTCAGCTCTGAAACAGAGCTGTAAGTGCTAGAGAGAGTGAGCAGTAGTGAGGAACCGGCATCCTAGCACGGCGTTAAGCACAGGACTCTGCCTGGCCTGACCTACTGGGCAAGCTGGACAACAGGGGTCAACAGGCACATTGACAAAGAAGATGCACTTTCCCTTTCTATGTCTTTAAGAGGCTTCTGACAAAATCCCACTCCAAAGAGCCTTAAAGAAAACAAGCAGTCAGGGAAGGTACTGGAATGGATAAAAGGCTCAGTACAAGACAGGAAACCAGTGAGGAGTAAACACGGCAACGGAGGAAGCAGCTGAAGCTCTGCAGAGGTCTGCTGTGGGACCTGCACTCTTCACCGTAACCACAGATAACGTGGACAAGGGGGCGAGCGGTGAGGTGACAAATTTTCCTAACGACATGAAGTCAGGCAGGTCAGCCAGCTGTGAGAGGTGACAGGCTACGTGACCGCGTCACAAATCGGCAGATGGAGAAGTGTGCCAATAAAGAGGCGTAGGTGGGAGCAGACAATCTACGCGCCGCACAGGCAGCAACGGGCTCTGGCCATTGCCACCAGGAATCCCAAGCCCCGTGCTGGCTGCTCCACAAAAAGGGCAACTCAGTGTTAAGGAGCAGCCAAAAAAAGCACATTAACTGCCAAAAATTACTAGGAACAAAGCAGAAAACAGAGAAAAAAGCTGTTTCCTACATGTGGGGAGACTGTAGCTGTTAGCACACCTACACTGCGAGACGTACATCTCAGCTTAGAAAATCCACCTTCCCGATCGATTCCACTGAGCCGGAGACAGGACCAGTCGGACCTTTGGTCAGGCCTCATATGGTGGCTGCGTGTGTAATTTTTGAGGAAATTGCTCTTGGGTTCCTATGGGAAGCTGTGAGTCCCTGCGGGTGGCTGGCAGGTGGGACTGCAATGCTTTTTGCTGCAATGACTTCGCGTTTCTCTGTGCACGTTTCCCCAACTTTCCAACCATGGTCAGTACTGAAGGTCTAACGGACCAGTATTATGTTTTTTAAAGAATACCGATTAATGCATCGTAATGGAGAAACGACAAAACTCCTTAAACCTTTATTAAATCAGTTTTTAAATGACAATTTTTGGTATTAAAATGGCATTGCACATATGGATTTTTAGACGCTTTTTGGGAAACTGTAAGAGTTTAAAGCACTTTAAATACTTTGCTTCTACAGTAATAGATAAAAGTAATTTTACTTAATTTGATCATGGAATGGCATGACTAAATTAAGAATAAATCAATGCAGCAGACAGTTTTAAAATTCACAGTAGAGGTTATTTTAAAGAACAAAACCAGGGTATTAACCTATTAGGTCAGAAGGTCTGAATTTGCTTGAGGCTACAGAATAAGCAACGTAGGTATCTGAAAATAGGGAAAACTGCATGTACAAGATTGAAAGCAAGACGAATGCACCCTGAGTTCAGACCCTCCTTTGCTATTGGAATTCATAATATAAATTAACTAATTATACAAAATAAAGTGTTACGATAATTATGCAGGATATTCAAACTTATCTGATCATGCTACCCTAATTTCAACAGGGTAGGAAATAGGTCTATTGACTCACAGGCAATCAAGGTGCTTCTCCTGTCCTCTTGACTTTGGAAATATGTCCCATGTCACTGATACCACCAGATCATCCATATAGCTTAGCTTGTACCAAATAGGCATGTTTCTTTTAACAGGTACTCCCAAATCCTCAAGTATTATTCATAGATGAAGTGTTTCCTATCACTAACGGCTATCATATATTAATTCCTGTTTTATTCTGTGCTAAATATTATACTTAAGCTTACTAGGAGTTGGAATTAGACAATCTGCACATATTTGCTGAAGTAATGCTAAATTCTCCTCCTTAGCATATATATGCCTTTCTTCCTCTGTCAAACACTCCAGCAAGGCTTCCTACAAAACATATATTCTAATTCCTGGTAGTGATACAGAGAGAGCTGAAAAATTATCAACTCCATACTGCAGCAATTTGGACTTTAATTCATTTAATTTATCTTCAGAGGAAACCGCTCAGAAATTCTATTAAAACTGCTGCACTCGAATGGGCCTCGTTAAAATGTGATATTCCACTTTGAATTTTGTTGGGTGGGGAGTTCTTCTAAATACTGTCCTTTTTATATTAATCAGAATGCATGACTGGAGTCCAGAGTGGAAATGGAAGATACTGGGTGCTTATTACAGTATCAGCATTGAGGAACTGGAAAGTAACAATATAAAAGCATGTAAAGAATAATCTTCATGATGAGATATGTACTCTTGATAGTATGGAAAAAGATTTTTTTTTACATTATTCTTCATTCCCTTCTTGAATAAAAATTGGACTGAAGCTTACAGTGAGTTACCTGGTAAGGTCACTGGGAAATTTGCCATTCGCTTTGAGGAGACTAGCATCTCTGTGGAAGCAGAACTTCCATCAGAACAAAAAAAAGCTATGACCAAAACTGTATTCTGGGCAAATTTTCATCAGAGTCTGTGCAAATTTCACCCTGAACAAAGGTCGGAGAGATGATTGCCTGTTCTGGTGAAAAAAAAAACAACAGACTGGATTATCTGCAGGAAACTACTGAAATAATTAGCCAGGCATTTAAGTGCCATGCATTTTTCTTGGGTAATAGTTTTATCTCCAAGGGAATTCAACTACTTATACTAATATAAATAGCATATTTGTATCAGTACATATATACAGGTACCTCTATTAAGAGGTAAGTGAATTCACGTTAACTGTGGAGGCTATGCTGGCTGCCTTTTATCAAAAAAAAAGACAATGTTCTTTCTCCCTTATGGAGCTTTCCAAAATTCAGAGCTGCTTGACTTTTAATTAAACACAGTTTTAGACAGAAGATTTTGCTATAGCCCATTTGTTTATTGCATATCGAATTCTAACTCCAATTGATTGTTCTCTTAGAAGCCGAAGGATTAACTTGCTATTGAACCTCAAACACAATGACTTTTTTAGGTCCTAAGTTCAGAATAAAATAGTTGGAGCGTTTGTTCTTTGTCATCCAGTAACCAGATATTAGGGTGGACTCGACATGGACTTGAGCGTGCTCACAGTGGTTGCAGTAAAGCATTTATATTCAGAGAAGTCCCCACATGATTTGCTGCTCAAGGATCTACCAGAAGAGGGAAGAGGATGCCTCCTCACCTCTTACCAGTAAGGTCAGTAAAAGCTGGGTCTCCTTTAATAACAAAGCTCAGTTTGGCCCCCATGTTGGCATCAAGTCACTCAGTATAATTCTGAGCAAAAATACATTACATTCAAAAATTTTAGTTTCTATTTTCTCCCTGATACTTGCCTCTTCCTCTTTTCAGTGCGAAAGCTTTTGCAGCCTACTATTCCTCACTTGTTTCCATTAGCTACAGAAGACAGACTCATGCCTTTTTCAGTCATAAATACAGTACTACCCTTGCTGAGACTTGCACTAGGGAATTTGAGGTGATCGTGGAACAGGAATTTCTAGATCATACTTTCTCACTTCTGTATTCTCCATGACTGAATTAAAACTTACTGGGCTCACATTTTGTTTTTTTTTTTTTAATTTGAGGAGGTTTTTGGCCAGAAAGAGTGATACCGAGCAAAATGTATACCTATTACTTCAAGTAGAGGCAACATATGATTTTTGTATAATCAAAGGGTGCTAGATCCCATGGGAAAATTCATCCCTCAGGTAGGACTCATAAAATTTCCAGGTTAGGTTCATCTGCATTATGTTCAGGTAGAGTGGATCCAAGTACTTGGAACTGGGCAGTTAACATCAGAAGTGGTACCTGGCTGTTCTAATTCATGGTGCCAACACCTTTGGTGGGCAGCTCTGCCTAAAACCAAGCCATCTCTGCACTGCTAAAAAAGCCTTGTTTCCTGCTGCCTTTGATCTTATGCTGCAGTGGCTGTCAGCAAAACTCAGTGCAGATTACAAAGTAAATCTACTCTTTTATTGGCCAAATTCCTGCTTCTGCAGGATGCTATCCAGGTCTGCAGTGGCATCTCATGGTTTATAATTAACAAAGATTAACTGGGCTGTGGACTAAAGGTTGGCGATGTCACTCCAGCCAAGAGGAGGGAGTCGCTTCGTATACAAGTGAATGTGCTGTGCTGAGCATAATGTGCTAGGAAAGCTACAACATATACATGAAGCTTGTAACTGGGAAATTGCTGGTGAATACACATTGAGCTATTAGAGACTTTTATGTTGAACTGCTAGTCTTTCATCAACTCTGGCTCTTCTACTGAACTGTTTCTATGCTACAAGTCCTACTGTCTACAATAGTTGGCCATTAAGAAAGAGGGACAAAATTTCTGGCAGCCAAGAGGACAAACCAGAACCTGGGGTGCATCAAACACAGCATAATCAGTCCATCGAAAGAGGTGATTATCCTGCTGTATTCAGCATTGGTGCAGCCTCACCTTGAGTACTGTGTGCAGTTCTGGGCCCCACAATTGAAGAAGGATGTGAAGGTCCTTGAATGCGTCCCGAAGAGGGCAACAAAGCTGGTGAAAGGGCTGGAAGGAATGTCCTATGAGGAGTGGCTAAGGACTTGGACTTCTCCAGTTTGGAGAAAAGGAGGCTGAGGGGTGACCTCATTGCTCTCCACAGCTTCCTGAGGAGGTGAAGTAGAGAGGGAAGTGCTGATCCCTTCTCCCTGGTATCCAGTGATAGGATTCATGGGAAGGGTTCAAAGCTGCACTAGGGGAGGTTTTGACTGGACATGAGGAAGCGAGAGGGTGGTCAAACACTGGAAATGGCTTCTCTTTACCACCCTTTACTGAGAGGGTGGTCAAACACTGGAATTCGCTTCCTAGAGAGGTGGTCGATGCCCCAAGCCTGCCAGTGTTCAAAAGGCATTAATAAGATGCTTTAATTTGGTCAGCCCAGAATTGGTCAGGCAGTTGGACTAGATGATCGTTGCACGTCCCTTGCAACTGAAACAGTCTATGATCTAAGATGATCTATTCTTTTACAAGAATTATAAAATGAAAATAGGAGACAATGAATGACACATTTTGGTGACTTAATATTCATTTTTTACTAGTTTTTGTTCCAACTTCTCATGGAAGAAATCTATAATTAAATAGATGGATTAGTAATCTGCTTATTTTTTGAGAGCAAATGCCTAAATTGATTCAAGATGACTAGAAAATGCACCTTGCTTCATTTAGGGATAAGTGGGTGAAACGTAACAGCCTATGATCTACAGAAGGTCAGAGAAGATGATCCAATGGTTGCTGTTATTCTTAAGTTCTGTCACTGTAAATGAAACTATTGTTTGTCCATAGTGTGTACATATTGAATCATTTCAGCCACTAAAGTAAGGAAGCTTGGATAAATCTTTAATAACTTATCTTTTTGCTTCATGATGCATTAAAGCTCCTGCTCTGGCATCAGTTTAGTAACATCAAAATAGTCTCATTTTATTTTTGTATCATTTGGGAAGAGGACATACAGTGCAGAAGTAATGAGTCACCTCCAAACCTATAGCTTTATGAGTTTGCACAGGCAAGATGGTATACAAAATAACCAGTGGGACACGATCGAAGATGAGCTGGTGGGAATCTCCAGTGAGTAAGCCTAGAACAGCTAAGAGCGGCTCATTCTGAGGCTTTTTAAAGTCTAAGAAAGCATGGTGCCATTTGGGAAGGGAGCCAGGTGTTATGCAACAAGAAACTCCTCACGCCTTTGGAACAAGATCTTGGATATCTGCTCAACTATGCTGTTGCGTTAACTGAAAACACTGCAAGGAATAGGAAAATTGGGCAGAAGTCGCCCCAGGGCAAAGCCAGAGTGTAATTACTGCCTATGTGCATTTAGCAGTACCCACAGTAAACATGGAAGAGGGTACTGCTTTTCCATCAGGGGAGTAAGCCACACTGACTTGACCCTGTAAATAACAGAGCACATGCTGGCAGGTACCATGGAGAAGCAGCAAATTTTCACCTCCATTCATTCCAGTAGCTGCACACAAACTTGTTATCATCACCTTCACCCCCAGGTCATTCACTCCACTCTAGCTCCAGTCAGAAGTGAATAAAAGCTGCTACCACAACTATGGAGCAAGCACAGGTGGGTTTGGTGGTCTCTGCTCTGATCGTGATAGTTCACATCTAAGACTGTCTTCTGTGCAGGAAGACCATCTGATCAAAAGCAAATGTTTTGCAAATTACTCGCTGCAGAAGCCAGCGTGCATTCCTCGTGAAGGCCACTTCGGTGGGGAAGCACACACAAACCCACAGCCTTGGCTGAGCCACCAAACCATCAGCCTCTCCTGCTCTCCAGCTGCTTCTGTTTGCTAGAACGCACGAGCACTGCACACTTCTATAATGTACAGTTCTCACATAAAAAAGACCAGCAGGCACAATTCTTGCTTCTACAAATGCTAACTCCTGGGTGAAATTTCACAGCGTCTGTCCTAGTGCTCAAAGTACAAACAAGTGGTGCCTGACTGCCAAAACCTTTAGATGCCACCAGCAGAACGCTGCTAATAGTTACATTGTAGTTATCCAGATACATTCATGCAGCATTTTATCTTATTTACCAAAAACGAAGTTTTAGTAGGAACCTGAAGTCATTGACTTCAGTAAAAGAAGACCTTGGGCACCTCTATTGCATCCATTCGTGGCAGTCCCATTCTGTGACCAGAAAACGTGTGGAAAGTTTGGGGGTCCATTCCTATCTACTGTAGGTCTTTTCTTGCCTGCTCTGTGAAAAGATGTGCTGCTTGGTTTTAGACAAGTTGCTTCATTCTGCAGTTTCTCAGCTGCTCCATCTGCAAAATGAGGATAATAAGAATGGCATCTCTTAAGGAAGCAGACTGCCACTCATGGAAGCTTTTGCTGTGCTTGGGATCTTCAGTTTGTGCTTGCTAAAGAAGTCGAAAAGATATATTATTAAAGTGATTACAGTGTTGATACACTTGTGATGAATTCCCTGCAGGCATGCAGATACATTAAAGGCCAAATTCGTTTCTCATTCATACTTGTATAATTCCCTGCAACTCCAGTGATGCAGACAAGGTTACTCCAGCTGAGCATGTGGCAGAATCTGGTTCCACAGCAACTCAGTTTAGCCGTTTACGAGTAATAATTGAAAGCAGAGAGGTATCATTTGCCACTTCGAATATCACCAGTCACTCTTCCTGACAGAACAGTGTAGAGGAAATGTGCTGTACGGAGAGGCTGCATGCAATACCATTTCCTTGGTGCTGGAGGCCCGGGAATAAGTAGCTCTAAGTAGGGGCTAATTAAGTGCATGACAGGTTTTCTCTGGCAAGATGACTATCCAGCAGCTCCTCGTGAAAGTTGATGTTTTCTATCTCTGCATGATCCCAAGTTACAGAGCAAGGATGGAAATATTTACCTTCCTAAGGAAGGGAAGTCAGTCCTCAAAGTATACCGTGCTTTCATGTACACATAGGGTGAAACCAGTCAATTGGCTGGTTGGAGAGGAATGGCCACTGTGGTATGGATGGAAACTGGTGAGAAAAGCAACAACAGAAAGATGAACCAGCACAAATCAGACACTGAGCCTACATTTTATAAAATATGAAGCATCTGCAATGGTACCAGGCACAGAAACCACCTGGTATGGTTACTGCCTGCCTGAGTGATGCATGTAGATACAGTTGTCTTGAAAAGTGCTGGTACAGCAGGCCCAGAGCATACTGATGATTCAATTTCTGAAATAATTCGAAATGGCAGTCACGCTTCTAAAGGCGCGCAGAGTCCTTATCTCCCTTTTAAAGCAAAGAAGCTACTGCATGGACAGGAAAATAGAGTGAATGCTGGAAGGCTTTACAGCAACGCATACCAATGAAAGGCTCCTCTTGGCTAACTATCCTAGAGTGAAACGTATTCCTCATGGTTCTGCCAAAGATCCTTGAAATGCTTTGATGGTGGTTGATAGGGGAGAAAACAATCATCACTACAAAGTAGAGGAAAGTTTTTGCTGTCTTGCAGCATTGGCTACATCTTTTCAAGGGACGTGGGCTACCAGAGAACTTTAGGAAGGCAAATCTTTGCCAGAGGTACAGCAGCCGGACCAAGGGAAGCAAGAAGTCCACAGTATGCCCACTGGTTCACTTTTATTTTTGCCTATAACTACATCTTGGCTTTTTCATATGGCTCTAAACACCAGCTGGCGAAATGAGTCAATATTAGTCTGAAAGGAAATGTTGTCAATTGATCTGGAAAGAGAAGCTCTCAAACAAAGCCAGTCTCTTTCACCAAAAGGAAGCAAACAGCAAAGGAAACTCTTACCTGCCTCTGTACAACCTCTGGGCCCTACCATACACCATCAAGGCAGTTTAGATTTTGCTACTTATGGTAACAGAAGAAAGAATCTGAAGTAAAGAAGGGAAAGTCCGACTAGGTCAACAAAGTCCTGGTGGGCGGTGACAGGGTATCTGAGAGCTGGTATGCAGAGCAGACATGGAAATGCTTGAAAGGATTCAATTTTATGGCACAGTAAAAGATTGCACTGCTTCTCTTTCTATATAAGGTAGGTAATAACCTGTATTTGAACTGGTAGAAGAGGAATGAGATGACCCACATTTCAAAGCTGGAACCTGGTGGGTTATTATTATTTATGACTCATAAAGCATGTGCAGTGCACCAAAAGATATGGAGACGTGCTCCCTGCCCAGAGGAGCCTCCAGTGCAAACATTGAGAGAAACACTCTACTGTGCACAGGGCTAACTCCACAGGCTTTTATTTATTGTAATTATAGTGTAATGAAGATCAGGCCTGCTCCTCTTTTGGCCAGAAAACTGAGATCCCTTTTCCTATCTCTACAGCAGGTGGTTTTTATGCTGGGAGAATGCAACCGCTGTATTCTCCACGAATGAAAACAACAACCTTCAGGTACTCTTGATTTTCCACTTTTACTTGCGGATTTTAGCTCCTTTCTCCCTGCTGGGCATTTCTGCATTTTCTCACTTTCTTCTGCACAGATCTATTGCTACTGTTTTTTCTTTCATGTGTTACCTCTTAGTGGTCCATCATTCCCTTTTTTGAGTTGTTCTTCCTCTTCACCTCATCTTGCTCATCCCTTTCAGCTTCTCCTCCCTCCGTTCCTCTCAGCCAACATTTTTGCCCCCACCAACCCTATTCTCTCAACCAACTACCACAGCCCCCGAACCAGTGGCTTCCTCTTTGCCCGTCCTTCGGGAACTGAGCTCTGTATTCACCCCTCAGACGGGCTCCTCTTCCCCACCTGCACCCTCCTTCTGTTCCTCCTGCCTCTGCATCACTCCCTCCATCTCACCTGCTCTGCCTCTCTAGGATATGGCCTATAGGTTTCTACCCAAGATCACAGCACCTCGCCCCAGACCTTCCCCCTGGCTACACTCAGAGCTTCAGAGCTCTTCGGGAGACCCTCTTGAGCACATCACTGCCCTTTTCAAGGTCCTTAGCAATGATCCCTGAAAGTCTTTATAGGTCCCCGTGGTCCCTGAAACTCTGCCAACGCCCTCACTGCTGTTGGGCTCCACACGTTCCTCCTGGCCACAGAGTCCCAACCTCCCCGACTACCACACAGCTGGATTAGCAACCAGAGGTGAGAACAGATGGTTGGGACACGGGGCATCGTCCCTCCCATCAAGGCTCAAATCTGTCCAGCATCCTCCCTCCCTCCGTTCCTTCCTGCTAGGGGTCCCGCTTGGCAGGTACTTGCCCAGGGGCTCGGAAGCTGCTCCGGGGCCCCGAGGGGAGCTCCAGGAGAGAGGCTCTGCCTCCGGAGCACGCGCGAGGGAAGAGCCGGAGCAGAGCGGAGAAGGGGACGGGGTGGGCACCGGCGATGCTCGGCGGCGGGGACCCGCCGCCCGCCCACGGGTCGCGCAGCTCCCCCGCCGCCGAGCTTCGCCCCGGCACCGCACCCGGTCTCCCCGGCGCATCCCCCGTGGCAGTACCCGGTCTCGCCGGGATACCCCCGTGACTGAACCCCCGTCCCGCTCCCAACGTCGTCTTTTTACCTTCCACTTTGGTGAGAGTGAGGACGGGGCTGTTGCAGGCGCTGAGGGGGGCCACCCTGGCCGAATGCTTCTTCATGGCGAGCCCGTCGCCGGCGGCAGCTCCCTCGCCGCCCCGCGCCTACATCCTGGCGCCGCCGGAGCCCTCTTCGGCGGCGCAACCCCCGGTACGGCTCCCGGCCCCGCCGCCCTCTGCCGCAGCACCGGGCGGCGGCGGGGGCTGGGGCTCGCCCGCCCGCTGCCGCTCGGGGCTGCTGCAAACCCGACGTCACCGGCACGGCCCCCCCCCCACCCCCCGGGCTCCCGGAGCCGCCCCCCAGGTCGAGAAGGGGGTGACGCCCAGACGCCGCGGCGAGGGGCGCTGCCGAGCCCCCGGCCGGTGTCTGTCTCCCGATCCGGCCTGGGGAGCGCCGGGCCGCTGCCGCGGGCGCCTTCCCGGGCACCGCTCCGGCAGAGCACGCAGGGAGTCCGGACCGTAATGCGGCTGCGGACACCGCTCCTGCTCCCCGCTGGTGGGTGCCGGGGCTTCCCGGAGCGAGCCGGGCTCCCGGGCCCCGCGGTTTCTGCCGGCCGCGAATTCAGCTGGGCTGCTGCACCGCACGAAAAGGGCTCCTGGTTTTTCCTGCTCCGCTTCTGTTCCTTCTCCCTGTCTTACGGGAAAGCATAATTTACACTCTCCAAACCATTTTTTTTTTTAAATTGCCCGTATGATATCCCTCTTTTATTCTCCTTCGATATGTCGATTTTCAACCATGCCTTTAGTATTTCTACCATCCTTTCCACAGCCTTTCTGCTCCTGCTGTATCCTTTCTAAGAGAGACAGCAAAATTAGACACAGCATTCAAGACGAGGATACACCATTAATTTATCCATAATATTCCAATACTTCAGTAGCATACTCTACATCTTTCTTAGCACAGCTTCCCAACTTCTTTTGAGCCATCAAACAAAATACCTCCGTAGCTACTTGCAAGTTAAATAAAACGTGGTATTTCACAACTGGATGTTGCTCGTATGTAGCAACTTTTTATGGTGGTTTCCCCCCACCCCCTAAATAATTTTAAGACCGCCAGTCATGACATACCAACAATGCACAGTAGATTTATCCTTCTATCAATATGCAAAAGTCAACTGGTATTCATCAACAAGACTGGTATTAATCAACAAGCAAGCGGATCCAGGAGATAACAGATTCTAATGAATGAATACGAAACACGTAAAAAAGATTTTATTGCTATAAGCAAAGAATCAGCTTTCGCAACACGCCGAGTATGGTGAGCTGAGCACCCTTTACTCCCAGCGATTTCTTCTGTGGGTATGAAAACACTTGGCACACTTACCAGGTTCAGATATGAGATGCGTCAGCAGACAAAGACGCAAATACTCAACGTTTCTTAAGATTTGGTCAAACTATAATGAGTGTACTTCGCAAACAAGACCAGGTAGCCATCGATACTCCACAAACATTCCAAAGTATTCGTTAATTCTATAAATACTACCTATTGAAAAGCAGCCCCAACGGACTGTTTAGCAAGCCGTGGGAAAACACCACCTTACTTGTGCCGGCCAGACAGCTCTTTATATTTAAGAGGTGAGCTTTCCTGGTGGGTCAGATGCGGACAGTTATTTCACACAGGTCTCATCTGGTGATCTGCAGTCTCATGAAGCACAGGGGTGGTTGGCATTTCCTATGCCTCTTCCATGTTAGCCTTTGGGATGAGCTTTATAAAAAAAAATCATGAGGCTCCTTTCAAAGTCAACCTCCAGGAGAGTATATTCCTGTGTTCAGCGCTAGAAGTGCAAGCCAAGTGCGAGCCAAAGCTCGGCTTGGTCAAATTAAAAAAAAAAAAAAAGGCTTTCATGGTTATTCCCAGGCTTTCTTAGTAGAATTATCCTATCCATTCAGCTTCCTGTGATGTTACAGATCATAGGCATGTTGGGAACCATGCGTTCATCTTGTTTCACTGCACTGTTTCATCTCAGAGTCCAATTAGTTTCTGATCTTTGAAAGAAATTACATAAAAAGAGGCAGATCTCAGCTCGGATGGTTCTGTCCATGAAATATTTTGCCATGGTGCAGAGCCTTTTATCCGAGTATTTCAAAGCACGTTATAAAATATTAATTCATTTTATACTACCCCTGTGAAGAAACTTCAGGCTCACTGGTGGGTAAAATACAGCCACAGAATTTAAGCAGCTCCCTCAGATTCATATGGCCAGGTAACATCAGTGAGAAACAGAACCTGGATAACTCTGGCTGGCTTCTGCTCTGAGCTTACCTTCCAGGATCATCTGAGCCTCTGCTATGTAAGCAGGAAACTTCTAAATCAGCATTTTACATCCAAATTTCATCTACTTTTCCTAGAGGTAAATGGCTGTGCAAGGCAGGACAATCAGACTTCTCTACTGGCACTATCTTGTAATCAATGGGACATTCATAAGAATTAAAAGGCTATTTCTTAAAAAATCTTTGTTGCTGGGCACTTACACTCTTTCCTTTCTGCAAGGTTTATGCTCTCTTATTTTTTAAAGAAAAGACATAGTAAGTACATTATTCTACTTGGAGGATAGTGCTGCTCACCTAAAGAATTACACTGAAACCAAGACTTTTTTTTTTTTTATAGCATGTTATTTTAACTCTGTATATATTTAATATTGCAGGATTTGTGGAGTTGTTGACAAGTTTCAGGCTTGCAATGTTTTATTTAAGCCTAGACTTCCAAACATCAAAGACTTGTATGACAGTAACTATGTCCTGCAGCTGGCTGGACCTCTGCCTTGATGAGGGTGGTGTCCACAGGCACTGCTTAGCAGAGACCTCTGCCAGCTGGTGCTGCGAGAGAGCTAGGAGGCATCTAAGCCTTCAAACCACCTGTCCTCCTTTCTCCTCGATGGTGCTTTGCACGACCACAGCACTCAAGCCTCCTCTCCTCAGTGTTCAGTTTAGTCACCTCAGAGAAGCTTCCAAAGGCACTGAGGACAGTAAGTATCCAACTAAGACTGGTTTCAAATTAGGGATAGGATGTCCAACCACTTGCAGTCTTTTGAAAATCTTTTGCCCCATGTGTGTGTGAAGTATAGCTAATTGGGGCTGATACAGACTGACATGGCTCTGCTTGACCCTGGTCCCAGAGCATTTCAACTGCGTCAGTCTGACTTCTCTTGCTGCCCTTACAGGCACACCCTAGAGATCCACACTAGGCCCCTGTCTTACACTGTGCATAAAAATATCAGCCACATATCACAATAACAAACAGTTGTGTTTATTTAATGAAGACTAGGGTGCCTGAGGACTGTATTCCAGGGGCTCTATGGCGAGAGCTGCACTTGGCAGAGGGCTTGTAAACTTTCTGTAACTTTTATCACGCTGCAGCGTCCCCATCTCCCTAAGCCTTAACACGTTTGCTGCTGGATTACATTTAATTTAATTTACAGAAAGCATCTCACAGTATAAAGCAAGGCAAAACTGATGCACTCAGGGTAAAATTTCAAGTGAAATTTATGGTGTTTTTACTTTAAAACACCACTCCAGTGTTCAAGAGACAATGGAGGAGATGCTGGTGGATGTCTGGGCTGCAGAGAGCTTACAAATGTGTAGAGGAAACTCTCAAAGCTTGAAAACTGGAGAAAGTAGACTTTCACTTCCGATCCAGAGCAAGGGTGCTTCATGTGAAAAAGGCAAGGTCGGATTATAAATCCAGGATGAAATAGTCAGAATTTGCCCAGTTTGGAGAATTTGTAGAATATGTAGTTGGATGGAACTGGTTTTGTTACAGTCAGTTACCCTTCTTCCTTTCAGATTAAGAAATTATAGTCGTTGGGTTGGGTTTTTTACACATAAACCTATATATGAGTGTGCTAACACCCACCATTATCCTGTTTTCAAATTCATGTATCATCATTGCTTTTCTGAAAGATTTCTTGTTGACATAGAAAGGTAGATTCAAGACAAAACTAAATTCTCATCGTTATATGTGCTACAACCTTTGACTTTTATCCTATTAGCTAGTTTGTTTAACCAACACAAAAAACGCGCCCAGTTGGTAATGTGCATAGTTGGTATTTTTCCAGTTCAGACATTTTTGTATTTAGTGTACTCATTAATAGGGCATTTGTTAATTTAAGTGCTTGCCTCACCACTGAGGGCAATAATTATTGTGCTTAGCAACCCTAAAGGAAATTGAGTGTGGAATTGTACTTGTGTAGCCAATTTCCTAATAGGCTCCATCTCATGCCAGAATGAATTAATCTGCCAGGAGTCAAATACATGCATGAAACCTACACTGCCCACAATCTGTCAGGAACAGATCATCCCTTCCCCTAGTTTATTTGAAGTTACTTCGTGAATATTCTCCACAAATAATTATTAGTCTGTTTGTGAGGAGCTTGTTCTACCTGAATGCTGTGTTAGTTTTGTTTGGCTACCATCTAATAACTTTCCAATTTTTTTTTTTTTTTATTTACCAACTAAAAACCCATAGATGTCCAACGCACATTTCCAACACAAATAATAGCTATTTTGGAAGTGGTGTTTGCTATCCTGCAATCATTCTGAAATCTGCATTCTTAATGCAGTCTGTCTGGTGACCATCCATCACTATTCTGTTTGCACGCCTCCTACATTCACAACTATCCTCCACTCAGAACAAATATATATTTTTGTCAAATTTACATTCAGTCTGTCTCTGCAGTATTAGCCTAGCTGTAAGGACCATATCTTTCCAATCTTCCCTATTCCAAAACAGTTCAGTTACTTCTGGTATCATGTCTTGAATCCACAGAACAAGGCAGTGAAGGGGAGAGGAAGGATTAAGACCTGTCTGGCTAGAGGTGTTCGCCAGACTGCACTGAACAGAGACTGCTGAAGAATGACTGCTGTACCTGAATGTCCTCTCTCCAAATTTCACCAGATATACAGCACTACAGATAACAGTCGAATCTGGGGTGTCCATAAAGGCTGCAGATAGTATATATGACTATATATCCAACAGTTCCCAGACACGGATGCAAAGTGCTGGTGAGAATATCTTCCTCATGTTTTTTTTAACCTTCTGTTTATAACTGGTGTAAGCCTTACTGGAAGAGATAGCACTGATGAATTTTATTTCCAAGTCTCATAAAATATTAACTTTTTTCAATATTTTCTGAGAAACTCTCCTGGTTTTGTGCATAAAGAATGGTTGCATTTTAAATAATCCTGGTGAATTCCTCAAAATTTAATAATAAAAAAATAGGTTCAAATCTCAGACTTTCAGTACTGGACTATATAACTCTAATTTCCAGACTTGTGCTTTAGGATTTTGACAGGACACATTCATGTCTTAATCATGTTGTGGAAGGGAAACATTTTGTCAATTTTTATGTTACTTTGAATTTTAAAGAAAAGTTAATGCAGCAGTGCCCATGGGCAGGTATGAGATCAGGAAGTTTTGTGAACGAAGCCTTACATTTACAAGGGAATCATATATTTGCCAAGCTGCTTCAAACCTGTCTGACACTGCCAGAGGTCAAGCGCATCCCAAAGCCACTGAGTCTCAGTCTTCATTGTCTTCAGCACCACAGGGGAAATGAGAACTTGTATTAGCCTAGGGAAACACTTCCTCGAAAATGTACATGCAGCAGAAATATGACTGAGACTATTCATTTTCTGAAGGCCACCGATGCTCCTATGACTGACTGACAGTAGATTTAGAATAGGTGTTTAAAGGTGAACGGCCCATGAATACAATGCAAATTCACATGACTCTTGTCACAATTATGTGATGCCCAGGCAGCTCCTTCATAGATGGTCTCTGCATCTTCATCCCTCTACAGATGCAGTTTAAGGGAACTGCCCAGTTTCAGACCAGATGGCTCAGGAATAACCCCTCATGTGGTGACTGTGATTATTCAGTGAGGCCACCTGCAAGATTTGCCTTTCGGAGCTGTGATCTATAATGAATACAGCAATCAGACTACTAAAATATATAGCACTTCTTGATACTAGCATTGGGAACACAGGAGAAACTGAAAAGGAAAAATCCAGTAAAACACTTAAGATGCCCATTTGTCTTCCTGCAGTTTGTCGTTCCCCAGGAACTCCAGCAGGCTCAACAGTTTTGCCTGGTAGAAGCTGCTCTTCGCTACCTGCTCCTGACAACTCCACCAACCTTCCTTCTGTCTCGTGTCACTTTTTAGCCACTTTTTAGCCAAGCGTTGATTCCCAAAGCTAGCAGTTCACTGTGCAGTTGTAGCTGGAGATGAGAAAGTAGTGTTCTCCCATCCTAGCAGCCTGGCAGCTTTTCTAATGACCCTCCTGGGTTTACCAGGCAATTACTTTTCCTTGCATGTTTGCATATGGGACGCTGTCTAACTACGAGACTTTAATGACCCCAAATAATACAAAATACATTGTTATGCCATCAATATCAACAATTCAGTAACAACTATTTCTTAACCCTCGCATTACCTAGGATACATACAGTATTAAAAATAACTGAGCATCACATCTACATTCTTTACCACCAGCCTACTCCTGGTCAGTTGTCTTTGTAAAACACTGGATGTGAAGTGCATTTAAATTTAGTTGTGTGTGTTTACCGCCATCAGAAACAGTGTATAAACTGTGTTAAACCTCTACTGCTGTAAAATCCCAGCTTAGGAAGACCTGACTCCTCCAGTAAAGATGTAAAGGCCAGGAGATCATGTTTGGCAGTAGCTCACACTTCTAGCATTGCAAAAAAAAAAAAAAGGTGAAAAGAATCTGAAGTTGGAACATACGAAAACAGAATTAGAAAATATAAAACCTAAAACTAGGATTAAAAAAATCTGTTGTTCAGATTCTGTGTCAGAAGGAAAAGAAAGTTCAATCTGTGAGGCAAGCTTTTGTCCTCAAGGAAAAGGTTCTTTCAGAATTGACTGCACAAATAAGCATACGCTCCTGGCCTCATGCACACAAGCAGAGAGAGAACTGAAGACGGAATCACATTTTTTTTTGTCCTCATCTGAATATTTACAGAACTCTGCACTGCCCTCCCAAGTAGTATCA
Organism: Tauraco erythrolophus; assembly: GCF_009769465.1. NCBI lineage: Eukaryota > Metazoa > Chordata > Aves > Musophagiformes > Musophagidae > Tauraco > Tauraco erythrolophus. The sequence goes on along the minus strand of NC_141466.1, from coordinate 87,232,000 downwards.
GGCAGGAAAAGAACAAAAAATGAGATGAAAAAGGGACATTCAAAGATCTTTCAGAAAATAACAGTAAAGACGCTTCCGAGCAAATATATTCTGTATTTCAAGTCACTGTTTTTTGTGGACAGTGCTCTGGGGTGAAAATTATCGTGTCTGTCAAATTTATGTTTTACAGTCAGACGCTTGAACCAAAGATCAGGTAGGATGTAAGCACTCCCTGTGGCCTCTGGACTGGAGAGAGTTTGAGCCTACACTAATGACTTGCCAGACATTTGCCGGGAAGAAAACTGCTGTCTATCTAAAATCCAAAGATGCGTTAAGAGCCAGCAGGCCCAGACCGATTCCTGTGTTGCCCTTTTACCAGGAAGACTGATTTTAAACACTTTAAATAATTACATTTTTCCTGTTCTCCTCCGTATACTCTGCACTTTGTCTTTCTTCTTGCTTTTCATGTCTGTATTTCTTTTGTACTTTTAAATTTGTGTTGTCTTTTTGTTTCCTCTTTCTTGTCTTTCCTTTGTCAAATTTCTCTCAGTGCTAATACTAAAAAAGTTTGCAACATGAACTGAATGCCACATCCACTTATAAAGTTACACAAACAGAAAAAAACATCCAACTGGTTGGGTTTTTTTTTTTTTAATTTATTGTTCATTTCCATCAAACCCCTCAATAGCTATTACTGGGATTTTTGGAGATATCTTAGACCTTACAATTTACAGTTTCAAAGTAAATTTGCTGTAGCTGTCCAGAGGCTGTGCACCTCTCTAGCTCTCCTACCCTTTGCTCTGTGATTATATGTTCCTGCCTATGCAGACTATTGGTGCCATGTCCAGAAGAATTCGAGGATGAAAAACAACGCCCTAGGCACAGACTCTTCCCAAATTTTCCAAGTCTGCTCTGTTCCTTACAGGAGCTCCAGGTGAGGTCCTGCAGAGCGGGCTTCTGGGTTAATCCTCAGGAAGCAGTAAGTCAGATCTCTGGAAGCAACAGGTTAATTTTCCTGGGACCTCTCAGTGAAATGCTTAAAGTGAGTAGCGCTGCTGATTGCCCTCAGAGAGACCATTCAATTTGGCACACTGAGTTCTTCCTTCAAGCACAGATTTTATTTAAAAGGCATTATACAAGATGAACCTTTTAGCACCAAGTGCTTTGTAATTATATACTCCCTACCCTGAAATCCTAATCACTCCAGCCTCCCACTCTTGGAGAGACTAATTGCTGCTTCTTGAGCCCACTGGCTATTTCTCTGTTTTTTGGGGACTTCTCTTATTGCTTCTTTCAACTGCTATTAAGGGAGATATTAATACAGTTGGGCCCCAGCGATTTTATTTTAATGAGACAGCAATATAAGTCTGCTTCCTAGAAGAATACTAGGATACTGGGAAAAGGAAAAGAGAGAGAACGCTGGAGTGGGAATGCATATTATAAAATCTAAAAGCACCTCTTGGTGTGTGCTACAAGCAGTGGCATTGAGATCCTCCCACTCCATTTCGGGCTCTGCCATTACCGCAACACAAAGCGTGAGTTAAATTCCTGCCATAAGTTACTCATGAGTACCCTGGGACATAACCTAGCTACTTCCTTAACGTGCTTTTGAGATCCTATGCTGAAAAGCCCTGAGAGCAGCCAAGCATTATTGTTATTAAATGCTTGGAGTGTATCTAACAGGCTTACTATTTATAATTTATCACCCTTTCTTAATAAAAAGGATTAATTAATTACTAGTGCTGAGGGTGAACGTATTGTTACTATCGTTTATCACTAGTGCAAGAACAATTAAAATCTTTGAGTCATAAGCTAAATCTGAGGTTTTGAAATGACAATGAAACAGGATTTTGTAGACCAAGAAGTAGCTGTTTTTTTAATAGTCTAGGTGTTCATAATTGATTCATAATCTCATATATCTTTATAGAGTGAATGATTTTAACCTCACAAGTGCATTGCTGAACAATACAATGTCAGATGAATATCTACAGCAAAGGCATATTGCCTCATATTCATGGGAAACACCACAAAGAAAGTTTAAGTCCTTTGGGTTGCTTCAAGACCATGGGAGTTTTGATAAGAGAGAGAGTAAAGACGGGGAATGATCTCGAGGTTGTGGCTGGAAAGTTAGGTGGGCTGCTCTGCTCCTTTGGAAAGGACGTACTTTCTTTATATGAAGGACTATGGATATAGTCAGGAGATTCATAATAAGGTAGAACTAGAATAATTCCACAGATTTCAGTGCAGCCATGTCAGATGAATGCACAGGCAGCAAAGAGTATAATCTACCCCAAATATCTCACACTGAATTCAGTCTTTTACTTAGGCTATAACATTATGTTTGTAGTAGCCCTCAAAAGGCAGTCATGATACTGAAGAAAACTGGAAGTTTCTTCCAACAGAAATACTTTGAATAGACAAGGTAGGATTGCAACATTATGTTCTCTATTTGATGAATTTATGTAGTCTAAAATAAGCAAAAACCTTGTGGAGTTTTTTAATTCTTCAGAGTGGAAATACAGTGAGTATCAGCTTAGCTCTAAAAAATTTCATACATACTGATCAGATATTGATGAGATGGTCTAATAGATTGCCTTTGATTTAAGTAGAAACAGGGGAACCACAACCTGAGGGTCTGTGAAGGAGGTCAGGAAAGAACCAGAGAGAAAGTGATGGTTTCTCTTAGTCACTCTCATATGTCTCTCTATTCTTAGCTGGGACCATACTATGGTACATAAATTTATTACAGATATCTTCTTTTCCCTTCACTCACCCAGGCACAAGGTACGTGTGCTGTTGGTGGAGATTCTGTATGATACACAGCCTCATATGAGGTCAGCCTCACCTCTGTGCCTGGCAAGGTCATGGAGCAGATTCTCCTGGGAACCATGCTAAGGCACATGGAGAGCAAGGAGGTGGTGGGTGACAGCCAACATGGCTTCACCAAAGGCAGATCGTGCCTGACCAACTTGGTGGCCTTTTATGATGGGGTGACAACATCGGTGGACAAGGGTCGACCAACGGATGTCATCTACCTGGACTTGTGCAAAGCTTTTGACACTGTCCCGCACGACATTCTTCTCTCTAAACTAGAGAGGCATGGGTTTGATGGATGGACCACTCGGTGGATAAGGAATTGGCTCAATGGCCGTACTCAGAGAGTAGTGGTCAACGGCTCGATGTCCATGTGGAGACCGGTCACGAGTGGCGTCCCTCAGGGGTCCGTGTTGGGCCCGGCCCTCTTCAACATCTTTGTCGGTGACGTGGACAGTGGCATGGAGTGCACCCTCAGCAAGTTCGCCGATGACACCAAGCTGTGTGGTGCCGTCGACACGCTGGAAGGGAGGGATGCCATCCAGAGGGACCTCGACAGGCTGGAGAGGTGGGCCCGTACCAACCTCATGAAGTTTAACCAGGCCAAGTGCAAGGTCCTACATCTGGGTCATGGCAATCCCAGGCACAAATACAGACTGGGCGGAGAATGGATCGAGAGCAGCCCTGAGGAGAAGGACTTGGGAGTACTGGTGGACGAGAAGCTCAATATGAGCCGGCAATGTGCTCTTGCGGCCCAGAAGGCCAACCGCGTCCTGGGCTGCATCAGGAGGAGCGTGGCCAGCAGGTCAAGGGAGGTGATTCTCCCCCTCTACTCTGCCCTCGTGAGACCTCACTTGGAGTATTGCGTCCAGTTCTGGAGTCCCCAACATAAGAAGGACATGGACCAGTTGGAGAGGGTCCAGAGGAGGGCCACGAAGATGATAAGAGGGCTGGAGCACCTTTCCTATGAGGACAGGCTGAAAGAGTTGGGGCTGTTCAGCCTGGAGAAGAGGAGGCTCCGGGGTGACCTTATAGCGGTCTTCCAGTACCTCAAGGGGGCCTACAAGAAAGATGGGGAGAGGCTGTTCAGGAGGGCCAGTTGTGATAGGACAAGGGGTAATGGTTTTAAAATAGAGGGAGGTAGATTCAGGTTGGATATTAGGAAAAAATTTTTTACCATGAGAGTTGTAGAACACTGGAACAGGTTGCCCAGAGAGGTGGTGGATGCTCCATCCCTGGAGACGTTCAAGGCCCGGTTGGATGAGGCCCTGAGCAACCTGATCTAGTTGGAGATATCCCTGTTCCTTGCAGGGGGGTTGGACTAGATGACCTTTGAAGGTCCCTTCCAGCCCTAACGATTCTATGATTCTATGATTCTATGATACACAACTTTTATCCTTTGTCAGCTTGATTCCTGCCAACTTTTAGGAGTTTGCAATTCACATATTGTTGCAAAAAGCAGAGATTTCTACAATCTTCCTTGGGACATGAACGTCCATTGGTGGATCTTGTCTGTTTTGCAGTATGAGAAGAAAGCAGGTATAATGGGTTCTTTCTGTCTCTCGCTAGCCAGTAATTGCTATATCTGTACAGATTTTGCTAAAATAGGTGTGACGATTTTTTAAAATGCTGGACTAGAAACTTCAAATTTCATGCTTATATGACAATGGCTGTGAGCACTGAAGATGTGTCATTCTATGTGATAAACCCTGTATTTTACACAATAACAAGACAGCTCTTTATAAAGACCTGCTGCTGCTTATTATTAATCTTTCAACTTCTAGACTGGATTTGGTTAATGCTTTGGGGGAATGAATCTGGATCATTAATTAACAGTACCAGGGATATCTGTAATAAGATTATGCAGATGGTTTTACATTCCTATGACTCAAATTTTTTTTGAACTAATGGGAACTTTGCCATTGCACTCAATGCACTCAACACTGAAACAGTCATTGCTGATAAAACAGTAATAATAAAACAGTTAAACAGGAAACTAAATTTAAAAAATAGACAAATAAAAAATATTAGCTTGCAGAGTAGAAAGAGAGAGGGTCAAGATAAGCTGTGAATCCATAGGAAAGTTAAAAGAGGGCAAAGCATTAAGCAGAAATATCCAAGATAGAGAAGGAAAGAAAGGACCACCAGACAGGATAAACCAAAGACAGATGGACAATAGTTCAGGCACGCATCAGAACACAAATACAAGACACACTTGAAATGAGAAACAAGAATAATATTGGGTTTATTCAGAAAAACTGAAGCACCTGCCTATTGTGAGGAAAGTTCATGTGTGCTTCAGATAGAGCATGGGAATTCAGCAGATCCTATTCCTTTCAGCTGCAGTAAAAAATACACTACTGAAAGCACAGATGCTGTTTGGTATCCTTGTGCAAAGAGACTCCCAACTTAACTCTTTAGTTGCAGTTTGATCCTTCCACCATGGCCACCAGAACAACTTCTTTGGAGAATCCAGTGGATTTGTATCCCTCCCATCACACAAAGCAAACCTGTCAGATAGAGCCACGGGAGTGTTCGCTGGATGGCACATGGATATGAAGTAGGAGCAGTGGGGAAAAGACTGGCACTTCATCTGAGGCTCCCTTGGCTGGTACTCTATGGTCTTAGCACAACCCTGGGGGAACATCAGCTTCTGGTGTCACTTACAGTAGGATGAGGCATGCTCTGATCTTTGCCAAGAACTGGACAGATGCCTGGATAATGGTAGGATAAGGGACCTGAGAACAGGAGACAACCTATCCATCTCCCTCTGGACTGTACTGAACCTCCGTTAGGCAGGCTCCAGCCTCTGCACTGATGGCAGAACCATTCTGCTGACATTTGGAACAATGAAACTTTCCCCCTGGGGTGGCTGTTTGTGCTCCTCTTCCCTCTCCCACTCCCAGCAGATGTAGGTCTGGATCTCAGGTTAAATTTCCACTGAACTGTGAAGCAGCAGGAAAGCAGGTTTATATTCTGCATATTATTTCCGCCAGTGCTCCCCCAAGTGTGTATCAAACATGACTATAATTCCGTCCTGGGGTTCTGTTGATATTAACAAATCACTTGAATTTTGCTCTAAGTAATTAAAATTATGAGTACCTTTTATTGCAGTTACAGGCAGGAGGCAAACGCGGCTGGGGCCTTGTTATTCAGATGTGTGCAATAATTCAGGCAGCAGCAGCGTGTATTTCTTCAACTGCTTTTCTTTCATAGAACAGCCTAAAGCCTTCAGCAATGCAACACGCAGTTCCTCAAAGCTTCAAAATATAAATCTAGGTCTCATACCATCTAATGCAAATAAATAGCACAAATGCCAAGCATTTTTTTTTCTGATTAACTATGTATAAAACTTCTTGCAAATAACCTATAGCTGTTTCATGTAGTAACTCACTGAAAAGAAATCACTCTCCAGCGTCAATTTAAACCTGGCTTGGATATCAGCATTTCCAGTGTAAAATGTAAAATAAACTGAGTATTGCTCATGAAGGCCTAAAAAATAAAGCTTTAGACTGAGTCCAGGCTCTCTGGCTTTTTCAGACATCTCTAGGAATAAGCCAGCACTTCGTCAGAAATAAATACAAGACCTGTTGTTTGCTCAGTCTTTCCCCCACTAATGGCATTTCTCCAGGATTGACTTTCTAGAGAGGACTAAAACAAAACCAACAAAAACAAATGCATAAAGAAAAAAAGGGCAAATCAGTAAGCAAATGGATTTATAGGAGACTGGAAGGTTATAAGGCCTCTCAGGCCCTATTAGCTGAAGCCTTTAATCACCGTATAGGGCATAGCTAGTGCATTTAAAGGAACTTTCAAAACTCTAATTGAAAATACATATATACTCTCCAGGGCACAAGATTGTATAGAGGAATTGACAAGCTTTTTCTTCATTTCTTTTTCCCATCAAAAAGCTTATCTTGTGCTCTTTTCCAGCTTGTTCGGATGAACAAGGAAGTAGAGAAACAGCATCATGCCTGGAAGGCTTGCGTGAGATGGATGAAAAGATCAAAATACAGCTTTAAATCTTCAAGGAGCTAAGACCACTGCATGACTAAGCTGGAGAGAAGTTCTTGCCAGTCAAACAGGAGGAAAGACGCTTGGTTTTGTTAATCAGGAACTCAGAGTAGTTTTTGCCATCCCAACATTTCAGAGCTACTCATATAATCACTGCGTAAAGTAAGGTCACAGAAGGCATATCTGGGAGCCATTTTTTTGAATGATACTTTATGTCTGACACAGCAAACAGGGCATCAGCTGCAGATAACAATCCAAAAGCAGAAGACAGGCAGAAACATGCAGAACTTATTAGTGCAATCAAGGTTACAGAAAGGGAGGACATGAAGTACTAACAAGGCAAATACTGGGAGCACAAGTTGGCTTTGCTGAGATAAATGCGACAGAGCTCAGTCCAAACCAGCATCCAAACAGATATTCACAGATAGCCTGCACCCATTTCATGATTTTAGGAGTGTAAAGATTTACTCTGAAACGACTTTAAAAAATAAGAATATTTTTTTGCTGTCTGGGCAGGATCCAGGACAGGCCAAACTCTTTCCATTAACTGCAGAAGCACTACACTGTGGCCCTTAATTTCTATGTTTCAGTGTACGTAAAACAAGATTAATAATAATACTCACTGCTTCATCTAAGTTAATGCCACATATTTTAAAGAGTTCTGACCCTGCTCTCCCTCCTCTGGCAGCGTGTAGTATACATAAAGATAAGAAAATATGCTGTTTGCACTTTAGTCAATCCATACCACCTACATTAAGCTTCACCCAATTTAACTGCCAGTTAATGTCTTATTGCTAACTGTCTAAATCCCTCAGGAGCAGGACTGGTGTTAAGTCCTTTTGCTTAAAAAGCAGCCTTCTTTATCTTGTAAAGGATCACAGAACCGTTTTAACAGATACTAGCTCAATGAAAACAACACCTAGATAATGACATTCTATCTGATCATTTTAAGTGCTGTAGCGTTGAGCCAAGCTATACGGTTTTATCTCATTACATCCTTATCTCTCCTATATCTTATCAAACATAACTTTGTCATATTGTATTGCTAATCAGGGAAAATCTTAAACGATTCACCCTTAAATAGTAGTGTCATCTATTCATGACATGCTCGAATCATTGAATACCACTAGAATTAGAGTTCAGCAGCTTGCATTCATTGAGAAAGCCTTTACCTGTGGTGTGGACATTCCATTTCCACCTATCATATCCTTCCTAGGTCATTGCACACAAAGTGAAAAAACCCCGCATATTTTATTTCACAGCAATTTTTACCCCTCCTACTATTAATTGGTTGTTTGGGTTTTTTTTATTTATTTTGGACAGAAAAAGGGTCTTGAACCGAAGAGAAACCACATCCTATTATTGCATTACCAGCAAAATGACTGCATTTCAGTGTGCAGAGCTGCATAACAAGTTTAGCCAGCCCGGTCTCACTTCCAGATAGTTTGTAGTTTCAAAATTGTTTTCTCTGCTTCAGGGGAAGTCACTGAAAGTCATGGAAGACCTTGTTGTAAATGTTAGTGTGATGTTACTATATACTGGCACCAACCAGGGCCATTCTATTCTGCTTTTCCTATCTGTCTTTCATTCTTTTTACCCCATTCAGCATGAAGTTTATTAAAGCATTTTAATCTCCTGTGTTTTTCTGTGTTTCAACTGCAGAAATTGTGCTTTCCTTTTTATTTCCAACCCAAAATAAGTACAATGCATCTGGTATGATGAAATTGCTACCCAAAATGACTGCCTGATCAGTGCTGAGGGTTTTGGGGTTTGGGTTTTTTTTTTCACATTTGGAAAACTTTGGGAGGAAAGGCACTGAAGAGCAAATAGAAATCATTACTGCTTCTCTTGTCATTTAGATACTAACATTCTGATATTTTCCTGCCTGCTTGTATACTGCACACAAACATGAACAAATTACACTTTAAAAAGAGATTAACAGAAAAGTGGTACCCGTGAATGTACCAAATGGGGAAGGGAGGTTCTTTGCAACTCTACTGGGTGCAGAATGCCAAATACTTAACAATTTGCCAGTAATAGAGGGGAATGTTAGACTATCTGCTGCTGGAATGGGACCATCTCAAAGAAGAACAGATCATTTATAAAATGTTAATGACTACAGAAATTCCATAATTAGAATCACTGCTACTTCTGCTGCAGATAATACAGATAGATGAAAGGAATAGAAGATCTTCCAGGCTTGCAGGAAAAATTTTTGCTGTTCAGCACTAAGGAAGATTTTGAGAATCCAAAGCCTAAGTAAGAGAGAAGCTGAATAAGGAGGAGGAGTCAAAATACACCTGGATGTGAAAGGCAAAACACCTGTGGATAATACATAAGATTGTGTCAGAATGGTTTGTTATTAATCTCAGCTAAGGGCCTATTTTATTGTGGTTTTCATTTCTCTTTTCAGACTTTCCCTCCTCAGCATGTATTTCAACGTGAAGGAACCTTAGAGATTTGCCATGGATCCCAAGAATAACTTGAATTGAGCCTCAGATTCAGAAGAAAGAAGGAAAGTGAGCATAGCACAAAATCATTTATATTATAATCAAATAAATTAGCATATTGTAAGTCATCCACTTTTATCTCCCATGTCAGTAACGTGCCCTGATTCCTGGTGATAACCATATATATTAGCAAGCTGGATGTTTCATCAGCTGGAGCCAGCGTAATGGCAATGGAAGGACTGCTTTCAAGTGTTACGTCCTTTGACATATAGCGCTATGGGTTTTTCTGCTGTATTGCATGGTTTGTAATTTCATGGATAGTATGCTTGCTGCTGACATTACCCCTCAGCATGTTTCAATACCAGGTCTCATACTATGGAGAAGTGCTCAGGCACATAATCGAAACACCAAATAATGAAGCTTCGAATTCGACTGACTTGAGCACATCTTCAGAGCTCTGTATCTGCTTACAAAGTGATTTGCTGAGTGGGTTTAAGTAGATATTTAAAGCTAGGAATGTGAATCAGTGCTTTACTGATGCTGATTAGCCTCCCTTCATAACCTCCTCCCTCCCTCCATAACATTTATTTGATTTAACCCTAGAGCCCACATTTCCCATTCTTTCAGTTGATGTTGTTGGGAGTACAATATAACTCCACCCAAAAAGTCCCGTCCTCTCCTGAGTGCTACTGAACTTATGGTCTCAGTATATTTTTCATTGCAGGAATCCTACAGGTTAGTTCTGCACAATGTGAAAAATACTACTTTCAGTTTCACAGCTGCTGCCTATCTGTTTTACTGAGTAAGTAATCAGGAACAATTCCCTTTTTTCATGTTTTATGAGAAAATTCCAACAGGAGAAGTCTGAAATATGGTCCCTAAACCATTTTTTATTTTGCCTGCACTCACCTTGCTCTCTCTTATTTAGCATCTCTCTACATGAAACAAGTCTGTCTTTCCATCCTCTCTTCATTCTGGAACTTCTCTATGACTCTGGTCTTTTCCCCACCTCATGTTTCTCCTATTCCTGCTGAAGTCGGTCCATGAAAGGTTGGCCAAAACTGGCCACAACAGCTAAATGTGATGTAATAAATTATGGATTTATAGTTATGGGGAATTATGCTACTTCAGTAAGGAACCCAGAAAGATGCTGTGAGAAGAGCGTCTCTTTAAATTTGGTGGTCTGATTTCATGTGACTAGTCCTGCCAATAACTCTGATAAAAGTCAGAGAAGGAAAAGAAGGAACTCAAAATCCTAAGTTGCATTTTAATGTTTTTAATGTTAAAGGAAATAGAGAGCTGGCTCTGTGTTTTTCTTGTAAGTGTATTTGTGAGACCAAAATGCTGTACAGGTAGTGCCTTTCATAATATGTAAATTGTATTTTCCTACAAAAAGGAAGAAATGTTCACATTACAAATCATCCTGTCTAGGACAGAAAGAGACTGCAATGTAATTAGCAGGAGCATACAGCTGTTTTAAAAAGTGACCTCTCCTGTGAAGAGAGGCTTTGCACAGCCCTACCTAGACAGGCTTGAACAGTATTACAAGCACATTCATTATATCCATTATAATGTCTCAAGCACATTTGCAGCCACCCAGGCTGCAAATACAATAGATTTCCCTAAATGGATTAATAAGAAAGTGGAGGTCCTAGAATTGCTTTGACATATCATTTATACACGTTGTCATCCTGACAGCTCTACAGTACTAGAGAAACTCTGACATAGAGATTGTGTGCAGAGAGCCCACAATTTATTCTAGTCTACAAAGCATCATCCTAGATCTGTTGATTAGCCTTCAGCTACAACAGCTAAGAGTTGTCTCAGAAAAAGTTTAGAAGACAGCAAGAATATTTCACATATATCTTTGGTTTTATCTCATGTCTTCCCTTTTTAACATTCATAACTATGTTTTCAGGTTTATGATCAAGAATACAGCCTATTGCTTTGCTAGACAACACTTGTTTTCATTTACTTTATGCCTGCCTACCCTTTAAATCTCATGAGACAGATACGTTACTTTCTCAGAAGCAAAAGGTTCAAATGAAGTAGTACTACAGTCAGACTCTGGATGCCTGCAAACTAACACATGGCTTGGACTTCCAGAGCAGAGCAGGTAAAAAAAGCATGCACCACTGTGGATGAACTGTCACATGTGGAAAACCATGTGGAAATAAATTACAAAAAATCTACATGAGCACCTTACACTGTCTGTAGAAAACCCATTTGTGACAGAGCACAGGTGTCCCTCAGCTCCTCAGGCCATGCATGGGCACCTGGCACAGGCACACACCTCTCACAGGCATTCGGGGAGTGAGGAGAGGACATGAGATGCGTGCCCTCCGGCACCTGGGAGCTCTGTAAGAACAAGGCTTTGCTCAGTCACCTCGGGTGAAAACCCCAAGGCTCCTACAGCATTTGACAGTGATTTTAGGCTGAATTTGTGAGCGAGTACTTCCCTCTCTGCTGCTTCTGTGGATGTGTTCAAAGAATTTCAGGAAGGCACCTAGTGGAGCAGGAAGGCTCTGTTGCCCCCTTTGGAAACTCAGTTTGTTACGTGCATGAGGAGGTGTCCTGGCTTTCCTGAGCATAACTGCACAAGCTCGCTGTGTGAGCTATGTCCATTGACCCTCAGGAGTAAAGGTATCTGCAGTCTGGTCTTAAAGGTGAGATCCAAATTCCACAGCAGCCAACAGAAAGGCTACTGCTGATAATCTGTGGAAATATCACTCCTTAGGCAACTTTGGGTATCTCACCAAATGCTCAGCTGGTCTATTCCTACTGAAGTTCATAGAATTGTAGCAGAAGAGAAAATGTCCCAGAGCAGGGAGCATTTGATAAAGTAACTATTTTTCCAGCAGTGAATTGGAATCTCAGGAGTGCTGGGAAATGAAGGTTTTCAGTGGAGAAGGAAAGAACCAGAGCAGAGAGTAAAGCGCATAGGCTTGTCTCATCTGTGAATAGCTGACTGACACCTATCTTCAGATAAAATAATGACATGGGAACAATATGAAAAATGTGTAGGTCTTCAGAACACTGTATTTATATCTTGTACATATGACATCTTAAAATTTGTTGTAAAAAAGTCTTCACATAGGTGCATTATTGCCAATGACATACTGTATAGTGACTTATTTTGCACTTAAGATATGGCCTATCTCAAATACTTCTCTTTGGTTTAATCCTTATCATAAAGGCAATAGAAACTGCTGCTCTGCCTTTTATAAAACATCTTTGTCAAAGCACCAGAATTGGACTCCAAGTCACCAAAATGTGTTAGACTTTCACACAAAGCATGATAGGGCTTTTCCTCCTCACTCAGTCGTTGTGGCTGGTTGATAGAATCACGTTGAGATTATTCTGAGTTGGCTCTCTCAGCTATGCCTTTTAGAGCCGAGGCAAGACATTCTGCTTGCAGTATTACTAGGTGTGTTTGGCATTTGTTGCAGCCAAGCGTGGTTGTTGTTAGTGTGGAGCCACATAAGCAGAGACTCAGCACAGAAAGGGCTATGATGATGTGATGCGCCTGAGTCCCTGACCGAAAGCGCAGGAAGGACGGTGCCTGGAAAGACTACTGGTAAGAGCATCATCTGTATTGCTGTACATTGTGTGTGCTGTCTTTGAAGAACCCAAAACAAACAGAAAGCTGTGAGTTTATTAGAATATGCGTAGTGAACACTTCAGATACGTGATTTATAAATATGGTACCATCCTGGAAAGGTAGTTACCATCAGTAACTAGCACAGTTATCGTTTCACAAAATGCAGGAACCATTCAAACTTGAAGGAATGTGCTAATTAAGAAACACAGTAGGATTATAAAATACAGAAGCCTGGGGAGAAAGAAAGGTCCCACTAGCTATATTTGCATTTTTTAATTTCAGAGCTTGGTGCCAGAGAAGAGGGTAAAAGGCTGCCTCACCACAGCCATTTGCTTATAAGCACAGAATTTACCCGCTGGTAGGTGGCAGGACTGAGATGACAGATCAGGAGAGGAGAAGCCATCCTAAAAAGAGGAAGAGGGTAGATGTAAACTGTAGGAGAGCTCCCAAAGCACATCAAAGTGGCAAATTAAGTTGCCTATTCTGCTAGGTAGTTTTGGAGACCCACTCCATGGGCAGGAGATTGCTGCCAAAAGGATACCTTGGCTGTCACTGTCAAGTCCACACTCAGAGCCCCAGCTGCCATGCAGAGAAGAGGTACTTGGACACTGCAGGCTGCTGTTTTCTGCTTCTCTTTTTGGTTTTGTTTTCCATCATCAGAGCACCACCCTTCACTAGAATGAGCATGTTGTTTGCATTTTAGGCTAGTATTTGAAACAACCTAATGTCCCTTGGTTCTCTTACTTCCTAGGCAGTCAGGAATCCAAACCAAGAAGGGTGTACAGAAACACTCCCAGGTCTCCAGTCAGCTATCTATGAATGGACCAGCAGGCACTGGAGGTGCTTATTGCCAAGTGCTAGGGAGAAATCAGCCCTGCTGTATGTTATCCACCACTTCACAGGCAAAGGTATGCTAGGAGATCATTGACTAACTTGAGTGACCCTCAGGTTAAGAAAATATCTTTGCATGGAAAGATACATGTATTTCAGAAACCTAAAAAAGGAGATAAACTTGTAAGGTTGGAAGATAAATGAGTAATCTTTCCTTACAAGAGCAGACGGATGCAGAGTTTTGCTATTCTGAGCTGTTACGGGGTATATCAATTAGTTTGCAAGTAGGCTACATGGCAGCAAAGGGTAGAAACACTGCAATTGCTGACAGTATTAAAAACAGATCAAAAGATCATACTACAAATACTGTAAAGTGAGATTCAAATTTCAGTTGTTCTAAAGAGCTGTTAGCAGCGGAAATTACTTCTCTGCTGTCTCCCAACACAATCTTCCTGCAGTGAGTATGATCCAAAAGTAATTAGCATCAGTAGAAAAAACTCTTTGGTGAAATTTGTGTCTGCGCTGAAGTGAAGATGAAATGCTTTAGTTGTGGGGGAAAGGATTTCATCCAATTAACATTAACACCCAAGTGAAAGGTTTACACCCAGTGAGCACTTCAGACAGGAATAACACATCTCCTTTCTCCTCTCTGCCTCTTCCTCTCAGTTGTCTCTTGGACATCATCAGAAGCCTCTTCTGAAGATCTTGCAAATAACGAGATTTCTTAAGAGCAACAATAGGTGGACACCTGCAGTATGGTTCTGGGAAGCTTTCTCTTACAGGGACAAACAATCCAGACTTGAGTGAGCTATAGAATTGATAACATTTACACTAAGAAAACTATGTGAGGAAACAGTCTGAGAAGTGTAATATTGAACATGCAGCCCCTCTTTCCACTTCCTAAACGAAGGACTAGTCATCCATCTTCATATTTTTTTAAATAAGGTATTTTCAGAAGCAATATGAAGCAAAAGTAATTTTAGCAGCACCATTCATAAGTTTGACAGCTTTTATAAGGTAGGAAAAATAAGTAATGCGAAACAAATACATGACATAGGAATAAAACCCTGAAACTGCCTAATGACCAGTTAAAAATATATTTTGAGTGGTACTTTTCAAGGCCTAAGAACATCAGACAAATTTCAAGAAGAAGGTATTTCAATTGGGCTATGAACTCTGTAGGATAAAAGCTATCGAATAGTACACTGGGTTATACTTGTGATATTCTGAATACACTGTGGTATCCTCTTTTGTCATCATTTGCTTAATTCTACAGTCGGCCCCAAAAATGCACGTGTTCCTAAACCCAGTTCTGGTTTTAGGAATGAGTATGCTTGACTTTTAATTTCAGTGGCACTTGGATGCAAATACCCCAAACCTTCCCTGTTTAATAAGTGTCCTTTGTTTTGTTCCCCATCTCCAGGCCATGGTACAGTGCAGAGTTCAGAATTCAAGCTCTAACTTTCCTTGTTCAGTGTTACTGAGACACAGCAAAGTGACTATTAAAATACACATTCCTGCCTTATTCCTCAATCATTTTAGGTGAAAATGCCAACCTAAAATTATATTTGTCTTAGCTCTACAGAGCTGGCACAGCTTTAAGGACAGCCATTTGAGATTTTCTTCTGCTTTGCATATCATAGAATCATAGAATGGTTAGGGCTGGAAGGGACCTTCAAAGGTCATCTAGTCCAACCCCCCTGCAAGGAACAGGGATATCTCCAACTAGATCAGGTTGCTCAGGGCCTTGTCCAACCTGGCCTTGAACGTCTCCAGGGATGGAGCATCCACCACCTCTCTGGGCAACCTGTTCCAGTGTTCTACCACTCTCATGGTAAAAAATTTTTTCCTAATATCCAACCTGAACCTACCTCCCTCTATTTTAAAACCGTTACCCCTTGTCCTATCATAACTGGCCCTCCTGAACAGCCTCTCCCCATCTTTCCTGTAGGCCCCCTTGAGGTACTGGAAGACCGCTATAAGGTCACCCCGGAGCCTCCTCTTCTCCAGGCTGAACAGCCCCAACTCTTTCAGCCTGTCCTCATAGGAAAGGTGCTCCAGCCCTCTTATCATCTTCGTGGCCCTCCTCTGGACCCTCTCCAACTGGTCCATGTCCTTCTTATGTTGGGGACTCCAGAACTGGACGCAGTACTCCAAGTGAGGTCTCACGAGGGCAGAGTAGAGGGGGAGAATCACCTCCCTCGACCTGCTGGCCACGCTCCTCTTGATGCAGCCCAGGACGCGGTTGGCCTTCTGGGCCGCAAGAGCACATTGCCGGCTCATATTGAGCTTCTCGTCCACCAGTACTCCCAAGTCCTTCTCCTCAGGGCTGCTGTCGATCCATTCACCACCCAGTCTGTATTTATGCCTGGGATTGCCACGACCCAGATGTAGGACCTTGCATTTGGCCTGGTTAAACTTCATGAGGTTGGTACGGGCCCACCTCTCCAGCCTGTCGAGGTCCCTCTGGATGGCATCCCTCCCTTCCAGCGTGTCGACGGCACCACACAGCTTGGTGTCATCGGCGAACTTGCTGAGGGTGCACTCCATGCCACTGTCCACGTCACCGACAAAGATGTTGAAGAGGGCCGGGCCCAACACGGACCCCTGAGGGACGCCACTCGTGACCGGTCTCCACTTGGACATTGAGCCGTTGACCACTACTCTCTGAGTGCGGCCATTGAGCCAATTCCTTATCCACCGAGTGGTCCATCCATCAAACCCATGACTCTCTAGTTTAGAGAGAAGAATGTCGTGCGGGACAGTGTCAAAAGCTTTGCACAAGTCCAAGTAGATGACATCCGTTGGTCGACCCTTGTCCACCGATGTTGTCACCCCATCGTAAAAGGCCACCAAGTTGGTCAGGCACTATCTGCCTTTGGTGAAGCCATGTTGGCTGTCACCCACCACCTCCTTGCTCTCCATGTGCCTTAGCATGGTTCCCAGGAGAATCTGCTCCATGACCTTGCCAGGCACAGAGGTGAGGCTGACCGGTCTGTAGTTGCCCGGGTCCTCCTTGTTCCCCTTTTTAAAAATGGGGGTTATGTTCCCTCTCTTCCAGTCATCGGGGACCTCGCCAGACCGCCACGACTTCTCGAATACAATAGCCAGTGGCTTGGCAACTTCATCCGCCAGTTCCTTCAGGACCCGCGGATGGATCTCATCAGGTCCCATGGACTTGTGCACCTTCAAGTTCCTCAGATGTTCTCGAACCTGGTCTTCAAGTACAGTGGGCGGTGGTTCATCCTCACAGTCCCTGCTAGTTCTTTCCACAGCTTGGGTGGTAAGACAAGAGGCTTTACCAGTGAAGACTGAGGCAAAAAATTCATTGAGTACCTCAGCCTTCTCTATGTCCCGGGTAACCAGAGCACCAGTATCCTTCCGGAGGGGGCCTATGTTCTCCTTGGACTTCCTTTTGTCCCCTACATACCTATAGAAGCATTTCTTGTTGCTTTTTATATCCCTTGCCAAATTCAATTCCTTTAGGGCTTTAGCCTTCCTCACTTGATCCCTGGTCACTCTTACAGCTTCTCTGTATTCCTCCCAGGCTATCTGTCTCCGCTTCCACCCTCTGTAGGCTAACCTCTTCATTTTCAGTTGGTCCAGGAGCTCCTTGCTCATCCACGCCGGCCTCCTGGTCTTTTTGCCCGACTTGTTCTTCGTCGGGATGCACCTCTGCTGAGCTTGGAGAAGGTGCTCCTTGAATGTGGACCAACTTTCCTGGGCCCCTTGTCCCTCCAGGGCCGCCTCCCACGGCACTTTGCCCATCAGGTGCTTCAAGAGGCCGAAGTCCGCCTTCTTGAAGTCTAGGGTACAGAGCTTGCTGAATGGTTTCCTTGCTGCCCCATGGATCTTGAACTCCACTGTGTCGTGGTCACTGCAGCCAAGGCTATCCTTAAGTTTCACATCGCCCACCAGTCCCTCCCTGTTGGTGAGCACAAGGTCAAGCATGGCACCCCTCCTTGTCGGCTCCTCTATCACCTGCAGGAGGAAGTTGTCATCCACGCATTCCAGGAACCTCCTGGACTGCCTGTGCCCTGCCGTATTGTCTCTCCAACAGATGTCAGGGTGGTTGAAGTCCCCCATGAGGACCAGGGCTTGTGACCGCGAGGCTGCTCCTATCTGGCTATAAAGCGCCTCATCTGCTCTGTCCTCCTGGCCAGGTGGCCTGTAACAGACTCCTACCGTAACATCCCCTATCCGTCCCCGTCCTCTAATCTTGACCCATAAGCTCTCTGTCAGCTCGTCCTCCGACCCCAGGCGAAGCTCCACGCACTCCAGCCGGTTGCTGACGTAGAGAGCGACACCCCCTCCTCGTCTCCCCTTCCTGTCCTTTCTAAAAAGCTTATACCCCTCCATGTTGACACTCCAGTCATAGGAGTCGTCCCACCACGTCTCCGTGATGCCAATAAGGTCGTAGCCCTGCTCATGTACACGCATCTCTAGCTCATCCTGTTTATTTCCCATGCTGCGTGCGTTGGTGTACAGACACTTGAGATGGGCCTCCGACAAAGCCGACTCGCTGGCTGGAGTGACAGGTGTTCTCTTGGACGGCAGTGTAAGATCGTTCGAACATACCTGCGATCCATCCATATCACCAACAATCCTTTCCAGGTAAATTCCACTTAAAAAAAATCTTTATAATGGGTAATTGTATTACAGGTAATTGTGTCAAAACCTTTCCTGCATAAAATCCTCAGTGACTGTACAGTTCAGAAAGAAAATAACAACATGTTTTTCTTGTAAACTTACTGAGTATGAACTTATTAAGGAGTTTCTCTCTCATATGTGTTTCGGACTGAAAACTGCCAACCTTGTGGAAAAGACTCATGGACAGATTAACAGAAACTGGCTCCCTTTTAGGCTTTCTATACGTTGAAGAGGAAGGAGAAGGAGAAACTTTCACTGAAAAAGTGAATAATTTGTCTGACACATTCAAGTTTGTGGAAACCTTAAAAAAAACCCAACGTTATCCTAAGTGAAAGCTTTGCCCATCAGTGTTTATCCTGCTCTTATTTTAAAATGTTGTTGAACAATTAACCTACACCGATCTAGATTTTTAAAGATTGCCAACAAATCCTCAGGTAGAATCAATGGTATGTCTCTTGGACATGCTGTAGGATGTTACCACGTACAGGATATGAGCCAGTAGGTCTCTCTCATCCTGCAAGGATGATGCAAAAGTTGCCTTACTACCAAAGGAAGGAGTTTCTTTTCCAGATGAAGAAGCTCACACATGAAAAATGCTGCTACACATATCAGTCCTTCTGCTGCATAAGTATCCAACTTACTGAAATGTCACAAGAATCCCTGTCAAAAATACAAAGCTTATTTGCCAGTGATACCCTCCTACTCTGCTGCAGCCCACAAAATGCTTAAAATAACCAACCAAAGGTAAGCTTCAAAGCCTTCTGTCTTGAGCTTCAGTTTCAAACAAAGCAACTGAAATTTAAACAGAGGAAGTAAATGTTGTTCTGTTCATGATTTCACTCTTCAACCAGAAATAAATATAAATCCCCTTGTTCCTTAACTATTTCATGAAACTGTGAATTGTGTGAGTGTTCATAAGGTGCAAATCATTGTTAAAAGTTACCACAGTGGAGTGATCTTCAGCATGAAAACACAGAGTGCTTGGATAATCCTGCCACCTTTGGTCACCTTGTAAGTAAGGGAAAGGTGTCAGAGAGTTCTCCCATGCATCTCTCTTTTCTCTGTAATACTACTATGCAAGTATTTAATACTGATGGCTGTAAATCCTGAACAATTTTCTACCAGAAGCTGCTGTCTTCAGTTACAGTTGGCCTAGCAGGCTTTACCTTTGGATTCCTAGACTGAGTAAAGAGAAAGAGAAGGAAGCACCTATGTGGCTGTCCATAACATGTAACTGTGTTACACTGGCAGATTTTTGTGTTGTGGTTGTTCGTCCTTTCTTTTGTCTGTCCCTTCTGGCTTTTATCTCTACTTTTTGATCCACATGCAATGGAAACAGAGCTCCAGCTTAACCTTCCTCAGGATCGCCCCATGGCAGGTCATGGTTTGTGCCACATGTCTGCTGGGTGACCTCTTTGTGCCTCAGTCTATGACAAATGTGATTCTCCTTTGTTTCTGTCCCATTCTTCTACCGTATTGCTGTCCCTTAATTTCAAGTCAATCATTTTGCAGCTTGTCTCTCTCCTCCTCCTCCAATCCTTCCCAGGCTACAAGGGCTGAAAAGGTGCATTTCCTTATGCCTGAGCTCTAAAGAGGCACTGCTGAACGTGCTGGAAGCACCCTGCGGTAGCAGATGTTAAATCTGAGATTATCAAATACTCGGGATACGGAGCAGCACAAATGAATTTGAAAAAATGAGCTCCTAGCTGTTCTGTTAGTGGCATGAGAAGAGTTAACTGCAGTTTGGGTAGCACAGAGGAACAATTTCAAAGAAAGAAACCCTGAAATGTCAAAGAACAGAGTTATCAAAACACATCATTGTTAACAAATGGCTGTTTATTGCTAACACAAAGCAAGTGTATGATTTGAAGCTGGATTCTTTCTCTAAGTGTTTACTAGAGGAAGAGACAAAAAAAGACATTTGTATCCTATCAGTTGTTCATAAAATTCACAACTGTTTCCATATGGTCCCTACTATACTGCTTTACTTCAGGATATACGACTTTCAATTTTTGGTCTTTAACAATGATCCACTGAGTGAAACACTCTCTCAATATTAGTGTAGTCACATCCTATTCCCAAGACTAATTTTTTAGAGAAAAATTAATTTGAGATAGTGACTAGAATAAACCTTATGCACTTGAAGTTCTCAGAATATCATGCATTTGTAAATGATTTGTAAATCTATTGGTGATTGTATTGCTCAGATTGGGTTTATCACCTCAATTTTCCAAAGTTCATGTGAGTATCTGCATGTCTTCGGAAATGCCTTGGCACCTCTTTTGTGCTAGGAATTAATCAGTAATACATAATGCACGGTAGCAAAACCACACTGCAGAACATGATCTCATAAAAGCGCTCCAGAGAGGAGGGATTGAAGTTATTCAGTTTGTTCAAGGAAAACTGTTTTCATTAGTAAACGCTCTCCAGGACAAGTTTCACCATAATTTCTGTTACTGTGGCTTTTTTTCTGCATGTGTTCAAGCATCTAGAACATGGGCAAAAAGTGCACACACCAGTTGAAAGCCTCATTCCCTTGCTTCTGTGCAATACAAAGGGTGATTGGTTTATTGTATCTAAGAGCTAGGCTGTCTGCTCCTCTCCACAGAATAGCCAAAGAGTCAAAGGCAGGAAGAAACCTTTGCTGCTTACCTCTGCTTTCCCTGGCACTCATGCAGATATGACGTTACGAAGCCTCATATGCCAACATCCATTAAGTGTCTTTATTGTAAATAGCATTTTTTTCCCCTGGCAAGCAACCTCGCCCCACTGGAAGTGACACTAATGCTTTCGTGTGTAATTGAAATAACATTTGCAACACCATCTGAGAAAAGGCTCCAGCTTGAAACTTATTAACAACCTAAGGATAAAAAAAACCCCACTTAAACTATAATTTGAGAGATAGGTAAATATCTGGCAGACTTTGATGGCAAAGCAAGTGCGAAGGAGCTTATCACCATTTGGCCTGTTTTGTGAGAAAAGAGAATAGCAAACTACAGCAACCCTGCCTGGCTACGGTGAAACGCATAAGGAAAAAATCAGCTACCCAGGAAGAGAGCGCGAGCTTGCAAATCTTCAAAATGCATGGACTCAGAAGTTGCAAATCCTGCCATCACACCGGCCGAGCAGAAGGCTGTTTTCCCTCCAGAAGGCTGCTTTCCCTCCGGGCAGGGTGCTGAGGGTTTGCTGGTACCTTGGGGCAAGGGCAGGCTCGGCGGCTCGGTCGGTGCCGAGGACAGTTCAGCTGCACCAGCCCAGGTAACCGTGGCAGGGAAGGGACAGCTGCGGTGGGTGCTTCTGAACAAGCTAGCTGGGCATCCTGGTACTCAGGTTGGTTGCTACTCTGTGCTAAAATCCGTGTCCTCACAGCTAGTTGGAGCGCGCATTTTATGCATGGACATGTCCCCTGTTTCTTCCAGCAGAGACTGTGGTATCAAAAAAATCTGGAGCTTGGTCCTTCCCTTGCCTTCCAAAGGAATGGGAGGCATTGCCTGCTGCTCCTCTTCAGGCCCCAGTGGGGCAGAGAGGCTGCTGCTCCTCGGCACTGCCCCAGCATCAGTGAGACCTGACCTACACACAAGATGCTTCACTAGAATGACTGTACTGTACTGGTCAGGACTGCGAAAAAATATCTTGTCCATAAAGTACGCAACCTTACCAGAAGAAGGCCCAGCGTAGCTGTCATGCTGGCAGGAAACCCTTTTGCTACCTTACTTTGTCACTGGAATAAGCTGTACAGGCAAAAAGCCCTTCCTAGTAAGAAGTAAATTTAGGAGGGCAGCACTCTGCCAGTGCCATATCTGCAAAACTTTCTTTACTAGAGACAAAGTCTGGGTTTGTCAATGCTTGCAAAAGACAGACAGATCAAAACTTGGGTTTAAATTCCAAGTAAATGAAGTCTGTTCAACCCACTGGTCACGGAATAGCGAACTGGCAAAGATACAAATCTCCTAAAGCAGACACAGTCAGCAGGTATGACTGCTGGGGGGCAGGATCTAGTCTTTGGATTATAGTAACAACTGAAGACTCCAGACAAGATCAGTCTGACATGACAGCCAGGTGGGACAAATGTACTGAGGCTGGTGTCAAGACAAGCAGACAAAAGCTTTCTAAGGTGAAATGTTTTCTGTATCTCGATATTCCAGGTGTTTCATGCAATCACAAACTAAATGTATTCACAATTTGCAACTCGTGTAGAGTTTCAGAACCTGCTTCAGGTTGAAAAACTAGAGTTCGCCTGGATCGCGGGCATTAGGCCTCTTCCCAGCTGTGCTTTGAAAACTATGAGCACCAGAGAGAGCTCAACCCCATTACCCAGCATGTGACATCAAATGTTTGAGATCTTACGCAGTTTTCTACATTATTAATTTTCTACCTGATAGCAGTGTGCTCCTATTATTTTTGCCTCCCACTCTTGTTCTGTGATGAAAACCTTGCAGTAAATTCAGGTTAATTCCTTTTAGTTTTCTACCTCCTGCTGCTGTTCTATCTGTCAGAGCTGCTGCTGGAGAAAAACTGTAGCAGAATAGCCTAATAAAAACATTGCTCTACCCCTTGTGATATTAATATTGACAGAACTTCACAGCTCCCTATCTCAGACAGTAGAGAAAACAGCTCTTAATTTTCATGTTCCAACTATTATTTTCCCATCGTCACTGGGTAGCAGAAAATCAAAACCACCCACCACCTCCTGCATAAAAGCCACTCCTCGAGCTGCACAAAGAACACTGTCATCTTCCAGTGGCTTCAGTGATCCAGTTTTCCTGACTTGATTTTTTTGTTTGTTTTTGGTTTTTGTTTTCTACATAGCTATTACTATCCAGTGCATGGCTAGAGACAAAGCAAAACAACAGCTTCCGTCTGCTCTGTGGCCAGAAGGGAAAGGTGCAGTCACCTCTGTGCAGATTCTGGAAGCCCAGTACAGAAGGGTATGGGCCCAGAACCAGTCACAATATGAAAAGAACAAACAAATTTGCAATCTATTCTTTTTGCCTTGTCCAGACACAATAATGTTATTTTGTCACGTATTTTATAACATAGAATCAAGAGTGACTGTCCTTTGTAGCTAACACCAGAGATTTGTATGATTAGCAATGGATGGGTTGCTAACAATTCAGATAAACACCTAAAAATCTCAATCCCTATTACAACCTTTGAGCTGCAAGTGCTACTATTGAGATTTAGGGGACTGTATTACTATATTGCCCTCTAGTGTCCATAAACGAGAGATTATGTTATTACTGCCTCATCTCAGCACTTCTCTTTCAGCAGGGAAGTTCACAAGCGGGTTTGCTGCTGAAGAGCATGGACAGGGTTCACTGTATCATGTACCAAACGTGTACTGCTCAGCCATCACATGTGCACAGCCTTTGCGACAGCCGCATCAAGGTTGTACTTTCATTAAATCTAGTAAAAACTAACACAAACACTGTTGGTTTAGACCACACTGGCAGATCCAGCTTGTTCCCAGCTGTTCCCCTGCATGGGGAGAACAGCCAACCCCCATCAAAGCTGTCCAAGGCCATGCAGGTTGCTGAGACCTGGGGCTTTGCAGCAAGGTCCCTTAGGAGTCTAGGCATGCCTGCTTGTCTGCATGGGGACCTATAAGTGGATGTGAGAGCATGCAACACCTGCTTCAGAGCAGTCAGTTCATGAGGAATGTCCAATATAAAACCACATAGCCCTAGAAGCAGCACTGCTTGCGTAACCTGCTGAGATTAGAAACGGGTTACAAGCCACCCTTCCACATCCTCCTCCTGCCCAGAGATGCCCTGGGTACACATCAGGCTCAAGCAGAAGCCTTTAGGCGATATGTCCTGGCTGACTGGGGTCTGGATGGAGGACTAAAAAGACGCCCCATAAAGGGGGAGGAGTGGTATTTCCTCACAGACCCTAGGGCTTTGCAGGGATGTGGAGGGAAGGGGGTTCTGATCCGTCTGCATGAAGGGTGACACCTACTTCTTGGAGGAAAGACATATGTAACACTGAAGCTGAGCACAATGAGATGAGAAGAATGAGATGAACTTGGAGAGGTTACTAACACTGACTCAACACCGGAAAAAAACACAAACTTTCTGCTGCTCGTCCTCCTAGCATTCTCATTGCCTTGAAAGCACAGATGCCCTCAGAAGAGAAGTGTAGTGACTATAATAGTTAGACCCTGCAATGCTTTTATCTAAGCATAGATATAATACTAGATGTGCAGAAGCCCAGAGAGGTTAACCTGACTTGTTCAAGGTCACAGCACATGGCCTCAAATAGATCCAGACCTCCTGGCTCCCAGGCCTGTGCTTAAACCACAACAGAGAGCCTTCCCCCCAGTAAATGTGCTGAGAAGTTGCACAACCTGAACCTACTGGTTACATTTCTTTCTGAAGGTCCTGACAGCAATCCATAACCAGATACTTCAAACTCAGCATTACAGTGGTGATCTGCTGGTGGTGACACATGCACTGTCTTTGACTTTTGTAAGTCTGATGCCGTATCAGGTCTCTTTTAGAAAAAATTCTGATCAATGATTACCAGCTGAGATGCACTGTATCCTCAGAGATCTTTAAGGAAATACAGTGACTTTCAGTATTATCCGTGAGACATAAAACATGGTACTTCAAGACCATTTTATTGCCACAAACAGTTTACTTTAGGTATTGCTGTTTATTGTAACTGCCAAGTTGACAGAATCCTATTCACTTAACTACTTTTGGTTTTCATCTTAAAAGGCGATAGCCAAAGTTTCTTGGTTTGTTTTCTTTTTTTTTTTTATGGCGTCCTCCCTTTAATGCAGTCTGCTGAAGGAACGATTCTCCCTCCTCTTACTGATTTTTCATTCCCTCCAATTTTACAGACACACCCAAGAAGTGAGCTGCAGCAGCACTTCTTACTTGTCATGAGAACACTACTTTGAACCGTGATATCTATTATTTAAAATTGCCTCTTACTCCAAGTTCTTTTTTTTATGATTTCACAGAATTATGTGCAAGGAATAATTCAGAGGAATGAAAGAAAGCAGCCTATAGATGGAAGGTCTAACCAAGCCACCATTAGACATGGCTTCCAAACTGATAGCAAGGACAGAATTTTGGGGATAATTCAACAGAAATGAGTCACTGAATGAAATTCAGTTTTACAGTAGAAAACATAAAAATGTGCTTTACTTCTCAGTATATGAGTGTGCCACACTATAAGCAGATGCTCTGCAGCTGCAGTGAAGAAGAGAGACGGATGGCTATTAAAATTGCCTCTCATGGCAGGCACTGGGCTGAGGCACACCAGTACATGCTCTGTATAGAACGTAAATGATCTTTAGAAAGAAAATGTATTTTACCCCTTTTTCTTAACTTCTCCACCACTTATGCTGTCATCTTCTCTCACTACAGGGGTTCTAACCTGTGAACACCAATCACCCCCCAGACAGGCACAGACTGCCTCCCAAGGGCAGGAGCTGCTTACACTGCAGTACGAGCGTGTGCTCCTGCAATGCCTCCACACCCGAGAGCTCGTTGTTCCGGGCACAGCATCCTTGTTGAACAGAAGTCAGCGCTGTAGCATGCGGGACTGAGAAGGACACGCAAAAGAAAACCTTAGTATTGGTGTCTTAGTATTTCACCTTCCTGTTGAGAAACACTGTGAGATCAAGTAATTGCAACCCTAATGCTGATCTTGCTGAAAATAATTTAGAATGGCTAAGTTCAAAGTAACAAATTTTGAAGGTTAGTTAACTAAACACAAGGCACCTTGAGGGCCAGATAAGAAATCTGAAGGTACTGATACGTATGGATTAGGGATTTGAGAAGCTGCTAACATGCCCAATTTCCACTGAAATTAATGGAAATCAAAGAGACTTAGTACCCCAAAACTCCAGCAATAACAATAGGTATCTCTCTGCATCTTCAGATGCTTCACTAACTTCAAATGCCTGGCTGAAAATCCAGCTTTCAGCAGTTAGTTCCCTGTGCGAGATGGATCAGGCATGCAAAAGCTTTTCAAAATATTTTTACAAAAATCAGTCAAAAAATGACAAAGAAACACATTGTCAAAAGTTCCTTGGCTAATTAAGGGGCTGAAGATTCTTTTAAAGTAATAATAACTCAAGGGCAGGTTTTCAAGGGTACATAGGGATGGACAGATGCTTATTGAACTAACAGAATTGGTTTTAATCCTATTAAAAGGGAAAATATCAACACAATTTGATTAATTTCATAGAAGCACACACAATCCTCAAGCAGGAGGGACTGTCACAGGGCTAGTTATTCTAATAATATTTGCCAACAATACTTCTCTCTTGAGCGCTTTGTAGACAAATAACCCATTGCTTCAATACACTTGAAATACCCGCTGAATGTATTCCAGAATCAGCTTTATTAGACACTGGTAATAGTCTAAATATTGACTTCATAATCCTCTTTAGCAGTTGCTGCTTTCTGCACTTGAATTGACATTAATCTCAGAACAGAGTATACCAACGACTATCCTGTTTAGAAATTATTCGGGTTATTTAAATCCTAGGATGTATTACAAAAGATATAAACCTAAAATGAAATGTAAAAGAGGAAACATAAAGCTTACTGGTAAAATTTAGCTACGTGAAACATCCATAATTTATAAACATCTATGTAGCTTCTCAGCTTCTTTCCCAATCAACATTTCAAACCAATAGTTTTACTTTAATGTTTCATATGTATCACCTTAACTGACTTGCTATAGATCCGATGCACGTTTCCATAGACTTAAAACACTTATTGCAAAATCATATTTAACTCAAGAAAAAAGTGCCAAACACAGGAAACTTAAACCAAAAGAAATATAAAATTACTTCAGTGAAAGAAACGCTGGATTTCATCCTCTAAGTGGATTAAAAGTTAATTACTTTTATATGAAAGCAACATGAAATTGCAACACGGACGACATTCTCTGCTCTTCAACAAAGCAGGAATAGTAAAAGCAGTATAGATTCCTTGCAGTATTCTCTACAAGACTGTGGTCCATATGCCCATGCGTTTTCCAGCCTTGCCACTGCTCACCAAAGCAGATGCCCCTGCCAGCCTGGGGAAGAGGGGAGCGGGGAAGGGAACAAACTGGGCCGGGAGGGCATGTTCCTGCTCACTCATTTCTGAACTGGAAGGCTTCCAGACAGACACTAGACAGCAACACATTTCTGGCCCATACCAACCTCTGCAATATGCAACTCAGTCAAGTACTTTCTCATTTCAAACTGGAGGCATGAAGATAACGGCAGAAACAAGCTCCGCAGTGCTGAAGAAAGCAATTCTTACCCTCTCCCCAAGCTGCTACCAAAGTTGTTCAGACACTTTATGTTGCTGAGCAGCTAGCTGGCCGTGGCCAAGGGGCCTTGGTGGCCCTTCACACTGGGCTCTGCCCTTGCAGGACTGGTCAGGGTGCAGTCTTTTATCTTTTGTTTTGTTCATAGACTTCATTATGATGACAACCTTTTTAAAATGAAGAGCTACTGTAGCAAACTTGTATATCAAAACCTGTTCAAAGTAACAGGAACACACCAGTCAAATCCTGATCATGGGTATTCTTTTATTGTTAATTTTAAAACTCAAGTTTGTTCTTGGGACTCAAGCTTTTTCAGATCCATGAAGTTAACAATGTTAACCCATGACAAGCTGAAATCTATTCAAAATAATTGGCTTAGAGAGCTGCGTTGCCTATCACCTTTGGAAGAACAGGTTTGCCTTATACCCTCAAGATGAGAAATTCTATTAAGATTAATGTTTTTATTTTAAAAGTTTATCTATTTTTTGCTTGTCAATCAGAAACCATTGTACAAATGGAGTTTTGATTGCTGACAGTGTTCCCTTTGGACAACTATAGAAAACCTCCGCATCTTTAAGGTAAAGGTCACACGCGTATGTATTGCTGCTGAACTAGCATAAAAACCATAATTCCTTTGCTATAAAAAAATACTTTAAAAAAGATATCTGCCCTTTAAAGTGAGGCAAATGTGTTTTCTAAGAAGACATTCTCTTGGTTTATCTAGTTTCCAGGTAAAGGAAGTTTTCACAAATAACCATTTTTGAACTGTCTATGTCAGTAGTGGCATAGGATAAAATTCCCTTGATAATGTTTCTAGGTGGAATTATAGACAGATCACATCCTACCTTCTCTTCCACACATGTCAGTGGGGTGACTGTTGCATAAGTAAATCTAGATATTTACTTGCTTATTTCATTTTTGCACCTGGTAAGAGATTACCTATTGAATTACTAAAGTAAAATTTACCTTTTCAATTCAACCGCTGAACTGAAGGATAAATACCTACTTAGATGCTTGAATCCAAGCAGAGAGTATCCCTCTCTGGAGTACTTTTGAGATTTCCATTCATTTGACAGGGAATGCAGATGCTTATTTTAGGAAGCTTTCTTCACTAGATATCTAAAATTCAGATCCAAGCTAGATAGTCAGATGCAGAGTTGCAATACCTAGATGCAAGCTGGGTAGGCAGACTGGATCTTATCCCATGTGATTAACATTTTATGAAAGTAGGACGGCCTTAAAGCGAAATCTCTCTCCCAGTGGTCTTTCTGCCTTCAAACATGGCCATTAAAATCCTGAACTATTTTTAGCATTTCTATATGATTTATTAAATATTAAAAATTTACGTAGGTAAGGAAGATTACTGTGCATTGCTGTCAACCTGAAAAACAGCTTGATACAAAAAGCTTTGGAGTCTGGAATTCAGAGCTATATTTGGATCAGCACAAGTGAAGTAATGAGGCAACTTCATCCTGGAGCTACAGACAGCAAAGGGTCAAGAAGCATTAATGCCCAAATGAATGAAGGAGCATGAATGAGCACGCTGAAGCTCAGAGAAAGAGAATGAAACAATTGAAAAAAAAAATAATTTTGAGCTGAAATGGGAAAGCAATTAAATGATACAAACTTTGGATGAAACAGTCCCATCACTCAAGCATAAAATACCATGATTGCAGTAAAAAGTACTCTAAACTTAAAAGCTAAAATAGCAAAATCAAAGGAAACACTTCACTATTAGTAAAACAATCTTTTCACTCAAGATAAAAGTACGTGTATTCTGCATATTGCACAAAATGCATTGGTTTTGCAACAAGAAATTATTGCATCAGAGGTTTTTATCTGACCAGTTGCTATTAAGATGGTAGCAGATAACTAGATTGCTGTCCAGACCCCTGCTATATCCCAGCTAGCCCTTGTTCTGCAGAGGCTTCTCACAGCATTGTTCTAACACACCCCACAAATCACAAGAGGTTGCACTTCCCACGCATTCCTATTTCTCTTAGATGTTCTGCTGAACACTTGGACTGAATTTATGCTCATGGGGTCACAGAAGGGTGGGCTATGCATCTTTAAAGTGGATTATTAAATGGTTGCATTGGTATCTGTATCTTATATTGCTAAAAAGTCCTCGAGATTTCAAATAAAATGAAGTAATGGAGTGCTGAAACATCTTCCAAACTGTACTGGTAGCTAGAAAGGTGCTGATAACACAGAAACATTCTGGTTACTGCTGAGCAGTACTCACACAGCATCAAAGTTGTCTCTCCAACATCCTCCCCTCACCAGCAGGCTGGGGTGGGCAAGATTTTGGGAGGCGACATAGCCAGGACAGCTGACCCAAACTAACCAAAGGGATGTTCCATACCATATGACGTCTGCTCAGCAATAAAAGCTAAGAGAAGGGCAGAGGAGGTGGGGACATGCGTTATTACAACATTTGCCTTCTGGAACAACCGCTATGTGTACTGAAATCCTGCTTCCCGGGAAGCGGCTGTACATTGCCTGCTCATGGAAAGTAGAGAATAAATCTTTTGTTTTCCTTCACTTCCACAAACAGCCTTTGCTTTATTAAACTGCCTTTATCTTGATCCATGAGTTTTTCTCCATCTTATTTTCTGCCCGCCCCCCATCCTGCTGAGGAGAAGAGTGATAGAGTGGCTTGGTGGGCGCATGGTGTCCAGTCAAGATCAACCCACCACAGTCAGAGATGTACAGTGCTATGCAGATAGTTTTGCCAAGCAAAAGCTGCTATGCCATGAACACATCTGAATATGCTTGGCACTTGGCAGTGAGTTTAATCATGATAAATTGTGGGAGATGTAAAAATATGACTAATCACTCTGTGAGTATGAAGCATTACTCACCAGAAATTAATGCATATTCTGCAAAGTAAATTAACTCTTGCTGTCCTTTCTGAAATACATATTATTAGACTTAATTTTGAAAGTGACTCTTTCAAGGTATGGTATTCAAACAAGTCAAGTATTTGCTAGTTAACTCTCATAAACACAGATGAAACATTTAAATATGGCACAAATTGTATCACTGAAGTAATCTCCTATTGTTGGTAAACTTTCACAACTTAAACTACATGGGAAGGGCTTTCTAGAAAGCAATTAGTTTTGTGGAAGTAAGTAATCACAATCTAAATTTCAAAGAGTTATTCTACATTCATATGTCATTTTATTTTTACATCAGTCATACTCTGGTTTGAGTGAAGTTCTGTCCCCCAACTGTGCTTTTCAAGGACAGCACTTTCTCTGCAAGCTTCATCAGCTGCCTAACACTTCACACATCTGGCAGCCCTTCATGTGTCTGCAGTGGAGACTGAAGAACAAGAGCACAGATGTTGCCTTGGTTTTTGAGATGCTTCAGAGGTCCTCCACTGCTACATCTCCTAGTACCCTGACACAGCTGAAGCCCCATCAGCAAACGTATGAGTAGTCCACAGCAGGCTGTCGACAACACAAACTCATTGCTAAGTATGCAACAGGGTGTTAACACCTGTCTTTGCAAATGCAAACACACAAACACATCTGGCTGAGGGCAGAACAGAGCAGGTGCACAAGATGCCCACTCTCAGAGGTAAAATTGGCTACTGTAGCGGCTACTTAACCAAGTCTGCTTTGTGAAGACATCCAGGTGGCTTATCCCTCAGAGATCCCGATCCCTGCAAAACGAGCTCTTTCAGAGCTGTGAAAGACAGCTCCACTGAAACCAGAAGTAAAGGAATCATGAGAACAGTTTGACCTAAGGCAAGCCTTCTAAATTTGATGTGATGAGGTGAAGGGAGTGTCTATATATTTGCAGGAATCAATATTAACAAAAATATCTAAACAGTGAAAATTAAGTGATACGGAAAGGGTAATGATTCATACGAATGAGAACAGTACAGTGATAAAAAGGTCAATGATTTGCCTTATTAACAAAATAGCTTCTAAGGAAGATTATGAAATAAAAGAAACCAAATCCAAGAAACTCAAAGAAAGAATTTTAGGGTACGGAAATTCAAATGTAACTTGTAAACTTCTTAAAAAGGCTTCTTAGGAGTTGCTAATTCACATTCTTTTACTCTGCCACACCTCCTCTCAACTCAGTATTTTGAAGATTAAAGCAAATATACTGGAACAAGTGTCAACAGGATCCTGCTCTTTAAAATGATCAAATAAAAGCATATGTTGCACTCTAGTCACTGAAGCTGCAGAGTTTTTGGCCACTCTAATGCTTTTTCCTTTCTCTCTTTTCTTTACTGTTTTGCTCTCTTAGTTGTCTATTATGAGCCAGTTTCTCAAAACAAATCTTCAGCTCCATGTCAATGACAGTAAAGACATCATGGTATTGCTCACCGTGTACTCTGGAAAACCTGAATGGACTTAGATGACAAGCACGTTTCAAGAACTACTCCCTGCCAACTGAGATGGAATAAACAGAACTGTGTACATGCTCCTTTTTCATGTTTCTGTTGTTGCTCATAAGATAGGCATAATGTGACACTTGCTACTGAAGTTGGCTTCATAACTCAATCAGCACCTGTATCTTGTATGTTCTTCCAGCTGTTGAGAAAGAAGTTGAAAAGGCATTGATTAATGCTGACACTGTCAGAGCAGCAAAGTCAAAGGCTACTTGCTACTAAAAAATTATTAGTAAAGCAGAAAACTAAGTTTCTAAAACCTTAGACAGGAAAGGAAGAGGTCTATAGTGCCCTAAGGAACACAGGGCACTGAATGGGAGCGTTATTATCTTCTTTTGGAAGAAATCTACCCTCACTTTCCTGAGAGGTGAGTGACTAGGAAAGAAATAGCAAGAGATGATTCTCCTCACTGTTCAGAACATGACGACTGTCTGACTAGTTCAAAATCAAATCAGCTGTAACACTATTCTAGCTCTTCAGATTTGAGCAGTTTTTATATTATCCATTTTTATGGATGACATAAATTTGCTGTAAAGGCCTACAGACTACCCAAACACTGCAGCTCCAATTACTTTCTATGACTCAAAGCCTCTCCAAATTGATTGTGGATTCAAGATGTACAGATTCAGTAGACATCTCAGCAAAAGTGGGCTAATGGCTATTGCTCTAGGAGTTAGGTCTGAATACTCCCTTGTTTTGCTAAATAGTTCCTGCTTATGTTTTGAGATTCCTCCAGATAATTTATCTTTGTCTGCTCTCCCGGGGATATAAACGCAGCTCTGGCTCGCTCATTCTGCTCTGTTCCCCTCTTAATGACCAATAAGTGTTTGCTGCATTCATTTGAGAACTAACCCCATTTTACACCGCAGATGCTGTGCTTCACTGTGCTGCAGCACTGAGGAGCTGCACTGACAGGCAACACGAGACCTGGATACCGGATCGCACAGATAATAAGGCAAGATAGAGTCCTTGCTCTGTACCGTCATTCCTAAATAAGTGGTCTCCTCTTCAGCAGAGCTGGCTGTAACAAGTTCTTGGCTGGAATTCTGTTACTCTTTTTCTGAATTTTTGAGCAAGAAGTCCAGAAGGAGTTAAGCTGACTGAATACAACTCTAAGATGCCAGCTATAGCCAATAAGGTTTGAAACATTTTGTTTCAATACAGGGAAAGGTTGATACACTGGCTGCAAATTATAATAGAATACCAGGTTGGAAGGGACCTCAAGGATCATCTGGTCCAAACTTTCTTGGCAACAGGTTGGACCAAATGATCCTTTAGGTCCCTTCCAAAAAAAAAAAATCTGTATTGCTTTGGAGCTAGTCTCATGTTTTGAAATGGGTGCTGTCAAAAAATACATTTTATTAATCTGAAACTTTCAAAGTCTCTGTCAGCAACATATCTGAAAAAATGCGAGCTCAGGCTCCCAGAATCACCTCCTTCATTTGCCTAAACTGAGATTAACTTGGAGGTGGATGGGACAGCTGGCTTAGAAGAGGTGACTTTGTACCTTCCCTCTTCTCAAGTTGCCTGAGTGCATTTGTGGGCTAT
The DNA here is from genome assembly GCF_009769465.1 of Tauraco erythrolophus. Lineage (NCBI taxonomy): Eukaryota > Metazoa > Chordata > Aves > Musophagiformes > Musophagidae > Tauraco > Tauraco erythrolophus. The sequence goes on along the minus strand of NC_141466.1, from coordinate 87,198,423 downwards.
TTTAACTGTATTAGCCATTGTGGGACATTTGACAACTGGACAAAGATGGATGATGTGATTTGAATCTACAGGGCAGGACACTTGGAAAAAAAAGGTCTGGGTGGCCACAAGGGTACCTCTATCTCCTGTGTCCCAGTGTATGCATGGTGCCCAGGTGATGGGGCGAAAAGTTTAGAGCCTTTAGCCTCCTCCCTCTGTAAATTCACATTTGCTCTCTCTTTAGTTTGCAGGGGGCAAAAGTTATACAAACGCTGATGGAAGTCAACAGCGTCAGGGATGATAACGAGAAAAGCTCCTACTAATGTGAATCAGTTTTTCAGGATTGTGAGTTCTGTCAATGCCTGTTTATGCCAAATTGCTCACAAAATGGCCCTGCATTAGCTTCCTGGAAGATAATATCTGATGAGACTTTTTAGAAATATCTTGATTGCTCGGTCCCTTTTCTTTACCGTAAGACTGTAAATGCCCAGAGACTTCACTAATAAGAAGTCCAATAAATTATGGGAATACATTAGCAGGTTGTGATCCTTTGTGTCATTCCAGTGAAAACAATTCTTTCAATATGAAAAACAACTCATAGTCTTTTCTTTATTACGAAGTATTAAGACCTTCTGTCTCATGTTAGAAGAGTGAAACAGCACCACTGATTATCACTCACCACAGGCATGGTGCTAATTAGAAATCACAACTGCAATGCTATTACTGAAAAATGACTGGGTTTTTTTTTATTGTAACCAAAATAAAACCTCTTGAGCAAATTTTGCAATAATTTAACTATTTAAAGTAGGAATCTCATTTCTTTTTATTCTAAATTCCATTTAAAGGCTTTCCACTTCAAACTTAAAATATGAATGTGCCATGACTTTAGGAAGCTGCTTGGCAAAACAGTGTTTAAAAATTGTTGCACATATTGCTATTTGTACAATTTAAAAAACCACCAAAACAACACAAAACCACCAAACAAGTATTGTGAACCTCCATCTGATTTCTTTTCCAGTGCAACAGCGAATACGTGATATTCTGGCTCCATAAGAACACATCCTATTTTTTTTTTTCCTGAGGTCCAGAGGCAGGCTCCCAGTATTTGGGGTTGATTTGGGAAAGCTCAACGCACACAACTCACTTTGGGCCACAGTGCTGTTCCCTGCACACTGGTGAAATTCCCAGCCGCGTACCTGGTGGGAAACAGTACCCCACACAGCAAATTAGTGGGACGTAAGCCTCCTGTAAGACTGACTGAGCAGCGGGGTGAGATTAGAGGGTCACATCTGTTAGTTGTGAGGAAACGTGATCAGTTAAAGAGTAGACATTGCTGTCAGGCAGAGCAGTTTTCAGGGAAATGGGGCCCATGGCCATGCTCTGCATGCATCCTGCTCTGCAGTATGCATTGTGCACGTGTGTGTGCCCACGTGTATGCGTTTTTGGGCACATTATGCGCGGGAGCTCTGGGAAGGAGTAGAGGGTGAATATACAACGATACCTCTGATACATTCTTCTGCCTTCCAGCAGTTTGCAGCCTAAGAGCTTTGTGAGACAGAGACTATCTTCCTCTCTTTGTTTAGCAGTCCCTTTCCAGATGTAAATTTGAAAAATTTTCTGCTAAATACAGAATCATAGAATATTTCAAGTTGGAAGGGATCCATAAGGATCATTGAGTCCAACTCTTGGCTCTTCACAGGACTACTTAAAACTAAGCCATATGACTAAAAGCACTGTCCAGCCAAGGGGCTTCTTATATCACATAGAATCACAGAATGGTTTGGGTTGGAAGAGACCTCAAAGATCATCTAGTTCTAGCCCCCCTGCCATGGGCAGGGACACCCTCCACTACACCAGGTTGCTCAAAGCCTCATCCAACCTGGCCTTGAACACTTCCAGGGATGGGGAACCCACAACTTCTCTGGGCTGCCTGTTCCACTGCCTCACCACCCTCAGAGTGAAGAATTTCTTCCTTATATCTAATCTAAATCTCCCCTCTTTCAGTTTAAAGCCATTGCCCCTTGTCCTATCACTACATATTTACATAATTTCAAGGTAGATATCTTGACCTCTATTGTCACAACAAGAAGCGCTTTCTAAGGGAAAAATCTAGAGTGAACAGTGACCCTAATACTTTGACATGAACTTCGCAGTCTTTCTGGACAAAATTTCACATGCTTTAAGGAAGGTCTAATTTTAGTCATTTATTTTGTAACTTTACCGTTCTTTCTCTGCTTTTCCTTTGTTCTTTCTTTAGGTGCAGCGTGCCTGAATGTTATGGGGAGAGTGTTATAAGAAGCAAACCTTGCTCCATTCTTCTAGGATACAGAAACCTGGGGCAGAGGGGTGGGGGCATCTCTATGCCAGAATACAAAAATGTCAAAAAGAAAGATAGCAGGAAAGAGTATCCTTAAAATACAGGGGTAGAACTGCTATACTTAAATATTAATGTCTAGATCCTGAAAGCATCAACTGCTGCAGTTAAACACAGTATAGAAATGTATGTTTAGGTTTAGGGAAGGACTTGGGAAAAGTCAGGCTATGAGTTCAACTCCAAGCCTTTTGGTCAAGAAGACTCTTTAGTGGCTGAAATTCAGGCCAGCGCCTGCCCCCCCCCAGGAAGCAGCCCAAGAGCTGTATATAAGCCCTACAACAGGCTTCAGAGCCTCACCAGGGTCACTAAGGACATCTGTAGAGGTTCCTGACTACAAGAGAAGTTTTGCTTCCTCTCATCAAAAAGTGACTGGCTTACTTCTTGAAGCATGGAGCTTCTTCTAACTTACACTTCAGTTTTCATCTTTTGAAGTAATGTACCATGAGCAGATAACTAGCACAGATCAACTGAAATTACTGTTTATAGGCTGGAGATCTACTTCTTCCAAAACTGTTCAAACCTTCCTGCTTTCAAATGTCTTTTTAACTTGCTATGAACAAAGCAGAGGAAATCTATTTTTCAGGAATGAGATTTGGGCTTATATTTGATCATTTTGCCTTCACACAGATAGACCTTTACAACATTGAGAATTTCAGATAAGAGCTGACAGCATCTTCTTGTGTAAATCAAGAGAGGCATCAGTGGACTTATTCAAACTACAAAAAAATCAGACTGATCTGAAGTATGTTCCACACGATGAACAAATAAAATCCTTCTCCCTCAGCTACTCAACAAGAGCATTTGCAAGGCTTTCAGGAGGCAACTGTAAATATTTATTTTTAAAAGCCTTTGTTCCTGTGAAATGCATTCATGCCATTGATGTCATTGTTCTGTACCTGTATGAAAACAGCTGAGATCCACTGAATTATCATTAGCAAACTTCACACACTTTTGATTTTAATTATTACATTTTTCTGTTACTGATAACTAGGAAGGCTCCAGATAAGAATCACCCCAGTGCGATCACAGGTGCGAGGCTTGGGTACCACAGATGCTCCACGGTTATTTGTGACTAACAGTCACCCAGTTGTGCCCAGCCACTGCAACTGGGCTTCTGTGCATTCACGACGCACTCCACCTTGGAAGACAAAATGCATTAACCTAGACCCCAGTGAAACTGCTTTAATGTGCAAGTGTGCACATGGTAGTTATTACAGCGCAGTTGATTGACAGTGATTCATTAAGCCACAATATGCTTCTCTTGTTGCCCATCCCCTAATGTTCCTGCTAGCCCAAACCAGGAAAGAAGGGAATTTACCCCTTTGTACTGACAGTCTTTTCTGTTGTTTTCCAGGCACTTTCATTTTTTGAAAAGTCCTGACTGCTGGCATTTTACCTATAATTTTAAAAACCCCTGTAAATTAAGCCTACCAATATCACATTTTGAGTTTTATTACTTAATAACCAGATATCTCTTTGTAAAGCAGAGAGGCTGCAGATTGAAATGGGTGCCATGTGAAACTCTTAGCTGCTTTGGACGGTATCAAAGAGTAAACTGAACCTCATATCTCCAAAGTCTTAATCTAATGATTGCTGCAATTAGCATGTACGACATAATAATTTAACTTGATGGTTACTATGACCAATAGGAAAATTAGACAGTTGCCAACAGCATAAAAAGTAAAAAATTGGAATACTTTCCTAATTTGTTTGGTAAGTAAGAAAAACAACTTAGTAAAGACATATTTTTGTTCCATTCTCAATATGATAATGTCAAAGATGCTCTCAACTCTAGATACTAAAAGAGACAAGATTCATTTCACCAGAGATTTCCTAGTTAAATACTTCAATAAACATAAATAAATTTCTCCAGGCTTCATTTTCACATATTTGGAAATAGTAAAATTAAAAAAAATAAGGAATATAGTTTTTGTATTTATTTTTAGTTCTGCTGCTGTCACATTTCAAAGTAATTTGAGGAAAAAAAAGCCTGCAACTATTCAGTTATGAAACACTCTCAAACCCATATCCTCATTATAGAGTTTGTCCAAGCCTTCCCAGCATGTGTCACTGAGCTAACATCTGCTGGACAAATTATTTTCTAGGCACCAAGGCCCAGATCATGAAAATAAAAAGAAAAGAGAAGGTGCTCATACATCAATTTGATACCAACACCACTTTCAAAACTGCTGCTTCACTGTCACAGGATCTTGAGCTGAGCACAAAGTGTCCTCTGAACTAGTGCCACCTGAGAGCAAATTAGCTACTCAGAGATCTAGCATGAGCTAAAACCCCCAAGCAGGAGCTGTCCTGTGAAGTGGTCTGTCTCCAGCCTTGCCAGTGAGCCTGAATTTTGTAGATCTCTACACAAGGTGCAGAACTAAATAGATGACATAGGATGTGTGTTTCTTTACGCATCAGAAGACACACCAGAGATATGGAGGATCACACTCAGGTCCTTGCTCCAAAGCAGCTATCCACATTCAGATCTCTCAAGTCCATCTGAGTCTAGGGAAAATCTCTCTCAGTTTCTCCACTTTACATAAACACTAAAGTGCTTATTGGAAGAGGGATTTGACACCGTTTCTGAAAAAAAAAAAAAATGTGCCCCAAACAGTAGAAAATCAAAGTCCTTTTCTCTGAATGAATGGTCTAATTATTTATACAACACAAAACAGCTTCAACAGGAAAGACAGCTTTCTCCCATAAGCCAGAAAAAATACAAGCATACCTAGATAACTTCTCTCTTTCCAGCACAATATGAGCATATCAAAAGGGTCAGTTTTTTCTTTCAATTTGAGTCAGGAAAATAGCTAGTGTGAAGATACAAGCTTACCACCACCCAAGATCATTCCTTGAGACAAATGTCTCAGCTGCCTTCCAGCTGTGAGACGTTCTCAATGTGTTGGTGGCTCTGCACATGGCCTTGAAAAGTCATGTAGACACCTACGAGTTTTGACTATCGGACTAGCCATAGCTGAGAAATGGCTTTGAGGGTCTCAGAGATTGCCTATATGGCAGGCTCTGACAGAGGCTTGGTTAAGCAGTGCACTAGGACTGAGCTGGGAGCGCTCAGCAGCTTCTTATGTAATGTCTCTCTTTCCAGATTATGCAACATTATTCAAACTACAGATGTTTTAAAAGACAGCAGCGAAGATCAGATGATCCCAAGCCTTCCGGATCAACAGTCAGCCTTCAAACTTCCTTGTGGAGTACCATACATTTTTATGCAAGCTTTTATATGAAAATCATATAAAACGTGACTGATGAATATTACCTGACATGGACTCATTGACATGTTTTGGAACCACTGACTAAAAATAAGAGGGAAGTCTTTACCTTAGACCAGAGTCCAGCTACTAAATGTTCTCAGTACTAAGTGGGATGTGTTATTCCCTGGCAGGTATTGGCTCCACATGACAAAGGACATTGCTTTTAGTCATTCTGCTGGTATCAGCATTGTGTGATACCACAACTGGCAGGCAGAAAGTGGTGAGACTGAAAAAACATGGAGAATTGAGGTACCCTCTAATCGTCTGAAGGCAATCATTCACAGCTAAAGCATCTTGCTAAGCAACAATACAGAGAAACTCACAACTCTACACTTCAGTGCTATGGCAGTTCTGTGAATAAAATCTTGAACATCTGTTTCCAACAGTTGTTATCACATATTTTCTTCTGCTAAAGTTCCAGCTCTTAGATCAATTGATCAGATGAGCATTTCAGATTTTGCAACAAAAATGTTTATAGATCATAACACTGTGGAAAAAAGGCTTGAAACCACCATCTAAGCATAATTTTATATCCTTAGAAACCAGGCTCAAAAAACTACAGGCACAACAGTTAGGCTCAGGACTGTACAAAGAAATAAGCATATTGTGTTCAGTGAGATAATGCCTTGACTGTGAAGGGCAATTCATGGCTTCTGACCGCTTGCGGCTGTGATAGGATCCCAAGCTCTGTTAATCAGAGCGGTATTCATGAAAACCTTGAGAAAAAATACTGGACACCTCTCCACCCCAAATCCTGCATGTGCATGGTACATTTTATGCCATCCAACAAGGAAAACAGTGACCAGATGCAAATGTTTTCATAAGCATCCCATGACACAGCAACGAAAGAACGAGCAGCTCTTCAGAAAATCAGCTGCAAAGTCAATAGAACATCTTGTTCCACTACATTTGTAACCAAAGAGATCTGAAATAACCAGACCTGAGTTGGCAGTAAAGTAAGTTTGTCTTCAACTTACCAATTTTTAACTGCCTGTCACAGACTTACATATATATTGTCCTTGAGATAAACTTGTTGAGACTGGCAATAGCTAAAAGCATGGTTTTTTACTTGCAACTGATGTCTATCTTAATAGCTGCTAGAAGTCCTATCACATACTGGATAGCCCTGTGAGGCACTAGAAAACGCAGAACAAAAATAACGCCACTGGCCCAACGATCTTATGCTTTATGTGTAGGGCAAAGCAAAACAGAGCAACAGGAGACAGATGATAAAGAACATGAAAACAAGTCCATCTTAGCAAGTCAGTAAGTTAGTCAACATCCTGAATGCTTCTCAGTTTCTGTATTTTCAAATTTTTGTAAACATCAAAGAATGAGAGAGCTCTCAGGGTGGGGAAGGAGTTCGTATTTGCATTGTGTTTGTTCAGATTTTTCAGAGCAAAAGTTGCAGAGCTTGTGATCAGCTAAGCCATGCTGCTGTGGTTGATTCCTATTCATTTTACAGTAAATATGCCCGTACCGATTCCTGAAAACACAGATGTGAAAGCAAAAATACTCTCTGTGGCCTACTAAGGCGAACCAGAAAGAGCATTAACGCAGAAAATGAATTAAATAGTATGTAACTAATTCCTGTAGTGCCACCTTGTGTTCAGATACAATTTCTAATCCTAACAACCCCTCAGACTTTATTTGTGCCAATGAAGCCTTCCAGCTCTGGAAACTGATTCATCTTAAGACTAAGACTAGTTTAACAACTGAGCCATCTCCTCGAACATAAGAGAAGCTGCTCCTCACATATTTTAGCATTAACCTCTGTCCTAGAAATTCCTGGAGTCCCAGGGACCTCAATTCAGAGGCCAGATTCTTCTAGAGCTGGGAAACACCTCAAGCCGCAGCAGGACTTAGTGGTCAGGATACTTCATGATAAACTGGGAAACAAGAAAAGTCCCCGGAGGATGGATGAACTTGCTGGATTTTGAAACTTTCACTAAAAGGATGCTGCAAAAACATTCAAGCAAATTACATTAATTTGATTACAATAGCTCACAAAGATCTATATTCAAGTATAGATCAAGGTTTCATCTCCCTCTACACATAGGAGTGTTGGAATTTATAAGCAACTCATTTCTAATTGCAAAAACTCTGGTGAGAAAAGGCAAGCAGTCACTCTCTTTGCAGTACAACATTAAAGAAGGTCGCTTTTATTCTATAAGAGAAAACTTGCAGAATTCCAGGGCCTCCCAGAAAGGAAAGCACAGGAAATATTTATCAAAAAAAAACCCAATCCTGAAAATTATCCTGAAACTTGCAGCACAAGTGAGAGAAATCCTCTGAAGTTGAGCATATTATGGTAATTTCATCAATATCACAAGGACCTAGACACTCTTCTCAAATCCAGAAAGAAGCAGATTTATTTATTTATAAATTTATGTTATCTACATTCAGATATATTTTTAAAGAAGTTTAATAACCACAGCTCAGGGACTTCCTGACCACATATGGTTTCCACAGACAGCACAGACTCTGATGGTGCATCTAAACTGGAACTTATGGGTTGAAGATGCATCTAAGGCACTATGCAGCCTTGGGAAGTTGAGGGTGCACACAGGGGCTTAGCTGGACACAGGGCTCCGTTTCATTCTTTGTAGTATGAACATCAAACATGCAGCACCACTTGCTACTGACCTAGGATTGGAGAAGCTTAAATGGTTCTGTTAACTACGCTGTCACACTCTTCCCAGTGAGTGTCACTAGGCAATGCTCATTCCTGCATGTTTTGTGAGGCTGCTCCAAAGAAAGGACCTAAAAGCATCTCTTCCAGGTGCTAAAGTCATACGGGCATTGTCCTAGGGAACAATACATGCAACATGAGGCAAAGATTTCTAAAGCTCATATTTTACCCAACTCACGAGCACCTTCCCTGCCACTGACCTTCCAAAACAGCATATACAGGAATGCCTGCCATGGCCTGTTAGCATCCTCACTGACATTACTGTGACATGCTGTGATTTAGTGAGGATCAGGAAGGACAGAATACCAAGCAGGCAGCTCCAGGCAGCTTGAGGCAGGTGGATTCATGGAGTTGCCACCCTAGGAAATGGGAGTATGATGCAGGATCATGAGCAGCACCAACACCAGTCGTATCTTGGTTGCTACTGGGTGCACGAACAATGTTGCTGAATACTGCTGAGTGCTGATCTGCTGTATCTCAGCACTTCTGGGCCCATAAAACATCCTCACTCCAGTGACAGTCTGTTGGATGTCATTTCCAGCCAGGAGGACCTGAGTTAGGTCATTAAGTCCAGGATGTGAAAGGTCACTTTCATCAAAGACTGACAGAAGGGCTGAGGTGAGGATGTGACCACTGGAGATTATCTAGTTCAACTCCTGCTCAAGCAGCGTCAGCTACAGCCAGTTGTCCAGGACCATATTCAGATGTCTTTTGAATATCTCCAAGGATAGAGGCTCCACAATCTCTCTGGGCAATCTGTGCCACTGTTCAACCACCCTCACCATAAAGCCCCAGTGCGGCTCTCCAGGTTCTTCATCATCTCTGCCAGAGGGGTGGGAGCATTCCCAGCCTAAGCAGCTCAGATAACACATGGCACTTCGCAGTCCTTGCTCCCTTCTGCTCTAGAGTGCAACCCACTTTAAGTTTTAAGAGGACTTCAAGTATTTAAAGTGTGAACATGTGAGTCCTTCCTTCCTCAAACAAAACAGTTATTTTAAAGAACTGTGAGATTCAAAATAACGCAGTTCAAAAAGCAAGATGGGAAGAAGACACGAGGCAAGATAAAAGATTCAGAGTCTTCAGCTATTTTGAGCTTGCGCTCTGTGGAATCCTGTTGCAACTGGTGGAATTCCATGAGTATTTGCCTACCTGGATATATTTAACTAAACATCCATACATGCATACTCCTTTGGCAGATCGATCCAAACGCAAGCTGCCATCTTCTCTCTCCCTATCCTCAGACTGTGGCTGAAAAAAGAAGCTTTATTCCCGAAGTATGAAAATTCTCTTGACATGTGCACCCTCTCAACAAAAGACTTTGCTACCCTGGGCTTCGGGATGTTTTGTCCAGTCATTGCCCAGCCATGGCCAGAAGAGGGAGCACAAACCCCCCTGCTTTTATTCACAGGGCTCCACCACCAGTATAGATGCTCTGTTCATTTGCTTTTATTTTTTTTTTTAACATGACATGTTAGGTCCTAAATAATTTATGGGAGCTGTTCGGAAACTCAGAAAATTCCTCATCACACAATGCACGAAAACTGAAGATAAATGGATGATGATTTGGGGGCTGAGAAATAAGAGATCAAAATCAGGCAGGATTTATGGTTGCTTCAGAAACACCAAAAAAGCCCAAAACTAGAATTATGACTTTCAATCCTTGAACAAAATAAATCCTGGAGTACAAGATACTTAGTGTGTAAATACATGTAAGTATAATAAATATGTATATTGCATATATATGTATGTATGCATGCATATGTGCGTTTTCCTCCATCTAAAAGGAGAGTGAACATTTCTACTCCTTTGCAAAGGATGAAAGTCACCATTTTGCAGGTGGAGACACTCAGACACCAAAGATGCAGCAGTGATGTCGGACCAGACAGCACCAGCGACAGTGCTGGCAGAAGAATCTCAGGGCTTACACTCAAGGCTGGGCGCAGACCGCTGTGCCTTTGCTGGAGAGCTCAGCTCAGCGCAACGTGGTCACAGTTTACAGACTGAACCATCTTCCAGTGGCTAGGCTCTGAGCCCAGACAGAGCAGCTATACAGCTGTTTGAATTCCTCTGGGCTGCTATAATCTAGAAGGCTTGACTCCCACTCTGTTGTCATAGCCTCAAAAACATATTGTCTCAGTGATGAGAAGGCATTAAACTGTCTTGTCTGGTTAGAAAGTAGACATGCAGGGTATATTACAGCAAGAAGATCATCCTATGGGGATGCTCTCGCTTACAATACGTGGGGGCCTGTAAGGTGTACCTTTGGAAATCTCAGATTTTTAAGATAAAATTAAAAGGAAACTACCCACTAGCTAGTTTACAAAGCAGACAGAAATATTGATGCATCTCTGGGTACTGCGACACAGTATCAAAAAAGAAGCATGTGCTTTTGGCTGCAAAAAAATCCCAGTGCAGCGATAAACACAATGAAATCTTTGTGCGAAGAATCGTATCAGTTTTGTTAAGCTCAGACTTCAAGGGAAATCTATAGCATTGTCAATTCGTCCAATTTCATGGAGATTCCCTAGACACCTGCTATTCTGCTTCCACCACAACTGCAGACGTGTCCTGTGAGAATCTGAAATACCTTTAAAAGCATTTCTAGTGCTCTTGGTTAGGGGGAAAGGTTGAAAACTTGATGCACGTGCACTCTGGGATTCAGCCATAAAATGACAAAAGGAAAAGATAAAATAAAGAGCAATAAAATGTTATTTTATTATTATATCTACTGATTTTCAAGCCCTCCCTCTCATAGGATTTCTGACTGGCACTTCTGGAAAGCTTAGTGATTAAAAAACTGAACATCCAAGACAGCAGCAGATGCAGGTACTGAATTTACTAACCCAGTATAAAGTGAAATGGAGGCCTGGGCATATAGTCCCAAAAATCTGGGCCTGGAGAAACAGTTGACTAGAAAGGCTTCTGCCCTCCAACAGAGAGAAGGAATAAAGGAAACAAAAATCTACATCTCCTCTTTCGCCACAAGCCGAAAGGTGTGAGAGCTTCAAATTCCTCAGAGAACCAGTTAGCCAGAAATGGAAATGAAAGACAGTTCCTCCAAGCAGCACGCAGCTCTTCTCATTAGTGGCACTCCCAGCATCCAAGCTAGTAAGTTCCAAGAAATGGGAACGGCAGGTTAGCAAGGTTTCTCGCTAAGTCTCAGACTTCAAGACGATGCTAATGAATCCCACTCCTCCTCACTCCCCCATTAATTTTTCATCTCTCACCCTAGTCAGCTCATTCAGTCTCACAGCTAGAAGTTACTGGAAAATAATAACAAAACCTGCATCACCATGTGTGTAAGTCTCACAATATACACACTAGCCCATTTCTTCACTTTGCCTGGGAAGGTGATTATTAACAGAATCCATGCAACAATCCCATCCCAAGGAGCACTGGGGACTTAGTGAGCATGCTGTCACAAAGCAGCACCAACAGCCAGTTTTCTCGGAATGAAAGAAAGGATTTGGGATTGAGAAGGGCATACTATTTTGCTCCTGTATTTCACAGTAATGTTTGCCAGTATCCAGTGCTGTTGTCCTCAGAAGAAAGGAAAAGTCTCTTTTTTGCCCAGCTGGTGCCCAGGAATAGAAACAGGAACCTGCACCGTCCGTGTCAGGTTACACATGACCCATTTGGCTGCCAGCTTTAGGTACGGAGAAACATATTTGATCCTGAGTCACACTGGGTTCATTTCCAAGTGCTCTGTCAGGGTGAAAAAGCACAACAATGAACAAGAACAATGTTTCTACCAATATTAAGGAGTTCTTGAAACTGCCAGGATGCTGTAAAGTCATCTCAGAATTAATCTCAATGGGCTATAGCAAACTACTTTTCTTGAGACAGCTGAGTCTTAGGTTTATCCATCTTTCAATGTTAAAGCAACAAATTCAATATCGAGTAACAGAAATGTGCTAAAAAAATTATCATTATTTCCTCTTAAGCACAGTCTTCAAACCTCTTCTTGTTGGCTTCTCCCACTTATCCCCTCCTTACTGCTGCTTCTCTGTCCTTCCTACCACCACCTCTCACAGCTTCACACCAGCAGTTTGGCATGCTGGTCTGCAGCAGTGGTCTCCTTACCAGCTTCCAAAGTCCTTACAGGAAACATGCAAGTAGAAGGCTTGAAAAAAGAAGAAAGTTTTTCCTCAACACTGCCACTGCCACCTCTTTGGAGCACACAGCTTGAGCTCCCAACTTACCTCTAGGATGGCAGAATTTAGTAGGTTAGTACTAGTGCTCTACAGTGGTCTATGAAGCCTTCTGCTCAGAAGAGCTTGAACCATTTCTCTTTTGAAAGTCTTAATTACATTCATGCCAGCTCCATCCACCCCTTTCTATTTCTCCGGATATGAGCTACACGTAAAAATATATTCTAATGTTTCTTCGTACTGCTGGTATTACAGAAAGAGGTTTTAATGCAAATGAGAACACCACTCAATATATGTGCCTTTTGATAGAACATAATATGTTATTCTGAATTCTTATCTTTCATACCACCATTATATACCAGCAATAATACTCATTTTGAGAACACAACTGTGAGATTAAGTAGTAAAATGGAAATCAAAAATCAAAAAGATATGAGACAAATCCTATGAATTTCGGCATAGTATTTGAAGTGTTGTAACCCTGTACTCTTGTCACCTGCCTCCTGCATATCTTCCAAGTTATCTACTAGTAGACTGTGTGCGCTACTTCTCTGTAAACACTGCGTGGAAAGTCAAAGGAAGGCCTTCAGGCAACTTAATGTGGGATATCACACATGATAACAGACCACCCATTATGAACTGCTTTTCTGCATGGGTGGCAAAGAACTAACTTGAAAGCTCTCTGTGGGTGTTTTGGGAATACCCACACGGGCTGGTAACTCTACACAAATGACAGGGGCTTCTGCACAGATAGATATCTGATGAGATCAAAGAGTACTGCGTCAATAAGCTCCTTGTCAGCTCCATCCCTCGATGGGATTACATAGGCTGAGCCTGGCACTGTGCTGAAATTATTTCAGAGCTCCTGACTCTGGAGCAGACTCATTCAGGGCTGCTGTGCGGCCCTCCACATGGTACTGGATTGCCCTGCACTGACATTCCCTGTGTGCTTCAAGGTATCGGAGTACACCTTCACAAACTTTTATTTCTTTGCTCTCTGTTTTATTTTTAGTTTGGATGTAATATTCCTAAACTTAAGACCAGGACCAGTCACCTCAGTAAGTGTCAAATGGCAAAAGGGAAGAAAATTGAAACCAGACTTCTAGGAAAGCTCCCAATGTCACAGATTTCTGTGAAGGCAGCAGGAAAAGGAAAAGCAATTCAGAATTGTGTCATAGTGGAAAAATTGTTACTATTAGCTGACATCAAAAGGCAGGTTTGAGAGATTTAATATAGTATGAAAATCCTAGAGCAAATGTCAGCAATAGAACTGCTAGGAGAGAAAGTAATGTTTTTCACCTCTGAAACAGTTGCACTTAGCAGGAAAGCTTCTACTATTAATTTGAATAGTGACAATGTTTCTCAGGAGTCCTCAGGAAGTACAGAATATTAATCTCCAGCTAAAAAATAAAAGCATCTTGTGAAATCCTTGCAAAAGAACATTATTTCTTTTCAGGTCCATCAAATGTATTACCTCCCATGTGTCGTGGCTAGCACAGTGTGCTTAAAAGGAGAATGCAGGCCTCTACAGTGGGCAAATGTTTCATAATCATTGACCCTGCTAGTCTCTATCTGCAATTAAAATCTCCAGCCAGGCAGGAGCAGTGGTAATTAAACATAACACGTAACCTGCTGGCCTCAGAAAGCAGTTATGAACAAATCTGAACTACTTCCTTCTCATGCAAGTGCCATTAGTAAATCCATTCGCTGTCAGGAAAGAACACAAAAGTCAAAACCGTGTAATATGCTGAGGGAAAGGAAAAACATGAACAAAACACACTGCTCAGCAATTCATGTGATACTTCATCATGACAGAAAGCTTTCAACTCAGAAGTACTCATTGGCTTGCAGATGCATGACCACATCAAGCAACAAGAAGAAGAGTCCTAAGATCATCTTACTGAAAAAACACTAAATATACAGTTCTGTCTCACTAAACCTATACAAGAGTCGAGAGAATTTCTACTCTGCATGGTGGAGTTTAGTGGAGACTTAAAAACTGATTCTTAATTAGCTAAACTGGATCTTGGGCATGGTATTGATACCTTAATATGGCACCTAAGCCAAACGGCCTGTCTGAGACGCAGAGCAAATTAGCCTAGATAGAGCACTCTGTAAATATAGCTGTAGGGCTTCCAGAGCCTACACTGAACTGGGCACATATACACAAGTTGTTTAAAGCCAAATAGATATAATCTGACTCATGGACACCAGGAAATCTGATGTGTGCACTAGGATGTCAACAGCAGCGACCTGAGACCCTGGAAAACAAATATGTCGCCTGATGACAGGGTAAGTCTTACGTGAGATAATCCCTTTGCTTGAAACTAAGAGGTGAGGAAAGCACAGCTAAAAGTTGTAATTGCCGTAGTTCGCTGAGTGCTCCCTGGGGCACTGTATTCTGAAGCCTGAAATAAAAGCTATCAGCATCCTGAATGGAGCTGTCAAGCCACACTTGTTAGTAAAATTGGTTGAAAAGATGAAAAATCCCTTTCCGCTTGCAATTGATAGAGCCAATAATTCAGGCTTGCCAGAAGAAGCATCTAACAGTGATGACATCTGAGGCAATTTAAAACCATCTAGAACTCCATGATGGGTTTCTGTGAATTTGGCTCCCAAGGGGGGCTCACAGATAAGCAGAGCTTTGTACAAAAATCTTTCCATGGATGAAAGTTTATATAGCACAGAACACAGCATTTCCTCCATGACAGGTATTCTGTACAAATGCGAAGAAGTTGGATGTGGAAGACCTTGATGGTCGACACTCATCTGTTTGCCCAAAGCCCAAGTTTATATAGGTTTCTTTGAGTGTGTGTTGGGGTGATTCTCAAAAACATATTTGAGAGGTCCCTCAGCAGCTTGGACAAAATCAGGGAATTCAGGGCATACACCACTACTAAAAGTTTCTTGCCATCCAATGCAAGGCAGCAAAGATTAAAAGCCCTAAGGCTTTGCTCTGCTAGAAAGAGGTTTTCCTGCTGTTGTTTCTGATTAGATGTTAAAAGGTCCCAGCAGAAGCATTTACATCCACTGGATGTACAGGAGTGTTAAATGTATTTCTGTAGACAGAGAAACGTATTTTTACCTGTTCAACGTCACGAATGTAAAAGTTCCTAAGAAACCTCCTAAAGGAGCCTGGGGAACTTACAGTGGTTTTTCAGTAAGTCACAGATAAGGAAGCTCTCATCTGATCTCTAAACCACGAAGAATCTCTCTTCTTGATGACAGGCTACTCACAGTATGTATCACCATCACAGGATGCAGATGCCACTTGCAAAGATGTACACATTTTCTAATGGTGTTGCTGCTTTTCTTGTGGAAGCTGACAGTTCTGCTTGTGAGCTGTCACTGCTACAGAACCCACTTCTACACCATTTACTCTACAGACAGGACTTGAAGACCAGAAAACATTCAAAGCACATAAATATTGTTCTCAATGGAACAATTTACAGCTTTTCTCAAAGAATGGAGACTTAAGATACTCTTAAGAGAAGCCAAAGTACCTGAAATGCTCAAGGGCAGAAGAATTACAGAAAGTTTCATGTTATGCATTTATTTTTGTCAAAGGTTGTTGATCCATGCACTGGACACAACCTATTTGTCTCAAAGCCGATAGCGGCTGCAAGGCTTATTCACACATATTCCTCCTGCAACACAAGCACAGAGACAATTTTTGTTAGAAGTCTTTAAAGAAATACAGAAAAATGATGACTCATATTAAGAAAGTGAATGCATTCTGTGCTCATCACCAGAACAACCACAAACAACATTGCTGGAAATCTCTCCTGAAGTCAGCCCGAAAAAGAGTTCCCAGAATCCAAAAGTTGACCTGAACTCTGCTTAACAGTAACACATCTAGTCAACAGTTATCTCAAGTCCTTGGGAGTAACAAAAGCTTTGCTGGGTTCAGTCTAGAGTAGGATCTAGGCATGAGGCAAGAAGTAACAGAAGGTTTTGGGCAAAGCTGGCAGTGTGCACTCTGTAACCCCCTATTAGTCAGCAAGACAGGCAGTAGCTACACAAATTAGCCACCGATGACTTTTGCAGACATGACAAAAAAAGAAGGCATAAAGGATGATGAGAATGAAAATAATGAGGCAGTTTGCACCTCTCAAGCATGAGAAAAAGAACAATGTGCTTGTCTGAAAGATGAAAGTAGTGGGTGGATGGCTGGCATCTGCAGCTGACTGAGGGCAGAAAGAGCCACTCAATACCAAGAAGTACTTGGGAGTCTGTTTCCCCACCACCACTATTCTTAGTATGTAAACTTACAGAGACGCCCTGTTGTCAAGAGAGTCCCGCCAACGTTTTGACTATGGATACTACATTAAATAAATTTGTATTTTTACTTGCATTCATTAACAGTGCGGTTTTTATTATTGCACAATAAAAAAACTATGCTGAGGTAATACATAGCTCATATCTCTGTTCAAGTGCTAAGCAAATGTCCCATAAGCCTGGGGCTGAAACTGGGCAGCTCTACAGTAATTGGTTTTGCAGGAATTCTGGGGAGAGGCATTTGCTAAACATAGCCAATTTAGATACCAGCATTTTTTTTCCTTTAAGGAAACTTGGCATCTAGAAGTCATATTTTAAGGAAGGCAGCCTAAGGCAATTCATTTTCTTAAAAGAAGCCCAATCCAACACATGAAGCAGCTGGGTTTTGGTGCAAAATTATATCTCAACCATCACAACTGAGCCCTTCAGGCGTAAGAAGAGTTGTACTCAAGTTGGAGAACTCCTCTGTACAGAGAAGTCTTGACCTCGCTGAGACCCTTGAAATCTGCTAAGGCAAGAGATAATAAATCTTTTTAAGTCTTCTCCTCTTGGGTAGGCCTCAACATCACAGGGTCATCAATGAGGTTTCTGAGCCCTGATGCAGGTTTTTCTTTACTGATTGACATAATTCAAGGTGCAGCTTCCAGAAAAATATCCATAGCTTCACCTCCAGAGAAGCTATTTTGAAACCTGGCTGATAAACTTGCAGCTATTATGATCAAACTCTGACTATGAATGGAAGGTACAAATTTCTTTTTCCAATAGACCTTTCAAGTTATCAGATTCAGCACAGATTCTCCTTTCTAATGATGAGAAAATAATAATCTTTCAGAAAGATCAACTCTTTAGTTGGAGATCAAGAATTTACACAAACCTGGCCATTTTCTCCAGCAACAGCTCCACCTGGGAGTTGAGTGCAATGTGTGAAAAGTTCAGACTAACAAGTAAATTCTGAGGGTAGAAATCGCCCACTCACTGGCCTGAAGCACTGAATGTAATTCTTAATGTTTTTTGCCTTAGTGAGACTCCTTGGGTCTCAGAAGCATCTCTACATAATCTGAAAAGACAGATTCTAGCAAGTCAAACCAGTCTAATTTTAAGTCTTCAGCATCACATTTTCTCCGTGGAATCCTGCTAAAATCAAGACAGTTAGTTTTCCTCCTTGTAATTGAAATTATTGCATCAAAAAGTAAACACATATATAGTGCAGCCTTGAAGTTTATACCTTCTGCATTGAAAACCTGCAGCCATTTGACCTCTATTCTGTTAGTCTACTGCAACGTCATTTTACTAGCTTTCACTACCCCAATAATTGCCCATGATTTATTATAGCATATGATATATAAGCTGTAAAATATCCTTTATGTACTCAAGAAGTGAACACAAGTTAACAAGACATCTCTTTCTAGCAGATATTTGGTACGCTCAGATGATTGTAACACAACCTAAACAAGGAAAAAGTGCTCTTACTTCCACCTTAGGGCAATTCTCAGCATCTCTTCTTGAATGCTGCCTCTTCAGGCTACTCATAACCTGGTTCTAAGCTGTCATTCAGCTATCTGGAACAACTTCTCCAGGGACATGGTGAGAGGAGTCCCCATTGCTAGAAGTTTTTAAGATGCGATTGGACAGGGTGCTAGATATTCTCATCTAGGCTCCCTTTCCCACAAAAGGTTGGACAAGACGATCCATTGAAGTCCCTTCTAACCTGGGCTGTTCTATGATTCCGTCTCACATCCCTGAAGACTTCAGTGAATCTGAAGTGTGAAGAATTTCAAATTTAATTGCCCAAGTCCTTTCTGCATGTTTGAGACCCTTTATTCTGGAGAATTTGGTACATGTGATGTATAAGGTATGAATGTAGAAGTGCAAGAGTACCACTAAAATTCTTCAGCTAAGTATGCATGAAATACATGCATCAGGATATTAATCAAATGCAGATCACATTAGTATATTGTCAAATTTTACATAATCGTTTTTCACTGCTTGAGCACTCAGAGGTTCAAATAACAAAATAATTTTTCTATTTTCTGAGTTATTCATATTGGAGGTTCCAAACGAAGACCGATAGCTCTCCATGCTGTATAACAACACAATTTTCCAAATAGAGGCCTGCAAGTGATGAGACCCGCTGTTTTTACTACTCCCACAATAGACAGGATCTCAGAGAGTGCAAGAGACCTTGTAAAGGACTGTGATTTACAGATTCATGGTCTTTTGAGCAGAGCAGAAGATGAGATATACAGAAGGAGCTGACGCATGAAAAAAAGCAAAGATAAATGCAGGGCAATTTACAAAAGGACTTGGCTTCAAACAGAGGTGGTGCTTTCTTTGCTTACATGTTTTCAAATCCCAGTGGTGCTTCCCTGGCCCTAAATGGGTCTGAGTACCTTTTGCAAACACAGTCCAACTTTCACAAAAGACTGAAAATGTATAGTCCTCAATGTTAGCTGAAAAATAACTTTAGTGTTATCTGACAGAAGTGGCCAGGATCCTTTTATCTAGCAAACAGTTTTAGCAAACTACATGATGAAAAAGCCCAGGGCATATCATACAAAACACTTGCATGGAGGTGTCACAGACAATGTCCTTGGATTTGCGGCCATGTCTCTTGTCTGGCCTCCTGCTCATACACAACCTGCAATTTGGCATTAGCTGTGGAGCTGCCCAATGCAGAGTATTTCATATTGTCAAAGAGTTTGTTTCTTGCTCACATTCAGGATTATATATATGTGATTTTAAAAAAAAATTGCACATTATGGAACATTTATCTTCATTATTTCAGACAGTTGTCTACAGATAGAATCATAGATTAAAATAAATATATACATAAGATATAGCTATAAAAATGGATAAAATAAACCCACAAATCACAGTAATGCCAGGAAGGAAACAATCTATCATTATGCTTTTTCTTTAAAAAACCCTCAACAAACCAAACAACTCCCCAAACCTAGTATTTTCGAATGTATGACTTTGGACACCGTTCTTTAAAATCCATTTACCATTCCCATTTCACATTTTAGTCTTCCCCGATTCAAGCCTGTATGAAAAATCCTGTAGCTCTGTCAGTAATTACTACTTCTGCTAGCTCTCCTATCAATTGATTTTTTTGTTTCCTCCTGAGCAATGACTGCTTTCCTGTTTCCTTCCCTCCTCTTTCTCCTTTCTGTTCTTCCTCCTGAACGCCCCTTATCATGCCACCAGAGCTGTTTCTTTTTCTTTTAAAATTCCTGCCAGAACAAACCTGCACAAAACACTGTCTTAAAGCTTTCCTGTCAATGCATTAAGCTGCTATACTTCAGATAATGTAGAGATAAGCACCAAAAACATAAGAAAAAAAACCACAATAAAATAATGTACTTCATAGGTGTGACATCATCAGCATAATATGGTTGAGCAATAAGTCACAGCATGGCAGACCTTTCAATCAAGAGAATGTGAGAAGAATGGTCTCTGAAATGGTGACAACCAATGACTTGCCAGACTCTGATTAACAAGAAATGAATGCACAGTGTAAGGGTTAGGATTCGAGGAATCCCTGAAGATAAAGACATGTCACATACAGTTAAGTGAATGTAGCATGGTCACATTTAGAAAAGACTTTCTGTTTTTAAAGATATTTCTGGCTCCAGCATAACTCCCAAGAGGGAGGAGTCTCTTTCAACATGGAATCACCTTTACCTAAATGCACGCTTTGCTCATTGTTTTCACTGTAGTTTTCAGATTTCTAAGTTCTGGTTCTCGATGACTTTATGCTTACACCACTGAAAGCAGTTTATACCTACCTTGAAAAGTGAATGTAACATTCATGTCATATTCTCCATCCCCTTGCACTCTTTTTGCACAGATGCGTAAAGTACACAAGGTGCAGTTTCTTTCTGTGCGTACACACAATGTAGAAAGATAGTAGTACCCTTTAAGTTTAAGAGAGAAGGTAGGAAGAGAAGAAAACCAGGGTAGGATCTTCCTATTCACGTTCCCTACCAGACTCAAAATATGTTCTCCTAGCAATTCAGGAAGCACAAAACGGACTTGAGACATGCAGTTTAAAAAAGGAAAGCGAGATCAGTAGCTGCCAAGTATCTCACAGGATCAAAAAAGTGTTGTTGCTTTTTACACTGAAAAGACTGAAGCAAATCCTCTCACTCTCACATTCTCCCTGCTAGGGAAGGAGAAAGCCAGCTATGAACGTGTCTAACCAGGTGGGTTGTCGTTGCAGTCAGTGCAGATGCAGTAGCTAAAGTGAATTAGACAATAAGCTGCAGACATTTCAAACCAGCCAGCTGGCTCTCACCCTGGTATGACTCAGCTTTCACAGGGCCTTCCTTATCACTAAGTTTGTAGTAAATTATGAGGTAAGTATCCCACAGTGTTCTGTCCCATTGCTGGGTCTTATATTGTGAACTAAAGAGGGAGAGCCATCTGGAGACACTTGAAGTTCAAGTGACCAGAATCTAATAAAGTATGCTAGGTCCAGGATTCAAATCCTGAAAACAAGAGTATGACAGCTATGCATACAATTATTTTTTTAAAAAAACTTTTCCTTTTTCTTAACATCTTGGAAAATACAACATGAACATGAATCTTCACATCAGAGTCGACAAATGCAGCAGCGTCAGGGCATGTGGACCATGCCTCACAGTGATGGACTAGGTTCAGAGACCTGTTGTCTCCTAACCCACATACATATGCATTTTTCCTGGTAAGGCACACTAGGTTCAGTGACCAGCTGTGTCCTAATACATGTGCAAGCTTTCTTGTAGGGCAGATGCCCAGGCAGGACTTTGTGACACATTTACGATGCCTATCAAAGGCAGCTGAACACAAGGATACGCTGTCTCATACAGCCCCTGAGCCACAAACCGTGGGAGCCAGGGAGAATACTCTGGGGAGCTACAGCTGTGTGCCTGCCCTGTCTGCGACTCAGCCCTCATGGGCTGCTGCTCGCCCTGTCTGAGATACTGGGATGGACAGACCTCTGGTCTGAACTGGCACGGCCATTCTTGTGTCCTCCTGCCATGTTGAAGGCTTCATATGTTCCATGCTCAGTAATCCATTTTGACACGGACTAACACTTCAAACTTCAAACTAGACATTTTTTCAAAAAGATATTTTAAGCCAGGAAAATATTCCTCTTCCCAGCTCTGGCTGGTTTTAGCACTGCAATTGTCAGAAAAAAAGACCACATTTTTAAATTTTATTTTCGGTTGCTGACCAATGACCCAGTTTGATGCAGTGGACATCAACATTGCATTAACAAAGGCAAGTTAAAAAGCAAAAACAGGTAGAAAAAGGCAGAAATAGGGGTTGGCAAACCATAGGTATTCGTATCATTCCATCCACATCAGGGCAGATCGAGATTATCTCAGCTCTCCCCTTCCCCATCCTAACTTCAAACCAGCACACACACACCACCCCCAAAGCAAAGAAGGATAGGCTGAAGCTGGAACAATAAGCACTGATCCGTGCACCACAAACATTATACTGCCACTACAAAGACCAGATGCTCCTGTGCCACATCACATCTAAAGAAACCATATTTTTGAGCTCACAGAGATTAAGAAACCAACTAAATCATCAGCCTGAGGAAAAAAAACAAATTACTTCAGTTTTTCATTCAAAAGGTATAGCATAATTTCTACTGCTTTTGCTTGTTACCCACAGCCTAGAGGTATCACCCCAGTATCCCTCAGGTAGCCAGCTCATCCTCAACTAAACTTTCATTGAAAAACTATCCAAACAGCAAGGTTAAGCAAGATGTAGTTGTTCTATGCATTAGAAAGATGTCTTCCTTATTTTCATAACTAACAACTGGATGAAGGTTGAGACATACATGAAAATATGTATCTAGAGTAGTCAGACTCCTAACCCTCTAATATTGCAAAATGTACAATCATTACAAAATACATGAACATACTCTGGCCAGCTTATGAACTAAAAACTGGTATAATATACAAGAAAGAACATTATTTTGGAAGAACAGAGAAAAATGTTTAAATATAAACTAGTTTTAAAGGAAAGGCGAATTTTAAATCTTACTGCTATTTTTAGGAAAAAAAAGTAGCTACAATTTAAGTCTAATTCCTCCAGGTAGTATCTGCAGTTGTACTATTTATTTTCACATTTTCTCCCTCTCCTCTATTTCTTTTGTAAAAATCTCCACTAATTAAGAACAGAAAATTATTGAATGCACAGAGTAACCTTCTTATAAACCATATATGCAAAGTGAGCATATTCTGAATAAAAGATAAGTTTATTTTCTTCTTCATTACCTTTGATTACGAGTGACCTTCATTGTTAGTGAACACTAGCAGATTGAAAAAACCATGACAAACTGAGACTGCTAAGTTGTGTGTCTACTTCTAGGTCTCATTTTTATTTAAACAAGTTTAAGAAATCACTATGTAGGAAAATAGTTTAGCCTGAAATATTTTTTTTACGCTAACACGATTTCTCCAAAATAGGGCCAGATAAAAGTAAAATTAATCAAGAGAGGTCTTGGTTTGTTTCGGTTTTTTAATTTCATCTAGAACAGGTCAATTTTTATAGAAAGGCTTATAAAGTAGACAGATTCTCAAAAAAATTAGCTTGAATAACATTTTGGGTTTTCTTTGATTCATTATCACTTGAAATAAATTAACTTACATTCTGTACTTCAGTAGAAAACTTTGCTTCATGTCCTCCAGACATCTTAATGGGTTATTTTCTAAACATCAGGAAGCAAAGTCTAAGATACAGCAAGATGAAAAATTAACTTTCACCAATACAAAGTTATCTCGCAATGCAAATTGGAATACAGACATTAACCTCCGAGTAAAATTACAGATCAACATACTAGCAATTATCATTAACAATTCAACAAATCTCCAGTGAAACATTTCAGTATTCTCAAGGTAGTTTCCAAATATTTTGTATTAACAGGTAATAAAGCGGGTATGTGCAAAGAAAACATTTTAAGAAAAGTTCTAAAACAGTGAAGTATTCAGCATTTTCTTGTAGCTTTGAGCAGCTGAACACTCTGATACTACATTTTCATGCAGAATAACTTTTCTGATGGCTCAAGAACAATTCAAATGATCACAATGAGGAGCATTTCCTGCAACTGCTAGTGTTTCATTTTCTAATAAAAATTAAAACCCCAGTTACACAACTGCTTATTCTTAGACATACGATTTATGCACACACAGAGTTCCAACAGGCTTGAAATGGTTAACTGTACATACATTGGTTTGGATGCTGACAGCTTAACTTACAGCTTAGAAAAATTATTCTGTTTGATATTAAGCCAACTCACTTGCAAGTTGCACCTTCTAGACTCACATTTCAGAATGATAATTTCACTAATAAATTCATTTTAATGTAACCTTGAAATTAATATCTGTTGAATAACATTATAAATCAAGAGATGGTTCTTCGCTACTTCAGCGTGTTAAGAAATAAGGCTTTTGGAGGCTGTTTGACATGGAAGTTAATGAAATAGACCCTCTACTACTATACATTGTCACAGATGTATCGAGGAAAAGAATGCAGGGGAGATAGGGTCATTATTTCTCCACACCTCCACTTTGAACTTCATTTTTGCACTACAATCTTCAGCTATTAACCTTTTTGGGGTACTCAAGTGCAGCACATAAGGAGCCTCCTAACACGGATGGCACTTGCAGGTAAGCTACGCATCAATATAATAAGTAAGCTTATACATAGGATCATAGATTTGAACTATCATTTATTTAAGATTCAGGAGATTGGTGATAAAGTAGCCATCAGCGTAAGTTTAACGCATTTGAAACCTGACCTAAATTGAGAAAACTACACGGTTATAAGGTCATTCATGTTAAAAAGAGGGATTATTTTTCCTGTCAAAAGACTGTGAAAAGCTACACCATCACATAAAAGGGGTAGAGAAGAGGAGTGTTATTTCATATATGTCATTTTGCTTACAGGTGGAATAGCCTTGGCCATCTGGCTGAGTATGAAATTCTTAGACCAAATTAACTTTGGTAAGAAACTTTCCCTGACTTTGTTCAGGTACAAGATGGACAGTGGATAAATCTCATGATCCTATCCAATCCATTAACAAAGATCTCCCTTTTCTGTAATCTCAAAGTTGAAATTTAGTGAGCAATAGCTGAAGCAAACTTCTCCTGACCTCAAGAATCCACTCTTGCGTAGGAGATTAAAGGGTACTTACTCTTGTGCTGAGGGCACTTGGCCACTTCTCCTGCACACATAAAAGCTACTGATTCCTTCCAAGTGAAGGAGTGTGAAGATTTTTTTTTTGTTAAAAATCATTTTAGCTCACCAAATGTCAGATGTATTCAGTATGTTTAAGTCAATATCTAAAATGCCAAAATGCAGGACAAAGGCCAAAAATCTTACCCTAATGTGCTTACAATAATAAAAGGATATAAAATAAAACGAAGATCTGGCACTTAGATCAGCAGAGAATTTCAAACTTCTACCTACTCCTCTGATAAGAAACAGGTTGTATCAATATCAGTGTATCCTCAGACAGAGGCACTTTTGACACAAAGAAAGCTGGCAGAGCAGGCAAGCAAATTACCTTGAATCATACCACAGAAATTAGGAGAAAAGAAAAAAAAAGATTTTTTTGGTTTTATAGTTTCCAGTCATGTTTCATTCTGAACAGAAAGACTGAGAATAAAGATGAGGAAGGTCAATGGATTATGTTATCATTAGCAGCCGAAACAGCAGCAGAAACATGAAGACACATTCCTGATCTCTAACAAGAAACTATGGCAAATGAAGGAAAAGATATATGTCACTGAGAGGTAGACTCCAGCAAGTCCTAGCTCAGAGTTTGTGGGCTTTTTTTAATCCCCATACTACTTTTCAAATTTACTAAAAATGCCAGCAATAGCACGAAGGTCAATACTGAAAGGATATACAGGGCCTACATCAACCATTACACAGCTGTTGTCTTAACTGCTGCAAGTTAAAAGATCATACTCAAGGGGAAGCCCATCAGATGTTTTCTATGCTGCCCTGCAGTGTTGCAGGGAAAACACACAGATGATAACCCAATGAAGAAGTTTCTCTATGAAAGTGATCCTGAAACCAGCATCATCTAGCTAACTATTAGGAGCGATCTGAGGAATGTTTTATAAACAGCACAGGGGTAGGATCTTCTGAATCATACAGTGTCATGACTGACTTGCTCTAAGAAAGGGAATGAGTCCACTGGAGTAAGATGTGCACTGTGATTTACTTTATGTGGTTAAGGAGAGATAGTTAACACCCCTTTGTTATAAGCCATAATTATCAAGGCAACTCTAACTAAAGGTATGTTTTTTTTAAAAAAATATTTTTTAGTGATTAAAATCCATCTGTCTGTAGAAGACAGTTCTCCATAATAAAATGACATTGAAACTTTCAGCAATGTATGATTATATCATTTTGAGTGCAGTTAAAATGACGCTATTGTGGATGAAACCTCTGTTTTCATAGTGTTCATGGCATTCAGAATTAAGAGGATTACGCAAGTATCTGACTGCAGACAATACATTCTTGGCTGCACTTTCATAAAAGATGTAAAGTAAATCGATCTACATATAACATTTGGAAGCAAATTTTAGAGATTCCCGAGTTGAGAATCTAAAATCCTGAAGTAAATCAGATAGCCTCTCTGTGTATAGAACAATTGTTTCAGCTTTATGGCACTGTCAGGAGTGAATCATGTTTCACTGTCTTCTTTCACTGAGGATGACTGGCCAGGGGGGTGTAAGACAGGCTGTTCTGTAGATGTAAATGGAGGAAGCAATGAACTCAGGCTTAATAAGAACTTTACTGTATCAGCTCGGAAGGAGTACAGTTATATGATACATAAAGTTATATGTGGAACAAGTTCTTGCTGTTGTTAGTCTGATGTAACTGTGTGTTTTATGTGGAAAAGACACTAAAAGAATTTTGTATAGAAACTGAAGCAGCATCTCCTAGGGCCTTTACTTCCTTAGGAGGGAATTCTGTGGCTGGGGTGGGCACTAAAGGGGTCCGTAACTGCACACAACATGGTTTCTCCTGTTTTGACTAGACTCTCTAACCACCTGTCTAAATACAAATTGTCCAGATTTTATTTTTTTTTAAATCATGCTGCCTAGGATATGTAAACCCACTTAGTTATAATCATGCCTTAATTTTAATTGTTTTCATCTGTACTGAAATACCCTCAAGTGCAATGCTAAGCATGCCTCATACGAAATAGCTACCTAAGGGTACTCTTTGGTGCTATGCTTCCAGAGACACAGGATGGCATGCAACACAGAAACTGGGAACTAAGTGGCTTAAGGACCCTTTGGGGCCTTTTTGATGCTGCTAAGGGGCAACCAAGAACTGCTGAAATAATTCATACAGGTGGAAGCCTAGAATTTGAGCCAGGGATGTCATCATCAGCATCTCTGTAATTTGGCCCAGAAATCTCAACAGGGGTCCATGCTGTCCTCTGCCCTAAGGAAGATGTCCTCAAAAGCCTCCATTTCATTCCTCTTACCAGATACAAGCATACTAGAGATGAGAAGTTTAACTCGCATCAGTACGCAATACCATAACGCCGCCATTAGTTTCCTATCTTCAAAGTCCACACTGTATTCTCACCTCAACTGGAAATATCTTGGTGCAAACAAGTATGTGTCCACTTTGCTGCCTGTGCAGCTGGCACAGTGCTTAAGATTTGGAGGTTCACATTATGTATTGTATCAAATGATAAACATATTCACTTCACCCCTAGATTAGCAGCACTCCCTCAAGAAAAACAATATGACAGAGAAGACAGTCAAGTGGGTGAGAAATGGATGCTTACTTTTCTTCAGGCATAATGAAAAGGCTTCACCTTATTTTGGATTCCTGGAAATTTGAATTAATGAGTTGTCTGAAGCTTTTTTAGCTCCTTATTGTCTACAAGAATGAGACACATTCTGTACCAGCAAAGTTCATGTCTCATCCCTAAGAATTACAAAAAAATAAATCTGTGATCAATCTACAGAATACAGATTGTCCATTATTAGCTATTTGAATGATTCACGAGATACCATAAGTTGGCACAAATACTCTTGTTTAACGACAACCACAGAAGTCTGACATTACAAGGAGGCTTTAAAATGTCTTTAACCTGTATCTCTGCTTTCAGAGTGTAAAACGTAGTTAGGGTTTGCTTCACAAAAAAGACCGGGGTCTCAGAGTAGAATTCAGCCCACGTCCATAGAGAGAAGGAGTGACATAATGGGGTGCATAGATTAGTACCTGCCTTGAAATTAGATAGTTAAACAACCAAATGGGAGGAGAGGACACAGCAGGAGCTGGTGTTGGCTCCCAGCAGCTCAGTCGCCACTGCACTTAGCACAGCCAGAATGAGATGGCTTCCCAGTGCACGACCCAGAAGAGTGCCCTAACTTTGGCTTACAGACAGTTCTGGAATTGAGGTGAGCATTTTCCATTCCTACTTGTAGAACGTTAACATTTTGTGGAAAACAGAACCATGTATCCTTGAGACACAGAAAAAGGAGCATAGGCTAGAGAAGCCAATGCAGTCGTACAGGAGGGATAGGTGGATTCCAGACACTATTCAGATTCACTTTTTTGTTCTTTTTTCCAAATATATGAAACATTCCAACTGAAGCTGGACTATTTACTATAAAAAAAAAAAAAAAAAAAAAAAAAGTAGTAGTCCTGGAAGCAGAGATGAGCAATTTTACTTTGATCGTTCGTCCTAAGGAAGCGAGGAAGATGCAAGGGCATACTCAGGTGCTTACAGGCTTGGGCATAAGAGGAGTAATGCTCTATAGTCTCATTTTCTTTCTTTTCAGAGAAAGTGTTAATACATTTTCTTCATCCTTTTTTTGTTTTAAGGCAAACTTCACTATAAAAGACAACCCAGCTGTTCATCAAATAGCATCATCATGTGGGTTTTTTTTTGTTTGAATGGGTGTCATGCACCAATGTAAAAAAATAAAATCAGTATGGCAACTCTGAACGCAATTAATAAAAGAAAATATCTGAGAGAGCTCAAAAGCTTGAAAATTACTTGCAGATGTGGCCAGGTACTTCACAGTAATGGACACTTGTATCTGTAGATATATCAAAACAAAAAGTGGGAAAGTGTATCAGTCTATGTTAAAATATATTCAAAGGCAAAGAAGATTTTTATGCTCAGTTTATGTAGTTTCTAATGAGACATCCAACAAAAGAGTATGCACTAGACAAATGAATAGCAGTACTTATTTTCTTTTATGGTAATGCAAACTTCATGTAGAAATGGTCTCAGATTGTGCTTAAGAATACAATTATGCTTTGAGCTTTTTGTTTTTCAGCCACGGATAAGATAATATTTTTTATTTTTATGTTCAAAATAAGGACTCTGATTATCACTTATACCAAAAGCATTTAAAATGATAATGATAGAAAAATTAGCTTCAAATTACATTTATGCTTATTTTAAGCCTTCATTACATTGGCTGAGTGGTGCAACATGGATTTTGAATAAATGAGAATTAAGGTCACAGTCTATTTTAAATAAAGTAAAAAAACAAGAGGTAGTTCTTTTTCTCAATTGAATCTGAAATTATTGCAATGACATACCTAATCTATGGTACTCCACAGCAACTGATGGAGACTTACAAAAAATACTCAAACGACAGATCTGTCGAGATGCAGACAAGCAGCTCAGAATATGTCAGTGTTAGCTAATTTGTCTTCCCCACTAGCGATGACCTGAGCTTGATTTTCTTCCTCATGCAGATACAGGTTAGTACCTTCTTCCTAGCCAGCTGAGGCATGTATTTTGGAGACTCTCCAGTGGGTCCTAACCACTTAGTATTAATTTTTCGTTATCCTAAGGTGATGGGTAGAAAGCGATAAAATGTACTACCCAACTCCAAATTCATCTTGACTTATTTCAGTAGTCTAGACAAATCCACAGGATATCTACAGGGGACTCCACTTTCAACAGCTCATGTATATTCATGTACATAAGTGATGCATATGTCAAAAAACAATCCTAGCTTCACACATAAAATGAAGGGCTCTGTGCTGATCATTTTCAGCCAGAAGTGAGACCTAGAGGTCTTGATAAATCACGAAAACAGCTCAATGCTCAGCAACAGGCAAAAAAGGCAATCTGATATTTGGAATTATTAGCAAGGGAAAAGATGAACACATCACTATACCACTATGCAAATTTGTGGTTGCCGCACCTTGAATACCGCATGCAGTTTTCATCCCTTCATCTGAGAAAGGAAATGGTACAGCTGGAAAAGGTTCAGAGAAGGGCAAAAGGGATATCAAAGCTATGGAATGGCTTCTATAGAAGGAATAAATGTCTAAGCTACAACTCTTCAGCCAGGAATAGAAATGACTTTGGGGAATGTGAAAAATGTCATGAATACACTGGACAGAGATTTGCATCCGCTGTCTCTTCCTGTGCAAGAACTAGCAGGAATCAAATGAAGCAAGTAGGAATGAGGTTCGCAACAAACAAAAGGAAGTGGTTTGTCACACACTACGTAGTAGATTTGTGGAAATCCTTGGCAAAGGATACTGCGGAATGTGCAAAGCTTATGAGAATTCAAGGAGAAATTGGGCAAGCTCATAGAAAAGCTTCGACTGAAGGTTGTTAGGTATAATAAACAACATCTTATCCAGGAAGTTGCTGAGATAAGGATACTGGATGCTGGCAGAGTATTAGAAAGAAGTGTCAGTATGGGCTTGTCCTGATCTTGCTCCTCCTTAGGAAATTGTTTAGTCATTGATGGACTGAAGATACTGAAGGACATGGATCTTTGATATGATCTAAGTATAGCTGTTCTTGTACACAAAATACATACTCAAGGAGGATTATACTATACATTGCATGCACATACTTTCAATCCCTCATATCTGGGCAGAAACAGGACCGCTGAACATAAAATAAAAAGAGGAAGTACAAGGCAACATTTAAAGAAGTAAGTCTTTTGCCAAGTACTGTACATTCAGACATAGCCTATACAATGAAATATTGAATATTTTCATGCTTTTCCCTGAAGTTAAGTTTTGGGTTATTTTGGTTTATGCCTTAAATGTATACATTTAATATCTACCAGCATTTGAGAGACTATTTCCTGATGAGATGTAACTAATCTTGCATAGCTACAATACAGAGAGCAGTAATTATTCATTTTTAAGACGTCAGTTAACCTTTTGCCTTTGGCTGAAAATGTGGAAGCTATAGCACATAAGAAGTACTCAAGATGAGAAGTTATGCAAGAAACAGAACAAATTAATTTAGGAATATAACGTTCTAAAAAGAATGTATAGGCATTTTTTTCACTAAATTTTACCTATTTAACAATCACTGCCTGGTTGGAAATTTATTCCTAAAACTAAGTACCTACTAAAGAGATAGCAAGGCAGGAAATATTGACCATTCTGTTGCCAGGAAACAGTGAAATAAAATCTGAAGCAAACAAACACCCTTTAAGTTATAGCTACAATATGTGGACTTTCATTTCTGAAAATCTTTACAGTCAGAGAAGGAAGTATAAGTTAAACCATGCTCTCAGAACTGTGTGGACATCATTGGCTGCATCAATTATTATGTCAAGGCTTTAGGAAGAAAAGAACTAAAAAATTGGCTGAAGTTTTGGCTCCACTGGAGGCATGGGAACAAATCAATGGCAAGAGAAATGTGACAGTGCAAAGAATGCCATTTGGAAGTTTCTAAGGAGTCATTTCAAGCAATGGGAAAACATACCAAACCCACAAAGAGTTACATACCAAAAAATACCGTCTATGTCACTGCCTATCGTTACAGGAAAGTAATTGTGCTTTATGTGTGGCTAGGTCTACAAAGTAAATGAAAACTGTGACTGTAAAATGCATTACTACACTTGCAGTATATTGCATGGACAGCAATGGAGTCCCTGTTAGTTCGTGCTCAAGCTGTCTTCACCCTGTCATTACCTGTGCGAGCACAGCTGCTGAGCCTCATCTGTGAGCCACCTCAAGCACAGGTCTCCGAGCAGGGAAGAGCCGCAGCACTCAACAGTCCGTGAGGCTGACCTATACTCAAAGGAGTTCTGCCATCATGAGATTTTATCCAGCACCTGCTATCCACAGTCATTTCTCCCTTTTCACACAGTCAGGCTGCTTCTCCTCTTCCCATTTGTGTGACATGTGGTACTGGTGTAGTCTTCTTCATTAAAAACCCCAAGGTAATGGGGCATTGAACTTAGACTTCGAAGTCATTTCCTGCCACGAAATTTCTATTTTATATGTGTTTATATGTTCTTACTTTGTTCTCAAAATATCTGACAACTGCCGCTCCAAGAAACAACACACTTGGTTAAATGGATCTGTGATCTGTCATTTCTTACAATGTTCATACGCTGGGTCAGAAAAATTTCAACAGGTTTGCACAGACCACAACATTCCTCTCTGTATTGCTAGAGAGACATAATTTCAGAATTATGGCAAACAGTTGAACAAAGATTGCCAAAGCATCCTGACAGGTCCGTTTTCAAAAGAAAGCACCCAAAAGACCTCATATACACAAGATGATTACAAAGGTTGAGGTGGCCAAAAAAAAAAAATTATATAGGTATCTAAGAAACACTATCAGGAAGAAGCCAGGCCTCTATTGAAAAGTACAGTTTGTTCTTAACAAATTTTATCATTCGTCTATGCTCACATTTATACATATCACTGTCAGGTCTTGAAAGAAACTCATTTACTTAGACATATCATAAAAATGAACAATTATATAGTGTGGCATGCAAAAAGACTCAAGCCATCCATGATGCCATGCTAGAATTCTTCAGTTATTCAGAGTATTGTTGATTCCTACACCTTAAGATTTCAGAATCAACTATCATACTAAAAATGAAAATACACATCAAAAAAACATAATCTCTAAATACTTTTCATCCTGTTAAGCAAAATAGAGAAGCAGACTTTATCTGCATAGAGAAGGCTGTTTTCCCTTGTAGAAGAGATCTCTAAAAACACATTAAAACAAATTCAGAGATTTCTGGCTGTTTTAAACTTACTTTAAGTCACTCTAGAGCACCTTAGGAGACCTCTCTGAAACATCAGTGAATCAATAGCCATCATATTATAGTAGCCATCACAAGTCAGTCTAATTGTAATCATAAATATAATACAAAAAATGTGGGCTTTTTTCCCCCAGAATTTTATTGGAATATAAAAAAATGCTTTTTAGAATGTATTCAGCCACCAGTCATAAACACAGAAAGATGCCTAAAGTGAAAGAGGTCTTCTTTCATTTAATTTTAACATAGAGTTTGTGTTTATTAATCCCTACCTTTCGCATAGAGAATTTGCTTCTAAAACGTGAGGCAAGTTGGGAGAATAGACATCTCATTAAGCTCAGTGGCGACTATCAGTTAAGAATCATGCTAACGTATTATTCCTGACAGAAACGTGTTGCTTAGACCTCAGCTTTACAGACACATTACTCACTGAGAAATGCCTATGGCACTTCATGGAGATGGAGAAGAAATAAGCGTTTAGAGAGGTATGGAGCTTAAAGATAACATAAACATCAATCCAAGAGATAAAATATTGTTTTCCCTAATTAATAAATTACATTCAAAAGAATCCTGTCAAAGGTCTAACCTGAATTAATCTCTGAGACCTTTTACCCCGCTATCAGAGAATCCAGAGCTCATAAAGACTGTTGGGGACATTCATGCAGGACTCAGACTTTGCCTCCCTGCCACCATCTGTCTCTGTCCTCCATCACTGGGTGATCGCATCTTCTTGGGCACTACAGTGTGATGCTGCTTAGCGAGGACGCTTTGGGCTGTGTGGTGTGCCACTGCTGCCGAGCCAACCTGCCACACAGCAACTCCAGCCTGCGGGCTGCCTTTACGCCATGCTCTTCACCTAAGCCAGGACAACCAGGCCTTAAGCCACTGGTAGGTTTTCAGATGCAGCAAGAGACTCTTGGGCATGTTTGTCCTGTGCTTAAATTACCCTGGAGAGTAACACCTGCTGCACTGTGACCTGTGCACTTCCCACTGCTGACAAGTTTGTACTGCCTGCTTAAGCAGTCCAGATAGCTTCTCTGTATGGGGACACACAGATCAAGAGAGAGAGAGCAAACCTAGCCTACTGGTATTCATCACTGAAGCACTCACCAAAGTAAGATTACTGACTCATCCTGATGTCTGCCAATGACAGCTGATTGAAATACAATGCTTAAAAATCACTAATCTAATCATATTCTGTTAATAAATTTGGTGTGCCTACCTCATCTGTGAACCTGCCCAAGATCTGTGATTCAGCCCTCAATCTGTAAGTCTACTATCTTCAGGTTAACAATTCATAAAGCCTCTGCATTTCAGGTGCTAAGTCAAACTCTTACTTTGAAGATCAGACCATCTTCCTGCTGTTTCCTCAGGGATTTCAAACTATCATACAAAACTGAAGTATGGCTAGATTAAGGTCATGACCTGCGTTCAAAGAATTTCTCATGCACCCTTCTCCTTTCTTAATTTCCAATTAATTAATCCACTGAATTGAGTGATTTTATTTTTCTTAATCTCAAAGCTCTCTAGAAATTTTACCTAGATGGTTGAGGTGAGGGCTGCATTTTCAATATATTTTCTAGGCTCAGCTCCTGCCACATTTTCACCACAGATACAGGCTCTGCTGGTATCACAGAAACTGAGAGCAAGAAAAGATAATATGGAGGTAGAAAGAATAATACTTGTGGAAAAATAAATCTCCGTTCCCAGCCTCACTGCTATCCAACCAAAATTTAGGTAAACAAGACCTCTTTAATGCATTTACAACTCAACAGCCTTTTTGTGGCACTGCCATGCGTCCATCTAGTTCTTATCCTCCCATTTCCCCTTAGTGTTCACTTCTAATCTAATATAAATTTCCATTCATATATACTTTCACCTATTTTACTTCTCACTCAAATGCCCTGCTTATGCTTTCATTCTATTCCTTTTACTACCCCACCAGTTCATCCTGTAACAAGCACAGTAAACACACATGGAAATCCACCACGTACATTTTTCAGTAATTTGACAGTAGGACTCAGCATGGCTGGTAGTTTAGTGGATGGATTGGGAAAAGGAGGAGACAGGAAGATTTTATGGAAAAAATCCCCTTTTTTCCAAAGTCAGATTAGAAAAAAAGGATTCTTTCTTCTGTCTGCAACATCCAACATCCTAAACTATCATTTGCTGCCATATTCTTCCTCCCTTAACTGATATTTGCTCTCTTCAGTCTTTCTAGCAGAGGTCGCAATGATGTCCACAATTAAAACGATGCTTCCCTATATGCTCTGATTGCCAGAAAAATCAAGTTATAACCACTTCATATAAGTCAGAGGCAAATGGACAACACTAAGACAGGACAAAGTTTCGGGTTTTGTGGTTTTGGAAGGTGAGTTTTTTTGTTTGTTTTTGTTGTTGTTTCTTTTTTTAAAAGTTGTGCTTCCAAATTGTGGACGCTAATTTGACAAAAACACTGAAAAGCAAAACATAATCCACCATTCTCTCAGATTACAAGTCAAGACCTACAACACTGAAGCCAAACAGGATTAAATGGGAAGTTCTTCCTTCATTTTAAAGTTGATTTGTTTAAAGTATTTGTCTTGCTGATCTTGTGACAAAATACACCCTTTGAAGGAAAAAAAAAACCCTAATAAAATCTGTGTTTCTTCCTACACATATCCAAGTAGCCAGAATAAAATGGATTCTTTGCAAGCATCTCTAATGGCATTTTAAAGAAGACAGTCTGGTCAGTCACATAACACAATCATGTATATGCTCCTATTTAAAGCTTTTTATGAAAATTACTTAGCAAGCATAACAAAAATGTTTAAGATATTTTTTTAAAAGTTAAAGCAAACAAGTCACTGTCCTGTACAGATAGAACAAAGGCTACTTGGTTCGCTAATGAAAAGCAATTTCCACCTGCTAGCATCTAAAGCTCAACTAGGACCAAAAGATTTTGGCCTCTAATTCCATAAGGCATGTTTAGTGCCCTAGTTTCTGAACTCCTGGAATACAACTGAAATCTCTGATTCTCCTTTGAAATTATGTTTGTAGCTGTCTGACTAGATGTATGGTGTGGTTTGCTCTGAGCCATGTACAGGTGCAGTGTGAGAAACAAGAGCTCCAAGGTGTGTACATGACCTCTCCTCATGCCAGCTGAGACAAACACACTCTTCCAGTGTGGAAAAGAGTGGTGCTAGAGAGCATCTCATGCCTCTGTCTGCCTCTGTCTCTCCTCCAAGGTTCTGCTGGCAAAGTCTGAGCCACACCAAAATAGTACAATCTCCTTGTCATTACATCATGCTGTTTAAAGGGGTTTGTGAGCCATCAACTGGAGTTCAGGGGGAGGTTTTATAGAAGAAAAGAAAAAAGAAAGATGAGTTGATGACAGTGATGGACAGAATGCATACCTGCTTTATTGCATGTAGACTCTGCAAGGCAAGCAGGAGTAACAAAAACAAAGTACATGCTTTAACTTCAAAAGTGAACACCCATGGTTGTACCTATCTGAGCCACATACTCATTTTTCAGTGTATGACTACACTGAAAGCCTTGGGTTTTTTCCAAGCATGCATGTGGCAGTAATTCAAGTTCCTGAGCTGAAAAAAAAACCACAGATGGCTTTAAGAAGCTGACAGAAAGTTAGCTGGCAAACAAATGCAAAGTATAAACACATGGATTTCCAGGCTTTATTCTGTCCTTAGCTAGTTAGAGATGAGATGAACACCAACGGCCAAATCCTTGTTCCGCTCAAGTCAGCTGGAGTTTTGCCACTGACTGTAGCTGAGCTGAGTTTCCCCCTGAAGTCAGAATTCATCATCCTCTTCACAGGAAGAAGGCTGTCATACTTGCCTGATGTTTATACTACATGGAAGTTTCACTGGAGGGTGAGACAAGATGCACAATATACGTCTCTTACTCTTTTAAAACATATTTTGTTGGAGAATCTTGTAAGCAGGGATGTTTATGAAAGCAAGCACAAGAGAAGTCTTAGACCCAGTGTGGGTGGAGTGCTGCATAAACAGAGGTTTCACACTGGAACCATAATGCCCAGCTCCTTCACAGCACCGTCTGTGATGGTCGAAGAGTGGACCTAAAGTCTGGTTTCGTTCTTGGAGTTTTCCAGAGGACGGTTGCAAACAGAGCATAAACATACTGCAGTCTGTACTGCCTTTGCAACACGCAGAGAGGTTTAAGGAATGGAAACAGGAGAGCATCAAATTCTCTTCAGTTGTGATTTACTCCAGATTGAAAAAGAGAGAATCTGGAGCATAAATTCTGCTATTTACAGTAAGCCAATGTGTCTGCACTCATATTATCACTCACGTATATTTTTAAAAAATAGTGGTAATAATTTCCTCATAAAACATCAAAATACCTGTAATCTAGAAAAATATTCTTAATATTTCCCTTGTCTAAAGAGGTCATAAAAGCTTCAGGCATGTTCTGATTAATGCAACATATTTGCAGATGTGCTCACGAGAGTACTCCTTAACCTCTTTGGATAAACCAGAGCTTCCACCTCATTAATTTTCAAATTCCTCATTGTATTAGCCTGCATTTTTCAAAGAGGACTTTGTTTTTCCACTCTTGTCCACTTGTCGCTCTTCATAATAACTCATAGCTCTGTATCACCTATAAGCTCCACAGACACAGTATTTACTCTCTTCTTATTCAGCAAGATATTAAAGTTTTACCTCTTTAAAAACATCCTCAATTTCTGTATTATCTTTGTTTGACATTTCTTCTACGACCAAGAAAAAATTATCTGCAAAGTGAAATGAGTAAGTTGCAAGAGAAGAACACATTTCTTAGAATTGTTTTGTTCTCATTTATTCTATATCCCTGAAGAAGTAATTACTCAGCATATGGTAAGTTAGGAAGTG
Source organism: Tauraco erythrolophus (assembly GCF_009769465.1). Taxonomy (NCBI): domain Eukaryota; kingdom Metazoa; phylum Chordata; class Aves; order Musophagiformes; family Musophagidae; genus Tauraco; species Tauraco erythrolophus. The sequence continues at coordinate 87,160,766 of NC_141466.1, read as the reverse complement.
CATTGACTTTTTTCTTTAAATACAAAAACATGCCATTGTGAATTCAGTTAGTTTTTCAGTGACAGTCTCAGACTACAGAAATGGAAAATTGTTCCAAATATTACTCAACTATTACACGTCTAGAATAATTACTACTTCAACAATCATGAAGCAGGAGGAAAGCTCAGTTTAAAAAGTCTTCTGATGAACTGCACCTTCAAGTCTGCAAATACAACTGTTCACACGCATTTCTTGACTTCTATGCAACAGCTCATTACTTTTCTATTCCTGATAGGGTCATATGGAGAATCAGAAGGATTTCTGAATTCCAACTGTGGTCTTAAACAAACAAGTTGCATTTAAAATAATCTCTAACCACAAAATCACTTCCTAAGACTTTTATCAAATCTAGTCAGATTTAGAAAACCTCTAGTTTGACTGTGCAAAAGACAACAAAGCAACACGGAAAGTTCTAAAATTGCCTGCCAAAGGCGAATTAAAACTCTGAATGATCAACATTTGGTTCACATCCAAGATATCAATATTATTACGAACATATAAGATTACGTAAAGCTGAAAACTGGCTTTACACACAAAGCTATGTAAATAAGAAAGCGTGTTCTTCTGTATGCCTATTTATAAAGAAAGCATGTAATTATGGATTAAAAAAAAACCAAACCACAGCACAGTACAGGGAAGTAAGCAAGCTGTAAGGCATGCCACATCAGAAACGCTGAGATGTAGCTTTTTTCTTTTTCATTGCTTTCATGCTGCTGCATTCAGGGCCACACTTCTCTAGCAGTGCCTGCTTAGCCTTCCATCAAATCTGATGGTCAGGACTCTATGTCCATAACACTCAGCCCAGCATGTGCCTTTTAAACGAATTCTCCACTTAGTCTACCTGCTCAAAACTCCATTTTGCTACAATGACTCTGCAGCAACAGCTCTATCTGTACCCTATAAACAGGAGAAGTATATAAAGCAGAAGGCAGAAGGATTCTGCTGGAAGCCTGCAGTATCAGCTCCTCCCAGAGCTCAGACTTGTAGTAGCACCTTGGGACAGAGGTATGAATCTGCACCCGTTGCTGTACAAATGCCCTGCACTACCTTCTTCTGAATACAGGCATGTAGGCTCTACAGAGCTGCTCAGCTTTCCATCCCACAGGTAGCTGAGCGGGTGGTGAGAAAATCTAGCACTTCTTCAACATGTATAATGATATTGTTGCATTTGCTTCCTGGAGCATACACAAGGGTGGCCGCAGTTTATTCCTGTCCTGGAGAAACGGACAGATGTAGCAAACAACTGTGTGGTAGATACAGACAGAGCACTGCTCAGATTGCTAGAGGAGAACTGCAACATTTTTGTAGGCAGCTGCCATTTGTTCGCATCACGTTCATGTTGTCGTCATCAGTTCTCTGAGTTCCTCTTAGTTAACTGATAGTTTTCCTCTTGTCAAGTCTAACATGGTTCTCTCCCATTTCCTTTGAGATTGGTTACAGACAGAAACATGCATGTACCTGGGTACAGCACGTATATGAATGCAGCTGGTTGCTGCATTCCCAGTAACATGTGAATCTCTCATGTGCCTGACGGATGTGTTTTCTCACATGCCATACACTGGGTCCAGAATATCAAGACTATTTTCTCCCTCCTCTGTGGTACAGTCTAGGGGAAATTTAACTAACAAATTTTCAGCAATTTCAGGACCTAAATCAGGAGCAGTGTCCTCTACCTCTTGTGTTGTGTTCTCCTGGCATATTTTTTGGTATTTTTCAACAATTCTAAAGTTTATTGGAGGGTAATTACAGAATCAAAAGTATTTTAGGGCTAGTGAGGAGTAAAAGCACGTGGAGAAGATGTAAAGTGTGCTGTTTTGACCTAACCAGCTACTGACTGGCTACTTGAGGCTGCAGTGGCCCTGATGACTCCATCTATACATACTGGGTCGCATCCAGGTTGTACAGATAAGTTGAATTCTGGTATTTGCAAATTTCTCCACTTTTCTGTCTTAGTGATTTCAATTTAAATGAGCATTTCTTTGTATTTTGCTACTTCTAAAGTTAGAGCAAAGTGAGAAAAAGGTGAATACCACAGCACCCTACTGAAACCTTACTTATCAAGCCAGGTGAAATCTTTCTGGACGCACTAGCTTTCTGTTACTTGAACTAGTAGAAGAACTGACACCAAATACGTGATTAGCACAGGCTAATTAGCATGACGCACACATAGGTTTTCACAGTTACTTGTTAACTTTGAGGAATGCTGAGATGCCAGACTCATTCTTGACTGTGCTATCTCAGTCACAGTTCTGCTAGCTCATTTTCTGAATCCTAGTCTTTCCTTTTCCTCTGAAAAGCAGTAAGTGAAATTATTAGAAAGTTCCTATTTCCATCAAAATCAATAGAAATAGTACGAATCAAGGGATTTTATTTCTGCCAGATTATTTAAAAGAGAAATTCAGCTGGTAAATAGAAGTAAACATTTAACAGCACATTCAATTTTAAACATTTAGTTCCTGAGAATAGCCAAGAATTTTTAACAATAAAAAGATAAAGGTGAATGGCAGAATCAGAGAAAATGAAATAGCACAGTACTAAGGTAATAATTCTGGGCTGATTATCTGAGCTTCTGTAATAATTGCTGATAAGAAAAAGCGTTAAGAACAAATGCAAAACATTTCAGACAACCTTTCCCAAAACTGATGTAGATTATTCCAGTTACGCAGAGGGTGAACACAGAGTCTGTATCACTCACTGATCCATCCTAACAAATCCCGCAGTAGTCACAAGAAAGACCAGGCAATCAATTTGACTCAGCTAAATAAAACTCTTGTTATTCGTCAGAATCCATATAAGCAGTTGTCCTTGGGTTTTTCTTTAGAAAAGTTCACATGCATCACAGAGATATAATGTTCCTGAGACACTTTGTTTTCTCCCAATAGATTTGGTTACTATATACTTCTATTAACCAGATTTTGTTATTACTATTAATTATACTTTGACTGTGTCTGAAGAGGAATAAAACGTTGTATTAGGCACTCTGTATACAGTGAATAGAAGTAATGTCTGCCCATAGGTGATGCCTCCAATATCCATTACTGATGGAAAGACCTTCAGTTGTTTGCATTAGCAACTGCTCCCATCACCTACTAAAAATAATTAGCATAATCTATTGAAAAGCTGATCTTACTGAAGCATCTAGTTGCATCCCTTTATATATATATTTATTACATTATATATATATATATATTTATATCCCAGTTCTATATATTCAGGAGCAGCACAACAATGCTTCTACAGACATATAGCCTATATATCAACAAATTGTTGCTTTAAAGATACAAAATATTTTGTGGTTCCCGACATTTTCTCCTTGAGAAAGAAGAGGAAAAAAGAAGGATCCTTCAAAGTGCTGAGATTATGAATTCTCAGCTCTCAAATGCCCTTCTCCCCTAGCAAATAGCATTGGAAACTACTTCTAAACAAATACACTTTAATAAGACTTAGATTTATAGCCCTTTGTGAGCATAGCAGGCAAATTACAACACAGAATTTGTTTTTAAGCAAAATTATTCTGTATTATCCTTAAACTTGGCATTATGCCACTACCTGAGATCAGGATTACTTATTTTTGTTGTTTGGTCACATCCAGTTTCCTATGTGTTTCCTCATTATCTACCCCACCTCAGCTTTTCTTTTTCCAATGAGTGTAGTCAATTCAGATTATAAATAGTAACAATTTAAAATGACAGAGTTCACATTAGATAAAAGAATTAGCTATTGCAAACTGTTGCTAATTTTCTGCTTTGGCATATGCTCTGCAAGCTTTCATGGAGGCTTTAAGCTTAAACCTCTTCTATAAGCTCTGTAAAGCTTTAATTGGCTTTTTGACCATAAAATCCCCACCAGTTTTTTTTTTCTTCTGGTTTGCTGGATTTGCTGGCTTTTAAGTCTAATTCAAGCTGCATTCTGCATTTTGTATGATTGCTGCTTTTATGCACATGGGGCTAGTCCACAATTACCTTTGTGGTAATTCATAAATACGAATCAGTACAGCTTTCCTGTACCAAAGAATTGCTAAAACTTCCTTGCATTAGTTCTTGCAAAGTGGCTGCCTCTGCAAAGCAACTCTGATCCCCTCTGGACAAATGGCCATCGCTCAGTATTTCCCACGGCAAAGGTCAGGTCTGCAGAAATCATCAAGCCGCACTGGCAGTGACAAATCGGATGGCAATCGCGCTCGAATTACCTTGCCAATAGCACTGCCTGGCCAATTTCATTGAATCAAAATGTTTTAAGCCATCAAGACTGTGTGCATCCCCCGCTGTAGACAGCTTCGATATTAGTGTCATTATTAATACTAAATCTGAAAGCAAAGGCATAGCAAGAGGGAGCTAACCTGAATAAGTATCTGTCTTCAGGATGCTAGAAAAAACGTTTTCACTTCATCTCACTGTAACCCCTGATGGCTCATCTCCTGGGGAGAGGCCCTCAGACCTTGTGGAGGAAAGACAGTGGACATCGCACCACGACTCACACAGGAGAGGAGCACCTCACATGGCTCCTTGTGTCCTTGCAGCTGTGCTCCCCAGCTGCATGGCTTTGCCCGGCCTTCCTCTTCCTCACACATCCACAGAACCACCCTGGCCTGGTGGGCAGCAGGTCCTGGCAACATCTGGTCTCTGACAGGTAATGGATTACCCTGACCTGTGTCACCTGCTTTCTCTCAGAGCCGAGGCAAAGGGGCTGCGCTGGGACATGGTGCAGCTTCTTCTCTGTGCAGGTCTGCTTGTTCACCTTGAATTCCCCGTGAGCTTTCTGGCAACATTATTAAAATTACCAGGGAAACGGCTCTGACCGAAAATTAGCAACAGCACCCCAGGTATGTCTGCAGTAGTGTGGATGTGAACTGATTATTTCTGCTCCTGGAATACTTCCACTGTTGGGAAAAGCACAATTAATTACATCTGCTATTCAACATACAAGATCACCTATTAAAAACCACCTATAAATAATCTCATTAACCAAGACAGGTTTTGCTTATCCCTGAATCACCTTCCTGAGAGCAGATGCCAGACACTTTATAAAAGAGTTTATGAACCTACAGAGTGATGTCTAGAGGGAAAATCCTGCTGACCAGTCATAAGAGATAACACGCCACAGCTGCTGAGCAGCATGTCCTTAAAATATTTGCCAGCCCTCTCTGCTGAAGGACAACGGGGCCTCAGACAGGTCCCATACTTTCAAATCAAAACTGCAGTAGATAAGTACTGCTTTTGCAGTGCAGTTTGTTTAAGAAAATCAAAGGAGCTGGCAATGCTGCATCAGCCAGCAGCAGAACAGTAAAACAAAGACAAGAAAGAATCACAAGTGGGGAATGGGTGGACAAGGAAAAAGATGGGCAACAGGGAACCGAGCAGCAAAGTAAGCAAAGGCTGAGGAGGAGGGAAATGACTGAAAAAAAACCAAAGAGCAGTGCTTGTATCTAGTCAGCTCCAATAACTGTTTTGAAATTACTTCACTTTTAAAAAAATCTATATAGTTTTTTTTGAAGCCTTAAATTATCTCAACAATTTACTGCTCCAATTCTAGATAAACTTCTGTAATGAAGGAAATGAAAAAGGCTGTGTTTCTTAAATGTTGGTATTGCTGGATAACGCTACCTCAGTTTACAAAAAAAAAAAAAAAAACCACAACAAAAACAACCAAACCCTGTGGACAAAACAGACACTACTGAAATGTTACTCACATAGTTATTCCCAAATTCTTCCACAAACTGCTTCTGTACTTAAAATCAAGCATGTGTATAATTACCGCAGCATCAGGAGCTAAGTTTTTTTTTATTTTTTATTTTCACAAGATTTAGTTCCATCACAACAAAAGAGCACAGCCTTAAGAAAGGAAAGTAATCTTGATTTTCAACCTTTTAGCAGTGTTACAGTGAACATCTGAAATACAGACAGAACAGATTTGTTTAAGAGCCTTTGAGAGGCTCCTGAATTCACACCCAGACATGCCAATGAAAATTTCCAAAAGCACTTAAGTGACAGGGAAGCACAAGCCCCAGTGCTCTCACCTGCAGATCTTGCTGGAGAGCTGTACATCATCAGCTTCCCTGACATGCAGAAGTACAGGATACTGCATAGCTATAGTGGCTACAAATACTGTCCACGCCATTTACTTCTCAGCTTTGTCTGTACTGTTTCTGTGATAAGGTTACTAATGAAGCTCTGGAACCGCATTTTGTAGCTTAAACAAGCATTTTAAACCAAAAGTTAGTAGGGAGAAGCTCTCTATGCAATCTGAAGCTTTAGAAAGCTCTATAGAATTCAAGGCTTTCACAAGTAGAAAAGTTAATATATAGACATTATACATTTCAGTTTATAAAACACAGAAAAGAATGAGCCCACAAGATTCTCTATTTTAATCCTAGTTTTATCCAGTCTGTGAAAGAGTGTGGAAGGAATTCACTGGGAAAATATAAAGGCCAATTATGAAGGACAGACTTAAAAGAATGACTGTATTGTGGGGCCAGGGACAAATATCACTTGAGAAGCTGCTTAAGTACCAGCCAGAATATTAGGAAAGTTTTACTGCCTCTGTATATTTTTCCTTCTTACCAGCAAAAGAACTCTCCCAATGAAAATAAACAATGGTATGCTTTTTGTCTTACTCCACCATGAAAAAAGTAAAAATAATATATTTTTAAAAGCAAAGAAGGAAGGGCTGATGGCATCATCAAATAGCAAGTACATTAGTTGATCAGTCTTTCTGCACACATTAGAGACGTACAGGCCGCCCTGACACAACTGCAGTACAACGCACTGGGCATTAAGCAGGCAAAAAACATATTTTCAATATGGAATTCCTCTACATACTGAAAGTTTCATTTTCACTTCTTTAGTATGAGAATAATTTTTTAAATCTCCCTTTTCACCATTTCAGCACTCAAACTGCTCCTTGGGATTAAAGACAGAGCAGAGGAATCTGGCATTACTCCTATGAATCACTAGGCACCTGTTACAGTTCACGCTCTCTCCTTCCCTATGCAGGGGCATAATTTCCCTGGGTGACTATGTACTTCTCTGTCCTGGTTCACTTGGTACCAAATATACAGTTTTTGCACTAGGGAATGTGGAAACAGCTGTCCAAACACCAGCTCCATTTATGCCATCTTACCAGCCCCTTGATGGGAAGGCTGGATGCTGTTCAACAAGTTTAAGTGCAAGGTCGTGAGTGCTGGTGGGAAAACCCAGTAACACTAATATGGAATAAGTGGTATTTCTGCAGAAGTAGGGGCCGCTATGGATAGTAAGGTGAACAGAAGTCATCAAGGCCATGCTGTTGCCTGAGATGTATAAAGAGAAGGACAGTGATGAACTACAGACCTGGAGACCTACTGGGTACATCTAGCACCAATATGTTCAGAGTGCTTTCCCCCATGGCAAGGCCATGGCTGGGAGGGTGCGCCTAACCACACGGAGTGACCCACCTGCAGCATCTTCCAGCATCCAGAGCTCTACACCTGAGGTGTGAGCCCAGGCACAGCAACTGGCACTCACTTCACTGCCAGTTAACATGCCATGTGGGCATGCAGTCCTGCAACCTGAGCAGATTGCCGCAGGTCCCCCTTCGCACTGCCACAGCTGGGAAAGTAGCCACTCACATTCAGCACAGGTAAGGTCCTAGCTGGGGTAGCTATCAAGAACAAGCCAGACCATCTGGACAGAATCCAGAAGAAAACACTGAGACTGATCATAAGTCTAGCAATGGTGAGCTACAAAGAGAAGTCACAGGGATGCAAAAAAGATGGAGAGGAGATGGAGGTGAAGATGTTAACACTGCCAGAACATGAAAAGCTGCTGTGAGGGGGAAGGGAATAACGATCTGCAATCCAGGGAGGGAAGGTTAAAAAGAAGTGAGCTTCAGTCATACCCAGATAGATCCAGGTATGATATTTGTGATAACTATTCATCACCCTGACGGGTGGCTATGTGACAACAGCGAGCACAGGTATAGCCCCTTTAAATGTTTAGAGGCCCTGACAGTCCTCAAAGTCCAATGAACTTTGTGCAGAGATGACTCCTCTTCCATGCATTCTCCTTAGAAAGGCTGCCTACACAAGTAGCAATTTGTGCAAGTGCTTCTACAGCCAATTGATCTTTTAGCTAATGATGCCTGCCTTCTGTGGAGGTCAACAAGTCCAGAAGGAAGTGGTTGTGTTCATCTGAGCAGAAACCTAGATTAGTAGAGGTAGTCTTCCATTTTGGAGTATCATCGTGATGATGAAGCACCAGTGCTCCCCACCACTACTGAAAAGCAGCATTCCCTGTTTGCTTTTTCTCCCATGGTTGCTGGGCAACCACAGAATCTTTCACATCTGTAAATGCAGCAAATATCTTATTTGAGCCTTTTTAATATTCAGCCTGGTGAAGAGATGATTCATCAGCATTTTTCTTCAGATGGGTATAATTATGTCTTGCCCTGTATATAAGCCTCTGGAGTTGGTAGTAGGTTGAAATTACAGTAGATGAGGCAACAGTAAGAAAAAACAGAGGTTGAGCATCGTTCGAAAGGGGTCTGATGCATTGCTCATTCTTCATCCTCACGTGGGCCATGCCTGTATCACAATGGCACTTCACAGAATGGGATTCCTTAGACATATAACATGAAATTTTTTGCATGCTTAAATTATTCTGTTTTATCTGGAAAACGCATATAAGAGATGAAGAAACAAAAGGCACATGACTGATGTAGCAGTCACGAGTAAATTTATTTGCAGTGTAGGGCAGGCATAATTTCAATCCCATTTAATATCTCTCAACATCTCTTGAAAAAAAACGAGACATGCCCAATCAATAACCAAGTAGACATACAATCCTACCACTACATGGCACCAACTATATGATCCATTGCAGTGTTTCACACTATCGACAATCTCACCTACAGCACAGTACATAACCCAGCTCCTCCACAACTCATCCTAAAAGCACTGGCAGATGTATTGTGGTAATCTTCCTGTGGTGGTGCAAGATTTCAATATTTCCAGCTCTTTCTTCCACCGTGCTGCCTGCCCTACCACAGAGCAGTAGAAAACGCACACTTATGGCTCACTTACTCCCATGCAAAGCTTTGCTTTTAAGCATCCGAGCTGAAACTGCCAGTGATGATGTGTTTGAGCAAATAAACTACGCTGCAAGTGGGACTGTGCTGAGGGGGTATACACACTAACAACTCTTGCCAAGTCTGCAATAGATAGGTGGCTATGGGTGACAACATCTAAAACTTCCGTACAAAATACGTCTGAGATATGCCCTAAACCTCTCGCAACTGCTCAGGGAAGTTACAACAGTCACTGGTTTGAAAAGGTGAATGGAAGACAGCAGAAGTACTGGTTTTGTTTGTTTGTTTAAAACACCCTTTAAGCCATCACACCACTTCCCTCAGGGGCGCTGGGCATTTAACAGACCAATTTGGGTTTATTCATGCTTTTGAAAACCCCTTTCTGCACACTCAGAGTTCTTGGTGTTGGCTGCTCGGCAAACCATGGGAATTTTACCACTGATATTTAGGGGAACAAAACTAGATGAAAGCAAGAAGCTGGAGGAAACATTATTTTCCCTTTAATTTTTAAGTCTTCCAAGATGATGCAGGACACCAAAGCTTCTTGCTATCTTTCTCATGAAGATGATTATGCTAGGCCTCCTTCATACAAGCACTTTTAATAAATGAAGCTCACTTTAATGCATGATTAAGTCAATTCAGGCAATTCACAGAAAAAAAAAAGCAAGAAAAAGCAAATGTTTCAAAACATCTCATATAAGGGAAAAAAAAGAAAAAACCTATTTATTTAAGATCTCAGGTTATGACCTCATCAACCTATATGACACGTGAGCACACAAAACCTTACCAAAGGAAGACTAATGCTGCTGACCTTTGGAAAAAGAGAAACAAATGGATTAAGATTAAAGCAAAATACTCCTTAAAGTGATTTGCAAATAGATTTTTAAAATAGGAAATCTATCTCCCTCAACAAATAACAGGACAAAAAATAGGCATATGTAATGATTGTACTAAAAATGTGGGAGTTTTGTAAGTGATCTCAGTTGATCTAAGAACTTTCCACTGTTGTACTTCATTTGAACAACAACTATCCAGAACAGATTCTCCTTTAAAATAAAGTTGACATTTTAAAATATAACTACAAGTTCAGCTTTGAAATTGTATTAAAAACTAAAGCCATTGATTAGAAATACATTTCAGCTAAAAACTATGCATTTAATTTTAAACATCCTTCTTCAGAAAGGGGGAAAATCTACTTGAAAGAGAGACTGCCTTAAAAACAAAGAAAAAAAACCAAGCACAAATGCTTTTTACCACATTCTTAATTTTTCTAAGTGATTTATTTCTGATGAAACTCACAAGCTCAGAGGTTATGACCTGTCCCATAGATAACTTCCATATCTTAGAGTAATTGGACTGCCTAGCAAATATAGCCATACTCTTCTCTTTGTCCTTTGTCGTATCAATCCACAAGTAAAATATCAATAACGTTATTATATAATGATGATATAAGCAAACCATGTTTATAGTTGTGGGTAAAAAGAGAAAATTAAGATAACCTTTCAGGCACACAAGGTCTTTAGATCACAAATAAAAGCTAAAAGCAGATTGTTATGCGTTACTATTCTAGGTCAACTGGTTATATATTTGTCAGTGCCAGTAGAGCAGAGGACAATGTTCACAGATGAGGCTGCTATAGATATCAGGCCTTCTGGAGTCACAGGAGACAGGGACACTTTCCCTAGTGTCTGGTGTACAAAGAGGTTAGTTGGGGCAGAATTTGAGGAAAAGTGCAAAGCACCCTATCCTTGTTTGAGCCTGGTGAAGATACAAGGATTTACATCCCAGACTCGTCTTCTGAAGGCATTTCCATGTCTCCAGTCCACTCTTCTCCTGTTTTCAGAGGTATCCTTTGTATCATTTTGTAAACGGCAAAAACAGGCAGATCCAAAGCACAAGCAACATCAAACACGAATCAGCTCCTTAGAGCTTTTGTTTCGCATGCCCCTAGCTGCAGAGAGAGGTGAAAAGGACTGGGAAAGCAACAGAAAGAAGAGCTCCTACTCCTGGAATAGCATCATACTTTTCAGGATCTCATGACAACACTATGCTTTTCTAAGTCCTTCCCTCTCACCATGCTAAATCGGAAGCAGCCTTTTGGTGTGTGGGGCCCAACTCCCAGACTCAACTGTCAGAAGGAAGGTCTCCTGGGTTTTTATAAGGGCAGCTATCCAGGTTCTGCCCCACATGACAGAAATCAGGGAATATACCATGCCACTCTTCTTCCCTGATCCTTGAAAGATGGGTCACTGGAAATGAAACACAGAAATCAGCTATGCCATCTCTAGGTCTGCCACCGTTTCCTTTACACATTTTCCATGGCACAGAAACTGGGTCTTTGCATAGCAGAGGCTTTAGCATATTATACTGCAATATTGACAGGCCTCATTTACTGCAAAAATGACTTGACTATTAGTTAGGAAGTGAACTAAAGTAATAGGTACCCTTTGCAAGGTTGCAGTAAGAATAACATCTTCTGGTCTCAACCTCAGGACAAAGAGGTACGCCATCAGTCATGATTATGGGTAAAAAGTCATTATTCATTAAATTAAATGGCCTGGAAAACAAAGCAAGCTTGGCTGTTTGCAGCAAATGTCTAGGGAGGCTCACTCTTTCCTTGAGTTGCTCAGGCTTTCAATGTCCTTGATCCATTTGCTTTGTGTCAGACCATGCCACCTGGATATAAATCTCTTCTAGCTTCTACTCCTTATGCTGTCTTTTAATAACTTATAAGACCCTGTAGAAAGGCACAACTTATTTATATGCCTGCAAACAGCGCAGGATCTATTTTTTAAACATGCCATTGGTAGTACACATCAACTCCTCCTCAAGGTAGTTTCCTGCACAACGCAGAGCTCCGTAGCTGCATTACAAATGATACCGTGACTGTCAGACAACCAAAGATGTACAACTCCAGCAAGACTTCCTCAAGCATTTCCTTCTAATAGGTGTGATGCTTCATATGCAGAAAATCACATCAACTGTGCACTTGAATGTGTTTTTTTTTCAGGCAACAACGATTCTGATAACCTATGTGGAAAACAGCAGAACCATGTTCCCTTTACTACTTCCAGAGATGTGAATGCTAAACTAAGAGAGCACAGTGTTGTATTTCTGTCCTTTCTTCCTTTATTTCTTAATCAAGCTAAATAACATTTAAGCAAATACTAATTTCTGCTAGTCTTCACTTACAAACTGGTGCCCTCCAGCCACCTAACACAGATACGTTTTTTCCCTTGGGCTCACTCAAGTTTGAAAATATACCAAAGAAATGGTGTCCAGAACCAAACTAAGTATATATCCAATTCAATTCCATCATTGCATCAATCATGTTTACCCCAGGATGGGCTGATGATGCATGAACATTTCTCTCCATCAGTATATCTCATCATAAATTCATGTTTGCAGTATTTTTCCTACTTTCAGACCATCCTCAGTACTGCTGTGTCTCAGGCTTTTCCTCTTTCTACCAAATATCTGTGTTGAAAATCACTTTTCTGGAGCTGTACAAGGTAAAACTCTTACAAGTGTGAATGTAACCTAGCACTTTTCCAAATTCAGCTCTTTTTTTTTCTGCTCATATTTCTAAATGGTTTTGGTCCTTTTATGTTACTTCACTGTCCCTGCTGATGTTCTGTAGAGTTAGTGTTAAATGTGTAACTGTATCAGCCATAATTATTTGCTCCAATGATTCTTCTCCCCATTTAATCAGACATGCTGTACTAATTGTAGTTTGATGAAAAGATACCATTCCTTTTAAGTCAGGATTTCCTATCTTTTGATAACATGTCAGCCAGGGAATAACTAAAGCAGTTTTGCAGACAGTGCTCTTTTAAAATCTTGGATGTTACATTAATTGTTTCCTGTTACCTAATGAGAATATCACTTTCACAGGTACCAGTGACTGTGTAACAAAATTTTAAAAACCACAACAAACCACCAAACAAAGAAAAAAACCATGATATAAATTCCAGCAAAGCTCAATATGGCAACAACATAATCTGACTGCATCACAGAACTGCATCCTCCACATCCTCTTGGCCTGTTCATAATAAAAATATGTTAAGTTATGAAAAATAAACAATTCCTTTACACTATTTGCAACTAGATTTCATTAGTTCTAAAACTTAATTACAGAATTTCTACACAATAGTTTGGGTTGGCATCTGATAAATATTCAATTAAGCAATAATATTAAAACCCAAAATTACTTGTAAAGAATAGCACTGCTGGGAAAGCATAATGGTACAAACACTCCTATGCGGCAAAGAAGTAATTTAGAATCCAGCACTTGACATGCAAGTCAGACCTTCTGGTTGCATTAATAGCACAGATGTATTGAGACTAAAGATTAACAACAACATCCTCAAGTCAGATGCAGTTTCTGAAGAAAAGTCTGTAAGACAGAAGCAGGAAGACTGCAATAGAAGAGTGGCCATAATGCATAAGATCCACTAGGGTCAAGAGGAGAAGTATCTATGTGCTTTTCTGAAAATGGGCAGATTTAGGTGCATACTTGACTGCTTGCACAAGAAAATTGCCCTAAGCATATAACAAAACTTTGCCTGCAGAAAAAAAAGACAGACAAAAAAGATCCAGTAGGCGTTAAGAAATTAAAGGCAAAAAGAAGGAAGAACTAAGGTGAGTTTAAGAGGAAAAAGAAGGAGAGTGATAGATAGGAACTTCCAGGTAAAAGTCTAAATGAAGGTTTATTTTATTTTGTTTCAGTAATTCAATACGTCATCTAAAAAGTCCATTAGAATTAGAGATGATCCTGTCTTGACATCCTAGGTCCCCCATGTACCTAACGAAAATGAACTTACCCATGTTTTACATAAGACGAAAGCATGCAGAGGCAGACAAACAGAAGGTGCTAGGAAAAATATAAAATACAGCAACAGAATAAAAATATTAAAAAGGAAAAAGGAACAAAAACAATGTCAGAAACACATACTATCAGTTTATTGTAGTAACCAAGGGAATAAAAGGCAAAGAATTTAATGAAAAACTATAGCTAGTTATATCTAGTTAACTAGATATGCTGTTATACTGCATTTTTTCTTTACTTATTAAATCAAATACTGTCACAGTTTATATTTGAGCAGTATGAAAAAACTGAAGATGAGCCACATAGTTAAACATATTTAAGCAATCATCAGAAATTTTGATATTTGAGGTGACTAACATGGCACAAAGCAAACAAAGAGATGCTGGTGTCTTTTATTCCTTCTTTACAAAGAATGAAGGCTGCTTACAAGATGGTGTTAAATAAAATATCATGCAGGGTGTTTCTCCTCACTTACATTAAATATAGCTCTAGATTCCTCACGTTTTGCTGGATAACTGAAAAATAATGAGAGCATGAAATCATGATAGAATACTGCACAGTGGCTTCTGACTTCTGCAGCTTCTCTTTAAAGAGAAAGCATATTAAGCCAGATTATTTATAATTCTTTGTTTACTTTTCATTTCTGCTTAAACCTATTTAATATAAACTTGTGACAACAGATGGGATAATCTCTCACAGTGAACAAATTCTTGCAGTACTTCAGAGGGTACTTGAAACAAAACAACCAGTCTTGGTCTTTCTGACCATTCTTACAAAGACAGCAAAATAAAAATAAACAACAAAAAAAAGAAGCAGAAAATAAAAGAAATCCTGAATGGATTTCTTTTTGAGATAGACTGGTTATAAAGCTTGAAAGATATGCAAGGAAAATCTGTTTTTCCTTGGACTTCACTGTTGGCTCTCAAATCCAGTAATTTCCATCCAAGGAAGATTCGGCATGACCATGCGTAAGGATCAGTAATCAAGAGAAGCAAAATATCTTTTAGTCATTTGACTCCAGTTTTATCATGAGGCAGAAGACTGGTTTTAAATGACCAAGACTGCCACAGAGGGTGAGTCCAGAGGCTGGCAGGGCATCCCACCTGCAGCACTCCCCACTGCTGGCTTCAGGAGACAATTGCTGCCCTGGATCTGGCAACCATCTTCTCTATCTCAAGAGCCCTGCAGACAGGCAAATTCTCCTTAACCATTGTCACACCTAGCCCTAGCAGCAACATCTACCTCTGCCCTGCGAGTCTGCCTGGACATCACCCACACTTCTCCTCACTGGGTCACATGAACTCCAGGCAGCTCCCTCTGAACAGCTCTTTGGAAACACCTCTCTGCGGTTGTGCTCTCACATCATTTCCTTTTCCTTCTGTCCCACACAAACGTGAACTGATGTCTCAGTGCCAGGAGGCGGCCCGTGTGGCACTGGAGTGGGCCAGCATACACCCTGAGCTAACTCCACAGCTATGGGGGAAAGGAACTGAAGAGTCCCGCCATGGGGCAGTCGCCCCGGCATGTTCACAGCACAGGTGATAGGAGCTCTGAGAGAAGCCCCTTCAGCAGCCAAAGGCAGCCTTCAGTGCACGCGAGCTCCAAATGTACCAGGCTGAAGCCTCTATGCCAGCTCCTCCACAATCTCTTGACATACTGCCTGTGCTTTTCCCCTTACCCTTTCATAAATCCCCTCCACCTCCAAGGTTCCATCACACTGTGGGACTAGCCAGGAGAAGAACTGCTTAAGGAAGAAGGATGGAATTCCTCTATCTTGACATGTCCATGGGGCATGTAGAGCACTAAAGGGCAACATTCACTCAGATCCTTTGATGTCTCCAGGGAGCAATGGGGGTGCTCTGCCCAAATATCTGTCCATCCTTTCCCCCCACTTCCCCAGTTCCATCTTTTCACGTTTTTAATTAATTAATCTTCAAGCCTCCTCTTTTCATTTTTGTTAATAAGACACAAAGAGGGAGAGGAAGGGGATTTGTTTGCTAAGGCACAGCTGGTATCTGTCCCAATGGGGAAAATCAGTATAATCAGTGCCCAACAACAGATGCCTGTTGAAAAGTATAGGAAACAGTGTGAGCAAGCACAGCATGACTACTCTCCTCACATATGTTTCAGCAAGCAGACTCTATGGACTCAACAAGTTAGAGGCTGCATCTAAACCGACACCAGCAACACACCCATTCCCGTAATTGTCTTGTTCCTTCTACAGCATGTCCTGTTCCTTTTTGGGTTCCATAAATCCTCAGTCAGTGAGGTGCATAATCTTACAAGGGTGCAGGAAAAAAACAAACGATCTTTGCAAGGCTGCTTGAAAATTGATGTCTGATGATTTCATTGAGTATCTAATGAATAATTCTTTATAAGAAAAATCAAATAGCTTATCTTCTTTATAGGCTTCTAACATCACTCTATTTTTCTCATGTTATATTATCTTAATCTAATTAGTTTTTCCTCAGATGAAAGCTGCATTATAGTTCTAATCATATGTGAGTTTTATTTATTTACTTTTAAAACAAACAAAAAAGTTAGAGCATATAAGGACATACATACATTTAAATAGTGATGTAATTTGCCCAGATTCCTTATTAGTAATAGAGTTGCTGCATGACGTTAATGATGATTAACTTCTTACAGTTTTATCATGCTGGTTTTGGATGAAAACAGTAACTTGATATCAACATTGCAAAACCAGCATAAAAATTTGTTGCTATTTTTAATTAAACTACCTGAAGTCAAGTGGATTCTTAGCGGCAAAAAGCTAGTTTACCATAACGTATCTTGAATTTTAAAATAGTTCACTCTACAGTTTATTACAAGAAATTAATTTTTATGAACTATAATAATGGTCTGTGTCCAGTTGCTGTCTCATTCAAGAGTCTAGAGCTAGTTCATCCTTTAAAAAAAAAAAAAATTAATAATAATAATAATAGAAACCCAAAACACACGCTACATCTTCATTCACAGACCAGAAAAGAAACTTGGTTTTGTAACCTGATCTTCAGATTCTAAGCTTACTCATTTGATTTATTTAATCAAGAGAAAATTCTTTCCACTCTCCCCAAAAAGATCACAAATAGCAAAAGTGGGCTCAGCCATGCAAAACAATGCAGTCCTGGTTAAATAGCCAAGGACTTTCACCTCTTTCATGATTGACATTTCTTAAAACTTTAGCAGCAAACAAAGCTGTTAATCATAATCTATTCAGATAATTCCAAGTGAATTTTAAAAACATACCAGTGTATTTACTTAGGCGTAATTAAAGTTCCATAAATTTTCATAATGAGACTTTAGGTAAGAGATTTTTTCATAGCACTTTAAATAATGAAAGTTATATATTTATTTATTCGTATAAAGAAAAGAAAATTTACTGCAGTTTACCATGTCCATTACTAACAATCCTAAGACTCAGGAGAGAACTCACTGTACTGAAGCTGGAGCTGAATGATTCAATTTAGTTTAAGAAAGAGAGGCGATTCAGTAACTTTCAAAGGTACAAGTAAGACATGTAACACACAGTTCCCTTAAAAACAATAGGAAATGTCAGGATTGCTTCAGACTTTTGCAAATCTCATACTTGTTATAAAAGGAGGAAAATGCAATGCAGTGCTGCTAATCACACAAGTCTATTCTGTTTGTCCAGACCTCTGGAATCTCCCACCCTCAGCTGTTACGTCAGAACGCTTCTGAACTGAAGCACAATTTCATCATTGCAAAGCTCTTTATAAATTGCCTCAGCAGGCATATCCCTACCCTGAAAAGACCAAAATCCTGGAACATGCAATCTGAAATATCTGTTACCATACAGCGGGTAGTTAAGCCTGACAAAGAACAAGAGAAGTCTTCCCTGCAGATGCCATCATACCACAGAAGCATGGACACCAAGAAAAATCCTCCTAGAAGTTCATTCCTGGCCCAGTGTGCTCCCTTCCTTGTGCGATTCATAAAAAAAATTAAATCATGGGAAAAATCACGCAGGAGGGAGACATCATCAGCACTAACCAGACATGGAAGAGGCCACCACTCAAGATGTTTACTTCCCTCACTGGGTTGCCACTGTTTCTTGCACATACCTGTTCACAGGCCAACTGACTAGGTGTTAAGAAAAAACACTGCCAAGAACAGCACTGAATGTAGTTCCCTTCCTCTTGAACTTACATTCACGGAGAATGCAGATATGGTTTTGGTTTGCTTATAAAAAAAAATAAGACTCTTGTCTATCCCATCACTAGCCACTTCATATGTCAGAGTCTGTACTGCACAAGGTTTAACACTATTGATTTATATTCCTGCACTTCACACTTCCATCCTGGGAAAGAACACTGCTTGTCAAACACTTCTTGTTAATTAATACAATATCATTTTTCTGAATGCATTAGCTACGTTGGAATCAGAGAAACAAAATCTTAAAAAATCTGTGGAAGACCCAAGCTGCAGAGAAGCACACAGGTGAAAGATGCAGGCGGCACCCTAGTTTTGAGATCACTCATGTCACACTGTGAGCATCACATCTGCCCCGAGCTGGCACGTAAATGTCCAAAACTGCCCCACAGGACACAGATGAAGAGAGAACAGCCTGCTGCTGCTGCTAGTCATTATCTAACAAACTTCTACGGCAAATCCAAACACCCCGTCTCATATTTATAGATGTTATAAACAGGAAAGTTCTCTTGAGTGTCTTTTTCTGTTAAAGAAAAAAAGAAACATTTACGCAACTATTACAGATGTCTTCTTTCCAACAAAATCAGGAGAATCCAAATGCTTTATCTGACTCTGTGAGCTAGTGCCCACTAAATATTAAACCACATACAGTCCCTCCTTCCCAGCCACGACACAACACACATCACTTGACTGGTTTGCAGGTGTGCAGCCTCCCCATGTAAGGTAAGAACCACACTGACCCTTTGCAGCATCATAAGTGGGCACAAGTTATTAATATTTACATTGTGGTAATGTTCAGAATCCAGCTAAACCGGGATCATCAGTATTACATATTGTAAAAACATTATTATTTAGAGCACTTTCCCCCGACAGCATACGAGCTGAACAGGATAAAAGGAGGGTATAACAAGGGGAAAGACAGAACAAAGGTGGGGAGGAAAAAATAACAGCATACACCCAACTCTCAGCCAAGTTGGAAGCAATATTCAAAACCCATTCCTATTATCAGGGTATAGTTTTTTCTAGATAGCATGGAAGACACATTTTGAAGAGGTGCTTCCAGTATGTAAGAAAAACTAGCATGGGAGAAAGGGTTTAGGTATAACATGCTGTGAATACCTTTGAAAACATAACAAGACTTTAAGCTATATACTTCCATTTAAAAAGAAAATCCAGCAATGCACAAATACATTTAAAAAAAAATGCAATTCTAGGTTGCCCTAATAAAACCCTGAATAAGAGAAATGCTAAAGAATTCCATGGATGCTATAATAATTAGATCCTTCTTGTCCTTTCATCACACAACTCTTCAACTTCTGTAGTGGGAAATTCATTGAGGTAAAGGCTTTCATTTAGACTTTAATTTAATCTGCTTTAAGAAATCTTTACAACACATTCCCGACATGTTTGATCTGGCAACATTCCTTGTACTTTACGGTCAACATATCTCTGTCTTCAATAGGCACTAAATCCCTACATATTAGAATCAGTATGGTTGAAACTTTTTTTCGTTTTTTTTTTTCATTTTACTATGACACATTCAGTGGCATTACTTATTTTTGATGGATTGTTTTTATGTCAATAAAATTAATAACATTAAATTAACACGCAACAAAAAGTATTTACGTGGCTAAATATATTATCACACTTTAAATTTCCTTGTACTATCCCAAAGCAATTTTTTTCCCCAAGACAAAGAAATTGCTGGTGAATGCACAGTGCTAAATTTTGGGATAGAAAGGCGTGGCTGGAAACATGTTACAGGACAAGCCAAAACCCATCTTACTGCTCACCACTGGGTGGTTAATGTTGTGTTACAGACTCCTCACAAAGATGCGGACGATTAGCATAGCTCAGGTCATTCAAAACAGTACACTGGCAAGTACGTCTTGCGGGTCCTCTAATGCTGGGAAAAAAGTGTTTCCAGTTAACAATAATAACGTTAGTCTCTTCATACTTCAGTCGTAATTGCTTTTGATCTTGTCTTTAAAAAAAAGGCATTTTATTGGCATTAAATACTTCAGCATAGAATTTTGAACTATTGACATATTACAGGCATTATAAACACAAGTGTCTTTGCTTTACTAGCCACACCTGCTATTTACATGTCATTTTCTATTGATAATCTTATTCCGCCATGTATCAAGATGTGCATATGGCTCCACGTCAGTCTCAATAGTCTGTCAGAAGTTTGTTCTTATTTATTTCCTTGTTCAGTTACTACAGTCTTGAAGCACGTTGTAAGTCTATTTATTACACTCCTTAAATCTATCTAAACAATTTATTGAATTCTTACATTGAAAATACCAGTAAGACTAAACCGAGACAATTCACTTTTGACCTCATCATCAGATGTGGCAACTTTGGTTTTAAGCAGCTGTCAAATTTCACTTTTTCAAAACACTAAAACACCCTGTGTCACCGGTTAGGAACAATCCTATAAGACAAGGGAGTTTAAAGCACACTCATAGATAACGGAAAATCTGAACTCCATCAAAGATATCAAGTCAAACTTGTAAGGGGATGATATTGCAAAACACATTAAGTAAATTTTCACTTACATTTGACATGCAAAGATCCAACGGCACTTTTCAACAGTTTAAGTATGCGACCACTTTGGGTTTTATTTAATGAGGATGAATACTCAAATAAATCTTCATGCAGTTGGACTATATACTTCTGTACAGGCCTCCTAGTTTCAGAAAAACACATACACATTTTTGTTTAATTTGACACATGGATCAAGGCCAAAATAAATCTATCTTCTGTTGATACTTTTGAAAATTAAAAATTGCCGCCTTCATCTTCCTGTCCTTCATCAAAACTATACAGGATGTGTAGGTATCAGTATAGCCACTTTTTATATTTTCAAGATATAGAAATATTTTACTTAGATAAAGGTAAACTTTACTTAAACTCCTTTACCTAGATCACCTGTTTGTGTTCCTATTTCAGACAAGTTTGTTTCCTAAGGCGTGAGACATAAGGAGAGATGATACCCTGTTCTGGTCTGTATTCATTATTACTCACTTTGGTAGCTAAGCTTTGCCCACTGCTTAGCAAAACATTTCATGATCAGCTTGCTGTCGTCATCTAATCCTGTTCTATCTTTTTAGTCATTTGAGAATTCCAAAGTAAATCAATGACAACCTTACCAATATAAGTTCATTGTTATTCGCATGGCCAAAGAGAATTATTCCAAATCATTTATCATAAGTGGCACAGTATTTTTTATGTTGCACAGAATTTAAATATGTTAACTCCTATTTTTACCAGCTAATTCTTAGGGATCAGAAAAAAACCCACACCTTTCTGAAGAGGTTCTCCCATAACACTTTCTCAGAGTCATCTAACCTTACTTTCTCTTGAAGGACAGAAAACAATTAGATGGACCACAACTCATACCAATCATGGCAATTCCTATGTTTCTATCCACAAGTAACACCACTGCAAGGAGAGCTGCAAGCAGTAATGGGCTGTGCCTTAGTGTTAGAAAGTCTAGATTTGTAGGAGTACCAGCCCAGAATAAGCACGTCTGATTTGAGGTTTGGCAAACGTACTAGCTGAAGTGATGTCTTTTAGTTACAGGATCCTGTCTGTGAATCCCAGAGCTTACTGAATAAGTAGTCATTTAAAAACTCAAGCTTCCTTGTTAAGAGTGTATCGCCACATTATTTCAAATTATACTGAGTCTATCCATCACCTGCTCAACATTATGCATCATGAACACCACAAAAAATTCTGCAGTATTTTGAAATAGCTTTTTCAATGCATGTTCCAATTTCTGCATTAAAAAAAAAAATAAATCTGTCTCTGAATTCTACTGAGTACCCAAGCAAGTGATTTTTCTGCCATTTTAAATATATTGAATATATTGTGGGTGCTAACAGATGACTTAGCATAGCAGCTAAAACAGACTAAGGTTTAGTCGTAGGAAAATAGCACAAATTTCTTTTCTGATGCCTTCCCTCTATATTTTCCCTAGACAGGTTTACCTTATTTCTTCCGCTCAGGTAAAAAGCATAGTACATAGACTTTTCTATCAAACTTCCTTACTCATTTTTCCATTTCTTTAGGAACACCACTCAAGGAGCGCTGTATGCAGCTTGAAATGACTGGTTGTCAAACTACAATATTGATCACTGCAACTGTAGAAAAGGCTAAATTAAGACTTCTGTAAAATGCCTTAGATGAACAAATACATAGCTGTGATATAGACAAATAAATTCAGTGCAAAATTAATGGGCTTTATACAACCGCATGAATTAAATGATTAGAAAGGGAGGGGGAAAATGAGCTGTAAGAACAATCAGTCAATGTAAAGAAACCATCCAAACATGTCAGTGCAGATCATTACATAACGTTCTCTCAGGGTACTTGTTATGAGAAAACTTGACTGTTTCCATTCAGGGACAGTTTTCACCAAGGTAACACCGTTCAATCCCAACCTGCACGCACCTGCATGTGGTTTGTGCATGTTTGCAACAATGTGTTTATATTTAAAACAATAAAAAAATCACAAAGCACTGTAACATCAGGATCACAATCTTGATTTGGATAGGTGTGATTTTGCACACCTATAGGCTCATCCACTAAGCAAAGGAAGGACAGGACTGTGTATTCCAGTGTTACTTTGTCAAGAACAGTTTATCTGGAAAGGAAGGGGTGAAAAAAAAAGAGTACCTTTCTCACCCAAATTCCCAGTACATAGCACATCTGGAGATGGCACAGACCACATCAGCACATTACTCCGTTGTCTCCATTCCTGCAGACCTGGACTGATACAGGACTGGGCTAGACTAAACAATGGTAGTAGAAAATAACATATAGGGACTTGCTGTTTGTACAAAGATCATCCAACTGTATCTCATTCTCCTGCCCTCAAAAATCTACTTTTCATGGAAGAGCTCTCTCTTCTGTGTCCCTTATCAGGAACAACTGAGTTTGCTGCCCAAAGAATCTCTGGGTCAGGGAAATACTAAAACAACAATTTAAAGCCTATTACTATTAGGCAAGCAAAAAACATAACCAAGATCTGACCACTATTTTTGTTTATTATAGATGCTTAGGATATAGTAGAGAGAGAGGGAAATGTTTCATTTAAAGGAATCATCTTGGCATTCTTCTTTAGCATTTACATGGCTGTAGGCAAAGGTAATTTCTGACTGATACTAGTGTCTGTTTTTTTTCTTTGGTTATTCCAGATAAAGTTACTTTCTTTCTCCTCTTTCCCTACTTACAACACAAAACAATACAACAATTGCAATATAATCCAGCTAGCACTCACCTTGTAGCAACACATGTTGGGGATACAGTCGGTTCATGTGTTAATGTTTGAGCTCATAATCTATTTAAATAAGAGCATGAAAAATGGATAAAGATACCATAAACCCTGACACTTCTTAAATTTTCAACAGAAGCCTAGTTTTCTTCCTAGTTCTAGCTCTTCAGACCTGTTCGAAGCTTTCATGACCCTTTCGATGCCTTTGCTATTCTTCAATGTGTTTCTCATACTATTTATTTCCTTACAAGTTTTCACAGAACTCACATCAGATGTGAATTTAGCTGCCTGCAATCCAATGCTCCATATGGCATTCTCACCCACATACTCTTACACTTCCATAACAATCTTTTTCACTTTGTATTTTATTTTGCTTTGTATTTTTTATTTATTAAACGATTCAGAATGTTTTCCTTATATTGCCATATTTTATCCTTGTTGTTCTGTTACTGCCAAAACTTACATGCATATGGATATTCCAGCACATCGTAACTATCAAAACCAGAACTCAGGTGAGTTATGTGACATTTCCTTTGTGAGCTGACATTTCTCATTTCACCTGCAGGAGCTCTGAGGGAAGGCAAAACAGCCTGCCCAGGCTCTTCAGAAAAGGCTGGTTTAAAGGAGGCAGAGGGTTTCAATGTTATTTACTAACATTTCATTCTTAGAGATGACTGACTGCACACAAACATATTGGGAAATATATTCCTCTGCAGTACAGATACTACTTTATATTCACAATATTTGTATTAGTGCCCAGGAGTTGTGTAGATCCTGTCGTAAAGCACAAAAACAAATCTGACTTTTAGCTTGACAGCAATTTCAAAACCCCTTTTGTCATTTACAAACCTATCCTCAATCCTTTCAAACGCAAACAAGAACAGGTATAACTCGTGATTTCGCAGCCTTTCCCCACTGCATTTTCCCCAAACTGCTTTGAGAACTGACTTTCTGGCACTGGCCACTTTATCTCTCTGGGCTTTCTATAGAAAATTCAGAACATGTTTGAAGTTTTTCTCTTTAGCATATCAGTGCCCAGGGTGTTGTCTTCTGGATCTCCTGTCCTTTTAGGTCCGATCTTTATCTATCCATGACTGGTACTGCAGCTAGTAGTGCAGCTGGCTATCAGAAGAAAGAAAGAGACCTAAATAGATGGGGGGGGGGGAAATCATCAGCAGTTGAGAGAGAAGACGAAGTGATTAATGGGGTAGAGAGGACAGAACTGAAGGAGAAGTTGAGGACATGGGGTGAAAGAATGACCTACAAGTCAAGGATCGAATATAATGCCAAATCAGGCAACAAAGTCCGTCTCAGAGAAGAATGACATGTAGGTAGTCGCAAATCACAGGCTACATCTTCGAGAAACTTCGCCAACAAGAAAATGAAGACCAAGGCAGTAGGATGAATCTAAGGCACAAACCCTTCTATTTGAGCATCTAATACTTGCTTAAGTTAATTGAACTTAGACTCGCCAAAACGTTTGGGGATCTCAGTCTTCTGTCCAACCATGCAGAACTTGAAAATTAGTCTAAGTAATTGAAGCTTAACTATTTCAGGCTTTCCAGACTGCTGCCACCTGGCACTTATTATCTGAAACACTAATAAACTGGTGTGTTTGACCTAAGAATAAAAACTGGCACCCTTCCTTTTCTTGCCTTTGCCAATTTCCTTTCCTTGCCAAAGGCTACACCAGGAAGGCCATTAGATGGTTACCAAGCCACACTGCAGTGCAATTCCATTAGGAAGACTGATTCTTATTTGCCTGCACTTGTATACAACAATCAGCTGACATATCCGCAGAGGATTTGCAACTGCACATCGCATCAATGACATGATTTGTCTTTTAGGAAAGAAAAAGAAAAAATAAAGTTGTATAGAGTATTTTGTACAGATGTTCATGGGAGTCTTTGTCTGAACTTTTGCATCACTTTCACCACAGAACCCTCCCTTACTCTTCATGTCCCTTGTGAAGCGGATAAATCTAGCACTCAAGCTGAAGGGCAGTGGTTGGAGAACAGAAAGAGACAGTACAACTTTACACAGGATTCGCCTCCCAGCAGGTAAAATGAATTTCGCTCCTTCTCTCCCCATCCCACTCGTTCAAATCACAGATAATCACTTGCAAATCAAGTGTGATTAATAGTGGCTCCCTAAAGATGACAGTCCCTTAGGCGAGGATTATATAGAACACAAAGCCTTGTGTTCTGTATGAGACACTAAGTCACCTATAGTTTACAAGTCTATATGACACGTGTGTGACAGAATTTTCCCCTTCTTCAAAAACCTGACGCAGAGTGAATTTGATCACAAAAATACAGTAACTATAGTTTCTTCTTACATGCTGCATTTGGGATCCAGAACATCTGAACTATTAATTTTTCAGCTAGGTATTTGAAAACTTAATAATGTTTCCCTCAAACCCTACAAGTGATAATCGTCTTTATTTGTCTTTTTCAGGCTACTTATTTTAAGCTCGATTCTACAAGCTTGTGCTGCTTAAGCAGTACACTTTACTCCACTGAAATAAATAGAGAACCAATTTAAATAAAATGAATGATGTACTTGGTTTGAGAGGGTTTTATGCTTAAGGAAATGGTGCTTCTTGCAAAGAAGATATCAAAGACTTAATTTCACAACATGGTGCTATAATGTTTAATTGCTCACTCAGAAATATTACCAGAAGTATATTTTTCTCAAATAAATCAAACATGCATCAAAACACTAATTTATACAGTTTTTAATTTGCATTAAGTAAACTGCAAAGAAATCCCGTCACAAGGATTTTTCCTTAGAGCGAGACCATTGTGTCAAACTTAATTGCTCAGCACATGTGAATTACTTTGGATTATATTGCATTCTGGAAAAATGACAAGATCAGATTGATGAAAAAAATTAAAACACGGATCAATGATTATGTTGGGAAGGAGAAAATGATTAAAAGAACTGAAGTGTTTTGACACTGAATGAAATTATTTCTATTTGTCCAGAAAAATCTGGTTTATTTGCACACAAATTGACTTACAATGTATATATAATAGCAATGATGAAATAGTCTAGATCACTATAATTAGCATAGACAAACAAAAAAAAATAGTTTATGTTGTGAAGTACATTAAATTAGTATTTTCAACAAAATTTTACATTAACAGTGAGTAGAAACCAGCTATTTGGGGCAACATAAATAATTCACATCCTAAAAGTTAATACATACAAACAAATAATTTTAGTCACACAGCTGCTGCACAGCTTAAGTTACTCATATATAATTTTGCTAGCTTGAAACTTGTGTATCAAATAGTTGCAGAGACATTTCTTTGGAAGTCAGTAGCTCCAAGAAAACATAGCTCCCTCATCATTTCACTGAATCAAAACCACTGATGACATATTTCAAATATAAAGCATGACTCTGTACTTAGATCCATGGGTATTTTCAGTTATTTCGGTTACTGAATAAGGTCCTTAATATTTTAATGGTGTAACATTGACATAATAAAAATTATGGGAGATATGAAGGGTAGAATAGAACAGTTTCAGTTGGAAGGGACCTACAACAATGATCTAGTCCAACTGCCTGACTACTTCAGGGCTGACCAAATGTTAAAGCACGTTATTAAGGGCATTGCCCAAAAACCTCTTCAACACTTACAAGGCTAGGGGCATTACCTTAAGAGTAGCTACTCTAATGTTTAAACTTCACTCATTAGTTAGCCCCAAGAGCTTATAAATGCAAAGTTGTTTGAGAAATGTTATTTAAAGTAGGTAATGGTTGAGAATTGCTCTAATTTTAACTCTAAAAAAAAATAATCTAATGAAAATATCCTTATGAGATGACAGAATAATTCACCCTGTTAGAGATAAATCAACAGAAATAAAAAAGCAAGAAAGAGCAGGACTTGCAAGGTTGGTTATTTTCAGAGAAATTCTTCAGCTTCAACACTGAGCTCAGATTTATATAATCAAATTTCTTTTAGTAAAATTAGCTGCTGTTGCACAAAGCAGATTACAGTGCAACTGGTTTAACTTTGTGCTAGCTGAGAGCTGCACATCTCAAGTGAAAGAAGCCTTTCTTCATTGTGTTGATGTTTTTGTACTTTTCAATTATTCTTCAATGTACGGTATTTCAGCTAGAGCAGTTAATATCCAAGGTATTAACTAATATGAAATCTCTTGATCTAGATCTCTATTATTCCTCCAGTACAATTCCTACAGCTGGGCATGCAACTTTGGCTAAGGTTCTACAATCCTCCCTCCCAAAAAGCGTTTCAGGATCCAAATTGTCTCAACATTTGAGATGATTTTCCCTCCAGACAGAAAGACAGTTTCACTGCTCTCATGCTGTCCTCACCTAGCATAAATAAGAAGGATCGTTTTCTTATAAATAATTGGAGGATCACAAATAACCTACTGCCTAATTGCCGTCTGCATGGAAACAAAGTGAAAAAAAAAAAAAAGGAATTCACTAGACGTTTACATTGACAGGTAGCTTACAAGGGGAATGCTCTTAGCTGGAAGTGAATTTACTATACATGTTTACAGCAACAGATAGCTACAACAGGAATGCTCTCAGCTGGAAGCTGGGACCAGATCCAGCCACTTTGCGCTTCCATTTGAAAAGTGCAGAAGGCGTTAGAATAGAAAAAGAGACTCTGGCCTTGTGATAGTATGCTCTGTTTGTAAAAATACTTTGGCCAGTTTACTCCTGGGACTTGCTGGAGGCTTATGAGTGTCCAAGTCTGCCAAACTGCAGCTTTCACAGACCTATTACAACCACATTTAGACCAGGACCCTCACTTCCATTCAGGACTGCAGTATTCCAGCACACCATTAGCTGCTGATTTTAGTCGGCAAAATTCCTTTTAGCTTCTATCGGAGTTCTATCAACACGAAGACTGAACGATTTAAGTCTTTGAAAATAAAAGACGTAAGAGGTTAACGCACTGACTCAATCAACCAGTTTCATTAGATGGATTTGAACCTTTACCTATGATTTTCTCCAAGCTGCATCCTGTATGTTCCTCATATGTTTTTGTGGTGGGATAGTTAAACAATCAAAAAACTATGCTGTATATACAACATTTTGTTATCTTTAGCATTTCCAATTTCTCCAGGAACACTGCCATTATCCCACTGCACGCCATCCTTTGTGTACATTTGCAAAGAGGCCTGGTTTTGTATGCTTCTACTCCTCATCTGAGTGAGTCAGGGCTATCAAAGCCTAACTGGCTTCCAAGTTACAATTTATACAAATTATGAAGTTGAATGTCTTTCTGTTATTGTTTTAAAAGGCTCCTGCCTCAGACCCATTCACTGTTCCCCAGACTAGTATAGGCAGATTCTTTGTCCTCAGCTGAAGAGGAAAGATATCAGTAATGACTTAGCATTTAGCATAAACAAAGGGGAAGAGGCTTCGGGAAATAGGAATTTTCTATTGGTAACAGAACTGTTTGAGGATCTTCTCATCCTACCCCAGTGCTTCTATAGCATGCCCTGTTAAGAGGTCTCAATCCTTAACCCCTAACCTAAAACTGTAAATGATTGTATATGTGTTCTTCTCCTTCTAGCACTTAAGCCCTGGGTAGTCAGCTTTCTAGGCAATGGGCAGATAGAGTGGTCTCTTCTCAATTGCTGTAGACACTTTCTACTCATGTTGGGACAAGCTATTAAGTACTAATTAAATACCAAGTTCAAGATAAGAGAAAAAAACGCACGTCTATTAAAAGAAATAATTCTTCTATAGTTTAAATAGAGCTCCTCAACAGTTTTCAGGAACATATAATAAAGACCATGTATGGGTAGGTGTAATTGGATGCAGTTGCCTTAGGAACAGATGTTCAGTACATAAAGCAGGAAGCCTGCTCAAAAGGCATACTCAGACTTAAGCTTGGTAAGGGAAAGCTGGCTTGACTGAAGTTACTGACAAAAGTGCCATGGACTTGGTTGCACTCAAGGATTCATCCCAAGAGCTTTTCTAATTCTCTCATATTTGCAATATCAGTAAGAATGCAGAGCTGAATAAGACAGTACTTTGAGCCAGACCAGAGGGACATTTTCCAGTTTCCCTTGTGCAACAATTTCATCAAGAAACAAAAAGTACCTAGGGAGTTGTAAGAGAGTTTAAGTTTACATTCTGGAGATTCTGATATCGTTCCTACTTCCAATGTATTTTTATTATGTAGACAAGCGATATTGTGTTTTTAAAGAAGTGTTATTGTAGGATGTAAAAGAATTTGACTTGCAGAAAGAAAATACCGTCTGGTATAAGAGTGTCATTTTAAAGTAATATTAATAGCAAAGATTCCTATGAAGATGCCATGTAAAAATCTCTTCATTTTCTGAGCCTTTTAGGAAAAAATACACAATGCCTAACATTGTTTGCCAGAACAATTTCTAGTGAGATTCAACTTCTACTATGCAGATACCAGAAACAAGTGGTCCCAAGTATTGCTGCCGGTACAAGATTCAAGACCTGTTTCTTGTCCATGCATTTCTCTACAAATAATATACTCGTTCATGCTTCTATGATTTATTGCCCATTTTTGTTTCCATTTGGAGAGATACTATAAAACAACTACTCATCCTGTACAAAGTCAGAACGCACATACAGCCCTCTACCTATTGACTTCACTATTTGCAAAAGACAAAGAACTTCCTACAGATATTGAACTACGTTACTAATGTGTATAGTTTGAAATACCAAAGGATACTATATTTTCTTTCTGTCTTTGATAAAAAAAGGCAAATAAAGAAGCTGTTTATTAAATAATACTTCTCAAAGACTAGGAAGTAATTTTATGCGCAGGAGCTGAAGGTTAAATTCTTCGCTGTGCTCTCTAAGAGGATCAAGTCTTACAAGCCAACTGTGGGAATGTGGTAATTTAAGATGTCTTTGTTCACTCCTCATACCTGCCTCCCAGGATAACCTGGCAAGCTCGGGAAACCATTCAGAAGTCAGACAGCCTCCTGAAACCCCTAAAGTAGTGCATAGAGTAGCTCTATTCCTCCATGCTAATCATTTTCATTCTGACTTGCCTGCTTTCCCAGACTGAAAAAGAGAATCTTCTGAAAAAGGGCTTTACTCCATATATATTGGGGAAAAGTTCATGTGGCTGGATGTAGGAGTCCCATGATATACCTACTATACTAATTAAATGTGGGCTTATAATCCTTTTCATGTCAAGACCTTGCCACTCCCATGACTATAGAGACAGCTTAGATTGTTTTTTAACTCCTCAATGCACAATAATTTGTCTTGTCTGGGCATAGCCTCTGGCTTGCATGAAACCTGAGCTCACAAATTCAGGCCCACAGCATACACTTATAATGTAGGTAAGTAATAGCTGAAACGTAAGTCCTGAACAACAGAGGCCTCTAGTCACAGCGCATGATGTACAAGCATCAGGAAGCCAAATTTGCACACAAAAAGCCTTTTCTGTCCTTTTTTCACTCCTCTTACTCAACTTGAAAGTGATCCAAACTCCTAACTTTGATTACAGCCATTCTCCATGGTTTTACTGATTTTTACAGTTTTGTTTCTTGCCTGCCTTTTTCTACTTGTATGTTATTTCATAATTTCTTCACTTTAACTAGCCTCTGAAAATCAACTAAACATATTTCTTTACATTATAAATATTGTTTTTTTTGAAAGAAAAGATCCATAACTGAGAAGTTATCAAGCCAGTGGAACACTGTAAAACTAAATGCTATACAGCAAAAAATAATTTCAGCAAAAGTACAAGGAACAATGTTTTCAGTTATTGATTACCAATCCATGGAAAGCGTGACCCAAAAACATCAGCAGTAGCTAGTGTCTAGGTAAGCTGAAAAATTAAACATGATTACAATAAGACTATTACCATGTTAGTTTGCGAAAAAAATAGTATAAATGGTTGCATATTTTATGAAATCACTCTCAGAGCTTTCAAATGCCATTGCATAAAGTGAGCAGGAGAGCCAACAGAATCATAAAGCCATGAAGATGTATTCCCATTTCACGGTGCAAACACTGGATGGTTGACCTTAATCCTGGCACTAAATATTTCAGCTAGGGTAAAAATTTGCAAACAGATAATCCTTACTGAACACCCAACAAACTGCATTGTCTGAATACAAGTTATTGTTTGAAAAAGGAGGGCAAACTCCAGGCTTTCCAGACGTGACCATGCAGACACCATCGTCATCCTCACACAAGCGCAAAATCTCTGAAGGGGCAGATCCTCAGTTCACTTCCCATCTGAGCACAAGCCTGTGCTCACTTCACACAACTGTATGGATCTGGCAAAGCTAAAGCAAGATACCTCAGACGAGGCAGAGTCCCCAGACCACCACAGGGCTCTCAAACAGCACAGCTGTCGACAAGTGTAACAGTCAAATGACTTGGCCTGCTCTAGCATACATGGACAGTAGACAACAAGTTCAACTTTCATGCTACTTTGGTACCTCAGCTGGTGTGAAGAAGAGATTGTGAGGAAAAGCATCATATCTGTGATATTTCCAATGTAAAAGTCAAGCCAAAAAAGATAAAACCCTTTGGGTTATCACTATTGGATCAGATCTACTAGTTATTATTTACATTGTAGTGAGATTGGTAGGACTTTGAACTACAGTTCAAATCTGAAAATCTGGTTGCTCTCTTTAGACATTAAGGCCCATTTTCATGAACTATTGCACAGGAACCAGTTATGGCAATGCAAAGAGAATATTTAAATGCAAGATCAAGGCCTTATTAGGCAGCACGTAACTGTTTCACGAGCAGCCAGTTGCATTCCCTTGTCCTGGGAAGGACAATGGAATGTCCTGGGGTAGCTCAAAGATCTAAATTCCTTGTATGACTGGCTTGCTGAGTTAATATTTCCTGTTGGCTATGTGAGGTCATCCTTATTTTTCTAAACGTTAGGCCATCTAAACCCCTACACTACTGTAGTAGTTTTCCAGCTTTCAGAAAAAAACTCATTCTTACATTGGCCAGATATACTCATGGAAACAAAATGACAGGAAGTAAAATAATGCAGATTTGGTACAAAAATGAACTTCATGAGACCCTCAAGTTCAAGAGAAAATACAGGTGTCTGAAACCACTTACATGACTTTTTTTTTTGTAAGGGAAGTTGGTCAAGCACAGCACAAGCTCACCAAAGTTTAAAGAAAATGAAATCAGGGAATACCACCACCTCATCCCTTCTATCTGTGGCATGTTTCATGGAGTGGTTCATAAAGCAAATAGTTCTCTGCGGTCTTACATGCAAGCACAGCATCTTTTTTCTTCCATGGATGTGCTGAGGAACGCAATAATGTGTGCCGAGTGAAGATAATCAGAGAATCAAAAATGCTCAGGGAAGCAGGTTCTACAACAAGATATACTGCATGAAGGCTAGCTACTCCCTAGGTAGGAATCGTGATCTAAAGATAAATTTCTTTCTCCAAACATAAATGCTTGTTGTATTACTGTTCACATAGTAGTCATCATTCACTAGGAATAGTGGAAAGTCTATGCCAGCTTCCAAAACAAAGACAGGGCCAGAACTACACCCTCAGATGCTCCAGAGAAGGGTACTTTGCCAAAGAGGTAAAACTGCCTTTATGTAACTTATCCACCCCTCTCTTTATCCTAAGGCTTATTTGACCTCAAGTAAATGGCAGCAATTAGCAGCAGCAATATGATTTACTGCCGGTGCATGATTTACACCAG
Source organism: Tauraco erythrolophus (assembly GCF_009769465.1). NCBI lineage: Eukaryota > Metazoa > Chordata > Aves > Musophagiformes > Musophagidae > Tauraco > Tauraco erythrolophus. Next base: position 87,127,697 of record NC_141466.1, on the reverse strand, counting down.
CAATATGAAACACAAACACCTCATTACATTAATGAGAGATTAGGTCACAACAACTCACCTTGAAGAGAGCCCTGACATGCGCAAGAATCTGCTAAAATTAGGTATTGGGCTAATGGGCATCACTGGTGATGGACTAAGGAATTTCAAGAGGAACAAACATCTGGTACCAAGAGCCTTTGTCCTTTTGGGGCTTTGTGTTTCAGTAACACTCCAGTTACACAACAGTATCTGATATTACAGTAGACCAGCACAGACTTTGCAGCCAGATTCCAATGCCATTATCTTATACAATTAATTGCTTTTATTAAACAAATAATTGATTTAAGTTGCAAAGATAGACCACACAGTACACTCCAGAACTATTACAAACATTTCTCCTGATGAAGGATGGGCCTCCAGTAAAGACAGTTACAAAAATAAACATTTGTTCATAATTCTAGATAATCTCCAAATTCTTTTTTAACAAATTAGTTTGCCCTCTCATTATTCCATATCAATATAGAGTAGTTTGCGGTTTTAGCAACAACCCATTATTATGGATTCAACACTTTTATTAGTGAACATATTCACATTTCTATTAAAAAAAATACAGTTCACCAGTGAAAGAAGTCTCAAATGCCAGTTAACACTTTTTCAAAACCGCTGACACAGGCTCTGAATTTACAAAGACATACAACTAGCTTTACTAGTAGGCTTTCAGATCTCAGTGGTATATTTCTACTGAAATAACAACATTCAATGATAATATTTGTTAAGGGTATAAATGAATGCTGGAAGCCAACAAACCCCTAATTGCTGTCCCATGGACTGTTTTGTGTAAATGGCATACTGTAGATGACATGTAATTAAAGTCGCACTGAAAAAAAAGTTGACAGCAATCAATTAATTTGTTTAAATAACAAACAAACAAGCAAAAGAGGGGCCATTTTGTAGGTGGCAATTTTTAGTTTCTTCACTGTGAAAACTGGATACAAACCAAAATATTTATCCCGCTGCCTAGTTAAAAGTCGTGGTTACTTAACACTACACAAAATGGTTTAGTAAACAAGTTACTAAATGTTCACTAAACATTTACAATTTACTAAATATTTACTGAACAATTCAAAATGCTTAGTAAAACAGTTTAAATTACAATTTGCTTGGCTTGTCAGCAAGAAATTTAAAACTTAAAATTTTTTATCAACGAAGCTCTATATTGTAACATGAACCAGTTTTCTGCTTAGGGTTGGCCAAAAAATACTTTTCTTACCACCTGACAAAAGCCAAAGAACGCTCATGTCTATTCTCCATTGGAATTGTCTTGGAAAACAAACTTCTGAAAGGCTGGCTGTATTTCAGTCTCCCTTTTTCATGTGGCATCTTTGCAGCTGCTCAGTATTCATCACCTGTATTCCTCTGCTCTGTCTCATGTGGCCACGTTGTGCTATTCCATACTCATTCCCAGTTGTAAGACCACTCAAAGAGCTAAAGCCCACAGGGGCTGATGGGTTCCCTTTCCAATGACAAATGTCTCCTGTAATGTTCTGGGACGTCCACTGTAGGCTTATGATTAGGTTTCTGAAATATTTTAAGAGGCTGTTTCTGGGGACAGTTCTCAGTAACAGTAAGTGCCATACATATGGGAAAATGGCTTTAGGAGGTTTATATGAGCTGTCATGTGGATATAAATCAGTAATATCCCTGGTTTGTGTACAACCACATGTAGGTTTAGCTTTCAGCAGACAACTATAGCTGACATTTGAAACAACAACGCTATGGTACTTTTAAATCTCATACAATTCATTACCATTGCTTTATTTCACCTGTAGGAGTTACCAAGTTTTCTTAGCTTTTCTTGCTAGCATAACAATTAGTTGTGTTAGTATGGCCAATAAAGAGGATTAGAAAAAAAAATTAATTAGGCCTCAGACACCATAAGCCTGGCTTAAAACAAGGAGATAAAGCACATATTTTTACTTGTCTTCTCAGCTTCTGATGTGGTTGACCTATAGATTGTCCCTGGGGCAGTTATGCAAGTTTCTCTACCACAGCAAGATATCTAGAGGTTACTCTGTGTTTTCACCCAAAAAGCAAGATTCTCGCATAAGCATTTGACCTCATGAACAGCAACATGAACAATACCACCAAGTCTTGCACTAGTTATAAGAGCATTACACTCAGTATTTATGTATTGGAAAGCAAGTAATCAGTTTTAAATGAATCGTTTACAGCTGGCCTGAAAATGGCTTTCCCCAGTGAAAACAGTGCTCTTCAACTTCTGTCTTTGAACTTCTGGAGATTGCTGTATGTTACCTCAAAAAATAAGTTAAATTCTTAAATGCAAATACTCAAAAACAGCATTTGCACAATTTTCAAGCATTAATATTTTTATTGATTCATATCCCCACTGGATTTGCTTTTAGCGACTGTGAAAGTGACAGCATTCAGTGGCACGTGAAAAGCAGACCACACGGAGGAACACCGAGGATCGGCTGGAAACACTGGTCTTTAGCTGTAGAACTGATACTCCCGTATGTATAAGGGTACAGTGCTCATACTTCTAATTAGCTAAAACCAACCTAAACTACTACCTTGAAAGGCTACCGAAGTTCAGTAACTGTGGTACTTTCATACTCAGATACCTATGCTTTCTGAGCATAAATATATATGTAAATACAACTATATTTAGAATATTTGTAACAGTCAATGGTTCCAGCATGTTACTTATATCGGTGATAGCACTTAAATTCCATGTCCAGGTCAAGACCTACTGTGCCACATGCTGTATGAGTACTACTTTGAAATTCTGGGCATTAAAACTCTATGGCTTGTTTTGTTATTGTTGAAATAATGATGAAGAAACATTAAAAAATAAGGAATTAATTTTTAAAGTAGCAAGGATGAATACAGCCAGAAAGCTTCAATATTACTGGACACAATCTTTGCCTTTCACCTGAGCCACTTAAAAGAAGTCACTAGAACAAGCTGGAATTATTCACAAGGTCAAGATTCCACAGAAACATATGTTCACAAGCCATGACCCACAGAATGGGTCCGTTCCTACTAAATGGCACTGAGAGGACTTAAAAGTACATATATTAATATTCTTTCTGCAGATAGAGTAACATCTGTACCTACACAAAGAAGGTAAGTGAATAAAAGCAGGAGGCCAGGTGATCTCTTGGGCATCTAAAATGAGAGAGAGACCCATACAATCCTAATTTGTCTGTAATGAATCTCTATTTAACAACACATGCTAAGGATATTTGAAACTCCTGCTTTAGAAGAAAGACCCTAACCTTAAACAAGGAGTAGAACCAGTTGATCTGTAGGAAGAGGCAAAGATTGAAAAATACAGATAGCTGGCTCAAGCCCACATGGATGTATTTAAAATACTAATTGCATAATGACAGACTGTGATATTGAATCACCACAAAATAGACCTAGTTAATGTAGAGAAAAATTAATGTTTGGCAAAGGTGCTAGCTGTTGCACATTTCAGGAGGAAACAAGCACCCTGCCAATTGCTACAATAATTAAAATAGACAAGTCTTCCATACAGATCAGCAAGACAGTTCAAGAGCTTAGTGACACCTGTATTTCTCAAGTACAGAAAAGCTCCTAGGGTATATACTTCTAAAAATATTTGGAAACCTAATTCCTACTGATAACGGTGAGAAATGGAAACTTAAAATATGGTTGTTCACCTCCAAACTTGTCTCTGCGATTAAACTGAAGGCACAGGCTTTTAGAGGCAGAAATCATGGTAATTTACTTAACCTTCATGAAGGAGAACAGCACTGCTAATACAGCCCTAACAATGGTTTGATCCCCATACAACAAAGGCTGCCACTGGGATCTACAAATTTTGTGGGTTTTTAAAAAATTAAGTTCTTTGATTTCTATGTGTTAATTTTAAAAAAAAAAATTAACAGTCAATTAACATACTTATTGTTGATAACTGGGATTTCACAAATGTTGAGCTTTTTTACTGACATAGCCGCATCTGAGTATGATTCTACAATCTGACTGCATCTTACATGTGTTTCTTCCCCTCCGCCTTTGCATTTGAGAAATGAAATCAGATGCTGCAAAATAGTCCCCATGAGACTAATATGAATGCTTGATTTAGACTGGAGAGCAGTTATTCACATGATTAGTTACCCTGAAAATCAATAGTGAGAATTTCAGAAAACTAAGAACTTCCAGATTGGATCAGGATGCACTTCTATCCTCTTTCCGAAGGTGGGCAGACACTATGGAGGAAACCACAAGAAACTCTCAAGAAGAAGACCCTTCCCAGCCTAAAAGTGGCTAACTTAATTCCAAATAATGAAGTTTAACATTCTCTCCAATATTTTTCCCAACTTATTACAATTCTAGATCTTGTCACTTCTATCAATTACAAACCCTTGAATTCTTGATCTCAAGAACAAATTATGCGTTTTCTTAAAAAATTCTTTTTCTATTAGTTTTTAATTGATGGCTTTTCAACTTCATTGACTGTCCACCTGTTTTTCTCTTACGACACAATAACTAGAAAAATTCTCTATCCACCTGAGCAATATGTGTCAGTACTTGCCATACTTTTGTTTCAAACTCTTTAAGGTAAACAGCTAAAACTCTTGAGTCTTCTGGTGGATTGTCTGTACTCTTTCTCCTTACTCATCTTTGAGTAAGCCTCTGTAATCGTTTTTGAGATGAGATAACTAATATTACACAGTATTTCACTAGGGTGTACCACTAAATTCTCTGAAGGCATCATAACACAGAAGTACGTTACATTATTCCAGTTCCTAAAATCTGGTTTGCAAGCGCAGTCTAACAGCAGAGGTCTTCCCTGAGCTGTGTACAGTTCCAAACTATTCCCTCTCACCAGCTGATGTAATGTTGTGAAATTTAGTAGTTAATTTTGGCATTTTCAGGAAATACAAAGCTTCTATTTGTGATAAGTGAATGTCATTTGTTAACATTTGGGCTATTCACCCGGCCGCATCACCTCTCACTAGAGTAGTGCTGAGTCCTTTCTCGTTCTGTGCAATCCATATCAGTCTGTGTCTTCCATCTAATTTGTAAGTATATTAAATAATGGAGTTGGTCCATAACCCTGGGGTATCCCAGTATGTTTTAAATGATCAGTTTATTACCACAACAAAACTAGACTCCAATCAAGTTTCGGGGTCATGGCAACACTATCTCTGAGTATCTCTGGTAGTTATCCACATGGAGTTTTGTTAAAAAAAAAAATAGCAAAAGCTTTCTGAATGCCTCAAACAACTTTATACGTATATATATATATAAAAATATATAGTCTAAATGAAGTATGAGAGAAACACATTCCAGTGTGATAAAAGCACATCTGGCCCTACAGGTCCTTTAGTTACAATAAAAAGAATGTCACCAAGAGAGATAGACCAAACGCAGATCAAACTAGATTACAGACTTATTTTCCAGGAGGCAGGTCCATTATTAATGCACTCCATAATTATACTCACAGTGCCAACAGCACCTAAATGTCTACAAGCATGCACAATAAGATGAGAAAAAGTACCTTGGGTGCAATTTTAACTTAATAAAAATCATTTGTTCACAGTTCTCAGGACAATTAAACCCTCTAACGGGACAGTTACAAGGAAAGTCCATATCACAAAACTGGGCATAAGCCCAGCTTGAAGGACTATTCAAAGAGGTTTCAAAGCAGCTGTGACAAAGTTGACTTCCCACTTTCGATGAGCTACCCCATTTATATGCATTCAGTCAGCTATTCAGCTGCTGCATATCAACACAGCTCCACTTCAACCATGCCATATCATATCAGCTAGAGATAGGTCTTTTCTTCTTCTACATTCCTAGCAACTCAGATTTTAAATTGGCAATGATTTCACATAACCTATTATTTTTAGCCATACATTTATGAAACTCAGACACTTTGTATATTTATTCCCCACCATTACAACTCAAGTATGTAATTTTGTTATTCAGAACAAGTTACAAGATAAAATACCACTAGAATAACAGGTTTAGGCTTGCAATTAACTTTTTCAGACACAGTTATAAATTTCAACAAACAGGTTATAATTGAGGAGCCAGCATGACCTTTATTATTTCAGAAGGTTCAGCCACAGCAGCTCAGTGCGACTTCAGCTGGACTATTAGTCACTCTGTCAGACATAACCACTAACATCCAACTCAGTCTGGCACCAGCATACAATCTGATTCTGAAAACTGACCTGAATAAGCTTTACTCTCAGGAATAGTCCCAATCCAGGCAATGGAATTACTCTTAAAAAAATCCCACCCTCCCTGTGAGTATAGTAGCAAACATCAGATATTTCTGTCATAATCACAACCAAGAAAAATAAAAGGCTCTTAGAGAAGACGTCTTAGAATATTTATCGGTAAAGTCCTATAATCAGGCAATCAGGAGCGGCTCTTCCTCACAAAAGAACGGAACTAGTACCCCGTACCACACTTTCTTGTATCATTCTCTTCCATTATTAAGCACACTGCCAAACAGGCAATCCATGAGTAAACGTGTCATAACGTTTACGCTTAATGCTTAGGAATGTGCAATATTAAAATCATCACTTTGTCAGAGCCAGTCTTCCCAGTAGAGCAATGATTTCTGTTACAGCAGAATCCTTTTTACAACAATAACCCTGTGATGTTATGAACATCATTAAGACTTAACCAAAACATGTTTATGGCTTCAGTTAATTGATAAATTATTCTTAGAACTTTTTAATTCATGCAATTGCCAGCATGGTGATGAAAGATGGACAAGAAATAGGGTGCATTACTTGCAAAAATTCTAGTCTATACTTTACAACCACTCAAGGTATCACTTCCTTCTAAACCACGTATGTGGAGGAATACAGCTAGGTCTCTCTTCATATTGATATCACAGGAAGTTTCTTTCTCAAGTGCAGGCATACAGAAGCAGCAGTTCCATTTGACATCAAAAAAGGCATAAGATTCAGGTCAAGCGCTGTGAAAATCTGACAGACTCCCAAAACAACGGAAAGACGCGCTGATAATGTATTACTTGTGAAAACAGTACGTGCACGAATGCGCTGGGGCTCCTACACAGCCGTCACAAACACAGTAATCAGCACCACTAAGTGTTTCTGCTACATTAAGACGAATATTTGACCTATTTTCTTAGCAGAATATAGCTGTCGCGATCATTGCACTACGCTCCTGTGAGCCAGCAACTGCTCAAGGACTAACGCAACACGGACACAGAATTCTTTGCCGAGAGCAAGAGCACTTCCACAGGGCGAGTTTTTTCCCCCGGGTAAAGCGATCAGACCCCCACTCCCACACTTATCAGCCGCTCTGGGCGGCGGGGGCCCCCACGCAAAGCCCCGGTGCTCGTCCCTCCCCCGGCAGCCCCACGCCCGGCCGTGCCGGGGGACTCACGTTTGTAGCTGGCGGCCCAGGGCTGGTAGCCGTAGTAGCCAGTGATGCGGAGGATCCGCTCCTCGATGGAGGTGAGCCCCACGGAAGCGCTGGTCAGGTCCTCCACGGAGCGGGACCACTTCAAGTCCTCTTTGATGGCCTCGTCCACCACCAGGTACTTCAGCTGCCGCAGCTGCGGGCTGATGTCGGACAGCCGCCGGGGGCTGACATCGGGGGAGCGCCGCATGCCGCTGGGGACCGGGAGAGGGGCGTCAGCGGGCTGGGGGGTGGGAGCCGCGGCCGACGCCGCCGCCCTCCGCCGGCCCGAGGCGAAGTTAGCGGCGGGCAGCGGGACCTCCGCCGGCAGGTGAGCGGCCCCGGCGCCCGCGGCAGCGGCGCCGCAAACTTTCCTCGCCGCCCTCCGCCGGACCGACCCCCGGGGCCAGGCGGCGCCGCCAGCAGAGGTGAGGTGGGGTGGGGTGGGGCGGGATGGGGTGTCCCCGTCCCTCCCAGCCCTCCCGCCTGGCCCGGCCCAGCCCCGCAGCGGTACTCACAGGGTGGCGGCTTTGCCCCGCGCGGAGCCGTTGGGGAACTCCCGGATCCCCATGGGGAGCAGCAGCGATGGCTGGGGGGCGCCCAGACTTCACGGCGGGGCGAGCCGGCGGCGCTCACCGGCCGGGTAAGAGGCAGGAAGGAAGGAAGGAGGAGAGGGAGCGGGGAGGCGGCGGCCACCGCGGCAGAGGGTCCCCGGGCTGGCGCTGGCCGTCGGCGGGAGCAGCAGGCAGGGAGAGGGGCGGACTGCCGCTGTCGCCTGCGAGACGCTGCCGCCTGCGAAGCGCCGGCGGCGGGGGCCGGGCAGGGCAGGGCGCGCTCCGCGCCCCCCACCCGGCGCGCTGCCGCCGGCCGCCAGCAGGGGGAGCGCCGCGGCCCCGCCGCCGCCGCCCGCCCGTGCCGCTCGCCCCGCGGCGGGCGGCCGTGAGGCGGGGCAGGGCGGCCTCGCCCCCCCCTCCGGGGGACGGAGGACCACCCGCTCTCTCCCAGTCGAGGAGCGGCGAGGCGTCGGTGTCTGGGCGCGGGGAGCACGGGTTAGGCTGGGGCTGCGTCGTTCCTCGCGTCCCTCCTCGTCCGGTGTCCGTTAGGAAGCAATGAAGGAACGGCGGTGCGAGGGAGCCGGGGCGCGGGCGGAGCGGGTTTGCGGGGGGCAGTCGCGGGGTGCCCCGGCAGGAGGGGCGGCGGCGCGCGAGGCGACCGGCGCAGCCCCCGGTGGAGCGGTGTCACCGTCCGCTGAGACCCAACCGGGACCGGCGCGGGGGCGTGTGACAACCCCAGCGAGGACGGTCCTGAAGTGACCGTGGGCCCCATCTGGCAGGAGAACCCCCCTGACTTCCCCATAACGCTACTGAACCAGCACCGTGGACGCCCGACCTTTTACCGAGCAACTTTTTAAAAATATATTTTTTTTTTTTAAATATATTGGTTTTTTAAATAAATTTGTGAGCAGAGATGCGTACCTTATACAAACACTTTATGTGCAAACAAAAAAAATAAAATCCGACAAAAGATACTTAGACAAAACTTAATTAGCTCTACCTGTAGATGATTGAAGTTAAAGGATTTTTGGTGTATAGGTACGTGTCTCATAGGAAAAAGAAAAAAAAAATAAAGTCCAAGGAGAAAAGATCCTTCCATTCACCACTGCACAGGCTCAGTTTACCTGACACCTCAAAACACCAAGGTGTTGAATGTGTAAGCGAGGCAGCATCAGTTAAATGCAACCTTTTATTATCACTGAAGGTGAAACATTACAGGATCACTGCACCATTATCAGAAAGAGAAAGTAAAAAACTCCAGATAAAAACCAAAGAATTATCTTCTTAAATACACACACACACACTAAATAATGCACTAGATTTATTTTATTTCTTATGCAACCCTTATTTTGAGCCTGTGAAGATGAAAATATTTGTTGCTGTGGAGGTCAGTTCCAAAATCCAATACAGGTGAACAGCAGTGGTCCAGCAGTGCAAGCAGACAGTAACTGCAGGCGTTTGATGCTGCCTGCCGGAAAGGTGACAGAGCTCCTTGCAAGGTACAAATGCAGAAGGATGATTTAGGTTAAGATGAGAGGATGAAAACACAATTTACTAAACCTACAGATACTGATTACTGGCTTGATTTAAGTCTCTTTAGGCCATTCAGGGCGGGAGTAGTGATAACAGACATCAATGGGATTAAACATTTCAGTCAGGCCATCGAAGTCCGGCATCATTCCATATGCAGAGCCTATACTCTCTCTGGCTTTAAGTGATGGATAAGGAGGAGATTTAATCTGAGAACGGCCTGTAACACTGCACGTATCTAGTGTCAAATTCCTTCATTATTATAGGTACAAGATTCTCAAATTGTACTAAAAATAACATAATGCAAGTCCAGAAATATAAGTCTGGACTGGCTGTGCTCAGTACAGGACTAATCCACAGTGGCGTGAGAAAACAATTAGTATAAAGTTCTAAGTCTCAGAGCAAGCAAAGATTCCAACACCCAAGCAAGTGACATTGTTGACCAGCCAAGTAGTGACACTTGAGCACTCACCTAATTCTTGTGCATATTATTTTAATTCTGTTTAAGTGTTGTAGCTAAAACTGAAACATGACAATATGGCATTGGGCATTAAAAGTATGGGATCCCACATGACTTGGAATTTGTCAATTTATGGAGCTACTTAAGATTTTTAATACGAGGAGAGAAAAAGTATTGTAGTATACTAGCAATGCTACCAAGAGTAAGGAACAAGTTAAAAAGAAAACATTTGCTAAATACTATATACCTATTTAAGGAGTAGCAGGCAAAACAGAGCAGGATTTAACTCAGTCTAGGTAGGAGCCATCTAGCATGGTGTGCAACACCAGGCTGGAGCCACTATAAAACAGCTTTTTCTGAATACCTACAAATCATCCAAGCACAGAATTGTTGGGAAACAGTGTATTTTTTAAAATGGCAGAGCCCTATAGCAAGGGAACAATTAGTACTTATTCCAGAACGTGGTGACTTATTCTGTGCTGTTAGAAACACCTTTTTATTTTTTTCCAGACACCATGAAATTATACACTTGACTGATAGACAGCTCTTAAAAGGCACAGCCATTAAGATATATTAGCATTATGTTGCCTACAATGTGATGCCATGTCAGAGGAAAATATAATTTAAACTGTATTTATTTTCACCTCCCATCAACACTAGCTAGCGAAAAGTTTCTCTGGGATGGAAGTTTACATTTATCAAAATATTAGTCATTTCATGAGAAAGGTAAGTGTATTTTTTTGTTCCCCCCCCCCCCCCCCCCCCCAAGATAAGAGTTTTACATTTACAGGATACAGTAACAGTAGTAGGATAAGATAGCAAAGATCTTTTATTGGGCAACAAAATAATCACAACTGCAGAAATTACAGTATGAAGTTAACATGTTCCCTCTTCTCCAGTTCATAAAAATCACCCCTAGTAACTCAGAGTCTTTAGAAGACAACCCAACTCCCTCCTTAAGCAAGTAGTCTTCTAACTGAATCTTCTGTACCTGATGTATGTTCCTGCTCCTTAGTATTTTTATGCTTAACGCCAAACGTATGTACCCAAGCCATTAATCAGATGTTCCCACTCCAAGTGTTTTTGGGTGTTAGACAGAAATACATGATATACATGATAAAAGTGCTATATAATGTCTGGAAATGCTTGTATGGCAAAACTATTAATTTTCTCTAGCTGGGGTCAAATTTGACATCCACAGGAATATAGTGCTACTGTATATCCAAAGTGGCTCCAGCTGAATCAATGGGACTAATTTTAGTGTGCTATTTGGACTGGATAAGCGTGCGACTTTGAGCGTAATCTGTTTCACACACAAAATATTTTGAATCAGCAACAAAAAAAAAATACATAGCTAAAAACTTTCTAGTCTATGCTGGATAACCTTGCTTGCATTCACGTTTTAAAATATTTAGTACCACCTTTAAATGGAGTAAATGCATACAGAGATCCAAGAAAAACTGATAGAGCTGAGAACTGCCGAATGCAAGACCGAATAATAAGGAAAAAAAATCAGTCTGACCACCTTCAACAGGCTCACACTTGCTCTCTCAAGTAGAGAGAGAAAGAGAGAGACTGTTCTTGGCAGAGCAGTCGGATGAATTTAAGACAAGTTGCATCATGTTTTTTCATGTAAATTCCCATATTGTTCTGAGATTTCTGCAATGCACAGGCAAAACTAAAGCAGCATCAGAATTTCTGATATGACTCCTTGCAGAAAGCAACTGGAAACCTCTGAAAATTATGTTGTAGCTACCTGTTGTAGTCAGGAAGGGACAGAGTATTGGTGTCTTGGTGCCTGGGAGGTATTATGCTTTATAGAAACCTGCTTTTCATCTGCTACTTTGAAGCTGTTACATATAAACTGTTCAGTTTCTTCATTGCCAGATGCAGTGGAAAATGCAAGTCCATTAGTTTTGGAATTGAAAATAGGCTTATTGGATGTTTTACTAGATGAGAAGTGCAGGAAAAAAACAATTTAGGGCATCTCATCATGTGTTGGTGGTGTATGAGTCTTGCTGTTCCCTCTCTTCCCAGTTCAAATGAAGAACTGAAATACAAAAAGCAAAAAAATAATGTTTCTTTCCTCCAGCAACAGGCCCCAGAGATGTCTGTAGGAGATGTCAATGACAGAAAAATACAGAACAGCAAACCTTTTCAATATCCCATATTTTGAGAAATGCCAATGGCTTGAATCTCAAAGTCAATCTGTGTTCTACACAGCCTTGGTATCCCCTCACGTTCTGACATTTCAAGTTATTTGTACCAGAAGTAATGGGCTACAAAACAGAGGTTAAGGAAAGACTAGATACTGGGTCTTACAAGTTTTCTGTATTTATCTGTGTATCATTCCTAGTTTGTCCTTTTCACACAAGTTTGGCTGAGAGGCAAGTCGAACAATCAGGGAATACGGAAAAGGGGAATCATGGCAACAGCTATGTACCCTGGCTAGCCCATGAAAACATGCAAGGATGAAAAAAAAGCAACAACCACAAAGATAAGTGAAGAGAACGAAGGACTCTTGAGAGACCTGGAAAGAAAACTTTTGATGGATTTGTCAGGGAAGGCAGTTGCTTTTTAGTGAATCAGAGCACAACATTCATATAATGTTTAAAGTCGCTTATCTGGGAAGTGTGCTAGCCCCAAGAAAAATCTAATAATTCTGACCCTTCAGATAAACTTTTGTTTTTCTAGTTTTGAAGGTGGTTTTTAAAATTAATATATTTTGATGCAGCCAATATGTTGCTAGCCTTGGACTGTGCAGGTTTCTCAGCAGGAGAAATTACTGAAGAGAAAGGAACACTTGGAGACTGATTTGACAGGCCATTTTTACTGTATAAAATTAATATCAGCTGTTTGAAGCTTTTCATGTGTCTGAAACATTAAAAATCCAACAGCTGAATTTTTGATTTGGGAACACAGAAGATCAAGGAGCATTACACTTTTGCCATATGGTTCCGTAGTGTGGGGCATAGCGGCTTATTTCCATGTATGCATTTTGAATCCTGTAAGTTAACCACACTTATTTTTCCAGATCCTCTGGAAATAATTTTGAAAGCTACTACAGATAGTCTGCTGCACCAGCCCAGACCCCAGTTCTCCCCCCCATTTTACAAAAAGGTGTCCTCCCTTCACCTTTTGTCACATAAAATTGATATATTCCATCATATCATAGATGAAGACAGTATCTCACTGCACTTTTTTCCAGCTGCTTTTGAAGTTAAAAAACTTCATTAAAAAAAAAAAAATCTGTTAACAGTATAAATTTGTAGTGAGAACAACAGTAAGGACTTCGGGCAGACAATTTGCAGAGGTGCTATGTAGGTCCTTCCTGTAGACAAGAACATCCCTACATACTGTATACCCATATAGGGACAGATGTTAGCACCACTGTAAGCCTCAAGGCTGCACTGCTTCTTAGTGTAAAATGATATAGCATTAAAAAATGAGTTCTTTCATTGTCGATTTCTTGAGTAGATTTTTTTATTGTGGTGATAAATGTGGAACAATGAGATTATTTGATTAAACTTTCTCAGTCACTGTTGAATGGACTACCCTGCTTGTAGAATTAATAAAAAGGCCAAGACACCTCATTAACATGCTTGGTATTGAACTGGATTGGCAGCAGTACAGTTTAATCCTGCCAAAGGGCATTTGCTGAGGAAAGTCAGAAAGCTTTTAAATCATATTCTTAAAGGTTGAGTCAGGAGAAGATGACCTTGCAAAAGCTGTAGTCCTGAACTGTCCAGACTTCCCCCCAGCCCATTCATGCTGGAGCTGCTTACTACACAGAACAATATGTTAAATAATATGGCTTCTGCTTGGGTTATTTGATGTATCAAGCTTGATTTTGCTGTGCATACTGATTGGGAAGCTAGATACATAAGTTTACCTTGGAAAAAGCTGCATGTGCCATCATCCTCTAACGTTTTTCCCTGCCCATGGCAGGAGGGTTGGAACTAGATGAACTTTGAGGTCCCTTCCAACTCTAACCATTCTATGATTCTATGATTTTTTTTTTTAGTAGCTGAAAGTATGCTCACATCGCTTGATGGTCTAAAGGTAAACTTTCATTTATGATCATGGAATGGTTTGGGTTAGAAAGGGCCTTCAAGATCATCTAGTTCCAACCCCTCTGCCATGGGCAGGGACACCTTTCACTAGATCAGGTTGCTCAAAGCCTCATCCAACCTGGCCTTGAACACTTCCAGGGATGGGGCAGCCACAACTTCTCTGGGCAACTTGTTCCAGTGCCTCATCACTCTCAGAGGGAAGAATTTCTGCCTTATATCCAATCTAAATCTACCCTCTTTTGGTTTAAAGCCATTGCCCCTTGTCCTGTCACTACACACCCTTGCAAAAAGTAACCCTCTCCAACTTTCTTGTAGACCTCCTTTAAGTACTGGAATGCTGCTAGAAAGTCTCCCTGGAATCTTCTTTTCTCCAGGCTGAACAGCCCCAACTCTCTCAGCCTGTCTTCATAGCAGAGGTGCTCCAGCCCTCCGATCATCTTTGTGGCCCTCCTCTGGACCCACTCCAACAAGTCCATCCCCTTCTTGTGTTGGGGTCTCCAGAGCCGAACTCAGTACTCCAGATGGGGTCTCACAAGGGCAGAATCACTTATGTTTCCCCTTTTCCAGTCAGTGAGAACTTCACCAGACTACCACGACTTCTCAAATACAACAGATAGCGGCTTAGCAACTTCATCTGCCAGTGGCCTCAGGACCTATGGATGCGCCTCATCAGGTCCCATGGACTTGTGCAACTTCAGGTTCCTTAAATAGTCTAGAATCTGGTCTGCTCCTACAGTGGGTGGTTCTTCATTCTCCCAGTCCCTGCCTTTGCCTTCTAAGACTTGGGCAGTGTGGCTAGATCACTTGCCAGTGATCAAAGTGATCAAAGACTGAGGCAAAAAAAATCATTGAGTACCTCAGCCTTCTCCATATCCCAGGTAACCAGATTTTCCAGTTCCTTCCAGAGAGGGCCCACGTTTTCCTAGTCCTCCTAGGAGGACTATCAGTTATCACCGGTAACTGATACAGACCCACCATACCACTTTCACCAGTGCCTCAAACTCTGTATAAGCAATTACAGCTCAGAAAGACATGGAGAAAGTGGATGGAAAGCACCAGTAGTTGTGCATAACCATGACAATCAAAACATCACAAAGATCAATGTCATCATCACCGTTTGGAGTCATGTGTCTATGGCAGATACAACTACAGAAAGTTATATTGCCAAGTAAATTGCATTATAATTCTCATACACAACAGCCTATAATACAGATCTCAAGCTTCTGTTTTGGAAACACTGTTTAGATTATTTACTTAGACATGTAGTGTGAACATTCCAGATAATGAAAATATTCTTTATAACCGGTTGTCCAGATGGAAATAGTTTTTTGTATATAGACACAAGCAGCTGCATTTCTCAACAGAAATGAGAAGTGCTCAAGCTAATTTAAATCACTTGAAACTAGTTTAAGACAAAGTTATCCACCAAGCTCAATTAATTTATTTCATGCTAGTGAAACTTCACCAGCTTAATGGAGTTGCCCCAAACATGTAACTTCTGAATTCACCGGTAGGCACTCATTTTGAAGAGTGACATGTTTTTTTTGATCAATCACTTCATCAAGTTTTCAAAAGAAACGTGACTGCAAGAAAATTTTATTGTAAGTATTGTAACTTCTAATTTTGCTTAAGATAAGCACATAAAAACTTCTTAAAATCAGTAGATCCTTGTGTTCCTTTATTGGTAATGTTTCTTCTAAAGTCCATTTTTATATTCCTTTTTCTAGGCTACC
Source organism: Tauraco erythrolophus (assembly GCF_009769465.1). NCBI lineage: Eukaryota > Metazoa > Chordata > Aves > Musophagiformes > Musophagidae > Tauraco > Tauraco erythrolophus. The sequence continues at coordinate 87,111,931 of NC_141466.1, read as the reverse complement.
TTTATTGTTTTATATATAAGCTTTCCTTTGTTGGCCCATGCAAAATTCCTATTCAAGTAAAAATAAAGCACTATGAGGATTTTCCCCAGAGACAAATTAAGCCGTATCAGCAACATGATAAACATGAAACAGTATGTGGAAGGCAAACTAAAACCATACGTGAAGGTAAGGAGGAGATCACATTATGCTTAGGTATCTTCATTAGGAAAGGGACACTCACCTTGGCAAAGTAATCCATAGACAAAAATTACAAAAATGTTTCCTAGTCCATAAGACTCCATAGCACTTCAGGAAAAAATAGTGCTGAGTGAGACTGAGGACCTGTGAAAGACTGGAGGAGAGAAACATTTTTCAGGTCACTGGTTTTTTTTTAATCAAATATTTAGCTATAAAGATAAGCAAAAATACTAGCCTTGATATTCTTTTGTTAGAATCCATAACAAATAGAAAAAACAAGGATATTGCAGACTTCCCTAATGGGATTTTTTTAATGCTTGCCAGAAATATCAATTTTGGTTGTATCAAATAGCTAAAGAAAGAATAATTAAAATAATTCAATTTTATTTTTTTTCTCCTGCTACACAATGTACAGATAGAGCAGTTGTGATTTCACACATTAAAAAGTTGAAAAATGGCAACATTTTATGCTTTACTGTGCAGTGAAGAGGTAATTCGCACCCTTTGTATCTCACATGGGATTTTTATATTGCCTTCAATTTATTTTTTGTAAACATTGAAAGGGAATTAAAATAGCCCCTATAAAACACAGTCATTATTGCTGCCTGAACACTGAGCTGCAGCTAGTGTTTTGCTATCCTCCAGTACTCACATGCATATATACCAACAGTTTTAGCTCTCAGCTGCTACTAAAATTAACGTCTCGTAACCTTAAGTATGGTAATTCTCTACTAAAACAGAATAAATTCTCATCACAACAGATTTTAGCATGTCTTTTGGCACCATTTATGGACAAAAATTGCATTTGTTCATTTTGTTGTCGTAAATAAAAGGGCCCTTTCTGTGGCTTCTCCTCCCACCTGCTCTATTGTAGTTTACCATGATACCATTTGAGAGAAAAACCCACTCAGACCATGCAGTTACTGACGTGGTCGTGTCATTCCTCAAGCTCACTTTACGCTGCATTAGTTCATAAAACACTACCTTTTCCTTGCAGAACTGAGCAAGAGCTCCCTTCCTTCTCTCCTCCAGTAGTTGTGGACTTTCTCTGCTTTGTCAGGTTGTCATGGTTTAACCCTGGCCCGCAACTGAGCGCCACGCAGCCGCTCGCTTGCTTCTGCCCTGGTGGGTGAGGGAGGGAATCGGAAAGGTAAGAGTGAGAAAACTCGTGGGTTGAGATACAGTTTAATAAGTAAGACAAAAGTTACGCACACAAGCAAAGCAAAACAAGGAATTCGTTCACTGCTTCCCATCAGCAGGCAGGTGTTCAACCATCTCCAGGAGAGCAGGGCTTCATCACACATAACAGTGACTTGGGAAAACAAACACCATCACTCTGAACATCCTACCCTTCTTCCTTCTTCCCCCAGCTTTATATGCTGAGCGTGATGTCATATGGTATGGAATACCCCTTTGGTCAGTTGGGGTCAGCTGTCCCAGCTGTGTCCCCTCCCAACTTCTTGTGCCCCCCCCAGCCTACTCGCTGATGGGGTGGGGTGAGAAGCAGAAAAGGCCTTGACTCTGCATAAGCTCAGCAGTAACAAAAACACCCGTGTCATCAACACTGTTTTCAGCACAAATCCAAAATATAGCCCCATGCTGGCTATTGCGAAGAAAGTTCTCTACCCCAGCCCAAACCAGCACACAGTTATAACATTCATTAATACTATACACAAGTACAGATATTGTTGTGTACAGAAGCCGTATCTTTTTGAATCCTAATATTAAAAGTCAAATTAAAAAAACTCAACATGAATATTCCAGCTCTTCTTGTGAAGTTGAAGAAATATACAATAAACATGCAAGTTATTAACAGCAATTTTTCTGACATTGTAATAATCTGTGGGCTAGCAGGCTAATTCTAGACTCTGGTACTTCTCCCACTAAAGATTAAGTCTTCTGTGGTCAGTAGTTTTTGCAGCACATGCTTGTTTTACTATTGAGCTATTTTGTGATAGTAGGACAAGTAAAAAAATTCTACAAAATAACTGATGAAAAGTTTCCATGGACTGAAACAGGGTCTTTAAATTAAGCTGATGAACAATGTCTGTGCTTATGTAACAATTCTGCCAGTTAGTAAATCTGAGTGGTGACTTTATTAGACTGTTCTACAATTAGTGACTAGACCTTGCAAACCAGAAAATGACAGAAACAAGAATATATGCAGTAGGAGAACATATGCAAAAAGCTTAGCTGCCTCCCAGTTCTTCCAGAGCACGCTATACTACAAAGAGAAAATCTTCATGTTATTAAGGGAATCTGCATCTATCATGACAGCACACGACCACATCATATGCAAAGGCTTATGAAAAAACCCACGCATGCTCCCCATGAGTTAGACTGGGGATGAAAGTTATTTTTCAGGTTTCTGCATCAGCAGCATGAACAAAGGCTCACTGTTTAGCAGACACTTACCACCCCAAGAAAGGAGGAAAAAAAAGGGGAATTGTTTTCACTTTTGCACCTATTTTATTCCCCTAGGGGCAATAGGACCGCACAAGGTAACATGTCCTTAAGTTAGCAGATCAGATTATAAACAGACAGGATGCAGCAAGAAGATGCCATCTTTACAGAGTCACTGTGCTGTAGTTGAGAGATGGAGTAGGGGGAGGAGGAAAAAAAAGATACTAATATGAATCCCTTAAAGCCATTTGTTATAAGAAAGAGACAATACATTATTTTTCTTATTTACCTAGAACAGAAGTAAGGAGCTTACATGGCAGCAAAAAGCTTTCAGTTGAAATACTGAGCAAAACTTTGTTTTGGTGAGGATAGTTACCAACAGAAAAGTGCCTCACTTAGAAAGTTTGCTGGAGCCTCCATCACCAGTATTTCAGCAGCTAGACACACACCTGTCAAGACATGAATCCTGGCCCTGTTCTGTTCTCCACAGTGGACGCCTCTATCTCCGTTGCTCACTGGCAGCAGGCATTTCATGGGCCAGCACACAGACTCAATATTAGATTTCGAGAGAAGTGTTGCGGCAGTTGCTCCTATAATTCCATTTAATGTCTTGTGTTGCATTAGTCAATAGCTACCTCATTATTTGCAGCCTCCTTGGTTTTCCATTTTATTACATTTTAATTGTCAAACAAGATTGAAAAGAAATAAATCCTGGAGCTTGGGTAATGACTTGTTTTCTCTTTCCTGAATGCTCATTGTCTGCTGAAGAATGAACCTCCCCCCACCTCCACCACCACCTGCAGAGTTAAGCTATCATTTAATCTGATAAAATTAAGTTGCTTCTGATTCTTATCCCTTAGTATTGATGCTCATCAGCTCTATGGCATATGACCCAGCTCAGAACTTCAGAGACTATTACCTGTGTCACCCCTTTTCAGGAATGCAGTTTGTAGCACTAGCTTTTGAAGAGATTCTTTGGTGACATTTTGTAAAGATAGAAATAAAGCACTAAAGAGATTTCCCTGCAGCCTGCAATGCAGGGGGTGGAGTGGGGTGCCACAGGGAATGTTGCTTGCCTGCTTCCCTGGCTCTGATTTCAGCACATGCAAGAGGCAGTCATCAAAGCAACAAAACAGAAGCAGCCAAATCACAAAGGAACAGGATCCAAATGAAAGGTGGCCGTGATTTCTTCATCAGCCCCTAGCATAAGTAGAAAATACCGGGAAAAATGCAGAACATCCTCCTGCTACTCAGAAGTGGGAAAGGAAGCTTTTGGAGGAGAAAACTTTGAACATCCTCAAGAACTCAGGTTACCATGGAATCTAAATTGTGAGCATCAGACAAGAAAGCCTGTAGTTGTCTACCAGTGGTAACAGTTATCAGCATGTTGTTTTCTTCCAAAGTTCAGCCTGCCCTCTGTTACCTTGTTTTGGAATAGGCAGCGTGATTGCAGAGCAGCCACTTATCACCTTGTTGCCCAGCTGACGGCAGGGGTTTTCATCTAGGGCCACCTGTGTTGTGGTATTTCATGACACAGACCAACAAGACAAGCACATACACAGCAGAGAAGTCTACGAGAGACCAACTAAACTGATTTGCAGAAAGTGCATGTGATTTAAACGTCCAGAAAGAAGGAAGTGAGTCCTCCCATATAGCTGTGACCATTTTTTACTGGGGATAAAAAGGTAATGTGCAATTATGGTGTTCACCTACACTGAACATAAAAATTTTAAATTTGAGTTAAAAAAGTTCACTCCCCCACCTCATTTCTATACTTTTCCTAACTACCTGTTGATTTTATTCTTAAGATACTTACCTACACAGACACAATTGCTGCTGATGTTAAGCAAAGAGCAGTAAGAGCTGAAGGGAGGGACAGGAAAATATCCCTGAGAGCAAACTGCAATTGTGAGGGATGAAACTGCCTAGTGCCAGCATATATGTGTTCTTACCTCTTGCTAGTGCCTTCCCAACAAGGTGCGTGCATCTGCACACACATACACGCACAGCTCCAGATCACAGCATTGACCAGCTGATTCTCTGAGCTGCTGTACCAGCTGTGGGCCCCACTGGAGGCTGCTCATGTGGGGATAGGACATTTTTACCATCTTCTGCAGAAACATGACTAGGCCCTAAACGAGCAAAGGATCTAGCTGTAGAGTCGTATAAAGAAACTTATCTTTCCTCCCTTCCTTTCCTTCCTTCCTCTACCTGGGATCAAACTCAAGCATTAAATTTTTAATAGAAGGACAGTTTTGTAGTGTCTCTCTCCCCTTTGATCATGGAGGAGGTTTTAAAAAATAAACCATTGGTTCCCTTCCTTTTGAAGTTGTACACAGCAGGATTGTTAGTCATAGGTAAACAGACAGATGTAGTGCTCAGTGTCAGATTTCTGCTGTCGCCATAACAACATTTAGTATGGATACTGAGCTACCATCTTTTGAAATGAGATCAACAAGTGCTGCAGAGTTGTGGGTGGGTGACATTACTTTCATTTTGAGGCTGTTGTCTCCAGCAGCAAGCCGAGAATCTGGAGAAGGACCTGTTCCTTCTGGACAAGAGGCCAGGGAGTCTCTGTGCTTCATAGAACAATTCGAAACTTTCAGCTCTGCTTGTCTCATGAGAAGCGATGGAGCTTTGGAGGCTTTGGTAATTCATTGTGCAGCTTCTAGTTCTGGGTAGTTTGCAGTGCCTGCTGTAATTGTCAAGCTATAGAAAAGCTTCTGGAAACGTTTGACTTCTCCTGTGTCTCCCATCCACCACGCCAACTCTATGGACCATCATTAAATGCAAGTGTAATGAGCTCAGTTCAAAATCTGAGTCATTTATGCATAAATATTTCTATTAGACTTTTCTTTTCTAAACATACTGTTGGTGAAATGTGGTGGCTGAAAAGTAATACAAGAAAAGTTCCCTTTTTCTCCAAAAACCATATGTTTAAACTGTGTTTTAAATAATTTCTAGGCAATTACAAGCATTATCCACTTGAATTAACAGTCCTAGCTTATCTGCAACAAGATAACACCTTTTGGGGCTCATTAAAGTCATAAATCTATCCCAGGGGCAGCTCCTTTACTGTGAAGTTCAATAATCTCCTTTCAGATTGGTTGATAAATTCTAGACTGGCAGGCAATATACATGGGTAATTAAGGACGTGGTTAAAACTGCAGAATAGTTGTTTGGAATATGTATTTTAAGGTGAGCTAAAGTGATTCCTAAATTTCTATCCCATTTGAAGAAAAACAGTAAGAGATCCCAGAGGTGTGACACTGAACGCGTCATGTCAGAAGGTGGTGGGGATTGGCAACAACCTGTACATCACCGATACTTCTATGATACTTTCTATCCAAGAATCACTTCTATGAAAAGAGTGTTTCTCTGTGCTGTATGTCGCTTCAACTCATACCTTTTAGATGGTGACAGTACAGCATAAGAGAGAGATTTAATTAGTACCACCAAAACTTTGTGGTGGACACAGAAACGAAAACTCAGTTCCTAGTTCTGGTACTTAACCAGTAATAGTGAAGCTTCAAACACGCACTTTTCACTGGTGCTGACACTAATCCTGTCCACTTTGCTATAGGATCATCTCCTCTAACTTGTCCAAACCAAAGACACCCACCCAAAAAATCCACAAGTAACAGCCTCCTCAGGTGAGCTCACCTAACGTCAAAGACTTGGAGGTGAGAATAGTTTGACATTCAAACAAGAGTTTGCTGTCAGGAAGAACAGAGGGCAAGTAGAAGTTGACCTTAATTTAGGATTTTCTTACCATACTAGTGTTGGCAACATTATGCTGAGTAGCATTGTTTCTAGTGACAAGGGTCATAGGCAGCAAAAAAGAATCCCAGTGGAATGACTTTTGGTGCTTAAATAGCAGCAAGTCACTAGGCTGGCTTGGTAGACGTAAGTGAAAAACAAAGTTTCATTTCAGAGAAGCCTATGGCCTCCAGGTGGTGCAAAAGCAAGGCTTTGAACAGGTAGATTTAGCACAAAGTTCCATGCAGAAGGTTCTGCTGCTGCCACACTTTGCCACACTATATTACTGGCCCTTTTAGCTGTTCCCCCTGGTGGCTCTTCTTCATCCTCTTTTTGCTTCCTCATAACAATTTCTTGTTGGTTATACAAGCTTCAAGATGTGATAAATTAATATGGTCTTGTGCAAATGTATTTCATCTTGTCTGTATAATGAATTCGATTGGTTAAGCATATCTACAAATCTCAGTGTTAGAATGAAAATGAATGATACCATGCTAACACAAACCTCTTCACTCCATCAGGTGCATGTTTGTTAGAGAACACTAACTTTTTCCATTGTTCATGCATCTATAGTTTTCCAATGCTTTGTAGATTATAATGAGTGTATTGATTTTCTTGAGTGCACACATACAAAACTCTGCAAGAGCTCTGCAGTGCAAAAAAAATTGCCTACTAATATCCTAGCTGGTGTGTCAAGGGCCTGCTTGTGAGCACTAATCTCTACTTAGAGCTAAAAGAAACTGAGCCTTCATTTTAAAGTATATTAGAAACATGACAGAGGCTACTAGACCAAATACACAGATGTAAATCAAATAAGTCCATCAACCGTAAAAGCCAACAGCCCGTGCTTACACCAAAGCAAACTCCAAACTTGCTAATTGAGCTATTTCTGTCTCTGGTACTATGAAAACTTGGAGGAATCATGAGCCTCAGAGCAAGAGCTTTGGAACAGAACAACAAAGCAGTGTATTTGTGCATCCCAGTACACAGCCTTTGATCAGAATAATCTCCTGAAACATCAAAATCCTTTGGTCCAATGGCCTACATAATGCAGTAGTGTAACTGCCAGTGCACCTAAGTATAACAGTTGTTTGTAACTTTAATCGCATGGACATCATCTGCTTTCATTAGAGGTTTTTTTAGGCTGTATCTTACCACACATGACTTGGAAACTTTTAAAAGGGGAGATAAGGGTGCTTGCTGGCCTTTAATTTGGTGAATGTGAAAGTTAAATGCAGTGCCAGAGCAAGGTGAGAAGTCACAGTGCAGAAGGACAGCAATGCAACTAGAGGGAGATGCTATTTGCCAGGTTAACTAGAAGACTTAGCTCATATTGCAGAGGGTAACATCCATACCACTCAATCTATCATAGCAAAAGGAGGGAGAAATACAGAAACAGAAATTTAAACTGCTTTTATACTTGCAAATACTAAAGTGGACTTTATTGGCCTGGACCTGAACAGTTTTGTGCTTCATGGAATACAAACTCTGTAGTTTGGGGGCTCTTGATTACTAGTTGCAGAGTTCGTTACAAGCATTATCATCTCACTGCAAAACAATTCAAAGAGGACAGATAGATAAAGGTAAATTCCAAACATAAAAACAAAGAATCAGAACAAAGACAACAAATAAAGCCCTAAGAAAGGATGGCAAAGATTGCAGAAGACAGACAAAACCCTGAGATTCCAAGACTGGCTGAGACTGTCACAGGTCTTTCATCACACTGATCACGGTGTTCATCTATACCCCTGGCACTGCTAGGAAAACACCCACCAGAGATTTCTTATGGATCTGATGGTGTAAACAATTACATCTTCTGCTTGAGTGCTTGTGGAAGAGGCAGTTTTATGTTAGCACTCCATACTTCAAGCAATGAAAAACCCATAATAGAGCAGAATACCTCACGCCTCCGTTCTGACATGAAGACAGTGCTTTTAAAACATGTACTCAATATGCTGTTAATCAGTGCTTCGCATTTATGTGTCATAGCAGTGAGCTATATTTAGCCCCTTTTCTCATGACCCTGTCTGTAGCTTTCCCCAGGACTTTTTCAACATCTCACACTTAAAAAGAACAGGACACCTGTGTCTGCCTGTCCATTCACTGAAGGGTAACCTGATCACTAATGAGACAGTCTAGAGTTTCAGGATGATGTGTTCTCCTCCCTTCACTTCTCTCCCTCAATGGCTCACTGACTGTTCCTGAATAAAGTAACTTAATAGGCTTGCTTTCCTAAGCATCTCAGACACGGCTATAGCCCTGTCCGGGGGGCGGGGGAGGAGAGTGGGGAGGTGGGCAGGCAGGAAGAGATTGAACGTCCCCCAGCAGACATAGGATGTGAAAACAGATCTCCTACTTGCCCTGCTTATGTCACATCGTCTCAGTTCTGACATTTTAAACTCAGTGGCCAGACCTGCATTTTCTGAAGGGACTAGAATCTGCTATCTAAGTTCTGAAAAATGTAACTACTGGCCTCCTGGGAAGACCAATATTTCTTCTGGAATCCAACAAAACTTTGATATGAGCTAGAGGCAAAGTTGCACAGGTGAGATTTCTGACCAAGGGAACATGCACCAACTCAGTAAAGGTAGTTTCTAGAATATCAAGTGAAACATTGCAGTTCAATATCTGTTTTTCTTGCATATTCAAGACTTCAATCAATTTTTATCCATCACAGAAATTCAATAAGAGCTTCAGAACTGATCCTTCATCAGATTAGAGGGCTGAAGTCAATGTAAACAATAACCTATTTTCTGTGGCCAGTGAACTAGCACTCGTTTGTCTCAGAGCCTACTATGGACAAACATTTGAAAACACTGTAGTATTATTTTGCCCAGCACTTGCAGTCCTGCTTTAAGCACTTTAGTCAACATCCGATCGTAAGTCTCCAACACCATGAAGCAATGTTTAAGGATCACTCAGTTGAATAATATTGTATTAAAAATGAAGTCTAGATATCTTTAAATATATTAAAAGATAAAGTCCCTGAACCTGTAGTAAACAAGTACCAAAAGATTTTACATGAAAACAAACATTAAGAAGATATCTCTTGTCTTTACATACTTAACTGTATGATTCTGAATTCATGCATTTGTAGCATCATATTTAGAAGATATTACAATTGGCTTAAGAAATAAAAGCGGCACCTTGCTTAGTAGTGAAGAAATTAATTTGAGGTGAAAGTCTTGTTCTGTCATGATTGCTTTCTCTCTGAAGTTCATGTACCCTTACTCAGAGCACAAATTAGTCTTGTGAGAAGCACTTGAAAAAACCCTTCCAATCCTTCAATGACTTTTGAAGGACCCAAGTCTGATTTCTCTCTCTCAGCTTTTACTTCCATTTCTCATTGTTGACCAGCTCAGTGAAACCAGAATCAATTCTCAAAGATGAGTCTTCAGTAGAGCAGAGTAGGAAGAAACCCACATCACTGGTGCGATCTGCTCCCCTAGTATTTAGAAGGTGCAAGTACAGAGGTTCCTCACAGCTCTTGGTTCACTCACATGGTGCACTCCGAGTCATCTCCTGTTGGTATCTGTGTGCTCTGTACTACAGACAGAGCTATGCACACTGCTTCCACTAAATAAATAAATAAATCAGACAACTCATCTGATCTTATTTGTGCTGTTAGAAGCCAAGCTGAAGAATCCAGACGTATAATTTCAAAGAAACTTACAATTTCCTCAAACTTCAAGATAAATATAAGCGTGTGCTTGTCCACTCAGCCATCAACACAAAAGAATTTCAGTATTGAAAAGTATTGAGCCACTTGAATGCTAAGAATTGTTTTGCTTGGTATAATGCCAAGGCTGACATTGGCACATACATGCTCTTTTCATTAAGAGGGAGAAAATGCATCTAAACAGCAAGGAAAGCAGATCTGACTTTGCAACACTTTCCAAGATACCATCCACTTGCCTAATCTAAATAAGGTTTTATCAAGATCCTAAAAAAAGAAAACCCGCCACGACAGAAAGGGACAAAGGAAAGAGCTCAGTGCTCCGTCATCACGCTTCGGATGCTGTCTGGAGTCCTGAGCTGGCTGAGGGTGTTGCAGCCCCTAGTTAAGCATTCCCAGTGACAGAGACAATTGCTGAGATTTGAAGTCAAGGGTGTCCTCTGAGATTGTTGAGAAGATAATTCAGCGCTGACTCATTCAACAGGCTTCACAGGCCTTTCAGAATACTTTTTTATAGATTATCTGTCTTCAGGAGTGAGGAAAAATAATTAAAGCGACATCAAGGAAGTCAGGCAATTTTACCTCTCACTTTTCTTGAACTACAGGAAGAAAGGGCAGTCTGAGAAATCAGCATGCACACAAAAGTAAAAGCAGACTGCTTAGAGAGGTTCCCTTCATTGAGCTTTTTTGAAAGCTTTCATAGCTTCACAAGAGAGATCTCTTAATTTTGCACTTCCATCAGATGAGTGTTGGCTAGTGCAGAGATCTTGCTGACTTTATACTGCAGCTTATAAGGCACAGCACAGCACTTAGTTTCCAACCAAAGGATCAAACACAGTTTACCCAAACAGACAGTTTGAAATAGAATGAGTTATGGCTCAAATGGTTCCCTCAACAGTGATAACAGAAACCTAGAGCATCTGCAGTCAATGTTGAACACATTGATCACATGCCAAAGCAAACCTTATTAACAGCCTTATGCTGCTACTCCTCACTCCAGTCCAGACAGGGGTAAAGGCTCCAACAATAACCTACCAGTGTTAGTGAAATATACATCACTCTTGGTCCCATTTTTCCTCTTTGAATATCAAGTTCTTTTATGCAAAGAGGAAACAAGCAGGACTTTGGAGTAAACAAGAGAAAACTTGGAGTCTGCTCTCGTTTGCAATACAGTCCCATATATCTAGAAGGTTCCTCTTCACTAACACAGATTATGCAATTTGTATTTTCCATGTTAAACATCTATACTTCAATACTCAGTGTTCTGTATTACAAAGATGCATATCCTACTTCTTGCTAACACAATGAATATTTGTATTCCAGTAGCAACTAGTTATAGGTTTTATGAATATGAAGAGTAAAAAATAGGATACTTATGTTTCTTGTTAAGACAGTTAAAAAGTTAATATATTCTTCCTGTTAAATCAGGTAAACCATAACGCCAGCAGCAGTGTAACACAGACGGTACCTGTTAGAGATCACTGATTCAAAAGCTTTTATAGCTCAGTTATGCATTATGTATGTGCTAAGTGACTTCCTCTTCCAGGTTAATCAAGTGTTTGGACCACAAATACCCTTTATTCTCATATTGCTGAAAATAAGTACTGAAAACAAGCACAAAGAAATTTCATATAAAAATTACATAGCTGAAAATAGTAATCAGCATTAATCCACTTAATCATTGAGTACCGCAATTCTGTAGTAGAAACCAGCTAATATTCAGTGGTCATGTAAACATTTTCCAGAGAGCTAGAAATGTGCTCAAAGTGCATCAGCTTCTGAAGAGAGAGGTCAGTAAAAGCATCTCTTCATAAGGGCTGCCTTAAAATGAAGGCTTGGGTGTTGTGGCTTTGCTAGCAGTTAACTGCGTTTCTATCTTTCCACCAGAAAGCCCTGTCCTAGATTCATTATCAGTATCTCTCAGTGTATCCCTAACAGAGCTTTGGCACAAGATCCGTAGCCCAGATGCAGATATTTTCAGGGAATGGTTCTTCTGGCAACCCAGCCTTTCCTTCTACAGCCCCTTTCCAGCCCTGTACAGGCTGGAGCTACAGCCTCTCTCAACCCTTACTAGCAAAGACCTTGCTCCATTTGTTTCCTCTATCTTCTAATCTCTGTTCACAGTTAGATGATCACAGAGGTAGCCATGTATTACTCAGCTGAAGCAGAATTTCTAGTGAGAGAATTCAGACACAGCTCTTCCTGTTCTGAAGATCATACCCTTTTGATAGTAAGTGTTCATACAGATGCAATAAATCCAGAATATATTCCATGGAAACATAAAGGTAACTATTATTCTTTAGGAAACTATACTTCAGAGTTATTAAGAGCACATTATGCTGTGGGTACAATTCTTATTAAACGTGTTTTCTCCAAAATAAAAAAAAATAATACCTTACTCGTTAAGTTTCAATTGGTTTTCTTTTAGCCTTATTCTTTCTAGGAATTATTTCATTGAAAAGGGTTATACAGGACTGTATCCTCTTGCTACCAGTACTGTATTTCATAAATCACACTCATAATTAAGCAGCATAAAAGGTTCAACACCTTTGGCCTCTGTGGCTTACAATTTGAAGTCTTGCAATGACAGCTGATGTGGGATGGGGAGGGTCGTGGATTTTGTCCTTTCCTCTCTCAAAGTATGCCTTATGGCATGATCACACCTCAGAGCAGGGCAGATTCCAAAACTAGGCTACTTTAAACTATCTGCATTGAAGTGTTCTTTACTATGATTAAAATGTGTGCTTATGTCCAAAAAACACTTACGTTTGAGTGAGGGAGCTGAAGTACCATGGGTCATTGCCCTGTTGCTCACCAGCACTGGCAGCGGATACCTCTGCACGCTCTGGGATATGATACACTTCAGAAGTCTCCAAATTACCAGTTTTCACTGGATTCTCACCAGAAATCTTTAAAGCTGCATGGAAGAGAGAATGGGCCAAGGTCACATTTACTAGAAACCTAGAAAAAGAAAGGACTAAATTCCCATTTTGCTTCTCCGATTTTATGTTAACCCATAATTGCAGAGCTTCATTTCCTGCCTATAAATTGAAAAGCTCATTGCAATACATTTTTGCAAGCATAATCACATACTCATGTAATCCCATCCTTACTGTATTTTATACTGTGCATTAAATTAGTTGCATTAGAAAACAAACTCTATGGTTGTTAGTTGTTAACACATTTAGGAAATAAAATCAAGCTTAAAACCATTGCTAAGGCATCTGACACAAATCTCAAAGCAGATCTTAATACAAATCTCTGTCGTGTACCCTGTTCTGTAGTTCCTTATTACCTCTTTGGGTAGGAGAGGGGGTTTGTGCCAATTTGCTTACACTGGCAACAGCTTCTAATGGAGTTGTGCACCCCTCAGAGTGTTTTGCATGCACCTTGGTAAATGCGTGTGGGAAGCAGAGTGTGTGTGTAGTTCCAAGGATGACTGTCTTCTTTTCACCCTAGAACAGCAGGGACTGCCAAGGTACTCTGCACATTAAGAATCCTCATCTGCAGGCATTTTGGGTCTACAGACTGTGCAATGTTAAGACCACAAAGTTCTAGTCACTGCTCTTAAACGCGAAAAAATAAGTCTCTAGTTACTGATGCAACTGCCTGGTCAGTTAAGGAAGAAAGGACACAGAATTTCTGAAATTCTAGTCTAAATTTCAAAAAGAAAACACACTCCCTGTGGTCTGGCAAACTTCAAAAAATGCCTGACTACCAAAACAGTTTGAAGGAAGTGAAGGAATGTGGAGATCATACATACAGAATGCAGGTAAAGCCTTGAATACATATTCAGCTTCAATAGATGATAATCTCTATTCCTCCACCAGCAGCACCTGTCTCAGGCGTGATCTTAGTTTCTGCTGAAACACATACTCAGGCAAGAATATTTGTTCCTCACTGCCCCAGTATATGCAGTTGTCTCCCTCAAACCTCAGACCAATACTTTTATTCACATTATTTCAAAATTTCACTCCATTGTTTCCTGCTATGCAAGACAGGTGTAACCACTAGAAGAGGGGCCTGAACTTCTGGGTCTTACATAGTCTAGTTAGGTTCCCCTGTAGTTTTTGGCTTGTCTTCTCGGTCTAAGTGAGTTTATGGACACATTCTTCACTGACAGACACGTCTCCTTTTTTTTACCTCTGATATGACTAATATAAAATGATAGAGTACTAACAAACTTACAAGAGTGGTTAGTGTTCTCCAAGCTAGCCAATGGCAAGATGCATTGCTTAAATCAATTTGTACAACACTCAAAGGTGGAGAGGGTAGGGAAGTGAGAAAAGTGGCAGTTATCTTGATACTATTTGCTTCTCCATCATGAGAGAATCAATTACGTCTTTGTTCCTAGGTCTGTGCAATTCTTCATAACTTGAACCATTATTAGAGCTTTATGACAGACAAAAAGAAAAAAAGCAAACCATAATACTCTACATGACATAAGCCATGACCCAACAGATGAGTTTAGATCCCTCTGGGATCCATGCAAACACTTTCTACAAATTTCACAGGCTAACACTGCCAGAAGCACAATTGTCTTTCGAACAAAAAACAGTCTCCTGGGTGAAAACAAGGCTTCGCTCAATGATTTTATTTTTTTTAACTCTCCTTAGGAAAAAAAATCTATAAAACAAATAGTGTAATATTTCTTTAAAAGGCAGTTTGATAAATTGTTTATTCTAATTATTTAAAAATTGAAAATCTTTAAGTTGCAACTACAATTAGTGCAGGACCCCTGCAATCATAAGATAGCTTAGGAAGCAGGAATTCATAACAAAGCATTCATTTCAACTGATAATTGCTGCAAGTCATTTCTTTTCACATCCAGCCTTTCACCATTGTGTTCCTAATATCCAACAACCCAAGAAGTAGAGTTTATTGTGTACATTTTGAACAGGTAAACTAGGGCAAGGAAACCACAGTGCCTCACACGCTGAACCAATGCACCAACTACCAAGTTTTGGGAGGAGAGGGGATAGGGAGTTGCTCTGGACTACTAGACCAAATCAGAGGAAGAGATAATACGTGAGAGCAGGCTGAAGGACCCACACCAGTAATTAATTGTTCTATACTAACCAGTTGTCAGTTGGTTAGCAACACGCAGCTTCCTGAAACACAATTCTGCTGATTACACTGCTGCTGACCAGAGTCTCAGAGCTGAAGCCTCCCACCTATGGTCACGCTGCACCTCTTCCAGGAGCCTCCACCCTTTGTGCTACCAAGCACAAGCATCTCACTTTTTCCATAGCCACTTGCAGGAACTCCAAAGAAGGGCTCTTCAGGGCTCAGTCTCCCCCAGGTTGTCTCAGGCACAGAAACCTATCATCCCAACATCTAGCCCTAAATAAGAGGCCACAAGTTAGCACCACAAGACACTGGAAGATACTAGAGCAGGAGCACATGGGAATGTCACACCAGCAGCTGGACCTCTGGAAGCTGCAGCCCTTAGCTCTGTTGAGTTTGGCAGCCTCAGGAGAGCCCCACAACTCCATCCCAAAATGCTTACATGGATTAAGTAGTTCATCACTACCCCTCAAAGAGCCTAAAGGTGAACTTAAGCCAACAAAATGCTGCCAGAGAACAGTAGTCTTGAGAGCTGCAATCAGTTCACTCTACTATACATGCCACCTGGCTGAAGCTCTGGACCACCTTTTAATTAGTATGAGGCACATGAGGAATCATAGAATCATAGAATCATAGAATGGTTAGGGCTGGAAGGGACCTTCAAAGGTCATCTAGTCCAACCCCCCTGCAAGGAACAGGGATATCTCCAACTAGATCAGGTTGCTCAGGGCCTTGTCCAACCTGGCCTTGAACGTCTCCAGGGATGGAGCATCCACCACCTCTCTGGGCAACCTGTTCCAGTGTTCTACCACTCTCATAGTAAAAAATTTTTTCCTAATATCCAACCTGAACCTACCTCCCTCTATTTTAAAACCATTACCCCTTGTCCTATCATAACTGGCCCTCCTGAACAGCCTCTCCCCATCTCTCCTGTAGGCCCCCTTGAGGTACTGGAAGACCGCTATAAGGTCACCCCGGAGCCTCCTCTTCTCCAGGCTGAACAGCCCCAACTCTTTCAGCCTGTCCTCATAGGAAAGGTGCTCCAGCCCTCTTATCATCTTCGTGGCCCTCCTCTGGACCCTCTCCAACTGGTCCATGTCCTTCTTATGTTGGGGGCTCCAGAACTGGACGCAGTACTCCAAGTGAGGTCTCACAAGGGCAGAGTAGAGGGGGAGAATCACCTCCCTCGACCTGCTGGCCACACTCCTCTTGATGCAGCCCAGGACGCGGTTGGCCTTCTGGGCCGCAAGAGCACATTGCCGGCTCATATTGAGCTTCTCGTCCACCAGTACTCCCAAGTCCTTCTCCTCAGGGCTGCTCTCGATCCAATCACCACCCAGTCTGTATTTATGCCTGGGATTGCCACGACCCAGATGTAGGACCTTGCATTTGGCCTGGTTAAACTTCATGAGGTTGGTACGGGCCCACCTCTCCAGCCTGTCAAGGTCCCTCTGGATGGCATCCCTCCCTTCCAGCGTGTCAACGGCACCACACAGCTTGGTGTCATCGGCGAACTTGCTGAGGGTGCACTCCATGCCACTGTCCACGTCACCGACAAAGATGTTGAAGAGGGTCGGGCCCAACACGGACCCCTGAGGGACGCCACTCGTGACCGGTCTCCACTTGGACATCGAGCCGTTGACCACTACTCTCTGAGTGCGGCCATTGAGCCAATTCCTTATCCACCGAGTGGTCCATCCATCAAACCCATGACTCTCTAATTTAGAGAGAAGAATGTCGTGCGGGACAGTGTCAAAAGCTTTGCACAAGTCCAGGTAGATGACATCCATTGGTCGACCCTTGTCCACCGATGCTGTCACCCCATCGTAAAAGGCCACCAAGTTGGTCAGGCACGATCTGCCTTTGGTGAAGCCATGTTGGCTGTCACCCACCACCTCCTTGCTCTCCATGTGCCTTAGCATGGTTCCCAGGAGAATCTGCTCCATGACCTTGCCAGGCACAGAGGTGAGGCTGACCGGTCTGTAGTTGCCCGGGTCCTCCTTGTTCCCCTTTTTAAAAATGGGGGTTATGTTCCCTCTCTTCCAGTCATCGGGGACCTCGCCAGACCGCCACGACTTCTCGAATACAATGGCCAGTGGCTTGGCAACTTCATCCGCCAGTTCCTTCAGGACCCGCGGATGGATCTCATCAGGTCCCATGGACTTGTGCACCTTCAAGTTCCTCAGATGTTCTCGAACCTGGTCTTCAAGTACAGTGGGCGGTGGTTCATCCTCACAGTCCCTGCTAGTTCTTTCCACAGCTTGGGTGGTAAGACAAGAGGCTTTACCATTGAAGACTGAGGCAAAAAATTCATTAAGTACCTCAGCCTTCTCTATGTCCCGGGTAACCAGAGCACCAGTATCCTTCCGGAGGGGGCCTACATTCTCTTTGGACTTCCTTTTGTCCCCTACATACCTATAGAAGCATTTCTTGTTGCTTTTTATATCCCTTGCCAAATTCAATTCCTTCAGGGCTTTAGCCTTCCTCACTTGATCCCTGGTCACTCTTACAGCTTCTCTGTATTCCTCCCAGGCTATCTGTCTCCGCTTCCACCCTCTGTAGGCTAACCTCTTCATTTTCAGTTGGTCCAGGAGCTCCTTGCTCATCCACGCTGGCCTCCTGGTCTTTTTGCCCGACTTGTTCTTCGTCGGGATGCACCTCTGCTGAGCTTGGAGAAGGTGCTCCTTGAATGTGGACCAACTTTCCTGGGCCCCTTGTCCCTCCAGGGCCACCTCCCACGGCACTTTGCCCATCAGGTGCTTCAAGAGGCCGAAGTCCGCCTTCTTGAAGTCTAGGGTACAGAGCTTGCTGAATGGTTTCCTTGCTGCCCCATGGATCTTGAACTCCACTGTGTCGTGGTCACTGCAGCCAAGGCTGTCCTTAAGTTTCACCTCACCCACCAGTCCCTCCCTGTTGGTGAGCACAAGGTCGAGCATGGCACCCCTCCTTGTCGGCTCCTCTATCATCTGCAGGAGGAAGTTGTCATCCACGCATTCCAGGAACCTCCTGGACTGCCTGTGCCCTGCTGTATTGTCTCTCCAACAGATGTCAGGGTGGTTGAAGTCCCCCATGAGGACCAGGGCTTGTGACCGCGAGGCTGCTCCTATCTGGCTATAAAGCGCCTCATCTGCTCTGTCCTCCTGGCCAGGTGGCCTGTAACAGACCCCTACCGTAACATCCCCTATCCGTCTCCGTCCTCTAATCTTGACCCATAAGCTCTCTGTCAGCTCCTCCTCCGACCCCAGGCGAAGCTCCACGCATTCCAGCCGGTTGCTGACATAGAGAGCGACACCCCCTCCTCGTCTCCCCTTCCTGTCCTTTCTAAAAAGCTTATACCCCTCCATGTTGACACTCCAGTCATAGGAGTCGTCCCACCACGTCTCCGTGATGCCAATAAGGTCGTAGCCCTGCTCATGTGCACGCATCTCCAGCTCATCCTGTTTATTTCCCATGCTGCGTGCGTTGGTGTACAGACACTTCAGCTGGGCCTCCGACAAAGCCGACTCGCTGGCTGGAGCGACAGGGGTTCTCTTGGACGGCAGTGTAAGTTCGTTTGAACATACCTGCGATCCTTCCCCAGCCTCTGGACCCTAGATTTTGTAAGTCACAGCCTCAAGGTCCTGTGATACACAGAGTATCAGACATGCACATCAGTGTCCTTATACCACTATGAAGTACTTTGCTGTTGCATAGGACCATTGATCTCCCAAACATGAGTGGGAGACAAAAGAGACAAAGACTGAATGGGCTGCATCCCTTGTCCTCTCTATTGCACATCAGTACTCCTGGCCACCCATCACTTGGGCAACTCCCTCTCAATGCTTACAGTATATGGATGTGAAGACATAAGCAATATACACGTATTTGAGAGGACATGAGTGAGCAAGATCAGCTTTGCTTAAAATAAGATCACTTGCCCCTTCCATAAGATCCCACAATGAGCCCTGTTACATTCATTGCCTACATGCAGATCTCATATGAGCCTGTCTCATTTTTCACCCTTCTCCCAGATCGCTTTCCTACCTTTCCCATCCAACAGCCTTCCCTCACTACTCTCCAAGCAGCTACTTTCCACCACCCTCACAGCTAACTCCCCAGAACAACCAACACCTCCACTCACTTGTGCCTAGAGCTCCTTTTTAGAGCAGTTGTGCCTAATTGGCAATTTGGGCAAGAGAAGGAAGAAAATTTCTTTTAACCCTTTACAGGTGGCTACAGGGGAAAGAAAAGGGAGCTTGCATTTCCACATGGGTTACTATGTGCCAGACTTGAGCTGTTAACTGTAATTGAATTGTTACGTGGGCTGGTGTGAGTGCTGGGCTAAAGCACACTGAAGGCAGGAGAACTTCTCTGTGGGCTGATGTGGCAGTACAGTCTTCAGGCCAACTACTCCCCCTTTTTTTTAAATAAACGTTGCAAAATCAAACGAGGGCAAAGAACTGTTGTGAAATAATTCAAGGGCTGGAAGAAATTCCCCATGGTCAAAGGCTTTAGGAGGTAGTTCATTTATTTTGTCAACACAGAGCTTGAGAGGAATATTCAGTACAGTACATAGCTGTCTGCACGGAAATTAAAAAAAAAATCCAGTATTAATGATCTCTGTAATCCAGAAGTATAAAAAAATTCAAACGAGAAGGCTCATGTTTTAATTTTATGTGAAAAGTAATTTTCAAGAAACCACCCACCAAGAAAATTAACTTATTCCTTTTTTCAATTTTCATCTTCATTATTTCATGTTATAATTTGGTAGCACTTTCTTTTTTTTTATTCATATAAAAATCAGTATAACTCTATGCCATCAATAAAAATTACTATCTTAAAATTATAAATGTTAGGATACTTATATGGTAAAAATCTATTAAACACAGAAAAATGAGGCTAGTGTGTGACTCCTGGTTACTTGACTATTGATTATGACTTTGGCAGAAACCTAATTTTGAATATCTTTTCTAGAAAGGACTATGAGTTTCTAAAGAGATTTTAGGACTGAGAGGCAGGAGAAGGCTAGAGATAAGCTGCTTCTCAGAGGAAATACAGGCAAAGTGATGTACTTTCCATTTCGGATGTTAATCAATTTATGGGAGATTCCTAGAGAATTTGATGAAAAAGTTAGTGGGTTTTCTACCTCTCAGATCTCTTTAGAAAGTTTACTGAATATCCATGGGCAACTTAAATCATCCTTCCAGCTGTATTTTTAAATTGGTGTTCTTGAAATAGCTCTAAAGTACTCTGTATTAACTTCTGTAGTTATGACCATAGTTTCTTAAGCAGTCTACTGGTTTCCTCTTTATTAAACCCTGTAAAGGTTTTTCCAAGAGAGGTTAACTGTGGCAGAAATCATATCAAATTTTGCATAATTCTACATAATTTTACAATGCGCAGGTGACACCGGGGTGGTGATGTGCCTCGACTGAACACATCCGTGGTGAGCCCCGGCCTCTGGCACAGCCAAGCAGAAGACACAACTGGGTGGAGAGCAGTGCAGATATCTTCTAGGACATATGCCAGTGTGCTTCTGTCTTTGAAATGAAGTCGTGAGCATGGGGATGTGGCTGGGTCATAGGCCTGGGTGCTTGGAAAAGCTGGGAGATCATCAGGTTAGAAATGGACGTTTCAAGTACCATCTCCTTTCTAACACAGCACCAAGGAGCTGTATCTGAAGGTCCTTTCCTGCCTTCACACAAGATTTTGTGTGTTACTTTGCAGGGAGCATGAGAAAAGTTTAATGGGGAGTTCAACGGGCATGTTTTTGGGTGCTCCTAGCTCCTCCCTGGCTCCTAAATCCAACAAACTCCATCCAAGTGAATGCACTTGCCAGAGAACACAGCTGTCACCTCAGCGAGCCAGCCTTTGCTCCCAGCAGGGGATGCCATGGGTGCCAACACTATCGATGTTCATCTCGGTGTGACACTGTGTCCAGGAGCTGTCACAGAGACACAGAAGCAAAAATACTGCATGTCTCCACACCACCCTGGGCATGTCCTTGATCTGCCTTTCCGTGCTCTGTTCGGCCAACCACCTGGCTCATAACCTGTTGTTTTGTAACAAAATCAGTAAAATGGTACCTATGGTAAGTAACAGACCAGCTCTGCCTCCTGGAGGTGTTTTGCCTTTGCAGAGGACTGCCTTTGTCAGCTCTTGGGGAAATGACAACGGGCGAGGTGGGAGCATACGTGCAATGCTGTTAAAACCTAACAGAGAGCAGTGGGGGAGTGGCAGAGGAAGACATCCATACACTCTGAAGCCTGGGATTTAGTTACTGATTTGTAACTTCTATGTATGCTTCTATGTTAGTTAAAATTTTAGTAATAATATTGTCCATCCACTTTTAAAATTCATACCGCAGTACTTGCCTCAGTGACCTCCTGCAGCAGCAGGATCCATGAACTAATGAAAAACTGCATAAGGAAACATCAAACACACACAAAAATGCCCCTTTTGGACTGAGGATGCAAGAAGACAGGGCTGCGACAGCGTTGCAGGTTCACAAGGGGTTCAGGCTGACATGTTTGAGCTTGAAGCAATAACTACAAAGTTGTAGCTGTCTTAGTGGGAGGCGAGTGAGACCACTTTTGGTGTTCAGTTTCCATAACACACAACCTGGTGGCTGAAGGAAAGGCCCTGTCAACCCCAGCTCTGAAGAACAACTTGCATCTCTGTCAGTCTGTTTTTTTCTGGAGAGGGCAGGAGACACTTTTATACCTCTGTGACTTTATACCTCTGCACTGTGGTTACCAGGTTCTCCATCAACCAAGCAGTGACAGGAGAGTAAAAATGATTAATGAAACAAATTCTCTTTTTTTTTATCTCAAAATGAAGTTCTGGATTTAGGCATGTTTCTATAGTAACAATAATGTCTTCAGAAGACTTTGTTGGTTTATCTCCTGGATTAATTCTATGGAGTCTTACAATATTTGGAATTTAAAGCATCTTTCTGCTCCACAGAAAGCAGATCATTGTTTCCCTCATAAAGAACAACACGAATTAAAGAACATTTTGACTGACATTTAATATTACTAAAATAGGACATTTTTACAATTCTATAATATCAATAAACATCCCAAATCAGCCCTCCTTGCCTGAAAATAACCAAACATGAGAGGAATTATCTCTGAAATATGCCTATAATAATGAGGGGGAGTGGTCTTTTTAATTTAGTAGAGTAACATCTCATGATAAGAAAAAAAGAAAAAATGTTTTTTTCCAAAAAGCAATCACTTTAGTTTATAATTAAAATGTTCTGTACATTCTAGAATACCATATATTATCTTTTTCATGGGATGCAGGTTTTGACAATCATTCTTCTTGTTTGCAGATGCATTTGTACAGACATTTAGGAGCATGTGGTTTTTTTTGTCAACATGATACACAAACTGCTTGGATTTCCAGAAACACTTTGACATTCATTTGCATTGCCCTGACAACAGAAAATCACACAATGCTGTTCCTTCACACTGGCTGTTTTCAAAGGGCCCTCCACACTTTCAGAAAGGATCAATGTGTTTCAGAGTCAGTATTTGCATTGTGCTAAAATGACTCTGTAGAGCAGAGGGTTAATTCTTTCAATTTCTTTTGTTATATTTCAAAAGAATACAGATTTATTTTTCTAAATATGAGCTCCATGCCTTTTCTCCCTGTCTTGAGAGATCTTTAGGGCAGAAAGTGCACTAAATCATCCTGCTTTTAGGTGAGTTGTATGCTAAGGCTCCCTCCAGTACTTTTGACTATGAACATCAAGGGTCAGTACTGTTTACCTAACCAAAATTTATGAGTTCGACCTATATGACACCCTTTGCCGTGTCAGGGCAAGGCTGGTACATGTCAGGGCCCTCTGGACTGGCCCTGAGAATACAAGTAGGATAGGCTCCTTAAAACCTGTAGTGTTTTGAAGTGTTTTAGCCATGAAAAAAAAAAAAAAATAAATAAAACCCCCTATTCTAAAAGATGCTGGAAACTATTCTGACCTTTATTTTAAAAGCTTTATGGAATCTGGACATGGTCCTGGGCATGACTTAGCTCACCCTGTTTGAGCAGGGAGGTTGGACTTGGTGATGTCCAGAGGCGCCTTCCAGCCTCAACTTTTCTGTGATCAGGGGGTCTTATTTTCTGCCTTGCCAGCTTTTCTCCACAGCCGTGTTCCCAGGCATCTCAAAGCTGTAAGACCGGGCGAGACTTCTTGTTACACATGCTCATTTTGTGCAATGCTGGCCACGGGGGACAGGAGCTTGTCAGCTCGCAGGGAGGCAAGGAGAGACACATAAAGACATTAAAGAGGATGTGCAGAAGTCACCAGGGAAAACACAACTCTTCTCATTACCTGAGAGGAGGTAACAGGCAGCGTTCTGCAAGGTGAGCAGAAGAGCTCTGGCAGATGTGCTGTGCGCTGCTGAGGGACCTCACGCCTGCTCTCCAGGTGGCCCTGGGGCTGTCATCCCGTCTTCTGCTCCTGAAGGGATCTGAAAGAGACAGAGGAAAGGCTGAGGTGGCTCACTGGGTGGGTTTAGGAGGTCTGCCAGTAAGATGCAGAATCCTCTGATATCTCAGATCCCCCTAAGAAACTATTGAGCTCTTCTCTGTCTCCAGTTTTCAGTTTTACATAGCTCTTGGTTGATAGACCTAAACAGATACACACACAGGATAAACATACACGTTTTACCAACTTGAAAAAAAGTACAGTCAGACTGTTGTGTAAAACCTAGAAATATGCATTACTAAACGACCTGATGGAATATTAACACACACTCCCTTTTCATTATTACTAGTCAAGCGTATTAAACTTGTGAAGAAACACAAAGCAGTCAGAAAGGTCTAGTTTCTGAACACAAATAGCAAGCAATAATACCTGAACACAGAGAGATCCTGAACCATATAAAAGGAGCCACTACAAGTGCAATATACTCTGTAATTTTCTGTATTATGTACTCTGCAAATACTTTTGCTTATGCTCTGACAATAGTGTCAATCTGGGCAAGTAAAAACTGTCACAACGAGTGTTAAGAAACTAGTGACCTGGGAAAGTGAAAAAAAAGTAGTTCTCCGCATGGGAGCACCTGTGAATATGACAGATGTCAATGTCATGGCTTCATACACAAGAGGCCAGATATCGTTGCAGGGATGATCTTGCAGCCATACAAACTTGGGAATAACTCTGTGTAGGATAACTTGGAATGTTTTTTTGTACTAAATTGGTCCTGGGTTTAAGTATTTTTCCCTGTAGAATTTTCAGGATAAAGTTCAGAGACTGCCAATCACACTCATGTCACCTCACAGAAAACAGAACTTCTGCCATGATTTCAATTATTATTTCCAAATATATCCAGTCATCTATGTACTGCTTGTTTCTAAGCTGGCAATGTGGAAGACTTCAGTCTAGTAAACTATCGTCTTCCTTTCAGATCCACACTTCTGGTATTTGAACCCAGGTACGACAGTTGTAAACTGTTACAAAGACTGAAGCCTGTTTATTCATAGAGTTTGAGCAGTATGTCCCAAGGCTTTGGATTTTCCTGCTTCAGCCTCTTTCGTGCTCATAAAATAGGCTGAAGAATTACATTTCTTCTCAGCTTTTTCTCTGAATTGGAGTATGGGTGAAATTTTCTCATTTCCTAAAAGAAAATACTATAGAAGGTGTGTGTTATTTTTCTATATGTGACAAACATCACTATAGCTATATTTTACTTTGAATAGCAAAAGTAAGTTAGACAAGTGGAGGGATGACTTTGCAATGACTGTGCATAATGTGGTATTCATACTGGTATGCGTAGAAAGCTGAAGTATCAGTAAAATCCTGGCAAATAGGCAGAGATTGAAATTCTTCCTGAGAAAATAGTCTATTTTTATTTGAAGACTGTTCTTTGCTTTTACTAATGTTCATAAGAGTATTTAAGCATTTGCTGTTCTATAGACATGTTCTCTATCTTATCTGTCAAGTTCTCCTTACTGCCTGAAATAAAACCAGTGCTCTCCAAATGGATGGGTTGTGATTAGGTGTGCAAACCAAGACAAAGTGCTAATAATATCTTTTAAAATATTTCTACACATTTCTAGAGGATGAATCAGAATTGATGTGGGCAACAAAAATCTTTTTATGCAGTGTGCTCACTTCTGCTGAGACCAAATGCTGGCTACTTCAGCCAGGAGAGTCCTGCTTTTCAGCACTTCTTTTCTACAGATCTATTTGCAACCTTGTGAAAAGTTATGTTTTTTCCCTCAAGACTATCCTAGCTGAGTGTTGGGTCAAGCAAACGCTTTGGGAAGGTATCCCAGCTGCTCTCCAAATAGTGAACACCCCAGCCCGCTTTCTCCTGAAATCTGTTGGGATCTCGCTTTGAGTCTGGCTCGATCTAGCTGAATTCTCCCCAGCCTCTGAGGGAGCAGTAAGCTAAGCTATTCTGCCTGTTTTAAGGCATTAGAAAGCAAAACACTGAGGGTTTTATGCCATGAAGCAAACCAGTTCCAAAGTACATGACCAGCTCAAGGGTTTTGAACTGCCAATATCACATGTGAAATAAAGGACTGTGCTGCCTTTCTGTTCCCCGTGTCATTTTAATATAACTCTTCCTTGTCACAAGACTTTTCATGAAAACAACCCTTTATTCAAATAGCATTATCTGAGGGAGGATGAAGCTAAAGAGCTGTGACAGACCGAAGTAAAAAATAAAAAAAATGTCAAATTATCAAAAGGAGTCTTGTGTGACTCATTCAGTTGTTTTATGCCTGTATAAGCCCATACTTGCATCACGTTTTCATTGATTTTCATAATACAAAAATAATACTTAATTTTGAATGCAATATGTTCTGCATAAAGACAGAAAGATATTTAAAAGTATAATGGTAATCATCTGCCTATAGCGCAGAATATGATACCTGGATGCATTTTATTGCTTTTCTTCATGGTACTCTCTGAAGCAGCAGAAGAAATTTGGAGACATAGTAAATCCTCTAAGCAAGAAACAGAATAGACAAAGCAGTTGCATATCCCAGACAGAGCAGGTTTCATTTTTCGATTAAGCACAATGTAGTTCATTTTTGGACTACTTATAAGGCAGTGACTGTTCGGTGTGGAAAGGTGAGACATTGCACTTAAAATGATTATACCCCAGAGAGCGTGTAAGAATAGAGAGTCGCACAGGAAAGTGTTTGGAAATTAGGAGGTGGGAGAATTAACATTGTCTTTACAGCTTTACCGTGGTGTGCTTATGTGCACACTCTCTTGTGGGCTGCGGCACGTGTTCATAGGCAGCGCTCTGCACAGGACCTTCCTCCTTCAGATCACAGGATGGAGCTGCTCACGGAGTGAATCAAGGCTGCGTAAGGAAAAGGACAGAAAACAACCCCCGTGCCTGTGGTAGGAACTGGAAAGCACACGGTGGGATGAGTCAGAAGGGATGAGCTCATGGTTAAGGCACATCAGTGCTGCCCAGGATACAATTCCTCTACCACTGCCTCAGCCACAGACAACTCCGTGAAGTGCCACGAGTCGCCCAGTGTAACTCTTCGCACCCGCTGATCCGCTGCACGTGATGGGATCCAGGGGTCGAGTTGTCCAAGTGCTGAGCTGCAAATGGTGTCAGCACCCACAGTGCCCAGTGCTCTCGAAACGCCAGGCCAGTCGTACTGACTGAGGCACTACTTAAAATGGGAAAAAATTTGTGTGTAGCAACGTGCAGACGTCCCTCTGTATTCATCAACGCCCTTCCGCGTGTCTCATTGGGCTGATATTGTGAACATGAAGACCACAGAGCTCATGGATTAGAGCTCTCTAATGCCACAAAAATATGAATTTCCACTTTGAAGGCACTGGTGTGGGCGACATGGAGGAGCTGCCATAGCTGCCAGCTCTTTTGTTGTGCCCAAACAGCACTTAGTGTCTTTCTAATCTGGCCTAGGACTATCCACTAGTTCATTTTCTTCAGCGTTTTCCAGCATCAGTAGCCCAGCATTCAGAGAGTGTTACCTGTGCAAGCCAAACACCAACATACAGGAAGCTTTGGCCTTGTGACGGACTGTGAATCTGTAATACTGTCCTGTTGCCTGTGGCTGCATTAATATAGTCTTTATTTTTAAATAATACTTTAGAAGATACTTTGGGGGATGATATGAGGGCTGTGCAGTAACAAATCCCAGCCAGATTTTCAAGCTACATGCTCTGTACTGCTCACCTGGCAAGCTCATGCCAGATGCTACTTCTTTTTTCATGATCCCCTGGTCCATACAAGCTCTTCTCCAACCTCCGCTGACTTCAGTGGATTTTAACTCATATTGCAGAGGGTGGGTAAGGCAGGTTTGTATAAACCGTAGGTCAAACTGGTATCTACATAAAGACAAATTACACTTAAATCTTCTTGATTAGCCTTAAGCTGACTCAGAAAGGAAAGATTATGCCTTCATATGTAGCTTTTCCTAGTACCGCATTCTCATAAGCCTTTTTCAGACTCTGATTTCTCCAGCTTTCCTGAATGTAGTCCTTCACATTTCCCAGACAGTGAGTCTTTTAAGCCAATGGGAGGCAACAATTTTATTTTAAGGACAAGAAAACAGAAGAAGATATGAAAGCTGACAAAAAACCTGGTTAAGCAGACAGATGAGAGCTCACAGTTCCTATTTATTTCTTTGGACCCAAGTACTTAATGTGAACATTGTCATTCTGCTTTAATTCAGGTAACAGAATTCATATAAATAAAAAATTGAACCGTTAAATACGAGCAACAAAAATATTTAAGAGCCCAGTTGACAATACTGTAAATAATCTTTTTGTAATAATCACAATAAATTTAGGAAATCAAGTGGTTTTGTTGTAGCAGAACAATCCTATCTCTTTCAAATCACTGAACAGTTTCAAGCCAGACTAACGTTACCAATTTATTGCTGTTGAAACTAAGTTGGCTGACCAAAATCTCTGCTGCTAGAAGCATGCACTAGCAAAGAGGCAGAGATTTAAAGCCCACATACATTGCAGCCTATGACTTGTGAAAGATGTATCAGTAGTATTCATTCATGGGAAGAGCAGAAATCTAAGCTACATCATTTATTGCACTGCAGTATGTCCATAGATTTGCTATGCTAGAGATTCTGTTTTGCTTTTAAAGTTATTCTCAATTGCAAACATGTTCATTTGATTAAAAAAATCACTATTATTTATCCTTGCAGAATATTATATGTATAATATTACTAGAAATCTTTACAGATTTACCTGACTTTTGTTTTGGAGGTTACAGATTCACCAGACAACCAGGTCCTGTGTGTTGCAAACAACTAACGCTCCTAGTAATCCATGTGCTGTGTAAGATTTTACTTCTTCAAGCTCATGCAGTGCCTTGGTTGGTTGTTCAGCATATGTTTGATAATCCTAAGAGAAAAGAGCTGTGGTATAACCAGACAAAGAGCAACAGAAAAGCCTTTTCAGACTCTTAAAATATATACAGTAGTACAAAGAGTACTCCAATGCGAGTTTCATTCCGAAATATTTATCCCTGCTTGTCTAGATCCTAAGCTGATAAACCACAGAATTTTTTTTAGTGGTTTCCTTGAACCTACCAGCCACTCAAGACTATGCCCAGTGCTGTCTCTTTGGCGTTGTTCAAGTAGCAAGTGGGATTGAAAATGCTGGTCAAAGCACGTTGCCTGGCACACGGAGCTGATCTGGGAGACTGGTGTGCTCAGAGCACTACATCTGGCAGCAGGAGATAAGACAGCCCATGGGGAAAAAGAAGCTCTTTCCACCCGGGTGTCAGAAGAGCCCTACCATGAAGGAATTGGTATTTTTCCCTAGCTCAGGTTCTGAAAAGCAAGCAGAGGTTAAGCCGGGTTTCCCCAACCAAATGCTGTCACCATGTCCCATGGTGCCCACCAGTGCAGCAATAGTTTTACTTCTCTGGATGTCCTGGTACCTGCCTGTCTGGACTACCCCACATTTCTATGGGGTGACCTCCCATGTTACCTACATTGCAGGGAGCGAGGTACCTGTTGTCATATGGTCCCATCAATATGATGTTTGCACCCAGCTGCAGCAAACTTAAAGTACGAGACTGCAAAGTGCAGCTGTAATTATGACTCAAGGGGACAGATTTTTCCGGATGCATCCTTTACATTACAAGCACACCTGGAATTTGATCTACCAGACACAAAATGGCCACTGTTAACAGCTTGTAGCTAATCTAGGCTAGCAACCAAAGGATTATAGTCACTGCAAAGAGAGCATGTAGATGGCTATCGCAACAGTGCCATGACAAGCTCTGCAGGGAGTAGCAGAAAAGCAATTTTGACCTTCATGAAAGTGCAGGCCAAAAAACCTAACCATTCCAGAAGACATACAGAGCAGCAACCAGGATAACACTGCACGTTTGACCACCGCATCAAAATATCAGTCCAAATCACTAGGGGAGAAATATCTCAGCTGTAGCACAACGGCACTGCATTTGCAGCTCAGGCAACAACTGCAGCACAACACTTGCCAGAGACACACTAAGCCCGAGGCAAAGCTAAAGCACAGAGATATCCTGGCAGGTGGATTTCACTTAGGTGGTAAGGTTTCTCTACAAGACATCGCTGAGCCACGCTAAGTTACTTTGTGTGTGGCCTGAGCTGTTCTGCAAGACTGTTCAAGACTTACCTATCCAGGTGGGTTTAGATTAATACATTCTACTCTCTCACAGCTGTTTGTAGCTGCTAAGGCTGCAGGCGGGAATAAGACAAAGGAGGCTGAAGATCTGAAATGTGGTAGGCAACCATGACTGCCTCTGATGGGGGTTAGAGACAATTTGTACAGAAAGACTCTATCAGAACAGTATTTATTCGTGCACCATGGGTGTTAATATAACTCAGAGCCATCTTCACAAGCTGCGTGAAAGCCTTTGCACACAGGTACTCTTACTCTTTCAAAGCAACTCCCATTAGTTTCAGTAGGAGATCCAAACTGATGTCACTGGAGGCTATAGACCCATTAAAATTTGCCAATGAAAACCATAGCTTCTCATGAATGAGATGCTTCTACAGAGATGCCCAGCAAATTTAGACAAAGTCTAGTGTATTCAAACCCGCTCAGAGATCACAGGAAGCGAGAATAGACACCATTTTTAAACCAATTGTAGCTTTCATGAGCTAGGTGCAATTTTCAGAGCAATCATGTCAATTCTGCAGATAACCATTGTGCAAGTTAAGAATATAAATTGCACGATATAAAAGAAAAAGCCAATTCCTTTTGAGTTCACATAATTGCAAATGAAAGACAGCAAGAAACATCAGGGAGTCACTTTTCACAGAAGCACAGATAGCAGGGGCTTAATTAGCATCGGATCATACGTATCAGCCTGAAAATGTGTCATGAATAGCTAGCACTTGCACATCAGACAAGGCTGATAATCTGCTCTATTCTTTCAGAAAACATTTATGTTCATAGGGAAATGATCCTGGCCACAAATAATCACACTGATTGCTGTAGACCTGCTGAAAGAATAACTTTTGAGCCTAAAACACCTAAAAATGAGCCTTAAAATATATATTCAATGAGGTTGTAGTTTGTGTATGTCAAAACTCAGAACTTTCTGCCATACCCAGCCACGTTTGGCTGTTTACCAAACGTATAATTAATGATAAATGTACAGTTTATCTTTAATGAAAACAACCTTTTAAGTTGCTTGGATTTATTTCCCTTGCATCTGACTAAGATGAAGTAGGTGTCATGTTTAGGATCTCTACTGGTACATTTTGGGGACAATTTTTGGAGAGCTGTGTTAACTGCTATAGGTTTTGAGGTTACTTGAATTTTTGCACCAAGAGGACAGAAAAGAGAGTGGATGGATTGAACACTGTATGGGGAAGCTGCTGGTGTCAGAGAGAGTTAAACTTACGTAAGTAATCCCATTTCCAGAAAAATGAGACACCAGTTAGGGAATACACTTGCAATACTTCTTCACCCAGCTGTTACAGAATATAGCAGCATGTCTCTAGGGACTTCTCTTCAGTCTCTAGCCTGCAGGCCTGGCCACATGGACCAATCTGTAATAACCATTCCCTCATGAGTCAATGACCGCTTTCAAGTTTCTCCCCCTTTTCCTCAGAAAAGTCTTCCACTGGCAGATTCCTGCTAACTACTGCTCTGGTGATAATATGTTATGAGGACCCAGCTGTCCCTTGCTCCTCCAAGCTGTCTCTGAAGACCTGCTCTATGGAGCGAGCCCAGCCCTGGGCAAGCGTATGTTTACAGTAAATAAAAATCTGAGCCTCTGACTCTCAAGCCCTTGCTCTTCTTTCAGAGCACTGCTGAGTTACCTGTCTTGCTCTGTCATGGTTTCAGTATTCGACATTTCCTACAATCCCTCTCCACTCCTTGCTTTCCCTGAGTTGCCGTGGTTCCTGCTGCACAGCCAGGACAACCAGGGCTTGTCATCCTGTTTGCTCACAGATCGATCTGCTTGTCTTTCCCTACTATTGTGGGAAATAATCCTTCATTTACCAGTGTGCTTCTTCACATGGCCCAGCAGAGTGTAGCTCTGAACACCACAAATTCCTTCCACAGTCCTATAAGAGCTTATTTAAAGAATTAGGCAGAAAATAGCACTAGAGTGCTTAAAAAGAATGTTTCCTATGGTTATGCTTTTCTTACTGTAGCCTAATTTTTCTTCCTTTCTTCTGCACTACAAACATTGATTCTACATGGAGCAAGACTCAATAGTTCGCCATAGAAGAGGAAAATTAAAATTGCCGATTTTCATCTGTGTGTTGTTCATTTTCCTACACAACTTCAAAACAGGCTTTAAACAAGAGCTCTTAATGACCAAAGAGATTTCTGAAAATCTTACTTGTTGATGCATCTTACAAATTCACTTGCACGTTTTCTATACCAGCATTTCCCTCTGCCTCAGACATTTCTCATAAATCCCTGAAACAGAGCTTTTAGAAGTACAGGGAAATGTTTCAGCCAAGAGGATGACAGCTTAGCTTTGTCCAGAACTGAACCTGATTTATGATGTTTGAACAAGACCAAGAATTAAAACATGGTCTTCGGAGACTCTGCTCTAAACTGGACAGATAAATCATTTTTATGCTTGGATGCTTCTGTTTACCTAATTCATGCTGTCTTTAGCTTAACAGCTTAATATTTCTTTGAATAATTGAGATAAGAAGATTTTGGAATTGCTTCACATCTGTATTAGTAGATTACAGGCTAAGTTGCAGAAGTTCTCTGAATTCAAACTGATCAGGGAACACAGAAATGTGATAGCTTATCATATCACCAAAGATTTCTTTTTTGTGTGTGCTTTTCTCCCTAAACATTCAAATCCATCTCTTATTCACGTACATGTGGACTGTGATCAAGTCACATCCTGACTTTCAACTGCAGTAAGCAAATAAATTAAATTTTATATCCTTTTCCTCTTGTTCTAAAATCTTTCTTGAATCCTTTCGCACAAAGCACGGTAAGAAAGAGTACTAGCCCTGGAGCAGGTCGTTATATCCCTGCAGTGGTGGTATCATTATCCTGTACAGAAACAACGTACTCTTTCCGCTCATGCGATATTCCCCTGCTTACCTGTCCTTTGACACAGTGCCTGAGCTAGTGGCAACACCTGGTTTGGAAAAATCACATTCAGAGACTTGACAGGTATTGCCATTGGCAGGGATAGTCCTACGGTGTGTGTCCTTATACTTGAATTTACCTATAATACGGCAGATCCTTTCTGCATATGAAGGAGCTGCTTACCTGGGTCTTTCACCTGATTTGGGGACGGTGGCAGACTTCCTGGCAGCAAGTCCCATCACTGAACTAAGGGTAGTCTGTGCCTCCCCTTTCAACTTGTCAATAATTACAGCAGGCAACATCACACCCTTTAGAAGTGCCAGGCCCTTCTCCACCAGCTGGAGGTTCACTGAAGGCCCATAATTTTCCTTTTTAGCTTGGATTGTATATTAAAAAAAAAGAAATCCCAACACTTTAATAGATCCAGATTTATGTCAAACTGAAGATGACATCCCAGCATGTTATGAATTTACGGAAACTGTATGCAATTTTTACAGGATTTCTTTTTCTATATCAGTGGAAGGGAGGCTTATGAAAGAGTTCCCACGTATTATTATACAGAGCAACTTGTTTATTGGAGTTATTCAAAATCTTCATTTGCCACTCAACAGCTAATTTAGACTTCTTAAAACCACAAGTGGTCTGCAGCTTTTGAACCTCAGGCTACTTGCTCAGTTGCGGCACTTGAAAACTTGTTTATGTGATCTATATACTGCAGTTTGCAATTGAAACTGCAATCTCAGAAGATCTTCCTTTCAAGAGCTAATGGGATTTATAAATCCTATTTTCACACACCACTTTTATATACCAGATACCCATGAGCACAGTTTCTGGGTATTTATTTCCAGCTTTTTACATCAGCTGTATGTTTTCACCTCCTTTTTGTTTTTTCTCCAGTAGGAGAACTTCTTGATTATTAAGTAGATGCACCTCATCTGTGAGTATAAAGTAAGGCAGAAAACAAGTAGAGATAATACAGGACTTCCAGTGGTATTGATGGAGATCAAACCTAGTGCCTTACGGTACTTCCATATTCCATAGACTGTGAGCTATGCTTTTCTGGAAAAAGAAAATGAAGAAAGTCACTCAGCCTGCTTATAAACTAGAGGTGGTGGCAGTGGTGGGGTTGTGTGTGTGCCAGAAAGCCTCAGCCTGAGGAGGAAAGTGTCTTAGCTGCAACTCAATGACGGAAATATGTGCTAGCAGGTCAAACTGAATGCAAAATCCTGTTAAAACTAAAAAGGAGCACTGATACATGACCCAAGCAGCAGAAGGACAGGGGGCCTCTGATGGTGGAACCAGGACAGTGCTGGCCTGAGGATGATCCAGTGATTTTTCAGGCAATCAGTGAGCAGACAGCCATCACCTTGACAAGAATCATCCTTCTGAAGTTTAAACTGAAAAGGAATGTACTTGACTGATGAAGAGCAACAGGATAGGAGCATCTGAAAACTTCAGCCAATCAATTACTTGAAGAGAAAAAACACATTTATATACGAAAATGTGTACAACACTTGGGCTAAGTGAAGGTGGACACACATCTTCCCTCCAAAGTGAGGAGGACAGCATAACTATTTTTTTTCATAAGTAAGTAAAAATGTCTGGCTGGGAAGCAAGTCATAGCATCATGTATGCTCAACTAATTGAGAGAAGTCAAAGTGTGAAGGCACTGGTCCCAGACTGGTACTGAGGTCCTGCTAGAGAACAAAAGCATCCGGTAAGATGCAAAAGTAAGCCTCTGTCCACTACGTGTCACCTTTTGAGGACAAGGACAGGGAACAGCAAAGTGCTCAAAGTATCAGGTGAGACATGGGTGATATCTGCTAACATTAGTGCAGTGAAAAGCTGGAATAAACTATGAGAATGATGACACCACCCTCCCTCAAGAGTATGGCCATGCCCGATTAATGTGCTTCCTTGCTCCTACTGCAAAGATGGAAAAAGAAATTTCTATATCCAGGGAAGAAGCACTCATACCCATTTTTTGAGTCAGGTGGGCTAGTACCATAGGAGTGGAGGCTGCAACTGCTATTTGATATCTTCCATATCCCTCCCAGTGTTCAAAGAAGCTCCAGGAGAACTTAATCTATGAATTTTAGTCAAATTAAGTGATTAGTTTTGAACACATTAAAAAAAAAAGAGATTAAGAACATGATTTTGTTTCAGAAATGGTTACTTTTTAAAAGTATATTGTTAAAAACTCGCTTCAATTAATTTTAAAAGATCAAATTTATAACTGTCCTAATATGTGCTAACACTCACTAAAGAAAAAGATGATTAAGAGCTCCCCCTCACAGCAGGATTACTTTTGATGCCAAACAGTCTTGTCAAGAACCCACAAACCTGAACTTTTCCTTTCAGATTCAAGTACTTTTTTCTTTTTTTTTTTTTTTTTTTTTTGTTCAGTCATCAAACTAGGAGGAAGAACCCCAATTCATTACCAATTCCACCTGGACAGTAG
Organism: Tauraco erythrolophus; assembly: GCF_009769465.1. Classification (NCBI taxonomy): domain Eukaryota; kingdom Metazoa; phylum Chordata; class Aves; order Musophagiformes; family Musophagidae; genus Tauraco; species Tauraco erythrolophus. The sequence goes on along the minus strand of NC_141466.1, from coordinate 87,076,870 downwards.
GCAGCAGATGATGACCTGTTGTGTGAGAGACACCACCTTGTGTGATGCTGACTGTACAGAGCAGGTGAGTGATGAATAGACAAACCAGACACACATCCGACTCTCCCTTACCTCTTCCCCTATCCCTTCTGTCGGTCAGGTCCTGTCACTCAGATCATACGCTTTCCCATATCGAAAGCAGTTTCCAAAATGCTGTCTAGCTGTTGCTTCAGCTGTACCATCTTTATTTACAGCCTTTCTTTTAACCACGGTGCTGAATACATAGCACTGTTTGGTCCCACAGTCCTAGGGGGAATGCCTTAAATTTAAGATGGGCCATCTCCTGGCATTTACCTTTGTAGAGAATTTCTACCGAACACGTCTGTGACAAATCTCTTTTCTCCTTCCCTTTTCTTGGATTATGAGTATAATAAAATACACCCTATGACATTAATGGTCTTGTGGTATTGGTTGAACTATTTGGATGCTAGGAGACACTGCAACTGAGGTTGTTTTTTCAAACAGTGTATTGGATTTCAGGATTCTTTCTGCTTTTTGTTTAGCTTTTTGTTTCGCTTTTCGCTGCAGGACCCATTTGTACACTGAACGAAGTAGGAGCTGGCTTAATACAGCTCTTCAGTGTTTTACCACACCATCATTGTCTTGTCTAACCGCACAGTATCTCTGTTCTTTCGTGACAGGAGAAGTGCTGCTTCTCCTGCACTTTTCTGCACACTCACACAATAGTGTCTGAATACATAATAAATAGGTGGACAGGTGTACCTTTACTGTCACAGCAGTCTAGTGTTGGGGGACTTCTGCAGGTGGAGGATCAAGAGAAATGTCAGACTATTCATTCACTGTATGGTCAGCTTCAGGCAGGAAGGATTTCTCGGTTTAGAGCACCGATATTATACAAACTTGTAATACGTGATAATTACATAGCTCTGTAACAGCAAATGTGCTGGGGACATGGTGACACCTGAACTAACTCAGATATTCTAAGCAAACTAGAAGTGCTGGGAGAGCCACAAAGGATTGCAGTATTTGCATTGTGCAAGTGAGCGTCGTCCCTCTCATAGCTCGGTGCCACATCATCTAGGCATGACCTCTAGCTTTGAAGCCCAGTTCCTAGCTATAGAAAAGTGGTGTGTTCGAGTGTTAAGTGCTTTTGTAAGTCTTACATCAGAAACTAGAGGGTATAAATTAAAGGTTCTGTCTGCACAGCAAAATGAGGTGTGACAGCTTTTGCGCAAACAAGCTAGTACTGCCAGTGCCGTGGGTGAAGGAGACTCAGGTAGGCTTTGCCATATGTCATCTGTGGAAGGACCCAGGTGACTGTGGATGCTCACTAGCTATGGCCCATGCATGCAGGCAACTTTTTATTTATGGTTCTGTTTATGGCTTGCAAAAGCAAATACACTGCGTTTACTAAGCGGTTATGCACGGTAATTCTAAAATGAGGTCACTCTTTGTCAGCCCCTAAGCGCTGGCACAGTCTCAAAGCAGTGATTCAGGTGCGAGCTCAGTGTGTTGAGGCAGCTGCTTGCCTGATGTCAGCATTTCACTGCCACAGAGCTCCCTCTCACAAAGGCTTAGAACATGGGTTTTGTGATGTTTCCCCCTCAAACCTGCATCTTCCCACTAAGAAAAGCAACATGATTTATGGACTTTTCTTCCAGAAGCTGCCACTGGCAACAGTAAATTGTAGAGGACGGAAGTCTTTCTCTCCATGTCAGGTACAAAAGGTCAAATCAATGCCCCTTCTCTATGTGTCCTACCTCTCCTTTGTGGCCCCTTTTGGCATGTTTCCTGTCTCTAGTCTTTCTTCCCTTGGTGCCCCATCCTGTCTCATCCTTTCCCTCTCCTGCTTCCCTTGGCCACAGGAAGGCTCCTGCTCCGCTGGATGGTCCCACAGGCGGTCACCCTGGCTCTGCCAACACTTCGTGCAATGCTTGTGCCCAAACACATTAGACAGTAAATCAACATTTCAGGTTGCTACAGACTCGGGCAGAAAGTCCAAGATCAAAATCAAAACGATTGATTCTGCTGCAAACAGCACCCGAGAGCCCCAGCGATCTCTTGGATAAGGAGAGGTACAATTAACCTCACGGCAAACACAGGGCACAGAGAGCAAGTGAGGCCACACAGGACACAAAAAGCAAACAACCCCACCACTGACGTGATGAAAGCTTACAGTCAATAGTACCTGAAAAGGCCTTACCTCTTCCAAGGCACACCAGATATTTATTATGAAGTCTGACCTGGGTTTGAAGGCAAGTGGTTTTTAGTCAAAAAAATTACAAATGTGTGAAACCTTGAAGTGGGGTGTACTGTTCGCACCAGCTGAACACCTTGGAAGAGACTGGTGTTATACATATGCGATTCACGGGATTCAGAACTTCTTTGCCTTTTTTCCTTTCACTCAGCCTTACTTTTTGGTAGACCAGAGAACTGAAAGCGTCGTTTTTGAAAGTGACAAACCTGAATACAGCCATAAAGGGTTTATACTATGCTGGCTTTAGAAGGAAGTATCAGCCGTTAAGGTCTGCATACAGGTTGGCCAGCCCTAAGGCTGAAAAACAGAAAAAAAACAGAAAAAAAAACAGGAAAATGGAGTAGAAAAGAGCCAGACGTTGCAGAGGATGGAAGGGGCAAAGTAGCTGCCCAGCCACACCTGGCACTGTGCTAATCAAACAGGAACTGGAAAAAACTACCAGGCATTTCAAAGAGAGCATTGGGAACTCCCATTAGGTGAAATCTCAAGAGATAAGGAGATCCTGGTTTATTGCCTGTCACTGAGGCCAAATCAGCAAAGCTAGGGCCCATCGGGAAAGATTAAACAGAGGCAGGCCAGTTATTCAGGAAAGGAAAGGATATGAAAAGGGATTGCGAGCTAAAACAACTCACGTGGCTGGGGCTCTGTGCGTCACCTGTCAAACATCCATGTAGTTGATCAACACAGCCTGGAGCAGGACAATAAACCTGTTTTTGTAACCATACTGTGTGAATCTGGCTTGCTTCCATTGCCAGAGGGGTCCAGTGGTGTCCTCAAACGTCAAGGTGGAAGGGGCTGGAGGATGAACTGAACACCATTTCAGCATCAGTGGCCCTAATCAATCTTCCCAATATACTCCCAACTTTGTTTTTTTTTTTAATTTTCATTTTAATGAAGATTTAGTGCAAAAAGAAGTGTTTAGAAGTAGTTCATGTTATTGCAGACTATCGGTCTAAGCCTGTTTACATTCTTCTGTTGCTCTGTACTGCATAGCAGCCCTTTGCTGAGAGCAGCCACCAGTGCAATGTCTGTGCTCCACCCACACCTTGGTGTCCTGGCCCTACTCTGTCCTGCTTGTTTTCCTTCATTACTGTACTGCTCAGGGAAGGTTGAGGGACTTGCCAAAACCAGGCACTTTCTGGAGATGTTTCCCTCAGTAAAGTGGTACACAGGAGCTTGTGTCAGCCTGTCTTGTGTCTGTGCCTTTGTCCTCTTTCCACATTCATGTGCTCCACTCCATGTTATTCCCTGTCAAATACTTTCCCCAGTTCACAAACCAGAAATGAAACTTTAGCAATATGGAGAACTCCTGGGGGTGCAGGCAAAAATCAGTCTCTACTTGAGCCAGTGTAGTTGATCACTCTGTTAATTCACTCACAAAGAAAGTTTGGGAGAGAAAAAAAATGTATTTAAAAAAAAAAAAGAATTGATGCATTTGTAGCTGACAGGCAGCTAAGGATAAACTCAGAAGCAAAAGTTCCAGCAGGCTGCAGCCATGCAGCGCCATCCTTTCCCAGTCCAGTCATGTGAAGGGTGGTTTGACAAATGAAACACACGAAAGCTGCAATTCTGCATGTCTCGGGCAAGTCCCTCAGTCAAAAAGGAAAATAAGCCCCTGACTGCTCTGCCAGGTGCACTTGGTGCCAGGTGCCACCTGGGGCACCCTGACATTGAGGTTAGAGAGGAGAGCCTCGCCCACATCATGGCTGCCTTCAAGCCACAGCTGCCTTTGGATGAGGTCCCATGAGACACAGGTAGAGCGTGAGCTGCGCTTAAGGGAAACATACCAGAGAGAAGGGCTACGGGCAGGTGGAGGCCTGTAATTGCAACTACCAGTCCCCAAACCCTAGCTCCATAACAGGTATCTCCAAAAAGGCTCAAACCCCTTTCTAAGTGGACTTTTCCATCACGCCCTGTGTTGGGCACCCAGGAGCAGCACCAGAGCCTGGGCTTTGTGTTTTCCCTTGAGAGGACACCCTCAGCCAGGATGTTGTGACAAAGTACCTTGGACCAAGAGACATGTACTTTCTCCAGGAAGCAAGAGAAGGGTCCTGTCCACAGCTCATGCTTCTCTGGAGTGCTCAGGTCCAGTGTCCCACTCCATAGCTATAGCTCCTGCCCGGCTGTGAGGTCAAGCAGAGCCTCAGCACACATCCACACACTCCACGAGCCACTGCCTAGGTGAAGTTTTCATACCAGCTCATACTCAACCTGGCTGGAGTGTCTGCTCTTTTGTAAGCTCCTGTGACATGTCCCTAAACAATGACCTTCTTCTCACGGGCTCTGCACATGTAACATGGTTTCTCATGTCCTACTTTTATGGGTTAGCAGCAAGCAAGAAACACCTTTGAATTGTCGCATGCAAGAAATACATTTGCTATGTGAGATTTTACTCAACCTAAATCGAGCCAAGCACTGGCCTTACGAGGAGATCAAATGGAAGTCATATCATTATAGGTGTGTTTCAGAACATCAACATATACCTCCACCTCCCTACAGGCTTGAGGGGATGTCCCCATGCAAAAATCTCTTCCAAATAAGCATAATAGGGTCATATCAGACTCTGACAGCCTACATTTCACTGACGGTTGCTTCAATCACAGTGAGGTGATTCCTTCCCCTGAGAAGTGTCCTGAGCAGCTGGGTTTCTAAAGGTGCCAGAGACTCACCACAAAGATGCTTTTGCATGTCAATGTTTCAAAGCAGCCATTCACTTGGTGAACCGAGCAGGAAGAGAGGAAACAAGAGCCCAGGGGTCCCCAGGAGGGCAAGAGGTGGTCAAAGGAGAAGGAGGATAAGGGTGAAGGAAAGACTGGGAAGAGAAAGGAGTGGGCAATCAAGTGGAAAGTAAGGAGGACTTATGGTAGTTAGGCACTCACGACAGTGATATGGGTGGGGTGACAGCTGGGATTTTATGAAGCATAGGAAAGTGACACGGTTTTTAGGCATTTTTAGTCTTTTCCACTGCTGTGTGATAAGGGAAATGCAGCTGCAAGAAGGCATATGGCTCAGACAAGAGGAGGCTAATAAACATATGGATGAGGTTTAAACCCAGCTACATCAAAGGAATACATTTGGCTATTCTCATAACAAGGGTTTTATCCTTGCCTTGCTATTTCCCCTCAGTTAGGAAACACATCCTTTAGCCCTGGGGCAGTTCAGCCTTTTTCTCTGAATCTCCAAACAGCACTTGGGAGAGCCTAAAAAGAAAACTGATCTCCTGGCTTACACTTGTTCTCAACAGAGCCATCTGATTTCTCTCTAGTCTCAGCTTCTCGCTCCCCAGCATCCCCCTCAGTCCGTTATAGCTGCCCCCACCCCAAGCAGCAGTTACATCCCCCCACCAGCCCCTGCACACCCAGGTCGGACCAGGATGCTCCACAGCTCTGGCCCTGGGCTGAGGAAAGGCTCAACAAGCAGGAGATGCACACTTGGATCTTACCTTTCTCCAGGAGTGAGGCCAGAGCCATTGCACATACATGGATGCGCTGACCTAGATAGGCTGCCTGCAAGGCTGCTAACACTTCCTGCACCCACCAGCACTGATAAAGCCACCATCATCATCTGCTACAAGTCCTCACTCCATAGCTAACGCTGCCAGGACTGTTTTACCCGGGTTTTTCCTCTGCACTTTGCTTAGATTTTTGTGGTATTCCTTTTCAGCTAGCCTGACCCTCTGCAGAGGAGAAGCTCTTCCATTCAAACCACAGGCCTTCCTCCACCCAGCCACTGATTGCCATGACCTATCCCAGCTGCCTGGTCTCAGTTAAGGGGAGAGCTGCCTGAACCCTGGAGAATACACTTTTTTCTTTAAGAGCTCAGCAGATCACTCTGTGCTTGTTCACTCGCTTTTAATGCAGTAAGGATTGCAAACATGTTCAGCTAAAAGAAAATGACAACATCTTGAAGACAGCATCGAGTGTGATTTAGGGGCAGGATTTGGTCTGTTGAGGAACAATAACTCTCCCTTTAAGGTAATATCAACTTTATCTGTTGAAAAAAAATACAGCTATGTTTACTCTCTGTTGGTATTTGCCCAACAGACAATATTGTCTTGTTTCAAAACCACATCAGGCCACACAAAAGAGCTGGCAGATTCTTACTGAGCTGATGATTCCTTTTGTATCCTCATTTTCCTTATCTTGGGATCCAGGCTGTCGTTTTTAATTATTTTAAAATGAATTGCCACATCTTATCTCTTTTAGAATATTTTATCCTCTGTTCACTCTTGTATCTTTTCCTTATTCACAACATTAATAGGAAAGAATTGTGATTCTTCTTTGATTATTAGTGGTTTAGCTCATTGCTGCTTAAATTGAGGAAACTTTTAGAAAAACAATTTATATTCAGCTTTCCTGTTCTGGTTCCCTGGTGTGAGTGTCCTTCTCGGCTGCTCAGCTCTTTCCAGCAGACCTTTTTCATATGCCAGATGATGAAACGCCACGTCCTCCAGTTTGCCTAGAACATATCAGCTACATGACATTGGAGAAGAAGGGCTCCTGGACACTAGAACAGGTGATACATGAACCCACCTGCTCCGTCTGCATTACTCCACTCCTCCCGCCGCATTAACCGCAGGTCTAACATGGTGACCACTGTGCCTCTTCCTGCCAGCACAAACACCATGGCCCATTCCCCCCTGCTTGACACAGTTTTTGTTAATAACTGCTGTCTAGCTAGGCACAATACATTTGTGCATGGAGTTTGCAGTCTCCAGGCTACGCTGTGTATCGAAGCAATACAGTACTTCACAGTCACACCCTGCTCTGCAAAATGGAGTGAATACACCTGTCAGTGTACGTGAGTGTACATACCCATCGGTGCACATCACTGTCACAGGGTTTGGATATGGTCTGGGAAGTTGGGACAAACACCAAAGAGAGTGGCATTTAGGATAAAATTGTAAGAACTCTTGCTGTGAGTGGCAAGAAGGGACTGAGGATCTTTTTCAGATGTTTAAAGTGTTTGTGAGATGTCCATACAAGACTTCCCAGCCCCTTGGCATCTGAATATTCTTAGATCTCCAGGGCTTTCACCTGCTGTCCTCATCTGTGACAGGGTGGGTCCCGTGAGGTCACTGCATTATGGCCACCTGGCACCAGCAGCCACTTGCTCATTGCAATTGCAGCCTGGGAGAGGAGAAAGCTGCTGCACCTCTTGGAGATGTCTGTGGGGATTGAGGGCCGTTTTCAAAGGTGACTTTGGCATGGAGGCCCTTCTTTAGAAAACAGGCAGGTGGTCTAAAAAGGCAACTGACAGAGCTCTGAGTGGGAGAGGAGGAATTGTGACGCTTAAAAACTAGCTTTTATTTAAGATTATTTTAATTATGGCCTCTTATTCACAAAAATCAGAGCCTGATCTACATGATCTAGTCCAATGTAGATAAATGCCTAGGTAGCTACATTTCTATTGGTTCACCACAACAGATGCTTCTAGTAATCAATAATATACAAATTTGGAAAATCGAGGATTGAGTGAAATAGGTTTTTAGCATTCTGATTATCACAGGCAGAGTGTAGTGAACTAGCTCTATGCCGAAACACTCACACTAGCATCTTACGATGTATTAGTCAGCCTGTCAAGAGCCATTTATTTAAGATTTTATCATATTAGGCTTAAAATTAAGAAACACTCTGTACAAAATTACAACCACAAGAACCTGCGAATACGAGAGGGTAGGTAAAAGCCGGGACACCAAGTATATGGATTAGTAAGAAGCAAGGATGCGACATGTGATAGTTTGATGGGGGGGGGTGTTCTGGTGGCAGGGGAGGGGATTTGCTCCCTGTGCCACCAGATCTGAGTCCCATCCCCCCCGGGGGAGGTTGAGCCAAATTGGCGCCTCTGCGAATTGCCCTATTTAAGTTGGGACAAAGGGGCGGGAAAGGGGCTTTTTGCTCAGGAGCGAGGAGAGAGCAGGAGGGCACTGCCCTCGCTCCCGGCTCCCGGCCGGGCGGCTGCCCAGGCCCGGGCCGGCGCCATGTGCTCAAGATGGCGCCGGGGGAGCCGCATGGGGGGGGCTCGGGAAGCGCCCCGCTCCCGGGGTGCCCGCTGGGCCGAGCTCCTCTAGAGGAGATTAAGATCTAAGAGAAAACAACCACAACGACCAGGTCAGTTAAGGATGGAGCAGGAGGAGGTGTGCTGGAGCTGAGGCTTCCCTTGCAAATCGGTGTGAGATGGCAGGCGGCCCCCCTGCAGCCAGGGTGTACTCAGTGGAGCAGAGACCCACTCGTGGCCCGCGGAGAAACCCACGTCGGAAAAGAGATGCCTGAGCCCAGGAGAGGTCGTGGAGCAGGGGATGCGCGACCAGGTACTTTTAACAATGGGGCATGGAATGCACGACGAGGTCGTGGAGGCATCTGGGATCCGTGGGACGACCCACGCCGACGTGAGTGGCAGCAGCTCCCTAAGAGGCCGAGACTGGTAAAGCCCGAACTGGTACAATCCATGGGGAAGGATTGCAATCCTGCGGGCAGGACTCACATTGGAAAAGTTTGGGGACTTTTTTTTCTTCATGAGTAGGGGATCCACCGAAGCAAGGGAAAAATGGTGTAAAGACTCCTGCTCCTTTAAGAAAGGAGCGGTAGTTAACAACATGGATGAACTGACCTGCACTCCCCATTCCCTGTCCCCCTGCGCTGCCGGGGGGGAGGTTGAGCCAGGAACAAAAGGAAACGGGGTGGGGAGGTGTTGTTTTAAGATCTGGCCTTGTTTTTCTCTTTTCTCCTCTCAAGTAACCGGTTTTGTTCCCTTGTGTCTCTTGTTTAGTAACTGTTAATAAATTGTTTTGTTTTAAGAAGAAAGCCTGAGTCATGTTTTGCCCAGGACCATGGTTGGTGGGTGCTCCCTCTCGGTTCTTGTCTCGACCCTCAGTCCAAAAACCATGACAGACACCAGGCAACAAGCTGCACTGATAGGGATGTGGAAATAATTAGAAGTGGCCCAAAGACTGGTGTACAGCACCCAGCAAAGCAATCAGAGCTCCGCACTGGAGAGCAGAACAGTAACTGGCATCAGAGCAGAAGCTGAGATGAAAACTGACAGTGGAACAAATGTTGGTCGGTAAAACACAGGCTGATTATATACCGGTTAGCATTGATTCGGATGCCAAGAATAACAGCAGGCACTGGAGCGGAGTGGGGGAGTGCAAGGCACTGAGAAAGCGCTCGGCACAACAGAGCAGGAGATGATTAAACAAACAAACAACAAACAACCAACCCACCCCCCACCCCAAGGAGGAAATGATTAAAGCTGCACAAACAGGGAGCCGCAGCCGCCTTCTGTGGGAAGCAAATTCCGCGGTGAGCCGGCAGAAAGCAGCTGGAAAGCCAACAAACAGCAACTTTGAATTATGGGGGGAAAATGAATCGGTGTTAGCCGTTAGCCAGCATATGTCTGACCTTTCTGAGAAAGTGGCGTAAGCACTTTTAGTAATGATCATGGCAGAGAGATGGGCCGGTGTGGAAGGAGGTTTGAGTTCCGGACCATCTGTGATCCTGCCTGCCAAGTGACGGCGAGGCAGGCGGCCACCAGCCAGCCCTGCCCCAGGACAGCGTCCCCTCTCACAGGCAAGGGAAGGTGAGACCTTTTCATCCACACTTCTCTTATGGAGGGGATCGCATTTAACTCTTGAGCACTGGCATTTGGATTTGAGGATCTGCTGGAAGTTGTCGTGTGAAAAAAAAGGCACTGTTCTCCTGGGGGGCGGCACGTTCAGGCTCTGTGCAGCCACCTCTTACGGGCAGAAAGGGGAGGATGACAAGAAGAAACACCCAACAGGTTAAACCATGTCAGATCTCGTATTTCATGATACATAAAGCCAGTGTTTCTGTATCCATCAAGCCACTTCCTTTTTCTTTCAAGCACATAGGGCAAGTGTTTTTCATCTCCTTTGCTACATTTTGTCAATGAGCAGGGGTAGAGTTGGACAGATAACAAAACCTGCCATGTTCTCTGAAAAGAATTACAAAAAGTGATCATAGAAACAGCTGCTTATTATGTACAAATGCGTACAGACAGGGAGTGCTGTGAAAAAGGTTATTCCAGTCGTTAGCAAAGACTGGTTGGCCTCATCTCTACAGAAGAATTTCGTACAGTGACTCACAAGGACTTGTTTGTAAAGCTGGGATGTACTGCAAGAATTATAAGCAGCGTAAGGACTTGGGTGAAGAGGACAGTATAAGAAGATTAATTGGTAAGGGTGTTACCAGCACACAGAGGTATCTCAAAAGGCAAATTAGCCCATTTTCCTTCATGTCTACGGTGCAAGGCAGGGCCTGTGTTTGTAACAGACGACTGGATTATTTCATAGGAAGTATTAGGTAGCCCTGAGGCTAGAAAAAGTATGAAACATGAAGGAAAAAAAGTGTGGTATAATTCACCTGGGCTCAAAGAAGAAGGTCTGTTGCTGCCTGCTGCCTTGTGCTGAGACGTTATCAGGGGATGCAGGGGAGGAGGGCGATCTGGGTGCACAGCAAAACAATCCACTGCTGCTCAGCCTCCTGCGCTTGGCAGCTGGGGAAGACATAGCAGCAGATCCCGGAGGTGCCAGGTGAGATGCTTCCCAAAGCGGCAGGGAAGGCGTCGGCACGGGCTCAGGAGCCACAACAGCCCTGTTGAACTGTCAGCGTGCGCTTCTCGTCATCGGCCTTTCAAGAAGATGATTTTAAATAGACAAATGGGGAAAGGGCTACTCAGAAACAAGAGATGAGTCTCTCTGTGTCTTAAGGGTAGATTAAATAGCCTGTCTTGCGTAGCTGGGTTAACAGGAGACTGAGAGAGGGCTGGGTTACATTCGAGCAATAAATTCAGGAAGAGAGAGGAATTATTTCCGTTCAGATAAAAGCTGCTACAAGATCGACCAGGTGTATGCTGATCTTGAAAGAATTTGGGTTGGAAAGAAGAAAAATATACTTAACTTCAAGAAATAAAGTGCCAGACCAAACTTTGAACAGGGATGCTGGGGAAGAGCATCTGACTGTTACGAGATAACGTCGGATTGGGTTACAGAAGAGATTGTGTGAACATGGGAATGGTTCTTGGTTTTGGAATTGATGGTGTTAAGACACAGGGTTTCGATTCCTTTAGTACTATTTAGCATTCCAGTTGAAAGGAGACTTAGTCACACGCATTTGTGACACTAGATTTAGCTGTTCAATCCCATGCTAGGCTGGTTGCCTGGTTATCACCAGGCTCCAGGGAAGATTTCCTCTTTCTTGCTTGATGCTGTTCATTTTGATTTTGTTTTTCACTCTTCTCTAGGGCACCAGAGCAGTTGCAGGCAGCAACAGGGTGTTGGTCCAGGTGTGTGGATGCCTCAATGACACAGAGACCGCTTTTAGGCACCCGACTAGTTTGTGTCCCCTCCCCAAAACCCCAGAGTAGCCCAGGTCAGCTGAGACTGCATGACTATTTTGCTTTCTCTTTTCCTTGGAATTTTAAATTGCATTAGATGAGATGGGGGGAGACTCATGTTTGGCAGCTGACAGCATAAAAACTGAAGAAAAGAGCGAGATAAAGAAAGGCATTGCCACCTGCAACTGAAAAGTCCTTGCGTCTTCTGGAATTTTTCCTCTGACCTGGACTGAGTTCAGTCCTGCAAACATTTCCACATGTCAGTACATCCAGTTTGGGAGACACCCTCTGATTTCAGGAGAGATTTACCTACAGAAACCATGAGTATTTGTAAAGTCGGACTTTCAGCCCATACCCTTCCAAAGGTGAATGCTCATCCAGGCTTTCTAGCTTTATTAGAACAAGATAACGGAATCCTATTAAGTGCCAACAAATAGAAAAAAAAATGCATATAAATACCTTGAGAGGTAACAGCCCATTTAAACATAACCAAAGGAGCTGTTATTTAAAGTGTGTATTTTTACCCAGGAATATTCCCCAGTCACTAATCTGCAGCGTAAATGGGTACGATGTCCTTTTTCCTCAGCAGGAGTGTTGTTTACCCAAAAACTCCTTCAGAACCAGTGTTGCCCAGCCACTAAACACGCTGGATGTATTTAGGCTAAACCATTTGACAGCAACATCTCTCAGAGGACCAATAACTGAGTAAAATTTAAGCTTGTTAAAAACATACACAACTCTTGCCATGGCTTTAATACGTACCTACAGCCGATATGAAACCTGTCTCCATTTGTTTTGAGTTTGTCTCTCTAAATGATAAATATTTATCCAGCACCTCCCAGCCTGTCACAAATGTTTTCCTGTAATCCAATCAGTTGGGCTTCAGATTAAACAGTATCATATAGAAGAAGAGCTGTCAATGCTATGGCTTGTGTGCAGCATTAAAGTTTGGATGCAAAATAGGCCAAATTTAGGTTAAAACTGCTAAGCTCCCATGGGAGCTCATACCGTGGCTGCTGCCATGGGGGCAAGAATATGAATTGCATCTAAGCAAGAAAGGAGCAGAAATTCATATCCCAGTTCAACACCCGTTCTTGCTTCCTCACAGTCCTTCAGAGACCAGTTTGTCATTTAAGGAGCTGAATTTGGGCTCTTGGGATCGACGGGGAAGTCTCAGGTCTTGTACACGCTTCTGATTCTCAGATAAACTCTGTGTGTCAATACTTTCATCTCCGGTAAAAGAGTATCACAAACATGAAGGGGACAGAACCAGGCTGCATTTCTAGGGCATGACAGAACCCCGAGTTTATTGGCAGCAGGGTTTATAAAACCAATAAACAAGGTAAACTTGGTTCCTTTTGAGAGAGGTAGAAAACTACTGGCTGAAATTGGAGATGTATTTCCTTGTACTTTTCAACGCTTAGGTTTTCTACTGATTTATTATCCAACATCTCATGAGATGCGAGGCGTTATTAAAACACCGAACTGACCACGCGACCTCAGGGAATGCCTCATGGAGCTGGCAGCACAATGGTGTTAGGACACCATCATGCTGCTGATGCAGCGACTCCGAAAATAATTTCAAAGTAAGTTTGGGTTGCGTTTGAGAAGGGTGGTACCCCCTGGATTACAGGATGGCTGCAGAGTGTAACAGTGATTAAAAGGCAGAAAACCAGCAGAAGCAAACAGTTGCGTTAGCTATCCTGCTGGGTCGGTTTGGTGCACACACATCCTTCTTGTTTCTTGGGAGTGCAGCAAAATGACCTTCCTGGGGTCTTGATGAACTGAGGTTGTGCACTTTGCACTTACTCCTGCTTCTCTGCTTCAGCTGCCATCTCTGAGCATTTCACCCAGGCTTACATTTTGCAGCTGAGGAAGAAAGTCCTGGGTAACTATTTGCCCAGTGGATCTATTTTTGTTCAAGCATTCAGTGTCAGTCTCCTGTCTGTGTACAGATCAATACATTATTCTCTTTAGCCACCAAAGTCACATTTAAGGGCATTCAGGACTAAAACCTTTGGAAAAAGTATTGACATTGAGTTTAGTTTTTGTTTTAATGCATAATATGCAAAGAAAAAAACATAAACCTTATTAGCCTCCTTTGTGAGAAGATGAGATAGCAATACTTGCACCATCAAAATTATCAGTTACTTGGCAGATGCTCACAGGTTTTTGGATTGTTTAGAGGTAGGTCCTCGGTGCATGACTCAGGACATGGCCTTACCCACTTTGGTATCCTGGAGTTAGGTCTCTTGTCTCATCTCTAAAAGGAAATTGCAGTCCCAGCTGCATTTTAATCAAAGCCAGACCTCACTAAGGGGGTCAGAGCACGAGTGCCCCCAGTGCACATCACAGGGGCACTGTCTATCACAGGGGGATGGTACAGACCTGGAGTAGCTCCAGTGAATGCAACAGATTATATTTTTGAGCTGTACCCTGAAGTTAATAAAAATAAATTTCCTCTCTCTCTGCAAAGCCCTCCCTGCAAGGTGCTTTGCTCCCAACCAAGGGTGCATTTATACACTCAGACGTGTGCTCAGCACCTTGTCAATGCTCAAGGCGCTGCTAGGAGAGCAGGAAGATTGATGAGTTAGCCTTATTGCCTAAAATTAGTGCTCTGAGATTGCCTGAAGTAAATGTGTAATGGTCCCTTCTGGCAGGTCAGCCCATGTTTCTCTTGAGCTCTGACAACCTCTCACATCCTGAGGGTCAACAAAGAACACACATCTTCTGCCCAGCAGGCTGGGCAGAGGGTCTGGAAGGGGGTTACAAAGCTCCTGGGTCTCGTAGGGTGCAGCAGATTATTTTAAACTCAATGTTTCAGGCATTTAGGACCATCTGGGGCAGAGAGGACTTGGTGCTGCCATAGCCTCTCCCCTGTCCCCATGCACATCCCCCAGGGTTAGCAGGGGTAGGCACAAGTACCTCCTGTGCCTCCAGCTGTGGCACCAGGTGTGCTCCATGGGGCTGGGTGAGGAGAGGGATGAAGGGAAACCTGGGGGACCCCAGGAAGATGGAAAGTACAGTGGTGGGGGCATAGTGGCTAATGCTATCTGCCCTTTCTGCTCCATGGTCACAGACCAGCCCTTCTACACAGATACCACCCTGGGTACTGGCAGGAGGGTGGCACGCTGGTTTCAGTGCTGTGCTGAAAAACGCGTGTTGAAAGACTGAAGTAGGAATGAGCTGAGCTTTTGACAAGATTGTTGTGTTCAGCACCCAGAGCTGCTCAGCCTGCTTCACCAATTAAAGAGGACATTGAGGGATGCTCATCATCTCAGGGCAAGCTGATAGATAATGTAATGTGCTCTGTCACCTAGCAGACAAAAAAACATAACAAAGCTCTACAGAAATGCTGCTTTTGGAACAATTTATTAGAAATTGTGCAGCCAGCCAAAGGAAACAGGAAATTTTTAACAGAAAAGGTAATTAGCATCTGGGACAAGGGATGAAAGCTGGGGCAGTCTCTGTCAGACTCGGCAATTTGATCTGTCCTAATACAGCTACAGCTGATGTGTCTTGGGTCCTGTAAGAGGTCAGGGAAGAGAATCACAAGGATCACTTCTGCCTTTAAAAGACAAATTCATCTTTTCTCTCAACACCTCCTAATTTTAGATTCACTAGTTCCTACTTCTGTTTCTTTGCAACACGCTTCAAAGCCCCCCACAACTCAGCATGGAAGATTAAAAATCAAGTAACTTCAAAAAGCAACACCACCACCACCTCCTCCCTTTGATAATCCTGATACCAAATTATTTCACTCCTTTCTTCACACTGCAGCAGGTGCAGGTCCTTCCCCAGGGGCTGGAGCAGGCTGTCTGCCCCTGCCCACTCCAAGTCCCACTACATCCCCTCTATCGGCCATCACTGCCAGTTACCTTCGGCCTCAGAGCAGCTGTCGTCTCTCGTGTCCCATGGAGGCTGCTCTCCCCTTGCTGCTTCTCCAGGCAGCCCCATCTTCTCGACGCCAGGGATGTTGCTTGCAAGCCTTCCTGGGGCAAAGACTGCCTGCCTGCCTCCATGTGGGCTTGGAAAGCCAAGGGATTTTCTCAGCTTCGAGCATGGGTCAGCAGGACCAGGTCAAGCTCCCTGGGAGGTGGGGTACAAAATAAGGTCATTTTCTCCTTTTGTATGGATTTTTTCTTTCCTTGGAACATGCAGTAGGAATTCACGTTAAACAGAGCACAGATTTTCATTTTTGCATACTAAATTTCAAGCAAGGCCTCATTACCCCATGCAAATAGGATTAATCTGCAAAATCAGCTAACTAAACATTCGGGGGACTTAATCCCAAAGGTGATATTGTATTTTACTACTGGGCATCAATATTTTTTACATCTCTGTTCAGAAAGCATGCCCCAAATCACAGCTGCCAATCGCTAAACAAATTTAACAGATTTTGCCCATAATTGGGAAATCAGCCCAGGAATGCAGAATTAGGATTTGCTAATTCTCACTTAAACTGATACTACAGTCTGCTGTCATCTGTTTATACAAGCACACTAATTAATTTTTGCCTATGCGTGGCTGACACAGAAGCTTTATGATTGTAGGATTACATCGCATTGCAGGCCAGAACAAAATCAGAGTCTAAATAATGCCCAGAAGCGCAGCAACAGTGAACTTAAAAATAAAAATAAAATTCTTTAATTTTTCTAGATAAGCTATTCGTTTTTATAGTCATTACGTTACCATCAGCATGAACTTTGGCTGACGTACAGAGCACAGTCGGGTGAATCCTACAGTCCTTATACACCAGACATTGGAACTAGCTTTAGAAATAAACTGGTACACTTAAGTGGTGGCTGCAGCTGAAGTTAACAGATACTCATGGGCAGGGACAGGGCTTTCTCAGCAACTACCTGTCCCCTCACCTCACTGCTCCTCCTTAGGGAAAACGGTATAGGAGCCCCTCCAGTTCTCTTAATCTCACCTCACCACTTGCTGAAGCGGCCCAGCAAGGTACTGGTGAGTGCTTAGGGACGGTCAGCAAATATTGTGAGTCATGTTCTTAAATGGGGAAGATAAATGCAAAAGGTTGAATGGGTTGACCAGTCTCAAAAAAAATTAGGCATAGAGAAACCCAGTTGCAGTTCAGTGTGTTACTCTGGATACTTGCACATATATACTGTATGCTCAAGACTACAAGACCTCTGGAATCAGCACAAAATGGGTCTGGGGAGCTTTGAGCCTCCCAGGAGAGCAGGTTTATCACTTTTTAAGGCAGAGGGTTCACTTTTCTCTTTCCAGACAGCCTGGACTCTAGAAAGGGAGGCAGCCCCAGGGCCAGGCAGTGCCCTGCGCCGCATTTGCCTCTGGAAAGTTTCAGCAGTGATGCTTACATTCCTGCTCATGGATCTGAACACTCAGTGAACTTAACACAGGAAAACTGGTTATGATAACAAGCATAACTTGCTTCAGGGAGCACAGGGGCCATCTACACTGGGGAAATGCTAAACCATTTTCCTGATTCGCAGTATATATGGTGCAACCGAAGTAAGAGTGCCACAGACTACAGACAAATTGTGAGAAAGCTAATTCCATCGGACTTAATTTCAAAAGACTTTTGGCAATGTCGTTCCTCCTTCCTTCCTCTGGAAGCATTTTCTTCTTACTCCTAGTGACAGGCAACGAAGCCTGGTGAAAACTATGTGGTCACTTAGCAGTCTTGCCAGGACACTGGCTGTCAGCCTGTGCACCTGCTCCCAGCCACACTGTCCCTCCTCATTACCTAAATCCATCATTTGGCCCCGACTGCCACAGGTGAGATAGTCTCATTGTCAGCCAAGGCAACAGCTCTGACAAACCCGTGTCAACACCAGCAAAATAACTGCACCGCAGCACTCGATCAGCAGCAACATGATGAGATTTGAAGATAATTGGGATAAGAAATCCATGATAAAAGGTGAGTAGAATGGTAACTTAGGAAGTGATTTGACTAACTCTGGAGGCATTAAAAGTGACACACATCAAGTACCTAATATGCATTAGCAAACCTGTGAACTTGCAAAGCTAGTCACCATGATTTCCAAAATCCCTGCTTCTGTTTGAGACAAGCAACATGAAGACATACTTTTTTTTTTTTGGCTATCTAGGAGCTTTTTGGTACATACTACAATAATGACAGTTACTAGTGCAAAGAAGAGAAACCCCATTTCTTTGTACTGGTGCACATCAGGAATACTGCGTAGTTACAGTAACTTCATTTTGCTTCAGCAGAACGCAGAATCTAGAAGAATTAATAATAATGTAATAACATTAGGGCAGTAGTGTTTTTAGCAACTTGTGGTTCATCTCAGTACATTTCTGACTACTATTTACAAAGCAAATGATAATGTGGAGTTGCAAGATCAGGTTCTGTGCATGTTCTTATCTACCCAGAGGACAGCAATGTCCCAAGTACCAGCACTTAAAAGGCCTTCCCCTGCCTTTCTTTCCTTTTTCAAGAGACCATCCCATGCAGTCACAGTGTTAGCGCTACCCCACCTGGATACTGCAAAGCACTTAACCTGAAACTGCTTTGTGGGAAAGTAATAGATACTGTTCATTCAATCCTGTGTGGGACAATCTCTTACTGACCAAAACAGAGAGCACACACATCAGTGTACCACATCTTCACCCCATCATACCTACACTGACTTTCCATACTTTCTAGATACTACCATAGATCCAGAGCTGAACATTGCTGGGAGCTAGGAGAAGATTCTGGGGAACTGTTGCTACATGCTTGCCCTCTCCTTACACGAGTTCACACACATCTGCTCTTGGACATTGCCAGAGACAAAATAATGATCTAGACAAACACTGCACGTAATCCAGAATTGCTGCTCTCATGCAATTACTCTGACATAAACACCCAACTAGATAACTTTCATAGTGCTGGCATTAAAGCTGCAAACCACTCATGTCTCTGAAGTTACCTACTTAGAAAATTACTCATTTCGACCTTCAGCAAGTCTTGTGCTCACCCACATGAGGTGCTATGGGTGAACCCTGGGAAGAGTAACTCTTAGGGAAGAGCATTCTTGTGTGATCTGATCTAGGTGGTCCTGCTCCGGCAGGGGGATTGGACTAGATGATCCTTTGAGGTCCCTTCCAATCTGTACCATTGTGTGATTCTGTGAAGAGGACAGGCTCTCAAAGGGACAAACGTGGTTGTCACTCAGCTCTAAGATCAGAACTCAGCTCCAGGATCAGAACTCAAGTGGATCCTTCCATTTTCCTTCCCCCAACACAACTGAATGGCCTGCCAGTTCTTTCCCTTGAAATAATAACACACATTTATGTTTAACAACTGAAAGTCAAAGAGAAGATGGCAGATGTCAGCTGTAGCATGAGAATAAAGCTATTAACAGGATATATGCCTGGATCAATTGAAGAGAGGAGAGTGAGGACAGGACCCAGGCTATCCTCTTCTGTGTACAAGTAATTTGCTCACATTTCTAACTCCCTCTTGCAACTTTTGTTTCAGCACTGCTGTTTTATGACCCATGCTCTCCATTTGGGTTTACATGCACCCGCTTCACAGTTTGCCTCTAGGAAAGATACACACTTTATACTAAGGTTCTTGCACGGTAATCTTTCTCCTTCTAATCTGGATTCCAGTTTTAACTGTCCTGATCTTCTGTGTTGGCTTCACATGAAGATGTAAAAGCTGTAGGGAATGAAGGTCCTTACTTTCATCAGTGGTACTGATAAATTGCAATGACGGTTTTTCAGATTTCCTCACAAATTGGAGTAATTAGGTTATAAAGACAAGATAAATGTTATGCCACTGTTTTTTATTTGCTATAATCAGTCAGCATCTGAAACAAAACTGAACACACTTCCGAATGCTTTTTTCTGTAGGAATAATCAACACAATACTAAGCTACAATTAATATCAAGGTTAGGTAACACACTCTTGCATTAATGGTCCCTCCTTGAGTTATGGAACACTAACTAAAGGATGCACAATCTTGACAAACGCAGACAGAATTTTTGCACAGTATGTGCACGCACACACACCACTAAAGAAAATACTTCCCATTTCATAGTGCAGGCAGGCAAAAGCCAGACTTTTTATTTACGTTTAAAATAACAAATACTCACCTATATCACAGTATACTGCTTAGTTTCTCTCTTCTACTTTGAATTCTGTGCTTTCGTTTCATGTGTCTACATTTTGCAATTGTGTACATGCTGCTAAATGATATACAAAGTTAATTTTGCATCTGTGCATATCCTTTAGAGCTTAATGTTACACTGAAATTAAAAGAAATCTTGAATTTTGAAAGTACTGAAAACCATCAATAAAATTCCACTGAAAAAAAACAGTGTAAATGTATCTTGTAATACAGTACTCTTAATTTTATGTCAGGGTCACTTTAATGCCAGAGTTTTCAATTATTGACTATATAAAGAGAAGCCGAGGGAAAAAAAATATCTAAAATGTTATTCCTAAGTCTGTTAAACTCTGGTGATTTATGATATACGTACAGTATATAAATATATTTATGTATATATGTACATATATATTGGTTAACATTCATTATAAATAGAACTGTGTTAACTTAAGCAGTATAAAAATAGCCACTTTCCTGGGAACATGCAAACACAGTATGCTCTCACCTAACCTATAAAACCCAGAACAACCAAAACCTTTACCTCTGGTTTTCTATAAATATAAATTTTAATTGAAGTCTTTCAGCTGATTTAACCATAAAGTAAGTTTTCGCAGTAAAGATATAAAATCTGTTTGATGCTAGCTCTAATTAAGCTCAAACACATTATATTTGGGGTTATTTACTTTCAAGTATTTTTCCCATGAGCACTAAATCTAGACACACTGCATTTTTTTCTTTTACAGTAAAATATTATTCATTTTTAAAGACTAAAAGTCAAATTACAGGCAATCTGGCATGCTTGCACTGCAGGGAAAAGGCTCTCCTCTATGCTATTCCTACATGAGAGTCTGTCCTAATATGGCTATTTGTGCTCCAGATCTTTTATTCATTGCAAAGCATTATCAAGATTCCCATATTGTAGATTCTTAAGGCCAGAAGAGAGAGTACTACAACCACTTAAGTCTCATCTCTTACTCACTGAAATTCACTCTCAGGTCCCCCTGCATTCAGCACAGCAACTGATAGCTGGACTGAAACCTCTCTCCTGTTATAGCCAAACAGGTCCCGGCTTCAGAAGTTGTGCAAGATCTTGACTTTTTAGTGACTTTTCCCAAGGGGAAAAAATTTCGGTTCCATCTGAACCAAATGTGACATTTTTCCTTTTTTCTTGCCATATGAAAAACTGAAAAATTGTTTCTTGCCATATGAAAAATATTTTCTTGCCATATGAAAAACTGAACATTCCCTTCTCCTCCAAAGTGCTCTGAGTACTAGTTAGAAAAGGAAAAGAAGAAAAAGGGGCTATCTTCAAAGGTGACGCTATTTCTTTTCCTCCGCTTACCTATCAGCTCAGCAGAGAGCGCACACTGGGTTGAACTGTGGAAGAAATAGCTCTGAGTCCCTCTTCTGCTAAACAGACTTCAACCATCTACTAGGAAAACGCCACAAGCACATGACTATGCCAATCATGGCATATGCTGACTCTTTTTCATTCCATTCCACACAGCTAAAAACCTGCTCCTGCCCATTTCAGAGGACAGAGGACTGAAACGCAGCTGTGTTCCTTCCCCACAACCCCATCTCACCCAGCACTTTGAATTGGTCTTGCTATCTCTCAGAGTTTACAAAAGTATTTCATACAAAGACAAATAGCATGGAAGACTCAAGGCACACTCTTCAGGACATTTTTCTTGTGATTAGGGGACCTTTGAAGGAAGTAGGAAATTTGAATGTAAATAGCACTGGCAAAGGAGGGACCGGAGCCTTTTTTTTTTTTTTTTTTTTATTCCTAGAAATATTATTTGCATTTGCAAGCTACTGGGCAATAGAAGGATGATCTAGATACTACCCCTTCCAACAGATCTACAGATATTGCTCTGAAAATGTGTTCCAGATCAAGATATTTGGTGTGTTTGAATTAAATCTGTGACTACACTTCTGACAATCAAAAGTGCACATCCCAAAATTTGCTATGTCGTCCAGTTGCAAGGTGGGGCATGCAACTAAATGAGTTGGATGCCAGTGAAGGCTTACTCTCCTAAAGATGCTGGGTGAAGTTGCTTGTACAAGCCTTTCTTTCTGGCATCTCTAAAAGTGGTACACCGAACTCCTTATCCTTCAAGTAAAACGGCCTAATGTTCCCAGCCACATCCTACATTTTTTTCCCCTGTTCCCAGGGCAGATCCCACATTTTTCCCAAAAGTCTTTTCTATGTAAGAAGTGATGAATCCTTGTTAAAGTAGTACAGTCTTCCAGCTTTTATATTTTCAGAAAAAAAATATGAGGCATTCTATTTCTTATGGTAAGTAGCATAAATGCACCAAAACAATGGTATGGATACCCCTGTATTAATTGTTTAGAGAGCTGTCATTGGAAGTTGGGGACTGGGAAGTCACAAAAGGCTCATTTGCCTTCTGATCGTCCTTCATGGAGGCTGCCTGGTCTGAGATGGAAGAGAAAGAGAGCTGGTCATGTTCCATTATATGCACTTGGTCCTCTTCCTTGTCCTTCTTCACATAAAACAACTTCCTAAACTTTTTGAGCTCATGGAGTTCACAGAAAGTCTCGAGAACCACCAACATGGCGATAAGGCCCAGCAACAGATAACCTGGGTACAAAAAAAAGAAAAGTGGTATAATTATTAGCAAATTAGGTGGGGCTGTAATAGTTTTAACCTTGTAACTTTTCCCATTCCTGTCATCTTTGACTATTACATTAATTTTCTTTATGACCCAGTTTCAGAGTTCTGTAACCCACTTTGGACTGTCAAATTCTTTTTTTTTTTTCCTTTTTCATTCTACGACCAACAGGACTCCACATAATCAAAAAAAGGTAACACTAGTATCTTTAGTTCCATTGTAACTGTACAAGAGAAAAATATGTAAAGGCATTAAGTGAAACAGAATACTAAAATTTACTATATGCACGCTCCCCCGCTTACTTACTACCTTCACAATTAACTGCTCTTCAAAAGACTTTTTCCTCTTAATATTCCTATGGGTTACAAATAGAAGTAAAAATATGGCAGCTAATAATGATTATTTGTTGTTTATACCAGTTTATCTGGACAAATCACTTATATTTCATGAAAACTTTTAAATTATTTTCCTTTAAAATTATAAGAAAATATCCAACATCCTGAAATGTCCAAATCCTGAAATGAGCGGAAAAACAAAGCAACTAGAAATGTGTACAACGCCAATAAAATGAAAATTAAAAAAAAATTACTGTAAAATTACTGCTGACACTTTAAACACCTGACAAAGTTGCTACATTTCATGACACCTTGAAGACTATTTGCAATGTTTTACTAACATACATAACAGACCACTGTGTTCTTTTTTTTTTTCCCCTCTCCAAACATATGCATCTAGAATTTGAGAGAAGGTGTTAAAATAAGCATTTCTTTCATTAGATCCCTGCTACTGATCATTACAATTTAATGAGGAGCATGATTACTTGAATATTTTATCATTTCAATGAGTAAATCAAGCAGAAGCTAAGTGTATAATTATTAGTACAACATGCTCATTCAAAGGCTGAACATTAAACGTGCTGAAAGATCAACACAGATTAACTATTATAATCTACATACGGTCACTGTTCTATTACCTAAGGGCATAAACATTTCATCTGTAGTTACAGATTATTCACTGGCAATAACACACTTCTTTCCTTCCAGGAGCGCCATTAAATCAATATTGCAATACTGGGTACTGATCTAAATCAGCATTACAGCCAAAATTTATTAATTTTCTTCAGCTTTATCTCATGACATCAAATGGGAGCTATGCATTAACACAAGGAAGAAGTGACAAAGCTATGCCAATTAAAAGACATCTATAAATCTGCACTGAGAATTTCATAATTACCTCTGAAACTCAGCCCAGCTGATCACCATTTGATTTAGAACAGGACTTGTGTTGTCCTAAAAATTCTTGAAAAGCCTGTAGCGTTCATTAAGCATTTTCTGATGCAGAACTCCAAAACTTTTCTCAAAGAAAATTTAGGTTCAGCAAGAGAAAATATCTTACACATGCTGTTTGGTTCCTTGAAATGTTCACATGAAAGGAAAAAGAATAATTTAAAAGTTATGACCTTCAAAACTGTTGAAATTAAATATTCTAAAGTCGTAACTTTGCCGAAAAGCTACTTTTTCCTTTCAGTATTTCCTGCAATTTATGTTGTAAGTGTTCTAAAGTTTGAAAAAGGATAATCTAAGCCATAATGTTTTCTTATGATTTGGAGTTTTCAGAACAGCTAGAATTTTTACAAGGCCTTTACCATGCGTGACTTTCTCCATTCACTTCATCATTTAGCATCCCCAAATCAATGCTGCAGATCAGTGGAGTAATAATTAAAAGCTACTGCTGGTAAGATAAACATGATAGGTAGCAGGGGAAATCTCCTGCAATGACAACAGGCCTAGCAGGAGAGTAAAGTGTTCTGTTGGCTAGTTCAAGGCCCTGCTTCAAGGAATGAAAATTCCAGACCCAATCTTCCTTTAGGTAAAAACACAAAAACAAGGTAATGGACACTTGGCCTACGTTAAGATTGCTGGATCATGCACAGGAGCACACACAAATGCATACCAGTTTAAGAAATGGACCTGACAGGAAAGGTTCATTTTGGGCGTCAGATCTTTTAACCAGTGTGTTTGACGACCCAGGACTACGCAGACTGAAGCCACGTCAGAAACTGAGATGCTCCAAAACTCTGTCACTGGAGAATACTGCCCTCAGCATACACTCATTCAGAATGCCAACATAAAGATAATTTTCTTAGCTCTACTTCTACTTCAAATCACTGATCACTATGCCTCTCTTCTGTGTCAAACATAATTAAACAATTTGAATTTAACATTCCTGGTCTTGCTTTGCTATCATCTCCGTCGACTTGTCTCTCTTTGACAACTGGTGTGTACCAGCGCCAGTTTCAGCTACCTTCTGTTACAAGTGGAGTCAGAAACTTTGCTATTCTGCCTCATTTTTCATTGCTCCTCAATTTGTCTCTGTCCACCTGTCATCTCATCTTATGAGATGACCTCAGGTTACAAGAATCATCTTCCTGGCTCTGTGACGCACTGAAATCTTAGCCCAAGATGCTTACAACCATTTTCATAACAGTAATGTGAGCATTTTTTTCCTATTATTAATAAAAGAGTAAGCAGCTATGGTTTAACACAATGGAATTCTGGTTTTAGCTTTTTCTTTCTTAACTAAGAGAACTGACCTTACTTAAAGGCTTCCTCTCTGAACAGCTACCTACAATGTCCAGTTTGTTAGCTAACAGCTCACAAAACAATCACCCATCCACAGAATGGAGAGGAAAAGTCCGATTGTTTTTTTTTTTTAATAAAAGTACCTTTTATTTAGCTGGTTAGTTTGACACTTACATGTAATTCCAATTTTATACAGCTCTCGGAATTTTTGATTGTAGCCTTCTCCTGGCACATAGTCTCCGAGGCCAATGGTACTCAGGGAAATGAAACAAAAGTAAAAAGATTCCAAAAAATTCCAGTCATCTTCCAGAACAGAAAATATTGCTGCTGGGATTAAGAAGAAGCATGAGACGGTGATGAACCCAAGGACTACGGCATGGATGATTGCAACAACCTGCTTGGAGAAGCCCCAGCGAATGTGGAAATACAGTACAGGCCGCCTGGTGACATATACAATGATGCGCTGTACCACCGCTGTCAGGAAAAGCAGCGTAAACGGGATCCCGATGACTGAGTAGATGATGCAGAAGGCCTTTCCTCCATCAGATAAAGGCACTGTGTGACCATAACCTGCAACAAAGCAGAGGAGGCACAGGTTGAGCTAAAGCTGGGAGCTCACTTCCCAATTTGATATTGGCTATACTGTGTGAGAAAAACACGCTTCACTATTGCTAATTCGGAATTCTGCTATTCTTGACAAATGCTGTTCAAAGGACTGTTTTAAGCAGGTAAACAAAGCCTAAGTACTAGCAATAGGCAAGTAAAAATTAAAAAAAATATTTTTATACTATTTCAAAATCGTGAACATAATTGTATACATGCTTATTTTGGAGAAGGAAGTAATGCCTAGTCAGGAGTGGGAAGCTATACCAGGAAATCTGTGTTTTATTCTGGATTTTCCTGCTGACCTTTGTTGTTCAGCTTTACAAAGTAGTGTAACTTCTTTTACCCACCTTGCCAAGTAGAATAATACATACTTTAGAAAACTGTTCCTACATCTACTTTGTAGTAAAACACTTTAAGACCTCTTGTGAAAATCATTTAAATTACATAGGAATATTATAATCAGCATTCCATGCTTTATACTTCCATGTTTTTGCAAAGCATTTAAACGATAATCCATCAAAGATACCTAAAAGCAGAATAAACATTTTCACAGCAAAGCTTCTGGGATATAACCACTGTGGCTGGATTTTTGCCTAGTCATTTACACACTAGAAGTATCAATCAATAGTGATCTGTTCGGAGCACAGGAACGTATCCAGCAGTGTACAGGCTGATCGTGGCCAGCAATCTCAATCCCACAAATGTCTGCAATTACACTTGCACCCAGTGCAAGCAGCTACGCTGCCAAAGCACACTGCCAGACAGCCTGGTTCTAAATGTAAATCATAGACACAAAAAAGAACAGTAAATCCAGTATAAACCAGGAATGCTTTCTTCTGTTTGCCAACCAAAAAAAAAAAAAAAACCAAAGCAAAAACCCACAAAAAAACAAGAGTATTTTTGTTTTCATTGCAGCAAGGAAGAGGAAATCTCTTGAACTCTAGTTTGGGCAGACTTTACACGGATATCTAAGAAGCAAGTGCAGACAGGCCCTAGTAATTCTGCAGCCCCAAATTTGCCAGCTCATTCAGGTTACATCAGTGCTGTACAACGAGGCATCTTCCAGAGCTACTGCAGCTAGCTATCTTGAGGAGCCCAGGCAGACCCCAGTGCATACAGGGTTACGCTGCTTCTGATCTCTGAACTGAGCTTGCTCTGCACTCGCCCAGTCTGCCCAGTACAGCACTGGACCAGGCAGAGGTTCCCTGAGGGCTCCTGAGAACGCCCTGCCTGCTCCCCTGTGAATCCTGCTGCTCAGCAAGCCCCTTCAGGTTTTATATGAACACAGGAGATTTCCCCTCTACATTAATGAATTTGATAGTAGAAGCATTGCTCTTTTAAGTTTTCCAGTGAGCAAGAAAAGGAAATGTTCTTTTTATTTAAGATGCATAGAGACACCTCCAGACAATGAGACAGACAAAATATCTTATCATTACAATGTACAAAGTCTTAGAGAAGAAACGCATGAGGTGTAGTTTCTCCATGTTAGCTAACCTGACCGGAAACTTCAGTTGTATTTGAATTTTAATGACATCATGAATAATTTACCCAAGCTCAGTCTTTTGAGCCCCAGAAAACTACATTAATTAATGGCTTTTTTTCTTGCTCACCTTCTGTTTGCTTTTTCTGCTTTGAGATAACAGAACCGGAACCACACAGAGCACGCCAGACGCAGCTGTATAAAGTTGCAGAGAAGGCTTCTCACCTTGTGTTCTTCTCCATCCCTAATAATGCTGGACATTTGACTGGCATTTCTGACTACCACTGAGCTGACACTTTCTTGGCCCTGTCTATCAGAATCCCAGGACCTTGCCCCTCAGAGGTATCCAGGGATCCACCAGTGCAGATCCCATCCCTTCATATGTGAAACTACGACTGCTTTTGCCATGTGCATGACTTAACATTTTATACACACTCATTTTCAAGCACCATTTTATTGTTCAGTTGCCCTACAGCTCTTCCATCATCCTTACAGCCTAAAATAAACTTTGTTACCTTTCTCTTCCAGGTCATTTATGAATATGTTGAATAGCACAAGCCCAAACACCAAGGCCTCCAAGGAACAACCCTTGTGACATTCCCCTACTTCAAGAACTAGTCATTTTCTCCTACTCTGTTTTCTATCTTTCCCTATCTCATATCCATATGAGAACCAGCCCCACTTGCTTAGTTTTCCTGAAAGCATTTTGTGACAGTCAATCGACTCCAAGTTTGGAACAGGAGAGAGATGTGTGCTTTGAGTAAATCACAGGGTACCTCAAACTGATCCATGTGACACAAACACACAAAAAAAGGCAACTTCAATGCTCCATCGCATCAAGGTGTCTTCAATAAAGCAGAACAAGAGGCATGTTATTTGAGTGAGATGTAGATCAGGTCTCATCTGGACTAATGTACATCACTGTATATCCATGCTTAACGAACTAATTCACACTGGAAGAAGAGCAGAGAAAGGTTACTGAAACCATCAGGGGACTGGAGACTATTTTATGAGAGGACAATAAAAGTGGCTGGCTTCCTCGGCACAGCTGAACGGACGCTGAAAAGTGATATAGTATCTCCCTATTAATGCATCAGCATACAAGTAGTACCAAGGGAAAAGAAACGCTTTAGATGAAGAATAATATTGCCACACAAACAAATAGCTTAGATGTAGCATGAATAAATTTCGTCTAGAAACTAGAAAAAGGTTTTTAAGCTTCAGAGAAGAGTTTTAGAGCAGCCACCCACTTTCAGTACTGGGGAAAGAACCCAGCTATGTTTAAATGAAGCCTGATGAAGGCTTCATAACTTTATGAATGGTGCAATATCACGAGGCTATGCATGACAAGCAGAAAATTGAGCTTGCAGACCTGCAAAGTCCCTTGCAAGCTCCAGGTTCCTAAATTTAACATATGTTTGCATGGTACAATTGATCCAAGCTTGCATTAATTTGAACCCAAACATCCATATTAAGAAAAATAAAAAAAAACTCTGACACATTTGTCAGTTCATTATGCACAGAGCAGGCTGATGGTGATTTAACTCCAGCCCCTGTGCTGACAATCAGGCAGCAATCAGCTCATTTCTTGGTGAAGAAGGGTTCTCTTGCCTCTCCAATACTTCTCTCGTAATTCCTTCTGAAGGACAGACATTAGTCTTCCAGGTGCTACACAGTAAAACACCCAGACTCAGAGGAAAGCACAGAACGATAAAAACTTTACTACAGGAAAGCTTGCAACAAGGTTATATTAAACTGAGTGCTTAGACTAGCCTGCCTAGTTAACCCTTACAGAAATTTTCCCAATTCACAGAATTAGTGGAGGTGCCTCAGGCAGATGCTACCTTCTAAGGTCTGCTTTGCCATTCTGGTGAGGTTGTCAACATCACTTAAGGGATAGCTGAAGGGATTGTGTATCTGCCCCTCAGCTACTAACCATTACAGGAACTGTAATACTAAAGAGCACTGACACACTCAGGCTGAGAAGAGAAGGTATGCTCCATTCAACCAGCAGCAGTAAGAGGATGACATCTTCCAAAAGCAACAGATGAGTAATCAATGTTTGCTTGCTACTCAGGATACAGAGTCACTGCTTAGGAATGATTATATGCAAAAGCTTGAGCTAAAACAGTCACAATTTATGAGGCTATGGCAAGTGGGGACAAAAAAGATCCATATTTTTTCCCAGTAGGAAATTGCTTTTATGTTACTTTTCCTAACAATACCTATAATCTTAGTCATCACTGTACAAAAAAAACATTAAAAAAACCCCACACACCAACACAGCCATACTCTAAGAGAGGAAATTACAGATTCAAGGCAGGAGACAGTTCATGTCTGCTTTGAGACACTTTCACTCTACTGCCTCCCATCTCTGCTCCTGCAGCTGTTTGTAGCTTCTTTGTATTGTAACCTCTTCAGAGAAATTCCCTTCTATGATCCCTCCATAAAGAGCCTAGCACATGCTAGTTCTACATAAATAACAGATAATAAAATGTACGCCATTTGCCTTTTTCAGTGGAAACTACAATGTCCAGAAGCATTACAACTGCAATCCTAAAATCTTATTTTTGTTATGAGAAAAGGATGCTCACAAAAAAGAGACTACTTATGAAGACATTTATTCTATCCAGGAGACTTGCTATGGGAGACTAGAATTAAATTGCCCATGTAGTATATCTGATAACTGTATTACTGACTATGAAGACAGACAAGGTTTACTGAATGTTGCATTTTCATATGTATAATGCAAATATCAGATAACAATCACTCGTTTAAAAGCACTGATCTTTGCAAAAACCAAACCCTCAGATAACCTGACCAAACTCAGAAGCAAAGTGACACCAGAGATAAAAGGATATTAATCGGATATAATCCTTTATACTGTCTATTCAGTTATTAGAGGTACCATTCCTTCAAAAAAGCTGCTAGAAAAAAATGCATGCAAGACCAGCAAGATTTGCCAAATTAAAGAAGATCAGTGTTCCATCTAGTTCAGTGTCTTGAGACAGACCATATTTGATTCATCATACAAAGATCAAAACTCCACAAGATGTAAACAGCTTTCAGTTCTGTTCACATAGGGAAACTTATTCCTTAAAAGTCACATACCCTCTTATGACTTGGAGGACTTCTACTGTTATAAGCTTACATAAATTCATAAAACGTCTTTATCTGTTCTGATGTAATTTTGAATGTCATCATAGCCTACAAAAGTGCTTATTTTTAAAAATCATTTAAAACACTTCAATCTTTTTACATTGATCTTGTTGCTGTGAGTTATACAGGTCAATTACATGTTCAATATAATATTCACTCCTCCTTTTGCTTGTCTTTCAGGTTAGTCTTTGCTCTTATATCTTTCTAAAAAAAGTCTTGATCATGACTTTTCTGTACTTTTCAGTGCTTTGTATCCCTCTTGTGCAAGTTCCTCTTTTAGTTATTTTCTCTTCTGTCTTGCCTGTGTCCAATTGTTCCTGTTAGATCACTTTGTAGAGAAATACATAGAATTGATCACTGTATTCCAGGTAAGACATATATTTCTCCCTCCATTTTTATACACCATCACACTTTGTTTTTCAGAGTCTCTAGGTAGCTAACAACAATGTCCAACTCATAACAGTTGGGTGTCTCCTTTCATCCTTCTCAGATATTGCTTTGACCAGCCCAAGCAGTTCTGTATCAGTCACTCCTGTAGCTCATTAATTGGTCTTCTCTCTCTTAAGAAACAGTGGCCTTCTCACAGGTCTTTCAGGACACTGAATTGAGCACTTAGTGCCAGAGTGCAGATGTGCTGCAATTGTGTTGTGATAAACCCAGTCTGGACTTCAACACAGAAGCCTCCAGAGGCTGCCCCGAAGGGCGGATTTTTGAATGTTGTAAATGGATCTGACATCAGCTGACGCAAGCAACAAGCAGAGGCGCCACAGCCCTTGGAAAGCTTCCCCCAGACAGCCTCTCCCAGGCTATAGTGATGAAGCCTGGAAGGTGTGTCTGCATGCTGTAGCTCTGCCTCTTTCGCTTGCCCCTCTGTTATACTCCCAGGGCACCGGCTGTCAATGACTGTTCTCATCAGTTGGTCCTATGAATGGGGACCACCATCCACAGCATTAAAGTTCACTCCTTTCCCTTCATGAATTAAACAGTCGATGGTTTTGTGTTGTGCATTTTCTTATGCCAAGTGCTCTTCTCCCTCTTTCCTACCACAAGCTTTGTCAAGCCACTGCTCCCTCAGGGCCCCCTAGCCCCAGGTGACCTGTTGCAACACCACCAGCCCTACGTGGCACCACCAAGCTTCTCAGGCCAGGGAGAGGGTCATTTCCAGCACAGCCAGTGTCCTCCCCAACACACCCATTCAGATGGCAGAGTCACAACATGTAACCCCAATGTGCTGGCAAGCATGCTCATTGCTTTGCTGGTTTGAGTCAGCACCCCTGAAGAGAAGTCAGCCCTTTAAGTCTGCTCATCACCTCAAGATGCCCCAATAGATGAAACGAATCATGTACATCTGTACTGAAGTTATGTAAAAATCTTTCATTCATCCCAAGCATAACATGACTCACTGGAATATGACGATGATGAAGGTCTATGATAATATTTACATAATTTCGACACTGTTGTTTTTATAAACCTTTGACAATTTCCATTGTGTTTAACAGTGAAATATATCCTTCTTCATAACTGGTCTATTATCTTCTAAGGTAAAAAGGAAACATCAGGTGACAGTAGAATCATGTGGTAAAGAGATCACAAGTAAGTCTCAAGTATTTTTTTCTATTGCAAGGAAGAGCAGGGCAACAACCAAAGTGATTAGAAAATTGTGCTACAGAGTTCAAACCAACAACATTACGATTGAAGTAGCTGATCAGCAAGTTTATGTAAAGCTGACAGGGCCATAAATTTGGAGGCAAAAGGTCATCTACCATACAGAACTAAAGAAATAAGAAAAAGATATGCTATATTATGCAGCGTATCTACATGTGCCAAAGTATCTGCTCAGAATCAAATTCTTTCAGAAAAGGTATTTTGCTTTTTCTACTTCTATGCGTGTGCACTGGGAAGGACTTGCTTTAAACATGGCTTATAGGCAGGTAGTTAAGCAGCCTTTCTTCCCTGCAATACAGATGGAAAAAAAAGAACGTAAAAGACTAAACAGACATGAAAACTGGTCCACAGCTAAAAATACGTGAAACAGTAGCACTGTGCTGCTAGAAAAGACTTTTCAGAACTTCTAGTCAGAGATTGGAGACACAGCAATACCATTAAGACAAGACATTAAAACAGAATTATATGTTAAAACAGAGTAAAATCAAAAGTTGACCAATGGAATTTTGTTAAACAAACCTGAGAACCTTGATTTCCAGTCAGGCTAAGATAAGCTACCCTATAAGACAGAAAGGAGGAGGAAAAATTCCACTGTGGCATTTTTAAGCAGAAGAAATCCACAGGGATATTACATTTTGCTACCTCCTCATTGAGCTAATGGAACTGGTTTTGTGTGCACTGGAGGAGGGAGGAGGAAGAGGTACTGTAAACTGAATTGATGAAATTATCTGTTTGGTTTTTTTTTTTAAAAAAAAGAGGGAAAGTGAGGAGGAGGAGATTTGTTTGAAACCTAGTACATTTCACTAGCAAAAGCTTACAGTGCGGCCCTCAAGGGGTTGCATTGGCATAATTAGGGAGGTGATGAAGGGTGTGGCAGAAACCTCTGAAACCAGTTTTGTCACTAAAGAAAACATTCATTAGGTTCATCCTCACACAGCACCAGTAATGGTGATTTAAACTTCCAGCTGAGGTGATTTAGTAGAGTGCTATTCCAGCTCCCTTCGATAATAATATATCCCTTAAAACTCACTAGAATAAAAGTGATAAAAATGTATTTAAACTATTAAATAACCATGAGAATTAAATCACCTCCATAAGGACTTCTCACCTAATCACTTCTCAGAATAGAATTGGTTTGTTTTGTCAGTTTCTAGTGTCAAGGGACTTCTTCCAAACAAATAAAATAAAATAGAGAATCCAACACACTGATATGCATGTATCTAGTAATGGTACAAGGTTTCAGTTCCTTCTGAGATAATACTTCGCTGCCATTAGCTATGAAAGCCGAAGACTGCTAATTCCTCAGAATCAACGTCCGGCTACGTAGGTTTGGAGTTGCCTTGGAAAGGACCAGGTTCATATAATCAGCTCACAAATGTCACCTGCTGCACCAAGAAAGGCTGAAATGCCTTTAAACATAGCCAGTTTAGTAACAAGGTTGTGTAAGTAATTTGGCTGGCTGTTGGCAACATCTGGACCCAAGAAACAAGCCAACAGCATGGATATATTGGCTTCTATGTTCAAAGCCGGTTTCAAAACCAGTTTCTACCGGAACAACTGTACATCAGAACAGTTATATCTCGCAAAGCACGTAAAGTCTGCCACATCCGTTCCTGCACAGGAAACAATATATCACCTCCCCAAAGTACCCAAGCTAGAAACTACATCCACAGATGCCGGGAAAAGGGGACGCTGATGAATTAAACTGGGGGAAATCCTTGTATGAAGACAAGGGATATTTTCACACTATTTGTGTGAATACACTGAGATAACCAGCTTGCTTTATGGTCCTATATTTGGTATTGTTTAAGCTGCCCAACAAGTTGTACCAATGCTGGCAAAACACTGACGTTCGCTTCCTGTTCGGACTGGTATGTTCTGGGCCAGCCAGCCTAAATAACCAGTGCGACAGTAGGTAGAGCTACATATTGACATGGAACACATCCACATCCAGAAAGCATGCTGACTGTTAATTAAAAGTAAATTAATAAATAAACCAAACATCTCATGCCAGAGCAGGAGTAATGATTCATATTTCCTACTGAGTATGTTCTTAGCCCTCTGAAAAGTTATCTCCTTTCCTGCAATAAACTCAATCCCAACTCCATGACTTCTCTGGAAGTCCCACATGAAGAGAGAGCAAAAGCTCTTACTGACCTGGACCTATGCACAGGGTGACACTTCTAGTGGAAAAATAACTTCTACAGAAATAAAAGAAATAATTATCCATATAAAAATACATTAAAATTCAATATCTAACAAATATTTTGTGTGCATATTATTTTTAAATAAATGTAATAAGCATTTAGCACTTAATACATAAATAAATATGTAAAACTAAACTAAAACTTGTATGAAAGTATTTCATATATGCCACAATAAATATCACTACTGTTTATATACTTTTCAGTTATTGTATACTTACTGTGCTACCAAAACAGAATAAAAATATTTCCTTGCCCTCAAAATGTGCAACTTCAGTACAAAATACAAGGCAGTTGGTGAACATGAACAGAAAGGTGGAAAAGAACAAGATGATACTGGGTAGTGTGCGACACAACAGCATCCATATGCCACCTGCACCATCACTAGTTAACCCACCCTTTCAGGTGTTTAGATACACTGACGAGCACCCCCTGAGCCTTCTCTTCTCCAGGCTGAACAGTCCCAGTCTCTCCCACCCCTCTTAGAAGAGATGCTCTAGTCCCTTGTTAGCGGCCCTTCATTGGACTCTCTCCAGTAGCTCTGCATCTTTTTTGTTCTGGGGAGCCCAGAACTGGACCCAGCACTCCAGGTGTGGTCTCACCAGTGTGGAGCGGAGGGGAAGGACCAACTTCCTGCTGGCAACACTCCTAATGAAGCTCACGATACCATTAGCCCTCTGCCACTGGGGCATGTTGATGGCTCTTCTTCGGCCATTAATTATGCAAGGAAAATGGAAAGTGCATTAGGTCTTTTCAGACAAGTTTAGCAATCGGGACTAGAATAAAACCATACGTTGTGTATCTATTTATTTTCTTAACTATAGAAAAATTACAGTACCATTTGTTTGTAACAAGAACTCCTATGTATCTTTTTTGCTATTATAAGTCCACTTACAATTTTCTAGAGCAATACATGCTGTCCCCTTCTGCAGCTTAGCAGTTCTGGGAACTCCCAAGTTCCAAAAAACATTTTATAATTCCAAAATTATGGAATGGAAAACCTTACATTATTCATGTTTACCATTAACCCATTTCTGTGATCTCCAAGGAATATGAATATTCTTGCTCTTTCCAGCTAGGAAATGTATTAAGATGGTTGTTGCCTTTGTTCCAACCTAGCTGCAGATGCTGGAGAATTGTCTGAGCAGAAATTTCTGTACCCTGGACTATATTAGTGTTGCAGTGCAACTTTAGAGATAAACATGAGATACAGAAGGTAGGAATATTGATGTTGTGGCCTGGGCATGTCTTTCCAATTCTATTTTTTTTTCAGTACCACTTATGTAGCAAGAGGAATTGTTGTCACTTTAAATGTTCAGAACAAATTACAATAAAGCACAAATAACCTTTTATTTCTTTCTTCAAATTCTGACATACTGTCATATGAATTATTATAAATATTTTCTCTAATGTAGAGATTAAAATATAGTCACATCTTTTCAAACTAGATAAAAAAAACATGTTCCTGAAGACTGATGAAAAATTGCTTTGCTTCACCTGTGAGTTAGCTGCTCTTGTGATCCACAAACACTAATATAGAAAGGCATGTTAAAAATATTTTTCAATCAAATTTGAGTGACAAAAACGAAGCAGTGCAAGTACCCTGTTGTTATTTGAATCAGCAAGAGAAAAGCCACAGTTGGTGCAGGGGGACCCCTGGAAATTATGTATTTATAGATGGTAATTTTCCATTTAAAAAATGTGATCGTTTTTTATATTCTTCACATCCCACAGAGGCAGTAGGAGACATTACAAGATGTCGTGATGAAGAAAATGTTTTTATGTTGTTGGCTTGTCAACAAAACTAGTCCTTTAAAACATGAAAATAGCTTGGTTGCAACAGGAGCTGAGATCTTATTCTAAAGATCTCAATTGAACGTAATGGAAAAAAAGCAATGTTTGATCATATTACTTAAAGGATCCACTATCTGTCAATTCCTGTCCAGAACCAATTATTTTGGCTATTGGAATGTAAAGTATAGTAACAGGAAAAATAAACAACAACAACAAAAAAATTGCACAGTCACCTTGCTTACATTAGTATTACTGCACAGTAAATGTGAATCTATAGAGTGGAATACTTAGTAGCACCAACCTAAATTCACCATTATATTTAGGGAAGACAGGGTTTACTTCACATCTGCTCTACTCTGTTTGCAAAGACTGGATGCTCAGTAATAGCTGAGGTGTGCTTCGCTGCCCTCCTCCAAGAGTGTCTGTTTGAGGCTGTTCAACTGAAAAGCAGCCCAGTCTGCACACTCCAAAACTGCTCCACAAGTGTGAATCAGAAGTGGGAACAATCTGGAGATTTGTTTCAGCAGTGCATTCTTGATCTCAACCAGAACACTACTGTAGGGCCAAGAAACCTGGCAGACTTCAGCTGCCTTCAGTTTGAAGCTGAAGTTAACAGCAGTTCTCTAGCATGAGCTTCCGCACTCGTGTTCAGAAGGGCTATGTCAGAGTATCTTAAAAGCACGGATTCTCATGTGTGAAGTGTTTCCACTTCTCTAAAGGGCTCCAGATTTTTTGTAGGAAAGACTTTCACTAATAGTTTCTGAATTGCCATCATGACTCTAAGATGAATGATGACAGTATTAACAGTTTGTGAGGCTACCTGAGCAACAGGTCACTTGAGAACATACAAGGATGCTCCATGAAGTGACATGA
This sequence comes from Tauraco erythrolophus, assembly GCF_009769465.1. NCBI lineage: Eukaryota > Metazoa > Chordata > Aves > Musophagiformes > Musophagidae > Tauraco > Tauraco erythrolophus. The sequence continues at coordinate 87,040,152 of NC_141466.1, read as the reverse complement.
AACTAGATACAACTCTGGGCCAAATCAAAAAAATGCTAATACTTCCTAAGCTTGATCCAGATACTCCACACTTCATCAGAAAGTTCATCCACGTCTCGCTCACACCACCATGCAAGGCGATGCACACCAGATGCAAAGATGACAGCCTGATGGGCGCACTGAATGGCTAGCAAGCAGTAACGCTTTCACTATTTAGATTAGATCCAAGGAAGAAATTTTTCACTCAGAGGGTGGTGAGGCACTGGAACAGGTTGTCCAGAGAAGTTGTAGATGCCCCATCCCTGGAAGTGTTCAAGGCCAGGCTGGATGAGGCTTTGGGCAACCTGATGTAGTGGAAGGTGTCCCTGCCCATGGCAGGGGGGTTGGAACTAGATGATCTTTGAGGTCCCTTCCAACCCTAACCATTCTATGATTCTATGATTTACAGTGACTGCTGTTTTAGACAGTATTTATCCATAGTTACTATTTAATGAAGTTCAGTGAAAAACATCACAACTGTAGAGCAGCCATGCTAATGATGAAGTCATTCCCACACTAGCAATTAAGATCCATATATTAAGGAAGTGCTCAGTACAGACGCTGTGGAGTAGAAGGACATGTTATACTAGAGCAGCACAACAGTAGACAGAATCCACTGCACAGGAACCAAATGCAGACAAAAGAGTAAGTACAGAAATTAATATGTCCCTCCCACATCTGAGATGATTATTAGCAAGTGTTTGGTGCCATACTATCTCTTCTCAACAAAAGTATCGGAGAGAAATACAATTCAAAAGATAGACACTTTAAGTGGAAAGTGATAGCATCTTTCATGCCACTGCCTGACACTGGATCTTGATAATCCTGCATGGATACATTATATATGAGCAAAGCAGACATTATCAACCCAAGGGTACTCTTAGACCCTTCCAGCAGTCTGCATGAAAGCACACATTCACACCACCAAAAAGGGACCTACCATGCATGAGAGAGGTGTGGAAGGACTCCAGGTGAGGCACGTACTCCGTTCCAGGGCTAGTAAACGTGCCTTTAGAAAGGACATGCTCTCTGCAGGAAGAGCTTGGCTTTCCCACTTACCCTGCGAGGACAAATTTTTCAAATCCGAGCTGTAAGCTACAGAGCTCCTATCAAACTCTCCATTGAGAAACTCCTTTTTGTTGTGCCATGCTAAACCTTCAGCCTGACATGAGGTTCATGTGGGCTGGACCTGTGCTCCCACAGAACCCTGACAACTTCAGTCATGTTTTTTGAAGTGACATTTCATTAATGAAGACTTCATGCACTCTGCATGCTTCACACGGTGCTCCAGGCAGGAGCAAAGACGAAATATGTCAGTGCATTCAGCAGACAGAGGTCTCCTAAACTTCTGTGGCAAAACATTCAGGCTTTACTTCTATCACAGATGACAGTCAAGAGATATGCATGCATTTCTCAGTTTACTGTTTTGGTTTGGTTTTTTGTTGCTGTTGGGTTTTAACATTAACAGCATTTTTTATTTTTAACTTGAAGTCTTTATACTAGAAATTGGTTCTGCTTAGTGTTATCCTGGATTTAAGGCCCTCTAAGGCTTAAACTGCAACCAAACTATTACCCATCCAGTGCTGAGATTCCCACCCCCCTGCCCTCCAACCTCTCAATAACAGCACATTTCTAGAAATATCTATCCACATCACATCTTTAGATCCACCTCTAGCCAAGATGTAGCATAAGTAAAGAAGCCTATATATTGTTTCAAAAGCTATTTTCCCTGTAAATCATATTCATTTTTCATTGGAGGAAAAACATGAAAATGACAAAAGTTTGCTGAATAAAACCCAACCAACAGGTCAAAAGCAAGGTGAGACTTCCTGAGGGCTCCTCTGAGAATTCAGCCAGGAAAATTCCAATTATTCTTTTATTGGTTTACTTGCCTGCTAGGCAACAGATGGTCAAAAATCTGTATCAAAGTAGGGGCCTCACCAACAGACTACTTTATTATGAATGTTTCCTGACAGAACAAACTCTGTAAGTCTCAGGAACTTAAATCTGATAAAGAGAAATATGAGTGAGCTTTGTTAGGCAAGCTTTACTTGTAGTCCTCAGAAGTGTTACAGAACAAGATGAGGTTTTGCACTGGTCTTTTGTTAAGGGTTTTTGCACTTTAATGTTCAGCAACACATATGCAGCAGCAATATCCCAATAATGGATTTTTAAAGCCGCTGATCACCAAGATTAACATGCAATCAAAGAAACAGCTTCATTGAAAACCTTCTTAGCTTCCACACCAACTTCAAGGTATTGAACAGGGTACAAGCCTTTCTGCAGTTCTTTCTGTGATTCATATCCTGAAATATTCAAAGTAGGAAAAAATCTTAACATGGAAAATGTTTTTTCCTCTGATATCGACTAGATTTAGCCAGTAGCTGTCCATGATAGTGATCTTCACGTTTCTCATGTTTGTTTGGTAAAAAGCATGATGAGAGATTTTCATCTTGACTGCAGCACAAAGGCGCTATGTCTTACACAACAGCGATATTTCCAGAGTTTGTATTTAGATATGGCAGTCTGCACCTATGGAAAAACTCATTTTAGCAGCCAAGACACATTTAGCATCTAACTGGCAGTGAAGCTGAGAGGATACACACTTTCTGAAGAGGCTGGTTGGTAGAAGATGGAGCTTTTTCTTTCTGGAAAAGGTCTGGAACCATGGTTTCATTTCCTGCTGCAACTTTCTCTTTCCCCACCCCCTCTACTTGTTCTGTAACAGGTTTTAAAGGTCTATCAAATACTTCAGCTTCCACCACTTGAAAGACCTTGTTTATGCATGGTGTACCACAGGGACGTGCCAGCTGCCACTGCTGAGCCCTGCACCTGTGCAGTATGGTACTCAGCTTGAAGCCTGGTGCAGTTTACTGGAAAGAGGTTTCTAAAAATTGGTAATTTGCACCTGTTACCATCCCAAATGCACCTTGGGATGTGTCAAAAGCTTTGAATGTGTTGCAGTGGCACTTACTGCAGTGCTTTAATCACGTATCCAATTAGTGAAGAATACCTAGTCTTGCTAAGTTATCATTTCTTGCACTGAAATGAACCACAGTTGTTCTTCCTACCATCTGGGAATAAAAAGAAACAGCCAGCTGCAAATTAGTATGCTTCCCACCTCCACTTCTGTAACACAAATTGCTTTATTGCACCATCAGAAAGAACTGAGCATGAAAACAGTGAATGAAACTGGTATTGTGGGCAGTAAGGAATTATAACACAACATTAAAAAAAATTAGGCCGTTTCATGCTGTAGAGTTAAAATCAAATCTGTAAGCAGCATCTTTGCATTAAAATGGAAGAAAGTGTTACCTGCTGGATGCAGGAGGAGAATAGGAATTTATACTTAGAATCTTGTTATCGATTTAACATCAGGAATTCAGGGAAATTAACTAGCATCGGCTCCCTTGTTTGGCAGAGGAAGACACATAGTCTTTTGTAAGATACTTCAATATTTCATACATAAATCAGACATCATAATGCATTTCCATACAAATAAATCCTATTTCTGTCTTCTGTTTTAATAGCTATTTCTCAGAAACATGAGGAATTCAACAGTATATAAAACAAAATAGAAGCAAATCAATTTTACAGAAATAGCAAAAAAAAAAAAAATCACTAAAGCAACTACAAAACCATACAGAACTGAAGTGCATCAGTCTCCACTTTTACACCCAGCATATTCCATGTAGAATATTAATTTATAACTTAAAAATAATAATTAAGAAAAATGAAGAGACAATATTTACACAAGGGGCAAAGTGAGACACTTTTCAGACATGATGGCTTATTCTAAACTGTAAATCACAGTCCTAAATATGATGCTTGATGGTACTCCACCATTTGAGTATAGCCTAGCTGAATATACTCACAGTTTCATGCTCAAAATAGAACATTAATTTGCAAGGCCCAATGGGGAAATATTTCAACTATTGTGAGAACTAGCTTACGAAACGATAAGCAAATTTTATAGATCACTAGTCCTATTGAATCATTCACATGTTTAGGACATCCCACATACCAAGCACTAACTGTGGGAACCATAAATTTGATTAGTTACAGTGGAATCAGGATACCCAGGATAATCACAACTTACTGACAAACAAACAGAAAGGAAAAGAACAGCACTGTAGCTGCATATACTATTTATGTTCGTAAATGGATGAAATGTAGATGGTTTTGTTTATCAGAAGTTATTTAGAAATAAACAGTGATGCAACATTTAGAAAGACAAACTACAGATACAAGACATTTAGCCAGCCCGTAAAGATATAGACAGAGCAACTTAAATGCTCTGTGGTTTTCAAACACTATATTGTCTGTTTAGATTAATGGCAATTTATTTTAAAACTGTGAATGTATCTTCAGTTTGTTAGAGAAATGTCTCTTTGTGGGATATTTGATGTTTTCAGAAATTCGTACAACTATAGGATGATTCTCCTCGTGAAAAATACATCATTCTAACCTCTCAGTGACAGAGTAAGAATATCCCGCAATATAACGAACGTAGGCAACATTAAATCAGAAGGGTGATTCACCAAAAATGCTCCGACTGCCCAATCACAATTCTAGACCTACCATGTCAAAGACCATCAACACTGACAACAATTTTGAGGCTCATTTCCTTAAATCCCATTATGTTAAGGTACCACACATCAGAAATGCTTAGCAATCATCCAGGCTGACGACTGACTACGGTCTCATGCTCAGCAGCACCCTCCTGCCAGTGCTTACATTTGCAAACCATGGCCAACGTGGAAAAGGCGGGATCAATGCAACCTAAGGAAAGCAGGATGCTGTAAATGGCATCTCTCAGACCTCAGTATAAAAGGAAAGGGAATGTAAAATGGTTGGTAATTCCAAAATAAAGACCTAGCATTGAAGAGCCTGGGCAGCAATGTGTAAATCGATAGTTAACACATCTTTTCAAGGGGGAAATTTCTTTGCAAGCATCTGGCCCTAAGAACATACCCCATTTCTTGTGATTGTCAAGGATCGGAATTTGTAAATTAGTTACACCAACTAAACAGAACAGTAGGACTGCGTTACTTCCTCACTAGTTTCAGAGACAATGCAATTTATCACATAATGCTAGTCACCAATGGGGAAAAAATAAAGTCCCCCTTGAGATCCGTGTACCTGGGGCACACCACACAGAAATATTTCAGTGGTGGCATCTCTATTGACAAAGAGGAGTTCTGTTAAATTCTTTCAGCTTTGCTAGCTGTCATTTTAATCCTGCTTGAAATAGCACTCCTTTACAAGGTGCAACCAGCAATTATCAGATACATTATCATTACAGGAAACATGTTCTTAGGTTGCCAGCTCCTTTCTTACAGTTTTTAATTTGGCCGTGCATTTTTGATTCTTTCCGTGCTTTCACCAAATTGTTACATGAAATGTCTAATCTAATCCCAGAGTTACCACTGAGAAAGATCCTTTTCTCTATGTGGGTCTGCCCCCTCTCACACTGGTTGTCGTTTACCTGACTGCAATAACTCAGAGTAAACTAATCCAGAAGAAAGCAAATACATTTCTTCCAATCTGATAAACTGACTTTGCTTACTGTTGTGGTCCAGTAGGCAAGAGTCCTAGCATAGAGAATAAGGTTGGACCATAGGGTGGGACATCTTCCTTCTGCTGGCAGAGCTGTTAAGTAGGCTCATTCTGTTTTGTTTTACACCACCCTGAGCAAACATTTTACTAGGTATAAGTAGAGGCAACCAAAATGCTAAAGCAGAGCAAACACCACCTTCTTCCCACGCAGGCCACTCACACATTTGGTAAATTGTGTGGGCTGTATTAACTGATGTTTAATTTGTTTTCTACACACAGTGCACAACTGAACAATTTCCTAGAAGGGAGTGTCAATATTTCTGGAGTCTCCACTGAAGGAAAGATACACAGATGTGTATTGCACTCTTTGATAAGGCTTCTGTAAGTCCCTATTCAAGTAGCTGCAATTTCCTCTAATATTACTAGGCAGAAAAGCTATTACTAAAAGAAAAAGAAGAACATTCAATGCAAGAAAATGAAATGCAAGAAAAAGCAGGATGGGAAATCAGCTTACTGTATGGAAACACAGCCTAGCAGCAGGAGCTGAGAACTGCAGGACAAAATTCACTGGCTTCTATTCTCAACCATACTAATGGCTCTTACATGATCCTTCACAACCGTTTTTCTTTGTCTTAGTTCATCCTTTTGCAAAATACATACAGAAATAACACTCTAATCTCACAAGATGCAGAACATAATAAAGGCACTCCAATCAGTAAAGCAGTTCCTGGTATGTGCATGCTTCAGGGTCTACTGATAGAAGGTGGTTCAGAAACATGAAAGATTATTGCCATCTCCCTCATGGCATCTAGGGACTTGGTACAATGCAAGGCTAAAACCTGGAACTCAAACTTCTGTTTGATACGTTGAGAGAATTTCTAACTTTTGCTTTGGTTGAGATTCACAGCTACTAATATCTTCTAGCGTAAGTGACATTTTCCTCGAAGCAGCATACAGAATTCTGTCAGGTGACAACTACCCCCAGAAAGCATGACCTGAACATCCAGCTGGCTTCGCTTAGTACAAATAGCTGCACTAGAAGTTACAACTGAAAGACAAAGGTTTATCTTTGCTCTACAGATAGGCAGAATGTAAATGCATAATGATTCCGATAATGAACTAAGGCAGGAGTTTGACTTCAGATTTACTCGTCTTATCAACATGAATTGCTGATTCACGCAATGTAACATCACGTAGTGCTCATGGTTCTTTGCTTGTCCAACTGGAGTTGCAGCAGTGGACTAGGAGCCAGGTTGGGGGCCTGGACTTCTCAGATGTGCAAACACACGTAGATAAATTAAAAAAAATCTCTTAACTTCACATAAGAGAGCTTCATTGCCAACTATTAACCATTCACATGATTTACAGCATTTTGAATTCATTTCTATGCATCACAGTTTACAGTAGCTAGGACTTTCAAATAGTAACACAATGATACATCTTGGAGCCTCAGTCATTTTTCTCTATACTGCTGAGTCAGCATTCCAATACTAAATAAAAATACAGCCATGAAAATAAGTAACAAGACATGCTGTGAAGTATTTAAAATTTAATTGCCCATTAGTAAATCATATATCCTAGACCTTCCAAAACTCTACAAGGGATAGAAGTTCTCCGGTTTGCTTTAGGATTTTCTCATTTCCTTTAGGCTGCAGGCTCCAAATGGAAAGGTCTATGCCATTGTTGTACAGCACGCAGTTTGGTAAATAGCTACTTAAATAACATACAGAGTAGAGATTTCATGGCCTTCTCACATTAATCTTAAATATAACAAGCAATTTGTAGGGCTCTCTTGCTCCTTTTATGAGGTGAGATGTATAGGATTGTACAATGAAGTCCCCAAGAGTTAAACATCCAAGATACTTTTTTCTCTGAACACGTTGCTATTTTCTGAACGCAAAGATTTTTTTTCCACTACAGCTTCCTTTAAAGCCATGTATAGTACAGTTCCAGCCTATTAGGGAAGAGGTGAAATCAGAATCTTTGCCCTGCCTTTGCATTTGATGACTCTGAAGTAACAAACTTCCTTTCAATCTATATTGTAAACAAAGGAGGATACCTACTCTAGCTTGCCTCTGGACTTTGGCTCTACCACTGCATGTTGCAATGTCTGAGCCTGCCAATCACATTTTAAAAGCTCGACTGTGCAAAATATGTATTCATAGTGTGCTATATAGGTTTAAAATAACAAAGAAGGTAGAAGACCAAGTGTCATGTAAGAGACAATTGAGTACAGGCTTTAAAAGAAAAACATGCCTAACCCCCTTCCCAGCCACCACTGACATCATTTGAGGTCTTCTGAAGGATCACTTTTGCCTCTTAATGCTAAGAAATCTTCTCACATTTTGAAATAATTATCTTTTTGGTATGTATTTAACCCTTGTGTGTAACAAAAAGGGAGAAGAACTTTCTGAAACAGCAGTAAATTTTACAATCCTTGTTGAGCTGGCTGCCTCCTTTTTCCTTACGCAGGAGAGCTTTTCCCTGCAATTCTGTGTTTAGCTTAGCTTCAGGATACTCATGTCACCTTTAGGCACATTACTACAGAAAAGAAGATGCAAAAGCAGATGTGCACTCATGACAGAATTCCCATCAGGCTTCGTAGTTGTGTAATTTTATGTAGGGCAGACTACTTTTCTCTTGCCAACAGACCATGTGTTCATACTTTTAGTCTCACTGCATACGAAAAGCCTGATACACAGCTTTTAGCAACATTGCAGGAAACATGCTGAAGTAAATATGTAACTTATTTGCAATTTTAATGGCATATAGTCATATCAACTAAACGCAGTGCCTTTACTGTAAACACTGAATAAAGAATATTTAACCTCTAAATTAAATATTTTCAGTAAAGTTGTGAAAAGGATTCCTTTTACAGTCATTTCAGCATACCACAACTAGCAATGTCATACAGCCAGTACAACAAAAACTAAATGCCAAAATCTAAGTGCTGCCTGAAATTAATTTTCTTTTGTAAAAGTCAGAGTACTGAAGCGAAATTCATCTACCACTAGAATTAAGCTTCTGCTTATTAAAAAAAAATATGTAAATAACAGTACAATTTATGTCTTAACCCTACCATTTCAATATCTAATTCTGGTTGGTCCTCCTCTCCCCCTAAAATCAACTCATATTTCTGTTTTTCGAAACCATTTGTGAAGTAGCTACTGTTAAGGGATTTAAGGTTATTTAGCCGATTCGATTTAAATGGTCTTCAAATAACTGAAAGACACAGAAGATATTCAGATACTACACATAGGATGAAACTCAGAGTACATTTTAACCCTTTCATTTCAGCTTCTGGAGTTATTTTTAACATCTTCAGAAAATATATTCAGTGTGTGGAACATAAAATGCACAAGGAGCAAAAGATGACAACCCCATTCTCATGGTGCCAGTTCTCTCAAAAGCTGCATTTGCAGTGGTACTGAATGATGCTTGAAAACATTCTGTATAGAAGCTCTGGTTACGCCAGAAGTTTTCACTTTGTAGGAGAGGACAGTAAAAAGACGCAAAAAGACTCTACTCCCTGTTAGCATAATGACAGTCTGAACTCACAATTTTCAGGAGAAAGATGGAAAACTGCTGTTAAAGTTTCTACTGGTAAACAGTATGCAATTTCATCAGAGGGCACAGCCTCACTTTCTCGCATGCAAGCGGAGCCGCACTCAGAGTACCGCTTTGGCTTGTTCTGCTGGCAAAACCTGTTTCCCAGCCCAACCTCCTCCCTCAGTTGCTGCCAGGGAATGCTGCCTAAGTGAACTCCTTGCTTCCGCGTCAGCATTCTCCCAGTTCCTCAAAGATGCTGTGATACCTCTGAAGCTGCTTAAGCTATTGGCACAGAATCCATTTAGAGTACAGACTATGGTTCTGCCTAGGAAGCATCAGTTGGTAAACGTTTGGGGTCTGGTGACAGCTGGTGTACCACTGATTCATATGTGCTTTTCCTGCAAGGAAGTTTTCATACTCCGCTTTCAGAGATGAATGTGTATCTCTTTCTTTCCAGGGGAGAGACAATCCATATACTCTCGCAAAAGCCACTCCAATACTTTTCTGAAGCACAGCCACTTGAAAGCTTTGCTCCATTCATTCCTTTCAGTCCTGGTCTTAATCAGAACAACATCTCTGTTCTGTCCTTGTAAGAAATGCAATCTGTGCCAGGTTTCAGCTAGGTTCTTAAGTGAGAAAACAAACTAACACATTTCTCCTAGGATCTTCTGGGTCACCATCAGTAACTACTGTAGGACTTTGGTTGAATTTTACACAAATATCATAACTTTGAAGCAGCTGAGGTCAGATCCATAGAGACAGTAAGAATTTAGGTAGCTAATTCCCAAGAAATTTTTTACTGCTATTCTTTAATCCTGAAGGTATCAAAACTCTCGTAGGTATCCTAGTTTTTCTCAGGCTGCTAAAATTCCACTTCTACACTATCAAGATATATCCTGGTCTTCATACGGTTTAGCAGCTTGTGGCCTACTTTATAATTAACCTGGAGCAATGGCTAAAGTAGACATTTCTCCACAGATTATGATGTTCTTCTATCCAAAAAGCCCATAGATTTGTAAAACGATGCTGCAGTGGGCCAAAGTGGGAAAAAAATCCCACACCATCCAACAAATAAATGAAAACAGGAGAACCTACAGATTTGAAAGAAGACTTACTTTAAATTGCATTCACATAAAAGTGAAAATCCTACTCAGCGATGGTCAGGAACAGCAGGATTTAATTGTTAAGAAGTCCTGTCTGAAAGTGTACGTAACTTCTAGCTTAGGATTTGATTTGAAGATGTCAGTAGAATGGTAATAAAAATTCCAGCTTTGCAAAAGGATTACAAATAGAAACTTTTTAATGAAAGGCAGTTTGAGAAATTACTCTCTTCCTTTCAATAAAGATGTAAATAACAGAACAAAATAAAGCCAACCAGAGTAATAAATTAGAAATAATAATAGAATAACAGGAGGCCATGTAATCCCTCTATGACAAACAGCAAATAATTTTAACATAGCTGAATTAGGAAAAAACAGGGAAGTAGCAAAGTTAACATTTTAAAAAATGAGTCAATTAATAAGCCCAGGGCAGAACACCATTAACTCAGTCCTGACCCCAGTTATACTTTGTGTATCATACTAAGTTCAATGGACTGGTTTTGTGATTTTTTTTTTAATTTTTTTTTTAGTATTTTTCCCTTCAGCAGAGGTAGAATGACCCTAGACCTGACACAGAAGGACTACAGGGGCAGCAGTTGTAGTCCATCACCTGCGGAGATGTGCTGGGCTGGCTCCTCATCACTGGGAATTTAACAAGACAGCTGGAACAGCAGGACACAGAAGTGAGTACAGCGCTTGTAAGAGACACTCCATCCGTCAGCAGCCAGCACTGCTCCAAACAATAATACAGTCATGCTACTCCATGGCTTCTCCGATTTCTGCCAAGAGACCTTTTTTACTACTCTTTGGCCTGTAAAGCATAAACATTGGATTACAGCTACTCTTGCCACCCTTTGCAAGCACAAGCAGGAGTTTGGCACAGCTCATTGGTGTACTCATATAAGAAACCAGGAACTGCCAGCCTGCTTGGAACACAAGACAGGACAGACCCGGACTTCCCCTCTGTTCCTGCCTACTTCAGTAAGAAGACAAGAACTTTGTCCCGGACACACAAGAGATAATGTGACCGGCCTTTCGGCTATAACTGTTACCTCTGGTAACTAAAGCGCGGCTTGTGTCCTGAAGTAGGGAGCCTAATAGCCTTCCCAAAAAGTTTATCATTAGTTTTGACAGATACAGGTATTTTGGAAATATTCATACATGAGATTTTTGGTTTGTGGTTTTTTTGGTGGGCTTGCTTATAGGTTTTTTGGGGTTGGTTTGTTGGGGGTTTTTTTGTTTGTTGGTTTTGGGTTGGGTTTTGGTGGGGTTTTTTTTTGTCTTTTTAAAACCTTCTTAAGACCTCTCCTCTCTGGCTTTAAATCTGATTTTTTTTTTTTTAATTTTGTTAAAATTAAAACATCCAATCTACTTTCTGGGCATCAGTCTATACATACTCATCTTACCTCCCTCTTACAGCTTCCCTAGATGGTATTCTTTTTGTCTCATCTTCTTAAAGACAGCTAGAAAACCTTAGTTCAAATCCTTGTCCTGAGAATGGCATTAAGCAGAACTCAACTGAAACCTCCTACATCCCAGCACACATCATCTTAACCCTGGGGCCAGACTAGAACATGACAGCAGCAAGTTAGAGCTGTTCGGCAGTGTATAAAATATAGAGATTTTCCCTCAAGAGGAAAGTAGACACACAGGAAGACAGAATGACTCTCACTTTATGTTTATACTACCTAATCTGAGAGGTGGGACGCCTGGTTCCAGGACAGTCTACTGATCTATCTGGAAAGGGACAGCTTCAGAGACAGTAGTTATAACTACCCTGTCCCAGAACACCCCGTAGCATTCAAACACTCTCCTGGGACTCCGTTCCAAAACCCTTCAGGCAAAGGAGTGAAAAGAACGTGGTTTCTCACACCTCAAGTCACTGCCCAAACAGTTGGCCTATTGAATGTAATCCTTCTCCTCTGGCATCTTTCTCAACCTACCTCTTCATTTCCTTTGCTTTTCTTAGAAGCACTCCAGGATATAAAACACTCTGTTGCAGGGCACAGCACAATCTCGCTTTGTCTCCTAGATCATCCCCAGCAAATTACCTTTTCCTGTAGATGTCGTTGCTAAGTAACAAACAACTCTTTCAAGAGCAACAAAGTTTCTTCCCAAAGTTTGGCATCTCCACCCTGGTGAATAGTTGCAATTTATCACATGCATTTAAATGATCTGTGAGTGCTACAGTCAGAGCAGTAGTACAAGGAAGCTTCAGTTTTCTGCCGGAGTCAGAGGTGACTACTAGAGAGGCTGACTGACTGAGTTTAAACCATCAGAGTTTGTACATTTTCATACAAGAGGCAACAGAGAATCTTATGACAGGTCTCTAGACATACATTTGGTATGAATTATGAAATGTATTTACTCAGTGTGTTAATGAGCTAATACAGGCATCCTCAGAACGCAGGCCACATATTCTGAGGCTAGCAAAATAAAAAATGCATTTAACATTAAATTCAAGTATGGGACAAAAAAAAATCTGCTTTCCCTAAAGCCTCTGAACTATCCTCTTTCTAATTAAGTTGAATTCACATTCTTCCATAAGATAGGAAAAACCTAAGTAGCCTTTTCTACCCAAGGGCTCTATTGTAAGGGCATACGAATCTTGCAATGGAGCGTTTACAAAGACATCATGATGCTTTCATAGCATGCCCTAATCTTCCATGGGTTTGGTAAGATCCCTACTGCACACTAAATATGCACTGGATGTGGAGTCTGTTCCCCCCCTGAGGGGGAAGAAAAGTGAGAAAGATCACTTCCTGACAGAAGAACGTGGAGAAAATGATGGAGACTGACAGGTTTCTTTCTCCCTGGTCTCTTCATATGGACTGCACCTTCTTTTGCAGCATGTTCACTGACTCCAGCACAACCTCCCAGTTTGTTATCTTTCACAAATAAAAGCACAGTTTAGTTTTCTCTTGCAAGTCATCAGTAGCAATGCTTACGAGAATGAGACCTAACAAAGAACATCCTTATGAATCACATGATATATGCATTAGTATTAACCTCCTCATACTGCTTGCCAGCAAGACTCATACAAGATATTTAACTTGAATGCAAAGCTTTCCCCGAAAGCTGTATTGTTTCTTTACTAGTCCTTCAACCAAGCAGTTTCAAGGTAACAGCCACTGTCGGCATTTAGCTATTACTACTCCACAGATGTTCCTTACTCTATTCAGAATACAGCAAGCAGAAACCCGAATTCAGCACATCACGGCTCTTTGGTGTCACTCCTTGCAACACAGCGTAATACACCCATCCTTAGCACCATCACTGAAACTGGTAGAGGCTAAATTCTGGAGAAGATGCTGATATGCAATAACCACCTTGCAGACAACCACACTGTGGGCTTCAGAACTGCCCTCTCCTCCTTTCTCTTACCATCTTGACTCCTGGGGCTCAGATGAGAGTCCAGAAAGATCTTAACAAAAAAAAAAACAAACAACAAACCAAAAACAAACATGCATTGTCATCATAGAAGACACAGCTTCTCCTCACTCTTCGTCTACAAATCCCTAGATCAGGACAAGGCTATCCTAACTTCCTTGTAATGTGTGTCTTGCCAACTCTATCACAACAGAGAAGGATCCAAAGAAGCTCTTTCTCAGCATCCCTCCGGTATCCAAATTTTAAATGAAACCTACAGTTCTGTGTGATGGAGGCAAAAATACTCAGTTGAACAGTCAGAACAAGACTTATGGTCCTTTTGCATAAAGTGTCATGAGACATCATTACACTGAGAAGACCCTTTCCAAAACCAAACATAAAAATACAGGCTCCAAATTCCTTAATTGGCATCTCCTTTCCTTCAACAAACAGAAGCCACTTTACTCTTCATATCTTGCAACACAACCAATATAGATTTCTTTTTTTACTCCATTCTGCTTACAGTTAATGTAGTGCAGTATTCCCACATTGCACCAATGTAGGATAAGATCTCAGAGCCTAACAGCATGCCAAGAACAGTAAAAACACAGTAGCTGGGAGAGCAAGCGCAAATAATTACTTCGTTTTTATTGCTAGAAATAAAACACATTCATACAGATGGCCCTCACAACAAAGACAACCAGAAACAACTGCTTCAGCAAGATCATTCATGCCATCTAGCATGGAGACAAGTGATGACCACAGACGTGCATAAGGTCATAATTACAGAGTTTCCAAGACAGATGCTATTTAAATACACCCAATTGTATATTCTTAGTGTTTATGCTGTCAGTGATTAATGACCAAATTGCTTCCTCTTGCACACTGGTCATACGGCATTCTGCATGACTGCTTAAGTTGCACAGGGAGGAATAAAGTTGTTAGAAAAGAAACCTGCTACCAGTCACTGCTACAATCTGCGGAAGCCTCACCGCCAGTCCATTTCACTGCCCTTTGTTTGCCTGTCCTTCAGGCAGCTCGTGACAGTCCTGTGACAGTCCCTGTGCGCAGCAATACAAATTGCTTTCAATTTGCCTTACTGTGTTTATTCTGCAAACTCCCTCCATTTAAGACTTTTTTCCAAATTCTTAATTGGCATTATCATTTTCTTCCAAGGATTTTCTCTAGTGAGTAAGAAGCCAAAGAACATAATAAGGATGGGAGGGAACAAGAAGTGGAGTTGAGGATGCTAAAATTAAACACTTTCCCTACATGCTTTATATAGAAAACTAGAAGGCTGTGAAATAAGCCTTGTCCTCTGTACAAGGGTAGGTGTGCATTTATTTATGTGATGAATGACAAATTCAGTCAGCCAAACACAAGGAACATCGCGGTGCTCCCTGCAATTTCACTTATGCACAGAAGCAACCCTCAGTTGGTACCACTAGTACCAGGGTTCCCTTTTCTCATGTGTCCTTACTGTACTTGGCAAAGAGAGGGCATTTCAGGTGTACAGTTTATAATAATACAGCATTTTTGGAATGTTCAAACACTTCCCAACAGCTGTTTGAGATTACCAGGCAGGTTCTGCTTCTTGCTTTTCTTTCATTTTAACGGCCATTTCGAAATACTCAAAAGATTTCTTGCACACGTGCAGAGTAAATTGGGAGGGGGAAAAGAAAACCCACACCTCACCAGAAATCTGTCCATTCTGGGAAGAATTTGAGAAAGTGTTGGACATACTACATTGGTCTGCATTTATACTTGTCAACTTGCACAAGTTCTTACTTATATTAGATAGGAAACAAGAAAAGCTAAATGCCACTGCATAAAACAAGAAACAGATGGATTTTGTTAAAAAGGGGTCCAACACAAAGGGCTATTGGACATAAAAAGAATTACCACCATTTGATGCCTGGTCTATTACATCAATGATGACTAGATGAACTCCAGTTCTGAAATTCACGGAAATAATAATATTGCATGCATTTCAGACCTCTGTGTTTTCTAAGCATATGCCATTTTAGTAAGAGTTTTCTGAAAGGTTTTAAATTTGGACTCTGGTACCTTGTGTTTTCAGTACTTTCCTGTGTAGAGCCTCTATGGTCAAACCAGCTAAACGCGCAGCGCCAGGTTATGCCTTGCCCTTAAGCAAGGGTGTGCAGTGGGAAAGAGGTATCTCTGCCTGAACTGTACTACTGAATCCAAACATCCTGTAGCTATGTCTTAGCAGGCAGTACTAAAGCATTAACAACTCAGTTCCATCCCCACTGTCCTGATTGTGAACATATTTGACTGATTCATCTCCAAAATCAATATCGCAAGATTTAAAAATAATGACTGCAGGGATTGTGGATGAAATTTTTGTCTGAGCAAACAAAGAAGTTACATACACTACACTATACAAGAACAAATAGAAGGATATTCTTTATACCCTTTTTTTGATAATGCAGGTTATTGTTTTATAGAAAAAATAATTTGAATACAAAAAATAGCTCTTAAAAATTATTTACGTTTTATAGTCCTAGAAAGTGTAATTGATTAGGAATGGAAACAGTCTTCACAAGGTCAATTCAACACCTTAAGTTTAAAGTACTTCGTGGTTTTACTGAAAGAAAAAAAAATTAAGTGCTGAAGTACTATCACAGTTCCATGCTTTTCTCACCAATAGTATTACTATACATTGATTAATGCTTAGAAATTTATTCACTGCAAGCATTTAATTGTCACAAGTATTTCACTTTATTCTTACAAACTCTTACTCTAGTTATTAAGCTGGGAGGAGGTGTTACAGGGATACTCATAACTCTATTCTACTTTCTTTTTAAAAAAAAAAAACAAAACACAACTTCCTTATAACAAGCAGACAACCTGGATCTGTAAAGTCAATGACAACTATTTTTAGGACAAGCATTGCCTGTTTTAAACCAGTCAGGAAGCACCAAAATAGGATCAAGTAAGTAAATTATTAAATGTTATTATTGATATCAGCTGATTATATTTCCCTAATAGAAAGAGTGCTCACCTAGGGGCAGAGGGAAAAAAAAAAAAGTAAAAAAGCGCTGCATCTTTTATAGTAGTATCCAGGCACTGTCAAGACTCAAAAGGCTAAACTAGTTTTAAGGTAATTTTTGTTATTTATTCTCGAATAAGAAAAGCTTTAAAAAAGACTTCCAGTGAACCACATTCAAGTTGCCAAAGCCCAGCTTCCCAGCACAAATGCCTGCACTCATCCTTTACAAGAAGGCTGCAACGCGCCTGCTGTAAAAATAAGTGCTTATAAAAACTATGGTCAAAGGAATGTTTCCTCGGGCTTTTCAATCTATCAATGAAAACTGCTAATTGGAAGCAAGTAGGCACTATCGTTTAGTCTTTCACGTGCAGGGGGGTTAGAAGTAGATGATCTTTAAGGTCCCCTTCCAACCCAAACCATTCTCTGATCCTTTACATTAAACGGAAATTGATGATAAACGTGAAACTGAAATTTAACTTCGCTATTATACCCAAGTTAGCAGTTTCCCCACGAACAATTCAGACTGAAAAGAAGCGCAAAGGAGACTAAGAGCTTAAGGAGAGACCCCCCCCCAGAAAAAAGGCATTTAAAAGTTAAAAAAAAAAAAAAAAAGATGGGCACCTGGCCGGCTTCTCAAAAGCACTAAAATTTTCAAGCTGAGGGGGGAGTTGGCCTCTTCATGCTAAACAGGGTGGGTTTAAAATAGGAGTGGTGCATCTTACGTAAAGTATTCCTCTCACACAAGAGAGTTTGGCGAGTAACGAGGGCTCCGGAGACCAACCGCCGCCGCTCCCCCCTCACGCCCAGGGCCGAGGGGCTGGTGCGGGGCCGCCGGCGTGAGGGGGGAGCGGCGGGTCCCGGTCCCCGGCCCACAGGCCCGGCTGCCCCCACGCTCTGCGGGAAAGGCGGCCCCACACCAACCCCTCGACCTCCGCGGCGGCCCTAAAGGGGGTCCGGGCCTCCCCGGAAGGCCTCCGGCGGCGGGTGGGCCGCCGTTCCCTTACCCGTGGTGGAGAGGACGGTGCTGGCGAAGAAAAGGGAGGAGGTGAAGTCCCAGTTCCAGTTGCCCGAGGCGTTGCTGAGCACCGAGACGCCGTAGTTGCTGGCCTCCAGCACCCGCACCAGGAACTGCTCCAGCTGCTGCTCCGAGAGGCAGGCGTGCTCCTCCAGGAAGCGCTGCTTCAGCTTGCCCAGCTCCTGGCGCAGCAGGTCCTCGTAGGGCAGCTCCACCGAGGAGAAGACCACGGCTCCGAACACCAGGTAGAGCAGGTAACCCAGCACCAGCAAGGCGAAACACCAAGCGGAGCGGTGCTGCTCCACCAGCCGCACGCAGGAGCTGCCCGCCAGCGACTGCAGCATTTTCCCCCCCCAAGCCGGGGCCGGCTGCGCCCCGGGCCGGGCTGCCGAGGGGGAAGGAGGGAAGGGACGGGGAGAGGAGAGGAGTGGAGGGAAGGGGAGGGGAGCGCGGCCGGTGCGGCCGCCGCCTGCCCTCTCTGCGGCCGCTGACTTTGAAGGCGCGGAGCGGCGGTGATGTGGCGCTCACGTGGCCGCGCGGCGCAGGTACCGCGGCTGAGGGACGGCCTCCCGCCGCCGCCCGCCCGGCCCCGCTCACCCACCTCAGGTCTCCGCCGCCGGTGAAAGCGGTCTTTTCTCTCTTTCCCTTTCTGTTTCGGTGACACGGGGGGGCCCAGCTAAACGTTCCGTGAAGCCGACCGGGAGCTCACGCCCCCACCCCTCCGCCGTCTCTGCGGCGGGGTGGCGTGCGGCCGGGCGCCTCCCGGAGATTTCCTCCCCTTTTCACACAAAAGTGTCTGGAGATTCCCGTGCCTCCCTGCTCCCCACCCCCTGCAGTGAGGAACCCCCAAAACAGCAATTCCTTTCACTGTTTTGTTTTGTTTTTTTCCACGTTTCAAAAGGCACGGAAGAAGGTAATGCCGGAGACGGAGCGGTGTGAAGCAGGAGGCTGAATTTCAGTTTGGGGATGCGATGCGTTCGAGGAGGAACTCTGATGGCCGGCGTTAATGTCCTCCCGCAGGTCCACTGGGACGTAACTTCAAAATGGGGCTTGTTTGGGGCTGCGGTTTGAACCAGCTGACCTCCAGGAGCCCCATCCGAACGAAGTGAATCTTTACTTCTGTGCTGCGCTCCTGGTGGTACTTACTTTTTAATGGTACGAAGCAGCCAGCCGGGGCTCGGAGCAGTGTCCGTGATGAAGATAAATGCACCGTCCTGCCAGCCCTCTGTGTGGTCCGAACCAGTGATCTTCTCAAGTTTCACTTCAAATGCTTCTTCCTTCATCCATCTCAAACTCTGGCCAGCAATCATACAGTTAACCCACAAAGAAGTTCCTCATCACATTAAAAGGAGCAGTGAAACTTGTAGCTTCCCAAAGCATCCCTTGAGGTAACGAAAGGCACCAGCGAGAGGAGATTCTCTAGTTGCATCCTGCAGAGCTCTGCCACTTCGCTTTCACCTCTCAGCCGATGGCAACTTGTGCAGTCACAGAATCAGAGTGGTAGCTTGTAAATTAGAAACTTACTGGGGCTGAGCCGGTGAGCTCAGACAGAGTATGTCCAATCTGGCAACATATCTCAAAGCCGTGAGGTACCCCTCTGAGCTGTAAGGGCTAAAATGGGAAAAGAATGTCAAAATGAAAGGCACATGTGCTGGTTTTGGCTAGGATAGGGTTAGTTTTCTTCACAATAGCTAGTATGGGGCTATGTTTTAGATTTGTGCTGAAAACAGTGTTGATAACACAGGGATGTTTCCGTTATTGCTGAGCAGTGCTTACACAGAGCCGAGGCCTTTTCTGCTTCTCACCCCACCAGCAAGTAGGCTGGGGGGGCACAAGAAGTTGGGAGCGGACACAGCTGCTACAGCTGACCCCAACTGACCAAAGGGATATTCCAGACCATATGATGTCATGCTCAGCATATAAAACTGGGGAAAGAAAGAGGAAGGGGGAACATTAGGAGTGATGATGTTTGTCTTCCCAAGTCACTGTTACGCACAGTGGAGCCCTTCCTTCCAGGAGATGGCTGAACACCTGCCTACTGATGGGAAGTAGTGAATGAATTCCTTGTTTTGCTTTGCTTTGCTTGTGTGCGCATCTTTGCTCTACCTATTAAACTGTCTGTATCTCAACCCACGAGTTTTCTCACTTTTATGCTTCTGATTCTCTCCCCCATCCCACTGGGGAGTAGTGAGCAAGCGGCTGTGTGGTGCTTAGTTGCTGGCTGGGGTTAAACCACAGCACCACGAAATAATTTTTCATGCTAGAAACTTAAAACGATATGTCAACGTTTCCTTTTATACAAAAGCTACACTGGGCTGTGGGTGTGAATCTGGCCTGGCAGAACGGCTCATCCATTTCCTGGCCCATTCCCCACTGCCAACTAGAGCTGAGTTGTTCCAGGGGCTTAACCCCCCCCTGCATCTCTTGTTGGGTGATCAAAATGTAAAGGCGTCGTGCATGCAAAAAGCAGCTGCTTGAATGCATGGTCAAATAGCACGCTTGGGGGATGTGGCAGGTACATACCAGACAGGCCCAGCAAGCAGACTCTTGATGCCGTGCCAGGAGCGCACACGTGTTCTGGCCTACACATGTGCATCTGCCATGTGCGCGTGCATGTGCACCTCTTGCATGGACTTTCGATCATACAACCGGGGAGGGGGCACCATAGGCACTTGGGTGTTTTGGTAGGAAGACAAACTTTTCCCGCAGGGCTAAACTCCTGAATTGTTGCAAGGTAAATGGTTCCAAAGTGCCCTCTTCATATGTATAAATTGTAGCACTGAACAGAGGTGCAGCCTAATTAAATTAGGGAAGGAGTCTGAAATGAGCAACTGAAGACAAATATGCTATATATCCAAGAGTTAATTGACAGAAGGAGAGACAAAGGCAGAGGTGTCACGTCCGTACACCATCACTTCAGCACCTTTCATCAGCATCAGTGTATCTTTAAAATGTTTGTTTGTTGTTTTTTTTTTTTACTGTAAACCAGTGATGTATAGGAAAAAGGCGATCTAAATCAATAACAGTGACAATTAATAATGGATACTGTCTGAAAGAGTGTAATGCAGACAAGCTTTTGAAGAGAGTATTCCAAACAAATGTTTTATTGCATTGCACTACGACAGCGTGCATTTAAACATCATTACAGAAAAAGAGGTCAAGGAACCTGATTGACCAATTTGGTATGCTTGGCTAAGTCCATCCAATTACTTAATCACTTGTCCCCTCAAATTCCAAATGACTGAGTGTCTCCATCTATAATAGAAAAACCATTTAAAACAATATGTGTGACATACTGGGCTCCGTTTTGATCAAGTGTACTCGGTTTGCCAGATACAATAGGTTTCATAATATCTAATTTATGGCTACATCTGGTAGGTGCAGTTGCATTCATGATAGGGAATGGCATGTCTTTGCTATAAAACAATATTTTCCCAACCTTCAAGCCAAATATTTGTTTAAAGGTTAGAAAATGTTTGCCTAAGAACAAACATCTCTTCAGTGGTGATAAGAAACTGTGGCTGGGTAGCTGAACGGTTTTATTTAGTGGCCTCTTTTTGTTTTCCATTTTTATGAATCACTCATTCTCCATTCTTAGAAGTCTCACGCTTGGAGGCTTGCTGGACTAGAGAGAAAAGGAGGACTGTCTGCTGAACAGAACCTGCACTGCTCTTACAACTCGATTTTTCCCCCACAGGTTTTGGGAGACATGGGCTGGGGAGAACAGCAGCAGAGCAGCACAGCTGTGTCACCAAAGCGTTCACGTTCTTGCTTCCAAAGCAAATGCCTGGACAGTCTGAGTCTTAGCCACCATTGTTTATGTTCATGTTTTAACTCAAAGCCCTTAATATACCTGATAATTTAATTACAGTTTTCATTGCGATAGATGTGCAGAAAGCTGTCATAATGTTCAGTATTCTGACTTTGAGTGATTATATTTACTATGATAATATTATACATGAATGCAATTATGTCATTCTGGTTTAATTCCAGATCATGCTATGTCCATTTTCACCTTGTTTTGCTAGTCAAGGATCAAGCTAGTCACAGATTCAGTGCACTGAATCCAGTGTTTTGTACTGCGTAACAGAAAATCACAATGTACTTCAGCAAGGAAGCAATTTCTGACTGAAATTCTGGAGCAGGCTGTTACAGAGCAGTCTTTTTCCAGCAGAAGTTTCATTCTACTGTGATCATCCCTCTCAATAAAACATGAATCCAGTTAATAAAGTGTACTACATCATCACATCACTCATCCTCTAGCTAAGCTCAGCGATGACTGAGTTCCTTACTGCCAGAGAAATCCAGGTATTAGCAGGGAGAAGAAATCTGCTATTGGTAGATACTGGTGCTCCCTATCACACCAAACTCCCCTCTGAGGTACAGAAAATGCAAGTACGAGCTGCCCGTCTACAAGGGTAGAAGAGAAGACAGACACTCTAATTCAATCGTAGAACTGAGAGAGATAGAAATCATGAGGTGCTAGAGAACCACAGAGAAAGTTAGTAGACTGTCTAACTCTGCTGGTTGGAGAGATATGGCAACTCCCCTATCACATCACTGGGTTAACAGCTTCTCTAGGGTTGTCCAGAGGCTGAGAAAATCCTCTCTTGTAAGAAATGTAAGGCCCTCTCAGAGCTGGGTGAATCACATTTTCTGTTAGGAGAGGAGAAATTGAAATAAAGAGCTTTTGTGGTAATGGCAGCCTATTTTTATCTGAGCTTTTTTGGTTAACTAAAAAAATCTTTTATTCCAGTAAAATACTGAAGTGTTCCAGACACTGGAAGACAAGGAGATGGTGATAGGCTGGAGGAAGATGACAGCCTGGTGGCAGACAGTGACCAGAAAGGGGGCCACTGCACTCTAGTCTTTTGTCCAGTGAATGTAAATGATATTAGACAAAAATACTAGCTTCGGTGAAAAGCAAGAATAGTTCCTAAGAATGCCCCAGTGGCTAGAGACTGGCCTATGCTCAATGGCATATTGTAAAGAGGAGATTTGATGCTGGGACTCTGCTGCTCTGATCACTGAGCTCTAGACCCTGTGGGAGATGAGTCTGGGGAAACGGAAACACCCACGTTTGGCACCGTTACCAATTTCAAGACTATAAAATATTTTCATCACCGAAAAGAAAGAACTGAAAGTGACTCAAATACACAGTTTCAAGTTGACTGAAAGGTTTGTTTTTTTTTTCAGAAGAGCTAGTCTCATGGCAAAATCACAAACAAAACCTTCCACTTTGACATCAGTCTCAGAAGAAAACATCCCTCCCCTGAAAAAAGTATAAATAATTACACTGAAGAACCTGAAGTCCTAAGAAGCAGGGTAAATAAAATCAGTTATAGGCAATACTCGTCCTGCCAAACCTGTTCTGCTCTGGCATACCTTTAGCATGAGCTCACGGTACAGTGAACAGAGGAGGGGGGGGGGGGTGTGGAAGAGTGGGATGAGCCTGTAATGGTATGGGAGCCAGTAAACAGTTACATGGAGAGAACAGGAAATAGTATCAAAGCTGTGTCACCCTACAGCTGAATATCAAGCAGCAATAGGGAACCGATTTGTCCTTCAGGGTTTTTCTTCAAATTTGGCATGAGTATAAATTCAGTGGTTATAGCAAGCCTATAGTCTGACTGATCTGTCCTAAATTATGCATACATGACGAAAGATAGCCATAAACATAAAATTCTCTGAATTTACTTCCATTAAGCATTCTGCCACATTTAACTGTTCCCATGAATATGTTTGTTTTTTTTTAATGAAACTGAAAAGAAGTAGAATCCTTCATAATTTGCTGTATCTGTTAAATGAAGGCTGGAACATAATACATTTCCTGTTGTAGAAGAAAGTATATCTGAACAGTTGTTTTTGAACACAAAATTTTTAGGCTTTTGCAAAAGTTAATATAAGGTTGTCCAGTGGCTCTGCTTGCATGTCATGCTCCCGTGGGCAGGCAGGATGTGCAGTTGTAAGAACCACATCCTCAGAGGCACCAACACAAATGTAGTTAAGTTGAGAAGCAGTCAAATGGGTTGCCGTATGTTCTGTTTCACAGGGTTAAGGTGTTCTATTTTGGCTAAAGGGAATCATCTAGATTTGGGTCAAATAATGTGAATCTTATAAAAATTGAAACAACACAGTCTGACTTGATAGGAAAAAGTAACCTTTGAACAGGGGATTCGTTTCCATCTTAATATGTCAGGAGGATAGAGATGTGATAGGAGAGTACAGACATATTTAGGTCTTTAAAATTTATCACTAAGCAAGATGATGATAGTAGAAGTTTTGCCGTGGAAGAAGAAGAGTCAGCGAAGTCTGTGTCTGTGCCATTTCCAATATCCTGCCTGGCTGCGTTCTACTTGAGAGGGAGGGAAAATGGTTTGAGATTTAGTGGCTTCCTCAAAAAAAAAAAAAAAATAATTTTATGCCGTTAACTTAACGGTGCGACACTGTCCATAAAGGTTAAGACCACTGATCTGTGATAGCAAAAGAATTAATGTGCCTGGTGTGGGGGCTATATTTAGGGGAAGGTTTACGTCATGGAGTAGTAGTATTTAGAATCAAGAAAGTTTATATGCATGGGCAGGCACAATTTGTTTCTCGAGTGAGTCATGCCCTGTTCAGCTTAAATGTAATTTTCCTTAGAGTTACCGTAAGTATTCATATTTAGCCAATGATCTCGTTGTCCTAATGGAATAACTGATAACAATTTTAATAAGATAAGCATTGTATGTCACAGAAAAAGTAATTTCCTGTATACTTACCATCAGGTTTACCCAATGGCCTTATCCAAAAAGGAACCTGGTCACTCTAAGAGGTGTAGGTACATTAGGGATGAGGGCTGCATATATGTACATAAATATGTGCATTCATATGTGTATATATATGTATGTTTGTATATGATTATATAAGTAGTGTGCTTCTGCAAACTTTTCACTGTTAGAATTTTTAAGTTGCTCCGTATCTTGCTAGAAAGGTAATTACCCGTGATTTGCAGGATTGTGTTAATGCTGAAGGAATGTAACAACTCAGAGAATTCAGGATGTCAACATGACCTTATTAGAGCATTACATTAAATAAAATTCCGTGTTTTAAATAAAGTGACCTTGCCCTCCTAAGTCCTCTGGCAGTCAGTCAGCAGAATAAGTCTTTTTAACCTCTTGTTCAAGATGCTGAAGAAAGAAAAAACAGTTAAGGTACTTAATACTTTGTACTGAAAATAAGGGTTCACAAAATACTTTATTTCTCTTCCTTCTACTCCATATAATCTTTAGTACTTTTTCCTCTGTCTTGGCAGCCTGGCGACAAAGATGTTTATAGAAGGAAATAAAAGAATGCAGTAGCTGAGATGGACTCGAAGAGCTGTGGGTGTCCAAGCCTCCCTCCTGGTCTTATGACCTCCAGAACTGATCTTGGTTTTGTCTCAGAGATGTTTTGCTGGTTCTTGGGCACCCAAGAAATGATGGTTCCAGCAAAACCCACCAGCTTTCTCTGGGTCACTTTCAAAACACAAAGCCCCAGAAAGGGCTATGCGCGAAATAACCTGCCTGTAATTCCTTTATTCAGCAGTTAGGCCGTATTTCCAGGATTTCTGGTTTTGGTTAATTGAGGCTCAGACCCCGTGTCTTAGTTTAGTGCTGCCTTGGGGAGTATTGGTAGGTTCTTTTGCCTGTTTTAATGCAGTCTGCGCTGCCTTAGAGTTTGTGTACTCGTATAATCAATTTTATGCAACAGGCTGAGCTGGACTTGTGTGACAGCAAGATGTGTAGAAGTAAACCCGGACCCAGCAGCGGTGGCGTTTTCACTGACAAGTAACACACCCTCTCGCCCATTTGCAGAAACGTCATGTTAACTTGGCAAAATAGCTTTAAGCTTCAGCTCCATTTGTTTTCCTGGGCTCTAGCATGTGTACAGAGCACAGCGCTGCTCTCCGAGCCCTCCCTGACCCGGGCGATGAGTTCAGACTGAGCAGTGTGCGCACTCAGACTTCTTCATGCACCCGAGCCAGTGTGCCGAAGCTGGTCCTGACACCAAGTGCCCTTTGACTCTGGGTTGGGCAGTTCGGCTCGGGTGGCTGGAGATGTTTTTGAAGGCGTTGTCATTGGTAACAGTGAACTTCTGGATGCCTGCAACCATCCTGGCCTGTATGAGACCTTGTGGTAACTACACATTGCCTCCAGGCCAAGTTACTTTGCTGAAGCAGGGAAGCCCGGTGCTGCATGTGGCTTGCCTGCCTGTGAATCATACAGAGGCCACAAGGCAGGTTCTCAGAATGACTTTCAGATGCTGCCTAGATGCAGCCCAAGAAGTAAGGGACCCTGGGAAGAGTAGGGTTGCAGCTGTGGGAAAGGATCTCTCTTTCCTGCTGCAGCCATAGCTTATAGCTAGGATGGAGAGCAACTTGGCTTTTCAGGGCACTAGACTCCTGGACAATTTAAATTCTAAAGAGACACACATCTTACAGATCATTGCAACTCTCTAGTACACTAAGTATTCTCTAACCCAGATCCTCAGATACACCTGAAAACAACCCTTGTGTCTGACCTTGGATGTTTTCTGTGCTGGATGGATCCTACAACCTGAAGGAGCTTTATGTTTATCTGTAGGCTGGCACAGACTCCAATACTTCTCTACAACTGTCCTAGCGGGATGGAGAACCCAGGCAACCATCTTCCCTAGGCACATGCTTTACAGCCAGCACATGGTGGGGGTAAGTGTTGAAGCAGGCACCCTTCCTTTGTCATTCCTGCAGAGCAAATCCATGTCTTCCAATGGTCAGTCCTGATAGCTCTGGGGTCTAATACCTTTGCACTGGGAGCACAGCACAAAACAACACACCATACTAGAAAGCCTCAGCCGTGGCGTTTATTCCTCGTCGCTGAAGGCCCACATTACTATGATGAAGTAAGCAGGAGTTACTATTCCCAGATGAGGAAATACAACCAAAACCATCTAGTCTGAGATACTCCCACCTAGCCATGCTATTTGGACAGGTTCATTTTCCAGGCAACCTTTCTGCCTCAGCAGAGTTAAATTTTAATAAGTGCAATTCATTGCCTCGATGAACCAATGTCTGGAACAGCCCATGGGTCCTATTGCCACATGCACCTGCTATAATGAATAGCAAAGCCTACTTCGGTGACCTGAATCTTTTGAAAATTTAGTCCTTTATTTTTATCCACTTAGAAGGAACACAAGCTGCAGTGTCCTACTTTTTCCTCAACTGTGTCATCTGACTCATCAATCAAAACTGAATTCGAGTCCTATTTTCACCCACTGACTCTCAATCAACCTAACAAACCTATCAGAAGTACAAAAGGACAATTTTGTCACTCAACCCAAGATACCTTTGCAAATCTGGAGCCATGAGAGACATTTTAAGGTTTAAGAAAATTACAATTTCAACAAGGCCAAATTCTACACTTTCCCCTGAAAAGATACACTTGGATAGAAAGAAAATCATAGGACAAGATAAAAAGTTCTGTGAAGTAAGAAAGCTTTGATGCGAGGAGATTTTATGCTATTGGGTTGATTAATTTTTAATAGAATACAATAGTACCATCATTTTGTCCACTTCTGTCAGAGTGCACTGTACACTATTGTAACATTTATCAGATGTTCATGAGGGCATGTGTTCTAAGAAACAAATATAAAAACTACCTGGCCTACAGCTGGTTAAAGAAATGGCTCACAATGCAGGTCTATCCAGAAAAACCTCAGTTAAAAACCTGACAGGTTTTCCCCTGTACTTTCAGAAATGCATGAAGTGATTAAAAAACAACCACCACCCCATCACCAAAATCTGTTTTTCTTGCTGTTGCAGTAAAACAAGTATCAGTGACCTGATCCTATACTGTCTGGCTCATAAGATGTGTGTGGGAAACAATTACAACATATGCTAGAAGATGATCATTCCTTCCTTCCCCTTGAAATCTCTTTCCCAGAATCCAGCCTGCTATCCTTCAAACAAGTCTTTAACCTTGCCAGGAATAAAGAATAAAAGACTGAAAAATACAGTTTCTAGGGAAAAAGCATTTCTCACGGTGCCACTGTTTCTCTTCTGATCTCCTATACCTGATTTTAATGCAGAACTACAAAATGCTTTGAGAAGATGAGATTGGGAACTAACATGTGCAACCCTCTTGAACATTGCCAACTATGGATTGTGATTTTATACTGCATTATGATTTTCTCTACCTCCTCCAGTTCTTTGTTTAAACTAATGATACCTGTGCCTGTTCTGGCTCGTAGCTAAAGTCTTCTTCTCCTGCACACCTCATAAAGTGAGTTTAGAACTGTATTTCCATAAACAGGAAAATGAAATTAAATTAACACTATGTATATTTCTTAAGCTGTCTTTTGATTAATGAAGTCCTAAGTATTACCTCAGTGCAAATAGCTAATAATAAAATCTTAAACCAGACTGCAGAATTGACCATTAGCATAGGTTTTCCAATTAAACTGAATTGATCTTAAATTAATTTTGAGACAGTACATATACAACTTTGTGTTAGAAAGTTTTTCCTGATAGACTTTATGCTTTAGATAGACCTCTGTTTTCTCTTCAAGTCAACATCAGATCCCTCATCAACATAAAACAATCAAGATATTAATAAGTAATATTAAAGCTATAATTAACAGTAATCAGATATATTACGACAATGACAATTACTCTTTTTTGTGTTTACCAAGTAAAGGGAATTATATTTCTAGGCAGTGCACAGAGAAGGAAAGAGGAAGAAGAAATCCCTAACATTATTGGGTATTAGAATAACTTGTAATATAATCAGTCAATAGGGACAAATACATTTTTTCACATTGTACTAATATCTTCTGTTTCACTACAGTTAAGTTCTTACCATGTCTAGTTTAACTATAAAATACAAAGGCTTTCATGTGCTGTGTGGCTACCAGAAGAAGGCTTCAGGCTGCAGCTCTAAAGCAGGTTGTCACTTCTCTCACAGCCAGGAGGAAAGGGCCCACCTTTTGTGGAAAGGGCCTTAACTTCAAGGTAGCTGATTAATTGATTAATTGATTCCTAGCCACCACAATTCCTAGCAGCTGGATCAGCTGGATCCACAGTTCCCCCTTTTTTGTTTACTAATTTTAGAACTTTATGGTGAGCAGAGACCCAGTTAAGTAGAATTCAGTAGAATTCTCACTTCCCTCTTTTGGGGTAGCCTTACCTTCTTTGTTGAAGGAATTCTCACTCTGGCAAGGTCTCTTTTAGGGTCTCTTTATTATTTTCTTTGTTATCACATCAGGGTCACCAGACGTGTTGCTCACCAGAAGAAGGCTGCAGCTCTAAAGCAGGTTGTCACTTCTCCCACAGCCAGGAGGAAACGGCCCACCTTTTGTAGAAAGGGCGTTAACTTCAAGGTAGCTGATTAATTGATTCCTAGCTGCCACAATTCCTAGCAGCTGGATAAGCTGGATCCACACACATGAAGTATCATTTTTTGAAAAAGCTTTATCAGAGTTCAATTTGCCTCCAACAGTGCAGTGGTGAGAAAAAGCGAATCTGCTGATGAAATTCAGTACATCCAAAATCCATTATTGAATTCAAAGGAAAAGTATTGTTTCTAGAAGAAGGAGCTCTTGGGCTGTATACTTTTCATTGGTTAATTTGAAGTTTGACTACAATAATGAATAGGCATAGAATGTTCCAAGGAGCCAAACCGAGGATGAATCAGACTGTGATAAAAGAAGGTTTCAGCAAGATTTTTGTAAGAATGATGCACGGTGATATATATTAAACATTAAGCTTCACTGATATTAAGCATTTAGGTTAGTGCTGAATAGACCTCTCCGTCCTCAAAGGATTCTCAGTCCGGTCAAACAAAGGAAATAAGCATGAGAAGACAAGAAGAATATACATCCAGTAGCTAGAGCCTGAAAGTTGTCCTGTCAGAATATCAGTAAAAATAAGTCTCCCTTAGCCAAAACTAGTGAAAGGATCTTGTGGAGTTGCCTTAAACTGTTTAAAGCACCTAGAAGAGAAGTACTCCTTGTCAGCTAATAACAATGACAAGAATCACAGAATGGGTTAAGACAAAAATGATAGTGGTTGTTCCTAATATACAAAATTATAGCAATTAGGTCTAGGGTTGCAAAGAACTTTCTCCTCAGTATGTTATTGCGTAATTCTGTCCTCGTGCTATTATCAAATCTATTCAGCCACCAAATTTATCTAAGTTATTATATGATATTATCATGCCGTAATTACTGAGCAGCTTAATGATTTTGAGCACTGAAAAGAGAGAACGTTTCAGTGCCTTTAATCTCCCAACAGACTTTGAGTGAGGAAATTCTGTTTTCCTCATTTTATATCTGGAAAATGGAGTCATAGAAACAGAAGATCACTTTTTGAACCCCTGTCACCGTGAGATGCAGGCAGGCGTTTAATAACATAGCCAAGACTGCCAGCCAAACCCTACCGAAATCATTGGGAAGTTGACAAGTAGAGCTTATAGCATTACTTTTTTGCAGTCTCATGAAGGACTTGCCTGCCTCCTAACCTCTAATCCCCAGTGACTGAAATCACTGCTTGGAAGAGAAAACAATGATGGAATCAGGCATTTGCTGCCAGCACATAAGACTGCGTACAAAACACAGGCAAAGTGTATTTTTTTACAGCATGTGGAAGGGATATCCAATTTCCAAGCTGGTCTGCGCCAGCAAGTTTTGTCCCCTGGTGGAGTCTTACCTGACTCCTTTTCTGGGCCACACGCTTTACTTATTAGTACTTCTTGCAAGCTTTTCTCGATGTTTGTATGCAAGCAGGCAAGTCCAAAACTCATCCATGTCCCAGCAGCTCCATTGCCAGTCACCACTGGCCCTTTCTACGTGACACCCTCCTCTGCTGATGACGGAGCGTTTCCCATCGTTATCCCCCACTAAGAAACAACGGTTGTTTTCAGTGGAAGCATCAATGATGAAAAATCCTTTTGGTGTGCAGCTCTTACTTTCCAGCATAACACTTCAAGGAGAGCTGGCCTTAGCAATTTATCACAGCATCCAGGCTGTGGTGGAAATGTGTGACATACACCGGGGATGACTGTTTCCCCAGGCAAAGAAAGAGGACAACAGACACAAAGAAGCCTTACGTAGAAGGACCCGTAACAGCATGGCACCTTACGGAAGCCAAGTAACATGTGCTTAGTTTTCTAAACACCAATTCAGAAACTTGAAGGTAGGCACTCTGAAATTTTTAGCCACAGGCTTCTCTCTGCTTAGACATTCCCATTCATATCATGTGATATTATTTCAGGAGAACAAAATGTGCCATTATCACAGGATCATATAAAACCTGCCTGTTTTCTGGGAAGTTCAAACTGAAAAAAAAGCTGGATGTAACTATCCTAAAGCATTAAATATTTATGAAAAATATATATCACGGCATTTTACACACAGTTGTACAATATACTTTCGTGAATTTGCTCCCAAGGTACTTCTTTAATAACTTAAGTTGTTGACAAATGGCACAATGCTTTGCAGCAGGAAATGATCTCCCCTCCAGCTGCCCAAAATGAACTCCCTGAGACATATTTCTTCTGCTTGATGTTGAAGCAGAAAACTGAATTTTCACCTCATCATTTGATATTGAAATGGGTTTGGTTATGAAAGTAGAATAATCAAGAAAACTATTTTAAATATAGCTTCACTAAACTACAAAGGAAATTACATTGACTGCTGAGTTTGAAAATCTGTTTATAGATTTAAATGTCACTCCTTTCAGTGCATTTTAGCATTTCTGCAGAGTATGAGAAGAGTATATCCTTATGATATGCATAGTTTCAGAGTGCAGCCTTCCTCTTATGAAAATTACAACCCCATGGCATGCTTTCAGGAGAGAATGTCTTTTTATTAGCTATAAAAGATAATCTAGTAGTTGAGGCAGTTGTTTACTAGTTTCCTCTTATTCTAGTAGAATAATTTGTTATCATTTGCTTTTCTCTATGTATTGTTGCATCCTGTAAGTTTGAGAGGAAAATGATTCATCTGTAGCTAAGAATAATACAATTTTTTACTATAAATGTCTGTATTTCGTATTTTACAAGTGACTCTTGTATATGTGAAATGTTATTTACTCCATTTAGGTCGCAGTCGTAATTTGTTGTTTCAGCAATTGTAATATTTTCTTTCATTCTGTGGTCTTACTATACAAATAAAGAAAAAAAGTTATTGAAATGAAATTTATACGTAATTTATCTGTAATACCAAAATAATGCTGTCACTTTTAAGGTTAGGTTTTTTACTTATGCACTTGTAATGGCTGTTTCCAAATTGAGGCTTGTTTCTTTGATGAAGAAACTGAAGAGTAAAAAGTGATTCCTAAAGAAACTGTTGACATCATATTGATGCTTCATCTAGTTGTCAAGACATTGCTGTGCTTTAGTGTCTTCTGGGTACACCTACAGCACGTAGTGTGTGGATGGGGTGGATAGCCTGGGAATAGGGAAGGGACATGAGGGAGCTTTTGTGTCCCCTGGCCACCTCGGCTCTGCCATGTGTCCTGGTGATGTGCACTCCCATAGTAGCAACCACAGCACGAGGAAGCCTCCATGATCCTTTCCCCCTCATCTTCCAGTCCACTTCTAACATTTGACCAGCTTAGATATGGCCCCCAAATCAGTCTCTGAGCAGGGACAGGGAGTGGAGGGAATGGTGGGTAGAGATGCACAAGGTCAGATCATTAGCCAGCGTTGATCAGAGTAAACATGACCAATGTAGATGGCTTATCCCATCTGTGTTCCAGATGTGAGTGCCTCCATCCCTGAGAAGAGCAGAGCTGCAGCCCCAGCTCCACCAGGTACTGCTTGTTCTCAGGTGTTCAGCCACTGCTGGATTTGTGTTTAAATCAGTTGAAATATAATGTAGTGGAAACACTTTTCCTTCAGGACCTCTGATTTTCAGTAGAAATAGTTCCCCTTGTTAGTCAGGAATGAATTGTAAAAATCACACCTCAGCCCAAATGAATTCTGACTGTACTTGAAACTTTAACCTCATTAAACTGTTAACTTCAAACCCTGGCATAAAAAGAAAAAAAGAACATTGTCATTTTTGACATTAGGTAGGTAAGGCAGCATCTCCCATTTTAGCACATTTTGTACCGTACAATGGTGAGTTCAGATATTTCAAATCTAATTAGGACATATATAGTGGACTTTCACTAAATTGTCATGTAAGTAAAGGCACTGTTTCCAGCGTGAGCAGCTCAGGTGACCCAGCCTGCCTGGCCCTTCTGGCTTCCAGACAATGTGGCTGGATGGAACGACATGATTTCTTTTGTCAAGAACTCCTGGCTCCAAAGATCTGTCACTGTGAACAGCCATGGGAGCAAATCATATGTCAGCCTGAAAAATCAATATTGAAGAACAAATTGAACTATAATAGTGTGTCTATTTGGTTGTTTAAAAATAGACGAACTAAGAAAATGCGAAGGACAGGAAGCAACCAGGAGAGGCTTACAGAAATTACCCAAAGGTGGAAAAATTGATAAGAAACTTCTCCTTCTGGAAACGGCCTGGCTCAACACCCACTGAAACCACAGTAGTAGTTCCTTCCCTTGACTTTGAAAGTCTCATCTGTGTGTCTTCTCAAATACAAAGAGATAGTACCTATTTTCCATTTTTGCCTATATGCTCATGCTAAGGCCCATTAATATTGCCCAGATAATGTAAAGAGAAGGTCTCAGACAGGTAACAATCTGGCCTTCAGACCATGAGCTTTCAAGGAAATGGAGCACAACAAATCCATCAACAAATAGAATGAGCTAAGATTGTCCCAAGAGGCCTTATTAAAGTTATGAGAGAATTATAGACACACTCCAAAAGTTCTACTGAAAATTACTGTTGAAATCTCTGAACTGTTATGAATATCCTCAGGCAATACTCTTGAGACTGCCTGTAACATTCTACAGAAGATGCAATTCTCCTTTAATCTCCAGGGGGTACTTCAAAAGCCTGCAAGGGTTATCATTTTCTAATAAATATTGTTGTATTGAACAGTTCTTTTAAAATGCTCTTTCAAAGAAAAAAGTAATGAAAAGGAAAAATAAAAAACACTTAGAAAGCAAAGTTTTCACTATCAAGAAAAAGCAGAAGCTGAAAGAATTTAGTATGCACATATCAGTAAGTGTGAATATTGTGAAACTCAAGAATTGTTGAAAAAATCAATTACATTAATGAATCACTGACAGGGATCTACAAATAATTACACATTAAAGGCTTCTAAAAGAGGTTTGGTGAAGTTCTAAGAAATATCACTATATCACTAAGCCTGGCTTCCTCAATTACCTCCCAAAGCTATGGAGGCCAAAAATTTTACTGACAAATACTGCTGTCATTTATCTGTCCCAACAGCTCAGAAGGCAGAAATATTCTTGACAACCAGAACTAAAGCTCTTTATATGTCATCTGGATTTGCCATCTTGGACAACATCACAAGGATTAATTTGTGATTCCTGCTGAACAGCATGTATGTAGGTGTTAAGCTTGGGTGTAGAAGCAATGTGGTGATTTTTAGAGGGCTTTGAGCCTGAGCTGGTAAAACCTACAACTGCACTGTTAGGAGATGTTAAGCCTCCCTGTGAAATCAGCTCAACTCATATGTTTCTGCTCTGCAGCACCAAGTCTGATAAGCCAAAACACTATGAATATCTGTTGGTTTACAGACACTGAGCCTTGTTCATGGTCCAATATAGAGCTAAGCTAAGAGGGCAGCTTGCCTATAGTTATATATTCCTCGTCCTCGTTTTCCCAGAGTACCTCCCCATTTTTTTTTTCCTTAATTAGGGAAGTTTAAGGGTTGTACTTCAGTAGTGATTCTCAGTGAGGAACCTAGGAAGCATGGTGGTACCTTGAGTAAGTTCTTACGAAGCGTGATTGTATAGGGTGTGATAAAATGCCTGCTGTCTACACAATCTAAGAACAACTAGCTGTGATGAATGGATAAGCCTCACTTACATTTTGTATCCTGGTATTCTGCTGCTTGGGAGAAAGTCTGTTTGGGCTCTGAAACTCTTTCTATCTGATCCTGTATGTGTTTAAGGGAAAGAGAAAGAATTGACGTTACAGTTATTGATATAACATTAGCCTGTGATTATTTCTTGCTTGGAGAAAAATGTCCCTTTATTCATGGGAATGCCTGTGAATATGAATGGCTCCAGGGGATAACAACAGGCACTGAAAAATTGGTATTTGGGACTTGTCTAATTCCTGACACTTTTATTGGATAAATGTCTTCTGAGAGCTAGACTCACAGGAGTAAACCTTACTGGGTGCCATATCAGAGTGGGTAGTTTTCTCTGGAAACTACCTTTGAAATGCTAATAATTTTTTGAAAGTTATTTATGAATTATTCCTGGAGATATTCTGTGCAGCTGCTCCATTTCTCATCATTGAGATTGCTCCCATTGGCCAGGGGGAACCTGTGGGCTCCAGCTTGTGATCAGCTGTTCCTCAGATCCTGGCCAAGGAGTTCACTACAGGAAAGGCTCATCTGATACCAGCGCCCTGAATACTGTGCTTGACTCAGCTCGGGCCTCAGTGGTTTTCAGAAACTCCTGGCTGCCAGTGAGAAACTTGGTTAACAAATTTCTTCCTGAATGGATTTTCCTGAAGAAGCTGAAATTACTGAATTAATTACTCTGCAGTCATATAGCTAGTTATGTTTTTCTAATGCATTGTGAAATCTGTTGAATCTGGGGCCAGAGTGATTATGACACCTCAGGTTCATTTGTGATTAAAAGCAGTGACTGTTCTTACAGCTCGCTTTTCATCAGAGAAACTCAGAGCATTTTATAAACATCAGTACCTCTCAAAACAGTTGGAGGAATATATAAATTACGAGTAAGAAATATTCTTAGATTTTAACATTACATACTGGCTTTTCTTCTCACAATGTTTTCCAAATATACAAATATCTAAAAGCTTCGTTCTATGTGGCACTATGCACAGTAGATGAGCAACCCAATAGGGTTTAGAGTAGGAAGTGAAACAATAGCTGCCAGTAAAAATGACAGAAATCATTCTGAGATGCAAAAAGTAAATACTCAAGTTAGAATTTGGCTAGGATATGAAAGCTAAAATCTCTGCACTCTTGGAAATGAAATAATGCCGTTTTTAATGACTGCAGTGTCAAGGGCATTCACTTACAACTGTTTAAACACAACTCCTGTTAACACAAATCTGGACTTTATGTTAACACAGGGTCAGAGAGATGAGTCACATACAGTGAAGTAATAGTGAATCACTGAACCCACCTGTAATAGTTGTCCTCTGGGCTAGCTGGGCATTAATGATGTATGACTGCTGTGCTTGAGGTGGTACAACTGCAACGATTGCAGGGACAAAAGGGATCTTCTCTCTGTTTTCAGCAAAGAGCACGTATTCCCGTCCTGGGTCACATGAAGGATGTTCAAACGCATGCAGAGGAAGGGGAAGTTTTAGGTACGGACAGGCAGCCACATCGCTCCAGCTGTTGTCAGGCTCTGTGCAGTAGATAAGCGTTCCAGGCACGGGCAGGCAGCTGGTGTGGGTTTGTGGCACGTGCATGAGAGACGGCAGCTGTCCTGGCATCCTGCAAGTGCCAGAAGGGCTGAGGCTGGGGCAGGGGAGGGCTGCTTGGTGCCTGTGTGAGGGCACGTGGCAAAGAACCCACTGATGAATGGTGGAGTGCTTAAACCAAGGCAGAAGGCTTTTGCTAAAGCACGCAACTAGTTGATAAGAGAGAGAGGCTATTTCACAGGCAGAGAACTGGGACAGCAATGAGGCGACTAAATTAAACCCAAACGTGTGAGACAGCTACGAAATTAACTAACATCTCCTTATTCCCCGCCCAAGGTCCTAAGCAGATAGCATTATGTGCTCTGCTCTGTCCCTACAGCCTCGATGAAAAGCTGTCCCTGCCGACGAGCTTGCACTGCGCTGCATGCTAAAAAATACTGTGCGTGATGAATGGCTCAGAGCCAATAGGGTTGTAGCAGCCTTAATTAAAAATGCAATTAAAACCCCAGAATGAGTTACCGTTTGCCAAAGGGGCTAGGAGAAACCAGAAGGCTGGTTTGGGTGGGTTTTTTTCCTGATATATTGAAGTGGGAATAGAGCTAGAGAGATAACAAAGCAATTACAAAGGAGAAATGGATGAAATTAATGATGATCCAAAATGGCTGAGAGGCTGACTGGTTTGTTGTGGTTTTTTTTTTTTTTACATCTGTTTATAGTGTATTAAATAAAGAAAAGAAGTTTGAATAATCAGGAATTCAGAATGATGCTGTAAAATTAATTGCTGATTAAGAACACAGAAAGAGTAATTGGAAAATGTAAAAGACATGATGTAATGGCTCCAGTAATACATATCTCAAAGGAGCTAGAGGAATTGTGGAGACTGAATGTATTTGATGGGGAGCTGTAGGGTATTTGCAACATCTGGCTTTATGTACCTAATGGCAGTCCTGAGTTACAAGGCTCATCCCTCTGTAGTCATGGTGAGGAGTCCCGTCCAGAAGGCAATAGAATAAATGAAGATCCAGGAGTCTCTGAGGGGAACCAACCCATTCATCTGGGCATCTGAACTAAGGCCTCGATGCAGGTAGTGTGAAAGTCCCCCTTTGTTTCAGTCCGCAACACTCTGTGGAGAGACCAGGGGAAATAAAGTGTTTTCCGTCAGAGATGGATGTGATGAAGCCTGCTGCTGCTGCTGCTACTTCTCCACGCGGGTTCTTACAGTGTTCTTATCACTAGGACATTAGAATCTTACTGATACTGAGTTCACGCTGTCTCTGTATTCCCTTAACTTCATCAGCTTCCAAGAGAAAAAATGAAGGAAACTCTGAGACAGAAATGAGGCATCTTCAAAGGCAAAGCTGCCACTTCAGTTGCTTGTACCAGCACTAAGCTCAGAAGGGTAAACTTCAAAGAGAGTGAAGCCTCTTTTCTTCAGCGGCTGGATGAAGCAAACATAACACACATCAGCACAGATATGGTTTTCCTGAATCCCGAGCTAAGCTTTCATGCATCTAAAGACTAGGAAATCAAAAGACATTTTGATCAATTTCACCCTTGTGTCTTAATTTTTTAATCAGCAATGATCCCTGGCAAGAATCTGTTTTGTTAACAGGAACCAGCAGAGAACTGTAGAGTTGGTATACCTCAAAAAGCTACTGAAATAGGATCA
Source organism: Tauraco erythrolophus (assembly GCF_009769465.1). Classification (NCBI taxonomy): domain Eukaryota; kingdom Metazoa; phylum Chordata; class Aves; order Musophagiformes; family Musophagidae; genus Tauraco; species Tauraco erythrolophus. The sequence continues at coordinate 87,002,354 of NC_141466.1, read as the reverse complement.
GTCTGCTAAAATAGCCAGTGGGAAGGCGAGACAATAAGATATCCAGAGACCAGTGGTTCATCCTTTCATCGTGTACCAGCCTTGCCTTCTTCCCTCGCTTCTGAAGATTTATGCATCCTTGATCATTTGCATCTGCTGCCTGGGCTCTGAAAGAAGCATGGATTGTCTGTACGCAGAGTAGTCTGGGGGGAGCGTTCCAGCCATCACATGAGGAAAGCCCTGGTGTACGGGTGTGAAAAGAGAGAAAACAGCTCGGACAAGCAGACCGGGTATGGAATATTAAAGCACTACCTACCCCGGCTACTGTGGGCTCGTGTCCAGCATTAGTACACCCTGTGCTATTGATGGATGGCACCAGAAAGTTTAAGAAAACGAAGGGGAAAACTATTTTGTGTGTGAGGGCACATGGCAGTTTTTTCTGTAGACTGCTAATTAAAAACAAACATCCAAATAGTATTTTCTTCACTGCCCTGCCCCTCCTAGAGCAGCCTAGCTGGGATGGAGCTCTCTGTGTGCTGCTGTTCCCAGCAGCACGCTCTGTTCAGCCTTCCAGCTCTGCAGAAATGTCCCAGAAAAGGGTAGAGGGGTGGGCAGCATGCAGGCAGCACGTTTCCCTCACCATTTTGAACTAGAGTAAGGGTAGAGAGCTCATGCCCCCAGTTCAATCTGGAAACAGGCATATAGAATCATCACTGCCCGTCTTGGAGACTGGCAAAAACTGTCAGTGGATAAGACAGGACAACAGAAGGTCCTGAGCCACTGAATGGGCAAATAACCTTAACTTCTGCTTCCAGGGTCTGCTCCCACTGGCCTCCACCCTACCTATTAAATCGGCTGGAATCATGCTAGGAACATCGAATCCCAGTGGCTTCCCCTGGTTGATTCTTCTTAATGCATGCACGGAAAGGAGCACAGGAGAAGCTTGAGTGGCAGTTTTAACAGCTTTAGCCTCTCCAGAAAAAGGTCCAGCAACCATCAGTGCAGAGTTCTTTCCTTAGCCTGTTTGTGGTCTCGAACTCCCACATACCTCCCACTCGTTATTTTACAGGCAGCGTTTTGGCATTTAGTCAGAAGCAAAGACCTACTGGAGGCAAGTGAAAGATAGCTGAGCAAATTATTTCTATCTAATTCTGCCATGAATGCCGTTTGGTCATCCACACCTTTCTTGTTCAGAAACCCTGGGAACCAATTTGTATGGAACTGTATGTATGCACACTGAGAAAACAAGCAGTGCACCATTTGGGAAAAGCAAAGACCACAGCAGAAAGACAAACTGGAATCTCTTGGTCAGTTTTGGTTTAATACCTTGCATTTCTTTAGATAGATCCACACAGTGTCCCGTTAGCTCCTCTGACCTGTTCTCAGTGTGATTCCTGTGACTTTACTGGCTATCCCTCTTGCGTCAGCAGAAGATGTGGGAAAGAGGGATAGTTTCTTCCTCCACAGGACATGAAATGCATCACTGTCTGCTCTAATAAGGATGCGTTCCCTGATAAGATCCCTCTCCTGTGTTTTAAGACTCACTTCTTAATGATCGTCTGCAACAACCTTTGAGATTCACAGAACTTCCTCATTCAACTTCCCCTTTTACTTTTCACTGTTTAAAGAGAGATTTATGAAAAACCACAGGTAACTAACATTCCTTGGTATGTTCTCCTGTGATTTTCTGAGATGTTAGAGTGGACACACTCTTGCACTGTTACACAGAAGGCCAAATACAGTCCCAAGACTTCTACTGTCTGTAAGTAGAAATCATCAGCACTGAACTCATGCACGAGTTATCACAGGCAGTGCTCATCCTGCCTTCAGGTTTAGGTGGTGTTGAAGCACACAAAAATAAAATTCCACCTGAAATTCACACTACTAATCCATGCCCTATTTTAATCCCACTTAATAAGCTCTTAGTACATATTACAATCCCTGGTTGGTTTACCAGTGATGCCTACTATAAAGGAATCAGATACACTGGTACACTCAGGTTCCTTTACTCTAATCCAGCGACACAAAATAAATGAGAAAATGTTAGGAGGAGCTTCTGATGGCTTTACATTGCCTGATTATCACAAAATCATGGCTTCAATGGACTAAAAAATCCACTCTGTAATCAGTGTAATTAAAACCTTATGTACATCTTCCTGTTTTCCCCGCAGAGCGGTCATTTGTTAAATTGCCAGATAAGGTTGCTGCATCAGCTTTGTATTTCAACCTGATTTCCTGGTGTAATAAGGCTCGCATGATCACTCACTTGCAAGTAGGTGTGTCAACTATTATACTAAACAGCCAATTTCAATCAAATCTATGGAGGTCTCAGAGGTATTCTGGTCCTATAAGATTTACAATAGCAGAAAACTGTGTGGAGGGAGATTTTTCTGTACATGCTTTTTCTGAAAAAATTGTAAGTACCATCCACTTCATTAGAGGTAAGGGAATCCACGCAGAAGCCCAATTAAGCTTTATTGGTCCTCCAGTTTGCCAAACTATTTGTAGGTAACATGATCATCCCACATGGACAGAATCATTGCAAAATAAGGAAAGCAGGGACCTCTGGAGGGCTTCTAGACAAACCAACTGGATAAATTATACGGTGTCATACCTGATCAACATCTGTCTAACTTGTTAAAGATTTCCAATCCTGAAGTCTCCCCAGGCAATTACCTGAGCATACATCTTTATTCCCCACCATCTTGTACTACAGCTGAAACGTTGTAGTACATTAGTGAAGCTCTATAAAATATGGTTCAAAGCCTGCTGTTCATGGCTGCATTTGCATTTCAATTTACAGAAGTCGAGGCAAGGGAAGGAAGGTAAAACAATGCTGCAGCATCGATTTCTCTCAGGGACATGATAGCTGCATAAAGGGCTCTGCTAATTATAGCCACCAGCTATGAACAGACTCAACAAAAGCCACAGCAGCATTGCAGCAATTCGGTGCCTACCATAGTCCATAGCTCTGTAAGCTGAGAGCATTTGTCATGCCTAAGAATCGATTTTCAAAGGTAATGCCCCAGTGGGCCCCTGCAATGAAACAAGGGTGGACTTGACTCCGAAAGGTCCTTCAGATGGTGAGTCGCTGCCAGAGCACTTTCCTCCAGCATACCTTGTTTTTAATTGATGGGTCTTCTCAGAAGATGCATTATACATGACTCACTCAGCTTCAGGACTTTAATCCCAGGGAAGCTACCAGCAAAGCTCCCTTAAATTTATGTTGAAAAAGATATGGACCATCCTTAGGAGCAGAAAGTGCAGTATTTAGGCAGAAATATGCTATTCAGTAAAAGACTCAAGAATGTCATTGCTTCTCAAAACACCGATACCTATGTTCCTAGATAAAGGGAATGGATCAGGCTAGGTAAAAATTACTGTCTTCACGTAGATATTTCACTATCTGAACCTGAGGTTACATTTGGAGGGTTACAGGGTAATTTTATACACACTTGAGAGCAGTGCCTTGAGGACTGGGAAGACTGTGAAATGCAGTCCTCTTGCTTCTCTCTGGCTTGAGGGAGTCCCAACTGCTCGCTCTTTTGCTTCCTTCTGAGCTGACACTATACTTCTCCTCACAGTCCTTCTTGGTCCCTAGATTTTGTGTACGTACACCGTAAGCTTTGAGAACAGAAGCAGATGAAGCAGTATCTATGAAAAACAAAGCCTGAAGACTTTTCCTTGACCAGATCTTAGCTCTGTGCCTTTACCAAACTTTTCCTGGGAGTGAAAAGTCTAGTATGAAATTCTTTTTGGTGAAAATCCTTGGTTCTGTTTTCAGCATCGTGTGGCTTAAAATCTCAAAGCTGCTTCTGCTGCAACTTGGCACAACTCCCTCCACTTGAGGGGGGTCATGTTTGTTTCTAACAGGTTTGGAGCTGCCATCAGCCTGGCAATACAGGAGGGTAATTCCTCAGACAAGGGACTTGCCTTTTTAGATAAAGGGAGAGATGGCATTCGTGCTCTGCTCTCCCTAAGCCTGCCTTCTTGCCAAAAAATGACAAAATATTTAAGCATAACATAACTTTCAAATTGTTTGTGGCATTTGGAGTCGAAACTCTAAGCAATAATTATGCTAATGAGAAGTATTTTCTTGGCAGCAGAATACTTTTTTGTTGGCATTGTTGTCGACTTGTTTATTTGTTGCTTTCTTGTCATCACTGCTGGCTTCCGTTTGTATGCAGTAAGTGCCATTTACAGCTGTCCTTGAGAAAACTGCTGCAGCTTCCAAAAACTGCTTTCCCATTTCTTTTCTTCTTCTTTCAAAAGTAACAGCTTTTTGTCTTTTCAGGCCTTTGACAACTGCACGCCACGCAGCTATTCCCTGAGAAGGGTAATGACTTTCTCACCAGCGAGTGCGGTACGGCAAGGCACTGAGGGAATAGATGTGGGGAGCCGCCATTACAACAGATACAAGAGGAATGAAGTGCCCGTCCACAGAGGCCTCAGTGTTGGGTTAGGCAATCATGTTCCCATTTCAGTTCTTAATTGCACTACACGCAGGAGGAAATAGAGTAGATCCAGGGGGATCTGCAAAGGAAGAAAGCAAATTCACAGCCAGACCTTGCTGCAAAGAAATGCTCTTCTTCAGCTTACGCATTTTGAGCATAAGCGGCAGCTTGTATGTAAACAAAGCCATTTTCATAGGGAAGACTCTTGAAAATCTCGTAATTCAATTCTGCTGTTGCTTACTTGAGTGGACCAGTCCCAGTGGTGGGCAGCATGGTGGGCAGCATGGTGGGCAGCAGCCACTGCTGCAAATGCTGGTGTCAGAAATGCTACAGCCCTCAAAGCTTCTGTCCTGCCAGGTTTAGGGCTGTGTACAGATGGTCTTCGCCTGTAGAAGAGTTCCACCTAGTCATGGTGGATCTGTAGCCTCCCAGTGAGCCATGAGGAAGGGAAGCATCAGTTCCGCCACAGTGGAATTGATGCCTCAGTTCACTTAAGTGACAGGTCAGAGAACTGACCCACTCGTTAGTGCGATCTGCATGAGCCAGAAAACCCCTTGTTTCAGGAGCAAGGTGTGAGCTCTGTGGTGGAGCGCTGGTGTACAGTGACTGTGACATGGACCAGACAGGGGGAATCTTTACATAGAGCCCATAAAGGGATGTGAGGCTGGTTTTCCTCTTTCCTCTGTCACATCTGCGGGTAAACCACAGTGAGTTTTTGGCATTTCAAGTTAAGGTACAATTGACTCTTCCCAGTGGCTGAGTTATCCTGTGAAACTTGTTTGAAGTAATGAAAATACAAAGTGAAATCTGTTTTACTTTTTTAAAATTTATACAAGTTCCTGAGATTTTGATTGTGTTTTAATGGAAGGTCTAATTAGTGGGTAATTGAGTTAAAGATGTGATACTGCAAAATGCAATTCATTAAAGCTTGAATTTTAAACTACTAATACGTGTGTAGCTCTTAAAAGTGAGAAGCAGAGACACAGAATAACATCTGCTGGATCTACTGTCACTGCATTACATCTGTAGCATGCAATAAATTATGTTCTTTTCTTCTTTTTCTCTTCAGGGATATTGCCTGAAAAATCTATTACTTTCCAGATCAGAGAATTAATAGATGTTATTTTTCTCCTTGTGCTAGATCTGCAGGAAGCCCAGCAAGGAAAACCTGCTTCTTAGTGCACGGAAGTTCGTGATCGTTAACACACAAAATGGTCACTATATCAAAGCTATATGTTCCAGCACTTTGTGTTCCATGTCACCATTTCTACACCTTTGTATATACTTGGTGAACAATTTTGTTAACGAAGATGATATCTGATTTCTAAAATTACAGAATCATCTCTAATTACAAGAGCCACAGACTGACCAAAATAAACCTTGTTTCTTGCTTCAGGTTATATTAGAAGCAGCTTTGTGAGGGCCTGGCACTCGGCAGGTGTTTCTGGGAACTGCCCTGCTGCATTATTAGCAATCACTGATAACAGTCCTGCCACCCCAGCATGTCTGCTGCTATATTGACACAGCCCCACTGACTCTAATTCTGCTCTTTGCCAGAGGATCAGACCTACCTGGGGCACACTGCTGCAAGGAAAACAAGGTTCTTGTACAGACACGTAAAATAGACCAGCCAGGAATCACACAGATGCATGTAAGAGCATATAATTCGTGCTGACAAACATCAAGGCAAGTACAATCTACTGGAGGTTAAGTCTGTACTGCCTGATGGATGCATTTCCTACTTCTACGTGTTGGCTTTGATTTGTTGCTTTACTCAACAGTTATACTGTACAACACACCTGTAGTGCTCCAAATGTGAAAAACAAAATGAAACAGAGATGGAGGGAGCAGGTCACCAGCTCCATAATACAGCATCGCATGTACAAGATGGAAGACATTTTCATGGGCCTTGAGGTGAGCCACTGATGTATTCTAATTTGTTTCTTGATATCCAAGCCAGCAGAAAGGAAGGGAGGAGTTAAGAAATTGCTGCCATGTCAGTATCTGTTTCCTGCTAACACCCAGCCCAGGTAATCGCTTACACCTGTGCTCAGCGTTTGTAAAACTGGTTTTGTCCTGAGCTGCACTGCAAATCCATTTTGCACTCATAAGTGACAAGCAGATGAACGCTCAAGACCAACACGTTTCTATCTGCCTCAGTGTGTCACTCATCAGTAGCCCCACACTTCAGAAACCTCAGGAATTTTTTCAGCTACCTGCAAGAGGAAACTTTTGTGTTCATCTATAGGTTACTCAAGAGATCATCCTCATGGAGAACTTGTGTCCTTGTGCCAGCCTTCTGAATTCTAAAGGTGACAGAGTAGCCCACCATCAATGATATATGAGGATATTGATTTCCTCAAATGTGTGCCTTGAAATATATTCCGATATATCAAAACAGGAAGGTCACTATAGTTGCTTTAAGATAAATTGTAGAATAGAATCGTAGAGTAGTTTGGCTTGAAAGGGGACCTTAAAGATCATCTAGTCCCAACCCCTAACTGAGGACATTACATTGCTTTTAGAAAAGCAAAGAAGAAAGCAGTGATGTGGCACTCTATCCCGGAGTCTGAATTATTTTTTAGTTTGTTGCTGAATGAACATTTGGATGATTGGCTTTGCTACATGAGGGAGTTTTCTTTCAGTTTCAGCAGTTTGAGAACCAATTTTCCATAACCAAGTAGCAGGATATCTGTTAAAGATCTAGGAAGGACTATACCAGGTTCCTTGAATGTATTAATAGCTATGTTTTTTATTAGTTTAGAAGAAGAATAAGGAGGAGGCAGGTGGCAGTCACTGGACAAATAACCTTCATAATGTGGAAAATACTAAGCAGTTTAGAAGATGCTGGCTGTAGCAAGATTTTTCCAAGCACTGCTGACTAACTAGGAGATAATTCACACTCAGTTGGATGAGGCGGCACTTCATTTGTGCAAGACAACGAAGGGGAAATAAGGCAAGGCAGTATGACCTGTTTTTTCGGTTGGGTTTTTGTTGTTTGTTTTCGGTTTTGTTTTTTGTTTCTTTGTTTGTTTTTTTAAACCAGAAGAACCAAGGTTAAGTCCACCAAGTGTTGTCTCCAGAGTGAAGAAATTGCCTGAAATACACTTACCTGCTCCAAGTGCCCAGTACTGCGCACCTCTGGGAACACAATCAGGACACTCACACATGGGCCACCCTACTCCTCACTGCCCGGTTTCTGCCTGGGCACAGGAGGCCCACAAGGAGCAAGGTCAAAGGCAGTGGACCACCACTCTTCGGATGCCTGTCTGTGTTTTCACGTCCTGTTTTTCCACGTTGAAAGCTGCAAGATCTGGATGGTTCATTAGTCTTCAGGGTTTATAAACAGCACACCTTCAATTTTTTCTTATTTTGTCTATCTTTTCTGTTTTTCTTTACATAGCTGAGTGTTCAGCATGTATTTTCTTTCTTTTTAAGATACTACATATCCATCTAGGAACTTCCCTCCATCACCCTTAAGCAGCCCTCACAACACTCATGTTCTAGGTCTAAAAGTCTTCTGAAACTTTGGGACTTATCACAGAACTTAAATCTCTGGTGTATAAAGGTTATTACATTTCTGCATATGATGAAACATTCAGTTGAAATCTGCCTCATAATTAGAGCTGAGTAAAGAAAGACAGTTTTATTTCACAGAAGATTTAGATGTTTCAAAATTTGATTTTCCTCCAATTCCAACAGTCCCCTAGTACTTCCAAAGTTTCTACAAACTAGAAGGGAGCAGCCTACACTGAGGTGGACCCAGAGCCCAGGAGGCCAAAAAGCCACCGCCCTGCAAGTTCCTGGAACAATCCAAACTCCCGGCACCCCGACAGCCACCGGTAAGTGAAAACACAGTTTGTGTGTATGGGAGGTGGGAGACAACTACTGTCAGATGGAAAAGTTGCTTCTGAACAGAAGTTCAGACACTGATGAGGTTTTGCACACAATTTTGTGCGTAGTTTTGACCAAAGGGGTGTTGTGGCTGCTGAGATTATTTTGAATATATAGTACATTGCAGTGCCATGGTTACATATGAAATCTAAAATAAGTCCACTTTACTTGAAATCTATACAGAACATTTCAGCAGATTTGTAGCCTCATGCCTGAAGAATCCTTCTGGAGTCAGCACAATCTCATTCTTAATTTGGCTTATGAAAACGACAAATTGATTTTAAAGCACGTATACATATATGCAGTAGGTTATGCAGGCCTCTTTTTACATACAGTAATGGATGTGAATATTAAAAGATTAGTTTGCAAAGAACACATTCTGTAACATGGAGAAGAATGTAATGAAAGGACATAACACTCTTCCTTGTGATTTAGCCAAAACCAGGTTGGATTTTGATATCCATCTAGTGCAAACGAAGCATGTCTAAACCATTCATTCTGCTATCCACGGTTCATTTACTAATATGATTTTCTATAATCTTGACAGCTGTAAATTATATTCAGGTACTCATATATGCCTTTCAAAGGATCTTAGATTTTGATGCACGATGACCTGATTCATTCCTTGGCAGCTGTGTTTAACCTCATCAGAAAACAAGAGAGCATCATAGAACTCCCGTTGTTGAACTTTACCAATTAAAGGTCTGCCTTTCCTAATTTTACCCCTTCTGCAGTAATCAGAATTGAAGCGTATTTTATTTGACATCTTCTCAGGCATTTCTGTGCCACATGCAAGTTTCCTGGATACACAGACACCCAATCTTTACCAGAACATTCAGTTTCACATTATAGCTGATCAAAAGTGACATTATGTGAAAAAGTGTTACATCTTTATTGTTTTATCCTTCTGCTCCGAGTACTCTGTGCATGCCCTTTGTGTTCATAGCAGATCTTATAAAGATGTCCATTGGTTTATAAGTAGCACAAAAACCTCCAAAGGTTTGTAGGTATGATCTGGACAAGTGTGCTAAGATCACACTTGGCAATTATTTTGAGCTGGACTTCAGCCTTGCTGAAATGAGGACAGACTAATTAGACTTGGACTCCTCAGCTGAAAAGAGGAGACAGCTGAGAGGGGAGATAATAGAGGTTTATGAAGATAACCGAAGTAAACAGGGAACAATTACTCAATCTTCCACCCACTACAAGAATTAGAAGGCATCCTAATTACCAGGCAGCAGAATTAAAACAAAGAGAAAGAAATACCTTTTATCATAACATCTAATTAAACTGTGAAACTAACTGCTCATGGAAGTTGCAGAGGCCAAACATACAAATGAATTAGAAAAGGGATCAGACAAATTCACGTGAACATGAATGTCCACCAGTGGCGAGGGAACATGACTCTCTGGATACAACCTCTGGCTCAGGAAGCCCCTAAAAAATCACTAGTTGGGAAGGTATCACTTTGCATTTCATAGATTCATAGATTTCTAGGTTGGAAAAGACCTTAGAGATCATCGAGTCCAACCATCCCTAATCCCCATTAAACCATATTCTCAAGTAGATCATCCACCCTATTCTTAAACACATCCAGGGATGGGGACTCAACCACCTCCCTGGGCAGCCTATTCCAGTGGCTGACAACCCTTAATTTGTTCTGCTTCCTATGTTATTTTGTAAGAACCTGCTGCTGGCCACAGCTGGAGGCAGGATGCTGGGTGGACCTTTGGGCTCATTCAGCATGGTTGCATTTATATTTTTATTATGGTCTTCACTGTGCTGCCATGGGATGGTTTCAGACATTGGTATAATGAGCGATACAGTAATGGAACAGCTGTGAGAGATGCTCCCTGAGATGCCGAGGAGCGACTGGATGGTTCCATCATGCCCCCAGCAGTGCAGGTACCCTGAGCTGGGTACCGGGTGCCCAATGAATGGCCTCAGGACAGTCCTTCTGGGACCTGGCCTACTTTTGCTCTTCTGCTCTGCACTAGGACATGCATTCAAGCAGCCACCACGACAGGACGGTCACCACAACAGCACCCTCCTGCCACGAGCAGGATGGGCTCTGCAGCCCCAGCCAGCAAGACCGCTGGAGAAGCACATCCCTGCTCAGTCTCCTCAGGACTTTAATTATAATAAAACACTGTAAAGGCAAACTGTAGAATTGACCTCTTAGTGGAGAATAATACCACCTAGGCAGCAGGTACACTGCAGGTACTGTCTCAGTCTTTACTTTTCAAATTCTTACATGGTTTTCTGCTCCTACAAATTTAGGTATATTATAAAGTGGAAAAGGCACATATACACACACAAAGGCACAGCATTCAGCATAGGTAACACATTTGCTTTCTTCTCAAATATCACCAACTGGGAGGAAACAGGGACTGTTTAGCCAGTGTTACTGCTTCGTACCTTCTGCTGCCTGAGACTTTTTCCCTGCCTAGAAGTGAACCCACACGGCACAGTCCTGCGTTCAGTAGAAATAAAGTTGTCAGAGAATCAAGAAGATGATATTATATTAAAATAAAATTTGTTGCATTAAAGGAATGAAAGAATCTCTCTAGATAAAACAAAAGCCTATTTCAGATATAATATTTTAAGAAAAAACAAATCCTTCTAAGCCATGGAAATCACTGCAGAACTGAAACAGCACAAACTTCAGGTGCGGGACACATCACCTCACTAAACTGATGGAAAGTGCCCTTTTAGGTGCTCACAGATCAGAGAGGAGAAAAAGCTGAAAGATACGAAGCTGAATCAATATACTTTTCTCCTGAATGAAAGTTGGTTTCATTCTAGTATTCTCTTAAAAAAAAAAAAAAAGGAAAGGGGTAAAAATGGCAACAGAAAAACTCAAAGAAATAATATAGTTGCTTTCCACCACAGATCTTTCAAAGCTGATTTCAGATCGTAATTTGCCTGGAATTGCTTCTTGAACAGTCCCTTGGCTTCCTGTCTACTGTTCCAGGTTGAATGAAAGACACAGTTGCTGCTGGTAAAATAAGCTTTCTTTTTTGTAAGTGTGCCAGCTCGCACTCTCTGCCATCAGCAGACAAGCTAAGTGGTTCTTCTGGGGAAATATGAATTTCCAGGCAACTCAGCTGTTCAAAGCCTCAGCATAGTAATACCAAGGCCAAAAAAAAAAAAAAAGTGCAAAAAAGAAAATAATCCCTTCTGTAGCATCCAGAAAGACAAAGCAAAGAGATCACAATTATATCATCATCCACCGAATTTAAATCTATGTGGGGAAAGCGTGTGAGGGGGTTTCAGGAAATTGCCAAATTGCTAATGCTACATCTTCTCTGTACAGAAAAAGTTTACCTTTTAATCCAATGTAATTCTATCAATAGTCAGGTTGCAGGTGGTACAACCTTCTGTGTGGCAAACCAGATTACCGCCCTCCACCCCCCAAAAAAAAGGAGATTAGAGAGCCAGCCTGTGCCAACTGTGCCCACCTTCTGCCATTTGCTTCCCGGGAGAAGCTCCAGCCCAGCATTCTGCTCGTGGAGCTGGCCCAAGCCAGGTGGGAAGGGAAGCATCTCCACGGGAGCAAACACGGCAGGCAAGGCAGGACCGCTCTCTGGAGCGGGTTGCACAGGCTCGGTGTGATCTCAACCTCAGCTGCACGTTTGGCCTCTCTGCCAGAGAGTGCTGCCCGTGCGGTGGGGCTGGGGGAGCGAGGCAGAGCCCCAAAGCTCCTTGGAGTCTTACATGAGCACTCCTTTACTGCTGTTTTTAGCTAAACAGCCAGATTTTGTACGGAAGCAACTGAGAGGCAAATACATTTGGTTCCCCTTTGCGTGTTACCCCGTAGCAGGCAGTAACCTCCTGCAGAAGGGCAGCTGCCCATGGCTGGGGGTGCAGAGGCAACGCCAGCTTCAAGCATGGCAGCTGTCTGCTGGATGGCTACGTACCAGGGCCCCAGAGGTGGCTGTCTGTGTCAGCACCTGAGTAACTGCGCCGGTGGCAGAGATTAATCATCAGGCTGGTTTTCCTCTGCTGAAAAAGATGTTCTTTCTCTTTTGTTGTGTCTTGTCAAGACACCGTTTCATTTTGTCAAGGAATATGAAAAAAAACCCTATCTTGGAGCCTACGGCATCAAGTGAGGGAGAAAAAAATCCCTCCAGTCACAAAGACCTAATTAAAACTCTACACAGTTATAGGAATAGAAAGCCATGTTTTGATCTTAATAGTGTTAGTGGAAAAGGCTTTATGCTGGTGATTTTTGAGGCTTTCTGGCTGTCCCTTGCCAAGCAGAGCTGCAGAAAGCCGAGGCCGGTATCGATCACAAAGCAGTGCTCGTGTCCTCCTCTAGCCTGCCGGGCAGCAGTTGTTTTCCAATCCATACACCACGTACAATGTGGTTCTGCATTTCCACGAAAGCTGGAGCATTTCATCAGTAAAGCCATATTTCATAACAATGTCAGCTACATGATAAAAAAAGTCAGGTCTCAGGCAGCAGCAGCCCAGGAGAGGCTTTACCCTTTCTGGTTATGTGGCTGACCCAGCAGCGAGGTCTGTGAAAGATGGGAAGCCTGTACCCCTGCAGCCCAGCACGGTGTCACCGGGGTGGGGGGGGAAACTGGGGGCCAGATCCTCAATCTGCTTTCAGACTCTTGGTAAACACAAGGTTCATTTGCAGTTTCTACAGAAGTCCTTCCAAAAGCACAATGTTGTCATGTTAATTGATTGCTCAGTATCAGTTAATGATACTGCATTACGAGAGAAAAATCATCATAAAAGTGAGAAGTCATGTTCTTGCCCAGGAAACTGTTAAGACAAGGGGAACTTTGTCAGACATTTCATGCAAAAGCTGGCTGCAGAAAGTATGATAAAAGGGTAAAACCCATGTCACGCCTTGCCTAGCAAATTCAGAAGCACTCTGATTTAAATCAGAGGGTGACAGTACGAACCAGTAGTTCCAGTTCCCTGTTGTTTGTACACTCCAAAGGTTTTTCTAATAGCAAAGCCTATCTGAACTTAGCCAGCTACACTAGATGAGAACCGGTCATATATTTCAGTCTGGAAACTCGTGCCCTGGTCTGTCAACATGCCTGACCCACCTGAACATGAGTCAGGGAGAGATGTTGAGAATAAACAGGGGGAAATGGTCTCATAAAAGAGGAGAAACTTGATGGCACAGATTCAGACTGCCAGAACAGAAGCTAATACTACCAAGGCAATGGTATTCCCAGAAGTTATTGTTTTCTGCTGCTGCAAGAAGCATGCAGGATCTAGGGCTATTTGCATTGAAAATTCACAACCAGGACCTAAGGCTGTCATGTGTGCAAAGTGGAACAGAGTGGGATATAGAAGAAATGAAGATCTGAGCTGAGAGGGAAAAAGAGAGAGACATAAAGAGGGGAGAAATAGGTGAGTTGCTGAGCAAAGCTTATGACACTTCAACTAGAATAATCCTTTCTCAGACCACAAAAACATTTAGAGAGGAAATGCTGCAATAAACCTCAGAGAGGCACCAATGAGAGACTGTAAATTCAGTTCTAAATGTTTGAGAGGTTGTTAAGTGGACTAATATTAAGTGGGATTAGAAGTATAATGGCATGTAATATAACTTTTAAGTAACTAGGAAAGCATTACATGAACTGACAATGGTGATCTGTGGCTGTGGGACCTTAGTAAATTTATGAGAGTTTATTACTGAATTTCATTTATTGCCATCATAGGGAATGCTTACACATGAGAATGTTACATGAATTGAGATAATTGATCACCCAGGGAAATGTCTAAACACATTTAAAGGAAACTTTCAAATACCAATTTTAAATGAACAAGAAAAAAATCTGTTAAAATCTATTCAGGGAATATTGTTATTAGCAGGACACAGTCAAGCCCCTTAGGCGAGAAATGTTCCCTGTTACAAGATACTTAATCTTGACTGCAGGAGAAGAAAAGTTTTGTATCAGCCCTCCCAGTACAGATCCTCTCCCCAAAGACACAACAGTACCCGTGAGCAGATGCAACATCCCGCAGCAGCCTTTAGCACTGAAATTGATTCACAAGAGATCTAAGTATCAGCACGAGCTCTGGTTGCCCACGTGCCCTAGTTGCAGCTTCACGTTATGGCGAGTTGCTGCTGTGCCCTGTATGCTGTGCCCTGCACCCAAGGATAAAGCAATGTGGGTTTCTTCAACATGAGTGTTGCTCAGGCTGGAAGTTGGCCCCAGGGGCACCTAGCCCAGCCTCTGCTCAGCTTTCCCCAAGGAGAAGCGATGGGAACATGAGGATTTTCTACCCTTAGGCTGAGCTGGGGGGAGTGCAGGGACAAGTCCCCTCCCTGCAAGGCTCTAAGCCGCTTGAGAACCTGCTGTAGAGTCACTGATGGCCACAGCTGAGCCTCAGGAGTGGTGAGGGATGGAAGGAGGAAGGGGAGGAAAGAAAAAGGTGTTGGCAACAATGATAAAAGGTGGAGAAAGGGTAGGGGCGAAAAGGAAAGAGAAAGACTGCGTAACGCATAAGAGAAACAGCAAAAGGAAGGGTTCTTACATGTGGAAAAGGGAGGAACAGAAATAGATTGAGAAATCAGTCAAAGAAAAATCCAACTTGAGGGATGGATGAAGGATAGTAAAAACGAAGGAACAGAAAGAGGAAGTGAAGGACAGAAGCTGGGGCTGCAGACCCAATTACAGTGTTATTGAAGTCCAGTGTCAGATCTTACTGAACAGAAATTGGTTCTTTTTATGTTTGAATAAGATTTTTGATGGATTTTGTGGGTTTCCACAGTAGTCCAAAGAGCTCCTGCTTCAGTGCAGTTGCAATTGTATAAGAGTAGCTGATGTCAAAACGGATATGAAAAACTAAAGAGAGATAAGATTAAAAGGCTTCAGGGTATCCAGGCAGCACTATGAATTACATATTGGTCAAATCAGCCCTTGGCTAGGGCTCTGAGCAAGTAAAAAGAAATCATGTGGTCTGGAGCCACATAACTCAGCAATGACACCAGTTCAGGATCGGAGGAGAGAAAGCTACAGCTTCTCAGCAGAACCTCCTGCTGTCTCTTTCTTTGACCTCTTTTCCTTCCCTACTAAGAGCTCGCCCATCTTTCAAACCCTAAACATTGTCCCTTATTGCTTATTCACTCCCAGGTCTTAGTGCATCATTTTGCCTTGGCCTTCCTCTCAGGCATTTTTATTTGAAAGCTTTTCAACGTATATATTCAGTGCCAGTAAGTGCTTGTTAAGTGAATTTGTTTGAAGGTCTTCAGCAAATTAAACTGTTAAATGATGTGAGAGAGTTTTCCACAGAACAGCACTGAAACAGGCAATCAGATCCAGGAGCAGCATGGATTTTTACCACAGCAGAAGCACTGTTAAGACTCTGAAGAAAGTATCTGGCAAATCAGCAGAATATTAAATACAATCAAATAACGTGAAGTCAAGAGACATCTCCCTTGTACCTTAGATGGGGATTTACTGAGTTAATGTCTTCATTTATTAAAGACAGCTGGTGAACTTTGGAGCCTCTCTGCCCTATGTCGTGGTTTTAGGCTGATCTAGCAACTAAAACTCACACAGTCTCTCCTTCTCCAGTAAAGTAGAGAGGAGAGAAAAAAAACCAAAGGGACTGAGGGTTGAGACAAGAACAGAGGGAGCACCCACCAACCATGGTCCTGGGCAAAACAGGCAGAGCTTTTCTCAAAGCAAAACAGTTTATTAATGATTACTTAGAAGGACAAAGGGAAACAAAAAACGATTACTCGAGAGGACAGAAAGAAACCAAACCAGATCTTAAAACTGACACCTTCCCCCCCCCTTTTCCTTTTCCTCCCGGCTCTACCTCCTCCCCCCAGCAGCACAGGGGGCAGGGACTGGGGGAGTGCAGGTCAGTTCATTCCGTGCTCTTACTGCTGCTTCTTTCTTAAAGGAGAAGGAGTCCTTACACCCTTTTCCCCTGCTCCAATGGATCCCCTACCCACGAGGAAAAATCCACAAACTTCTCCAGCGTGAGTCCAGCCCACTGGAAACAATCCTTCCCCACAGATTGCTCCGGTGTGGGCTTTACCACAGTCTCGGGTACTTAGGGAGCTGTAGCCACTCGCTCTGGCGTGGGTCGTCACGCAGACTCCAGATGCCGCTCTGCCTCGTCGTGCACCCCAACACGACCATCCTCAGGCTCAGGCATCTTCTCCCCACGGGCTGCGAGTGGGTCTCTGCTCCACCGAGGCCGTCCTGGTTGCAGGGGCGCCGCCTGCTATCTCACCATCAGCCGCAGAGGAAACTCGGCTCCGGCACACCTCCTCCCGCTCCATCCTCACTGACCTGCTGTCGATGCGGCTGTTTCTCTCAGATCTCAGTCCTCTCCAGGTGAACTCAGCCCAGTGGGCACCCTGGGAGTGGGGTGCCCCCGAGTTCCCCAGCTGGCTCCGCCGCTGCCATCCTCCGTGGGCGGCGCCGGCCCGACGCAGGCAGCTGCCCGGCCGGGAGCCAGGCAGCGGGGGCAGTGCCCTCCTCCCTTCTCTGCTCGATCCTGGGCAAAGCACCTTTTCCGGTCCCTTTGTCAATGGGCAATTCGCAGAGGCGCCCTATTGGCTCAACCCCGAGGGGGATGGCAGTCTGATCTGGTGGCCAGAACTAAGCCTAACCCGGTTCCAAAACCGGGAGGTCACAGGGACCAAAACCCCTCTCCTGCCACCAGAACCACCCCCCCCCTCCACATCAAACCATGACACCCTACAAGCCTGCCCGTGCCCTGGCTGGGAACCAGCTGGGAGCCGAAATCGAAAGAGTTTTCCTGAACAAGGGCATCTGCAAAGAGGGAGCAGTGAGAGAGCAGGTCCGTTTAAACCTCCACTGCATTAGAAGCAGGCAGTGGGACACTGCCATTTTAAACCTGTGTTTGTACTTGGCCAAGTCTTTTTTTTTTCTGTAATAAGTTTCCAATCACAGAAGCATGTGTCTCATCGACGCCTCATCATTGGGATGCAAACACAGGTCGGCTCCCCTGAGCCACATGCAGCACAGGTGGTGGGAAAATGAATGGGGGGAAGAAGAAACTAGAGTCTCTCCTGATAACTTATCCTCTTTGTCTTTCCCATTTCTTTTCATCTACATGCATTTCTCTGTCCCTTCCTAGCCATTAGCTCATTAAAAAAAAAATAAAAATCTTCCTTGTCTGGCGTTTGCCCATTTGTATTTGCAAAGAAATGCTGCAAGTCAGCAAAGCAATGTCCCAGTGCCACAGCCTGGGTCAAAGGTTGCTCTGTATGCTGGACCTGCTTCTCCTTCATCCCTTTGAAGTGCTACTGTAAACATCCCTGGTCATGAGTCATCACAAGCATGTTTTGGACAAAGGCTGGGCAGTTCAATGAACCAATATGTTTCTAATGCAACTATGTTTTAATGGAAAAAATTCAATGGGTGCATTGATGGCATATTTTCCCCTTTATTTCCGTACACCTGTTGGGGAATGGAGATGTAGGACAAATAAGGTCAGAAGAATAAACTGACTGGATAGATACTAACCTCAATTCTATTTTTGGAATGAATTTCTTGTCTTTCTTGCTCCAAAATTGGAGAGCAGGCATGCTGTCTTGTGTGCTATCCCTGGTGACAAGACTTCTGAAGCCTTTGATCAAGTTTCTCAGCACACAAAAAGTTGAGTGGTGGCTGTAGGAGTCTGAATAACTGAGATGTCCCTATGGTGGCACCTAGGAGGCTCAAAGGGCAGACTTAGCAATACTACAATTCTTGCTACACACCTGTCCCTCTCCCCAGCCTCGACTATTCTACAGGGATAGCATCCCTTACTGCTCTCTCCCATCTGGATGCAGGTGTGGACCAGGGACATAGTAATGAAAAGAGCAGGCTGGCTCCATCCCATTCCCTACTGGGTTCCTGGCAGCACCTGGCACTATGTGTTCAACTCTCATTAGAAAATCAGCACATACTATTTTCATTCATTCTAATTGAAAGCATCCCTATCCTTCTTTACACCTGCACCCTCTTTCTCATGTCTCGAAGCTGCAATAATCCCTGCTTGCCTCTGAAACTTTTGCATCTGCTACTCTGAAATCCTGTTTTTAGAATACACATATGCACACTTAGGATCTCAAGCTCTTTAGAAATCAGAAATCAGCTTTTATGAACTCATATGCTTGTGGGACCACATGGCAGTGACCTCTTTTTGAATCTCAACATCAAAGGAAAGAGTTCCCCTGAGATTTCATTCAAAGCTCTATAAATACTTAATATTTTCATTTTAAAATGCAAACTCTTGTGTATTTTCAAACTGAAATGAAACTTCCGAAGATCTCAAAAAGGTCTTCTTTCTCAAAGGAAATTCAAGGTGCATGGTATATAGTACATGGTAAGCAAAAAGACTCCCAAATGATGCAGAGAACGTGATATAGAAAGAAGTTCATTCCTCTGGCACAGGTCAGACATCAAGGTCACCATCAAGAGATTTTTTTGCCAGAAAAGATCTTGCAGGAAGAAAGTTTCTTGCATCAAGAGAATCCCTGGACAGTAGGTGACTCTTGCTATGCACTCAGTTTTCATCTTTATTCCCATCTAAATAATTCTGAAGAGCAGAGATGAACAGAAAAATAAATTCTGAGGAGTACAGGCAGCTCCCAGATTAAACTGACTGAAGCACCTTGCACTGAAGGACATTCGAGAGTGAAGGCTGAATAATCTCTGGATATAGCTCTAAGTCCCGTAATGAGTCATCTAATATTAGATCTTTTTGTTGCAGTTAAATCAGTTGCGTAAGAAATAAGAAATTAGTTGAATGCTTTCAACACGAATTAGATCTTGAACAAAGAAAAAAGGCTTTTTCCCATAAAAAGACACTTTCTTACACAGCTCTGAGTATGATTCTGAACTCCAGAGGAGCAGGGCTGAAGAGTCACTTGAACAGCGATCTCAGCAGGAGCCAGAGGTATGGGGCCCAGTACTGACAGTGAAATCTCAGGAGAAGGCTCTCTCGGCTTCTTCACAGACAGTCAATGGAGGTGTTCAAGGCCAGGTTGGATGAGGCTTTGAGCAATCTGGTGTAGGGGAGGGTGTCCCTGCCCATGGCAGGGAAGTTGGAACTAGATGATCTTTGAGGTCCCTTCCAACTCTAACTGTTCTATGATTCTATGATTCTATGTTTATGGAAGAAATGGGACTTGTCTGACTCTAGTGGAGGGTCTGAAACTCCTTTCCTTGGGAAAACTCAGAGCGTTGGAAGGATCAGCTTGAAGAAAGGAAGCCAGTGTTGCCACAGAGCAGTGTCACTCAGGCAGATGTCACCCCGGCTGGTTCATGCCTCCCTACACCCACCAAGTCAGTTGGTGAAGGAAACGGTGCCATTTGGTACCACAAGGTTCAGCATGTTTAAGATCAAACCTTGACAAGCAAAGGAAGCGCTTCGCTTTCTTTAATCAGATCCTTGCCAAAGTGAAGAAGAGCGAATCTGCCTGAGACCCACTCAGTGGATTTGTCCATTTAAAGGGCTCATCCCTTGAAAAGAGCAGGTGACAGAGGAAGGAACGTTTTCTCCTTGCCCTTCCATCTGAAAGTCCAACTGGAAGATCTGATGCTGTCACTTCCACCCTTCCCCAGCCCTGGCAAACAAATCAGTCCCAGACTGGATGCTGGTGACAGAAACCAGCCCCACACAGCCGCACACCCCGCCACAGCCTGGCTCTTTGGGGGTGCTCTAGAAGGGGGCAATAGTGCAACTTCCCCTTTGTCTCTAATGGCTCACCCTTGCCCAGCCCCAAGGTCCTACGACATGCTCTCTTTGCCACCCCGGCTCACCTCAGACAGGGCTGCATTTCAGAGCTTCATCTTTCAGCTGAGTAGAAACCAAACCTTACTGCATTCATTGGAGGCATCAGGCAGATAGCTGTGTGCTTATGGAGATGAAAACCACACAGGAGTTTGAGTGTGGATATAAAACACATGCGGTTATAATTTTCTTACTTTGTCCACTGCAGACTAGTTTCAAGGGAACTAAAATTGCCAGGCTTTTATTTTTCTTTCTGAGCTAAATAAATCAAGGCTCTCAGATTACTGTCATCAGCTCTTCTTATTTCCGAGTATTCCTGAAACCTCTCAGCCTTATGGTCCCAAAGCTTCTTCCTCTCATCTTTCAGTTTTGATCAGAATCGCAGCACAGTTGAGCAGCACCTTGATAGTACAGTTGTAAGAGACACACTGGGAGGCAACTGTCTCGAACACCACTGTCTTACTCAATGGCACAAAACAACGTTGAATGCAGTAACAACTTGATATTTGGGAGGCTGCCTGTTCCTCTGAGCCTTCATCTCAAACACTGAAAACTCAGGCAATGCCCTAATTCAGCCCTGGCAACATCTGTCTACTGTTGGTGCAGCTCGGGACAAAAAGTTCACAAGCAGCACAATCTAGTGCTTCCTGGCCAAACACTTTAAAAGAATAAAATTTACTGCAGTTAACACCAGTTTTTATTGCTGACCAGTAAGGATATCAAGACCTTGAAAAGCACAGAGACATAGGAGAAAGGAAGGAAATAAAGCAAAAGAAGACTTCCCATAGGCAAAGAGTTTTTACTGAGGCCATGAGCACATTTCGAATTATAACTCTAATTCTCGGTGCTCATGTTTTAGAATAAATTTCCTTTATGTGAGCATATGTTGTTTCTCCCATACCTTTTCTTTACAACTTTAGATAAACGTATAGAAACTTCTAGCACTCATGGGCAAAGCGTGAAGCCCAGTGGTACTTACACAGTCCAAAATAATCGTCTGTTTGCTGGCATAGCACCATCATATTTACATTTACCAGGGTAGCTTCAACGGTACCTGCCACACATTAGTTAAAGAGCACTTGAGGAAGTCTGTGACTGTGACTTCTTCATTCTTTGAAAGCTATTGCAGAAAGGTTGGTAGTGCTAAATGATTGAAATGACTGATAGTGCTTGGTTTTTAGGTAAATGATTAAACAGCACAAGTGTGGAGGAAGAAATAACTCAAAATGTTATTCAGGTGCACTCGAGTTGGTAGAAATACCTCAGAAAATATACCTTACAGTTTGAGAAACAGCATTTAATGGAGGATGATTACCAGTGATATTCAAAGACATCTTCTCAGTTAATGCTATGTATTATAATCTAATCTTTCCTACCATTTGTAGCACTCCATAATATTTTCCCCATTTTTCCTTGAGATTAAACCAAATGTAGATCTGACATGTTCTGTGCAGCAGTGCCTACAGCAACTAAGACCTCAATCGCCTCTTTTGCTTCTATTTTTTATACAGAAATAATAAAATCCACTGAAACACAAAAAAAAAAAGATATTCATAGAGCTATAGAAAACGTGTTAATCGTGCCCTTCTTGTTTCAAAGAACATCAGGCAGAATTTAGAACAATTACTAGTCAACGTAAAAGAACGTATAATTCTACACCTAACTTTGCAATTAACTGTAAGCTTGAAAGGCTATGAAATTGCTGCAATTACCATCTCCCACATTAAAAAAAAAAAAAAAATTCAATAGATGATCTGGAAAATACGGCCAAAAAATTCACACTAGCCAGCTGGTATGTTTTTGTGTCTGTAATGTTACATCTAATACAACAGGTGGGAAAACATACTATGCATCTCGATTGTAGTATTCATGATAGAGACAGTGCCAGAGATATCACTTCAAAGAAAGGTATGACTTAGAAATGTTACCCATTTTCCATTAAGGAACTTTGCATGATGAGTCACTAAAGCTCCAATCCATGATGATGCCACATTTGCTATGCAAGGCTTAGGTATGTTGTATTTAAAAGATTTCAAGGAACAGGTGAGTATAGAAATGATCTTCCTTTCGTCCTCCCATCAGAATCTTGGCACAGAGTTAATTTAAAATTAGCATATTTGAAACATTAATGATGAAGGAAAGGAAGGAAACATGGTTGTGCTACATTAAACCTCAGACACTTCTGTGCAGTGCCATTACCTTCAAAGAGTGTGTCACTCTGAAGGGAAAAGGTAGTTCAAAACCAGATTCAGATGCTGAAAGGAAGACTCCCACAATGTAAAAGAATGTAATAAAAATGACAGATGATAACAGCAGCAGAAGTAAAATCTAAATGATCAAAAGAACAGCTATTTACTTTTAAATATGAGACAACTTAAGTCTCCAAATAATAAAGGGACTGATCTCTGTTTTAAAAGGACAGCTAAAAATAGGACTAACTAAACTAAAAATAGGGCAAAGAACAAGAAAGGTTTTATTAGGTAAACAAGACAGGAACCAAAGAGATCTCCAAATGAACAACAGCAAGAAAACATTTCTAATTTCTTGAAGAGGTACAAGAAAAGGTGTAACAAAAGCTAAGGGGAACAATTTATCTGCAGTCTGCTTTGAAGAATAGTTGCAAAGACAACTGAAAACATGTCCAAAAGCATAACTATCATAATATGTAGTGAAAGGGTGGAACACTTCTAAGGAGAAGCATCAACAGAACAGAAGAGAAATAGCTGTGAGGACTAGCAAAATTCAAACCCTTTCAAAAACAAGGAACACTGATGACTTCTCTGATCTGAACTGCAGGGCTTGGTGCTTAATGCTGACCAGGGAATTTTACCAGTGACTTTGGTATGAGATTAAGACATTGTAAAAAAAAAAAAAAACAAAACCAAAAAAAAAAAACCTGAAAAAATACAGCAGAGTTAAGTTACTGAATTTCAAATGCTGGTCACCAGCAGTGGGAGCCTTTCTTGGCAGAACATAAGGTCCTCTGGTAAGTTAGTTGAAATGAAAAGTACTGCCATGTTCTATAAAGTCCCTGCTTTGTACAGGATAATAAATCTTAGCTGCATAACAATCCAGATTTAAGTGGCAAAATACGGTTTTCTGTGAGGATGGCTGAATGTGGAGCACAACTGCAAGCAAGCCAAGGTCTCCCACTGAGCTACCAACAACGTTTTGGAGCCCCTTCTCTGCACTGAAAATGTGATTCCAGTGTTATCTCTCTATATTGTAACTCTATTATAACTCTGCCATTTACTACAGAGACAAGTGGTGACATCAGGAAAGATTGCCTGGTTCCTACCATCTACCTCCCTCTTAATATTTTCCATGCCAAATGTTTAGTTCAGCCTGAATTATTTGTACATGGCAGCTCTAAGTATTTTCTTAAACTGAGAATAGCTGCCCCATACTCTGAATAGTGTAACTACTCTGTAGTTAAGGGTGAGATCTCAAACTCTGTCTAGATCTGGAAGTATTACGCAGTTCAGTCAAGAGATTACTGAGATTTGGATCTGAAAGTGAAGATCCACTCTTGCCCACATGTCACTGGCAAAAGACTGAAGTGAAGGATTTCATGCATCCATAAGCTCCAGGATTGTCAGACTAGTACCTTTCACCAGCACAATGTGTATTTTAGAGGAAAAAAAATGTTTTGCAGCACTAAAGCAATTTACAGTAGTTCTAGACCTAAGCAAGCTTGAAATTAGTCCTCTAAGTGATCTTATTACCTCCAGCTAAGTCTGTTCCACTCTTCTATGGTGATGATGCAGTCTTAGATTAGGAAAAAGATGAGACATTTTTATAGATGAGTAGTGGCTAAAACTAAAAGTGACCCTTGGCAGAAAGAAACAAAAGTAAAGGAAGAGAAAATGCGAAAGGTGCCAGAAGTCTCTACTAGCAACATTGATTTGGTAACTTGCTTGCTCTGGGATGAAATCGGACACGGTGTGAGGACAGAAGAGCTTCATGAAAAACAGTATTTGATGGCAACTTGGGCAAATATGTGCCTCAGTCACTCCTGAAGTTATTAACAAATTCCCACTGGGCAATAGGATTAAGAGGCCTTTTAAAAATAAAGCTTATGCCACACAGATTTAAGAAAAGGAAGTGGAGTGCTGGAGGAAGAAATGACTACACTTTATTTATACTTTAAAAGTTCTCTGAGTGTGGATTAACCATTGCAAGCATCCTGAGACACTGAGACTGTACTTGCTTTCAGGCTCGTCCAAGTTGATTCTTCCCTCTAGAAAAAAGGAAAGCTGCCTCTTGCTTATACTAGCATGGCAAAAAGACAATAATCATCTTTTATTGTCAGTATCTTAATTTATGCAACCTTGTTATTTCTGAACTAAAGTAAAATGACTTAGAGCACACTGAGAATCACAGGTCATTGGGTGACTTGAGAGTACAATTGCAACAGTGATTTTGAAGTTACTCATATGCCAGTGAAAGGAGCGTGACTGAGACCAGAAGACGACCAGAAAGGTGTTGGGATGGAATAAGCACTGTCGAAGCAGTAATGGAACCAGGAAATGGGAAGAGAAAGCTAGGCTAGGTGTGTTATTGAAGATAAATAGGCTCATTTCTCTCCAACCTTTCGTGGAGTAATTTTCATTAACTTGATAAGAATCTGCTTGGTGTCACGTCTATTGAAGATCTCCTTTCTGCTTTGTACACTGCACTGTCCTGACTGGGTCAGGGAGAGGGGAGTGTGGTTTCTTCTGCTTAGAGGGACTTTCTATATGGAAGATTTCTATGGATCTGTAAATATAGATTTATGTTAAATAAGAGAAGATAGATAGATCTGATTTTATTTCTTTCTTAAAAGATATAATAGAATCACTATGTTTGAATTCCTAAGAGCTTAATCGGTTAGGACAAGTGCTCCTCATTCAGCATCAGAGAGCCTTGAGAAAGTAATAAGTGTTTTCTGTAGCCTGAGAATTTTGAGCTACAGGTATTTTATTTGATTATAGACATTCTAAATAGCATGAGCTAATCAAATTTAAACAGCAAAAGAAATTACTAATACTCGGAACATTAGAAGACACATGGATATAAGCCAATAAAATGGAGACACTTAGCTAAATAAATAAGTGCCTAGTGAATATTATCTAAATGTTTTTCCCCTTAGGAACGTTGCTAAGCTTGATTCAATTTATCAATATAGTTTAGTAGATGGGATTTCAATTATGAATAAATAGTAATACTATGAAGCAAGCAAGTAGGATCTTTTTCTAGGTGATGCCTTGCTGATTTTGTTACACATTAGGTTTACAAAAAATATTGCCATATCTATGCATGCAGGAAACATAATTCAGCATACTGGACTTTCTGCCAGCATTATGCGTGCCACCCAGGGACTTGGCCAGATCACCTTAACAGGATTATTTCCGTTGGTTTTAAGTGCTGAAATATATTCTTCAGTGCATTTAATACCTCATTCAGAGCACATTGAACACATTAAGCTGAATTAGTCAGCAGTGTAAGATCAAGAAACGCAAGCAAATTTGTTGCAGGCTCAACACAGTAGTTTTCAACAATACTGCATCATGGTCCTTGATTTCGGTCTATTATAGAGGACTTGTCTGTATGTTTTCCTCTTAGCTCTGCATGTTTCCTTCTGTTCCCTGTGGCTGAATACCTGTGCAACATTTTGAAATTCTCGGATGAAAGAGAATCAGCAAAGGCAAGGATCGTATCTCACATTGCCCAGCAAAATAGTCAGTAACCCACAGCAGTTCGATTCCTTCTCGGCAGATTCAGAACCGACGCAGTTGTCAGTATAACTATGGCATCCAATCATTATTACCCAGCTGGACTGAGTTGAATATAATGAACTAATTAACTCAAGGTACAGACCCTGCCTACAAGAGGCAGACCATTTCCTCCTGGCTGTGGAAGATGCAACAGCGTCCTTGGTGCTGCAGCCCAGGCTGGTGAGCAACAATAACCTTGCCAATTCTCTGAATTATCCAGTTCTCTCCTTCCTCAAACACTGCTTAAAAACTTCAGCATGTGAGTCACCCTGCCTTTCTAACAAGTGTGCTGAGGCACATTGAAGAGATTTCATTAGAATTCTTTACAGGCTGGAATAGATTATAATAAGATTACTGTCACCAGCAGAGGGAAAACTGCAAAGGTAGATAAGAAATTCTGAAGGTTGCTGGAGGTATAAGGGATGCTAGAAAAATAGGATTCATTCAAAATAAACAAACCAATCAAATCCCCTCAGGAAACTCTTAGCAGTAAAGTTAGCAGTAAATTTGCAAGAATGGTGGAAGAACTGTATAGTGAAAACTTACCACTCTCTCTAGAAATGCCAGTGGAAAAGAATTTGCAGATCCACATGAATTTACGAAGAAAGACTTTGAGGTTAATCACTTAAAACAAGCTTCTTTAACTCTCAGAAGGCAACTATAGTAGTCTCCAAACATACATTAACACCGTGATTTACTCTTAAAAAACAGGTGGGCTAATATGCTGCTTAGAGCTGATGAAGTATCGTATAGCTGGATCCAAAACTCTTCCCAGGCACAGGAGCAGAGCAGGGTAGCATGAACCAGGAGATTGCAAGAGAAAGCTAAAAGGGAGCACCATTTCTGGCTCAATTACATGCCGACCTATTGATAAACAGTGTCAAAAATTGCTGATTTCCACTCCAGGTCCACCCATAACATCATCATCCTCTTGTGATATTTCGAAAGAGCCACATTATAAAGCCCCTCCATGCTTGGAGGGAACAAGTCCAAAACTTCAGCAAAGCCAATTGATTGCCACCTTTAAACCCATCTTTTGTTATTTTTCTAGTTTAACAGCAACAACTAAGAAATTTAACAGCAATTAAGATGCAGGTCTGCTGGGAATCACTGGCGGTCACAGCAGCTGATACTGTCTATTTCTTTTCAGCCCCTTGTCTGACTGTATCCATTTGCTATCTTTTGTCTGCCTTTAGGTTTCTGCTCTTTGAAAGAGGAATCACTGTTTCCATCTTTCTGCTTACAGAGCATGGTGCAAACTCTGACTGAGCTGCTGCCACACCACAGCACAACAACAGTAAAGCATTTCCAGGAGCCAAGATTAAGCAAAAATAGAAGAGCAGGAAAGCTTCCTTCCATTTATCCTTTCCCTTTGGGATGGAAGACTCAGTAGGAACATAAATCCTCTTTGTGCTTTATTTGCTGATGGGGCAACAGTATGAGTCTGTAATTTTTACTTCCAATATGCGTTTTGTTACAAAGAATGTCTTTATTCAATATTTCTCCCAAAAGAAACTTATATATCCTTCTTTCATCCTTCCCAATTTCCTCTTTCCATAAACGAGTGAAATTTGTCAAACCTAACAAAATAAGGAACCCTCTACTCATGGGAAAGTTTCTATCCTGAGTGGTAAAGAGAAGTGGCAAAGACCAGGAAAACCAACAGAAACCTGTTCAGTGTGTTCTCTCTTGCAGGGCGCTACTGCAACGTTCTCTTCCATAATAAAAGATCCTCTCTTGTTACTAGTTATAAATATCATAAACGTTGTTACAACTAGCAGTTCCATGCCTCTTATTTTTCAAATATAAGGAATACAGTATGTCTTGTATATTTATAACACTTTCCAGAGATTATATCCCTGGGACCGTAAGTATGGTAGAGGCAGAAGTTTGATCTTGCAGTATCCAGCCTGGCTAGTTGCAATGAATTTCCTCACATTTAGTGATATTCTAGTACATCTTCACTGAAAGCACTTCAATTAAAAAAAGAAACCTTATCAAGCAAACAGTTCATACAGTTCTGACCTACCTTCACAATACCTTCTCCCTGTTCTATACATCACTACAACATCGGTTTTAGCGTAAAACTAACCGATACAAAAATTTGTGAAGACAATCCTACCTCCAAATGAATAAGTTTTATTTCAAGACTAACATATTTCATTCATCCATATACTCCTCAACACGCTTCTAATCTTTACAAGCTTCACTTATGCAGATTTGAGCTCTGGTGAAACAGAATGCACAACTTACATTGCTTTCTAATTGAAAAGTAAATGCTTGGTCTTGTTTGCTTTTTTCTAACTGCAGATCAAAATACTGATTCCCAAAGTCATGTATTAAATATGGTGATGTAAATAAGTCTGAGTTATGCTGCTATGTGAATACTTGGACCCACAGATGACATTTGATTTGTAAGTGAAGATGTAGGACAGAAACACTGCTGAACTATATACAGGTTTTGGTATGGATTTATCCCTGCTAAAATGATATCTTTTTCTTGAGCTCAGGGTACAAATTTGGTTTTCACGCATATTCACTTTCACATATATCAAAGGGGTTTTTAATCATTATTCAGCCAGTGAATGTACTCAAGTGAACTTTTGTACCTGCAGTGAATGTCACGGTTTTCAAGAACCTGCTTCGTTAACTGCAGGATTAAGACTTCGGACTACAGTTTGCGCTTCTCCTCTTCTCCAGAGTCATTCCTGACACTTGCATAATATTACAATTACAGTAGATTTGTTTTAATCATAACATTCGTTTAAGAAAAAGAGTCATTAAGGACCTGAGCATTTGGGCAGATCTCAAGGGAACTCACAGTACAATTATGAGCTCTCTTAATCCTGTTTCTGCAGAATACTGCACGTTGGATCCTCCAATAAGAGACTGTAGTGCATCAGATGCATCTGCATGGAAATTGCAGCACATAATTCAGTCTACATACCCATTCAGTCCTCTGTCTCTCTCTTGGGACTGCCAAAGGCACTAATTCCTGCCAGGGTTATTTTGCAATCTGTGCTCTTGTTCACTAGGAGTGCAAATAACATCACTGCCTGTATTCACAGAGACTGAAAAAATGACTTTAACTGACTAGAAAAGCAGGATTTGGTGCAGTGATTTGAATAATGATGTTCCATATTGCTTTACCAGTCCTTTCACTCAGTCACTACTATGCATAGTCAGGATGTTTCATTATTCACTGGAAAAAAACAACTTTATAAATAATATCAAAGACACAAAGTTTTTCAAAGCAAGGATAGGTAACGGTCAGGCTTTCTAACTCTCAAAAATGATGTTTTGTCATTGAGTAGACTCTTCTTTAAAGGAACTTCATTTCAAAACATACTCTTTTTTGATATGTTAGCCATTGCTAAATATGTACATGGATCTTTCTCTACTCTTAAAATAGGCAATTTGACAAACATAGAGCAGGCCTATAGGACTTGCTTTCCAAGTACTCAGCTTAGACATTTACATCTATAGTGCCGGACTGGCCTTCTGCTTCCTCATCCTTGAGCCATGGCTCTCAAGAAGACCTTATAGGAGATTCAATGTTCTTGTTCTTCCATCCTGGACTCTGGGAAAATGGAGCTGAAAGGGGAAATTGTTTTGTCTGTCACCTTACTGCAAGGTCAGATTAGCTGTGCATAAGACATTCCTGACAGATTGGAGTTTTATCTGAAATTTTCAGTAGTGGAGAGCCCATACTGAGACAGAACTCCAGTTTTACTGTCTTGACTATTAGAAAGATTTTTCCCAATGATCAACATACTCCTCTCATGCTCGTCTGCTATATCCATAGTGAACCCACAGAAGTCTGTTCCTCTCTTCTTTCCAGCTATCTTCTAAGTGTTTGACAACTGTTTCTGTGCACCTCATGTACCTCTTACTGTTGCAAAACATGTTCTGACTGCTGTGCTGTTATGAGATGTAGAACAAGCTTTCTATCCCCTCTCTCTCTCTCTAGCACATCAATCATAATTTGGTCCTCTCCTTATCTCAGTGCATACAATTATCTTACTCCCTTTTGTTTATCTGTTTGTTTCTTCTCTCAGTCTCCTGAGCTTTTTGCTCACTAAACTGAATCACTGTTGGGATGATGGGATCTCCATCCTTGGAGATAATAAGAATTTGACTGGACAAGACCCTGAACAACCTGCTCTTATGAGAAAGCCCGGCTTTGAGCAGGTATTTGGACTAGACGACCTCCAGGTGTCTCTTTCAGACTAAATTGTTCCATGATTAATATTTGTAGCTTGAAACATTTAGCATGAATGTTGAGATTATCCTTTACAAAAGTATTAGCTGCTCCACATTAATTGTTGAGTAATAGCCTACGTGTAATATCCTTCTCCTCTCCCCATGAGAGATGAATCATTATCTCATTTCAAGGGAAAGGTGTGACACTTTACAAAACCTAGTGCAGTGGCACTTGTTTTCTGAACTAGTATGTCCTGAGTTTTAACTGGGTGAGAGAATTACACCTCCTTTTTCCTCATTCGGACCTGGTCACAAAGTCTCTGCTTCTGATTACCTGTTCTGATGGATTACCACTGGGTTTTTCCATTTCAGATTTTAAACAAATTTTCTTTCCTCATCACAGAGGCTGGTCTGCTCACAAATATTCATGTATTAAAGCATTCTCATGTACAGTGCTGGACTGGCCTCAGCATTAGCCAGCATGAGTTTTCTCCTATCTCCTTTGTGCTTTCCAGTGGCTGAGATCACAGCAGGAACGATGGCTTTCACTCTCCTGTGTGACTGAGTCACTGGTTTCAACTAAATGAAACTCCATTAATTATGAAAGAGTTAGCAATAAATAAATAAACTCTCATCTGTGAAGATTTGCTTTATTCAGATTTAACCATAACCAATTGTTTCTTCAATAACTGTTTAAATAAATGAGCAAAATTTTATGTTGCAACAACTGTACTGGAGTGCCTTTTTAAGAAACAGCTTTTTATTGTTGATTGCATTTTAATAGGTGAATATATGAATAAGAAGCCTGCTCTCTATCTAAGAGCTCTTGTCCCTTGCTCCCCAAATAGCATTATTTTAGTTCAAACTCTTCCTCTTTTTCCCAGTAAACAATATAACTCAGGATTTTAATGCACAATCCTCTCTTTTCCCACCCGTCATGGGCTTTGTAATGCAACAGAGGTGAGTGTTCTGCCAAAAAAATCTGCATTTCTTTTCCATATTCACCCAGCTGGGACCAATCAACTATTAGCTGGAAAATCAAACTGGGAGTCTTATAGAATATGCTTCACTTTTCCAAATAACTCGACCAGGAATTAAACGGGTACAGATACAAATGGATCAAGACAGCATCCTTCTGCCAGTCATGTCTCTAAAAAAGTCACTTTTCTGAAGTATATGGCACAGTCTCACTAGAAATTGCTGGAAACAATGCCTGTCCAAGGTGTTTTCTATAGGTATGGATTGGTATAAAGTATTTAGTGCACCAAAGGAAAGCAATGAAATATAACAACATCTTCTGTTGTACGAGATCTCTCCTGCACTCTTAAGCCAGGAACCTCATCACATAGGCATTTTCCTGCTGGAGGAAGCACTTCAATCATAGGGCAACCATGAAGCATCTCTCCCTGCTTTGCTATATGTTTGAAGCTGAGCTTAGCAAAGTACCATCCTTGACCACCAGCTTTCTGTGTTTTCTATGTGCTATTCGCTAATTTTTAGTTCTAAAAGCTGACAAATCATGGAGCACCACATCTCCTGCTGCTAAATTAGGATATCTCAAAGTACAATTATCCTCTTCACTGTCCTACACTCCATATACGTACCAGCAGAGCAAAATATTTATAATTTTTTGTCTGGTATTTCTCTTAGGCAATAAATACTTTAAAGAAGTCCATTTTCCATTGTATTGATGTCCCAGGAGTGAGATGATGAAGATAATCCTATACTGTTCAGTAGAAGATAAGAGTTATTTTAAAAATATCTGCACTGGAGGTTAACTTATCCCAACACTTTCACTCCGTTCCCTGTTGGGGCCTTTTATGTAACCACCAAATATTTGAAAACATTTCCAGCAATAAAATCCCCCAGACTTTTTTTTTTTTAAGGTAATAAATGTTTGAAAATATTTGTACAATCAGCCACATCTCAGAGTGAAACTAGAGAATGACAAAGTTGTCAACGCTTCTAGAACCCATGTATCATCCAGTCACGTAGCTTCCCTTTTCTCCTTGGTGGGCTGAGTCTGTCAAGAATAAGTTATTACTCAGAGAGGAGGGGAGGAAAGTGCTGAATGATGCCGCAGACAGTGGCATTTTGTGCTAGTCAAAACCCCAGTATCATGTTATTATTTTTAGAGAGGCAGAAGAAGAGTGCAGCTTTTTAGGGACAGGATGGATTGTTTTCCTCACCCGTCTTGCACATTGGCCACCTGACTGTAGGATGTTCATTTCCCACTTGAATCATACTTGGAGTCCAGGGAGGACATTCACAGAGATGGATAATGGCAATTGGTCCTCATCACGGGAGGATTTGCTTGTGGTGGTCCTGGAGCAGAGGCCAGGGCTCAAGGTGTGCTCTCAGACTCGGTGACAGCAGCCCATCACCAGCCCTGGTATTCACATGAGGATAAAGTCCTGGTCTCAAGCTTGAACTGTAACAACTCACATTTGTTATTAACATGATACTTCTCAGAGCTGCTAGGTACATCTTACAGCAGGAACCTCGGAGAAAGTCATTTATTACTGATGTATTTTTAATAGAACAACTGCCTCTGGGGAAACCATTGATCATTGTGGCTAATGACCAGAATATGATAACGTTTAATTAATAATTGTATCAGCACCAGCTAACCATTTGAAAAAGAGAATTCCCCTGACCTTTAAAGGATTTCTGATCCATTTAGAAACTCCCTATGTTAGAAGCTGAGCAAAGAACAGTCAAGTTCCCCGGCTCAGAAAACTTTTAATGAGAACCTGATTTGATACAAAGTGAAAAATCGTCACAGAGCCATTATATGTAATCCATCACTATTTCTGTGTGCAACTGCAGTCAGTGAAACTGGAAGATGCCACCTCCTGCGTACAATGAGCGCATTTTTGCAAAGGGGGAGAACTACCTCTATGGCGTTTATTTGCAACATGTTTTTGTTCTGTTGCCTGTCTTATTTTGAGTCTTTAAATCTGTTTGCATATCCCCCTGAATGGACAAAAGAATAAGTACATGTCACACTGACATTGAGTCAAGAGAGAGCACAAAATCAGAAAAAGAGGAGGATGACAATTAAAAAACAAATCAAACCACACCACAAAACCCTGTTGCTCTCAATGTAAAAGGACCTCACTGAAACAAACATGGCTCAAAGATAATCTCATATGTTTATTGATTGGGTAGTTGGCTGTTGGGAAAAGCTAACTGGACTGGCTGATAGTTCCTTTGAGCATAACAACAAAGATTTGGAGAATGTAAAATAAAAATATTTCAAATACATTTAGAAAAATGAGGAACAGCCCAACAACAATGAGGCAGAGCAGAAGAAACTGGAGATACAAGCTCTGAGGAATATGGAAGTTGAAAGCCCAATAAAGCAAAGAGGCAACTGTCCTGGTTTTAGCTGGGACAGAGTTAGCTCTTCTTTTTAGCAGCTAGAACAGCTCTGTGTTTTAGTTTTACTCAGAGGCTCGCTCTGAGAAGAATGTTGACAGCGCACTGATGTTTGTAGTTGGCACTGAGGTCTCAAGAACTTTTCAGCTTGCCGGGTTCTTGCCAGTGTGCAGGAGCACAACAGGATAGGGGGGCGCATAGCTGGGACAAGGGGTCCACGACTCTCCTTACGACTTGTACTTGGACTTAAGATTGAGGCCAAACTGGCCAATTAGTATTCCATATCATGCAGTGTCATGCCCAGTATAAAAGTGAGGGACAGCCGGAAAGAAGGGCTTTTGCCCTTCCGGGACTCTCACTTTCGGACACTCGGAGTATTTTTTCTCTCTCTTGCTCTCTATTTCAGGGCCTCCCGTTCATCCGGGATTGCAGTATCGGGATTTATCTGTTTTGGGATCATTAGTTCGGGAAGAGACGGGCCTCGGTCAAGGGGTGGTGAGCAATTACACCGTACATCACTCGTTTGTATATATATTATCTTTGTACATATCCATACATATATATATATTGGTAGCAGTAAAGTGTTCTTATCTCAACCCACGGGTCTCTTTTCTTCTTCTTCTTTGATTCTCTCCCTCATCCCTGGGGGTGGAGGAGTGAGCGACTGTGTAGGGTTTGGTTGCTGGAACGGCCTAACCCACGACAGCAACATAATGACACACTAGAGAGCAATGGAACTGTTACTTCGTACAAGCAGCAGAAATACTGTAAATCTGAGATAATTGCAGGTACGTTAAATGATCAAGAGAGAACAAATACCACCTCACGCAGACTACTTCCAATGGTAATCGTCTCTGCACATGGGAAAATATATGAACACAATGGATTTATTTATAGGTGTCTACTCTCAATTGTAACAGTTCTTATGTGGCCTTGGTTTATTATTTGTCATACTTTCCCCACTATATTTTTTACATATTGGTATGGTACCTCTAATTCCAGTAGCGTATTTTGAGAGTCGGCTGGAAAGGCTACACCAGGAGAGGCCAGCAGGGTCTACCTGAGGACACAACATTACTTCCACACTGCCACTGCTGAGACTGTGCCCACAGGCACGTGGCAGCTCCACACGGGTAACTTAGACAACACACATTTCACAGAGTGTTTCTGGCAGGTACTCGGAAGTAAAAAACTAGATCTCATGTTGTACAGAGCCTGGTAGTGACTGTTTCCAGCTATAAGAATGACTTTTGTGTCTGAGGTTGACTGAGCCTCCTTATTTCTTCTCCCTGCAAGGCAACAATTATTTAGCTGCCATAAGCAGCTGCCCTCACCTATTTCCCAGGTTTCTCCAACCACCAGAACCAAAACCATGGCTTGATCCTGTGGTGAAAGGAGACTCAGAGCCAGGACAAGGCCAGAGGGGAACCCTGGAAAAAACTGTTACTGGTTCCTGCTATTTATGACATAGAATCATAGAATCATAGAATGATCAGGGTTGGAAGGGACCTTAAAGATCATCTAGTTCCAACCCCCCTGCCATGGCCAGGGAAATCCTCCACTACACCAGGTTGCCCAAAGCCTCATCCAACCTGGCCTTGAACACTTCCAGGGATGGGGCATCCACAACTTCTCTGAACAACCTGTTCCAGTGCCTCACCATCCTCAGAGTGAAAAATTTCTTTCTTATATCTAACCTAAATCTGCCCTCTTTCAGTTTAAATCCATTGCCCCTTGTCTTATCACTACATGCCCTCGTAAAAAGTCCCTCTCCAGCTTTCCTGTAGGCCTCCTTTAGGTACTGGAAAGCTGCTGTTGGCATCATGACAACTGTCCCTTACAGCCCCTGTGGAGCCACGAAACCATGCACATCTGCTGGCAGGAGCCTACAGAGCTTGGGACAGCTCTTTCAACATCTCTCCCCTCAGGCTCCAAGATGCAGGCTAACATCCCTCACAGGCTGCCACCCAAAGCAGCTGCCTAGGCGAAGAGCCAGCTTTCCTATAAAGTGAACTTTAAGAACTCTTGATTGTAGGTTCTTTTCCCATCATTGCACTTCATACACTTAAAAACATCAAGAAAAATAAGTGGCGAGAACATGCACATCTTGGGGCAACCTTCTACTTTCCCAAAACTTTTGCTGTCTTGCTTCCCCACCCCAAAGCAGCTTGCCCATTTGTACATATGAAGACCAGAGGCAAGGCTGGATGCCTCCTCCTGTAAGCATAAGTCACACAGCATTTGGGGGGGAGGGGGCGGGGGGAAGGGAGAGGGAGGGAAGAGGCCTTCCAATGCTGATCAGAAAGAAAAAACATTAAAGAAACTACTGCAGTCTGTGGATAAAATAGTAAAACACAAGTAGAAAAGAAGTAATCAAACTAAAGGCACCTCCAAACACAGCCTCCTCCAGTGGAAAAAAATCTGGCCAAGGAAAGTATTTCAGTTGTTTAAGTGCGTTATGAAAAGAGAAAGAAAAAAGGAATGGAATGAGGTGACTTCCCTGACAGGTCTTGCCTTTGAATCATAGATTTGAAATGTATCTTCTGCTCCCCTACTTCTCACAGTTTTCTAGACACTAAATCTCCCTTTGTTTTTCGTTGTTGTCCCTGTAAGAACGTCAAGCAGCACTGTCTTCCACTTGGTCTGATCTTTAATTGGGCTCCCCATCTGCAATAACATACATGTCCTTACGGCTTGGTTTCCTCGGCACAAAAGGAAAATGTGAGCGACTCTGCTGTGATGAGTTTAACTCTCTCGGAGGAGCAGGATTTTGACCTTTTCTCCTACCCGCTCTTTGGAGATTTGCACCAAGGGGAGATTCCTGCTGCGCACAGCTGCAGTGCTGAAAACCTGGACTGCATATGATCCTGCCCCTGTGCAACTCAGACACTTCTGAGCAGGGGACAAAAAAAAAAAAAAACCACAACAAACCAACACAAAAAAAACCCTAAAGCCACACAGAGACATCACAACTGCTGCTCTGTCTCATGGGAGGAGTGGCAAGTTGCACAGAGAAGACCCAGAGTGGGAAGCCTTGGGGGAAGCATTCACAAGATGACAACCAAGGATATTCTGCCTGGAGCAGATGGTGCTGTGCTTGCCTTCAGTATGTTTTAGCCAACCCTCGGAGGGCAATCGCCCTTTAAAATGATTTGCACAATATGGTCTGGACAGATACTTTCTCCCATTTTCCAGCCAAGAGGCCCTGCGAGGCCAATGAAGAAAGGAAACTAACTTCTTACGAGCTTTTCTAATCACATACTTAAGGCAAGACGAGCCAGGCCTGTGAAGAGGAGGAATCTAAACGAGCACAACAGTGACATCCAGAGGGCACAGACCAGCAAGCACGGCTTTGCCAAACAGCAGTCAGGAAACGAAACAAAAAACAACTTGAGGTGGGTTTCAAGCCCACTTGGTGGTAGGCTTCTCACACCCACAGATGCTGTGTTATCTACGTATCTGACTTCCCTGGGAAAGCAAGGGGTAGAGAACACTTCCTAGATGTAAAGGACTGACTTTGTCCTCCTTTTGTAGGGCAAACGGAGACGCATCTTCCCGCAACAAACAGAGCAGGAGCGCACACGAGACACAGCGCTACACAAATTGAGTTGTTTCTGGAGTTGTCTCATCCTTCTGAGGCACTTCAAGATTGCTGGAGCAGCACTATCAGTCCGTGCAGACTCACCACCACTGCTCCAGGTGAACATCCCCTGCTCTTTCGCCTGCAGCACTGTACGTGTTGTGACCTCTTTCTGCAGCTTTGGCTACATGAAATGGCTTTTTGGTTTCTCCCCATTGCATGAGTGCTCTGTCTGTCTCTCAATCTCTTAAGCTATTCCCTCTGTCTCATCAGCTCCTCTCTCTTCCCTCTTACCTCTCTTCTGAATCTGTGATTCTACATGCTTTAAAGATATACAACCCAAAGCTATGCAGAAGCGGGTTTCTAAAATTTGTTTGTGCTAAAGGAATCTCAAGAACATGGGATCCCTATCATCACGCAGGTAACACGTGGTGTTCCTGTTACTACAGGAGCAGGGATTTCAGGCTCCTTCTGCATATACAAGACCAAGAACACTGTAAGTGGGGTAGATGTGCAGGATATGTTTGACCCATCCAGATCAAACTGGGATGGTATTAGATCAGGTTAGACTTACTGTACGTGGCAGCAGGTGAGGTTTGAGTACAGCCCTCCTGCACAGCAGGCTTGAGCAGGCTGGGTTTCACTTGCCTGAAAGCTTAGCGAGGCTTCTATTTGCGCAGGCAGGAATAGAAACCCCAGAAGGGGAGAGTATTATCCTATTTACTGAGTCACGGTGATTCACTTAGCATTCAGCTTCCATCAGATACAGCAACTCCTGGAGTTTAAACTAATCCCATCCTGCTGTGATTTCAGTTTCTTATTGGTTTATCCAACTTCCCGGAAACTTGCACTGTCTGAGGCAAGAAAGCAAGTCGGGATGTTTGTTTGTTTGTTTATTGCAGATTCATTTGGAGAAAGCTACAGATACATTTGGAGAAGCTAGTTTGTAGCGCAGAGTACAAGGAGACTTGGGGAGGGAAGGGGTGTGAAAAGTACACTGTAGGATTAAAACCTGTAAGAACTATTTGTCTTGTTTAGGAAAGAGCTCTTACACCATGAAAGGAAACACTCTAACCTATCATGAAAATGACTTCAATGAAAGATATCTTGAAAATGGCCTTTTTTAAAAATTCAGCTAACCTATGACTATGGTAGTGAGTTACAGACAGGGTCTTCTTGATGAGGGGACCAAGCTGTAACTCAGAGTTAGTAAAGGGCGATAGTACAGCTACAACACAGGTGCAGGAGGTAGCAGAGATGCACAGTGACTGCAACTCTGACCAACTCTGCAGCAGTAATCGAACAGCTGAGAGAAGAGGGTGTGAAGATTGACACTGAAGCAACAGAGCCAAACCTCCCTTACACTGACCTGGATGGAGAAACCATGCCAAGGAGATCCTCCTCACCAAAGCCCAGTGTTATACAAAAACCTGTGCTGTGCCCAGGATCAGACGGAGTCTGCAGCCAAACCACAGCTCTTTCTGTCTACCCAGTAGGTTGCCTCGTGCTCCAGAGATTCTCAGTGGGCATCTGACCACTGCTGTGCATCTCAGACGGACACAGACATATTCCAAGCACATTACTTGCAAATGTTTAGGAGGACCTCCTACTTCCAGCTGCATACCAAACCCGACGCCTTTTGAAGCTAAAGAAAATTTGCACAGATTTCAATGGGATTTGGATTTCAATCTGTAAATCCAACTCTCTGCTTCAACTCAGAAAGCATGGTTTCAGCTTGGAGACACACGATGAATCATGATTTCTGCTGAGCAAGAAAGACATAGCAGTTTAAAAGGATTAAAATGCTATACATGTGAGCTGTGTTCCAGCCACATTCCTTGAAATAGATGCTATTGTCCCACTTTAATATATTCTTTCAGGCTCTCCTTGCTGTCTCTGAGGAAAGAGGTTTCCCAGGAGCCCTTTAAACAGTATCAAACATTGCCAGCCACAAGGACATGTTTTCTGAAAATACAGTGAGTAGAACTAATTCCAGGAGGAGGCAGGTTAGCACTGATAATGTATTTCCAAAATACATTTTGACAGCTTGAGTGGCTTGATCTATTTTTCATGGCAAAGCAGCAGCTTTAAAAAGTGACTTTGACCTCTGCTTGTACAGCTGGTGCTCCAATGCTCCTCACAGACTACGGATCCTGCAGGCTCCTGTGCTGCAGAGCTGAGGCAGACTCACTAGCAGGGATTTAAGGTGTCTGGGTCCTGGCATGGAAACACCAGATTTGTGAATGATTCAGGACCAAGACAACTATGCCAAAGCTCCCAGGCTTCTTGAGGTAGAGTTGGGACCATGAAAGGTGTAAGATCAGCAACAGGTTCAGCTCTCAGCTGTGCCACAGGACCTCCAGGCACAGTGTCCAGCTCCAACCTGGCGAAGCACAGAAGATCTTAAGTCTCTTCTGAGGGCTTTCAAGCATCCCTGTCTGATTGATGAGAGAATGAAGACAGACATGTTGTTGTTCAATGAACCTGGCATTTTCTCGTGCTGCTGTATCTGTCCATTCCAAAGGGCAGTTGTCTGCAACTGTTCAAGGAAGAAGCACCTTGCATGAATTAATCTTTTTTTTTGCCTTGAGGTTTATTGGAACACATTCTTTTCTTCCACCAGCTTTAGGCACAACATCCCTTCTTCTAGTTTTTACCACTTTCTGGTTTGTTTATACTAATTCAGAAAAGAAAATTTAGGGAGCGCAACATCACTGCTTTTTGCTAAAGTAGGAAAGATTTTGGCATCTCTTCCTATGGCAAGGTTTTGTGTAAAGGGCTACCACCATGGCTAGTGAGTGGAAGGAGGAAGCTGAGAGAGAAGGCTGTTTGAGAGTTTGCAGGCTGATGAGTCCTTTCCAAATATCAGAAGCTGCCTGCTGCGAGTGTCAGCGAGTTGCCTGAATGGCAGCCATTCTGGATTTGACTGTGACTAATAGGAAAGATCTGTGACAAAATGCACTGGAAAAAACCTCTTAAGCAGGAGTAAGTGCCAAACTGGCAAACTGCACAGAAACCAAAGAGGGAGGTTGGTTGTTCTGCCCTTGTTTATTGACCCCCAAGAAACCTGATACAACGACTTAACCAATAAAGAGGAAAGTATAACCACACCCTCCATGTGGCTGCATAAAGAACTCTTTAAATGAGATTTTAAAAGTTAAATAGAAAATATAAAATATAGGACATATTAACGGCAGCTCTAAAATATTCACACAAGCATAGGTACGTGGGGACAAATCGTTAAGAGTAAGTCACAAGAGGACCTGACACTATCAGGGAGCAAGGGAGAGCTGAAATAAAATTCAGTAACATTGTAAGTTTGAGAAAGAGAAGAATAATGCCCAGGAAAGGCTGAATTTCTCATATCCTCTTTGCTTCAGTCTTCACAAGAAAGCAGAATAGTGGCCAAACACCTACACATTGTTTAACATCGCCCTTCTCCATCTGGCCTGTGTTCCCTCCTCTGATTACCTGAGGTGCTGGATGGCATTCACCAGGGAGTTACTATGAAGACAGCTAAAACGCTCTGTGAAAAGTCTTGAAGAACTCTGGAGGATGGGAAATGTCTTGCTCTTCCCATTAAGTTCCGTAAAGAAATGCAAAATAAGATGGTCCTGTAAAATTA
Organism: Tauraco erythrolophus; assembly: GCF_009769465.1. NCBI lineage: Eukaryota > Metazoa > Chordata > Aves > Musophagiformes > Musophagidae > Tauraco > Tauraco erythrolophus. The sequence continues at coordinate 86,961,743 of NC_141466.1, read as the reverse complement.
TACATTAGTCAACTTAACTGTCGATCTATTAAAACTGCTATATGCTGCTGACTTGAGCGATGGACTAGCAAATAAGCTTCTAAAGAGTGCAGACCAAAGCTTAATCCTGTTTTAAGAGCAGGATTAAAATTCAGAGTTCTTCTCCTGTTTATCAAGCTCAATCTCAAGTGAACAAACTGGAACTGATTTCGAGAAGTGCAGAATAGCACACTACAGAGGGAAGGAAAGAGGATGAACTGTGCTGGGATGGAAGGAGAGGGCTCTTCTGGGCTGCAGCGTTACAGCAAATGAGCACTATAGCAGCTCAAACTGAAAAGGCCTCAATGAAAATGATGTTGTTGGGAGAAAAGGGTAGACACATTCTAGGTATATGAGATGAAAAATAATTTACAAGATAAGGGAGATGATTATTACTCTACCCGGCACTGGATGGACACAGACAATAACGTATCCAGTCCTGGGGAAAGTGCGTTTGATGAAACGTGGGGAGAAACAGAAGACTCTGGAACAGAGCAACAGAAATGATCAAAGGTTCAGAAAGATGCTTTGTAAGAAAAGGATGAAAGAACTGGATTTGCTTAATGTCCAAAGGAAAAGCAAGAGGGGAACAGAACAACAGTCTCCAACATTAAAAGGGATTTTATCAAGAGAGGCTGCAATCAATAACTTATACTCCACGTCCACCCAGGAAAAAAAGGCATTTAGTTGAATTTGTTCTTAAAAACCATTGCTATTGCTGAAAAAAAATTATGGATATCTGTCAGGGATGATACAGGCAAAGCTAACGGCATCTCAAAGCAGGGCAGCAGGCCTTTGACATCTCTTTTGGAGACTGTTTTCTGTGATTTTAGTAATTTTGATTACATCATTTTATCTGTCCTCAGAACATTATTTCTTCTAAGTGCCCGCACTACAACTGCTAATAACAAAAGCAGAGCTCCCTTCCCTTCGAAAGGTTTTCTGCACTGTATTACTGTGCATAATGACCTATCATTAAGTGTCAGCAGGACTAAAGGTTTTCTGTATTTTAGTTCCCAAGCATTGAAGCAACAGGCTTACAGTTGATAAATGTACCACAGTTGTTGCTTCTGCTAATGAGGGGGAAGAAAAAGGTCAACGTCAATACAGAGGGAAAATGCTCCATATGAAGTGCAAGGATAAAAGCAAATGTTAAAGGCAGAAATGTAGATAACCAAAGTTCCTTAGCAACCCAAAGTGACAACTGCTACAGAGACATACAGTAGCTCCCCAGGAAAGACGTTTCTGTTTCACTGAAATTCATGACACCGTCTATCTGGGCTTAATAGTTATTTTAGCTTCTTCACATTCTCTTTTGATGCCTCTATTAATTGAGGTATTTATAGCACCGTGTTAAAACATCAAAAACTATTTAACCTGATGAAGAAATTATGGTAAATATAACACAGAACAGTCCATCATAGTTTCCTACAGCACAGAGAATCTTGTATGATTTTTGCAGTCCGGCTCCTCAAACTTGTCTTCACATCCTCCACCCTCTCTCAGTAACTGGGTACCCTCTAAACATGACATCTCTCCCTCCTCTCTGAAAATTTGTGAGTTCTCTCCATTGAAAAGAAGAAATCCTTATTTCAAGATGAATATCAGGGCTGGTATCTCACAATGATTTATTCAGTCAGACGTGTGCCAGGAGCCTTAGCCGAATGGGAGGTATTCTGCTCTGGAGGACTGTCTGAACAATTTTTCTCCTCAAAACATGACCTCTGTGCTGAAACTCATACACACCCACTCTTCCTCTCACCACTTGGCAGACACCAAGCAGTCGGGTAAGATGTGAGAAGAGAAGAGTTTTCTGCCCTGGGAGAAGGGGGATGCTCTGCTCCAGCCAGTCCCTGCTGAGAAAAAAAGGCCACAAAGCAACCCATAAAGGTTTCCAGTTCTGCTGTTTCAAAGGGACGGTGGAACAACCAAGAGGCAGATCTCCTTTTCCAGCCAAATCCACTCACATTAGCCATTGGATTGTTAAGTCCTAGCTATTTAAGGCGGATGCCCTATATTTCTGAGACACAGCAGAACTAGTAATTGCTGAGCTTCAGGAATTAATAAAGGAACAAATCAATCCTTGCTATTTCAGCTTCTTACCCTTGAAGGAGCACTTAGAGCAGTGCTCTGCCCTTGCTAAGCAAAGGCAGATCTGGACAAGACTCTGACTTTTATCATAGAATAATAGAACGGTTTGGGTTGGAAAGGACCTTCAAGATCATCTAGTCCCAACCCCCTTGCCATGGGCAGGGACACCTTCCACTAGGACAGGTTGCTCAAAGCCTCATCCAACCTGGCCTTGAACGCTGCTGGGGCATCCACAACTTCTCTGGGCAACCTGTTCCAGTGTTTCACCAGCCTCAGAGAGAAGAATTTCTTCCTCAAATCTAATCTAAATCTACCCTCTTACAGTTTAAAGCCCTTACCTCTTGTCCTATCACTACATGCCCTTGTAAAAAGTCCCTCTCCAGCTTTCTTGGGCCTCCTTTAAGTACTGGAAGGCTGCTATAAGGTCTCCTCGGAGCCTTCTCTCCAGGCTGAACATTTCCAACTCCCTCAGCCTCTCTTCCTAGGAGACGTGCTCCAGCCCTTGGATCATCTTCGTGGCCTTCCTCTGGACCTACTCCAACAGCTTCATGTCCTTATATTTGGGACCTCAGAGCTGAATGCAGTACTTCAGATGAGGTCTTACAAGCACAGAGTAGAGGGACAGAATCACCTCCCTCGACCTGATGGCCACACTTCTTTTGATGCAGCCCAGGATATGGTTGAGCTTCTCATCAACCAACATCCCCAAGTCCTTCTCCTCAGGGCTGCTCTCAATCCATTCTCATCCCAGCCTGTACTTGTACTTGGGATTGCCTTGACCCATGGGCAGGACCTTGTACTTGACCTTGTTGAACTTCATGAAGTTTGCACTTTTCCCAGAGTGAAATCTCTTCCTGATGCCCACAAGGTGAGAAGTTAGGGAAAGTCAGGAGAGGTGCATGTAGGCCAGCCATTTCTATTCTCTGCATGATCTATATCCCACCCAAATGCTTTCCAACAGACAATTATCTGCTTCTCCAAGAGAACATTCCCCTCTCAATTTGTCCCTGCATAAAGTTTCACCTGGGCCTACTCATTACTCATGAGTAGAGAACAATATTGACTGGATTGGCTTCAAACCTATCCTTTCCTACAGCTCCTACACCCTCTCCCCAAGGGGTATGCATGCTCCCCGATCTCAGCCTCTCTGTCCCTTTTCAGCTTTTCACACTCAGTCTATCCCTTTCCTCCAAGGCCATCAGCCCTCATAATGCTTTCAACAGAAAGACTATTTTGTTGCAGTACTTGAAGAACAAGAGCATAAACTATGCAGAGTACAATGGATATCTAAACCGTAAGTATTGAAATGGGAAGGAATGTCTTCTGGGAGGATGCTACACAACCAAATAGACCCCAACGGTAATTCAAATGTGCTTAAACCAATGCTTGTTAATTGATTGAGTGGGATTGAGCGCACCCTCAGCAAGTTTGCAGATGACACCAAGTTGTGTGGTGTTGTGGACACGCTGGAGGGAAGGGATGCCATCCAGAGGGACCTTGACAGGCTGGAGAGATGGGCCTGTGAGAACCTCATGAAGTTCAACAAGGCCAAGTGCAAGGTCCTGCATGTGGGTCGGGGCAATCCCATGCACAAGTACAGGCTGGGCAGAGAATGGATTGAGAGCAGCCCTGAGGAGAAGGACTTGGGAGTGCTGGTGGATGAGAAGCTCAACATGAGCCGGCAATGTGCGCTGGCAGCCCAGAAAGCCAACCGTATCCTGGGCTGCATCAAAAGGAGCGTGGCCAGCAGGTCGAGGGAAGTGATTCTGCCGCTCTACTCAGCTCTCGTGAGACCCCATCTGGAATACTGTGTTCAGCTCTGGAGTCCCCAACACAAGAAGGACATGGAGCTACTGGAACGAGTCCAGAGGAGGGCCACGAAGATGATCAGAGGGCTGGAGCACCTCTGCTATCAAGATAGGCTGAGAGAGTTGGGGCTGTTCAGCCTGGAGAAGAGAAGGCTCTGGGGTGATCTTATAGCAGCTTTCCAGTACCTAAAGGGGGCCTACAGGAAAGCTGGAGAGGGACTTTTTACAAGGGTGTGTACTGATAGGACAAGGGGCAATGGATTTAAACTGAAAGAGGGCAGATTTAGGTTAGATATAAGAAAGAAATTCTTTACATTGAGGGTGGTGAGGTACTGGAACAGGTTGCCCAGAGAAGTTGTGGATGCCCCATCCCTGGCAGTGTTCAAGGCCAGGTTGGATGAGGCTTTGGGCAACCTGGTGTAGTGGAGGATTTCCCTGGCCATGGCAGGGGGGTTGGAACTAGATGATCTTTAAGGTCCCTTCCAACCCTAACCATTCTATGATTCTGTGATTCTATGATTCTATGATTGAAGCAGTTTAGCTGAAGTCTTGCTTCAGCTGGAGCTGGCTTGGGTTTTTTTTTGCACAAAGCACAAGCTCCTTGACACTCAAGAACTTTGCATGGTCAGAGAGTTTGATTTTCTTTACTTTGATTTGTAGTGCATGTCATCTTCCTCAGTGATACACTAGTGATAAATCATCTTCAGTACAAGGAAAGACAAACAGAGAGGAACCCTAAGGGAACATTTCTCATGCACGTGGGAATGCAGAAGGGAATTGCCAAATCTAGATCTGTTCTGCTCTGGTAAAGAACAGGTTCAGTGATATTTTGATATTGAACCAATAAAATGTTCAGGATATTGTTGAGCCCAAAGTGAGCTGGAGAAGCTTTGGAGAAGGCTCTGAAAGGATTCAGTTTGGAGTTTCTGAAGAGAGAAAGCTGAATTGGAAAAAGGAAGGGAGCTGCAGGGAGGATGCTGAGCCAAATGAGAACAGAGTAGGTCAGCAGGACTGGGTGACTCTGCCTTGTATAGTGGAACCAGACAGCAAAGACATTACAGATGGATAGCAGGCTGTCTCAGTTCATTCCCCTACAAGCACTGAATTTTTCTTGATAGACAAAGTGAGGTCAGGGTTGGAAAGAGTGCTGGCTTTGCCCCTCACTGACCTCCCCAGGCACCTCACATTAAGAGTGAGGTGGGTTTACTATGAAGTCTGCATGGACAGAGAGACCAATTTTGTGCTGTCAAGTACACTATAGAGAAATGAGCACTGACCTTTAGTCCGATCCCACTGCCATCCCAAATATGACCCAGATGATTAAAGCCGAGAGACATAGTTATTTGTGAGCTGAAGGTCAGAATACAGAGTCATCTGTCAGTGGCCAGAAATCACTGCTTAACAAGCATCTCGTGATGTTGTTCTCCGAAGGGTTCCCGATACAGCCCTGCATTGACTGCTGACACTCTCCACTACCAGGAGCATTTTAGCATCCTTGACTTTGGAGGCAAGCATTACTTCTCCAAGCATGAAAAAGAGCAGTGTCATTTCTCAGTTGAGGTTACATCTTCCCCCAGGACTCTCCTACGCTATTACAATGCAGAACAGTGGCTTAAATTGCACAGGGTGGATTTGGCAGGTTACCAAATCCCAGGACCGCGGAATTAATAGGTTGTTTTTTCAGCTTGATGCTGAAATAGACAAAGTGATTGACTGAACTAAAACACTTCATTTCACGCTTGTGGCATGTGCCTCTTCCGCAAGGCAGGTAAGGGTGGATTGGAGTTGCTGGCTATCATCAAGGGAAACTATCAAGGCTGCTCTGAAAAGTTGGATGTCAAGTGTCTCAAGTGCCATGTGCTAAATCCAGCAACTGATAGTTTAAAATTTTGGCTCCTGCATTCACTTTAGATGATTTTATTTTTTTTACCTCTTGCAATTATTTTCTCATAGAAGACCCCAAAACATTATTTTTTGAGGGGTAAAATAAAATAAAATAAAAAGTCATGAAGTTCATATAAAGGGAAACTCTTGGAGATAGCTATTCTTCCTATTCCTCACATTAAAGAAAAAAATGCTACCATCACATTTTATTAAGTAAAAAGAGATGTTTGAGCACATCTAGTATTTCTTCGTCCTGATTCAAAACATTACTTGATAGAGCAGAAGTAATATTCACTAAAGCTGACTAGAAAGGAATAGTTTTCTTTTGAAAACAGCTCATGCAGTTGAATCACAATGGTCTCTGGCCTTTGTGTTCATCCTGCCGCACGTTCCCATGCAAAAGCAGTGTAGCCCAGCCAGCTACTTGTCCCTGACCCACCCTGTTCCAAGGCAGCCAGCTCCCACACCACTTGTGCCCTTTGTGCAGCCAACAGTTCCCAGGCCACAGGGGATTTCAGCATAATTTCGGAAACATCTACAATAAATGTTGTTGTTTTCCACAACAAAACTACCACCAAACAACAGTTCTCTCTGAATGGGGGCATGTTAAGGGCCCTTGAAGGTATCCTGCACAACGAATAGGCAAGGAGGACTCAGAAGCACAAATAGTTCCAGAACTGATGAACTTTTTAAGCAAACCTAAATGGCTAATGCAAACCGGTTACAGTAAATATACAGAAGAGTTGTTGTGTAGAGTGTCCTGCCTGTGCAGTTGTCTTCTGCTAGAAGACAGTCAATTCCACTTGTGTCATTTCTAATGCTGAACTAACACCATGTAGCAAAGCACTAAAATGTCATCTGGTTGTGTTCCTGCAAACTTTTAAGTTCTGATTCAACTACACCATTTCAGGAGGTGGCAGAATTTTCAATGTTATCATCATTCAATTCACAGACAACTATTTAGATATTAAGACCGAAAACAGTTTCACGGCTAGAACAACTGAATCTCTGCAAACAAATATGGGGCGGTGAAAAAAAGTGTGTTATCTGGATAAAAGGTAGTGACAAGTACATCTAGATTCCTGCCTCCTCAACTCAGTCATAAGCAGAGGAACCGAACGTGATCCTTGAAACATCACCTCTACTAAAAAAAAAAAAAAAAAAAAAAAAAAGAAACAAACATCACCTCCCTCACACCCAGTACCAAACTGCAGATCAGAGACTTACAATAAGGAGGACTGGAGGGGACATTAAATGGAAAGCTCAGACACCAGCCACCGCAATTAGATAAGGAAGACCTGGGCAGCAGTAGACGGCCACATCAGCAGGGAAACCCCTGTGTGAGGTTACCTCGTCCTGGGAGAAATGGAAGCCAGATGTCTCTGCCAAAACCAGGAGAAGGGGAAGATCTCAGAAGAATATGTGAGGGAGCGTGCCATAGCACAAGCTCAGTAAGATGTCCTGAGATGCCATAAGCAAGCGTGCATTAAATGTGAGCCGTTTCTGCTAGGTTGGTACATCTCAAACGTTCCACCACATAGAAGTCAGCATTGTACCACATCTCCCAGCGCTGGCCACAGGACGCAACATCCTGCACAAGTTGCCATGTACCACTCCAGCTCTAATACCTGCTGTCTCTGGTGCTCCCGCCTGATGAGACATGTGGACTTTCCCCACACTGCCCTCCTGCCTCACTGCCGAAGAGCAGTCTCATTGCTAGGTCAAGTGCTCCCCAAGATGGACATAAGCTTCAAGCCAGCCAGGATGTGTGCAGCACCAGGCCCATGGTCTAACTAAGACAAGATAATGAAGCCTACCACTGTGGACACAGTGGTCTATAAAGGAGAAATCTAACTCCTAGTTGTTTAGCTGTGTGCCTTGCCGGACTCAGGGCAGCAGAGTGCAGCCAGCTGTGTCTGGACAGGAGTAATGCAGGCTCTTCTACATTTAGATGCTGGCTGTGCAGGAAACAAGGACTGGAAACGTAAGAGATACTATCTGTCTGAGCATGGTTTTCTGAACTTCCAGAAGAGTGTTAAAGTTTGTGCTGGGATGCAAAATACTCAGATAACTGCTGATAAAAACACAATATCAAGGAAAACAGGATCAGTTTCCACACACAGGCTCAGTACTGTTTAGTATCAACAAATCGAACAGCTTTAAGCACATCAGTCTGTTTTATATATATACACACACACACAGAGGTCCAAATTGTCCATGGTTACCACCTTGTTCACCTCCTCTCTGGGTCAAAGCTCTCCTGTCTCTGGCTGCTTCCACTGTAAGTCTCCTGCAAAAAGTTGCAGCACCAAGGGCCTTGAAGAGCCCTGGATTGAGGGAGGTCAAACAAACTGGCCTTCAAAAGAACCTATTGCAGCGGGCTTCGCTGAGGAATTGCAGAGCATCATATCTAGAGGGCTAGCCAGCAATCCGTCTTCAACGTCAGAGCAGATAAAGATGCAAAGACATGATTTCTGAGTATCCTAGGCACTGAGGATAGCAAGAACAAACAAGAAGACAAAAAAAACCCTTTATCCTGTGACAGAAATTAGATTATTTTGTTTGACAGTCTATTTAACTTATTCCTATTCCATATTTCAACATATGTGCCAGCTGAGTCACCACCAAGGCTTGCCATCAGTGCCTGTAGTAAACAAAAAAGGCTGTTTTCAAGAGCAGCAAAGTATGGTTGCAAGAGCAGAGCAAGAGGGTTTTTTCCTTCAAAAGCAGTAACATAATTCTTCCATGGCAGACTCTCCTTTCACTGGGAAAAAGTTTTTGAACTTCAGCAAACGGAAACTAACAGGTATATACCTACACTATATACCTTGCCTATGTACCTAAAAACCTTGTAATGCCAGGACAAAAAGTGTTTTCAAAACCACCACTAAGGCTGAATTAGGCCAGCATCCATGATTTAAGTGATCATCCAGCAACGCACCTCTGCAGTTAAAAGCTCCAAGTGCTTACCCTAACCCCTCAGCTAAAGGAAAGCCACAGAACAAGAGAAGATTCCAGGAAAGTAGAGAAACTCAGTTCCTCAGTTGCTTGGCCCAGATGGGGCGGAGGATCTGGGTTGAGGACATCCTCCAGAACAGACAGTAAATCACAAGATATCCATTCATAGGCAAAAATAGAGAAAAAAAAGTGGTCACAAGCTTACCAGACTGGAGCTCTAACACTGAAGGTTGATCAAGGGGACAGATCTGCTTCAGGTGACAAACTGTGCAAGCCATCAGAGCTTGAGGCACAGTCCGTGCAACGCACGCCTGCCAAGAAAGCTGCTTCACGTTTGCTTTAGCTGCTTTCTTTTGTGCACTCCTAAACAGACACTTGTACGTATTTGTTAAAACAAAAAGTTATCCCACAAAATGCATAAATGCACCAATATCGGTTCAAATGTCGTAGGTTTGTGTCACAGGAACATTGACAACTCTCAAAAAGCCAATGCTATAAGGCTGTGAAAGAATTCTGATTGCAGGATCCAAGTTTATACCATCTTACGCCTAGATGGAAGGGACTGATCAAATACCAAGAAATAAAAAAGAAGGACAAGACTGGAAAAAGGCCCTTTTAGCATATTCGTTAATGACTTATGGGTCCATTAGTACAAGCCAAGGAACTCCTGATCTGGAGCTTCCTGCTTAGCGTGACCACTTGCTGCGAAGGTATCTCATTAGGCTTTCACACATCACCCCACCAAGAATCAAGAAAAATGCTTTCCAAAGGAGCTAACAAACAGATGAAAGGATCTTACCCCAATACATGGATCTTCAAGTGTCATGGGAAGAACTTGCATTTTCCCCCCTTCCTGCTATGCGCTATCATCAGATGATGCTGCCTGTTACGTGACGCCTGGTCCTGTATCTCTGATTCTGCTACTCATACTTCTTCTCCTGAGCCAGCTATAGTAAATACCATGGGAGCCAAATGCCATACAAAAGTGATTTCTTTTCTTTATAAGCACCACTTGAGAAGGAATGGAATTAATCTAGTTATAACAACACTTGGAGAGCTTTTTGTCTTTCCCTCGTATTTTTAATTGATATTCAAAAGATGATATTTGTCTGTAATGCCTGATAAACAAAATATTTGCAACAGTCTAATATCAAAACTAATCTTCTGTCAATGATATGGCACTAGCAGTAATTTAACTCTTCTTTTTAGAAGTTCATAATAAAAGCCCGTCTTTTTCATCAATCCAGAACGCTCTCTCAAAGTGCCAGGAGACACTCTAATTCATTAATATTATTGACATCCTAACAACACATAATGGCATTTACATGGTAGCTACAAAGGTATATACTTATCAGATTGAATGTTGCTTATAAGTAGACTAAAAGAAATTTATGTATTGTTTAAGACAAAAAGATGTCTGGCAGTCACATATGCACAATCCATGGGTGTCAGTGAGTTTAAGTGTCAAGGTGTTTTACAAATGGAAGCACAGCAAATTGTCTTTGTCAGGAAAGTGCAGGTGGTCATAGTGATTTGTATACAGTAACTGTCAAGCTTTGCAATTACAGGTACCGGCGTACATAACAAAAAGTGATCTCTATCATCTACTGCACTTGAAATTAATTGCAAAAACAGGTGGCTCCTATTACAGAGTCATATCCTTCAAAATCGAATAGTAACTTTTACCCCAGGACAAAAGCAAAGTGTTAGTCAGAAAGGCAAGTGTCAATTGCAACTCTGAGGAAATCAGCATCCCTGGGATCTGAAAATAAAGGAGCCTTTTCCGATGGAAACTGACAGGGCATTTGCCCCCCAGAATCCCGTGGCTGCAGATCTTTGGAGGTCTGTAAGCAAACAGAGCCCACGGCAGGTGCCCCGTGAAGGTGCAGCAGTATCGCCTCCTTGCTACAGGGATTCAGAAGGCACTTGTACCTGACTCTGGGGGCGCGTAACTCTGACTCACTGTGGTAAGATCACCTTTTACGAATGCACACCTTCCATTCATCACTTGTGGTGTTTGACTGTCTCCAGCTCCATCTCATCTCTAGCAGCTTCTAGAAAATACACTTGGATACGATGGGTAGGCAGACAGGAATTCACTGCTCACTGACAGAATTATCCCCCAAATATTTGAGTTCAGTTACATAAAAGACCGCAAGTTTTCAGCTACTGCTTTTCAAGACCAAAATTACATGCTGACACAAAATCCTATGGTATAGCTTAAGAAAGTGACATCTGTCAGACTTTTATAGCACTGGATCCTTATCAGGGCTCTCTTATCAAGGCAGCTTTAGGCACTGATGTTAACCATGTTTAACCATGTGTGCTGCGTGCTCCGCTATATGCCATAGCTCCAGCACTCAATGAGATGGTGTATTTTGGATAGCGTTGCGCCTTCTTCGTTTCACAGTGAGAGCAAGTATCTGTGGGGTCAGCACAAGTACTGGAGGATGGGCTGAGACCCTAAAGCCCCTGCCTGTATTCGGCAAACAACTCCTGCTCACAAAGCCAGGGAGGAAGGGAATACAGGCTGTACTGGAAGAAGACCTTTACAACCCCTGAAAAGAGCTAAGAAGAAAAACATCATATGCAAAATATCACCATCCCTATCTGACATTTCTGGCAAGTCTCACAGGCAAACAGGAAATAATACTGCTACCCAAAACATAATTTTTAAATCGAAGTTGCCAATTATTGCAGCGTTTATTTGAGACACACCTGCAGCCCTCAGAAGACTGTTTGCACCAGCTCCTTGACATTATCAGCTTGCGTTATTTGCTGCCTCCTGAAATGTCAGCTGCCTAACCTTTCCAGGCTGCTCTCACACACGGTCTGCTTTTCCAAAAGTCATTAAGTATAGCAAAGACCTACAGTCCTGAGTAAATCTTGCAATCAAGCCAAGCTGCAAAGGGAATACTAAGATGTTTGAAACCATCTCAGGCTTTGTGCACTTCCAATTCCTTGCTGCAAAGGTCTGCCCTATTTGTTGAGATGTGAGAAAAGGATTTTTTTAAATTTTTTTTGAATAGACAGTGCTACTTACAACTAGCCAATTTTTACAAACATATGGCAATTCTAAGTACTGCCTAGCTACACACGGAGACAATCCTCAGCAAAAGTTAGCTCAAGGCTCACGATTTGGGTTTCCTGATGTCCTCTAAGCTGTGCCTATTGTTTCGATTAATCCCCAGTACAGACTGTCTGATACATGTCACTGGGCCCTCTGCAACTGTCTAGGAAGTTACAAGGCTACTGCTACATTATCAGATGGGTTGATATTAACAGCAGATGCTAAATACTATTTTCCAGATACTGTACCGTATTAACTTCCTGAAGGGAAAAGACCACTATTAAAGTGCATTCCTCCAGTCCAATATCCTGTTGTTTCGTTGTTTTTCGTTTGGTTGTGGTTTTTTTTCATAAGGAAAGTAAATAATCCAGGGTTTGGTGATTAGAACAGATTAAAAATAAACAAAACCCCAACAAAAAAACTACCAGCCAGTGAATTTAGTTACAAAACACTCATATGTATTGTGATTGAGGATTATTCTATCGGTAGGTTGTCACACGTGGGATGATGAAAGGCTTATAATAAAAAGCCTGGGGGAAAAAGAATAAATGCGCTCTTCCTTCCAGTATTGGGAAAATGTTATCTTAAAGAGGCAAGGTATTACCAAGTTTCAAGCTATTTCCTACAACTAATGAAGCATGGTGTGAAAGTTACCTCACTTGTGTCATGGTTTGAAGTGGGGGGGGATGTCCGGGTGGCAGAAGCTGCCCATCACACCGGACTCCCATCCCCCTCGGGGTTGAGCCAATCGGCGCCTCTGCGAATTGCCCTATTTACGTCGGGACAAAGGAACCGGAAAGGTGTGTGCCTTTGCCCAGGAGCAAGGAGAAGGGAGGGGGGGCACGGCCCCACCTCCCGGCGGCCTCCCCCCCCGAGGATGGCCCCGATGGAGACGCTTGGGGAACTCGGGGAGAGCTCCGCTCCCGGGGTGCCCACCGGGCCGAGTTCACCCAGAAAAGACTGAGATCTGAGAGAAACGGCCACACAGATAAGAGGTCAGTGAAGACGGAACGGAACAACGTATGCCGTGGTTGAGTCCCCCTTGCAAGCGGCCCCTTTGCAACCAGTCCTCGGTGGAGCAAGCAGAGACCCACTCGCAGCCCGTGGAGGACCCACGTCGAGAAGAGATGCCAGAGCCTGAGTACGGTACGCATCTAGAGTCCGTGGGACAACCCCTGCCAATGGGGAGGTGTTTCGTTAAAGGAGATTCCTGAGCCTGAGACTATTGTGAATCATGGGCACAGGTCGAGGCGCATTTACGCATCTAAGTCTGTGCGGAGACGCATTGAAGGTCGATATGACGACCCACGCCGGAGCGCATTTAAAGTCTGTATGACGACCCACGCCAGAGCGAGTGGCTACAGCTCCTTAAAAGTCCAGGACTGGTAAAGCCCGCACTTGGGGCAATCTATTGCGGAAGGATTGCCTCCCAGCGGGTAGGATTCACGCTTTCCCCTGAGTAGAGGATCCACTGGAGCAAGGGACTCCTTCTCCTTTAAGAGGAGCGGCAGTAACAACATGGAATGAACTGACCTGCACTCCCCCATTCCCTGCCCCCTGCACAGCTGGGGGGGAGGAAGTAGAGCCGGGAAGAAAAGGCAAAGGGGAGGAGTGGTGTTGTTTTTAAGATCTGGCCTTGTTTTCTTGTTATTCTCTCAAGTAACCGTTTTTGTGTGCTTTTCTCTTTTGTAGGTAGCTGTTAATAAACTGTTTTGCTTTAAGAAAACAGCCTCTTTTGCCCGGGACCTTGGTTGGTGGGTGCTCCTCTGTTCTTGTCTCGATCCTCAGCTCTTTTATTACATTTTTCTCCTCTCCATTTTACTGGAGTGGGAGAGCTGCGTGGAGTTTAGTTGCCGGATCGGCCTAACCCACGACAACTTGTCAGTTGTGCATCAACTGATAAGTTACCAGAGAGTTAAAACTTGAAAAATTTTAGCTTAATTTTGTTCTTTCCCACATCCTTATCTTTCTTATCAAAACATTTAAGAAGAGAGGATGAGAAGTTAAGTTCTGTACCTGAATTCCTCTCTTGTCCTTCCTTAATGGAGCTAGACCACTAATAAATGTTGGCATTCAATGGATGTGGGTCTCACATTGTGCTTCCAGATCGACTTTACAGATAAGACAGCAATATTATTTTAATTTTTTCCTTCACTGGGGCCATCAGTGCACCATCAACAGCCTAAATATAACTTTGATTCCTCTAATGATCAAAGAAAAGTGCTTGAGTGCTAGTCAGAAGCCATCTTGTACAGTCAGGGGTAAGGTAGGTTGCTGCTGGATATGGGTTAAGGGCATCCACATGCATGGGAGGAGACAGCAGAAGCATCTCATCCTACCTGGCATGGTAGCTTGGACATAACCCTTCCTATAAGCCTCCCAAGAGAAGCTGGGGGTCTGGCTGACCGTCCTTCGTTTTCAGTTTCTGCAGGAACACCAGTGTGATCATCTAGGGAGTGGTAATGGGGTGCTTTTAAAACCCCAGCTGAGGTCTTCAGAGATTGTGCTTGTGCTAAAACGGCCAATAACCACAGCGTAGGTGGCTCTATCAGCGCTCAGCAGCAGCAGATTAGGCGGCAGCTGGGTAGCTGGTTGATGGATAGCAAATGCCTAATGAGGCAGTTAAACATCCAAGGCAATTAAGCACCTCAGAGGAGCTGAGCTCAAGTTTAACCTGACCCAGTTGATTTTGCCTGATGGAAGTTCAGATTATCAGCCAGTCCAGGAGAGTAAAGAGGATTTAAACCTCCAGCAGTTGAGGAGAGGCAGAGACATGCACAGTGGTCAGTGTCTGGAGTAAGATACAGATAGAGGCAGCTCCAGAGAAGGGCCCATCTCCACAGCCTCGGCACCGAGCTGCCAGCTCCTCGACTGTCTCAAACCCAGGTGATCAAGGAGGGATGGGCACTTTCACCAGCAGAGCTGGGCTGTGGAAAAGGGGGATATCATCATCAACCAGGCAGACACGTTTGTTTTGCAGACATCCTCAGGCCAAATCTTAACAGCTTTTTTAGCCCACAGCCCTCCAGAGAGGCAAGAGTCAGTGTCCATACCGAGCCGAGTCCCCATGCTCAGTGGAGCAGCGCTGTGGTTGCACCTCCCATTCCCTGCCCTCTCAGAGGGAACTGGCTGTAGCTTAATGAGAACTTATCAGTGGCTGACGAGGTCCATTAAAAAGTTATTTTTCACTATGGCTGCCCCCATGTAATTGTCTATGTTTGACTGAGTTGATCCTGAAGGAGTTTGCTCTGTAATGAGGGGTTATTCCCCATGAAAGAGCAGGCTTAAATGTATTCCCCCTAATTCGCATTTGTCTAAGTTTCGAAGTGGTTATACATGCCATTAAAACAACCCAGCATTAGCATTTCACAGATATCATGGCTGCAGTTCAGTCTCTCCCAGTAAATTGGGATAACTGGAAACATCATCATTTAAGGAATAAAACAAAAATAATTTAAAAAAACACCCACTTTCACCTTCAGGTTTCACTTTTATTGAAATCATTTGTGGAGGATTTAAAAACCCACCTTGAATAAAAACAATACTACATAAAAACTGTGAATCTTAACAAGCCTTGCCCTCCATCTTGACACCAAGAGAAAGCTTTACTTTAAGACACCATGGAGCTGTGTCTACCTTTTTATACTTCACAGCTTACACCTGCTATTTTTCTAGTATTTACCCTACAGTAAAACCATCAGGTCAGTAAGCTCCAGGTCACCTCATGGTGTTTAGATCCACAGAAGGAAAGACTTGATCCTAAAGTTTCAAACAAGACAAAACCAGGAAAAAAGCTAACTCAACTTTTAGACCTGCAGTTCTAAGTGATGTTATCCAAGCTAGCTGCCCTATGTCTCACCCCAAAATCTTATCCTCTGTAGTGAATATACCCTTCCTGCAAGATGTTTCAGAGGGCCTTCCAGTTGCTGGAACGGTGGCCCTGGGGAGAAATTTAGCATTCTTGCAAGCTGCAATTGTTCAAAGATTTTAAGGAATGGGTATCCTTAACTAAATAGCTAAGCAGGTGCAGAAGTGCTTGCACAAGGATGAGGCCCAAGACACAATGGATCCCTTCAGAGTACCTATACTAAGCTGTTTGGTTTCTAAATGCTACAGAAAGCTCAAAGCACTGCAGCAAAACAAGTGTAACAAGTATGCTGACTTCACCTGGCATCTCCAGACCCGGAGCAGGGAAGTGCACGTAGAGAGACAGAGAGGTCTGGCCTGTCCCTGGTCTTGCACAAGAGGCAAGAGCCAGGTTTGCCACCAGCTCCCTCACCAACAGGCTTACAGCCATGCATGGTGTCACTCCCTTTCCAGGACTGAGACCTTTGCTAGAGACAAGCAAATGCTGAAAGGATTGCAGCCTGATTACAGAGCCGTAGCCAATACGCAAGTTACTTATTTCTTCCTTTAGTTTCTCTTCATCTGTAGAATTTATTATTTTTATTAATTTTTTTTTAGAGTACACTGTAGTGCAGTCAAGGCTCTGCCAAGGTGGAGGAAGCCAACCTGTGTTATATTTGCTGAGGCTGATCAGCACAGTGCTGATTGTATGTCAGGTAGGAATTACTATGCCAGCTAAAAGGGGTTGGGCAGTGACAAACACACATTTTTTTATTATATATGAAGGAAGACTTCAACAAATGTAGTTTATGAGGAACGTCTACAGGAACATGATAATAAAAGATATTAATAAAGTCAACATAGGTGGGGTTTGGTTGGGTTCTTCACACACACACCCCTCAAGATGTTGCAGCTTTATTACCAAATGTCTTTATAAATTTTAATAATATTCATAATTACTAACTCAGATTTATAGGGATGTATTTCATGAAATATTTTAATACAGAAAAAAATAACCTCACAAACATACCCAACACTGTTGCAATTTATATCAACAGCTAAAAGATCACATTCAGACTAAAATTCAGTAACAACAGTTGAGATAACATCAACCACTTCATGAACCACAGGAGAAAGATTTTGTACCTGCTAATAAAAGCTTGGATGGCATCATTAGAGACAATCAAGATATCGATCATGCCACAAAATATTAGCATTTGAATATACTTATTATTTCTGTTTTGAAATCTAATTTCCAGGAATGCAGATGCATTACTATTTCTGAAGAAAAATTACTTTGGAGAAAAGGAAGACTCTTGTAGAACAAGTGGCTCCTACTCAACACACACTGGCACAGTTCCACAACATAAGCCATAGGGGAAAGCAAAGAAGCTGTGCTTTTAAGTCCTGTAATATGCACTTAAAGCAGCAGAATTTTTGTATTTTTTATTTCCCCCCCACCCTTCCCTCATTATTTATTTTTAAAAGAGGAGACAAAAAGCTGTTTGTTAAATTATATCATGAATGCTCTGAAGTAAGGCTTACCAGGGAAATATCATTGTGCCAGAAAAGCAATACAGGTTACCCAGTGCAATGACAGTTTGAAATTAGGGAATGCATGTTCTCTTTTCCTGACTTGGACACAAGTTTCTTGCATGACCTGAAGTAACTTCCTTGCTCCTTGTCTCATTTCACAGAAAAAAATATATGCGGGTCCTTTGGAGATCTTCTAGTTCAACCTCCTATTCAAAGCAAGGATAGCTTCCAGGTTTGACCAAGACGTGCAGGGCTCAGTTTAGCTGGGTTTTCAAACTTCCCAGGACAGAGAGCCCTCCGAGCACTTGCTCCAATACTTAAGTAGTTCATCACACAGAGTTGGTTACCTCCAAAAAAGATTTTATCTTCTGTGATTAGTGAAAATTGTTTCTTGTCCTTTTGCTCTGGACTCTTGAGAAGAGCCTGGCTGCATCTCCTCTGCAATATCCCGCCAGGCAGTGGAAGATGGCAATTAGCCCCTTCCTTAACTTCTCTTCTCCAGGCTGAATTAGCCCCTTTCCTTCAGCCTCTCCCAGTGCATCCCATGCTATAGCCACCTGACCACTGTAGCCACACTTTGCTGGGCTCTTTCCAGTTTGTCGATCTCTCCCTTGAGCTGGCATGGGAAGGTTGGTATAAAACTGCCCTTGGTAGTCCGTCAGCTGTACTGGGCTGTGCAAGAGTATTTAAACTAGACAAACTTCACAAGAGCCCAAGAGTCTGAAATCCTTGTAGGCAAAGGTCTCATTAAACATGCCAAGCCTCCACATTCGTTTCCCCCAAGTAGCTTCTTCTAACATTCACAGGATTTAACGTGTGATGAAAATCAATCAGTTCTCCCAGCCTGAAGCTACAGGGACACATCACCAGATCTGAACCCACACTGGAAAAAGTGGTTTTAAACATGGTGCGTCAGGATCAGTTTAACAGAGCCTATTTATGATACAATGAGTACATGTATGAGGCACCTATTTCTATGGCCACCTCAATTATATTTTTGTCCTTGAATAGGCTTTATTCAAGAGACTCTTTACCAATAGATGACAAGCACCGCATTTAGAAATTCCTCTTAATTTCACTTCCAACAAGCCCAGCTAAATAACAGCTGTAGTTACACCATTTTTGAACTGCAAACTTGCTTAGAGCTAAGAAAATGGCAGTGGTTCATACAGGGCTGAAACAGATTTCCATCACTTGTGTAATTAGCCATACTCTGGAGTTTGCGCAAAACACAGATATTTGAGCAGCAGTTGCTATGACTACCATCATTCTGCTCATTATCTCTGAAAGATTAGCCCAGGGATTCTCTTTAATAGGTGCTAAGAAGGGAAAGTCATGATGGCACACTACTACTTGCAATACAATGGGCGTTACAAGTACAACGAATCATTTTTCAAGAACACCGCTTTCAAGACCCTCTGTATGTTGGCCAAGTGTGTTTGTGCTTTTGGCTCACGACCTGCCATTTACAAACTTGCAAAAAACTTTCCGGAGAGCAGAAACGGAGAAGAGTCCAGAGCTGCAGCCTAAAAACAGTTTAGTACATTGCGTGCCTTCTCCTCCCCCAGTCCCGCTGCTCCAGCCACGGCACAGAGAGGAAAGATCAGCAAGCTGAAGACTTGACATCTAAGACTCTACTTAGAGCTTTAATTTTAGTAAGTCTGAGGAAGCAGCTAGAGGGGACGGAGGGGATTTCCTTTAGGAATTAGAGGACCATGAAATGACAAATTTACCTCTACCAATTTTGCTTTTATTTCTGCATCCATGACAAGAGGGAATTGGTTCCAAGGCTCCAAGAAGATCATTCTCTGTAGAGCTGACTGAAAAAGTAGCTTCCCTCTCCCTGAGCAAACCTCTGGACTTCAAAGTCTGGTTTCATTCCAAAAACAGACCGAGAAGCAAATATCTTGGAAACTTTCTCAAAAGGAGAGAGTGATTTTGTTCCAACCTTATTAAAAAGACTACTTGAGTAGTTGTGTAATTTTGGGTTTCGATACAGAATTTTAGAAATCAGAACATTGCCCAAACATTCAGGGAAATTCGACAAATTTACATGAGAAGTCACCTAGTGGAGTTTTTTTCTGGAGTCCTGGTTTTGTGGCCAAAGCACCAGATGGACCTTGTAAGTATGGGCGAGCACTGAGCTGAACCTGATTTCTAGGTCAAACCCTGGGCAAGTCTTCAGTTCTCTGTGCAGCTGAATTTGAAAGGCTCAGGAGAAGCTCCTCCGTCTTGCACCAAGGAGAGAATCATGGCAAATGGATGACAAGTACCAAGCCCAAAATAGTTTGGGATACGATTGCAGGCTTACCAACCCAAGTAGAAAGAATGACATCTTTCTAGGTGCTGCTTACCATATGCTCAAACTAAGGTTGATGTTACTTTTACTATCAGCATTGTACAACTGCTACTCGAGTGCCCATAGGCTTTTAAACAGCTCCTGAAGTCTGAAAAGGAAACAAATGGCATTGCAAAGTACTGATGAGAAACTTTGGGCACTCTCTCTTCTGTAATATGAGTAGAAATTCACAAGAGACCAACTCCCATTAAACTAATTGCAGTCATTCTATAGCTGGTTAAAAAACAAACAAACAAACAAAAACCAAAACCCAAACCAAACAAAATCCACCAACCAAAAAACCACCACACCACAAAACCCACAAATCCCAGAATATTTGTTCTTTAAGATTTTAAGAGCAGTTGTATATTTTGCAGAGTTTCAAAGTCCTACAGGAACTTCATAATAGCTTAAAACATTTAGTTATACCTTACTTAATTGGGCATTAAATACAGCTTTGTAGCAGCTGCTTTAGTATTGTCAGTGGTATCGTACTGTAGCAGTATCTAAACTTCATCAGAATGCAGCCTTGTTGTGCTCAAGACTTGACACACTCAGCTCTCCAAGGAAAAATGTTTCCACTTGCTCTGTGTATGTCAAGGCAGATACTAATTTTTAGGGAAAGTCTTTTTCTTCTAGGTTGTTACCATGCAAAGAGCAATAGAGTTTTCCTATGTAAGGGAGCCCCCACTCCAAACACGCACAGAAAGACACTGACTGTAACGCATGGCATCCGATCTTCCAAAAGAATACGCGAAAAAGACTTGGTCTCAAATCTTCAAGTAACCTACATAAGTATGTTAGTTGAAAGTTTAGCCACCTCTTAAACTTTTCTGTACCTAGATACGATATTGATGCTTACAGTGATCAGCTCTGGAGGCCAAGAGATGACCCTCGCTGCTGCAAACCTCGGATTTAGCACATGCAGTCTTCCCGGCCCCCACAGGCAGGAGAGCAGTGACACAGCGGCCATAGCTGCAAGAACCTATAATCCATGGAAAAGAGATGGAAACCATGCACTCCTAGCTTAAACTTCAGTCTTACACCTCTCCACTTTTATGCAGAGATAGTTATCTTCATACATATTTCCCAACAGGAGTTCCTGTTATTATTTTCCCTTTTATGGAAATGTACTATTAAGAAGCTTAGATCACTACAGGTCCCCCAGCACAGGCCATAAATCATACAATAACCTCTCAAACAACTTTAAGTCAACTGATGGATGGCAGATGAACTCAATATCCTGGGTTCTTTTTCTCTCGCTGTTAAGTAGATATGGAGAAACACCACATTCCTCTGGTGATGGGCTGCATCTGTAACAGGATAAACGTCAGCATGCTAATTGGCACAGAGCACAAATTGGCTGCTGGTGCGTGTCTGCAGGTCCTGGGCAATAGACTGAATGAAGAAAATTTCTGCATAATTGCCCAAAGAGATTTGGACTGAAATCCTTAATCACAATTTTAACAACAGAACAAGAACTGTGCTTTCTATCATTATCTGTTCACCAGTTCTGTGCTGGCATTTTCCTAGGAATATTGGGCATGGCTTTTGGTTTGATTTCTGCTGTGCCTTATCTAGGCTGTGCTTACATCTAAACAGACCTTACCATTAGGGAAAGAAAGGTGGAGAAGTCAAAAGCACAGAGAGGAGAAGGAAACTCCACAATGCTTTTGTGATGTTTCAGAAAACCCTTCTGCCCAGCAGCAGTGGCGGGAGAGAAACTGCAGGACAGGCAGGGGCAAAGCCTTCAGTCCCCTGCTTCTGGGGAGCAAGAGACACGTAGAATCATAGAATCGTTAGGGCTGGAAGGAACCTTCAAAGGTCATCTAGTCCAACCCCCCTGCAAGGAACAGGGATATCTCCAACTAGATCAGGTTGCTCAGGGCCTCATCCAACCGGGCCTTGAACGTCTCCAGGGATGGAGCATCCACCACCTCTCTGGGCAACCTGTTCCAGTGTTCTACAACTCTCATGGTAAAAAATTTTTTCCTAATATCCAACCTGAATCTACCTCCCTCTATTTTAAAACCATTACCCCTTGTCCTATCACAACTGGCCCTCCTGAACAGCCTCTCCCCATCTTTCTTGTAGGCCCCCTTGAGGTACTGGAAGACCGCTATAAGGTCACCCCGGAGCCTCCTCTTCTCCAGGCTGAACAGCCCCAACTCTTTCAGCCTGTCCTCATAGGAAAGGTGCTCCAGCCCTCTTATCATCTTCGTGGCCCTCCTCTGGACCCTCTCCAACTGGTCCATGTCCTTCTTATGTTGGGGGCTCCAGAACTGGACGCAATACTCCAAGTGAGGTCTCACGAGGGCAGAGTACAGGGGGAGAATCACCTCCCTCGACCTGCTGGCCACGCTCCTCTTGATGCAGCCCAGGATGCGGTTGGCCTTCTGGGCCGCAAGAGCACATTGCCGGCTCATATTGAGCTTCTCGTCCACCAGTACTCCCAAGTCCTTCTCCTCAGGGCTGCTCTCGATCCATTCTCCGCCCAGTCTGAATTTGTGCCTGGGATTGCCACGACCCAGATGTAGGACCTTGCACTTGGCCTGGTTAAACTTCCTGAGGTTGGTACGGGCCCACCTCTCCAGCCTGTCGAGGTCCCTCTGGATGGCATCCCTCCCTTCCAGCGTGTCGACGGCACCACACAGCTTGGTGTCATCGGCGAACTTGCTGAGGGTGCACTCCATGCCACTGTCCACGTCACCGACAAAGATGTTGAAGAGGGCCGGGCCCAACACGGACCCCTGAGGGACGCCACTCGTGACCGGTCTCCACTTGGACATCGAGCCGTTGACCACTACTCTCTGAGTGCGGCCATTGAGCCAATTCCTTATCCACCGAGTGGTCCATCCATCAAACCCATGCCTCTCTAGTTTAGAGAGAAGAATGTCGTGCGGGACAGTGTCAAAAGCTTTGCACAAGTCCAGGTAGATGACATCCGTTGGTCGACCCTTGTCCACCGATGCTGTCACCCCATCGTAAAAGGCCACCAAGTTGGTCAGGCACGATCTGCCTTTGGTGAAGCCATGCTGGCTGTCACCCACCATCTCCTTGCTCTCCATGTGCCTTAGCATGGTTCCCAGGAGAATCTGCTCCATGACCTTGCCAGGCACAGAGGTGAGGCTGACCGGCCTGTAGTTGCCCGGGTCCTCCTTGTTCCCCTTTTTAAAAATGGGGGTTATGTTCCCTCTCTTCCAGTCATCGGGGACCTCGCCAGACCGCCACGACTTCTCAAATACAATGGCCAGTGGCTTGGCAACTTCATCCGCCAGTTCCTTCAGGACCCACGGATGGATCTCATCAGGTCCCATGGACTTGTGCACCTTCAAGTTCCTCAGATGTTCCCGAACCTGCTCTTCAAGTACAGTGGGCGGTGGTTCATCCTCACAGTCCCTGCTAGTTCTTACCACAGCTTGGGTGGTAAGACAAGAGGCTTTATCAGTGAAGACTGAGGCAAAAAATTCATTGAGTACCTCAGCCTTCTCTATGTCCCGGGTAGCCAGAGCACCACTATCCTTCCGGAGGGGGCCTACATTCTCCTTGGACTTCCAAGGAGAGGCTCTTCCAAATTAGTAGAGGCTCTTCCAAATTCAGACGCAGAAAAGTGTCCTTTCAGTGGCTGAGCGGATGGACGATTACAGCTGCGAGTACCGCGTTGGCCTCAGCTAAGCCACCTCAGCACTTTGTCCCCACTCCCAGCAGATGGATGGACACTCCAGCCATCTGTTTCAGGGTTTCTTCGGAATGTTGTGGAAAGGGACATTTTGGAAACAGAAACTTCTTCGGGAGAACAGAATCTTCATTTGCCTTTCCAAATCCTTTCCTTTCTATAAAGCCGTGCTTTAGAGGAACAGAAATATATATCCTGATCAAGGTCACAATACCAGAGCCTCAGTTTCATGACTCTGCTTTGTGTTCTAGCAGAACAGTATGGTTCAGCCCACATTGGATAAGCAAGGCTTGTGGCCTACATGCACATCAGAAAACAGCTATTTAATTCTCTACCTTTCTTCTCCCTCATTAAATTCATTTTTAGGGAAAAGATTTAAAGGCCATTGGGTTTGTATTCTCCTGCAATAAAGCTTGGCTGTCTTGTTTGGAGAAACCTGTTCTCCCCAGTTGCTAACACCATTCCTTACATTCCCTTGGATCTACAGTACTTCAAAGAACATTGCTGTAGTGCCAGACACGGTACCTGAAGCTACACATCTCTCCTCACACTCCTGCTCTCCTTTTCCCTGACAGCACACTACACAACAGCCCATATATTTGGTTTTGAGTACCAATGTTATCACACTCAGGAGCTACTGTGAAAGACTTGTTTTTCAGAAACATTTTGCTTTACATCAGGCTGGCCTTGGTTAGGAAGGTAACTTGCTCCCCAACCCTTAGAACCAGTAGCAACTCTTACAAATGGAACCTCCCCACACACACATCCACAGTGGCCATTTTTCCCATAAACAGAGAATCTCTTTTCAAAACTGAGTCTCAAGACATTTTTAGTGACTAACAAATCTTTGTCGCAATACTCTAGGCAATTCTAGTCTAGATGATGATGAAACAGACCCTTTTAACCATAATTTTTGACCTTATTTTCTCTATATTGTACAAGAACACTCTTACACTTTTTTTGTCTTTTGGGAGGAGAAAATAGCCAGATTGTGAAAAGTGGGAGTCCCTGTGTAATACGTTACTGAAAGCCGATGGATTAGTTCTAACACTGATTAGCTCAGTGCTAATAAATGCAATTATTATGGTTTATATAATCTCATGAATGTCTCCTAGTGTCTCTGGGATGACAAGAGAACAGACTTCCTCCTCTTTAGTGTAAGTTTATAGGTAAGAACAGATGTCATGCAGCTTTAAGCAACATTCACTAATAAGGGTAAACTAATCAGAAAGAGACAAAGGACCAAGCTTTCTTATGTATTTCTTCTTAGTAAAGCACCCCAGGATTACGAAAGACAAGTCAGAGTTTAGCAAGTGTCCCTTTTCAGATGTCTATCATTTTCCCTTTTAGCTACGATAAAGATTTGCATTCATCAGAGAAAGAACCAAAACCATCATGCACAATTTTTTTTTTAAATGCCTTCCTAGAAGCGACCACAAGTCATTTGGAAACCTAGAAGTTGAGAGAAGCTTCTAACAGTTGAGCATCTCCTCTGATGGAGTAAGGTTATTCACCATGGGATAACAAAGACCAAAACCAGATGAACTGCACGAACACAGCATAGCCAGGAACAGAAGAGATGATGTGCACAAATCTAGCTTAAGATGAATGAAAAACACATTTAAGAGGCTGACAAAAAAAAAAAAAACATTGGAGGAACGCTGGCCCACGCTTATTAGCTACCTACACAATTCACAGGTGCAGAGAGGGCACGCACAGGACCAGAAGGGGAGAGGCCACGCTTGGTCACTCCACCAGCAAACACCCAGGCACTCGCCTGTGCCCCTTTGCTGCAGGAGCCCAAGCTGGGCAGTGCGTCAGTGCCCGAACACTGCTCCCCCACGCACAGCCTGACTGCGGGAAGCTGCCCTGGCCACGCACCCCAGCAGGGCTCCCTGTCCCCCAGTTCGGGCTTCCCCTCCACCGCTGAAAGGCTCCACAGGGAAAGACAGCCCTGAGTTGAAACCATCACTTTTTTCTGGGGATTTGCAATATGGAAGGAGGGAATAGTGGAAGGACTAGACTCAAGACCGTAAATGCGCTTATTTAGGCAGTGTGTAGCGTTTGGGTGGCTGGAGTTTCTCAGAGGAAAAGTAAATTTGAGTCATCACAGAGGTGATAGGGGAACGATTAGACGTCTTCCTATAGCTAGTAAGCCTTACTCCAATCCAAGTTCAATTGATTCGTTTCCAGATCCATGCACGTTTCTGTACACCCTTCCCCCACAAACATTATCAGTGTTTCCATAGAAAAAACTTCTTAAAGAGAACAGAGGTTTAAAAATTTATGTTTCTAAAGTTCCTCCTACCCTGGAGAAAAAGTTTGACTGACATTTCTCGATTTCTTTGCTTTTTAAAAATTTGCATTTCAAAGAATAAGCTAAAGAACAGAGTCCACAGTAGCATCAGCTTAACTAAAACAATTGTTGAATATTCATTTTCCCTCTTCTCTCCGCAGAAAGATCGGTACTGCTATAGCAGTTGCGTGACACGCATGCTGAGGACGAGAGCTCTGTTGAGCTCTGATTTCAAGCAAAAGACCATCTATTCCATTTTTGTGCTTGTTAGCATAATTATAATTCAATATTTACATTGCAATAACGCCTAAGCAATCCCACTGAGATTCATTTGCCTGCACAACACACAAACATGTTGACATGACCCTAAAAAGGGCTGGGTGGTTGCCAGTTGCACCTTGCAGAAGTGCACATGATTTAAAGGCTTAGTCTACAGCAACGTTTTTGTCAAGATTGATACATCTGCTGCTAGCACAAGGTCCTGAACTAGAAAAGCTGAAATAAATAGAAACAAGAGCTTTAACATGTGTTTTTCCATTGTGCTCACACACAGACTCTGCAATTAGGTCCCTGCAGCGATCAGCTGAAGCCAGTGTGGTTCAATACAGAGCACGTGTGAATCCAGGCACCAGCCCTGAGCCCACTCAAGTGGATACAAGCTCTATAATTTCAGCTAAAGTGCACCATCTCCCTCCACACTCAAAAGCGAGCCAGCAATTGCTAATGCTTCTTTCATTCTTCCATCCCCTATCCTACCTTCCTCTCTCTCTAAAAATTTCATCTTCCTAACATTTGAGTTTATAGCACTTCTAAAAAGGCAAAACACTAAACCATAAACAGTGATTTTTTTCTATCATAGGAAGTAACTTTTAGAAAGGGGGAAAAAATTAAGTAAGTTACCTTACCCTTTGAAGAGATATCCATCTCAGAAGATATTACTTGATACCTCACAGGCAAATACATTATTTTTCATTCATTACAGTGTTGAAGCAGAAGACCTTCCAGAACTTTAAGCAATTAAAAAAGCTGTGGACATGGGGTGTGTTTACACATACCGACATACAGCTTTGCATGCATGTATAAATACACGGCTACATGTGTGCACATGAACATACACACCCCCTTTTATACCCAGAGGATCAAATTCAGGCTTTGAGAGCCTAAAACAAGCAGCAGAAAAACAAAGTCACAAAGGAGCGCTGGGGGAGTTGTCCATCTGCCCCTATACCTTCCTCTGGGACATGTGAGAGGCTGAAACTCCTGCAGGTCAGTAAATCCCATCACCTTCAGTGAAGCGCAGAAAACCCAGACACCTCTCAATGTCCACAAACCCAAGGACTTAAAGGGTACCAGAGACAAGCATCCACAGCCCACCAAGACCAGCATTCATACCTTGACTCTCAAGCTGAACAAAGCACACACTGAGCAACACATCATCAGCTGCGTCAACCCTGCCCACCACCACCAGATCCATGGGCCATTAAGCCCAGCCTTGTTTCAATTAGACTAATTAATTACTACTCTACAGCACCTTCTCCTCAGCTGGACCCTGCTGTTCCTAGATTACTTCACACTGACTAGAAAGAAAATTTGTGCTGCAAAGAAATCTGCTTGAAAACATTCATATTTACACTGAATAACAATAGTAAAACAACAAAAAAAAGTTACCTTTCCAGCAGTTGAAGAGTTGCACAGCATTAGGCAGGAGTGCTCTCCCACGGTTGGCTCAGCTGGAAGCACAGGAGGGAAGCACAGGAAAGAAGCACCGGTCCGTTTCAGAGACTGCAAACCTACTCCCCAGTTAATGCTCATATTAGTTCACGCTGTATTCAGCAAGACTTTACAAGCTTTGGCTAGCGATGAAATCCAAGTCCTGGAAAACTCACCCCACTGCGTGGCAGTAGGAACAGTGGCTTTGCAAGCCACGGGCTGTCTTCGGCACAAAGCAGGTGAGACATCTCTCCATGGGGGCAGGGCTGCGCCTGCGCCTGTCCCTGTCCCCGGCAGCCCGCTGTGGTCCTGCCAGAGCTCCACAGCACACTTTGTGGTACGGGTAGGGTGGCTGGGGAGGACATGGGGGCAGGCTGGAGTTCAGGGCTCCCCACCCAGGGGTAAGGATCGACATCCCAGCACCCACATCTCTTCTCTGCAAACTGCCAGGGACAGCCCTGGGAGCAGCTCAGCTCCCCATTCTCTACCTGAAACCACCACCCCATTATCAGTACCGCTTTCAATTTCCCCATCTGTTGATCCATCAATGGTGGGCTCAGCACAGTGGTCAGTGTTAGCAGCGAGACCACTGCCTGTGCAGACTGGCACAGGCTCCTGCAGAGACAAGGTGACACAGACCCATGAGTCCAGGGGTTTGTTTTATCCAGGGTCTGAAGGAGGGTAAGGAGTCAGTCTCTTCTCCGCACGCTTGGCTGTGACATTTCTAGTAATACCTCTCACCTGTGGCTAATTGAGTCTCTTAAAATCACTTTTCTTAAGATAAAGAGGTGTCCTTTAATGCTCTTCTACTTCATCACATTGAAATAATATTACAAAGTGGTTTAGAAAACAATAAACTGTGCCCGAATTTGGGGGTTTTTGCAATAGGAAAACGCCCATAGGTGATTTCTTACCTCAGCCTTCGTCATGCACCATGGAAGTCAGTGAAATATTTGCTGCCTCTTAGTGCTCGTTTTAAGGTCAGAGATTTTACTTTAAGCAGGGAATGCTCTAGTTTTGCCTCTTGACCTGATTTCAATTAGCTTTGGGCGGCAGGAGGTACACGTATCATTAGAGAGCAAGATTCCCATTTTAACAAACTAAAACCATCACTGCATTAAACACTGGTCATACATTAAACCACATCAGCTGGTCGTCCTATTCCTTCTAGTAACACTCACCTCCCCCCTGTAGAGCACTAGCTGGCCTCTGGCAGAGGAGGCTTGGGAACAACTTTTCTCGGTTTGTTTGGTGTAACGTCTTTTATACTGAGGACAGAACAGGGGTCTGTGGAGGACTGCTGGCCTAACCTGGCTTGGGAATTTTTGCCTTTAAAACCTGATAGTAAAAAGTGGTGATTCTTTAAGCTGCCAAGCAATCAGTCAAAAAGCGTGGTGTCTGAAATCATTCTACAGGAAAAAGAAGATCATTTTAGAAGATAGCAATAAGTATACTGAAAAAAATCACTGGAAAGAGAATCCAAATCTCATGATCATTTAAATAAGATGTTTCCCACCATGCTGACAGCCACAGATGTAAAGAGAAGCAGAAGAAGGTGCTATGGGTCTCTATAATGTTCCTGTCAGCCACGAGGTTTAACTGAATCTTTTTATTTATTTGCATCTGGAGAAAATCCAATTCTATAGTTGTTTTCCTTCTTCTGAGGTGAGTAAACTGCATTTTTCCCAAAGACATGACAATCAAATGTCAATCACAATGACAGCTGCCAACCCTAGCACTCCTTAAACAAATTAATTCCATTAATATCTAATGATTTTCTGTTGTGAAAATGCACCACCACTATTTAGATTCTGTGCATTTGGCAGAAGATACAGGCTTTTGAAGCAGTCATGAATACCATCGTAAAGCAGCAAGTAGGAGTACCAGTTTCATCTGAACAGAGGTTCTTGTTAAAAGCAAACATAATGAAAACCCCACAATGTTGCTTTTGTTCATTTGATGAGTAAACAGCATTTCTCAGATTTCAGCACTTTATCAGTGCAATGATAATGAGTGCCCCACCTTCATGTCAGTTTTCTCTCCTGTTTCACCTGTGGAGACAGCTGATCCTTCCACATCTCTCATTAGCTGCCAGCAGCCCTCCAAAGGTTCCCATTAAGGGCACCCCAGCCTCACGCTTCTCATTAACTGGTCATGGCTGGTGATTCAGAGTATGTTTCTCTCCAGTTCTCTTCCTCTTCTGCATGAGACACAGATGCAGGAGAGGACAGCTGTACAGCCACTGCACAGCACAGGCATCTCCACTCCGGGTCGTGCTCACAGGGCTGCCCTCATCACACAGCCCAGTGCTAGAAGCAGGAGGCAGCTCGTTCATCACTCAGTGGCCTTTTCTGTGGCCACACAGCTTGACAAATACCAAAATGAGCTGTGCTTTTGTTATTATCCAGCTGTAGTTGACTTCATACCTCCTAGCCTCTGCAGCACTGTTTCAGCAGATACAAAGCTCTTAATTTTGGAAAACTGGTGGAGGTAGACTGTGGAGCTGCCTGAATCTTTTAGTTTTCTCCCTTCCTCTGAGATGAATAAACTGCATTTTTCCCAAAGAGATGACTATCAAATGTCAAAGCAAGGAAGGACTGATTTGTTATAATAACAATATAAAATTAAGAAAAACTTAGTGATGCTATCAGACTTCAGGTGTAAAATCAATAGAAAGGGGTACATGTTTATGTACCTTACAATTCCATTTTAAAGTTCTCTGTCTCAGGATATTGTGGAGATCAAAAGCATAGCTGGGCTCAGAAGAGAAACTGGAAAGTTTCTGGTGGATACAAGTCCAGATATTGGTGATTTTAAACACTGTGGTCAAGAAGTAGCACCAGGTGCTAACTAGGTAACCCCCCTTCTAGAAGGTACCTTGCTCATCCTGTTGCTCTCAAGTAACTGTAACTCCATATTTTCCACATACTAACCCTTTCCCTTATTCTGCTCTCCCTGAGAAATGTTCTGTCTTTTATCAGGGACAGGGAGAGCCAGACAACTCTGCAAATGCCCAGCGAGTGCTCCAAACCTTCAACTTTGCTGCAGCTTATTATCTGAGCTCTTTTTGAGGGCTGTGTGTTCCTTTGCAAATAGGGGAAAGGACATGCTACTGTTCCTCTGCACGTCTACAGCATCTACTAGGTATCTCACTGTATTCACTGAGGATCTCAGCAGTGGCTGCAGTGGAGATGGCAATTCTGCCATTGTCTTGTTTTCAAGACACAAGTATCATACAACCATGGGTTTTATAGCACAAGGGAGGCAAGAGATTAACACCCCATCGTTTAGCACTGGCCAAAGGCAGCTGGGGCAGCCCCAGCCCTGGGCATCTCCATCAGGTCCTACCTGGCATCCTGCATGGGCACAGCTGATGCCATTCATTTGTTAGCACTTCATACCGCTGTTCCTACACACATTGTGAAGAAAAACATCCTCAGAGAATATTGGGCTAAAGATGAACTGATTCTCACATTCTGTTTCTATTCTTCTGTAACGACATTTTGTCAAGAAGTCAGTAATTTGCTGCATACTTAGGTCGCAGGTGTCAAATCATATGCTGAATATATGCATCTTCCAAGTGAAGTGGGAGAAGGTAGCATGGGACAGCAAAGAGAAGAAAACAAAGAGGCTTATGAAAGACAAACCTCTTTATCTGCAGCAGCTCTGAAAGCTTATCAGAAACTTTTCATCAGTTTAAGTAAAAATCCAAAGCACTATGTCAGCATAACCATGTAGGAGCTACACAAAAAATATTTTCCCTTTAATAATTGTGGAAAGGTGCATTCTAATATCTCAAATTAAGACTGTGCTGTGACACCATGCAAAGCTATTACAAGGTGCTCAGAAAAGCCAGGCTGCAGGACTTCAACATTTGCAAAACAGGAGTCTATGAGGAATACCCAAAAGAAATTGGTTCCTTAAAATAATACGATTTTCTTCTTCTAGCACATCTTCAATAATTTTAGCACTCAAACATTTCCAAGCCCTTCCAAAAAAATATCGTTACAGATAAATTTTTAATTAGCTTTCTAAAAAGACTTCTCTATTACAACACAGAAAGTGCTGTAACTTACAAAGAAGCCTGTAGACAAGCTGTGTCTTTTAATGGCCTTCATCTTACGCAGTTAATCACAAGCTGCTGAATTCGTTCTTCACAATGTACAGCTCTGGAACCTATTAAACCATTTTCCTCTGGTGCACGCACACTGCACTCATAACTATTTAACTAAACACCACAAGAACTGTTTTTACACTCATCAACGAACCACTTCACAAACCTACTAAGTCTCGGGTCAGGGAAGCTTAACAGCACTTGTTTACTGTGAGAGGGAAGAGGCCACAAGTAAATCCTGGCGTTGCTTCCCACGGCAGCACCTACAGCCCCAAAGGGAGCTGAAGGTCCTGGGCTGCAGGTACGGGAGGGCTGCAGGATGGGGACAGGGTGGACTCACCTTGTCAGCAGCAGCGACCGAGCGCTCAGCCAGCCAAGCTGCGGGAAGAGTGGGATTCACAGAGATGGAGTGACTCATCCTCACTACAGGCTCAGTCACCAGCTGGTTTCGGGAGTCGATGCCAGCAGCACCACCACACCGGCAGAAACAAGTTTCAGAAATACTCTCTTCCAGAAGAGAAGAAACTGCTGGAAGTTCAATGACAGAAAAGCCCTTTTAATGTTTTACAGCTCTGCACTTGTGACTAAAACAAGTCAGATGTGACAGATTCCTTAATCATGTATCAGAGATTCATGGGGAGACCAGATGGTTAAAAGGACAGGCTTTTCCCCGGGAAAGGTTGTCAAGCTGTTAGCTCCTTCAGCAGAGAATGAAAACACTCAATGAAAAGCACCTGTGAGAAAGGAAACTGGAAAACAATGTTACCACAGAGCAAACAACTTCAGCAGATACCTGACAAAGCCAGCTCCTAGGAATTGCAAAAGAAAAAAAAACATAGAAGACATAGGAGCATGAATACATAGGAGCATTGGGAAAATACTGGAAGAAAATTAATAATTTTGCACATGTTTGGAACCATGCGTAGTGAGGTTCACCCAGCAAGCGCACTGATGCTGTATAGCAGAGGCAGCCCAGGTGGCAGGGCAGACTTCTGTGAGGGACCCTACCTACAAGAGATGAAACACTCAGATGAATTCTTTCAAGAGAAGCAAATTACATGCAGATGAACCTAGGGTCTGAAAAAAATAGAAATTGGAAAAAACACAAATGGTTATGAAGGATCCAATTCCTACTATGGGAATGATTTGATTTTACATTGAGAAAAGAAAGAAACAAAAAAAACCCAAAAAAATCACAGCTCAAAGAAGAGTCTATTACATGTGCAAAACAAAGAGCTAATATCAGATTTATTTATTTCTAAAGGGGTGCTTAGTTCTGGATTTGATTTAGAGAATGCATAAAATAAAGTAACAAAAAACTGTACACTAAATTAATTCTCAGGTATCTTTAGTTGGACAGGTAGTCTAGGCATGAAAAATTAAATTTTTAGCTCTCTACTGCCCAGTAATTCATGCTACCACGAATATCCTTTGTCATTAACTCCCCAAATGTTTTTAAAAAGTTTACTAACTGCATTTAATAACTAACTGAATTTGCCAGCTGTAGCAGAGACAAGTAGTAAGTCATTGAAGTAAATATTTAGGACTTGAAATGTTTGACAAATACAATTGCATCCAACTAGCAGGACATTCTGATTGTTATGATTGAAACTCAATAGTATTAAACATTTTTTGATGGTTCTGGCACATTCCCCCAGATAACGCGAGTTCAATACGTACTTTTAATATGCCATATGGAAGAAAATATTGTTACAGGCTACTCAGTGGCTTAAAATCTGTTCCTGGTACTTCGTTCCCCCTAAAAGAAAGAATCACAGCTTCCCGAAGGAATACAGGGCAAAGTACCTATTGGAAACATCCTGAAAGGATAAGAGCAGATCGAATAAAAGGCTGTAGAAAGTATTCAACAGGACTCAAGGAGCAGAACTGAAATTTGAAAGATAACTTGAAGGTTATAGAAATAATATTGTTAGGAGAAAGACCAAAAATAAGACACAACTATTGAAGAGGCATGCAGGCATAGTGAACTCTGGAGGAACGTCCGTATCAGTCTTGTCAGCCTGTGCTCATCTCCATGTCCTTGTACAGAGAAAAGAGGCTGGAACGTCCTCCCGAGAAAGGACTTCTCTGCTTTAAAAGGCTTAAAATTAATCTATCATCCTTGCATGCTTTTACACCAAAAGACAGAGCAAGTTTTCTACAAACACCTCAAAAGGCAACGCAAGGCATAGTATGAATGCAAGAATATGATGAACTTTGGGTGTGAGCAACATATGCCCCCAGAATATTTACTGAAATAGAGTGTTACTGCACACAGGCCCAGAGACATACGTAGTGGAGACCAATTCTGGCAAAAAGTGACAATGATGGTACTGCACATATAGAGAAAACTGGCCTTTTTCAACTGTTATTGTATGATTCATCAGCACTGCATAAACTGCAATATTAGAATATTAGCTGCCGATGGTAGACACGCTCCTGAGAGCACCTGATCAATCTGTTCTTGAGAACCATACAAAAAATGACACAAGGCACACAACTTCCATGTATAACAATTAACTAATCACAGAAACAATGTAGAACGTATTTACAGAACGGATAATAAAAGATGAAATAGTTGCAGAAAGTCATTAAAGCTTATTCTCTTGGGTGACTGTGGAATTACATACCAAGCCCATATTACCAATTCAAATTACCATGACTTTCTGTAATTGCTGGCTTGCTATTTATGGGTGAGAGAAAAGTGCTGCCAGAGGCACTGCAGCCTGACCTGCTTCTAAGAACACATGAAGGTCACAGTGCAAAACACAAAAGAAAAATCATGTGATCTGCTGTACTGGCCAGTACTCTGTTTTCTCTGTCAACTCATGTGAAACTTCAGCATAGGAAAAAATACAAAAGAGGCTAGGACCATGGTCGAACAGTAGTGCCTGCATCTTCTTCATTTTAGACATAAGGATAGGGAAGGATAATCCATTTTCTTGAATATCTCCACAAAATGAAGCAAATCTGAAAGTCTTGCACAAACCCTTAAAGGAGTGAAAAGCAACAACCAAGAGAGGGAAAAAAACGCATCTTTGAGAGGAGCCAGGGCACGCAGTGTACCTGCAAGGCATAACAAGCACTGGTATGCAGCTTGTACAGCTGGATGAGTTTTGCAACACGATAGTAACATTAGATAATTTTCTGCTTCTAGAATGGAAAAGAAGTAAAGAATAGGTATGGTTGCTTCAAGAGGAGCCAAGGATTAGGAGATGGACCTGATCTGAACTAGTTAGGCCAGGAGAAGAAGGCATTGAGAGAAAAAAAATAATCTCAGTATTCAGTTTCATCAAACAGACCCTTGCTCATTTTCTTTTCTCCTGTAAACTGTATTTAAAGTCTCCTCCTTGAACCTTGTTCCCAAAGGCAGCATATAAAAGAAGTTGAAGTAAACCCACATCTCCTGTGTTCCAGATGTGGGCTTTGGCAAGATGATATCCTTCTCCTTCACTAGAAAAAAACTAAGTGAAAGTCTTCACCAAAATAAATTTATGTGAAAGAGGGTAATTGTGCCATTTTCTTCTTTCTTTCTAGTCCTTCAAATAAAAATACTTTGGATTTAATATTCCTGTCCATATTTAAAAGCCCTTTACTACCCCCCTTAAGCCTAATCCTGGTTTTCTTTATATCAAAAGGAAACTAATTGGAAAACTGAGGTAATTAAATCTCACAGCATCTCCTCAAACCATTTTTAGTCTCTGGAGGATGCAGCTAAGGCTAAAGGAACTTGCCCAAGACTATAGCTTTGCTCTTTAGGAGACCCAGTCTGTACTGCATACTTCTCTGCTAAAACTTCGAAGCTTGCTCCCTATCATTGCTACAGCTGCAAATTACCCAATCCTGTATATATCAATGGCAAAAATCAGTAACAGTGTAGTATGTGAACACCTTTCAAACCTGTACCTATGCTCCCCCAGCCAATGCTGGATGATCCGGAGTGTGTAGGAAATCACACTTTTCACTGCGTTAATTGGTGAATATCCTGGGGAAGAATTGGGGAAGAGGTGGAAGAGTTTACAAGGCATGGGGCAGAGTCTTACCAGAGAAAGGTCACTTCCTCACTCAAAACAATAATGTATTCATTTTATTCCATGTAACATTCCTCCGCCTGTCATGATTTCATCTGCTACCTGCCCATTTATCAATAAACAACAACCCTGCCACCACCACAAATTTTAACAAATCTTCTGTGAACCCAAGCCTCTTAAGCTAACCATAGTTGTTTTAATTGGAACATCATACATT
Source organism: Tauraco erythrolophus (assembly GCF_009769465.1). Taxonomy (NCBI): domain Eukaryota; kingdom Metazoa; phylum Chordata; class Aves; order Musophagiformes; family Musophagidae; genus Tauraco; species Tauraco erythrolophus. Next base: position 86,926,150 of record NC_141466.1, on the reverse strand, counting down.
GGTGACATCTAGCGGGCAGAAGAAATTTAACAACAGTCAAGCCAGCTTCTCAATAATTCAGCACATGAAAATAATTTTTGACCTACACTTATCTAGAAAATTTTGCCTTCAATGTCTTGAGCTTAATTTCTGCATTGGCATGAGACCAAAGATCACAAGTTTGAACCCAAACCTAATATCTTAAAGCATTAAGCTCCTCCAGATATCGAACAATATTCCAGAAATAGCCATCTATTCCTTGCTTTCTCTCCTTTTTCTCACCAGGACTTTATGCTGACAAGTCCTCCTGATGATATTTTACAAGTACAAACAATCTACTATATCACAGGTGTTTTTAAAATAACAGGCTCTTTGGGAAGAAAAATAGTCTGAAACATTGTCAAAGAGCATTGATTTTTTTTGCCATGAAATTACACTATTTGCAGGTACTTCGACCTTCTGCCTGTAGAAACAGATCGAAGTGGTCCAAGCCCCTTGAGATGAGAAATAATAACTGTAAGCAATTAAGCTTATCATTTGAAGGGGTGCTTGTCCCACAGGATGGGTTTTTTGCAAGTATTTTGACTTAACAACATCCGAGAAATGAAGCTGCACGGTTTATTTGCGATGCTAGTTCTTTTTTTTTTTGTTTTGTTTTTTAGCAATTGATGAATTGAAGTACCTGTAGAGGACCCATCCTGGTGGCAAGGGCAATTTCTCTGTCAGGAGGGCTGCCTCCCCAGCTCTGGCTGCTCTCTTCCAGCCTTTCCCCACTCGCGTCCATTTGGAGAGGAGGAGGCTCTCCAACAAAACTGGCAGACTGAAAAGGAACAGCCAGATGCTGGAAGGCAAGCCAGCTCACTTTAGCTTGGACAAAAGAGATGGAAAGTGGGCAGAGTAAACGGTTTATACCACTTCTTCTCAGGATTCAAGTCCCAGCTTCTCTTTACTTCTACACAGCACTACCAAGACTGCCAGGCTTTTTAACTTTAATTATTAGTCTCATATTCCCAGAGCTCAAATACAGGACTGAAGCTTTAAGTAAGCTAGAGACCTTCATGCAGAGACAGAAGGCACTTAAAGGCACTTTTTGGAGCTACAAGGCTACATTTGTAGCAATTTTATGCTGCTTCTATTAATTCTTTTTTAATTTAGAAAAAAAAATCTTTAATTCACTGAGATGAAGCTTAAAAGTATTTTGAAACAGGAATTTCCACACTAATTCATCCCCAGAAGCGTTTAGGCAACATACACTTAGGGACTGGAATCCTATACTTTAGTGAACTTCTTCTGAAGAGGATTACTTGTACAGAAGCACTTTGAAAAAGTTTTGAAAGGGAATTAAAGCAGCAAGACAGAAAAAACAGGCCTCTCCTATTTGTAGCCTCAGATCCCCCATTCAAAACCAGGGTAGCGACATTGCACATCCACCACACTGACACAATATAGTTCTCCTCAGTCTCAGTCCAGGGAAAGAAGCCAGACCCTTCCTGCAGCCACATGTGTGCCTCCTGTCTCCCTCCACTCTGGAGTCAGGCCCCTGGGTCCTCTGCAGCAGCATCACCCCCATGAGCCATCCCTTTCTATACACTCAGTAGATGGTCTTTTAGCTTCTGGTTTGCATTGTTCGGGCTTCACCTCCTCCTACAGGAATTGCATCCAGTCACCCTTCACTTCTTGCCCAGTCCAATTGTTCGCAATGCACTCCCACTCTGTACAACACCAGGGAAGAGACCCTGAACTAACACTGAAGAACTCTCTCACAGATATCCCTACAGCCTCCCCTCAAACCACAAACGCACTGGGTCAGCCAGCTGTGATTGCAGTGAAGGAAGCATTCAGCAAGCTCAGATGTAATTACCTCCAGGTAATCCTATGATACCATACAGCAGGCACAGGAAGACACACCTGTGAGCTTTGAATAACAAATGAAAAAAACATTTTTGAGTCAATTAGTTCTACTATGTTTGTAATGCAATCCTAGTCTCTTTAATTGTCCCACTTGCACAGGTGGGTTAACTAATAATCCTGCTGCATTTCTGCACACACATCATCATGCCTATTAATCATGCTTTGTAAAGGAATTATGATTTTCTTTAACTGCTTTTGGTTTTGCTTACATCATTGTATGCAATTCTTAATAGAAAATGACTTTCTTGTTAGGATTCTTACCTTATAGTTAAATGCTCAAATAGTTAACTACCTAGAGCATAAGGTTCAATATTCTACACTGAAGCTAATCTGCAAGATGATCTTTACTTTTCCAAGTGCAATGACAACCTGTTTCCTTAGCTGATGCTGCTGTTCCCAACTTCTTTACTGTGAGTGGCAGAGGAATTTGGCGTTGTGCACATTCTGACAATTACTGGAGGAATAAGGAGTCTAACTAGGTTTGCTAATTTAATGGGTTAAAGTTCAATTTTCCTCTCAATCAGCAGCGACAAGCAGGTGTTGAATGTTTATATTTGAATAGAAAACAGCTCCAGTCTCTTGCTATACCCACCATCAGTACAGGGCAGGGGGAAGAGGAGGCAGCATTTACCTCTGCTGCCTTGGGTACCAAAAGATGACAGTGTTCTAAACAGCTGACATAAAAAGCTGTTGAAGGGAAAGGATTTATTTTGGTGTTCAGTTCTCAGTTAAGGGAAGCAGATGCACATTAGGGAAGCAGATGCACACACTACCTTTGCAGTAGTAAAGCTGTAAGAACTGCATGTGCTCTAAGTTGTTCAAAAGACCTATTGCTTTCACTTAGTCCTATTCAAAAGGGCACAGCTGATGAGCAGAGTAAGAATGTGATCAAGGCTTCTGAGACTCCGATTTTGGGCCCTGTTCCATCAGAGGTTTCGGTGATGCTGGGCAAGTCACACCTTCAATTTTCCCCCACACAAAGAGTTTGGAGACACACTTAGATTAGTTGTCAATCTTTCTCATTTGCACCTTGCAGTCAATGTTTTATTTGTTAGCACATTACTTGCCACAGAGGGAGTGTGTGTCTGCCCTTATTGGTTATTCTCCATTGAAATACAGGCATCTTCTAAGCAACTTTGTCCACAGCTCTACAAGATAGAAAATATGCTCAAGGGTGGTGTTTTTTGTGTGTGTTTGTTTTCTTTGCCCACAGCAAAGCCCCAGAATTTCTATATCCCAGCAACTGCAGTTGTCATAATCTGGACGATCGCCAAGGTTCACCAAGGAGAGCAGATTAATCTTGATTTCCTCTTTAGTCTCCCAGCAAGTTGATCTACTGCATAAAGTGCCACTGGGAAAACTTCATCTCTGGTAGCTGGTTTTAAGTCTATGAGTTTATAAGATATCACTTTTCATTCACTGTTTCTCATCCACTCATCACACAATGATTCAAACTACATCTGAAATTTGAGTATAGTAGATTTATGTGAAAACCAGCATATTTGCCTGTCAAAATGAGCACATCTAGCATACCAAGGAGTGCACAACTGCAGCATCATTAAATCCACAAGATCTTAGGCTTCCGTGACACTTTCCAAAAGGCATTTATAACATTGTTTAAAATCCTAAGACAAATGTATGAAGCTGAGGGCACAGAGGAACAAGTTATTGCTGAAATGCAACCAGTGGTACCTTGCAATATAATGGTTCAGATACCAACTCTCTACAGTAGTTCAGAGTAAGAAGAGTAGAACCTGGTTTTATGACCAGTAGAGTATTAAAAGACTGCTGGATTCTAGCTAGGATTTGAGTGCTGTTAATAAATTGATTTTTATGCTGCTAATAAATTGATTTTTAGCATCTTATCCAAAATATGTTTTCTCGAAGTAGAAAGATTCCTCTTTTCTGTCTTGTGTGAAAAGACTCAGAGCTTTTGACATCTATCCATTTCAAGTTTTTGTGTTACGAACTTTACTTCAAAATATTCCATTAATAGGAAAATCACTTGTAAGAAATCCAAGGTGACACACGAAGCTCAAGTAAATATAAAGCATCCCTTTAGGACTAAAGAGGCTTATAACTTCTCAGTGATGGGAAATTTTTGGGATCCCAGAGATAAACCAAGGATAAACTGGTTATCAAAAACATGCTTTGACAAATAGTTCTGGCTTTGACAGTTTTGCTTTTCTTTATTCAAAAAGTATTACTGAAAAGTCCCAACCAGCTCTGCTTCGAAAAGTAACTAAAAGCAACATATCACTGAAACAAAAGGGACTGGCCGTGATTTCCTAAAGGTCCCTGATTGCCTGCAAATTCCCACCATTTGTATACAAACATGGTAGGCAGGATACAGCCACAGTAACACTGAAGGCTGCATGCTCAAAAGTAAAGATAACAAAAAGCCAACTATTAATCAGTAGAGATCTCACAGAAAACAACTCTCAGCTCTTCTAGGTGGTTAGCTTTGAAGGCAGAGAACTGCATTTTGACTTGTCTAAAGAACTGTCTCTTGGCATCACGTGCTGCTGCCTTGCAGTTCTTCCATCAACCGCTTTCCCCTGGAATTTGAAACTAGAGGCTTTAAACCACACATGCTTTCAACCTTATTTACTTCTCATATTCATACCCTTAAAACATGCAGATACTGTGGTGGTGGCTGGTAGTACTGAACCATTTCTCCCACTAGCTCTGCAATGTACTACTGCAGAATCCGTATTTCAGGGAAATTAGATTTATAGTATAGCTTTAGGCATTCAACTTCTGTAGCTCAGTTATGAGCCAAGGCTTTCTATACCGTCAACTGAGCCTCCAGAGACCCATTCAGAGTTTGCTCTTCTTCCAATTCACAGCAAGTACTTATTTCTGTACAGAGTCTGATGCCTAAATCTAGATGACGGAGTAACTCTTCTCCCTCATCCTTATGTTTCACATTAATTTATTAAATCCTATCTCCAAGGTAAAGATGGAGCATTTCCAAGAGAGAATGGTACTGTAAAGAAGAGCATGAGGAACTTACCCTGACATTTGGGCCAGTAAGATGTAACATCATTCTTCTTTAGGGAATATTTGCATGTTTGCTGCCTCTTCATAAATGGGGAGCAATCAGGTAATGTAGCTTTACAAGAGTATTAAGCAGCAGTGGTTGAAATACAGTCCTTTTATTCAGACAAAAGAAAAGGCGTAGTATCCTGATGAATTTAGGGTGGGTGAGAACAATGTAACAGCATTTGTTGTATGAAACAGGAAATAAATGCTAAGTTTTAATAAGTAGAATCTTTAAAAAAAAAAGCCACTAAACTTTGTGTAATTATTTTCCTAATATAGCAATTACTAGTTAAATCATTGCAGCCAGTTGTTATTGGAATTACTCCTTACCGAAGTTAAACTTTAACTTGCAAGGAACCTGTGCCTTGAAAGAAAAGTATGTACAGCTGCCATGTATTCAATTCCCAGGCTAAGAATTAGAGCTCCTCTTTGTGTGTAAAGTCCAGGCATTAACTCTGCTGTAGCTGTTGTTTACCGCTGAAACATGGTGCCTTTGATCGCAGCTCTCTAAGTGCTTCACAGAAAAGGATGAAATGGTTGTGCTCATCTTACAGGCCAGAGGTAGAGTGTAAGCTACAAAGAAGTTAAGTGACTCGCCCAAGATCAAATGTGAAGCTTGTCCTGGAACCATGGTCTGATCTCTGGCTTGTACTGCATGTAGTTACAACTTTCCTCCTGAACTCATTGCACTGAAAGCTACAGGAAAGTAAAGCTGGTTTAGAAGATGCTGTTCAATGTTACATTTTCAAGATAAAGAATTAAACATGACACAAAGTAAAAAGAAAGCATGTATTTTAAACAAATGTAAGTAAAATTTTTCAGAAGCTTAAGACCAACTGACCTTTTTGTAGAGTTCCTAAAGTCCTTGAATTTTATAACCCCAAACATGAACTAAATTGGTTGCATTGATCCAATGCAATTGCATAGGCACATTTTTTAAAGTCTTCTTTGAAACAACACTGTTAATTATTGCTGAAAGTGGCATGGGAGAGGTCACTGAACTGATAACATTTAGATATAGTGGTTTTAACTCTTTGATATCGGACACCTCTGGGGACAAGCCTACCTAGACAAGCTATTAGACAAAGACACCTTCTAGCACACTGATTTCTTAACCCAGTGAGAAAGATTTTAAATAAAGGTTGAATGGGGCAGATGGCAAAGGCACACAGGCAAATAATAAGGCAATCTGGGCATGTACCTAAAAATGGGGATAGACACATTTATTTATAAATATGGTCAAAGTAAAGCAAAGAAGAGAGGAGTGAATGAAACCACAGTAAGAATGAGGAAAAGCTGAAAGTTTTAATAAAATGAACAAGATAAGTCAATTAGCGCAATTTATGAGAAGTATCATGACCAGAATACACATGATAAAAGACAAAGCTTATTAAAAAACGGAGAAGCAGATAGAAACGTTGTTTTACTTATCAAAGATTCATATGCTTGCTCAGTAGTATAAAATACAGGAGGAATTACAGGAAAAAAAAATCTCTGTGAATTTACGTCAGAAGGGTACACCTCTCAATCTCCCTCCCCCATATTGACAAAACTAGATTTCAGTACCTGAAGGACCTGAGTATAGGCTTAAAAGTCTAAGGCAAAAATAAGTTAGAAACTTTGGATCAAGGGCATGGCTCCAAACTATTTCAGTATGAGAGAAATGGAATTATAGAAGACCACTAACTTGGGTAAATTGTGAATTCTTTATTGATATCAAATACAGGGCAAAAGCCTGTAGAAAAAGAATTCTTTTTTTTAAAATGTCAAGAGTACATGCAGACAAAATAAGGTGAAACTGGAAGGGAAAAAAAACCCACAAAAAAATAAACAATTTTATAAACACAGTAGTAATAAAACCAAACAAAAATCCATAAGAAAAGTGGTGATACAATTCCCAGCAGGCAGGCAAAGCCATCACCACATGATTTGAGGCCAAGAAATATTATCTGATTTGCATCAATCTTTTGCAAAAGGGTCAGATGCTAAGCAGTTTTTAGTACAATAAAGACCAATAAGTAAAGGTAGGACTTCAACTATAGTAGGTAAAAAGTAGGCTAGAGAAAGCTCAAAAAGTGGAAAAAAAAACCCCATTACTAATCGGCTGGGCTTGATGAACTTTGTTCTGAGACTGGTATGATGAGAGCTGTCATTTCTAAGGACCACAGAACAGCAAAAGGCTGTGGAAAGAACAGTGTGTGTTTGGGGTATTTTTTTGGTGGAGGTGGTACATGACACACTAGCCAGCTTCACCTCCAATTTTCCCCCAAACGTTTGAAAAGACAATCAGGACTCTCTTGAAGGCACCTCAAAGATGACAGGTAACAGCTCCTGTGTGTTCAACAAGACTTGACAAATTAACCTAATTTCTTTTTAAGACAGGATAACAAGCCTTCTGGCAAAGGAGTAGCAGCAGATGTATTCTGATCATGACAAGGCTTCTGACACTGTCACAGATGATGCAAGTAAGGTCTCAGCTGGAGATTTTTGGACACAGCTTTACCTCTCTCCCAAATTGTGAATGCAATACAGAGCCCCAAAAGATCCAATTTCTAGGAAGTTATTCAGGAGGAAACATTGAAGGAATTGTACAGTATACCCTAGTAAAGAAAAAAAAAATGAGGTGGAATATTATAAACATAGGGACTGTTGGCAGTAAGGACAGAAACAACCTGTTCCTTTGTCATTGCAATAAGTACTTTGCTTATGGAGGAGCCGCACTCTCGGAGCACGAGCCAGGCCAGTGTCGTAAAAAATTTGGTTTACAAAACAGTGCAAAACCTCCCACCTAGCAATGGACAACTACAAAATTCTTCTGTGGTATGTTCTACAGGATCAGATTTTTATTCCCTAACAGATAAGTCAAGCAACATATCTGTGAATGGACTGCGGTAAGGGGATGATACTGGTTACTCTGGAAGTTTTGCCAAAACGAGGCCGCTGGGAAACAGGATAGCCATCTCTGTCAAAATCATGCTTTCCTCAGAACAATTACTTTAAACCTCCTTTCTGAGACCACCAGCACATCTAACATTGGAAAACGCCACTTCACTGCACCAGCCACTGAATTGCTGTTATGAGAACTGGTGAAGACCAGTAGACCACAAAAATTACTTTTTCTTCCTAATGCTTACACACATCTGTAAACACAGGAGTCCTGCTGCATGCTGAGGTGTTTTTACAACAGTGGATCAGTCAAAAAAAGGAAATGAGCAAATATCTCGGTGGTGCCTCCTACCATAGAAACAGAGATGTTAGATGAAAGTTGATTGATCTATGGGATCAACCCATCCTAAGAAGTCCTGAACCAAAGTCTCTGGGCGTAGTTCCAGAAACAGACAGAAACAGGCTTCAGAGAAACAGGTGAAGAAAAAGATCCAGTAAGCACAGCTGCACTTGCAAGAAAGAACAGATGTGAGTCAAGAGTGATGCTTTGCCTACATCCACTACAGGACAAGGAGAAAACTCATTTTCCTGCCTCTCTTTGCAGCAACTACACTGGTGCACACACCCTGAACAACATCAGAAGAAATCTGCAGGACATCTTTTTACATAGTCCACAATACGAAATCAAGGTTCAACCATATTGTAACTGCAAATGGAAAAGCGCAATAAACAACTCATCTCTCAAACTATAATACAATTGGTCTCCTGTATACCTGTTGTCATCTGTTACGCCATGGTGAACAAATACATTCCAGTTTTGATCCTTTGAGTTCCTTTCCAAGGAGAAGAGCTAACTGGCTTGCATTACAAGATTTAGATATTGCTAGATTTCCATATGCAGTATGTGTATCTCATTGCTTCTCATGCTCACTCCTGAACTGCTATTTAGTGTGCTTTTTTTCACAACGAAGGCTTTTTGTGGATTACAGGATCTCCTGGCTTTTTCACTGTTAGCAGCAAGATAAACTTATATTGGACTATATAGAAAAGGAGAAAGTGAAGACAAAACTTTCCTACTTAGAGTTCTGCGCAACTGTAACCGAGCCTCATCCTATCCTAGCTTCCACAGGTATTCAGAAAAATTCATCAGGTATCAAAAAAAAACCAATCAAAACAAGCACTACAATCATTGCTCACAAAAGTTGCGGTAATTACCTTTTTTTTTTTTAAAAAAAAAGCCTTCACTATCTATATCCATACTATATAGACATTTACACAGTGCTTTTTATCAGAGAACTACCTTCAGCAATATACGTTGGGGCACACAAAAGCCAGATGCCTCTATTTTGCTCACATACAGCTAGAAAGGGGGAACATTGCCCATTTCTCTTGCTTCAAAACCCTGAAAGTGTTAAAAGGTTTTAAGATAAAGGGGGGGGGGGAAATACTCTAGAAGCATATTTACAGGGACAAGAGACTCTCTTTCCTTTTAGTATCTATAAGCACATGATCTGTAACATGAAGAGTGCCTCTGACTTGCTGGAAGGGATTCAGAATCCCTGTTTAAAAAAAAAAAGTTCTCGGGCACACTTTTCTTCTAAATATACTGTGCAATGCTTAGTACAGCTGTGGAAACAGTACTCCATGGCAGCTCTGCAGGCCTGACAGAAGAATACATGCTGTAGAATTCCTCAAACTTGCTAAAGAGACCATAGGTGAGGACTCCATTCTACGTCTCTCTTAGTATGCCTTACATAGTTATCCAATGCGATGTCACCATGGACAATATTTGTTCTCTACATCTTTTAGCTATAGATAATGATAGTAAAGCTGTTGTTTTTAACGGTCTGGTTCTACAAACCAACAAAATTTGCTTAACCAGACAAGAGAAATCATAGTAAAAAAAACCCAAACCCACCTAAAAGATATGTTTTCAATGGGTCTAAATTCACTAAGGTACAGCCAAAAATAAGACAAGGCTATTTCCTTGCCCACAAACATCTAACAAGTATTTCTTGTGGGTAAACTAGGGTGTTTCTATCCTAGCCCCAAAGCCAGCCATCAAGTAGCTGCATCACAAACACAAAGGAATCAGGGCCTTGGTGACGAAAATTTCCACTATCAAGAGCGGAGGCAGCAATGTGAATAATTTCAGGGGTTCTACAGTAAGAAAAGTATTTTGATGAGAACTAGAGTGGCTGATGGAATTGCCACTACCACTTCTTCCTTAAACATTTCAGGTGGCACGTGCATTGAAGAAGATGCATACTTGTTTCCCTAACAAGAGTCAAGAAGGTATCTGACCACATGCAGATCACTTCAGGAGCAGAAATGGGTTTCGAGCAGAAATGGATTCCCTTTGGGCAAATACCCTGCCCCTGAAAATCACCTGTAAGAGATTATCGAGCACTCTCAGGAACGATGCACTCAAAATATCCTGAATCGCTCCACAATATATGTCTAATATAAGTCTTTGACTTACCTAGACTACTGGCAGATCAGAGAATCACAGAATGGTTAGGGTTGGAAGGCACCTCAAAGATCATCTAGTTCCAACCCGCCTTGCCATGGGCAGGGAAACCCTCCACTAATCCAGGTTGCTCAAAGCCTCATCCAACCTGGCCTTGAACACTTCCAGGGATGGGGCATCTACAACTTCTCTGGAAAACCTGTTCCAGTGCCTCACCACCCTCAGAGTGAAAAATTTCTTCCTTAGATCTAATCTAAATCTGCCCTCTTTCAGTTTAAAGCCATTGCCCCTTGTTTTACTACTATATATCCTTGTAAGAAGTCCCTCTCCATCTGATGTTCGATCCATCTGCTTCCTAACAAAACTACCTCTCTCCATCAGGCATGGAAAAAAATAAAAATCTTGCATCCCTCTGACTGTTGATAACATTTATCAGGCAGAATAAGTGGCATCTATCACAAGGAACAAACATCACTTTCAGTCTGGAAGGCAGCAGAAAGTAAGAGGCTTTATAAAAATATTATTGGCTAATCTTGTGTGCCATAAAACAGGAGTTTAGAAACGTCTGAATTATTCAAGTGATTTGCAAAACAGCAAGGGTAATGAATAGTCCTATTCTTTCTGTTTTCTCCTGGGCCCCAAATATGCAGACTCCCACCTGCTTTCATAACCATTGGCAAGCCCTCAGATGACTAGACTATTCATAGTGACTAGACTACTACTACATCAAAGATCTAAGCCAGGTATATCTGAACTCTTGGCAGGGAAAAAGGACAACAGTGCTTATGTAAATTCTCTGGCATGCAAAGAACTCAATGCAGCTACAGAAGGGATGGCTCCATTGGGCACCTTGCTTTGGAGATATGTTAACAGCTTTGTGTTGAGGAGTTCACTGTTGTGCTGGCTCTCCATCTCCCCTTTGGAGACCAGAGTATTCACAAATATTTTCAGCAGCCACAAAAGATTCAAGTTGTCAGACCCTGTAACTGCATACTTCCGTGTGGTAAGAGAGAAGACTGATGTTCTCAGATATAATGAAACTGTATTTAAAAAGTCTATTTAGCAGTGTTGCAGAGCACGAGACTCTGCATTAATGATTGCTCAAAGGAGTAACACCAAATTTGACGTTTGACTGAAGTTTGACTAGTTTGGTGACTCAGGCTGAATTGATGACTCTGCTTTTAAAGCAAACTGCAAAGATTTTGAACAGATACAAGCTGTTGCATTAAGCAGCACTGAACTTGGCTGTCTTGATGCCAGATCTGAACTACTGGAAGCCCTTCACTAAAGCCTACATGTGAGAATAGTCATTATGCCATTATTTTTGAAATGAGAAAAAAAAGCCTTTGAAAGTAATTGAAGACTAGCGATTACCTACATCATTTAGGAAAAGTATTTTACATGCCATGAATAAAATATGAGATGGTATTAACTACAAGTTGCTTAAATATCACCTAGCCACTAGTGGAGTACCCCAGGGGTTGATACTAGGGCCGATACTCTTTTTAACATCTCCATTAACGACCTGGATGCTGGGACAGGGTGTACCCTCAGCAAGTTTGTAGATGATATAAAACTGTGAGGAGTGTCTGATGCACCAGATAGTTGTGCTGCTACTCAGAGAGACCTGGACAAGCTGGAAAGTTTGGCTTAGAGGAATCTCATGAAGTGCAAAGCATCTGAGGAGGAACAATCCCATGCACCAGTACACACTGGGGGCTGACCACTTGGGAAGTAGCTTTGCAGAAAAAGACCTGAGGATCCCGGTGGACAACAAGCTGAACGTAAGCCAGCAACGTGTCCTTACAGCAAAGGCAGCCAATAGTATTCTGCATTAGGAGTGTTGCCAGCAGGTTGAGAAAGGTTATCCTTCTCCACTACTCAGCACTGGTGAGGCCACACCTGGAGTGCTGGGTATAATTCTGGGCTCCCCAGTACAAGAAAGATGTAGAATTACTAGGACAAATCCAGTGCAGGGCCACAAAGACAATTAAAGGACTGGAACATCTCTCATATGCACTAAGGTTGAGACACTTGGGACTGTTCAGCCTAGAGAAGAGAAGGCTGCAGGAGGATCTTATTGTTTAAGAACACCTGATAAGGGAGAACGAAGAGGAGCCAGACTCTTCTCAGCAGTGTCCAGTGACAGGACAAGAGGCACAGGACACAAACTAAAACAAAAAAAGGAAATTTGATCTGAAGATGAGAAAATGTTTTTACTGTGAGGCGGTCAAACACTGGAACAGATTGCCCAGAGAAACTGTGGAGTCTCCATCTGTGGAGACACTTAAAACTCGACTGGACATGGTCTTGGGCAACCTGCAGAGGGGGTTGGACTGTTTCATCTCCAGAGGTCTCTTCCAACCTAAATGATCCTGTGAAATAGAAAAGTAAATCCATCCTACTTGTGTAGCTCTGTGGATCTATTGTCCAGCCTATTCAAACAAAAAACATTTCTTTTGGTCAAAAAAGGTATTTTATCAAACTAGCTAAATCATAAAGGATACTGGACTTCTAACAGTATTGAGATGACTAACTCATATTTGGCTTTTTCATTTTCGCTTACGTTCCAGGAGAAATCCATTACACACTTGCAAGGACTCTGGCCTTAGTCAGAAAAACTAATACGGTAATCTTAAGCACCCTCAATTTACATCAAAAAATGTACTAGATAAGAGTCTCATTAACTCCTCAAAATGCATGCACTGTAGTTCTCTGACTAGTTTTAATAAAAAGGGAGTCGGCGAGTGAGAAAGGGATCTTTTCTATTACCACATACTTATGTGCAGATCTTAATATTACAACATTGTGTATAAAATAAACTGCCTGTGCAGCCTGGTTTATAATCGATACTGATATTTGTTATTTAGCTACCCTCACTGAAAGATTTATACAGGCATGTCTTTATAAGATTGGGCTTATGGCTTTGAATTTCACTGCACTGCTAGAGATCGCTGTATCTTGCCTGTTGCCACTGCGCAAGCGGATACTTCCTCTTCTCCTTACTGAAAGATGGGCTAATGTGCCCATGGCACAATGGGGGAAGAGAAGGGGGGAGTTCACAACAGAAGGTGGTAGAAAATATTACAAGGAAAATATTGTCTTCATTTTGAAAACAAAACAAAACCCCCCCAAAAAAAACCCTCCAAAACCCCAAAGTACCAACCCCCCCTCCAAAAAAAAACAAAACAAACCCTCAACAAACCCTCTCCCCCAAAAACCCCACAACAGAAATATATTATTCCTTACCTGTATTCTTGATGCTCAATCAGATGCAGAATTTATTTATATCCACTGCTCTACCTCCTCTAAGATACCCAGCCAACATTGCAGAAGCATCAAAAGACATATCATGGTCACATGAAAGAACGAACAAGCTTATCCATATTGTTTCAGCCCACATCACTTGCAAGAAATTACAGGAAAGTCCACATTACTGTATTGAATAATTAATCTTGAAGTAACAATTACATTCTAATGCTCCAAGAACAGGCTGGCCATAGTCTATAGTTCCTGGTTATTCACCAGAGAACTCCCTTGTATGTGTTAAGAAAGCATCGAAAAAAATTTTTCAAGAAAATTCAGGTCACTTTGCAATACAGTAGCTACAAAACATTTATTTTTTAAATAAAAACATTTAAATCATCAGGTTTTGTAAAACAGCATGTCAAGTGTTTATCCTTGTAGTGTAAGCACCTTCAGTTTTATGCTAAAACAATCAACATAATTTATTATTTGGTCAGGCTATTAACCTACATTGAAATAAATATATTTTTAACCAAGACAGGTCACTTAATGTATAGCAGACTATTACACCTTTATAGAAAGTTTCTCTGGTGACAAGTGAAATACAGACTGTGAAACCACAACTGCAATATTTTTTTCTTTTTCTCTTTTTAATTTCAGTGAAGACTGGCCTACAATTTTAAACTATATAAAACAATGACAAAGCACTAGAGACTATAGCTTAAAAAAACCTGCATCGCATAAGAGAAATATTTGAGATGGCTTACCTAAACTGTCTCAGAATAAGAGGTGGAATACAAACTCCTAAATTAGTTACAACACACTGGGCGGGTTATATCATATGTCCCACTCTTATGGAAAATTATCCAATGAACAGGAGTAGAAATCTTTGTTTAATTACAAGAGAGATAAGCCACTGATAATTGAAAACAATATACCTCACAAAGGGCTTTTTATGCTGATACTATTGATTACAAAACATAGGGTGCAAAATTCAACATTTAAAATTACATAAATCTTAAAAGTACAGAACAGAACTTAACAGAAGTTTACAAATCAAAATACTTCAGCACCTGAGATTTTCCTGTAGAAAGCCAGAGATACTTTCTTCAGAAACATGTAATACAATCAACTCCTTTTCTCTCAGTATTACACAGGAATAATTGACCAAGAAAGAGCTGAAATATATATAATGCTCTAAAATTCTAATTAAGCCTTGAAAATAAATCTGCTATCAAGCTATACTTAAAATTTGATCCATGTGCATGACCTAATTAACTTTATGAAAACATTTTGTATTAAAACTGGAAAACACTTCATCTATTAAAGTGTTCTGATGAAATTAAAGTTTAAAGAGAAGACAAGGAACAGTATGCAACTTGAATCATGTTGACAAAGAACTAAGAATACTGAAATAGAAACAAGTTTGAACAAAATGTAATAACTTAATAATCTGCTATGCAGGCATTTAGTTTTGCAGACCAGTGGTTATGTCTTTACTTCTGGTAAACTAATACTTTAAAGAAATCTTTTTCTATTTTCACTTTGAGAGCTGGGAAGTTGCATTTTCTGTGTTCTACTCTGTGTGATTAAGACTTCATGATTTTGTACATACAATTATTTGTCATTCTCAATGTAGCTACTGTACTGCATGCCAATCTTAGAAACTTTCTTGTTTAACCCCTTGGTATTAAAGCTTTAAGCAACTATGTATTCTATAGACTCAACAACTGAACTCCCAGACCTCAGAGCAAAGGAGAAGAAAACATTTAAAATAAAGGTCTCGGCAAAACTGTTCTGATGGTAACACAGTAGTTTTCTTCTAACATTATCTAATTTTATTTATGAAGACTATTTAAATGTCAAATGATATGCAAAATTAAGACTTCAAATACTGGAATACGAGGGATGTTCCTTTAATTCTAGAAATGCTTTCATCACGGAAAGTATACTGTACATTGGGTTTTATTTAATCACTTAGTGATACTGTAAAAACCTAAACTATTGGTGTTATCAAGGTTAAGTGTTTCTCCCTCCACAATAAACTACTTGGAACTTTCTGGAACCTTTCCGTCACTGAAAACCGGTCAAGCATATCTGTTTCTGTCCTTTAATTCCTAAACACAAGTAACTGGGCACTCAGTAGTAACTTTAGGAAGAAAAGCTGCAAAGATTATACTGAAAGATTAATATTAAATAATTGCAGTTTTAAAATCCAAGTGAAGTAAAATGCACTGTTGGCTCACTTAAAACCCAAACTAGTCATCCTTAAACCCCATCATCTTTCCTCAATACAAGGTGCAGCAGAGTTTAAAAAACAAGATGAGGTGCAAGCCGCTCCACCACAAACAAAAAATCCCAAACCAAGAGTATTGCTTTCAGTGCAAACACTGTAGTCTTGGAAAGGTTAAGAGTACAAATATTTACGTTCCAGTGTATCCTTACCTACAAGGAATGCAGCTTCACATTAGAAAGTATGTCAAATACCTTTAATCCAATCGCAGTACTAAAGTTTACCCTCTCAAATCGATATGGTGGCTGAAACCAAAGTGTTTATCCAAGCAACATAACTTTCTGGAGAAATTAATGCACACGGTTTAAAGTTCTCACAAAAAAACGGGAGCAGTCTGCAAATTCAGCTGCTGGTCCTTAACCAATTTCAGCAGCAAATGCCAAAAAGTAACCAGTTACTTAATGAGAAGTGAACAGAGCCTTCTGCACCAGTACCTTAATTCCCCTGCCCCTCTCCCCAGTTCTACAGGCCACAGAGGGAAGCTGCAGGCAACCACTTCTTCGGCGAAACTCTCCTTGACGGAACACAACCTTACTGTATGTCATTCATTTTTTTCAACATGCAAAAGTTAAATTTCTAGCAAAACCTCTCAAACCTAAAGAAAGCTTCTGTGACACTGCAGAGGGAGGTGGGCATCTTATTTTAGTCATTCAAAATATGAAGTTCACCTAGAATACTATTTGTGCTTTGAGAGTTACTAGCTGAGATTCCAAGGAACGTTTGAAAAAGGCATCTACTACAATTAGCTGCCCATTTTATTAATTTTGGTACTATTTGTCACAGTACATCAGAAAACAGCAGCACAAAGCATTAGATGGACAAGAATTTTATATTTTTTTTCCCCTTTAAAAAGCAAACATTTTTAAAATGAAAGGCACTCACGACAGAAACTCTCTCTCCAGTTCGTATATAGACGGCCGACATGTTTTGCTTTTCATTCTACATAAAGGCACAGTACAGTCTCTGTTTTGACCTTCCACGTCAATGTCAAGTAATGAGGGCATGTGGCAGTTAGTTCTTTCTTCAGTATCTGGCAAGAAGTTAACATCTGGAACTACACTGCCCTCTAAATATTCAGAGTCTTTAGAGTTTGGTTTAATAATACGTGGAATAATCTGCCATGCATCAATTCTACTTCTTAGAGAAGAAGGTCGTGGCCTTGATATAATATTGACAGCACTTTGCTTTTCAGTGGAAACACCACTGTGATTGCTTCTTTGTTGAACGGATGGAGAGTGCAGAGGTCCAGTAACTGTCAGAATTGGTAACGTGGAGACATCATTGGCTGAAGCAAATCCATTAGCTAGGGGAAAGGAAAGGTCAAACAAAAAAAGACAATTTAAGCCATGTGACTTCTTGATTGCCCTGACATTTGTAAAACTGAGTTGCCTTAAACACTAGAGGTTTTTTTTCCACTAAATTAAGAGGCTTGAATGTTTGTGAGGCATCTCCTAAGGATGCACCAGGAGTGCTCAGATAACATTTTTGCATCTATATTGTCTGCTAGAGGCCATAACAACTTATTTTGTACTGCTACAAGAGAGATATATAGAGAAAGCATTAACCACCCAGTAACTGGATGAATATAAATATTGGAATAAAGTCCCACAAATTTGTCCAGTTATTATGAGTAATTACATATGCATAGAGTACCACAAAGAATATTATATTTAAGTCACCATAGAACACCAGTATTGAAATTTAGAACTTATTTTCAAAAACTCATTAATCATGAACTTATCTATCTACATGGAAACTGGATTTAAAGACCTTGTTTTCAGATTATATTTTTATCAACTGCTTAACTGAAGGATTCGTGGAACATGTGACAACTTCTAGGTCAAGCAAACAAATGAAAACTTACCAGACTTGTTTCTCTTGAAGTTAATAAACATACAGTACTAAAATGATGCTCAATCACTCACCTATGCAGACTGTGAAACTATATTAAACAAGTGTACTCTCAGTCTCAGGAAGTCCACAACTACCTAATGCACGTACCTGACAGTCTCAGTTTATTTCAGCCATAATGCTAATATCAAATATTTCACAAAAAACAGGTTCTCACCAATATGAAAAGACCAGGGAAACCTATTTTTGCAATACCTGAGAAAAACAGATATTGTCTTAAAAGCAACCATCTCTTCCCCTTAAATCCCCAGGGCCACACTCTTAGAGGGCTTACCCACATACAGTTACAGTGGCTAAGCTAACACATAACTCTCTAACAAAAATCTTAGCAACTCATTAGGGAATGGTTAATTTGTCCACGTTTTCTGTTTCTATGCTTTAAAATCCTCTACGTTTTAAGCTCTTAATTACCCACCTGTGGTCTGAAAATTGTTCCCATCTGATAAGGTTCGTCTGTGACCCAACACACTTAACTTTGTTGAGGAATCATTTGGCTTATTTTGAGATTCTTGCTTCAGACAAAGATTAAAAGGCTGATTTTTCAGTCTTGTAGAAACTGTGTTAGGAGCCAGCCGTATCCTCTGTTCTCTCTTACTTTCAGAAGTTTCAGATGAAGTGTCGTCTGTGGAAGTACATGGATCACAATCACCAAGCACAGTGCTTACAAACGCATCTTCACCGTCAGACTGAAGTAGGCATTTTGTGGAGATGGAGGGCATAGATAGAAGATTCACAGTATTTGTAGCTGGATTTAGGGATGGAATACTTGTTTCCTCTTTCTTGGACTGCAGTCTTGTAGGGCTAGCACTCCTGCGAAACTTTGAAGCACGTTGAAATATTCCATCACGCTTCTTCTTGTCGTCTTTAGGCAGGAGTTCATCTGGACCCTGCGATTTGTTCAGCTCTCTGATATCTAAGCCCAGGGCAACAGATGCAAGGAGGACAGCACACCCGTACAGCACTGAATCAGTCTTCTTTTTCTGCAGTGTCCTGCTCAGACTGTTTGTAGGTGTCATTTGAGGAGTACTATTTGTAGAACTAGCAGAGGTTCCTTCTTCAAAGCTCTCATGTTCTACTGCATTCTCTCCCTGATCGTCTTTCCAAAGAGGTAGATTAATGTAAGCCTGATTCGGCAACTTAATTGGCTTTGGTCTTTTACTGTCCAAACCTTCAGGGAGAAGTTTCTTATCAGTACAGACACCTGTAAAACATTACAGTAGACTTTAAGATTGCAATTCAGCTATTTTGCTGTTGCATGTCTGCATACGTACACAAGTATTAATTTTGAGGTGTACTGTACAGCCCCTTCAGATGCGTCAAAAGCTCAGAGACTCGTACTGTAAGATTCATAAACGCATCCTAAGCCTAAAGCTCTTCACGTCCTCTTGATAGTCTTTAAAATAGCAGAAGCACCATTTTGCTAGAATTTCATTTTTTTTAGCAACTCAAAAGCAAACTATTAAAAGCTGCTTGCAGATCAATCTTCCTGAGTAAGTTAACTGTAAACAAATTATTTTTTCCAAACCTGAAACTTACCTTTATTTTAAGAGAAGCATAACGGATCTCCCAACCTTTATGCATTCAACACAGTTGAAGAGCAGATATTGCCTTTGCATTTTCTGTGACATTTGAGGATTTGCAATGCTTTGGTAATGCTTTTCAAATAACATGGAAAACATTTCTGCGTATGGATTACAGTGAAGTAATTTACTATGCAGAAACTGCCAAATAAGATCTGGAACACTTTCTTTACAGCACTTTCAATTAAGCTGTGTTCCAAAATCCAGTGAGTTACTAGAAATTTTTCCAATTAATTCATCAGGCTATAGTGCTCTAGACTAAAAAGTAAATTTGACATCTCACACCTAATGACAAATAAAATGCAAGGTATAATTTGACTTACATGTGTTATTCTATTATAAACTACTGAATACTACAGAATAAACACAGAAATATTTAAAACGCAAATATGTAAACTTGTATAATCTCCTGTGTATGAAGGGGTTCAGTAGTAAGCTAATAAATCTATAAAATGCTATTTGTGAAGCCCTGATTTTTAACCCTACCAGTACATATGAAATTCAAAATGCCCTTTTCCTAAGTGGGGAAAAAAAAAAAAAAAAAAAAAGCTGTGTCCAAGCAGCTTACCATTTCCTCTTCCAGTTGGCATAAATCTAGCCACTGGTATGGACACCAAGTTATACCACAGTTTTTTCTTCCCTGACACTGGTAATAATATTCTTAGATAAGAAAATCTGTAGTATAGAAAGTGTGTACAAATTTGAAAATTATTATGAATATTGTATAGTCACAGCACATTATAGTAACAAACATAAAAATCAACATACAGCTATTATGTTCCTGATCCTAAGAGAATTAAGTACATTTTTCCTTGTGATTTACCTGTAAATCCCAAAATGTTGCCTAAACAACTTTTAGATTTGAAATCTACATCTTTTTTCTTGAAAATTTTGAGAATAAATCTCACTTAAAAAACAGGGAACTAATATCTGGGAATACATGACGGCTTACAGGCTTTTAAACAACTATGCATTTTTTAAACAACTATGCAGACCTCACTAACAATATATGTCATTAATGATCATTTAAACATCAAGACAACTACCTATTTAGATATTTCTTTTTAAAAGAAGCTAAAAAGTGTTGACTGCAGACCTCATATACAGATCAGCCTGCAACTCAAAAACGTGGAAGAAAAATCTCTATGTGGTACTGCTCACACATCATGTATATTTCTTAGCTGCTAAGCGGAAAATGTAAAGATGTTAACACTTGCATTTTTTTTATAGATAGTTTTTTAGCACAGGAATATTATTTGTAGCATGACTACACTTGTATTCAAGCAATACAACTTATAAACACCAGAGGTAGACTTCATGCCATTATATGGCAACTTTCACTTTTTCAAAAATAACTCTTACCTTGGTCCACAAAGAGTGAAGCTAAGGGAACTCCCTTCTGATTTTTCATTAAAAGAGTTGACCAAGGGTTGCTGCCATCTGAAAGGGGTCTTATTCTGAAATAACAATAGTTATTTTGATATTACATAGGATATGATGCTTATATACACTTTGACAGAAAATTAGTAAAACATTTTTCTTTTTTAACTATAAACATGTAGTATCTAACTTGAAAGCAGCAAAGCTTTCCAAAGGTTAAAAAAAAAAATGTATTTAATAGCACAGAGTCATATGATTATAAATTGATACATGCTTTATATCAGATATAAGAAGAAAATTTCAGGTCTAAAAAGAAAGCAAACGAAAAATGGGTCTTGACTACCTATTGAAGGACCAAAGTTAGTGAAAACCTGGACAACAGTTTCACTGTGCCAAAGAAACGATGTCAATATCGGAAATCTATTAAACATAGTGACTTTAAAGCAAACAAAAATATCGTAAAGCCAGTTTCAATAGATGGTCTGGAACCAACTACCGACACAGGTAAATCAGTGGATATCCCTACCACGGAAAAAAAAAAAAAAAGCACGTTATAAATAATTATATATACTAGAAGGGACAAGAAAAAGGATCTCTTGCTTCAGAAAAACTGTTAATCTCCAGTTTTGAGCAATCAGAAAAAATAATCTGAAAGTGAAGGTGTCCAACTGATTTTTAGAACCCTTTCACCTCACCCTGCGTTTGTCAGTGTAACTGATGTTGCTTCTGTGAATTGTGCTTCACATATGGAAAGTCAGTCAGTCTTATTTAATCATACTGGAAGTGCCCACTGAGGGCAATGCTTGCAGTTCCTCAAGTCAATCTGAGGAAGGGCAAGAAAGATAAGACAGGCCATGGATGTCTGGTATGCATTAGTAGCTCAGCATCCCAGTTTGTCTCAAGGTTCAAAAAACAGAGATAAAAGGTAATAGATAAGAGTCACTAAAACCTTAAGATGAGTAAGCATTTTACTCTCAAGTCTATGTGGGTTAGCTACACTTTATTAATGTAATTCCTAAATTAATTAAAAGGTAGGACTGAGTTTTAGTTGTAACTAGAGACTTCAGAACTTCTCTCATTCACTACTTATGTTAGTGATTGAGTTACCATGAAGACTTAGTATTATCAAACAAACAAAATGTAGTAGACATACTTGTCCTTACAATCTGCACGATCCTTTGTTTGAACTGAACTTGGTCCCCATGTACAACCTCTCTTTTTAAAACTTCTCTTCACATCTTCAAACTCTTCTTGGTGATAAGTTGTGCTCCTTCCCCAAGTTCTGTTGCTTTCATCTGAAGTTACTAGAGATTGGATTTAAAAACACAAAAAATCCACACATAAATAATATTGCTAAAAATAAAATAGTTTGACAGAACATAATATTTTCTCCACTGCAAAACCATTTTGACACAGAAACACAACGTGGAGTAGACAAAATTTGAGATTCTTTTTTCTTTTACAAAAACTACCACACAAACTGCATTGATCCAAAACAATGAGCAAGCAAGAAAAATCACTTATCAGCTGACAAGAGACCCAGATTAAAGAAAAAGCAGCAAAACAATACTATTTTCCATGCTTCCTTTAACTGACAACCTTATATTTAGGTAATTTGGACAAGTGAGTGAGACTGAGCACTTAAATTCCAATGAAGAAAATATATGCTGTGGAACAACTGGTAACAAATGAAACAATATTCCAATTGTTACAACAATTAATGTTTTCTTTCACACAACACCAAAACAAAGTATACTTTTAAAGTGTTTAACCTTCATTAAATGCTTAGTCTGTCACTGTCTCAACTGTTAAATTAAACAGAACCAGCACCTTCGAAACATAACATAATGAAATCTTGCCTTTTTTCATAACCTCACTGGGAAGTTCATATTCACTTGTGATATCTACATGTTGCTGGTACACATATACACTGTTTCTTCGGCCATTAGTTGTGTGAGTATCTGTTTTGGGAATCACTGAGGAAAAATTAAGAGAACGCAGCAGAAATCTTAGTCGAGCTGATTTCAAAACCAGAACCATTTCCCTTATATTATTATCTTTGGGTCATAAATCCCAGATATAAAAAGGCATCAAGCATCTTTCGACAGAGGGTTTTCACAGTAGGGCTTTCAGGATCCTCTTTGTAGGACCAGATGCAGGCAAGTAGATTTTCGTATATGACTGACTAACTGGAAGAGTAACTTGCTATCCACGTAGCATGCTTACAGCTATAATGGAGAGCCCTAAAAGAAAAATGACTTAGGCAGTTATAACAGCATGAAAAATGAGGTGGCATTTACATGCCCATGGTTCTGCCACTCCTGCACTGCACAGCACTCTCCTCCTGCCTCACCGTACACCTTCTCGCCAGCACAGCTTCCTCTAGTAATACAGCACTACTTGCCTTCTTTACACTCCCATTTTCAGCCATGTTCCGGGACTTAAGGAATATTCCTCCTCCCTTTAAAATATCTTTCAAAATCAGATAGTTTTGTTTTAATAACCAGATTTACAATTAACTAGATTTTTATTTTAACTTAAAATTAACTTCTAGATTGAGAAGCTAGTCTTGCTCATGACAAAGTGAAGCAATCAAGTGACCACTTGTTAGATACGCCTGCTCGAATCACCTGTATTTGAACAAGTCTTCTTGAAACAAAGACACTTTGAAGTTAAATCAAGATAAAGCATTATTGTGGGAAAAAGAATTTATTTTGCACAGGTGCAGATGGGTGTGGAAGCTAAATTGTTTCAGGTAGATACTCCTGAGAGATCTGATAAGCTTTTAGGCAAAGCCTAAGGATCCAAAGTCAGAAACAAAAGTGTACTACTTTCAAAGGAGAGCCTTTATGTTGCCCTGTATGTTCTAGTCCTACAAATACAAATGTCTGCTCAAATAAAAAAAAAAGAAAGAAAAATCCTGAGTGGCACTTAGCACACATGCAAGGAGTGGCACTGCTATAGCTTACATAAGGCTATGCATTTAAAAAAAACACCCTCAAGTTTTCAGAACCATGCCAATACCTGACACTTGCTTCGTTTTCAAGCATTTCCATACAGAGCAAGGAGAACCCAAGATGAAATGAGACAGTCTTGCTTATACGTAATTATGACATTTTACCAAGAAAAACTTTCCTTACCTTTCTGTAGAAAAAAAAAAAAAAAAAAAATCCACACAAAAAAAAAACCACCCAAAAAAAACCCCAAACAACTAAAAAGACCCACCCCACGGTTTGAGGTCAGGATATCATTATCAACAAAGATACTGTGTCAGCTAACTTCTGAAAAAGACTACATAATTTTCCTTCCTTCTCAAATTTTCATTAAGAAAGACATGGTTTGTTCACCTCTACCTTTTATCCACAATATAAGAGTAGTCATGGCCTTCGCCCAGGGAACTGTATCAGTTACAGTTTAAACAAATAACAAAGTTACTGCCAGAAAAGACATCACTTCTCCTTTAGACATTAATAATGAAAAGGATTTCATAAGACAGAGGTATTCCAAAGGAGATGAGAGACTTGGTTTCTATCCAAACTTTAAACAAAGTTTCAGGCTGGTTAAAAAGATGTTGATTATAATTATTAATAACAATAATAATAATAAATCTTTAAACCAGCCACAGAACAGTATACAGAAAACATCCCCATGCATTCCGATTTCCTCTCCTCCTTATTTACATCTGATAAAGCCAAATTGTGAAG
The DNA here is from genome assembly GCF_009769465.1 of Tauraco erythrolophus. Taxonomy (NCBI): domain Eukaryota; kingdom Metazoa; phylum Chordata; class Aves; order Musophagiformes; family Musophagidae; genus Tauraco; species Tauraco erythrolophus. The sequence continues at coordinate 86,901,745 of NC_141466.1, read as the reverse complement.
TAATTTCCTTCAGAGGTGACTACCCTTGCAAGAGAAGACAGTCACCATCCATAAGCAATCAGCTGGAACAGGTTCCACTGATTTCATAGAGAGAGAAACTTAAGGCATTCCACGCTGAATACGGATAATTAGACAATCTACTTTGCACAATAGATCAGTACAAATGCAAGCAGTGAATCCTGTAGGAATTGTTTTGTATCTCTACATATATCGTTCTGGAATATAAATGCAAGCTTCACTATAACAATATGATCATTTTTCTTCCACGTTCATGGTACCTCCACTACATAAGCATGAACACACCTTCCATTCTGTAATCAGCATACATGGAACAATGTAGACTACAAGCATACCCACAATCTTATTTTTGTTTCTTTCTCTTGTTTTCAAAAAAAAACTAAAGCAAGCTTTCATCCCTATTTTCTTCTCGTTTTGTATTTGCTTAAAACTTGCTTCTCTGACATAAGCAAGCTGGGTTGATGGCTGATTCTTTGGCTTTTCCATCTTACATGAGTCCCTTATTCCCTGAATCTTTTTTTTTATTTGATAGTCCATAACCTATTTCCTTTATCAACTCCATTACCTACTAAAAGCATGTTTTTCATCTTACATGGGTTCTAAACATGATGCTTTTGCCATTATGAATTTTGATTCTTCACTGTTTTATCTCAGTCAGTTCACAAATGAGTTCCTGAAGTTATTAAGGAAAGATATGATTTAAAGCACTCGTAATCATTTTGAGTTACTGAAAATTAGTTAGCATTTTAGCAAGATTATCTCTCCCATCAAAGAGCAAGTTGCAAATGTTAGAACAAGTTAAGGGACCTGGAAAACACACAGAAATCTCTCTGGAATCTAATACTATCACCAGTGTTTCAGTGAGCACACGGAACAAACAGTCTTATTGACCGAATGAACAAATAGAAATGGTGGAGACTTACATTGTATAGCTCGAAGACGAGGAATTATTGTGGGGCTACTTGATGGACTAGAGCTGTTACTGTTTAAACTCCTCCTCTTATCCAGATTGGGGGATGCCTGCACTGTTATTTTGTGCTGGAAATCTGTAAGAGTAAAATAAATCAGTTTTAATATTCTAAATAAAGAAATATTCAGGAGATTATACTGCTGTACTACTTAAAACAATTAAAGCTATATAATAAACCAGACTTGATAGTGTAAAAGATGTTCATATCAAAAATACTGACAAACTATCTCTTAATGTAATAATTTAGATATTGAGTCAAACAGGCAGGATTTCACACCTTCACAGGCACTATATGATAGGTTCCCAGTAACATCAACAAAAGCAAACCCAAACTGAGACACATCCACATCACAAGCTGTTACTCAATCTTGTTGGTTGTCACAAAAGGAAAGAAAAATCTCAACATTTCATCTCAAATCACTCAATATTCATGGCAATCAGTTTTGCCTTATTTTTTTTAAACATGTAATTCATATACAACATAAAAAGTAGCACTAAAAAGTCACATCTATCAACGTGTCAGAAAAACAAGACCCTAAACTACAGAAGTACAAATATTTATAGCAATGTACTTAAAAAAAGAACCCAACAAAAATTGGCAAGCAGGAAAAAATTTATGAAATAAAATTTGACAATATGCCCCTCTCTACTGCCCATCACCAATGCAATTAGATTGTACGCTATTCTTACAACAGAGTTGTCTCAAGGACAAGTTCATCTGGATGATTCTTGAAAACAAAGAGCTAAGTAGTATTCTGAATAAAACTTTATTTTATCACTTTTTCAAGTTAAATATGAGCAGAACTGGAAACAAGGAACTAAATATTTAGTTTAAGTTTGTGATCCAGCATAAACCAACCTAACATGTTTGTCTGGGAGGCTGTAGTGTAATTTTTATTTCATTTACTGTTGTTAATATTTTTAAAGTAAGGAAAAATAAGCTTATTTCACCAGTGCTGAAATAGTACTCTAAATGTTATTGCCCTCTTTTCTCTTTCCAAATACCAGACAGCTACGGTTTGGTCAGACTTGTTAGTGTGGCATTAAGTTCCTACTGCGTCAGTAATAAACTGACAGACTTGACCTGAAAGTCACTGAGAGGAAGTCCATTAGCATCAGGATGCTGGTACCACTTTTGAAGGCTTTCCAGCCATTGGCATACCCTTGAGTTTCCGTAGTGCCATCTCGTGGTAACATTAAAAAGGCACCACTAAACCAGTCCCCGATGCTGAAAAAAAACTGACTCTCTACAAACACGTCTCCTTCGCAAAGGGCACGTTTTAATGTGTTCATGGGTGGAATTAAATGCTCTACCACGCAAATTATACCACGTTTGTATTGTGAAATAGTATCTGCTATTGCTATTACAGTGTTTTCTTGCAAGAAACAAGGCACCAAAGGTTGCAACTGCTGTGTTGTATTTGTGACTGCAATAAGCATGCAATTTGGACCTTCCACACCTGTACCTCCAGCCTTTATGAAGTGCTGTGTTTCTACTATGTATTTGCAAGTTTAGGGCAAACAGCACTAATATTTGATCATGTTGAAAAGTTCTGGGATGTGATAAAAAGGTATTTTTTTATCTGCACAAAAAGAATGATAGTAAAAATCTGAACTTCAAACCAGTCTTAAATCGTATGGCTCTCATGCTAGTAACCTTTCCCTCTAAATACAATGGACTTCTAGTTGTTCAGGTGAAAGATTCTTCCAGATGAAATGAGGACTACTCCACAAGAATATGATATGTGATAGTTGTTTTGTCTAGGGGAAAAAAAAAAAGAAAAGAGGGCTACACAATTTCTACTATATCCTTTTTCACTATTAGGGTAGAAGGACCTGGCAATGAATTAAAATAGTAGTCAATACTGAAACATTAACCATGGAACTGAAGCCTGAATATTTAATTGTAACATATATCGTGAACTTGAAAAAAATTGCAAACCTGAAGGTAAACTAATTCTGTGTCCATCTTTAAGTTTTAACCGGCTTCTTTTAAATTTGCCCTTCCTCTTCTTCACATTGGGTTTCTCTTGATTTAACTGGAATATCATGATATTCAGCTCACGCTCTAGTACATCAATCTCACGTTCTGCTAACTGTTGCTCACGGCGCTTAAGTAATTCTTCTTGAGATTTTTGCTGAAGAGCTGCTCTTGTCAACTCCTCTTCTCGTGATCGAAGCTCCTGAAGAAAAGATTCACACAAGTGAAACTAAGTAATAATCTGAAGTTTGTATTAAAGGGTATATAAAACGCATAGTAAGTTGTATTTCCTTATCTATTTTCGTGATGTACTATATACATGTAAGATGGACATACAACCTTCTGACAGGTCTCCCTTCTGCATAAACCCAGATTCTGTATCCAGATGCAATCAACAGATTTCCTGTTAACCATTTAACTGGAGTCACTTTACTTCAGATAGGTAAGCACTGGGGACAACACATCCAATAAAAGATTATCAGCTTACAGCCTAGCAGAAAATGTGCTCTAAGTATTTCACATCAGAGACTCTTTCACAGCATGAGGGCTGCTCTTAGATTGCTCCCATACACTAACAAAGTCAATGACCTGACAAACACACTAATGAATGTCATTACCTTAAATTTTCTAGCCTTTCCTGTTTTTCAGCCAGGTATTAAGTAGCAGTTTTCTATCTGGAAAAGCAATCAGTATTACACTGAAAGAGGATTAGTGTAATAGGATAAACCAAGTCATAAGACAGAAGACAGCTGTTTCTTAATTAAAATCTAGCAGATATCTGTACAACATCAAACTGCTACTAAGCACTGAATTACATCACATAGACTCTCCAACCATCAATCCCACAGGATAGTTTTTCTTTTCCCTTTATTGTTTCCTATTTTGGAGGAGGAAAAGCTTTAGTGAGGAAGCTAGTTAATTTTTTAGGGTAAATGAATCCCCAACAGCTGTAAACCTACCATCTTAAAATTATCTTAACCTTCAGCTTCTAAAATCTGTTAAAATATATCTGAAATTTATGTAGACCTCCCTTCATAGGAGGGCCTGTATTGAAAAGGTAGACAGTCTTAGAAAAAGTAATAGTGCTTCCTCACTGAGAGATTAAGTATTTACTCTTTTCAAAATAAACTAATTAAAAACAGACTTAACTGCAATTAGTTATGCAATGTTTTTACACCACTCTACAATTAAAACACCCATTGTAAGGAAGCTAGGAAAAAATTCCATATTTAAGTTGCTCAAGAACGTTTGTCAAAAGAAGATTGCAATCTTCTCTTGGAGTGGGCGTCACCGTCGCTCATTTACAGCAAGCCCTTGAGGAAATTCCTCCAGCTACAGAAGTTCCCCTTTTACAGGGCATGAGACTCCATGCAAGGTTTTTTTCTGTCTGTTTTTTTTATTATTATATGAAAATACTTTATAGACATTACTTTCTCCCTAGTACCTGTCAGTAAAACTGATAATGTACCAAATTCAATAAGCCTGCACACATTAAAAACTTGTCTAAATCAAAGTTACATGCTTTCATTCTTAAACAGGCTTAGCTAATTAAGGCAGATGCCTTTGGAGATGCATTTATTTTGGCATATGAGAAGTAAACTTCATTTTATCTTTTCCCCTCCCTAATTAAGCTTAACTCACTTTTACACCAAAAATATGACTCTTCTCCCAAAGCTTTGCACGGAGTTATTTAATCCTAAACTTGATTTAGTCAGATTTTTCTTCAATAAGATATCTCATACCAGACTTAATGCCTCCAGAAAATGAAAAAATAAACAAAAACCTGAATGGGAATGCCTGTTACAATTGCTACCAGAGTAAAAACGGGACAATGGTTGGTTGAGCAGTTGCTGGAGAGGTAAGAGGTAGAAAAAAAGAGTTATGTGCTATGGCAGGTTGTGGCAAGTAAATATAGTGGCTGGTGACCCCACGTCAAGTAAAAAGGAAAGTGTCTGGTCTCTGTAGAGAGACTACAACCCATCTGGAAAGGAAGAGATCAGACAGCTAGAGGCCCATGGTCCTGGATGCCCACTGCAGGCAGGGCGGAGACTACACAGGCAATCATAGAATCATAGAATGGTTAGGGTTGGAAGGGACCTTAAAGATCATCTAGTTCCAACCCCCCTGCCATAGGCAGGGAAATCCTCCACTACACCAGGTTGCCCAAAGCCTCATCTAACCCGGCCTTGAACACTTCCAGGGATGGGGCGTCCACAACTTCTCTGGGCAACCTGTTCCACTGCCTCACCACCCTCAACGTAAAAAATTTCTTCCTTATATCTAATCTAAATCTCCCCTCTTTCAGTTTAAATCCATTGCCCCTTGTCCTATCACTACACGCCCTTGTAAAAAGTCCCTTACAGTTCTGTGAACAGGAACAGAAGAGGGAAAAGCAGAGGGTGGAGAAAAAGGCAGATAGGAAGTACATAAGATTATTATTGATGATACTACAATCTTAGTGGTGATCAATAAATTATGATACAACAAATGTTGTTATCACAGTAGATCTGTAGTGTCACATCCATCGCTAGTCAATAGTCCACAGACATTTGTAATGCTTGGTAAGAAGCAGTGAGGGACAAAGGCTACTGACAGTGACATGCGAGACGAGTTTATGTTTTGCTTTTGTCAAAGTTACATGACTATGTCTTTTATAAAGATTTCTTTGCAAGTCACCGCATCTTAATTGTCTTCCTCCTCATTTTATTATCCCTTTATGAAAAAAAACAACAAATACACACTGGGCAATAATTATCCTGGCAAGAAAGACCTGCAAAGGAGGAATCGGTTTCTACTAGAAGCATTTGTAACAGGGACTTAAGAGGACACCTGGCCCGTTCTAACTGTGATCTTTATCAAGTTGTCTAAAGGAAAATATGAACCTCAAGGTGACTAAAAACTAGTTGAAGTAACTAAAAAAGAGGGCAAAGAGAATCAACAGTGAGTGTTCATTTAGCACAAACATATGATACAAGAATATGGAAAGAAGATCAGTAACAATAATCTGGACAATAAACAAGAGAAACTGGATTTACTGATTCATGAGCACGAGTTCGACCTAATTGATCTTATTAATATCTGTCAAGAAGATTTCCAAAACTGCAGCACTGAAAGAGATCAATATTATCAGTCTGTTCAGGAAGGAGAGAGATAAAAAGCACTATTCCATTTTTTGAAAAGAAGCCACGTGATACAGTCATATAACAGGATGAAAAGCTTTTCACTCCCACAACTGAGGAGAATGTTCATCAAGCAGCTGAAAATTTGCAGTGGTTGAAAGATCAGCTAAGGGGTAAATAAACTCTGGTTTGTTTGTTAAGTGATGCATTCAAACATCCAAGAAAAAAATAACATGTTTTTTAAAAAAAAGCCTATGTGGCACATTTACAGATCTACAACCTGTCTTCTTTGGGGAGACAGGTGTGGGTATGTTTCTTTTTCAACTGCCTGCACTTCTTGAATAAGCCATTCATATGATAACCCTCACTTACTACAATAACATTATGCTTCCTGTCAAACTCAACATTTCACTTCAACTGAAATACATCTAGCTACAGTTTCAGCATACAGATGTGTTTATTGTTTTTGTTAAGAAAGGGAAAAAGCAACATTGTCTGAAAATTGAGAAAAACAGTATTCAAAACCTTTTTTCTAAAGTAAGTTTGCTGCAAGACAGTTACAGGGTTATCCTGAAATACTATCCAGAAACACATTAATGGAATTTAAGAATAATAAATCCACCAACAAGAACAGGCAACTTAAATGAATAATGTTTTAATGAGAGAGTAAATCCTCTCTTCCAAGTAGTTTATTCTCTCAATCGTATCTCCACTACTAAATCAGGTTTCTAGTATTGTATTGGTAAGCCATAATTCAAATGTTCAAAACTGCTGTATCATATAAATGCACATACACACATACCCTTCTTTCACTGCCACGCAGTTGGAAAAATAAACTTACTTTTTCCTTGGTCCTCAATTCATTGAATATCTGCTGAATTTCCAATTTCCAGTCATCTTGCATGGAATGGAAAGACTCTTGAGGCATTTCAGTCATAACTGCCCCTTCAATGGCAGTAAGCTGTTCAAGAATTAAGGCAAACGATGGTCGGATATGAGGGTCCTGCTCCCAGCACTCTAGAATTTATCAAAGTCCCATCAGTTTTTAATAATACATAGAACTTATTGAAGAACTACATGAATTACAAGTTACTTGCTACTGTACTTCAAGTTCTAACGTGCTCCCTTTATCTGAAAGGCTTCTCTAGTTCCTTTTCCATTTACAGAAGTGACATTTATCTACCAGTACTCAGAGGACTGTTTTTGTATTAATAGTCTTTTTTTTTTTTTCATCTCTATCTTTAGGATTTGACATAGCAAAACTAGCATTACTGCACAGAAGGGATACATAAATAAGGTAAAGAAACTCATTAAACACAAAGAAATAGCCATTAGCAAGCAATGTCTGTTTCTCTCTAAAGTATTTCCAAAACATGGTTTACACTCAGGAAGAAATAACGAGGAAAAAACGGTATTTGCTATTCTTCCCCTTGGGATCTTAATCTTGATCTTGTACTGTTCTGTAGTATATCCTGTATACAAAAATTAATGCAATTTGAGTGTAAAAGGAACTCAGTAAAACCAGAACAAAAAGTGTACTGTGCCACTGTTGAAGAATATGCGATACACTGTAATACTTCACCTCCTCAGAAACACATTCAACTGTCTGCAACACCAAATTGCTGTGTAAAGAAAACCAAAACACTTTGTATGCTGCACATTATCAAATTAAGTGTTTAATAGTCATGGAGTTGCAAAATACAGGCAAAGACACATACCCCCAGTATATAACTATTTAAATACATAGGAAGAAAAACATAGATACCTTTCATTAGTTTTGCAAATGGTTCAGGGCAGGTGGATGGAATGGGCAAAGTAAGCTTATTGACAGCAACGCCGTAAGCCACAGCAAGGCCATCAATGCCACGGTACGGAACTTCTCCTGTAAGCAGTTCCCACAGCAACACTCCATAACTACAAAAGGCAATTTTTTTTAACAGTTATTTTCTGAATACTGACACTTTGTTTACTCAAGAACAAACAAGAATCTGTCCAACCATGCAGTGAAATTCACGAGGACTTCCCATGTCAAAGGTGAATGTCTAAGAGTCAGCTCTACTTTAGTCATCTTGCACCTTTCCACCAGTAGTGATTAACCAAACTGGATGTCACTCTAAGACTGGGTCACACTCCTATTCAAAACATAGCCTGAAGCCACTTTTTTAGAAATTGCTAATATCACGTAAATCTCACAATCAGAAGTCTGAAGGACAGGAAACCAAGCAACCTTTCCTGACCAAAAAAACAAACAAAAACAACAGAAAAAGAAAACCTCAGAAGAGCATTCGGGCCATTCCTCTTCCCAAACATTTTGCAACAATTTATCTAGATGTACGTGCTAATTTTTTAAAAAAATAATAGTAATAAAAAACACCAGAAAAGCCCCAGTTTTGTTTGGCAGTTTACCTTTCTAATCTCGTGTGTTATATAAAGGTCTGTTAACTTTTCACTTCCCACAGAGGACACAGGAAAATTGAGAAATGATTACACACACACACAACTAATTTCTTCATACTAGAAAAAAAATCAGCCCAAACAAAACAGTGTCTTCCATGGAAAGTGGTGGCATAAAGAGATTTTTTCTCAGTATCAGGTACAGAAATTAAGAATCATAGTAACTCCTATTGAAGCAACATTAATCATAAGAATTTTTCTTATGCTCTCCACTCTAGAAGAGCTGAGTGTTACTTTTACCTTCTTTGGGACTGTATGTCCAACATACAGCCCCTACAAAGGGCAGGGACAACACGCTCACTGCTCTTGCTCTAGAGTTCCTATTTCACCACCACTGAAAAAAATTCTGTCGTTTCTGTTGAAGTAGGAACTATTCCTTTTAGAACATAAGCCTAAAGTGTACTTTATGACTGAGTTTGTTTTCTTTTTCCCCCCACTTCTCTTCCTACGAGTGAACCACTATGTGTAGAACTAGAATACAAAGGACAACGTAGTGCTGCTTTTGAATAGTAAAGTGAGCAGGCAAAGGGGAAAAAAAAGGTATTGCACTTGCCCTTTTTCTCCAGGTGTGTGAAGAAACTACCTGCAAGTTTTGCAGGACTGGACTGAACTCTCCTACATGAGGAGAAATCCATCCAGCACAGGAGACGTAAGGGCTCTGTACCCCTAAGTACTAGAAATATTACTCAAGTACAGCAGATGTGACAGGGATAAGAACACACTATTAAAGGTTTTCTATCATTCTCTCCTTAACGAGAAAGTCATTCAACATTATACAGGACCTTACAACATCACTATGCAATATAAGCACGAATAGCAGCGGTGTTTTGTTTATCTATGTTCTGTATATCTAAGAAGTTGCGCCTATCAAAAATCTAAGAAAACTAACAAATTTATAGTGCTAACAGTTAATCAAAAGCTGAGGAATACACTCTATTCCCCAAAAAAAAGAAAACAGAATAAAAAGAGAAGTCCTGAGCCTCTTAATTTTCTCCCAACTTTTCCAGTCTAATCTCTGCACTTGGTTGTATACTTGAAGAAGGATAAAAAAAAAAAAAAGAATTCCAATTTTCTTTTTAAATCAGTGGTACTTCTGACAGTAATGAGTACAACACTTCCTGCAGTACATAGACATTTTATGTGTGATGGAGGAATTCTACTGAACTGCATCTCATCTGTCTGCTTAGAGAAAGTGTAAAAATAGCATCATGCTCTCTCAGCAGGCATAGACTGCTCTTAATTCAAGGAATTCCCCTGTTCAGATGATTCTATACACATTTTAGCATGAACTCTGAAGTTAAGCAGAACAATAAATTTAACTAGAGAGAAATAATCTTTTACGAAATATTTCCTTTACGAAATATTCTTTTACGAAAAGTTATGTGACACTATTAGCTTTCGTATATTTCTAGTTCAAGCTTTTAACCCAAAGTAGTTCTCAAGAGTGCCAAGAGGGTGGTTGTAAAACTTTAAGCAGATCAACACAGCAATAGCCTGAAAGTGTCTCTTTTCATGAAATCAGTTTTAATATCAAGCACCAAGAGCCAGCGCTGTGGGGGGAAAACAGTGGGGAGAAACCCTAAAGATATTCCAGTCCTGCCATGCTGGAGTTTTTGAGAGGTACTAATCTATCATTATCTAGGACAACAACTACTTATTAAGTCTCTCAACTACAGAAGTAGATACTTTGTGCATTAAATTTCACCAGCCCACGTACAGCTGTCCTAAGCATACAGTCAGAACTTCTAAGAAATAGCTTTTTTTAAAAAGAACAAAAGCCTTTTTCTTTTCCATCTTCAGCAAAAAGTCAAAAATACAGGCATAATATGCTTGAATTATACTTTTTAAAACCACAAAAACTAATACACTTTCAAAAAGACATCCTTTTAAGTATCCGTGTTATTAAAAATTATTCTCCTGCCAGTAAATGTCATTTAAGCCTTACTATATCTCATTCCAGCAATAACTTGCTGGTTTTACATGTTCTAAAAGCTGATCAAAATGAAGGTAATTAAAGCTCTCACAGTTTATTTTACTCCACAATCCATCTTCTAAAGCAGAGATTACTAAGCATTGCTACATGAATCACTTCAAAATTACATGAATGTGCCAGCCAAAAGCAGCTGCTAATTCTGCTGTACAGTAAGTGCTCCCTAGCTTTGCCCAGAGCTTGTACAACGGAGGCACGTGTTACTGTAAAGACCCCTGCTGAGGCACACCACCAGCACTTCGAAGTCTGTGGGCATATTTGCACTTTCAGGCTTCATACACAAAACCAAGACTGACATACCACCAGAAAACATGTGATGATCGATGGAAGGGTAGGGCTGAAAGAGCGGAATTCTTCTTTGGGAATTTGGAAGCATATGCCAAAGAATAACACAAGCAGTAGTTATAACTCTGGTTTGTATATAGATGCAGGGCCTGGAAAGCACCAGTTCTGCTATCTATAATGACACCTGAGAACATGCAGCCTGGGAGCCTCTGCATGAAAATACTCCCCTCAACATTTCCAAGCACTGACTGACTCTGGAAGACTAGCTGCAAGTGTGAGTATACTTAAGCAGTCTCAACTACTCTTTTTTTTTTTTTTTTTAAACAAAAAAGAGGTCTGTGGACTTCTTTTGGCAACTCAATACTCAGTATGTGTAACCTAAGTTTAGAACTTTCTTGACATATACTGTGTTCTTATCTTAGCGAGACCCATACTTAAAATCGTAACTTGAATGCTTTTTAAAACAAAAACCACTCCCATAACCAGGGTATTCTTCATTTGCTTTTCTTTTAAAGAAAGAGGAAAGACAAGCAACAGAATAGATCAAGGTGCAGTAAGCAGAAAATCTTCAGGAGCCAAGGAGGTCTAAACTATACTGTACAACACAGCCTTTCTACTTAAAAACCTCTCCTGTTAGACGTCCATCATTGAGCTAAATACTTACATTTTTACAAGAGAGGCGTGCAGGAGAGAAGGCGAAGAAGAGAAATACTGTAGGTTCCAAAAATGTAAACTAATGTTGCAGCAGAATATAAAATAATTGCACCAAAGCATACCCCCTCAGATACCTAAAATCACAGCAACAAGACTGGACAGGACCTGTAATTAAGCATGGAATACAGCTGATTAGGGAAACGCCTACATCCAACCTCCACCCCGCAAAAGAAAAAAAAAAATAAAGAAAAAAGGAAGAAAGAATGGGGAAAAAAAGAATGAAGCCAAAGATGTTTCTCAACTGGGCATCAACTCAGACTGATGTAAACAAAATGCTGAAAATCAGTTCCAGAAACAAGACAAATGGGTGTCACAAAACAGTAGTGCCGATATAAAGTAACTCTGAGAATACCAAAAGTATTACTTCATGCTGTAGAATATCAGGCATCTAAGCAAAATAGGACCCTATTTAAGAATTATACAACACAGAACATGCATAAGAAGGCATGAGAGAACAGATTAAAGTCCTCCCCTCCTTCCCCAAATAGCTACCTTGGATCCTTCAGAGAGAAAACATTTCAAAAAGAAAGGAAATGTAGACTTTTCAGGGTGAGGCACAGCAGCTTTTAGAGCCTATTGTGCAATTACTGCTTTTCCCCACTCACAAAACAGAACTAAATTAAAACTAAAGTTTTAATTACCTTTCTACAACACATGTATCCCAGACTACACGACTCAAAAATGTCATCAGTATTGAGAGCCATATTATTTATATGATCCACAATAATGTCTTTAACAAGAAATTCACAAATTTAACACAGGGATTTCCCCACCTTCAAAACTAGAGAGCAAGTTAAAACAATTTTGTGTTGAACACACTCTCCTCACTCCAGCTACTGGAAGCTTAGATCTGATCTTCACTTTTACATATGATGACATTCTAGATTCCTAAAAAACAGCACTAATTTAAGATAACCTTTGACAACGTTATGGTTTACAGCTTATTTTGATTTATCAGACATATAAAGTAATAACTGGCTGGTCTCATTTCTTTATGATCGATGAGACTTTTCAGACATCTGATATAAAGTAAACATATCAATGAGATCAATCATATGTTAATGAATCAATAGCATATGGCTGAATCATAGAATGGTTTGGGTTTGAAGGGAACTTAAAAGATCATCTAGTTCCAACCCCCTGCCACAGACAACATGTTCCAGTGTCTCATCACCCTCATATAAGGAAGAAATTCTTCCTTATATCTAATCTCAATCTACCCTTTCAAGTTTATATTAAGACTCCAGATAAAATACTTAGGTATTTTAACCAACAGATATTTTAAAGGCTTCTCTTAATGAGATTTTGCTTTCTTAACCAAAAAAGTTTTCCCGTTTTCCTATTATTTTCTCCCCTCCCTTCCCCAATTTGTAAGTCATGAATAACTAAAGGTAGATAAACTGAACTAGACTCTGAGAAATAAACATGCTTCTTAGAACAGCTACACTTGCCATATGCTGAGAAAATAACCTAGGAAATCACAAAACAAATCCAAACAAAAATTCATTCAAAAACCTCAACATAGTTCTACTGAACACGGTCTTCAGCAGACAAAGGTCTTACCTCCAGATATCACTTCCTTTTGAAAACATGGAGGACTTGATAACTTCTGGAGCCATCCAGGCATAAGTCCCTGCTGCACTCATTTTGGTTGTTCTATGCCACTCTCTAGCCAGACCAAAGTCTGTAATCTTCAGAGTTTTATTGCAAATGTCATCATGTTCCATCTTCTCTAGCAACAAAACTGCAAGAGATTTGAGTTTGTAAATTAATGCAATGGGAAACAAATAAAAATATCCAGTCCTGTTATTAATCTCATACAACTTGTACCCCACAGATAATTGTATACTTTAAACATTGTGAAAATATTATTGCCATTTGTATAAACACGAAAAAAGTTTTTGATAATTCTAAGCTATAAAAGCGAGAAATACCTACAGTGTCATGAGTTCTTTATGCAACGATGTGAGTAGATATTAAACTAGCACAAGAAATCCACTGTAAAGAGATGTAAAGTAAAGCACCTAAGTTTAAGGAAGCCCAGAATCCTAACATCCCACAGATGATGACAGGCTGTGAAAACAGTATTCACTTCGGAACGAGATTCTGAAGTAATAAAAATACCAGCAGTAGTAAAACAAGAACAAATGTTAAGAATTCTTATAAAAGACTTAGAAAAAAGTGGGACACGTTATGTCACTGTTTAAAATCCATCCTTAATACTGCACCCAATCCTGGCTCCTACTCATCTCAAAAAGTATGTAACAGAACTGAAAGAGGCACAGAGAAGGACACAACCAGGGTGCTCAAAACAGCATATCGACGGCTTCAAGGAATGGTTAATAGACAAGGAGTCTTCCCCCAGGAAAAGATACATCTGAGGACAGAATCTATAACACCATCTATGGAATGAAGAAAGCTATTGGTAACAATTTTTCACAGTTTCTCAACACAAGAAACGGACATCATTGAGCAAAATTAACAGATAAGAATCAAACACGTGGCAGTCGTTCACACAACACAGGTAGGTGAACTTTGGAGTTCTTGGCACAGTATGTGAATACTATTATTTTACACAGATTTAAAAAGCACCTACACAAATTCACAGAAGACAACTTACAAAGAGCATTTATATCAAAAAAGTGGGTTTAAGTTCAACAAATCCCTGGGCCACAAATCAGTAAGGGTTGGGAGGCGACATACCAGGAGAGTTAGCTTGCCTTGGTAGTCCCCAACTGGCAACAGGACACTGGACTTGGACCAAATCCATCTTATATTATATTCACTGCACATTCATGGATGCCAAAGACTAAATTATCTTTTTTTGCTCTTGCATCCTACAGTGTGTATTCAGCGTCTGACTTGTTTGTAACACAACAGTATTGGCAGAATCGTAATACACCTTCACAAAATAGCATTAAACGAAAAGAGAACTGGGTTATTGTGTTAGAGCCCACAAGGAGAAAGACAAAGGATGCAAAGGAATCATTATTAACACAGCATAATTTTAATTCTATATTCATTTCCTCTGTCGCTGTCTGTGGTAGTAAATGCTAGCTTTAACTTTCTGTTAAAATGATCTCCTGGGACAAAGGTCGAAGGTTAAACTACAAATAAGAAGAATCATAAACACATGTGTTTTCCAATTATATATATGGTCACAGTACAGAGAACCTATCAATAAAAAGGCAGATGAAGAATTAATTACCTTCCCTTACGGAGGAAAAACTGACAACCTTGCCTTCGCAATTGCAAGCAATCATTTTTACTGGTACAGATTAGCTACGCTCTTACAAATATTTCAAAAATGACATCAAATCCAGATGAAAAAAAAAAAAGGGAACCCACATTCCATTTTCAGTAAGCTTCTTAACACAGAGGAGAAGTAGTGCAGACCAAAACAGCACAGATAAACCAAGAGCTCACCAGTCGGCACCACCGGAACAAGTGAAATTCATGCAAGAGTTTTTATACTTTTATACTTGAATCAAAGACCTATTGTTTGCTATTCCATTTCAAACACGTTCAGCAGAATTCCTGACATTCCTTGTTAGTCAATGTGACCGAAACCAAAAACAGTCAGTCTTGCAAAAGGTAATAACTGGCATGTGACCAAGTTTCATCCTACAAAGGGACAACGTTTCTTAGCAGTTCAAACTTCCCTTTCCGGCCGGTAGCCAGGAAAACAGCAGTCCTATATACAGATTACTTAGCAGCCGGGTAGTAAAAATGCTCAGCATAGCTGAGTCCTGCTCTATAAGTGCTTCCCTTGCGGTAGCCTAGCAACCTTTCCTATAGCATCCTTCTGGCACTTCCACAGCTTCCCAGCCCTTGCTGGGTGCTACCCTGTGAGAAGCCACTTTTACAATCTTGTACTCGCCCTCTGTTCACTCACCCTGACTTGTTTTGTTTTCAAATCCCTGAAACTGTCTTTTCAGATTCCAATACGCTTGCAATATTAAGTTGGGTAAGCGCCCCTTTAGCACTTTCTGCTAAATTAAATTTTAATTTAGGTTTAATTTTAATATTTTTCATAATTTTTATTTTCCACAAAGACTTCATACTTAGAGTAGTGCTTTCCTTCTGGCAAACACAGACAAAAAAAAATTCGAATTACAGAGCCCATTTGAAAATAAATTCAAACCTACCAAAAAATCTGAACTAGATTAGGAATGCAGAAGTGTAGGAAAATCCTATGTCCACCTCATTTATTTTCACATAAGCAAAACCAGAGACTGTGACTATTCCTGAACAATTCAACATCTAAGAGAACGAGACCAAGTTGGATGTCAGAAAACTACTTTGTCCAAGCTAACATAAAATGTCATCTTATACTGTTATTCAAATATTGCATGTACTACAGTCAGAAATAAACATTTGACTAAATGTTTTAAGGCCACACATTCTTCCTATCATTTATATCACTTCCAACTCAATTCTGAGTTTAGAACACCTCCCTTTGTGAGTCTACCTTTCTGCAATGAGACATAGAGGAAAGTAAATTTCTTAACAGCACAGTAGCAGAGGTTAAGGTTCCATATACCAGGCACTGCTTGAATATAAGAGACAGCACATGCCCAGAACCATTTACAGCTGGGGAAGAAAGAGAAGTTATTGCATGTTATTTTCAAGAATTTCATGAAATATAAATCAAAAGGTTGAAGACAAAAGTCAAAAAAATCCTGAAATCAGAGAGAGAAAAATGAACAATACAAATTCTATGTGGTAAAGTGGTATTGAAATTGGAAGATACGATGTCCTAAAAATTAAAGACACTACTGACAGTGCAGCAAGTGTACCTGAGGATTATAACAGCATCTGTAATGAAGATATCTCTATTTAACCATACAGACGAAAAAAACCTCACACTCACAAGCTAATGTAACTAAAAAGAACTTGAAAATCCAAGCATTACTCATCCTAGATCCCTGAAGGAAGTAGCTCATAGAATTATGAAATAATTTAGGTTGGAACGGACCTCAGGATGTCACACCCTCCCCTCAGAGCAGGATTAATGTTGTAAAAAGTGTAAATCTACTATCAAACATTTTTATGAATCTGTAAATTTATGGGACTCTATGACAGAATAAAAGTAAATATCTATATTCAAAACAACTATTATATTCACTCAACTACAGACATTAAGTTAACTTAAATGCCATGTTAGAATCGATTTTGAAGAAAACTAAGGACATCAAGGCATAGAAAAAGCAGCAAAATTATGGCAGAGTTATATTATAAATAGCTCATGTCACACTAATCATATTTTGTCACGACAGATGTTTTCTTAGAAAGGGATAAGGCAGCAGACCCGAGCAGATCTAAGTACCTTTTAGGAAGTTTAATCATATAGACAGAAAAAGAATTAATCAAAGAATTTCACACGGCAGTTCTATAAAGGAAAATCAGGATACAAGCTGTATAAAGTTATCAGGATGAAGAGGAATCATCACTGGTGTTCATTACAAAGCAAGTTTGTTTCACATGCTGATTTGCAATCAGTGTAAGAATACAAGGTGCACTTCAAGAACTGATTGCAAAGTCAGAAGATACTGCTCATTCTGAAGAAGACCAAATCATCGTACTAGAAAACATGCAAAGTTGGAAGGCATAAACCATAAAATCTACAGCTATAAAGTAGAGGTGGAAGAAGACAAGGCTGGCTATTCTGGCTAACAGAAGGAAAACCAAAACGGCAGCTATACATAGCTGTGCAAGTAGCTCATGCAATTCTAAAAAATTCTAAACTTTGACTAAAAAAAAGCCTTTTTTACTAGAAATGGGGAAGTATCAATAGAATTCTACGAAGTATAAGCCTCATACGAAACACTGGATGACTAGAATTGCACAGATGTGTTCAACAACAGGAACTTAAACTGGAGCAGAGGCAGAAAACAGAAGTAGGATCCTCTAATGTCTTTTATTTAGATAAAATCAGAAGAGCTTGTCCATTTTGCTAGGCTAAACAAAGGTTGAGAAAAATTATGAGAACAGAAATAAGCCATTATCTAGAAACAGGATGCAGATCTACAGCACTGGTGCTCTTACGAATAAAAACTCTCCTCGTTACCCTGGCTCATCTGTCTTACATGGATGCTCGTGATTAAACTCAGTTCTAGATCCGGAGCTACCAGGGTAGATGGAGAGGGAGTCATACCAGATTTCAAGATACTGCCTCTTCTCTCCCACCCCCCCGTTTTGGCCCTCATCTGCAGCATAAAGCAGAGCATAAAGCATCTGTTGCATAAAGCAACTTTACTCTTCAAAAAGTCACAAGAGCCAGCACATACTTCTGTCAAAAATGATCCTGAAATAGCAATGCCATCAATCTTTCTTGCTTTCTTTCTGCATTGTCAGTTACAGCTAGAGTCTTTTTCTGCTAATCTTATGGCACACTGCAAGTATTTTACAGTGTAATAGTATGCAGATAAGATGTTCTGCACACTTTTTAAAACTCAACCTACCACACAGTTGCCCAAGACCTGCTGAGTCAGCCAGCACTTCCCAAGTCCACGTTCCTCTAATTAAAACAGAACCAGCAACATCTCTCTGCGGAACCATTTCTGTTCCCATACAAGCTGTTCTTAGTCAGGAAAGGCACAGAATTTAGGCTTCAAAAGGAGGCAGAAGTCCCAGTAAAATCCCACTCAAATGCTACCCGTCCCCCCTCCTTTTCCTATGCCATTCCCTTTCCACTACTTCCGTTGCCAAACTCTCCCTTCTGGCAGTTAACATTTGCTTTGAGCTACTGAGAACAAAAGGTAAGAGATCAGCTGCAGCAGCTTAGGTTAGAGATACATAAAGTGGCAGTCCAGGTCTGGCCGGATCCGGATAAGAGCAGCCTTCTCTGCTTCATTCTCTCTTCTTGTGAGCTTAGGTTGAAATTTTATTGGGGAAAAAGAAAGATAAAATTAAGTAAGAGCCTGAATACGGACAGATAGGCTGTAACCACTCAAGAAACAGTAGAAAAGAGCACATTTAGACAAATCAGATTCCTGAGGTACATATCTGCTCTACCAAATTCAGATAGGTCCCGAACTACACCCTCAGTGCTACCTTCAGGACTAAGCTGGAAGTCTGGAGAGGAACTGAAAGCATTTTTCTAAATTGCAAGCATTTTGTTTAAAGCATCATTTTAAATAAAAGGCTCACATTCTTGCCTCAGCTTCTCTCTTTTTATTTCTTAAAATTAATGTAGCTTAAGAAACTGTATTTACAGCAAGCCTGAGGGAAGCCTGGACAGACCTTGTAGTTGGCAGCATACCCAGGAAACCTCTGCCTAGCACTAAGCTCTTCAATGCTACTCTTCAATGCAGGTTATTTCCTACACTCCTACTTTTCTTTTTGTTATTAAAAATTATAGATTAGATTTCTCCAACCTTATATATCTCTAAGTCCCCATTTAATACTATATTTCACTGGGTAAGTTTCTTGAAATCCAAAAGTCTTTGTGCACTTAAAATCAGTTTTATTCCATAAAGCATTCCAGCACTTTCAAGTGACCATTATCAGTTATTAGCCATTTAAACCAATTGAGTAAATAAGTCATCCTGAGACAAGCCAAGTCAAAGGACTGAACACCTTTTTAATAATTTAGATGTCCTGAATTCATTTTAATAGTTAAATTTTACAAACATCATCTTGAAATAGTGAGGCACTTTCTACCCCTCCTATTCTCTTTACACCTTCTACTATACCCTCTTTATATTTGCTATTTTGTTGCTACTAAAAATAAAGTGTTAAGCAACTACATTTTCTCAAGTTAGTTATTTGCCACCAACTGCTTCTTGCTACCTTATCCACAGTTTGCTAAATAGCTGACTATCATGGTTTTCACAAATATAACCTATTTAATAGCATAGCTATTTAAGTTACTATGAGTATAGCTAAGACTGCCTATGTGCCCAATGCATTTACCATCACTGATAAAGTCATTCTTGAAGAATACCCGAAAGAGAAGAAAGATGTTATACTATATACCTCTACTTGCAAACAGAGATTGTCCAGACAATGCTGCTACTGTCGTCTGCCCTCCCCGCACCCAGTCAGTTCCCCTTCTAACTGTTTGCAAGTGAATCCTGGTTCCTGTTAATTCACTAAATCAACATGCAACAAAACCAGCAGGGCAACCTTGAATCTTTACCTGGGAAGTAACAGGCAGAAGAAAAAAAACTTATTAAACGTTACATATCCAGTTAACAAAACACAGTATCCTGTCAATATTAAGAGACCCACCTCCATTATTTGGAACGGCTGTTTGGTTCCGATTGTAATTAGAAATTAATTAGAAATTAAAATTTCAACACTGCTTATAGAGGCCATGCCCAGTTTTAAACTGCAAATTAACTAGCACAGTGAAAACATTAAGCATTTAAACCACAAATTAACTATCAGAACATCTTCAATACATACAAAAGATGACACATTTGCCTATAGAGCACTGCTTCTTAAATACCTTTGCTTTTCTCCTACAAGTTCTCAGGATAACAACTGTTATCTCTGTAGCCAGTATGTGTCAGATTGCGATTATCTCACTAGATTAAGTTTGGAGATCAGCATCAGCAAGGGAATTTCATCCTTTAAACACTTGTTACATATGCAGAAAGCATTTCTCTACCTTTTATTACAGGGATATAGGGACACTGTGCTCCTTTATCAGCTACATCCCTTTACAGCAGGCATATAACCATTTCTTAATTTTTATACTAAATTGAAAGCAACTCTACGACAGTTTGTTCTTAAATGTATTTGTCTAAAAACACTTATCTTTAAAAAAAAAAAAAAAGAAAGAATCCTACCTCACAGGAGCCAAAATACATTAAAAAAGAGTCCTAAACAAAGTGTTCCCAACTGGAAAGCCAAAACAAGACAAGACTTGACACAAAAAGTCCTTGATAGCATGAATTGGCAAATACACACCAACCTCATAAGAAAAACATATCTCATAGTGGGACATCTGGGACAAGAAAACCACCAAAGCATGAGAATGACAGGGAGTCACCTGGCTGTCTGGAGGAAACTAGGAGAAAAGAAGAGACAGAAAGAGGGATGAGAGATTTCAACAGCTTTAACACACCTTGCATCACCATTTTTTGCTTCCCCTTCACTACTTTAATAACTATTATTAAAGCAACTTTAGGCAAATGGAAACTTGAGAGAAAGAAGCAGTTTTAACAAGTTATTGGCACAGGCTGCAGATGCTGCAAGTTACTTTACTGCCTGCCATTTGTGCTTCACTTGCTATTCAGATAGTTCTGCAATGCAAACCAGAAATTTCTATTGTGCTGTAAGAGGAAGTACCAGAGGACACAAGCGTTTATAATTAGACATTCAAATAATCATCATTTAAACAGTAAATCATCAGTAAATTCTGAAAAATGCAGGATTTGGATACTGCATCAGCAGAAAACCAAAAGCAGACTGTACATGAAACATTCTCAAGTTCTCTGTTTAATAAAATATTACGCTTCTTTCTCTATTTAAATGCTACATTTAAGAAAAGTTACCTCATTACAGCAATTCCTCCATAATTTTACAATTACATGGAAATCAGTCAACACTGAAACTTAGCTTTAAAACTCAAACCACTCAGTTATGCGGCATCTACCAGGAACTTCTCTACTTACTTGAAACACCAATTACTTTCTCTTAAGCTCTTTCTTCTTTGCTTGCTATTAGTTTTTAAAAGGTAGCTATGCAATAAAAACAGAGACCAAAATGCAGGTAGTTTAGAAAGAAATGCTAAGAATAGCTAGTAATAAGAATTAGGTAGTCAATCAGTCATTCCTAAGATAACCTTCTAGTTTCAGACTCTACAGAACAAAGTGGCTGTGTATCCATTCCTTAAAGAACAACCACCTGTGTTAAGAAATAGTGATCAATTTATTTTTTTAATGAACTTCTTCCTAGTCCTTCCTTTGCATGGCAAACTAAAGCTCTTATATTTAAACTGCAAAAGGATTCTTAGTCAATATATAATGCACCAGGTACAGTCCTCCAAGAGAAACTTTCAGAAAACTTATTAATTCCCTCCCTAACCCCACATTCAAGACCTGGCCATTCCCTTCAAAACAAAAGTATGTCAATACATGCCATACAACATAAAGAATTCACCAGGGCAACGCAGCTAAGGTTTATAATCTCAAGAATGGTATACAGGGGCAAGAGCTGACAGAGGTTACCTTCCTTCAGGTATTCAGTTAACTATGTTAACTTATCTATTGTTAGTCAAATCAATTTTTCAAGATTTAATTTAAAAACCAAGAATATTTCATTCAAATTTGTTTTGGATTTATAGTTGGGTTTTTTTTAAAGTAAATAGAACTTGACTTGATGCAATTTGATATTTCAAGCTAATGAGGAGACTACACGGCTTCTGAATACATGCAAGTATTTACATAGTTGGCATACTTTTCCCGATCATAACATGTTACACTCAGCAATTCATACTTCCTTGTCTCTCTATTTTTTGTGCTCTATATCAAGGTTCATTTGATGTGTTGAAATTAGAATATTTGATGCACAAAAAAAAAAAAATCACTTCAAAATTAAAGAAAGTTTAAAGTTTCATATACATATATAGGTACATCCATAAAAAATTAAAAACACATTCTAACTTTAAAAATGACTTACTAACCGACTGAAGTATCTGGGTGTAGGGTGATGTCACAACCAAGACCATAAGAGCTTGCTATCACTAAGATACTTATCTGAATCTCTTCTCCAGTCATAGTCCCTCATCCTCACAGCTTCCCCCCCCCCCCCGCATTGAGTCTAGCAACTGAGTAGTCTTGGGAGATTCAACTAGCCAGAGAGCTCAGCAGAAAATTGAGTCTGCAAATAAAACAGCTTTGAGTAGTTTTCTGTTGGATCCCTCAACTGATTTAACTCAGACCTACCTACCGACCGTGCAGGCAGAGATGAGTAGATTCCACTGACATGTGGGTGGGAGGGAGGGAAGCAGAATGGGTGGTCTGGAGATGGGTGGGGAAGCCTCACCACATAGCTAGCTGCAAAATGAAGCCACACATCACCTGCTGTAGTTAAGTGAGAAGTCAAGCAACATTTCAGAATTAATAGATCTAACACCTTTAAATCTAGTTTTAGTCAGAGATGAAAAGAGAGAATCCAGCTTTACTACATTTTTCCATTATAAAATCATCTTTGATAAAATTTACTATTGAAAAGAACTAGTTGAATAAACTGAAGACAAAATTTTCTCTGTCCCTTGGAAGAGGCCTACTGCTATGAATCCAAACAAACTGGTTGTAGATGCTTAGCCAAGTTTAGTGATTGAGTTCCCTCAGAACCTCATCAGTTAGCATGGAACTCCTTTAATATCATTTTTAAGAGGACTTTTAATAGTTTACACTCCATAAAGAATGCTGACTTAGGTTGTCAGTTTCCTTTATACAGAATATTTGAAAGTCTTATTGCTTTAAAACAATTTTTGCCAAACAAATTGTTTCAAAACAAAGCAGGGAAAAACAAACAAACAAACAAAAAAACCCAAAGACTGGATTTTTGAGCCCACTTCTTTTTTTTTAAATACAAAACTTAGGAGGAAAAAAAAATATATATTCTGTGGGGCAGCAAGATTCCTGCATTCCATCCTTGCACCTTCTTCAGCAGCTGAGGAATAGCTTCTCCAGACTGTGCATTTCCAAGAACTCTAATCTTTAACAGCAAAGGCAAAACACTTATTTTGAAATGAGAACTCTGCAAACTTGGCAGCTCTCTCTTTCTCTTGGGAGAAGAAAATGGAAGGGAAAACCTGCTCTTTTCACTCAATAATTAGTGTAACATTCAGTAATGAGTTAAAAAGTACTATTTTTCCTTTTTACTTAACACATGAGGCAATACACGCAATTAGTTTCAGGAAGAGCAGTGGCATCTAACCCTAATGTAAATCAAAAAACTGCCCAAACATTTAGAACTAAAATATAACTAGTTCCAAGGGTTAATTTGTCCCATAATGAGCCACAGGAATGAAGCAGTTACTCCTGCATTTTCAAGAGGGAGGGCCAGCTTATCAGCTCCAAGTTAATAGCACACCTGCCAAAACACAGATTTTAGTCACTATGCAGAGAACAAAGCATGATTACATAGCCAACACTGGCATGTCGAGGACTGATTTAACTGGAGCTATGACCCCACACACACACAAAAAAAAAAGGGTTAAACTTGGCAGGAAGCTCCAAGAAGGAAGAATACTTCTGCAGTGACATTATACAAATACTTAACTTTTCCATCTTACCATATATAACCCATGACTTGAAGATGCAGTAAGTGGGTCAAAATTTAAACATCCACTTACTCTCAGTTGCTGATCTGAGGTAAGCTCTCAGTAACATGGCCAAGCAAGATAAAAATGGTGAAACTAGTTTTAAACTGTCAATCCAGGAATGTACATTTCATAGAATCATAGAATGGTTAGGGTTGGAAGGGACCTCAAAGATCATCTAGTTTCAATCCCCCTGCCATGGGCAGGGAAACCCTCCACTACACCAGGTTGCCCAAAGCCTCATCCAACCTGGCCTTGAACACTTCCAGGGATGAGGCAGCCACAGCTTCTCTGGGCATCCTGTTCCAGTGCCTCACCACCCTCAGAGTGAAAAATTTCTTCCTTATATCTAATTTAAATCTACTCTCTTTCAGTTTAAAGCCATTACCCCTTGTCTTATCACTACATGCCCTTGTAAAAAGTCCCTCTCCAGCTTTCCTGTAGGCCCCCTTCAGGTACTGGAAGACTGCTATAAGATCTCCCCAGAGCCTTCTCTTCTCCAGGCTGAACAGCCCCCACTCTCAGCCTGTCTTCAGAGGAGAGGTGCTCCAGCCCTCGGATCATCTTCGTGGCCCTCCTCTGGACTCACTCCAGCAGCTCCATGTCCTTATTTATGAAACCATTTGGTTTTTTTGTATTGCTACTATAGACGGCCAAGTCATTTGGTATTTAATATATTTTATCTATATATACACTATGTTTATTTTTGTTGACTTCAATGCCATCATTTTACCTCTAACAAAAAAAAAAAACCAAACAACAAAACAAACAAACCCAAAGTTCAAAAATAATAATAAAAAAAATCTCTGCACTTTTTAGAAGCATTATTACTGAGGGTCATTGAGATTAATTTCAATGCTTTAAGAAATCATCAGAAATAAAAATTCAAGGACAGAAATCACCCATGCTGCAAACACTCCTTGCAAATGTTCATTGTACAAGGCCATCATGTTTCAGAACTTGAAACACTGAAGCATGTTTAGAAGAAAGTTTATACTTAGCGATAAGAAAACTTACAGATTGCAAACAAAAAGCCATTCTCTTCTAAGGTCAAAGAAACCATAAAACAGCATTCAACATTCAAATACAGATCAATGATGTGTTAACTCTCTATTCTTTCTTTTTAATAGAACTTTTAATATTTGGTAAGAAAGTCCAAAGGTACGCACTGTGCTTGCAGTTTCAACGTGGAAAAAAAATAAATCCATCTGTAACTCAAAACTCAGTTATATCTCAAATTTTTCTAATAGTAGGCTAACACTATCAATGGCCAAATCCCACTCCATTTTGCATTCTGTGTAAGTACAATACCTCATTTCATAAGTGTTATAGTCACAGCTAAACATATTTCTCACTGTTTAAGGGAATTAACAAAATTGTGTTTAAGTATTTTAACAGCTGATGTGAGGTGTTTATCTGCCTGTTTTGCCATTTATTTCTATGGAAAGGGGTTGCTCGCTCAGTGCCATTTTCAGAGAGAGGCAGGTCCCTGACCATACCCTTAGAGTATCAGCTTTAAAAAAAAAAAAAAAAATGGAGCCAGGTAATGCTTGAAGTCTTCTTTAATACACAAATATTACAAACACTAATCCAAAATCCTACACTTTAATTTATAATGCTGCCTCAAAACAGAACTCTTTTTCAGAAAAGAGTCAGCAAATGTAACATACAGGCTAGAACGTGACTCCTCACGAGGCCTTCAGAAACCTGCTAGGAAAGAGTCCAATGTGGAGCAGAAAAAAGAAAAAGCTTTCAACAGCTGTAAACCAGATCACTTGGTGTCTTACAATGAGAGAGAAAGAGAACAAAGACAGGCAGATGACAAAGACATGAAGAAATGAGTAAGATCCAGAAAAAGATCAAAGTAATATTATTCTTAAATTAATAATCCTACCTGTTAAAGATGCAAAGAGTCCCAACACCAAATAAGGAACAACTCTACAGTTGTCAGATGGACATAGTTAAGAAAACAGTAAAATTAAAGTTTGTGTTAAAAATTAGTTATAAATAGGGCTATTAAAAGTTCATGGGTTTTAAATGAATTATATTACATTTAGCCAGTGTTTCAGCCTCGAATCTTGTTTTCAGCATTAAGGACTATATGGAAATATACTTGAGCCTTGTTGACTTTGAGGGAATTTGTTAGAAATTAATGAGCACTTTTTTTCCACCTGTTAATGTCCAGACTTGAGATACAGAAAAACATCAAATGAGAGCAAATTGAGAAGACAGTAGATCGAGGTCAAACAAATGGCTATTGCAGTTAAGTCTTCATCTACAAATAACTGCTGCATGTTACTCTTCCTCTGGAAGCTTACAGACTGTAAAAACAAATATTGTGCTACAGAGTGGTAGTTCACAAAATTTCATTTGAAAGATATTGTATTAAAATCATTAAGTTCCTGAATATTAATTTTAAATGCTGAAACACATCCTTCAACCAGAAATTAGACTCTACAACATTTCACTGCTGGTTATTTCTACTGCAGATTGAGACAACCGCAGCAGTTACTCAAAATAATTTTCTTGAATTCCAGCATCCCTTTCCAAATACAAAACTTTTGCTTTGATGAACTGGAAAAAAGATACACTACAGCTCAAAGCTGCTAAGCGTTTGGTGCTCCCTCAGAATCCAACAGGCATTCAGGGTTTCTAAAAACCGTATCTACATATTCTGAGCATACATCAAATAATGAAACAAATTACTGGGAGCAATGTTTTACGAAACAAAGCACAACATTTCAAGTGATATAACTATATTAAAACAAAAAACTTATTAGAATTCAATGTCATGCTAACTTTTAGTAGACCATAACCTTCAAAAGAGATGCCGTTTCCCAAAGTGACAAAATTCTGCAATCCTACTACGGTTTGCATGAGGGTGGTTTGATTTTGGGTTTTGGTGGGGTTTTTTTAAGAATACTAAGTGGACAAAGTTATTAAAACTAGAGCTCCCTCCTGCTATACATTTCCAGATGCTTCAGGATGTATGACCAGTTCTTATGTTGCAACGCAGCAGCATTATCTTCGCAGCAAAGCACAAGGCAGGGCTACTGCCACTCATAGGGATGGGATAGGAAGCTGGTGTACCTGGAACAGTTTCTAGTATTACGCAATTTAAGTAATTAAGAATAGTGCAGAGCATTTAAGGGCCATGACTTCCTATATGAACACAGCATGGAAAACTACAGCATAAGAATTTAAAACTGCTAAATTACTTCTGGCCCACTATTTTATCTGATTGACACTAGTCAAAGTGATACCAAGTTCTCAGAGATATGGTTTCTATTGGTTTCACAAAAGTCAGCTGCCTTACAGAAGAGGAACTTCAGTTACTTCTGCCAGAAAAAAAAAAAAAAACACAACATTTCATTCCTCTCCAGATTTCAGAGAGGCCAGTCAGTAGGAGCTTAGCAGCTAGTCTGGATATACGAGCAGTTTCAAACCCATTACAGCATATGCGGCCTGCTATAGGAGGTGGCAGGAGTGAGCCAGTACTGGAGGTGGGCACCCTGGGACAGCCAGGCTTAGCCCAGCAGGGACACTGGGGATGTGGAAGGGAAGAGAAGAACAGAAGTTCAGCAAATGAGTGTGCCACGAGGAGGAGAGGGAGGTGCAGAACACACACCTGTAGAAAAATCAGGGTTTTTAGTTTCGTTACAGTGTAACATGCTGAGCAGTAATTGGCACAGTGCTCTTGACAGAAACAACTCCAAATTTCACTGCCATGAGAGGACATGTGGAACTTTATTTTCAGACAAAGTTAAGTTGAAGGTCAAATCTTCTGAAAAGCCATCTCTTCTCCCTCAAAACTACCAAAGACAATTGTAACGTAATTTCATTTTTCATTTTCTTGGTAACTGTACACTAGAAGATACTGAATTTTCAGCCATTTAGTAACACCTAAGCAATCCTTACAGCTCTACTAGTGATAGGAACAAGTCTTCCCTCTTCAAAACAGAGCCAAGAGACAAATTATGCACCCCAGTGATTTCAGAATAAATAAATTCAGTTCAGAAGATGGCAGATAGGCTTAACTCTAGTTTCTTTCTCTTCCTCTCCCCAAACAGCTAGCCTAAGGTTGCTAGGTGGAGAAGTTAGAGGGAAGGCAGTTTTTACGAGTTCTTGAAAACCTACCCATCTTATTGTAAAGGCATTTAACTGCATAACTTGAGCAATTCTGCGGCAAATAACCTGTAAGAGCAAAGAACCTGAGATAATTTGTTCTTGCTTTTCTCAAACTCCAGGGCACCTTCCCTCATCAAAAGCAACTGATTCAACAGTTCTGGCAAACCACATCACACTTCCTTTTGAGGTTTTAAAACCAAATTATTTCTATTTTCTAATTGTTTTTCATGAGATTAGTTTGAAGAATGTCACATTAAAGTGAATTGTCCAATTGCAGTTTCACTGTTCTCTCGTATGTTTGATTCCTTCAGAGTATCGCTCGCGTTTGCATTGTCACATTCATGGCCTTATTCAACAATCCTCGAAAACCAAGCTGTCCTTGACAATTTGAAAAAGTAATATAACCTCAACACACTTCAGAGACCTGAGGGCTGCAAAGGATCCCGGGATGTTGCAGGAGCTGGTGAAAGCCATAGCAAACTGAACCCTACTCGCATATCCACCTACAACAAATGGGTAGAGAGTCCTTTATCAGTATTGTGTCAGAACACATAATCTGCACAGAATCAGCTTTATGCTTCCCTTTGTATTCACAGATGGATCTATGCCGTAAGCAAGATATTCTGAACTTTTTGTGATGTTTTCTACAAGTACACAAAGCTGCTGCACTAGAGATAAAGTGCATTTTTTTTAAGGTAGAAGTACTGTACAGTCTGAAATCAATCCCAGAAACACCAACCTATCTATGCTTTCTCTACACTGGACTTCAGAAAGTAAAAACCTTGCATACTCCATCTGAACACATTACTAGCTTTCTTCAGAATACTAAAAAAAGAACTGGGAAAGGCTGCACCGAGCCCCTGAACAAACACAGGTCTCGTAACTAATGGGGTGTCCTTGCCCAGAAAAAAGCAATTTCACTCCCCTACAGAAAACAAGTTGCCCTTTCAAACAGTCAGCAAAACAGCTGAGATGAGCTAAAAAGACACATGTAACTTACAACATCCAGTCTTGTTGATGAATTTGTCTTTTATTTTCAGTAAAACTTAACTTTTTCATAACCAGCTGGCATGCTTAATCAAGACTAAGTTTGTACCCAGGAGATACAGTTAAGCATGTTCAAGTATTTTCACAATTTTTAGCATATCTGCTTTCCTCTCAAAGTATCATTTAATTCAGAATTTCTTGACTATCCATGAAGGTTTGAAAAACGTCAAATTTTCTTTCAATTTTTTTCTCTGGATTTTAGATAGGTGCGCCTCTTAACTCTTAATTTTAGATTATCTCCTTAATCTATAAAGTATATCTAAGAACATAAGAACTGCTTATGAGGAAGATAATCTCAAAATAGACCACGTTCTTTTTCAGAGAAACTTCTCACCACGTCACCTGCACAAAGTTTTACAAAGCAGTCACAATTTGCAAATCAACATTAGAGGCCATGGCTACTATGTTTCATTTTATCCCACCTGTTTAAGGCTAAAAGTGTTCTTTACACCTTTGATTTGATTACTTCTGAATAATCTTTAAATATCAAGTTTATTTTACATGGACTCCAGAATTGAAGAAACTGCTACCAAGAAAACTTGACAGTTACCCCTTAATCCCTTGTTCAGCCCTCACAACCAAGTTCGTTGGTTTTTCTTCCCAATATAGAACATATTTGCATACTTATTTCCCTTTTCTTGCTTTGGCAGAAACAAAAGCCTTTTCCCACCTCCCAAAAGGAGCCCAAGGAAACTTGTGCATCTAACCGAGATGGTAATTGCTCCTAATAAAACCCTGCTGCTCTCATGGCTTCTTCTGTTTGTGGCACCTTCTCTCCAGTCATGTCAATTTGGCATCAGCAAAACCACACTAGATCTGCTGTCGTATAGATCCCAACTCCACAAAATTGCTTGGAGAGAAACAACAC
This sequence comes from Tauraco erythrolophus, assembly GCF_009769465.1. Lineage (NCBI taxonomy): Eukaryota > Metazoa > Chordata > Aves > Musophagiformes > Musophagidae > Tauraco > Tauraco erythrolophus. The sequence continues at coordinate 86,871,888 of NC_141466.1, read as the reverse complement.
ACTTGCCTCTTCGAGATGCTTGCTTTGCCTATTGCCTGCCAACCGCAAGCCCAGACACATATCCTTTCTGATCAAATATACTGGTGGAAGAGGCTCTCTTCTGGCTGGAAAAATTAGTTCCTGCCTATTTGCTAGGGAAATAGTTGGGCAAGCATTCCTTACCACGCCATGTTAAGGGCAGTCATTTTTCCAATTTGTTGTCCAAGGAATAAAAATTCCTTCTTAACGAAAATAACTAAGCTAGCACAAAACTAGTACATTGGTATACTACCCAGAGCTGCTCAATGGAGAGCACTGAGCCGCCACCGCTAGCAGTCCATGGGAAGCAGCAATGAGTGGTTTAGGAACGGGTGCTGCCAGATCCCTGTCTGCAGCCATAGCCACTGTGAACTGTTGCAATCGGTCAGTCAACCCTGGCGGCTTTCCGCTTCCACTGTGTAAGACTGGAAAAGACTATAGTAAAAGAACAAAGCAAAATCTTTGATGAACAGATGAGTTAACAGAACAGGGGACACTGTTATGATGTGCAGTCATTTTAAATTCATGTTGTTGAACTTAATTACCATAGTATACCATACCACCACTATAGTATACCATACCACCAGAGCACCATTGCCTTCCAACGTTATCATTTAGCTGGATGATCAAGAGACATAATTCTATTTAGCATATTAAATACTGGCTTCAAGCCTTGCTAAAATTAAGAAGTACGGATGAGAAAACTAAGTAGCTGAAGTTAAGCACATGCACAACAGGAGTTAGTACTGAAAGTAGTGAACAGGCACATATGCTGAGGTTATAATCAAAAGCGTATTTTTAAAATGCTCTGCCATTATCCACATATAGAGAGATGATAACGGTAATCAGTTCACAGTAGTCACCAACTCAGCTCTACGTGCTACACTAAACCAGAGGGTTACTAATTCATTTCAGATGCGGACTTCGCCATTGTCCCCTTAGGAGGCGACCATGCAGTAACCCACTTTGTCTAAGGAAAGCCACTAAATGCTCAAGGTACAGCAGTACATTCTGCTGCAGCAAACTAGGAGAGCACAAGCTGCATACAGACAATTGGCCAGAAATTAAGGTGCTGGCCACGACCCTAAAGGTACATTCCAAGAGTTCATCATCTTGGGCTACAAACAGAACCACAAACGTAGCTGACCTAGGTCTTTTCTTTATCAAACAAATAGTGAAAGCATTCTCAGGAACAGTCCCATGACTGAGCCTTGTCTTAACAACCCATGCATGATGACCTTCAAGACATGCTGCAAAGGCCTTTTAAACAAAGTGCTTCGAACTTGAATGAAGCTTTTTTATTTCTACTGGACTACTTAAGGAGTCCTAACTGAAAAAAAAAAAAAAAAAAAAGAGTAAAATACTGCTGCACATTTGGCTCCTTCAGAACAAAAAGGAAAGAGTGTAGAAATGGCTTTAGACATTTACAGAAGCATGTAGATTTTCACTTTCACGTCACCAATTCAAAACACAAGTAAAATGGCAAGTCATAAACACCTCTATTCCAGTAAGCCAGCCCTCCGACACCATGGCTGCCAAAGTCTTAGATGCTCTGGTATCGACAGACGGACCAAGGATCCATTAGGCACGAACTGAGCAAATCCCTTGCTCTTTCAGGTGCTTTTGTCCATGCCAACGGCTGAAAGCAAATCTGGCAGCGGCACAAGGGTTTCTACTGGTTCTAAGCTACTGTCATTTCTGTCTCAACGTTCACTAGGTGAGTGAATTCTAGCAATGCTAAATCCATGCAAGGAAAACCAGAAACACGCACAACGGCTTGGCAGTGAAACAGCTGCGACATCCTTATTAAACCCTTCCTTTCCAAGGCGCTTTTTCCCCTGTGACTTACAAAAGATGGGACTATGCAACGCATGAGGAGTATAAGAAGCCTCGTGGATTTGCGGTTGCGGTCGTGCCCGGGATTTTATCCCGCTTCGCTTTTTAAGTGAGCTCCCGCCAGAGAGGACAGGACTTTGCTCCGCGCGCCTTGCAGGGAAAGCCCCTTCTCCGCACCTTTCCACCACGAGTCCGTCGCCAGCTCGCTGCCACAGCAACTAACTCGCCGCCAGCCCAAGCTCGGCGGAGAGCGCCCAAGTTGCGACACCCACCTCCCGGCGAAACAGTGCTCCCGGACCGTGACCGTCCAGGCCCGGCCGCCCGCCCTCCCCCCTTCCTTCCCGGTCGGGACTCACTGTTGCTCGACTTGAGGTCCCGGTGCAGGATGGGGACGATGGCCTCGTCGTGCAGGTAGAGCATGCCGCGGGCGATCTGCACCGCCCAGTTCACCAGGATGTGCGGGGGGATGCGGCGGCCCCCGCGAGCGGCCCCGGCCCCGGCCCCGGGGGCGGCGGCGGCGGCCAGGGCCCTGTTGAGGGAACCGCCACGGGCGAACTCCATGACGAGGCAGAGGTTGGGCTCCCGCAGGCAGACCCCGTGCAGGGCGATGATGTTGGGGTGCCTGAGCATGGAGAAGAGCTTGGCCTCCTGCCGCACGCTCTCCGCCGTGGCCGTGATGTCCTCGTCGGGGTCCTGCCGCGCCGCCTTCACGGCCACCTCGCGGCCCCGCCAGGTGGCCCGGTACACCTTCCCGAAGCCCCCCACGCCGATGATCTCCTGCAGCTCCAGGTGCTGGAAGTCGATCTCCGTCAGGCTCCCTGCGGGATCCCCCCGCCCGCTACCGCCTCCCGCCACCGCCGCCGCCCCGCCGCGGGGCTGGCGGGTCACGTAGTTGGCGGGGAAGATGCCGAGGCGGTGGCGGATCTTCCCCGCCCACCAGCCGTCGTCGCCGGACACGGCCGCGTCCTGCGACAGCACCTCCACCACGTCCCCCCGCCGCAGGCTCAGCTCGTCCTCGCCGCTCGCCTCGTAGTCGTACAGCGCCGTCCACAGCGGGCACGGACCCCCGCCGGCGGCGGCCGCCGCCGCCCCGGCGCCCGGCAGAGCCATGGCAGCGACCTCAGCCCCGGCGGCCGCCAGCGCCGCCGACGCGGGGGTGCCCGCCCAGCCGCATCCTCACCTGCCGCCGCCGCCGAGCGGGAGCCGCGGGAGGGGGAGGGGCGGGGGCGCCGGGCAGGGAGAAGGGGCGGGGCCCGGGGAAGGGGCGGGGCCCGCCCGGCCCGGTCGCCGCCGCCGCCGGGCTCCGGCAGGTAGGGCGCAAGCGCGCGCAGGGAAGGCGGGGCGGGGCGGGGAGGGGAGTGGCGGTACCTCGCGACCTCCCTCGCGACCTCCCTCCCTGCCCCCGGGGATTGGCCGCTGGCTGTCACGTGGAGCCGAGCACCGGAGGTGGGGGACGGGGCGGGCGCGTGGGCAGGTGGGTGCCCGCGCCCGCCCTCCCACGCGCGCAGACCGGCAGGCTCCGGCCGCCGGGGGAGGCGGGGCGCCGGAGGCCGCGCGGCTCGGGCGCTCTCAATGGCCCCGCCCGGGCGGGGGCGGGGTAATGGCACCACCGGGCCCACCCCGCCGCGGGCCGTCGTCGCGGGGGTTGGGGCAGAAGTGGCCCAGGCTGACGGCGGGCGGAGCCGGGAAGGGTGCTGGGGAAGCCCGTGGCCACCGGGCGGGCCGCGGCTCTCGGTGTAGGCCGCCCGCAGGCACCCGCCCCGGCCTGCTTGGTCACTCCGGTCGAGGGGTTCGTGCCTCCGCCGGCAGCTTCCCCTCTCCTTCGTCGTGCGGTCCTGGGACTTACCAGAATAAAACCCAAGCAGTTTCTGAAGAAACAAAACTTCCTCGGTTCGTGTTTCCTCTTCCACCGGCCTTCGCCGCTCACCGGCTCTCTCCCGTGCTCGCTGCCGCATCCGCGCACAGACTGGAGCGAGCCTCGGCTCTGTGTGGCGTGATCACGCAACCTGTTCGTTAGGAGGTTGCCTGGGAATAGCAAATGCTGTGCACATGCTATTTCTGGGTAAAGATTTACCTGGTTTTAAGTGGAAAAATCCCATCACTTCCTAAACTACAGTAGTTGTTTCATTAGAAGTTAGAGGGAAGTGTGTGGGCTGAGGATGTTCTCTCTTCTCGTCAACACTGTGGAAAGTGTGGTTTGAAGTGGAAGATGTGTTTGTTTTCATCCTTGGAGTTGATTGCTTTGTGCTGCGGCATCTGTGGTTCTGGACGCTGCTGCTGCCAGCAGAAACCCTGAGGTGGACAGGAAAGTCTTGGGGAAGGTCTCATCAAACTGCACTGCCAGACAGAATAACCTGGCATGATTAATGCCTCTCGACTTCTCACACAAAACCCCACATCCAGAGTGCTGTACATCCCTACATAAAAACAAAATTTGCAACAGGATATCGTAGGACTAAGGTTCCAACATAAAGATAGTAATAAAAAAAAATTAAATATCCAAAAGTCATAAATTCCTGTTTATCCCACAAGATAAACAAGTGTCTATAGTTGTACGCACAAGGCAAAGAAAAAAATATGCAGAAAGTGACTTGAACTGTGTTAACCAAAAAGAAAGAATGCAGAACCAACATGTCTATCGAGTCTTTTCCCATTTCCTTTAATATAAGGGAATGCCTTGCAGCTATTCAGAGAGATAATTACAAGCCTTTTCCTTATCTTCATATTTCCCTTATTATAAAAGCCATAAAGTCTGTTGTAATACAAGCATTCTGCCACACAAATTCCACCTTGAACTTTATCTGTTATCTAAAGGAATCTGCAGGAACTAATTAAGTGTGGAATGTTTTGGGTCAGGCAAGGTATTGGTTGCAGTACAGTGAAAAGCTTAAATATTTATTTAGAGCTACTATTCCCAAATTTGCTCTCTGAAGTACCATTATCCACTAGCAATTGCCACAGTCGGGTTATTCGTTGTCCACTGTTTCTTCAGCACCTAGCACTCTAGAATCTTGGTAAATAGTTGTTCCTAGGAGTTCTAATAATGGAAATGATTTTGCAGGACCACAATGAAGCTCTGGTAACTTTTCAGATGGCACCACCTAGCGAGGTACCGCTGAGAAGAACAGCGTATGGAAGGCAAAGCTTTCGGCTCAATTTGCCTTTCAGCTTCTCTCAAGAGAAAAGTGGTTGCATTTTTCATCTTTGGCACTCCTGCAACCGTAGATACAGTACTGTGCATCTACGTTGTGTCCAAAACCACGCATCCTGTGGAAATTACAGGAAGCCTTCATTCCCGCAAGTACCGTTATACCAAAAAAATGTTTAGTGTCAGCATTATCCAAAGATGAGGAAGAGTTGAAAGATTTGAGTGATGACTGGACAAGTCACCCTAACAATGTTGACTCCAATGAAACCTTCACCACCTGGGGCTTCCAAATAATAACCTACATGAGTTAGAGGTCTCAAAAAACAGAGGAGGTTTTGAAGGAGCTTTTCATTTCCACCTTTGCTTACCCATCTCTCATTTTGCAGCTGTGCATGTAAATGTTCTTATTTGCCAATATGCATGTGGAAAACAACTTCAGTAGTTTCTGAGAAATTAACATTTTTAATTATTACACATCAAAAATGTTATTCATAGCCAGCTATTGCACTTGTTAAAGTCATTACATTTGCGTTAACAAACTTTCCCATCTCTGAAAAGCATCTGCAAAGGGTAAAATAAAATATTTCCGCTCAAAGAGGGAGAGGTTTAGGTAAGATGGGCGCACAGGAGGGGCACACGAGGCAGTGCTGGGACTGTGCCTCCTTCATACAGATCGAGGGACTTCGCTGCTTACCAAGGACACACCAAGCGAGTACTCAAGCCCCGTGGCTACAGATCCACAGACATCTGAAGGTGCCAGCGCTGCTGAAGGAAACAGTGCCATTCTGCCCTGCTCCCAGCCGCTTGTTCATGCTGCTGTATCACCCCTCCCACTGAGCTGACACAAGCATCCAGTGTGGCCACATCTCCTGCAACATCAGGAAGTGAGCTGAGATGTGGTGCATTACCTCATGAACATGGTTGTTCAATAGCATCTTTGGTCTCTTACTTTTGTCTCAAAAAAATCCGCACAAAGTGCGCTGGAGCAGCACGTTTAGTCCATGAAACTATGGTCACAGTCAGGAACAAGGAAAGTACGGTAAATGCAGCCAAGAAACGTGCAAGCTGCTTGGCTGCCTCCATTTCATACATGCATCCTTCACAAAACTGACTACAATAAAAGTCAGTTTTGCACTGGAACATAGGAGGTTCCGCTTAAACACGAGGAAGAACTTCTTCCCAGTAAGGGTAACAGAACACTGGAACAAGCTGCCCAGAGAGGTTGTGGAGTCCCCTTCTCTGGAGATGTTCAAAACCTGCCTGGACGCATTCTTGTGTGATCTGATCTAGGTGGTCCTGCTCCGGCAGGGGGATTGGACTAGATGATCCTTTGAGGTCCCTTCCAATCTCTAACATTCTGTGACATGGAAAAGTCCCTAGAACGGACCGATGAGAGACATACAATTGAAATTCAGAGCTATTTTCTAATGGCAGAGGGTGAGGGAGTGCTGCGTACCATCAGCTCTGGTGTTCACAGCCCAGCCATAAGCCCCTTTCTTCAGGAGTATCCTCTAGGGATATGCCCCATATCCTTATGCCCCGTCCTTCACTGCCTTTAGCCTCCCCTGCTCGAGGCTTCCACTTGGCCCCATTCTCCATTTCAGCTCCACAACCCCCCGCTTCACACACCTGTGTTTCCCCCACCCCTCACGTACCTCTTTGCTCCCCTCATCTGAGGTCAGCTGCCATGAAATTCTTTTAACGCAAGGCAGGCTCCTTTACTCTAAACTCAGTCTTGAAAGAAACCTAATGTTTAAAGAAACCTAATGTTTTTTACAGAATTTCCCCACCTGCCCACTCAAAACACAGCTCAAAACAACGCAACAAGGTCAACGCTGAAGCTGGAGAGAACGTCGAATCAGGAACTCGTGATGTATCAGGCAAAATTAAAAACCGGCAACGAAAACACGGCGGCGGGGGGGGGTGTGACCGATGAGGGGAGCAGTCTAGCGGGCTGACGCTGGTGCTGCCCCTTTGCCGCGCATTTTTTGCACCTGTGAAGCAACCCCGCGGCCGCCCCGGGCGCGACACCGCGGTGACGGACGCCTCTGCGCCAGAACGGCCCCACCGCCACCCCCGCCGCAGCTTGGTTCGGCCTCTCTCCGCCCTGCGGCCTCCGTGCGCTGCCGGTAGCCGAGCGCGGCCCCCCGGCCCGGCAGTGGGCAGCGCCCTCCGCACCGCGGCGGGGACGAGCGGGACACCGTGCCTGGGGAGGGGGCGGCCCGTGGCGGCGCCCTCCTGGCGGCGGCGGCGCTCGGGGTGGGGCGGGCGGGATGCTCGGCGTCGCGGGGCACCATGGGAGAATCCGCGGGCGCCCGGCATGGCGGCGGCGGCGGCGGGCGGCTGAGGGGCGGCGGCGGTGGCGGCGGCGGGGAACGGCCATGGTGTCGCCGGCGGCGCGGCTGGTGGGGCAGGGCGTGTGGGCGGCGCTGACCGGGGGCTGGTACCACGACCCGGAGCAGGGCGCCTTCACCAACAGCTGCCACCTCTATCTCTGGCTCTTCCTGCTGACGCTGCCCATGGCCCTGCACCTGGTGAGACCCGGCCCGGGGGGCGAGGGGGGCTGGGGGGTGGCCGCCGCGGACCCCAGCCTAGGGGCGGCAGCGGCAAGGGCGTGAGCGCAGCGGAGAATAAACTGATCTCTGGGGAGCGTTAAAAAATCGATATATTGGGTTTGACGTGAGGATTTTGTGTGTAAAGGTTAACGGGGTACATACGTTGTGGGGCTGGGGCCGGGGCTCTCAGCCCCGCTGAAGCGGGTGGGTAGGGGTACTTGGGGTCAGTGGTGGCCTCTGCAAATGCTGAATGGCCGTCGGGACGTTTGTTGAAAAAAAAAATCGCTTTTAGAGACTTTTTTTTTCTTTTATTCCCTGAGTCTGCACCAGTCTTACCTGCTGAGAAGGGTAAATATATGGAAAAATCCAAATACCACATAATTAATATGCTTTGCTGAATGTCACTGGTGAGTCACATGTCTCTTCGTGACATGCAGCTCCCTTTGTGCTGAAATTTAAACATTGTAAATAAGTGATTTTAATAACTAGAATTTGCTTGCCAGGCTTGAAAACAGTTTTCCCTGAACACTTGAAACTTTTGCTCTATTTTTGTGTATTTTCCTACTGTGTGAGAAAAGCTTAAAAGTATGGTTTGCTCATCGTTGCATCAATTCATTGGTGTGTTCTTCAGTGATTGTAGCTTACTATTGCTTCCATTGGAAACGGTTTCCATCCCTTTGGTTCTCACAGTGACTCAACTAAATTCTTTTTAAGTTCTGTTGAATTTTTTTATGTTGGATAACACTTCTAAATAGACCTCTTCACCTTACGTGGTCAGGTATTGGCCTGATTTTCAAAAGCAAAGGGCATTCATGAATCTCTCCGCAATCCCAGTGAAAAGCAAATCTCATATTTTTAAAAATCAGTTGGTATATACTGTATTTTGTGATGTGGATTGCAGTGAATTCCTGTAAGCATGCCTCAGTGACTTAATGAACCAAAATAACAATAACAATTCTTCTGATTGATAGGATCTATTTCCTCTGAAAACCAGTAAGAGTCTTACATTGTAGGATTTACTGTCAAAGTGACATGTGTGATTAATAAAAAAAAAGTAAACTTAACTTTTTTTCTAGTTGATGTAAGTATGTATCTGATAGAATATATATTTCCATGTGGGAAACTTCTGAACTAATAGCATGGAAGAAGGCATGCAGGGTTGCATGAAAGAACACTGGATACAAAGATTATAAGTCAGAGCTAGGGTAAAAAAGATGTTATTTAAAGGGAAGGGGAGAAAACCCAACTTATCTACTGAATTCTCTCTCTTGGGCTTCATCTTTGCCTATCTAGACGGACTTGCTTTTTCTGCAGAGTGACTGACTTTCTGATGAATCATCTGGTTAAATGTAGGACTTGTTCTCGAGCTAATGTATTGCTATGGGAATTTTTTATCTTTCATAAGAATAATGGATTTATTATACTGGCTGCTTGAGAGTAATGATGTCCTTAAGTATTTGTTTTCTTGCTTTTAAGTGGTCGGGCTTTGTAAACTTTGGGTAAGACATACATTCTTGCCACTTAGAAACTTGAACTTGCTTTTTAAAGTTTAACTAAAGTTTTTCTTTGGGGAAATTTTTTCCAATATTATATTCAGTAATGTTTGGGGTGATATTTATGTTACACACTTGACACCAATAGTTTTGGATTCAGCTAAAGCAGTCACTGACATTTCTTGAAATGGAAAAGTTAAATCAGAGTACTACTTTTTAAAATTTTCTTTTGCTTGAGATAATCATGCTTTTGTCAAAGTCAGAAGGTCTCTCGGAAACAGTTTGATTTGAATGAAATGCCAAAATTCATCCAGCTGTTCTTTAGATATTTCACACTGGTTCAGCAGAGATGTGCTGACAGTAGCGTCGGGAAGCTTATAGTATCAAGTTTTTCTGTCGTATGGATTGGGGATTTCATTCTCTAGCTTTGTCAGCATAGTTTACTTTGGTACTAATGGTTCTGTTGTTAGCTTCCCCACCCCTGAAAACACAGACCTGTGTTTCCATCTCTTCCTTTTCTTTCTCATTTATCCTTTGTAGTAGTAAATATACAATTAAAAATGTACATTGGATATTATTTGAAGCATTATTACTATTAAAATCAACTTTCAAAATTGTAATGAGAACTCTTCTAAGTTTGCTGTGTCAACTCTCATAATAGATTAAGAATTCAAGTTGCTTATTCCACCAAACAGTCCAGGGTTCCCAGGTGTTCTGTGCATGAAAATAGTGTTAATTGTTATATAAAGCCCCAGTGAAACACCAGTAACGCAGAGATGCAACTTTGGGAATGCTTGTGCTCTAGCTTACTTTACAAGCCAGAAGAGAATGCACATCTACGTTTCGGTGAGACCCCAGAATGACTTAGTGAGTGTTTCTCCTGCCTTTTGTTGGACAGGAAGCCTTTGAACTTACAAGGTTGTTATTTATGCATTGGATCTTCAAATCATGCTGTGATAGAGGTACAACATGGTAGTATAAGGGTGTGGGCACATAAATTACTTTGAGTTAAACTGGAATAAAACTTGCGGTGTGTCAGCCGCTTCCAGTCCCATTTGGCCACACTTTGCCCCACTTTATGTATCCTTACTTCTACAGAGAGATATACATCCACAAAAGAGAGGTAAGCTACGCTGTACTTACTGTATTGTGTGGTAGGATGCCTGCTTACAACTGAGTGTACACACCTGGAATTTTATTTGCTACCTGTTTTCCCATTTTATATTGTGTGATGGACATCTCTTAGTTAATAATTCAGCTAAATTAACATCAAAATACTTATCTCGGGCTCCAGTATGGTATCTCCCACTCATACCTCTGCAAGCCTGATGGTAGTGGCTGACTGCGTATTTATTTGGTAGTTCCCTCATTTGTGTTGTGTAGCACATCAAGACAGGGAGGCCCAAGTGCAGCACCATCTTGCTTTAGATGCCTCAGGTGCTCAAGCAACAGGTGGGATACATCTGGGTCTAATCGGCTTTAATCATTCTCTCTAATTTAAAAGATGTAGTGTTTTGTTCAAAGGTTGCCCACACGTATACCTCAGTCATATCTGCCTTTGTGCTACTCAGGTAAAGTTAGTAGTTAGTTTGAAGAAGAATTCGGCCGTTCCTCTGGAAGCAGTCTCTGGGCAGTTAGAAGCCCCAAGCAAAAGCCCTCCCTGCATGAGCGGGTCAGCTCTGTTGCATGTGCAGTCGTAAGGCCATGTTTGGAACACATGAGCCTGCATTTCTGCCTGTGACCCCACGCTGTCCTGGTGGGGGGTGGAACAACAGAAGCTCCTGGAAAACAACAAGTATGTCCTGGTGGAGTTTTTAATTGGGCAAGAGCAAAGAAAGCTAGAGCTACAGCTTCCACAGAAACCTATGGGATGCCATGAAGCCTGCTTTCTAATGAATTTCTATTTGTCGATGGATTTTTTTTCTAGTTTCTAATAAGATGTCAGCTCAATCAAAGCTTTTCCTGTCACTGGGGTGGCATTCAAAAGGCCAGAGAGCTGTGTAGGTTCCTCTCGTTAACACAGGAGGTTGCTGCTGTGACCTTGTCCCGGTGGGGTGTATTCTCTCAAAGTTAGTTAAAAGTAACCAAAGAATTAAAAAGTTATTGAACAGAGGGGATGGAGAGAGATGACGAATACACAGACACATGGTGTGATTATAAAACCTCGTTTCCATAGGAAACCAGGCTAATTACAGTGCACCAAAAGTGAATCTATCATGTAATTCCTCAGTGGTCTGTAACTTAATTCCTCCTTAGCGCAAGCACACTTGATAGCTTTCACCTATCTGTACCTGGGAACATGAGCTGCAGTCGTATGAGATTTGTACCCTTATGCAAGAGGCCTGGTTCGGAAAACCAAGGGCTTTCCATTCTCACCTTCGTCTTTCTCCTAATTACTCATGCGGGCAGGGAGCAAGCTGCTGGCTTGTACTACTTAGCTTGCCCCAAGATTCAGAATATTAAGGATGCGCTGGCCTTATTATATGTAGGCAGGCTTGGGATCGTGAGCATGCACGGCACGTATGTGGGGGACACGCTGTGTATCGTGGGCAGGGAGACCGTAGGCAGGCTCGGGGTGCACCTCTGGTAGGTCTGGTCACAAGGCAGGGAGGAGGACATGCAGCACTCAGCATTTGCTAAAACTGGCCCTGTTTTCCACTTGGAAATCTAGGAGCTTCCTTTGATTCTCTCTTGTAGCGTGCTCTATGCAGCCACAGACTGCATTACTGGAAGTCTATTTTTGTTGTGTCCTCTTGATGTTATTCGTATAATATTTATTAAGCTTTATGAACGTTGCCTATAGAGCATTTATTTTCTAGTGGCTCTTCCTGAGCTGTTACTTACTAGTGAGTGGTTGGCCTGTACTTTTTAGTATATAGTTGAGTCCTTGGAAAGTGAACAAATGTCTCTGTTAAACAAATCATTACAGATACTTGGCTGTCATTCTTTGTGAAACCAAGCAATTTTTAACTTGTGTTTTGCAAATACGTTAGTCATAAAACAAATTCTTCAACCTCATCTACCAAATCTTATACCCTGAGAGCATGGCCTTGCAAACCGGATCCTCTTTCTGGCTCAGATTCACTAAATAACTGAAGGGTATGCTTAGTTTCGGTATATACACGGTACCACAAAGTACTTTTAATAGACTAAGCCTCAACTTGTGGAAAGTAATGTCTGTCTTATTAAGGATCATCAGTAGTACCTACGTGCTAAATAGGTTCTCCAATTTTGTACAACAGATTCTTTGTATATGAATCAGAATAGTCATAAAAATGGATTTGTCTGAAAATTTTCACATGTACATCTTGAAGGTATGTAGTCTTACTAAGGCAAAAGCAGCAGCAGAATAGCAACCTCCTTGCTTGTTATGACACAGAAATTATTCAACATATTCATTTTGACATCAAGATAAATGTGGTGACTTGTTTTAGAGATGAAGTAAGTGTGCCTTGTTCCCTTCCCTTCACCTGTGTGGTCAGTGTGGTTTATTTATGAATCTGAAAAGAATGCTAATGCTTTACATCGCAATGCTTCTTGATGTGCAGTGCTAATACTTAAAATGATAGATATAGGCCCAAAGACTGTTCTTTAAAATTAACTTCAGTAAGCTTTTAGCAAATCCTGAGCATTAAAAATATTCCTTTTTCTTTTTTTTTTTCCCTCCTGCTATAAGTTGTGCAGGGAGATAGTAATGCTCTGTTAAAAACAAACAAACAAAACCAAAAAAGTAAACCTGAGGAGAGATTAAATTCATTGTGAGACTGCAACTGCATGACAACAATACATAAGGGTGTTCCATGACTATAATGATAAAGGCTTTGGTCCTTCAATTATAACTCCAAGTGTCCATTGCTGTGATTTGCCCTTTACTGTACGACAGTATTTACATATAAAAATGTGGTTAGTATGTCACGTCTGTGAAAGAACTTTACAGACTATAGTTGAACTGTAATTAATTTTAATGACTAAGAAATATGGTGCTCATCATAGATCAGCCATCAGATCACAGACAACTGCAAATTAACAATTATGAACTTTAGAGAAAGAATTCAAAGAGGCTGCCTCTCCAAATGCATTTTATTCATTTGTTTTGACTAGTCCTGATTAATTATTTAAAATTCTTCAGTGGTAATGATACTTGGGAACATGTTGTGAAGTGTTAGCAAAAGGAGATCAAACTACAGTGTTTTCTTATTAAATAATAACTGAGAAGCAAGGCAAGATAACAGAATTTTTCAAAAGGGGTTTCCTGTTTGTAAATAACTAATGCTTCATTTTGTGTCTGTATTTTTATAAGTTCATAGTTTAGGAAAGGCTGCAGCTGCATTATCCTGGGAATGCAGTGTTTTAAGAGGTTTCACAATGTTTGTCAATTGTGAGATTTTACTGATTTTGTTAAGAAATAAGTAATATCCACAGCTCATCAAAAGAATAAATCTTATAAAATGGTATGAAATTTGAACAAATCCTCTGACCTTTTTTTTGAGCGGAACTCAAGTATACTGCATGAAGATGCACTACTTATTGTGGTTGCAAAACTTAGTAGAGGTACAAATAATAAACAAGAAATAAAGAGTTTGAAAATTACTTTAAAAACTTTGGCAGCATCTTCTCAAAATGAACTGTTATGATTATGTCTTTGTTATTTCTTTCTGTAGGCTTTTCCAGCAAACGCAGTTACAGTTTTTGTGTACTGCAGCTCGGTGACAGTGTTCTTCACAGTAATAAAGGTGGTCAGTTACCGTCTGCACCTTATGTTTGATAAAGGCGAAGTAATTCAACAAAAGCTCTCAAGAAGAAACGGAAGGCAATGTAAAGATACAGAGGTTCCAAAAGGAAACACAGTTCAGCCCTCAGATCGTAGGTAAGGTTTTCGCTGTAGGTTCTGTGAGATGGATGAGTTTGCACCACGGTCCTGTGTAGCAGAAATGACTGTAGAAAGACTCACAGTTTTGTGAGGAATAGCACTTTTAAAAGCCTGCTTAGTCCTTTTATTTTCAGTGGCTCAGCGGGGTTGTGGTGAAGCAGGCAGAGCTGCACCTGACCCAGAGAGTGGGGCAGCAGCTGGGCATGATGGATGAAGTAGGAGGAGATTTGTCTGGGAGGTCCTGGAGAAAACCTGGGAGAAGTTTTCTGGGGAAGCCTTAAATGCTTGCTCTTTCCCCTACCTGCTGTGCTTACCTGCTGGGAAGAGGAGAGGAAGTGGCATGCACCCATCATCAAGGAAAATGCTTGAATATCATGGCTTTGGAAGCCTGAGCTCATGTTGTGTTTGTGCGCTTACAGTAACTTCCCTCTCAGATCAAACCTAGATATGTAAGTTGTGTTTTCCCCTTACGTTTTATTGTGACTGCCTATGATGCTTTTGTGGTCCTGTTAGTGAGGAATGCTAGAACCACTTTTATTTCTTGGGCGTGTGGTAGGTATTTGCAGCCTCTCTACTGAGGAGCCAAGTGCTATGCTGCAAATGAACAAAGTCAGTAAGGCTGCTTCCAGGTTGAAATGGTGTTAAAGGTAAAAACAGTACTGGGCTAAAGACTAGCACAGACATTTTCCAGATTTGTGTATAGGTAGAGTATTCCACTGTACACTTTTTGGAATAAGTGGAGGCCTCCCTTGCTGGTTTTTCAAGCTTGAGTCATGCAAACAAATGAAGCTGGCACGTGGCTTCCAGTGTTCCCAGGTGTTATGACAGATGTGAAAAATGCTGAAATAAGGTACATCCAATAGTGATGGCAGCATAGAAATGTCCAAACAAAGCTTAAACCGAGTAGATTTGTTATGACTACCCATCCAGCTTCAGCAGAGAGCTCGGTATAAAAGAACTTTCTTTGAGTACTTTTTGGTGTGTTTGCAGTGGCTACTGCTAGCTCTGTGCAAGCTAAGTAGTATCAAGATTGTTTGTGTACCTCTATGCTATTGCTCTTCTGTGTCTTTACACATGCACGGCTGTGCTGCACTCCTGGCAGCGACATTGCTGGGAGCGTCAAGGTCTGTCTGCATGGAGACTCTTCTGAGAAATGCCTCTTATGTGTGTCACTAACCATACAAGCTTGTTTTTTTTAGGTTGGGTGATGCCTTTCAGGCTCTGTTCCTTTTTAGTTCTCGGCAGCCCATAAAGCTGTTTCCTCTTTACAGATGTCTGATACAGTTATTTAAGAGGCTCATCAGTTGTTCTAGGCTGGCTCCAATTTAAACAGAGCCTCAGTGTTTTACTGTTCACTGGCTAATGAAATGAAATCAAACTTTAATTATCTCACCTTTGTTTTGGCTAAGAAGTAGAATTACTTAAAACTTGTGTGTTAAATCACATAACTACTCCTCCTAGGAGGTCTTAGGCACAACAGCACATTTAGTATGTGATCAGAAAATAAAGAACTTAGTATTTTGACTAGATGGATGACAGAAGTTTTCAAACAGACTCTGGTCCTTGGCAGGTTGGTGGATCAAGTTTTTGAAGCCAGCAAACTGCAAAAAAAAAAAATAGAGAAAGGTGACCGAGACCCTTAGGTAAATAATTTTATAGCTTATATACACCTGTAGGGTTTTAAAAATCAGGGTTTGGTTTTTTTTGCGAAAACCAACCTCACAAACACACAAGCCCAAACTCATAGTTTTTGACATTCCACTATAGTGTTTTTTCTTTTTAAACTGAATTTTTGTTGTGTTATACTCGAGAAAGAGAGCTAGTAAACCTTGTCCAAAAGTACTTGCTTATACCCATGGAAAAACTAGTAGAAAATATGTGTAAAAGAGTTAGTGGATAGTTGAATGCATCCACAAAGGAAGTGATCAAGAATTTGTGATCAAGAATTTGCCTTGTAACATATGGAATTAGTAATGGTTACATGTTTGCCTTGGCTAAAACCAAAGGGAACAACTTTATTTTGTTGTCTAATGATTAATACACATTATGTTTTGCATTTCAAATAGTTGTTTGATTGAAGTTGTAAATGGGCAGTTAGGTAAGCAATATGTATGCAAGGGTACAGTCAAAGGACGTAGAAAGCAAAAACTGTGAAAGGAGTAATGTTTGACTTGTATGTCTAACAAGAAGCCCCAGACAGCCTTTTGTGCCAATAAATCCATGTGCGTGTCAGGCAGGCTAAATGACATATATACATAGGCAGTCTGAAGAGATGTCATTGTATTTCTCGTAGCAATACTCTACTTCCTAAGACACCAGAATCATTTTATATCGAGGGATTTTTTTTTATTCATTTTTTAGCAAGTTGTCTTGGTGAGGAAGGAGGTGCAAAAGGGGTTACAATATTTTTCAGCCCTGTGCTTTTAGCATTGGAGGGGAAAAATGTGCTGTCACTTCATTGTGCTGCATGACTTCTTCCTATTCTGTTATTATTCCTCAGCTTCTTCCCAAAACTCACTGTGATCCTCTGTGGTAAGAAGCATTGCTTTACTTTTTCATTTGCTTCCTTTTCAGCAATAACACCAGGGACAACAGTGTCATCAGTGAGGCCAACCAAAATGACTCTACCCAAACAATTCATGACAGTTCAAGGACACAGGCTCTGCACTCGCAAAACTCACCTGGAGCAATGGTTAGTATGCGGTTTCCTGTAATAAAAGCTTCCAGTCGGCAGCTTACCGCATGGAGTTTTGCGTTGCCAGGTTCTGAGCACTTGCAGCGTAGGTCTGCCCTGAGGAGGAAGGGTTGTTCCATGGATCTGCTAGGTATATCACTGCTGTCGGACAGCCTTGTCCTAAAGGTCTAGGTTTGCAAAGCTAAAACTGGTATACATAATTCTGCGCTTCTTAGGAGGGGTCTGTCTGCCCTACGGATACCAAATGGCCTTTGTAAATCTTGCCAAGAACAACTAGTTTTGGTGGCTGCTTTGAGAGAAGGGAGAGGCTAATACAATCAGAGCAGCCTCTCATTGCCTCAGAAGGGATCAGCTACTGGAGCAGTAATAATTTAGTTTTGTCTAACTGGACTTATGCTTATAAAATGAACACAACACATCTCTTGATTATTTAAACAAAGCATAAAAATGTTATTTAAATCTAGGAGATGTCTGCACGAGGTTGAGAATACATTTATGTCCATGCCATGCCATTGGCCATGCTTTCTAAATCGATAGTATATGAAGCAATGAAGGGGATGTATGTAGATGTTATTAAAGAAAAAAATAGGAAACACCCATAAGAACGTTGAAGGGTTAAGTATTCAAAAAAATTAAGAAACAGAAAAATGCTGTCTGTGTAATCTTAAACTTCTCCCTGTGTATACTGTGATAAAATCTTTAATTATGTGATCCCATGCTATTTTTTCTACAGGACTCCTGCCTCAGTCAGTGCAGAGGATGGTTAGTGATCTCTGAATAAGTCGCTATTTGATACTTCATTCGTCTTCATATCCCTCCACCCCCCACCCCGTGTCCCTATTTACTGCAAACAATTCAAATCTTGGTCTGAATCAGAACTATTTCCTTGTTTCCTGGAGTGTTTTTACCTTTTTGTAGCATCTGTATGATTCACAGACATTAATAGTTTTCTTTTCTGAGGTAAAATATTTTTCACCTTGTTTCTGTCCTAGTCCCCGGTATTCTGGTATTTGTCCATTCTGCAGACCGACTTCTTGGTATCTTGTCCAAGTCTCCCACTTCCAAACATGTAGGCTGGGTCTTGTCAAACCTAGTCTCCTGTTCTTTCTGCCAGGATACCACTGTGAAGTTTTAGGATTATTTTTTCTTGGTTGTGGTGCCTGTCAGTCAGAAGAGAGCCACATTAATTTTTACCAATAACTTTTTTCTAGTTATGCACTTAGGCTGTTGAATTTAGACTCCTAAGTATTCCTCTGGAGTATTGTGTTTAGTTTTGAGCTCCCCAGTGAGTTCCCACAGGCATTGAAGTGCTGATGAGAATCCAGTAGAGGCCACCAAGGTGATTGAGGAACAAGATACATGATGTTTAGCCTTTGTAAGGCTAAAACTTTTTGTAAGATTGGAAGAAGAGCGTACTACTGTCTTCAGCTTCCTAATAGTAAGATACAGAGAAGTCTGAGCACTCTCTTCTCAGAGGTGCCCAGTGACAGGATAAAAGACAGTGTTTGCAGCTTGCAGCCATGGAAAGCTGCAGTTAGATCAATTAGATCTATTTTTTGTGTGTGTGTGGTTGGTTGGTGGTTGTTTCCCCCTCCCCCCCCCACCAAAATGGTGGTCAAATACTGGAAGATGTTGTCCAGAGAGGCTGTGAAATCTTCATCTTTGGAGATATTCAAAGCTCTGCTGGAGATGGCCCTGAGCAACCTGCTCTAACTGTACTTGCTTTGAGTGTGTGTGTATGGCGGAGGGCGTTTGAACTAAATGACCTCCAAAGCTTCCTTGCAATCTAAATGATTCTATGATAATTTAATGAGATTGTCCTCTAGTTTTCCATTGAGAGATTGTTACCAAGTACTGGAGACCGAATGTTTCACTTTAGTGCTTTGGAAACACGTAGCTGAAAAAGTGGAACAGATGAGCACGTTCTATTTGTTAATAATTAAATATATATATATGGATTAGCACTGCAAAAAATGTTGTGGTTTTTAAAACAATCTTAGATTTTTTTCCTTCCCCAAACATCACACACAATTGCAATGATGCAATTTGGAGCATGACTTCTATAACCATCTCCCTCACCCACCCCTTGCATTTTGTGCAAGCTACATGTTCAAATTTCAGTGATGTTAAGCAACTTACCAATGCTGTAATTAACCTTTAATTAGATAGCTAATGCATTGATAGGTGTGTTTTCCAACAGAATTTAATAAATGCCCATGCTAATTTTGTGTGTTTCTTTTTACTTTTAGGAGCTGCCAACACGGGAAACTATTGAAGATCTCAGAGGTATGTTAAAGGCTTTATCAATCCTTTTAAGCCTTTGTTTAATCATTGCTTGCCACAAAAAAAAATGACACGGAGGATCCCATGGCAGGTTCTGTTGTGCCTCATGTTAGGAGCTGACTGGAAAAGCTTGAGGGAACAAAATCTCCAGGTAACTGTAACAGACTAAGCTTTCTCAGCTGTCAGCCAAGGTGCTTGGGATGGAGCCTTTTGGTGAGCATGCAAGTAGCTCTCTCCATTTTGACATGGGGGGATGAAAGAGCCTTTCCTCCACGTTCTTGGAAAGCTCTGTGCCTCTGTAAAGCGTTAAACCAGGAAGCCAATGCTCGGATCACATCTTAAAGCCCTTAAACGTCATCTGACTTGTAGACTCCTGTTGCAATTGTTGTTGACCTTTAGCTCTGTAGTGTGTACTCCAGCACACCTTGCTTTGCCTACAGTTCCAGTGCTTGAGATGTCTTGATATATTTTAGTTTATCTCCTTTTCTTTAAGGTTGATCACCGTATCCTGTGGGGCCATTTAGGAATTGCACATAGCGATGTAACAAACTTCTGCCACACTGGCTTATTCTTTCCCTCATCTCTCCCTAAGTTGGAATAATTCTGTAAAACACTTTAGTTTTGATATTAGTGGTTTCTTGAGCTATTTTGATTATTGAAATTAAGTAGACATGCTGCAACACCTGTCCTGGACCTGGAAGGATTCCTGCTTGCTTTAATAGTATTTTACAAGATCCTTGCTTAGGAACTGCTTTAATCAGCTGCATCCTCTGTGCTTGCTTCCTTTGCTCTGCTCTGGATCAGATTTTGCTAGCTAAAGATCGTACTTCAATAATGCACAGTGTTCATGTTTGTGAGACCTAACTCCCATATGTTTTTTTTATTAGGTGTTATGGTATTAGAAGACCAGGCTGCACCACTAGTTTCATCTACCTCACCCTGTATCAAAGCAGATATATTGCCTGTTTCTACAGCCTCCACTTCAGGTGCCACCACATCAGCAATAGTGACAAAACCAGCTGCTACAGAAAAACTTTCTGGTAATGGAATAAATGAAAAAGGAGAGAAGGGACAGCCTTATGGACAGCAGGGATCCCAAGATGTTCTTGTGGACAGAGATTTAGCTAAAAACTTCTCCAATATTTCTTCATCACAAGGTGATATTTTAAGGACCGGAGTTTTTTCAGAGCCATGGGACAGTGAAAATTCAGTTCCTTCAGACCATTTGAGTAATCCTAAAAGCTACAAAAGAGAGAAATTGCCAGATGGATCACCACAGACAGGCTTTAACAGTAGCTGCCCACAGTGCAGTGCCATTGCAGCCAAAGATCCTGAGCACTTGGAAGGTTTTTGCAATGCTGGTAATACCCATGAGGACCTTGATTGCTCAGACAGTGAGACTGCTGTTGCAGTTCTGGACAACTCTATTCCTGGAGACCAGCTATGTGAGCCCATTAAAATTGTCATCACAATGAGTACTACACCAAACACCACCCTCAGTGACCTAGTAGACTCTGTCCACCTAAAGGCTCTGGGAACTGAGAGAACGAGCTCAGCCCTCGAGTCTGGTATAGTGACAGCAGGTTGGCCAAGTCAGCAAACTAATGAGCAGCTCAGAATCCCCATTATCACTTTTGACCTGTCTGATGACAGTAAAGGTAAGGCTTTCCCAGAAGTTAGTGAAAGTGAAAGAACTCCAGAAATTTTAAAGGCTGAGCTGTCATCCAACCAGTGCTCTGGCTATGAATCGGGCGATGCAGTAAAGAAACACAGCAACCCAGCAAATAGTCCTTTAGAAACTAACACTTGTTCAGATCCAAATCAGGAGAATGCTTCTGAGAATGTCCGGACTGTGGATTTATCTTCCAAGGAAGACCTGCAGAACCTGGACCCGCAGTCCTGTAGAACCGCTCATGAAAAGAGGCATATGCGGGTGCTGAGCGTAGACAGTGGGACAGATGTGCTTTTAAGTAAGAATTTAATGGAGGTGTCTGACAAAGAAAAGACCTTACCAACTTCTAAATCAGATCTAGAAGCTAAAGAAGGACAGGTGCCCAATGAATCTAACTTTCTAGAGTTTGTCTCCCTCCTGGAATCCATTAATACTTCAAAGATGAAGGCATCTAATCAATCCACTGTCAAAATGGAGATGACAAAGGAAAATGGGCTTGTTGGAGGTATGATATGTGGTTTACAACTCTTTCGAAATAAAGAAGTTGTGACTGGTTACATTATTTCTACCAGCTTAGCCTGAGATCTGCAGTAGGGCAAATTCCCAGAGGAGAACTGGTTTTGCTAATAGGGCCAGGGAAGGTCTGGGTTTGGTGGGACAAGGTGATCTAGTGAAAGTGTGATAGTGTCAGCTGCAGTTCTTTTAGTATTTTTATTTTCTTAAATATTTTCCTTTGGAAAACCTAATGCTCATCTCAGTAGGTGTCCTCTATATATCTAGTATTCTGCACTAGAGTAGCATGCATGTGGCAGGCCTGGATTGTTAGAATACCAAAAGTATCTTACAAAAATGTGTATATCTATAGCGTCACACTTGCCTTTGGCCATCTTACCAGGTGCATGCTGAAGAGTTGTCTGTGTGTGCCTGTAAGCATGTAGAAAGCTGGAATTATCACTGGTGATGGTTCAGCTTTTAGCTAACACGTGTGTGCACACACATATTCCTAAACTTCCTGCATGGTAGCGGGTTGGTTTATAACTTAAAAAAAAAAAAAGAAAAAATAGTGTATTTGTTCTCCAATAGGTAACAGTTTTGATTTTTAGTTTCTTAAAACTAAATATTTGGGTTTTAAGAAGGAAAGTTTGATGGTTGTTTTCAATGAAAGCCCCCAGTGTTTTAATGAAAAGTGGTATCTTCCCATGCAAGTTCCTATTTAATCAAAATGGCTTTTATTGAAAACAAAAAACCCTCCATCAGCTAATTTAAAAACCTATATGCAGTCCAATTTATAGCTCTTATGTAGAAATGTCTGGTTTTAATCAGCATGCTCATTTCTGTCACCTAACTCTGTGACCCCGTTTTGTTAGGAAGGAATGATCTTTGAAATGTCTTTAGCAGCTCTCTAGGCAAAACTAGCAGGACTGTTTCATGAGGATGCGAGATACGGTGCAGTGAAGGCAGGTGCAATCTCAGGGTACTTGCCAAGTCAAGTGATCAGTGCAATCAGTTTAGAAGATCTGGACCAAAGTGAAATAAGACAACCCATGTGTACCCCTTCTCCAAAATGTCTGGTTTACTTTAGATTAAGACAGCCTAAGAGGATGCAATCTCAATACCTGTTTTGCATAGAAGGTAAGAAACTCAATGGCACTCGGCAGAACAGCTTGGTGCTCCCGTTTTACAATGGTATCCTTGTCCACAGACAGGCTCTGGGGAGTCTCTGCTCCCCTGGCTTGTTCCAACAAGAACCTTCCATTACATGAAAAACACACAGCTGTTTTCAAAGTTTGTCAGCTTTTTTAAAAAACAAATGTGCAATTCATACTTTTACCTTGTAAAAAAAATAATTAAGTAGACTTATCTTCTCAATGTGTCATTTTCCTGTAGATTCTGTTTATCTTTCACTCTGCCTTTCCAGTCTTTCCTCTTATCTGTCCTGTCCAATGCATTAGCCCCTTACCTCATTCCATCTTTCACTTGTGTCCATTTTTTCCTCCACTTTATATTTCTAGTTCTGTGCCATCCCTTCTCAGTTTAGCCGCTCCCCTCCTGTGCAACCTTTTTATTTGTCTTCCTCTTCATACGGCTTCTCTCTCATCTGTCCCCCTGATCTCCCTAGCAATCCATGCTGTTGCTCTTCTAGGCTTTTCCACTCTCTTGAGCTCACCTAAAGCCATTGCCTCCCCACAGCTTGCATTCACTTCTCCTGTACTTACCCTCCTCTCCATTCCCTAGTCAAATTTTGCTGCTTCTAGGCCCGGTGCCTCTCTTCTGGTCTATCTTACCCATCTCTCCCACCTTCTCAGACTGTTTGTTCTGCAGAGCAGTTTCTGTCCTGCTCTGTTGAGTTGATCAACCTGCCTGGCTGGCTCCAGTCTGTGCTCCATGGTTGCCTAAGACCTGTGCTGAGTGAGCAAGCCTTGCTTTTCCCCTGAGCCTGCTCAGCTCATCACCTGCTGAGCCCAGAGAGCCCTGCCAGGTCCCCGGGGCTTGGGAGGTCTGGTGCAGGGTCGCCTCTCTGTGCAACAGCACGCAGCAGTATGAGGGTCGCAGCAAGTAGATGGTGATTTTTTTGCTGCTCCTCAACCGTAAAAAGGAGTATTTACATGATAATTTGACTTGTGTCATGTGACTTAGCTGGAAAAGAGAAATGATAAAAATTTCAGAGGTAAGTTTAAATAAATAAAAAAACAACCAGGAGAGAGTGCAGCTAATCTAGAAAGGGCTTTCAGACAACTACCCTCAGATAATATGAACGGGCAAGATTGCTGCATAAAATAAAGCAGTGGGTGATCAGAATAAATCAGACTCAGATTCCACACTGATGGAAAAAAAAAAAACCTAAACACAAA
Organism: Tauraco erythrolophus; assembly: GCF_009769465.1. Lineage (NCBI taxonomy): Eukaryota > Metazoa > Chordata > Aves > Musophagiformes > Musophagidae > Tauraco > Tauraco erythrolophus. The sequence continues at coordinate 86,848,466 of NC_141466.1, read as the reverse complement.
ACCCAAACCACAAAGCAAACTCAAAACTTTATTAATTGTGTAATTATTGTGCTTTAGATCTGAGAAATTAGATTATTCTTACTGGAATCCAAGATCCCGAGGAAACAGAGGGATTCTGCTCTGCTCTCAAACCAAGCTGTTACTTAAAGCGACCTGAACTGAATTTCCTACTTGACTATTTTCTGAAGCCTATATGTTTATGAGATAGTAAAGTTGAGCTGTGTACATGTATAATTAAGCAGCCCTGCTCGTCTCCGTCGGTGTGCAGGAGTGGGCATGGCGGCTGTGGCTCCTGTCGCTGCGAGGTGTCTCCTGCACCTCGGACTGGTGCTATAGGAAAGAAGAGATTCAATCTGAAATTTTTAAGCTAGGGAGAGGTAGTTCAAAGGCAGTTATGGTTAAGAGCAAGTATGCTTTGTTTTCTAGCCTAGTCAGAATGTGCTGTTTGCTAAAATAAATTACTGTCATTACTGGCAGCTCCCCACAGAAAGACTGGATTTTAGGAATGAGAAAGCCTCTAATTTGTTTACAGCCTTGCAATTACAAATATGCTTTAACAAAATAACATCTTCGAACAGATCTGAATAAACATTATTCCCACATTGAAGTGGTTGTTCAAAAAAGAAAAAGCGTCTGTGTGTGGGAATACAGAGCAAGTCAAGCTATGCGCCAGTTGTTTTGAGGGAGGAGGTTGGTCGTGTTTGTTTTTTGTTCTTTTAACCTTGCAAACCGCCTAATTGGCAAAAGCCTGTAATAGATGCCCAGTCCAAATGAGCACGAAATGCACCCCACAAAGGTGTTTATTAGGCAGTGTGAGAAACTTGGCAAATTCCTGGAAAGCTGGATATTCAGACCTGCGTGTAAGAAAGCTGATGTTTTGCAGAATTTGGAGAAGAGGGGAAATGTGCTTGTCAGAACAGTCTGGCGAGTGAAGGAAAGCCATGAGTGGCTCTTTTGTTACGGGTGCTCCCTCGTGGAACTTGTGAGTTCTGTGGAAACTGGAAAGGTATGGTCCTGACCATGTGAGCCTTTGCCAGTAGACAGCTCGGTAAAATGCAGTACAAGAAAATTAAAGCCGTGCTTTACACTACCAAGGATGCCAGATTTAATGTGTTAAAATACAGGACAGGTTTTTTTTAAGAGCTGCTCTTGCCACCCCACCTCTTCTAGATTGTGAGAAAGCACCACTGACACTGTTGCTAAAAATGACTTTCAGGCCAGCGTCCTTTCAGTTTTGAACAAAACTTGCACCACCCACGTAATGAAAGCCCTTTGAAGGACAACTGCAAATTTTCTTCAGTCTCTGAGAAGGGTAAGGAAAGCTGCATTTATTGGCTGCTTTGGGTCCCTCTGACCATGTCTGGAGCGGAATAAAAGCAGCCATGCATCATATTTATGCAGGGCAAACACTCATGTATGTCCCCTCTGGCACAGCTGGCCCATAATCTAGGACAGGCACCGTTATCACCCAGGGAGCGAAGCCTGCCATGGGAGTGGTGGGGACTGACGTGGGAGAACCTAAACCAGGACTGCATGGCCTGAATTTAGATGTTTTGCAGGCCCTTTTTAGTAAAGGTACTCATCGTTCTGGGCAGTGCACAAACCACAACCTTGAGTGAGTTCTTCTGGATCCCAAGCAATTACCCTTCTCCTATAAAAAAAACTAAAACATACTCCTGTGGGTATTTTTAGATTCCTTGTTGTTGTTTTTTTTTCCCCCTTGCCTGTGAGAAAGAGGGCTATCACCTGCCATATAATCATGGGGAAAAGAGATCTTGTGCACTGAGTCACCAGCCCAAATGACAGCTGTGATGGTAGGTGACAGTAGGGGTGTTTGCTGGCAGGCAGGTTGCACCTAGGACGCACCACCCTGCCAGGTGCTACCGCTGCTTTTGGAGGGGCTGTGTGCCATCCCTGACTCTCATGCCAGAGAGGGACCATATGGCATTTGATGCCCCTCTTTGGATGGGAAGAAATGAGGTGTGGAACTCGATTCTCTAAATCTGATACTAGATGTGTAAGGCTTGGCAGGTTGGGATTTTAAAATTTCAGTCTTCAAATCAAAGAGGTAATAGTGTGTTTGATGGTAAGGCTGACGTTTGTAAAGAAACTATGAGGTTATTTGAGGTCTGTATTCTGACATAATTGTTAGGTATGATGATTAGACTACTTACCTGGGACCTCAAAAACCTTGATTTTATTCTGAACTCTGTTGCTGACCTAGGAGATTGTTTTGAACAAGCCACTTCTGTCTACTTGTCCTGTAGCAGCTACTGTGAATACTGCTGTTTTTTTTCTTATCGCTTCAGGATTAATGCGGTGATCCTGATTAATGGATAATCCTGTGTGATTCCTCAGTGCCCATGTTGAACTTTTGTATCAATTCTTGGACTGTGTCAGGTTCCCTGGACACTCCCATTGTTTGGTGGGTGACCAGCTTTAATGTCAGATTTTTCTTGTAATGTTTTTGTAGCATAAGAGGCAAATTTGTGTTAAGAATAAAGTACATAAGCTAGGTGTTTCTGCTAAAGCAGTCGGTGAAGAAAAGGGTTGGGAATGTCCTTAGGATATATTGTCTAGAGATATGAATGGGACAGGTCACAGCTTGTAGAGCTTTTGTTTCATGCTGGTGCTAACAAGAGCATAGAGTGATTTGAAATCAATTATCTATGCGGCTGAAGGGGCAACAATATATTTTAAAGTGAAACTTTCTGTTTTGGAGCATAGTGTTGTGAAAGGAAGTAGATTCTGTAGTGGAGCAATTAATGAACAGAAGAGACTCAGCCTTAATTAGCTTAATTCTGCTTGACCAGATTTCAAAACAGATGGCATTTGAAATTACAACAACAGTGGCATTTTAATTTACAGGAGTGAGTTGTGGAGATTGGGATAGGGACGTACTAGTAAAAGACAAGGAAGAACATCTGGGAGACTCTGGAGAAAGGGCACAAAATCGTAAAAATATTTTACAGAAAAGTTACAGAGCAATCAAATTTCATTCTAACTACTTAATAATAAGACGACTTTAAAGTTGAGATACATCGACAGTTGGTTATTGTGATTACTATAGGTACAAAGGTGGCTCCATTTCAACTGTAAAACTGTTTTCAGCCTCCTTATGGACCAAAGGCTTATCTACAAAGATGATTTAGGATACCTAAAATCTGTTCCACAAGTGGAAAAACTTACACGGCAAAGAAAATTTTGGTAGTGTAACTGCGTTTAAATGAGGATCTCAGTTGTCAGCATTGGGATATTTTATTTTTAGGTAATGTTGCTATGCTGTACAACCTTTGGTGCCGATAAAAGTGTTTACAGGAAGTATCTTATACCTATATGGGATATATGAGAAGTGTTTATCTTGGTAACAATTTTCCCAGGATAGCTAAAGGATGTATCTTGCGCTTAAGCAAAACGTGAAAATGAGGTACAGACCAAAACTTGGTTGGTTGTGCAGGACTCTTCTGACACTCTTCCTCAAGCCTGACTTAGCCATGAATCCTGACAGTTAAGCCTCTCAAACCTGAGTCATGTGGCATATAATTTCCAGATAAATTATGAAGTTACTTGCGGAGCCTGGGTCTGAGCTTGAGGCTCCTGTGAGCCCAGCTGTGTGTACACCAGAGATGAGTGGAGCAGTGGTTTGGGGTAAGTGGCTCTGGTAGGAGGCTACAGGGAAGGTGCAGGTACACAGGCGTGTCGTGCTTTTTACTCTTCCCTTGCTCTTGGAGATGGTTTTTCCTAGTAACTTGAGCTTTGCCAGCACGTTTCCACGCAAGGAGCGTTTGGTGACGTAGAGCCGATGACGTACCCTGGCAGAACACTCCTAGTCTAGACACCTCTATCTCCATTTAAATACTGAAAGTGTAAGTCACTCAGAAGAAAATGAGTAGTAATAGTGAAAAGCAGTCACAAATGCATCATGGCCCACCTTTCCAATGCTGGAAGTACTCATCACCATGGTGTTGTCTGTTTGGCATATAAAGCATATAAGAAGCAGTAAGTTTGTGTTTTTATTATTATGACTCTTTACCGCGGCAAGGAAAAGTCTGCAAGGCTTGTGGTTTGGAATGGAGAAGAGAGGCATTTTCTAAAACCACTAGATAACCAAATTAAAAAATCTCTTTAATTGTTCCAGCCCTAGAGCTAGTTTTGGGCAATATGGGACCAATTAGATTATTAAAACCACAGTTTCTGATCTCTATCAATTATTCTTAAAGCTCCAACAGCCCAAGCCTTTAGGAAGGTGATTTCGATTAGGTGCCTGTGGCTCCGTCACCTCCTGCAGGTACAGTTACATCATTAAGGAGATGCTTCAGTAATGCCACAGTTAAATAAGGCACAGTTTCTGCATAAAGTGGAGTTCAAATCTTTAATTAGGAAATGAAAAAAGTGTTGTCTGCTCCCCTCCCCAAGTTTTTTTTTTCCCTAGATGGAAGGAAGTAGGTCTGGAAGACCTATGGAATTTTGTCTCCATGCACAACAGATCCGAAAGATTTCTCTAAACCAAACTTATGCTCATTTTATTGATTGCACAAGAAGTCAGGATCCTTGATAGTCGTGTGCCACAGAAAGAGAACAGGAGAGTCAGAACATTGGCGTTGTTGTAGTGAGATTTTTTTTTTTTTTTTTCCCCCCTCCCGGTGGAAGGTGGAGGAACGCTGCTGTTCCAAGCAAGAGTTAACGTGTTGTCTGTATCTCCGCTGCCCATTGCCTCTCGCTTCTGGTGGCCTGGCTGGTGAGCATCTGTGCCTCAGTGAGGCTGTTCAGGCTTGGTGCTGCTTGTTGTGTTTCACATTGAGGGCTGAGACCTGCTGGGACAAGATGTGGTGGTGCTACTAGGGTTGTTTGTATGCTTCTGGATCCCACCCCCCTTCCCCCCAAAAGTAAGCGTGAAGTGTCTGCGGTGAAAAGTAGTCGTGTGCGAGTGTCTGAGGCTTTAGGGTATTAGAGGGGTGTGTCTTGTGAATTGAAAGTGATGTCGAGATGTCTCAACTCCTGAAGGTAGGTAGGTTTGTAGAAGCAGTGTGTTATGAGATCAGCTGATATGGTTGGAGGAAAACAAGAGACATGATCTGAAAGGTCTGCATAACCAAAAGCTTGTTTGCTTTTTTCGTCAGTTGGCCTAATAAAAGATATTATGTCTCTCTACAAGCCTTGAATCTGTTTTATCCTTAGATTATCTTAGCTATGACACCACTATGTCTTGACTGATGACTCTTGCATTTTAGGATGGTAATTGTATTGGTAGGAAATATGGTTTAACAAGTGGAATTTTTTGTAGGGGGAACTTCTGTGGCTTTTTCCTTGATATTTGAATTAAAGGCGTTTAAACAGCAGATATTGCAAGAAATCTGAATAAGTACGTTTCAATACACCTTGTTTTGTGCAAGAAGCTACAGGACTCACTGAAGCATCTCCAGCAAGCACCACAAAACCCTTTTTTTCTTTTTTTTTCTTTTTCATTTAAAGCATTTAATTGTGCTACTGCTCATGGTGGTGATAGTCACTTAGTTGCACTTTAAAATCCTAACATAATATTTTTAGTTTACAGTCAAAGCACAGTTGCAAAATGCTTCACTCTTCAACACAAATGTTAGTAACTAAGAGAGACTATTGCTTAAAAGTTGTGCACTTATTAAGTAAAGGACACACGTGTAGAGAGGCAATATAAATATAATTGCTACTCAAATTGGTATTCAAAGTAGTAGAAATTGGACAAGTCCATAATATATATTTTAAAATCTACAGTTTAATATTTTCCAAGGATAGGAAAATGTACTGTGAAATTGTTCAGCCAGTTTGTCCTTTGTCCTGAGGCAGGTGTGTGGCCGGTGGGGAAGAGAGATTAGGCAGCTACCTGCTTTCTAGTCCAAGAGCCCTGTTTCCTTTGAAAGTGTTGCTTTCCCTTTTGTAAAAGGGGAATGGGCCAGTGCTTCTGCTTTTCCGCTGCCAGTATACACAGCTTGGGAACAAATTACGGCCCCCAGGGAAGCAGCCTCTTACCATTCTAAGTTAGGGAGAGATTGCTTCCCTCTAAAGCAATAGGAGAAGCAAAGCAGAAATTCTCTCTCGTTTGTCCTTTGCTTCACACAGGCTGTTCTTGAAACAACCCATTCATGCAGCCTCCTTGAGTCAAGAGTACCTCCTCATCCAGACGTCTGTGATTGTATTGCTTTAAGTAATTTTCATGTTTTCCATAAATCTAGTAATTACTGCAGCATTCTAGCTTTTCTCTTTTAGATGCTCTTGTTGAGTAGTTAATGAACGAAACTCTTGACAGTCATCTGCAGAGAGTGGCTCCACTTCACTGCCTTGTTTTCCAGATAGCCAGATGACGGAGAGAAAAGAAGAAATGGTGGGAACAGAAAAGCACTGTGAGCAACTTCCTAAACAGGAAAGATCAGATGTACAAAGCCAAGATCGTGCTAGTACTAGTCCGGTGCTACCAGAGTCTGCCAAATTTGCAGCACTGTAAGGCCAGTTTACTTTACAATTTTGTACTTCAAAGATATGATGTAAGCTGTTTTGTTTCACTGAGTAGAAATGACATAAACTTTTAATTAACCTCTCTTTCTTTTTGTTTTATTGAGAACAAGAAAAAAGTTCCTCATAGTAGTTTTGAAACATTTTTGTGTCAAGTTACCAGGGCAACAGGCAAAGGCAGATAATCTACCGGGTAACTTCTCAGCAAGACAGTTCTGTCTTGCAAGTAATAAGTGGACCTGAGGCGTCTGTGCAAGATGAGCTGTCCGTGGATGCAATGCACGTGTTCATAGATGAAAATGGTGAGTTTCTGTAGTTGGAATAATTACAATGGTTGAAGAAATTTCTAAAGAAACTTTAAATGCCCTGGAAGGATATTTCTCTTGTCTGTTACCAATTGCGTGTTTTCTGTGTGCGTGAAAAGGGCTTAGTAAATTAAAGTCAGATCAGCAATAACTAGAGTTTTTGAAACCCACCAGCGACCATCGCAGACCTGAGGCTTACACAGTGCATGAAGTTTATCTTCCAAACATCATCCTCAAAAAATGCTGACTAGGCCAGAATACTACTTCAGTCATTGCATAAGAACCCCTGGTGCTTTCGGCCTAGTGAGGAGTTTTGCACTGACCTGGATGGGCAAAACGTTCCTCCTTTTTACTGTTTTGTTCTTCAGCTGGCTCGGACTGAACTCTCTCTTGACAGTGCGGTGGTTGCTGTTGTTGGGAGTTGTGGTCTGCTACCCCTTTCAAGAGAATTAATTAGCATCCTAGTCTTGCCCCATGCCAATGTTTGATATGCTGCTGCTCTGCAGCTGTTACTGGAGACTGAAGATGTAATGTACTTGGTGTTGGTGGTGTGTTTGAACTCCATGTAGTGCCTTGTGAGGTACTGGCCCATAACTCTGGAAGGCAGCTGTCCTGAAAGCCGTGTTTTCCTTGAAACTGCCTTCAAAACCAGCATGAAATGAGTGCTTGTGGTAGCTGGGTTCGTGACCTCAGAGATGCTTTGGTTTTCTGCTGGTTCCTCATGGCCCTGCTTGCAGCCCTGCAGCTCCTGAGGTGCTGTGGGGCTAAGGACAGCAGCTGCCAGTCAGGCAGATGGCATCACCTCGGGGTCAATGAGCAGCGAGCCTTCGCTTTTTGCTGCATATGCAAGGAGGGAGTAGCAGTGGCTATGCTTTTAGCAGAATTTTTCCCTGCTTTGTACCTCCTGACCTCACCTTTGGAAACTGAAAGGAGAAAAAAAAATCTGGTGATTTCACATTTTACAGTGAATTTATATCGATAGATAGGCTTTGCCTTTACATACCTTTTAAATTTTCACTGTAACTTCTGTGTTTTGATTTGTCTCAGGCTTTCAGTTGTTCAACTGCCTGAAGTCTCAAATAAGCCTAGTGCACAGATTGAAAACTGTATTGATAAACGTGCTTATCCTAAAATGTATTTTTTATAAACTTTGTGTGTAAAACAAATGATCATATCACTGAACTGATTTTTTTCCCTCTGTATTTTCTAAAGGGGAAATTAGATCCTGTTATTTAAAGGCTGGCTGTCAGAAGGAAGGAAATTTTCGACATCAGCTATCGAATTGTGATTGTATTTCAAATGCTCAGTAAGTAAGCCCTTGGTTTTAGAAATGTTCCAAGTTTTCCTTTCTAGAAGCTATAAAACTGATTGTAGCTGTGAAACGTGCATGCAAAGAGGAGTGCTGGAGAATAAATGTGCTGACCTCTTCTAGAGACGTCAAAGCATGCATTTTTTGTTTTTCACTAAAACAGTGACTACTTTTTAAGAATGTAAGGAAAAGTGAAAGAGAAAACCAGAAATATCCAGTGTGCTTTGATGGCTTTCTGGGAATAGCCAAAGTCAAGTGTGGTGATTATAAATAAGATTGTAAATAAAACAAAGTAAGCGGGACTGTTACCAACTCTTCTCTCAACCCTGTCTTGCTTGCTTCCCCTGCCAGTTGGGTCCTTTGTAGATTTTTAGTGCTGTGTCAGTATCAGCCAGTGGCACTGCTTCCTGTAAATTCTGACAGCAGAGCCTTTCACCTTGCATGAAATCTCTAATGATGGTATGCCACTCTGAAAAGGTATCTGAACAATTCTCTTTTTTCAAACGTCTTTTTGGAGTGATCTGCATAAATCCCATATTCGTTATTGTGGTTTCCACGCTCTCCTATGTTATCTGTTTTTTTGCATATCTGTAAAAAGAATTTTAACTATTCATAAGTAATTTTATTAAATAACTTTGGTTTTCATACTGTTATACAGCATTTGGAAAAGTTGAGTGGGGGGTTATAAGGGTCACTGTTAATGTTAAATATTGTTCTTCAGGAGTTTGGCTTTCAGTGGAGACTTTTGAAAAGCTTGGGATCGTTTTAAGAGCAGTGTTAGCATTTTAGATAGAATGCTGTTACGAGGGACATGAGAACAATGCTTTTAATAGTCAGTGGGTGAAGATTAAGAAAAAAAAATAATTCGAGTTCATCTACAGTAGAAATCTTCTGTCTTTACCAGGTTGAAGTTTTTTTATTTTAATAGAGTTCAGTTTTGATGTAAAACCAAACATTTTACTTTGGGACTATTTAACTCTTGCAGCTCTCTTCGTTTCACCTTGCACAGAATACTCCCCTCCTCCTCCATCATATAAGTATGAACTTGAGTCTGTCCTAAATTCAGAAATAGTTTACTGTCCCCTGACATTTATCAATTAATCTTTTTTTATCAAAAGCAGAACAATTTTTCCTTCTCATATAACAAGTCCTTCTGAATCTGTCTTTGCTACATGCTTACATGACACCTCTGTCTTCCTGTACTATGTTATTATTTTTTTGTTCGTGGCTTGCAGACCTGTAGGATTGTGAATTATTTTTAAGGGGTCTGCTAAACGTTGTTGACAAAAGCAAGTTCAGATAGTCTTTGCAGCCATTTCCATGCATTTAATTTCTAAAGATCAGCACCTTTGCTGGAAATCTCAGAGTACAGAAACAGTTCAGACTGGGGAACAGAACAAATTAGCAAAGACTAGTGGGTTCCCAGGACTGTTTCTGTATAGGAGTCAATGGGAAGACAGAACACAAGAGCTTTTCTGAGAACAGAGCAGCATGAAGGAAAGTACAAAGCAGAAGTTCACATGAAAAACAAGGAAAGAGGACAAGGAACCATGAAGCGTGCTCAAGCTGGTTTTTGCAAGGGCAGTCTGTAATATGTTTAGGCCAGAGAGATTAGTGAGGGCTGTTTGTTCAATGTGCAGTTTCTACCGTCTGTGCATATATTGGAGGGTAGCACAGGAAGGAAAGAGTTCTTGTTTTTTCTTCAGGTGTTCACCAGCAAGTAATTTTGTATTTAGATAATATAGAACACTTAGAGCATATGGAAAATAGAAGGGCAAATCTGTTTTAAAGACAGTTCAGGAATGAGGTAGCTTTCATTTCCCCTAGCCCCACCTGCAGGCATGCACATCGCTTGTGTCAGATTAGTTTCTTATCCATGGTTAAAGATAAGTCAAATAATCACAGTTATTAACTAATCATCTTCTTACTACTGAAGAAAAAGGCAAATAGAATAATATAAAGCACAAGGTGTAAACAATGATCGCTTCAGTTGCAGTCTCTTCTGTATGTCTGTGGAGAACTCTTGACAGAAATCATTCCCTTGAGGGTGGGCCCTCCTCTGGTGGAGTAGTCTGTACCAACAGAGATGCTGCTGTTATGAAAGGACATTGGAAAGTACCTCTGAGATACCCTTGGCTTATCTCCCAGTCCATCAGAAAGTTAACTAAGGAGAAAATGATAACTCTGACAGTACTTCTTCGTGAATATTTGAGACAGTGCAGAAACAACAGCTTTAGATTTGGTGTCTGAATCCATTGATGAGCCATCCAAATTAGATTTTATGAGGTCAAAGGATGCAGGAGAAAATTAATGCCTGGACAGAAAAGGTGGCATCCTTCTTGAATAGAAGGGATAGGATTTTGATCTTGGGGAGCCCAGATTTCAGAATCTAGAATAAGCTTATGAAGAACGATAGATAGGTCTTCAGTAGATGTGTATAAGCTCTTAAAACACTTCTCACTGATCATGCTTGCTTTATAGTGTTAAGATTAAGCTGCTCCTAAAGGAAAAATGTCAAACCGAGTTGAGGCAGAGGAGTAACTGTGGTTGTGCATGGACTGCACCCTGATGTGCTCCTCTACTAGAACAACTGGCTCAGGCCAAGTGATGGCAAGAGGTCCCTTGCTTTGGGGGTGTTGCTGGGAGAAGCAGCAGATCAGAGGCACTGGCGTGCTAGGAGCTGGGACACTGCTGGGCAACACCGCAGCTGGTGAAGGGGAAAGGAATTTTGACTGGGGAGGGTATGAGCTCTATCTGGTTTGTCCAGAATAATGTAATTGCCTTATGAATTGGCCATAGGTAAATACCTTTTAACTAAATTATGCAAAACTGGAGAAGGTATTTAAATATTACTCAAAAGAAGCCATTAAAGAAAGCCTTGAGGCAGACTAATGTTTAACGATCTTAAATTCAAATTATAACTTGCTATTTCTGTCTATTGAGTCCTACTATTATCTGCTCCAGTAGTAAAGTCTTAACTAGTCTATTAGGAACTGAAATTAAAGTAGTATTTCTATGGCCTGTAAATATTTTATCTTCTTGGCATGGCTTCTGAAATCCATTTCTCACAAATAATCCAAAATCTTAACAATGCTGCTCTGTGACAGAAGTGATGCTGTGTTTATAGTTTGGGTTGTTGTTTGTTTTTTTTTGTTCTTTGCTTTTGCGTGCTTCCTTCTCTTCCTTTGCTTGTAAAGGGCTAAGTGGACAACAATGGATTACAATGTGCCAAAGAAAGCAGTTGTCCAAGTTTGAAGGAGTCTGTGCTTTCTTCCTTCAGAGGCTCCTTAATATTGGAAGCAATACTGTTTGAGGGAATTACAATTTGTCTTTTCACATATTAGCAGTCCATCACCTCTTTTGTGATGTGAGATGATCTTTGGAGTATTCTGCAGTTTATCACTGTTAATATATATTCCATCAGATTGTAATTTTTCTTCTTTCTGTTTTTTAGTTGTATTGCTTGCATTTTCAACTGTAGAAGTGGTCCTAATGAAAGACATTACCTGTACCTGCAGTCCTCATCCTGGAAATTTTGAGAGCTTCTTAAATGTAGCATAAACAATCTCTTTATTCATAATTTCTAAAATTATTCCTTAATTCTGTCAAAGGTTACTGAGAAGCGGAATTGTTTCAAATTGTCTCTCACCAGTCCAACAGTCCAGCTTTTAAAATCTTTAAAAGCTTCAGTTAGCCAAATTAAATTTAAAGGACGTTTTTATGTTGTAATGAACACCAAAAAAGATAATTCCTTTTCCATCTTAACTCTCCCTTTGGCAGATGATTCTTGTTACTGAGTTTGATAAGTTATTTAAACATTGGCAGGTAGCTAATCAATTCCCCAATTATTGTCCATGTAATTACCCTGACCCCACTTTTGTCTGTTATCTTGCCAGCAACACCTATTGCCAGCAGCCCCTGTGGAATGGATTCCCTGCTGAGCTAATTGCCTCTAAATTTGATGTTCCTATTACCTTGCCAACTTCACCTCTAGCCATAAATTGCTTTGTGACAGGCTTTGACAAGACAAAGTGTAAACTGTATTTTCAGCGCGTGGATTATGTTAGAAACCAGTTACAGAAAGACCACTTGAATCTGTTTTGGAGTGAGAAGTTGGAAATAGCTTTCTCATCCTGAAAACCATTCTTCTGCCCCATTGCGTTAAGTTCTTTACCAGCTTTTGTCTCTTTCGCAGTGAATCGTTAATGTTTCTATCTTGTGTGTTTTGAGTATGTGCTCGGCTTCTGGGAAGGCAGATAAGGATGAGAAAGTTCTTGCCAAATCGCCACTAGGTTTGCAGCTTACCTGTATATGACAGTTAAAATTTCAAGTTAAAATTCTTCCCATTAGGTTGGCGATACAAAGTAAAACCCACAATAATTAACAAGAACACATGTTAAAAAAAAAAAAAGACCTGAAAGAATGTGTACATTGAAGTATTATTAGAGGTGTACAGCTGTTTTCTGGGGTCAGGAGAAACAAGTTGGAGTTAATAAATGTCTTACAAATAAGGATGTCTCACTGACACACCTTTCTGTCTGCCACTCTGTGACAGAAAGTGAACATTTCCCAGGAATTTCTTTAATTACCTTGAATGTCTCTTGTAATTAAATAACTGATGCAATTTTGATAAACAGTCAAACAGATAAATGTCAGCTATCATGTTATCTAGACATTATGTGTAAAGTAGCTCATAAATATCAATGGAAGCATAAACCCCTAAAATTATCGTAATTATAATAGTAGAATTAATTATTTTTGCATGAGTTGCACAATCTGTCCCCAGTACGGAGGCTAAAAGGGCCATGAAGTATATATCGATGCTAATATATAAGTTTAACAACAGTCATATATTCTGTACATACTTGCTGTGCAAGGCTAATACATTTTGAAATGTTTAACTACTTTTCTAAATGTGCTTTCTTGTATGCTGGGACTCTTGTTCAGAAGGTTGAGTACCTTCACTGTATGTGTACATACATATTGAAGAAAAACACGTTAATATTTTGATACCTCTCAGTAATGTAGCTGTCCTCAACATGTTTATGAAATACTGATTTGTCTTCTTAAATGATTTGAATATAAGAGATTGATCTATAGGAATGTTGTCCTTCCTGGTTTCACATCTTTGAAACACTCTGTTCAACTAATGTAAATTGTTGCAGTTTCTTTTCTCAAGTATCAAGTACTAAAATAATATAATGCCTGGATATATAGACTGTGTCTGCTTCCGTCACTTATGTTGCAAAAGACAGAAAGAGTAAGCTTACAATAAACTTGAGGGCACTAATGTAACACACTTTACTATTTTCATAGTTTATATGTAGTTTTGCTCCTACCAAAAATGTATTCTAAATTTTTACCATATGTAAAATTGTTTTCTTAGTAATGAAAGGAATAGTGTTTGGAGAAACCTTGAACACAACATCCAATATCAAAATATAATACCGTTAGTTATAAAGTTGTTAAATAACTGGTTATATTCACATGATAATCTGTGAAATGCTCTAATGAGCATTCAATTTCTTTGTTCTTTCTGCTTTTCCACTTCAAATAATTTTGCAAATATTCCCAATCAGTAATAAACTATCCAAAACTGTGGTACTGCCTGGAGCAGTTCACAGACAAGATAGCACTGTGGAACTCAGATGTTGTCCTCCATAAGTTTTACGGATGATCTGTCACCATGATTTTTATATCAGCATAGCATTTTACTAGCTATAGTGAACAAATTTAATTTCAAGAAGGACTGGATCTATTTAAAAAAAAATATTTTGTATTTTTCCCATGTTGTTTTGCCCAGTCTCTCTATATTCATGGGTATTCAGATTTGAGATGAGAACAGATCATTAAATATCCCTGAAGAGCATGCCAGTGTAGGGTCATGCTGGATATCCAGTAGTATTTGTAGGTGTTTGAGCACTTTTCTCTGCATCCTTGCTATTTTTAGTATTTAAAGCACAGAGCTTTCTTTGGTGTGTATGCAGATATGTATGTGCTATGGTTAACTACGCTTCAAAAAAATACAGAAGGTGGTCCACACAACAAAATCCTGATGTAGATATGTCCATACCAGCCCAGGAATGCTCTCCGTGATAGCTGAAAATCTGTGATGTGTGTAGCTCCAAGAAAAAATGTGTTTTCTGGAGGTGTGTGTTTGGGTTTTTTTTTAAGTAGAAAAAAGCTAATGGCTTTTTGAGTATATGCCAATGCTGTCTCTCAAATCAAGTATTAGATCTTCTGAAGCCAACTGGAGTTGTGCCCACACAAACTATGGAAGCGTTTGGCCATTTATATTTCTTTCAAGAAATACTTCGGGGTTTAGCGAAAGCAATTTATAAGAATGCTGCTTGTTTTCTTGAACCTATTTCCTTTTCTCCTGTGTTAAACTCCTGAGAAGAAAATACTGAAAAATATTGAAAATCCCAGTTCTGTGCAGGATGGTATTGTTAAACACGTGTATTGCTTTTAAATAGATAGAGTTGGTGTCTCTTCAGAACAGTCCAAGTTTCTACCGACAGCAATTCAACTTCATGATACAAAAGCATTTAATTCGTTCAAATGCATAATATATAGGTTTAAGTGCTGGACCTCTTGCTGCAGTTCATCACTTCATGAGTCTGGCAACAGTCAGCAGTAGCCATAAATTGCATCAGGAGGCTGCTGCGCTGTGTATGTGTAACAGAAGCTGGAGTTTACAATAAATATGTAAGATAGGCTGCAGAAATGGATGTATGGCATGCAGCTGAAATATCTGAGTACTGGAGCAGAAAGAATGATTGTCCAGCCTGAGAAAAAAACGTCTATCTTAGCTGCAGATTCTCCTTCCTGCCTAAGTGACATTTGGGCTTTCACTTGAAATCAGTTGTGTATCTGCAGTTGTATAACTTACTGTATACCTTTAAAAAATAATTATTCCAGTTTGAGCCTTCTCTTTCTTGGTCATGTATCTTTTTTAATTTATGTATATACTTATTTTATATATGTAATTGTATTTATGTATGTTTTATTATTACACATAGTTCATCCATAGCAGTAGGATTAATGCATTCATATTGCACTTTGCATGCTCTGTCTCAGCAGTTAGTCTTCTAAACTCCTCACTTTTTTTAGATGAGGCTCTGACACTAAAACTAGGCTTCTAAGAAGATATGTTGTAGTTTGGGCCTGAAATGCTTTGCAATACAGATGGAGAGCTTCATTAAGAAAAAAATTTGAAATTAATTTTTTTGTTTGTTTTCAGGATTTTTGTGTTGTTTGTTTTTTTGCTTTTTTTTTTTTTTGCAACAGCAAGACCAGTAGGTTAAAAAGATGTAGTTGCAGCACAACTAACTGACTAACAAGTACTAAGAAAATAATTTGAGTTACCTGCCAGTACAGCTGTGGAGTGCTAGTGTTTCTGGCTCTGGGCAAAAGAGAGAGCTTCAAATCAATGAGTTAACTTATTTGATTTACATTCACATCCCTGAATAAGCTTCTTGAGTGCATTATACTATATGAAAGTATCTATCTGAATGCCTTAGCGATACTGTGTGTTTCCTGTATAAAGCCATTAATACTTTAGTATGTTCGCTGCTGGAAAATTCCCTAAACCTTTGAACTTTATTCCCCATAGGAGAAAGCAGACTTATAAGTAGATTTATTTATTTTTTTTTTAATTTTAGTGTTTCAAAATGCCATTTTAGAATGACAAAATACTATGTTGCTAAAACATCTTTATCTTTCTCAGCAAGGTGACCCAAATAACAAAGATCGCCCGCTGCTCTAGTAATAGGCTGCTGACTCTTAAAGATTTCTTAAAGCTGCTTGGCAGGTCGTGCAATTCTGCAGCCGAGCACGTTTGGAAATGGATGCGAGAAATGTCATGTAGTTCCTTTTGGGATTCAGTGACTTCAGACGAGCCGGTCACCTGAGCGTAGTGCTGCTTGAACACATAGACGAGCGTGGCGTGTGTGCTGAAAATGGCTAGTGTTTGGATTATGAAGCCACTGATTTTCCCGAACAGTCCTCTTTACAAAGTCAGTAGCGTTTTCGTGCTGGCTTGCTAGGGACAGGAGGAACCCCTTGGGTTAGCTTGGCCAGTTAAAATCCTTTCCTGTGTTTGTAGGGTTTTCTAGTCCCTGTCTCACTCCCTGAGCACAGAGCAGGGAAGCGAGTGTTGTCAGCAGGAGAGCGGGAGGTGGGAGGGGGCCGGGCTGCCGCGCGATGGCAGCAAAATCCTGCTCAGGACTGGGAGCTCTGGTCCTCCGACAGCTTCTGGGGCTGGCTTCTCGGCCCTCCCCCGCTTTTTCGTAAGGAGAGCTAAAAGAGATATTTTATAAGACTCTGAAGATAATGAAACCGTGGGTGCTGTTAGTGCATTAATTCCAGTAAAGCTGCGTCTTGGAATCATGGAATCGTTTAGGTTGGAAAAGACCTTTAAGATCATCAAGTCCAACCATAAACCTAGCACTGCCAAGCCCACCACTCAACCATGTCCCTAAGCACCACGTCTACACGTCTTTTCAATACCTCCAGGGATGGTGACTCAACTACTTCCCTGGGCAGCCTGTTCCAATGCTTTACAACCCTTTCGGTGAAGAAATTTTTCCTAATATCCGATCTAAACTTCCCCTTGAGCAACTAGAGGCCATTTCCTCTTGTCTTATCACTTCCTTCTTGGGAGTAGTTCTCTTGAGTACTTCTCAAAATGCATTCTCTAGTTTATTAGCTGGTACATGCTGTTTGCTTTTAAAGTAGTTATACCTTTATCTTTGTTCTGAAATGTAATAGGCTTACAAATTATCGATTTTCATGCTTGTTATCAAAAGAAAAAAATCTGAATACTGAGAAGTATTCAGTGTACCGAGTGGATCCTATTCTTACACCTGAGTAAGAAGGTGTTCATAACTTCCTGCCTTCATGATGCCCACAACGCTGCTGGTAATATGCTTTACAAGACCTTTCTGTCCTATGTAGTATCTCACTTAATGAACTTAGTATGTATCACTGCTCACTTTGTAATCTGTTACAAAACTTTAACAGCGATCTTATCCTTTTCTGCCTATTATGTCAGTACATCCAGTTTTTACATTCTGGCAGCTCGGATATTCTATCTTACCATTAGGGGTGTTGTTATTGCTAGTTAAAAAAATTCTCCCTAAATCTTGTTGCATGAGTAGCAAAATGTGAACAAGAGAGATTTCATCTGCAGCTCGAGCTCCCCTCAGAAGTAACCACTAAGGAAAGTTAAAATGTGCTTTCTGAAGTAATTGTATTCTTTTTGAAACTATTAATTTCTTACCAAAAAAAGTGAAGATTGACACCTCTTCATGTTTTTTTCCATGTTTGCTGTGATCAGGTTTGTCCCATAATTATCTGGTCTTAATGCGGCTATTGCTTTTGCATATTTCAATTTTTTTACATACTTTTCAGTTGCTTTTTAGTCTAACTCTTGTTATTTGGTAGTACAATTGGGAGCTGTGAATCATCTGCTGCTTAAAAAAAGCAATATCCACAACTAGTGGATTTAATCTCAGTCCTGAATTGTGCAATACTCTGGTCAGATTAGTGCTGGCAGCTTTGTAGTGGAGACCTAATGAGCAATGAGTAGAGATGTAGCAAGAGGCCTGTGTGATGAGGTGTAAAAGTGATTGGGACATGAAATAGCAGGAAGGCCATTTTAGGTGAGAAGGAGCAAAGCTTCTGAGGTAGTGGTAGGAAGACATCAGCAATGACATTGAGTAATGGAGGTGCCATCAGTGAGCAATGGGCTGCTGTTGATCCGATACTTTCAATGTCACTTGAGACACCTGAATTGGTACCACAGTGACTGTTTTGAAAGAGCACAAAAGTAAGGGAATTTGGAGTTCCGGCTATGTCGTTAGCACTAGCTGGCTCTTGTACAAGCGGATCACTCAGATCTCAGTTCGGCAAGTGCTTTGAATGCACCTCAGACCAACACCTCAGAAGTGATTGCTTGTTGGATGTGCAGATGGGGAGATTCCCTTCACTCTGGCTCTTGGTCAAACATCACAGCCATAGCTGCTTTGACTTACGAGTGGTGTTTTAGTGAGTGTTACAAATAGCTTTCAGC
This sequence comes from Tauraco erythrolophus, assembly GCF_009769465.1. NCBI lineage: Eukaryota > Metazoa > Chordata > Aves > Musophagiformes > Musophagidae > Tauraco > Tauraco erythrolophus. Next base: position 86,830,291 of record NC_141466.1, on the reverse strand, counting down.
TATATTATTTATTATTGCTGTGGATATTTGTTACACACTGTTAAGCCTTGTAGTGAGCCAGACAGCTGTCTGAAGCAGTCTAGTGGCATCTTTCTGCTTTTAAGCATGTGAGGACCAGGAGGAAGGTGCTTTGTTATTGTCACTATTGTGACATTGGTTACAAGGTTCCTTGTCCTTTCTCCTATATGCAGGTTAAAATTAAATTTAGCCAAGACTTCAAAACAGCTCGATTAACAGGGAATTTTTTGTGGCGTGCCTGGATAATGGGCTTACCTTGAGAGGTGTCCGGACTCAAGGCTAGCTAATCCTTAACAAAGGTTATGGCTTAGGCTGGGTTATATTTGAATACCTTGGGCCAAATCGTCAGTGGTACAAGGCAACTGTTACTGACTAATCAGAGAGGGAGAAAGAAGATTTTTCTGGTGCTATGTGGTTATACTAAAACATTCTCTGTGTTATATGATTGCTCAACTAGCTTATGTTTACTCAGTGTTCTTACAAAGCTGAATTATGAGCCAGAAAAAAAATTCCTCACTTTATAATCAGTTATCGGTAGAGGGTGCTATGTATCTTTTACATTTGGTCTGCATAGGTTGTGTTTATCAAAGATATTTTTAGTTAATAATTTATTATTCAAAATTTAGTTCAATTATGCCTTTGCTTACATTAGTGGTGCAGTTTACTGTAGTAGATCTTGATAACATTAATTTGATTCTGCAAATGAACAGATTTTCTATTTAGCAAGATTCCACGTTATACTGTGATCAGCTCTGTTATAATGACTTTATGATTAGAGAGTGTTTGCTCCTATTTATATATGGTAATAAATTTATGGAATCTAGTTTATAGGCTTACAAAAACACAAACACCACCATTGCATTTTGTACTGGTGTTTGCTGTCTGTGATAATGATGTCATCAGATGAGACATACAGCTTCTAAGTAGCTGTACAAGCGATTCAGCATCAGGAGAGTAGAAAGAGAATGTCAGAAGGAAGTTGCGTGGAAAATAGGGATAAGGAAGAAAAAAACAGTAAACAGGAGCTGAGGGGAACAGAAGATGGGGAAAGAGTAAGAAGATACAGAGAGATGAGGCTGATGAAGAAACGGCATTGGAGGCAGATGAAGGCTGGATGACGGCTTCTGATTTTGAAATTGTTGCTTTGCTAGCTCTGCCTTCCCAACTTCTCTGCCATAATTTCCTTTTCAAGCCTATGAAATTTTTGACTTTTTTCCCACAGTGTCCCAGTTGCTTGCAGTCTCTTCTGCTGGTTGCTGACAGGTGGAGCTATAATTTTTTTTCTGAAAAAAAAAAAATAAACAGAAAACAGACTATGGGCTTTCTTGGCTTTTTGTTTATCTTCAAGTCTGGTGGGAGATGATTGGATCTCTTAAGTTTATTCTTGGAAGAAGTCTTATGAGTAAGAGAGTTTTGATTTCTGAGAACTGATAGAGCAGAGTACCAGGGGAATATCTTGGCCTATCTATCCGTCCTTCTGCCATTTCTATTGTGGATAAACACAGGATAAAAGACATGGTCCAATCTAGAAATACTCTTGACTCCACTTGGCTTTTGTAGAAAGGCAGCTAGGGATGCAGAAAGTTATTGGAGATTAACTCTTTGTTTAGGAAGGCATGAGCAGCCACTGTTCTATTCCCCTGCTGTTTTGTTGGGTCGCTTCTTGGGCAGGAATTCCCAAGGTAGCATTCCAGCATATCCTGGGCTATGCTTTTGTCCTTTTCCTGCTGTGAACAGGGAGTCCTAGGGTTGCATCCGCAGTGACAAGGAACAGGATAGCTCATCCTGAAGAAACAGAAACCAAAAAATCCATTGCCTGCCTTGAAGCTGGATGAAGTCACCTGTGAGTAGGGCACTTCAGAATATGCAAAAGGCATGGCTTTACTCTGTAGTCATCCTAATCTGTGGGAGTCTTCCTCCTGTGAGGCATGCCTCTAGCCTTTCTCCCCTTTCTGCCTGCCTAAATCTGTTGATTGAGATCCAGGATCTTGGATCTGTTTCCATCCCTGCTGTACTCTTTTGTTACTGACTGCTGACAAGGTGCTGAACAAGACCCCCAAAGATGTTTTCTTACGGAGGGCTGCCTTGTGGCTGGGACATCAAGTGGGTTGCATTGGACCAAATCCTTGTTTCCTAGTACTGTCCAAAGGGGACATGACAGCTGTCCTGACTGTGGAGGAGATCATGCTTCTGCCTGTAGCAGGAGGAGTGGGGAGCACAGGGGAAGCCATTAGGGTCAGGAACATGGGGCGCTTCCTTTGCTACTGAGCTGATAGCTCTGCTGGAGTGGCAGGTGGTGAAGAGCAGATCTGGGATCCAAGCCTGATAGCAATCAAGGCCTTGAAAAAACTCAACTACCTGGCTCAGAGACTAGGATGGCTTTGCTGGTGACATCCCAGGGCTGCTGGTGTTCCTGTTGGCCCAGGCAGAGCTAGCACATCCTGGAGAGAAAAGGAGAAAGCATGTGTGTTTCAAGCTGTTGGTGTGGCTCTTCAGCCCTGCTTCTAAGTTATCCGGACATTGAACCTTATCCCAGCACAAATGAGACACTGCAGCTTAAGTTAACAGCCCAGTTACGTGCAGGATAGCTGCAAGGTTGTAGCGAAGGTTACGTGACAGGCTTTGGGAACTGGTACCCAAAGGCAAGGAAGGTTGAGGTCACTGACATTAATAAGGTGGCTTGGGGGGAACGCGTAGAGTGAGCAAGATGAGAATTTTATTCTCTGCCCTACCACAGACTTCCTGGCTGACTATAGGCAGATCGCTCTAGTTTCCTCCTGCTTATCCTTCCTTTATGGAAAATAAGAACAATAGATATTGGCTACTTTGTATGAGCACCGAGGTGCTTTTACACCATGCAGATATGAAAGTAGTAAGAGCCCAAGGCAGGCATCCAGAGGCAGGGTGGTAATGAGCTTGGAGCAGGACACCTGATGTATAAACCCCATTTAGAAGAGAATAAGCAAGAAGTATTCAAAATAAATCTTTTCCTCAAGAAACAATTATTTAATTTCAATATAGTTCTTACTAAGAGTCAGTGATGTCATGGTAGCAGACCAACAGGTATCACTGCTACAAGTGCAGAAAGTTTCCTCAAGTAAACTATTTAAGTGCTGTATCTACAACATAAAGCGGTGAACACGGGGAAAAAATAAAATAGCGTCTTCTTCCTCAGGTCCGCCCCCCAGGGTGTTTTATACTCAGTATGGGGATATCTGAGCTAGCCTTATGTGAATTAGCTCATATATCGTTGTCATCTTGCTAGGGCAGAAAGAAGTTCTTGTAGCCTGAATTCTCAGTAGGGTAAATTAGTACTCACTGGATTCAGTGCAGGTGAGGTCAGACTAGCTTGGTACCTAAGAGCTTGTCTGAAAGCTAATGCAGGGTATCTGCAGTAACTACCTTGTAGTTTTACTCTGTAGATATTCAGCTCTTGACCTGATTTATTGTCAGTGGACAGAAAAGGCACTTCTGAACTGTAATTCGTTATAGGTGCTCATCTCAGGATGAGAAAAATTATGATACAGAACTATCTGTTTCATTGTGGTGGATATAGTGGACCATGTATACCTAAATTTGGGTGTTAACCGCTGTGTGGACCTGGGCTAGATTTTAGGTATGGAGGTGGAAGGCTTCATGTCCTGTGAGCCAACCAATAATGTAAATACAGGCGGCGTCCTGTAATGTTTCAGAAATACTAGGAGAATATTGCTCCTTAAACCAGTCTCTTTCCTCTCTCCCCTCTGTGCACAGTGAAATACAGTTCAGCTCCTCTAGTACTACCACTTCGGAGAGCCAAGAACCGTCTTCCGGGGATCAAGCAGCGAGTGCGCTTCAGCAGCAGCTCCTACTGATGGTGGCGCGAAGGACCCTTTCAGAAAGCCCACGGGTACATTGTAATATCTCAGTTTCTAGCATTTTGATAAACTGCTTTATAAACAAATGCGGCAGGCCTGTTCCCGAGACGGTTTTGTTGATTTTCTATCCTACTTTGCCTGATGTTGCTGATGTGGGAGAAGATGTATTTTATGTTGATGGATATATTCAGCTGCTTTCTGCTGACACTGAGCAGTGCCCTAGGAGAGTACTTAAAGACTCCATCACCTAAAAAGTTTATCTTCTATGTTCGATCTTATTTCATTTGAAAGAAGGAGGACACAGCTGATACGATTTTAGACACACCACCAGATTTTAATAATGTGAAGTGTTTACTCCAGATTCATTAGTGTCCTAAAACCTTGTGTCTGGTTTCACTTTTCTGAATCAGGCAACCAGACTTCTGGATGACTGTTGTGTAATGTCGAAGCCACCTCCTCAATGCAGCTGGTAAAAGAAAAAGGCCCTCAGAGTTCAGTTTTATGGTAATATGTGGACATACTTGAATTTTACAGTGTTTGGGGTCTGTGACCAATGGCTTAAGGCTGTAATCTGTTTTTATAATTCCTTTTATAATAACTTTAACCTTCTCTTTTCTTCCATGGCAAATTCTAGTTTGATACTTATGAATAACCTTAAAATGCCAGTTAATTATCTTTCATCTTAGATTTTGCACAGGAGCTTCAAGCTAGAAGCAACTTGTATAATAGAACTATTTTTAAATAAAAATCAGGATGTTGTCCTGAATTGTGTATTTCAGGCTCAGACAGAGATTTCCATCTAACCGCTCAGATGTTTTCCAGATATTTATAATCTTGTAAACTGCCTATAAATTAGAGAACAATTATCATGCCCTTTTTTTTTTTCTCTTTTGGAAAAACTGCACCATTAAGAAGTAAGGCATATTGCTCAAGGTCACAGCAAGTTTGTAACAAGGCCAGGCAGTAATTTCAGAACTTCCTGGTTTCTGAATTTTTTCTATTAAACATGAAATTTTGAGTCTGTGTAAGTCAGGAAAAGTTTTGTCATTGATTTCAATGAAGCTAGGGTTTCAGACTGTCTCTGGCACTCTATAAATTTGTGAAGTGTATTTTTATAAGCCCTTTTTTGATAGGAGACACAATTAGACTTAGTGACTTGCTCAGGACTTGCTCAGAGAGTTTCCCAAACACAGCTCCAAATTCTGACTCCAGCCCAAGTACTGCAAGCTTCATATAATGGACTTCATCCAAACGTTGCAGTTCCTCAGGAGCCAAAATGTTCACTTATGCACTCAGTTAAATACGTGTTAAGCTGTTCTGAGGACTGAACAGTTAGATCCTCAGGTGTTTTTAAAGGAGACTCTGCCACCATTTTGATTTTTCTTATTTAGTTTTAGTGAGCAATCTAGATTAGATGAGTGAAGTTAATGATTGCAGTTGATTGAGTTTCATATTACTTTCTGTTGGGAAATAGGACCCATGAGAAACAAAACTGTGCCAGTATTAGCAACTGTAATATTTAAAAATATATTTTTTCTTTAAAAATGCCCTAACTCCATAATTAAACAACTTTTTAAAGTGGTAATAGAAATATTAAAATTTGGAAATATTAAAAATATTAAAATTTAATAATTAATTAATTTTAATATTAGAAATATTAAAATTTAGCTCACCTAAACTACTTCCAGATTCTAAAATCAGCGTGGTGAAAAGATTGCAATCAGTCTCACAGCTTTTAAATTACTTGGAATTGTTAATAAATGAAAGAATGCTGACAGCCCAACATCCCCTGTGTGTCTGAATGCTCAGAAACAAGAGTGAGTTACTGTGCTGCGCTGATAGCAGCTGAGATACCCAGTACTGCATGGCTGCACGCTTTTAGTCAACTGGAGGCATGAGATAAAATGCATAAACTTTGAATTTCTTTCTCTGAAGCTTAAACTGGCCTGTTTTACCTCACTTTTGCCAGCAGACTGAGGTTATCAATGACTTGTTTCCCAGTTGATACGCAGCGATACGTTAAGTCACATGTAAATTGTGTGTAAAATTCCTTTTCTTGGAAAGTGAAAATTAGAACTGGAAAGTGAAGATTAAAAATTGTTAAATTTTCTCTCAGGTTATTGAAATAATTCCTTTGTGCAGGTGTGCAGGTGGGCAGGTTGTTTAAAAATCTGTGTTTTTCTAAGTTAGGATTCAAGAAAGCAATCAATTATTTCACACAAAAATCCCCTTCTCTGACTAGGAAAGTTAATCTCACGCAAACACTTCTAATGTAAACATTGCCTAGAGTTCCATACTAGATAGATTTATTATCTAATGTTGATTAATTATCTTTAACAATGAGGGGGGCTAGAAGGAGGTTGAAAACCACTAGGCTTCACACTGGTTGCAAATCTGACAAATTCATCTTGAAAGAAAAATAAGTGATATCCCCTCCCCCCAAATCAATTATTGATGTACTTTGGGAAGAAATTGCTGCTTTGCATAGGTTTTTTTGTTCTGTTGTCTAGCTTTGTAAACTTGGCTGATGGTTTGTAGATAAGCCTGCCACCCTGCAAGTGATGGTGAAGGAGTGCAGGTGTAGAGTTGGGGGAGATCTGAAATGCTATAGTTCAAATACAGGCAAGAAGAAAAGAATTTGACAAAAGCAATATTCAAAAGGAAGGATTTATGAATATGATGGTGAGATAAGAGACTCTTAAACGAGTGATGGTTATGCTGTTTGTGCTCGTTGGCAATTTTTTTTCCTCCTTTTGCTGTTCTTGAGGATGGACACCTGATGTGGTATTAGAATCATCTCAGGAAAGATAAGCAGATCTGAGTTCTGGAAGGAGAGTTGATAAGTCAAACCTCTAGATGTTAAAGCCTACTTGATTTTTTTGGTTAAAACCAAGAATTTATCCTATCATTTGTGGTTTTTTTGTTGTGCTGAAATTAGCCTGCGCGTGGAAAATAATCAAGCAGTGGATCGAGACGAAAAAATAATTATTTTTTTAAAGTGAATACTTAGTATTTATATTTAAAGTATATTATCAGTGTTGAGCTCCACAGTTCATATAGTTTCTGTCCATCTGCAATAATTAAGCTGGTTTGATATTTTTGTTTCTAGTTTAAACTGAAGAAAATAAACATGCTGCCACCATCCCTTTTAGGAAAAAGAAAAAGATATATATCTGAAACTTCATGTAAATTTGGCCTTTTAAACATCTGTTTTGCTGGCAGCCATATGTCAATGTCAGAGTGTTTTGTGCATTTCTGGTTTGTTTGTTTTTAAAGCAACCCAGCCAGGACCCTGAGGATTCTTCGTGTTCTTCAGCACAACGGAAACTGAATAGGCAGTTTTACAGATTTATTATATTCCCTGGCAAATGGATTAAAGTCTGGTATGATCGTCTTGCCTTGTTGGCATTATTGGACAGGTAAGTCCTTTTTTAATGCAATTCTATGTAGTGTTACGATGGGTGGCTCAACATGTCCATAGAATGATGCAGACCACTAGAGAAGGAAAGAGTGGGTATTGTATTTAGTGTCTTACATTCAAGTTGAGTAGGTAAGTTGAAGAAAATGTTTTTTCTTCAGAGTTGGTGTTGGTAGTTCTTGCTACCCTTCCTCTTCAAGAAGAGATTTTGATTCATGTGAGCACCAGGCCTGTAGAATAGTCTTTAATTTGACTCTCAGCTGTTGGATCCAATGGTTCTGAGCTTTCTGATGAGAAAATCAGGTTTTTGTGAAAAAATGCAGAAGTGGAAGGGTCCCAGGGTATTGTAAACCAAGTACTCCAATCTTTTTTATAAAAAAAAAAAAAGAGTTATAGAGTGATATTCAGGAGCTCTTTCAGCTGTTCCCTCTATTCCAGTTTGGGTTTGTTTATTTAGAGAAAATTTCTTGTCTTGGCATCTCTCCTTTTTCTGGTCCGTCAGTTTCATTTAGCATCCACTTTTCAGGCAGTACTCTTTGCTATTAGGCTTCATGTAGTAATCTGCCGGGCTACTAGGAGCTTCAAACATGTTAGCCTACATACCTAATGGCTGCTGCCTCTCCTGTCTCTGCTTTTGGGTGGGTGCTATGCCATGTATGTTAATATAGGCTCCACAGCAGAAATTTCAGACGGCAGTTTTACATGCTGCAGAAATCAGGCCATATACTCAGGGAGCTTAGGGCCAAGGCAGATACTTACTTATCTGTTGTGTCTTATCTCCAGGTTTTAATTGCATGGAAAGCATCTGCTGATAAAAAACCAATGTTAATATTCAGGCTGTAACAAAAGAGTTTATCTCAGCTGCCATGTTCTGTTAGAACAGATAAAACAAATAAAATATCAGATGACAAATTCGGTCTTTCATCTAATTCTTTATCATCAGATGTTTTTCATTAAATGAATGCCTTATTTCTTCATTTAAAAGTGTTGGAGTTTTTTTTGGGTGTGTGTTTTTTGTTGTGTTTTGTTTTAATAAACATACACCTTCCTACCTTCAAATCAGCTCCACTGTGGAATTGTATTTGGGAAGTGATATTGGAGGCTGCTGGACTTCAGTGCATATGCTTTTTTTCTATATGTTTTAGCTGTCACAGTGGATAAGGTCTTTGGCGTGGGGGCGAAGAACTGTTGAACGTGGAAGTGTAGTTTTGGGAGCAAAACCTCAGATCCTGTAAATTCCGATAACTTCAGTAATGATGGTTCATACCAGCTGCAGAGAGACCTCTCTTGCTCTTATGAATATATAAATATTTGTACTTCTCTTAACACTTTTATTCACATAGGACAGAAGATATAAAAGAGAATGTATTTGCCGTCCTTCTAGTAGTTCTCGTTTCACTTCTTGGATTCCTGACTCTGAATCAAGGTTTCTGTAAAGACATTTGGGTTCTGTTGTTCTGTCTTGTGATGGCCAGCTGCCAGTATTCTCTCCTAAAGGTAGGACACAAGTTCATATCCTATTACTAAATTCTCTTCTATGAAGGCAAAATCCTGTAAGCAAACTTTTCTTCTGTTTTGTTTTTAGAGTGTTCAGCCTGATCCTGCTTCACCAATACATGTAAGTCTCAGCCAGTAGAACAAGTCTTTCTCCTTTACTATCACTTGAGTACTGTGAAACAGTTGGCTGTTCAGCGAAACACAGGTATAGGCAGTTTGCTGTTCTAGATGATTTATGAAAATGAGCAAGATGTCTGTGATTTTGAGACTTCATACTATGTTTAATTTTAAGCTATATGAATTTAGCACTGCTGTTAGAAAAGTGCTTTTTCTTTAAACTAAAATATGCAGTAAAAACAAACGCATCTGGACTAGTTTGCTGAAATTCAACCCTGTGACATCAGATAAGCTTTTTCTTTGCTCTCCTTTAGAAATAGTCACTGAAAAGAGCAGAAGTTGTAGATTAGCAGCTCAGTCATTGGTCAGTTGAGGCTTTAAATATTTATTTTTTTTTGAGATTGGAGATGGAATTTTTATTTTATTTTTTTTTAATCTGGTATTGCAGATGTATTTCTCAATAGTATTATTAGCTCACCAAATGGCACAAGTGTTTTCCCTTTATTATAATATGGTGACAGTTTCTGTGCTTGTGTCCTGAAGAAATGGCCAAATCTGTGGGTGAATGCGGGCTTGTAAGGATCTTTGCTGGTTGCTATTTGTGTGCTGAGTATATGTGACAAACTGAACTCTGACCGTGACAACCACCTTGCAAGGAACCACTTACTTATCCAAGTCTGTCCTCATTATAGGACTGGTTTAGGAGCACCATTCTGCAACTGCAAACTGACCTCTCCACCTGCCAGTGTCCCAGTGTTTTTGGTTTGTGGATCTTGGAAGACATTTCAGTAGTCATGAGGTCCTTGCTTGCTTTTACACTGGTCGCGTAGTTGCTCATGTTTCTTTAGCTCTTTGAATGTTTTGGACGACCCTCTCTCTTCCCTCAGGGTTCAAAACCAGCACGTTGAAAACTGCAGGTCTGCTGGACTATTTCCCTTTGGCAGGGAGCAATTATTTTTGTCAGTTTAGAGGCTAGAAATACAGGCTGAACTTGAAATTGAGGTTATTTGCAAGAGTATGCTACACATTTCACTGAGGTAGATTTCAGAAGATTCTTAGTTTCTTTTCCATGCCAGTTATTATGGAGCAAACTTCTGGTATTGTTGGGAAATACCTGCCTGCACAAAGAGTATAGAAGGCTAATAAACAGCAACTTACACATTGTAGGATACTATTTCAATACATTAAAGAAATATTCCTACCTCAGTAAAAAGTTGGGGTTTTGGGGGACTAAAATATTATTTGTCAGTTCAACTAGCATGTGTCTAGACATAATAGTGTGAACTGTAATCAAATAGTTTGCAGTTATTCAGACATTAGTAATATGTACACTTGTTTAAAGTGGGTGGCAAACAGTTTAATCAGAACTTCATTATAAACCTATCAAGCCCATATTTTTTTACAGTATTAAAGGCAAAATAGCTAATGAAGTTTAAACAGAACATCTTTTATGCAGAATCCAGGTTTGCATTTCAGACTTGTAACTAATACCGTTACAAGTATTATTGGCTGTATTATATTCTATGTGTCACACAGTGAGTGTATTCCCATCTTCCATGTACTTTCCTAAAACTTTGATTGTCAGGGGCGTTTTCTTGCAGACTTTTTGGTGCACCATAAGAGCTGCAATGGAGATAAAATTTGGAGAGTTTTTCCACAGACTGTTTTAAAGGTGGAAGACATTATAGATCAAGTTAAAATAGAAGATAAACTATTTCTACATTATAGCTTTTTAACATAATAGGTGTTTGTAAAGGCTTACTTGAGCTAGTAAACACCACGAAAAACAAGACAAAAAGGCAAAAAAAGATACTCCATGTACTCTTTCATAATTCATGTGACTGCATTAAAATTAAAGAGAATAACATCTCTTGATGTTACTGTAAGGATGAAGAGCAGCAGAAGGATTAAAGAATGATCAGTACCATGTCCGTGAATGAAAATGCAGATGAGATTTTTCAGTGTGAAACAAACCATTGCGAGCCACAGTTTGCACACTGAATTAATTTCTATTCTTGGATCCATGAGTAGCCGCTAATGCCTTATGTTATCCATGCCCACCAAGGAGGTTCCAAACTTCTCTCCTATCTCTCACATGCAGACTTTGTTACTGTTTGATGTGACTTTGTCATCTCTATCTTGTACCATTTTGGAAGACTCTGCTTTAAAATAGCCGCCGGTGAATTCAGAAAGCACAGTGCCTGGGGATGCATAAAACTTTTGTTCTGAACTCCTTCCCGAGTGCCCGTGTATTGAATTTCCGGTGTTGAGGAAGAGCTGGCTGACTAAACCCTGTAAAGGCTGGTAATATGGTACAATTTTATTGGAGATAAGATTATTTGTTTCCCTATACTATGCTGTGACAGCTAGGCTCTCTGAGTTGAATGCTGTGTATTGTCTGTGTACTGTCACTGTGGTAAGGGCTGAGTTTCAGTATATAGAGAAGAACCTACCTAACTCAGGTAATGTTTTGCATTTCATATTAATTTATACTCATTTTGTTGAATTGTGATAATAGTTCTGTTTTGATCAGCTTTAGTGTTTAAGTTGGAACTTCCCAGGTTCTACAGCTAATGCTGGTTACTGGCATCTATTGTAGCTGCAGGTTTAGTACTGTTGCCTGCTACAAGACAAGAGCCCAATTTTCCTGTCAGCCTGTGCTTTAGCCTTTCCAATTCTGGTCTCTTGGGAACTGGTGGCCTTTAGTTGCTGTTAACACAGGGGTATGTGTTTCTGGGAAGGTGAAATTTGGGAACAGCTTCCTCACTGGAGTGGTAAAGAGAAGAAAATAAAGTCCATCCCAAGTGTGAGTTGTGTCAGTTTATCGACAGCAGACTATAAGGGAGGTGCCAATAACTGCAGGGTATTAAAATCAGAGATCCAAGAGATCCTCGTCATGTGCATTTCAAGGTTTTAGACAAGTGGCTTTGACTACAGAGTTTCTTGATATGGGTTGAAGACAGCAGCAGATTGGGCAATAAAGGCTGTGTCTGTAGTAAACAGCAATATAGAAAGATCATGAGAACTTGACTGTAAGTCCCTCATAAGACATCTGTATAGCTCAAGATCTAGCTCAGGTTTACAAAGGCATTTGAGCTTTGAAAGACTGCAGTCATGCTCTTCATAAGATTTACAGAATCGTGTGCGTAATAACTTCATTGTCTCGGTCCCATTACCTGCTAAAGCAGATAGCTGACTCAGTTGGGTAGCTACTGTAGGCAGTTTCATAAATCCCATAGGGTGCTTTAAAAGTATGTTTAATTTGTCCTTGTAAGCTTTTCTGTAGAACTGAGCACACGCACTTTTCTTTTATATCAAGCCTTCTGTCTTTTTCCTCTTGCATGTTTGCACACAAACAAAAAAAAAATCATTAGATCTTTCTGGAATTTCCCCGTTAAAATTCTTTGCAGTCAGAAGTGCTATTTTACTAAATGGAAGAGCTTGTGAAATCATTCCAGCTTTGTTGAAAATCTTCGTATTTTTATCAAAATTAATTAACTGCTTAGGGACATGGTTTAATGGGGGATTAGGAACAGTTGGACTGGATGATCTCTAAGGTCTTTTCCAACCTAGAAATTCTATGATTCTAAAATAGAAGGTGCACCAATGCTATGTTTGTAGGATGGGAATACGTTTCTAAAACATGTTCATGAGAAACATGAACCTGAAGAAGTCAGTGACGTTTTTTGGCAGACTTAAGGGAAAGGAAGAGTTTTCACTGAAACTTTTATCAGTGGAGAAAAAATGATTGTTCAACAAATTAGATGTAAAATATAAAAGGAATCCTGCTTCGTTATTTAAATTCTTCTGAAGGACGATGCAGAGCAGAGTTGTTTCACCGAGGTGAAATTGGTTTTGTATGTCAATGGGATGGGTTTGTCTGGTAGAACAAAATGAGCTCTTAATATTGAAAATATCTTTATTAATAAGTTGTGCTCCACATGTCCATTTTGGTGAAGGGCTGCATCGCTGCTCTTGCTTTGCTCCTATTGATCCAAGAGCAGGCGAGGTTTCCTCTTCAGCATCCTGTCTCATTCCTCACCACCACCTGTAAAGGAGGGAAGGTATTATTTGCTCACGTTTTGCAGGCTGTTCAAGGCAGCCTTTGAAAGCTGCTCCCGCAATCCTAACTAGCATTATTGTTATTAGCATGGTAAGAGTGATTGATTTAGAAGTAAGAGTTTAATATGCTCTGTAAACCTAATTGAATATGTCAGTGCTCTGCTTGGAACTGAAAGGTGTGTGTGGAGCTAAACCTCTGGACTTGTAGTCATTGACTCTTACTCAACTGTCTTCAAATAATTACCATGCAAAGATAAAACCTGGGTTCTGTAATTCAAGAGATAAGGCAAGAATGTAACATGACGATAAAATAGACTTTGGTCTGGAGTGCACATCAGGCTATAAATCATTAAGCAATTGTTTAGATACAATATTCACTGGTTTCTTTTCCTAAGGCATAGCTCGTATTTAAAGATAAATGAACTGAAGTTTAAATAAACAGCCAGAAAGTAATATTTTAAGTGCTTTTTTTTAAGTCAGATTTTTATCTTTCTAATTCTCCTTTGATTTTTTTCATGGACATATGTCCTATTTAAAAAAAAAAAGGCATTAGTAAAATTGAAACTCTTATTAAAGAGCTGAGATTTGTCAGTCTGACTTGATTCATACTCCATGGATGTGAGGTGCCATATAAGCCTGCTAGTTCCCTGTGATCTGCCACCTTGTTAACTGATTGATCCCAAAAAGAGTACAGATCAGTTAATGGCAATGCTAACATATGAGCTTGGCTGGCAGCCAAATGCATACAGCTGCTGTTTCAAATCAGTAAGTAGAGTCAAAAAAGAAATGTTCTTTTATTATGCTCACTTAAATTACATTTTACAAATAAGAACAATTTCACAGCAGCTTTATTCAAGGCAAACTTGAATCCTTGTCACTTTGCTTCTGGCTTTTAACAGTCAGGGAAACCTTTCACTCACAGTATTTAAAATATCTTATTTATCCTTAAACTTGCTACCAGGAGAACTATTAAGACTTTCTTTAAAGGATTGTTATTCTCCCTGGTCCGCAGCCCCACAGCAGTGTTTTGTAGGATTTTCACGAATCAATCATGAGAGATGTGCATAAAAGACATAAGATAAGGATCCTTTTACATATTAATTCCTTTGGATCATGGTTTCAAAGTGCTGCACGAGAGAGAGACTGGAAACTGCTGATGAGTGTCACCTCCTCCAGGAGGGACACTGATTTGCTGTCAAGAGGTCCAAATCCACAAAAAAAAAAAAGAATTGTATTGGTGTAAAAAATCAATCTCCATGTCTCACGCTGCACCTAGGAGGTGCTCTACTATTTTTTACTTCCCAGGATGCAATTAAAAATTCATTTTATATTTCCTAAAGTAAATAAAAAACCCCCAAGCTACCTGAAGCAGACATTCATTAAAATACAAGTAATATAGAGAAAAAATCTTTTTCTACTGAAAAGAAAGGTTCAGACAGATTGAGATTTTTTTTTTTCCTCCACAGAAAATGACTAATTCTGCAATTAGTGTGTTTTGAAAGGTCCAGAAGGTTAGATTTTCGAAAGCACAAATGATTGTTGGAGTTAGTCTTAACTGCTTTTTCTGCCTTTTGAAAGTCTCCTCTGGAGAAGATAAAATACCTTGTAACATTTTAATCATTAATTAGTATGTATAAGTCATTAAAATATTTTGTCTGACTCCTGACCCTCTCTCCAGTTGAATGCAGTGCATGCAGTAGGGGAGTGAATACAGAATTCAAACACTTTATTTTTCTTTTTTTCTCTTTCCAGGGACACAATAAAATCATAACCTACAGCAGACCTGTGTATTTTTGTATATTGTGTGGCCTTATTTTGCTGCTAGATGCTGGATCTAAAGACACAAATCCTCCAGTTTATACAATGTATGGCTTGAAGCTTTTTTCACCTAGATCTCTCCAATCAGCCAGAGACCATGTAATAGGTGAGTCAATATTTTTTTCCTAGGACTGTAAAAATGAATTAAGCATTAGCCAGGGAAGTCTATGTTTTCCCATGTTGGCAATCAGACGCATGTTATGGAGGCACAACTCTAAGTCAAATTGATAGAAACATTTGGAATGACTTAAAACGGGCCGGGGGGAGCGCAGGGCAGGGGACAGCTGGTGACCTTCCCTCATGCAAAAAGAGTTCCTAATGAAATGAAGCTCGTAGGAAAATCTCTATAGAAAACTTAACAGTTGCTGATGTTATTAGCAAAAGACATCGTCTGTGAAATGCAGTTAATCTTCGTAAGGATTTGTCTGTGTGGAGCAGTTACTGCAGAATAAGCTGAGTTTAAAATTTAATGCCTGGGAGCTCATCTATGCGAAATCCTCAGATGGTCATTCTTCCACTCGTGAAGAACATGCTTTTTCTTGGTTTGCTTTAGTTTAATCTCGCTGTCCACATGATGAGTTAGTGTGGAGCAGTCACTTTGCAGTAGCTCTTCCAACCTATTTCCTTCTAGATTCATACCCAGAGATGGCTGAAGACATTCAGGTATTGCCCCAAAATGGGACTGATGATCCTTTGGCACTAATTTGGAGTGGCCACAGCTGGAAATATCCCATTCTGTCAGGACACTGCTTCCTGTTACACACTTGCATCCTCTAGCTGTGGTGTTTCCCTAGTTGTGTCACAGATATGAGTGCTGACCTGGACTCAGGTCAAGTAGTGCAACATTGTTAGGTGTGAAGAAGAAAGTGAAACTTTACAGTAAAGGTTGTGAAAATTCCCAAGAGCTGTGCCGTGGCATACCAAAGACGACCCATTGATTTGTGAATTTAGAACCAGGAAAACTTACTGTGGTAGAGGAAAAGGCTTTGTGATATAGTGTGTATGACCTTTGGGGTCTTTGTTCACCTGTGACTGTTGTACTTGCTTTTTGCTATAGTCAAGTCAGGTTATTACTGCCTGAAAGGCATACTATTTTTAGGAAAGCCTTCTGATGCTTTATATGGGTTCATTGACTCCCAATCCTTCTCACCAGAAACAGGGGAATAATGAAGACCTGCATCTCACTTATTTTCATTAGCTTCTTTCATTACTTTCCTATGGTCTCATTAAAGTTTCTTCTTACGTCTTATTTTCTCTGCCTGTCAAAGGTGAACAGTAAAAATGCTAATAAATAATTCAACAAGAATCTTAAATGACTCTTGGGATAGAGATAAATGAAAAACTATAGCAACCAGTATAAGAAAAAAAAGTGTGGTTATAAATGTGCTAATTTTGGCTGGCCTCAAAAGAGATGGTGGAGCAGGTTCTTGAAACGGCCTTGGGGAGGGTGGGGGAGAGAGAAAATACAGGCTCATCTCCCCACTTGGCATCTGTTTAACGAGAGAGGGAGAAGAAATCATTTCCCTTTGCTTGTCCCCTGTTCTTATTTTGCCAGCTCTGGGAGCTGGCAAATCTGTTGGGTGTGTTTGTTCAAGCGATGCTTGGTGCTGTGCTCTGGCGATTCCGTGCTTTGTCTCTATGGGAGTCCCAGCTTCTGGCTGCCATCGATCCTTGCAAGTGTTCACAGTGCAGCTACTTCCCTAAGCCATGGCAGTCAGCATCCTCCAGCATCTTGCTGCGCTTTGAGTACAGGTTCCCTTAAGCACTGAAAGTATAGAAATGTTTTGGGCAGTATTTGTTTTGGGAGGAAAGTTGGCCCCGCTGAATACCAATGAAGTGTTGCTATTGTTTTGTGTTTTTGCCCACTTGCTAGATGTTTTTGATATCTTTTTATTGGCTTGTTATCATATGGTGACTTTTTAATTTATATTTTACTCATAACTTATTGTAGTATTCAGAGTTGATAAATTGGGAAATCAAGGGATTTTTGACTATACACTACAAATACCGAGGAAAGGAAGAGTGTTCGATTTCAGGTGTTTACAATGGTAAGAAGCTAAAATGGTGGAAATCATAGACAGGACTTAACAAGGAACTAGTGTGATGCCGCATAGCATACTGTGATAGAAGTCTTGTAACAAGGTTATAAAAGAAAATCAGTGGAAATTTGTTAGTTGTGTAACCTAATTATTTCAGAAGTGTGGCTTTTAACAGATCAATTTTTTTGCAAGTTATTTAGTATCTGATTCTGTTTTACTTTAAATTGATGGTAGTTCTGCTATTGATTTATGTTAGTTGGGGGATCATGGCTTTAATTCATTCTAGCTATGGTTTCTATCTTGAATTCCTTATTTCAGTTGACCTTTTCACTAGATTAACATATGTAGTGCAAGTAAGCACACAGAGCCAACCTCAGTTACTAGGTGCTACAGGTGTGGTTAGTTGACAAAAGTAGTTGTGCACTTAAGGTATAATAGTTTTTGTGATGAAACCATTTAAGTAGTTTTTGTGGCTTAACCTGATGGGCAGCTAAACACCATGCAGCTGCTTGCTCACTGTTCCCCACCTCCTGGGGAATGGGGAAGAGAATTAAAGGAGAAGAGGGAAGGGAGACTCATGGGTTGAGATAAGACCAATTTAATAATAATATAAAATTAAAACTAATAATGAGAAAATAATAATAAAAATATATACATATATAATGATAACATATACAAACAAGTGATGCACAGTATAATTGCTCACCACCCGGTGACCAACGCCCGTTGCAGGAAGCAATCCTGAAACAGGTTAAGTCCCAACACTGCAATCCTGGGTGAGTGAGAGACATGAAGAGAGAGAGAGAGAATCTGAGCAGAGACCAAGAGAGTCTCTCAAAAGAGAGAATTCCAGCTTCCTGGTCAACCCTTATCTGTATACTGGGCATGATGTTGCATGATATGGAATATTCCATTGGCCCATTTGGCCCTCAGTCCTGGTAAGCTGAAATCACAAGGGGAGTTGTGGGCCCTTTGTCCCGGCCATGCTCCCCTCCAGCCTGTTGTGCTGCACACTGGCAAAACATGGGAAGCTGAAAGGTCCTTGATATCTCAGCACCAACTATAAACATCAGTGTGCTAGCAACGTTCTTCTCGTAACAAATCCCATACTAAATCCAAAGCACAGGGCTCTTCCAGCCACTGAAAACGAAAACTAACTCTGTCCCAGCTGAAACCAGGACAGCATTAGACAGGTGAGTGAAATTATTTGGCAGATGTCTTGGAAGAGTAAGTATCAAGTGGTGGCAAAATTTGGTGCTAGCAAATCTTCTGCCTGCTACTTTCAGCACTGATTGAGCTTCTGTCAGGGGAAGAAAGCCTCTATGAATGTCATCATCTGCTATGTTCAGGAGGGAGAGGACAGAAAGACTATTTCTCACTGAAGTAATGCATTTTTTTTTTTGCCTGTGAAAAAGTATGTATCATTACACAGCAAATGGACTAATACTCAGAGATACCATTTTTTAAAATATAGTAATTTTCTAAACTTCTAAAATGTTTGCAGTGACATTGCCCCAGAGTTACCATTCTACATTTCTCAAAAGACCCGAAGTTTCCAAAGTCAAAATTTGTGTTTCCCTCCTGCTCTTATCTCTGATAGCAACTTGCTTAGAGGAAACCTTCAACCTGCAGTGCTAAATGCCAGCAGCTCACATGAGCATCTCTTAGTGGTGTAGAAGTTTAGAAAATTACTATGTTTTGAAGGTGGTGTTCTGTATGGAAACGTGTGATGTTTAAACAAATTCTCTTTGGCATTCATTATGCAATTCCAACTGTTTAATCAGTTGCTTTTATTGTCTGCTTCCCGCAAGGGAAACTACTGCTCCTAAATTCAATCCTTTTGTAAGTGACAACTGTTTATTTTCCTCTCTGGTGTACTCATTTGTGCAGGATGAGACAAACAAAGCTACCTTAGCTAAAGAAGTTGTCAGGATTATTCAAGGTGTTAATAGAGGGAGGGTGAGATAAGGGAATTGCTGAAGTCAATCAACTTTTCCCTCCTTGTTTACATTCACCCTTATGTATTTTGGTGTACTGACAGTATAATGTCTCTGGTGGTGTCCTTCCTCCCCCTGCTCTTATTCAGCTTTTTCTGAGGTTGCTACAGCAAAGGCAGTTGTTTGGACTGTAAGTCAGTAGCCTGAGTTCTGGCAGTTCTGCAGGTCTTTTGCCTGAGGAACAAGATCTGTGAGTTTCAGCAGTGAATTTTTGGGACAGTTGATCCCATTGCGAGTCCACATGGCCTGCCGAGCAGTTTGCTGTCACGCCATTGTCTGTCTTTGGTCCTTGCTTGGCTTGGTATGGCTTGGTGGAATATCTAAAAGAAGAGCATAGTAGTAAAGGAAGAGGAGATTGATACCGGCATTTGCATGTAAAAGATTAAGAAGACGGTGTTTCCTCATGTTCTTATGTATGCATAATTTGTGCCAGAGGCAGGAAGTTGTGAGGAAGGACACATTGTGAAAGCAAGTATACTTAAGTGAGCCCTGTCTGTATTTAGCACTTGAATATGTCATTTTTTTCTCCTGTGTTTGACTTCCTTAGCAAGATTTACAATGTTAGATAGCAGTACTGTATAATACAATGAAGATAAAAGCTGTCAGATCAAACATGGTGTATTGTTTTATTTTAGCACAAGATGCATTAGTAAGAGGAGCTGGGAGTAAAATGTGAAATTAGTATTCAACAAAGAACACAGATCCTATTGTTAGCTTCTTAAAATTTGACTGGGGTGGGAAGAGGAATAAGTTGTACTAGTGATTTATTTAATTTACTTTATATGAGAATGAATAGGAGGAAACTGCAGTTTCCCTAGAGTGTAAACTAACAAATACATGCCTGCTTACAAGTAAGAGTGGCTGACATGACTCTGTCCTTCACCATGCAGAACGTTCTGGTACTAGAAGAATGAAGCAGTAAGAATATGACTAAATATGTGCATGGATCCTTGAAAGTTGACAGTGTTGGAGGCTTGAGTCAAGTGTGTGTGTGTTTAGATGCTTCACTAGACAACTGTTCTCAGCATTTTCTTGGGTGGAGCTAAGAGTAAATGGATGGGAAGGAGAAGTATCTGGAAATGAACAGAACATAGGACTAGCAGCACAGTTACCTGAATTTTGACTCCTGCTTTTCCTTAACTGTAAGGCAGCCATTTAAATTTGTGTTTCTATTTAGAAAGAGACTATGTAAAGATATCAGTCTGGGTTTTATCCCTGAGTTTTTCAGTGTTTTTGATGTTCTTTCACTACTGCAAAGTCAAGGTCCGTCCTGTTGGAAGCTGAGGAAATTTTCTGAGGAAGTTTCACTATAGGTTTGTTGCATTTTTACATGCTGCTTTAAGTGCCTACTGTTGTTTCCTATCAGAGGCAGGATACTGTGATAGCCAAGATACTTAGGATCTTAGCCAATACAATGGTTTTTGTTTGTTTATATTGAATTGTTATACCTGTGCTTGAACCATCTCAGATTTATGGAGGAAGTCCTGAAGTCCGCAAATTAAAATTTCTGTGCTTTAAATAGAACAAACAGAGCTTCAAAAGTATTTAAGAAGCAGTAAGGAAGCTACATAACACTGTTCTTTCTGTTGCTGCTTTTATCCAAAATAAAGCTTAAGGTTAACCTCTGAGCTTTAGTTTCTTATGTGTAAAATAGCATAATTTATTTTGAATACACAAGAAGGAAAGTGTAATCGTTGCTGTTAAGGTATGCTCACTTGAGTAATCTTCAGAATTTATTGCAGCAATTTCTAATTCTGGTATGATGCATGTTTCTCTGTTCTCCATACGTTGTGATGTATGACTGTGTTCTAACATACATCTTCTTTTTTTCTTTAGTGTTTTTATATTGTTTTCCTGCAATTTCTCTTTTTGGTCTTTTCCCTCAAATCAACACCTTCTGTATATATCTTTTGGAGCAAATAGACATGTTGCTTTTTGGTGGTTCTGGTAAGTAGCCCGTTGCAACCTGAGCTATTCCTTTCTGGGCTTATAACCTTAGATTAGAGTATATTATTGCATATGTTAAAGCTGAAACAGTTAATGGTATTCATGTAACAGTGGGGTGAATAGTAATAAGCCCTCCTTGATTAGTTTTTTTTTCTTTTGAAAAGTTGTATACAAGTTGTGTTATAGGCTGCACAATGTGGTTGGCATCAAAGAGCTCTTTTCTGGCCTGTCCAATGTGAATCTTTACTATATTTATAAAAAAAGAAAAACTTCTTAAATTTTCTGTTAAAATGCCATTTAAAAAATAAAAATAAAAAAAGTTTGCATTGTTCCATGGTAAAGCATGTTCACAAGATATTGGATGTGTGGGTTTTTTGGGGGGGATGTTATTTCAGTCAGAGATTAATCAAGACCTGTGAGAGACAATGCATCATTTTTTTGTTGGTAGTGGTTGCTTTCAGTATAACTTAAGTAACAGAGGAGATTGGGGTGCATCTACACTGTCATCTTAGTTTGGATCAGGAACAAGCTTCCTCCTTGTTACCGCTTACCACGTGTTGTTTTGCATCATGGAATGATGTCAGAGTATGCAAACTTAATTCCATTTGGATGAACCTTAAAAGAAAGGTGCAATTTAAGGTGCTCCTTTTGCACTCCAGACACCAATGAGCATACAGTCTGTGGGACCAGACTAGAGATAGTCTGCAGTATGGCATTTCAAACATATACATCATGGATATGACATGCTCAGCACATCTCATTCCGCAGACCCACGCTTATTGCATCATTCTGCTTGCTACTGTAGACGTAGCCTTTGGCAAGTGGTTAAAACAAGTACAGATGATAAGGATGTTCTTTGCTTTTTGTCTCATAAATACCATAGCAGACCTAGAGGAAATAACATGTTGGATAAAGTCCTCATCCTGTCAATAATGATGATTCCAATGTATGTTGAACCCTAATTAGAGCACGGTTTTGCAGGCCCTGTGTCTCCATTGTTGAGACTGCTTAACTCCTAATTGTCTGACAGCGTTTCCTACCCTGCTTCTGGAAGCTCTCAAAGGAGGTTGTAGCAAGAGATCAGCTGGCATCCTTCTCTCTCCCTTTAAGTTCATTCCTGTATCTTAGTATGGTGCAAATCATGATTGACCAAGCAAGTTAGGATGCTTTTGGATGATATCAGAGCCTATGTCTCAGGAGAAAAGGGAAGGAGGAAAATTCCCCGTGGAGTTTGACTAGAAAATTGCCAGTTTTGTAGATCGCTTCATTGCTTCTCGATAGCAACATGAAGAGGCATGCTAATATTTTGGCAAAACAATGTTCAGTACAAAAAGCAGTAGTGTGGGAGCTCAGGTCAATGGAAAACACATGGAGTACTGTGGCATCGGGCTTTCAGTCTTAGCTGTAAACAGTGTTGTGAGCATTGAAGATGTTCTTTCACCAACTAGCTTTGTGATATCTGATTTTATTCTCTATACATCTCATGATGCAAGAGCTGTTTATGGGGTTTTTTTTTCTTTTGATTGCACATTTTCGTTTAGGAAGAAATTAACTAGCATGTAATGTCTGTATTTCAGCTGCTGCTGGGTTTGTATCTGCAATATACAGCATTTCCCGAAGCTTTGTTGTTCTGATTGTCCTATACGCTTTCTGCTTCAGCGCGGTGAAGGTAAGCCAGAAAAACAACACTGCAGAAATTCAAAATTTCATGTTCAGAATGCATAATCCAGGGAGATCAGCATTGTTTGGTGCTACATTGTCGTGTTGTTTATCAAGATGAGCCTTACAAGCCATGCTTCAGGTTCTGCCTGTTAGCTACACTGAAATAGATTGAAACTGTAGTAGAAATACTGGAGTAAATGTGTGTCTAATACCTGTGACTGTTTGACTCTTGCATGTATCAGTCTGAAATGATCCATTGAATTTCCCCTCCAAAGATTAACAGCAGCCTTGGCTTAAAAAGCTGCAACTCCTATTGACCTGTATAAGCTAGGCTGAATTTGATCAAAATTCCTAGTAAGATCCGTATTTCTGAAGGAAAAAACATAAAGGATTGTTTTGTTGCTTCATGACAATATGCCTAAGAACTTAAAAGTCCAGCTTGGGCAGACCAGTGGACCATCTAACACACTGATGTGTCTGCATCCACATGGAAATGCAATTTAGGAATTTAATGCAAGCCAGATGACTGTTTGCCGCTCTTTTCCCTAATATTCCACCAGTATCCACAATTGCTGGACCAGGTATGTTGGAGAGTGTGTCCCTGCTTGTTTCATTTGATATCCGTGGACTTGTTGTCTATGACTTTGCCGAGTCCCTTCCTGAATGTGCTGGTCCTGTCTGTCTGTACAACTTTGTGCCAACAAATTCCAGATGTTGACTGCGCTTGCTCTGTGCAAAGCAGTACTGTCCTTCATTGGTTTTAAACTGATCTGCCAATTTCACCAAGTCTTTTCTAGGCGTGGTATTGCAGGATTTGCAGAAGAACTGTTCTGGATTCACCATAGCCATTGCCTTTGCAGTTTTGTAAGCACCAGTCCTATCCCCTGCCAGCCATCTTCTCTTTAAACTGAAGAGTCCCAGCCTTTCTAGTGTCTCCTTGTAAAGCAGCTGCTCTCTAAGGAGTAGCTGAGTTAGTCACCTTACTCTGTGTGTTCTCTTAGTCCATTGTGACCTTCACGTGTGGAGAATAAGTTTGTGTACAATGCTAAGGAGGTGGATGTGCCACTGCTCTGTATGCTGGCAAAATGACTCGCTGCCTTGTTCTTGGTACCCTTCCCAGTGATGCCTGATGTTGTTTTTTTTTTTTGGCAGATGCTGCATTTTGAGCCATATTTAATCTAAAGCTTTTTTTTTTTTCCAGTTAATGTATGTCCCCTGTGTTTTTTGTTTTATTTAAAAAATAGCAATGAAATTTTGGCTGTCTTCAAATCCGCTGTAAAATTCTCAGTGACCAGAGTAACAACATAATTTCATCTTAGACTTGTGATAAAGTTTCTGCTTTAAGGGGTAGTCTTTTGACAGTGTTTCATTACAGGCTAGATGCTGTCGGTGCCTGTGCAGGGGTGCACCAGGATGTGCAGTGATTTACAATCTGCTCTTGACATCTTGTGGGCATACGTGAGAGGAGGCTTTCTGGTGGTACACACACAGAGATCCCAGTATGAGGTTCTACAACAGCCAAGGATGTGTTGTGTCAACACCCAGGCTGGCAATTTACACAGATGAGAGGGACGATCAGATGTTTCTTTAATGGAATTCTTTTAAGGAACAGAAGTGTTTCTATAATGGCTTTTAACTATTTTCCACTTAAAATTTTGAATAGAAGCCTTAAATCAAAAAAGGTCAATTATAATGCCTTAATGATCTCTTGCAGATGATCAGAGCTGGCTGTGCGTGTGTTTTTAACCACTCCCAATAGTAAGGTAAATGTGTTAAGCCACCATTATATCTTGCCCCTGGGTGGCTTGCAGCCTTACACAATAAATTATGGCAACTCAGCTGCTGAGCAGTGCTGCGTTAAGACACTTTAAAATGAATGTCTTTGAACATGTGGTGTACTCCCAGGGAATCTCCTGTTGCCAGGCTCACCCAATATATGGGTTACACTGGTTTGACTTGACCCAGCTATGTGATGTTAGAAAGCTTAACTGCTTCTTATGCAGTTTCTTAAAGTAGCTAGTATTCCTGCTACTGTTTTCTGGCTATATTAATGATTCAGAAGCTAGTATCTGGGAAGGAAAAGGTGGCTCTCTCTAAGGATGAACAGAATGAGAAAAATCTATAACTGGGGGGAGAAACAATGAGAAAAATAGAGCTATTTGGAAGGAAGGAATTGAGTTGAACCACTGTTCAACAGGCAAATATCTGGGGAAATGATTTATTTTTTTTTTTTCCCCCCTAAGGTTAGCAGAGGGCAATTCACTAGTAGAGGGTTAGGAAAGTTGTGACAGATACTTTAAAAAATAGTTTTGTAAGCAGTATTGAAGAAAAGTGTCTTAAAATATTCTACAGACTCCTTTCTCAGCATAATTCTTAAAATTACAGCATGCAGGTAGCTTTGTAGATAAGCAATCTCCTTGTGGATTAGACTTCAAACTGCTTAGAAATATGCTTTTAATGCTACCTTGAAGTTGTAGAGTGCTGTGAAAGATTTACAAGATATCTGTTGTAAATTACCAATATTAAGTGCAGACTTTCTGTTCACACAGAAATTAAAGTTAATTTGAATTTTTATGGCACTGTTCTTCTGAAGGCACTTCTGAGGAGGTTAATTTAAAGCATGTGAAGATGATTCCACTTGCTTCAGCTCATAATTTCAGTCTACTGGGGTGCTTGAAATTTCATACATTTTTTTTCTTCTAGATGTTATGAAATAAGCACTTGTGTTAACCCTTCTAGTTCTTCAGTCAGGTCCAGAGATTTTTTTTTTCCTTTTGGGCAGTTGTCTGTGACATTGCAAGAGAATGATTCTTTGTTTGATGGAGGAGTAGAAATTGACTTAACTGTAAGAGAAGAATCTGTTCCTGAATAGGGACCACTGTGAAAGGTGGTCTAACACCCTTGTGAGAAACTAAAACTGTTTTGATATTTAGTGAGCAACAACTCAACAACTGAGCCTAATCAAATGGAAATTGGGGTTTGGATGCACTAGAAGTTGCAGAGCTTAACTTGAAGCTGAGCAAATGCCATAGTCCGTTTCAGTGAGGTGTTTGCACAATGATGATAAGTACATAGTTTTCTTTAAGATAGAAATGGCATCTCGTCCACACTTAGACATTACAGCTGCTCTTTATTTTTTTTATTTGTAGTTTACTCTTTTCATTTTTAGTCAGTTTGGCAAAACCAACAGAGCAAAATTCTCAGTATTTATGGAGGTCGAAAAATCATCACAATCAAAAACATGAAGGGCAGGGAAATACGATGGACTTTCTGGCACAGAATTTCTGAGTCGCAAAGCTTATTTCTTGGCTGAAATGTAGCATCCTCACATGTAAACTCTGTTTATTGGCAGAACATCTTACAGCTCAGCAGGTGTAACTAGCAGAGTTCTATTTCCTGAAATAAATAGCAGAGGAGAATGGATCTCTAAGTGGTTTTGTGCTTTTTCCTGGTGAACAATTGCTCCCATCAAATGCCAAGGCTGAAGACCCATTCCAGTGGTATCAGGCTTGAGCCTCTCCTTCCTTAAGTGGTTCTTGTGTTCTAATTATTTGTTATCTTGCAGAGTGAAATAGTCTAGCCTCTGTGTATGTTAGTTATTCCAAAAGGAAAGATATATTATTCCTGAAGAAGTTCATTAGAAAAATAATTAATTTACCACAATTTTCTTTTTGTTAAAATAAGTAAACAATGTTCATTTTATAATAGATCTATGTTCTTAAGTGAGTTTTTGTTCATTTTTAGAACAGAACATGTATGCATATGTACAATAGTTTTGATTTAGCTGCAGTCAAACTTTGAAAGGATTTTAGAATAACAGATTCACAGAATTAATTATTTGCTCTAGAACTCCGATTTTAGAAAAATTAAGTAAGAATCAAGCAATTCTTATGGGATGTGTCCACAAAACAGTGTAAGTACTCAGGTTAACTTTCAACATGCGAAAATAAGCTCTGAGAATTGAGACAAATAGGCATGGGCTGAAATCCTGTGCCTTGTCCAGACTGATTTTGCTGTTGAGTTATGTTGTACAAAACCAACTGATAGTGTCTATGAAAGCGCAGCTGCAGTATAGACATATCATTAGTTTAACTTAATAATTGTCATAGATTTTAGTTCTGATAAGTTGCCTGAGGAAAGTTATACAATATTCTTGATTTGAGAGTTCATCCTGTGATTTGCAGACAGAATTTGATGTGTCCAGTGAGTCCATCTGGCCCTCCCTTTCTTTCCGAATGACCTTGCAGCATCTTTGCCATCGCCTGACCAGAAATGTTTCTCTCCTGTGGCTAAAATGCATGTATCACCTAAAAGAGGATGGACAGATCTCCAGTCTTCTGCCGACAGTGAATGTGTGGGTTGGATCATGTGGCAGGCTGCTTGATCAGAAGCACGTGATGTGTTTTGGGATGTGGCTGCATGCTGCGCATCTGGTGGAAATGGGGTGTCTATGCAACCAAACACGTGCTTTCCACACGACTAAAATAAGGGACACTTTGTTACAAGGCCAAGTGCAAACTTACCGCGTGGTGAAGAGACCTGTGTTTGAGTTGTGTGGCTCAGACACTCAGAGGAGGAACAGGGATGTGTTGTTTGGAGGTGACGGAGAAGTGAAGGGGTCCCACTTGCTGCAGCCAAGTAATCAACTCCCCTCCTCAGAGTGCTCCTCAGCAGCTGTGCCCTTGCTTGCTGTTCGTGTTGAGAAACTGTGGGTCTGTGGTTTGTTGGGACTTCCTCTGGTGGTGCCACTGCTGGACTGATCAATTTTCTTTTTGTTTAATAAAAAAAAAAAAAAAAAAAACCAAAAATGTTCACAATAGGAAGTACAGAGTATTGCATCTAAAATTATAGCAGATAATTTCTCCAGAAAACCCCAAAACACAAAACAGCTGGAATTCCAGATCTCCATCTGTGTGTTTGAGACCTTGAGGACTGACGGACAGGACGCTGTTCATCACTGTTGTCAAAGGAGGATATTGCAGAGCAGGTTTTCAAGTTGCTGTCTGACATAACTGCTGAACAGAAGTCATTCCCTCTGGTGATGATACAAAGTCACCTGATCTAGTTGGAGATATCCCTGTTCCTTGCAGGGGGGTTGGACTAGATGACCTTTGAAGGTCCCTTCCAGCCCTAACGGTTCTATGATTCTATGATTCTATGATTTTTGTTTCACAGTCATGTTATCCCAGTGATGCGAAGGTGGCTTGGTTACAGCTTTCAGGTGCTGTAAAACATCTCTTCATACTTCTTATCACATGACACATCCCTGTCATGAGTGATGCCACACCAGCTGCTTATCCAGCCTTACAAACAACAATACTGTGAACTTGATTTCAGACGAGAGAAGAAAAATGTCTTAGCTTCTGAAGTGCAAAGACCTGAGTTTCTCCTGCTTGTTTTGAGATTTTTCTTTATCTGCCAGGCCTCTTTTTAATGATACCATCACTCCTTATTCCAGTTCTTTCCAGGTCCTCTAGTAAATGAAAGAACTTTCATTTACTTTTGTTTATTAAAAAGCTCTAAATCTAAACATGGTTTTACCACCTCTTTTGGTCATTCTTTGGATTGTTACCTCTAATAGCAGCAATTTTTCAGCTCGCTACTTTTTTGAAGCTATTGGGTAACTGAGTTTAGTTTAAAATTATCTGCGTTCACTTCAGCCTGGCTTTATTTCTGATCTCAGTTTCAGTCCTGTAATCTTGAACAGAAATTGGCAGCTCTAATAGCTACCTTAGCTTTGATATATGAAAGGGTTATCTCTTTTTCCTGGAGAAGGTGTTTTTATTTTCAGATATTACATCCATCAAATTGGAGACATGGGAACTTCTGTGCCATCTTTTTCACTTGAGTAGAATTGCCTGGTGTGCTGATTTTTGTCTCCCACTCCATTTGTTTTGTGATCTGGGCCCAAATATTTAACATATATTTCTAAAAACAGTCAGGTATGCCCTCCTGCTTTTTCCACAGGTAGTCAGTCTGGAATTTAGCCATCTTGATATCTGGCTTTAGCATTCCAGCGCGTCAGTGTGTTGCTGTGGGGCAGAAGAGCACATCCCAGAAGGTTTCTGCAATCAGTCAGTCCTCTTCATTCTGTTCCAGTCAGCTGGTTTGGATTGGAAAATTATCCAGAACCAGTTAATTACCTGTCATCCAGATTGTTTGTTTTTAAACTGCTTAAGGAACCTATGGTTTATCTTAATAGCCTAGAAAAATTTCAGATTTTAGACTTGGGTCAGAAAAATTAAGCTTATGTGAGTGTGTTCATATGTGGCAGAGCTGCTTCCTCCAGCTCTCTGTTAAGTGTATTTTTTTTTTTAATGGAAGTTATATAGTTTCCATTACCTTGTACCTGAAGAAAGGATTTTCTAGTAACTTATTTATCGCTTCAATAGACAGTTACTAAAAATCCTATGTGTATTTTAAACCATTCTCAGCTCACATTAATGTAGTTTGGTTTGTTGTTTAATGAGTTTTAAACTCATTTATCAGGATAACAATGCTTCTTGATTCCTGTTTTCAACAATGTAGGCTTCATCTGTATACTAATAATTTTGAAATATTTGTCTAAGGGTTTTATAATGGGAAAGAATTACAAGTATACGTCTCTCTCAATCTGCTAAGACTGCCCAAATAAATTTCTAAACAACACCGAATGGGCCCATGTGTATAGACAGAATTCCCGGATGTGTAAGTGACCAAAACTAGAAGTATAGGATTATTAGACAGCTTTATTTCTACCACATAAAATACTTCCAGCTCTGTTGGAGGTTTTTAAGACAAGGCTCATCAATTTTATGTACTTTCCAATTTAGAAACCCATGGGGTTCAAGCAAGAGCTGTTAAGAGTGTTAATTTTGGAGAGAATTGTCAGATATCACCCGTTTCAGTGAGCGATGTTTGCAGCCATAGTCAGACTTGCACTTTAGTCATAACTTCGATAGCTATGCCCTTAGTTTTCTGTTTGTATAACATGAACTTGTTGTCCAGATATAGCAGAAAAGGTAAATGATGTCTGCAGAATCTTATATGGCCCAGGTTTACTCTTACAGAAGTATGTCACTGTATAGGAATGTAGAAATCTGCACTCTTCTTGTTTAAGATAAACTCACCATTATGTCAAACATGAGTGTTCATGCCCCTTGCTTGAAGTTGTTGCTCGTCTTACCTTCTAGCCAAGTAATCTTCGTCACAGACCAGGACCCTGTTGTGTAAATTGGTGTGAGCACACACATGTGTACCTTTGCCTCAGTCCTATCCTTATGTGTTTTAAATTTCAGCAATGAAAATACAGTCACAGATAACAGCTGGGAGTGCACAGAAACAGAGACAACGTTGCTCAGAATGGGTAGTGATGTCTGTATTCTGGTAGCTTATCACTTGTCAGGTTTTTGGAGCTCTTGTGAGAAAGTAATATTTTGTTTTCCATGGATGATGGGTAGATAAGGCTGGTGGGCATCTCTCCCTAGAGTTTGTCTCTAACCAGTTTTACAAGAGGTCTGTGAATAATTCATGTTTCCTGGTTGTTAGTGTTCACTGAAAACAAGTATCCATTGTAATACAGTTAAGCTTGTAGTTAACCTTGTAGAGAACAAGTAGCTGTTATCGTTTTCTCTTACCTTTGGGCATGAGGGAAGGATTCTCTTTTACAGTCTCATTCAGAAAGTTTTCATATGTTCAGAAATAGGATGATAGTATTTCTTTATATTTACCATTGTATGTGTGGAATGGCTGACTGTCAACAGCTGTTCTGCATGTTGTTTGATATGAGCGATAGCATGGATCCATGATGAAGCCAGGGAGAGGAAGTAAGAAAAAAATTGGTTGAATAATGGTGAAATCGCGAGAGAGTGGAAAATTAGATGGTGCCTGGTTTTTGTGAATATTTGGAGTTTGTCTCTGTATTTAAAAAGCCAGTCAGTATGCAAACCCCTTCAGTGATGCTAATGCTGCAGCAGTCTGCAAAGTCTTTGAGTTGAGAGGAATGTTCCCTTTGGTAGCAAGAATTTCTGTTTACCACAATGGTTCTGCTGTGTTCAGAGCACTTTGTCTCTGGAGTAGGACATATGCTTTATTTTAGCATATCTTTGAAAGATAAGTTTGCTACATGCATGTTTTTGGGGTTTTTGAAAAGGAAGAAAGAAGCAAAAAGGATGAATAATGTAGGACAGAAAACTGCTATCGCCACTTTTTAAAAATACATTTGCCTCCCCACCTTTACCAGTGGTGAAAGGCTTGTAAGTTCAAAGACACCTTTATCTTCCTTTTTAGTGGGTTGTTTTGGGATTAGGTGATTCTGTGGTTGAAATGGAACATCACCACCCCAACCACTGGGTCTGCTGTAACTCATCACTTTCATCTTTAACTCTGTAAGTCCATTTCATTTGTTTTAAAAATGACTATGGGAGTTTCTGCATAAAAGTCAAAACTGTGTATGAAAGCACTACATGTCACCTCAACAGAATGAAGTAAAGTAGAAAGTCAAACTCCTTGTCTAGTATGACAGATAATACCAGCTTCCAAGAGTAAAACCTGTCATTCCTGTTTTCCCACTGAGAAGAATCATTGTCCAATTATCAGCTATATTGTTTTTTTCATCTTTTTAATTTAAAGCTCTACCAGGCATCATTAGTGGGGGAGGAAAATGACAAAATGGAGCCGAGTACACCACACTGATGCTGGAGCAATGACGCCTTTGTTCATTCTCATCTTTTGTACAACATTGTGTAGCATTATTCTGGAAAATCCTGCTCTCTAGGCACGTAAAAAATATCGATGCCTGTCCTGCCTGCCTTCCTGGCTCGCTGACAGCTGAGCTTTGAGGTGACAATGGCACTTTGCACAGGCCAGCCAAATGCAGAAGCTGTGTGTAATATACAGAAAATATGGAAGTAAAGAGGTCCTAAGACATTAATCTGAGGAATCAGCCATGTGCAGTTTTGCGGGAGAAACAGAGCGGAATGATTTCTCAAACTGACTATACCCAGGTATATTGCTGGACTCTCTATAGTATTTTGCTTTCTAAATAAGTTGGAAGGCAAAGGGACAGTAATACACTAGAAGCTGCTGGGTGGATCTGTATGCAGTTGTGTTGCCCTGGGAATGCAATGAATGTTTGTATAGGCTGTGATTCAGCCATTTTCAGAACATTTTGACTCCAGCTAGTTTTCTTTGGTGTTTTGAAGAATATGAATTTCTTATTTGAGAGGGAACCTGGGAAAATTTAACCCGAAATGTATTTGGGCCCAAAACTTGGAACAGCAAAATGAAGAGTGGAATTGGATGGCGAAGTTTAACTTGTCAAACAAATGATGCTGGATTCTTTCAGTAATACTGTGTAACTCTCTCTTTCGTTTGTAATGACTGGTTTAAGTAGGATTGTTTGATAGAACTAGATGCTTCTTTCTTTCATCTTTGTGAGGTTTGGTAGTATGATGAGAGGAAGGTGATTTGAATTAAAATTTTGCTTCTGTGATATCAGTTATTAGGATAATAGGAATTTCATCATTAAATTCCAAAGAAACCTCATGTTGCAAAAAGTGGTTTGTTGCTTAACAGCAAATTACTTTGTCTTATCCAGCTATTCTTTGCCCCTGTAAGAAATTAAGTCTTTCTTAATTTAAGTCAGCCCTGCTAAGAAATCACGTATATCACTGGGCAAAATAAGATGAATAAACCCACTTTATTCTGTGAAAGTGTTGGTCTTGTACAAATTGTGAAGTTTGTCAAGCAAAAGATATACTGCGGAAGGTGCCTTGCTTGTGCTAGCTGAACAAGGCTTAAAGTTTCACAGATCCTACAAGCATTGTCTCTCAAAACCTATCTAGAAAGTGCTATGATGTCAGAATCTGGTAACCTCACATTCACTTCATCAGGTAGACATTGTGTGGAGGCACTGAACAAGCCTAATAAGTGAAACAACCGCGGATCTGATTCACTGAGTTTGTGTCCTTCACAGCCAAAATTTGTGTCCTTTTGCAGCCAGGATTCGCAAGTGTGTCTTAGGATCCCTAATTTGTAGCTGAGGACTCCATAGATGAAGCTGGTCTTGAAAAGCGTTCCTTGAGCTTCATGTTCTCTCTTTTATTGTTTCTAGCCAATTTTAGCTGTTTAAGTCACCCAGAGATAGTTTCTTATCTTGGTTATGCCAAGAGTGTGCTGGAGAGCATGTAAATTGCCTCCTCTTTCCTTGCTCGGGGGTGTTATGTATGGTGGCGAGTGCTCTCCCTCCGCACTGTTAGCGTTCAGGCAGGGGCTGGATGTAACATACAAAGCAGCAGAAAGATTTCAGAGTGAGGTGCCAAAACTGTATCTCCACTGCATGATTTAGGTGACATTGGCGTTTGTTGCATGCAACCTGGCGGCAGGTCAAGTTTTAGAGTTTAGACAAATACAGTGCAGTTCATTTCGCTGGCACCTCGTTTTAATGACAATTTGCCTCTAGTGTTTCATTAAAGAGGAAAGAAGGCCTGCCTTTCATGTGGTTTCCTAGCTAATCGCTGATTACAGAGGAATTACATAATATGATCAAAAAACAGGCCTCTAATCACAGTCTTTTTCACAATAATAGACTTTGATATGAAAAAGGATTTTCAGTCTTTGGTAGATGGTGTACAAATTTAGATGTTGTGCATTTAACACTTAAGGTTTAGCCTACTTAAAAAGAAAAAAAAATTAAGTTCTGCATTCCTGACTTACACATACTTTGCTTTCTGTCCTGTTTAGGAACCCTGGGATGCACAACACATTCCAGCTCTGTTCTCTGCTTTCTGTGGTCTGATAGTTGCACTTTCTTATCACCTCAGCAGACAAAGCAGTGACCCATCTGTGCTGATGTAAGTTGCCTGCAAATGTTATTTATTGATTACTCTGTACAGCACACCACCAGAGTGAACCGCAGGGATTGTCTCCTGAAAGTGCTGTGGTGAGGTGGAAATTCCTCCCTGTGTCTGCCTGGTTGGTATCAGTGCTGTAAATAAATGAAGTGCTGCAGTCAGATTGCCAGTAAGGCTAGTGCTCTTTGAACAGTGCTATCCAAATTCTCTGAAGCAGATTTCACCCTCTGGGAAATTGTGTGCTTGCCACAATGGTGGATAGCAATTTAGTTGAAGGGGCTCTGAGGCTACTGCAGCTGCAGAACGTGCATTGGGCAGGACTGTGGCAAGGAGAAAAGACACTTGATGTGCTGGGAAGGTGGCTCAATTCCAGCTTTTGCTGAGAATCGCTGTCTGTATGCTATGCCTCTCTGTTTAAGATTAACTCCTTTTTCTGCTCTGACATGGTTGGCTAGAGGTAGCTGAGGAAAGTTTCCAAATTCCATTTCTTAATACACACTGCAAAGGAGATACAGGGAAGTCTCCAATGTTGTGATCTCCAGGTTGAGGTGACATGAGAGAGGCTCGTAGATCCATAGCTTGAGGGCAACAGACATGAGTTCTCCTGTGTGGAAACCATGCTGTATGGCTGTCGTGGGGGCTGTGGTGGTTGCCAAGCAGCTGGGCATCTACCTATATGGGTGTGGGGTCAATCAAGCAAGTGAGTTTTATGCAGCCGGTATCACCGTGCCATCTGGAATTCTGCTTCACAGACAGGTCAGTCTTATCCTAGAACGGTGCAGCAGACCTGTGAGGAAACCCATAGGTTCTCTCCTTTGACTAATGAGGTGTGTTGTGTGTGTCCTGAGGTGAGACTGTTGTATGAAGACTGCAGCAGGCATATGGTAAGTCAGGGTGATTGGATGCTATTCTGTGATGCAGGAGAGAGAGGGGAGAAGTGGAGGGCTTTTTAGGCCATTCAGGATTATAACTGAGGAGAGAAACTTGGGAAAAGGAGAATTCTGATGAGGAAGGAAAGGATATAGGGCATTAGTAGAAAATTGATATCCCAATGAATCTTCCTGAAGTGTTGAGAAATTCCTTCTTGACCATCTAGAAGATTCAGGGAATCTGATATTTATACATTACTAGGTTCTGATGTGGCAAAGCAATAAGAACTGCTTATATCTATTGCCATTAACTTTATCCAAAGCCTGCTGTGTCTGGCACTGATGTCACTTAGACCTGGATCAAGCTTTATGTAAGTGGTATGTAGTTCATTGACTGTTACAGTATGGAACCTGGGTGTGGAAGGAGGTGAAGCTGTATGCTGTGTTAGGGAGATTTGTTTAGCCTTGGAGTGAAACATACACAACAGGTAAATTGCAAATCAGCGTGGAAATGCGAGCTTTTTCAATTTTCAAGTAATTTAAATGTATTCTTCTCTCCCACTCTCCAGGAAGGACACACCAGTTCATTAACTTCTTTAATAAAACAGAAACATATCTTTCCTTAAAACTTCTGTTTTAAGGAAGTAATCTTTAACCATTAAATCCATGTCAACTTTTAAATCTAGCTACTAATTTCATAACATTCTTAATCAAATCTTAAGCAGCTGAAATGGTTGTTAAGTGTCTTAGTGTTAAGAGTATGTGTACAGCAACATCAAATGTTTATTGTGCAATCATTATAAAATGTATAATCTTTTAAAAAAGAGGTTTAAGGTTTTTTTTTTAAACAGCTCTGAACTGAATTAAAAGAAGTTAAGGAGATTGGAGGCAGTATCTAAGGGATCGCCTGTGGCATAAACTTCAAGATGGAGGAGGAGGTAGCACATAAATCTTGAACTGAGGATTAATATACAATTTGTACAGAAATAGCTTCTTTAGCCTTTCTAATGTGGGTCTAAACAGCTTCCACACTGGTTTCAGCTTAGTGGAAACATTAATACAGGGCATGAACAGAACAGTACCCTCTCTGCTCATTCCACTATGTGACTGAGTCACATTGGTTGGACTGCTCAGACTCCTTAACATTTTGACCAGGAAGTTCTACCTGGATTACAAGTAGAGCTGGTTTGTGTCAATCTCCAGCTATACAGAGATAACATAGTGACTGCATACATAAAGGAAATCTGAGGCTGTTCCTCCTTCTCTGTCCCCCAGGAATATTCATATATTAGATGTGTTTAGAAGTACCCTAACTAGGATTTTTTTTTTTTTTCAACAGGTCCCTTATTCAGTGCAAGTATGTCCCTCACTTTTTACGTCAACAATTTGAAGATTCATCAGCAGATCCACTCCCAGAAAAGATGAGAGAATCAGTGGTAAGACCTTTTCTTTCATTACTTTCTGTTCAAAGTGCATGCTCTCATCCATTTTCCCCACTGAGGAACCTCTTAAATATTCTCATTTAAACATTTATAAAATTTAAATTTTATAAATTTAATATAATAATTTTATGAAATTTAAATTTAAAGATTAAAATATTTAAATTACTAAAAGCCCAGAAAATGGGAGGATATATATCCTGTTGCTTTAAATCCGCAGATGGGAACTGAGAGAAGTTCTTCTAGATCTTTTTTCCATTGAGGCTGGAAGGGAGAAGGGGAACATTGCAATTTTCCTTTCTGAAGGGTTCCTTTGACGGACTTGACAACATTGATTCCTTAATAGAGTTGATGGGAAATGTGCTCTTAGAGCTCGGGTAATGGGGCATCTCATCCTGGCCCGGGTTCTGTGCGTACAGTTTACAGCCTGACACCCTGGTGTGTACAAGGTAGGCTGGGTTGTTCAACAAGCATTCAAAAAGGTGAGCAGTCCTGCCAAACTCCCTGCCTGTATTGGAGTGGGACAGGATTTGGTCCACAGAATTGAGCGTGTTTAAAACAGCATTCTTTTTCTAGGGCTAGGAGTTGACCTGGTTTTCAGGAATGCCTTTTTCTGTGCCAGGAATTACTCTTGACTGTATGCCTCTGTCCCAGGCCAGGTAGAGCACAGATCAGACTTGGCACCTAGTGATGGAAGAAGCATGTGAAACATGACTAGTATGAGAGAGGGAGGTACATGCCTGGTGCCAAGCACTGCTATCATCCTCTCTTCTTTGCTTTGCAGGCTGTTTATTTCCTGCTGTCTGACACGTAGCTCTAAGTTTGTGTCAGCTTATTTCCCACTTTGATTTGAACATCCAAAGTGACCCATCTTCCTTGTTGTGTCTATTTAAAAAAAACCCACAACTCACTAACTGTTACCCAGGGGAGGCTGATCTTATAATGAGTTCATGTGGGGAGATGGTCAAGTTTCCAGAAGCACTAAGGAGTGTTTGACACTTCTTGTAATCTTGAACTGTCCTGCTTCCTGGCTGTAAGACAGCACTTCCTCCTGACCACATCCCTAATGCCTGCTGAGCGTTTGCAATCTAGGCAATTATTCCTAAATTCCTGAATGCTTGCGGAAGTAAGGAGCATCCAGAGAGTGCCTGGAAGACAGACTGCCTTTTATTTTGACCTGTAGACATGACCCGAGAGTCCATAGTGCCTAGTGGTACAGGTGACTAGTGCAGTAGCTGACCTGGCCTCCAGATGTCCTTTCAAAGGGATGCCCCTCTTCTGTACATCTTGAATCATTCGTTGGCCATTTTATAAGGTGTTACACAGCGTACATACCCACGTGAGTTGATTCCACGCTACCAATGTTTTCTACTTTTCTTTGCTAAGCTGCCGCTTAGATGGGTATTTTCTACCATGTATAATGTTAATTTAAACTGCTCACTCTAATCAGGCCCACATAGTCTTAAGTGATACGTCTATTTCTTGTTGCTTGTATTAAGCTACAGTTTCTTGCAAACTAAACTGTTTGCCACAGAGTCACACTGCAATATGAATGTCCAGCTAGGAAAAAAGTAAAAAATAAAAGTATTTATGTTAAAGTTTTGCTATATTCTGTGATATTTCTGGTGTGTAGGTTATTGCCACTGTTCATTTTCAGTCTGTTTTTGCACATGGGCACTGTATGGTAGATGTAATGGAAAGCTTCTCTATCCCCTGTATTTGTATCCCACTTGCATCTTTTGCTGACAGTGCCCTTTTGGGAACAGTACTGAGTCTGATCTCATCTGTTCTCCAGATGGACCCTTGCCAGGGGACTGAAGCAGTTACTGCAACTGTCTACTTAACTGGTTTCTTTTCACAGTGCAAAGCGAAACCTTGAGCAAGGCTTCAATATACTGAAAACAAAACAAAAGAATGAACAAATTTGCATCTAAGATCATAGAATCATAGAATAGTTTGGGTTGGAAGGGAACTTAAAGATCATCTAGTTCCAACCCCCCTGCCATGGGCAGGGACACCTTCCGCTCGATCAGGTTGCTCAAAGCCTCATCCAACCTGGCCTTGAACGCTTCCAGGGATGGGGCATCCACAACTGCTCTGAGCAACCTGTTCCAGTGCCTCACCACCCTCAGAGGAAAGATCCTGGCTGTATTTTTGAAATGGAGTCATGTTGCAGACTCTCGACCTATTTTTGCATCAGCAATGGGAAGAGGGATTTGATGTTTTATACTAATAGTTACTATGTGGTTCAACCGCACTTGGGCCTTTGAGCTGCTGGGGCGGAAAATGCAGAAGCGCAGAGACAACTGTGGTGGGACTGGTCCAGACGTATGACTTAGTTCTTCTCTTTGCTGTGTCTCATTCCTGTCATGTTTTGCCAGTGTTTTTTTTGCGTTTAATTAAGTGGGATTCCTGGCACCTTTTACTTTCCAGAATGTACCTGGTTTTGGGGATTGGCACTTTTCTGTACATTTGATGCTCCATGCTGCTGCTTTTAGACAGAGGCTGTTTTCCTTCGGTGTTGCTGGAGCTTGTGAGTTCTTTGTGTTATTTTTTTTTTCCTCTGTCCAGGCTTCTCTCAGAGTATATAAAAACTGTAAGCAAATTTGTTTGCTTACAATGTCAATTAGCAGTGCTAATTCTTCCACACTGGGAGATCTCTTGAAGAAAGAGAGGGCAATTTTCTAATTAATGCAGGCACTTTGTCTAACCCCTGTGTTATCTGGTACCTCTGTCTCAATTAAACACTAACCAGTTTGCCAGGAGACTCCCGCTGCTGTCTCACAGTGCAGTGCTAATAGAGCAAGTAGGGAAGAACTGCGGCAGGAGAACTCAAGTTTGAGGAGCACAATCAAGCTAGAGTCTCTTGCTGTTGCTGAAGCAGGTGAGCATCATGTTTAGGATGTAGAACTCAGTTGACTCTTTAAAGCCAATTTTAAATAGCTTCCAGAATTTCTGCAAGAGGATCTTCAAACAGTTCAGAAACTAGGTGAAACAATGTGTCAGTCTTTGAAGGAAATTTCATGGTGGTGGTTAATTTTTTCCTCTTAGTGTTCCTCTGTGAGGAGAGTATTCCTTAACCCATTGTCAGTGGTAAGAGATGGCAGGATGCGACCATAACAGCCAGCCTTGCCCTGGCCTATACAGGCATATGGTCTACATAACATGCCATCTAAATAAGACTCATTTTAATGAGAAATCCTGAGGCGTGCAGAACCAAATCACCTCCTCAAGGAGCTGAAAGCAAACAAGGTTAATATTGAAAATTAATGTGTTGTATTCTGTAGTGGCTGTGCATTAATGTTAGGAATAATAAATACAGCATCTCTAATGTTTAGTTACATGACCTTTACTATTTTCCTTTGCTTGAATAGCTGTGTAAGAATTGCCAGCTTTGGAAGCCTGAATTATAAAGCAGCTGTGATGGATAATTGACCATTCAACTCTGAGAATGGAGCTTCCTACCATTATAATTAATTTCTATAGGCATCCACATGGCTGATTACTAGATTAACCAGTGGCCTGAGGGTGCTAATGTGTTACATTCAAACTCAGCTTCCTTCCTGGCCTTTAATACAAACATTTAGATAGCTAGTAAAAGGATTTGTACAAAGCTCCAAAAGCATAATTGAAAATAATAATAAGAATAATAAAAAAGCTCCACTATAGTATGTTCTGCTTGTAAAATCTCTGAGGCATCAAATGTAGCGATGTCAATTGGGATTTCTTTTTTTCCTTGAGTGTAAAATGGAGAAAAAAAGAACACCTACTTTTAGCCCAAACTATAACAGTGATTACCTCTCACTGCAGAGATTTTAACTGTGATCAGAGTTTAACTTTTCCACGTTGGACCAATTGCAATGAAGGACTCAAGCATCACATCGTAGGGCTGTTCAACATTCAATTCATAAATACCTGGCCTTGAGAATGGAATCCAAAATTCTACTTTAGGCAATTGGGTCTAAATGCAGGACGAGGAACAGAGTTGTGTCCAAGGTAGGCAAGTGCTTTGTAGGAGCTACTTGCCTTCAGCGGGAAGGGTGGAAGCTGCAGATCCACCCACAGCAGCCTGTAGGTTGATGCCCAAGGGTTTTTCCTGGAAGGTGGCTCAGAATCCTCCTCAGCCATGGAGATAACTGCCCAGGGTCAGCTGTTTCCTGGGGAAACAAAAGCTGAAAAAAAAAAAAAACCAACCATGAAACAAAAGCAACTACGGATCAGCTTTGTGTTAGAAGGAAAAAAACCCTGAATTTTGTGACAAGTCTTGGAAGTGTCTGCCACATCAAGAAGGAGCCCCTGTGGGGATTGTTGTGCAAGTCAGCAGCTGAGCAGTATGTTTACATTTCGAAGCGGTTCTGTGTAAGGGCAAGCCTGGGCATATATGATACTTTAAACTTTAGATGTTGCCAGAGTCAGAATGCAATTGTCAAATTTGGGTTTAAATACCTGAATAATAATCACTACTTTAAAAACATAGGCCTTTTCTTGTATGGGATTGTTAGTGTCAAAAGCAGGGAGAGTACCCTGAAAAGCACACTTGCAAACTCAAAGATGGGAAATAACAGTCCTGTGCAATATAATCTGTGTAATACATTCTCTTTTGAATGTGATCTTTTGAAAAGATTCTCTTTGGTGACCTGGCACAGAATGGGGAGTTAGGATGCCGCCTGTCCCCAGAATGTCCATTATTATCACCTCTGCTGGTTTTACAGCTAAATTCTTAATATTTGATGTAGTTCTTAAAACGGCAGCTTCTTCAATCACCTGATTGTGAGATAAATAAGTCATTTTAATAGTAACACTTTCTGGTTGTACAGAAGAGCTTGAAAATATGATTGGAGTGTGGTTTCGTTCTTATGAGCTTGTTTTGGATTATTGAGTAGTTGGATTCAGCTGTGCAGAAAATGATACTTGATCAAGACTTTTCATAATATGTATTCACAAAGAGGCTGAAATAGTGCCATATAATTCTGGCACTGCTTAATTTTCTCAGGTGCTGAATTTTACAAGCTAAATACTGCTGTTTTACATAGATTTTTGTATGCAACATCTTTAAAAAAAAATTTTGAAAGGTCAAAAAAAACCCACCTCCATTACATGCATTGGTAATAATTCCTTTATCCAGCTTTGTCAGGGTTTCGGCCACAATTTTTCAGTACTGCTCCACATACTAAAACCACTTGAGTTAGAGATGGAAACACAACTTGCTGGTGAGAGAAGGTCTGAACCAGACGGAGAGGACCTGGGGAGACAGGCAGGGATCAAAGGTTTGTTCAGGGAAGAGAAGACCTTTCCTGTAAGATTCCTCGTCGTGGTTCTCCTGTTGCATACGATGATGGAGAAGCAAGGAGCAAGGCCAGCAGGGCTGTTTTGAAAAGATGGTTGGGAAGATTTAGGAAGACCTAAGTGCTCCTGCACCATCCCACCTGTAATCCATGTGAAGTCCAGGGCTATCTGGAGAGGGCACAGCTCTTGGAGGGGAGGGAGGGCTGTTCTTTTGGAGCTACATGCTCCTGAGCAGCCTGGGAAAGGGAAGCATGGTGACGATGGCTTAAGAATTCAGCTCAACTGAATTGGAGTTTCCTGGGACAAAGCGAAAGTACTTCTTGAGCCTGAAGGCTTTTTAGTCCTGCTGAATTTCAAAGGCTTGCTGCAGTAAGTGGAAGTGCTGATGCTTGTGACCTTTTACTAAGAAGCATCTTTCATAACAGGGAATCGTAGGCAGCCTAAATATAGTGGTTGCTACCAGCTTTCGCTGTAATTCGCAGCCCTTCTGTTGTTCACTTGTACTGCTTGCTTTCTTTTTCTCTCTCTTATTTGTAGGCTTGCTATCTCATCCTTATTTTAGTTTTCTTTCTTTTTCCCTGATGAGATACATGAAGACTATCGAGATTGCAGCACCAGGATATCGGATGAGCTTCTAATTCTAACAAAAGTGTTGCATTTCACATGTTGTTTCTGGATGTCTTTTAATTAAAGCATGTCAGTTTCTAAACCAAGAGCTACAAATAGTTACTCATTTGATAGTTTAACAGAAGTATTGAGTGCTGAACTTAAATGCCCCTCTCATAAATCTAAGACAAGATTTTTCATTTACTCACAAAGACGTTTGGGTGACCTCTGAAGTACAATTCAAAAGATCGTGCAGCTCACAAGCTATCTTGTTTATTTGTTTACTGAGAATGACATTTTAATCACAAGAAAAACGGGCTGGAAAGACAGGGATATTTTCCAATCTTTAGAAACAAAATTGCTCCTACCCTAGTTATAGATCTTTATGTAAAGGCACCTGTGTCCTTTCATTATCATTCAGTGACACTAGAGGAACGCCTTGCCTGAAATCCATAAAATCTTGCTGAAATTTGGCTTCCAATACAGAAAGTCGGAGAATGTGACATGTCAGTTTAGAATATAATAAATGTATTAACTTCATGTCTCTGAAGGCATTTCAGAAAAGTGTGAGTCATTTGAGTAATGCAAGAGAAAGTGA
This sequence comes from Tauraco erythrolophus, assembly GCF_009769465.1. Classification (NCBI taxonomy): domain Eukaryota; kingdom Metazoa; phylum Chordata; class Aves; order Musophagiformes; family Musophagidae; genus Tauraco; species Tauraco erythrolophus. Next base: position 86,788,229 of record NC_141466.1, on the reverse strand, counting down.
ATCTGAAAAAATCTTAATGCTTGCAAATAAGAAATTGAACCAGAATTTTGATTCCCAAAAATAAAAAAGTCATAATTTAAGAGTTATATTCCTTAAACAGAATCAGACTCAGTATGAAAATGTATTGCTTTCATTTCTTCAATCTTAAAACTGCATTTATTTAAAAATATAATTTAAAATTAGACATGGTACATTTAAATGAGATTACTTTGACAAACCTAGAATGTGAAGAAGTGATTTCCCAAAGCAGAGTGGAGAATTTACTTTTGTATCAGGGAGCTCCGATTAGCCTTATCACAATGCAGACTGCCAGTAATTGAGAATAAGAGTCATCTACTTTGGTTAAAGTAGTATTGGCTTGCTAATTTTGTATAAAATAATTATTTTCACAGAAAGAAATCTTGAAATCGGATCTCATTGTCTGCACAGCGGCTGCTGTTCTGTCATTTGCTGTCAGTGCCAGTACTGTGTTTCTATCATTAAGGGTGTGTATCTCCTTCCCCCCCCCCCCCTTTTTTCCTCCTAAGGTACTATCTCTTCTATGCTAAACCACAGGGTGCTTTAACTGGAAAGAATAGAGATCATGACAAGAGAAGTTAGTAAAAATGTATTTACTGGTCATGATAACATTTTGGTTTTTTAAGTGCAAGGCAGTTAGTTTATGGATATTTGTATTAATGTAAGTGTTACTTGTTTGACATCTCTTTCCTTAAACCTCTGCATATCCACAACTCTCTTATGATGTGGAACCTGGGGGACATAATGAATAAGCCTGATCACTTGCTTTTTCCCCCATTTAGGGAGGAAAATGCAAACATGCACAAAATACGTATTTCAAAATCCATATCCACTTGTAGAGTCAGAGTTTGAACATAGGAATAAAAATTCATTGCACAAAAATGCAATTATAGGAACTGTTAAAAAATAATTTTATGTAAAAATGTTATTTGCAAATTATAACCATGTTTCATTTTTTTCTCTTTTGGCTCAGCCATTTCTCAGCATTGTCTTATTTGCTTTAGCATGGACAGTGGGATTCGTAACACATTACATACTTCCTCAGCTTCGCAAGCATCACCCCTGGCTGTGGATCTCCCATCCCATACTTAAAAGCAAAGAGCACCAGCAACGGGAAGTAAGAGGTTTGTAATAAAGTCTTTTCTGAGCAATGGATGTAATGACTTGCAGCTTGTCTTGGTCTTAAAAAAAAAAAAATAAATAAAATCCAGAAGGAACAGAGCGGAGAGAATAAATTATGCTTTCCATTTCTCTCTTTTGAATAGCATGCATAGCCTATCACTTCCATTTTTTTCCCCCAATGACCAGCAAATCTGAGAACCTGTGGAAGCCACCTCCAGAGACTGCTGCATAGAAGGGCTGAGGCTGGGCAGGCCCCTTGCCTAGTTCAACACCCCTGCTTAGAGGCAGGTCGGCTAGAGCAGGTTGCTCAGGGCTGTGTCCAGTTTTGAATATCTTCAAGCACGGAGACTCCACAGTGTTTCTGGACAACCCGTTCTAGCATTCTATTCATTATGATAAGAAAGGTTGTTTTGTTTTGTTTTTCTTATGTTGAAATGGAATTTCATTTTGTGCCCGTTTGCTTTTTGTCTTGATCAACTTCACCCTCCCCTTCAGGTATTCACACACAGAAAATGCCCCTAATCAGGCATTAATAAGATGCCTCCTGAGCCTTTTCTTCACAAGGCTAAGTAATCCCGGCTCTTTCAGCCTCTCTTCCTATGTCAAATGCTCCTGTCCCTTAATCATCTTACTAGCCCTAAGTGGCCTTTCATGAGTCATCGTCTGATCTGCTTTTGTTTTTACATTACAGTACTGTTACTTGCTGTGTTGCTTGGTATGTTATAATTCATGCTTGATACATTGACATTTTGTATAATTTAAAAACTTAAATGATTGATGAAATTGAGGCAGAATTTTTTCTGCTTTCTGGCATATAACTATATATCATTTGAACAGCATGGATAGTGCAACTTAGAGTTCTAATTTCCATCATAACACTTTTAGAGAAACATTAAAATTGAAAGGAACTGTGAAATTTTCTTGAAGATTTGTTCTTGCTAATGTCTGCTGGATTCAGTGTAGTGCCCTGATACATGCAAGAATCGGTAAATATTTTAGTATGTCGAGGTCTGATTTGCTGTTCTGATACAGTTATTTCTGCAAGCAGACAGTGTACTTTGATAAGCACAACTTCCCCTCCCTGCACCACCCCCCTCTCTGGCTCTCATCTTGCCTTTGCTACCAGCCAAAAGCTTGCTTGTCACTTCTTGATGGATCCTGTCTTAATCATTCTCAATATATGTTCCTGAGGTGTTTGAAGACAGCATTGTCAGAACACAGTCTGCTGAGGGACTTCAGTCTGTTCTTCAACTAGACAACAAAAGAGTTCAGATCACTCTGCAAAACCATGCATTAAGGATTTAAATCTTTTTTTAAAAAAAAAAAAAAAAATCATGTCTTTCAAAATGATTACTTTCCAAACAAGGCTTGGGTATGAAAGAAGTACCCAAGAGACTTGATTGAAGGTTGCCTTTTAACTTTGACTGCAATACGCCAAGCTAAGTGTAGTAGAAATATAAAAGGATCATGCCCAACTGAAAACATTGTTCATTGCTTCCTCTCCCTGATAATAAATAATCCTGATGAATACTCAAGTTTTATTGTTTGTTACATCACTTAATCACAAAAGACTACAGTAGGATTTCTTTCCCTTGTCCTGACTAAGTCTGTCTTCATTTGTCAGAAAACATTGTTTTCCTGAACGCGATGACTCGGCTTTTGAAAAGGTTGAGGGTAGAGATCTGCCAGACTGATCTCCACAGATGGGTTTCCTTCTGCTTTGAGATCAGCTGCATTTCCCATGCTACCTGCTGCGGGCAACAGGCTTTTTGCCTTCTTTTGCAGTCCTCATTTTATATGTGGTCCATTTTTGCAACGTGAGGCTTAAGTATTATTGCGATGTATCTGGTGTTGTGTGTTAGAAAACAAGAGGGGAAAAAAAAAGTTACGTATTTCAGTCCCTTAGGCTGCTGCAGAGGCTTTTTATCATGTTCTGAGATGAGACAGGCTGAGGAAAAGGTTGTGTAATCCCTTTGATAGATATGTCTGACAGGCTGTCTTCCTTCTTTTACCTTGTAAGAAAAATGTAGAAGCTGAACTTAGAGGTTCCTTGTTAGTATAGAAAGAAAAGCTTTGAAAAGGACAGTATCCTGTAGTTGTCAGGCATGGGGAACGAAAACATAAATACACCAAACAAGATGTCTGTGAGGAGCTTTTACTGCATAGAATTTCATTTTCAGCTTCCTAATTTTTGACGAGTGTAGTGCTATGGGGAGATGAATGGTTGCTTGCAATTAGACCAGCAGCTGGTAATGGTAATTCCACAAGTTTATTCCTGGCTTTGTTTCATAGACTCCAGTTGAGCTGTTCAAACTTTCAGGCCTTCCGCAGAATAGCAATTATCAGATCAGTTCTCATGATGCCCCTGTGAGATAACTCATTTATTACATGTCATTGTTTCACCTGACTGCAGGAAGAAAGGCTGAGGTGAAGATGTGTGAGCTTATTATACGATAGATGTGTAGAAAGCAGTGCAGGACTGAGTGAGAAAGAAACTCTGAAACATGAGAGACTATTTTTTTCTTCTCCTTCCTTCCCACCACTGCTTTTATACCCCACAGATTCATGTAAGCCATTTTCAAGTCATTAACATCTTTCCCTGAGCCCCCTCTGAATGTGAGCTGTTTTTTTTCTGTCTGCATTGTCTGCACACATCTCTGTTCCTGCAGCTACCTTCTTTTTGGTCTACTTGATACGCACATCTCTTTATTCAAGCTTGAGTTCTTACAGAGCTCAGCTTTGGGCAGCTGGATTAAGTTCTTGAGTGGAGCTCTGAGAGCAATTTGTAGTTCAGGAGGAGGAGAGAGGAATGGAGAATAACAGCTAGGTTCCAAAATGGAAATTTCACTGCATGTATGAACGATTAGGAAGTTGCCTTTAGGTGATAAGAGGAGGAAATATTTTTACCTTATAACAAGAAACAGAAGTTGATCATGTTTTCTGAAGGTAGATTTTTTGAAAGAGCATTGCCTTATCTTAAGATACTGGCGAAGTATGACTTAAAGCTAATTTGGAAGGATTTCTTTCAGATCTTTCTCTTTGAGCCTATACAATATACAACTGTGCCTGTAGGACATACAAATTTGTTGATTCAGCATGTCTTCTTTGCTTGTTATTGAAAAGGTGTGTGTGAGTGGGTAGGATGTGGATACATAATTATTTTAATTTCTGCAGGGAAGAGTATTGGAGATTCAGTAGCTGACATTGTTATTTCTGAGTCAATACCAGGTTCTGCCTTTTTGAGTTCACTGCTTTTCCAATAACCTTGTCTAGCTGAACTCAGTTTATCATAAAGACATTATTTTTGTCCAGATACAAGTGTTTCTGCACTCAGTTCACCTAAGTTCTCATAGCAGTTGAACTGCACAAAACATTCGGTTCTTGTTTAATACTCAAATTAAGCACTGTGATGCTGTTAGAAAAGTCTACTGCAAAAAAGATATTCTTTACTGATGAATGATATATTCCTGGCAGATACTTTTTACAATGGCTATTTAAGTGTTTTGAGAAACATCTATGACAGTTTCTAGCTCCTGTTAATTCTTCAGTCTTTAGGTCTCAAAGGATATTTCATTTATCAATGAGGTCAATGGTACTTTGCAGTCTAATGAATGCTGCTTTGCCATTATAAGATGGGGAGAAGGAGAGGCACAGAGTTCAAATGAAGTTCCTTAGGTCATCCACCAGGTCAGTGCCAAAGCTGGAGAGGGCCTCTCCAGAGACATCGCATCACTAAAAGTGCTCTTTAATATAGTGACTAGTAATTGGATTATGTAGAAACTAACTTGTTTCTTCTACAGTATTGGAGTGCAAAAATTGCTGACAATTCGATGAAATGATCCGTTATCTGAATTCCTATTTCAGATGCTGCTCATCTGATGTGGTTTGAAAGGCTCTATGTGTGGCTTCAGTGCTTTGAGAAATACGTTTTGTATCCAGCTATAATACTGAATGCCCTCACCATTGATGCTTTCTCAATTAGTAAATACAAGAAGCTTGGTACACAGTAAGTAGATTATAACTCAAAGCATATGATTATTAGAATATTTGGGTTTAGACTGAAGATTGAAAAATGAAATTTGTTTCTTAAACAAGTCTGCTTATCACGGTTTGCTTTCATGCATTATTAGTTCAGTATACAATAATCATTTGCTTTGCTGAAACAAAAAAGCAAAACTACCTTAGCACATGCTAAGACATGACTCCAGTGAGAGAGAAAGAAATTAAAATATTAGAGCTATATATAGATATATGTGGAATATCTAAATGTCAATTAAAAGCAAGACACACTATACCAGGCTGCAGGTGTTTGATGGGCATAAACACAGTGGGGTAACAAGAATTAATCAGATGAAAATAAGAAATCTCTGGGCTGGATATCAGGAAACATTTCTTAACTGAGGATTTTTAAGACCACGGCGTAGTCTTCTAAAGGAGTTATCAGAAGTCTTTTAAGGGAAAACTGAGTAAAATATTGAACAGTGTAGAATGGTGGGTATTCCTGCGTTAATAGTGGTTTGAGAAGAGCAGGGGCACGAGTTTTTTCCAAAGTCTGATGTCACTGATATTAAGCAGAACTGGTGACGCTGATCCATGGTCTCACAGTATGATCCTTGCAGACAGCCTTTTATGGTAAATATTTTGGTCAGTGACTTGCCTACTGCAGACATTCAGCAGGCCTAGTGACTGCAGTATCCCCAGTGAGCAGAGCTTCTGCAGTCTTTTTATCAGAATGACAGTGATGCAGATGATAAAAAACTAAGAAACAGCCTGGGCTCAGGAAGGAAGGTTCCAGTAGCAGGAAAAACTGGCAGAGGAGTGGGGGAGTTCCTCAGTATTAATAATTCAGATTCTTAACTTTAAATATTAGATAAAAGAACTGTGATGTGAAAACTGCATGTTGTTTTAATTATTCTTCTGTTTTGAAGAACAACATAGCTTTAGGGACTACACAGCTATAAGGAAAAGGTGGTCTCTGCTTTTAGGGGCTCAAACTAGGACTAGGGCATTAGTCAAATTTTCTGCATGTTCCTCCCAGACAGCTGCTTTTCCAGAGAGACTCTCACCAGTTGCTTAGAGATAGCCTGTGTAGTTCCCCATTGACCTTTTTCCCCCAGGCACTTGGGAGATGCTAAGGCCAAGGTGCTTCAGGAGTTTAGGTGTATTGTCCAGGGTGAAACTGAGTTCACAGTCTTTCCTCTCTTTGATTCTGCAAGGCTGGGAGAACTAAGAAGTGATCAAAATGTCATTTGTCACTGGTTAGCAGACGTGACTGAATACACGCACGGAGCAAAATCGTAGGGTTAGGAAGGTGCTATTTTTACAAAGTCATTTCTCCAAGCTACATTGCAGTTTAAAGTATCACCTCTCTCAAATACTCAGAAGTAGCGAGTCAGTCCCCTAGAAATCTTGAGATTAAAGAAAGTAATTACATTTGCTGCCTCCGATTTGTTTGGCCTGTAGGGGAACACCATGACAGTCCTTTCCTTCCCCACCCCCCCTGTGTCTGTGTGATCACCTTGGATTTAAAACCTGTTTTCTCCTTTTCCTTGTAACTGAGGTCTACCCACAACACTCACAGTATCCCTTCTTCTCTGGCACTCCTCTTTAATATGCTTCCCCCATAGCTACCATGTAAATGCAACACACAAAACATTCCTCCTCAGATCCTACCTCTTTCTCCTCGACTCTGTAAGCCTGTGAGGGATCCTGGATTCTCCTTGCTCCTTCCATATACAGTGTTACTGAGGTTTGTACTTTCTCTGCTTTAATATATAAATACCTGTTTTGTGTTGCTGGAATGTTCCTTGCTTATTTACCCCCCAAGGATCAGACCACAATGTACCTTAGAGAAGGGAAGGTGGCACTTTCCCACTCCACGTCTGAAAGTGTCTGAGGTGGTGTGTTTTGCATGATTTGATTTTGGGTTTTTCTCAAATCAAATGTGGTTTTTTTTTTTTCTTTTTAATTATTATTATTTTTTTCAAAGAAGCTTTGTCTTGCTTTGTGATTTAAAGGACTGAAGCAGTTTGCTTCTTGAGGCGGCAGAACAGCTCCTTCATAGTCAGGAGTTTGCCTGAGCTTTCCAAACCCCGATGTGCTGGTTATTAAAGGGGCCCATGCTGACAAGCTGAAAAGCCTGCCTGTGTTACCTGCCACAGAGGCTTCAGAAATGAGCCTTCTCGATCTCTCTCTTGCTTTCTCTCTGCTGGGAGTGAAGGCCTCAGGAAAAGCATCTTGTGTGGCAATATCTTTAAAGAAGAGGGATAACGAGCAAGTAATTTTCTGTTACCCCTGAGAGCATTATTTTATAAAACATCTCTCTTTTTTTGGTGAAGTTTTCTGCATGGTAACAGATCCAGTGAGGAAAAAGTCTTCCTTTTGCTCTATGATCTGTAAGTTTTCCATGTAAAAATTCCTCCACGTTTCAAGGAATTTCTTCTTTCTGAAGAATGTGGAATCCAACCTGTTCATACAGGACACACTAGGATGGTTTCAAAATCTATTTGGCTTAGTTGCTAGGTTTTCCACTCAGAAATCTGGGGCAAATTGAAAAGAACAGCTTTGACAAGGTGAGAAATAAGATCAGCTTGGCATTTCATTCCAACAGTGATGTCCTGGTGATCCTTTAGAGTGACCTGCACTCAAAGTTGCACCAGGATTACAGAAGATACACAATAATGAATAAATGCCACATAAAATCAAATCAGCCTAGAAACATACAGGCTTATGAGCCTTGCTAGAATGATGAAAACTTGTTTAGAGATTTCTGGCCTGTCAAATGTCAGATATGGCATGGCAGCAGATATTCTCCTGGTTCACACCAGGATGGAGGAGAACCTTCCATGTGTTTTGCAAATACCTGGCCTGCTTTGAGTCGCTCATTATGCATTAAAGTCCCTATCTATTTTCACCAGCATCAAAAAAAGCAAGGCATGTCCCCAAAAATGAATATGCTTAATTTACTTAAGAGAAATCAACTGGCTCTCAATTAACAGGGAGTTACTTGTACATGCCTGTTAGGTTTGGGTTCTCTTTCCAGGAATAGATCCAGTATGATTCTTGGGCATCAACATGCAAAACTGCAATGCAAATGCGCTTGTTCAATTACCAGAAAACCCTGAGGGTACCTAATATCACTAAATACTCCTGAATATGACTTGGTGGTTCATTAGAAGGCTTGAAATACACTTACGAACATGCCCAGAACTTTCTGAATAAATCACTTGTCTCTTATCTTATTCTGACTAGAACCCAGAAACCCAAAGTTTTTGAGCTGAGAGCTGTTTTTGCAGCATCCCCAGTGTGTGCTCAGAATTCAGTTCACAAAATACTGCTTTTATTTTCTTCCTTTAAAAAACCTTAATGGAGAAGGTGGTGGTGCCCATTTCATTTAACAAAGTCCAGCTGTTAAGCACTTACCAGGAAAGTAGGGGCCGTAGGAGGTTTACTCTTGATTCCTCCTGCTTTGGTGGTAAGGAAATTCTTATAGGAGTGAGGAATCATGTATTCCAATTCCTACTCCTGACTCTGTTCCTGTGGGTTTTAGTGGTTGTTGGATAAAATACAGAATCATGCAAGCATTCATGGTCTGGAGCCCAGTACTGCGTTGCATCTCAGGGGAGTGCCCGTCTACCTAGGTGATCTAAAAATTAATGTGTTTGAGACCTTTCTGGGATCTAGCCCCCAGAACAGGCTGTATTCTCAAGAGATCAAAATTGCTGTCCAAGCAAGACCATCTTTCTAATTCTGTAATGTATCTTAAAACTTAAAAATGTGAACAACCTCCAGTCTCTGAGTTCAGATATATATCCAGAGACTGGAATGGTTTATTAAATTCAAGGGCTGTCAACACATTACCTCCATCTTTCCTTCTCATATAATTGTATTTTCTTTTCTTACACAGAAAACTGTAGTTTTCTGGAGAGTTGAAAGAGGAAAGTTTTCTTCCTGAAGATATAGCAGCAAGCACTTTAATTTTTAAAGACTGGACTTTTGATTTTCTGTGTGGTCACTCACTATTTAGAGTTCTCAGCTTAATGCCACTCTGTGAAATATGAGAGTAAAATGCAGACTGCATACCTTTTATAACACATAGATGCAACACACAATTTCTTTTCATCTAATGAAGTAATTACTGTATAGAATAGTAATTGACCTTCCAATCAAGAACAATGGTAAGAATTTCAAACACTTCACGTCTATGGGTGTTTCTATCCAGAATTTTGGTATTGTGTGTAATGAAATTAGGAGAATTATTATAAAATCTGTCATCATGTGAAATTTCTAGTAATAAAAAAAGAGTGGGTTCAAGACATTTATTTCAAATTACGGTAATGTTTCAATGGAAGTGGCAAGATGTTTCCGAAACTGAAATTTTATTTTAAGAGCTATACAAAAATAGCCTTTCTAGATTCTTGGGTTTTAATAGTCAATACTACTGTTTCTAGTACAGAATTCTTTCTTTGTTACAGATTACAAGTGTGATATTGATAAGGGAAAATATAAAGTTACACATGGGTAAAATAAATGTGATTATTAAAATAAGATAATAATATCAGAAATCTGTAAGTTGTGTAGATTTAGATATACATAACAATCTAAAATACATTGGTAGAGCTATTTGTATTTAAGAGCTTCATAATTTAATGCTTTATGACTGATTTGATTAGGTTTTTCTTTCTGCCTTTCTTACAGCTGTGATATTATCCTGATAACTGTTGCTGGGATGAAACTCCTCCGCTCCTCATTCTGTAATCCTATTAATCAATTTGTTACTTTGAGCTTTACTGTAATCTTCTTCCGATTTGACTATAGAGACATTTCAGAAAACTTCTTGCTGGATTTCTTCATTATGTCCATTGTGTTTCATAAGGCAAGTTTTATAGCTCCTGTCATTTATTTGGAAAATATATTGCACGGCTTTATTTGTCTTCTCAGTGTCACAGTGCTGATCAATACGTGGTAGGATTTTTTTAAGAAGTAATGAATGCATATATAGACACAGATTGTTAGTACTATAGAGGGAAAAAAAATCTGTAAGCTGAAAGGAAGGTTCCAGTTAAATATCTTCTGTGCTTTTGTGCAATGTTTTGCATTTAGTTTTTGTTCACATGTTCCTGTAGAAAGTTCAGAATTGTTGTTTTCAAGAGCAGAATCCTCAATAAGTTGGAAAGAGCCTCTTGGGTCATTAGTGCAGGGCTGCCCTCCAGATCAATGGCCTGGTGTTTTTATCTAGGTTTCCTTTGAATGCCTCTAGTGTTTGACTCAACAACTTCCTTTGGGAAATTATTGCATTATCTAATCATTCTCATGATAATAAATGTTTTCCTAATGTCAGCCTTAACATTTTTCTATTCCTATTTTCAGTCCGTTATCCTTGTGATGCTGCCCTTAACCTTAACCTCAGAGCTCCTTCCTCTCTCTGATATTGTTAAGTCTTGGCATGTGCTCTAGTTGAATTTACTTCAAAAAAAGAACCAAAAACCCAAACTTTCTGCATCAGTCAGATCAGATCTTGTCTTGATTTGCTATCTATGCGGTTTCACTGAAAGGAGCAGATATAACTGATACCTTGATAAAACATGGGAAAGTATTGAAGACTTGCCTAAAGCTTTTACTGATTCTTTTGTTTTGTTTTTAAACTTGTTGGTCCCTGATTACCATAACATATGATACAGTTTGTCCAGGGGTAACTCTGGTGAGGTGTTTGTTGCTGCTGTGTTGTTTGTTGTTTTTTTTTTGTCAGGCTTGTTTGCTTTGTTTCTTTTTCTAAAATATTCCTGCTACATGTGTATGACCCAGCTAGCACCACTTAATTTCTGAGAGAAGAAAGACAGGGAAATTTCAGGCTTCCTAAGTAAAGGCCCAGTTCATTGGTGTTATTCTGGGAGTTCCCAGTCATTCAGGCAAAGAGTAAAGCAGAAGTTAAATGCCTTTCTTGGTTTATTTCTGTGCTGCTGTAAGGGAGGAGGGGAAGTGAGGAATAACGACGACTCAGTGAGGGACCTCAGGCATCTCCTTTTCTCTAAACTCTTGGACCATACTCCAGTAGTGGCTTCACCTGCTTCAAGCCTTCAACCATCAGACTTGTTCTGCTTTCTCTGCTGGGATGAGGAGGCAAGGGTTGGGGATGGAGGGCAGAAGAAAAGGAGCAGACGAGATACAAAGCCCTGCTTTAAAAATGAACCCCTGGCCTGTGCTCTATGATCCTAAAATAGGGTTAGAGTAATTTTTTAAGCTTCTTACCTTGCAGCGAAAGATGAGCAGTGAGAGTGATGCAGAAGTTGGTAGTGTTGTGGCAGTTTTCAGTATTCATTGCATTACTATGTTGCCTAGAGAAGGGGCGCATTTCTGTCTCCAGAGAATACTGTCAGTGATGTGCATCAGTGGACATCCCATGTCTGGATAATGGCTTATTTAGTCCTAAAACTCATTGTCCAAAAACCTCTTTACAGGATCAAAAAATTAGCTCTCCAGAATGGAAAGTCTCACTATTAATGGTTTTGAAAATGTTGACCTTGTGAGCATATCACAAAATACTGGTGTGGATTATTGCATGTTTTTGGAAAAGAGAGATGTAAGGCTTTTCAGTGTTGTTTTTTGGGAGCTGCTCGAGTAGTTTGAAGCTACTATTTATAGTAAAAAAACTAGTGATAGTAATACGAATGAGATAATGAAAGATGCATACCAAATTAAGCAGAGCTGTTTGCTAGAAGAACTACTACTCTGCTGGGCTGAAAGCATATACTACAGACTTGTTTTGAAAATGTAGTTTTAACATCAATCTGCCATATTCTTCATATCTGAAATTTTGCAGGTCATTAGCTCATCAAGTGGAGTCATCCTTGTTCTATTAAAAAAAAAAAATGGTTGAATTATTTATATTACAAAAGCACATGCACAGTTAGACAATGATCATTAAAGCCAATCTGAAAAATAGCATTGCGGATGACAGCCATTAAAGTCCTATTAATTTCAGATCATAAAGGATATAAGTTTTCTTTACCGTAATTAAGATCTGAGTTTTATTAGCTTGATATTGTGGAACTTTACTAAAAGATATGATCACCTGAGGGTAAAGATGATGTGTGTTTATTCCATACTATAGGCCCTAAGCAAGTTGCATCCACTTCTGTTCCTAAAAGCTTTATGGGTGTTCATAGATTCTGGCTGTTTGTATTTCAGTCATTTTTATGTTTACAACTATTTTTAAAAAGAAAAAAAAACCTGAAATAGTTTCTATTACCATCACCTTTGGCTATGCAGAACTTAATACACAGTTATAGCTGATTTCTGCTCACTCATTGAAAGTGTCAACTTATCACCATCTGAATTAGGGATGTGCTGTGCCTTAGTTGTAGTGATGGTAATTTTTAAGCATGGTTACCCCACAAAAAAATATTTGCATGTTCTCAAAGCACTGTGGTAGTAAGCATTTATTTTCTTCTGCTAGGCACTGGAGAAGGCGGCATCTAAATTCAACAGACATTCACAACTGCACTAGTGACTCTTGAAGCAGATTATGTTGAATAAAACTTTGCTAATAATGTTGGGTAGAGTATTTCTGAATATCTTGCTGATTGTGCTTCCCTCATTTTCCCCGTTGTGCTGTTGATTTAATGTAATCTAGTCAAATCAGAAGCTCCAAATGAGCATATTGCTTCCTGAACAAGTTGAGGCATGGAAGTCCAAATCATTGCTCACAGATTTTTATCTCTGTTTGCAGATAGCCAAGCCACCCACACTGGGGTAACACAGAGAACAAGAGAGTCTATTCAGTTCTATTCCTGCGGATTTTTTTAATCAACCTGGATTTTTTTTGGTCTTTTTAATACTCTAGGATTTATTAATGTGACACAATTAATTCACTTCTTTTTAAAAATCATTAGCTGTTTACATTTTGACAAGCTGTGGAATGTGAAAACTTAATGCTAATAGTTGATTAGGTGTATGCAGAGCATGCTATTTTGTCTTTCAAATTGCCTGGGGAAGAGAGCAAGATAAACTTTTAGGAAATACTTACTTTCTTATTTACTTTTAAGAACGATTTCAGCTTTCAATTCAAGTGGAACAGAATTTCTCCATCTTTCTTATGCTAAGACTTTCCATGTAGCCAACCCAATTTGATTACTTGGCTACAGCCTGGGCTGCTTCTGTCCAAAACTCTCACTGTCTAAATTCTTTAAATCAGACCTGAGTGGCCTTTTAAAATTATATGATTGCTCATTCAAAAATTGTGAGTGTAATGATTTACAGGAAGTCAAACTGGATAATCAAGACGGTCTTCTTAATCTACATGACTCTAAACTTTTCAAACGAGCCAGTTGTTCTCCCTGGACTTTTTAGGAGATGGTGTCAGTACAAAGATTAATAAGAACGTTCACGTTTGTTGAAAATGGAAACCCACAAATAACTGAGAATATATTCTCCATAGGCACAGCAAAGATGGAATATATAGTAGGACTTAGGAGATTTCTTCCTAGACTTCTAACAGTAGGAAAAACTCTAAGACTTCTTCTGTAATAGGATAAAAAAAATGTGGGAATATTAACCATTTTAGAGGCATGGAAATAGTAATATGATGAAGAAATAGACCTTTTTTCCACCATTCTGATGTCTACTGACATAACACTTAACTGAGGAAAAACTAATGTACGCAACACATACATGAGAGGGAGAGCATATGGATGCGCCCAGTGCTGCCCATCTTTCCAGATGTGTGAGCTTCTTTTAAAGGATGTCTGGAATAGCAACTGTTTAAGTAAGAACGAACAGGTATTGTTAAGTATGAAGTAGAAACCAATGCAAATCATTCAAACAGTGAGGCTATCAGTTTGGAACTGAGTGTTAACAAAGGTGCTCAGGCAAGGCTTCTCCCAAGCTCTTTTTCTGTGTTCTCTTGAAGATGTGACTTTGCATTTCATCCAGTACCATGGACATCCTCTAAATCTTTCTGGTGGAGAGGGGTCATAGTGTCTCCCTGAACTGCTTTTGAAACCTCAAGTGGTGCTGATGTTGAGCTGAAGGAGCAAGGACAGCAAAAAAACTTGGTAGTACGAGTGTGGATGCTTCTTGCTGTAGTATGCTTTTGACTACTACAAAAAAATGGTGGTATTTGGGGTTGTTTTTGTCAGTCTGTTCACTACTGGAAGCAACCAGCAGCAGGTTGGAGATTGCTGTATGCCAAACCCTGGTAAACCGGTTCTTTTACCAGCAACTCATTCAACTGAGAAGTGATAACTGGTTTTGGAATATGCATTTTTGCCAAATCTGTGTAGCTTCCTTTAAGCCCTAAAGAAAGAGCCACCCCTGGTTTATAAACTCATCTGCTATGCAGATCCTGATGGGAATGATAAGACCCAGTGTCATTAACCCTCTAATGTATAGGACTACAACTTATCTCTTTCAGTGTCTTGTATGTTACTGGCAGGCAGTTTAATGCCTCTTAATTTGTGTGTGTGGATGAACTAATTAGCAATACTAAAATATGAAATCACCTTATATTTTCTTATAGTCAAGTCCTCTGAGGGTTCTGAATTTGTCTTCATGCATAAGGCAAAATAATCAAAGAACCAGAGCTTGTTAAATTTGCCTTCATTAACACTGAATTCATTTGCCTAAGTACTCTTACCCCTGCTGAGCTCACTTAAGAATACAATTTCCCTGTCTGATATTTTTTCTTCTTTTCCAGAATACATTTTCCAGCTAATAAGGAATCTGCATTTTTTATTTTTTGTAAGAATTTTTCTGTCTATTTCTTTCTGCTCTAATATCCAATGTTATGCATTTATGAAAGATGATCTTTATGTCAAAGTACTCCAGCTAAGACAGCCAGTTTGTAACGACCTGCCAGACCTGTGCTGATCAAGCTTAACTTTCAACATCCACAACACAATCCCTTGGACAGGAAAGAAATTATGCGTGTCATCTTATTTTCCTTCACTTTATGAGGAAGTGCTACCAAGTGTATTGACCTTCTTGGTGCTTTGTTGAAGTGAAGTAATTAACCTATTGGATCTTTTTATTGCCTTTGCGACAATAAAACTCTTGGTTAGTTGGCATGTCTCATTGATTGATTTAGGTGCTACTTGTAAGTCAAAAGCCTCACTCATTTTGCTGTCTCCTTCTGATTTTTCGTCCTTCTCTAAATCTGATGTTTCACTTCAAAGCTTCTGGCACTAAGTCGTTAATTCATATTTTAATCCATTTCTTGCCATTCATGCATGCTGAAATCCAATGTCTTAATCAGCTGCACCCTCTTGGCTCACAGCTGTTTCCTCAGCTTTTGATATCTAGCATATAAACCCTGTTAAGACACTTTCTGGTAAGTAAAATACCCAAGGCTACATCTGATATTTGACAGGATAATCCCAGTGGTATTTTGCATAGAATCCTTAACTCTCTTGAGCACTGTACAGTTCATGTTTCCTTTTAATATTGGAGAAATGGTTTAATTGATTTTTTCATTCAGCCTTCCGTCACTGACCTCTTTGTCAATTTTCATTCTGACACTATTCCCAAATTACACTTTCTCTCTATTTTTAATGTGTGTTTTTTTTTTTTTTTCTTTAGAATGGGACAAACATGCTCAGGAGTGCAGGGAGATGTACACCCACTCCCTGGGTTCAGTCTGGCTCGCTACTCACTGAGGACTGTATTCGTATACTTTCATGCTGTTAGAGATGTTCTTTGTATCTGTCGATGCAGGCACTGAAAGAGAAATCTTGAGTATCTGCTGCTTCAGTGCACAACTTTGCATTTTTTTATGTCCTCTTTTAATAAAGGAGATTTCTGGGAAGATACAGTCTTGGCAGGGGCCATGCCTATGAAGGCTTCACTGAAGAGGCTGGATCTGTGCAGCTCCCAGCTGATTGATTTCGCATGTCTGGCTCTCTGCAAATTAAACTGATTCGTTCTCTTCTTGTCCTTTTTGCTCACCTTGGGAGATATGGGAGACGGTTTCTTACAGCACCACAGGCTCCTTCTCCCTGGGCTCTTGCTGTCAGCTAACAGTGTTGGAAGAAGCAGCCTCTGTCATGAGCAGAGCCAGGACTGTTAGGTTTTATCATCATCTTATTGTCATAATTCTCATCACATAGACTTCTGCCTGATGGTTAATGTTTGACTTCAAATGTAAGGCTCCCACGGCTTCTTACCCGAACTGTTTAAAACATGGCTGGTTTGTACACTGTCGATGTTAAGTGCGGAACATTGTGTTTCAGGAATATATTCCTCTGAGGTTTTGTATCAGAGCCTTGGACTGATTATATTTTGATCCTCTTATATATGTTATATTAGACAATGATCTTGAAATCCCACCATATAAAGACAGCCTGGAAAGTATTTGTTGTAGATTCAAACACAGTGCTGTTCAAATACACCAATAGAATGTCATAATGACTTAAGACATAAACATTAAAAACCTTTAATATTTCCAGTAAATCTTGTTTTGTAGGATTTCATAGGTAAAGTTTGTTTTAAATGGCATTAAATAAAAAACAAAGTCAATGGTTTGCAAAGCAAAGCCATGAACTAGAATAAAATTACTCCACCTAAGTTTAATTTCATATCTATAAATACATACATGCTCACAACTTTTCCCTTTTAATGTATCTTAATTTTTATTGACATACACACACACAAAAAAATCACCTGTAGATATTAGAATTTACTTCCAAGACTTGGAGCTACCAATTGACCAGAAGCAGCTTAACATGAAAAACTAAACACTCCACTAGCATCTGAGAGTCTGAGTTCAAATGTCTCGAGTTCTCAGGATCTGAACAAGAATATAAAGAAATACCTGTTCAAAGTGGGAAGTGATTGCTTTCTGCATTTAACTTTTTAATCTCTCAATTTTGTGTTGTGCATAGAGCATATAGCCATGTGCGTATGACAAGTTATTTTTGTTTAAAACCAATTTGTACATATACTTTTTAAAAAACACAGCAAAATTCAAGCTTAGCAAGAAAACGTTAATGTTTATGCATTATTTAGTCCCAGTATTGCCAAGGAGTCTGCCCACACAGAGTCCCAACAGATGCTAAACAGATAGAAGGGCTGCCAAAAGCTGAAAGCATTGCATAGTCTCCATTTCACGTTCAGTGTCATTTAAATTCAGGTGTTAATCTCTGCCTAGTTTATTTAAATCTACCAAACTGAGAAAAAGAGATCATGTTTTAGTGAGGTTTGACTCCGAAAATCTTTTTTTTAATATGTTAACTAATTTCCATTAACTTCTAGTTTATAATGTTACTTAAAGTTGGTAAAGTAAGAATAACCAGATCTAAAAGAAATCTTAAAAGAGAAGTCTTTGCTTTTGTTTATAGATTTATAGAATACTAGCTTATGTGCCAGAGGTCTGTAGAGGCTTCAGAACTCACAGAAGACTTAAAGATGATTAAGATGATAAAATATGTGTGTCCACTAAAATAAATATGAAAGATGGATGCATGTTCTGCACTTTCACTTGACAGTAGTGGGAATGTGCTGGTTTAAATTCACTGAGTATACTGATAATTTAAACTCTTTTTAAGACTTAAAAACTGTTTGCTGTGCAAAACTGTCACGTGAGTAAAGATACCTAGGAATATTAGAACTTTATGTCCCCTAAATAATATGTCATTTTTCTGCTTAGTGAACTGTAGAAAACATTGAAGATCTAAGAAGGCTTAATAAGAACAGTCTTTTATAAACCATCCTAAACTAGGATGCAAAAGTCTTAATGAAAAATTAGTCTTTCATACATGTTTAAGGAAACCATTATAAAGAGAGTTAAAACTCAGCACAGATTTTTTTTTTTTGTTTTATTTTTTTACACTCTCACTTTAGATGGGAAGGTTCCCCTTTTGTATCTAGCACTGTTAAAAAATATACCTCACACCCTCGGGTGCAAGTTATTACCCTCATTCAAACAAAACTTTACTGAGGATAAATCATGTATTTCACAGAAGGGCTGAGGTGTCCTGCCAGGTCCCACGGAAGTGTTTTTGTCTGGTTTGTTTAAATGTACCCTCAATTAATCCTTGGCTACTTAGGGACTCTTCATTTCTCCATGCTTTCCTACAGATATCCGGTGCCTGAGAGTCCTGAAGGCTTACCAGTAAAGATCAAGGCAAAGAAGTCATTGAGTACCTCAGCCTTTTCCATGCCTTTTGTCACCAAGTCCCCTGCCCCATTCAGCAGCAGGTCCATGTTTGTTTGGTTTTTTTCCCCAGTCTGTCTTTTGCTGCTGATACACCTGCAGAAGTCCTTCCTCTTACCTTTCATTTGCCTCACCAGATTCAACTCCAGATGGGCTTTGGCCTTCCTAACCTTTTCTGATCCTATATTGTTTCTGACAATTTTAAAAAGATGTTGAACATTTTCCTCTTTAGTGTCTTACGATTATTGAAGACTGAAATGCAGTTAGTTGTAGTTGAAATAAGAGAATGACTGGTTTTGAGGATCAGCTTCCTGGTATTTATGAAGGCAATTTTTAGCAGCTTCCGTTCCTTTCTGTGGGAAAAGCAATAGTGCTTTGTGAATCCTTGGAGTTCCTATGTTAGATATAGGAGAAAGTATATCGTAAATTAGGTAAAACTGACAAGGAGAAATATTTTTTTTCAGGTGGTTCTAGCAAAATGAAAACGAGAAAATTTAAAGCTGAGTCTCTCCTTCCTAAATCTCTATATTATAGTTGCTAGGTGGGTGACATCACTTTTAGCAATTATAGTTAGATATGTAAAATGCTAATGGCATGTTACCCTTAACGTGTTCCGCAGTACATGCCCTGGAAGCGGTAATTTAAGAGCCAATAGAGGCGCTTGACAACTCTTAATGAAAGCAGTAGCTTGAAAATCGCACATTTCCAGGCCTTTAGGTGCAGTGTCCTAAGGCTCTCGAGAGGTTCACTAGAGCATTCTTCTTGTGTTCATGTTCTTGCGAATGGAAATGAGCTCCATTGTTTGTCTTGTGGAAACATTAGCTGAGGCACAAGTGTTGAAAAAAACAACAGCAACTGCAAGCAGCAGTGAATGTAGAAGTAGTAGGAGGTGTTAGAAACAACAGGGAACTTGGGCTCCATGGCCTGTTTTGCAAGAATGTGTAAATATTAAAGAATGATTAAAACAATGTAATGGAACAAGACGACAGAAGGGTCTCCTCCTGGATTTGGTTTCCTAGCAAATGCAAAACCGGAATTTTATTTGAGGTTTGAAAACCTTTTGATGAACCCTGAGCTTTGAGCACAGCTGGGGTGATTTATGGCTTCGTGATTTCAATCTGTAACAGGCAGAACTTTGCTGGGTTGTGCTGCAGTTTTAAATTTTTGAGGTTTCAGATGTGAGTCATTAGTTTTTTCAGCCCTTCACTTAAATCTTTTTAGCAGATACAATTTTTCTTGCAGCTGTTCTGTCAGACATTTCAGATAAAAATTAAGCAAAATAAAGCAACCCCACAACCTACTAAACAGGGTTCAAAGAAATAAAAGTCAGTTCTAGTTTCAGTTCAGTTTTACTTGCCTACTTTAACTAATGTTGTAGTTTTCAAGTCACGTGTATTTTTGAGAGAAAGTGAAGTTGACAATATCTCAATTTAGCATACATAAACCAAATAGGGGTAACCAGCTTATGCCTTGAAGAGATCGTAACAGCTTGGTTTTATGAGGGCTGTGCTGGTTTTAAATAGTATGCCAGTGAAAAATTAACCTAATCTGCATTTTGCATATTGCTCCTAATTTGAGTCATGCCAAAGCACAGAAAACATGTGGATCACTGTTTTCATCTCAACTGGAAGATTTATCAGTTGTTACTGATAGTGGTACTGGAGTTAGCATGGCAGTGGTTATGACTGGAATTAGCAGCTGCTTCTGTGATCCTTTGGTAGCACAAAGACCAAAACATTAATGCTATTAGTCATTCTTACCTCCCTCCCAATTCATTTGCCAGTATTTACAACAATTCATAGAGAAACTCAATGAAACATCTTGTAAGTGTGTTGCTGGTGTGGATACAGATGGCCAAGTGTCGCTTTGGGGGTGGTAACTTAAGGACAGATGAAATGAGTTAGGCAGCGAAGGTGCATCCTCTCTGACTTTCAACATCCCAGTAAAAGAAGAGTGCTTAGGCCCATGTTCTGTCTCTGAGGAAGCTGTCATGGAGAAGCTTGTGTCCATGCTAATAAATTCTCCCAGTCTGTACACAGGATGAAGGTGTGGAATTGCCACCTGGAAATGAACCATGGAGGGTTTTCATTTGAAAAGATGTGGGGGGATTGCTCCGAAGAGTGCTAGCTGGGCCAGCCCGAAACCTTCCCAGGGACCTTTCTAACAATTTAACAACATACACAATGCCAGTGCCTGGGAACATCTCCTGGAAGCATTTAGTATACAAGTATTGATATAGACTCGATGTCTTTCAGGATGTTGTCTGTCTTGTTTTTCATTAACTTAAAAAACGTACTATAGGAAATTCAACATGTATTTGCTATATGAGCATGAAATACTGCACATACTCATGTCAACTTGTGTGTGTGTTGAGCAGTAATGTCTATTGATAAGCAGATTTTTCCTGACAGTTTGTCAGGTACCTACTCTGCAATATGAATCTTGTGGCCCAATGCAGGCAAGATCTCTTTTAGCATGATGCCAAGAGAGATGGTAGGGAAAAATGTATTTTAGGAAATCAAAAACTGCTAGTTTCAGCACCAAGCGATTTTACAGGAAGCAAAAGTAAATTCAGTGTTTTTCAATTTGTACCACACAACAATAAGAAATCATATTAATGCAACGTTTTTATGGTAGGATGGTTTGATCTTGAGAATGCAGCTACAATTCATGGTTAATGCCAAACATATGCTTGCATAGTGATGGCTTGTCCCATTGATTCAACAAATGGAAATGTTGTGTTGAGAAGTAAGTCTGATTTCCACATACAGAGCCACGTGTCTCACATTGAGCTTCTGTTTGCTATATCCACTTTCTCCTGGAAAAGTGAGAAAGGTTACAGGAGTCTCTTCTCCTGTAACTGTCTGACTGGCAGCGTGATATATACAGCACATATCAGAACCTGTTTTCCCGCTTTCTAATTAAAGCAGACGTACTTTTGAAGAAAGTTAATCTGGGAGCTATCTCTGTGTGTTGGTTAAAAATGTACCTCGTTGTAAGTTTGAGTATCAAATGAAGAATATGCTTTTGGGCCTTACTAAAGTAAGGCCTTAATACCCATGAAAGCTAATAATACAGTATCACGTATCTCACATTCATTCCAGGGCACAGTTCTAAAAAGTGTCACTTTCAGATATAAGTATTGAAACAATCTCAGTGTCTAAAAAGTCACCATGTTTTTCTTTTTCTTTTTCTTTTTTTTTTTTTCTTCCAGCTGTGGGACCTACTGCAGAAGTTGCAGTTCATCATGACATACATTGCTCCCTGGCAGATTGCCTGGGGATCATCGTTCCATGTTTTCGCTCAGCTCTTTGCAATACCTCATATCCTTTATAAATTTGTTTTTCTTTATTCTTAAATTCCTCTTCATGTATGTAATTTATTTACAGTGTTTGAAGGAGGTGCAAAATTCCTAGGCAACTTATTTTAAAATGTGTAAATGCTTGGAGCATCTCCTGAGAAATAGTTTTCTCTTTCTTGGCTGCATGGGATCTGAAACTGGGAAACTGAACTCTGACTCAAACTGGTCTACTTACTTCCCACCAAGCCACATGCTGCAGATCACTTACTTCTACAGTCCTCAGCACTGACTTTTGATGCATCTGGAAAGAAATGTTGTGACTGATTATATTAGCTCCAACTTGGGTGGACTTTTATATGTGCAGAAGCTAGTTTTGTAAAGTGCTAGGCATATGGCTGACTGAGCTCTGAAATACTAGTTACTTTCTCAGTTGCTTCTGTTTGGTATCTCAGACACAAAATCATTTCATTGAGCCAATTTCTGTTGCAACTGGCCTGATTTTTTTTTTTTTTTCCATTTCAGAAGCAGCTGGATTTTAACACTTTAATGTACATTTTTCATTGAGGTACTGAGAAGCATTCTCCTTTTTAACATTTCCACTCAGTTTTATGAGTAACAATATATTGTTCAACACCAAAGCAGTCCTTTGGAAACAGTAGTTTCAGTGCCTGTTCCAGGGCTTTTAGATCTTGCAGGTTGCTTTGAAAGCATGGTTAGCTCGCCTTTTTATGGAAATACTGTACTATGAACAATGTTACATGTGTTGAAATGTTTTTTTGTGAAGTCTCAAAGTCTGCGGGACACACATATGGGATATTATAATAAGAGGGTGAGCTAAAAGACTGTGGTTATTGGATGATTTGGCCTAAATTTTAGTTTGAGATGCACTTGAGTGTTGTACTTCGTAGTCATTCCTTAGTCCGTGGTTTCTTTATTTAGCACGTTCTTCCTAAGAGTGGTGTAAGGAAGAACAATTATTCTCTTACACCAACTTGGAAACTTTTTTCCTGAGATTTCATGGACATGATATGAATTAATGAAGAATTAAAGCCTAAAATTTAATGTACTTTGTTTTTCTAATCATGTTTCTTTCGACTTGCATGTTTTTCAGTATCCTTGTCCGTCTCCTAACTTGCTTTCCAGCAATCTGGAATATGAATTTACGTTTGAAGTCAGCTATGGATTCAGGCATTCATTATGATGTTTATATATGATATTTACTATTCCCCTGTCCTCTCCTCATTTCGTATCTATTTCAAAAAGTATAAAATGCTGAACATTTTTTACCTTTCAGTCAGCACAGAATATTGAATTGTCAGTTAAAATTAACATGAAAGCGTGATTTTAATCCAGCAGGCTGGATTAATAGAGGCAGAATTGTTTCTCCACGTACTAGGTCATTCCAAAATAAGCAGAAGCTCACAGAATGAAATACTGGACGCACTCAGAGCAAGACTCCAGTGCAGAGAACTGAGAATTTCCAGGAAAATGAGTTTTTGGGGATTTTTGTGTTTTAAACTCTGTGCGCCAGACTCCAGAAAGGCATTTTGTGTCGTGGAAGTTAGGCTAAGGTGGCTGGAAAAGGGCACTTACTGCTCTGCCCGCGCTCAGGATCTGCCCTCGGGTGGAGATTAGACAGGGTCACCCTGCTCTGTTCAGACGTGTCGCTTTCGTTACAGCTGTGTAGCGTTGAAGAGCCCCCGATTACACGCTGGTAATTGGCAATTTGGCACTGCCTGCCTTTCCTTTCCTTACCACCTCTTTGGTAAAATAAATAACAATAAAAAAGGAAAAATAAATAGTTCAAAGAGCTGTCTCAACAATGGTTTAAAAGTATAATGAAATAATTTGTGTTACCTTAACTTGCAATTTTCAGACTCTGCTATGCTTTTTTTTCAAACTCTGGCCGCTTCAGTCTTTTCTACACCATTGAGTCCATTTCTTGGTAGCGTCATCTTTATTGCATCATACGCAAGACCGATCAAGTTCTGGGAGAAAAACTACAAGTAAGACTATTCAAAAATTTTATACGCTTGTTATTTGTAAAGGTTTTGCTCTCATTAATGTCATTTCTGGAGGTATTTTTCTTTCCAAATGTAATCCTGACGTTGTAGGGCACGAGAGGTTAATCTTTGAATCTTGATCCTAGTGTTTTACTATTTGATGGTTATTTGGTTATTTCTGAAAAGGTATTTAAACAATTATCAGTAGGTTACAGATGAGGTGTAATGTTGCATTTGTTGTCCAGACATACAGTAACAAAGCTGTGAAAAAAACAAATCAGTAGAACTCCCAGTTGTCCACCTCTTTTGAATTGCTAGCTAGTGTTAGCAACTAAATCTGTGAAGCCTTTGGCACTAGAAGTCAGGCTGCATTAATAGATTTTTTTACTAGCCTGATAAAGTGTTACCATTTGGGATGTGGCAGGTAACTCTCATAATGAAGTGATGATGAGTGTGCATTATCATTACTTGCTACATCTGATCTTGGAGTTTGACTGAAGGATTGGTTGGTTTTGTCAGATTTTAGCTGCTGTTCATTCAGTTTGGCAAGGACGTAAACGTAGAATAATGTAAAGATTGAGTAAAGAGCTTCTGCTCCTTCTGCCCATTAAGATTTGAAGGCTCTTGGTAGCTGGAACCTAACAGGCTGGGTTAGTACAAGGGTACTGGAGACAGGGAAACCCTTCCCTTTCCAGATGGAGGTAGTTTTTGCAAGGGATGAATGAGCGATCTGCAACATTAGGGACTGGCGTCAGTGGCTAAGGGATGGTTCTTTGAGTCCTGCACTCTGAGCAGTGCGTGAGCTCTTCACTGCCTACCAACATGTTACCAGGCTCAGAGTAACTTACTACAGCTGCAGAACAGTGATTTGAGGCACGAAGTGAAAATTGTATTGACCAAATCAGGACTTGGCCAGACCAATGAGAAGTGCCATAGTTAGCACGCTTCTAGTGCCAGTGCCATTGATGTATCTGAGCACCTCAAGAGAATTCAAAACTAGAAATTACAGTGACCGATTTTTCTGTCCTGTAGGGAAATGGATTTTGTTTGATTTTGACTTGTGTCAGTGAGTGAATATGTTACTCATCTATAAAGAAATTACTCGGACAAAGCCAAATCGTAAAAAGAGGCTTTGTATTTGCTTCTGAATATGAAGAGATTTGTGGAAACCTTTTGAGGGGAGCTGAGTTTTGTATACTGGGGCCAGATAAAATTCTTTCCCACATATCTGTGTTTTTTTGGTCAACAGGTTCATTATTTCATAGGAGTGAAGTTGAGGGGAATCATGGAAAGGCAGGAAGCTACCACTAATCTGACAGACAGCTTTATATTTTTGGACAGAAACTTTGAACAGTGTTAAGTAGGCAGTGGAGATGTTAACATCTGGTATGTTTTCTTCAACCAGAGCATTTTGAAGGCATATGACTTCATTTCTAGGTACCAGTTAGAGAATCAAACTCGGTTGTAGGCACATCACTTCCATATAACTAGGTTAGTGTAGAATCTGTAGGTTATTGTAGACAGAAATAGAGGGGACTGTTTTAATTTGCTTTTGTTTTCTCTAAGGCTTTTGGGATGAGATAAACAGAAGATACTCAAAGGAAATTTCAAAAGATGGTGCTTGATGCTTAAATAAGGGGGGGGAGAGTGTCTTGTTTTCATCAGCACTTGACGATCTGTGACTCCCATTAAGGGAAGTGAAGAAGTTGGTGCTAAAAATTTTTGAAAGCAAAGCTAATTATTTTACCCATAAACTGTAAAACTGAAAAAATTGTGCTTTGTTGTTTGCTAGAAATTCTAGTGTATCTTTTATGATATTCTCACTTAAACCATAAAACCCACAACCTTGCCCCTCAAAAACCTTTCAGAAGTAGAGAACAGCCTTGTAGAAGATTCAAATAGTCATCAAAGTGAAATAAACGTTTGCCTGAACCTGTGGCATCCCACAATATTAACATGTAATGACTCCTCCTAAATTTGTATTCATTTTGTCTGTAGCATTTCTGAGTCTCCTTTGCCTGGCTTCCATTTCAGTATTTCATTGCTCACATCAAGAACTGACCAGAGGGAGTGAATACTGGACTGAAAAAGTCCTGGGTCATTAAAAGAACGCAGTGAAAAGACAGAAAAATGCAAGGGAAGGGAGTAATTTTCTGTTAAGAATAGGGAAATTTTCTGCAAAATACTTAATTGAATGAAGTGAGATGGGCCTTACCTTGTTGCTTTAAATCTTGACCTGTCAACATCTGAAGATTCAAAGGGAAAGCATAATTGCTTTCTTTCAGAGCTGTGGAGTTAAACAGGACCAGGAACTTGAGCTCCAGTGGAAAATTACTCTGGCTCCTGCACTGAGTGAGCTTTGGGCTGTGGTGCTTACGGCCAGATGTGCGCTAAGTTTTCTGGTGCTGTACAACAACACAGAACAAACAGATAAGGAAGCTGGTGTATAGATTTCCTTTTTGGAGTGCATTGACAGTTTTGCCAAGTTTGGCTCAGGGTGCTCATAGAAGGTCCCAGGTTCACTGGAATGCAGTCTGAGATACGCTTATGCGAAGCAGAAGCTCTGGCAGATTTTTTTGCCGTTTCCATACTTACTGCCTGTTGATGGGAACTTTTGCCCAGAGGAAAACTACCTGCAATGTGTTTTATATAGCTTTTTTGTTTTGTCTGCTTTGCATACTCATTTGCAAACACTTCCTTGCTCTCTTGATGACTACATTAAATTATCCCATTTATGTTAGCTACACGAAAACTTATTTATATTTATATGAAGTTAGAAGCAGTCAATTCCATGGTTATATTTTTTAATAATTTAACATCTTAATTGAACTAACTGAAAACAATTTTGACAAGCAGTCTAGATATCAAAATATCATGATTTTGTTTTTCTTCCAAACCATAAATTAGTTTGCTTTCTTGGAGTGTCATTTCTGTTCATCAGTGTATGCACACTTCACTGCTGTCAAGTAAACTTAATTTTTTCTTTGTTTCACTCAAGGAAAACTTTTTTTTGCATCTTATTTGGGCCAATTTGCACCCATTTGGGTGAAACTAGATGAGGAAGAAACATCTAGTTCATTTTCTGTGAATCCAAAGTTGAAGCAAATAGAGAACACCATGTTTATTAACAGATCTCGGCTTTTAGATGAGTAGCACAAGGGGTGAGGAACTGCTCCATCTGTTCCTTAAAGTGTTCATTTGGTTGTCTCTACCTGGTGTTTTCTGAGTGCACGCATCCACATCTTGCATTTCTAGTGTTTCTTTTAGTCCCACTTTTTCTGCTGGAGAAAGAGGAGTTTGATTGCTCAGGTTTCTGACCGGGCATCTGCCACTCTAGATGATGTGAGCTGGAGCTGAAAGTCTTAGAGAATTAGGATGATGGTTTGTTTGTTTTTTCAAGGAGGTGTAGGAACTCAAGTGGGTTAAAAAAAAAAAAAAAACCGAGATTCATTTTGACAGTAAGTAAACTGTGAAATTCCTAGCAAGCTCTTCAAAATTCAGGAATCATACTGTGCCCATTTGTGCTGTTGTGATGTGTGTGCAGAGCATGGGTGTTCTTCCCTGTAATCAGCAGATGCTGTTTGCTTGTAGTGTGAACTTTGGTACTTGCTGTGTGCTGAGTCTTGTACACCAATGACGCACTGAGGTCAAGGATCTTTCTGGGAGAAAGAGAAGGATGACTTTAAGAAGAAATAAAAATAAGGCAATTAAGAAGGTGATTAAGAATAACTTCTCATGCAACCATTTTTTACAGCTTTTGCTGCCATTGTTGTTGAGAAGTGTGTAAAATCAGAAAGCTGATCTGCTGCTCATGAGCTGGTTGTCTCATGGGAGTTCAACTATGACAATTTTTCTCTTTTTTAAAGAAAAAAGGAAAAGTTTGATGCAACACTGGCTTTGTCCTGCCATTAGCCTGAGTTTGCAGAGTCCTGTTTTCGCCTTTATTTTCACAGCTGTTGGAATGATTAGGCTGTAGATGTCAGAGAGAGAAAAGGAAATAGCAGTAAATCTTGTTTAATGTATAGGCACTTTAAAGCATAAAGTGTTTGTTCAAACGCTGTTGTTCCATTACTCTGCTTGCCTTTTTTCTTTCCTTAAATACTTTGTCATGCTGCAGCCTGCCTGTCCCCCTCCTCCCTTCCTCTTATCTTGCTTTGTATCTTGGATATGGCCACGAACAGAACAGAATAGGAAGTTTACTTTCGTTCCCCAGTGGGTCTAACCGCTGGATCACGTTGAGCAGCCTGTTCTCTGCTGCAGCTGTGACTTGTCCCCACAAACAGCAAAGTGCCACCACAAATCTGGAGATTTCACTGCTTACAAGCTGCTCATCTCTCCTGCTTCTTGTTTCTGTTCATTCTTGGTCATCTGGTTCAGTGCCTATTTTTGGGTAAAGCACAGCTCGCATTTGCTTTGAAGGGTCTCGAGTGAATTACTGTGTGGTGTAACTGAATTAGGTGTCTCTAAAGAGGCTGTGATTAAATTGCTAGTTATCTCAGAATGGTGTTACAGGACACCTCTCTGGGCTTGAAAATGTGTGAGCAAGCCTTTCTTTTCTCCATCTTTTTTAAAAATATATCACGGCGTTATTGTTCCCGTCATTGTGGTCTGAAAAACACAGAGAACAGAGGGTGAGGAAAACAGAGGTTGAGGAAAACCTGCCTTGCCTCTGATCTATTGCAGCTGGCATTTTTTTTCCTGCTGGTTCACTTAACCTGCCCATCATGGACAGCCTGCAGGTGGAATGGGAAGAGTTTTCCCAGTGTAGATGTAATTAGGTTTGGCCCCACATTATGCACGTGTGTGGGAAAAGGAGTTGTGAAACGTACCCATTTGCTCCCTCCCTTTTTCCCATAAAATAACAGGCTTTCCACTTCCAAATGCTTATTTTTTAACGTACCCTAGTGCATCTGGTTTCCCTGTGAGCCTGCTCATCTGTTACAGCTGCTAAAACCCCTGCTCTGAACACAAAACGTCATTCACCCGTAACTGTCCATGGGCCTTGTTTGAGAGCCGCATGTTCAGACCTTTCAAGTTCTTCTTTTTAGGGCTGGATTTCTTTTTTCAGTCTTTTCTCACTATGTTGTTTGATTTTTCACGTGTTGTTAGACCCCCATAGTGGTGATGTTTACAAAGGAACAACTGCAGCAGATATTTATAGTTCAGTAATGCCTGGGACATTGATTTATAATGAGTACTTTAAAGAAAGGTACATTAACCTCCAAAGCCAACAATTACAGCATAACCTAAGCATAGGAGAACCATTTTTTCCCTATTCGACAGGAGTTAGTGTTTGCCTTCTTTTCTCAAATTGAACTTCAGAAATGTAATGTTCTGACTACTGTCACTGCCTGTTCTCCTTACTTCAAACTTCTCTGAATAATTCCAGCCCCACCTGGCATGAAAGCCACATTGCAGCTGTGAGTTTTACTGTTCATTGCAATAGTTTTAGTTCCTTCTGAAATGTTTCTCTTCTAATTTTTGTGTTTCTCTCTGGCTGCTTCTATTTCTGGCTGCTTTACCCTTTTTTGTAAAGTGACCAGAAAAGAAGCACTGTGTTCCAGTTGCATGACTTCACTCTAGAGTGCACTGAGGTTCCTAGTTCTTTTGTTATCAGCTATTACTCAGTTTTATGAATGCTAGCCTCTTTAATGACTGTGGCTCTTTTAAGAGATCTTCCCTGAGTTGGCCTCAGGGCTCCTCCAGGCTTTTATTGAGTGTTAAGTTAATTTAGAACTCAGCAAAATAGTATCAATAAGTATCAGTGTGTAGATAAAACTAAAATGGGTGCTTATTAGTGCCAGAGACTTACAAGTTAAAACAAATAGGATGAATGAATGAATGAGTTTTAGTCTGAATTATTTTGTGTTGCCGTCAAATTTGAAGGGCTGCCTGGTCGTGTTCACAAAGCATGTGGAATTTGATTATAGTCCTTCTGGAGACTTCAAAGGATTTAGATCCTTGAGCATCCAGCCTAGACTGGTACTGAGGGATGCTTGGGCCTGGCTTGGGTGCCCTTGAGTATAGCTTTCCTGCTGACTGTAGTGGCACTCCCTGGCTGGCAGTGATGCAAAAGCTGAAATATTAGCAAGTTGTTGCTACGTTTCCTTCATTACTCGTCTTACATCTGGCAGATTTCCCAATAAAGATTTTTTTTGGGGGGGGAAAAAACACTCCTCTGTTGAAACAGTGAGTATAAATTGGTCTTTGGGAAGTTGTGCCCTGTTCTCCAGGTGCTGCATGTGTTGCCATGGTTCTGGTGTTGGGGGAGAGAACAGAGAAAACCAAAATGTTTGAAGAGCAAGGAACATCTTTATCTGTACTTCAGCCTTAGTTCTTTGTGAGCCTTTTGAAGTTGCATGTTACTTGTTAGACTTACTCATCTGACTGTCTTTTCAGGACCCTTCCCTGTGTCCCTCCTCCCTGCTATAGTGCCTGTCTGCTATACGTCTTCACATTGCACACCACCAGTACTGCCCATTGGCTTGTACCTGCAACACTTCCCTTGTTTGGGACTCTGTAATCCCTTTCAGCAGGTGTGTAGGGCTTTGAGGAGTGACAAAGCCACAGCATTCAGATGCGGGAGGTGTTGCTCTGGGTAAAGCCCCAGGCTAAAAGAAGCCCTACTAGAAATTACGTTCCCCTCAGCATATTGAACTGTGATCTCCCCTGGAGTAAGTGACCCTGTGTGCATGTGTGCCCCACTTGCTGTAGCACGGAGGTACGTGCATCTCCTCTCATACCCAGCCCGCACCACATCGCTTGACTCCATGTGCGGTGTCACACTGAACTGGGAAAATGTGAGGGCTGTCTGGGACAGGATTGACGAGGATAACTTTAATCAACTAGATCAGATATTAAAAGTGTTTTCTGAGTTGCCAAGAGTTTCGCACTCAAGGGAGGCTATACAAAATTCAAAGTTGTATTTTAACTGTTTGGCAGTATCTCTTTAACTGGTAACATCTCTTCTTCTCAGATTTTGCCCCTGGCAGTCAATAAAACAAATTGAGGCTAATTGAATAGGAGCCATATGTGTGATAATTAATGGGGAGTGCGTTCTGATTCAGTACGCTGTACTTCCCTGCCGAGTTAAAGATGCATTCACAACTTCAATTCACTGAATCATTCTAAGAGGACAGAATAAAGACAGAAGGGAGGCATCAGAGAGGGAATGCATGCTGAGGCCAGGCAGGAACACAAGCAGAGATCAAAACTGCAAGTGGGATAAATGTAAAAGAGAAAGGGATGGGCAAAAAAGGAAAAGGCATGCAGTGAAAAATCTGACAGGCTAATGCAACAGACATTGATAAGCAGTAACTCAGACCTACAGAGGAAAATAAATCATGAGCATGACAGAAGAGGACTTTTAAAGATACTTGGAAAGGAAGGCAGCAACAGAACATAAGAGAAATATGAGAATGGACTTTATTTTTAAGCAGTGACTTTGAGTCTAAAAGTGACAATTAAAATATCTTACGTATATGTTATTTAAATATTGCACACTGCAAGAGCATAAAAGCACTTTATCAGCAATAAAGAATATTAGGAATGAACTATGAAATGCCTTGCTGTCCCTTCCTCCTTTTATGATGTTTAAATAATGTGCCTCTCTGTTGAGTAAAGAAGGTGAACATCTTGGCCTCATTTTTCATCACCTCCTTTCTACTCTCCAGGTCCTTACAGTTTCTCAGGCTTTTGCCACTTCACTCGTGAGCCCATCAGCCGGTGCAGAGCCCAAGTGGATTAGTCCTGCAGAGCTCTTTACCCAGAGCTGGGCACAGCATAGTACTTCTCCTATAATGTTTGCATTGGCTCGCGATGGGAAAACCAGAAAAATAACACTCACCTGCGCTATTTCAGATGCATGTTTTTGTGTGCAATTAACACATTTGCTTTTAAATTGCAGACAGTGAGGTATGGCTGTGATGCAGGGTCCTGTGCTAAGCTCCATCCTGACAGGAATGTGTCGCTGACACAAGAATGAGCACAAACATATCTGTGCAGTTGCCATAATCCTTCCACTTATAAAGCTTCCTGTATTGCTTAGTATAAAATACCTGAAGATGGCCACTAAATGTCTTTTAAAACAAAAAGCATACTCAGACAAGGGGAAAGAAATATCAAGGTAGACAAGACAAAAGCAGGAATATTGATGACATTTTG
The DNA here is from genome assembly GCF_009769465.1 of Tauraco erythrolophus. Classification (NCBI taxonomy): domain Eukaryota; kingdom Metazoa; phylum Chordata; class Aves; order Musophagiformes; family Musophagidae; genus Tauraco; species Tauraco erythrolophus. The sequence goes on along the minus strand of NC_141466.1, from coordinate 86,756,476 downwards.
GTAGATCATTAGTGAATGTTTTAACGTACACAAGTGCTCTAAATGACCTGGTTTACAAGTAAGAGGTGAATTCCTCAGCTAAACCTTTGAATGTCAGAGCACTTAGATGGGCTGTTTAATCCGTGTTTGGGCACTCAGCTTCTGATCTCAAATTCGCACCTCTTATTTGCATTCCTATTGCTGCATGAGCACAGAAACCTCCTTTTCAGGAAAGGCTTCAGAATATGCCAAATAAACATGCTCAGTAGTATCTCAGCAAATGGCTGCAATTCTGATTTTTACACCTACTTAAAAAAAAAACCCACTAAGCAAAACAAAACAAAAAGGAACACCCACCCCCCCACCCCCAACAAACAAACAAAACTAGGTAAAAAAACAAACCAAAACCAAACCCAAGAAGCTCTCAGAATGAATTATAAAGACCTTTTTAAGAAAGTAAAGAAATCCTCAGAACAGGAAACATTCTTGATAATAAGATCTTCCTGTTTTAAAAGAATCCTTCAACAGCACAGTCTTTAACAACTGGAACTTTTTATACCTTAGCCCTCCCCCAGTTTCCTAGTGTGCAATCAAAGCCACTTTTTATTATTGTTAGATGAAACACTGGAGCAGTCAGGGAAGGAGGGGAGGAAGAAAGCGTGAAAAATAAAAATCAGAGCGAGTGATTAGAAGGAGAAGTTCCTTTCGTTTTTAAGAGATCTGTCTTTATTAACCTGAGTTAAACCTAAGGCATATCTTCCATGCAGCTGCCCAGAAAACCTGGGCATGGTTATGCTCCACAGGGCTGTCAGCCTTTGCTGTTATAATCGCTCTGAAATCATTCTGGTTTAGATGAAATGGATTTAACTTGGGCATCCTCACACTTCCAATTAGTACCATCGTTTTTGCCTCTGGTGTCCTTCAAATATTCATGGATGCCTGCTTCTTCTGCCATCTCCTCATTCTCCCTCTTGCCTCACTGTTGTGGCGTGCTGCTACTACTGTGTTTTTAATGCTAAGCCTTCCGTTTATAGTGCCAGCAGAGTAAAACATTCACAGGGAAATGTTGTGGAATTTTTTTTTTTTTCCAGACTCCCATGAATAATCATAGAGCTGCAGCATAGTAAAGTTTCTGTCTGGTAGATATGCCTATTAGATGTCATGGAAAGACAGATTAAAATTCGTTGGACATAGACAAAGAAAAACTATGGATCTACCCTAGAAAGGCATCTCTTGCATCCCCCCAGAGGGGAACTGCTTTTCTTTGTTTTGTTCTCTTTCAAAGTAGAGAGCCTCCTTCACAGCAGGAATCCTGGAAATCTTGAATTTGTGTTTTGGAGCAAAACCCAGCAACAGCAAGGCAGATAGAACAGCTGCAATTTTATTTTCATCTTCTGGAAATAAGCACAGCAATGATTTTTTTATTTTTTTTTTTCCCCTCTCCTCAATTTGCCCTATTCTCACCATCCGCTTTGTGCTCCTCAGGCTGCCTGAATCCAGTCTTTTTTCTACCTTTCTAAGGAAACTGGAAGAGTAAAGCAGGAGAAGACACGCTTTCCAGGTTGAAAAATGAGGCAGTATTTTTGAACAAGGGGAGTATAGCAAGTGGCTTTATCCTTTTCCAAAGGGAAGTGGTAGTTACAACGGCGTCAGCAGTGCTATGCAAACCAGTAGATTATCTTGGTGCCTATGTAAATGCTGGATTAAAAGAACATGAGATAGATATTTCTGGAACTAAGCAGGATGTTGACTTTAAAATTGCCGGAGACTTTGGTGAAGATGTTCAAACAGAATCACTTGCTCTCTAGGGCAAGTGCCAAGGACTTGCACTCGGTTTGCATAGAATAATGCAACTCAGGAAGAAATCCAATTACTGAGCTAATTATCGCCTTGGATGAGTGGTAACAACCAAATTTGATGGAAGAGGCCACTGGAGGAAAGCCCAAATCACCCACTAGTACCAAAAGTTCACTTTGAGAGGTCCTAGTTGACAGCGAAAAGCCCAGGAGTAAAGGCATCGCTGGTTTGATTGTTAGGTGCAGTGTGTTATAGTTTAATACTATGCAAATTCCCATTGCCTTCAAGAAGATATAAACATAGCTTCAGTTACTAATAATCATGGAAGATTTTTAAAGTCCAAAATTAATTACCTGACTGAATTTATTCAAATAAACTGAATTTCAGGACAGAAGTTTGCTTTACAAACTGTCTGTATTACCTTCGTTTAAAAAAAAAAAAAAACAAAACCAAAAACACCCACACCATAATTATGCTTCAAAATGTCTGTATAAAGATTTGAGTTTTTCTAGTAGTCTCTGAAAAGGTAAATCTTTTCTTGTCTCATGTCCTGAGGCCTGTTTCAGCTGCTTAAGCAATCATTACTGTGCTTGGAATGGAGGATAAAGCTGCAGCAGAGCCTGGTTTTGTTTTGTTTGTGAGACCTGTTCTGTTTCCTTCCCTTCTTCCCAGTCAGGCTGCATTATCCATCTCAGAGTGTCCTGAAGTGCTAGCTATTTTCCCTGATTGTTTTATGCATCTTTCTCTCAAAGACAAAAAAGAAATAAATGGGAAAAGAAGTGGAGCCAGAGCTGCATGCTGGGCAAAAGGATTCCTACTTACTATAGATTAGAATTTTCTGAAGTATTGCTTGATTTGTATGGGTCTCAGTATGCCTCGAGAACAGAAATGCTTTGTAGGTTGGTAAAAAATTGGGGTAAAGAATAGTATTGACTTGTACCTCATACTGCCACACTGATTTCAGAGGGACTGAAAGTTAATAAGGAGTCTCATAATCTTAAAACATATGCATTTGGAAATCAGCAGCGTTTCTCTGCTGAGAATAGAAAATTGATTGAATTCCATAACCTAATCTTTATGCTTACTCTTGCATATGTTGCAGCTGCAGGTGGATGTATATCAGGGTAGAAGAATTCTGACAATCTTTTTGAAGTAAAATCATTCTTCATATTCTGAACTGCTTAGAAGGCCCTCCCCCCCATTGCCATTTTCTGTTGCTTGGGAAATGAAAATTGCAGTTACAATAAGCTGAGCCAACCAGAGGCAGGAAGATAAATAATACATCAAATAAATGTTAATCTATGTAGATAATGTACTGCTATTAATTACAAATAATTCTAATTAAGACTCATGTTTTCTCCAACTGTATTTCTTGCAAAGTAAAGAACATTCATTTTTAAAGCAAAAATCAGTTGCTGGAAGGGAGTAGAAGTAAACCAATTCTATTCCTCTTCTGTCTACTACATGGAAGCTTGTGTGCAATTTTTCTTTTGGTAGGTTTTCCACAGCTGTTTGGTGGAGGCTGTAGAGGGTGGATGAAAAGGCTTTCTGACATTAAGGGACATCAATGGCATCCTTCTCCCAGTTGGTTTCAGCATAAGCTTATAGCTTCATCTAAAAACTTCCAACCTTTTAAATGACTTGTATATTGACACACAAAATCCTGGGAGCCACTGCTGCCATGAGGACATAGAGACTCCCAGAGAGTCTCTGCTGTGCTTTGAAGACAACATTACCCTGGGTTTAGACCATCCTTTTTTTGGTGTTACTTAAGGTGTTTGAAAGCCTCCCATATAACTTGTACCCTCTTTGCTGCAGTCTTCCTTGGGGCGTGTCTAAGTTCTCATAGAGGGTGGCTAAATTCGAACTTTCCAAGTTGACTGGCCAACCATCAGCCCATTCAAAATCTCCACTATGCTCTGTGCTTCACCCTAATGAGCCAGACCCCAGCCAGTCCCACCTGGCTGTGCCGCCCTCGTCACAGTTTGACAAAGGACATGACAAGAACCATGCCTGGGTGTCTCCGTTGATTCCCGTGCCAGGAGAGCTGGTGCCTTGGCACTTTTCCCCTGTGTTTTCTGGCTGATGAACAGATGAGACTCTCACCACTGTCACATGTAACCTTATGCTGACTGTGGTTTATGTCAAACAGCTTTGTCATTCCTGGTGTTCTGTTTTAACCCTATTTTCCAAGGAATGATAATGTTTACATATCTGACCTTCTGTTAGGCTAGTGATTGAGGGCAACATTTTTGAGGCAATATTCTTAATTAGGTGTCCTGAAACACTAAAGCACCACTGCCAGAGCAGTATTTCAGGGAAATTTATATTTCCTATAGCATGTTTGTTAGCCAGGCTTTCACTTGTACCCTGAAGGCCTGGGACATGCTTTGTGCTTCTGGCGTTGAACATCCCTAGTCACCACAACCACCACTCTCTTCTGTTGGACACTTGCCCACAGTGATTTACTCATTCCTTATTTTCAGACTTTGTTAGTGTCTTTCATTGCAGGTAGGAATAAAAGCTCAATCCAATCTACCTTTTAGTTACTTTCTGTTCCGTGACCGTTTTTCCCATGGTATTTATGTTCCACTACTACAACGAAAATACTGAGTGGAGAGTATGTCACTCATACGGGAGGCCGAGTTCCTGTCTGTATGGAATAAGACCCTGTAATTTACTCTTTCAAGTGATAAGAATGACCAGAGACTCTCTCATTGCTGCCTAGCTAAGTATGAAACTAAGTGAAGTGATTTTTTTGTTGTTGTTTTCCCATAGATGTCATACACCCACAGATATATTTTCACACAAAGAAAACCTCTTGAGTCCAGCTGTTTCCCTTAAAGCTTAGAAGGGACCAAAGACTGATTTAATATTCTTTCTGTTCACTGTTTTGATGGCACCTGGCTGATGTGCTTCTGGAGCCAGTTCATTTAAGTACATAGCGTTGTGTATTATCGCAGATGCTGAACTCAGAACGGACTCTGCCCCACAAGAAGGAAAATGGGAAGAAAGAGTTTGAGGAAAAGGAGGAGGGGACACAGACACTTTTGGTTTCGTGTGCTGATAAGCCTCAATATCAATACTGATACCGAACTTAAATAACTATATATGCCTACTTGGAGTAAACTGATGAACAGATTAGAGTGTGAACTGCGTAATGATATAGACATAGAATGCAAAGATAGTTGAAAAGAAAATAAAAATGTGTTTTAGGAAGAATCTTATTTTTAAAAAAAGAATTGCCTGTACAACATGTCTTTATTTCCAGCACCAAAAGAGCGGACCATTCCAACACCAGACTGGCAATTCAGATCGAAAAGGATGCAGGTATGGCCTGGGAGTTTGTATGCTTCGCTTGATTTGCAAAATATGATGTATTTACACAGTTGAGGCTTTGCCTGGGAAGCTAAAATGATGCAAAGGTTTTAAACATTGTGTGAGCAAACTAGATTTTTTTTTAAGTGTCACAGAGCACCAGTTTAAGTTAAGTGACTTGATAAATAAACTTGCTCTTCAGTTACGTGTAGCTGATGAGATAGCTGCTGGGCTGTGGATTGCTTGGTTAATCCTAACGTTGCTGTTTGTGCGGAACATGCAGCAGACACACGAGCTAGACTCAAAGGTCAGTTGTTGTGAGGAAAAGGTTTTGGAAAAAAGCAGCAGATTAACAGTGCCCCTACCACTGAGCAGTTTGGGCTGACAGGTATCTCCTCTTCCCTGGAGAGAAACCTTTTTGGAGAGGGGGAAAAGAGAAATTGGAAAATTTGCAGGAAGGAGTAAAAGAAAGAAATAGGAATGATGGTGGGCTTCTTCTCCAGGGATTGGTCTGTTAAATGAGCTCCAATCCATGGCAATGTAAAGCGCCTTCCTGGGCTGCGCCAAACGGTTCCTGTGAGATGGGGAAGCAGGACATTTTTTGGCAAGTCAGTGGACATGGAGAGTGTGTGGTACCTCAGCCGATGCTCTTTAGCACCTGGCAGGACAGAGCCCTTTCCAGGGGAAACCGATACCAGTGCTTCATGCCAAATCCCGGTCTCCGTGAGAAGCCGGGGTTTCCTGTGTAGGTTTCTTCTGCTTTAGTGTTCTGCAGCTGATTTGATTTTACCACTAATGGTGTCAGGGGCTTGTACTGTGGAGGTAGAAGTTTACATTGTAATTATTGCTGTTGTATTTTTATCCCCCCATCCATCAGTAGCATGAACAAATACACATCTTCAAGCAGAAATGGATGTAATCCAGAGTGTCCAAGAAAGCTAGAGAAGTATTAGCAGTGTAAGGCATATACAGTGCTCTTTCATTATTTATCATTTCAAAGCAGGTAGTTCAGATGTTTCCCAAGGCCATTGTGTCATCTGATAGCAATAACCTTTAGCATTATTATATACTCTAGTAAGTTAATTATGTTTTAAAACCCATATCTCAAGCAAAACATTCCTTTTGTGTGTGTGCTTAAAAGATTCATTTTATGACTCAATTAGATTTTGACCGAAACTATTCCAGAAGGTGTATAGTTGAGTATGTCTGTATGTACATATGCACCTGCATGTACATACCAACCAGGGCTGGATGCATAACGGCCACGGTGATGAAAAGCTTTGTAGTAACACATCCACTCCTCCTTTTCTATTGAGGAGCAGTTTGTAGGGGAATCTATAGCCTGTTATCCTCTGTTTTTTTTTTTTTTCTCCGTGTTAGATCTGCTCCCAAATATGCATGTACATAAACATGCATAGGTACATATGTATCCACATACGCTCTCATGTATACAAATACACCTACATGATGTTGGTTTGTATGTGTATATCTACTTATGCACCAGCATTTAAAAAGTGTTAAAGGTGCGTTGCTGATGCAATATAGAAAATAAAAGCAATTCTCATGTCAAGCATATATATTATGTAAAAAAGTATAAACATAAGACAACACTACATTAGGTTATGTGGCACTGTGTTAGCGTGTATGAAGGATTCATTCCCTTTCACGGATCACCATCATAAAGTGCTAATTTTAATCCAGTTAAATGCCATAGACCTTTATGGGATAAGACCTTTACATTACTCACCTGCATAGTTGATCCAAGTGATGTGTAACTGGGCATCTGATACTATTTTTAAAGAAGTGGTAGCAATTCTAGTGATGAACGAACCTTGTGTCATTCTTTCTCAATATACTATGTGTACTCTCTTAAAATATCTCTCCTCATATTAAGTACCCACAGATGCTTCATAGACAAAGCCTTGAAAAAATCTCTGGAGGACTAAAAGAAATAAATCCCAATAAAATTACTGGAAGCCATGTGACCAAATTATTAAAAATCTTGACAATAATATTCAAATTTAAGTTTGTGTACTGAAATAATGATTTCTGGTTTCTTATAATTAAGAACAATATGTAGACATTTCTTAGCATCGCAGAGACTTGTAGTGGAGCCAAAAAATTCTTGCTGTTATAAGACACGAAGGAGGTGATTTGTTTCAGTCTGAAATATGTGTTATCACTAATCTGATGTTCTGTTTACAATACTGTTCATATTAAACAAAAGTTTCAGACCTAATTCTCTGAAGGGCTGAAAGCCACCTAGGAAATCCAGTTTGTGTAGAGTATCAAGAAGTTACTATCCAGTAAGCTAGAAGAAAAGGCTTTATGCAGGAGTAAAAAAGAACATAGGAATTTATGCAGAATGGTGTAATGTATTATAAATTTTATTTTTAACAAATGTGTGCTGCTCTGGTTGTAGGAAATGATGACAATAATCTCAACTCCATTTTTTATGAGCATTTGACAAGATCTCTGCAGGAATCTCTTTGTGGAGATTTGATTCTGGGCCGCTGGGGAAACTACAATACAGGAGACTGTTTTATTCTGGCATCGGATTATTTAAATGCCTTTGTGCACTTGATCGAAATTGGAAATGGCCTTGTCACCTTTCAGCTCAGAGGGCTGGAATTTCGAGGTAAGGATCCCTGATAATTTAAATAAAAACAAAACCCGCAACAAAACCCGTCTAGCTTTCTTAATCTATCATAACTCTATGGTAGGATATAGAATTTAAGAACTTTTCTCTGTCTTTCTTTTTACAGATATTAGTCTGTTGGCTCTGTACTTCTTTGTACCGTTATTTGAATGGTAATGTTTTGAAACCTAAATGTTAAGACATTTGCAATCATGTTCTGGAGTATCATAAAACTTTCAGAAAGAAGGCGTATTGAGTTATTTGCTCGGTTCACAGATCTTTTAGGTTATGCTTAGTTATGTTTCTAGATTATTTCTTTCCCTCTATGACCATAAAACCCAAAGTTGTTCTTAAAATTGTTCAACCCCCAAAACCAGTCGTTGAAGAAATACCAAATATCGTAAGACTGTCCCCATGAAAAATACCCTGTGCTGGATCATGCAAGACGCCAGTGCTGAGATATTATTTTTCACAGTAGAACAGGAGAGGAGAAGCAAGTGGATCAGGACTTCATATTTCTCTTATTTAGAAAGTGCAGGTTTCAGTTGAGGAAGGGACCTCACTTTCTTCCTTTTCAGTATATTCATGTCAGGACACTCCTCTTTAAGGAAGGGCGATCGCATCCCCTTCTTCGGTGGTGTGGCTTTTGTGAGGCCAGTTGCTCATAGTGTCTGTTGTTTTCCCTAGAGTAGGAAGAAAAATGAAAGTAAAACTGCCAAACTTTTAAACAGCTTTTAAATTTTGCTCATGCTTCACACGTTGGCTGCCTGGGTCTGTTGCTTAGGTTTGTAACCTTTCAAAGATACCACTTTGCAATTGCAGGTGACGGGAGTTTTGAAATCCCAGAATAAACAGCTTCCCAGGCTCAAGGGCTGAGCATCTAATGGGCAATGTGTAGAGGAGTGTATATTCAAGGTGAATTTTCAACAAGGTTGAATATGAAAAAATAGGAGACAGACTGGCTCTTCGAACGTGCTTAGTGTGGAAAGGTTAGACTAGGAAATAACATGTATGGGCTCAAGTCTTGACTCTGTGACAGACTCCTGTAGGATATTGAACAGATTGTGGTAAATACTTGATGTTCACTTTCCTTCCTGGATGATGAGGATGAAGATAATCTTGTATTTTAAGAAAAGCTAACGTAGAAAACAGCAAGTACCTGAAACAGCTTTCTGTTGTATACCTGAAGAGATACCTATTCAGTACAAAGACAAATTGTAAGAAAAAGCAACTGGAAAGGAAGAGAAATAATTTGTTTATCAGCCTTATAATTTCTTGTTGGTTTTGATGGTGGTGATGACATACATGTGGCTCTGGGATTTTCTTCAACTTGCAAAGCATCTGTGGAAATATTATCTTCTCCTTGTGTGGCCTCAAGGTAAGCAGTGGTGCTGCTGTGTCAGAGACGGGTACTGAGGTTAAGTACTCTATAAAGTCCACAGGTGGAAGGCTTTTTTTGGGTAGAGTTGGTGTTTGCTATTACTTCTTTCAAATCCAGGCCAGATGAATGCAGATTTATGTTGTTCTGCCAGAACAGTTAAGTACTGTGGCAGTTCATATCTCTTGCTTACAGTACCACTGATTTTACAGGCTGGTAAATCTCTGACATAATTTTCTTTTTTTTTTTTTTTTTAAGGCAGTTTTAGTCAGCCTGTCATTTTTGGTTCCTGTTAAGTTGCTAACAGTTGTAGTTCTTTTTGGAAACTCTGTGAAGTCAAAAAATAGTTCATTTGTTTCTGCAGATCTGAAAAGAGTCTTTCAGGAGGGATTTATGTATGTTAAAGAAGAGACAGATCTTGGACAATGTTGACATCTTGTTCAGATTTGTTGGGATTTTGATCAAGCAGGGCCATGTACGTTTCCATCAACTTGCATTCTAATTTCAGAAATTATCTTTGCTGATCATCTTTTTGTGTTAAAATAGTTCACTGTAGGATTTGAAACAAACAGAAGAAAGAAATCTCACTTTTGTGCTTAAATTACATGAGTTTTGTGAGTGTTTTTTTCCTTCATGCAGTTGCTACCCATTGCTGGGTCCTTCTCCATCATCACCGTTCCCAGGCAGTTCCAGAAAAGTAGATATCAGAAACAGAGATAAACAAATATGAGAGGATCTTCAAACCACATGCTAGATGTATCAAAAGATCAGGGGCCTAGCAGATGGGCTAAACAAACTGGAAGTTGAATGGTGAACAACTGAATAGGTTTGTTGCGAAGTGATTTGGGAAGACTTTTTTCGACCTTGAGCCAGGAATGGTTCATTACCAGGCGAGTGCCGTTTTGCATTTGAATCTGAGAGCAAAGCTCAAAAATTGCTGTGTGCCACCTGTCAAGGCCTCTCTGTATTCCCTAAAATCACAGTTTAAGTAACTGAATGGGTCTGCAAATTGGCCTTTCCACGCAAATTGCCTAACGCTGTTCAGTGTTAGAACCGTAGCTGGTTCACTTTATGAAGAGATCCAACACGTCTGCTGACCACAGCAGATCTTTAAATTCAGCTGGGGCTGAGCCCTGCAGCTTCTCAGGTGTTTAATGGGTTGCTGTTTAGACCAGCTGAGTTCTCATCAGGAATATCCCCTTTCCCAGTCTCTCTCACACTCCTCAGGAGGAGGCTGGCAGCACCTTTACCTGAGTGTTCAAAACACCTAGGCCAAGAGAGCGGAGCAAACCATGAACTGGGAGAGCACAGACAAGTTACTGGAGGAGGAGGAGAGGAGTGGGAAAACGGGAATGGGAATCTCACCTAGATTATCTCATCTTCAGTACAAGTCCAGTCCCCTATTCCTCCTCACCCTCAGAGTATCACAGGGGGAAGAGACTCCCCAATACTAGAAGGAGAAGAAATGAGGTGGAAATGGACTCCCCCTATTCTCCTCTCTGAACCCACTGGATGACACTATTCCAAGAATGAGAGAAACACAAAGTGTGTGATCTCACAGACATGGTAGGTAAGGAGGGTTTCTTCAGCTTTCAGAATGTTTTCTCCAGGTAGCAGAGATGTTACGGGAAGAGAAACTAGGAGTGTATGAGTATTGTTACTACGTTGTTTGACCTGGAATGGAGAAGCTGTGTAGAATTGAATAAAGGAACATACCTGAGGAAAGAACAGCTCAGACACGTAGCATTTGACATGCCGTGTGAGAGTTGAACACTACTGAACCGTGCAGAATGGGTGCCAGAGAAACCACACGAATTACAAGCCTGTTTAAGGATGGAATAGCAGGAAAAGAGGAGCCCAGAGGGGAACCAAGCACAAGACAGATAAGATGGATCTGCCTGATGCAGACTATAACAAAAGCTTCGTGGATTCCAAAGTGTGGGCAGATAGTCCGCTGTGTGCACAGTAGAGGCTGGCTGAGGTAGTATGCTGGTACCAGAGGGTTGTTTGTGTCTCCAGGTAGCCCATCAAGGCTGGTATGCTTTAGATAAACCATGCTGCAGTACTGTGCCCTTCCTGTAGCGGGTTTCATCTTTGCGTCGACAAGGAGCTGGGCTGCTCTGGAGGGTACCATAGGGGTTACAGAAAGGTGCCCAGACACTGGGGCACAGTGTCTGAGTAAAAGGAGCCAGAGAGGTGGACCTGAAGGCAGAAGGTGCATAAGGACACGGGCCAAGGGCTGTCTCAAGGAAGCTCTGGAAAGCTGAGGCTGAGCTGAAAACTCTTCCTTGGAAGGTTTTCTTTGCCTCCTTCCTTTGAGCAGGATCACTGCCTGCAGGGGCAGGAGCGGGCCACCCCTAGGCAGCACCAAGAGCCATCTCATGTGCAGACTAGGCACGTTCTTCCCCATTTCAAATCTTTCAAATGTTGGGCGTAGGGTACAAATGAATACAGTAGGATTTTTTTTCTGCATAAGCAGGAAGAGTGTATGCGACTGCCCTGGAAGAACCTGGTGGTTTATGAAGTCAAGAGGCAGTTGTTAAGCACTGGGCTCATTTCCTCTGCTTTGGGCATTTTACATTTCTATTTTTAGTTGTCTGGTTATGCCCTGTTTTTCACATAGGACCCCGATTCCTTTCATTGTACAGAATAGCTTCCCACAAGGAGGAAAAAAAAAAAAGGGCTAGAGTAGGAACTTGAAATCTGTAATTTCTGAGCTTTGGCTGCTTGACTTCAATTTCAAACAAATAATTTTAATTGAGGGCCCTAAAAATCTGCTGTTCCTTAAATAGGAAGTCTATATTTGCTTTGGAAATGAGTGAATCACAACAGTGTTCTCTGTGACTGTCTTCTGTTTGAGTAAACCAGAAGCAATATTTGCATTATGGAGCTCTGGATTTTCCTACGAGTGTTTCTCATTGTGGTAGCCGAAAAGCTGCACTGGCTCTACTGCCACAGCAGTGCCCAAAGAAGAGGCCATAGAGTCTTCTGAATTTAAGTGTACTGGGGGCAGGAGGTACTGCTTCCCCAGTTTGCCGGCCAGCCTAATTGAGAGTTGGCATTATAAATGACTGATCCAGATGCCTTTCTAACCAGTTGTAATAGAAGCATTTGGCTCAGCATTTAAATGAAAAAAAACCCAAACAACCAAACCCCTGCAGGCAGAGTAAGAAGATACAGACTGAGCAGGCTGAAAGAAAAGAGTCAGCAAAGCTGGGATTCCTCTCATCCATCTTTAGTCCTGTTCAAATTAAGCACCTTGTATGAATTCGTTCTTCGCTCTCCCTTTCTACAGAGAGGGGATGTGCCTCCATCGTGTCGTTCATCCTGTGTGTAGAGCAGGGGGCGCCTCAATACCTCCAGGCATTGAGAGGAGATGCCCAGTTCGTCCTTTACTGAAAATGAAGAGAGGGTAGTAATGAGCTCAGGCTAGGTGAAAATTTTCAGGTAGCTGCACATTGGCGTGGGAGAATCAAGGCTTTTGGTAACTTAATTCTACTGTCTGTGTTAGACCACAGTGGTGTGCTAGAAGCAGCCTGCCAGAAGAAATACATAGTGTATCATTTAATTTGAAAGGAAGAGACAGGGGAAAACCCACGATCAGGGAACAAGCAGAAAGAATGTCAAAATATCTCTCTTCCACAAGTTCCCTGTAGAACAAGGGAGACTTAAAATATTTTCCTGTTTAGTCTGTGCCTCTACCAAATGTCTTTTGGAGAACATCCAGTTAGGTGTTACATGTGCAGAAATTACTTATGGGTGGTGATGCTGAAATCTTGAGGAGCTCTTTTCTAACTCATGCTCAGTATTCTTCAATTGTGTAATTAACTTCTAAATATCTACTGTGATTTTTTGGTATTGCATGTTGCACATCCAATGCTCATGCTTCATTTGGAACTTCAGTAGATGAAACAAGGAGGGAAGCACAGAGCAGACACACATATAATTGTATGTAGTGGAAGGCAGCTGTGACAGCAGGATGGGATCATTCGTGGGGCTTTCTCTGTATTAGCTAGCTTATTTTCTGCGCAAAATGGTGTATGAACACAGCCAGTTTAGAGTATAAGCCCTAGGCACAGTAATGATGTCTAAGAAGTAGGGACAGTTACTCATTTCTGTGGTGTATGTGTAGGCTGTATAGTTTTATTACAGCAGCAAGTACATTGCCAGTGTAAAGAATATTTATTGGTGTTTGATTTTTGTGTCTGAAGGCTCCGTAGCACTAGCAAGAATCATTCTTTATTTAAAGAGTGGTTGGGTGCAACTTTCACTTTTTGCTTTTACAAATCACTTCTTGCTGTTGGGAAATGAAAGTGCCCACCTTCATGTCTTTCCTGAGACCACACTTGAGAGTGGTTCATTGTATGCACCAGACCATCAAAGGTGTTGATAAATTACAAGGAATTCAGAGAAAAGTAGCGATTTTTAACACATCTCTTTGGAGAGAAGGTTAAAAACCAGAAGTACATTGTTTGTGGGAAAGAACAAAGGCTGAGAGATACAGTGCTCAAAAATACTAGAGGCGTGAACAGAAAGGATGCAAAGGGGTTTCTTTAATCTTGGTGATTTAATTGGGAAGAATGACATGAAACAGGGAAGAGGTTACTTTATGCTGAATGCAGGAGATTTGTGATGTACAGATCTTTCTAGGTGTACAATGATGCTCCAACAGGGGAAGCCATCTATGAATTTCAAATAGGCTTAGAATAGTTCTGTAACACAGACTAGAATAAATATTTGATGTCTTTTTTCCCTCTCTTCCCTTACACAATTTTATATGTGTATATGTCTGCACCAGAGAAGACTTCTGAAAGGAAGGAAAATGTTGTTAGATGCACTGCAACCTTTTTATTGAGAAAATATCTCTGCCAGAAACAAACTGTTGCATCTTGCATTGCACTCCAAAAGAGGTGACATGAGAGGTTTTTGTGATATTTGGTAGCTGCAAGTTTAACAACCAGCATCTTTAGAGAATGCTTTCTTCCACCTGGGCTTCCATAATGTGTCTCTCTGGACCAAGAAAAGGAAAAGTTTCTGAGGAGAAGGGATGCCTCTTGTTAGAGCAACTGATCTGGTTTGAAAACCAGACTTTTTCAGGCATACAAGCACATGAAGCAGCTGAAAACCAAGCCACAGTTTTGTAACTATCAGCTTTGATGTTTGAGGAATTGATATTGGTTTTTAAGTCCTGAGATTTTTCTTTGAAACAACCTGAGACTTATCAGAGCCTGTAGATTACTGTTCTTAATCCCAATTCCACAAGGAAAAGAGCAGGAAGGGGCCAAAACAGTTGCTGATTTCCAGAATGTGTCCAGTTCTGGGACTCGTGTGTTTCCATTTGGGAGCTCAGTTCACTCCTTTTTGAAGTATTTGCTTTTCTTTGTTTCTAGAGTTGTATCTGATGCTTGTTTCAGGAGAGGATGGCCTTTCAATGGCTATAATTATGCTCTTTGTGCTTCTTGTGGGTGATAACTTGCTGCTTATTGAGATGCTATCCTGAGCAGAAAAGAAATGTGTCAGGTGAGAAGGAGCCTTATCCATCAGAATTTGGGAAGACTCAGGTTTGCAGCAGAGCTTGGTGGAGCAGAGTCAGCTATTTGCACTGTAATGCATGTATTTGTAAAATAATCATGTCCATGATTTTGCCAAACAAACGGTGAGCAACCAGGCATTTTTGTGGAGTCGATGGTGAAGAGACGTCTGCGTGGCCTATGAAAGGAGTTACCCTGGGCTTCAGTCCGTCTTCAAGGCTGTCATCTCCATATCCAGCTCCATCTCTTGGACTTCACACCTAGGGAAATCCCCTGGTCCAACACTGGTTGTCGGGATCACAGAGTTTACAGCTTGAAGTGCCTAGTGGCGTGAGCCCTATGAACCCTTGCTACGTACAATTACACCCTAGTTGCTTATTATATGTCAGCAATCCTTAGTGCTCAAGCTATTGCCACCTTCAGCCATGATAATTAGTCCCCATTCTGGATGTGTTGTTAAACTGAAGTGTTCTATGGGAAGTAAAATTGCTTCTAGAACTATGTGGTTGTGTTATGGTATTTTCTTTCTGGCCCCTCAGAACTGAAAAATGCTTTTCTTTTCACTCACGGGGTTTTCAAAAATAAATTCAAAAGCACACTTGATTTCAGCCTTAAATTCTAGGAGAGTGGGTGGTCATTAATTTAGGTGTAGTTTATGTATCGTCTTGAAGTGAGATTACAGTCTTCAGTTTCAATTTTCTTATTTCCATTTAGGTCAGATCACTCTGGCAGAGCACAAGTTAGTCCTCAAATCCTGATGTGTCAGGAAAATAGAAAGAGCTCCAAGTTCTCACCCTGGTTTTCTCCTGAGCTTCCATAGATTGACCTTGCTTTGTTCAGCTGGCACACGTTTTTGCATTGATGGATTTCTGGCAACCATCCAGTGTTAGATATCTTACAAATGAATCGGTCTCATCTGTACTAGCAAGGGTCACAGTGAATGACTAAGCTTGAGTGCAGAGGGAGAGCTTATTTTCTTTCTACTGCAGAAAGAAATGTTAAAAAAAAATAATGTTTTCCCTCAGATTTTAAAATGACTAATTACCAGTGAAAACATTTTCCTGTATTTTAATATTTAATGGTACTACACTTAATTGTATTGCAGAACTGAAGTGCACGCTTTGCTCCCTGCTCTTTGGTTTCATGAATAATTCTCTGAGTTGCTTGAACTTGATATTCTTTTGAGAAGCAATATAAAAATAGGCATTTTAATCATCGGCGTATAACATATACACAAAAAGTTTAGGGTCGCCTTTCCGTAAAAGATGCACACAAACGCTTAACTTCATTTACTGTGACTTGTCCCTTTTGACTCAATGCTTAAAGCTGAGCACACGGTCTTATTCTTCGCAGTACCGATGTCTAGAGTAATGAACCAAAAAGGATTGATGTAGGCACTGGTAAAAAGACATTTCTCAGTAACGTGCACATCTGTGGCATTGAAGTCTAGCCAGTGCATTATGGATTAAAGAAAGGCTTGATTAAAGAGGAGAGAAAATTACTGGCAGTCTTTTTAGAACTGGTTGCAAGAACTGGGGGGGAACCAACATATACTTGCATTTTGTCTGTGCAGGCTTGAGTCCTTTTACTAGATGTTGTTTGGAAATACTAATCAGCAGCATGATAATAGGAATAGGGATTTGGTATTTCGTCAGAGCACTGGCCATGGCTCAGGTTACACCTTTATACTTGATAGAGATACCCCAGAGGCTCTGCAAGCAGTCAAGACACCAAATCCCCAAGTTGATAGTACCCGAGTCCATCAAACAGCTTTTGTTAAGCAAGTGCGTGTTTGCCAGACGTTGACAGAGCACAGCCCTCATTTCATTCTTTGGAATAAATCTGCAAAATGACCACATAAGCTCCTGTGGTTGGTTCCCAGAGCTTTTGTGATAACATGATACCAGTTAGAATGTCTCTCACTCCCCAAGATCAATGTTGATTGTGTCCACTGCAGTATAATTTTAACTTTAGTTGATTAAAATTACCTAGCAAAGACTTGGAGACATTTTTACCTGTCAAATTAGCTGAGAATGCAAATAATTGTTCTGGCATCATCTTATTCTGTTTGTTATGCACAATGCAATAATAGCTTCCCTCAAACATTGACAGTCTCTTGAATTCACCTATTAATTGGCTTGCTAGCCTCTTCAGTCCTTTTTTTTTTCCCACAAAATATATGGCTTAAGAAAACTATTAATTACAAAGTCTCCAGTAATAATATTTCATATTTATTAATAGAGATAATACAGAAAGCACATAGAAACAGCCAGCATTCCAGAGGAATGAAATGTGATGTTTCCATACCAAAAGAAAAAAAATTATTATTTAAGAATAGTTACATACACTGAGCAAAACTATCTTTAATTCCCTTAGTTGTAAGCAGATCAGTGGCAGTTGTTTCTTAGGCTTGCATTTTTCATTGTTTATAAACATTTGGCAATACTTAATTTAGCAACTGGGATGAAGCTGTATGTTCTCTTAAATTTGTTTTAATATTGACAGACATTTAAACTTTCAAAAATAAACGTAACAGCACCAGGATGGAGTAGTTATTTTACTCTTTTCAAGCTATGTATAAAGGAACATGCCTTTCCCTACTTCAGTTTGAGTACGATGTCTTTTGACTTGACATCAGAAAAGCATCCAATGACCCAGAGCAGTTGCTGCTTTTTTTGCTCATGAGCAATAAGTGTTAATTCATGTAGAAATCTGTGAAATATGAAGCAGAAGCAGTCCAGTTCATGTCCAGTCCAACTGGAAATGTCAGCTTGATAGCTCATGTTTTGTACTTTGTGGTGGTCTGGAAAGGAAAGATATTTATATTTAGATTACTTACTTAAAGACATTTAATAATTTGTCATATTGTATATCCCTGAGTCCAAGGAGGAATACATATTAGTGTGTGAACACAGTGTAAATTTTCACTTACAGAAAACTGAACAGAGAACACTGGAATATACTGAATCTTCCCCCCCCGCCCCCCCCATCCATCTCTTAGGGCTACAATCCCAATTTTTTCCTCACATTTCCTTCAGATCTTTCTATTAATCTTTTTTCTTGTATGTTTTTGCTTGCTGGATACATTTTAGGACGTGTACAGACAAGAAAGAGGTGATAACCAGTACTTTAACATATTTTGTTATATTTTGAAAGGTTTTCTTGATGTGGAGAGAGGAATATTCTGGGTGCCACATCTATAGGCACAAACTAAAGGTCCTCAGGTTGTTGACCAGACAGTTTTGATGGGACCAGGATAAGTCAGTTGAGGTCACAGAGACTGTCATGACACTTCACAGAAAGGCTGTGGATGCTGCCTTGCTCCAGGCTCTCCTTTGGGGTGCTGGAAACTGGGGGGGATTGGAGCTGACACTATATTCTTTCCCAGTCCAACGTTCAGATGACGAACATAGCTAACTTCTCCCATTTACAGTGACACAACAGAACAGGTCTGTTGGTCCTGGCAGGGGGGGTTCGTAGCTGTTGAACTGCAGCGCGGTGTCTAGCACCTTCCTCTCCTATCGAGACCATTTGGAAGCTGACAGAGCCAGCTCTCTCCTGGGGTGATACTGAACCATTGGCAGAAGGCCCATGTGAGACATATGTGGAACTTGCATCATAGAAGATGGCCTTCAAAGATGGTTTATGTACAAATTCAGTGGAGAGTAAGTTCAGCAACAGCCCACAGAGAGGAAATTTTAAAAAGATCCATGCATCAAGAACATAAAACTCATATATTTTGAGAACGGTGAGGGGAGTGCATGAGTGTCCACCTTGGTTTTGATTTGTCGTGCCCTACATGGTGTAGAAACCACATTTTCATAGATTCCAAATCCCAAAGGGCTCAGCTTGACATTATAGCATGCACAGCACAGGCCAGAAATGCAGAGTCCGCAGAGCAAATACATGATTGTTTCTGCATCTGTCTCATGACTTCTTTTGGAGTTAACATCTCTCTTTCAGAAAGATTTACTCTATTTTGATCTAAAGCCTGTGTAATAGGCTAATTAGAAAGCTGTTCTATCCTCATGATGTACTGCCACCAGTGCTATTCATTAGAGATGTTTGATCCGGAGTAGCTTTTGCTTTGGTGGGAGAGTGAACCATCCATTGGATGTTATTTTTGGAACCTGTTTTCCAAAACAGTTTGCTAAACCCCAAATTTTATAAGTGCTCTGACACAACGTAAAATCTTTGTTTGCATCCTCTGTGTTATTTGAAGAAACAGACTGAGACTTGGATCAATTTGCTTAATGTGCCTGACGGAGCGAGACTCTTTAGTGTTGCTTCCTGGTGAGTTTTTATTAAGGCAGAAGCTGTCGTCTGTAGTTTAGATGAGCTCAGAACCAAATGCCTAGAACGTTACGTTGGGCCCTTTTGACTTTTATAGGTGATAGTAAATAAATAACAGACAGCTCTTTATTTGCTACTGCGCATTGATCAGTTGGCACATCTGATTTGTTGACGTAGCTCTTTCTATTAGATTTTTGCTAAGTGCGTAGAGCCTTCAATCATACTTTTTCAGCTTGGAAGAAGTCCTTTGTTTCCTCCTCCTCCAATAACTGGCAGCATACTCTCTTTTTCTCACTGCCAAGGGACATATTGCCAGCAGAGAGAAGTGGAAGCTATAACAGAAGGAGATGAAGACAATGAAGGCTGCTGCTGTTGTAAGCCTGGGCACCTGCCTCACTTGTTGTCATGTAACGCAGCCTTTAACCTCCGATGGCTGACATGGGAAATAACGCGAACCCAATACATCCTGGAAGGATATAGCATCATCGATAACAACGCTGCAACAATGCTGCAAGTGTTCGATCTGCGGAGAATACTTATCAGATACTATATAAAGGTAAAGTCTTTGGTAAAGGGGACTATATTCCTAGGCAGATTTGTCAAAAAGAACGAATGCTGGCTGTTTGAAAAATAGCATTTGAAGTTTTTGGCTTTGTATTTGTTCATTTACACTACCAACAGTCTGACTTTGTGTTAGATAGAGGTAATTAATTCATATCTCCCTTTGCTATGTTTGCTTCTGACCACTTAGTACAGAAAATTGCTGGCATGCTTAAGCAGAAATCAAGAAGGTGAGTTACCATCCTCTAGCGATAAGATCAGAGGAAGCAATCTTGCAAAGCAAAACTTCACTGGCAGTTTGTTATTTCTTCTTGACTTGGCCCTTCCACTGTTTTTTTCTGGCAAAAAAAAAAAAAAAAAGGGTCAACAAGCATAAAGTTCTTGGGAAATCTCTGAAGAGCTGTTTCTCAAATATACTTTTTAGTAGCGCAAACCCCCTTCTTACCTGCTGTTTTACACATATACTACAACACATTTGAAGTTGGTTTATTCCATTGATAAAACAGGAATTCATTTACAACCCTTCTATATTTGCACTGTTATTAGGATCACAATGACCACACAGATGCTAATTTTTCAAAATAGTTGAACCTTGTAGTCTAGCAAGACATCTTCATATTCTGCCAAAGCCTTTCTCATCCAGCAAACAAAGAAATTGATGAGCTTTATTGCCTTCTACTGAATCAACGAGAACCAAATGCTGCTCCCAACCATCCCTGACATCTCCTTCCTACTTACATCTCTGCAATTGTAAAAATCCTGTCAACCTCAGGGAGAGACCTGTTGTAAATAAATTAATCACCTTTTTTTTTGCAAGCCAATGCAGTGAAAACAAGCTCGTTGCTTCGCAAAGCTGCTTTGGATCGTGCAGTCGATTACTGTGTAAAATGCAGACTGGGATTTCATAAATAATTTTACAGGCAGGAGGGCCTGGTAACCAACCTGCTTTGTTTAACTAACTAATTAGAAACAAAACTGAATGTGAGCATGATTTTTTCATTTTAGAAGTTGGTTTTGTGGCTATAAATTAAATTGGTTTTAGCAATGTATCTAAACTAAAAAAAACAAACCCTTCTTTAAACTGGAAATGCTACAATTGCTTTGGCTTTACTTTAAAAGGTAATCTGAATAACCTGAACATAAAGTGATCCAAGCTGATACATGACTCAGCTTTTCATGGTGAATGAGACTGAAAAAAAATCCCAGTCAATCAAATTAGCAGCTTATTAGTTTAAAGCAGTGAAGAACTGTGCTTTGTAAACTGGAACTTTTTAGTGCCTTCAAGTCAATTAGTATGTAGAGGACTTGTGGAAAGTGTGAGGTTCATCACATGAGAAGTAAAACTTAACTGAAAAGTAGTTTAGGGCTTCTTGTTCTGAACGTACCTGATAAGCAGCTGATATAGGTAAGACAGGTTAGACAAGCTTTTGTCCCATCCCATATGACACAGATGTGGTTAATTGATCCTGTTTTGAGTAAAAGAGTGGTGGGTTAAATGATCTCCAGGCTACTGAGGTATGCTGTGGCTCCATCTCCACTGCGTGCAGATTTTGTTATGTTCACCATGTATGGCTTTGAAGGCGTGAAAATCAAATCTCTTTTTGGTTGGATTTAGTTGAGCCACGACTATAACACTGCTTTTACAGATCTTCATTCTTAGGAAGGTGTCAGTCCTTTAATCTTCTTCCCTTCTTAGGGAAGGATGAACAGAAGATAATAACCTGACCGATACTAGCCTGGGCTGGGGCTCCCTGCAGCAAAGGGAAAGGACGCTCTGCAGATCCCTTCTTTAGAATGACACTTCCAAAAAGAAAGCTGTATGGAGATTTTCTTCTCCTATTCTTCAAGTTATTAGTTTCTTCCATAAACAGGAGCTTTGATAAGATTTGGTAAAATCCTTAGTACAGCCTCAGAAGGTGAGAAGATTATATTATGTATCAGATCAGCTATCATCCTGTTTATTTAGTACTTACCTCCAGATAAACAATATCAGAAACAGAGGTGAGAATTCATTCCTTCCCCAGCTCTTTCTTATGGGGGAATATTGAGCTGTAAAGACCCTGTGCAATTTCACTGTGCACATTTTAAAGCCCTGCCACTTTCTTTTCAACGACATTGGAAAGTAATCGTAAGAAGAACTCTAGTTAATGCAGTATTCAGGTCACATGAATCACAAACTCAGAAAACACTTAGGCTGGAGTTTCAGCAGCAGCTGCACTTCCATTGCACTGAGCATTTGGAGTGCTTCTAGTTTATTCTTTGTAGCTTACAATATTGTAAATATTTACCGTGTTATTTCCGAATTACCATATAGCTGAGGATGTACTTGTGCCCAAAACACATCTAGGACGAGCTACTAAGAGCAGAATTTAATTAATTGGCAGAAGTTTTTGCTGTTTCTATGTCTGATTGCAAGTCTGCTTTTGTTTTTTTCCCCAGCTAAATCTGCTTCTTTGTAAACATAGATGAGAATAATTAAAAAGCAAACTGTATTTTGAAGATCAACGAAGAAAATGTATGCTTTGTTTCAGTTCTCTTATCCTTCAAGAATAATTACCATATTGGTCTTTTAAACAATGAGTTGCACTGAGCATCTTATTCCTACTGTATTTATTTCATTTGCAGTTTCATTGACAGCATAGAAAGGCCTGTATTTCTTCTATAAGAAGGTTTTTTATTCTCCTCCAATAAAGTGGGTCAGCTACTGTAGCCCTTCTGCATATATTTTGAAATCATTTCCTGCCCAACTACTGTGATATTTTTCCCTTGTGCCTCCTCCATCTCTTCTCAATATATTCTTATTTAAACATCTTTTAGTATTCAAGAAGTCTGCATTCGCTGAGTGCTGTGTTTTCAGCTCTATTGTTTCTGCATGAATCCTTTTTAAAGAGTGCATTGTTCTCCACATGCCAAGAAATTAAGAGTCCATCCTTGGTATTTATCTGTCTGACTCGTCTTTTTCCTCTGGAGCTTAATTTTCTTCTTGCTTGTGTATTTTTGTACAATTTAAAAGATAAACTATGGAGGACATCTGGGATTTTTAAAAAGGCTGGTGGTGTTTCTGTCCTTTTAATCCACCGTATTTTCATTTTATACATGTATTTGCTTAATAATATTTCCATTGCATAGGTAAAGTAGAACTACATCATCTTCAGTCATGTTCACTTGCCCCTTATTTGCTTTGGAATCCAATTCTAAATTAATATCTTTTATTAAACAAAAATTATAATTATAAAACATTATGATAATGAGACTTTCCAGCTGATGCCACTTTTCCTTTGCAGCACTGAAACTTCGTAAGTTTCATATTCTTTTGAAAATACTTTTAAAATTTGGTTTGGATAGATTATTTTATTTTATTTATTATTATTTTACTGGTTCCAGACAGCAGTTAGAAGAACTTAAACTTAGAAACCCATGCACAGATATGATATACGAGTCTTGCAGCTTTCTAATATTTCTGCATTTGGTAAAAGAGCTCCTGCTGAATGGTGCTCCTCCTTCAATGCTTTAAAAGCAAACTAAGTTACACTAGTTATCAGCTTCTGATAACTGATAACCTGATGTTATAAGAAATAATCCATTATTCCTCGTGGGCCTCATGGACAAATAACAAAAGTAGTGATGCTATTAAATGCAGAGAGAAAACAGCAATTAAAACAAGGGGTTTCAGACTTGTGTTGTACACATCTGTCAAATCTCACCTTTGTGGTTAAATCGTGGTGGAACTGTTTGTTAAAGAATTAGGAAAGCTGCGTCCCACAGAAAACAGGAAGTCCATGGAGGAAAGAGAGTCCCGTTTTTGTCATGTGACCATCTACTACTCTTTTTTCAAAATATGACTAAACTTTTATAGAGTTTATCTATAGATAAACTGTCTATAGAGCGATAGACTCTAGAACCCCACTAATATTCAGTAATTAACGTGTTTGAATGCTGGAACTCTGCATTCTTATCATAGTCTATTGTTTGTGTTAAGTTTTCTATAAGGCAGAAGGATATTGAAAATGTGACTTCTTTGCCTGTTGCCTGCTGTTTAGATATCAATTATTATCATCTTTCTAATTTGAACAGTTTTGTGAAGCAATGGTGCCAAGCAGTAAAAAACATGAAAAATGTGTACTATTATGGGTAGTTTGTGTGGTCCTATTTGATTTATTTTCTTCCGTGTAGAATATATCTGCTTTAATCAGAGATAGAGTGACTAACGTTTGCACGTTTTGTCAACAGAGTATAATATACTTTACAGCAAGTTCTCCCAAAATCCTTGACTGGATAAAAGACGAATCCATCCAAAAGATACTGCAGCCTTACGCAAAGTGGCATTATATTGAACGTGACCTCGCAATGTTTAACATTAACATAGATGAAGATTATGTTCCATGTCTCCAAGGAATAACAAGAGCTAGTTTCTGCAGTGTTTATCTGGACTGGATTCAGTTCTGTGCTAGAAAAAGGGTGGAGGTAAGCTTGCAGTTGTTTTTTTTTTTTTAACAGGAGTGGTTTTAATTCTTGGGATAGGAGTTCAATGATGCATGGTTACTCTTTTGCTTGCTCAGAATTAATACAATACAGTTTATTTCATTTGAGCTGTCAGATTTAACATAAAAGGAAAATACATGTTTTGTGGAACGGAAAAAAACATATTTTTCAGATTACCCTTGTGCAAAAACTGAGTTTTAAGGAGGGTTAGTCTTTGAATACGGAAACAGTTCCTTATTGTGCACACTCCCAACACTGTTAATTTCATCATCTCTAAAAAGCATGGATATAACAAAGTGTTCACATGAGTAATGCTGGAGCAGGCTCTGGTCAGGGAATGTCATCGGTGTTGCCAGTATTTGGGTATGTTTGCCAAACATTGGGGATGTTTGTATACCCTTTCCAAACATTTGCTCATGTTTGGGTAGTCTTCAAATGGCAGGGAAGTGCATCACGAACTCACTGCCAGTATAGGTCACTTCTGAGAGCTCGTAATTCAAGTGTGAACCGTGCCACAAAACCGTGTGAAATCACCTCGCCGCTCTAGAAGGTCAAGGGCAGGTTTGCAGCTACGCATTCACATGCTTTGAGCCACTGAGATTACTGACGGTCAGCAATCATTTGTCAAAAACGCCCTACTGTATTTCCATGGAATGCTCAAAATAGCCCAGAGGCAGAATACAGTTTCAAACAAGCATATTCCCTGGATTCAATTTTCTGATTATTGCTGATAATGGCAAAAAATGAGAAGTGTATCTTTCCTGGCCACCATGCACTGTTCTTTGTGGGTTTTTCTTTCAGGATCACTGAGTGCACATCCCATTTCCTACCACTGACCTTAGCTGGTATAATATCGCTGAACATTAATGTTTCTTCTCTACTTTGGTTCCTTCTCATGCCTCTAACCCTGAATACCGTTCCACCAGTTCCTCTGCATATCATTACATTGATACTGTTTTCATTGAATTGTCCTCTGAGCCTTTCCCACCATCTCCTCCTACTGGGAATATTTCATCTCTTTTCTTTCCCGTCTCCATGTCTCAGCTCCCAAGTTGTGACACACAAAGAATTGCACGGTGCAGAGAAAGCCACTGTTAAATGATGCTTTTTCACTTGTTATGTGGCCGAGACTTTCAAATAGAATATATAAATTTAGGGATGCCCAATAGACTTGAAACTTAGCAGAGTTAGACTTACAAAGGCAAATGAGTGCCTGCGCTAGTGTGCATACATATACTTGTATATTTTTTAATGTCTTTTTCTTTTACCTCTGATTTTGTAATTCACTAACTGCATAGAGGTAAAGTTCACGTAGATGAGATGTAAAAATGCATCGCTGTACACATAGCCTTGAAAATCGGTGTAATTTATAGAAGGAGCTACATTTTCCATTGTATTTGGCTTCAGTTTGAGACAAAGAGAGCTGTGAGAAATTACCTGTTGCATGGACAAAAATAACAATCTGTATCCTAAAGATTCACATTCATGAGGGGTTGTTTCAGTTTTTCCTCCTTCTTGATAGCAAGGTTTTCTTTGCAAAGATTTCGGTAAAGAAACTCCTGAGATAGTAAATGTCAATGAAATGTTTTGACTGCTGTTAAAACGTGAGGTCAGTGTCATCAATGGTATACAATTTAGATATATACTGTTATTCACTAAAAGTGTGTTCCTCCAAATTTTTCCAAATAGATTGTTCTTCTGGAGTCTGTGGGGGAGTTTCGTATGCACTGTGTCCCATGAAAAGAGGTTTGGCAGCCTCCAGCTGCAGTGTCTCTCAGCAATAAGGAATCTGCTCTGGTTTAGAATGTCAGACATGGAAAAACAAACAAATAAAAAAACCTACAAAAAACCCCACCACCACAAAAGCTCCCCTCCCTTGGGATCTCACCACCCGAGACTGTAATGTTCTGTTTCTAGCCAGTGGGCAAAATAAGCTTACACTTTGCAGAAAGCCTCTGATGGAAATGATCTTCCTTCTTGTTCTGTTTAATTGCAAAGAATGTTTTTGTGTCTAAGTCCAGCTACAAGCAAATTTTATGAATTTTACGATTTATAGTATTGCAGTGCTTTTAAGGATGGTATTTATTTGCATCTGGAATAACATGCTATTCTTAAAACCTTGTAGCACCTGGACAGTGATGAGGATTCTCCTCTAGTGACACTTTCCTTTGCCTTGTGTATACTGGGTCGAAGAGCTTTGGGAACGGCAGCTCACAATATGGCCATCAGGTAATTTTTTGGAATCCTTTTTCCTCATTTTAGTGCAAAGACCTGTTTGTCTTTTTTCACTTAATGTGGAACCTCAGCAGAAGATTAGATCAATGCAAAGTCTCTTTCCTCCATAAAATAATTTGTTTTCTGGCAATCCTGGAAATCTTTTACTTTGGTAATTTGCTTAATAACTAATATCAGTCGTTATTTCATGGGGCAAAGCAGGATTTTGCATTGAAAGAATAGGTACCGATGGTTATCACTTGTGTTCACTCATGCCTGGTCTGGCTACTGTAGTGCTTGCTTCCTCTGGAAGGGGAAGAAACCGTTAAGTATTCTGACATCTAGCTAGCTAAATAGTAATAAATCCATAAGGGTCCTCTCTTCCTCAGGGCAGTATTCCATGTTCCTTTTATCACTTCATTGTGGTGACTGAGGAAGGAGGAACCTCGCGTCTCTTGAGACTGCAGCTTTGTCTGTTCTCAGTCTACCTCACTCACTCATTCATTCATTCAAAACACTCCTTCCTAGAAAGTCTAGTTAATTAAAACATGCTTGGTTAAGTTTATTTCTGGATATGTGTTTCACCTTACATTTTCCCTAGGGATCCTTCCATTTTCTCTAGGAGTTCTGAGTTGTTTGGGTTTTATAAATACCACTTAATGCTGTTCTAAGTGTTCAGCCTGAGTTATTAATGTTATAGATAAGGCATTTTATTAATGAAATAATCTTTAGTAAAGTCTAACCTCTCTCCTAATTTTAGGTTTTTATTAGAGGTATTTGAACTCCTGTGTTCACAAAAGTTTAGTAACAGTAAAGAAGATTAGTAAATACACAGTCTCTAAGTGACCTTGCTGTGTTGGCACAAAACTACGAATAAAGCTAGCTAGCCCTCTATCAACATGGTCCTTAGAGAGGATTTGTCTTGCTAACAAGCAAACAAAGACAGCATGTGTGATTTTGAATGCATTTTCTGCTGTAAGATAAAACAGTCCTTTAAATATTCATTCTAGCTTTGTTATCTGTTGAGTCGTTTGTAATGTCTGTTTGTAACTTCCTCTTCAGTCAGTCACACAGAATGTTTGTGGCCCACATGCCTTACTTCTTGGTGTGCTGCTGCTTTCTGCTTTCTAAAGTGACTTTTGGTCCTCTCTTTTCTACTAGTCTTTGCACATTCTCTTCCTGTAGTAGTTTTCTTCTGGGTTGAGTTTCCTCTCCCTTCATTTCTATGCACTCGAATTAGTGTGATGTTCAGTAAGTCATTGATATTTCTAAAATTGCCCTATTTTTTTTGGATGATCCAAATTTTAGAGTTTGGGGACGTGATAGAAAAGTTGATGTGCATCTGTGATTTTTATTTGAGAAAAGATTAAAGTGAATTTGATCTGGGACTGCAGTAGGTATGTCACAGCGATATTAGAAATGCATCTAAAAATATCACAAAAGCTTCCTAAAACTGTCATCACATTGCATGTACTTTCCACAGGATCTTAAAATCTTCAGTACAATGTTTTGGCACTAGTACAGATACAATAGCAATGTCACCTATTTTTATTGGCTTCCATGGCCAGTAGCTAATCGAAAGAGATAATGTTATCAGAGACTTTCCAAAGCTTAACATGGAAAGTATGAATGTTGAGAATAATTATTTGCAAAGTCTTCTGTTAAGATTTTAAGAATAATTGCAGTAGTCAGCTCTACCATGTCTTTCTGAAATCTGGAAAATTACCATTGAACCACATAAGTTTCTCTCTTTTGGTGAGTGGACACTCCATGCTCGAAAATACTTTTCTTGGGGAGAAAAGGTCTGTAGAAGGGCAAAAATGCCGTAGTCATAAGCACTGCACGGCTCTATCCTTGTTTGTCTGCATCTGCTCTGTATAATCCTGTATCCTTAAGTCCTGATCTTTTTATTAAGAAAGTGCTCCAGGGCAGAATTGAATCATTGTATTTTTAAATGTATTTTGTGACATAAAGGGATTAAGTGGAAGCTTCTGTCAGTATCCTTTTCAGTGCTGCTACACAAAAGCTTTCCCTAGAAAAGTTTCACTGTGAAAAACTGTGTCACTTGCCCACCTTGTTAAATTACCTTTAATATATTTCAACTGTCAGAAAGATTTTAGGGAAAAAAAAAAGGAATCTGAGTAGCACAATTGAAGTTATAAATTGCTACAGCTACAAAACATGACCTTAGCTTGGTGAAAAACATTTATTCTTGTCTTAGAAAATTTATATATTTATTTTAATTGACAAAAACAATTTAGTAGAAATTATTAACTAAGGAGCAAGGTGGGAACACTGTCCCCTGACATCAGGCGGTCGCAGGTCTGCATTCAGTCAGATGGGAGAGCTTAAAGACCTCAGAAGCTGGAGGAGTTGTTCTTTAGGTGATGCTTTGCAGTCCTTTTCCTTGAAAAGGTGTCATGATATTTTGGGAACCTTTTGGAGCCTGCTGATGCTGAAGAGGCTTTTAGTTTTCTGCAGAGATGATGTTGGAACAGGTAATCCCACAGCCAGTTGTGTGCAGAAGGGGGATAGACTGCATGTACTGCATCCACTGTTGGGGGCTGGCTTACTTCGTAAGAGACTGGCGCTCCTAACACATGCTCTGTCACACTCAAAAGCTGGACTACAAAAACTTAGATTATTTAGATTACTCTGGTAGGCACTGAGAAATTACCTTGAACTTCATCTCGGGACTTTCTATTAATTCTGGCTGCGACACATCTTGTGTACAACATAGCTGGAGTTTGAGATGTAATGTCCAGATAGGCATTGTAGTCTTCTCCTCATGCTTAAGTCTATGACGTGTTTCAGATGCATCCAATGTGAGCAAACTAGCCAAGAATCTGTCCTCTGTGGTCCGTGTTTTGTTCTCAGGGGAAACTGTGCAGGTAGTAGGAAACTTTCTTGCAGGTAGTAGGAAACTTTCTCCAGACTAAGTGTAGCCCTTATTGTCTCTTGAGGAGTGACAGTTATCCAACTGCTGCACAGAAATATTAACGCAAAGGTAACGTGATACTGCAGAATTGAGATTCCAGTTTACATTGTGTATGTAAACTATCAATTTGCACTCATTTACACATGATTTTGTCTAATCTATTAATCAGTAAATGTCACTGTGTAAACCAAGATTTTAAATGCTCTTATATAATGTATGTAAATAATTATTCGGTGTACCTGTTCATGTAAATGTCAGTAGAAACCCAACATTAACACTAGATTACACAATAAATGCATTCATTAAGAAGGCAGAACATCGCTATGCAAATCATTTGCTTTTTTAAACTGTCATTAGGAGGCATCCTGCGCAAAATGCAATTTGAAGAATGTCATGACATTACCATTCATTTATTCAAATGAGTGATACGTTTAGATGTGTATTTGTAAAAAATTGCTTAATAATCCTATTCATTCACTAGACCTACTCATAAATAAATGTTTAGTATACATTTCAAATTTGGAAAAATATAAAAATCTCTCATCAGATACTTCCAACGCTACCAAGCCTGGATGCTCAGGTTCCCTGAGCTCTCTCTGGGCATTATCACTCTGTGTGGACAGAGGGTCACTCCAAGGAATGCATCTGCCTGGAGGAACCGCTGCCCACACTGAAGCCCAGGGAAGCAGCTGGCCCTACTTGCCCCTTCCCTCCTGGGCACCACATTGCACTGCCCAGCATCTGGGGGGAAAGAGGTGGAGAGCGCAGGACATAGTGCCACAATGCTGCCAGCAATGCTGCGTTGCTGGAGGGAGTTCAGGCAGACAGTGCCAGAGCTGAGCAGAGCAGAAGCAGTGGAGAAAAGTTTTGACTCTCAGCTCACAATCACCGTCATCTAAAATATCAAATTTAGAAGGGCCTACCACTGAAAAGATTTCATTCAGGTGTGCTATGACATTCAGGTCATTACCAGCTCACAGGCATGAATGTTTCTTTATTCCTTAAATATATCTACAGTTAACATATGGAAAGGTCTATAAACTGCAGAGAGAGGATGGGTTTTGGTGTGCAGAATACACAGATATATTCACCAGCTCATTAGTCTTCATCTGCACTGTTTTCAAGCTTGCATCAAATGCCTTTAGTTTCAGCTGTTGGAGTGCAGTAGGAGGGAGTATTTGCTTTGGCTCTGTTGCCCTCCCTCTGGTATTTGTGGTGCTACTTAATCCCCTCCTTTCTGCACGTTCGAGGGGTCGACGGTTCCCACACACCTACTAGTCTTGTTCTAAAATAGCTCACAGTTGTGACAGCAGCTTTTCGGGTTCTTAGCTCAGAGGGTTAGCAATGTTGCCAGAAATAGTAGTTACGTCTCTTCCTGATTAATGTCGTTTCTTTGGCATGTGAAATGTACCTTAACTAGTTTTAAAAATATTTTGAATGAGCCTGTGTAACTACAGCAGATTACTAATTGAGGTATGTTAAAACTGGGCCAAGGAAGCAGCAACAACCTTGAGTCAGGCCTGAGATCAAAGCTGTTGGCTTTACAGCTTCCTTATAAGCTCATTAGAGTCTTCAGGAGAGAGCATAAGAATGGGAAGAATAACAACAGCTATATCTTATGTGGATTAAGGGCTGCCTGTTACAGAAGTAATGGTTTGAGATAGTGTCACATTATAGGCAGAATGTACCCAAAAGCCTCATTACGAGAGGCAGGAGAATAAAAGATGTCCACGGTTTTGTGAATACAGCAATCTCCTCCAGACCTCTCTGGTGGAAAATACGATATAGAAAATAATTGACTCTCAGCCTGTCACAACTACTGCCACCGCTGCTTCGCTCCTTGTAGCAGTCATATTTGTTCTTAAAAATGCTGGTTAGAGAACTTATTATGCAGAGGGATGAGAAGTGGATGAGTCCGCCCTAACTAAGCACAGTGAGAGCTGTACGTGCTTCCCTCCGCTCCCGCTGCTGATGCTCATCTGCAGTTTGGGGGGCTGTCCGAGCCCTGGCCTTGCCTTCAGCAGGTACTGCCGTTCATGGCAGCCTGCTTAGCATGTGCTCAAGCCTGTAAGATGCTCTGATGCGAATGCAAACTCTCAGTCTGCTCTGTTGTTCAGATTTGGCTCCGAGAGCCTCTAATGGTGTTAAAATTTCTCTCTCCTGCCTACTCCTCCCTTCATCCCAGCCAACTTTGCAGAGCAAATACAGGGGGTGTTAGTGGGGAAAAAACGTATTACAGATCGTCATTAGGTGCAGAGTTCAGGGTAACTTTTTCAGTTTCGTCCTGGGAAGACTATTTAGATACAGAAGGGTTTTTTCCAGGCCAAGATTCAGCCATGTGTGCTGGATGTTGTCTAGTGGGTGGGCAAGCGAAAGGACCCCTCCTGATTTCTAGCCTTTTCAAAGGAGAGATAGTCCCATATTTCACCACAGTGGCTGCACCCGCCCTTTCCCCCCCCCCCCCAACTTGTTTATTGGAAGGCTTTCCTAGCTATTAAGCAGGATTTGGGTATATTATCATTTTCTAAACTGTGGAGATGATTGATTGAAACTCGGTGGGGATCAGGACCCCGCTCCTTCAAGACTCATAACAAGTCCCATTGAAATCAGCGCTTGAATGTTTCGAGGATCTGAGTGTGCCCGTCTCACACAGGCATGTTTTAATATGTAACTTAGTACTAGTAAATGCAAATCAGTTAAGAATTCGCAAGAGCTTCCCTGTGCTCTTCATGTTCCCAGCAGCGACAGCAGCCCTGCCTTCCTCACGGGCCTTGGTCCCACTGATTAGTTGATTTGTATTACACGGTGCTTTCGTGGAGAAAATTGGTATCCAGCTGTTTTTCTGGTAACGACATATATATCTTTTCATTTTAATTTCTAAAATATGCTCCCCACCAAGGGCAAAATTAGAATGGGTCTGAGCTGAAGATAGGCCAAGCAGTCTCCCAGTCTCTCTTCTCCCTTCTCTGGGAGAAGAGAAAAACATTAAGTGGTGGGTTTTTTTTTTTTCTTTTCCTAAAATAATTAAGAAAGCTCAATTATGTGGAAAGATTTTGCGTTCTCTGGAGAAAACCTGGGCGGTAATGAAAACCGCTGACATATTAATCCAGCTTCTCCTCAGAGCCTTTACAATCTGAAAAAAATCAACTGTTGTAAGAGTGAGTAAAATCTTGGCAGGTAGACGAAACCATGTCCTGTGGGTTTGCAAGAGATGCCTGTTTTTAACAGATGGTCTGTTTCCTCAATTTCAGGATCACTTCTTCAGAGCAGCGTTAGGACAGCAGTCTTGCTATATCAGCATTACACAAGCGGCCGTGGTGCCGTTGTGAGAAGCTCGTGATCCGGGGTGCAGGTTGGAGCTAGAGGCTGGGTGTTTCCCTTCACAGAGCCCTCGTGCAACCATTTTCTAACAACTACTCGATTTTGTACCTTTTACCTCTCGCTTAAATCTCAGGTCCAGGCAAACCGTCGTCCAAGGTCAGGCAGAACTGGTTACATCTAGTTTCTTATATTAGAAAAAAGGAACCCAGTGCATATTTACTTTAGGGCTCATTGTTTCCGTACGAAACGCCTGTCATTTGATTCATGCTCTCACCTGGTTTGCTAAACAGTTCCTGAAACTTAGTATTCTTAGCACATCTGTTTTAATGTTCACATCTGGGTTTGAGTTTCACGACGAAAGTCTCAGATTTGCTGAAAATATTTTTTACAGCTGGTTTGTTTTTTGTTTTTAATTTTTACCTTAGGAGAACAACTAAGAGTAACAGGGGCAATCAATGAACTTTCAAATGAGAAGGCAGCCTCTGCTGCCTGTGCAGGGATTGCAGAGCAGCTGGCACTCTTTGACCTGGTCTCTTTGGCACAGCCGTGGAGAAGCAGCACCCTGACGCACCCGTGACTCAGCCACCCATCCTTAGGACATACTTTGTTCCAGGTGCCACACTTGTTTTGTGGCCAGTCGTTTACAGTGCAAGCAGAAGGAAAACCACCTACCCCGGGGAATGGTTTCCCATTAGAAATACGCGATGCGACCCATGCTTTGTACCCACCGCAAGAGCTCACCCCGTGCCAAAAGGCCACCAGTCATTGTGTGGCTCAGCATGTGGCCGGTGACTGGCAGGGGTCCAGCTTGGTAAGACGGGAATGACTTGTGGGAGTGACTGCTGCCTTTCTCTTACAGCTTGGACTCTTTTCTTTATGGACTCCATGCACTGTTCAAAGGAGACTTCCGGATAGCGGCAAAAGATGAGTGGGTCTTTGCAGACATGGATCTATTGCATAAGGTGGTTGCCCCAGCAATACGTATGTCTCTGAAGCTACACCAGGTAGGGTCTTTATTCAGTTTTTATTTTTAACTTTCACTACTCTATCTATTTCCTTAGGGAAACACAGGAAACCTTAGAACCTGTAGAAAGAAAAAAAAAAAAAAATACAGGGAAATGGAGAACTCGTTGCCTTCTTCTGAGAAACCTCCTTCTTAAGCAAAATGGAAAAGCTTGGCATTTATTTATTTTGCATTCACTTGATCTTGTTTTCCGTACCCCCTAGCTGCCTGTTTGAAACCATTCATATTGCAGAGCTTGACCCTGCATTTTTCATCAACACAAAACCAATGGTCATTCATGTTTTACTGGTGTGGATACTACAAAGAAGGTTTCTAGATTGAAAAGAAATACGTTTATTAGACTAATTCCATTGCTAATTTATCAATCCTTTAATGCAAGGGAATACACATGTAACACTTCCGTATGTTAAAAGACAAAGCTGAGAGGAAAGTGATGTGAAGGTTTAGTGTCACGGCTGTTTGTTTGATTACATCAGGCTGTTTCTGACCCCGTTCTGTTTTCAGTTGTAAAAATCTGGCACACCTCCATTGAAGTTGCTCCAATTTCTTCAGGTCAACCCGTGTAGCTTGGAGCTGATTTTGTTCTTGCTCTGGCACGTTATGATTTGGTACCGTATGCTTTTATCATGCATGATACTTATAATTGCTCTGAATGTAACGGAAGTGGAACTGCTGTGAATTAATATCTGAGAATTTGACACAGTAATTTCATGAATGTTATCACTGGCTGTGTTGCTGCATGACAGCTAAAGTAGTAACACAATATTGTGATATCCGCTGATGGATTCCCAGTCTGTGCTTTTGTTGGTGGTTTTTTGTGAATGAAAATAAGGATTTCCACAAGAACTGTGGAACCCTGCAGGTGATTCCGATCTCCTTCCGGCTTGCTCAAAAGCTCTGCTTCCCGTGGCTTCCCACTTTATAAAAAGAAAGTGGATAAGCTGGCATTCTCTGAGTGTCTTTGTCCAGTGGAGACATGAGAACAGAACAGGTTACAATAAAACAAAAATTGTACCTTTCTATATTACTGTTAAGTTAGTTGTTCTACCTCCCCAAAGACATGCTGTATCAAATGGCAAGGGGGTCATCTGGCAACCGTTCAAAAATCAGGATTTTGTTTATGGTTACTATTTTTTGTGTTTTCACAAATACACCTGACCTTTTCAATACTTTTTCCTGTACTACCAGGACCAGTTCACCTGCCCAGATGAGTATGAGGACCCAGCAGTTTTGTATGAAGCCATCCAATCTTTTGAAGAGAAGGTGGTGATTTGTCACGAAGGGGACCCAGCCTGGCGCAGCGCTGTACTCTCCAACAGAGAGGAGCTGCTCACCCTGAGACATGTGGTAGATGAAGGAGCAGACGAATATAAAGTTATCATGCTCCACAAAAGCTACTTGAGCTTCAAGGTTATCAAGGTACATACACCATCTTTCTAATATCGCAGTAATTTAGGGCTGTGGTAACTAATATTATTTCTGAGTACTCTGGCTAAGAGGAGAGGTTGATTGTAGTTATCAGAGTAGGGGCTGGAGGCTAAGAGAGCTCTCTTCAGTCGACTTCCAGTTTGCACTCACATGTTCGTGTATCTGAAATAACATTCCAGGCTTTACAGGCAGTAGCTGCAAAAGTTCATAAAACCCATTGGTGCAAAGACATGAGGTGTTTGCACGCACAGCTACTGCTGTTCTACCTAGATTGCATAGTTCTGCATCTTAACTAGCAAACACTTTCACACGGTCCACGTGTTTTTAACCTACCTGTAGGTCAACAAGGAGTGCGTCAGAGGGCTTTGGGCTGGGCAGCAGCAGGAACTGATTTTCCTACGCAATCGTAACCCGGAGAGAGGAAGCATCCAGAACAATAAACAGGTCTTGCGGAACTTAATTAATTCTTCCTGTGATCAGCCACTGGGATATCCAATGTACGTTTCGCCTTTAACCACCTCATACCTTGGGACACACAGCCAACTGAGGAACATTTGGGGGGGACCTGTCAGTTTGGACAACATTAAAAAGTGGTTCAGATCCAAATGGTTAAGGTAGGTGTTAAATTTTGGCTATGCAGGTAGAGACCCTGCAGTCTCAGTTCGACTGTATTTTCTGTTACAAGAGAGTAATTCTGTATTGTTATCTATGAGTAAAAAATCAATTTCAAATAACTCAGAATAAATAGCCCTACAGATGTAGCAGAAAGCAAATTCATTAACTCCTTCATGGCTTTTAAGCAAAGCCTTGTACATGCTCAACAAGATTCATTATCAAATCACTTAGTGCCACAAACATTGCCCTTATTCCAGGGAAATTTGCTGTTTATGCCTTGTAAATAAGAGTATCTTTTCTGTAACTCAGTGACATGTCAGAACATGAGTAAATTTATTGGTGGGTTATGCTCCAAAGCTTCAGCAGTATGCATGATTATCTCCAAGTCATTGTTCTTGACCAAAACGCATCTAAAAATGTACTTACTATCCACTAAAACTGCCTACCTTCCCCTAGGTGTGCATGATCAGTATCTGACACGTTCCATCTCTCGTTCCTACGTGCACTTTTCATACAGCAATAATTGACTCTTGTCACGTTTTCTCCACCTGCCCTATGGCCACCGTGGCTGAGGAGAGGCAGGGGACCATGGAGAGACTACAGAAGCCAGCTTGCATGCTAAGACCTATGTTAAAATGCCAAGATTAAATGGTAGTGGCTTAATATGCTAGTTTCCCACCATGCAGCTCATTCGAATGGGTGGAATGGTTGGAGCTCCCTCCAGCGCATTCCTCTTCTTTGCTACTTGGTTACCTCATGCAAAAGCTGATCTTTAGAGACCACTGTAACATTAGATAGAGTCTCCTAAGGTCTTGCAGGGCTCCAAAGCCACTTACTGCAGACAGAGAAAGGTTTGGTTTGTATTGTATACAATTTTGTTCCAAGTAAGCTTACCACACCATCCTCTCTGTCATCTCATAAAACGTCAAAAGACCTGCAGTGGTATCAGAGAGTGCAATTACACATTTTGAGGGCACCTAACATTGGTGGCACAAACTTTCATGCATAATAAATGGCTGACCATGCATGTGTTCCCGCAAACAGAATGCGGAAGGACTGCCATGCAGCTCACCACGAGAGAGGTAACGTTGAAGAGGCAGATAGTGGAGGCGGATCTTCGTCTGGCAACAATTCCACAGGCAATTCAAGCCAGAGCAGTAGCTCGCAGCCCACTAGAGATGGAACCCCTCAGTTGCAAGCCTCATCTCAAGAGGTCCACCAGCGTGCAGGTATCTGCAAAATTTACTTGGCTTTTTCTGTAGTCTTCTCCTGAGCAGCTGCGTAGGTGGATGCTTTTGGGGTGTGCTCATAGCCAGGGGAAAACGATTTTTAGAAAGAAAGCTTCGTCTTTCCTAATGACCAAGCACATGTAGGAGATGGGCTCCTGATACTGTTCCAGGTATTTACTGGGAGAGGGTAAGACGAATGTGATACTTCAGAGGTTCCACTGTCAAACTCGTTTATGTGTAACTTTTGGACTAGGAGATGCCACTAACAATGCTGGAATGAGAAATGCAGACAGGAGGGAGTTCACACGTGCGATGCAGGGAACCTGTACCACAGTGAATCTGTGCTCATTGTTGGCTGGGAACAGCAGAAATGAAAGTATGCAAAAATCTTAATTATTTTGGAAGGGCCATAACGATTTATTTGAGGAATTGGTTTGGTTGTTCATCAGCGCATGTGGAGAACAAACAAATCGGAAATAACTTCTTATGTCTATACAGCAGTTACCAGGAGAAAATTAAATGTTGCCAGTCTTTCGGTCAACTAGCAACTGAGCCCTTCTCGTATTAAATTATGGATTCAAGAGTGCTTCAGATATATTCACAAGGTAGAACTACTGGCTTTCCCACCGGAAATACACATTAAGTTTAGCAGTGGGTCACTGTGAAGATCAGGACTTGCAAAGCCAAGTAACTCAATCTTTCAAAAGGTTGTGGTATTACTGCATAAATTAAAGCAGACAACTAGACGGGTATGACACCTGTTTGTTTCCTGTTAGATCATTTTGACCTATCATTAAAGATAATCTTGCCCTGAATATAAATCATGTTGTAAGAATAAAATAACTGCTGCTTTTAATTGAGTCTAGTGTTAGAGGAATCCCTCTGTGCATGGAATCCCCATGCGCATACTCATAACTTGACACTGCAGTAATCAGAACGGCAAACTTAATTGTAAAGTAATGATCCTGAGCTTGCCATACAAGAATGAAAGTTAATTGCGAGTTGTTTAAAAGAAGGTATTGGGTGCCCAGAAAACCACAATGAAGAAAGATGGTCACACTTGGTTAAGAAAAGCAACCTGGCTTTGAGGTAAAATGAAGAAATGCACAACAAATGCAAGGAAGTGGAAAATAGCAAATGTAAATCAGTATTCAGTCCTGAGAGACCATTGATAAGAGAAAGAGAATGGAACAAGGAGAAGTTTCTGGCTAGCACCATTAGGAACAAAAAGATGAAAGTGGGTTTGTGGCTGTTTACTTTTAAAGAGTATTAGAAGCAAAAGAAATCCTAACAGTGGTCTCGATACGTCACTATATAGATAAAGGCAGAGTTGCCAATAATGTAGAAATGAAAAAAGAAATGTCCGGTTTGTATTGGGACACTGTTGACCTACCACGCACAGTCCTAGTGCCCTGATTTAAGAACGACATTTTTAATTTGGAAGGAGTTCAAAGAAGAGCCAAAAAATTATCCAAGATCTGGGAAGTGCATCCTGTAGTGAAAGATGAAGAGCTTTCAAACAATTTATATTGTAAAAGATGCTTTGATCATAGTCTGTCAATATTTACCTGGGCAACAAAAGGTGACCAAAGACAGCTGATTCGAGCAGACTTGGATATAACAAAGCTAAACAAATTCAGATTTGAAATCAAGTGCACGTTTTTAACAGTGAGAGTAAATAACAGTGAATCAAGTGACTAAGGGTTAAGATGGATTCTCCATGACTGGAGATATTGGACGCATTTCTTAAAAATAATCGTAGTAATTAGTAATACCAGACAGGAATTAATTCCAGGAAGTTCCATGGTCCATGCTACATGGCACAGCAGACGAGATGATCGCCAACAATCCCTTCTAGACTCATAATCTATGAAACGAGCGTATTTAATGTTTTCACATTTCATTTTGCAGCCTGGTGCCACTGCGTCTGCAAAATGCAATGAAAGCCCGATATAAAAGTGCGACCAAAATCGGGAGCATTGGAAACGTGTGGGGTTCTCCTCCCAAGTATCCTTATTTCATGATGCAGTTTATAGAACAGCCTTTGTTTCCTAAGTGTTTTCAAGGACAGAGTTATTTATGTGTAGACGCGGGTGGTCTCCTGTCCAACACTCTAACCACTGCATTCGGGATGAATACAGAATACTTTTGGACAGGGGTCAGTTTGGCAGTCTAAATCACAAGCAGATGTTTGGCCACGTTAGCCCCTGCACAAACTAACACACCGCAGCCCCTCTGTTCTTCATTCCAGTCTGTTCCTTTTATTTTAAAAGGGTAACATATTAAAGTAACCGTCAGACGTAGAAAGCAAAGCACTTAAACAAAACCCCGGAGTCTGAAGAACCTGAATCCCTGCGGAGGCCAGAGGTGCGCAGGGCTGCCAGGGCAGCCTGACCCCTGGCGCAGCACCCGCCCTCCCCACTGACCACGTCCAAAGCACAGGGGACGCTGGCAGCCTGGCACACAGGAGCCACGTCCATCTGTCCCATTGCTCTCAAGCGGAGATCTTGGGGCTCTTATTACCAAGAATGCTGCTTTGCACGCCAGCCTAGGAAAATTATTTTTTTATTGTTTGGAGTATAAATGTAGAACTAAAGGTACATTGTAAGTGGGGTGCGAAGGTGGCCAGTGCTTGGCAAACCAACGAGGTTTTAGTCCAGTTAGGTTGTGGCTCAGCTCTGCCATCTGACTCTGTGCCAAGTTACCTAAATTCTCTTTGCTTCAGCACCTGAAAAATGGGGCTAATGATACCAGCCTATGGAAAGTGGGTCTGTGGACGTAACCCAGCATGTTTTAGCTATATAATGTAAATAGTTTGAATATGAAATTCTGCATTACTGGAACCCTCATTAATTCAGCAGTCACCTTTCTAGAAGATGGTATGAGATTTATATTCTTTTATGCCTGCAAAATTTCAGCATCTGGAGGAATTTCAGTTCTTCCCTCCCCTCCATAGTTCAGGTATTGGGGCAAAAACAGAGCAAAAAAAAATTACCAACAACCTGGAAATGCCTGCCAGCAAAACTTGTTTCTGCATTGATGGCTCTCAACAGATTTTCTGGCATCAACTCTCTACTCCACAGCTATAGCTAGGAAACCAAAATGCCAGCTTGTGTTAACGTTTGGAGTTTCCTGGAAAGCAAAAAAGCCAAGCAGGCACTCGCGGGACCACGTATTTGCTGCGTAAGCCTGGGTTAGAGCCTCTCTGCAGAAACAGTACACTCTTTCGGGGCTTGTGGCGTGTGGCAGCCCACTGCATGCCATTTGCAGAGTGCCTGGGTGCAAGCAGGTGTCTGGTGGGTTCACTGGCCAATAAGTTGACTTATTTTTCATTCTATGACTATTCAAATACGCAAGCATCAGAAATGCAGAAATTATTTGTTTGAATGACGTAAGATGTTGATATAAATGTTTAAAATGGGGGTGTGCAGGGAGATAGAAGTTGTCTAGGCACGTCAGAATAGCTTATCTCACCTACTCTCTATATCCAACAGTGGCTGCATTGAGATGCTTCACAGAATGGGGCAAGAGCCTTATGTAGGTCTCACTCAGACCTCCAGTAGACAACCCAAACTAGAGGTGTTCACATCTTTTCAGTCTGTGATGCACTGTAAATACCACTCTTGAAACTCAGAGACAGTTTAATTTTAGTTCTAAAAACTGTCTTGTGGCTTGAATGCTGTAGTCTTCTACTTCATAGATTCATAGATTTCTAGGTTGGAAAAGACCTTAGAGATCATCGAGTCCAACCATCCCTAATCCCCATTAAACCATATCCTCAAGTAGATCATCCACCCTATTCTTAAACACATCCAGGGATGGGGACTCAACCACCTCCCTGGGCAGCCTATTCCAGTGGCTGACAATCCTTTCAGAGAAGAAATACTTCCTAACATCCAACCTGAATCTCCCCTGACTAAGCTTATGCCCATTTCCTCTTGTTCTATCACCCATCACTAATGTAAAGAGCCCTTCCCCTACCTCCCCACCATCTTTTCTCAAGTATTTATAGGCCGTAATCAGGTCTCCCCTCAGCCTCCTCTTCTCCAGGCTAAACAGCCCCAACTCCCTCAGCCGCTCCTCATAAGTTTTATTTTCCAGCCCCTTGACCAGTTTAGTCGCCCTTCTTTGGACTCGCTCCAGGAGCTCAATATCTCTCTTAAAGCGAGGGGCCCAAAACTGGACACAATATTCCAGGTGCGGCCTCACCAGTGCCGAGTACAGGGGCAGGATCACTTCCCTGTTCCTGCTGGTCACACTATTCTTGATACACGCCAGTATCCCATTGGCCTTTTTGGCCACCTGGGCACACTGCTGTGTGCACCACAATACTTGGTTGAATTCTCAAATTCCCCATATGCAGGGATAATTCTTTTAAATGTGCCATTGTTTTAACTCACAGGTGTGGCTTTTTATTTTTGCATTTAATTATACCAAGCCATTTAAGGTGGATATTCAACATCTCGTACTTTAGTATGGTTGTCAAAGGGGAGGGGAGTCTGGACTTAGAGCAACACTATGCTCAGTCGTTCACTGGGCAGGTTAAAATGTACGTGGCAGAATAGGTGTGAGCCTGTGATTAGAGTACTTTCCTTGAAGTGTCTTCTCATCTTCCTCTCTTTTGAATCAGTGCCGAACCACTGGAGCTATTCTGACCAAAGACCAGAACCCCTGTCGTGGAAAATGCAGAAAGGTTCATAGGTTTAGCAGTTTGTTATTTCTGTTATTCTTGGGATTCTTATGCTGATAAAACCAGTAGTAATGTGCCAATAGTAATATGTACACACAGGACACTGTAAATAGCATGGAGTTCATCAGGATGTCACT
Source organism: Tauraco erythrolophus (assembly GCF_009769465.1). NCBI lineage: Eukaryota > Metazoa > Chordata > Aves > Musophagiformes > Musophagidae > Tauraco > Tauraco erythrolophus. The sequence continues at coordinate 86,714,903 of NC_141466.1, read as the reverse complement.
TACTTAAATATATTTAATCTTTCTTTTAAAGGCAGGAGAAAACCCAGGAGTCAGTCCGTCCAGGCACACACTGCTTTAAACCAAAGGCCCCCTGCTTCAAGTCACTCTGGACCAATTGCAGAAAGCCGCCAGCCTTTCATCCAAACATCTACATCTGCCCATGAAATTGCCCAAAGGCTTTCTAGTAGTCAGCTGTCATTCCACAACTCAGCAACATCTGTGTTTTCCCAGTCCCCTGCTGTTCCTGTTGCTGGCCAGCTGACTGTGCAGGACCGAGCAGCAGCAATGCTCAGGTCCAGTCTGGCCTCTTCCACCAGCTCAACTCTCAGCCTGCTGTTCGGCAAGAGAAGTTTTTCAAGTGCTTTGGTGATTTCTGGGCTCTCGGCTGCAGATGGAGGTAACACCAGTGACACCCAGTCATCCAGTAGTATGAATATCGCTATGGGTCCATCTGCTAGAGCAGCAAGTCAAGGAACTCGGGTAAGGCTGAAGCTAGAACAGCAGTACTAACCATGAGCTATGGTACTGTTCTCCTATCAGGTTCTTGAACTGTCTGCACCACTGTTTGGTTTCTTCCTTCTCACTGGTCAGAAAATAGTCTTTTCCAACACAATGTCAGGATTTTGGTATTTGTTTTGGATTTTGCTGCATCACAATGAAAATGACTCTGTTAAATATTAATGTGTATATGAGAGTGATGTATTTGTAAGTAATTGACAGGTTAGCTAGAAAGCATGCACCTGAAATTGCAAAGTCCCTCTTCCTTTCACTCAGACCAGAGACTTAGGTCTCCATTTTCTGCAGCCCAGGTAATGAGCACCATCATAAGCAGAGTTAATAGCTTCTGCCTTGCTTGCTTATGCAGGACCTAATTATTTGTACAAAGAGGAACGGTTCCCACTGGACAGTGCGCTGGTTCTGTCCCTCTCTCTGACCAGAAATTCAATCCAGGTCCTGAAAACCTTGTTACCGAAAGGGTTAGTCAAAGGAAGTCTGTAGGAAATATTTCCTAAAGGAAACCTGCATGCCCTGTGATTCAGCATTTTCTAACAGCAAAACAGTACAGACAAAGAACTTCCAGCCCTCTTCGCAGTAGGCTCCCAGTTCTGTTCCCATCTTCCCTGGAAACTTCAATGCACATAGTAGTGTTATTGTTTTATTGTCTACTTAAGTATATTTATTTAACTTGGGTTGCCATCATTTGCCTTCCTGAATTTTGAAACTTTCATCTCAGCACTAGAGAACAGAAACATGAGAAGATGGACATGGATAAAGGCCGATGGCAACTAGGGGCTGAGTGACAACATAATTAAGACAGACTTTTGCATTTGGCCTAGCAAAATGGAAACCAAATTGGCAACAGGGGAAGATTGTGGATTGGAAAGTTCAAAACACTTTTCTGCTACTGTCATTCTGAACTGTGTATAGCTTCCATAATTCTCAAAGAATTCTCCAAACCTCAAGTAAAAAAAGCTCCTTAGCCTTGTGTGTATTTTGCTCTCAATCAAAAAATACCATGTATGGTATAGGTCCTTGGCGTTTTGCCATGAACTTCCACAGAAGTTGAGTACACTTTACTCATCTGGGTCCAATCCTGCTTTATTACTCTAATGAGCATTAATAATATTTCTACACGTACACCTGAGCATATGAGATGACAAACCGTAATTCCAACTCTCAAGAGTTTATAGCCTATTTTTCAAGAACTCAGCCAATCTGCAATAGCGAGTACTAACAGTAGGATTCACCTCGTCTAACTTTAAGCCATCTGAAATTTGGGCCTGAAGCCTCAGTAGATTGTGGGTGTGGCCCCTCTATTCAGTGGAGAGGACAATCTACTTCATCCTTACAGCTGTCTCAAAGAAACCTTCCCCTGGGACACTCGTATCTCTCTACCAACCATTGACAGCCTAGATGATAAAATAAGACCACATGGTTAAATTTAGATGAGGTGAGTCCTGGCCAAAGTAACTGCTCAGAGTCCAGGTGCCTATTTGATTGAAAGTGGTAGGGAGGAAGTGTTTTATTTAAACGTTAACACAGCACAGTTCTGGAAAGCTTTTATACTAATGGACTTCTTACAGTGGGGTGACACTGCACATAATATTTTTAGACTGATAATTGCATTCCAGTTTTGATGAAAAGGTTTCTTTGTAAGTTGGATTTAAAATTTGGTGTATAAAGCAAGCCCCCGAGCAACCCCATTTAAATTCTTAGAAGTCAGCCCTGCTTGGAGCAGCAGTTTGGACTGGATGACCTCCACAAGTCCTTTTCAATCCAAATTATTTTACAGCTCTCTATACATATACATCTGTGGTACTAAACCTCTAGCTCCTGGTCTGTTTTTCTTTCCAAATGTATGGGTTACACAAAGTGTGACAAGTACCTCTTCAGAAGTCCTTTGTGAATAATGCATGTTAAGAATCCCTTGCCGTTTCACAGAATGATGTTCCTAAATCAATTTTAAACATTTTTCACCTGTCACTTCAAAAAATAGCTGAAGTGTTACTTAAAAATTTCCTGAACTAGTTGACTTTTTCTTTTCCTTTCTTTCCAGCAACTCACTGAGACCTGTGAAGCAACAGATGCTACAGAACCTAAGCCGCGGCGAGAGGCAGGTCCGGCCCACGCCATATTCATGAGTCGGAACCTGGAGTGCAGAAGGGCCAGCCAAGAAGATATGGCCCTGGAAGACACTGCTTCTCAGCAAAGCCTGTCTGAGGAGCAGTAAGGAGTATTCCTAGTGAGGGGCCACATGCTGCTTAGAGTTAAATAAAGACAAGAGTTAGGTCAGGGAGCTGCACGTGGGCTTAGGTTCTTTCAAAAGTAACAGGCAACCTCCAAATGTTTATTTTTCTAACTTCTACACAAGAATACTATGGGGCAGATGTTCTTCAGCTAAAGGCCTTGGCATGGGTAGGGTTGGAAGATGTCCTAAAAAACACACAGTGCCACTTCATCTCAGGTTCTTGTAAATCCTAGAACAACGAATACAACCTGTTTAACGTTCCTTCCCCTGGAACAGTTGGAATCACAAATTAATACAGTGGGAAATACTAATACAACTCAGTGAAAAGCACACAAGACATCTCTTTCCTGCCATAACTAAACAGCTGATTGCATGCAAACTAATTGGCATTTGATATATAACATATAGCAAAAACCAACTTTGAACAGAAGCAATGAATACATAAAAGAACAGTACAACATGTACTATACATTAGAGCTAAATCCGATTTTTTTTTTAAACACAAATCTCTCTTATTTTTCTTTAACATGTTATGCAGGTGGTAATTCTGAATAGCAATATAGCATCACAGATTGATATACTGCATGCAGCCATATTGAAATATTGCGTGAACAAGCCATGCTACCCAGATTAACAAAAGTCAAGTGCGAGAAAAGAAAGTATCCCATGCATGGAAAGCCTTCAAAGCATACAGTGCACCTTATTTGCAAAGAAAATGGCTTTGCATAAACAGCTGCTCTTAGGTATTATCTCGTGCTCCTGTTTGGTTTACAGCAGTGTTTCTCAAATTCCAGGCAGCAGCCCACTTGGGAGTTACAAAAGGGCCCAGAGGAATCCTCCTCAAGGACAGGAAAGTGCAAAGCAGGCTGTAATTCTTGTCTGGAAGTGTTTGTATTAGGAAGGGAACAGCTAAATGCCTTTAATCGCTGGACACAGCTCAGTGTCCATAAACACTTGTAGCCAGTAATTAGAGCATTCCGATTTCTCTCCCCCAGAGAAACTGAGCTGCTGCTAATTTAATAGTAGCACAAAGACAGATGAGGCAAAAAGGGAGGCTGCGCTTTCATGCAGTTTGAGAAACACTGATTTACAGGAATGCATGACTACTTTGGAAGCCAAAAGGCTACAACAAACCCTTCCTCTACTAATAGCGTCTAAACACACACACACCTTCTCCTTTTTTTAAAAAAAAAAAATTAAAAAAAAATTGCAGCTATCCGTGTCTTGCTGTTCCTCTTTACTGTAACTACCAGAGACTGTTTCTAACTCTCAACACGATGATGTGCAGCCAGGCTGTCTTGTCCCAATTAACAAGAAAGATTTAACACGAGATGCTGTAGCTGTCTCATTACTGTTAGGCAACACACAGTTGCATTCTGAGCTTCCTACTGTGCCACACTTAAGATTATAAGTAGTAGAACTAAATGACACCTAGTGAAAATAAAATGATCCAAGTATGTTTTGTGTGGCAGCAGTTTTTGGGTTTTCTTTTTTATTTTGAATTGTTTTCACTTGTGTTCTGCCTTATGATATTGAGAAATCTATTGTTTTTCTTTCACTTCAGATCTTGATGAATTAATTATTTATAAAGCTCAGCAAAACCTAGGCAAAATTCTCCTCATGTTCGCAAGGGCAAAAGCAGAGACACATGGTCATGTGCAGTTTAGGCCCTACAAATGTCTCCTCCAGCATCCAGGTGTGACATGGAAGAGGAAATTGAACTCAGCTGCTCCCTTCTGACTGTTTCTGGCAGATCGCACCTCTCCTCCCACCACCCTGCTCATGAAGTGCTTTGTTACAAATGAAGGCTGGAGGTTATACACGTAGGTGGAGTGCTTTTACTAACAGCCACCAGCCCCATTTCTGCCCAAGGGGCCTTTGCGTGGCAGTCTACTAAGATAAACCATCACTGCTTTGTCTTCCTAAACCCTACCTTGCATGAAAAGCACTAAAAACTCTCCCGTATTCAGTTGGCCTGACTTAGGCCTCCCATTTTCGCATCTTTAACTTAAGTTTGAATTAATTTCCATCAAAAATAAGTAACTCCAGTAGTCCCAATCAACTTAAATTACTCTATGTATCCAACTCAAGCATACTAAACCAGACTGGGAAACAGCTGCACAAATCCTGCCAGCAGCAAGCCACTGTATCTTAGTGCAGACCGAGACTCAGCAACACCACATTTCCCCAGCACCACGTCTTCTGTAAGAGAATCCACTATCTTCATGGCCTCTGGTACTGCACCCTAAGATAAGGCAGCTGCCTCACAGTTCTCGACTTAGTTCAAGCCACCAGCCCCTGGAGCATACCTCCTTGGGGACAGCAGTGTGCCATGAAGCCCAGCCTCCTGCTGCACAAGGTGGCTGCCAGAAAAGGCATGTCTGATGAAGCACTGCACACAAGCTGGGCAGAGCAGGTGTCAAGGTAAGATTCAAAAATAAGCTCCTTTTTGCAGCCATGTCTTACATGGTTTTTATTTTGCCTTGAAGTTGTTTCTGTAGCATAGCAGGTTGAAAAAACCCAAGAATAACCAATTTACAACAGTAACAAAGGGAAAAAAAAAAAAGATGACAGCACAAACTCTCCCACATTATGTTTCTCCATAATTTTGGAGATAGTCTGCTGTTACTAATAAGACTACTGGTACATGCAGTGTTTTTAAATATGGGCCAATCCTACAGAATAATCAGACACGATGATTAGAAATAAAACCTGGAACTAGGTCTGAGGTTGTATTGATTAAACCTCCTCCCGTGTTTGCATGAGGTAGAGACAGACCCGATTACTCTGTACATGACGGAAGATGCATTTCAGGCGCTGATGCACACGAAGCTAACAAACAGGTCTGTAACCTTTACACATGGCCTGATTTCTACAGTAAGTGCCCAGAACAGCTCTGCATAGCACCAAAAGGCACTTGAGTCCGTCAGAATGCTATTCTCAGCACCAGTGCTTAGATACTTTTAAAGGCTTTAAGCCATACTTTTATTCCTGAAAGACCTAAGCAGCTTGATACTTAACCTCGCACATGAGGTGCTTCAGAGTTGCAAGATGGAGGTACCTGTGAAACCTCTGGAACCCCACCTGTTGAGCAGTTTGGGGCTCTGAATGAAAAGCAAAAGCAACTTTCATTGCTTTTAAGTCAGGTTTCATATGACGATAGGTTTCATAATGCTAACACTGTTAAAACTTGGCCCTGAAGCTGCTCAGGCTGAAGTTTGCCTACATCACCTGTCTGACCTCTTACTGCAGCTGTGATGCAGGAAGGATGGCCACCACCAACACATAAGTACCTTTTATACGCAGTTCCATTCGGTTGTCAGTTTTGAAGATTCAGGTCCTATGCTTGAATTTTTCCAGAGCTGCAGAGACGCTTACTTAGCAGGGGCTGAAGGCAGAAGCCTGCCCAATGCACGTTCAGCCAGCCCAGAACCTTCTTGTTTCTATAACCTGGAAGTAGTGATGCTCCCATCACACCAGCAAGCTGAATGCATCCTTTGAGGAAATCATGCACTCGGTCCACAAGAGCATTTGGTACACGCGGTTCTTCGGTAAAAGTGTCAGAAGGAACAAAGAGATGGAGGCCCTATCTGGGGTTGAGCTGGGGGGAAGCAGATAACATCACCGTTGCTAAAAAGAAACATCAGAGTGATCTTGTCCACACTGGCTCAGTGGTGCCCTCACAACCAGAGAGAACACATTCTGTACAGCAGGCTACAGGAAGGAGAATACTGAGTATATGGTAAAACAAGCACACACGCAGTACTTCAGCCCTTGCATTAAATGTGGGATACTTACCCCCCCCCCCCCCCCCCCCCCGTCCCCCGTCCCATTTTGTTTTCCTATACTTTCATTAATATGCTCTAGTTTACATCATACAGTAAGAGCCATGTGCTATGCTCCTAAGGGTCAAACACAGCCTGAAGACCCAGCAAAAAGACTTTCAGTAACATTTTACCAAAGCCAGCCATAGGCTGCTGAACGGCTCACATCCACCAGGTATGCCAGCAAACCCCTAGCCTGGCCTTCACCTCATTTCCCACCACAGCAAGCAAGTAGGAAACAGTGACAGGCACAGCGTACAAAGTTTGTTTCCATTCATCCAAAACCAGAAATGCCGGAGGTCCTGCTGTTCCCTTCCTTTTGAAGCGTCATACAAACTCCTCCTATGTGAGGAACAGGAGTTCTCATTGAAGAGTCTCACCTCATTTTCACTGACAGAAAACCTTGGCATTCATTGCATTTAAGACAAATGTTAACAAAAAGGACTTACCAGTGTGAGTCTTTTTTCCCCCCGACAAGACGGCCAGATACTCTCAATATATCAATATCTCAATGATATTCTGAAGCTATTAAGTCCTTAGGAGTGTCTGTGATGTCATTCACAGCTTTTTTTTAAAAAACTATTTATTAGACTAAAGCAAGAAATGTCATCTGCATTTGGCTCCAATCCATCAACTGACAGCTCTTCTCTTGCAGGGGAATTTAATTTAAAGATTAGCTGAATTTTGTGCAGCTCATTTTAGAAAACTAGAATTACCAGTGAAATTCTCCAGCATGTAATAATCATCTTCTCATCAATGCATATGTTTTAACTACCTAATTATTGCCATATTTATATTACTCCCTGGATTGGGAACTGGTATTTAATTACAATATTTCACTAGTGCTTGTATATCCTTAAATCTGCAGCACAGACATGCTAATTATAATTAACTTTGCAGAAGGTCCAGTGTTAAAAGATTCAGCTCTCTCACTCAGCCTTCTCAGAGTTCTACAAGTCAAAAATTGTCTGATGCATGGTAAATAATGCAGGCCCTGTTTATTGCATGCTGTGCGCAATTTTATTTTGGAATTACAAGCCTCCTTGCCAAAACCATCGTTGATTCTCAGGCTTCAAGAGAGTAATTGGTACCTCATATTCTCCCCTTTTTTGCACCAATTAAAACCTGCAGGTGCACTAATGTTGTCATCTGGAATCTTGCTGGTACATCAGAGGTGATTTTCACCAAATGTGTGCTATTAGTAAAATCTCCCCATCAGGGGAACTGTGAACACTCTGTTTGTTGTTACAGCGCTCTCAAGGCCTTCCAAATATCTTACAAGTGCAAGACCAGACAATAAATTTTTTACCTCTAAAGTAAACACAGGGTGTTATAAAAACTAAGTTCACTTGGAAATATTACACTTAATATATATTTGAAACAGGTGAATCATTTCTTCAGGACTGTCTCAGATTTAAAGGCCAGACATGACTGTTAAGGTCATCTAGGATCTCCCACTGAACACAGACCACAAAATTTATCTTTAGTTCTCCTGAAACGCACTCTAGCTCAGAGAGAAGATGTGCTTAAAAAAAGAAAACAACAAATGAAAGACACTCGTCAATCTTGAGGTAGATAGCAGAAAGCAAGAGCCATTGATGTCAGTAGCAAAAATACCCTTTGTTTTAAAAGATCTGATACCTCACTTACAGTTCCAGTGAAGGAAAAATCCACTTTCATTTTGCAAGTTTTTCCACTGACTAACTACCCACACTACAAAAAGTCTTCCTTGCACCATGAGACAATGGCACAGAAGTACCATAAGCACACTGGTCAAAAGTTCCCCAAACCCATCATTACAATTCTCTTTTCTTTTTCTTTTCCAGTCTACTAAACGATGGGACTACAGTAGGCATTGTATACTATATGCAGGGCAATGTATCTACTTTTATGAGGAACAAAGATCACTTTAAGTCATGAGCTCTCAACAATACTCGCTCAACTAGAATTTGGAAAACTGAACACTGCCATCACTTCTTGAAGGATCTCCCCTCCCCAGCCTCTACAGAGTAGCGTCAAATATCTCCATTTTATTTAGCTTTAAAGGTCAGTCCTCATTTAAGACCCAACCGCAGTCTTACTAAAACCTTGCTAGACTTTGGGTAACTATTTAATCATTGAAAGAACTATTCTTTGGCAGCGTATTTTACAGCTTAAGAGACTTAACACTGAAACAGTAGGACATCCAACACTTAAGTGCAGAGAGGTTTCTGTTCAAAAGTCTATGGCACATAGCCCTGAAAAAGTTTACTTTGGTCCCAAGTCCTTCACCTCTAACAAGGTGTCTTGTCTGAGTAAGATGCCTGAAGTAATTAAGGGATTAGTGATACCTCCAGGGTACAGCCTTATTTTGTAAAAAGCAGCCAGGAGCTGTACATTCTCAAAAGAATGGGACTCCAGAGGAATTCCCTGTTTTCCAAATATGAAGAAGATAATACCATCCAAACGGATTTGGGCAGACTGGTAGTGTAACAGGGCAGGGAACAAGGCCACGGCATCCTTTAACATGGCACACACCTCCTACCATCTGCAGAGGGGCAATGTTTGTACCAGACCCTCATTCTGAATATAGAAAAGAGAAAGGACGTTCCATCCATGCTCCCAGCTGCTTCCAGGGCACCTGTAAAAATGCCTGTCCCAATCCAGCCCTCTACCAACTCTGTCAGTTTTACAGAAATTAAGAACTCAATAACATTTGAAAATGTTAGGAAAAAAACCCAAAAATTTGAAAATAACTTTTGAAAATGCCTTTAAATAGTTTGCTCATTTTAACAGTTGTTGAACTGAACAGAAAAAAGTTAAGAAATTACTGAATTATTAAGAACTTTTTACTGCCAGAGATGACTATAAATTGTACAATGAACAAGCGTGCACCTGGGAGGGAATTCTGTTTTCACAACATGCAAAACTGATTAAGTGGTAGCACTTTTCCTGAACACATGTGCACACCTCAAAGGGAAACACATTGTTTAATACTCTCAAACACTTCTTATTTCACCATTAACCATTAAGCATGTACAGAACTGAATAAGGAAAAAACCCAAACGAACAAAAAGTATCAATAAACATAAGAGGTTGTAAAAGCCATATAGACAAATGCAGTATTAAGTTGATCCTGACTTAATAAACTCCACATGAAAAACATAAGTCATGCTTTGACTGAACTTTACGGACTTGATTTATATATATAATTACTTTAAGAGAGTACGAGGCAGTATTGCCATCAGAAGTTGAAAATAATCCAAAAATGCAGCCCTCTTATCAACTACTGTCTGGGCCACTTAGGAGAGGGTAGAGTTCGTTATTTTTCCTCCTGAAGTGGAATTCTGTAAATGTCACTTGGGTCTACAGGAGATTTCCTTGAAATGCTAGATAACCCTTCTTACACTGCAACTGGAAAGAGGTGTGTCTGGGAGTAGGGGGAGAGTATCTGCTTATTTCTTCTACCTCATGAATTGTCAGCACCTATGCTGAAACACACTTGGACACACCTAAGCTGGGTCACCACCACCAAAGATATTTCTACATAAACCAGGCAGAGCACACAAACAATTTGGGCAGGGTTCTGTTCTGTTACACAAGGGCTACATGTTACACTCCACACCACACTCTGAAAGACTAAATTCTCAAACAGATTTGTCAGTTAATTGCTTTTACATGGTGTAACTAGGATCAGAGTCAGACCACCTAACTTTCAAATACCAGATTAGAACTGGATGTTAACTACACATCTGTGCAATTTTTTTTTAATAGATCAGCTTGTGAACTGAATAAACAAGAATCCTGCTATCTCATTTTCACATTTTAGAGTATCACCAGCTTTACCTTGCTTACGCTGAAGGCTCCAGTAAAGCCTCCAGGGCCTAAAGCAGGAAGGACAAACTCTAAAACATCGCAAAATGTTGTCATGTTTTGTAAAAACAAAAGCTTTGGTGTTTACAGGCAAGAAAAGGTCTTCATTTTCTGCAGGATTCCACAGCTGCCAAGATGTCTTGCAAGATGCTGTTTCTGTTTTCCTTACTAACCTAGAGAAAGAGAAATTAAAACTGATATAATCTGATGAATAACCTCTATATCAGTCTTTACTTCAAAAACAAACAAAGCAGAATTTCAAATGCATTTCTTTCTCAGTGGAGGAATGTTGAGTGTCAAACACCTGCCTTCTGCTACTGAGAACACAGTATTAAAACCACAAACCTGCATATGTAATTGAACATTCAATGATATTTTTTTTTATTTAATTACCCATGGTATTTTGCAGTATTATTCAGGGCTTGAATACCTAACACGAATCACTTGAAGAACCAGCATGTACTTTTGTCATTACTAGAAATCCTTTTCATTTGCCAAATATAATTTTGCTACTATAAAGTGGAGTTCTTATGCCTTCAGTACTCGAAAGGGTTGTGTTTATTAGGATGATAGACCTAGTCAAAAACATCTGCAATAAAAAAATAAATTACAAAGGGCTTAGCAGCACATCTCAGTATTCTGAGAAACCTTAGCATTGCAGGATAGAAACACCTTGAAAAAGAAGTAAGACTACTTGAGAAAGCTGGGGGGGCTTTTGTAGCACACTGAAGTATGTCTTTAGTTCACCAGTCTGTGGTCAAGTGAAAAATCCATATAGTCCAGTGTCTTGTGTTTTGCTGGGTCCATCTGCATTGCAGCACATGATGATTACTGTAAACTGCTGAGCAGATGCTAGCACTCGCTAGTCAGCTCAGCTCCAAGGTGCAGCAAAAACAGAGCACAGAGTTGGCAGTGGGGTGGGGAGTGGTGTAAATTACCCCTTCTTGATAGATCTGGTCCTGATACAGAGCCCAGCGACCCATGGTGCCATGCACTACTAACTCAACCAAAACCTGGGGAGGTGGCTGGGGTGGTGAAAGGGTTAACAAGCAATTGTGAAGTGTCAGCAAAAGCCTCATTTAAAAAAAGCCTAAGAAACTTTCCCCACTGTTCAGATCCCTGCAGAGAGGGCAGGAAGAAATCAGACAAAAACAGATGAGCCAAAAAAAAGTAAGGGCATTTATATTTTTAACAAAGTTTGAGAAGTGCTGTTTAACGAGGAAGGAGAGGCGCCACACTACGCATGGCATCAAACTCTCTACCAGCAAGGCCTCGCTGCATTCCCTGTAGCTGCTTTTATCATCTGTGCACAAGGGTTTGTATCTCTTCCAGTACGACAGTCAATACTGAATAGGAGAAAGTATTATTATTTCTAAATAGGTGACTGTCCTACCTGAAGAATTTGGCCCTCAGAGCCTATTGCTCTTTATGGTCATGGAGACTGTATCCAAATGCTGGAAACCAACACTGTAAAACCTAGAGATAGTCTATGCCACTTGAATTCAAGAGAGCAGATCAACACGGGACTGATGAAAAAATGACATTAAAAAAAAGCAACAAAAGGGAAGATCTGGCTGAAAATGTTGCTGTTTTTATTGAGTATCATTCCAAGCCTCTTATAAGATAAACAGAACACCCCACAATAACAAAGAGAGCAAGACAACAAAGAATGGAATTGCTCTTCAGTAAGGCTATTGAGAGACCTCAAGGCAAACCAGGCACAGAGCACAGATGAGCCAAACTCTAAATCTCACAGCAAGTGTCCTGATATCCTGACTTTCAAAGGACCTTCTAAACATTTAATAGCTCTTCCCACTGTCTCACAGCCAACACAAACAATACTACATTTTATCTATCCCTTTTCCATACCTACATGCCAGAAGTCCAGTGAGAGCAGCAGAGAGAAAGTGCCAAGCGCTGGGAAATTTTCACAACTGTTTTACAAAGGCTGCTTGATAGATATGTCTCCTCTTAAGATCTGGAGACACTCTGTGCAGGCAGTTTTCCCAGAGAGAACAAATCTCCCAGTATCTGTACTGAATGTACAAACAGATGGGTAGATTTTTAGACAGGGAGTTGAAAATAACTGTAGATGCTGCGTATACTAAGCATTTAGGTAATCTGGAGGAAAACTACCACCTAGACTCCAAGTAGGCAACAGTAGAAGACAAAAGCTTTCTTCCCCTAAACTGTTAAAAGTACTGTCAAGGAAACTCCTCTTGTACAGTCTGTTCAAATGGAACCTTTTCTTCTTCTAATCCACTTAACTACTTATTTTCTTTCTTAAAAGGTATATGCAACCAAACTGCACTAATGAGCTTCATGGAAGCAAAATTAGTAGATGGTAAAATGGGAAAAAATGAGTATGTGCCAGCTGCTAAGGATAATCTGATCCTATTTATGACACCGTGTCTGCAAAACTACACAGACCCAGGCAGTGCAAAAAGAGCCTCTGTAGTTTCACTGGAAAGTTTAGTTCTCAGCAAAATGGAATTGGGCAACAAAGGAAAAAAGTGTGTTAAATATCAGAGCTCCTGTCATTAAGTGCTCTACACATAATAAATTAAACATTTGGGACCAAATCCTCAACTGCTTTTAGGGCATCTGGGCCCACTCACACCAACTAAATATGCCTTCACGACAGAAAGGACTGTAAAACCCCAAACAGCTGTCTCTAAGCACGTAGCATCAAACATCAGAACCGTCCTTGTGACACTAAGAGAGAAGGATGACAAAACCCCGCGGAGTTACCTGAATGCAGCCTAACTCGTTATTAAGTGACAAAGCAGGCAGAACTGTTTTGAACAGCAGCCACCTACTTCTGCACACTTCCAGGCACCATAAAAGTTAGTAAGAAATTACTGGCCACAAGCTATTTGGGTACTCCAGGTTTTCTCTGTGCCACAGCCCTTGAAGAACATAGTTGGTGATCCAGTATTTACTTCAACCAGTAACAGCTCTGACTCCCCACAGGCAGGTTCTGTTCCTGCTCATGCACGTGTTTTAACTAGCTGGGAAAGAGCATGCAGCATGTCACTGGTGCAAGTGAGACAGATGCTCTCCTGCACAAGGCTTTAGCACGGCAGGTCTCTGCTCTCTGGGAACTACTGGAGCCCGTCACACATTTCACAGCCATGCTTTTGGCTAAGGGATTCACCAGAGCACTCTATTTGAACAAAGAAACCTGCATATCCTAATCTCAGCAGCACAAACAGGATGGCTTCGTTTTTTAGCTACAGAAAACACTGCTCCATTGAAATTTACAGGAAGACTTTAGCCAGCTGTAGTCAGTACTTAAGAGAAAGATATACTGGCAGACTGATACAGCTAACAACCCACGGCTGAGGGGCACAAGCTCTCAGAACATCACCTGATAAAAAGAGACAGCGGAAGCCTCAACAGCTTCCTTGAAAAGCCAAATGCTGTTTTCTAGAACTGTTTCCTCCTCTGAGAGGACCAAACCCACGCTATTGCCTTGCCGTAACTGCAGCCTAAGCACCGAATGACTGGTACTTTTCAGTGAGGCATTTTCCCTTCCCTCAACCGTAGGAGCGGAATGCTTACGTGAGAAAAGGAACCTTCTCTCATCTTTGCTCCCAGGATTGCTTTAGCATTTAATTAAACAGGCATTTAATTTAAAAAACAGAATTGAAGATGATGTTAGGACCACCAGCTAAAAGAAAGCTGAGGAACTTTTCTGAGCACTGCAGTTTTGCTAATCTCACTTTGAAGAGGAAAAAAGAAGACAGAGGCTTTGCTTTCTCTGCAGTCATTAAGATCATTCACTGTTGAGATAAGTGTTTTTTCCTTCCTCATTCACTTTGATGAAAACAAAGTAAACATTCTCACTGTGACCTCCATCTGATAAAGAACAGGTTGCAACAGTATACTGCTCTACAGCATATTACCCCTGTTAGTAAGCCAGGATGTGTAAGTCTCACTGAATTTACAAACTATAGATGCACAGTTCAGTTTTGGATATCTAGCTTTATTCTCTACTACAAATAGCACAAATTGAGCAGAAAAATAAATCAAAGGAGTGGAGGCTGCATCTAGCTTGTTTTTGTGAAGCATCCAGGATACACAGACACTAAGGAGACCTCATGCATGTATTGTTGTGAACAGGCTATATTTTGTTGGGGCAAGTTTTTGAGAACCTCTCTGGAACCGATCAGAAATGCACTTTGAGGCTCTAATATTCTGAAAACTATGCCTATAAAAATAACATAATGAATTCCAAAACTGGTTCACTGACTCCAGAGAAAGCACAGTCCATTTACAAGTGTCTTTCTTCTAGAAATCATTTCTACAAACTCCACTGCTGCCTTTTTTACATGAATATGATTACTAGTAATATTTCTACAAGCCAGTCTGAAAAAAAAATAATTTAAAATCTGACTGTACTTTAAAAGATTTAACTCTTAGTAATAATGAATACTTATACGGCAATAATACTACAGCAAGAAAACCTTTTCAAACAACTGTATCATTACTTCTACAGCTCCTCACAAGCAAAGCCAGCTGTGTGACTGCTACAGTAAGTGCCAACTGTGATTTTTTTTTTAATAAGGTGAACACCTGCCCATTAAGAATAAAATGGAAACTAAAAAGCTTATTTCATACAAGCTACCCACAGCTATCAATCGGCACCAACGATTAGTTTTTAAACAGAGCCAGCTACAAACCAGCAACCTAGAACAGAAGGCTCTTTAAGGATATTTAATATTACTCACAGTGAACACTTTAACATCTTTCCTACTTCTTATTTCTTCAACAAGATCCAGTGGCTTTCCCTTGGGTATAGGAATAGTTCCAAGTACCATGGTTCCTGAGCCAGCCAGCGTTTGACGAACAGCTTGAATAAAAGCCTGGCTGAAGAGTTCCATTTTACCGATCTCATCTATGACACAGATTTTTTTCTCTGCATTACTGCCATGGTTTACCTGGGGAAAAGTGCATTAAGAGACTGTAAACAACACAGAATAAGCAACAGAAATAATTTCTATGCTGCTAAAAGAAATTCCTCCAAAAGGAATCAATTAAATTGTAATACTGGGGAAAGTGGAAGAGTCAAGGCTGCTGCTGGTAACTGACAGACTTACAAATCTACCTTTTTTATTTCAGCACAGATTTTCGGAAAGATGAGAATGTATGTACAGCATAAATACCAACTACAATAGGAAGTATCCATAACATTAGTTTTCAAAGCAGAAATCTCACAGTGGTCCCATATGGGCTTAATTTGACAATTAAGAACTGCAGTTTGCCTACTAGCAGCTCTCAATCTGAGGGACACCAATTTTCCAAAACGTCACTCTTCCCATCAAATTACGCATTCAGAAGAGATCAACATCCACACAACACAAGTACTGAAAAAAAAAAAAAAGTCTTGCATCAAATCTAGATTTGGAAGTTTGTATCTGGAACAAAGGAGAGTCAAAACTAGCATTAATCAGAATCACTAGCTTTCCTCAAAGCTATCTGGCTAAAAACCAAGCTTCTTCCAAGCCTCTCACACCAGAACAGTTGTCTTCCATTTCTTTCTTGAGATACAGCTTATTCTATAATCCCCCTGGATTGTAGGATAGGCACCATACTAGAGATTAATCATGTTTGTGGTTTGTTTAGTGTGCCAAACAGTACCATGCTGCAGACTGGTGTGGGCAGTAGGGAAGTCTAGGAGACAACATGGGTCACAGTCACCAAGGGAATATATATATATATACACACACCAATACCAGTCATTTTATACAGAACCTAAATAAATAAATAAATAAATAAATAAAATCAAAATGTTTTCCCTTGTGAAGGCAAAGTATTTGCTTCTGGGAAAGTGGAAGAACTGTATAACATGCATCTTAAAATCTTTTCAAGTTAAGTCCCTGCTGAGTAGCTGTTTAATCTAAAATCCTTTCATAGATCAGTGAGCTAAAAAGCCAATACTAGTCACGAGGTCACACAATGAGAAAGAGAGCATTTTGCTTTGAAAAAATCCTCAGTCCTGCCTGGTAAAGTTTCCAAAACCAGAGAGATCATCCATTGTGGGATCCACCCCTGTTCTCACTGGAGAGAATGAGGGCCAAGCCTTAGGAGCTGAAGCTGTCCTCAAGGCTACATGGGCACACGTCTACTCCATGCTGCTCTCTGATCAAACCAGACCATACCTATGGCTCTCATGCCCTCATTCTTCTTTTGTCCCTTCTTGTTTCAGTTCTGTGATCTTCCTCACTCTTTTCCTCTCCCATTTTGTGCTGTGTACATGCATGAACACACTCCCACAAAACTGATTAAAAACACTTTCAACGAGAACAGGGTCATGCACTGTCCGACCCTGCTGCTCTCTTTTCTTCTTCTCTTCACTCTCTTGTACTTGCAGAAAGCTATACAACAACCAGAAAAATTCAACACTGCTAGCACCCTTCTAGCAAGATCTCTCCTGGACTTCACATTAATGCGGCAGTAAAAGGATTCCAAATACAGCGCTGGCTTAATGAAGTTGTCTTTATTAAGCTATCCTTCTGTTTACTAACATAGTAACTCAAGTTACAGTAGAATTGAACATAAACAAAATTGTCCCATTTTATGCAGGTTTCCTTTCTCCCTTGCCCCAACGTTGTCGCTTCCCTACTCTCGGACTTCAGTGTTCCTTGACAAAAACAAGAATCAGATCCTCAATCTCATTTTTGCTCCTTGCACGTCTTTGGCTTTTTGTGCTTTCAAAGTTCATCAAGAAGTCCCTTCCTCCTTGGCCCCTTGAGCTTTGGCAGTGTAGAAAAATCACCACAGGATTCTTTTCAGTAGTACAGCTCAGCAGTTGCTGCACACTGTGATGTTACTTGCTAAAATCAGATCAGTTCTTGTTTAAATTTGGAGAGGAGAAAGGTTGGAATGACAGAGAAGAGCGATAAGGAAAAAGAAATAATACTAAAATATTGCTTGCACTATTGTAAGAGAACGATAGGAGAAGGATAGGAAAAAGATTGTGTGGAAAGTCTTGTCACAGTCAGGGCATTCCTTGTGCAGCAGGCTAAATCCCAAAATATCAGGCTGCTATTACCAGTTAAAACGTACCAGTCTCCAGATATACAGTGGTAATCAAATATAACCACTGGATTCAAGAAACAAATGCTTCTACCAGAAGATGGGAATTAGAGCAAAAAAGTGAAAAAAGATGTAAAGAAGAGGAGCAGCAGCAAAAGCCTTTTACTTGGACCCACCGACTCCACCCAGTTCTGTGTGGTAAGCCACTCATATTTTGTTTGCTTTCCAATATGCAAGATGGTGGCATAGGAAGAAACTTCCTATTGGCCATTTCAGGCCAAGGAGGGCCTGCTCACAGGACGATGTCAGATCAAGAAAGAGAGGGGATTGCAATCTCTCAAGCACCACAATAAGCACAAGAGAACAAGACAGATTTCCCCCTCCAGCTTCCTGATCCTGGAGTCAATCAGAATCAGCAAAACCCAAGAAACAGACCATTTATTAGTATTAAAAACTAGTGCTCTACAACCATCTTCCAATAACACTGATTACTACAAAACATTCATTTTTCAACAGCTTTCATAAAATACTCACATTTCTCAGCATAGGTAGAACCAACTGCTCAAACGAAACAAGGTCTACGACATATTGTCCAACCCGGTATTCACGTCTTGAAGTAGAAGAATCAGAACTGAATTTGAAAAAGAGATACACAATTCCTTCTAAGTAAGTTTAGTGAGAATTCACTGTAGCCATTTCAAGTGGATTTATGAGAAGACATCCTAATAAGTCAAATCCCCTTAATTCCTCTAAGAAAAGGAAAGAAACTCTGTAAGCCATGCATTAAGTCATATTGCAGATAGCATACTTCCAGATAATAAATATACCATAAGCTATCTTCACAACTATGTAAGCTTGAATTTGAGCACTGTATGGAAGGATAATGGGATCTAAAAGCCAGCAGGTATATTTACACTGAAATCAAAATACATGCCTGCAGTTCAGATCTTTGATTTTGGTAAGGTGACACTACAGACAGCATCACAGCAGTAGCCCAAATCTCAGCACGGGCTGCAAAACCCTGAAACAACCTTTGAAAAACATTCAGACAGTTTGCATGTGCTGCCTCACACTATCCCAGGTGAACCTCCTTTATGAGCAGAATGCAAATTATTTAGTCAGATCAACTATGTTTGAATGAGGTGCTAACGTCACACCTGGACCCAGACTAAGTTCTGCACAAAGCATGAAAAGCTAAGCCTAGTGAATGAGGAGAGACTGTGTGCCTCTCTCTACTTCAGAGGGCTCTGAAACTCTCTTTTTCTTTAAATTTACATGTGGCATTTATGGGCCAGTCAGTAGCTCTTTAAAACAATGTTATATGCATTTTCCCTTTTATTTTTCACTTCTGTCCCCATAAATTAGCCGATGGAAACAAAAAAAAAAATCTTCCTCCCTGCCTACAATAAGCTACTGACCGTATCCCAAAGAGACTTGGCCTCACAATAAAAGGCTCGTCAGTGCTTCTTCTCTAATCTGGTGTAAAATAGTCAGTAAGAGAGAACAGCCTTTTCTAGCACATTTTCAATATTTCACTACGCAATAGAGACACTGTCTACATACACGATACAGGTATCAGCCAGGACATGAGAACTGAACAAAGAACCTGTCCACGAAAGCCCTATGTGTGCTGGAAATGACATTCTGGAGGAGCATTTAACATGCTGACAGACTGGGGCAGAAACATAAAACAATAAGCCCCTTACAGTTCTTAAAACCTCAGTACCTGACTCTAGATAAAGGTCCTCGTTTTCCAGACAAAGTGACAACATCAAATCCTGTTCTCCTGCCACCTTCTCTAACTTCCTCTGTGTAAAATCCATCAATGGGAATGCCAGAGGATTTTAGAGCTTGAGTGACTTTCTGGATCAAAGTAGTCTTTCCAACTCCTAAAAATAAAGAAGAAACAAAAAGCATACAGGATTAATCTTCTTCTACACTAAAAGCCCATTTTTAAACACCACAGTAATGATTCAGTTCAGCAGGAACATGGATTACTTTTTAAGTTTGCAAACTGTTTTTTCTAAATGGTAGGAAAGAACAGAAGCGCCTTTAAAAGTTCATCCTGTTCTGACACTGTAATGTTTTATTAGCATTTAAGAAGTATGTCTACAGTGAAGTCACAACAGAAAGGCACAAATATCCCAGGCTACCACTGAACTTGTGAGCTTAGACAGTGTGTGGGCAGGCCACAAAGCTTGCCCCAAGGCAGGTAAATACATGAGAGCCATATGGTTACACAACTGATATCCAAGCTAGCTGGAAGACTGACTGATGAATCTCCCTTTCTACCGCTGCTACTTACCACTTAAGAACAGAGCTGTGTTCATCACCCTTTTAGATCGTAAGGTCAAAGCTGACTGCTATTACCAGGAGCCTAACTGGCACAAGGGACACGCTACTTCTACTGATGTCCTACAGATGGGAAGCATTCAGTGTCCCTGAGATATCAGGTCCTACACGGAAAAGTATTTCAAACAACAGAAACATAATTCTTATGGTAGTTGAAGCAAGAGAGGTTTGGAGTAGATACAGGGAAAAGCTTTTTGATCGTGAGGACAATCAAGCCCTGGAACAGGTTGCCCAGAGAGGCTATGCAGTCTTCACACCCTTTGAGGTTTTCAAGAGCTGACTGGATAAAACCTTGAGCAACCTGGTCTGGCCTCACAAATGATCCTCATTTACACCTCCTGAAGTCTCTTCTCACATGAATTATCTTGTGGTCCTATAATCCATTTTCTTACCCTAAGACAGATCCTTAAAACTCTCACCACCTGCTGTCTCCTAGCACAGTCGATGTACCTTCTATGATGTGAGCGTTGGCCATGTTACAGATATCCTCTCAGTTCCCACAAAGGATCTATTTCTTCTCCTTTGCCTTTGTACAAGTACATCCCTTGACAATCTCCTTTCAAACTCAGCTTTATCACCTCTCACAAAATTCAATGTTATCACTTCATTTTTAACCATTGCTGTAAAAAAGAAAAAATCAAAAGACAGAAAATATCCTGTAGAATAAACCTTCAAATTCCTGAAGACAAGAAATATGGACCAAACGCAAGGTGCCTAAAGATGCCAACAGAAATCATTTCAACATGCACACACCAAATCCCTCCTTTAGACTTTAAGCAGATTTAGGAACTATTTTCTTAACAACCAATATCAATGGCAAAATATTCTGTGGCTTCAAGGGCACCTACTCAAACTATTAAGCAAACTTTTCAAAACTGAAGCCAAAGAGATTCCTGGCATTTGAACAACGATAAAATGACAAACACGGTACTATCAGTATCTACCATCTTTCTAAGGCCTTGTCTCTATAAGTGAATTTATACTAATTTGGCTAAGTAGATTTGCTATTTCTAATTTGGTTACTTTCATTCAGCAAATTGCCAAAGAAAGCTAAAACAATTCAAACTAAGTTTAAGAAAGCTTAAAGTTATACATTTAGCTAATCAAAACAGACCATTTGATTTCAGTTAAATGAACGGAGACAAGGCCTGACCTCTGCGTCTCCCAGAGGGCTGCCTTTATTCAAGTATACGGAAAGACAGAATGAACTGGGTGGAATGCATTGCTATCTCAACCTAGCAGTTGCATTTTAAATTAATTCCAGACAAGACAAGCGTCTACAAAAGGTTCACAAAAAGGAGAATCAGGCCGCCTGCTTTACTTCCAGACCACAAAAGAAAGCTTTGCAGTCATAATAACTGGTTTATTTCTTTATCAACCTTATAGTTCAACCCTCATACTATATCCCATTCTACCTCCACAATAATCAGATTCCCCTACCATAATAAACTACTCCACTGCTTCAGTCAAGGCTTGCCCACCTGCGATACCAATTATTACCCTATAACTGAGCACTGCTTAAGTTTAAGTGCTATGTCACTACAATTAAGTTACAGAAGCGATGAACGCTCATAAATTACTAATGGCTGAGGTTTAACTGAAGCCCCATGAGTTGTCCAAGGTTTCTTTTTTTCTCCCTCAGCACTGAACTGCAGGGCAGGAGCCAGGTAGAAAGCAGCAGCGTGTGGAAACGTACATAACATGGGATGGGACCGAGAGCTAAAATGGAGTTTCATCAGGAACAGCTTAATGAATACAGCAGCTCTGGCCCCAAGAGGAGCAGCTACAGGCCTGCGCGCCGGCAGCCAGCGCTACCTCGCAGGCAACTGCTGGGCCCGGCTGCGGCAGGCGGCGCTCCCGGGGCTCCATCGCACCCGGGGCGGGTGCTGGGGCCTGGCAGCAGGTGCCTTCCCCGGCTCTAAGCGCTCCGCAGCCTCGCCAGCCCCGCGCAGGGCGGCTGGCTAGGCCGGGCCGGGCCGGGCCGAGCCGAGCCGAGCCGAGCCAGAGCCAGAGCCTGGGGAGCGCCAGCGGCCGCGCCGCCTCCGCTCCCCTCGCCTCGCCCCGCTCCGCTTCCCGGACTTCCTGCCGCCGTTACCTGGGGGTCCCGTCAGAAAAACATGCTTCGACATGGCAGGGGGGCCGCCGACCGCGCTCCGCCCGCTCCCCTCCCCGACGCGGCCCGGCTGCCGGGACCGCCGCGCCGCGCCGCCCCCTCGCTCCGCCCGCGGCCCGGCCCTGCACCGCCTCCGCCTTCTGCCCGCGGGGAGCCGCTGGCCGCGCCGCGGTGCTCCGCAGGCAGCCACGGTAAAGTGGCATGGAGCCCCGCCGCCGTCCGCCCTCACAGCTGCGCCCCGGGAGGTGTCCCCCCGCCCCAGGTCCTGTCCCGGCGGTGCCCGACATGGCGGCTCTGGCGGCTTCGAGTCGCAGCGGCCGACGCTCGGTTTTTAATCGGCCGGGGGCGGTTTGCGCGTCAGCCCTGGCAGCTTGAGGGGAGCCCGGCCGCTCCCGTGGGAACCGGCGGGCGGGGATCACTCCAAAGCCGCCCCCCCCGCCAGGGTCGAGGCTCTTCCCGCCGCTGCGGGCGGAGGGCTCGGGCGGGGAACGCCGCGGCGCGACGGGCGCTTCCCGCCCGTGGCGGCTTCGGAGGCGAGGCCCGGGGGTGAGCGGCTGCTGTGGGATTTCCCAGAAGATGGACGTTAATTAAGGTTGGGGGAGAAGGGAGAAAACAATTAATTTTCCAAATGTGGGCTGGCATTTTCTTTATCCAGTCAGCTTGACCTGTTTAATTTCTGAATATATTAAGAAAGCTCTCCCTGGCGCTTTTTACCCGTTTCAGTAAACGATGTGCTCCAGGATGCTGCAAAACCAGTCAATTAAAGGAGTTTGTCTGATACCTCAGTGCAGTCAGCAAACGTAAGTAGGGGGTTAATGTACAACTGGGGGTTGTTACAAAGCTGATCGAATTGGATCACAGATGAAAAGGTTTGTCAGGTTTAACAAAGACACTGACAGACATCTGTCTGCATCCCAAAACACCATATGCCTGTGGCCTCCTTATTTGTTTAGACTCAGGTGATGAGGAGCTGTAAGAGAAGAAGGAGAATAATTTTTGTGTGGAGGGCTGTGGTGCACAGGCAGAAGTGTGGGTGAGGCGATGCTCTGCCACTGAGGCGTACTGATCCCTGCCTGGCTGTAAGTACCAGAATGGTTGCCCAAAAATACTGAGCTATGAAGGGGATACATCCTGGTTGTTGCTTCAGCTAGAGTGCATTCCTTCAGGTTCAGCACATCTTTGGCTTTCATTTTCAGTAATTTCCCAAGGATTCAAAGGTTGTTCATCATTTTCACAAAGATAATGAGTATCCTCTTCAGCCAGATGAGATGCTTAGATCAGCAGGTAGAGCGTACATCACAATAGACAAGTATTTCCATAAAGTGAACAAAATATTTTTAATGTGTACATCACATATAGCCACTCATGTTGTTTTATATTCTCAGCGGGGTGAAGAGCAACCCTCTGTTTAGTGATTCTGCATCTTTAGATATACAAAACGTTCAGGGCAGCTAGAACTGGGGTCTGTGTAGAATGATGGGTCATCTAAAAGCATGAGGGATGCAATCAGCTGTTTTACTGCATCACAGGAGTACCTTGAACCACTACATTTCAGGCTTCTGAGGAAAGCAAAAGTCTCTTTCAGTCTCCAGTTACACTCCAGTTAAGGGTCAGCACTCTTGGGAGGTAGAATTTATCGTCACCACTTTCAGAAGGAGAAACTGCAACAAAGAGATGTTAAGAGGTGTGGTTAATAAATTACACATTTGGTGCCTTTGGTGGCATGCAGAACCATAGCTGATGCCTAGGATCCCAAGACAGTAGAGAACGAAAGGAAGCTTACCAGTAGAAATGTGGGGAGGGTGCTTAGAAACACTCCATACCCCTAAATCCAGTGCAATGTTTCAGGATGGTAGAGGAGTATTTCTCTTTAGCTGAGATTTATAAACCAGAACCTTCTACAGCTGCTCTGTAATTGCAGATGAAGCACTTCTGCTTTATGAAGTAGTCTACCATTTAGTCAGGTAGTAGGAAACATCTATCCTCTTCAACTGCAGCCTCAAGGGAGTTGAAATCCATATCGTCCATTTGTCAGAAGAGTATCCTTATAACCAAATTCACACGCTTTTCCTGTTAAGGCTGAGACATGGTATAGCCACAAATTCAAGCTGATTGGGCCAGATAGAGCACAGTTAAGATGTTAATGTAGAGGAGAGAAGACCTAGTTTCTGCCCTCAACAGCATTATACAGTCATTGGATATATTACATATGGTCAATTCACTGGATATATCATATATAATCAGTGCGTTTCGGTTTTACGTAAAATCTGGGGAGTCATCAGAGGCAAAATTTAAGTGTTACTTTGGAGCAGATCAGAGATTGTTTGTATCATATTTTTAAACATCTGTAACTTTGACCGAACTACTTCACTGAATCTGGCCAGAGGTCATTCCAGAGGGGAGATCATAAATCCAAATTCTTGTTTGCCTGTTGTCTGATTTCACCAATGACCGGATTTAGTTAATTTATTTTTCTCTTAAACATAATGACTTTTATTCCTCATTTCACATAAGTGGTGTGGAACAAGTTTCATGCTTAAATACTTAATTAAAAAAACTTGTTGACTCTGTCATGCCTCTGAGGGCATAAGAGGGTAGAGAGGTAACAAAGATAGCTTCCCATGTTGTCTAAAATGAAAACTACATTTTCATAGTTTACATTCCAGTACTTTTGTATTTTTTTCAGAAGCAATGAAATTGTGATGTTAACTTACAGCTTCTTGTGGGCGTTTCTCAAGCATCTTCAATCTAAAGAAAGAACTATGGAGAAGAACTGCATATTTACTAGACTATTAACACATGAAAAATGCTTTATAACTGGCTACTTCATCCTTGCCCTGAACTTCTTGTTCAGAGCTTACTGTGATTCATTTCACAGGTAGGTTTTCTATATAATATTAAGCTATTTCAGTCCCTTGGCTGGTCGCCCAGGCAGGCCACATAAAGAGACCCAGACATGTTGTTTTGTTCGACACAGAGTTTCACTAGGTTTTATAAATCAACTTTTTGTTTTCAGAAGTGCACGTGGAGAATTTTAGGGCTACCACTATTGTTTGACAGAACCCTTGATTTCTGGTACCATAGTCCAAGAATCATTTCATCCTGTTTTCAGATACAGGACTCAGTTATTTCGTTGTGTGGCTAAGACCTTGGTCTTGCAAACAAGAGTGTTAGTAAAGCAGTTGCAGCATCAGGGCTTAAATTAGTTAGCATTCCACTTTGATTTCTGTTGTAATTTGTACCACAAAAATGTACTCTCCTTCTGGCTGCTCTGTCTAGGTTCAAGATGTTTAAATGCACCAAAACTGGGAAGCAGTTATGCCAGTTGCACTTTTCTAGGGTTTTGCTGTTAAGAGGACCTTATGTTTGCTAAATGAATTGAAAGTTTTATGTGTATTTCCCCCAAGATTTACTATTTAGGTTTGTTCCCTGTGATATATTAATTCTGTAACCTAGTGACTGCATGGAACACGCAGGTTGTTCAAGAAGCACGAGCTGTGGCGTGCAAGTTGTCTTCTCTGTAGCTGTATGCTGTAACCTGTAGTCTTTGGAGTCAGCCTGTGTGCTCTCCTGATTGTGGGATTTTTGCATTCTTGGCTGGAGATGGTTAGCTGAAATAAGGAGAAACAGCACATACCCCTGCAGTATGAGGAACTGTAAAAGAAAATAGACAACATAGGTTTTACTTCTTTTAGGATGAGGAGAGAAAAAACCTAGCTTTTCCTCTTCCAATATGGGTTGCTTAATTAGTAGTCATTTATTCCTAAATGATTTCCAGCTCAAAATATTTTCCTGTCCAGCTACCTAGACTCTGTTTTTGCTAGGTGAGGGTCAGTTAAATTCAACTCATGCTGAATTGAACTGTATGGTTGCGCAAGGCCATGAAAGAAGTATTTACAAAAGTCTGGTGCCAGGAAAAGACTCCCTCTGGAGTACCAGGGGCAGGTTGTGATTCTGAGTGACCTCTGGAGACCTTGGAAGGAGGTGCCAATCATTGTAACAAACTGTTAGCTAAGTCTGGGGAACTTGCATTTATTGCTGGATGTTCACTAAAAAAAACGCTTGGATAGAGTCTTAGACCTTCATGCTGAATGAGGTAAAATTAATTAACTGCAAGTTTCCAGACCAGTGGCTAAGAAAAGAGGTCATTTATGATATTTATGGTATTCCCTAGAGTAGAAGCTGGAAGGAATGAGAGTGTAATCTACCATCTCTGACCTGCACCTTCAATTGGCCAGTAGTTTACGTTTTAGCACTCTGCCTCAAGGAAGGCTCAGCACACTGTTACAGTTTTCGCCCTAGGTTTATCTGGTGTTAGATTTGGGGTTTTTTTTAACCCTCATGGGAGAGAGAATGGTTACGTTGAAACGCTTTTCGTGCTCTCCAACAGAACTGGTTTTTGATTCATGGTATGTCAAGTTTGTACAGCATTTTGCTCACATCAGGATAGGGAAATACACTTTGTTTTTTTAAGAAATTTAATTTTAGAGGATTCTTTATTTTATCCTTATTCTCGCTTGCAGAGAATGCTCCTGCTCACAGATACTGGGCCTAGCTGTATACCACTGGCCATCTAATGATATTAGTGATGGTATTTCTGACTTGACTTTGTTTTGCCTGTGGAATAATCCTGGCATCAGCAGGTGTCTGAGAATAAGCATTGAACATCTACAGCCTGCCAGTCTTTAATCTTAAACTTCCCAGAGAGATAAGTCACTAGCTACATGCAGCATCTTCTCTAGATGAAAACTGTGGTACTCCCTCTACCAGTGATTTAGCTATGGATCTTTTGTGTGTGGTTCATGCAGTAGAAATCCTTTATGTTCCATCAATGATTGTGTTCCTCAGAACAGAAGAAATTCCTGAAAGTATTTCCTGAAAATAGAGACATAAGAAATAAGTGATATCAAATGTTATAAATACCTTCTATATGGAAGTTGGAAAATATTTATTAAATTGAATTTACTATTGTAAACAGAGACCAACCAACGTTCAAAGACTGCGGTCCTCTGTCTCTACCAGCATAGCATGTCGAAACTTCTGGGCAATTGCAGCCAGTTTGGCAGAGGAGAAAGTAAAAAATCTATTAAGTTGCTATACATTTTTTTAAACACACGTGTCTGGATGTAAGGGGAAGACCCTTTTAATGGTCTAAGAGGAATTATGCAGTATAAACAGAATCCTTATTAGGCAGGACAGAAGCCATATAGAGCTCAACCCATGGCATAAATCCATAGGAAACCAGGTTTCATTGTTTCCATTCTTGATAAAACAGCTTGCTTGTTTGCTCTTTTCAGTAATCTCCCACCTCCTACTTCTTCTTAAAAAAAAAAAAAAAAAACAGTCTCCTTGAAACTGCGTGACATTTTGTATGGTATGCTTATATTTTTAGTAGAAATAGCAAGAAGCATTCACCCTGAAAAAAAAATCCAGCTTGGTTTGTTGTGGAACAATAAAAAGAAATTTACTATGTTAATCTCTTATTTTGACATAGATACCTGCAAATTTCAAATTTCAGCTGAATTCTGCTGTGTGTTAGATGTCAATGGAATAATCTGTAATTGAGGAAGAACTTCATTGCGATAGAGAATGAATTTGATTCTGTTGCTAAATTTTCCAATTGCTGTTTTTTAAGGTGTAACAATTTTGTCAAGAAAATGTCAGTCTTGTGATTGTTGGTTTACACAGGCAGGAACATAAGTGAATTTCTATACTACTTTAAGTGACAGTTGGCAGAGTGCTTGGTACAAGCTGCTATACTCGAACAAGTGCATCAGGCAGTAATTTCTGTAAGACAGTTTAATCAGAGAAACCATAGGATGAAGTGAATACAAAAATCCAAGGAAAATGAAGCAAATTATCTCCCACTGGGGCCTAATCTCCTTAAATGCAGTTTAAAAAAAAAAAATCCAAAGTTAACAGTCATGAATAGTTAAGAGAATACAAAGAAAAAGCTAAGCCAGTCCAACAAGCTGTAGATATATGTATTTAGAAGAATGTAGTTTTCAGATTTATTTTCCTCAGAGATACTCTTTTTTTAATTAACAGCTTTTATGCATAAAGGATGCAGTGGTAAGCCCTGCAGTGTACTTGTGGACAAGCATAGAAATGTTCCAGAAAGGCCTTCATGTCTCTTTGGCATCCACACAGAAGAGAGCAATCACGTAAGCTGTTAGGAGTTGCTGAATCTGATACCTTGAGAGAGGAAAGGCTGCTCCTGCTTCATGTTCCCCCATTCAACCAGTAGTGAGACTGAGCACATATTCCCAATAGACACACACCCACATGCAGTGTACGTATATACATACATTCGTGCAGATCAACACCAACAGAAAACACAGCATAAACAGTAGCAATGGATTCATCCTGTTCCCCTCTCTGGCTGATCAGATTGAAAGCCCTTTAATAGAAAATATACATACCTGTATATATAAACACACATACACACAATATGGATCCATCCAGAAGCTGGCCTTGGACATGTCAGTCTACCCTGCACCTGGCTCTCAGATTCCTGCCCTCCCCAGTTGCTGGCAACTGGGTGTACAGACCCCTGAGGCTTGCTGTCACTCAGACCCTCTCGTGTTCACATACTCAGACTCGAGCATGCAAGGACAGACGTATTATGGATTCACTAGGAACCAGCCATAGACATTCAGTCTATCCAGTAGCTGGCTCTGAATCCTCTTGTCTCCAGTTGCATTGTGCACAAACACATAAACACAAGCGAATCTTTCAGTTGACCCCTAGATTTCACAGTCTCTCCGGGAGCTGGCTTGGACTACTGGATTCCTCCAGTAGCCAAATTTCAGGCCCTTTGGTCTTTCCAGTATTTGGCCCAGACTTGTGGCTGCTTGTGATACCTGGTTCCCAAGCCTCTTTATCCTACTTGCATTGTAATCCAGCTTCAGTTAATAATCATACATAGACATGTGCACCCACAAAATGTGCACACTCTGGTCTCTGAAGTTGCTGGCATCCCAGACACACAGGTCAGTATGACCTGTGGTCCTTACTTCAGTTGCTGGCAGCTAGACCCCTCACTCCCTCCAGCCTCTCCAGTTGCTCCTATGACCTGTGGTCTGACTCCAGTTGCTGGTACTTAGACCTTAGACACACAATGACACACAGAATAGAGAGTCCCCTTGGTGACCCAAGAAAATACTTTAAAATGGAGCTTTGTAAGAAGGTGGGGCAGACTGCGCTGATCAGGCGCAGGACATGGACAGATAAGAGTGATGACCTGCAACCTATTTACATACAACCAGCCCTTTTTAATCCCTCTGTTTTCCCATGCTTGTTCCTCTGCAAACCACCTTGATTCCTCCTTTTCCCCACCTTTGGTTTATCCTCTGAACACCCCATAAGTCTGGTATAATCCCAAAATGCTCTTCCTTTACATCCCGTAGTGAGTCTCATACCTCTGCAGGCAGTAATCTCCCTCAATCTATAAGGTGTTCTGGAGAGGTTTTCCATTGACTATCTTGAGGGGTTTCACACTGGCTGTGGATTGATCCGCCTCCTATGACAGATCTGGAAAAGCTGAGGCAGGTGCCTCCGATGAGGTCTTTAAGATTGCCCTACCTGCCACTGTGCCTCTGTGCTCCTTTGTATGCATGGAGATGAGCCCTTAATCACAACCAAACAGATGAGGTGAGCAGACAAGTTTTTTCCTGCCCTCACAAAGCATGTCAGGAGACGATACTGTCTACCCCACCTCTTGCTGGGTGAAATGACTTCAGTCTTTCATAAATGGGCAGAAGGATCCAATGTCTTGCCCCACTGGCTGAATCTGCAGGTAGTACAATTCTTTAGTGCCCGTCATTCAAGTTTGATTGCAAAACTATACCAAGCCTGGTTTGCTGCATATTTGCAATTAATTGCATTATTTTCCTCTACATCTGTCATTTTATTGCTAGCCATTCTGTATTGTGGAGTACTTCTGTGACTGGCACTTCAGCTTTTGTTTTCTTCTATCCTGAACAATTTAGCATCAGCAGCAAGCCTTGTTACTTTACTGTCTGCTTTTCTCTGTATAGTTTATAATGAAGTTGAACAAAATAGCCTCAAGTGTAGATCTAGATGGACATCCAGTGATGAATTTCATCATTGTGAAAAATGTCCATTTACCCCTACATTTTCTTTCTTGTCTTTTATGCAATTATTTATCCATAATAAGATTATTCCATGGCAGTTTGGCTCTTTCAAAAAGCCTTAGGTGAGTGGCCTTTTCAAAGGCCTTTTGGAAACCCAAATGGACTTTGTCATTCAGATTATCTATTTCCATGTGCTTCAACAAAATCCAGGAGATCTGAGACATGGCTGGTTTCTTGCCAGGACCAAACATCACATTCGTGTAGTAAGTCTCCAGACACGGGTATGTCAATAGGTTGATTCTTGCTGGCAATGAGGAAAAGCAAATTATACACCTGGCCCCTCAGCTTCAAGGATTTAATTTCTCAGACACTTAGTGTTCCATTTGTTTTTTTAAATTAGTTATTAGTTTCAAAAGTTATTAAGTCTGAAGAAATGGAGAGACACCATAACTACAAAATCCAATTTCCATAAAACAGGAAGTTTCCAATTTTTTCCAGCCTTACTCACACTAGTGATACCTTGAAATGATTTCAGTTAGATTTTATTATCCAGTAAGATGCTAATCAGCATAAATGAATTTGGCAGAAGGATCCATAAATTGTTTTCTTGTTCTTTTGTATATTCAGTTTGGGTTAAAGCTTTTGATCATTCAGGGTCAGCAGAGACCATTATGCACATCTACTCGTATCTGTGTTAAAGTGGATGCCTTGAAATGTTTCCCACTTATTCTGTGTGAAGCCAAATGCATTATGGCTGTTTGAAGGTTTATCTTTTAGAAAGCTGAGTGGGATGCTGAGCGATCTACCAACACATTTCAGTAAAATATTCCAGTAGTTCATTACTTTCATTTAAAATTTGCATTTTTCTTCCTGTTCAGATTTTTCTAGCTTTGGTTTTCAACCAGTGAATCTTGTTATGTCTTTGTCTGTTTAATTAAAACAACTGGATGCTGTTCTACTATTCCCGTACTATGTGTGCTTACATTTGTGTCCATATCAAAAAAATGCCTGTATGTTTCTCCTGTTACATTTTCTCCCTCACTCTACTTGTTAGTTTAAGGGAGATCCTGTACCCCTGGTCTTGTTATAAGAATAAACATATTTTCCCAAGAAAATTCAGTCACTGGTAGTTGATTTTCTATTCCTTCTTTTTGTACCAAGAAAAGAACAAAGGAAAGAAATTCTGTCTGCTAAATAGATTCCTCTTAGTGCCACCTGTGGTTTTGCCCAGCCACAATGAGGAAAGTCAGAGAGTAAACAAACAGTCTCTCCTATTCTAAAATCTGTACAAACTCTGGCATGGCTGTCAATCATTTCTTGCTTGATGTGAAAAACAAAACCCTATTTCAGCATTAGCAGTTAATGGTATTGAAATTGCTGAATAGCCAATTCAGTTCAATATTACCGGGAAAAAAAGGTAATTTGAGCAATCAGATGGATGAAATTCATTTTTTAAATGATAAAACCTTCTTCATGGTTACCATTTGCTTTAGTTACTATTTTTCATCATGTGTTTTCTAGCTTAGCGGCATTTGTCGTATTACTGGTAATGTAGTTATGTTTAATTTCTCCTATAAACCCTTGTAGAGGTCTGTGTATAATTCTGTTTCTGTCATTACAAATTCTGATTCATCAGTTTAGATTGTTGTTCTGAAGTCTTGGTTGCTAGGAACAGTGGTTTGCCTCCTTGCCAGGAATTGAGGATTTGTTTTCTTCCCAGAAGAAAAGCTTGTTATTTACTTGTTCGTAATACGTGCTTTGCCTGCATGATATTTGGATACATTTGTAGTTTAGGTGTTTTTCAAGTAAAAATCCTTCATGAATGAAGCAAGTGGATCAACACCAAGTGGGTAGAAATATTATAGCAAGGCAATAAATTTAACATTTAAAATTGAATAAAGGATGGATCCCTCTCTTATGACCTTATGTCAGAGGTTGGCCATCATCCTGCAAGCACTTAGGTTTCCACTCAGTCTTGCCACTGTTAGTTGTAATAGTTCCATGGGCCAGCAATATCACGGCCCATTCCTAGAGGTGGTGGAGAACTCCTTCCTTCCAATTTCATTTGAAATACCCGCTTTTGCACTAGAAAACTTTTCCCCATTTAGTATTATTCCTGTTCCATGGGGGGTGGGGGAATATAAATCTATGTTAATCTGTAATTAAGTTTAAGTGTTGGAAAGCGCATTTTGGAAGGTGACATCTGAAGATCACCTGAGCAATCTGGTGTCAAAAGGAGAGCTGACTGCACTGACTTGTTAAGCTAATGGGAGATGATGTGACAAAAGTCCTTTTTTGATTAGGGAAACCATGAAAGGAAGAAAACGTAGGGGCAGGGGGAACAGTTAAGGCTCAGGAAGATGCTCTCTTTTCCCTCAGTCATAACTCCCCTGACCCATGCTCTTAAATGAAAACATCAATGGTTGTATGATTTACCTGGATTGTGCTATAGTGTTGTGGTGAAAGAATAGCAAGAATGGTTCTTTCTGTGCTCCTGTCCTGAGGTCCTACTCTGAGAACAGGGCCTTTATAAGTAGGTAGGTAGGTTGTTTAGTTGGTTGGAAGGATGTAGCCCTGGGTTCCTTGGACCAGAGGCCAGAAAAGCTTTGTTGTGGCTTTGCTTCCCCCTTGTTGAGTGCAAGTAGAACGTTTTCCCCTCCTGGAAACTGAATTAAAGGAGCTCAGACTGCCTTTGGGCTTTTTGCCTCCTTATTCTACCATGAAGTTGGTTACCCTGTGACAAAGTGAGGAGTTCAGTCTCTGCTTTATGCACTGTCAGGATCCTGGCCTCAGCACGCATCCATTGCCACAAAGCTTCACTGCACCCTGACAAGTGCCAATTTACCCCAGTCTTAATTACAATTTTGCAGTCAATACCATTTTCATGTTATCTTTCTTCTGTTGCAGGAGTCCTGAGTTTGCTTCTGTTACCTTGATGAGCAGTCCTGTTCTTTTCCACCTTTATGGGAAGAAACAACTTATGTAAGTAAGGATGATGGGACTAGGTCAGAAACAAATTGAATTGAAGAGGGTAGTTGGACCTAGTGAGAATTATCCTAATGCATTTAAAATATAAATGTTATTCTATAAATGCTTTTTGTTCATGTGATTTGATTTAAAATCCGTCTTGTTTTACATTGGGTACAATTAAAAACCCAGTAATTACCATGTATTATATGCAACATAACTACTTAAAGTTTTGGAAACAGCTCTGTCAGGCTCAGCTGGTTGGTTGCTAATGTTTTAGAGAGCAGCCTGTATGAGTATACATTGAGAGAATCTGTGAGAGAGCCAAAAGGTCCAATGGAGTTTTAAAAGCAAAAGTTTGATGACTAATACCATGATAGATTTTGGAAATTTCTCTGTTAATCTCAGTGTCCTAACCAGAAAATGTTTTTGATTGTTTACATTCTGTTTCTTTCAAATTCCCTACCATAGATTCATAGATTTCTAGGTTGGAAAAGACCTTAGAGATCATCGAGTCCAACCATCCCTAATCCCCATTAAACCATATCCTCAAGTAGCTCATCCACCCTATTCTTAAACACATCCAGGGATGGGGACTCAACCACCTCCCTGGGCAGCTTATTCCAGTGGCTGACAATCCTTTCAGAGAAGAAATACTTCCTAACATCCAACCTGAATCTCCCCTGACTAAGCTTATACCCATTTCCTCTTGTTCTATCACCCATCACTAATGTAAAGAGCCCTTCCCCTACCTCCCCACCATCTTTTCTCAAGTATTTATAGGCCGTAATCAGGTCTCCCCTCAGCCTCCTCTTCTCCAGGCTAAACAGCCCCAACTCCCTCAGCCGCTCCTCATAAGTTTTATTTTCCAGCCCCTTGACCAGTTTAGTCGCCCTTCTTTGGACTCGCTCCAGGAGCTCAATATCTCTCTTAAAGCGAGGGGCCCAAAACTGGACACAATATTCCAGGTGCGGCCTCACCAGTGCCGAGTACAGGGGCAGGATCACTTCCCTGCTCCTGCTGGTCACACTATTCTTGATACACGCCAGTATCCCATTGGCCTTTTTGGCCACCTGGGCACACTGCTGGCTCATATCAAGCCGGTAGTCAACCAACACCCCCAGGTCCTTCTCCGCCAGGCAGCTCTCCAGCCACTCCTCCCCGAGCCTATAGCGATGCTTGGGGTTTTTATACCCCAAGTGAAGGACTCTGCACTTGGCCTTATTAAAGCTCATGCCATTGGCCTCAGCCCAGTGATCCAGTCTGTTCAAATCCCTCTGAAGAGCCTCCCTACCCTCGAGCAGATCGACACAGCCTCCCAGCTTGGTGTCGTCCGCAAATTTACTGAGGGTACATTCAATCCCCTCATTCAGGTCATTGATAAAGATGTTAAACAGAACTGGACCCAGCACTGAGCCCTGGGGAACCCCACTGGTGACCGGCCTCCAGCCGGATTTAGCCCCATTTACCACCACTCTTTGGGCCCGGCCATCCAGCCAGTTTTTAACCCAAAGGAGGGTGTACCTATCCAGGCCAGCAGTTACCAGTTTCTCCACCAGAACACTATGAGAAACTGTATCAAAGGCTTTACTGAGGTCCAGGAAAACTACATCCACAGCCCTTCCCTCGTCAACCAGGCGGGTCACCCTGTCATAGAAGGTGATCAGGTTTGATTGGCAAGACCTGCCTTTCATAAACCCATGTTGACTGGGCCTGATCACCCGGTTAACCTGTATGTGCTCATTAATAGCACTCAAGATAACCTGTTCCATGACTTTGCCCGTCACCGAGGTCAGACTGACAGGCCTGTAGTTCCCCAGATCCTCCTTCCGCCCTTTTTTGTAAATGGGGGTAACATCCGCCAGCCTCCAGTCCAGCGGAACTTCCCCAGTGAGCCAAGACTGCCCAAAGATAATGGAGAGGGGTTTGGCAATGACATCCGCCAGCTCTCTCAGGACTCTCGGGTGGATACCATCAGGCCCCATAGACTTGTGGGCATCCAGCCGAAGGAGCAGATCCTTGACCCGTTCCTCTTGGATCACAGGAGCTTCGATCTGCTCTCCCTCCCTGCACTCAGACACCGAAGGCCAGCTCACCTGGGAACTGCTGACCTTATTATTAAAGACTGAGGCAAAGAAGGCATTAAGGACCTCAGCCTTGTCTTCATCCCTAGTGACTAACGTACCCCCTGAGTCCAGTAGGGGCTGGAGGTGATCTTTAGCCCTCCTTTTGTTATTAATATATTTATAGAAAGACTTTTTGTTGTCCCTTATGGAGCTGGCTAGTCTAAGTTCCAATTGGGCTTTTGCCTCCCTGATTATCTCCCTACATGCCCTAACTTCCTCCCTGTATTGATTCCTGGATGCCTGCCCATTCTTCCAAGACTTGTAGACATCCCTTTTTCTTTTGAGATGTTCCCAAATCTCCTTTGTTATCCAAGCTGGTTTTCTACCCCGGCGGCTCGACTTCCGGCACACAGGGACAGCTCGCTCCTGTGCCTCCAGAATTTCCTTTTTGAATAGTAACCATCCCTCCTGCGCCCCCTTACCCTTGAGAGCTGTCTCCCATTGGACTTTGTTAACCAGACTTCTAAACAGCCCAAAGTCAGCTCTCCCAAAGTCCAGCTTGGCCGTTTTAGTGTTCCCCCACCTAACTTCCCCTAGAATTGAGAATTCTATTATCTCGTGGTCACTAAGCCCCAGGCGTCCTCCAACCTTCACATCTCCCACAAGACCTTCTCTGTTCACAAACAGCAGGTCTAGGGGAGCTCCTTCTCTAGTCGGTTCACTAACCAGTTGTGAGAGGAAGTTGTCCTCCACACTCTGCAGGAACCGCCTAGACTGTTTCCTGACTGCCATGTTATACTTCCAACAGACATCAGGCAGGTTAAAGTCACCCATAAGGACAAGGGCTAGTGAGCGCGAGACTTCCCCCAGTTGTTTAAAGAATAGCTCATCAGTCTCACTGTCCTGATAGGGTGGCCTGTAGCAGATACCCACTACAATATCCGCCTTCATAGGCCCCTCTTTGATTTTCACCCACAGACATTCTACTAGGTCATCCCCAACATTTAACTCTAAACAGTTTAGATCTTCCCTTACATACAGGGCAACCCCACCACCCCTTCTACCTCTCCTATCCCTCCTGAAGAGCTTGTATCCATCCATGGTAGCACTCCAGTTATACGAGTCATCCCACCATGTTTCAGTGATGGCAACTATGTCGTAGTTTCCCCGGATAGCAAGAGCTTCCAGTTCCTCTTGTTTATTGCCCATACTGCGTGTGTTCGTATAGAAGCACGTAAGTTGGGCTTTCGACCCCACAGCACCCCTAGGGGGGGAAGTTTTATTACCTGAGCTGTTATTTTTGGGATTCTCTTTAACCTCTAGGCAACTTGTGTGTTGCTCTTGACTACACATATCACCCCCTAGTATCACTGAGGCAGCAGGCCGAAGGCACCTGCCTACACCCCTTTCATCAGACAATGGAGGGCCGTCCTCGGCTGTTAATCCTCTAAGTCTGACAATACCCCCCACCCCCTTCACATCTAGTTTAAAGCCCTGTTGATGATCCCAGCTAGTTCTGTAGCGAGCAGCCTTTTCCCCCGTGGAGACAAACCCGCCCCGTCCCTAGATAGAAGATCTGGCATTAAGGTCAGCCCGTGGTTAAAGAAGCCTAGGTTGTTTTCCTCACACCACTTTTGTAGCCAATTATTTAAATCCTCGATCTTTGTTTTCCATCCTGTGTCATGTCCTAGAGTCGGTATGATAGAAGAGAATATTACTTGGGCCCCTGATCCCTTCAACATTCTTCCCAAAACCCTGAGATCTTTCTTAATAGTCCGGATGTTTCTTTTCCTAATGTCATCCATACCATGTTTTGTATTTGACTGGTTTAGCACTTGGCACAGCCTGTCCTACTCCGTTTTGGTTGTGATGTAGCAATTCGCATAGCACGTTTTCTTCCAGAGGTGTAAACAGCATTTCACTGTGTAAATTGGCAGAAAGGAGGACAGTTATTCCCATGGTATGCATATAGCCCATAAATGAATCCTTCTGGATGAAAGATGCTCTGTAAGTGTAAGATCATTATCAAGACTGTTATAAAAACTTGAATGCTGCTTGGAGAGTCTTAAATATACTTCTGACACTCTTTCCTTGCTGGTAGGGCTAGTTCTTCAGTGGTTTTCTTGCTTTTCTTTAATCCTAATATTTTGGGGTTTAATTTAAAGAGAATAAGCTGAGAATCCTGGCTCCTGCAGCTATTATTCAGCACAGGCTGGTCCCAGAGCCTTTCAGTAGGTGCTGTTAGCTGTTATAAAACTTTCACCAGTCAAAGCCACATGCAAAGAATATTCCACTATTTAAAGTACTTTACTTCTTAAGTCTGGCATATAATTCCTCAAGGGATGGAATGATATTTAGTCATCATGCCTAGTGAACAATGATACTAAATGTCCTCAGAGAGTACCAGTCACTGATGTCTCAAACTATGATGATCAACAGTAAGCCAAGTTCTGGCATATAGCTAAGTCTTATGGGAAGCGCTGGTGCTGCACGGGCACAGACACACACATACATAGACATCCTGCATGTTGTCCTTCTACTGACTTGTTTTGTTGTCTCCTGACTTCTATTTGCCCTCTTCTGCTATTTTTTTTTTTTTTAATTTTTGTTGCTGATTTTTTGTTGCTTCCTGCCTCATAACCAAGTCTGCTGGAAACTCATTCCTTCCTGGCAACTGGAATCAAACCAAAGGAGGGGCTTCACCTCAGACTCAAACTGCCTGCCTCAAGGGCTGGAAACTCTGGGTGGTTGCAGTGACATCCCTTTGGTGTAAGAGACAGCAGGCTTGCTGCTGCTCCTGTCCATGCAAGTCGCAGCCCCTGTGTCCTCCAAATAGCCTGATACGCTTGCTGACCTTGGAAGGGAAGGGGCTCTATAGGCCAGAGGTGTGCTTTCTCCCCTTCTCATCTCCGCCAGCTCAGGTCTTGTAGTTTCAGCAAAACCCACTGATCTCAATAAATGAAATGGTCTTCAGGTACGTTCCTGTTATGTCATCGATGGTTTCTGCTTCCACTGTTTTCTTCCAAATTTTTGTTCAGAACTGTAGCTGGAGGCAAAACCTGACAGTCAGATAATTGTGGATATTTTGGGCTTAACACTGCCATGTTTTTTCTGCTTTTCTTTCAAGTGTTATTCATTATACAGTCCTTTGTACTTCACAGTTCTTTCCTTTGAAGTCCTATATGTGATTTACTCAGATTAATGTAATTGGCGTGAGCCTACTCTGGCTGAACAGGTAGAAAGTTGATACTACAGTTTTACAGATAGTGACAGAACAGCATAGTTGCACAGCCTGCAGCATGAACCAGCTTGTAGTCATGTGCTTTTAAGTGTAGTGCTAATAGCAGTGTCTCTATGATCTTTTAGGAAAGAGATGTCATGTTTAACTTGGCTGTTGTGTTTATCTTGTGTAGGCTCAATTCCAAATAGCAAAATTTAGTGTCTTCAATGGTTTTGTCGTGTTTGTAATTGTCACAGATCTCAGTGTTCTCTCTTGTCTTATAGTTCTTAAGTAAGATGCTTCTATTATGTATTTCATACCCCAAGAAGGGATTGCGTGTCCAAAAGCTTATTCAAGTTTTTCAGAAAGCTATACCTATTGGTCGAAAAAAAGAAGTTACATTGACCTACAAGCTTTGTCTTGTCCTTAGCTGTAGAATTCTTTATATATTCGGTGTTCCTTGAATGCTGAACAAGGAGTTTCAAACCGGGCCATAAAATTTTTAATTAAATGCGCAACAATGAAAGACGTGTTAGTGGTCGGAACCTGGCAGCTGGTTTTAAGTTTCAGCCTTAAGTTTTGTTGAGAGGAAAAGGTAGGGCAGTTTTTCTGGTGATAAAGAGGACATCTTTTTATCCAGTCTAGTCTCCAGTTACAGTAATTTTGGACCTTTCACAATTAGTAAAGTTGGGGGAAAAAAGGAACGATAAGAAAAACAAAATATAAAATAAATAGCATTTTTGCTGCTGCAGACTGTAAACTGGTGATGGATGAACCGTCAGGGATTTAAAATTCAGTCCAAATGAACGTCCGACACTTCAGTTTGTTATCAGATACATATATGAACCACTCAAATCTAGGGAGATATCTTACATAGGTTTACCATCCTTTGCTGTTAAACTGAAATAGTGTGAGGACAACTTTCTTCATTACATCTCACAATTTTTTGTATCAGAAGAGAAATGGGAAGTAAACTATCTGAACTTTGAGAGGTTTCTTTAACACACTGGGCTGCATTTCAGTTTAGAGAGACTTGAGAAAAGATAGAGATTTCCTGTTTATTCAAGTTCTTTTGTCCTTTCCCACTAAATACATTGGCTTGGACAAAAATCCAGAATTTAAATACCTGGCTGTGTTTATATGTTCATGTATATAGGTGCTTCTGTCAAATACACATTATTTATGCAAACATGTATGTTGTAAAAGAATGCTCAGAGACACAATAACAAACATTTCCAGTATACTTTTATTTCCACTTGTGCAAAAGATCAGCCAAATGTTAACATTACAACCATTTTGCAGCTATTTGCAGAACATGAATTATTTCTTCTCACTTCAATGTGTCATCGTAATTAATTCACTTTGGAGAATAACATTCCATTTTTAAGTTAACTACTTCCATTTAATTCTGAGTCCTTGTTAGAATGTAGCTTAAACAATGACCGCATCTTGTGAAAATATACAAGAAAATAAAATCTGCTGCACTATATTGGCAAACACCAGGGCTAATGAATGGTTGTCAGTATCAAAACAGATGTCTGTTTACAGTTAAAAATATATTCTTCACCAGTGTAAGCGTGCTCCTAAATTAATTTAATTCTTGTTTGCAGTGTGTGGCTCAAATTGCTTTGCTATGATAATGCATGATGGGAACGTTGTTAGATTGAAAGGTTTCTGTTCCCCTTAAGAAGTCTGACTTAAATATCACATCTAAGTTGGCTTGTGGAATCCATAAGGACAATTTGATTTGATGAGGATTATCATGTCAGTAGGAGAAAACTTTCATGATTTGCTGAATATAATCATCTACTTAGGAGTATTACAGTTTAGAATGCTGGAGGGTCTTGCTGAAGTGGAAAATGAATGTTTAAGGGAAAGAACACAAATAGTCATATCATACAATCAAGTGAAATAAAATGGAAACTATTTCAGTCCTCTCCACTGCGTATGTCATATTCTTAGCAATATTCAGCCTGTAGATCTTGCATCTTCTTACATCTACCTCACTTCCTAGTGTTAACAACATAGGTGCCAATCTTCAAAACCATGAATGAACTCCATGCAAGGCCCATAGGCCTTGTCCGTAGGCCACTCTTCCATTAGTCTCTCCTCACTGAAGAGGCATTAAATTCAGTTCCGTCTTCATCTTAGGATAAAAAGTTCCTTTAAACCTTTTTTGGTTATCCAGGTCAGTATTAGCAAAGTTCATTTTCTAATGAAGAGATTTATTTTTTTTCAGCCAAGATGTTCAGTGTAGTGTCTGTGGTCTGCAGGTCAGGACTGAGCCAACAATGTAGATTCTAGATGATTCTTCTGAATTTATAGAATTTTTTGACCTTCTGACAGTGTCTCTAGCCTGTCAGGTTTCATAGCTGCATGTTCGCTTTCAGGCAGATGCATGCATTAGACATTTTGACTACATTTTTTTACAATGGTGGCATTAATACTTGAATAACCTCATCACGATGTACATTCTCTTTTCTCCTTCACTTTTTCTCCAAAGCAGACAGCATTTAAAAAGATTAATTGATTTTTGAGAATGAGCCAGCAAATTACATGTTGTGTTTTATCTTTATCATACGCAGAGAATGTGTTACAGTGTGTCAGTAATTCGTGATGACATATAAATTGGATTGAATCCAGCACAGATCACAGAGTGTTGAACAATGCTCGTTGTTCAATTTAGATTTATGGACCTCAAGAAGAATTACAAAGAAATCTGTAG
The DNA here is from genome assembly GCF_009769465.1 of Tauraco erythrolophus. Taxonomy (NCBI): domain Eukaryota; kingdom Metazoa; phylum Chordata; class Aves; order Musophagiformes; family Musophagidae; genus Tauraco; species Tauraco erythrolophus. The sequence goes on along the minus strand of NC_141466.1, from coordinate 86,673,898 downwards.
GTATTATTGAGGCTTTTGCTGTTTTGTCAGGATAATCCCGAAGTATTGCACATGCTTAAACAATTAAAGAGGTTAAAAATAGTGCGCAAGCTCAACGGCACTTAATGTAAACATTCTTTCACCCCTTGCACTGTACTGGATTGCTGTATTTTCCTTACTGGAACGTGCAATCTTTAATTTTGTAGCCGAAGTTTTAGATGTATCTTACTGCTTGTTGTAGGTATTGACTTCTTATCGTAGAAGATTCTCAGGAAGATGCTGAACCCAAACACATGCAATAAAATCCATGGCAGGAAGTTTTTCCAAATGGTTTTCAGTCTCCACAAAGTAGCTTTTCCTGAACTACTTACCACTTCAAAACTATGGCTTCGGGTTTTTTTTTTTATCCTTTGGTCTTAGTTTCTAGCAAGTGTGATGCACTGATTATCTTGTGGGAGCCACTGACCTCTGACATCTTATTCCTTTGATGCTTCTTGTATTCGGTTGCTTCTCCACTACATCTCCCAGCCAACAGCAGAAGAAAGGCAAGGGAGAGGATACAAGTGGAGAGAACTTCCTGTCCTTAGAAATGAACAAAGCCATGAATTAACATTTATTCCACAATTACAGTTTATGGTGCACTGGATGTATGTGGAATCCCAGAAGAATTGTGGTGTGTGAAAAGCTGGTTTCTCTTACTTCTTTCTGTCTTTGCAGCGATGTGCTCTAAAATGAAAACAACCACGCAAACTGTTTTTGGTGTCAGATTTCCTTTTTCGCCTTTTTTCTGCTCCTTAATCTTCTGCTAGGGTAGGTCTTCAGGAGTTCTGCTCTATAAAAACACTTAAACGCTTGTGTTCCTGTAATTTTTCTTCCTTTCACATAGAGTCAGATTAAAAATGGCTTCCTTCTCATATGCCTGGTGACAGCCTATGCACTTTACAGCCTCACTAAAGCCAAAAATAAGAGGCAGAATGAGGCCTCTGGAGTGCGACTGAGCAGAAAGTTATATCTTTCTGGTAAGGTAAAGAAATTAATATCTCACTATTCTGACTGGATGGCAGAACGTCCTCTTTTATTCTCTACCTTTTATTAGTGTAGAATTGGAAGAACCTCTCTTCTGTATATTTTGTCCCGTGAGATGGAGGGACACATTGAGGCAGAGAGAGGACCGATGAGTTTGTATCCTAACTTCTGTCATCTCTGCTTGCCATTACCAATCTGACACAATGGGCACTTATGGTCATGCAGTAGGGCACGTGAACTGTTGTGCTTCCTCCTGCTCTGCATCGAAGCTGCACCAGTGTATGAATATGTTGAACAAGAACACGTACTGGAGTGCACAGGAAAACTGGAAAGCAACGAGTCACCAGGAACTGCAGTTGAGCAACGAGTCACCAGGAACTGAGTTGCTAACAAAATGTCTAGAACTGTCTAGAAAAAAGAGCGCTGTCCTTGACACTGGAGAAGAATTATTCAAGAGGCAGGTAAGGGAAATAATTATCTGGAGAAAACCAGTCTTTGGAAAAATAATCTGCTTGAAACAGTCAAATTGAGGGGAATGCAAATCAGTGAAACCTTTTGTTAAGGATAATCAGTCTATTTCAATCTACTCCTCCAGTCTTCATGTGTCACAGAACATAGTTTGAAAAAGAGAACTGGTGGCAAGATACGCTTAAAATAATGGCAGACAGACAATAAATTCTATATACTTGTTTGTATTTTCCTATCATAAAAATACACAGATTGTAGAAGACCAACTTTGACTTTCCTGTGGAACTTTCTGCTAAGAGGATTTGCTAAGTGTATGTTAAAACAAGCAAATAAACAAAACCCAACAAAACCAAAACCACAACAGAAATAGTAACATCCTCTTTTTTATAAGCTCATGTGATTTTGAAAAGTCTATGCTTACAGAAAATTTATTTCGGGACATAGTCCATACTAAAGATGACAGTTGTTTTTCTCCCCTTAATTCTTTCCTAGATATCTTAAGGTCTTAGTAAATACCAGAGAGTGCATAGCTCCAAAACTTACACTCTTTATAATTAACATCAGCTACGAATTTTGTATGCTTATTGCAGGTTGTAGCCACCAAACATCACTTTTGGCAGTGTCCTCAGTCAAAGAAAGAACTGTGAGGCTAGAGTTGTTCCTTTAAAAATTCAAACAAGCTATGACGAGTGAATGGAGGAGCAGCCTTCTGTATTGTGTTTGATATCTTAGTGGAACTGTGGCATGTCTATATCAATAGAAACACTGATTTCCTCTATGCTTCTGGGCATCTTTTGTACAGGAAAGATATAAGTCTTGCTTGCAGTTTTTTGAGGCTAAGAAAGTGCTAATGCCTCATCTAGAGGATCAGTTTGTGTCTGTAGCATGAAGAAAATACAAGGCCATTGTATGGAAGTTTCCAGATGATAAAAAATGGTGGAATGAAAAAAGTGAGCAAGGTAGGTCATTTAAGAAGAGCAGCCAGTATTGCATTATGAATGCAATACTATGTGCATTTGCACGTGACAAATGAAAGGCTGCATGTTTTGGAAGCAAAAAGATGTAGATCTCACACAGTGGAGGCTGTGTCTTGAGAAACAAGGCTTCAGAAAAGACAGGGAAGAGCCAGGGGTTGAGGGGTAATTGAACATATACTCCTGGCTTTACACTAAGGCTGAGTAGCTAGCACATTCCTTGGCAGTGTAGCAGAGGAGATCCAGAGCAGGGATAGAGAAGCACGTTCTGCCATTGTGCAGCATTAATGCGCCTGTTACGGAGCTTCCTTGTCTTGTGCTGGTGTTAATATACTTAGGAAGGGAGACATAAGAGAACAGCAATGTAGAAAACTCATTACATCTCCCAGAATAAAAGGTAGACTCTCAAATTCACTTATTCAGGTGACTTGAGGTGGCTTAATCACTTGTAATACACACAGGAAGATTTGTAGTAGGGCAGTTTTAATAAGCTCTAATAGGGCAATTGGACCAACTGATATTGGAAATAGAGTGCCAGATTTTTTAATGGGGTGGTAATTAGCTCTTGAGACATAGCAGTCTTGATGGATTTTCCATCACTTCCAAGACCTTAAATCCGATTGTGCACTTCTCCATACAATTGGTTTCGACCGCAGCTTATTAAAGTGACTTGGGAATTGCTGGGTGAGGGTGTCTGCTCTGGCTAGATGAGTGTTTTCTGTTTTAAACTTCCTTGTAGTTGATGTACAGTCCTGGTCTATAGAAAGTTCCAAGGTTCAATTTTACTGAAAGTACAAACCACCTTTAAAATTGCACATCACTGGAACCTGTGTTGTCAGGAACACAAATGCACTTCCTCATTGTGTTTTTTTTCTCAGGCAGTGCTAGTTTTTTCAGTGTGGTCTCTGCTTATCCTGATCACCTATGTACTCAGTGGATCTCCAGAGAGACCTGGCAGATCGCTATGTTCTTGCTGCTATTTGTCAGCAGCACTTGACCATGTGAGAGTGATTCCCTGCACTATTACACCACTTAGCACTACTGGAGAGTCCTGTGAGTTCCACTGAATGCTGCCATGGTACTTTTGGTGTGACAGAATGGGAAATCAAATCCAGACCTCTTCAACTGTATGTACAACTCTGAAAGGATTAAATGCTGCTAATTCAGGAGAGGTTTTTCAGCTCCATCTTCCATAACTGTAGATTTCATTCCACTTCTGTTTGGTGTAACTGTATTTTTTTCAAAGCTGGCTATAACAAACTGAAGGCAAGTGCTGCAGTTTCTTCAGCACACATAATTTGCACTGGTGAGGGGAAGTCATGTATTACCTCTCATCCCAAAAGAAATGGAGGTCTGTGAGACATGTTCTGCTCTGCGATATCTTTGTTACTTGCATGGAATTGTACTGGTGCGAGAGTACAACATATCCTGTGGTGTCCTTCCTATGGATAGGCTTGTGCGTGATAGGAGTGACGTGTCTGATGTCTCAACAGTCCAAGAGGGAGCTCCAGGAAAATCAAAATCCTGTTTAATTTTGCAAGAGGGAATGTGTGTCAGCGTGCCTTCAGTTTTCTCTCCTCCCCGCTCCATTATTTTACTTGTACTCTCTGCAGATCTGCTTCAGTCCTGCTGGTTGTGCTGAAGAGATGCCATCCACAAGAAAACCTCCTATCAATTTACTGGGCACAGAGGAAGTTCTGGTAGGATCCAGAAGCAGTCTGAACCTGACATTGCTGAACTGGTCATTTAAAGATACCAAACCATCTGTTATTGTAACAGTTTAGTTGCATCTGTTCCATCTCACAGAAAAATATCTGCGAAGGGAATGATTTTATTAGCTGTAATTTTAGCTAACCACTTTACTCCCTGTCAGGGTAATCTCTCCTGCTCTTATGAGTGACTGTAGTAGCATAAATCTTTTAATATTGTGGTTTCTGGGCTAACGTGCTGGTGGTTCATCACAGCAAGGTTTTTGTTTGTTTGTTATAAAACCAGTGTTTTTTTGGTCAGTTTGGTTTGGAGGACATTGTTTGTGGAAAAGTCTCCAACACAGGGAAATGCATTAGTTCTCAAAGCTGTGTAAGGTAGCTTCCTCAAGCTGCCCAGAATCACACAAGAGAGTGGTGCAGTAAAAAAAAAAAAAAAAAAGAGGTCACCTTTTCCCTTTGAACATTTTGAATGAGCAGGTTCAGAGAAAGGGTCTCAGAGAGACTCTTGCCTTTCTTCTTAATTCAGTCCTGTTCAGCGTTGTGTTCAGTTCACTTTTTAATCGTGTTTCAAGACTGAAGTAATCATGCAGGAGAGGAGAATATCATCCATTCACCTTCATGGGTGTAGTGATATATGCTGTAGTTTCTAAGTTACCTGCATCTCTGACTTCCCAATGGTCCCAGCTGCAACCTAAGGAGGATGTCTCCCTTGCTGGATAGTCCTACTGTTTTCTCGCCACTGTGCAATCCCAGGCTGAGCCTGTCTGCAGTTCTCAGAGGATGCATCTCTACAATTGCAATGGAGTATGGCATGGAGATGCCAAAGCTATACATGACCTGAGTTGGCATTATCTGCTCTGTGCTTGTTCATGTGCAGATTATAGCTCTGGAAGGGAGAAACAGCACAATCTTTGTATAGCAACAAGGCTCTAAGTTGCAGAAAGGTGTCTTGCAGTGCTGACATGCTTCCACTGCATCCACCATCACATACAGAGCATGTGAGGTCTCTGCTCTCTCTCCAGCATCTCTGTCCTCTGTGACCAGCATGCATTGTGGACGTGTGCCCTGACTACTGTGAGAGGTCTGATTTTGTCGTAGAAACTACAAGTTAAAGCAACAGTATTGCTCATGACCTGTCAGGACTCGTAAGCCAAATCATTAGCTCTTCAGAACAAAAATGTTTAGGAGTAACCCTCTGTTCTTTTAAGCATCCACAGCTCAACAGTTAGTCCGCTGTCTTTAAAGGCCAACACCACAGAGCACTGTGCACAGCCAGCTCTGCTTGGTTGTAAGTTCATTCCTGTTAATAGAGACTTCACTGTCCTCAAACCAGTAGGTGTTATAGACAGAGGCCTATGAATCTAGTCAAAATATTCCACGCTTTTTCTTATGAGGTGAGGATGTGGAACTTCAAAAGACTTGTTATCTTCCCTGTTTTGGTATAAAGGATTTTCATTAACTGGTTCTCACTGTCTTAAGTCTGTGAAAGAAGTGGATTCTTATCTTGCTTTACTAGCTCTGTAGACAAAAAGTCCTTGGCTATATGTACAGCTGTCAGAAGGTTCATACAATACTTCTTGAGTTTTCGACAATTCTGGGGCATCTGTCACACTGTCACACAGTAAATGTTGATTTACTGTATTGTACTATGGAGAGTTTCTGCCAATGCATTCAATACTAGCTATTTAGGCTTCAATTTTTATTACACTATCAAGCTTTTGAAGAATAGGATGATGCAGACTACAAAGAAATTGTTCTTGCCCCTTCAGCTAGGGAAGGAACTGTTTAAGTAAAAGCAAAGCTAGTGCTTGTAGAGAGCAAGGAAAAAGTCAGCCAAATGACAGAAATTGCAAGTCCTGTTCAGTTAATTGAGAAATAACAATTTGGTCTTGCTGTAAAAGTCTAGTGTTTTTGGATAGGGGGTAGGCATGGGCGGGAGGGTGTTTTGTTTTTTGACTCCATGAGCTGGTTTGCCAGTTTTGGTCCTTGCTATCTCAGCACCTACAAAACACAACCACAAATCCCACTGATGGTGTGGCTCTAGAAAACCTACAGTGAGTTTTCTCATTCAAGAACACAAATGCTGTGTCATGCTGTTTTATCAGAATGAATTTTTGAAAACATTTCTGGTGCTGCATACCTTTACCAGATACTTGCTCCCTTCCTCTTCATTCAGGAGAGGGCTTTTCTCTCACCCTCCCTCAACCTCTCGAGAATGGGGAAGAGAATTAAAGGAGAAAAAGGAAGGAGACTCGTGGGTTGAGATAAGAACAATTTAATAATAATATAATAAAATTAAAAGTAATAGCAATAAAATAATAATAATCTATGAATGGATATATGTAATGATAATCATATATACAAACCAGTGTTGCACAGTGTAAATGCTCACTACCCAGTGACAAAAGTCTGTCCCATCCCAGCAAGCGATCCCGAAACAGATGAGTCCCAAAACTCAATCCCAGATGAGTGAGAGGCCCCAAAAGAGAGTGAGAGAGAGAGAGAACTCCAACAGACCAAGAGTCTGAGCAGAGATCAAGAAAGTCCCCCCTCAGAAGAGAGAGAGATCCCAACCTCCTGGTCAACCCTCATCTGTATAACAGGCACGACGCTGCATGGTATGGAATACTCGATTGGCCAATTTGGCCCTCAGTCCTAAGTCTAAGTTCAAATCACAAGGGGAGTTGTGAGCCCTTTGTCCCGGCCATGCTCCCCCCTATCCTGTTGTGCTCCTCCACACTGGCAAAACATGGGAAGCTGAAAGGTCCTTGATGTCTCAGCACCAGCTGAGGGGAGTCTGGGATAATAGCATAACCATGTGCCCCCCCTTTCTGCTAGTTCTGCTAGCAGGTTGTCTCCAGCCTTCAAGCAGAGATCAGGAGACCCAGAAAGAGTGTTTATGTGGAACCCCCAGCTATGTTTTCTCAGTGGCACAGTGTGATGGTCCAGTGGCCATAAACTGAGGTCTGATTCCAAAAGGAGCTCCTTGGATTTGTTTCTTGTGATTGAACTGCAATTGCAGTTCAGACTTTCCCATGATTGGAGCACTAAGGATGTCTCTGCTTTCCTATATGCCTTCCTTGGTGTCCATTAACACCTCCCTTCCCTCAGTTATCACACTCCTGGTGGTCTTCCTCCCTTACCCAGTGGCCTGCTTTGTTTTGTTTATCAGCATCTCTGACAAATTTTGTTTAAATTGTCTGAGGCATTCAAAAAATATGTGGGGGACAGACAGATACACATAGAAAGCCTGACTCAAAATGTAAACTAGATGGCTCTTGGAACTGGCAGTGGGTAGTGCAGACTTCCCGTGTGTCAACAGTTAAAAACTAAAACAAAGAACAAAGATAGGAAAATAACCATAAAACGTTTCTTCAGAAGAGTGCGGTTTAGTGGTAGGCAGTACTTTCAGCACACAATGATTGAGACCAATGTATTTTTCTGCCCAATTTTTCTTGCCGCTGTTTGATGTGTTATCTCTCTGGGACAGCACCATACTCCTATTTCAGCTCACAGCATCGACATAATGGAGCTCCTCCCAGAGGTGCTGCTCTCTAGAGCAAGTTGTGTGGTGGTGTGCAGTGTTCGCCTTCCTTGGTTTTAACAACCTTCATTACATCTCTGTTCTGGACTTCTTCTGCAGCCATTTCAAATTTCCACAAGGATAAATCAAGGGTATTTGAATAATGGGTATTTGGTGTGGCTTCTCGCAGGAAGTGATGGCTGCCCTCAGTATCTGAAGAGGGACATAAAAAAAGCCCAAACCACTGGCAGGACAATAGGTGCGGTTTGGATTTTGATTTATTATACAAATAATGCCGTTTAGTGCTAGATGGGAAACAATTTGGAAGTGTTAGCTCAAATGCCCAAACTACCAAAAGTTCCTCCACAGCCTGGCACCCTTATAGACAGTTGCTCCATTCAGTCTCTCTGCTTAGGAATAGAAGCACTTCCCAGGGATATTACCATTAAACAGGGGTGTGGAGGCTGTTCATATTGTACCTGTTGAGTAAGAAGGGACTGTCAGCTTCCTTAAACTGTCACACAATTAACTTCTTTTTTAATGGAAAGAAAATAATTCAGTGAACTTTGTAGTTTGATTACTCCTCAAAATCAGTGGCATGTTTGGTATCTATAAACAATTTCTTGCAACAATCCAGCAAATAATCATGTTAGAAAAATGCTATTAATAATAACATCCCCTTATTAGCATAACCTAGAGGAAGAAAAATGTTAATGCTTTTTCTCTATGAGTTGACTCAGGAAACTGTTTTCCGATGGTGCATCTGAGGAAAACAAGCTTAGATATTACCTAAACAATTCTTTTCACAGATTGTAGTGGTGCTGGAAATATGCTTACTTTATTTTCTGTAGTTCTGGTCTACCAGCCTAATGTACCGTAAACTGTTGCCCTGATGACTGTCAGCAGTTCTGCTGCAAATATAATACTCAATTTGTGAGAGTTCTTACTGAAAGTTTATTTGCAGTTTAGTACCAAAGGATCAACTTCAAGCATTTAGTATTAAAAATCCCCTTTGTTTCTTAATGTCATACAGGAATAAAAGCCAATATTTATTTTCCTCCAACTTAATTTTGGTATAGGAATATTATTTCAGAATGTGTCCCGTTCATGGTACTATTTTCTTCTAGTTATCTTCGGTGCTTCTGGAGGTGAGTGCTCTGCTTTGGGCTGAGTGTGCTGAACAATTCCTTAAGGCCAGCAAGTTCTATTACTTCACACAGAAATTCCTAATCACCTTGAAATGACAATAAATATCAGCTCATAAATTAATTATTTGCATCTGCCTTCTAATATTGGAGTCAGCTTGGAAGAAGTCACCTGTGGGATATTTTTTATTCTTTTTTTTTGTACGTGGCAAATACAGATAGATAATCCAAGATGCTTCAAAGAACTGGTCAGGGAATTGCTTATTTTCCTCATGAAAAGATTTTGATAAATGAAAATGCTCGATTTTCATGAAAATCAAACAACCCTAAAAGGTCACAAGTCCCAAAACTATGTAGAGATTTTCTTTAAGGGGAAAAAACAGATCTTTTAATTAAAAGTGCTGTATTTTTACCTTTTAAAAATGCAGTTTCTTTAATTCTGTTTTGTTTTCATGGTGAGTTCAAGCAATTTCAGTTTCTCATTTCTTGAAGTTTGTTTGTTGAGGTATGTTTTACAAGATTATAGCACTGAAGCATGACTTTTTAAAAACATTTTTTAAATACTGAAGGCAATTTGACCAAATCTTGCAAGTAAAAAGACTCTGTCCTTTGTCAGAGACTAAATGTGGATATTTTTAGACCGGGAGGAAAATGTTTTGGAAATATATAAACTTCAGTATTTCTAAGACAGCTAAACCAGATACTGTCTGGTTTGCTGACTGCGAATTTCCAAAGCAGTACAATAAATTGGAAGATTTAGTTATGCTATGTGGTATCTCTGTCAGAGTATTTTATTCCTACACCATCAACCCCTTCCCCAAGTTTTTAAAAAAGCAAGAATGTGATGTGTTCTATGAGAACTCACCCAAAAAGTTATATGCCAAAAAATACGCAAATATATCTAAAAGGCCTGAGGACATATGATGGTGAGTATAGTATGTTAAGATGTTTCTCTACCTTTGCCTACAAAAGTTGAATTGCTTGGTCAAAGTGGATAGAGGGAGAGTTCAGCAAACTGTAAAATGGGATTAATATACTCAGTATGTTAACACACTATGGAGGCTACTTGGAAGGACGGCTGTCAAGCCTACAGGAATAAGTGAAAACTATCAAAGTGGGTACATTGAAGGCTTATGCTTTCCTCTGGCTAAAGGGAGATACCCTTCTGATAAAGATGGAGTAGGTTCAGCGTGGTGAGGAATGCGCTAGGCCGGGTACACACTAAACTTGTGTTTTTCAAACTATGAGGCTCAAGGAGAGGCAATCTTGAACAGTTGGTTGAATCTACTTTTTAAAAACAGTTTTTCACCACTAGTAAATATTTCTGTGAAGCATGCGTTTATTTGCTTTTGCTGCCAGCAGCTGCTCGTGCTGGAGAGCAGGGGAGTCAGTGTTTAGACTTGTAGCCAGTATTTGCAGATGCTTTTCACTCCCTCAGTCTGGTGGGGCTTAACTGCTGCTCCCAATGGAGAAGTGCTGATCAATGTGGCAGTAGCATCGCTACTGATAGCATTGCTGCTGATAGCCGTGAAAGCATAGTTTGCATGGTCTCAGATGAAGTTTGAAAGAAGGGAAGGATGATCACGTGAAGATGAATGGGCCCAAATAGGGAGGCACGCCTGCAAAAAAATTGAGATACATTGGCTTTACTGTAACTAAATCTAGGAGAACTGGTTCCTGGAATCCTATTATAAGGCGTGGTATCCTGCATCTTTGTCCTACTCTGCAGGCTGTTCTGCAGGAAAAACTTAAAAAATAAATAGGGTGTACTATATATACTCAATAAAAGCAGCCAGTTTATTTAGCTCTTTCAGAATGGGGCTCAGTACAGGGTATGATACACTGGAAGGAGTGGGACAGTGGGTTTTTGGTGTCTTTCATCGTAGCCTAAGTGGGATGGACACATCAGAACAGTTTGACCTCTGAAGAGTTTCATTCTTTCAAGTCCGTTGATACTAATGAGGCTCCCAGGCAGAATGATCTGCCCTTTTCTGTCATATCTCCACTTTCTTTATCCATTCCTGGCTCCCTACCTCTTTGTTGCTCACACCAAAAGCTCATTTACTTGTTTTCTTGCTGGCTGTAGCTGCTGGGGTTCAATTCCTTTCTGTGCATTTTCTTCAAAAGCCTTGAAATGTCACATAGCTATATGTCCTGCTGAGATGCTCTTGTCTTATTAATGTAACAATGGGTGTTTTTTAATGAGAAAACATGAAAGTACCATGAGCCTTCCTCTGTGCCTCCCCAGACTGATCATGAGAAATTGATGAATTGTGTGAAGTCTGCAAGGACTCGGGAATTCATTTTAAGTGTGTTTGGGCAAATATGCACAAATAGGAGTTTGTTCTTTAGGAAATGGTTTGAAATTGGCTTTCCCAAATAGCATACTTTGACTAGGGCACAGGGCTCTGAGGCTGAACAAAATCTGACACAGTATCCCCAGAATAATATGACTAATTAATTGCCCTAACATGATAAAGGCAACTTCTGTCATGGACTTGGGAACAGAGGCTTACATTAACTGTTCTCACTGACTTTCATCTCTGGAGTTAACAATTCGGGACTCATATATATTCTCTGGTAAGAGCCGTCAGATGCTTGGGAGATGAGTGCCTGCTCTTGATCTCTCAAGGAAGTGATGCACATAGCTCCAGCAATGAAGACCAGGTTCCTCATCTCAGGGCTAGGCTTTTAACTCTGGTGGCGTGTGTGATCGTTCCTTGATTATAGGCTGAGGGAGCAGTCATCCCAACAGTGCTTTTGAAAATCTGGTTGGTGTTTGCTTGTGAATTTGAGAGCCTCCCTTTCGACTCTCCTATGTCAAACTCTTGTTCTAAGTTGATATTTGCTTTGGCTCCTCTTTTTGTTCAACAGCGCTCATTGTGTCAGAGAGGAGAAGGCAGGAAAGAAAAGAAGGTACCAACAGGGTAGGCAGCTGTCTAATTAAGAGGACTCATATTTTCTCTGCAGTGTGTTTTAAGCAGGTCTGGAGAGACCTGTCTGTGTCTGCAATTACCCTGTGCGAGGCAGGCCCATTGCAGCTTGCTGAAGTAATAGTTTTCTGCCTTCCTTAGTGGAGACTTTCTTCTCTTGGTTCTTTCTAACCACCATGCTTGGTTTGTGCGTGACATTGAGTGAAGGGATGTGTGGGAACTACGGCTGGTCCGCGGATCCCAGGACAGAAGATGAAGAAACTGGCCTTGAAGAAATTGCTGTGTACCCCTGCAGATATGAAAACTCCCTGAACAGAAGTGGAAAACAACTTGCAGGTGCCTGGGAGAGCCAGGGAACCGTAAGATAAAGAGGAACTGTATGATAAGAGACTGGACTGTGTTTTTGCACTAATTGTGTGATGTAATGAATTTGGCTTAAGTTATGTAGAGTGCGTGATCACCAATCATGTATTAGGCTAAGGCGCGTGAACAGCTGTAGCTAACCAACCACCTAATTGCTTATGTCGCGTGCACTGCTAGAATTAGTATAAAGGTGTGCTGGAACTTGCAAGGGGGGATTAATTAATTATATAATAAATCAACACTGCTTGAACCTGTGTATGTCGTGTCCGTCTCAACAGCGACATACAGCAACAGGGATGTAGTCGGTGTCAGTAGGAATTACAGCATTTCTAGGACCAGGGCAAAATACCCAGGACTACAGATTTCAACAGCCTCAGCTTTGAGTTAGAAACAGGGTTGTTGCTATGACAATGGGTTTTTGTTTGTTTTCTGAGTGTCTTTGAAAGCATATCAAGCTGGAGAGGTGATATCTCTAATTATTTGTGTCTACACTACTTACAGGAGAAACTGAGGCACAGATTCTGGATCTCAGGGGTCCTAGAACGATCACACTGGATTATATGATAAGGTGGGGACATGTGCTAGGCTGCAGCTGGGAGCATGCCTTTTTCTGCTGTATGCCTTTCTTGAGCAGTGTCCCCTGCCAAGATATCTCCCGTCCTGCAATGCAGCGGCCTGGTGTCTCTGCTGCTCCAGGATCCCCCTTGCCAGATGAAGCCATTCAGCACAGCTGTTGCCCTTGAAGCTGTCTGGTTGCACTGTGGGGGTCTCTGAGCAAGATGTGACTCTGTGCTGCAAGCACATGAGAGGCTGCGCTCTCAGCAGAGTAAGTCCTGTGCTCAGTACCTGAGATTTGCTGGTATCTGCATTATATTGTCAACTTTTTAGCTGAGAGTCATCTGCCAGCGTGAAACTGGAAAGCATAGAGCAGAGTCCATCCTGTATCACCTACAGGCAATTCTATGTAAGAAAATGCAAAGAACTTCCCAGGGTCAGAAGAAAGGTTCACCTAATTACTGTCCTGTGCCAGTGATAGCCACATGGGGAAGCCTGGAGAGGAGTGTAAGAATGGAGCAAGCCTGTAGCCATCCCTCCTCAGAAAACTCTCCCAAGTTCTAGGGACTCACTAAAACAGCAACAGTATCTTAGTATTCAAGAGTCCTTAACAGATTTTTCAATGTGGATTTGCCCTTTTTTGAACATACATACATTTTTACATGTATTCCTGTGCTATGATGCTTTGCAGCCTAACCATGTATTGTATCATCCAGAATCTCTCGTTTGCTTTTAACTTCTTGCCACCTGCTAATTTCGTTTAATGTCCACAGCTGTAAGTGGGAATTATACTTTAAGACCAGAGGATCCCTTGCTCAGCATGCAATGTTGTCCTGGTTTTAGCTGGGACAGAGTTAGCTCTTCTTTTTAGCAGCTAGAAGAGCTCCGTGTTTTGGTTTTACTCAGAGGCTCGCTCTGAGAAGAATGCTGATAGCAAGTTGATGTTTGAGACTCCAAGGACTTTTCAGTGTGCCGGAGTGCAGAAGCACGGCGGGATAAGGGGGGAGCATAGCTGGGACAAGGGGGACATGACTCCCCTTGTGATTTGTGGTGGAACTTAAGATTGAGGGCCAAACTGGCCAATTAGTATTCCATATCATGCAGCGTCATGCCCAGTATAAAAGCGAGGGTCAGCCGGACAGAAGGGCTTTTGCGCTTTGGCTCTTTCGCTGCTTTTGCTCTTTTGCGCTTGCTGCGCTTTTGCTCTATTGACTTTTTTTTTTTCCCTCTTTCTTCCAGCACTCCAACTCTCGGAGTACTCTCTCTCTCTCTGCCCCTCTCTATTTCGGGGCCTCGTGTTCGTCCGGGATTGCAGCTTCGGGACAAGACGGGCTGCGGATAGGAGGGGGTGGTGAGCATCTACACTGTGTATTACTTATCTGTATTAAATTGTTCTTATCTCAACCCACGGGTTTCCCGTTTCTCCTTTAATTCTCTCCCTCATTCCTGGGGCTGGGGGAGGGTGAGTGACCGGCTGTGTGGGGGGGTCCGGTTGCTGGAGCGGCCTAACCCACAACAAATGTGTACTGAAACGTGTGCTGCATGAGCAAATGGTAGTCACAGAACAGAGATCCCCCTGGTCCGTGCTTTGTGAAGGCACATCACACTACCACTAAAACTCCTGTACCACTGCAGGAAGATTTTCCAAAGAGTGACTCACTTTGTATTGTCACGTACAAAAATTTAAATCCTGGATTCTAATGTGAAGCCTAGGGAAAGAGGTGTGGAAAAGGGATGAGGAGGAAGGTTCAGATGAGACGTTGTCTTGATACATGCATTAAATATGGTAACCTAAAATCTGTTTATAGTTAGGTCGAAAATTCATAAGAAAACAAAACACTAGAGGAAAAGTATAGCAGGAGTTTCTCTTAAAAAAAAATGTATCAAAATGTTAAATTGTTCTTGAAAATAGGAACAGTAAAATGTAACAATGGAGCACAAGCAAGACTGGATACATAAGTTACTGATGGCAACAGCTCTTTAAATTACATACAGCAGCGAGGAACACCCAGTGTTAAAAGATAACACATGCATATCCGCATATTGACACATGTTCTTTTTTAAAATCTGGCCTCCTGTGTTGGTGTTTTCGTTGGCAACCGGAAAATAAATTTTGCCTCATCTCTGATTTTCATTCCAGATAACATCTTCCTTTTTCCAGCTGCCAGTAGTTACAAGGATGTCATGCAAGAGTAGTAGCTTACTGGTATGAACTGGTGCCTTGGCCTTGCAAATCCCACAGTCCTGACTCCTGTTCTGATGAGCTGTGCTGTTTCCTTCATGAGTTCTGTACCTTCGGTTTTAAGGGGATTACCTGCAAGAGCCAGGCCCACGAAACTGAAATCTTCGTGAGGAAAACCATGAATGCGGTGTGCTCAAATGAACTTTTCATGCTATTAAAGCACGTCATTAATTCCTTCTGTATCATACTGTGTGTATGTGTGTGCATCTAAAACTTATTGTGATCACAAAATCAAAGGGAAATTGCTCAGTAGCTTCTAGGATTAAGGTTTCATTATGCCTAGCATCCATCCCTTCTTGCACTACAGACTCACAGGTTTTGAAACAAAAAAGTACTTGGTGGATTAACACATTAAAGTTTGGGGAGTTTCAGTGATCCCAGTAGCATGCAAAGCCAATGTAGAAACATTCATTTTGAGGTGTTTTACCCATCACTTTTCTCAAATGTCATCCCTGCCAGCAGGAGTCTGAAACAGACAGTTGCAGCTAAACCAAACGAAAAAAAAATCTTTTCTAGGGCTGTAAAGTTAGATTCAGAAGAGACTAAGAGAGCTCCTCGAATCCACTCCTCCTAACTCTTCTGACCAGATGATTGCCTAATCTCTTCTTAAAAACCTCCACTGATGGAGACTCCACAACCTCCCCAGGCAGTCTTTGAGTGTTAAACTAACCTTCACATTAGAAAGCTTTCCTAATGTCAAATTTGCATCTCCCTTGCGCAATCAAAGGTCATTAATTCTGTCCTGTTGCAACAGGTGTTGGGAAGAGTGAGTTCCCTGCTTTGCAGTAGGATTTGTGTACATGAAGGTTACAGTTTTACAGTTGCTCTGCTTTCTCCATTACAGATTAAACCTCACTCATCCCTTTGATCATACTCTGCTGTACATTTTCTCTAGATCTCTTCCTTTAAGTAGGCTGCCAAAATCGGATACATTAATTGAGACCATGCCTTACCAGCACTTCATGGAGCAGAAATTTTATAAATGTCTTTTAATCTATTTATATAGCTTGGTATGACATTTAGCTTCATCCATCTAAGGATGACCTTTGGCTTTTTTGTGACAGAGTAGTACCATAACAGAGATGGCAAACCTGTGATTGCTGAGCCACGTGCAGTTTGCAAGTGGATGACATATAGCTTCCCTGTATTGGGCTGTATAGGGCACTTGGAAGCATTCCCTGTGACTAGAGCCAGACAAATGGCTCAGATGCTAGGATTTGTCTCTCCAAACTGAAGTGTGGAAGACTCATTTTCAATTTGGATCAAATCCTGCAGTACTCCTTAAGAGACTGCGCTCAGAGAAACTGGGATGAATTCTGCCAATTGAAGGCTGCCAAGGAATCGGCCAAGCTACCATTATAAGACAGGGCAGTGGTTTCCCTGACCATCCCTGCTACAGAGAGTAAAATCTAGCCAAACTTCATTTGTTGTATTTAACTACAAAGGCAGCACTGTCAAGCCAGAAATGGCCTAAGCTGAAGGTATCCAAAGGAACAATTTCTGCTGAGTTAAGCCCGTTGGGTATCACTAGGATGGAGAAACAGGACTGCCGAGCAAGGAATCTCTGGCCTCCTCTTCTGTGATGCATAACACTGCAAACGTGTAACACCGTCTGGAGGTAGGCTTAGGTACAAAGCATTGAGCTGGTGTGTTAACAACCAGTACTAAAGTGTTGCACAGCTCCATGAGAAGCCTGCAAGGGCTGCACCTCTTCGCAAGTACAGGCATGCATGTGCAGCTGTACACGAGCTTTTCTCTATTAGTACAACCTTTGGATGAATAAACACTGATAAGAGACACTTAAATATTGTGCCTGAACTACGTTTTGACAGCTGTTGCTTGTACTGTCTCCCCCTAGGTCTATCTTTTAATTATATCAGGTTAACACAATGTTTCATCTGCCACCCTTGGCTGACAGCAGAAAGGGACAAATTAAGCCATGGGGTGAAGAGATTTAGCTTTTCTCACTGCCACAGAATCATAGAACCATTTGGGGTTGGAAGGGACCTTAAAGATCATCTAGTTCCAACCTCTCTGCCATGGGCAGGGACACCTTCCCCTACATCAGGTTGCTCAAAGCCTCATCCAACCTGGCCTTGAACACTTCCAGGGATGGGGCAGCCACAACTTCTCTGAGCAACCTGTTCCAGTGCCTCACCACCCTCAGAGGGAAGAATTTCTTCCTTAGATCTAATCTAAATCTCCCCTCTTTCAGTTTAAATCCATTGCCCCTTGTTCTATCACTACATGCCCTTGTAAACAGTCCCTCTCCAGCTTTCTTGTAGGCCCCCTTTAAGTACTGGAAGGCTGCTATAAGATCACCCTGGAGCCTTCTCTTCTCCAGGCTGAACAACTCCAACTCTCTCAGTCTGTCTTCATAGCAGAGGTGCTCCAGCCCTTGGATCATGACACAGTGATTTCTACTCTCCACCTGAATCACTGAGTACCCACGGTCAGTTATCATGGTTAAAAAAAGAAATGGCCCATCTAAAGGTTGAGCAGTGATTCAAGGAATTGGCATGTGGTTTTTCTGACATTGTGGTCCAGCAGCTAAGGCATTTTTAGCTGAGTCTGCAGCATATGGTATAATTCTAAATCCCAAGAGACAATTGTATTCTCATCAGCTAAGGGGGCCTAAGACTTGGCTGCAGAATGAGAAAAAAATGGTCTTAGCACTTGGGCAATTGATTACTTAAGCTATGTTCACATCTTTCCATAGTCACTTAAGTGTTACTGCAAATTGGGATTGCTCAAATACTCCCAGAGAATAAAATGGAGAGCCTTTAAGATTAACGTTCCCTCTATGTGCTGACTGCTAGATGGAGGATGGAAGTAGTTAGCTTTTAACAACACATTTATGGAGGTTAGGTCAGTCTGCTGGGGAACTGACTCAGTATCACACATCTTCAGTGGTGGGTTCTGCAGTATCGCTGGGATGTCATGTGTGAATAGCGAGTCTTGAAGTACTCTTTGCAAGTGGGCTGACTGCTGGAGAACAAAGGGTGAAATCAAAGAAAAAACGTCCTCTAACAGATTGGAATAGAATATATTTTTAAAACGACCCTGGAAAATTAATTTCCTTTGGAAAATTTGAAACTGGGAAGATCACCGAATAAACTCTTTGCTGACTGTTACACAACTGTGTTAAAATGGAGCAAAATACAGCATGGTACAATAAATGTTATAGCTTGCATGTATAAGCTCAGAAAATTGCGAGGTTTTCTAAACACAACACTTCTAAATTTAAGGAAGACTGGTTACATTGTTCTCTACTTTCTAATGTGCACTAACAGAAACTAATGTGCACAATTAGTTTCTTTGAGATGCATCATTGAGTAAAAATAATTACATTTATGATAGTGCTAATTCGCTGGAGTTGCAAATTTGTTATCCTTTTGAACCAGATTTTATTTTGCCCTTCTCTCCTCCCAGATCCAGGAAAGGGGGAGGAAGGGAAACACCTTCTGTTGTGAGATTTTTATGAAATAAAGGAGAAGCAGTTCCACTTTTATGCATTTCTTTCCAGTTCCAGCCACTTCCCCAAAGGCCACTGGCCACAGCGGAGTTATGTCTGTCTGGCTGTCAGCCTGACACCTTTCGTGGCCAGCTAGCTAGTCGTGAACATACAGAGGACAGGCCACACCTAGGGACTGATGTCAAACAGGGCGATTGCAAAGGACTGTCACTACTGTGTGCTGGCACAAAAGTCTCTGAGTTTTGGATTTCTCTTGCACAAAGCTTCACCGTTTTGTTCTTACTCCTTTTCTTGATTATTTGCTAATGCTCTTTCTTTCCCTTTGAGATAGTACAGACATTACTGAGACAGCAGACAGAACACAGGTAACTTTTCTCAGAGAAGCAATGACTCTTGTGTTCATGTCTGACCTGGCAGATTCTCTCCTTTTGTGGCTTTTTTTTTGTGTGTGTGTTTCATTTTTTCATTTTTTCCTTCATTTTGCGACACCATTTGTTTCAGTAGCAGATAACTTACCCTATTCACCATCCCTGCCATGACAGGCCTCCTGTTTCCATTCTGTACTGCAATCTCTCACACAGTGAGGGAGGAAACTGTGGATGACTGAGCATTCTCTATTCAGAGAAAAAAGTCCCTTAAAGGGATTTTTCCCCCGCTTCCCATCTGCGGGTAAGATGGGTGAATTGGAATGAATCACCGAGGAGAAAGTCAACAGTCAGTTTGGGGTCATCT
The DNA here is from genome assembly GCF_009769465.1 of Tauraco erythrolophus. Lineage (NCBI taxonomy): Eukaryota > Metazoa > Chordata > Aves > Musophagiformes > Musophagidae > Tauraco > Tauraco erythrolophus. Next base: position 86,654,774 of record NC_141466.1, on the reverse strand, counting down.
TTTTTCTACCTCGTCTCTTTTCAGCAATTTCCCAGTCTCATTGAAGTTAGATCATTCAAGATCTTTCCTGAAAGCAAAAGGAGGCAAAGAAAGCACATCTCTCCTCTTTCATTTTTTTTCCTATTTGTCACCCAAAAGCTGGCCAGACTTTAGCACCCATGAAACTGTGAGGAGTTGTTTCTCTGCTTCTGTGGTAGTTCCTACTCATCTTGGTGAAATGCCTCCTACCTTTCTACCTTACGAGAAACTATCTGAAACGCTCTGCAAACTGACATAAACCTAAAATGCCTTCCTGAAGAAGGAAGAGGTTTGTGATAGTGTGAGGGATACAGAGAACCTTCCACAAATAGCCTGTGCACGCTATAAACCTGAGACTTCCCTGCAGCAAGAAATGAAAGGCTGCGGTACGCAACGGGATGTGCATTGTGGCTGCTCGGACTTCACCTTCATCTCCCCGTGGCCATGTAGCCTGGCACAGGCTCTCCTTGGCTCGAGGGCCCTGTTCCAGCTAGACTCGGACGGGCAGTATTTCCATCATGGCAGCAGCACTGCTTCCCTGTTGCTCACTATCCCAAGTGGTAGCAGCGCCCTTAAAAATCCCTCCTGCCAGAGCTGCTTCACTGCTGCTCTGTGCTGCATTGGGGAATTGCAGCTGCACTGAGGTGCTGCTAACATTGCTGCAAGCAGCATGAACTTTGGCTGAAAAACGTCCTGGTCATTAAGAGTTATGCCCTTTCCAGGGACTGCTCGCTGGCTCCTCTGAACCTTGCAGATATCAAACTTTGCAATATTAGTATGGAAGAGATTCTGCAAACTCACCAGGAATATGGGGCAAAGCTCTCTCCCGTCTCATCTGTACTTTTGTCTTGTCCTTTCTTCCAGTTTGCAGAGCCCTTCGCTCCTTTCCTCGCTGCATAGTAGATAGGAACATTTGGCTTTTTGCAATCAAAGCAGCTATGGGGGCTCTCAGTGGGATTATTTTTAAATCTAAGCATTGCACAAGTCCGGTTCCAGGAAAAGTGGCCAATATTTTCTTTAACACATGCTGGTATAAAATAGGAACAACTTTTCTAAAAGCTCAGAGACTGAGATGGCCTTGAATTAGATCCAAGCACCTCAGATTAATTACAAAACTAAATCAGAATGAATGTCCTTTTGTAGTTCTGCTGCACAATGGTCCCTGGACTTGGTGAACCTGGATGTCAAACGCATAGATAGGGATGATCTGTACTGCAGCAGAATAAAGGGCACATTTACCTAGCTGTGAAATAAGGGTCTATCCTTTGCTGAATTCTACTGTTACTTTACTATATTTGAACAAATCTAAGAGCAAAATCAGATCTCTGCTACTGAGGAGAGAAGGTTGCAAAGCAAATTCAGCTTGTTTTACTCAGTCTTGCTCCTTTGCCAGAAATCTGTCTCTTCTCCCCTAAAATTGATGCTATAATGTTTCTTGTGCTATAGAAGCCTACAGCACACGCCACAAAGGTCATCTGTCCTCTTTCTTTTTTAAAGGCCGTCAGGGTACTTGCAGAGTGAGAACCTGAATAAATCGTAAAGAACTCCCATTGCCTTTCATAAAGAGATGAACAGACCTTTCATGCTTTACATAACTGCAACATGCTTTGGAAACAAGGTTACATCTATTTGAGTCATTATGACTGAGAGAGCTCAGGCAGCACTAACCGCAGGCAGATTTCCAAGCAGAGAAAAGACTCGGGGCTTGCAGCGTTTTGGGAAAGACAGCATTTGGGAACAAGAAGAGCCTCAGGACCTACACTTGCCAGAGCCACTCGTTCACACAGAGGCCCGGTACTACTTGTAGGCTGATTGGCACTGTCTTACACGCTGAAGAGGAAGCATCTCCTGCTGGCTTCCTACCAGCACACAGAGTCTCTAATTTAGGAAAGCAATGTACAGTCTTGTGTGCCAGTCCTGAAAAGCTACCAGCCCTGACGTGGAAACAAGGACAGGCAAATCTGGATAGTTTCAGCCAAGAATAAAAGCACGCTTGCTTCTGAATGGAAACAATTGCAGCACATGGTAATGGAGGGACCTGGTCTGTTCAGCCTGGAGAAAACTCAGGGTGATCTGATTGCTGTCTCCAGCTAGGAGGACTGAAGAGATGAAGTGAGGCTGTTCCCAGAGGTGCACACAGTAAAGGGCACACAGTGGCATCAGTCACACGCTGTAGTGAGACCAACACCAGCTTGGTACAGGGATGAAAATGTCACAGCCAGAGGGATGGAGTATGAGGACACATTGCCCTGGGAAGGTGGAAGGTCTCCATCCTTGGAGATATACAAAGTTTAACTGGACAAGGCTCTAAGCGACCTGCTGTCACTTTGAAGGTGTCCCTGCAGGGAGTGGGGTGTTGGATGAGAAAAGCTCCAGACCCACCTAATTTTTTCTTTGATTCCAGGTTGTTACATATGTCATTTCTTAACTAAAATGACTGTGGAAAGTCACTTAACTCTGTTTGCCTCTGTTTTTTTACCTTCGTATTGGAAATAGTATTTTACTTCCGTGAAACTTATGTCCTTCATTTTTATTGTCTTTTTTAATTCCAAGGGTGCACTTGAAAGTGTACAAGTCATAAAGCAAATGCCAGTCTTTAGGAAGGCAAAGACTGAAAAAATTGCAGACCAGTAGTTCAATATTCTGACACTGCTGTAACACCTTAAAAAAAAAGGGTTCCTTGATGAGAATGATTGAAATTATAAAGTATATTTGTCAATTTCCCCACTTCTTCCAGGTTTCCAGAAACAATGTGTTTTGTTTTTTTTTTTTTTTCACGTAGATAAGTGCTATTAAGTGGAGCAAGAATAGTGCCATCTGGTTATTCCAAATCATGTCCACATGAGAATTTGCTTGAAATGATGTAGAAATGGCCCACTGTTGACTTACACAGAGCTTGTGGGTATTTGCAACGTGAGGCTGAATTAAACAATTATATTAGCCATGCAGGTGGAAGGAAGTATAGGACAGCACATTCTGGTTACAGACACTGAGAGATAATTCCATTTTCTAAAATGTCAGTGATGTAAAAAAAATTATCCTATATAGCTACAACCACCTCCTTCCCCTAAGACCTTTTGCCCTTAGAAAAGGCAAAGCTTTTTCCAGTAGTAATGCTGGAAACGTTTCATTACCTTTCCTGCAGGCAAAGTTTTCTCTACGTATGGATACATGAGAATGGTCAGATAATAAATGAACCGATTGGCTGAACATCTGCAGGTTGCTCTATAATGGCAACAATTAAGCTATTCTGAAGCTATTACCATATTAAATTAACTTACTGCAATGCTATTAATTAGAATTCATGTTCTAGAAATTAAACAGTGCAGCAATTATGTTGGTATTTAATGACCTGTAAAAGTAAAATATAAAAATGGTAAATTTCCTCATGTAATTAATTTAAGGCTGGAAGACGGCGGGTCAAACTGCTCCCCAGTGAAACTCCAGCCACTTCTGTACTTTTGCAACATGAATGATTATGATCTGTGTTATCTTTTATCTTGAAAGAATAATTATTTGGTGTCTTATAACTAAAGCTCTCCAATAGTTGTGCCAAAACCTAGAAACCAAGCGAAGTTCACTGGTTTCACTGTGAAGTCGGAAACTTGATATGGTTTTGGGAAAAGGCTCAGTAAGGTTTGTGATGGAGGTTGTCAGTTGACCTCAGAAATGTATATTTTACAGCCAAGATCTAGCAGGGATTACTTTTTTGCATAACATTTTAAGGCTCTCCTTTTGCTTTATTTTCCACCCTTCATCCCCTGGCAGAAGTAAATATAAGTGCTTTTGACTTAATATTTGCTACTGAATTTCTTGAATTCTGTGACATGGTGACTTCTTCAAGGTATAGCCTTGAAAACTGAAACAGATGTGTCCTGCCTAGCGCTCTGAGAAGTCATAACTTCAGGACCTGTCTGTCCTTGGGCACAGAAGCCTTTGCAGCTGTATGAGCTTCCTGAAGCAGTAGGGTTATTTCCCCGTTGCGTGCTCACCGTAGACCACGCTTGGAGCTTTGTTGTTGCTCTTAAATAGAACTGTTAGGCTGGGCTCAGCGTGCCTGGCAGCCGGTCCAGTCAAGACTCTGAAACAGCCCTTGGTCGTAACTTTGTACCATCTTACAAGTGGGAACTCTGGATACCATCCAGTCATGAATCACAGTATTGTGAAATGAAATAAAGACAATAAGCTGGAGCAACTGAAACACTTGTGGGTTGCTATCTGCAACAGCAATAGAAACTGAGCTAGACAGCTCCTATCCATGAGCATAAGCTAAGTTTGTAGAGCAAGCCATGGGTGTTGCTTTTGGCCTGAGGTACCTCTGAGCCACTGCTTCTTCTAGCCCTCCTTGCTGATGACTGTGCTGTAGTGTTACAAAAGGGATAGTTGTGATGCACGTTACCCTTCTCTAATACGTGGCCCTAGATCCTGACTGCTTGTCCATGCATTTTTCTATTGCATGCTTTTCATGGAAAAAGCAGAGCCATGGCCCAGGGCATATACAAAATTTTTTCTGGTTGAGAAGCTGCGATACTTACCCTGGGATCTTCCATAACAATGCCCATTTTCAGACTGATTTGCTTCCCCTGGTGAGAGAGGAGAAACTGTGGCATTTTAATGATTCATTTTATTGATGGATCTGAATGTTTATTGTTGTTTCAACTATCAAAATTTACAGAGGCTTGAATCTATCTAGAGAAAAGAAGGCGACTTCTTTTATTTCCTTACACGACATGGGGCAGTTGCAAGGGAATATTTCCATCTTTATTAGAATAAGCATTTGCCTGAGGAACAGTGGGGCACAGAACTCTGCAAGTTTGAACAAAACCAGGATGATGATCAATTCTGGGAGCTGAACATTGAGGTGTCTTTTCTTATTTGATGCAGATTCTTGGCTTTCTAATCTTCTCTCTACCTATGAGTTAATAGTCAAAACTGTTAAAAATAATATCTTACCAACCCAGAACTTCTTGGTTGTCATCTCCTTTATGTCTGCTTTTTCAAGGATTGGTGCAAGGGCTCCGCATAATTTTTTTTTAACTGCAGTAAGTTGTTGAGTGTGTGTCTATGTGCTTATGTGAAAGTACAGATATAACTGACATGCCCCGTATGAAATCCCAGGAAGGTATTTCTGTTTAAATATTAAACATCGTTTAGCCTCAAGTGTTTTAAATCAGGCTTAATCCCTTTTGTCTCTTAACCAGACTGTAATACCCCATAATTTTAAAAATAGTTTCATATACGAGAGTAGGGAAACATAGTCTTGACAGACTGCCCTGGTTGTCCTCATAAACTTTTGAGGCAAGCTTTCAAGCCTTCAGACCATACGTAACATAAAAAAGAAGTCAGAAGGCCCATGATTTACGTCTTTCTTCTTGAATATCTATAAAAAAAGGATGATGAGGTGTTGCAAAAATGTATTAACAGATTGTACCTGGAGCTTTGTCATCCTTCAGACTAAGCCATTATAAATACTCCGGTATGACCTTCTGCTTAGTCTCTCTGTTGGAGCTTTTCCTGTAGGCACTGTTGCAGTGGACGGGGAGATAGAAATTCCTTGGTGAGGCTCTCATATGCAGCTCAATTTCCAAACCAAATTGCGTTCTTTATTAGTATTATTTGAATTCTTACTTCATGAAAATCGCAACATACTTGAACAACTTTTCCTTTTGGTATAGCTGGTAGAGGCTCAGAATATAAAATTTTTTATCTCACTTTGGAGGCTATTTGTCCGAAGCCCAACATATTCATTAATAATTGAATCTGACCTGGATTTGTTCCTTGCAACTTGGCACTAGCTACTGGGTCCCTAATTACAGGAAGCTTCTCGTGTTAGGATGCTAAAGTTTGCTGGGGAAAAGGTGTCTCAGCTTCCACCATTTGTTATATGGATTTTCACAGGGTGCAGACAAAAGTCCCGAAGTTCTGCATAATACGTTGGTCTCACTGTAAAACCTGCAGTGGATTCTCTGTGGATGCACTTTGCCTTTGCAAGTTTGTAAATTCAGGAATCCAGAGAGTGATATATTCCCCAGAAGCTTAATGTTATGTCCTGGAGGCCTGTCCACCTCAATAGAGCCATACTTTTTCCTCTCACATGCTGCTTTTGATGACTAAACAGAGACATCAATTCATGAGGGACAAATATGGGAAACAAAAAGCTTGAAATAATTGTTCCCTACCGCACAAGTGAGGATTCAGTTTAAGGATCTGAGCCCACACAGCATTATGGGTATTAATTTTAGATAGTCACCTTTTTGAAGCTTATCCTAACCTAATTAAGTGTCTGTTTTCCCCTTAGGGCTGGCACTTTTACTAGATGAGATAACAGCTGCATCTCTGTGAGAAGCCTTGTGAAGGGCAAAATATTTGTTAGCGGCTGCTATTTTCAGCCTTGCCAGAATAAACAAAGAAAGAGCTAGGCACCTGCAGTCTTTTCTTTTAGAAAGTCAGCACAATTTGTACACGCTCTGGGGTCAGCGGAGGAAGGCGCAGGGAGAACGGGCACGCTCACCCGCGAGGCTTTGGGAAGACGCTTCTGGAGGAAGCGATAGGCTCCTCAGTTTGGAGACATATGGGACTGTTAGGTGATTAATAACGCTCTTGTAGCAAGGGTGAGGAACACACAGAAGAACAGAGTGCTTTGAAATTATTAATGCATCTTGGGACAACCCAGTGTGAGACCCACATTGGCTATAAACAAGAGAGCTAGCAAAAACAAACTGGGGGAGTTCAGACAGAGGCAAAGGCAGGAGAAAAGAGAATTTTGGGGTTTTACTCCTTTCTCTGTTTTGATGATTAACCACAACTAGATTTCAGAATACATGATTTTAGACCCTGATCGCCTAAACAATATGTCTTCATCTCGAAAACAATTAGGCTTTGGGCTAAACATGCCTCAGAGGGTTACATAAACTGGATCCGGGATAACTCCTTACACAAGAAAAACGTTCCCGACTGTGTGGGAGAGCAGATGGCATTTAGGCAAACTGTATTTGCAGGAAACTCCCCTGTGCCGTTAGATGGCAAATGGCTACTGTCACTGCTGTCCCCTGCTTGGGTTTGTGGAAAGCTATGGAAAAAATAAGCACTTAATGGAGTAGGCCAAATGCTGTGGTGATGAAGCAGAAGAGGGCTAATCTGCAGGTAGGTATTAGAAGGGTCAGCACTGTTGTATGTTTACATTGCGGAGGTTGTCTCCGAGCAGTGCTTGTGGTTAGTGTACCACATCAAACCCCTGCCTGGGCTACAGAGGAGGAGCAAAGGGAGATTTGTGTGCTGGCTCCCTCCTCCACAGCTGGCAAGGAAAGGCCAGGAGTGAATGCAACCACAGGTGGGTTTAGATGGGGAAGAAGGATCCACAGCTGCTCCCCATGACATGGCTGAGGGCATCTCATGCTGGGGAAAGCTGTGTGGATGGGCATACAGTCCTGAGACCCTTTAGGCAGTCTCATCTTGATAGGCAGTGGGTCTTTGGGAGACCTACACCAAAGTCTAGCTCTGAATTCGACGCTAGCTGTGTCTGTAGTGGTAAGATCTATGTTGTACTGGATAAAGGTATTTGGAAGGGTGTCATGGCCCTGGAGGCACCCACATGCCTTAATGGCCCTGATAAGCCCTACCTGGGACCACCCTGCCCATGGCCCTGGGCCCCATTTCAGCCCTCGGGGCTGTCAGTCCCTGTTCGATCAATGCTGCAGCAGTGCTGCTCTCCAGCTCTCTATGGCCATGTCAAGCTTGGCCTATGTCCTGGCTTGTCCCTGTAGTGACAGTCAAAGCCCAGGGAAGAAGTCACTGCTTTGAGTGAAGGCAGAGAGATGGGCCATTGGAGTGGAGGGTTAGTGGATGTTTCTGTAGGTCTTAGGCTATTTATTTCCATGTATTGAGGGAACTGGAGGAGACTTAGGGAGTGTCCTGGTTTCAGCTGGGACAGAGCTCTTCTCTTTAGCAGCTAGAAGAGCTCTGTGGTTTGGCTTTAGTCTGGGGCTCATTCTAAGAAGAATGCTGACAGCACACTGATGTTTATAGTTGGCACTGAGGCCTCAAGGACTTTTCAGGTTGACGTGTTCTTGCCAGTGTGCAGGAGCACAACAGGATGGGGGAAGCACGGCCAGGACAAAGGGTTCACAACTCCCCTTGTGATTTGTACTTAGACTTAGGATTGAGGGCCAAATGGGACAATGAGTATTCCATATCATGCAGCGTCATGCACAGTATATAGATGAGGGTCAGCCGGAAAGAAGGGTCTTTGCTCTTCCGGGGCTCTCACTCTCAGAATCTCGGAGTGCTCTCTCTCTCTCTCTCTCTCTCTCTCTCTTCAGGCCTCTTGCTTGTCCAGGATTACGGTGTTGGGACTTATCTGTTTCAGGATCATTAGTCTGGGATAGGACGGGCTTTGATCACCGAGTGGTGAGCAATTACACTGTGCATTGCTTGTTTGTATATATTATTATCATTATACATATGTATTCATATATTATTAGTAGTAGTATTAAATTGTTCTTATCTCAACCCACAGGGCTCTTTCCCTTTTCCCCTTTAATTCTCTTCCCCATCCCCTGGGAGTGGAGGAGGATGAGTGAGTGGCTGTGTGGTGTTTAGTTGCTGCCTGGGCTAAACCACAACAGGGAGTTAGGCTGGAGCTGGTCTCTCACTGGTACTTGACTGGGCTGGGTTTGAAAAGAAGTTAGTAAAGCATCTAGTTTCTGTCTTCTCTGCTTACCTGGATGACTACATTCTCTATGAAGCTTTGTGTTTTTCCAGATATAATTCATGAATAAGTATGAAACCGTCGTGACTCAGTAACCACATAGGGCATTTGTCCAAGGGAACTTTATGCCATCTCTCTCTTCTTGGTCCCTCATGGTCTAATACTTTTTTGACAATAACCCTTCTGCCTTGATTTGTTGCAGGTTACACAAGGGTTTGGATTATTTTTAGAATTACTCTTGTATTATTGTTACCCAGAGCGTTTTTAAAGGAGGATGAGTATTTGAGGGTGGAGAATATCCAGATGTTAGTATTTAGTTTTTTAGACCCAGTATTTAGTTTTGTTGCCATGAGTGAGAAAGCCTGCAAAAAGTCAGATTTTCTAGGTCAATAAATGAATATTTATTATTTGAAAATCTATTGTGAAGACGAAGAAGCTCAAAACTTGACACTGATGAATAACCTGTATTGTTTCTGAACTCTAAGGTATTTAGGGGAAAAATAAATGTTTTCCTTTTCATGCCTGACGGACTCTCACAGGGCTAGAAGAGCCTGATAAAACTATACGCTCTGCCTATTTGTAGAACCAGTGCTAAGCACCAGAGAAAAATTAAGACTTTTTAAAGGTCTAGTGATCTGTTTTCCCCTTCAGTTAGTCTTGCAATGTTTCACAGCCTTCCACAACATGATGGTAGCTTGAGGCGTTGTGGGAACCTCAGGATAGAGATGCCTGATCACTGAGCCTTTCTGTTAGCAGCAGCCATTCTAAAACCAGGACTCTTCCAGCGCGCTGTCAGTAACTCCAGATCTTCATTTGCTTGGCTCAGCCATATAAATGAGTTCCTCTTCCTTTCAAGAGGGCATGTTCAGTGCAGCTTGTGGAGAAGCAACTGTCCTTTATGCCATCACTGCCAATGCCAGTGTAGGGACCTAAGAAAAGAATCAGTCTTTTAGAAAAATAACACTGACTTTGTGCCCAGTGCTTTTGGCACCCCCAAGACAGACAGGGTGCCATTCTTGATCAGCCAAGAGCTCAGAAAAAGATGCTACATACAGGCTCCTAACCTATCTTTGTGTTCATCCAGCATTCATCTAGATATGGTCTCAAGCTCCAAAGTTCACTGCAGTGGCACTGGAAATAAAGACTGACTAAGGGTATGTGTGGATTGCTGAGAACAATAACTATAATTTAAAAGAACCTAATTTAAGTTTATAGTCATTCTTAGTTGATCTGGGGTATCTTGACCATCAGGTCAGCCTAGAAGTATCTCCAGTGTTACAAATCTAGTTAGCCTGATATGATTTCTTTTCTAAAATTGTAACTAAGGTGTGTGTCATGAATCATTCTTTGCTTTTACCATCTCTCCTCTGGAAGAAGGGCTATGTTTCCACCACAGGCCCTTGGAAAATAATGGAGTTCAGAAGGATCTGATAGAGCACTATGTGTCCTTTCCCACAGGATTAAAGGATGGAGCAAGGGTATCTGGGATGCAGCTGGCAGCACTTTAGCACTGCAGGGATCATCTGCATGTTGTCAAAGATGCATCCCTGGGACAATGGATCCAGCAAAGGCTGGGAGTATAGTGAGGAAGGGCTACTGTACATGTGCCGGCTACTGTACATGTGCCCTTTTCTTATACTTTTTGCTGGACCTTTAGTTATACCCAGTACAACCACTCTGTAAATTCCTAGATAAAACAGCTTTTAAAACTGGCATATCATTATTTAACTAGGTGGTTAGTTCCCAACGGAAAGGTTTTTTCAGCTTATCTTTGAAAGACAGGGCTTTATTGTGCTCTGTCTCTGTGATAAATTCTCCTGTTTGCCCTCTGTTGAAGGGAGATCTGTTCCATAATTTACAACTTCTTACTCCTGAATTTTTATGCTCTGAGGGCTAACACCTTTAAATGCGGTGCATCCAAAGAAAATTAATCTACAAATAGCTGACTGAAAAAATATGTTTATTAAATGTATTTAGTAAAATGACAGATTCTCCATTTTGTCGCCAGTCTGTAGTGCTGAGATCTGCACCTCCCTCCCTCCTTGCTTGCGCTAAGTAAGACTACTCCTGGAATTCAAACTTAACCTCTGTTGTTGAATCTGATAGGTTCTAGCTAAAAATCGACATCAGATGAGTATATCTAGTCTAGTGGAAGATGTCCCTGCCCATGGCAGGGGGGTTGGAACTAGATGTTCTTTAAGGTCCCTTCCAACCCAAACCATTCTATGATTCTATCTCCACACTGTAAAAGCAAGCAACTCATCTCTTTTGCCTAAGGGAGAGTAACACAGAAGGCAAAGCTCCTACTGTTGCCAAGAAGCTTCCAGTCCAAGCTCTTGGGAAATCTGACTTAGTAAATATATTTTTTCTCTTTTGTTTACAAGTTACAAATTCACTTTTTCGGTAATAGATTCAAGCCTGAATAATGCAACAGGAACAGTATTAAAAGCCCTATATCCATGCTTAAAGCAGTTGTTACCGAAATCTCAAACCACCCAAGCAAATCCACTTCAGATTTAGCTCTTTGTGCTTTATCCTTTTGAGAACAGAAACCACGTTTAGAGTCAAAAGTTCTTATCATGGACCATGGAAAAAAGAGTGTAATGCACAAACATAGTCAGTGCTACCCTAGTAGCTGTGGAGTAGCTTTCTGTAGGGAAAGTGTTAAGAAAAACCATATTAAGCTCTTGCATCACATGTAATGATCATCCATGAACAGTGAAATCAAACTGAATCAGAAAATGCAAATTACATTTATGGGTGGCGCCGTCTTTTTCCCTTGTGAAATAAGAATGGATCAATATGGTTGTGGGACAAATTTAAAATTAAAAATAGTAGATCCTACTCTGATTGTTACATGTTTAAGTGTGTATTTAAAGGATGTATTTTGGTTGGTTAAAGCAAAATTAATTCTAAATACAGAAGTTAAAGAACTATCTGTTTGATAGATCTTTTTAAAAATCCAGTATGAATACGAGGTTCAGAATGTTTATTAAGCACACTAAAGCTGGAGTCATGCATAAGCAATGAAGGAAGGCATGCTGTAGCTATGCTGTGGCTTTGCAAATTCTGCTGCTGGTTTTAATGTTCATAACTTTTAAAGCTATTCTCCGGTTATGTTTCTCTCTTCCTTTACTGACCTATCTCATGCAACTGTTGGTCCATCTGTGATATGCCATATGCTTTTCTGAACAACATTATTGCTTAAATTTGGGATTATTAAAAAAAAAAAAATAATTTGAAAGACTCTTTCCTTGTACTCCAAAGAATCTTCTTTCAGATTTTTCAGATTCCAACAGTGTTTACTGAGACATGAAGCTTAACTTTTGCCTTTGATCAAGCTGTCTGTCACTCAGCTTTATTCATTCTGGTGCTCAATACACAGCAGTTTGTCAGATAACAATAAACTGAAAATATGTTTTCTTTAAAAAAGATATTCTAGGTATGAAAGTGCTGAATGGTCAAAATGAATGAATGGAAAATTCAAAAGTTTTGCAAAGCTTCGGTCTTTTGCATGAAGCATGACTTAGTGCAGGCTCGAATCCAAACAGTGTGGAAAATTAAGGGAGGAAAGGATGCTGCAGCTTTTTATTTGTAGGAAATATAATCTGAGTCCAGCTGTGAAAATTCAGAACGAGCTTGTACAAATTTGAAAAGAGAATGCTTAAGTGTTGGTAGGAAGGTGAAATGTAATCAAGGCATATACAAATGGAAGGAAATAGTGGAGGGAGGTTTAAAGCAGTGATTAAGTAAATTGGTTTTACTGGGTTGAGTGAAGAGAAGTTCTGGAGGTCTCAGGTCGAAGGAAGTAGGTAAAGATTGGAGATAGTGGGACGTGGAGGCATGAAAGCACATTTTGGCTTCACCTTATGCTTTATTTTTGAAGTTTATGTGAAAACCTGCAATATCTCTGCCCTTCCAACTACATTCAAGACTCTACTGTGAAAGCCGAGATTCAGAGGGGCCCTGTCATTCCAGAAAAAAAGATTGCTTCGACATTATGCCCTTCCTTAGGGAAAAAGGGCTTATACCTATCTCTCTGGATTGCAGATTGGGATCTGCCGTAAACTGAAGAGAGATATCCTGTTCTTGATGGGGAAAAAAGGGAGCTGTGCTCCCCTACCCAGGCATGCACTCGGATCCAGGGGCAAGGCTCCTAGGAATTTGGATCCTTTCCCTGCCCTCTCCATATGAACAACTGGATCGTTCCAAAGGCCTGGCCTCTTGATGTGGTGAGCCAGAGAGCAAGCTGCTTGCCAGGTTAAGCCAAAAATACAACATCAAGATGGCACTGAGGGACTGGGTAGAGATATGCTCTGAGCTTGTCACAGATTCTCAGTAAGGTTCTTTACGCCACTCTGGGAAACTTTTTCCGTTTCCAGGCTGGTCTCCAAGGCTACATGTATAAGAGTAAATACAGCAGGCTGAAATCTATCTTCCAGCCCATCGTCAAGTAGCAGAGTCAGGATCATTTCAATATCATCACATCCTTTTTCTTCTATACAGGGACAGTCTTAGCTGGTCTGTTTCCCGGCAACTGCCCCCAGCCCGTGCTGTCCCCCAAACCAAGCCTGCACATGTGGGACAGGGCTGCTGGTTGCAAGTGAAGCCCAGCTGGTGAGGTGCCGGCTGTTAAATAGCATTTTTATTCATTCACCAGGGCATAGGTCTGTGCTCTGGCCCTGCTTAGTTTATTATTTTTGATGTAGCCCAAGTACAACATCCCCATAAGCATTTGAATTTCTTTCTGATTTGGGTTCTTCTGTCACAGCAAGAGCCAGTGCATCTTGAACCGCTTGTCTTGTTAGTGTAATTTTGTTCCGGTTAAGTCATCCTGTTAAGGCAAAGTTGTTCAGGGATTTCAATGAGTCTGATCATGCTGCTATGGTTTAATGCTGTCATTATGAAGTTTCTGTGTGGTCTACCTTAACAGTGAGTAAAGATGAGTAAAGAACATAAAGGATTTTAGTCTCATTTTAAAGCCTTTTTTTTTTTTTTTTTTTTTGCTATTCAACTGCACTTTGATCTATTAGGGTTTGGTTGCTTATAGACGTAAGCTACTGAGGTATGTTATGTTCCCTTACTCATCATTTGTTTTTTCTGGACAAGGTGTCGTTACTACTGATTGCCTGCACGTTGCCTGACTGTTCTCCTTTTGAAATCTAAGAGGAAAAATGCTGTAACAAATAATCACATAAACATCCTGTAAGTGCTCGGAAGTTAACAAGGAAATGAGTAATAGCCAGCATGGATTTGTCAAGAACAAATTCTATCAGACTAATCTATTTTTTTTCTATGACCATGCAATAGGCTGTTTGGATAGAAGAGAATCAATACATGCCACGAGTCCTGACATTAGGATGCTCTGATATTCCTGCAGATAAGCTGGGGAACATGCTCTGGATGTGAAATTTCTCATGTGGTTGGTTTTGTGTTCTCAGTGCGTAGTTCTCCATGGGTCACTGTCAAAGCGGAAATAAGTAGTAGTGAGGCATTGTAAGGGTCTGATATGACTCTGGCCATACTCAATATTTTCATTAACAGCTAATTATTGAATCATAGTATGGTTTGGGTTGGAAGGGACCTTAAAGATCATCTAGTTCCAACCTGCCATGGGCAGGGACACCTTCCACTACACCAAGTTGCTCAAAGCCTCATCCAACCTGGCCTTGAACACTTCCAGGGATGGGGCAGCCACAGCTTCTCTGGGCAACCTGTTCCAGTGCCTCACCACCCTCTGAGTGAAAAATTTCTTCTTTATATCTAATCTAAATCCCCTCTCTTTCAGTTTAAAGCCATTGCCCCTTGTCCTATCACTACATGCCCTTGTAAACAGTCCCTCTCCAGCTTTCCTGCAGGCCCCCTTTAAGTACTGGAAGGCTGCAATAAGATCACCCCGGAGCCTTCTCCTCTCCAGACTGAACAGCCCCACTCTCTCAACCTGTCTTCAGAGGAGAGGTGCTCCAGCCATCTGATCATCTTCGTGGCCCTCCTCTGGGCTCGTTCCAGTAGCTCCATGTCCTTCTTGTGTTGGGGACTCCGGAACTGAATGCAGTATTCCAGGTGGGGTTGATAAGAGGAAGGACGTGTATTACACTTGCAGATAATAGCAAACAGGGAGAGACTGAAAGGTGTGTGAGGCAGTTCTTCCTATCTACTAGGTCCTAGGGAAACTTCCACTGGAGTGTGACTGTGTATAGCTCAAGGTACTGTATTGCAAGGAAGGTGTGTATGGCTGTAACAGGAAAGCAACAAGAATGCCCAGTGGCCTGTGAGGGAAGGCTGAAAGAGCTGTGGTTGCTTAGTCCAGAGAAAAATCAAGAGGAAAGGCAAGTCTTAAGTACACAGAAAGCTCCCTTGAAGAGGAAGGGAATAATTTGTTCTCTTTGTCTGTAGCATATAAAATGGGAAATAATGGACTTAAATTGTATCAGGGGACACCGAGGTTTGACACTGGCATAAACTTTTAACATTCAGGATAATTAGGCACTGGAACATGTTGCCTGGGGAAGATGCATAATCTCTCTTACTAGAGTTTTTAAAAAATGAGCTAGACTGTCAAGAATAATGTAGTTACAAGTTGATTTTTGCCTAAGGGCAAAGGGATGGGTTAGACAAGTCTTGAGTCCTTCAAGCACTATCGTCTGTAGTTCTGTGTGTCACTGCTGAATTCAGCACTTCCATATTCATGTCTAGAAGCTGGCTGAATACATAGGGGGCCTGAGTTTCCACTCAGACCTCTTCCCTGTTCTTTTCTCTAATCCATAAAATGAAGCCCAGAAGGAGTAGATCTAATTATGTTCTAGTTTAGAGGCACAAGTATTAGGACAATAAGAGATAAAGAACAGAAGCTTGGGTGAGAAGTGTTTTGCCTTCCCAGTGACGTCCTGCCAAGTGTACCAAGTCCAGTCTTGTTATACTCCCAAATGGCCCATCTATGATTGCATTAGCACAAAATATCACCATCTGAGAAGAGTTCACATGCAGAATTCATTGAATTAAAATTTAAGGCAATAAATGAGGGCTTATAATATATTGGCAACATTATCAGGAGCAGTATTGCCAGCATATTAGTGACTATGATGGATTGATTTCTGGGGAATTCATTAAATTTACAAGAGTCTCCCCAAACAATTCCACTGGCTAAAATACTAATTGCTGCCTTTGGGAGCTCTTTGGTCATTTAGTTTCCAAGCAGAGCTTGCTCTGAGAACAGGATTATGCTGCTCATGTTTGCTTGAATTTGGGAGTAGAGTCAGTTTATGTTAGAGTTTTTCAACATTGAGAATAGTTTCTGTTTGTACAAAGCTTGCTGCCTTACTAAACACAGGGCCTGTGAGAAATAATATTATGAGTGAAAATACATTACTTAATATAAAGTCCTGAAAAAGCATAAATATAAACAATAACCAATATTATACTTGTGCAATGAAGCTTAATCTAAAGGCTGTATTGTTTTGGTTGTGTGGAGGATGACAGTGATTTCTGTCAGTGCAGTCACCTCTGCTAAAAGTGGAAAATTGCTGAAACTTTAAAATGAATGTATAGAAATACTTTACTTTCCTTCTTAAGATGATGGATGCTTTAAGGTTAGTGGTTAATGTTGCAAAGTCAAGTGTATCTGCATATTTGTGAATCTGCACTGGAGAAATTCTCCAGAAATTGAGACTGTAACTCTCTTCAACAGTGTGGGTCTGTGGAATTGTTCTTGAATGAACTCAAAGTGCAGGGGGCACAATCTGGATTTAATTTTCCTATTTGTATATTTCGATTCTGGTTTAGACAACTGGAGATTGGTTGAGGCAGAACAGACCTTCTCCAGGTGCTGCGATTGTATCACAAATTGGTTTCTTGACTACAAAATTGAGACCTGTAATAACTTTCATGGGTCAGTAGCTGCACTGTCGATTTCTTTAATGGAACTAGAACTATAATTCAACTCTAATGTAGAAAATATCAAGGATTTTTTGATGAGGTGACTGATATTTTTTTGACAGACCCTTAGTGGTATACACTAAATATTAAAGAAAACAATAATAGCAATAATAGTTACCAATGGCTGATAGAGGACAGAAAATCCAGGGCTTTTTCATCTAGTATCGGAACATATTTCACAGCTAAAAGACGGTGAGTTTGCCCTTGCTACCCCATTAATAATCTTTCTTTTGAAACTTGCTGATGGGTTGGTTTTCTTCTGGGACCCTGAAGACCACCACCTGAATCACAGTCTGATATCAAGGTGAGCGTTGGGGTAGGAGAGAAGTTTTCTCCCACTTGTGAGTTTTGTTTCACAGCTCCAGGTAAACCCGAACACAGCTGCAGTGCTAGCTGCCGTAGCCTTATTGTTAGAAAACAGTTTTTCAGTTGGGCTTTTCATTTTACCTTGCACAAGATGCAATCCTGGCTTGTCAAAACTGAGAAATGATTGACTCATCTATTGTATTGCCCTGTTCTCAGTAAATTGCAGTGCAATTCCCAATTTACGGGCCATATGGCCAGTTCTTCTCAAAAATCCAACTGTGCCCAAGAACACAGGAAGGGAGCATATTACTTGCAAAGTATGTAATCAAGCAGTGTGATCCAGCCCATTAACTGGGTGACATCCTTCTCTTTATTTGGACAGTTTACTGGCTCTGGGGTTTCAAGTGGGAGCCGTCACTTACGCTTTCTTATAATAAACCTTAATTGAAATTTTGTTCCTCTACCAGCAAGTGCCAGGTCACCAGATGGTTCCTAATTGTTATGTCCACATATTCTGTACTGGATTGCTGCAGACGTTGTTTGTGCTAATGTTACCAGGACAATTGCTACTTTGCAAATTTTTAATATACGTATCTTATTGTTTAAATAATGTAAAAACGATTGCTTCAGTATTTATTAAACTGCGTAAAGTACTTATCTTCCACAGGGAACTCTCAAAGTTGAGATTTTTTCTTGTTTTGTTTTTGAAATCATCAATAAGACCCTAACAGCTTTTTAACCACAATAAACTGGTGAGTTCTTATTAAAAAATCTGAATTTCTGAGATTGTAAAAGCTGTGATCCAATCAGGAAGGTAACTGAAGTCACACTATATCTCATCATATCAGTATGTGCAATGTAAGTAACACTTACCATGAGGCAAATGCTTTCCAGGAAACAGGATGGGATACCCAAACTGGGAAGTTAGAGTAGGAGATGTTAACAGAACAAACAAACTGAGAAAACCTGCCTACCATCCTAGCTTTATGAAAGGCGAGAAAGGATACACACTGTGAGGATGTGCATAAACACACTTTACTTCTCAAATGCTTGCTCAGGACCTTCTGGGCTGGGAAATACACTCACCGTGCTGCGCTTAGCAAAAGCGAGTGTTGTGAGCTCGCTCCGTGCAGCAGGGCAGGCCTATCCAGGGCAGAAAAGGAGGATGGACACGAAAACCATTAAAGCTGCAGGCATGGTGTGGACTTTGCTTCCCTGCCTGCCAGTGTCCTTGGGAGGTGTTCGCCCTTTTGGCCATGCACATGAAGAAGTGGTAGCTTGGCCTTTTCCTAGTAGCTGCTTCTGTGACTGCATGTGGAATGATGAAGCAGCAGGAGGTAAAGTTGCTGCAGAGTATTCTTGTAAGAGCAGGAATCTGGCCTGCTCTGAGTAGATGGTGAAAGGGAGCTTTCATGCAGAAATGGACATAACTATTTAGGTCTCTTCAGGTGTAACAAGCGTGATACTCAAAGACAGAACCAGCTGCCTATTTAGACATAGGAACTAAGGTCAATCACAAAGACAGCTTTTGGAAAATAATAATAGATGATATGGTACCTGAAGAATTTTGTGGCCACTTGTGGGACTGGGAATGGGAGGTTTCCTAGCTGATGCATTTGAGCAACTCGTTTGCATGGAGACATTTTTGCACTTACCCTCCAGATGTGCCTAAAAATCTTGTTGATGTTCCCCAACAGCTGTCGGAAGATGATGAAAAGGAGAGAACAAGTAATCTCTGTCATGACTAGTGGCTTTATAGCAATTTCTAAATTTCAAGTGGCAGGACTTTCCTCTTTGCTTCTTCTGTTGGTTTTGCTTTACTCTGTTGTCTTTAATTGGAGTTGCAAAGGGTGTTTGGTGGTGTGTGTGTTTCTACATGTACTGCTTATTTTTAACTCTTTATCCAGAACAGCTCCCAAACTGAAAAGAAAAGGATCAGCAAGTTGCGGTGTTTTGTGCAGGGATTGGCTATTACTCATTTTAAGAGTACAACCCAAGATGTCATTTCTGATATATAAGTAATTTTTATCCAGAGTGTCTTAAAAGACTGTTTTTTTTCCTTGTGCAATCAGGAAGGTAATTGAGAGACCAGTTGAGATGCTTAAGTTAGCCAGGGGAGAAAGAAATGAAACCAGGGTCCCTCCAAGAGAGACTTGTCCCTAAAACTTCCTCCCTCCTTCCTAATGTTGTCTGTCTTCACTTTAATGTCCTGCAGGTCAAAATGCAAGGCCTGTGGGGCTGTCCCAGAAAGACATACTTTCTTTGACCTGGAGTGCATGGAGCAAACCCCTGTTGTTAGTATTGCATCAGTACAGCTTCACTCTGCTTTTTGCTGTACATCTGATCCATAACTTTGGTGTTTACTCCACTTGTGGAACTGTTGGCAGGCCTGTGTGAGATGGCTCCAGTAAAAGCAGGACTGCTGGGATCTACACTATTGCTAAACTCAAACCAAAACAAAATCCATATCTTCACAGTTCTTCCTATTGAGATCAGAAGTAGAAGTAATAAACAAAGTGAAGGAAGCTGTTCTCAAATTATTTGAGATGTTAAGTGGAATGGAAAAGTGCTTAGAAACATTTCTGTAAACATTCCTTGAATAGCTTTCCTCTGCCTAGGTTTGGGGTGTGTGTGTAAGAAGACAGGGGCACTTTCTAGAAAATTAATTTTTGTCTTCCCTTTGGTTTGTTAGAAATCTCATAGCAGCGGGAGAAATAAAATTTCAGTTCCATTTTAAGACTTCAAAAGAAGCAAATAAAGTTTCAGAGGAACATCTGGAACTTAGCCTCCAACTTGCCACCAAACTTCTCTAAGTTTGCCCATGACTTGTTGTTCTGAACTTATAAATGTGATGCCAGCAGCAGACAAGGTAAGTTTCTTTGGCAGACTCCTGTACTGCTATAAGATTTCAGAAAAACAGAAAGCAAATTTCAGCTAGGATTCTATTGCTATTAGTGCTTTCCTTGGTGCAGCCCTTGACTGTATCAACCCAAACTAAACCCACACAGCATGTGTGTAATTTGACAGAATTTAATCAACAGCTAAAAATTTGGAAAAAGGATGCAATAAAAAATGGTGGTGTAACAGTTGATGAATACCATGGAAGGAGTGGGTTAGCGAATCTCCTGCTCTTACCGAAAGTGAACCAAATTTCCTGTTGATAAAAGGTTTTCTAATGGGGAAACTGCTCCAATATTGTGTTACTAAAAATGGGTATATGGAAAATGTACTGAAGTACCTTGCTTTCAGGTTATTGCATTTCTGTTGAAGGACCCTGAAAACTGTTTAGCTGCTTGTTTTGAAGAAAACCTATGCATCTGTTCCACTTCTTATAGATAAGACAGGACAATGCTTGGAGGGCTGTAAAGTAGCAGTACAGGAACAGTAGATGTTTCAGAAAAGGACAGCAATGGCTATGAATTATGACTATGAATGAGAAACCAGATTTTCTTAAATACTATAATGCTATTGCTGAGTCTTCTTAGAGTTACAGATAAGAAAATTAAAACCACATTCCATGGTATATCAGAGCTTCCCTTACACTGTGTTCTAGGTTAGCAAGGTTTGACCATGTTACCTGAAGAGTCTCCTTTACTACATATGCCATTAAATTTTGATCAGCACTATCATTCGTATATTTGTATCCCAGTGTTGACACCAGCAGTCAGGAATACACAGATGAAATGTTAAGGACTGCAATCCAGAGAAGGTCAGACCATGATCTGGTGATTTCTGTCTTAAACTCTATGTCTAGCATGTTCCTGTGGACAAGAACTCTAAGCAATGCAGCTCCCACAAGCAGAAAGAGAAAGACTGAGATGAAGGAAGGAAACACAGACATACAGCAATTTCCAGAATTTAGAAATTTTTTTTTTGAGAATGGAAGAAGTTAGAGTTACATAGAACAGGGCACAGGGTAGGAAACTAAGGTACATAGAAGCAGGAAGGGGATATGTCGGGGGAGTTCCTGGCTGCTACATGGGAAGCACCTGTGCCTTGTCGAGACAGGTGCTGCGAGTCACGGTGGTCAGCCGGAGACCACGTGACCTTTGGGAGGCTTAAAGACAAGGCACTCCCAAGAGGGAGTGGGGCATTTCCCTCCTGGAGATTGGAGTGGTAGGAGCCCTGGAGAGTGGTGAGTTGGAGCTCTCTGTTGGAGATTAGAAGAGCCTTCTGATTGTGAGATACGTTGTGGTCGCAACAGTCGTTTGGTTGTGACCCACTGTGAGAAGATACAGGCAGTCTGCGACAGGGATAAACCATGCAGAGCCCAGCAGACAATTGGTAGAGCTTCAGTTTGATATCAAAGATGAGAACAAGCCAGTGAAGGTGTCTGAGAAGTGTTTGAGGAATTTTGAATGATAAGTATGGGTAAGCTGAGTTCTAGAGATGGCATGAAATATGTGATGAGGAGAAGCTGGAATAGGCAAGGCATCAAGGTGAAAGGAACAACAGTGATCTGGGCTGGGAGTGTCCCTGAAATAAGGTTCTGGAGATACTATGAGGAATAACAGGCAGGATTGCGTGGTGATATTGAAAATTAGGGGAGAGTCAAAGGTTATGTACTATTAGTACATAAGTGTAAGCGACAGGAAAAATACTGAATATGCCAACAGTTAAAGACAAGAGAAAAAGAGCTGGAATTTCCTTGACACCAAGGGAGTTTCTTTCAATCACGATACCACTAAACTTTCCAAATGGCTCTGAAAATATTTGTTGAAGCATGACTTATCTTTTTTCAAAAGCATTTTTGCATTCCAAGAGATAATAGTGTTAGAGCACTCTGCACGGGTTTCCATTCTGTGACCTTTTTCTAAAGCGACTAATTCCCATGGAATTTCAGAGGATTTGACCATGTAAATGCCTTTACTTCCTTTTGAAAACCTGCTACCTTCTGCGAACGGATATGTAGAGAACCAAATTCTTACCTGATTTAGCTCAGATACTGCAATGTATGAAGGAAATCTACCAGGCTATCACCCAAAATGTTTGAGAAGTGTCTATGACTAGAATAAATACATACAATCTGAAGATTTTTTACTTAACAATTTAGGTTTTGGCATTTTTTTTTTATTAACTGTAACAGAATCAATCTTTAAATGTTAATGTAGTTAGGAGTAATGTGTATCTCAGATGCTGTTTAAACATTTCATCTACCAAGCCCTGTTATTTTAAACAATTGGTAGGTGAATCACTTGCAGAGGTCTCTGCAGAACTGAAGATTAATACTGTTTTCACCAGCATGAGACATTCAAATTCATCCTCTAGAAACCAATACAGAACAGTGACTACCCTTCTGGGAAAATGCAAGCAATTCCATAAAGTCAGGGGAGGTTTACATTACAATTGTCATATTAAATTCAGACAAGTGAAATCATAAAAGCCAAAACAAAACAAAAACAGTTTAATATAGGTGAATGTCAATGCCAAACAAGAAAAAGGCAGTGAAGCTGCAGCTCGTCTGAGTGACTTCAACATAACAGAACTGCATGCATACAAGGAATTTAAAATGAGGGAAGAATCTGAATGTGAACAAAACTGAAATTAAAAGCAAATAGTATTCTGACTAGAAAGGGAGGATGGCAAGTGCAAGCAGATAGCTGGTAGCAAACATTAGCTATAGTAGGTGTGATTGCCATTAGCTCTAAATGCACGTTAAATTAAAGCCAACATCCGTTCTCACAGAGATGGCCTCAGTCATCTTAAAAGGAAGGGTAGTTTGGAAATCAAAACCTTAGAAAAGGATTACAGGCAGGGTTTAGGAGAGGTAGAGAAATTTGATATCTGATAAACATGAGCAAATATTCAAGAGTCCTGGATGATCATTCTGCAGCTCTGAGTGAGTGGTGTTACATTTCACAGGAGCTGGTCAAGATTGCGCATGTAGAAGTCAGCAAAACCTTTTAAGGATGTTCATGTAAGAGTCAATGATTTGACATCGTAAATCATAGAACCATACAATGGTTGGGTTGTAAGGGACCTTAAAAATCACCTAGTTCCAATCCACCTGCCATGGCTGAGACACCTTCCACTACACCAGGTTGCTCAAAGCCTCATCCAACCTGGCCTTGAACACCTCCAGGAATGGGGCATCCACAGCTTCTCTGGGCAACCTGTTCCAGTGCCTCACTACCCTCAGAGGGAAGAATTTCTTCCTTAGATCTAATCGAAATCTCGCCTTTTTCAGTTTAAAGCCATTGCCCCTTGTCTTATCACTACACGCCCTTGCAAAAAGTCCCTCTCCAGCTTTCCTGCAGGCCCCCTTTAGGTACTGGAAGACTTCTAGAAGATCTCCCCAGAGCCTTCTCTTCTCCAGGCTGAACAGCTCCAACTCTCTCAGCCTGTCTTCATAGCAGAGGTGCTCCAGCCCTCTGATCATCTTCATGGTCCTCCTCTGGACCCACTCCAGCAGGTCCCTTCTTATGTTGGGGGCCCCAGAGCTGAACGCAGTACTGCAGGTGGGGAATGCTGAAATAACTGTATAAAAGACAGTCATAGCAAACTTGTTTTAAGGTCATAAATTCTGAAAATACCTTAGGTGTATATCTACGAGTTTATTTCTCAGTTTGAGACTTAGAGTGAAACAGTAAGTTCAATTTGATTTGAGCTGATTTAACCACCCTTATCTTAAGCAATAAAACTATGATTTTGAACACCTATCTACCTTATTTCTAGAATATCATACAGATTTAAAGCAAAGATCAGTTGCTAAAGTAACAAGTCAAAAGTAAGAAGCTAGATGGCTTCAGTGAGGATTTATAATGAACTTTGGTAATTAGTTCTCACATTTTCATTTCACTGTAGTAAAGTGTAACTAACAGTGTAAAACTGGAATTTGAAGTAACTATAGTTTACTGCTCAATAGTGCAGAGCGAGGAAATTTTTGGAGTTAATGACTGAATGAGAAAAAAAACCTACAAAAACTACAGCTGTTGCAGCCCAAGTGTTAACAGTAAGGAATGTGTATCAGCGAATATAAAAAGAACACTGTCCTTGAGA
The DNA here is from genome assembly GCF_009769465.1 of Tauraco erythrolophus. NCBI lineage: Eukaryota > Metazoa > Chordata > Aves > Musophagiformes > Musophagidae > Tauraco > Tauraco erythrolophus. The sequence goes on along the minus strand of NC_141466.1, from coordinate 86,630,809 downwards.
TAAGAAGGTAGGTTGAAGCTGTGAAAAACACACTGTCCCTGGGAAAAAAACAAGAAGGATGAAACTATGAAAAACAAGATTCTGAGCAAAACATACTAACTGCAAAAATATTAAAATATTGTAACAAATATAGAAATCTGTATCCAATCACAGTGTGTATCATACTCGTGCTTGTCGCGTGAACAGTAGTGCTAGACCAATTAGCTTGCTAAGTACAGCGCATGAAAGCGTGCACAGAACCGAGCTATGCTATAAAAAGAGCAGTATCACAGAATAAAGCTGAAGCCTTTTTACTCATCATATTGATGCGTCTTGCTTCCCCGTCTTCGGCCGCAACATACAGCAAATTCAGTAAAATTACGATTGTATATGAAATCTCCGAGGGCTATGGGAAATTAGGAAATAGAGAGCTTTTAGTAAATATTTTGGGTTTTTTGACACTTTGCATTGTGACTAGCCGTTGGCTCTGTCAAGCACATAACAAATCTGTAACAGAGACTGCGTGTTTCTGGGGATTGCTCAACCTTCAGCAGATGGCTGGGGGACTGTAAGAAACCATTTAGTGGATAAAGGCCCACACTGTAACGAGTACTAATAAATAATCATTCCAGGAACTCTGACAAAGAACCGTGGATTGAATGCATGTGGCAAAATTAGCTAGTCTTGCTCAAAAAGCTGAGTTTTCAAATCAGGATTTTTGTGTGTAGTGGGTCAAGATTTGATTTGTCATCTATCTCCTCTTTTTCTAGCCTATGAAGCAGATTTTAGGGAACAGCTTTGAGTTGAGATGTTTTCTAGGAACGTGGTTTTCCAATGCTTTGGCTTTCTTAGGACTGAATCTGAAAAGCAGTGCAGAAGTACCAGAGAGAGTACTGACACTTCCACTACTTCACCTGGGCACCTCATCTCTACCACTGTGGCTCTACTTCTTGGGATGGTTGTGGAGTATCTAAAAAACAGATACACATATTCTGAAGTATCTACATTACTTTTGGGAAAGCTGTGCAAGAACTGCGGGGGATATGCTACTATTATTTGCTTCCCCCAGCGTATTGCCATGTCCCCTGCATAAACATAATCCATGCAATTTAGCCCTTACAATTTAGAAATGATGTCTTTATGAAAAATTGGTGTAATACTTCCATTAAAGTAGAGAAATGTCTTATTAAACCTTTGACATGAACAACTTGATCACAGAGGTGCAAGATGCAAGTTATAATGACAAAATTGGCTGGCTAGTATAATGTAGTTGAGTGTAGACTATTACAGGATTTGGACAAAAGGGAGTTTGTTGGTGCCTTTTTTTTTTTTATTTATTTTGTACTGATAGTAAATATCTCTGTTTTGCTGAGTTAACATATAGAATCATCTTGTTATTAGCAGGTACTTCTTGCCAATATATTGGTTTATGAGTTTTCAATGATAAATCAGTGACACAGAAGTTCTTTCCATTTTTGTTGACTGAGAATTGCTGTTTGAATATTAAGTAAAATTTCATCTACTCTCACGACATAGCTAACATCTGAAAATATTATTATCCCGGAGGGTAGAAACTATCTGTTAACCTCTCCATGCATTAATAACTACTTTGAGTCTATATTTGAGAAGACAAAACCAAACTAAAACATGTAAGCATGATGCTGATGTTCTGTTCTTGCATAATGCCTCCTATTGTCTTCCTAGTATGCATTTTCTGTCATTTTCATCATTCTCCTGATAAAATTATAAACACTATTACACGATAAATGTTAGAAATGTTATCCCAAATCAAATTACCTGAAAATAGATTAGTTTCATTATTTAAACAAAAGAAATATTGTTCTTACCATATTTGCTTCTGGAAATTGAAAAGTGAAGATGCGATCGGGGATAGAAAAAGGACTAGAAATTTGCCCTTGAGTTTCAACCTATTTGGGGTTGAAAAGAGATTTATATTTAAAATAAACTTAGATAATGATCTTCAAATAATAGACTATTAGTGTTAGCAATTCATTTAAATAGCCGCACGGTAAAAATGGCTGGACAGCATTGTATTTTAATGAGAGTTTTGCCCAAGAGAACCACAAGATCTTATTCCATCAATAAAATCAGAATTACTGACATGTATAAATGACAGTCTGAATCCATGCATATCAAAGAAGTCCATGGCATTAGAAGAAAAAAGAAAAAAATATATTTTGGTCTAGAATTGATGCTGATGAAACAGAGGCACCCTAATTAACATTTAAAAATTGCTCTGGCCAGAGATTCCTTTGATATATGGGTAATTTCAGCTGCTTACCTTTAGATTAAAAATATTAGTAGTGGTGTTCTCAGAAGTCAACACCAGATACTTGAGTAATCCTCACAGATGCTAGTACTTTAAATAGAAGATCTGCTGTCATTCGTACAAAATAAACACATAGTAGGATGGAAATAAAATATCCCTCCAAGATGTTAAACACAGGCTCTTCCGGTAAGTACATGGAGAACGACAGTGAGAAATGAAAAAGTTGGGAAAAGAAGTCAGATTGGAGATAGTTAGGAATGTAAAGCTGGCAAAGGAGATGAACTCCTCAAAGCAGAAAGGAGGGACAAGAGAGATCTAAAAACTAAGGCAAGAATTTTGAGCTCTCTTCAGATTCAAGTCAAAGAACGTCTCTGAAATTTGTAACAGGGATATGGACTTTAAAAAAGCTCAGGAGTTAAGCAAAAGAAAAGACATTAAGTTCAGTGATCAAACTGGAAGTCATAAAAACCAAAGCAGAAACCAAAAGCGAACATGAGATGGTATTTCAGCCACCATAACAAAAAAGGGGATGTGGCAGGTAGTAGTTCAACCAACGGCACCAACGGAACAGAAAAGGAGATGTGGCGAATTATTCATTATCTCAAATCCTTAAATCATGATGTAATATGCTCATTTGTTCCGAGTTTCTGGACTGTGGGTGCTGACCTCCCCTTTCCTCAGGGTCAGAGAATGCAATTGGGGAGTTGCGAAGCGTTGAAAATTTACTGCACTCTTCCCTACTCTTTGCACACTCTTAGTCTTCAAGGTCAAGTAACTTCCATCAACCTCTCAAAGCTCTCCTGGATTATATTGATTTACTGTCACCAATAATTCTTAAACTATTTTATAATAAATTGTGAAAATTTGACCTAAATGAGAAACTTCCACCTAAGAAACTCTAAAAGGGCTCATCTAGTTCCGGTCACTGTATTTAGCGATAGAACAGTGAAACAACTACATCGTTATACAGATTAGCTGGTAAAAGCCTGTGCTGTTACTGGCTGTGACTGTGTGTGTTTTAAGTAACTATTTGTAATGAAAATCAAGCATGGAACTATATTCGTGAGAGATAAAAACTTGAAAGTTCAGTTAGGACTTCAGTTATTTTGTATGTGGCTGTTTCTATAGTATGTTACTACTTCTACACTGGACAAGTCTTGTGGGTTCTGACTGCATTTGCTTGCTGCTTCTGTCTTTGTTTCTGTTTTTGACAGTAAGTTATGTTTCTTATGCTGTTTGGATGACTTTGGTATGAGGATACTGACACTGTAGTCATGCTGTAGACACCACTTAAGAGCCATTCGTTAGAGATTCAAACAGTAGTTTATTTTAAAAACCTCTTGAGTAAATTCACCAATGTATTAAACGTGCATAATAAAGTCTTAAATTAACTTGTATATATTGCAGCTAAAAGTAACAGGCCTTATAAAGCTTAAATATCGTATCTTAATCCAGACAGGGAAAACTTGTAATTACATTGTGTATCCTGGAAGTTTGTTTATTACAAGATCACTAATGTCTTTGTATTGATTAGGAACACGTAGTGTTCCCAGAAAATCATCCTCTTTATCTGACATACTGTTTTCCAGGACACCAAGTTCAAGATCAGACATGTTAGATGGCAAGTAAGAGCTAACTTGAGTTTCTGACTGGCTTTTTCCTGCAGACGTCTGCTCCTTACCTATATTCCGATCAGTATCAGAGCTAACTCGTTTGTTTCTCAGTGTAGATACTTCTTTAATACGCTGATCACCCCTCTTCTCTTTCTTACTGATCTGTTGGGCTTCCTGCTCTTCAGCTAATAACCTTGCTCGAATGGAGGCATCATTAAGCGAATCAATGGATTCACCGCTACTTTGCATGCTGGTTTTTAAGCCACGGTTTCTCATCGAAGACTGGACTGGAGATGAAACTGAAGGAACTGGCAGAAGATCTGAAGTACTTTCAGCTCTTTGACTTGTCTTTGAAATTCTAGACCTGCTGGATTCCAGCTCTGTATCTGACCAACCTCGCTTTGGGCTTTCAAGCCACTGAGGTTCAGGACTGCTGTCAAGAGCTTCCGAGTCTCTGCCCGTACACTCAGCACTGGTGAAATCTTCAGAATAAACTGTGTTCTCAGGACTAGCAACAAAGTCATCTGAGTATATGAATTCAGAGTTGTTTTCAACACTCCTGCTGGGGCTTGGTTTATGATCACTTACAACAGATGCATCATCACGCTTCGTGGTTTTAGTATGGATTAAGTGTATTGCTTCCTCATTACTTCCCTTTGCATTAGCATCTGACGGGAAAGCTGCTGGGAGTTGGACTTTCGCATACTTTTCCCCGTGATCAGATTTTAATACAGGTTCATCCACTAAGGGGGCTGTAGTTGCTTTGCATGGATGTTCCTTGGTTACAATTTTATCGTTCTTCAATAGACTTTCAGTAGCTTGTTTCTGCAGGTCAGGGGACACATCTCCTGTCATGGAGAGGTACTTTGAGAGAGCACTGTTTTGTAATGAAGTCTCAACAGTTTTATCAAACTGATTATTCTGCTTTGAACTGTCTTCCTTGCTACAATGCCTGTAAGAAACCACGTCCTGTTCTCCAGCATTTCTGAGCAGCTTTCTTTTGGATAAAGGGCTTCTCTCCTTCAGCATCTCCATTTGCTTTTTTCTGTACTGTTCTCTCCTTTCATGAATTATCAGCTTATCAGGGTTGGTCCGCTGCAGCCGTAGCCTCAGTGTATTTGTCAGCCCGTACAACAGTTTCCTTCTGGGAGGCCTGTTTTCCTTAGTTTTGCAGTTTCTTTCAGAGCCTCTCTCTCCCTGGGGTACAGCTTTCTTCTGTACTCTCACAGCCTGAGAAGACCTTAGTGAGGTGGCCGCTTGCTGGCCTTGCTTGCATTGAGGGCTGGCAGCTCCACTGCTCCCACCAGGCCCCACAGGTGCCTCTGCAGGCTTGAGTGCAGAGGAATGGCTAGGGCTGGGGGCCCGTGAGGCCGTGCCACCACCCCCACGGGCCTGGTAGAGCCAGGCCAGATGGGGATGGACAGCAGCAGGCATGGTGCTGTGGGTGAGCACCGACAGCTCTGCCAGCAAGGCACTGAGTAGCGGCAGCTGCCCCAGGGTGTTGTGGAGCTGTTGAGGGCTGGCAGGGTGCAACAGCGAGGGCCCCGCACTGGGACGTGCGGGGCTCTGGCCCTTGTCTTTTTCCTGTGGTCTCCAAGCCTCACCATGCTCCCACTTCCCCACAGCTGCTGCTGCTGGCAGCGGATGAGCCTCGGCAGGCTCACGGCTGTAATAGAGCACTGGAGGGCAAAAGATGTTGCCCTCCAGCTCCTCACTCTCCTCCTCCTCCTCCTCGCTCCCCGGCTCAGGGGAGGTGGCAGGCGGCGTGGCAGCGCGGGGGCTGGCAGGGCGCAGCTCCTCACCGGCCTCCAGGCTGGTGAGGCGGTAGCCCAGGACTAGCTCCCCGGCGGGGCGGCCGGCGGAGTCACGCAGCGGGAAGCGGCCGCGGCGGCCGTAGGAGGCAGGCGCCCCGGGCCGCTGCAGCAGCTCGGCGGCAGCGGGGGCCAGAGACACGCCGCAGCTGCCGAGGAGACGGGGGGTCCCCGGGGCGAGCCCGGCGGGGAGCGCCAGGAGCAGAGCGCGGAGCGGCCGGCGGTGGAGCGCAGCGCACAGGGAGCCCCGGCGCCAGCGGAAGAGGCAGCGCTTGCCGCGGCCGAAGGGGAAGGGCTGCCCCGGCCGCAGCGGCGGCGCGGCGGCGGCAGGGCGCAGCAGGAGGGTGGGGAAGTCCAGAAAGCGCAGCGCTACGGCCGGGCGCAGCGCCGGGCCCGCCGCCGCCGCCACCTGCACCGACTCCACCAGCAGCTCCAGCACATACAGCTCCTCCGCGCCCGCCGCCATCGCAGCCCCGCCGCAAGTCTCGCGTGCGTGCGGGGTGCTGGGCGGGGCCGCCGGCGCTCTCGCGAGAGGAGAGCCGCCCGCGCCGCGGGCAGAGCGTTCGGCTGCCCCGGGGGTGGTTCTCTCGCAAAGCGCCCTGGGAGTTGTAGTCCGCGCCGGGTGGGCAGGCCCGGGAACCGCTGAGCCGCCACCCCTGCAGCGGAGGGGTAGCACCGGCCTAGGGACTCTGAGGCGGAGCCTGATCCCGCGGGTGGGGAGATAAGCAGTGCTCCGTGGCCTCCTGCGTGCCCCCAACGAGGGACGTGTGGCAGCCATGCTGCAGCCTACCCCGGCCCAAGGCTGTGGTGACGGGGCGGCCAGGGGGCAGCAGGCGCGGCCGGTGGAAACCGGGTGCTCCCTGGTGTCTGCTCACAGGCGCCCTGCGCAGCGTGGCGGCTGCTGTCGTGCCCTTGCCCTCGGCTCTGACGGCATCAGCCCAGGCCCTGGTCGCGTGTTGTCCGCTGTGGGTCGTAACAGCCACAGGAGCCAGGGTGGGATAGCGCCCTGTCTTCCATCAGTCAGCAGGAGTTCTTGTGGAGGCAGGGAGGGACATTGAACTGTTTTCTGCTTCTTTGCAGCCTCTTCCCACCCCAAGAGAAACATCGGGGTCTGTGCCAAGGGCTGTGTGCTGAGAAGTCTCTCCACAGTTGAGGATCCGTACATATCTGAGATTTTTAAAGCTGTGGTTCTACATTAATTAGGTTTTTCGAATCAGCTGTAAATGTCACCTCTTCATATTTAACGTCTCCATCTCTGTAATGCCTGGCTGCCTTGGACGTGCATTGATAAATTCCTATTTTATCTCCTGTGTGCATGTACACTGGGAGTTGCAGTGGACACCCTTGAGGAGAATTTCACTGCTTGCCTCCTGCCTGGTGAAGAGAGTGCCCTTCCTTCTCTGACCGCCCTTCCCTTACACCACAGTCTCCTTGCCACAGGCACAGCAAATACTTGCTGAGCTGGGAAGAAAATTGTTTTGTTCAATTAGTAAATTGCCTCTAAAACAATGTATGCTAAACTGATGGTGTTCGATTAAAGTTACAGTACACCCTCGCCATTTACTGCCAGGGAAGTAACTATAAAAAAGAGCAACTCCCTCTCCATTTGTTCTTTTTATTTCTTCCTTTTTCCTCCTTTCCTTCCTCTGCGAAATCACAATCACTTTTTAGAAAAGCAGAAACCAGTGAGAAATGCTTAAAGAATCCAACCCTTCACTGCTTGTCAGGTCCGTTGGTCATTATTATTTAAAGGACATCTTTCATTGACTTCTATGTCTGAGAAGAGAGATAAGGAGTTTGACCTCTGAATTGTGACCAGGGCTTAAGAAGTAAATAATTAAGTTTTTCTCAGTTTTTTCACTGCCTCTATACTAAGCACATGAATCTAAGAGCTGCAAGTTTTCTGCTGTAAAGGCTGCTAATCTTCGAGTGTTGCCATTGTTCTGGCTTGTGGCAGATGAAACAAATGGCCAGTCCATTTTGCTGCCACATTCATCTGCTGCAGTCAGTCATCTGCTTTCCTTGTGTTTCCTTTTCCTCCAACCCGTTCTCATCCTAGGAGGGCATGACAGTTTAGTTGTCATTCTCTGTAAAGGATGCCCTGATACACTGAAAGTGACAGATGTGTTTAACACGTCAAATGGTCGCTCTTGAGATCCGCCAGGAAGACGATGGATAGGTATTTTGCCCATTTTACAGATTGGCATACTGTGACTATGAGGTTTAGTCCAAGATTTCTAACGTCTTAGTTTTGAAACTTCCAACCTGTATAGGCAAGAGATGCATCTATGTGTGTGGTAACGCCGACTGAAGTGAGGGGGTAAATTATGGAGAAACCAAAGACTTGTTTTAAGATGCTGAACCTCTGCACTCCCAACAGTTTAATGTGAAACTGAAATTTTCCGTTTCATGTCCCTGAAAATCAGCCCTATTCCTGTATTTCATTCTTCACAGACCATATAAATAATAAGTACTGAATACTTGTCACAACTATAAGGTGTTAATAAGCTGTGTAAGATAAGTCAGCGAGTTAGTGACAAAGCAATTATTTAAATAGAAAGGGGTATCGATTTTTAAGTTTGTTCTTGTTGGTGTGTTTTATTAAGTCAATCCTCTGGTCAGAAGAGCACCTTTCTCTTCAGAATAAACAGAAAACAACATTTTGTTGTTGAGTTGCAAGTTAGAAAAAAAGACCTTTTTCTTTCCAATAGTCCTAGTTTCTACTAACCATCATTTTAAGGAAACTCGTGATAACACTTCTTTAGATTGCATGTCACAAAAGAGTGGTTCAGAAAATAGGCATGCCTCCGAGAGGCCGGGTTACGGAGCCAAGTTTCATTACCTGCTGCTGCCCCAAAGATGACAGGTACATATTAGGATCTACATTAGTTACATTCAGTAATCTTGTTAAAATAGCTCTGGTTCTTCTCAGTGCAATGTCTTCAGTCTGCCTTTCTTAGAACTAGATTTCGATTCTTCTGTTTTGTTTTTTTTTTTTTTCTAAAAGACTGGAAGACTGGGGAATTTTGCTGATTCAGTGAAGTCTTTCACTGACCTTAGTTATACGTTTGAAGTACTAGCACTTCATCTCAAAAAATTGCAACCCAGACAATTGGTATCATTAGCAGCAACTCAGCAACTTTGGTTCAAATCTATCTTTTGAAGGTTCTGAAATACCTTCTTTTGCCCTTAATTTCTGTAAAATTTCAGATTTATTGATCTCTCCCTGCACAGATAGCTCTTTAAACAGTTGTATACCTGTTTGTGGATGGAGAAGTATGACAAAAAAAAAAAGATCTTGAGAAAACATGAATTTTGCTAGATCTACAATTAAGTCTACTTATTCTGGCGTCGTTCTAAGGATTACATTTTTTACAGATCAAATGCTGGAGTGAATAACCACTGTTCACCTGTATATAAAATTCCTCTTCTCTGTGCAGAATCTGCAGGGCGATGCTTGGAATTTGTGCAAATATTTAGCCTGGTGGCACTCTGGATCAGAAGGGAGTCAGACAGCCTGCTGGAATATTCAGCTGCAACATAACAGCAGTTCTTAAAATACTCCAGCTTAAAATGCCACCCAGAGAAGACTTACTTAGTCTTTTCTCAGTTGTCTGTTGAGTCAGCTACTTGCAAAAGGGCAATAAACAGGAAGAAATTCAGGAATAAGGATGGCAGCCTTCGATAACTCTCTCAGTTTTCACAAGCTCTCTTCTTCAGTTCAGAAAAAAAAAAAAAATTACAAAATACATTGTCATGGTTTAACCCCAGCCAGCAACTAAGCACCACACAGCCACTCGCTCACTCCCCACCGGTGGGATGGGGGAGAGAATAACGAGTAGAAGTGAGAAAACTCGTGGATTGAGATACAGACAGTTTAACAGGTAAAGCAAAAGCCAAAAGCCACACACGCAAGCAAAGCAAAACAAGGAATTCCTTCACTGCATCGGCAGGTCGGTGTTCAGCCATCTCCAGGAGAGCAGGGGTCCGTCATGCATAATGGTGACTTGGGAAGACACGTGCCATCACTCTGAATGTCCCTCTGAGCATGACGTCCTATGGTATGCAATATCCCTTTGGTCAGATGGGATCGCCTGTCCCAACTCCGTCCCCTCCTAACTTCTTGTACCCCCAGCCTACTCACTGGTGGGATGAAGTGAGAAGCAGAAAAGGCCTTGGCTCTGTGCAAGCACTGCTCAGCAATAACTAAAACACCCGTGTGTTATCAACACTGTTTCCAGCACAAGTCCAAAACACAGCCCCATACCAGCTACTCTGAAGGAAATTAACTCTACCGCAGCCAAACCCAGCACGTACATGAGCAAAGCCTTTGAGGTTTTTGCAATATATTTAGATTTCTCTCTTGAAGAATCTAGACAAGGTTTCAAAAAGGAATAAAGTCAAACATGTTAAATCTATTCAGAAATTATTATTTGCATATGTTTCTGTATGTTGTAAAGAGTTTTGCAGGGAGCTTTGCTGTTTCTTGTGCCCAGCTTCTTCATGATCCTCAATTTCGTGTTGACCCAGATCTAGTAATTTATGGAGCAGTCTAGGAACAGTTGCAATGGTATTATTGGCACAGGCATTTTGATATCCATCAAAGCGAAGGGTACCATGGTTTCTGCCCCCTTCTCTGGGTGTACCCTCCTGTCCACAAAGAGCCCCATCATTTGAATGGTTGGATCAGTTGGTACCGAACCTATTCACACATACATCTCCAAAATACCTGTCTTGCATTGGTACCCTGAAGATGCTTATTAACTCCTCTTACTTCCGTGTGATAGCTCTCACATTTATTTTCATTCTCTACTATCTTTAGCAGACTTTGGGAGTGTTAAAATAAACATTATTTGCCTAGTCGTGTGGCCCTTCTCCATTTGGCAGACATCAGTCTGTTTCCTGTCTTTTTAATGATTTTATTGCTGTCCTTAGTATTTTACTTTCTCAGAGTGGTGAGAGTTAAGGTTTATGACAGAGTTACTTCTGCAAAGTCCGCAGGGGTGGCACACAGATTGTTTTCTCATTACCTTGCGGGGGGAAAAATGGTTGGCCTTTAAGATATGTGTGAATCTGTGCCTTTCACAGCCAGCTTGGAAATACAACTCTTGCCAGCTTGCCTTCTGATTCCAAGTTTCTTCAAGGATTAATGGGACTGCAGCAAAACACGGCTTCTCCTTCTGTACTGAGCAGTCCTCATGATCTTTCTTGAATCTGGGAAACTCAGCTTAAGCAGACATTTAAAGGAAACATGGCAAATACTTGACAGAGAATGACACAGTGAGAGCCAACAGGAAGCAGGATGTCACAAATACAGGAGCTTAGACAACGATGTTGAACATGAGACGTGTCCATAAGGGTCACATCTGAGGTGATTTCCTTTCTTTTTAAAAAAGTTCTTACTAAAGCGAATAGAAGCTTTTGCTTAAAACAAAACAATAGCAAAGAGTCAGCCTCAGGATTCAGCCCGTTGAATATTCTTTGGATAATGCCCAGCAACATGCAAAGCCAGTTTCCTTAAAAAACTGGGTGCCATTAGCACATGGAGGCTTTACCATCAGTATTTGCTTTATTTGATATAAACCATCCTGAACTTGTTTGGTATTGATAGAAAGCCCATGGGTTCGCACGCTGACATTTAGCAGTAATTAATGTATCATTGTTTAAATTGTGTTACTCCCCATCAAATAGCTGGGAAGCTCTCAGAAAGTTCTCAAAGGGATCAGTTCATTTTCTTTGGCTTCATGGTTGCAGCCCATACTTGTCATGCACATATGTACTGAATGATGAAAGGATTCCAGGTGCTTAGCCATCCAAAGAGGACAGTTTAATCGCACAGCAGCGCAGCTGCATGCATATGTTTGAGAAGCAGAGAAAATCTGTACCGAAAGTTTTCTTCAAGGTGTGCGGGTCCTTACAATTCCTATTGTAACTGTAGAGCAGGACAGGTCTTCAGCCTCTCTCAGGGTTCAGGGATTCTCTCTCTAGGCAGGGATTTTTCGGACTTGCCACCTCCTAAAAAGCTGTGTTTGCAGCGTTCCTCTAGCTCAAGCTGGGAACCATTGGGGGCAAATTACAGTTCAAATATCTGACAGAGCCTCTGACAGTGAAAGCTCTTGTCAGCCTCAGGATGGTTCTTGAAGTCAATTCAATAGTTAGATGAGATTTCATTAAAACAAAAAATGGAGATGTCTGCAAATATTTGAGTAGGAAACAGTTAGTATTGTGTGCATTGTACCATCACGCTGATGACACTCATTGTTTAATCTGTTATAATTACCATTGTAAAGTATGTTTTTTCAGAGGTTTACAGTACAGCTGTTTTGTTCACTGCACATTTTCAAACGCTGAGCTGTTTCTCTTTTTCCCTTTAAAATCAAATTAAAATCAATTTGACTGCTTTGGGAGCTCTCCTTTATAGAAAGCATAATAAAAAGAGGCAGGAATGTTGATACGCAGAGCTGCAGAGCTGGACCAGATCCTCCTCACTGGTTGTGCATGAGGCTGAGTGGTACCCAAGTGCCTGGTAGGAAGGGGGCAGAAATATTCCATCCCACTTAGTGAACAGGAGGTATGAAGTTGTTTATGGAGGTCACAAAAAGAGGAACCAATTAGCCTTGTATTTTTCATGTCTCTTCTTGTTTTCCAAGGAGACATGTTAATGCCATGGTTCAGTAAGGTGGACTGCGAGAGAGATGGCTCCCTAATGAACATTTGTCCCTGGTTTGCCTGGCAATGGGATTTCCAATCTAAAGATGAAGTCCTTTTCTTGGCTAACACCTTTGTTGCAGGGATCTCAACAGTGATGTCCCTCTCGCAAGCTTCATCCCTTCAAGCTTCCATCCGTATTCTTACTCTGCCATGCGGCAAGCATGGAGTACTTCCCACTGGTGTCCTGCTGATGTCCATAACTTGCTGACTCTTACTTACCATGGTGATGGCTGTAACGTGATACTGAACTGTATGGACAGGGCAAAATCATGACCTGTTACATTTCTTTGTTGATTAGAAGGAAAGAATAAGCTGTGGTTTAGGATGATAAATGCGGGAATCTGGAGCTCTAGCTTCAACTCTCCCTTTTGCCAGAGGTTTCCTCAGGAAGATCTAATTTCTCTGTGCCTGAGTTCCTCTCATAAGACATGAACAGTGTTTCATAGAGATGCTGAGTGGATAAGTACCCCCTGGAAGGGAACAAATCTCTGGGATGCACAGAGCGCACAGCATCCTTGCCAGCCCTGGGGAGCGATGGTGAGTGGCTATCATCAGGATTGATTTACTTGCCCCTGAAATGCAGTACCACAACACAGTGGTGAGGCCACCAGCCCTTCACAAGTAGTGAAAAGCGGCTGGAAGCAAGTAATTCCTTATTGCAAGACCTGACCAGTTCCTTCCTGCGTTTCAGGAGCAGGCACTGAAGCACAAGGGGAAACGCTTTGAGGGGTCAGTGCATCTGCGTAGCTCGCCATGTTGCCATGCAGGGCTCTTAGGCACTGAAAATGTGGCAGCCTGCCTGAGCTGATTATCTCCCCACCTCTTGAGAGGGCTAGCCCGGGCACGGCGCTGTGCTGACACAGCTGTCCTACTGCTGGTTCCCCGGTTCCCCAACTGGCCCCGTCCGGGGGATCCCAGGGCTGTGCTGCATTGCAGAGCATAGCTATGCCTGTAGGAACTTTTCACAGGTACTTGCAACACTGGAAAAGTATTTAATTCACTGCTATGCAAATAGCCCTGCGGGCTACAGCGAGGAAGGGAAATAGGCTTGTGCTACACTGTGTAATCTGCATGGGCAGAAAGACAGAGCACTGTCTGTTGTAAATCCCTGACACAAGGTCAAATGAGAGCTGTGCCAGTGCAGAGGTCTGGTCAGCCAAACTCCCTCCTTGTCTAACTCCACTGACCTTCTCTGAGCTGATTCAGTGCTGTCTTTGGCACAGTAAGTTCAGCTAAAGCAGCTGTGATTGCCCTAACACAAAGTTTCCTGGTTTTTCTGGTATGTATTTTAAGCTTATTGCTATTTCAGTGCAGTTTCATGCATTTCCTATTTGAACAGTTCCTGTCGGAAGCATGTATTGTTTGGGAAGACGTGGCATTAATTACTGTGTGAATTATTTGTTGTGTGGGTACCGTGGAAGAAATAGATGGGAACTATTCCAAATGGTCTTTAATGAGTTCAGTCATCCAAGATCCTGATTTCCATCTCATAAATAATAAACTGTCCTCAATATGCTAATTCAAATTTGCCTTTAAATTGCTTGTTTTAATTTTGCAGAGGAAATAATCAAGAAGAAAAAGTTCTGGAAAATGCAAACCTGCCGTGTTTCTGTGGCAAGGCATTCAGAGGTTGCAGTGTCTTGTCTTCCCAATGCTAAGTCCTGAGACAGTGAGCATGTGACTAGGCTGGTGGTGGTTTTATGCCCCAAAGAGTGAAATTTGAAACGTAATAAATGAAAGTATGTATGAAATCTTTGCTCCATAAAGGAAGGGTCTTTAATATAACCTTACACAGTGAGCTCTTTGCCATCTCCTTTTGATGGGATCTCCATTCTCAATTTCTTCTCAATTATTCTGTTCTGAAAACATCCTTTTCATTTAGATATCAGGAAAAATTTCTTTACAGAGAGGGTTGTGAAGTATTGGAACAGGCTGCCCAGGAAGGTGGTGGAGTCCCCATCCCTGGAGGTGTTTAAAAACTGTGTGTATTTGGTGTTGAGCAATATGATTTAGGGACCCTGACAGTGCAGGGCGAATGGTTGGACTCGATGATCTTGAAGGTCTCTTCCAACCAGAAGATTCCATGATTCCATGATTCTATGATTCTTTTTTTCTCATCTTAGCATTTTATCTTCAGTAAACACATATTATGATTTTACATGAACCTATGGTCTCTGAGCTGTCTGTAAGTCCAGCCTGAAAAGTAGCGCATAGCATAGCAAAAGTACTAGAAGAAAAGAAAAAGAAGTGTATTTTTGACATGTATTAGCTGGTCACACATCATTCAGATTTGTTAAGGTTCGATACTGGCTAAATAGACAGGAATAGAAGATTTGGATGGTCCTGCAGGCACATCTTACTGGAAACACAGTCGCAGAAATTTCATTTCAAGAGACAAACCAGTGAAAATATCCGAACAGGTTACTCTATTTCCTGCCCTGGAAGGAATGTCAGCTTTTTGAAAACATTAATATCCTCAGCCAGGCATAGCAAATATTAGTTCTCAGTTCCTTCAAGGGATAAAAAGAGATAAAAATAGAAGCCACTCTAAAACCTCCCAGAGGCTGACAAATGCATTCATTCATTTCTTTATAATGACATCTTTCATGAAGGCCTTAACACTGGAAATTCTCAGAGGATTCCTTCCCCCCCATACTTTCTCACTTCTGTTGAAAGCTATCTGTATCATGGCGAGCAGGCAGGGGGTAAAATACTTTCTGAAAACTCAGCTGTGCTTTTGTAGGCTGATCTTAAATAGGAAAAAGGCTCATTTTCCTGAGTGCACCAAGAACGTGACACTGCAACCTGGAACGACATGGGAGTATCTGGCTGTGGTGGTTCAGCCCACGTGAGAGGGGATGGCTGTGCGCGATTCTCAGCCAGAGGTGAGCGAAGTGCAAGCCCTGCACCTCAGATCTGTGTGTGAGAAACACACACTGCGCAAAACAGATGTCAACTTTGCAGCAACTTTCATTTCACTCTCTACTCCTCCCGTTCACATGTCTTCCCACTTTGTTCATCTCCACTCTAAGGCCTGCATTCATCCCGCTTAGCGGAGGCAATCTCATCACATTTGCCCTCCGCTGCAGGGAGGGAGAGAGGCTCTTCCAGAGCTTTCAAACCTTCAGTTTAACTGTCTCCCTCTCTGAGGACCCTCTTTTTGTCGGTTGATTGAACAGGAACCAAGGCTCGTTTAGCTGGCTTGGTTAAATGTCTGCAATTGAGTGGGGTGATCTTGAGCTCTACACTAAGATATTTGGTAAGGTTGGCAGGCAAACAAACAGAGCAGTTGGTTGCTTTATTTTTCTTACGCTAAATTTTAAGAGTCTTTTTACAACCAGAGTGTAAAGCAAAGCCCAGCACATTGCTCATATCGACATTGGGAGTTAAAGCTGGAGCCTGAAATGGTATCATTATTGCAAGTGGAACTCATCTGGCCAAATGCAGACTGAACATAGAGATAAACCCCAAAAGACTCTCTTTCACTCCTCACACTATAAATTGACTTAGAGCCAATATCTCAGTTGTAGTCATGTACATCTAGTGATATATAGATAAATTGCATCCACAATATCTGCAGAGCTCCCTCTGTGGCAGTCATTTCAGAGCAAGGAATTAGCCACACAGGTGAGCTAAAAATAGAAGACTGAAGGGCACCACCTGAGTCATCGAGTCAGTGCCTCCCAAATTGCAGGAAGGCATGCTGCAGATGCTCAGTCCTGTGTGTTGTAGTTCTTCTCACCCTGGGATGCTGTACATTTCCAGGCTTCTCACAACAGACTCCAAGTCTGTGCTAGAAGACCAAATGCCATAATAATTGTGCCACAGGAGGAGAACAGAAGAGATCAAGGGCACTTCTAAGTCCTCCAGGCTAGCAGGAGATTTGCTAGGTAACATTTGCAGATGCTTCCAGACCATGGACTATGCTGCAGAGGAAGACAAACAAAAAACAGCAGTCTCTGATGAGCTACTCTGGAAGAGGATTGCTTCCCTGTTCCAAATCTGGTGATTAGCTCAACCCTGTGCATATGAACAAGCACAGACAGCTGAGGGATGCTGATACCTCGAGGAGCACTGCTGACCCTTGCAGCTCTCAGTGACCATGTTTACACCCTTATCTGACCCAACATGAAGTAAAATACTTGGTCTTAAATCCCTGTGAAAAAAGATTAGAGGGGTCAGGAAAAAGTATATTGTTCAAGAAAAATGTCAGTCCTGGGAATATAACCTTAATTATTAAACTATACTGGTCTAATTTAACTAATTTCTCATGTACACAACAAGGTCTCAGTGAGGGAGTTATTTTTTTTCTTTTATAAACAAAGGCACTACTTTGTAATGTACTGCTATTTAGCACAGTCTGATTGTATAAAAGGCAGATCTCTAAACAATGTGCTGTGATCTTATCTGATCTGCAAGCTGGACGATATATCATCAATATAATTTGTGGCAGGATATTTACATAAATGTGGTGAGGTGTGTTGGGAACTCCTCTAAAATCACACAAGCAAAAAGGGGACAGTACTAGCTTAAGTAAGTGAGGCTATCAGCTTAACAGCTCCATGAATAAGTGTTTTTTTCCAGAATAGAAAATCAAATTTTGCAGCTACTTAAAGCCAGCTAAGAGAAAACGTGCTCATTGTGATTTTCTGTCACTAACACATTGGATCACACAGGGAACCAGTAGCTACATACAGAGAGTTTCAGCTGCCGTTCATGGGTTTGCGTGTGGCTCCGTAGCTCCATTGCTGGTATCCAAAGGCTGTTCTTGGCCCCAGAGAAAGGACCTGCCGCTCTGAAATCGTTAGTAGGTGAGAGGTGGAGTTCTGCAAATGACCACTGCCGTCACAAACAAAAGTAATTGATTCATCTGCTGGTATTCTTGAAAGGAGCTACTAAACAAATGGACGTTGCCAGCACTGTGCAGGAGACCAAGCTAAATTATCATAATAGACCCTTCTGGCCAAAAAAAAAAAATCTGTGTGTCACCGAGAGGTACTCCCTTTGCGTCAGAGTCGAGATACATATTAGTATAATTTATGGACCACGCGCAGCTCATGATGTCAGTGAGTCTACTCATACTGTGGAAAAAAATATACTTTAGCTTCTACAGCAGTAATTCTGGCCACTTTCACATATTCTGCACTTGCTTGAAGAAAATAAACTGTGCTGTGCTGTACTGTACATAATAAAGGACTTCTCTTCTTGAACAGTACTTATAGTTGTAACCTAGCAAGAATACTAGGGAAGCGGGAAGCGTCAACTTTGCCCAGACAACAAAAACTTTCCTTTATATTGTGCCAGTGGTTGTACCTTCTGGAGCCCTGGTGCCATAACGTGATGTGTGAAGGTTAGAGATAATGTAAAGCTCCAGATCTGGAATTGAAGCTTCCCCAGTGTGAGAAGTGTTGGTGTTGGTTATGCTCCATGTCTAGCTGCTTTTTAAGTTGCAAAAGATTTCCATTTCTGGTATAACACCCTGTAAAAAAAGAGCATACACTGACTTCTCTTGTTAAAATTCCTTTCAGTTTCTTAGGGTTTTTTTTCCTTTATTGGTTAGGAATGGTAGAGGTTGACAGAGCTTTGTAAAGGACCTTTTTAGAAACGGTGAAACATATTAATCACTCTGCAAATCCTGCCTGCTGGCTGATGGGGTGCCTGTCTGTGCTGGTGTACAGGCTTGTCAGAGCCCTGGGGGAGCTGTATGCATATGTGGGCACCTGATGTATGGGTTATCTTGCAGGAATGGAGAACAGCTGAGAGACGAAAGAGTGAAAAGCAACAAAGTTCTGCCAGATGCAAAAAGTAAATGAGCAGAAGGAAACCTGAAACCTGTCATTTTCACTGCCATGTTCTTCATTACCTCTTTGGACAAGTGTGATATCCAATTTAACTGCTTTGTCCTTTTTCCTTGTCCTTGGTTGTAGTTGTATCTTTGCATTTATTGTTAGCTTTTGTCATGTCATCAGCTTCCGAGAATGATACACCAAATCAGACGTTTCTGCTCAAAGCTGTAAGTCTCCAAGTAGGACGAGTGAGTTTGGTTTCTTCCCTTAAAGTTCAAAATGCCCTTGCTTGCTCCTAGGGTCCTCCATGGGCTGCTATTCTGGTTCAATTCAAGAGCTTGGTTCCGGAGTCTTTGCTCCGTGAGCGATATCAGGCTTCTTTCCTTTGAGAGCTTGCTCCTGACCTGAATGACAAAGAAACTGAAACAAGGGCAGGGTGAGGCTGGAGAAGGTTTGCTCACTGATGTAGCTCATTAGAGGACTTCGCTGCCTTGCTGCTAAGTCTTTTGGTTCTGCCAAGTTTCTTGATGAGAGCTGCAGGAGTAACAATAGAAAAGTAGGTCAGGAGTAGATCTTGTAAATCTACTGAAAGGGCCAAGAGCACAGTTTGTGTAGGAGAAGAAGAAAAGAAGGAAAGGAAAAAGACCAATAGGAGGATTTGAGGGTGAAGAGAAGGAGAAGGCGGCCAGAAGTTTAGGTGAGACTTCATGTGTGAGCCATGATGTGTAATTATACACCTGCTTACAGAGCGCTTTCTTACAGTGTCTGAAAAATTCTTCAGTATCTTCAGCGGGGCTTTCATTAGCGCCTCTGAACCTCTGTTTCTGCAATTGCTGTTAGCAGTGAGGCCAGCCCGCCCGCCCGCCCGCCTGCGGGGCTCGCTGGGTGAGCCGTGTGCTGGCCCGCTGCATGCACATTTCCAGCGTGCAGCTGCACCCCTGCTGAGACTGGGAAAAGCAACAGCAGAAAAACAAGAGCTTTTGCAGGACGGACGATCTCCTTTGAAATGTGGTAGGCATGTGATTTCTTTAAAGGGAAGAAAATCAATACAAGGATTTTTTTAGGTTGGAAAAAACACCATTCCCAGTGTTGTCTTTGGGAGTGAACTTTCAAAACACATCTCGGTTTGGGCAATACGCACTACTTATCCAGTACGCGCACAGCATACACCTCGGCTTTTTATTCAGCTGAACTTTTTGCCATGCTGGCAGAATTTCTTACAAATAGCTGGTGTCATGATTTTTTTCTATTTAGGCCTAAAATCCTAGGAGATTTGTGTAACACATTGTTTAACTCCTGACACGCTGAACTATACTCTGATTTTAAGCAAAATCTGACTATGGCTCTTCCAGCACACACACAATTCCATCTAGCTTCCAGCAAATATTGTATACATCTACGTTATATATGTATTTCTCCTGCTTTGTATTAGGACTTTTGTTGACTGTTAGGGTTTTTGCTTTTTGTTTCTTTTTGAGTGCCTTTAACTTGTTTTTCACTTCTGTTTTCCTAGCAGTTAGAGTACAATTTTAAAAAAGCCTGTTAATGTGATACATCGTTTCAGCTGAAGTAAAAGCCCTTTAGCATACGCTTTTACTCAGAGAAAGTGGGACTGAGAGAGGAATAGGATTTATTCTTACCAGTGTCATCCTTTCATGTGGAAATTTTCCCTTAAAAATGATTTTGCTTTTGGGATGGCTTCCCGTAGACCGGGCACTTTCTGCATTTGGTGGTACAAGCCAGCACATTTCCCCACCCTCAGTCAAAGTGAGTGCAGCTCTGCCTGCTGGTTTTCCTCTGTCAATAATTGATACATCAGTTGATAGACAATGAACATTTTATAAAGGCCACTTAAACCAAATGGAACGTCTTCCTTGCATCTATCAACAAGAGACTTTTTCATCTCTCTTCTGCAAGTTCACTCATTTTCCTTCTGAAAGTTGGAAACCTCTGCCGAGAAAACACAAACGGGAAACTCTTCATTATCATCATAACACAGAGTTTTGAACGACCGCTGTCAACTTTGACAATTACATTTCTGCCTGGAATGTTTTACCTCCTAGTAAAGAGGACAGCATGAAACTTACTGAGAGTTTAGGAAGATATATTTCTCCTTGGTTTTTTGGTTTTACTTCCTCCTTCTGATGGTGTTTTTCTCACTGCCTAGCCTCAAGGTCTCCCTAACAGCCCATCACCAAGCTCCTTGTCCTTGTACGATGAGGGCACAGGCTGGATTTAAACATACAGGTGCAGAACTCCAGTATATGTGCAGGAGTCACAGGTGTACAGCAGTAAAGCTGTTTTGAAGTTAAGGTTGGGTTTTCGGTTTGAATTTTATTTTAAATTAAAATCTTGGTGGTTACTCTTTAGACTCCCTATATTTATCTGGAAAATAGGTCTGATGTGGATGCGGTCAGTTCTTACCCACAAATTCCCTCCTCCTGCAGTTGCATGCTACAACACGACCTGGAGGCCTCTGTAAAGGCACAGATATACCGGGGAAGGAGCAGGGAAGTCATATGTAGCTGAGTAAGTAGCCCGCAAGGAGTGGTAGTGATGGATAGGAGCTATTTCTGTTTTGGGCAGTGACCACAGAAGTCCACCATGGAGTGGCCTTGGACCACTTGCTGTACTTGTTTCTACATTGGAAGAGTCCTCAGGGAGTGGCCTCATGCGGTTGGCAGAACTGACCAGCCCTGTGGAAATCTTCCTGCATGTTCTCACTACTATGAGTGCCGAAATGTGTATTTACTATTCTGACAAAATGGTCTCTGCTCAGGTGGAAGTTTGAAACACTGCATTTTCACAGCAGCCTTCCAGTGCCTAAAGGGGGCCTACAAGAAAGCTGGAGAGGGACTGTTTCAAGAGCGTGTAGTGATAGGACATGGGGCAATGGCTTTAAACCGAAAGAGGGCAGATTTAGATTAGATATAAGGAAGAAATTTTTTACAATGAGGGTGGTGAAACACTGGAATGAGTTGTCCAGAGAAGAAGGTGATCTTTAAGGTCCCTTCCAACCCAAACCATTCTATGATTCTATGATTTTTTTCTTGACCTTCGTCTGGACTTATAGCATGGCCACAAAGGTGGTGTGTGCTGTTTCCAGGTCGCTGGAGGTGTCTGACCCACCTGCCAGGTGCCTTTTGTTTCTGTTTGCATGCCCTTGGTGTTGAGCTGTCTACATGTTGTTGTTTGGTCCACTCTCGGCCTCTCCCTGGGCAGTGCTGGTGCCTGAGCTGAGTCACAGGTTGGAAACAACTGTCACTGACTGAGGATCTGGCCCATCACGCACTGCAGTGTCCTGGCAGAAAAAAGTCCAGTAAACAAAATGCAGTATGTAATCTGCAGTTGGCAATGAAGGACTTAATTAATTCATCTCTTGGCATTTTATGCTTGATTTTTTCATACTTTTCAAATCAAACGTAGCACTTTCTGAGCTACATCAGACTCTTCCATTTTTGTTATGTTTCATGTTTTTTCCTTCACTCCATCTTTCGGTGGCTGGCATTTCCCAAGTGTTTTCTAAGGCAGCTGTATAATCTTTTGATTGTAATCAGTATAGAACAGTTGATGCAGTTTTACATAATTTGCCATTTCTAGTGTACATTAACTTAATGTTCCTATGAGTTACAAGATTGTCTTTAATAATGAATTATGTGGCTTACTGAATATGTTTCCTTTCTCAGGGAGCTCAATGCAGGTTTTTAGTTAAAGAAAACCCTGAGCATCCCTTATCTTTCTCCCTGTCTTTTATAATTATCACTATGCTAAATTTCTAGGTCATTTTCAACCAAAATTATGTGGCAGGCCAGTGAGGAATTAAGATTTAGATAAATTAAAATTTATAAACCAGTTACTATTGTGGGATTAGGCATAGAAATATTTGGAATTCTATGAAGCAGTTGTTGTGGTCTTTTAACCCCTCTAAGCTGAGAGTTACTTGGGTAGGGAGAGAAAATGAGTCTATTTTTTCTCCCAATAAATCGGATGATGCATGTATATGGATTGTTTACCAATATAACCCAACTATATGAGCAGAATAACAATGATCTCACTGTGTTTTCACAGGAGTATTTCTCAAAGATTTCCTATATACCTGAATTTTGTCCCCCATTCCATTGCTCTGTCTTTTAATTAAATTTTACCCTGAATTGATTACATCTAGGCTTTCCCATAGGGCTGTAGAAGTGAATTTACTTTTATTCTCCTATCTGTAAAGCTTGTTGTTTAAATCTTTTCTCTCTCTGTCTCTTTTTTGTAAGAAGATTTGCTGATTGTGATTTGATTACCTGTTCAGCTTTTTACAAATTATGTTACTCTAATTGAAGCCTAGAAATAGAAATCCAATAAATGGCTCTAAGTAAGTTAACCTCAGAAATGTTTGATTTCATTCTGTGTTAAAGTAGATGATACTTTTCAAGCCTTTGTAGAAAATACTAAATTGAAAAACCAACAAAGCAGAATACTTGCATTTATTCAGTAGTTCTCCTTAGAAACTGCAAACGTGGACAGATGCTGAGTCCATTGTCATTTTTGAAATGAGACAACTGTTATCTTGGTGGAAACCAGGACTTTTAAAGTCAGAGTTTCAAAGAAGCTCCTAAGGAGTTTAGAGGCATGAGTCTCATTCAAAGGCAGATTTACACCAGCCAGATATTCGTCTTATATGGGGGTGGGGAGCGATGACAACATTATCAGAGGGAAAGGCAAATTCACTTTGTATATGTCTGTGAGTGAATTTTGCTTGTGGGCAAATCTGGCTATCTGCAGCAGAAACGTGATATTCTTCAGCGCTTCAAGCTGTCCCAAATTCTCACTTCAGCATTAAGTTGTGCGTAAACACTTGTCTGTCTGGAAAGGCTTTTCTTCACAGCATGCTTTCCCAATGCAGCAGTACCAGCAGCACTGTCCCCAGCAGAGCGTGTCCCACGTGTTTTGCACAGCGGTGTTTCCATATTAACCGTGTGCTGTGGGACGCCATGGAGCTGCTGCTCTCTGGCTGTTCGCCTTTCAGTCCCACGCTCCTCCATCTTCTGATGTATAGCACAGAAAGCGTGTCCTTCGCTGCAGCTTAACAGAATTACTCTTGTGTCACCCAGGCCCCATAATGCTATAAAGGCTGGTTAACATATATATGAAAGCCATGGCTCACCACTGCGCTTTCTGTGACACATGCTCTTGTCAAAGGCTTTCATCACGCAAAACCATTAAAAAGCTATGACCGCTACTGAAAAGATCCAGAAACGGGACTTCCAAGTGAAGAAATCAAGAATCAGCTTCCCTTGGATTTGCATTGGGGAGGGAAATCTCTTGGTTTAGTCAGTTTTTATTTTCGGTGCCCCCTCAGTGCATGGTGCTGAAGCCTAACTGGGTTCATGCTGAAGGCTTCTTGCTGCCAAACACCTGCAATCAGTAGCTCATCATTTGGCTGGGAAGTCACAGGCAAGACACATTCGATGCTAAAACCGCATCACTCCCTTCTCTGAACACTGCAAAGCTGCAAGAGGACACCCGACGGTGCCTTAGGGTACGTAGTAAGCTATAGGGTGCCTGTTTGTCTTATGGGTGATCAACAGTTATGTACGTATGGAGAGTCTCTGTGGAAAGTATCCCGTCTCCCAGGATCAGAGATAGCGTACTACCCATTGTGAAAATGGGATGATGACGACAACGCTGCTAAAGCACACCGAAGGCCAATTTGCAATATGTTGCTCGTATCGTTCGCTCGAGCAATTATTATAATCCATTTGCCTGTAAATGTGCTTTCTGTTGTTATATCATTAACCTTAACAATGTCAACATGCTCCCTGTATGCGGTTCCATTATATGACTTCACAGGGTAAGAGCGCGGGACGCGTCTCACACAGGGGAGAATATTCACAACCTGAGCTTTACTGATGCCTGAGGAGAACAGCAAGTCCTATGGATGGAGCCCTGCTGCAGAGAGGCGCTTGCTTTGCTGCAAAGGGAAACGGAGAGCTGTTTAATCTGCCACTGCCTGGCTGGCATGAGGAAGGAGGATTTTCTGCCAGAGGTGTGAGTCCTAGTGGATAAAGGCCACGTCCTCAGGGAGCGGTGGTGTCCGCAGGGTGGTATGGGCAGAGCAGCCACAGGAGCGTGGGGGAGATGCTTCTTTCCTCCTGTATTCAGCAGCATTACTCCCAGTTAGTAACTGTGGAAATGAATGCAAAGAGGTTGTTTTGAAGGTATTAGCCACTTGCACACATAATAGGAATGAAAAACTGCAGACCAGCAACTTCTGGTTGCCACTAGATATTGTGGGGCTTCCTTTATGCCTCTGTGGCCTTTCTTTCTTACAGTACCCATCTAGAGCTGGGAGAAGGGATCTCAGCCTAGCATTCTGCTTCCTACATTTTGGAGAGTGCCTCCTCTCGCAATGGGTCGCCTGACAGTGCAGCTCAGAGGAGGATGCCCAGCTTCATTTGTGCAATGTGCTATGTTGGCCCTAATAGTTAGTGATAACTTCTGTAGTAGTCACGGATGCTCATTTTGGACAGAACCACTCAGGTACTGTGAGGATGGACTGCAGGCAGACCTCTGGGTGCAGTGCTGCCTCATTTCCTACTTTCACCTCTGCGTCTGAGATGTTAATGATTTTCCTTGAAGTATCTACATAGTATTTCCGATATATGGGAGATTTATTTGACCTCCTAAAAAGGATGACAATAGGTCTCCCATTTTATACGGACTTTGTTGAGAATCACTAGCCACAAACTAACTCTAGTCACAGCTTTTAGGAGATTTACGCTGTCTTTGGACAAGTGTCAGAAGCCTGAAGAGCAACAAACTCAGGCTGTGGCACAGATTTGTTCTGAGGCCACTCAGGTCTGACATACGCGCTCTGACATCTTTCTTGGGTTTGTTGCATCTGAGCTGTTACTGTCCCAGTCGTCTGCCCCATTCCTTTGTCATAGTTTATCACCAGCAAATAAGTGATGGTGGAGTAATAAAACAGACCTGCAGCCATGTCAGGTGCTGGTGTTGGTGTTTCAGTTCAGGCTGCCCTTCGCTGCTGGTTGACTGTGCAGGGTAGCAGACCAGGTGGAGGCTCATCTGCCTCCTGCCACTGGCTGGGGCGAGGGGACGCATGGCAGAGGGCAGGGCTGAGGCAGTTTGCCCTGGTTTAGGGAAGGCCTTGTCCTCTAGTCCAGACCTTGGCAATAGTCTCAGCACAGTTTCTGTCTATCAGCACCCTCTCTTCTATCTAAATACGCATGCAGAAATAAATTAAGAAGTTTTAATTGGACTTTCAGCAGGCCAGTCACTTAGCATTACTGTCGGGCAGTTCACCATGGGCATGGTTGCCAGTGGCCCAAAGCGGGGCAGAGTCCGGATGCTGCCGCTTTCGTGCTTGGGTGCTGCAGGGGTCCAGGTGACACGGCTGGGTGTAGCACTACCTGCGAGCAGGAGGACTGACAGCCCTGGGCCATGCGACACATACCCCTCTGCTTGAGCCCTGCCTGATGAGCACTGCTCTTAACCCCATGCTGTTTCTCTTAGCAGCAGCAAAGGGATTATTGATGAGATTCTCAAGGATGACTAGAAGACTGAGCTATATAGCTGCCATTGAAATTAATGACAGTTATACAGCTAAACCCACCAGCTGGCTTCGGGAAAGTCAGCTTCTCCCTGTCTGTGCTTGTTTACTGGAGAGCATTGCTGTAAGAAGTTATAAAGTAGCAGAGGATGCAGTAGTATTCAGTTGCTATAGGAGATAAAAAGAATTAGATGCTCTTTTTTTGCCACATCCCCAGCTGCTGTAAACTGGCTGCTCTCTGCCAAACTCAATAGAGCAATACCAAATTGCTCCAGCTTAGGATTTGGATCTTTCAGGCTGTATCAGAGTATCTGCCATTTCCCTATGTAGGCGGATGAAACACTACTGAATACGGAACAAGATCTCACAGTCAGGGGATTTTAAGAAATAAAAATATATTAACAAAAATCAATGCAGGGCCTTGCTCCTGTCAGCATTTGTTCTGTTTTCTGCCCCCCTGCCCCATCCCTTCTTTATTCACTGTGATTGCATCTGCATTGCTATGGTAACTAATGAATGATTATTTAGTTTATCAATCTCTGGATGTGGCAGTTTAGTGTTTAAAATATTCCAGCACTGTCTGTCGAACACATATGCACAAACACATACAGTCTGTCACACAGGAAATACTATAGGTGCTTGATATTCTTCCTTTAAGCTAAATGTGTTTACCGGACTCTTCAGATGGGATGTGAGAGCTTTATCTACTGTGACGATGGCCACAAGCTAAACAGTATGTGCAGATAAACACAGTTATATTATTTCATGTTTACTGTCAGGATGTGTCAGCTGTCAGCCAGCACACCTGAAATGAAGGCAGCACCATTTACATCCCAGAGGATTTCTGCCCAACTCCCAGGTCTGAAGAGTTATTGCGCGTTCACAGGAAGTTTTCAGAAGAAAAAATGGTATTTCATGTTTGTAAGCTCCAGTCTAAAACTGTTATTTTGAAGGAGTGAAAGGGAAAGAACAACTGTCGCCGGCTTTTCAAAGGAATGGTGGGCCTTCAGCCTTCTGAACTCTTCAAGAGAAAGGTAACTGGAGGAGGGATGCTAGGGCGGCAACGTGCTCTTCCTTGGGGCTGATGTAGATGGGGACGGACTGGGAAACATAGATCAGCACCTTCTTTCGTCATGTTTTCTCGCAGCTCTGTACCTATTTCAGTGCTTTGATGAGCTGGAGATTTTCAGGAGATCCCTAGAGACCCAGATAGTTTTTGCTCAGAGGGCACTCAGTTTTATTCTGTCCTAAAGAATTGTGCAGCTGACTTTTAATCTGCAAAAGGAATACTTTCTCAGTAGAATATGCTCATGCTGCAGGTGAAGTAGGTAGTTTTAATAAAGCTACTGGTTGGGTTTTTTTTTCTCTCTGTGGCTCCTTGAGGAAATGAGGGTGAAAGAGTGAAGGGACAAGAGTGACAATATACATGTAGGCATGATACGCTCTTATGCCTGCTGGGTGGCTTCAAGAGAAATGACATGTTTCCCTCCTGGAACTAGTGGGACCCAAGACCTGACCATTTCAGAGGCACCTTGCTCAGGGCCTGAGGAGGAAGATTTGCCTGGGCTTGAGGAAAAGGAGGAGATTTCAGGTACTCTGGGAAGAGCTGCAAGAAATTTAATGCTGCACAGTTCTCCTGCCCTGCTCACATGGGAAAACAGCAAATCGGACTGTGCAAATACCCTGTTGCCTGTAAGCTTCAAGACTAGGGATGCGACCATCCCTTTGTACTTAGCACTGGTGAGGCCACATCTCGAATACTGCATTCAATTTTGGGCCCCTCACTACAAGAAAGACATTGAGGTGGTGGAGCGTGTTCAAAGAAGGGCAATGAAGCTGGTGAAGGATCTAGAGAACAAGTCTTATGAGGAGCAGCTGAGAGAACTGGGGTTGTTTAGCCTGGAGAAAAGGAGGCTGAGGGGAGACCTTATTGCTCTCTACAACTACCTGAAAGGAGGTTGTAGCAAGGTAGGTGTCAGACTCTTCTCCCAAGTAACAAGTGACAGGACAAGAGGAAACGGCCTCTAGTTGTGCCAGGGCAGGTTTAGATTGAATATTAGGAGAAATTTCTTCATCAAAAGGGTTGTCAAGCACTGGAACAGGCTGCCCAGGCAAGTGGTTGAGTCACCATCCCTGGAGGTATTGAAAACGTGTAGGTATGGTACTTAGGGACATGGTTTAGTGGTGGACTTGGCAGTGCTAGGTTAGCAGTTGGACTTGATGACCTTAAAGGTCTTTTCCAATCTAAATGATTCTATGATTCTATGATTTTAAGTAGCCTGCTTCTTTTGACCATCCTCTGAGCCATCCTGGGATGCTCAAAGGTAAAAATTCCAGGCTGCAGGCAGTTGTTCCCATCTCACTTAGCTGGGGGACGTGCACGTACGTATGTATGCATGCTGTATTTGTAGTGACACAACTCAGAAACAGCTGTTTTGTGTAGATGAAGCTGAAATCTCATGGGTACACTCCACTTTGCCTAAAGCGTGGCCCCAAGGGTGGCTTTTGACATGGTGGCTACGCTTCATTGCGATTTCAAATCTGAAATAGCGGGACCAAGGACTTCTAAATCATGTCCTATTGTTGATATATAAGTGTGCAGTGATCCAGACAGGTAGTTTTATTGCTGGTTACATGAAACAATAACTGGTTGTATGATGGCCGCCAGTTAACCTGTGGTAAGGTGAAAGCAGGGGCACTAGACTAGAATGAACTGTTATATCCCAAGGTTGATTTAAGGCTAAAATGGGACCCAGATCCACACAAACTGTGAAACTGTGTGGTCCCTCTGCAACAAATGTTTCATTTCATTGCCCATATCCGAAGCAGGCTGCTTTAGAAAAAATCTCGTTCCTGAATCCTTGTTCCTCCTGAGCATGAAGCAGTAGAGCCCTGGTAAGTATAAACCATGCAACTTCTCAGCTCCTGCAACTCTCTCCAAGTCCATGTTAAACCTGGATCTCTGCTTCTAAGCTCTAAGGAGCCTCGTTTAGTCTGGGCTTACTTTAGAAGCCCCTACAGTTCAGGACGTGCCCATTATGTGCTGCACTGCTGCTCACCTGGAAGCTATTGAGTGCCCCAAAAGAAAATTATGGCCATCTTACAGGGATGAGTCATCTCTAACAGCTGGGTGAGAGATGATTTTCTAGTTGTACACAGTTTTGAGGTTTAAAAAATAGCAACCCTTTTTCTGTTCCGTATATTCTGTTCCTTCTATTTTTATGGGAAAAAAATGCAGAAAGAGCGAGCCTCACTTAGCATAGCCAACAGTTCATTAATCAACTCACGTCAGGTGAAAAAGATTAAACATTGCCAGCCTCCCACATTTCAGAAAAGTGGTCTGACCACAGAAGTATCAGGGATCTTCTTCACAATCTTCAATCTTTTATGCAAAATGGAGCAGCGCCAACCTGTGAAAGTGAGAGGCTGACTTTGGTAGGTAGTTAATAGCCTGGTGATTTATAGTACCTGCCTAGTACTCAGGGGTCCTAAGTTCAGGTCTATGAGAGCCCAGGACTTTAGGCTGTTGTTGATTCTAAGCCTCTCTTGAGTTTTGAAAATAAATCACACCCTAGAGATGAAAAATCTTTCCTGACAAAAGTTCTGGCAATGCTGCTATGTTTTCCTGCAAAACACTTGTTTCAGTCACTCGCTACTTTCCGATAAAAAAACATTTGATTGAAGAACTTCATGAACTGTCTCTAAGCGTTTGGCAGCATTGGATCTTTCAAAGAGCTACGAAAAAAATGAAATTAATTTTACAGTATTTTGGTTTGCAAAGTCTTTTGGTAGGTTTCCAAAGACCTTTTTTTCCCAGGGTGGTCCATTTTATATGGCCTGGTAGTATCTGATATACATCTGTGATAACTTGGCTCTTCAGAGGACTTTGGGACACAAGACCCTGGTGCACTGTATAGTAAAAAGAAAGAAGATTTCTAAAGCATGAAAAATTTACACTTCCATGTAGATGAAAAATGAGAGGAAATAGCTATCTTCTCTCATTTTTAGTAGAGCAAATTAAGAGAAATCTTTTAGAGCACTTGATGCCACAGAAGAGTTTGGGGCTGGCTGATGACAAAGGATAAATTTGGTGGCTTTACTGGGATCCGTGTGGGCAGATTAAAAATTGCATCAACTGTAAAAGCAGAGCGGCTGTTCCAGCATCTGCGGTGACCTCCAGTGTAGCACTGACCTGGTTGGGAAAGGAGAAGGTGGCCTGCTTTGCTTCTCTCTAATGGATACCATCTGAGAAGTGTAGCTCCTCTTGCTCCTAAGCAAGCTGCCCTGCTTGTTTTCTCACCCGAGGACTCTCCCCCGCCTTCAGAAGAGGCCTGCTCAGAGGGCTCCTGCGTGGGATTTCTCAGCTGTTAAACAAATGAGAAAGGTTGATGAATCTTTAACAAATCCTTCCCTTCAGCCGCTTGTCAGACTGAGGAGATAAATAATACTGGCAGTCTCATCCCAAGTGCTTTTGACCAAGACAAGTCCTATCTCAGCTACTAACAGAGAAATGGCTTTTTTTGTTTTGCCCAAGAGACTCACTTAACCCCTTCTTGGCTGCTGGCTGCAGCCCGTCGTCTGGGATTTGTGTTTCTGATTTCAGCAGATACAGCGAGCTGGCTGAGGGCTTTAAGGCACCACTAGAGCCTTACTTTTATGAATAAGCCTAGCAAGAAGAAGACAAAAGCATGAAGAGGATTTAATTTGTCTGCTTGTGGGTACTGTATCAATGGGGAGAAAATCAATTTAGGTGGAAAAGTGAGGATGCTGTAGGCAGACTGAATCAAGGAGCAAGAAAGCGTGGTCTTGGCAGTAATGCTGTAAGCATGACCAGAGGATGTTTCAGAAGGACTGTGTGCTCTTTGCATGCAGTGGGTTCAAGGGGAGAGCATTTCCTTCTCCCTGCACTGAGACCATCTCTGTGCTGAAGAGCAGCAGTGTTGTGCAGAGATGGCACCAGTGCCTCAGCCCTGCATGTGGGAGATGTGCGCTGGGCTTGTGTCAGCCAGGCGCGTGAGCGCAGATGCTGTGCTGCCCTGGACTGGCTGTGCTTTTGCTGGCTCTGGAGCTAGCCCAGGCATCTCTGCTCTACACCTCCATGCAGAATGGAGGCATTTCCTTGAAGCTGAAGGAAAATCCTCGGGGGACTGCAGCTTGCATTGCTTAGGGGAATTGCCTGCATGTGTGCATGGATATATGACTATTCTGTGTGTAACTAATCCATTTTGTACCTTGAGGTCAGGCCTAAAGTGTCATTTCTGTGCCACTGGTTTCTCCCTGGGTTTGAGAAAGAGTGAGCTCACTGGCTTATGTATTTTTGTCTTTACTTAAATATCCTTGAAATAAATCTTTTACTTGACAATCTTTACTTAAAACTCCAGTGCTCATGCCTAGAGTCAGCATTTTTAGTTAGTTTTCTACTTGGGAAGCACTGATAAAACATGAACAAGGGCATAAGGGTCCTTTTACTCTCAGAGTACCAGCTAGCAGAGCTAGGCTTTGTTTGTGAGCTTCTGAAGTAGCCAGGGACACAAGAGAGATGAGTACGCTTTAATGTTGTTTCTCTTAAGTGTCACCTTGGGGTGACTTCTTACTTATAAAACTACTTGGGGTTCTCTCAAGCTAAGAACGCTCCAAGGCAACGCTTTTGATCAGGCATGACAGTGAAGTACATCCACCGAGGCATAACGTTGTATGTGTCCTGCACAATAAATAGCAGTCAGATACAGGGACGATCCACAGCAAATCACTGCAAAGCACAGCACTGCCGGCTGTCCCACGGGCATCCCGCGGCAACCGGGATGGGCTCGTGACCTCCCCCAGTGCCAGGTGCCAAACTGGGGTGCAAGTTTCAAAGGCAAAAAGAGCAGTGTTCTGAAATGCTGGTTACATTTTGTCTGTCTGTTGGACTTTCATTTATTTCTTAACACTTCGGCGAGAAACAGCTTTGCTTTGCTTTTCCCCGCCCATCGCTGGCTGTCTGTTATTGCCTGGTGTGAACATTTTCAGTACTCTTTCCTTCTTCTTGCCAAGTACGGGAACAGGGGAAGGGGGAACAGACTTCGGCTGGTGGCAGTCTCTCTGTGCTTCTGCTTCTTTGCAGAATGGGGAAATGATGCTTCCTTTTTTTGCCATCTTTTGGCACATCGTGTTGAATTGCCACTCTGTGCTGAGAAAAAATAGGCTCGTTGCAATTTTCCCTTTTGCCACCGGTGGGTTGTAATACTGCAGTATAAAAGGCCGAATCCATTTCCAAGCTGATGGCAAAAGGAATATACTGGCAAGCCAGGATGGTGTTACTGAGCGCAAATAAGGGTCGATGTACAGTTTAAACAGTATATTTAAAAAGAAGGTTCTGTCTGAACATCAGGAAACACCTTTTTGCTGTGAGGGTGACTGAGCACTGGCACAGGTTGCCCAGGGGGGTTGTGGAGTCTCCATCCTCAGAGCTATTCAAAAGCTGTCTGGACATGGTCCTGGGCAACGAGGTAATCGTGCTTGTGCAGGAGGGTTGGACAAGGTGACACCAGCAGTCCCTTCCAACCTTAACCCTTCTATGATTCTGTGATTATGGACTTTAGGCTATTATAGCCATAGTTCTGTGAGGTCATAAGGGAGATAAGGTTTGTGAGTAGAGTAGTATTATTTTTTAATACACCAATAATATTGTTATATTTTTTTTAAGTATGGTAGCTGTTTTAATAAAAGATACTGACTTTATCCACAATTTGAGAGGGGCTTAATATAAACACATGCATGCAATACAGATCCTGATAGCGCTCAGAATTAAGGAGAAAGATATCTAATTCCCTTATGAGGTATGAACTTGAGCCATGATCAGCAGATATATACCATGGTGAGACCATGGTGACCTCTCCCTGATACCAATAGCTTTTTCTAAGGGAAAGTCCTCGACATTCAGATGTGGAAATGAAAAGTCCTCAGGAAACAGAGAAAAAAAGGATGATCGTTGCCAGTTTGAGTCAGCTTATCTGACAGTTGCTTTCAGTTAATATAGTCCATTATGCTGAGATGTAAATGGTTTGAAGGAGTAGGGCAATTTCTAGCAGACTTGTTGGATTAGGCTCTTTGAATCAGCTAAGTAGATCCCCACAACACAGATGTGCCAGAATGATGAACAATATGAGTTACGAGAATGAAGATCTTGCAAGATCTAAGCAAATGAGATGCTCAGTCATCAGCTACTGAATATGTAGGAAAGCAGGAGCTACATTGCAACTTTGAGATCAGTGCTGCTGGAAATTGCCAAACCTACAGCCAGTCATTGGCAACTCTGCTTCCTCAGCCTTGCCATTTAGTCCCATACCTGCCTAATGTGTTTCTGACACGTTTCCACAGTGTTTAAGTAGCACCTCCTCTCAAATATCACCAGTTTGCCAGAAATTGATGCCCTCCTCCAGGTAAAGCTGTGACTTGGTGCCAAAAAAGAATGACTTGAGGGAAATGTACCCAGAGATGCAGGGGTGCAGAAGACAAGAAAACAAAAAAAAAAAAAAGAGAAAAAGAAAAGGTACAGAGGCCATTTCATGACTTGTAGATTGACTTCTTTAATGACATTTTCATTAACAGTTCTTGCTACTAAATGCCATGGGTTTCTCCCTTTAGAGCTGTCTACATTAATAATGAGTGACTCCCCTGGGAAGTGATTTACATAAAACATGCTTCTCTCATTACAGACAGGAGCTCTGTGTTGGGCCAGAGAAAGAAGAAGAAGGAAGGTAAGCGCAGTCTGTAAATGAAGGGCAGTTTTCTATGTTGGGCCATGAGCACCTGTGAAAAATCTCTCTCCCCTCCACCACTACCCTGCCCCAAAACGTTTCCCAGCTCAGAGTCCATACTGCATCGAGGTGAATGTTTTTATGCAAGTCTGGCACAGAGTATTTCCCAGTAGAAAGGCTGGGATCAGCTGATGTGGACCAACACTGCAGAGAAGCTGTAGACAGGAGTAAACTCAGCTTCCCCTGGAGGGCCTTTTCTGCATGTTTTCTATCACTTCTGCAGTGCAAAGTGGCCTGGGCTTCTGATCACAGCCTTCTGCATTTCTCCAGCTTTCAGTGTCGTAGAAATAGGTTCATATTTTGTGGTCTATCAAGTTCCAGACAGACACTGATGTGAAAACATGACAACTAGAAAACAGAAAATGAAATATCACTTTTTTCCAACTTCATAAAAAATTATTTATTTAATTTCTTCCTAAATATGACTGGGACTTCACATTATGGCTTTTTCTCCAAGTTGGATACAGGGCAACCTGGACCATTTGTTGCTAAGTCATCCCCTGCGTGTTTTTTGTTATAGATGAAATGGTTTATGTTGACTCATAAATAAAGAGATATACAGTTTCTTCTCACAATGTTGCAATAAACTAATAGGAAACATTCTGCTGAGACTGTGCTTTCAAAAGTAAAGTAAAGCTGCCATGAGTTTAGTTGCATTTCATATTTCAGTTTATATTTCATTTAGCTATATAAATTAAATATTTACACTTAGCACGTTTTAAAGTGAAACAAAGATAAGATTGTCCCTAAAGAGTTCTTGAAAAGGCAAAAAGAATCGTCTCTTGCCTGTGGTGGACTCTTACACTATTGAAATTTTGTTGTAGATATAGCTGTGAACTTTGATTTCTGAAAAATAACCTCCCAGACCACTAGGAAGTTACTTATAGGAAAATAAGGTATCATTTGTACATAATTGAGTAAACCCTTTCTGTTTCTTACATCTCCATGGAAATACATTTGTTGTTCAGCTCATTAGAAATAAACATTTTGCTTGTACTTCCAACAGGAGGACTAGCTTGACAATGCCATTGAGAATCAGAGAAGAAATCAAAGATTTTGGAAGGTAAGCACTTTTACTTCATGAACCCTTGTTAATTTGATGTTTCGAAATTAAGGACTGTGGTTGAAAACTTACACTGACAGCTGGATTCATCTCACGGAAATTGCCAGTAAAAATTCTGTTCATGCTGTTTAATTGATAGATTTGATTTTGGAGTAGTAACGAGGGCAGCCTTGTGTTCTTGGTCATGTCTTTATGCAGACCAAAGTGATTTGTCCATATTGGTTTATTTGCTGAGTTCAGGCTTGTACTTGTGCACCCAAACTACGCTTTCAGCAGAATAAATTATAAAAGCTGCAAATCAAATTGTTTTACATTTTGCCTTCCTTTTCTTTACCTGATTTCTACATCAGCTAAAAACATCAAATCTAAGACGTAGAGTATCCCTAATTTTCCTGGGGAATTGTGCAGATAAACGTTTCTGGGAAGCTGACTGAAATGTAACTGTAAGCTTTTGATTCTTTAAATAGCCTTGATGAAATGTTAACAGTTCTTCTGTATCATATCTGTGACAAAGCAGGAAGATTAGAAGTGAGGTTTGGCTTCAGCAAATCATATTGTTGTCTTCTACGTTAGTTCTGCTGTGGGCATGGTGCCCGTAGTTTGCTTAATCTGTTAAACCTTTTTGGTAAATTAATATTTTGGACAATGATGAATATAAATAATTTACATCTACAGCTTTCATGTTGTATGTTCACTGAGCTGGATTTGCAAAGGCATCAAGCCAGATTCTAATTCCTGGCTTTATTAGGTTATGAAACAGAATCTAGCCAGAAGATATAATGTCCTTAAGCTGTAACATCGGCAGCAACAGACAGACCTTAATGCTGCTGGACTTAATGGAATTAGATTTCATGTATGCTTAATGAATGCAAATGCCACTTAATTTTTACAGCTTGAGTTGTAATACATTGCATGTGACACATCTGCTACTGAAAAAAATATTCAAATGTGTGATTCTTACACCCAGTGTCCAATTTCAGCAGTGTAAAATGTATCCTCTTAGGGAAGAGGGACTGGAGAAACATGCCAGCAATATTGCTGCATAATTTAAAGCAGCCACCAAAGAGAAATGTTAAAATATGCACTAGGCAATTACAAGTGTTGTATATGTTTTTATTCTCCTTTGCTGCTGTTCAACAAGGAGTAGTAAAGAGATTTAGAGCAAGTGGCAACCATAGCAACAAGGAATTTTCGGTTCAACCTGGTGCTGTGGAACTTCTGGCAGAGAAACACATTTCAGGATACTTTGTCAAGTGTTGATTCTTCCAAAAGATGCGTGCAGCACTTTCAGTTCTGCCTCTCAGGAACTGGTCCCATAGAGATATGGGAGAGCCAATTTCAGTGCAAGGCCAAGCAGAAGTGATAACAATTGGGTTATGACAGAGCTGGTCCCGGTACTTGTTCAGCGGTGGTCCCTTGGCTTTGTTAATTATCAGAGATAATGTCTCATTCTGCTCTCTGTGAGAGAGAAGGGAAATAGATGTGATGTGGAAGAAGGTTTCTATCCCTTAACCAGTCCCCTGCTCCATCTGGCTGTGGCTGTGAGAAATCCCAAGCAAAGCTTTGCTCCTCTGACCTGGTCACACCAGCTACCCTCCTCTGATGGGGTATAAAAGCCTCCCTCAAGCATAGCTCCTCAGGAGTGATAATTACCAGAGCAGCTGTGTCCTTAGACTTTCGTTTGTGCTTCCTGGCACGTCCATTTCACTTGCAGACAGCTAGGTGGGCATTGACCCTGAAAACAGGTCAGTGAAAATTTGAGGGGAGTATATGGGTGGTATGCAGAACTCAATCTTTTATGGAAAGAGCCCAGAAAATGTATTCAGTTGATGAGGGTTTTTCAAAGACAGTCCAGTGCTTAGTCACTGTGCCTTTTATGAAATAGAGTGGGTATGCGTAATATTCAAGATGATGGCAGACATTGGAGCCATGAAGAAGTCTGTTCACTGATCACAAACTTAGCCTTGCAAAGACAGATGGATCTAGGACTGTCACGTAGGTGAAAAGGTTGACCTTCCTAGCTAGACACAAAAATGAAACAGCCATTGCTTCTTGTGACAAATAATTAATTTTCACAGTTAATTCTGAAATGAAGACAGCAGCAAGATGACAGGACAACAAATTGTGTGTGATCTAAAAAATTATATCTATGTTATTCCAGAGAATGTGTTAGAAACAACTGTTGTTAAATGTCATTTTTTTCTAACTCCATTGGAGGCAATCCTTCTGCTTTTCTGTATGAGATGGAGCTGTTCTATTCACTGACTTAGAGCAGGCTGAAGGGTTTTTATTTTCATTTAATGGGTCAGACACATCCTCCAGTAGAGGTCCTGAGGTATGTAAGCCTCTCATATTAACAGTCTTGTTTTCCTTAATCTTTCCTTATGGCCACCTTAGGAAGACACTTGCATGCCCCAGGTCTGCAGATCCCAGGCTGAAAACCACTACATGATAAGGTGCCCCTTGAAAGTCCATTAGTCAGGCATTAATTCCTGCCATTGAATAAGCAGCTCCATGCTCCCAGGGGTATCTGGAATCCTTAGTAACTAACCAAAGAACACGTCCATTTTTATAAAAGTAATTTTCCAATTGCTTTTTTCCAACCATGCAGAGTTGAGGATAGGTCCCAGAAATGATGCACGTAAAGTACGTATCTCGCCGTTTTATCTGACACTCCTTTGAAGTTTACTTATCACAAGATGCTGTAATAGTACATAGGTCTCCTCCACCTCATTACACCTTAATTTGGGATCCTGAGACTATAATATTATTTCATAAATTATCTGGAAATAGCTATGGCTGACTCTGCATCCCAGAAGGGGAAACCTATTGCCTTTTGGCAAGACATATGAAGCTACCTACGATCAAAGCAGCATGTTCTTAAATACTCTATCTCCATATGTGCAATTGTTGTATCAAGTTACAACAACAGCAGGAGGTAGAAGAAAAGTATTGCCATCACGCTTCAGAATATAGATGTTTAGAAAGGAGTGAATAAAGTGAGGCAGAAATCTAGGATCTGCTACTTTCATTTTTTCCAGTAACACCATTTTTTGGACAGCCTGGGGTAAAAAACCAGAAGGTGGATAGTATTATTTGAACAAAGTTCCCCGCAACTGTTGTGTGTGGGTAGCCTT
Source organism: Tauraco erythrolophus (assembly GCF_009769465.1). Taxonomy (NCBI): domain Eukaryota; kingdom Metazoa; phylum Chordata; class Aves; order Musophagiformes; family Musophagidae; genus Tauraco; species Tauraco erythrolophus. The sequence continues at coordinate 86,593,062 of NC_141466.1, read as the reverse complement.
TGTATTGTGCAGATTGTTTTCCTCCGCACACGTATTTTGTTTCTTGCATTGGAGCACTTAAAGCATATCCAGCAGAGTTGGACATCTGCATAAATATTTGATAACTCTAATTGTGCAGCCTACACCATACTTTGACCCTTGGGCATATAGTGCAAGTAAAAGTGCATACCACCCGTATATAAAATGTTACAGTAATCAAGGAGTGTGTAAGATATAGCCTGAAGCATCAATTTAAAGCAACAACTCTACTTGTGCTGTTTCAAAAATCAGAAAAAAAATGTTCTTATTTTATAATTAAGGAGAGTTACTGTTAAATGATTGCACATTATTTGTTAAATTAACATGAAAATCATCAACTTTTCGTTGTCACTTCCATTATAAGCACCTGCCCTTCAGGGAGCCTTTCCATGTGAAAGAATCTCATCTTTAGAAATGTAACAAGATAAGAAAGAGGTTTGGGGCATAGAACATTCTAAAAATCATTTTGGTTCTTAGCAAAAGCGTTGTTAATCATGGATTTAATTTGTCTTGAAAAAAGGTGGACTATAATTAAAACTCCTAGAAATACATACATACTGCAGGATTTCCTATCTTTTATTTTTATTTTGAAAAAAATGCTTCTGAATGTATATCAGTAGACTGTTCTTCCTGAATCGTTGATAAATTGAGATACTAATCTGAGAAAGAAAAATCTCATCTTTTCACTTCCTGTCCACATCCATCTTAAATGCAGAAAGTCTGAGGTCATTCTTGTAGGTGGGCATAAGACCAGGATTTCCGTCTTGTGGAGAATTCTGATACTTCTAATTTTTCTTCCTCATGGCTTGGAATGAAAAGTTGACACAGTCTGGGGAAGTCCCAAACTTTCCAGTCTCCCATTTGCTCACAGTGCTTTTTAAACTGAAATAAAATTCTTGTTTGAGTCTGCTGTTTTTTTTTTTTTTTTTTTTTTTTTTTTTAGAACTTTGCTGTGTACAAAAGACTGAGAATCTGAGTCTTGTGGGACTTTTACTTCCATCTCCTCTGCTTTTGATTTTTCTCTCCAGGTTGAGTGTCTTGATTGAACTGAACCTGTTTGGCCACACCAAAGTCATGCACTGGCCATCTAAGTGTAGTGTTTCAGCTGAAGGGGCAGCCTGAGAAACAGTCCTCTTGGGAAGGCTTACGTTATGCTAAAGTCTCATGTGTAGCACTGCAGCAATTCAGGTGGATGCAGCTTTAGTGCTGAACTGACACACCACAAATTCATCTGACGCGTTTCTATTCTGGCTGACATGATTCAAAGGCATTTCATTTCTGTGTTCTAATGAAAAAGTGAAAAATTACTTTTACCCACAGAAATTTTTACTTTAGGAAGAGCTACATTTCCAGTTATAAAGACAAAGACAGCATAAATCAAACTTGTTTTCCTGTTTACCAACATCCCAGCCTTGCCTACTAGACAGAGAAAGCAGAGCATGTCCTCCTGTGTTTCAGTGAACTGCTTCCCTCAGCTGTCCTTCTCAGCCTGGTTGAGGCTAATGGGAAAGGCCCATATTGAAAAATAATAATAATACTTGCTTTCCACTGTTCAAAACAAAGAAAATGTGAAGAGTGGAATGTGCTTCTGTAACATGTCTCTCATAATCTAGGCCAAGCCCTTGGCCTTCTGCTTTCGTATCTTCCCTTTCAATCTGTTGTAGCACCTGGGGCCATTACGAAAAAAACGAGGGCGACAGGCACTCCCTGTGGGACCCTTCTTGCTGAACGTGAAAGTCTCCAGTCTCCATGAGCTGAGCTGATCACCCTGCATGCCTGTTATCGTTAAGAGAAGAAATAGACTCTTTTATGGCTTGGTTCGTTCACCCTTTCCAGGCACCCATATCGGGACACAAGGATCGTGCCCCACAAGTGTCTGTTCTCTCCCCTGTCTGTGCAGAGACTTAAGGCAGCTATCACAGCTGTAAAGGCCTGTGTTTTGTTAAATCAGTCAAGGAGCCTGTGAAGATATCTCCTAACTCCAGACATAAGGAAGTATGGCAAGTATTTTAAAATTGGTAACAGTCCGTCATTATAAATGCTTCACCGAAATTGGTTTGTTACTTGTTACGCGTTGTTACATTGACATTGTTATGCTCTTAATGACATATTCTTAGCTTGAAAAATGTTAATAACTGCAAAAAAGTGAGTCTCAGATCCAGGAACCATCACCTGTAAAACATTTACTTTCAGCTTCAACAGAGCTTTGCTTTTTACAGTAAATCTAGCTGGATATATGACGCTACCACCCAATGCCCTGGGGCACCCATAAGTAGTTTTGGCAAATGTCTGGTTTCTAAATGGATGGGCCTGTTTTACGCAGAGGTATCCAAGACCCATCAGAGCTCTTGCACATGTATACATAAATCTGAGAAGATATGATTATAATGAATTACCTGTCTGAGGTTGTTATGATTTTTAATTTGCTTGAAGTTGAAGCCCTCAGTGGCAGCTCAGAGCTAAATTATATGGACTGAGGGGGTTCCAGGTTTTTGAACACACAAATGAACTTAGCAGCTAAGGAAATATTCTTCTGTTCCGGGTGGAAAATTGACTTTAAAATGAAGCAGAGGGAGACAGGGGTTGGATATGGATTCTCCTGGGATAGTTGGCAGAGATTTTTTAAGCTAGGAAACTGCCTGCTTTTCCTCACTGGAAGAAACAAGATTTGGGGAACAATTCAGCATTTTGCAAGCATCTAGCATCATTTGAGATGCTCTAACAGTATTCTGCTTAGCCTCCTACCTCCCTCTCCAGCAGGCAATGGCCTCCCAGAAGTCCTGTGTCAGATGTGGCTTGAATATCCTAGGAGGTCCTAAACAGTGCTAGATACATCTAATATACTTGACATCTCACCCCAAAAGGAAAAATCCAAAGCTCACTACTTGAGCCAATATAGCAATATATCACCCATGGAATGCTCTTTTTAAGCATTTATCATCTTGCATAATATCTGTAATTTTTTCCTGTATTAAAAAACAGTAAATGCAAATAGGATTTCAGTGAATTTTTATACATATGAATTCTAAATCAAATATTCTGAGTGCACCAAATGTGCAGTCTTTGCTTGAGAATGACAAATATACGGAGAAACATTAGGTTTTCTGGGGCAGGGGAAGAGAGCAGAACTGAAACCTCTGAAGTAAAACAAAACCTTTCAAGACTTTTGTTCTATAACATCTTATATTTGGCTTCCTGTAAAAATTAACTGTGAAGAGTGGAGATGATAAGTAAGGGTGTCTCTAAAAGCACCCACTGTGTATTGATGCAACGAGCTGCTGGGAGAGACTTCCAATTCAGCACCGCGCTGCACCCTGAAAAGCACTTGGGTGGTGTTTGCCAGCCAGGATGCTCTGTTGCTTGCTGGATGGGGAGTGAAGGAGAGGAAGGTGAGAGTCACTCCTCGCTGCCTCCCAGCTCAGTTCGCAATTGGAGTCCTCCAGAGTGCGCTTAATGTCAGCTACGTGGAAAACATTAGTAAGGAATCAGAAATTTGGGTAGCCTAAGTATTTTTAAGGAATTTAAATCTTTACCTCCTTGGTTAGTATGAACACATGCAGTTTGATTTTAGCAAAGCATTCATGGGAACTGTCACTGTAAAGGGAGGTATTGTAGGACATGTATTGGAGCAGGTGTGGTGGTACGTTCCTGGAATAAAGTGATGAGTCTGATTGCTGGGAGTTAAGGCCAGCAGTGTTAGACGGTGGTACCTGATGGTACCCACAGTAAGGTAATACTTCAGCCACTTTAGATACCCGACATTAAACCTAGTATTTGCAAAGGCAGCAGCAGTCCAGCCATCCTGCCTTCCAAAGTGCTTATTAAAGACAGCAAGTGCTGCAATGCTGGTGTCTTTGTTGCTTTTCATCTTCAGTGTGTGAACACCTTCCTTGTGTCCACAGAAGTAAAGGCTAAAGTTATGCCAACCTACCGCACCCTGGCACCAAGGGCAGTGCTGGCTGCTCTGGTTAGAGACCTCCGGGGAATCGGCAGGCAGCGACAGACGCTCGCCCTGCTAGAGGTGCCTCGTGCTCCCGTGGGCAGTGGGCTGTATCTTGTTCTCAGGTTTGCTTAACCTGGTGGGATAGATAGCATAGGGAAGCAGCAAAAACTGACACAGTGTGGTCATAGAGTCTTTCAGGACAGGCGCTGAAAAGATAATTTTCTCCTTGGATATAGGGGTCAGGAAAGGGCTCTTAGTTTTTTGCATGGTATGCATGTGTGTGGCTTTAGTGCCTATGTGATTTGGATGAGGTCTGGCAGCACACAAGGAGGGGAGCACATGAGGTAGCACATGAGCACAAGGAGGGGGCCTGACAGTGGGGCTCGGGACCTTCCCTACCTAGAGCTGTCACTGTGTCTCCATCTGGACCAGCAACATTCCTGCTCTTCCCGTCCTAGGATTTCCCTCAGGTGTGTTCCAAGTTGATGAATTTATGGTGGCTTAAATGCTGAGGAATGACTGATTGCCACTATGAAACAGATGCTTGTGTTATTATGCTAGAATTGGACCCTGCGTTTGAGAACAGAGCAAATGGATTAAGCCCATTCATTACTTTTGCCCTCTTGAGAGATAAAATGTCTGCTAGTCTTCTGAAAGACTGGCCAGGATGTGTGATTGCTTGTGACATATTGCTCTGATTTTCCTCATCACTGCAATCTCACAGCACTTCGCAGAGTTTTAGGTACGTGTTGTTCTATGCTGAAAATCTATTTGATTTGGGAAGACTGTAATAGAGGTTTACCACTCTCCCATACTTTATGAGATGATCGTGCTGGCAGGTTGCCATAGCTGCAGGTGCCGAATAGTCAGAGCTCTTCCTTTTCCATGAGGACTTCAACTTCTCTGTCAAAAGAAAGGAAATATTTTCTCTTCTGTCATTTACAGCAGTACTTTACGTCATTGTTACTAAAGAGTATGTAGCAAGAACACAGGAAGTGATTCATCAGTAAGAAACAAGTATAAAGACAATTTAGAAAACTGTGATTTACATAGACTTATGGAGAGGTCTGATTTTATACTGTCTTACACCTGCATTATTTGCAGAAAAGAGTTGTATAAAGATGCAAGGCCTTTTATTCCCTGTTATTTTCTTCATATTTTTTTTTCCAGTTCCATGTTGCACTAGTTTAATGAATACTTCAGGTTTCTGAAGCTTAGTTTGTTCTATAGACAGTAAGCAACACAGCCGTAATGATAACAGCCTTCTTGAAGTCATCACTGTCACCGTTGCCCTGAGGGAAACATTTCAGATCGGTGACTAGTGAGCTTCACCGTCACATTAACCGCAAAGTCCCAGCCAGTTTGAATTTGCACTAATGTAAATCAGAAGTGAATCAGCTTTACACCAGTGTCACTTTAGTGCCAAGCACTGTGTTCATCTGTGCTTCTCGCATTGATTGCTCTAATATGCTCACTCATTTTCCTCCTATAGTAAAATAAATCCACAGTTCTGTAGGAAGTCCTTTTGTACATACGATTACCGTGCATGTTATATTAACTCATTGCATGGATAAAATCAACAGCTAGTCTATTGTGGTTTTCCCTGACACAGAGTGTATTTCTACCAGCATGTTCAAGATGTGTTAAAGTAAGCATTCTTGAGCAGATACGACAAGTCAAGTCTATGCTCCAAATCAATTCAAGTGGAGGGTTTTAATCCTTTATATGGTATAATTTCTAAGAAAAAGGAGACATAATGCTAGGCTTTAGGAGGGTGGCTAGGAACTTTTTGCTAAAGTAGAAATGATCAAGAAATAGCTATTCAGTCTCTCCAGGGTTTATAAAACAAGCAATGGTGGAAACCCATAGATTTTATTTCCCCCTGCTTTATTTCACTAGTTTTAGACAGGTGACTTAGATGAGGCCATCTTTTGATAATATTAATCAAGGAAAGATCAAAACCAAACTAGATTTCCCTTGTAAAGTAAATTTTACTGCTTCTCTTAAACCAACAAAGCCAATAAGATCTTAGTGTGGAAGGTGGTGTCAAAATCTAGCCCTGGAGAGATTATAAAGGTAAAAAAATAACACCACGAAAATTCAAGTTCTTGTCACACTGAAATAAGGAATGCAAAAAATGAACATGAGCTGAAGGGGAAAATAATTTGCAATTAAGAAAGCAATTTCGGTTTCAAAGAGTTTGTTTATTTTGAATGAGTGATCTCATTTCTTTTTAATTATGGAGATTGTATTGGTGAGCTTTTTCCTAAGCGTTGTGAGTCCTACAACGTATTTCAGATGAGAAGCTGATTAATATTATATTGCTTATGTCTGAGGTGTGAACTTTCTGCCTCTTTTTTTTTTTTTGAATTAGCAAATGTTAAACACTAACTTACTAAGAGTGAATTTCAGACTGGAGAAATCAGCAGCATCAGTCCCGTGCTACTCAGGCATTGCCCCTTCTTGCTTGCCTCTCGCGGATCCCCAGAGCTGCTTCCCTGGGAGTTGGTGCATCAGCCGAGCTGGGCACGGGCTGCTCACATCCTGTAGGCAGTGGCTCAGAGACTCACCCGTGGAGGAGCTGAGCCCTTGCTTCGGCTTGAAACTCACCAGATTTCCCTACTTTTGTAAATCTGGGTGCGGTGGAGTTCGCCGATTTTCAGCTTTGGTTTCACCAACTCTTTCCTCTGGGTCCTGAGGAGTGTTGTATTTCGGCTCAGCGATACTGACCGCTCTTCCAATGGCACTGCTGCTCCTCTGCAGTGTTTCTCACAGCTGCGTTTCTTCTCTGGGTATTTGGTCACCAAGGCACTCCTCTCTCACTGCCTAAACTCTGGGCTTCTCATTGTCCTGGCTACGACTGTCTGGCCCCTCTTTGGCTGCCATCTCCCTTCAATTTCTTCCTGTGACAAGTGTCTAATGCTCCCGTTTTCAGATGACTGAAATGGTACATTTTCTCCACACTCCATCTCATTGGTGCCACATGCCCCTGTCTACACACCCTAATTGTTAGTGCTACAGGCCTGTCAAGTCTTGCACATCTGAAGCTTTGCACCTTGAGAGCTCTGAAGTGAAAGAAACAAGTCTGTTATTAATGGACTCTGCTTTCCCCTCCAGAGCTGATTCTTCTGGATGACCTACCGCGGCATTTCTCTAATCTTCCATCTCGCCTTCATCACTGGTTTTCAGACATGTGAGTCCATCAACTTGAGCGGTATGTATTTGAGAAACTATGGATATTTCTCAGCAAGCCTGGAAAGGAGGGCAAGCAGGCAATGGGCTGAAAGGGTATAGAAAGAGGAGTTGGGAAGATATCTTAATTACTTATGTTCATTAAAATGAGAGCAGACGGTATTTTATCTACATACCTGGTCTTTTAAGTGATATTGTTCACAGTCTGTGTAAAGAGATACAAAAATTTGCATGACATCATGTCTGCTCAGATGTCATCAGGTGACAGCCTTATCCTGGTGATCCCCTTTTTCTGTATGCATTTGCTGATAAGTCCTGCTGGTGAAGGTAAAAAGATAAAGACTACCTAAATGCAGAGGGGACTGATTACATAGCAACATGAACAGAGCATCATAAATCAATCTTTCCTCAGGAAAAAAAAAAATATCCCTGCAGACTTCAGCCTGCTACAGAGGGAGCATAAATATCTTTTAAATACAGGAAGCAGATCACGTTTCTGGAAGAAACTTTACTCTTCAGAGTTTATATGTTACGGATCTTCTTTCACATAAGTTAATGTAAAGCTGGGCTAAACTTAGTATACGTGAGATCAGGCCCTTTGTCATAGGCAGAGATATTTATAAACAGCTTTGTCTTCAAACAATGTAGGCCATCCATCATGTGTCTCAGCCTTAGAAAGTAGTGCACGGTTCTGAGGAGTGGGGCTGGAATGGAGTTTGCTTTGAAGGAGGCAATGTTAGTAGAAAAATGTCTTCCTCGCTCAGTGAAATCATTTCGATTTCCATGGTACCACGCTGAGCGTGTTCTAAGGGGATTATTTCTCCCCGTTAACCTTAGCCAGTGCTGCTGCTTCATCAGCTGTGTGAAGGCTCTTATTGCCTCAAGTATATTAAGCTACATATTTCTCCCTGGCAAGCCCAGGTCAGCTAAGGAAACCAAAGGAATTCAATAAGTTAAATTTTGGAAGGAAATGTGTCATGGCCATAGAAAAAGAACTCCCTACAGAAATATACTTCCAGCGATGAACTCTGAATGAGCTGTAGGGAAAGATATTATTTATTAAATGGACAAAGAAACAGGGAAAATTAGGTCAAACTATGAAACCATGAAGCACTTTGACCAACAAAAACTGGTTAGAAAATGGAAATTCAGGTATTTAAAAATTGATATTCTGAATAGGAATCAAAGTTTAAAAAGTATTGAAAAGGAAATTCCTACTTCATTTGAAAAATTCATTTGAAAATATTTAATCTTTTCATTCTGGTCACATTGCAATAGTTCAATATCAATTATTAAACATAATGCCTTAATATTTTAAATAGAAAGTCAAAATAATCAGGTTAAATGTAAACAGTTTTCCCTCACAAAAACAATTTGGCATTAACAGAATGGAACAGCTGATGTAAACGCAAAGCTGTGGAAATTATTTATTTAAGCCTTCACTTATTCATAACTTGGCCCAGATCAATGCATTCCCTTTAAAAGTTTCAATTCTGGAGAAGCTTTAAAGAAACGTTTGGCCATCAAATATTTTTTAACCAACACTTGGGTAATAATTGCATCCTGCCAGAGCATGATAGGCTCAGGGTACTCCTTACCAGCAATGTGTAAGGAGTACCCTGAGTTTCATGCAACTGGGCAAGCGTTAGGCGCCCTCTCACCGGTTTGAGATTCAGCTTCACGCTGCCCCTCCAGAGCAGTAAATCACAGACCAAATTGTTTTACTTTCTGCAAAAAGTAAGGTTTTTGGGCCTTCAAAACTGTGCATACTTGCAATAAATAAAAGTCTGCCTCGGCTTTATTCTCTCTGTTAGAGCAAAACACAAGCAAACCAGCTTCCTTTCTGTTGGTTAAAGTTTACGGTTTCCTATAACTGTGACAATTAACAGGACTCATAAAAATAAATCCTGCGTGTTGCTGGGACTTTCAATAGTAAACGTGATAATCCTCTTGTATTTATACTTCTTTTTCTAAAAGGAAATCCTTGAATATATGGTAGTGCTCTCATTTTCCACACAGAAAGAGCAGTCAGGCAACTAACTTTAGAAGCCAATCTCACAAAACTGACCAAAATAGACTTTTGCTGAAAGAATTGGGTAAAAATTAGTTTGCAAAACTCCTCTTCTCAAATTTGCAAGTAAGAAAACTGAAGCCCTGAGATAGGTCTCCTCTGTTCTCTTCTGGCAAAGAAGATCTTTATGGGAACATAGCATATGAGATGTAAAATAAGCAGAGATAATGCCAGTATATGTTCTGTTGAATTTTAATGTAGATCTTTTCATACAGATAATTTAGTCCAAGATTCTACGGAATTAAATACATTGTATCTGCCTTTTTCCTTTTTTTTTTTTCCAACATGCCGTAAAAAGTAATTTTAAGAACTTATTGCTTTAATAGATTTTATAGGCGCTTCTATAATGGAAATATTATTTCTTCTGTTGCATTGTACAGTAATACTTTAGCATATTTTTATTTTCTTTTGCACTTCAGCTTTACTACCTACAAAATGGAAATAATGTGTTACCTCCTGTGAAAAGCAGTATACAAGGAGCAGTATAAAAGACCAAAATATTAGTGCTCTTCCTGTTTTTATCCTTTTTGACGCAAGCGTTCAGCTAAATATAAAGTGTCATGATAGATTGTTTCCATAGCTGGAGAAAATGGTGATGGAATCAAGGGTTTCTTTTAATTTCTTCTTCTTTCTCCAGCCAGAGTCTTGTTTTTCTGACAGCACAGGGATTCCAGCTGGTCGGTGTCCTTGCCTGCGGCGTTGAGCCCCTTTCCGCTCAGCACGTAGGTGCAGAAGTCTCTTTGTTTTAGTTTTTCTCAGGACTGTGTGCCTGGTGTTGTCCAGTCTCTGATCCGGTGTTTCTTGGCAGCCTTCTCCCTTATCTCCTCTGTTTCTTTTTGGGGTTGTAATTGATACTCAAGCCTTTGCAAACAGAGAAGTCTTTCTGCACACATGTGCCTTTGTTTTGGGTGATCTGGGCTTGTGGGACAGGGGATGCCTTGGACCCACTCTCTGGTTCTGTAAGGGCTCTGCTGGAACTCTCTGTACTCTGCAGTAAACGACAGGCAGCAATTACATCCAACCTTTCGCACCGTTTTAAGAGGATAATGATACCTATTGTGAAAAAAATTATCAGTGATACCACTGTAGCATCCGATCACCTAATTGCATATTTAGTCTTCTGCTCATATAAATAGCAGCCATGAAAGAAGCATAATTAATATTGCAGCTAAGAAAATGTTCTAGCGGTTGTAATTAAGGCTGGATAAATTGTTAACTTTGAATAAATAATCCAAAGTGTTCTTGATCCTTTTGGTTTGTGAATCAGTTAGGGAGTTCTGATTTCTTTCTCTCCCTCTCTTTCTTCTTTTGCCTAAATGCAACTGTTAATAACATGGCAGAAAATGTCAAATTTCCATGACATTCAAATTATCTACTTCATGGGGTAGAATTTCTTAACAAAACAGCATGGTGCTGATGGGTAAAACTTTCTGTAGAGCAAAACAAATAAAAAATCACCAGTAATGGGAGAGGATGGGTACAAATCCTCAGGAGGTATGAATTTTCAAAGCAGCTGAAGACTTACCTTCAGCTGTCATTGGTGTCTTTGCCAGCGTGGGAGAGTGAGCACTGGTCCACGTTCCTAGGGCTTCCCAAACTTTAAGGTGAATGGACTTTCATGTGAATAAATAACAATTATTTGTTATTTATAACATAGCAGAGATGTGTGTGATCAAGGTGAGCTGTATTTGGAGTTCAGCTGGATGTCCACCACTGCTACCAGCCTGGATTGCTACTGTTCTGCATTTTATGTTGGTATTTCTACCAGCACAGAAGGGATCCTGTATGATGTTACAAAGTGGGAGAGTAATTCTTACAATTTTTCCTTGGCATGAATATCTCTGTAAGGTCCACGACAGCAAAGAGTTCAACTGTGCCACCACATCATTTGCCTTAGGTCTGGTGTACCCAGCTTGCACACAGACGCTGCATAATGTCGTGATTTTAAACTCAGCTTATTCTTTTTTCTCTACTTTTGTCTTCTAAAACTGTCTAGATTGCCAGTTGCTCAAAGTAAAGGCACACAGAAGAGTATTCCAAATCTACTGAAACATACTGAAAACGTTTCCTAAACTGTTATTGTTTTGCCACAGTGAACCTATCCCTCCAGTGACTGCTCTGAGTGGATGATTTGAAACCACTTAAAACCAGCCGCTGCTTCAGACAAAATTTAGTCTGCGAATGCTCAGTCAGTCATGAGTCCCTCATTTTCCCCAATTTCCCACAAAGGTGCGATTTCAAGCAACCTGCACACAGCATTGGCAGAAAAATCATAGAAGGCAGTTCATGAGCTCTGGCTGTCACTCGGGAGGGCTGGCTTGTCGGCAGCATACCTTGAATTTCACTGTTGGTAAGTGCCAATTGGTCCAGGAAGACGCAGAAGGCATACTGCAGCGTTCTGTTTGTTGTTGCAATTGCTGATATAAATTGACTAACCCTCTAATTACTTAAATCTTGGGACTAATAATTTACATACTTGATTTTCCACTTGGTAAAAGTTATTTGAGACCCAGAGGAGCACAAACTCTATCTACTTAAATGCCAATTTTGAAAGCCAGAGGCTAACTACAAGTACTTCAACATATGTGCGGGGGTGTCAGAAGCATTCAGGCTCAGCCTTGAGCTGACTAAGCTGAGTTTGCAATTTAGCCTAGAGCTTATCTCCTGTTTTTGGCAGAAGCGGCAAAATTTATGATCTGTCCTGGTGACATTGGAAACACCCCCATGAACATGTCTGAATTGTTTTGTTAGCTTTGCAAATTCATGGCTGAAAAGATCAGGTCTCACCTTGAAGAAGGAAGACCAGAACAGATCAAGGTTCTGTAAAAATACTGAGACAGTAATCATATTTTTATAAGAGAGTCCAGGCAGGCTATTCTCCGGAGGTAGGTAGGATATTCTCAAGTGGTGGGACAGGTGGTGAGAGATGGTAGTTGTATTGATCAAAGATATTGTGACAGAGAAAACCAATAGAGCGATCTCTTTGCCTGACCCATATTCCTTCCTCGTTAATCTAAACCACCAGCACTGCTACATTTGGTATTCAGATATAAATGTTTATTGACTCTGACATGATTACGAGCAAGGGAATGGTTTAAGACGTGACCTTCGCCACAAAGGCTGCTGGGTAGCTCAGCCTGAGAGATCCATCATGTGCGCTTTTAAACCTCAGCCACCCTGCAACTCACGGTGAGGCCAACTCAATGAATCAAATGAAAACAAAATCAAAGCGGCGTGCAGAGAGGATCATTAATATCATCTTGGTTTCCTTTACATTGGCATAATTAACATTTATACATAAACATGCATTTGTTGACATATTCTAAACAACTAACATACGAAATATATCTGCTGGGCGGGTGATGAGCTGTACTGCGCAAACAGAGGGGTGGCAAAATACAATACCCACGTGATGTTCAGTTGCTCATCTTGTCCTTCTAAGGTGTCTTGTCCTTGTGCTAAGTCATAGTGGGGGGATTGTTTCACATGCCATCTAGCACGGTGTTCCCGACAGCAGGGAACAAATTAAAAAATACCACTGCCAACAGTGTTGAGTCTTTACTGCAATGCGAATATCAGAGTGCTTTCACGGGAGGTTTGGGGGTGTGACACCCCGTATACATAAATGTGAGTGTCTGTATGTCTGAGCACTTAATGAAATTATACCAGTAATCTGATAGGATTTTGATCTCAATGGTTCCCAGACTATAAGAGCATCACAACCTAGGCACTTACCTACTGTTTCTGCCCAACGAGTCAGACACTCCTTGTATCCACCTCATATCTTCCCAGATTGAAATTTCTTGCAACACTCTGAAACAAACATGTACCAGACAGTAAATGTGGTTTGCTGCAGAGGGACTCCACAACGTTTGCCAATTTTTTTCTGCATCTACAATACTGGTTTTCCTGCCTCACTCCCAGCTTTCAAACTGCACCAAGAGAAAATTCAATAGGGTTGAATATTTATGACTTTTCCATATAAAAATGTTCTGGAGCTGACATGAAAAAAGGACTCCACAGTTATGAACAGGAAGAGGCAGTCTGTAAAAGTGAAGGTGGAGGAGAGGTCTTTTCACTGCTGTTAAATTCCAGCCTATGCAAACGGTAGCTATGTTGGAAATCAATAGCAAAACCCCCATAGACTTTGATGGGAGAACAATTAGGTCACTGCTGGTTGTCTTTGAATTCCCACACTGAGTATATCTGTTGTTTGCTTGGCTGGCATTCTCTTGAAAAACCTACTGTTTTTTTTTCCTTTGTTCTGAGTTGCTTACATACATTAACTGCAGTAATTCTTATACTAAGCCTACTTATAATGGACGGGAATAGGCCAACTTTCTTTTAAATTGTTTGTGACTTTTTTCCTGGCCCTAGTGGTTCAAAAGACTGCCAGCACTGCAAAGCGTTCGTGTAACACCTCGCACAGAGTTAATAAGCACAGTTATTTGAACCTTACTGTGCTTTCCTGTAGGATTATTGTGAAAAGAAGAAAGATAATGGCAGTTGGCCATGCAGATATGAAATAACCCTCCTTTGAGGCACTCTAACACTATCTAGTGGTGACTTGAACCCACTTATGGTATCCTCACAGGTGCCTCAGGTGTGAGTAAGAATTGGACCAAGGGTTATGGATTCGCTCATCTGCTGCAAAGTAGAGGGTGTGGACCAGGGCAGGTGCCAGAGGCTGTGCTGTGTCAGCCTAAGGACTCCTGCCCGGGGAGTTGGGTCAGGGAACTGAAAGAGTTGACAACATTTTTCTTTTCTCTTTTCTTTTCTCTTTTCTTTTCTTTTCTTTTCTTTTCTTTTCTTTCTTTTCTTTTCTTTTCTTTTCTTTTCTTTTCTTTTCTTTTCTTTTCTTTTTCTTTTCTTTTCTTTTCTTTCCTTTCCTTTCCTTTCCTTTCCTTTCCTTTCCTTTCCTTTCCTTTCCTTTCCTTTCCTTTCCTTTCCTTTCCTTTCCTTTCCTTTCCTTTCCTTTCCTTTCCTTCCTTTCCTTTCCTTTCCTTTCCTTTCCTTTCCTTTCCTTTCCTTTCCTTTCCTTTCCTTTCCTTTCCTTTCCTTTCCTTTCCTTTCCTTTCCTTTCCTTTCCTTTCCTTTCCTTTTCTTTTCTTTTCTTTTCTTTTCTTTTCTTTTCTTTTCTTTTCATTATGCTGAGCTGGATCTACCTGTTCCCTTGATCACTCCACAGCCAGATGATCACTAACGGCAGAGTAGAGGAAGGAGTGGGGTGTTTGATGAGGTGGGAAGGAAGTTGGGCTCACCCCTTTTCACAGCAGCCCTAAAGCTGAAGTATGGTTTAGCAAGAGTGTAGGAGCCTGAGCACCTTATGGGAGGGTGCAGGAGGACCCCGGTCCTTGTGGAGCAGCCCCAGCTGAAGAGCACTGCTCCTCCCTTGGTGGTGGGTGAGAGCTGAGAGATGACATCCTCAGATGGCCTAACCTGGGACAAAATCACTAAGCTCAGAGGAGCTGCCGCATCTCAGTGAGCTGAAGATACGCTCTATGGCTGTGTGGAACCCAGCGCTGCTGAGTGGCAGGAGGAAGCAAGGGAAGCAGGGGTGGTGGCCACTCTTGCATGGTGAGAGGGCACATTTTCACATACAGGGTTCCCCCTTTGTTTGCTGATCCCATCTAACTGCGTTCCACGAGCAGGGGGGAAACTGTGATGCCCTCGTGCTTTGTCAAGGCAAGGCTTTGTGGTGAGCTCTGTGGGTGCAGAGAATAGGGGGTCTGTACAAGGGGGTGAGACTGAACAGTGTAGGTAGGCTGCTGGGCTTCCACCTCTCTGATGTGCATTTCTTTGTGTCTTGGGTTTTTCCCTTGGCCTAGGTGTTTTTTAAAGCTCACACAAAGCCTTGCCCTTGCACTGATCTGGAAGTAGGAAAGCAGAAGATAAGAAACCCTCCTGTTTGAAGAGACAAATATTCATAAATATGTCTTGTGTGTTTTCCCCTGCAAAATATCCTCTTTCTATGTGCTCATTTGAAGAAGCTGTTCTTCACTTCTCCTCTAAAACGCTGCTGTGCAGCATTGCTGATGCAGAATGGTTGCCATGTCCCCTGCAGAGGGGATTGATTGATCCCTACATATACACATATATAATCTGTTGAGTGATTCTTCACAATAAGAGGCACTTTGCAGAAGTAAATTATTATTACTATCATACCATTACTTCAGTCCTTTGGAACAAGGCCATTTTCCCCCCACTAACTATCAGCATTCTTTACTAGACAAATAGTAGTGCAGATACTCTCGGGGTGAGTCACCAGGCTGCTGCAACAGAATGGCAGCTCATCCTCAGATAAGAAGCCCATTACCAGTGCAATGCTCCAGTCACCACTGGCTGAGAAACTGGAATCTCAAGGTTGCTCTTGTGTCAGCAGTGGTATGACTCTTGTCACTAAGCTGCCTTAGCTCACCTGATATTTTCACTTATGATGAAAATACCAGGCTGCTGATGTCTGATACCTGATACCAGCAGGACCCGTGTGACTCCAGCAGACTTTGAATAACTACTCCAGCACATTATCCTAGTGGAAATAATTCCAGGGTAGGGGTTTCCAAAGCTGTCTTCGTGCAGAGCCACCTCATGGGTGAAATGGCAACCTGAGAGCCATGCTACAAAATTAATCTTGAAAGCTGTACTTTTACATCTGGTCACAAAAAAGTGTCATCCTTAAGGTGACAGCCCCAGCAATGGGACGTCCCTGGCAGCAGCTCGGTGTTCTCATCCCTAGATATCCCTCACCATCCCCTGGGCCCTCTACTGCGTCCTGATACGACCCTGAAGGAGTTACCTGCAGATCCATGGTCAGTTGTCTGATTCTGTCAATGACAGGCACAACTCAAAAACCTCTTTCTGGGCCTCGTTCAAAACCTTTACAGGCTTCTAGTGGCTTGCAAGCTGCTCTTTGGGGAGAATTCAGGGTGGGGTGGGGATTTGTTCCTTAAGTAATCCCATAGCAGTAACGTCTGCTTTAATGTATACTGAGGAATATATTTAGATCTTTACTTTCTCCTGACATTGAATGACCAGGGCTTTGACTGTTGTTAATTTTCAGGTACCTTTTGTACTTGGGAAGGCTGTGGACTGAGCTAAACTGAGCGAGCAAAGATGCTTGTCTGAGGGGTGCCTACCATTCTCGTTGTATTCTGTTTAATCGCTGTGGTATGTGGTAGGGCGCACTTTGTCCTGTAACGGCAGGATTCAGCGCAGTTTAATGTGCTGTGGTGCCTGAGCACCAGTGACAGTAAGTGATCGGTGTCCAGAGATGTCGGCAGACAGTGGTTTGGAGACAGTGCTGGTACCTGTGGATGTCTGCCTCCTCTGGGGTGTGATAAAGGGCCACATCTCTACATCCGGAGCTTTGTGCTAAATACGTAATGGAAATTACCGCAGTGTCTAGAACAAGCTCGATCTGAGGAGTGCGGCACACTGATTCTTGCCAACCGAACGGCTAGGAGGTTTGAAAAAGCTACTGAAACCATATCCAGAAACCAGTGACGAGTATGGAACCTGCTTGCCCTTAGCAATTTGGCTGATTTCACTACCTTGATTTAAGAATCAGCAATAAAAAGAGAAGAGGCTAGACCTGCAAGGTGGCACAAGTCAGTGCAATTTCACTGAGCTAAATGGAGCTGTGGCAATGTACACCAGTGAGCCATCCAGTTCAAGGCCTTAAAAGCTTTAGGTTGATGAATATTCCCTGCTGATGGCTGATTATTATTGGTACGCTTTGGTACAATGCCTCTGAAGTGCAGTACTCTATCAATTCAGCACATTACATGAGCCTCAGGCTCACTTCACTTTTGTTCAACTTTTTTTGGGCACCAGAATTCACTCTCATTTTATGGTGATGTAAGTCTGGAATAAAGCCACGATACACTGGCAGCACTCCTTCAGGTACGGATTTGTGCAAACAAGGAGAAGTGTGTTTGTCCCCGTCTGAAAGTCCTTGCTGCCTTGATAAGTTGGATGTTTTTCAGGTTATTTTTATTTATTAATTTTCTTTTTCTTATTGCTCACTCGCTACAGCAATAGGGCTAGCCACACTTATGGTATATACAGATGTACATGCCTTGCTCTTAGATTCCCTGCAGGCAAACGATGATAAATGTGGAGGAAAAGAAATATGTCTTTTAAAGAATGACCTTAGGAAACAAAAACTGCAAAAATAGTTGCTGTGCTTGGTGTTTCATCTGTGAATACCCAGGGAAATTAATTCAAATGCAAGTGGGAAATGCATCCATATCGTCGGGTAGAGGAAACTGATTTTTTTTTGCACAGCAACTGGCTCTTTGGGGCCAGTCTTCTATTGATGCATCCATGGGTTTCTTCATTGAAAGGGGAAAGAGATCACTGCTGGAAGACATTTTAAATAAATTATCAAATGTGCAGTAACTCTTTTATTGCCTAATAGTCCTCATTTTTCTCATTACCTGTCATATCTTCCCTTGGCTGGAGAAGCAAGTATCTTCTGAGGTCAGTCTCCATCACATAGCAGCTGGACTATTTGTTTGGTTAACTATTTTCAAGACTTACCTCTTCTTTTTCTTTTTCTTTTTGTGAAATATATTTGCAGTATCTTTGGCCTGATCGTCTTTGGCATTGATTCTGAGTGGTACTTGACCTAGCAGGACACTTGCATCATTGGATATTTATATAAAGAATCAACGTTTGTTTCATTAGTTCCACAACCGACACTGGGATCCTAGAGTAAACCTTTTGTTTCCTTTGGGTATTTCTTCCAGAACGTTCTTATGCATAAAATTACTGAGATCCTCCTTGTTAAAAACGAGCAATTAAAAAGTGAAATAACTACTGATGAAAGCCTAGAAGAACACAGACTTTGGAAACTCACTTTCATTCAGGAGCACAGTTATTAAGCACAGGTTAGCTATGCACACGGGGAGATAATTTTGCCTTGCTCTTAGCAATGGAGACAGAGACACCATCACTTTCCTGTGCTCCCTTTGACCTCTGGTGTCTGTCACCTGAACATTTCTGTGCTCTGCAAGCTCAGTGCCATTTTCGGACTGCCATTTCTTGCTGAGGCTGAGGATTATTTGGCGAATGCACATCTGAACCTTTACGTAACCTTCAGCTTTCTCAGAAGGTAAAGACGCAGAGCCTGAAAGTCCTGTTGAGGGATCTTGAAAATAGCAGAGGGAGAAATAGTAGGCAGTAAAATGAAAGACTTTGCTGACCTTCTTTTTTAGCCTGTTTTTAGTTACCTTGGCTGAATATCGTCTTGCTTGCCATTGGTCGTATAAATTGTAATATATATAATATAAATGCTCATTATCTTTGAATCTATGTCGCTCTACATGTATCTATGGGAAAGTAAACTCCATCTTCCAGGCAATCGATTTCAACTTGTGCTGGGACTTGAGAAAGTGATACAGGTAGTTCATAAGTGATGCTAGGAAAGATCTACTCTGAATAGGTCTCTCTGAGTTAGTAACCTTAACTTCTCTTTGAAGTCAAAGAAGTGTTTTCCTTTCATGCATCCAAAACTGATTAGATTACTCATTCCCTAGAACTCTTGATTTCTCTCCAAAGCCTATGAAAAGGACCCAGCTTGGCTTAGCTCAGTCATAAATGTATGTTGACAGATGCCTTAAGGTCTGGTGAATCCCACTCTTGATAATTCTAAGGATGCAAAGGGAAACTGAGGATACTTAAGAGTTTGCAGAAAGTGCCAACCCCAGATTTAGAACAAGGGAATAGCTGTTCAAATTAGACAACTGACAAATCAGCCTTAATTCAGTGAATTGCTGGTAACATCACACTCAGCACAAAAAGAACATGATGTTTCCTGTTCTCTATGGGCTTTTTTAGACATGGGAAAAAATCTGATAGAGCATAAAATTGTCACAGAAGACTGCGTATGGTGGATGCTTTATATAGGTTTAAAGGAAATTCCCACGACCACGTTTGACCTTCCTGTTTTTTAAAACGCAATCAGCATCCATATAGTTGTGCACCTGTGTATTATCATGTACTTTGCACCTGATGAAGCTGCTGAGTTATGTTAAAATTGACAGGATGCAAGTTGATGTATCTGCCAAGGCAGGAGAAAATTTGTCTGTAAAATACGTGCCTTCACTTTGGCAAACTGAGTTTAGCTATGGCACAAAACACTCATCAGAATACTGAATAAAATAGTAATTTCAGTGAATACAGAAAGCATATCAGAGTGTGTTTTTAGAAATACAAACTCTTGATGCAATTCCCTTGCTGAGTACTTTCTTCTGGGAAATAAACATTGTTGTACATGGTCCATTTTGCTATCAACTCATTTTTTTCACCTCAGTTTCATACAGTTCAATTTTAATTCTGCTGACAGAAAATCTTACCATATAAAGGATGGGCTCTAAGCTACTGTTTGACTACACAGAAAATCATACTATACCTCAAACCACACAGTTTTTGGTGCTTATTGGATCTTTATTTCTTCCATGAAAAGAGTAGATGACATGAATAATTCTTCTAATTGATAGACTAGGTACAGAACGCCCAAAACCTTGCAGGTTGGAGTATCTAAGACCCAATCTGACAAGATTCATACCCACATTAACATCAGACACTGTGCACAATCCTATTGACGTCTCTGGATACAAATGCCCAGCTTACAGTTAAGAACCTGTAGAAGTCTTTGCATAGCCAGAGTTTTAGCTTCCAGGTTGAGCAACGTGTATTTTAAATATAGCACTAAACCACACAGTTTACTCACAAAGGCTGAGTTCTAATTTCCATTCAGCTCTAGACTAAGTGATACTTCATCTGGGAAATGAATCATATCTCAGAAGAAAGGTGTTTGACTGAATTGAGGAATTTGAATTCCCGGGATAAAATGTGCTAAAGATACAATAGACACTTCTATAAATGCTTTGAATTTAAATAGGAATAATTCACACATAGGAATCAATTGTCCATTTATTTGTTTATTTATTTATTGACAGAATTGTATTTTTGGTATGGAAGAGTATAGATCCATCCAAGTGATGCTGCACTTTATTGGCTTTGACAGTCGTTTTGCTTCTAAATATTTTACTGAGTTTTCTCGCAGCCTCAGAATTCCTGGCTGAACATTGAGGACACATCTGGTCACCAGCTTCTGCAGTTAGTCACGCCACTGTCACAAAAGAAAGAGTGGGCAAGTACATATTGTCAACGTTAGGCTCACATTTGGGGATCTTTAATGGCATAGGATCAGGAGGATGGATCCTACGTAGAATGGATGACTAGAGGCAAAAGTAGGATCTGAAACTATTCCAAGGAAAATACAAATGTGATTCCAGGCCTTTGCATAGCAGTTTCCTTCTGGAGAGGAGAAAGGAATCTAATCTCACCTAACATTAGACAACTGCAGTGTAGGTGCCTGCCTTTGGGATATCCTCTTTCATAAGAAGTAGAGAGAAAGAGGTGCCTAAACGTCATGATTGATTTTCCCTGTCCTACCATTTGTCTTAGGATGAGATTGATCACAGCTGCACTTACGAAAGCCTGTTTCTCCATTGACTACAGAGAGATCCTGAAGGACAGTTGAGATGTACATGTCTATACTGCAAAGATCTACAGTTAAGGGAGGTGAATGTTAGCCCTGCACCTCTTGTCCCAGGACCCCTCTCTATCCCTACAACTGAGTCAGGAAGCAACGATCATCTGCTATGAAGTGCTTTCCTACAATTTTCCGAACCCTTCTGCTGAATTTTCTCTAGCCTCCAGATGACAAGGAAAAATGCTTTCAAGAGGCCTCAGTTTGAATCAGGTGCATAACTTGAAGCTAGGCATATACTTAAATGGCTTGATGAACTGATGTGTCATTGATTTAGACATGACATCCACCTTTAAGCAGGCTGTTGGACAAAGCACTCAGACCTCAAATCTATCAAACACTCGTGTATAAAATATTGCATCATAAGTAGAGTGATTTAAAATTGTTACAGGCAATAAGTAGATGGTAGTTTTATCAACTGTTATGGAGAAACTGTTGGAACCAATTGTCCAAAGCCTTTGTTGTAACCACATTACAACATTATTATTTTCTCTGAGGGTGGTAATGAGGGTGAATTAGGCAATAACGCAAATCTCTGAAAAAAAACCTAACACATAGGATCATTGTTTCTGTGCCCTTCATGTGCAAAGGCTAAAATAAAAATCTAAGTCTTCTTCCTCTTCTTTCCAATAGCTTCTCTCTCTGTACCCTTAGTTTTATGATTTCCCCGAGCTCATAAATCTCATGCAAGAGGAAAGGATTGTAAGGAGAGAAAAAATCACTTTATCAGGTTAGGTTACATCATTCCTCTCCATTGCCCTTGTGTTCAATTATTTTTATCCTTAATGGTCTTGTTTTCCCTGTGTATAAATCAAGCTCTAATGACATGCAAAATAAAGTACTGGGAAATCAGCTGCTTGCTTTATTACCTGATGATGGTGGGCTACAGAGGTATTTGATGCTGCTAGCATTCAAGGAGAAGTACCTGAAAAAGAATTGCCTTTTTGTGCAAAATTTTCTTGATACTATCTGCACCTTCTAGCCTACATCTTTAAAAAGACAGAGAGTGGGATTTTGTTGCTGTTGCATTGGCCTGCAGATCAGTGGGTACCTTGGCCATGCCAGGAGCAGCTGACAGATCTTGGCCAAAGTTCCTTCACCTCTGTGTCTCTTTCCCATCTAAATAATTTCTTTTTAAAAGGTCCTCATATTTTACATCAATGAGACTTTCTTTTTGCAGCTACAATTATTTTGCTGTGGTATTCTTCATGAGAAACTGAATGGACAATTCTGGAGAGAGGGAAGATTTTAATTTGTCTTTTTTACACAGGAGTTTTCTACTCAATAAGTTGCGTCGGAGTGTAAAGTTCTGCTTTTTGGGTAAGTGCAGAGATTGCTTGAAAGAGCTGGTGGATTTTCCTACTCCTTTCCATTTTGCCAACTGGAATGGTGTTTCGAATTAACATGCACAGTTGGGACGCTTCCCAGTTCCCTCATTAGAACAAACCTGATGGTGTTGCCTACTCATTTGATTGCAAGGTTTTCCCAACCCATTTCATTTTCTTGTACATTTAAAATCACTAAAGAGAACAGGATCCTGATTCTAGTAGAAGCCTTTGGGCATTGCTACGTTAAAATCACAAGAAATGTTGAAATTCTGCAACCCTTCAAGCCACAATAGAGTAGGTCAAATGTTTGAACCAAGGTAGGAAATATTAAATGCCATGTTCATTTGGAAACTGTACTTGACACTGTCTCAAAACATAGGACTGTATTTCAACCGGCATAAGAGTCATAAATTTTTTGAGGTCAATGGATCTTATACAGATTTAACTGTTACTATCTGTTTGGATATTAATGGTTTGAAATGAATGAAGCAGCTCAAGATTTTTCTACTATAGACAATGCCACTTCTACACGATTTGAAGAAGACTAAAGCTTAGAAGGAAGGAAGGACAGAGACCATAAAATAACATGGGCATGATAAACCAAAGCATGTTTCTCAGAAGGAAAAGATGTTAAAACTAGAAGACTCAAGATTTGTGCTCAGGGACAGTCTAATTAGAGGAAAACAAAGTGCCAACTGTTCACCTTTGTGCAAATCAATTGGATATTTTGTATACAGAGATCTTGGCAGCAGCACTCTTGGTCAAAGAACATTTGCTTGCTTTCAAATGATTTTCAAGAAATGAATGCTTTTTTTTGCGTTGCTGGTGCCTAACTATCATTGGACGCAGTTCTCTTGGGAAGCTAACTAGCTTTGTCACTCACTGGCTTTGATTTGCCTTGTTTGGTCTGTTTCTTTTAATTCTTCAATTTTCCTTTTTCTTCTGAGGTGAACTTTGTGCTCACGCTTCCTGGTCCATGACACTGTAATCTTTTACTTATGCACATAAAGCTGTGACCCTGGCCGCATAGGTGCAGGCTTCCACGCTCTGTCCTGGCATGTCGTTTGTGATTGCCGCTGTACTTTATCCACACACCTCTGGCCTCTTTAGCTATTGTTCAACAGTGCCAGCGAGTACCGGTTGTGATGGTAACTTCTGCATCTTGACCACATATCTACTTTGTATTGGATTGATGATACTGGTTTATTTAGGGCAGAGCTTCATATAGGCATTCAGCAGTAAAAACACATCGAGTTTATTGTTCTGGAGCTGTGACACCAGATAAAAGAATCTGTCGCCCATACGGTCATCCATACTGTACTCCTTTGACCAAGAGGTACCAGTGCAGTCAGCATCTGGGAAGCTGACTTACAATGCCCCCCCTCCATACTTTGCGGCCTGAATGATGATTTACTGGGATAACAAAATTCTGTGGTTAAAACACTGGACTAAGATCCAGGAGGGGCAAGATAACTCTTGCCTCAGCCACAGATGTTCCTTCTGTTCTTGGAGAAGTTGTTCAGTGTCTCTGTGACTGTTGGGAGTAAGAGCTCTGCTCTGTCTTACAGGATTGTTGACAGAGGGTTAACTTGTTTGCAGTGAATAGATCCTGATAAAATTGTTCATTGGCTGAGGAACAGAAGGCAACAAATGAGGAGGAAGGTAGAAGTTACTGTAAGGGATAGGCTGAACACACAGGCCCAAGGCAACCAGGCTGCGTCACTTGGTTTTGTAAAGATAAATCGATTAATCCTTATGAGGTGGTGAGATATGTGAAAGCCATAGAAAATCCCAAATATAAATACACCAACTAACAGAATATCCACTTGCACTTCTATGAAAATCCCTGCCAGTTATTTTATTTGAAACTGAACCTGGTGCTTACAACATTTTTTTTTTTTTTTATCTGCAGAATTACGTAGTGTGATATTCAGAGCTGGGAAAAAAGGTTAAATTCAAATAAACCTCAGGACTGAATTTTTGGCTGTAAGACAGACTGAACTAAAACTTAATTCCATCTTGGAACCTAATGTAATGGCCATTTGCAGAGTGGGGGCACATTAGGGAGTTTTTTCCGTTCACAGCTTTCTTTTCTAATAATATTCAAATATAACAGCAACTTCTTGTTTTAGAAATGCATCCAGAAGTAAATCCTACTTCACCAGTGCAGTAACTGAGCTAGGTCTGGGGAGTGAGGAGTTACATTTGCAGTTCTCCATTTGCTGCTTTTGAAGGTGTCACCTTCACACAAAGCATCAATCTGTTCCACACTGCAGAGGACAGAACAGCCTTTGCTACCTGCAAAACATATCATGCTTCTGCTGCTCCCCCATTTCCACACTAATCAAAGTTCTTGGCACTGATTTCTTTAATTGCATAGGTGAGATTTGAATGAAAATTGACGTCTCATGGGTTCCAGTCTGACTGAATTAGCCTACAACAGGATTCCCTCAGTTTTTGAAAGAGCTCATTGTCCTTTAGACTCTTAAATGAAAGAGTCATTTTTTCATGAGCAGTCTTCAAGTAGAGTGCACAGTGATGGGGTGAGGAGTGTCTGCATTTTCCTGAGCAGGGACATATACGAAAAAAAGTCATCACCTAACTGGCCAGGAAAGCAACCCCCCTCACACACTTAGTTTAGACTTCTGCTGGTGTTTCTGGGAGGCGGTGTACATAGAGTAGCAAACTCATGACTTGCAGCAGTGACTTAACTCAGGGGCTCTGCAAACACACTGGCGTTTTTGTAGTGTAAACAGATTCTGCAGGTGGATGCCTGGTTGCAAAGACCTTTCGAGAAGTGGTCTGCAGGCAAGAACGGCTTCATGCTGGCATACCTCAAGTCAGTGCTTTTACACTAAGGATGCACTTGGGTTTATAACTATTGTCTGTCTTTGTGACTCAAGGAACCAAGAGTGAAATAAAAGTCAATAAAGAAGAGGTCTCTGATTCACCCAGCAGCCGGCAGCGGGGAAGCAAAGAAGACAGGCCTGGGGCATGGCCATGTGGATGTTGGAAGTGATGCCCAGAACTCCCTGATTTCACTATGCTCCACTCTACTGAGCAGCAAATGAGTCTCCATTCAACCCTTCTATCTCACCTTCCTCCCTTATTTCCCTCTTTCCCCCCGCTTCTTTTTACTTATTCTCACAATGCTCGCCTCCCCTTCTTCCTCCATCTGCCTGTATTGTCAACTGCTAAAAAAGCTGCTTGCCTAGGATGGCATCTACTGACAACTCTGTGGGAATAATACAGTTACGAGAGCATAGACACAAAACTTGGCCTTACAAAGTGCTCCCTGGGTTTGTACTCTGTGCCCATGACTATTGTGATGCTGTTGGAGCTTGCCACCCCAGTGAGCAGAATTAAGCAGGGAACTAGAAGATGCTCCCTTCTCTACTCTCAGCAGCTGTGTTTGCAGAGAGTAAAAACATGTCCAGGTTTTCTCTGCTTTCATCTCTTGATCATGTTTGATCATCCCATCTGCCCCATGTTTTATTTCCCTATATTGGAGAAAATTGCCATTGTTTATGAATTCCGAATTGCAGAGACCAAATAGCTGAATGCAAAGGACTTCCATACAGAAACCAATGCCTGCATCAAAGATCAGGGGAAATGATCAGACAAATAATCTGTCTCGGTCCATCACATCCATTTTGCCTTCAGAAGATCAGAAAATCACACATACTTAGTCATACTGCTAACAGCAGTCCTTCGACTTCAGATTGGTTTAAGATCCTAATTTCTACTGATTTATTCTAGGTTGAGAGTAATTAATTTCTCTATTATGACACAAAATAAACTATAAATTATTAGTGAAAGACTTACTGAAGGCAGATAGAAGCATATTCATTCTAAATCTGTTGACTTTTGCATCTTTATCAAAATCAAAACTTTTCAAAGAAATTTTTGGTTTTGTTTCTCTTTTATTTGCATTCACTTATTTTCAGATGTTCAGGTGAGCATTCCTGAAGTCTAAAGCCTTCCAATCCATTCTGGACAGAGGAAATAATAACAACACATATTAAAAAAGAAAAAAAGAAAACAACCAAAGCCCCTTTTTAGAGTTACAAATGCCATTTTGATAAGAGTGCATTTTACATAGATTTGTGAACGTTTCTGCTTTCACAACTGCTGATACATTTTTTATTTTTCTTTTACAAAAAATATTGGTCTCCAGGTAACTTCACCTGAAACATTGGAAATGTCTTTGTTCCATAGTGAGAAAGAGCCTTACCTCCATAGGAGCAGGTGACTCACAGACCATGAGTCCTTGTCACCTGGGGCAGATAAGCCTACTGCACTTACTCCCTTTATTTCTGTCCTGATGATGCTGACATGACAATTCCATGCATTTTTTTTCAGTGAAAAGAGGTCATTTTTAATTGTCATCTTAAATACAGTAGCAAATTTCAGTTGAACATTTGAATACTTGTTCGAGGCCCTTTTTTTGTAAGTGAAGAAAATCTCATAGCCTTGATTTCTACTGTTTTGACACTTTCTTTTATGAAGGTGTCAGCCTCTGACTTGTAGCGCAATTATTGCAGTGACACTGACACCTATATATTGGTGCTATTAACACTTCCATTTCGTGTCCTCTAGATAAGAGCTGGCTCTTGGAAATCCTTTGGTTGAGTTATTTGCCTCAGGATGTGCCTGCAATGCGAAAATAAACAAACCATAGGATTTCTGGCTTTTTAGAGCTGGAATGAAAATCTTAGTTGTCTTTATACGCAACACATTCAATGTGTGCTAATTTTCAGTTGAAGCTGCATTTGTTATAGGTGTTATTTAATGTGATAGAGTTGGTAGAGAGACACAGAGGACTAAAATAGTTCATATTAAATTCCTGGAAGAAATTCCTCTTTGAAATACAAGAATCAGTTCAGATTGTTGCAGTAGGTGTAGAAATTGGCAATGGCACTTCTGGCTGACTAGCTCTTTGAATTTATGGTCCATTAACCAGAACCAGGAGGGAGAAGTTGAAAGACTGTCATGGCATTCATTGGCATTTTCACCACCGAAATGTCATGGCTGTATGTAAGAGTAGATATTATTGCTGCTCAATACAAGCAGCTTTCCTGGAGGCAAGCAGAAGAAATACCCTTACTGTGAGACTTCCAAACAGGACAGAATTGGTCAGTGTCTCTAGGACACTAGTAAAACTATAACTACAGAACTTATGTCAAAAGCTGATGAAAGAAAAAAAAAAGAAGAAGAAAATTTGCATTTTACTAAGCATTTGCTTTAATCTGACAGAAACTTGTGCTGCCATGGGGTCATGTTCCCCGTCCTCATCCTTACTAACCACTTGTGCCTGCTGCTGCCTCTTTTGTGGTGACATAAACATTGATATGATTCGTGATGAATCAGATGGGAGAACAGATGGAGCTGAAAAGTGCCTTACCTGAAAGTATGATATTCTGGGTCGCTTACATGTGCTTGCCCAACACTGGTGCTGGTACAAGGGAGACAGATACTAAAAGCAAGTAGCCACATGAAGGAACTTATTGGCCATGGCCTTGGTTCTGTGTTGCAGAGAATAAAGAAAATGTACTTCATTCACAAGTTTTTTCAGAAAGAGCTTAACTGGTCCCCCTGCAGAGAGCAACTTGAGTACAGGCTTGGTTTGTCTAGTCAGAGGAGCGGGTGAGGAAGATTCAAGGATTCTTAAGTCCTGATTCTCATGCCAGTTCATGACTCAGATACACAGGGGTGTACCAGGATCAACAGCAAGCTCAGACTTTCTCATGATGCTCATCACGATGCTCACGAAGTGCTTAGTTCAGTCTGAATCAGAAGCAACTCTTTCATAGTCAGCAGAGTTACGCTATCATAAAACCAGCATGACAGGACAATCAGGTCTTATGTCGACAACTATCCGGTTTCTTCACTTGGAGCATTCCAAACCATTTTAGCAATGCTTTCCACATCTTCCCCATGTGTTGTTATCTTGTCTGGCAGACTGGGGTGGTTTGGTTTTTTCCTGGTGCCAAACATTGGTCTCAACATCACTTTTGTGGCTTTATTTGAGGAGCATGGGGGCTGCCAGTGCTGCTGGCTGGGCTGGCAGTCTCCCCAGTTTACAGTCAGGGAGAATAGCCAGATGATGCCTTAACGGTGATGTGGAAAAGGTGGCCTTGTGCTCACTCCTCTGCTGTGACAGGCACTCCAGCAAAAGTCTCTTAACATTCGCTCATCTGAGTTGTCCTTTTGAACTCAAATTTCACCAGTTTCAAAGTGCTTCCTGTATTAATTAGTTCATCTATCCTCTTGAAATTTTCAAATCGAACAGTTGGCAACACACACACATACAAGCACAAACACATAAAAACACAAACACATCACTGCTATTAATAAATTTTAAAAAATATTCTAGGTAGACTGCAGTTTATGAACCTACATAAGGTAGCATAAAAAGAGGATAAATTAGTAGTCCTAGTATAAATCTCTTTTGTAGGAAAATACACTCCTTCATGCTGAGAGCTGAAATGACAAGTTTTGATAAGCTTGCAGCCACAAATTTTTTTTTAATGTCTTCCTCTTTCCACAGTGCCAGTTGTGTGGTTTATATAAGAAAATGTAACATGTACACCTTCTTCTCCACTCCTGGCAGCCTCCTGGCAAAGGAGTCAGTGTTCATCTCAGAGAATTCAAAGGTGTTTAATTGGATTTGCTAAAGGGCTTGACTCAACTTTTTTTGAGAGTTCATTGAACAAATTTTGTTTTACCTGGAGGAACCATCAGGTACAACATAGCAGATTTCCAGATTATCAGTGTCATCTGCTGCCTTAACTCAGAATATTTTAGAGATGAAATACAGTGCCTAGCCTTTTTTCCTCAATTTTTCTTTTTCTTTTTGGACAGCTTAAGCTACACGAGATAATTGTACCCACTATAGCTTCCCATTGCTGCCAGATGACTGAAAAAGAAAAGCCAAAGCTAATTTTGGGTGTGCTCTCTCTTTTGGAATACATTTAGTGTGCAGTTCCTTTTCTTTCTCAATTCAAGCATTGCTTCTAAAGCATATCCGTGAATCACTCTTAAAAGCATCAACCGTGGCCATCTCAAAGCATCATCTGCTTAACAAATTCAAAGTAGTTTGGCCTGTTTCCTCGTGCTAAAAGTTTCACTGACTTGTTAGTTTTAGAGAATGTTTCCAGAGTAGCTTTCTACTTCTAGAGCCTGATGGGTCTGATTTTGATGCCCTCAAGTCAGTAATAATTTACCCCACATGTGGTAACATACCATTAAGTATGAACAAGAGTATCACCGTCAAGCCTTATGCAAACTTGTTTCAGGCTCACCCAGTACACTTTATTCCATTCTTACCCCGTTCTTATTTCCCTCTTCCCTCTTTGATTTTCTTATAGTCTTGTCAGTTGTGCCAACAGCAGATCCTGTCCTCTAGAACAACTTTCTGTTAACTGCTCTTTGACTTTCCAAATCATTCCAGGTGGGTACTTACAGTAACGAAACCTGTTGTCAGTCAGGTGTAACATTTAGGCATTATTAGAAAAGCAACAAATGTTGGGTTTACATCACCTTGAGGTCCTTCAGTGTTGGCTGATTTTCCAGTGTCCGGATCATCCAGATGTGAGGCTAGCAGAGAGCTGCAGGAGGTTGGCTTATGCAGTTGCACTATGATAGAAATACCCAAGAAACTATTTTAGATACTGAAAATAACATAACTTCAAACAAATAAACAAAAAAAAACCAACAGCCCAGAGCTGATCTGCAGACTTAGCTGGGTAGAGCACTGTAGCTCACTATGCTACTGCAGCTTTCTCTGCCCAGCACTGCCCTGTGCACAGCCCCTGCTGGGTCCTGGTCCTGCAGCCTCAGAGAGAGGGGAAGCAGAGCAAGACACTGGAGACCTGCATTCAGTTCTTGGCTGTGTTAAAGATTTCCTGTCACCTTGAATATGTCCCTTACTTATCCTCTGTTACTATTTCCATCTGTAAAATGGGGAGAACATGTTTCAACTTCTCATAGAATAATTGTGAAGGCAAATCCAAGAAAATATTCAAATACTATTATAATAAGTAATAATGCCAGTAATACAATTTATGAATGGGGTGGAACAGAAGTTCTTGTTTCCACAGAGGGCAAAGCTTATTCCAGTCTCTTTTTATAGTATTCTTTACTTTTCTAGAGGTGCTCCTGGTTTCTTAATTAAATAGTTTCATAAAGAGAGCTCTCCTCCCCTGCCAATGCATTGGAACCCAACAGAGGAGCACAGGCAGCTCATGGGTGATGTCATAGATCTCTTGGGGTTCAACTTCAGGCAAAACATGCATGTAGCCATTTAAAGGAAGACTATGCTATGTAAACAAAAAGTTGCCTTTTGATATAATTGGAGATTCAAAAAGTTATCTCTGTCCTGGGCTTGATCCTGTTCCGATTGGAGGTGATGGGAGCTTTGCTGCTGGTTTCACAGGGACCTGGGCTAGGGTGAGTAAACCAGTGGTGATATTTAAAGAGAAGCAATGCCAGCTAGGTAATCACTTCCAGAGCACTGGGGAAGGCAAGCATGTTTTGTACCTTTCTGTCTGAAAACATAAGATTCTGACTAGTCCACACAGCCAGAGGCAGACTGCAGAAATTAATCAGTCTCCTATATTAGGGTTCGCTACGCCATTCTGTAAGAAAGCTTCATTTCTCTAAGGGTGTTTTGGTCATTCTTTACACTCCTTCCCAAAGGATTGCTGCTAGTCCCCTGGAGACCTGCCTCAGGTCCACTGTCTGTGCTGGAATCCTTGATTTATGCCCCCACGATCACCAGTTTTCTTCAGCACCCATCCTGCTTGCAGCAGCACCACTTCCAGCGCGTAGTGCCTTGCAACCCTGCTGCAATGCTGCTGCTGCGTCCTTGTGCTACAGGGCTGCCAAGAGGCAGTGGTAGAGCCGAGGCAGCTTGCTGAGGAACAGGGAGGAAGGTGCTCCCTGCCTTAAACATGACATTTTCCTGGTTGCTCATGCACCCAGTAATAGACTGTTTCCAAGAAGCTTTCCAGAACACATAGGCCAAGACCTCTTGTAGGCCAGTCTTGGGGAGACACTCTCTGCTTACGAGGTCCTTGCAGCGCCCTGCTTTGAGTGAGGTGATGCCTTGTGCCACACTTGTGAGCAAGGCTGGCAACTATGTTTGACTTCTTCAGGAGTGGCCCGTGCAGAAAAGGGTGCTGGCTCCCACATTTTCTTCACCACTGTGCAAAGCAGGTCAGCACCCGGGTTGCCACGCTGCACGCAGTGAAAGCAACTGTGCTCAAGGAGCTAGACAGAGACAGCAGAGCTAAAGCTGCGTTGCTATATTTAGCACTTAACCCAAGTGAGCCACAGTCTGCATAGCAAAGATGGATCTTCCTCATTGCTCAGGACAGATTTAGGAGTATGCACAGCAGCATTATCTCATGTTACTATGTCTTCATTATTTCAACAGTGGCCTGTTTCAACTGGCTGTAAGACAGCCCTTCATGAGGCATTAGACATAATTAAAATTAACTTTCAACTGCCAAACCAAATAACCAGACTAAATGCATTTTCCTTTCTTTTATTTTGAGTTGTCTTTGTTCTTTTACTGAGTGGAGTTACATGGTCCTTCAGAACTCTTTTCCCAACCCTTCTCAAGTTTGGAGTAACCTGAAATAAAGAGCTGGTGATCACTTCTGCAGTGAGTATCTGAGCTTGGCTCAATTCACAGTAAGAGCATATGCAAAATGAGATGGGAGTTCCTGTTTAGGGAAAGGTGAAAGGCACAGTGCAAAAACAAAAGCCAATTTACAGCTTTTCTATAACTCACCATAGAGTGACATTGTTTTGACAGGTGAGAGGCAGTATACCTTGCTAGGAGAGATATTTCCGAGTAGCCAGAATCTCCCTTTGTAGAATGTGTGAAAAGGAAAGTAGGCCAGAGACAGAAAGAATACTCTCCTAGTATAGTCACACTAGCTCAACAAAACTTAGAAGATGGTACATACAGAAATACTAGACTTTCAAAAGCAACAAGAATTAGGAGATTACCTGACTGTAACTACCTCATATACTGAATCTGTGGAAAACTCTCTGGAAACTTGATCCACATGCCTGCTCATTTTGGGCTATTATGCAAAGAGTAATTACATTATCAACCAACCAGTAAAACAGGCAAAAAAAGCGTGGTGAATGCAATGCTACTGTTCCACTGATCTATTTAATGGATGAATGATCTTTTCATTTCATCTGACTTGTAAAGGAGAGAAGGCAAAATAGAATAACATCAATAAAACCACAAAAAAAGGAGGTGGGGATGTTTGTATTGTTCTGTAAGGCACCATGCAAAGACCCACTTTTGGCCAAGTTTGCACTGATAAATGCATGTGACTACATTTAGCACTCACTGTGTGTACCTGTGTGTCCTGAAAGCTGTACAGCCCCATGACTGTTATGCTACCAGACTCCGTGGACCTACCCCTCAGCAAGGCTTGCTATTTTGGGTGCTGCACTGCACTGCCTGACTGGCACACCTCCTGCTCTGGCTCTAGGGCAGCCTCTCCAAGTTTAGGCCAACTCCATGGTGATTTGTAAACGTACCCAAGCTCTGAACCTGTGTGATGTTTTTCATGCAGGAAGGAGAGGAAAGGAAAAAGGCTAATGTTGTCTGGCATTTGAAAGCTGTATACCTTATTTCTCTCTCCATTTCTGAGAACCAGATTCTTGCCAGAAGACTCCGATAAAAAACCCACTGAAGAAAACTAAAAGATTCTTACAACATCAATAAGCTTTCAATCAGGCCAAAGAGTAAGTTTATCTGGTTGCCTGGCTGCTCCAGTTCTCCTGTGTCCACAGTGGCAGGCTGTCAAATTCAGTAATTTACACAAAATAACCTTATAGTATAAAATGGAAAAAGCAACAACAACAAATGGAAATGATAAATCTGAGAGCAAAAAGAAAAAAGCTGATGTATTTTAAGTTTCTCAAATACACAAGTAGTTAAAGATCAATTGGCTGCAACTGAAAATAGCAGGGCTCAGTTAATGCCATGTGTGCCTGTTGTAACCCTCCCATGGTGCCTTACCAGTGTCATCAGCCAGCCCAGAGAACCTGAAATGTCCCTCTTTTCCAGGCCTGGCAGGGCTAACATGCCTCCAAGTGCCTGGATCATTTTGCAAACTGGCCACCTAAGTAGCTGTGGGTAGCAGAGCTGCTCAAATTGACACCAGCTGGCTGAGCAATAAAGGCTTCACTGTAATGTTCCCTCTTGGGTTGACTACCCCAAACGTTTACTGCTCAAACCTGTCGTCATCTGCCCAGAGCAGGCACATAACTGAGCAAAGCTGCCATTGCCCCGGCTCTCCTGAGGTGCCAAGCCTCGCTGCCAAAGTCATGCAAATAATGCATTGATGCAGAGCAAAACCAGGTCAAAGAACTCCAGGATTTCGTCTGAATCACTTACAACTTAAGCACATCGAAGCCTAAGGGTATTTGCAATGTTCTTCTGTGGCCTGCTCATTTCTGGAGCAGAGTATCCAGTGAATTCACAAATTTTAATGCAGCATCAGAAGAAACATAAAAGTAATGTTGTTACGCTACTCCAAGTGCCGGATGAAGAGTCACAGCAGAAAAACAAACCTCACCGAACTGTTAGGTGTCTCATGATAGATGAGTCAGAAACTCTTTGTTTCCTGCTACGCGGTTACCAATTTAGAAGGCTGCAAAACGAGAAAATGGAGCTCTTTGTGGATGACAAAGAGGAGATAATTTGTGAAAAATGCCCACAGCTTGTGGGATAGATGAAAGACAAGATACAGCAATTACAAAATACCAGGAGACACACTATGTGGGCAAAAGGTGTGTCCAGGTTCTTCAAGCATTTGAGCAATTAAAATGCAAGTTATCATTCTTTCCAATAGCTTTCAGTGAGCAGAAGCAGGTGCCTTCTCCAAAGACCACTAGTAGATATATCAGATACATGTTGCATCTGGCACCAAACCAAAGGCAAACATTTAGGCTCAGTTTGTATCCTTTGTGAATTCCAGGGGAAAAAATTGTTTTCTGCTGGGAAAGTGAAGAAAACAGTGCTATTGGTGGAATGTTGCAGCACGAAACAAGAGCAGAAGTTCAGAGGTTATTATGAGGCCCATGTTCAAGCTTACTCACCTTTGCTCCTCTCATGTGAGTTGGACTTACCAGTGAAATTCATTTCATGTGTAGGTGATCCAAGTAAGGCTTCATCATCCACCACATAACCCCAAATATAAAGAGTTAAATACAGCTTTGCGCCATGTGTGAACCATCAAAAGTAAGTGAATTTGCATTTTGATTACACTAGATGTAGTTTGATAAACTAAACCAAATGACTTCTGTAAGATTTGTGGATCCTCCTGTGAATGAAAATGTTCTGTATTTCAACTCCAAATGTTGGTCAGCAGCGCAATGCTATATAATAGGCCTACAGAATAAGCCATGGTTGTTTCCTGTCATTCTGCTGTTTCAAACTGAATTGCCTTAAAAACGAGAACCGAGAGATGTGAGGTAGAATGGGAGCTTAGATTCTATTGGCACAATTCGAAAATTAACTAAACAGTTCAATAGCAACTAACAGAGATCCATGCTCGAGGAAGACATCTCCATGGGGATCTTGACAGTAGGGCATCTACATTCTCCTGTATTTTGGGAAGGAATTCAGAACAAGCTTAGAGGGAAAACAATTCAGAGAAAAGCCATGAGAATTATTATGGGAAATGAAAAACAGATCATAGCAAAAAACTCTGAGCACGCTACCTATTTCCTTTATGATAGAACTGATTGAGGAGCAACGCAGTTACAGTCTGTATGTACCAGCACTGAGCACACAGCATGAATGAACTTTTCAGTACAGTGGACAAAATATAACAAGGTGCATTAACTGAAAGACAGACAGTTCAAGCTAGGAACAAAGCACACATTTTTAACAGAGAAAGTAATGGAAGCAATTTACCAAGGACTTCAGTGAATTTTCCATCAATGAGAATACATATAGAACGACTGGAAATTTTTCTAGAAGACACCTCATTGAAACAAAAATTAATTCATGGAAGTTCAATGCCATGTCATATACAGGAGGTCAGACTAGATTATCACAAATGGGCCTTTAGAGCTTTAAAGTCTAAGAATTTATAGGAAATTGAAAAGATATTAACAAATTTTCTTGCAGTAGAATGTCCTTAAGAAAGATCAATCTCTCTATCTATCCGTGGATTTTCCATACTTTCCATCACTGTCTTAAGTCTTTCCCAAATAAATTAGATTAGTGTAGAGAGATCAATAGTGGTTTCATAGCATCTCCTCTTTTTCAGCCTGCCTCGGTTATTGAAAGAACCATCTAGTCTAAATATCTTCAATCTTTTGTTCTGTTTGAGAAACAACTCATCCAATTACATCTCATTAAAGCATCTTAAAATTAAAGCCTTAATTAACATAGTAAAACTGCCAACTAAGAAATGCCAAAACTTTAAAACTTCTTAAAAAATTAGCTCTGAACATTTTTCTACCAAGAGCTAAGTACTTTTACAAAACAATTATGTTTACATTTTCTAATTTCAGATTTTTCCAAGTTAGTCAAGTGCAAAAGTTCTGATTGGACTATGCAGAAAATAATCTTTACAGGCTTTAATAGCTCAGCTGATTTTCTTTCATCTTTCAAATACCTCAAACTTGTCATGTGCTGAAACCAAGTCTGGAAGATGTCAGTACCAGAAAACATGCTTGTCAAATTAATTGCAACTAAAAAAAAAGAGGAGTGGTTATATTAAAAACTGAACTCAGAGATAATTATAATGGAATTTTGGTGCATATTATCAGTTTGCCTAACCTAAGATGCAGACACTAAGAGACTTGCCAGCAGAAATTGCCCGGGAGATGTGCTGAAGCAGCCTGTCTCTTGATGCCTGGGCTGTCTTTTCTCCCTGGCTGACTTCATTCACATGCCTCATCATGCCAATTTACTCCAGTCCTTTTCCCTCCCTCTCCAGCAGAGTCAGATGTTGCAAACTATTTACAGTGAGGAGATTCCTTTACAGGGTGAACTTTCTGTTACCTGGCAGGAGAAATTCCTCGGGAATGAACGTAGTCTCAGTATCTGTGGAACAGCTAAGGGATTAGAGATGTCTTTTCAAGTCACTGAAGGTTTCTGATAAAGAGCACAGAAGCACTCTGCCAGAAATGCGGAAGAGCACTGATCCCATAAAAGACTGTGGGAGGGCTTTTTGCAAGTAGAAACTGAACATCCATGTTAGATATTGGCTATTAATTGCCCCAGTCCCAGTAAAAAGTGATGTATGTGATGAGTGCAAATTTCACAGGCTTTATGCAAGTCAACCCACACTGCTGCAGGGTGGTTATATGTTACCCAGCATGACAATGCGTAGAGAATTCAGACTGGGAATATCCATTGTACAGTTTCATCAGCACAATGCAAGAGAAATTCACATTTTTCCTGTTTCTGTCTGCCTCTCTTCTTTCACGTCCATACTCTTAAGGCTTTGTGTCTGTTGAAAGAGCCTCAAGTGGAACCTGTGGTAGAAATGTATCGAGCCAGGCACGCTCTTTTCTCACCACCACTAGAAGAAAGCCACTTGGTGGTTTTCCAAGAGCTCCTCAGCAGAGGATAGACTACAGCTGCCTTGCTTTGCCATAGTCTTACCCTTGGAGATGTGATCACTGCCAAGACATCCAGGTTCTGCTTCCTGCTACATTCGACTAGGGTCAACCTAGCTTACTGTGTGAAGGGCATTTCAGTGGAAAAAAAAATAAATAAAATAAAATGGCCTATATGAAATAGTTGGGGAATTTGTGTCATAGAGTGGAATTAGAAGAATGGCTTCTTTCCACAGTGAATGGAAGCCAAAATGGCTGTAAATCTCATTTCAGCATCTAGCAGAAAAACCGTCAGCCTGGTTATAGTAAAGAGGATAATATTATGTTGTTTAATCTTATCTGGATATGTCCCCTCCAGTGGTTTCCTGCTGGTAAACCACAGAGAAGAGAGGCAGTAGTAAGTAAACTAGAGGAAGTGAGATGAAATATCGTATGCTCCTTTGGTTAACAGGGGATTCATGTGAAGGATATTGCTAATTAAAACCAATAGTATTTTCCTCCATCTGGGCTTTCAAAACCAGTTTGAGAGGATACAGAGGATGTTTTGTTTCACTGAATTGCTCATAGTTTAGGGAAGCCACTGGGCTGAAATATTACTATTGTGGTAAACTGTGCTTGCGCTTCAAGAGCAACATGTGAACAGTGCTTTATAGATTGTGAGTACAGGGTTTCACCCACATAATGTTCAAATGAAAGGGCAGCTTGAGGTTAGAAGAGCAAGATCCACCCTCATCCTACTCTGAGGTAGAAAGAACTGCCAAACAGTCGTGGTTACTGGAATAAGAGCTCTTGTGTCCCCAGGCTATGCATGTGTGGCC
The DNA here is from genome assembly GCF_009769465.1 of Tauraco erythrolophus. NCBI lineage: Eukaryota > Metazoa > Chordata > Aves > Musophagiformes > Musophagidae > Tauraco > Tauraco erythrolophus. Next base: position 86,555,519 of record NC_141466.1, on the reverse strand, counting down.
CCAGGGCTGCTGGATCTACAGAAGCATGAAGTCTGGGGATTTGCCTGCAGTGCTGACCTTCACACCAGCCCACGGAGGGCCTGGTGGTTCACAGGGAGTGTGCAAAGCCAGCGGCTGCCTCCCTGCTACTGCTCACAGCTTCCTCTGGTGTGACCAGAGGGAGTTGAGGTTGCTCCAAAGACCTAGCCAGAATTCCCTCATAGAGCACCTCACCTCATTAATGACATCAGGAAATACTGAGCAACGTCAGCGAAAAGATTTGTGAGTGAGATGACATCTTTATGCATTGGTGAGATCTTGCACTCAGCGCTTGCTTACTTCACCTGGATTCTAGGCTTGTGCCCAAGGCTGAGGAAACAAACCTAAACTTTCTTCAGCTTGCCTATTCATGAGTGCCTTGTGTCAGCAAAACGTGCCTCATCATGTGGCTACCGGATGTTTTCTCCACCTCCTGCACCACTTCCAAGGATCCCACTTTAACCCACTTCCCCAACAACGAATGGAAAAGTCCACTTTTGTTGTTAGAGTTGTCTTTACATCACTGGAAACAAACAGGCTGTAGGAGATGTTAGAACAGCTCCCTGTGTATTCATAGTGTCTGAAGACTGGCTTCAACTATGGCTGAGCTGGGTCCTTCGAAATAAAATACGAAGGGGAGAAGTGAAGAAAAGATACTTCAGGAAAAAGCTGGTACTTCTCTTAGAGCTGTCCAAGCTGTGACCTGTAGGATGTCTTCTGTCTGGCTTCTGCTTATATGTTATCTGGCCCATAGATGAAATGTCGTAATACCTTCTGGGTCCGTATTGTCAAAGGCTGGGCTGTCCTGCTGTAAGTGACTTATACCAAACCTGTGGCAAGTGAGTGTCCTTCACGAGACAATTTGAGTCAAGTACATGCGTCCTGGAAGCTGAAGGGAAAATCAGACTCCTCCTTTCTCCTGCTGTTTTCGATTACATTTTTATGTTTATCGGTTTTTCATTTGGGCAGGGGATTCCTCTTACCCCATTTGCTCTTGTGCTCTTTAGGCTTGAACAGGCCTTTATTATTGCAAGAAGCTCCTGTTTACGTCTTTGCACCAGTGTTCTGGTTTCTGGTCCTTGTTGTTCTTCTCTTGTTGACTCCCTGAGGGTACACAGATGGTAACCTGGAAGCCAAAAGGAATGATGGTGGAGGAGTGTGAGAGTGAGAGGGGAAAAAAAAGTAAGAGAGGAAAAAAGTAAGAAAGAAAAAACCCAGTGATGACAAAAGGCCTCCAGACTCTCCTAACAGCAAAACCCTAATACATATCAGTGTGTTGGATCTTGTCAAGATGCAGGTAATGTATAATTTTGGGAATGTAACCTAAACAACATTTAGCTTGTTAGCTGTAAACGTTTAGACCTGTTAAGTAAGGCATCACAGCTCTGCCATGAAGTACATTCTGTCAGCTCAGAAACATTTTTTTATTCACAGGCAGTGCCATAGCTAGTCTGTTCTTCAGTGGCGGACGTCAGCCTCAGGGGCACCACCCGGCAGAATGCCTGAGCATTCCTCGTGTCCAAATGAAGCCCGGTCACCCAGGCTGCGGGCACAGCACGCAGAGGGGTGACTGCACCTGTGTGCGGGAAGGAGTTCATCTCACCACCGCAGCCTGGTGGATATTGGCGAGCGTTTTTTCAGAGGATAAGGAAACGCAGTGACTTAAAGAGAATTTCAGTCAGGTTTTTTTAGGCATAGTGTTCTTTAGGATAGTAGGTGAAACCTCGAAATATTCTCGGAGAGAGCTGATTTGCTTCCGAAGTGCTTTATGGAACGAGCCTTTAAAAGAAAACGCAGTAAGTAAACGCAAACGTTGCTCTTAGCATACAAGATATTACGGCTGTTACCTATGAGCGTGGTGCGCTACCAGCTTCCCCAGCTTGCACACGGGGAAAGCTTCTAGCAGGACCTCGCTCGGCTCCGCCGGCGGGTCGGTCACTCCGCACGCGCGTTTTGCGCGGCGGAGCGCGAGGGCGGCGGCCCCGCTCGCGGCTCGGCGCCGCCGCCGCGCAACTGCCCGAGGACACCTAGCGGCCGCCAGCGGCGGGCGCGCCCCGGCGGGGCGGGGCGGGGCGGAGGCTGTCCCTCCGCTGTGCCGGGGGTCGCCGTGCCGTGCCGCGCGGTGCCGGCGGGCGCCCGGTGCCGTGCCCCGGGGGGACCTCAGTGCCGGGGTCTGGCAGAGCGTGGCGGAGACAGGCAGAGAGCTGGTCAGGTTCTGCTCGGGCGCCTGGCGTCCGACGGGCGCTGCCGGGGGCGGCCTTCGGTCAAGAGTGTCGTGGCGTTCTCGGTGTTAACGCGCGCTTGTCGGGGGCGGGGGGGGCGGGGATGTTAACGACGACGGGTGCAGAGAGGCGCTTTCAAACCTGAGCAGAAGGGCCAAAGTACATAGCGTGGTGCAGAGGGGGTGAGGGTTAGCCCGGAAGGTCAAAAATGAGAAGAGAAATCAGGAAGGACTCGGGGAGACTCTTGCTCAAGAAGATTCTGAGAGAGTCTGGAGGACAACTGTTGCGGTCGCCTAGTTTTCCTTCAGAGCAAGAGATGCAGGGTGCAACGCGAGTGACAGCAGCGGGAGAAAATTCAGCGATTGCTGCGAGGAGTCTGAACTCCAGAAAGACAGCTCGTCCTCGGAGTGACGGGGACTCATGGAAATGAGTCCAGAGCACTCTGATAACGCAGCCGGAGCACTGGGATAATGAGAACTTGGCCAGCACCGAAATTGGAGACAAGTACTGCCTGCCGTACTCTGTGCACGCTTACACCTCTCCTGAGTCCCTGTCTTTCCATTGACGTTTTCTAGGCTAGTTTTTGAAGGAATGAACCTTCCAGGAAGGTCACTCACTGTCTATAACATGATTAAAGTGGAAAAATACACTGTTCCTTTCACTTGCAGTGTGTTTTTGGTTTTGTTTTTTTTTTTTTTTTTCCTGAGGCTCCTTGTCAAGACAATAATAATAATAATAATATTCCTGTGGTCTTGCTTCAGTGCAGAGACAGTCTGCTGCCTAACTGGACTAGTGATTTTGGGTAGAAATGATAACACTGAAAAACGTCATTTTAACCAAAACAGTAACACTCAAGAAGGCATCCAAACACTAACTAATGAATGTAATGTTTGCCAGTGCTTTTAGAGTAAATGTTGACACCTTATAGTTTGTTCTAATAAGCCTGCATGAACCTATTCTTAAATTTGTGATTGTGGACTGTATTTCTTGATTTAAAAGGCACATTAAAGGAACAGTTAAACACAGTAACTTAAAATTTGACCTGCCCTGGGTGTTTTGGATCTTTGGCATACACGTGGCACTTCCTTTGCACTAAAGCCTTCTGCTCTGCCTCCAGCAAAGGGTAGGCAGTGAGGAGAAGTTTACTAGACAGTGGAATATTTGTAAATGTCAACATGCTGCCTGCTCACCAGAGCTGAGCAAACTGGTACAACCAGAAAGTTAAATATCCATGAGAGGTGGGTGCGGGCAGAGGGGAAAGCAAGTGAGAGGACTGGGGGAAGAAAAAAAAAAAAGAATCCTGTGTTGTTTCTGTAGGAGCACTTTATTCCAGTGATGTTGCAGGCCTCATAATTTGGGGTAGCAGCTGGGAGCAGCCACATCAGTTATGATAACATCTTCTGTTTTGCAACCTCTATGTAGAAGTAGGCCCTATGATTGCAGATATGGCCCCTTGCAAAACTGGCCCGCAGAGTAGAAATAGGGAAATTCAAATTCCAAAACCAAACTTTGGTTTGCTTACCAGAACGCGTGGAGGAGGTGGAGGAAATGCGGATTCCTAGCCATGGCTTATTTGGCAGGCAAACTAAACATGTTCAGGGCCGTACAACACAGAGGGAAAGCGCCCCTGCTCCTGACCATCTACAATTTAAGAGCGGTATACAGGAGGCAGAGCACACAGGGCGATTCCAAGGACTCCACCACCATACGTTTCTTGGCTATAGGTATCTCTGGTTTGCAGCTATAGGTAAGAACAGGCGCTGCGGGATGGGATCAAAGCCAAAGGGTCGCTCCTGACCGCAAGCCCGAAGGGTCTCTGACGGGCTTTCGCTGAGGCAATGTAGAGCCCAGTAGGATGGCACAGAGGCCCGGTCACCTCGCTGCTCGCCACCCCCGGGGCTCCCGAGGGAAGGAGCCGGAGGGGCGCAGGAGCGCCAGGGCAGGTAGCAGCGGTTTGCGGTAGCGGCGGCGGCGGGGCAGAGGCAGGGAGCCGGGCGGGGGACCCGCGGCTGAGGCCGGGCAGGGCCGGGCTGGGCTGCCTTGTCCAGGGTCTTGAAAGCGGGGACGAGGGGCCCTGCGGGGAAGGGACCGTGTGCCGCCGGGCTGCACGGGCAGCGCTCTGCCTCAGCTCTCCGCCGAGGCTCGGCTGGGCACGGCAGCGTCTGGGAGGCCGATCGGGCTGAGGGACCGGGGCTGCAGCCCGCGCGCACCAGCTCGTCGCCGGGCGGGGCCCTTCCCGGGGCGCCGTCCTCTCCCCTCCCTCCGTCCCTCCACCCCACCTGTTGCTCGCCGTCGTTCCCAAACTCGCAGCCTGGCCCCGGGGCGCCCGGCGACGCCCTGTGGATCCCCTCCCGCGACCCCCGCCGCGGTGAGTGAAGGCGGGGGGGGGGGAGGGGGGGGCGGGGAGGTGGCGGGCACGCCGCGGGGCGGGGCCTGGTGTTTTGGTTGCGCGACGGCGCGAGTGCCCAATGCGGAGCTGTCGTTCCCCTGGGGCCGAGCCGGTGCAGCCAGCGGGAGGCGGGGCCGGCGGGCGGGCGGGGCGGGGCTGGAGGGTGTGCGAGGGAAGGCGGGAGCGCGTGTGTGTCGGCGCTGCCCCCGCCCCTCCCTCCGCCTCTCCTCCCGGTCCGGCGGCTGAGCCGCGCTCGAGACCGCGGCGCCGGGCAGAGCGCGAGGGAGCGGGCGAGCGCGAGGACGGGGCCGGCGGCGGGGGGGCGAGAGGAGGACCGGGGGGAGCGGCGCGCCCGCCAGCCCGCGAGAACCCACCGGACGCCCCTCGGTTCCGTTAACGGCTCCGGCGCCCCGCGGGCGGCGTGTCCCGCGGGAGGGGGGAGGAGCGCGCGCCGCCGGCAGGGAGCGAGGGGGGAGAGGAGCCTGTGTGCGCGAGGGGGGCCATGGAAGTCCCGCGGCGGGAGCAGCCGGAGCGCGGGTCCCAGCAGCGGCAGCAGCACCAGGTAAGGAGCGGCGCCTGCCACCGCGTCCGTGCCCGGCGGCTGGACGGGGGACGACGACGGGCGGGCGGGGTGCTTTCCTTCCCGGGAAGGGCTCGGGAGCAGTTTGGGGAGCGGGGGAGGGCGTGGGGAGGGACCGTTCTCCTCTCCCCTTCTCAGGTGCCGTTCGGAGCCCCCCTTGCTCCCATAGGGGAGGAAATTTCGGCTTCTCCGGGCTCCGCGGGAGGAAGGAGGGCTGCGGGGGTGGGGGGGGGGTGGTGGATGAGCCCCCCTTCCCCAACAGCACCCCGTTCTCCCCCGCGCCGCGCCGGAGCGGGGTGGCCGGCTCCCGCACGTCGCCTTTATCCATGGCGTTGTGATCTGCTACGCAACTAATTCCCGCGGTGGCCGTGGGGGCGGCGGGGGGGGGTGTCGGCGGGGTCGCCGGTCACCTGCAGGGCGGTTCTGCCGCCGGCTGTAAGAGCTCCGCACCCGGCCGCGTTGCTTCCGTCCCTGGAGCCCGCTTGAAGAATAATGGCAATTGCCGAGTTAAGTTTGCCCAGATCGGACATCTCCGGGGTAGAGCTGGTTTTCGGAGAGGAGACGGTGCAGTGGGGACCGCCAGGCGTTTGGGGTAGCAGAGGGAAAGGTTCTTTAGCCCGTGCAGTTTCCTTAAGTGATTTTAATGCTAGTTATTTAATTGTCGTAGACGAGGCGCAGCCTGAACCCTTTTGCGCTCTTTGTTATCTTCTAACGCTGTGATACGTGTTCAGTGGTCCGTTCGCCAAACTTAGCGTACGGTTCGCTAAACGATAGTCAGTTGAGATCAACTTTGCTTTAGGTTTTGTTTTCTTGGCTCTCGGCCTCTCCTGTGGGGTTCCGCAGCGTTTCGCTGAGGTGGTGTAGGTCCGTGTGAATGTGGAAGTGGCGTTACGCAGTCTTGACAAAGACAACTCTGAAGTTGACAAATTTCAGATACGGCCATTAACGTTCACGAAGCGGGTCAGAAAACTGGCTTAGAACTCGATGCTGGATTATTTTAACACCTGAGCAGTTCGAATGTTTGCTTTCAGCCTGGCTTTTCTAGAGGAAACGAGTTTTATTTTTTGTGATGCAGAAGACGTGCGAAGTTAGAGAATTGCACATGTAAATTCTCCCGAGCTCTTTTGTGCGCAATTTTCACTTCTAAAAGTTAACACTAGATGGCTTTCTTATATCAGATATCCAGCAGAGCAGGAAAGCATGTAATCTCTCTCTGCAGCCTCCTATTTCTGTGTTTATTTTTTTCCTTTGCATGAGTAGTAAACTGCCTTCTTGATCAGTTCTGCACTGATCAGAACAGAGCAGAATTTGAAGTTTGCTTACTAGCTGACATAATTCATCATTTTGATCGGCTCATCTTGCTGCTTATAGACATTATTTAATATATTTACCACCAATATCTAAAGGAAGCTTGTTTAGTTGAAAGATAGCTCTCCAAAATATTTAGGTTGCTTTAAAGGAAGGCAGCTGGATAAGGAGGGATGTTTGAAAACGGGGGAAAAAACTCTGCAGTAATTCAGTCTTTGTTACTCCAGTTTGATGGACTTATTTTAAAAAGGACTGCAGTGCATTAATATTGTTTGTTCAGCTGTTTTTTTTTCCCAGAATCTGTACCTAACTGTTGTAGACTGAAGCATTTTGGAGTTGGATTCAGAAACATAGTGCATCACAGCCTGCTGGATATAGGAATGCCTAGGCCTGATGCCTTATTAATTTGTTTCTTGTGTTTTTCCGAAACTGTGCCTGTTATCAGTGGAATGTGTTATTTGCCCCCTGTTTGCTTCTTTGGTAGTAGCTCTGAAATACTTCAATCTTAAATATGATCTTTGAAATATCTTTTATTATTAATGAAAAAACGTTTAAATCTTTAAGAGCTATAATGCATTATGGATATTTAAACATCACTTAGGCTTCAGAGCAGTTGATTTATAATTTATGTAGCATTCGTATAAAGCTAGATTTCAGAGAGGTCTCTGAATGTATTGTCTTGGTTTTGCATGCCCAGTGGGTTACCTTACCAGGTCATGCAGCACTTAGATGTAACAACAAGGAATACTTGTAAGGATGCCAGACTGTTTCACCAATCGTATTGGATCAATTAAAGATCATATCTTTCATATATGCCTAGGGTATAATGTGAAACCTAGAACTAAATAAAACCTCGATTCTTTGTAACTGGTATCTGCTCACTGTGCAGATTAGAGTATTTTTTAAATATTTCTGCTCAAATTTCCTGAAAGAAAGATAGTATGGTCTCTTTTTTTTTTTTTGTAGACATTTACTGACATACCATTACTCAAGTACATTGTGAAATACTCTTGCAAATGGAGAGAGTCAAATGAGGAACTAAGCAGAGCAGTGGTCAAACAGGCAAAACCATCCATTTCTCTTGCTGTTTGACGTTTACAAGCGAACCGAGACAGTTCTTTTTTTTTTCCACTTTCGGCTTCATATTGGACACAGTAGTCAGGCGTTGCACCCAAGCTTTTTATGTGCAGATCAGCAGTTCAAACCGCAGGAGAGCGTAAATATTTTCTCCTTGCCTTGGCTGGTATTAAGACTGCATTTAGATGGTGGGATGTTAAAATATTTTCAGAAGGTTCGTGCCTTTCACCGATGAGTGATCTAGTTTGGTAATATTGAGTGAGAAATGCTATGCTATTATGAAAATAAAGGTTACAGATTGTGGAAAGAGGGTGGGGCGTTGGGTTATCTAGTTTCTCACGTTAGTCACCCAAGATTACCAACAGCAGCAGTATTGACAGCTTGAAATGAAATCATGGTTTGATGAATGCTCTTTTCTCTTTCCATGCAGTTTTTTGCTTTGCAATTTCAAAATGTTTGGGCAAGCTGGGTTGTGAATCAGAGGAGTAAAGGGGAGATGGCTCTTTATTTTATGTGTTGCAATATTGTCCTCATAGCAGAAATTTTTGATATGTTAGGTTGCATAATTTATATCCAATTCTTGAAAACATTACCTCTTGCAAAGTGAAGACAAACTTCAGTTTATTTCTTTATTTTTAAGGGAATTTTCATCCTCTTCTAAAGCTAAACAGTTCAGGAAGGTTAGGGTAAGGGTGCCCCTCACAGTCTCTTTCTACCTTGATTTTTTCTACCTGAATGATTTTTGGGGAAATACTTTGAGGACTGTCTACCAAATCCAAGAATCCAATATGAGAAATTCATGAGGACTGTTACGATGTATAGCTCTGACTACAGAATTTGTATTTAGTAGATTGAAAAGTATGTTTCATGTTTTTTCTTTTTTTTAATTTTAAAAATACTGTTTTTTTTCCACATAGGTTGCATTAAGAATAACATTAATTCCTCATGACATTCAGTGATGATGCTGTATGACTGGTTAGAATTTTAAGAATTGCTATTACTTCACATGAATAGCTGCCTTATTTTTTTTTAGTCTATTGTGAAAGAGCCAACTTAATCTTAAACATCTGATTTATCCTGACAGAAGTAAATGAGAGAGACCCTGCCTTCTTTTGTAGTAAAGCATTGACCCCAGATTTAAAGCCATTTTCAGGCATAATTGAATGAACTGAAGATTGAGAAGGATTATTATAATTGGTGGTACTCTCCTTGTTTTTTTAGCTAGAGACAGGACAGCAGTAGGCAGAAATGTCATTGTGATTATTTTGCACAATAGTTCTTACTAGAAGATATGTAGACTCTTGTTTGGATCATGAAAGTGTAATTACATCAGCAGTTAGCTACTATGATTTATAAGTGGATTCTTCTGGTTTTCTGGGATTTCTTAAAATAGTGATCAGTTCATGCATAATTAAAGGTTTTGTTTAAAAACTGTCTTGAATCCTTATGGAGATAATCTTCTGAACACGTAATAAATGTAAGCAGCTGCTGTTGCATATCTGGATCTGCAAGAAAACAGCTTTTTTGGATCTGATGCTTGCAAACCATTTTAAGAATAGTCGATGTTTGAAATGAAGGAGGCATTTGTTTTTGCTGTTAACTGGAGATTGTGTGTTTCTTCAGAAAATGACCTGTACTCACTTTTTTTTTTCTTCCCTGAAAAGCAGAGAGATGTAATGTAGAAAGATACCATGGCTATTGTGGAAGTAAGGGAATCTAGAAGGAGGCTGGAGGAAAGGTAGCAACTTGTCCTGTAGTGGCCAGGAGGCTGGAAAGCAGCAGTAGCTGAAGTTGTCATGACTTCCCTTCCCCCATAGCAGCTGAAATGAAATTCTGAGCACAGGGCTTGGAGTTTTGCCATTGACTTTGAATCTTTTCTTATATAATGTCTTCATTCATTGCACTGGATCCTGCAAAGTGGCATATCCAGCTCTGCAGATATTTGTATAATATTGTGTTATTTACCATTCCTTCCTTCTCCCCCTCTCCCTTCACCCCTCAAATTCTCATTGGCACAGTGGCTGTGGATTGTGATAATACCTGCCTGCTACCTCATCTTTTAAGTAGGCTTTTGAATCATAGATATTTCACGATAGGACTTTTCAGACATATATTATAAGTTATATGAAAATTATTTGTTGGGATTTGTGTTAGAGAACATATAAGAGAGATACAAAGCTCTCATACAACTCAACAATTTGCCCTTCCATTTCCCCTTTGGGTTCACCAGCCTTTATTTTGAACCTGATACAATCTGTGATGAAATTACAGAACTATTTTACAGATTACATAAACAACAGATTACAGTACTTAATAAAATGTATTTATAAGGAAAGGTACTCTAAGAACACTAGAGGTTCTGTGGCAAGTTAATTCAAATGGAATAAAATGGTTTTTTAAAACGTAGTAAACACTCTTGAACACCTTCATAAAACTTTTCTGATGTTTTTTTGTTGTGTGTTGGTTTTTGGTTTTTTTTGACACTTAGTTCCAATATATGAGAGGGAAAGGAGATTCTGGGCCACCTTATATTTCATGTTGGATTTTTACATTTACTTCAGTGAAATGGAATGAATTGTGAAACGATGTGGGAATGAAATGGCAATTAAGGTGATTAAGGGCAGAATAGAGCTTTCTATAGGTGTTATAAATGCACATACTGTTAAAATACTTTTGCTATTTTTTTTCCTTTCATGTAGGGAAGTGAGAAGGAATCCTGCAATTAATGCATAGTTAGAACTGCTTTTGCAGTGAGGTTTTTTGCTTTCCCCTATATTTTATGGAGAAGGCATTTGTGAAAGCTATGAAATGTCAGTCTGTGTCTTTTTTTTCTCATTTGTTTAGGTTGTTTTTTTTTTTCACCTCAGATTTATGAGTTATTTAATCAACTCTTCTCTGGTTGTTTTCATTTTTGACTTTCTGTTCAAAACTAATTGTTTCCTACTTGTAGATGACTAAAGTACATTCAAGAAAAGAGCACTCTTAAGCATTTTTCTAGTTTCTCAGCACTGAAAATGAATACCTGACATGTTTTAGCATGAAATCTCATTGCGATATTAGTGTGACACAAAGTGGGGCGGGGGGGAAGTGTGGCTGTGTACATGCATAATATGCATATCATCTATGACGTGCAGGCAAGCATACTTATTTTGCTGTGCTGGTCTTGCTTATTGCAGTGGCCAGCTGCTCTGGAAGAATTAGGAGCAGTTTACGGTGATCAGGTTATCCTTGCTGTTCAGCTGTAGTAAAGTAAGCCTTGGTTTTGCTTTGTAAGGTTGTCAGGACAACAGCTTATTATTATTGTTCCTAGTGATTTTTCTCTATAGCAATGGAGGGAGCTGTTTCAAAGAGAGTGGCTGTGTAGCCACATTGAGCTGCAGGATTGCCAGCTGTGATTGAGGTTCAGCAGGATGCTCTGGGTTTGTCATGTAAAAATTCTAATTGATGATGAATGCAAGCCCAGTGTGAGAATAATTTTGTTCATTGGACTAATGCAAAACAACCCATTGTATTTACAAACCCATGGCCTATTTTCTCAGCAGTTTTGTCATTACTCCTCTATTCTATCTGAGGCTCAGAAAAAAATGGTTTATGTTTGACAGTATGGAATCTGTAATATGAGTTGAGACAAGGTATTAGGAATTAGTTTAAGCCTATGTTATGTTGGTGTGCTCCAGTCTGACACTGGAGCTAACAAGTGAAACCACTGGGGATTTCTGTTAGTTTTAGTTTGTCATGTCTTTGACAAAAACATTGTGTGAAGTTAGCGTTCAATGGTAAGCTGTACAGTAGTTGTTCTAGTACTACCATTTTGGAGAACTGCTGTTCTTGTTACATGGTAAATGAGAAAAAGAATGCCTGTTATTACATACAGCAAGCTAAATGCCTGAAAAGATGCTCTATGCATGTGGTCATTATATGCAAGAGATGCAGTAACTTCAACTGAAATAACTTTTAGATTGTTAGTATGTTCAGAGGTGGGAGACTTGTTGCAATGTTCAGCAGGGAGGATTATATGAAGAAAGCTTTCAAATGATTTTGATTTCTTTTTTGTTTTATTTCAGAAGATATGCTAACACACGGGACTTATTTTGGCACTTCCATAGCTTTCTTTATATTGTTGATATAAAGATATCCCCAAGTTTGATCTTCAAATTCTTTGATTTAGGTTGAGCTGTAGTAGTCAATTAAGTGATGTCCAAGTAGTTAAAATCCTTTATTAAAACAGTAACCTTCTATTTCAAATTCCCTTTTCAGCCAACTGAAACAGCAGTCCATTCACAGAGTCATTTGGCAGAGATACATAGGCATCTGCATTCAGTTGTGGAAGCTGGCTGACAAAAGTAGAAGCTATTGGGATAAACTTGTCAATACTCAAAATGTTTTCTCCTTTATCTGGCTGCCAGTCTCTTGAGATCAGTACTCCAGAGGTGGATGTCTTCCCTCACTCAGATTCTCTGCTACTTGCCACCCCCTCTCCCAACAACTTTCTTGGTACATTTGTACACCTCTTTGAATCACATAACCTTGTTTGCGTAGGAAGCCATTTCAAATGATTATTTTTAAAGGTGGTGAGACAGGGTGGGGTAAATACAGTGATTGGTGTAATCCGTAATAATATGAGAACAGATTTGCTCATTTTCACTTCTCTTCAAATGCAGCATTTGACCAGTTTGCTACAAGAAGGAAATAGGATAGATGAGATTATCTGAATTGGTCAAGAACTGTACAGGTGGTTGCTTGGAGTGCTACTCTGAAAAACTCCAGGCTATCAAGTATAAATTGAGCTCCAACAATGTTTTCTGTATGAAATGAGGTTTCAGCTGTTAGAACAGAGGGGTTTTCTGGGATTCCGAGCTTTTGTTGGCCTCTTACCCTGGACCCCTGAAAATCGTTATTTTTAGTGGAGATTTCTGAGTGTAGGGCAAGCAGTACTTCATCAGTCCATGAGATTCTCAAATTTGATAATTTTGCTAATGTCATTGTTTCTCTCACACTTGGAATGCTTTGTGCTTTTTCTCTGTGGTTGTTTAACTTTAAAAATGAAGTTTCTATGAGCATAATTAAAGTTTCTGTGAGCATAATTACCCTTGAAACTTTATCTTTTCTATCAAATTTTGCTGAGTCAAATAACAGGCTCAAAAACTCTCAGGGTGGAGGGAGGTGTTGCACTGTGTGACTGCATAAGGCTTGTTTCCTTAGAAAATAACTCTTAAAAATAGCTGACCATGCTTTCAATCATACTGATCTGCAGCAAATGGATACTGCATTTTGTAAAGTGTTTTGCTTTCACTTTGTGTTTCACTGCTGCATTTTTTTAAAAGTATTGTTAAACACATAAGATTATGTTAATACTATTGATTTATAGAGTGTACCTTTGTGCCTGATAATGTGCATATAAACTGTCTTTGTATTCACAAATAGTTAATTGAATATCTGCCTTGCTTTGTGCCTACAGAAATATTGTGACTGAGTGTTAAAATAGAATATTTACATATATGCCTAGTATTAATAATTTCTCCTAGGAAAATACGGCTTAATGGTGATGTTTTTCTCTTTCTTACATAGCCTGTACCCAACAGCGTCAATGTTCCTGTTCACTCATTTGACAAGATTCAGTATGCCTGTAGGTCAGAGGTGTTTAAAGTTGCAAGTTCGAGATTCTCGTGAACCGCTTTTTTTCCCATGCCAGCTGTCTCAACCACATTTCTCAATACAATTGTATGAATTCTTTGTGGCAGCTACAGAAATCACTGCGGGGAAAAGTAATAATAAGAGACATCTAAAATATGTTAGATAGTCCTGTTTGTGAGTTAACAACAGGTTATAAGCTTGAAAAAACAAATCCACCAGGCAAACCATTCTTCATGGGCTCTCAGCAAGTGCTGTCCAGACTCCTAGTCACCTATGGTGTGGAATTTTCACTGCAGGAAAATTTGCTCAACTAGAAATCCATTACGTTAGAGGTCAGCATATCTGTTACAGCTGTATATGAAATACTAATCAATTAGATTGATTAATAAGTTTAACTTTTGTTTAAATATTTTTTTTGTATTGCTTTGTTATAGCATGAAGTTTTTCCCATTTCATTATTTAGGTATAAGAGGGATAATAAGCTTGGATTTCCCCAGTTGGGTGGTGAAATTAGTTTTTATTTTCAGGGACTATATTTACAGATTCTGAAACTGAAAAGCTTTCTGTTTTGTGCATAAACGTATTTTTCTTCAGTGCTATGTTTTCTTCTCCAATAGGAAGAAATCTAGTGCAATTAGGTTTTTCAGTTTTAGATTGGTTTGGGGTTGTTTGTTTTCATTTTTTTGTTGTTGCATTTTTTCCCCCCCAAAGCATTAATTAAAATAGCCTTGTGTGAAGTTCCTGAGTATCTTTAATATACTTATCGATGGTCCTGAGACATTTCTATATACCACTGAAACTGTGCATGCCATCAGATTAGATTTAATGTTGCTTATGGCAGTTTGCCCATCATCTACCTTGAGTTTATCCAGGCTTTTCACATGGTTTGCACAGCATCTGTATAACTGAGTTGCAAAGTATTGCCTTTACATAGGTACATGACAGGAGGAAAAGAGACAGTGGTCATAATCTAAAACAGGTGAGGTTCTGATTTGGCACTAGGAAACAAAAATCACCCTGAGAACACTGAGGAATTGGAACAAGTAGCACAGGTGAGTTGTGAAGTTTACATCCTTTCCAATTTTGAAGACCAGACTGGCCGAAGTCCCAAACAAGTTGGTCTGAATTCAGTGCCTTAAGCAGGAGGCTAGATTAGATGATGTTCTGTGATGCCTTCCAGTATTAACTATCCTATTAAATATCACGACTTTTTAATAATAGTTGGTCTGATACTCAAGAATTTTAGTTGATATTCCAGTGTACTGTATTTCCACTTTACTATAGTACAGAATATTTCTCTATTATAATGTTGGGAGGATTTTTTTACAAGACTAAGAAATATAGTATTATGTACTCATATTATATATTTGTAGTTTAAACCAGTTGACAAAAATTCTGCAATAAATTATTAGCAGTTAAATATTTTATAACTATAGCACTTAACAAAAGAATAAACACTTAAAGAAAATAGCATCCTTTCAGGTTTGACTTCAGATATACTCTGCTCTCCTTGTCACTGAATTCTAAAACATGATTAGCAATAGTAGAACTCGAATGTGTGAACTTCTATTGAGCGACTCAGTTGGATCTCTTCCAAAAGATTGTTTTACTGTTAAAGAGCAGGACGTGTGAGTTTGAAATTGGCTCTCAGCCAGTCAAACCTACACTTGTATTTAGTTCTTTTGCTCTGACTACTAATTTTAGTACTGTGAAACTTTTGATAATCTAGGCTAAAGTTATCCCTGTGGCTGGAAAAAAAAGAGTTGTGATTTGTAAAATTATTTAAAAATCCATATTAAAGTGATTCTGTTCTGAAAACAGCTGCTGTTTGCACCTTTTTATGTTCAATCTTAACTTCTTAGCTTCATTAACTATAAACAAGAGCCAGGAGAACCTCAGAAGATTGAGATGATTCTTGCTTTTGCTGATCCAACATCACAGTAATTATACTTTTAAGCATTGCTATGTTTACCAAAGTATGAGCCAGAGCTTCAGATCCCTGTTTTGTTTTTTTATAATCCCTTTTATTAAGTGTTTAAAAATTCAGGCTTTTGTATACGTTCAGCTTCAGTATGAAAGAGATTGTAAATGCATGCTGAGTTAAGCATAACAAACAGGAAAGGGAATGGAAGGAATTTCCTTTAGGGTAAAATTCCTTAAAGTTGAAATAACCCTGATAGATAATGCGTGTCACTTGGCAGAGAGGATTATCACTTGGCTTCTGCAGATTTTTTGCTAAAGGTGAGGACATGGAGAAGCTCAGTCTGATGTAGTTTTGAGTCATATTTTCAACAAAAGGAGCTAAAATATTAATTTTATTAAACTGATAGATGTCCAAAATTGTTGAATTAAGGCTCATTATAGGTATGAATCAGCAGCACTAGCCTGAAACCTCCTTTGCCCTGAACTACTCACTACTTTTATAATCCAGTTGCTATAGAAAACTACATCATTGATCCCTTTCATAAATCAGTTGCACTCAGTTTTGATTTACTGATGTGTTCCCGTTGCTTTGGTTTTGTTTTCTCCCATCTTATAATTGTAGTGGAAGGTTGTTCAGGGACTCACTTTATTGAGGACTAGAATTTTCTGCTAACCTGGATGTGGAGCATGTGCTGAGATTGCAGCGCATTTGTTTGATTTTACCAATATCCTTGTTTAACCTAAATACTTTTTAATTCTTCCTGATATTTATAGACAACTTGCTCTGTCAGACCTCGTTTTTCAGAGGTTAATCTAGCCCAACTTTTAGCCAGTGTTTAAACAAGACAAACACTTCCTCTTGTACAGTATGGTGGCTGGGGAACAGAAGACCACTCTCTACACTTGTACTGGTTGTGTGGTTTCGTTATGACTAATAGGAGTTTAAGCAGCATTCTCCACAGTCTTGTCTGTGGTGAATAAAATGGCATTAAAGCTTTGTCTCTACTGGAATTACTGTGCAGTTGTGTCTTCATGTTTAGTACAATGTCATGGTTATTGTCTGTTTGTTTTTTTTTCTGCTGATTAGCTACCAGATTGATCAAAATTTTATCCTATAGTTCTTGAGAGAGTGACTCCAAACATAAAATAAAAGTGGAATGAAATGATTCCTCAAAACTTACTTTGTTCTTTCTCAGTTATATTTGTACCTTCCTTTGCAGTGCCAGTGCTTCTCAACTTTGTGTTGATTTCAGCTTTCTTTAGTAACTTCCACTTTGTGTCAAGGTCATGGTTGAAAACTGATAAGAGGTAAGACTGATTCCAAGATTGGTCTTAGGCTTCATCTAATAAACTGTTTTAGTTCTTTTTCATGAGAATCTATTATCTTGTTACTTCTTTTGTTTTTGGTATGGTACTGTATCAGATACTTTCTTAATTCCAAGTTCTACCAATATCTTTTTTTTTTTTTTTAGTATACTGTTCATGAGTTGATCTAGGGAATCTTTCTACAGTGTAGAGATGCAGCTCCTGAGCCAGCCTCTCCTTGATACTTGTGGGAACCCAGCTGAAGCAGTAGTTCTTGATGAGTTCCTAAGTAGGTCAAGTATGGCTTATGTACCAAGCAATCATAGTATCGTAATTTAAAATACAGTGGTAGCAGTATGCAAGGCTGCCTCACCTCAACAATAGCTGTAGAAAGTAATCTGTGAAAATGAGGCTTCCAAAATCAATGTGGAATTGTTATGTTTTTGAAAAGATTTTATTTCACCAGTTATAGTTCATTTAAAACATTCTTCTAGCTTTGACATGAATATAGATATGTTCCAAATTAATGCTCTGCTATTATGATTTTGATGCAGAAGAGTACCTTAAGTGCAAAATGGTGTCCTGATGTGTCTCCAGGATGAGGTTTTCATATGTGGAGTAGTTTCCAGTATTGTATAAGTCTCAGTATGTTTACATCATCTGACATTGAACCATCAGAAAATGGCAGTATTGAATACGGATTTCTTATGATGCGTTCTGAAAACTAGTCATTTTGCTTCCCCTTTGCTGAACTTAATCCTAGCTGCTGATATCAGAATCAGTAACAGTCTCCATCTGATGTGTACTCTCAAACCTTTACCTAAAACCTGAAAAAAAACAACTTGAAAGCTGTATAAGTACTTGCTCGCTTTGCAATGATCTGCTTCCTCACATGGGAATATGGAACACAGTAACTGGTACTTGGTAGAGGATACAAAGTGATGTTGTCAAACTGGAAAGCCAGAAGGTGAGTTGTGGGTTTCCACTTAAAAGGAGCTAGGTTTAGCCCCAAAGTGTGTTTCACCTGAAAACTTAAAACAATCTGCCTAGAATTTTCATAGCAGTGAAATGTGAGCTTCCTTCCTCTAAACTATGTTCTTTCATGCAGTCCAACTAATCTTTTGATTTTTATCAAGGCTGGCGCAATTGCTAATGGAATATACAAGACAAAGCAGACGTTTTTCGGAACCTATGTCAAACCAAGTTCTGCAGCTAGCCAGCTTGCAAATGAGACAGAGTTGCTGCTTTTTGTAAGTGAACGTGTCTTATAAAACCTCCAGAACTAAATAATTTCAAACGAGTCAATAAAACTAAAGACACCTGGAAAACTGTAAATTATGCTGAAAATCCTATTACAGGGAGCAATGAGTTGTTTTGTTTTTTTTAAGGCTTTTGACTCTGATCCTTAAGTCAGTTACTCATGATTTCCACTCATTAGCAGGTTTAAAAAGTCTGTTCGTTGGCATTTTATTTTCAGAGCAGGACGCAGCTTTTGAAATTAATCTCTTGATCTTCCCACTTACCAATATTTTGTTTGTGCGATGGAGTAGTTTCAGAGAATGTCAATTATATTCCTCTGTGATGAAGCTAACACAAATAAAATGTTGACCTTAGCATAAACTGTATTTTTAATTCTGAATGCTATGCAGTGTGACTGACTACTTGAGAAATAGAAGTTAAAAACAATATGGCTGAAGATGACATACTTGACAAAAATTTGAGATGAATATATGAGAAGAAAGCAAATAATGAAAGGAAACAAAGTTTGCAGAGTAAACACTTATTTCTAAGTATTCAGAAACTCAATTTTTTCTCTAACTTGTTATGACTTGATCTGTCTTCATTTTGATCAACTCACTAAAAATTGAGTTGAGTAATCTGAGATATGGTCACTCAATGGGAAGGATACTTAACCAAACCAAACCCACTAAAACCCCCACACTACTAAGGAAATGTGGTTGAGAACTATTGTACCGAAAGTTTAAATCATTACATCAGCAGCACCTAGTTTGCCTTTTATTTTAATTTTTTTTTTTTAAGGTTCAGCTTGAGGTGGAAAAAATACGTATCCCTTGGGCTATCCCCCGTTTTATCCTTCCTTTTAGCCTCATGAAGGCAGTATAGCTGTCGTTTAAATTTTTAATGGAAAGATCACTGTCGTGTAGTGATTACTTTCTTCAGTGCTTCATTTTTATAGGTTTTGCTTGCTGTAATAGTTTGACTCACAGATCTGATCACATACCAGTGTTCTGGTTACATACACCAAAATGAACACATAGCTTCCTATATTTGCTTTGTATTTTTCTGTCTCTTTACTGTTTGAGTTTTTTGGGGTTTTTTTTGTGTTGTTTTGTTGTTTTTTTTATTTAAACTAGATTTCATGTTCAACTCCACTGAAATTAATACAACATCTGAAATTGATTTGAATGGTGTGGAGCAAAATTTTAATTATTATTTACATAAAAAATTAGGTCATAGTTTGAAATTGCAAAGATAACTATTTTTAAGTGTAGTTAGAATCATATAATTCTTATTTGAGCCTTTATATGTTTAGTGGGTTTTCTTTTTGTTTTCTTTTTTTAAATTGCATAGTTCTAAGGTTTTGCACTCTCAGCTAACTTTGTTGTGATTGGGAGTGTCCCTGTAAACTGGCCTGAGGGATGGTGAAAGTTACAATGTAAATAATCCTTTGTAACATGTCCATAAACTGACAGTCTTGAGGTCTCTGGGTTCACTACTATGGAAAAGGACAGAGCCTGAAGGCAAAAAATCTGTTGTTATAAAAATGCATTTTGTAGGGGCTTAACCAATAGCATAAAGCCAAACTCATGTAGAGGCTGTCAGGAAGTGTAGTTTGAGACTCTGTGATTTCCCACCTACTACACAGACTCCGATGTGACAAAACGAGACAAAGCTATTAATCCATTAATGTTTTCTGTTGACATCTGAATAAGCTTTATAGCGACAAACTATTCTGCTTTCTTGTATTGGTTATCCTAGTCTTCACCTAACACTTCCCCCCCCCTCCCCCTGTATATTCATGAGTAAAACTCCCCTTGTTTTCTAATATAACGCCATCTCTAGCCACGAGAGTCAATTCTCGCTTCTGGTGGACGCTCTGAACAAGGTTCCTCTGAATGTACATTCCTTACTACGACATCAGGAAAGCGTAATGTTATGTTGTCTATAACCCATTGTCTTCCTTCATCTGTTACTTACATGAAGAAATACAAAAATCAATCAGACAATCTTATCTGTGTTTATTTAAACATGGAAGTAAAATTAAAATTGTAGAATCAAACAGAGAAATCAAGAAGTTGAGCCCTCCAGAAATAGAGATTGTACCAAGAGAGGCTTTCATGCTAATTGCTCAGTATCTCAAAGCAATTCATGTTCTGTTATTGGAGCTTGAGTAGGATGGCACTGCATTGCTCAAGGACTAATGACCAAAGTGGCAGCAGAATCCTTGATGTTGGTGATAGTCAGTCACCTAAGTCTGTTGCTCCAGAAGGATCAAAATCAAATGTTAAAGACTGAATGAAAATGGTGCACACCATTCTCATGCCCGCCAACAGTTACGTAGTCGTGGATAATAATGTCATCCAGATGTTGTTTTCAGTTTGTGCTCTGAAAATAACTCCTGTCCCAGTCCTTGATACAGCTAGACATCACTCAGTGCTATGTTAAGTGTGTAGTTTGTGACACCCCGACTCCTTGACTGTGAAGCATTTGTAGAAACAAATTGATGAACTTTGTAGACTAATAGTCTGGTACAGCAAATTCTGTATTTTTAATGCAGCAAGAAAAACGTGCATAAAGGTGAAGACCTAATTTCAGTGTTAAATAAATTGTTTGCTTTGAGGATTTAAATTTTCCTAACATAAAAAGCCTATGACAACTTAAAACCAAGTAAAATTGCATGTTCTGTTTTAAGGCAAACTGACTGGTAAGATGTGTCCTATATAGGAATATAGGAAAAATAGTATACTCAAAATCCTTGGTGCAGTACCAGCAACCTTGTGAACTGTTAGCATGTTTGTAATCTCATTTTCTCCCATAAAGCATATTTTTCTTTAGCCATTAATTGCTGATGCTTCCAAAAGTGTCTTTTTGTGTTGCTGACTTCTTCTGCCTGTACATCTGAATTGTTGCACTTGTGAAGCAGATCAGGGTACATTACACAATTTAGAGAAAAATATCTGTGAAAAAAGAAATGTTGATAGAGAAGGTAGGATAGTTTATTGAGAAGTTTTGTGTTTAGGGTTGACTTATATTTTTTTTTGTGTGTATGTGAACAATAAGAAGACAAAGTAATAATCATCAAATAGTTTATACGCTGTGATAAAATTCTACTTTCAAAGTACTGTTTCTACAATACTTTGAAACTCCCACAGTATCAAGTAAAATGGATAAATGTATTTTTTAAGAACACGAAGAATAATTTCAGTTGAACTCTCTTTACATAGTAATTTCTTCTTTACTTCATTCTATTGAATGGAAAAAAAAAAGCACAAATAGCAAGATGATTAAAGGGAAGGCTGTTCAGATAATTCTCTAGATATTTCAAAATTCACAGAGCAGAAGGGTGTAAGAGGGACACTATTCTCACTAACTGCTGCTAATATTAATTGTTATGGTAATAATTAAAAAAATCTTCAAATAGAAGCGATTTATTTTTCTTTAGCTCATAGACTGCTGGAGGAGATAGAGAGATGCTGAGACAGTAGGTAAGGAGTGAAGAAAGGTGGAGAACACTTGAGTACAAGGTGTGGGGTTGAAGTGTGTCCATCTGTTCAGCCATTGATGACTTTCAAGGAAATAGCTCAGAGCTATGCTTTCCATTCATTCCCCAGGAAGCTCTTTTCTTCACCTCTTCTTTGAAGTGGGAATTTAGGCACCCACATGCTTTATCTTGTTTTCAAATTATTTTATTTAAACATAATGCTCTGGCTTTTGGTTTGCTTCTCCTCACCCCAAAAACCTGATAATTTAATGCCAGTTCATATCCTAATTGGTTTACTTATTGGGAATAAACCAATAAAAACTACTGTTCTGAGCCTTTGAAGAGAGGATCTTAGTGGGTCATGGATACACTACAAAAAATTTTCAACTAATTGTTAGTAGTCCAACTGATTTATAGCAATAATATAAAAATTCTTATGGTTGAATTGACCACAGTAAAACCTTGCAATTATGAGATGTTATGAAACCTAAAACCTGAGCTTCTAATAGAACGTTTATGGCCTTCAACTTTTTTCGCAACAAACTTTAAAAAAATCTGTTTAGAATGCATTTTTTTTATTAAACTGTAGTAATGTAATTTCTACTGTAATACTTTCCTCCTCCCACATACAGTCTTTTTCATTCTACAGTAGAACTTCTCATACCCTTCACTCATGTCTCCCACACCCCTCTACTGACTTGCCATTACCCACTTGTGGAACAAAACCCCACTTTTCTTCTTTGTTTAAAAGGTGTAGGTCTATGGCACAACAGCATAACTCAGTGAAGCCCTGGCTGTTTCACTGCACCCAGAGGGGCACAGTGTGCTGTTTGTCTCTCCAGGGGCTGGAGGCAGTGCATACCTCCTGGTGAAAGACAGCTGACTGGCAGCTCCTGTGTACCTTCTGGCTGGGAGGTGCGTGCTCAGATTTGCTTCCTGCCTCCTACCTGTAGGGTTTCACGCTTACTTCTGCCAAGGGGACATGCTCTCAGCCCCTGAGTGGGCCAGCAGCACGGGTTGCCCCTTGACCGCTGACAAATTAGCAAAATTAATTTTCCAGCTATGTGTTTCATGGGACTTATACAGCATGTAATGTAAGAGATCTCAGAGTAGAATGAGGTTTTTTTAGCTGTTTTGGTTTTAAAATTCTTTTTCTTGCGATAGCATGTCCTTTCAATAAAGGAATAGATGGTAGTATGTTTTTTTTCTAAATTTACAGAAAATATTCTGTCTTTTTGAGCTAGTTTAGTTAAACTTTAAATGATTTTCTGTCTCATCAGTTAGAGGAAATAAAAACGTTGCAAGAGGTTCTAAAGATCACAAGTCTATATATGGTTCCCAAAGATTATTTTTTTTGTTCAATTGTTTATTCAATGGATGTTAAAGGTCGAAACAATTTTCAGGATACAAGTCTTAGCCTTTTTTTTATTTGATACCCTTTATCACAGGGATGAAATATTAAAATAGTCTGATGTGCAGGTATGATGGTGATGAAAGCCTTCTGAGCTCTGTAGGTCATCAAAACTTGACTGAAGGGTTTTGTCTCCTGTAGAATCAGGGTTTTTTCCTTCTTTTTTTCTTGTTTTAACATCTTGCCTGGTATGTACAGTTAGTACGTGTACTCTGAAGGTTATTCATAAATTTAATGCTAACCTTGGTATCCTTGACAGATTCCTGTTCCTTCACTTTTCTTTTTCCTCTCTCCTATATGACTACCATAGCCACTGGCATGTTTTAATAATATTTTATAGTCAAAGATAAGGAGTTTGTAAAACTTAAAAACTACTATCGCATGAAGAAGATAAGTTAATAGATGCCGTTGTCTGATTAGAAGAGTTGATAATATTCATATTTAAGAGGTAACAAGCTGTAAAGTTATGTTTTCTAGAAGTTAATGTATTAACAGCAGTTTCTCTTCACAAACTGGTGGGCTGTAGAATAGGTCCTTGTTTGTTTTGCTCTCCATATTTATATACATTGTATAAAAAGTGGATATTTGTTGCCTTCAAGATGCTCGTAAATGGAGGGAAAGTGAGAAGATCAAGTGAGTGGGAACGCATATGGAATATGAAAACATTTATTAGGAATATTCTCCATACATACAAACACTCTCAATTTTTCTGTTAGATTAAAAGAATTGTTAATCTGAAAAAAAATAAATCACTTCAAGTTTCATTTTTAAACATTAAGCACTATATCAGATGAATGTAGATAGTGATGTGTGGGGTTTTTTTTATATTAAAAGAATCCCCTTCAGCTCTTTCTTGGCAGTTCTTTGGCTAGTACAGATGAGAGTGCAGATCTATATTTTGTGATCATTGATATTTTGAGTATAATATTAGAGAACTTGGACTCTGTATTAAGCAAACCTCCTTGCTTTGTGTGTCTTTCCATAATTTTTTTTTAAGACTACTTTTCCATTATTATATTGAGAGCAGTTTATGGCAAAATGGTGACCTACTTATATAAGAGTTCACAAGTGAGTAACTGGTCTGAATGCCCTGACTTTATGGCCTTACCAGAACAAAAAGATGTGTCTGAAACTTAATGCTGTCTTTCATGATTGAGTCATATATGAGAAAAATGAAAAACTTGCAAAGTGAGCCTCTTTTTGTACAGAGCTGTCACTGCTCTGCTTAGCTGATACAGACTCGTCTCTGCTGTCACTTTCAGTAAAAGAGATGGAGCCTGTGCCTGGACTTTCTCCTGCTATCCTAGTCTGATTTTTATGTAAGACAATTCTGATGCCTGCAAGGTTATCAACCATTTGTCCCATCAGAGCACCAAGGTCCAGAATCCTGACTTCTCTGTGTTTAAGTTCATTGTCAGTTTTTGTCAGTTTTTAAAGTATCTTGTTTCAATAATCAACACTAGATACTAGGTTTAGGTTTGATTCAATGGTTGAGATAAAGAATGTGTTCCTAGAACTTTGGCAACCTTGAAAGTTTGTTTAAGGTCAGGTTAAATTCCTCTTAGTTACTGAATGTTTTTAACAAGACCAAAAGGCTGTGTTCACAACAACACTGAAGATCAAAGTACTGAAGGAGCGAGGGAGACTTTGAAGGCAGAAGATGCGGCATGGCATGGTATGATACCCAAGCTATCAAGCTCTGCTCAACCTGTGCTGGCTAGCAGAATGCATGAAGGTGCAGAGCCTTGCTGTCTTTCTCAAATAAGATTATCTATAAAATGTTTGGGTATAAAAGATGGCAAGAAACTTGATGTCCGTTTAAGTCCCAATTAAAGTGCACAACACTCACTATTTTAATTTGCGTTCTCTCCTATGCAGGGACTGGGATCATGAACCTAAATTAGAGCTATTGTAACTAATGTCTAGGAAAAAAAGAACAACTCATGACTTAGAAAACACACATTGAGAGAATGAGTTGTTCTCTTTCTAGAAATGTAGTAATTTACTTTGTTTCGTAGAAAACTTATTTGAATATATTGAACTATATTATCCTAATGTAGTCTCCTAATTTAATGTTTACATTTATTTTGAAGCTCTTAAATAAGTACGTCAAAAACCTGCTTACTATTGTTTTATTTAGAAGTAGGTTAGGTCATATCTGAATCATGTCGAAATCTGTTAATTCTTAACTGGTGCAGTTTTAAATTGAGATTTTTTTTAACACTGTTTTATTTCTGTGATGTGTGCTGATTTCTAAACTGTGTGCAAGAATACAGAGAGTGGATTTGTCTCTTGGACAACTGATTTTTTTTTCCCTCATAAGTGGCTATTACTCCTGTTTCGCAAATACTGAATGGCTGTAACTGCTCCACAGTTAAGGACATTTATTTAAGTTCAGCAGCAGATGGCCTCTTTACATACACACCCAGGGACTATCTTACTGAAGGTGGAAAGAAAATGACTGTATATGGCACATGGTGAAGTGAAACTGTTATCCCTGCTAGTTATTCAGTAATTTAGATACGTTGATTTTTTTTTTCTTTTCCACAGACAGTAAGGTCTATAAAAGTCCATGACAAATACTGTTTTGACGTATTTCTGGTACAGCAAACAAACCTTGATCTTACTGAGTTTTTGTTTTACGGGAGGCAGGCTATTGTCTTTGCCTTTCTCATCTCTCTTCTTGTGCAATAGTGCCTTGGGATGCTTCTAGTTGATTGACAGGCTGGCATAAAGACCGTGTGTTTTTCATTCAGAACCACACAAACTATGCCATGTTTGAAGTAAGTTATTGAACCTTCATCTGCAAGAAAAACGGGTTTAAGAATTGTAACTGGAAATTTGTACAATCAAAATTCCATGTGGTGTGGGTTTTTTTAAATATAAGAGAAAAAAAATCTGTCAAACATAATGGAAAAATGAATCAAACTGAGGCAATCCTCGCCAGAAACCAAGTTTTAGTTTTAAGTTTCTTCACCGGCTGTCCTGTTTTGCCATTCAGTAAAGAAAAAAGGGCTGGGAAACAGCAGTAAAGGTGGTAATTGTAATTTCTTATATTAAAAATGCTTGTGAATGAGCTTTCTCTGCAGCTATATCAGGGAGATGGAGGATTGGAGGGTGAAGAGGAAGAAAAAAGAAACCAAAGAAACCAAAAAAAACCCCAAAAAACCCAACCCAAACTAACAATTTCCCCTGCCCCCCAACAGGTATTATCAAGTATTTATGTAGTAACAGTTCACAGAAACATTGGATGAGTGAAAGAATGGTGAGCAAATTTTTGTTTTTGGTTGAACAAACAGAATATATCCTAGACTGTAGTGTAAGTATATAAATATTGGGGTCTAGTTGCAATGGGAATCCAAATGTGGTAAAAATGTTTCCTTAGTCTAAGTAATTAAAGAAAAAATAATTTATAATTTTGTAAAATATGTAAAGATCTATTAATTCATTCCAACCTCCAAAAAATCAAATCAAAATTGTTATATAAAATTTGCACTTTCATGGGCTTCAAATTTTTTTAATCTGATAGCTACCATATCCTGAAACATCCCGTGTTACAACCTTCATAAAATGTATCATTTCCCCCAGTTCACTTAATGGGTGAAAGCATTGTGATTTTTATCTATGACAAACTTTCTTTGACTTCAGTGGAACTAGAATCAACATGTACCCAAAATCTGTCACCAAATCCTGTTGACCTATGGATATGGATTAATGGTATTTGGGATGCTGAAAGTTTTGGGCTGGTTCCAAGTTAGTCCCTCTGGGCCTGAAAGAGGGATAGTATTCTTCTTACAGTATGTTATAGTGTACTTATCAGCTCAGACGGTAGTTCAGATTTCTGTACTCCTCAAATGGATCACCATTAATTCTTTATTTACTATTGTGTATTTACCTTACATACTCCTCTTTATTTTGCATTCTGTGAGTGTTTAATCTGGTTTATTCACTCTACTATTACATCATGTAATTGAATGTTGACTATAAAAAGCAATGGTAGTAAATTATGAGACTTGTATTCTTGGAATGAATTTGATGACCAATTATGCTATTTTTGTCTCTATAGTCTAAGGGAAGTGGGAGACATTCAAATGCAATTCTGGGCATTGTCAGTCTTTTCAGTGTTGTATTAGAGTTAAGGTCGAAAGAGGACTGTACAGAATTTTGAATAGGATTTTCAATCAAATGCGTGAGTTCAGTGTGTATGAAAGGCACTGTGAGGTTATAATTGTGTTGAAGAAATGATCAAATTAATTTCTAAATCTGGAAAACTACTGGATATTTCAGTAGGAGAGCTGAATGCTGTGTTAAAGATCTTGATTTATGTTAAATCAAGTTGCCATCATGGAAGCATGGTGGGATGACTCTTACAGCTGGAGTGCTGCAGTGGATGGCTATAAACTCTTCAGGAGGGATAGGCAAGGGAGGAGAGGCAGTGAGGTAGCCCTGTATGTTAGGGAGTGTTTTGATTGTCTAGATCTTAATGGTGGTGACAATAGGGTCAAGTATGTGTGGGTAAGAATCGGGGAGAGGCCAATAAGGCAGGTGGTATAGTGTGAGTCTATTATAGACCACCCAACCAGGACAAAGAGGCAGACAAAATATTTTATAAGCAGCTGGGAGAATTCTCACAGTTGCTAGCCCTTGTTCTCATGGTGGACTTCAACTTAACAGCTGTCTGCTGGAAATACAATACAGCAGAGAGCAAACAGTATAGGAGGTCCCTGGAGCGTGTGTAAGATAACTTCCTGACTCAGCTGGTGAGAGAGCTAACTAGGGAAGCTGGAGCTGTTGTGACAGGGAAGGACTTGTGGGCGATGTGATGATTGGAGGCCATCTTGGGCATAGTGTTCACAAAAGAGTTGTTGATTCTTGGAGAAGTAAGGAGAGGGGTCAGCAGAACTGCTAACCTGGACTTCCAGAGGGCAGACTTTGTCCTGTTTGGGAGCCTGATTGACAGACTCCCTTAGGAGGCAGTCCTGAAGGGCAAAGGAGTCCAGGAAGGCTGAACAGTCTTCAAGAAAGGAATCTTAAAGGTGCAAGAACAGGCCATCCCCATGTGCTGAAAGACAAGCTGGTAGGGAAGAAGACTGGCTTGACTGAACAAATAGCTTTGACTGGAATTCAGGAGAAAAAGGAGAGTTTATGACCTTTGGAAGAATGGGCAGGCTACTCAGGAGGACTAGAACGATGTTGTGAGATTATGTAGGGATAAAATTAAAAGAGCCAAAGCCCAACTAGAACTTAATCTGGCTACTGCCATAAAAGACAATTAAAAATGTTTCTATAAATACATTAGCAACAAAAGGAGGGCTAAGGAGAATCTCTATCTTTTATTTGATGCAAGGGGAAACATAGTGACAAAGGATGAAGAAAAGGCTGAGCTACTTAAGGCCTTCTTTGCCTCAGTCTTTGATAGTAAGACCGGTTGTTCTCTGGGTACCCAGCCCCCAAGCTGGAAGACAGAGACAG
The DNA here is from genome assembly GCF_009769465.1 of Tauraco erythrolophus. Classification (NCBI taxonomy): domain Eukaryota; kingdom Metazoa; phylum Chordata; class Aves; order Musophagiformes; family Musophagidae; genus Tauraco; species Tauraco erythrolophus. The sequence goes on along the minus strand of NC_141466.1, from coordinate 86,527,457 downwards.
GGAGCAAGGTGAAGCCTCCATAATCTGAGGGGAAATGGTTAGTGACCTGCTACACCATTTAGACACACATAGGTCTATGGTGCTGGATGGGATCCACCCAAGCTGGCAGAAGTGCTCACCAAGCTGCTCTCCATTATTATCAGCAGTCCTGGCTAAGTGGGGAGGTTGCAGTTGACTGGAGGTTAGTAAATGTGATGTCCATCTACAAGAAGGGCCAGAAGGAGGATCTGGGGAACTACAGCCCTGTCAGTCTGACCTCAGTGCTGGGAAAGGTTGCAGAGTAGATAATTCTGAGTGCAATCCTGCAGCACGTACAGGATAACCAGGGGATCAGGCCCAGCCAGCAGGGGTTTATGAAAGGCAGGTCCTGCTTGACTAACCTGATCTTCTATGACAAGGTGACCTGCTTAGTGAATGAGGAAAAGGCTGTGGATATTGTCTACCTAGACTTTAGTAAAGCTTTTGACACCATTTCCCACAGCATTCTCCTGAAGAAACTGGCTGCTCATGGTTTGGGCGTGCATACTCTTTGCAGGGTAAAAAAAATGATTGATTGGCTAGACCCCAAGAGTTGTGGTGAATGGAATTAAATCCAGTTGGTGGCTGGTCACAAGTGGGTGTTCCCCAGGCTCAGTATTGGGGCCAATTCTGTCTAATATCTTTATCAAAGATCTGGACAAGAGGATTGAGTGCACCCTCAGTAAGTTTGCAGATAACACCAAGTTGGGTGGGAATATTGATCTGCTTGAGGGTAGGAAGGCTCTATAGAGGGATCGAGACAGGCTGGATTGATGGACTGAGGCCAGTTGTTTGAGATTCAACAAGGCTGAATGCCAGGTCCTGCATGTGTGTCACAACAACGCCATGCCATGTTACAGGCTTGGGGAAGAATGGCTGGAAAGCTGCCCAGCAGAAAGACCTGGGCATGTTGGTTGACAGCTGGCTGAATGGGAGCCAGCAGTATGCCCAGATGGCCAAGAAGGTCAACAGCATCCTAGCTTCTATCAGAAACAGCGTGGCCAGCAAGACTAGGGAAGTTGTTGCCTTGTATTTGGCACTGATGAGGCCCCATCTCAAACACTGTATTCACTTTTGCGCCCCTCACTACAAGAAAGACATTGAGGTGCTGGAGTGTGTCCAAAGAAGGACAATGAAGCTGATGAAGGGTCTAGAGCCCAAGTGTTATGAGGAGCAGCTGAGGGAACTGGAGTTGTTTAGCCTGGAGAAGAGGAGAGTGAAGAGAGACCTCATCGCACTCTGCAACTGCTTGAAAGAAGGTTGTAGCAAGGTAGGTGTCAGACTCTTCTCCCAAGTAAGAAACCATAGGACAAGAGGAGATGGCCTCAAGTTGCGCCAGGGGAGGATTAGATTGTATTTTAGGAGAAATTTCTTCACCAAAAAAGTTGTCAAGTATTGGAACGGGCTGCCCAGGAAAGTGGTTGAGTCACCATCCCTGGAGGTCTTTAAAAGACGTGTAGATGTGGTGCTTAAGGATGTGGTTTAGTGGTGGACTTGGCAGTGCTAGGTTAACAGTCGGACTTGGTGATCTTAAAAGTCTTTTCCAAACTAAACGATTCTATGAATCTAAATATCCAATGTTGTTCCTCATAGGTCAAGAGGGATGGAGGAACTGGGGAACTCCAATAGGATGGGTAGAAGGCCCACTGCTTAGAGCAAATGATCTGCCAGGAGAGGTTGACAGAGCTAGGCTTGTTTACTCTGACAAAGAAACAGCTATCTCGTGACCTAAGAGTATCCCATAGCTGCTTGAAGGACAGTTAACAAAAATGAGAGAGGTGAATTTTTCTCAGTGGCACCAGATTGGCCACAAACTGTGACATGGTATGTTCAGGTTAGACACGAGGAAGAACACTACTGGGAGGCCAATACAGCCCTGGAACAGGCTGCCTGGAGAAGCTGTTGACTTTTCCATCTTTGGAGGTCTTGAAGACTCAGCAAGACAAAGCCATGCCTGACTAGTGTTGATAAGTCCTGCTGAGCAGAAGCTTGGACTGCATGACTTCCAGAAGTCTCTCTCAGCTACTCCAAAATTTAAACTGACTAGATTTTTGTTCATCTTCTATCCCCCCTTTTTTATTATCCCATTCTAAAGTGACTGTGACTTATATGTTTATTTGAAAAACCAAACGATGCTGTCAAAAGACATATCCTACACACAGTAAGGCATTTGCAAATGATATTCACAGAACTCTACTTGTTTTTGAGAGAAAATAATAATATGAAAAACATTTCATGTCCACTGATAGCATTTGAACACCATCTTACTTTTCACTCTTGAAGAAAACAGAGATGATAAATGTTTTGGGTTTTTCCATAGTACTTAAAATCTTACTTTCCACTGGAAAAAATAACAAAAAGGTTTTTCTTCACCCCAGACAAAAGTTAATAACAAATAAAACATTAAGCAGACCTATGGGAACAATTTTTAAAAAATGATTTTATTATTTCTTTGAATAGCGTTCACAGCACTAATTTAGTTAAGTTTATTTCAAACCTGGTTTTATGACATGTGACTAATTTTTGTATCTTTGCTGCTTTTAAGCAGTTGCCTGAAGTCAGTTGCTGCATTCCTCTTATCTTTAATTGGAAATGGTCAGGTACTACCTCATCCTCTAGCTGTTTTGTGGTGGTTTTTTTTTAATCTGCTTTTCTGTGAATATCATAAATGATTTATATCTTGTTTAGTAACTTCAGTTCCAGGTTAGTAACTTATCTTTATCATTAGTATTTTCAGCATTTGCACTTTCACGAGGCTTCCGTTTTATTGTGTTTAGGGGGTATCAAAAGCACTGCAAATGTCTTATTGTTACAGTCTGAAAATACAGGGATGTTAAGACTCTCTATCTCTTTCATTGTGGGGTGTGGTTCTCAACTTTGCTGTGGTCATACCAAGCCACTCACATTTAAGCTGTTTATGTCTTCGTTTCTATGATGAAGTCTGGCATAGTACAAATTAAAAAAAGAAAACAAACAAACAAAACCAACCCAAAAAACAAGCAAAACAAAACAAAACCAAAACAAAACAAGAATGTGAGGACTCAATGCTGAGCTATTCCTGGCAGAGGAAAGGCAGCAGACAGAATAGATCTGAAAGTGACTATGCTATCTACTCTCTATTATCTACTGTATTTTCTATGATTTGTAGTCCAAGCATGGTAATTTGTAGTGCCAGAGTTGATACTGTTTCATGCTGTCTTTGTGATCTTGATTATTACATGCTTTTGTTATGTGGTCAAAATGAGGTGTTGCAAAGGGAGAGAAAAATGCCTGGAGCTGAACATTGTTTCATAGAAGAAAAATTTTAAAAAGTGAGAATGAAGATGGTATTCGTATTACGTACATGAATAGCAGTGTGTGAAGTCGCATGTTGAAAATACAAATGATAAAGATATAGCTCTTTGTTACCTTTTATTAAAAATAATTGCATTCTATATTAATTGCTGATTTATTGTAGGTAAAAAGACATCCAGTGAAATCATGGGCAATGTGGGGTGTTCTGTTCATTTCTGACAAAATCATTTTGATATAATGCACAAACCCTTTCCCAGTTGAAAAGGACTTTGAAAAGGTAGAGCTATCTCTAGCTTACGTTTTCTGTTTTCGTAATGAAGAATTTTCTTTACTTGAGGTGATATTCAAAATGTGATAGAACACTTCCAGGTCAGAGCAGGGCTAGTTGATTTTTTTTTTGTATTCAGGATAAAGGTATAGTTACATTTGAGTGTTTTTAAGAAAATTACGGTGGCCTAAGGATAGACCTGTTTACACTGCTACTTACATTAGAGTGAGTCAATAACATATGTTGCGCTGTCTGCCTTCTATGATTCTTAGCAAGTGCTCTTATTATGCATCTCAGAGAAAGGATCAGGCAAAGTTTCAGGTTGGTCAGCAGGTTCCATGAACAATTCTCGGCGGTCAATCTGAGACTTAAGCAGACAGAAGCTGAATGGATATTGCTTTTCAAATCAGTACTGCTGTGTAATTAATTGTCCTGAATTAGCAAATCTTTCTTTAAGTATTCATACTGCAATCATGTAATTTATTTTCCCAGGTAACTGATCACATTAACACAATAGTTCATCTTGATATGGAAAGCTGCTTTTGACAAACTCCAAGTAATTGCATGTTTCATTGACAGTGCTTTGATTGAAACAGTGGTGATCTAGCTGATGAACTTCAAATTGTCTTAGGCTCACCTAGTCCTTCCAGCTGGCTTGCTGATGCTTTAAGATATGAGTTGGGTGTTTGGGCACTGTGCTCTCTGGTAATTGAATGCTGTTCCCCTGTGCTACATTCAGCTAGATGCTCAGAGTTTGGAAATGCATCCACTGGGGAGGCATCCATCCTTTTCTGCATGCACAGGGACTGGTATGTAGAACTAGGAACAATGTTTACCATGATGGTGAAAGATTTCCAAACTGACCTGTAGCTGGTGAGGTTAGGACAGCCTGTATCAAATAAGGTATCACTTCCATAGAGAGGCAAATTTAACTTTGTGATAGTATTTTTATGTTTTATATAATTTTATATTGTGACAGTATTTGTGATAGTATGTGATAGTCATAAAATTCTCAATTTCCTTTTAAACTGAGTGGTATGTGTAGCCTACTACATGGTTAGTGCCCTCATCTACTTGACTTCTTTTATAATTTGAATTTTCCACACAACACTGGGCAATAAAGAATTATGGATCTTAGAGCGATGAATGTAATTCTTACTATGATGGTTGTTGGTATTTCTGAAACTCACAAACAAGTGTACAAGCTGAGGTGCCAGGCATCCTGAACCAATACAAGTCACTTTTCATTGTGCCCATGACTTTGGTACAGCAGTTCAGAATACAGAGTCCAAGCAAAATCTGTAAATGGGAAATTCCAGTTTGGGTTTTAAATAGTCATTGTAACATTGCAACAAACTTTTGTATTTCAAAAAAACTTGTCAAATAAGGGAAGATTTTTTTTTTTGTAGTCAGAGGTAGCTGAAACATCAATTTGTACATGTTTATTTTGAGCAGCATAAAATTAAGAAAGAACTTGGGGATTTAGAAGGAAAACCCAGTTCATGAGTCAACATATGAAAGAAACGTTGTGTCCAAAGCCAGGGATTTTACAAGTTTTAAAGCAAAGATACTGCCTTTATAGCTTATATTTAGGGGCTTGAAAAAATGCTTTGAATGTGTTATAGCAGGACCAACATGGAAAAAGGAAAGACAGAGGGTGGAGTTTGGGAAGAGCTGGAATGCAATGCAAACCAAGTGAATGCCTGATCAGATATCTGCTGTTTTCTTGAGTCCATGCTTTTACTATGTTTCACTTTCTAAATCTTGGTGCGTTTTGTTTTTCTAGGTCTCATTATAGGGAGCTAAGGGGGGGAAAATATACATTGTTGATCTTGTTTATGGCTTGTTTATTGTATATCTTTGTTTTGTTTCACAGTAAGGCATGCTGCTACTTCGTTAACCTTATTGTTTTCTGTTTCTCTGTCTGTATTTCAAAAAGAAGCAGCGTGTTTTCTCTCTGAAATGAAGAATTACAATAGATTTCATGTATGAAACACCTGCACAGTAGGAAGTGAAACAGAACTTTTTAGCTCTCACTGTTTTATGGCAAGATTTCTGGTGCCTTTCCTTCCTGTAAAGAAAAGGAGTCACTTAGAGAGTGGGAAATAGGCTGTTTACAGGATATTTCTTGTATGAAAGGAAGGAAAAGTGCCTTTACAGAGATCAGCCTATTGTGTCGGGAATATTGGAGGTTATATGGAGTTAAATTGAGTTTAGTGTTTGGAGGGAAAATAAACAGCAAAATGCATGTAATCACTTTGGTCTTGACCCTGAGAAGTGCCAGATGCCCCTATTAGTTGCTGAAATCAAAGCAGGTGTTAGGACATGGAGTGCTCTGGTTTGGACCCAAGTAACTTGTGATCGTTGTAAACTTGATCATATATAGGCTTCACTTCAAAATAAAAGCGAAGAGCTTATGAAATATGGCTTTTATTTAAAAACACATACTTTTGGTACTTGTACTTTTAGTTACTTGTTCAAGTTACTTTTGCACATCTGCCTTCCAGCTGTCTGTCTTTGAAATACAGTTGTCTTTGCTAGACAAATCTTGTAATTGGATTTTTCTTGAAAAGAATGTCTTCAAATGTACATGTAGAGTGTACATATTCTCAAAGTTCTGCTTCACCTGTGAAATATAGTAACTATAAATCTGGTGTGAATCAGAATATCTTACTCTTGCCTGTGTTAATTCCTGTGAATAGCTATTTGATTTTTATTTATCTTCTGTAGCATGAGCAAGAACCTTTGTCATCAGTAAGAATTGTGGATTAGGTATTTAACTCTAAATTCTGCTGAAGCATTATAGAATAATCTTTCTTGAAACTTAAGGTGTATATATAAGCTGACAGGACAGACAATAGCTTTGCCAATAAAACTGGGCAAGGTAGAGAAAAATATTCGTACAATATAAGTATATGAAAGATTAATGAGGTGCAGTGTTAATAGTTGAGGCAGGCAACGGTTATGAATATCTGACCTTTTGCCAAACAGGAGTACTAATAAGGATCGGCCTTCCAAATCTACTTAAGAATTCTATCTGTGTTCCAGATAGCTTTTTTTGTGAAGTCTTCTTTGCCTTGTCATTGGCCAAGTTGGCTTCCTCAGTGACATTCTCTGTAGCAGAAATGCTCTAATTTTCAATTCCAGGGGACATTTAGAAAAAGAAAAGACTAACAAACCAGCAAACTAAGTGCATATACTTCCTGGAGAATAAAGCAACACAGATGGGACTCTGGGAATAGTAAAAGATCAGATGTCAAGGAAAAACAGATACATGATAATCATGTTATGCACAGGAGTCTTATGAAGTCTAATGCTACAAATGGGTTTTAAAGTACATATAAGAAAATAAGTACTCTAGGTGAGAAAACAAGTATGTCCTGCTGGACTTCCTTTTATTCTTCAGCTGTTTGTTTTACCATATGAAAGTATTGTTTAGAATTTGGATACTCTTATCTCTAATGGGTTTTAGATGTTGTTACCATGTTCTCAAGGTCTTTCTTCCAGGATTCATGAATAAAAAATGTAAATGTTTGTCTCTTGCTTTAGTTTCAGCTTTTGCTTGAGTGAGGCTTATGTTTGAAGTTTGTCTTCATCCAATGTAATTTTTAGGTCAGGAATGAGATTTTTCTTTTTAATACCCTGGTTTTTTAATTGTCTTCTGTTGGCAAACAGATTAGTTATCTAATGATGTTGGTCAACACTACTACTGGCATCGTTTAGTTTTAGCTCTCCCATAAAAGCTGCAGTGGTGAAAGTATTTGATCAAGCTCTAGGTTATAACTGCACCAGAAGGTTTTTGCTTCTGAGAAAAGTGGCTGCCTAGTTTTGACTAGGCCTAATATGAGGATAGTAGTAAACTGTCCTGCATCTCATCTGTGTGGGTTTCTTGGTTTTTTTGTGTTACTGGTGTCTATAATAATACTTAGATTTGCAGTTGATTTAGGATTTTGAGGCTTTGTGTTCTTTTCCATTGTATGCACTATTTTGTAAAATACTAGAATTATTTTTATCCCTATGGTGGTGATTTAGTACAGGAAATAACATCTATTCCTGCTGTGTGTGTTTTCTTTTTCCTTTCTTTCAATATCAATGTAACATTGTGTATTTTTAAGCTAGATTTTACTGTCTGAAGTCATACTAAAATGAACTCCCTTTGGAACTCTTAGTGCAGATGTGAAACAGAAAGTGAAATCACCTTATTTGTACATGATTGCTTTATGTTTTATATCTCTGTATGTTGATCAGACTTATCTAAAATTTTGTTGCTTTACATATACTTTTATTTTACTTCATTCAGAAGTAATAATATTTCTCTGTTTCCAAGGTTGAATTTCCTGCAGTTTAGTCACCATTGTTAATGTTTCAGCAACGTGGTGTTTTTTTTTTGTTTTGTTTATCAAATGTAAAGTTTGCAGTGTTAGATACGTTATTGGCTGTAAGTTGTCCCGGATTCTCAGAGTGTTTCTAAACATTTTGGATGAAAAGACTGCTATCATCCCTCAAGACGTTTTTGGAACCTCATGAATTTTTCTGGGAATTCCTGTGGACCCTTCATCATGACCTTTGAAGCAGAGCCATAATGAAACGGTCTGATGGTTTGTTAGCTACTGGTTCATGACTTCTTCCCCTAGCAAAGCTTTTTTCCCAGTTGTTGCCAGGAACTTACACAGCTAATGGCTTTACACACACACATTGTATGTGTTACACTAGGCTGAAACCGAAAGCCGTTGAGTTGTTCTTGATATTTTTTTTTTGTATGTATAAATTAGTAGATTCTTATTTTGTGCAAGTATTCATTTAAGATTATTGGTTTTACTCATTCCTTAGTGTCATAAGTGGACATGTTCACCTAAAAATAAGAAAACCCAAACTTTTCTCGTTTGACTTGCAGGTATCTCCATTTTACTAATATCAGAGAAAAAGTGACTCAAGTTGGCATCCTTTGGGAATCCTTCTAGCCAAAGGTAAGCATAATTTCTAACCAGTGACAAATATATTTTTAGTGTATTTCTAGTATTAGCTTACCTTTGAAATAAAATGACAGCTGTGCTACTGTCTGATGTTTGACATCTCACAAACTGAATTTCTTTGGGATATCTAAAGCATCTTAACAAACCCATAGCGGAATCATTTATATGGCTTAGCATACAAGTGAAGTTCAGCTTTTTTTGAAATCTGTAACTTGGCAGATTGCCTCTCATTAATATTGCAGCATATTGTACAATCACTTTTGAGGCAATGCTTATTATACAGCTGCTATTGTACAGAAGGATGATTACATTCCCTAATGCATTGGATAAGCCAAAAATAAAATGATCATTTTGGTGATAGGGAAATTCTTAGCTTGGTCTTCCTTCTGGAAAAGAGCTAATGTGATCAGAAATAGACACTAGCATAATGCTCTGAGTGTCCTTTGTAAGGGCTAATTAGGCTACTTGTAGAAAATCCTGAGCCTACAGTTGCCAAAAATCATGACATCTTGATATTTTCTGAAACAGCAACATCCTCCTATAGCTTCTAATTCTGCAAACTCCTTGATCTAGTCCAACTGAATTGCTTTATTGTTGTAGTGTATTGCTCAAGTTTAGAAATACTTTGTGTTGGCTGAACACAATCTGTCATTAATGAAGATATGCTTCCTGCAACACAGTGAAGAAATCAATAATTTATTGGGGATGAACACCTTCCTATCCACGTGTGCATGCATGTTTACTTCTGAATAAAACCTGCTTTGGGGTATTTATAGATAAATTATTTACTTTCAACAACATGCAAATATTTGGGAAGTATTTCAATACAAACTTGAAAAACCTGATTAAATTCATTCATTCTATTTTCCCTCCATGGGTTCAGAGTTAGGCTTAGTTGCTTGTGATCCAGATGAAAAACTTTGTCTTTTACTAACTGTTGGAAGAAAACTAACTTAAAAGAAAAACAATGATATATATGCAAAACTAGCAATATGGATTTCTCATATTACAAGGTGAGAGAGATAGTAGCGAGAGGGAGAAGTTGTGGGAATTTCTTTTGTAGAGAAGAAATAGAATAGTACAGGTCCACAGTATGTCTTGTGGCTCATTCAACATTTCTGGGGCAGCCTAATGTCAAACATGTATCTGAGGTGTTTATCAAAAATTAAAGATAACAGATAATAAATGTTTGTAGATTTAAGACTACACTTTGATATAACTCAGGATTTCACAGTTTTACAGCTGCTGTAGGAGAAAGCAGGAAAGTAGAATGATGAAGACTTTTCTTTAAGAGAAGCTCTCAAAATTTTCCCACTTTCATGTTAGCACTGAAGTTACCCTTCAGTGGATATCATAGGAAGAAGTGCTGTACTCATGTTCCTTCTTTCTATGTAATGGACAGATTTGGAGGAGGGAAGGGGAAAGTTGAGTCCCTTCTGCCTCCTTTCTTTCTAGATTAATAATATTATGAGGATATGATCAATGCATAAACAAATCAGGTTAAAAGCAGACACAGAAGTTTTAGATAATCTTCTGAGCTAGGCTGCCAATTTTTGTAGTAGTCACTTTTTCTCTTTTTGTCTTTTTTTTCTCTTTTGCACAAAGCACAAGAAGAAGGAATTATATACCTTTAGGAAAGTAAGTAAATATTCTGAGAAACTAGTCTAATTTAGTTTTTTTCTGATTATTGCTATAACAGAAATGTTGGATTTTGTAAAAGTAGGTAAGTTTTATATAAACAAACTATAAATTATATATGATTATAAATAAATCATACTAAATACGTTACGCTTCATATTCTTATTGTATTTGCTTTAGTCTCTTTATTTCCAGTATTTTCAAGCATCATAGTTCTGCAGTAAATAACAGTGCTTCACTACTGTGTTATTTTACACAGGAAGAATGTAAAAGATGATTACTGAAGCTGTTAGAAGATTCCAGTTTCTGACAAATTTATATTGTGTGATCTATTTTTTCTAAAATATTCCTATTTTTGGGCAGGAAAATAAAATTGCCTTTTTTTTGTGATGTTTTGTTTTGTTTTTTTTTTGAGGGGAGATGTTGGTTTGTTTGGGTTTTTTAGAATAGAACTGTCCCAAAATCTTTTATTGTTTGTAAGTTCAACACTAAACTATGTTTGTCTAGGAGAAAAAAATCAAGCTTTTAAAAGCTCTTGTTGAACCATCTAATGTCCATGCTCGTGGCCAGTTGTTCTGACTAGGCTGCATCTCTTGAAGGCAATGTTTTTCTTTCTGGCTGAGCCAGGTATAGTCATGACAGCCATCTACAACATAGACAAGATATCTGACTAGGCAGGCCAGCTGAACATGGGAGAGCAAAGAGAGGGCAGAATTTCTAACAGCTGCTTGTGAAGTACCCATGCCTGTTGAACATACAGGGCAGGACTGTCCTTCCAGAATATTCCAGGTGTTCCAAATGCAGGCTTGAAGATAATTTCTGCTTTATATTTGATAATACTCCACATGCAATTGCAGTTTGTTCTTTTTTTCCCAGTGTAGTAGTTTTCCATCTGTATCATATTGATGACACCAGTAAAACTTTTAACTTTCATTTCCAACTATATACTGTTTCCAGGAGAAAAACAAAAATTCTGATTTTTCTTTTGAATTTTATTTTAAATTTATTATACATTCAGACATTTGTATGAAGTAAGATAACTGCTTTTGGATTCTGTACAGGTTTGTTCATCTACTCAAAGAATCATAGATTTAGGAGAGTTTGAATAATTGACCTTCCTTACCAGTGGTTTCACAGGGTTAGCTTATGCTTTGATGTGAGAAACAAAATGGAACTTTCTGTCCAGCCACCTGAGCCCCTCTGCCCTCTGTGCACTGTAGCAGTTAAACTAGGTGGATGCTCAATAGCTGCATGTTACCGTTTATCAGGTTTTAAATGGCTCCCTTTGCTCCATCAGCTTAATAGTTTCTTTCCCCTTCTCATCTAGGACTCCATTTTTCAATAAATGGTCTGTTCTGTAATACAAAGGATGATCACCATCCTGTGTTACTGAGTCTGATGAAGCTCTACTATGTTAATGACAGTGTAGAACGTAACTCTTATTAATCTTACCTACTGCTTTTCATATAAACAGTGTGTTTTGCTTCAGAAATAGTCAAGACTGAGAGGGCAATATTGTAATGTATTTCGTATTATGTGTTGTCAAGAATGTCTGCTTTTGAATAATGCTAATTATGTAATAATCTAGAACTTAACACTGGTAAATCTAATCTAGTATTGTCTGATATAGCAAATGCAATACTAACAGTGGTTATCTTTTGGCTCTATAGATAGCCAAGACATAGTAGCTGTTTAAAGAAATCTGGAAGAAGATGAAAATTGTAATTTGTAATTCTCTTTTTCTTTGGTTCAAAGTAGTAGTAGTTGTAATACAATAATGCTGCAAAAAGAATGAGGATTACAGATGTCTATACTCTTACATGTGCTGATACATTAATGAGGTGCATTTTTTTTTTTCATAATTTGCAAGGTATGGAACACAATGAATGTTACTGTTTACAGCTGGGAGAAGAAACTTGTGGTTTGCTTGTGCATGAATGGAATATCCATTGATTTTTTTGTTTGTTTGTGTTTTTTCTGTATATTCTGCCAAAACACTTAAGTCAAAACAATTCTCTGGGTGTAGCTTGCAGTTATGGTAGACTGATATTGATTAGCAGTTTTGGTAATCTTGATTTTGAAATATGTAAACCTAGAGTATTTTGTAGAGCATAAGAACTTGTTAACTCTCTTTCTATCATAAGTACAGGCATAATAAGATAGAAAGGAAATTACTCTTATTGTAGAAAACTGATAGTGGTTTTGTATCTGAAGAAAGTTTAGTAGTTAACCGTTTATTAGAGAATGGTAACACTAAAAGTAAAAAAATATTTGAAGCTTGTTTCTGTTTAAGAGGTATTTTAAAAATGATCACACAAAACTAAATGTTTGAGAAATGTTTACAATTTCAACTATTTAAAAAGGAATCTAGATTACTTATATTAGATTGTTTAGCTCTTGCAACTGCACAGGCCTACATTGTCTGTAGATATACTGTTGAGGCAGAGGAACAGATAATAAAATTAGAGGGTGTACATCCACATAGAATATATGTGTTAGATTTAAGTGATGAGCGTATCTGTATTTGCCTAAGACATCATCTGCTTCCTGGGTGACCGTCTCATTTGGGAGCATGTGTCCACATATATGAAGAGAATATAGAATCAGTAAAACTAAATGCATTATTTGGTCTTAGTTTTGCATCCAGTGGCGTATTTCCTTTTAACAATAATAATAAAACAAATAAATAAATTTAAAATAAGTCCACCCCTCTTCACCTTTAGCTACTGATAAACTGACCACTATCTCCTGAACCGCTATTCATTTTGTATTTCAGATAGTTGTTGTATAGGGACACATGTACGTGGGATGACTGATCCAATCTCGAAGTTTGATATTTTGGAAGTATATTTGACCTGGGAAAGAACCTGCCTCTGAAGGCTTATGTATTTATGTGAATTAGTGAAAACCTAAACTATTGACAGTTTGTGTATGGTGTTGATAGTTAATGATGTGAGGGTAAATATAACAATGTGGTTCATGAATAAACATACCATATTTTCAGAAACTAATGCAAAGAAAGAATGTGTAGCAGTTAATTTGACCCAATAACATATATAGAGAATAGTGTGATAAAACTTCTTCATAGAAAACATGGCATGCATTTGATGTAGAGTAAATTGCTTTCGGAAGCTGGACTGTATGAAACAAATCACAGAATTGCTGAGGTGGACAGGCACCTCTTGAAATCATGTAGTCTAACCTCTCTGCCTAAGGATGGTCAGCTAGAGCAGTTTGCTCAGGCCCAAGTCCAGTCAGACCTCAAGTATCTTCAAGAGTAGAGACTCCACAAGCTCTCTGGGCAACCTGTTCTGTTGTCTGACTCTCACAGGAAAAAAAAAAAAGGGTTTTCTTATGTTTAGATGGAGTTTCACGTGTTTCAGTTTGTGTCTGTTGCCTCTTGTCCTGTTAGTGTACCCCAATGGGAAGAGTCTGACTCCCTTTTCATTGCCCTTGATCAGGCACTGATAGGATCTCCCCTGAGCCTTCGCTTCTCCAGGCTGAACAGTCCCAGCTCTCTGTCTTTCCTCGTGTGAAAGATGCTTCTATCCCTTAATAATTTTAGTGGCACTTTGCTAGATTTGCTCTAGGAATTCCATATCTTTCTTGTACTGGGGAATGCAGAATACAGTATTCCGCATGTGATCAGGGAATGATGATGAAATTTTAGCTCTAACAAGTAAGTGAAAAATAACTAGCTAGAAATGCAGACAGGCACATACCATATTTGTCAATAGCAATGTAATATATTCAGTAATTCAGTCTGTCTCAGATATCTCTTTTCAATCTCCAAATTATTACCCTTTATTTCCTCTGTCAGAAGAATTAAAATATGCTTAGTCAGATATAAATAAAATATCGAGTGCTTTATTTTCTAAGGCATGGTATGCTAAATACTTCAGGTTTGGAGTGGTACATAGTCATAATAGTTCTTTCATCTGTCATCTGGGTGGAAAGGTCATGGATAAGTGATTCAATATTTTGTTAAAAAGTTATTAAATCACATACTATAAAATACTATTAATGCTATGAATTGTTTTTGTAAAATCATATCAATCTGCAGAGTTGGTCTCTGCTGGTGGAAATAAAAAAGCTGGTGAAGGATGTGAAAGGCAACAAAAAAACTACTTCATGTACATAAGCAGTAGAAGGAATGTTGAGGAAAATGTCACCCCATTGATGAATGGGGTAGGGGATCTGATGACAAAGGACACAGTAGGAGCTGAAATAGTACGTTTTTCACCACAGTCTTCACTGGTAAGACTGGCCTTCAGGAATCCTGGAAAGTGTGGAGCAAGGAAGATTTAGAATCATAGAATCATAGAATCGTTAGGGCTGGAAGGGACCTTCAAAGGTCATCTAGTCCAACCCCCCTGCAAGGAACAGGGATATCTCCAACTAGATCAGGTTGCTCAGGGCCTCATCCAACCGGGCCTTGAACGTCTCCAGGGATGGAGCATCCACCACCTCTCTGGGCAACCTGTTCCAGTGTTCTACAACTCTCATGGTAAAAATTTTTTCCTAATATCCAACCTGAATCTACCTCCCTCTATTTTAAAACCATTACCCCTTGTCCTATCACAACTGGCCCTCCTGAACAGCCTCTCCCCATCTTTCTTGTAGGCCCCCTTGAGGTACTGGAAGACCGCTATAAGGTCACCTGGAGCCTCCTCTTCTCCAGGCTGAACAGCCCCAACTCTTTCAGCCTGTCCTCATAGGAAAGGTGCTCCAGCCCTCTTATCATCTTCGTGGCCCTCCTCTGGACCCTCTCCAACTGGTCCATGTCCTTCTTATGTTGGGGACTCCAGAACTGGACGCAATACTCCAAGTGAGGTCTCACGAGGGCAGAGTAGAGGGGGAGAATCACCTCCCTTGACCTGCTGGCCACGCTCCTCTTGATGCAGCCCAGGATGCGGTTGGCTTTCTGGGCCGCAAGAGCACATTGCCGGCTCATATTGAGCTTCTCGTCCACCAGTACTCCCAAGTCCTTCTCCTCAGGGCTGCTCACGATCCATTCTCCGCCCAGTCTGTATTTGTGCCTGGATGAACCCTCATGCCTATTTACCCTCAGTGGATGAAGATTAAGTTAAGGAATGTTTAAACAAACTGAGCATAAAGAAGTCTGTGAGACTTGATAGGATGCACCCATGAATGCTGAGGGATCTGACTGATGTCAGTGTGAGGGCAAACTTGATTTTCTTTACAAGGTCGTGACAATTTGGAGAGGTTCCCAAGGACTGGAGGAAAGTAAATGTTCAAGAAGGATCTTGGGAAGTACAGGCAGATCAGCCTTGCCTGTCCCCATAAAGATGACAGAGAAAGTAATCCCGGAAGATATTTCCAGATACATGAAGGACCAGAACGTGACTGGGAGTAGTGATCATGGAATTGAAAAGGGAAAATCTTGCTTAATCTACCTGATAGCCTTCTATGATGAGGTGTCTGGCTTGGTGAGTGAGCAGAGATGGCCTTGATAATCAGACAGTGAGACAGATGGAAAACTGGCTGAACTGCCAGGCTCAGAGGGTTGTGATCAGCAGCACAAAGCCCAGTGGGAGGCCACTTACTAGTGGTGTACCCTAGGGGCTCATACTGAGTTCAATACTGTTTAGTGTCTTCATTACACTGTACCAGATGATGGGAATGCATGCATCCTCAGCAAGTTTGCTGATGATACAAAACTGGGAGCAGTGTGTGATATCCCAGATGGCTCTGCTGCCATCCAGAGGGACCTCGACAGGTTGGAGGAATGGGCAGAGAAGTACCTCCCTAGTTCAACAAAGGAGAATGCCAAGTCCTGCAGCTGGGGAGAAATAACCCCATGAACCACTGTGTACTGGAAGTCAACCATCTGGAAAGCAACACTACAGGAAAGGACTTGGAGATTTGGGTGGACAACAAGTTGAACGTGAGTAAGCAGTGTGTCCTTGTGGCAAAGCAGGCTAACACTGTTCTAGGCTGTGTTAGGAAGAGTGTTGCCAGCAGGTTGAGGGAGGTAATCTTACCCCTCCACGCTAGTGAGGCCACACCTGGAATACTGTGTCCAGTTCTGGGTTTCCCAGTACAAGAGAGATGTGGATATACTGGAGAACATCCAGTGCAGGTCACAAAGAAGGTTAAGGGACCAGAGCATCTCTCACGTGAGGAAGGCTGAGTGAGCTGGGACTCTTCGACTTAGAGAAGGCTCGGGAGGATCTCATCAATGTATAAATACTTGGAGAGAGAGTGTAAAGAGGATGGAACTAGACTCTCTTCAGTGGTGTACAATGACAGGACAAGAGCCAATGGGCATAAATTGAAGTACATGAAATTTCATCTGAACATAAAAGATTTCTACTATAAAGGTGGTCAGACACTGGAACAGACTTCCAGGAGAGGTTGTGGATTCTCCATCCTTTAAGATACGTAAAACCTGGCTGAACATGGCCGTGAGCAGCCGATCCATCTGACCCAGATTGAGCAGGGGAGCTGGGTTAGATAATATCCAGTGGTCCCTTCCAACTTCAACTGTTCAGTGATTCTGAGAAAATCTATAGATGGGAAAAGAGGAGAAATTGGTGTTTATTTTCCAAGCAGAAAAAAAGCTAGAATATATTGATAAATTCCGTGAATTAAAAAGAATAAGTCAAGGTCACTTGCAGCTCTTTCTTAATCAAGTTGTAGGGAAAATGCTTCGGTCATTTATTCCTTAGTTAGTGTGCTTAAGTAGCAGAGTAAAGACATCAGATTTTTTTTTTTCAGGCTCAGTTCATTAGGGCTAAAAATTTAATGAGATTTTGGAAGCATTTTTCAAGGTCAAAATGGGTTGTCTAAAAGAACTACCAGTACTTTGAATTTTGTGAAATTTGCTATGCTTTAATATTTTTACCCTGTCTATGAAATGTCTAAGTTTTTGTTTTCAGTAAATTTTAGTCTTAAAATATCGATGATATGATACAGACGACCTCTGGTTATACTTGGTCTTCTCTTGGGTAGCCTGTCACATCCACTCCTATCTAAAAAATGCAGACAGCTTAAAATAATCTCTTGCAGGCTGACCTGATCTGGTTATTAACCCAGCACACTCTGAGCCCTGTCTATTTGCAAAGACTAGGGGGGAGGAGAAGAGAGCAGGAGGCAAGGAAGCGTCTAGTTTCAAAAATAGAAATCTCACAAGCACTTTATTTATCTTTGTTAGTCCTCTAAAAATTCATGTACTATGAACAATACTTCGTAGTTCTTACCTGTTAGACTTGCAGTTTTTTCTTTATCTTGCCATCACACTCTTGTCATTTAGCCTAGTAACCTGATTTGCTGCCTTGTCAAATTCGTCTTTATGAATGGAGTGTGTACTCCCTCATGCATGGCAGCCTGCGACAGGGTGGGGGCAAGAAGGAATACCAAATTTTCCCAGATCCTCCACTTCATCTAATGTTCACTTGCATATGTTTTTTCTGTTTCATCTTATTGCAAATGGGAGGAAGTTATATGGATGGAAAGGAATCATACTTAGAAAAATAAACAGAAATATTTTCTTCTCAAAATTTGTTGAGGTTTCTCTGTCATCTTTAAGACCAGTGAAATTAACTGCTCTGGACAGCTTCAGGAAGGGATGGGCTATGTGCCAGCAAATGCTGAGGATCAAAGTCCACTGCAGCAACAAAGTTTTCTCAAAAATATAAACTAAATTTGTAAATATTTTTTGAAGTGGTTATTTCTAAGAGAGACAGGAACACATGCTTCCATTTAATGTACTTTTTGTTAAGCATATATACTGACTATACTGACTATTTCCTTAGAGTTCAGCTGTTTCTATACGTGACATCTTTTCTTTTGTCATTTGTCTCTTGGAGATTGTAGAAAAGTGATCTTCGTTATTGTTAATGATGATAACAGCTAATTATGTTTGGGTGACTGACAGATTAGGTAGACTGTCTATTTCTACTTTGCCTTTATTTTTCAATTATCTCCAAAGCACCATTCACAAATACTATTTTTTCTTACTTAGTGATGAATGTTCCTCTCGTATCATGTTTGGAAGTCAGGTACAAAGAATATGACTTTGATTTTTGACTCTGATTATTTCCATCTTTCCCTAAAAGTAGGGTTATTCTATTTTATTTTATTTTGGTTTTGAGAAGAGAATGCTTAGAAATCTTTTCCTCCTCATTTTAAAATTTAGAATACGTCTGTAAATAGATTTCTTTGTGTTTTCCTGTTTTGTTCTCTTTGGTAACTTAGAATTTGGAAGGTCCAAGTGGGCTGCAGGTTTAATTCAAAACTATTTTCTAAGGAGCAGATAAATGGGTGTCATAGTCTAGCCCTTTTGCTTTACATATGCTAATTATTAGATTACATTGGATAGTTGGTAGCTTTGTCTGAGGAGGAAGAAGAGTGTGGATTATGAGAGCTGTATGCATTTCAGTTAATTTAAGTCTCCAGGGCAACCAGCATTTAACGGTACTATGATTTAGCAAGGTAATCTTGGGTCTCTCTTACTTTGTGTTTGATGTAGTTTGACTTTGAAACAGTATTTTTAAACTATACAACGGAAAGTGTTTGAAATACTTTGTTTTTCTCAAACAAGTTAGTAGTGTATGCAACCATGTTACGTTGTAAGTTACTGAAGTTATTAAGTAAGTTGGTATTACTGGGCGAGGTAGAAGGAAACTTGTTCTGTCATAGTATTATTACCACTGTAATGAGTTGTTGGGATTGACATTTTGTATCAAGGTAATGAAGCGATATAACAAAAAAGTTAAGATGAAGGCTATTTTTAGATTTAGGCTTTCTTTTTTGTTTGTTTTCTATTTTTTTTTTTGGGAGGGGGATTAGCAGAGTGTCTCTTTAAAGAAGTAACTGAAAATATAAAAATCGACAGACTGCATACTGAAATTTGGTTGTAATTGACAAGTGTGTTTTATAAGATAAGATGATTTTGTCTTGAACCTCTGTGTTTACATTCCGATTGCCCTTGTATTTTTTTTATTATTAAACTCATACAGGAAACAGAAATAGAATTTTCCATTGTGTTAGGTCTGTGTGGCTTACTATGAGGTGTTGTGTGCGTGGCTTCTGGAACTGTATACTGAAGTAATTATTTCATTGTTGGAAGCTTCAGGTTTCCTGGTTGGACAAAATTGAACTAAAGCACAATTTGAAACCAGACATGTTCATAACAGAGGAACAACATGGTAGTTGCCAGTGGAACAGCTGCAAGCCTACAGAAAGTATAGGGCCTTGTGGTTATACCTGTGACTGTATTTCTGAGGCAAAAATTGAAAACTTAGAGAGTATTTTGATGCCGCTGTGTTGCAGGGTATATTTAATAACTTTTTGCAAAGATATGGCTTGTTAGTTTCGAAACTTTTAAAGTCGTCATCCAGAAAATTTAAAATCTTCCTTTCAGTTCAAGGAGATTAAAATTTTAAAGTTAGTTTTAATATGAGAATGAATAAAGGTAACTATTTTAGAAGGATCTTGCAGAAAACATAACCAAACAAATATTCTGGATGGGCACAAGGTGTTTTGTTCAGGGTCACATGAACAAAACTCTTTGTGTAGAGCACTATGAGAAGTAATGGTATCTTGGAGTATTGGAATAGAATGAGAGTTCTGTCCTGGTAAAACCTCCATCGTATCTTGTCTCTCTTCTTTATGAATATCCAACTGAAGTGGATGATGTAGTATTAATGTTTCACTCAGCTGTTTGATTTAAAATTAGTTTCATTTTTTATCTATTCCTTTGATGCTGAGTGAAATATGAATAAATCTTAACTAAACTGAACTTCTTTCTATTTCTTTTGCCAGAAAAATCAGCCTCTCATACTAATCCTAGTGTTTGCCATAAGCTTAATGAATGGGTGATGAGGGGCTGGTGATAGAGTGCATTCTGTTGGGACACACATTCTATTGTGTGCCCCTCATCACCCACATGCTCCCTTTTCTGGAACTTTCTTGTACTCTTTCCATTTCTTTGTTTCACGCATTAATGCAATACTCTGTCCTGTCCTTTATCCCTTCCTTAAAATAATCATATAATTGTCCAGAAGCTTCTTTTTGTTTTGCTTCAGTTAAGCCACAATGTAATGTGCACACGATCCACATAGTTGCTAAACAGAAGAGAACTGAGCTCAGTTGGCACATGCAAACCTCCTGGCCCTGCTGATGCTTTTATATCTGGTATGTATTTTAGGCACATGCATTCATATGCTTCCTAACCTGAGGGATCAAGCAATCTAGCCTTGCTCAGGCCATGGGTGGAAGAGCAACTGCAAAACTGATTTGGTTTGGATGTTGTATAGACTCAGAGGTAGAGAGAAACACTGGTAAAGAAATAATGATTTTAGTTGGCATTAATTGGTAATGCTTAATTTAATTGTCTTGTTCTATTAAAAACTATTTTCTCTAGCAGTTCTCTTTACAGTTACTTTACCTTCTTATTACTCTTTCATTCCTCCCAACTCCATGCCTGGACTGTTAACATACAACTTAATTTTTCTGACAGATTTTTTTTTTTTTTATTGCTCTTACTGACTTCTAAGAGTCAGCTTTGACTAGCATTTACCTACGGTCTCCTTTCAACCCCTGATAACTGTGCTGATTTGCATGCAGACAGCAACCCCCATTATTTTGTTTCAAGTGTTACCACCTTCATTCTCTGTCCTTTTTACATGGTACATTTCCCTTAAGTATTCTTCAGCCCAACAACTGCACAGCTATGTTGGGTATACTACTCAGTCAGGATTTTACTAAAATAGTTTTTTACTTGAGTATTATTTCCCTAGCTAGCAGAAGTAGAGCTAAGCACAGTGTAAACAGATGTTTCTCTATTCATGTTTAAATTACAGAATATTGTAAAATTACCTTGTTTCATAGCATAGAAGGCAGCCTTACTGGTATCCCATACCTCTATGAGGGCTATCTGTATGAGGGATTGGGGTGGGTGGTTGTTTTTGTTTGAGCACTTTTAGTTCTTGTGCTCCCTTAAAAAAAAAAAAAATCCCCTTTCAAGGGCAGGATAGAAGTATCTGTATAAACTCCATGGATAGATCTTTGCAGTGTATCATTCACACTTAATTTATTTCATAACATACGTGCTACCTTCTTTATTCAGTTGTTATGAAGTCTACTTATTAATTGATTCAGAAGACATCTGTTTTTGATACTGATTCATGTTCAAAAAATCTTTCAGTTGACCCCATATGTGGTGTGTCAAGTGGTGTTCATTCCTTCTCTGGGAGCAAACGTTTCCAGGAAAGTCCTGCCTACATGTCCATTGCTCAGACTCAGGATCTACTTCCATTATCATGTCTGCAATTATTAGATGTTGATGATAGCTGGAACTGGGAAGAATTTTTTTTTCCCTGTTATGTGGATATTTTGATTTCTAAGTGTTTCTGTATTTGGTAAGGACGAAATGGAGATCTACAAACTTTCCTCTAGATGCCTCCTCACTTCAAAGTTGCTCAGTAGTTTTAGTATTTCACTGTGTTGATTGCTAAGGTTCTGTTTTGTAGACTTTTTGCAATAAGATTTAATTTACTTCCTCGTATCAAACAGAAGTGAGAATTCATTTCATATTGGAATCTGAGTGATATTGCAACACAGCAGGAATACATAGTTATAAATGTTATTAGAAAACAAGCTGTATATTAGAATGAATTAATTTTTTAAATAACTTTTTTCTAAAACCAAAAACCAAACAACCTCTCTCCCCAAACAAACACACCAACACAAAACTCAACATAAATACCATCACCAAAAACCAAATTCAAATTCAGTTCCTTCTCAGAGTATTTCAGGATAGGAAGATGTTTACTGTGTTATACTATGTAGCTGCTCTGGATATTTTTTTCAGTATTTGTACTTCAGTTCTATGGTTTTCCACAAAGCTGCTTTTCTCCAGTAGACTCAGAATTTTTATGTTAATCTGTGCTCTTTCCCTAGTCACTTCACACTGTCACTGGGGTTCTGTACAGTTCAATGGAAATAATGCCTGTCTTGTTTAGCTTAAGCACAATATGCTTCTATAGTAGTTTTACCCAACTTTTTTTATGTGCAAAGCAGTTTGCATGATGTATTGAATTCTGTCTCATTCTAATGTAGAGTCATTATGTGTGTAGGAACAATTAATTGCATATCACTAAATTTCATTCAAATTTTGTGCAAGTTTGTTTAATAATGTGCATTTTTCTATCTGTTACAAATGTTGCTGCTGATACCTGCTATAAAATTAAGTTTATTAAAGTTTATCTAAAGTTAAGAGGTTCAACAAGTATTCATTCAATTTATACCTTATTTGAGCACTGAATATGAAAAGAACTGTTGCATTGAGATGACCTGTTCATTTTTTTTGCAATGTTTAGTTGCTGTTGTCTATCTAGAAAATCAGTTCTAATAATGCTTTAAGGTAACATTAATACTGATGTATTTTTAAAAATACAACTGACTTATTATAGTTTCTTAAGTAGCTGGGAGGGAATTAGATGGACTCTGCTTTACCTGCAGATGAGTTGACAAGTACGTCTGACAAAGTGCACGGCCTTACGGCAACTATAATATTAACTGCTTGTACAGGCATGCGAGCGAATTATGTTCCTAGAGAAAACATACCAGTAAAGCACTATTCCTGTATAAAATTCTCCCTTGAGTGGTTACTGCATACAACAGGATCACCTCTTATCTGCAGTTGGTACTAGACTGAGTCCATTCTCCATTCACATAGAGACATTCATCTGAAATTCCAGGGGAGTGGGAGTGTGTCAAACTAGGCAAATGGGGAAGGGTCAGTGTTTTACCTGAGAAATGTGATGATAGATTTGCTTTTAATTTTCTGCAAAGACTAATAAATGAATCTGCTACCTCTTTCTATGACTAATTCTGTTAGTTCTTTCTAACTGGCATTCTTTGGCAAGGAATAATATTTGGCTTAATTTCAAATATTTTAGGACTCCCACACTGATTATTAGAATGGAAGAACTGATGGACTCATGAGTTGATAGGCCTTTATTTCTTTCATGAAAAGCGTAGAGAGAGCCCCACTTTCATTTAATCAGTGAAAGAATTGTTTGACTGGAACACTAAGTCTAGTCTTTATTATTAAAAGGCATTTTTGAAGTGTTTTAGCAAGAAAAAAACTAATTCCAGTTAACACACTACTTCTTTTGTGAAACTCAGTTTTCTAGGAAGATATGGGAAAATAATATAACATTCCCATTTCATCTTGAAGATGAGTTCTTGCATTCGTACTTTGATCAAGAACAGTTATTTCAGTTGTTCTCTTGATACAGGTGTTATAATTTTTTTCTTCATACATGTTCCATTTGTTCAAACTATTTCGTGGCTTCAATATGCATGTTTGAGGTTTTTACATAGTAATCTCAGTGTTTAAACTCACAGTTTAATTGAACAATTTTGAGTAGCTTTTATCAGTTTCTGAAATATTTACTTTTTTTAAAGCAAAGGCTAAATATCTCTATATTTTCTCAAAAAAATAATAGCTGAAAAGTGAAATGTGTTTTTTTAATAATTCTAGTTTCAAAAAAAGTATGATATAGTACCACAGGGCTACTATACATTCTGTGTTTTCCCTATTAATGCCCAATTTTAGTTTATCTATACTAACAAAATGTGATTCATGATCTTTAAGATCTTATTTGTGTTTACTCGTTTTCTCACTAATCTTGTCAGTTTCTGTAACTGAATGAGGGTTGCTGACAGAGTGTTCTCTGAGGGGCTTTACTCCTTGGAATTCTCTCTAGGCTCTTGGTTAAAGTAGATATTTGAACAGTTTCGTTTACATAAGGAGCAAAAGTTAATAAATCAAATGTAAAATTCAGTGTCTGAATTATTGGATGGGGTGTTATGTAATCAGAATTTTAAAAGCAAAAGTTAAAACAAAATTGGCAAACTATTCCAGATGAATGTGAATTTGTAATTAACATTCTCCATGCTTACCAACAGTGGGCCACAGTTATATTTTCTTACTTAATAACAGTGTTATTTCTTATTAGTGTGTTCAGAGAGTAAAATACTGATTATTAAATTACTGAGTATTTCAGTAAGTCATCTTAAAGCAAGACTTCTTTTTCCAAAGTTTTTGCCTTTTGACCTTTTATCATAAAGCAGTAAAGTTAGGAAGATGATAGCATGCTTATGATAGCTTGTAGCTGTCATCCAGTGTGTCACCCCATACAAGATATTTTCAGAATCCAAAGGTAGAGATAAGACTAAAAGTAGCATGGGTAGGGGGCAAAGAAGTAAGATTAATGAATTATTAAAAACTTATTTTTAGGGTTGTAGCTTTTTAAAGGCTAGTTTAGTTCACTGTCATCTTGCTAAGTATCAAGAAAGGCTTATAGAATACAACATTGAATCAGGATTCCTCAGCCCCAGTCATGATGATGACTTTGCCTGGAAAATGCATATATACGATGAGAAGTCATCTTTTCAATTTAGGAAAATGAAATCTGCTGATCTGGCTCCGAATTTTTTGAATGATGTCTTTCCACACTATAATTTTGAAGACAGTTATTCTCTTCCTGTTTAAAATGAAAATATATAGCATATTTTCTCAGCAGGACAATCCCAGAAACTTCTCTGACATATGCTTTAACTTAACAAACTAAAGACAAAATGGTAGAGCAATGATTAAGCTATCTTATTGGGACTTTTTTGTTTTGTTTTTTGTTTTTTTTTTTTTTTAGGGGAAGCAGAAGGAAGTGTTTCATAAGGTTTATGTAAAACTTTAACCAAAATTAGTTGCTGAAAAATTAAGAACAATATTCTACTAGCAACTCTCACTCCAGCTGCTGTTTGTCTGTTTGTCTAGAGTTGTGTGAAAAGGTTTTATTCATCGAAAAGAACTGTGACTCTATAAAGCTATAGTACAACCAGCCTATAGGTTGGCTGTTTCGGAGTGGTGCTTGTTTGCCTAAGCTGTATTGTTCAGTGCCAGGTGGTCCAGGCTCAATTGCATATGCTTGGAAATGTCATGTGGACACAGGTTACCAAGATATTTGGTAACTACCAAGGTATTTAAGGTATTTTCTTAACATTATGAAATCTGCTTTCCAAATTTACATTATAAAATTAAGAACAAAATTGGGTTTATGTAGTAAGACTATGAATTAAGTGTATTATGGTCACCATAGATTTAAACGTATTTTCTTTCTGTATGTGATTTCTTTTGATTCAAAGGATAGAAAAAAGTGAAATCTCTGTTTGCGGAAAATAACTTATTTAAAATATCTTAATGTGCCGCGATGTGAAATAATACTTTAGAGTTCTAAAGCGAGGCAAAAATATGTAAGAAGGTACTTGCTGACATCTGAAACTGCAGAACCCCAGTCAGTTTGAAAGATTCAGAAAACTGGCCAGTGGTATTTCAGTTTATACTACCTCACAGTTCATACCAATGAATAAAGAATCAAGGTCAAACTAAAATAGTTTCCATAAAAAACAATGAAGATAAAGGCTAATGTTTCCTTTTTCTTTAAAACTTATTTTACTTTAATCAACCACTTCCTTCATCACTACTAAAAATAATTCAGAACTATGACATCAGAGCCATTCTCCTGCCAAATGACATGGCATAAAACTAATTTTCTGTTTTACTTTCTTGAAAACATAAGAAACAGAAGCAAAGCTAGTATTTCTGTTTTTTTCCATAAAGTGTGCCTTTTTGCATGTGCTCTGTATGCTCTTCCTAGTGAGTAGTTTAGCTCTCCTCCACATTAGAATGTTTTGAGTTTTTCAACACTCTATCTGTTGTCGTAGGTAGTGTTCGATGTTTCCTTATTCATTAGTGGGAAAGCATGTTCTTTTAGGTTTTTTTCATTGTTGTGAACTTTTATGATGGGTGAGATTATTCCAATTCTCCTTTGCTTTAACAATTAAGTGGACTTAAGCTCTTTTTTCCCCCCTTAAAAATGAACTAGCTTGAACTTCTAAAACTGCATTTATCCACTTTGTGTTTCCCTCTTTGCCCGAGGTTGCAAACTGTTAGAAACTGAGCTGCTGCAGCTAATATCACTTTTTCTAAGGAGTGTGTAAGTGAATGTCTGCAGTTGCACTTAATAATTACAGATTATTTTCATCCATCCTGGAGGAACACAGCTGGTCAGAATGGCACAAAGACAGGACTTTTAAAAGGAGTCACACCGAAAAATTTTGAGAAATGCTGTGTTCATTATTGTAAATATTCGCTTAGTAAGAACTAGGTAATAGTAGTATGAAGCAGTAGAACATCTGGCCTATAGGCTGGATATCTCGGAGGTGCTTTTTCACCCAAGCTCTGATGTTCAGTGCCAGGTGGTCTAGGCTCACCTGCATGTGTTTGGAAATGTCAGGTGAATGCAATAGGTCTAGCAGAAGAAGGGATGGGAATCAACACATTGCTTTTGTGCATTTGATTTAGAAACTGTAGAATGTTTGAGGAATCACTGGATAATGCTGCATATATGCAGAGAGGCCGTGTAGGGCATTTGCAGTTTGCCTAGTCACATGACAGGGTGGGAGCTGGACCATGACCCTCTGCTGTCACAGACCAACAGTTATAAAGCCTGTCTACGAGATTTCTCTAGAGCATCACCAAAATAATGTTTTTCTAGAAGAATCTTTTTTTTTCCCCAAAAGAAACTGGCATAATTAACTTTGTGTGAGCCTTTCCAATAGATACAGAAATTGGAATCCTGTGGTAGACCAACTTGAGTATCATCAGGTAGCCTTGTTACAGGAAAACTCACAAAGAACCTTAATGTGTCTTTGATACGTCTTATATTGCGGCAAAGTATGAGGACACATCTAAACAGAATTTATGAGTAGCAAGGTTTCTCAAATCTAATTTTAGTCATTGCTGTTTTCTCTCAAATACCTACATAGAACAGGAAATGGGATAAAGTAGTATGTGTGATAAAAATAGTAGAATTTCATAAACACAGAGCTTTAACGTCCCATGCAGATGTTCTTTGCTATGCAAAGCTTTATGCAGTTGATGGACCTTTGAAAGGTTATCTGTAAAATATATTCTTGTACATATGCATACCCTTACTTGCAAAAATGTGATTATTTTGAGCCAGCAAGGTCTGTTGCGAGTAAGTATACGGAGGCCATATCCATTTCTCATGAGCATAAGTAGAACAAGAGTTAAACCTTTTCTCAGTTATCACTTGCAGTCCTTACTTTTTATACCACTGAAGTCGCTCAGGTATGTCTGTTTCATTTTGACATTAACATTCTTATTGATGGCAATTTGTCAAAACAGAAGATTTTTTGGAATGGAACAGGGAGTTTATTTCTCAGACTGAAGCTGTTGTGTCCCCATGATTAAAGTCCATATACCCTCTTTTGTTATCCCTTTCATCAATGGATGTACTGGGTGAGTCTTTTGCTTTAAGGAGGGTCTTTCAAAAAATTAGATGCCCTTAAAAGTTACATGCAGTATGTCTTGTGATGCATTGGAGAGTGTTTCTGGTGGAAGGAGTGTTAGTACTATTCTAGTGATGAGTGTTTTGCTGTTTGGAGGAATTTGGTGATCTTTTGAGATGGTGTCCAATGTATAGGTTTGTGAGCTCATACCATGGAATCCAAGTGCGTGCTTAGGACAATACAAATAGTCTGACATCTGCAAGGTGGATATGACAGGCTTAATATCTGCTCCTGCCTGGAGCAGCATTTTACTGTGAAACACAGTTACAACAGAAACATACAAAACAACTTTCTTGTTCTGGCTAATAACGGCTTTGTACATCTCAAAAGCTCTCTTGAATACTACGTCAGGATCTGAAACCTACCTCGTGGGATAGGCAGCCTCAGCTGTTTAATAGATTTATTTGTTTATCTTTTTACTGGGTGGATGAAAAAGCTTTATTTTGGGCCTTACTGTTGTAGACTTACAAAAAGTGAAATTGCCTCTTATGAATTTTGGTGGTGTACTGACTCTGAAAAGTTGAAACTTGCAGTCATCTTTTCTCCTTTCTGAACAGTTTATCCTCTTCCAGTACTTGACTCCTTATTCAGCTTCAGTGCAGCCTCTGAACCTGCTGCCAAATTTCTACCTGCGAATGTGAAATAACAGTCAAAATGTTTATGCATCTCTCCTTATCAAGTTCTCATTAAACAACATTTCTTCAGATACCCAGGAGGCTCCAACTCCAATATTCTTTTTTTTTTTCAGAATAGTCAAAAGCAGTTGAATGCAGTATGTGAAAACAGCCTTACACACATATCTCAAAAAAGTTCTGAGATACTTTCTCTAAAAAATACAGTGCTAACACAGTCAGAAATTTATCTACACGTTTTCTGTTGGAAATCACACTTTGTTCCTGAAGTTATAAATTTCTGTAGATTGACTTTGATATGTATAGATAATGATGTTATGTAACTACTTCTAATTTTTCTCTATCATCATTCCATCTGTAGAAATTTCTTATATATTGTAAGAGCAAAAATTTTTACACTGTAACTTTTATGAAACCGGACAGGATGTTTCTTAATGTTATGTTAGGTTTTGGTTGGGTTTTCTCTAAGCCTGCTCCGGGGCAGAGTGCTTTTCTATTGGAATTTCAATTTTGTGTACTGAGCTAGAATTATATCAAAAAATATAATTTCTGATGTGACTCATTCTGGGAGAAGGTAGAATATGTTCTTTTCATTGTTTTAAACTAATGGAATATACTTCCGTTTTTTCTGCTAAATTGCTGAGTTGTTCTTTGTTTCTGCCAGTGTTTTACAAGAACTATGTTAAAAACTTTCAGCATTCTTCATATTTGTTAATGTGTTTTAAGAACTTGAAGGTAAAAAGTTTTGAAATGAAACTCATGTATTACATTCCTTTCTCAATATATTATATGAATATTCTCCTTTCTGTATAATCTGCTGTTTGGTTTACAAATGCTGAATTTCTCTTTTGAGTGTTACCCCAATGCATACAGTTGACTGTCAAAAGCTCATTTTCGTGTGACAGGTTATTCAGCAACTGCTGACTTTCCTTTTGGATTATGCAAATCACTGCTTAGAATCAGTAGATGGTAGTCCTTTTCCTTGTGTTTGAATGAGGTGAATGTGGTGCACAAGTCCTGTCTTTATCTTTCTAAGCTTTGCCTTTGAAAGTGACTTAATCTAGTTGACAAACAAGTGTACCATCATAGATTTAGCATCCTGTACAATGGAGTCATCATATGAGGATCCTGTTGGGACAGGACAAAGAAATAGTCCCTGCCTTGGGGACTGTAAAACTTAAATTAGAATACATGCATTCAAGTAGGAAGGGGCAATTCAAGAATCAGTGGACGTTTGACAATTTCTGAGTGTGTAGACAATACTGTTTTTACTGAGGATTCAGAGGTTGTCCATCTTGCTTGAGAACACTGAAAATTACTGTCTTGTTGTTGAGTGGAACTTGCTTCAATGCAATATTTCAGTATTGTGACTGAAAGTTATTCTGGAAGAGTAAAGATGATTCATTCATGCTATGTCTAATCTGAACTCTCTTGCTGAATAGATTCTACTATCTGAGGAAAAGTGCGTGTCATGTAAACAGCTTTTTACTCCCTACTTTGTAAGCTCTTGAACTACACCGATTATGTAAAGTATTATACAAAAATAACTTGTGTTTATCTGCTGACTGATATTTCTTTGTATGAATCTTGTTTATGGCATACTTAAATTATTATATGTTAAAGACTCTTCATTCTCAAAGATGAAACTAAAATAAAAATTCTATATTATCAGTATTTTAAGGATAAATATATTTGCAAGGAAATAGTAATTACTCTGAAATATTGTAGGCACAGAGACAAATACACCTAAATACTTCAAGGCAGGGAAATGTCCTAGTCATTCAGTCTCCCAAACTTCTTTCTGTCCTGAAGAGATAATGTGCATGCATGTAAAAGATTTTCTGGATGTCATTTTAGTCTCCCTGTACAAAACAGATTATTTAATGCTCAATAAATAGGGTTCTTTTTTGTCATCCTCCCATTTGACACCTAGATTCATGAATGGAAAGAATGAAAGGAAACAAAGACACTTTGGTTTCTGTTTATTTAAAATTCTCACTGATACAGGAACTTGACTGACAAGTCTATAGCTTCTATTTGCAATTAGTAAAGAATCAGACTGCCAAAAAATGGTATTGGTTAACAATAATGAGGAGTTTGGTGCTTTTTTTAAAAAAAAATCCTTTGTCATGGGCTAGTAAGTGGTCAGTACTTGCTGATGTTTTTTTCAGCTCTTCCCTGGAAAAATTCCTTGTTCTAAGAATTTCGTGTTAAAATCTTTCCTTTTCACCTCATTAATTGCATTATGTTGTAGACTTCAATGTATTTTGTTAGGTTCCATAATTTCAGTTAAAAATAGCTGAACTGAATTGGAAGAGTGCAAATGAAAGATTCTCAGTGTGTTAGTGGCTGTTTTGCTATTGATTTCAACATAATTGGGTTTCATTCTGCTACTTTTCATGGTTCAACCTGAACAAGATATAACTTCAAGTCCAGTTTCATAGTTAAACTCTGCATATGCTGCATAGTTGAACTGTATATAATAGAGCTGTAAAAATAGGAGGACATCCAGTTTGTTCTGGAAATTGACTTAGCCTTAATGCATCTCAGTATCAAAACTCGTGCTAATGGAACAATAGAATATTGATATTAATATTCTAAGAAAATACAATGCTGAAACACTCAATCACAGATTTATCTAAACATATTTTTAAGTAACAGAAGGTGATTTCTAACAGAAATTTTAGAGTCAGTGACAGTAATACCATAGTCAGTAAACAGCTTTGTATAAAACATTGATATTAACTGAGAGAGAACCTCGATTGCTTGATTAAAAACTTGAACTGTTTTTAATGAAACAGCATGAATCGAGATACAGTGTGTAAGAGTGAATATTTCAGGAAAAGTATATGTATTCCCATTAGTCAAATGAGGAACTTCTTGTCCTCCTTCTGCCTCTTATCTATTTGTGCACATTAATCAAGTATCTGAAATATGCATATGAGAAGTAACCATTTATACTGTAGTAGTTGTAGATTTAATTGTAAATTTGATGTATAGTAATTGGAACCATTTTTTTTTCATGAACTGTACTCATAATTTGTTCATTGCAGCTGTGGAAAATGGATTGGAAATAATACAATCTGAATAAGTGGCTTAACTATAGTTAGTGTTATCCTTTAATATTCACTATGCCTCATGGAAAACTTAGAAAGAAATGTTCTATTGAAAGACAATTATGCTTAAATATCATGGTTTTCTAAAGACATTTGCATGAAAGCAAATGCATGAAGAACTCATTTTTCTGTTCCATACTCCTATCTGCACTAATAATTCTCCTGTGTGACATCATAATCATCTGTCATATGATATGATACCACAGTTCAGTGTGACCAGAATTTTCTGACTTTGACACACAAATAAGTAACATGGCTTGAAAACCAGGCATAGCCATTATTTTGCTTCTGAAAATTGGATAGTTCTGACTTAGGAATCATTAAGAAATAAAAGAGGTTAATAGATATACTGAATTTATATAAATCTAAAAACTTTGCTAATGTAGTCTGTTTTTAAAAATAATCAAACTGAAATAATAACTTTTGTATGATTTTTCTATTTTTCAAAAATTACTTACTTTTTTTTTTCATAATGGCAACCTTAGTTTTAGGAAATGATACCTTATGACAGATTGATTCAGTGGGTTGTATGGTCCAGAACTTGTGAAAATATAGGCAGCTTACAAACCATGTTCACTTCTCCTTTGCACTGTTCTTTTTCATTGCACTTCAAAGTGATGGGCCTGAAGGCAGAGTTTTCTTGCAAACTTTGGTTTCCCTTAAAGTAACCGTAGGATAACTGCTACTCCGCTATACTGGGAAAATACGTAACCCTACTATCTGTTTCTTTGAAGAGTGGAAACTGCAGACTCTGAGCTCACAGAAAATGCTGTCTAGAATCAATTGAATGCAAATTAAATGTCTGATCTTCAGCTTTTGGCATATTATTCCTGCCTATGCTTCTATTTTATCAAGTTGCACTTCCCATTTTTTAAGATTAGTAGAGCTTGAGAGTCATGGTTTATGGAATTGTCATCTTGATAAATAGTAGAGATTAATGCTTTCATCCAAATTATGCATTCTTTTTAGGATGATAACGTTACATAATAATAGGGGCAGATTTCCAAAGTCTTGATCAACAAAGTGATCACAGAAAGACTTCTTAAATAATTCATTTCCATCTATCAAGGCTGACATGAGGCAGTGTTTCCAAGCAGCCTCCTTTTGACAGGATAGTCCAATAGTACAGTTCGTATTCATTGCTCTGCTACTGGCACAGGAACATTTGTGGGCATGTATCCAGGTCCCCAGGAAACTTGGAACTATTCCCTGTTAAAGAACTGTAACTGTAGCTAACAAACCAGCTGCTGTACTGAGCTAAGGAAGTCTTTGTAGCTGTGTGGAAGGAACTTAAGTTATTTGCATAACATCCAGCAGCCTTAGTGGGAAGGGTTGGCAGGAGCACAACAGCAGGGTAGGCATCCAGCTTTTCTTTTTTTGACCATATCTGTCAGTGGTTCGATTCTTAAATGCTAGGATAAGATGAAAAAGAGAAAGTGAAGAACTTGACCAAAAGGATTGTACAGGTCTGAAGAGAAGTGTACTCATGATCATATTGACAGCATTCTTTTTGGAAGTAATAGTTTATTAAATTTAGCAAACGAAATCAGTTCGTAACAAATAGTACCAACATCTATAGGGAAATGTTTGTGAGTTGCTAAATTCTTACTATGGAGAGAGAAAAATCTTAAGGAACAGCAAATACAGGTGAATATATTGCTGTCCTTCAGCATAGGTCAGCTGTCAACCAAAACATACTGTTTTACTGAGCTAAAGGAATTTACAGGAATGGTCATTTATATTAAAAACAGGCAGATCTTGTCAATTAGGCCAACTTCAGATTAAAAAATTATTTACTAGTATACATCAAATATTCTGCTTCAAATATTAATATATCCAATAAAATGTTAATCTACCATTCAAAAACAGGTGGTTTTTGGTCTTTTGTCACACCAGCTTTACACTGTAAAGAAGAGTAATTCTCTCTTTAAATACTACCTTTTGCAATATACCTTTGTTTTAAAATACTCAGGCTGTACTTCCTCAAGTATTTAAGCTAACACCACCACCAAAAGAAAAAAAAAAAAAGTCTTGCTTTCCTGTGGCCTTCAGGCTCTCTCCTGCCTTCCACAAATACAGATATTTGTGAGGCCAAACAGTAAATCACACTGTGGATTTGGGTTGAAAATAAATTGGGTGGTAGTGTGCCTTTGTTGCTCTTTCCTTCTGCCTCCCACTACCCCATTCTAAATTTAAATTCAACCTAGATTATGTACTTTTGCGCAAATGCTTCTGGCAGAAAAAGAGTTAACACAAGGGAAGAAAAGAACGGAATTTTTGCAGGATAGCCATTTCTGACCTTATACCTATTTTCCCATTTTGTAAGAGATTATTTTTGATTTAAAAAAAATGCATATACTAATGACTTCTCTGAATAGTTTTTGTGTAGGGAAAGGGGAGAAGGCCAGAACATGTAAAACACTGTAATTTCAAAGAAAATTGAATTAACCTTCAATAGGAAGTTAAATATCTTTCCTGATATGTGAAATTGGCCTTTCTGTGTTCTTCCTGTTTCATATTCTTGCAGAAACGGCAAAGATGATTCTGGAATAGTTTAGTTTTCCTTCGGTGTTTTTATTTGGCAAAGATTCCTCATGCTTCTATGATTGTAT
Source organism: Tauraco erythrolophus (assembly GCF_009769465.1). Lineage (NCBI taxonomy): Eukaryota > Metazoa > Chordata > Aves > Musophagiformes > Musophagidae > Tauraco > Tauraco erythrolophus. Next base: position 86,493,497 of record NC_141466.1, on the reverse strand, counting down.
AAAGAACACTCTAAGAGATGATAAAAATGCTGTCTGCTGTTTGTGCTAATGTATATTCCACAAAAGTTTTCTTATATTTCAAGTTTGTGACATTACTTGTGCCTCTAAAAAAAATTAAGTATATTGACATCTGAGCGCAACCTTACGGAGAAGGACTTGGGGATACTGGTGGATAAAAAACTGAGTACGAGCTCACAATATGCACTTGCAGCCCAGAAAGCCAACCATATCCTGGTCTACATCCAAAGCATGACCAGCAGGTCAAGGGAGGTGTTTCTGCCCCTCTACTCTGCTCTGGTGAAACTCCACCTGGAATACTGCATTCAGCTCTGGGGTCCCCAACATAAGAAGGAGCGAGTCCAGAGGAGGGCCACAAAGATGATCCGAGGCTGGAGAGCACCTCTGCTATGAAGACAGGCTTGAGAGTTGGGGCTGTTCAGTCTGGAGAAGAGAAGACTCTGAGGAGATCTTATTGTAGCCTTCCAGTACCTAAAGGGGGCCTACAGGAAGGCTGGAGAGGGACTTTTTACAAGGGCGTGTAGTGATAGGACAAGGGGCAATGGCTTTAAACTGAAAGAGGGCAGATTTGGATTAGATCTAAGGAAGAAATTCTCCACTGAAGGTGGTGAGGCACTGGAGCAAGTTGCCCAGAGAATTTGTGACTGCCCCATCCCTGGAGGTGTTGAAGGACAGGTTGGATGAGGCTTTGAGCAACCTGATATAATGGAGGGTGTCCCTGCCCATGGCAGGGGGGTTGGAACTAGATGATCTTTGAGGTCCCTTCCAACGCAACCCATTCTATGATTCTTCTGCCAAAATCAGTTAATAAACACAAGGTTACTGTATGAAACATAGCTTTGCATTGATTTCTGACAAGCAGAAAAAAATAATCTGTCAAGCTTTAATATATATTATCCCTTTGCCCCCCTACTTCACTTTTTTGTTTGTTTTTGAGAATTTTTATGGCATTAAATGTAGGGGGGGGAAAAAACACTTGTCTTCTGAGCTCCTCTTACCACCTTGTATCTTCACTGAAATAAGGGGAGAATCCATATTCCAGGCTAATTTGACCTGACCTTTTTTTTTTAAACTCTGGTAAATGCATATTGTGCTTATTTGTAGCATCTTAAAACATGATTCTGTTGGCGTTTTTGTTCAAAAAACAAAAGTTGAAAAGGAAGTACATAACATGTTGTGTAGTCTCCTATTTTAGTCTAGTATTATGCAATGGGTTAAGGGATGGGCTCTGCCTGCAAATGAATCTTCACAGCATGAGTCATGGTCATTCTTAAGACCATTAAAGCCTTTGAAAAATATTTTTATATCCAAACAATTCCAATTTTGTAAACATATTAACATTTATCAATAGGGCTACTGTTTCTTCTTATTTGTGAAGGACAGCAAATGTGTTCTTTAGCACAGTAGCTGAGTTAACAGTCTAGGTTTCCGACCAGAGGAATACAATGTAACAGAAACAAGTATAACTGTTTTACACAGCTAAATATTAGTTCACATGCCAAATTACAGAATGTAAGTACATCTCCCTTTGGGGATAGAGAGGGGAAAAAAAAAAAAAAAGAAGTTAGACATTTGTTCACTGAATTAATCATAGCGGCGAGAGTGCTTACTTTTAAAGTGTTCTTTCAATGAGACAAAACACTTTTCTTTCTCTAAGGTCCTCTCTGTTTGATATATTTTGCTTACATTTTCTGCCAGTTTTGCCCCAGTTACTCCTATGCGTATTAGCCAGTTTCAAGCAAACTTGGAAAAGGTACCTTAGAGTTGACTGTGTTCTTTAATGTTATGTAAAGAACCCCAGTGATTAGACATAGAATAGGCATCTAAGTTGCTGTTAGCATTGAAGGAAATGCACAGAGTATTGCATGTAGCTATTCTGCTTGGCAGAACCTGGTCTGCTCTTCAGTATACATGTACTGGTTAGCCCATGAGAGATATGCAGGTTCAAACTGCTGGCATTGTGTGGGCATCACAGAGGAAACTGAGATTATTGCATTTGCTGGGTTTTAAGGAGGCACAGGATAGAAAACCATGCAAAGCAAGTGTTGTTAGTTCCAATTTCATGAGATGTTATGTATATACAAGCAACATTGAAAGCTTACTGTTATTGACTATAAACATTTTAATACACTTTCTCTGTTTTTTTTTTTATGAACAGATAGAAGAAATTTGTCTGGATTAATACTGAACTGAATGCATCTGAACTGAAGGAAATGTTTTAAGATTGTTCTCCTGACAGAAGTTGTACGAAAATGGTACACTGAGGTTTCTGCTTGCACCTCTGGGAAGACTGCAGCTGTATTTTTATATTTCTGTTTATTGGCCCGTAAAAGGCAATGTAATAACAAAAGCACCGGTAAATTTATGCAATAGTAGTGGTTCCCCTCCCACTGAGTGGACATGAGTGATCAAAGGTCTTTGCAAGAAGATAAGCACAAGATTAGCAGAACTTCCTCCAAGTTCAGAGAGTCTTCAAGAAGCATGCAATCTGACGATTATTTTGCTAGAAAACTTAAAGCTTTGAATGGTAGCATGGGTCCTCCTGTTTCTTCAAATGCATCTACCAAAACTGAAAATAATCAAACAAATGGTACACCAGCTGTGCCTAAAATGGGTGTTCGAGCAAGGGTATCTGAATGGCCTCCTAAAAAGGATTGCTCCAAAGAGCTCAGTAAAGCTGCTTGGGAAAACAGACCTCCAACCAGTTTTGAAAGTGTTGGCTCAGTACTTCCAAATGGACAAAATGACCAAAGTGAAGGACAGCAAGAAGAGCTAGAATTGGAGTTTACGGAGGGAAAATATTCGATTGGAGATCTTTTTGTTCATTCCCCTCAAAGGGGACTTCATCCCATACGGCAAAGAAGCAACAGTGATGTGACAATAAGTGATATTGATGCTGAAGACGTGTTAGACCAGAATGCCGTTAACCCAAATACAGGAGCAGCTCTTCACAGAGAATATGGCAGTACCTCTTCAATTGATAGACAAGGCTTGTCTGGAGAAAACTTTTTTGCGATGCTAAGAGGATACCGAGTGGAAAATTTTGAAAATAAAACCCTTGCTCCGTTTGGATTTTCTGAGTTTTTCCACTGTGATCCTACAGTTTCTCCAAGTCTTCATGCTGCTGCGCAGATTTCCAGGGGAGAATTTGTCAGGATTTCTGGCTTGGATTATATGGATAGTGCCCTACTTATGGGTCGAGACAGGGAGAAATCTTTCAAGAGGAGACTAAAATCAGAAGCAGTAGAAACATCTCTATTTAGAAAATTGCGGACAGTTAAAAGTGAGCACGAAACTTTTAAGTTTTCGTCTGATCTGGATGATAGACTTGACAGAAATGTTCGTTCTTGGAACTGTCAGAAATGTTTTGCACATTATGATGTTCAGAGCGTTTTGTTTAACATAAATGAGGCAATGGCTACCAGAGTAAATGTAGGAAAAAGGAAAAATATAACCACTGGGGCTTCAGCTGCGTCACAAACTCAGATGCCAGCAGGCCAAACGGGAAACTGTGAATCTCCTTTGGGAAGCAAAGAGGACCTCAATTCAAAAGAGAATTTAGATGCTGATGAGGGTGATGGGAAAAGCAATGATTTAGTATTGAGTTGCCCTTACTTCAGGAATGAAACTGGTGGGGAAGGAGATAGACGGATTGCACTTTCTAGGGCAAATTCAGCATCTTTTTCATCAGGTGAAAGTTGTTCTTTTGAGTCCTCTCTGAGTTCCCATTGCACAAATGCTGGTGTTTCAGTACTGGAAGTACCAAGAGAAAACCAGTCCATTCACAGAGAGAAAGTGAAGCGTTACATCATAGAACACATTGATCTTGGAGCCTATTATTACCGCAAGTTCTTCTACGGAAAAGGTAAATTTTTCTAATGCAACTATAATGAGAGATTCATGCATTAGATTTAAGTTGCTTAGTAAGGATTATTTTGTTTTCCCTCTTCTTTATAAAGAGATCTAAGTATTACAGGTGACTCTGAAACTTTTTACTAAAATTAAGCCTGTTATTCTTGCTCTCTGAGGGATATTCAACAACCTGTGGGTTATATATAAAGTTATGCAATACTTGTGTAAGTTCACTAAGTGTGGGGGTTGTTTAGTCTGTAAACTAACTTATCTGAACCAAACTTTCTTGGTGGGCAGGAGGAAAAGACTACATTGTATCCAGTAAATGCATTGGAAATACTGATACCAAGAGTGGAAATCATTATTTCCTAAAAGGTGCCTCCAAAAGAGAAGGTTTTATTATTGAGGCTTCTGAAGGTGCCTCCAAAAGAAAAGGTTTTATTGTTGAGGCTTCTGACTTCCTTCCTCTAGATTCTGCTGTCTTCAGATGTCTCTTGGGGTCTTTGATATTGTATGTGCATATGCATACTCCTTAAACAGAGAGCTTCTGATGATATTTAGTTTTTCAGCGTGAAGGAGGTTGTTTTATGCCTTTCTTCTAGTGTTTTACCCTATTCTTTTAGGATATATTCACACTGCAAAGTGCCAGGGTACTCCTCTCCACAGAGTAATTATCTTGGCTTGAATCATTGTTCAGAGAAACTGTTTCTGCTTTGTCATCTACTTTGGCTGTCTATATTTAATACTGCATTGTGCAATGTGTGTGAAATCTCTGTTTTTGTGGGGAGAGCCCCCAAATATCTATCTCTGTCCTTTCTATGTTATGAATTACAGCTCAGTCTTTTTGCTGTTATTAATAGAAAAGAAAAAAAAAAAAACCTGCTTCTGTCCTTAAACGACTGTTTGTTACTGCCCGAGTCTTCCTGAAATCATTTCCTCTGCTTTCTAACTATATTTGAACAGCAAGAAATAAGCACTGTACTGTACTTCTTTCTCCTGTAACTCTTTTCAAGGAACTCGAAAGAGGATGTAGTACAGCGCTTGTTTTCACAATATGGTAGACACCTAGAACATATTGGCTGTAAAAACACTGCATATAAAAGGCAAGGAAGAAAAGAATCTGATCTGTCATGGAAGAGGAAGAAAAAGACCTAGAGCTAAGCAAGCAATGGGCAGTAAATTCAGAGGTTCAAAATGGCTTTTAAGCTGGGCAGGTTGTAAAGGGTCAAAAAGTGTTGAGGGAGTCAGAGTGGAAGAGAATGAAAGGAAACTTGTAGCAAAAAGGTAGCATATATTTTGAGGGACAGAGAAGAAATGATTGGCATAGATGGAAATTAAATTAAAATTGTCAATGGACAAAGATGGTGGCAGGATAGGAAAAAAAAAAAGACAAGGATTAAGCCAAATGAAAGAGGACTTGCTTGTGAAATGCTGTTATCATGGATGAGTTACAGGATCTGAAGGGATGAACATCTTTCCTGAAGAAAAATCTTTGATCAGAGAGATTAAAAAAAGAAAAAACAAAGAGTACTCAAACATTTTAAATAACATACCATAAGCAAACCTAATGACCTTTCTGGAAAGTTGATGCCAATGTAATTAGTTTTGATTAACTTCTGTTCTGGTATTATGTATATATGATCTCTTGACTAAAAGTAAGGTATGTTTATATTAATGTAGTATTAAAAAGTTGAGAAATAGTATCTGAGAGTTTTATCCCACATAGTATAATACTAGGAAACTTGAATTGTTATTGTCCTTGTTACTAATTGTTCTACATGTAGAGTTCTTCAAAAGTAAATATGATGTGATGCATTTCATATCCAGTAATAAATTGTTACCCTCTCACCTCCACAATGATATATAAGCCATACCCTGTTCCACATTATCTTTCTATAGAGCTATAACAGAAGCTACATGAGAGAAATCTGTATTGAATGGCTCTTACAAGACAGATAGTGAGTCAGGGCAAACATGTTGATGGAACCGAAAACTTTATTTTCTATACCTATTATCTCAAGGAATCAAGCATGTAAGGAATCTCCAGATTACTTCCAGCTGAACACAGTTCTCGCCTAAGCAAAGTTTATTGTCCATAGAGGAAATAAAACAGGCATTTTGCCTTGGGCATCAAAATGTCTTGCTGCTGTGCTTCTCTCTCATATAAGAAAAGGTGACATTTATATGCGTACTGAGTCTTACTTGATGCTCTTCCATGACAGTGAGGTCTCCTAGCTGATTGTTCATTGAATTGTAGATTTAATAGCACAGTTGAATTTAGCAAAATAATTGTGGAAGGATGAAATAAAAATTTAGCAAACAATAGTCACTTGTATATAGAGACGTATTTAATGCCACCAATTTTCTTTGTCTTTGACAAGATATCGATGAAAAAGAAATAACTTTCTGAATATTTGATTTAGTTCACAGTTTTATAATTGGCACTTGTCAGCATACAAGTTTTATTTCTGTTTTAAGATGCATGAAAGAAACACCCTGGCATGTGTAGCACTAATTATTCCATTCCCTTTCAAGAAATGAGAGTTGGAATTCAGTGTCTTCTGAAATGAGCTGTAGTTTTATATTGCATATTTATAAGCTTTGTAACTATTGTTAAAATCAAATCCAACATGACTGATGTAAAATATGTTAATGTTTATGGAAAATATATTCTCAGTTTTCACTTAAGGTTTACAAAAGCTGAAATATTTCATTTTATATCCTGATTTTGATTTATTAATGGTGTCCTTTAATGAACTATATTTTTGAGTGATAAAAAAGAGTGAGAAGGGAAAAAAATTATGTTGATTTTAAAAAAGGATAATTGAAATATGCTTTTTTTATCCTTGATTTGTCCTTTTCCCCTTTTGCAATTATCCTCATAATACCTTGAGGCTTGACTATTACTACTATGCTTTTTATTTGAGGGATGCTTGCAACCATTTCTTAGTATGTTATTGTATCTGACTACTGATATGAAACTTAAAAAGTGTTCTAGAAGAAATGTACAGACTTAGCAAGCTTTTGGTATTAACGCAGTTTGTGTAAGTAAGACTTTTGTATTAGAAGAAATGTTAACAATTATTCTTCAAAATGAAAAAGTAAAAAATGAGTAATATTTTACCATCTCTCTTTAAACAACTAGAAAACAGCACTTATTTTCTTCTCTTGGCTCCAGTTGATCCTTTTAAATCAACATAAATACATTTAAATGAGCTTAATGAGTTTGTACTTTATGAGATTTTTTTAAAAAAGCACCTTGAATTAAAAATGTTTTCCCCAAATCCCAGAATATCAGTAGCCATGCTATTCTTTAATTTACTTCAGCCTCTTTAATTCCCATTCTTGAAACCGTTTTATCTATTTTATTTTAAATGTACATAAGTAATGTCTTTGGTGTTGTGTCTTTCATATTGTACAAGAAATAAGCAGATATCTGCCAAGCTTGCATTTTTCTGCTCAGTAATACTGCAGCCCAGAAATCTAGTAACTGTGTAATAGCTTTTTCTAGATTGACATCAAAATGGAAGGCTATAGAAACCCTAACTGAGAATTTTACCATTTGTCAAAGCCTGAATATGCAGCTGTGAGGAGTTTTTATGTTGCTGAAAGTGTTTGGCCTCTGAATCTCCCTCACTTTCCTGGTCTGTAAAATCCTGTTCCATTTGATAAATTTGCTCATTAAGGCTCAAAGTTTTAATTTAACACGGGGAAATCCATGAGATATAATTTATCCATGCAGGTAGAGTGCTCAGGCTGGGGGAAGGAATGTAGTTGGTAAGCATGAACGAATAATTCATTGTCTGTGCTCCTTTGATCCCAGGTGCTCCTTCCAAAAAAACGGATGCTAGTTGTAATGCCCTGTTGCTCATTTTCTCTCCACTGGGAGATAGACTGTAACCACCAACATACTTTATAGATAAATTTTTGAAAGGCTACTGGAAACTTAATTTAAACTTGATTTGACAAATAAGACTGTCATTTATGTAGAGATAACTTTATGTTTTTATATCTGTTCTGAGAGTATGGATGACTTCTCAGTGACAGACATTTTGCAAAAACTTCCTTACGCATCTCTATAAATACATTATAAAAAGAAAAAAGTATCAAATTAGCTCAAAAATACTAGTGAAGTGTTTTTCAATCCAGACAATTTTAAAAGGAGAAATTATTCTATTACTTCATTGTTAATTAAAATATAGAATTGTAGCATAGATTGGATTGGAAGATATTTCTGGAGGTCATCCAGTCTAATTCCCTGTTTAAAGCTGCCTTTAAAGGTAGGTTCTGAATAGGTTGCTCAGAACCTATTCCGCTTTAGCTGTCCTTTTAGCTTTTGACCATCTGTAAGTATGGAGATTTCACAAACTCTCCTGGCAACCTGTTCCTGTGTTTGATTCCTCTGAATGAGGGGCTGCATCTTGTGATGGTTGCATCTAGTCCCTTGTGTCTGTACCTTGGAGAAGAGGCTGGCTCTCCCTTCTCTATAACCCCCTATCAGCTAGCAGGATCCAGCAATTGTTTCCCCCCTGAACCTGCTCTTCTCCAGGCTGCACAAGCACATCTCCTTCAGCCTCTCCTCATCCGTTATATGTTCCAACTGCCTGATTGTCGTGGCCTTATCCCACTCTGTCCAGAACAGGACACTGTTCCTTATGTGGCCTCAAAAGTGCCAAACAAAGGAAAAATGTCTTCTCCTGACCTGCTGGTCTGTTCTTGCTAGTGCAACCTACAGTGTGGTTAGCCTTCCCCTCTGCGGAGGGTTCTGCTGGCTGCTGTGTAGCCTGTTGCTCACCAGGGTCCCCAGTCCTTTTCCACAGAGCTGCTCCTGAGGCAGTTGGCTCCCAGCCTGTGCTGTTGGATGAGCTTGCTCTGTTCTAGATACAGGTCTGTGTTGGTCTTCAGATTGTCAACTGGACAGTTCGTTTTAACATGTCGGGTTGAATTCTTCAGAAGTTTAGGAGTTGCTTCAGATGCAGCTCAGCTGTCCCATCTGGGCAGCAGCTGCCTTCAGGTGGAGAGTGGGAAGTGAAGCACGGACACCCTACAGCTATGGGACTCTACCTGAATGAGTTAACCTCCTTTGCTCGCTTTTATAAAATATTGCAAGGTTTATGCATTTCAGTATCTGCCCTATGCACACATTATTTATTTGTTAAAAGTCTGCTGGTTCTTCCCCTTCATCTGTTGCACGCAACTACATCTCTAACTTCCAATACTTGAGCTGTTCTCCTTCAGCTTGTTCATGTACATGAATTTGTTGAAGATGCATTTCATTCCATCATTTAGGTAACTTAAAAAATATTAAACAGTAACAGCTCCTCTATCAAATTTCAATAAACCTTTTAGTAACTGGTTACTAATTAGAATTGGTATTACTGATCATAGTCCTTTTATGCCAGCTGTCCAGCCAGTTTATCTCCACCTTGTAATTTGCATGTCCAAACCACATCTTTTTGGTTTAGCTACACAGATAGTATGGGAGACTGTGTACAAAGCATTGCTGAAGTACAAGTAGGTGACGTTCATTGCTCGCTCCTCATCCATTAAGCCAGTCATCTCATTGTAGAAAGCAACTGGGTTGGTCATCGATGATTTGCATTTGGTAAATCAATGCTGGCTGTTTCCAAGCATCTTTTTGTTCTTCATGCGCCTGGAAATGTCTACCATGAGAATTTGTTCCTTAATCTCCCTGGGAACTAAGGTTTATGGAGACTTGCCTATAGCTTCCCAGATCTTCTTTCTTGCCCTTTTTAAAGGTGAGTGTTACCACTCGCTATGACCTTTGATAGGTGATAGAGTGGCCTTGCAGTGACATTGGCTAGTTCTCTCAACATATATCCTGTTTGGTCCCACGGACTTGAGCGTGTCTAGTCTGCTTAAATAGGCTCTAACTTGATCTTCCTCCTCTGTTGGTAGTGCTTTACTCTCTCAGAGTGGGCCGATTGGCTCAAGGATGAATTTAACTATTCATCAAAGACTGAAGAGTTACGAGCCTCAGTTTTCACTTGTTAAAACTAGGTTGCTGCTTTAAATAAGAATTTGAATAAACTGAAGGAAATCAAAGAGGCTACATAGCACCTTATTTGTTTGAAGACTTAGCTTTTGTTGAAGACTTTATATAGATATAGTTTCTCCAAAGTAGTTTCTTACGGCATCAGCAAAATGATTAATTTCATAGTAACAAGAAATACAAAAAATTATTTTTTCATAGTAGTAGCAGTAATTTGAGATATGTGATATGAGTGACCATTCTACTCATCAAAATTAGCATTTTGTGATTTATGTACTTATTGTGCAGCTCAGAAGAGCACAAGCAATATTATTTACAGATCTCATAGCTCAATTAAAAATAATAATTTTTTCTTGCCACAGAAATTTTTAATGCAATTTGATGAGCATTTTCTAGGAGACTCATACTTTATTATTCTCTTCTTTCTTCATTCACTCTTATTCAAAAGAGCATCAGAACTACTTTGGAATAGATGAAAATCTTGGACCTGTAGCAGTCAGCATACGGAGGGAGAAGGTTGAAGATGCGAAGGAGAAAGAAGGATCTCAGTTTAACTATCGTATAGTTTTCAGGACAAGTGAGGTAATGGTCTTTCAGTAATTCTGCAAAGGAATTAAAAAATTATCTTAGAGCTTAGGATACTAGTTGTTTGTCTGTGGATATGTTGCTAACTTTGAAAGTAAATCAGTTAGTGGGAAAGCAATGTTTCTTGTGTTGCTAGTAAATATAGTTGATCCTGGAACAAAGTTTTCCTCTTCTGTACTGCATAAAATTTTTCTCTTTTTGAGCCTGCACCTTAAAGGAGGTAAGTTGGCTGAAGTGAACTGTAAGGGGCAAACAAGGGACCAGATAATAAGAACAAAGCTGAAGATAAGTTTGGATCAAGCTACTTGATGTTAAATTTCTAGTGATAGAAAGAAAAGATTAAGAAATGTAGGGAAAAAGAGAGGGGAAAAATATGAAAGCTAGTACTATGGCTTATTTGTATTTTTGTGGTTTGTTTCAAAATACTTTCTTAGAAGCTTTTTTGTGAGATGTTTTTATATACTTATATATACATGATTTGTGGAAGGAATATTAATATGATGATAAAAACAATTGTCTTATTTGGAAGAATAGCTCACGTGATCGTTGTGAAGGACATGTCTCAACTGCTATTTCAAGCAAATTAGTATCTTGCAAAACTAATTTCTTCTTTATCACAGCAACTAGCTTTGATTTGTATGAAAACACACAATGTTATCATTGTAGCAAGCAACTATAAATTTTGATAATCCTTAGGACTATTGCTTTTTGTTGTGATTAGGACGTAGAGGAGCGTTAGCTAGACCTCTTGATATCTCTGGGCTCATGTGATTTTTACAAACAGATATAGAAACAGAAAAGTGTAAGAATTTTTTTAGCCTAGGTATTTCTTTTATTACCAAAAAAGGAGTGAGTCTGTATGTATATGTGGAGAGGTGATTCAGCTGACTCACTTCTAAGAAATGGCTCTTTTTGCCAAATCCAAGGAAGATAAAGCAGCATGGTTTGAAAAATAGGTGGATGGGTGTAATGAAGGTGCCATTAGCTGTGGCTTACCTCGCCTGTCCAACCTCACATTCAACTACTGTCTGCTAGGGTAGCACGGCATTAAAATTAACAATTTTTAGTTTTCCTGGTGTTTTAAATACTTGTTTCCAAAAAAATAGTAATAGTCTTATGAATTAGAATAAGTTAATAAGATCATCAGTGAATTTCTTGAAACAAAAAAAATGTATTTGTCACTGAGACAGTAAGTGTCCTTTTTAAAAGTTATTTAGTAATCTTTTTATCATTTAAAAAAATCAAAAATAGTGATCTTTTTCTTCCCATTCTTTCTTCCAGGCTTTTGCTAAACTCTGAAGTTTATATCTTTAAAAGTCATTGTAGTATTAGAAGTAAAAATGTTTTGTGTATTTTACCTTTACTGCAGCTTACTACACTTAGAGGAGCAATTTTAGAAGATGCTATACCATCCACTGCTCGGCACGGCACGGCAAGAGGTCTGCCTCTCAAAGAGGTACTAGAGTATGTAATACCAGAGCTGAGCATTCAGTGCCTGAGGCAAGCTTCCAACTCACCCAAAGTACCTGAACAGCTGCTTAAACTGGATGAACAAGGGGTATGTAGCACATGACAGTTTATTAAAAAAAAATCTGAAGTATTTTGCAGGCAATGTTAATAAACATGGATCTGTAATGCAAAACATTGACTTTTTTTGGTTTTGAAGATACTTGTGTATTTTTGTTGACAGAATGAGGTTTACTTTTCTAAGCAAATTATTTGTAAAATATGTTGCAGCTTAGCGAAAAAGAATTATTGGTCTATGGAGATTCTCTTTAGATAAGTGAGTGAGAGAAAGATTGTAATTAAACTTTTAATGTCAGTAAAAAGTGATTTGCACAATCTGTGTTTGCACTTTAATGTGTACAAATGCTGAATGCAAATGAAAATACATTTAACATTTTATTAATACTGTGTATCGGTAAAGAGGCAAAAGGATATAACGTATTAAGTCTCTACATGTAAAATTTTGAATTGTTTTTTACAATAACGTTTTCTGATTAAATTGCAGTAGTCTTGCTAGAATAGAATGCTTTTGGTTTCAAACAACTGAAATTGTGATTGAGACTAAGAATTAACTGCATGGCAATGAAATATTCATACGGCTTAAATTTGGAGAGAAAATGGTGAGGCTTATTTGACTCAGCAAAGTGAATCTGCTTCATTCAAAGCTAGTGATGAAATTTATAGCTTCTGCCTATTTTGTCAAGGATAGACTTGTTAAGGCTTTTAAATCAATTTTTAAAATCATATTTAAAAAAAATATTTATTTAAAGTGAAGATTGTGCTTTCAAGGCAAAAGTCAGTATCTGTCTGTTGAAATTGAATCAGCCAATAGATCCAGTTGATTATGATGCTAGTATAATTAATTTTTAATGCTCATTCAGTTTTGAAGGTAGTGATTGTGTCTAACATTAGTGATATCTACCAGAATTCTTCTGTCTTCTCTTGTGGCTGTAACAATTGCTAAAACCAAGTAATTGTAGACAGAGGAAGAGAATTGCTTTTTTGAGTGGATTGTTAAGCTGGTGTTGTATGTATATTTTACTACTTTTGTTCACTGTAGTCTTTGAGGAAAAACTCAAAGAACTCAAACTCAAAATTAATTGAATATTAGTTTTGCCAAATGTCCTTATTTTTTCCTGTGTTCATCAGTTCTTCTGAAAAAACAATAAAGAGAAGTCAGAAGCACTCAGCTCTGAATCTAAGAGTTCCTGATGTACTGTTGCTATCTGTCTTTCCTATTTGAGCTCCAGAGTGACTTTAAGTTGATTCAATAAATAATATTCGCTGCTCAGAGGGGTAGTATGTTCTAGGCATTTATTTATTTGGCCTGAATATTTCTTAAACTCACTGTAAGTATTTCCCAGAAATTGGAAATGGAGATTGTCCATTGAACTAACCAAATTAGTTCTTTAATCATCAACTCCTAATTTTGAGAGAGAGCAGTACATAGCTCTTCTTTTTATTTTGGGTGATCAATTCTGAAAATTCAAGCCTGTTGTGAAATGGACTGTCACCTGGCAAAATGCAATATTAATGTAGCTTATGTGCTGCTTATTATGAGATAATTACTTGAACATACACAGAAAGCTGTGCATAGAACTGGCATGATATCCATTTAGGCTTTTAATCCTCTTATGTACTTGATGCTTTCAGTCTATTAATCAAGTAAATATAAAAAGAGTTATGCTTGGCAACTAAAGGTGATGACTGACTGAAGTGTCATGAATTTCAAAATATGAATCATGATCTAGAGGATTAATACTGTCACCAGAATAATATTCATTTTGCATAACAGTGTATTAAATGTTTGCATAGTTCTGCAGCAGATTGAAGACTGTTTCGGTGTTTTGATTTCATTTTCTAACTGTTTCGTAGTATTCAGTGAAATGTAGTCTGGATTATAGAGGAAATGTGTGGCTAAAACTTGGTCTTTAAATTGACAGTTGAAAGTAGACGCAAATTGGATGGTTGACCTAATTTGAATATATAAATAATCTGCATTTCCCCAATTTATTCTGGCATATGATGATCAGCATTAGATTTGGCTATAGATGTACAAGAAAAATCAACTGTTTAACTATAATTTGGACAGGATTTTTTTTTCCTTTTTTTTAACTTCTCTCTAATTTTCCCCTAGTTCCCTTTCCCCATTTGTGCTAATGGTTGTTTATTGTATATTATGCTTTTTGGTTCCACTCACATCCCTCTGGAAATGTTCACTTCTTTCTAAGCCAAAGGCTGAAGTTTACAAAAAGCCCAAAGAAATTAGGAGCTCTGATTGCAGAGCCATTTAGTGGCTATTGAGTATCTAATCTCTTGAGGTTCCTTGCCAGAAAAACTAAATTTTCACGTGATGGAAGTCAGCAAGTTGTTGTTGTTACATGATAAAGAATCTGTACCATACAAGAAGATGACAAGATTCAGTAGTGAGTGATTCTTGCTAGAATATAGTCATTTTGGGTCAGGAAGGACTGCTATACACCTGTAATGCGTATCATATATCCAAGTAGCTAAAGGGTTTAGAAATTATTTTCTAATGTCTCATTATTAAATTTTTCTCAGTGTTATAATAAACGTAAAATTTCTAATTTAGAAATCATGAAATCAGAACCACATCTGTAATTATTTACTTTTAAAATACTTGAATAAGCATGCGGTACCACTTCAAAACTGCCAAACTTTATCAATTTTAAATATTCTGATAGTTTTGCATGCCTGTTAAATGAACCACATAAGAAGATCCTGTCAAAGCTCCTTTAGTTACATCTTTCTTAGGCATTGACGTTCTAAGGGTACCTCGATTTCTGCTTCTGCACAGTCCCCATGATCTTAGTATGAGAGTTCTTTTGCTTAAGTCTTTTAATTTCAGTCATGAGTGCTCCTAGCACATGGGTAGGAGGTTGAGATTACTGCAAATGAGCTTGCAGCTGCTACCTTGTTTAGGAATAGTGGTATTGGTAGAATCAAATTTGTAGATAATTGCATAGTGTTTACAGTACTTGTCCATGAAGTGAAAACCCAGGATTAATTCCTTCCTTGGGCTGGGGAGTTTCAGATCTTCCTCTTCAGTGTCTCCTAGGACAATGTTTAAACCATGAGATGGTTGGTTGTTTAGAAACATAGAGGTATACTTCACTCCTATTTGGAATTATATTGATATTCACTGACAAATTCAGGAATGACTGATGTCCTCAGAAAGAACGAAAGAGTATGACTGTATATTTCTAGACTGAGTATTTTTCCCAGGTGCTACTTTACTGTCAGTTGTTGCCCCTGTTGGTGGTGGTTCAGTTAGCATTTAACTTCTCCACTTCTCAATTCTAGTGTGAAGTCAAGGAAATTCACTCAAATTCCCTGTGGTTTAAGCCAAACTATTTGACATAGAGCTGGGATAGCGGTGGCAGTGTGCTCAGTCATTTGAGATCTCTGCTGGAGAGTGTCAAGTAACAGTACTCTTTCCTGTAATCTAATGTTTACATGACCAGTTTCCTCCGTGAAATGTTCATGCTAGCTTTCCACTGAATAAAAGTCACCAGTGTGCAATCTGGAACCTTTTGATAAATACCTAACTCTCTCCAGGCAGTGCTTCAAAATGAGGATCAAACCAGGAAGCACTCTGGATGGATAATATCTAACACCAGTCAAAAGGAAATGACAAGAGCAAGCTGGTATCTTAACTGCCCTGCTCCAGAGTTCAGCAGTCTGATTCAGGCACCTCCTACAGTGCATCCATAACCCAGAATCTGCTTTTATTTTGGATGTTCATCCCTCCCATTTCACATCAAAATTTGGCACAGCTCCTAAAGCTTCTGTGTTCTATGCTGCCCAGGTGAAACCTTATTGCAGCATCGTTCCTCATTCCTGTCCATACTAAGCCTGTTCTTTGTTCTTAACTGCTTCCTGGTTAATGGCCTCCTGCCAGAGTATCTTCCACAAGGGCTCACCCCTGCACCAGAGAGGCGGGACGGCTGCTGGCATATATTACTCTTATTCCTGCTGTGCTGCAGGTTTTCCTCACCAGTAGATCAGATTCTGTAGTGTGCATTGCTGTGAATATAGATGTACTGAAATCGCTGAGTTGGGCCTGTTTGTACTAGTTAAAATCAGAAGAAATTGTCCCACTGATAAGCTTAACTTCATAGTTAAGAAAAGAAATCCAGGCCCAGGTGATGTTATGAAGTGTTTTGTTATTGACTTTAATAGTCTAGCATTTCCTTGTTACTTCATTTTAATACGTTTACCTTTCAGGCATGAGATTCTTAGTGTCAATGATTCCATCTATGGCCTTCAAAATTCTTCATTAACTTGAGCATCTTCGGGGTTTTTTATGTGTTGGTTGTGCATGAAGTTAATAGTAAATAGTTAAACCAAGAATACTATCAAGTTAAATCTTGAATTGCATGGGAGACAAAGAAAGAATACTAGCTTAAAAAAGCAGTAGCATTGTGAAAACATAGAAGACTAGGTTAGAAAAAGCATAGTGAACGATTTTATTTCTCCAGTGATTATGAGGATTTGGGTAGTGGATTTCTGTTTTGGTTTGGTTTTGTGGCATTTTTTTTAATTGACTGTTGGCAACTGCCTCATATACAACTCTCCCTTTGCAATGGAGAAATGCAGCATTTCTTGAAGAGGGAAGGTTAAGGGTTATTTGAAGTCTGGAATGGTATTTTTGACACTTTCTTCATTCATGTATGTTATGTTTTCTTAACTCAACCTTTTAGTATTCTCATCTTGTAGCTTTTCCTCAAAATTGCTGTGGTAAAACATCGATTCAGTAGCATGTATATGGATTTGAGCTTTACAATATACTTAACGTGGCAGACTGTGTGTTACATATGACTAAGGTGGAGCGGACTGTTCTTGTCACCTTTGCTCTAATAGGCATGTAGACAGTCTTTGCATACCTGACGTTTGGTTAAGAGAAGTCTACAGCTGGCGAGTTGAGTAGTAAATATAGAGAAATGTCTTAAGGGAATCTGGTGGGACTGATAGTCTCTGTCAGTTTGTGAAGCTCTAAAAGTTGTCAGTTAAGAATAATAGGACTATCCATTCACATGGAGGTTTCCTTTTTGTCATCTTATGCATGCATAAAAGCTAAGAAAACCAGACAGTACTCTGCTCAAGAAGTGATAATCTCTTTTTATACTTAAATTTTTGTAGTTTTTATACTTTTTTATAGAAGTAATTTCTTTTTCTAATATTCTAGAATTGAGACTCTAGTTTGTACAACAAAGCTATTTAGCTGCAAGCTGATTTCTAACTTGAAGCATACTTTTGAAAACGGGGAATAATTTTTAACAATGGACAATTTTGTGTAGGGCAAGACGTTACATATAACAGAAACTACTGTTCTGAGGGCCTGCTTTAACTGAACTGCACTGAACTTTAAAGGGTAGAAATAAAGTAAAATAAGCTCACCTTGTTTTGAATCTGAGAAAGACAACAGTTATCCAAAAATTGCCAGTTAAAGTTCTCATACTGTAACATGCAGTAGAGTGCACTTCCATAACTAAGTGAAAAGTCTTTATGTACTGCTTTACCTGTATTTGGTTAGTGACAGTCCTGTTTTCTTTTAAGATATTTGGAGGAGTTTTCTTGTTTTTTTCCATGTGACTTAATTTCCCAAATCAAAACACTTATTTTTTCACTTTCAGGTAAGTTCTGCCAGGGGTTATAATGGTGTTAATATTTTAATTGTTAATAGTTGTTCTAGTATTTACTTTCCTTTGCTTCTGTAATTTGTTCTTACCTTTATTTTATTTTTTTTAATTTCAGCTGAGTTTTCAACATAAGATTGGTATCCTTTACTGCAAAGCAGGCCAAAGCACAGAGGAAGAAATGTATAACAATGAGATGGCAGGACCAGCTTTTGAAGAGTTCCTTGATCTGCTGGGCCAGAGAGTACGGCTAAAAGGATTTGGTAAATACAGGGCTCAGCTAGATAATAAAAGTAAGTTATGTTTCTGACCTATGGTAGAAACTATAGCCAGTTGATCTTCTGTAAATCCTGGTTTGTCTTTTCATGCTCTTGACTTTGTGTTTTTATTAGTAAGATTATATGGTAAGTGAGGCAGATGAAACATATAAGAGCATGTATCACACCTTGTCTGAAAGGTTATTTACTTTTTCTGTGGCATTAGTAGAACTGAAAATCAAAGCAACTTATTTCATTTGTTTGCACTGAGTTAAAATCATACTATGTGTGTGATATTTTTTATATATTTCAGAATTTCCCAGCTACGCTTTAACATCTTATGCTTAAAAAGGCAAAACGCGATATATGTATTTCAAAATGTGGAGTCATGACAAGGGACCGTTTTCCTTATTTCAGCTTATCTTTTGTGTTTCTTTTTGATGAACATACATATTGATATTTATATTTGAGGAGCAATCAAGCTTTCTTCAGTTTTCGAGTTTCTCACACATGCACAATAAGCATGTTATCGTTCAGCAGCTGATAAACATTCATTTACCTGACCACGGTGTTACTACCATAATTTCCTTAGGTCTTTCAATTTCTCTAAGTATAATAGTATAATAATTTAATTGTATTTTGTTGGGTTTCATTGCAAAAAAATAGGAAGTGAAGTATTGTTGTTAAAAGTTAATGATACGTTAACATGCTTCTTTGAGCACTTCTTTTCACTGCCCTTAAATTTAACTTAACTCATTCTTAGCTTAATGTAGTTTTAACAGGAGTTTGACAAGTGGTCACTATGAGCTGTGATCTAAGGATATCTAGGTATTCATCTACTTTATGTAACATACTATTTTTTTAGATATAAAGACTAGAAATAACGAAGACATTTTTTTTAGGATAATGGTGGTGAAACACTGGAACAGGTTGCCCAGAGAGATGGTAGATGCCCCATCCCTGGAAACATTCAAGGTCAGGTTGGATGGGACTCTGAGCAGCCTGATCTAGTTGAAGATGCCCTGTTCACTGCAGGGTGTTTGGACTAGATGACCTTTAAAGGTCCCTTCCAACTCAAACCATATGATTCGATTTGTATCCTCCAACTCAAACCATATGATTCGATTTGTATCCTTATTTTGGCCGTAGCTTGTATGTTACATCCTGAAAATAGAAATTTTTTTATATACTGTACATACCCTGCATATAACAGAAAAGGAATATTTTTCATAGTGAAACTATGAAATATGAACCTTTTGAAACTATTAAATCCTGCTACTGTGTGTGTATTCTGCTCACTCTTCTAATCAAATTGGAAAGTTCCTTGAACTGTTAGAGAGAAGCTGCCAAGAAGGAAGCTAGAAAGATGTACTTAAAAACTTAAGGGAAGATTTCTTTTCTTGCAAGGGAGATTTTGCCTTTCAGATAATCAGAGATCTAAGAACTGATAAGTCCTCTTGTATGCTTCTCTATTCCTCCTGCCACTTATCCACCTGATCTAGTCCAGTTTTTAGGAATCTCTTGTGTGTTTTTGCTACTTCAACATCAATCTTCATTTAACTGAAATCCATCGGGATTTTTTTTTTAGATGATACATTTGAATTCTAATCAGTGTCATAGCCATAATAGCCATAAAAGGATTTATCTTCTGTTATTAAACTGGTAATGCCCTGATGGACTGTCGTCTCCTGCACAGCATTAGGAAAAAGACTTAAATGATTTGTATTGTAATTTTTGGAAATGTCTAGTGCGTGTACATTGTGGTTGGTACCCAGTGCAGATGAATTGTCCATAGCCCAGTCACCATCAGGAAAATGAGATATGTGAAGTTGGTGATAAAACCTCATGGTTTTGCGATGAAGGGAGACCAACTTTGCAATTCATTTCACAATCTTTCACAAAGATTTTTCTCAAATCTTTCACGTTCTGCATCTCTAATAGTGGTGAGAAATGGTGAAAAAAGTGAGCTGAATCCTAGGACGGATTCTAATTTATGACTTACAAGGTGAGAAAGCTGCAATTCCGTAGCCCTGTCAACCTGCGTAAGCACCACATTTATTTTTATTAACATTATTGCCTCTTTGCTTAAATCCATACTTGTTTCACTTTAATAATTCAGGCTTGATAGAGACTATTGCTTCCTATTTCAGTACAGAATAATAACTCATTTTTCAAATTAATGTGTAGAGATGTTTATTGTTGCTATAGAGGTCAGGCTTCTGGGATGAATTGATAAATAGGGAAGAAAAATTCAAAGGAGTAAGGAATGTATTGGTTTTGCTTTTTTTTTTCCCAATCAGAGCATGACCAAATATCACCTAGTAATTTTTATATATGAAATTTTGTGCTAGTCTGTCAAGCAAATTCAATTTCTGTATTGCTGTACATCAGTATGAATGTACATTGCTGATTGGCATTGTGTATGTATCATTCAGTAACATAATTTTAATGTTTTACTAATGCTGTGTGCCATTAATGATATTGTCCTGCCGTAATATGTTCTTATAGTTTGCAACAAACAGAATGAAATTAAGAGAGTTCACAAAGATATAGTCTTCAGTTTTATATTAAATGTAAAATACTGACTTAATTATAATCTTTTTTGTGTTATATTTGTTTTCTTAATATAACGGCACAACAAGTATTACTGTGTGTCGTATTTATAATTGGATAATACATTGACCTGATTGCCTGCAGGTTCAGAATAGTGTTGTAATTTCATCTGTAGTAGCTACATTTTTGGTATGCATAATGTTTCAGTAATGTTTTTTCTCAGTTTTTGTAGGATTCGCATTTATTAAGTTTTTCTATTCTTAAATGTTTGACTTGTTGTGGATTTCTTCTTTAAAAAGTTTGTTGGTGGTTTGTTGTGGGTTGTTTGTGTTTTTCTTTTTTTTTAAATTTGGTCTGTTTATGTAATATTTTGATAAGAAATAAATGGGCCCATTTCTTATGGAATATAGACTGTAGAATGTTGTGATAGGTTGACCTGCCCAGCAGGTAAGCCCCTACCCATTTACTTGCTCACTCACCCTGCAACAGGATGGAGGAGGAAATCAGAAGGGCAAAACCAAGAAAAACTTATGAGTTGAGATTAAGATAGTTTAATAAGTGAAGAAAAAAAAGGGAAAACCCAACACACACTGCCCCACTCCCCTGCCCCCCAAAAAAGTCAAAAATCCCCCTCCAAAACCAGCCCACCACAACAATCAACCAACCAACAACTCCCTCCCCCAAACAAGTAATGCAAAAGCAGTCACTTGCCACCTCCCATCAGCAGACCGATGCTCAGCCCGTCTCTGAGCAACAGCTGCCATTGAAAAACTCCCACTGCTCTAGTTTTACTGCAGAGCATGATGCAATATGGTACAGAATATGTCTTTGGTCAAATTCAAGTCAGCTGTCCTAATTGCAAAAGGAGTCAGGGAGTAGGGTTGCTAAAATCAGTGTAGTTTAGGCAGATATTTGTATATCAAACTATAATTTATTTCCTTCTTCTATCTCTTGAAAACTCTGTCTTTCTAAAATGCTGTGGAAAGGTTATAGTGGATTTATATTTTCAACAGAGATTTTAAAATAGAGGTATGCAATTTTTGCCTTTTTCAGCAACATTAAAGTAAGAAACTTCAGTGGAAATTAGGCTTCCTGTTTCTTATGTAACTGTAATTTATATTTTATGAATATTAATAAATGAAGTTAACTTTATTATTGTACAAACACAACTGATTAAGCCAGTTGTAGCATGAATATGTTCAAAATTATATACACGCATAAATATTTTCAATATAGATACTGTTGAATTTTACACTTAAGTGTATGTTTATCGACTTTTAAGAGATGAACTAACATAGTCAATTTCTTTTTGGAATACAGTTACTATTTAAAACAAAACAAAATCCAAAAACCTTAAACAGTGTGTAGATGAAAGTGGTGGAGACTGTTTATTGCTGTAAATAGTATAAAATTAAATAAAAAAAATGGGTGAACATGGAAAAAGAGAAGAAAAATTGATAGCTATCTTGACTCAATAGGGTGTTCCCAACCTCCTGCTTTGAAGTTAATTGTACTTACTAAAAAAATCCATACGTATTAAAGACGGTGAATGAAAAGGATTAATTTATGACTACAGAGTAAAACTCATCTAGCTTGCTGAAAATGTTCTGAAATGATAACTCTATTAATAAAACTTCCTAAATAAAGAAATAAAAATATTATCTTCTCATATATTAAATGTATTTTTAATAACTTTAAAAGATCTGAAAATTCCCATTATTTGATATTGTACTACAATGTATTATGTACATATTTTGTGTTTTAAAAATGTCTAATCTGTGGTATGTGTTTTAATGTCAGATTTGAAGTAACATTGTCAGGTTTTTTTTGGTAAAGTATGGGATTTCCTATTGTTCTTATTAACATTTTCAATAATGAAAATATATAAAATTATGGTCAACTGTTTGTCCTTTTTTTCATGAAATGTCAATATATTCAAAATTAGATCATTTAGGCCTCATAGACAGAAACTCTTTGGGCAATTTTTTGCAGGACCCTTCTACGTCATAGCATGAAACTAATGAGTAGATCTTTAGCTGATGCAAGCTGTTTGTTCCATTGAAAAAAGTTTTAAATTGCATTCGTAGATTTAAATCTTGGCATGCAAAGAGTACTGTCCTGAAAAGTAGCATGAATCTTCTATTTTACTGACCTTCTTTTGGTTAAATTCATTTTCAGCTGATTCAACAGGAACTCATTCCCTCTATACTACCTATAAAGATTATGAGTTAATGTTTCATGTATCAACAATGCTTCCATACATGCCCAGTAACAGGCAACAGGTATGTTTTCTAATTTTTCATTGTAATTTTACATTATAAATGTTTGACATTGAAGGTTTCTTTACAGTAATACTGACTTAAAACTGAATTATTTTCTATGAAGTATGACTCAATTGTATTTTTTTTCTTGAAATATTGTAAGGCATTAGAAATATCACAGGATTTTTATGCTATGAAATTCAGGAACTTATCCTATCTCCTTCATTTAATTATATTATTGAAAGTTAATGTTGCCTGTAGGGAATTAGTTATTTTTGGTTTGGACTGGATTTACATCATATGTGTGTTTTAAACATTGAGTGGAATGGAGCTTGAAAATAGTCATATGGTTAAAATATGCATGTAATAATATTTTTAAAACGATTCCACTTAATCCTTATATTACAGGTCTTGAAATGTTTATTGATGTGTCAGCGTAGTAATAAATGCTTAACTGTATCCTTCAAGGTGTCTGCTTGTGAAGACAGAAAACTGCAGTGTACTTATTTTATTTCTGGAGAATTCCCGTTGCTTATGTAATAATTCAGAATATTTTTAGGCATTAAGGATGGCTAAAAACCAGCACAGCACCCAAAGTGTGCAGTGCACCAGTAAGGTTACTCTGTCTTGCCTGTCTTGGATATTTCTTGTGACTGAATAAAAAAGTACAAGCACATTTGGTATAATATATCAACATTAACACTTTTTTTTTAAAAAAAAAGTATTAGAATTGCTTGTAGGTCAGACTGATGATAGTTCGCAACTTTCTGTGCTACTACTCTCCATTTTTCTAGGTCTGCAGAAATAAATCTTGGATTTATTTAGTTAGTTTTAGAGTATTCTCTTATTGCCATGCAAGACATAAAGATTTCAGTCATTTTGGAGGGTTGTCATGAAATAAAGATGCTGTCTCATTTTCATTTTGAACAGCATACAAAAGATGCTTACTGCAAACCATGTGTGAGTTGTATCTTTCATGTCTGCCCCGTCAATAAGTCTTCTGGGAAGAAAAAGATGAAAGAAAACAATTGAAATTCTTGAGAAAAGATAAATGAAAATCGAAAGAAAAGTATATAATGTATTTATGTATTTTAAATAGTTTGTGTGTAATGTTCTGAACTGTTTGAAAAACTGTTTCAAGTGAACAGTTAAGACAACTGCAAATTTTTCTCCATTGCACTTAGGATTTAGATATGGTTTAAAGAAATTTAATTAGGAATCAAAATACAGAAACTCTTTACCATATGAATAATATGAATGTTTAGATGACTCATGTCTTAAAACGTGTGGCTTTCAGAAGACAGAATCTTCAGCTATATCCACACTCAAATGTGCCAATAGCTAGTCATCAAGGTATCAGATCATCATCACTGATTTGAGGTTGCTCCACTTCCCTAAACTTTCACTTACACCTTATTACAATACAGGATTAATTTAGTAAACACACTAGGAGTTGCTTTGTGTGTAATCACTGATAATGATCTTTGACTGGAGAGCACATGTAAATAGAGAAAACTGTACACTATTAAGAAGATATAATACACTGAATGAGCTTGCCTTAAAAGGAAAAAAAAAAAATTCATAGCTAATCACAGGCACTGACAGTAAATATAGCCTTATTTGGAGTTTATTACTTTTGTTGTTGCCTTTCATGACTTTCCCTTGTTTGTGAGAACAGGATATCCTCTTGCCACGATCCACTAGTTTTCATAATTGTTTGCTGTTTGTCAGCTTCACTGCTGTGTTGCTCAGCCATTCCCTATTACTATCCTTTTACTTCTTCCTGTGCTTTCCTTTCGTTCTCATAATTTCCTTATGTGTCTTTCTTTATAGTCAGGTGCTGATTCTTGTGTATATCAAAATCTTCCAATTTTACCTCCATGGTTTTCCCCAGCAACAAACACTCCTTTCTGTAGCGTTTTAGTAAGCTATCATCATTGTCACTCTAACAGGCTCAATATTTAGTAGAAGCACCATGTTGTTATTGTTGGCTTTCTTGGGATCAAAGTAACGTGGTGGTTTTCCAAGTCAAGTGGTATGCCTATCTGAAGACCCACCACATTATTTTTTCAGGTGCTGGGATCTAGCAGTAGTTGCACAGCATGGACACTGTCTTAATGAAATGTGACAAATGACCAGAATTTAGCCAGCCTTAATGTACAAAAGAGATCTATAATAGTTGTTTTATTTTCTTCTATTACTGTTTAGCTCTGGAATACATACTGAAGTGTGAAATGTACCGACACTGTGGGTTTTTTTCACAAGCTAGGATAAAATTCGATTAGATCTTTTTCCTTGAGACATTTTAGATGCTGAAGACCATAGATGCAGTTACATCAATTGTGCTCAAGACAGAGACTTACAGATGCTGTGGAATATAAATGTTGTTTGTCTCTTCAGGGTTTGGCTCACTAACTCTGCATGCCCAAGTAAGGGGAAGTTAGGGACAATGGTAATTGTCCTTTTAGTTTATGGTAGCAATGAAGACCCCCATTCAATAGTTCTTTTTTGCTAGCCTATTGTGTATGTACTGACAATGAGATTCTTGCATCCTATCCCTACGTCCCTTGTTTGGTAATGACTGGGCAAGGTATTGAGTCATTCTTCGTAATCTAGGACTACAACTTCAATGAGCAAGCACTGAGCATTGCTTATCTTCCAAATACCTGTGAGCCAAAATAGGCCACACCAGAATTGTTTGTTGCTTCTTCCAGGACATAACTACGCCCTGCTTGGTCCCTGATCAGGACATCCCTCTAGTTTTAGAGCCAGCAGGAGATCCAAAGAGCAAGGTAATTTTCACTTTGGCTGCAACATAGGCTGGGAACTTTCAAGTCAGCTGCTCCTTCCCTAGGACAGAAAAGACTACCAGCCCTGGTGTGGCCAGTTTCTTTTTCTTTACTGGCCTTTTCTTCAAATCATAGTTAAAGGCTTTCCCCTTTAAACTTTACCTTTGCAACATCCCTTTCCAAATCCTTCCCTTGCAAGTTTCCCATTCACACATTTACAGTCTGCTTGTGTACACATGGTCAGACCTGATTAATTCAAATCAGTTCAAATAATCAATTTTCACCTGGTTTAATGAAAACTTAAAGCAGATATGCAATAATGAAATAAACTTGTTGAATTTAAGCTACTGTTAAAATTTTTATAATTATATAATAACAAGACGTGTGGTTATACCAAACTCAATTTAACCAGATCTGATGAAATATCTTTTTCTGTTTGTTTCTGCTTTTGATACTGGTTGATAACACAACTTGAAAATAAAACTTTTGAAACCACTTATTTTAGAAATGTGCTAAAATAAGTTTGAGGATTTTCATATTTCACTCTTAACGTTTCATCATTTAATTGAATGAAGAATATATTTCACTGTTATTTCAACAAGAATTCCTTGTTTTATCACAGTTTGACTAGGCAATTGAAATTCCACAGAAGTGGGTAGATATTTTGGCTGAGCATAACCTGTAAATATACGAAGTTTTAAGACAGTACTTTTCTTCAGAGATGCATATCTGAAAACTAAGAATTGAGTAGATAAATTCTCAAAATTAATATAGTAGCTATTATTTGGTATAAATAATTTTAATCTAACAGATTCTGCTTTTCTAACATATTTTCCTTACTGGACTCCCCTTTGCGTGTCTTGTAGTCTTACATAAAACTTCACTAATTTCCTCTTTGGCTGCCTATCATACTTGATTAGGTTCATTTTCCTATTCTACTATGCCGGTTTAAATTGAGACTAGAATGATGTCAAAGTGTGTTTGATGTCTCCTTACTGTAAGTAATCCTCTGTAATCTGTGCACCTTGTTGAGAGTTCCTATTGTGCTCTGCATTGGCATGAGACTCTTTAGAGTATGTTAGAAAGGCAGATTTAAAAAAAAATAATAACAACCCCCCAAAACCTCAAACCTGAGCAGACCTCAAAATGGGAGAGGAAGGGGAAACTGAGAACCTGGAAAAAAATAAAAAAAAAAGGAGGTAAAAGTTGGGAGGAAAATCTAGGTTAAAGAATGGAAACTAGAAGAGGGTTTCTTATAAATTTTTTTGCTTAGTTCTGGTTTCCTTCAATTCCTTTTTCATTTTCAGTATGCTATCCTTATCTCACATTTCCCAGGGAAGTATGTGTTCCCTTTTACTTCTCCATTCAATACTTTATTCTTTTCCTATTCCTTTATCCTATCCAGAGCACTTCTTTCCATCTTCCAGATCACCCCAGTTTACTTTTCTCCCTTTTCCAAGTTCTTTGCATTGTGATACTCTGTGCACAGCCACGACTGTGCTTTGCCTTCGCGTTGTGTTGAAGTTCACTGACCACTTATGCATGACAGTTATTTGTTAGAGTGTTACACTGATTTTATTTTAAAATGTTGAAGAAGTCACTAAGATCTCTGCAAGCCGGGTAAGCGTCTTAAAAATGACCACCTGACTTCCTGTTTCCTATTTTGGTGCCTCTTACAGGTTTAAGCTCTTGAAAAATGTTTTAGGGATAGGATATGGGAACTGCCATAGTTTTGAAAATACTATTTTTGCTGGTAAAATTTCAAACATTTCTAAAACTTACCTCTTATTAAGTGACTGTCATTCTTGCTTAAGCAACCTATGATGGCAAGCGGAACCTCCTAAAGAGATCTACAAAAGCAGACAACATTATTGGAAACAGTGGTTGTCTTGAAAAATAAATCTAACTTTAAACAGGATGTTGCTTTCTAATTTTTGTAATTTTGCTCTAAGGAAATGTACAGGCACAGGCATGAACCACTATAGCAAGGAAGAGTAATTGAGCAGTTAATTATATGACAAAGGCAGAAATGAATCACCTTGTACCTCATAATTGGAAGGTTTCTTACAAATTTAGTTGCGTGTAGATTCCAACCTGTGAGATAATAATAACCTCTAAACATGAACTTGTGCTTCACTACCATGATGTAATTGTATGGTTCATCAGCTCAGCAAGTTAAAGTGTACCTGAGACACTTAATTCTGTGATCAGTTCCACATAATGTACTTCTACTGTAATTTGTACACAACAGGACATATATCTTAAATTGCTCAAATAGCCAGTTATTTTGATTTTAGTCTTAAAAAGCTGAAAACTTGACTGAGCCACGTGACTTAGACCAAATATTATTTTCTTGTTTTATGTCTGTTTTAAAGTTTAATCAGAAGTCTTATTTCTTTAATCTGCATTTGGGTTTTTGATTATGTTTAAAATAACATAGATACACTGAGTGCTTTAAAAGTGTGGCTTTGGCCCTTAGTACCTTTAGGGTACCATCCTTTGTGTTATTTTACGAGAAATAATGAACCATACTTATGGGTCTTAGGCTTTAGCATGTGCAACTTCGCTTTTTTTGTTGGTAGCTGAAATACTAACTTTTAATGGAGCGGAGAAAATAGAAGCAAATACTCTTTTATAAGAAAGATTATGCTCTGTAAAATCAGCTCAATAGAGAAATTTTTACTTGTTTAGTCATAAAGTTTTCAAATAAATTTATTCTTGTATCCTTTTTAGTTACACATGAGCTAAGGAAAAGCTTTAAGTGTCTGTATGCTATTAGTTGACAATGCAAGGTCTATAGCAGACTTCAGGTGGATATTTGAAATGTAGTACATGCTAGACTACTTTTTTTCCATCTGGTAATACATATGGATGTTTTATAAGCAAAGTATTTAAGAAAAAAGTGTAAAAAAAATTTGAGAGGTACAGTATACTTTCATAAGGAAAGTGAGCATCATTTTACTGTGTTGTTTTGCTGTGGTGGGGTTTTTTTGAGAGAGACAGAAGTGGTCCATTATTGCTGGACATGTTTTGTAGGTTTTAATGAGTTTTAGCCTGTAACGATGATTTAGTACTTTAAATTATTCCTTAAATATATATTGATCATAAAAGCTACCAACTAAAAGAATAAGTTTTTAATTAATGAATTTATCATAGCTGTTATTTCTTTATAAGTCTTCTGTGTCTCAGCTTTGTTTTCAAGTATGCATTTTTTTAAATTTGTGATAAGTATTCATGATAAAGTATCTTTTTAAAAAATTAAGATCCTGATATTAAGGACAATGTTTAACAAAAATGCAGCATCGAAAAGGAAGGTTTATTGAGGAAGAGAAGCAATATTATATTTTTCATATAGAAATATTACATTGTCAAGAGAGAACTGATGTACAGTTATCTGGATAGCGAGAAATGTCAAATGCTGTAACATTTTTTAATTACTAAAGTGATGCACTAAAATAAGAAAAAAATATTTTTCTCATTGAATTAGAAAGAAATGAGCTGAAACTGTGCAGAACTAGTGTGAGGATGCAAGAGAACTCACTAGTATTTTTGTGAACTTAGCCCAATTTCCTCTCCCTATCTTTTTGCAGTTCAGTCCAATATCCTTTATCTGTAGCTATCCAGGATATTAATTAAAAGTTATTTCTGAAGAATTAATCTTTATTTATTTTGGTTTTGTTTTTTTTCTAAACTGAAGAAATTGTGATTATTTTTTTTATAACTAATTTTTCAATGCATGTTTCTTGTCTAGCTGCTAAGGAAAAGGCATATAGGAAATGACATAGTTACCATTGTCTTCCAAGAGCCAGGAGCACTTCCTTTTACTCCAAAAAATATTCGTTCCCACTTTCAACATGTATTTGTCATAGTCAAAGTGCATAATCCTTGCACTGAAAATGTGTGCTATAGGTGAGTAGAGCATTATAACTATTTAAGTTTGTTATTAAGACTACAATGGAACTGCCTCTTCTAACAGTTTTATATTTCTTAGATATTATATATGCAATTTTAAAATTTCTGCTACAGTTTCTGTGAGTTTAAAACCCCAGTGTCTCCCTTGCACACATCTAGAGTTATGGGGCACAGTTTGTAGACTTCAATGCGTATATGCAGGACTCTGTGTTGCTAATTTATGGACACAAAATGGGGATATAACAAGCTAGTGAAAATAAGATTTGCATTAATTAAATTAGTTTAGAATTTGTATTGCACTTTTCCTTTTTCAAAGAAATTTATTTAAAATAAAGTGGTTTAGAAGGCTATTAACCTGTATAAATCCCTGAGTATGACAATGTGATAGGATGATGGCCTTAAAGCACATGAATGAGGACTTTTGGGGAGAATAAAAATATCTTAAATTTCAGATGACTAACTCTCACATTTAAGTAACTGCATCATGAATTTCTAGCAAGATAAGTGGGGTGGAAGCATAGGTCTGAACTGATTGGGAATTGTGCAAATAATGATAAGGACTCGAAGCATGATGTTGCGGATTTAGCATGTATAAATGTTATTTATTCATAGTTTAGAATGAAATTAAAGTACATCATGAGTTCAGGTCATGTTACTGTCTTTTAGCTGTCTTTTAGAACTTGATTTTGTTTCAGTAACTCTTTTGTGTTTAATAATACATGACATTTCATAAGTTACATTTTTTTATTACTAAATAGTGTCTGTCTGTCATCCCAAATGTGACTGCATTTCAGTTAAAGTAGTAGTAGCTGTACGTAGTTTGCACAGTATTTTGAAATCCTTTTTTCATTTGAAATACATTGATACAATTATACCTACAATTGGTATTTAACAATGAGAAGATATTCCTATTTCTTTTACATCTTACTGTGAACTCTCCATATCAAGAGTTGAAGGTATTTTGAAATTTTATGAACATAGAGTAGGCAACTTAAACAGGTGCAGAGTGCTCCCGTTATAGGCACTTTTGACACCAATACTTTTTCTTTCTCTTCACACTTTATTGTAGCAAAATGTCTGAGGTTAAAAATGAATTGTTTCTATTTATATATTTCTTAGTTTTAAGTTCATGGAACTGAGTGATAGCTGAAAATGGTAGTCAGATTAACATTTTTTAAAAAATCTTAAAAATTCTTTTCTCATTTATGTCTGGCAAAGCATTTTTATGTTTATTCCATTAAAGAAAGGAGATATGACACCCTAAGAAGTCATCCTTGGTATTTTTTTCAGTAAGATACAGCCATAATGTCTTTCGTATATTTAAAAGAAAAAAGCCATTTTAAAACAGACAACCCAATCAGTTTTCTTTGATGTGTCTAAAATGTCTGAAAATTGACATGTCAAAGCTAAACCCAACTGTGTAAATGGACGAGACAGATCACAATTCTGCTTATCATCTGATCTTTTTTTTAGGAATTAACCACTGTATTTTTTTCTTTCTATTTCCAGTGTTGGTGTTTCACGATCAAAAGATGTACCTCCGTTTGGTCCACCAATTCCCAAAGGAGTAACTTTCCCGAAATCAGCAGTCTTTAGGGACTTCCTTTTAGCCAAAGTTATTAATGCTGAAAACGCAGCACATAAGTCAGAAAAATTTCGAGCCATGGCCACAAGGACACGTCAAGAATACTTGAAAGATCTGGCAGAAAATTTTGTTACCACAGCTACAGTGGATACTTCAGCAAAGTTTAGCTTTATTACTTTAGGTGCAAAAAAAAAGGAAAAAGTGAAACCAAGGAAAGATGCACATCTATTCAGTGTTGGAGCGATTATGTGGAATGTGATTGCACGAGATTTTGGCCAGTCTGCTGACATTGAATGTCTCCTTGGAATCTCTAATGAGTTTATCATGTTGATTGAAAAGGAATCAAAAAATGTTGTGTTTAACTGCTCCTGCAGAGACGTTATTGGATGGACATCTGGATTAATGAGCATCAAAATATTTTATGAAAGAGGAGAATGTATTCTTCTGTCTGCAGCAGATAATTGTACTGAAGACATCAGAGAAATTGTTCAAAGACTTGAAGTAAGTACAGTTTCTAAACTGGAATTCCAATTTTTTTATGAAGAGTTACTTCTCTACGTTTCCTTTGAGATATAAGTGAAAATATCCTATGTTTATACTTTGGGACTGTTTTCAGTGTTCAGAGAGCATTACAATAGTCCTCACAACAGCATGTGAGATTAAGTCTTATCAACCCATTTTCAGGGATGATACCCTATTGATGTCATTATCTGACACCAATAATCTGATAGATTTACCCAAAGCTATGAATGTTTTCAGTATTGAAATCAGTATTGAAAGACTAAACTTTTGTCTTCTCTTTCTGTAGCCTGTTCTCAGATCATACCTTTGTAGGTAGAAATATACCTGAATTTAAAAATATACAAAATCTTAATGTGTAAAATATACTTACTTTGACTTTTTATAATAACTCGTGAATATTAGCAGAAAAACTTGTGCAAGTGATTCTGCGCTGATTTGTTCCTCTATACTGAGCAACTGGAGGGAGTAAAGAAAACTAGAACAATTAATGCCAGTTTTTACAGCTGACTGAATAAAGTTTTTCAGATACTTGATGACCCTGTTAGCACAACTGTGCTGTAACTATTTCAGTCAGTACAAATGAACTGACAGAAACTCCAAGGCAAAAGTGCTACTGCATCTACTTCATGTGATTATGTTTCACCCTTTGGTTTTAAATTAAGTGATCTAAATGTCTCAATTTTGTTTGCATTAGAAAGCCTGACACTGAAAATAAATCATTATGCTTACCATTTTTGCACTGGAACCGTTGGATTCTAGCTGATATTACAGTCACATTTAGTTCTGCAGTCACATTTAGCATTGCTCAATATCATGCTTTAAATAATAAACTTTTTCTTGCAAAGTACAGTTAATCTTTCAATAGATTAATGTCTCTAAACTCTTCTTGCCACTATTATCTTTTTCATTGATGTCTTCAGTTTCACTTACCTTAGACAGGCATTTCCCTTCTCAAAAATAGTGTATGCATAGTTCACTCCTTTTAAGTATTGCTAATTGAAAATTATAAATTGCTTAACACAGACAGAAAACAATATTCAAAGTTCTAGTAAAAACTTTTGCTGTTATCAGTGATGACAATTTCTTGCTATTTTTCACTTCTTCGGTTTTACAAAACATAGAAATATCCCAGTTGCTGAGAATAGATCTTTTAAATTAAGTAATTAAAAATACCAAAATGAAATGGTTGTCTATATTTACTTTTTTTTTATGGTCAGATTTTGGGTTAAATAATGACAAATTGACTAAGCCTCAAAAATTTAGCATCAGTTACTGCCAAGGTAACCTGAATATTAGCTTCAAGTACCTATTCCAATGAACTCTGACCACCTTCTCTGTTTCACTGCCACCTATCTAGCTTTCACAATGCCTAAAAAAGTTAGCTGTCACTACTTGTTTTAAAACCTTTTTCATCCCTATTTCTTACCTCATATTTTTCTCCTTTTTCCCTGCTTCTTCCTGTCTTCTGAAAACTGCATATTAATGTTATTCCCTAGTTGTTTTATGATGTCGAATGCTTTCTAAACAGTTCTTATATACATTTTGATATATAAGCTCAGAGATGACCATTACAAATACTAAAAGTTATTTAAAACTCTGATTCCGTACTTCATATGCATCCTTTAAAAACCTTTTAAGTGACTCAGAACACAGCTAAGGTCAACAACCACATGTGCCAGCAGATGCTAAAGGTGAAAGCTCAAACTGTGATGTAATATCAGACTTCGGTGACCAGATGATTAACCCTTTTCAGTCTCTAGTAAAAGCATTTCTTAAAGCCAGTGAGTAAAATGTTGCAGTTACTAAATGAGATTGTCAAAGAAGTAATTACGTTTTATCACCAGGGTTTAAATAATGCAGATGAATAAGAAACCTATCTGAATATCCAGATTAAGCAAAGATGTGAAAAGCCGAGACTGCAATTTTGATTTGAACTAAAAGAATCATTTCAAGACTGAAAAAAGAGCTGGGATTTGTCAATCTAGAGTCAGATCTCTATTTGTGGGAAGAATATTTAGTGATATAAAGTAGAAAGAGCAGCAAAAGCAAACAATAGATTCATTTGGCAGGCTGTCTTTGAAGGCAGAAAAAGCAGTGGTTCTGAGCTTTAGGATAACAGAGAATGATAGAATGATGTAAGAGTAAACAAAAAAAAAACCCTGAATGGGTCTTTAGACAAGAATCTGAGCAGACAAAATTTCCTTAGAAGCCTGTATACTAAAAAAGCTCTTCACCTTCTTCATTGGACTTAGAGGAGCTCTCTTTTCATTTCATCTGTATTAAGTGCATTCAGAGAAACCAGCTCTTAGTTCATGCACAGCCACGTGTTCAGTGAAATGGCAACCAAGGAAGCAGAATGACCTATTTCAAAGTGAAACAGCGCTATGTTTTATGTGACATTACTATGTACCATGCAGTGTCACCTTTTAGGTGATATACTTGTGGAGGACTTGATCTCCTGGAATTAGGAATAGCTGAATCTTTGGCAGGAATGTGCATCTTCCTTCTCTTTTAACCTTTGAATATTTAGCTGACTTGAGGAAGAGATTTTCAGTGCTCTGAGTTGGGGAAATCCATATACTTTGGCTGATGCATTCATGCTGCAGTATTCTATAATTGTGATTTAATTACAAAGAGGTGTTTACTCCCCTAAAAGAATATTGTGTAGTTTCATAAGGATAAAGTTCCATCCCTCAGATGGGCTCTGACTTCCTGATTCCCTTCTGGACTCCCTGGAAAGTTCTTTTCACTGTATGACTAAATATTTTAGGAACTTGTTACAGAAGTGTAGAAAAAACTAATGAAGAGCTGAAAAGTTTGTTTTCACTTACCTGATTCATAAATTATGAAAGTCTTGCTGAAAATTAGTCGTGACTGAAGATGAACTTCAGAGCTGGAAAAAAGAAAGTTAAAGATTAGTGCTTGCGGCGTGCCGTATAGTTCTAATAGTATACGCACAGTTATAAACACAACAAAGTTCTCTTTAAAATTGGAATCTTCCAAACGATATCAGAAACTCAGAGCTGAATAATGACAAAGGAAATAGCTGCTTTTTTCGATAGGAAGACCCAGAACCTGATTTTGTAAAGAAAGCCTCCGGAGTATGTTGTGGACATCTCAAGAATGACTTTCACATTTTAACTTTGAAGCCTATATCTTCAGAAATAACTGGAAGGTTTAAGAGATCAAAGTGCTACAGTTTAAGTAGCCTAAATTTGCCAGGCAATGATTATCAGAATATCAGATCCTTGCAAGATCTTTCTCCGATGTTTCACAGCTCAGTGAAGATTATCCCTTAATGAATGAGAGCAAACTATTTCATTACCTTGAATTTATTGCAAGTTAAAAGCATGAATGTGGATCAGCTCCCTCAAGTCAGCAAACTTACAATATCTCATGGTTTTATGGCACTTTGTTCTCATATTTGCAAGTTCTAATTTTTTCTGCTGAGTGACAGATATCTATATAGAAATACTTTTTAAAACAACAGTGCTTTAAAACTTACTAAGGTACCAAATCCTGTGACTTTCAGTCACTGACCAAGTTGCAGGCATAAGTTACAGAAACACTCCAAGTGTTTTCCAGTCAGCCATTGGATTGGGAAGGGAGTAGAAGTTGGGCCTCTCATCCCTGAATCTATAGCAGACTTGGAAAAAAGATTTGCCTAAACAGGAAGTATAAAAAGGAAGCTACAAAAGTAACTTACAGCTTAGTATTTGCCATGTGTTAAGTTCCTTTGTCAATGATGAAGACTTTCATAAACTTATATTATGAAATATTACTTTCATAATAGTTGCCAGTGAAGGAGAAAGTCCCATTCATTCCCTGCCTGCCACCCCTTTGGAACACAGTTTTAAAAAGCACCCTGTTTTTCAGCTGTATCTATCTGCATGGCTGCACAAGTGCTAATGCCATACAAGGAACAGTGTAGTGATAATGGAATCTTAGATCAGTTTAAACCTCCCATGAAACTCCACCTAGTCAACTGCGTCTGACTCAGGTAGTGAAAGGAATGATTTTGTGACAGCTTTACCCAGCCTCAGTGCCAACATCTCCCTAGCTGCACAGTCCCACTCCTTCGCCGTGCAGCCCTGAATTATGCTGTGTCATGCTTCTGTGGGAAGCACACAATAAACTAGTGAGTTAGGCTGCCCAGGTTCTGGCTCAAGTAGACAATGGAGGGGGAGAATGACTCTTCCAAAATAGCCTCCTGAATCAAGCTCAAGCTATAAAACAACCTGTGCAAGGACCTACCCTATACAACTGACTATACAGGACACTAGCCTCCTACCTTAAGCACCCTAAATTAGCTGGCTAAAGTGGAGTAATGTGTGTATCTTTGTAATGCATGCTAAAAGCCACCATAAAAAGTGTGAACACCTTTGTGGAATAAGGTGTGCTGTGG
Organism: Tauraco erythrolophus; assembly: GCF_009769465.1. Taxonomy (NCBI): domain Eukaryota; kingdom Metazoa; phylum Chordata; class Aves; order Musophagiformes; family Musophagidae; genus Tauraco; species Tauraco erythrolophus. Next base: position 86,457,579 of record NC_141466.1, on the reverse strand, counting down.
AACTGCTCTTAATGCAGTGTGACCTTGGGAAGATCCCTTCATCTGTATCGTAACCTACACATCTTTAAAGGGCAGATACTTACCTTGTTGGAGTGTTATAAAGCACTGTGAGATCTTGGAATGATATACATTATAAACAAAGATTTATTTTTTTTTTTAATAATGTTGTTTCACAGCAGTTAAGTTTTTATTCTGATTGTACTATTGGAGCTAAAATACTTATGGTTTTGTGACACTGACAGAAGGGAACATTAGGATATCTCACAAACTTAGATTGTAATGTGGACTAGAATTTGGTCTTCTGAGTCTGACGCAGTATCCTAGCATACGCACTATTGTGTGATTACTTTTTATTGGGGAAAACTGTTAAGTACTTTGTTGTATAGTATATGAAAAATAAGCCTGCTTAGCAAAGTCTGAATTTGATGGATTTTGGCTACTCTATACGTTACTTTCCATTGAATATGAAGAAAGTAATTTTTTTGTTTCTAAATTTCTCAGTGACATGAAAACTCTTATCCCATTGTAATGACTCCCACATCTGGAGATGGTGGTAATTAGGAATCTGACTACAAGGCAAAATAAATCATCATTGTCTTCATTGCTAGGGTCTTGAGGAAGTAAAGCTGCTAGAACTGAAGCATTTCACTCAATTTGACTCATGTTATATCTCAAGTTTAATACTGTCTAATACTGAAGAAAACATGCCTGCACATCTGCAGTCAGTCAGGCAACAAGAATGAAGTAACTGACAGGTTTTCAATAAGATATAAATGGTATTGTGTTAATGTTGGCCAAGGGGGAAGGAACTTGACATGGGTCAGCTGCTTGCTCTGGGGATGTAAGATTTTTAGCATTGTGAAATATTCTGTTCATTTTGGTTTATTCAGAAACTTTCATTCAACCACAAATGTCAAAATAATTGTTAGTATTAGTATATTAAAGATGCTCAATGTCAAGCTGTACCTGACTTTATAGTATTTGAAAACAGATTTGTTTGTGTGTCCAAAGAAGTGAGTGTCCTGACAATAGCGTTAACAATCTGATACTTCTTTAGATAGTGACCAGAGGATGTGAAACCACGGAAATGACTCTTCGGAGGAATGGGTTGGGCCAACTTGGATTCCACGTGAACTTTGAAGGGATAGTGGCAGATGTGGAGCCCTTTGGTTTTGCATGGAAGGCAGGCCTACGGCAAGGGAGCCGCCTGGTTGAGATCTGTAAAGTGGCTGTGGCAACTTTGACTCATGAACAAATGATTGACCTTTTACGTACATCAGTGACAGTAAAAGTGGTGATTATTCAACCACACGAGGATGGAGCTCCTAGAAGGTAATGAGAAACAGTTCTCAATCTGACATTTGTAACTGTTTGTTTTTTTCACTCTGCTACTGCTTAAACGATAGCTTTTTTTATTGGAGGCCCTCAGGAAATGGATGTTGTGTCTCATGTTTGGTGATAATATTATTGAGGCTCTTAAAGCAATCTTTTCCTAAAAACCACTATTGGCTTGTAATAGAAGATAAAATTGGAAATTCCTGGGAAATCTACTTTTATATGGCTTTGAAAGAGTAAGAAGTAAACTTCAGCACATCATGACTGATGTGTTATGAAACTTGATGGGACTTCTTTCCTTCCACAGGAGAGGTTTATATTTTAATACTAAATTGGAAAACTGTACTTTGTCTGTCTTTGACATTTCTCTGACTCCTGACTATTGAAAACTACTTGTTTTGTTTTTTCTTATGTCGAAATGTTAACAAAAGTAGTGGAAAAACTCGGTTCTGGACATATACGGTACCAAGTCTCACAGTCCTCCTCACTTTCTACAGATATCTAATTTAGTCATATTGAAGAGTGAATTACATCAATGAGATCATCGGTTAAAGCAAGGAAATCTTGCTGCAACATGAAATAAATGCTCACACAGTCAGGAAAAGACTGAAATAAAGAATATTATAGTGACTGTACCATTGTTTTCAGGGATGAAATGCAATTTTCTTTAGTCAGTGTTCCTTTTTTGGTGACTATATTTTTTCACTCTTCTCTCCATTTTTGAATACTATGAGGTAGAGAAGAAGTACGGAAAAAACTAAAACTTTATAATAATGTGACTTTATTTCTCACATACCTTGCCTAGGCACTGTTAATTTAACGCATTCTTAATAAGAACTGTACCAGAGTAATTTAAATTACTTGTCGTCTTGTAGAAGGCCAACTTTAAATCTCTTGTTGATTTTTAATTTAACAGAAAAAACGTTAGATGTGTTGCTTTTGGCAAGACAACAAGCCATAAAATTTTACGTAGCATGCAGCACTATGAAGTTGGCGCCAACTGTACACGAATACTGTTTAATTGGTGGCAATTCTCCAAGTAGTCATTGGCCTGATTAATGACGCAGAAGTGCCCTCCCCTGCCTCAACCTGCATGTCGATGCATTGAGTTGCTCTCTGAAGAAAATGTCTGTCAACGTAGAATACCACCATTTTGCTTAGTTGGATAGAATTTGCCATTAAGCCTTTCTTTGCTTAGCTTTGCTGTTCTCACCATCTGCTTCTGGGTATGAATTTTCACTGACTTGTTTGGTATACACTTCCAAGCTGTTTACAGAATATGAGCCTAATGAACCAATCCTATTATATTGAAGGTAAACCCATGTGTTTTATAGGCCCTGATGGAAAAACATACACTGTATGAATTGTTTATGTCTTCTTTGAAACATGTTTAGAGATAAAATGTTAAAATCCCAAATCAGTGTGGTACATAGCACTCAGTCTATGTGAAGGAGGAGTTTTAACTGAGTGCCACCAAACTGGGAAAAACCTGCAAAAGCTGTTCTTGTTTATAACTTTTTTGCATTTTTAAAACTGTATGACTAATCGCTAAGGAAAATGAATTTTTTTAAACTATGTTTCTATTCTAAAATACGAAAACCACCGAAGCATTTACTTTTAAGTTCTTTTCAGCCTCATCTCTCTAGTGTAAAAAAAGAAATCTTTGTCAATACCTCTTTCTCTCAAATATCAACTTCTCACTGAAACGGAAAGCTCTTCATTTGCCCTTTATATCCCCAAAATATGATTAGTGATTTTGATTACCCAACTTGAAAGAGATCCAATATCCAGAGAGTTTTGAGCTTGCCTTTTCTCAACGTTTATATTCTAAACAGAGCAGACAGAAAGCAATATAGGTATCAGGTGACAAGACTGAGAGTTTCAGTTGACAAACATGACCTATAATATTTCTGTAAAATTTATTAATGAGCAAAGGAGTGAGGAGAAGGCAGAAAGGCATAAATTACCAGAGGTTTGGAGAAAGAAGATAGCCTATCACAGCTACTTGCAAGTTAAACCTTGTTCCCTGTCATCTACTCAATTGCTTGTCTTAGCCATCTGCAGTGTCTTGACTTGCAGAATTATAGAAACAGAGAATAGTTGAGGTTGGAAGAGACCTCTGAAGATTGCGGAGATCAACCTCGTTGCTCAAAGCAAGGTCAGCTAGAGCAGATTTCTCAGGGACGTGTTCACTGGGTTTCGAGTATCTTTGAGGATGGAGATTCCACAACTTCATTTCCAGTGTTCAATCATCCTTACAGTAATAAATGTATTTAGTTATGCTGAAATGGAATTTCCTGGGTTTCAATTTGTGCACCTTGCTTCCTGTGCTTTCACTGGATACAAGTCTGAAGAGCCTTAATCTGTCATCTTTTCTCCACATCACCCACCAGGTATTTAACACATTGGTACGATCCCTCCTGAGCCTTCTCTCTCCCACACTGAACAATCCCAGTGCTCTCAGCCTCTCCTTGTGTTTTGGATGCTCTAATCGCTTAATCATCTTTGTAGCCCTTTGCTGGACTAGCTCCAGTATGTTCATGCCTCTATTGTACTCTGGTATCAGGTTTACCCAGAAATTTACAGGCAGTAGTTTTGGATGTAAAACACGAGTATCTGGAGAACTAGAATCCATTTCACCTTCATTTGACAAGAAATGTCACGCTCCTTGGAGGTTCCATGCATGGCTATATAGGGTAGAATCAGGTCTCTGAGTAATTTCCAACACGTATCTGTAAGCAACAGTTAAGGCAGGTGTGCCAGCTCACCAGGTGAGAACTTTTTTGCTGTCAAGTAGCTCTAATAATTATCAAATACTACTTAAAATAAACATACAGATATTTCCTTCAAAGTTGGGGATCCATCAATCCTTGATCCACACACTGCACATGTCTGAAAGAACGATGGTTCAAAAGCAGGAGAAATCTTCAGATATATGCTCTGTTAATTATTGCCTTTGTTCACAGCTAGTTTTAGGGATTTCCCTCTAAGAAATGATACTTCAGTCTACCTGACACAAGTAGAACAGTAGATTTGGAGGCCAAAATAAGTATCTTGATTGTTTGACTTGTCCTACAGAGCATACGATTCTTCTGACAGTTGGGGTTTTTTTTCTGTGTATTTCAATCTTATTTCTCAGGGTAGATGTTGGTAGGTTATAAAAATTTTTTTACTTTAAATGCATTAATCTGGGATTTCAAGTTCAGCCACTGACTTTTTGTCCACAGTGCATAGATAGAAAAACACATTCATCCTTATTTCTACAAGAATCAGTTGCATTAAAAATTGACGTACATTTAAAAGAACATAAATATAATTTTAGCAAAAAAAAATTCATAGTGTCATGAAAAATCCCCATGTATCATTTTATTAATGCTTATCTTTCATTAACTGAGATAATCAGCTGATTTCCACTGCTTGAAAGAGTAGTTTCTACTTAGCTCTGTCTGCTGGGTGTTAGGAATACGAAACAACGAGGACTTTCTCTTTAGTTGCTTATTAGCGCTGGTTCCTTGCTGAGATCAAATTCTGAAGTGAGTTTACACAGATTGGACGTGAGTGCCACGGAGTGTCTTGGGAACTGTACCCCTCAAATGAAAATGAATTTCAAGTGTGCAAGAGTGTTTCCAAAGCAGTCCCAATCCCTTGGAAAAATATCAGCTGAAGTGGAGATCTTTAATCAAGTTCTTGATTTTTTTTTTCTGTTAGTTTACCCATAAATCAGCCTTAGTCCATCAGCCATTTATATATTAAAAGAAAACCAACAAAGTAAAAGTGTGCATCCTCTTGAGAATATTAGCAATGAACTATTAACAATTAATTTTTATTTCTTTTCTTCTGCAAACCATCCTTTATTGATTTATTTCAGCATGAAAATAAATTATTTGGAATGTTGAAGGTGCTTACAAAGAAATGTTAGAGTGATTAGGAAATTACAGAGGAAAATTCTGCTCAATAAATGCATTCCGTTACTTAATGTAGATCCTTGTACCTGTAGTCTTGATAGCACTATATGCAAAACTAATCACAGAATAAGACCTTTCATTTACTATCCTGTAAAATTAATGAACTTGAGACAAAGCTCCTGCTGTTTTCAGTTTGCTCCAGTAATTAAATAATCATGCACAAATTGAGAAATGATAATTATTTGCGTGGCATCAGCTTGATACTTAGATAGAAAGAAGAAATTGCTGTTTAAAATATAAATTCTTTAAATTACAAAGCAGTATTAAAGCAAATATGCTGGTCAGTCTATTCGGATCTGGATAAGTATCTTTGTGTCATATTTGTTTCTGCGCTATGTCTTTCCCTTCGGAATTGTTGATTTGTTCTTCTGTTGTTGTCAACATTACCCAGTACTGCAGTGCAGTAGCTAGAGTTATACACATTGTAACAGGAGAATAATGTTGTTCATTCTAATTTGCTTTCACTGGTGGTGTCACAGTTAATGCTTAAAGACACTATATCCTTAATCAGTCAAATCCAATCAAGGAATTCAAGTACTTCTAAATCCATTTTAAGCTGTAGATTCTGCTAGAATCTTACTTACTATGTTGAAACTTATATGTCTTAATTCCACTACCATTATATATAAAAAGGAACTGCTTAAGAAACAATTCTAGAAAGTTTAGAAAATAAACAAAAACTTTGCAAGCAAAATTTCCAGGGATGGGAGAGAAACAGAAGCTCGAGTAAGACATGCAGTAGTAGTTTCCACCTGTTGGTCCAAACAAGTGACAGATTTTTTTTTTCCTGCTGTTGTAGGTAATTCTGAAAATGGAAATATTTTAGTAACTATGACTGAAACTGCCTGTGGGCTATTATTAAGTACTACTGCTTTTCTTTTGAAGTTGTTTTATTCTCTTGAACTTTGCAAAATCTTTCTTACAAATAAACCAGGTGTAATGACTTTGTGTTTTCCAGTCCAGAGGCTTGTTCTTCTTAAGTAATTGTGATCTTATTAGACAAATATATTTCGAGGGCTTTTTTTAACTTACAGATAACCAGCAGAGTATAGAATGTTTGGAAAAATGTTTTTAGGAAGTGGAAGAGTTTACTGTGTGGAGGAGTTCAAATCTTCTCCCAAAGTTGTTTGCCATAAGCTAGTGGCATAGTTCATAGGGCCTTCAGATTATGCAATTTATTTATTTATTCTTTTTTTAATTAAGCCTTCTGAGCTAGAAAGAAGTCAGGTCTAAAATTGATGGCAGGATACTGCCAGACTAACAACACTTGAGGCAGGTTAAAGCAGAAAAACTTGAAACTGAATTTTTCGTTGTAAAATTAGAATTTAAATGTACCAAAGCTTTTAATTACCACCCCTACTACTAACCTAAGAAGCCTGAAAACTCTAGATTATGATGTTTTTTAGAGGTAACAAAGATCTAGCTCTAAGAAAATATAATGATACTAATTGATAAGCCGTATCACTTGGAAAAGTTAATCCTCTATACTCAACAAAAATAAAATGGTAGAAAATGTTTAACTTTCTTTATTGTCAGAATTACTGTAAACTTATAACATTATTAGATTCAGAGAATGAGAGATATTCACTGTGATTGAGCCCAATGGACACTCTTGCCAAAAATGAACTCTGTCAGAACTCTGAGATTTTTTTTCTCTCAGAACCAGAGATTTTGACCTAGGGTGTTACGTTTTAAGTGCAAGTCCCAATAGAAGGTTGATGTCACAATAACACCTGTTGGCTCTTCCCCTCACTATGGACTATGTGCCACTCCTCCTGCCTTTGGAAGTGTGGCAGCACCAGCAACCAACAGAGCTTAGGCATGAGGTATGGGCCACCCTCTTCCCCATCTTTAAAATATCATGCACCATGTGCTTTACCTCTTCTCTGAATAACCAAAATGTTATGGTTTTCTTCTGCATTAAAAAAAAAGACTTTTCTATTGTTTTTAAAAAAATTTTGTTTCTGTCATTTTTTTATAAATTCTTTTGAGCTTTTTTCTTCTTAATATAGTTTTCTAAGAAAAGAATGTGTAAAATTGGTCTTAGCCAGTATATGCAATTTGTATTTTTAACATCTTTCCTTAAATACATTGTACTTGAGAGTAAGCCTAAGTATGTAGCATTGCTATAATCCTTGGGAAGCTGAAACTTTATTGTACATCTTTTTCTATTTTGATTTGCATCAAAGCAAAGGAAAACCTAGGCAATGTATGTAACATATGGTCTCCACTGGGAAATAGTCTAACAAAAGAACTATAAACTAAAAAGGTACAAAGTTGAAAACAATTCTCTGATGCTTATCGTATTTCTCATCCAAGTAAAAAGTTGTTGAGTTTTTCTTACATTTATTTGTGAATGAACTCATAGGAGGAGCTAGTTATAATTGCTAAAGTTTATTGTGTATAGTTGTTACAGTGAAGCAGGGGGGAAAAAAATAGTCAGGCAAAACTCTTATTTTCTTTATGGAGAGATGTAAATAGGAGTTCCAAACTATTTCCACCACCACCCCACCCCCCCGCTCTCTATTACTAAACGTAATTGAAAAAAATCAAGAGAACCACGTTTTTGGCATTTTGAAGCTTAATATATTGCCTACCCAATTCTGGATCATCAGAGAAGTTTTTCATTGTAAATAACTTGAGGTTTGTGTACCTACTATTATATAAAACGTTTTTAGGATCCATTTTTGTTATATCAGGGTTAGAATGCACGACACCTCTGCAGAAATCAGCAGTTTATCTGGTTAAGCCTTCTGCTCAAAACAGAGTCAGCTGTGAGGTCAAGCCAGGTTATTCTGGGCTTTATCCAGTCAGGGATTCAAAAACTCCAGGGATGAGACTGTATAACCTCTGTCTTGGAAACGCATTCTACTTGGTTTTCTTTGAAGGTCATTTATGTTTTCTTAAGAAAAATATGTAATATACTTTTAATTAAATTCTTTTAACAAAAAGGAACAGAAAAAGAATGTCACTGTATGTGAGTATGTATGTGTATGTGTATTATGCTATACAATATTAGGATAGTATTCTATACAAAAAGCTAGTCTCTATTGTGCAACTTTACCCGCTATTTGGTAAGATAAACTAAGCATTTTCCTCTCAATAATTTGCTAAAAAACTGCTTAGCAACTCAAGTTAGAAGAGTCTCCCACTGGTGATTTATAGTATAGCCTTTTTTAGTTGGTTTCAAGCTTTCTCATTTTGTTATCATTTGGAAATAATATCACAGTGTCTAGCTGTATCGAGCAGGGAATTTTATCTTTGTTGGCAGATCATTTGCCAAATTGGAACAACTTCTAGTTCTCCTTTTTTTTCATTGCTCTATGGATTCTACAGTGTTGCTGTAATCCACGCACTGTTACCATTCTCAAGAATTTGACTGATTCTTTTTTTCTTTTTAATTCTTTCATCTGTAGCTAACACAAAGGTATAGTGTAGATCAATGAGATAAATTCTGTGCACAAGATGACTTTCGCAGCATTCTTTGAAATCTTTTCCCTGTTCCATATGAAGATGCACTTCATCCTTACAGTGTTACTAAAATTGCCCTACTGACTCCTATGAGCAAGCATTTGGGAAGTGGTCAAGAACTCAGGGCAGCATTGAGAAGATTTTTACTATGCAGCATGTGCACGTCCTGCTTAAGTGGAGAAAGGAATTTAAAACATCTTTAATTTGGCATCTACAATAGTGCTCTGAAGAGAAAAGACTTATGGACAACTTTTGTGCCATTCACCTCATCTACCTACATTCATGATTCAAACTAACAGGTACTGTAGCTGACAGGCACTGCAGCGTAAACTTTGGAGCATGTTTGGAGTGTTCATGTCGATGGATACTGGTATTTAGAATATGGCTTACAAGAGCTGTACAGAGACTATCAGTTGTGTTTCATCTATTTGTTATCACAATTCGGATACTAAATGTCAAGTCTCACGATCTTCTGGACTTCAAATTGTTCATTTGGTCCATCAGTTGAAGTAAAATGTAGACATAATCACTTAAATTATACTTGAGGAATTTTTATCTTTCTGTATCAGAAGTATGGTCAATCTGTCATTTTTCTTTTGAAAAAGAGAATTGGATGAAAGTTCCACAGAGCAAAATTTAAAATGCACCTCTGGAAATGCTTTTGCTGAATTGATCTTAAGATCGGCATATTATCAGTCTAGGTGATTACTATGCTGTGTGCAACTTCTGAAATTTGTTGATGTCTTCATAGTCATCTGTAGCTTGATGTCTTTTTAGTGTCTCAAATAAAGAACGCAGGAGATACTAACTGAATGTCTTTTTGCTGCTATGGGGAGTTGCTTTGAAGAATACCATAGTTCCTCCCAAGGAAGTAGAGAATCAAATGTTTCAAAGGACTCTTGATAGCCTGGAAATCTGAAGTTTGAAACAATCAACTTCCCCCTGAATCTCACTGGTGAAGAAATAAATACAGAATCTGTGGATGTGCTTTCCAGTAGTCAATTAAATCTCCTATTCTTTCTTCCTTCCTTTTTTTTAAGCCTATTGGAGTTCCAACGATGCTATTTCTGACCTAGAAAGATACCTTAGTGCATACAATTGTTGTTTTCAGCTTTTTCGTTGAATCAAATTAGATTTTTTTTTCTGTTTGTTAAGGAAGATATATTTGTAAGTCATTAAATGGCATATCTATAGATCCAAACTTTATATTTGCCATTTTATTTTAGATTCAACTGACTGAATCAAGTAAAATATCTTTACTTACTCCTTCCTCATGACGGATTCCTGTATCTCCTTGTGTGTGATCTTATTCCTAATCTTGTCTTTCCATTATCTTAAAGACTGCTTGAAAATCAGGATTTGTTCTGAACACAGTCCTTTAAGACCTCAAAGACTTAGATCTCCGTTTGGTACTGTTATCCTACGTTGTTTTTCCTCTCTATTACTTGTCATTTCCATTTCTTAAGTTGGAGCATGATATAACTTTTACATCCCAGCTATAGGTTTTCCAGCTCTTTTTCATCTTACAATCTTGTGGTGAATTTTGAAGGCTTTTCTCTTTAATGTCACAAAAATATTTCCTATTTATCTGTTTTTCTCAGTGATTCTTCCTTCTTGCCAATAGCTTCTCAAGCCTTTGTTCCCCGTAATTGTTGTCTTTTGATGTAGCTGTTTTCCTGTTCTCTGGATTTGGAAATGTGACTTGCTCTGCTTGTGTCCCAGTTTCCATCAGCAGAGACTGCAGGGGTTGTTACTGCCTTAATGAACATACAAGTAAGCCAAACACCTTGGTTGGTTTTGATTTGTTTTCGTGTTGTTTTTTTTTTCTCATTTTTACTTCCTTACTAGCTCCTTTCATCCAACGTCCTGTCTGTGTTTTGTGTCTTTTTCATACAACAATGTAGGCATAGAGGCTCTTAGGAGGCCTCTAAATTGTTTGTCAGCTCACCAATACAAAGATGCTCTTTAAAACTGTATAGTAACAAACATCAGAAGGGCAATGAGTATATCTTCATAAAGGAAGGATTTTCATCTTCAGCTCTGTGAAGCGACTGCTAAAGTGTTATCATTCGCCTTAAACCAGGAGTGATAAAGTGGGCAGCAGCCTTATCTGAGGTTGCTGTAAGCAATTTAATACATCTGTTGTGCTATGAAATTATATTAAAGTAAAATGGATTTATTATTTTTCAAATGACAGCCCTTTCTTTTCTGATGCAGTGTGACTACTGTTAATAGGTTTCTGAGATATCAGAACTTGGAATTTTTGCCTTGACTTTTTGACCAAAGTTCTCTTAGAGCATTTGAATCTTATTGAGTGTCTCGGATTTGCCCTGTAGTTGATATAAGAAGTCAATGAAATCAAGGAGTTATCTCCAGGAGGCACTTCAGAGGGTCAGAGAAGGGGAAATGTGTGTATGTCATATTGAACTACATGTTGCATCTAAGCAAAACTAAGCTACTAAATTCTGATTTTCACTTAAGTCCTTACAATTATGTGACATTAATCTATGTTTTCTTATGCGGATTTGATAGATTGTGTGATGGGTCCTCAGTCTCATTGTGACGCATTGTGGGAACTGCTGTAGTGTTGGAACAAACATGCACTGTAACAGAAGTGATCACTTTCAAATGCAAAGTTTGAGTTAGAGGAATGCAATTACTGTACTGCTAAGTATAGATAAAGACTCCTTATTGGCAGGATTAAATGTTTTGAATTGAAATGGTGATGGTAAGGGATAATATATTGGCATAATACAACTGATGAATACCGATTATTACTTCTACGTCCCTACATCCCCTTTAGTTTAGTGGTTCAGATCTGTGATACGCTGAACTAAAGTTCAATTGTAACCAGTTATTCTAGTTTTGTTATTACCCTAGCAAGTCATTCCTGATGCATGACATCTGTAGATAGTTGGGGTCCAAATACTGAAGTCATTCCAAGTAGCTGATAGTGGTAGGATATAACTGAAAAGGCTTTTGTGAAGTTGTCAAGGTGGCAAACTGCTGATCATAGTGTATGAAAGCTTCTAACTTTTCTGTGGAGATTAACATGCAGCTTCTTTAGCTAGCATCCTTGCCTAATGTAGACCCCATGCAGAGCCTCTTACAGAACCTTTATATGGAATCTTAAATGAATATTGAAAGTTTTGGCTAACATAGTTTGAAAAATTTAATGGACTGCTTGATAATTGTTTCATAATGCTCCTTGCAGTAACGTTTGAATATTGCAGATTTTTATAGTGGGCTCTTAAATTTTAGTATGCAGTCATGACCTGCTAGCTGTATCATAGAGTCATGCTCTGTGTAATTGCAGAGTAGGTTTTATTAACCAAATTTTTTATAGGATAATATGGCTCTTGAACCAAAGATATTAGTAGGAGTCTGTGCTTTGTGTTGAAGGATTGATTTAATTAATACCAAACTATAGTGAAGGACAGGAAGTTCTATCATTTCTGATGTGTGGTTAAGACTTGGTCACACTTGCTTGATAAATAACATGAGTCCAGCTTTCAAAATGTCGTATTGAATATAATTGGGAAAGGTGTTTGATATCCTATACTTGTTTAACATAAATTTACATACCTTTTTAAGACCATAAGATATAGATTTGTCTGTACATATTCTTTAAAGTGAATTTTTTAAATGTAATAATAATAAAAAAAAAGTTAATTAAAAGCTATCATTTGGTACCAGTGCCAATGTATATTCTTTATCCACTGGAATAAGTAAAAATATTAAGTAGAAGTTAGATAATGGTCCAATTAAATATTTAATAGGAAATGGCTTTTTTTTTTTCATGCAAGATAACTTGCAGTTTGATCCATGATGGGGAGAGAGGAGCTTTATTGGATTGCAGGCATGAATTAAGCCATTCTCTTTGTTTCTGCTATTGGAGGTAGCTACAGTTATGACTTTATATATCTCAGTATACTGCAGAATGTGTTCTTTAGGCAGTGCTTGTGAAGTAATGAAGCATAATTTTTCATAGAAATCCTGAACTGATTGGTTTGGCACTTTAAATTAAAATTAAAAAGTCTATATGACAAAGGAAGTCATATGAAATAGTTCCATTTTAAGCATGGCAATTTTTTGAGGGCCAGTTACAAAAGTAAAGTTAGGGCTCTGTTTTGAATTTAGAAGAAACATTATAAGATTTTTGTAGTGATTTGTAATAGGGTTGTTTTGTAAGCCCTTTTTTGCAGGAACAGTGCCCTGAGTCATTTTTTCATTTATCAGAGGAATACATTTTAGTGATGTAAATAAACACAAAATTTTACAAAATTTTAAATTCTTATTCTTTGATGGAGAGCTTGTTTTTTGCTGGTTTTATATGATGCTTTAGGTATTCAGTTAGCAAGCTGAGTCAAAATAAATAGTAGTAACAATTCCTTTTGCCTTCAAAACCCATGACCATTTTTACAGCACTTTAAAGTACTTTATAGGAAGTATCTAATAAGGGATACAATGACAATTACATGCTATAACTTTCTCAATTATGAAGCCAAACTGTGAAATTGATATCCTTAATTAAAGTTGAGGAAGGGATGGTTTGTTTCTTACGCTTAAGGTCTATAGGAATGAAGAAGGGAGTGTAGCGATACTAACAAATCAGCCGAAGGACCATTGACGTTGACATTGTAGCCTACATAATTATTCAATTTCCTAGTCAAATAATGACAAACTGCTTATATACCCACATGAAAAATTATGCAGTGCACTAAACTGATACTAACCTTGCTATGTCATCTGGGCTTTCTTTGTTCTGTTTGGTTTGTATCCAAAGCTTCATAAAAGTCTTTAATTGAATAATCGATCTTAGGCTATTTTTTTCATTAGGAACTTTCTACATTCACATAACATGGACCTGCTCTGGAAATGAATCAGGATTGCATTGCTAGAGGTTATTGTCTCTTACATCTTGGAGTCATTTCTTGCAGGCAGTGAATGAGGCAGGGAACTTTATGAAGAGAAGAAAGGTCTTCAGATATAAGCAGTTCAATGTTGCACTGGGGAAACGTATTCTATGTATGCTTGTGCAGTAGACGTGTTTGTGCGATTCTATGCAATTCGCTTAACTCGGCCTTTCCATGGTGTTTGTCATTCTAAGAGCCCAACACGCATTTTGTGGTTTCCAGAAGTGTGAAGCAATTTTAAAAAAATAGATAAATGAACTGAAGTAGTTTGAAGTGGTGATCTGAACACATGTGGCATTTTGGGGGCATAGGGAAGGCTACAGATATATCAAATTAACCCTCTGAAATTAATCGATAATTTTATAACATTGGTTTATCTGTTGTTCCATTCCTTGTCTGTAGGAGGAGGTGGCCATTAGGGTTTTCTTACCTCCATAGGGAAGCTACAACCAGAAAGTCTTTTCGTGAAATTCTCTGATGTTGTGAAATAAGAGGAACTGGAAAGAAATTAGTTTTATACCCAGTGAAAGTATACAGCCATCAAATAATTTCTTATCACAAATTAGTGCAGAAAAATGCAACTGAATACCTGACACATATTAAAACATAATGATAGTTATATATTGAGTAGTATCTCTTCAATGAATGCTATCTTTTATATGCATGGAATGAGGTAGAGTTCTTTGCTAAAAGCAGGAGAGAAAACAAATTATTTTACTTCACTGACAGAAAGAGGGAAGATTAAAGTTGTGTGTGCAACAAAAGTAATTTTGAATCTTCTTACCTTCTGAGTTCCAGTATGTTCAACTATGCTTTTTCAACAGAGTTTATTCATGCCAGATTTTACTACTGAGTTTATTACTGGTATTTCTGATCACAGAATAACCTGGAAAACACAGGTATTCTGAATTCTGTTTTAAAGTATTCTAGTGACCCCTCTTCAGCTTGTCTTCGTCACGGTGTCTTCTACTCTGCATTGGATACTGATCTCCACTCTCAATGCTTTATCCTCAATATTTTATAGTTCTTTATTTACCCTTTTCATATATTTGAGTGCCAGGAGGACTGAGATCTAATGCTACAGGATAAACAGTCTGTGTAGCACCACAAAATTTAGCAGCCTGGAGCATTTGGCTGGATCAGACTGGGCATATACAGAGTATCTACTATGTAACTGCTGCAGTTGCACACACATCTTTGCTTCAACAACCTTAAGTAACATAGTTAGTGTTTTTATAATTATTTTTTTTAATCTGCTTACCAGAACATTGACAATGAAAATGTTCTTTTGATCTTTAGTTCAGAAACTTTGGGGCACAGTAATTTAATATGTAAGAATCTATACAATTTATTTAAACCACACGTTTGTGTTAAGTCACTTGCGCCAAAACATTTTCTGGATTAAGACTGTAAACACTTTACACGCACTCTGTTACGCTTTCTCTAGGTGATTTTAATTTAGTTGGAAATGGTGAATGTTGAGTTTTCAACAAAATTGGTACACACTGCCTATCAGACTGTCCTGGTTTTAGCTAGGACAGAGTTAGCTCTTTCTTTTTAGCAGCTAGAAGAGCTCCATGTTTTGGTTTTACTCAGAGGCTCACTCTGAGAAGAATGTTGATAGCAAGTTGATGTTTGTGTTTGGACGTGAGACTCCAAGGACTTTTCAGTGTGCCGGAGTGCAGAAGCACGGCGGGATAAGGGGGGAGCATAGCTGGGACAAGGGGGCCACAATTACCCTTGTGATTTGTGGTGGAACTTAAGATTGAGGGCCAAACTGGCCAATTAGTATTCCATATCACGCAGCGTCATGCCCAGTATAAAAGTGAGGGTCAGCCGGACAGAAGGGCTTTTGCGCTTTGGCTCTTTTGCGCTTCTGCGCTTTTGCTCTATTGCCTTTTTTTCCCCTCTCTCTCCCAGTACTCCCACTCTCGGAGTACTCTCTCTCTCTCTGCCCCTCTCTATTTCGGGGCCTCGCGTTCGTCTGGGATTGCAGCTTCAGGACGAGACGGGCTGCAGATAAGAGGGTGGTGGGCATCTACACTGTGTATTAAATCATCTGTATTAAATTGTTCTTATCTCAACCCACGTGTTTCCCATTTATCCTTTAATTCTCTCCCTCATTCCTGGGGCTGGGGGAGGGTGAGTGACCGGCTGTGTGGGGTTCATTTGCTGGAGCGGCCTAACCCACGACACAGACAAATCATGGAGATGGTATATGAGAATATAAAATATCTGTAACGATAATCAGTGCTGGTTTAAAGTGGGTGTGGAGCTTCTGTTAACTAATTTCTGAAACAGTAACCCTTAATTCAAGTCCATCCTGAGTCTACAGCAAATATTACACTGGCAGACTGATCTTTCAGGGAACACTGTCACTACTTTTACCTGAGTTTACATTTTCTGGGAATGCTGTCAGTGTTTTACCGCATTGTAAGCTTCAAGCAGAGGTTGTAAGCCAGACTGTTTCTGATTTGTCTCTTCCTTCTGCCTCCTCGTTCCTCTTCCAGGCCTAGAGTCCCCAGGAAGAGAGACGTTAGAAAGTACAGTTTGAAAACAAATAGAAAAATATTTCGATGCTGCTTAATCATTTGCATCACAGTGTATATGCTCTGTCATTTCGTGGGGACAAGGAGGGATTCTAAAAGAAAGTTTTCAATGCCACTAAGAAATGCTTAGTTTCAAAAACATGTTTTGCAATTTTGATTATGTAAATTTTTACATTAAGTAGGTATTTGTATTTGTGAAATTTAAGGAAACTAAAGCTGTTAGAGAAGAACTCGATGTTTGCTGACTTCTGAATGCTTTGCTTCTGCTAGTTTTTATTGTGTAAAATTCAAAGTGCAGGTTAATTTATAAACGCTTAAATATTTTCCCCTTTTTGAAGGGCAAGGAGAGAGTTTGAAAACCTTTGAGCACATAAGTGCAAATCCTTTATTTTGAAATATTTCCTGCCTGATTGCCATTATAGTTTTGAAGCTTTCTAAGGGCTGTACAATGCTATATGAACTCCTTTAGGCACCCGCTGACTGTAGAATGCAAGATTTCTTTTTCTGTGCCCTCCAGTGAGACTGATCAGCATTTTTATTTGTCCTGCAGGGGTTGTTCAGAACTCTGTCGTATACCCATGGTGGAATACAAACTTGACAGTGAAGGCACCCCATGTGAGTATAAAACCCCTTTCAGAAGAAATACCACTTGGCATCGGGTGCCGACTCCCGCTGGGCAGCCTCTCTCTCGTGCCTCTCCAATCCTAGGAACATCTGACAGACTGCAGTGCCAGCAGCTTCTCCAGCAGGCTCAGACAGCCATTCCTCGCAGCACTTCCTTTGATAGAAAACTGCCAGATGGTGCAAGGTAATATACTCCCCGTTTAATGCTGGTCATTTTCCTAATGTGCCTTACTTTAGATATCCTGCTTTCTAGAACTTGGGTATGCTTACTTTTTAAACCTGATTTTGTTCACTTTGGACAGTAGTTTTAATTCTGAGGTTGTATGAAAGAGCATTTACTGAGCCCAGTTCCCTCTACTTGAAACAAGTTACTTTTGCTATTTGTGATGAAAGTGGACAGTACTGAGGATCCTACTGCTGAGGACAGTCTCTAATCAGTTTCCCTTTAGTCTCTAATCAATAAAGTGGGAAACTGCCTTATGACTTTTTGATCTAAACCATATCCTGTCCCCTACCTTTTTGGGACAGGACTTTTACCTCATTAAACAAATAATGAGCGTAAATAAAATTAACTCATCCCTTTAAAAATAAATTATTTAATCTCATTACCAAGCTATTGGCATCGTTTCAAAGGGTTCTGTAACTCATTACCAGTCCTTATGCTTTGCTTTGCTTTTAATTAAACAAAGCAGAGCTTGTGATTTGAATATGTAACACCTCTTAGATGATGGGATGGTATCCTTTAATGTTAGGTCGATTCTAATTGAATCATAATTCTTCATAAGACAAAAAATTATTTTTGAAGTTAAAAATTTGTAAATACATTTGCCCTTTGAATTATTTGGGAAAACCATATGTCTTGAGCAGAACTCTCTGTCTTTTATTGTTTGCAATTATTTCTGCTTATGCCCTTTTTCCATAGTGTGATATAGCTCTAATTTTCCAGGGAAAAAATACTGTATGTAGAAAATATCTAATCAATATGAAAATCTAAAATACTAATCTTAAATAGCTTTAAAAAATTCTGGATGAAATCATGAAATACCACTATTGCTACACTGCCTGTCTTGTTTAGTAGGAAAGAATTAGTGACTTTTTACATTGTTTGAAATATATGCAAGTAATGTAGTACATATTTCAAAATACATCTATCTCATGATCTGAGGAAGGCAGACTCCCAGTTATGACTGTTTGATCATTGGTATTCTCTTTCTCCCCAAACCCCTTCCTTACACCCTGAAAAAAGGAGAGGGGCATTTCTGTAAGCATATATATACCATTATGGGGCTTAAGCTTTTCCTAAAGTCTTATTACTGAAATTCTCAGTAAAATCTAGCATAAGGAAACAATGTATCAAATGTCTAGAAATACTTATATCTGTGGAGCTTTATTAAGCATACTGTATGCCTATACATAGAAAAAAATGAAAGCTTTCTGACTTGCTACTTGTTTCCAAAAGCTTCACGAATATAAATTACACTTCTTGTAATGCTGTCTTGTCATGAAGAAATTCTTCTATCGCTTAAGCAAAACAAGAGCAACACGCTTGTGACATGTGGGTCTTGAAACATGAAAAGAAGGATACCTAATTGGCAAGGTCCTTCCACATGGGAAGAAGCATAGTTGATAGCTTGGCAGAGAGATGGGCTTAAAACAAGAGTTTGAAGTAAGGTTGATTAGTACTTATGGATAGTCTTGCAAGGGTGAAAATATGTACTTGGGCTAGGAAAATGATGAAGAGATTTTAGAGGGTCAGAGACCCGATATCAATTTAGACAAATTGAAGAGTCTGGGCATGAAAAAGCAGATTGATAAAACAGGGAAGTTATAGCAACTGATCTGAAAATAAGCTAACATTGAAGACAATGATAAAATGATTGAGTTTAAGATGAAAAGAGGAAGAAGCAACAGAAGTGTGGGCTAGATATAGTAAAAGCCTTAAGCAGGGACAGTTCAACTACTGTAACATGTAGCAGTTAGGTGCCCGGTCCCTGGAGTGAAATTAAAAACTATGAGCTGAACACCTATACTTCTAGTACAGTTCCTGAGGAGAGTTAAGTGCTTTGAGAAGGCAATCCAAATGTTTTTGCATTAATCAAGGAGTTTTCTGTAATTAGTCACTAAGAAATACAAGGATATCCTTGAGATCTACTCCTGTTTTTACAAAATGCCTAATTCTGTGACAGCTGCTCCTAGTGAGTGCCTAAGAGTGAAGCTTCAGTCAAACTCACTCTTTTGGTTTTTTTTGTACCAAGAAGTCTCCGTGTACTTTAGTCCTTAAGTCACATTTGTAGACGAGTGCATCCTTTCACCTGGAGTCTGGAATCTGTTCCTGAGAGCAGGCAGCTGCAGCTCTTCTGTAAAGGAACTGTGTGAGGCATTCACTGACTGGATTTCTGGGGTTCTCCTTTTGTTTAGTAGGCTAATAGCTAGATGCTTGTCCAGCAAACGGGAGATCTGAGACCTAGATGTTCCTCAGCCTGGGATAGTACAAACCAATGTCTTGATTTTGAGGACCATGTCCTAAACATCAGTCTGGAAATACATGGGATCGTAACTTACCGATTCTTTATTGTTGGTTCTCTTAAGCTGTGCAAGAAATGCAAGTTCTTGGTGGTAAGAAGCAAGAACACTCAGCTGAATTCAACTGTAGCCTATAGACTAATTCACTTGATTGAGAGTGGCTCAGTCGTCTCCATACTTATCAGAGAGACATGCTGAAAAATTAGGCAATAGCTAATGTCTTTAAAATTTTCAAGCTGAACAGTAAAGTTGCTTTTTGAATGTCATGTCCTTGGGAAAGTGTTGTGCATAAATCCAAAACTACCTCATTTCACCTCTTCCCTGAGTACATATGTTCATTTCTGCATATAGCCTTTAAAAAAAAAAAAAAAAAAAGGGCAATAGAGGGAATTCAAGGTAATGTCATTGAGGGAAATTGTACTGTAGTTATGGACTGATACACAGAGAAGTGAAGGATAAGAGAGTGATCAAAACCAAATTGGAACATTTCTCTGATTTCAACTCTGAAAATCCAAGAAGAGTAATTAGAGACATTGTTAACACGAGGCTCAAAAGTTTAAATAATAAGAACCAAATAATACTATTTGTGAAAATGTTTTCTTATTGCTCTTATATGTCAAATAATTAATAAAATAAAAAAAAAGTATTGGTATTACCTCTTCGAAATTACTATGTTGAGAATTGGAATAAATGCAAAGCAACTGACAATCTTTTCTGATCCATCATGAGAGCTTTCTACATGTAAATTCAGAGGTCTAATGCAGCTCCCCTGACTCCTGAGTAATCCTGCTTCTTCAAAAGTAAAGCTAGATATAAGGAAAATAGGATTTGGCACTTAGTCTTTCTCTTTTTGTGGCTTTTTTATATTTTCAGTTGGAAATATTTTTTTAGTGGTGATAGAAAATATACTTTTAAAATACTTCTTTAAGTTTTATGAAAATAAGATAAAGCTGTAAATTCCCAAAATGAATATAATTAAGTGTTCATACTGCCTCTGCAATATTTGTAAAAACAAATGTATTCAAATAAAAGAGACACAGCTCAGTTCAAATCTGAAACCCTGCAAATATCTTGGTGCACTGTTAATGACTCTAAGTCAACATTACAGAAGTTCTCCGAGCAACCAGTCTTCATCCAGTGACCCAGGACCCAGTGGAAGCAGCCAATGGAGACAGCAAGTGGGATATGACGGGTATTGGTGACGTTTTTGTTTGCTTTATGTTTTTTTTTCATAAATCTTGCCATAGCTCCCATTCATCATCTTTCTTAAGCAAAATTTATGTGAATGTTCTATATCATAGATATGTTTGCAAAATCTGTTAACATATTTTAAGGTGTACAAGTTTACTGATCTTTAATGTAACATGTATGCCAATACAACTTTAAAGTTATACTGCTTTAACTCTTAAGGACCAAATTGTTATTTTCAATTCAGGTAAATAACAAATAGTTCTTGATTTGCTTCCTCAGAAACAGGCCAGAAATCAGCTAGTAACTCAGAACTGGCATAAAATAATAATTTCTCCTCCTTTTGCTCCAGTGAAAAAGTGTTTGATTAAAAAATTATCTTTATAATCTTCAAAGTTTTTAATTCCTACTGTGCTTATTCCAGTGGCATCCATTCCCCAGTATATCTTCTCAAAAAAAATAGTACTCTTTCAGAGATCTCTTCTCCCTAAAGGGCAGTTGCAGTATATAGATGGTTCTTTCATATCCCTGTTAGTCTCTTGGTGCTGAAGTTTCAGAAGTTAGCTGTCTGTGTATAAAAGACCACACCAATATACTGTCCATGTTATAAGAGTATTATGTGAGAAATCCGTTCTAAATTACTTTTAATTTATTGCTTTGTTGTATAACTATAGCTGCCAAAAATACTTCTATTATAAAATGTTGAGCCATGGCAGTATCTACATAGCATAACATAAAAGCATTCCAGACTTGCCACTTGGCTTTCGGAAGCTACTTTTCAAAAAAAAAAAAAAAAAGTGAATATTGAAAACATCAACTTGACTCCTTGTCTGTAAGCTTAATATTGCTTTGGCATGACTGTTTGTGGATAAGATATCCCATGTAGCAGATACATGTGCAATATCTTGGAGACTCCTCAAGGGATTTCAGAACACTCATTGAAATATCTGGCAGATAAATAGGTGCCTATAATTCCATGGACACATGAAAATGCATCTTGCGTCATTTTTCCAGAACAGTTATTTGTAATAGCGACCTTGGTTTTGGTGTGTTGCTTTGTCAAATAGTGTAACTTCTGCAATACAGTACAAAGCAATAGATCCAGTACTAGTTTATGTGTTCTGAGTGTGAAAATCTGCAAAACTATAGTCCCACTTTCTGTGGGACTTAGTTCATAAAGCAGTTAAGCATGCATTATCATTATTCTCCATTGCAAAAACCTTTGGCTCTATAGCCCCAAGAATGCATTTCTTCTTGCAGTTAGTGTCTTCTTGGCCTGTTCACTCTTAAGACATAACAGTGTGCTGTTGAAAAAAAAATTACATGTAAATACTTCTATACAATGTTTATAAATGTTGTTGTGTTTGTTTTGAGGGGGGAATGATGATTGTTTAAACAAATCACTTAAAAAATATTTGTTTTGAAGAATAAAAAGTGTTCTTGTTCATCATGTAGCTAGTTTCCTAGGGAAAAAACCAAACAGCTGAATTCTCTGCTTTTGTTAAAAGGTGCCAGTCTCCTTTGCTCCATGAACACCACCAAGTTTCAGGCTCACTGGAGTGTGAAGGAGGCAGAGAACGAGAGGAAACTTTGGAAGGAACTAGACATTCTGGTAATAAAAACCACTATATCTTAAAAATAAATGTTCTTTGCAATGCAGTGCCTGTTGAAGCGCAGCCACCTTCTGATGTGGAGATTTGATACTCAAAGAACACATAATATGACTGTGAAAGCTGGGGATGTTACAGCCAGTCTAACAGAATATGGTGTGGGATGTTTTGATAAGCCTCATAAATGAAGAAAAACAGGTTGAACTTCGTTTAATTATCATTGAAAAACTAGATCTTAGGAAATTCTGCAAAGATACGCTTCTCTGATTCCAAAGAGTTCACAGGTTTGAAACCTGATGCTAAGCCATGTGCCTTTTTTCTTTGTACAGTATACTCATCTTTTTAGCATTCAGAAATTAAAACACAATTATTTATGGCAGAAACCAAGTGGCATGCACCATCGACCAAAGTCCTGAGCTCCTACAAAGACCGGGCTTTACAAAAAGAAGGCAGTGGCAAGGAGTCGCCAAACAAACTTTCACATGTAAGTCTTTTTCTTGGATATCATTCGGAACTCTAAAAAAACCCCAAAAATCCAACGACCAACCCACCAAAAAAAAAAAAAAACAGCACAATAAAAAAAAAAAACAAAACCAACCAAACAAAACCACCAGCTTGGACTTAAAGAAATACATCTTAAAAATGCATTTTAATAATGTATGAAGACCACTGTGTTTTGGGAGGCAAAGGGTATGCTCACCTAGATGTGGGGCGAATTGAGCATGCTTAATCTGTGTTTATAAACTAAGAATTCCAAGAGGACTTGAGTCTGGCGCATTGAAGCGCTAAAACTAGTATAGTCTACGCTCAGCTGTGTATTTACAGTTTCATTTATAGTGACTTGCTTAATCTGTGATGTATTTCATATCCTTTAAAAAAAACATTCACCATATCACTAGTCATGTTGTATGAAATACCCACGTAGTATAATTGTCAATAGACACTATAAAAATATAGTTTGTATGTTGGGAATGCTGAATAGATTTCTAGTCTACCTAGTTTAGCAGCTTGTCTTCAGTAATGGCAAAATCCTCAAAGACTTAGAGATGGAAAGTACAGTAATGATATGCACAATCTTTTTTCCGTATTTGTTTTTTTTGTTTGTTACATGGGAAAACCTGCTTACATAGTAGGAATCTGTACGCTATTTGTAGACTTATATGGTAAGAATATGAGGCTAGTTTCTCATTTTATGAACATCGATACCTTATGAGAATCTGGCTTGATACTTCTCGAAAAAAGTACTATCATAAACAGAATCCTACTGTAGAATTAAGCACATGAAGACAAAAATACTTTCTTTTACCTTAAGCCAAAGTTGACAGGAAGCTAGAATCCATATATGTAACAATCAGTATGAAACAGAGCACAGATACCAAAGTTAGATGAGTTTGCTTAACTTCAATCAGTTTTATGCTAATGACACCTCTCATGCTTTTAAAATGGTGAGGATCTGAACAGAAAATTTCATAATGAACTTATGTTTGTGTTTGCCTGCAGATGCATATGTATAGTGTAGGTGTAAATGAACTATATAGTACAAAGTAAGAACCAGCATTATTATAAAGATAATACTAGTAAAGTAAGGCTATTTTGTTGTTAGATGCTGTAAAACAGAAAAAAAATGGTAATCTCCTTGTAAAAGACCTTTTAATGCTCTCTTGTGCATCCCCTTTTTGTTAGCTCAGTTTGCCATATGACTCTCTGCCAGCCAGTGAAATTCACACTGACTTTTTATTTCTTTTTTAAAAAATTTTCCTCCATGGCACAATCTTTAACAATATGTAACAATTAAGGCCATGCTGAGCTTTCATACAATGATTTCTCTTGGCACAAGGAAATGCATAAAATGACCGTAAACTATGGCCATAATGAACTTTGAGCAGTTCAAGATGTCCATATCAATAGCTGTTGTCCAGATTCTCTGCTGCTTGCAGGGTCGGGAAGGTGCCTAAGCATGTATGTTCAGCAACATACAGGAAATGTTTGGGAAAGTTCAGGCAAACAATATGTCTTCTCAGGCTAATTTTATGCCTTCAAGCTTTCCCCCCTGCCCTTGTTTCTTTCCACTTTGGTTCCATTTTATGTTTACAGTAAGACGTGACATGCCTTTTCTCCAAACACCCTTCTCCAAGCCCCTCTCCTTGGAAAAACTGCTTATTGTATTTTTATCAATTGTTTCATTGTTTTTAAGGTGACAGCCATCTTGTAAAGTTTAGAATGAATGCATATGCAACCCCTCCTTTTTTTCTAAAATAATTTTCTCAAATTTTGCAGCCAGTTAATTTCCATATAGAATAGAAGTATCATATCTGGAAAGGCTGCCTTGTCTGACTGCTTTAATGTGTGAGCAACAGCTATGTTTACAAGCATCTGCTAGGAGGGGGATCTCGTAAAACAGTTAGTCACCTTTGCCACTTGTATTCTACCTAATAGAAGTCCAGCTGCCCTTTTTCTGGCTACTCTGTCACATAGATAAATTAATCCAACTCTCTATAAAATCTCTTTTAAAAAAAAACTAAAAAACCCCCGAACTTTATTGACACAAATGCCTGGCTTAATTATTCCACTTCAATAGCCATGCTTAGCTTAGGGCCCTGTGACTTAAGTTACTTTCATCTGGTACACATACATCGCAATTAGCTTCAGTTTAACTAGCCACACATCCCATTGGATTTGATCCAATAAGCTGCATATTTCACCCACACTGAGAAAAAGCCAAGGATAATTGTCTTTGGTGTCTTTCAGATTTGCAGTAGAACTTGTTTAAACAAATAATTACCAATACATCTATCTTTAACAAATGCTTATTTTAACTGTTCAGAAATGCAATTTGATGGATGTTAATCAGGTCCTATAATAAGAAAATTCAAATGTGATCTTAAGATTTACCATAGAAGGTGGAATTAGAGCCTTTTCGTTTGCAGTAACATCAACCTTTAATGTGTCTAGTGAGTTGTGCATTTCATAGAAACTGGTGGTATGATTAGCTCTTCTCATATTTGGCAGTTATATTATAGCATACTATAAAAAATAATAAAATGGTCTTTGAATTGAACAAATTTAGTAATTTATATGAAAATAAATATTTTACTGTTTAACATACGGGGGCCTTTGTTTGTTTTCTTGTTTTTAAGATTGGAGACAAAAGCTGTTCGAGCCACTCAAGCAGCAACACCCTATCCAGTAATACATCCAGCAACAGTGATGAAAAACACTTTGGTTCTGGAGATCTAATGGATCCTGAGCTGCTTGGGTTAACATATATAAAGGGGGCTTCTACTGACAGTGGAATTGATACAGCTCCCTGCATGCCTGCTCCTCTTCTGACCCCTTTGCACCTTGCTGGAAGCAGATCTGGAGTGCACTGTCGCACTGAGCAGTGGACCGAGTCTTCTGAAACTCCTGGGCCAGATGATGATCCAGCTAAAATCTATGCTGTTCACAGCTATGCCTCTGCTATTTCTACCAGCCATGCAGCTGAAGGCAGTATGGGAGACCTAAGTGAAATCTCCTCTCATTCCAGGTGTGTATTTCTTACAAATTAGGGATTGTGTATTATAGATTAACATACAGAGAAATCTTTTTTGTTGCTATTCCGTTTGCCTTTCTTTGAAAGTGTGCTTAACTGATTTTGATTTTTTTGTTGTATTTAAATATCTATATGAGGAAGTGTAGCAATTTTCAGGCAACTTTTGATGAGACTCCCTAAAAAGCATAGCTAGCCCTACTCCCGGATTTGTTGGACATTTTATATCTGACCTTGTGCACATTGCTCAGGTTTTTAAAGTTGGGAAACATCACTGAGTAAAAGTGAGTTCTGCACCTAGAACTTATTTCACATACTTGTTTGGTTTTTTTTTTTAGTACAATGCAACAAATTATCTGGGAGTTAACAGTGGGGGAAATCGGAGAAATTGCAATGGACAGTTTTTATGAGTAGTGAAACTGCATTGCGTACCATCCCCCCCTAATTTACATTATTGTGATGTATGCTTTACAGTTTTGTTTGCTGAACTGTTACCAATGGAATGTGTGCATGGTACATCTGTTGTAAAGCAAACTTTGAAAGTACGCTTTTACAGATGGTTGCCTTTATCTCCCAATTTCCATTTTATGGTGACTTTGAAGTTGAAGCTTTGGTCTATGTGTTAAGGTTTTTGCTCTGTAAAGGATGGAAGGATATTGTTTTTCTTCTTTCCCTCTGATTTTTGTGTTTTCAATGTCAATCAGTGTAGGAAAATGACCAAATAATATCCTATATCCTCATTTCCTGTATCCTCATTTCTTTATATGCTCGACATGAGTGAATTAGTCTTGTATTCTTACTCTGGCTTCTAGATTTTTTTTCACAAGTAATAGAAGATTGTATGGGCTATGGTATAGACTATTGTGAAAACTAGATAAATGCTTTCACATTAAACTTTTACTGCACCTGTGATAATGTAGAAGCTCCACATTTACTCTGCTTTGTGTGTGTCAAGATTTAATTTTATATATTGAGACTTCTACAGCACTAGAAATAAACTCTATGTTTCTAAGACTTCATCATAATGAACTGAAATAGATTTCTAATGGCTTGAATATGTGTTCTCAGCAGCTGTCATATTTAAAGTGCCAGGCAGCCATTAAGTAATCTGCTGCTCACTTCTACGGAATAAACATTTTATGGTTTAATTAAAAATAATAATTAAAAAAAAGCATATAGACGTTAAGTGATTTACCCAGGAATTTCCAAAGTACTAATTATTGTTGAGGTGATGACTCACATTAGGATTGCCCAATTCCACTTTGACAATAGCAATGTTTTCAGATGATCACCTTCTATTTTGTGTGCCAAATCCTTTTGCTGTAAGAAAATGTTAGACTTACGTGACCCAACTGTTTTATTTAAACTTTGCTTACTTGTCCTTCAAATCATGGTGAAGTGATAAATAATTTTGCAGTTGAGTTTAAAAGCTGGTGTCACCTATACAGCACCCACAGGCATACATTATTTTAAAAAAAAACCCTACCTCGTTGTATAGCTCTGATGCTGCAACATTGATGCATTCAAACAGATGTAAGAAAGTTAAGATATAAGCATATGATATCTACTGCTGAATGCTATATATATTTCCAACTGGTCAGGCACTGAGTTTGTATTTCTTCATAATCTATAACGACGAAATTCTAACATTATTGAGGCATTCATTCACAATTACTTTATGAATGTGAAATAGTAAACTTGTTCTGCAGTAGCTAAACAGTGTAAAATTTTAACAAGTAAGCCCGGAGACTGGTGGGGAAAGTCTTTGCTCTATAAATGCAACATTTCTTTATTAAAATTGTATTCGGTTTACTGCATAGGTAAAGTTCAATCCACAGGAGAGACGTTGGTTGGTTGAAAGATACTGGCCTGATTCTCTAATGTCATCAGATAAAGAATTCCCTGAAAAAGCTTAATACTATAGCGGCCAAGTAAGATTTAAAGAATTAAACCTGCTGTGTGAAACAGTATCTCAAACTACAGGGCTGTCTTTAAATATGCGCAGCATTGTCTCACAGCGCTGTTATTAATGGTTTTATCTCCCTTATTTTATATTAATTATGTGCATGAATTGTCAAATATCTTCATGTTACTGTAGATGAAACAGCTTAACTTTGTTGCCTTTAGTTTTGCTTTGTTTCTTACATAGACCATCTTTTGTATCCTAAAAATACGTACGGCTTGTTCCAACCATTGCATTGAGCTCGTTATCTAAAGCTAGACTTTTATAGGCATTTTATTTCTTTACTTCAAAAAATATTCCTTTATTTAAAACGTACAGAAGCCTAAAATCCTCTGAATAATGTCCTTGCTGTTGATCTGATATGTATTTTACATTGTGCTTCAATGTTTGCTTCATCTTTAGATTTCAGGTTTTTATAGCTGAATTATTTCCTTCACCACATCTTTACATCATTTCTTTGCATGCTTGAAAGTTTAGCAAACAAAAAAGCTTTTAACATCACCCCCATTATGTTCTTCCCCCAAAACCTCATAATCTTGTTTCTACTTTTTGGGGAGAAAGAGGGAGGAGAGGAGAGAAAATAAATTGATTGTAAGATGAAATGCACGTACTAACTGTGATCAAAATTATTAATCCATTGCCTTAATGATTCAACTTTCTTCCACAGCAGGCATTTTAATTTGATTTAATTACATGTATGCACATGCATTGCTTGTATTTGACTCTGCATGGTCAGCAAAGTAGCCATGGCTGTTTAGCTTTCAGCAACACCTTCTGCTCCTCTATGAATTAATCCAATATTCTTGGGATTAGATTAAAAGATAGCACTAAGTTTGGTCTTTGTAAACCAACAACAAAAGTTAGGAGCTGCTGCTTCAAGGTTCCAGCCTCTGATTTTAGGCAAGGCACTTGATTTCTGAGTGCTTCGCTTACTTCACCTCCAAGATGAAAAGAAGAAATTTATTCTTCAAGGAAGCGTTTGTTTTAGTTCATTTTAAATCACTTTGAGAGTCTTCAGTAAAAGGTTTCATTAGTGCCTACTAGTGCTATTATTTCTAATAAAACAGACTATTAAAATTATCCAGCGGACTGTTTTTGTTGAACTGAAATTTACTTCTGTTAATATTAAATTCTCAATGGTACTGAATGAGAGACACAACTTAGACTGGTGTGAACTGGCAAAATTAACATGAAGTGGAAAAACACATAAGTTTTATAATTAGAGAGATATTTGGGGTAATTCCCTATGTGGTTTTTAATGTAAATGGAATTATACCATTAATAATGTGTGTGTACCTATTTACTTAAATTGCACACACAAATTATATATATAATGTCTTGAACTTAGTCTTTGAATTTTATTTCATATCAGTTTGCATTGGCATTCAGCAAGTGGAGTTAAACGCATTACTTGTTTCAGAAACTCATCACAGTTATGTTCTCAAAGAGCTTTAATATATATGCTGCTGTAGAAAATTACTGTACCAATATTGCTACCTTGATTTTAACCTTGAGAAAAAGTTAACATTAAGAATTATAGCTGCATACCAGGAAAAGCATTTCTGATTTTCAGTTATTGTGTACCAGATTTCATTTTTGCTTCTGTGTGTTTTCTTTACTTTTTCAGTGGGTCCCATCATTCAGGAAGCCCATCAACACATGGCTCTAAAAAGAGTGGCTCCCTAGATACCTCCAAAGTCTATATAGTGTCGCAGAACAGTAGTCCACAGATTTCTGGATCAGTTTCAAAACCATACCACAGACAAGGAGCAGTGAGTAAATATGTCATCGGGTGGAAAAAATCGGAAGGAAGTCCTCCACCTGAAGAATCTGAAGTTTCTGAATGCCATGAGTAAGAACTTTGTTTAACTTTGTTGGGGGAAGAAGGGTAATGAAAACAAATCTTAAAATAGGATAGAAAAATTAAAATTTACAAATCCCATTTCACTTTTAGATGTTTGGGTTTTTTTCTGTACATTTATGTATCAAAGATACATTCAAAAAAAGAAAAAAGATGATGATTGCACAGGGTACTGTTTTCTTCTCTGTTCTATCCAGCCCCATCTTTTCCCCATATGTGAAATAGAGCAAACTGACAGAAATTTCTGAAAGTGTGTGTAGGCAAAAACGTATGGCTATGTCATGCATTCTGAGTTTGTCTTTCTATACATCACAGAGACAAAATATCTCTCTGAGGATAATTATGTTGAAGTAAAATAACATTTCTAATTAGCAGTGATGATGAAAATCAGGTCAATTGCTGAATGTTGCACGACTATAGGTTATAATTCACTGAGAATTACACTTTACCATAGCAAAGCTTGTTTCCTCTCTGCTGAAGACGGTCACTGATTATGCTGCACTTGGCAGTAAGTAATAGCTTCAAATGTATGTTCTATGTGATTAAGAATCTTTAGTTCCTTCGATTGCATTTCCAGAGTAAACCTGTTATAATTCTCTCTTTCCTTTCTCACTGGAAGGAAGCTGAAAGTTAATAATTCAGTTTGACAGTCTTTTGTTGACCGTAAATACATTTTTATATGCTGATAATTAAGGAAGACAGCTGTTTTATTTATCTAAAGAGCTTTATGAAATTTCTGATAATAAAATACACTTGGCACATGGCATGACTGATTACAAACAAACTTCAAACATTGCCATTGATGACCATAGTAATTTTGCCAGATTGTGAATCTGGAAACAATATCACACTCTAAAATATCAGTTTTCTTATTTGCTAAGGATGTAAAAGTTAAAATATTTTGTGATGAACTATTGGAAACGTTGATATAAATACAACATTAACAATAGAGAAGTGTGGCGTAGAAAAAGAGAGAGGCAAGCTAGGAGAAACGAGCATTATGCTATTTTAAATTGTTCCTTAGAATTTCTAAAATTTATTTTTTAGTGATTTAAGAATTTCATTTTGGACTCACAAACAGTTTCATAAATATAAAATAATTGAAAAATGTTCTAAATAAGACTGTGCTGTCTCAGGAGATCATTCTCAAAACTTTTACTTTGTGACAGAAAATGAATGCAGTCTTTCAAATTTAAGACCACTATTGCTCGTCTTGCTAAAAACACTCATTGTCTCAACAGAGTGTATGATGATATTGATGCTGTGTCTGCATCGAGTCCACTCCAAACTTGCGTGAGGAATGCCATTGTTGAAAGTCAGCAAGTCTTGTCCAAAGAAGATTTTCTGAAGTTGATGCTGCCAGACAGCCTCTCTATGGAGGAGGGGAGAAGAAAGGTTAGCTACTTTCTTTGGCTCTCTGCGTCTCAGGCACAGTTACCTTAGAAATGAATTTCTGATATTCCCAAAATTGCTATAGAGAAGGCAATATCATTTCATATAAGCTAAGTATATTCCGTGGGACTGCTATAAATACTGACCGTAAGTCCCAAAACATCATTTCCCACAGTATGAAAATCATATCTAGTTTGATGATTATGTATGAAATACAGTATTTAAGTATGGCTTTGCTTAGTTTGAGCAGAGAAAGGTGCGGGTTGAGCAATTTAATTATAATTTCAAAGATTAAAAGTAACATTTTCAAGGTTGGATGCCTAAATTTATACAGCCCATATGATATTAAGGCCCATGAATAAAAGTAGCCCACTTTCCCCTCCCCTGTGATACTCAGTATCAACTACTCTGCTTGAAGTTTGTGTCACAATTTCATTGGCAACTGATCAAAAGGCATAACTGCCAGTGTTGCCAGAGCATGCATCTCATCTTTATAGTATGAAGACAATAATATTTAAAAGTTCACAAAAAGTGGATACAGAACTTAAAATTTACTGCTCCCCGAAGTATACACAATTCTGAATTCTGTGCTTTATGTGGAATAGAGCACAAAGCAATGAAATTACTTGAGATAATTGTCACACTTCAATATTAACTCAATGCTCTCTTAACCCACTGCGTTTATATAATGTGCTAAATAGCAGAATCATTCATTTCTGAACAAAAGTAACATATGGGAATTCTCTAAGTGCAGAGTTGAATTTAAAATTGAAATGATATATATTTTTTAACATGCAGTATGTTAAATGTGTGTTACATGTGTTTGAATTCTCATGAATAATGTCCTAGAGGTTTTTATGATTTATCATTGATACAATAATTAGTTTTCTGTGATGATTTCAAGAGCTGCCAATGTTTCTGACTATGTAAATGAGAAACAAGGAGTGAGGAGACGTGGCCATCGTGAGATAAATTACTGTTGTCCCCTTCCCCTCCCAAGACACCCAAACAAAAGCTCACTAAGTGAAAGAGACCATAGGCCCTGACTCACAGGGGATCCCCAGCCACAGGACTCAGCAGTATCCAGTCTTTGATTATGCCTTCATAGAGGGTAGTAATCTTGGTATAGGTGAGTCAGTTGTCTTTGACAACAAAGCTGGAAAGGAATTTTCTGAATATGTAAGATTCTACAGAATCAAATCACATTTTTGATTTGGTTTGGTTTTACCTTCTTCATAGATCAAGGAATAATGAGCCCTCTAGGTAATGTTTAATTCTTGTCGCAACCTGAAAAGAAACTCTGTAAAGCTCCAACAATTAACATTCAACATGTTTGGATAGCTAGTAAACAACCTTTATAGGCAGAAGATGCAGTATAAGATTGAGGAGACTGGAGTAACAGCCAAGAATTGCAGCAGGATGCTTGCTGGGAATCTTGGGTGCAGGAAAGAGGATCAGAGACCCTTGAATTCAGAGGGCGAAGGCTTTTAACCCTTTGCCCAAGTGGTCCCTAACTAGGCTCAGGGTCTTTGGTATTCTTTAACCACTGCGTATAGAAAGACAGCGTATATCCCTTCATTTAAGGATGCTGTGTATGTCCTCTATCCATTCATTTAGGGATGCTGCTTATGTCTATTGTTGTGGTCATTTTATGTATGTGTTAATGTAAAGTTTTGGATGGTGTTTATTCCCACAGCCCATATCTGTTTCCCCATATCTGTTTCAGGAAAATCTCTAGAATTGATGTAGTATTTTGATACTTTCCTAGATAAGAATCTGAGTATCTCCCTCACTTTTCTCTAGGACGTAGTTAAGCGTTCTAACAATTGAGCATGTTCTGTGTTGTCATCAAGACAGATGATTTCCTGAACGAATGCTATGGAGTGTATTTAAGTATTTTGTAAAGACTGTGTCTTGTGGCATGGTTGAGTGTTTCTATGTGTTCCTTTTAGAAGTATTCATCAGTGAACAAGTTTTTTCAGAAATATAGCAATGCAGATATCTTTAATTCTATGCTATATTCACTTTTTAAATAAGCTACTGCTCTTAAGCATACATTCTGCATAGGGAGTGTCCAACTCATAGTTATTTACAAAGAAAACAGGACAGGATATTAAGTTGTTATATGCAGGACAAATCAGTGAAAATAATTAAGGCAATAACTTGCATTTGGAGATGTGAAGAATAACTGGATTTGCACTGCTGAAGAAGGACTTACGGAGTGGAATGGCCCAGTTTTACAATACAGTATCATCTTGTTTTACTGTAGATATTTGGGTTGTGGTTTAAGTAACTTTTTTGAAATGCATAAAAAGTTTTCACTGAACTCTTGTTATCTTCTTTTCGAAGCCTGTTTTGTGATATCTGAAGAGATGCAGTGTCTCAAGTCACTTCTATCATCCAATGAATTATATTGCACCATATATCAGTTCAGAATGTTTAACAGTAAAGCTTAGTCATTTCAAATTAAAATCAAACAATTTTGTGTGTAGTCTTGAATAAATGTTGCCAGAGTTGGTAACCTTATATATACATTTATGGAAAACCTTCCTGTCATAAGGCTATGGAGGTTTTATTTAACATTTCAGAATTAATAAAACTACACAGTATATAATTCATGGTGATATGTCCCAAAATATCAAGAGGAGGTATGAAAATCCAATTCAGTAACTCTTTTGAGGCCCCAGTAGACATGATGTGGTGGAACAAATCTCTGATCTTCTGTATTAGCTCAAGAATTCCAGAGTGCCTGCCCAGAAAAATACTCCCAAGAACTGATGATGGGATATGATTGTGTGAATTATTTTAACCAGTAATACATGTTCTTGTATCTTCATATTTTGATGTTTAGTTTTCATTTTATGGAAACCTTTCTCCACGGAGGACACTTTATCGTACCCTGTCCGATGAGAGTATATGTAGCAATCGAAGAGGCTCTTCATATGCTAGCTCTCGAAGTTCAATGCTAGACCAGGCCTTGCCAAATGATATCTTATTCAGCACTACTCCACCATATCACAGCACGTTGCCTCCCAGAATGAGCCTCACTCCTGGCATGGGAAACCTGAGAAGTAAGTGATCGTTGCTGTCATTGCCGAGTTTGGAATATTTGTAATAAACTCAAACAAATCACCAAATATTAAGTTAGATTTTACTTTTAAGGTGAAATTATGAAATGTCAAATCGGTGTTCTAGATATTCTAGTAAAAGTGTATTTGGTCAGCAGTACATGTTTATGCTTGCCTTAGTGATCAATTCAAATTTATCATGTTTGGAGACAGCATTCGCTTTACTTCCAAAAAAATTTTCATGAGACCAGTAATAGACAACAAGCATTTGTTTGAAGATATTTCTTGTTATCCTTTTATTTTCCAGTGGTGACCTAATTAAGCCAAACTGGCCTGTTTTATTTTAGTATTTTTATTTGTTTATTTTTTATGTACTTTCAAATTACTGAAATATTCATGAATTATTCAAATTAATAGCTAAACAAGACAGCTTCTGTTTAGATGATCTTTTTGGTAACATCTTAAAAGGAAACATGCAATAGTTGTCATCTCCGTTTCAAAACTGATTTCGCTGATGTTTTTTTTTTTAACATGTTAGTAAAACCTTTGCAAATAACACTTTGTTTTTAATGGCAGAAAAAGAGTAATCTGGGGTGCTAAGTTAAAACTATTTTATGAAGGTGTCTCTTTACTTGTGAGGTCTTCATAAGTGAGATTTTTATTATATACTTACCTTGCAATAATTCTAATATGGAGTGATGAACTATAGGGTTTGTAGTGATTTTTTGAAAAAATGAAATTAAAATTATGAAAATTAAAAAAAAAAAAAGAAAAAAGAAAAGAAACAAAGCAGATTGTGACAAATATACATGCTTATATACCACAGCCCAAATCTACACAGCTGAATACATATATTTAGGCTACATATCCATATCTATATACTTAATAATATTGAGTGAATTGTTTTTTAAAACCGATAAATCTCTTAACTTCTCAATTATTTTATGCCAAACTGCAGAGGACACCCAATGTGGAAACAAAAAAAAAAAGGCACTTTTAGTTAGCTGTTTTAATATTGCATCACAGCTGACAGCAATTTAAAAAAATAGTAGAGCAATTGTGAACTCTGAAGTCTATAGTTAGGAAGCTGTGGGTGGATTTCTTGAAAATATCAAGGACTTTTGTAGGCACATGTCCAGAGAATGCAGACAGATGACTTAAAAGAAATAGTAATAAAAAGGGCTCTGTCATTCATCATGTCCTTCAGGAACTAGCGATCACTTGCTAACTTTCAGAAGTAAGCCTTATATACAAAACACTTTTCTGGTTATAATGGCCTCAGCTATGAGGCTGCTTTTTAGTCACTAAGCACTGGTTCATTTTAAAGCAGTATCACAAACAAGTGCTAAGTGCTAAATTCCTGCTTCAGATGGGAATGCATGCTTGGTGTACCTTTTGCCGTTCTAAAAATACTCTTCTATCAGAGTGGAACTGTACTATAAATTTAATATTAAAAGATGCTTTGCCCTTACTGATAGAGAACGAAGACCCATTTTGTTTCATTTGAGATTAATTCATATTAGACTACGTGTTGTAGTCTATGAAGGACCTATGTATATAATCAGGAATCTTGATTGTGGTTTTTTTTTTTTTATTTTACTATTGTTAGACCTGTGTTTTTAGAGCCGTTTCTGGTAAAGGTAAACATGCAATGGGATCAAACCTTTCAGTGTGTTTTTATTCTGGAGATTGACACAAGGCAATTAATGGTGTATACTCAAGCTATATGCTGCTCTTCCAGCAGTGAAATTTTAGTAGTTTGTGTATTAGTTCTATCTTGGACACCTTATTTTCCATTCTTGCTGCTTCTTAGATATAGTAAGTTATTTATACACATAGCTGGGAAAAAAACCCACAAAATTATTATTCGGTCAGTCAAAATGAAGCTGATTGTTGATATCCAAGGTAGTTCATGCTGTTTTCATACACCTCTATTTTCTGCCTCTGGTTTTCTGTTATAAAAATGCTTTTTAATGCCAGCAATATAGGATCTTTTATGATAGCTGTTTCAAGGAAGATTGAATTGGTTATCTGTAATTACACTTTGAAAACAAGCACATCATGACTTGCCCACCTCTGCTTTCAAAATAAGGTTAGTCAATATCTCTGTATGAGAAACTAACTTTGGCTCTTGTTAGGAAGGTTTTTGTACTCAGTGCGTAGTAGGTATTTACATTCTATAGCAGTGGTGATGTGAGAGGTTTCTTTTTCATTTATAATTTTAGTTTGAGGTTGTAGTTTCAGCTATCAGGATTCTTAGCTGTTATAGTAATGTCTTTTGTAAAAGACATATGTTTGTGATCTTAAAACATTTTAATTTTACAGATATTTAGTGTTTACGGAAATCAGTGGAAATACTGTGGTTTTGGCTGGAATTCGTTTTAGAAACATGCATTCTTGCATGTTATTACCCAGCATGTGGTATATGAAATAATGTGGCAGCACCAAGTCTCATGAGACCTCTCTAGCAAGGGAAAGAGTGTGATTAATAGGTAAGCAAGGCAGTACCAAAACTGAAGCATAATAGGCAACCTGAAGAGTTTCAGTTTACTGAGAAATCAGCATTATCACAGAACGACCATGCAAATATGAAAACAGAAACTTCAATTGTTGACTGTAGGAAGAAGATGAGAAAATGGAGCTATAGGGGTTTTTTTATTATTTTATCATGGGGGAAGTGAAGTGAAAAAAGAATTGCTTTCAGTAAAGCCTGAAATTAAAGCTCTGACAGTTGAGTGTGTTGATTGCATGCAGTACACAAATGTAGAAAGATTTATTTCATTTATCTTATTTTTATCTTAAACCAGAAAGCAGAACTTGTGTAGCTGAGAATGCTGGAATTTTTACCTTGGGGACATTAAAGATTCCCTAGCTGAGACAGTGCTGTCCACGTTGAATGATTCTAGCATGCCATACATGGTTGGAGGTGCAAATCTATCCCAGTCTTGCAAATTCATGTCAGCTGAACTAGCAGGGAGAGAGTGAAAACAATGAGAACCACTGATACAGAACTAGTGTAGTAACACAAGCCAGAAATCCCGGAAGACACGTGGCTGCAGTCTGACTGACATCGCAGGCACCATGGTCCGTTCCTATTATGAAACAGAAAAAGAAGGAGAAAGAAAAATTTCTTAAGTGACATGACATTCCTGGGCTGTGAGGAAAGGAGCAGGATGCAGGATACTTGCAGTGAAGAGGATCCTAAGAAAGGGAATATTTTGCAATGATAACAAAGTCTGGAATTTCTTGGATTATACATGCCATAGGGAAAGGCTGCCAGAAGTGCAGCTGATATATCTGCAAGTATGTTATTAGATGAAAGTCCATCTTAAAACTGGTTTACTACCAGTGTTAGCTTCAATCCAAAACTAACCTAATTGGTAAGAAGCAATATTAAAATGGAAGACCATCACTGTGTATTGATGGTGTACAACGTGAACAATTTGGAAATCAGTTTTTCAGTAAGCAAATAAAGGCTGTTGATTAAATAATTCATGCAACCAAAGGAGTATGTTACAGACTCTCACACAGTGAATAATCCACCATACCAGAACATGAGACTCTCTTCAATAACAAAAGGGAAAAGAAAAGTAGTTATTGGGAGCACATGTCCACTATTCTAACAGTAATGTGAACATATGTCCATAAAAGAGTCTACTAGCAGATTGGCATCTTCAAGGGAGACTTTGGGCAACCCTAGGTAGTACTGAAGAAGGGAAGAGTTTGGGAGGCAGAAGTTGTTTAAGAGGACCGTAGAGATATAGTTGCTGATCGCAGGAAAGAAGAACAGGAAGCAGACACTGGGACTTATATCTGCATATGACTTGATATGTTCCTTCAGCTGCTGCATCTTTTGACGTAATCTGCTTGTTAAATGACGTGTTTAGTTTGAGCACAGTGAGGAGTACTTAGCAGGCATTTTTTCATGATCTACAGTCTCTACATAAGAGTAGCAGTTCCAACTGAAGCAGGATACTTGTCTTGGAAGTAGAAAAGGTTAAGTGAGGTGAATCTTTCCTCTTTCTTTATAGCTGGTTACTCTTTGAATACAGAGGTTTGTGGGGTCAATAATAGTGAATTTCAGGAGCTCTTTTGGAAACTGAACTGACCATATAATTTTGATGAAAATAAGTATTCTTCAAAAGGCTTTATACTTTTATGTATCAATAATAAATAAAGAACATTCCTAAGAGTAGGAAGAGTGTGACATACCTGAAAGAACCAGAAGCCACCAAATCAATGATTTTGTGCCAAAAGGAGTATGGCAAATAAAATAATCTTTAAAACTGAAAGATAACGCTTACATTATTTCTCAAAGGAAATAAGGGATAAGTCTGTGTTACTTCAAAACCAATCTTGTGGGCAATGAAGACAGTGGCCTATGAGATTAGGCATAGCCTCCTGGACACGCAGAGGTGGGCATGCTTAAGTGTAACTTGCCACCTTTACACAAATCAAAAAGGAAGACTTCAACAGGTAGCCTGCAGCTGCTAATGTGGCAGTCATGCAGAAAAAAGTGAAGTCAACAGCAAGGTAAGAGGAGCAGGGAAGAAATGCAAATACAGGAGGCTTGAAATAATTCATCTCACCCAGAGCATTCCTGCAATACAAACACTATTCTTTGAAATTCAAAAGCACAAAGAAGCTAGTATCATTAAAGCTCTTTTTTTTTCTTTTTTTTTTTTTTTTTCTTTTTTCCTCTTCCCCTTCTCCCCACCATTGCACAAGAACACACAATTTATGTCTTGAAAATTAATTATTCTGTAGTGGCATACTCATACCTGTTCAGTTATTCCACTTATAATTTCAGCCATCAGCATGAGCACTTGCGTTTTCAGAGCTATCAGTATTCAAACCTCAACTCTGGCAGGCTTTCTGCAGTCAAGTCGCTCTGTCAGGGCTTATGCAGGACTCAATAGGATCCACCCTAAGGTGAACTGAGGTTCTCACAAAGACAATGCATAATGAAGGATGACTACTGGTGAATATATCACTCCTACACTTTAATTTGGAAACCCAGCAGAATCGCACTGGGAACAGGCATCTTCCTGACAGGTTTCACAATCAGCCTCTGTAGGCTGATCACACGAAAGCAAGGGCTGTCCCTTAGGGCCCGCCTGCTGCTCTAGAACCAAAAGCTGCCTTTCAAATAAGGCATTCTGTCTATTTTCCACAACAGGGATGTATAAAACATTTGTACATACATAAATAAGGCTCTTACAATTCCCAGATCATATACAAAAGTTCAGAGACTGCTCTGATTTTGAGCTTCCAATATATTTGCACCCCAAGGTAACCTTAGATAAGGTTTTATGTATGTTTATAAGGCACTGAAAATAAAATCTTAGTACAGATGTATGCAGAGAATATATTTGCGTATTACATTTTCCATTTCATATAATATATCCACTTTTGAATACTAAGAGTGGGTATTGAGAAAGACATTTCTTTTGTCAAGCCCCTTACAATTGTAATATAACAATATTACATCTTTTAT
Source organism: Tauraco erythrolophus (assembly GCF_009769465.1). Taxonomy (NCBI): domain Eukaryota; kingdom Metazoa; phylum Chordata; class Aves; order Musophagiformes; family Musophagidae; genus Tauraco; species Tauraco erythrolophus. The sequence goes on along the minus strand of NC_141466.1, from coordinate 86,418,088 downwards.
ATAAGTTGTAGAACAAGATAAATGCTATAATAAACAGAATATGTACCTCTTCTGCATTGTTTTTGCTTTGTGAGACTCCTAGTTTTTGACAGGGGATTGCAAACTTTCACTTTCCTATTCCTGATTTTTTTTTTTTTTTAAATAAGGTTTCTGCAAAAAATATTATGTGCTCTCATCGTTGCTCCATGCAGTAGAATGCTCTGTAACAGGCTACTGCTTTTGGATTTTTAGTTCAGAAATCTTTAATTCAAATGGACTCTGATATTCTTTTTCATTGCTATCAGGACAATGACAACATGCCATTTTCTTAAACTGTGATGTATCTTCCACTTGTATGTGTGCATTTTTTCTTTCATTGATTTTCGTGTTTGGTGTTTTCCTGGAAAATATTCCTCAGAAGTATTATAGTCTGAATCCCTGGAATAACCAGATGGAAATTTCCATCTGAAATAGTTGAGGAAAAATTACTATTTTGACCTTTTTTTTAAATAGAAATAGATACATCTGAAGCAAAATTTCTGGTTTCCTGACTATACTATGTAATAAAAGTACAAAATTGTATCACTAGCTTTATGGTTAAGATGAAATGTGGTTATAAATAATGTATTTGGTTTATGTTCAGTTTTAAGAACCTCTCTGTACCTGTTCAGCAGTAGTCGTTTTAATGTGTTCACTTTGATCAGAGTGAAGATTGCTATGGATAGGTAAGGAAAATGTAAAACTGTTTAAGAATTATGAAAGTATCTGCTCTACTAAGATGTATGTTCGTGGTACTTTTCTGAAAGACTACATAACTGAAAGCTGTGTTTGAACTAACTTTATAGTGTATACATGTCAATCAATATACAATCTATCTACAGTATACAATGCGTATACTCTGGAGAGTATACTCTGGAGCTTAGAGATCAGCACACAAGTCTTAACGTTCTTGGATATACAGCTAAAAATATTAAACTAATAGGGTAGTCTTTTCAATATGAAAATGAGTTTTGGATATTGGCTAGAATTTACAAATGCATTAAAAGAAAAACAGGTGATATTTTTTCAAATTGCTTCTGGAACTGAAGTATTTAAGTTTCAGAATAAAACTGCATGTCGATATCTCATATGTTGTTTCACAGCCTTCTTAAAAACATAGCTTTGTGTATCTAGCAACTTTTCCGCTCAGTGCTCAGGTTTAATATGGTATACTTAAAGAATGAGTGCTGCCTACTCATGCAGCATTCACATGAAAATGCAAAGATCACATCTTGTGCAAAGTGGCACAAAAATATCTTTAGAAACCCTTCCCATCCTATTCTACCAAAGTTTAAAAATTGTTCCACCCATACTGAGTATTGAACAGGAAAAGACAGTAACAAGAGAAATGAAGATAAGCACTACTTGCTCATACTTTTTTTTTACAGCTCATTATAATAGCTTCAAAACTAATTGTACATCATTGTTATAGGAAGACTAATTATTGTGTTTATTGTTTAGATGAATTCTGGTTCTCAGATGGGTCCTTATCTGATAAAGCCAAATTCAATGATCCTGGCCTGATGCCCCTGCCAGACACTGCCACAGGGCTAGACTGGTCCCACCTGGTAGATGCTGCACGAGCGTTTGAAGGTAACAGGAAAATATGAATAAAGATCAATGTTCCATACAAAACTTTTTTAAAAAAATATGTATTGTATAGCCACATTTTGAATTACAAAAATCCAGCGTTTCCCTCCATAGCCCTTCAGTTCTTTTGGCAGTATCACTTCTCAGTGCAGAAAATTGTCACTGAAAATTTGGGATATTCATGATACTCTCAGTGTCTGTCTTAGGTTCAGTTCATCCTCTTAGGGGCCTAAGTTCCTTCTGTAATGAACTGGAAAAATCAGGTGCTTTAAAGAAGAGATTCAAAGCATTTAAGTTAGATGTTTAAAATGAAACTGGGAGTAACACTTCCCTGAGTTTATTGTGTTGTTGTTATAAAGTTGTATGTGTAGTCCAAATGATGTGGTCTATCTCAGTTCTCATAATAAGCCCTTGGAAAACAGCAAAAATGTGCACTATATTTTCCAGTAGCAGAACTTCAGATGCAGGATATAGATCAGATTTGTATTATTAAATTATAAGGCCAGGTTAACTAAGAAAAACCTAATTCGCCTCTCTGAGAGCTAAACCTACACATAATGTATAAACACAGAAAGGTGGATGTTGGTTTGAGTATATATGTGAATGTGTACAGTTGAATGTTTGTGTTTTGTTGTTTCCGAGGGGTGTTTTGATTAGGTTGCTGTGCTGTCCTAAGATCTCTGACATGCCTTAGCTGATGTTACTCTCATTAGTGAATGTGTGGAAAGTCAGAGATATCTGTGAATAAGGATGATGTTACCACAGTAATCTTTGTATAAGATACAGGTCTTAACTTTATGACGAGAACTGGTCGTGAAGTTAGTGATGAGATGTGCTTCTGTTTTTCTAACTAAAAGCAACTATTGGAATCAGTTTTCTGGTACGTGGCTCCTTCCCTAAGTGTGAAGTGATTAAATTTCAATTTGATCAAAAAGCTCTGCAGAACTACTTACTATACTAATTTAAATGGCATTATTAAAAACCCAAACAACAGTGACTATTAGCAATCTAAAGTACTGTATCGTTTCTCAACCTGATTAACTGTATGTGCACTCGTTACTATACAGTGCGACTCAAACATGCCTGTGATGCTGAGGATCTGACAACTGTTGCCATGTGTTTCTATGTTTGACTGCTCAGGGAACATCCTGCTATTTGTTAGCAACGACTTAACTGAAAATAGACTTGGATCAGTGAACGACTAACTCTGTGACTTTGTTTTTGAAGAATATTTTAAAACATTAATAAAAATTTTGAGTTCAGCTGAATAAAAGGTCATTCTGTACCAGTTAGGCTCTTGTGTTTTTAGTTTTCTTTGAAAACTTTAATATGTTTTCATTATTTTTACTACTCAATACTGTGCTGAAAATAATTTCACTTTGGTGTTATGTGAGTGTAATTACCATCTGCATTTGCGAGAGAGAGGTAGAACAGCATAGCTATCCACAGAGCCCTAATCTAGGGAGGAGGAGTATTCGCTTGTTGGGTTTTAACTGCAAAAATGTTAGATATATCTGTAGGTAATACTGAAAAACTGATGATATGAGTCACAAGATAGAAAGTATTTTTACTGGGTTTTTTTAATTGTTGTAAGAATTTGAGTAGTAAATAATAATCTAGTTTTGTATGAAGGGATGTAATTCTTTTCTGTTTATGACTGCAATAGACATCTGTGTATATGTTGGGTTATTTATAAAATGTTTTGACTAAATTCATAGTACTGCAATTTGAAATTTTCACAAGGAATAGAATTTTTAAGCAGCCCTTGTTCAATGTTCTCTATCCTATGTCTTGCAATTTGAAAGCAATTTAAAAAAGAATAACTGATAGGCATGCCATCAAAAAATAACTGGGAGAGAATGTGTTGGATATGAATGGCAGATGCCATTTCCTTATGTATTTTAAAGTTGTTAACTTAGGAGTTACTTCAACTTACCCTTTAAAAACAGCTTGGAACTACTGTTCTGCATTCTGTCAATGTGAAAAAGAGAGTGGATGATTCTAAGGTTTGTCCACTTCCAAATACAAAACTGCTTTGATCTTTTTATTAAACTCGGAAGAAATGTGATCACACATTATATAGGACCATCTCAAAAAAAAACCCTGAAACAAAAAACACACTCCCCCCCTAAACCTTCAATAAAAAAGAGATCACAAAATGGATAGGACTTGTTTAATGCTGATTTAAGAAATTAGAGTTGTTCTCTAGTTTGGCTTTGACAATCTGGTATTTCAAACTTGTGTCCTCTTCTAAAACCTAGACACAAGACTTAATTTTAGTTTTTCCTTTGTACAAGGTCTTTTCTTAGCATCGGTTTATTAGAATCACCAATCTGATTCCAAGATCAGGGTTTTTCCCTGATGATCCCTCTAGATTATGCGTTGATAGCTTACATATTTTGATCAGTTCAACATCCATAATGTGGGCCCCACAATCCTACATCTGTCTGCCTTAAAATGCACTTGTATCTTGATTAATGTTGAATATAGCCTTTTTAGGTGTTGATAATGTTGACATTAATTGGATTAAGAATTAAATATAGTAGCAAGATTTTTGCTACCATCACCTGTACTCAGAGTTTACTCATGGATGTAGCAAGAAAAGCAGTCTCATTTTTAGCTTCCCCCCCTTCTGCCAGATGACCTGTTGACTAGGTTCTTTGTTATGGTATTACCTTTTATCCAACTGAAGTCTTGCTCTTGTGTAGAACAGCAGTTTTTAAACTCTGCTCCATGAGGATAGAGTAAGTCATGATGTTTGGGGTTATTTTAATTGAAAGTATGATGGTAATGCTTTGTGAGGATTTAATTTTCAATGCTTTTGCTTGGCAAGAACTTTTGTGGGAAGCCAAATATCTACTTCAAACTTTTCCTGAAAATCTTCTGTTATTCCTAAGACAGGTCTTCACAGGGCAATGGAGAGCTGTGCAGGGGTTAACTCCACAGGCTCTGGAAGCCACATCATTAAGGGGTTTTGCTTGAGTTGTGTCTCTTGATGGTCAGAGTCCATAAGCTGGAGCACAGTGCAACCTTGTTTTAAGTCTTCGCACTGCCTTCCATTGCAGGACATTGATTTATCTAGAGATCTCCTCTGGCATGCATGCAGTCAGTATCAGGGAGTATCCTTCCATTTCTTTCATACATGGATAGACTACTTCCAGTTCCCTTTCATTTCGGTGGGAGCTGCAGAGAGACAGTAACCAGGGAGCACTTGACATGCTGGAAGTACACTGTTGTCGTATTTTTGTATCCGTCCCTGAAGCAAATGATTAAAAATAGATAGAACTGGATGTGACTGTACAGCAAAAGAGGTGGGGTTTTAGGGAGTGCAGCTGGGGTGAAAAAGGAGAAGTTAAAGAAGCAGAAAGCAAACAAGCAACATGTTGAACTGAGTAAAAGATATGTGGATTTATAGAATCATAGAATCATAGAATCATAGAATGGTTAGGGCTGGAAGGGACCTTCAAAGGTCATCTAGTCCAACCCCCCTGCAAGGAACAGGGATATCTCCAACTAGATCAGGTTGCTCAGGGCCTTGTCCAACCTGGCCTTGAACGTCTCCAGGGATGGAGCATCCACCACCTCTCTGGGCAACCTGTTCCAGTGTTCTACCACTCTCATGGTAAAAAATTTTTTCCTAATATCCAACCTGAACCTACCTCCCTCTATTTTAAAACCGTTACCCCTTGTCCTATCATAACTGGCCCTCCTGAACAGCCTCTCCCCATCTTTCCTGTAGGCCCCCTTGAGGTACTGGAAGACCGCTATAAGGTCACCCCGGAGCCTCCTCTTCTCCAGGCTGAACAGCCCCAACTCTTTCAGCCTGTCCTCATAGGAAAGGTGCTCCAGCCCTCTTATCATCTTCGTGGCCCTCCTCTGGACCCTCTCCAACTGGTCCATGTCCTTCTTATGTTGGGGACTCCAGAACTGGACGCAGTACTCCAAGTGAGGTCTCACAAGGGCAGAGTAGAGGGGGAGAATCACCTCCCTCGACCTGCTGGCCACGCTCCTCTTGATGCAGCCCAGGACGCGGTTGGCCTTCTGGGCCGCAAGAGCACATTGCCGGCTCATATTGAGCTTCTCGTCCACCAGTACTCCCAAGTCCTTCTCCTCAGGGCTGCTCTCGATCCATTCACCACCCAGTCTGTATTTATGCCTGGGATTGCCACGACCCAGATGTAGGACCTTGCATTTGGCCTGGTTAAACTTCATGAGGTTGGTACGGGCCCACCTCTCCAGCCTGTCAAGGTCCCTCTGGATGGCATCCCTCCCTTCCAGCGTGTCGACGGCACCACACAGCTTGGTGTCATCGGCGAACTTGCTGAGGGTGCACTCCATGCCACTGTCCACGTCACCGACAAAGATGTTGAAGAGGGCCGGGCCCAACACGGACCCCTGAGGGACGCCACTCGTGACCGGTCTCCACTTGGACATTGAGCCGTTGACCACTACTCTCTGAGTGCGGCCATTGAGCCAATTCCTTATCCACCGAGTGGTCCATCCATCAAACCCATGCCTCTCTAGTTTAGAGAGAAGAATGTCGTGCGGGACAGTGTCAAAAGCTTTGCACAAGTCCAGGTAGATGAATGAATTGGAAAGCCAAATCAGAAAAAGGAGAACAAAGAAAGCTCAGAAAAGAATAAGGGGGGAAAGAGACAACATATTTTTGAATTCTCTTTTTTAGTATTATCCTTTCAATAGATCTCCAAGTTAGAGAAGAAGGACTGGCTTTCAACACGTGTACTATGTTGCTGATGACTAATCTGGATCTTTTCAATGTTTTGGGGAACAAAAGGAGAAGCCTTTCTAGGTGTCCATATCTGTTACTGTCATTACAGAAGACAATTGACACAAACATAAATACGGATTATTATTATGAATAGATCTTTGTACTATTTGTGCTACTTTAATCTGGGTTTATTGTGCTTAAGAAGAGCTGTTTAGTGTTTGGTAAATCATATTGTGAGAATTAACAACCTAAGAAAGTCCCTCTGTCTCTGATTTAGTTCACTAAAATAGGTGGTTTCAACTTCTGATTTCTTTCCAAGTTATTTTTATAAATGTCTAGTTGTGCCAATCAGAATGCAGTGTTTCTTAATGCCAGTTTATCTTTGCAGAAACATCTGTGCTACTATAATTAATATTATTTTAATACTTTCATTTAAAATCTTTATAGCTTCATGCAAGTAATGCTACACATAACATAATGAGAAAGAAGTGAAGCATTCAGCATGAGAGATAATTATTTTAACCAAATTAATATGTTAAACTGCTAGAAAAAGGAAAAATGAAAATATTTAGTTAACATTTGGTCATTTCTAGTGCAGGCATGTGTAACTCTTTTTGCTTCAGTGCATATGCCAGTGTATGTTTGTGGGTAGACTTAGCCTTAATAATGAGAGTGCAGCTTCGTGCATTATACTCATTTTAGCCTTTTCTGCTCTCCAGTACATCAGAATTTTCTGGAGTGTTTCCTGGCCCCTATTAGTGGGCTGGAACAATGGAAATCCAGATTCAAATTCTTAATGGTTACAACTGTACAATTCTATTACTTTAAAGTGAGACATGAATTTTGTCGTGTCTTTAATCTTGCTAAGTCAACTGTTGCTTAACCTTTTGCTATAAACACCAATGTATTTTTGCAAGTAGTTTTCTATGCATGGGTCCTATGGTGGGGTTTGGCAAGGATGTCCCAGATAAAAATAAGATCTCTGAGATTTGCATCTATTTTCTTCTGTTTAGTATGCACATATCACTTGAATTGAATGGGAGGTGTCCTTGTAGCTTGGAAGAAGCAGAACTTATGTCTACAGCATTGTAGTCAGACAATCACTTGGGTTTTCTTTCAAAAAATTAACTGTCAGTAAAGGTAGCATTGATTTCATTTTCATTAATACAGAGTCAAGCTAACTCTGTTAAGAACAAATAAAACAAAAATCAGGTAGAAGATTTTACTCTTTGGAGCACAAGTTCAGCCTTCACCACAATTCAGGTTTAAAAGCAGTTCTGATTTAAATAGCAAATCGGTGAAAGTATTGCTAAGCAGGAATGTTATACGGAGATCAGTGAGATTTTTATATAGTTACCGAAAATAAAAATGAGTCTTTAAAAGTACTTCAAAAGTATTCAAAGGCAAAATAATTTGTTAGTCCAGGATCTGGTTGATGTACTGGTTTTCACAGAAGTTTATTGTTTCACTAACTAGTTCAGAGAATGATTTTGACACTAACCTGGCTTTTTGAAATTAAGAAACTACCCTTTAAAGAGCAGCACAGGAATTTACATAGTATTATATGATTGGAGACTTCTGGTTATTAGTGGCTGTGTAGTGACTTTATTCCTCACCTGATGAGTGTGAGAATATGGTTTCGTAGTTTATGAAGATATGAATAACGGAAAAATGTGTTATACTAGTAAAATATAAAATATTTAACAATTTCCTACTACTAAATGTTAATACTGTTTTTAAATTATGTGAAGTTGAAATTCATTAGGGATTACACAAGGAAGAAAAAGTTAATCCACACATTATACTTCATTGCAAGCACTCATGTTTTTATATTTTTGTTGTGTGTTGAAATGATATGAAAATATTTTAAAATATTGTATTTAAAAACAGCATCATGGGATTTCTTTAACAGCTGCATGTACCTGTTTTTGCACCTGCTTTTATCTGTCAGGAAAAAGATGCTTTCAAGTACTGCTGGGAGATCAAATTGACAAAACATTTTCTCAACCGACAAAATAAACCAGACAAGTGACTCTTCCCTTTAGTTAAGCTTACTCAGCAGAGGAGAAAAATGCAGATATTTTTTTTTTTTTTATATATTACAGTAGAATTGCCTCTGAGACACAATGTCACATGTCACATATTGTTGACCATAGAAAAAACAGCAACAGCATAACATTTGTTACTGGCTTTATTTTCTTCTAGTGGTGATGAAAGTGCGAACAGATCTGTACTTCAAACTGATTGTTCACACAGTCTCGTTTCCGGCTTACATACTGCATTTGATTGGGAAAACTAGTTTAGTTTATCTGTACTAATCAAAGCTTTTCAATTTAATAAGCTTCAAATCTGTAAATGATGTCATCGATTATGCGTTTAAAATTCTTTTCTTACCTTGTCAGCACATATGAAAAAGTCATGTTCATATTTGCTGAGATCAATCACTAGTCAGAAATAATAATAAAAGCAGGTGAAAGGAGCTGTAGTCTTTAAAATTGGACAAAAAATGACAGGCACCTTTTCTTCACTATATTATAAAAGGAATTGTCAATCTTAAAACTCTTTATTTAAAAAATCCCTTTAAAGAGCTTTTTAGTGATTTCCTATTTTTGTTTGGTAGAACTTTTGAACCAAAATTTGCTTCCTAGTTGAAATGATCTGGCATGTATTCACTGTTTGAGTGCTTAGAGTTTGGAGGGTTGTCTTTTTACGTATCGTGCCAAGTTGCCATGCTGTGTCGCAATACTGGGTATTACTTTTAGAGACACGGGGCGTGATGCCTTCTGCTTTACTGTAATGTCGGTGTTGTGTAAAAATGACGTTGCGAGGCTGAGTGAGAGCCAGCATGAGTTGCACGGGGAGCGTTCCGCTGTGTGAGCTGTACGTGAGGGCCACAGCTGCTCCAGTGGAGATGGACTCTCTTGTTTATAGGAACATTCTAAATCTTATTCCAGGTTTTGACTCAGATGAAGAATTTGGGCCGTTCTGTCATCACACGCCGTTTCTAGGTGATGGTCTGGGATTGATGACTTTTGCCTTTTGTAAACTTTCTTTAATATTTCCTGTGTTTGCACGTTTGCATGATAATGCAAGCTTTGGGCCTGTGGGGTGGTAGAGCAAGGGGAGAAAGGGCAAGGCAGGCATGTTCTCGGCAGAATTTATACAAGCCTACAGACATGGATTTTGTTTGACAGATGTAAGTTAAATCAATCTCCACAGAATATGGATTTTTTTTTTTAAAGAAGACAAATTAAATCCTAATGAATGCATCATTTACTCCTGTTCTGTGCAATGATGATCTGCATGGCATACTTCTATTATGTCGTGACTGATGTATTTTGGCAACCACACTGTATATCCATAGGTAATTACATCTGTGCTTGTTAGATTATGTTCTAGTGGAATCCAATGTAGATAGCGTGCCTTAGTAATACATATTACAAAAACTCAATTGATAAAAATAGTGTGAATTCATCGTTTTTCAAGTATGCAGATTACCAGAAGGTTCTGCAAATGCTTGAGAAAGTAAAACAGTACAAAATGAACAGTGCCCATTTCTGAGGAATCTGATGGATTAAAAAGTCCATGGAAAATGCAAACCTTTTCGCTGAATTATTATTGTCAGTGATCGTGGCCCTGAATTCTCAAGCGGTTTTCTGCAGATTTCATCAAGGCTGATTTACTGTTCATATCAGCATTAACTGATCAAAATAAATCTGTCTTACTCTGCTGATTGACACAAAACATTGTTTTGAGGTTGCCTTTGGATGCAGACGTGGGGAAGCCAACTACTTGGAATTCATTATACATCTGCTGATTATCTTCAAAGCTGTGATGTAGAAATCTACATCCATGTCTCTAACTGAACCAGGATAATGACTGTAATATAGCTTTTCATTTTGTATATATGTCCAGCTTTAAACATATCCTTATGTTACTTTTTTGCAGATCAGAGAGTAGCGTCTTTTTGCACCTTGAATGATATGCAGCAAGCTCAGGGCTTAGAAGGAACACAAGAGTTACCTTTGGATGAGAGTCCCACAGATGGAAAAGATTTCCTTGAAGCTACTGGGTATGTCAGAATTAAGGCATATTTCTTAAAAAACACCTGATTTTCTCTTAATGTTGCATGTCAAATTGCCTGTATGCATATTTCAGTGCTATTTGATGGCAGACCTGTTGCCTTGACTGATCAAGTCTTTTCTTTAATTTTGAAAAATGTTGTTTCTTGGAATCAACCCCTGCAGTTCTATCTAGAAAATTTGTAGTATAGCCAGACAAAGCTCTCTCAGTGGAATAGGCCTCTAATGCAAGGTATGGTTAGATGCAGAGTTTCAGCTAATCAAATTTTTCACTGTATTCCTCCTATACAATAATAATTTGTGTTAATGCTTGTTTCTATTTTCATTCAAATAGAACCAATAACAGGAGCTCAACACTGTAGTATGCAATAACCTTATCTGAAGCAAATGTCTCAGACCTTGGAACTGGTGTTCCTACCTATCTTTTGCATCCATTTGCTACTTGCAAATCCATGATTTTTAATTTATATAGAGGTAAATTAATCAAGAGAACCTGTAAATGAGGACTGGAGGAAACTTTTATGCCAAAATGCCGAATTCTTCAAATTCTTTCCAGTGCTCTAGGAGAGATTATTCGCTTTTTTTTTTTTTCCTGTTGTGGGGACTGTACCTGTTAAAAATACAGATATTCAGCAATATAATCTGTGCACTAGCAGGCTTTAAAAGAAAAACCCATCTTTCATTAGTTTTGGTCTTCAGCTGCAGGAATGGAAGAAAAGGAAATGGAGGGAAAAGTCTTCTTGCTTGTTAGACTATCACATTTTAATTTGAGCCAATTCTACACAAATTGACTTACTTACATGGTAAAATGCATTTATTATAATGAGTTCTAAGTCCACATCTTTCCCCAGCCTAGTGATCAGTAAGGATTGCAAAAGACTGTTAAAGATCTTTCACTTTTAGCATTGGCAAATCTGCTAGATTTGTGCGTTTGCATGAAGCAGCTGATTCAACTTTGTATAAACCTTGTCTCTTCAGCTTCTCTCTTCTAGACAAAATGACTCACGTGGCTAATTTCATCTATTAAGTATATGAAACTGTCTCACAGTGCTCATTTTCATACAGGAAACAGAAGCTATTCTCAATATTTTCCTTCAGTCATGCATTTGATTAACTTGTGGCAATATTTCGTGTGTTTTTACCTTCAAACAGAATATTTGTCTCCATAAAGCCATAGGTTTATTCTTTACTGGAAATGACACAACTACAGACCAGACAAGAGCTCTTAACAGCTCTTTTGGTTTACAATAGTTGCTGCTGCATCTTGCTTCAGATTAATACAGTCCTTATGAGAAAGCAGCTTGTTAACAGATGTACTCAGCACATCATTTAGCAGCAAGTTAGACTTGCACTGTGAAGATATGTGCAAATAATTCCTAGAGCGTTCCTTCTTAAAATCATGGTAATTTCTGCCTGATTTGCATGAGAGGCAGTGTCGTAGTTCAGGTATTGCAGCAATGGGTTTATGTTCTGGCAATAGTCTTTTGCTGATGCTGGTTTTGTCTGTGTTTTCCTAACTATGCCTAAACTGACTTGTTTCCTTTGCTATCACTAAGAATATTACTCTGCAAAAGCTGGGGGAGGAAAAGTTTTTAGCTAACCCAGAGTGAAGGTAGTGGTTTACTTTACAGGGAACATGCTCCGAGTACTCTGACTGGAAAAGTAAACCAGCTAGAAGTCATCCTCCGGCAACTACAAACCGACCTGAGAAAGGTAAGAGATCATTAGCAATATTATCACCTCCAGTTTTAATAGTTATATTTTTATGCAAGGTTCATCAAGGGCTTGAAAAAAGCGCATCAGTCAAACTACACAGTATAATGAATGGTAGAACTCAGTGGTTTGTCAGAACACCAAGATGCAGAAGATCCTGTGGGAATGGTTATGTGAACAAGCTGCCCCAAGGCTAACTAGTTTATGGGTCTCTACTCCAGAATAACTGTCCTACATAATAGTCATGAGGCACTTCCATTTATGGTACCTTGGATTTAAGAAAAGGTATGGATATGGACACAGGCACTATTGCTAAGTAGTTAACACTCCAGATTTGTCATCCTTGTTGCCTTGTGGTATCTTGATCATGTAACAGTGACCTACTTTGTGTCTTATCTGCTGTCTAATTGCTGGGCTGGAGACAATGCCAGACTGCTAGAAATGAGACTGCTTTTGGTCAGAAAATAGTCATGCAAGGGAAAATTTTGAAATTACTTGAGCTCTCCCGTATGATTTGTAATAGTTAAAAGCTTCTTATCCTTTTAGTGCTTGAATTTTAAGTGGAGTAAATGCTAATCTTTGTATTAAAGTAACATCTAGTTTCCTTTTTAGCTTGCAAAGTTTTCTTAGAAGGAATGAGATAGTTGGAGCATATTTGGGGAATTAAATTACAATTAGTAGTTGTCAGAATGGATTAGAGAGCTTAACAAAATCTAGCTGTATGACTTGCACAGAAATATTAACAACAAAAATAAATGCTGTCGTCACGACTACTCACTTTACTCAACTTGTGTCTTTGTTAATCAGGAAAAACAGGACAAGGCAGTTCTCCAAGCAGAGGTACAGCATCTGAGACAAGATAACATGAGACTTCAGGAGGAGTCTCAAACAGCAGCTGCTCAACTGAGGAAATTTACAGAATGGTTTTTCAATACGATAGACAAAAAATCCTAATGACTCGGCCCCTAGAAAATACTTATTTGAACAATGTAACAGCTGTATTTTTTGAATTAGCGGGGTAATAATTTCACTGTGTTCACAATCCATTTTAGGTGTTTCTGCTACATTCTCTATCCAGCTTTATTCATTTGAAAAGGAGAGAGAACTGTGGTAATTCGTCTTTAAATTCATATGAAGAAAGCAGAGAATAGCAGATATTTGTTTGTGTGCAGATGAATGTAAAAAATCCTTAGTGTCATTTTAGACATTTTTAGAAGATGCTCTGGCTGGGGCTTGCCTGAAGAGGAATATTTGGGGTTTTAGTTCCTGCATTTCAGGTGCGCTGGTGAAGATGTTAAAGCAATTTACATTAGCTTGGGCTTCAGTATTGTAAGATAAAAAGAATAACCAGACATATACTTTAATGTTTAAAAGGTGCTCTATTTTTTTGTATGTACAGTAGTTTTATTTCCTCAGTCCACATTGTCATAGCAATAAGAATGGAGGTATAGTGAATAGTTACAAAGCTGTGTTTATAAAATGTTAGCACTGATGTGTTTAACACTAGTTTGGATGCAGATACATTAGAGATTATTTATTTGCAGGAACAAATGGTGCCTGAATATAAACAGTGTTCTGATTTTCTAAAAATACACATGCCTTGTAAATGGCTCACTGGGGTTAGCCCACTCCCGACTTCAGTTACTTTTGTATAGTTGATGTTCAGCTAAACAGTTATACTGCTTAACTATTGAAATCATGTATGGTGTGAGCCAGCCAATCAATTGTACAATGCCAAATTTGTTTATCTTTGTACAGAAGCTTTGATCAAGTGTCTTGTATTTAACACCTTTATTTAAGCTTATTTAACCTTAAATTGTTGTTTTTATAAAGTTTGTTTTATCTGCACTATGGTGAGGTCAGTTGGTTGCAAGTTGTAATATTTTTAGCTTGCCAAAACTGTACTGAGGAGTTCTAGAAAGTTCTAACAATTGGATGCTGCTAGTACACAATTGATTTGTTTGTATGCTTTAACATTTTTAACTGTTTAATTTGAAATGAACATACATCCTGCTTTTTTTAATAAATATTAAAAATCTAAACCTGAATTATTTTATCTTGTATTACCTATAATCACTGTCATCAGCAATAGCTCAGGCTTCTGTTCAGCCCACCCTTTAGGTTCTCAACCCAGAGATAGCCCAACCCCCCAGCACTCTCGTGATCCCGTGTTTCCAACGAGGGACTGTCAATATTATCAAAGTTAATTTCTTTGATGTGTCCTGTTCTGTAACTGAGGAGGTAGCTTCCTGGGTCAAGGAATAAAAGCTGTTTTGGCTGTTTACAGGCAGTGGTTAGTGACCTAGGAGGAAAAAAAGCTGCTTTACTCAAAAATACATCCTAAAGAAAGCTTTCAAAGGGGGTCTAGTTTTCTCATATTACTGTACATTAGTTGTAGCAGCAAATAGCTTCCCATCTTCTTGTGCCTACAATTGAGGATTTGATTGCAGTGTTAGCACATGAGATGTTTTGTGTATAGTACTGAGCTTAAAGTCTACACCAAAAAAGTACAGTTTTGCAAAATGAAATGAAGCTAATGAGCACGTCTGAGTTATCCTTCTGAGAGAAAAAAAAAAATAGTTCAAGATCATGGTTGTATCCCAGTTTCCTTTCGGCAGCTGAATGTGTTCAGACAAACCTATAGAAAGTTGTTGAATAGTTAAAAAATATATTCAACTGATGCAAGTAAAATTCTGTGTCCATTGTTAGTGCACATTGGATGGGAAATGTTTTGTAAGTTGAACAAGTGTCTGCCTCTGCTATAACAATTGTTCTGAATGACTGCTCTTGGGAAAGCTTATATATGGGCAGAAAATCCTTACATTCAAATGAAAAAGCTTATTCTTTTTTTTTTTGTATTTTTTACCCAAAACTCTTTTACATACCAAACAATATTCATTAAGTTGTATTAACAGAGTAATTAAACATGGCAGTCGTGTTACACTAGGCTCTGATTTAAGCACCTTACAGGAGTCATTAGCAAACCCATCTGGCTGGAGCCCGTGCCAAAGAACAGTGCTGAACAACTCGGGCAGTTCGCCTGTGAACGCGTTTCTGTAAGGATTGGTTTGTCCACTTTGAAGAGCCATGCTGACTCAAATGAACGTGTGAACGAGCTTGTTCTGAAGGGGTGCTTTTAGGTTTCTGTAAGAGTTTTTAATCCAATGCTCATTTTAGCTCTTTATCTCTCAGTTACAGAAAACAAGCTTTACTATAACTACCTGCACAAAACGGATTTTCAGTAGTTATCATTCTTCTTTTCCCATCCAGTTGAAAACATTTTATTTCCAAAAGTGGCAGAAAGCTCTGTCTACAAATCTCTTATTCCCTTTGATGAGAAAAGCAGTTGTGTCAGAGACGTGTGGTTCTTCCTTAAGTAACTCTCACCATAGGAAAAAGTTTTTAGTCTGATGGTTACTGTTTTAGTGACGTGTGAATACAATATTTATCGGAGACCATAATACAGTTTTGTCATGTAATTGGACAGTTTAATTAACTGTTTTTTAAGAATAATTCTCTCAGAGACATTTTGCTAACAAAAATGCTTGGTTTAGGCATGTGGAGGCAAAGAGTAAATCTACAGAAGCAACTAGTGTGGAGCACTAGGAAAATTTAGAGTGTTGCTAACTGAGGTTTTGGGGGTGGGAGGAGATCTTTCAGGCTCTTTCTTATCCAGGCCCATGACTGGACATCTTTTAGTGGCTGAAATCATATGTTAGATGGGCTCTGGCTTAGCTTCATCTTAGAGCTCTGTGCTCTAAGACCAATCCGTGCGAACCAAAGCAGAGTAAGTGGGGATGATTGGGAAATTAATTTCAAAGATGTGTTTGTGATCTGAATTAAAACAGTAATATGGAAGTGTTTGTAATGACAACAAAGTCTTCCCAGCACAGCAGGCTGTGCTGTGAAGTACTGAGATGCAGAAATCAAGCATATGAGCCAGCGCAGGTGTTTACTTCTGTAAAAGGGACAAATACAAATCATGGCAAAATTATAAAATGCACTGCTTTTGCCTTAAAAGTAGCATCCTAATATATATGCAGATCTTAATTAAAGGGATCCTTACTGAGACATTTCTCACAATGTAGACTATTTTATTATGTATGTTTTTGTCTGAGACCACTATTACAAACATAAGGGATAATTTTTGGTACATTTTCTGTTCCTGAGAGCGTAGTTGTACTGTGGCTTGAGCATGTGATAGCTTTATACAGAAGCTTTATACATCCTCTGCATATTATTTAATATAAATTCTAAAATTAGTTCACTTTTTTGTGCCTAAAATCTGGTTATGTTGGAAAAACATTTTAAATATTTGTAATATCAACTAGTTTATTGTAGGGCAGTTTCTTAGAAAAACAATTTTCAGTCTGGAAAAGAGGAGAGTTGCTGTGTGCATTACGTTCTAGTTGCAGCTTTTCTTGAGCTCTCTACACTGACTGGTTCTGATATCTAAGAAATTCAGTGAAACTCAGGAATTGGTGTTGTATGGTTTGAAATCATCAGAACCATTAATTATTGGTAAAACAAGTTATTCTTCACTCCAACTTCTCTCTTCTTGTCTACAAAGACAAGAAGAAAAAGAATGCTTTTCAACTCAAAAGCAAGCAAAAGCTTGCATCTGCGTGTTAGGGAACGGATCGTGCAAACTCAGAGAGAATGGTATACTTTAGCAATCCTGGAAATGAATTTGCCAAGAATATAAATCTTAATCTCAGATCTTTTCTCTGTGCACACAGGTTGTATTTTTCATTCGATTCCTTGTCATTCCTTTATTTCACTCCCTCACCCTGTTCCCTTGCTTTTCTCTCAAGAAGAATCCGATGGCACAAGAACCAGAAGGAAGACTTCTGCCGTAGAGCAGCAGGGCCTAAACATTTGGCAGTCTTTGCTCCTACATTGTTCTCTACAGTGGCTGCAGAACAGAAAGCGAGGCAGGTACGCATCCATCCAGCCTTGCAAATGTAAATCTTGGCTATTTTGCAGACTCTGAAGTCCCTCGCTGTCTCACCACAGTGCTAGAATTCTGAATTGGTTTTTGAGTCGTGGGTAAAACATGGCTCAACCAGGCAAGTATATGTATTTCCGAAATAACTGTATCTAGCAGATTTCCAAAACCTTCACCAGGGAACTAATTAAAAACAAAAAAAAAAGATAAAATGGGTGGGGAATAGAGAGGAAATTTTCTTAGATCTTATTTTGATTCTCCTTTCAGACAGACAACCAACATTGCTGGATGTTGCACCAACTTGTGGGGACACAGCAGGACCAGGGATGAAATGAACAGGCCAAATTGCTTATAGCCTTCTATGTTAGAAATCACTCAAAGGTTTCAAACATATCACTGTTGGAATCCTATTTATTTTATTGACTTCTCTGGGGAAATAGTTTTATGTCCTTTTTTCCATTTTTTTTGAACATGTGCACATTTTTTCTTCACTAAGCATTGATATTTAAAGGCTTCTTTACTATAGAGCATCACAGATTTAATCTAGTAATATATTAGTAATTGACCTTGTCCTCACTGGAACAATCTGAGGCTGATAAGTGAATAGTACAAATGTGTTCATTGCAGAAAGGTATAAACTTTTTTTTTAAGT
Organism: Tauraco erythrolophus; assembly: GCF_009769465.1. Taxonomy (NCBI): domain Eukaryota; kingdom Metazoa; phylum Chordata; class Aves; order Musophagiformes; family Musophagidae; genus Tauraco; species Tauraco erythrolophus. The sequence goes on along the minus strand of NC_141466.1, from coordinate 86,400,356 downwards.
TTCTACTATACAACAGCAAATCATTAAAATTCGCAAATCTCAAAAGCTCAAAAACAGTAGATGGGCATTTTCTGACTGATATAATAATACAAACCAAAAGATTATTGAATATGCTGTTAGTATCAGTTCAGGTGTCCTTGTGTCCATACAGGAGCTGGAGGTGTTTAAAATAAATCTGAGGAAAGATGATGGAGAGTAAGGAGATAAAAACATGCCATGTCAGAAAGTGGGACATGCAAAGTGCACCAGTAGTAATCATGGGCAATAAGAATTGTGCTTTTATTGGTGACAGGTGGACTCTATGTTCAGAGAGTAGAACTTAAACGTTTAAGTTCCATGCAAATTTTCTATTTTATTAATCTTTCGTAAATCCACTGTTTGGAACCCAGAAAGCAATAGTGAGAATATCTCAGGAAAAACTTTTGTCCTGAGTTAGCCCTGACCAGAAATCTGGGAGAAGTTCTGCAGTACTCGGATAGTTATGACTTAATGTCTAAGTGGTGGGACTTGGTTATACTGAACCCAAATTCAAAGTGTTGGAAGCTCACTCCTTTTCATCTTTGATTTCTATTTTGAAACTGATGAAAGTATGTGACTATTTGAGCTGTTAATAATAGAATAAATAAGTGACCCTAGAGTTCTCCAGCAGTAAACACTAATCTAGCCGTCTGAGGCTCTTGTTACCACTAACACTGTAGTCTTGCTTTCAGCTCAGGCATAACTTTGATAGATAATAATTTGCTGAATAATTTTTTGTGGAAACCTGAGATATCTGCATTCCCATCAATGCTGAGTGTCTCCCTCGACATAAACATTTTGTTCAAGATGATGGACGTTCCTTTCACAAACCCAAGACAGAGTGTTTCTTTTCAAGAAGAAATATTTCTCTTGTGTGTAAGAACAGTGCTGTGGGAAGTATCCTCTAGCAGTAGTGTGCAACTTAAGCTGTTTGTGCTCAAGGTTGTCTCTGTCTTCTGCCACACAGCTCCTGGATTCTTGGTCTTCCCTTCCTTTGCCAAGGGCTGAGTTGCTCAGTAGGAGTTTCAGCATAAATAAGCACAAAACGAAAAGCTCCTTCAGACTTGCAATATCTTCATTTTGTAGGAGATACAGGGGATCTTAAACATAAGCACTAATTAATACAAAAATTTGTTCAGCATGCTTTCAGTCTGCATACAGACCAGAGGCAACTTTGTTTCCAGTGAAGGAAATGCCGTTCCATCAATCGTGGTGTGTGTTTGCTTGGACAATGAGGAATGAGTAATCTGCCATTCAAAGGAGAAAGCAAACAATGGGCTCATTCCTATGTATTTTAATGTTACATAGCCAACTAAAACTGTATATCATGTAGACAGAAAAGCTCCAAATGGTACCATTACACTGGACTGTGCTTTGTGGGCTGCATGGTTCATTTCATTGAAAATATCAGCACATGTGTGTAATTCCTCCAGTGTAAATCAGGTTTAATACAATTGAAATTACTGAAGAGAGTAAAACTGGGAAAAAGAATATTTCTTTCTCTGTGGAATGGTGAATTACATCCAGACCATGTGTAAAAATGAGGTCAAGTGATTAGACCAAAAACAGGATATGAAAATAAAATTGAAGTCTGTCTTTATTGACCATGACCTCAGTAGTCCACGTTTTTTTGGCTCATTGATTTCTAATGTTAATGTGGTTTAAACCTCTTACTAAGCTCTGAAGAATGTTCTTTCAACAGAACCATATCTATTAAATGAGTCATTTGCTCTTTAAAACTAGATAGCTTCACAGCACAGCATGCAGTAAGCTTCCTAACGTCTCACCAATTGTCCAGCAAGATTGTTGGTATTTATACAGAGAAACTTTAAAGGGATGCTGATAGGAGAGTTTCGTCATCTGTAAATAGCCTTATTAAGGTTCATGCATAAAATCCTCTTGGATTCTTGAAGTGTGAATTCTTGTTAAGACTATGTGTCGGTACCTTCCTTCCCCATCTATCCTAGTTTGTTATTGCAGAGCAACGCAGAGTTGTTCAGCTGCTGATTTTTTTCTCTCTTTTTTTTTTTTTTTTTTTTGTGTAAACCCAACACGAAATAGAAGAGACTGAAAGAAACCTAAGGAGAGAAAGTGAAATCAATCTTCAGACTAGCACAGATGAGGATCCTTTTTAAGTATTTTTATAGCATCATAGAGATGCTTTAATAATCCTCTTAGGGAGAAAAAAATAGGCTTGCATATTTAACAGGCTGGTGTATAATTCCTGAATGCACCACAGGTTCTCTGTCAAGCCAGGCAGACAGCAAACCACATTGCAGTGAATGGGTAACAATATGGTAATAATGACTTGTTGACCTGTTTTACAAGAAATGTTACAAATTTCCTCCATTAAAATCACTATTTTTCATCTCTAAGAAAGTTCTCAAAAATACCCAGCTGCATTTTTTTTAAAGTGATGTGGAAATGCTCACTTAATGACATGAATCCCTCAGTCAGTGTCATAGAATGGTTTGGGATGAAAGGGACCTCAAGGATCATCTAGTTCCAGCCCCCCTGCCATGGGCAGGGACACCCTCCATTATATCAAGTCGCTCAAAGCCTCATCCAACCTGGCCTTCAACACTTCCAGGGATGGAGCCTCCACAACTGCTCTGAGTAACATGTTCCAGTGCCTCACCACTCTCAAAGTAAAAAATTTCTTCCTAATTGAAATCTACCCTATTTCAGTTTAAAGACAAGAGTGAGATTGCTAAGCTGTACTGACAGGAAACAGAGCTGCTCAGGGGCAGATACACCTGTACCTTTTCCTTGAAGGAAATATGCCTGAAATATCAGCAGGACTTCCAGTCTCTAATGCTCAATTTGATGAGAATACAGAGGAGAGCAAGGTAATTGCTGACAGAGATCCTCTGATCTTCTGATGGAGACGGATCTTTTTCTCCTTGTGTTCACAACCAAATAATTGTCCCCTGCCCACGAGGGCTGGCTTTTTCCTCTTGCTTGTACCATGGAGCTTTGAGCAGCTTCCCAGATTGCATGGTCCCATTTGACACCTGAGGAAAGTGTCCCTTCCTCTGGCAGCCTGAACATTGTTCTTGAGTCTCTTACAGGCAAATCTCCTGTTCCTTCTGAGAGTGTCCTGCCAGCCGGCAGCCTCCCTGCTCTTTGTTCCCCTCCTTTCTCCGGTGGCTTCCACCTTCCCCATGTGCCGCAGCAAGCTGCTTGCTTGCATGCCAGAGCAAAGCAGGCTGCCTTTCTGCTGCCCTCCTGTAGCCCCTTACATCATCCATAACACACGTGTATTAAACAGTGAACAAACACATACAAGAGATACTATCCAGCCTTCCCGCTAACCCAACTGTTCCTAAAATATTTCCTTGTGGTCATAGAATGATAACTCTGGAAAATCTGGTGGTACCAGTACTGAGCACAAACTATGGATTGCAGCTGGAAATACAGGAAATAAAGTGGGTTTCAAAAAAATGTAAACAGCTTAGTCTTGTTAAAAACATCTACAGGGAAAAGCAGCAGAAGAAACATGAGATATTTTAAGGAAAAACTATATTTCTTGGCCAGCTGGTCTTCTCTGGCTTAATAGGATGTATTCTTTTCTTTTTTTACAATGTCTTATTTTTTTAACAAACTATCACAGAAGCCTTGAGACGATTCAAAATTCGATTGTAGAACTTAGTGGTAAACGAAAAAATTCAGGGTCCACAGGTTATTTGGGAAGTAACCATAGGAGTTATATCCAACACGCATGAAGTGTCTTTCCTGGTGTTCAAAGCAGTCAACTGTACAGCCGAAGACCGATCCCCTTCAAAGTATCTTCAACTCCCAATATGTATAAGGTATTGTGTTGCTAAAAAAGCCCTCCTCTATGAGCCTTGTATGTCTGGGGCTTTATATTGCAATTCCAAGCAGGAAATAGGGAGAAGTCTGATTTTTAGTGAGGCTGCTTTTTGTTCTCTTTGAATTATCTGATGACCTTAAACTTGCTAAGGCAACGTTGCCAGAAATGTAAATGCTCTTTTTCATCTCTAAGTGTATTTTCTTAATTTGGCCTGTTTGGAATTGTGGGGTCCAGAGCCCATTTTTCATACATGCATAGATGTTTTTTCCTCCCCATGAGCAACCACATTTCCTTTTGAAGCTCTTTCAGTTACTGACAATTAACAGAAGTTGTAGTTTGTGACAGAAATGTTGACTGGAAGGAATGTCTGGAGGATGTCCTGTCAAACCTCCTGAACTAGCACCACCATCACACCAGGTTAGATAGGGCTTTGGCCAGCCAAGTCTTACAAACTTGCAAGGATGGCGGGCGATTCCACAACCTCCCTGGGTACCCTGCATGATCCCCAGTAAAGTCTTTTTCTCCTAATGTCCAACCCAAGCCACAATCCATGATCACTGCCCCTTTGTATCTGACAGTACCAAGATTTTGGCTGTTTCATGTGTATAAATACCTTACAAATAGTTGTAGACTAGTATTAAATCATCCCTTAGTCTTGTTTATATCAAGTTAAACAAGCCCATTTCTCTCAGCTGCCCCTTTTTGGCTGTATGCTTAAGTCCTCTGACTATCTTAGTAGCGCTGTGCTGCTCTCTCTCCAGTTTATTACTATCAATCTCATACTGGGAGTCCAGAACTGAACACACTATTTCAAATAGTGAAGCCTTACTGGTATACTTAATTACACCATACACCCAGGGATATGCAACATAACTGTTATTTCTGCCACTTTCCTTCCTTTTCTCACCAACCCCAAAGCTCTTTGGAGATGCAGCAATGCTTTCTTCTTTTTCTTACATCTGGGATTTTGTCTGGTTACGGTTTGAGGACAGGAGATGCTTTTCTATGTATTTCATCCGTGGAGGTGGCGACAAGGGTAAAGACGTACACAGATGTACACATGGTCCTGATAGACAAAGTCAAAAGTGTTGATGCTGGGCAGAAGTGGAAGTAAAAAACACATACGTATGCCTTCTATGAGATCCACATTAGCTGAAGCTCCCCAGAGGAGTGTGGTTACTGAAAAGGAAATAACCTTTTTTAGTTTCAGACTGTTTTCAAACATGCTATTGCTATTTGCTGCAAATCCAAGAAGGGTGCTGGGTAGCAATCCTCTCACTTGTCTTTCTACTAATGATTCCAAAGGAAGATCTGTCCGGATGAAGCCTCCTACGTCTGAACTAATCATGTACATTTTCTTAATAGCTGGAGAATGAAAAAAAAGGGTTTGCAGAGGGTGGTTCAGCTGAACAATATCATAGAGCTTCTCTGAAGCGAGTGACCCACTGACAGGTCCTCTTTCTCTCTCTTTAACATGAAAGGATCACAGGAAAAAGACCTCAGGTTTAGAGTTCTGCAGTATAGTCTGTTTTCCAAGGCTTTTTGTTGTTCGTTGCTTTTGTTGCCTTTAATGTTTACATGTTTAACGTCTTGAACGAAATGAGAAGCACTCTGACCTGTTTTAGCTAGCAAGCAAGATCAGTGTTTGGATTATTTGAAGTCAGTCCTGTTTTGTGTTCTACACAAGGTATTATCCCTCAAAGGTGATTTTTCATTTTTAATAAATGAGAACAGGAGATGTGAGATGCATTCACCTAACTTATCTTGGCTGAGACAAGTTTGAAGCATTGTCAAGATGCCTCAGTTAATGATATATGATCACTTGGAAACAGATTTTTATAACCCAGGTTTTCCATCCTTTTTGGACAGGTTATTCTGAGGAGCAGAGTTCAGCTGGATTCAAGTTGGTGTTAAAGTAGACTCTAGTAGAGGCTCCAATAGGAGCCTCTAAATATTATCTTTATCTAATAAACAAAGAGACTTTGAGCCTGATCTACCAGTGTGTTATTCTAGTTTACTTTTAGAGTGGCTCAATTAACTTAATGTTATTATACTTTATATTAGCTTCAAACTAGAACTGCTCATCAGTTAATCAAGTCCTGTGTTTTGATCAAGATACAGGGAACTGTGTTTTTAAAGTGCTGAAGTCTGTGTTTGTTTGTTTTGGAAGATGTTAAAACACGTTAAATAAAATTAGTTCTAGGCAGAATATTTGTATGACAAGTTCTGCCTACAGCGAATCTCTATGACTGAGGTGCAGATCTCTAAAAATAAGATTTTGAATTGAAATGTTTATGCAAGTCTTAACACTTGTGGTACCAGTGCGTGTTACCATAATAATAAGAGGAGTAACAGTGTTGTCACATTGTATTGAATTTCTGACCTCTGTTTCATCCTGTAAGACAAATTGATCCTTGAATATTAAAGCCAAAAGGATTATCTGAATAGGAATGTTTTCTGAATACTTGCAATGAAACTCAATATGCTACATGATTCAAGTAACCAATAAATGAATTCATTATTATGATCAATTTGTAAATGAAATCAGCAGCAAAGCAGAAGCATCATCAAATAAAAAAGTAGGGAATAACTGGGATTTTTTCCTATGCCTTTGTCTTACACTCCACAGATGAAAGTTTCTAAAGAGTGAAAATATACAAACCCCAATAACCGTGTGTGGAAATTAACTTCTGCAGTTCCAGAGGATGTTATATGTCACACACAACAATGTGAAACAGTGAAACATTTCTGGATTTGCCCACTCCAGAGGGGTCCATCAGTGGCCAAATATAGCTACTGCAGAAAATACATCAAGGGTAGCTGAGCCCCCGTGGCACGGCCGGCTGGGCAGCAGGCGGGGGAGAACGGAGACAGCTGAGATACGTCAGTACGTTTGTGCCTCCGTGGCACCAACACACTAAATCACCTCTGGATCTTTTTCATGCTCTTTTGATCGTACTGCCGGAGTTGTCTGGATCGTCCTTCAAGGTAATGGAGATTATGCTCCATTATGATTATGAATTCCAGGAGGCTGGAGAGCCTTAGCCACCAATCTGTAGAGGGATTGAAGGCTCCTCCCTGCTCCCACTTATACCTATGGAAGAGTTTGGCTGAGAATATGGTTATCTGGACTTGCTAACGTGAGGCTTTGCCTGGGGCAGGCCACGCTGCCGCACCGGCTGAGTTTACCCTTCTTTCTTCAGAGCCTGGAGAGAACTATGTGCCTCCATTCCTTAAACAGAAACAGACATTTCAATGCCTTCAATCTGGCAGGAGAGATCATGATGCCTTTGATGTAAACTGGTGCTGTAGCAGGAAAACTAGCACAGCTCTGTGAAGCCTGGAGTTCTGTCACTCCCTCCAGAAACCCGCGGGCAGACAGAGCATCTTTGGTTTTGCTGACAGAGCTCCTTATCCGGGGGGTGAATGTATTGGTACCAGGCACTGGCTCCAGGGGCACAAATGACCCACGGTCCAACAGTGATTTTGGGAACAGTGTGTGTGATATCCCCTGTGAAGAGACCATATTTGTTTCTCCAAAATGAGTTGGTTTTTACACAACTACACTTAGCCTGTAAGTATTCCTTCTTTTACCTGTATTTCTCCAGTAGCTTACCCAGAGCAGGGCTTAGGAACAGTGACGTTATGAGATAGTGCAATGGTTTATATGTCAAACCTCAGAGGATAATCTCCTTTTGGAGCTATCCTCTATTTCAGATCATTTGGCCTTCCTTCCATGTTCTCCACAGACTGAGAGATGAATGCCCTTTTGCACTTAAAGGTTTCAGTGACTAGATCTGATAACCAGTGCACAGAAAGTAGTGTGGAATTAGGTGAGTAACTCAGGGGAAATCTTATATCATTTTAAGCAACCACAACTCCATGAGCTTCTGAAAGAACTGGGATTTCTGTTGCTCTCTGTTTTCCCTGTCCAAGGCAGAGCTGGGAGTTTCAAAACTAGAGGAGTCTTTCCTTGCTTGTTCTGCTCGACACTCCACAGAAAAACCTTCACCTTTTGTCCTTACCCCTTGAATGAAATCCCAGCGCTCTCGGTCAGGTGATCTACTTTGATTCGTTTGCAAAGTGAAATCAATAACCTCATTTAAAAAACTTGCTGAAGGCAGGGAATCTCCCTCATATTGGACATGCTATCAGAAAAGAATCTGCCATTCTAGGTGCAACCTGACCTCCAGCCTGCAAGGATAAGTAGCCAGAGAAAGCATGAGGGATTTAGTAGCAAAATCAAATGAGTGAAGAGATTGTGATAAGAGCTACATAAGGGTACCGAGGAGTTACTAGAGTTATACCATGTTTCAGTTTTCTGGTCACACATTTTTCTGCAGATTTTCTAAATAATTGTGTTTGAGCGAATATACACAGGATGATGTAAGGTACACATAGGTGAATATGTTGACACACTGAATGCATAAGTAGCAGCAGACATGCTGTTTCTATCACTTGTCTCGTTATACAAAGATGACAGTTAAAGTCACAGTGTCTCTGTGGAATCATGAGTTTCTTTGATTATCACTGAGAAAATGTCCCTTTCCCTTTTTCAGAAGGGTGTTTCAGGCACTGCTGCAGAAGATAACCAAACCAGCTGAAGCCTGAATGCTATATTTTGAGTTCCCAATGCAAAAATAAAATCAGATTTTGTTGTAAGTATGAATACACACTGCTAGTCTCATGACAGAGGAGATCTATTTTCAGAATGGGAAGCCATGCTGTCCCTGACTTCCAGTCTGTATCTTGTTCTTATCCTTTAGGGAAGGAACACAAGAGTTTTCAAAGACTAGGTTTGGGACCAGACCTGTATGCTCTGTAATAATGCTTAACCGTATATCAAATGTCCTTTTAGATTTAAAAAGTGCAGGATTTCGTAGAGTGACTTCATCTCCTGAGGCCTTAAAAAATGTTCACTGCTGCCGAGGAAAATAGGACACTCATAGATAAAGAAGAGTTCAGACTGAAAAATCCCTGTTCTAGGAATCTGTAAATGATCAGACAGATTTACTGAGTTGCAGTCTCCACCTCCCCCACTAATATCTTGTGGGAGGGTGCAGGGTCCCATGCACTTCCCATGCTGCAATTGCAGCCACGCAGCCTGAATGGTTCCAGGCGAGTAACTCCACCGCGTCAGCTACTAGATCTGAGGAGCCTCATGCTGATCCTGAGGAGTCATGTGAAGCCACGTAGCACATGTTACAGCAGGAGCATATGAACTCTGTGGTCCTCCCTGCCTAACACCCACTGAGTCTAGTGGAGTTTGGTACCTCCTTGCTTGCTGTGGCTTTGAGGTCCTTCATACACCACATCAGTTCTTGAGATATGGAGTCAACAATAGTAGATTCCTCAGCAAAGAGTCATGGTTACATGTTCTCTGGATGTTCTGCAATGCAAATGCTCTGCCTCCGCTTTGCCTGTCTGTAGGGTGCTCATCTGTTTTTATGCTGAGCTGATGTTGTGCTTGCTAATGACTTGGCTGAACTCTGTTTTTAGGTCAGGTATTGAAGATACTAAAGGGTATTTTGTGAAGACCCCACTGGTTGGCAGGGAATGTGGGTTACCCACCCATGACTGCAAATTACGTGAGAGCCTCGGATGGTGCCATCATTCAGGGGAAATTAGAAAGTTACATACTGAGGTAAATAGAGAGAGCAAAGCATGATATTCATTACCGTGAGTGTGCTTTTGCTTGGTGTTGTTCATGAGTGAGCAAAGGTTGGATATCTGGGACAAAGAGAAGCGATGAAAAAACATGAAGAATCTCTAGAAACATGGTGAGACTACAATATTCCCAAGGAGAATGAGGAGGAATGGTATTTTCCTGGCAGGAATGTAATTTTCCTACTACTGATGTGGAACTGCTGCTGTGAAGACTCCTGACCTGGCTGCTCATACTCCAGACCACTGGCTTCGTCCTTTCAGACACCAGCAAGAGTTGTGTGTGCATGGGAAGGTCAGGGGAGCTTCAAAGGCAGTTGGCTATGAACATCTAGAGCTTTTTAAAAAATAGAAGGTGGGAGCTAGGGGGATGTGAGTGCATCTGCAGCAACAGGGAGGTGATGGAGAACGTGAGAGTGACAGGTTCTGTTCAGTTATTCCTCCTGAAGCTCTGGGCTGATATGTTTTTACATCTGCTGGTGGTCCCATGTGGCTTCCCATCGCAGGTGGAGCAAGCTGTTACACCTCCCAGGAGTGCCCAACGTGCAGATTGCCATGGCCAGATGTGACTCAAGCACCATCACTGTTCATGAAAGCATATCAATTTCTGTTTTAAGAATGAAAAACCAGTCACACGAGTCACTGATGTCAGACATCTGACTTGTTTCCAGAGATGTACCTCTTTGCTCACCAGCCGATTTCTTCTGCTTTGAGCTGCAGACAGCTGGGGTAGAAAGGGTCTTAAAATGAGTGAGTCAGTTGGGTTAAATTGAGCAGAAGATGGGGAGACCATCCTGGAAACCAGAGTCACTACCATCCCCACCATATATTCTGCTGACAGCCTTCTCCAAGCCTGATTCTTAGGGCTCTTTCTTGACCCTGGAGAAGCCTTGAGTGCGATTTGGGTGGTTCCACCGGTCTAAATATGTCATTATGTCTCAATCTGTTAGTAGGTTCAATGACACTTTGATGTGAACTGGAGTCAGGGAAATGTTAAATTGAAATCTGTTTATTTTTCTTCTACCCTGATAAAAGATGAACAATGCATAAAGCTTTGTTCTCTCTCTAGTGCAAGAAGTGAACAACAACCTCAATTTCACCCGAGAGCAGCCAAGAAAAAGGAGCTGAATTTGTCTTTGAAGCCTAAGCATTGATCATAAAATATATGATACTATTACAGTGCGTGCTTCTGCCAGGAGCATGAACGGAGTCTCTGTAGCCATAACGTAAGGGATGTCCTGTAGTTTCTTGGTTATTTCATGTTATACAAGGCAACTACTCCTATTTATAATGCGTGAAATGTTCAGCCACTGGAGTTTTCTGCCTGGTTGATTCTGCCTTAATTTACAATGAACATCAGTCTTGTGATTTACGGACTGCCAGATTTCCTGAGTAGGATAACTCCCTTGAAGAAAGCTTCTCACCCACAGGATGGCTCAGAGAGTTTCACTTGCCTCTGCCAGCTCCAGCCTGGGATCTTGCAAGAGGAACAGGGCAGGCAGGCAGGCACAATGTGGCAGGTGAAGAGGCAGTCTTGGCACAGTAGACGGCATTTGCTTTTGGTGAAAGGTCTAACATGGGTTCACTCCTCCTCTCTCTTGTTACTTACTTCCAGGTGTCTCCCTTGAACACATGGGTTCTGGCCAGTCTCAAAGTGAAATTTCAAGTCTGTATTTATGTCTTCTGAAACTTTTATATGGGAGAATTCATCAAACGCCTTGCACTTTTATAGCTTAAGGACTTGAGGCTGCTCCTCTTAGGAGCTGAGGTGGAATGTCTCCATTCGAGAGCCTGTTTCTAAGGTCATTCATAGACAGGCATTACCACTGATTTACACAGAGCATAAAAGCAGAGTCAGATGCCAGATCCCACAGCCTGCAAACCCTTGGGAACTAGTTCTCCTGTTTGGTTACCTGGTGTGGTGTCAGCATTGTGCTTTGAGGAGGCAATGGCTCTGGAGGAGCACCACTTAAAGGAACTCCATCTTCAGTGAGTAATTTGGCAGGCACAACACCTTTGATGACTTGACATTGTGCTCAGAAAGAGAGAAACTACTTCTGGCTTAAGAATAAAGGACAGGGAAAGAGGAGGATTCAGGGGTTTGGTTGTACCTTACATGCTTAAAGCAGCTGTTCTCTCTCCTCCTCCCCTTTCTGCTGTGAAGAAAGCAGGAGGTTTTTTGGTAGCCTAGATGTGGTGAGGCAGTGTGTTGTCATATTCCAATTAGGTATTTAGAAATGTCTCTAAAAGGTGTTAATATGACAAATGGTGCTAGTGGGGACTTTTGTTGCCAGTCTTAAAAGAGAGGCAAAAAGCTGAGTTAAAGACAGGAGACTCAACCCCAATGTACTTTGTTCAGTTCAGATGTGAGATGTGATCATGGCACGGAGTGAGGGAACTCATATACTGGCTACTCGAGTTCCACGTGTCCTGTACGACTGTGCACAGTGCTCCTGTGTCAGGGCTGGCAGTGAGGCAGCTCTCAGAAGCTCCAAATCCACATCAGTAGCAGAAGTCAAGACTGCTGGTGTGTTTACCGGCCTAAATTCCCATAGCGCTGGGAACCAGAGACTCTGCATGTAAAGAGGTGAACATCACCTATCAAGAGACATCATCTAGGGTAACTTCTCCTGCTAACCCAGCTGGATGCAATCAGCTCATGAGAAGTTCTTCCAAAGCAAATTTTCAGGGCTATGGCAGATGCCCAGGCTTCATGGGATTACTTTGTGGATTAAAAGGCCTTGCTGTTTGAACACTGAGGGAACTATATCATCAGGAAGGAACCTTAAAGATCATCTAGTTCCAGCACCCCTGCCATGGGCAGGGATACCTTCCACTACACCAGGTTACTCAAAGCCTCATCCAACCTGGCCTTGAACACTTCCAGGGATGGGGCATCCACAACTTCTCTGGGCGACATGTTCCAGTGCCTCACCATCCTCATAGTGAAGAATTTCTTCCTCAGATCTAATTTAGATCTCCCCTCTTTCAGTTTAAAGCCATTGCCCCTTGTCTTATCACTACATGCCCTTGTAAAAAGTCCCTCTCCAGCTTTCTTGTAGACCCCCTTTAAGTACTGGAAGAATGCTATAAGATCACCCCAGAGCCTTCTCTTCTCCAGGCTGAACAGCCTCAACTCTCTCAGCCTGTCTTCCTAGGAGAGATGCTCCAGCCCTCGGATCATCTTTGTGACCCTCCTCTGGACCCGCTCCAACAGCTCCATGTCCTTCTGATGTTGGGGACCCCAGAGCTGAAGGCTGTATTCCAGATGGGGTCTCAGAAGAGCAGAGTAGAGGGGCAGAATCACCTCCCTTGACCTGCTGGTCACGCTTCTTTTGATGCAGCCCAAGATACGGTTGGCTTTCTGGGCTGCAAGCACACATTGCTGGCTCATGTTGAGCTTCTCATCCACCAGAACTCCCAAGTCCTTCTGCTCCAGGGTACTCTCAATCCATTCTCTGCCCAGCCTTACTTGTGCTTTGGATTGCCTCGACCTGTGTGCAGGACCTTGCACTTGGCCTTATTGAACTTTGTGAGGTTCACATGAGCTCACCTCTTCAGCCTGTCAAGGTCCCTCTGGATGGCATCCCTTCCCTTCAGTGTGTCCACAACACCACACAGCTGGGTGTCGTCGGCAAACTTGCTGAGGGTGCACTCAATCCCACCGTCCATGTCACTGACAAAGATATTAAACAGCATCAGCCCCAATATAGAACCCTGAAGAACGCCACTCATCGCTGGTCTCCACTTGGACATCGAGATGCTGACTGTATCTCTTTGAGTGCCATCGTCCAGCCAATTCCTTATCCACTGAGTGAGAACACTGAAACAGGAGGTGGAAAACCTGAGAATATACTCTCTGTTGTGTTATTTAAATCAGGACAAAAAGGCTGTGAATCTTGAAGGAAATCCTATTTCCAGCAGTTTTCCACCAAGGTCTTGAAAGGATTTAACATTCAACCTTTAGAAATTTCACTCATCTCTTTAGCTTGAGATTTAACTGTGTTTTCATTGTCTGGGCAAGTTTTTACATCACAGAAACTAGAACTTAGAGTACCTGGCTCATTCATTTGATGCTATAACTTAACTGAATCATTTTTTTGTCACTGGATTAGGCTTTGGTAAACATAAGAAATATGCCCAAAGACACCTTTCACATTGTCTACTGCTAGAAGTTTTCTTCAAGCGTCAATTACGAAGTTGTTTTCATTAGTGTAAGAATATCTTGATTAAAAAGAGTTCTCAAACAGGGCTATTGTCCTGGCTGAGGTAGCATCAAATAAACAGGACTGTGCTGAATGCCTTCTTTCTAGCCTGTATGTTTAAAGAATCCAGAGGTTTGGAACAAAATAATCAGCCGCACACACAAGCCTGTTTCGGTGGACTTCAGCCAGGCCATTAACATAACAAAGAAAATATGTGCTTATTCCGATTCTATTCATGATCCATATTTCATAACTTCTAAAGAAGGAATGGCTTGAATAATGGCAGTAATAACACATTAGTAAAGTTACTTGCTGTAATCTTCAATGCCATCTGACAGCTACAGAAAAACATAGCATGCTGCTGAGTATCTTAAAGTGTGTATGTGTTGAGAGGAGATATGCAGAAAGGTGTATCTGCCACAAATGTCATAGGAATCCTTGCTAAAAATACTGTTAAAAGCTTAGTAATGTACAGTTCACAACTTTTTTTTTTCTTTTTTCTTTTCTTGATCACCTTCACTGCCAGCCTGAACAGCTTCTCTCCAGTTCCTCATTCTGTGGTCTCTGTCCTCAGACATCTCTGCAACAACAAAAGCCCTGTAGACTCAGGTGAGAGTACTGCCTGTTTGAGGTTTGCATGGCGTTGCTGACTGGCACTTAGTACATAGCTACGGAGGTAACTCAAAAGAAGGCTATTGAAAAAAGCTAGTAGGCTGCAATAAAAGTTTCAAGTCTTTATGATAACACCCTAGAATAATGTCTGTATTCCAGCAAAGATAATGCATTCACTAGCTTGACTTGCATTTCTTTAAAAATGAATATTCAAGTAACTTTTCACTGACATGTCTTCATACCATCCTTCTACCTGGTACTGGAAACACAGAAAACAAAATAAAATTAAGCAAGAGCTTTGTGAGGTGCTTTCCTTTTCAGTTTCCTAAGTTTGGCTTTAAAAAGTACAGCCTGGTAGCTGCTGATATCTACCTATAGTTGGGCTGCTGCATGCTTTCCTGTACAAGGCATTATTTTTTTAAGGCTTTTTTTCTGTAATCTGTGAGAATTTGGCATCTGGAGAGATGTTGATCTGCAGATATACTTTGTCTTCACCCACAAAAATCTGTTTTAGAATTAGCTCACTTATAAACTGCTATAGATATTATTTTCTTTCATTAACCTTCTCCAAAGTTGGCAGCATCCCAAGGTAATAAGCGAACGCGGTCACTGAGAGGTGTAGGTTTCAGCACCTGCAGGTACAAGGGGTAGTGAAGGATGGAGAAAGAGCTAGGCCTGCCCACAGCTCTCAAACCTTCCAGGCAGCTGGGTTGTGGATTGAACATCTGGATTGTCTTTCAGAGGTAGCAACCTTTGCTGCGGTGGGGCATTGCTGTCAGTGTGCTTGTCCAGAGAGCACCACTCTGCCACCAATAGAGCCCAGGGAGGGGAGGCTCACTGCTGTCCAATGGAATAAATTGTTTGAACCCTCTTCTGCTTAAAACTGTAGAAAAATAAGGGTTCCCAGAAGAAAGGACTGGCCAGTTGTGGTCTCTTCTGGCCTGTTGGAGATGTGGGTGCATTGTGGTCCAGTCACACATGATTTTGTCCCTGGACCTTTGCCTCCCACAGTGTGGTGGCTGGCCAGGTAGAAGTGCAGAAATAACACAGCTAAGGACAGGCTCTGCATTTTGTTTTAGCTTTTACTCACTTTGTGGTTCAACACTAACAATCGTCTTCAACGTAGAATCATGGAATGGTTTGTGTTGGAAGGGACTTTAAAGACCACCTAGTTCCAACCACTCAGAAATAAGCTGGGACATCTTCAACTGAATCAGGTTGCTCAGAGCCCTGTCTATCCTGACCTTTAGTATTTCCAGGGATGGGGCCTCTACCACCTCTCTGGGCAATCTGTTCCAGTGTTTCACCACCATCATTGTAAAAAACTACGACTTAACAGCATGCAGTACAGTAAAGTGGATGAAACAAACAGAATAATCTCAAAAAATAATCATCTCTCTTCCTAGTCAAGTAACTTCCTATGTAATGTCGGAAGTGATACCAGTGAGATAATAGCTATAATCACCGTGAATCCCTTACAGATACAATTTATCATGTACCCTAATAAATTTAAAGGCCTTCTTTTTGTTCTTTCACTCACTCAGAATGTTATTTTCTTCATTTATAAGGAGTTATTCACCCTTGTACACTGTGCTGCTTCTCAGGCTGGTCAGGTCCCAGGGACTAGGTCTCTCACCATGCCAGGAAAACTCCCCCAGGAAACTCCATCTGTTTTAGCTTGTACAGGCTCTTCTCAATCGTTCCTTTGTAAGAGAGGGAAGGGCAGAGAGTAGGATTTGAGGTGACATTTGAAACAAGGATCAGGGAGAGGTTTGTAGGTATGCAAACTTAGAGAACTTAAAACCACCAACTTAGAACCTAAAACACCTCAAAACAGAAAACAAAGGACTGTTTGCAGGGCACTGCTGCCCATGCTCCTTTGCCACCTGGTGTAATGGACACATAAAAACGTGATTGTGGGAAAAAATATGGCTGGCTAAAGGATCTTTGTTTTATTTTCAGAGTGGAATTGGTGATCCCAACATAAACATGTACCAAGATCAGCTGCCCTAGACTTGGGCTTCAATTCAGTCCTACTCAGTCACAGAGGCAGAAGATGCTGTAGCTATAGATACACTATAAGGTCTGGTGTTTCTCCTTAGGAGCAGCCATACAACAAACTGGTTAACTTAGGGCTTTCCTCAGTACAAGGCTGCCTGTGTCTCCATCAGGATGTCTCCATCAGGATGTCTGCATTCCCAGCGGGAGACAGTCATCTCCCACGCATCACTCGTGTTGCTCTATAAAGGCTTTCCCTCTGCAGACCGATTAGATCTGGCTCTCCTTAGAGAAAGACAGCTGATTCATAAATGATAAGGCTCAAACGGAGCACAGCAGCTGCCACGTCTGATCTCCAGTGTCAAACAGGGCCAAAGAGTTTCTCTTGCCTCGGGCCCAATGACTTGTGGTCAGTTTAAGCCTCTGCTGTGCTTACAGCCTGGGATGAAATGGCAGCTTGCCGTCTCTTTTCCTAATTTGTACAGGCATCTTCAATTTCTGATGTGTGGTATAAAAAGACACATTTATGTATGACAAGGCTTGCGAAGAAGGCAGGGGTACTCCAAGCATTACACTTGAAGGCACGCCCCATCCACAGCAATTACTTAATTACTGGGGAAATCATGTGTACCAGGTCTATGTAATACACACTGAAAACTTTGGCTGGATTTGAACCATAAATGATATAATCAACTCCATTTGATGAGGCAGAAACAAAGTCATGAAAAAAATCAAGTCATATATTAAAAATGCTACCATGGGCATAATAAACTCATCAGAAAACACTGAACGCAGATGATAACCATTGTTGCTCTGAAAAGAGCCAACAAATTCCTGTGCACTCAGGGGTTTGATAAAAACTCATGAGGCCAAGTTCTTGGCTGGCTATTTTGCTGTGAGCCAACAACTTCATTTTGGTCCTAGCTGCATTTAATGAAGAACAGGTTCAGAAACTCAATTTAGATCTCTCTTCCACTAAATAGTTTGAATTAGGGGTATACACTGCTGATATTTCTCAAATCCCTGAATATTACAGTCGAGTGAGTACATTAGGGCAGAAGAAGGATTGCATTCAGGAGCATGTTGTTCCTATCTAAATTAAAACTTATTAAAAAATATTACAACATTCTTCAAGGCAATGATAATGGGAAGAATTAAAATGCTTAGTTACTGCAGCCTCAGTTGTGAGGCATCAGAATACAAAAGTACCAAGGTTTTTTTCTATCTTCTAAGAAGCTCCTGGGGTCATCAGTTGCAGAGCTGGTCCTCCCTTGCAGGTAGGAAAGGGAGCGCTGGGTAGAGGAGGGATGGGCTCCACTTCACTAAACTTCTGCTGATGGAAACAAACGGAGATCTGGCATCCTTTTGCCAATACAGCAAGAGAAAGAAAGAGCTGAGCACTACTTTTCCAGGAGGTTTTCAAGACGTCTAGCCTTCTTGAGAAAAACAAATCTGTGTCTAAATGAAGTATCTCCCCAAAGTGAAGGTCTGGATTGGTTCAACTGTCCCCAAAAGGCAAAGCAGCTGGCCATGCAGGTATGCAGCAGACCCTAAGCCTGATGCCATCTCTGCTGAGGTCGACAGTCAACAGGGTGGAGTCAGGCCTTTCTGGTGGTATCTTTCTAGTGGTGTTGGGTAAATATAGCTCTGTGTGATGACTAGTGACCAACAAACAATAACCAAGTGTATATTTTTATTGATTGATTAATTAATTACACACCTCTTAGAGAAGGGCTCAGGCTGAGCACGTGAACAGGCTGTAGCGCACGTTTGAGCCGGCTGAGGTTTGAACTACAGCAGCTGCAGCAGCATGCTGATGCCTGCATTACTTTCTTCACATCCCCTCGCGTATCCTCCCCAGATCCAAGTACTTTGACGTTCCCGTGAGCTGCCTCAAAGCCACCCAAAGCTGACACAGCTGAGGACATGGTTGTGTTTGACCCCACCAGCTGCAGAACACTCACCAGTCCAGGTGTGGGGAGGCTTTAACCCCTGCACTCCTGCGTTTCTCCTTGCATGCCTGAGATATGAGTGAGAGCCTGGGATAAGAAGCCTTTGCTCATTCAAAACTGATTCAGAGCACAGTGTGGACTGAAAATTAGTCCCTCCATGTCTCTAATTTCAGCCTGGTATCAAACAGGTGTATCTTTGCTGAGAAGAAGATTATGAAATAACAAAATGCTTGTGCTTAATAGGTGTATGCTTTGCACTTCATAAGCGCAGGCATGGTAACTGTATATGGTAAAAAGCTGCCATGCACAAATATATCAGACGTGATTTTTCTCTCTGTTAACCCTCTGGATTTACCATGACGCTGTCCTTGTCACTTTTTGCTGACAGGAGTCAGAGGTACGCTATCAGAGCCATCAGCTGAGGCTGCGGCTGTACATCCGGCAGCGGGCAGCCCAGATTGCCATCAGCTCCATCAGTGCGCCCAGCAAGACAGGCATTGTATGAACGGGTAGCACAAGACAACATTTTAAACAGACAAGCCGGAATGAATCCCTGGTCCTTGTCACAGTGGGCAGGAGCTTGCACCCCACCTAGCACTAATTGGCACCTTTGCTTTCACACTCTATCTCCTTGTCTCTGCCCCACATCACCATGAGAGTGAAGCACTGATTAATGACCCCAGTGGAAGTGTGGGACCCTGCATGCCACGGAGCTGAATGCTTTAGACAGCCCCCGGGTGTCAGAGCTGAGGCATGCTGGAGGGGATTTTCTGCTGCCCTTGGACCATTGATAAACAACGTCATTCTTTGAGTCTTTTGAGTGGGATCTCTGCATGTGTATGCAAATAAGTTGGTAAGATCTAATAATCAGCCCCTTTTTGGCTTTAGCTATATAGGAGAGTATGTGCATTGCATACAAGGTTGGTACCTGCTGAGACACCTGTCGTGTTTTTTGGTATTTCTTAGGAATTCTTGATGTGTCCTGCTGATAGTGTTAATAAACTAGAAAAGAATTGCACAGGCAGTGCTGCCAGGTGTATGACCAGAGCTGTTACTTTAAAGGAAAAACACATGATGTTGGGATACACTTGCACATTCTGTCAGTCATTTTCCACACATTCACATGCAATACTAGGTAGGTAAAAGACTACACATGGAGGAGAATAGAAATTGGAAGAAACGAGAGAAAAGCATCACGACACCTTCATCTGGTTGCACCGTCAAGGTGAAAGGGTGGTGGTCAACAGCTCAAAGTCTAACTGGCAACTTGTTATGAGCAGTTGAGTTTTCAAGGGTTGATGCTAGGGCTGATAACTTTAGCATAGTCATCAACAGCCAGGATGACTGGATGGAACGCAGCCTCAACAAATCTGTGCAGGACACCAAATTGTGGCGGTGGGGAGTGGTCATCATAATCTATGTTAGGGCTACCATTCAGAGCTACTTCAACAATCTGAGAAAATGGACTGATAAAAAGCTCTTGAAGACCAACACAGACCTGCATCTAGAACAGAGCAAGCCCATCCAACAGCACAGGCTGGGAGCCAACTGCCTCAGGAGCAGCTCTGTGGAAAAGGACTGGGGACCCTCATGAGCAACAGGCTACACAGCAGTCAGCAGAACCCCCTGCAGAAGGCAAGGCTAACCACACTCTAGGCTGCACTAGCAAGAGTAGACCAGCAGGTCAGGAGAAGACATTATTCCTTTCTGTTTGGCACTTTCGAGGCCACATAAGGGATAGTGTCCCATTTTAGACAAAGTGAGAAAAGGCCAGCAGACAACTACCAAGACAATTAGGGGTCTGGAGCATATAACAGATGAGGAAATGCTGAAGGAGATGGGCTTGTGCAGCCTGGAGAAGAGCAGTTTAAAGGGGGAAATAATTGCAGGGTCCCGCTAGCTGATGAGGGGTTATAGAGAAGGGAGAGCCACACTCTTCTCCAAGGTACAGGGAGAAAGGACAAAATGCCACAAGGGATGTTTGGGTCAGGCATCAGGGAAAAAACCCTGCAGTGAGAATAGTTCATCACTGGGATGTGTTGTCCCTGGAGGCGGCTGGACCTCTATCTCTGGAGAAGATATTCAGAGGTCAACTTGTCAAGGCCCTAACCAACCTGCTCTCACTTTGAAGTTGAGCCTGCTTTGACAGGTGGGTTGGAGTAGGTGAACTCCAGAGGCTCCTTCCAGGCAAAATTACTCCATATTTCTGTTATTCAGACTGTCACTGCCTGTTCCACTTGCAGCACGCATATCTCAGTCATTTCTCTTCCTCTTTCTCTAGCTCACCCTTCACATGTCAGGAGTACTTTGGCTTGTATGCCTTGGCCTTAGCATGGAAAAATTCAGTTTAGTCTTCAATCAGCTCTGCCTTTTCACACTGCTGCACATTTTGTCAGACATTTGTGTGAAGGGGTCATATGGTTTTGTTCATTTGCCACCGTTACTGCAAGGATAACTTAAGATGAGGAGCTGCTTCTGACAGCCGGATTGCAGCCATTGAGGGAAAACTGGTAGTAGTGGGGCAGCTGGATCTTCAACTTGCTTACAGAAACTGCTGTGTGTTATAAAGTGTGATTGATTTCAATCATTCTGTCCTTCAGAAGGCATCAACTGCTGTTCTCGAAGCCCACATTCTCATTTCAGGTAGATTAATACGCTTTTCTGTCATCTTCAAGATAACATCAATAAACTGGGACCTGGCCATTCTGGCAGAAAAGATAACAAATGTTTCTGCTGTCTTTCCAAACAGGATGTCAGCTACTGTTAAAATTGTTATTGTTTTTCTTCGAAATTGCTATTGTCTGTCCTTCTTCAGTCTAATTGTGCGTCCTTCTCTCTCAGCATCTGTATGAACTCTCACCTTCTCTCGGTTGCCAAAGGTACCTCAATATTACCTCAATATTATCGGGATGAAGACGCACATAAATATAACATAAAAGCATGCATAGACAGGGGAATATCATCAGTCAGCCCTCCATAGCTGACTACCTCAGCTACTGGGGAGCTTTGAGCCTCAATGGGTTGCAAAACCACTGGGTTGCAGGGAAGAAAGTGGTGGCACTTACAGCAGTTCATCCCAGGCCTTCCCTGAGCGAGCCTCGAGTCTCTCCCAAAAGGGAGAGGTACCGTTGGAGGGTCAGTGATGGCAGGCTTGAAATCTACTGCTCTGCTCCAGCACAGTGTTACCACACAGGTGTTGCCATCTCCTTGGGCTTAACCCACCCCAGGAAGCCAATATGGCTCTGCTCACCACCTTCCTCAGGAGCTGCACACAGCCCACTCACAACAGGTTTTGTTCGGCTGTAGATGAAGGCTGCAATAAAGGCTCACTAGCAGCTTGCAAAGACCTGAGCGTTTCAAATGTGGTGCTACAGAGGCACCAAGTACCATTTAAACATAGTGTGAAAAACTTTCTGCTCTTCCCAAGGTCTTCCCAAGCCATCCTCCCCTCTCCTTCCATCAAGGCAAGTAAGGCTCCGGCTCTGTGATCCTCGATATTCTAGGAACAGCAGAAGAAAGGTAAAGCTTTTCTCAGTTACTTTCTTTGAAATCATCAGTAACTGACTAGTTCACCCCAGAAGCTGCTCATGCGGTTCGTCCCGCTCCTCCCTGGGATGGCGGAGGCTGGCTGGGAGTCAGAGGTTGCCGGCTCACAGCTGCAGCCCGCCTGCGCCTGCCCGCTGCGAGGCTAGCGGGGAAGTGCTGCACCTGTCCTTCCAAACGCTACCTTCGACCGGCCGTCCTCCCCGCTGGGGAGATTCCCACAGCTCACCCTGTTGTGGTGAGCTCGGCATTCATTTGTGGTGTTGAAAGCTTTCTAAATGTGGGTTGGTTCCTTGCAGTTTTCCCTAAGGTATACACCTCAATTTCAGTATGAGTCATATCTCCTTACTCTGCTTGTGCTGACATGCTGGGGCAAGTGGTGTGAAGTACCTGTCTCTCTGGCTAGATGCTGAAGCCCAGCATCCCACAAGCGTGAGAGTCTTCAAAGTAATATAACAGCCCAGGAGCTGAAGCTATTCAGTGTTTTTAAGATTGAGATGCAGAGAACAGCTCACCATTAGCAGTGCAGTCATAGCGAGCTGCCACACTGGTTCCCAAAGTGCCACAGAGCAGGCACTGGTCTCCCATTCTGCTCTTTCTGCCTCACAGTGGGGACATCACTCATAGGTTTTCCTTTTCTTTTGCAGGAATAGATGCTGTACCCGCTTCATAGGACTATTGGCAGCCCACGATAAACTATAGCACTCTTCAGGCAGCTGTGACTTACACCAGGGCATGGCCTTTGTCTGGGCAGGATGGGATGAAGGATGCATAAGTCAGGTGGCCTCTGACTGCAGTATGAACATTTCTTGCTCTTCTCTATTTCATTGGTTTTGTCCACCCATCATCTCTTCCTTTGTCTTTGCTTGTTCTTCTTAGTCAAAACTTATTTGTCCCCTGCAAAGTCACCCTATAACTGTGTGGCCTTTGGCCCCTCACAGAGGGCCTTGAAGGAGAAGTGTCTGGGACATAGGAGGTGGCTTATGTGCAGCCTCACGAAGGGTGGTGAAACACAGCACCCGCTGCTCCTGCCATTGGAGTGAAAGCCCAAGTATCCTGCATCACCAGTCCTTAGGGAGGGTGCAGAAGAGGGAAGCTGCCAATAGAAGAAGTATAGCGAAGGGGAGAAAAGACCATGTCATCACCAAGAAAGGCAGGTGGCCTGTTTTGCTTAGGTGTCTCAGCAATAGTCCAGTAAGAGCAAAATTTGATGTAGCCAAACAGTGCTATAAAATATGGAGAGTCCAAAGTTGGGGAACAATGCTAAGGAGAAGCTTTTGCTGCCCTGAAACTTTCTGGGTGACAAGAAATTGCTCCATCTGTGTACCTAAAGCCTTGCTTTTCTTGTCTCCACTTCCCACGCCAGCTCTTCCCAGGAGCACCTCTGTGGTGTGAAGATGAGGAGCTGGTCCATGCTCTGTGTTGCGACAGCCAAGAACTCAGGTCAGCTCTTCTTCAGTTCCATGCACAGCCAGTCATCTCTGGCTGTAGACTCAGGAGCACCAATAGTATTGTTACATTAGATCAATATTATACAGATTAACTCTGTTCCCAAGGTCTTATTTAGAGAAGGATTGAGAAGATTTTCGTCCTGGATGTGTTTCTCACAGCTGATCCCTTACAGTCTGGTGTTTCTCTTGATTTCTTCACTTTCCTTGTGCAGCTGCCAGGTTTTCTGAGCTACCTCAGAAGCTAATTGGCCTGGATTTTGCCTTTCTCCCCTTAAGTAGACTTGCTAATGGCTTTCTTCTCCTTTGCATGCCAGTGTGACTGCAATGGCTATGCCAAGCCCACATATGCTGCTCTCTTAAGTTTGTCTGCCATGTGATGCCATTTTTCCAAGGCAAATAGAAAGCATTTTGATCTATCACTAACCCAACAGGTGTCCCCAGGGTTTCTAGTGAGCAGAATAAATGGAAGCTTCTTCTCTTTTCCTTGTTATTTATTTGGTTTTGCAGTATTTTAATTGTTCTTCCTTATTTTAGAGGAGTTGAAGACAGAGTCCAATATATAGAGCTTACTTTGTCACTATATACTCACATTCCCATGACACTGCTGGTGGTCAGTGAAAACTGAGTGGAGGCCGCAGAAACATGTTTCATCTTTTACCTACAGAGGCCCTCTTAGCTTCTTGAACTTATTTTCTGAAGCTTGTTCTCTCACAGGCTGTCCTGGTTTTAGCTGGGACTGTTAGCTCTTCTTTTTTAGCAGCTAGAAGAGCTCCGTGTTTTGGTTTTACTCAGAGGCTCGCTCTGAGAAGAATGTTGACAGCGCACTGACGTTTGTAGTTGGCACTGAGGTCTCAAGGACTTTTCAGCTTGCCGGGTTCTTGCCAGTGTGCAGGAGCACAGCGGGATAAGGGGGGAGCATAGCCGGGACAAGGGGGCCACGATTCCCCTTGTGATTTGTGGTGGAACTTAAGACTGAGGGCCAAACTGGCCAATTAGTATTCCGTATCATGCAGCGTCATGCCCAGTATAAAAGTGAGGGTCAGCTGGAAAGAAGGGCTTTTGCCCTTCTGGGACTCTCACTTTCGGACTCTCAGAGTGCTTTCTCTCTTGCTCGCTCTCTATTTTGGGCCTCCCATTCATCCGGGATTGCGGTATCGGGATTTATCTGTTTTGGGATTGCAGCACTGGGAAGAGACGAGCCTCGGTCAAGGGGTGGTGAGCAATTACACAGTGCATCACTCGTTTGTGTATGTTTATCCTTGTACATATCCGTACATATATATATTGGTAGCGGTAGTTCTTATTGTTCTTATCTCAACCCACGGGTCTCTTTTCTTTTTCTTCTTTGATTCTCTCCCTCATTCCTGGGGGTGGGGGAGGGTGAGAGAGGGACTCTGTAGGGTTTAGTTGCTGGAGTGGCCTAACCCACGACACAAGCACACCCAGGGTTATCTTCATTTAAATAGGTTGTCAAAACGGGTAGCATATATTAACTTCTAAAAGTCAGTGTCTATTGTTCTCCCATGACTGATAATGGCACCCATGCAGACTAGATAAGACTAAACCTTAAACCCCTAAAAGGAGAGAGGTACTCAAATCTGAGTTTTACCCCTGGCCAGGGGGAGGTGGCTGTGCTACCTCCAAGGCACAGAGGGAAATACAGAAACATGCAGAGCTGGTGGGGCACTAGTGCTTTCCCCATCTCTCATTCTTTCGTCCCCATTTGTTGACCCTACTGCTTCTCCCTTTGCTGTCCTACTGAATATATAGCCTCATAGCAGCTGTACCCTGACGCTTGGAAACCCTTCAGCCCAAGGGGCATATTTTCCTGGCAGGAGTCACACAGCAGAAATCCTTGCTAAACACTTAATAACTCCTAATTCAGGGAGTTATGGGCTGCAGTACTGTGTCTTTCCAGCCTTCAGCAATCTTGGATCTTTTTGTAGCTGGGCACTAAAAAGACTAGACAGTAATTTGATTCTGCGAGGTTTCAGTGGTGTTTTTTCTGAGACCATAAGGAGGAGCCATCATTATCCAAGCAGCAGATTTGTCTCCCATTTATTGAGTTATGCGTAGCAGATACTTGCTGAGCCGCTATTCTGCCTTTTAGACACTTGGCCCTGCGCTTGTCCTGGGTCCCTACTCAAATGCGTTCACATGTTCCCAGTGGAGACCTTGGCAGCCCCATGGGGTTCCCCATGGCTAGTGGTGCTTCCTGCGAGCCCTGCTCATGCGTGGGGCCATGGAGGCGGGTGGGTGCCAGAGTGGGCAAGGCTGTAAGTCTATGGGTGCTGGAAGCCGGACCTCTGCAGCAGGAAGGACAGTGGCACTGCTGGGGCCATACTGTGGGTGTAAAACATAAATGACACTTGAATAGTGAAAAATAAATAAGTAAAAAGAGAAATGGAAAACTCATCCTAAGGAGACACAGCACTGATTTTATTCAGACTTTTTTCTCTTACACTCTTCTAACAATTCAGTTTGTTTGTCCTTATCCTGCCAGTACTGGAAGAGATACATTTTCCATGCAACGGCTCCCATGAGGTTTGAAAACATATTCTGTTTCCCTGCTCCCTCCTCACCTTTCAACGCTTCCCGTGGGCTCGATCCTGTGCCATGCTGTTCATCTGGGTGCTCTGGGGGCGAAAGACAGGGTCCCCGCCTGAGTAGCAGCAAGACAATGCAGGAACATTGATGTGTACCTTTAATGAATGGTGAGACAGAAGAAGCATTTGCTAGGAATAGTCTTGTGATGCAGATTTCTGGCGTATATTTGGCTCCTATCTGCTACAATAGTTTAATGGATATTTGCCATTAATATACTTCTGTCAGAAAGGGGGAAAAAAAAAAGGAATAAAAGGAGGTTATTCTTGGAAGCAAATCTTACAGTTTTCTATGCTTCTCCACTGGCCACTTCATTTTGATCCTGCTGAGGCAGTGATCTCACTGAGGCTGCGGTGCTGGCCGGGGGCCAGCTTGTGAGGCCAGCTCCAGCTGCAGCCTCCCAGAAACGGACACTGTAAGGGAGGTGGGGTGAGAGCCAAGCAACGCAGCACTGTCGAGCCCATCGCACGGGGCCATGGTGGGACCCGGGGGCAGAGGGGCTGCAGCAGGGCTTTCAAGGACACTGTGGCCTTGATATTTTTCCCAGCCAAACCTGTGTCTTTATCAGCAGTCCCACAGTGTGCCAAGCCCATAGCTTCATCCAAGAAGCAGAGGTGTGGTGATGCAGTGAACTCCCACCATAGCCTGGCTTCTTGCAGTGGCCTGGCCATCTGTGAAAATCTTGGTGGCGGCGCATAGGCATCAGCCTCACAGAGAAGTGATGGATCAGCAGTTTCACTGGACACTCTCGTTGCAAAAGGGACTATGTAATGGACGTTCCTGTAAATACGATGTTGTCTGGATCCTGTCATTGCCCTAGCAAAACTGAAAGAATAAAAAATAAGGGGTCCAAAATCTCATTGCATTGCATTGCGCAAGGCCAACCTTTCTGCAAAGACAGAGGAAAGCAAAACTGCCTTTTTCCCCTTCGCTCTTGTGTTAAGGAATCCCACCGCCCCTGCCTGACTTCCACTGCCGCCTGTCCCTCCTTTGGCTTAAAGCCATAGGTTTTTCCCAGTTAGAGGTGCTGCCATTAATAGTACCTCTGGGAGGCATGGTAAGCACAGCTGGATCCTACCAGTCTTTTCTGCACAAGCATATATACGTGTGCACATACGCACAAGCCTGGCTGTGTTTGGGGCCGTGGTCTCCTGCCGGAGACTTCTTTTGCTGTGTTCTCCTTCTCCTTCCCACCCTCTCACATGAGATGTGTGATACATGACAGGATCTCCACTTCATTACATGATGATAACCCCTCCACATCAGCTCCCCTTCTCCTGTTTCAAATGAAAAGCTCTTAAAATACTTGGGGGTAAATAGTCCTTTATGTGTGAGATGATACACAAATTTCACCCTGTAACTAAAGGAGTAATTGCGCAAGTGCCTTTTGCACATGACCTAATCCAGAGTTTCCCTATGTTGCCAAAACAGTCTTTGCTGTGACTGATGTTCTCAGCTGCTGTTTTGTTTCCTTAAAAATCTGAGCCTGGGCGATGCATTTCAGTCCATTTAGGAGCTGCCAAGGGTCACTTTGAGAAACGCCTGGAAGCTAGTTAGGGTAGCAGGGTTTGCTGCCGTCATTTAAACATCTCTGGGCCAATCTTTTCAAATGCATTTAGAAACCTAAAGGTTTAGAGCAGGTGCCTAGGGGATTTTCAAGAAAATCCGCACTTCTTATCTGTGAATAATGACCTTTAGATATTTCTGAAAATCCATCCCTAAACTGTGGGCTGCATGAAAGCCGAGCTGTCACGACAGGCATCGGTAGCGCTCTCAGTGATGCCCGGATGCCGCACCAAGGGGCCCACAGCAAAATTATTTCTCTGTGGAGTAGCACAGCTGACTTTGCTTTGGCTGGCTGGGATGAAACACCACACCAAGGCAGGCAGAGAGTGACGGATTGTGAGGCAAGGTTCTTTGTCGGTAATCTGGAGATAGAAAAGAGTTTTGGATCAGATCAAAGCTGTTGTGTTCCTTGACATAAGGCTGGACAGGAAGGGCAACTTCCTATTCTTACAGATAAACAACCACTTCACCAATTAAGCTGGTGCCTTGGCAGAGCAAGCACAGCCATCTGTAGGTGGTTACTTAAAAGCAGCATGAAGGTCCCAGCAAGGGGAGGGAGGACCCTGCCTCCTGCTGCTGTTTTCCCAGACTGCCTCCGGACTGCTCTCCATCGGGTTGAGATGTTGGAGTAAGGCAGGTCTCTCTGCCTGGCAGGCTCACCCCTCCCAAACCTGCAACATGGTCACTGTACGCCACCCAAAAAAGTATGGGAGCCTCTCTGATTGCTGGATCCATGCATTGCTACCGAAGCTGCCGTGCTTGGCAGTCTCTCTCCCTTCCTGCTTGGTACCTGTGAGTATACTGCAATATCTTTAAATCCCATCCTGCCTGCTGTGTCCCACTGAGGCGTAGCTCCTGGTGATGTCTTCCCTTCCTTTCTTTTTTGGGAAGGGTCAGCAGCCCCTTGTACACCCCAGCTTACTCTCCTCTTTAGCGCAAAAGCTCTCATGACCCGACCCCCTGGGAACTGCAGACAAAATGTAGTTTCCACTTCAGAGCACGCACAGACTGTTGAAAAGCCTCCCTGGCTGCTTGTCTGGGGTTTTGTTTGGAAGGGGGCTCTTGGGATGTCGAGGAGCAAGGGAGGAAACAATGGCCCCAGGTGTTATGTGAGAAGTCCTGAGCTGAGCTGCTTGCTCAGTCAGGGTGCACTCAACAACATGGAACATAATTTGGAAATTATTACCATTCCCAAAGGCCAAAGTCCTGGACTCGGCACCAGTGAGCAGCCACCAAGCCGTGCACAGTGGGGAAGGACTCTTGCTGCTGAGTGGAAGAGAAATTGCTTCACCACTGTTAGGTCAGCCTGGGGACAAGGGAGAAAAACAGGTGCCCTGTTTAAGCACTGCCAGTAAGATTTTTACATCCTGTAAGGGGAAGCAGTGGTTCAAATCAGAGCGCTGTTGTCCAGGCCTGGGCTTCCAAGAGCATCTCCAGGCCAGGTATCTCCAGCCGCTGACTGCAAAGGGATAAGTTGCCTTTGGCATCCCTCAGCCATGGGCTTTTCCCTGGGCTGAACCATGCAGCCGGTGCCAGACACATCCTGTTCTTTTTACTGAGGAAAGGCAAAGTTTCCCTGTGGACTCACTGAAAGCAAAGAGGTTTATCCCAAACACACTGCCCT
The DNA here is from genome assembly GCF_009769465.1 of Tauraco erythrolophus. Taxonomy (NCBI): domain Eukaryota; kingdom Metazoa; phylum Chordata; class Aves; order Musophagiformes; family Musophagidae; genus Tauraco; species Tauraco erythrolophus. Next base: position 86,371,305 of record NC_141466.1, on the reverse strand, counting down.
GGGCTGGGTGTGGGGCAGGGAAGGCACAGCTCTCCCTGCCATGGACTGTTCCGTGCAAAGTGAACAGAGCATGGCATCCTGCACTGCCCGAGTGAGCATCCTGGCGAGCGTGTCAGGGGATGACGCTGCTACACGGTGTCTTCTTCAGCAAAGCGAGCTGGCGAGAGGCAGGCTGTGGGAGCCCTTGCCGGCAGCACTCGGCAGGAGCAGGATGGAGGGCACCCTGCCCGCGGGGAGAAGGGAAGCCCTGAGGCCTGGGAAGGGAAATGCGCTTGCACAAACACAGTTGTGCAGGCAGCAGGGAGACATGATGGGAAAAAAAAATAGGTTGTTGAAAGAGACACGGGTCAACTCAGCAAACAGCAAGCAGCACAAATCCAAAATCCAAAGCCTGTCCTCTCCTCGGGGGGCAAGCAAGCAGAGAGGGGTTGCAAAGCACTTGTTGACCAGGCTTGGATGTTTCGGGCATGAGCATTTTATCATTGCTGGTGTCCTGTGGGCTGATCACGGGGAGGGAGGTGGGAACGCAGCCCCCATGAACCACACGGGCCCTTTTGTGTACCTGACTGCGGCACGTGGCAGCCCATTTCGTGCACGGAGGCAGAGGGGCTGCAGGAAACCGGGAGAAACAATGAGGTTCTGCTTTGCTGGTGCAACAGCTTGACGAGTGGTGGAGAGGAAATGCTTCGATGACAAGGGCAGGGTGAGCCAGAGGCCAGAGGGCACGTATTTCAGGCTGCGAGGTCTTTTTGGTGTCAGCACTGCACTCGCACGATAAAGCTCAGCACAGCTCAGTGCTTGGCTGGCGGGGTCAGTGCCTCTTGGTGGCGGAGGGTGGGGGGGGCAGAGGTTTCCCAGTTTGAGAACTGGGGAAGACTACAGGAAAAAATGCCTTAGGAGTTGTCCCTGAGAAGCGACAAGCAGCCCCCATGACAGAGGCAATGCTGCCTCCCTGTTTAAATCTGAGCTGGAGACAGCATAGCCCCAGAAGTTGCCTTCCAGCAGAGCAAAGGAGGCACTGCTGAAGCCCTGTTACAGGTCCAGAGCTGCATTCAGCACCCGTCTGAAAATCTGACTCATGCTGAGGCATTTCAGGGGCAACTAAATGCTTTAGAAACTCCAGCCTGAATTACAAGTGCTCATCTCCTTCAGCTCTGCCTCTACCAAGCCTTTAACTTCTCCACCCAGCTCAGGATGGTATTATGAGGGTGAAATTGTTGACATTTTTGAAGTGCATTGAAGATAAAAAGAGACGTTAAGAGGCCCACGTTTAACCTCGCCCAAGCTGTCAGACACAAATCTCACACCAGTTTACCACATGCTGCTTGCAGCCAGCGCAAGGAGCTGCCCCTGCTCCCATGCCCGCTCCCTGCCGCAGCCCCATGCCCTGTCAGCTCTCCCAGCACAACTCTTTCCTGGGCTGGCTGTAAGCCAGAGTGCTGAGACGATCCGAGTTATAGCATCACAGAGCTGCAGCCTCATTAAAACAAAGAAGGAAACCAGGAGGAGAAGAGGAAGCTACACAAGAGAGAGGGAACACTGGCACAAGGTTTGTGTGTACATGTTTATATTATCCCATTCATTTAGGATACACATTGAAATCGCCTCTGAAATTTGTTTTCTGCTGGGGCTTGTGTTGTGGTCAGAGCTGTATCAACACAGGCCATCCCCTTCCCTGGCCCAGCCCCACAGTTGTAGACAAGGCAATTGATGGATCCAAATACATGAGGGACTGGAGGAAAAAAGCACCCATCAACAAGGCAAGCCAGGAGCCTAGCGCACCAGCCTGCTTATTGCTGTCAAATGTCCTTCAGGCATTGCAAGGGAGAGAAGTCTTAAATTGCTTTTACACACCCCTGCCTGCTTGAGTGCACAGAAAAGACAGAAGTGGCTTCTGAAGCAGCTGGCTGGCATTTTGTTGGGTATGTGGCCCCATGCCTTATTTGCAGTTTGCTGTGTAAGCACTGTTGTCAAGCAGGAGCTATTTGTTTCCTTCAGGCTTTTCCATGGGACTCATCGCTATGACACGGGAGGACTTCAGACATCAATTAAATTCTTTCCAGAACAACCCTGTGAAACTGAGGAAAGGGAAGCAGGAAGAAAAGCTTTGTGGCTCTGGGGGCTCATCTCTGCTGCAAACCAATCCCAAATTTCAAGTTAGGTGCACACAAAACAAGAAACTACGATGAGCCTTGGGTGGACTGACTCACCCAGCTTGGCACAAGAATCTTGTGGCAAAGGCTGGACTAACATCCAGTGCTCCTGGACAGTACTCAGACCAGTTAACCCCCATGAAATTCCCTCCTGAAATCCCTTCCCTCGCTCCGTCAGTATACAGCTCCTTCACCAAAAGACGCTCTCTCTACCCAGCCCTGATGTATCTGCAAGTGTCCATATATTGTGTGCTACAGGGACTGGATAAATGGCTCTAAGGACCATATGCAAGTCGTAGGTGAAGAAAAAGGAAAGACTGGGTACTTCGAGTACCTGGAAGCTATGCTCTGAATCCCATTTTTCTGCACTGGGGGATGTATGTGGGGAACATGTCTGGCAGAACACACAATCTTTTTGGTTTTCCTGCCTTCCCTGCTCCTTCTCCAGAGCAACTCTCCTTGCCCATTTTGCCTGGAGTTGGGCAGCACCCTCCCAGCCTCACATCACCTGCACCCAGCAGTGACATTGCTGAAGTTTTAGCTGTGCAGCCCGGGGATGTCTCCCTGCTCCTAAGGCTAAGAGATACAGAACAGCTTGCTTCGCTCACCAAAGCTTTCTTCTGCCCCTGGGCAGGCTTTGCTTGTGGGCAGCCATCTCTGATACACGCTGCTGAATCATGCCCAAATACTGTTGGCCGTGGACCAACACCGTGCCAAGAAGCATGCATGTTATTTGCATGCGGATCATCAAAGGCTGGTGCTCGAGCCTACACCTTGGTTTGTTTCACGCACTAGCAGAAAGGTAGCTGGAGAGGCCTGGAGAGGCAAGCGTCCCATTTCTAGTCACCATGACCCAAAGAAGGATGCTGCCGGAGAGGTAAGCAGGGTGATAAGGCTTGTAGAGGGTGAAGCTCATCTGCCACAGCCTAGCCCCTTGTTTCCCCTCGCAGCACCAAGGATGTGTTGTGGTCTAAGAGGCACTGCAGGGTTTTGCAAGCTCTTCCAGAGCCTCAGAGGTGTGGAGGCTCTGTATCAAAACTTGGTGTGAGGGAGCTGTGCCCCATGTTCCCTGTTGGGGCCACATAGACCAGGGCAAGAGACTCAGTGTGAGGCAAAATACTGGCATGAGGCAGCCAGATGTTGTTGGGGAATACGGGGCTCATTGCTGCTTGCCAAAGCTGCTGTGAGCACAGACCCACCACCGTGGGAATGTCACGCTCTCCCTGGGCCAGTCCCTGCCCACAGCTCACCAAGCAGCTAGCAGTATTTAATGAGCTTCGTCAAACTGACATTACGGTCAAATCAAGGCAGATTTTTATGGGAACGATAAAATGAAAATCACCCCTGACAAAAGGCAACTCCTACTGCAGATTTCAGGCTTTGACTTTGAACTGTGGTGCTGTGGGTTCTTTAAACCAAACTAAAAATAGGTAATTTTTACCGGAATATTTTTTTTGCTTGGCTAAGCTCTTTTGGGTTTTGGATTTCTTTGCCAGGAACAGATAAGATTTTTTGGCTGAAGCTCTCCTTCACTGTGGAAAGGATACAGGGGCATGGAAAATTTCAGGACCTAAAGCCTTAAAGCATTTGTTGAAATTATAATCAGCAGACAAAAAGGGCTTATACATGAAGTATGAGACAGTCTCAACAATAAGTGACATCACCAGTCCAGCTTAAAATACCTCTAAAATATATTTTATAAGGCCTCATATACTCTGCTAGGTTGAGCTTCTACGGTACTAATGTACTTCACCTCTGAGAGAAGTGTGTGGGCTTCTGGCAGGAGAGGAAACAAGAGTTAGGAGGAAAGGACGTGAAAGAAGAGCTAGACACCTTCTTGCTCTTCAGTCAGCCAGCTCTCTCTGGTCCCTGCAGCTGCCAAGAACTTTTGTGTGACAATAGCAATAACACAAAAACCTGTTAAATATATATCCAACTGAATTTAAATCTAGCGGAAGCATCTATAGTAATCAGGGTTCGGTGAATGTGTCTCAAATATGGCATGTTCTTAATTACCAAGCTCTGCACACCTGCAGCAAATATATTAAAAGAAAAAAAGTTTTCCAGCACGCCGCTTCTTGCTAAGCGAAATGAAGACATGATAGCTCTATCTGGTTTTGCCTTTACAAACTTAAGACAGTGAAACTTCACCAGTTCTGTCTCCAGCCTTTTCTTCCCAAGATGCCAGTTATGGCACAAGTCTCCAACACATTCCAGGCTCTTTTGTATGCTGTCTTTAAAAAATATTTATGAGAAGGGGCACAATGACTTATCAAAATGCTTGTGAGCTGTGACCATACAGACTGAAAACTAGAGCTGAACAGATGTGAGAAGAGCCCAGATTCTTTGTATGATTTGGCAAAGAGCAGCTACAGACAATACTCGAGGCAGAGCTGTGTGCATACTTGAAACCCTTTCCTGGAGCTTTGCAAAGACCACCATGATGTGCTGAGGAGCTCTGGCAGCACCATTGGGTCTCCACATCAGGGGCAGCTCATGGAAATGCTGGAGGACAGAGGGATGGAAACCCTCTGCAAGATGGTGTGCCTCCTCTGCTTGCCTGAAAGTTGCAGTACAAGCTCTTTCCTCCCCCAGGGATGGGGGGAAGATGACTATGCTTTTCCCCTGCTACTATGGCCGCATCTCCTGGAGATAACCCTGTTGTCACCTTTGATCTCAGGATTCCAAATATCTGGTGTGCGATTGCTCCCCGTACCACCAAGCTGTGCACCCCTGCGATACAGGCAGCTGGGACAGCCTGTGTCTTTGGTTGCATCCACACAGACATGGCCACAGTTTAGTGTGCAAATTCCCGAGCCAGGACTAATTTCACTGGCTTTGGCGGTGGTAATTGTGTAGCTGCAGTGGCACATAGCTTGGTGCTGGTCAAATCAGCCCATAAGGAAGTCTGTTACATGACAGCAATGCAGATACACTCTCACTTTCAGAGTAACCCATAAATACATTTCAGGAAAAAAGACGTACAATATGCTAAAAAGGAAAGGTTTACAGTAAGGTGTTCTCTCCAGGAGGCCTTTGAAATAGCTCAAGATGGCACAACAGGCACATGAACTCATCACTCCTTCCATTACCAGGGTTACTGTGCAGAAAACATACGGAGTAAAAATGGAGAAGACATGCTGTAAGTGAAAAAACACATCTGAGAATACCCAGGCCTGAATCTGTATTTAAATGCATGGGGTGGTGCTGGGCGTGGAAAGGCTTGGCTTTGTTTCCCTTCTTTGTTTTTCGTCTTTGTGGCTGACAGTGACAGCATTGCCTGAGTATTCACAGAAGCATCCACATACCTTGGTACACAGATGCTTCCCTTAGAAAAGAGTTCCCTCACCTCCATCTGCAGCAGGGATAGGTGTGGTTTCAGCCACGGTGCAAACCGCCAGGCACAGCGGTTACTTCTGCAGCTCTTGCATTTGACGAGACTGGGGCGAAAGCTTTTGCCCTGCTGCATGGGAGGAGAAAGCAAGTCCTGGAGGGTGACTTTGCTGGACATGCCTGCCTTTCTGTTTCCTGGCTCATGAGTCTACTGCACTGGTTAGACGAGGGAGCAGTGGGGAGAAGGTGGGAGTGTCTTGACCGATGTGTTGACACTGCCTACAGCAGTCAGCTGTACTGAGCTTGGTAGCTGGGCTTGGTAGCAGGGCTGAGCAGAGAGAAAAGCCACTGCTGCCTGGCCAAGGACAGCTGCAGTGTAGGTCCTCAGAGGCAACTAGGGAGCAAACTGTGCCCTGGGATGCTCTCTCAGGCTGAATAGCACTTTATTTGCACCCCATCCCAGGGGGAATCAGCAGCATTGCTAGTGCCTTGCAGCAGGAAGGAAGAATGAACAAGAACGATGCCTTCAGTGACTGCTTTCAGCCCAGCATCCTATTTCTATTATATCCATCCAGCAGACTTTTCACCGGCAATTACCTCTTTTGCTTCCAGCTGTATGCCAGATCATCTTTTGTTTTGTATCCATATGGTGCTAACAATGTAGGATTCATGAGGAGAGATGATGGGTAATGCAGAGATACAATAACTCCATACAAGTATATCATAGTGGCAACGTGAGGAATGACAAAGGTCTCTGCTTTGCCAAGAGGGGAACCAGTATAGCAGGACAATTTGATATTTCCAGGTTATTTATAGGTGGTGTTGAAAAACTTGTGCTGGGCTGTGTTGTTAACCTGCTCACATGCACTTATGGAGAAGAAATACGAAGCCAGAGGCTGGCACAGCTGTCGTTTGTCTGGTTTCCGTATGTGGTTCCTGCAAACAGGGGAACTGCAATTTGTGTTCATGAGAACCCACTTTATGGTACCCGTGCTTCTCCAGTGCCGCAAAGCTTCATATATCTACTTTCATTACGGACATTGAAGGGCAATGAAGTGTGCAATGTATAGACTTTCCTACCTGTTGAAAGGTGGTGATCCCACTTCTCTTTTTACAAAGATCCTGCTCCCTGTGTCCCTAAGGAAAAAACCTAGAAGGAAGAAGAAATTGCTCGCAGTTGCCGTCACTGAACGCAAAGTGAAGAAGCTGTGGCAAACAGCAGGCAAGACAAAAGTCACCTGAGACAAAATGCCATTGCAGCCATCAGTGGTGGGGCTGAACACTCAGCTTTTGGTTTTTGTCCTGAAGTCAGGAATAAAATCATCTGAAGGAGGCTCCCTGAGTGGCTCTCAGCAGACAGATCCTCTGAAGAGCAAAGCAATGAACAGCAATATCAAACATGCTCATGGTCTGTTTTGGAACTGACTAAACGCTGAAAAAAGTGCAGCAGGTTCAGATCCTTTCCAAACTGTGCCCGCTTGATGCCTGCCTTGTCCTCCTCCCTTTCGTTCTCTCCTCTCTGTCCACCCGCATTTCCTGCAGGTCAACATGACAGGCGCAAAGTGGTGTCACTCCTCTTGGAACACGGCTACCAAAGGCCATGATTAACCCACAGCCTCATCCTGGTGGAACATTTGACCTTGTTGGTTATTAACAGCGCATTATACAAGGGACAAAATCCTTCCTCCAGGGAGATCCTGTGCCTATAAAAGTGCGCAGTCAGTGAGGGTATCTCCCTCCACACAAGCATGACTTGGCTGACCTATGGATATTTCTGACGTGCAGCTGGATGTTGAGCCAGCCAACCAACGAGAGTCACCTTCCTTTTGTTTCGCTTCATTTCAGAAAAGAAAAAATTGCAAAAAAAATAAAAAGACGTACAAAGAGCTTGGAGCTGCTGTTGCACTGACATTTTATTTCACAAAGCAACATGAAATGAAGAGCTCCTCCCTAGCGCCAAGCCTTTAAAAGCCTTGGGACTGGAAATTTATGTGATTCTTAACCCCTCATGTTGTTACAGACTGTGACCCTGAATAGTTTTATAAGGCTTTTAAACAGTAGCTCCCCTCTCCACTCCATCAGAAGGCTGCTCAGGGGAGATAAGGAGGCAGAATTCAGCCCCAAGCGTCATATTTGCTGTCAGCAGCAGTGGCAGGCAGCTGGGCTGCTGCCCTCGGGGCTGCCTGGCTGCCAGGAAGGTAGGGCTCAGCAGTGCTGGGGCAGTGCTCCTCTCTCTCCCAGCTCAGCTCCAGCCGACATGACCACTGGCACCCTCAAAACTCTGCTTGGCAGCAGCTGAGCCTCCAAGGGACTTTTTTTCACCCTCTCCATGGCTACCAAACTTCTGGCAGTTCCCCACTCCTGGCCTGGGGGGTGCAGGGTCTGGCACTGCTGTTGGACCACACCAGATTCCTGCAGGAGCTGTGCTGGCCATGGGATCCCACCAGCAGCCCTGGCAAGCAGAGGTAGGCAGTGCTGTGCTGCTTGACGTGCGTGAATCAGAAGCCTTGCTGCCACTGAGAAGCAGGATGGACAGGGACACACGTCTCTATTGGTCAAGCAGTGTCCCACTACCAGGTATCTGCTGCCTGGAGAGTCCCCTATCTGCCTGCAGGAACGGGTGTGCCAGAATGACTGGACCAGCCAAGCCTTCCTCCCTGTTTCCTCTGCATGTCCTTCTACCTTTCAGAAGCAGCCATGGCATGTTTCTTCTCCCCCGAGCGCTCTGAAGGACCTCGCACATCAGCCCATCCACCTCAGATGCCATGTCAGGGCCCCCAATTCGTTCATGCTGAGGTTGCTGGTTGCAGCACATTTCTTCACCATGCTCAGCAGAGTCAGACTGAAGCACTGTTGGCACTCTGCAAAGGAGGCAGGGGAGGAAAGAGGGTGATTTCCATCCATTTTTCTTCTTGTAGCAGCTTTCTTCTAGACCTCATCACAGCAGCAACCACTGGATATCAGGAGCTGTGCAGCTCCTGCAGTCAGAGGCAGCCACTGGCTCTGGGGAGCAGACCCAGGCAACTGCCTCAGTGCTCCCTTGCTAGGCAGCACCAGCAAGTCCCGTATGCTGGGACCACTCATGCCACCAGGAACCACTGCCCCACCAACCATCCCATGCTGCAAAGTGGCACACATCAGGCTTGGCAGTGCAAGCATGTGTGCCTCCCAGCATGCACAGGCTAATTATTGAAGTCCAGTTCTCGTTGCACAACCGGTGATGGTTGTGCCTTTATGTCAAATAAATCTGGTGCCTAGTTTGAGTTTTGAGGTCACAGGACATTTCAGAGCCCTGAGAAGAAAAACGTTAGCTGAGCTCTGGAGCAGTAAGCAGCCAGCTTGACTGGTCAAGGTCGACCAGAGCCCCAGCTCCAGGCACTGACCTTGACGACAGCCCACAGGGATCCTCATTTCACGGCCAAGCTCCAGACCCAAAACACAGGGAGCCTGTTAACAGTGCTGCAAATTTGGAGATGTCGTCTTGGGAAACTAGGTGAGCTGGCAGCCCAGAGCTAGCCCAGTCTTTCCATGGGTTTGGCATCGTCCAGCAGAGCCTTGCTTTACAGGAGAATCCTGGGCCAAGTCTAGTTTAGCACCTTTTTTGCAGTGCTAAGTACTGGTTTGAGTTTATCAAGCTTTTCAAAGTTATCTTTGAAGGGAAGAGGACTAGAAATGAACTGTTATTTGTCTCATGTATATTTTTCAGTGGAAGTCAGATGCTTTTTTCCCTGGCATTTGATACTGAACACATTTAACAAGGTGTTCCCTTTTTCCGTCCCACACAGTGCTCTTTGCAGCACAGCCCCTTCACCTTCCTGCCAGCTCACAGGCTGACAGCAGTGAAGACAACATCACCCAAATGGCACAGGAGGAGAAACTGAGCCGTTTTTAACTGTGCTTGTGTTTCTCACTGCAAAGCCTGAGGCTTTGGTATTGCTGTTCCTTTCCTTTGCTTCAGGTTTGTACATTTTCCTCCCTCCTCGGCTTCAGTGGAAAACAGCATTGCTTCCCGCGGTGCAAACCAGCCTCACTTAAATCACGGTCACAAAGAGCCGTGCACAACAATCCCAAGGCACGATGCTGAGCTGTGGGGAGGCAGGGCTGAGCTTTGAGAGAAGTAAAGGTCTGAGGGTATTGCTGCAGCAGGAGAATGCCAAATGCAATGATTTAAGGAGAAAAGATGAGTTCTGACAGGTGATCTGAGTTCAGGCAGTGAGTCAGACTCCCCTGTCACTGGGGAGACAGTGCACCATATGACCAAAATCGATGTTCTGGACTTCGTGATGTAGTTATTGGGATTATTAAAATGACCGAATTTGCCCATTGGAGCATACAGGATGAAACATATGGTATGAAACAAGCCAGCAAAGCAGTCAAGGGGCTGCTGCATGAAGGGATTTGTGTGTAAACATAGTGGGACAAGGCAAAAGCCATGTTCCTGTAAGTAAATTTAGCTGCATTTGCTGTAACGACAATGTAATTATAGGAGTGCAATTCAGGAGATTTATCTTTTTAATTAGTAAACTCCCGTGTCCTTCAAAAATCTCCTTTCACAGCCACGGAGCCACCTGCGTCAAAGTGCAGTGGGGAGCCCTTGCCTACTCACGGCTCCTGTGCTCTGGTTCGCCCCACGCTGCAGAACTGCCACAGCTCCGAGCAGATGGTCCCGCATCAAACGTTTCCTTCTCGTGTCACTTGCTATTAATTAATTGGAACATTGTTAGTGCGCATCATAATTTCCTTGGACATTTTCCTCATGTCAGTGTATTTCCTTTCACTGGTACCTTAAATACATATACGTATAAACCTATATTGCCTGTTAGCGAAAGCTTCCTCATGGTAATTTCAGCTGAAAAGATTTTTTTTCTTCTGAGAAAACCCAGTGCATTAGCAGTGGTCCCTGAGCTTGCTATGCAGGAGCAAGCCAAACTCTAGGAGCTCTTCCAAGAGCCAGAGCCCACCCCTATAGAAGACGAGTTGTGCTCAAGCAGCATGTCCCTCCTCTCACGGAGAAGCGGGCGCTGTCAGAGGGGCACCGTCACTCACATACACAGGAAGCCAAGAGACACGCAGTCTATCTGAGCCCTATCCTGGCCATTTTTTGTGATCCTGTTCTGTTCCTCCTCTCCTCACTGCAGGCAGTTTAACTACATTGTGTGGGACCTGCTGGAAGAAAAGCCTAACAAAACCCCTCAGAAGTAGCATAATGTTATCGTTGCATTTTCGAATAATGGCTATAAACTTCTCTTATTCTAGAGCTGGAAAAGAGTAAAGGCTTGTGACCCTGTCCTCACTGTGTTTCTGGTAGCATCCATACCCGGGGCACCGGCCAAGGCCCTGGTGAAGCCAGCAGTGACTGTGAAGGTGAAGGACTCAGCTTTGTGGCTCTATCCTAAGAAGCTAACAACAGGGATGACAACAAAACTTGGCACCGAGAAAGAATTGCCTTGGTTAAAAATGTGATGCTGTTATTTTCCTTTCCAAACACCGGGAGAGGAGGAAGAAGCTCCACTGTGCACAAAGGTCCAAAGAGATCCTGCAAAGGGGCTTCGATGCCTTGCGTAAGGTGCATGTTGTCCCTGTGCCTCAGCCCTCTTGAGAGACCTCGGGGCTGAGCAGACACAATGGTTTGGGTTCAGCACATCACAGTTGGCAGTTCCAGGGTGCTGGGAAAGTGGGCAGCCCCTGGAACCCCACAGCTCCCTGCATGGCAGCTCAGGCCTCGTTTCCCATGTTGGTGGGAAGAACACCCAGACTTGAAAGTGGGAGAAGGTCATGAGCTGGTGTGACTGAAGTGGGCACTTCCCTTGGCTTCACCAGTTGCCAGCGTGCCTGTGTCCTTACCACCAGCTGCAGCCAAAACCAGAAGCATTTGCAAATCCTGACAGCAACATTTCCCCTTGGAGGCATTGCTGGAGGTGTCCCACTGGTGCCAGCTGGAGGCTGTGACAGCGAAAGCGGCACTTTGATGTGGCTGGCACTCAGGCAGTCTCTGGACCGGCAGTGGGAGAGCACAAGAAGCTGTAAAGATGAAGACATAGCAGGAAAAAAGATACTCTCTAGAGCAAATCAACTTTCAGGGAAAACCTCTAAGCCTCGACGCACACAGACCACACCACCAAAAATGCAAACGGCAGATCGGTCCAGAAAGGCCTTTTGTTTTTCTTCTTGTGATGTTTTCACTTACGGCTGAGATGTCAAGGCAAGCAGAGCTAACAACACGAACACTTATGAGGAATGAGCATGTTAGAGTATGCCAAAAGAGAAATACATTTTTCAGACAACGCAAGATTTTTTACTGCCGCTGAGTTTAGCACCGATTCGAGCACAAGATTTCTCCTAAAAGATGATCACGTAGAGCTGCGTCAAACAAAGGGTGGGTGAGCTGACCTGGCCTTACCCATACTCTCTAATTTCCTCCCCTTCAGGAATCTCAAAGCCATTTACAAGCGGATGGAGCAGACGAATGGGTGAATTAAATCTTGCATAACCTTTGGGAGGTGGAGACAAGCAACACTATTTTCCCATTTTGAAGGTGGCAATTAAAGCAACAGCCTGTCACCAACGGTTTGTTTCAAAGGTGTCAGCAAGCGGGAGTGGGGGAAACCTGGCTAACCTAACATGGCTTTTTCTCTCCATGGGGCATAAAGTGAGCCAAGGGCAACTAGCTCAGACAAGTCCAACTCCAGCAATTTTTTGGCCCAAAACAGCAGCAAGATGAGAAAAAGCCAAGCTCATAAGTGCCCCTTTCAGTTTTGATTAGAAAAGATACTCTTCCTGGCCTGGCTGGGTAATGATAGCTATGTATGAAGTGACTAAGGGCACTCGATGTCTGTAATTAAATAGATCTGCTCTGCAGGCGAAACCAGCTTACCAGCCAGATGAGAGCTGCTGGCCCAGATGCATCTGTGGTCCATCCACCCCCATCCCATGTAGCTCTCCCAGCTGCGTGTTGTACTGCTCGCCCATGTATCGTCAGCATCAGCCCAAGATCACTCCCTGAATCACACGGGAGCACAAGCTGAAGGTAGAAGTACAAGAGTGACCCAGAACCTTCTGTGCCATGATATCAAAGGGACTACTGTCATAGGTTTCCTCTTTGTCTGAAGTCCACAGATTTGTGTTGGAGGAGGTAAACAGAGAGGGAAAGCAGAGGCAGAGCCTAGGGCCACACTTCTTACTTGACAATGTTTTTGGTTTGCCTGTACTGTAAAGATTGTTGTTTTGTTTCTCCCTCCTCAAATTCTTACTGGGACATGGATATACCTTTCATCAGAAACATGGCCAAACTCAATGCTATGCCTGAGTTAGACATAAACGTCTCCTGTTTAACCACCAGCTGGGCGGTCAAAATTTTAAATTATATTTGCGCTATGGTCTAGTACTGCTGTGTGGTTTTTAATAGGCCTTCAAACCAAGTGTTGCTTAAATTTGGTATGCTTTTGATCTGGATGGGAATGTCTTCTTTTTTTTCATCTGTTCAAGATGGACTTGCATTTACGAAGTGCTATTTTGGCGCAATACCTTGTCTTATAGTTAACTCTAATCAAGTCTCAGTGAACAAATATTTATTTTAAATGTGAAATTCCTGAGGTCTGTGCACCTCTAGTAGCTAGAAGGATTTGCGGGATATTGGATCACTGCATGACACTGAGAAAGGCATTATTCATTGCTTCCAAAAAGGCTATTAAAAATATCCTGTAAGAAGATAAGTTGCTTAGAAGGTGTCTGTGTAGCAGAAGATTAAACATACCTCAGCCAGACAGTGTTTCATGGTTAGACCAACCAGGAACTGCCTCGTCTCTTCATAAACCCCAACACACTATATCATTTCTTCTTTAATGTGCTCTACCTGGCTTCCTGCTGAGGATGATCTATGTGCTTTGTAGAAGCAGAAACGAATATTATTCTGCGGAAGGGAAGAGGAAATAGAACTTAAGTTGATTGTTTAACTTTTGTCCAGAAAATTTTGAAGACTGAGGAGATTTTTTTGCAGAAGAGATTGTGGCTTTTTCTCTGTACTTTTACCGAGAATATGATAAATGTACCTTTTCTAAGCTATATTTTGCATAAAGGGATATATATATATATGCATAAAGGATAAAACCCAATGAACCAAATTTGCTTCTGGGAAGGTCATGTGTAACTCCAGGAAAGTATGTGGAGATAAAATACACCTGTGGTTAAATTATCTGAGGAGAGGATTGAAGTACTTACTGAAATCAATGAAGCAGCCTTTTACAGCAGGAGAGGCTGTGGTTTGCAGGCTGCTGGGTGAATCATGCAGCTATTTGCGAGTGGTGAAGCAGAGGAGCTCCATCGCCAGGGTGTTGTGGTTGCTTTTACCTTGGCACCATACTAGGTGGGAACCAGAGAAACGTGGAGGTTGGTCTGTCCTCTGTGGCCTGTACCATCCTCCTGTCAGCTGTGAGCGGATGGGGTTCAATAAAACAGCGGTAAGGAGAGGTGCTGGGGGAGTTTTAGTAACTCGGCCAAGGTGACACAGTGGAGCAGTGGCAGAGTTCAGGTTGCCCAACCCCAACATCTACCCCTTAGCCACAAGTTGTCATCACCAGTGCTCTGCAGCTTATGGCAGGCAGATTATAGGATTGACGTTCAAGCCTGAAGGCCTCCAGGAGTTAAAGTTTTCAGTGGCTAAAATGGCATGAAGTCAATAGTGCCCAAGTCTTCCCTCAGTCTTTTTTATCCATGTTATTTAAAAAGACCAGACTATGAAAATAAACCTATTTCTCTGAAAAAAATAGTTCAGGCACATGGAAGAGAAAGAAGAGGGAGGAACAGTAAATGCCCACAGTGCTTTAATTTGTGCCAAGGCTAAAAGCTTGTTCCTAGGCTCTTTCTACGGTCAATGGCGAGAGGATTTCCTCCAAAAAAATATTCAGAGCCCTCTCACTTGCTGCCTGAAGCTAGAGAGTATGATCACTCTGCAGCAGGTCAGCTCCCAGCACCATGCCATGTCCATGGGCCAAATCCATGGCAGGTACATCACCTTCCCTTCCCTTCCCTCCCCTTTCCCTTTCCCTTCCCCTTCCCCTTCCCCTTCCCCTTCCCCTTCCCCTTCCCCTTCCCCTTCCCCTTCCCCTTCCCCTTCCCCTTCCCCTTCCCCTTCCTCTTCCCCTTCCCCTTCCCCTTCCCCTTCCCCTTCCCCTTCCCCTTCCCTTCCCCTTCCCACTGCACGTAGAGCTTTTAAGTAGGACACATCAGAGCTCTCTGATCTATTAATCATTGTTATTCCTGTGTATCCTATCACCAAAGTAATAGTCTTTCCAGGCCACCTGCGTCCTTACCAGGCTGTAAAGAAAATCATTATTGTTTTGGCCACTGTGATTAAAGCACCTACGTGAGCAAAGGCACAGGCTTTTGCCAGCCTTGTGAGTCCTGCACGGGGTGGTCCTGGTGCACGTCTGTTGGACTTCTGTGAACTCTCCATTTTAGGTGCTGCTGTCTTTAACTTACCTCCCCCTTCATCGATGCGGGGCAAGCAGGTCCCATTTGTAACAAGTATTTCCACCCAGGGTCAGAAAGTTATCATATTAAGATTGTTTTTCAACTGAAAGTCGATCTCTTTTGCGGGGGAAGGGTGGTGAGGAGTGAGGAAAAAAGAGAAGACGCCAAAGAGACAGAGAATGATGGGCAGCTGATAGATAAGGGAAGCAGTGAAATGGAAATGAAAGCTTCCATATCATTGCAAACAGATAAATTCATGCACTGCTCTAGGATGTCACAGGCTGTAATCATAAAAGGAATCAAAGATACATAATAGCACCATTACTGGAAAATATGAGAAAGACTTGAAAGATAAGGTATCATCAAAACTCTCTTACACTGAATATTTTGCCTCTGTTTTGTGCAGAAAGAGGCAAGGAAATTGTTCTTTCTGCCCCCTATTATAGGCAAGTTATTGCCCTTTCTCCACATATCTTCCATTTTAAAGCACAAATAAAGGCAGTACCTAAGATAAAACTATGTGACAAATGAAGTCATAAAACTCCATACCAAAAGTCCAATATTAGAAGAAAATTTAGGTTTTCAAGGCTGCAAAGCCAACTGCAGGGAAATGACTGTGATAAAGTTGCCCTTGGAGTTTTCATACCAGTAACCCTCTGTGTGTGTGTGTGTATGTGAACCCGTTACGATACAGACTCTCACCACACCCTCACAATTGTTTTTGTCAGGACCTTTACCTCTTCCTTTGGAAGGATGGACACTGTGCAGCTGTGCAATCAACAGTGTACCTGTTCTGGTTTTCTTTCTACCCTTATCAGAAAGTGCATAGCCCAGTCATGCAGAGCCTGATGAAACGCTGTATCAGTCATCAGGAACTTCCTATGCAGCTTTGAACATGCCCCAAGTTGTATCCTCTATTTTTATCCTGGGGGTTTCTGTCCTTCTCCTTCCAGGGCCTGAGAAACCTTAAGAGCTGCGTATGTGGGTCTGTTTTCCCCGTTTCCCAGCCTCAGAGCTTTAGCAGAGAGATGAAGCAACTTGCTCAGATCTGCCACAATTCAGCCAGAAAGTTTAATGACTGGGAAAGTTTTCAGCAATTAATATGATTATTTTTTTTAAAAATATAAAAATGCCTGGGCAGCGCTTTCTCCAATGTAGAAAACTGTATATGTGGGTACATATATGTGAGTAGTTCTATGTGTGTAGGTGTCTCTCTGTAATTACACAATCACTACAAATTCCACTTAAAAGCTGGCGAGTGGCAAGAGCTGAGCTTTTGGAATAGAGGACAGTTAATAAACACTATAAACCAGCAGCAAAAGTAGGAGATTATCTGTGTCCGTAATCCTCCCACATTTAGAAAAATACATGCTTGCACTGAGTGGATCTACTTTTCCACAGCAATAAAGCTTTTCCGTATTGACAGATTAGTGAACTAGGCTTTAGCTGAGAGTTATTAAAACACCTCTGACAGATTTACTAACTCCTGGGCTTCTTGCAGACGGACATAAATGCTGGACAGGGATCTGCAGTATGAATCTTTCACTTTTGCTTCATGCCTTTCCAAAATCCTGATCTTTAATGTAACTTAAATCTCTGAATAAAAGTCATCTCTCAAATGGTCTGATTTTTAACCCTCAGCAAAGATTTGCAGTATTTTTAGGATCACAAGAAGCTGAAATCAGAAATGCTTGGCCAACAGCTCCTTCCTTTCCACACCAGTGATCCAGGGTCACTTCCTGACTTTAAAGGCTCATCTGTGAAACAGCGCTAGCAACCTGATGGAGAAGCCAGATGGCTGGCTAGGTCCTTCCAGCGTTTCCCAGTTAAGGTAAGGATGAACCATGTCCTTGACTCTTCTTGCAGCTCAGGGTCTGTTGTTTCTCCCTGAAGGGATGGAGACAAGAGGGGAAAAGAGGCAGAACGGCTCCCACGGACCATCTGCAGTTAAGTCCTGGGGGCATCAGCTCTGGCAGAGCTGCCTGTCCATCCTGTCTCAGCGCTGGTGATATGCGGCTTGGACTTGGAGGTCAATGGCTTATGCAGCAGACGGGGTTATAACCCCAAGACACGGGGAAGGGAGCTTCCATTCAGGCTTTCACTGCTTCATGGCTTTCCAGAGATATGAAACCAACTGACAGTGCAAACATTGCCTGCATCCCAGACATACCCTCGAGGCTCCGCTTTGGTTCCTGTGAAATGCTAGCACAAAAGATGAACGTTTCTCCCCAGCAAAAATGCTGTGATGGATAAATAGAGAGGAAATAGTTAACAGTGAAGAAATCAAAAGCTACTGTTTTTGAAACTGGAGGCTAAATGGCAGGTAAGGCGGATGCTTAATTTCTACTTTCTAGATTACAAACAGCAGAATAAGAGGCCCACAGCCTACATAATGAAAAATAGTGTGGGTTTGGCAGTGGATAGTTATAATTTAAGAAAGCTCAGCTGTCTATTCAGACCCAAAGGTTTCCTACAAGAACAAGGCCTGGAATGATGCTGCTGTCCGATGTATGGCAAGTCATTCGGATGAAAGTCCCTTGTGTGACATTAAAGGGAACATGTTTAATACCATGCACCATGCACTGCTGTGGGTCAGGTGCATTTTCTTCATTACGCTTTTCATGAAGGTGCTTCATGAACACACAGGTACCGGCAGAAAATGATCATGATAATTCATACCAAAGTATTAAACCAGTAAGTCCAGTGGGCAATGGGGATCCCTGACATTGTAGCAGTGTAACCCTTTGTCATGGAGACCTAATTGAACTCTCCAAAGACCTCACTTTAAAATCATGTAAGATTGCTTCTGTGTCCCTCTCACCCGTCTTGCTTTCCTTCCCCTCTCCCTGCCTTGGGGGCTGTAGAAAGGAGCTTAGCCAAATGCATCTTAGAGGACTGCCATGGATCATCAGTGAGGTGACATTAAACTACTCAGAGGTACCCCCCAAGAAAAGCGCATAAGAAGTTCCAACTATTGCTATTTCAGCATGTTTGAAGTCACCAAAAGGTGCCTGATTTGTGCTAACCTGAATCATCCTGCCCTAATACTGAGGCCATAGTACGAAACTCTGTAAATCCATATCCTCACTCACTGTTCTGTTTCTCCCTGTGTTTGACCTTTGGGATGAAATCCTTAGCTGGATTTTTTCCACTGACCAAAGAAAGAGTAGCCAGGACTTCCTCTAGTGTCTGCTATAATAACCTGTCATACGACATTATGCATAGGGACTGTACAGCCCAAATGAACAAGAGACCAGCTGGCTGCATTACCGTGGTGTACTGAGTCCTCCATAGTGATGTAGCATACAGGAAAACAGGAAAATCTGTACCATGCTGGAAACACAGGACCTGCTTCATCTATGCCTCCTCTCTCCTCCTCAATGAAGGAATCTGCAGCTTTTATGGTTCCCCCCATTATATTCAGCCATATGGGCTTTGCTGTATAACTATATAACTATACCCTGTTCAGAGCTTCTCACTCACTTCAGAAGAAATTTTGTCTGGAAAAAAAGATCTGAAGAGGGCTTGGTTAGAGAGATCATGGACCACAAATACACATTCCCCTAACTGCAACCTGTGATGCCTTTGAAAACAAACTGCCTTAGATTTTTTTTTAGCACTTCTCAGACTAAACGACCTTGCACACATTGTAAGAACTGCCAGCATCACTGCACTGAAGGTTGTGTCAGCAGCACTTGCCTTATAAAGCCTCCTTTTCCGCAGAAGCCTACAGCTCGGCTGTGAAATTTCCTCCAGGCTCAAGGTTCCTTTTAAAGCGCTAGCTAGGAAGCGATTTTATTTTCATTAGTTTTGAATATTTTTACAATATAAACAGGAAGGTGAGTATATGTAAATTATACCAGAAGGCAAAAAAGAAAGGCACATGTTTGTATTTTAATCCACTTTGTTTTTCTCACTTGAAAGACTTACATTTGAAATAGTATGCCACAGCAGCTGATCACATGTAACAAGGTCTTTAATCACTGGGTGAAAAAAAGATAAAATCTGAAACGCTAGGCCCAGTTCTGATCTCACAGATCTGACTTCAAATATTTGACTTAGTGGGGGGGTTCTCTTGGTGAATGAAATCAGAACCAGACCTATTGTCTCACAGAAAACACTGGCTCTCCTTTACGTAGCGTATTTAACCTGCAGTTCCTAATTGGTCTAATGATTAAATAGCACATTATTTTTCAGACACCCAAGCTCTAACAGATAAATCTCAAAGAGACATTATTTGATTTAAAATCAGTATTAGTGATTTGATGGCTAATGACTTGCTATTAAGTTCCACTGGCACGGAGACAATATAAGCTACGCCGGTAACAAAGCACCGTGTATGAGTGTCTCATAGACTTTTAATTATGATTATCAATCTTCTTTTCTGTCTCATTCTCTCTCTCTTGAGTCCATGTGTTAATCTGTATGTTGCTCTCTAAATAACTGGGCTGAGTGAGATCCTGCCCTAAGGAAGCTGCTGCTATGATTTTCCATGAGGCTAAGGATCCGTAGTGCCCAGCTCACTTCTGAACAGCGGATGGGTGCTCCTTTCAATGTTTTTCCCAGGCTGCACAGCATCTCAGGTGTGCCATAGGAAGCAGGGATTAAAAATGGAAGTAAAGGCAGGCCCCGTTTCCCTCTAACCCTTCATTGCTGCATCCAACTCCAGGTCCATGAAACTGGTGTCCGTCTGTGTGAGTGGGCAGCCCCGTGGCCCTGCACCGCGTCCTGCCCACGGGGATGTGCGGCAGTGTCACGACTCCACTGATGAACAAGCCTTGCAAACGCGCCCGTCCTTGGCAGGTGTTGCTTTACATCACCCCCCCGAACCTCACGAGGGATCCTCCCTCAACGGTATTCTGCTTTACTGACGCAGCGTTGGTGAAGCTTAGTCAGTCTGTTGGGTGCTCCTGAAGTATCTCAGCAATCCTGCAAAGCAAATATCTTGTGGTGAGTCCTGGTGGTTAAAAGACAAAAAAGGTGAAGCAAGACTTTCCCTGTGTGCTTTGTGGGGAGTTCTCATGTGTCTCTTTATGCTTCGTTCTTTTCTGCTGGCTGATCACTTTCTCTCCCAGTTGCACTCACAGGTACATTTCACAGAGAGAGAAGAAGAACAGATGTTTAAAGATTCATCCGTAACACATATGTGCATTAGAATAGTATTAATTTGCAGTAAATCACTAGATGTCGCAAATTAGGAAGTGACTAAATGCAATATAAGAGCAAGAATCATGCATTATAAAACACACTCTTTTCATTTATTTGGACAGTTGCAGTTCAGTTTTTAATTATTGATGGTAATACTCCTTAATGTGCTAGTAAATGTGCTGTTTTATATTTAGTAAAAAATGAAGTCTTAGTAAAACATGAAGTCATTACAGCATTCAGCTGTTAATTATTGCTTAGGGATAGAGGGAAGACTACAAATTTTGTGCAGGTTAATGAAGCATGAATCAGCTGGCTCCTACTGCAAGGAACAGCTGAATATCTTCTGTGCTACTGCAGATACACAGATTCCGCAGTCTCTGTTTCTGCACTGGCTTGAACATCAGCACCTGAAAACAGACCTTAAGAGACGTATTTCAGAACTGCGAGAGGAATCAGGGAAATAATCCAATTTGATACACCTCTCACTGAACTCAATGGGACTTTGACAGAGAGTTTGTGGTGCCTGTGTTGGGTCACTAAAAGAGTCAGTAATATTTCACTGATGCTGTTCAGAGAAGTGAGAAGTGTGGATCATCCATGCTGAATTCAATTTTACCAGGTGGACGGATGACGCAGTATGCAACTGTTTCCTCCATGCGTGTCTGTGTGCATGGGGGTGTGTGCCAAACCACCAAGAGCATGAGGAAGCAATCAAGTTTGAATCTCTCTGCTGACCCTTTCGTTCCTCAGGTAGTGGGCATAAAGGCCAGAGGATCGCTCACTTTGCAGTGCTATTTAAAGCTACCACACGAGATTTTGAGCATGCTGCTAACTTGGCCATCTGCTTGGGCAAGCTTTTCATACAGCCTCTGTGATAGCGTTTGCTCTACCTTACAACTTGCCACCTTTCGTTCAGTTGGCAAGAGAGACCCTTTGGTTAGTACAGCAAACGAGTATTCACAAATGCCTGTAAAAAGAAAAGCTGCTGACTCACATCACGGGTGCCTCTAGTCCCTTTTATTGCCTTTTACAGGCATGAATGGGTTCTGACTTGCAGAATTACTTGTAGAAATCAAAACATCATAAATACCAGCAGTCAAAAAAAGCTGCGCCCACATAGCACTCCTCTGTCTATTTAAAAAAAAAAACAAACACAACTCCAAAAATCATGTTAGATTTACTCAACAATTGCAAATGGGAGAGAATGCAAGTCCTGGTTGCAATCCTTTGGCTGTCCCAACCAAAGAAGAAATTGAATGGCAGCTTTGGTCACCGTTGTACAGCAAATGACTGCTGATGGTCAGAGCTGCTAGCTCTAAAACAAGCCACGAACTAATGCAAACTCTTGTAAAGAAAGAACATGCTCGTAAAAGGCATTTCCTCTTGCAGAGGCTTCATGAATGGGAATAAAGAGTTGCATTCGTTATATAAATTAGTAACAGTAAATAATTCAAGGAGCTCTAGTCCTGAGCATTGACGTTAGAGAGAATGAATTCTGACCCTGCAGGAAGCTATCGAGGGACTTTAAACATCAGCCTGGCTCTGGAAGCAAAAAGGGGGTGTGCTCTCTCTCCTCCTCCTGGCACAAAGAGATAGGCAAGGGCTAGGGTGGGTAGAAGGACCACCCGTCTGAAAACTTTTGTGGGAAGGGCTGTCTGCTTACATACAATAGGATTCTCTGCTATTAACAGGTTCTTTGTTACCAGATCAAACCAGGCTACTCATTGAATCACAGAATGTTAGGGATTGGAAGGGACCTCAAAGGATCATCTACTCCAATCCCCCTGCTGGAGCAGGACCACCTAGATCAGATCACAGAAGAACACTTCCAGGTGGGTTTTGAACATCTCCAGAGAAGGAGACTTCACAACCTCTCTGGGCAGCCTGTTCCAGTGTTCTGTTACCCTTACTGGGAAGTTCTTCGTCATGTTTAAGCGGAACCTCCTATGTTCCAGCTTATATCCATTTCCCCTTGTCCTATCATTGGATGCCACTGAGAAGAGCCTGGTTCCATCCTCATGGCAGTCACCATTTACATATTTATAAACATTAATCAGGTCCCCCCTCAGTCTCCTCTTCTCCAAGCTAAAGAGACCCAGCTCACTCAGTCTTTCCTCATAAGGGAGATGCTCCACCCCCTTAATCATCTTTGTGGCCCTGCGCTGGACTCTCTCAAGCAGTTCCTTGTCCTTCTTGAACTGAGGGGCCCAGAACTGGACACAATATTCCAGATGTGGCCTCACCAGGGCAGAGTAGAAGGGGAGCAGAACCTCTCTCGACCTACTCACCACACCCCTTCTAATACACCCCAGGATACCATTGGCCTTCTTGGCCACAAGGGCACATTGCTGGCTCATGGTCATCCTGCTGTCCACCAGGATCCCCAGGTCCCTTTCCCCTGTGCTATTCCCCAACAGTTCAGTCCCCAACTTGTACTGGTACATGGGGTTGTTCTTACCCAGATGCAAGACTCTACACTTGCCCTTGTTGTATTTCATTAAATTTCTCCCCGCCCAACTCTCCAGCCTGTCCAGGTCTCTCTGAATGGCAGCACAGCCTTCAGGTGTGTCAGCCACTCCTCCCAGTTTAGTGTCATCAGCAAACTTTCTGACCGTGCACTCTATTCCCTCATGCAAGTCATTGATGAATATGTTGAACAATACTGGTCCCAGTACCAACCCTTGAGGGACTCCACTGGATACTGGCCTCCAACTGGACTCTGTCCCATTAACCACTACTCTCTGGCTTCTATCCTTCAGCCTGTTCACAATTCACCTCACCACCAGATCATCCAGACCACACTTCCTCAGTTTAGCTGTGAGGATGCTGTGGGAGACTGTGTCAAATGCTTTACTGAAGTCAAAACAGACCACATCCACTGCTCTACCGTCATCCACCCACTGGGTGATGTCCTCATAAAAGGCTATCAGGTTTGTCAAGCACAACTTCCCCTTAGTGAAGCCATGTTGAATGCCCCTAATGACCCTCTTATCCTTGATATGCCTAGAGACAGCACCAAGTATAAGTTGTTCCATTATCTTTCCCGGGATGGAGGTGAGGCTGACTGGTCTATAGTTACCTGGGTCTTCCTTCTTGCCCTTTTTGAAGACTGGAGTGACATTTGCTTTCCTCCAGTCCTCACGCACCTCTCCCATTCCCCACGATTTAGTAAAGATGATGGCGAGTGGTCTGGCAATGACATCCGCCACCTCCCTCAGCACCCGCGGGTGTATCCCATCAGGACCCATGGACTTATGGATGGCCAGGTTGCTTAACTGGTCCCTAACCAAGTCCTCATCAACCAGGGTAGACTCCTCCTCTATCCTGATTTCCTCAGGAGCCTCAGGGTTCTGGGGCTCACCAGGATAGCCTCCAGCAGTATAGACCGAGACAAAGAAGGCTTTCAGTAACTCTGCCTTCTTGTCCTCTGTCACCAGGGCACCTTCCTCATTCACCAGTGGGCCTACATTGCCTCTAGTGTTAGTTTTATCTCCAATGTATTTGAAGAAGCCCTTTCTGTTGTCCTTGATCTTTCTTGCAAGGTTTAATTCCAAGGAGGTCTTAGCTTTCCTAGTTGCCTCCCTACATCCTCTGACAGCAGACCTATATTCCTCCAAAGTGGCCTGCCTGTCCTTCCATGATCTGTACACTCTCTTTTTCCACTTGAGTTTGCCCAACAGTTTCCCATTTAACCATACAGGTCTCTTGGTACCCTTTCTTGACTTCCTACCTGTTGGCATGTACCGGTCCTGAGCTCAGAAGAAGAGGTCCTTGAAGGCCAACCAACTATCTTGGGCCCCTCTACCTTCCAGTACTCTGTCCCATGGGATTTCTCCTAGCAGTTGTTTGAAAAGATCAAAGTTGATCCTACTGAAGTTCAGGGTTCTAGTTCTACTAGGTATTCTCTTCCTGACACATGAGATCCTGAACTCCGCCATTTCATGGTCACTACAACCAAGGCTACCTTCGACCTTCAGCGCTTCAACCAGACCCTCCTTATTAGTGAGAACAAGATCTGGTAGCACTCCTCTCCTATAGGCTCATCCACCATTTGCATCAGGAAGTTATCATCAATGCACTGAAGGAACCTCCTGGACTGTGGATGGATGGCTGAGTAGGCCTTCCAGCAGATATCAAGATAGTTGAAGTCCCCATGACAACCAGGGCCTGCATTTGCGAGACTGCTATCAGCTGCCTGTAGAAGGCCTCATCAACCTCCCCATCCTGATCCAGTGGTCTGTAATAGACACCAATAACAGTATCACACATTCCAGATTGTCCTTTAATTCGTACCCACAAGCTCTCAACTTGCTCCTGATCTGCCCCTGGACAGAACTCCATGCACCCTAGTTGCTCCCTCATGTGAAGAGCAACTCCACCACCTCGCCTTGCTGGCCTGTCTTTCCTGAAGAGGACATAGCCATCCATGACCACATTCCAGTCATGCGAGCTGTTCCACCAAGTCTCAGTAATTGCTACTGAGGTAAAAGTTTTCTTTGTGCACTTAACTAGCAGGCACAGAAGTGACCTGCTACAGGAAAGTTCTGCCATAGGAAGGTTGCCTCTCGTTATTTCATGGTGTGTTTAATGAAAGGAGCTGGTCTCTTCACCCAAGCTGCTGGTAGTGAGGTTTACCCAGAAAGACAAACTGCTTTTCATTATTGGCGATGTTAGCTGGCAATATCACCATGTAGCCCTTGGTCTGAATACAAATCAAAGAATTCTTTTCGCAAATTTTCTGCAATTTTTTTTTCCATGTAGATTTTAAGCAATTTGGGAGGGGCAGTACCTCAGAAGAGAGGATGTCATGTGTGAAATCAAGCAGCAATTGTTAAATATGTTAATTATTCGTATCAGCTGGTGTTTTCCTAATATTTTCCTGCTTTGTGAATGCGTTGTGAATGACATTTCCTATACACAGAGCGCTGCTATGAAGAAACCTGAACTGCGACAGCTGAAGCCCCTCAGGCCAGCCTGAACACATACTTGGGTTGTGCCCTTCTTGCATGCCACAGCCTCCATGGGCTGGCAGTGCCCTTGCCACACCATCCAAACATCCCTTGACCACCGACGAGCGATTCAGCCTCCGTGGGCTGCGTCTGCCCCAGCAGCGGATCTCACTGTGATTCCTGTAAAGGGTTTTGTCAATATTTGTGTGCTGCCAAGACTCAGTTCCTGTCAGGACGGGAAGAGCATGGCTTCCCTCGTCTCCTTGCTTTTCTGCTTTTGGGCATTCATATGACCAGCCCTCATGATCCTCGGAGAGAGTTTAGAAAGTGCCAATGATGCAAGTCAAAATAAGACATTCCTGACGTTCTGTATTCAATCTGGCATCTTTGGGGACACTGCATGTTGTATACCATGTGTCCTCCTCCAGAGGATCAAGGGGTCACATTAGACAGAAACATGTTAAAATGGTACCTGTTTCAGCCCTCTCCAGAGCCACCATCTGGCAGCCATCAATCATGGAGATGTGACGCATCTGGGACACTCTTGAGTAATCATTCAGGGTCACATTGCAAAGCTTTCCTCAGGTTTGACAAAATCTGTCATTAGATAAAAGTCTGGCATCACTTGCCAAGTGAAAAGCAAAGTGAAACTCGAGTAAGAGCACCTGTCTTTAACATGGCCATGACTGTTAACCAAACTACACCTTTTTGAATTTTTTGTGCCACCCTAAAGAGGTGCTTAGCTCATAAGTGAGACACACTGTGAGAAAAAAAGACATGGCTCTGGTCTTATGCTGTTTATGTACCCGAACTAAGACACTTTAGCAAAGCCCAGTTAGGCCTTGTAGGATGCTAACGACAGGATTCATAGAAGATCGACTGCATGTAAGCTGGCATCGCCAACAGTGAATCTGCTGTGGGAGTTGTCGCGAGGGCTGCCTTCAGTGGGGAAACGTTTGGCTGGAAGGTGTTCAGGAAGAGACGCAATGACAGAACAAGGTTTCTTCCCCCATCATTACCTCCGCGTCAGCCGAGCAGGCAGGGTGCTGCCTGTGCCGCCTACCCTTGGTGTGTGGAATCTAATTCATCAGCCTCGCTGCAGATGGTGCCATCCCTTGGGACTGCAGAGGGCTCAGGCTCGTGATTGGTGCCAGCATCCTCACAGGGAGAGAGGAGGGGTGGGGGGAAGTTGGGAGAAAGCAGGCAGATGCTTCTGACTTGGGATGCGATCTCCTGCTGCCATCCCTCTTTACCTTTCCTTCGCACAACCGAAAAGGGCGAAGCCAACGCTGCCATTCCCAAAGACCATGGGGGCAGCTGGACTTTAAAATTAAAGTGGACTTTTAGACAGCTGCTGCTGTGCCTTCCTCAGAGCAAGGAGGTGTGCATCAAGGCACTCAGCATCAAGCCTGGGTGTTCCAGCTGCTTCTGGTTTGCTAAAACCTTTGTCCTCTCTGGCAGCCCAGGCAGTGGCTGTGATGGTGTCCAGCTGTAGGAGAGCAGGGAGCCCTGTGCCGGGGAGCACGGGGCTGCAGGAGCTGGGGCAGCAGTGGCAGTGGTGCTGCCTGCCCAAGGTCCGGGCACTGCTGGGCAAGGCAGGCCACTTCATATGGGAGAAAGGCTTATCTTTTATATGCCCTTACATCAGGACTGGAAGTTGATGGAAATAAATATGGAAACAAACAGCAAAAGTGGAAAGTAGAGTCTGTCAGGCAGATTTCCATGGGTCTGATGCAACCATCAGATTTCTGGTTGTTGCAGAAGGCTGGGGGTGCTGCAGAGGATCAGCTCCTACCAGGGCTGTGCCTTCCCATCATGGAGATTGCTCTTCCCCAGATACACGCTGTTCATAAAACCAATATATGCATGAGCAAAGAATTAGCTCCAAGTTTGCTTTCCTTATAAGCTATAAGCCACTATGGAAAGAAAAGGAATAAAGTTTCAACTAAGTTGTTATATTTATGAACAAAAAAACCCGCTTCATCCTTGTAAAGAAATATTTCCTCCGCCTCTTCCTTGCCTTCAAAAGGAATTAAATAGCTATTAAAAAGTACCTTCCTTTTAAAAAGGACAATGAGCATTTTGATTAAAAGGAGCTTTTAAGTATTTATATGATTACCTCTTTTGTCCCCCTGGCAGCATCTGTCTTGTTGACTGCTCAGCATCTGGCATGTGCTGCCTCATGTCAAGAAGGCCCTGATTTCTCATTCAGACAGGGGGTGGGTGAGGGAACAGACGTACATATACATAGAGAGGTTTTTGCCAAAAGAATAAGGCCGTTTCCCTGACTGCCACTGCTGCTGGTTGTTTGGCCACAGTACTGCTGGAAAACAACACCCCTTTCTTCCCTCTGCAGCACGCCGCGTGTACCAGATGGCCGGCTCATCGGGGTCAGCTCCCCATCAGCAGCATGCTTCTGTGTGCAGCGTGGCTGGGCAGGGCATCTTAGGTCGGTGTTCCTAAAATTTCCTCTGCTTGTGGACAAGATGCCTTTTTCCTCTTATTCCCAGGCTTTCTTGTTTTCCCACGGATCTTGAGGAGGCATGGTGGGACATCCAAAGCACTTGGCCATGGCCTGGCAGTCGGCGTTTTCCCTCCCAGGGCAGCAGAAGCAGGCTGAAGCAGGCTGTCATGGGGCGCTTGGGAAAATCCCAGCACACATCCATCACACACACAGCAGGAGAGCTTCGGGTTTTGCAGGATCAGCCTTATTTCGTGCATATTCGTTTCTCTAAAACTGTCTTTGGTAACAGAGTTGATGACTCACACAAACATTAGTCACACTTTGCTCTGCATATAATTCCTTGCCTTGCAGAATTTCAGTGTGTTTCGAAGATGATTTAAAATATCCATTATCCATGAAAGACCGAGTGGAACAGGTCTATTTCAAGTGTAGCTACTTAATGAAGGCTGAGAGAGCAGCGACTTGCCCAAGAAAGACAGAAGTCAACTGTCAAGACACTAGTCCTGAATCTCCAACTGCTTGGTGATATGCACACTCCTTCTGCATCGCGTCTCTTCCTAATTTCATTTTAAGATACGATATGTACCAGAAACTCTACTTACAAGTCAGCAAAACAGTAAGCAAAACCTTTTTGACTCCTACTCCATCATCCCTGTGCTCATGAAGTTCTGCTCTTCCAAACCGAGAATTGCACTTGTGTGTGCGTTCTCTCTGCCAAGTCCTCAAGTGAAGAAAGCTGCTTGTTGTGGGGATGGTTGTGCCTCCTTGAATTGTCCTTCAATACCTAAAGTACACTGTTTGACTAATTCTCATTATTAAAGCCTTACTTCTACTGACTTCCTCAAGATTTGGACAGAACCCTAAGTCACATGCTGAAATGCAATAGATTTTCTTGTTTTGAGGGGGGTGGAAGACTTCGACCTGCAGTTGATTATGGGGCCTTGTGGACTGAAAGAATGGATAACTAATGAGGTAACAAGCCAGGGTAGAAGTATTTTGGCTGGCCCACTGCAATGTGACTCTTCTATGTGACTGGGGACCCATATAACCTTGGTTGCATCTGTTGCAGTGCAGGGAATCACAATAGGCTAAGGAACCTTTCTGAACTCTCTTCTATTTTCACACAACAGCCCAATTAACAAGCAGCAGCCAGAGATGGTCTCTGAGCTTTGCACGTGGCCCCTGTGTGTGAAAGAAAATAGAAAGAAAATCCTGGAGGGTCCAGCTTACGAGGGAACAGGTGGCAAAGCTAATGTTTTTGGTGCTATTCATGGACCATGCTGTAATGGATACTACAGCTCGAGACAGTTTTTTTTAACTAATAGTTTGCAAGAAGTCTCAGGATTCATTCTGCCCTTTTATGGAGCAAAACTCCTGAAAGCAAAAGGAGGAAAAGCTTGGGTCAGACTTGAAAATCAGGTTAAAATGAAGGAGCGTTGTTCTTTTTTAGTATATCCTGGGTACTTTTCATTTGTGTTTGATGTTTTTTTTCTTCTATAGGACGCTCAGATCATGCTTTTTCACGCTTGTTTTCCAGACGACTAAAAGCGTAAACTTCTGGTTTATATTAAAAAAGGAAGGTGGTATTCTCATTTGTTTTCAATGCCCAAGGCTTCAAGAAACAAAGCACACAGTGAGAGATCAGCAATAAGATACAAACACTTGGCAATATTGCACCAGTGATTTAGATGTCTCCTCTCGTTTTACCTGTTGTATTAGAGAGCAATGATGAGTGCATCAGAACAAATAGCATAGCTGGAAAAAAATAACAATGTGATTTTATTTTACCAAACTGAGGAACAGTCTCTTCAAATAACATGCAATCGTTAGCCTTCTCCGTTAGAACACAACACAGGGAAGGATTAATTTAATCTAATTTTGCTCACTTAGAAATGAAGCATCTGACCTAAGTTAGTTGCCTAATTCTTTCTGCAGTCAATGGAGGCAGTGGCAGACAGTGATTCATCCCACCTACCAGTGCACCTAGCTTAAAAGGGGATGAATCAGCCAGAGATGCCTCCCTCCGTTGCCGCTGGCTACAGAGGGAGTACAGACACTAGTTCAGATGAGAGACCTCGCTTCTGGCCAGGTACATTTGGGCGAGGTGAAGAGACCTTTGTGCGATGGCTGAGGGGCCAGACTCCCCCCAGCTCATGGGAACCTCCCTGGGGTTATTGAGCCTGGGTGTCTCCTCTGACTAAAGAAGAAGCAGAGAGAGCTGAGTCAGCCCATTTGGCCACCTAATGCATAGGCTGACATGTCTCCCTGTGACACACTGGGCCAATTCCCTGCACGTCTGGGAAACAGAGCTGGATTCTGTAATGAAAAGCAAGCTAAGCTTGAGAGTGTTTCCCAGAGGAAGCATAAGCTACATGGGAGCAGAAGCCGCATCAGGCTGCAGGCAGAGAAGTACAGCATTGCTGGTTAATACAGGCAAGCAGTCCCCAAACTGACAAAGCCTGGAGGTCCTCTGTGGTGAAGTAAACTGTCATACTTACTGTCTTGGTTTCAAGAACAATGGGGTCAGTCCGTGTTCTTTGTGATGGAACTGTAGCTACTCAGAAGTCTTTCAGTCTACCTGTGCTGATCATTGCCTTACTTGAAGCAGCATGAAGCTGTGTATCCCTGCTTAAAAAACTCCAAACTTATCTGATATAACTGTGAGTGGTTTTATTGTCCATACACACATCTAGACTCTTTTTCTTTACTCTAAAAATCGAGGTCTCAGTCATATCATGTGACTAGATCTCTATCAGCTTATTATCAGCTACAAAACTAATACTTTCTTCAACAGCTTCAGATGTCCTATTCATTCCATATCCCAGAAAGCTAAAAGAAGCATCTAGCTTGCCTTCTGGTTATCCTTAATTATTACCTAGATTGTATTTCTACTAAATCTATACCCTGAGGATGAAATTTACCACAGTTTACGCACATTTTACCACTCTTTGAGAAATTGCAATAGGATATTTATGAAAACAGGTACTCTTCTGGAGCAAGGACATGTGACAGATTTGGTACCAAACTCTCTGTGCTCCTATGTGTAGGAATCTGTGTCCCAATTGTACATTCTGGGTGTTGACAAACTTCATTGTCTTCTCCATTCCTGTTAAAAAGTGAGATAACATGGGATTACAGAGCGGTTTGAGTTAAGA
This sequence comes from Tauraco erythrolophus, assembly GCF_009769465.1. Lineage (NCBI taxonomy): Eukaryota > Metazoa > Chordata > Aves > Musophagiformes > Musophagidae > Tauraco > Tauraco erythrolophus. The sequence continues at coordinate 86,340,635 of NC_141466.1, read as the reverse complement.
GTAGTTTGCTCTATTTTACTAATGCAGCTGCTAACTGCACCTCTGGAGACTTCTTAGACAAATACAAGGTAGATTTTTTTTTCCATCTCCATCACTCTTTGGATTAGAAACAAGTTACTGAGTGAAGACAACAGCAGTGGGTAGGAAGCAGAAAATAAAATATATCTTCAAAAGATGTAGACGAAATAATGGAGAAGTCAAACAAGGTGGTTGCAGATGAGTGGATGCATGAAAACTCTGCAAACTAAGGAACATCCAGGGAAAAGCTAAATTGACATACAGACTTTATATGCAGATACATAAGAATCACAGCTCATGAAGAAAAAACGTGTAAGTAGAAATGAAAAATAATGCTGCCATGCTCCCTGGTCTCTGAGAATGTTATAGGATGAAGAAAACAGGAGGAATCTCCTCTGTCAGTGTCAAACCTCACTCTAGGCAGTGCTATTTGTAATTAGGCCTCAGAAGGAAATTTGTTACCAGCAATTGATAAGAAACTGTAAAGATATCCAGAACAGGCCAAACCAAAGCGTGTTTTGGAAGGGGGCTGTTAGTTTACAAGGAAACAGTTACAGTGTCTGCCCAGTTTGACTCTTACTGAGTGGAACACAAATAAGTAACTGATTTGCTTTTGGGACACCATTTCCTCCAGAAAGGCATTAGCTAACTGGCTTGATCCTTTTGAGCTGCAGCATAGGGTTCACTTTGGTGACTGTTACCCTGTTGCTGACATTCAGCTAATGAAGAAGAGCTTTTTAGTATGTTTCCATGGGGTATTTTATTTCATTCTCATAATAATTTCCAGTGTGATTCATTTACTGGCACAGGAAGCTGGAATCCCAGAGCAGCAAGTTTTGCCTGTCTTGAGCTGGGGGCGACCCTGATGAAGAGACTGGAGCCCGGACAGAGGGGAACAGGCAGCCTTTCACTCATGTAATACCAGCGTGGGGATGAGGCAGAGGAGTGGGTGACACTGTTTGTAATAAATTTCTATTTAAAAGGATAAACCAGCATTATGGAAGACGACTTTTTGAGGAGTAAGAGATACAAAGCGTACTTATGGCTCAGAAGGTTTCCATGCGCCGAAGGGAAAGAACAGCAGAGTAAAGAGCACAGCTCCCCTCCCAGGCACCCACCCACAGCGGCTGGCTGCAGCCCAGGCGTAGTGACCACATCCTTGGAGCAAGCACAAGGCGGCTTTAGTGGTAATAAAGGCAAACACAAGCAGTGGACTCTAACAAGCTAATTCACTTTGCGGCTTGATTATCTGCAGATACAAGTGCAACTTGGAAATTGAGAATAGAATACAATCCCGTTTCAAGACAACCTGTTCGGTATGAGTAGTGTATGTTCCCTTTAGGAATTTGCCAAAATTTTAACTTAACCTGTAACAATTTCAGGCTTTCTAAAAATAGCTTTTCTCCTCTTTTCTTTTTTCCCAGTTGGGTTTTTTTTTTCTGTAATCTGGATTCCAATCCTCTGATGATTGAAATGTAAATACTTCAAAGGCTGTAAGTTTCAAAGCTCCTAATTCTGCTCTCACTAGAAGCTGGTACACACGATGACTGTTTTGCCAACTCATTAACTCCTTCAACCAGGGGTGTTACTCTCCCATTTCTCCTTGCTATCCTGCCAAAAGCTAAGGCAGACACAACTCCTCCAGCAAAAACATTTTTGACAAGTTAAGACTAAGTTCTGGGAACTAATTTAAACTCTACCTGAAAAGGACTGTTTGTACCTCTATGTATGTATGTCTGTGTGTGTGGGTGCATGCAGGAGCAGGGCCTGAATTATGTTTTCTGCTGACTTTGTCAGTTCATCAAGACGTGCTATTCCATAACAGAGAGCTGGTCCAGGCCTGCGTCCAGATGCTCTTCAGCTTCATGGATTTTAGAGACTAAATACAGACCTACCTTTGGGACCGTCTGTAATCCGTGTTCACACCTGCTATTGCTAAAACGGAACCCAATTCTGCAGTCCCTCCGTGGGAAGCAGAACTCTGTCAAGGAGGCAAGTGGGGCTAGCACAGATATTTTACAGCAGTGTGAGTAAAGGGGGGCAGCAATGACTTGTAGTGACAGCTCAGCCACTTGCCTCCTTTACCCATTAACATGTAACATTAAACACTGAGGTCCTAATGTTGAGTCTAGAGTGAAAATGGAGAATGCGTAGACACACAGCTGTGAGATACAGCTTTAGAGTATGAAAAATGTCTTCCACGTTTTTTAAATCTTGGTGTATCTCTTCAGGAAACAGTGAATACGGCAGTGGGAAAATGGTATTACAAAAGTAAAACAGGAAACATTCTGTGTTGCCCTGGTAATCACGCAAGCTTTGAAAATGCATCATGAGAATAAGTGACCTTCTGTCACTCCTTAGCCAGAAGTTAAATTTGGAAAATAACAGGGCATCCCACAAGGATGGGATAAGAGGCAGAGAGGCTTTCTGCATTCTGCCCTGGTTTCATCCTTTCTTCACCCTTTCTCCTTTGTGTTTACGTGAAGAGGATATTAATTCCAGAAGTGACAAAGACAAGATAAGTCAACGCTCCTCTTTGTTTTTCTGTAGGGAGGAGGTTACCCTTGTTTTAAATCTATGCTCCTGGCATACTGTCCTCCTCCTCATGTTGCCTGGGAAGTCACAGAGTTAGCTGTGGGTTGCATTTACACTAATGACTGTTTTTCTCTGCCAGCCCCCCCCACAAGCTTACTAAGCTTTTTCTTTCAGCATGAGCAATAAAGCATGAATGCAAATAGGGCTGAAGGTTTTTTTTCCCCTTTCCTTTTTATTTTGCCACTTTTAGAAGTTACTGAAGAAAACAGTGTCATTCTGTTCCAGAAGAGCTTTTATACCAAGCTGACACTGTACATTTTAAATATGTATTGCTTCCTCTATCATTTGCATTTTGATGTTCCAACCAATAATCATGAAGCCTTGTGTGAAAATGTAAAATAATAAGGATGAAGAGAAACTTGGATCTGATTCTAAATCTCGCTGAATTATACCTAGAGGTGGCAACTCAGTAAGAGACTCCTCTAAGAAATTTATTTAGATAAATGTAGATCCTCCAAGAGGGGCTGTTCTGAATCATTCTGGGTGCTTGTACTATTCCCTTTAGATACTGAGTCGGCAGAGCCTAGCAGGCTTTTTTCCTATGCAGCTGGTGCCCTGGCAATGTGTCTTTGCTCAGGAAGAGTCAGCCTCCAGGCCCGCTGAGAGTACAGACTCCACAATCGTTCATTATTGGCCAATTAGTACCAATAGCATTAGTCTGATGACATTTCACATGTATGTAGCCATCTACCCAAAGTTGGTCTGAAAACAGTACATGTGGTTAATGTTGCCAAAACAAGTGCTGTCCAAAGTTATAGTCATAATGTTTTTCATGTTCTGCTTCATTATTGTCATAATTTCATTCCACAGTATGGAAAAGAAGAGTAGAATATCCAAATCAGAATTTACCCTGTGGACTCAAGAATTTTATCTCATGTGCAAAGTTATACACTTACAAGGAATTGGTCTATTGGAAATATGTGCAATGTAAGAAAAGGTCCTTTCTGTGTTTCTGTTGAATAGTCTGTAGGTGAAGGCTTAGCTTGGAAGAAATAACTACTGATGGCCCAGTTCTGGCAAAACATTTTTGTCTGCATTTTATTCTGCCCTTTTTTTTTTTTTTTTTTTTGCTTTAAAGAGAAAAAGAAATCCAGCTATGAAAGCAAAATGCATTTCTTGTATCACAGCTGTCACGAATCTAAATTCCCTCTTGGATACTTACCACACAGTGTATCTTCACTGCAACATTTTGCTCCTTTTATAAGTATCAAGAGCTGAAGAACAAGATATTGAATATTTGAGGTGTAAATCTGACAGGAGAGTTTTCTTCTCAGTCTTAGGATGAAACCAGAAACAAATGCAAAAGAGTGAAGCCCTTGGATAGCATAATCACCCATATGGATGTTTACTTAGAGCTGGAATGAAGCTCAAGATATTTCTGAGCTTAGAAAATGGCCACGTAAATACGTGGGTCTTTACATATGACTCCAGCTTGTGGCTCCAGCTATGAAAATGATCTGGAAATACTGTAAGAAGATTATTTTCTGCAAATCCCCTATCTGACTGGAGCCAGGAGGCCTTGAAAAATGTAGAAAAGCATCTGTTTACATCAGCTTTCCATCCATAGCCTGGCTAGATAAATCATTAAAAATTGAGATAAATGTCTGAGCAATTTGAGATCCATCCATTCCTCATGCACTCACAATTAAACTGTTTTATTGATTCTTTGCCTACTTTGGCCTATTTTCCTTCCAGGCTTTCCTCCAGGTCACAGATCAAGACTTTCACCAAGATCAACCTTAGTATGAAGCTAAACAGACCTTGCCCTGATAGTGTACAGTTACGAGTGATCCATCTCTTCTTCAACATTTTCCCTCACTTTCATCTCAGTAATGATGCAATCAGTTTCAGGAGAAGATGAAAGTAAGAGGAGAGGAAGTAAAAGGAACCATGAAAAGAGGTAGAATAAGAAAAGAGTGAATACTTGAACTTTCCTGGGCTTTATACCTACAGGTTTACTTTTCCTGTCCTTTGTATTGTATTTAATTTCCAGCAAGGTTTCTCAGACATTCTGAAAAGCTGCTATATTATAATTAATTAAATTAAGTCTCCATATTTGTTGCTAACAAGATGTTATCTTCACCATTCTTGGAAGCTCGTCTTTAGTTGTGGGTTGATGTAGCTTTGCCACTGGCACAGAAACGTTTCCTGCATGAACACAATTGCTAAACTCCCTGTTTCCTGGCTCAGTGTGACAGACCGCTCAACTCCCTGCGTTTAGGTAATAGGATGAAGTGCACGGCTCCATCAGATGGGCTGAGCGTTGGCTGATAGCGATCTCGGCAGAAAGGAAGGTTTAGCTCCAGCGGGCGTTTGGGCTCAGTGCCGTAACCTCAGGTGCCCTCATGGAATTCACTGCTGGGATGCACAGACCTGGCACGGGTCGGGCGCCAAGCTCGAGTCCCACTCGGCAGCCTCCCACTTCATCCACCATCACCCGGGGTTACATTGCAGCCCATCCGCAGCACAGTCCTGTGGCCTGTCACCCTATCTCCTGCTCCGTGCCCACAGCACAGCCTCTCATACTGGAAAAGAAGCTCAGTGAGAGATTTGAGCTGGTGGGTAAGGTGGGCACCTGTGGATGGGGTTTGCAAAAGCTAGCACACCCATGAGGCACTGCCTAAAATAGATGGTTGGAAATGAAACACTAAGGAAAGCGGTGGATCTGGCATGAAACTTATTCATGAGCTCAGCCATTGAGGTAGATCAGCCCTCTCTTGCAGAAAGTGGTAGTGTCTGTCTCCCCCTGAAGTACTTTCTCCAGGAACAAATATGTCCTTCCAAACCCCCCAGCATCATGAATCTCACTTTTCGTAGGTAATCCTCTTCTGACCCCATTGCTCACAAGGAGGGGATTTTTTCAGGATCTCCCCTTGAAGCTGTATTAGTGTACACTGGGTTTCATACATTCATGGGACCTGGCACTGACCCTCATGTGTCCCTGGTGGATCTCATCATCAGGTTTCTAGGAGGAAAAGCAGTGCTACCATGGAGACTCTGTGCCATGTGACTCAGGGAGCCATACAGAGCTGTGCCCAGGCACTGCCTTGGAAGTGAGGATGTGCCTGTCCAAAGCCTTGATCTCCTGCAGCCAAAGAGGATGACTGTGTAAAAGGGATTTCTCACCACTCCATGAGGGCTTTGGCCTCCTGAGGGTGTGTTTAATAGCCTTGTCTGTGCCGAAACAATGGGGAGAGGATATTAGCTTGCAAAACTGGCCAGGACTGAGACACTGGCTAGGTTTTGAGATTCTGGCTTTGGGATGCAGGTGCTGGAAACATCAATGAGACACCCGAGTCCCAGCTGGGAGCCTAGACTCAAACTTTGTAAGAATACATTTAAATGTCGCACCTTCACATAATCCTTTTCTTGGAGACAGTCCCTGCCTTGCCTTCTGCTTCCTTTCAGGGTCTGGAAAGACACTCCCTGGCCTTCCACAGTTTCTGTGAAATGCATTGAGATGTTTGGCATTTACGCAGTCTTTCTGTCCTGCATGTTGATCTACAATGAACTTAAACCTCTGCAGAAAAAATGGAGACCATAGCATATTCTTAAGCTGAAAGGCTAAGTGCTTCTGAAAGGCTTATTAAAAGAGCTACCTTTGTCAGTTCTGTGCCCGACTCAAAGTTATCGAGAATCAGCGAAGAGTTTGCAGCTGCTGTTCTTGGGTTTTTGATCTGGCCTTTCAAGACAATCGGTAGGAAATTGTGCACCTAAAGATGTGCCTGCAGGAGTAAACCCAGCAGTTACAAACACACGTGCACACATCCTTATCTGTCATGGGCAGGCAGCTATTCCGTGTACTCAGGAATAGGAACTTTATTCACATGTCTGCGAAGGCTTCTGTCTGCATGGTATTTGACCATAGTCAGTGTAAGACTGAAACGATCCAATTTGTTTGGAGAATAAAGGGATCTGCTAAAGAGAGAGGGTCTAGGACAAACCACAGATGTCTGGGGCTCAGCTGTGCACCAAGAACAGTCCGAGCAGTCATACAGAAATAGGAAGTCTTGCCCCTTTTGCAATATAGATGGGAGGAAAGGAGATGAACAAAAAGGGCAGTGAATATGGGAAGTATTTTTAGGCATTAAGGATGTCGCCTTATAGCAGAGGGTTGAAGTATGTGAGCATTGACTCTGCACAGGGCAAAAGTCGTCTTGCAGTTCATAATTGTGCTGTTAGCTACTGTAAGAAAAATGAGACTTGTGAAATGGTATTCCTCATGCTCCTTATGACTGTTGCGCCTTTTCTTGGTTTACTTATATATGCAAGAGATGGGAAACCAAAAAACTTGGTGCTATTTATATGCTCCTCAGGCTGCTGGCTATAAACTAGTTTGGCTGTTTCCTTCCATGCCATTTCCACTGAATTTGAAGATGATTCAAGCAGCGTTACTGTTTCGTGACTGTGGCTACACCCAAGCAAGACCCCTGGGATGGTTTCTATTCCCTCAGGTCATAGTCATCGTCCCGGTTGTCTTGGAGAGGGAGAAAATATGTGAACAAATGTGTTGTATGTTGTTGCTGTCTGATGGATAGAGTTTCAGGGATAAAATATCAGGGAATTATTAAGCTAGTGAGTTATGGATTTGATTCTGACACCCTGCCCTGCACAAAAAGTCTCAGAGAGGATTTCTGAGGAATAAGGTGCTTCTCAGTATGACCCAAGACTGCAGATCTTCCTATGCAAATTGTATTTATCTTCTTTGAGCGTACACATACAGGATCAAAATCTAGTCCTCAGGGAAATCCATCTGGTAGAAGAACACATGTCACTCCATAGTAATGCAATTGTAAAGTTGTAATGGAGGTCTAAACAGACACAACTAGAGTAATTTAGAAAACCTCTATTCCAATTTTAGACATTTTATTCAACTTTCCTTTAAATTCTGTTTATATTTTCCAGCTAGGAGTCAGTTTGAATTGGAAACAAAGAAGAATCTTTTATTCAAAAATGAAAAAATGTCATATATTCCAGTATTTTGAAGTCTCTCCACCCCCAAGTATTTTATTATGTGTAGATACATACAGCACAACAGACACTCAGTAACAAGTTGGAGATTCAAGGAATCAGCCTTTTCAGTGAACAGTATTTAATTCTTAATTAAATGTATTTTGAATCATTATTAAAAACATACAGTCATTAATAAGCCAGAAGATTTCAAGGAATTATTTAAATTTGACATTGAAAACATCAGTTCTTTTGTCCATTGCAATTCCTATGTGATGTGTCTCAAAATTTATGGGATACACAGTTTGGGTAGTCTTTTTCTGTGGTTAATACAGAAGTCTAGCTATTCAGTAATTATTATAATATACAATAATGAAACAATAATTTCATTCCTGCTACGTAATGCACTCCACCAGCTTTAATTAAACCTAACAACCTCATTAGTGAATGTCATTATATTGGCTTTAGGGAGGCAATACTATCTAGTAAATAAAGGATTATTACATGACTTCGGAGCTCTGGCATACCAGATGTGCCACTGGGATGCTGTTTGACCTTGGGATATTTGTTTTTAGTCTCTGGGTCTCTTTTTGCCCACTGGCCAAGTACGAATCACGATGTTTAGTGTCCTTTGTAAATGCTCTGCATTACATGGATTACAAACGTCCTGTTCGAGCACCATGTGTTTGCAAATGAACTAGTAGCGATACAGAGAAGTCCTGCCCAAAATCGCAAAATAAGACATTGTCAGTTCCTGGAATAGGGGTACCCAGATGCTCAGTAACTTCAGTAAAAAAATTCATTTTCTATGAATTAAAGAACATTCATCCTGCACCATCTTTCTTACTTTGTGCTGGTTGGGAACAGGCTGCACACCCTGCGCAGACACCCGCAGCGCTCCTGGTGCCCGTGTGGAGGCATGGCCTGGGTTCACATGCCCACTCACCAGTGGAAGAGGGTGCCTCTGCCCCACCGCTTCATGCATGTTTGTAAAAAGGATTAGGCTGAGCTTTGTCTCCTCTTGCAATTCAATTGACTTTGTGAGCCTTACCTGGACTGCAGCAGAGGGCTTTGGCTGGGTGGCTGGGTGCCTGTGTGAGGCAACACAAGAGATCCCCGAAAACTGGAGAGGTTCAACCTGAAGATGTTGTTAGGACATCAGAACTGGAATTGGAGCCACCTCCCTGATGTGAGCAGCTCCTAAGTGGTTGCTTCCCTACAGAAAAGGGGTGTGTTTTTTAAAAGGAAAGGCAAACAGGGCAGGAGAGGGGTCACATCATGCTGCCAGCAGGTGTCGGGGACCGCAGGGGAAAGCATTGAGCCACCAGCCGGTGCGATGGTCTGAAGGAGAGCGGCAGCAGGTGGATACAACAGCAGGGGCTGAGAACGCTTGAGCTACTGGAACTCACTTTTCCCTCAAATGTCACATATTTGAAATTGTTGCCAGCAGCGGGGTGCCTGTTTCGACAGAACTGATTTTTCTAGTCACCTCTTTATTTCACCTCCCTCCCTGCAGACTGCAGAGGGTACAGCTGGAGAGCCCCAGTTTTGCTATCCTTTTTCTGAGATGGAAGATGCTCCCAATCCATGTTCATGGGCACAAAATATTCAGCTTCACTGAGCACGGTTCCTGGTGAAACAGGCCATAGAGGCAAGTGGGACAGGGCTTCTGAAGTTGAAACCACTGACTAGGGTGCAGTATATACAGACACTTACACATACTGCCATTTCTGGCAGCTTTAAAGCCAGAAGAACCAGCTAGGGTATAAGGATCATTGGCATCTTTGGTGCTTACGAGGAGGATGCTACCTGGTTAGTGGTTGAAACAAACTGGTCATTTATTACTAGCAACTGGTTGTAACTCCAGAAGAGCAGCACAGAAATGTAGATTTGTCAGAAATGCACAGTAAAGTAAAATTCAGGTTATGAAAAATACCTGTCACATGAAACGGTTCATGGAAAAATCCACATAAAATGTTTGTACATTAGCATGTTTAAGATGGCATGTGTCTGGTTTCTCCTCTTATTTACAGTAGCTTAAATCTCAAATATCCATTAAAATTAAATTCATACTACTGGAGTAAAACTGCAGTGAATTTAAGATTTGTGTCTCCAGTCTCAGGGGGGTTAGCAGTGGAAAAGAGTGGATGATTGCAAGTTGCAACATGAAGTTGCAGTCTTTTCAGATTTAGCCTCTAGTAATTTGGAGTGATTCATTCCTCATGTTGGCTCAGTCCCTGGTTTCTTCTGAAGGAAGAACATGCCAAAACAGAGGGTCATGTGAACCTACTTTCAAACACTGACTGCCATGTTTTTCCAGTAAGTTGGAACCCAAGCAAGCTTTATCTAGTTCTGACTTGATACCCAGGCTGCCTATCTGTGCTCCCAACTGAACCTACGAAATGCAGCCAATAACATCATTGTTGTTACGATTAGATGTAATTAATATTTTTGTGTGAAGTAGTTGTGACCAGTCAGGGATGTCAAAAATGTTGAGCTGAGACAAACTTCCACTAGGGAATCCCAGTGCCCAGCCCTCCAGTTTTTCTCCCTTGCTAGACTTCATACAAATAGGTTTGTATCACAAGGTGTACAACCAGCAGACTAAATGACAGGATATGCTTTCTGTGGAGCAACATGCCTGTGTCTCAGCCTTGCATTTGGGGATTGATTTCCATGGCTGATAGTGTAGCTCTTGCCTTGCTGTCCATGTCAGTCTGTGCCCTCACATGGGCCATGAGCCTGCTCCTGGACACAGTACCTGCTCCCTGGACATGTACCTCGTGTGGTAGGGGCTGCAGGTGCTCCGAGGGCAGGAATCAGCATTTCCACACTGCAGACCAATGAGAGAATTATCTAAGCCTCCTTCTGTCCCCTCTACGACCACAGGCTGAGCCGGCAATGCAGGCATGTATCTGTGACAATTTTCTGTGGTGAGTGCTGATATGCTAATGGAGAATCTGAGGGAGCTGACTCAGGGAAAACCGCAAGAATTTGTGGCTCACCTAATCTGCCATGCAGATATGGCAACATATTGCCGTGCAACACTGACCTCCGCCTCCTGTGACAAATCACAAGTTCATTGTCACCACATCCATCACAGGTCTCTGCCAGCCTGCACAGAGTTCAGCTTCACAGTGAAGGTTTTTGAAGCTCCACTTAGAAGTAAGTATTCCTTTGCTGACGTGTATATTTGAGTAGTGTTTGTGAATGGCTTTGTCTCAACATTAGCTAGGTTTCCTAAGAAAACAGATAAATAAGTTTGCAGCATTCATCCACCTATCCATGTCCACTCATCTCTCCATTTGTACTGCTCCCTATCATTTATCCTCCCCAAAAACTTTTAACTCCCTTAGATTTTTTTCAGCTGCATTTGATGAAGTGTTAGAGATAGCTCTGAGACATTAAATTCCCAACTGTATTGTGAAAATCAGTGGGACATCACAAGAGCAAGGTGAATAAAGGCCCACTGGCATTGTGCAGCTGTAACTGGAGCTCCCATCCGTCCAGAGGAGCAGCCTTCACCTGGCCCAGCAGCAGATGTGTTGGCCCCACAGCGATGCCATCAACACCATTGGCACCACTGTGTGCTGGCCTTCACCCAGCCAAGAGCCCTAGCTGGTAGAAGGGAAACACTGGGAATAGTGGAGGAACTGGGGAATATAGGAAAGGATGGGATTTAAGGAAAAGTAGGACAAAAATCTCTAGGAACTAAGGAAAAAACCTAGGTAATATTTTCATCACCGGTACAAAGATGGCAGTTGCATGTGCATGTACAAGATGCCCAGGTACTTTATATATAATTAAATGTGAACTCAATTATTTATCTTCCTAAAATGTAAGCTTTGCTTGTCCCTGAGATATGTGGTTGATCCACAGATGCTTCATAAATACATAGAGTTCCAACAAATGCAAGTACATTCACAGATGGTCCAGTCTGGGCAATGTCATGAGCAGGTCACCAGCAAATTATGCAACAGGCATTTTCATTCAATGGATCCTGGTTCTGGAGATAGTGGTAGGTGCCGAGAGAGCCCTCTAGTCTCCAGTACATCCCAAAGCATTGGAAACATTAATGAAATTATGCTCACAGCACATTTGCATTTTTGTCTTCTTTTTTCAGAAGAAAACTGAGGCACCAGAAGAAGGACCCTTGAGCAAGACAACATTTAGCAAAATTGGGCATCAAAATTTATTCATGAAAATCCTCCTGTTTACCCTTAACTCTGAGATCATCCTTCCATGATTCAGGAACAGTTTCATCACAGATATGCAGGGAGTGAGAGAGAAGCAGTCCAATATTAAGATTTCAGTTGTGACTGCAGCTTGAATTGGTCACAGTTTCTCATGCTAGAGGTCACGAGTTTGACAGGGTCCTGCTGTACAAATCCCACAGCAGTACAGAAGCAAAAACCAGATGATTTCCATCAACTCCTTATAATTGTAAACAAAAGACAATGAGAAACATCAGGGAGTCATATTTCACTGGAGCGTAGAGACAGTGGGGGGCATAATTAGTATTGGAATCATATCTGCATCAAATTGAAAATTAGAAAAATAAAGAAAACTCTTCACTTCTCTGCTTCTCAGATGAAAAGCAGTAATTCTTCTATGTGTAGCATTTTTTATTAAAATTGCTTTCTTACTACTTGCAAGATTTAAATAAAGGATTTGTAAAAATAGACAACCCCTTTTTCCAGTCATCTGAGGGTATGTTGTCCACATGTGCTGTTCATGCTTTTAACAAAGAAGGGTGGATAGATACCTAATTGTTTCTGGATTATCATCTGTCAGCAGCAGTCAGATCAGTTTTTTTGCTCCTTTCTATTAGATTATGATCCCTTTAAGAAAGCTGACACAGGCACAAGTCACGCCTTAGAGAGATATGACGGAAAGCAGGAATTTGCAAATCCTTTGTTTGTCTTCTGCCCTTTGAAACCCAGACAGATTGAGCAGACCTTGGATGCCTACACTGAATTGGTTTTGGGGGGAGATGTGCTCTCCTGCACAGAGCACTGCCCTGGGATTAAGAGAACCAGGACCCCTTCTGCCTCTGCCACTGGCTCGTGTGTGACCTGGGAGAAAACCTCCCTTCAGTTCTCAAATCTTTTTTTCCCTCAACTGTAAAATGAGATCAATGGCATCAAAGTCTTATAAGAATATTATGGATGAAAAGGTATCATAAGAGCTACCTATGCGTAACCATTCCCTGGCATGATGGGCAACAGAAAGAAGTGAAGTCCATATAGGTGCTCCAGCCTCCTTCATCAAAGCATCTTTGGACCCAGGCGAGGTGCAGAATGCCTGATGAGAAGCATCCATCTTAGACACAGGAATATCTACATTGTTGACCCTTACCCTTGTTAGGGAGTCCCAGGGTAGCTGGCTGGGAGAACGAGAAGTCCTGGTAGGACAACACAAAAGCTTTGTGACCTGACAGGGCTCTTCCTAGAGCCACCTACTACAGACATGACGCTCAGGGACATCCCTGGGCACCTCTGCCACTTCCACTCTGGATACCTGACTCAAGTCAGCGTGCTTGTTTCCTCACTCCATCGATGATGGGGAGTACAAAGCACTCCACTAAGCCCAGAGACTGAGCTAAGTGGGGGCTCAGATGTGAATTGTAATCTAAAGCTTTTACCCAAGCACTCTTTGCTAGCATAGATCAAAGAGTGGAAGCTGAGCTGACAGGTTAATCTCATTGTCGTGAGGTTTCAGTATTTCCAAAGCAGGTTTTGTCTGGATTTGGAAGGAAACTCTCGAGGCTGCTGTTGGTCCTGGGAGGGAGCAGAGTCCCTGTGGGCAGAGGAGCTGGTGGAAAACAGAGCAGGGCTCAGCCAGGCCTGGACCCTGCCAGAGCTGCTTCTAAAACCAGGCACTTATGGAATATTTTGACCTCATCAGCTGACATTTCCAACAATAAAAAATGCTTAGTCCATTTTTTTTCTCCTTTCTGAGCAGCTCTACTCTAACAATATGCAATATGCATTTGTCCAAAAAGATATCTACAAACCTCTAAGCTTGCAAGTTTGCCTCGAAAGACTCAAAAACTTCATGACCTCTTTGAATATTTGAGCCCTGTTAGTCTGTTGATTTTCTGACAATGTAGAGAAAGGCCCAGATGAGAGTAGCTGTTCTAAAACAGTTCTCAACACAGATCGGATCATCTTAACGCTGCAGTTGAACACCCGTTCTGCATACCTCCCTCTCATTCTAGATCTGATCTGTACCTACACAAGCATGAGGCCAACCTCTGGCTAAGGTTTGAATGCCACTGAAAACCCACAAGAAATAATCGCTTTTCCTGGAATAACTTGCCCCAACGCGTGGAAATCATTTCATAATAGCTTGTAAGACTATAATTCTTCACTATCTGAGCCCCAATGATACAATAAGATAATAAATCTCACTGAAGAGTGATGTGTGCTGTAATTGACAGGAATACATAGACAGAGAACATAAATCTAAAAGTACATCTGGAGCCTCTGAATAGGCAATGTTTGCACAGTGAAGATGACAGAACTGGACATATTGCACTTGACATTTTTAAAATTTGTTTGTCAAACTTAATTATAAACATAAACTCTAATCTCAGTTTTCCATTCTTCATTTGAACGTAACTTGATAATTTCAGCCGAGCTGATGATGATTTATGTGGTTGAAAAGTAACATTAGGTCACAATCCTGCTTTCTCAATTTAGTGCAAACACAAACAGCATCTCTAGTATCATTCCAGAAATCACTCTGTATGGGACACTACTGAAAGTGTGTGTCGTCTCCCGGACACATAAACAGGCATGCCCTGACTTGGAGATCATTTCACCAATTTCCACGTACTCAGCTAAAAAAAGATTGCAGTGAGGTTTTTTCTTTTGAAAAAAGTTTTAAGTGGATTGAACAAAGTAACAGAACTCTGCTTATAACCAATGAATAGCTGTTAACAAATGCAGAAGTGCTTGAAGAGATTAGCACACAAACAAATTATTACAAAAAAATAGGCTTTCAGTTGCAAAAAATGTTCTAAATCTCCCTGGTATTGAAAAATAATGTACATTTTAACATATTGTCTTGTTTCGGAACATTTTATTAATTATTTCCTACCAAAATATTATGTAAGAATAGCCATCGTTTGTATCTGTAAATGAATGGCAAATCACAACTTAAATGAGATGGAAAATCAATCTGCTGTCTTTGTGAATCTTTCTCTAAATATTACTTTTTAATTTTATAAAGGGAAATCTTTTCCACTCAATAAAAGCATGTTTTGCAACTAGTTAAACTGATTTGCATATTGTAGCGTGACAAAAAGAAAACAATCTCACTTCCGTTGGTGGAAGTGATGACTGCAGGTTGAGTTCCTTAGTGACATCAATCCTCTCCTGCTTTTCTGTCTTCAGATCCTTTCTCTTGTCTCGGTGTTTTCCACCCAGCTGGGGGAAAAACTGTCTCTTGTGTTACTGAGAATCTTCTGCTTGTCCTTCAGTCTCATCCTCCCCTGAGCTGGAGGTTGAGTTTAACACAGACAGAAAGGACTGTGATTTGCAATAGTGTCTGAGAGGCTGAGGCACATGGGCCCACAGAAACGTCACCGATCTGTGCTTTTTTTTCTTTCCTAGGAAATGCAGAAAACTCTTGTTCAGTAATGCGTAGTCCTACCAGCACTGGACAACTTGTGGTAGAGCTTTGAAACACTGTACTTTAGTTCCTGATCTTCTTAGCAGAGAGAGCTGAAGCTGGTGGAGGATCTATAGACTCTTCTGAGGGGCAGCTAAGGGAACTGTGGTTGTTTAGCCTGGAGAAAAGGAGGCTGAGGGGAGACCTCTACAGCTATCTGAAAGGAGATTGTAGCAGAGGTGAGTGTGGGTCTCTTCTCCCAAGTAACAAGCGATAGGACAAGAGAAAATGGCCTCATGTTGCTCCAGGGGATGTTTAGGTTGGATATTAGGAAAAATTTCTTCTCTGAAAGGATTGTCAAGCACTGGAACAGGCTGTCCAGGCAAGTGGTTGAGTCACCATCCCTGGAGGTATTTAAAAGACATGTAAATATGGTGCTTAGGAACATGGTTTAGTGGTGGTCTTGGCAGTGCTTGGTTAATGATTGGTTTTGATGATCTTAAAGGTCTTTTCCAACCTAAACTATTCCATGATTCTATGTATCCATAGATGTCTCACGATTTGAAAAAGTACGGATTAAGATCTGTAAGCCTTTGGCTTAATTATCTCCTGTGATGTTGCTTCTGTGGCACATTCTGGGGGGATTCATGATTTTTCTTACTGTAGTTGCATGCTGCTTTTCCTTGCTTAAAGCTGTGTACTGAGCAAACACATCATCAGCCACAGTGTTGTGGCAGCCTGCAGTTTAACAGCTAGGCCTGAAAATAATAAATCATGTTAACATAAAATGATTACTTAATTTCTTTAAAACAAAACAAAAAAAAAAGGTTTACATACGACATCCTGTGTTTGCAAAAGGAAAAGCCCTACAATCAATCACAGCATGTAAACTGTTTCAGAGACACTGTTTAGGTACTCTTTGAAGGTGAACACGTTATTAAGCTTTCAAGACACTAAAAGAGTTTATAGTTTATCACAAATGTAAAAATCAGGTTCCTTTGCATGTATCCTTTGGTTTCACAGTTTACTTTTCTTCAGTTTAAACATACCCACATTCAAAGAGTCCATATTGCAACATCAAGATGTGGGAAATGAGTTTACAAATTGAGGTTGGTTTTCAAGGAGTGCTTGCATGCTTAGTATCTGTGTTGATGTTTTTCATAGATATTTTCATATATAAAGACACCATACAATTGGGATAAAAAACCACGTAAACAGATATTCTGAGAGTGTTTCAGTTCCTGGAGAGAGGGAATCCTGGCAGAACCCTCGATCTTGCTTTGAAAGCCACAAAGGACTTTGTGCAGGGGAGGAAGGGAAGTTACCGTGTATAAACCAACATGAGCGCTCAGTTCCCAGGGCTGGGCCCCAATGGCACTGTATAGCTCAGCCTCACTGCCTGTACCACTGATGGTCAACTTCTGTGGGACACGGTGATTTATGGAGAGAAAGTTCCTATAAACAAACAAGCAGCCTCATTTACTGATTTATGACTTCACTTGGAAGAAAGGAAAGAAGTGGAAAGAATAAAAGTTAGGTCTCGATGAGAGAGCACAGCGTGTCTCCACTGTACGAAGACTTCAGCACCTCCAAGGACACAGTGGTGATCTTAGCAATGCAGCGATGCAAGTACACTGGAAACAAAAGGCGTCACAGTTCGAAGCTACGACTCATCTCTAAATCACAGGAAAGGCTTCTCACCTGGTATATGTCTGATCACAGGCATAACGCTGCATCTAATTAGATGTGTCAAAAAAGTAAAGCTTGCAAAATCATTTCACAGTTGTTCTCTTCTTTAAGGGGAAGAAATTCTTGCTTCAAATGTATTACAGTCCTTCTAAGGATATGCATACAAACACATACAAAATGCCCTGCCTGGAGATTTTGAAGCTTCAGTGTCGCAATTTTTCCTTCACGTTATTCTTCTGTGGATGTAGCTGAACGAAGGGCAGTAAAAGCAAACCCTAACACTGGAAAGTCAAGAAAAACAGAACTGTTGACCCTCTAGCCAGTTAGTAAATAGAAATCCCCCTGGGCATAGCAGGGAAGTGCATCCTCCACCCAGACTTTGGTTCTTCAAGGACATTAGTGTGGGCTGATTTTCATGCAGTAACAGTTTGCACTTGCCAGTGCATGTCTAACAGTTCACCCTGTGGCTCTGCTCCATTAGCAGTGATGAATTCCAGTCAAGGGAAGCAACTTAAGCTGCAGTATCTCTTGAACTTTAAAACAAGATAGAGCATAAATGAGGAACATCATCGGTTTATCTCCACAGAGCGGTGCCTGATACTTCCTTTGTTTTCATGCCCCCTACCAGTAGTGATTTGCAAGTGTTTCTCTAGAAAGCAAATCCTCCTTTTCCCAGTGTTGCCCACTGGTCACAATAGAGCCTGCATATTTCTGGGAATGACTTATTGTTGGCTGTGCCTGTACTAGTAGCCACCAAGAGAAGGAGAGTGTAGAGCATGGAGAGGGAAGCATATCAGGACTGGCCATTAATGCAATGACACGTGCTGGTTTAACCGCTCAAGGCTGTGCTCTCCACACCGCCACAGTAGCGAGCTGAAGTGACCCACTTGCTTTCTGCTTTAAGTGCTTTATCTCCTGTTTCTATTCCCAGTCCTTCCAAGAAATGTTTCAATAGGTTTTCTGGTTGGAGGATGAGCTGCAGTATACCTCTATGTGTATGTGTGTGTGTGAGTTAGCAAGAAGCAAAGACACGCTGAAAACTCATTAGACTAAAAAAAAAAATCATAACATACTCAACAGTAAGCTAGCAGCAAAGGTTTAAACCCAAGACAAAGGCTGAGAAACAGCATGTTAAGGCATAGCACCCTATGCTTAACCCACATCATCCTGCCTTGGGGCTGCACTGTGCCGTGCACAGGAGTGCAGTAACGTGCCTGTGGGAATGAACCAGCCCTGGTAATGTGATCTTCGGGTCTCATTTGGTGAGCGGCTGGAGGGTTCGGGTTTTCTCCCATGCTTCCCCTCTCACTGGAGAAGCTCCCTACAAACACCTGCAAAGTTGCCTCATTTCTCGTCTTTCCAATCTACCCTCACGTCCCTCCTCGGGCACCAGAGCAGTGGGGCCGAAGGTGAGCCCAGCAGCCCGCCTGGAAGGCTGATGTGCAGGGACATAGCCTTTCCTCTTGGGACTGGCATAGCTCTTGTTCTTGTCTGGCAGTTTGTTTGCCTGTTGGGGCTGTATTTTGTAGCTGCCACAACAGGGTCCAGGAGCAGCTTTTTTAAATATTGCCATCGCACGAATGGGAAGACACATCCCCGTTTGCCTTCTCACAGAGCAGCTGGTTTGGAGCCACCTCTGCAGTAAAATGGAATTAATCTTCACATTTTCCATACTGGGGCATGTGCTATTTGCTATGCAACCGGGCGCTCCTGTGCAACTGTCACATCTTCAGGAAGGTTGCACCACCTTTGCCGCGGGCAGAAGAACTCGCGCCGAGTTGGCAGGTTGTGCTGTTCCTCTGCTCCTCTTACTCATGCCCAGGGAAGCGGCTACGTAACACCAGACTTATTCGAGAGGGGTGAACCAATACAACGAGCAGTGGCAAGGCTGTTGCTCAGAGCTTAACTGTTGCTGTCTGGAGCATTAGAAGCATTCGGCTACCCTTTCTCTTTAATTTTTTGCCAATCTTGCAGTCTCTTGGGAGCTAGAATTTTTAAAGCCAAGCTAAACGTGATTTCCAGGTGAGCCAGGAAAGGCGTGTTTCTTGGCCTTGCCTAGTAGAAGGGCTCCTAACTGTGCTGTGAACCTATAGTGCTTGATATGAGGAACAAAAAATGAACTCCTTATTCCAAATGGCTCTGCCTTGTGCTGCAATACCAATGTTTGTATGCCCTTCATTGCTGCCATCCCTGCGACTTGAAGAAATCTATGAGTAGGAAGAGGAGCATCACTTGGAGTCACATGTGCCCTTTGCTGAAGTTTCTTTTCTTCTAATATTGGCTGTCTCCCCGCGTGTTGGGCTTGATTCAGAAATCGTGGGAATTAGCCTGATTTCAATGAGCTTTGCATTCCTTTCTGGGGAACCAGAACATGAGAGGGGAAGAGAATTAATTTCATCTGATGTTAACTGTATAAAAGTAAGACAAGACATCTCTTCTGAATCAGAGATTCAGGCCCTGCAGTCATCAGTGGAAAGCCATCTCTGAAGAGTGGTTTAGGTGAATAGTACAGCAGGCATTCAAGGCTCATGAACGCATCCTCTGGATGTGCTTGTTTCCCTCCAGGCACTGTGGAGGGAGTCTGACTGATAGTAAATGCCTCCTTTTTAGATCACTGAAGTCCTTCTTTGGGTCCCTGAATCCCACTCCCAGAGCCTATAGTGGAGCTGAAGAGAGTTGTTGGGTCAGTTTACTGTCCTTGGTTGCCTCTTTCAAGGATGTCTGGAAAAGAAGCTGTGTATCAGGGTTTCTAGCAATGCTTACTCAATATGCACTGTGCCAGTTAGATCCTGCAGAGTCTATGTGCAGGGCCTGGGCTGAGTCAGTTCCTTCAGACTTATGGGGTCAGTACTCTACCATATTCCCACAAACTGAAGTTTAGCTCCTGGTGTTTGCTTTTCAGCAAACAATAACAATCTGAACTGGGGAAATGCTTGCTATTAGTATCTGATCAGCTCCTGCGGACATGCTTGGCTCTCACTGTACCCTGTACATGAAGTGTAGGATATGCTTGCCGTGTCCATGGGCAGCAGTAGGATAGGGGGGTTTTGTGATGAGTCTGGTGCAAAGGTAGGTTTAGTGGGAGGACTGTGCTCTCAGCCTCTCAGCAGCACTGCTGACAGAGTGTCTTGGAGGAAGAGCAAACTTGTGCTGGATAGCCCCTTTGCTCCAAGGCAGCTGCAAACCACTTGAAAAATCCTACGTCAGGTCTTACTGCCATGGACAGAAAATAGCCTTGTGCCTTGCTTGTCGTTACCACCTCTGACAGCGCAAGAGCATCAGGCTCACTAAGCACTCGTGCTGACTGATCCTTCTCCCAGCCGCCTTGTTCCACACACTGCAGAAGTCAGCAGTGCAAAAAATTGGATGTCCTCGCATTCGTGACACAGGGGCAGGATTATTCCTCCCTGTAATATATGCATTTGGCCCCTCAAAGACCAAAGATTCAAGTAATGTTGCTATTGCAGCTCCCCGAGCAAACATTCAACAATTTAATAGATCTCACCATTACTATATTTTCACTGATGTCTCCCCTGCATTCTTCTCATGCCAGCAGCTTACTTGTTTTTCTTTGCCTAGGTTTTAGTATAATTGTTTTACAATAACTGTTTATAATGGGCATCACGAGAGATGTGGAGCTCTGAAAACGTTTGCAGTGGAAGCAATGTAAGAGCAGATTCCTCTACCCAGGCCAAAGCCTCAATTGGCATAAATTAGTATGGTTTCATTGCCAAGGATGAAGTTTGCACTCATGTACATCAGCAAATAATACCTCACTGAGAACTTCAGTCCCCTGTATAACAAGGTTAACTTTTTCTCTCTTCTTGTTTCTGAAACCATGCCGAATTTTAAGCTTTCGTAAATCTAGCCCAGTAATTCTCATTTCTTCAAGTCAGAATTATTGACAATCAAATTAATCTATAATGAACAAGAAGGGAGCTTGAAGACAGGCTTTTTATTTTGGATATTTTTTTGGTGTCCTTTTCAATGTCCTTCCTCAGTTCTAACTCTCTCCTCCCTCCCTTCCCTGAAATCCTTCATGCCAACGCCTCTGAGAAAATTGAAAAACAGAGTATGTTCTTTTGTTTTGGTATTTTTTTTCCCCTGCCTTATTTGCTAGCACTATATACATCATCATAATTGTGGTAAGATGCTGTCAGCATCACTGGCTAGTTTCACAGATTGCCCTGACTGCTTTCCAAGCATCACTAAGAATAGCTTGAGACAGTGATGTATGATGCAGAGTAGAAAGCTGTCACTACAATGGCTCCTCTCTTCCAGTGGACCTCTATCAGGAATCGCAAAAATATTAGACTGAAGAATATTCTTTGAAAGTTTGGAGTGGAAGAGGTGGACAAGAAGAAGCTGAGATGCATATTCTGTGTTCCTTATATCCTCTGACTCTGAGTAACACCGAACATAGATACCATCTAAAGCTGGTTATCAGTGCACTGTTTGTTCATTCTGAGCAGGCAGTTTATTTGTAATTGTATTGTTGTACTACCTGAAAATCAAAGCAGAGGGCATTTTTTAGAGTAATGACCTTGTGAAGAAAAGCAGCACATTAAAGCTGCTGTTTATTGTGAAGGGTTCAAAAATGGATATTCCATACAATACTTTTTGTCTTGCACTTCTTACAGAGACAGATGCAGTAATAAGTGCTGCATGGCTAGAAACCACACATACATAGGTGCACACTCCTAAAGGTCTGCTGTCAACTAATTCAAGTTTTAGAGTCACAAACAGTTATTGAAAAGAGTGCAAAGGCTTACTCATTGTTCCCTTTGTTTGACTTTTATGTCTATTAGTAACAATACAGCTAATTAACTGCAGACTAGCTGTCCTACTGATGAAATCTGCAAACCTGCCACATAGGTATAGTGAAAGATAATGCCTTCAGGGACAAGAAAAGTATAGATTTTTTTCCCATAAACTGCTTTTGTAAGAGCAAGTGGACAAAGACCATCCTTCTACCAATATTTGTAAGCCTTTACTGACCTGTCCAAAACTTGTCTTTAGGACAACATGTTGAAGCATTCATAATAGAGTTCAGATGACTAGACTTTTTTTTTTCTCGGTCTTTCTCTTCCTTTTTGTTTTCCCTGTCAGAAAGGTACCCAGTAACCGCCCTGCTCCTTCCTGGCCCTCGCTGGGTGGAGCAGAATGGCAGGCACAGGCTGGGACTGGCCCTACTCTGGGGAGCTGCCTCCACAGCCCTGCCTGATGAGGTATGTCCCTGGTAAAAGCTAGTGTCTGTGGAGGTTCACGTCTTGAACAGATACAGAGGAAGGTGATTGAGTGATGTGTGGTCCTAGATGAAGATGGCCTGGGCTCTGTTCCCAGTTCTGCCCTGCTGTCCTTCTGACAAACTTTTCTCTGTGCAGTTTTCCTCGGAAACAGTGAATAAAGAAAGGTTCAGCTAAAGAGAAAAGCTGGCCATAGGGGTGGTGCCTCCAGCCTGTAGCCCCACTGGCCAGCGTGGGGCAGCAGGGACAGACCCCAGAGTGGCAAACTTGGTCTCCAGAAGCCAATGTTCTCTCTGCAGCAGTGGGTGTCTCTGGAGCAGGCTGAGCTCCCCTTAGCAATTGGGATGCGTCGTCTTGTTTTGTTTCATGCCAAAGGGCCCCAGCCCGTGCACTTGAAGGCTGCCTCACCCTGTGCACCCTAGTACAGCAAAGGTGAGTGCCTGGGAGGCCCAGTCTAATACAGGAGCGTGGAGACACTGTCCTGGCCTGTCCAAGGCAGTCCTAGATATTATTTCTTTTCTTGCAATCTGGCTCTGGGTGAGCTTTTCCTTAGCCAGACACCATGCTTTGATTTCCAAGAGAGTCCGCTCCTTGCAGAGGAAGTGGATGTGGTTGACTGTTATAGCCCTGATGCTGCCGGAGCCCGGCTGAGAGTCCCACCAAACA
This sequence comes from Tauraco erythrolophus, assembly GCF_009769465.1. NCBI lineage: Eukaryota > Metazoa > Chordata > Aves > Musophagiformes > Musophagidae > Tauraco > Tauraco erythrolophus. The sequence goes on along the minus strand of NC_141466.1, from coordinate 86,317,854 downwards.
ACTGTGCAGGGAGGATGGAATGTTCACCTTCTGCTAATTAAACTCATGCCTGTGATGCTGTTTGTGACCACTGTGTCAAACTGTCCCCTGGCACTTGGAAGCCTGTAGAAGGGGCTCAGGGAGGCAGAGACGCCTCTGGAGGTTCCTGCAGAGCCTGTCAGAAGTTTTGGGCTGGGAGAAGAAGTCTCCTAGCCCACACATCCTGCAATAAGGAGGGCTCTTCTTCACCAGGTCCCTGGAGGCAGCCACATTCTGCTGCTTCTCTGGAACAAAACTTGCAATTTTCCCTAGTAAGTGCTCCCAGTTGTAGCAGCAATTCTTGAGTCACGTCATGTTTTACTCGCTTTGCATGCCTTTTATACCGAACTGTCATCAAAGGCATGCATATATCTTGACTCAAAGTTATTCAAGATGTGGAGCCTCTGGATTTTATCAATGGAAAGGGATATATTCACCTACAGAACTTTTTTAAAAAATGCATCTCTTCAAATTCATTTACAAAGGCATAGAGACGCTCAGATGTGCTTCTATCTAACGCTTGGTTTAAATGACCGCAGCTGTGAAAATGCTAAAGTCCACTCTCTTCAATAGTAATTTTTTTTCTCTATGAAATCTACAGGCAAAACCAAATCCAATCAAGCTTGAAACGTCTGGCCCCAGCCATTGCCAATCACATGCCCATGATTTTCAGTTTGAACCTGTACGAGGGTAGTGCTTCCTCCTCCGCCCCAGAATGGCAGGACTCGAGGGCAGCCTGGGCTGCTTTGGCACAGAGTCTCTAAACTGAATTGCATTTACCACGAAAATGTTCCTCCTAAAATAGTTTCTTTGATAAAATCGTGTTTGCCTGAAAAGCGGGAAGGGCCAGAGGGAGCCCATGAGCCTTTGCTAATGCTATCAGGGCAAAAAAGCACCTTCTCCACATGCAGTCATTAAGCATCATGAGACTGTGGTTTCAAGGAGGCATTGCTGGAGGGAGGGTGAGGAAAGGCAGCTGACCCAGTCAGAGTCTCCCCGCGATGTCCAGAGCAGCAGCTGCTGGAGGTCAGGGCTGTGGCATCTGGAAGGACACCCTCCACGAGGGGCCGGCGGCGGTGAGTGGCACGGCTGTGGCTACAACTTCAAGGAGGCTGCAGTAATGCAGCTCAGTCCAGTGTAGCCGCTGACGTGGCTCTTGGCACCACATCTAAGGACACCACTGCGCGGCAATTATTTCACCTCAGGCATTTTGCTCTTGAAACAGCCAAAATTTCAGCTGGTGTTGAACTAAAAATACCTCGTTTGCGGGAAACTGTAGCCCCTCCCTGAGATTCGTTTACCACACAGCAGCAATGCTGAAGCACCCGGGGGTGCTTGGAGTGTAGGAGCGTGCAGCAGATGAACTTTGCAGCCTGAGAACGTCCTTCATTTCTCTAAGATCCACCCTGTAAATCTGATGGAAGAATATAACCCTAAGAAACAAAGCTAAGTCAATACACTTGAAATGAAGGATTAGCTTTGTTTGATACTGTGTAACAGCAGACCTGTGTGCAAAAATGTGCTTTTGAGATTGGCCTCTTTTCCTTCCTATCCTATTTCTACTTTGGAAAATTTCATATGTCCTGTCTGAGCTTATGGTACTTTTAAGAGATAAGCATGTCATCATCCAGTATGCAGTAAAGGGTATGGAAGGGAGAACAGTCAATATGTTTAATACAGTCTCACTGAAATGGATCCATTTTGTTCTTGATGATAACAATGTGTTTAATATCCTCATACTGTGAGGCATTTTGTATATGACCATCAGAAGCATAGTTAATGTGAAACAGAAGCTTATACCAGGGCTGTAACTGCATAAAACAGTCTTTCTCCCACCCACCCAACTCCTCAATCACACACTGAAAGTGTGCCCCAAACTCCACTCTGCAGCTTACCCCACACTTCCACCACTTTTATTATTCCATGTACAAACACCACTCTGGGCACCAGGTGCCAGGGGCACAGGGGTGCCAAGGAGCCTGTGGAACCTCCCCATGCTCTAGAAGAAAAGAAAGGACCGTGGTCCTGCAGATCGCCCCCCTGCCATCTGGGCAAGCAGAAAGTCTTCAGAGAGAAGGTGGATGGGCTCGTTCCCCACTCCTAGGTTTTGACCTTCGCAAAGACACACGGAGGTCAATTGCAAACACCAGCCCTCAGATCGGAGGAAGGCAGCATACGGATGCAGAGCAACGGACTCCTCCCTGCATGCAGCGACCTGCAAACGCACTCCCGAGCCTGCTGTGGTTGATCTCAGTGCCCCAGAATACACAAGGTACCATCTGAGGTGTTGAACTTGCACAGATCCATATTGCAAGCAGCTGAGAAGGTGGCTTTGGATGGAGCATAATGAAATGGCAGAAATAACAGAGGAAAGAGTAAAAGCTGGGATGTCTGAAATTATTCCACTCTAATAAGTGTGCAATTGGTGAACTGCACAGAAAAAATACTATACTCGCTTTTGCCAAGCAGCTGTTCTCCAAAGGCTTCCAAATCAGCTGGCTTGTGCTCTTTCATCCTTTACATAGCCCTGAAAATATCCAGGTGGAAATATCACGCGTTCAAAGAAACAATGACAAATGCACAGAAGAGCATACTCTCAGTGAGTCCTGCACAGTATGCTGAGTACTTCTGCACCCTGTCTAACGCGGACCCAGGTTCTCAGATGCCCTCACTTTTCAGATTTCAGGGAAGGAGTAAAAGTCTCTGAAAGACAGTCTAAAGCTTTGGGACAAAGGCAGTGATCTATGCTCCGCTTCTCCAGCCCAGTGGAACTTGCTGTGATCAAGATAAAACTCAGTCTTACGGGAGACACAGCTTTCTCAAGGGTTAGTCCAAAACAGTGGTAAGAGGCTCCCCTGGAAAATAGAGACATTCCCAGCCCTCATTCTGTGCTGTGCTTATAGGCAAGGCACATTTCTGTGCTATTCTCTTTGTTTATATAAACGAAAAGCTAAGTGTGTGTGTGTATATATATATACATGCACACATACATATTTACATATAGAAGTATGCACACACACATATAAAAACACACATATGTATACACATAGAAACATATGTAGAGTTAAAAAAAATCTCGAAAGCAAACACTGTGCTGTGCATACATCTTCCTATGGGAAGAGGATGAAAGAGCAAGCACACGACAGATGTTGGTTGTTTTGCTCAATGAACCACCATGAAACATTATGCTGCTTAGTGTGGTATAACCAGCGCAGAATAAACTAGAATCAGGTAGGCAGGACTGGGTGCTGAGGAGGGAGGGGAAAGGAGCCTGGGAGAAAGGCAGCTGCAGGAGACTGGCATTGGCTGGGGGAGGGAAGCAGCTGTGCAAAACGGTGTGTCGCAGCAGCTGGAGACAGATTTGGGAGTGCTTAGGGTGGGTGGTAAGTTGAGTAGGAAGAGACAGTAGTGTGGAATCGGGATGTGATATTCAAAAGAGATAATGTGAAGGTGGAATATTTTAGGGAGGTGATTGGAAATGGGTAATTCAATCAAAAAGACTTACATGTGAAGGAGGTAGGTGGAGAAGGGAAAGTTTTGCATGTACTGTGGAATTTGTGACAGAACAATATTTATAACTGTCTCCTTTGCAACAGTAGTCTGTAATCTCATGGCACGGTTGGCAACCGTCTTGGAGACCCTGAGATGGGGTCTCCATTAGAGATAAGCAGCAGCCTGTGTGACTGCACTGAGAGAAGACCACCAGAACTTCAAAAAAGTCTGTCTTTCTCCAGCATTACATCCTTCACCTTTATACTTGCTCCAGGCTCAATCATGAAACTGGAGAAAATGCTTCCTGCAAACTATTTAGGACAGAAGCAAAGGAATTGCTGGTTATAAATGAAGCAGCATGTCTTTTTTCATCTGTGTATTCACAATGCTGCAAACAAGCAAGAGCTGACGATGTAGTTATTGAAGCATATGAACAGATATCATCATCTTTCAAGTTCAGTGCATGAATATGGAGGGGGAATTAAATCACGGGCAGTGTGTGATATTTTAATCCAAAACTACAATTTGTCCAGAGTATTTTCTCACAAGTTTGTGCTCAAGGAGGTTCCTAAACCACCATCCATCGGAATATTTGGATTTCTGCTTCAAGAAAGCCAGAATAACAGTATGAACTTGACAAATCAGATCAGAACTACCTTCCTAATGTTTGTTCTCAGTCACATCGTGGCCTGCTGCGTAATGTGAATTTCATTTTAGTGGCAGTCTGTTTTGCTATCCGTCACCAGGTGTGATGGAGTTAGCTCCTAAAAAGAATCCTGGTCATTTTGTAAGTATCACACACAGTAACAACTATCTGTTATTGGTAGCAGCCTACTTTTCTTTCTAATCAGCCAGATTTACAGGCATGAACAGCAACATGAGGATTTAGCACTTAGAGTTTTTCTTTCTAGCTTCATACATGGCTAGGCAGAGATAAAATCTGTCTGTAGAAAAATGACACTGTGGTGCTCCATACTGCTGCACTCACACTCCCTGACTTCTTAATTTTATTAATCACTGGTAGTCCTGCAAACTAAAATAGGGATTTGTGACCCACTGATTCCTGGGAATTTTTGTCACTGGCTTCAGTAGAACCAGAATTTTCCGGAAACTTTCTGAAAATATATACATTTGGAAATATATACATTCGGCAAAACAGTGAGTCGACGTCAAAAAGAGACTCAACCTCAGCCACCTCTGATGACCTCACCTGAAGAAAAAGTACATGCCCTGCTGAGCAGGGCTGGCAATAGATTATGCCCACCAGTAAGTTTGCACCAAGTTGGTATTATTGTTTGTTATCACCGTAGGATCTAGGGGACCCAGTTAAAACCAAAGCCCCATGTTTCAGGAACTGAACACATAAACACACCTGAAATTCAACATAGGCAAGCTGATATCACCACTGTGGTGGCAGAGAAGAGAGATGAAGTGTCCCCAGGTCAGCCTGCAGTAGAGCTGGGGCTCACGCCATGGAGCCTGAACGCAGGCATCGGGCTGCCTGTCTCTCTGGAGAGCAGCCACGGTCCACAGAGAAATGACGGAGCTCACTGGCGCAGTGCGTCCCCAGGCATTTTCTGAGTATAACTATAATTCAAACTGATGGATTTTTGAAAAATGTTTTACCACCTCATCTATCTAGGTTTGATTTGATTTCATCAACAAAGTAGCTGAGTTTTGTGTTTTTTTCCCCCAACGCAAATGGAAACTCTAAGTTGCAGGTGTCAGGAAATCCGGACATAATGTAGCAATGGGATGAGAAGGAAAATGCATAGTTCCTCAGTTCCTATACATTTAATAATAATAAAAAGATAGCACAAGGCAGGGCAGATAATACTGATATACTGAAATCCCATCTGCATGTGTACATGAGTATAAATATTTATACTTTTATTTGAACTTTATTATTTATTCATTATATATATAAAGAGATCATGAACAACACATCTGCATGCTATGAATCCAGGTTTCATTGAGGGTTTTTTTATTGACAAAGTAGAGACGAAACCCCTGAGGATGAACCTTCTGCTCTCTTGCTAGTTTACTGTATTTGAGATGTCAAGAGGTTTTTTAAGTTATTCTTTTACTTAAAATAAATACACAGACATCATGAAAGTAAGCATGCTGTGACATGAAGACACAGACAGACAGGCTATATCTTCAAGTTAAGAAAGCACATTTTTTGACACGAATTATACACCTGCTTTGCTTTTTCCTGTTACTGAGAAAATCAGACAAAACAGGAATTCACTCATTAAAAGTGACTGAAGCCATAGTTTTGCAAACACCTCTGCATGACAATGGCTTATCACAGTGAAATAAAATTCAGCAGTACAACTGCTCAAAACCTTCTTATGGAAAGTAGTGATGATATTTAGCTGTTGGACATGATAATTTTCACATCAAGTTTTAGTTGTAATTGGTTTTAATCCTTTTGTAATGCATATAAAATAATGCGGATTTTCCACCAATCAGGAACTGGAAAGCTTGTTGAATTTAGGGGAAAAAAAAACCAAAAAAGCAAAAAAATCCTTCCTCCCAATGTGTTGGTTTTCCAAAATGTGAAATTGTAAAAAACAGTTACCTTAATTTATTTTCAGTAAGAACTTACAATATCAAATCCAGGTGTAGAAGCAGTTCTCTTGGAGAAATAACACACGCCACTTTAGTATAACCCAGGTGTGCAAAAAATTTTTCCATCTCATGAAAATTTAAATCTTTTCCAGAGATTTCAGCACAGCTTTGAACTCCAATGAATATAACATCTGATTGCCCAAGACTTTCAGCTACAAAGCTCCAGTAGGTTATTAACTCTGATGCCTATATCAGTGGATGCTGTAATTTCCATGAACCCTCCAAGTGTGCCTGCAGAAGGTGTAGCTCTCAAAAGTATGCTTTCTTATGTGGTAAGAAACACTAAATGCAAAACAAAGGCAAGCAAAAGCTCCTGTGATTTCCATTAATCTGTTTGTCCTATATCCTTTCTCTGTAATTAGATAGGTAAAAATCATATATTGCTTCTTAAATTTTGTAATTTAGCCACAGATTCTACATCAAAAAGTTGTAAAAGTGCAGCGCATTCTGTATATTTATTTGGAAACATGAACACAGTGCCTGGAACCTTGTAGTCCTCCCAGCTGAAGAGGCCTGTGCCCCATCTTTTGAGCAAGGGTGGACCTGATGATCTCCAGAGGTTCCTTCCAACCTCAGCCTTTCTGTTTGCAGTTTATTCATGCAAAATAAGCTCCCAGCATATTAAACTTAGTTCCATTGTTGACGTTCCACCTTACATTAAAACAAGCCTGCTGCAGTCTGCTCAAAGGGGCACAAATAAAGCCAGTGGAAGGCATAAAAGTTACATCTGTTATCCCAGCAGGTCTGCATCAGCCCCTGTGCTTTTATTGTGGCCCTGGATACTCAGAAAATCAAATGTGAAGGGCACATAGTTTAACAGAAACATTATACACTTTGAAATATGTATCATATCTATAAATAATTCTTCATCAAATTTGTCTGGGACTGAAAAAAGACCCAGTTCATTAGAAAGAGTGCGTTATCCATCTGTCTTGGCTGGTGATGTGAACTCACCAGCGAGTCAGATTCAACATGTCTTGCAGGTGACTGAGAAATCTGATTCGGGAAAGCCTTTGCCTGCAAGCTGTAAAGGGACAGGAACCACGGAGGAACTCGGGAAACCTGGGCTATCGCTGCTGCCTCCATCTGTTTCTCTCCAAACACCTCCCTTCAGCTTCCCTGTGCCCAGGAGCTTTCATAGATTTGGCTGTCTGAACCAGCTCTGCTCATTAGCTATATTGTTTCTCTTACATAAGGTCCTTTAATCATCAACAGGCAGTTTCTGCTCTCAGAAGAATATATCAGCCCCCAAAAACATGCCCAGACAGCTGAGGGAGAGCACAGGCCCTTGTAGGGTGTTTCTTTTCGTGTCCTGGCCCCTCCTGCTCCTTCAGGGACAGCAATCGCATGGATTTCAGAAGGAAAATAAAGAAGCTCAGAGAGATCTTGAGCCTTTCACCCGGTTTCTCTTCTTGCAACCTTTTCCTTTTCCAATGCTGTGGTAATTTTCATGCAAGGAGGCTGGGGTGAAGGAACAGATGCTGCTCCTGTTTCCTCCCTGTTATCATCCCCCTCCCAGTGATGCTCCCTGTAATCGTTCCATTGTACGGCTGTGTTCCTTATGAAGCTGAACAATGAATAATGGATGCAAAAAGTAAGTGGCGTTTCAGGTTCATTAGTATGCATATTGTTATAAATTCGTTTCAGTAGGTGCCGTGAAGCCACTCTCCTCTCTTTTGTATTTTGAGGTGTCACTGCTTCAGGCTCTGCTAATGTTCATTTTGTATTCATTCATTTGTGTCTGTAGTTTTACCTGGATTGTAGGCTATTGTTCTTATTTGCAAAGCTTGGGTTTAATTTCCTGTAGGAAGCTTTTCTTTTGTCTCTAGGGCTCATTCGCCTATTATCATCCACCTTGAGAGTACTAAAGTGCTGTTCTGCTGGTAAAATATAATTTATTTTGTAGTATTCTGATGAAAATTTTAGCACTTCTGTCCTCAAAAACATAATGATCAAGATTTTCCCACTTTCTCATTCTCGCTGTGGGTATCCAGAGCTTCCCTTCTCTTCATTCTTATTCCTGAATGCTAAATAGCCCATGAGCTCCCCAGCCACAGTCTTGTTGCCTTTGACCCGTGTCCAGCTGCCGGCAGAGGCTTTGCTGGTAAAACTGGGCTCCTGAAAATAATTCCTGTCAGCCATGCAGAAAGCAAGTCATGCAACAGCATTTTCCTGTGAAGTCAAACAGAGGCTACTTTCTGCTCCATTTCAGGCTTCCAGTCCCTGTTAGTACATCTTGCCTTTATTCCCTTTATTTATATGACATACATATTTTATTCATTCTCATTAGGCTGTTCAATAACAACTCATTATCTTTCAACAGATTCATAGCAGATAAAACATTCATATTATTGCCCCTGTTTTTATTTCTGTTTTACGATATTCTCTCTCACATGTTCAGACTCACGCTTCCTAACAACAGCACATCGTTAGGCCTTGCCTTCGGCTATTGTTAACAATGAGTTGATAAAATGCAGTGGGATGCCACATAAAGTAGAGTCGATCCCAAGTCTTTTTTCTTCTCTGCCCTCTCTGTATTGGACCAATAGTGGTACAGAGCTATCAGCTCAAGAAAGTACAAAATGAACTCCGGCGACAATGGCAGAAAGAGACAATAGCGAGCTATCGCTGTGCTCTCCCAGGACACTTTGCACAAAGGAACAATTGCCCACAGCAGTCTCACTAAAATGGAATTTGCAGTGGATGATATTCGGTGTATGCACAGTGCATATAAAGTAACGCAGTAGTCACAGATAGCAGTTTCTCTGGGCATGAAGAGCATCTCTTAGTGAAACTTTTCTCATCTTTGATGGTGTATGTAAAGCCTTCTTAACATTATAAGCAGCACTGAGTGTTAAAAGATAAACTATTCAGACCAGGCTGTCAAAAACAGGTGTTGAAACTCGAGTAACTAAATGAGTTGTCCTACATTCGGTTCCAGGAACCTGTAGCCACATTTTGAAAGCACTGGTGTAAGTGACTCTCTGAAGATGAAAAGGAAAGCCTATGGCAGAGAAAAAAGTAAGTCCTCTCTGCCTGGATCATCATCACTTTTGTTCTCCTTTTTTCTTCCCACAGCAGTAAAAAAGACAAGCTCTCCAATTCTTTAGACATATGAAATCAAAGATGAAAATAGATCTACTAACACTAGTAAAGACTACATAACCAGATGAGTCAGGCTCTTCAGATGCTTCATTGGGAAGCTTGTAATCTCCATTATGTCCAGGATGCCTGTTCTACACATGATGACAGCAGACGTGTGTCCACTGGAGCCTCCTTGCTAAGAGAGATGAATCCCTGAGCAGAGCATGTGTGCCCACAGATAAATAGATGGCACAGACAACTGGCAGATCTAAGAGGTACAAAAGTGTGACATGTAGACATACTGCATGAGGAGACAGCGATCAGTTGTAAGTAGCTTGTGTTCACTTTTTTTATGGTAAATTGCCAGTTTATGGTAAATTGAACAGATGCTAATCTCCGAAGTCTGAAATATGAAAAACTTAAATCTTACAAAAATATTCTCAGTGTGCAGTTCCACTACAGAGTTTGTCATGACTACAGGAACAGGCATCTTCCTAAGTATCACAATCTCAGACATTGTGTGTGTGTTTATGTATGGATATATACAAACACAGTGGAAGAAACCCACACATATACACTGTAATATTGTTCATATATAAATATACACTCACATATCCCTCTACATATAAACATACTAATCTCTCCACATGTAGGTATAGACAAGCACAAAAACATATGTATGTAGATACCCTAAGAGATACGCATATTTATCATAGTCTTTTTTAAACAGGTTTGCTATTATTTATATAAATATCCTCTCTTGCATTTATGTTTAAGGCACTGTACTCAGCCACATTTTTGTTAGCAAGGGACATTGCCAAGGACAATTTCTGTTAGCCTGTTCCCATTAACTTTTGTAAGTATGTGGAGACCAGTGACCAGTGGCGTTCCTCAGGGGTTGGTATTAGGACCAGCACTGTTTAACATCTTTTCTTCCTTCTGAGGGTGGTGAAGCACTGGAACAGGTTGCCCAGAGAAGCTGTGGCTGCCCCATCCCTGGAAGTGTTCAAGGCCAGGTTGGATGAGGCTTTGAGCAACCTGATCTAGTGGAAGGTGTCCCTGCCTGTGGCAGGAGGGTTGGAACTAGATGATCTCTGAGGTCCCTTCCAACTGTAACCATTGTGTGATTCTATGATTAGCATGTCTTGTAGACCACAAGCCCACAAACTCCTGATCTGATAGTACTTATTTTTCCCTTCCTTGTAGCTTGGTACTGTATCACCTACATGATGCCCTCTCCTCCCACCTCATTTATATCGTTTCACCGCACCAGAGTGCGGGGGTCTGGGGCTGAACACCTCCAGGAGACACGTCCTTTACCTGCACCAAGTGAGCAAAAGATGTATATTTTACTGTTGGAGTTGCCTGGAGTCTGTTAAGCTGCAGCCTGCTGATGTAAGGGTCCTACTGTGCTGGTACCTGCTGCAAAAGGAGCTGTGATGCAAAGTGGCTCCTGGAGGTGAGGACAGGAGACGAGCTGTAGAGACAGGAAGAGGGTGCAGCTCACTAACATCTCATGCAGCTCACTAAAATCTCAGCCTAATTATCTCTCTCCCATGAGCAGCTTGTGAAGAACAACCACAGAGAGAATTGAAATGTCTGCAAGAGAAGGAGCATGACAGCTCGTTTTCATGTTCTGCTCCCAAAACAGCTGAGCTTGCAAACAGGCAGCGTGTTGTGCCAAGGGGCAGGAGGAGGCCAGCAGGACCAGACTCCATCCCATCCCTTCCCATCCCTTCCCACCCAACCCCTTGCACGCTGGCTCCCCACCCAGCCCAGTGGAGATGAAGTGCCTGGACACACTCGTGCCTCCAAGCTGTCACTTCTCTGCCCGTGAAAGGCAGCAAGAGATCTTCCCCGGCCTCACAAAGGTGCTGTGGGGACAAGCACGTTTCAAATTGAGTATACTCAGTTATTACTGCAACAGAGGCTGGAGAACAGATGACGCACGCTCAGCATTCAGGTATACAGCTCCAGTCTGCAAAGCTGGAAACGAGCATGGTTGTTCATGTCTTCTTTTTTCTTTCTTTGTCTCTTGGCAACTTGTTCTTTGTTATTCTAGTCTACTTGATTCTAGGAATTTTTTGTTCCAGTGAAAGATTTAATTTTTCTTTTTAATAAATGCCCTGGCACTGAGCACCTGCTGCAATTAAAATGCTGGTATTTGGCTCCTGTGAGGTCTATTCTATTATGAAGTCTTATCCATTGATTGTAGACTAATGAACCCATCAATTCATCACAGCACTTCTATTACCCTATTGCTGTTGTGGGATATTGTATTGCTGAGCTTGGGTAAGAGGACTGACTCTCTTGCTACTGCCCCAACTGTTGTTAAGGATGTAAAAAAGGTAAAGTAATCAGAATTTCAAAACAGTTCAACTTTGTGGCCCTTCCGTGGCATGCCAGCTCCTCCTGTAGCAGGACTTTCTCATTTAAAGTGAAACAATTTCAGCAATACTTGCTGTTCAGAAACGGTGGGTCTAGAGTGGGATGGAGAGAGGGGAAGAGACTTGATATTTTGCTGGGAAACAGTGGAGGACATAAAAACCGGTCGGGTTTTTTTCACTCATAGAAGTTGTCTGGATTGGGGGATCAGTAAAACCTAGATAAACTCAAGGTGACTAGAAACAGCAAGAAATGGTTGCAACAGCAATAACACAATATGCTTTTCTCCCTCTGCTTCAGATGTTGGTAATGCTTTTTTTTTTAAAGCCTAATGTCAGATTATACGTGGCAGATTTACTTATCATTCCATAGATTGTTTTCTGGTTTGTTTTTTTGTTGTTTTTTTTTTTTTTCCCAGATTTTCTGGCATTATATTGATTCAGCACAGAAATGTAGAAATGCACAAAAGGAATCGGGAAGAATATAAAAACGAGGACCACAAAAGGAATTGCCTTTAAGGTATCATTTTAAAGTTTGAGCAGTCAAGAACCAAATATAATAATTCTGACAGTTTTCATATCTTTTTTGAGAAAATATTTTGATGATGAATTTGGAGGGCGAACACTAATAAAGGAACATGCTGAAAAATAAAAGAAACCAGACTGTTCTTTGCAATTGTGTCAGAGAAATCACAATGTCTATATAAGAAGTATGTAAACAGAGGGCCTGCAAACACAAATGAGAGGAACAGAGATCTCTGAAAAAAACAAGATGCCTATAGACAAACATAGCTAACAGATAGGAATGAATACAACCTTTTCAAATTGTATTCCTTGCTAAAAAGAGTTTAAAATTCCCAATACTAGCAGGTCAACTGAAGCCAAAAAAATAGTTAAAATTTAGCCAATGCAAGTCCATTGAAAAAAGGTTTATAGATTCCAAAAAGTGAAACCTCTTTCCATCCAGCACAACCCCCATCTGAATTTAGCCACCAACTCATTCACTTGTTTTTTAAGCCAGCTGTTACGACATATATAGTACTCCAATTATCCAAGCATCTCAGTTCTAGGACTAGATTGTTTTTCTAAAGCACATAATCTGATGCCACAATACAAACAAGGGATTTGGGCAGCGTGGGCCTTTTAATACCATGTCCATCTGCTGCACATGTCCTGACATAGGTTATTCTGCGTGTGGGAGACGGACCATCTAGAGCAGGCGGAAACTAATCCTCTTTAAAAACAAGGCCAACAATTAGCTAGTAAATAGTGGTGCTGCAAGTCTAATTAATTAATGTTTGCAAAATGTTCTCAGATTCCCCAGATAGAACATGTTACTGAAGTGAAAAATATTACAAGTAATCTTTACCGATGTATTAATAACCCAGAAGGTAGGAACGCAGCCTTGTTACATAAAATGGCTCATGATGGGTTTCTCTTGCAGCAGGTTTGCTAACAGAAGCAACTGACTTCAAAGGAAGCACAAAGCTCTGCCCCAAGCCACGGTGCCTCAGGAAGGCAGCAAAGCTCATGCACATCAGCAATTTTTGCTGCTGATAGCCCAAAAGGGAATCAGATGCTCCGTCCACATTCAGATGGGTCTCGGGAGGTCTGTGAGCCTTTGGCTTCATTCAGCCTCTCTCCTTGGTGTCCACAGTAAGATCTCATCACTGCTTTTGCTACTGCAACCCACAAAACAAGCAAGTGGCTTAATAAATAAGATAAGTGCTTCAGCTGATGAAGTTTCTGGATTAGAGTATGACTTCTTCATTGCAAAGGGTACAGGAAGGACAGCAGAAGGTCATCAGCCCCATGAGACTTGCTTCACTGTGACCGTGGATGACAGCATCACCATTCCCCCTCTGGTCTCTTTTGGGGTCATGTTCTGACCTCTTCCATCTGTGAAGGCAGTGATCTAGCATGAAAGATTAGTGTCCTCTCTGAAAGCTTGCAGACTGCCCTTCACAGGGAACTACCATCCAGGTAATGTCTGTCTCACCCAGTTCAGCCCTCAACAGCAGGACTGAGGCAATGAGGGTGAAAGGGTTCACAAATCCTTTCTCCAGCTGGGAGTCCAAGGCATGCTGGAGGAGATATTGAGGGCTAACAGGGTCTCGACATGGTGGAAAGCTGGTGCTTTTGGGGGTGCCTTGCAGAGCATGGGAGGAAGATGACATCTCTGCAGAATGACTTCTTGGCTGCTGCATGCCAGGTACACTGAGAAAGCAAATAAACCAACACTGACTGGGAAATAGCTGATCCATGCCAAAGCTGTGAACAACTGCCCTTGCTCCCATATCCTCACCTCTTCTGGCCAGGCTTTTGAAGCATTGAGGTCCTCCTCTCTTCTTCCGCTTTTGCGCCTGCCCAGTTGAATTGTGGGGATGCTTTTCCCATGCTGATTAGGAAGCAGCTGGTGCCTGCCTGGATGAGCAGAGGGACCACATGTAGGGACTCCCCAGCCAAGCAAAGCCCCAGCAAGGCTATCCTTCCTTATGCTGACATTCACTCCTCATTATTCAGAAAGAACCAGCTGTTTTGATAGAAAAATAAACCAGCAGTGTCAAACAAAGCTGGGGCAAAAAGGACATGCAGAAAGGGATAGGAGCCATAGCTCAGAGCAGGAGCATGGGTAGAGATGTGGGTAACCTCAGAGCAGAACAGGGACGTGCACAATATAGGAGGACTCATTTCAGGCTGCTATTATGAAGCAGAGCTTTGGTAATGGAAGGAGTGACAGGGTCTTCATGTGGAAACCCACTCCCAGGACCTGTGAGTGCACCAGCGTGGAAAGGCTGGGTTATTTCTCCAGGGCGCTTTCCTTGGAACGATGTGCTGTGAAGCGACAGCTTTGCACGACAGTGTCCTGGGTGGCTGCAGTATGCCCTGTGTGTTCACATCTAACAGTGCACCTGCCAGCAGACACTGTGGCACGCGGCACATCGTGTTCGATTACTTCATCACTGTGGTTGCCACTGCTATGAATGAATAGACACAACCCGTTTCTTTCTGAGATCTTCTGATAAGATACACTCATGCAAGCTTAATGAAGGTTTGTGGGAAAGTCTGCAGGCATCCGTGAATGGCATTTATTCACACTGAATGCAGGATGTGCAGGTCTGTACACTTGGTTTTCCAGCCTCTTTGTCTGTCTACAGTAGTCGGATTTTTCCAGCAAGTACTCTGCAACCTCCAGAGAGATCGATGAGGCTGAGCAACTGCAGAAGCAGCATGGAAGGTCAATGCACAAACTCCTTTCTCCCCCAGCGTGAAGCAATAGGGTGTAAGTGATTTACAAACTGGAGTCTGAGGTGTTCGCAGTACTCGGGACTAATTACACAATTCCATTACCCTGACACATGTTCAACATTTGCCACAGACCTGGCAAAATAAACCATGTGCTCTCAAAAAACCCATAGCTTTACTCACTGCCATGAATGACGGCAGTTAAAATCTTTGATTAAGTCCTGCAAGCTGCAAAGTTATGGACACTGACTGAAATGGGAGCAGCAGAGAGTGAGTGAGAAATACTCTTCCTCGGTTGATCTCCGAAGCTTGTGGGAAAGCTTGTGTTGTATTCACATAACAGCCCAGCTTCACTCCTGAAGCCGTCATCCAGCTACACATCCCATAACTCCCTCCCAGGACTTTCTACTACCTCAGACCTTCCCACCCTTCCTCATCAGCTTTTACTGTCCCAGATGAGGAACCGTCATTCTAAGGGACTTCATTATTTTACTACCTTTCTGTTTGCTGCAGAAGGCTACCTTCTCCCCTCGTGCATCTCCCTTTCGGTTCAGTAGGGCTATCATTGCCTTACAAAAGTACAACAACAAATCCCTGCCTGTTCCCGGTTATGAATCTGTTACCCAAAAAATACCCAGAGTCATTTTGATTTCTTTTCCTCTCCATGCTTGTGCCCAAGAGCTTCCCTGCCATCTCTGTGAGGCATCGTTTTTCCACTGGTTTTCCAAGAGACGTCAAATCCATCATCACCAGAACTGAGAGGTGCTCTGCCCCTAGATTGAGCTCATCCGCTCCCACACAGCATTTCCTTCCCCTCACCCTCACTCCCCATTCGTGTTTTATGCAGAGATCTCGGAAGCAGGGAGCTGCTTTTGGGCTGTGCAGCCAGTTTTTGGGTGGAGCAGCTGATGAGCTCACTGTGGCTGCGCTGGGCCCCATGGGGTATGGCGTTCCTGTTCATTCCGAGAGAACAGCTGAGACACTTTAACCTTTGAGCACATTTAGAGCCAGACGAGTGCTCAGCCGCTTTGGAAACAATGTGTAATTAAACTAATTGTTCTATTCAAAAATAGTAAGTGGTGTGAGATCTACACAAGTAATTAGAATTGCCACACCATTACTATTAAGAAGCAATAATATATCCCTTATGTAGACATTAATCTGATAATTAACTCCTTTAATAGAGATCAAATATCAATGTGTTTACTGGTGGGTTTTTTTTCTCTCCTCAATGCATAAGAGTCCAGAAGTGGGGCTACAAACCCCAGGAGTTTCTTTTTATGGGGCTTTTGAAGGGCACACCTCTTTTGGAAGGGTGATATTTCCCTTCCTCTCCCTGTACCAAAATATCTTTCTCCTCCTCTCTCTATCATAGATATGCATGCATACCTATACATATATGTGCATGTGCATGTGTGCGTGTGTAACCAGGGCTCTCAGGGAAGCTGCCAGGCTCCTAAGGACGGAGAACTTGTGTTACATTCCTTGCTCACCCTTAGCTGCTCCCCTGTAATGGACAGTAAATGTTTTCAGAGTCCACACTTTCACCTCCCAGCTAATTCCTCCAGGTCAGGCATTAAAACACTTCGAGCCTATAATTTTTGAAAGATTCTTAATTTGTGTTATACCTCTTGAAAAGCGACCAACTTTTCTCACGTATAAGGACCAAAGACCAGCCCAATATCCTAAAGCCCAGATAAACTGCACAAAAAAAAATGAGGATGGGAATAAATACGCTAAAAATAGAGGTGGGTGGAGTGTTAATAGCTAGTTACCTTTGTTCAGATGAAATCAGCAAATGCAGGTGTGCCTTAATTTTGAAATGTTATACCCAGATGACTGATTATATTGGTCTTGGAAACTCTTAGGTGAGTGAGTTTTTGTAAAATGAAGCTAACAACTGCTGTTCAAGAAAAGAGTCAAAGATTAACTCACAGATAAGTTGTGTGAGGTGTATCATAGTATCATGTATCATGTATCTGGTGAACGGACACAGAAAAGAGAGATTGTATATTGAATGTCAATAAAAAGATTTTCTTAGCATAACCTTGCTGTCCACACCTTCCTTGCATCTCCATACAAAATAAAAAAAAAAAAATCCCAGACTGCAGGCATCATGACCTTGAACACAGTGTTAAGTCTTTTTGACCGATGAACTTTCTTGCTGCTTTGGAAATAGAGGTTTAGGAAAGTGTTGACAGATATGCTTCTGGAGCAGATAATTTGTGTTTAAAAAAATCTACCTTTTCTTCTCTGCTTTTATGTTGTCTTATCACCCACTGATGAAGCCAGCTGTGGTATGCTTTTGTGTAGCTGTGCATCTTTCTGTAAACATGCACTTATCAGAAACCAAGGAGCTTTATTTGATAAAGACTGAGCTTTCTGATCTTTGTGCACAATTTTTTTCTGAACAGGTACTTTTTCTACCTCAGAAAATACCACTCCTGTATTTTTGTTGTTTTTTCTCCCTCTGTAGTCCCTTGCAGAAGGGAGGTTCCCACAGTACCTATCAGTGCAGCTCCAGGCTCTGCAGCAGTAAAATGTTCCACAGAAAAATAATCAAAAAATCCCGGACATCTGCACTGCCTCTTCTGCTCTCTCCAGCCAAGATCTTGCATTGTGAACATGCTTATCCACAAAACGTGAGCTTAGATTTCTAGGTTGACAGTATTAATGAACATTAGCCAAAATCTGATCCTTGAAACTGAAAAACTTCTCAAAAATTTTTTCCGTACTTTGGTTATGACCATGTAAAGCTGAACCCATCCCCATGGCTTTGGTCCTCTGTTGGATCCAGAAGTGGTGGAGAGGGTGAGGCTTGCAAAAGGATGGACCTTGGGGAGTAGGTCGTGTTGTTTTTCTGTGTGGGGCTGTATGCAGCTGCAGCTTAAGAAAAACAGACCAGAAAAGCCCCAGTCGCTTGCACAAGACTTCCACTTAAGGTGAAGGAATCCTCATGAGACCATCTGGGTTTTCTATTGTTGGATACATTTTTTTTAACCATGAGTTCCTGACTCACCCATTTTGATGAGACTTAAAAATCTGACTGATGCTGTTTACTAGAGACAAACAGCTTGATAATTCAAATCTAGCCAAAGCTAGGAACTGAAAACTGGTTTTCTGGAGTCTTTTTTGATACAACCTATGTGAAATTAGTTTGTGATCTTCATCCAGCCCTTAAACTCTGGCATAACTGAATTCAGTTTAATTTGGAAAACATTTCGTACAGGAATAAATCTTTACTGGAGGAAAGAGCAGGGCAGGGTAATTCATATCATCCAGAGAAAAAGACAAAGACTTCAAGAGCCCGCCTTGGTTAGCCCAGCAAAGTGAAAGCTGAAAAGGGAAGGCTGCTTCCTATGCTGGAAACACCAGCAAGGGAAGACCATATGAAAAGGAAGTAGGTCAACACCTGCTGCTGGTCATAAATTTGGGAAGGAAATAAGAAAGAAGTTGATGACAGCTACAGCAGTGGAGCAGCCTTATAGGAATGAAAAATCCTAAGTAGTTTTAAGATAGTGTTAGGTCTATTTCTGAAGGAGCGCCTGTGCTGTGTCTGTTTCTAGCACATATGATTAGTTGGAAGTCACTCTCATCCTTAATTTGGAGGTAGTCATGGATGAGCACTTCTCATCGTGTGTAAAGTAGATAAATCCCAGATCCCAGTGTTTTGCCTAGAGGAAATGGATCTCCTCACAGCCAATACTTTCTTCCACTCTGATCACAGAGACTGAATACTGGTGCAGTATGAGGAGAATGGACCACAGAAAGTGGCCAGCCTCACATGATCTTCCAGATTAGCATCTCCCAGTGCCACTGTCTTAAACAGCATGCTGGCCAAGAGGGCCCGTTCCTCTGATCCTCATCAGCATTTCTTAATTTTTTTGGTGTTCTTAATTGCTTTCCCATTCATAAAAGTGAATCCTCAAAATTGGTTTTGCAATCATGTGCGTGGAGCAGATCAGAAAGTCTGGATTGGGTGCATCATACCCCACAGCTTTTCCAGACTACTTGCCACACTTCAGCAGGAGATCCCAGACAAAGGTCTGGGTTCATCATCAGGATGAGGGTGAGGAGTCCCAAAAATGTACTGGCAAACAAGCAATGAAGATAGAGGGGCCATGAACTAAATCATGGGTAGACATAGTAATATGCAAGAGACAAGACATTTCTGAGGATAATGAGACAGCCACACATGCAAACAAACACAAGCTTGTTTTCAAAAGGGTTATTCAAGGAACAAAGAATAGTCTAGGGAAGTCCGGAGGTCCTCCCAGCTCTATTTTTTATGACTCAGTGATTTTTGTGACTGTGGTTTGAAAGGGTAGCTGATGTCAGACAAGTCAGACTGCAGGGGAGCAGAGGATTTGGATACCATTCATACTATTCCCAAGAATAGAAGGCAAAACACAATCACACTCAGACTCTGGGATTTGTGTCTGCCGAGGTGTCTGTGCAGATGAGGGCAAACAGATTGAACTTGGTGTGACTGGAACAAAGAGACGCAGCACAAGGGGTGGAAAGGGAAAGAAATGTCAAGGGTAGAAGTGCTGGTAGAAGGCTGTTAGAAATCACTGTTTACTCTGGGCGAAGCTGTGAGGTGACTAGTTATGACAAACTACAATATACAGATTGGAGCACTCTTCATCTAGCGAGCACAGTAACTCATCCAGCTATTCCCATGTTCCATAAACACTGAGCCGGTGAATGTGATAGACAGGAGCAACAGGGAGATGCTGCAGTCAGTGCTGTGTCTCAATTCAGGCAGGAACATGTCTGCAAGGGGTGCAATCCAGTCACGAACCCAGAAGCATGTTTGCACCCGCACTCATTTATTCATCGTCAACAGCATGTTGCAAACAATCATAAGAATGCCAGTTACTTGCCAAAGCACAGAGATTTCTCATGTCTGTCACTTGAGCTGGGCACAGCAATAATAGTCCCAGATTCCAGCTGTGTGCTACATACAGCTCAATATTTATGAGTTTCACATCGTGGGGGTACTTGTTGCGGTCCCATTCATCTGGGTACGGCTAATACAGCAGCGGCATGCCAAGCCCCGGGACGGCTCACACTGGCGTGGTATCAGATTGACTGGTGGCAAACAGAGCCTGGCTGCCTCCATCACAACATGACACCTAAAGACAAGTGTGGGCACTGAGAAGGATTAATTGGCAACCACACTAAAGACACTCAAGAAGCTGTGATACAGTCACAGTGTATGTTGTCATCTCTATGCGTTCATACAGTTAATAGAAAAGCCTACGATCAGCTACTCCTGCTGTGCTTTTTGTTATTCGCTTGTAGCACAGCAACACTTTGCCACCCACAAAAAAGCCCAGGTTTTCGATGTGCTAGGAGATGTACAAACACAGAGTGAAAAAAGTGGCTCCTGTCCACAAATACTTCTCATCTAACTGCTTGGTGAAATGTCACCATCCATATATAGCCATTTGCTGAGCAATCCGTCTGTCATCTCCACAGTCTGCTAGGCAACGTGACCATCAGCTTTGCAATGCCCAAGTGCTTGCATTGTTAAAGAGAATATTCAGCCAACCTCTCTCACATAAGCACTGCTCTCTGCCAACTCTGTGTGGCTCTAGATTACCAAGTTTGTTGTATACTGTTTTCATATGACATTGTGTATTAACATCGATACTTGGCTGAAGCCGCAGCTGCAAATATTTTGCAGATCAAATCCTACAAGTGGTTTTTCTGTTTTCAGCTGCTAAAGACTGACTAACAAATTCATGTTATTTGTACCTCTGAGAAGCGGTGGAAATCACAGTGTATGGTGGAAGAGTTGAGCAGTATGGTGTCAAAATTGCATCCATGCTACAAGCCTCCCAACCTGCCCATTCCGCAACTCTCAGTCCAACTTCTCATTTCCTTCCCCAAAACTTCTACTTGATTCTTTGTTCTTCCTCGTCACAGAATCATAGAATAGTTTGTGTTGGAAAGGGACCTTAAAGATCATCTGGTTCCAAACTCCCTGCCATGGGCAGGGACACTTTTCCCTAGATCAGGTTGCTCAAAGCTTCATCCAACCCGCCTTCAACACTTCCAGGGATGGGGCAGCATCACTTCTCCAGGCAACATGTTCCAGTGCCTCGCCATCCTCAGAGTGAAGAATTTCTTCCTTAGATCTAATAAAAATCTCCCCTCTTTCAGTTTAAAGCCATTGCCCCTTGTCCTATCACTACACGCCCTTGTAAACAGTCCCTCTCCAGCTTTCCTGTAGGCCCCCTTTAGGTACAGGAAGGCTGCTAGAAGGTCTCCCCAGAGCCTTCTCCAGGCTGAACAGCCTCAACTCTCTGGGTCTCTCTTCACAGATGTTCCTTCCCTCTGATCATTTTTGTGGCCTTCCTCTGGACCTGCTCCAACAAGTCCATGTCTTTCCTGTGCTGAGGGCCCCAGAGCTGAAGGCAGTATTCCAGGTGGGGTCTCACAAGAGCAGAGCAGAGGGACAAAATCACCTCCCTCGACCTGCTGGCTGCTCTTCTTTGGATGCAGGCCAGGATACGGTTGGCTTTTTGGGCTGCAAGCTCACATTGCTGGCTCATGTTGAGCTTCTTGTCAACCAACAACCTCAAGTCCTTCCCCTCCGGGCTGCTCTCAATCCATTCTTATGCCTGTCATCCAGAGATTCCCATCTTTCCTCCCTTTTCTCTTTGGCACCTCTCTCCTTGTAGACCAGCAGAGTTTAGGGACTTCTGCAGGAAGTGCCAAAGGCAAATCCCAAGGCAGAACACAGGAGCACAGATGGTGTTTCAAGATCTTAGGTAAGGACCAAGCCCCAACAGGAGGGGCCAGGAGCCACGGCTGCGTCCCTGCCTGCAGGGGTAAACAGGGAGCCTGAGAAAAGGCACTCCTGGCCTGCTGTTAGAAGTCATGAGGCAGTAAGTACTTAGCAGCAGAAGGGGGAAGAGGAAGAAGAAGGGCAGAAAGGATCATGGCATGGCATCAAAGGCTTCATTAGGGTAGAGGATCTCGGCTGCAGAGCCTAGCTTACTTTGTAACAGCTCTCCCCAGCATGACTGGTTACAGACCTGGAGCTTCACTGGTGAGACAGCAAAAGCTCAACAAAAGAGGAAAGAGGCTGGGCAGGGAGGTGCCCTTCGGAGTAGGAAGGCAAGAACTGTAGGAATATCATGAGGGCAAGTTCTCACTGGAGGCACAGAGCACAAGCACTCTGGAAAAGAAAGGCTGGATGCAAAGCATATATGAATATGTATTGTGTGAGATCGAGAAAACAGAAGAGGAAGGCACATCCAGGCATTGCTGCAGGAAAATCCACCAAGGGTGGGATTCTTCCCCACCTATCTCCACCCATCGACAGGCCAGCACAGCTTTGACAATGCCCATATTTTTTTTCCTACTCTGGACAGGTTTCTAATTGTATCAGTCACACCATACCAAAACCAGTGTGGATAAATTAATTAGAATTGAACACGCTTAATAGTGGCAGAAGTCGTGGCAGAATAGTGGTGGCAGAAAATACACAGACTCAGTGAGGAGAAGCAACACTGAGGTTTGTAGGGAGGGCTCCAACCCTCCGTCCATTCAGTTTAGGACTAGCTCTTGCCACCCTTATTCATGCTGAATCGTGTTTTACTGCAAGAGTGGTCCCGTTGCAGGCAGCAGTCCTAAGGTGCAACACCTATCTCAAACACTGCAAATAAGAGCCAACAAGGATTATATCCTTTGCTAATGCAGATGTAAAAAAACCCTCCTCTGAAGTGCATGGTGCTATACCCTGTGGTTTTATATAATGAAGCCAGATTGCTGTGTAAAATACAAACTTGCCCTGGAGCTCTTTTAGCCGCTCATCCCTAGAACATGAATCTGGACATTTCCTGGACAGTGTAGCCCAGCGGCAGTAGCTGGGCCCCAGAAGCTGCATTTGATGAAGCGGTGAAACAGCTGAATCGAACATATTCAAATCTGTGTAATAAAAATGTTCCATCTCATCTTTTTCCCATGCTGAAAGCCATGCAATTATCTTTTCTAATAGTTCCCCATACTTTCAATAAAAATAACCGTTAAAAAAAATTAGCGAAACAGGAGAATTGCTTTGGAAAACACTTTAATTGATATTCAGAAGTCAATTTTCATAGTTTATTACCAAAACCGGTATAAAGGAATTATCTCCTGTGGTCAGTCAAGGGGATTGGCAGGTTTTCATATTATTTTTTCTTTTTCAAAAGATAGAGCTTTAAGCTTGAATTCAGTGTGGCACTCCAGATAATTGTTGGATTGGGTAGCCATTCCAGCCAATAAACATGCAGAAATTGTAATTGATATTTTATAATTAAAGTCCGAACAGAGAAGGAATATTAATAATTAGTGGGGAAAGCACATAATAAGATAAGAAGTTACAATATAGCCAAGAGATTTCCTTTAGGCAAACGAAACAAATTACCCTTGAGCTTTCTTAAAGTAAAATCAGTTTCTCACTTTTTGGGAGTGGTTTTTGTTTTTTTCATTTGAAGTACACTTCAGATTCCAGTAACCACTAAAGGGATGATGTATTTGTCTGAGTAAGAGTTAATATTCTCATTCGTATTGTTTTATTCCCAAATGTCCCAAGTAGGAGCTGCTGATCTTCACTGCTAAGTGTTGCACAAATACAAAGCAGGAGAGAGCATCTGTCACTCTGGGCTTCCTAGACAACCTCGTATGTCAAAACACAGAGCAGGCTGCAAATGCTAATAAGAATTTTTCAACTTCCACCTCTAAAGGGTCTACCTTTCCTCCTTTTCCCTCTTTAAAAAACCCTGGCAAACATTCAGACGGAGCTGGTGACCAGGGAGGATCAGTGCAGTGTGGGCTGTAACGCCTGGCCAGGCACGGAGGAGGAGTACAACAACCTCAAGCCAGTGGATCCCTGGGCAGATATATTCTGGACTTGGACATTTTGGCATTCCCCAAGCTCATCTCACATGTCTGGGGTTCTCCTTGGAAACCTGTTTCTCTGAAGATCATAATGGTCCATGAGAAAACACATTAGAAAGTCAAACTCTTTTCACCACCAAGTCTCATGTTCCTTCTGCTGTGGGAATGAGTTTCAGGGAGCAGATACTCCTCACTTCCATTGCCCCTCTGCCTGAGCCTTTTGTACCACATGATGGGTCCATGGAGAGATACAAAAAGTCTTATACTGGCAGCTATGTAGTGCCTTGGGAAAATGTCATTTACACAGACGTTCCTCAGGGTTCCTCAGACGCTTGCTGGTGCCATTTGTTTACATTTACTTCCTGAAATGCAGTGTGACAAAAGGAAAACATGGCTTAACAGCCCTCTCAAGAACGATTCTCAGAAATGGCCTCCCTTCATTCTTTTATTCTTTCTTTTTAAATTAATTTAAGCCATGCAGACTGGTAACAAAGAAATTAAAAATTGAGAAGAATGCAGTGTAAGAAAAATATTTTATTAAAGCATAAAAAATATTGCTTCTTAGTTTTGATTTTTTTGAAGGCTGTTTTCTCATCTCTCTCTTTTTCCTCCTACCCTGCAACTATCCTTAAGAAGCCCTTCCATACAGGTTTCTTTCCATCACTGGAGGTTCAAGGCCCAAATAGATTTTGTTCTGTTGATTGGGGAAATTCTGTGCTTCCCTGACACCCGAGACCCTGGCCTCACCACCAATCCAATGCAAATCCAATCCACTTCACCATTTACTTCCCTTAATTTATCAAAGTTTGCCATTTTGAAATAATAATAGTAATGTATTTAGAAAGGTACTTTGGAGGTTTTTTTTAACCTATCAGCTTACAGAGAATGATTATACCTAATCAAATTTTGTGCAACATTACAGGCTAATGTAACAAGAATATTGGTATTATCTGGGAACAACGTAGTATAATGAGTCACACGCAGTCTAAGGCCAAACTAAAAAAAACCGCAGTCATCCTATTACACTATACTATAGCACCAAAGTATCTTACAGTATTTCTCTCTAATAATACTGCAATCTCTGTTCATTTCTAACTGTAGGAATTCTCCAGAGACCTGTAGCACCATTCTGCTAAAAACTATTCAGCTGTCCTTCTCTGAACCGAGTTTGACTTAAACAGATTCTTTTTTTCCCCATATTTTCTCTTCTTATTTCTTTCAGTCATGTTTCTTGCATTATTACGGTACTCCTCCGTGACATTTTTCTTCATTTCTGCTGTTCTTCAGCAGTGCATACTTTTCAATATCAGTGTTACAGCTTGGATGACAAGTGGGACATATTACTGTTCTCTTAACACTACCTAGTTTCATATCCTACACTCTCAAACCTTTCTGTTAGTTCCTGAAGTGGTTCCTAGGTGTCCTGCCCACCAACGCTGTCCTTTAGATTAATTTAGGCTACAGATTTCTTATTTCTTTTGACAAAAATTTTCCAGTCACATATACCCACTTCTCCTAGGTGCTGCATTCCTCAGGTTCTCTCTCCTCCACTCGTCCTTCTGATCTCTGCCCGCAGGTCACACTGATCTCCAATTAGTTTTCAATTTAGCTAGGCATGTGAGTAGTCAGAGTTTTCCCGTTCGACTTCCACACAGGCATGTAGCGACAACAAAGGTGGGATTTCACAATCATGTTCACAAGCAGGCACCTGCATATGGTCTGTTGTTGCAAGCTCCTGTTATAGCCAGTGGTAATTATTTCAAAACAACCAGCAGAGCCTAGGGAATGATTCAGGGGTCATTCTAAATTAGCCATCTAAGGATTTATTCAATTGACTCTGCATAGACATCTAGCATCATTTTACATGCTCTGTGGTACCTCACATAGTGTTCAAGAACAGTGCGCGTCCTCCATGGATCCTGTGCTATGTCAACTCCAATGTCTTGTGTGCCACTGGGCTGGATGCCTACCTTTAATCAGCCGAATTGGGTCCTTAGTGACTGGTCAGCTGAGTCACCCCTTGGCGTTGCTGTTTGTAAGGACCAGGGCTCAGCTGCCCACACTTTCACATCCTGTGCTGTTGTAGGTGTTCCAGTTTAATCCACCTTTGCAAGGAAGTCTGTAGGCTATGACCTGTGCGTGGAGGTCTGGGATGCCCTTCAGTCAGTTGGATGTCTATGTTCTGATCTCTGAACTTCTACCATAGCTCTCTGCTGACTCCAGTGGGATCTAGGACACCTAAGGGCATGTAGTCACTGAGTTGTGTTTCCAACTCAAACTGAGTCTTGCCCAGAGGTAAGCAGTTGAGTAGGAAACCTCATCTCTTTCACCATAGCCACCTCACCGAGGGGACTGTGCAACATGTAGCAAGGAGATCCAAGATCAGCAAGGTGGGAGAGAGATGTTGAAGGGAAGCGAAGCGAAGTGTTTTCCGTAAGTGTTTATTTATTTATTTGGTTTTTTTTCCTCAGTACAGGAATTGGTGATTGGAGTTTTATGTTAATTGGTGACAAATTAGATTGATTGAAATTCCCTGACTTGAAACCATTACTTTTTGCCCACAGCAGGTGGATGACTCAAAAACTCCAGAGTTTAGATGAACTGAAGTAATTTCGATGGCCCAGATGTTTGTCTCATTTTTCACCTCCTTCTTTCTTATCAATATTGATTTATTCTTTAAGTAATACCAAAAAAAGCTCTTGTCCAAACTCATATCATTAAAAATA
The DNA here is from genome assembly GCF_009769465.1 of Tauraco erythrolophus. Taxonomy (NCBI): domain Eukaryota; kingdom Metazoa; phylum Chordata; class Aves; order Musophagiformes; family Musophagidae; genus Tauraco; species Tauraco erythrolophus. The sequence continues at coordinate 86,291,375 of NC_141466.1, read as the reverse complement.
TGGAAAAATCGCAACAGCATAAAAATGACTGTTTCTAAAGGAAGTCAGCCACCTATAGCAGAGCCAAAGGGGCACCTCATGCACAGATGGGGTCACAAAAGGGAAACAGCCCACTTTTAAAAAAGGACCACAGTTACCTTTTGGTGAACACCAGGCACCAGTCAGCAACCAGTAAACCAGTTAGAGAAAGCAGGAGTTTCATGTGGTCCATCTGTATTTTAAGAGTGGATGTGCACATCCCAGTGACTCCCCGTGTCTGTCAGGCAGGGAGAAATCATAACAGGTGTTGTAAGGTCAGGTGGAAGGTGGCTGGGTGATCTACAACTCTGCGATCATGCTGGTTAGCACTGTGACACCGCTCACTGGAGGGGTCAGTCCTGCAGCCCCCCATGTCAGCTGAAGCATCTGCCTCACCCGCATCACTTTGGTCCCCTGGGCCAATCATCCCAGGCCCTTTGGAAGCCACAGTCAGTCACCTCCATCAGCTGTGAAAATCATGTAAACCACACAAAGCTCATCGACCGATGAAAGGAATATCCAAAGGTGTCATGTTAGTACACGTCCAATATTGGTAAGGGCGAAAATACAATTATGTGTATTGATTGAGACTTTGACATTTAGGAAGCTTAACCAAAAAATGAATATGCCAAGCAAGGGTCAAAACCTGTTTTGTAAACACTTGCATCAGTAGATCAGAAATTATATGAAGAGAAATTGGGTTTTTAGTGAGACAGTGAGGTCTACACCTTTGAAATGTAACCAGGCGCCTGATTCCCACTGAATGTCACTGAGGTCACCATAACATATAGCTGACTGTAGGATAAATTCCTCAGAGTCCAATTTTAATCTGATTTAAATTGATTTTTGAGAGACCAGGTACCTAAATCCCTATTTTAAAAATAGGTTTAAAGCTTTAATCCTACTCTCAATTACAGCATTTTAAACTAACTTCAGAGCAGCTATTTTGGATTTACATTAGCATAAGTGAGATTAGAATCAGAGCCAGAGGCAGTTCACACTCTGTGCAGGTCTTAACAGCAGAAAGGCAAGGGCTGATGCACATTGTAGCACGCAGTAGAATGAAATAACTTGGATTTTTTGTGGATTTTAATCCTACATATCTTAAATTGTAAGATATTTTGAATGTATGTTCCTTTGCACTTGTTCAATTAACTAAATAAAAACATTAGTTACCATCCAGAGCATATTATTTGATTTTCAATTCTGCTTTTGTTAATAAAAAAAAAAAACAACCCACCAACCTTTAATTGCTTAATAGCTTGATCTAAGCTATGTTTCTTTATGTCACCAACAGAAATTACTGCCTGGCACTTTAAAAGGAGAGGAAATGCATTGAGAGAAGAAAAGAAAGGTGAACATAACAGTTTGTGTAGAAGTCATAGGACAAAGAAAGTGTAGGGTTATGAAGAAAGTCATGGTATATTGAGGGCTCTCATGGGAATTAATCAAGTAACAGAAAGTCTATAACATGCCATTGACTCTATCTTCCCAGTGCATGGTGGGATCAATTATTTCTTTGTGCTTTCTGCTAGATGTTTCTCTCATCTGTTCTTCTAAACGTCTTCCATGTCGAGTATTTTGGCGGTGCTTTCTTTTTTACAGTATATTTCTGTTTGCCTATGTCATTTGTCAGATCATTCCTTGGAAATTTTCTAACTTCACAATAGGGTTTACTTAAATATTTAGTTGGCAGTATGCTAGATAACTTTTATGCTGGCTGAACCACTTTTCTCCAGAGAACTATAAAATTAAAATAAACCTCATCCCTTATTTTCCATTTCAATTCATCTGAATTAAGCCATTTAATTTGGAGTTGGAAAACTGAAGAGATTACCAAGGTTGTCTTTCCTAGATTATCCACCATTAAAATCGTTCTTTAAGTTGATGAAGTTATTTCCCAAGTGAGGTTCTCCCTTATAGAATAAAGGATTGGAGTCTCATATATTTTAGCCATCTGATATGGCTCTAAACGCTCCATACTCAACTGAAAGTGACGGAAACCTCCTGAACTGATCCAGCCTCTCTGAAATGTGAGGCAGCAGCATGAATGCCATCCATGCACCATACCCAAAACCCGGCTTTCCAGCATAGTTTAGACAGAGTGGTGCCATCAAACGTGTGTACTTGATGACATTAGAAACACCTCAGGCACCCTGCAAGGTCCTCCAGTACTGCCACAGAGAGTGCAGGTCTCACAGGGACTTTTCTGTGTCACGTTTGTCTGGTCAAGGAGGGTGTCTCAGGTACTCCAGGATGTTTCAAAGGGCTCTAGAAATCTGTGTTTCAGCACTGGAATCACTCTCTAAATGTTTAGATGCCTAAGCATTGCTCAGACCCCGGGATCCCCGTCAAAACAAGTCTCCAATTAGTCCCTGATAGCTTAAGTGTCACAGAGCATGGTGGGGAAAGCTAGACAGTGGTCTCCAAGGAAGTCAAGGGGACTGTCAGCAGATACCAGGCAAAGTCTACTGTTGGTAGCAACATGCAATGAGCCTTGCAGGGTATCTTTTTATCCATATACTATGTTGGCTACTTTAATTTTTTCCTAAAATGATGTCTGCCCCTTTCATTTGATACTGGTCACAAGTATTAAATGTCAATTGTCTTTGATTAAAATAGCCCAGCACCCTCCTGTGTTGATTGGCAGCATTTCTCTCCCAAGTCTTTGTGTGGTGCACAGGAAAGGGTACAGAGCTGAGGCTCTCTACATGTGAATGCGATCGTGGTGTTTGTGAAGCATCGGCCTCTAAACTCAGCAGAAGTATTGAGTCCGTCTGTGCTCCCTGACTCACTGGTTTCAGTGGGTCAGGCACTAATTTTACATCTCCTCTTAGTCTTCATGCCCATTACGAAGAAGGGTGACTTGATTGCTGTGTGTCTATTTAATACGTTTGCTACATTTAATACATGGATCCTTGCTTTGCTTTTATTAAAACATGTACTTGTGGAAGCCACACGTGTTCTGGGAAGGATCAAGTCCTAAATTACTGTTTCCTTGAGGTAGAAAAACAATCTGAAAAGACTTTAAATGAACTAAGAAAAAAAAACTAACAAAAAAGTATTGATTGTATCAGTCTCAGCCACTTGACTTTCCGACAACTTTCTTTGGGTTTTATGCTTGTAGAAATCTGTTGAGCTTGACAGAACTATTCCAATGTGAAATGAGAGCAATGCAGTGATGAATTAGGCCCCTGATTTGTCAGTTATTCTATCTAAATCCCACTGTCTGGGATTTCCTTTCTCCTCTATGTCTTACTAAACGGAAAATTTGCAATCACAGTGATGTTCAAGGAGTAGTCTTTCCTTTCCCCGTTAATTGGTTAAGCTAATATATTGGCAGTTGTCCCAGAGTCTCTGATAAAATAGAGTGTATATAACATATATCATAAAGTTTGTCTGGTATAAATAAAAAGGTCATGACTATTTTCCTTGTTGCTCTTTCCATATGTTTTGTATTTTCTTTCTCAATATTGTGCTCTTTCTTGTTTCCTGTAGTGATATTTTTGCTAGTAGTAGTATAGGGGTAATTTAGGAAGCTATTGAAAGAATTTGGAAAAGGAAAGTGTTGTCCCAAAAAACCTATAGAAACAGACAAAGGGTCATTCTTTCACACCTTTCGTATTATATAAAATTGCATGCATCACATTTTTACAATTGAAGAAAACAATTTGAGAAATGGTTCTATGATGGATAACAGAGCTTCTCATCTGTGCCTCTGACTAAGTGCACTTAGCAACCCTATTGTATGATCCCAAAGCAGCTGGAAGTCTTCCAAAGTTCTTGGACAAGGAAACGGCTTCATTCTACTATCATTCTGTAAAGCAATTATACCCCAACAAGCACACTTGCTAACAGCAAAATCTAAAATAATGGATAAATTAAGCATCAATGAAATATAACAGATATTTTGATTTGGAAATCCAGGAATATTTATGGTCCAGGAAGAAGAAAATACCTTAATTTCAGAGTGACAAAAGGAACTGTTTCAGATTGAATTGTCCTTTCTTTTCAGTGACTTTCAGCTTCTTCTTTACTGTACTGCCTAAGGTAATGAACACGTCAAAGAAACAGAAGATAATTCCTATGCTTTCAGGAACTTAGTTTGTCCATTAATTGAGATGCATTTCTTAAAGCTCATAGGGTTACTTCTAGGAGAAACATCTCAGCTAACTAGTTCTGCACAGCAGTTAGTCAGCTACACCTGAAACTCAGTGGTTCAGGAAGATAGCCCCTGTCCAGCCTACCAGCTGTTTGGAATCCCCTTCTGGGACACACAGCACTCCCCAAGATGGTTGGAGAGCTGATACCTGCTACAAATTTCATGTCAGGTGACCATCGCCTTTCAAACTCTTTCTTACCTGCATAGAGCGTAAAGGAAATTACCTCCTCTGCACAAGTGGAAAACTTTCTGGCTGGTTCCTGCTGGATACAGAAATGTTTCTTCCATTTACTGATAAAAAAGATGTGTGTTGTGCACATTCCATGCGTGCAATAAGCCTTTTCAAGCGTGTACAGTTCACACAGCATCTCTTCAGGCATCAGTGTCTCTTTCATGCTGCTGAATAATAAAGGTTACAGTCATCTGTGAGAAGAGCAGAACAACATGAACCTGAATAAGCTACTGCCTTACTACTCCAAAACCCACAATCAGGGTACTTGATACTCACTTAGGAAAGAAGCAACCTTACAACCCCAGCTTGTGTAACTGACACTGTCTGTCCTTTTTAGTCTCTTTCTCCTGCTTGCACCAACAAGTTTTCACTTTCTGGTTCCTGAACACCTCGTGAGAATAGTTTCCATTCCTGGCTGGTACTGAGCTGTCTTCCTCCTCGCTCTGTTGTGCTTCGGGCAGAGCTTTCCCAGGAGCAAGTCTGGAAGACAAAAGTCTACCATGCCAGTGAAAACTCAGCTTGAGATTGCCTCATCCTGTTCTCCAGATAGGAATTCAGAAACACAGGGCCTACTACACTGCCTTCTCCACCCTTTCTGTGTTGGTCTGGTGGTAAGGGGAAACAGGATCTTATTTCCTTCCTTCCTCCTCCAAATCCTACTTTCCTGCTGTAGTCCCCTCAGGCTGGCAGTGTCCTTGGCTGTCCCAGAGCTGGTGTGAGCAGCACTCGCAGTGGCGTGTCATCATCATCTGCATCTGGGGAGCAGAGTACAGGAGGGGGTGAAGCAGGGAGGTGGATCTTCAGACCATTCATAGCCACCTACCTACAACCCTACAACCAGTTGGACACCTCTCAGGCTGAAGATCCCCACCCAGCAGAGAAGTGGGCAACTTGGATCTTTATAAATCAAGGCTTTTAAAAGTCTGAGAAGAGTGAACAGTGTCAAGCCTGAAACTTAAACCTTGCACTGGCAGTTTTTCATAGAATCATAGAATCGTCTGATTGGAAGAAACCTTCAAGATCATCGAGTCCAACCACTCACCCTGCACTGTCAGGGTCCCTAAACCATGTTGCTCAACACCAAATCTACACAGTTTTTAAACACCTTCAGGGATGGGGACTCCACCACCTCCCTGGGCAGCCTGTTCCAATACTTCATAACCCTCTCTGTAAAGAAATTTTTCCTGATATCTAACCTGAATTTCCCCTGGCGTAACTTGAGACCATTCCCTCTCGTCCTGTCATTCATAACGTGGGAGAAGAGACCGACCCCCATCTCCCTACAACTTCCTTTCAGGTAATTGTAGAGAGCGATAAGGTCCCCTCTGAGCCTCCTCTTCTCCAGACTAAACAGTCCCAGCTCCCTCAGCCGCTCCTCATAGGACAAGTTCTCTAAACCCTTCACTAGTTTTGCTGCTCTTCTCTGAACCCACTCCAGCACCTCAATGTCCTTCTTGAAGTGAGGGGCCCAAAACTGGACACAGTACTCAAGGTGTGGCCTCACCAGTGCTGATTATAGGGGGACAATCACTTCCCTGCTCCTGCTGGCCACACTGTTTCTGATACATGCCAGGATTCCGTTGGCTTTCTTGGCTGCTTGGGCACACTGCTGGCTCATGTTCAATCGGCTGTCGACCAGTACCCCCAGGTCCTTCTCTGCTGTGCAGCTTTCCAGCCACACTTCCCCAAGCCTGTAACGTTGCAGGGGGTTGTTGTGGCCCAAGTGCAGGACCCAGCACTCGGTCTTGTTGAATTTCATACAGTTGGCCTCGGCCCATCGATCCAGTCTGTCCAGGTCCCTCTGTAGAGCCTCCTGACCCTCAGGCAGATCAACACTACCCCCCAATTTAGTGTCATCTGCAAACTTGCTGAGGGTGCACTCGATCCCCTCATCCAGATCATTGATAAAGATGTTAAAGAGAACAGGCCCCAACACTGAGCCCTGCAGAACACCACTGGTGACCGGCCACCAGCTAGATTTAACACCATTCACCACCACTCTCTAGACCTGGCCATCCAGCCAATTTTTGATCCATCGATTTTTGCTGCTCCCACCATGAAATCTTATGTTCCATGTGTAAAAGGTAAAACATATTTTGCATCAAATTTGGGTATAGTTTTGTACATCATATTTCACTGCTAAGTACTAGGCAAAAGGAAAACTGATTATTTCACACAGTGCTGACCTGATATGCCTTCTCTCTCTATGTACCAGTTATCTGAACCTGTCTTCTGTTATCTCACAAGATGTTGATGATTACATCTAATACGTTATCTTTTAAACCCAGCATGAAACTAATTACTGCCACCCGTATCTCTAGGCACCTTGGTTGCAGCTCTGATTATTCTTAGCTTTAGATCAAGGAACCCCACTGACCCCTTATTTGATAAATTTTTCATTTATAGATTTTTTTTCTGCACTGTCTGTACTTCAGGCACATCTTTTAGACAAGGAAATAAATTCAAGGACAATTGTTTGCCCTAAGCACTAGCCACGATTTCCTGCTTTCCCAAAATGTTTTGTAACCAAATCTGCACAGGAACTTTGTCCTTGGAGCAGCTATAAAAAGAGCAATGTCAGTGACCTCAACAAATTACCTGCGAATGAATCTGATGTCGGTGAGGAAAGGGCCTTTTCTGTCTCTTTTTTTTGGAGATTTACTTTTACTGCTGCAGATTAAGGTTTCAACCTTTCTGTTTTGAGTACTTTACCTTGTTATTTATTTGATGTCTGCGGACAAACCCCCCTGAGTGCAAAGTGTATCTCTCTTTGCATTGCAGTGACAGGCTGTCCACAAGGTCCTGTGACAGATGATGGTTCCACACTGTGGCAGCTCACTGGCAGTATGAGGGACTGAGGAAGCATCAGAGTCCATCAGCCTTCTTTTGCAGGAGCTGTTCTCCAAAGCTTCAGCAAAAGTGTGAAAAACTAAAATACTCTCCAAGTCAGAAGGTCTCTCTTTGTCCTTTTTTCTGTGACTATATTAGGGGGTGAACCTTAATGCTGTGGACCTCAACTTAAGGCAGGGAAAATGCAAGTTTGCATGAACTGAGACCAAAGGTAATACAAAGCAGAAATCTGAGATGGTTTGCCTAGGCTAGGTTACAATGCACCGAGAGGAATGGTATTTCCTCACTTATGAGGTCCAATGTATTTCATGTTAGGCCCTTTGAAGTCTTGTCTAATTAAATCTGAGTCTTTAACATTAAGATCTTGTGAAGAAGAGGAGAGGTACCAGAAGATGGTTCAAAAAGTAAACAGTGCACCTAGTTTTAAAGGGGTAGAGTCAGGAGGATCTCAGGGATTACAGAGATGGAAGTTCAGTTGCTAGAATATAGCAACAACATGCCAGCAAGATAATCTGTACACCACTGTAAGAAAAAAAAAAAAAATAGAAAAAAAGTGTAGGAATTGGTGTAGGGGAAATTGTATTAAACTGATCTAATTCCCCGCTGCAAGAGAGTTTGGGCCTTTGCAGATAGAGGTGTGGCACTGCTGTCTTACATCTCAGCTTAGAAAGACTTTTGCAGTGTATTACACAGATTCTCATCAGGCAATTGGGAAAATATGGTGTAGGAGGAGTGAAAAAAAGCATGGGAAAGCTTCCATTGGGCCAGAAATGGAAGGACACACCAAAGGAGGTAGGGTCTGTGTTGCAGGTGGTGCTATTTGGTGCTTTTGCTAATGTCTTGAACAACAGATAACAGCACCGTCATTCAGCAAGGCACTGGAGGGCAGATCTAGGTCTCAGAATGAGAAAGCACATTAAGAGTCGTCAACTGTGTAGAAGTGTGTTGCAGGATAGGATGCAGTAATGAATATAGAAACACATTAGGAGTAGGACAAGAAGTAATAAGTTTAAGGGTGATGGAGATCAGGTAACAGGAAAAGCTTTCCAGGAGTTGGAATAGTGAGACTAGAACGTGCCCAGGGAGGCCATGCAGTGTACATCTTGGAAAGTTTACCAACAAACTTTACGTGGGCTCCCTGCTCCTCCTTTTTTTCCTCTTCTTTCGTTTGACGTGAGCCAGTCTCAAAACTCGCCATTTAATTGCTTCAAGTTATCCATTTTGTGCTGCCTTTCACCTCCACAGTCTCTGAGGGTACCCCTGCCTCGCACATGCATTCAGGGTCCCAAATATTATGTATAGCAAGTGAAGTACAATGCCAGAGTGAATTAGAGTGACCTCTCTTCTGACATCTCAATGAAGACAGGGCCTCTGTGACTCCCTGGCTTCCTTTCTCCTAGTTGCAACAACCTCCATCGCTCTCGGCTGTGGGCAAGTAACACCCAGCGGGATACACCTACCCAGCACAAGGGCAAGTCTCCACCTGATAGAGCTCAGCAGTATCACCCCTCTGAGCATCGTGGGTCACCCAGGGACCCCCTTGCTGTCTCTCCTCCACCAAAGCCTGGGAGCACAGAGACCAGGGGACACGCCATGCCCTTCCTCACGCTAAGCGCAAGAGGGTGTTTGGCTTATCTGAAAGCATTTTCTTTTTGCAAATGTTTTCCTTTGGAGGTAGTGCTTTCCAGCTCCTTTGAGACAGTCACCAGTCCCACAGTGGAGGAGGTAACAACCAGCAGAAAAGACAAACAGAGCCACCTCACTGCACATTCTTCCAACCATACCCTGCTGTGACTTGTTTCTACGGGACCCCGGGAAGCTGCAGTACCACCCTGACAAGAGCTGACATCAATGTTACACCATAGGATACTGTTTGTATTTCTTCTGACAAAATCACAGACTCACAGAACCACAGAATCACAGAATGTTAGGGATTGGAAGGGACCTCAAAGGATTGTCTAGTCCAATCCTCCTGCCAGAGCAGGACCACCTAGATCAGATCACACAAGAATGCATCCAGGTGGGTTTTGAACATCTCCAGAGAAGGAGACTCCACAACCTCTCTGGGCAGCCTGTTTCAGTGTTCTGTTACCCTTACTGTGAAGAAGTTCTTCCTCATGTTTAAGCGGAACCCCTATGTTCCAGCTTATATCCATTTCCCCTTATCCTATCATTGGATGCCACTGACAAGAGCCTGGCTCCATCCTCATGACAGTCACCCACAGCCAGCTCCAGCAGGTTCATGCCTGTGGCCCTGATTTGGATCAGTGCACGTCTTCTGGGTCTTCCTGGGTTAAACTGGGCTGAGAGTCCAGCTGGTGCCCCAGGAGAAGCACCGTCCCACCTTTCTTCCTGGTACCTCTGCTGAGCCCTCCCTGGTGCCGAGGCTGGTGGCTGGAGCCCACTAGCCCTGGTGTCCCGCCAGGATGGCCCTCCCGAAAGCTGTTTCTGGAAGCTTAATGTGGCTCCTACTGACAGCTCTGCTCTCTTTCTCTGCAGCACAATGCCCTCCAAGCAGGGCAGAGGGAAACTCTCCTTCTCCCGAGTGAGCTTCCTGGAGGACAGCAGCAAGGACACGTTGGGGACAGAGAATAAGTCCTACCCCGTGGGCACAGGGCGAGGCGTGGGGCATGGCAGTAATTACTGAGGCTGTACAGCCACGCACCCAGCTGGCACCATCACCTAGGAGGTGTGCAGCTGATTCCCCTCTCCCTTCTCCTCCTGCACAGTGGTGTGCAAGGGCATGGGCCACGGCGCAGGGTGGCTGTCCGAGGACAAGGATTCCTCCCTGGATGCCCTGGACCTGGTGTGGGCCAAGTGCCGGGGGTACCCCTCCTACCCGGCGCTGGTGAGTACTGCTGGCTGCGTGCTCTCGCCAATATTTGGTATTCCTATTCACCTGAGTCTCAGTACAGGAAACTTGACACAGATTTACAAAGGAGTGTCAGAAATAGGTTTATTTCTTACTCTTTGGAGAATACAGAAGCCACCTAGCTAAAATGCACTTTACACTATGCTGCAAAAAAAAGCTAATGCAAAACTTGCCAAGGCATATTTAAATCTGCCTTTGTTTTTTATCTCCACTGTTTCCTAGGGATGAAATCATGCTTTTCATGTCCTGGATGGGGATGGTTCTGAGGTGTGTGAGCCCCCAAGCTGCTCAGGGGACAAACTGCTTCCTGAAGGTGCAGAGCACAAGGACCCTCTAGAGTAAGTGGCCAGACCACAAGTTCGATTCACTGATTTGCTATAGGTCAAAGAGAAGCTAATTGTGTGACACTGTGCGGGATGTATCATCATTACTGTTATTCATGTGTATTGTGCTGGTGTCTTAAGACCAGCCATGGATGGATCCGTGTTGTACAAGATTAGCTTTCAGTCCCTGACCCATGGAAGTTACAGTTCAATAACTAGAGAAAGGATTGAGAAAAGCATCTAACACACGCAAGCAGAAACATTCATGCATCATATCGATCTCAGTGTGCTTCATTTCATTTCTGTCTCTGTGTGTGCAGGTTAAATAAGCAGAGGTAAGATAAATGGAAAAGTGAATGCGGGATGGATGAGAGAGCAGATGAGACAAGAGCAAGAGGGACAAAATACAAATTTAAAAAAAAAAGAATTTCTCTTTGACTCAGAAACCTTATGTTTTTGCCAGATCTAGAATCCAATCCATATGTTTGCACTCACGGTCTGCAGTCACAGCCTCATCCACCTGGGGAGGGCTTGAGGAATTTGTTGCATGAGAGATGCAGGTTGTCCGTCAGCCATGCAGGTTTATAAGTTGTTCTGCCTGTTTATGTCTTTCATCCAGCCACAGGAACACAGCTCCCAGTTTGATTTCTGTTACTGGCAAGTATCCATCCGCCAGTCCCATCAGTTATGCTTAGCCTGCCTGACACACGCAGCAGATTCAGTCCTGAGGGCAGGCTGACAAGGGACTGGTGCACACTTGCATTTCCTACCAGTAACCGAAATGTATATACTGGCATTCTCTGCAGATGGAAAATGGGAGAGTAACCAAATGTCAGGAGAGGCTTGACGTCAATACTTCTAAAAGTCAATACTCCACAGGCAAGGTGGCAGCCCCATTTGGACCTTTTTATACTTCTACTCCTAATCCCGCCTCCAAAACAGCTCTCCTACCATAGTGTCTAGGAACTGTTGGGGTATTCACAAGTTATCTTGTGTGCCATCTGGGGATGTTCAGTGAGTTTCCTCCTTTCTACTTTTTGGAACAAAAGAACATGACAGCAATCCACACAGGAATTCAGCAGCTTTGAGTTTCATCAGATTTCAGCTTCCCTCTGCTTGGACCATTCAGTTTCTCATGACCCTTCCTTCCAGATTAGCTACCAGTGTTATCTACATGACAATTTTTTCATATAGAAGATTAATTTCTGACCCTTTGATTGCTTATGAAAAGGTGGTGCCTGGTCCTCCCATTGCAGCTTTAACCATTGCAATAAGCAACCATGTCTTGAAGTGCTGCAAGTGACCTGGAGAGGTCAACCCAGTTAGTGAAAGCATTGCTACTGAGACCTGAGAAATGCGACATCTGACTCTTGCAGTTGTATAAGGGTGGTACTAGGGAGCCCGAAAGCATGACTGATAGTACACCGACAAACAGAGAAATGATATCTGTCATCAGCTGAGGTCTGCACAAGATACTCAAAGTATTGTGTGGAGGAAACTGAGTGGGTGGCGCAATATCCAAATATAATATCCAGTAGTATGACACTAACTGAATGAAAGTATCACTAGTGATCGTAAAATTCATATGTGCTAAATGCATGGATATTCAGCCAATTAAAAAAAAGGTAAAGTAAGTGCACGATAGAGGATGGCAACCAAAGAGAACACATGATGCAATGCAGAGAAGATTAAAAATTATACATATAAAGGAAAGCCTCACTTTGAATGTAGGTTGCTGGATAGCCAGCCCCCACCATGTGCTGCCTGATCACTCGTGCAAAGCATACCTGTAGATTCTTCCCTTTGTGCCCTGGTACAGAAACCTGCCGATGAACCTGGTGTGCAGCTGAACTGTGCAGTTTGTGGAGGCCAAGTCTTGGGCTAAGGGTGGGAGCATCCTCTGTGGTAGCTACTGTGGCAAGGATGGAGCAGCCCCAGCACAGAGTGCAGCAGGAGGGGCACCCCACACTGCCTGCAGGCCCCCGACCCTCATGCTCTGGAAAAGGCTGCCCAGAGTCCGAAGGCTGTCAGACCTGCCAGCCGAATCCTTTTGAGAACCTCCAGCTTTTGTGTCTACCATCGTAACTTTGTGCACGGCCAGCTTTGTACATCCATCTGCTGTGTTCCCTGCTCTCTCAGGCAAACTCCAACGTTCTCTTATTAAACCAGCCATGAACTGATTTCCACACTGGATCAGGATAGCAGTGTAGCAGACCTGCATGCGGCTTCTAGTAAGGCTACAGCTACATGGCACCTTCTATCCATGTAGCAGGTTTTTTTGGCCATACTCAGTTTAATGCAGTTTCTTTTAAAGGACTGGGCTACCTTAAAGAAACATGTATAAAAATCATATAAAAACCAAGCACTTTTCATAGTAAGATTTGGCACCTGATAGCAGCTCTGAACAGCCGTTCCCCTCTGTGGCAGACTAGCAGGGCTGTATCCCTGGTTTCCACATAAAAATTTGCGCAACTAATTGTACTAATCAGTTTTCTGCAGGTCATGGCTCCTTCCACACCTTTTCACTTGTGGCTCTTACTGGTTATTGTTTTCTATTTTCCAAATTCATGTATGGATCCCATTGCCACACCACTTGCAAGCTGTTGTTTATTAAAGCAGTGAGACCCAGGTGTTCCTTCCCCTTCTGTGCCAGTGCAGGCAAGCAAACTGTGCAGAGATGGAGCCCATCTCATGCGTCATTGTATTCTTACCCATACGCTCTTTGGGTTTTGTGTGACCTCCTTGCACATGTTCAAGAAGCTTGCTGACTAGAAGAAAAATCCTCCCTTCTTGTGAGTGAGTTCTTCAGGGTAATTAAAGCTGGTCAGATGAACATTAAAAACATCCTGCAATTCTGCCTCTCTGTAATTAGTGGCTAGCGGACAATCACAGAGGAAGGAGCGAATGACTCCATGTCTTCTCAAATCACTGTGCCTCCAGAAAGGCCGGGCAAGTAAGGAATAACCAAACGAAAGCAAGATATTATCCACAGGAACAGCAGGCAGAAGCACCCATGGCTCTGTCATCTCCGCTCTTTGCAGATCATTGGGTTCAGTAGGTTTTCAAGGCTACAGCTCTTCTTTTCTTTCCCAGGTGGAAATCTTCTCTTTGCTAAGGGAAATATGCAGCAGCAGTGGTTCAGGATGAAATCTGTGGGATTTAATGTGCTTTGCCTTTCTCATGGGCTCCCTAAGGCCCAAAACAGTGACTGTCTTGAGAAAACCATCAGCATCTGCAGTGCTGCATCGAACATGCCAATTAAGCAGCACAGTGAGAAGAAAGAGGGAATACACTTGGGAAAAGGGCTGTTGAGAAGTATGCAAGATGAAATGGGTTACCTCTCTGCCAGCCTTTAGTGGTTCCAACTCAAATGTCACATTTTGTCCTTTCTGGACAGGGTGTACCACAGGGAAGGAAACCCATCTCTAACAGCTGATACGTATTTTCTATGGTTTGACAAGGTATTTTGCCTCATTTTTTATACAACAGCCCATCTAATGGAGTCGTTCTGTTGTCCTTTCCAACAGTTCTGAAGTACAGCATGTGTTGGTTATTTCAGTCGAATGAATCTGAGTTCATTTATAAGTTGCTTTGTTTTGTTGTTGTTTTTTTTTTATTTCTTTGTTCCTCCCTTCTCTGTCTAAAGCACACAAATTGTTTGTAGAGAGGGAAACATATAAACAGTGTGATTCAGTACAATAAAGAACAGCTTGTTAAAAATGTGCTTTTGGTGTATGTGGGACCGAAGCTTTTCCTCTTTCTATCATGCCTTGGTACAGAAAGCATCAGATGAAATTGCTCTGGGACTTCCATTATAAAACCTTCTTTTTTCTGCCTGTGAAAGCCTGAAAAATTCTTTTCAGTTGAAATGATGTGTGTTTTCCTTTAAGCCAAAGACAACTGTTTACAAAAGTTCAAATCAAACTCATACACCTATTTTTTAGTTTTATAAAAGTTATGAAACTTATCATAAACAGATCTTTTTGCAATGATTAGCCATGGCATAGAAAATCTCTTTATTCTCTTTTTCCTTTCTTCTTTTTATCCAGCTCAAAGGAAGGCAATGAGAGCTTTGCTGTCTTTCCACTGAAACAGAATCAAATTCCATCCTTTCAGCTGAAAAATTGTGTATGACTCGTTCTTATAAGCCAGGCCAACCTGCCAATGCAAACTGCCATTAAAGTCTACTTTAACTCATCGAGAGTTGAAGCGACTGAACATCTGTTTAGTACCCGCATAGTTGTACGCATTCACTGAACATCAACCTACATGTCTGGGGCTATACACTGACATAAATACATCTAATGAATGTTAATTATGAGGTAGTGTTTCATTCTGGAGGTCTATCACTACATAGGCTTCCTCAAAAAAGTACAACTGTCTCAGCATTGAGACTGATGTGTTTGGGCTTGCTTCTACAGCTCTGCTTGCCCAGGCAAACTGCAGAAGTAAAAACACTTTGAATTAAAAATTCAAAGCTAATGTGCTTTGAATAACAAATAAATAATGGCATGCAGGTAGGGAAGTGGTTCTGGTGAGCAGCTTAGGAATCACGCAGCCACTGGGAATGGCTGGCACGAAGGGGAGAAGCATAGCGCTGAAGCCGAGGGCAGATCTCGGGGCTGGGGAGGGAAGAATGGGGGCCTCGGAGCCTCCACCAGCCCTTGCACCTCCCATCTCCCTGTCCTCCAGGTGCTCCTGCTTTCCAGGCAGCAGGACGAAGAGCGGGATGTTTGCCTTAAGCCACAGGGACAGGGTGTGGGGAGTGAGGATGGATGGACAAAGGTGGATGGGGCGGCGGATGGAGCGACTGTGGGCTCAGAGGCTGTGCCATGGTCATGGCACTGCCTGTGGGCGTGGGTGCGGTCGTGCCTCCTCGCCGTCCCCTCTCCCTCTGTGGCTCTAGCCAAGAGGATGCTCCACAGGGGCTGCACCCGTCGCTCAGGCAGGGCTGGGTACACAAGCCCTGGGGAGCTCCGCTTCACTGAAGACAGACATTTCCTCTGGACCGCGATGGCAGGAGCCGCGGGGCTGGCAGCCGCAGCGGGAGCGAGCGGGGCTGTGCGGGCAGGGGCGAGCAGGAGTGGGCAGGCGGGAGCTCGCCAGGAGGGGGGCAAAGGCAGTCTGGCCCGGCCGATGCAGGGAGCGGAGGAAGGGATAGGTGCGTACGGAAAAGAAAGGGGAACGTGAACTAAAAATATTATGAACCACTGGTACAGAGAAAGTATTTCACGGCCTTCTGTTCTTTCTTTTTATAGCGAAAAGAAAAAGGGGACAAACTCTGGAAGTAACAGGCCATGTATTTCTGTTGAAGGAATCAATTTCCAGCAACAGCCTAATGAAACACGTGGATGTGCCGCTGCAGGAGCTCCCGAAGGTCAGGTTACCGCAGGATTCAGACAGGGGCTAGACTTTTGCACAGCAGTCAAGGAGGTTCATGGGGAACTTCTGGCCTGCTAAGGAGCAGGCATTTTGGAATTTCACAGAAAAGCTTGCTGTCATGACATCTTAATCTAAATTTGCAGACACAAGAGGCCACGGTGCTTTATAGAAACATTTTGGAAGAACATCTGATGTTTGGATGCTTATGTATATATAGCACTCTCCAGCTGAGGCTTTACTCTTCTCCAGCAGAACCATTAGGATGAAGAACAGCTTTCGCCGCTGCAGATATTCAAGGAAAGCAAACACAATCAGATTCATCAAGCTGTTCCCTTAGCACGGCATGAACTTTAGCTTTAGAGTTTCAGAGAAGAGACTTGATCAATCAGTCTCTTGAAGATAGAAACCCTTAGGTAATTAGGGAGATGGCATTATTCAGAAGCCTTTGCTATTAGTACCCTTTACTGAACAGTTGGGTTTGGGTAATTGTAGTCCCTGGGGGATAGGTTTCAGTGACTGACAGCCCCCAGCAATGCTTAGGCCTCATCCTCCCAGCTGCACAGAGAAGTGAAACTGCACACAGAAGCAGTTTTTGTTTGAATTTGCAGCAGCAGGCATTTGTGTGTGTGTATGTCTGTGTTTTTTTCAGGTTTATCAGCTCCAAATGTAAGAGATAGGTTGTATGCACAATATCTTCCTTACATCAGCACCAACACCACTCTTGGAGTCTATGAGCAATTAATGTAGTGTGTTTTTTTAACTCCTTTCTTACTCTTAAGGACAGAGGAACAGCACTGCTTATCAGCCTGATAAGCTGCTCTGAAAACTCACCAAGCCAAGCACAAAATCCACTAACCTACATGTATCATGAGTACACAATATGAGCAAAAGAACAATATTTTATTCACCTGTTTAAAAAAATATAAAAATATTTGCCAAAATCAATGGACGTATGAAATTATGCAGGACTCCTATATATGAGAAAATCTGGAACTATTTAGCAATAATGTCTTTCTCAGCACAGTATGTACAGCTGGAAATAAAGTACTGGTGGATGCTGCTGCTTTGCAATTTACTACAAAGAATTTTCATTTTGGGCAGAACCAGCTACACTTCTTGTTCTGAACAGCCCAAGGTATTTCACTATTTCTGGAATTTTCCACAACATTTTTCTGTGAAAGACCTGGAAGTTTCAACATATTTTCTGTTGAGTTATTTGGTGTTCTTTTTCTTTTTAATTCAATCTGAATTCTGAATTTCCTGGATTCCAAATATCATTCTGATAGAAGATATTACCCATCAGGTTACTGATGTGTATATCTAACCTGAACAGCAAATTAAGTGAGGGGATTGATTGAATTAGCAGCTGTTCATTAGACTTTCTTTTCTCATTTTAAACCAACATCTGTGTCTCCTTATTTAAGATTTTATAATATCATAAACAGAGAAGGGTAATTTCTTACAATGAAGAAGTTTTAGACGGATGGATTACAATTAATAGTGAGCTGTCTCTGGAGTAATTTTGAGGTTTTTTATTTTAGGCTAAACTATCTGATTAAACAGTCAACAAAGTGAGAACCGAGGACTCAGATTCATTTAAAAAGGCCAAAATTGCTGCACAAATGAAGTCTGTGGAGAGGAGGAAATTTTCTTGTGGAGGTGCCTCACAGACTTTCGTTATGTATGGGTATGTAGGGATGCATCAGGCAGAGTAGCTCTCATCAAACAAGCTTAAGCCATGGGAAAAATCTAGCCACATGAGTAAACTATGTTAGCTTTAGCGAAGAAACTGGCTGTGAGGACAGCATAGCACTGTGTGAATATATCCCAAAGATGCACGCTGTGACAGCACGGAGATAGGGAAGATGAGGCTTAACATTTTAAGGGAATGAGAAATTTGATCTGAAGATGAGTATTTAAAGTGAAATACACTTTTGGCAATTAGGGTGAAGGGTAGCGGCCACACACCCAGCCTTACATGCACAGGGCCCATATTCAGGTTTCTCTCTCTCTCTGTGATCTCAATGCTTCATGCAGGCAGCCTTCCCTTCGCTGTGCTGCGGAGCACAAACTCTTCCCACCCAAGACAGTTTTGTCAGATTAACAGTCATCAGTACTCCACAACCAAACACCTCAGGGCTCCCTATAGCACCTCCTGACCATATAACACAGGGATGACATATTACAGAAAGCTGCCGACAAGCCCAGGGACTTGCATATACTCAGAGCTCACCTTCCCACAATACCATTTGCTCTGCATCCATTTATCCCTTAATTAGTGTGATGCCACATGAAAGCCCATACTCTACCACATTTTCTCTCCCCATTGAAGATGTTCCCAGCGTATTTAAGTCCTCCTTACAAATGCAGCACAAAAATGCTTGTTTGCATTTGCTTCACTTGAATGATACAGTATGAACAAGGGATGCTGGCTTGAAACCAGGGAAACAAAGGAGCAGGAATGGATGCTTTAGCAAACAGTAGCCATTAGACTCACAAACGCATGGCAGTTATTTGAATCTGATGGTTTCTGACTTTCTGAGGCCATCAAACAGTAGCTTCATATTACAATGCGAGCCTAGCTACAGAAGTTTTGTATGCATATAAAGATTCTTCACGGTGTTATATATGGTGACGGATATTGCGGTGCTCAGAGGGCATGACTGTGGTCATTGAAACCACCAGAAAAGGCAATGGGCATCAGAAAAGAGGGAAAACAAGTTAGCAAGAAGTACTGCATGAGTAGAGGATAGATAGCATGCTTAGCCCCTCATGGGCAGTAGCAGCTGAAACAGAGCAGTGGGTAGCTGTGCAGGTGCTACTGTCTCCAGCTGTTTACAACATCTGTATCTTCTGCTGAGGAGCTTCGTAATATCTTCTCATGTCAAACTTTCAGTAAGCTTATGGGACTTCTTCACCTCTGCTTATCTGCTTTCTTCTCCTTTTTTCTTTTCCTCCTTTTTTTTTCTCTGAAAAAAAAAAACCTGCTTTTCAGTAAGAGAACATAAGGCACTTCTGAAGTTTACAGAAGTAGCACAAAGGGAACTGCAAGTACTTTAGCCAGGTTTTGCTATGCAGTTGTAGCAGAGGTCGTGCTGAGGTCAGGGTTTGCAGGGAAAACTGCTGCAGAAGGCTATCCCCACTCCCACGAAGTGGCTGAATGAGGCAAGAGTGACAACGCATGAAGTAAGGGGCAGGCAGAAGAAGAACCTGCATGGCAGGAGGGCTGACGCATGGCTATCACAGCCCATCATGATCCAAAGGAAGGAAGTCCCACAGGAGATGTGAGATTCCTAGGTCACTGTATGGCTTGGGTATTAACAAGAACAGGACCCACAGAAGTGGACACTGGCCACTGGAAACGAGACAATGGCAGCAATGCCATCCCAAAAAACCTGCACATACTTTCCCTGTGCTCTGTGTTTGAAGGACTCTGAAGCTGAAACACATTTGTCAGGCAGATCAAACAAAAACTAGCAGCAGCACTGGAGTTTCCCTCCCCTTTCCTTGCTATGACAACCAGGAGATGAAGGGATCTCTGCTTGGAAAGATGTGAAGCTCTTGTTTGCTGGGAACAGTACTTGGCATCTCCCGGCTTTTCTTCTAGAGAGTAACTCTTTGGTAAAGCTGGTGTTGACCTGTCCCAGAAACACTTCGTACTTCTGGGGTTTCATAGCCTCTGCTGCTCTTCAGAAGCCTTTCTGTTATTCCCCTTCAAGGGCAAGGAGTTTTCACAACTCTTTCCCCAGAGGCTGGGGACTTCCAGCACCTCTGTCCCAGCCCAGCAGAAGCACAAGGTTTCCAAGCATTTCCTTCCTGTTGAGTTGCCACCATTTGGTTACTCACATGTGTGAACAAGCAGCTAGAAAGGTGCTTCTGAAACAGAGAGACATGGAGTGTCAGTCTGAGCTTCAGTCAGCTCGGCTTTGCCCACCGAAGCTCATAGCCAAGTCCATAGCAGACACAGCAAAACACCAAAGGGTAGGAGAAAAGCTGTGCCCTTTTTGGCTTTGTGTCGCTAGCCTGAGGACATGTGAGAGCTTATGTCATCAAGGAAGGTGGTGCTGCTCAGCCAAAACAGGCCTTAAGTGTTAGTGGCCCACAGTCACCTTATGTGTAAAATAAACTTTCTACTGGCAAAACTTCCTAGCACGAGGGAGGCTGGAGAAGTGGCAGCAGTGAGGTAAGGGGCCTCGGAAGGAGGAGGAACAACAGTGCAGGAGAGAAAAAAAAAAAAACAAAAACGAAACGTGGGGAATGTCGTGGTTTTAGGCTGATCCAGCAACTAAAACTCACACAGTCTCTCCTTCTCCAATAAAGTAGAGAGGAGAGAAAAAAAAAAACAAAAGGACTGAGGGTTGAGGCAAGAACAGAGGGAGCACCCACCAACCATGATCCTGGGCAAAACAGGCAGCGCTTTTCTCAAAGCAAAACAGTTTATTAATGATTACTTAGAAGGACAAAGGGAAATAAAAACCGATTACTTGAGAGGACAGAAAGAAACAAAACCAGATCTTAAAACCGACACCTTCCCCCCCCCACCTTCCTTTTCCTCCCGGCTCTACCTCCTCCCCCCAGCAGCACAGGGGGCAGGGACTGGGGGAGTGCAGGTCAGTTCATTCCGTGCTGTTACTGCTGCTTCTTTCTTAAAGGAGAAGGAGTCCTTACACCCTTTTCCCCTGCTCCAATGGATCCCCTACCCACGAGGAAAAATCCACAAATTTCTCCAACGTGAGTCCAGCCCACTGGAAACAATCCTTCCCCACAGATTGCTCCGGTGTGGGCTATACCACAGTCTCGGGTACTTAGGGAGCTGTAGCCACTCGCTCCGGCGTGGGTCGTCACGAAGACTCCAGATGCCTCTCTGCCTTGCCGTGCCCCCAACACGACCATCCTCGGGCTCAGGCATCTTCTCCCCACGGGCTGCGAGTGGGTCGCTGCTCCACCGAGGCCGTCCTGGTTGCAGGGGGGCCGCCTGCTATCTCACCATCAGCTGCAGGGGAAACTCGGCTCCGGCACACCTCCTCCCGCTCCATCCTCACTGACCTGCTGTCGATGCAGCTGTTTCTCTCAGATCTCAGTCCTCTCCAGGTGAACTCAGCCCAGTGGGCACCCTGGGAGTGGGGTGCCCCCGAGTTCCCCAGCTGGCTCCGCCGCCGCCATTCTCCGTGGGCGGCGCCGGCCCGACGCAGGCAGCCGCCCGGCCGGGAGCCAGGGAGCGGGGGCAGTGCCCTCCTCCCTTCTCTGGTCGATCCTGGGCGAAGCACCTTTTCCGGTTCCCTTGTCCTGACTTAAATAGGGCAATTCGCAGAGGCGCCCTATTGGCTCAACCCCGAGGGGGATGGCAGTCTGATCCGGTGGCCAGAACTAAGCCTAACCCGGTTCCAAAACCGGGGAGGTCGCAGGGAGCAAAATCCCTCTCCTGCCACCAGAACCACCCCCCCCTCCACATCAAACCATGACAGGAATCATCCAGGCTACATGGTGGGAGAGACAGGGAATGTCAGAAGTAGAGTCCCACCAGTCTGCTGGTGTCTTAGCTGTCGTCTGAACCCACAGCTGGATCCCCTCTCCCCTAAGCAGAAGATCCACCTAAGCTCCACCTCCATGGCAGCACTTTTCCCTAGGTCAGGAGGAAAGATGAATTAATTATCCAGCTGCCAGGCCCTGCCTGAGTTTGTTAGCTGCTCTGACTACCACGAGGCACAGAGGCAAGTGCTGAAGCCTGCTCCTGTTCAAGGGAAGCTCCCACTGCTGACATGACCCAAGCCTACATGATGTGTAAGCTTTGAGGAAGCCCAGTGGGTCTCCCTGATGAGTAATGTTGTTCATTTGTTTGTACAGATGCTAGCGAACACCTTAAAACCTCAGTGTGGGATCTCTGGTTGCTGGACTGTCTGGTTTAAGAGGTTTCCCACTCACATGTAAATTTGGTTGTTTGCTTCTGGTTTTCTGTACCCATCTTTTCAGCTCATTCCATGTCTACAGCAAACAACCAGCACTAGACCAGTGAAAGTTAAGCTTTTAACAGTGTTGTACAGCTTGTTGGGAACGTATTGCTCCACAGGATTTTGACATCCCATTTCAGAATATTAACACTGAAGTGCAGGAATTCTCCTCTGAACAACTATTCCAAGTCTCATCTGACTGCTTCATAGTGTCTGTGATCTAAACCACTGAAAAATGTTATTCATCCCACTGCATAGACAGTGTTTCTACTACCTGTGTTACAAGACCTAGTGGTGCCTGCCAAAACTGAAGCAGCTGCCTTAGCTTTTGCTCATGGCCCAGTCACCAGAGGTGGAGCAAGATTATTTGGGTGCACCTGCAGAAGAAACGGCCACACTGCACAAAAAGCAGATGTCTTTAGCTTGTACAGGCATGCAGTGGAACAGGCAGGACCAATAACTCCCCAACCAAAGTGGACAATCTTGTTTTACTCATCAGAAGATGGATCAGAGATTTATCCCATGGTGCTGATTCTTCCTTAGGCTATTAAATCGAGGCGTCTACACACTCTAGTAATGCAGAAGATCATTACATACAGTGATTTCAACTGACATGGAGACCTGGATATTGTTCAAAATATTTTGAAGGACAAATATCCATATACTGAAAGAAATATTGGGCAAGAAATACAAAGGGTTCATTGTTACTAAGTGGACTCTAACTGTTGCTGCTGCAACAAACGATTTGTTGCAGCAAATGATGGGAACTGTAGAATTAATTTAAAAGGCAGTATTTTCCTTGTCTGGATTAAAACTGCACTATCTCTGTCAACTTTCCTCATCAACTTTTTGAGAAGCAAGGAGTTTTCTGTTAATCAAACCCTGGAGGAGTGAGTTTCCAAGAACCACATACACAATTATCTCGAGCATGCTAAACTGCGTATCCTAGCCCCCAGCCAACTCATCTGCGTATCTAAATGCCACTTTCTGTCCCTCCTGTATAAAATCAGGCCTGGTCAGACAGTAGCAGGAGAGGAGGAGTGCTATTAAAGCAGTCTATCTCAGCCTGTCCATATGAGAACAGCTGCTGGCATGGGTGCTGGTGGTGGAGGGGAGGCAGCCTGCAAGCCACAGGGCTCGCAGAAGGAATTTGATTTTGCAGATGATAGTCTGGGCCATTATTCCCCTCTCTGGTCACCATCCTGAAGCCCCTCGAGGGCCGCAGCCTCGCTGTGATGTATGCGGGCACAAGTGCAAGCTGGAGGGCATGGGGAAGGAACAGGCAAAGGTATGGCTCAGCACCAGCAATGCCTGACAGTGCTTCAGGGGCCAGCAAGGAAGCAGGTGAAAGCCCCTGGAGAGTCCCTGCAGAGCCTGGTGTTCCTTTAGGGGTTCTTGCTGTGAGCCATTGGTGTATGGGAGATCCTGATACCAGGACAATGGTCTGCTACCACTGGAGGCAATTCCAATAGCCATAAGCAGCACCACACAGCTAAAGTTTAGCTGTCCTAACCCCTCTTTTCTAGATGCTCGGTGCTATAGGTGCTCTGCCACTGTTGTCCCACCCATGCTCCTCTTAACACTGTTTGCATAGTGCCCTGCATTTTACCGGAGTGCCCATCCCTGCTGATGCCCTCACCTGTGCTTGTTACTGGCTCCCCTGCAGCCAGCCTTGACTTCACCTCCTCAACACACAGGCCCATATCCTGCCATCACCTAAGTGAATATAATGGAGCCAAGTTTTACTTCGTAGGAGGGTCCTCCTGTCCCATAATAACTATGGGAGCAGCGGCTCCTCCTGTGTGCCTCATACCCCACAAATATTGTCTTTTTCCGCTTCAAAACCAAACTTTTTTCCCCTAAAGTCTTCCTTTATTCTCTTTGCCACTATTTATTCTCTTATTCTGTGTTTGGAGAAGGAGACAGAAGTGGAATACAACTGCATTTGCAAGTCTGTGCAGTCCTATGAACTAGACCCAAAGCATACAAGAAATGCTCTCTTCACTTTCCATCATTGCATGAAATCTCTGCCAAAATTCTTCAGGAGGCATTTAGTACTTCCCGTTTTAGTATTTTAGCCTGGTACAAAGACCTTTAGCACCAATTAACTAGAAAAAAAGTGAATAAATCTCTGTGGGAACCATTTTTCTCTGCCTTATTCATCCTATCTCTTTGAGTTTCATAGATTTCATAGATTTCATAGATTTCATAGATTTCATAGATTTCTAGGTTGGAAAAGACCTTAGAGATCATCCAGTCCAACCGTCCCTAATCCCCCATTAAACCATATCCCTTAGTTCATCCACCCTTTTCTTAAACACATTCAGGGATGGGGACTCAACCACCTCCCTGGGCAGCCTATAAAACACTACACCATAAAACAGTCTCCCTTGCTATGCTTCAGAGTCCATGCACCAATTGCCCTCCACCATGTTTCAGACAGAAGAAAAGACTCTGCATGCTAAGTTTTAAACTTATATACTCTCTTGAGCACAGCCAAAGTTGGAATTCTGTTTTTTGCTATATAGAATTGTAATTAAATGTGGTTGTGCATATATGTTTTCTGTGGTGGTGTTATGCAAAACTTCAGCAAAAAAGTTTTGCTCTTCTTTTTTTTGTAAAGTTTAAAGTCTGTTTTAGCATCTAAATTGATGAAAAAAACTGATTTGATTCAAATAGGATTGACCTGAGTGAGGATCAAGATTATTAACACCATAGACTGTTTCATAGAATCATAGAATCATAGAATGGTTAGGGTTGGAAGGGACCTCAAATATCATCTAGTTTCAACCCCCCTGCCATGGGCAGAGACACCTTCCACTACATCAGGTTGCTCAAAGCCTCATCCAACCTGGCCTTGAACACTTCCAGGGATGAGGCAGCACAACTTCTCTAGGCAACCTGTTCCAGTGTCCCACCACCCTCAGAGTGAAGAATTTTTTCCTTAGATCTAATCTAAATCTGCCCTCTTTCAGTTTAAAGCCATTGTCCCTTGTCTTATCACTACATGCCCTTGTAAAAAGTCCCTCTCCAGCATTCCTGTAGGCCCCCTTAAAGTACTGGAAGGCTGCAATAGGATCTCCCCGGAGCCTTCTCCAGGCTGAACAGCCCCAACTCTCTCAGCCCGTCTTCATAGCAGAGGTACTCCAGCCCTCGGATCATCTTCATGGCCCTCCTCTGGACTCACTCCAGCTGCTCCATGTCCTTCTTGTGTTGGGGACTCCAGAGCTGAACACAGTATTCCAGGTGGGGTCTCACGAGAGCAGAGTAGAGGGGCAGAATCAATTCCCTCGACCTGCTGGCCACGCTTCTTTGGATGCAGCCCAGGACACGGTTGTCTTTCTGGGCTGCAAGCGTACATTGCCGGCTCACGTTGAGCTTCTCATCAACCGGCACTCCCAAATCCTTTTCCTCAGGGCTGCTCTCAATCCATTCTCCACCGAGCCTGTACTTGTGCTTGAGATTGCCCCGACCCACATGCAGGACCATGCGCTTGGCCTTGTTGAAGTTCATGAGGTTCACACGGGCCCACCTCTCCAGCCTGTCAAGGTCCTTCTGCATGGCATCCTTTCCCTCCAGCATGTCCACAACACCACACAGCTTGGTGTCATCAGCTTGGTGTCCTCAGGAGCAAAATGAGCTTTCATTTACATTAGCATCAGTCCAGTCTATTGAAAAAATATTTTTTTTTTCAAAAATTTACCTTGCTGCTTCTCTGTTCTGGGTCTTGTTATAACTCTTGTGGCCCAGACTACAGGGAAGCACAAAATTCCTTCACTTTTACTCACCATTACTACTTTTCTGCACAGGCTCCTGCAGATTCTGGTCTTAACTGTGAAGGTGCCTTGTTAAGGCACTGTATACATCAACAGCGTGTACATCAGCTGACACATCTGACCGTTAACTTGACAAAACCCTGCAAAATAACAATGCATATTATTTAAATAAAACTGTTCTGCAATAGAGTTCCAGCAAGAGATGGCTGTCTTTTGGCCTTGTATCTGTATGTGCTTGTATACATCACCAGCTCTAGCTGCTGAAGTGAGTAGTGATAAAAGATTTATTTTGAGACATTACATTATATGTGTGATGCTTCAGTACCATCACAGTCCTGAGTACCAGTGACAAATGAATAATGGAAGTACTTTTTCTGCCAATAGCCTGTATATTTGTCTTCTGCAGCTCCTGCCAACAAGTTTCTGAAATAGTGTTTGCGTTTCTAGGGCATGAATTTACATAGAGTATGACTAGATACTATTTACTATGGGTTGTTTTGCAGATGCAATACATTTTCATACTTTCATTTCTTAAACCGTATTTCTTAGAAACCAGAAAGTAAGCAAGCAGTCTTTCATTCGATTTTTTAAACCAATGAATCCAAAGTGGCAAAGTTGATCAGATCTATAACTCCACAGTAAATCTTGTTTTGAGTTTAGAACTTAATATTCTTACACAAGTGGTCTGCCTCTTTTCTGTGCAGACCAGCAGCTAACTTGCGCACAAGAAGGAAGTAACGGCTGTTTCAGAGAGGCTACATTTACAGTTTTGTGCCAGTAAACTTTTGTATGGATCCTTTATCACCCAGCCTATGCACTGAATGAAGATCAAAAGATAAATGACTGTTTAATTACAGACCAGACATAGATATTCTTGGGTGCTATAGGAGTTTAACTCCCACCAGCACTACTGGCCAGTGTCTGTGCATTATCTGCACTGTCTGCAGCATACCCTTGCTGTGGCTGTATGATGGAGACTGGGTCTACATCCCTTCCAGAAGTCTGGGTCATAAGGTGGAGGCGGAAGGGAAAAGATTAAGACCAACTGAACCTTGGTATATTTCCCATTTCTTTCTGAAGAGATATATGCCTTGGAGGAAAGAAGGGACAAGTGGTCCTTACTTGAGGGGATAGACTTTGGCAAGGCAAAAGAACATGTTTGGGAAGCCTCTGTGCACCTGTGCTCCATCCTGTGCAGTCTGGACAAGAACTGCCTGTGCTTCAGTCCTTGGTAATTGAGACAGACAGAGACAGGGTTTTTAGAAATGAGTCTGACATGTCATGGTCCCTCGGCGACGGACTGTGACAAGTCACATTGACTTCTGCTGTTTCCCTCCCAGTCTGGCCCTTATCCCAAGGTTATCTCAAGGTTGGAAAGGACCATGCTCTTTACTTCTCAGAGCTTGAAGAGCTGAACATGTTTGTTTGTGAAATGACTTCCTCCTTGATTATAGCTGTTGTCTTGGATGTCATTTATTTCATTGAAAATTATTGGCTAAAAATCACCATACTGTTTTGGCTTGTGTATTTATTGCTAGATATCAGTTTGTGTTGTAAATCCCTTGATGATTTCACCTCTGGGTTCCAAAAGTGCAACACTACCTTTCTACTTCCTTCCTCTTCACCATCGGCTTTTAGTTTCTGGTCCATTTCAATTACCCTCTGTGCCTTTCCCAAAGTCCACCCTGAGGCCCTGTCATTTTCACTCTTTTAACCAAATCCCAAAACAGACCAGAAGCATCTCCACAGGAGAGGGGCCTCAGGCCACTCCACATGGATGGAGTGGGCAAGTGGCTCTCACTGAGCTGAAACGCTTATCTTGCATGATCAGGCAGTAGTATGGTCTGGTAAGGAGAAGTTACATGAAAATTTATGTTAAAATCTCATCCTAACCAAGGCTGCCTGCAGCACGCAAGTCTTGACTCTTCTCAGAAGATTTTATTACATGTTTCTTCATTACTGGAAGAGTTGAAGGTTAAGGGCTCATGAGACATCTGCTTTACTTGCCTAGATCTGCAGAGCTTTCCAGGCTGCTGTGCAGCTGTATTGTGTCACTCAGGTACCCTGGATTTTTTTCTGTATGAATTTTGATTGCATATAAAATAGCATGCTATTTAAAAGAAAAACGTTTCTGAAAAAAGAAATCGGAGCATCCGTGGAGCTGACAGTACTGCACATTGATTTCAAAATCAAATTTTATAGGCCAGCAGATTTATGCAAGTCTCTTACTCCAATTAGATTCCCAGTTACAGTGGGCACTGTCAGCTGCAAAGACGTGCGTTAACAGTTCAGCAAATGCTGAATCACAGCGGACACCTTATAACTAGCCTATCTCATTCCAACGTACATAAATTGACTGTTGTCATTTTCCCTGTAGAGATGGGTGACATAACGTACTAACATCAAGACACCACTCTAAGAAAGTCCAACTGAGAAGAACACAGTCTTAGTAAATGTTAGGTTTGAGGAGAGATTTATAAAACTGCTGCAGCAAATTCATTCATGATCTTCATTCAATCATCACACACAGAGAAGAACATGTCACCGAGTATAGTAATGCCTTGGCCTCCACAGCCCTGTCTGATGGTAGAGAATAACCCAGTCTGCAGGCCAGTGCTACGTAGTAGTCACCAGGCACCTTTGGGTTTGAACTATAGATCTATGCTTTCTTCTTAACAGCAAAGGAGAGGAATAGTAAGTGAAAATGAACAATGCTGCCTGCATTTTAATCTGCCTGGCACCAAAGACCAAATAAAACTGTATATTTGCTGCATATATGAGCTCCATCAGCAGTTGCACCCAGAGCAAGGGAGTGGTGCTTCTTATCTGTCTTCTTAGGCCTTCAACACAGTCATCTTCGCAGGATTTCCATTTGCAGAGAACTAAGGCACAGAGCAACTAAGTATCAAGATCTTTTTCGAGCTGAGGCAAGTTTCATCCCTAAGGCTTGTCCTATTTTTAAAAGTCCACCACAGAATTTCACTGCTCTGATTTCATAAAAACCTCCTCGTGTCCCAACCATATATTCCTGACCAGGAAATACTTTTTGTGACCAGCAGGTGATGGCCAGGCTCATGTGGCTTCCCTGTCCACTGCCTCCTCTCACTCTGCCACACACAGAGCACTGGGCTTAGAGGTCCTTGCTTTGTGCAAAATGCCAGGGATTGCTGGGAGAGAACTGATAAAGGTGCCATGATGTCCTAGAACAGGACTGCTCACAGACCTCTGGAAAAGTGAGCCTGTCCCTTTGCCAGGACTCAGCTGGTGTGTGGGGGCTGCTGGCTCCTGGGCGGTCCCCCCCAGCTCAGCCATGAGGGCCTGCAGGGCAGCAGGGCAGGTAGCAGGGACACCCTGGGGGTTGGGAAAGCCTGTGACATGTTCTGGAGAAGACAAGGGAAAGCTCTTTGCCCCCTTATCTTCTTTGCACATTCATTCAGGGATCTGGCTATAAAGCTGCAGATCTGTGTATCTGTTAACACATCTGGAGAGAAGAAAAAGACACACTAAATTCTTGTTAAACTGACAAAACAGCAGAGGGTCTGCCTGCACTGAGAGCTGGAACAAAAGTTGAAGCTACACTATCCTCTGTGCAAACAGTAAAACAATGGGCAGGATCCTGATCCCCTCTCCCCCTGCTTTTACTCAGGGCTGCCGCTGGGAATCTTGGTTGTGCTGCTGCCACTGGTTAACTTCAAGGCAACGGAGCTATGCATGAGATCCAGAGTGTTTTTAAAGGCTTAAAATAGGCCATAGCATGGCCCAAACCCTAAATTAAAAATCTGCTTCCAAGGTTTTGGCCAGCAGCTCCAGCCGTCACAGCGGCAGGCTGGAAAGCCAGCTGAGCAGCTGTACACAGCTTCCCACATCCAGGGCCGGAACATTTTAATTGGGGAAGTAAGGGGAAAGCTAAAGGGCCAGGAATCTGTTAAGAAAGAGGAAGACTTGAGGATGCTGGGAGGGTCTGGGGTTTGCTTTCATGGAGACAGAGTGGTGGGCTGCTGAGCCATCCTGGCCCTGTTGTTAATCGAGGAAAGCATGCCAAGAAAACAGCCCAGCAGCAAGAGACATTGTAACATCATTTTACTTGCTGCAGGGGCGTCCCTTTCAAAAAGTATATAAATAAAGTGAATGCTTTATAATGCCTGCCTAAGTACTTACACACTTAGTTCCTAAGTACTAATATACTTAGTTTTTTTGCTCGCTCCTTCCCAGTGTTGCACCCATAGCTGAGCTCACCATCGGTACCAATTAAGTTTTGCCCACTTCCCAGAGCAGGGAATTTGGCCTGTTTATTCCTCCTGTCCTCTCCCAGATGCAGGCAAATATTTCAGGCTTCAATATCATGTAGGCTGACTTCAGCTAGAAGAAGTGACTGAGCAATGTTTTGATAAGTGAGCAATGTACACAGAGGGACCGAATTTTGAGCAACTGGTTTTGGTTTTCTTTTAGCTCTGAAGTCAGCTGCTGCCTTTCAGACCTAGCAAAGGTGGTATGTGCTAGAAACCTTGTCTAATTTTTTGCAGCCATGCAATTTAGTCTAATAAAAGACAGCCTGTGGGGGAAAGTCTCAGAGTCACAGAGGGTAGTGAGGTACCCAGCTCCCACCCCTCCTCAACATCCCGTCTCTGTGGCAGGGTGGATTTCAGGAAAAAGCTCAGGGAAAGACATGAGACAAAACAGGAGTGCTTATTTGTAAATGTAGTTCTAAACAAACACCTTGTCTTACCCATGTCCTTGTGCTACCGTGGTTATAGCAAGACTCTCACTGCTGTATTTCAGTCATGTCATCCACTTGCCATTATCCCATTGGAAAAGAAAGAGAAGACTCACGTTTTAACTGTATGGCTGCAGCGCGTGTAATTAGAAATAGATGCGTATGTATCAGTGGAAATTTCCAAGGGCAATACGCAAGGTGCTTCCTCTTTTCTTTCATAACAAACATATCTCTGGAAGCTTCCAGGCACAAAGAGCTGTGTGAAAACCAAAACAAGTCAGGTTTTAACTCTTGTATGCTTTTCTTTTAATATTTTTAATAAAAAAGAATCACAAAAAATCTTCAATAGGACGTAAACAATCTTTATATCATATGATGATATATGGTATCTACACTCTTTAAAAGTGCCGAACAGTTACAATTAATCTGCTTGTACAATAAGAATCTTTGAAAAGCAATAAAAGTCTGTAAAATGAGCACTAGTTAGTGTTGAAAAGTAGATCAATTCAACTATCATTTATTTCCTGGAGAATTTCATCCATGCCAGTCCAAATACACACAGACATGAACATGCACACACACACAAATCTAACTGCTTTTGTTAAAACAATATTTTTATGACTGAGTATTTCTCAACAGAAATATTCTGGACTGTTCCACCAAAAATCTTTTTTAATCAAAGGAAACTGCAGAGATCCTCAACAGTATGAAATGTGTTTGCAACAATCCTTTGTTATTAACTCCTGATGGTGCATCTGTTTCATTCTTTTCAATAAAGCCTTTTACAGATTTTGATTCATTCCTTTCTTGCATCAGGCTAGCGCTTCTTGCCATAGGCTCCGGACGTGCACCCTTTTGTTTCCTTGTCCTTCCATGTGCTATTGCTCTCCCTGGAGCCTTCCATCCAGGGATTGCTCTTGTTCCCTGACACTGGTGAAGATCAGACAACCTGGGTCTTTTACCTTTATTTTGCCCTTGAATTTGTATCCTTAGAAACATCTCTGACATTTCACTTTATACAACAGCCCACTTCCATAAAACCTGCGAATACCAGGGGTTTTCAGCAGTCACACCTCACACCTCAGACATATATCCGACTGCCTTCCATCTTCTCTTTGACAAAACACTTCTCATTTGTCCACCACTTGACACCACCTACTTTTGCTGTTTTCACATTATTACCTTTTCATTAGCTTTAAGAATTCTTCAGGAGATGGTCCGTTAAAATAATTCTTACTATTTGTGTAACACCTTTGAAGGCCTCTGTGTTACCATTGCACCCCATAAATACTGCCCTTGAGATAAACTGCAGCTATCTCCGCATCCTACACCCATCTACACATGGGAAAACCCAAGCTTCAACCACTGAAGGTCCAGAATATGCACAGGGTGGATTCTCAGTTGATCTTGGTGGTAAACCTCATATTTAAAAGAAACTTTAACTCCATCCCTGAAAAATCATGAGCATTTAAAGGCTCTGCACTTACAAGTGGATCTTCCTCCAGGAGGGCAAACTGCCTGCAGAAAATACACATAAACTCTCTTTCTGCTTTCTGCTTCACTGTTAAAGGTTATGAACCTGCTAATTACTCAGGGAAAAAAAAAAAAAAAAAACATGGCCACACTGTTTGCATAAGGGCAGATCTTGCTTGTACAGAACAATTCCCACTCAATCCAGCCCTCTTCAATTTTGTGAGACAGTCGTTCAAACACGGCAGAGGTGTTTAAGCCTCATACCTGAATCGAAACACAAGTATTCGTCCTGAACTACCTTACTGTGCCATCTGGGTTGCAACTAATTCTGGGGACTCGGCTGGGTCTTTTAGCCAGACCAACTGTAGTTTTCTCCCACCTGGGCTGCTGTCCAGACATCCCATGCAGGTTTTTGGCACATACACGGCATGCTGAGCTATCAACTTTCAACATAATCATGAATCGTTGCTGTAATTGAAGGGATCACTCCTACTGTGAGCTGCAGTAACAGCCTTTGCCACCAGAAAGGAGATTAGCTCATATTTGCCCAGTTCATAGACAGCTACATCACCTGAATGATGCTCAGTATCTCCACTGAAGAAGGTTATGTGCAAATCAAAGGAGCCATTTACAAAGCACTTACAAAATGGTTCGGAGAGGTTGTTATAGATCTTACGTCTCTTGCCTAGACAGAGCTGTGTGGGAGATGAATCAGTCCAATTTGATAGGAATGGCTGTCAAGATCACACCCCAACGGGCTGTTAAAAAACGCTTTTGGCAAACTCCGTTCCCTGTCACTGAACTCCAGCCTCCCGCAGGCAATCCTGCTACCCTTTGCTAGGAAAACTGCTTTTTCCTAGCCCACTACTAAATCTCTGGCCTGGAAGTCTCTAGGTCAACTTCACCAAGGGAGTGGGAGATCATTTTGCCAGGTCGCTGCACCATGGCTGCTCTCCTGCTCCCACCTCAGCCCTTCTACATGCTCCTGGCCCCAGAAAGAGCTGTTCTGCTGGCAGTGCCCTTTGCATCCAGGTGAGCAGTGAAACACCCCTTCAGGCAATATGAAAAAAGTGGCCATGCCTGCACATTGTAAAAAAAAAGATGTTTGCCAGTGTTACCAATGCTGACATCAAGTAATGTGTCATCTTACAAACTCTTCTCTGCAGTTTGTTTTTTTTTCCCTTTCTCTGATGATGTGTTTCATCCCTTGAACCTCATCTTACCTCAAGAAATTGTTCCTCGGTAATTCTTCCAAGAGTCATGAATGCCATTCACAGATGACCTTCCAGAGGTCAGGAATAACCCTCAAATACAGTCAATGACTGTTTCATCATGAGTCCAGTACTTCATGGTCTTAGTTCCTCCTTGATGCCCTTCATTCCATCCTTACCACTACAGTGCAAGATTGAAATCCAATTGCTTTGCATGTGCACTGCATAGATGTGCTGCCAATGACTGTGAATTGGACCTGGGAGAAGGTGGACATCATGGACCCACAGGGTGCACCATCACCAGGGAGGCTCACGTGTGGGCCAAGCAACTCTGACAATGTAGTAAACGGCTGAGACAGTCAGACAGTGTCAATGTCTGTGCTAAGGAACTGTGTAGACACTACTGAAAAACAATCTGCAAAATTTGTGTTCTGCATACCTCTAGAAGCACTCCTGTCTTTCTGCACCCTTAGAAGCCAGCCCTCCATGATCAGATGGAAGGGCACCAAGGACAGGATGTTTCTGATGGTGCAATCTCAGATCCATGTCACCCTCATTTGATATTTGTTGCGGTTGTTCTCAAAACACATCTGTCTTTCGAGTACATTCCATTCAAGCAGCTTTCTGAAAATTAAAACGTCTACACAGAGGCTACAGCTTACCCTACCAAACTGCCCTTGCACGGAGAGGTTGTAGTTCTGTGTCTGTGCATGTCCACCTGGGCTCCTCTACGTAGCTGTGTCCCTCTGGCTCTGACCCCAAGGCTTAGCTGCAACAGCACCAGGCAGTATTTTCCATGCGGTTTCACGAAGCAGCGGTGCTTAAGTATTCCTGCGGGCAGCTGATGAATTTGGGCATATCGCGTGGTAAAAATGTTTGTGTTTTATAAGCAGAACAAAGAAGCCTTAAGGAATATCCTCGCAGGAATTTTTGCTGATGCAGTTTGTTTTGTTGCTTCCTAATTGGAAGAAGGCCTTGTTATCAGCACTTGTGCCCAATTGCACAGATTGTTTACCCGCTGTGAGGGAGCCACAGAGCTCTGTATTTTAGTCAGAGCTGCTAATACCATTATTTTCTGAGGAAGCAGCCAACAAAAATATCAAAGCTGCCTGAGGTTAACATGATGGTACCTCCCCCTCAGCTTTGGCGTCCAGCTATAAGAAGCTTTGTGGTTACTTAGGGAAAATCTCCAGTTCTTGAGAATCTAGACTTTAGTTTAAGTGGATATAAAGAAGAACAGAATTACACTACTAAGGGTTATTTCAAGAATGATGACAGTTTCAAGAGCAGGGCCTTGGTTTTGCTTCCCAAGCCCTTCTGAGAACCTCTGCTTACACTCCAGGTGACCTTATCTGAGAAGCAGCTCCAAAGGGCTTGGGAGACACTAGCCAGCACACACTATTATCAATAATTAGGACCGACAAGAACCAGATTCTGTTTCCAGATATTCCCTGACAACTTCAGCAGGGTCTAGAAAGGCCAGGACTCCTCCGACCTGAGGTTGAGTGGAACGTGGTCAAACAAAAGAAGTCTCAGCCCTAGAGGACGGATGGATCTCAGACCACTAGGCAACAAGAAACAAGGGTCAGTGATTCATTGCATTTCCTTGGAACCACTCAGCTTTCTTAGGAATGGCCCGTTATAAGGAATGAAAGAAGCTATTTTTTGATACATAAAGACAAGGAAGAAGGAAACTGAGACTTCGAGTAACTGAAACTCTAAGCAAAACTGAAAACTCTCTTGTTTAAAGGGTAGCCTCTCAAAAACCTTTGTTTAATTTAATGTGAATGTAATCATCAGTCTCTTTTTTAATGGATCATTCCCAATAAGTTAATAACATTTTCCCCAAAGCACTAAGAAACATACCTTTATTT
Source organism: Tauraco erythrolophus (assembly GCF_009769465.1). Taxonomy (NCBI): domain Eukaryota; kingdom Metazoa; phylum Chordata; class Aves; order Musophagiformes; family Musophagidae; genus Tauraco; species Tauraco erythrolophus. Next base: position 86,256,540 of record NC_141466.1, on the reverse strand, counting down.
ATATATTCAACGTTTACATATAAACCAGGAAATATGTGTTTACTAGCCCATCACATTACACTTGCAGAGTGAGGGTGGTTTTTTTTTTTTTCATTTATCAGGCTGGTTGCAGCCTTTTTTGTTTAATTGAGTACATGTGTGTTGTCTACATCTGTGATGGCAAAGCCCCAAAATGGGATGTGAAATAGAGAAGTGGCTGGAATTCACTGAAGGCCACCACTTATTCACGTGCTTCTGTCTTAAACAGGTGGATCTGGAGGGAGTTATTTTGAGCTTAAGTTAATGCTGACCTCAGCTGAAATAATTTGCCCTCTCGCTCTTCTTCGGATAGAGAGTCAAGAGGGAGTTGTCTGACTGCTGCGTGTGATTGTACACATCTGTCAACAGAATCGGAGATCCGAATGCGAAATGCAGCACTTGGGAACGCTGTGTGTGTTTCCGACACTCCCTGAAGGACGTGAAGACCATAAACCAGTGAATGGATTACAATAAGACATAAATAAAGCATTTTTATCTGTGGCAGATGTAATCCTGTCCCAGCACTGCTTACCTTATTTAAAGGAAAACAGTCTTTTTTTCAGAGACCAGCTCTCTGAATTACGGCTGAGAAAATAAGTGGTAAGCATTTTTCCACGTGAATAATCATAAGACTCCTTTGGAATTGGCTTGGCAGAGTTGTTTTGATGGAGGCTGGCCATCACCTCTCACAGAGCACCTTTTCCCCATGAGCGTGGGACCAGGGAAGAGAACCCCGACTTCTGCATAGCTTGCCACTCCAAGCAGGGAAAGGCTTGCTTTGTCATCACGGCTTGCCATTCGAAGCCTGAAGCATCACAAGCCAGCCAGGCTGTAAGAGAGTTACAAGGAATAATGTCCCAAAGCCAAGAAGCAGGTGTGAGACATGCTTCTCGCTTGCGCAAACATATGCTCCAAAATGTTGCAACCTTTCCCACATAATATCTTAATATATAGTCATTAGGCAGGACAGAGTGGAGAGTGCACATATGGAAAATGTCTCTTATTTGGAGACAGGAGCATGTACTTTCCCTTTGATGCCTTTCCCACGTGCAAGGAAATACTGGTACACCAACTCCAAACTGCAGATCACAACCTGATAAGGAGGCAATCTTGAAGAAGACAGGAATTTTACCAGATTTTAGGCTAGAAACATTTTTTAATAAATTATTCCCAGAAGCAGCACAGCTGGATTCTGGATGACTGCATCTGGATTTCAGTGTACTGGTAAGTCCTACCGGGGAAATAAATTGGAATATGAAGACTGGGAATTAAGGCTGTGCTAAGTTCAGGTAACATGGGTGTACGGCATTGAGTTAGCTCACTTCTTTGGACAACCTCCAATGTACTCAAAGCTTTTGAGCCAGGAAGGGAAATGTGCATTTCAAATAGCTGGGAAAGGGGGTGTAGATGAGTAGAATATTCATATCAATAAATGGATGAATTCCAATAGCTTTGAAGTGCTAGATTACGTAAGTTTTCCCTAAAGTAGATCCTGATGAACTCTAATGAAATGTAAGATATTCTAGACTCTTTAGCCAGCCAAGAGGCAATCACAAGCACTGACTGGACTTGGGGAACAAACCTGCAGAGTAGCTGATGGCTGGGGTTTAAGGAACAGTTGCATTGTATTACTAAGCAAAAGCTGCATGAACTCCACCAGCAGAAAATAGTTCTGTCACTGAAAAGGCTGATTAAAAGCACTATATTAGTAAAGAGTTAATTACATGTGGATTTTTGAAAATTCAGGTACTAAGTGAGATCAAGAATGATGTGTATAATAGCACTGAGATGAAACTAGAAAGTTTAAAATTTTGGCTAAGCTTCCAAAAAACGGCAACAAGGTCTGTGGAGTAAGTTTTCATGGGAAGGAGGGAAGTTTCATTCCTTGGGACATTAAAAGAATAGCCAAAAACTAGGAAATGAATTGCAGAAAATGGACATACATTGTCATAGAGATGAACTAAATGAACCGCATGACACAACAGGCATTTTCTCATCTCTGTCGCTATTCATGTTTAGCTACAGAGACATATCGTACTGATATAACGATCCAGTGATTTTGTAGACTTGAGCTTTTGACACAGACACATAAATATACCTCACCAAATTCCTCTCTTTCTCTCGACCATTGTAGCTTAGACTTTTATACAGATCACACCATGCGCTGCTGTTTTGTTCCCAGCTGGGGAGATGATTGGTGACTTCCAGGTCAAATAAATTCAGCGGGGCACAATGGCAAAAATAACACACTGACGCAAATCCGTGCACATTTATTCAGCTGCTGTTGAGTCCATCCATGCTTAGGCTCAGTCCTGTCAGAAAAGGCTCATATTGCCCTTTCCGTGTGCTCTGTGTGCATGCAGAGACAGAGACACGGGCACTGCAGCCATGCTGCCTCCAGCTGCCACATTTCTTCCCCTACTTACTTAGCCTCTCACTTCCACTGCTCGCACCCTGGACATGTGGAATCTCAGGCTTAGCCTCAGTGATGCCCAGAGAAGCAGAGAAGATATTAAAGAGGAAGCACACAGCTCTTGTACTGTCCAAGGGAGACAATGGAGACATATCATTCCTTCCCTTTGCATGTTCCAGAGTAAGGACAACTTGCAAAAGAGGGAGTTTACTTCATGTCTGTTTATTAGAGATTAGATTTTTGCAGCACAGGCTACAATTTATGAATTTTCATGGTGATGTGAGTTAGACGTTACTGACTGTGACGCTTTGATACCCAGCACAATTGTGAAATTTCCACAATGAAACAGGTAAACCCTGTCATACTTGTCAACGGCACAGGCTACTTCCCAAAGTGTATCTTTAGCAAATGACACCCCAGTGGCTTGTAGGAGAAGGAATTTGCTTGAGAATTTTGTGGATGATTTTGAAAACTGGAGAAATATGAAGGCATTGTTGTTGCTTTAAGGGCAGCTCCCAAGCAGGCAGTAAAGGAAGACGTGTGACACATACTGGTCACAGAGAACAATCTCTCCCTGTCCCCTGCTCCCCATCCAGGGTAAAATACACTTGCACATCCATCCTTAGAGAGCCAGCCCATACCTTGTTTTCTTCACTGTGAATGTCAATGCACTGAATTCATCCCATAACTCTCTGTTGTTTATAGTACCAGTGCATCTTTCTAGCCCCTGCCAGGGAGGAAAGGCTCACTGGACTTGCCACAGTTCGGTAATGGCATGAAGTGTTTGATTTCTTCCAAGCATGAGGGCATATTCAGTACAGCCAAGACAAGCTGAAAAATTCTTCTGCTTCTCCCATGACCTGTCATCACCTGCCTTCTAGCCAAGATGTGGTTTGGAAAAATCAGTGGGTAAACAGCATGTGGAGCAAATTATATCTGGAAAGAGAAGGAATCTGAAGTAGTGCCACACGCCTTGCTGTCTCTTGTCCAAAGATGTTCTTGCTGGTCTCTGCAGGTGGTTGGTGGACAAGGATTTTTCTTTCATTGATATTATCCTGTGCTCTTTGGCTTTATCTCTCAACCATACGTGCTAGTAAGCAACTGATGATTTTAGCATGTATGGCATGAAATCAGGTTTTGCATAGGGAATAAAACCTCACCTCTCAGAAGGAAAACTCTGAGTCTGTGACAAGTTTTCCTCAGTTTATTTTCTGTTTGTTGCTATGTGGTTATATGTAACCTGTGTATGTAAAATGGTTACATGTAACACAGTAGGGATCAAACTGTTTTCAGTTGTATGGATGGAAATAACATGACTTACACTTCTGTATTTAAGTAAATTATCTACTTGTATTACAAATGACACAGATAAACTTTTAAAATCGAATCTCTTTTCCTCTGATTGATGATGTTTCTTTCTTTTATTTTATGAGTGTTGAGTGGGCCTTTTTTATCTTGGACAGTTGAGATAGAGTTGTTTTCTTTCCAGCTTTTCTCGTTCCTATATGTCAGAGAAAAGAGCTGGCTTTGATTTCAATGAAGAAAAATATTTCAGATAGGAATTATAGCAACACAATTTTAACTAACATAGTTTTGTTAAATGTTGTACATTAAGATCATAGGGTAGTCTGTGAAATCCGCTTTAAAAACCACTTAAACTATTTAAACTGCTCAGCAGCAGCAGTACAACAGGAAAGAATAAAGGAATGAAAACAACTGTGTCTGATTTCCCTTACCCCTCTGTGCAGGGAATCACAGTCATGAAGTTTCCCATCACCATCCCACTATTGGGCAACGCTTTCTTCCCCCCTGCAGGTGCAGCCCCCAGGGAAGGGATCCTCTCCTTTCTCCCTGTGCCCCACTCCATTGCAGGGAGCACTGCTGAGACAGCAGGTTGTCAGGGACCGAGTGGTCCCTGAAGCATGGCTGGTGGGTGAGGAAGGAAGGGTCTAGGGCAGAGGGCTCCTCTTCACCACTGCGCAGGTGCTGTGCCTCCTGCTTCTCATTTTCTAAATGGCTATTTGGGGCCAAATCCTGAAATTTGCCTCCAGGATCCAGTGATATGAATGGTGGTAGTGGTTTTCCGCACAGCTGGGATGGGAGCTCAGCCCTCTGTGCTTAGCTATCGGTTCCCTCCTCCATGTGCTTGTGCTGTCCTCACCATGTGCTCATTTATAAAGAAAGTCAATTAAGTTGCTCGGGAAAGGTGAAGATACTCGGCTAAGATGAAGTGCTCATCTTTTTTGAGATTCAGCTTCTTCCTTGCCCAGTTAGGATCGCAGCAGGAGAGCAACTTGCTCAGCCATGCACAGTGGTACGTCTGCAATTGTTCCTTAACCTCCCTCTACCTCCAGGACCACGCTACCAACTAATATTGGATCCCTGGGGAGAACTTGCTCTGTGCAGCTTTGTCCTTTTAACCTTTTAATGCTCTTCCAGTTTGAGCTGTTTGTGGCAAGACCCAGACTCAAATTGCTGAGCGCAGATGTCACAAATTGCTTTTCAATATGCTCTGGAGATGCCTGGAGCTGCTGACAAGACCTGAAAGGGTGAGTTTTAAAAGAAGGTTTTAGTCTGGACAAGCTTTAAACTGCTTTCTCCTAGTTCAGCATCTGGTCCTGCATGAGTGATGAACCGACTAGTACAAAGGGAAAACGAAAGTGCTTTCCCAAGGAGTGGGCTCATGGCCTGTGTAAATCTTTGCCAAAAGATGAAAGTAAATGTTATAAACACACAGGGAAATCTTAAGAAAGTGGGAAGCCTCCTTCTGCGGCAATTTTCAAAGAGAGACGAAGAGGAAATGTGGAGCAGGGTAGTTTGCAATTTCCTTCCACAGGATTACTGCTGTATCCCTCCTAAGCAGTCCATGGAAGAGATTGCCAGATACAGGGAGCTGGGAAAGATGGGTGCTCCCTCTAGTTCATTATGATAATTCCTGTATCCTGAGGGGCATTCAATGGCTCATCCAGGAGAGGGGCAGCCTCCAGAATACCACCTGGAGAAGGCACTGCTCCCACAGTGCTACCATCATCAGAACCAGCAAATCAGAACCAGCAAATCAAAAACACGTTTAGGAGAAAATGCGTCTCTGATACTCACCATTGGAGTGGCAGAGAATTGAACGGAAAAATCCTCCCCCCAGCACTGTGACACATTTCTCGCAAGCACTGCCACAAAAATTCTGCATCAAATCCTCTGGGCTTTAACGCAATGAAGATATGTGCCAAAAATGCTCAGGGGCAATTACAGCTTTATTTATTATCTTCTTTATAAGTGTGTTCATCTGAGTGTTAATGTCTGTGATTGGGTATTCAGGTTGTATTCCTCTTTTAATTATGGGAACGTCTGAATCTGATTTTACAGAGAATGTTTTTCTTTCTTCCTCGCCCTATCCTCCTCCTTTCACACTTATTTCTGGAGATGCCTGGGATCACCGGTCTGCAGTTAGTGACTGGAAGATTCTACTGTGCTAGTTATATTTGATCTTTAATTTTTAGATCAATATTGATAGTTGATATAAATCTGCTAGGCATGATTCTAGTGCAAATGTCTAGTTATTTGCCCTTTTTTCTTGAAAAGCACAAATCTTGCTGATTCCCTCACCATCAATTGCAGACCAGACTGGGAATACTTGGTGGCAGGGCTGGGTGGAAAGGCATAAGTTTTCCCCTCTGGCTGCTGCTTGCTCACTGAGGCTATGTCTGTGCCACCAGGGCCCAGCTTGTCCTAAACATGATGGAGAAGTGGGGATGGAGGACACATCCACCAGCCTGCCACCTCCCAGTGCTGGCATGGCCTCTGCCGACTTGGGACAAACAGCATCACAACAAGTGTGTGACTCAAGAATTTGGGGCCTGGCAGAGGAATTATGCTTAACTATTTTGGGTCATGCAGATGTAGGACTGGGAAAGGGACACCAAGTTGTACACCTGCCTGTGCCCAGCAGAAAGACCCAAACCTCCTCCATGGTCATAAATCCCCAAGTGACCAGAGGGAAGACTTGGCTGCTCACCTGCTCAGTTTTTGGAAAGGAGATCCAGCTCACCCTGTACTCTCCCTCTGAGGCAGCGAGCCCCTGGGACAGGGAGAGGGAGGACAACCCTCACCGTGAAGAGCAGCTCCCAGCATAAAATAATATAATTATTTATTGAGAATTATCATTCTCAATAAAATGAGAATGCCTCCACATTTGGGTAGGCTACAGAGCAGGGGATGGGAGCTGCAGGCTAGTAAGGGCACTGAAGCAAAGGGATCTCGGCAACAAAGTGCTCAAATGCACTGGCACAAGCAAGGCAGGTCTCCTTGTCCCTGATGAAACCGGACCTCTGTCCTGATCAGAGACAGCTCTGTACCTGCTTCCTGACTGCCACTCACAGTCTGCATGTTTATTTATCTTTTAAATTCAAAATCTCTATGATAAATACTGGGTAGCACACAATATCATGTATAATGTCGCTTCTCCTGCAAGCAGATTTCTTAATTGTCTCGAGTGATGACTGTATATTGCACTAACGCTCCCAGTCCCCGTGAGACCTCACGCTTGCCTGGCTTTCCTGCAGGGGTTTTCTCAAAGCAGATGGTTTTGCTTTCAGAAGCTGTGTTTTTTTCTAGCAGGAGGAACTTTTACGGCCCAGCAGCTGAGTGGTCCCCAAGGCAGGTGTGGGACCATCTCTGGAAAGAGCCTTCTGCCAGGAGTGGAGACAGATCATAGCTGGGGCTGCTGCCTACCGAGAGAGCGAAGGCCCACAGCACGGAAACAAAGCATGGCAGGCTGGGCACAAACTGCTCCTAAAACAGCACATCTGAACCTTCAGCTAATTTTAAACAATATTTTGCAATAACAAAAAAAACCCTCGCTTAGTTCTTGCACTGTCTGAGCACTTTGCCTTCCTGTCTTTCGCAACAGTGCTGGCTATCAGGTAACTTTTATTTATTGACAACAAACCCCTTTCCTGTAGTGATTTTCTGCGCTCCTGGCACACTTTGCTTTGTTACGTTGGACAGCACTTGGAGAGATGATTATTGCCACTCTGCAAATGAGGAAGATGAGATACAGAGAACTTACATGATCAGGTCAAGACCAAATAGCGTTCACAGAAACAGGTAAGAAAGGCCAGAAAGTCCAGATAGCTCTATAAGATTGCTTGTTCTTTTTTCAAGACACCAACGCTAGTTCATTCCCTGGTATGCTGCACTGGGTAGGGACATTTATTACTGGTAAGGTTCATCTTCTGCCTTAATTGTCCTTTATAAACTGAGCACTAACAGAGATCCGCCACTCCTGAGAAGGCGTTGTGCAAATAATTATTTAATTTACTACCAATGGTTATGGTTGCTTGGGCACATACACGTTTGTACATCTGACATGAACTTTGCATATGGAAACCACTTTGTGAACACACAAAGCAGGTTGCTTTTTAAGTGTCAGATTTTAAGGCATTTTTTTAAAAAAGCAAATGTTAAAGGAATGCCCCCTCAAGCCTCTAAAAAATTTGAGTGCACATATTTTGACTAATCTCTTGCCAAAGCTTTTTTTTAATTGACATTTTCTACATTTAATTACCATATATAAGTGCAGAAATGTAAGTCAAACCACAAAAATCACCCTATTTTATTTCACACTCAAAATGAGTTACAATAAAATTATCAAAAGCATGTATTTTTTAACAACCTTGGAAGCCCTCTGTCTTGAGCAGGGATAGTTACATTTTTGCATCAAGGCTGCTCTGCAATAAAGCCATTTCTCCAAAAGCCTCCTATTCTTTGACTAGGGGAAGAACTTAGTGAGATGCTGTTTCTCAAAAATAGTAACAGTATGAGCTCAGTAAAGCAGCAGGGGTAACCACAAGGGCTTCCAGCAAAAAGATCTGACTTGTACACAGCAAAGCATTTCCACCAACATTTTGGAGACAAAGTTTTGAGATGGAGTTCAATCTCTGAGTTCCACAAACTCCGAACTTGAAACACCTTTGGGTACTGGCCATTAGAATGCTCCTAGGACTCATTTCAGGAGTGTCAAACACACCTCATTCTTCCTGGCACACTGGGAGTTAGGGATGCTTTCTGAAGGTTGGGCTGGCAGCATCTCAAAAAATCAGTTGCCTGCTAATGAGCTGACACCTCTGAAGAACTGATCGTGAACTTTTGAAGTCCTTTCAATTATGAAACTCTTGCCCTCCTGATCCTGTCACGCCCTACAATATGACTTTCCACTAACTTTAATGACCTTTGGAGTGGCCTGAAGGAAAGGGTTCTGGACCTTAATACAAACCTGCCCTCAGGGGTGGAAAGGCATAGCCAGTCTGTGAGTGCATTACAGGTTTAACACTTTGGTGGCCTGAGGCCAAAGCTTGCTATGGAAGACTCCATCCCATAGCTTTGTGCTAAAGGGTATATGGAGCAGAGGGCAGTGTGATGCCAATGAGGGTTAAACTGATGTGCTGAGAAACAACAAAGTGAGAAATTGTGAGTCAAGGACTTTAAAGAGGCAATGATATATGGTAACCTAAATCCACTCAAATCGACTGCCACCAAAGATGGTGTGAAGTGGCTTCTCTTTGACTCCCCCATAGTCCCCCACCCTTTCTGTTCAGCAGGAAGAATGAAGGCCTCACATAAATGTGGGCTTTAAGGCAGCTTTGATGAGTAAGGTGGGCAGCCGCACGCAGGTGGCCACCACGAGTAGGAAAAACCCACTCTTAGAGATAGCAGGTGGCACCATGGCTGTGAGTGGGTGAAGCACGCCACGTGCAGATGGGAAGGTAGCAGCCTTGGTGGCTTGCTTGCCTTGGAGCAGTGGCTCGGTCCCCCGCCTGAGACACGGATATAAAAATAGGCATCTTTTCCTCGGAGCCTGTGGATTAACACCTGCTCTGAGTACCAATGCATTTGTTTTTTTCCCCAAGGCTTTAAATGTTTTATTGTCATGTTATGCCACGTAAGAAGAAGTGCAGTCCTCTGGCAACAGGACAGAAACATTGTGGATGACAGATAAGCAAGCTTGCCTGCTTCATCCTCTCCATCCTTTCTGGACAGATGAGCATGTCCCTAAACCTGTTTCACGCTCACCATGCGCACAGGAGATGGGGCCAAGGCAGCTTGGCTGAAAGGCACTGCACGTACTCTGTGAGAAGAGGGGATTTCTCCTGTTGTTCTGCAGCATCCTGGCTGAGACTGGTGAGAAAGGGGTTTGAGCCACGGGGTCTGACACAGATTGTAGCAGGTCCTTCCCTTTGCTTCTGCAGTGCCATCGATCCCCAGCACGTAACGCAAACAGCAAGCTGACCCACCCCAGGGTGGGGTCTGTTGAATGTCTCTCTTGCAGCCACTCTGTCCAGCCTTCCTCTGCCAACTGTGATTTAACATCACATCTCAACATTTCCAGCTCTTATCTTTCATAGAATCATAGAATAGTTTGGGTTGGTAGGGCACTTTAAAGGTCATCTAGGCCAACTTCACTGCAGTGAACAGGGACATCTTCCACTAGGTCAGGTTGCTCTGAGTCCCATCCAACCTGACCTTGAATGTTTCCAGGGATGGGGCATATACCACCTCTCTGGGCAACCTGTCCCGGTGTTTCACCACCCTCACTGTAAAATTTTTTTCTTTATATCTAGTCTAAGTCTACCCTCTTTTACTTTAAAACCATTACCCTTTATCTTATTGCAACAGGCCCTGCTAAAAAGTTTGTTCCCCTCTTTTTAATAGGTCCTGTTTAAGTACTGAGACATTCCAATAAGGTATCTCCAGAGCCTTCTCTTCTCCAGGCTGAACAGCCCCAGCTCTCTCAGCCTCTGTTCATAGGTCTCCATCCCTCCGATCATTTCATGGCCCTCCTCTGGACCTGCTCCAACAGGTCCATGTCTTTCCTGTGTTGAGGACTCCAGAGCTGGATGCAGCACTCCAGGTGGGGTCTCAGCAGAGCAGAGCAGAGGGGCAGAATCACCTCCCTTGACCTGCTAACCGTGCTTCCTTTGATGCTGCCCAGGATATAACTGGCCTTCTGGGCTGTAAGCGTACATTGCCAGATCATGTCCAGCTTTTCATCTGCCAGTACTCCCAAGTCCTTCTCCTCAGGGCTGCTCTCAATCTCTTCATCCCCCAGCCTGTATTTGTGCTTGGGATTGCCCCAACCCAAGCACAGGACCTTGCACTTGGCCTTGTTGAGACTCTTGAGGTTCACATGAGCCCACTTCTTGAGCTTGTCCAGGTCCCTCTGGATAGCATCCCATCCCTCAGGCATGTCAACTGCACCACTTGGCTTGGTGTTGTCAGCAAACTTGCTTTGAGGGTGCACTTGATCCCACGGTCCATGTCATTGGTGAAGATGTTAAACAGTATTGGTCCCCGTACGGATCCCTGAGGGACACCACTTGTCACCGAACTCTGTCTGGATATTGAGCCATTGAACACTACCCTCTGGATATAACGATCCAATCAATTCCTCATCCACCAAAGAGTCCACCCATCAAATCCATATCTCTTCAACTTAGAGAGAAGGATATTGTGGGGGACTGTATCAAAGGCCCTACAGAAGTTTGGATAGATGACATCTGTAGCTCTTCCCTTGTCCACTGATGTAGTCAGTTCATTAGAGAAGGCCACTAGGTTGGTCAGGCAGGACTTGTCCTTGGTGAAACCATGCTGGCTGTCTCAAATCACCTCCCTCTCCTCCATGTGCCTTAGCATAATATCTAGGAGGATCTGTTCCATGATCTTCTGAGGAACAGAGGTGAAGCTAAGAGGTCAGTAGTTCCCAGGGTCTTCCTTTCTACCGTGTTTAAAAATGTTTCCTGTTTTCAAGTCACTGGAGACTTCACCTGATTGCCATGACTTTTCAAATATCATAAAGAGTGGCTTGGCAACTGCATCAGCCAATTCCCTCGGGACTCTGGGATCCATCTCATCAGGTCCCATAGACTTATGTATGTTCAGGTTCCTTAGGTGGTAACGAACCTGATCTTCTCTCACAGCCAAAGGGACTTAGCTCCCCCAGTCACTGTCACTTGAGGGGTCACTTGGGAAGAGATGTTGCCAGGGAAGACTGAGGCAAAAAGGTTGTTGAGTACCTCAGCCTTCTCCTCATCCGTTGTTACCAGTTTGCCAATCTTGCTTATCCATAGTCTTGTGATAGCTGATGACAGCATAGACGTGGAAACAAATGTTTACCTGAATAGTTGATGGCTATTTTTTAGTTTCTTTTTTTTTTTAACGAACACATTTTTGATTTTCGCAGGGAAAAAAACACCAAACCAACCAAAAAACTGAGCTTGAAAAGAATGCAACCTTTTGTCTTGTGTTTTTTTTGGGGGAGAGATAAGTCTGGGTGCCAAGGCAGTGGTAGAGTCAGGAGGAACACAACTAGAGAAAAAGACCCCTCAGGCTTCTGGGTAGAACTTCAGGGATTTTGAGAAACAAGTCCGTTTCTCTTTAACTGCCTTTGCACACTGGTTTTATTTATGTTACAGCTATAATTGTTGATGCATTGGCTATCTTGTCTGGCCAACTGCTTAATCTCAACCTATCAAATGTGGGTTTGTGGAGATGTAGCAGCAGATGAATACCGTTGTTTCAGTAAATCTTTTTTACAGTGTTTGTCTTTGTTTATAGTGTGAAGGAAAGGACTCTGAAAGAGTCCAAAAAGCCAGACATTTCAAAGACTTTGCGTATTATTCGTGGAATAGACTCACCACAAATCTGACTGAAGCCAGAGGGTTACCCACCATAGCTCTCTCAGTGGCTTATCTGGGGAGGTGCACCACAGGCAGAGGTTTGTACTCCTGAGCTGCTGGACGTCTGCATTTAATCAGGAGAGATGAAGAAGAACAAGCACAGTGCAGACAAGTTGTCCAGACTATCTGCTCTGTTCAATTGAGACCTTTGTCATTAGATCAAAAACCGTTTTCTTATATGTGATTTTTTTTTACCTCTAAACATTTTTAGAGTCTAGTTGGAGGTACTCACTCATTGCCCTGCACCCACAATCCATTACTTTGAGATCTGTGCAAAAAAGACATCGGTGAATAGATAAAGATATATAGATAGACAAATTAGAGATGATTGCAATTGCGTTATTATATTTTTTTCACTCTTCAGACTTTTTAAAAAAGGATTTTAAAAAACAAGGAAAGTAAATCAAGCTCTGTAGGGAAACAGAAACTTCGTAGTGGAAGCTAGCAGCATCAGTCTTAACTCAAACAAAATGTCCTGTAACAAATCCCAGAGCAGCCAGAGAAGACAGGATCTGGACTACTCCCATCTTTTCACCCTGGTTCATTTCAGATCCGTTACTCCAGCTTCTCAGTCACTGGTGTAACATGCTCCTGGGACCATCAGTACAGCAGACGGCATCATTCTGTACCTGGTCCTGACTGAAACAGCCAAGAACCTGAAGTATGAAAACAAGAAATCTGTGGCTTGAGAATCCCAGTTCTAGAAAGATAAACATAATTTCTAGACGGAGTGCATAAGATCCTAATTCCAGTTAGGATATGTACAGAGAGTGAACTCGTCTCTTTCAGTACAAAAGCTGAAGTCGGTATGGCCAAAGCTAAAGACATTGGTCTAAAGCTAAAGGCATTGGTCTTCACACTTATGGGCAGTAACAGTCTACAGACACAGTGGGACATCTCCGCCTAATCCCATGCAGTCTGGCATATCCGTGACGCGAACAGCTACAAGGCTGGGTCCCAAAAGCAGGGTAAGAAGTTAGTAGCTCCCCTGGTCAACAGCACTATGAGCACCTTTGCAGCACTCTGGCCACTTGCGCGGCAGAACATGTCACATTTCAGCACATCTCAGCCACTCATGGGAGCCAACAAACTCCCTGTGGCTGCACGGGCTGCACCTGTCATGGACAATGGGCTGGTGGAAGGTGATTTCAAAACAGCAGAAGTTGTCCAGAGGCCAAATGCTGTTTCTAAGTTGGCTTTCTCCTTATAAGCACATCACACAAATTCCACCTCAACACGTCCTTCCTCCAAGAACCTGGGAGGCTCATTTTAGAGAGATTAATGAGTGCTTTTTCAAGTTGCTGAACTTGTCTTAGTACGTCCTCGAGCTGGCCACGGCCTTTTATTTTGTTGAAACTGAGACAGGTTACTTCCTCCACCTGTGCTTGCTGAGAGCAACCTCGAGGTGTCCAACAGTACCACCATTGAGCTGCGTTCATCATTCCCTAATGCAGCTGACACTATGATACATTTTCTGTGGTGAAATTTAGAGGCACATTAACCTGTTTGACAGGAACAGTGAGTCACAAGCAGCTCCTGAGGAGAAATGTCCACACCGTGTAAAACTTTTCAGGGTTTTTTAGGCTGCAGTTTAATGCATCTACTAATTATATTTACAGTCTCACACATATCCTGCCAAAAAAACCTCACAAAACATAAAACTGCATAACCTTCCTAGAAATGCAGCTGACTTTGCTGCCTGAATTTTCTAGACATTTCTGTCTTCTTTAAATAACCAAAAGTAATGTCAGCTATGAGATTCTCTCCTCATGCCTCTTATTCTGCTACTGATTTCAGAGCTGTTTGGTCTACACCATGACAGCTAATGGTGGCCAGCGCATCTGCTCCAGAGTTGGATGAAGAGCCGAGAAGAAATTACCTTTCCCTGTCTGTACCTGCATATGCCTGTTTGTCCAGTAGTTTCCAGCACTGTTGGCACTGGCAATGGAGCTGGATGTGCCATTGTCCAGGGCTGCGCAGCAGCTAGGCTTGGCAGCTTTGCTCTTAGCAGCTCTGCAGAGCAGGTGGGGAGAGGATGCAGCACCCTGGGGTCCTGGCTGCAGCACGGTGCAGGGACTGGTTTTCATTGAGGACCAGCTCTTTCCCAGTTGCTGCGCGAATGAAGCATCACCACTCAGATGATTTCTGGCAGGGTTGCCCAGGGACAGGCCACTTCCAGCGAGACCTGGGAGGAGCCTGGAGGTGATTTGAGCGTACTAGGCAACATGGGCAAAGCAACTGGTACCGATTATCTCTAGTCATTTGCCTTAGGAAGAGGAGTTTGTCCTAGCTGGTGGTGATGGCTATTGTCAGAGATGTTTGAAACTAGAGTCAATAGCATTTCTGGTACCTTTAACTGGAAAGTGAACGTAGTTGGAAATAAATCTTTCTGTCAAAATGTTGGGTTTGCTGGTTCAGTTTCATCTTCTAGCTAGCAGTGTAGCTGAGCCACATTAATCACTTATTTCCCTCTCTTGCTCTCTCTTGCTCTATGTACTTGTATGGCTCTCATCACACTCGTATCTGAGTGCCTCTCCCCCTAAGGAATTTAACAGTAAAAATAACTCTCTACCTCCTTTCCCAAGCTGGAGAACTGCCTCTGGTTTATAGTTTCCTAAAAGAGTGTTACACATACTTTATCCCAAAAGAGCTCTTTTTCTCAGCGGGAGTGTATGGTGGGAAAGTTACATCAAACAGCAGCTATCTAAAGGTAAACAGAATAGGGAGAAGTCCTGGGACCTGAGTCTGGACCTAGAAATATAATGGGAATGCGATTTCTGTTATGCTTGTGTAATCTTAAACTACACCACACAAGGTGCAAATGAAATAGATATTTACCTGCAGCAGTGTACCTATTTAATTCAAGTGCAGAATGTTTTGGGATGCATTAGTTAATGCTATAGGCCACTATGAAGATGTAAAATGTTATGTATGTGCTAAGTATTATTATTATTAAAGCTGTATTGAATAATGTAGTAAAGATGTTGCAGAGTAATTAAAAAGAAACTTAATCTCTTCCAGTTGTTCGGAGGAAGGAGCACAAAAAGATTAATGCCTCTTATAAAGAATTAGCAAGCCATTAACTGCACTTGCTGTAGGGAGATAAGTGTTTGTTTCCTGGAAAAAGACCTTTTTCTAGATAGCCCCATCCAATTAAATTGAACAACATGTTTCTTTTTACAGATGCTTTATTGCTTGATACTGATGTTAACAATTTATGTGAAGAGAATTGCCAATCTTAAGAATTTGAAAGTAGTGCCATTTGGTGATAAGGCCCACTTGGTAGGATCTTGAGCAGGGTGATCAGGAGGCATTCCCAACTACACCTCCAAAGTAAGGAAGTGCACTTTGATCAGTTTACGCTAACACTTTTCTATCTTTACAGTCGTTTCTGTCTCTTCACTCTGACTTCCCAGGAGGTAATGCAGGCCTTGATGCTGATCCCCTGTATGATCCCATGTATTCAAAACGACAAGCTTCCACTGGAATCAGTAGTATATACAGGTGACACAAATATGAGAAAAACTTAATCTATGTAGCCAGTATTCTGTACTAACAATAACACATTCTTCAGAGGAATCTGCAAATACTGTAGGTCAGGTGTTTGAAATGGTATTTTCAGAGCGGCTGAAGACACATACCTCTAGCTTGGATTTTCTGATGCTCCTTGTTGCCTAACCCTGTGGAATGCTGCAAGAGATGTGATGTTAACAGAACAATTAACAAATGCTTTTGATCACTCATGTACAAAAAGGGCCGAAGAACCTTAGAGTACTCATTTAGAGTAGAACATAGCTGAGCTAGTACATACTATTTTATCTATAATAGAAATCTTATTTAGAAAAACATGTGCCTCTGTGTATACTCTAACTTGCTAAGAGAAAGCTTACAGCACATAGAAAAATTATCCTTAGAATTCTCTGGTATGTAAATGCCTGGTAAGTGGAAACATGCATTGTTTATAAGGCAGCCAAATGCCCAGGTGATTCAAATTTGAAGGATGCATCTAAGCCGACTGATGTGTGTAAGAGTACATCTGAAATCAAAGAGCTCATCCCAGAGAGCTTTGTGATGTATTCCTTTCAGGGAAGGCAGGGAAACACCCACGTTGTTCTCTGGGAGTTCACTGCAAGCTCCCCGAAATTGAATTAAGCCTTTGAAAGTAATCTTTAGCCTGTTGTAACTGAGTGGCTGAACTCTGTGTGAGGTTTCATAGAGAAAGAAGTTATTTTGCATTAGCAAAGCAGATCAGATTTTTATATTTTATTCTTCATTGTGACCTTGGCTATGCACAAATTAACAGTCAGGTGAGACCTCATCGGGGCTTGCTCCGTAGGGAGAAATGGTAAGAATTGTGTGATAAAACTCTTGATTCCATCATTATCTGGGACAAGACCCCCACAACCAGTACTCCCACATGTTGCGGCTGGGGGCCAGAGCTCTCTTAACCCTTTTCCTCTCTTAGATCACCTATAAAATCAGCTAAACACAGCACATTTTCAAAGTGGACTTGAGCCTTAACTAATTTTGGTTCAGGGTCCTTGATAAAATGAGTTTTTGTTATTTGCTACTGAACTGGCTTGATGCAATAAACAACAAAAATACATTCAAGAGTAACGTATAATCTGGAAACTCTCCTCAGGACTCACCTACAGAACAGCATTAGCATTTTATTGCACCAGCAGACAAAGCAGAGCAGCCCTAGAGTACAAGGGCAGCTAGACTGGCATGAAATTGTTACTATATGCATTCCTCAACAGCAGCTTTCACTGAGGCTTTTAGCACCGTGCATCTCTCTTGGAGAATTTCGCCCCTCTGTCAGCTCCAGCCATGCTCTGGATGTCTCAGGCCAACAAAGGGGGCCCCGGCAGCCAGCTCAGGCACCAGCTCTGGTGATGGGCCTTCACTCTGCACCGAACCACTGGTAAGAGCTTTTTTTTCATACATCTTCCTGTCGCAAGTATTCCATGCATCTGATCTTGCAACCAAATTAAGCCAAAATTCCCACTAAGATCAGGAATCATTTTGCTTTAGCAAGAATTAATGTTTGTCTAGTGGTTCTGTATATGAGTATTCCTTAAATGCATTACTACTTGGCTCCATACTATTGCTGGTTAATAAATGCTGACTCCCCCAAACCCTATACTTCCTTAGTTTAAGAATGCTTTGGTGTCATTAAGTAGTGGAGGACTTGGCTGACATCCAATGTCTCTCATTCTGGGCGAACTCTTAAAAAAACCCACACTATTTAAACTGAAGTTGACTGAACTGCTTCGGCATATTTCATTGGACATTCAGGGTGGGGTTCATCTCACCTAGCATTAAATAATGAAGAGGCACAGGATCCACTAAGCTAAGTGTCCAGGGCAGGTCAAGAGTCTACAGGGCTTGTGTGTCGCTGTTGAAAACAGAAAAAAACTAAACTACTAACTCAGACCAGGGTGTCTGGTTTTTAGACAGCTTAAGCTACCATACTCAGGATATAAGAAAAATACTATATGGTTTCATAGTGAGCTGAACTCAGTCTAAAGCCCTGCTAGACGGAGGCAACCTGCCATATCTTACTCCCTACCCTGACTGATCTTTCCTCAAAATTGAGGATTTTTTCCTTCATTCTTTACTTGTAAAATTACTTTTAACATATCTGATATGTCTGGATACACAGCTCCCTGAAATGCTGCTACCAGCACTAAGGGCAGTAGCAAGATGGAATCTAGGGCTGTTTAAGCTTATCATGAAACTGCAACGTTTGCTTGAAGTAAAGTTTCATTTGGCCTAAATCTTGTTTATACAGGAAAATTTTCTTCATTATGTTGGTAAAAAGATGTAGAGTTAAATAATATAGTTTACATCAGATTGGGCTTTTTGTGTGTACATTCTCGTTCAGGAATAATAGTGGTAGTTTTCTATTTATCTTAAATTAATTGTAAAACATCATTGACTAAACTGCAGGAGAAAAAAGAAGGGGGAAAAAAACCCCAAGCATCACAAACTAAACACACTCTTCTCTCCAAAGAAATAAATTCACACCAGGAATTATTCCAGTAAAACTAAATCAGTTTGAATTTATACCTTTGTTTATGCCACTATAAGTTTTCCATGCAGACAACCCCATATAGGGAAGTTACATTTTACATTATAATGAGGTTACAATGTGCTAATCCCCTTGGACTGAAGCAATTATCACCTGCCTACTAGGTGTTAAATGCTGCATTACAAGGGGATTATTTTCTCTTTTGTTCTGACTGAGGTCTAGTCTACCCACAAATTCATACTGGTTAAACTAATTCAGGAGGGAGTTTGCATTTTGCCTCCTCTGAATCAGTTTATGTATTGCATTAATAAAACTGGACTCGGTGACAATTCCCTTGATATGTTGTAATTCAAAGTAGTAAAACGATTATTTCTGTGCTACCTGGTCATTTACCATTATTCTCCAGCCTCAGTTACTTGATTTTATTTGTAGCACATTTTATTCTATAGTTGTGCGTTTTCTCTTCCACAGCCTAGCTTTGAACCTTGCATTGAAGCACAGCTAAATCCCATAAATGAGGCGAGTTCGGGACTTTTTCTGTACCTGGAATGACACAAGGCAAATGCAGGTACCACGAGAAGTAGGTCAGCAGTTGGCCTTTTTTATTTTTTGCCTTCTCACTCAGTGCAATAAAACAGTGCCAGGGGAGAGTCGGCTGTCAGAGGAGCAGCCTTTTGAACAGGCTCTAAACATCTAACCCTTTGTAAAGCTCTTCCAGCTCCCACGTCAATCTTCACAGCAGTAATGAAAGGTTGCTGCCTTGAGTGTCCTGGGTGAGTTCCAGTTACATTATTACAGTTTACACGTCTCAGTTTCCTTATAACTTATTTGTATGAAGTACCGATCACAAACCTTTTGTGTAGACATGCATCCAGTTTAGAGGCATCTGTCTACCACTTCAGAGCAGATTGTGGTTTAGTAATGGTTGAGTGAGCGGTACCCATGCACACATCGCACACAAACACACATCGCTCCTCATCTACAGTCTCACTGAACACAGATGAGGAGAGGAATACTCACTCCAGTGTGTGCCTCAGATCTCGTATCCTGAGCTGACCCTTTGCCACTTACTTCAAAGCTGGAAGATGTTTTCTGGCATGAGCCATTGCTCCCTGTTCTGTTGGGTGTGTTCGTAACGCTGCCAGGCACAGCCCAGACCCTCTGCTCTGGGACGTCTTCTCCTTCCTTCCTTCCCCTCCACATTTCCTCATGGGCTGCAGGACAGACAACCTGTACCTACAATTTCTGTACCCAGGCAATTCATGACTGTCTACAGTTGCATTGGACTTGCCCAACATTTTGAGAACATTGTCTTATTTGGCTGAAAGACACCATATAGTACCAAAGTCCCTATCGTTTGTTAGTTGTAATGTATTCAGAGACTTCTTGAAGGCCAATTACATTGTGCCTATTGTTTCAGGCACTTGGAAAAATTTATGTAAATTACCTCAAATAAAAATAGAATTTATTGTGGCTGTGTAAATGCTCTTCATGAGTCTGAGTCCTGCAGACACTGTGAAGAAAAAAGTTGATGCTAGAAATCTTTGTAAAGCCATCTTGAAACGCACTTCATTTTCTTCTTACTGGTAAACTCAGTCCCACACTTAGTGTAATCAGAGCGAGACTGGCACATTTAAAAACAATGTCTGACTTGCAGACAATGTTTTGGATAGGTGATGTCACTTTTAGCAAAGGTCTAAAAGAAGAGGGAGAAGGGACTCTGGCTGAACTCTCTCAGTCATCTCCTTTCAGTGTAGCTGCATGATGAAATAAGGTATAGAGTGTGGCCAGGACTGGATGTCATCACCTACCATCTATGGTAGGTGTCTGTGAGCATGAAGCAGAAAGACTGGCCCCATGTCCTGCTTTGCCTGTGGCAGAGTTCTGAGGAATCACTGCCGCTGGAGGAGAAGGTGGGGAGGGGGGGAGAGGAGTTGCCAGCCCTATAAAAAGAAGGGTTATTCAGTTATCTTTGCAAGCCCCTGAAATTCTTGTGACAGAAGGCGTTCAGCCTCACCTTCCTAGGAGGCCACAAGTAGTCCATATTCTGCCCCTGGGGAGAAACATGAGCTATCTCTGGCCCAGGGTGAAGAGTAAAGGGAAATGCTCCATCTAAACCAGCTGTTGACTGACCTGAATTCAGTGAAGGCATGTGGCAACACACAGCTGAGAACCAGCAATCCATCTGTATGTCTCCTCCACCTGCACTATCACTGTTATTTAATTAGGAGCTGAGCATCTGTACGTTTCTCACTTACCAAATAAGAAGGAATTATTATTATTATTTTCCACTGCTGTCTTGTTACTTGAGTCACATCTGGTCTAAATCTAGTAGGAAGTCAGAACTGGAACTGTCAGCACTGCTGAAGGATTTTTTCTTCTGCTGATTAATGATGGCAAATGTAACCCTGATGAGATCCCTGACTTTTGTCTCACAACAAAACCCTGAGTTCTATATATCGTGTGTGACTTCCCTGAAGTTCTGCCTATTCATGCCACTTTAATGAAGAACACATAAGAGATGTTCTTTTTTGGCAACCAAACACTTACCAAAATCCTTAACTCCAATAGATGGGAAAGAAGGGAGGGGGTGGAGTAGGAAAGTCATACTGTTGTATACTTCCCACAGCCGGCTGTGATGGAGGTGGGAAGGAACAGCATCGCTAGGTGATTCACACCCCACTAGTTCAGGTCTTTGCTGGTTTCCCTTCTGCCTGCTCTACCTGTGCCACCACTCTGGGAAAACAGGCTGGCTCCTAGTACTCCCACCATGAAGGGAAAGTAAGACTGGCAGGAGGAGCAATAAGACTGGTTTTATAGATTCCCACATGCCTGGGGAGCCTTTGGCTAGTGCTGACTCGGCTCCCTCCCTCCCTATGTTTCCTCCTTCCCCTAGCCATGCCTTATAGCTGCTCCTAGGCTCACTGGAGAATATCCCCAGAGCAAATTCTACTGATCATGGGCTATAGTTAAGCTCATTTGCCTCTGGTTAAGAGCGAGGCAGGTCATTAACATACTGCTTTGCTACTGATCTCTTCAGATGGCTGGAATTCCTGGCCAAACATCAACGAATTCATGCCATTCTGCACGTGACATGATCTCCCCAAAGGTGATCATTTTCAAAATGGTTTTTGTTGCCTCCAAATGCCTGGCTTGTGGCACTCAAGGTGATCATTTTCAAAATGGTTTTTGTTGCCTCCAAATGCCTGGATTGTGGCACTCATGCTCTGAACTGCAGGGACAATCTTTAACTTCAGTTCTTGTAAACTTCATGTAGTCTCTTGAGCCTCCAGCATTACTCAAAGGCAGACCATCATGCCTGAAATTGGAACTGCGCAGCTGACAGTACCCCGAAGGAAGGAGTAGACGTTCATGGAAATGTGACTATAAGTGTGCAGAAAGCCTTTATCCAGGCATGCAAGAACAATGCTGCAGAAATCCTTGAACACACAGGTTTTGCCTCTTGCCGTGGAGTCTCAGTCACAGAGCACTGATCATCAGCTCATACCAAAAGGTATTTGAACCTTGAAAGTTTATTTATTGTTAGTGGAAAACTTATCCTTGCCCTTTTTCCTTCAAAACTTGTAATGATTCAGTGTTCTGTGACTGTAAACGTCCATCTTTTCAGGGTCATAAATTCTCGGTGCCACTGCAATGTTATTGAAAGAAGCAGTCTTCCCTGCTCATGTCATCTCTCATGCACTTAGGTCTGGGTGAGGTGGCTTGCAGTCGGGTAGCAAGGTAAATGATACAGCACTAAACCAAGGAGATCACATTTAGCCATTGACGTAGAATGTGAACTGTTTTCAGACTGAAAATGCTTTTTTTTTCTCATCGATATTAGCCATTACAAAACAAGGCACACTGGGACAGAACAGTAATTGCAATTCATATAAATGTCTACAGAGATGAAACTCCCTTTGGTCAGAAAGCAAAGAAGATGAAATCCTAGGCTGCAGGTGCCCCCAAATATTAGTTGCATAAACAACTGGTTTGCATTAAATTTCAAAGGCCTATCACATTCAGAGCCCTACATCTTCTTTTGCAAGAAGACAGTCCCTAGCCAGAAGGATGTAGTTATTCTCTAAGGACCCTGTTTCTCAGAGGTGTTAGCTCTTCTGCAGTTGTCATAGGAGCAATGCCATGGACCCTCTCCAATTTTTGCCGCAGGAACTGATTGCTCTGTTGTGGTGGTCAGCACTGATCTTCTCAGGCTCTGGTTCAACAGTGTCTGTTCTGCATCATTGCACACCATTTGGATCTGCTCTAGGATTAAAAGCACAGAAACCCAGAGAATGAATGGGGAAACAGCAAGAGATACAGCATTGTTATTACCTTCTCTGGGAATCGCAAAGTTCAGAACTGCTCCTCTTCAGACATGTCTGGAGGTTTTCTTTTGTACCTGCTTTCCAAGAGGTTCTTCTTCCCTGGTAAACCCTGAGAAAACAGATCCTGGAGGGGCCAGCACAGCTTCTGTGATCCTGAGCTGCCTTCTTTTCCTGAGACGACTGTGTTGGGAAGCAGGGCATCCATATCAGGACCCTTGCTCTATGGGTCATGAAACTTTGGCTGAGGGACATGTTGTTATGTGTCATAAGTCATGTGTTAAATCTGGGTAAGTTTAACTATTAGATGAAATTTAAGGGAAAAGTATTTAGAATAATGCAATATAATACAAGCAGATAAAGTAATAAAAATCATTTGACAGATGGACCACTTAGTGGATAAAGAACTGGCTGGATGGTCACACTCAAAGAGTTGTGGTCAATGGTGCGATGTCTACATGGAGACCAGTGTCAAGTGGTGTCCCTCAGAGGTCTGTTCTGGGTCCAGTGCTGTTCAACATCTTTGTCAGCGACATGGATGACGGCACTGAGTGCACCCTCAGCAAGTTTGCCAATGACACCAAGTTGGGTGGTGCCGTGGACTCACTTGAGGGAAGAGATGCCATCCAGAGGGACCTTGATAGGCTTGAGAAATGGGCCAGTGCTAACTGCATGAGCTTCAACAAGTCAAAAGGCAAGGTCCTTCACCTGGGTCGGGCCAATTCTAGGCACAAATACAAACTGGGCACAGAGTGGGTTGAGAGTAGCCCTGAAGAGAAGGATTTGGGAGTGTTTATAGATGAGAAGCTCAACATGAGCCGGCAGTGCGCTCATGCAGCTGAGAAGGCCAACCACATCCTGGGATGTATCAAGAGAAGCGTGGTCAGCAGGTCAAGAGGGTGATTCTCCCCCTTTACTCTGGTCTTGTGAGACCCCACCTCGAATACCGCGTCCAGTTCTGGTGTCCCCACCATAAGAGAGACATAGATTTGTTGGAGTGTGTTCAGAGGGCCACAAAGATGATCCAGGGACTGGAGCACCTCTGCTACGAGGACAGGTTGCTGGAGCTGGGATTGTTCAGCCTTGAAAAGAGAAGACTTCGGGGGGACCTGATAGCTGCCTTCCAATACCTGAAGGGAACCTACAGGAAGACTGGGGAGGGACTTTTTACAAGAGTGTCCACTGATAGGACAAGGGGAAATGGGTTTAAGTTGAAGGAGAACAGATTTAGATTAGATTTTAGGAAGAAATTCTTCAGTACGAGGGTGGTGAAACTTTGGAACAGATTGCCCAGAGAGGCTGTGGATGCCCCCTCCCTGGAGCTGTTCAAGGCCAGGTTGGACAGAGCCTTGAGTAGCCTGATCTAGTTGAGAGGCGTCCCTGCCCATGACAGGGAGGTTGGATTAGATGATCTCTAAGGTCCCTTCCAGCCTATGCCATTCTATGATTCTATGAAATCCTGATGTTAATATTATACTTACTGGTAAAGATTCTTTGTGGATCTCAGCCATTTTATGTTTTGGGTTTTTTTTTGAAATCTTACATTAGGCGCCAGAATCTCCCTTTATTGACACAAGACGGAGTTTCTTTGCCAGAGATGACTGTTGCTGCCTGCTGCTGTCTCCCCTGTCACTCCTCCTTTGCCCAAGGGAAGGGAAGAGCAGAGGGCAAAAGGTAAGACTGATTGTCTATGCCATCCAAAGCTCAAATACTCGAGTTTTCACATGGCTTACTTGAGAAAACTTTCTTCTCAACACCTGTGATCGGTTTCTGAAGTCCAGATGGTATCCTATGAAGAGTTACCTTACTTCTGTCTTCCATCCTCTTCTAGGGTCCTTTGATTAACATTTCTAATCTATATCCTAATTAGCAAAATCCTAGCTCTTGAATGCTTGTCTTTGTCACTGTCTTCTGCAGGCAAACAAAACTCTATGCTTGTGTAATAATGGCCAGTCTTCTCACTAGATTTGTAACTGTTGTTTTTCTGTGACTATCTTGTGAAAAACAAATGTGATACTACAAATGATGTTGAGCAATACCAAACACTACTCTCTACATTTTGCAGAGGCACTTTTGACAGACACTGACACAGATACTATGTGAAAAGCCATCTCAACTTCTACCACATGTAGGAAAGAAGAAGGCATTTCATTGTCTGCAAATGAATTTTTAAACAAGATGTTACATCTGACATTGCATTTAGGCATGAACCAATTTTTATATGAATAAAAGTTACTAACAAGATGGCAGAAATTACGATTTATTCATACTTTTTCAAGAGTGAGATATGCAGTCACTGTAGTCCTCAGTTCCATGCTCTGACACCTTCTCTCTTTCTCTTGAATAATCTAATAATAACTGAAGTTTCCACTCCAAAAAGCCCTCTGCATTAATCATTTTGTCTGTCGAGATCTCAGCTCAATTATCGTCAGCCCGCATCTCCACAACGAGGAAATTACATTAAAAGTTATTCCAAAGTGATGTCAGAGTGCAAGAGTTGACCAGAGAAGAAGTAGCTGGGCTTCTTCTCCAAGACACTGCTGAGCTGGTGCAATACTGTTTCCAAGGGAAAAAAAAAAAAAAAAAAAAAAAAAAAAGAGATTAATGCAATCAATTTACTTCACGTTTTGCCTTGTCTCAAAAATTATTGAGTCATTAATCTTGGCAATGTCATGGTGTTGTCATTCACTGAATTCAATTAAATGGGAGCTCACCGTTAGAAATTTGTGTGTTCTTCACATGCAGTAATACCCTTCTTCACCATAATGAGTGGAGCTCCCCTTGTTGAATTAGGGGTAATTTAAAGGAAAGGAGTTGATGAAGATGAATAGAGTGAACTGCTTCTGTATACTGCATCTTGTGCACACCTAACCTTGATAGCACTGGGCCAAATTCATTCATTCATAGATTCATAGATTTCTAGGTTGGAAAAGACCTTAGAGATCATCGAGTCCAACCATCCCTAATCCCCATTAAACCATATCCTCAAGTAGATCATCCACCCTATTCTTAAACACATCCAGGGATGGGGACTCAACCACCTCCCTGGGCAGCCTATTCCAGTGGCTGACAACCCTTTCAGAGAAGAAATACTTCCTAACATCCAACCTGAATCTCCCCTGACTAAGCTTATACCCATTTCCTCTTGTTCTATCACCCAACACTAATGTAAAGAGCCCTTCCCCCACCTCCCCACCATCTTTTATAGGGATAGGAATTATACGGAAATGTAAGTTCACAAGCTTCATTTCAGGGGCCCTAGCTCTTGTGCTCTTCCATTCTATAATTTGTTTTCACTGAGCTAATGCAGAGTTGCTGGACCAAGAGGCCAGAGGCTTTCATGCACCAGAGAATCCATCTGCCTTCCTCAGAAATCTATGCTGGGAAGTGGCTTTGTGCCCTTGTGTCACAGCAGCCACGCTGAAACAGCACAGTATTGCAACGCAGAGGAGCACTCGACAAAGAAACCAAGTGCTGATGGTCTGAAGGAAAACTAGCAGATCTGATGAGAAATCAGAAAAAACAACATATGTCAAGAGGTTAATTGAGCTGAAGCTAATTTACACTGCATGAGCAAGCAAAAGATTCTGTGATGCCACACTAGGATGGAATTAACATGGGAACACCAGTGAAACTGCAGCACATTAGATCAATAGATCATTAGGATAAAAAAAATCTGATCATGTCTAAAGAAATGCCAGAACAAAAAGTTGCATCAGAGAGTTGGTTTTGGCCAGCAAGTTGAAATTATGTCACTGGGAATGCTGTGAAAGACGGCACCCACACTTCAATGAAGGGAAAGCGTTGCTGCTGACCACCAGGGCATGCTCGGGGGGTGGATCTTGGGGTTACCTCTATTTCACACATAAGTGCGGAGCCAGCAATCCCAGGGTACCATTGGCAGGTCTTGGGCCACCTTATGACATGGGCTGCAGGTTATTAGCAGTAACAAATGTTAGTTTGATTCCCTAAGGATGTATAGCTGGAAGATAACAGGGCTGTGCCTAAGGTAATTAGTCTTGCCTGTCAGCAGAACTAATCAGCTATAGCACTAGCAATAGCGTAATGATATGACTACAGGGCTTCTGCTTTTGAAGCTAACACGGATGGGTGTCTGTGCTTTGCCTGCCACTATACAATGCTTGTGTCGTCTCACACGCACCAAACTCAGCCTTAACCCCAGTCCTTATGCTTGGAAGTGCTCTATACAAAATGTATGCTGGATACCATATGGGATACTTTTTGACCTGTTTCCTGAAAATACTAATAAGAAATAGGGTCACAGCATGTATTGGCTGTACCATGGTAGCATCGTGGGGCTATGTAGAGTCAGTGGTAGGCAGTGTAGATGCACATGGTAAAAAAGGGTTCTGACATTGACTCTGAAGATCTTCCTTCAAAAGAGACAGAAGTGGAGGAAGGGACAGAACACACAGGCACACACATAGAACACAACAGGACCATATAAATATGGGACACAGCCAACAACTACTAAGTGATTCAACTCAATGTGTGATGTTAATGCACCTCTGTTACAGGGCATGGAGTGTGTTAAATCCTCAGGTGAGCAGACTCATTCAGATAAGTATTATCTTTTCACTGCAGCATAATCCTCTTTAGAGAATGACTTTATTCCCAGATGAGGGCATCTGCATAGGAGTTTAGTGCACTTTAACTTCTACTTATTGACTTTGTACCATTAACTGCCTTGCTTTCACTATCCTGAATGCACCTGTGACACACCAAAGTTGGTAGTACTGCAGCTCTAGTCTTCACAAATATTAAAGACCCACCTGCCTTTGGTGTTATGGACTAAAGAGATGGGGGTGAGTTGTCACTCACACTGTGCTCCTGTGAACAAGAGATATGACTTCAGCATTGCAAAGGCAGTGGTGGTGTTGTCATTGATATCGCCCCAGTCCTGTGTTGGGAAAGGAGCACCAAGAATTGAGGAGCTTTACTCTATCCCTGATCAGGTGTAACCATTGGAGGGGTACCCGAGAAACAATGTATGCGTCTTCATCTCTGGTCGTTTCCTGGCCTCCTAGGCCAGACATAGCTTCTTTTAGAGGGCACATTAGGTCTTGGTCTAGCCCTGTATCTATTTCTCAGTGCATGCTTTGCATATTCAAAATGTTTCAACAGGCTTCGTAATGACTCAGGGAACTGATTATTGTTCATTCAGTAAACAGTTGTAGTGGCTCAACTCCTGACAATTTCCCATCATTTCATTAACAACACTTTCTTGGAGATAACTCCTTCATGAGAAGAGAATAGGTGCCTGCCTTTACAATATCCCAGTTCATGCCATCTTTCTTAGTACAAGCCAGCCTTCAGTAGAAACATCACCAAATTTTGAACATCAGAAGGAAGGCATATGTCTTGGCAAAAGCTTGCAGCAGATCCCGCTAAAGTCTCTACTGGCTCAGAACTACCCACCAGGACACCTTGGTCAGAGTCCTGCAGTCCTGGTGCAGCAAGTGACCAGTGGCTGGTACTCACCAGGAAAACAGTCTTGCAGGGAACTCTGAAGTTTTTGGCTTTATGAAGAGGAGGAGTGCTACCTGGTGAAGAGAAAATAAGTTTTAAGAGCAGGTGGAGCTAATATTGCTTAACCTCTGCTTCATGAAATCGTTAAGGTGAAATTGGAAAATTCAGTTAAAATGCTCACAGATCGCTCCCTCAACACATACACTCTTGTATCAACTTCCTTTTTTTTTTCCACATGGTTGTGGTAATTTCATTACCTTTCTCACTTCTAGTTGGCTATATATGCGGACTCTCAAAACTGGGAACTCTTGCAGTGTCTTCTACTTCTGGGAGTTTTTTACTATGAGGTGATTCATTGTTTGACAGAGGGTTTTTTCTATTTTAATAGGAGGGAAAAGTATTTACAGATAGAATAGCAGGGGGAAAAGCATGCAAGCATCAGGGAATGATTCTGAGGCAAGAGCAGAAAAATTAAAAACAAACACTGAATGTAACTAAAGGAAAGCTCAGCCATAACTCACAGCACATACTGTAGGGAGATGAAGGGAATAAGAGGTGACGATGTGCTGAGGGACAAAAGTGGTCTTTATTCACATAGATGTGTTCATTTGTAGCTCATCATTTTGAGCAGATTTTTCAAGTAACTGGAAATAATAAACTCTGGGTATTGTTTTTATCACTTTTTACATGTTTTTTCTGCTTCTGCTCTTGTTTTATCATTGATAAAATATCTCTGACTAGGAGAACAACTAGAAAGAAAAAATCAACAAATGGCCACATCTTAAAGATGAACATGTGATTTGGTTTACATACTTGCACCTTCCCTTGCACTTCTGATAGGTTCTCAGTTTGCAACACATCCACCACGGACAACTTTAACTATTATTGAAGTAGCCTTTGAGTTGTCACAGTGTACAGCTGGAATTGTACAGCTTGTATTTCTGTACGTGTAACCATTTTCATTAGTTAGCTAGTTTAGTTTGAGGGATGCACCCTCAGATGAGGCGAGGGCACCAGGAAGGAGTGAGGCTTGTCAGGTCCTGGGGAGAGGGAAGACTGGGACTGGGAGAAAGGGAACAGCCTGGGCAAAGACACCGGCATGAGGAGAAACCCAGGGAGCAGAAACTGACGAGATGGGATGAAATGGGAGAGAAAGTGGGTTTGATGGAGGGGGGAAGACTGGGGAAGAGAAAGAAGCCTCATCTGCTGTAGAAATCAGGAGGTACAGGGTGAATTAAGCATTGAAGTACAGGGAATTAAAAGCTTATCTCAAGGGTGAAGCAACAGATCGCTGCTCTCAAAAATCCAATTCTGTCCTTACAACCATCAAAGGGATGCTGTGTCATGCTTGACATGCCACTTAAACCAAATTTGGCATTGCTGATCACTGGCACTGTCTTTCTTTTTCTGATTTTTGGTGCCTGACTTGAGACGCTGGAGCTCTCCCAGCTGCAGAGGCTGACAATGGACAATGCTAGTGGGTGTGTTTCATGCTCTAAATTGCCAAACATGCCGGAATTATCATGCCCTCATTGCTTCAAATGAGATGCTGACATCAATGCTACCTTTTGACCTCACCCTTTCTTTGCCCCAGCTGTGAAACGGGGATCAGACAGCCTCCACCCCTCACAGAGCTGCTGTGGTGTAAAGTCGCACACAAATTCAGCAGGTCCTGAGGTGTGGATCAGCCTGTGGGGAGGTGGGTGGCCCGTGAGACGCACCATGAGGCCAGGAGCTGGGAGCAGAACGGCAGAGGATGTCACGCTGTCTCAGTCACTGTGCAAAGGAAGAGGGGTGTTACGGGGCTCGCCAGGAAGGCTGTACTGGGAAAAGCAGCTTGAGAATTGTTGGACAAGCATTTGAGATGGGTTCAAAGACTGTGGTGTTCAACCGGCAGACAGCCAGAGGACGAAACATCCAGTTTTCTGAGAAGGGTTTGCATAGTGCACAGAAAAAGAGGTGTGATTTGCAGAAGGCTGCATTTGAAACAGAAAGTACTGAACATCTGCCCGTCAAGGGAGCACAATCCACTGTGTATGGTCACTGCCATAGGTCCTACAATAAGGAAAGAGGGGTGTGAGCAAGGTGATTTCAAACATGATGCATTCCTGATTACTTAATTTTTGAACACGTAATTTGGCAACCTTAATAACGCTTTTCAGTGCTATGCTTTTCAGTGCTGCTTTTCCCTGTAGCGACTTGGGAAATTTTCAGCACCTGACTGGGACAAAAGCAGAATGTATTCAACCTCGCTCAGCAGGACTCTTGAAAATAGTGAGACTTCAGACAATGGACACCTGTGTTGAGCACAATAAGGCATTTATCACCTTTGGGATGGAATGAGGTTAAAAGTACCAGTATTGCTGAATTCCATGTTAAATGATCTAATCTCCTAAAGAAATTCTTCTTATTGATGATACTGTAATAGGCTTTAAGTTGCAAAGAGTGCTGATGGAAAATGAAGTCCAAAGCTGACATCTTTGGGGACAAGGCAAAAACCAATCTGAAGCATTGTCTTATGGAAAAGCAAACATTTCTCTCCAGATCCTTTTCTCCTGTGACTTTTGGTATTTAGCATCAGACATGAAATTTCTTCAGGAAGTTGCATCTGTCTCACAGTAGGAAGAAAGAAAGGGACCAGTAGGCAGGTGGGAAGCCTCTGCTATGCAACAAAGGTAACAAATTCTAATTGGAACACTGTAAATCAGGATAATTTCAGAAAAAAAGTAGTTGGGTCAGAGAATTTGTGATCTTCTCCAGCCATTTTGTCTCTGTACCGAACAGAATGGCCAGCCAGTTTTTGTGGCATTTGTATACACAGTTCCTATTGAGTGCAGAAAAAGGAAAAGTGAAGACCCAGCCAATGTGGCAGCAGTATGAATGTCTTTCAAAATACTCATTATAGGCAAAGTCAACAAAAGCTGAAAACCTGTCATAAAAAAAAAGTCAAGTCAGAGGGAAAAATTGCCTTGTGTGCTCAGGCCACATACTAAAGTGACAATATTAAAATCAGAAAGTAAACAAAACAAAGCCCAGCAGTGGCAAAACAAGTACCCAGCAGGTAAAGAAGCCTGTCGTCGTGACCATAGTGTGATGCAGACGGGGGGAGAAAAATAGTCTCTCACCATACATTCTGCAGCAGGAATGGTGCCACCTCTTTATCAAGTAGCTTCCCAGCAGCCGAGGGGGAGCGTGGTGAGGCACGCAGGAGAAAGCCCCAGATTTGTAGGTGAGTGGTGTTATTTCTGAGTGCCTCACTGGAGCACGTAACTGCTTCAGTTGGGCATTTGCCACCATGTTACTTCTCAAGCTCCCATTACAAGAGTGAGAATTTCAGTCTCAGACAGTCATAAAATAAGAATGATCCAACATCACTTTTTAATTTTTTTTTTTTAAACATTTATATTTATAGTTTGTGAATAACAGGCAAAACCAGGGATGCTACCAGGCCAAACAAAGCTGCCAAAACACTCTGCTCGTCCTTCCAGCCTAGAGGAAAACAAATATCATGGCATTTAGTGAAGAAGCAACACAGTTGTAATAATGAAGTACCACGTTTTTAAGGCAGTGAAATAACAGGTTCACAAGCAAAATAGGTGGGACCAAACTCATTAGGCACACAAATCCGGTAACAGTAATTAAGTTATGTTCCTGGGAGGAAGATTGCGACTAATACAGACGACATGCAATTTTTTTTTAAACAATAGCAAATTGTTAAAAGGCCTTTAAGTAGAGTAACACAGCACACGAGTGATCCCGTCTCTTATTTGTTGCCTGGCAAACTGGATTAAGTTTAATAGATATGAAAGACTTCAAGCAGCTACATGATCTTCCTCTACAGTTACGTAAGCAGATTTTGACTTTGCAGTAACCTGTGTACTTCAGCAGAGAACAAGCAAAACTGAGCTGCAATTTCAGTGAGAAAGAAAGCAAAAAGACCCTGCAAAACCCATGAGGAGTGTTTTCTATATTAGCTCCCTCTGAAATGCAGAAGCCTGGGGCCAGATCGAGAGCTGTTACTAAGGGAGATGGTTCCACTGACTCCAGCTGAACTCTCAGTTTTCTAAAGGTTGCAGACCTGGCTGGAATTTTTGCAGCCCATGCCTTTCTTTTCAAACTGCCTTTGAAGCTCTAAATAAAAGCAAAAGCAGCAGCCACACAGCCCTTCTCCCTGCCTTTTTAAATGCTCCATTTTCAGTACGAGCAGTGTGATGTACAAATAGTGAAGGTCAAAAAAATTAATTTCTTTTAAAAAGTCTGTGGAAAGCTGCTGGTGGCTCATGTGAGGTCTTGTGTCAGGAAGCTCCACCACCTCAGAAGCTAGGGCACAGGGGGATATTTTATTTTTGAAGTGCATATTTTTAGCGAGGCTGAGTCAGAGTGTGACTTGCTCTTGAAAAAACACTGAAATGGAAAAGTGGAAGGATGTTCCCATGTTAGTTGCTAACACATTTGGTTCCTCAGCTACAGATGTATGACCACCTAGACAGGCACTTGCGTTTGAACAGTGCCTGCAACTGTGGCAGCATAAGCTGGTCATTGCCAGTGTCTCAGCATCCCACCGCACTTCAGTAAATTCCCAGGGAAGCTCTGTGTTTCCCAATGGTAAATTTTCCCTCTGCAAATTCTTCAGGAAAGTTTCCCCTGTTCATGCTCTCACTCAAAGGCATCAAGCTAGGAAGGCCTAGGCTTCCCCCATAAATTATCAGGACAGTTTAAATTTCTTTCTTAGAGAAACAAAACCAAGAGTCTATTTCAATCTTAAACGCTTCTGACTCACATACTTTGTATTCAGCGCACTGGCCCTCAGTATTTAAACAGCTATTCCACCGAGTCATATCAGGGAGAGATTTGACTGTTCTCATTTTTTTCTTAACTAATTTCTAATAAAAAGTCCTAAAGTCATGGGCTGTAGAACTTCTGATTAATGTGTACAGAGTAGTTTGCCTTGGTGCCATATAAAAAAAACCCACAAAATAAATTACTGAACAACTAAATTAACACATTAGCTCTTAGCTAAATAAGTAAACACAATTCTTGATTAACACAGGAACTTCCATATCTCTCCCCAACTGCCATAACAATCACCAGCACCTGCAATATTGTTGTGCCTCGTTTCTATAGCGGGGGCCCACTCCTTGACCTGGCTAGGGAAAGTCTCCTGGTAGGAAAAAAAATCACAGTTGACAAATAAACAAAGGCTTTCTCCCTCCTTAACAGCCTCGGAGAGGAGAGGGGAAGTGGGCGACAGGCCCGCTGCTGTCATGAGTGAGCATAATGTAAATACCTCGACAGGCAGAATCTGAGATTTTGACAGATGTAACATAGCTGCAAAGCAAGTAATAACCGAGTGGTAAACCCCCGTCGCGAGGGCGCAGCCCATCTCTGCTGGCGTTCTCCTTATCCTCTCTCCTCCACCCCTTCTTCGTAAGATCTTCTTTGTATTTTTTAGCTCTTTCTTCCACCTCCTTTCCCCTTTCTTCCTTTTGTGCTTTTTTCCCGCTGCTTCGCCCCTCTCGGGATCCAGCAGTTTGGGCCCTGCGATTCTTCGCGGTTCATTGGGTTTGCTTTGCCGGGCTTCATTCCTCCGCGTCAAACAAAGATCGCAAGGAGGAGAGCAGAGGCTGTAGAAAGGAGGTTACATCAGGCGTGTTGTCGACAGAGCTGAAATGTGTTTGTAACCTTGCCAGATGGATGGACAGCCCCTGCACAGCAGGGGCTCTCAAAAAGCAGATTCAAAGTCATACATACCAGAGGGTGGGGAGGGGGACGGAGAGGCGGGATGTCGAATTTCCATATATTTCCATGAGCTTACTGTCATTTCTGCCTAGCACGTCACTGGCAGTGTATTACAAGGCTTTCCTGCACTGGTCCTGCCTATTAAAGCCTTACCCCAACCTAGGTGCTTCATTTCCCCCCACAAAACAAACACATCCTTTGGAAAGATTGTAGGCGCTGCCGGGAGCCAGATGGAAGCATCCCTTGTCATGGTTTGCTTGTCTGTGCTTGTGGCAGTTGCTGTTCCAAGCCATGCAAAACAGTTAAACAGCTATAAACAGGGATATCCTAGTCACCCTTTGAACATATCGAGGATTTGATTCAACATCTTCCAGGTACAAAGGCGCGTTGTGTAAACGGGCAGACGCTCGTCACGCCAGCAAGTCTTACAGGTGTTACAGTCGGCATCGCCGCAGCACCTGCGGACGCAGCCCTGGATGGAAACCTGCCATGTCAAGCTCCATCCAGAGGGCAACAGGGAAGAGCCTGGGCTGTGGAGCTTATGTTGTAAACACATCTGGATGAGTGGCATCACTAAAAATAACAAATAAGAGCATTCAACACTGTTGATAAAAGGGGCTTTACAGCAGTGGCCAGTTCTTGATACTTCCCTTCTGTCAAAGCCTCAGAGAAGATGCCTCACAGATACTTCATCCCAAACGTAGTCTATCTTGGGCACGGCAGGCAGCCCAAACTCAGCCCTCCATCCTGCCACCGCCATCAGCTCTGCTCCATTGAAAACCAAAGTGATAGATCTGCCCAAGGAGCCTTGAGAATGAGGTTTTCAAAGCAGGGCTTACTCTAAACACACATTTTTCTATCTTTCAAAATGTGCTGTAGTGACTGAATCCCGAGAGGACAGCTGGACTACTTTGCAGCTTGCACTAAAGGCTGAGCGATGCCCTGCCTGCCCCAGCAGCTGAGGCTTGTAAAGGATTGACAGCAATCTCATTCTCCTTCTGCAGAGTCCATGACACCAGTCCTCATGGAGAGGACAGGTCCTCCCTATCTGTAGCAGCCAATGTCAGCAACCCTTCCTATCACCCCAGTGACTCACAGCTCCACCACCAGCCTTTTAGAATGGAAATGAGGGAACTGGTTTTTCTAATTCTCATCTCTCAGAACAATATAAGGCATGTTCTGAATCACACCCTCCAGCCTTGGATCCTGCAGCCTTTTACGTGGACTGAGCCTTACTGAGTTGTGACGCCCAGAGGGAGATGGTTTAGCCTGTTTGTTGAAGTGCTCCCTGCACTTGGAAGGGCTCAGCCAGACTCTTGGCCCCCAAATGCTGCCCTTAAGTGAAGAAATGCATAGGGAGAATCCAGCCTCAGGGTGTTTATTCCCAGGCAGGGCAAGACATTTCTGGAGGAATTCATGGCTTAGAAAGATTTCAGCCATTTTTAAGTCTCCAAAAATAGTATTATATCATGCCTGTTTAGTATCCACTTTAAAAGCAAGTCCTGGTCCAACTGCCTTAATTTAGCTACTTACAAAAGCTAAACTACTTTTGAGATAATTTTTTCTATGTTTTGTCTTATGCCAGTGACAACTATATGTAAGTGCATACGTGTGTGGTTTTAATTTAGCCAGAGTTAGACAACTCTTTATTTTAGGGGGAAATAAATAATTTCTTTCCTCTCTGTTCCATTGTCTACCTTCCTGCTCCTACCACTGCTCCCTGCTCCAGCAGCTGAAGGCCAGAAAACTTTCACAGAACTTGCAGAATCCTCAAAAATTAACAAGACAAGCCCAAAGACATCAGGTTTGGTGGCTTGAGAGGGGTCAGCTGGGCTTCCAGCTCATTTTGCCATCGCACATGGCACCGCAGGCTCTGGCACGCTCTGGCACGAAGCAAGCTGCTTGGCTGTTAGACCTCTTCGAAGAGCTCAAAATAGGACCTTCCCCTGGAAGCAAAGGTGGTGGCTGAGAGTGAACAAGAGTGTAAGGAGTCATCTTGAAGCATTAGAGTGAGCCTGATTTTACTCTTACACACAGTGGATTTCCACTGCTTTTCTAAAGGCATTTCTTCTCTCTTTGGCACTCCATAAAACAAGGACTATCAGGCCCCTCAAATGCTTTCAGATGCTGCTGAGATATTTGTCACTGAACCTTAAAGCTGTTGTTTAATCACTTCTCTCACAGCCAGATTCGTTCTTTTGCTTATAGAAATTTCTACAGTCTGGTATGTGCTTTCAGGCAAGATCAAGCTGTTCTCCAGCAAAAAGGTCTTTTCAAATCTGCAGTCCTGTCTTAGTTGAACTCCAGCTGGGCTCCTTTCTGAGTGCAACTTGTCATGGTTTACAACACAGCATCTCTTTCTGTAGCTGTTGTTTTACTGTTCGCATTTGAAGCCGAGTCTGAGCTTCTGCCATCCTGTGCCCATATCGTCTCCTGGTAGGAAGCGCTGGGAAACGAGGGCCACCACACACTATGCTCAGTCTGGTGTAATGCAGGAAATACATAAAGTGTTATGTTATGTTATGTTATGTTATATGTTACATTATTTTATGTTATATTATGTTATGTCACATCGTGTTATGCTATGTCATGTCGTGTCATGTCATGTCACATCACATTATAAGCAGAATGCTGCAGCCATCTGTGCAGAGCTACATCCAGCAAGTGTATGATGCCTGATGGATGGCTGGTTTACCTAACTATCTTGTGAACACTTGCCAGTCTAGTAAGATAAGTTACTGTCTAACCACTGCTTCCTCTCCCCATTCATCGGTTTCACGCCAGTAATGAATAAGTTAACATTTCAGGGAATTATGATTTTTGAGAATTTTTTTACTTCACAGCTCAACATTGTTTGATTTTGCAAGTTAAATGATCAGCCCAGGATCTCTCTTAACATACTGTCACAAATGTGACATGACTAATCTTTTTTTCTGTTTGTTTATTGTTTTAATCTTGCCACTTAAAATAAGAAAATAAACCCAAAATAACTGCCTAGCAAAAGTCAAGAATTTTTCAAGGATAGTTTAAATAATCTTTTTTTTCCTCTTCCTGATTTCTAAATAATAATAAAAAATACCCTTCGCCCTAGCCCAGTGGATATCAAGTGTAGAAGTAAACTGTCATATTAGTGTTTACAATAAATGCTGTCTATGAAATGACAATTCTTTTTAGGATGGTTCACGTGTGAACATTACAGTGTTCGGAGTAAGCAAATGTAGACACAATAACCTAGGCACATCCCAAATATGAATATAGCCATATCAGCAACCCATCTAGTGCTTTCGGGTTGTGCACAGCCCATTTTCACCGAACACAAAAATAGTTTGTAGAAAACTGCTTGGTCAATTATGTACTATCGTCCTGTTTGGCTGCATGCACAAGGCGGAATAAACCAGAAAAAAAAATAATCCAGAATACAAACAAGTTAGATATCAATGCAGTAGCAGAACGTGTAGGATGACTGCTAACAGTAGCTAATTTCAGAGCTCACAGAGAGCATAACCTGCTGGTTTACTTGTGGCTGCTATCCAGCAGCAGTGGTAAGGGTGGCTGGGTGGAAAAGGATACAATAGAAAAAAGATCTACACATTTTACACTAAGTTTGGCAGTATCAGCTGACAAAAGGGCCCGAGCAGAGCAGGTCATGGTCAGGTTAGCTGTGGGGTGCCCAGCACCCAGCCACTGCGGCTTCTCACTGCCCAGACTAGTCCGCTCAGCCAGGGGTGACAACGCAGGGACTGGCGTCTCCTTCTGTCCGCCAGCAGAGCCATGCCTCCTAGGAGAGGGTTTTTTTTTTTTCCCCAAATTTCAGTGGATCCTGATTGAAAAAAATCATGGAGTCTACCAATTTGTTCCTTACATAAAGATTTAAGTCTCACATTTAGTTACATGTACAGACAAACTGGTCACTGGAGAAGGAAACTAAATGGCTTACAAAGCCCCAGAGTTGGAAGATCTCAGCTCCTACTGAAATCACTGGGATGTAGGCACTTATTTTCTTTGGAGGTGATGAAGTACATCTCGCATCTGCAGCAGTTAAAAGAACTCCAAAACAGGAACAGGGCTGCAAAGCTTAATTTCTAAAACCAGTAATGTACCCAATTAAAAACCTTGTATTATATTTCATTTGGTGGCTGCTCCACAAATACTCTCAGCAGCTGTTGCAGCGTCTTGCTTGGGATTCCTCTCACCTAACTTTAGTCTTCCCAAGTGAGGCTCCAGTCCGAATTTGATCCCTTGGCCTCCCCCGAGCCAGGCAGCTCCTCCAGATGGTGATTGGGAACTCCAGAAACGTAGCGAGAGGAATTTCTGCTCCATAATTGAATTTACTTTAAACAAGGTTTACAAAGTCCTGCTCTGAGAAAACACCCTTCAACCCATTGAAAACCACTGCATTCGGAGACACGGAGCATGAGATACACAGAAACCTAGATGCAAAGTAAAGCAGTGGTGTTTACTCTCAGAGATTTCAGCTGCTCCTCTAAATCATAAGCTGTAAGCCAGCAGGGAGCTGCCTGGGGATGGCTCCTGGGAGCAGGATGCTGAGCTCCAGAGAACTCTCAGGGACCCCAGAACAGGAATTAATTAATGGCTTTGGCCTCATTTCTGTCTCCAAGGAGTGGCAGGGCAGGATGCTTTTATTTCACAGTGTTACTTTTGAATTGAGGGTGACAAAACCAGAGATATCTCCCTAGCTAAAGCTGCAGCCTTCAGCATTAGAGTAAAAAGGCCTTTCCCAGGCACAGGGGAGAAAAGGAGGAGTGAGGGGATGGCTCTCTGGAGCCCATGCAGCCTCCTGGTGCCTCAGAAGCGGCTGCCTCATCAGAGCTGACACAGCTTCCAGGGAAGCTGTAAAGAAATGCAGCCACTTCCCCAAGGAATGCTGGTGAAGTCCTTGGTACTACAGCTCTGTCACATTAGCAGGCTTTACTTAAAAGCAGCTCATTCCTCCAGGTAAAACATAGACCTTCCCAAAACAGAGCACTCCTTGAACTCTGGGTAAAAATCAGTATCTAATACACGCAGAATTGACTGCTTGGTTACTCAAATGCATTAAAGAAAAAATGGGATTAAGAAAATCACCAGGGCTTTTAGCAGAGTGGTAAACTGAGCTGTTAACCTGAGCTGCTACTGTTGTCCTCTTTTGAGTTTTTTTTCTAACTCCCTGTGTTCTGTGTGCATGGGGGTGAGGGCTCTTCTGCTCATTCAGGCCACCTGAAGGCGGTAATCTAATTTGCCAGTGTGGTAGCCAAAGCTGTAATTAATCTCATGACTTGCAAGCACTGGAGCCTCCATCAGTAGTGAGTGCTCATCAGCTGTGGCTGATGATGAGATGCCCCTGCAAGAGCCCTTTGGCCACACAGCCCAGAGCAAGGTGCTCAGCCCTGTTGAGCAGTGAGGTGGGTTCTGACCGTCTTTGGGTGGCTGATGGCAAAGTGTTGTGAAGTTGTGTCTGCTGCAGTTGCTGAGAGTGCCGGAAGTGGTTTTGTGGATGGAGCTTCATAGATCTCTGCTAAAAATTGCTGGTGAGTGTTGATTTCTACCTGTTAAGCCCTCGTGCAGCTTGGCTACAATTAGTAGAACAGAATATGGCAAAAAAATGACTGCAGAAAGTGTATGTGTCCTTTTTAATTGTATCTGAGCATCCCTTTAGCTGCCCGATTGGCAGGGTCCTTTGAAAAAGGTTGCTTTCAGAGGAGGCAGCTGTATCTTTGCATGTTGCAGCTCTGGTGCTCTGATGTTTGAGGTTTGCAGTAGAGATAAATCTGAGAGTTAAGTCTTTTGTGGTGAGGCGTTTCTTGACCCTGCTGAGGTGTGGGCACCCATCCGCTTTGCTCAGAGGGACTGGTCCCAGCTGTGCTGAAATAGGTCTGTGAGAAGAGCTGTTCTTGCTTTGGCCTGAGGTGACTTCTCCTTTCTCCTCTGAAAAGAGAACTGCTCCTTTTGAGCTCTTTTTTTAATCTCAGCTTTTAGATCTCTTTCATGTGAAGGGCCTGCGTCCTCCTGGGACGTGGTATTTCCCATTCCTCAAACCCTAGCTTCTACAGCCTCTCCAGCTGGTGGTGCTTCCTGAATCCAGCTTTGTCCCTGTTGGTGAGGAGGGGGTCTTAATCCATTTCTCAGAACACAAAAACTGCCTGCCTTGTAGCTGGGGTCTGCCTGCTTAAACTCTGTGAGCCTCCATGTGTTAGTCCAGGGCCGTGTGGTGCAGGGGTATTTCCAGGAAGGCTTTAATTTGGAGAAGGGGAGGCATCGGGCTGCCGGTGTGTGACTGCTGCAACAGCTGTGATATGCTGTGTGTATCTCGGCTTTGTGCTGTGGCTTCTACTCTGTTGGTAATTGAATTGAAATCAAAACATAACCGTATCGCTCTGATGCTCCGGCTGCTAAATAGCAGTATTGTGAATAAATCAGAGTTACTTCAGAGAACCGCTTTAATGTGGCAGAATTGCAGCAATCAGGGGATAAAGTTAGATTTAAGAGTATCTGGTAAAGGAGCTGATTGGCATTCAAAGGAAAACTGCTTTTGTTCAATCTTTCTGCAAGTGGGGGTAAGCATCATCCAGAGGAATTAGCAGTGCTTGAGGGCCGGGGTAACTCCTCGTTCCTGCTCTGCTGCTGATTTTTACCCTGTGGCTTTACATAGACAATTTTGCTTCTTGCCTTTTTTTTCTAGTTTTAAGGGCACTTACTCCCTTGTCTCATAGTGCTGCGTGAGACTGCTCGTTTCTCTGTATAAAGAGCTACATGGACAATAAAGTGCCTCCTCCTCTCCGATACCAAACCAGCCAGATTGAAGGACAGGGAACGGAATTGTTCGATAGCTGAAACTGCAGGGTGATGGTTGGAAAGACCTAGTGGGATTTCAAACAATTCCTTGAGATAACCTTATGTCTTGCTTTCTACAGTGATAAATGATGCCACAGTTCAGTATCGCTACTATGCAGCACTGCTTCGTGTTGATCTCATGTGTATCCTGCTGTCTCTGCTGTCATTCCTGTAATGTGTCTTCACCATCTGCCGCAGCCTTTAACACAACCATGCTCTACAAGCCTTGAACAAAAGATCTAGCTTACTGAGAGAGGGGGTAAGGCAAAAGAAGATAGACCAATCTTAACAATAAAAACCTCTCAAAAGACTGTTACTGGTTGATGTGTGAAGGAAACTTGTGCTACAGGTGTGGTATCTCAGGGTGGGTGGGTAGGGGTGTTGGCTCTTCTGGTTTCCAGCAATGGTGATGGGCCACAGGTGAGCACTTGGTGAGGAATCCTGAGTCTCAAGGGCTTGGCCTGTCAGACTTTCTGGCTTCATACCGTCACAGCCATGCAAATGGTGAACAGGAAAGCCGATCAGAGGGGTACCTGGCCTGGGTTTTTAAAACCAGATAATCTTCTAGGTAATCTGTTTAAGATGCTAGTTTTTCAGGGAGGTTGAGTGTCTGTGACTGTAACACAATTGAATTTGTCAGGTTTTAGAATCTCTGGGTCTATGGGTTAAAGATTTTTTAAAAAAAAACTTATAGGTATTTTTTTTCTCCCCAGTTTGAAATGGGCACAAAGACTTTCCATGTAGCAGGAATTGGCAGAGGGAAAGAAGTCAAGGCTCAGTCATGCTATCTTGGGCACTCACATTTTAATAAGCTCTAGTAAATGGCCCTGTAAACAGATAACAAAAATACATTCTGTTTTCCTAACGTCTTTCATGATGGCAGAAAAGAACATCCCTTAACTTGCCCACTTGAAAATGTTTTTTCTCAGCTGAGCATATGCAAATTAGGATTTTGCAGATTTTATCAAGACCTCTTCTAGTTTTATCCAGAACTGCCTTTAACTACTCTACAGTCACATTAGCATTGCAAGTCAAAAATAAGATCTGTGACTAGATAGCCTCCATCAAAAATCATGCAATGTTGGGGTAATGCTTTTTTTTTAAAGTAGAGATAATAGATATCTGAGACATCTTGATTCATACATTCATTAACAAACTTATGGAGGAATTTGGTTTTATTTCTGATGCAGTCTGAGTCGGATGTATGTAAATTGTACAAAAGTACCTTCCGAGTGTGCATGTGTAAG
This sequence comes from Tauraco erythrolophus, assembly GCF_009769465.1. Taxonomy (NCBI): domain Eukaryota; kingdom Metazoa; phylum Chordata; class Aves; order Musophagiformes; family Musophagidae; genus Tauraco; species Tauraco erythrolophus. Next base: position 86,214,712 of record NC_141466.1, on the reverse strand, counting down.
TTTATTTCAGTTTTATGGTGGAAAAGGTAGCCTGTAGTTTGAGTTCTTGCTGTGGTATGTTGGCACTAATTTGATTCAATCTAGATCAGGATAAATGAATGTATTGTTTCTGATCTGTAAGTACATTGACTCTTACAATTGCCTGTATGACAACTTCTGTGTAAAAGGCTTTTATGTTTCACAGGCTGGTTAAAGACACCGAGAATAGATTTTTTTATTATTATCATTTTCTTTCTTTCTTTCTTAAACCAAGAACTTTAATCTGTTTTTAGGATCTGGTTATCCATAACACTAAGGCATTTCTTTTTCTGCCTGTAAATGTTAACCTGAATGTACTGGAGCATTGAGGTATGCACTGCCGTCCTCAGTGCTATTCTTCCAGATATAAGGCAGTGGTCTAAGACAAAAGTGGTAATTACTCGAGTGCTATATGGGACCACCTACAGGAGTCTTTGCTCCATGGTATTCCTGGCATTCCCCTTGCTCGTGTAAAGGGGCGGGGCGAGGGGAGGAGCATATAGAGTTCTGCTTTATCAGATTTCCTGTACAACTACAAAGTGATATGACAAATATTTTCCAGCACTCTTCTTCTAGGTCAGCAGTTTCAGAAGTCTTTCCAAAACACCTTGGTTATAATAGTAGCTATATACCTTGAGTATCTGCCTCAGCTGTTTCAAAAGCTCCTGCCTATCAATACAACCATTTCCCTATGCAAAGCTGCCAAACTGGTTTCGTCCTGCCTGTGGAGTTCACTTATTTCAGCATATGAAGCCAAGAATGAGCTGGAAGAATCTCTGAATTTGTGTTGTGTGAAACTCCCTCTCAAGTTTCATAAGCAAGATGAATACATTTGGACTGAATTACAGTGGGAATAACAGGCTGGGGCACTATCTTACCTGTCTATGATAAGTTATTTCCTCATGAGATGCAAGGTATTTTGCATAAATCTGGTGATCTCTCACACTTTGTTACCCAGGACACAGTTTACAAGCAATGTGCAATTGTCATGTCAGCACCATGGAAGGCTTTTCGGGTTTTGTTTTGGCAGTTTCCATGGCTCCAAGTTACTCGCAAGAGCTCCTCTGCGAACTTCCACGTTTCAACTCAGTAGCACATGACAGGGTCCAGGTGAGTTGCCATCCTGCAGGGAATTTCAGGTTGTCAAAAACTCCTGAAAATATTGTCAGTGAAGTATCAGCAGCCTAGAGACCCATGTGGATATCAGGGATGTAGAAAGAGCAAGATTAAGGTCTCTCTGACTTGGGGAGATCAAGAATTTGAACCTGATTCTCCTGTACTCCAAGGAAGTGCGCAGTTGCTTGTCTACTAGCTATGGTGGGAAGCACAGGTGGTTTCTTAATTGCTGGGGGGTTTTGTTGTTTTGTTTTGCTTTCCTTTACTTGAGTAAGAAGACTAACAAAGCATGGTTTCCTCAGGAGGGATATAAATGGAAGATTTCTTTTCATAGGATAGGAAAAATATTTCCTGCCCAGCTCTAAAAGCAATATTCCACTAGTTCAAACACTATTTCAGGTAAGCAGTGTCTCTGGGTGGCTGAGAAACTTCTAGGAAAAATTATTACCCCTTAAAAACATCTGTTTCCAGTATTTTCTGGCTCCTGCTCAAGTCCAGAACTAGTCAAAGATGGTCTCTCATCTACACTCATCCTCCACTCTTGCAGGACCCGTGGGAGGCAGAAGGTGCACAGGAAGAGAAGGCTTTGTCATTCATATTTGTGGTTAACCAGGCTTGAAAGGCGGCTCAGCCTCAGTCTGAGCTGAACTTTGTTTTGGCCAATGGCTCTTATTCTGTCAACACGGATCCCTGATCCAAGTTCATCAAAGCGATTTATAGAGGCCCGTACCTAGGTGCTCTTGTCAGTGGAGAAGAGAAAGCCATCAACTCCTTCGAAGATGATAGGAACTTGGCTCTTGCCTCTGGGTGTGAGCAGCAAGTACCAGCAAAGCAGAAAGCTCTCTGGAAGGGCAATGAGTAACAGGGAGGAGTAGGGATGACTTGGCACTCAGAGCATGTCGTTGCCTCTGTCCCAGCCTCTTCTGTAGCTTCTCAAAGCGCTGGTTTGCTGCTTGATGCTCCTGCGCCGCTTTGGGGACAGCCTACCGCAGCACAGGCTGGACAGGGTGGATTGCTCCAGTCAGGTAGGAAGCAGTCTTTGTAGATGTTCATATGTGCAGGTTGGTTCAAGCAGGCATTGTCAGCCTATAAACCTGCGAACAAATCCTGTGCCTCAGTGCTTAGCTGCTGGAGATCGTCCTTAATAGAAAGCCCTGTGGCTCACAGCATTACCCCCAAGGAAACGTGGTTTTGTTACTAGATTTATTTTTCCCCCACTTAGAGCTTTGCTCTGCTAGGTTTCCCCCAGACAGCGATTCCTAGTGCACAGCAAAGATGAATATGGAAAACAATAAATGTCATTAAAAAGGGAAGCTGGAGCCTTTGCTGATCTAAGCTGAAGCGTTAGATGACAGATGAAAGCTATTAAAGCTAGGCCAATATACAATGTATTACCAGTGAAATTCAAAATGCTATCTGCTGCCTCTCTCTGTATAAATTGTCATATGCATGTATCTTGTAAATGGCAATACTACTGACGGCATACCTTTTGGTCTTGTTTTTTGCTTGTTGCTTCTTTATTCTTAATCATTCACCATGAGCTTCTCTGCAGTCATAGGAGCATGAACATCTGCACAGGGTTACCTCTTGGCCTTCTGGTCCTGGCAAAGGAGGACGAAGCTTCTCTCCTCCTTACCTAGCAAAGTTTTCAACCTACACTGCACTGTGAAGTACTAGGTGAGAAGGAAGGCCCAAGTTATGCATGATCATGGTGGAGAAACAGCCCGGAAGGGCAAATGCGTGGGGGAAGCGTTTAGATAGCAGAGAGGTTTTTAACTGTGGGAGCTGAGACTCTGCACATGCTAAAGGAGCAATGTGATTCTTGGGTTTGTTAGAGGAAAACCCGTGATAGATATCCCAGACACTTAATGTTTGGTCTTTCCTGACCCGGCTTTTTCATTTATTTCAGGCTAAAGTAAACGAAAAAAGCATAAGCCCTACTGGGATCCTGTAACTACAACCTCAAGCAAATGGTGGTGCTTCAGAGCAGCAATTCCCAGTGGTGAAAACTGAACCTGTGGACAGAAGCAGAGGGAAGGGCATGTCCCACCATCCACCCCACCAGCATGGGGGTAGCATGCTGAGCTCTGGGCCCATTTCCAGCTGAGGGGACAGGACCACAACAAGGAGGTCCTAACAGATGGGTTATCAAGGCCAGCTGGTGTAATGCCCAAGAACATCAGTTGGCTTGATGTGAGATCAGGTAATAGAGGCAGCTCTTCCTGCCCATTAGTTTGGGCCCTCACAGCCCTGGTCTCCAGAACACCGCTGTGTGTCACCATGGCCTTTTGGCAAATGAGCACTCTGGTTTTAGTTTTTGCTCCTCTTCCTCTGTCCTTTTGCTAGCTGCTTTCCTGCCTTCATGACTCCCCAGCCACCTCCCCGAGACGATGGCACAGCAACATGCAGAACAGCATCCCCCCTTCTGGAAAGGGAAACTTCATCCTTCTGGCACGTAGTGCTGGATGAGTTAATTCCTAGCTGGAGCACGTTTGCAGGGTGTATTTGGGTGTTCCTCTGAGCTGGTGATGAAGGAAACCAAACAGGAGGTGCTAACGAAGGAGGAAGGGCCTGCCTGCAGCAGGAAGCTTAGAGAAATAAGAATTTAAGGGATGAAAAGTCATCTCTGGTTGACTTGCTGTAACTTAGATCAGTCTCTGGCACTTCTGCGTTTATAGATCTTGTGTCCCCTCCCTGTTTACGTCAGATTCATTTGAGTTTTGCATCTTGCATGTAAAATGATCTTCAAAGATTGACACCCTCTTTGAAGATCGTCCTTTAAGCCACTCTTTTTTAAAGAGAAAAAAAGAAAGATCTTTCACAACAGTACTTTTGGTGGGTTTCTAGTGTGCAATTTCAAAACCATTGCTCCTTCATTACTCAGCTGCTGCTCTATGGTAGCAAAAACATGCAGTACGTTGAAATTGTTTACATTCTACTTTGGGTTTCAAATGAGAGAGAGTGCATGTTAAATAAAACAGCGTTCCACAGTAAGAACTTAACCGTCTGACCTCCTTAGGAAGATAAAATGCTATGGCTTTTGAAAGGATGTGGGTCCTTTGAAGTTTTGTACCTAGCTTTTCTTGCAAGAAGAGACAGGTTCAATTTCTCATCTGGACAATGCATGGAAATTAACATCTTGGTCTTGTCTTGACTTTGGGTTTGAAGACCCATCTTGTAACCAGTTGTAAAAGCTTTTGAAAGTCCGCAGTTGTAGGCACTGTGACGACTGGCTGAAAGCATGCCATGAACTTGTGAGGACCGGCAGCAGATGCTGAGCGAGCGATCTGCATGCAGCCAAGGGGGCTGCAACGCACCAAGGGAAATTAATTTGTTGCAGATGCTCTCTCTGTGACTGAGCCAATGGAGGAAGTGGGAGAGGGATGTATTGCCTCTGACCTGCTTGTCACAAATGTATGTTGTTTTTTTGCCTCGCCATCTGCATTTGCTGTGTACGGTTAGGATGGACAGGAGCTCTCATCTGAACCCAACTACTATTCTGTGTGATAAAGAATTAGGCATCCCCTGTGTCCTTCCTGCTCTTTCCCCTCTATCTGCCCCTGATACCTATAGGAGTAAAAGAGTCTACTCAATGTTTGAGAGCTGAATGTAGCAGCTAAATAAGGGAGAAGCTTGCTAGAGTCCTTAAAGCTGTATAGCAAGCACGTACTTCGCTAATCTTAGATGGGCTTTGATGTCAGCATTTCAAAAAAGCTCCAAAGGATCCCTTTTCACAGTAACTACAATAAAGGAGAAAATATGGGAGATAGCTTTTGAGACAGAACAAAAACCTGTAATTGAAGTTCTTTCCCAAGTGCCACGTGCAAGTGCAACAATACCTGGAAATTCAACCTGAAGGGACTCAAAGTCAGTTTAAAAGGTTGCAGGCACTTGCAGGATTTTGCCATCACTAATTCATTGAGTATCTTCTATGAAATAGTTCTTTAAAATGTAGATGTTTTCATTGTGACACTGGATGGTCAAAAATAGGAGCTTGCACTCCCCTCGACTATGTTCTTTCTCAGTCTTTCTGGCAGATGGCTCTTCTTGGGACCACCAAACCTTTTTCTACTCTATGGTCATTTTGTTCCCCTCCTGAGCCCTGATTCAGGCTGTTGGCAAATTGAACAAACTTGGCTCAAAGTACATATGTAAGCACCTGACCTGAAGGATCCTGATCTTCACAAGTCATAGCACCTGCAGCTCCCACAGAAACTGGTGGGAAGTCCAAGCACTCCTCAACTTGGAAAACTGGCACAGTCTCTTTGGCTCCATGATGCCAAATGAAAAGAGACAATGTAGGAGAAACATAGCTATTGTCCACTTAAGGAATAGGATCTCGGATGCTAGTGAGGTGTAGCTGAGAAAAATCTAATCACAGGTTTTTACTGCTGTTTGGAGGGAGGTTGGAAGCATTTTTCCTATTATTTTCTGTTTTGTCTGTGCTGTCTCAATTCCATGAATAGAAGATAAGCAGAACCTGTACTTCAGCCCCCTGGTCATGCTGTTACGTTTAGCAGCCTGGAGTGTGAAGGGTAAGGAACTGCTGTGTAGGACGAAGAAGGCCCTGCTTTTTCACTTGAAGTGCTACCATCTAAGTGAGTTTTGTTTTGTTGTTTTCTGTTGTTGTTGTTGTTCAGGCAGAATTTAGGAGGTTGTAGCAGCCCAGAGCATCAGTGCACTCTCTGGTGCCCCTGGGTCTATAAATGCTACCTGCTTCAATGTGCTGTCAAGTAGAAGCGTTAAGCTCATCATCCTGGGAAAAACTACACAATCCTGCCTTAAACGTAGCTATACGATTGCCCTGATGTAGCTACCTGAAAAACTGGCATCCACCACCTGCTTTTTGAAAGAGCAAAGCCCTGCCCCAAAGGGGAAAGTAAACATGTTCCAGGTGTTGGAAGATAGTGAATGGAGGTGAGTCTTGAACTGGAAAAGGATCAGCTCTTCAGAGACCAGATGTGTTTTCTGTTTGGTTTGCACTGATTGGCTCGGAGGACCGGTAAACTAATGAGCCAGCACTGAGATGTGGTCCTCACTCATAATGCCGTGTCAGCTGTTTGGGACCTGACTGCTCAGTGAAGTAAGGCAGGCTGTTTGGTTTCTGTCCCAAATGCATATGTTCACATCGGGGAAGCAAAATCAGAACTTGTGCTAATTGGCACGGCGGCCAGCCATCTGCGTGCAAAGGGAGGGCGGGCTGGCCCTGAGCACACGGGCTGGGAGAGGATGGCCCCAAGCTGGGGACGCTGCTTCTGCTGCTGACGGGCCTGAAAGCAGTGGAGAAGTCAGGCTGGCACTGAATTTGCTTTAACAGCCCCTGAGGCTTGTTGGAGATATGAGTTATTGAGTGAGAAGTGAAGCCCTGACTCCAGACCAGGAAGGCCAGTAGAGACTGGGGAAGGGGTGAACTCCCCCCAGCTGGGAGAATATGTTGTAGCTTGTTGAAATGAAGACCTTTCTGCCTGCAGAAAATGCTGCCTGCTCAGAAAAAGTGAGTCTGTGCTAAAGAAACACTCTGCACTGGATAAACTGTTAGGGAATAAGGCCAGTCGCTACTGGTTCCCTAACTTTATTTCAGGTGAAGCTCACTGGAAGTGAGATGTTTATTAGCTGGAGGGGTAGGTGGGAACACTATGTGCAATTACATCTATTGGAGTATGGAGAAGAGCAAATAACATTTGTGGCTCACCTATTTCCAGTGAATGCGTGGCGTTTCTTGTGAATGTGCAACTCTGCTGCTTCTCCCAAAACCCAGCTGGGAAAATAAGTGAATCATTTCTTTTCAGGCTCCAAGAGTTTCAAAACTTCTCTCCAGGGTTCCTTAGACACTTCCATGTACATCTTAATTTCCTGTAACAGTCCTAATCCGCTTCCCATAGGTACCCATGGGAGCCTTGTTATCGACCTCAACTGGAAAAAGGATTGTTTCTCTCCCTCATTATAATTGCTATTAACTGGCATAGTTCTTGTCTGTCTCCATCACAGGGGCCATTAACATAATAGGTCAGAGAAAGCCAGCTCTGTCCATGCCCTTAGAAGGTGTGCCCATGGTGTGGGGACAGAGCGTGCCGGCTGTGTGAGAGGGAGCTGGTCTGGCTTCCCATCTGCTCCGGGAGTGCCGACACCCGGGACTGTCAGGAAGGGCATCCTTTGCCAGAATTTAAATCTGCACGCACATGTATGGGAGAGTGACATGGATGACAGGCTGGAAACTTCTCCTGACTGCTATTCTTTAATTGCCTGTTCCCGAAGCAGCCTCTGGGGCGAAGCGGTGCTCCGTAGCTTGTTACCTGAGTGGCCTCTGTAGGATTCCTGCAGAGCCCATGGGGAAAAGAGATGCTGAATTACCCTCGGAGCTTGCCTTTCTCCTTGGCCTTACCAGAGTAGGTAGGCACTGGAGGTGGGGCGAGCGGCCAATTTGAACAGCACGTTCCCTGCTGCAGTGGCACAGCAGAGCACACTAAAGTCTCATCTTTCTCTCCAGCATGGGAAATACCCAAATTTCAGGCCAGAGCTGAAGTGGAGGGACTGGAAACAGATTTGGTGGAGAAAGCACAAGGGTAGTGGGGTCCCACATGCTTGTTCTAGGAGAAAGCTGCAGGTCCTACAAGGAAGACCCTGGGTTAGCTGTGACACCTGAAAACCCTACAAGAGTTTTAGGTACCTAAACTAGATGCATGTAGGGCCAGAGGCAGGTGTAGCACAGGCTTGTCCGGGTCTTGGACTGGTCTCTGCAAGGTGTTTCAAATAATGGTGCCCTCCAGAGAGATCCATTCCTTCTGGAAAAGTGGCCCCTTTCCTTCCTGACTGTAGAAGAGGAGGGGGATGCTGGTTCTTCTGTGCCCGTACTCTCGTGTTTGCATTGCCTTGAGCTAGCCCTGGCATGAGATGTTTGTGATGGGAGAGCAGGGCAAAGAGACAGTCCTTCTCCCCTGCACAGCCTGCTGGGTAGGACAGCTACAATCACTTCTGTTACGGTAGCAGTCCTGATGCCCAGGTCTTGCCAGGTATATCCACACATGGCACTTAGCCTGAGAGGAGCACAGTGTCTGTGCTAAGCCTAGGACAAGCTTGTAGTTAAAATCTGGATAGTTACAGACCTCGTTGCCTGATGTCTGCCCTGAATATTTTCTTGTGGGTTTCTAAAACAGGATGTGGAGGGAGAGATAAGAAAAATAAGCTTCTGTGCTGGACAGCACATAGTCTTCAATCCTGACATATTAAAAGCATCAACCTTCTGTCTGGATAAAGGAGGGCTTGGTGATGTGCTTCTGGGAAAAAAAGTCAGAAAATGAGATTAGAGAAGTACTTGTAGTTCTGCACATGGCCAGTATGCAGAGCTTGCTGAGAGCTATAAAGATCTGTAATTACATTTGTATGGATTATACTAATCCATGAATTCATAACCCATGGGACATGGCCATGTTGGGCTAGAGAAACACAGTATTATCAGACGCTACTTTGTGATGTACCAGCGTACATGTCTTATGGCTTTTTTTCTGAACCCCAGTAGGACCTTACTAGAAAGGTGCTGCTGCCCTCCCACGGTTTGGGTTCTGGTTGATGATGACAAATTTTCTCTGTCTTTTTTTGGAAGCGTGGCCTCAATTGTACATTTAGGCAGCAGGAAAACCTCACCACTCTTTAAACTTGCCTTAAGGAACAGCATAATCAGGAGTTTATTTAAATATAATTCAGGAATTTCAAGAATATTCTTATTTTCTTACCATGGTGTTATGCGAATGCAAACAATCTTAAAATCACAGTTTACATTGCTCACCTTTGAGAATAAACTCAACCCAGCTTCATCTATTTGACTTCTACCTCTGGCATTGACTTCTGCTCTCTGGCATTTCAGCATTTGAATCCTAGCTCTCCCTTTTAGCTTTGGCAATTGCTCAGATATCCCTGACAGCACCCTTTTAAAGATGTTTTGTCTAACATAATTTGCTAATGCCTCTGCTGAGACAGAGAGAACGCTATTTCATTTGCTCATCCAAGCCTTTAAAAACTACAGAGGCTATTGAGGAATGTGACTCCTTAAATATTCACCTGCAACCTGTACTCAAAGGAGCTTGCGGCCAAGTTGGTACACCTTACACATTATTGAACAGGACTGAAAGATAAATTTAAAAATCATCAACCTCAAGGGATCAGGGCATGTGTTAAAGTATCTGACCCTTTCACTAAGCTGTTGAGCATCCTCCACAACTCCTGAAACTGAGGATGCTGGAGGGGCTTGTGATGTGAACATCTAACACCTGTAGTATTGAACACTTCACGCTTTCCTGGGTAACAGTGGTGAGATAACATCAGCTGACAACATCAGCTCAATATTTGTCTGGACTATGTTCTGTGTTACATGGTTTGCATTACTAATGTGGACTGAAGCCAACCTGTGGAGGTCATGTTCCTGTGAGTTCTGCAACCATAACTTGTTGGACCCTGTATCTATTAAACATGTTTTCTTTAAAGCTGTACAAAAGCAGGCAAGGCAGGTGAGTTGTGCTGTGGAGTAGCCCACCCTGCAGAGTCTTTCTGAAAAGTTACGCATTTGTAGGAACCCATGTTGTGGGAGAAAACACATAAAATGCATCTTCCAGCTATTGGGGGCAGGGGAATAGCAGTATAGTCATGGAGGGGCAGCAGGTCTCACAAGTGACATTTGGGAAGTGTTGGAATAGCAGCAAGTGAATTTCTGAACTCCAGCATGCTTGTGAACCACTAACCTGATGTGACTGCTTCCTGGCACATAAAGCACTTTAAAAAATGGTTCAGCATGTGATGTTGCCATATGCTATGAGATGGAAGCATCTTCATAGTACCTAATAACAGGGTTTCTCTCAGCAAGCTTCATGTGTTCCTCTGGAAGCATGGATGGGTCCTCAGGGTCCCCAAAGGTCCTTTGTCAGGCCAAAAGTCAAGAGCTTACCCAGAGCCTGGCCAGTCTTTGGCTCAGATGCTAGCTGTGGTTAATTGCCACTAATTTAACTGGTGTTGAGACGCAATACCTCTGGTGAGGGGTACTGGAGAAGGGGAGAGACAGTTGTCCCCACACTGGTTTACACATCACACACTTAGCACAGGGATGCAGACAGACAACCCTGCCCTGCTTGACTTAGCAGAACCATGGCTGGATCTGTCTAGTGCTTAATGACCTCCTAACAGCCACACTGCTTAATTCAGAGTATGTGGGTGGATGGGCATTAGAGTGAATGCTGGTCTGTTGGTCCTGGCTTGCTCCAAAATAGTAAAATATTCTCTATCCTCACACATTTTTAGAAGCTCCTTCCCAATATAAAACATTGCCTCAGTTTTAGTCACACCGTGCGCCTGCACCAGGCAGAGGATAGTGCCTGTTCCTCAATATCATCTATCCACTGCTGGCCAGAGAAGTACTGAAACTTCATTAAGAAGTTTGCAAGCTAGAAATAGAGAGGAAGACAATATAGCCCTGAGGGCAGGGAGTGGGGGGAAGATGAGGAGAAACATGTTCTTACAGAGCGTTTGATATTTAAAACTCAGTACCGTTTGCAGAGTAAACCGATATCTGTGGTTCAAAATGGCATGTGAAATGCTGCTTTGCCAGCACTCCTGGGGATGCGTGTCCTGTTCCCTAGTTCAGCGGGGCTTGATAGACCTGTTACCCCTTGTCTGCAGACTGTTTGGCACCTCCACTCGTGACATGGCTACTGAGTCAAAACAGGCTCACAGGCTCTACGACTGTCACAGAGCTGCTTTAAATCTGACTAAGCATCACCTGACACAGATGCGGACGTGCCAGAGCTCTTGTACAAAATGTATCCGATGCGTTAAAAGTGTGATCTGGCTCAAAAGGATGTCTGGGATGCACTAGTGGAGTGATCCTGGAGTCAAATAGGGCCTTTCCCTTGGTCCTGCAGTGTCCCCTTGCTGCTCCTGGCACTGAGCACCCTGTCACTGCGTGCTCCTCGGCGTCATGGAGCGGTGCGAATGGGGTGAGCTGCAGTGCGGCAAGTGGCACGGTTGTCCAGCCTGTGCCTGGCCACTGTCTGCAGCTTCCCTGGCACAAGAACCACAACATTTATGTGTTACATATGAAAGTGTAGACCTACTTTTACTGGCTAATTACTGTGTCAGAATTGGTTAATTAGCCCATGTCATGATGAAAGCAGGGTCTTCTATGTGCAGATAGGAATGAGTAGTACTGAAGGGCTGAGAGGTGGGGAAAGAGGCAACAACCCTGCAGATTAACTGGGGATATTGTGCCCTCCAAAGAGGGAACTGCAGGGTCTTCCAGCCAGTCCCCATTATCTTGCCTTCATCTAGATAAACCCTGCCCCGACTGCTGCATGAAACCCAGTACATCTGTCTGTGAGCTGATGTTTACTGATCTCTGCGTTTGCTTCCCTTGGTTTCAGTGGGTTTGTGGTGGGACAACTCCTCCCCTCCCCTCTCTATGTGAAGCTGACAAGAGCCAGTGGTGGGAAGGATGAGCTCCTTACTCCTGCCCTTGGGTGGGTGGCACAGAGCTGTTCTTTGCTGCCTTGAAGTGGGCTGCTGCTTGGAAAAAGCATGCTATTCATTTGATCAACTGGCTGGTGGATAAGCAGGGAGTGAGAAAGATGTCTCCGATGTAGGGTGTAGAATGGAAATGAGCAGTAGGTGGAGGAAATCCTTTCAGCAGACCTCCCTGTGCAGACTAGGTAAATGATGGGAGACCCTTGTTTCTTTGGATGAGCTCTACACTTGAGCACAGGTTTCTGTGTCTTGGTCAGTGAACCTAGGTGAAGGAGGGTGTTTTGGCTACTTTATGCTAGGTTTGCAAGACTGTAAATCCTGTGGGGGGAAAAAGAAACTACTGTCTTTGGTTTCTTTTCAAAAAGAAATATTATTATTCCACATTGTGCAAGGAATGGGACCTACACCACCTTCTGTGCTGTCTTGCTGTCAACATAGTGATGCTAGTGACTCATGCTGTGAACCAGTGTGGGCAGGCATTACATGTGAATATGTAACCACTTCTGTCATGATATGGCTGCCAAGATGAGAGGTCCGTACCCCTTTGTGGCTGTCAATATTTAATTAGAGAGATGGCTAAAGACAGGTCCTGTTTCTGAAAAATAAATACCTCATTCTTCCCAAATGATCTTTAGTGTTGCTGGCTTATGTTATATTCCCTTATTGTGGCTAAAAATGAGGACTACAACCTTCCTTTTCCTTTTTAATGCAGTTGTGCAGCATTAAGTTAGAATGTCTCCTGTGCTCTTTACAAAAGGGACTTTGTTTCAGCTGTGGGGAAAAAAAAAAAATCTAAGATAGTATTTTCTTTAGCGAATCCAATGATGGCAGTGCTGCCACCTTAAAATGCATGATGAGCTCTGACGTTTTACAAGCCCTTAAATAGAAGGACCCATGAAATAAGCTATGCTAAATGTCGCCCTTTGAAGCGATCCATCTCGCGTTTCCCGCCTCACTGGATGAAAAGTGTCAAACTCGTGGGTAAATTGTAGAAATTCTGCAGTGTCTGGCCTGAGTCTGTTTTCTGTTTAAGGCTAGAAGAGCAAGTTCCTATTGCCCTCTGAAAGGTTCCCATCTGTCTCTGAGCTGAAGGAGCCAGGCTTGTACATTACTTCTGTAATACCTACTTTCTGGTGCAAAGTTTCCGCAACAAATGCCGTCATTCCTGTTATTTTATGAGCAAGAAAGAGACGAACCAAGCGGTCTGTCTTATACCATTTTCCAAGGGGAGAGACACATGAGAAGCCCTAGCAGAGTTCAGATGCTGTAGGGTGTGGTTGCAGATGTCAGAGCTCTTTATCTTCTTGTCATCTTAGGTCAAGCTTTCCTTAAGCAGCTCAGCTGTTTACTCCAAAAGAGGTGATAAACTGTTCCTTGTGCTTATGTTTGGGCCAGTGCTGCTTGTAAAGTTGCAATTCAGAAATGAAATGCACTTACTGGCTGCCATTACAAGCATCCTGTATGATTATCTGTCTAATCTCAGGTTTCTCTAACATTTTAAGAGCAGAATCTGGGAGCCATGTCAGTGTCATGCCTTTTGCCTCAGTTTTTCTCCTGGTATCACTTTGTGACTCTCCTTGGAGAACTCTATGTGATCCTGCATGCTGTAATGTTCCCTCCAGCAAAACCTCTTAAAGGATTACTTTGATTTGTGATTAAAAGTGGCAGGGAACACTTGGCAGATCTGAGACTCTCAACAAAGCAGTGCAATTTGCTTTCTGGGCTTTTTTTTGCCTCTTATTCATGTTTGAAAGCTGTCAGATTGCCTGCTGGGCCTGAGAGGGCTGGTGGGTTTAGGTTCCAGACTCCATGTTTAGCCTGGGTTAGGGTAGGGTGGGAATGCATGTATTGAGGTGTTGGTGAAGCTTTCCCTTCAACAGCCATTGACAATAAATTCTTATACTGTGTACCCTGCTAGAGAGGCTGGATATCTGCAAGGAGAAACCCTGAAGAAGGAGGCAGGGTCTCCAGAGGGCATCAGCAGGTGGAAAGAACAGCTGAAAATCAGCATCAGGCTGTCAGGGAGCAGCTGAGGCTATGGGAAATGGAGCTGCTTGATGGACTCACCCATGTGAGCAATGCCTGCCAAAACTCAACCCAGGTCCCTCTCAGCTCGAGGTCTGCTCCAGAGCAATGTTGTTTCTCCATGTGAGCGGTAGTAAAACTTGCTGAGCCTTTCTTTTTCCCAAAAACAGCACAGAGGGAAGTTGTTCCACTTCTTGGTGAGACAATGGTAGCACTGGAACCTCTTGGCCAGCCCCTGCCCACCCAGAATGTACCTTCTCCTCACACTTCAACCAGTGGATCTTTCTTGCCTATCCTGTAGCGTTTTGTCAGTGACAGGGAGAAGGCTTGTAGACACTGTGGGTGTGTGGTTGGAGCCAAACGACTCTGCTCTGTGCCCAGCTGGTCTCGGCTTCTGCAGGGGCAGATGTGCGTGAGGCTCGACCGAAGATGGCTTTCTCTGAGCTGACCTCCGGGGATCCTTCATCCCTGATGGGCACGCCTGCCTCCCCTGAGTATCTGGCTGTGACCCAAAGGAGCCAGGACAAAGCATTCGGGCTCTGTTCATTCCCTTGGACTGAGTGTGTGTGCTGGGAGGCGCAGCGCGTGTGTGTCTCTGCAGAGCGCAGGGGTGGGGATGGCCATGACCACCCGCGTCTGGGAGCCGAGGTGCCAGCCCATGGCAGAGGCAGGGCACTGGGCAGGGAGAGCTGAAATGGAGAGAGGACTAGCAGTGGGGAAAAATCCTTGAATCCCAGTAGGAAGTTTGCTCCTTTCTTTCCAATCTGAGCACCGTTTAGGACAGGCATAAGCCATGTGTTAAAGGGATGAATGTGGAGCACATGGGTCTGCCTGAGCCTTTACTCAGGGGTGGACTGACTGGAGGGAAGGATGAGCACCGTGGGAGCTCCTGAGCCTGAGACATCTGCCACTTTGCTTCGGCCACTGTGAAGGACTGCCTGCACACAGGAGGTGGGATTATTTTCTCCTATTGATTCAACTCCTAGAGCTAAATGCCACCTCCTGTAATAAATGGTCCAGTGACCATTAACAGTTGTGGAGGCAAAACTTGAAGCTTACTAATATCTCTTGTGAAGGATAAGCAGGCTCTGTTACCAATTTATAGAGAAAGTGAAGAAAGAAATCCCTGAACAATTGTCCCCCTGGCCTCAATATATCTTCTGGGAAGAACTTTCTAAAGCCCGAGAACTAAGGCTGCAGAAGAGGAGACATTAACCAGGCCTGGTGATTTATTTATCTTTCAGGAGGCAACATTGCTGCTTCATTTTTTTCCCTCTACAGAAGATCTTCTTTATTTTAATAGGATTATTAAGCATTGACATTTAAGCAGCCTCAATCAATATTACACTTCCAATTCAGGATAATAAAACATGGACAGTAGAAAGAAGGAAATAAAGCTGGTGATGCCTTACTGTTCCCATGTCATAACCAGGGACTGTTACTGTGCTAGAAGAGCTGCTGTGTGTTGCTGCCTTCAGTTCGCGATGCTAGGGAGAAGTTTCAAGGAGACATGGGAGTTTGGTATAGCTGTAGCATGTATTCACTCAAAGAATATGGGGCACTTGATGGGAAGACAAAGAAGAAATGTTTCCCATCAGGATTAATGGAGAGAGACTGGCTTCACTTGCTACAGCTCATTATAGAAAATTAGCAATGACAAATCACGTATGGCTGTGAGAGGCAGGGTGCTCTTTTCACCTTTTCCTTCTTGTTTAATGAAAACAAGCAGCAATAGGTTGATCAAATGCCAGCACCATGAGCTGAGACAAGCAGTGCCTGATGGCTATCGTGCTGGTTGGGTTTCTTTTGGGTTTTTTTCTTTTGTGGAGGATGTTGGGCAGTGATGCGAATGTCTGTGCTGCATCTTAGGCTGGAGCACAGTGCAAGTGCTGTGGTGCTGCCTCTGCTTCTCAGACACCAACTCCACTGCAAGCATCACCCTGTCCTGCCTGGTGCTGTCCTGTGAAACATGCCCCCAGCTGCCCTCAACCTGCCTGTCCCTGGGAGGGGGGAAATTTGGCTTAAAACCCTCTAGACTCCTGCCTAGTCATCTTGTAATAGCTTCAGTCTTGGCATCCCTGGAAAGATTTACAATAAGCCCTTCCTTAACGTTTGGTTTCACTTGCCCTTTTGAGCTAAGGTCAAGATCAGAGAGTAGGTAAATAGGCTTTTCCAACTTGCAGACACCCAGCTGCCCTGTCATCCAGCTGCACCTCTGCAGCTAAACAACAGTTTATCAAAGCATTTCTTCTTTCTGTGCCTTTGTTGTTTTTTGGGGTTTTTTTTAAAGCCATTAAGGAAAACGCCTATATTTAAGGTAAAGCACTGTGACTGTTCCTCAATGCTATATGTATCATGCAGGCTATAAAAACCTAAACTGTGGTGTTTTCTGAATCAAGCACATTGCACCTGGGATGCAGGAGGGCTTTATGATTTTGGGGGGGGAAAAAAACCCAAACAACAAACAAGCTTGCTTCAACTTTGAGAGACAGGGTTTCTTTCTCCAATGGTCAATTCCTTTCCCTGCTAGAAATGTCCTTTTTTGGTGGAGGATTCTGCCAGTAAGCATTGGAAATCTTTCCCTGTGTAAATACTAAATGACACGAGTGGGTCACCTTTTGGTCTTTAGTTGGTTAAGTTATTTGTACTGAGCTTTGCTGGTCTGCTGCTGTAAAGAATTTAGTTTTTCCTAATCTCCAACTATTCTTGTACCTCTTTTCCTGAAACCCTGTCCACTTTTACTTTGTGGGGACAGTGGAGCTGGTAGCACTCAAAATCTTGTCAGTGCTGTATGCAGGTAGCAATGCCATGTTTCTGCTCTTCAATGTTGCTCAGGGGAAATAGCCTGGTCAACCAGCCAGCTGCTGCTCCAGGAACTCATGTTATTGAAAGTAAAGGAGTATGTTGTGATCCAAACTCATCAGACAATAGCGAAGAACAAATAGGTCTCACTGTTTGACCTATTTTAGCTCTTACTGTGTTTGAGCCAGGAGAAATTTAACAATCCAGGCCCTTTAAATTTCAGGTTACGAAGCACGTGTGAGGAACTTTCTAAAAATACACTTCAAAGCAAAAATAATAGGAAAAGGGAACTTTAAAGTTTCTGGAAGACCACAGAAATAGTAAGGTGGATGTGTCCCTATTGCCCCTCTCGACCCTCAAGGAGTGGAACAGGTTTGCCCTGGTATCTCTAACCCGACCCCTGTGAGACTGACTGCCAGCCCAGTCCTGGAGGAGCTTCTACGAGCAGAGCTGTGCCCAACTCTGGGCTGCTGCTCCTGAGTCTTGCACTGGGGCTGCTCCTACAGTGAAGCCTGAGAGTGGGTGCAAACCTCTGGGTTTTGAGAACGAGCTGATACGCTTAAAATCTTGAGCCTACTTGACAAGACAGCCCAGAGGGGCTTCCTTTGGTGTTTCACAGTCTTACTGTCAGAAAAGTAGTTAATCCAAGGTTGTTTTCTTCCCTTTGCAGATTGGATTGTTGCTGTGGAAAGGTTTCTTAATTTTCCATTTCTCCAGTGAGATCTATCATGTGTCTCCTAGCTGTGACTCGGATTATTTTAATATTCTCTTTCCCCACTTAGTATTCTTGTACAGCTGCTTATTATTATAAACTATTTGTTCAACTTTGCAGACGATTATAAGAACAAATAGCCTGGTGATGTATTGACTTTGAGTGTGTCTTTGACAACGCCGCAACACCTCCTGCCCTAAGACTGCTCTTCCAGACAAGATAACAAGGACAGAGTGACTGAATGCCATGCATGTGAAGAACTCAGACATTTCCTTATTCACTCAACCCCAGTTGCTCTTTTCCCAGGCCTCATATTCAAGCCTTCATTAGAAATTTGAGAGAAATGCTTTACTGTGGCTGCTGGCTTGGCTGCTTTTCAGGTTCAGAAAGCAGCTCCTATGTTCACAGGCCCTTTTTTCTTTCTTTTTTTTTTTAATACCGCTCCAGAAACTTGTATTATCCTCCTTAACAGTGCAGAAAAATATCCACATATGCATAATATTTTAGACTTTCTTTGTAGCATATGTTAATCTCTGAGACTAAAAAACCATCTTGGTTCCAGTTTCATCTTTAATAGGATAGTAAACTAAGAGGATACATGAGGATTATTCTAATCTCAGCCTGGAGCTCTCTCCAGCACTACTGTCTATCTGGGGCCTATTACTGAACTGCCTTCAGAAGTGCTCTAGAAAAGATGTGCTTATCTTGATTTAACAAGGAATGATAGCAAAAGCCTGAGCTGTGATCCTTTAGAAAGAACAGAATAGCTAATTGATTGTGAAAAGAAATATTCAGCTGGAGCTAAACACCCTTTAGAAGCCCCGCCTTGCTTTCTTCTTTGGTCCCTTGAGAATATACTTGTACACTGAAGGGGTGTGCGTTAAACACAACCAACTACTCCTGCTCCACAGCCCATGCAACGGACTGCTCAAGGTGAGCTGCTTTCTCGTCTTGCAGCTCTGTTGCAAAGGCAGAGATTTCTGCACACAGCCTGTATGCTTCTCTATGTAGTCCTCAAACCTTTGTGGGCTTAGACAGAGAGATAACAGGCAGGAAAAGGGCTTATTTCTCGTGGGATTCACGTTTGCAGGTGGTGGGAGATAAGTCCTAGCAAGCATGTGAGCAACTGGCCCTTGGGACACCACAGTCACTCTCCTACCTCTCATCATTTCACTGTAGCAATGAGGGTGTGTGAGAGCATGACTTAGACCTCAGCTATCGCTCTTCATGGGTGAGGGAAGACCTTTCCTCCATTGGGTCAGGAACTGAGGGAGGCCAGCAGGATTCATTCACACAGCAAGACTGGCTGACTGAGCGAAGACAAGACGCGAGTGCAGGTTTTACCTGTCTATAGCTCCCTGCATAATATTTCTCTCCCTTTCACACTGAAAATAGATACATTTTGCCAGGAGATTCTAGTCTTGAGTGCATCTTCAGACTGTTTCCAGAAGGGATCACAGAATTTCCCAAGCAGAGGAATCACTGCTGTTGACAGCGCAATAACAGTCACACACATGGTTTCTCCTTTCCTCTCCTCCCTCCCCATCCACCCACTTCTCCCCAGCATGAAATTGCTAAAATCTTGTATGTTGCACAGAACACAGACAGACATTGGGTTAGTTAAAAACATACTTCTCTTTATTTGAAAGTTTTCTATCCACAGACAAAAGGCAGCTGATACATTGCACAGTATACTTTTTTTTTTGTATGCTTATTATTCATCACATCTGAGAAAAGGAATGATTACTGGCTTTAACTTCCCACAACAAACAGGGAAGTTAATGGAATAATAAATTAAAGTAATAGTAGTCCACATCATGTATAAAATAAATGTTAACAGATACAAATACACCATGAATGATGACTGATTCAGTTTCCCTTCTCTTCAGGAGTTCAGTGTCTTATTAGAGTGGTTGCACAAGTTGAGTTTTTATTAAAACGCAGCAGTGCTCTGAAGCTGTGAAACACAAGAGCCACACAGGTTTGTTTAATTGAATAGGAATGTCTTTAAGAAACCTTGCTAGGGAGAAGGAGGTGCTGCTCTCCTGCCCCTGTGACAGCTGGTTACCATCCCTGCTGTTGAGCCCTTGCTGCTGCAAGGAGGCAGGCTTCACGCTTCAGCTCTGGCTGATCCTGGCTCTAACACCTGCAGTGCCCACCGTTTACACTATGGGCATTATGTATTCAAAGGACAAAACTCCTCACACCCCTCAGTGTGGGGCAGAGGGGAGTCATGAAATCTTAGTGTACTGGCCATCATCTCTAGGGTGTCCTCACCATCCTGTATAAATGCTCATTGCTGGAAACTCAGTATCTGAGCCTTCTGTGGTGCTAAACCATGAGCAGCTTCTGTTGGTCTTAAAGAAACAGCTGTAAGGGAGCTCTGTCACGTCAGCGTGCTTTCTTTTCTGTTTACGCACGCAGCGTGGGCAACAAGCAAGAGGAGTTAGCAGTGTGTGTGCGCCTGCAGGAATATGATCTTACTGGCATCATGGAGATATGGTGGGATGAATCCTATGACTGGAGCGTACAATGGGATGAAGACCTGGAGGGAAGAGGGGCCCAAGAAAGCTGGCTAATATCCAAGGATCACCTCCTCCAAGCTCAGGAGCGGTGCATCCCAACAAAGAGGAAGTCAAGTAGGAACACCAGGAGGCCTGCGTGGATGAACAAGGAGCTCCTGGACCAACTCGAACACAAAAAGAAGACCTACAGAGGGTGGAAGCAAGGACAGGTAGCCAGGGAAGAATACAGAACAATTGTCCGAGCCACCAGAGATCAGGTTAGGAAAGCTAAAGCCCTGATAGAGTTAAATCTGGCCAGGGACATCAAAGGCAACAAGAAAAACTTCTATAGATATGTCAGTGATAAAAAGAGATCTAGGGAAAATGTAGGCCTTCTCCGGAAGGAAACAGGGGACCTGGCTACCAGGGATATGAAGAAGGCTAAGGTTCTCAATGACTTCTTTGCCTCAGTCTTCACTGGCAAGAGCTCCAGCTGCACAGCCCAAGTCACAGAAGGCAAAGGCAGGGACTGGGAGAACGAAGAACCGCCCACTGTAGGAGATCAGATCCAAGACCATCTAAAGAACCTGAAGGTCCATGGGAGGGACCTGATGAGGTGCATCTGCAGGTCCTGAGGGAACCAGCAGATGAAGTTGCTAAGCCACTATCCATCATATTTGAGAAGTCATGGCAGTCTGGTGAAGTTCCCACTGACTGGAAAATGGGAAATACAGCCCCCATCTTTAAAAAGGGAACTACAGACCAGTCAGTCTCATCTCTGTGCCCGGCAAGATCATGGAGCAGATCTTCCTGGTGACTATGCTAAGGCACACAGAAAATAAGGAGGTGATTGGTGACAGCCAACATGGCTTCACTAAGGGCAAATCCTGCCTGACAAATTTGGTGGCCTTCTATGATGAGGTTACAGTATTGATGGATAGGGGAAGAGCAACTGACATCGTCTACCCGGACTTGTCCAAAGCATTTGATACTGTCCCACACGACATCCTTGTCTCTAAACTGGAGAGACATGGTTTTGACGGATGGACCACTCGGTGGATAAGGAATTGGCTGGATGGTCGCACTCAAAGAGTCATGGTCAACAGTTAAATGTCCAAGTGGAGGCCAGTGACAAGTGGTGTTCCTCAGGGGTCAGTACTGAGGCCAGTGTTATTTAACATCTTTGTCAGCAACATGGCGAGTGGGATCAAGTGCACCCTCAGCAAGTTTGCAGATGACACCAAGTTGTGTGGTGTGGTGGACACACTGGAGGGAAGGGATGCCATCCAGAGGGACCTTGACAGGCTGGAGAGGTGGGCCTGTGAGAACCTCATGAAGTTCAACAAGGCCAAGTGCAAGGTCCTGCATGTGGGTCGGGGCAATCCCAAGCGTAAGTACAGGCTGGGTGGAGAATGGATTGAGAGCAGCCCTGAGGAAAAGGACTTGGGAGTGCTGGTGGATGAGAAGCTCAACATGAGCCAGCAATGTACACTTGCAGCCCAGAAAGCCAACCATATCCTGGGCTACATCAAAAGAAGCGTGGCCAGCAGCTGGAGGGAGGTGATTCTGCCCCTCTACTCTGCTCTTGTGAGACCCCACCTGGAATACTGCATCCAGCTCTGGGGCCCTCAGCACAGGAAAGATATGGACCTGTTGGAGCAGGTCCAGAGGAGGGCCACAAAAATGATCAGAGGGAAGGAACATCTGTGAAGAGAGACTCAGAGAGTTGAGGCTGTTCAGCCTGGAGAAGGCTCTGGGGAGACCTTCTAGCAGCCTTCCATTACCTAAAGGGGGCCTACAAGAAAGCTGGAGAGGGACTTTTTACAAGGGCGTTTAGTAATAGCACAAGGGGCCATGGCTTTAAACTGAAAGAGGGTGGATTTTTATTAGATTTAAGGAAGAAATTTTTCACTCTCAGGGTGATGAGGCACTGGAACAGGTCGCCCAGAGAAGTTGTGCTGCCCCATCCCTGGAAGTGTTGAAGGCCAGGTTGGATGAAGCTTTGAGAAACCTGATCTAGGGAAAGGTGTCCCTGCCCATGGCAGGGGGCTTGGAACTAGATGATCTTTAAGGCCCCTTCCAACCCAAACCATTCTAGGATTCTACCTGAATCCATGTGGGTTTCCACAAGCGCTCTCTGGCTGACATCCTCTGGTAGCCAAGGCTGTGTGTGCCCAGCCAGGGTTTCCCAGAAGAGCTGGTCCTGTGCATGGGCTAAATGAATGTCAGTGTCACAGGCTGCTGCCCATGCTTGTCGGTCTGCCTTGAGCTGGAGACAAAGGCCTTGCTCATCTGTCCGGGAGAGTTTCAGAAAGTGCCAAATCTACTACAGAGAGGTAGGTATCAAAAAGGGACTGTCCAGAAAAATTGTCAAACTTAGCAGCAGCAGAGCAGCAAGAGGTCTCCAGTTGAGACTGGGGATGTGAACCAAGTAGCAGAGTCCATGCAAGGTGAAGATGCAAGAGTCTTCACCGCAACACAGATGCTGACCCATATATTAAACAATGAGAAAAATCAACCATGTTCTGAATTACAGGGTCATAATTCCACCCTGAGGAGCTGATAATTACAGAACCACCTGAGCTTTGCTTCCCTGGTTCAACAACGGTATACTCCTAGATGCAATTAAATTCTGTTGTATGGCTCAGCTGTCTGGCACGGTTTTTTTCCTCCCTCTCTATGTACTTGACATTGAGGTAGAAGTTTCAACTAGTATTAAAACACACAAAGAAAATGAACACAATCTTAGTGGGCTAGTAGTCTAATGACCTTCAAAATTTGCAAAAAGCTTCACAATGTGGCTAAAAAAAGAGTAATTGAAGTAGCAGAAAAAAAGTCATTCTAAAAATGTCAGAAAAATGGTATTAAGAAGTATAGTACTGAGTTGCAAGACATGTCCTTCATCTATTGGCTTAAACAAAGAAACTTTTTTTTTTTAATTCTCCCTCTGCAACAAATGGCAGAAGCAGATTTTTTTTTTTTGTGACATCAGAGATATATTACCATCCAAGTCACAGTACACAATGAATTCCTAAAGGCATTAACTGTTTAGAACAATGATCTAAATATAGGTCATTTATATTAGTTGGTTTCAGTGTAACATTGCTTTGCTTTTCTTTCCTATAAAAATACATGTTCAAGTATGTGTATATATACATACATGTCTATTGCAAAAAAGATCTGCATTCCTTCTGAAGTTTATAGGGAAGATCAAAGTAATACAATAGTAGTAATAAACTTTACAAGGAGACTTAAATGACTTATTGTTCATACAATATTTAAATACAAGGAACACAAATCACCAACACAGTAAATTTTTTGTGCTTCACAACCCCCGTAATACTAAAGCAAGTTTATATTAATACCTAAATGAAGACAGTTAAACTACTGCTATAGGGGCTGCTGTTAGTTACCTCCACTCTGCTCAATAGCATGGAGTAAATAAGGTCCAAATTTCAGTTGAAAGAATTTGGTTAGCTTGAATTTCAGCCTATTGATTTAATTATTGGCAGGAATGTGAAAATACATTCAGTGTAAGAAAGCTGTTAAAGCCAAAGAGGGGAGGGGTAAGTTCTTACTCTTAGAGCTATTTTTCAAGAAATACTAGATGTTCCAGCTTCAATGCTACATTTTTAAATCAGGGGGGAAAAATTCATGAGTAAGGAAGACAGATACTGTTTACAAGTCTTCAAGGAGAACATTTCACTGACATTAAAGGCAACTTTGCAGACTCACTTGAAATGTATCAATTTGTAATCTACACGTTTACAGGGGCTGCTCTGCTCTGAAAGCTGTTTCCCAATCTGTGCCAAAACATGTGAGGCTGTGTAGAACACTTCTGATGAGAGACCTCCAGGCTCTGTTTCTCCATAATTGATTTAGTTATTAGTTATGCAGGGAGAGAAGAGATCCCTGAGGTAAACCAGTATTCAGTTACTAAAAGCAGCCCTTTGTGAATTAATGTCATCCTACCAGCTCTTTCTGCTCGTTATTCCTTCAAGTCTTGTTTTCCTGGACACCAGCTGTCACAGAGGAAGTCTCCAGCCTTTTCTTCTCCTGCCTCCCTGGCTGGCTGAAGTTGCACCAGCACGGTCTGGAGTGTCTCCTTCACCACCTGGATCTCCCTCTGCAGAGACTGTGCAAGCTTTATTAAGGAATAAATCTATAGGTGATTGGCAGTCCCTCTTCTCTTTCCAAGTTATTAAAAAAAATCTTGTTCTGCTGCTCACAACAGATGGCCACAGCTATCTAATTGTAGCTTTGAGTTCTTCCAAATTGTTTGGATTAAATATTAATACGTTTCTCACACTTGCTTAAAAAAAAAATCCAGGCAAACTGAAGTTCTCAAGTAGCATTATTTAGCACTTCAAAAAAAAGGGAGGGGAGGGGGATATTGCTTGGATACTGTTCTCATGGGAAAGAAGGAGACGAAAAAATCATCCCATGGAGGCAGCAGCACCAGCCGCAAGTTCTCTGCTGGATGGAGGGTGGGTTTTTAGGCCAGAGGTGCAGACGTGGGTGGATCAGACCCTGGGTGAAGGCAACGGGGCAGCAGGAGCAGCCTGAGACATAAGCCAAGTGACCACAGCTTGTGTGGCATCAGTGAGCTCGGCAACGTGTGCTACGCAAGGCGGGGCGGGAATCTATGCAAGTAGGAAAATTAGCTTATAGCAGAGAAAGTGTTTCTGCTCTACTTACCTCCAGAAGGCTTTAATCTTAGCTGAATTTATCAGTATAATTATAGCGCAGAAAACACAAATATAAAGCAATATGAGGCTTCACAGTGAATGCTTTGAACAAGTTGAAAAGAAAAGCGATCAGCAGTAGCAAGGTTGCGCTGTCGTGCACTAAAAGGAAAAAGGCCACCTGAAAAGCATCTGATAATTCAGTAAAAACACTTCGTTTGGCTAAGAAAGGAGAGTTTTCCACATTTTATTTGCCATTCGTCTAGTTCAGGTTTCCTGCAAGGCACTCAGGAAGAAAGTGATGGCTAACGGCTCTGCCTGGCAAAAGACCTTCCACTTCCCTCTTTCCCAGCTCCAAAATGACAGTGGGAAGGTGTCAGGTGGTGCCAACAAGAATACGAGGGGTGCAGCAGTGAGCAGACTGGCAGGGGAAGGCAGGACATGCGTGGAGAGAGTGGCAACTGCTGAGACACATGCAAGTTTTCAGTAGCTGGGCTTCCTAGGCAGAGGGGCTTTTTGTTCTGATGACTAGTCTCTCCTGGGAAGAAGCACAGTTTGTATTATCAATCCATGGGCCTTTCTGCTGATAAACGTACTCTTACATCAGTGAGACTATCCAGCGCTGAATCAAGTGCAAGGACTGGGTGTAGCTCAATAAGGCAATCAACTTTATCTTCTCTTCCACAGGTTATGCTACACGGAGAGCAAAGCAAGGGTGAGACAAGTCAAAGCCTGCTGAAGCTCTAGACCAACAACCAAGTCTATGTGAACAAGCCCTAGGGCTCACCTCATTCACGCTGAGGCCTCCTGCACAGTTATGGCTGAAGGGCAAGGACCCCAAGAGGCAAACTCAAACAGGCCAAGGGAGAGAGAAGTAAGTTCATTTCTAGCAGTAAGCCATCAAATGATCTCTGAGAGTGCCAGAAACTCACTTCAAGGGAAACGAAACAGGCCGACAATGAACCAACACAATTTCAAAAATACACTGCACAGGAAGGATAATGCACAAGGACAGGCTTTATCCTTTACAGAGCTCATCCATTATGAAATCTTGTTTTACTAGACCCCGATATCAATGCAATGTCAAGAAAAAAAAGACACCCTCAGGTTATGTGACTGTAAAAAGTGAGCTGCTACTTTTGAAAAATTGTGACTAGAGAGGACCATGGGAAAGCTATACACATCACTGCTATTTCAGGCAAAGTTCTGCCTTTGGAAAGCCTTTTAGCTGCTTTTGATTGTTACCAGTTCCTCAAAATTTCATCTTCATGTATTTACATACATTTACTATGATGCCTTACTCTTAATACATTCACCAGGATTATTCATGCATACTTCTAATTTCTGGACAGCTCTATTAATCTAAAGGGATTCTGTCTCTGATTACAAGTAATGGCAGTACACACTAAACTTCTCCTATCCTAGGATCTTAAAGTACAGTACAAGGACAAATTAATTATGCTTTGCATCTTCTCTGAAGTAAGAAAATATTATTGTCCTCTTATAAGCAGCCCTGGACTGTCCACCACTCTGCAATTTAATCATAATGCTCTGCTGCAAATCTAACTGGTAAAAGATAAATTCTTCAGTTTATGAACACCATGAAGCTTCTGAAATTTAATTACTTCTGACACACAGTCTCTGACTACATGCTGTTATTTGTAATATCCCAAGCGATTACAAAATTCTTTTCAGGTGGAGAGAAAAACTAAATTGAAATGCTTCACTGCCAGTGGATCAGAAATCTTGAAAGATGGATGAAAATGAAGGGGATAAGGTGAGAAACTTTTAACCAACAAGAAGATGAAGCAACAAGAAAGATGGCTGCATAGTCTACCTACAGCAAGTTGCAATAAGCTCAATGACACCACAACCAGCTGTAGACTAGTAACTGTCAAACGAGCCTTTATGGGTAGGCAAAATACATGGCATAGGGCTGAGCATAGAATCTATCCATATACAGAGGTTATGTCTGGATAAACAGCTTCAACCATTTTAAAAATGCAAGATACTTAGTTTTGCATGGGTCCACAGGCAAACGTGTCCTTCATGCTTAAATTCTCTATCCAATGCTGCAAATATTGAGCCAGTATCAAAGGCAGGAGTCAAAAGTTTCAACTAGGGACATTTTCTGGTCCTGCTGCCTTTCTGTCAAAAACTGGCAAAATGTCTCCAATGTCTCCTAGCAGTACATTAAAGTCCTTGGGAACAGCTTCACACAAACACAATCCATATTCTGCAACAATAACACTGTCTCAGTCGAAGCTTTTCACTTATTTGACTTCCTCTTTCTCTTTAAAAAACTTGAACATCATGACAGAGTCCATGATTTATAAGGAGATAAAAAACAGATTTAGCTAATTACTGTAGAGTTATTTAATTTTTTGGGAAAAAATGGGTTCATCGCTGTATCTTCTGTTCTCCTAGCACAGATGGTGAGGGAAAAGAGACAAAAGGTAAAGATTACAAACCAATTGCCTTTCTATTGGAAAGGTTAGAAACTAAGAGTATATTGTAAGACAAAAGGCCTTGGAACGACAGTCAACGACTACCACAGGGCTCACGTAAGGGCCTACAGGATTTTGGAGAATAACAGCAATTTTAGACAGCTGAAGAGGAAATTAAGACTTGAAGAACAGAAATAAACAGAATTACAGTAGTGGTGTTCTTTTACCCCGTTAACTATTCTGCTTGTTTCTAACAGCTGAACATTAAAACAGCTGGAGACAAAAGCTTGGTTAGAGGTCCCACTACATAATCAGACATGTTTCTCCTAACCTCAAGTGCCAGTACACACAGTGGGGGCAACCAGCTGGAAAGCAGCTCTGCAGAGAAGGACCTTGAGGTCACGATGGACAGTAAGTTAACATGAGCCAGCAACGCATCTTGTGGCAAAGGTGGCCAAGAGCCTCCTGAGCTGGATTATAAAAAGCATTGAGAGCAGGTGGAAGGAGCTGATCCTTCTGCTCTACTCAGCCCTAGTGAGGTCTCATCTGGAGTGCAAAGTCCAGTTCTGGGCTCCACAGTACAAGAAAGATACGGACTTCCTGGAGCGAGTCCAGCACAGGGCTGGTTTAATGGACTGGAGGATCTGCCATATGAGGAGAGCTAAGAGAGTTGGGACTGTTCAACCTTGACAAGAGAAGGCTCAGGGGGATCTTAGCAATGTGTATAAATACCTGAAGGGTGAGAATGAAGAAGAGAGAGACAGACTCTGCACTAGTATCCACTGACAGAACAAGAAGCAAGTGGCAAAAATTCCAAAAGAGAAAACTGAATCTGAATACAAGAAAAGAATTCATTTTTTTTACTGTGAGGACGGTCAAACACTGGAACATGTTGTGCGGAGAGGTTGTGGAGTCTCCATCCTTGGAGATACTCAAAACCTGACTGGACATGGTCCTGAGCAACCTGGTTTAGGTGACCCTGCTTGAGCAGACAGTTGGGTGATGATCTCAAGAAGGCACTTCTTGAGTTGAGCAGATGATCTCAAGAAGGCACTTCCTACTAAACGATTCTGCGATTGTGTGTGTTACATGCCAAAGGATCAGCGAAGAGCCAATATAATCAAATGTTTATTTGGAATGACCTGGGTTTTGGCCTTTTAGAAGTGTGCTCCAGGGAGTCTGAAAAAGACACTGAGCAAGTCCCTACTGCTCCTATATGAGGCCTGTGTGTTCTCACAGCAAGGGAGCAAAATGGCCGTTGGAAGTTTATCGCTTTCTTCTCCTTAACAAAAACACAGGAGTGCTTGTGGTAGTGAAACCTGATTAAGATTTTTCCATTTTCCCCCTCCATTCCTGTCTGTCTCCTTCACAGCTACAAATGTGTTTCTACAAACTAACGTAACACCCCACTCCCATGCAAAAACCGAAATACTACCCCCCCCCAACCCTCCCCCGAAAATACCCCCCAATAAAAATAACCCAACAGAACAACTGCAACATTTTGAAAAATGGATCACTTCAGCAATCTGGACATCAGATCTGTTTCCAAAACACTGGTTCCAGCACAAAACAGAAGACAAGCTGCAGCACAGAGATGGAAATGCACTGACCTACCTCCATCACAGCATGAACAAGAAAGGCAGAACCACGCTCTCTCAAAGTGACACACACTGGGAGCAGCCAGCCCTCCTGTCATCCAAATTTTGGGATTTCAAAATTTCTTACAGGTTCACTCAGGGTGAGATTCTTCAGTGAGGTACACTCGGGGCTAAACTCTACACTCCTGATTCTGTCAAAAACCTACACTGGAGTAAAGCGCGACTTGTACAAGAGCCTGCCGTGTGATAACGGTGACGGGTTAGCCAAATGACCTGCAATGCCTAATGAACGTTGAGGTACACAATTCTATTTTCAAAATAACTGTTTAAAATGCTCATATTAGGGCAAGGAACGGAGACTGCTTTTATAATTACAGTCCAGGCAGGTTTTCTTCCAACAAAAGCATTTTCACCAGGAGGAACCATTACACGCATTCAAATTGTCTGTCAAAACATAACTGCTAATTAAGAACAAAAATGACTGTGAAATTGCAATATAGGTTCCATTTAATTTTACTGGGAATTCCAGGCCTTTACTGTCAGGAAAGTAACACCTCTCATCAGCTCTGTAGACATCAGAATGAGTCACCCCTCGTCCTTTAGTTTCTCCAATTAATGATATGGACTGTTTTCATACACTTGCCAATGATTAACCGTAATTGAATGTTTTGTGGGTTTGTTTGGTTATTCTACATAGAATTTAGCAAATCTGTCATAGTGCTAGAGAGGAGCTCCCCCCCTCCCCCCCCCCCCATTGCTATTGTTTGATGCTTTTTATACAAAAGTACAGTTTTTATATTTGCTGTGAAAGGCTTCAATAATGAATGAGAATCCCAAGTAGGTCTGTGCATATACTCAAGACCAAGAAATATCACTGGATTTCTCCTTTGTTCAGTTCGTGCTGGCAATTACGACAAGCAGCACGGTTGATTTAAGTGTTCTATGCCATCAAAACATAGAATGAAAAACAATGACATCTGGGATTTTTCTTCTAATACAAACTTAATTATTAATCAAAGCTATGACACACACTAAACATTGGCAAATGGCTTGAGAGCATCAGGAATTTATTTTTCTCCATGGAGTCCTTAAAAGTCTTTTAATAATCAGACGACAGGACTAATTTACATTTGTGCAGCCCCCAGTCAGATTTTTGACCTAATACAGTTTGTAACGTTACGTTTAAAGCTTTTTTTGGGGGGGATGAGGGGAAGGGTGAAAAAAAACAGAGAACAAGAGTTGGAAAAATTTATCCTGCTTTCAGAGTTCTACAGATTTTTAATTGTCTAATATTTGAGATTTTTTTTTTTTTAATTTAAAACCAAACTAACTACTATGCAAACAATAGATCCATCTATTAACCACAAATTTTTCTACTGAGCCTAATTATTGGCACCAATCTCAGTGCTAGTTCCTGCAATACAGGCAAGTTACCAATGAGTGAAAGTTTATTTTATATGCACTGAGTGGTTTTTATTTAAAAGAAAAAAAATAAATCTACAGGTCTGTAGCACTGTGGTAGCTATTTTTCTCATTCCTTTTTGAAGTATAGCACAGTGATTACATGTACCAGATGGTAACATTTTATGCACATTGATCTGGACTACCTCTGAAATAGAAACTGAATGTTAATGAGGGGTAGCTGAATTGCTGAACTGCTTCTCTGTCTGTCCCTATGTTTTAAACATGGTTTCTTATTTTGTGACTGATGGTCTTGCTAGGAGGACCAGGATATCACACAGGGTGCATTTATGAATTCAGATAACGTGAGCTGAATTTCACTGAGGAAACCAGATCCATACCACACAACTGTGGCTTTGAATGAGACTAATCTACAACTCTTCTCAAAATTTCAATAATTAGATTTTTATTTTTTAAACTAACTCTCACAGTTTTAACAGCTACAAAGAAATACGCACGCTCCATAGAAAATACAAATACCACTATTTAACATACTGGTAGCATATTTTCTTCAGGAACCAAAAAGGCATTTTTTCAGCTTATTTCACTTTACCTAGTAAACTGTAACTATGATCAGACCTGACTGCTTGGTTTGAATATGAACTTAAGCCCACTGCAATGAACCCGTAACTCCAGCCCTTGGTGTTCTTGGAGTCAACGAGAAAAGCTAATTTGGAGAACAACTATACGTAAGAGGAAGGAAGTAGATGCTCTGTGCATACACAAGACACACATCCATATGGCTCTGAAAAAAACACAAACAACATCCGGGAAACACAACTGCAACCAAGCACGCACATTGTAAATATGATTAAAAGAATGTTGCAAGCTGGCCTGTGGTAAATACAGGAAAATAATCTTTCTGTGTATTGAAACACTTAGAAAATAAAGATTTGAAGTATTAACAAGTATTGACAAGATTTCCCCCTCCGATGCAACCTTCCCGAGTACCTTCTCCCTACCTCCCCTTAAAGTTTATCATTCTGATACCTTTAAAGAAACCAAGTTTCTAGAATAGGAGTTTTGCAATGAGCTGGCAATAGGTGCCCAATTACCTAAAACACAGAGGTATTTCCACACTATTTATTATCCTTTCTCTAAACTCTCTCCCACAGGACTGCCTGCCTCAGCTTAGGAGGAACTGAATCCTTCCTCGCACTGTCATCATCTCAACTCACTTTCAGGTGTCTATAAGGGCTTCTCTGCTAATCTCTCTAACCTGAGTTTATTAATCTTTCTTCCTTATCCTGTTGCCTACCACCTCTTCTCCACTAAAACCTAACTAACTACTACTACTAACCAGTACTCTCACCTTCCTCAGCCTCATTGGTTCTTATTCTCTTTGCCCTTTCTTAGAAGAATAAAATCTTTTGTGATTTTTTTCTTTGAAAGTTACAAATGAAACAATACTATGTGCTCTTAAACTTTGAAAAATGTTCACAGATGTAGGCCTAACAAATGCCTCATAAAGGTTAAGCAACCTTCAATCAGATACTGAATGACAAATGAAGCACAGAAAGAGATAAGGGTGCTTTATAAGACATCATCTCATCTGGTTACTTGCACTGGAGTGTCAGAGGCAGATTAAATTGCAGAGGATGCCACACGATGCATCTGCTGTCCATTTTTTTTTAAAGAGAAAAAGACAAACTACATGTGACAACACACAGTCTAAGTCAATGATGTAGCAATTAATTTACCTAAATCATGTTGGGTAATGCAGATGCATGGATGCTTGTATCCATGCAGCTTTTGGTGCACTAGGTATTTACTGTATGAGCATTACAAACAAAAGGACTGTAACAGTAGAATAAAGGCGTTTCAATGCTTAATCTCAATTTACAAAGGACTAACTTCTGTTTAAATCAATTAAAGCTGGATCAGATCACAGTGAAAATGCACTGTAGGACAACAAAACCACCCACTTCAGCAAGACAATCAATTCTCCCCTTCTTAATGTATTTAATCTACTTTAAGAACTAGTACTCCATGTGAATCTGAAAGGCAAGTATTTCACATACATACTTACATGGATTAATACATATCTATAGCTATACCAAAAAGGATATGAATAACTCCTTCATCAACTCTGCAGGCGGAAGTCTGCAGTTGATCTTCCAGATGCACCAATTTCTCACTTATTGCTTCACATTTTTCTCCCAACTCTGCAGAAAACATGAAGAACTCCTACAAGAAGTTGAAAAAGAAAAGAAAGCATGTTTGTTGCTGACTGCACTTTTCTACATCAAATTTGCATCTGATTAAGGGGAAAATAAAATACTAGTAAGGGGACACGATACTTTGCAGTGCTAAGACATTGTCTGAAAGCAAATTCCCATCAGAGAGACAAAAAGTTGTTACTATATAATAATTTGGTGATTTACATGAAATGGAATGAGCTTGTGGGCTGTCTATTTCCCAGCAGAAGAGAGTCATGATTTCATTCACTTTCAGCAGAGGATTAAAGGGGTGTGAAGACTGAACAGCTCTCCCTCTTCCCCATTGTCTCACCACAGCAGGGGAGGGAAATCTCACGCTGACTACACCATTTAGGTTCCTAAATTTCAAGTTGTTCATGTAAACACGATTTACACTTTTAGGCCATTTAAATATTTCAAGAAGCATCACTTTTGGCACCTCAACACAAAACGTACTTACTTTTTTGAGGAAAAATCTGGCTAGAATACTTAGGGACTTTGCTCAATTGATCAGAGAAAATGCATCAAAGTCTTTGACATGAAACTACACTTCTTTTACTGTGTTATGAAACAAGACAAATTTTCAAAAATAATGGCTCTCTACTTAGAACTTATACAGACAAATATTTTTTCTATATTCAACTGAGTATTTTAAACCAGTTACAAAGTCCTTCCCATAAGTTTGTTTGCTTTCAGATATACTACATAAGGGTAATTTGTATCTTTTATATTGACTATTACTTTGAGAAATGACCCAAATAAGTGGCAAATCCAAGGTAGGGGATCAGCCAATTCAAGCAGCACTGAGACAAGCCTCTCCTCTCCCTCCCAGGCATCACAGGGCTGTCTCAAGTGAATGATGGGGGTTATCTGTAAGGAAAAAGATTATTGTGCCACGATGAAGCTCTGTGGGAGCCATGTGGAAAAAAAAAAAAAAAATGAAGTCATTCATAAGCTGGAATCCAGCCAACTGGATTTTCTCTAGACCTAAATCTATGTAGTCATCTATATAGCCAGCTGCACATGTGGCCATATACACAATCTTCAGACAGTTTTTCTCCTTTAAAAAAGTACTTGGAGTCCTTTGCATTGATCTGTTGCTGTAATAGCAGCCATCAGTGGTTGTTAAAGAGAAATCAAGCCTTCAATCAAAGGCCTTCCAAAGAAATCGTGCTAATATACTGTTGGAATGCTGCCTGTTGTGAAACAATCTGATTTTTGGTAAACACATTTACCAGACCTCAGTTCTGTGCTATCCTTACACTTTGCGTCACACAGTGCGTACACAGAGTCAAATGTCAAAAGAGCTCTGCTTGTGGGCACGTCCTCAGTTACAGCACAGAGCTTTGACCTTTCTGCCTTCCTAGGTCTTCTGCCAGACATGGCTATGTCTATTCAGCTGATCGCACAAGTATGCAACCAGCCGCAGGTCGAACCCTAAATGAATGAGCTGGAGAGAACTTATGCTGCAAACACCCACAGCTGAGAGACAGCAAAGCACAACCTGAGAACCAACTGGCTGAGTCCTTGGCTCTGTGCATGAGACCTGAGTAGTCATCTTCAGAGTCATCACCAAATAGCAGAATCTGCAGCAGCACTCCACAGAATTTATAGACGTAAAAATGAGCCATTGTTTTCAAAATGAGAACAAGGGAGAAGAAGGTACTCATTCTCCCTACGGCAACTAGGAACATCCTTTTCTCAAGACCAGGGATAGAAGAGGAACAAGTCTTCCACCCAGCTCCTAAATCATTATTCAGTACACCAGCAGGGCTCCATATGCTGTAAGGGAGTGGGATAACCCCGGCAATTTATATCAACAGAAAGCTTTCAGGGAATCATTCTGTGACATGCATGCAAGAAGAGGTGACGGTTATCTGAAAGAACTTAGGTCTCAGGCTAGAAGACTCAGTAAATTGCAAAAACCTGGTACTCTGAAAACACATTTAAAATGATGACCATCTAGAGAAAGATCCACCTGTGAACACTGATTTTTCTCTAACAGTTAATTACACATAAGAAAATCAAGTCTTCACATAACCATCATCTCAAACACAAGAAAAACGAGACAAAAAACAGTTAGTGCTATGCAATCATTGACCAGTTAATTTAGGAAGAACAGCTTTCAATTAACGCACAAAATCCCAAGTATTGCTCTGACAGACAAAAGCCGTAAGTTTTCAAACTAGACTCTTTCTACAGACTGTGTACTTTGACAAAATGAATTAGTCCTGTACAGATTCTGAAGAAAGAGTATCTTATAGCGATACATAAAAAGCAGATTCTTGCTCTTATAACATCAATATATTGAACACTTTAGTCTGATCCAGTCACTGCTTTTCTCAAGAACTACTACTATATAAGATTCTGGATCACGTTCATGTTGTCAAGAAGGATGACACTTCTAGTCCTGATTTGAAATCATCAGTTACTACAGACAACTAATAAAAAAAGTATATGTTACAGTAGACTCCAGAATACCTGTGCAATTAAGTATATTTAAATATAAAAATCATTATAAAGGTACACATTACAGTAGGGCATCTCTTTCTTTTTAGGGTACTGTTGATGGCAGGAATGTTTATCCAGATAATTGATCACCTAATTGGTGCTATCATCAGCACAGCTTACTGCTGTAAGGGAAGATCCATTTCCTTTTCGAACTGCCCTCATGTTTCCTATCTCATATGTGCCAACACAAGGAGTTCACTGAGCAGCTAATCTAAACAATACTGGCTGGATTTGCCCAGCCCTTCTGTGAAGATCCACAGTGCAACACTTCCCTATTCACCATGTCAGTGAACATACAGGGCAAAAAGGGCCTATTAGACCTACTCCCTCACTGAACTTCAGGTGGGCTGAAAGGTGCTGGCAACAGGAGATGGCATTTAGATAGCCGGTTGTCAAAACGGGCTCTAAGTTGCAAGTGTGACCTAGCTCTAAGGTGCACAGATCCTGAAAACCTGACATAAAATATAACTACAGCCTGAAACGCACAGTCACAGAGCAGCTAGATAACGATACTTATTGGTGTACTGCTACCTAATCTGACCTCACGATTGATGTTTTCGTTTCCTTTTTAAATAAAACTTTACAGCCACGTAAAGAAAGGTCCCATGAAGGATGGGAGAAAGGAATGAAGGAAAGAATCCAGCAAAGAAGCCTCCAAGACCTAGAGACTTTAGGTGAACACTTGTTCTGTAGCGAAGGCATCTCATAGTGCTTTGCATCAGTATTAACCTGTATTTTGGGGTTCTAAGCTTTGGCTAGTAGCTTCATCTCTGCTGCAATTCCAGGCAAGGACTTTATTGGTGCATTGGTCTCACACTAAACATGCTCAGGAATAACAGACTATATTTTTTAATCACTGGCTTTAATTCATTTGTCAACTGAATGCTTAGATTCTCACTTAAAGTAAAATGTACATTTTATCTCATGTGAAAAAACACAGTGCGTTCTTCCTGAATGATCACATTTTGAGTGCATGATGACTTGTCTAAAAATCTAACAAAAATCCTGTTTACTTTAGAAATTAAGATAAATGAACAATGAGTACTAGGAAAATATGCTCAATGCAGAATTCTTACAACACAGAAAGGCAGGGAAATCCAAGTAAGTAAAAATCAGATCAAACACTTGAAACATTTAATCATAACTATATGGATATGATTACACTGCAGTGTAACTAAAATAGCTCCAAAAGGTAGGGGTTATATTCTATTAATCTTAAACTCCTAATAGGTATTTTGCAGCTTAATTCCTCTTTAATACAGCACTAATATTGTAGGCTAAACTATTTTTGCACCTACATGACACAGATGCCTTTTTAGTTGAAATGAGAAGTTCCTCCATGGTTTAGACAAGCAGAGCCTCTCAAGAACTTACTTGCAGGTTACTTTCAGGCATCACGTGAAAAATGCAGAAGGGTCATCATACGCTTCAAGATTTTAGAGAAAAAAAATATATGGCTTTTCTTACTTTGGGTTGGAAAGATGTGGTTATATCAAGAACTCTAACTTTAGTTTAATATCAAGGAGAGTTATAAATGAAATGGAAAAAAAAATACATTGCTCTTAAAAATACACAGGAATAATTCTAAACATGCAACCAATTCCACAGTTTCTGCCCCCAGGCCCTTGTTTGAAAAAAAAAGTTCAATAAGCCAGAGAAGTAGATAGAAAAGATTTCTCTCAGTGCCTTTCATGCCTAGTAATGTCACTAGTAATATTTTTATCTGACATTTGTCTATGAAGGCAGGGAAACAGGCTGCCAGTGACACACAAACTATTCAGAAAAGCTGCCGGTTGGAAAGTGGCACCTTACACTGATCAACATCATCTCTGAGAGTGGACTCTGCCTCCAGCTCAACATATTAACAAATACAACTCATCTAAGCTTGTGGATTATGTCAATGATACAAGCTACTGTAAGTCTTAAGACTATTTTGGTTATTTTTGCACTAGCAGGACTTTTAGAAAGCAGCTAGGAGAGACTGCAGGAGCTAGGAAAGAGCTGAGATGCAATATTGCTTCATGGATTTTTCTGCGAACAGCAGATGTAACTGGCTTGAGGGGCTTTTTGCTGGTTTTGTTTGTGGTGGGTTTTTTTTTTTTCCTAAATCCTTAAGCAGGTGAAAACAGCACGGCCATGGGTGTGATTTGTAATTTCCTCAGGTAGTAACTGAAGAAATTATTCTGCCTTCTCACGCAAAGTAGAAATTCTGATTCTCTCCCAGAGATGCGAGAGTTTGATGGGAGAAACAGGAAGAACAGACAGTGCTCCAGCTGATGCACAGCTGGAGCATGAGCACACTGAATTAAGATCAGAGGGAATAGCTTACACTTTAGTCTTCTGCATTTCAATTTATTCTTTTACAAGTCATTTTAGTCGTCTATGAGCAACCGCTCCTTGAAAGCATTACTCAAGGAAAATGTTTGATCAGCTTTTCCGGTGCAAACACTTCCCATGCTCTCTTGGATCTAGTTCAGCAATTTTATATAGAAGAATTGATATCCTAGTAGCTAGATTAATCTAACTCTATTAGGGATTAGAGTGTCTATTAGAGCCTTTGGTGGTTGTGCTGAGAAGCAGGATTCCCAGATGTAGCCTTAAAATCCACAGAGGAACTTTGTAAAAAGAAGTTGCCTTACTTCAAACTAGCAATATTATGATCACAATAAGATATGTAAAATCTTAGAAGGCCATAGAAGACCTTCTGCAGAACATCAAAGCCATATTTATTTCACCTGTACTAAATCCTCTCTCTCCTATGATAGTTAAAATCATTCAAAATAACATAAACAATGTCTAGGAAAAGCTGCCCTTGCAGACAGATACTTCACTTCACGGCACAAGGTTTAGAACAGTGACTTATTGTTGGTACAAGTGCTGCATGCTTACCCTCCGCCCTTGCAGAAGTCAGTGGAAATTGGGAGCACTTGAAACTCCACAAATTCAGGCCAGGGTATCTCTTAAATAATTTCTAGAAACAAAAGGCAACCATCCATACGTTTGTCCTGCTTGAGCAGATGCTTAGATGCTTCAGTCACATGCAGGCAAAGCGCATGTGCCCTCAGATAATGAGCTACAGGGCCAAAAAGTCTCCAAAGTGTAGGTGGAGGAAGCATCTGTCCCTGCTCTGTATCCTAGATTTCCTGCCCTTGTATGCACTGTCCTGGGTAGGTGTCGTAGAAGAGGAGGGCAAAGTGGCCACTGAGAACTTGCCTAATCTCTTACTCTGAAAATAACACGTTACTCATGATCAACACCACCCTACCATCATGGCAAGGCTGACCAGGAAACAACCAGGGAACACCAAAGCCTGCTCTGTGACTTGCAGTGAGGTCAAGCCCACTGTCACTGTCCTCAGCTGGTGTCTGTCTACACAGGTCTTGGCAGCTGACAGGGATTTTGCAGTTCTGGTTGCAGGGCAGAGCCTGCTCTGGGGCTAAACTGCCCATGCAGTGAGCAAGCTTTCCTAATGCAAACTTCCCTTGCTACAAATCAAGAAGGAATTTTTCGCAAGGGTATGTAGTGATAGGACAAGGGGTAATGGATTTAAAATGAAAGAGGGAAGATTTGCATTAGACTCTAGGAGGAAATTCTTCACTATGAGGGTGGTGAAGCACTGGAACGGGTTGTCCAGAGAAGTCGTGGCTGCCCCATCCCTGGAAGTGTTGAAGGCCAGGCTGGATGAGGCTTTGAGCAACCTGGTCTAGTGGAAGGTGGCAGGGGGGTTGGAACTAGACGATCTTTTAAGGTCCCTTCAAACCCAAACTGTTCCATGATTCTATGATTTCATTTTACCCTTACATAGCACTCACTGATAACTAACCATTGTCCTCTTTATCTTTTTTTTTTTTTTTAATGTGATTGAAGACTGACTTTCAATCAGACCAGGATTTTTAAAGCTTTTCTTTCTATTCTTTTCCTTTCTTTTCTTCAGAGTGTTTCTGTCTTCTAGAGAGTGAGGTGGCCAGACCAGTGCTGTGGTCCTCTTGAGGCATCGATATTCTAAGCCAAGCACACTAATTATTTCTGTCTTACAACTGATATTCCCATTAACGAGGCTGCAAATGATATTTGCCCTTTCTTGCAACAGGATGACGGTAATGAATCCCACTCTATTTGCAGACTACTACAACCCTAGATTTTGCTTCTGCAGTATTGCCATCTCAGCTGCTATTTACCATTTGTATACAGAAATTCAACATCTTTTCTTCCTCAAATGTAATTTTCACCTGCCTTTTAACATATCCCATGTTATTGATTTCAGGCTATTCTTTCAACCTATCAAGAGCGTTTGGAATTCTAATCCTAATTGAAATTATGTTGACTGGCACATAAACTCCTGGCCTACCTCCTTGTGAAAGGCAAATACCAACTCTGCCTTTTACAGACCCCCTGGGATTTCAAGCTTCCTCTAGGAGTTTTCAAAGCTTGTTAATGGTTTGGAGATTGTTTTTCTTGGCTCCTATGCACTCAGAAGAAATTTCATCAGTCTAGCCTGACTTGAGTACATCTCACTTGCCTTAGGACTCTTTACTGTATTTGTCTCTTGCTACCTTGTAGTGAACACTATGAGCACTACATATATGGACAGAATTTATCATTTTTAGCGAGACAAAAAGCAAAGAAAAAAGGGGAAAAAATATTTCTGCCTTCTACTCTCATTTCATTATTTTCTAATTCACCTTTCTTATTAGAAATTGTCAGCCGGGTTACACTACAACACCATTTCAAAATTCTTTTGGGCCACTGAAGAGTCGCTCACATAGACATGTAGTCTGTTACTGTATTTGCTCTCTTCTGCACCAAAAGAAGATGGTGCTGTGCTATAAATATGATGTCTTCTGGAGGGTACCAAAGATCATCTGCTGATTCCTCCTCCTACAGAGTTGGTCCCACAGAAACTCACCTGTTGCTTGCCTGATTTTGTTTAGGTGAGTTTTTTTTCATGGAGGTAGTTATCCACTTTTTCTCAGAAGAGGCATCAAGGTTGTTTCCTAATTACTTTTGCTCATATTACCTTCCACTGACAGACTGCTAGCTTGTTCCTTCAGCCTGTTTATGTATATTTAGGAGTCTGTAGCACTACAACACCCTCCTCAGTTTCTCATATGCAACAATTCAGACATAAAGCTTTCCAGACAGATGTTTTGCAACTGTGACCTACCTCCTCCCCACCATCACATGCTTTTTCCACATTCCCTTTGCTTGCACTGATCCTCTTCCCTCCTCCGCAGGGATACAACACCACACTGGAGTGTTAAATGACTTATCAAAATTACAGCCTGATGTTGGCAATTCTTCCCCTCATGTATCTTCCATTATAGTTATGGAGGAGTGTTCTTGGAAAAGCATCTATGCAGGAACAGAGCTTTCCACTGCCTTCCAGCACCCTGCTACGGTCTGGGTGACAGCAGTCTTCCCATTCACAACTCTAGCAGACTGAAGATCTTCCCTGAGTGAAAATTCCTAAAATCAGTGTAGACTACTTCACTGGCTCATTCAATAAAACTGGGACAATTCCAGTTCCTGTTGTGGGAGGATGAGGTTATTTACTGATTTACCAATAAAAATTCACAGTGGGCCAGAACTTGGAAAAGAAAGAAAAGCACCAAACTGTTTTCCAGTGTCCACACCCTGCTGTGCTAGGAGTCGGTAGAGCTGGGTATCATTTATAGGTGGTTCCGACTATTGTTCACTCCCATCTCTGCTACTGAGTCACTAAGATGCAAAAATCTGAAATGACTAACAGGGTGCTCTCCTGCAGGCAGCGAGGATTCTGACAAGAGTGGATTAGGGGACCAGAGCATCAAAGGAACATTTAGGCAAAGCCTTGACATGGTACAGGGTGCTGACAGTTTCACAGAGCTTTTATGGAGCTGTCTACAAGTCAACATCAATCCAGCTGTGGCAGTGTGGAGAAGCCTGGCTTTTTAACAAGTTTCCATTTCCTTTATTTGTTTCGTTGCTCTCTATTCTCTTTATGCATTTTTCTTCCCTTCAAAACTTCCAAAGGGCAAAGTTGTTCTGCTTTTGAGGGCTCTAGATATTAAGCCTTTAGTGAACTACAGTGGCAGCCCTCTATACCTGTGAGCTCTGATGCAGTTGTAAACCCGGCACACACACCATACTCACATGCTCTGGGCACATCTCCTGTTAAGCAAAAGAACAACTTCTTCAGTCAAGGGCTGGGTTGTACTACAGCTTTCAGTGCAGGTCACTGCCGGACTCAAGCATGCAGTTGTACTCCCATTTGCTTTGGTCTGGACCATAGGCAATTTCTGGTTTCCACCAAATATTCTGCTGTCTTGGCAGTTATCAGTACCAACATGCCCTCAGTATTTCGCCCTGCTGGCAACGGGGCTTTTTGCTACCTTTATCCCATGGGACTACCTCCCCTATTTCATGTCATCTACGGACACAAGCACCTGCACAGTTTTGCTTTAATTCACAGCACAGTTCACTGATAAGAAAGGCTATTTGCATTTTCTGCAAAGTTCACCTTCATTCTCAAGGCTTCCTGTTTTTATTTATGCTGAACTCACACGCAGCCAAGCAGTCCATCCTAGGCATGCTCTCACATCACAGTCTCCTTGTACACAAGGTCAACAATCTGAGTCTGGTCTTGCAGTGAGACTACCTTGAGCAGCACAGTCTTTGGATTCATTGGTGGGAATACAAAGGAATGCCTCATCTGAATAGTTACCCCAAACTGCAAATTTTATTTATTTATTTATTTAATATTTGCTAGGCTCAGCACTTGTCACTTGTACCTGACAGGTGGCATGTATGCTATTATGGAAGGTGAACTGGGGGTTACTTACCCATGTAATTAACTTGCTGGCTGGACACAATGCTTGGATACTAAATTCCTTTAATATGTAAGTCGCAGCCCAAGGCATACCAATATAAAAATGGACCAAACTGAATCAGCACAGCTCTTGGAACTAGTATAACTCTCCTTATACATATACTACCTAAACTCTTAGTTTGTATGTAGACAGATTTTTGTTTATAAGCAGATTTTTCTCATCACTTACTCTCACAGGAAATGCATCCCATGTTACTCAATTATCCTAGATTTTCTTAAATATATAGACTAGGATCTGACATCTTTTTATTTATTAACATAGTGTAAAATGACAAACATCGAGTATTTTTATTCAGATGAAATTCCTATTACGCTGTATTCTTGTGCAGTATGCTTTTACACTTCAAAAGTCAAGTCAAAGGTATTTTTAGCGGTACACAGGAAACTAGTAAAGCATCGTGATTTTGTTCCATTCCTGAGCATCATTACAGTGCTACAGTGAGGCTGGCTAAATATTATTGGTCCTGCTTTTCCCCACATATTCATCC
Organism: Tauraco erythrolophus; assembly: GCF_009769465.1. NCBI lineage: Eukaryota > Metazoa > Chordata > Aves > Musophagiformes > Musophagidae > Tauraco > Tauraco erythrolophus. The sequence goes on along the minus strand of NC_141466.1, from coordinate 86,172,776 downwards.
TCTTGTTGTTATGTATTGAAAACATTAGCACTATATAAAGAACTAGGATTTAACTATAAACTCCCTGAAATACACAGCAATTTTGCCATTATCTTCAATAGAAAAAAAAGAATGTGCCCACTCCATTTGTGCCTGTATTGCTTTTCTAAGTGCTTGCACACTCTCTAGCAATTTTTACCCAAAGGTAATACTACAAAAAAAAAGTGTCATTAGTTCTAATTGAGATCCAGAAAAGTCTGTATAATATCACCACTTTATACTGCCTAGAAAACACTTACCTCAGATAAATGACCCTCTGCTCCAAATGAAATGTCTTCCATAACCTGTCAGAGATAAATTATTAAGTATATAGTAGATACATTCTACAAACCCAGTAAGATTTCAAGGGAACTTACAAAAATCATATAGCACATTAAAAAGTTATATAAGCTGAACAATTACATCATTTTGCTTCACACACATGAAACATTTCAATTGGATTTATAATGGAGCAGTGGCAGCCACCCAATATTTAAAGCTAGATTTGAATACATTTTATTAAAGCCTGCCTTCCCAGTGAAAATCCACAAGGAATACTGCCTCTAAAACTGAAGGACTAACTATAGATCGAAACAAACTTTTTTATCAAGCTCTTATGGATCCGTACACCGTTCAAGAGTCTACAGAAACTTTTTTGGCAGAAACCCTGCAAGTGATTTTGGGCGAGATAAACGAGAGACCCCACTGATGTTTTGTATTGGTAGCACATGCTAACTATAGTCAGTTCCTCTTTCAAAACTTGTTTCATCTGTAAAGTCTATATGAAATTAGCCACCATTTCATTCATTGGCTGAAGAGCAAAGAAATTTTATATTAACATTATTGGAAAACCATTAATACTTATCCCACATAACAGTATTGACAATCTTTAAATAAACTGAAATAGGGATATTGCTTTGGTAGGGCAATGCTTAGTATCACAGGTATGTACATAAATACAATAAAGTGCAAAATCATTACTCTGCCATAAGTTCATTATTATTACCAGGTACTATTTTCAGTAATCTATCTGAAAAAGAGGTTGCTTAGATATCTTTTACCTGTAATATTAGTTTTCTGATTATATTTTTACTGCAAAATACATGTAAGCATTAAGCTTACTAAGATGCTACAGTCTCTAGCTAAGGAGTTAGCATTTCTACCAGTAATGACTCCACAACAGTATCACATGCAGCTAAGGGGCATCTTACTACACAACAATGCGTGTGACTGCACAACGATGATCTGATCATTGTGTACAAGCCAGCTGCCTGTTGCTACAGATATCCTTTCCAGCTCAGATTAATAAAAAAAAAAAAATTTAAATGCTGACTTTCACTGATACTTAATGACGGCATTTAAAACGAAGATTAAATTTAAAGTTTCCAAATTATTTTTGAAGCTCTACAAATACAGCATTTAATTAAAACTCAAATGAAAGCATAGTTAATTTAGCTTTCTAAAGGCTTTTGTCCTTTACACGTTGCACATTTGCCTTCTGGACCGCAGGCTATCTCAACGCACAGTAATGAGTTGCAGCCTGCTGACAGAGGCTTTCTTGGTGCTTGCTATCGCTAAATTCTGAAAAATGTTGTGTCGTATTCTGTGATGACTTTTTTAATGACAGGCATCACATTAAATATTAATTATTGTTTTTCATGATTGTCTACTTAACATCACCTAGAATATTCAGTATCTTTAAAAAAGTGAATAAAATGAAGGCTTTGCAATTACAGAACACCTTTCCAACACTACAGTGCTCTACAAAAGACTGAAACATTTTCCCAGATGGTAAAACTGAAGTATGCAGAGGTGAAGAAAAGACAGCAGCCCTTTCTAACCCCAGCTCTCTGCTTCTGTTATGGTGAAAAAGTAAGAAATGATCGACAAAGAATTCTGATGGGATAACTACCAGAAATGCTGACTTACAAAAGGTAACACTACTGAATTTTGGGGTTTACCTTGTAACTTTAATCACCTCAATTTTCTTGAAATCTAGTAGGTGTTTCTTTCCTTCATAGTGATTAAGAGGGAGCACTGCACAGCATGCCAGATAGCAGAAGAAGAGAAGAAAAAAGGATAGGTCAGAAACCCAAGCCTGCAGGTGCGCACATACTCATGTTTGTCAAGATACTGGGTGTTAGGGAGGTCCCAGCACACACACATCTCTCCATTTATTAGTTATCATCGGTGCTTCTGGTGTTACAAAAAGGTTTTGCTTACACGTACATTATCAACAAGCAAAAAAAATAAAGCAAGTTATCGTTAAGGAGTGGAACAAGCAGGCGTTAAATGTCTGAAAAGAAATGTAATGTTACTGTACATTTTAGAAATCACCCAGATATGTACCTAACTATGTAATAATGATCATAGCGGCTTCCACCTCACTCACATGTCACCTGGGCAAAATAATCTGCAGTCAGTTTAAAAGTATGGAGCATTTCCAGGATGAAAACTAGAACCCATCTTTAATTCCTCAGAGACTTGGGAGATAATCAACCCCTATTAGTCATGAAAAGACAAACCAGAACTGCAATGACAAGGCACTCTAACTTCATCAAGATAGCTACCAGCTAGAGAGTACATGCTTATATGAAAATTCAAGAATCTCTCTCAAACACATTAGACAACAAGCTGACTTTGACGTGATTGAGGCTAGTAATAGTAACTTCGATTCAGCATTTTCTTAAAATATTATAATCTAATTAATTATCTGTAATTGAGAGGAGTACATCTTAATTTTTAAGTAACTTGGAGTGTTCCACAGGATGATTTTTGCTAGTCTCACTTTATTTTGTTTTGATCAAAAAATTAATAGTGATGTTTCAACAAGCTGAGCTGCCAAAGCATGTGATTGTCTTCCCTGGTTAACAGTCAGTGTTATAAAGGAAATCTGATATACTGGATTATTTTGGGATGCCACAGTCTACCACATAAACAAACTGGGGAAAAAAAATAATCTATACTGTCTTAGAAAACACAGTTATGAAGACTATAAAGTAACTGCTGACAGCTAATAAACCTGTGCTTACAAATGACAGTAAAATATCTGAATTTTCAAAAGGATTTATACCTTACATATTTTACACCAGAACATGTCATATTTTATGATCTAGTGAAGATATTTAATTAAAAATTAAAAACAGCCCTTCTGCAAAGCAGTATCTGAGGATCTAAGCGAAGGGTTCCTTCCATTCATCTATTTTCCTTTTCTTATATTGTTATGTTTCTTATTTGTTTCTTTGTTTTCTAATGAAGCCCTATACAGTAAGATAGTTATATGCAAGAAAACTGTATTTATCATCTATATCAGCAAAACCAATATCCACTCCACAGTAATAGCCAGACACAACATGACAAATAACTGCAGAGCTTCATTTATAGCATTTCACCATAAAGTAAATCAATCAGCTGGGAACGAACTGTACCTTCCAAGGCATATAGGCACATATGCTATCATTACCTTTTGCTATACTGTTTTGAAGCAAGTAATTCAGTAACCACTAAACACAAAGAATGCTGCTCTTTCCTTTTGTTTCAGTGACCTACAGCTCTCTAGAAATTCCCCAGTGGGGAACAGAGTTGACACAGTTGAAGAGAACAGTCATTGTAGAAACATGGCAACCACATCAAGTTACTCCTCTCACAGGGACACCACAGTCTTGTTGAATAATATCAAACCAAGTATTTTGACAAATACATGCTTTTCTATTAGATATCCCCATTGCTGGTAAATGGCTACAAAAAGGTTCACTACTAATGGACAACAGTAAGTTTTTCCATGAAAGTCACATGAATGGCTAAATTTAGAGACTAAAAGCCACATCACTACCTTATTTTAGTTTTTGCCACAAATATTTTAAATTATTTTAAAATTAAAAAAATACAATACCATATAAGAGCACTTAAATGCTACAGAAGTGGTTTGGCTTTCAACTAAGTCCATTAAGGAAATCATCCCAGCTCCTGAAAATATAAAAGCAAGCTGACCAACCCTAATTCCAGAATCAGAACACAATCTATATGTTGGGTTTTTTTTTTTTTACGGTTACAATGGCTTGCAGTCATCAGTGATGCATAACTTTGCCTCAACGGTCAAAGCTACTGGCAGCACTGAAGCAGAGGAAGCCTAGTTGAGTAAACTGTGATGAAACATCACTGTGATGCTCAATTCTTTCTAAAAGTTGGAAAACAAATTAACATTCTTCTATTTAAAAAATTACTTCCTTTTTTTTTTTTTTTGCCAGTCCTAGGAGCGTTGTGGGAATAGATGCAGGAATGATCCACAGGCCCTTCACTGATAGGCACTTTCATATTTATATTTAACATATCAGCTTCTGAATGGATTTTGGCAAGTTCTCAAAATGGAGTTTATTCAGGATACCAGGATAGGCCGGATTTCAGGCAAAGGCATTTATACTACAAAGTTTAAGCACCTAGATGAAGAGCTGAAGTTAGGGGGACAGCCTTCCTAAGTTCCCTCTTGGTTAATAGAGGCAGAGAGGAAATTATCAAAAAGTAAGTTCAAAAGAAGGAGCTTAGTGGAAGCACTGTAATTATGCTTTCCTCTTCTATTAAACATATGGACAATCTGTTCCTCTTGAGTCCTGCATCTCTCTCCAGAATCAGAAGTCACCTCACTTGAGCTGCCCAGATGTCTTTCTAGGATAGCAATGCTGATTGCCAGGGGAATGATCTGAACTTGCAAGGGTGAAATAGGTGACCATTTACAGCACAAATCTGAAGAGTGCTACAGAACCAGTCACAAAACCCCAAACCCTCTAGGGCTTCTTGAAAGGGGGCACAGCTTTCCATAACCAATAGAACTCCTTGTTGGAGGGGAGAAAAAAAAACAAAAAACAACAAAGCCACAGCTGACCATTTCCAATAAAAATGCTCTCTACGTGGAGTCAGTCCGTAAACCGTTTTCCCCAGGAAAAAGCTGCAAGTACTATTGAAGCCCAATTTAAAGACAAGAGGAGATTTTACAATAAGGTAAGGGTCTGTTTACCACTTTCTCAGCCAGTATAAATGCAAAATTAGGCATCAGCTTTCAATATAATACACAGTTCAATGGCTCTTAAGATCAGGTGCAATTAAGCACACTTTTAATTTTTATCAACCAAATTTCAAGGTAATAAAACTGACAACTCCTGCTGGAGGGTCTTTTTGTCATAGTGGTGCTCTTGGGTGATGAAGCAGCTTGTTTACCTTGGCAGTGCAGTTAAGAGATTATTAGGTAGATGTACATTTTTCAAGCAAGGATGGCATTGCAGAGCAGAACATGAAAAATTAAAAGAGATTTGTCAAACCTTTAAGGCCTGATTATTTTTTTCCTCCTTTTAATATTTGTTAGATGCTGGAAACCTGCCAGCACCTGAGCTAGGAAGCCTTCGACCTTTTCACTAGAGGAGGAAACTCTCTCCCCACTTCAGCTAACAGATCTAGGCTAAGAAGTCAGCAGAACTAACTCAGAATGAAACTCGGCAGCAAGACAAGGAACAGCTGATCATTTGTGTTAAATACTTAAATTGTTTTTCCTTTAAATCCTGATTTACATTCTGTATTTATTGCCTGAATAATTTCCACATTTTAAAAAGACTGATGGTGAAAGGAAAAAGATTTGAAGGGCTTCTGAGAAGCTAATAAGCTATTTTATTCATGTCCTAGGACTGGAGGCCAGATGTTAAGTTCATACTTAACCTGCCCTGCTGACCCATCACCCAGATTCAACTCCTCTCAAAAGCAAAACCAGTAATATCACTTGAAATATAGCTGTAGAATATTTCAGATACCTCTTTTAGCTCGCTGTGTTTGGGGCAGGAAACAGTGCCCCACGCTGTGCCCTTTGGAAAGTGACCTTCTTTTCTTTTTTCAGAATCAGATGGGCCATCAGCAGTCATCTCCATCTCATCCATTTGATTCTCCTCTTCCTCAAAAACACAGCAACTGTTTTCTTTCAGTTGAAACCCTCGGATCAACAGCTGACAGGCCTCCAAGTCAGCTTCCCACACTCTTTGGAGCAGCTGGCTCCCGCAGCTGAAATAAAAGCCAAAAGAAAATAAAATAGCAGTTCAGGGAGAATAGTTGCTATTTCATGTAACTTTTGGGGTGATTGTTTATTATTAGATAGGAAAAAAAAACCAATGAAAAAACAACACTAGCTCAAATACTTCCACAGAGATAGCACAAGCTATTTCAAACTGAAAAACAGTAAAATGATGGCCCTATTACAATGCTAATGCCATAAAAAAGAGTTTGTGCCAAGATATTTTCAGCTGTATGGTGTACACTGGCTGCACGTGACCTTCTCCTGATCAGACGAAAGTCCAGGGGTCTTGGTGATCACAATCAGAACTTCCTTCATGCTATCGGATATACAGGCCTGTCATCCTAAAAGCAGTCATGTGGTTTTCCCGAATTTGATGTAGAACATCATGTATGAGCAATCACATTGCATTAAATCAGCTCTAATTTTTGGAAAACAGGTACACTAAATCTCTTGTTACACTAAAATGTGCTTGCTTCAACTCTGGTAAATCAAATTAGATCGAACTATAATACTCTTCCTTTCCGTCAGTCTTATACTTTTGAGTGTTGCCCTTATCTCTCACTCATGCGCTTTAGGTTTTTTCTACTTGGTTATCCCACCAAAGAAAACCCAAAAGTATTAGGAAATTCAAAATACCAAACTTCTTCATACTTTTAATACATTGATCATCTCCCAGAGATCTCCATGTATGTTACAGACACTTCTCCTGAGATCCGTCCAATAGATATTTTCACCTGAAGTAAATGGGAATTCTAGACATAGATATTTTTTCAGAACAAGACACTGAATACTAACATCACACTGCTCGTAAGAAATGTGGTCACATCTCCATTTAATACATGTTGTCTCTAAGGAAGCAAAAGATTAAGTTGCCTGCTAAAATATAGTAGATCAGTGGCAGAGCCTGGGATGGGACTCAGAAGCACCAATTCTCATGGTAATACATGCTTCCAAACAGATTTGAATGCTAATATCCAATAACCGCAATATTTTTTTCACAGTGCTTTTCAAATCATATCATTTGCTATATAATAGTAAGCAATTATAAGTGACTAAAAGAAGGAAAATAACTATTTGATTTTAACTTCTCTGACTAAATTAAATAGTAGCTTATCTTTTATTCTAAAAGAAGGATAAAGGAGCTACACTGCTCACACTGAATTCATTAATCTAACAAAGGTACGTTTTTAACTCTACAAGATGCCAAGCTGTAAAATTCACACAGCAATATTTTGAGAGAGTGTAAAATTAAGCTCCAGAAGCTGAGCTACTTGATCTGTACTTAGAGTCAGTATATATGTTTATTGAAGGCAGAATGCAGCATGAGATCCACAAATTGGTCTCCCCTAACAAGTTCATAGTATCACTAATTAGAAAGGGAAAAAAATCTTCCCTGGATTACACTTCTGTGTTCCAGACAGGTAGTGTTTCACTTACCAAGCTAGGAAAATAAAATAACCCCTACTGTTTCTCTACTTGTCAAGTCACATCATCATGGTTATACAGTCAGAACATTTCCCTGCAGACATATATAAGCCCTTTTACTTGCTTTTTGAAAGAGTTTGTTTGCAGCTATATGTGGCTTATTATTAAAGGCTCAGAAAATACACTAGAGACCTAAATCATAATTTCCAGTGGATAGCTCGTTTTGGCTATTCAATTTAATGAAGAGCTCTATTGACAAAACTAGGACAGAGATAGTGATGCATGTAGCATTCACAGCGGAGAAGATGAATAGCATATATAAAAGTATAGCGTAACAGTGCCTGGGCTGCTGTTATTCTGCCGTGACTCAGCTTTTGATTGCATCAACACGCTTGTGATTGCGTCCAAGTTTTACACCCATTTTAGTAATCAGCCATTACTGAACGTACCACTAATAAATTGCTTTTATTTTAAGGACATCTTTGGTTTATCATTGTATCTGTAAAACTCTGATACATCTTGAAATAAGATGTATGCTGAACTTTTCAACTGAAATCAGTGAATGCACATATTCCTGGATATTCTGAACATACCTAAGCCCAAGAACTGTATCTTTTAATCTGTATTTTGAAATTCAATGCTTAGAAGCATTTTTCAAACGCACTTTTTTAATGAAAACTGTTTGAAAGCTGCAAATAGCTGATACAGAAACATATACCAAATAATTATTACAAATTATGTTTTTCACAGCATGCACAAATCTTTAGCTTTTACATTAGGTGTAAAATAAAGCTCAATTGAATTTCAGAGTTTGGTTTGTTTATGTTTAATCCACACTAAAAGTGCATTTGCAGTTTCCACGAAGCTAAAAGTATGTGGATGTCTGTACTGAACACCGTGAGTTTTTTCAGGTATGCAACTTTTCAAAACGATGGATCAAGATTAGATCAGATTTTATATTATTCCTACACTTATAAATATTTTATGATGTATCAGCCTCTAGGTGTTACACACCTGCCTGTATATTACTATCAAAGTGGTATATGTGGCAAGTTCAACGGAGGTGCCAAGAACAATTTGCTGGAATCCACAACAAATCACAATCCATCAACCATTTATACAGACCTGGCAACAGCAACGCATACCTTAATCACCTACTGACTGAATTTCCAAGTGCCAGAGTGCTCATGAGACCAAAGCGCCAGGCTTTGTAGGAACACCAAACAGATTACAATGATGGCCCTTTCCTCAGAAAGACTTTTAAGTTCAAAACAAGCAACAACAGCTAGGATGCAGACAAGGATGTTGAAAGAAACAGAGACAACGGTGGACTGTAGATATCATGTTAGTTACAGCACAATAGTTTAATTAGTTACATCAGTAATTAATTAGTCTCATCATTGTCAAGCACACTGAGGTATCACAGTGAACGAGAATTTTAAGGACTTGCAGAAGGCCAATGAAGCAGGTGAGCAGATATCTAACATCTCCATCCCTCCATAAAGGAAACACATAAGAAAGGCAAAAGATGTTAGTATAAAAACATAACGGAACGGGACAGTGATTGATACCAATGTGGTTTAACTTTGGTAAATGGAAGTCAGTCTTTTGATATGAAAAAAAAAAAAAAAAGACTGATTAGGTGGTAGAAGATTGTGAGCAGCCTTGACGCTGAAGGCCAGTAGTTATGTTTGATGTGACAAGACAGAAGTAACCAATGGAGAAAAGCAAAGTGAAATGATCTGAAACACAGAATTAAAATAAGTAATTTGAAAAAAAAAAAAAGAGAAAGAACAGTAATTGCAGTGGCAACAGCATTTTGAATGGATGAAGGTAGGGCAAGACTGCTTTTGTCAAGTCACGATCAGGGAAACAGATGTTGAAGTAAGTGAGATGCAAGACTCAACCTGCGTAGTTTTTTAGCTGGATGAATAGCTGGGACAGGTCTTATTCTCAAGGATTCTATGCAGAAAGAATCTACAAGAGCAGGCCTAAGTTGACTTGAAGAATGGCTGAGATATCCACAGCAACACAAAAGGACACAGCAGGGAGAATTCTGGATTAGGTCAAGTTGATGATGATGAAAGAGCTGTCAGAGAACCAGAGCTGTTTATGGACAGGAGGAAATGAATGTGGAACAGAGAGGTTTATCCTTGAGTTCTCTTCATAAAGTGGCAACTGAAATTATAAATGCAGATGCCTTTACCAAGTCTGAAGTAGTTTTCTAGGACATAAGACCGGAGACCAGAGGGTACAAGGAAAATAGAGGATATCTTCAATCTGCACATAACATCGGGTGAAATTTGTGTCAACAGTCATATCCAGCAAGATTCTCTCTCTCCCTTGAAGTCCAAAGAACATTGCTCCTCTGTCTTTTCACGACATTCCCAGAGATATCAATGGGGGCTCTCTATGTGGCTCTCAGCATAACAATAGTCTAAAGCTATTTATAGTGCTAACTGTAACTACAAGAACACAACTTTCCTATTGAGGGCTCTGCATACATAAAAAAGGCACATTCAGTTCCTGAACATTATAGCCTAAACAAAAACATGTGCATGTAAAAATAGCCAAAAGATTTTACATTAAACCCTATTTAAAAACAAACAAACAAACAACAACAACAAAAGAAACAAAGCAAAGTCCCCCAAAATCTCCTCAAAAGCAAATCGGAATCAACACATGGAGATGTCTCTACTCGTTAATCTCATCATCTCTAGTTCTTAGGAATGCCCCTTGGTGCGTGGACTTGTTAAAAGTGGTTTATAACACCCTGAGGTCAACACTGTGCGTTGATAGCAGATGTTGATTAGTTTAAGGGAAATCCCTGTAAGAAGCAACATTTTGAAAACCAAGAGTGAAACTGAAGATAAAAGGCTACATAGGAAGATATCTGTTTAGAAACTGCATAAACAAAAGCTAATTTATGAAGGGAGATTAACTGTCACTAAGAAGAAATACTCCAGACAACTTCCTTCTAATAGGTGTGCCACACTAAGGTGCAGATTCAGGAAAGCACGTACTTACCTTTCCCAGTACCCGGCACACATGTTAACATTGCATTCACTGACCCTAAAAGCAGTTTTCCCTGACAAGAAAGCAAGCAAAACGCAACAAAAATAGCCTGGCAGAAACAACAGGAATTTTCATTATGATGATTAAAATGATTGGAAAGTTTTGAGGCTTGCAGAAAATGGCAATGAGAATCAAAAGACTTTGCTCTATATTCTCATTCTTTATTGATCCATTGTACAAACTAGGGAAAGTTTCTCTATATTTTGGTCACTTGCTTCTATTTATATTTTGCACCACAGGGAAGGAACTAGCTGCTCTTAGTCTACATTTAGTTATGTCTTTTGTTGCCTTTTCTTAAGGCAACAGCAGTGAACAAAGGAGGCCAGTAAAAGAAAGTATGAAGTAATAATACTTAGAGGAAGGCAGGCAACCATATTGCTTTACTGCTAGCAGAAGTCCACCCCTCTGATTTGGTTTATCATATTAATTCATAATCATGCTTCAATAGCCCGTCTTATATTTAACAAGTATTTACTACGTCGTGAATGTGTTTTGCTTCTCCTCTTCATAAAAAAAAGTTTTCTGGCCTGATCAGTTCTTGACCTTTAACCTTGGCTATTAGATTTTAAGATGCCTATAACCAATCCACTGAACAAACCAAGGACTGCAATGTTCCTATCAGTAGGTCACATGAGGCTCTAAAGAGAGGGAGACACCTAACCCTCTTTTCCCCATTTGGCTAGTGTGCAACAGCAAACTGATAAGGGAGAAGGTACAGCTAGGGCTCATCAGATCACAGCCCTCAGCTGATGAGCATAAAAGAGAGGAGAAGGTGCAGGAAAAGGGACAAAGAAAACCTGGACTCTGCCTGAATAGTAAAACTTTGTTCTTCCTTGGTCCGCACACTAGAAAGTCTCCTTTTCGAAACATCTGAAATCAAATTTCTTTCTTGCTGCAAGTCTCCCTAATCCTATAAACCCCTTCACACAATCTCAATTTCACAATTCCATTCCTTGCATTGTGTCTCTCCTCTCCAATCTCCTCAGGAGCTGAAAATCTCATTAACTGACTTCATATTTTTCCAATCACGTGGTTGTTCCCCAACGCAGGAGACATTCTTTCTACTCCCTTATTTCAAAGCTTACTGACAACAATTGTTTTCTGTTCAGCACTAGTTGCACTTCTCCATATAAAAACAAGACTAACTCCCAGAAGGCCAGGAGACTCCACACTCTCCTCTCAGATGGACAGCCTGCTCAAACACCTTCCTTGAAGACTAGCTAGAACTCTGAGGCAAAGTCTGAAGCTTGCAGTACTTTTCTCTGGCACAAGCAAATTACCTCTCTGACCTTGCCTTCTCCCTTATAAAAAATACAATGATATCTAGAAAACAGCAAGTAGCTGGCACTCTTTAAATGTGATGTTTGACCTACTGGAGAATACTCTGGACCAGAACCACAAGAGCCCCAGAAAGCAATCCTCCCTCACAATCCCTATCTACCTCCTAGACTCTTACATCTTCAATATCTACAAATTTTGCTCTGGGCTGACTCTTCTCATATCTAAACCTTATGAGCCACAGACAAGTCCTCTGCACAACAGCAACCACCCTATCCAAAAGACATTCAGCAGGCCCAGGCAGGACATGACAGTGTAGCACAACGATGTGGACACTACTTTCATGCAACTGTAAGAATGAGTGATAGCAGTGGCTTTGCTTTCTACAGCAGAGGCAAATGTGCAGAAAGGGACAGATTTGAGGAAACAGGTGAGCAGAGCCCTCAGACCAGACCAGCCCTCAATGTGGTGGCTATGGCATTCCCCTCTCCTCAGGGATGTAGCAGGGCAGAGTACACCTAGAGATGCAGTAGGCAGAGTGGAGCTAGGTCTCCTGTGTCTTTGCTGAGTGATCTAACCTCTACAATATTGCTAGGGAACACCCACCACAGTCTTTTAAGTTGTGCTGGGATTAGGAGCTATCACTTCTTGGCTCTGTGAGCAAAAAGAAGAGCAACAGTTCAATTCCCTCCTTGCCCACATTCACTAAGTTTCAGACGAGTCCTAGTGGAGAACCCCAAATACGAGCAGACACCTGCTCGTCTCGGATATTCAACACTGTAGACACCCTAGGCCCAGTATAAAAAACACTTACAGAATGGAACTGAAGTGTAACAAAACCACTCTGGAAGGAAAAATGCCATGCTGGAACGCAACCACTCCAACACTGTACAATCTCCCTCAGACTGCTGCAGCCTGCTGCACGGACCTTGCTTCCTTCACATCTCTCCTTGCCCCTACCTGAACTTTCACTCCAGAGACAGTGTATTTCTGTAGGTCTGGCCAAAGGGAGCACCTCCACAGGTCTTTATACTCCTTTCAGTTGAAAACTTAACTCTTTTCTTCCCTGCCTCTATTTCTCCCTCCCCATGCTGTCACCTAACAGGTAACACTGTAATTTCATCACTTGTGGTAGCTCCATGTAGCGTCTTTAGATGAAGATTTCATGAAAGACCATGCACAGAATAAGGATATGCTGCACTATAAAATTAACTAGCTGAGACCATCTAAATTACATGTTATGTTTATGTTCTATTTGTAAACAATTTTAATTCTATTGTTTTATCCTCATGGGAAGGACTTCATAGTATGTGAAGATGTACACATATGAAGCAAATGAGCCTTTTTAACCTGTATAAATACTTTCCTTTTAACATAATGGTACTGACATTGAAGCAAAATCAATGTACCATGTAACTATTATATATTTCACAGTGCCACAAAATGAGGGACAGTTTTCAAATGCGCATACCAAATCACCAAAGCAGAGTAAACAAAGGAGCTGTGAGCTAGGTAGGTTCCTGCTTTGGATTTGTAGTTGAATGATTTCTATCAGCAGCTAAGATACATTGTTGAGAACATAGCCTTTAGTACAGAAGGCAAGACAAAGCGTGCATTAGAAGGGAGGGCTGGAAGCAAACCACTGCTCAGGACCAACTGCAAGTGGGATCAGCATATCTGATCTCCTTCCAGAATTCTGTTTTTCTCTCCAGTTCCATAGATTTTGATTTAATGAAGCATTATGTTTCACAGCAGTAACTGTATGTTAACAAAGTGATGAACCAGACATAAGTTGCACCCTCTCCCATAAATTCCGTTCTCTCCCTGCCCTCCCCCTCCACCCCACAAGAAAGTCTAAATTATAGGTAATGCGTCAAAATGTTTCTCACAGGAAGAGTCATTACATTCTTACATAAATATTTTAAAATAGTTTTGGGCATTTTGGACATATGCATAATGAGGTTACACCACCAATTCTACAAATTGCAAAATTAAGAAAAAATAGATAAATGCATTCTATAATGATGGATTCCAATATTCCTAAGGAATTTTCTAAGACCTTTCAAATGCCATTAGCTTGAACTGACTTCATGAAATGCTTCTTTAAAAATTCCTTCCCATTAAGACATTCAGAATTTTTCACAGAAAGAGGCTAACAACAAATAAGAAATAACATTAATGTTAAAATGCATGGCACCTCACAGTGATCTCAGTAAACAGAAAAACATCAATTTCTGATTGTGTTTTCTCTCGAATGTTCAAAAAAAATTAAGCCTATCATCTACACTCATTACCCACAAATTCTTCCACTCAGTAAAATATTACCTACTGCATCCAGGATACTGAGGGATTAGAATTGAAACTGAAATCTAAGAACAATCTGCTAAGAATCATGACATCTTTCCCTTGCCCATAGAAAAAAAAACTTGATTATCAGCATCTTAAGGACAGGACTACTACCTAGTATTTTATGTGAAATGTACGTATTTTATGTCTGCTTTTTCTTTCCTTAAAGGCCTGTTCAAAACAAGGAGGAAGAACAATTTTTCTAGTGCTTAAAACCAATAATAGATATTTGATTAATGTTATTAAAAAACAAGATACCACACAAAAATGAACAATATTTTTGTCATTTTCTCTTCAATCCTCCAGCGATTTATTTTACCCAGCACAAAACTTTAATCATGGCCTGTCATTTTTCTATCAATATTCAATGTCACTACGTTATACTTAAATTATCTCCACTGGAAACACAAAATGAAAGACTGCTGCAGTTGATGGTTTTCACTTTGATTCTTAATGTAAGGTGGATGCAGGAATGGGACTGATATGTTGAATGCAGGAAATTAAGTAATTTACAAGGGAAAAAGGAAGGCACCTTGTAGTAAGAATTTACTACTCAATTTTGTCTCTACATTTACTGTACAGTTTATTTTTACTATATTACCTAATCTATAATGTAAAAATTTACTACCTGCTTTCAGGGCTATTTATTTCTCTTTATAAAAAGGAATAGAGTAACAGTCCTCTGCCCCTACCTCCACTGAAACATCTATTATAAATAATCTATTCTAAGAGTGAAAAACTTAACTTTGACAGATGAGGAGAAAGCTACCAGGGAATTCTTCTTATTAAGCAGTCCACATAAAGCCAGCTTCTCAACCCTAGTTTATCATTCACCTCATTCATAATCCGATAAAGCACCTTCAAGTTTAGTACTAACTCTGATAACTCAGTCTGCATCCTGCTTGCCTTTGGCTCCTGCAGTAAGAGCAAACCCCCACAATCTCATTAAACAGTCGGGTTGAGGGTGGTTTTTTTTACTGGATAGGAATTGTTGGAATGAGAATTTTTCTGCACCGTTCAATATTTGATCCCAAATCAGATTTAAAGTAGAGGCATGAATTAGGCCCTGATTTTGGAAAGCATGCATCTCAGAATCTACGTATTCATCTAAGCTCTGTTCAAACAGTTGAGCTGCTCCAAAAGCCTAAATATTTTCATGAGCTTGAACCCCACAAAGGCAATGGATTTAAACTGAAAGAGGGCAGATTTAGATCAGATATAAGGAAGAAATTTTTTACATTGAGGGTGGTGAGGCAGTGGAACAGGTTGCCCAGAGAAGTTGTGGATGCCCCATCCCTGGAAGTGTTCAAGGCCAGGTTAGATGAGGCTTTGGGCAACCTGGTGTAGTGGAGGGTGACCCTGCCCATGGCAGGGGGGTTGGAACTAGATGATCTTTGAGGTCCCTTCCAACCCTAACCATTCTATGATTCTAGTGACTTCCACTGAAACTGAAGCAATTCAGCAGCTTTCAAAGTCACAACCAGTTCTAATCCAAGGAAATACGTTTGTTTCCAAAAGTATGCCACAGGAAGAAAGCACAGCGTTTGCATTGAGGCCACATTGTCAGCTGCCACAAATCCGTACTGCTGCTATAGCAGCAATGGCTATTTATACCAAGAGAAGAATGCATTCTTATCACAAAGCAATTAGAATAAAGAGCCTGATCTCTTATTGTTTATTACAGTCTCTGACTACAAGCATTAGGAAGCATATAGAAGGAATTTACAATTCTCCTATTCAGTATAAAATTCAACAGTTTATAATACATTCCCCTCTCCGAAAGGATAACAGATTTAGACTTTCAGTGTCAAGTGAATTTGGGAATGTGAATCATCCCGTATGCTACTGACTGAGTAGGAATTAGGCATACACAATGATTAAAAACAACAGGACAAAGAAATGCCCTTTTAGAAAAGATGGAACTGGGAGAGATGATATTTTGTCATCGTGTGGGAATGTACCTTGAAATTCAACCTCTGTAACCAGGAAGGCACACCTGGAAAAATGAGTGTTGGCCAAATACTGATGTCAATAGCAGCGTGCTGACGGAGTTCCTCTGAAACATCCGAGGGCACAACATGACCTGCTTTAGCTGCAGGGTCAAATAAGGTCAGGAGCCAAATCCTGTTCTGGCTCAAAAAGAGCAAAAGAGAAAGGGCAGGATCTGCACATCCTCCCTGGTTGGACCCTGTTAGCTACAACAACCCCTGCACTGCTGCTCAAAGTAGACTTTAAATTGCTGGAGCCTGCACATCTTCCCAAACTGGCAGAGTACATTTCCAGCAGTGAGTAAGTAATGAATATTTCCAAATGCTAGTGGGAAAGACTGTCCCAGTTGCATGCAAGACAGAACTATCCTACATCTTGGTACTCATACTATGCAGGTGGTGATACTTTATTTTCTGTGTATTTAATTATCTTGATGCTTGTATCTAATTGGCCAGTCAGAACTTTATGCAAAGCATTGACCAAACCCAGGAGGATTTAGCAGCACTGTTGGACAGCAGGCAGATGATGTCAGACATCTATCTTCTTCCTTGATTGTTCTACACTCATTACTACTGTTGATTGCAATTCTGCTCAAGAGAGTTGACAAAGATTCTGAGAAATGCATAAACTGGTTTCAAGTCTTGTCTTCAGGGATGCACTCAAAAACAGTAGCAGTAGAAAAATACATGTCCACCTCTGAACAATTTTCTTGTGAAGTTCAGAAGTGATCAGGTCTTTCTCACTATGTATATTCACCTACAGGCAGCCACTAAGGGGACATGGTAAGAGAGAAGCAGCTTAATGCCACAGACACAGAGGTGACAAACAGCTTTGTGCATCCCTCCCTCCCCTCACATAGTTGTATCTCCACAACTAAGATAGGTTGAGGTTTGCATGAAATCAGCTCACAGAGAAGACAACAGCAGGGCAGAGCTAGGCATGGCGTGGGTGATGCCAATGGGCAAAGGGAAGCACTTTGAAGAGTTTACAGCCATGATGCAATCACCTTTTTCTCAGTAAAATGAAAAGACTGGGAAAAGTCCCACGAAATTCCTGGAAACGGTCTGCTGCTGAAGTGAATGCTTTTTTATCAATTTTTCAAACTCCCTAATTTCTAGAATGCCTCTCACCTGACACTATACTCTTACTAAACATCTGCAAATAACGCTAGCACCTCCTGTTGCACCTTTTCTCTATTATCTATTATCTGGATGGGATGATGAAAGCACTATCCTTTAGCTTGACAGAGTATCCAGAGGTAACTCCTCAGCAGCTATAGCACACATTGCAAATACATCCTCATGTTGACGGTCTTTGACCTTATCTTCAGACATCGCCTGAAAATCCTAGGATGAGGTCAGTGGCTGAACACTCTTTCTGAAGCACAATGGAGCTGTGAAATAGAAATATCTCACAGCCAAAGTACTTTTGCATAGGAAATGGAAAACTATTAAAAGCAAATCACCAAAGCTCATTGTATCAAACTTCCCTTCATTAATGCACACATACTTTAGCATAGACATGTACAAGAAAAATTGTACAGGCTTCCAGGTCAAAAAGCCACACAACCCACTCTCAGGGAAACGGAAGCCAGTATGACTGATGTCAGTCATGTTAGACATTCACCATTCACAAGATGGGGTTGTCTCCACATTCACAATCTGTAATCACTGATAACAAACAAAAAAACGGTTAATATGAATTTCAAACTCTTAATAAAATTCATGAAATTCAATCAAATAGAAAGAGATGAGAAAACAGGGATGAGCACAAGTGATTGGAAAAAAAATAATAAGCATTACTTCTGCTCCCAAATAAGGAAATTTCAGCACACCAAAGCAGCAAAGTGATGTAGAATTGCTTATTCTTGATAAGGCAAGAGTGTGCAGTGGAGAGGACTACAGTGACATTAATGAGTTTTAGCAAAGGGTTGAATCTAGCTCTGCAGGCATGACTGACCAGCACCAGAACAACGCAGCATAAGAAAAAGGCATATAAAATTAGAAAAGATCCTAACAAAATACATAATTGCTAACCAACTAGAGAGGCTGTGAACTTTCAGCGCATTTTCTTTCTAAGCAAGGGCAGTATTTTCTGTTTTTAGAAGGGGAGACCCAGGCTTGCCCTCTGATGATTTTTGCTATGCTAAGTATAAAATGAATGGAAGATAAAGAGCCTGGAGGGAAAAGGGGGAGGGGGGCAAGCTTTTCCATGAATAAGTGGCAAAATCCCCTGTCACCTTGTCTTTGCCAATGCTGCACACTAACTAGTGAAGTTAATTCAGTAACTTCGAAAAAGCTCTAGCCTGGACGAAACCTGAATTAATATGAAGAGACAGTTACTAAAGGCTGTGTGACCATGTGCTTTGCTTTTTGTAAAGCTTTGAGAGACACTGGAAACTGGCCCCAAATCTGACCTCCTTTTTTTTTTTTTTTTTGTTCTAAAAAGATCTAGTTTTAATGCTGAGATTAAAAAGAACAGAGCTTTCCCCTACTTCTCATAAAACAGTACAGTCATGTGCCACAGTTCCCGCTCCTCCCAATTAAAATGGAAAAAAAGAAATCAGTATTTGTGACCCAGCAAACCTGAACAGGCAAAACACCAAAAAGGAAAAAAAGACAACAACGATTGCTAAGCTTATAATTCTTGTGCCCTTCTTCACTTTTTACCATCTCATATAGAAGTTAAACACTCATTGAAAAACGTTCAGGGCACAGTATATACCAAATATACATTAGTGCAATACTAACTCTCTACTAGGACTTAGAGTAGAAAAGTAAATTTTTGTGTTATGTCCTCTTCTCCCAGACAACTGCTGCACCTAAAAGCCTCACCATCACATCCCTCCATTTCTGCAAAAATCTCCCTCCACACCTTCAGCCAGCAGATAGTTCCTCAGGAATTAAACCAAAGTCGTCCTCCCCTTGCAGCAAGCATTCATTTTATCACTGCACACTCAGAAGATCCTTGCTACTGCCACAAAAGACATGGTGGGTTCCATCAATGCAATTATCTCCTACTTTGTGGAGGTCACAAACAGAAGCAATGGGGTGTTTTGTTTTTTTAAAAAAATATTTTGTTACTTGGTGGAAGAAGCAGATTGCATTCTTTGCCCTCCTTCATTTTTAATGCTCATGCAATGTGCATTTCATCTACAGATTGGTATAAATATTAGTTCTGCCAGTGCTGAAAGACACAAACAAGTTGGGAATCAGGAGCTGCATCCTGGCACGAGACATGAATTTGTCTATCAAGGGATGTCCACTAGCACATGGCACAAGATCACCCCGAAGATGAAATGCGCATTATGCTGCAGAGACATGATTACAAACTCATCTGCTGCGCTTCCAGAGAGATTATTTCAGTTTCCACACTCTGTGGGCATCAGTTACACTTTCCACATCCAGAAACAAAAGGAACAGCAAAGGTTCTTCCCTTTCCTCGAGGCTCAGTTAATCTAGGCTAATCCATTTCCATGAAGCAATACCATCAAATTTCTTGTGAGATTATGTAAATTTAAATTTACTAAAAGCTTCCAGGATACTGTACTCTGTCAGGACATTGCAGACATTTTCAAATATATTTGCAGTGATTGTGAAGACAATAGGAACATTTAATGAGAACCTGCACTGTGGTCATGCAGTCTAAAATATCTTGAAAAAGAATCTGCTGTGTTTTAAAGGTGAGAATAGGTTTTCTGTGAATCAAGTGCTTTCTTATGTTCCTACTACCCAACTGCTCCCATGCCCCACGATACACAAAGAGGAGACACACTAATAGGTGTGTTAAGGAACAAAATTGGAAACAAGAGAAGGCAAGAATAAAATTTACAAAGTGGAAATGAGACAAGAGAAGGAAAGAAGGGAGATAGAGAAGTCACAACAAAGGAAAGACCAGGAGGAGAATCAGAAAGCCCTCTAAGAACGCTAACTTCAAGACAGGGCAATTAAAGAATAGCAAACAAGAGCACGCAAACATTTAAAGCAGAGGAAAAAAAGAAATTGAGTAAGAAAGGATACTTAAGTTTTTCTTCTTTGTTAATTAGATTTAACATTGTGAAAATTAAGTTTCCAAAACTATTATAAAAAAGAGACGTATCTCCCAAATAAGACTGGGTCAATACAGCAACCAAAAAAATCACCTGTAATTTATTAACTAGCACACTGAACAGTTTGCTTTTCATTACTCACAGCTCCTTTCATTCATGAATATTTTGGGCAAGTGAACTTTCCCTCACTACAATAGTACCAAAACAAAAGATCAGTGGGATAGTAAAAAAGCTTGAATACTGTTTCTGAGTACCAAGTGGGAGCAATTCTGCATATACACGCTGGTTTTGCCAATTTTTCCCTCCCCTATAGAAATCTACTTAAAATGCTATTTTTATTCACAAGTTCTTATGTTCTTGTTACCAGTTACACAGCTGAAGTGATAATCCTGCAATTCATGATATCATAACCTTTCCCCAGCAATGTAAGTGCTATGACATAAGTTGCTGTTTTCAGGATGGAAGAGTATCGGGAAAACACGAGTCTAAGAAACAATAGTCTTGTTTTCATGACTGTGCCTCACGTAGACTGAAGAATAAGGTAACTGCAACAAAGTGAATGTATTGTTCACAACAAGGAGAATTGATTCTCCAATGTCAAGTCTTTGATCACCCCGCATATGGGTTTAGTGACATGGCAATTCTTTTTCAACATTACTGAATCCAGACAGGTTTTTCATCAGTGGTGGTGGTTGAAAGGTTTTGGGGAAGCCATCAGTATGGTAAAACTACACAATATGGTCAAAAGAGACTGTTTTACTTCAAAGAACAGCACACCACAGTTGAGGCAGAATGTCTTCAGATGTCACAGAAAAAATCCTTCCAGTTTTGTGAATCTTTTAAGTTATTTACCATATTCACTTTCACAGGCATCAACTTTTAACCATATTTCCAATTTTGAGTATTTGAAATAATCACACAGGGACTAGTCCTGCAGCACTTCGTTGCAAGGGCAGGCAACACAAGCGATTACACTGACATCCAAGGATGCTTTTTCAGGAAGATAAGGATTACTCATAAGCAACAGCTTGAGGTCACAGGCAAACAGCACATTTTGGGAAACTACTCTTATAAAATCAGTTATACCCCCCCCCCCCCCCAAAAAAAAAAACACCACCACAAAAAAAACCCATCCCATACAGATAGGAACAGAAAGGAATCTAACAAGGATGTTCAGACCTTTTGATGTGCTCTGAGACCATCCTAGACAAGCTTTAAGACCATCCCTTCAGTGTGCTGTGCTATTGAGAGCATTCATACCTAGCTGTGCTCCTGACAACGTTTCTGAAACTTAGTATGCTATAAAGGATACCCGAGACACATGGTATGTAAAGTAACAGGACAAATAGTAGGGAAAGAGAATAACTATTTTAAGACTGTTCATTTTCAAGTAAACTGGAACGTGATGTAGTGGCAATTAATCCTAACTTGTCCTATGGCATGGAACTCTCAGGACATTGGAGGTTCAGCCTGAAGGAGTAGAGCTCAGTGAAGACTACACATTCAAATGCATTAAAAACGCTGCCTGCGTGAGAAAACCACAAATTTCCAATGCAGAATGCACGCATGCACTAGCAGCCTGAGCAACCAGTTTGCAGCCACATTTGTTCTGAACTAGTCATGTGATGTTTGATTGAAACCCTTAAAGAAAATTAAATAATCACAGACGTATGAGATCAGGTAAAACACACCTTGGGCTCAACTTCTGCTTCTTCAGTAAATATAAGTTGTCCTAAACACACACAATCGTCTTCACACTTCAAAGAACAAGGAGTTGAGCAGATGAGCACACCTTACATCAGAGTAAGACTCCATTACATTTCCTGCACTGTGCATTCATGAGTTGAAAAAAAGCCACCATTTAACACAAAAAAAAACATTGTTGAACAGAAAATGAACCAAGACAAATAGCGAAAGGCAGTCAATTAAAGAAGAAAGGTTTTGCATACATTTGCAAAGTTACCAGGTGCTGTATCATTCAACAATGGCACAGCACAATCATTGCAATATTACATTACTAGCAGGCATATTTATTCGTTTTCCCATTCTTGCAGAATAACATAGAAAATAGCTCAATAAAACACCTTTGTGTAATTGTCACCAGTTATTCTTGAACAATATTATTCCCCCAAACTAATTTCATGATTCCTATCTGGGAATTAGAAAATGCAACTAAACAGCCCCGGTTTTGTGATGAATGGAAGTCACAGCATAATCTTTTGAGGCCTGGAGAACAGTACAATCACATTAAATTCCCTCAGCTCAAGAAATGTCATCTTTGCATCAGCTGGTACAAAAAAATTGCTTCCAGCCTGAGGCAGTTATGATAAGGGATTTAGAAGCCATCACCATGTGGGCCATGAGATATAAAGGAATGCATCACCGCATACGAAGTGTCTGCTGCTCACAATTTCAGCACTAATGTTCTCACAGCTGTGTATGACTTAGACCAGCTGGGAAGAAGAAAAGGACTAAATGAGTCACTAGAAGGATCTAGTATTTTGTCTGACCTGCATTTAACACTCCTGCAGCAGAACTGGTGGTAAGCAAAATAAGATCAGATCATTATCTAGAAAAGGACGGGGCTGTGTGCTCTCTTGGAAGCACAGTAGAAAGCACATAGTCTTGGGGGGAGGTAGGCAAAGATGGCATTTCAGTCCTATCTGTGCACTCCTAAGACACTACCAGCAGCTGAAACGGCCCCCAGTGTGACTGAGGCGGGTCACAGGTTACGCAGAATTACCACAGGCCATCTGACACTCCCAAGCATGCCTGCGCTGCTGTGTATACAAGGGGGAAAATCTTTTGGAAAGCCCTACTCAGCAGCCTCAGCACAGCAGCTCTCCTCTAACAGACACCAGGCTTTCTACACAATGACATACAGGACACAAACAGCCCAAGATGAAATCTTATCCTTACAGAGTCTGTAGATGGCCACAGAGGGACTTTGTCATTAAAATGCTCAATATTTGCAAGCTGGTACTTGTAGGCTTGGTACCACAGGCTGCTCTTCAACCTCACCTCACTGCAGAAAACCACTACAGTCTTGAGATTAAATGCCTGATTGTTTAATTAGTGATGAAGGCAGTTCCTTCTGGGGTTTCTGCTGCTTCGGGGTTCAATTCTCTATGACAGGTCTGGCTCTTACATTCTGAGTGCATGCAGAAGGATGAATGATGGTTCCAAGATCTTTGGTTTCTCCTTATGATTTATTTGTTCTCTGCCTGCCTCCCCCTCAAGATGTATTTTCACTTGTGAGATGCTCCTTCATTGCATATCGTATCTATCATTAATTGCTCAAGCTATGGTTCCGGCATAACTTTCATGTTAACATGCAATGCAATTCAGGAAATATTTGGTACGCCAGAAAACTCAGTTCTTAGGGCAAATGTCAAATCATTCACAGCATACAAAAAAGAAATCTTCCGTTGACTCTTCTAACAATTCCACCACATTTACTCCATCTGCTTAAGACTGCAAACTTTCACAGATTATCAGTTTCTACTAAGTTTCACAAGGGAAATGTACTCCAAATATGTTTCTATAGATATCTACCAGATGGACGCTTGAAAAATAAAAGCATTGTTATTTCATCCTAAATCTGATCGCTTTCTATGACAAAGTAACCTGCTCAGTTGATGTAGGGTGAGTGGTGGACATTGTCTACCTGGATTTCTCCAAGGCTTTTGATACGGTTTCCCACAGTCTCCTCCTAGAGAAACTCATGCGTTATGGTGTCAACAAGTGGTTATGGTGTCAACAAGAGGTCTGTGCAGTGGGTGGGGAACTGGCTGACAGGTGGTGATAAACAGCTCCTTTTCAAACTGGCAACCTGTCACAAGTAGGGTCTCCAGGGACTGATATTGGGCTCAACACTGTTTAATACCTTTAGAAGTATGGATGATGAGATCAAGTGTATCCTGATGAAGTTTGCTGATGATACAAAACTGAGCAGGGAAGCGGATGCTTCAGAAGGGAGAGCCACCCTGCAGGAAGACCTAGATAGGCTGGAAGAGTGGGTTTGGTGAGACTTATCTGTTTCAGGATCATTTGCTGGGATGAGATGGGCGTTGGTCACCGGATGGTGAGCAATTACACTGTGCATCACTTGTTTGTATATGTTATTGTCATTATACAGACATGTTCATATATTACTATTAACATGATTACTTTTAATTTTATAACATTATTATTAAATTGTTCTTATCTCAACCCACAAGTCTCCTTCCCTTTTCTCCTTTAATTCTCTTCCCCATTCCCCAGCGGTGGAGGAGGGTGAGCAAGTGGCTGTGTGGTGTTTAGTTGCTGGCTGGGCTAAACCACAACAGCTAACAAGAACCTTATGAAGTTCAATAAGCACAAGCGTAAGGTCTTGCACCTGGGAAAACGTAATCCAGGAGAGCAGCACAGGCAGGGATCTACATGGCTAGGAAGCAGCTCTGTGGAAAGGGACCATGGGGTCTTGGTGGACAAGCAGCTCAATATGAGTGAGCGGTGTGCTGCTGCAGCAAAGAAAACCAACAGGATGCTGGGTTGCATCAACAAGGGCATCACCAGTAGAGATACAGAAGTCATTACCCCACACCACTCAGCGCTTGTCAGGTCCCATCTGGAATACTGTGTTCCATTTTTGTCCCTTCTGTACAAAACAGATGTGGACATGCTGGAGAGGATCCAGAGAAGGGTCACAAGGAGATACAAGATGTACATAAAATGCAACAGACACACAATTACTCAAGTTGCATAACTTTCATTGAGACATGTAGGAGCTAGCAAATAACTCAAAATGCAACAGACACACAATTGCTCACATGGCATAACTTTCATCGACATACGTAAAAGCTAGCAAATAACTCAGATGATGACTTCATGCAGAAACACATATCAAGGTTGCTTACTCATTTAAAAGGCAAGTGATTTTTTTGTTATCTTCAAAAACAAGTGAATATTTACAAACCCGAAGTCTAGACTTGGATTCCCACATCTAAGTACCTAAACAAAGGTAACTTGGTACTCTCTCTCCATTTCCACTGATTTCAAAGGCGTTTATGGGTACCCCATACATTTTGCAAAATCTGGCCACTTTTATTTAAGAATTTAGGAGACACCATTTAAGCACAAAATCCCAACCCAAATATTCTGCTCTTATGGCTTTATAGTGCGCTTTCCTGGGCTCAATTCATGACCCTCAACCATTACATGACTTAAGCCCACTTATGGCAGAACTTGGTGGTTCCTGAAATAGTTGGATTGTTGAAGCCTGCTTTAGTCATGGTAATGACATAAAGCCTCAGCAGAGCCTTAGCTTCAAGTGGAAAGAAATGAGATGAAGAAATACACTTTCTGTGGAAGAACAAGGGTCCCACAAGAAGATGCTCAGCTGACTTTTGACAAGCTAGATCAGACAACTATAGTAAACTTCTCCTGTACAATCCCTCTTAAATGGCTCAAGTGATGAGCTGAAGTTATCTAACCAAAACTTCTTGCACTTCAGATATTCATACAGACAGTTGTCTTCACTGAACACAGTTTCATTATCCTAACTCTGAACACTTTTGCACATTTCCTGTTTACTAACAAAAGGTAAGTGATTTGCAAGGTCTACCATGGAAGAGATGGCAATGGTATTTACATTTCAAAAGAGCAGCTAGTGATTTAATGTACAAACCCTAGGAGTAGCTTCATGTAGACTGTTGACTGTAAAAAGAGGAAGCCTGCAGGATTATTAAACATCGTTATCTTTTCTTGGGATACTGTCCTCAACAACTGGCAATCCACTGCTCAGAACACAAGCTATATTTTAAAAGGAAAAAACAATGTCAAGTAATCTGTATACTTAATGGGTGGTTAGCCTTCTTTGGCATGAAATTATTAGATACTGAACATATTTCCTTTTTTATCAATGCCTAGTTTCCCTTCTTTTTTCCTGCAGGTGCAAGGCTATTAAAAGAGCGCTGCTCTTAATCAAATATTAACATTCTATTAAGCTACCTGGAAAGAGATGCATTTTGTAGGCTGCAGTCAAAAGTACTACATGTTTTTTTTTTAAAAAAAAAAAAGTCACTCCAGTGAATAAGCTAGCTTCCCTGCCCCACCAAAACAGAACAACAAAAACAAACAAACAAAAAAGTCAAAAGGGAATATATTCCAAACTTCTTTTAAGAAAATAAACAAAAGAGGAAAGGAGAAGAGGAAAAAAAATTCAATTTATATAATTGATACTTTTTAAATTTTAATCTTCATTAAAGCTGTTTTGGTCTGAGTTTTCTTCATTAATTCTGTTCTATTACAAAAGTGGTCAAAAACTGCATTTCTAACAGTTCTACCTTATTTTGAAGCTATATCTTAAATGGAAGGGTTTTGAATCCAGGTTGTCGCTATTTGAAACATTACCTAGCAAAATGATGTTTCATCTGGAGAAAACTTTAGAAGCTTATTTTAATTCATGCTGCACAGACTTGATCTTCTATTGGTTTCACAGGCATCCAAAAAAGTACATCCATGAGCCAGATACAAATTTTACCTCTGTCTACAATGCAAACTTAAAACAGTCTTTAAACTTTCCTTAGAGAGCCTTTCTTTAGGTTATGATATATAAGGAGGAATCTGAGCATCTCTATGAAGACCCAAAAAACCAGAAACAGTCTCTCACATTACATCCTTAAGAGGGAAGAGGTAAAAAAAAAAAAGCCTCTTGAGCTTTTGCCTACTTTTTTTAATTACTCACGCTGTAAAGCAGGTGGAGTTAATTACTTGAAGTCCAAAGAACCTTTAAAAAACAAGTATCTATAACCACTTTATTGGCATAAACACAAAAAGACTTCAAAGATGTAATATCTTAAGGATTTCTTTCTGGTAAAACCATTACAGATTTTTCACCAATATTAAAAGAAATTCTTAGCCCTTAATTACTTGGGATAAACTATTTTTAGAAAAATACCATTTGTACATATCGCAAAACTGTCACTGGTTCAGGACTGAATCTTCGCCATGTGGGGGCTTGGCCAGCACTGCAGTGGGATTTTTCAGGGAGTTTTTTGTTGGGTTTATTTGGTGAGTTTTAGGGAGTTTTGTTGTCGTTAGGTTTTCTTTGGTGGGTTTTTTGGTGATTTTTTTTTTTAATTCTTAAGGGCAGGAAGGGAAATTTTAGAAGCTTGGCAACACCGCAACAGTCTGTTAGAGACAAAGAAGCTGATGGCAAGCTCTGAAGTGCACCAGTATGGCTGCAGCATTATACTTGGACTTCACGCATTTCTGTCCTCAGCAAAAGCTAGAAAGAACATTCCTCTCAACAGTAAAACTTTGAAGCCTGAAGTCTAGTTGCAATAAAGCACCTAGACTGAAACAGGTCCAGGTCCTGTGGTACTGAGGAAGGCAAGCCTTGCATACAAAAGCAACAAATTATATTACAATATTTGGCAACTCTTAAATCTGCTAAAACCAGAACTGCTTCTGTGGAGACTTGCCAGCATTTTATTTTTTTTTTTTTTAAAGGCATAAATAAATTAAAACAAACCACAACTGCAAATTCTATTTGGTAAATTCTCAGAAGGAGAAAAATGTCTATACAGATTCTCCAATTTATTTCTTTCTGGGAGTCCAATATGTCAGTTAAATCTATACAGCCTAGAAGCATCAATACATGTTGTGATACTTCATACTTTATTTTTTAACAGAGTATGGTTTTCAAAAAGACAACCCACAGAAAGTTCTTAATACTAGTCTTACACTTACAATTGGAGTATATGGAGTATAAATGTTATTAAGGGAGGGAGTTAGGCAGGACGCAGTCACACAGCTTCGAGGTCTGTTTCCATCATTTTTCACTCAGCTCTGAATTACTTTTAAACTTCACAGTTACATAAATTAAATACTTCTATATTCAAAAGTATGACTGAGCAAATCTAAAGATCTAGAATGCTCTCTTTATCAATACAACAAAAGATAACGAGGGTTACAAGTTAGTTAATTATACCTGCTCAGTAATAGAAATTGAAGCGGTGCTAGTTTGGTGGATTGCATTTTATTACAACACAAACTCCAATTACTGCCTATGAAAGCTTTTTCCAACATAAATATACTTGTGCAAGACAAAGTCCACTATCACAGAAGATTCCATTACAACAGCACTGCAACATCTGCTAATCATATTTCAGGGAGCAGCCTAAAATTTAAGGGGTGACCTAGACCCTCCTTCACACAACAAGACAAGGAAATCTAAAATCTAAATGCTGGCATTTGTTGTGGGTTGCTTTTTTTTTTTCAAAAAAAAAGGGCATAAAAATAAGTATATTCTGCATGGGGATTCAGTTCTTAAAATATCTCCATTGTTGTCTTGGTTTCTATTTGCTTTCTACAATCCCCCAAAATGGCATTCTTTCAAAACTGTTATATAAAGAGTCATTACTTGTTAAAGACACTCAGAATTCTGGTAAGGGATCCCTTGGCTCTGCTCAGAGTTGGGTTTTGTATAGGAACAGAGGGGTGACTTTTCAACCAGCTGTCACATCCCCAATACTTCAGGGCTTCTGGGTGTTCAAGACCTCACACCATCAATTACAGCACCTACTGGCAGAGCTGGAGTAACGCACACCAATCCCCCACGTGCTCCCTTTTCTTTGGCCATACCAACGCCGCTTCAGAGCACTCCTACGCACTAGAGAACACAATGAGTCCTCCTTTTACCTGTATCCATTGGCAGGCTGGTGGCAAAGCAGCTGAACACAGCCGTGAACACAGGTTTTAACAATAACACTTACCGGATTTCCAGCTTTGAACTATTTTTGGTATTATTCTAATACAAGTTCCAAAACTTTCCTTGACACTCTTATGCATGTCAATGAGGCACTAAAAAGCATTTTTAAGCTTTCAAATGTTTCCACGATATCATCCTTACCTATGTAGTTTATCCTCCAGTATCTCCATGTACTTTTCAGTATTTTCTTTTACACTGGTCACTGCAAAATAAAATTCAAAGTCAGGTAATGGTATAACTGTACAGTTCTGTATTTTTTTAAAAACAAACTCATCTCTTACCCACAAATTTTACATATATCAGTTAGAAATGAGAATTCTATTAATCTTTTCCACATTCGAATTACTGTACGAGTGTCTTCTCCCTTTTTTCTTGAAAGTCTATTATATGTTTATTACATTAATATATCTAGTAATTAATGCATTAACCTCTCAGTTGTGCCAGAAAAATGGTGAGACTAATAAAGGCACAGTTTGCAGTAGTTTCCTCTTGACAAAACAATCCCATCACACAAAAAAAGAAAGAAAACCCACACAGTTAGCTCCTCCCCTTCATCTTCAGGAGAAGCAGGCAAGCCTAACTAATTCATCAGTCCATGCACAAGAGTCCTTTAAAATGTTATGAAACTTGTATCAAACTTTTTCTGATAGAACTGAAACACTATGGATGGGAAGAGTTACCACTCAAGATTTTTATGAGATTTGGGTGGTTATTTTGTGGTTTGGTCTTTGGGAGGAGAGAAGTTGGGTTTTTTAAGCTTGGGACCTAAATGTCACCTGCACATGAGTCTCTACAACTTCTTCACTCAGAAGAAACTCCAAGAAACTACTCATCATAACACAAAATAATGAAGCCATTCTTTCAAATGATCCCTGGTACTCCACTACGCATATGAATGGGGAAAAAGGTAAACCCCCTCCAGGAAAATGGAGGCTTTTAGAGAATAATAGTTTTCACATTCTGATAACTTCCCCCTGCCCTCAACATCTGCTTGTCAACTCCAAGCCTAGTAGGACTATTAATCAGTTGGTCATTTTTAAATTCATAACTCGTTGTACAACAATTAAGTCTATATTTTACATGAAGATGCATTCTACAGAGCATCACTGCTCCTACGGGCAAAGCCTGCTACAGGGATCAGGTGCCCTGTGAATTTACTCATATCAAGCACTTCATGCATTTCTCACTTTCACCTTTTATTTTAACCCGGCGTTAAACAGATCAGCTGTTCTAAAGTTGTGATCACACACACACACACAGGAGTTCACTAACTGACATCACTTAGCTAATACTATTAGCAGCAAACATCAGGATCAACGTAACATCGACTGTCTGCAGGAAGAGGTGTTCATCTAGTCAGACAGTGGTCACACATCACTGAAGCAGTCTGCATCCTAATAGCAAATACAGGACACATTTTGCAAAGCTGATTTACTTTTTGGGTTTTGTCTGTTTTATGAGCGAGTTTATCAGACTAGCAAAAAAGCCAAAATAAAACAAAACCCAACCCAAAAATACCCCAACGACAACAGAAAAATACAAGCCAAAACCCCCTAATACTCTGGAAAACACCACAATTTTGCCATGACATCTTTAATCCAGGTTCACCGTCAGAACAGGTTCTGCAACATAATATCTTGAGCCAGCAGGATTCTGGAAGACTATATTGTACATAGATGACTGCATTCATTTATACACTCACAGATCCATCCCACCATTAGAAGAGTGCTGGTGAATGTTATGGAAAAGGTTATGCGAGGATATTTGCAATAGCACTGGAAACTAAACAAGTTTCCTTAGCTCGTGGCAGAGTTCTATAACAACTACAGGGCTTAGTAGAAGTTCCCGGTTTCCTTACCACACTTTTATTCCTACAATTCCTGCAGAACTGTGGAGAGCCTGCAAGACTGCAAGTCTTCCTTTAATGACACACTACAGTTTTATACAAACTGCCACCACTTTTTCCAAACTCCCTATCCGTCAGTTCCCAACGTGCTGACCTGAGGTCCAGCGCATGCTTTGATAGTAGATAGCTTAAAGGTGTAAGGCTGCTCTATTTCCCCTTCTCCTTGTCTCATTGCCATTGTCGTAACATCCTTCAACATGAGCTGTTACAACTCAGGGGCTTATTCTTTCAGACAATAAAGTCAGCAGATATTAATTTTTGGAGAGGGATGAGAAGAGGTGGAGAATCTGTTTCACACTCACTTTGTTTCTAACCGATATAGTGACTTCTTATGTTACATGAAAGATAAACCTTACTTTCAATTTCTCCTGCTGTGCTTGTCACTTTTTAATTGGGTACGATCTGATAGAGTAATTCGCACTTTCACAGTTCAGTCCTGCCCCTACATGCAATTTTACAATGCCCTTGAAGCACACAGCTTAATATATCAGCTTTATTCAATGACAAAAAGTAATGGACAAGAATACACCACTAGTCAAAAGTAGGTCAGTGAAAAGCTAACACTCATTTGGAAATCACCTCACATCACTAAACCCTACTCTCTCCTGTCAAATGTTTTAACTACATTAAAAGAAATGCAAACTTTGCTGCTAAGTGCTACCCAGACTAGCTTTGTCTCCTTGCTGCTTTCTGCATGTAATTGGACGAACTGTGACCTGGCGATTTTGCTGGAAGGAAAATACTGCTTAAAAACCCGATGGAGGTTACTTCGCTTGTAACAAACTGCAAGCAGCACTGCAACAAAGGCACAAATACTTCCAGCCTTTTAGATTGTTTGTTTGAAATAAAAGACAAGCAACAAATTAGCAGATTTTTTTGTTCTAATTTAATGAATCTATTCACCAACACTTCAACGCAAAAACAGAATGCAAACAGGAAGCTATGCATGCCTTCAATTTGGCTAAGAAAATACTAGATGACAGAGGGAAAAAAAAGCAATCATAATTTATGAGATTCTTTCCTGCATAAACATGCCAAATGGTTTATTTTTACATTTAAGTGAATGGGATTGCTTTTTTCATCAGTTCTCTGGGGATTTACATGCTTAGCTCATATTGGCCTTGAGGGGAGTTATTAAAATAAAAAGGTATAAATACTCATGGAAGATTAGACACCAGGGTATTTGCTAAGATTAAAAATAGACTTTTCTTGTGAAGCCTTAATTGAAGAAAAGTGATTCAGCATTTCTTTCTCTTATTTTATCATATATTTTTCTTCCTGCTTACAGCAGTAAAGCCTAGGCTTGGTCAGATGGAGTTGAAGGACAGCAGTGAGGTCCTGTGGTGGCTTTCTAGTTGTTACAGAGCATTGTCTGCCATTTTAGAAGCTGCATAAATCTCTTCCAATAGTTAACTTACATAGAGCTCTTT
Organism: Tauraco erythrolophus; assembly: GCF_009769465.1. Taxonomy (NCBI): domain Eukaryota; kingdom Metazoa; phylum Chordata; class Aves; order Musophagiformes; family Musophagidae; genus Tauraco; species Tauraco erythrolophus. The sequence goes on along the minus strand of NC_141466.1, from coordinate 86,140,454 downwards.
TAAAATAACATCAAGTGTTGTTTCTCATCTAAAAGCAGCCCCACTGGGGTAATGCTATTTCTCCTACTTACAAATATTATTTGAGCCTGCACATGAAGGTGTATCATAATTTTAATCCTTCAGTCTTGTTCCTCTCAAATTGAGCTTACAAAGACCTACGGACCATGACATGTGCTTTGCATTCTGTGATCAAGGTTTTCAAAAACTTTCTAAAACTGAGCATCTCACTGAAGACACCTTGAACTCAGTGTTCATACAGAAGCTACAGATGTGGATGCTTGGCACCTCAGAAGAATAAAAACTGAATTAGGTACCTCAAAAAACTGGCAGCCAGTATCACAGCAGTTTTTAAGTGCTAGCCTTCAGGTCTGTAGTTCTCTACCAGACTAATGACCCACATCTTGAGTTCCAGCAATACAAAGTACAAAGTTAAATTTTTGTCTTTCATTCTAAAAGGCATTATTTCTTTTTGAAACTTTCCCTGTTCCTTTTTTCCTTTTTTTCTTTTTTTTTTTTTTTACAGAGGCAAATAGTAACATACGTTTTGACAAAAAATTAAATGTTGGAACAGCCACAATGGCTGCTAGCAGATCTAGACCCAGCATGAAAAGAACTACCAGACATTTCCTGCCTGCACGACAATCCTGAAGCCTATGCAGTTAGCCTCTCCAATCCACAAGCATTACATTCCTTCTCAAATACTGTAGTAATCAGGTAGAGCAAAACTCCCACTGGCTTCAATGAGATTTTTGCCTGACTTAAAGATCTAGGATGAGAGCTGGCTCTCAAGAATGACACAAAAATAGAAGTAACTGCATGGACATGCATTGATCCACCTGGGGTAAACACTGAGGGCAGAATTAGGTGTGAACAAGGTTGACAGGTTGCTTGTCCTGTCACTATTCTATTTTTTAAATGTAGAAATTAATATTAACGCTAAGAGAAAAGAGAAAGCAGAACATGATTAGTTGAAAATATCTGATCTTTTCTGTTGTGGACGATGTGCTGCATTAACGTGTGAAGTTGCGGTTTGAAAAACTGTGGAAAGGTTTCAATATATTTAAAGGTTCATTTAAAAAGCCAGTCAAACTTCAGAGACGACATCTCAGCTGCTCAACTACATGTCAAGATGATTTATCAAGCCCCAGTAACAAGATTTTGGATTACAGAATGGTACAGAATTTTGCACCTTGCAGACAGACAGTGGAAAAACCCAAAGAACAAGCTCTGCATAAAGAACAACAGCCTCCCTCCAGTGCATCATTCCCAGGGAACTCAAGTAAAAAGAACAGAAAAGGCCAGGATTAAAGAGAGGAAAATAGGTGGCTCAATAAAGACGTGCAAATACTCCAAAAAAGCTAACATTCTGGGTCAAGTCAATCAACCAAATTCTATTCTCTCTCACTGATTTTCTTCCGGTAATGAAGTAAATACCAAGAGATGTAGTTACTACCTGTCTCTTCCAGTAATTGTGGTTTGCTTTAAGGAACGTGCTAATCCTCTAAATATCATTGCAGAACAGCACAAAATTAGCCTGGGGAAATTACTGCCACCAGACATAAGGTGGCCAAAATTTAGGAGTCTAAATGGATTGGCTATTTGGTGAATAGGAAGACTACACAAAGGAGAGTTGTAAAGACAAAAATCAGTACTCAACATCTATGAAATTAAAGCCCCACATTTAAAGACATAACCCAATCTTACTTGATAGAGTCAAAGATACTATCTGCCTAATAGGAGATGATTCCATAACTCAACCACAATGTTTTTTCCTCCTTCTGAAAACACCCAGCCTGGAGAATAGGATATGGTCCTGCCGCACAAAGGCAAAGCCGTGCTTTACAGTGACATTCCACCAGCAGGTAGTTCAAGCACAACAGTTCTGCTGGGACTGAGTTGTGTGAATGCAGCAGGGCAGCACTACATGGGGCAGCTAGACAGCCTCAATCTCTTTTGATGGAGGAGAAGCTGCAGAAAGTGCTGAGTGATTTGGTAATCTCATCCCATAAGAGAACAGGGGAGTTTCAGGGATCTATTGTCAAATGCCACTCCACCGCTTTCACAGCTCTCAGAGGGGTGCAGTATGTTGCATACTATCTGTATGAAGACTTCTACCATCAGCCTCAGTTGCCTCTGCAGCATGAGACAATCAACTGCTCTGGCACCATAGGGCAGCTATTCTGATATACAGAAACAAAGAATTAAAGGATCTAAGCTTGAGCATCACTGTCTTAAAATACTTTGCTCACTCTTACCTTTAAAACCTTTTAGTATACTGCCAGCATCCACTTCCTACTCTCAACCTTCATAAAAATATGAAAAGCAATAAAAATATATGAGAAGTAATAAAGAAATACAAAACTGGCAGAACACAGGACAGCATAGCATTTTCCCACATATGCTGCATTGAAACAGGAAAAGAGGAAAAGTACAGAGTGAACAATTCATCTTCCTCAGGAACTCCCCTTTGGAGTTGTTGATACAGAAGGTCTACTGTTAACATTCTCTTGAACATGTGGGTACATCCAGAACAGGAAGAAGAGTACAGTCCAACCTCTAGACATGCTGGGACCCAAGACAACCAGCTTGCTTTCTTTAGGAGACTCCAGAAAGGCCAAGTAGCAGCTCATTTGGAGAGATGGCAGCGTTCTATGCATAGAAGAAGCAGGCAATGAACATGCCTTATCTGCTTGTCTCTCTGCCTCAAAAAAATTTACAGCTGACTTAATCTGTAGACTTCGGTGCAACAATGAACAGGAGCCTGAAATGAGTCAAGTGACAGCTCGCCTTTGATGTAAAAAATTAAAGCTAAACATACATAGTACATACGAATTACTGATTTCAACAGGGAGATCACATCCTGCCCTCAGATTAGATATCGGGGCAGATTCAAGGTATAGAAAATCTCAGTGTGAACAGAAGTTTCACAAAGAAATTTAAAAAAAGAGAAAACTAGATCTTATAAAGAGAAATCATCAGGAGAGACCGGTAGCCAGTAGCTCTGCCTGTAACAACTTAAAATTCTATCTCTCTGGGCACAGCATAAAAGGTTTGCAGAGCAGAAAAGGGGTGGGGGGAAACCACCCTGCCTAAAAAGGCACATCTGAAAAACAGACATTCCCAGAATCTACCTCCTGAACCTTCTTCATTGTATGTGGTACTTTTCATCCAAAGAGACAGGTGACCCTTCAAGTTCTGTGATGACTAAATTGTCTAAATTGAAGGGAATTACCATATCTTCACAGGGCTTCTAATATTCTTTCAGATTTCTGTAAAATCCTGTGAGCCAGACACAGCAGTTCCTCCGTGCTACATGTGGGAGACAGCAGGGGGGAAGGAGGCAAATTACTTTCTAAGTACTTTCAGTAAATAACCTACCTTAAAAAAAAAATCAGCTGAAATTTTACGAATTGTTTTATTATGCAGTATCAAAGCAAGCATATTGCTTCTAAATTAAAGGTCCTATAGGTGAAATGTTGGCCCAGCAATGACCAGAGAGCTGAAATTACATGACAACAGACCTGCCTTGATATTTTAAGAGGCTACATAAAGTGTAGGGAGGGGTTATAAAGTGATTAGTGCAAGACCACCCACCTGTCCAGCCACAGGTCTGGAGTAGCCTCCAGACCTTTCAACTCAACCTTCTCTCCTGCACATACCACCTCTGCCATAACCACTGGCTGGGCACAGACCCCATACCACAGGTTCGGTTACTTTCCACAAATGACTCAAAAGCTACAAATGTTGTGTTTGGGGTGCACCAAATGGAACTTTAAATTGGCTGCAGACCTGCAGAAAATCTTTCCTGCCTCTTCATGCGCTTAGCACAGGATGGCAACATTCTCACTGCTGGGAAACTTCAACTCAACCCAAACCCAAATTATCTCTCTGCTTTACACTGCTGACAAAGAATCCAACTTCCCTCAAAAAGGTTTTCTTCTTCACTGCAGGCAGGTTTTACTTTATTTAAAATGAGTTGAGACATGAAACCATGTGCATTTTTTAGCTCCAGTGTGACTGCACAGCACCATTTCTGGAACAATGATGGAAATCCAGTTGAACTATTTGATTCCATTCAATTCTATTCTATTCGCACTGGGAACATCCTCAGGGGCAGGAAGCTCCTGAATTCTCCTGCAGGCAAAGCGAGGGTTGAGTTTTACTATCCCATCCCATCACACAGACAGGACACGCCTAACTGTTTTGCTAGCTTCTCTGCAGCCACCCAAGTGACTGCTTACCTAGAACATTATACAATCATTTAATCAATGCACCTTAGCGTTGAAAGTATCGTATCCTTTCCAAAAACCATGAGGAAATTTTCCTTTCACTTTCTATTCCTATTTCCCTTCCATTCTTCACTGAGCAACTGGGGAGAAATGAAGGGGAAGGCGGGGGGGGGGCGGGGAGAGAGAGAGAGAGCGCGCAATCTCCTTACATTTTCTTCACGTTTTCTCTTACCTGTTTTTCCTCTCTGCCTGTTCGCAACCTATTACTTCAGTTCTCTGCTGACCATCTGTTCGGACCCTCTCAAAAAAAAAAAACATTTTCTTTTTTCTCATTTCTCCTCACAAAGCAAAGCCTGAACATCAAGGAGAGCCATGTGTCCAGTTTGCCCTCTGAGGATCGTCAGCAGTCACAAGAGATCATCTGGAAACCATTACACAAGCTAACAAGGAAAGGAGACTCAACATGTGCACAGGCACCATATGAGTTCAAACTTGTTACTCCAATTGCCACAAGTTTTTCCTGAAAATAAGGTTTATTTTAACACTGTTAGATAAAACAAAAAGACACAGAATGAGCCATTTATATGGCTATCCAAGACAAACAACAGAGAACAATTAGGCTTTATGCAGGGGCTAAGCTCCATGACAATAACTGACAACACCTCATGTCTATACTATGAAATCGAGGAAAAGTTCAAACTGTTTTTGTCTGAGGAAACAAACTATAAGACAACTGAAATTGCAACTCCATTTTGGCTTAACAGGATACCTTATGGCTAATAGGGATGATCCACAGACCATCAGATGTACGTCCCAGCCATTCAACAACATCAAGGCTTCTAAAATACACAGTAGCTAGTTTAAGTTCTTCCACAGTGGGTGTTCTGCTGAACTTTCAAGTATTCAGTATTACATCTAATATTTCAGTCCCTGAATTGCAACCAAAAATTGTATTAAATGAGTAACCCACTTCAGCTTTTTAATTTAAGGTCACAAAGGAAAGATGGTCAAAGACTTCTTTGAATCACTCTAACCTCTCCAGAATATTTTTTTTTTTCCAAAAGGAAGACTGCAAAATTTTATGCTGGTCTTAATATTGCTAATTATCTTTTCTCTAGCTCAACATGTTGGCTAGTTAGACTATAGAAATTAGCAAGAATCCAGCCACCTACAGAGAGACAGCCCTCAGCCAGAGAATAAAACGTATTTTGTACTTCAACAAATACAATTATTTTATACAGAGATATGTTTGTGCTCACAACTTCTTTATGGAACAAAACCACAGCACTATGGCATAGAAAAAAAAAAAATTAAACATTGGAATTTGCTCCCAAATGCTGCCATAGAACCTGGCTACTAAAGGAGATAAAAGAGAGAGCTGAGTACAAGCATAAGAGCTTTGAAAAGAAAAAAAAAAAAAAGGAAAAAAAGTGTTTAAAAAAGGCCAATGTTACCACTAACAAAGGAAAACAACAAACACTTATCTTCACTCCAGTAGAACAAATGGCTGCTAAGACATCAGTCCTTCAGATTATTTTAAAGAAAGCAAAGCAGAGCTCAAAGGTATATACTGAAGGTAAGAAGTAATACAAATTGCAATAGCAACAAGAAAGAGGAATATTCAGCATTGCAAGCTATTTTTTAACAACCTTGAAATGACATCAAATAAGGCAGTGTCTTCCCGTACCAACGCTTACAAATGATAACTGCAAATAGCACTAACTTGCTTTTTTGCACTGCTCTTCTCTCCAAGGATCTAGAATAGGTCTTCGAACTATAGAGAAGCAGCAATTTCTTTTTTGAAAAATAGCTGACAATGAGCAGCAATTCAGAGAAGCAAAGCGTCCCACGTAGTCAGATACATTGCAGTTTTCAGAAACTCTTTGTAAACTACTTGGCCACTGTTGGCTATACCAGGCATCTTTTCAGCAATGCAATTCCAGGGCTTCTAAACAAGAAAAAAATGTGAAGCTGCCCAGCAGAGAGGCTGAGCAGAGCCTGTTCTGTAGCTATTCCAGCACAAGGAGTAAAGCAGACAGCCTTAATACATCACTTTCCTTAATCCCTAATAGTCTTTGCCCTGGCCTCCTCCTCCTCCTGGCGTTAGGCAACCTGCACACAACTGCTTAGGAGTTTCATTAAACCCATCAGTAATGTTTGGTTATACTCGACAGATCAATGTAAACATGATGCTTTTGACCATGAACATGCAGCGAAGCCTTAAAAGCCTCTCTACTACTAACATACAAAGCCAGAGCAGTGATTTACAAAATGTAATTGGGAAAATTACAGCAGCTGAGCAAAACAGATGTAGCTACAAGAATGTATGTGCACTAAGAAGTGCTCATACTAATCCCGAGTACCCAAAAGGGCAAAGTTACAGACACAAGTGCACACTGTTGAGTGGGCAGACATTTTCTGAACTGCTTTCAAGACAGGATCATTAATTTAATTGGCTGACTTAAAAAAATTGCTTACACTGTAAAATCTTTGTTAGCTTTCTTATTAACTTTCTAGTGCAAAACTCTTCTACACGAGAACTCTTGAAAGCAACAGCTTTATTATCTCTAAGTTAAATGGTCCCAATGAAAGCATAAGACTTCCCATAAGATGATAAAGTACACTTTATAAATGAGTTGCACACACCACTTCCAATTGCACAACAAATAAGGGATTCCAACAATATTCCAATGGAAGACAAAACCTACTACATTGCAGATGAACATGTAATTTCCACCTTCGCTACTCTATATTTCATATCTTTTTTTCCTTGATACCTTCTTCTGTCACCAGAGCCAGACATAAATCTGCATCTTCCCCTTATCTGGATAAACTATAAAATATTTGAGCTCCTTGTAACCTTTTTGGAACAAAAAAAAAAAAAAAAAAAAGATTTAATTCATACTTTGCTTAGAGAGCTGATGAAAAAGGCAGTCTTATTACTAGTTCAAAATCTCTTTTTAGATTGAAGCAGAGAGTTTCATCACCAACAGAAAATCTTTTATTTGGATTAAATCCTAAAACCTCTGTTTGAGTAATGTCTATGAAAGAAGGGAATTAAAGACCTTGCCCTTCACATGCAGTCTCAGCATTGCTATATTTTAAGTACTATGAGTAGATTCAGTCTTCAAAGCAGCACAATGCTTTAATGCAGTGGCTTCTTCTCCGTCCTCCCACACACACACAAAAAGAAACATTTCTGGTGGAGCTGACACTTCTCCTTGACTTCGGAATATGATTTTCTTTTTTCTACGTTTTGTCTGCCATATTACCCTAGCTGTCTCCCTCTCTGATTCCTAAGTCTACATTGTTTGTCTCATTTTATTCCTCCATTCTTCTTTTTTCTTCCCATTCCTCTGCCTTTCATATTCCTCTTTTCCAGTTCTTATCAGCTTTGCTCTTTCCCTTAAGCTGTAAATCATACATTACCACAGGGAATTTTACTTCTGGTTTTGCTTTCCATACCAAACTTAGAGTGCTTAAGTTACTGTCAGAAAAAAAAACTTTTAGCACAGTCTAATAAGGACTCCCAAGTCAGCAGTTTGTGGACACTTTACTGGTCATTCTGGTGATGTTGAAATAACTTCCCAATGGCTGATGTACACTCTAGAATTTCTAGAGTAGCTTAATTTAATATTTTCTGATATCAAATGTTCTTTAGGTATGAATTCACATGCTTAGGTGATCTAATCTTCATGACTCAAATTATTTTTTCAGTGGCATCTGGAAGGTTTTAATTTCGTAAGTTTTGAAGACATGAACTGGACATCCAACTCCAGTAAAAGTCAAGGTCCAAATATTCAGGACATCCCAAAACCCATAGCAACAGCACCTGCAGTATTATGAGACTTCTCCAAAATGCACAAAACCAGGATTTCATGCCTCCTCTCTCAAGCTTCTCTTCTCACTAAGGTGCAAAGCAGTAAAAACTCTTACTTCTTCTGGCCACTCTCAGGAGAAACTAATCAGCTCTTCAGACAACATCCACCCATTTCTCATCACTCCTTCATGGAAAAGGTAGCCAGGTATATGGAATTGTCTGCAAGTCACCAGCTGGACCACATCAAATTTGGGCTGTGATGCCAAGGCAATGACATTTTCCACCAGCTCCACAGCCTGAACATAAAGGGGATGACTTGGGTTTCCTGCTCAGGTATCTGGTCTAATTATTAGGCAGTTAACAGTATAAGAGAGACAGTCTGCCCAGGAACAGGCTGGAATAGTGCCAGAAAGAGAAGTGGATGGAGTCAAATAGGACAAAAAAAAAGTTGTAACGAAGAGCAGGTTGGAAAGTGCTGCTGAAAGAACTGAGCCCAAAGGCCCAAAGGGAGCTCCGTTTGTCTGAGCTGGTCTGCAGCTGACGAGCACGTTACAGTCCACTTCGTGGGGCACTCTGTTCAAGTCTGAGTAGGGCCGAGCACTATAGAGCACCAGACTGGACAACATTTTTTTCTATTGAGCTGCTGCCTCTTTGCTTGGCTGACTGACTGCTATGTCAGTTGAATAGTTAGAGTGGTTTGCCTGTCTTTTGGATTTGTTTGGGGTTTTTTTTCCCCCAATTGAATTTTAAAGGTTTGGCCAAAACGCCCAGAGGCTAATAGAAGTGGACTTCTACCAGCCCGTACATTTATGCAAAGTTGAGCAACATTCAAGCTTCCTGAACTTCGAGGTCTCCCATAGTTTTTGCTGCTCACACCAGGTCAAGTTGTAGAAATGAGAAATGCTCACACAGCAATGCTTCCACAGTGTTAGATTGCAAGAGGCTTTTCCAAAATGCTATTTGTGCATTTTAGCTGTGAAACATCCATTGATATCAGTAGGAGTCACACAGTTAAATCCCCAAGCAACACTTTTGGAAGATGACTTATATTTAAAGGAGGATTAGAAGAAAATACTTCTTACACCATTTTCCGCGTAACATTATCAGTCTTAAATTCTGAGAAATATGGAAACATTTGGGGGAAATACATGATTCACTGGGTATCAATGTTTCCATCCAATTAGGTTGGGCAGCTATGCTGAATGTTTAACACATATCCATGCTTCCCCCTCCCTTTCCACAGAGTGTATACATTAAACACAAGTTAAGACTTCTGGGTTTTCAACTTTGTTGATTTTACATTCCTTTTGGGATTTAAAGTACTATTCTGTTTAATTATTTTTCCTCTACTCATCCACAGTATTGAACGACAGCCATAATGAGCTCAGAATCATTGTACAAATCCCAGTAGGAACAATTCATAGTTTGCTAATAGGACATTATATTTGCATTACCAAGTTCAGTTCAAAGCACGTTGTGTAAATTAGCTCTGAGGGTTACTACCACGAATCTAAAAACAGAACATCAGGTCAATTAGCACAGCTCTAAAGCACATTAGTTTGGGTGAAAACATAAGGAGTGTGATTAAAATTCTAGGAATCCTCTTCCTTCTTGGACTGTCTCTTAAAAGAAGTCTGATTTCACTGCTGGGAGAGACCAGAACACCTCAGCTCGCAGCAGTGGGGTCTGATGCCAGTGACCTCAAAGTCTGATAAGCAGTACTGGCTTGTTCCAAAAAGGGGGAAAAACTAACTTGCAGGAAGCGTGGAAATCTTCAGAACCCCATTAGAGACACTTTTTTCCCCATCCAAATTAAAAGAACAGGTGAGTATGAGGAAGTCTTTGAGGATCTGGGAATTTAACACAGAATATATTGCTTACATGAAAATGCAACTCACACAGAAAAGCTATTTAGTTTCTACCACAGAGATACACCTACCACAACCAAGCTCACAGCCACAGCCCAAAAAAATCATTGTTTAACAACGATGAGATGAGGGCCACAACAAATTAAGGCAGGGAATTCCCAGTAACAAGTATTGCAGGACTACTTACCTTTTGGTTAAACAGCTTACATATACACACACACACACACAACTACAAAAGAGTTAATGAACTTAATGATCTTCAGAGATCACATACAGCATCTTTGGATCAAACTGCTGGAACAGAAGTATATAGACACTACAGGAGAGGGAGTATCCTAATGAATTTCTACCTCAGGACTGCAACTCTGATGAAGCCAAAAGAGGTCACATAAAAATAAAAGAAAGAGCCAAAGTACATTATTTTGTTCAAGTCAGTTGATTGGTCTAAACCATCTAGTCAGTTCAGGTCAGTCTTATCAAGCCATCAAGTCAGCACAGTACATGGGCTATACCTCTGCCCAGTCAAAGATGATCTTAAGATTCACTCCTTGGATCATCTTGTGGTTAGCTTCTGAAATTTTAGCTAAACAACTGCCTTATAAAGGTGCTTATTCTGCAAATGCTAACCCATAATATATCATTATTCTCTGCAAAAACATACTTGAAATAACAGCTAGGTGAGTTCAAAAATGACACAATTAAACCATATTATGGGACGTCAGATTACACAAAAGAAACCATTCAATGGACAAGTTTCATAGTCAACTGCATAAAAATGGTCATTCCTCATACACTAAGATGGATATAGCTGTGACACGGAGGAGGATTTCATTATTAATGTTTATAATTCCTTTATTTGTCCCATATACACATCTGTTTGGCAAATGCCTAATGGAGCTATAGGGGCTGAACTCGCCAAAGCTTCTGACAACTCGTGGAAGAAATGACTGTGATATATACAGAGTCAGGAAGAAGGGCATAAAAAAAAACAGATACAGGAAAATGAATTTGGATGTTTGAGTGAAGTAGCTCTGCGAAATACTTCCAGGTCTATGAACATGACCAGCTACATAGCTGTAACGTCCTGGTGGATGAAGTGGTGAGAATCAAAGGATTTGCCTGTATGAAACAGTGGGCATGCTTTTTGGGAGAAAACAGCACACGTACATAACAGATTTCATCCTACCTGCAAAGCAAACTGATCTGTGAAACAGAAAATAGGCTTTTAGTAAATTATAAATAGCTGGCAAGGGCTTATGAATACTCAGCTGGGTGAAAAATGCTTTGTAAGGAAGACAGTAACACATAAAAGATCAGAAACCATACATAAATAGAAAGAAAATGAATATATTGTCAGAATACAAACAAACAAAAGGCCTATTTCAGAAAGTAAGCACTATAAGATGCTTACTACTGCATGAAAACTCAGCAGCAAAAACAGATGAGCTAGAGTGCCCAGCGAAGTAAAAGCTATTTGGTATAATAAGTGCTTCTGAAACCAGGTAGAGTAACACAAATCAATAGACTGCTTATTATATCTACCTATTTAGTAGCACAGGAAGGCTTAGATTAGCCTTAGGAGCATTAGATTACAAGCACAAATGAATTTGCAGAGGCAGGGATGCAACATATTACTGTAAGGTTCAATAGTATCTATTGTCAAGAAAAGTCTGCCTTTGAAGGACTATTCAGCCGAATTTGAATTCTCCAAATTTTGTAAAATCAACTCATGAGTTATTTTCTTTACTTATTTCAACTAGAGCTGTTCATTTCCATTTGCTGTTCTTTTCCATTGGGTTCTTGATGGCTAACGCTTCTTCCATCACATTTTATATCCATTAAAGAGGCGGAGAAACTGCCAACTATTTTATCCTGGGGGGCGGAGGGGTGCAGTGCAGATTTTCTGTCAATATGCATTTCTATATTCCCACAGAAATATCAGTTAGAAGTTCCTCTTTAACATATACAGACACACAAATGTATGGAAATTTGTGTCAGATTTTTCTTCAAGATGCATCCACTCAGGGTCAGGACAAGAACTGAGGGGAAAAAAGATTCTCTCTGCTTTCTCTGTGTTTCACATGAGAATGTTAGTCTGCTATCACTTCCCTAATGAGTGGTATAACTATTATTCTTACTTGGGCATTATTCCAATTTTCAGCATTTTAAAAAATAAATTACCCAAAGAGAAAGGAGATGTCCAGCAGGGAACCATTCCCTAAGAAAATGCATTTGAGTAACAACAATAAATATTCACTTTCTAAAAAGTTGTGAGGCAGAACTGCTTAATAATGATTCATTTAAAATGATCTCAGAGAACTTCCGTTTTGCTTTTTTTTTTAATAGCTTAATTCTCCTTGGTCTTCCCCAGAAGATGTTTAAACAGGGCACAACACCGCAATCAGCAGCAGGAAGCGAGCACTGCTTCACTAAAACTGAAACTGGAGCAAATCAGCAACGGAAAACACAGCTGCCTAACCCTGACTTCTGCCATTGCATCTTCGCTCCAGATATATTCTTGTGGGAAGTTCTGTGACATTTGGACAGCTATGATTCTTTGAAAAGTATTAACATACTGATGTCTTCATAAAGTTTTTTAACAGAGTTTGTGAACACTTGTTCTCCCACCGAATCGAACGATCTGTAAGTGTTACTGGACTGGCCAGCTGAACCGGTCAAATAGAAAACAGGAGTCAGGTATGGTAAATGAAAGAGGGTAGATTTCATAGATTCATTCATAGATTCATAGATTTCTAGGTTGGAAAAGACCTTAGAGATCATCAAGTCCAACCATCCCTAATCCCCATTAAACCATATCCTCAAGTAGATCATCCACCCTATTCTTAAACACATCCAGGGATGGGGACTCAACCACCTCCCTGGGCAGCCTATTCCAGTGGCTGACAACCCTTTCAGAGAAGAAATACTTCCTAACATCCAACCTGAATCTCCCCTGACTAAGCTTATGCCCATTTCCTCTTGTTCTACCACCCATCACTAATGTAAAGAGCCCTTCCCCTACCTCCCCACCATCTTTTCTCAAGTATTTATAGGCCGTAATCAGGTCTCCCCTCACCCTCCTCTTCTCCAGGCTAAACAGCCCCAACTCCCTCAGCTGCACCTCATAAGTTTTATTTTCCAGCCCCTTGACCAGTTTAGTCGCCCTTCTTTGGACTCGCTCCAGGAGCTCAATATCTCTCTTAAAGCCAGGGGCCCAAAACTGGACACAATATTCCAGGTGCGGCCTCACCAGTGCCGAGTACAGTGGCAGGATCACTTCCCTGCTCCTGCTGGTCACACTATTCTTGATACACGCCAGTATCCCATTGGCCTTTTTGGCCACCTGGGCACACTGCTGGCTCATATCAAGCCAGTAGTCAACCAACACCCCCAGGTCCTTCTCCGCCAGGCAGCTCTCCAGCCACTCTTCCCCGAGCCTGTAGCGATGCTTGGGGTTTTTATACCCCAAGTGAAGGACTCTGCACTTGGCCTTATTAAAGCTCATGCCATTGGCCTCAGCCCAACGATCCAGTCTGTTCAAATCCCTCTGAAGGGCCTCCCTACCCTCGAGCAGATCGACACAGCCTCCCAGCTTGGTGTCGTCCGCAAATTTACTGAGGGTACATTCAATCCCCTCATCCAGGTCATTGATAAAGATGTTAAACAGAACTGGACCCAGCACTGAGCCCTGGGGAACCCCACTGGTGACCGGCCTCCAGCCGGATTTAGCCCCATTTACCACCACTCTTTGGGGCCGGCCATCCAGCCAGCCGATTAGATCTAAGGAAGAAATTTTTTACAATGAGGGTGGTGAGGCACTGGAACAGGTTGCCCAGAGGAGTTATGGATGCCCCATACCTGGAGGTGTTCAAGGCCAGGTCGGATGAAGCTTTGAGCAACCTGATCTAGTGGAAGGTGTCCCTGCCTGTGACAGGGGGGTTGGAACTAAACGATCATTAAAGTCCCTTCCAACTCAAAGCATTCTATGATTTCAAAAAACTCTAACACTTCAGCTCCTACTGCCTCCTGGGCTTCTTCACGATTTCTTAAAATCCACTCTCTATGGTTTGAGGAGCTCTCCTCAAAACTTTTTCCATTCTGCCTTCAGTTACTACCTATCTCTACTCGGAAAACAGGAATTTCTGGTTCGTGAAGGTTCAGGATCAGGAGCATACTATGCATCAGACACCCCTGGCGACGGTCTCCACCTCAGAGCACCCTGGCAGGACTGAGCCCTACCGAGAGAGAACAGTGCCACCTCCTGACCTGTCGCCCTGAGCTCCTGGGGCATGCCAGCCTTCTGCTGCCGTCAGCCGGGCGTGTAATGACTTACCCAGATTGAGAGGGCAGGACAGACCTGCCGAGCTTGCACGGTGCAAGGAGGAGCAGAGAGGCAGACAAAACGAAGGCAAAGGGAAACAAACCCTTGTGTAACAGCTTCTGTCACCCTGCCATAAAAATCACCTTGTAGTCTAGAAAGAAGAGGTTCAAAGATGATTATCTCCTGACCTTCTTAGCCAACAAATCAGCCACCAAGGCATTAAATGACATCGGGTTTCTTGTATTTGATTTGTACTGTTTTGAGACTTCATTGGTTTTGAAAGGTGTTAATGTAATCTGCTTTCTACCAGGGCATGGGAAACACAACATATATATCACTCATTCCACCTATAACAAAAATAAAAATCCTATCCTACCTTGTTGATTATTCGAAGAATATTTGTTGTTTTGACCTAAACTGTCCAAGAAACAGAGTGTGCAGTTTCAGTGTTAACCTATAACATGCCTTTTATCTAGAGTGATTTCTAGGGAGAAAAAAAAATGCTCTCAAGTATCTTTTTATGATGGACTTCAATTTTCCTTGAGGGCAATTTCATCCTTAGAATCAGCACAATGCTGCAAAGGTTCTTTAGGCAGAGGGAAAACATACAGGCATGCTAATAGGCTATAAATCCTTTCTATAAACTTCTGCTGGTTTTTTAAGACTCTTAAATTATCTCTGGTACTGTGGATTGGGTAATCATGGCATTCCAGATGTTGAGAAGGGACCAGATGGACAACAGAGGAAAAAAAAAAAATCCTTCAATGTTCAAAAAAGTCTATTTCAGGAAAAAACTTACAAAAAAGCACAGAGGCAGCAATGTACTTTGCCCACTGCAATGGGAATTCTAGCTGATGGGAACCACAACTATTTCAGGTCAAGGAGTTTCGGAGTAAAGTGACAGCTTGTATGTCTGGACTGTATTTAAGGGCAAATCTCAGCCTCTTGTAAGTGTGCTTTGTCCACTACAACTGCTGAAGCAAAGCAAGGAGTCTCATTTTTGCCTAAAACAGTGAGTGGATGAAATTTCTGCTGGACTGGCTATAACAGTTAACAGAAGATCCCTTTGGGAATTATCTCCTGGCAAAAATAGAGCATCTTTCAGGCTACTCAGGCTTCTGCCCAGGATCAGATGATCCCTACCCAGCAGCCTCCAGATGATGGCTGCTTGTTATCTCCTCCATGAGGCAGTTCCTGTGCCA
Organism: Tauraco erythrolophus; assembly: GCF_009769465.1. Classification (NCBI taxonomy): domain Eukaryota; kingdom Metazoa; phylum Chordata; class Aves; order Musophagiformes; family Musophagidae; genus Tauraco; species Tauraco erythrolophus. The sequence continues at coordinate 86,125,014 of NC_141466.1, read as the reverse complement.
TGGAACTGCTCAGCATCCTGCCTTTCAAGGAGCACCATTCACTGCTGGATCCCAAAAACTATGTGGTGTTCCTCAGGGAGAGAGGAACTGTTTCACCATTTCACAGTTACATGAACACAGGCACTGTGTCAGCTGATGCTGAGAAGATATGAGGCAGAGGCAGGAGCTGAATCCAAGTGTCCAGCTGCTCAGTTTGTTGCTCCAAACTGCACACTGCTCCAACAGATCTACAGCCTAAGCCTAACCAAACAGCCTCACCAAAATTAAGGCAATTTCTGGTATTTCATTTCTCAAAGCATTACTGAGGTGAAACCAAATTCCACCCCCTCAACTGTAAAAGAGGATGCACTGCATCCTGCCAATTCACACTTCCCCACAGGTGACGGGCTGGATCATCAAGTCACCTGAAGGCCCAGAATGATTCAGAAACTCAGTGGGGATATCCTTGATACCAGAAACAGTCAGTGTCCAGGTGGACTGCTTTCCAGCCTCCTGCACAGGGATATACTAACCCCTCCGCTAATGAGACCTGAGACATGCCTGCAGTTGGAGGAGGGCAGGGCAGCCTAGGTGGCACATCTGTTGACTGACTGTGATTGATAATGCCTACCAAGAGGGCCCTCAAACTTTCCTCAAAGGGAGAGTGTAACTTGCAGAGCTCAAAGCAAGAAGCTAATCAGGTGGTACATACCACAGAAACAAACTCTCACTCCTCTCATCTTCTCAGCAGGGCTCTGCTTCTGACCTGCTTTTTTCCTCATTTTTTTTTTTTCACTTCCATTCACCCTTCTTCAAAAGACTGTTAACAGAGGTGTCTCATCTACCTGCAGTCACAGCGTTAAGTATCTGCATCAGCTGTCTGTTCTATGCAGAACATTTGCAGCTAATGTGGGCTGGTAGGGAATGCAGCATGTCAAGGCATATCATAGCACAGGAACCACTGCAGAGAGGGGTGAGGAGGTACCAGGGTGCTTCATTTTGAATCTGATAGATAACCGTTGGAAGAGAAGGGGGAACAGCAAACCAGAAATGGCACAAAACAAACTTCCAAACTTCTGCATGGACATGAAATTCTCTACGCCTTGAAAGAATAGCCGACACAAATAACTTCAGTAAAATCCTGTTCTAGCTGCATTACTTAATATGCTCCCAGCTCAACACTACTATCCCCTCACATACTGAAATGGTCAACACATACAAAGGCCGATCTCAGTGTGAACAGCTGTTTCTAGTGCTGCATCAGCACAACTCATCACAGGCAAGTAATTTTCCATAGGGCATAAATGGGAATACTCAATCTAAGCATGAGTCAAATGATATTTTGATTCAATGCTTTTGTTTAGATTTCTTCCTATTGCTATCATTTTGCACATTTCCCTTTATAATTTTAATGGAAATTCTTCCCTCACTGCCTAACCTCCCCCCACCCCCGGCAAGCATAATATTTTCAGACTTACTAGTACAACTAATAAAAAAACTAAAGCTCAAAAAGCCCCTTGAAAAACTTATTTCTGTTCTGATCAGCGTTAGCTAAGTGGAAATATTTATTGACTTATCAGTAGAACAAAGAAGTAAAAAGAAAAACAGGATGGCCTCAAGAATCAATGCAACACAAACCACAATGAGCAGAGGAGACCCACCTTAGAATCTAAGTGTCTTCACAACTAACCATAAAATCACCAAAATCTTTCAAAAACACCACAAACCATTTTTGGGGTAGAGATTTCAAGCACTTCTATGTTATCTAGGTGTGATACTTCTCATAAGAGACAAATCCCCCTCCTTCCAGAGAAGGCACATGACCATTTGAAGAAATGAAAGAAAAAAAAAAAAATCTCCTATCCCATTACTCACCTTGATGTTCATTTTTAGTAAGTTGTTCAGTTAATATTTCTCTCACTGACAGTGTTCCGCTTTGAATCCTTTTTTCCTGGTCATCTGCTGAGATCAGCACCTCTCAGCACTTCCAGCTCCTGGGGAGTAAAACTACAATGCCAAGACCTCCCTTTAATTGCTCTTCCTAAGCAATTAAATGTTTTCTCCAGTAATAATGGATTTTGAGTTCAACAACCTCCCATAGCATTCAGCGATGTTACTAAAGCTCTACTTCAAAATAGCCCAAAACATCAGCACACTGCATAAAAATCATGACGATTAAAGACGGCACCCTTTTTAAATTGTTGTCAAGAACAAGAAGCAAAACTCTGAATTTCTAAAGAAACAAAATCTTTTCATTCCAGCATTTTAAAGGTCTTTCTCATCTCTTCCATGAAGATTGCAGCAGATTTGACATAGAAAACGCCGGAACAAATTACCGATGGGGTGAGGCATTGCAGAGTGAATCAAAGAGTTCAAATAGATAGTGCTCACAGTACCGCCACTGGAAAAAAAGAAGCAAAAATCTCTTTATCTCAATCACAGCTCCTTTGTCCACCTGCATAAAACTCCCAGACAGAGCCTGGAAGCCTACCGCTTCAGCTCCTGATGAGCATTCATGGTTCACAGTAGGTAACTGGCACAAGAAGATGTAACAAGGATAGAGCCAGGGGTCAGAGGGTTGAACTCCTAAAGACAATTCGTATGGAAGGGGAAGTCAAATACAAAATGTAGTGGTTCTGGGGCTTAACCGAGATACACAGAATTGGCTCAAACGAGATAGCAAAGCTATGGTAATAGTTTCCTTGTGTAATACCCTTCACAGTACTCTCATACAACTAATCATATATGGATTTATGTTTAAAATAATTTTAAGAAGCAGGAAGTCATCATTTTCTTTACTGATTAACACTGTTCTCTGATGAAACTTAAAAACATGAGTCTCAGTAGCAGACCTGTTTTTTTTGAAACAGCAGCACTATTACCTTTACTTCTTACAGATTTGTTTTAAATTAAGCAATAAAACACAAAACATGAAGATAAATTCATGCCAGTGCAGTTCCAATATAAATTATTTTCCCATTTAAATGTTTTAGAAGCATCCAGAGAAAGCACAAAATAAAGAAAAAAAATTCAGGTCAAGTGAGGATAACTTCATCCTTCTTGGTGATAAACAAGCCTTTGCACATATTGCCTCAGAATGCATTTTATCTAGTTAACACAAACAGCTTTAATATGAGAATTAGGGACAAAAAACATTGCTTGCTAATCTCTTGATTGTTTCCAATCGAGATAAACTAAAAACTGTGACGGGTAGTTTCAAAACACTACCCTTTACTTGTAGAAAACATAACCATTTCCATCTCAAAATATTCCTAATGTTGCACTTAAGCAAGGAGTATTTGACAAAGCTTGTTAGAGACCATATTTTCAAGATTAAAAAAAAAAAAAGCTTTTGGAGTAAAGACACACAGAAATAATATCACGGTAATGATTCAAAAAAGCAAGGCTACTTCAAAGATGCCAGATTATTCTTCAAGAAAATAAGAAGTTTATCAATCAGATTTTCCTTTCCTAATCAAGTCGTTCACTGTTCTGGATACTATTAACAGATCAATTTAGCTCAGCAGTAAGGATACATCAATCTGAATTAAATATTTTTGTGAGTTCAAATCACCTTGTCTGGACTCAGACTACTCCAGACTTGGAACATGGGAAAGAGTTTCCAAAAAAGAAACTTCAAAAATCCAAAGACAGCACCTCAGGGATTTCAGGTTTTAAGGAAATGACAGCTCCCTCTGTATAGTACTAGAGCCACGAGATTGGGATAAGCACAGTGGTAGCCCCTGTGCTTTCTGACACCATATGCAATACTGACCTCATTCGACCTCAAGATTCCTGGCTGGAGATGTAGGGGTCAGAAAATGGAATTTGCATCTTTGTAACAGACTGTGACAACAAGACAGTGGGAAGGACAGCATACGTCTCTCACCGAGATGAACTATTTCATTAGCCTGCAGGCAGAGGCCAAGATGAGCTGGCTGGTTTTCCTGACCTCAAACATACAAACTGCTCTGAGCACTGTTGGTAGCTGCTATCCTCAATCCTTCACGAGCATAAGACTAATGGATCACCATGGTACGTTCACATAAAGGGCAGAGGAAAAGAAAAGTAGAAGCCTGACTTACATACCTCTGGAAGGCAAAGAAAGTGAATGAAATTTGACAATATCTGCTACATCTGTTGACGAACCACCTGAATTCACACAGGCTTTTAGAACATGTCATTGATTGCCCCTGCATTGCTGGACAATATTCACCATCCCACAGCTGGATATCTTTGGATTTTTCCCTTTTTTCCCCCTTCCCCCCAACTTTTTTTTTTTTTTTTTTTTTTTTTCCTTCAAGCCAACACTGGTATTAGAACAAACCTAAGACATAGAATGCATCCAGGGACATATGGGTAATGACTGACCTACTCCTACTACTTGTCCAACCACCCCTTCCCAAGGAGCTTGCTCCATAAGAGAGGCCTACAACTGAGTTGTAGAGAGAGTCCTATCCATCTGTACAGATCAGGGGGGATTTTTGGGGTGGGGGTGAACCTCAGCAACTTTCCCTCACTGTCTGCCAACTTTTCCCAGGAACTGACTGTACTGTCAGAACATCACATCCAACAAAGTCACCTGGGTTGGACCAGAAAAACGCAGACACACGCAAGTGGTCCCACATCAGGAGGCAAAGAATAGCTGAAATTGCTCAAGGAAGCATTTTCTAGAGAAATATAATCAGATCACTGAAGCCATAGAAAGTTTATGAGTTTACCAGTAGCAAGTGTTAGGGGAAAACCAGAGCAGAAAGTATCCTGATAGAAAGAGAACCAGCCTGGCTCTGAGATGAGGCCAAGCAGTGCGAACCGACCACCCAATGGAGCAGAAGGAGAACGAAAACCAAAGAGAAGAATAACAAGAGCTTTATTTTTGCAGTCACGGTCATGATTGCAAATGATTAGGCCAGCACAGCACTTTGAATCACAAGCATAATTTTGCGTACCAAGTGTTCTCCAAACACACCAATTGGAGATGAAACAGGCTTTGTTTTAATGCTGCCCTTTAATATCAGCAAGAAAATGCCACACTTTAACAAAATAAAAAGTCCTGACAGAATAAAAGCTGGAATAAACCAAGACAGGCAGCATATAGATGAAGTCATTTTGTTGTAAAACAATGGCTGCCTGGAAAACGGTACAACTGTATTTTTGAAATATAAATTCAAAGTCAGTATTGAAAGAAAAAACAGATTTTCCAGTTCACTGTTTTAGAGCCCTCAGAATCCTCTAGTCCTAGTCCAGACACAAAACATGATCTCTTTCTTGCTATGACACTGAAAATCAGTTAATGCGGTTTTGGACCATTTACTGTATACTGGAAGAATCTAAGGAGAAAGTAAAACTGAAGAAAACATTAGCATGCAACACCTCAGAGCTAAGCAAAGACTTTCCTTCTACAACTGAAATTAAACAATCTCTCTCCTTTATTGGTGATCCTCATACTAAAAAAGAACTATCTCAGTTTATCAGTGTATAAAGATGCTGGGGAGGTTTTTACATAAACTCTACACTTCTCAGTTACTCAACTCTTCTGAATTCTAACATTGGCTAAAGGAGATCCAATTAGTATAAAATTCAAATTTATTTCTTTGTAATTATACAGGCCATAAAATCCACTGCTTTCAGGCACACTTTTATACATGCACAAGTGAAATGTCATCGCTTCATCTTCCTTATAGTTCTTTTCCCTTAGTTACAGTTGTGGTATCACTGGCCAAGCTACAAAAGCTGAATTTTCACTAAATTCTAAGACAATTCTCATTTCTTCTCAAAAAGAGCTCTATAGCTCTATAGTTTTAGTCCAGTTATAATAATTATTATGCAAATCCCTCAACTCCATATGCTTACCCTGCCTTAGAACTCATTACAGATTCATTAGAAACACAGTTGCTCCATCTTCTCTTTCAGATACTTTGAATCTTAATAATTACCATGAACTAAGGGATAATGCTGCGATATGAACATTATACTGATCACAAAGCTTTTGTGCTGGTGCACAGGATTCTTTCATGCTTGATTTGTTATTAATCATACATTAGATTATAGTCACTGTTGTGTTTTTAATTGAAAAAATTCCTTATTTGAAAAAACAGTCTGCATCATCTTCCAAGTAATTCCCACTCTGCTCACACATTTTACCAAAAATACTAAGAGAGATAAGTATGAATTAATTACTCCTCACAGAGACTTGAGTGTCACACTACTAATTTTTTTTTTTTTAATGAGACATGGAAAAGTTCAGAGGACAGTAAGGGAACTGAGGGTTAGGGCGAGAGGGCAGACGGCTTGAAAGGGGGCAACATCAGCAACTGTAGTAGGTAGTTCTCTCAGGGGCACAGTGCTGAGGTAAGCGAAGCAACCAGGATGCAGAACTGACAGGATGAAATACAATACTAGAACATTATGCCTTGATTTACAGAGGTAAGAATTATGTACTAGCCTAAATAAACAGGAAGTTCCTCCAACATACTTAAGCACAAAAGTAAACTGCAAAGACATCTCTAAAGTATAAAAAGTTATCAATCGGGTTCTTATACTGTTTAAACCTGGAGAAGTTTCAAGTTCCACTATTTTTTAGGTTATTACTGACTATTAACATTATTGCATGCAGCAATAGTTAAATCTCATAGGTAAACACAGAGTGGGTGATTCAAATAAACGTTCGTAGTAAAATTGGTGACTTGATATAGTCTTTAAAATTGGAGGGGATTTTAATTAGGCAAAATTGACAGTGATGAACAACAAAGATGAAAAACAGACTCCTGCTGTGGACATTAATTCTGCTTAACTAATCAATGTAATCAAATGCATAAAAAGTCTTCACACTGGAGCTGCATGCAGCAATTTCCCAGGAGAGGAGCAGGGAAATTTTCCCTTAACATCAGGAAACATCAAAAGGTTAAAAAAAAAAAACAAAAAACAAGTGTTACTATTCTTTACTTCACTGTTACCGGGGCAGGCAAATATGATGATGGGCTTCACCTGTTATGATCCTTTTTGTTGTTCCAGATAAATGAAAAAGATACCACAAAAGGTACTGAAAACCATTATCACAGCAAACTGGAGAAGAATAAAAGCAATCACGGCAAGTTCACTGCAGAACGCTGACGGCAACCCAAGCTTGGAGATTACATAATGAACTTCTGCAAAACTTCACAGCAAGGCTGTTTTTCAGGCAATACAAATATACTGAAGAGTGGGGGGAAAAAGGAAGAGGGAGGAAAGCAGGATGATGCATTCAGCGCTTTTTGTGTGAAATAAGTGGCCTGTACTTGTTCACTGAAGGATAACTCAAAAAGCATCTATGCCAAGCTGTGCAATGAGGGAGTGAAAGCTAAAAAACCCTACCACTGCTGTCTACAAATGGCAGAATTAAGGATTAAACTAAAGCAACCAAAAAGAAAAACGAGATATACATACATATAGACATTCTTTTTTTCTGTTGCGGAAAAAAGGTGGAAGGATCTGCAAAAAATCACTTGGTGCATGATCAATACATTCATATCCATACACGCTGCAGCTATAAGCACCCCAACAGTAGTTCTCTTAGTAACTTAGCAAAGCATGTTTTTGCACTAACAATTCAATTCTAATCTCCTCCTCCTCCTCTAATTTCCCCAAAGAGATTCAATAAAGCAACTTCATCTGAAATATGCCATCTAGAACGACAACTAAAAAGGGTACACTAAAACCAAACTAAAATTGCAGTGCAGAAGCTGATCTGACCATTAAATGAGAAAAAAGCATGAGAAGATAATTGATACATCCATTTTGAAGTGATAGCAAAGCAGTCACCCGCGTATTAGAAGTCATTTGATTGACCAACTATAAAAGACCTATGAGATGTGAAAAAAAAACCATTTCATTGAGATCTCCCTGACACTGTTTCTCTTCAGGAGCGATTGCTTTGAACACGCTTCCCTAAGCCACATATTGAGTAGTTAAAGCTAGCGGCACAAGTCTTCAAGTTATAGTTGGGGGAAAAAAATCATAGGAAAAAATTCAAGTATGAATCCTTTTTCCATAAAATCTAATGTTAGACTTCAATATTTAAGAGGAAGCTTGATCTGTTTAGAAAGTCTTCTACAAATCATGACAGCTACTCTTTTAAAAGACCATTTTGCAAGTCCTGATTTTTAATTTCTTATGGAATGAACTGACTGCAATTGGTCATTTACCTTCTGAAGTCACCACCCTTCACTTATAATGGTATTGATATTTCCATCACATCACTCTTCAGTATCACAAACTAGAATTCAGGAAGGAATAAGCAGTAGTGATCAGCAAACTTCAATAGAACCATAAGATCCATTTTGTCACAAATCTCATTTTAAGTTACAAAGAAAAAAAAAGAAGAATTACACAGTTTGCCTCTTCTGGAACACTACAAAATCATTATGCAACAATTCAAATGGTACAATAATAAAGGAGGAAGGAAAAAAATAGATGCTGATTTTTGATATAATGTTAACAACCTTTTCCGACGTGGAAAGTTTCTGAAATTGTCATCATCCCAAAAAGTGACATTGTAATTATTCCAAATCCCAAAATATCCCATTTCTTAATTATAAGAACCACTTGCTTGCCCAGAGGAACAAAAGGAAAAGTAGGGAGAGAAGGGACTCATACTGGAAGGGATCCTCAAAGTCATTCCAACCAACAGAGTGTTTGAAGTTATTCAAAAGGACAAGAGTGAAATGTTGCAATTACAGGAATGAAAACCAAAGTTAAGATTTTCCACAGTATGCCTTATTCTCATTTTAAGTGAGATGGGTACTAGGGAGTCTAACCTCCCCTAACATCCAAAGAGCTACTCAGAAGTGCCAAAATTGTTCACTGTATGAGACTTCAGCTTCTAAATCATACTAGGTCTTTTGAAAGCCATGACCTCTTTGCTCAGTCACTAAGACATGCTTTTGTAAGACATCCCTAATCGGAACAAAACTCTCCTGAGGATACAACATGTGGTTGTGGTTAAGACAAACCTCCACCTCTCCCTCTTTCTCTCTCTACCTCCACCAATATAGCTTAGATTTCTGCCATGTAGTTTAACTTGTTCTCTTGAGAATATGGTAACTTTAATTCCCAAGAGAGGTAAAGACAAGTCTTGTGCAGTATATCCTGATATTGAAGTTCTGTGTCTTATGTTAAAAGTGTCGTCTTTACAGGGGATGTTTTTCTACATTATTATGTTAATTTATTCCATAATTTCTGCAATAATTTGTAGATAGGACATTAGAGTAGTCATATAAGAAATACAATGCTATCTTAGCAAAAATGACGGACAGCACTGACTCACAGCTGGCAAGAATGGAATAGATTCAGAAGTAATTTACCAGTCCTTTATACTGTAAGTTTTGATGATGTTTCAGTAGAGATTAACAGGCAAAGATTTTGCTTTAAAAACAAACTTCAAAATATTTTTAAGAAAAGGTCTAGGGAAAACTAACTTTTTGCAAATGTATTATCTATGTTAATACTTTTTGTTTCCAGTGGTTTTTTTAAGTTTTAAAAACACTTAAGTGCTAAACTGGAAGTAATTAAGGACTTATGAAACCTGTAGCATTGAAACCTTGCAGAAAGCCTTCTACGCAAGTGATTTGACACAATACACTGTTAGGTTTTTCTAACCAAGAGGAGTCAGTTCATAGCAAAATATAAAGGACTCATTTCAAACATTTTCATCTCTACTAAAACGTAACCTACTCCACAAGCTCGCTGAGGACACCGAATCTATTGTCCTGGTAATTTGTTTGTGGCCTAAACCACTCAATATGCCTCCAAGTTCATCAACTTTCAGGTTCCATCATCAGCTAAAGCCTCCCAGGTTTAATGTCCCTGTTTTGGCAAGAGCATGATGCTCAACGTCTATCTCAGGTGTCAGTCTAGTCAAAATGCTCCATTGCTCACTACAGAGAAGAAAGAGATCACCAGGAAGTATTACTGTCTATCCCCTTGGTTAGAGACAAAGAGGACTGGCAGTAAACCTAGGTACCCTTTCCTTCCCTGGCAGTCTGGACATTCTCCAAAGTGAAATTCATCAGTCTCTATCCCTCCAGGTGATAAGAGAAATGAAATACTGTCTGTACTTTAAAGGACAATCAGCTTTGCTTGGAGTTTTGGAAAAAAATTTTAAAAATTAAAAAAACACTTTGTCCTGCCTTCAGGAGAGGGCTGCAGGCTATGAACTCAAATGGAAAGAAAAATCTCCCTTAAGGTCTGAAGCTCTGGAGAAACACAGGGAGCTGAGGCCTCATCTCTCTCCTTAGTCTTTCTTACTGGCTAGCTCCAAGCAGTTGCAGAAGATCCCTGTCCAAGGCACTAATCCTGCCCAGGCACTGTATAGGATGCCCATATGCGTGACTGTGCTGTACCACACACTGGAGGGTCTAGAATCTAGTAGCCAGCGATCTGCCCTGCAGCACCCAGTTCTTTCAGATCAAGTCCTCAATAAGTTATTAAAGACTGGTAGGAAAAAGTCACATTAGGTTGTCTGCGAGAGAAGTTAAAGAGAGCATTTGCCTGGCACCCGCTAAGGGGAAAGTCAGACTAAACGATGTAACAGTCTCTCCTGGCTTCAGACCTGTGTAAAAGGATCCTTATCTCAGAAGGGCAGAGAGACTAATTAATTTGTGCTTTTAAAAACCCTTCAGAAACTTGGAAGAATGATGCTATTCTGCTTGCAAATCATTTGTTCTTCTTGGTTAATTTAATTCAGACTCCTTTTCCCTTAGCATGTATCAGTGCATCCCCCAGTAAGATACACCAAATAAAGCATGGAAGTAGAAGACGCTTTGCAGTTCATGGCTGATGATTGCGTATATTGCTTCAACATATTGTTTTTATATTCTGTATACGCTAGGCTGGCTCAAAAGCTAAGAAATAAATTAAAACTGTAGACTGTAATGAGGCAAGCAGTTTTGCCCCTTGTTCCTCTCTGTTGTCCTCAATGTGCCAGAATGTCGGGAACGATACCTGTCTACTTACCTGTGGCAGATTATGATCGCTTACAACAAAGAAAGACCTAGGTACAGCTTGGAGGGTTAATTTCCTTTCATATTATCAGGAGATCCAGGGTTGTTCCAAATTAGGGGAAAATAAAACATTGGGATCCTCCTACTCAAAACCAGGTTCTGCCTCCAACTAGATACTTGAGGGAGAGCATGAAACATTGAAGAATAACTATCCCAGATACTGGGATACTGACCCAGGCACTGGGAACAAACTATCCCAAAGCAGTGCTGACAAGGACCAGTGTGGGGACTGGTCAGACACTCTCCACCAACGCTTTGGTGCTGAAGTGAACGGTATAAAAACAATTTATCCTGCCAGTCACCCAAGAGGACAGGCCTTGCACAGGAACGCAGGGATCAAAGTTACAAATCCCACTGCAACAACTACACAACTGGAGAGAAAGCAGAACTACCATTGTTCTACATTGTTGTTGTCTGGGACAGTTTTAATCTCAGATTATAATCAGAGCAAAGCCTGACTTTAAATCAGTCTTAATCTGCACTTCTACTTTTTAGCTAATCTTCAGAAGACATAATTCTCTTTGGATAACAATCATAAAAGCATGTTTATCCGCAACTAAATCATGCTGGATTTCAGAACATATACTGTGTGTTCTAAAAGCACACAACATAAAAACTATTTAAACAGTTATAACCTACCAGAGTTGTGTCTTTATATTTATTGTCTTCATATTTATTTTATTATAAAATAGCAAGCTAAGTTTCCATAGTGATTTTAATATATGTATACCAAACTCAGCTTGAATGAAAAGCAATTCTTTGTTAAAAGTCGTAAGAGAACACTGGAGAACGGTATTAATTCACTAAACAAATTACTTTCAATGACTTGTGTGCATATGAAATCCAAAACTGGAATTAAAATTGATCAAAAGGAAGGATTGTCTCGAATTAGGGAGTAGACACCACCAGTTCTGGGTCCCAAATCCTTCTGAGATTGCAGCCCTGTGTGTCCACACATAGCTTTTATTTCCAGATTGGAAGAGGGGAAAACAAATTTGTTACTAGTTTAACTCGGTCAGTTCCTCAGTGTTCAATAAATCAGCCACTAAACTGAATCAGTCAAATAAACTGAAAGAGAAAATTATTTCACAACTCCTGCAGGAGAGGCAAGAAAGATAAGGTGCTGTCAAAAGTTCACTGTTTCAAACAAACTGGGATCCCAGGTGCTTGGAGTCCAAATTCCCTTTCAAATCAATGGCTGCACTTTCCTGTTAAAAGTTTTAACTTCTGCGCACGAGAAGCTAAGTATGAAAAATATATTTAACACGTCATAGTAAGCTTCGTTCTTTACTGCTTCATAATAATATCAAACCCAATTTCAGACCATTTGTTTTCACCTTCAGTTCTAAATCTACTTCAGTTTATTTGTTGGGGACCTATAGCTGGTATCTGGGCTGAGTGGCCTGACCCAGTGCTGCACTTCACGAGGCTCCAGCCAGGAGCACGCCGCCAGGACAGGCTGCACTTCCCGGCCTCTTCTCCTTCCTCATCGCCCTATATCTTATTTATTTTTAATCACAAACAAATAAGGCACACCTACAGAGCACTGGTTCTTCTAGCTGCCACTTCCCCAGGGACATCTGCACTGCCAATATATTCAATTTGGTGTTAATAAACCATAATGAGTCAGCAGAAATCACTCTTATCCCAAGCATTCCCCCCCTGAGGGTACCAGCAGATGTTCAAAGGAGAGATCAGCAGCAGGGCACTGCCAATCACCTCGGTGTTATTTTAACCTCACTTGTCTATTCAGCTTTTGAATGTCTACGTTATAAAGAGGGGGTAATAGAAACAAATCTTTTCTGTCAATATAGTCTGCTCCAGCCGAGAAAAAAATCTAGATGATCCCCGTTCACACTTGCATGGAAAAATATACATAATATCGCTTTATCACCTGAAGTGATACAAATCCATTGTCATCTGAATCAATTGGTCTCCTGTTTGCTACACAATACAGCACAATAAAGCTCCAGGGGTTTTGTCCGCATTTTCGGATGCATCAATTCCCGGAGCAGAGAGCTGAAAGTCCCGCTCCACAGAGCTCTGGCACAGGCACACATGAAATATTGCATTCAGCTCTGGACACCTCATTACCAGAAAGATAACACATTAGAGAGAGTTATTAGAGAAGCAACAAAAATGATAAGTGGAGATTGAAGAGACTGATTCCATCGAGACATTAAAAGTTAACTGCATAAAGGTTGGCTAAGGAACAACTTTGCAGTGGACACAGTAACAGCCTGTAAATATTGGAAGGATACATACGTCAGCAAGAAAAATTAATTATTTAGGCTAGCAAAAACTAGATACAATTAGAAATAACAAGATGAAATTAAGAAAGGCCTAACTGTCAAGAAAAAAAGAAGGGTAATGGAAAGCAGGCTTTGAGAAGTCTATCGCCTGGATGACTTAATAGGTCTTTTGTATCTCTGCCTCCTGTAACTCCATGATAATAATGATGGAGCAAAAGAAAGTATGAAATCCAATTAATTCTTTGCCAGTAGGCAAACCATCTTTATCAGATATTTTGGCTTAGCAATAAGCTTAAGCTTGGCATGATAGATCCTACCTGTCAGTTATTCAGATGTAGCTTTTTGTAAAGTCTTCAGGGAAGCCAAGAGTATTTTTATACTTTCATTAAAACACAGACTACATCCATCAAAGGAGGAAGTTATATTAAAAAGATCTGTGGCATTTTCAGACTAATCTGTCCATCTGACCAGTGCCGTATTTAGTATTATCTCATCTGTTTTGTGCATCTAACAGACTGCAAATACTTTGGGGCAGAAATCTCATCCTCCTCTTTCTTTATATTACACAGCACTGAGTGTGTTGACAATGCTCAACAAATAATAGCCAGTTCTAAGGGAGGGAAGAAGTCTGTGCTAGCACACACTGTGCACTGTTATTTTCAAGGGCTGAATCCTTACATTAGTAATGGAGCTGGGAGGCTTCACATACATTCCAGTAGAAGAATAACTCTCAGGAAGAAACAGAACTTTACAAACAAAAAAAATGCATCAGAAGACTCAAAAATATCTATCATGTGGCTAGGTACAGAAATTGGTAGGAAGCAGTGACAAAAAGGATACAAATTATTTAGAAAAGTAAAATAATAAATTAAATACGGAGACTAAAATTTAGCACTTGTAAGGAAGGACTCTCTTTAAAGACACATACAGACAATTCATTCGCATCATGGTACCATCTTTAAAAGTACAGTGGGGTATGGCTTCTCAAATAACAACAATTCATCACTAGGGGTACATTTAAAACAATCCGTATCAGTGTACTTCTCTATTTCCCAAGCAAATGTGTCATCCAGAGCTCTCACTATTTATTGACACTACTTCGGCTCATGCAAAACTCCTGTAGCAGCAGGTCCTGTCTGAGAAGCCAATGAGTCTGCTCTCCATTTTAGTATCTACAAAAGTTAATTTTGAAAGAGCATATAGGGACATACATAGTTATATATCGATACGTTGCCCTTTAAGGAGCTCTGAATTAAAACATAATAAGTCACAGACTATTTATAAATCAGTGGGACCAAGTGATTGCTGGCACAATGGCTACTCCTCTGACAAACAGCTCCTTTTAATTTTTAATATTTCATCGACATATCAATATATTATAGAGTCCTCATGGTTATAAACTCCAGCTTGGAATCACATACCACCAACAACTCTACTCTCTATCATCTTGAATGTTTGTTTTTGGGCAGAGACGCTGTCTGTGCTGCTCTAAGATGAACCTTCTGAGAGGGAATGCCAGTGCCAAATAAAATACTGATGGCCAAGGAAGGGATAGGTTTTACAAAGATACTTTATTTTTTAAAATGATCCTAGTTAAACGCACGAAGCATCTGTTGTGTACTGCTCCCTCTACACAAAATGGATATTCAAGACAGTAATTAAAGCAGTACAGTGAGGGAGATGAACACTCCTACTTCGTTTGCTGCAGCCCTCAAATGTTGTGTGCATTTACAGAGTTGTTAACTTCAGAAACACTTGCACTGTAGCTTCTCTTTCCAAGGATAACATTAGCTGGAAGAATTTAAAATACATATACAGAAAATTGCATTTCTCTGGCTCAATTTTGTAATCCTTAATAGTTGATCAAGTGAATTCCAGGTTTTGATGGAAAACTTGGAACTTTTTCCTTTTCATAGAAATTTATTTCTCCTGTCAAATTTTCATTTAGTGTAAGAACTAAATCTTCTTAAAAAAATATTGCAAGACTTTACTGACATGGAAAATTGTATTTTTTACTCGCTTTTCATTACACAATTAATGATCCAAGATCAAAGAAAAGACCCTGAAAATGTACTGGAAGCAGTATCTGGAAAATAAGATTCACATCTTATAATTGTTTATGTCATTAAACAGTCTAAATTCTAGTCCACGGGACTTCAGCACTTGAGATAATTTACTCCACTGGACAAGTCAAGCAAAGGGAGACATTTGAGACACATGACAGTATCCCAAGCTAGCCTGCTGCCATCTTCACCACCTCTGATGCCAAGTAGCACTTGCAGGCAGATATGCTTTTTGGGACTCCTAAAAGTCAGGGGGAAAAGGCAACCACTACAACAGACAGATTTTGTAATACTGGTGAAAAGCTAGCTCTAAATAAAGGAGAATAGGAAAATCACTTAAGATGGCAAAATTTCTAAGTATTTTTAATAGTATTTGTCCAATATTAGTTAGAAATCCCATCCACAGAGATTATGCAGCTGCCAGAAAAAACAGAAATGCAGCTGAAGATGAACAACTTCTAACCGTACAGTCAGTTTTGTCAAACCTAACTGAACTTTTCATGTTGCCCTGCAATTGACTTAGACATTTGAGGTAACAACAGAAAGTTGTCAGAAAGTGACACAGTAGCTGATTTTCTAAATAATTTAGACTAAAAAGAGAATTTAAAACCATGCTTCCAACATTACTTGAAATATTTACCTACACCAATGTTATCTTTTGGGAGGTTTGTTGTTTGTTTGTTTCTTTTTAATTTCCTAGCTTTTTCAAATAATTTTTTCGCGAGATCCCTTAAATATATGCCAATTGCACTGAAACCAAAAGCTTTTAGCATATTGCCACCACAGTGACGAGTAAGGGCATAACTGCAACAAATCCCAAACAAATCTGAGGTTGGGGTTGCACTGAAAAGTCTTCTTGCAAGAATCCCAAAGCAATTTTTTGTTTCTTTCTTTAAAAATCAATCAGAAACCCAAAGAGGAACATGAGTGTCTGAATGAGTCGATTATCAGGGGCAAAAAGGAACAACAACAACAAAAAAAAAATGCAAGGAGGGAAGATGGATGAGGGAAAATAGAAGTGGCAGCAATTGCATAAGGTGCTAGATACTACAGACAACATACAACTGAAAACATTCTCCCTATGATGGCCAATATTATTTTGTTGCTTTCAATTCACAACCTCTAGAATTAAACTGAATATTGCTCGGAGCTCTCTGGTTTGGAGCTCAAAGGAAAGCGCTGCTCCCAACGCACTGTAATTGTCTGAAAACCAACGTCCAAACAGCCGCATTTAACATGAGCTCAATTTTATCATGAGGGAATCTAAATCAAAACCTACTTGTGGTAGAAGAATGCAGCGACCAGCAGCAGAGGAAAAAGAGATGCTATCTGTTCCACTGTTAGTATATAAATGTTCTTACGAAAACTAGAAGACATTTCTAAGACAGAGGAAAACCAATGAGCCTCACACAGTGCCTACAAAATCCCCACTAACACTAATGTTTTGATAGCCCCAGAGACCCTCTGCACACAATTTAGTCCTTTCAAGTTTTGAGCTATCACACCATCTTGAAGATTAACGTGACAAAAAGCCAAAAATTGCTTAATATTTCCATGGAGTCATCTGGGCAAAATCAATGAATCCTAATAAGCATTTTCCACAAGATTTTGCAGCCCTTCAAACTTACTGTGAAGATTAAACCATAATTTTTAGCTTGAATATCACTTTAGAATTTAATGCCATGGATGCACATATTACATTAAATTATAAGATAGCTTATAAGACACATTAGTTATTGGGAATAAGCACTGGACACTCCATAAACTCCTCCCCAAAAGCATTTTTGTCATAAAATCTTTCAAGAGGAGAAGTTTAATTATATTCTGAATCCCAGAGATCTCTGTAAATAGTTTCACACCTTTAATCTCATCCGTATCTGACAACAAAAGCAGTAACACAACTCTGGGAATGACTTTTATAATGAATCTTTACACGAAACTAATCAGCTGGGCAAACTATGAAAGAGTGCTGTCTTCACAGCAGCTTCCACAGGAACTTTGTTTTTTCATTCTCAAGGAATGAAACTCTGCTGAAACAGGGACTGTAACACAGTAACCTTCTCACCAAGGGTTTTTACAAGACACTACCAGCCTCTTTTTGTATCACCCTCTAACGTTTCCATCCCATTCATATCCAACTCCCTCATTCCTATCATCTCCATACAAATCCATAACCAAGTGTTTCAGTGGTCACACTGTAATTGAGAATTGATGTTTTTCCTAAACTCATCATTGCAAATTGTTTTCAGTTGTGCTCACAGCACAATATTCAAAATTGAGATACCAGAAGACAAATCCTGTTTTCTATGATCCTGGTAGAAGTCTTGCTGTTTGTCACGGGTCCATAAGCACACCTACAGAAACCCTTGCTGAAGTGCCCATTTCCCTTGGGAAAGGCAAGTTAGAAACAGTCAAATCTGTAGAATTATGTTCTAAAAAAACACCAAAAAACAACAAACACACAACAAACCCAGTTTTGTATGGTATTGCTATATCAATAGTTTCACTCTGAACAATCAAAACTACTTGCATGCATACAAGCAAGGATGTGCACATACGCTTTCCAGTAGCCACACATAACAACACAAATTTGGCTTCATGTTTCTACCCTTGTCCAGTCCTAGTGTGAACTGGAGACACCAGGGCACAGCAGGGTAGGCATTTTGGACATGCTACATTAACCCTACGCATGCACGCACATCAAACGAATACACTTATAGCGGCCTTTTAAGGACAATCGCCTAAATGAATTTCTTTCCACCTAGATAATCTTTCTGGATGAAAGACAAAGACGTGTCCCAGCATACACAGACCAAACAAACTGTACCAAGCAAAACAGAGCTGTACTCAAAACAACAGAAAAAAGGCTTGATGAGAAGTCCTTTATAAAAGAGACTTAAATAACTCATGACATGTCACACAAGCCCATGGGAAGGGAAATTGCTGATTGCAAGGCTTTGGGTTCAAAAAAACACAGAGGCTCTAGAGACCGCCCTATCCATTTTGAAATTCTCTTACATAATACTTCCAGGATAGTCGGGTGATGACGACTTAACTTTCAAAAGCTATTCTCATTCTTTCCTTAGCTATCATTTTAATTGTGCATAAAAGGAGTTCGGAAACCTGAGTTCATTAAAGCTGTCCACACTTCATCTCATACCAGGTGTTCTCCAAATAGAAACATGAGAGAATTCTAGAGCGCAATGCAATCCAACTGCAAGTCCAAGTGCGGGTTTTCCCATCTTCCATATAATAGAATTAGTAAAGTGAACTCCAAAAAATAGCACAAAAGGAAAAAAAAACACCTCATCTCAGTAATGTCAACTATGAAATTCACATTTTCCTCTTATTGCTAAATAAATGGATAAACACAAGCACCGAAAGGAAAATGGCTGCATACCTCAACACAACAAATCATGTTCTGAAACAGTAATTTGCCTGCAACATTTGTATTGATTCTCACAGATAATAATATCTCCCCCTAAAACATATTTCACATTGTCTTCACTCCATTGATCAGGAGTGTTTTATAAATGTTTCGATCGGTCTGATGAGGCTTTTAGCTACACATGCGCATCCTGCAATTTTGTTGAACTCCAAAAACACACAGGTAGTGCATGCTAAGTAAAAAGAATCCATATTTTTGTTACGGGATGTTTCCTTCTATATACCCACCACCTTGCTAAGAACATGCTACACTAGATTTAACAGCAACAATTAGCTGTTGTGTTTTCTACAAGAGAGTAACTATATCGAAAAGGAAGGTTTTTCCCAACACATATTTTATGTTTGGCAAATTACTGATAGTTTTAGGTTCCCTGTTGATACAGATCCAGATATTTTTTCATCCTAGCACTTTGTCACCAAGTTCTACTTCAGACTGATGGATAATATGTTAACTCTTACCAACATAGTATGCCTGACACTATATCAGCATGGTATGTTGCATGTGCGTATCAAGATACAGGTGAGCAATAACAACTCATGAAAACTGGAATTGAATTTGTAACACAGATCCTAAAATCAAAAGTTTGTAATAAGGTAAGTAGTCAAGAGACAGACATTTGAGGGTTATTAAAATCATTAACAATGTACGCCATCTTAACGAATTACAAAGATGCTAAATCTGACACTCTAAAGTCAGGGTAAACACACACCACAACATGAGCATTAGTACTCACAGTTACAGCATCTCCCTGATCCTATTTCACTACTCCAATAAACCCAAACCCCAACTTTCAGGGAACAGGCCTAAGAGAGAATTCAAGTATCATGCTCAGAATGCAGTGCTAGTTCTCACGTGCAATTCCCATTAAAATACAAAATAGTTTGAGTTGTAGCTGTAGGAAAGTGGACAGCAACCAACAACTCATTTTATCTAGACTACCAGCAACTCAGAAATTTGCTGTGAGCAGATCCATCCTGAAGATGGAAATCAAGACATAGAAGTGCCTGCCTTTCATTAGCAATCACCTGCAGTATTCAACTGTCCTTCTGAAATGTTGTTACGAACCAAATAAACTCTCTTAGTGAGCTCAAATTCCACAAGCAACAAAGGAAAACTGTGCTTCCACCTCTGTCAGTAAAAATCATAATGGATAGAAGGCTAATTTTATACACACAGTGACTACACAGAAAAAAGTCTGCAGCATTGTCAATGCACCCACTTGTTTCCTCTCTGTACCAACATTTGAGGAGATTCATCCTCTATGAAAAAAAAAAAAAAAAGCACTTTACACACCTCAATCACTCATTGCTATACAGACATTTTAAAATTTGGCTTCATTACATGTCGCAGCATCACCAGCACTGATCAAGGATAATAACTCAGTTTCAAAGCACCATTCTGATATTTTGAAGTTATGGCTGAAAATGCCCAGACTTGTCTGGTCACTGTCTCAAGAAACATTAATTCTCCCAAAATGTCTGTTCAAAAGTGAGAAGGTGGATCCATCAATCCCAGGAGATCTGGTGCAGAGACAAGAGGGCTAGAGGCGCAGCATGACCCCTCTACTCTTCCACCACCTCATTCTGTGAAGAAATCAATATTCAAGATCACCCTGAATCAAGCCACACGTGGGCTTGTACATGGATATCCCATTTCCAGGTCACTGTATTTACTATCTTTGCTTGAAGAAGTTTTCATCAGAAGTCTCGGCAAAACATTCTGTGATGCTCCAACAAATCAAAAGACTTCACAAACATTTTACAAGAGGCTTTCTCACCCGTTCTACCTATTACACAGCCTATACCATGCACTTTCCATTCAGCAGCTAAAAGAAAAAACGTCCCACACTTCTTGGCACTTTGTTTTTGAATAGGTATACAGGAAACACAGAATATAATTATTCCATTACGCAGCTGTAGAAGTATGAAAGATATGTGTGATATGTTCCCTCTGTGCTCCTGTGATAATTTTAAGAGTTTATTATTAGCATGATTAACAAGGTTCAGCTCAATTTTATCACTTTAGCAGCACGCCCGAGGTCTGTGAGCATACCTGTTTGTGACACGCTCCCACCCAATTATGTAAGTTCATCTCTTCCTCTTTCAGAATTAACTCTTCACCTGTAAGTGCAGCTTGAACAAAATTATGCATTTGTGAGGCATCCTCCTCCATGTGAAACAGCTCCAGCTCTTCCATACTGCACTATTGCTTTAAAAATTTACCATCAGGAAGGGTGCCAACATAATATCGTCATTTAAATGGTTATTTTTACCCTTGTTAAATCCTCAAGTGTTTTGAATACAGCGCCAGGGTATAATAGAATATGAATAAGTAATGAAAGATAAAGAAGTGGATTTAAATAAAATATCCCCTATTACCATTCTTAATTCTTATCTATTGTTAAGACGACAGCCATCTGGAATATTACAGCAAGGTGTGCATTCAAGAAGAGCCCAGACAGAACAAAATGCAATTCAAACCCAACAATAACAATCTTAAATCAGGTTTGAAGAGGATGCCTGGCTACCAAGAAGTACTGTAATCCTGCTGATTTATCTTATTCCAGCCTGCCTTTTGCTGGGCGTAAGGTGGGCGATCTGAAGCTGAGGGTAGGATCCTGCGGGATGGTGTTGCGGAGGGTCTCTGGCAAGAGGGGCTCCCCTCTCGCAACCCACTCGCGTCTCTCGCGGCAATGCCGCCCTCTCGTGCTGCCAGCACGGCAGAGGAGGCTCTCGGCCTCTGAAAAGCTATCAGTACTTTAATTGCAGATTAATTGCAGCCTTTCACCAAGGTCAAAAGGAATATTCAGAGACAGCATAAATGGTATGATGTGGAAAACACATAATGTTAAAAAGCTTTTATTTTTTTTAATGTAAAAGTTGACATTTGCTGCCCTAATGAGTAGAGAGCTTGCCTCTCACAGCGTAAAACCCTGTAGTAAGGCATTTCTCGTGTTTGAAAACTGTGACCCTTTAACCCACACACCAAACAAAATTCAGTGAACATGAGGCTTTTCGCTAAATTAAATCATTCTTGAAAATACTTTATATTGAAATTAATTCTTTCCCAAATGAGACTGGCCAATAATGTTACACTACCTATAATTATATTTATATGATATTTGTAAGAACATCAAACTTTAAAATGGATCCAATTCAGAAGTAATGGAAACAGCAGTGCAGAGTGGCTGTTGAGTGCAAGCAATAAATCATATAAATTGCATAATTACAGCTTCCCATAGCTCCAGAGACACTTTACGCTAGGAAAAGCAATGAATGATAAAGCGGGATGAGTTTTATAACCCCTAAAAGAAGAAACCTCTAGCATAGTAGTCAGGATACAGAGCTGGTAGCATGGTCCCTCGTCCAACACACATTCAACAACTGAGGACCCACCACCCCCCTCCAGCCTTGCCGCTGCCCTGCAAATCTGGGGACCCAGAGAGGTGGATTGAAATCCTAGACAAAGGAAAAACTGAATCCAGATATCAGACACCGAGATAACGCCTTAACCATTGGGCCACTGATCTCCTATCTCTTCTTTAAGGGGGAAAAAAAAATTTGTTTGCCAAATCCTGGAGGTTTGCAAGAAGAGCAGACTTAAGCTTTGCTGTTGGCTGAAGGAAATGTTTCACGCGTTACTAAAGCAAGAGCTTCTTCCAATCTACAATACCTTCTCTTCAAACATGCTCTCAGTTTTCGTGCCTCCTCCTTGCCCCTGCTTAAATTCTTCCACTGAAGCTATTTTTTTTTCCTTCCCTCAATTTTCCAGTTCATTAGACAAAATGAAAAATAAATTATTTGCAGTATCCAAATCACAGCTGCCCCCTCAGGACAATGGAGGAACAGTCCCTTCCCTTTTTCTTCTTCATTGTAGCTGATTTACTACCAGCCACAACCGAGCTGAGCAGGTACCATACCCTGCCAGGCAGGGAAGTGCCTTCTCGGTGCTCTCTGATAACGCAGGCACAAAGTAAGTGGCAAAACAAGAACTGGCGTAAGGCTTCTCGTAATACTTAGTTAAGCTGGCATAGCTGATGATACAAGGCTCCAGTGAATGCTACAATAGTTTAACTTAATGTTACTTTCTCTCTGCTAGCAAATTGCTCCCGTTTTCCAACCAATTTACAGCCCACATACCTACTCTGCTGTTACAACTGTTTACAGTAAATCAGATTTACCTGTGATTGTTGAAGCAATAACTCTCAGCAAAGGGGGCAGCAAGAACATATTTCAATCTAATAAAATAAGTGACGGCAGATTAAGCTCTCTGTTAAAGAACGGCTTATCAAAACCTACAGAAACACCATCATTTCACGGGGGGGGGGGGGTGATTGTCGAAGCTAGGAAGACTTAAAGAGCTTTCTGTCACTTACACATAGTGTGCCAAAATAACAAAAATAATGTGTGAAGAAAGCAATCACCTACAGTAGGAATGGGGAACAAAAGCTAAATGAGTTTTGCCTGTACTAGTGACCTTTGACTGCTAGACAGTCAGATACCTTTTCCTACCTAACCTTTTATTACAGAGTTATTCTTGGACAGCAACTCTTCTATTACTACGCTTTTCACCTATTTTATAACATCAAAAGCTCACGATTCTCAGACTCAAACTATTCTCTGAAGAACAACCTACGTACTGAAGCAGAATTCTTCATTAAACAATCATTTTAGGTAGGTTATTTCCAGAAATGTATCTTTTTGCCTCTTTAAACTTTATGGCTAGCGTAATTTCCCGAAATATCTTGGGTATACAAGTTTATCACCAGTTCTACTGTTCATCAGCAAAATATCGTGAAGGAAATAAAGACAGAAAGAAAGAAATAATAATTCCAAAGTCAAGTCATATAAGGCTCCCTGATGCTTAACATGGGAGAAATACTCCTCTGTGGGATCATCACACTCTGCCTTGAGAGCTTAGTGCTTCATCACAGCTCAACATGGTCCTTTTTCTAACGGGGAACTGAAAGAACAGACGGGAACCTGGAAAACGTTGCTGAAGGAAACACACATTTGTGATGTGCAATGGCACAACTAAGCCAGGGTTACCCAACCACAAACCCTTTAAGCACCGCATTGAACAGGGATAATGGATTGGGTAAGAAAAACAGGTTTGTGATAAGGAAACTTTACAACAGTTTATGTCCACCTGGGAGCTGCACAGAGCACTGTCTCTAGCCTTTTGTTATCATTAACAAGAGCAGACCACCTTATAGCAAAGGAGAGCAGTATTTTGATTGAAAGCACTTCATTACAGCATCTACCTGTTCTGGGACAGGAAAAGGACCTGGCAGTATGGAGTACTACTTAACAGAGACGAGTCTCCTCTGCTTTGAGAATTTCAGATATGTTGCTGCTGAGAGAGGGGAGTGAAATACTGTTGGTTAATCCCTGCTGATTTACACTACATAAATAGTGAAATACAGCCTCAAGAAATTTCTGGGGATAGCAAGAAGGTCCATACACAGCAAAAAGAAGCAGAAATAGCTTCCCATTTACATTATTCTCTTCCACTAAACTTGTAGGCTCGTAAAATATTTGTCAGCAAGTATTGGTGATTTTTAGAGGAACCATCTAACTACCAAGTGCACAAATCATGCAAGTAGAATGAAGAATCTTTCTGTAACTCAGGTTTGCTACATGTGGATTGAAACAAGGAACCAGCCTGTCGTATTTTTTAAAAAGAAATAATGTTAAGCATCAAACGTGGGAAGCTCAGTTTAACTGGTGAGAAATAAAGATAACAACAAAAATAGTTTACAGAATAGAAAATTAAATTAACAGCAAAGTCTGACAATGCAGCTTACTTCAGGAACCATTTGCATCAGAAAAATTATTAGAAATGAGAGAATAGCATAATAAATTAAATGAAATTATTTTGCACATACATGGATACAAATAAAAGACTATAGAAAATGCAAAAGGTTTGAACAGAGCTGAAGAAAGATATAAATAAAGGAAAAATACATGTTGACGGGACTTACAAAGTAAACGTGTAACAGAAGTAGGAAGAACAATTAATGAAAAAAAAAAGTTGTAAACAACTTAATGCCCAGGTTTTGGAGTTTAAAACTTTTTTTCTGCTGCAGAGATGCATGGCATCTATCAGAGATGGAGAAGCATTAAAGCCCAACCTTTGCAGAATGCTTAATGCTAGAAAGAGAGCATAAAATAAACACAGGAATGCCAAAGACGACGGACTCTGGGGATTCAGAACTTTTGAAACAACTCTCAAAAGCCAAGAGAATTTTAAAAGATACAGATTTTCTTACTTCTTTATACTGCTTAGAAAGGCAAAAAGGGATGCCTAGTACCCTATCTAGGGGGATGCTAGAGAAGCAAAATGAACTAATAAACATATACCCTGATGGTTCTCAGCTGCAGTTCAGCATTCTAGCACTGCGACAAAGTATTCTAACACAGGATAAGATCCTGGTGCCCTAGTACTTTATCCCGCAAAATTGTGAATACATCTTCCATTTAAACCAGTGAATATTGGTTTTCAAGGTCAGACAGCTTGCAAAACGCTCTAAGCTTTTCAAGTGTTCTGTGTTTTCCTGCAGTCTCCATTTCCCTAACCAATCCGCTCATACGCTACATAAGTAACCTCAGCAGGGGTCACCATGAGAGGCAAAATGCAAGCAGCATAAGAATGAGATAACACCTACATATCGTGCCTCTGAGGAATTAAACAAGTCAGAGAAGATTTGGACATGGCAGCTTCTTTTAAGAATAATATATCAGGCAGAGAGAGTGATCTTGGTGAATTTGTGCACTGCCCTGGAAAAGGTGTGAAATTGTGCTCTACATGATTAGGAGCTAAGATGAACAGAACTTCAATGAATTATTGAACTGTAATAAAACAATTTTATATAGTGTAAGCTGGACAAGGAAATAAACCATGCAGATTGAAAAAAAAAAAACTATTGGGAGCTTGTAAATTAAAAATGAAAGAAAAAAGGGGAGGGAAGAGAACCAGGAGTTACTGCAGAATCCAGTGAATTGTAAGACTAATAGGAAATGTTAATAATATGCTGCATTGGGCTTCATTCATCAAAAAAATACCAAAATTGGAATATCTGTCTAGTTATCATTATATTGATAAAACAATAGTTCCAGAACACAAGTCTGACAGAGATTATTACATTCACTGATCTCAGTCATCTGCAAAACATAGGCAGTAAGATCTCTCTGAATTTATTCCAGCTGGAACTAGGTATAAAAAAAACCAAAGTTACTGGGAATTTACAAGAATCTTTGCTGAACTCAGCAAAAGCTACTTGTCCTGTTGGTTAAAAGGTGAATGACTATTTTTAATGTAAAGTTGTCAAGCTTCAATTGCTAGCCATTAGAAGTGATCACTTCTGCTTTTTGTCGATCACCATAAAGATCTTCCCACTATCAAGTTCTGGTCTCCATGCAGGCAGTTGCAGCCTGCCATCAAATGATCTCAGACTTCTGTTTGTCAAGCTGAGCAGATGTACTAAGCACCTTGAGCATTCCGTGACTAGGCCTGTCTCCCAACCCTTTAATGTCCCACAACTGCTCCACAAATTCTCCTGGTTTTGAAAGTACTGACTTCATTCCATCATTGAGCACTATCTATGACATTCCAAAAGACAGGAAACAGAAATATTAAAAACATTACAAGTTTTATCTTTTGTTGACATTAGGGAAACAGCTACTCACAATTTTTGATTAAAAAAAATTAGAAAGACTAGTTCAAACAGCAATTTAAATTTACCTTTTTTCTTCCAACTGCTGTCCAAACCAATTCTGTGATCAGTGCAAACACAGGCATATTTCACCCAAGACAAACTCCAGGCAATGGAGAATGCTCTTAACTCCCTGAACAAAGGTACAATACCGTCTCAGGCTGCCTACAATGGCAGCACAAAGAGGGCTCATACCTGCAACTGGTTTCAACCAGCCTTATTGGCAAAACCTATTCAGATACATCGGCTTTATTCTTCAATTTCCTCTGCTCTATAACCCATTCCGCAGACAGGTCATAGACAAAATCTTTTTGACTGTTGGCCAATTTGCTCACAAAGCATCTTCAGGCTGTGACACTGACACGCCATCCATGCTTTTTGGGGTTGGCAAATCTGCTAAGTAATTGCAGAAACTGTCAGAAGTTATGTTCAGCAGCAGAAAGTTGCAGGAATAGTTGTGTCCCTTTCTAGTTTTCTTATTTTTAAGTTTTCCCAAGACTGTCATTACTTAGCATGTAACCAGAAAGCACACGGAGAAAAAAGAGCTACGCTAACAAAGATTCACATCTATGCCTTTGTAATGCCACCGAAGGTGCTAAAAAGGACAACACCATTTTGGATATTTCAGTCACTAAGACTTATTTAGAGGGCATTTCTCCCACTGGAATAATATCCTCCCACTTAAGAACATGGTCGATCACTTCATGAGCTAATGAACAATGATATATTACACTGGTACTTACATAGCTTTTTTCACAGGTACTGATTAGAAGGAATAAACTTCATACCAGGGTGTTAAGATTTTTCTGCTGGGATATGCAAATTTTTATTTTGATCACTAGATGAGAATTAAAAAGCACACTGATACACCCTCAAGACTGTATACTGGAAATCTGAAAATAAAAGTAACACATTTCCTTAAGGTCATTCTTTTACAGCAGTAACAAGTATAAACGCTACAGGTGACTGTTGGAAATACCACATTGCAAATGCTCTGACTTATAAAGAAAGGCTGTTTTTCGCCTAACTACAGAGAAACACTGTCCTAAAACAAAAAATTAACTACAAAATCAAAGGGCTGTAAGTTCACTGAACTAAAATCAAAGTCATTAGCTTTTAGCTTAAAAACTACAAAATCAATGTAGTTTTTTCTTTAAAAGGAAAGGCCTACCAACTGCAAAATGTACTATTTTGTGGTAAAACTGAAGGATTTCCTCGTTAAAAGAATTTCTATCCAAGTTCTGCTCTCTCCTATGTGGACAGCACTTCCATCAAAGTAAAAGGACCTGCATCCAAACAGCTCAGATTAGAAATGGTCACTGCTGTCTCAATATAGCAGAATGTCACAGATGAAACCTGAATGCTGCTGAAACTGGAGGCAAAACTCTTACTGATATCAATATCTATTTCTACCTCCATGTATTTTCAAAATTCTCTCTCAAACAAAACATTGAAAATCAAGATATCTGCAATTCCTGTTTTCTCCAGGACTTAACATTTTCCAAAGGTTCTTAAAGTCAAGCTCACAGAAGACATGACTGGTGCCTATTTGCTTTCTCTGGCACAGAGCACAGATAATGTTTCTCTGTACAACGTTTTAGAATACAGGAACTGGGAAAAAAAAATAGTAGAGAAAATGTGACTATGACTTCTGATCTAGATACAGGATTGTTTATCTGCACAAAAATACACATAGTTTCAGCCTGTCATTTCCAGCTCACATTGTTAATTATATTTCAATGCACCTCACTAGATAAGAGGTATAATCCAGCCAAAAGAGTATAAAGGTTGTAGTTCAAATTATGCAATGTGTCTTCCAGCTGATAATTCCAACAGGTAAGGAACTGTTTTATCTTATGCAGCTTGCCAAACACTGTCTGTTTATCTTCACCCAAGGCTTCAATATGCACATCAAACCAAACATATCTTCTGCAAATATGATGACTGAATCTTCTTTTCAGTTAGCATCAAAGTTTAATTATATTCTGTCTACTACAACAGTTGTGTATAAAGAATAGAGCAGGGTTCGAACACAACAACAAAAAAGTCTTTCAAATATCCAGTTCGATGTATTTCTTACATGAAGAAAAAACTGGTTTCTGTGACCTCAGCCTATCAGTTGAAATCTGGCACATAATCATAAATAACACTTATCACTAGCACCTGCTGCACACGGACCACAGATTCTCTACAAATACAGGTGACAAAAATCCTTGGTCTTATACTATAGCCTGCTGTTATAGCCTCCGGTGCTTACGTATCAAGTCCATAGACCTCACAACACAACTGTAATAGAAGCAGTCCTTACCTCCACTCCTCATACAAGGAAACTGTGGCACAAATCAATCGAAACATGAGCAAACTCTCTCTGTTCCTGCCCCAGTGAGAAGAGAAATCAAACAGAAGGATACAAAGTTCCAGCTCCTGACCCCAGGCATTAGCAATTCCTTGGTTTTCTGCCTTTCACCTCAGTTTATGTCTCCAAGGACAGAGGAAGGAAGAAAATTCCTGGATGAAGTCCTTCAATTCCTGAACAGCAGTTACAAAGTACTTAACTCCATGCTAAATAATAAGGTTTCTATTGCCTCAGAGTAATCACTTAGGATTTAATGAAAGTACAGAAAAAGACGAAAAGCTTAGAAAAAAAATTTGCAAGAATTGTAAATACACTTTCTCTATCAGAGAAATAATCTCTCTTTCTTCCATTTGAATTCTCTGTATTTCCACTTTCATATCTTGGTAAAAGGTGTGAATTGAAGAGGTTTTCTATTGTAAAGTCTTGTTTAGAATAACGCATGCAGCGTTAAAATAATCTTTGGGACAAAACCAGCTGTTCTAGAGAGGATTACAATTTCAGTGGGTTTATTCTGTTTTTACCATCAAAAATTATACCTCCCCCATCTTTTGATAAATATTTTCCATTACCCCAGATTTGGCATACTTCTGCACACCTGTGAGTATAAAGTCTCCAGCATGCTTGGAATCCTGTGGTGATTCAATCAAGTAACAACTATACAGCAGATATTCATTTTAAGTACATAAGTATTAAGTAAACAGTCAGTTGAGGATGATAATGTCCCCATTTTACAATATCTTTTTTACAAGAAACGTTCATTTAGCTTGTGCCTTTACTAATGTATTTGCAAAAACCTCGAAGAAAACCTTAAACCAGTAACAACAAGAAAGTATGAGGCAGAAAGATTAAACTACTCTGCATCTGACAATCAACAGGAACAAAAACCGGAAAAAAAACTTGTGTTTCATGAAGGACATCTTGTATCTCAAACGGAACAATTTCTCCCAGAGGTTTCTTCTGCTTAAATGTTCATACTCCTAGATGCTGTATCTGAATATTGGCTGTCAATATCAAAGCAAAGATGAAAGGTAATGTCTCAGAAAATTATCTAACTTTTCATTCAGTCACTGAGGTGAATTTACAATCTACATAAGGTTGTACAATTCTTTACAAATTTCATGTATTTATGCAAACATAGAATTAGACTTGTACAGTGTAACTTGAACACACTGCCAAAACTCTTGAATGAAAAAACTTGTGGGTGGAAATGTACTAATGTGCTAACATTTTGAATCAAAATATCTACAGCTGAAAGAATATCTGTAACTAAAAAGTTAAACAATATCTTCACTCTCTGGTTCTGCTGCAGTATAATCTTGTTCTAGGACATTTGATTTTATATCAGTGATCCCAAATGACCCAAAACATCATTTTCTTACTTATAGCTAAAAAAAAAATAAATAAAATCCAAAACATTAACTGAACGTAAAATACTGTACTATTTTTCTCTTCAATCTGCAGACAGCCTGAATCTTTGGAAGGATAACTGCCTGATTGGTTTCACTGAAGTGCTACTTGAAAACAGACTGATGCTATCCCTTAAATATCCTATCCATCTCTATACTTATCCTCAAAAGAAAGTAAATGAGGCAAAGTATCCTAAACTGTCCTTAGCACACTCTGAGGACTTCAAAATATCATGCCATGTTAACGTAACTTGAACAATGTCAAAAAAAAAAAAAAAAAAAATCAAGAAAACAAAGCAAAACCCTGCTGTATGATACTGAGAATCAACCAAAAATGAATATAACTTAAAATAAAGAAACTTGTGAACTCTAGGTCATCTTTTTACTGTCTTTTTGAATAAAACTTCATGTTTTTAACAGGCCAAATACTATTTTTCTGCTTTCAACTGTTAATGTTTCAGGATCAAATCGTCAAATACACGCTGTAATCCCATTCGATAGGTCCTGACCAAACACATAGAGGCAGTACCTATGTGAAATGACAAAACAAACAGAACCACAAAACCAATTACCTGAGTGTCTCAGTTACCTCATCTGTGAGACAAGGAAAGTAGTATTTACCTTTCTTTAAAAAGTAAATCGATCCTGTCTGTTAAGTGTAACTATGAGCGTCAGCAGTTTTCTTGGTTCTCTTCCGAGCATGTTACCAATCTCAGATAAGCTCCACACACTTCTGCCTGCCTCTGAGCAACTCCAGACAGACACAACTTCATCTTTCTGCAAAAACTGGAGTTCTCTTAACATATGTAGAAACGGCAGCTGTACAACATCAGGAAAAAGAGAGCTTCACAATGAAATAACACAGAAGGTTCAGTAGCATGACAGTACCATCGGCTCAAACCCCAGAAGTGGTAAACCTTAACGAGTGTTTGTTGGTCATCACCAGGGTTAGTGTCATGCTGAAGTAGTTAGAATTGAGTACGGGAACCTGTTCCATCTTGTCCGATGAGCAGAAGACACTTAAATTTTTCTTTCTTTTTTAATCCTAGCTTTCTGGCATCTTAGCATCTCATTCCTCTGAAACTAGCTATAGTCATTCAAAAAAAAAAAAAATTTGAAAGTTCAATCTGATCCCAGTAACTCAGAAGATGCAGCTGCAGAATCAGAATCTAATGAAGAATGATTAAAATTGGTGGTATACACTTCCAAATTTATTCCAAATTTGCTTATCTGTGTTGCTTCATATTTATCCTGTTGCAATTCAATCAGCCAAAGCAGCTGAACTAAAAAGCAGAATAAGGCAGAAACCGAGAGGAGAGATGGCAAACCAGGAATAATGTGATATCACACACACCCCAAAAGTTTAATGCACTATGTATATAGCTAGCAACAGCATTTCAGATGTAACAGAAGTAGTTGCCTGGCATACTATCAGAACTTTCTGCTTGCTTGTTCATTTGCATGTACACCAGCACATTAAAGTATGGGCATCACACAACAGGGTTGAGGTTGCTTATTGAGGTTGGACACCCACCTCTCTCATTGCAGCAGAAGGCTGCTCAGTAGCACTTTTCACCATTGGATTGCACTTCCATGATTCCAACAGAGCCACTCGATATTTCTGTGGCACTACAATTTAGGAAACTTTATGTCTTTACTGCTCATCCTAGTTAAAGGTGAGATCGTCATTTTCCCTGAAGAGAGCCAGCATAAAACTTCAGACCAAGCTCTGGTTCCTGCACCTGGCACATAACTACCTCTATGACTGCAAAACCAGCACTAGGTCACTTCAGGAGTTATTACTCTGTGTGTAATTAGGGCATACTGCTGTCTACAGAGTATTACACAGGTATATAAAACATTTCAGTAAAGTTCATACCATCAGATCTCAGAAGAAAGAGATAGAGGAGCAGCTTACCTTTGAGCATCAACAGAGAAATGGCCTGATCAAAAGACCCCCATAGGTTATCAGTGGGCTTTGAACCAAGCTGCTGTGTCAGTTCAAGTTGCCTGAACACATATTTCGTATTTCCTGCACTACAGATATTTGCATCTAATAATACAGAATGGCCAGATTAAATTTAATACCTCCATTGCATTTATAGAAACTAAACCTCTATCCTCCAAGCAAAAATCATAAAGTATTTTACATATTTAAACGAACACCAGACAACATGACCTTTATAATCACCATTATAAGAAACACAATTACAAGTGACTCAAGACATATGGCAAACTTAATTAAGCTAAAAGAGACTGGTTTCCCATCTTTTCAATCCTGACAAAAATTGATGTCTAAAATAAAAATGTATTACACATTTTAGTTATAGGAAATGCTTAGTGAAACTTACCCTTCGTATGTTACTAAATTCTACACATAATATTTATCAAAAAAGGCAATCCCTTCGACAAAACCCCCTCAACTACTTACAATTAAATATTATTTAACAGAGATATTACTAAAAAAAATGGGTTTACTTATTTTGTATAGATTTTGTGGAAGCATGACACGGAACGAAAACCATCAGGCTGAATTTGATCCTCAAAGCTCAACAACAATTCCAAATGCAGTGACTACCATTATAGAATTACAAGACCAAAAGATAAATACGGATATACTTAACCTGAAAGATACCAAGTGCTTTAAAAATTACCCAAGAAAACAAGAATCATGCTCACAATCAATGAAATGCAGACAAGCATGCAATATGCATAACAGTACAAGTCCAAGCAAATGCAGAAATACCAATTTTTCAAATGAAAAGCAGAGAGAATACTGATGAGCAGTGTGCAATTACTCATGCTGTATTTGGCCATGACAACATAAAAGGAGCTCTGCAAGGCTGGGCTTCTTGGGGGTTTTGTTTTTGTTTTTTCCTTTTCTTTTCTTACATTGACTTGGCTTTTACACGCTGCCTGACAGAAGGCTGCAGCGTGCCACTTTGGAGCATCAGTTGAATGTCAGCTCGGAATAAAGGATGGTACCACAGCTGCAGTGCCAGTCCCACTCCTGCATCACCACTGAGGGTTTTATACTTTCCGTGAAAGCTAAACAGAGTGAACACTGGCTAAATCTGACAAGATCACTGTTTAAATAGGCATGGCCACAGACATAAGCAATAAGCCATTCCATTTCACCACTCACTTGAATGACAACAAGCATTTCATACAGGTATGACACGCAGAACGTAACGACCTTGCACAATTAGAAGTGGACATACAATGAGACTCAGAACAGCTTCTTCCTCATGGAAGCCCATCTGTTACACGCTATGTGATTCTCCTTTAATGATTCATTTTAACAGAAGCAATCAAAAGGTTCAGCTTTTCAGTTTAGAAACAGATAATCACTCAGACACAGGATGAACTGTGGAAACAATATGGAAAGCCTATTTGGTGCAGAAAAAACAGCACTGAGGAAGAAAATTGAAATCACCACCCAAAAAATCAGTAGTGCAAAACATGGAATCATTTTTGTCATGTCACAAGCAGATACTGAACTGATATTTTTTGAAATAATTAAAAGTAGTATAAAGTTTTTAATAATCCTTAAACATTTTCAAAGCGCATTACAAAAATCAGTTAGGAAGAGAAATAGAGAAGCTTTTGTATAACAGCTATTATTAAAAACAAATATTTAAATTAAAAAAAAGACAGGTTTCCCAGTGGGAAGCACATTGCATGTGCTTCTATTATAAGACTTTCAGTGTTTAATCTGTCAGAATAGAAATGTGTCCTTAAAAGAGAATAAAAGTGATTTACAGTAAACAGTCATTAACAGTTTGGTAAATCATATTCTATACAATTGTATATGAAGCACAGAATCTGCTTTTCATAAATATTTCAGTATGCAAAGCCAGTATTACTTTAGCAGCACCACTAGTGGTTACTGCTGTCCACATGATATTAAGCTTCAGACTAATCAATTGCATCCTCCATAACGGCCAAATATGCAGCTTTTTGAACACTGACTGTAAAAAGACTAGGAGAACTTTTGTTACTCTTCAAAGTATATTCTGAACACATTTTATTCATAAGTAGCTAAGTCAAAACATAAATTTTTTAAAAAGCAAATTAAAAAAAAATGGACTAGGGCAGGTTTCTCTTCTGTTAGAGGACAAAAAGCATGAGATATTCTGTGCGAGTGTGCAGAATATGTGCATCAAACAACAGAAAGAAAATCTGAGTGAGAAAGAAAATCCCAACTTCCTAAGAAACCCCTCTGCTACATCTAATTCATTATTTAATAAATATATCTGTTCAATTCCAGAAAGCTTCACTCTACAAGCAGGCTGATAAGAGCTTTAGGATTTACACAAGCAATTTCTAAGACAATAAAACTCAATTACGTCAATGAGAGTTGAGCAGTAGAGACTGAAGTATCAGCCTTCAAACAATAGTTTTTTAAAAAAAGGGTTAAAAAGCTATTTTGATGTGCATGATAGCCTTTATTTTATATTTCCTCTAGAAATTAATTCCGTATAGAAATTCTACTTAAGATGACTTGGCAAGCACAACCTAGCAATTAGATCGCGAAATACAGTCCCCCCTAGTTTTGTGCATACATACATTATTTACCAGGAGATGGTTTCCCAAAAGTGTAATAGGGGAAGAAAATGGCTGAGCACAGTCAGAAAAGGAATTCAGCAAATGAGGAAGGAAAACCTGCCCGTCACTACTGGTAATGAGGACGCCAAGACAAGAGGGTAGGTTTCATTTCCAGCCCTGGGTTACAAATGCCAATCAGCCCAAGTCAGGATTTATAAGCGCAATCCAGCAATTTGGCAGACAGGCAGGTAATTAAGCTTCACTTGTCTGGAACACGGGTTTGGTTGTTTTGGGCTGCAAAGCAGTTCCCTTCCTTGCCATAAGAGAACCTTTTGACTTTATAAGGCAGATCTGCTCAACAGTAAAGCACAAGACCTTCAGCAGTATTCCCAGAACCATTATGTCTTAGGCTACAGGAATACCTGCAGTCTAGAAGAACGTAAAGCTCACACATATTATCACTTGATTTCAAACCTGTTTATTGCAAATGACTAATTCAATCACAATTGATGCTAGATTAATCAGGAAACTCAGTTTCACCATCATTTCAGGTAAAATTACATGATCTCTGTGTCCCTGGCTTTCATATCTGTAAAACGGCAACAACAGTTGATTACTTCTTACAGAATTGTTCTGATACCCTAAGAAAGCGACAGTCTAAAGGGCAAATTAGTACTATTCATCCTAAAATGCTAATAAATAGCATTACTTGTCAATGCTTCTATTATTCAACGGGAAAAACATATTTTTGAGCATCTCTAAAAATATGAAAGGATTTCTGTCAAATCTCCTTTACGGGGAGTACTGACAGCTCTCAGCACAGTAAGCCAAGCCTGATTTTTGCACTACATCTGCAATATCTTTTATACTTGGGCAGCTGGCACAAAGTGAGAAAATTCATTAACATGCTAATGATGTGTCCTATTTAAAATTCCAGCTCTGATTATTGTGTGATTAAGTCTCTTCCCTTGACGTCTGCTTCCTTATATCTGCATTACTGTGAGAAATCAACAATTATTAATGAAGTAAAAAATAGGTGATCAATTTATACACAAGAGAAAGACAAACATACACACATATTTTAGCATCTCAATTTCTTTGTTTAATGTTTTCCAGACAAAGTGGTATTATCTTCAGTTAAAAAAGAAAAAAATAATTTCAAAATAAGTTTCAGGAAGTTCACAGGCACAAAAGATAACAGTTAAGTGCCAGATGATGTAGAAATAGCCATGTGTAGGAATACCTGCATAGACGGCTTAAAAGGTGCTATACTAAAAAAAGAGGGAGGGCTCCTGATGCAGAGAAAGAAAAAGATTATGCCCTGGAAACAGCACAAAAGAAAGAATGAGAGGAGACAACAGCTCCAGTCGATCCAATTACCTTTCCTGGAGAAAAATAAAGCATCTCCTTTCTACACTGAAAGACATAAACCCTCCAACTTATTTAAACTAGCATAAACCTTCAAAGACAAGAAGATTAAAGGACCTCTTCCTCTACGTTACTCTCGGTAATCTGTGTTTAGTTTACGGATGGACGCCTATTTCGTAAAGAGCTGAGCTGAAGAGTGGCACAGCTGTGCTGCAGGGCGGAATCACAGGTACATCCCCACTGCACGCCAGGACATGGATCAGACAGCCTGGCCCAGACTATTTTTGCTGTTTAAAATAGCACGGCTAATTTGGCCTGAAGGCCTCCCTAATGAACTCGGGGAAGACAGATAGTAAAAAAAAAAAAAAAAAAAAAAAAAAAAAAAAGCTGGAGGACATTAACATCCTCAGTTAGTAGTTAGATGGAGAAAGAAGTTCTCTCCCTGGCTTGTAGCTATAGAGGCAGAAGTTAAACTAACCAGTGATGGGCTGCATCAAGCAATGGGACCAACCACTCACACTGATTTAACCCACAGCACAGAAGAGCTGAGCCCATGCTGCACTACTAGCTCAAGCAGCAGAAGCTTTTTAGGAGCCATTTTCCTGTCAGACCACTCTTTCCCAAAATCAGTGTCACCAACAGCAGCAGGTCAACACGTACGTTCCCCATCACAAGCCGCACACCCCTTATGCCAATGGGGGCACTCCCACCATGGCTGGTGGGTCTCACGGGTGCACTCACGCCCCGCTTGCACCAGGTTTTTGGTCAGCGCTGAGCTGGTGTACGGGATGGGGCAGGAACAGGAGGAAAAGGCAAAAACACTCACTTCAGCAGCAACAAGATTTTACTGGCTTAAGTGAACCACAAAGCCTGAGGCCGTGCAGTAAGTCAGCTTGGCTAGCCCCAGCGCGATGTTCTCCAGTTCTTTTGAACAACAGCAAAATGAACAAAACCAAATGGTAACTAAATCATATTCCAATTGTTTATGCTTTATTCCCCAAACACGAAAGTACTGTACAAAATAACAACTGCTTCGTAAAAGCGGATGCCACCTCTAAGATACAATCTGTTTACTATTTTCCAGAGAGTATCAGAAGGCTTTTATTCAGCTAAACATGTCGGTATCAAACTCATGCTAGTATTCTCAAACCTAAGTGAGTTTCCATTTGTTAAAGAAGAAAACAGCATTGACTACATGCAAGGGGACAGGGACGAGGAAAAAGGAAGATCTCAGATTTCAGTTTATGTATCTCTGACTAGTATGTGCTTGATAGAGCTTTATTTTACACAACAATAAACTTCTCCTTACACCTACAGAATCACAGCAAATTAAAAGAACAATCCACATAGTAAACACCCAGTGTTTTGCAATTTGTTGTCATAAATTGTAGGACGGGAGGTCAGACCAAGAAGACACCTCATTATAGCTACATAAATGCAAAGGGGAAGAAAGGACTCTATCTACTGCAACCAATTCTGTTGCTTCAGCAACAGTCTTGCACAGGTTTTGTTTAAAACCCTGCTGAAGAAAAATACAAATAAGAAGTGCACGAGTATTACAGGAAGTTTAATTGTCCTAGAAACAAAGGAGCAACAAAATGGACGGATTCAAAGGTCAGAACTCCCTTCAACTCACTTGCAAATCCTGGCAAAAAGGAAGTATTGCCTGATGTGGGTTTGAATCACATGGCTTAGGTAATAACAATGCACTACTTTGAGGAACTATTTTTTACATTTTTAACCATCTAGTTTCTAAGAAAGTTCTTATCTTGTAGAGTGTGAGTGTGTATATATATTTTTTTTTCTTCTACACATCTTTAACATATTGTCTCAGATGTATTCTATTGCCTACGAAACTTTTTTATTTCCAAAACTCTTGCCTATCTATCCACTTGCCTATTAAGAAACTTTATATACTTTTGAAACAGAGGCACTTTCCTGTTTTCAACCAACCTACTGCTTGTAAGATTCTGAAAGAGAAAAGACATTTCAAACCCCTAGAGCTTTAAAGTAGCTCTCAGATTTATACTTAGCTGTATATGGGCTGCACTAAGCAACGTGACCAACCACTCACACTGATTTAACCCACAGCACAGAAGAGCTGAGCCCATGCTGCACTACTAGCTTAAGCAGCAGAAGCATTTTAGGAGCCATTTTCCTGCCAGACTACTCTTTCCCAAAATCAGTGTCACCAACAGCAGCAGGTCAACACGTTCCCCATCACAAGCCTCACATCCCTGCTGCACATCCCTTATGCCAATGGGGGCACTCCCAGTTACTATAGTAACTGTACATTTGTAGGCAATTAACTGTTATTCAGCCTTTTCATTTAATCAAGCAGCAACGCCACTTTATCTGCTTAACTTCAGGAAAGGGTATAGCAGACAAGAGGATAAGCCAAGTCTAGGAATGACTTTGCTATTTTGTTGTCAGTAGCTTTCCTAGTTATTGCATAGAACTTTCCCAATTCCACCATGACACTACAGCCCAACCACACTGCTTACAGTTACATGAGAGCTGTGATTGGAAAGCTGTTTAACCCTCCCCTTCAGCATAAATTTACAAAGAGAACTCTCGCCTTCAGAATCAGGCATCCCTTGCAGCTCATATGTTCAGACTCATCACCAAATATGTTAAACACATACTAAATATTTAGTTATATATATTAAATACAGCTCTATTGTCACAGCCAACTGTATCTACTGCTTCCACATAGAAAACTATATATGTTTCTCTGAATAAATGCACAGTATCATCATTATTCTTAAAAAAATGGGCTTAGAGAAGAGAGTTTTTGAGAACTGGGCTAAGATAGATCTCCAGAAGCTGTATATTGCTGGGATATCCCTTCTCCCCCTCATCCTCCCACACTTCCAGTGGAAACAGCTGAGAGCATATTCAGCATATCGCTTATCTAGGTCCTTGTGAAAGTTTTTTCAGAAAAATCAGAATGTTTGCAAACGGCAGAATGGTTCATCAAACCCAGTAGACTTCTAGGTGCTCATGACTGAGTAAAAGCTGTAATAGCCTGTGAGCTACTTACCAAAGGCAGCCTCTCCTTGTTCAAGTTCTTGTTTCAATCTGGTGTAATCATCTTTAATTCTCTCTAATTTTCGGACATTTCCGGCACTCAGAACCAACAGTTCATTGAGAAGTCCTTCCAGCCCCTCCTTCTCAGATGTTAATGATCTTATTTCTTCTGTCAGATCCTTCGCAGTGCCGAAATTACTTCCTGCATGTTTTGTGGGGGCAGGGGGAAGAGAGAGGAAAGAGACAATGAAGCAGACACTTGCAACATCAGTAGGTTACACAGCAAACAAGGGAAATTAAGAAACTATACTTCCCAACAGCAACTGAAAGACCAATTTGGGGGGAAAAAAAAAAAAAAAGAAAAACTGCTTTGCAAGCAACTATTTCATTAACATATTACAAAAAGAATCATAATTGTAGCACAATTAACCTTATACATGCAGAAATAGTCTTTTTTTATATTATTGATACAATTTTCATTTTTGAAGAAAACCTTTTCTAAGGTACGCACTTCAGAAAATGTCACTGTAATTCATTGATCACTGCGTTGTGATGTGTCAGACCATTTTCTTGTTTTGGAGGACACTTCAACTCACAATACTTTTGAAATAGATGCTATCAATCTGCTAGACCCTGAAATATTCCCTCCTTGAACAAAGCAACATTATGTCATTGTTCATAACAAGTAGCAGAAAGTTGTTTATAAATGACATGCTGCATTTCTTAAATGATATGCACCCCATGCAAAGACCATGAGGAGATGTTCTTCTGAGAGAATATAGTTAAAAGTCAAAACTCTCCACTGCTGGCTCTCCTTAAAGCATGAAACCTCAGAGACGGGCAGAATATCTGAGCATCACCAGCTCACACTGCTCTCGAGCTTTTAAAAATGTTCAGCACCTTTGAACAGGGATCCAGAGTCAAAAGTTCAATTCTCAAGTGGTTTGCAACGCAGCCTAGTAACATTTGCCTACTTAACCTTTCTGAACACCATTTTTATTTAAGAACCTGGAGAGGAACGTTTCCTTACTTCATAGAGAAGTCTTAAGTATAAATGCATGATGACAGCTATTAAATGAGTTTAAATAGCAGCAGAGTAACTATTAAAATGCTACATGTATACAGCTGTTCCTGCGTCTTTTCAACAATTCAGCTACTTGGTTGGGGAAAGAAGTAGAAAAAAAAAAAATCACAAAAAACTACAAAAAAAACCACCATAATCTAAAACATACTTGACAAAAATAATTTCCAAATAGACTTGCCCAATACAAGACAAAAGATCTCTAGCACATGATCTAAACTCTAGCATCATCTTAACTTAGCAAGAATTTGGTGGTATGATCTATTAAGTAAAAGCATCTAGTAAGTAAAAGCACTTCAAAAATTTAGCCCTGAAGCAAATATTAATGTAAAGCACATCCAGTCACACATATAAGATGTCTCATCAGCTCCTGAAGTTCAAGCAATGACTTTAGACTCCTGAAATAACTCTATAATACCACCAGCATTATTCAAATATAAAAGTGTTTTTGGCTTTTTTTTCAGGAGTATAATAAACTGTAGCTTATACACTAAAGATCCATTTAAAAGTTTATCTTAGAAAATTAAGACAATCTAAAACAACAAATCCACATCAGAGTATCCTAAATTGTGGCATTACTTTCTTTTTACCTGGTGTCTCAAAAGTGTTAGTCACAAAGTCTTAAACAGGAATCGTTTGGCTGCTGTTTAGTTCCTTCAGGACAGGAAAGCGAGAACGGGAGGCAAGTATTTACACTGGTCAGAAGATGGCAAACCACTGCCAGCTACTCACAGTGGATCCATTCCTCTAGAGCTTAATGGAAGCACTTCCAGCATATAATTACAACCATCTTTCTGGACGAAAGATGCTGCTGCAAACTTGAGTGGCCGTATAAGGACAGGTGCCAAAGGGAGACTGCACTTTCCAAAAGTTTGGAAAAGACTGTAACAACTAAATCAGATTTAAAGATCGAACACTGCTAAGTAGGGTAGATCGTTTGGTTGTTGGGGTTTTTTCATTTAGTCCTAAGGTTACAGTACTTTGAGTCAACCCCTTTCACTTGCTTACAGCTGCAGGTTTTTTGTTTCTTTTAAGAGTTCAAAACTCTTATTTCTAATTCTCAGCTAAAACCATGTTTGACAGCTCCATCTTGCAAAGAATTATACAATTAAATAACTATAAATATGCTCTACAAACAGTAAGATCTTATGGCTTACCAGTGCATTTATTGGGAAACAAAGGCACAAATTTTATTAACTTAATCTATCCCATATGTCATAGAATGGTTTGGGCGGGAAGGGACCTTAAAGATCATCTACTTCCAACCCCCTTGCCATAGGCAGGGACACCTTACACTACATCAGGTTGCTCAAAGCCTCATCCAACCTGGCCTTGAACACTTCCAGGGATGGGGCATCTACAACTTCTCCGGGCAACCTGTTCCAGTGCCTCACAACCCTCAGAGCGAAGAATTTTTTCCTTAGATCTAATAAAAAATCTGCCCTCTTTCAGTTTAAATCCATTAACCCTTGTTCTATCGCTACACGCCCTTGTAAAAAGTCCCTCTCCAGCTTTCCTGTAGGCTCCCTTCAGGTACTGGAAGGCTGCGATAAGATCTCCCCAGAGCCTTCTCTTCTCCAGGCTTAACAACCCCAACTCTCTCAGCCTGTCTTCATAGGAGAGGTGCTCCACCCCTCAGATCATCTTTGTGGCCCTCCTCTGGACTCATTCCAAGAGCTCCATGTCCTTCTGATATTGAGGGCCCCAGAGCTGAATGCAGTACTCCAAGTGGGGTCTCACGAGAGCAGAGTAAAGGGCAGAATCACCTCCCTCGACCTGCTGGCCATCATTCTTTGGATGCAGCCCAGGATACAGTTGGCTTTCTGGGTTGTAAGTGCACTTTGCCAGCCCATGTTGAGCTTCTGATCAACCAACAACCCCAAGTCCTTCTCCTCAGAGCTGCTCTCAATCCATTCACCCCTCAGTCTGTAGTTGTGCTTGGGATTGCCCTGACTCATGTGCAGGACCTTGCACTTGGCCTTGTTGAACTTCATGAGGTAAACACAGGCCCACCTTGCCAGCCTGTCACGGTCCTTCTGGATGGCATCCCTTCCCTCCAGCATGTCAACCACACCACACAGCTTGGTGTCGTCAGCAAACTTGCTGAAGGTGCACTCAATCCCACTATCCACATCACCAACAAAGATGTTAAACAGCACCGAATCCAATATCGACCCCTGAGGAACACCACTCGTGTGGTGTTCACTGGTCTCCACTTGGGACATCAAGCCATCGATCATAACTCTTTGAGTGCGACCACCCAGCCAATTCCTTATCCACAGAGTGGTCCATCCATCAAATCCATGTCTCTCCAATTTAGAGACAAAGATGTCATGTGGGACAGTGTCCAATACCTTGCACAAGTCCG
The DNA here is from genome assembly GCF_009769465.1 of Tauraco erythrolophus. Classification (NCBI taxonomy): domain Eukaryota; kingdom Metazoa; phylum Chordata; class Aves; order Musophagiformes; family Musophagidae; genus Tauraco; species Tauraco erythrolophus. Next base: position 86,082,362 of record NC_141466.1, on the reverse strand, counting down.
GGTAGATGACATCAATTGTTTTTCCCTTATTGACCAATGCTGTAACCCTGTCGTAGAAGGCCATCAAATTTGTCAGGCAGGATTTGCCCTTAGTGAAGCCATGTTGGCTGTCACCAATCACTCCCTTATTTTCCATGTGCCTTAGCGTAGTTTCCAGGAGCATCTGCTCCATGATCTTACTGGGCTCAGAGGTGAGACTGACTGGCCTGTAGTTTCCTGAGTCTCTTTTTTTCCTTTTCAAAAATGGGAGCTATGTTTCTCCTTTTCCAGTCAGTGAGAACTTCACTGGACTGCCACAACCTCTCAAATATGATTAGTACTGGCTTAGTAACTTCATCAGTCAGTTCCCTCAGGACTTGATCAGGTGCCATGGACCCGTGCACCTTCAGGTTCCTTAGATGGTCTTGAACATGATCTTCTCCAACAACAGTCAGTTCTTCATTCTCCCAGTCCCTGCCTTTGCCTTCTGTGACTCGAGCACTGCAGCTAGAGCACTTGCCAGTGAAGACCAAGGCAAAAAAGTCATTGAGTAACTCAGCCTTCTCCATATCCTGGGTAACCAGGTCTCCTGTTTCCTTCCAGAGAGGGACCAATAGGCAAAATACAGCAGCAAGGTAAACAAGAGAAAATCACTGGAAAAATGGCAAATGTTCAGATGCTACTAAGATAACAAGACTTACAATTAAACAGTGCATCTTTACTTCACCTGAACTCACCCCAAGCATCAATACGCAAGAGCCTTAATAAAACATGAAGGTGAGAGATTCTTCATTAGAATCTGGAGTCTGCTTTTACGTTTTAGAAGACAGCAAGGAAAAAGGTTTTGAAAACTTATGAAAGTTTTATACATACTGAATGGATCTTAATTCCCACAGGGGAAGTTTATATCAAAATTGAGGCTATGAGGAAATGGCACCAGATATATATACCCAAAAGCCAAAACTGCCTGATGCAGCTCCCCCTGACAGCTGATATGTCTGGAAGTCTGCAGTGAAAATTCAGAAGAGCATATACAAACACATGCACCACAAGTGCCATCAGTGACCTGAATTACAGCAACCAAAATAACCGCTTTCTAAATGTCGTAAATAGGTTGATTTAAAAATTAATACATAATCCCCGGCTATCGGCGTTAAAAAATATGCCCTCTTGGGGTTTTATGTTCGTTAAGAAACAAAGTCACATTGGATGCTGTAGAAAGATGCTGCTGAAGACTTGTCAAAATATTTTATTCTGCTAATATCCAGAAAACGTTAAAATTCCTCTTTTTGATGATAATTTTTTGCTTAAGTGCACACAATAACTGTTAATTGTCAACCAGTCAGAGCCATAACACTATCATTGGGTAACATTAGATAAAGTCATTCCTCATTTTTTTCAAGAAACTCAAAAATCACTGAAGCTAATTGGGCTGCTCACTCAGAAAATCCGTACAGAGACAACAAAACTAAGGAATTAATAATCTAAGACCAAAGCTGAGCTTCTGGTCTAAACCAAGACATGAGAAAGGGATTCTATGAAGGATACTGAAGGGCAAAAGGTCACTTTTCCTGTCCTTCCTCCTGTCTCGCAGTGATGCTTACTAGCAATGTCCAATTTTAGCCACTGCATATGCATTCATATAAACACACTGGGTGGGGTGCAAAGTGGCACACTAAATGGGGAAATCAGAAATGGGGAAATACGTTCAGAAAATTGCTTATAAATGTCCAGGCTAGAAAGTTTGTTGCTCTATGAGAATCTTAAATCCATTCCATTTCAACTTGAATAAAGACATGAGATCAACCGTGGTTGGATAAAATGGCGGGGCAGGGGGGAGGGAGGCGGGGAGAGGAGAATAATGATATGAGGTAAACTTGAGATTATAATAAAATCTGAAATCATTTCACATGAACTTGGCTGAACTAATTATATTTGTAGAAGTACAACACTGGGAAGTTGTGTTTTCACTTTCCAGCTAATTAGAAGTATCCACTACTGTGAACAGGTTGAATAACATGCTTGCAGTACACTGTCATAAGGAGCTGAGTATGTACATTAACTTTGAGGGGCTGAATGTTACCATTATCTCAAAAGACAGCAATGAAAACCCAGCTTAGATTTCCTCCTCAACCTTGCCCTCTGGAGCTCCCTCCTCGTATATATCCTTCATCTGCTGGTCTGTACAGATAGTAACATCAGGTAAGCTCCAATGGCCTCATGTGAAGGCCAAAAACACCAGTCAAACTGAGCAAAACAACACAAATCAGAAAAACAAAACAAAAAAAATACTATCACCAGGCACAAAGTAGTTATACAGCAGCCTTCCAGTACCTGAAGGGGGCCTACAAGAAAGCTGGAGAGGGACTCTTTACAAGGGCATGTAGTGATAGAACAAAGAGTAATGGCTTTAAACTGAAAGAGGGGAGATTTCGATTATATATAAACGAAGAAATTTTTTATAATGAGGGTGGTGAAACACTAGAACAGGTTGCCCGGAGAAGTTGTGGATGTCCCATTCCTGAAGGTGTTCAAGGCCAGGTTGGATGAGGCTTTGAGCAACCTGATGTAGTGGAAGGTGTCCCTGCCCATGACAGGGGGGTTGGAACTAGATGATCTTTAAGGTCCTTTCCAACCCAAACCATTCTATGATTCTATGAGATAATTGCTTTTACTCTCTGTAAATATAAATAATGTATTTACCTTATTTTCCTCTTTTGCCAAAATTTTACTTGTATGGCTATACACTACTGCTAAACAGCGCTCTGCTTATCAAGTATATTTTCTCCATATATAGTTACATGCCACAAACTCATGCCCATTACAACAGCTCATTGTTAGATTTTACTATATTGGGCAGATTGTTGCCCATTTAGTAGCCTCAAACTAACATATCATTATTTTGATACTATTTGCCAGAAAAAAAAAAAAAAAAAGACTAAAAACATGGTTTGAAATCTGTCTCATTTTGTAAAAACCAACAAATGCGTTATTATTTAAGCTTTGTTAAATATTTGCCCTTCAAAATACAAGACAAAGTTAACAGCCCACAACTTTTTCACTCTCACTTTCTCTCATATTTATGCCAGAAACCACAGACACCCACAGTTTCCATTACTCAATACTTGAAGCAGAGAGGTACTACTTCCTATCTCTACTGAAACTATGTTCATTGTAGTACCAGCAAAGGAGCTAGTATTATTTTTTTTGTCGTACCATCAAATTAGCTAATTGCTAATTTTGGCATAACAGCAAAGCATACATACTGGAATTGGGTTGAGTGCAGGAAAGAATAGACCGGTCATTATTTATCATTATCTATAAGCTAATTCTTCATAGACTATAACACTACCTTTAATAATAAATAAGAAAGTGAAAATTTACATTTTAGCTTAGGGCATTTGCCACCATGGTATTTATCAATGGCACTGCAATTCAAGACTAAAACCCTCCACCCTGTGATTAATGGGAATACAAACCAATTCCAACACCAGAAAAGAAACTGAAGAAAATAAATATCATTCAGTTGCTCATAAAGAAAAGAGAAAAAGCTAAAAACATGACAGAAATGTTAGACTTTTGGAAGCACTGCCAGCGTGTTTGCACCTCTGAAAAAAACAAATAGCAAATGAGGGACAGTCTACCATCTCCTGAAACACTTTACAGATTTTTAGCATATTTTAATCACAATTATTGTTTTTAAGCAATAACACGTGTCAACACTTTTATGAAGCATAATGCAACTGAATGATTGATGTGATCCTCAAAGGTAAAGCAAGAAAATCCATCTAGAAGCAGGCAAGAGACCTCACAGACACACATTTGGAGGAGGAATTCTCTGCCACAGAAAGCCTCTTGTACTCAGACTGAATCAGTCACCACAACTTAGCAATAAATAAATAAAAAAAAAAAAAAACGGGGGGGGAGGAAGGGGGAAGTGAAAAAAAACCCAACAATAATGACGTTTTAAATGAGTAATAACAACTCACAGGCTCAAATGAAAATTATCAATGAGAAAAGGCACAAAAACCTTGAAGAAAAAGGCAGAGGTTTGGAAGATGGCAACTCAGCAATACAAAGACACAACCTGCTCGAAGGAGCAATAGCTACTGGTGACTGCCAGGCCACCAGATGCTCTCAAGTGCTTGCACTGGGGGTGACAAGTATAGCCCAGGAGCTCATTAGTCCCAGCAATTTACTATGTGTATTAGCCAATAAATGGTTGTTGCAAGTCACATATACAATTCCCTTTCAACATGGTAAAGGATGCCCGACTGAAAGTGACTCCAAGGATCAAGGGTTACCCAACAGCACAGATATGTCCACACAGGTTTCCCTACATAATCACTTCCCTCTCCCTCATAGCTCATACTTATTGTATGCCTCTCAATCTCTGGTTCTTTTACATCTCCTCTCTCTCCTGCCTTTGCCTCCACTTACTACCACTACCAGTGGAGAGGAAGGGACATGCTGAGAATAAGGAAACAGCCCAGACCTGATCTCCAGGATCTTGAGGGCTGCATGAAATCCACAACCCCCTTTTTACCAATCAGGCCAGGAAAGAACATCAGAGAAGGATATGAGAGAGAAACATTCATGTCACCTAGGTGTAGGCACCAGAAGTGCGTGCACTGACATTCAGACGTTTGTCACCTTGGCTCCCTGGACAGTCAGTAGAAAGAGGAACATCACTGTCCCCTTCCACAAACTGCATGGACATTTTCTCCCATCTCTTTCAGACTACAGCACAGTCTTTCCATGGGGTGAAAGGATCTTCTTTTCACAGCAATCCCCATCTACATTTCTCCTTTGAGCACAAAACCCCGGAAAAGGAACTGCCAGAGAGATTACTCGACCTTCTATCCTGCTCCAGGGATAGCAGCTTCGGTAACAGAAGAGAAAAAAGAGTAAGTTGTTACATGACTGACTTCTGCAACAGAAGCAATGGTTTTCTGCTGTCTGGTCACATATCATGCTGGAACTTCAGCTACAACAAATTATCCTTGAAGTTCACTGAAAGCCAGTAACACACAGCAGTCTCATTTGGAAATGAGATAAGACGATAAATAGCATAGCTGCCTGAGGTCTGCGTGACTGTTTGAGAGTTGGTTTGGGGTGCTCACTGGCATTATTTTTTAAATGAGTTAATAGGCTTGCCAAAAAGTACATCCCTTGCACCAATACATGGCAGCAATTTTAACTTCACGGAGCATAAAGTGACTGTTGTGGGAAGACATGCCAATACACAGCAGTGTATGCTGAAGCCAGACATTGCAATACAAGCATGAAGAATTAGTCTCAATATGCCTCTGAGCCATCAACCCCGACCACTGCTGGAAGCAAGAATCTGAAAATAGGGAACCAGCTATGTCATCTGACAAGATACAGACCTCTAATCAGACTCCAATTCATCAAAAAACTAAGCCTTCATGAGAAGGCACAAAGAGGTATTGGTATTTTTGCCTCTAAGACTAGCCGAGTTCTCCAGCTGTTACCAAAAAACAGTTCTCAGAAACAGGAAAGACAGAAGAAATAGGAGCACCATTGCCTCCCGATGAAAGACAAATTAAGAGCTGTATGTAGCGTGCCTGGGGAAGATCTCAACACCACGTCGAGAACTTCATGCCCATACATGTTTCTGCATCAAATAACAGAATATAGCACAGGCATGAAAACAAGACTTGCACATTACAAAACACACAGACGCATGGCTGAAAATGTCCTTCACCCTGCACTGGCATCTTCCAGCCGGACTGCTCTGATCCCTCTCTGACATGCTTCTTCCCGATAGGAATGCTTAACACCAAAGCTGGAAGGCTGGAGGCTTTTTGGTTACAGTTGCTTTCTCAGCCATGCAGAATTTGTCCTAAATGAGCACCAAAGAGCAGGCAAAGAGGTGACAGCACTTAGTTTTGTGAGAACACAGTATCTAGTATTTACGTCATGCTTTTTATAAACTACACTTCTACATTGACACAAGGAAAAAAACCTTTTGTTTGTGCTGCTGGAAATCATCCCACAACAGTATTTCCAAGCAGCTCCCATTTGCAGATATTTAATGAAATATAGTGGTAATTATAGGATGATGACACACGATCTCTTACTGGTATAGACAGTGTTAAGATCAGAACTATGTTTTTGTTCTAACTACTTACAAGTCACCTCATTCTAACGTTTATGTTTGGATCTAATTTGTATTTACAAAGACACAAGGAAAGTTAATGACATTCATCTCGTACTGAATTCATTACGTAGTTCTCTATTTCATTCACGTCTGCTTAGCTCCCTGCTAGCCACTTTCTGGCTATCTAGTCCCGTGCTATTACACGCTCTCAAGAAGGAAAAAAAAAATTACTTAGGGTCTATGAAGACATCGTAAAATATATCAAACAACCTCTTTTATACAAATATAAGAAACAGACGAAATGATGACTACAAATTCATTTTAGTTTACATCCTCCCTCCTATTTCCAAATTATTTTCTCACTAAGGGAAAATGAGAAACGTGCCATTTCTCATATATGATTTGCTCTCCTGCAAAACAGGCCAAAGTAGGAAAATAATTTAATAATATTTCTACAGTTGCATTCATACTTGCTTATATATTGTCCTATTTGAATTTTCTTATGGGTTTAAGATTATTTCATCTGAAATTTATTCCCCGAAAAAAATTCATGCTGAATAGACACACGATGCTAACAGAAAGAACAGAGTATCATGTACTGCCATGTTCTTCCCATAACTGATGACAAAATTTTTATAAGCTTATTAAGAAGTACTGTAAGAAGTAATGGTTATAACAATCACATGCAAGTTTTTAAGCACTGACATTAAGGTGCTTTGTTTTAATAAAAAAAAAAAAACCTAGATGCTAAACTGTAAGATTTAATCGGTGAGTATTTACAAGTGTGTTTGTCAACAGTAACATCTCATGCAATCAGGAGTACTTGTTAGCTATAATTAGCTAGAGCTACTGACTTAAAAACTGTGAACAATATAATAAGATTATATTAATTATGTTTGGAGAAAAATCCTGGACTAGCATCTCAGGTGTATTAACTGCAAGTTATCACAACACGCAAACATCAATCAGAAGTAAGGAAGTTGTTGATATAAAGGATCTGAATTGTAACTGTTGATAGAAATACCTCTTGAATGTTTAAGTGTGGGCTGCTATTTTTTTCCCCATATGAAATCTCACAGGGATTTAATTAATCTACTGTATTTATTTCATGGCCTTCAATAATCCAAAGATTCACAAACCTTCTTTCTTTCTCCTCCAAATTTAATTTTACACTTCTTCCAAGGATGAAATAATAGGGAGGAGAGATGCCTCTTATGTCTTTACAGTACCATTTATTATACAGTCTTAAAATCCAAGGTATTCTATTGACAGAACTAATAGACTTGTTATGCTTACATTGCATTTTTTGTGGTATTTTCGTCTCAAAACAAGATCGGCCATATTCTTACATTTTCCAGTGCAAATACACCAATACTGTAAATCAATGTGTCTGAAATAGGAAGTACAGATCATGTAGAAGATGAATGTTGTCTGAAGCTATCAAGGTAGCCATTAAAGGCTGAGGTATATATCATGCTTTCCAAGTCACCACATCATTAAGTCATCACATTTAAGCTCTGAAAACTAATGTGTCACTTAATAACTATATTCTTAAGCTCATCTAACATAACTTTTGGGATACATGAATCCAGATGTGCGCAATTGCATTCAGTTACCTTTTTGCTTTTTCTCCATTCCAAAATCACTTAACTCTGCTTCCTTAAGGAAAATGCTACATTAAACAAAAACAACACAACATCTGTTTAGACATAAACAGTTGTTTTCAGTAATCCACTAGTACTGTTATTTAAAGAAATTGTTTGAATGAATGATCTCACTGCTAAAAGTAAGATAAACTGCTGAACTGGTAAAAAAGCAGAAATAACAGACATTTATCCCTGCCTGATGCTTCCAGACTAAACGAAAACTCTAACTATTACCACCAAACTTTATTATTCCTGCATTATAATTCCTTCTGAATTTCATGCTATTCCAAGGCTGTTCTTAAATAATTGCATATCACCCAATTGAAGATTCTCCAGCCTTCTAATGATGCAATATATCCAGGCTGTTCATTAACATTCTGCTAGCTGCCTGACAGTTCAGGAGATACGTACAATACAGTATCTTGCTTAAATCTTAACCAGTGTTTAAAAGGTTAAGACCTACTTCTTAACTATGCCTTATTTAAGAGGTGTCATTCATTTATGCTTAACACAGGAATACACAGAAACAGAATAATTCAGCCTTCTCTGTATTATCCACTGCTCACTGTTTTCACCTTGTTAAGTAAAAAAAAAAAAAAAAAAAAACAGCTATTTTTATCTCTTCCTTCCTCTTTCCTCTTCTGCATTTACCAAATCTTTTCTTCCTGACTTGCTTCTCTGCTAACTGCAATTCATTCTGCATCCTGGCTTTTCTGATTTTACCACTTCATGCTCTAAGACTAAATATCCTTTTTTGTTTCAGAAGTTTTTTTGTTTTTTTTATTTTGTTTTTTTTTTTTTTTACTTTAAGGTCTTCAGAGAGCTGGGGTTTTATTCGTATATTTCCCCATGTCCTGGTTTTAGCTGGGACAGTTAGCTCTTCTTTTTAGCAGCTAGAAGAGCTCTGTGTTTTGGTTTCACTCAGAGGCTCGCTCTGAGAAGAATGCTGATGGCAAGCTGATGTTTGTAGTTGGAAGTGAAACTCCAAGGACTTTTCAGTGTGCCATGTTCTGGCGGAGTCCAGAAGCACGGCGGGATAAGGGGGGAGCATAGCCAGGACAAGGGGGCCACGACTCCCCTTGTGATTTGTGGTGGAACTTAAGATTGAGGCCAAACTGGCCAATTAGTATTCCATATCATGCAGCGTCGTGCCCAGTATAAAGGTGAGGGACAGCCAGAAAGAAGGGCTTTTGCGCTTTGGCTCTTTCGCCGCTTCTGCTCTTTTGCACTTCTGCGCTTTTGCTCTATTGCCTTTTTTTCCCCCCCTCTCTCCCAGTACTCCCACTCTTGGAGTACTCTCTCTCTCTCTCTGCCCCTCTCTATTTCGGGGCCTCACGTTCGTCCGGGATTGCAGCTTCGGGACGAGACGGGCTGCGGATAAGAGGGGGTGGTGAGCATCTACACTGTGTATTACTCATCTGTATTAAATTGTTCTTACCTCAACCCATGGGTTTCCCGTTTCTCCTTTAATTCTCTCTCTCATCCCTGGGGCTGGGGGAGGGTGAGTGACCAGCTGTGTGGGGTTTGGTTGCCAGAGCAGCCTAACCCATGACACCCCAGTATCCTCTGCATACTACTCTACATTTAGCATAAACAAGTGCCATCACATCAACTAAATATATCCATATCTTACAAAGAGGTAAAGAAATTATAGTATCCACTATTACCAAATTACCTTTCGTCCTTGATTTTCAACCAGTTCCCTCCATAATTTTGCCTTAATAACAACTTAAGATTGTACCATTCACAGTCATTAAAATTCCCTCAAGTAAGAGTTTCTCAGAGTAAGAATAAAAAAAAAAAAAAGAAACAGTGGATCTTATCAGTACTGAGAAATAGCACCAATACTTCTTTAAAAGCATAGAAAGGCAATCATAGTCGCACTACTGTGAAAACAGCTTATAGAAACATCAGCATTAAATCGTCTTTTGAATTCATTCCTGAAACAAGCAACCTTTTAAGAGCTAACAAGTATAAAATATTGTTATGAATGTTTTGGAAATCATCCTCAAGTTGTCATTTACTCTCTCAAAGTGTCAGACTGAGGCACATCTTTTCTGGCCAACTGCTTCCTGCTGGCAGCAAGAAGCAGTTGCACATCCAGTTTATGGGCTATTTTGTTCTCAAGAAAGTCATAAAACAGCTGGGGAAAACTTTGACCCTGTTTCTGAAAGCAAGAAAATTACCTACATTCAAACAGCCCACGGGTGGAAAAGGGTGATTGCTCAGTTTACCCCTCGCAGGTGGGCAGAGAGAAATAGAGACGGTTTCCATTTCAAAAAGGTGTTATGGGAAGCGAGTAAATTGAACGTGCTCAGTACCTATACAAGATCCGGTTCTTAATTTCCTTCAGGCTTTAGCTCAAGCCTGACATTATCCACTTCTGGAAAAAAAAAACATGTGATACTGCACAAGGTTTCATTTCAAAACAATTTGTGTGTGCCAATACCAGATACTTGTATCTAATTGAGAAGGTAAATCACCAAGATAGCTACAACATGTTGCCTTGACATGTATTAAAAGCCCTCTAGCCCTTCTTTACTTGGTGTAACACTGGAAAATTCCTTGTACCCAAGCCTACCTTCCTTCCTATTCAGCTTCCTCTGAGGCAGGTGTCTAGCAAAGAGACATCTACTTACACATCTGCAAACAATTTGCTCAATTAGAAAACCCACCTCTTCAAACTTAAGAGAGAGAACCGTGCTTTGCCTTTTTTCCTTAGTGAACAGTGCAGTAATTCCAAGTAAGTGGCATGTAAAGCTGTTATGTACCAGACTGCCATCACATTGCAATGTCTTACTGGTTGTAAATAACATGCATGAGTGATCGAAGGACCAAATTGCTCTTTTTCTGCCTGCATTAGTTGTTTAATGATCTGAACAGCAGAAGCTGCCAATTACTGTATTCCATTTTAAAGTGTCATTTAAAGCCACACTTGTAATCATTATAACTTTGTTGTAAATTTATGCTCTTAGCTACAGAGCTCTAGGCATATAACTTGTAAGGTCCAGGAACAGTTATTGATCAACATTTATCAAATTTCACCTATGGAAAAATACCACATTCTTTGCATGTTTTCTGCCTACCACACAGCATCCACTTCGCCAGAAGTTCCCAGCCGTGGAGAAGGGCCTGAAGTACTTTACACGAGGCACGACAGAGGCCAGTTCTGCTGGACTTGCCAGGACTTCAAGGGATCCAGACAAGTGCACATCAATGACTTTTCATAAGAAGTCTCAGCTATGAAAAGGTCAACAACTGCTCCAACACACCACTCAGTGTTAGTCCTTCTCATCACTTAGAACTTACCTGAAGCAGCCAGCATTTTAGCTTCAAGTAGTGATGGTAGTTGAGTCTCAATATCACTCACTTTCCTCCTCAAAGTACTGCAGAGTTTCTGACTCGTACAAACCTAGATTGGGGCAGACAGCCATGATAGACAATTCATTCATGTAAAAGCATAAGGCAATTTAAACAGAGCTTCAAATGTTCTTGGTTTACAGACACAACGTAACATCCTACAGCACGCTGAAGCAGCTTAATAAAAAGTGACGTCTTTACAGAAATACCCAAACATGAATCAAAATTTCCAGGCTTTGCTGCACATGTGACTGTGAAAATAGGGAACAGTATTAACATTAGCTACCCGCGTGAGAGAGGACATGTTTCACTACTGGATACTGAGGCTGCACATAGAAGAAAGGCCATGTTACTAATTCTATACAATTTCAGCATTAACAGTGATGCCTGGAGAGAAGCATAAATAAGCCAAGGTCTGGAGTTTAAGATGTCATAACACAGAACGTACAGCAATTTTTATACGCAACATACCGTGCTGCACATCTTAACTGAAAAAAGACAAAGCAGCCATCATTAATTCTCCACACAGGCAAGAAATAAGGCTATAGCAGCTCAATACTGTACTTTGTTTCACAATCAGGAGACACAGCTGACTGGGGTTCAGGTTTCTGACTTTTCCTCTCTCTCTTTTTTGTCTTTTTAACTGTAAGTTCCTTCAGCAATTAATCAAGACTGGTATTAAACACATGAAGAGAAACAGGAGAAAAAATAAAGGAAGTTCAATTGTTTCTGTACTTCACATTTAAGCGTACATTATGACCTCAGAAGGACCTTATACAGCATACACAATTCTTACAACCCCCACATATTCTCGAATGTTGGTTCTTACTCCATATTGCATCATTTGTGAAGGAAAGCAAAATGAACAAGCAGAAAAATCCCTCACCAAGCTAAGGCAAATCTCTTGTTCTAAAGGCAGACATCAAACACTCGCTTAAAATTGTAGATGACACTTGAGAAACATTGCATTCATTGGAACCAAGGGTAAAGCAATAGTCAAGAGAGGCACAGGCCAGTTGTGAAGAGATGAGATGAGACGTGAAATGAAATCTCCAGAGGAAAGTTACCCTGCCCTCCTTGACTTCCCACTCCCCCTCAAAAACAAGCCTATGTACCATGCTTATTAACAGAAGCACAGCTATGACTCCACTTTTTAAGAGCAAAGGCCGTACAAGTCTAATGGCTTATCTGTTTGTACAATTAAAGTATAATTCAGATATGACACTAACTGTAAATCCTTTTAAATGGGTAATACCCTCTTGCTTTAGTTGAGAGCATCTGTTAACAATAAACGGGTCATTTTTTTCTTGAGTCAACAGAACTATTCTCCAAGCAGTAACTGTTACTATGTAAAGACTTCCGAGTCTTCCTATTAATTTAAAAAACATATCTCATCACTTCTGCCTCTATTATCATTTTTCAATTCCCAGATATTTCACTTTGTTTCAGTATCCCCTTCTAAGTGACTTGCCTACTAATCCACTTAAAATGTTTTAAAAAACCCAAACCTGTCAGAGGTGAATAAACGTGCCCAAAGAACCCAAAGGCCATTTCTGTCTCACATCTCGAAAATAAATCCAAAAGTTTTTAATGACTTCTTCCTAAGCAGCACTCTCTCTTTAGGGGTGCTGAATGGCTCAGTGAATTGCAATTAGATGGGGAATCTTTCAGCTCCAGGAAAACCGCATGAATATATCCCATGCTGGTAGTAACTTAAAGTCATTACCAGTAGACAGCTGTTTGGCAATTATGCAAAATAAGCTGGGAGGTTTAATCAGTTTCTAGTGAACACTGTCCACTTTGTAAGCACTACTGTCAGAACGAAGCTCGCTGGCACTCTGTATTTAACAGATCAAATACAGGGACCAGAGGCTGAAAGGAAGTTCCTCTAGCTTGCAGAGATGACTCTTCTGGAACGTGAGATAAGTACGTTACCAAGCCTCTGCTTGTATCTATGTCACGTGTTCTGTAGATAGATGAACAACATTAATCTTCAGACCTATCACGTGGCATAGTTTGACAAAACTAAATGAGCGTCTGGGAGAGGCAAACTAACATCCTCTAAACTAACAGCACTGCTTCTGTGTTACAACAGTTCTATTCTACAAGCTCCAATTCTTTTCATTTTTTTCTTGTTATTTTATCTTAATAAGAGCTACCGTTATTCATTACAGTAGCTTATTCAGCCACTGAGGAAAGGTTATTTCTTAGCTAACAAAGATGATGAACATTCACAAAGCCAGTATCCTTCTCTGCTCCCGGGGAACACATCATCCTCCCCTGACCAGTATGACTGCAAGTGCCTGTGGCCTCAGCGATGCCCTTTCCCTGTTCTCAGTGATCAGCTCTGCTGCAGCCCATGGACCAACAAGCTCCAGGTCTATAAAAATTCCCTTTCAGTTTCAGGGAAGTTCTTTACAGCCAAATATTACTGTATCTATTTTTAAATCCTCTTCAGTGGTTTGTGGGGGTTTTTCAAAGCAGACTCTAAAAACCAAAAAAAAAAAGGAAAAAAAAAGAAGGAAAAAAAGGCTCTTATTTAGAATACACCTTACAAATCTGTGTTCAGATACATAAAGGCTACTCAGAAAAACAGTCTATCTGAAACCAGTAGGATGCTGGTTAGCAAAGATATGTGGAATCAAGATGAAAAGCAGCAAAATATCAAAAGCAAATTTGTCCATTGTCATCCTCTTCCATCTTGCCAGCGTACGATGTTAATCTAAAGCAGCAGAAACAGGGACAAGGACACTGACTAAAGCACTGAAATTTACTCTTCCTCCAACCATTTCAAGAAAAAAAAAAAAGTTTTGAGTAACCTTCACATTTCTTTACAACAGCACTTTGGAAAAAACAGAGAAATTCTCTTTAAACTGCCTGAAGGAAATGACAGCCCACCTGGATCTCCCATACAGCACAATCTTGCCATTAGCAAAAGCAGATATTAATTTCTGAAGGAAGGTGGTGGATAACGAAGACTGTTCCGTTCATTAACAGGCTAATCTTAGCTTTTGCAGCCTCAGCTGAAAACAACACAGACGAAGCAGAAAAGGCCATATAAATACAAGTAGCACAGGGGGAAAGAAGAGACCTTTGACAAAGTAGTGTTTTCCCCATACAACAGAAAAGTTTAAAAGACCAGCTCCATTCAGTTTGAGAAGAAAATAATTGAATGAGATGATTTGAATAAATAAAATAATAAATTATTTGGAGGAGTCTCATTCTGTGCTTGCTATTTATCTTCTCTAATAAATAAAAGCCATCACACAGGAATGAAATGAAATGAAAATAATATTTTATCTATTGAATATTTAAAGAAACAAACAGGCTGCGGAATTCTACCTCGCAGACTTCTCAATTGTTAACCAATGTTTCAGCTCTTAATGAAAAAATCTCTAGACACTATGGTTGTAAAATAAAACTTCAAGAAGCACACCTTTTCAGGGGAGAAGGCAAAACCTTTAACTTATGTTTTAGCTTGCAGATAGCCTGAAACAACACATCACTCTGAGGTACTGAATGCCTTATTCATTTTAGTCAATGAGCTACAGGTCAATTACAATCTTTTCCTTGATACTTTGTTCATAGTCATTTAAAAAATACAGGGGAGAGCATCATGTTATAATGGTCTACATTAATTTTTCCCCAACATGTGTGCATAAGCAAGGAATAGAGGAGAATGAGCTCAAAACAAGGCAGAAGAGGAGCGAGGAGTATTGAGATGCAGTCTTTAAATGGTCTTTTTAACAGTGCACGCTGAAAGTTTTGGTCAAGAGGATTAGCAAGAATAGATTATAAACGATAAAATTTTCACTAATTTTGGTGAGTGCTATTAGAGAAACACCATGAAAAATAAACCTATGTCAGAGTATAAATTCATTACTGATCAAAACTAAGAAATGTTTTCCACTCCCTGTTCCATATAGACCTACATGAATTAATTACAATAAATCGATCTTTTTTCTGGAGCACTCCTGAAGCAAAGATGCTCTGTAGCTCACTGAGCCATTCAGAAATAAAAAGAAAACTTCGGTATTCTCTTTCTTGGAAGAAGCCCATAAGAAATAAGAAAATTAAAGGAAAAGCATTAACATTTCTGGTTAGAAACAAAAGGCATGCTAAATATGCAACATTACTTTTCTTTCTATTTTTAAAGGGGGACAAGAATTAGATTGCTAGTCATAGAATGGTTAGGGTTGGAAGGGACCTCAAAGATCATCAATAAAAGGGCAGAGAAAAGAGGTACTTCATTTATGCTCTTCCTTCACACCTATGAAACCAGTCAGCTAGGAAAGTAAGATGCTCTGTACCAAGAGTGGAATCATTCAGCTGTGACCAGAGTTCACTTTCATTTCATGAAGCTTAGTCGTCTGTTCCTAAATGGAAACCAGCAAAAAGTCTGATCACTAGTAAACAGAAGCCAAGAAACAATAGATTACTCCAGCTGCTTCCGTAAGCATAATCTCTGAGGCCTGTCCAAATATAAGAGTTGGTTGGGGCTTTTTCTGAGTATTTATTTAAAAATATTTACATGCAAAATCTGTTTAGAAGAAACACCACAAAACCAACTTTCTAAAACACAGACAATTTATTAAGATGCAAGCTATTATCTGCTTCCCTAAATATTTCTGAAGAACTGAAAACTGACATGTACTTACTTTGGCAGTAGTTTCTTTAATGGACATGCTGAACAATTGTTCTTTTTCCTGAAGGCTAGAAGGGATTAAAATAAAATAAAATAAAGTTGACCTTCTCTGCTCATCACGGTCTGTTACACAAGACATGTTTTCATAGGGAAGTATACAGGCTTTAAGATGACTCATACTAACACAAAAAAAAAGCCAATAGCAAGATATAAACAACCATATATTTGGTTTCAGTGTTGCTAATGACTAACCAATGTTTTTTCCCACCCAATTTCTACCCACTTAATCCTGTTTGTTTGCAAAACTGTTCATATACTAGCTCTACAGTTCTTAATTAATGAGTTTATACACATTTTACTTACCATCTGAAACATAATTATGATTATTTGTGTAACCGTATCATCTTAGAAGTTCTCAGCAGTATCCAGGACTGGTCTGGTACTTTGAGAGGCTACCATCCAAACACCTAACACAAAGGCGTTTCTGACACAAAGAGCCTGCAGTTAACTATCCTCTTATAACCCAGTTTCCAACTCTGCCAGGAAAAGTTCAACTGCAGTCACTTGTTCTCACAGTAATTTTATACGAAATACTGCTACTGCGTTTGTTCAGTTTCATAAAAACCTACAAAATATTTGTACCAAACTGATTCAACAGTGAGCTGGAATTGAGGCATCATCCATGCTCAAATGAACAAAGTCAAGGTTTTCTTCCACATATAAAACCAGGTAGGTTTATTACTTTGCTATTACCAAACCTAACATAAACCTGTGCCTTTGGTGCTTGCAAATAAATTTACAAGTTATGTTTCTAACAAAGTTCACAAATCCAAGTCAAATCAAGTATTAAGAGTTAGTACAGAGATTATTCTGCAACACTAATATTTCCCTCCTTCCTACTTCGCAAGCGTACACTTTTATAGTTTAATTACTTTATCACAAACTATTTTCTTTTTTGTAAGAATTTTTTTTCTCTAAGAAAAAAACAAATAGCTTCAATTCAGCATACATGACAGCCAGCACTCCCTACTAGCAGCATTTCAATTCTTCCTTTTAGCTGTGTTGTAAAAATCGTACTACTTTCACAGCCTACCTCTGATGTTCTTCATGAATAAAGACCTATTAATTTATTTCTAAGCTTTTTTTTTTTAGTGTTCAGCACTGAAGCATTCAAACATTTGAAAAATATCACTGGATTTAGTTCAATGATACTCTCACAAGGTAAGACAGCACTGTATTCATTTTACAGGTGGAGGAAACACAAGCCACTTATTCAGAAAGCACACTGAGTGCCCATTTTGACATGCACACATTCCCTGCTGCCTACCTCTATGCATTTCAGTTTTCTTTTGAGAACTTGCTCCTTCATATTTTCCAAGCACAGCACTTACTGAGTCTTGTTCCAAGAGTCAGCATTTATGTAATTCTGAACTGCAAAGCACATAAAGTTGGACTTTTTACTGACCACCTACAGAAATGCTGGCTGGACCATCTCACCCAGCTGCACACTGGAGCCAGACAGCCTCAGAGGCAGAATTCAGCTGCCCAGCGTATCATTTAATCGCGTTAATGAGACAGCTATTTACACTGCTTTCCCTAATGCCTTGCTTCCTAGAGCACACACCTTTTTCAATCTACAGCCCAGCATGGCCAGTCATCTCATTACCACCACAGCACACAGGGGTCCCTCCAGCTCCAGATGAGGCAGCCCCCTCAGAAACAGCTCATGATGGTGTTAAGTTAATGCCTGTGTAAGGCAACAAACAGAAATACAGCTGGCTAGCTACATAAAAGTGGTTTAACAACATTTCCCACATAGCACTCTCCAATTTCTCCTTTTTCCACAGCAATATATGGGCAAAACACAAAATATTATATGTGCAATGATGCCATTATCAGCTTCCTGCCTGCCTCTGGGCATGCCAGAGGGAATGAACTATCTAGCAATTTTTTTTTCCTCAGGCTCTGGAGCTCTCGGGGACTTCCAGCATCTCCCACAATCGGCATTTGAGCTGGTCAGGTTACGTAAAAAAGAGCTGGGCTTTGTGCACAGATGTCAACAGGGAGCAGCAAGGCTGCGGTGCGTAATTGAATGAATAATGGGTGACTGGCCCAATTGTTCTGAAACTGTCGTATAAAATTCAACTCTAAAGACCCAGGTCATAATAAAATGTAAAGTGCAGTTATAGCCAGAAGAACATCAGTATAAAGATGGTACCTCTATTTAATAAATCTGTTCCCTATGCCTTTCTTCTTATCTGTTTACTTTCTTCACAGAAAACCCCCCCAGGTTCATACAACATTTCGCTCCTCTGCAGAACTGACACAACATGAAGAGAGATCAATTTTTAATTTCTTTTCAAACCATTGATCCAAAGCAGCATTGCAAACTAAGAGCCAGTTGTAGAGTCCATACTGCTGACAAGGATGCAGAAACCCATGTGGATTTTCAGGTCCAGGTGCTGAGTGGGAAAAACATCTTCTTTATACCCAGATTTCTTTTTTATGAGCCTCTATCAAATCACTGACAAATAAATAAGGAATTGCACACTGACATCTCAATGACAGCAGAACTATAGTTTTAAGATAATTTTTCAGAACTGTAGTTTCAAGAGAATTTTGTACTAATCTGAGACGTATCAATAAAGAATATCATTAGTAAATCATTGTTTTGATTCAAGCTAGTGATAGCCGCATTAACCACAGACTTGCATCTAAAGAATCCTTTTGTTAAAGTTACAGCATTCATGTAGACTCTTACATGTGTATTTGTATTATTTATGGTACGAATTTCACAGTAGTATCCTGGTTTTGAATCCTTATTAGCCTTCAGAGCAATGCCGTAGGAATCCCTTATCCCTTTTAGAGATTAGCCCATCATACAATTCACATGCAGCAATGAAAACTGTGTACGAACCAGCTACAGTTGCCAACTATGAACAGCTTTTAACTAAGTTTATTCCCGGGTTGTTTTCTTCTACCACAAAACACCATCAGGGAGAAGCCCCTCACAAGCTTTCCAATTAACTGACAAGCTTGTGACCTGCCAGAGAAACCAGGCAGTCAATACTGATTCATTCTACCAACAAAGGGCTTTAACAGCCATGATCTGTTACATGTGACTTGAAGCAGAAATAGTATTTTCTTTTACCATCACTCTGGAGCATCATATTTCTCTTTAAGAGGGGTATAGTGTCTACTTAATACTTGCTTTACTTATTACTACCAGGGAAAACGGCTTTAAAATGAGCTCCTTAGAACAACACTAAATTCTTGCCTGGGAAGACATCCATAGTTTTGACTCATTGCTATTCCTCTCTGGAAGAACAGCTAATCAAGAATTTGACTGCTTGTCCTCAGAGCCTCTGCAATCTATTATAAGGACCATTTAGAAGTTACTTCTCAAATTCAATATAAGCTAACTCCACCACAGAGAAAGCAAAAGTTCTTGACCCAGCTGATGGAAGGACTAAAGTAAGACAGGAATTCAATCAATGCAAATTTAACTGACTAAATGCAGGAAAAGAAAGGTTTTTAACACTTGCAGAACTGACAGCAATCTATACGTCATGCGTAATTTCTTCATTCCCACAGATAACCATATAGGCCTGTCATTTAAACGGCTTGCAATGCATTTACAAATATTAGGACCCATAATCCTAATGGGAGAGGGAGAGGAAAAAAGGAATGTAGACTTGCTACATCCTAGGGTCTCATTGTATGTATGCTAGACTAGAAGAGGAAAGCAGGAGCTGAGGAATTACCCTTCCTGGATGATGAATGAAGTAACACTTTGGCAAAACACAGTGTTTTTCTTCAGCTGGGGAACTGCAGGAAGGTATGGGAATGCTGCATATTCAGGAGCTGAGGCTGACTTGGCATGTAACAACAGACTATAGGAAAAATGTTAGGATCCAAACGCTTCAAGCAAGCCAGTGCCTTTTAAGTATCTCATTTTAGTGACCTTAAAGAAAATGGGTATTGAGCATGTTGAACTGTAATAACACAGTTGGAACTTGCTGAGACGATGATGTTTATAATCAGGAATGGTGTGCTGGCAAAACAAAGAAAACTAATTCAATGGAATAGGGGACAGAAGGAAGACTGGGAATCGAGTGGCTTGGTTCACATATTCCTTGCTCTATCACAGCCTTCCTACATGACTGCAGAGGACACTAAATGTCATAATACAGCAGACAATGTTTAAAAAGCCTTTTAAAGGATATTCTGAGAGTTATGATTTACATGCAGGAATTACAGATACTGTGGAAATGGCTTTGTTCACAGGAAGGCTGACTAGCACAATACTGGGAAGAATGGCTTTCTACTAAAGGAAGATATGTTTCTGAATCTCTTTCCTTCCACTTTGCTAGTATACTTCCCTTTGCACACCAGGGTATTGTGTATTTATGTTTTGCTTCCTAAGAAAAAATTCAAAGAATGAAAATGGGCAAAGGACAAGTCATGCTGTTCTATACATTCAAGATATATAAATATACATACTGCTTAAACAGAAACAGTTCCTGTATTAATTATAAAAAAATATATATACATATACAGTGACACAAAATGTAGTCAGAATGCAGTTTCCATAACTGCACAAGAGAACACACCACACACTTGGTACCAGTGTAAAATAAATAAATAAATTACATACTGGAAATTCTTATTTTCATACAGCAACTAAGCAGCCATCTCTGATCTCTGCCTGAAGAGACTGGAAGAGAAAAGGATGCCCCTTAACAGCAAATATTCTTCCTTACATTACTGTCACCTAAAAGATTATTCTAGATCCTGCTATTTCACTATTTCCACACCACAATACAGTGCTTAAGCAAAAAGCACTTTCATTTCTTTAAAACTAAACACAAGTCAGAACAATTTAAAATTACCCATATTTGAATTTCTAATTCAAGAGCAACAGCCTAGAAGCATATGCTCAGACTACATGCATATGAGAAAGCATGATGGGCTGAACCCTCAATTCACATGAATATGTATTCCCTCCTAGATAAAATGATTACTAAATAGTATTTTTTTTACTATCAGCCAATTTAAACAGTTTGTGGTGACAGTCCACAGAGAGCATGACTTTTCCGACTTCAAGTCTTCTAACATGATTCCTTCTCTGATTCTGAAGTCACGAGAAGCTGTACTCCCTTAGAAGATGAAAAAATATAAACCAAGCCCTACACTTGTAATCTTGCTTTTAAAGGAAACAGAAGCTGACCTTCCAAAAAAGCCTTTGTCCGGGCCTTTGCAAAAGAAATCAGAAGTGCTACTCAGGGAATATTCGGTGTAAACACCTGCTACAGTCTACATCAAGGCTAGAATTCAACAAAAATCCACCAGAAATCTTAAGCCTAGGGACTTCACTAGGCCTTCAAGGAAGAAATCCACAATACAAAACCAAATCAAACAATCAATAACGTTCTTTTACGGTTCCCTTGATGTGCGTATCTCAGAAAGCTTTGAAGACAAGTCAGGAAAAAAAGCTTTTGAACAAAACTATACTTAACAAGAGACAGCTTTAAGATAGACAGGTACAACTAGGACTAAAAGAAAAAAATAAGAGAAAAATATTTGTACCCAAAGTTTTCTGGGTAAAATCAATGGATTCATTATTACAGATACCATGTGCAGTTTTTTACCAGGAAAAGATCTACAAAAGTGTTGCCGGTCCTATGCTTCTGATCAATTAAGAACCTTCAGAGCTAGATTGCATTAAAGGTAATAAAGCGAAAGAGCACTTTTTGTTTTCTTTTTAAACTCTCAAAACCCACAAAGTCTGATTCTACTTAATCACAGAAGACATTGGATAACTAGATTTTCATTATATGTGATCTGTTCATAAGCCTGGTTGGGCAACATATCTGGGTATTACCATACCAGGAAAGCAATTTTTCAGACAAGCACATTAAGTTTCTTTTCATCTTTGTGCAATGATTCATGGGACTTTAAACAATGAGATTTCCACAGTAGCATCTCTCCATGTTGGGAAGCAAAATCATCCTTTAAACGTCAGAGGTTTCCAAACAAACTCTGATTTTTCCCTTAGATAAAGCAGCCCACAGAAAACTTCTATAACACAATAGAGCTGGTTAAACAATGATAAAAACACAAAATTTCTGCTGAACTGACGTGGTGAAAATTTCTCTATCTAAACCTGTCAACGCTCTTGACTTTGACACTAAATAGGAGAGAAAAGTTGTGTTTAATTCATATTGAAAATGAAATTTGTGGTAGTTGCAAGGACTAGTCACCTGAATTAGAAGTAAAATTCAAAGTGTCACCTTGGAAAGCTTCCAACCTCAAAAATTAATCTGATCTGAGACAAAAATTATCGAGAGAAATAGTTTAAGGTACGTGAGTGTCGGACCTTCTGCACATTCCAATCTACAGAGTTCTCCAAGGAATATGAATATGAACCCCAAATTACACACCAAGCTCTGAGCCATCAGAAAGCTGGTTTTGGTCCAGCGATTTGCTCTTCTTCTGGCTATCATTTGCAGAGCAGCATTTCTCCATTGTTGCTTTATATCAAGAATTGCTTCAATACATGTGCTCACCTACTTAAAATTTATCAAGAGGCAGAACTAGAAGTACAATAAGTGGATAAGGAATTGGCTAGGTGGTTGCACTCAAAGAGTTGTGGTCAACAGCTCGATGTCCAAGTGGAGATCAGTAATGAGCAGTGCTCCTCAGGAGTCAGTACTGGGACCGGCATTGTTTAACATCTTTGTCAGTGACATGGACAGTGGGATTGAATGAACCCTCAGCAAGTTTGCTGACAATACCAAGCTGTGTGGTGTGGTCAACACACTGGAGGGAAAGGATGCCATCCAGAAGAACCGTGACAGGCTTGAGAGGTGGGCCTGTGAGAACCTCATGAAGTTCAAGAAGACCAAGTGCAAGGTCCTGCACATGAGTTGGGGCAATCCCAGCACAAGTACAGGCTGGGTGGAGAATGGATAGAAAGCAGCCAAGAGGAGAAGGACTTAGGGAAGATGGTTGATGAGAAGCTCAACATGGGCCAGCAATGTGTGCTTGCAGCCCAGAAAGCCAACCATATCCTAGGTTGCATCAAAAGAAGCGTGGCCAGCAGGTCGAGGGAGGTGATTCCGCCCCTCTACTCTGCTCTTGTGAGACCTCACCTAGAGTACTGCATTCAGCTCTGGGGATCCCAACATAAGAAGGATATGGAGCTGTTGGAATGAGTCCAGAGGAGGGCCACGAAGATGAGCCTCTCCTGTGAAGACAGGCTGAGAGCGCTGGGGTTATTCAGTCTGAAGAAGAGAAGGCTCTGGGGAGATCTTATAGCAGTCTTCCAGTACCTGAAGGGGGCCTACAAGAAAGCAGGAGAGGGACTTTTTACAAGGATATGTAGTGATAGAACAAGGGGTAATGGCTTTAAACTGAAGG
This sequence comes from Tauraco erythrolophus, assembly GCF_009769465.1. Taxonomy (NCBI): domain Eukaryota; kingdom Metazoa; phylum Chordata; class Aves; order Musophagiformes; family Musophagidae; genus Tauraco; species Tauraco erythrolophus. The sequence continues at coordinate 86,059,186 of NC_141466.1, read as the reverse complement.
AGGGGAGATTTCAATTATATCTAAGGAAGAAATTCTTCACTCTGAGGGTTGTGAGGCACTGGAACAGGTATCCTGAGAAGCTGTGGATGTCCCATCCCTGGAAGTGTTCAAGCCAGGTTGGATGAGGCTTTAAGCACCCTGGTCTGGTGGAAGGTGTCCCTGCCCATGGCAGGGGGGTTGGAACTGGATGATTTTTGAGGTCCCTTCCAACTCAAACCATTCTATGATACACTTTCGCAATGTCTTTGAGTATAACCTCAGCTTGCCAATCAGGTTTCTCATTGATTCTTATGTTGCTGGGTGACTGCACTTGTCTTTGTCGACTCTCGAAGAGTCATATCTCTACAAAGTGAATTATAATAATTCATCCTGCCCAGAAGCTCTTACATACACAAGAACTCTAAACTGAGGCAACCCTTACTTGCTGCAGTGTTGCCAGACACTAGCTCAAATTATGGGAGGCTTGCAGAAAAATCAAGGCATTAGCTGACACTTCACAATTTGAACAATTAATAAGATTTTCTTTTTTTAATACCTGCAATAGGAGGACTGAGGCAGTATCTCAATCTGCATAGTATGGTAGCTGGTTTTTTTAGATAAAATCACTCCAGCAGAAGCAACCAGTTTGCAGTCACTTGAAGATGCTGCTGGCATCTTCAATAATGATTCCAAGCCGAATTTTCATTACCATGTACTGAGAAATCTTCTACTCCTAAAACACATCATTCAGACAGCTGAACTGGCTGTCTGCTTCAACCAACCATTCACACGGTGCTGTATTTCCCACCACTTTTCTGTCAGCTGCCGCTGCAGAGCAGTTGTGGCAGTTGTTGCTCCAGCTGCTACCTGGAACAGAAGCATCAGACCGAAAACAAAGGTACAATCAAACAGCTATCTGCAGCAGCAGTTCATCACATCCAAACACTTTCCACAGATTTTCTGACTTGTTGGGAGATCCCCATTCTTCTGCTACATCTGTCTGGAGTGCACAAAAATTGTCCACAGCAGCTGCAATTATTCTCCTAAGAATAACACCCATTGTACTTCACTGACTGAAAAGATCTGTCCTTGGATACCGTTAGCTGTTTCTCTTTATTATATAAAAATGAATTCAGCATCACACATTGATTGGGACAGCTGGTCATTCTTCCCTAAAGAGAAATAAATCTCATCATATGCATACCCAGAGGAATCAGCACATATGTGGCCTGGACTTTATAGGCTGCTACATCTCACTGGATGCTGTTCAGGCAAGCAGGGGGAACCAGATGCTCAGCAGGGAAAACCAGACTCCTCATTACACTGCACACATGGGTACTCAAGTGGGTGGTACTAATTTTTCTGCTGGGACTTTTTCCTTCTATAATGCTCCTTGGAAGGACAAAAAACTGTAAGATTGCTCCAAAAATATTTCAGGTTACTAACAGTAGCTCTGTCCTCCAAGTTGGAAGACTTGCTCTCTTTTTTCCCTGCTGTGTTTTCAACCCCTCCTGTTCTTCCTAAGGAAGGCCAGTGCCTATGGTGCTGTAGCAGACTTTGCAGAAGCCTTTTTTCCTCCCTACAACAAGGGTCACCACTGGCTCTGGTGGGATCAGAGTCACTATGAACTGCTGAATCACAGAACAAAGGACTCGGGCAACTTGATCCAGAAGTCCTCTGCCACAATTTCAAAAATCTGGCAGCTCTTGTCTGATGACTTTTACTTGCATCTTCACAGGAAAAAAGTTTACTTCATGTGCTGAAGCACAGATGTTCTATGGCATGCCAGAATTTCAGCACAAAGTTTCTTCTAGAGTTGCTCCTACAAGTGAGAAAAAAAGGAACAAAGCCCCTTGCCCAAGGAGACTATCCTTCAATTCTAGGCAGAGGACAAAGGAATTAAATTAATCCTAGGTAGATAAAACGGAGAGGAAAACACCTATCTACAAAAAGAAAGCTGAGCCTCCTAATCCATCAGATCACAAAGGACCAAGCAGATCTCTTCTTTCACCTGTGACTCATCTTAGCCTCTCACAAAAGCCTGCAGCCACCTTCTTTGAGAAAACTGAGATTATGGCCTCCTCAAAACATAAACACAGCCATGGGACTAGCTGAAATGAGACAATCCTATTATCAAAGCTCGGGCTGGGTAATGATATTTGACACAAATTTTGAAGTTTCCCTCAAAAAGCCCCTTGTGGCAGAGGAAGCTGGCTGCGCAGCCAGTCGCTCTGAAGGCAGGAGGGTCTGGGGAATTTCCAGAGCAGAATCCTCCCCAGGAGCCGGCAAACATCCTCTCTGGCTCTGCTCCTCTGCCACAAGCCCTCTGCTGCAGGTTTTGTGAAGCCGAAGAGCACACAATAAAATGGATAAATAGATCATTAAACAAAAGAACTACAATTAAAAAAAGGGGGAACCATATCATGTTCCTTATACCTAGCTATAAGTAGCAGCAGTGCTGTTTGCTATATTTTAAGAACCCCATAATTGTATTTTGATTCATCTCATGTAGCATAGACAGAGACACATTTCCTACCACAGAAAATAGTTTTAAAATTCTGCGTTTATATATATATATATATATATATATAAAATCAGAGCAGCATGAAAGGGCCCTAAGTCCAGGCAGTAAGGCAAATACTCAAGGTGACCTGTGCATTGTCCTTGTGTCATGGAAAATGATTTAACACTACTGAAATTACATCAACACGAACAGGCCTGGGGGGGAACTGAAGCTGTCAGAAGCCTTGAAGACTCCCATGCCCAGGTCTTATAACTGGGACAGAAGCGAACAACAGGAAGAGGAGATTCTGGGGTTGTGCAGCACTTCTTCACATGGTGTATTTCATATGCAAACACTGTTTTTCAATTCCTGCAGGCATGCAAAGCTAAAATAACTGAACTAGTGAGGTGACAGAGCTTTCTCTTCTTCACTCCTGCTACTCGGCGATGAAGCCATAGCTGTGGTGGTCACTACACAAGTTATCTGTTTTGTCTGTGCATCTGACAGCTCAAGACGTTCATTTCATCATGCATATTTATAAGAGGGAAACAAAGGGGGAAAAGCTCTCTTTTCTCACTTAACTATTTCACTTAATTGCATTCGTTTTTAATATTATCCTTGCCCTGGATTTTTGATATTTTACAGCAATACCATGTGGAACAGATAGTGTGGTGTGGGTGTGAGAGATTGGGATTTTTTTTAAGAGGGGGAAAGAAAAATGATTACCATACAAAAAGGGAACAGTAAGGAGGAAGGAGGCTCAGAAGCTTTATCCTCTCACACAGCACAGGAGTAAGAATCTTACACAGATCAGACACGTACGCACACACACGCTTATCGGTGAAATATAACTGTATCTGGGAAGGCACGTGGCTATCAGGTAAGTGACAACTGATGGCAGGAGAGGGGAAGTCTGGTGGGAAGGGCAGAAAGCCTTTCCGCCAAGGGAGCGCCATGGGATCACTGACATCTCTCCAGGGCACAGACATGATGATGCAGCATGTGAAAATCACCCTTCGAGTGAAAGATCCAGAAGTAAATTAAGTTGCATGAGAAGGTGAAAGCAACAGCAACTTGCTGAAAACAACTCCATGTATAGCAGTCTACTAAACCATCGAGGTCTTCATGGTCTGACTCCTAACACAGCATACAAGTCTCTCCTTCAGGAGAACTTTTATATTCAGGAAGAACTTTTTTTTTAAAGTTCAGATTATTTTGCCTCTAACCTATCTACCAACATGACTTTCTACTTCTTATTAAGCACTACTAGAGCTGTGAAATCAGTAAAAAGTGCAGACAACAAAAAAAGCTCCAAATAACCCAAAAATCCAAGATGTAAACCCAGAAGTAAAGATTCTGAGAGTATCTGGCATCAAAAGTACAATTCGTCTCTCTGCTGTCCCACACACAGGCCCAGCAAACAGTCAGGAACATTAGCAACCTGTGCACTGTAGAAGAAACTTTTTGATGCTATAAAGCCATTTCATCTCTTTGCACTTTGTATTTTTGTTACCCTTCTGTTCCCAGAGGATATTTTTGATATACATGCATTTTCACAGAAACAGACAAATTAAACCTCAAACCACATATTTGAAAAGGACTTTCCTGGATACATTGCATATTATCTAGCAAACAACAGATATCTTTTTGAAAGGATAGGGTGCAATTTGTTTTGCTTCTAAATACAATTCTTTAAAGCAAAGACTTTTGTTAAAAGGCTGACGTGAACAAATATGGCTGCATTCAGACTTCTTCAGTAATTTCATGTAGCTTGCTAACCACTAATTTGACTAGAAATTTCATGTGGACATTCACTTTGAAGAACAACAAAACATACACAAAGCAGTCTCTCCTAATGACAGTATGTGACAGCCCATTCTGAATGGTACTTTTCCTACGTTAATGTGTGAAATTATGTCTAAGTCTTCTTTTCCCAACTTCTCAAGTAAACTAACTTCTCTAAAAAAAAAAAATCACCTTTTTTGGCTTTATCAGGCTTCAGCCTCCACTGAAGTTGCTGAATGCTTTGAGTAAATTCCAACTAATAAGGTTTTCAACCCCATGAGCATTTGTATTTCACTTTGAATTAATCTTTGTCAGATGAGCTCCAGGCATCACTAAAGCAGAGCGAACTGGTGGCATAGAACTTCAAGTTCAGTTCCTTGCGCCATTGGCCATGATAATACTGTAATAACTAAACAGACAATTTCCCTATCTTCAGAAGATCCCACACTACCACTGTGGAACAAATTCCTACTAATTAAAAATTGTTTCATGGGAAGGGTAGAAGATGATGTGGAGTATTTAAATATTTTGAAGGATATTTAATTGAATTTCTTTCAACAAGCATTCAGCGCTCAGACAATAGTCCAGATGGAACTGTGCAATTTATTTTAAGACTGACATGCTGTACAGTCACATACATCTGTAGATAATGGATAAAACCAAAAGAGAAAATGCTAAGTGAAACTAAATATGAACAGAAGTATAACAGACTTCCCCAGTTTTCATTGTGAAATGAAAAGAAACAAAAAAGGAAACAACAGGTACTGAAGAGAATAAATCAAATAATTAACATGGTCTTATTTTATAATTAGAAGATTCAAGTTACACTAGTGAAAACGTATTTCTGAAATGGTGTCCTCTTCAGTAGAAGATACAGGATATATTTTGTTACCTTTTGCAATCTCCAAGAGAAAGTATTTTATGGTGAAAAACTCGGACCTGTTTTCCTCTGATTTCAGTATGTTGTCTTCAGTTAAAACACTAATGTGTGTCATGGTGCACACAACACCAGCTGCTCCCACTTCTTAAACACATCTCCATGCAACCCCACACAAGCGAACTGAGCTTTCACACTGTAATTTCATTTTATAATAATGATTATACCCTTTAGCTTACCAAGAGCAATTAGGCCTGTCTTGATGAGCAAAACGACTACATTCTGTAGTCTCAACCTTGATGAGAATCCCTGCCAAAACACAAGCTAACATATTTGTTTGCACATTAACTGGCCAGGTTTTAACCTCGGCTTCTAACAGCCCTCATGAAAGAGACCAGGGTAAGATGTCCAGCATTTCTCAATTCTTCAAACTCAAAGCATGCTATAGTTCCTGACAAAGGCTTTTTGTTTCAAAAAGTTCACCACATACTGAAGATAAACAAGACAAAACAAAGGATTATTAATCTTCCTGAAAATAACAATGTTTGACAAGAAAAATAAGCTCAGAAACAATGCTCAGCCCAATGTTACATTGACTTGGTCTCTTGCTTCTGCAGACTTCTATCTGGGCAATTATTCTTCATTTAAGATGTTTTCTCATGTTCCCTGAAGTTTGCTTTAATAAGTTGCTATTTAATAGCATTTAGACCAAGAAAAGCAAAATAATTTGTATTTTATAGTGAGCTGCAAGCCACTCAATACGATTCATTATAGCACAGATTGTCTTAAGAGATGCTTCGCATCAGCCCTGTGTTATTCTAGTGTTGAATGCAATTCATGTACCCAACAAATAATTACGCAAAAGCACATTATAGCAGTACTTTACTGACTAGCACAATGCAGTTAGAAGAAATACATGGTATCTTGCAACCCAATACCCAGGAGGTTGTAATTTACAGCCCATCAATACTGAACGACTTTCTACATAAGCACTGATCTTTAGTATGTGTGCATGAGTAATAGCTACATTTCTCACACAGATAGCTCTAACTTTAGAAGATTTATTTTTTGTTTCCTCCCCTCTGGAATAATTCATAAAATAAAGTGTACATTTACCCAAAGATTTCTTTAACATTAAATATCCCAAGACTCTGGAATTTAAAACTAATACGGTGAACTGGCTTCATCAAGTATTTTAAACTGCTACCTAATATACAACTGCCTTTCACAAGAAGTACTGATTTAGGATAAGCCATCGCAAGTTGCAACGAGGGACATTCTGGCTAGAAACGGGACAAAAAAGTTCACAGCAAGGGTGGTGAAATACAGGACACCTAGCAAGGCTGCAAAATATCCACCCTTGGAGATACGCAAAACTCAGATGGAGCCCTGAGCGACCTGATCTCACTTGGAAATTGTGGCCTTGCTTTAAGCAGGGGTTTGACAAGATGACTTCCTAGATTATTCTGTAATTGTATAACAATGTAGTGGACACCTATAGGCACATGGGAAGTATATCCACACCAGATGTCTTACTATCAGCTTGCTGCTTTTTCATCTTACAGAAAGAGAACAGAACGTAATAGATACAGACATCAGATCACTGTACTTGAGGTATGACGGACTGCACAGCCTTAAAAGGATGACACCCATCGCTTTGTTCAGTTTAACAGTGAGCTCAACTCTCACTGTTATTGAACTACAACCACTGTAGGAGCATATTCTTCCCCTCAGTCCTTCTGGATATATAGCTTGCCCTGAAAGCAAGAAGTGGCAGAGAACCCATGCTGGAAATGTGCCTGCTGACCATCATGCAAGCTCAGCTTTGGAATGCTTTCAGCCACCTAAAGCAGAGCAAGTGATTCGGGGAAAGAAGTTTGAGAATCAAAGGCAAGGAAGGGGCCACATGATAAAGTCAAGCGGTTGCATCACACAGCTGGACTGGAAATTTCCATCTGTGCTCCCAAGGCAGCTTGTATGTTTTTCAACAGAGCAGAAGACACAACACATACAACACTTGGGCAGATTTTGAATAAGATTTACCAGACCAAGAAGCCACATCATGTGGAGAAAACACCTATTTTTAATTCAGAGAGCACCACCATCTCCTGCAGAGAAGAGAGAAACTGCTGAATGGGCAATGAGTGTTAACTTGCTGCTTTGAAAAGCTGCATCACCCAGGTTGATACATTCCTACCAGCTCATTTCACTTTTAAGTTGGGAGAAAAATAAAAAAATTTAAAAATCTAGCACATCATCAATGGACAGTCGCCAACTCCCCCAACAGCTACAACCACCAGGTCTCTCTCTCATCTCAGCTGAGTGCTATAACCATCAATCCTCTCCATTTTCACTCTCCCAGAGTCAGGTCTCCTCTTGCCTGTTAGTCTTCTGGCCTTTTGCCAGATTTCTGGTTTTGCTTTCCTGGATACACTAAGGCCCAGCTTAAGAACTGTGATGGAGCATGCTCCCTGACAGGACACTGAAATCCTTGGCAGGTAGACTGTAGGTTCAGATACAGATAAGCTGCAGAGAACTTAAATACAGAGCTTTCACACTTGGAACCAAGGACTCTAGCTTCCACATGATCATGCCAAAGGTGGGCATCTACTATATTGCCATTAGTTCTGGTCAGAAAAGGCACTGGGGTTTGACAAGAGCACACAACTACAACCTGAAATAGGAGATTTAAACTGTTCCTGAAGGCTGTCACAGATGCCTGCCTAAGCATGCCTACTCGTACAGCCCAAATTAGCATTTATCTGTCTCCACTTGCAATAGAGGACCTCCAGCAGAAGCACCTGATCATCAGCCCTGGTGACACAAAGTTGATCAACAAACAAAACTAAAACTAGAAAAGTTTCATTCAAGGCATCTTTAAAAAATGAACAGAAAGGAGAGAAATTCATTCTAAATCTTTATTAAAGTTCTGAACTCACTTGGAATAATGAATGTCTATATTCCCTCAAGCAATTGTGCTATTCATGGTGACAGTGAGTGAAGAACTCTGAGCAAGCTCCTCCTGATCCAGTACTAATTTAACTCATCTTTAAATAATTTCCCGAAGAGTTAAGTGCAACTCAAATGTTGTATCAGCAATGTAAGAGACAAAAATCTGAATATTCTTTCGTAAGCAAATCCAAAACTAAGAGAAAACTCAAATCAAAGCATGGGTTCTCAGACTGACTGCTTGAGAGCTTTTCTTCCTCAATCACAGAAACACAGATGTAAGATACTATCAAAACAAACTAAACTTATTTCAAGAAACTATTTCCCATAACCTAATTCAAAATTTTAAGCAAATCTCAAAAGAGAGGAATATGTCCTCTGTGAAATGTTCTACTGACTTTGAAAAAAATTTTGTATAAATTAGCACACATGAGCAGCAATTTCTCATGAATGTTAATAACACGAAACTAAATCTAATAAATATGAAGGGAGAAAAAAAATTGCAAGCAACATAGTTATTGCTTATCTGGAAGAAACGTAAGTTAGGGTAAATAGGAATTTTATTTTGTCCTGGTGACACAGCAGCAGTAACACTTTCAAAGTTCCATCACCAACATCCCATTGACTGCCAGTACAGTTTAGGCCCTGAAGCGATTCTATTGCTTTTGTAAATAAAGACGAGGTTATTTCCAAAAGGTTACCAAGAGTAGCTACTTTTCTTTCCTTTATTTAAAGGAACCATACACTGTGCAGTTAACTATAGGTGTCCCAAAAGTCTTCATGCTGTATCCACCCCACCACTACCTCAAGTCCACTATCTGAGCCTAACAGTATGATTGGAAGTTCACTGAAACAAGAAGCATCTCTAGTATTTATTTGAATGGTGCCTAGTAAACACTTTCAGGTTGTGAGAAATATATTGTAATTATTGCATTACCAAGCTGGGGAAAAAATTCCACCAGTTAACAAAAAACAGTTTAAAATGATTATAGGTATTAACAGTTGATGGATACACATGCTTTCTGTAGGTGGCTCTTTACCATAAAAAAAAAAAAATTAAGTGCAAGACCTTCAAATAACTACCAAGTCTTCCTTCCTGAGGAACTATATTAATATTAGAACTTCAACATCTCTTTTTAGACAATTTTAAGGTGTCTGAATCCAGCTAATTAGCTGGCACAAATATGAAGAGAACAACTGACAGCCAATTCAACAGTACATTGGAAAGAGATACATGACTCTACATCACTGACAACATATTGAAATTTAAATACCTCTTTATTGTCCCTGGAAGATCCAGACTGAATGGGATTTGATATGAAGATGCTAAAGTGTCATCCACAGCCTTGCTTATTTCTTGTAGTTCTCTCAAAGAAACGCATCCAAGTAAAGCAGTCAGTTCACAGTCCTGTGACTGAATAAGCCTATCTTGTTCTTCAATTTCTCTTCTTAGCTGTTGATCTTTTGCTTCTAATATGGCCAGTCTTGCTCGGAGGTCCTCAATTTCTTTCTGCATAGAACACAAACCTGAGTTTATTATGAACCCTGTTAAAGAAACCTCTCTGCCCCTATAAAAATGCAGTACAAGTCTCAGAAGTAGCATGAATTCAGGTTGTCCAACTTAGCACAACATTAAATGAGAAGACATTCTTTTGTTGACACACAAAAATTCTTATGCCTGTTGTATTTAGAAACTCTAGTGCTTTCACAGTCTGAAACTCCCCATCTCCCTTTCATCACCAAATTTCAGGTTCCTCTTCCAACACCATCAGTCACCTTTTACCTTTAAAAATGTATGGATATATCCCAAGTTAAAAACTTCCCAAGAAACCCCAAAATCTCGGTTCAACCATAACAACAGAATCTTGCTACAGACTGGCAGCTAAAGAGATCAACCATTTATCTGTCCTGCAATGGTTCCTTTAGGCTTCAAATCCAACATCAGGCACAGGATGCAAGTGGTGAATCACTGACTGCCTCTGGCCAGTCCTTTTGATTATTAATATTTAATTTTAATTAAAGGCACAAAATCCCTCCCTTGACTTAAAATGACCAGAGATTCAAGCTCAGTTGCATTCATCTTGCCAGAAATTCAAACCCTGCGCATTATGATCTGACGTTTCTTGCAAGAACATGTTCTAATTTTTCCTTGAAAATCCAAGAGATAGCTTGCAACCAAGCAAGGAGCACTTCAGGAAGGAGTCTGGGTTGCTGAGTTAATAAAGGTATTTCATATATGGCCCTTGGCTCATTTGTCCCAGAATTTAAAAAGTGAGTTTAAAAAAGAAAAAAAAAAAAAAAGTCAAAGGAGAACTACTTGCTATCAAAGAATTTGAATGTCACACTGCAGAAGAGGAGACTGAGGGGGGACCTCATTAATGTTTATAAATATGTAAAGGGTGACTGTCATGAGGATGGTGTAGGCTCTTCTCAGTGGCATCCAATGATAGGACAAGGGGAAATGGATATAAGCTGGAACACAGGAGGGTCCGCTTAAACATGAGGAAGAACTTCTTCCCAGTAAGGGTAACAGAACACTGGAACAGGCTGCCCAGACAGGTTGCGGAGTCTCCTTCTCTGGAGATGTTCAAAACCTGCCTGGATGCGTTCTTGTGTGATCTGATCTAGGTGGTCCTGCTCCGGCAGGGGGATTGGACTAGATGATCCTTTGGGGTCCCTTCCAATCCCTAACATTCTGTGATTCTGTGAATTTGATTCTATTTCTACATTTCTTGAAGTCTCTATGAAACTTTGCAAGCCACTTAACTATTACCTCAACACACAGCCACAGATTGAATGTTCACCATTTTCTATATAACCAACAAGAGAGGTCTCTGAAGTGGTAGCTATAGACTCTCAACAGAAATCAAAGCTCGTAATTCCATGTTATGACCATATTCAGTCCAGCTAAAAAGAAAAATGAAGAAAAAAACCCTACAAGTTTTTTCTGGTAAATAGCTAGGCATTACAAACTGACATTAGAAACAACCATATAGCTTTTTATGGTAATTCAGTTCTTCATTCTCTATCTGTAAAACGGCAATAAGAATATCTCTTCACCCAAAGCATTGTTACAGAGATAAAATTAAATGGTTTTGAATCACTCAGATGCCATGTTGATTAATGTTGTAAAAAGAGCCCATTCACAAATTAATAAATCTGCATCCCAAAGAGGGTTTGAGTGGCACACAGTAAAAGGGTTCTGGGGCCGGATACTGAGTAAAGAAGACAAAATGGTATTCTGAATATCCGAACAAGCACTTTCCAGCTTCAGCAATGTATGAGACAGAGATCCAGGAAAAAAAAGGCATGCTCATAAAATTAAAGACTCTCATAAAACATACATATTAAGCACAGATAACTGACTTTGTCATTTCTTTGCTTTTTGAGTGCTTCACTTTGAAACATTAACATTCTTTTAATGTTTTCAATATCATTTAAGTGAAGTTTAGTTCACTAATGCTCCTTTTGTCAACAAACATATTTTCAGGTTTGCTGCACTGCAACAAGCTCCCTGTGTCTCACTTAAAACAACAAGAAATAGTCCTTGCATGTTCTAAGGTTGACTGGCTCAAAAATTTCAACTTATATTAGCACTGCGCACTAGATTCATCAATTATTTTCCTCCTTTTTTGGTTGTAGGTTTAGCAACAAGAGAACAGAGTGGCCCATGTTTCAACCCACAGGCATTTGTCAAGGACAAAAAGGTCAGCAGGCCAAAACCGCCAGTTTTGTCTCTTTAAGACTCAAATTAGGCTTTTAGTGCGCACAAAGGACAATTCTGTGTCTGTGTTACTGGTTTGGGAATACTGCCAAAATCTTAATAGGCCCTACTTAACACAAAGACCTTCATATTCTGTGAAAACGTAGTAATCGCAATCACTGCAATAAGCAACCTACATGGGAACAGAAAGGGAGATGAACAGAATTTGGTTTTGCAAACACGCTTTTAGTACTGAAATGTTTTTACAACATAAATAGATACCAGAAGCACACAATCTGCATTCACAGACAGAAAGCTGTTCTGCTTGGGAATAGTTCACAGGCATTCTTGGGAGAAGGGAAATTTTAGTCAGTAAACTGGAATTCTCTTGCGTTCTTTTCCAGAAATGCCAAGAAGTCTTTAATGTGCTCTTAGTCGGCCTCCAGAGACAGATAAAAAGGACTTAAAGTCTCAGTATGGAACAACAGATGATATTCAGCTCACTAAACACAAGCTGGAGTTTTATTTTGTGGTTTTGAGTTTAAACTGAGATTTCTAACACGACAGCTAATCAGTACTGATAATAAACCTCCAACTTCACTTATGGTGTTCTCCAGGAAGTACAGATTGCAGTAGAAACATTAATATATAAATGTTAGATACCACCACAGGCTCTCTCAAATCCCTGAAGACAAATCCAGAACCAACAGGAGAGTGGATAGAAGGAAAAGGAAGGTAAAGTAGGGCTAAGGGAAAAAAAAAGAATTATTATTTCAGATCACATGGGATTTTAGGCAAGAGTAATCCTTAAGGGATGTTGGGAGTCACCAAACATCACAGGTCAGCCTTCTCCAGAACTGGAATTCATTATAATTTTCACCAATGCTTGTAAATAACATGCCTGTACAATGATGTGGCTAATTTGTCCTTAGCATAACTACAAAGGAATAAAGATTCACCTGGAGCAAGTATGAAAACGTTAGCTGGTATGGAGTCTTAAGTACAGCAGTTTCCAGTCGAATAGCTTGAGGTGACTGGCTGGATGTCTAGATTACCAAAAATAGTTTTCTGGACATTGAACTAGACTATGTCTCCTCTTATATGTTGGTGAAATAAATCCAAACAATACAAACCTGATGACTAGGATAGAAAAGACATTTCTTCATCTAAGTGAGATTTTGCAATGGCCATCTAAGATGCTTTTCTCCACTTCTTTCTGGGTTTTTTATATATATATATATTTATATTTATGTGTACATGCACAAATGATCATACTATTAGATCCACTAAAAGCAGAAAAGTATCAATAATAATAAGATTTCAAGACAACACCCCAGAAAAAAAAAAGAAAAAATAGACCTACTAGCTCTCTAAGTGGTCACATTACCGAGTGTGATGGCCAAGGTTTAAAAGGAGGTGGAGCAAAGACTTGTACTAGACAGTAAACTACAATTTTTGAAGGACAGTGAAAAGAAAGAGCTAAATTTGGCTTCAAAGGCTTGTAGACTTAAAATTGGACAGAAGCCATCTTAAAAAGATTCCATTTGTCAAATTACCACGTTGTGGCATCACGTGCCAGTGCAAAGTTATTGCTGGCAAATGTCGACTGCTCCGTGATGATTCCTTCATCCTTATGAAATGCATGAATCATCTTTCAGGAACAAAAGCTGGTAAATCACATATTTATAGTCAATTCTAATCAGAAATGGATGAAAGGTTGCTTCCTTCAAAACTTTTCATCTTCAAATAAAAACTTCTGAAGATCAGTGAAATATGAAAATGGCAAATTAGAACACAAAGAGCACACTTAAAAAGATAATGAGGAAAGTTAAAGCACGCACACAAGCCACCGAGTCTTCCAGTTCTACTTCTCTGTAATGAGATTAACACAACTCCTGTGGCTGCCATCTCCAATCATCACTTAGATTATCAACTGGACTAGAGCCAAGGCTCTAATTGCTGCACAGAAGCAAAGCCCCTATTACAATAAATTTATTTAATTTTGTGTGACAGCTTAAAAGCTTTTCTCCACACAGCACTGGTTCTTGTACACAACTTTGCAGTCCTGTTACCTGTAACCATTTCTTTTCTTGAAAAAGCTGGTTTCGTTTTGTGGACGAAATCTGTATCCTCTCCTGATAAGTGGATCTCAAAAGTTTATGTTCGTTTTCGTGCCAAGGGTGAGTTTCTTCATGTCTAACCCTTTGAAAAAAAAATGACAAAAGCTGAAAATCAGCATTATTGCTGAGTATCGACATCTCACAGATTAAACAGGTCAGAATGCTATGTTACCTTCTGAGTTATAACGCTCCATCACCGGAATGATTATATCTTAAACAGATACAGTTAGAGAACAAGAGATTTTTCCTTGGCATATCTTCCTGTATTATCTCAAACATTTACACTGTTTTTACAACACGCTGAAGAAGGAAAAAGGAAAACTTGTATAGCTTCAGGCTTCCCCCAGCTTTTTCATATTTCAGAAATTTATCCATCACTGCCTTGAAAGAGACAAAACTAAGGCATGTAATTTCTATCAATAAAGAGTAAGATCTCTCTTAGACAGAAGTTTAGAAACTTGCCAAAGCCATTTTTGCAGCTTCTGTCAGCTTTTGGAGACTACATTAGAGATCATCTGGAGTGTTGGCTCCACGATGCCAAATTTTACTCCTCTCTTGCACAGTGAGTTCTTTCAAAATCGCAGTCAGTGGGATTCCTCACAGTGGTCGGTACAACACGCAGCTGTAAATCTTCGCATGATTGGACCCCAAGGTAATCAGTGCATTACACTAAGTGTCAAGTCTATCATCAGCCTCTCAGAACACACCTGCAAACAATGTAAACCTATTTTGTCTTGCGTGTTCCTGCATAAGGGCATGCGTGCTCACAAGGCCAATTGCATTTCTCTGTCCACCTCTAGAGACAAGTGCGTGCATTTCCACATAAAGCAACAGATGCGTTTCAATATCTTGTTTGAAAAAATACTGTCTCAAACAAAAAATGGTTTTGAAGCATGATTTCTCATCATAATCTTGCAAAGCGAATACAGCCATGTCACATATAAAACATGCATCACAAGTCTGGTTTAAGCATGATTAATCACACAGTTATGATCTCCATGCACAGCGGTAACAAGTGCGTAGAACAGGAGGCTCCTGTCTCTTCTGCAGGACCATCAGAAGACATGCATGCTTTACTCTCTCACTGTGGGCTGAAGAACGTACTGAAAAAGCAAAATAAACTCTGGCACTAAAATAAATTGCATTAATACTTAAAATAGATATGATGACAGTGTAACTGTATTTCTGTAATAACAAAATAGATCAAAGACACATTCGTATTACAAAGTGCTAGGCCTTACAATCATTATAGATTGTCGTGGCTCCAGTCAACCACACTTCCCAGCAGCTTTGAAGCTGCATTCTTTTAGTAAAAGCTGCATCTTTCTGAGAGTTGTGTGCAATAGAAATTTTGTGGCTGGTCAAAACTTAGGAAACATTCCACAATAAACCTAAGTTATTCTCAAAACCTCCTTGGAAATCCCATGTACATCTGCCTACTTGGTACTGAGGAAACAGAAATAAGATCTCTCTGATCTCACCACACTTGAGCAATTGCTCCTAAGCTAAACATAACCAAATCTGGCTTCTACCACCTGCCTCCAATGTCCTGTGTCAACACCGAATGCATTCACCTAAAAACTCATCTGATAATTTCATCAAGTAAACCAAAACTGAGGCATGAATTTCAGTCTCATGTATTAGACAACCTGCCATACACACTTTTCATTTAAAATGTTCTTTATTTGCAAAAAGATAAGACTGGTTAACTACAGCAAAACTGCAATGACCTGGTCTTCTGAGGCTAGTTTGATTATCTTTTTTAATTTTCCAGCTGAAAAAGGAAATCTTGAGTATATTGGTTTTGTTCCAATTCAAAATGAAAATAAAAACTGAAACCTATAAATTTTCTTGAAAAAGTTGTCATTTTTTCCAGCCTGTACTATCTAAAAATACTGTTGGAACAGAAAAATTTTAAACACCCCTATTGAAAACAAGAGTCAGACGACAAAGCGGTGTGAAAGGCTACAAGAATCAAGTGAGAAAAAGAAAGGGTGTCACAACAACAGTCAAACTCAAGCTCAAAGAAAGGAGTGTGCACAAGAGGATATTCATCTGACCCTGAAGAATGGCACTGCTCTCAGACCTGTGCAAAGAGAAGAGTTACAGATATAATCATCCAAAGAACAGGAACACTTATATAAATTTATATATAAGATATATTTTATATATAAAATATATTATATATACACATTATATAGAAAAAAACATAAGCAGACTATGTATTTCAAGGATGTTTTAGTGACTCAATTTGTGACACCAAAGACACCACCACATCTAAAGTCAAAATCATTATTACCAATTAATGCATAGAGTGAACACATCTTAATAACAAAATGCAGAATGTTGTATTCTAATCTTTAAGGTGAAATAGAGGCTAAAAATACCCTTAAAAGTCTCAAATTCTGCAACAGAATTCTATTTTCTGTAGTCATTTTATCTAATTTTCATGGATATCAAAAATTATACCCAAACGTACTGACTAGCACGCTGCAGCCTTTACGTGTACAAGCTGCCAGAAAACAAAAGGTTTTTCTCCTTTCATTTGTGCTACTGCTTTTGAGAATAGCTTCCAATATCTATGAAGAATCCTCTTACTTCTAACAACAGTAACCAGTAGCATAACTGAAGGAAGACTTAGAAATAGAGACAACTTTTTCTTCCTAAGCTAACTACCTCCCTTGGGCCATCCAACATATCGCACATTCCCCCTACCTTTGACGTTGCCATCCCTTCAAGAGAAAGCTGAGAATTTATTTTTGTGACTTTGTACAGTGCTGAGCACATTACTGCCACCTAACAAACGATGCATAAAAGGATGCTCTCAAAGATCTATTCATATCAAAAAAGAATCTGTTTTTATTTTATATTTAAATATCCTTTCATTGCCTGAAAAGGAGCATCAGAATTAACTCCACGGGGAACCGTTGCTCAAGCTGCCTTGCTGTTGTATGCTCAAGCTGCTGTGTCAAGGATTCAATTCCATTCCCACTCAACATCAGTGAGAAAAGTTTCATTTAATTCACCAGTTCATCGTGATCAATGTTTCTCAAGGCAATTCTGAAAGAATTATAGAAAGAAAAAAAGGAGGGCGAGGGGGATTTTCATAAACAAGCTCCATACTAATATGTTAGAAAGTCCTTAAAACTCTTTATTAAAATTATTCATAAATTTTATTCAAATATTTTGAGAAAAACAGAAGCATTTGTTTTACACAATAAAGAAGCAATAAACTTACTGATGATCGGCAGCCCAGCGCAATGCTGCTTGAACTTGGGTAACGAACCTATCCAAAAAACTGCTAATTGAAGGATGTCTTGAAGGAAGCTGAAATTTTAAAGAGTTTTTCTCTTTCTCCAGTTCTTCGAGTTTCCGTCTAAATTTATCGGCT
This sequence comes from Tauraco erythrolophus, assembly GCF_009769465.1. NCBI lineage: Eukaryota > Metazoa > Chordata > Aves > Musophagiformes > Musophagidae > Tauraco > Tauraco erythrolophus. Next base: position 86,041,879 of record NC_141466.1, on the reverse strand, counting down.
AGAAATTCAATTTAAAAAAAAAAAAGTTAAATTTAACAGCGACAAAAAGGTTCCATTTTACCTGAAGAAGAAAATAGGTCAATCGAAAAAAGTAAAATCCAGCTCACAGACAGTCCTTTCCCTTTCAATATAATACATTGGTTTGTTTTGCTCAAGGATGAATTCCTAAGAATACAATGAAAAGCATCAGATAACCAGGATGCTAAACTACTTACTTCTATGACAAGGAAAAAACTGCAGGCTTCCCAGCACTTTCACAGAGTTTTCATTTGGTAAGGCTCTAAAGAATTGGCTCAAAGTTCTCATCTATGCTCTTTCCTAGAGTAACAGCTCTGAATTCGATTCTAAGAAAACCTACTCTGCACTCCCTCCAGTTTTAAAACAATCTTAGATGGCAGTTATACGTTTAAAGTCTGATCTTTTCAAAAACTGGATTGTTGTTAGGTCGAGAGCTGAAGAATCACATATGATATCTCAGCAATATTTTCAGCAGAAAATGCACATGTAATTATAGCAATTAAACAATTCTCTTATTCCAGGTTCTCCTGAATTATGCTTACTTTATCATCCAACAAAAAGTTTTACTTTCAACAAAAACAATAGTGGTCCTTAATGCTTTGACTTTACCATAACTCTATAACTAATTCCTTAGAGTAAACAATTCTCTATATAAGCTAGTTCTTACTTGTTTTCTTTCCCTGTGTAGAAAACAAAGGAACATAGTTCCAAACCCTAATTATTATTTCTGGTACGTCTATTCTCTATAGTGCCAGCATACTAGCAAAATCACATACGTGATGGATAACAAGCCTGGCTTGTCCAAGCCAGAACAGCTTTGATGATACATTAGTCAAATCAGGGAGTTTTGAACTACCCACAAATGGAAAACCTTTACAGTTCAGTACTTTCCTCACAACCTCGTTGCCTACAATTTTGCATGATTATCATTCCTTCCTTCCCTTCTAACATTTTCAATACACGTTACTATCAAAATAACACCCATTTGTGCATGCTTTTAACTGCTTATTTTCTTTCTTTATCCTCAAAGGGGTTTTAAGAAGAGGGGTTGTTTTTCATTTAATGATTTAGTGAAATGATGCATTTTTACAATAATCTATCATTAGCATTGATCTCCCTTCTGTTTCTGTGCCAATGAGGTGGAATAAAAACACAGAACGTACTAATGAGACTAGATCTTCTCCCTAGGCTAGTAGACCTTTCCAGGGTAGTTACATTCATGTTGTTGTTAGGGTGCAAAATGCTGCCAGAAGGCTCCAGATGAAAAGATCACTACCCAAGTTACTGCAAGGTCCAGGCCTTGCCCCAACAACCACATGTACATGCGTGCATGTTCTTCCTGCAAATGAGAAACATAATTTCAGCAGTGGAGGTGAACCACATCTGCAATGAGTTTCTCAGGGATCACAGCTGAACAGGTTCATCCTATCCCTATCACTACAAGGAAACTGGAATTTGGACCCAGATGAGACTTCCGAGCCCGTACTTCAACCAGAAAAACGTATCAGCATTCTCATTTCATGTGGAATTTCAAACACAGTCATCAAAAATATCACTGTTACAAACAGAAAAGTGAGGGTTGGACTGCGACCAATGGCCACTGAATGTCAAAACACTTCTACCCAAACCGTTCACCATCGAGCTTCCCGTGTCACCCAAGCGGGAGTTGTGGCAACTCTCTACAGTCATTCAATGATGTCGTCATTGTTCTTCGACATAATTATGCTCACGCTGCATTTGTGTGTCCAGTTGTTTCATCGTTCTACTCCTACTCATCCTGGCCCTAGAAACAGGCTATTTTGAGTAGAAAAACAGATGAGGGGATTCACGTGCCAGTTCATTCTCATTAATTCTTGGCTGCATCCTGCTTTATATATCCCAGTCTGCACAGAATTCAATTAGTTTCTGCTAACAGACGTTTCTAAATAATTTGTTTCACTGACATTTTATAAGTACTATTGCTGGCCATATCTGCTCATCATCTCTCAGCATTAAATGTGGGTTTACCCTTTGAGCATTGCGGTTAGAGTTTACATCTCAAGAGGCTCTACCACCACTTAGCTGAACACTGCAGCACTTGGCTTTCAAGCTCCTCGCCTGGAAAGGAGACCCCCTCGGTTTGACCTGGTTGATGTTTTCAGTGCATGGAGAGACCAAGGCACCTCAGTGCCAGCTGTGGAGCAGGGAATCATGCAAGTAAGGCTTATCTCAGTCCAGCTTTCACTGCTGCAACTCAAGAGAGATCTGCATCAAGTAGAAGTAATGGAAATGATCACAAATCTAGCTAATAGCACACATGAAAAAGATGACAACAAGCAGGGTTCCTCTAGTGGAGATAAAGACTGAGAGGAGTAACTTCCAGTACTATTACATACCAGGAAGCTGCAAAGAAAGCAGTAATACAATGCTTTTCACCTCTCCTCAGAACTTGAGTCCTCAGCAACAAACCTGAGTTGCAACAAAGATGATGAGGAAAAACATTAGAGGTAACTGCTTGGGACTGCCAGGAAATCTCCACCAGTGTTGGTTTTCAGGTCAAACAGCTCTCAGGAACAGCTCTGGCACGGCTTTTAAGATCGGGCCAGTAAGATCAAATGTGCTCTCCTGAGATCCCTTCCCACCATATTTTCTAGGATTTTCCAGCCAAGAAGCAGACACAGGTGGCCTTTACTGTTCATAAGCCATCAGACTCAAGGACATTACTTTCTTTTACCTTCATTTTAGTCTATTAAGCACATTATTTCAACACAGAAAAGACTTTCACAGGATCCCCGAGCTCACTGATGGACTGAGACACCCAAAGAAACCCCATGCACTCAGATACCTCCACCACACAGAAAGCCTTAATATTTTTTTCCTCTGTCCCATAGTACACCTCGGAATACATCATTTAACACACAGCTTACATGCAAAAAGCAATCCTCCTGTTTGATGAAGTTCTTCAGTAGCAGAACTTTAACGTATTCGATACATATTGTTTTACAGACAAGCATTTGGAATAAGGCTTAGCTTTCTTTACCAGCCTTTTATTTCACTGTATTCTGTTGCTAGCTTGCTGCCTTGCAGTAGTCCTACAGATAACCTAGATGAAGCTTCTACTTCAGTGCTAACAGCAAAAGTCAACCCATAAATTACCTTCCATCCCCTGGTGCACTCCAGATATCCCACTCAATTTAAAGCCAACCCAGAGTACAGGCTTGGAAGATGCTGACTGCTTCTCAATTAAACAGAGCACAGTCGGAGAACTGCATTTTCTCCAAAGATCATGTTTTGTAATAGCTTTGAGCAAAGGAAGCAATTTCCATAGTTTTTAATTGACCATATGAGAACATCTGGCTACCTCTCTGCTTTTTACGTATTCTGATATTGGTTTTATTCCCTCGAAGAAAAGGCTCACTTTATCAGAACTATTTCTCATCATTTAAAAAACATTTAAGAAAATCACCACAGCAAGGGTAGAACCTCATTTGCTACATATCGCATATATTTGTGTTTATGTCTGTTCTTTGTTGATAGGTGGGAAGACAATCAATTGTGGTATTCTATGAAGTGCTAGTCATTAAGGAAGTGTTACTTCCTCTAGTTCAACTAGAGAAGGCCATTTGATCCTGCCTCACAATCCTGCAAAAAAACGCCTCCCTCTTTCCTCACTTCCCCCAAAAATCTGGAGGATCTAAACCAGGATTTGTGCAGGGTTTACATGCGTAAATCACACATTGCAGTCTTAAAACCTTTTTTCTTACCTGCTAGATACTTCCAGAGTCAGGTAATCTCCCCAGCATTCACTTTCTTAAAAGCTTAAAGCTTCCATGATGACTGAAGTGGTTTTTTATGCTCAGCATCAAAAATATTCTTACCTAATTTGTAAGAACTAAAGAAGTCCCAGGTTCATATCCAAAGATCCCTCTTCTAGCAGCCTGTCTTCAACCGCACGCAGTAGCAGGGTGCAAAGTGCCCCTTTAGATTGATACTGCTCCTGAACCTCTAATGTTTGTCAGCTGAAAGACTTCCTGAGCAAGAAACTACTCCCAGATCATTTCACTGCTTTGAGAGGGAAAAGGAAAAGAAAATAAATTTTAAAAAATCACCAGTATGTGGACATCTATCCACCAGAAACTTCTCTTTTCTCAAACTGTCTATGTTTTTGGTCTCCAAAATATACTATGATAGAGAATTTCAAAACAGAATTATGAATTACATAAACATGTACCTCATTTGTAATTTTAAACCTAAAGTCTGATGATCAGATTGGGTGTTTCTTTTTTTTTTTTTTAATATAAATAAACCAAAACATTCCTCCTTCACTTTCCCTGCATGTTAACAACTTAGGCATCATGATGTTCAAATTGCACCACCCATTTTCCAGGACAGACTTAGATTAGCTACAGCAATGCCACAAAGCCTAGAAAGTGAGGAGTCTAATGCAGAGCTTGAACACGTGAGTGAAACACAGCTGGAGAACAGACTAGTAAGCAAGGTGCCTACAGCCCAATTACTAGCATTGTTCTCCTGCAAAATTACTTGCAGGAAAACATGCAGACCAATTAATACCCAAATATTGAAACAGTACCTCTAAGAGAAGCAACAGAGAATGGTGTCTGAAGGATTTCTTACAGGGACTGCTCAAGCAGACTCTCTGCCTCCCAGCAAGCTCTGCATTTCCCCCCCATCAGTCCGCACCAGTTAAAAGCCAGGAAATTGCAGCATCCTTAAAAAATATATAACGCTTCCTCCCCCACCCCGATTTATGTACACTGATTTCTCATTGATAAGAAAGAAAAAGGAATGGAGAGACAGTAGACAGTTGATGTTGTCTGCAGCAGAGGAAGCTTGTGGCATCACATGTGACATCATGTCATCACTGTACTTTCTGGTTACTCTAATGCCTTGAGTTAGGCTGGAAATGTGGGAGACTTACTCTCTTGGACTCATCAGGTTACTAGTCTTTGAACTTCAATTAGCACCAGAAACCAGGGACAAACATTGATCCAGCATCTCAGTAGGGTAAAGCAGGAATTAGAAGGGTTTGTCGCCTGTACCAACAATGCCAAATAACTAAGGAATACACACAAAACAAAGAATTACGGAGTTGTAGCACTCCACAGATTTTTGCCTTCCTGCTTTGAGGTGATTTCTGTAGGTTGCTTCTGACTCCAAAGGACTTTCAACAGCCAGGAGTTTAATTTGCTCAGCTGTCCCTCAAGGTCATCTTGACAGTTCAGGAGCACAGCTGGAGTGCTGAATTTCATAAAGTTGCCTTTTTGGTCGGAATAGAAAAAATTAAGTGGTGGGTAAGCAGGGTAATTTCATTTGTGTTCTGTTCTAGCAGCCATTATGCTCTAGCCTGTTATGAACTGAACACAAACATTGTGCTGTGGTACCCAAGGGCTTACAGCTGTGCCTGGAAAGCTTTAGCCTCTGCTTACTAGCTTTTCCAGGAGCTACTTTTTCCAACCGAGTGCTGGAAGTATTCCAAGGACCCTGGCCCAAACAGCATTTCAGCTCAGATTAGGCAAGCCTTCGAAGGAAATCTCCTGGTTGCCCCGTTTACTGTATTTTGTTTTGCATTGTAGAGCAGTCCTGGAGTGCATGGACTAGTTTTCTTCCAGGTGGAACAGTCTGAAGACGTACTCTAGAGGTGTAGCCAAAGGACTCCAACTACTAAGTGACCTTCAGTCCACAAGACTACACTAAACCTAGTCTGAAGTAAGACCCTCTGAACTGCAGATGCTGGTTGCTCAGTGCTGAACTGTTTTGCTGTGCAGATGTGCTCCTGTTAGTCCACACAGTGGGCAGGGTAGGCATAGCTTTAGGGTACAGCTCCTGTGACTCCAATCAGCTCTTCTAATGTCTGTCTCCAGCCCCATGCCCATACATAATATTTCAGAATGTAATGTACCAAATGCCAGTGCTCCAGCAGAGTTGGGAAGTCTGAAAGCTTTAAAAAAAAAATACAAGAACAAACATATTTCAGCTGTCATACCTCTTATAAAAAGAAGCTTGACACATTGGCAGATATTGATTTTTCCCCTCTAATTCATATTGAATTTAAGAGTGTTCATTTAGGCTTTGAACAAAAAGCTAATTTCTCAGAAGTTTCACTTCTTCCCCCAAAGCACAACACCAGGTTTCCCACCTACAGTTAACATCTTAACACTGAAAAGTCTATGCTGCATATGAAATTTCTTCCCAAAAGAGCACTAGTGCAAGCCCAGTGTAGACCTTCAGCATAAATTTTGATCAGTGCCTCTATTGTGTAGAACATCCATAGCAGCAACACCGCTGACAGATTGCCACTCAGATCTGTAACATTCTCTGTCTCTTAGTAATAAACGGAGTGGCACACAAGCTGTAGGATTCTGGGTTTTGTGAAAGTGTAGGTACACTTACTTTCAACGTCAGCAGGAAGAACAGCAAGAAGCCACAAAGCCAGAAAGGTTCTTCCAGCACATCTCTGGCAAAGGAGGGAGGTAAGAGACCAGCAGGACATGTCAGAGTTCTGACTTGGGTGATTAATCTCTTAAGTTACTTGGTCAGCATCAGAAAAATTTTGCTTTCCCATGTTTCTTTCTCATTATCACCTGGCAATGATGTAGGCTGAACTATCCTCACAGTTGTTCTTTCTCGGCTCAGTTTAAGTCACATCAGAACTATCTGGATAAATCTACACTACAATTTCCTGTAACATGACTATCCTGCAAGCACAGTAGCTATTATTTGCCACTATCATCTCACAGAAGAGCCTCCAGTGCACGCTCCAATCATACTAGGCTCAAACAACAGTAAAAAAAAAAAATCCTACTGCAATAAATTTACAATCAACAAAAAAAAGACAGTCAAAGAGACAAATGGAGAGGACAAACCATCGGACATACAATACAGGCAAAAACAAAGTATGAGTCAGTGTACCAGAAGCAGCTCAATCTCCACTGCTCAGAATCTGACACTTCCAAAAAACATGAAGTTTTTATAATACTTTTAATAGCAAAGATTTTCATAGTAAGAGCTTCAAACTTTTTACATTACAGCATAAACTAGCCACTTCCATAATTTTCCAAATACTAGAGTAATTACAATTTTTAACATGCCTGACATGGCTAACAGTTGCTGAAATAGTGGGCAGTTTTCTGTATGTAGCAACCCCCTACTCATCTTTGTAACTGCGCTAAAATAAAGGTACAATTCCATACAGTGTCTATCCCATATAGTCTCTATCTTCAGATTTGCTGCATTTGTAAATGCCTTCAAACGTCACCAGAATTTTGATGTGTAGGCATTTTTTTTGAAACATCTTTTCTGTTTTCGTCAATTCACAATACAAAATAAAAAGTGCACTTTTGACTTTTGCTTTTCATAGTCTTTCATAAACATCAAGTTCGCAACGAAACCACTGAGATGCCGACATTTCCAATATGACTTTACAATAAAAATAATTTACAGTAACATCAAAAGATACATTAAAGGAAAAAACAAGTCGATTGCTGGTGCACTTTATTTGATATTAACATTATTCTGCAAGCAGTGCTGACAGTACTGTCACTACATATGAAATTGTACAGAAATAAAGAAAAACACGTACCGCTGATTCCAGGCTGAATCTGCATTTTAAAAAAAGTAAGGCTATACAGCACAATGGCATAGATGCCTATTGTGAATTAAATTCAACTCTTAAAAAGATCCCTCAAGACAAGGAAGCTAGCAGAAATCAATGCAAAGCTCCCTGGCTTTCAATACAGCTGCTGCTTTTATCAGAGATGGTAGAGGAAGAGCTTTGGTAAAGGTTTCCAATCAGCAGAGTTCACATACATTGAACAACTGTCAGCTATATATCAATGTCGACTGTGGATGATTCAATCTGTTTGCTATGTCCCTTTCCTTGCTCCAGGAATCCCTAAGCCATCCTTTCTTTGCTGCCTCTGAATAAACGCACTGGGCTGATTAGAAGACAGGCCAGTCAATTATCAGTGAAACAATGCAATACTCTACAAATAATTGCATTATATTGTGAGATATCAGTCATTTTTATAAAGGAAGCTCTAAATACCCTAATAAGAAATTTAAAAAATCTGATGAACTTTATCTGGGCTTTTATATCAAGGATTTTATGACTAGACACACAGTCAGATTATGTTGGGATTTTTTTTTTTTGTATCAGGCTCTATTTAAGCACATATTGTGAATCTAAAGTGCTTTGTTCCAGCTGTCAAGAAAAGAAAAGGCTCCTTCGTTATCACCTAACCTGAATATATTGAAAATATCATACTAAAGCACACCGTTTGAAATACTTTTTGTGTGGTTTAAGTCTAAAACTAGTATAGATAATATAAGAAGTGTTCCAGTTTATCTTCATACTTTTAAAAGCCATGCTGTAAAAATGCCCAACAAAGCAGCACGAAGTCTAGGCTAAGCAACACCAACGAGTAGGTGTAGAGTTGCTTTAAGTTGAAGTTTGAAAGAAAATAGCAGATTTTGAAGTGTGCTGTATATTAAATTGTGTCGTGTTACCCAACGACTATAATAGGTGAAGAAATCAGCTTGCAGTTCCGCTTAAGCCACCAGTTACAAATCAGCACCACCAAAACCAAAATGCAATTAGACAATGTTATTTTCCTTCTGTGGCAAGGCACACTGATTAAAACTTACCAAACATGCTTTCTTATAGAACGGATATTACACAAAGAGAATTATAAAGAGACTGTAAATACATGCATGCAACCCCAAGTCAACTGGTCTGAAAACTGCAGTGGGGAACTCTACGAGGAAACTTGAAGCTTTGCTCTAGAAACAAAAGGGGAAAGAGAAGATAAAGGAAGTCTTTGTGGTAACTGAGCTGAAAACAGTACATCCATTCAGCATGGATGAGTACCTGGATGCCAGAATTTTGCTTTTGGTTAAAGAAAGTCTTTTTTCTTCCTCTCTTTCTCCCTGCATTCCCCTTCATGAGTTCCCACACAGTGTTCAATGTTTTCTTGCATTCCAGGTCTCCACTCTCACATTTAGTAGTCTACATAATCTTAAATACATACATCAAATTTCCTCTTTCCTTATCTCTAATGCTCTTCAAGGATTAAAACTTTACCCTCAAATTAAGATGATGCCCTTCCCAAGCGCTCTGGGTTAGTAGATGAAAAACCAGAAACCACTTAAAAACTACTAAAGATGCTAGCCTAGTTCAGCCTAGTCACTTTTCCATTTTCCACCATCCATTACTGTTCTAGCACCCAGAAGTCACACCGTTCCACTTCACCCAGAAAAGGTCATATTCTAAGAAAGCAAGGAATAAGAGAACAGTTTAAAACATCTGTAATTTGTTCTCAGACTACTTTGCCTGCCATAAGTCAAAAATCAATTCACAAGTTTTAAAATTCAATAGAATCATAGAACAGTTTGGGTTGGAAGGGACCTTTAAAGGCCATCAAGGCCAACCCCCCTGTAATGGGCAGGGACATCTTCAACTACATCAGGTTGCTCAGAGCCTCCTCCAACCTGACCTTGAATGTTTCCAGGGATGGGGCATCTACCACCTGTCTGGGCAATATATATTCAGTGCTTCACTACTCTCATCATAAAAAAATGTCTTCCTTATATCTAGTCAGATCCAGTAATTTCCACCAGCTCAAGGCATCTGAATTCAAATGAAATCATTTAAACACAGAACAGTTGCTAACTTATGTGGTGACTTATTTCCTGCCCTTCCCTTTGAACTCAGCCTCACAAACTGATTCCCTCTCCTTGGCAACTCACAGGCATCCTTACACCTCAGTTTCTCTTCACTGTGTTTCTGCCCCTTCATTCTCTTCCCTTCCCACACCCTCCACCTCAGCTAGCATCTGCTTCTCTCATCTCCTTTCTTTCCTGAACGTTATTTGCGTTTCTCCTGGATTTCTGCTGGACTTTGAATTACTCTGCCAGATTTACACAGACTCCCTTTTCCCCACCACACTCCAGACTGTGATCAAAGGCTAGAATAACTTTAACTTTTGGTGGGGTACAGAGACAAAATAAAGCTTTTTAGCTATTTGACCTACACATGCAGTTTATTTGGCTATACAAATACTGAGCTCTTGCCTATTTCCTAACTACCATCCTCAACATTGCTTTCCCAAGACTGCTTTTGGTACCAAAGCATACAGAGTGTAAAACACAGAACAATTCAAATAATTTTGGGCAGTGACAACTGCAGTGGGATCCTGCAACTCTGGAAGGCAAAAAAAAAAATACAGAATATCAGATATAAAAGTCTTAAATCCTTCTTTTTTTTTTCCTGCAAACTGTATCTCAAGCACATTTTGTCCAACTGATCTCCGATTTCAAAACATTCAGTATTTCCTGATATTCCAAAAATGGCACCAAATTCTGTAAAAAATTCAGAAAGTCTGTGGAGTTCAGAGCGTTGTGCAAAGTAAACTTCTCTTCAGAAACAGTCTCAAGCTGAACTGGAACAAAGTCACATCTCACTGCAATAGCCTCAGAGGAGGCCCTTCCTCTGCTATCAAGTCATACTTCATGTCAGCAGCTTCACAGCAGCGTAACGTATTGCACTGAGTCACCACCTTCCACCAAAGCACTGCCCTGAAACAAAGACTCCTCCCACTCCCTACACGTGTGTTACAGCCCTCGCGCTACCTTACTTCTGTGAATTGTTCCACTGCGTGAAAATGCGAAGAGCTTCCCCTTAGCTGGCACAGAAACCCAAGCGAGACAAACTGCCCCACGCAGTCTTCACCTTTAAATACTTCTTATGTGTTCCAAAACAGATTCTTACCCATTCTGTTGCTGAGTGGTTATGTTTTCACAAGTGGCACAGACCAGCTGCCTACCAGCAAAAAAAGGTCCCAGGTATTCATCTCAGATAATGACTCCGTACTGGAAGTGATATACTTTCACAGACTGCTGTTCATTTAGACACATCTAAAAACTCAAAAAACAATCAGCCCAGCAGGCTCTTATTCTAAAAACTACTTTAGTTTGCTAAGCTATTTCCCCTTTCATGGCCTGCAAGTCTCTGTTACGGAAGATGAGCAGATATAACACATTGCCCTTGAAACAGTGGCTGTGTGTTCTGCATGTGAGGAACAAAGCCTTCAAAGACTGAGCTCTCCACCACAACACAGTCACTTATAACTGATCCAGTCTGTAAGGTAGGACAATAGGGTGCAAACAGAGCTGGCAACTCAGGGGCACCACCTCTCTGAAACAGATCTATACCAACGCATCACGGTAGCAGTAGAGTCAACATACCCACCATGTTCAACCCGTTATGGAGCCTTCCAGACACAGCAAAAGTAGGCAAGCTTAGTCTTGGAGCTGCCCAAATTCCACTGCCAGGAAAAAAGAATAAAACAACTAAATACAAGGCAGGCAACCACCCACACTATGTGGGGTATGGTCAGAAACAGATACAAAGCTTAGAAGGCTTGCTCAAAAGTCCAACATCCTACAAAAAAAAAAAAAACATTGTAAGAGTATCTCAAAATTCTGTTTCTCCATTCTTATTCATCCACCAGTACTTTTACAGACTTTCTTGTGGAATTATCAACAGCTCAAGAGTATTATAGAAAGAAAAACAACAATTAAGAGTTGTTCGATTTCCCTGTAGGGAGCTCACAAAACAATCTATCCGTCTGCTCTGCATTGTAAAGACTGAGGTGAACACATCAAAGGAATTAACATACAAAACCTCACCAACATAGGTATATTTTCCTTACTGCAGGTTCCCATAAGGCTCTCAAAACACTGAATATCACAGGAACCTGCAAATCTTAAGCATAGTGTTAGAAAAAAAGAAAACAAAACAAACAGGAGTAGTCACAGGCATAATTAAGACAGCCCAGCTAGAAAGGTTAACTTTTCTCAGACCACACATTCTTTTTATGCATCTACACATACCTACATTTTCAGGAGGAAAAAAAAAAAAGCAATAGGGACATACAGCATAGTTTCATGGAAAGGGTTCTGCCCATGGCTGTGCCAGGTGGCTCTAAGTCACACTCTGTGCTCTCTCATGAGCACGGATTCCACAGTGCTGCCTTACTCGATCTCAGGCGAATAGCCTCATTTCTTCCAGCTTCTAGGTCCTCTGCAGGTAAAAATGTAGATAGTAACAATCGGTCCATAGGGGCCTCATTAGGCTTAATTAACACCTGTGTGAGATCTTCAGATAAAAGGATTGCTGTAATTACACAATCTGAACTGCTTCTTGCATAAGAAATGTTGTATTATCCCTTTCATAATTTGACCTTTTCTTAAAAGTTAGTGCCCTTTTGTTCTTTTACAGGACTCCGTTCTCCATAAAAGACTATTATCTCCTGGAGCCACCTCTTAATTCTCTAATTTCAAAAGCAGATAAAGCCCAGCCTCTCTTTCCTATTTGAACAAAAGGGATCCTGGAGAGTCTCTCTCTCTCTCTCTTTTTCTAGTTATTTTTTTTTAAAACCCTTGTTCCGCTACCTTCCTCCCTTTTACACACACCTTTTTCACATTTACGATATTCTTTTCATCCTGGCTCTGCAGCTGTCCTTGCTGTTCCAGCACAGAGCTCCTGGAAGTGTTTCAGGCATAAAAATTGCCCCTCAAGCATACAGGGCAGGAGGCAGAGCTGCACAGGAGGATGCTGGCAGAGGTCAACGGGGAGAAGACAAAAAAGGCTCTCTAAGCAAGTTCCACAGTGCTCTTTAACTCTACTTTGGTCCCCCTTTAGCAAAGCAGTTACAAATGAGACAACATCCCATCGACCATCAAGCACAGCCAGAGGCCCAGCTAGACTGTGTTCACATAGGAACAGCAGAGCCCACCCAGCAACAGCCACTGCGAAGAAGCCTGACCTCCTCCAGCATGCAGATCCACAGAAGAGCCTCCCGCATGTCCAACCTGAGCGGAGCACAGCAGTGCCAAGGCACCTTCACTGGTCTCCATGCTTCAAGCTACGAGACTAAAATTTTAAATATGGGCTCACCGCCTTCTTCCAGCCTGAGCCCATGAAGTTTCACTGCCTCCAGCAGCCCCTCCACCTGCTCATCAGAGCCTCCTCAGGCTGGAAATTTAAGCTGTCAGACCAGTATCTTCGTTGACTGAGAGCCAGGTGACAATCAAAACCAGGAGCGAAGGGGAAAGATGAGCAGAGCAGGACTCTGATGGGACTTGTCCTGTAGAGGCAAGGGCAGGAGCACCGGCTAGAAATTGTGCTGAGACATATTTGGCTACTGCCATGCTCTCCAGGAGTCAGAAAAGCAGGTGCTCCAGAGAGGAGGAGGTAGTTGCCATTTTAATATGAACTCACATACAAAAGACAGGACATCTTTCAAGCATGGTCCTATTGTAGGCCCCAGAATTGCTGCTCGCCAGACGCAGGTTCTGCTTCCAGCCATGCAGCTGAGCTTTCTACACATCTCCTACAAGCATGTAAAACAAACACATTAAAGCCTACTATCTTCTGTAGCCTGTGCTAACTACAAATGAAAACACTGCAAGAAGTTTTTTATTAGCGTACAGCTTCACAGTAACTAATCTCTTTCTTCATGAGTTACAATGAAATAGTATTGCTGCAGTAGTGAATCTTCACCCTGTGCCAGTACACCCACAACACCTGTTTTACCATAGCAAAATAAACATTTCTATCCAGCCTCACATCTTGACTCTGTCCAGCAGCAGCCCCTTCTATTGATACTGCTTGAGCAAATTGTCTTTGAATTAACAAGTAAGGACATGCATTAATGTGTCTAAACAGCAACCTCTATAAGCATCTTTTTTTCCCCTTCTAAACACCTTCTGCAAATGCAACAGAAGATAGCTGAGCTGCCTTCCCTTCCCACAACCATTCAGCTCCTTTTTACTTTACCTCAACTGGACAGCTTGAGAACAACTGTGGTGAAACACGTAGATCAGACAGATGGTATTTGCTGCTCTTTTATCAATCCTGCTGCTCTATAGTTTTAAAAAGCCATGATAATTCATTACTTGAATAGCGTCAGATAGATCTGGGTTCCACTACAACTTTGTCCTATCCATTTTGTAAGTGGAATTACTTTATTAACAGGAAGTATCAGAACCTTCCACCAGGGCAGAAAGAGATATTGGATTATAACAAGACACCTGAAATACCTGACGTCTGTTCTTTGCTTTTAAATTTCTTCTCAAAAAGCTCAATCCTCTCCCTGCTTTATTTCAACAGATCTGAAGAGAAGCTGACCTCTGCGCTTCCCGGCTGGAGCAGTGGGGCAGGAATGGTTTGGCCCTCCCTTAAGGTCCTTTTTACACCGTTCACCCTCACCCTAGCATGCGCTCACGGCTCACACTCCCCATAACCAGAACTTCTCTCTTCCCAGAATTGTATCTGACCATTATTTCTTTAATATATTAATAAATAACCAAAGAAGTAACTCATACATATCTCTCTCTCCCCATCTTTGGGTGCAGCGTGTGTATATATGTATACACACACTCCCCGCCTCCCATCCTCTTGGGAGACACGCCTTCCTTCTCATATACTGAAAACTGTTTATCTGACTTTTATTCCTCTTCCTTTTACAGATAGAAGCATTAAAACAAGAAGCAAGGTTAAAATACAGAAAACCATTGTTACTTGGTTACAGAACAAAGAGAAAATAGTTAAAACAGATTTTACTCCGAAACGTCACTATTCAATGACTGTTTTGCTAAAATCTCAGTTAATCGCTGTTCGAATTGCAATTTAGGCAGCGGTTGCTTCTAAGCAAGTTGTTTCTTAGTGATGGAAGATATGCAAATAACTTTTATCATGTTATTTACTAGAGCCTCCATGTTTCAACACATATCTTCTTCCAAACAATAAGCTCCTGTCAAGTTAGTGTTCCATCAAATCTGTCAATTGCAACTCATTTGGTGCTACAGGCCAAGCCAACACATTGCATAAAGGTCAAGTGGAAAAATGTCCCTTCCGCTACATCAATGTCATAAACTGGTAAAGGTCACTCTGTCCGATAATTGCTACTACAGAAAATAACTGTTGTAATCTACATGATAGAGAAAAAAAGCAGTTCAAGTCCTTCATTTTTTTCCAAGACATGACAAACTAACATTACTGTCATTTTTTTTCACCCTATACAGTCTAGTGAGACCAGCTTAACCTACAGGCTCTATAGCTTTCACAAGTACATCAATTATAACACATGAAGTTACATGAGGACACCTTTTCTGTAAAAACATGAAAATTAAAGTGTCAGCATTTATTGCTAGTAACATCTTAAAACTCAAGCTCCAATCATGATAGGAGCTCAGTGGGCTTTACTATGGCAACCAATCATTATTACCCAGCTGGACTGAGTTGAGATGATGAACTAATTACTAATCAACTCAAGGTACCGATCCTGCCTACAAGAGGCAGGCCATTTCCTCCTGGCTGCAGAAGATGCAACAGTGTCCTTGGTGCCGCAGCCCAGGCTGGTGAGCAACAACTGGTGACCCCGACGTGATACATCCATGAGACCCTGGGAAGCCCCGACTCCCTCGCCGGAGCCAAGAACCTGAGCCAAAAGAGCCGGAGCCAGAGCCGGGAGCCCGAGCGAGAGTCCTACGGAGAAGAAGGTAAAGCCGCAAGCCCCGACGTGGTATTCGCGGGAGGGAAGTTGCTGGAGTTATATGAATGGACCGGGTCTCTGCTCACCTTAAAGCCTTTGTGAAAACAACAATGGTAAAACAAAAAGGGGGAATTATGGCAACCAATCATTATTACCCAGCTGGACTGAGTTGAGATAATGAACTAATTACTAATCAACTCAAAGTACCGATCCTGCCTACAAGAGACAGGCCATTTCCTCCTGGCTGCGGCAGATGCAACAGCATCCTTGGTGCCGCAGCCCAGGCTGGTGAGCAACACTTTACAATCTTTAATTAAACTCCAAAGACTGTAGTATGGCAAGTGGTGATATACCCGTTTGATGGACAGCTCACTTGAAGCAGATTGAAGTAGCTTGCCTACAGTTACAATAGCAAAAAGCAAATACGATCATTTAGTCTAAAACGAAACAAAAAAAACACCCAAAACCACCCAAAAAAACACAAAAGGAAATCTTTTGTGAGTTGGATTTTCCCCCCCTTTTTCTTTTAGCTCTCTATTTCCGTATAATAATTCATTCTCTCTCATCAAAACCTTTTTTCTGCTTCTCCAAAAAGTATCACACTGTCATTTGAAACATCACAGCATATTTTAAAATGTAAAATTGATGTATACAAGTACAGAAGTTAGCATTAGTCCAGCTGGAACTAAAATCCTAAGGCTAAGCAAGCAACAACCCAAGTTACATAGATGCATGACCCTCGTCACCTGAGGAAACCTGGGTTGCATTGTGCAATGACAGAAGAGGAGGCGAACGAAGGTGTACAGGTTCACATCATCTCGCTACATCAGTCCAAACGCGATTCATATACAACTCAGTGTCCTCTCTGTTTCCATTATTAATGAAAGATTAAAATTGAACACTAGCACATAAGATTCAGATATTTTATCATCAAGACAAGTTTGGAAGAAATTTTGCAGTTACTGGAAAGTAGTAGAAATACTTTACACACTGGACTCTAAAAGCAAAAAAAACCCAAGGACCTTTCTCACCATAGTGTGCAATCAATGATTGTAAGCACTGGGCTTCTGGATTTGCTCCAAAGCTGCTTAAGTCTTACTAGATTTCCCAGATGCCAGCTGAATATAACCAAAAACTGTGTGCATCCTAATCAAGCTTTAGATTAAATGAAGAAGAAACAACTTTTTGCTAACGAAACAAAAAGTTAACCAGAGATGGCTTCAACTCTGTCCCTAGGATACAGAATAAACATTAACTACCTGAATGTCTCCAGAATGAGACTGATGGAAATTACATCATCAACATTAATAACAGAATCAGGCCATCCTGTCAATAAGTACTGTAAGAGATACAGTACTGGTACCTGAAGCCACATACCTCTCTTTCAAAGCGTTATTGCTCCATTAAAAGAGAGACCTGGCATAGTATAGTAACGTATAGCTTCCTTCATAGGTTGTCACTTCCACAGGGAAGGGGAGGCTGGAAGCTGGCCAAGGGACAGAGTGGCATTCTTCACAGACCTCTTCACTGCCACTTCAGCTGCGACATGCAAGAATGGGAGCAATGTTTGTTGTACCCTCTGGCATGTTTCCTAAGTATATCAAATTCAACTAGTTATTCAAAGATACTCAATAACAACACTATCAAGACCTTAGAAAGCCATAACAGTTTCTTCAGTAACAAGTACTATGAATGATGGCAGCATCGCAATCTTAGGTGGCAAGCAGCTGCAGTAAAGTACATTCAGAAGAAAATAAAATTAATCCCAAAGACCTTTGTTTTCTAGCTGTTCAGTAACAGAGAAAATATCATTTTAAAGTCCTTTGTAACTTAACTTTGTTAACTTAAAGGTTAACAAAGCAGTGTGTTAGACGAATGCCCCTTGAGATGTGAATGCTTTAACTGTAGCAGCATTAACACAGTATAATATATCCCCCCCATTCTGGAGAATGTTATTTATGTTTACTTGGAAACTTCATCAAATAGATGCATTACTGTGTAAATAAAGTTTGCCCTTGGCCAGCTGCCTCCTACCTGAAGAGATGAAAGTTTAAAAATCCAGAATCTAAATATACAGAATCTGATATCAACTGAAGTCATTGGTATTCTTGGGTGCGCAGCCTATTTGCAGGCAGGAGTGGTTATACAAGCCTAAGTTGTGGAAGAAAAATGTTTGAATTTTTTTATTTTTTCAAAAAGGACTAGAAAGAAAAGTTTACAAACAATACCTTATACTTTTCCAAGCACAATCCAGCAGCACGTAAGTACAAACAACAAAACGTGGGCATAGCAGAAGAAACAAAGCCAGTCTTGAAGTGACAGGAATTGCCAGACTAGATCAGACTCAGGTCCGTGCAGCACAAGATCCTGCCCACAGCAGTGACAAATGGATATTTCAACATTTCAAAGGATGGAGAGAAAAGGCCCACGGGGGCAGCCTGCCACGCTTCTGGTACTGGGAAATCCTATGGATCTCTTCAGCAGGCTCCAGGAATTACCAGGCTGCCACACCTTATACTTAATGCAATTATGCTATGATGAATGAACGTAAAGAAATAAACCCTCAAACAAAATTCCAAGTTTCCAAAGACTTTTCCACAAATACTTTTTTTAATAGATTTAAGCAGAACTAGCAATCAGGTACAACAGGCAATGTGTCAAATACATGAAAGAGTATAATAAAAAATGCAACAAAGTATTTGCATAAAGTTGCAAAGAAAGTAAAAGTCTGAATGTTATTCTTTCAGAAAACTCCTATAGAATATTCCCCTCTGTACAACTACCTTGTCTCCTACATTATATCCCTGCTAATGAGCTTCACTGATGATCAAAAACCTTTTTTATTTTTTCAAACAAGTTCTACAGAAGTTCTCCCTGACACTGCAAAATTTGCACTGTCATCATTCCAACTTACATTCACCTTCTTCCTCTACTATTATTAGACAAGAGAATTAACATAAAACTCCCAAAAAGTTAGAAATAAAATCTTTTATCAGTAGCAAAAATATCTCTTGACTGATTCAAGCATTCCTGGTCACTCCATCCAGTTTCACAAATCTTCCTTTGGAAACCAAACAAATGATAATTTGTCCTTATGCTTAACTTGACTCTTTACATTACTGGTTTTCCAAAGAAAGGATTATGATATTTAGATATTAAGATAACCTCTAGCACTACAGCTTCTTCTCCTTTCCTAGCATGGCTTTGTTTTCTTCATATATAAACAACATTTTGGCTTTTTACCTAAATTCGTTAACAATGAGCCCTAGCTGTGAAACAAGTACAGATTTCCTCAAATTCTGGCAAAAAGGATTGGAACGGGACTAAAACCTTGTTGGTGGCTTGGTCACAAGGCTTTCATCAGGACGGCACATGAAGCTCACTGAACATGGTTAGATCAAGGGGTGATTCTAGCTGAACCCCAGACCTGCAGGCTGCCAGCATACCTGCAGTCCTATGAGGACTACTGAAGCAATCAGACCACCAGCAGCTTTAGCTCCAGGCAGCGACATATAAAGGAATAAACAAAGATATGTGCAAGCTTCAGAAACCAGGTTGGTGGAGATGTCCCATGATAGCTCAATACAGGTGCTTCACTCCAAATACTAAAGGTAGCCTGGGAATTTCCTGGAGATACTGGGGGCAGGAAGAGTGACTGCATGGGAGTAACAGAAACGGAAGAGAAGGAAGGAAAGAAAGGAACAGTGACGTAAATGATTAAGAAGGTGCCAATGTTGCCAGCTACAGTAGAAAGTATGGCAGAAAGCAGAAAAGACAATGACCGCAAGCAGTGGGTAGAGAGGTTTCAAGGAACATGCTCTGAGGTGAGAGGTTACGCTGAGAAATAACAGAAAGCAGCAAGAAAGCTAGAAAAAAAGTATTTGAGGCCAGATGTTTAATGCATCCTCCACCATCTCTGGGGAAAAAAGAGAAAGCAAAAAGCATATGTTTCAATGTAAATATTTGCTTCTAAAAAACCAAAACAATTCCACTGTTCCAAAATGGGAAGCTCTGACAAGACGAAGGACAAAAGATACATGCAAAGAGCAAGCCAGAAGTACAATCCCGTTCTCTCATTCCCAACAGACCAGGACAGCAAAGGGTAAGTTTAACCCAGACTCTTCCCGTTACACCTTCTTGGTAGAATTCCTCTCCTGAAGCCTCAGGAAGGGACAGGGAACTCCATTAAGAGCCGAGGATGGCCTTGCAGAATCTGACCCAAACCATTCACAGCCAGCAGAAAAACACACATCGAAACACACACCGCCACCACCCAAATTCTTTTTACTAGTTTCCAGAGGGCACAGATTCCAACCACTGGCATTTAGTTTTGACGCAAGTAGCTGTACTGCATGAGGCTGCCTCTCAAAATAAAGAGCCCAGTGGCTGGACCGCCAGCTCCTTTCATACATGCACTGTTTTTCCTCAGGCTCCTGGGGGGCTGCTGCAAATAAAGGAATGCAGGGAAACACGCCTGCTGAGAAAAGGTCAGTAGCCTTCCAGCCTGGTGAAAATTAACTCATTGAGGGAATGGGACAAGGAAGATGCAGCTTGTCATCATGCCCCTAATCTTGACTTCAGGTAACAGGGAGGCAGCAGAGTGACTATTTTGCAGCAGCTTGGAGCCTGCAGCCCAGAGGACAGTTATAGCCACAGAAAGGCAGCACAGCAGCAGGCTGAGAATACACACTACCACTGCCAGGAGACCACAATTAGCAGGTGAGGAACAAATCCAAGCCCTGCTCACCAGGTGACAAGCAGAAACAGCAGCAGCACAGGCTAACGAAGGCTGCTGGCTGAATAAATACAGAAGAAGGGCACAGGAGAGGAAGAACCTGTAATTCAGGGGAGGAGACAAAAGAGACTTGTCAAGTATCTTCCTAAAACACAAAATGGAGGGAAGAAAAGTTACTGCTAGGAGATATGTTGTCAGATAAGGGCGTAGAAACAGAGGACATCAGAGTGGGAGACATGGGAAAGCAAGCCGCTTGCCTTGCAGTCGCTGAAGTTCCTCATATTATCCTGTGCACACAGGATGCACTCTTTTTCATGCTCAGTCCTCATACCTGAAAGACTGGAAATGTTCATTTTTAAAAAAGCATCTGCTGGGGTTGAATTTGCACAGTAGGAGCCCTGGCAACTCCTCATGGCCAATGTTAAGGCAGTAAAGAAATAACCGTCTGTTAACCCTTTCGCCAGAAAGGAACTCCAAGGAGTGTAATTCTGAATGAATCAGCCCAAAATTCCAGAGTAAAGAATCCACCTGGGAACAGCCGTGCTGACAGATCCGTGTTCCCCACTGGGTTCACCTTGGTAATTAACACTCCCTCTTTCATTATGGTCGTTCCCACGGATTTCAGCAGCAAACAGCTGCCTATGCTTGGAAGCAGTTGAGCAATAAGGAAGGAAAACGCTGCTTAAATACCAATTGAAAAACAAGCATGGCAAGAGCATCACCTGCACAAAGACCATGCACAGAGAGTACAGCATTGAACACATCATAATACTGCTAAACATATCCCAAATCCACAGGATGTTTCTCAAACAGAGCCAAGGCCAAACTGGTCTCTTCACTGACAGAAGGAAGCAGGACAGTCATGAATTTTGTCAGAGTTGGCAGCAATGAAATACTCATTCAACTTTTTGACCTTACCTTGAGCTCCCAAGAAGAACGTTCTCTTACTAGATATAAGCATTGCCACAGCTTCATTCTAACCTTCAAAAGAAATCTGCAGCAATTAGTTAATCTTAGCTGAATGGAATATTAACATCAAGGAAGAGCCAGCCTCTCTGTGTCTCTCTTCTGCAAGTTGGTTTGGGTTGTTGCTTTAAACTCCTTTGTATAGAAGGGGCTACTGGTATTTTTTGTGACCTTTAGCTGGCCCCAGTATCTTCTTTCTACTCACTTGGAAGCTGAGATGATAGGTTTGTGCACTATACACCACTTCCAAAAAGACCTCCAACTGTCAAGAGTCAATTGGCCTGCAGATGAGAACTGAAAAAAAATTCTAGTATTTCACACTGTTTTCTTGATTTTTCCAAAGGTTATCCAATGTACTTTGGTATAGGTAGCCTTTCTAGTTGCCTGCCAGGGCTGTATAAATGTTGTCTTTGCTTTCCCCCAAGGGTACTTCAAGAAATTCCGCATCACAGGCAGCATTTAGCAATATCTCTTCTAGGTAGGCACTGGAGATATTAGGAACAATGTGTACCTGTTGCATTACATGAAAGATAAATCTTGAACATAAAAAACGGACTTTGGTAATTTTAGGCAAACAGAGAGCGTAACTTTGTAATGTATGGGGCAAAAGAAATTAAGATCATACAAAAAAGCATGAGAAAGAAGACATTCCTAAGAACTAATAGGCATCAACCATACATACCATGGAAAGGCTTTAGTAGCAGGTAGGGGGCTACAGGGGTGTGTTCTGTGAGAAGCTGCTAGAAGCTTTCCCTACATCCCACAGAGCCAAAGCCAGCCGGCTCCAAGACAGACCCACCGCTGGCCAAGGCCGAGCACATCAGCAACTGTGGTAGTGCCTCTGAGATAACACACGTAAGAGGGGGCAAAAGAACTGCGCAAGAGAAAACTGCAGCCAGGGAGAGGAGTGAGAATATGTGAGAGCAACAACTCTGCAGACACCAAGGTCAGCGAAGAAAGAGGAGCTCCAGGCACCAGACCAGAGATTCCTCTGCAGCCTGTGGTGCAGACCATGGTGAGGCAGGCTGTCCCCGTGCAGCCCAAGGAGGGGAACGGTGGAGCAGAGACCCACCCGCAGCCCATGGAGGACCCCATGCCAGAGCTAGTGGATACCTGAAGGAGGCTCTGACCCTATGGAAAGCCCACTCTGGAGCAACCTCCTGCAGGACCTGTGGAACCATGGACAGAGAGCAGCCCATGCTGGGGCAGGTTTGCTGGCAGGACTTGTGACTCCACAGGGGACCCACACTGGAGCAGTCTATTCCTGAAGGACTACAACCCATGAAACGGACCCATGCTGGAGCAGTTCATGAAGAACTGCAGCCCATGGGAAGGACTCATGTCAGAGTAGTTTGTGGAGAACTGTCTGCCATGGAAGGGACTCCACACTGCAGCAGGGGAAGAGTGTGAAGAGTCCTTCCCCTGAGGAGGAATAAGCAGCAGAAACAACGTGTGACAAGCTGACCACAACCTCCATTCCCTGTCCCTCTGTGCCATTGGAGGGAGGAGGTAGAGAAATCAGGAGTAAAGCTAAGCCCAGGAAGAAGAGAGAGGTGGGAGGGGGTGGGGAATGTTTTTTAAGATCTGGGTTTATTTCTTATTACGCTACTCTGATTTGATTGGTAACAAATTAAACTAATTTCCCCAAGCGGAGTCTGTTTTGCCTGTGACTGTAACTGGTGAACGATTTCTCCCTGTCCTTATTTCAACCCAAGGGCCTTTCGTTATATTTTCTCTCCCCTGTCCAGCTGAGGAGGGGGAGTGACAGCACAGCTTTGGTGGGCACCTGGTGTTCAGCCAGGGTCAACCCACCATACTTCTGAAATAAAAATTTATTTCATACACAACCATTCAGTTCGTTATTAGTTGCTCTAAACAATATTCACTTGGAACAACTAGAGGCACTTTGCAAGGAAGTTTCTATGAAGCAATTCCACCTTATAAAACTAAAGCAATGAAAAAAAGGGCTTCTAGACAAATTACAGCAGGCACAGCATGCGAGGCAGACTTGGCCTCTAACTCCAGAGAGAGACACAATGCTGCAGCTTTCACACAAGGGAGGCCAGGAAACGTGGCTGACACCACTAATAGCACAGTCCCTACAAGAGCATACACGGAGGTACAAGAAACCTTTTGCCACAGGTTTGTTAAAGTCCAAGCTTCCTTCCTTGAAGCTACAACCCAGGGGATGCTTGTCCAGCAGAACCAGGTCTGCTGTGTTATCCCCCCAAACAACTCCAGCCTTTACACAACTTACACCTCCTGTAGCCACCACACATTGAGCTCTGGCTCACATAGGAACTGCATTCCTTTTTCTTCATCTGAACAAAAGCAGCATTTTTCAGGATACCTCAACAAGCAGAAGCAGCTTTACTTCACATTTTTTGACATAACAAATAATTTTTTTCCTGCATTCAACAAGTAAGCATGCCACAAGAGAAGAAAGTAAGTCAAACACAGCTGAGCTGCTTTCCTGCCCACACTGTTTCTGAGTAACTCCTGTCTGTTCACACTGGGGAGGAATTAGCTGTTCACACAGACATGCAGCCTTGCCTTCTCCTTGCTTGATTTAAAAGGAAAGGGGTTTTTTTCCTGTTTTAAATTTTTTTGTCCTTCCCCTGAGAAAAGTAATAGCAATTAAATAGTTTTGCTGAGCAGATAAGGCTGCCCCTAAACATTCAGACTGAATGGGTCAGTCAATACAACACCTACAGGTAAGCAGAGACTAAGTATTTGAAAGCATCAGGAAGGAAGAGAGAAACATCTCTTGTATACAATAATAGGCAGGTACAACCAACAAGCAAAGTG
Organism: Tauraco erythrolophus; assembly: GCF_009769465.1. Lineage (NCBI taxonomy): Eukaryota > Metazoa > Chordata > Aves > Musophagiformes > Musophagidae > Tauraco > Tauraco erythrolophus. The sequence goes on along the minus strand of NC_141466.1, from coordinate 86,017,798 downwards.
GCACATAAACGAATCATAGAATGGCTTGAGTTGGAAGGGACCCCAAAGATCATCTAGTTCCAAGCCCTCTGTCTAGTTCCACTAGACCAGGTTGCTCAAAACCTCATCCAACCTGGCCTTCCACACTTCCAGGGATGAGGCATTCAAAACTTATCCAGGCAATCTGTTCCAGTGCCTCATCACCCTCAGAAGGAAGAATTTCTTCCTTAGATCTAATCAAAATCTACCCTCTTTCAATTTAAAGCCATTGCCCCTTGTCCTATTCACTACCCGCCCTTGTAAACAGTCCCTCTCTAGCTTCCTTGTAGGCCCTCTTTCAGGTACTTGAAGGCTGCTAAAAGATTTCCCCAGAGCCTTCTCTTCTCCAGTCTGAACAGCCCCAACTCTCTCAGCCTGTCTTCATAAGAGAGGTGCTCCAGCCCTTGTATCATCTTCATGGCCCTCCTCTGGACTCATTCCAACAAGTCCATCTTCTGTCTTATGTTTGGGGCCCCAGAGCTGAACACAGTACTCCAAGTGGGGTCAGAACTCCTCACTATTTTCATTCTTGTTGTTAGATGGCACCGGAATAACGAGCTGTTGAAGCACATCTGTGAGGATGGCGATTTCAAGTCTTGCTCACAAGTGGTTTCTCCAGCAAGGAAAGGTGACACGATATTTCAAATCAACACCTTCTGCACTTCAATATGAATTTTGGTTTGATTTTAATTACTGCTGTGTGCTTAAGAGAGCAGAGCTTTTTTTGTTCTATTCCTTTTGTTTGTTCTTTGAAAGGACAGGACAGCAAATTCTCTATGAACTTGGGCAACAATACATAATGTTTGGCCTATGAATAGAGTAGCAGATACTGCTTGTACACATTTGAAGACGGTCAGGACTAGTGTAGCACCCTTAAGTCACCAGAGCTACTGTCTTAAACCTGTAAACACAGGATGTCAATGGAATTACTAATGTGCTATTGAGCTTTCTGCTTCCACTTCACCAGTTTTGACTTGTGCTCAGATTAAGGATTGAGAAATTGTTGCCGTTGAATGATATTTCATAGATGAGGATTTTTCAGCAATAAACCCCACTAGTAGGATTTGCACTACATTATGGCATACAGCAGGAATCTTTTCTCTCTATATTACTATATGCTCATCATTAAGAAAGTCATTTAATTTCAGACAACTCCTGCTGAGCAAGTTCTCACTGTCACTCAGGGTTCATACTGAAAACTGCACAGCTTCAGCCCAGTGCAAAGCAGCAGCCAAAAGTCATTCCACACCACCACCAGAGTATTCACCAGTACTAAGAGTCACCAATACCCTTGAGACTGAGCAGGTGAAGGTCAAAACATAGAGGAAGGGGGGGGGGGGAGGAAAAAAAAAAGAAAAAAAAAGAAAACCAACAGCTTTATTTGGTAAAACATCTGAACGTCATTTGGGGGGCAAAACCACACTCTCAGCTATTCGAGCTCTAACAAATAGGAAGTCACATACATCGCAGTTTATGTGGGCCTGATTCATTGCAGTCTTAAAGCTTCTTGAACCCTTCTTTACCTTCCCAAAATCCAATTGTACTGATGATTTCATACAACTCAACTTCATCCCTTCCCTTCCTAAGCCTACCTGTGACATCTCCTCATAATTTAGACCCCATTTAGAGATGGAAGTTGCCACCTCCATCCAGTGCTGAGCTATAGATAGGACTTCACTCAACACACAGATTTAAACTTAATGTTAAACCATGCTTCCTGGCCAAAGAATTTCCTCTCCTACCGTAATCCTAAATGTTATTCAAAGCCCACCATCTCCTCCAGCACACACATGTCCACAGACCTATAGCTCTCACCTAGACCCCCTCTCCTCTCTTTTCTAATGAGGGTCTAGATGGTCAAATCTACCCTAAGTTTGCTCAGTGCCAGACCCAACTAAAGCATGATTCGAACCACTAAAAGTCAATAAATAACAGCTAACAAATACAGACTGAGAAGACTGCATTGACAGACCAATGGTTTGTACAGTTATTCAGAAGAAACCAAACACAGTTTATGTTGTACCACAGCACCCAACTGCCTCTGCCATTTCTCTCTATTATTTTAGCATTCCAGCAGCAATCATTTAATATCCTGCTCCACAAGCTGCCATCAGTCCCACAGATGAAAACGGGCAAAGCAGGCTCTCTGATGAGCAGGCAACAAAGCAATTTTTTCCCCTAAGAACTGATGTAATGCAAGGGGGATGCATGCAAGGACTTGAATACGTACAATTCAAGTTCACAGAGACTGTATACATGATGTGGAAGATGGAGATGCACAACGGCAACATCAGTATGGTCAGCTGAAAGAAATGCTGGCTTTTGGAAAGGATTGCCATTCTTCAAGCTCTCAACTGCTTCACCTGAGACTGAAGGGTTTATGCAATTCTACTGGAAGTGTTCTTGTTGCCTCCTCCTGAACAGTTACATTTATGACCTTTCTGAAATGATTCAGAATAAAGTCAATTAAGGGTGAAGGACAGAAAAGTGCAATGCTGGGTATGCAGTCTCACAGCCGAAGCAGAAGAGAACTCTCAGAACAGCAATCCATTCTAGGGAACAAGTATCTCCTCCACCTGATAAGGCTGATAGTCCTCTTTCTGTCACATCATCTACAACGTCCCTGTGAATTCGTACTCTATGTCAAAAGCCCCCTTATATTAATTTTTATGGGGAGAAAAAAACATGTTTTCCTGTCTATCACATTGCTAAATGACATACTGTTTGAGAATACATCCTCAGTAGATAACACTGTGTATCTGTACATATTTAAAGGGTTGCCTTGCATTTTTTCCTGAAAAATTAATTACATATTAGTGAAATTCTTATCTCAAGCCATAAACTGGAGAACCAGACATGAAGAGAGGAAAGTTTCATTGGTGAAATATGAAAACAGTGAACTACCTTCAACAACATTTCCTTTATTTAAAAAAAAAAAACAACCATGAGAGCCTTTCATATGCATTTGATAACACAAGAAAAATTCACATACAGGTTGTATTGCTTGAGGTTTTTTGCAACCATGCACTTTACTTTAAAACTATAAAACTCTTATGACTAAAAATAATTTACTCCAAAAACAGATAAAGTAGAATTAAGTTCAAGAATTAGGCTGATATTCACACCCCTATTCATACACCTTTTTCTGATGCCAGGATTCATTTAAAAATATGTACAGTTCTAAAAGAGACAGATCATTGGTGTGACTCCATGGCTGATCTCCATCTCTGTAAGGAAATCTAAAGATGAAAAAGTCACACCATTGAGCGATATCACCTTTTCCACCAGTGCCTTCAGAAGAAATCCAGCAGCCAAATTATGTACTATCCATCTACAAATGCTTTCATTTTAATTTTTCAAATTTAAACGGTCTTGCTACTAAACAATTAACTTTATCTTTAAAAGGAGTTTTCAAAGACATCTGCTAGCTAAAAACAAAACTAAAAAAATGGATGTAGCAAGTACTGGGGAAACTAAGAACTTTGTTTGCTAATAATAATTCATCCAGAAGTGTCTAAAAATATTTTTAAATCCAGCAACATTTCTTTTACTTTTATTGGTATGCACAACAGCAATTTCCAAGCTACTTGCTTTAGAATTTACAGTTTTCTAATATGTCATATTTTCATAAAAAGAAACCCTTCCTAGTTAGCAATTTTAGTTATCTACATGTTCTCCTGGTTATTCAGATGTAATGAAGCAGGTAAAACTTGTAACTTACTTGATACTATCAACGACTGCAAAGTGCCAAGCTGATATTTTTAGAGATGCAGCTGTCATATTCTCACTGTGAAGTTTCAATGGTAAGCACCGACTCTACCGTTTTATAAATGAAGCTAGAACTGGCTTTTCCCCCCTCACATACATCACAATATCACACCATTGCTTATAATGCATTTTACCATAAGGCCATGAAATAGGTAGCACAAGATTTGTCCTGATAACTAGTTGCCCTGCATGACCAGTTAAGCTGGAACAGTAAGACAAACTTTCAGGCATACAAGCCCTTCCTCAAGCTGAAGTGTCCAAAAGCTTGTCTGATTGTGGTCAGACTCCTAAATATATTTACCCGTGACAAGCTTTGTCTGGAAGTCATAATGACACTGCAAAATACCACATTGAGAAACCAACATATTTAACTCCAGAAAGTCAACACCCGTGCCTATAGTCCGAGACTAATCTTACCTGACTGCCTCACAACGGGAAGAAAACAAAGAAAAATTTCCCACATCTTTTGCACAGTTGAAATCCTAGAGCTAGACAAAAAACACATTTATTCCAGAGTGCTTATTAAGTATTGAAGTTATACTGCTACGCATGTAAAATTCAAGCCTCTGTCTCCTGTGTGCTTTCACTCAGCATGCCTCATGTACACTGTTTTTTCAGCATACATCAGTTAGTACCTCCTTGCAACGTGCCTTTTGAAAGTTTCTTCAGGCAGAGGCAGAAACTGGAAACAAGATTGCCTGAAATTTAGATATAGCAATTCTAGATCTTAAGTCAACTGCACCTATTGCAAGTTTAGGGTTAGATATTAGGACAGCATTGAAATATTTCAGATACAGCACATTACGAAAAAAATAAATCCGATCAAGATCCACTCATTTATAAGCAGGACATATTGTTGAGAGCATTACCCAGGTGCTCCAGTCTACAACACTGTCCCTGACACTTGGGTGCAATACAACAGATGTTTTGTATGGTGCCATGGCACATACAAACCCAAACTGGTTTTGCTATTTACTTCCACTGACACAGTTTCTCAAGAAGTTGAATGAACCCTGGAGAGCCTCTAGCAACCCAAAAGTTAAAGCCTTTTCTTGAAGATGCTATTTCTCCAGTGAGCTACCATTAGAAGGGAAACATACAGAGGTACTCAGGAATGCCAGAGACATGCATGAATGAACACCCACAAGTAAACCAGATGAATAGTACCTTCTGCAATGACCTAATCAAAAAGGCTGTACATCTTAATTTGTATTTAGTTTCAACATCATGTCTGAACTACACTTCTGATTCACAGCACCTCACTTTGCTTTTTGTTCAACTCTGCCACACATCAAACTAATCCAACTCATTTAACTTCATCGACTTTTCCATGCTTTAAAAACCTCAGAGAGAATGGAGATGTCCCAATCACTTTCCACTCCTCAAATCAAAACCTACCAGGAATCCTGACTAGTATTAGACTAGTAGGATGATATCAACAGCAGAAGTGTAAAACTCGCATTACCTGGCATCGCTTTGGATGCTCCATTGTCAATATTTCCTACAAACACAGTAACTCTCTGTCCAAAGCATGCTTAAGCATGTGTAAGATTGCTAAGAATTTAAAAATTTCCCCTCTTTACCTTTGGATTAATGCTTATTGCCACAACCCTATCACCATCCTAAAAGGACTAAGGATGTCCATAAAACACCACATTTGCTACTTTTACCTTCTACGGGCTAAAGGTAAGAAAGGAATGCACAATAGCTTGCATATGCCGAAGGCAGGGCAGGAAAGCATCAGAGAAGGCAGACGTGCCTGCAGAACTATGAACATATCCCAGCATGGGAAGTTGGGTCTGGGCATGCGGATAAGGAGGTCAGGAGAGAAACTTCAGGAGAAAGGAAAAGTTAATAATTGACTTGAGGCAATCCCACTTTGCAGAGGAGTCTGGCAAGCAATGGAAGGTCTGCAGACATTTTCAATAAAAGCATCCTTTTAAGGAATTCGACCAGACACCACCTAGCAATCAGCAAGGAGCGTTATCAGTTCCTCACAGAGGACTCGCACTGGAAGACTTTCTCATTTGCTTTCAAATGGCAGTCACAGTCATTCAGCATCTCTTTAATTCCCAATTTACACAGAAGTTGCATTGCCATGCCATTTAGAAGTTACGTCCATGTCCAGTCATTTATTAAGCAGACAAAACTAAAAAGAGCAAGTGTTCCCCCATTCCCTTAAGATGTTTACATCCTAAATGTTAAGAGAAGGGCAGCAAAATCAATTTCTACTTGTTGGTTGAATTAACAGTCATACTGTCTCCAGTGGTCCGTTGCAAACAAAATACAATTTTCTTATCTGGAGTTAATATTTCTAAGAGTAAGGGAAAGATAAGTCTGTCCCGAGTATAAAATTAGGCTGCATGATTTTACAAGTACAAAGTAGGCAGATGGGCTGAGCAGCAGAAAAGCTGTGTCACTCACTCAATGGGTACTGTCCAGATAGCACATCAACACTTCTCTTGAGTTACACCCATCAGAGCTGTATGCTTCAAAACTGCAGTTCAGCAAGTAAGCTCTTAAATTATCCATAATTGCTTATTTTGTTCAGATTTTTTTCGTTGCTTGTTTATTTGTAAAAGACTAGCCAGGCTGTCTGGGAACAGCTTGGCTGCATCATGGACTGAGGAACAGAGCCTATCATAGGAGGGGTAGCCCGCGGTGTCAGTTTTAGACAGCAGATGGCTGGGAGTAGAGAAAGCTTCCAAGCACATGGGATGCCAAAACTTCAGCAATTTTCTTTTTGTCAAGCAGCTTCCAGAAACACAAGATGTAGCTGAACCTCTTCACGCTGGCCAAGATTAAAATAAAGAGAGCATAGTAGAATGCCACAAAATACTACCGCTTCCTAAAAATATTTAGGCTGCACAGTCTAAGCGAGAAACTACATGACTACAGCAGCTTCCTCTCCAATATCGGATAGGAATTAAGGATGCAGAAAACACGATTGCATTTTCAATGTGCGGGCATAAGCAGACCAACAGGAAGACCCTGTTCTACCTCAAAGACACATCCTGATGTGACGGAAACTGAACTGGGCTAAAATGAGGACTTAACAATGAAAAATGTTTCAAGAAGTTGCTTAAGATGCATGTGCTAAACATGCAATCAGTAAACACAACAATGAAAAGTACCCAGAAATGCGTACCAGATCTCCCTCTCATAAAAACTGGTCATTACTATATTCTTTTTGTCTTACAAAAAGCCTGTTTTCCAGCTGTCTACCTGACAGCCAGATAAGGATTTTCATACCTTTAAATTCTGACTAGCTCAACTCTTGTCAAATTCAGTGACTTTAAAAAGAAAAAAAGAAAAAAGAAAAAAAAGAAACTCCAAACAATAGCTACTGAATAAGCCCAACATAGACTGAATGAGAGAAATGGTGGTGTCATTACTGCTGCTAGTAGACAGAAGCCAAGATCAAGCATTTGAATGATAGCATCTTGGTCAACAGTCTCAGTTAGCACCCAAACAAAAATGGATATGGACAAAAAAAGTTCTATCCATTTCAGACTGGTGTCCTAAAGAAACACAGACAAGGTGGAAGAGTTGCAAGGTTTGTGCTGCCTCTGTTTTGTTGCAAGGAAAATTAAGTCTATTTTATACTTCACATAGCACTTACTTTCCTTAACCACTCACCCTTTTGTGGAGATTATCTGAGTTTGTCAGAGAATGACAGAATAAACAAGATCAATGCCGGGATGATTTGGTTTTGAGAATTTGTACAAAGCCTTCCCCTTCGTCCTCTTAATAGCTGTACTGAAAAGTTATAAAAATGAAAAATGAAATCCAAAAAGACTTACCCACAGATTTCAGGAAGTTTCTACAAGCTTATCATGGAACAAAGCTTTGACAGTACAGCACAGAAAGCCCTATTTGTCCCATCCAGCTCAAACCCACTTCCAACTCAATGGCCTGCAAATGCAAGTTACAAGCTTGCAGTAAGTCTCCTGTGTCACAGAAGCTCTGCTTCTCCAGTGTCCACCACCTTTTGTTTAATCAGTAGACTCAGATATAGAGTTTCACTCAATATACAGCTAGGTTTAAGGATTTTACTTCCACAGGTACCTGCCATCCTGAAACAAGTACAATCTAAAGTCACACGTTCTTTGAGAGTTATTTCCAGATATAGCTTCTCTCAAATTCACTGTCTTTCCTCAGAAAGGAGCTAACTTGCCGTTGTTACTGCATCCTGTTATAAGAACCATATGTCAAGCAAGCATTTAGTTCAAAATAATGGAAGTATTGGAAAGAATCCTTGCTTTACTAACCTCATCTGCAAATAGCTCTTCCAGGAAAACAAAAAAGAAAAAAAAAACAACCCCACATGGCACACACCTGCTTGAAGATCGAATTGGTTCAATGTTTAAGAAATTACTAGGAATAGCACTTTATACTACAAAATATTTTTCCAGTTTAAACTGCAAAAATGAAATTTTGAAAGATCAAGCAACTATTCGTCTGGCCAAGACCTTGGGGTTATTGCATAATTCAGCATTCACAAGTAGCACCGTAAGAAGTGGCCAATACCTCCCTCCGAATACCATTTAACAAATGACATTTTCAACCTAGACATACTTAACAATATACTCTATTGTCTTCTCTCTCTGCAGTTGCATTAAAACAAATAGCTGGTTCAAGTGAGCAACAGCACCTCTTCTAGTGTAAACCTACGGGAGGCTAACTGCTACAAAGTCTTCCCTTCCTACACTTGTGATTAAAGTAAAATGTGCAAAATGAGACTCCAGTTCCTACGCAGCACAAGGTTCTGTCTTGATGCCCTGCATATCCTGAGACATGGAAAGAACAATTGGTACAAAAAGGTCTCAAAGTGCAAGAGCAAAGAGCAAAAAATAAGAAAACAACAGGCAAACACTATTTTTCCACAGAGCACATGGTGCACAAGTCCATGGCAGCTCACCAATTCATATAGTTTAAGCTTGAGATCTCAACTAAAATAACTAAAGGCTTGCGTGATGTTAAGTACATCTACAGCATGAATTTTCATTGTCAAGATCGGATCGGTTTTTGCCATGACAAGCCTAAAGGTGTTCTGTATTCTGGTTGCCATGTTCGACCAATGAGGATTGCTCTGATCTACTCAACGACCTCCACTGGACACCTCTAACTGAATATAATCCGATTGCGCAAGGAAGTTACCATTCCCTACCAGCTGCAAGCAGTGAATCTATATACTCACATTCCTACATATGAGAATTTTAAAAATTTAAAAATAATAAAAAAGAAAATAAATCAGTAGTTCTGCAGAAACTGATTTCTAAGTAACAAGATGGCATGTGAACCAGCAGTGGAGGTCAGCAGCAAGATTCAGTCCTGACACTTAGCTACCAATCCATTTGTCCCTTGCATCAGGCAAGGTTGAGAAATTCGGGAAGCAAAGAACAGGAACAGAGTTTTTAAATGTTTAGGCAATAGACTTGTACTGAACAAAACACACTTGCTTCCACTGCCAAGCACAACTCCCACAGACACAAAAATATGCTGCTTTTTTTTTTCCTTTTTTCTTTTTTTACCTCCTGTATTCAGCAGTGTGTTTAACCTTGGAGCTGTCAAGCTCCATCATGAATAATGAGCCATGACAACACTCCAAGTGATCCTTGGAGAACACACCAATTTTTACTATATGCTACGCAAGGCAAAACACTTATCGTATTCCCATGGTACTGTACCTGCTTTGAAAATATACAGTAATGTGGCCATCAAGAGGACACCACAAGCAAATACAGAAAAAATAAGCTACTTGCTGATATTTTGTCACCTACAAACACAGAACGAGCAATAAAACATGTAACATCTTAATGGTTCCTGTTTAAAATTAAACCAGGACTGAGAAGGAGATTTGTCTCACTGAATATGCGTTTCACACAAACATTTCATAGCCAAGGAACATCTGCGGTTTAAACAACCCATGGTGGCTACAACACGAAGAGAGAGCAACCTGCAGGTCTCACAGCACCATGCTCAGTGACCTCTAGCAGATGATCATGAACATGGGACAAGAAGTTGGCCTCTGCCCCAGGCAGTCCTCCAACGCTCTCAGAACACACACATACCCCTCCCCATACATATGGCACTGCCAGAAAGCATTGCAAGAAACTGTAGTTGCTTGGATGACTGATTGAAGCTCCTCTACACCAACACTCTACCCATGCCAAGGCAGCTCTTTAAGAAGGCACAGCACAGGTAAACAAGCAACGGCAAAAGCCATTTCTGCTGCACACATCCCAAGCTTGAGGGGAGGAAGAAGACAGAGCAAAGAGATTCCTCTACAGAAAAAAACCTGGTCTAGTGGAAGGTGTCCCCGCCTGTAGTAGGGATGTTGGAACCATACGATCTTTAAGGTCCCTTCCAACCCAAACCATTCTATGATTCTATAGGAAAAACTAGGAAGAAAAAAGCTGAAGGTTTAAACAGGCATTCACTTCTCTCCTGAACAACAACAGAAGGTTGTGGTTCCAAATATCCCTTAAAAAATAAATAAAAAAAAAAAACTACCACCTGTTCAGGAAATAAACGAAACTCATTCATATGAACCTGGAAAACATACATGTTCTCTAACAGACCCAAGCAGCAAGCATCTGTTCTGCATTTCTGCAGAGGGGAAAAAAACAAATACATCCTTATTCCTGACCTGTTTGCAAAAAGGTCTTTGTCCATGGCTTTTTAGTGGAAAAAACTTGCCTTTATTTCTGTGCTATTTCCTAGTCTCCTTGCCACAACCGAAACACAGCGCATCATTGTCCCCTCTCTGTAGGGACACCACTTTACTTACATTTCAGTTTCAAAAGTTACTATAAACTCTGAGAGCTTTCAAAAAGCTCTGGAGAGCAGGAAAGAAGCAATGTCACACAGTGGATATTTACCTTTCCTTAAGTTGCTAAGATTACAGTGTCAGACAGCAGAAACCAGTCCTGAGCACTTTGAGGAGTTTTAAGTGTTGACATATCTCCCTCCCACTAAACTGCTGTTAAAAATCGAGCCCTCTCCTGCAAGGCTGGATGCCTTTTAGAGAGCCAAAGTCAGAAAATCTCTTGAGTTCTTGTCTATGGTTGCAGATGCAGAAGAGCCTCTACCATCAAAACGACAACATAGTTACACATGATAACACATTTACTGACCATTTAGTCTTCCATTTGGGGGTATAGCTACCCACACCCTTCTCCACCTGCTCTCCTTCACCCCTACTCACCTCTCCCACGTACAGGGCATTTTGAAGCTACTCACACCATACTAGATCTAACCTTCCCCTGCAGCACTTTCCAATCAGCAAGACCCATGCTATCACCACACACAGCACTTCTACGGTCTTCAGCCCAAAACAGTTCTGCTTTTAACAGATGACTCGCCCTATACTCAAGGAAGTCGCCCAAATTACAAGGACAGTAATTTTCTTTTAGCATTATAGTTAAAACGTCCTCAGCCCTCTGCATACACCGTGTTGGTTTCTCCCACTCCCTGATAACATATTTCCATTTATGCCTCACATCACAGCTCTGCACATTAAGCAATTCCATTCCCTGCTAGCAATATTTGGCAATAAGATCACTTTAAAGAAGGCTAATTACAGATTTCATTTGAACAGAAATTGGTACTGGGCCAATCTGTAAGCTCTTTAATAAGCTTTCAAGCTTCACTTCACGCCAGGCAAGACTTTGTTCTCCGCCAGGAGCAGCAACATATCTCTAAAAGCGAAGGTGGAGGGAAGGCCACTGCAAGAGGAGGAGAGAAGGTCACAGCTCTAATTCTTCTTGAAGCACTGCACCTTCTCCATGCGAGTCTTTCCCTGGAGACACACTGTCCATGTTTCACAAAGGAAAAAGGAAGCCAGTCCAGATACCATGAAAATAATGAAAAGTAGTCACAAAAAAAAAAACAAGTGACAGTTGTATCAGAAGAGAAACAAAGATCAGTATGACAGAAGTGGGTCAAGGGCTCAAAAATTAGGAATTGATAAATTAAGGATGCATGCACAGGCATGTGTGGGGTGTGGCATTTTTTTGAGAACACTAACGTAAAGACGGAGTTTCAGTTTTCAAAGACATGGAGGAATCCAAGGAAAAGTCTGTCAAGCATCTCAGTATCCAGTCCCATATCAGCACAAATGCTTTCTGCCTATATACACCAGACTTAGCACAGAAAACAGCAATCCCACCTGTGGGAAACTGAAAAGGGTAGTTGATACAATGACAGTCAACAGAAAGACAGCTCTGTTTTGAAGATACAGGACTAGCACCCAGGAAAACTACACAAGAGCTTTCTGTGCAAGGTTAGACAAGTCATAGTTTCCCACTGTGGTCAACAACTACATGGCATCACATGCAGATGTCACACCTGATATACTAAAATATTGCTGTCGGAGTGGCTGACTGCCCATTGAATCCCTGCTGGAATCTGTGGGAACCATGCACACTGTGTATACAGCTGTCAGGAAGCCTCTAACTGGGAACTCAAACCCCAGGCACTTAAGAGAAAAGGAGTCATGAGTGTTACACATGTAAAGCATACACGTCAATAACGTCTATTTGACAGAGATTAAACCCACGAATATCTACAACATCCTCAGCTTTTAACATAACAACATCCTCAAGGCCAGGTTGGACGAGGCCCTGAGCAACCTGATCTAGTTGGAGATATACCTGTTCCTTGCAGGGGGGTTGGACTAGATGACCTTTGAAGGTCCCTTCCAGCCCTACCCATTCTATGATTCTATTCTATGGTTCTATACCTAAAAGTTTTCCCCACTGGGAGATGCCACACTAAAAGAATGACTTGTGACAGTAGCAGACTTTTCTCCTACATATAGGCAAGCCTTTAAGCCACAAATCTGACCGCTCCCCAACCCCAACAAGCTAAAAATAAAAAGCAGCAGGAAAAGAACTATAATTTTCCAGCCTTTTCTCTGAAGTACTGTATTGGATTTGCGCAGAAAGGTTTTAGTAGTGGGGCCTACAGGGGTGCATTCTGAGAGAAGCTGCTAGAAGCTTGCCCTACATCCAACAGAGACAGTGCCAGACGGCTCCAAGACAGACTTATCACTGGCCAAGGCCAAGCCCATCAGCAACAGTGGTAGCGCCTCTGAGATAACACATGCAATAAGGGGGAAAAGTTGCTGTGCAATAGCAATCACAGCCAGAGAGAGGAGTGTGAACACAGGAAAAATCTCTGCAGACACTAAGGTCAGTGAAGGACAGGGAGGAGAATGGAATGTGCTCCAAGTGCCAGAGCAGAGATTCCCCTGCAGCCCATAGTGGAGACCATGGTGAGGCAGGCTGTCCTCATGCAGCTCAAGGAGGTCCACGGTGGAGCAGATATCCACCTGCAGCCCATGGAAGACCCTATGCCAGAGCAGGTGGATACCTGTTCCAGGAGGCTGTGACCCCATGGAAAGCACACGCTGGAGGAGGTTCCTGGCAGGACCTGTGGACCATGGAGAGAGAAGCCCATGCTGGAGTAGGTTTTCTGGCAGGACTTGCGACCCCATGGGGACCCACACCGGAGCAGTCTATTCCTGAGGGACTGCACCCCATGGAAGTGGACATGTGGAAAGGACTCACACTGGAGCAACACGTGGAGGACTCTCTCCCATGGGAAGGGACCCCATGCTGGAGCAGGGAAGAGTGTAAGGAGTCCTTCTCCTGAGGAGGAAGGAGTGGCAGAAACAACATGTGATGAACTGATCACAACTCCCATTCCCCATCCCCCTGTGCTGCTGAGGGGGAGGAGGTAGAGAAATCAAGAGCAAAGCTGAGCCTGAGAAGAAGAGAGGGGTGGGAGGGAAGATGCTTTTTTAAGACTTGGTTTTGTTTCTCATTATCCTACTCTGATTTGATTGGTAATAAATTAAATAAATTTTTCCCCAAGTCATGTCTGTTTTGCCTGTGACAGTAACTGGCAAGTGATCTCTCCCTGTCCTTATCTCGACCCATGAGCCTTTTGTAATATTTTCTCTCGCCTGGCCAGCTGAGGAGGAGGAGTGACAGTACAGCTTTGGTGGGCACCTGGTGTCCAGCCAGGGTCAACCCAGCACAAGCACCCATACAGATTTTACTGAAATGTTTGCAGGGCTTCCCAACTGAAGATAGATATAGCAGAAATAACCTCAAAACATGAGTACCTAAACACGAACTACCATAACAGGAAACAATACAAAAACCCAAGATGCGTGTTAATAGATGCTCTAATTATTAATACATGTACACACAGAGTGTCAAGGCATTTGAAAGGAAAAGCACTATTCAAATACAGATATTTGCCAGCAGCTGTAACACCACCATATTCTCTAGCTAGTTTTGATTCAACTCAGTGGACATCAAGTTAATCCCACAGGACAGTATCATTCACTTTTATAATAGCTACTGACCTCATTTCTGTGTTTGAGCCCTGCTGTAGTGTGGCAAGCAACAAATCACACTGTCAGCAGACAGTGCCTGTCCTTTCTCCTTTCAAAGCTTTCATTCCCTTTCTGCATTTTTTAAAGTCATGCTGTTTCAAAACAGCTGATCCAGATGGTGGATATTTGGATTTCAACCTTCTCACATGGTGAAGTGGCTCAAAAAAATAAAAACTGTTGCTACCTGCTGCTGACCTACTTCTCTCTGTTTCCTGCCACATGACAGAATAAACAATACAGTTCATTGAACTAGTCTTTCACACCTATGCATCGCTATGTAGCAAATATAAAATAAAATTAATAGAGGAAGGAGGGACAGGGGAAAAAAAAGCAGCATGATCCAGTGGGGGGTAGGCGGGGAGTAACTCTCACCTCTATCATAGTCATCTTCCTCTATTGCTTTTTCCTGAAGCCTCTGAAGCCGTAAGATCAAGGATTTTATCTATGTAAAGATAAAAAAGTTAATTATGAAGTCACAATTAAAAATATTTAGGCTGTTAACCTCTACGTAATATAAATTTAACGGATTCTGCATCATAGAATGGCCCAATTTTGAGAGTTAAGCCTAACATTTGTTAAGTGGACAGATCTATTTGGAAGTCAGTTGAACTGCAACTACTTGAGCCAAGCATGGCTATAGTCCAAATACATACGGAGAATAACAAACAATATTTCTTGAAAAGCAAAAGAGATCATGTGATTGTAGGATATTTTTCACCCTGTGAATAAAGCAAAGTAAGGATTATTAGAGGATTTTATCTGCGTGACATCTACTACTGATCACACTGTACTCAGTCTTAAGTCCATTCTAACAATTTTTTGCACGAGTTTTGCACAGACAAATCCAGAATTTCCATATGCAAACCACATTTTCTTCTGTAAGTAAAAAGAGAAATACAGTATGAATATTTTGGAACAGGTGTACTCATGTTATGGCACAGATAATTGCGCTCATATGCAGCCAATGAAGTTCCATTAAAATATAATTCAGGCTTATCTACATAACATTGACATTTGCATTTCAGAAATGTTCATGCTGCAAATCCTAGATGGGGAAAAAATGCAAAACACCGAGAATACTTGTACCATATACAAAGTGCCCTTTCACACCCAAAAAGAATGAGTTACCACAATAAAGTTTTATTTCAAAAGTTATTGCTTCTCTTTGTTAACATGAAAGGTCTGGACCAAAGTTCTAAATTACTAAACATTTGCAAGACAGGTGTGCATTTAAAGGCCATCACAACTTTTTACTGTTAGAAGAACTTGGCTAGAAGGTAGGCAATTCCCTCCATATTGCCATGCCAGCGACAGCCTAACATGGCTACAGTTACAAGACTGAACAGTGTTTTCTTCTTATTAAATTTATACATTACCTGCATCAACCAAGCCATTATCAGCACTGAAAAAGGTAAGCCTGGAAAAAGTAGTATCATATATTCTCACAGCCCAAAGCCTAAAAGTGCTTGGGAAAGCATTTTCCAACACAAGGAGATCCATACTTTAGACATTCTGCATTTACGAAAGTTTCTGATTTCCCCAAAACTGTTTCATATTTAAATCCCTATATCTAAACTTTAAATTGCATAGAGAAAAATAGGTACAGTCAGTCAACAACTTAACAGAAATACTCAGTTATCGTGAAACACAATCAACACACAAATTAGGCAAGACATTTAAATTAATGGTATCCCTTCTCAACATGGTATTCAGAAAAGAATATAAAAATTATAAAAAATAAAGCTAGAAAATAATAAAAAATGCTTGATTAATATTAGGTTATAGGATGCCCCAGAGGAAAAACAAAAACAAACCAACATTTTATATATATTCCTTTTTCCTCAAGGCTTTATTTTATTTTATTTTTCGCATCTTGAAACTCCAGTCTTTTTTCTCTGAGGCTGGTGAGGAATGTGTAACATATTGAAGGGAGGAGCTCTGAATCCTCACCATAAATTATTTTCTGTATTTCATGCCACAGTTTTGATAGAGTTTTAAAGAAGCCTGCAGTAGGAATGATTCAAATGACAGTTTTTTCATATATATGATGTATAACAACCATCTATACTGAGAGTACAGCTTTGCTGCTGTTTGCAGTGTTTATTCCATCATGCGCTCACAGTGGCAGGTCATTTAAAATTTGCTTGGGTACCACAGCCCAGGCATGCCCACGGCAAACTGACTGATGCTGTTGCAGTAAAACGTTTTCTATTTGCAGGCTGGTAAGACGTTTGGAGCCCAACTAATCAAAGAGCTGCTTCAGCGCAGCATGTCTTATATCTGTAACACGTGAAGAACACTTTTTTTAAAAAAAATAAGTACAGAAAAAACATAATTTTAACAACTTTCATATTGTCTCCTTTTCTTGACTACAGTTGCCTTTGTTCCTTTCTGAAAAGTCTGAGACTTGCTCATTATCATTACAATAGGAAGATGCTTCAAATTAAACATACACGACTGGCTAACCAAGGGCAAAGACATCTGAGGACACAAATCCCCAATTCTCCATTCAATGAACTAATGAACACAGAAATTAAAGACAGCAATGTTTCTTTTGTGCCTATCAAATAAGCATACTGAGAAGACAGAAAAATAATTTCCTATTTTGATTATGTTATATATTCCCAAATTTGCAGCAAATTAATTTCCCAAACCATCCCAGACTATAGGCACATTGTCATTCCAGGCATGAAGCCAAAGAAACTGCTCCACGTCAATGTGTGTGAAGTCTGTAAATAAGAGAATCTAGTTTGGGTCCTACATGTATCCTTTATGAAAAGTATTAGTGAGCATTGTAAATCTGGGTCAGATGTCACAGAGAGTAAAGTAAGAATAGAAGTTCCTTGACCTTTTGTCTTACCCAGACAGCAGGGTTGTGCAAAGCCTCCCCAGAGTAGGTTGTTTCATCAGGCCTAAAGACAATACAGTGCATCTCAGTAGATATGTCTGAGCTGAGAAGTTACAAGGGCCTGGGTTTCCGAAAGGCATACCAGAAACTCAGGATACTAGTGAGACACTAAAAAAAAAAAAAAGCCCCAAAAAACCCAAACCACTCACCACACCCCCCAAAAAACACCACACCAGAAAAACCCCACCACTCACTTAATGCACCTTGAACAAATTTGTGAAATCCATTATGTCCACATTAATCTCTAGATTACTGCTTGCTGCACGCACAATCAAGTCAATACTTGCCTCCTTATCGCAGGTAAGCTCAGAATTGTTTCCCTCTGATGCCCACCCCACCATCTCAAAAATTCCATAATACAATATAACTGATCCTTCTTAAAGTTTCCCCACCTCTCTCCCACAAAGAACACAGTGAAGGTGTATATATGGTAGGTATATCTGCGGGTATACATAAGTGCATAGACACCTGACTCAATAGCCCTCTACTCCTCTGGAGTGGAAAGGAAAAAAAAAAGGTTCAATTCCCAGTTTGAGTTATAGCAGGGACTTGACCTCCATTTTTCTTCGTGCAGCGAGAGTACCCATCTATTAGATTACAGGCTACTCTCACAAAAGTGCCTCACTCCAAGAAATCTTTGGCTAAACTTACACATTTCCAATTACAAAGTTTAACATTGTGAAATCACAGCGCTTCAAGAAAAGAGTTCTTACCATCCTTAAATTTTGTACTATGCATACTCCAAACTGCAGACAAAACAGCCACCTGTGAAAGAAAATGGTATTTCTTGCATTCAGAAGCTGATGCGTGACATACTAGAACTGAGAGGATCACAGTTTCAGTAGAACATAGGAAATAAGCACTGCAACATCACCTTTTTTTTTAAAGAACCAAAAAGAAAAGTAAACCAGTTCTCTCCCTTTTACCATGCAGAGTGCTACTGTAAACCTGTGTGAACGAATGCCATGAAAGCCATTAATATCCCAACTCCTACATCAACTTTGACTTTGGCAGTACAAAAACAAGTGTTTTGAGGGGTAGAGGGAGGAATCAAAGATTAAGTGAGATTACCAACCTTTAGCGTACTGCGGTTGCCAAGCAGACAGTCCTGTAGCACTGGTTCATATTTTTTCATCAAAGTATCCCAGTTATGGTCACTAACAGTAAAGCTGCTTTCATAGCCTGAGGTGACAGAAGAGCCAGCAGATGCTGCATCTGAGGAATCTGTAGAATACGAAAATGTTGCATCTGTATCCGAGAGAGACACTGTCTCACAGTCCTGCAGTTTATCATTCGCCGTGGTCTCACCTTCATACTCCAAAACCTCATTGGGCCTGGAGGAACGATTCAAAGCTCCAAAATGCTCAGGAGGTTGTGCTGTCTCTTCTGGCTTCTGTAGATTTCCTGCGGTGCTGGGATGTAGAACATACTTAGCTTCCTCAACAGTTGCCTTGCCTTCAGCATCACTTACTCCAGAGGCTGAGTTCAGGGAGAGCTGTATAAAGCTGAAACTTGAAATAAAGCTATCATGTGCACCAACAGAACGAGAATCAACATCTCTGTTTTGATATTCACAGTTGTTATTCACTTCTGTCTGATCCAAAGCATACATGTTTGGAGGCTTGCTCACTTCAGCACCGTGGCTTTTCTGCCACATGCAGCATACAGCAGAAACATCTTCTTTGCTTCTTGCTGCAGCAGAGTAAGCTGCTATCGCTGTGTCTTCTGATCGTGTGCTCTTGCAACATGAAAGATTTTTGCAGTGTCCTGGCATATTTCCAGTAGTGGCCAACACTGTTACCCCACTAGCAGGAACTACAGCACTATTTGCAACTGAACTGCAGTGTAAGAATTCAAAGTTATTTTGGCACTGTTTGCGTAGAGAGCAGTTCTCAAAGTCTCCACAATGCTGCCTGCCATGTTTGAGCTCTTCTGGGATGAACAGCTTGCAGGCACCCAGGGACTGAGACTCTATCTGTTGTTGAGCTTCTGGCCTCATGTATCCAGGTCTTTTTGCCAGTTTCTTTTTACGCGGAGAGTCTGCAGGCATTAAGTGCTCCTGACCATCTGGGGGAGGGAAAAAAAGTCATTAAAGAGTTCCTGCAGTTTTCTAGGCTTAACATATTGTAGCATCTTAAATAATTATTCCAAGAATTTCAAATAGCACATCGGTTTACATTTCGACAAAATAAAGACACTGACCATGCTGCAGGTAGAGGCGAAAAGTTGTTGCCAGACAACACTGTGTGTATTCATTCACTTTCTAAAGAGTCTGCACCTGCTTTTAAGTGAACTCACTAAGATAGTCACATCCATCAGGACACAAACCTGGGTACGATGAATCACATCATCTTCTCTATTTTTTGCAATGCCCTGCGCTGCTTCATTCTCAATTTGCTTAGCAGCATACTAAAGCACAGATCTTGTTTCTCTGATCCAGAACTACTTTCAGACTTAAAAGCAAATCTAGGATAGGACTGAAACCTGTGTCAAAAAGACGAGAATCATGCTCGCAAAGAAATTTTCTGCATAATTTGCTGTTGCTCGTGTTCAGTTTCTTGTGTTCGTATCTATGTTGCATCAATACAAGTGTTTCAGATTGTGCTTCCAGAACAGACGCAACCCTGTAACAGCCTGTAGCTGCATACCTGTCAGTATAATGAGGTTATTTTATAAGTTTTCAGCTAGATTTACTGTACTACCTATTGTTCAAAATGTAAAGTTGAAGTTCCACACGCAGGATCATCAGTCCTAGAAAACTAATGTTACCATATGCTTGCTAGCATTACTGCAGTATTAATATTACTAAGAAAGGGCCTCTGTTCAATAGCTCAATTTCCCCACATATGCCTTACTTACATAGATTAAAAGATAAATTTGCTGTTTGCAGAGCAGAATAGAAAGAACTGAGATGAAAAAACGTAACAAACATTAGAAGTGGCAGATGAGAATGTGGTATCTTGTCT
Organism: Tauraco erythrolophus; assembly: GCF_009769465.1. Lineage (NCBI taxonomy): Eukaryota > Metazoa > Chordata > Aves > Musophagiformes > Musophagidae > Tauraco > Tauraco erythrolophus. Next base: position 85,997,727 of record NC_141466.1, on the reverse strand, counting down.
TTGTTTTCTGTACATTTCCATATATGAAAAAAAATCTGTGTGAAACATTACATAGTAACTACTTTCAGTTTCTTACGGATTTACTACTCGTCAAAAGGTATTCCATTTGTCTGTCCTGCAGACAATCAATGGGAATACAAGCTCTGCACCATCATCCATTTTGTTACACAAAAACATATTGACTGCACCTATTTGCCAGAATCACCCTTCAGAGGGCTCTAGTGACTAGCTGAATTACGCCCTCAATTAGCTGCCCTCTACTCACTAAAACAGAATCAATTGCCAGAATCTCAGGTGTTAGAAATATTCTCACTCACACAGAGCTCTTGCAAAAATACAAGTCTCACATTTTTTCTTCATATGCAATATATTTAATATTTATCTCTAATCACAACCACTTGTCAATATTTACATTGATGGATGTGCACATAATCTAAACTCCTCAACAACTCCTAACATAAGCCTTGTACACACCTCACTACAACGACATCCTATACAAAAATTTAAGCATTAGACCTGAAACTTCCCAGCAGACTTTTCCCAACATTCACTACACTCTTTCCAAATAACCTTCAACAAAAGCAATTTATACATTTTCCACATACTAGAATAGTGGCACATCTCACCACGGGACTGCAGTTAAGCTTCTGTATTCTGCTTCCTATCACCATAAATTAGAATACCCCAGATATCTCTTACATTCTCTTCTGTCAGAGGAAAAAAGCATCACAGAAATCAGAAATAAAAAAGGTCACAGAGTCCATCAGCCTGTCTACTATAAAAAGACAGTGAAACACTGTACTGGGAGTAATTTCACAGAAGTCTTAACAAAGAGAAACCCCTCGTGGAGTAAGAGAACAAAAATTGAACAAAATGTTCTTCAGAATTTAACTCTTAGTTTATACACAAAATAATAGCCTAAATTTGCCTTCAGCAGAAGAAATCAGCCATGCAGAAAAATAGTCATTCTAAGACTGGATGTACTTTATCGCCGTTTACAAAGGCTAGTCACAGGCCTCGTCTGTAAAAATGAAAAAGGTTCTTAGGTTTAATTAAAATCAGTTTAAAATTGATCTCACTAAATCACTACGAATTTCTAAAGCAGACAGATAATTACAGCTCTTTAAACATCAAATTTAAACTAAGCTAATCTAAGTAAGGCTTAAATCGGCCAAACGTTAGACACCTGCACCAAGTGAACTGGATGCAATTCTAAAAATTATTGGAGTCAAAGAGGTACAATTCCAGTATCCGGAACTAGTCCACGCAAAACCCACGCATCTCTGTGCTCCTCCCAACGTTTGCAGGTAACCCTCTAGGCGAGTTTGCCATTCAGCTCCTTTATGGACTCCAGGCCTGCCTCCTGGCCAGTCCAGCAGCACTCCTCGCCTGGCTCCAGAGTGGCACGGCTGCCCGAGTTATACCCAGGATTACAGTCCAAGCCACGAGCCATTCACAGGCTGCTATGAGGAGAAGGCTGCAGGTCCTTAGCCCCAACGCAGCTGCACCTGAGCGCAAGACAGAGGAGCGGATGGACATAGAGCTGGGACCAGCACCTCAACATGAACACGCACACCTTCCCCCAAGGACAAGGGAAGGAGGAGGCGGCCACAACCTGATCCCTGGCTCCAGCCAGAGAGCAGTCGCCATGCCCTCAGCCATCATGAAATCCAGCCAGATGTTACTATGACTTTGGGTACATTGTGCGCTGTTTACCCATCCGCTGTGTCCCTTTTCTGAAGATTAGAATAATTTCAGCTGTTTATCATCACATATCTGAAATTTAGTTACGACAACTTCGTTATTCTGCATAGCCTTCCAACCATAGCTTGCTTTGTCTGCACATCAGATACAGAAAACTACACCGAACCAATTCAGCTAGTGTGTTTTAAAAAAAAAAAAAAAAGACAGGCCTCAAATTTTTCTTGTTATTCCCTCTATTTCAAGCATGTCAAATAACTGATGGCAATTAACTACAAGTTTATCAAAACGGTATCTTGGAACACTGTGAAACAACTGATGGTAATTAAAAAACCCCAACATTATAGTGTGTCATGCATTGTACAAGACGTGCTTAGAAAAAGAGAAAAGTCACTAATGGAAGAAGAGCCTTTCAATAGTAGTATTACAAATCAACTTTTAAAAAATATACGTTACAATCCTAGAAGATGATGCAACATACATTCTAATGTCGGATTACATGCAAATCGCTTCAAATTATGAACAGAAATAACTTAATTATAACAGCTCTTCCACCATAACAATCTTTCCTGATGACCAACATTTCATAAAAACTAACAGCTCAGAGTCACGGCACATGGGGTGGGGGAAGGAAAAAAAAAAAAAAGAACGTCTATTGCTGTAAAGAAAGGTATGACCAGCAAAGTTGTTCTTAGTTGCACCAATAAAATGAAGGAGGGAGAGGTGAAGTCAAAGAGCGTTTCCCACTGATGGAAAGAGCACATTCTCTTGTATCCAGCCTGACGCTAAAAGACAGCAGAACAATCATCTAATTTATTTTAGATCATCAGTCTGTTTTCAGCCACAAAATCGGTGGTTCGATTTTTTGATCAAATGCTCTAATAGCATCTGTGGAAGGACAGGTATCTCACATTTTCATAAAGTCCAATAGGATTTTATAGATCGGTACAGAAACTCAGGCAATTATCTCCTCACCCTTGCTTTACACACATAACACAGAACGCTTGCAAGCTCATTAAGTTCTCCCTGAGTAACTGAGAAATTATATAAGCAGTTTTAAAGAGAGCTCAACTATCTGAATACACCTATACTACGCACAGTTGATTTTTATTAGAATAACAAATTCACCTTCAGAGCATTTGTGAGTGGTAACTGTGGTGTGGAGGAAAAGATTCTTGGTCATACTCAAAGCCATCTATCAAAGCACTGCTCCGAGTAAATTTCTGCAGTGCTGCTTCTGTTAAGGAAGCCTTAAACACCTGCATTAAACTGTATGCAAACAAAGGGAGATGAAAATATTTATTATTTACCAACGTAGACACACACAAATGCTTAACCTATCAGTAACAAAAATGAACCATTCTCAGGGATTAACTAATCTGACATGACAATAACCATTACTGTTCAGTTCTTATGTCATAAAAACATGTAAAATGTTGCAGGTTCCTAATAAATTGCTGAATTTCAAAGACACCACAAAAATATTCAAAGTAAAATGGCACTGATCTCAACGCAATCTATGCTAAAGCAAACCAGCACTGTCTCTTTACACAAGTCAGCTTTCAAAGAAAGTTACTTTGGAATAAAGATTTTTATAATTCTTAAAATGCAAAGGTCTCATTTAGCTTTTTCACCTTACTTTCTGAATGTTAACTACACTTTGATTTATCTAGCATTTTATAAAGTGCATCTATAGAAGACAAGCAATGGATGAGCTATGCTATATTTGATACCATTCACAAATTATTTCCTCACCAAGGGTTTCTGTGATTTCTGAGGTTGCAGGCTGGGTTCAGTTATTCTACTGTTGAATTTCCAAGATATTATGTATAAAATACTTTCTGAAGTCATTAAATGCATGCTAGTTTCTATTCTTCATTAAAACACGCTTTAAAGACTTGTGCATTTTAGAAGTCAGAGTGGTCTTCATTAGACAGTATTTAAATTGTATTTTTATTGACACACTCCCATAATGTATGTCATTGAGTTGTTACATTTGAGCCACTTACCTCCTTAATGTAACAACTTATTTCAAGCCATTTGATGAATTGCAGCACCTGTCTCTAGAGTAAGAATCACATTAGCTGATACCAGTTTCAATGAGCCCATCAACTATTTTTCTCCCTCAAGAAAAAAATAAGTGTTTTAAATCTGGTTTTGCTTTAATGCTAAGAAAAAAAAAATCTATTAAAAAGCAAGCTGGTAAATATCAAACACTTCTCATGTCAGTAACAATCACCTATTCAGTCAGGAGGAATAAGAGAAGCATTTCTTTCCTTAATTACATATTATAATTGTGTTCTATACTACTGTCATGGTTTCATGTGGAGGGGGGGGGTGGTTCTGGTGGCAGGAGAGGAATTTTGCTCCCTGCGACCTCCCCGGTTTTGGAACCGGGTTAGGCTTAGTTCTGGCCACCAGATCAGACTGCCATCCCCCTCGGGGTTGAGCCAATAGGGCGCCTCTGCAAATTGCCCTATTTAAGTCAGGACAAAGGAACCAGAAAAGGTGCTTCACCCAGGATCCAGCAGAGAAGGGAGGAGGGCACTGCCCCCGCTCCCTGGCTCCTGGCCGGGCAGCTGCCTGCATCGGGCCGGCGCCGCCCACGGAGAATGGCGGCGGCGGAGCCAGCTGGGGAACTCGGGGGCACCCCACTCCCAGGGTGCCCACTGGGCTGAGTTCACCTGGAGAGGACTGAGATGTGAGAGAAACAGTCGCATCGACAGCAGGTCAGTGAGGATGGAGCGGGAGGAGGTGTGCCGGAGCCGTTTCCCCTGCAGCTGATGGTGAGATAGCAGGCGGCCCCCCTGCAACCAGGACGGCCTCGGTGGAGCAGAGACCCACTCGCAGCCCGTGGGGAGAAGATGCCTGAGCCTGAGGATGGTCGTGTTGGGGTGCACGACAAGGCAGAGAGGCATCTGGAGCCTGCGTGACGACCCACGCCGGAGCGAGTGGCTACAGCCCCCTAAGTATCCGAGACTGTGGTAAAGCCCACACCGGAGCAATCTGTGGGGAAGGATTGTTTCCAGTGGGCTGGACTCACGCTGGAGAAGTTTGTGGATTTTTCCTCGTGGGTAGGGGATCCATTGGAGCAGGGGAAAAGGGTGTAAGGACTCCTTCTCCTTTAAGAAAGAAGCAGCAGTAAGAGCACGGAATGAACTGACCTGCACTCCCCCAGTCCCTGCCCCCTGTGCTGCTGGGGGGAGGAGGTAGAGCCGGGAGGAAAAGGAAGGGCGGGGGGGGGGCGGGCGGAAAGGTGTCGGTTTTAAGATCTGGTTCTGTTTCTTTCTGTCCTCTCAAGTAATCGGTTTTTGTTTCCCTTTGTCCTTCTAAGTAATCATTAATAAACTGTTTTGCTTTGAGAAAGCCCTGTCTGTTTTGCCCAGGACCATGGTTGGTGGGTGCTCCCTCTGTTCTTGTCTCAACCCTCAGTCCCTTTGTTTTTTTTTTTCTCTCCTCTCTACTTTACTGGAGAAGGAGAGACTGTGTGAGTTTTAGTTGCTGGATCAGCCTAAAACCACGACAACTACCAACACTTTAAAACACATCTGCATCCATCAGCAATCGGCAGTGCACTGACTACACACAAAAGCAGACTTTTTTCTCAAGTAAGTGCCTTGCTGAATTAGGGCCTAAGCACCTTGATGTGACAAAAAGAACAGAAACATGCCTTTCCAATCTTTTCAAATTCAAAAATAGAATAAGTATCCAGCTTTCGAAAGCATGCAGTTGCACTGTGAAGGCTTATTTGATAACTAATCAACACTCTATGGCTGGCAACCTGAGACCCAAGGCTTGGCTATTACAGAAAATTGCATTCCTCCAGGCTGAATGAAAATTACTCCATCCAGCTTCTCCACTGAAGTGCTACAAGGAAACTTTTCTTTGTTGGCCAGAAAACCAAATTCACTCTAGAACAGCCAGGTGACTCCGTGCTGCCTTGATAAAGCGGGACCACTTAGCACGATACTGTCAAAAAAAAAATTACATTTTGCTCTTTTCATTTTTGTTTTCATGCAGTCAGCTACTGTTACAGAAGTTTCAAACAAAAAAAAGCCCAGGAAGCCCAAGACCTTTGTGACAAACTTCAGCATAATCCTGTTACAGACACTCCCCACACATCTCATGTCTGGCTCTTACTACATCTCACCTTCAAAATTCATCTCTGGTTGACAAGCGTCAACCCAATCAGTCTCCGAACCTCCTTCTACAGCTCACTCACATACTTCTGCTATCTGCCTAGACTAGCTGGAACTCCCAAACTCATATCATCAACTGCCTAACATAACAGTTACCTTTTCGGACTCCCCAGTCATCACTTAACGCTACACCCAGCTCTGCGATCCATCACGTGGACCACCTGAAGGACAACAAAACACACTGGGGGAGAACACAAGCAGGTCTGGGAAAACAAGCCAGTACCAGCACTGGGCATCTTCAGTGCAGTCAGTAACAGGAGCATAATTCTTTTTAACTTATAGTTAAATAATTGAGAATAATTTATCCACTTTCCAAGGAAGCAGGAGGCCACACAAGTTGCAAGCCTACAGAGAACACTCACAATAGAGAGCCAACGCTTATTTTGAGAGTTTGGGAGTTTTTAAGGTTTGTTGTTTGTTTTTCTTCCTGGGGGAAAAAACCTTTTATTCCTAGTTTCAGTTTAAAAGTTGGTAGAGGCAGTCCATGTAAGGTCTCAAATGGACAGAACACTCTAGTTCTTTCAGTCAAGATCTGAAAGCAGCTTTAAATACTATACAGAAATAGGAGAGCGAGGATTTTGCATAGAAACTGTGAAGTTTGGTTACGTCCTAAATTAATTTTCAAATAACACTTAATGGGTTTGCAGTCATATCCCACAAAAGAATCTCACCAAATATGCATGGAACTATGAAATTAGTACACAGCAGTCCTTTTCAAGAAGGGTCTATTTAACACACCACACTTCTCTTTCATCACTCTGTCTACTAAGTGACAGTGTGGATTCCCACTACTTCTGCTCAGTCAGATCATCTACAGCGAGACTCTAATATAAAACCCGGGGGGGGGGTGGGGAGGGGGGGGGGGGGGGGGCGGGAGGAGGGAATTAAAAAAAAAAAAGTGAAGTGTGAGAGCACATTGACAGCAGTCAATTTCTAATTCAAGCACAGTTTGAGTGCTCCAGCTTGGAGATTTGAATTTTTAATTTCACCAAGAGAGCGGGTTCCAAATTAAGCATCTGATGCACAGTCAGTCTGAAACCAGAATTGAGTTTACTGAAATAGAAAGTAATTTTCTCTTAACAGCTCAGTAGTGATCACATATAATGAAAATAAAACAACGTGGCAGTTCCTATATTGCCAAGGGTGAGGAGTCAGAATGCTTTTAGCTTTACAATTTAATACCAAAGTCCCAGGACAAATGCTCCTCCTTTGCCTGATGAAGGAAGTTTACCTTACAGCTCCAGTCAGGCTGTCAGGACGTGATGTCAATGCTGTCTAGACAACAATAGAGATGGAAAGGAGCTCCAGACATCAGGAAAGCTGAGCAACAACTTCCCACAGAAAGCACAGCATCTCAGGACGCAGCTTAAATACAAGACACTGCAAAAGCCGGGCATGTACACAAACTGCAGCTACGGCAATGCATGGGACACAGAGACCGCCTGTAGCGAGAGGCAGGCAAACATGCAGCAATGGTCCCTCACCCTGCTCCCCCAAAAAGAAAAATCTCAGGGCTTTGCAACTCTTTATGCTCCCACAAAGTTTCTCTGCTCTGGTATACTCCGCTCTTTGTGGCAGCGACTGTGTGGTTTGTGCTTTTGCTGGCTGACAATAAATCACTACTCAGAGCAGCGAGATGAAGATTCTCAGCTGAACCCACGAGGCACAGACTGCAGCACTGCTCTCCTATCCTTGACAGCTAGAATTCTCTTCTAGCTCCTTCTGAATAAGGTGAGACAGAATTCACTCCACCTAGAGCAAGCTAGATATCTAAAAAAGAAAAAAACACAACAACAAAAAATTAACATTCCAGGAAGTAGCATAGTTTCTCTCTAGAAGCTAATTTCATTGAATTAAAGAATTTAGCAGATGCGCCAGCACAAAGCAATGATGGCAATTGATTTGGAGGATGAAAAGACTTCAGAAAATGGCTGGAGAGCACTCAAAGGCAGCACTCACCAGCACTAGACAGCTAGCAGTCCATACCTCCTCAAACAAGAGCCCTAGTATTGGCAGCCAACCTTGGTATTTCCTACCCACGTCACCAGGTATTGCAGGAACACTGCCTCCATAACCAGACTGCTGGAGTGACAACTCACACAGAATCCAAGTGACTGCCCACTCAGCACCACACAGGAGCACTGAGAGGTAATCCATGGGCCTCGCACCATGACTGGAGACTAAATGACTCAAGAGGACCAAAGCCTTGCTCTCCATGCAGATTCAAAAGCCATGCCCAGTAGAGGCAGACAAGGGTCAAGGAATACAGTCATGCAGCAGCCAGCCAGACCCCATGCTGAGGGAGGACATCATCAACACGAACAGATCTACTTGGATTGTCATTCACTCATTTTTGTCTCCATCCCAACTCTGCCGATACCAACACTGCACATGCTATTCACTGTTCCCACCAAACCCTGCCATCTTTTCCACCAACTTCTCTTCTTGGTCCCCAGTTAGTTCTCACAAATCAACTGCTCATTTCTCTTCGTGTAAGTGAGAAAGACAATTGAACCAGAAATCTTTTCAATTGCTGCTCTGGACCTTTCACCGAACTCTGCATGGGTCACACTTAACACTACACAGTCCAGAGCGATAACCACCCACAAAGCTCCCAAACAATGTTCAAAGCCACACAGAGATACTTTCTTCCCCAATATCACTCCTCAATACCACCTCTTTGGTCCTTTTCAGTTTACCCTTTTTTTCATGACCCCAACAAGCACAAGCTTCCCCCAGCCCCCTAACAGCATTCCCCTCACAACAGCAAACAAGCACGTCTCAACTCACCTCCAAAAAGTCCTCCTCGCACAAGCTTCCAGGCCCTGCAGCTCCCTGGTGCCCTCAGACCACCCCATCCCTTTCCAGGTCCAGGTGGAGAGCCTTCCTGCTGCACACTCCCCGTCAGCAGAGCTAAGAAGTTTCTAGGCTTCTCCAGGTGCATTTAAAAGGAGCCCAACCCCACTTCAGCTGTATCCACTGATTTCATTGCTTGCTTGGCCTTTTGACTACCAGGACTTCAGCCAGTTCTCAGGGCTCCTGTTACCTCTTTCACAGCACACACACATCTTGTATGAGCATCTAAACCAAACCCCATTCTAAAGGCACACTGGCTCTATTCATCCCCTTTGAGATCATCTTAATGAAAACACTCTTGTAAGAGCTTCTTTCCTGTGACTGTAAATCACTGCTATTCACGTCTAGAAATCAAGACAATTACCTGCCACAATTTACTCTGACAGTCTCCCTGGGCTAACATATATTAGCTAATAATACAGGTTACACTTATTAACATATGCCTATGATGCTCAACAAAAGTACAGAATTTTTGCAAGAGGTTTTTTTATCTTATTTCTGTCCCATGCTATTTGTAATTCACTTAAGTATTCCTGCCTAAGTACAAGCTATAGGATCTGTTGCCTTTTGTTGAACGTTACCTGTCTGCTCTTATTACCCAAGTAAATTAAAGTACAGTATTAATCTTCAAATAAATTGTACCCTTTCATGAGATAGCTTGCAGACATTTCTTGCGTGCCAAGGACGCTGTGTGATATTGCAATGAAACAAAGTCTTAAGCAAAATACTTCAAGTCAAAATATAATGAGAAGTAAACACAAAAATCAGACTGACCTTTCAAAAAAAATCTCTTTATAAAAAGAAGATTGTCTTGAATAAGCCAATAAAACAGTTTTTCAGGTCAACATATTCTGGATTCAGCTTAGCATTTTAAATGGATAAAAAAAGGTGCAGATTGTACCATATGGTGTTAAACATGCACACCTGAAAAGATCTGCTTCAGTAACAAAAAGCTTGGCAGAGGAAAACTTTGAGTGTCATTCAAACCATTTTCCAGAATAAGCACAGATCGTTAACTCATTATTTCCTTTTATATATATTTATTTATTTATTACTTGCTTTAGAAGACCTGAATTTAGAATCCAGGATTCGCAGGGTCTTCTGCAAGGCGGCCCGTATTTGCCCATCCCTCTCGGTTGTACGGACCCGCCCCAGGGCAGGACTAGTGTTGTAGCACCAGAGGCTTTCTTCCCCTGCTTCTTTCAAGTTTACACATAGTGCTCCTGACAAGAGTTGTTATTAAAAAATAGCAGACAGAACTGCTGTATCTTCAAGGAAAGGAAAGTGTTTTCACAGACATTTGATCTCATCAGTCCTGAGGTACAGCAGTCATCGGACGCATTAGCTTGTGGTTAAAACACCATGCAAGAACCTCTACAACCTACCCCAGGCGCAAAGCACACCCAAGACAGAACTAAGGACTTACACAGGACTCTTAAAAGACAACTAGAAAAAAATTATTTTCACTATAAGAATACACCTAAGGCTTTGAACCCTTAGAACTTATGTCTTCATTGAAAAGATCGGAGATTTTAAAAGCAGCATTTAAATATAATTATATCTTAATATTCTCAAAATTATCAAACCTTGGAGTCACAGGTCCCACTGAGGCAGGTCCTGCAAAAATACTATTTCGTGTGGGATTCTGTACAGTTAAGTTTCATTAGAAACTTCAAGTTTTAAGTTAAATTTTCATCAAACATCACATTTAGATGACTCCTTAACTTATCTGTAATGTGACTTGAGCCTGCCTACATTTTTGTACTTCAAATCTAAACAAGTCTATACTAATCCACAGATCTGATGCAGGAAAGAATATTTATAAAATATCTGCGTGAAGTAAGTCCAGAAGGATAGAACATAGACAGAAGAAGTTCTTTAACTAACTCTTAATTCCCAAGTAAAATGATGCTACCTTTAAGCTGGAAGCCTTTTAAATTCTCTGCTGACTACAGGAAAAGGAAAACTCACAGGATTTTGAAGGGACTTGCAAAAGCTTCACAACCTAAAAGGCATCCTCTCCCTCCAACCCTCAGCAAGCAGGAACATCTTGCATCAATAACCTTACAGAAACAAAGAGGTGCCAATAAAACTGTGAGAGATACTGAGAAGACACATCGACTTTCGTTTCTGTACAATAAAAGCGTCATAGTGCTTTACCGAACAAAAACACATGAAATGTCCACATAAATTACCTTAAAGTCTGAGTCATAAGCAAGGACTTCTGTACCAGAGAAAGCCATGAAGACAGAACTAAGGACATATTTAAGGTTAGAATGCCCTCTTTGGGTATAAAGATATATTTGCAGCAACAGTAAATTTCAGCAAATACACTGCTATTTTACGCTATAAGTAGGAAAGTAAATAAAAGAATGCTAAGTGTGCTACTCTAAAACTTTTAAAGATGTTATAATGGCACTTGATCACCTCTACTAGCAACATCATTTCTAAGATGCTACATACCAATAGTGAGGATAACAGCAATTCACACACAGCAGCACACAGTGGGAAGACAAGAGAGAGATGGGCATAATGTAAAACAAAAGAGATTCACACTGGATACGAAGAAAAACTTTTTCACCCTTAGGGCAGTGAAGCAGTGGACTAGGCTGCCCAGAGAGCTTGTGCAGTCCTTGGAAGTTTCCAAGACCCAACAGGATAAAGCCCTTAGCAACCTGGTCCAGCCTTCGAGTCAGGGACTTGGACCAGAGACCTCCTGAGGTCCCCCCCAACCTGAACTATCCTATCATACATCTAATCTTTAAATACAAGTCTCAGGATTGTATTCCACCAGTTATTTATACACACAACAAAAGTTCAAGAGTTTCGTCTGTGGAGATGCATCCAATTTTGCAAGAAAGCAATTTATCCAATTTAACTCCACAAAGGAGTCACACAAGGAAGTTTGTAAACAATAGCTTCATCATATCCTGGAAGCTGGAAACAGCTGACTTTTAATTAATAAAATTAAGAATAAAGTTTGGTACTTGAAATAAATAGGTTTTCAACCAGCATTTAAGCATCCAGCATACACACAAAAAGAAATCACAAGCTTCAATGATGGTCAGCACCTTAAGCAAGACAGAAACAGTAAGGCATAATAACATAGAAACTCCTATTGTTCCACAGCAACAGACCTTCAGTAGTTAACTGGTGATTAAATGATGCTCATGAGCATCACTTAAATGTCACTCTGATCTACTGCAGTTATTTCACAAAATGTTTATTACCGAGGCTTTTTTATTTGCTGTACAAACATTGGAGAGCATCTCTCTCAAGGCATTATTCAGTTTGCTATATTAAAAATTATTTTGATACCTTTTCCTAGGCTGCTTGCCAACTGGAGGACAAGACGGAGCCATCTGCTAGACTGTAACTGACTGAAGACACTTGCCTTCCAAAAACATAATCCCTTAAATGGTGCCAAGGGCATTACACATGCAGAAAAAAAATTAACATCACCTCTGAAGAGTTGCAACAAAACCTGCCTCTCACACAAATTTCTTGTCAAAGGAAAGAGGAAGACCACCTCTGGCCCAGGGAATACCACTTCCACCCTATCCAGTCCATGAAGTCGAATTATAACGTGGCCATGAAAAAAGGCAAATCTGAATACTCTGCCACACAGCTGTACCAGGCAGTCATAACCATACCATGGATGTACATGCTCTATATAACTGAGTGCACAAATACAGTTATTTCTAGATCTCCTCTTCTCTGTCTTGATTTTATTTAGAATTTGAGGGATTTCTAGGGCTGGTCTCTTTCTTCTTCCACTACTTTGCAATGTTGGTGTTTAAAACACATACACAGGCTGCTACACAGAATTCCTTCAAATAGCCTAAAGCTGTCCTCAGCATGGTCTTGACCTTGTCTGGGTTTTTTACTATATTATTACTCCCAATTTAAAACTCCCTCCCGTTTTAAAATTCTCTCGTATTTATCATGATTTGCAAGTCATTAGAGATCATTTTTAGACAGTTAATGTAGAACAACTGCTCCTAAGGAAAGACCTGAAATAAAGACAGCAACCCCACTTACTTCTTATACGGGTGGGACTGAACAGTCATATGGGCCTTTCAATACTAAAACCCACAGCCACTCTAAATTTGCTATGGCCACACTTAACACCTAGGCAAAGCACACAGTTTCACTAACACGTGGCAGCACAGACAGCACTAACATTAAGAAGTTTGTGTTTCCAGATCCAGTAGAAACGTCCGGACTCCTATCAATAAATTCAGAGCCACAGTAAGCTCACCAGAAACACAGCAAAAGTGTTGCTAAAAAGCATCACCACTAGTTAACAACAAAGCTAAGCTATTTTAAAATTATATTAAATTCATTTGGAAAGTGAATGGCACGAATATATACAGCTTATTCAAGCCAGCAAAAATGAAAAACCTTACCAGCCACGCTCTGAGGGATAAACAGAAGGCCCTGAGCAAGAACAGGGCAAGCCAGCAGATTTCACAGAGGGCCATCAAAAGTCCTATGAACTGTTCTTTCCAAAATGCTAAAACTGGATACTAGTTCCCAGTGCTATCTCATACAGAAAAAAGACAACAAATTTAATTCTAAAAACTAAGCATCGTAACTATACTCAAGGCATGCAAAGAACACCTCCTTCAGCTAACATCAAATGGTCCCTTACTTGGCACTGGAGCAGATGATCCCATGGAAAATTCTGTTGTTGACAAAAGCTGGTGCTGTAGCAGTAAAATTCCCAACCTGATAAACGAACAAATATCCTACAGCAAGAGCTCACTGCATACAAGGGAAGAAGCAGGACCTGGTCTTTTCTAACCTTACAGCAACCTGAGACCCCCTGACAAAGCAGGATTTTTTCCCCCATCTTCACTCTCACAGGAAGCAGGCAGCCTGGTGCACCGTTCCAAGGAAACCACTAACTGGAACAGCCTTTCTCATGGTCAAGTCTGTACAAGACCGTGGCAGACCACGAGCATGGGAACACTACAGCAGCTGTCTTGCCATGACCACCTTCAGGTTTCCCAGGGAAAGGGGAAATGCAATACCTGTTGATTATTAACTAGTTTGGGAGCAAAACCACACTGAGGATCAGCTGCACTGGTGCTACGCTCCAGGCAACTGCAATCAGGCCCTTCTCACACAATTTCAGTGAGAGTCTCCTCAAGATTTTTCACTGCTCTAACAAATAAAAACATGCTGCTGTCCTGAACAAGGGTTCTGGCAAGATAGAAGCAAAGTTTCTGCATGGTGCCCTGCCAAAACAGTGCTGCCCACTGCATTGGCAGCTAGCCTGGGACCATCAACAGTGTACGAGAGCATCTCACGGCCCTGAGACTTCACACCACTGCTGATGCGTAGATGTCAGCATCCCCTCCACGTCACCCCCACTGGAGACATGGTACCAGAAAGATGTTAAAATTAAGGAAGTCTTGTTACAGCAATGTAAAACACCACCAATCTCAGCAGTTGTCTATCCCGCTCTCCTGAGATTGGTGTGCCTATCGCTCTTCAAGAGCGGAGCTGGGAATGCAACACATGGACAGCTCAGCTCCCACTGATCACAGCCTGAGCTATTAGTGCAAATACTGACAGGTTAACGCACTGCTCAATAAATGGGAACAGCCAAGCCCCAACAAACAGCTGTGCTGCCCATTCCCCCCATCATCTGGGTCTCCATGGGCCATTAGCAATAGTAGGCACCTGAACCTTAGCCCAGCACATGGAATTCAACCCTCGTCCCTGCCTCAGTAACTACGCCTGGCCAAAACCCTAACAGAAAAGGGAAGGATCTTGTCCCCAAAGTCATGGTCTCCAACAACAGGGCAAAGCAAGCCCTTCCTGGTATGATCAGCTTAGCCCTCACAACAAAAGTCAGGGGCTTTTATTTTTTGTGGGGCTGGGGCTGCCTAGACTTATTGCACTGAACCAGGCTTGATGATGCTCCCTCCTTGGAACCTCAGGGTGTTTCCCTGAAGTAAAACATTTGTATGTGCAAACAGGGGAACAACCAGACCACAAGAATGAGATAGCCATAACATAAGAAAAAAGCCTGTAGCTACAAGCATTTGGCCCAGCAAGTAGTCTCCACCAGCACCATTCCAGGTGCCTGTATATCTGCACTAGTCATAATCCATAAAACTAATCTGATAAGTCTGTGGAAAGCATGTTTACCATCCTATCATAAAAGCTGGGAAACAAAATACTTTCAGTATCCCACTAAAAGAGCAAGAAAGCGGCTTACTAGCAGGAAAAAAACATCCTTCCACTTCCCAAGCTCTCTGGAGACTTTATGGCTTTCCAAAAACAAAACAAAAAGACCCTAAGAATGGTTTCCTTCAATGCTCAATACATACTTTTCAGACCCAAAGGCCTAACTGCCGATTTAAGCTCAAAGTGCTGCCAGAAAGATGAGCTGAGCTAGGGACTACTCTTCTCACCCCATCAATCAGCAAAGTCACAAAGCCATTTTCAAACTTCAGTATCTACAGGCACATTGAAAATGTTACTATCATTTGAGTCTAACTTTCCATTTATTATTATTATGCAGAATTTAGCAAGGTCTTGAAAAGCTACACTGATGCCACATGCCTCACCTTACACAGATCAGGAGACTTCCAAAACAATTCAGAAAATCTAATTATATCAACTCCTAGTTCCTGCCTCTCCCACAGATACTAACCTTTTCATTCTTACTCAGTTTTACAATGCTTACTATAAATCTTTTGACTTTTCACTCTACAGGTTGCCTAAAAGTTGCCCTGCTAGAAGATTTTCCTCTTTAACGGCTTCCTGCCCCACTGACCTCTCAGCCTGGCAAAAGAAACTTTTCAACCAGAGGCCACTAAACCCCTCCGAACAACCAACTCTTCTGCCATTGCAGAGAACAAGGAAAGTTCACACATACGACATTGCGCTCTTAGTTTCTAGCAGACACTTCTCCCACAAAGCTCTTTTCCAAGGAGATTTTATCATCTGAGTATATCAACACTGAAGCAAATTACTGTTACATTTGCAGTACTGAATTGGGTGCTGTTTGATCTGTTCTATGAATACAGATAACACATACACTTTTGAAACCAAAGGAGTTAGCTAAGCACTATCAAGAAAATGTATTTTCCACTTTCCATCCCTATTCTGAGTACACAGCTGTTTATGTAATGTTCTGCACTTTGTTTATGAAAATATTTACTTTCTGAGGTAAAATCTAGTATTTTTTTTAACACTTGCTGTTGCAAAAAAATATATTGACAGAAGGCAAAAAGAGCAGAGTAACTACTAGACAATTTCCTCTGACACCAGGGTCATACAACTAACACACCTATCTACAGGGCAGTAAGAAAGGAAGGAAAGGGTGGAGGGGCCAAGAAAGAATAGAAAGTGCCACCAATCATATTCATTAGGCAGCAGGGTCCCAATTAGTCATTTATCACACAGAGATAATGAGATGTGCTGGAAGAAAGCATGGCTACAAGGTGAAGGAGGGACTGAAAGAGAGAGCACAGCATTGTGCAGTATGTACAAAAGGGAGGCAGAATCCAAATTCTGCGTGCCCCAACGGAATTGCATTGAACAAAGAAACCCTACTTGAGGCGAGCACGTGATCTCACCCCTCTGCCTGCAGAGTTCATATTAGTCATTAAGCCACTTCACATTCTCAGCATCAATAAATAGGGAAGTAACTCCATGTCAATAGCTAATTCAATTTCCATATAGAAAACTCATGTTGAACAAACAAAGTCGACAGCAGATTTCAGCTTCCACGGCAGCAGTAGCTAGGAGGCTTGATAAACGCCCCTGAAAGCATTTTTCAGGTGAGCAGTTAATGGAATCTGTGCCTATATGCTAAAAGAGAAGAAAAAAGAAAATTAAATGGAGTGTTAGATAGTTAACATCACACAGAATTAAGTAAACACCTCCAAATAAGGATACTATCATACTTAACACGGGCACAGCAGTCTTTTTTTTCAGTGCCAGAGGGCCAAGTTTTTCCTCGTGTGACTGCTGATTTACAAAGGGCACATTCATCCCCAATACATAAGGGTTTTGCAGCAGTTTTCCTTCATGATTATTGAATAGTATTACAACATAGCCCAGGCTCAATCCTAATCTTAGGTGTCACAGCATGAAAGGGCTGCTCTCTGGAAAAAGACACAAGACGCTAAGGATGAACTTGGAAATCGCTATGGCAACTCCACAAGTTCCTTTCGGTTCACCTTTGAGGCCGATACTCCAAAGGAGGTAAGAAAACCTCTTTCTGCAGGAGTCGTGAACATGCACTACAGCCAAAAGCAGAAAAGGCCACCACCTGTCTGCAGCTTGATTCAAAAGAAGGTTTGCTCAAGGAAACCAAATGCTAAAATGGAAAAAAAAAAAAAAAAAAAAAATCATAACTCCCGATGAGCACTCAGGAGGTGTTACACACTCCAGTAAATCTCATTTGAAAGGTCAGGTGGTTCACGAGCTGTCGGAGGCCCAAGTTACGGTGAGCAAAAAAAGCCTAACCGAGTGTGCCTAATTTGCGAACAAAGTCAGAATTAACCTTTAGGGTTTTCACTTTCGTGAGTACAAAACATTGTTTGCAGTGCTTTCTGTCTTCCTGTTCGTCACAATTAATTTATCCTGGTGCTAATAAATCCTCTTTGCTTACACGGCCCCACTACAATTCCAGCAGCGGCAGCTTAGGCCCAAACTTTTGACTTCACTTTACTGAAGAGAACAAAGGCTGATTGATCTAAATTTAAAGAGGGAGGAAGCCAGCGGCAATACAATACTTGCCTCTGACCACTCCTTAGAGTGCTGCTGCACTGTAATCATCAGTATCTTGCATAAGAACAGGTTATTTTCACCGCCTAATTTCAAAGAACTATATAGAAAATGGGTAACTTTGATAGTATAAGCACTGGGAAGTAAGAAAAAAAAGACATCGCTGGACATGGTCTTAATCTCAAGCGTACAAATCACTGTTCATCAGCATTTGGGGGTTCGTTTACATTCCCTCAACTCACCATGACCACAACATTTTAAGTAACCACAAACTTCTAACCCAAGCTTTTTTCTCTTTAAACCGAATATTTATTTTAAACATGCCTACTTTTCAGTTTGATAAGTGTCTAAAAGCCCTATCAATAGTAAAAATTTACTGTAGCTTCAACTGGAAAACCACTGTCAACGCCTTCCTAGAAAGAACCACAAGTTTAACTTCAGCAGTGAGATGGAGAATACTCACACAACATAATTAAAGGGACTTTAGTATTTAAATAACAAGAAAAATTTAATATAGGAGAACTTCTCCCATTTTCATGAGTAAGGCCAATTGCAAATTAGCAAGTAAACAAACAAATGGCGAAAGGACAAAACCAGAGGTAATGCATCTCAGTGTACTTTGTTCATTTCTGTGAAAACTCATTTAATTACCAGTAGGCTTCCTGGTATACGTTCCACAGCATATCTTGTAAAAGCCTTTATTATAAAAGCTCTTCAATACAGAGCTCTTAAATCACCATTCGGGAGCATAGCAAAAAGTTACTCAAGCACTTGTACACAAAGATTAGCATGGATTACCAAAACATGAATGAACTGTTTTCTATTAAACCGTTGGCAAGGACAACTAGGTGTTTGCAGAAAGCCTTGCTGGACTAATGGAGCTCAGAGAATTGCATATCCCAAACAACTCAAAAGGCAGGGGACGTACCCAGTGAGCAACACGCCTTTCTTCCCCAACTCTCCTGGGAAAGGTGAAGTGTTTTTTCCCAGAATTTCACTGTGGCTCCAGCTTTTCACCAGCACCAGTGTCGGTTATGTGGGCAGCCCTAGCTCGGGCCGGCTGATGACTACTGCTCTGCAGGAAGAGGAGGGCAGCTCATCCACACTAGAGGTCACAGTGCTGTAAAACTCAGTTATTCCTAAAACTATATAGCACAGCTTCTCCACTAAGATGGCAGTTTCCTTTTTCTTCCTTTAAACCAAGTTTAGAGATATTCTATGGTGACTTTTCTAAGAGCACAGCTACTTCCCTCTTTGCAGTTGGTTATTTAGGAAAAAAAAGGTATTATACATCTTTGTATCAATATAACTGCCTCCACACTGACTGAGGTGAAATTAAGGATTTTTTTTTTAGTTTAAAATAATAACAACAACGCTATTTAAATATCGTAACATGGTTTCCTAGACTACATTTACTGTGAAATATACACCAAGATTACAAGGGGCTTAAAAAAAAAATTAAAAAACCCAAAACTTTCAAACCGCGAAATAAAAGATCGCCTATTTTTTCACCTAAAAGCCCTAAACTCCTCCGTGTTCAACGTGACTCCACTCCATCAAGAGCTGCCGGCCCTTCTCGCCTGAAGGAAGCGTCCAGCCAAGCCACCCGGCCCCTCCAGCCGGGAGAAGCGCCGCCGGCCCCGGCGCCGTTAGGGCTCGGTCTCGCTTCCCCACGCCCCTCGCTCGTTCACGGGCTTGGCTCGGCGCCTCGCACTCGTTCCAGCTCTCCGGCCGGGCACCTGCCCCGCCGGCGTGAGGGGGGGAGAAGAAGGGGAGTAACGGCGTTTAACCCGCCGTTACCCCTCTCCTTCTCCCCCCCCTCACGCCGCCGGCCCGGCCCGCCCTCCCCCTCAGCAGCCGCCGGGCCCGCCGGCCGCCCCCCGCTCACCTGCGCTCGCCGCCTCCCCCCCGCCGCCGCGGCGCCGCCTGTCGGTGCTGCCCGTCCGGGGCTGCGATCGCCACATCCCGGCTAACAACTCCCACCCCCCCCCCTCCTCCACCGCTTCACCGGGGCGGAAAGCGGCCGTGGCGCCGGCCACTCCCAGCCGGGGGCGGTCCGCAGGCGGCTCCACCGCCCCGGGGAGGGAGAAAGCCGCGGGCGGGTGCGGCATTGGGGAGTGTTGTGGGTGGCGGTGGAGCGGTGCTGTCGGGGCTGTCCTCAACGCAGAGGTCCGGGTGTGGAGCCGTGGGCAGGCTCAGAGAGCAAGGATGCTGAATTAGGTCAAGGCGAGACCGTGCCTGTGCAGTGGGCTCGGGCTGTCTGGTCTCGGTGCCCGCACGACACCGGCGTTAACTTAGGAGGGAGAAGAAAGTGATTGCTGCCTCACTCCTCCTCTACATCAGCCTAAAGGGACCAGAAGATCCACCTCTGCTACATACACAGAGGCGTACAGCCTCCCCTCCCGCACGTCCTGGGGAGCCGTCGGTCCCAGCGTCATGGAGATACAGCTATACCAAATGTATATACCAAATATGCTATTGGGAAATGATGCGTTTTCAAATGTAGCCATGCTGTGCATTGCTTGGGTCTTACAGCCATGCTGTGACTGTTCATGGGCCCTTCTCTGGTGCTGCCTTTTGTGTCAAAATACTTGCTGAACTCAGCAAGGCATGCATTCCATTAGATAGTATGGTATTCCTTGGCTTTCTGTAGCTTAAACGTGGAATCAATCTCTGCTCCGCATGTATTTGCATTACTTTTGTATGGCTTCACATCTCTTGATGTCAAACACAGAGCTCTTTCATTTTGTTGCATTTTGTTTGTATCATTTACATATATGTACAGGTTTGGGCTGAGATAGAGGCAATTTTCTTCACAGCAACTCATACAGGGCTCTGTTTTGGATTTGTGACCAGTGTTGATAAGACACGGATGTTTTAGTTACTGCTGAGCAGTGCTTACACTGGCCTCAAGGGCTCAAGACCGTTCTTGCCTCTCACACTGCCCTGCCAGCGAGTGGGCCGGGGGTACACAAGAAGCTGTGAGAGGACAAAGCTGGGACAGCTGACCCCAATGACCAAAGGGATATCCCAGACCATATGTCCACATGACACCCCCAGCAGTAGAGTTTGGGGGAAAGAAGTAGGAAGGAAGGACATTCAAAGTTACAGTGTTCGTCTTCCCAAGTAACCGTTAATGTGTGATGGAGACCTGCTTTCCTGGGAATGGCTGAACACCTGCCTGCTGATGAGATGTAGCAGATTAATCCTTTATTTTGCTTTGTTTGCACACGCAGCTTTTGCTTTACCTATTTAACTGTCTATACCTCAACCCTTGAATTTTCTCACTTTTATCTTTCTGATTCTCTCCCCATCCCATTGGGTACAGGAGTGAGCAAGTGTGGGGCTTAGCTGCCTACTGGAGTTAACCCACAATAACATACAGCAAGTAATTTCAAGTCCTTTTTCTAAGATCACTCTACCTTTCCTGAGGCTGTCCCCCTTAAGTGTATGTATCATTGCAGCAACATGAATTTCTGCTAAAATCCCCTCTCCCATTTTGTGTTTTAGATAATTTTAGTCCTCCATCGTTTCCCATGTATCTTCTCCTCCCTAGTTAACACATGCATCACCTTTTGCTATCCCTAGTATTTGTCTACTGACAGTTTTATTTCTATTGATATCCATAATTATGAGCTTTACATAAGCTTCTGACTGTCCACTGACTACAGCTTTTTATTAACTTTGCTAAAGTAGTACCTGCTTCAATCATGGATCGTCATATCCACTACATTAGCCATGTACTTGAAATCAGTATTTTTCAAGATGACCTCCATCAACCCTAGTTTTCAAGAATGCTTTTGCCTTCTCAGACCCAGGAAATGCTATTGTAAGTTAAAAATACCATCCTGTGCACAGGGAAGTTTTCACAACATTCAGAAAAGTTGCTAAAAAATGCCCAGGTTTATCTGACAACAGACAGCTTACTGGTGTTCTCTGGTTTCAGTCCATTTATTAAGAAATACAGGACAGGCTAAGGGAGTTTTGACCTCATGTTCCAGTCTGTGCCCTTCCTGACTTGTGCGAGAAGATAGCGAGCAGCTGTGTCTCACATGCCAAAAATAGCCATGCATCCTTCTCCTTCTTCCTTCAGCCCTGCTGTCGTGCATCTGATTCAGATGATGTCAGTGCTAGCTCCCGTCAGTCAGAGAGAAATTTGTTATCAAAGGGCAGCTGTACTGGTGCACACAAAGGGCCCATCTAGCACAGCTTCGCCTCCAACTCGAACCCGGGGCAGTTGCCTCAGCAAGAGTAGGAACAAGGCAGCACACACACCAATTCCGCTTTGGAGTCTCCCACCCTCTGCCCAATGTCAGCTTAGGGGCTTCCTCAGCTCAGTTTGGTTTGTGGAGTCAGTAACCTGCAGCAGATCTCACGCTCTCCCAAGTGCTTGCCTAGCCTCCCCTTGAGCCCGCTTCAGCTTTTGGCACACGCAGCACCCATGGGTGAAGGGTTCCCCAGGAATACACCCACTGGTGAGGCACCAGCTCCTGGTGCTTGCTCTGAGCCTGGCTACGGCTGACTGCCTTTGAGAGCTGCCAGATTTTTGTGCTTGAAGAAACACAGATTTTTCCCAGTGTGTCCGTGTTTTTGATGATTTCTATATGCGTTATCACATCGTGTGATCCCTTTTCCAAACCGCGTGGTGCAAAGCTACTGAGACTGGCCTTCTACAGAAGCTGCCCCAAACCTTTGATTATCTTTGTTGCCCCTCTCTAAATCTTTTCTATTTCTTCTTTTTGGGATGAAGGGGCTTTCAGCTATATATGTCTACATTGGTGGCATCTTCATGTTTCTCATTGTGTTGTGTGTTCCTTTACTAATAGTCTGTAAAATTTGATTTGTTTTTTCTGACTGCTGCCACACACGTAGCTGGTATTTTCTGATATGTAACTAATCCCACAGTTTCCTTCTCAGTGGCAGTGATCATCTCAGAGCTTTCCACTTTATATGAGAGGCTAGGATTGTTCTTACTGCTAGGTGCCAATTCAATTTACACACAGTGAACTTCATCTGCTCTTTGATTGTCCAGTTTTTCAGCCTCATAAGGTCCTTCTGCAGCTCTTTGCAGCCAGCCCTTGTTCATGCTACCTCAAATAACTCAGCAGCAGCCGCAGACTTGCTTCAGATGCTTCTATGTCAAACAGCAGAGGTTCTAGAGAAGCTAATTAGTCCTAAACTACCAAAAGGTAAGTTTTCTCGAAACTAGTATTCAAAAGAAGCGTGGTACGACCTGTACTCAGAAAGAAGCCCTGTTAATGGGTTCTTTGCATTTGCTCTGAATTTACTCCAAGAGTTAAAGTTTATCCCAAACTTCAACACTTCTGCTTCAGGTGACTTTGCCTTACCTCATGTGTACTCACATCAATGTGTATGTTTAACTAAAAAGCCCCACCACAACAGAATACTCAGCAGACTGTAATTCATTACCTCGGTAGATAATCAGCAGTATGTGTGAATATGTATAGGTGTGTGTAGATAGATAGAACATGGCAATCTGTTCCTTTATTGAGAGAGGAGCTGCTTTTGGACACTCACCCGTGTTCAATTGTCAGACTGTTGGAAAGGAGTTGGAGGGAAATGGCAGATAGTTTCTACAGAGGACTTTAAGCATACCTGGAGAAAAAGGTGCAGGAAGCAGAATGACTTCTGAAGCAAATAGTAGTAGGTGAGAGTATTATTCTTGGGTTTTAATGCTGTTTGAATTGTGCCCTTCATGGAAGGTCTGATCCAAATGAAACGGTGAGACACCCAGAGCTTGCAAAGAAACCTACCCACCTAAAGTTTACTCTAATACACTTTTGGGCAGTACTTGGGTTTTTAGAGTGAGATGGATGTTGTAAGAAATTACACAGAAGAGCATGCTAACAGTGGATACTATATGGCTATCTTCTGTTTTAGATTAGACAGGGAGGAGTTGGAGTGTTTTGCTATTTCTTAATTTCCAAATTTCATTATGATAGCATATACAGGCACAGATGCCGAAAGAAATGGTCCTGCCTCTCCCTCCACTACTTCTTCTCCAGTTGTGCCTTCCTTCCTTTTCCCCATGCTACTGCCTGCTTTGCTGGCAAGTGCATTTCTGTGGCTCTACAGTAAACTAGGAACAGATGTAGATTTAAACCTTTTTTTTTCCCCCACCAAAAACCTTTCTCCAGTTGCAAGTGACAGTGAAACTACAGCATTACAGGCTGCATCAGAAATCCCACTAAATTTTAACAATCCCTCTTGTGTACTGAAGGCAGTGCTGCTGCCTCTTTCCCTCTCAGCCAACTTCCTGAGCCCTCGTGCCAGCTCAAAATTGCCTCCTCTGTTTTCCAGTCCTCATCTCGGCCTCACTGCTTCTCATTGTCTACACATGGCTGCTTCTTTGTGTGTTACCTTCGCTTCCAATTGACATCAGTGTATGAGAGCTCCCCCCTGCACCTGCTGCCATCGTGAACAGATTTCCTGTAGCTCTGTCCCTTATGACCTCTAGTTCATCTCATAGCTCAGCTGCAAACTCTGCTTTTCTTCTTCTTGCATTCATCTTTGTTTTTTACTCTCTGCCCCACCACTGCTACACCAGAGACATTTTCTATTTCAGTAGTAAATAGCGTATTCACCAAAACATGCTGCTGAAGGGAAGCCAACTCTGCTTGCAAATTCAAGTTGAATTCAGAAAAAAGAAAAAAGGTGCTGCCTAGCATCAAAATTAGGAAAGCCCAGACATATTAGACTTATTTATTTTGATCTCTCCAGGATCAAGGCATCTTGCTCTTTTTAAGCAAGGCTCACATGTGGCACTGCAGCATCTATCACAGAGCAGAAGAGTAAATAACCATCATGCTCACGTCTTCATGTTCCAATACAGATTTTCTCAAGCTATTCTTCTCATCATCTCTCCTTCACTTTAAAGACCATTTACATGGCACTTTTCGAAGCATGGCTTCAGCATGGACTAGGGAAGCTGCAATGAGGTGAGAGGCCAGGAAGCCGTGGCTAGGGCAGAGCAGCAGCACGGGCGGGCACAGACCAGAGTGAGACGGAGGCTATGCCCACGGGGAGGTAGGGCATCCAGCCAAGCTGTCATATCTCACCAGAAGGCTGAGGACAAGATATGACAATATCCTTGGCTGGCTGAGAGGCTGGGAGATGGCAGCTCAGCTCAGTGGTTTGCTGTGGCCGCGGGCCCCTGCTCCCCACATTGCGGCTCTCTGCACAAGCCGGAACCTGGCTGACACTTTTTCATTGCCTGATCCTGCCGGAGCCACAACTCTGAGCTGCTTTCTTTTCACCTGTGCACCCTCACTGCTCAACTCGCCACATTTTCTTTCCCCTCAGTAACATCTTTTGCAGGGAAAACTAACACTTTCTTCCACTTTTCCTTCATTTTCACTTTGAATGTCCAAAACCAGAAGAGCTCATTTCACTTTCAGTGGTCAAGTTCATCCCCAAAGGATTGCTTTCCATCAAAAAACAGGAAAAGTAAAGGCATTTTGGGTTAATCTGCAAAGAACTTTTAAGCATATATATTTTTAGCTCATCCACAGAACAGAAGTAAATTTTTTTTTTCACAGCTTTAATCAGTGCTTAGCTTAGATATACTATCGTACCCTATCGAAACTGAGATGTTCTGAATTAGATTGTGTTTTAGTTAACTATGTGGGTACTTACAGTAACTCTGGAATGTGCTTTGTGATGTGATTAGCCTAAAGGTAACCTTCACAATAGATAAGTAAATAAAATAAATTGCAGTGTTTAATGCAAAAGGTAAAAGTCCCTGTCTCAGTTGTTAAACCACAGAACTCCTAGAGACTTCATCTAAACCAGGACTTCGCTAAAAAAATTTAAACAGTTTTTTAAAACAGACTCACTGATGAGACTTTCATGTGATTGTTCTCACAGGTGAACACATTTCACTTTTCCAGAATCATCTTTTTCATTGTTCATCTTCATCTGTAATGGAGCAGCTGGTTGACTTTAGTGGCATCATTTTCTGATCGTGTTCCAAAGGCAGTGACTCAACTGGTGTCAGGGTAGACTTCAAAACAAAAGTAAAGCCGATAGCTCATTATCACTCAGTTCAAAATATTTATGGGATTAAGAAATTTACATTACAGATAACTCCAAAAAGTACTAATCCAGTGGATATACAAATCAAAAGAGTTAAGCCTTATTTTGACTGAATGCCTTCCTATAAACTTAAATTAGTTGAAGAAAGGAATTCGTTTCCCTAGAGACACCTGATCACTAGCAAACAAGCCAAGGGATTCATATTGCTGTTCTCCAAGCTTTAAAAGTGAATTTTAGGGACCTTTACTCATAGTAGTATAGACTAGCCTTAATTCTAAGTCAATAGATCAACTAAGAACAAAACTGGAAGAAATGAAACAAGGAGTGCTAGTGGTTTAAAAAGCAGAATAAACATATTTTTCTCAGCAACTATCCCTTTTACTGTACTACCCCCCCCCACCAAATCCCAAATTGCCTCAAATTTATTTATCTCATGCTCTTCAGTATCTACTGCTTGTCACAAATTGGGATTTAAACATTACAGTACAGCCACTAAGTAAACAACCATTCCTGCATTCACCTTTTAACATCTGGATACAGAATTATTTTCTATTGAACTGTCATTATTATGTTGGGGTTTTTTTTCACAGGACATCTGTATTTGGATTTTAATTTGTCATTATTTGGCTGTAGCGTTCATTTCAATAGACCTTACCCCTTTAACATGTCATCTTACCCATAAGATGATCATTGTATACATCCATTTTTCTGTGTGGATAGAGTGTATCACATCCAGGGAAAGGCCTGGAGTCTGGGCAGTCACAGGGACTCTGGCACAGAGTCCCTCACAAACACCTCAGACCTTCACCGAGCTGTGGCGACAGCTTGTGCCATCCAGTGGCACTGGGACGCAGCTGCTCTTGCTGGTTTTGCCACGCTCCTGCCAGTCCCCGGCTAACTGCATCATTGCCACCAAATGACCCGCTGGTGCTGTGATGCAGGTGAAAGTGCTGGCTGAGGAATTATCCTGTGACTTGCCTACAGCTGGTCAACGTGGCTGCGGTTCCTGAGGGAGCGGCGGATGCCCAGAAGGTGAGTGCCCTGTGCTGCACAGGGGCCCTCGGAGCTGCTTGGGTACCCAGCCATGAGGAGCATTCGACTGTGTTAGCTTTGGCGACGAGCTCCTGCCGCGTTTGTTTTTCCCATTTTCATGCCAATGTACCTTATACGTGTAGGAGTATTTAGATGATGTATTAAGCCCAAAGATATTAAAAGTGCAAATACGTAAAGCGACTCAAGAGACGGGTTCCCTGCAGGACAGGGAACTGCATGCCAGAAATCCAAGGGGTGGTAGAGCAGGAGCACAGTCCGGGGATTAAAAGCTCAGTGCATTGGGTCTCCAGCTGGAGTATGAGATCTGGCGTCAAAACAACTCGATCCGTGTGTGTCTGCGCTGACACTGTCCTTGGAGTTTACATCAGGAATTATTTCCAACTGTGTGTGGCTGTGTTAGCAGTAATTGCAGGGGGATTTTGCTGCTCCATTAAAACAGCTCTTCTGTTACCTGCAGAGCTTGCGGAGTGGCCAGGGGAGCTCACCGACACGGGGAGACTGAAGCATGTAGCACGGGGCCTTGAGTTTTATCTCGTCCTTCCCTCTGCCCAAAAGGAGAAGTAACGCTCTAGTATCTAACGTGCTGTAAATGACTGTGTTTAGGCGATTGAATCCCACCTGAGGTTTTACCCCAATAGACCTGTTTATACCCT
This sequence comes from Tauraco erythrolophus, assembly GCF_009769465.1. Taxonomy (NCBI): domain Eukaryota; kingdom Metazoa; phylum Chordata; class Aves; order Musophagiformes; family Musophagidae; genus Tauraco; species Tauraco erythrolophus. The sequence goes on along the minus strand of NC_141466.1, from coordinate 85,970,456 downwards.
GGGTGATGAAGGCTGATATCTTCTCCCTTTGAATAAATGAAATAAAGTGAACTCTACAGCAGCTGATGAAAGGCCTTCTTTTTCCTGTTCTTGAATTATTTCTGTGACTCTTTGATGTGCCAGCAGAAAATTCTTCAGTGTGCCTTTCCAGTGGAAACACTTCAGTGGGATACGTATTCCAACAACTGTTTCATGTAGGACTTTTGATCCCTGCCAGTTGGGTATCCAAAGACAGTCAACACCTTTTCTCCCATCACACTGGGAGTACCTACTGAGTTGCGTCTCTGTTCTGACCTCTCCAAAGTATTTCAGAGTCACTGCTTACCCTCTGAAACTCATCTCCTGTAAGTACAGACTGCATTCCTGCTTTTTAGGTATCTAATTTAGCTAGATATCTTAGGACTGTACTAAGGCATCACTTGCCTGTGTGGGCTCTCTCCTGAGCAATCCCAACCACTCTAGATGACTCTTCATCATTATTTGCCACCTGGCCAGGGTTCACACTATCTAATTTCTTAGTAGAAACATTACGTTTACTCTCAAATCTTGATAAAAATGTGGAGCAGCAATAAGCCTTGTACTGCTCCATGCAGACTTCATTACAGTAACTCCCACTCCTTAACAGTTCTCCTTGGACAACTGTTCCTTCTGAATCCACCAGGTCTCATACCATTGTATATTTTGATCTTACATAGTTCTACATTTTTTTAATAAAATTCAGGCTGTTGTGCGATACTTGTTCAAATAACTGACAGAAAACTTTTACATTTATGATGGTCCATATCCACAAAACTTGTGCTCTCATCAAAGATGAATACTGAGTCTAAGGCCTGACAAGGCTTGTTTTCATTAATGCATTCCACACTTACTACATCAGCATCTTCAGTTCACAGCCGATCGGGTTCTTTACCCATAATTAAGTTATTTTCAGTGACTTTGCCCAGGGCAGAGGTTAAACTGTCCAAGTTCCCTAAGTCAGGCTCTAGTCTCCAGGCTAGTCTCTCTTATTGAGAAGGATCTTGTCATTAGCACAGCCCGACCTTCTGGGGTTGTGCCAGGACCCAATAGTCACCTAACCCAAACACCAGCAGAGACCTCCTTGGCCAAGACCTGTGACTGGGTAGGGAGCAGGCAACTCAGGCCAACCAATTTCTTAATATTAATTTTGTCCTCCCAAGTTACCAAGGGACTGGAAAACACCCGAGATAACTTCATAAAGCCCAGGTACCATCCTCCTGCTTTCTCATTCTGTTATCACTGGCAGATGGAACAGCTACGTTGAGTCGTGAGCCTGGCCTGTCACTAAGATTTGTCTCTGCCTAAGATTTCTAAAACTCACCCTTATTAGTATTCCTAATCTTTGACTTTACATCCTCACTATTGTAGTGCTTGCCTTAGAATGTGCGGATGGGCAACGTAGCAGGCATCCAGGCACTTCTGAGACAGCAGGAAAAAACATACTCTCTTCTGTGACCTTCACACGCCTTGCTTGTTCACAGGTATTTTTCTGACTATGCTAAGCCAAGAGCCAGTCCTGCTAGTGGTACTGTTGTTTCTGCCTGATTAGAATCATAAAGGAAATATTTCTCTGGTCAGTGATACAAACCACACGTAACAATTCTGGGAAACTTGGTTGTCAAAAATAGAATTACTTTTTAAGAAATAAACTACATGAATTAAAAATCTTCCTCATTTTATTCTCCAATTCAGGAAATGCCATGAGATGACACAAAGATTTTCATTTGTTAATGCCTGGAAAGAGGAAAGCTGGTTCCATTTCAGACACCATCAGATAATACCTTTGCCAGAGGATGTTATTACAGTTTTAGGCTGAATATATAATATAAATAACCTGTCTTCTGCCGTGCAAAAAATGTCTACTGGCTGGAAGCAATTATTGTGAGATAATACATGGAAGTTTGCCAGCTGGGCTTGTTAGGTTTTCTAACTCTACATTTATAATTTACATTAGTGCATAGCACTATCTCCTAGCACAGCCAAGGCTCCATTGCTCTATTTATGAACCTACTTCACGTATCAGTGGCAAAATTATAGGGCTGAAGTAAACCGTGCAGTGAATTAATCTAAACCAAATCCTTAGAAGAGATTCATTTCCATTCAGGAAATAAGCACCACCTTTAAATGGACCACATTCAATGTGAGTGAATTATTATTGCAATTATTTGGCCAGCTTACAACTTGCCAGTGGCTCGATGCCAGTATTTTACTCACCAGGCTAATAAAAATTTGATTATCAAAGCCACCAGGTCAGCTGCACACAGAACGGCAGTCAAGAGGCAGAGAACAAGCTGTAGCAGCCACCACCACAACAGCCACCTTGGTCAGACACAAAGCCAAGGAGTTACACTTTTCTGTTACATCATGTCCTGCGGTCAGTAGTAAGAATTAACCAAAAATACTCCCAAGAGCTATTTGGGCCAAAGAACGTGTGGCCGTGGACCCTGTTTTCTCTCTGCCAGTGACCTGCAGAGAAAGGTTAAGCCTGGGAAAGAGTGTCCCACCGAGCCTGCCCTGGGAACTGCCCTGGGGAAGAGGGACCTTCATGGGCAGAGTGGTCATCCCTCCTGTGCCAACAAGTGTTTAAAAGGGAAGGGAGGGCAGAGACACAGGGAAGGGGAGGGAGCATGCGACTTCAGCAAATTTTTGCATTCCTGGATCAGCAAGCAATAAAAGCTGTGATCCAGGCTGGAGGTGAAATCCTAGGAAAGCTACTGACAAAATCTCACAGGCAGATTGTAGGACCAGAGTTCTACATAGAAAATAGACCTTTACCATCTAACAGCTTGTCAGCGACCTCAGTATACAATAGAGCATGCCTAGGAGAAACTCTGGGAGGGTTGTTACAGTGTTGCCTGTATATTCTTGGTCTGATCACAGAGAATTGGAAAAATTATCTTTGGGAACAAACGTCTGGATGGAGATAAGGCTGCATTTGTGGTTCGTGGTTCCTGTGTGATTTGCTATTGAAAAGGCTAAACGTGGCTCCATTCAAAATGTTGAAGTTAGCCCCTGGGAGACATTATCCCAGTGAAACGAAAGCTGTGGAAACTGTCTGCTTTTAAATGGTTGGGTGAGAATGAAAGTTTTGCTTCCTTTTTCACTTTTATTTCCTTATTCCTTACATTATACTTATTCTTAGAGCGAAAACGGAACAGGAGCAAAAATGCTCGCTTGGCTTATTGAAGTTGGACCAAACGCTTTGTCTGTAGCACAGAGACGGGACTTTAGGGTGGGGGAAAGTTGTTGCAAGGCTCTGCCAGCAAGTCTGCTGCAGTGCTGCAGGCGTGACTTGTGCTGACAGTTGGGATGCTGGCAGAAGTCTGGCACCTGGGAGGGCAACGTTGGTTAGAGGGAAGATGCTCTGATTCGTGGCCCTTAATTCAAAGCTTGTAAGTCAGGGTATGCGTCTCTCTTACAGACAGACCATGGCAGGAGATCAGCCTTAAAAATGGAGTCACCTTCTGGAGGCTCCTGTCTCTCCCCAGTGACTACAGAGGGGGCCAAGGATGATCACTTTCCTCAGCTGAGCCCCCCAAGCTATGGGAGATGACTCTGGGCCATGCAAATGGTCACACAAACACAGCTGCTGTGATTCAGCCCTTGGGAAAATGATTGGAAAGGGAGAAGGTGGTGTGCATGGTTCGGCAGAAAGCAAGAGGGAAAAGCAAGAGAAATAGGGAAGCTAAAAGAAGAAAAGGGGAAGAAACTGAAAGAAATGAAGATGAGTGGTAAGAGGGAAAGCAAACACCAAAGGGAAATAGCAAAGAGACTAAGGGTAAAAAACAGTGTCTGAGAGAAGAAATCAAGCAGAGGGAAGTCAAAAGCAGACAAGCAAGAAGCCTCAGCATCACATGGAGGAGCCCTCACCCCCAAACCTGGACAATGGAGCAGCTGCTGCCTGTGGCCGTGGGAGCCGCTGGCTCAGCCACCTCTGGGAGCTGGAGGGAGCCCGGCATGAAGGACATGGCATCTTGCTCCATCCAGGCTGCTCCTGCAACTGCCCCTTCTGCCCTTCGTGTTAACAGCAGAAATTTAGCACTTGGGAATCAGTAGCCAGGGAGTTAAATAGTCTTTTCATCCTGACAAGCATATAGCAGCATTTAATGGACACAGGGCAGGGTTTCTGGTGTGTGGTACCAGCAAGAGGAATATTTCAGTTTTCTGTTCTCATTCTCTTTTAGATGTGATAAAGTTGGCAAATTATTCAGGGCTTTTTCCTTCCTCTGCTACCAAAATTGTCACAGCATGATTAAGGCAAGATAAGGACAGAGAAGCCTCCAAACGTATTCTGTGGGTGCTGGGCATGTCTGGAAACACTTTTGGTTTAATTGTTGAGTGTCTTTTGTACATATCATGTACTTGAAAAGTTACACAAATGTGTGTTATGCAAACCCAGTGATTAAAAATCACTTACCAATTTATAACAGTAAATATACTGCTGACTGGGAAAGTTGAATGTGGGAGACATTAGCCAGTGTTATTGCTTTGATACAGTCTATTCTCTTTAATGGAGTTTTTACAAATACACACGTACACACACAGAAGATACCAAATTAGAAACAGAACACTAGTAGAGCCACGCCACAGCTGAATTATTAAGACCATTGACAAAAGGACTGCACTTGCAGCTGGATTACAAAGTACTGTAAAATGCAGTGAGATGCATTTGTTCTTCTAGAAACCTTCCTGGTGGCTGTTTAATACTGTGAGGAAGTGTCGGCTGAAGGGTGAGCCAGCACATCTGGGATGCGAGCGGCCAGGCTGCGGTCGCATGGCGCTGCAGGACAACGTGCCGCAGAGCTGCAACCAGAGGCTGAGGGAGAGAGAAAGGAAATTCTCACAATTGCCTGTTCCCCTGCGTCCCATTAAGCCACTGAGTGATCACAGGCCGAGGCGGAATTGCAGGAGTGAGTCACAGAGTTCAAAACAAGAGCATCCACTAATTGTTTCATGGAAGAGGCTTGGGGAAGTCTGAAGAAGGATTTTGTAGGATATTCTTTTACTCATTGTGAGCTTTGTAGTCTTTTTATCTTACAACTCATAGCTCAGGGAGGGCTGTGTTCCAGGGCAGGGCATCCCTCTTGGGCAGCATTTTCTGCCATGAGCCTGGAATAGCTTTGAAGCTGTCCAGGAGATCTCAGACACCACCTGATGGCAAACAGGAGGAGAGGATAAACGGCCTCATTCCTAGTCTAGCTGTCCCATCAGCTCTGTGTTTCGGTCACTTTGGTTAAGATTCATTCACCCACATTTCAGGTGTTCAAGGTGAGAAGACGGTATTATTTGACAAATATCTCCGCCCCAAGTCCCTGGACTCCATTGTCTGTGGATAAGAGACCATGATCAGCTCAACGATCAGCCTCTGAGCCTTGCTATAGAGCTTAGAGGCGGGTACAAGGTGGGGAAGATCTCCTGGCTTCTAGTGGAGGTTTACTTTATGGGGACTGGACGTTACATCCTGGGTGATGAACAGGAATGAACAGGGGGTCAGGGAAGCACATGGATCCAGGGTCCTGCTTTGCCACAGTGTTCCTGTGCCTTTATCCTAAGTGCGTAGTGGAGCATCAGCTCCCTTTCCCTTGCATGAGGATGATGTGTCAGTGGTCCTGTAATGCTGATACCTCCTGGGCACGGGCATAGAGGATGTGAGTGAGAGGGATGAGTGCAGTCCCAGGCCCAGGGGTTGCATGAACGGCTGAGGACAGATTCGAAGGAGGGGCGAAAGGGCATTCATCCACCAGCAGCTCGCTCTGGCGAGGGGGTCGGTGAAGACGGGAATGGCTTCCACAGTGCTTATTGCCAAAGGGTTACGAGCAGACTGCAAGTTTATGGTTGTGTGACTGTGCTTCCCTCTCCCTTACTGACCACCACTCCCAGGAAGCTGCTGCATTTGGGTCACACACAACCTGCTTGCTTTTACGATGCTGATTTCCTTGATCTCTTTGGCCTATGTTTTGGACAGAGGATCAGTTTGTAACTCTTCTGGGTAACCCAGCTCCTCCAGAAATGCTCTAACCCCTAATTTGCCTGATCTGTGTCTTGCCCCTCTCCCACAGCTTCACCTCTACGTGTGCTCCAGGTTATTGGGATCCAATTTCCAGGATCTAGGAATGCAGAAAGCAGTCCAGGATCTGACAGACACTAGTGGTATAGAAACCTCTTTGCCAAAAATTCATCTTAGCGCACACTGGGTTACCATATACTCATTTCTCTAGGTAATTCAGATTCTTGGTCTCCAATCACTGTCCCGTTAGTAGTCCTGAGCTTTTCCTTCCTCCTTTTCTCTCCGTCCTCTGAGGCATGAAGTTCTTGCCACCAACTTTCTCTGGTTCTTGCCACCAACTTTCAGCTTCTGGTTCCATAAACCCACCTAAGACAGGAACAGATCACAGCTTAACTGCTGGGCTGTTGTTTTCTGAGCTAAAGCTTATTCAGTATCTCAGTAGGCTTCCTTGCAAATCAAAGATAACCAAGGCTCAGTGACTCACTGGTCTCTTCAAATTCCAGTCCCAGCCTAGCAAAGTAAAGATAAACAAGGCTCAGTGACTCATTGGTCTCTTCAAATTCCAGTCCCAACCTGGAGACAAAAAGATCAAGAGAGAATGCAGATACAGTGGTTGCTTCACATTGAGATGACATGGGCACAAAAGATTTGACCGAGGGCTAATCTCATCCTTGCTCTTTTCTGAATGAAGAAATTGAACCGGTGGCTGCTTCTGGACCTGTCCTCCTCTCAGGTCTCACCTGGGAGGAAAGGTCCCTGCTGCTGGCAGGAGCTGGGCTCATTTGCATTGTTCTTCCATCTGAATTTTTATAGAAAATGAAGACAATTTTTTTTCCATTGCAAAAAATGTGGAAAATTTAGCAGGCTGGGAAGGTGAACAAAAATCAGAAAATTTTGCCAAAAAATGGAAATTGTACATGTTTTACACTTGGATTTAAGCCAAAATCAATTTGGAGTAATAGTACTTGCCAAATTATTATCAGAAAAGTGAGAGTTAGCAAAGAGATCTTCCAGGATTCATAAGGAGCCCAAGTTAGTTGAAAATTATCACATTTGGGGACCACCTACTAGAGTAGTAACACTTACGGCCTTATATTTAAAATAACAGCTTGGTCTCAGCTGTCTAAAAAAACTCATTGCATTACTGCCAAGTCATTAGCTTACAAAGCTCCAGGCCCTGTCTACACACAAGCCTGCCATCAGTTTAACTAAAATCACTACTTAATCCATTTAGAGCAATCAGCACAACCCTTTTTTTAGGTAACCAAATTAACCTAAATCAATGCAAGCCTGATGTTACAAACAGAGACAAACAATTTAAGGACATCGACATCAAAACCTGCGTTAGCTCATGCGGTGCGAGTTTTGTGGCAAGGTGAAAGCTCAGGCCAAGCCTGTGATGGTCCTATTTGCGCTGTAGAGCTGTGCCCGAAGCACGTCCAGCAGTCGCTTTTTGTCAAAATGCCCAAGGGGTCTCTCCTGCACATTGCTACATGCCTAGTCTGGATCCCCACTGCTTCTGCAGGCCATGCCCCACTGTGTTTAGGAGCTGTGGCCACTCTCCCATGTCCTCTTCTCAGTCCCGAGCCCTGCGGGAGAAACCCAACTGGTGTTGGGTAAGGCAAAAAGCATTAAGATGTAGCTGGCTCTGGTAGAAAGCATTTGACTTCAATGTCCTGGGAAATCTTGTCTGACCTCTATTCTCCTGTGCTGAAATGCAGGACAGCTTAAGTATGGCCACAGCAGTTCATGCGAACATCCCCCCTCCCCATGTCTGTGGCTGCCTCCACACAAACACACGTCTCAGGAGACCTCCTGCATCCCCCTCCTGGGAAGAAGGAGGAAATCACCAGTAGCAGGAGCTGGTCCAGAGCGCAGACATTTTCCCTCCGGGTGTGCATGGTCCTGGCTACTGTCGCTGTGCTCAGTCACTGCGAGGGCTGCCCGGCTGCGCAGCAGTGGGGTGGGAGGGCAAAGAGCCCAGAAGGGAGACCCTCCAGCTGAAAGCAGCACTCACCTGAAAGGAGTCTGGGCCCAAAGGAGCTCAGGGGCTTCCTCAGCTCAGTTTGGTTTGTGGAGTCAGTAACCTGCAGCAGATCTCACGCTCTCCCAAGTGCTTGCCCAGCCTCCCCTTGAGCCCGCTTCAGCTTTTGGCACACGTAGCACCCATGGGTGAGGGGTTCCCCAAGTCTATACCCGCTGCACGAGGCACCAGCTCCTGGTGCTTGCTCTGAGCCTGGCTATAGCTGGCTGCAGTTGACAGCATCTGATTCTTCTCTTGGCAGAGACAGCGAATGGTTGCTCCATACTCACCTTCTTCACAGCACACATAACTCTGTAGACCTCTTATTATACCCTCCCTAACATAATTTTTTACAGGCTGAAGGATTCCAGCCCACTGGACTTCCATAGTTTCCTTTCATAGAGACACTGTTCCCTAGCTTTAGACATCCTTTCTGCCTTTCTCTGGATCTTTTCCAGTTCTGCTATGTCCTTTTTGAGGTGAGGGCTGAGAGTCACACTCACAAGCCAGGGATTCATGTGGTGACATTTATACAGCATGTCCTCGTCTTTTTCCCCTAATACTTTCCTAATACTTTCAAACATTTGACTGGCTTTTTTTGCTTGCTGACAAGCATTGAGTTGATATTTTCATGGAAGAAATCCCAACATTTTGCTCTCGAAGGAGGAACACAGAGGTGATTTTTCCCTACGTGTATCAATTCACATCCACCTACAGTCAGTCTGTTCCCCCATCCTGCCACTCTGCAGTCTCAAAACGCTCTTCTGCATTTTTTCAGCCAGCTGTTGTCTTTACTACAGTGGATATCTCATTGTGAGCAAACTCTCACCTCACAGCTCACCTCTTTCTCCACATCTTTACAGGCTTGCTCCCTGTGTGCGCACAGGGCAGCGGGGAGGGAAGCGCGCAGGAAATAAGGCAAAAATACAAATATGTAGCCAAATACCAGTTATTCAGTGTTCAGGTGCTGTGTCAGCAAACCCTCATGGTAAAATCCTGCAGCAAAATAGGATTCCTAAAAGCAAAGGAGACCAGAATCAGAAAACCACAGTCAGCAGGGAAGTACACAGACACATTCACACATGCAGAAGTGTTTGATTTTATACCAGAAATTCAACAGCTAAAAAAAGGCTTGCATTTTCTTGTATGGGTAGCATGATTATAACATAAATTAAGGAATTTAGGACTCAAGTCTACAAATTCTTATTAGCACCACTGCTCCTTAAATGTACTAGCTCAAATAAGAGTATTTGTATAATTCACAGGTCTGCGAGAACAAGTCTAGTCAAAGTTTCTCATGGCTTTTTATTTATTTGTCTTCAAAACACTATACACACACAATAAGACATAAAATAAACATGCCATTCCCTGCTATTCCTAAAATTTCCAAATAGCAGAAGGTGCTGAGTATAATTTATTACTATCAGAGGCCTACCTAAGTCTAAAAATGAAGCACACACTGCACCATTAATTGTGTTTATAAGAATTTAAAGAGAAAACAACAAGTAACTTGTAACTCAAGAACCCCAAGAAGCTTGCTTTGATTATTTCTAGAGCTGGACACTAGGTGGCAGAACAAATATACATTCTCTAATAATGATACTTTCAGTAAGAGAGCAGGCACAGAGAAGCTGAAGCACAGCACATATCTAAAATAAATTGAAAGCTTATAGCTGCCCTGACCAGCTCCCATAGACTACAGGCCGAGTTAAAGTTGGGTTTAAATCTTTTATATGATTTATAACGAGCGCTACGATTCAGTCACAAGCTCAGGTCTCCCACCGCAGATGCCTGCGGCTCCCCTTTCCCCTTTTCCAGGCAGACCCAGGGGAACCCTACCCCGACGTCTAATAGACGATAAAAGTTTTTACAGAGAGGCAAGAATCTCAGATGAGCCCGAGTGACTGAGGGAGGAACACCGGTGTGACTGCGCATCGGAAGGACTCCGCATGGGTAGCTCGAATTAAGAAGTAAGACTGGAAATCACGTGCTGATTACGGCTTTGCTGCTGCGAAGCAGCCTTTCTCCAACAGCACATCGACCAGGAGCCACCGTGGGTAAGGGCTGAGCTGAAAAGGCTGGAAGAACGGGCTGGGAAGAAGGCAAAGGAAACGTTTCACACCACGAGGTGTCAGCAGGCAGCCGGCCCCGCCGCCCGGCCCCCTCTCCGCGCGCTGCCGGTGGGACGGGAGCGCGTGCCGGTGCTGGAGGAGGAGGGGGGGCGGGATGCGCAACACCAGCTCAATAAACGGGGAAAGGATTAGAAAAACTGGTTCCCCTGAGAAAACAGGGAGGCTGGAAGTTCAGCATCCGCGTTTGTAGCGCCGTTAGCTGCCCACTGGAAGCGATTTGCCGCCATGACCTCACACCGCTTCATCTTGATCTCACTCGCTTTCCCTCACGGCCTTGGCATCTCCTGTCCATCACTGTCCTCTTCAGGTGTGAGGTATGCAGAGCAAAGCACATCCACCGACAGTCCTTGCTGCAAGGAGGGAAACACCACGCCACCACCCCCCCCGAAAGTGAGACTGACAACGCTTAACAATGTTCCTATGGCATCCCAACACCCAGGGCTGTCTATTCAAGTGCATCCTTCACCCATCTGGTCCTTGTCCCCAAGCATGCAAACGCTCATTTTAACAAAACCTGGGCTATTTCCAGATAAACTCATGCATAGTCAGCTCTGTCTGCTCTTCTTGCTGGGGCAGCCATCAGAGGAGAAGACCTTGAGAAAGAATTAAATGGAAGCAGTAGGACCCTTCTGGATTAAAAGGGAATTGAAAGCCTGCAGGAAAGCTGTGGGAGAAGTACCCAAAGACAGATGATGTCCCATGAAGCCTGCACTGCCCCAGTAGCTGCGAAACAGTTCACGATGGGCTCATGAAGTCATCTGACCTGTTGTGGCTGCCGAGGAGCAGGGCCTACACAACAGCTTCTTTCTTTGGGAGGAGCAAGCATCTGCATGGCATGAAAACACCACCACTAAGGATAAAAAAAAAAAAAAAAAAAAAAAAAAAAAAAAAAAGAGGATGAACCCACATGTCACTGCTCTGCAAAATCCAATAGCAGAAGCTCAGAGTTCATCCCCACGGTGGCCAGAGGGATGCCAGAGCCAACCTGCCCGGCCTGTGGGAGGAGCCGAGACAAGAGCCATCACATCACTCTTGGCTAGTGTTCAGGGAGGCACCAACCGGCTCCAGAAGAAGTCATAGGCAAGTCTCTTCTGCTACATGCTGCAAATAGGCCTTTCAAAGGGATAATGGGTCAGGTAAAAAGAGGTAGAGTTGGTGGGAAACAATACTTCTCAAAGACGACCTTCCTCAGAACTGGAAAAGAAACATCTTTCATGTTTGTAGGCAATTTACTTTGGCTCGCAATGATTGCAAACCTCAGAATAACTAAGGTTTGCCCACCTGCAAAAGCAACATGAGACCTGCCCACCCATCCATGCTGACACACAGCACCATGGCTGCCATAGGACGCACGCACCAGACCTCTCCCCTCACAGCCAGAGCACTGCTTCTAAATTTGGAGGTGCAAGCAGACAAACCTACTTAAGAAACCAATAGATTCCTCTTCCTGCATGGAGATGTTTTACCCCAGGATGCCAGCTACACACGGAAAGGACTAAACCATGGCATGGACATGAGCAATGGCTCAAAAGAACAGTACAGCCTAAAAAAGCATAAGCGAAGAAAGGGAAGAAACAGAGAGAAGGTTGAAGCAGCAATGACAGCGAAACGGACACGTAAACGGCACACAAGGGGAAACAGTGGTGACTGTAAGCATTCCTTTATGTTAAGAACTGTATCTAACCAGGTCTCTTAACAGCTACAAATGGTGGTAGTTCATACATCAAGGTTTGTGGCTATCGATACGGGAGCGAAGGGAATATGCATGGGAAGTTGGGTGGTGTGGGAACTAAAAGCTTGTTGATTTGTGACAGCACAGCTGGAAGCCTGCAAATTCTGCTCAGTCCAGGACCCTCAGGTTCTCAGCTGCTCCGGAAATCAAGCTCCCCTTATTTATGACCCAAGGATAGATAGATGCTTTGGGGACCTTCTGGTCATTTTAGATTCGGTTCCTACAGTCGGCTCCAAGCCTCTGTTATAGCTGAGTCACCTGGTTTCGAAGTGTTTCCAGCTTCTTGCAGGGCTGTCTTCCTGTCCCACGTCCTCCCCAGTCCCACCCTACTCACACGTGCACCCGCTGTCCTGCAGCTCAGCCTACTCTTCCTCCATGCTGTCCCACTCCTTGCCACTCTTCCCCCCTTTGTCTCTACCTCACTTCCTTCCATTTTGCCTCTCCACTGCCTTTGCCCTTCCCAACTAACCCTTTACTGTCACTCTCCAGACTCCCTGAAGTTTTGAAGAGTTTCTTTTTCAAAATGGGGAAGTGGCATACCAACCTACTACCACACAGAGTCTTCTGGTAAAAAACCTGTCCTCCCCTTGTCACTTCATCTCCCCCCCCTTTCAACCATCTTCCTTTTGTTTGTCTTGGCTACACTTTTGCCTACTCTTAAACAGCAAACTCTTTGAGGGCAGTGCCAGAATCCAGTCCATAGAATTCCATAAGGTACCTAATATACTAAAAATTATTAAAGGTCCTATTTTAATTTTTTTGCTTTTGATTTTCAATAAACTCACTGAAAATCCAACTAAGCAGGACTCTAAGTAGACAGACATACGTGTCCTGTCAACAGGAAGCTTCTCTTGCATAACTTCTCTGGCAGTTCTGGAAAGTTAAATGCGGTTGGGTTTATTTTCCTCACTGCAAATTAATAGTCGGGACAAAAGTGAACCCATAAAGAAAAGTCATTTCTGAGAAAGGAGATTCTAGAAAAGCAGATGATTTTTAGCACGCAGAGCTGCCCTCGTGAAACATCTGCTATGACGTAGTCCTCTTCTGGCCACAGACCAAGCATATCAATAGCTCCATAGAGTAATGGGCTAAGAAATGGGAAAAATGCCATTGCTTGTTTAGCAGCTTGTTTTGCTGATAAATGTCTGTCACTTTTCAAATAGCTACAGCGTAATTGTTTTTTGGGGAAAATATTTCCTTGAGCAGGAGGTTTGCAGGCCATTAGCTATTTCCCATCTGTGCTGGTGTTTTAATACATCACATACACACTTTGCTCCCTATTAGAAATGATTCACAGCTTTTGATTACGGACGGGCAGCCTGAAGTTTAGAAATCACATTTGTCATTAAAAAGTTTTCTCTAGCCTTACAAAAAATTTAAATCTCAAAATCATTAGAACCAATGTGGGGTTTTTTTTAAAGAACCTCTAAAGACTGCTAGAAAAAAAGTACGTTTCTTACACATATGTAACTTTAAAATAATGAATGACTGTACAAAAGCAGATGTTTGACTAAAGCAGTGGCCACTGTGTGCTCAGCCCACAGCGAGAGGCAGAACGTCACACGGCCAAGCACTGCCATGTGCTGGAGTTCATCTCATTCCTTTTCAAACTGTGCCATGAAAATTTTTAAATTCCACCTGATAGCTGCTAGGACAGACAAGAGACAGCAGCTTTAATTGTGTTTAATATCGTACAATACCTCTAGTAACCACCTGCTTTCGCTTCACATGCATACGCTCAATACACAATTACTTGCAGTAAATTCAGCTGTGCCAAAAGACACAGAACTATTTACCTGCATCAACTGAAATACTAGATGCATACATTTCTGGGTGGGGGGAGGGGGGAACCAACAAAATCTATTCCTTATTAATAAGTATCCTTCTCCTTTTTTTCCCCTCCTCCCATCAGAAAAAAAGCAGAGAAAAAACAAAGAGAGATGTAAAAATGTGGGTACTAATTGCAGGTTTATTCCAGTGATAAACTTGTTTTGTCATCTGAATCCTTTGCATTTTTCTAATCCAAGAGGATCACATGAAGTTTCTATCCTAACTAGTTTTTAGACTTCACAGAATAAAGCTAGAGAGAAAAAGAAAAGAGATTCAGGATTAGAAAGTGCCCCTCAAAGTATCAATATAGCAATGGAGTAAAATTTCCAAGTCAAGTCCTGAACAGTGGGAAACTCACACCATTACCTACTGCTGGGACCGACAGGCAAAAGGACCAACGTACGGGCAGTGACTGCTTTTCAGAATTTATTGTAAAAAATAGTAAAATAGTATTAAACAATAGGAAAAAAGCCACTCCTTTTCCAACCCACCACATATTGCTTTATGTGGAAACAATGGAAAAATGTGATAGAAATGTATTTACCCATTCCTATGCATAAATCAGATAATCCCAGTTACTCAGGACATGCTTATGGGAAAAATATTGGCAGTATCACAGCATATGGAAGTGGAAATAAAAAACATGCAGTATTTTCAATTGCTGTTGGGAGGCCTACTTCCTGGAGTCTAAAGATCATGTTGTTTTATCTGTTTTCCTTTAGCATAATGTACATTATCAGACTTTCATAACTTCAGTCTCCGGCAGAAAGCCCTGATTTTTTGCCAATGGTGACATACCCACCTCAAAGATAAATGTGGAAGTCAGAATGTCTGCCTTATTTCTGCTTGCAATTTCCTTTCCATAGGAACACGCACATGATATAGTTCCTGCTAACAGATATTTAAAGCTTGGCCAGCTCTTTTTCACTTATACCAGCTCAACCCCACTGGAGGTCCTCAGGGCAGCACAAACAATGGCAAACAGTCTTCCAACACCACACTGCCGAAAACTGCTTGTCCTAACACCAAATTATTTATGTTTAACATACTTGGTAGGTCTTTTGCTTTTGCCTACAAACAGAAAGCATGTCAGATTCTGCATTAAATTGTATTACAAAAAATGTAAACCAATACATTCAACAGTTGAGTTTTTTTGTGGATTTTCTAGCTTGTTGAAAAACTGTGAAGTACAAGTGTTAACTTGAACAGAGCTCAATTTAAACGAAGCCCCAAAACAATGAGTGCACAGCAGTATTGACCTGGTGTAATTAGCTTCGTTGACAACTGGTGAAAAGTTGACTTAGCTTCAGTTTCATGCTCGAAAGCATTAACCAGAAAAAACTTAAGTTGCATGGCACCTTGGAGACCACCTCAGTTTCAAGTCAAGGGATAAACTTACACATACATAGGTGCATTGTTTTAGGTATGACATAAGTATAGACCCCAAATACTCAGAAAATAGGTGTCAGCAGAAACCTGTGGATAATGCTAAGTAACAGTACCTCACCGTTTTTTTCCCCACTGCTGTGCTTGTTGAAAACTTATAAGAGCAATCACAACAGTTTGAGGTGACTCACACAACTGACAGTCACTGGTGTAGAGTGCAGTGGAAATTTTGGTCATTCCGAAAGAAGATACAATGGAGCAATCTAGGAAATTCCATACTGAGAGGACAAAGTCAAACATTTGTTCTCTTGCACATCATAAAAATTATTTTTGGTTACAAATTACCACTGCAAACAATCTTCTCATATATAAAACTGAAAATGACTCCACCTAAAAAGCTTTGAGAAGGATCAAAACCCCACAAACTGTAACTAAAAAGCTTTCTCTAAGTCCTCTTGCCTTCTGAGTTGCAACAGTCTCCTTATTTTAAGAAAGGCCCTCCTCTTGGTCAATCAACTCCGTTTTGGTGGAGAACACATCAGCCAGCATGTGCTTTGGGATTTCAGATCCCCGTACTTTTAACGTGTAGCAGGCATTCTCTACTTTTGCCAGACTCTGTTTCAAGGTATACAGCTTCTTAGATACTTCGTAAGGTCCAGTGTTGCCAATGAAAGTGAAACCATCGTAAATCTGACGTAAGAACTGGCTCAGTTCAAAAGGCGTGTCTATGTCACCATTTCCAACACTGCTGATGCACAGTCGCATCAGCTCTCCAGTTAGGTCAGCCACTCCCAGCAGGTAATCTACAGGTGTTACCTTCAGGCTCCAAGCGTGTGGTTGTTTGTCATGGGAATTGGAGGTCTGAGGAGAGAACAAAAAGTCCAGTACAGAGAACTATGAAAAAGCAGTCTGTAACGGTTCAAATACACATTAACTTACCTAACATAACTGGTCATTAAAAACATTCTGGAAAGCTAAATTGCATGGCACTTCCACACAGCCTGATTTCAGAAGTACTAATCTCCTTCCAGCATACCAGAAGGTATGAAAGCACCAGTTCCACTTGAGATGTGATTTCCTTTCTAGCAAGCATGATAAACATACCCTGTTTCTACCATCTCAATTTGCAAACAGAATTATCACATCTTTGTATTTATTTGTGTTGTTTTGGCTTTTTTTTTTTGCTGCACAGATGTCAGGCTAATAGATTTAAGTTTTCTCTAAATGGTCTGTCCAAAGCTACCAAAGCAATCAAGAATCAAAAAGAGTCTACATTATAAAAACAAGTTATACCTTTTTTTAACAGTACTTCAAATTTCAAAACAGATTTTCTACAAGAAGCTGATAGGTATAGTTCTCAGTTCCATTTTATATCAACTGAACTCATTAAAATAGCTAACAAATAAAGTATTTCATGAAGAAAACTCATCACAAATTTACAGGTTTGCTCCTATATCCAAGTTTCCAACAGTTTTTATTGCCAAAATATTGGTAACTTGGGAGATAAGGCAGGTTTCCTTCTGTTTCCTTGTCCCCATAACATGCTATCCACCCAAATTCACAAATCTGGTCAGAGGCATGTATGCAGGGGTTAACAACTTCACAATTTGTTAAAACAAGTGTGCCACAATAGGTCTGCCTCTGGTAAGAACACATGAAACTTAAGCTAAAAACTCGGCTTCTGTCGGGGAAGTTTCCCGGCTGCTACAATAGAAAGCACCTGTGCCTTGTTAGGACAGGTGCTGTGAGTCACGTTGGTCAACCGGAAACCACGTGACTCATGGATGGATAAAGGTGGGACACTCCCAAGAGGGAGGGGGGCATTTCCCTCCTGGAGTTTGGAGTGGCAGGAGCCCCCTAGAGAGTGAGAGTTGGAGCTCTCTGTTGGACTAAGATAACAGTGAGTTTAGAAGAGCCTTCTGATTGTGAGATACCTTGTGGTCGCAACAGTCGGTTGGTTGCGACCCATTGGAAGAAGACACAGGCAGTCCGCGACAGGCTTCTTCGCAAACATCTTACCAAGAGAAGGAAGAATCAAAAGTGCTTTACAGGCAGAATCTCTTCAAGAGAAGCAGTCTCAGGAATTCATCTAAAGCAGTATTGCTGTGCATTACTGCACATTGCACTAGCATTTCTGTACATTATCATATGTGCATTTCTGTACATTACCATAAAATCGCCTTGAGTCCCCTGTAAACAATCAAACTGCACCCAGTTCACTGTGCTCGGTGGCAGTAGTTTGTCTCTACGCAAAAAGTTCTATTTAGGAGGAGCATGGGCAACTCAAGAAACAGTCAATACGGTATTAGGGCTAAGGTATGATGGGAAACAAGCTTGTCCTCTGAGGGGAGGCATCAAGCTCAACTCCAGCAAAGTTACAGATGACCAAGCTAAGACATATCAAGTACATTTTAACAGAAGCTGAATACAGTGCCTCCTGTGACTAGTTCAGTAAGATTTCACTCACGGAGTCCATCCTGCCTTGGATTCGTTTGTCTCCCTCAACTTCTGCTACATCATTATACACCAGTAGGACATACAGGCAGTCCCGGTCATTAAAAATCCATCTACATTTGTTTGCTAATGTTTCAGTATCCTGAATCTTTCCCCCACCAGAAGGAATTCAGTTTGCTCTGAATAAAAAGGATGTGAAATTTATAAACTTGTATCCCATGGATTTAGTTTACTACTTGTCAGAATAAAAAGCATGTTTTGAACAAGTGAGTCAAAGCCCACATGTATATCTAATACCATTCCACTAACTGGCCTTATTTAATCAGATGCCAAAAACATGACTAAGCCTACTCACTGCATTTCCACCCCAGAAAGATTTTTGTCACATGAGAAAAGAAAAACTTTTACCGTGTTTGTTGTTTCTTCTCTGTCTTCTGCTGTAAATATTAGTTGTTTGTTGATCTCTTCAACACTAATCAAAGATCGTGTTTTGATAAAATATTGAAATGAGACTGCCTCAACATATTCTTGAAGTCCTGCAAAAATAGCAGAATTAAGCTGATTGAAACTTTCCAGCAACGATCCATGCACAAATTTATTTTTTTTTTAGAAATCTTTCAAGTGAGACTATTTTAAGGTTACTAGCAAAAAGTAAAAACTAAGATAATCAAGAAATAGCATCAACACATAATTTAACATGGCACACTTCTGAAATACTGTCCTGGTTTTAGCTGGGACAGAGTTAGCTCTTCTTTTTAGCAGCCAGAAGAGCTCCGTGTTTTGGTTTTAGTCTGAGACTGGCTCTAAGAAGAACACTGACAGCACACTGATGTTTGTAGTTGGCACTGAGGTCTCAAAGACTTTTCAGGTTCCCGTGTTCTTGCCAGTGTGCAGGAGCACAACAGGATAGGGGGGAGCATGGCCGGGACAAAAGGTCCATGACTCTCCTTATGATTTGTACTTAAGACTTAGGATTGAGGATCAAATTGGCCAGTGAAGTATTCCATATCATGCAGCGTCATATCCAGCATAAAAATGAGGGTCAGCCAGAAAGAAGGGCTTTTGCTCTTCCGGGGCTCTCGGAGTGCGCGCTCTCTCTCTTTTTTCGGGCCTCTTGCTCATCCGGGATTGTGATGTTGGGACTTATCTGTTTTGAGATTGTTAGTCTGGGACGAGACAGGCCTTGGTTACCAGGTGGTGAGAAATTACACTGTGCATCACTTGTTTGTATATATTATTATCATTGTACATACATATATATATATTCATATATTAGTAGTAGTAGTATTAAACTGTTCTTATTTCAACCCACGGGTCCCTTTCCCTTTTCTCCTTTAATTCTCTTTTCCATCCCCGGGGGCGTGAGCGAGCAGCTGTGTGGAGTTTAGTCGCCAGCCTAATCGTGACAACTACAAAAATGAGACTAAGAACACAGCAGATAAGCATTTTCAAGTTTTCACTCCAACTGCATTTTTTTTATCCAGAACCTTCTAACATCTTTATCAATGACCTGGATGAGGGAATTGAATGTACCCTCAGTAAATTTGCGGACGACACCAAGCTGGGAGGCTGTGTCGATCTGCTCGAGGGTAGGGAGGCCCTTCAGAGGGATTTGAACAGACTGGATCGTTGGGCTGAGGCCAATGGCATGAGCTTTAATAAGGCCAAGTGCAGAGTCCTTCACTTGGGGTATAAAAACCCCAAGCATCGCTATAGGCTCGGGGAAGAGTGGCTGGAGAGCTGCCTGGCGGAGAAGGACCTGGGGGTGTTGGTTGACTACTGGCTTGATATGAGCCAGCAGTGTGCCCAGGTGGCCAAAAAGGCCAATGGGATACTGGCGTGTATCAAGAATAGTGTGACCAGCAGGAACAGGGAAGTGATCCTGCCCCTGTACTTGGCACTGGTGAGGCCGCACCTGGAATATTGTGTCCAGTTTTGGGCCCCTCGCTTTAAGAGAGATATTGAGCTCCTGGAGCGAGTCCAAAGAAGGGCGACTAAACTGGTCAAGGGGCTGGAAAATAAAACTTATGAAGAGAGGCTGAGGGAGTTGGGGCTGTTTAGCCTGGAGAAGAGGAGGCTGAGGGGAGACCTGATTACAGCCTATAAATACTTGAGAAAAGATGGTGGGGAGGTAGGGGAAGGACTCTTTACATTAGTGATGGGTGATAGAACAAGAGGAAATGGGCATAAGCTTAGTCAGGGGAGATTCAGGTTGGATGTTAGGAAGTATTTCTTCTCTGAAAGGGTTGTCAGCCACTGGAATAGGCTGCCCAGGGAGGTGGTTGAGTCCCCATCCCTGGATGTGTTTAAGAATAGGGTGGATGATCTACTTGAGGATATGGTTTAATGGGGATTAGGGATGGTTGGACACGATGATCTCTAAGGTCTTTTCCAACCTAGAAATCTATGAATCTATAACAGTATAAAGCATCATGTTACTCTCAGAAAAATACTGAACAGCAGCTGCCCATAATGTCCCTCAAGAGTTCATACTGGGACCAGTACTGTTTAACATCTTCATCAGTGACACAGTGAGATCGAGTGCACCCTCAGCAAGTTTGCTGACAACAGCAAGCTAAGTGGTGTAGTCGACACGCTGGAAAGAGAGGATGCCACCCAGAGGGACCTGGCCAAGCTCAAGAAGTGGCCCTGTGAGAACCTCATGAAGTTCAGCAAGGTCCTGCACGTAGGTTGCGGCAAGCCCAAGCACAAGTACAGGCTGGGGGATGAAGGCATTGAGAGCAGCCCTGAGGAGAGGGACTTGGGGGTGATGGTCGACGAGAAGCTGGACATGATCCAGCAACGTGTGCTCACAGCCCAGAAAGCCAACCATATCCTGGACTGCATCAAAAGAAGCGCGGCCAACAGGTTGAAGGAGGTGATTCTGCCCTTCTGCCCTGCTCTTGTGAGACCCCACCTGGAATACTGCGTTCAGCTCTGAAGACCCCAACACAAGAAGGACATGGAGCTGCTGGAGTGAGTCCAGAGGAGGGCCACGAAGATGATCCAAGGGCTGGAGCACCTCTCCTATGAAAACAGGCTGAGAGAGTTGGGGCTGTTCAGCCTGGAGAAGAGAAGGCTCCAGGGACACCTTCTAGCAGCCTTCCAGTACTTAAAGGGGCCTACAAGAAGATGGGGACAAACTTTTTGCAGGGCCTATTGCGATAGGACAAGGGGTAATGGTTTTAAACCAAAACAGATCTAAGGAAGAAATTCTTGACTCAGAGTGGTGAAACACTGGAAGAGGTTGCCCAGAGAGGCAGTAGATGCCCCATCCCTGGAAACACTCAAGGTCAGACTGGATGGGGCTCTGAGCAACTTGATCTAGCTGAAGATGTCCCTGCCCACTGAAAATGAATTGGCCTAGATGGCCTTTAAAGTGCCCTTCCAACCCAAACCATTCTATGATAATGAAGCTTTTAAAATAAGGCATTTGTGATGGAGAGTGCAGATTACTATTTCATGAGTTCACAAAGACACAGAACACAATGCAGAGAAAAAGACTGAAAATAAATCAAAAGCAAGGAAAGCAGCTCACCTAGAAAAAAAACAACAACAACAAAACCTAGTATAAACAAAAAAGAGGTTTCTTATTAGGAATAGTACATACTTGTTTAAAACTGAATTTCCCACTTCACTATTTTGTAGGAATTAGCAAACAGGCTCCTTAAAACATGCAGGCTAGGTGAAATTCATGTTCAGGACAAAGCATCTATTCTTACAAATCACTCCAGACCAAAAAAATAATAATTTAAAAAAAAAAAAAAAAATCAAGGCTGTGATGTTCAGTATATTCCTCTTGTCAGACAACAGCTCTGTCCAAAAGAATCACAAACAAGGTATGCAGGGGGACAAAAGGAGTTGGTGTGCTGGCAAGGAGATAAAACATGGGGTAAAAAACATAACTTCTACCACATTTGTATGCCATCTACATCCACCTGCTACAATTGCCTTTCACTCCCTATTTAGCAGATGGTGATTTTCTGTACGCATTATAGCAAAGGTGAGACCTAAAAAAGAGCTTGAAAGTTCAGATAGTGATTTCACAAGTTCTGTCAGTTTTTCCTTATGTGCAGACAGCACATTTGGGGAAAGCATGTGGGAAAAGTTCATAAGCAGAAAGCTGAAGTTGACACTATCGGTAGAAAAAAAGCAGAAATAAATCTGGAACAAACAGCCATGGCAGGACTACGCTAAAAAAAGTTTTGAAGTCAAAATCAATGCACGTGTGTATCTGACCTATGGACAGAGAAAGTGCCAAAGGAGGACGTTAAAAGAACAGATTGTAACATGACAGAGATGGCTCTAGCAGAGCCATTCTGAGCCATTTTAAAGGCATGGCTTCACTTCAAGAGATGCAAAGACGTGACACTGCCATATTATGCTGCAAGAGGGCCAGGATTAGACAACAGTTTTGCCAGTGAGTAAAGTGAGAAAATGTGGAGTCACCCAAGGGTACCACAAGTAGAATCCTGGTTCCATTAGAATAATCTTAAAATCCTCAGCTGACCTCTATAGGGCCAGAACCTCAGCCTTTGGAGATATGCAGGAAGCAGCAAATTCAGACTTCATCTCGGTCAAAGAAAAAGTCTAAATCAAAAAGAAGAGAACATAGATTTGAATAACAGATGAAGGTGGAAATACACCTGAAAAATCAGAGGTAACCTCAAGAGAAAATTCAATTGTAGAAGGCTTTCCACGTTACAATCACAAAAGCATGACGAGTGACCTTCATTTTTACCTTTTAAGTATGTATTTGCAATGTGAGCAGAGACAATTTAGAAAGGCAATTCAGTCCACACCCTTTATGCTTCTGTACAGCAGCAGTGGGAAAAGCAGAATAAACATCCAGCAACCAAAGCCGCACTCAGCACTGCTGTTTACAAATCAGAACATACACAGGGAGCTGCAAGGCCAATTAAATACAATAATTTAATCAACTGAATTCAGGTAAAGCATTCTGGGCACAAGCAATAGAAGAATACTAGATAAAAGCTGCTCAGGATCTTCTAAGATAAATAACTTCAGAAGCTGCAGAGAAGTAGATTTCATCACCCATTCTTTTCCCCACTTATCCTCTGATGTAACACAGCCAGTAATTCATTACGAAATTTTGGCTTTTTCTGTGGATAAGCTGCAAGCTACCAGATACAGCAGCAGTCAACATGACAACATCTGTGAGAATCTCTCTCTGCTATCTGTGGACAAGACTAGGACATATGAAGAATCAACCTGGCATTTTCCAAAGTTCTCAGAGAGATCAAATCAACTCTCAGGCTTTTTGGTAAACAGTTTTCTTGATCAATCATAACTCCCAGTTTCAGCTCACTCCACTTTACTCCTTCTCCACACACAGTTTGTCCTTTTCTAGGATAAGTTTTTAGCTCCTCTGTTCATTTATTTTTATGTATTTTTTTTTATACAGGCATACTTATATACATGTATACACACAGATACACATTTTTGCTTCCTCCCACTGTCCCACCCTAGCTGATGTGTTCCACTCTTCTCGCTCCTTCTGTTTAATGCCACTATGTGAATGTTGCGCACAGAGCCTTGTTTGTCATTTACCATCACCTTCTCACAATCACAGAATCCATCTCCCACTATTTACAAATAAGCCTTACAAAACCTCATTTAAAGTTGTTACCGTTACAAATACACTGGTAACAAATCCTGGTTACAACTACTTTGCAAAAAATATTCATATTTGACTTTTTTTTTCCTCTCTCCTTTCTAAAGTCCTTCTTCCTGAAGTAGTTACAACATGATACTTCAATGATCCAAGACCTTGAAATAAGGTGTTTCCATGTGCAGGTAGAAGGATGTTTAAATATGTTATGTTTTAGCTTAATGGTAGGACATCCGCTATTTTCAGCAAATAATCCCCAAGGTGAAAAACCCCATCCCATTTCACTACACCATCCAACAATACCTTTTCCCTTATGCTCTTGTTTTGGATTTATTCCAAAATTGGCTTATTTACAGACTGAGCTGCCAGTAATGGAATAGTTTGTAAGACTGCCTTTTATGTATTTTTTTTTTCCAGTACGCAGACTGAAAATCCCAATTAAAAGCATTTTATTATTTCTACTAGTATTTCTTGAAATTACAGGTGTTAGGTAACAAAATGCTTAAGTATTCTGATATTTTATTATATTTACTCTAAATAAATAACTTGTACTAGTGACAAGTTACAGTGACACAGTATAACAGCTTCCTTCTATATTTTAAAATTTTAAGAACTAGAAAGTTACACTGAGGTATCTTCTGAGCACATATTATCTATAACTTAGAAGATTTTGTGCTTGAAAGCTTGTGCGTTTTTTTTTGCCAATTGTATCAGCTGATATTCAAGACATCTACTCTTATCTATATATGCAAGCTCTGAGAAAGAACTGTTAAGCAGTTTCTCTAAGAAACTTAGCAATAAATCAGGTTTCTTTAAAAAACTAAGTAATTTGAGCACTCAATACAAGAGTCAAATGAATGCGTAAGGGGTAGGAAAAGACAGTTCCACTTAAAAAATTAGCAAAGAATAGAAGTTCCTTAATTGCAGGAGTCAGGTTAGGGTAAACAAAATCTAATTCTACCCAAGACATACATGCATGCATGCATGCATGGAAGTTTTAACCCAGAATGACAAGATCAAACAAGAGGTGAATGTATCCTCCTAAAATTTTGTTTACTTCATTTCCTCCTTTAAATATCTGTTCAACAGTTTAAAAATGGATTAAAATGGATTTCATGCCTCTCAGTCCGTAAGGTTAGCAATGCCAATGCTACCTGCCACCTTCCCAAATAAGCTTCTTCTCTATTTCTTCTCAAACTTATTTTCCTTCTATCCCTTTGTCCTCTTTCTTTCCTCTTTCTCTGCATCTTTTTGTTCACAGAGCAGCCTTTGCTGATGGTTAGGACACAAGCAGATAACAGCTTGTGTTCTCTTACCCAACTCTTCCCCTAAACGGTGCAGCAGGAATCACAGGCAAAGAGCAGCCACTAGAAAGATGGTAGGAGAATACACACAGCAAGTTTCTTCCAGGATCACTACATGAAGGGTGGGGCATGTTATTTACAGGGCGAGTCATGTGAAACTACCCACTTGCAAATTTATTACAAAATCAAAACTGCACAGCCACAGCTCTATCTTATCATCATGTTTAGGCTAGCAAGTTACCCTCTCATTAAAAAAGAAAACAAAAAACAAACAACCACAAACCCTCAAAAACCCACACAACTCAGGAAAAAAAAGAAGAGTCATATTCTTGTGGAAATCCCAAACAGAGAAAAAACAAAGTTAAACTGGAGAAAGCCTTTATTACTAAGCTCTGCAGAATATGAGGAGGATGGTAGACTTAAAAGAACCCACTTACACAAACATATTGATCAATGAAGGGGAGAACTGGTGAAAGAAGCAAATAATTAACCAAGTACATCCACTGGAACAAGTATCAGCAATAAATTTAAAAGCATTACACAAAAATTAAATCATTTTTCTTCAGAGTCAGTGTCCTATTACAATGAAACTGACAATTCACACCTCAGTCTTTTCTATTTAAGTTCTCTACAGACTTGGCAATGATTCCTTAGATTCACAGGTCTCTTTCCATGCACAAGTGATAAAAACTTCAAGTAATTAAACTAGAACTGAGACTGTGAAACAATTCAACTGCTTTGTTGATTGTGAGTGTGAAGTCAAAGGTTAATTTTATAACAGTACACCAAAAGAGCTATCCTCAGACAGGCATGCTCTGGACATCCTGTTGTGAAAATGGCTTATTCCACTCGGAGTGGATTTTATAAAATGAGACTAACTAACAAATACAAGTAAAAGCACTAGAACAAATGTCTGTAAAAGCTTACAAATTTTGGGGAAAAACATCTGTTTCTATTCAATGAGTAATACTTCAAAAGCTGAGTCATTATGGCAGGTAGGGCTACAAGTAGCCTTCGAATTTTTAAGGGAACCGGGGAGAGAAAAAACACAGCAAGGTCGACATCCACAGAAACAAACTGCTCCACTTTATCAATCCAGTTTTGAAATTACTTTAGTAATCAGTACAAACCCAGATGAACTTATTTTAAATAACCTTGAACTGATTACTGATGCAATATAAATAATGTATATTACATCTAGCAGTGATTTGTCTAAACTGGTTTACATTATATCAACAATTAAACCGATGCAAATTTCTCGTAATAAGCCGTGAATGCTTTGTTGATTAATCAATTGCTACTCCAGTTGCCTTGATAATTGATACAGTTTTAAAAGTCATCCAGTTAGATGGCAAACTTCACACTACTAACAGCCTTGAGGGCACGCATTCAAGATACCAAGAAAGGAAGCTCTGACTCAGCCCAGGTGTTCAATGATCAAAGAAGGAAGAGCACCTAACACAACACAGCTTCTTCAGTTCAAACCCCAGTGAAAGTTCTCAAGATGATGTTGTTTCCATGCAACAGCCCCAATTCACTAGCACGTCAGATGTATCAATGATGGCCATTTATCCTCACAAATACAGATCTGGTGAGACAGTAAAAAAGGTACGTCACCACTGACCAAACCCTATTTTTCACCACATGACTGCAAAACAAAAACCTAATGATGTGCCCTATACTAGTTGTTTCCTGGAATGGAGTTCTTCTATGACACGTTCTTCTGCGTGATTTTAAACAAACAAAAAAGGTTCATAGATTTTTCTTGCTCTTCTCTCATGTTCCACCTGCACTTGGCTCCTGTAAAGGCTGGAGAGCTCTGGTTTGTGATTGACTGATGATAACAGCTGCCGGGTTAAAAAGAATCCCTGAGTCAGAGCACAAGGTCTCCTCCATTTGCTAGCTATAAAACCCAACTGAGAGACAAACAATGATGTCACTAGTTTCAGATTGTCATGTAAATAACTGCAGTATTTGCCATAATAGTACTGCAGGACTTTAGGACAGTTAGGTCCCAAGTTAGAACTAGGAAAGGACAATCTTTGTTTGGCCCGACCCAAAGCACCCATCTTTGTAAGACTGTACATAGCTTCTCCTATGGACTTAGGCTGCACTCAACAGCTCCTGCTGAATTCACGGCTTATACTGAACTCAGTGGCTCATTCCGGGAAGCAGCTGAGAACCAACGCTCACATAGTACATGCCCTGTCTGAATTCACAGTCATTTTCCCAGGTTTGTTTTAAGTTTTTGTGTATGGATACACAAACCCTGCAGCAGAAAGTAAAAAGCAAGCAGCTTTGCAGTTGCTGATTTTTCACTTTCCCTGGAAGAACCTAGAAAAAAAGGCATGAACCAGAAATAATCAAAGGGTAGTAAAATGCAACAAGCTCAAAGTATCAAGTTTCAGATAAGCAACTTCCAGGGTGAAGAAAATAAGTCTGACAAAGTTTGTTGGCACGCTTGGTGACGCGAGAACATCAGAGAAACAGAGAAAGTAACAAAACAAAGAAATAAAGAAATTAACAAAATTAGATCTCATAAATACTAGCTTATTCACTGCAAATTCCATTAATTTTCCAGTATAATCAGGAAACTTTGTTTCCATTTCTGGCATTTTACCTCTCACCCACAACAGCAAAGAGATGCACTTTAATTCTTCAGTTACATCCTGTTCCTGTGTTATTATGTTTTCCCACCATCTTGCAGAAACCTGATTGCTTCCTTCATGGATAGCTTTCCTTTCAAGTTTTAGGTGTATTCAAGTTTTTTCCTGGGTGAGACATTTACAATTCATGATACCTTCCTCCTGCAGTAAAAAGCTTTTCCTTTGTATCGCCAACCTACGATTAAATATGCCACCTATTTTTATTACAGCTTTTAAACTTTCTTGAGAAGGAAAAAATGTCCTACTTCTACTGTTCTTAATGTCCATAATAGTTCTTTACCTTGGTATTATTTCAGAAGTACATAGGTGTTTACACATAGAAAGGTAGCTAGCACAGCTCAAGTATGAGATGTTCTTTCCACATTGTGAGTGAAAAAGTTAAGAACAAAAAAATCCAGGTAACACAGAAATCATTAGCTGGATAGTTCCTTTAGTTTGTGTTCTAATCTGAATTGGTCATACAATACCAAAAACCTCAATACTACTTAAATAATCAGTAATTTGAATCTGGCCTGCTTGGATGGACCTCACTCGTTTCCACGGCATTTCTTCCAGCATCATGTCTGGCGGTCCTACATAATGCAGATAAAAAATGGTATTCTATCACAATTAAAGCATTTCCTTTTCATCCACGCAGACTTAACTGACTGTCCAATCCAGCAATGCAGTTTTTTGCAGTATAATTGCACACCTGAAGTGACTCTAAATGGTGTAAGGCAGAAGAGAGAAATAAGCTCCATTATATCATTCTCTCAGAACACAAATAGTGCCTGCTCGATTACGCGTTAAGACTGCGTCAATGCTGAACTTTTACACAGCATTTCCCACATCAGCAGCAGCAGCAGTCACAGAGCAACAGTTTTGACAAGGTGCTGACATTTTACAGCCTTGTCATCTAATCCTATCGAGAGCAAGTGCAGACACGACAAAGAGCTAATGAGCTTCCCTGCGCACAGCGTGCCACTCGCCGCTGCAGCGAGCGCAGGCACACAAAGGTCAGCCAACAACGCTCCGGTTCCATCTACCACCATTGCTCTACGCCACGCTGCTGAAGAAGCCCCAGAAGAATTACAGGCTCCTCATTCCGTATTGCGCCTTACGTACAGCTATCGGCTGTGAAGATAATACCACACCTATACTCGCTCCTAGCCGAATCTAATGACCTCACCGTGAAAACATCAACATGCAATTGAAACTATCACTGCAAGAGATTTTTACGTCGAGTTGCCCCGTAGAACACCTCAAAAGCCTTACAATTCTCTCACACGCCCTTATTGTTAAGGAACGAAAAATACTTGAGTAACTCTTCAAATAGCTAGAGATTTCATTTTACAAAATCGTGTTGAAAAGATACTCCACGCAATCCCACACAACGCCAACTTAGCAAGCAACTCTGTTTCCCTCTGCGTTACATAAATTCTGCATTTATGCAGAGTAGATTTAGAACATGCTTAGAATAATTCCATAAATCCTAACATGTTGCGGAGCATTCTCTTTCTGGTCTTTAAGGCTTCTACGGGCCTTTCCTGCACACTGTTGACACTTTCCTTAGTATTTTAGGGTTAAATATACGTATATAAAAATATCCAAACACACACATGTGCATATATAAAATTCTCAAAAATTTTTTCCTCTCCTTCACAAATTCATACAATCTTTTTCAGTCCTTTTCTTGCACAGTGTCTCACAACAATTTTAAAGAAACAGTTCACATTTCCTCACAGGATATATAAGGTATACACTGTGAAGTGGTGCAAAGGAGCAGGAATTCTATATTACAAATAGTAAAGCTTTAAAAATATCAACAAAGTAGAACATTCTAACATAACAAATGAAGAGGTCTACATTAAAAAAAGACTTCATTATTTCAGTATCTCTTTGTTTGCTTGTTTAATCATCCCCTGGGACAATCTGTACTGTTAAGAAACGTGTAGAAAACAGTCATCAGTTTTTGTTGTTGTTCAATTAGTGCTATACTCAGTGTTTGAGCTCATGCAAGTGTCCTTTGGGGAAACATCTTGCGTGCCATTAGCACTATTCTTAATGAGGGAAAGCATGAAACTCCTTTAGTGCTCTGCCAGAATTGTTTTATCTTCAAGTCAAAAGAACAACTGCTTGGAGTAACCCCAAAAAAAGCATTTAACAATTACAAGTGGCAAACAATATTCCCAAGCATTATACTCATAGCCCTACACTATTTATAGACTAACAGTTATTATACTGAATAAAATATGTATTAGGCTGCTTTATTATGCAGACAGTCATGATTCCCTAGTTAAAGTTGCTATGATGGTTTCCATTATAAGGCCAGTTTTGATCCCTTTTGCTCGTTCTGTGAGAGGTAGGGTGGGGAGCAGGAGGATGTTTCATGTTTGGTTTCAAGACAAAGGAGAATATTTTTAGGAAGTTTGAGGTTAATTGGACATGCTGCTTTTGAGATATGGGACATAGGGGTTTCTTTATTCTTTTTTGGAGAAAAAAGCAGTTTAATGGCAATGTTTTTGTTCATAAAAAGCTTCTCAACTAGTTCTCCACAATTTCTTTAAAATACGAAATCAGCATTGAAAACCAGGTGAAAGGAAGGTCAAGACTTACAGCTCTAGGAAATACATAACGACAGAAGATCTAGCACTTTTCCTAGATACATTTATTTTCAAAAAGGCATGCATGCAAGCTTTTTCCACAGTGAAAAAAGCAAAGCAACAATTAAAGAACACTAGACTTGAAAACAAAACTAAAAGCAACACTCTTAAATCTTACCACTGTTTCCCTCTCAGTTACGGTTCTCCACAAACAGTGGGGGACAGGGGGAATAAAGCAGTCCCTCACACAGCTGCTCTTTATCTAACTGTCCCTTCATTCTTCATTTTCTATCTCAGTTTCATAATCCTGACATCAAGCATCTTCACATCGCTGACACCTCCTTGATCCTGGCTTCAGCAAGATCAAGATCTACAGGTCTTTAAGCCTGCATGTTGCTTTTTTTGCCATCTCAATGACTAACTGGAGAGCAGAGGATTTAATGAACAAGGTAAGAGCAAAGCTCTGGCTAAAAGTTTGCATTTCATACTTGCCATACACCCAAACTCATTTAAACAATGCCTAAAAGCACGCCCTGCCTTCTCAGAGACAAACACATATATTCTAAGACGTGCCCTCACAAAACACACCCAAGGGACACCAGCTGGCACAAACTCCCCTCAGAGACGCATCATGTAGAAGGGCTAGAATATAAGTAGATGCTGTGGATGACCTACAGAAATAGAATGAAGGCAACTTATTTCAGTTGGATTTTGTATACAGTCTTCTTAATGAGGCAAGTACTACCTAACTACAGAAACAACAGGGAGATCTCAGGGCCAGGCAGTATTATACAACTGATGAGATTCCACAGACTCGACACTTAGGCATGTCACTTGAAGAGAGGAAAAAGGTAAAAGTACAGCAATTCCCAGTTCTAGCTCCAGAAATGCAAGGGGGGCAGGGTATTTCTGTCTTTTAGTTCTGTCCACAAAACTGCAAAGTTCAGGCATTTGTTTGAGAGACTGCACACCTGATGGCTGGAAAGATGGACGGCAGATCTACTTCTCCTCCCCCTCATTTAGTGTACTTCTTTGCTGTCCTTTTTTTTTTACCAAGAGAGGTCAATAAGATTGATTCTCTTAACTTGTCTTAAGACCACAGTAATAAAATTCTTTAATTCTATGACAATCTCACTCTGGGTCCCATGCAAGTGTTAAGGATATGCTGTTGTATATACAATTGTGCACGGTTCTGGGCCCCACAATTTAAGAAGGATGTGAAGGTCCTTGAATGCATCCAGAGGAGGGCAACAAAGCTGGTGAAAGGGCTGGAAGGAATGTCCTGTGAGGAGTGGCTAAGGACTTTGGGCTTGTCTAGTTTGGAGTAAAGGAGGCTGAGGAGTGACCTCATTGCTCTCTACAGCTTCCTGAGGAGAAGTGGAAAGGGAGGTGCTGATCTCTTCTCTCTGGTATCCAGTGATAGGATGTGCGGGAATGGTTCAAAGCTGTGCCACGGGAGGTTTCAACTGGACATTAGGAAGCATTTATTACCGGGAGGGTGGTCAAACACTGGAACAGGCTTCCTAGAGAGGTGGTCAGTGCCCCAAGCCTGCCAGTGTTTAAAAGTCATTTACAAAATCGTGTAAATTAGCACAGCTAGCTTTGCTAACAGCAAAGATTAATCTAAGTCCTCATTTATAACCATAGAAATGTGTCAAATTCAGGCCAGCGGCAAGAAGAGGAACCACTGCTACGTAAAGAGAAACAGAGCTTAGTGCAAAATAGCATACTTTCCCTATTTTAAAATAATTTACCTGGAGATATAGCCCTGTGGAACTGATACATGTCTTCTCCAATCAGTTCTTGTGCAACCTGCTTAATCTTCCGTCGGACAGCATCTAGCTTGACTTCAGATTCACTTAATATTTCTTCCCCATTGGGAGCACTGCAATCATAAAACAGAAACTGAAAGAGCAGCTTTCAAAGCATGAGCAAACAGCTAAAAAATATTACACGTTTTCTTTCACTAACCCATGCATTTTCAACAGCTTCAGGAAAAAGCAAAGCTAGTATCAGAATGAGAAACGGTTTAACTTTCACTGATACCTATTGCAGATTCTGAAATTCTGTTGATTCTTACCATGAAAATAATCAACTGGCCAAACATAGTTCTGGTAGCATGATGTTTATTCCAGACTAGAGTTTTAATTATTGCTTAAGTAAGAACAATGAGAAACATGTGCAAAAGCTTCAAAAAAGTATTCTGGAAAACTAGCGTTATTTGCAGAAGTCCTTCAACTCCTTAAAAAAAATAAAAACCAGTATTTTGTAATACATTACAGTATTGTAAAATACAACACATTATCTACTTCTACATCTGATTTATTTTTTTTTTAGGAAGTAATTACGGACTATGCTATTCTGGAACAGCTGAAATATCTGATTCAAAACCACCATATATACTTGGCATTTAAAATTTAGTTTATCCAGCTTCCTTTAAACTTCCTCCTCTCCCACCCCCAAATAATCTATATGGTATATTAATTTACAGTCTATTTAAGGAACTACTGATAGACTGTTCTTGAGAAAACATTTAAAAACAAACAGATTTCTGAAAGTAAAGTCACAATAATAGCTAAAAACAAAGGAGAAGGAAATAAATATACAGCATGGAAAGCTTCCACTCTCACAAAACCAGGAATGTCTTACAAAACAGGAATCTAAAATTCAGAGTAAAGAGGAGTTTTTTGTTGTTCTTTCCTCTCTACCAGTTCCCAGCTATCTAGCCTCTGCAGTGGGAGTAGCTATTTACAGCCAAGGCTGTAGCAGTTACTAGAATTATCGCAACACCCCTTCACAGAAGGCCAGGTTAACAAGAGGGCAACTTCATAATCCCTATTTATAACTGTTACTACTATGGTAACTATAAATAGCTACTATTACAGCAGAAATGCATTGATAGGTTACAAAAAATAAATTTGGGAAAAGGAATAGGGAGAGCTGTTATAACTGTAACACATAGACTAACGTTTGGCACGTACAGTAAACATTTTATACAGCAGGTTATGCAAAGCTTCAAATTTTCCTTTTATTCTTCTATTTTGCCCGTGGCTTCCGAAGATTGCTTGAAGGTTCATGAGAATACAAAACATGTAGAAGCTCAAAACTTCACACAAAAGCCTCTTAGGTTGCAGTATGTATTAAAGTAAACAGAACCCACGTCACCTCCTCTTTGCATTGATGACCTAGGGTGGGGCTGCAAAATTCAAAATGGGGAAGTAACTGCAGAGGCAAGTAACCTGAAGGAAGGGTGCATGTTTTTCTCTCCCAGCTTGCTGAAAGCTGGAAAGCTCTCATCTGTTGTTACACTCTACTGCTCTGATCCTGTTTAATACGCCAATAAAATCAACTGAGAAACCTGAACCAGCATCTTTCAATTCTCTGACTGGAGTGTGCGTTCATTAGCTCACATCCACCCTAAAGAATGTTTATGGAAAGTTAATTAAATTGCTCTCAGCAGAACAGCTATTAATCATAAATACAGAGAACCCCACGAGGCAGCTTCTAGCTTTCTATAAACACTTTCATGCTCAATGTGACTCACCTGGTAAACCTGTGCAGCAGAAATATTGTTCTTTTGCTTTCAATAGTTATATCACGACTGAGCTTCACAAGCCGTTCATATTTATCATGCCTGGTGTCGAGCTCCAGCTGAAACGCTGCAGAGTCAATCATGGCAGTAAGACGCGTGGTTATCACATGTGTACAGCACAGGGGGGGAAGAGCAGAGAGCCCGTGCTACAGCAACTGCTTGTGGGCCCCATCCCCACCAGCCTTTTCCCCAGGGTGCCTTTTCCCAAGGTAGGCAGTGCATGGCACAGCCGCCCCCTGCGTGGGGCACAGCTACAGAGGCTGCCGCTGCCTGAGCTGCAAAATTTATCATTAATACCACTTTTGTTAATAAGTCAGGTTTAAAAATACATCAACTCTGATGATGCTTTAAGGCAGCCCAAGCAATTTTAAGGTAAAAATACTTTTTTTTAACTATTAAAATCTATTCTGCAATACTGCTCTTCAGGAAGCTGACTTAAAATTTCACCCAAATTCAGCAAGATAAATTAAGAAATAAAACCCTACAATCATTAGTAAATAAGATTCACCAGTTTTTTAAACCAATCAAACAAAAAAGGCATTTGACTAAGACACATACACTGTTAAAAACGCACCAATTAGTAAAAACAAAGGTTGCATTTCACATCCCAGCTAGACTTGGCCAAAATTCAAGTATTTTAATATCTCTAAGAACTAGAGGTACTAAAGCAAAGTGAGATCAATTATTTAAAATAAGATTTCTGACTTACTGATGTAAATTCTAACTACAACGAACACAGAGAAGAGAGGATGTGTATCTGGTTATCAGAGTCAAACATTATGAATGTTTCACAGACACCATTAACATTTTATAGACCATTATTCCACTAAATAAACCATTAATAGATACTTATAAGAAATCTAACACGTTCTCTGCACAACTTTCTCAGATGTTAAAGTATCTGTGCAAGACGACAGTGAAAATGAGCTAAGAGGTTACATTTTTAAAGGGTCTGACAAGTGAATATCCTTTAAGAACGCGCAGCAGTTTGCTGGCAAGCAAAGTTTAGATGAAGGTACAAAAGTAACCGTATTTCTCATCGCCTTGATAAAATCTTGGTTCCTCTCATTTTATTCTGTTCTCCCCAACCTTCTTCTGAAACTCTAAGATAACTCCCAAATGCTCCTACTGATCTCTTAAGCTTTCACATCTGATCAGTGTGTCTCTTCCAAATTCTGAGAGCCAAGTCCGCCACTGGATTACCATCAAGAAAAAAATCTTCCCTCAGATCGTAGCGACAGGAACCTGAGGGAGGGTGACCCATACTTTCCTTTGAAGGATGCCATATATGACAATTCCAATGACCATTTACCATCTTCATCTACCGGGAAATTCACTACTCTGAAGATCTACAATATGAGCAAAGCTCCTGATATCTCCTGGACAGTTGTGGCTTTTATACTTTTACGTTAGTGAAGTAAAACACAGACAAATATGGTAATCTTTAGCCTAAAAGGATGCAAGAAACCCTACTGTACTGTTGCCTAAAATTGCAAAGGATTAGAACTTGGGGGATTCCCCAGGATAACACATTGAGACTACCTTTAATGTCTAATCACTTAAAGCAAAGACTCAGACTCAGATTGGTGGTGCAGAATCAGACCACTAAAAATGACACTTAATAAATCTTAACCTTACAAACCAAGACACTATCTGTCCTGGTTTTAGCTGGGACAGTGTTACCTCTTCTTTTTAGCAGCTAGGAGAGCTCCGTGTTTTGGTTTTACTCAGAGGCTCGCTCTGAGAAGAATGCTGATAGCAAGTTGATGTTTGAGACTCCAAGGACTTTTCAGTGTGCCGGAGTGCAGAAGCACGGCGGGATAAGGGGGGAGCACAGCTGGGACAAGGGGGACATGACTCCCCTTGTGATTTGTGGTGGAACTTAAGATCGAGGCCCAAACTGGCCAATTAGTATTCCATATCATGCAGCGTCATGCCCAGTATAAAAATGAGGGTCAGCCAGACAGAAGGGCTTTTTGCGCTTTGGCTCTTTCGCCGCTTTTGCTCTATTGCCTTTTTTTTTTTCTCTCTCCCAGTACTCCCACTCTCAGAGTACTCTCTCTCTCTGCCCCTCCCTATTTCAGGGCCTCGCGTTCGTCCGGGATTTGCAGCTTCGGGACGAGACGGGCTTCGCATACGAGGGGGTGGTGAGCATCTACACTGTGTATTAAATCATCTGTATTAAATTGTTCTTATCTCAACCCACGGGTATCCCATTTATCCTTTAATTCTCTCCCTCATCCCTGGGGCTGAGGGAGGGTGAGTCAACGACTGGGGGGGCGGTTTAGTTGCTGGAGCAGCCTAACCCACACCACCATCCATCCTCTGTATCGCTGAGCTGTCATATTTAAAATACATTAAGCAAAAAAAGGTGTAACCGAATATTCCTTGTTTTTTTGATTATTACTATAGAAGACAATTTCTCATTAATTTTTTTAGAAATCTTGGGTGCCAATATAACTACATCAATCCAAATTTTTTCCAAAGAGATTAAAAAGAGCGAGTGTGTATAACCATTTAATTTTACAAATGAAACTGTTTAGACTCAGGCAGCATACACAGTAACAGTGC
Source organism: Tauraco erythrolophus (assembly GCF_009769465.1). Taxonomy (NCBI): domain Eukaryota; kingdom Metazoa; phylum Chordata; class Aves; order Musophagiformes; family Musophagidae; genus Tauraco; species Tauraco erythrolophus. The sequence continues at coordinate 85,934,527 of NC_141466.1, read as the reverse complement.
GCCGCTCCAGTTCACCTTACACAGCTTGCTCAATTACAAGCCACCCGAAGCACACCTTTCCTTAACGCTTCTGCCTGACATAGAGGCAAAGACGATCAATGTCTCCGTCTAGGGCTCATGAGCACTAGTGCAACACAAACAGTGAATCTTTGAAAAGCTGAATGAACTGTGTCCCTTACATCCTTCCTGGAATTAACTAAACGCTGCTGACATTAGTTACGCCAGGGGAAATTTAGGTTAGATATCAGGAAAAATTTCTTTACAGAGAGGGTTGTGAAGTATCGGAACAGGCTGCCCAGGGAGGTTGTGGAGACCCCATCCCTGGAGGTGTTTAAAAACCGTGTGGATTTGGTGTTGAGCAACATGGTTTAGGGACCCTGACAGTGCAGGGTGAATGGTTGGACTCGATGATCTTGAAGGTCTCTTCCTACCAGACGATTCTATGCTTCTATGATTGACTGGATCTCATGGGAAAGGGGGGAAGCAAGTGTTTTGAATTTGAATTAATGGCAACCTTATGATAAACTGATGTGCTTGAGGGTGAAAAATTGAAGTGAAAAGTACAGTTGCACTACTCAATTCAAGTATAAGCATACACATATTATTCAATATAAAAGTTCAGGAGTCAAAGCTAATCATCTGCCAAGCTGAATTACAGAATAAAAAGAAATACCTGCTTTAAAGAAAGCAAGGAAATTATATGATGTTGAGGCAATCATTGGTAACAGCCATCCACCTCTTACTTCTTCACCCTCCTTAGCTTCATAAAAAATAGGGGGGAATATGAAAAATTTTACACCAATAATTAATCTGTTCCCTGTATCACACCTCGTCCTTCTTCTGTCAAAGCTTCTCATTTCTGAAGTTCAACACTGCCTTGTTAGTTCTTGTCTAATGAGAAAGTTCAACTAAATTTACTGGAGTTTAAATCCGGTTTTTAAAACTTTATTTTTAAAAAGTGCATCTATAAACAGCTACCAACTCACAAATCAATGCATCCAGATTTACATTAAAGTAGCTTAGTCATCTATGCACCAGAGCTAAAGTCAACAGTTAAGAGCCTTCTCAGTCTCCCCAAAGGTAGCTACCTCCTCCTCTTGTCCACATGGCTCAGGTTCTGAGCCATTACGCCTCTGCAGATCTCAGTTTTCTGCCACCAAAGCACCCAGTCACCTTTTGGCTGGCTGACACTTACACAGTTGGCTTAGCATCAGGTTCAACTCAAGAAGGGTGGGGAGCGGGAACAGGAGGTAGGATGAAAAAGAGAGCAAGTCAGGTGCAGCTATGTGAAATCCCACTCTCAGGACTTTTTTTTTTTTTTTCCACAAAAAGCAAACCACCAAGCTCTAAATGTAGAAAGCAGCATGAGTCCACCTAGTTTCGAGCTTCTCCCCCAGAGAAGGCTGGTTTATGACATCACTAAATACCCATAATTTCTACACCACAAGTTTTTATACTCTGGGTTTCTAAATGCTTACTTACATTTAAAAGATGTCATCAAAGCTGAAGATGGATTAACATTCTCTTTTTCCTCTCTTCTTTGACCATGTGGAAAACTGTCATGCTTTCGTTTTCTGAACCCACCTGATCCTATTAATAGAAGATACACATTAAAAAAAACATTTAAAAATAAAGTAGTTTTGCCAGCACATAAGCAGCATCAGAATGCTGTCTTCACAGCATTCCTGACTGTAGCCATATTTTACAGGCTACAATAAGGGAACTGGATGAACCTTATTACCAGCTGATGTCACCTTCATGTTAGCATGCTATTTTTTCCACCATATTCCTAGTGAAAATTAGAAAAAAATACTCCCAATTTCAATGGATAAGTGTGGTAGGATCCCAATTCCTTTTTTTTTTTTTTTTGTAAGGTCTTCACACTCTTTTACATTTCCTTTTTGTAAGGGAACGGCTGTGTAGAAATCTTTGTGTCACCAAGGGCCTACAGGATTAGAACTTTTCCACTCCCTCTCCTTTTGAAAAAAAAAAAATTAAATATTCATCTTGACAAGAGTCATGAAAACTACAAGTTTCAATTAGAAAAAGAAGCAAGGCTTAATTTAAATAGACCACCATTATCCAGGTATGCAGGTTTATCTCCTGCAGCATAGCATCTTAGGTCCTTACACTCTGCCCATTAACCAGCTTCTTCTCTTTTCACCCCAGTATAGCTGTTCCTTTCAACTGGCCTTATATGCCTCTTCCCTAGCCTCCCTTTTCAAACCCTCACCCAGAACTCATCTCTTTTGGACTGTGTTTTACTACTGATTTACACTTGGTAATGTTTCTTCCTTTTGTCCTTCCTTCAGTTAGGACTGACTCATTGTGCCATTCATGTTTTCACCATTCCTCCCTCTCGCTACCTCCTTTTTGTGACAGCTGTACGCTTTGTGCTCATAACAGATGCCAAAATTTGGCAGGCTCTTACATGCAAGCATACCTTTTTGAATATGTGGAGTTCTCTCAATTTCCTTAAAAGAAGAACAAAAGGAAGCTACTTAAAAGTTACAGAAGAGCACTGGATTTTAAAATGTTTCCGTTTAATTGTTTATTATCCCAAACCAAAACCAGAAGTGGGCGTAGTTACTTTCTAAAAGAAGCAACTGAAAATCATTTTTTCCTTCTTTTCTGTTAGGACATGAGTTCAGGGTTTTGTTTTTCCTGTACCAGTTGAAAACATTACAAACACAATCCCTGAAATAGTGGAACCCTATTCCAAAAGTTGGGAACATCATAATGACCTACAGGAAAAAACAGGCCCTCCTGAAGTGGGGCAGGGGGAAGAGAGAAACAGAGAGAGAAGAGGTTCCACTGAATAACCAACAACTCGAATACCAGAAAACCACAGACTGCAATAACAGTAACTTAGACTTAATTTTTTTAAAAAAAATCAATGAAATAAATAAATAAACAACAACAACAAGCCAGCCTCCTTGCTGCAGAGCCTACTTTCTGGCCGACGGGGGGTCTGTGTGACTACCCAGGGTAAACCAACACACCGGATGCAAAGTGAGTGCTGCACTATTGAAAGTCAGTTACTGCTACAAGCACTTTACAGACCAAACACACACACACTATCAGCTTTTGGCTGCAGCACTTGCTTTTTCACCACCAAGGACGAAGACTTCTAAAGCTACGTTCACAGACACACCTGTAAAGCCCAAGTGAGACGGTGGTAACGCCTCTGAAGAAATGGTCTGTCTCAGTGTAAGGACAGAGTTTAGGGACACAGGTGAAGGAGCCACTGGCTCATCACGGCAGAGGCTCGCACCCCCACCTCGGCTGTCGCCGCTCGAACTCCTCACGCCTCCGTCTCCCGCCGGCTGAGGGAGCTGAACCGGCCCCCGAGCGCCGGCACTATCGCTGGCCCCGACCAGCTGCGGCTGGACCGCCCCTGGGCGGCGGCGGCAGGCGGCGCATCGGCCGCACGCCCCAAGAGGCGCCCGCCCATACCCGTGAGCGGCCCAGCTCCGGCGGGAAGGCGACCCCGAGCCTCGGGGGGCCGCGCTGCTCGCCTCGCTGCGGCGCGGGCCGCAGCCGCGCCGCGCCGGGCCGGGCCGGGCCGGGCCGGGCCGGGCAGGAGGGGGTGGGGGGAGGGAGGGGAGGTACGCGCGCTGCCGCCGTCACCTTCCTTGCCGCTCATCCCGGTGGTGCCGCCGCCGCCGAGCCAGGCCGCGTCCCCCCGGCAACCCGCTTCCGCTCCGCGCGCCGCCAAAGCACCGCCCCCGCCCCAACGGCGCCGCGCAGGGCGCCTGCGCGGGTGCCTGACGGCAAGGCGCCACATAGGCGGAGGGCGCCGGCCCGTCGCCCGCGGCGAGGGAGGCGCGGCGCAGAGGTGTGGCGGCGCGGAGGGTGATATCGGGTCTCTTTGGCTGGGAAACTGGGGTAGGGCCGAGGGTCGAGCCGTGCTTCCGAGCAGGCGGCCCCTTGGGCACCTAGTCTGCTACCCCGTCGTGGGGCCTCCCGCGCCCGCGGCACGACGGGATATGTAGTGCTGGGAGGGGGTGGTGGCAGAGCTGCGCCCGGCGGGGAAGCCGTGGTGTTGCCCGCTCGCCGCTCCCTTTGACAGCCGGCGTGTTCCGCCACCGGCCTGCCCGGTCAGCTCAGCGAGGAGGGCGGCGTTAGTCCCATCGACTCTCCACAGCCTGGTCCCGCAGAAAGTGGCTGTCATGTCACCTTCCCCTCACCCCCTCCCTTCCCTCTCAGGCCCTGTCCTCACTCTCTGTCTCCTTATTGCCCTTCTCTTGCCTGGCATATCAGGACCATGGTACTTTCACAGAATGGTTCGGGTTGGAAGGGACCTCAAAGATCATCTAGTTCCAACCCTCCTGCTGTGGGGCAGGGACACCTTCCACTACACTAGATTGCCCAAAGCCTCATCCAACCATTCCTTCCACGTTGGTGAATTGGAGCACGTCAACAGCCCGAAGTAACCAGCACCAAGCACCATGTTGCTCCCCTTAGTGCCCAGCAGGGAGAGGGCCTCACAGCAGGTGAGGTGTGGCAGGTGAAGGCGACCGGAGAACATGCCAACTGACAGTGAGACAGGACCTGGAAACTGGAGACACTAACTGTACACCGAAAAGATCTGATAGTGAAGCCACCTGATACCTGGAAAAGAAATCCGAGAAGCAGCAGATGTAGCTGTTGCCACAGGGGAGGCAGTGGCCACTGCAGGAGAACAGAGGTCCCTGGCCTGCAGGCATGGGGGAGAGGGGCATGAGAGGACTGTGATCTGACCTGGTTTGGGACCACTAATTCCGCAACCCAGGTTATTTGCATCCTATGTTGTTCCAGACCTGGTAAAAATAGTCTTTTCTCTCCTAGGGATTTAGTGTGAGTGTTCATAGGAGACATCACAAGATTGAGCACAAGGGAGATGGATGCACACTTTAAATACCTCCCCGCACAGAGGGCACTTGATGGCACTTCCCTTCTTATGGTGATGAGCTACAAAAAGTCTGCTTGTTCCGCTGGATTATTGATGCTTTTCTTTCCTACACACGCATCCTGATGTGTTCCTCTAACATGTTTAAAAAAGGAATGAGTGTTGCAAATCCCAAAACCAAAAGGCTTGCAAATCATCAAGCTTGTTGCTCTGCTGCTAGATTTCATTTCTTGTCACAGCTGTTTTAGTAGCTGGATTTCCAAGGAAACAAAGCCAGTACGAGCACAAAGGCAGAGTGCTCACAGCCTTTGTGTGTGGGTGTGCATGCGTGTCTGTCCTTCCTCCCCACCCTTAATAATTTTTTAATCTGTTGGTCAATCAGTCGATCCAATTTGACAGACGGAAAGAGTCTCCAGGAGTGATTATAAACATCCTGACTAGCAAAAAAATTTTGGGTGGAACACGCACCTTGCTAGAAACCAGATAAACCCAGCTGTGAGATGCAAATGCTTCGGAGCCCAATAGCAGAGCCCAGCCTCTGGGAGCTCACACAGAGCAAGGACACCAGCCCTGGCCTGGGCCTTCGTGTTTAACAAAAACCCAAACACAGCTATTAGCAAACTTGAATACCAGGTGAATCTGCCGACAGATTCAAGAGGACAATAAATCACCTAAGTCAGAGAGTAGAGGAGTAAAGCTTTGCCAATGAGTACTTTAAACAGTCTCTAGGCAGGAGTTGCTAAAACCTGGTATTTCCAAACATGTAGAACACGACTCTGTTGTGCAGTGTTCAAAATTATTCAGAAGCGTAAAATAAAACCTCTCTCCAATTTCCTAATCTAAGAAAGCAGACATTAATCGCATCTGAAAAACAGACTACAAAGAGGATTCCGGCAGAACTTCCTCAGGCCTGATCTGCATATTGAGTTGTGCAACAGCTTCATTGCTGCCCTACCAGCTGCACAAGAGCTTGCTGCTTTCTACGTAGCAAAATCAGAACATAAACTGATTTGCCTCAGTGTTGTTGCTACACACATTTAAGCACAGCCTTTTGGTTTAGGAGATGTACAAAACTACTTTTGGAAACACGTACTTTTTTTTTTTTTTTTTTTAACTGCTATTTCCAAGTTCTCAGCAGCTATTTGGACAAAAAGCAGAGCGGTTTTGGTTATGTCGATGTTGCAGGATAGCGGAAAGAGCGCTGGTATTCAAATGTTTCCCAGCAATGGAGAATGTTCAGCCAGTCATGGGAAGTGGAGGTTTGGTCTTCCACTGATTTCTGTTGGACTCAGTGGAACTTTGCATATGCCTAGAGATACTCAACAGCTTGCTTGACACCCCTGAGATGTTGTTGTGAGTAGGAACTGTTCGGGTTTTTTTTCTGAGACTATCCATTTAAATGTGGCAGTGTTAAACTTGGCAACAGGTTATTCACAGTATCTTTCACTTTCTTCTAGCTGGTAATGATACCTTTCCCCCTTCCCTTCCAGTCATGTTTTCTTTATGCCTGAAGAGAACGGCACCTGCACCTGCACAAGTGTGAAGGAGCAATAGCAACATTTTGAGGGAGTAAACGGTAACAGAAAGGAGGTGCAAGGATTTAGGGTAGGGGAAAAAAACCCAAACAAGCTAACAAGAAACCAATGAGGTTTTTCTCAGAGACTTAAGGTCATGCTGAGATGTTGCACTTAGGTTGCATATGACTGTGCTCCAGATCCTAAGACAAGGTCAGTAACCCAGCTTTCACATGGAAAAGAGTCTTAAAACTCACAGTTGTGAGGACAAAGCATGAGTAGGTGGGCCAGATATGATCTGTGCCTTTCTGAGTGGGCAAACCAACCAAAAACAAACACTATAGGAGCCGGGAACTTACTTCTTCATTAATTTTATGCCCAAAGTCTGCCACTTCGAGCAATGACCTACTTAAGTAACACTCCTACACAATATTCTTCGATGAGGCTTTTGCTCTGCTGTAGTATTGTCTGCAGAGACCACCTTGAAATGATGCTTAAGATTGTGGAGAATGAATCTTTCCTTCTCTGGAAAATACCAGTTTAATGAGACCTGATTACAGCCTACAAATACTTGAGAAAAGATGGTGGGGAGGTGGGGGAAGGGCTCTTTACATTAGTGTTGGGTGATAGAACAAGAGGAAATGGGTATAAGCTTAGTCAGGGGAGATTCAGGTTGGATGTTAGGAAGTATTTCTTCTCTGAAAGGGTTGTCAGCCACTGGACTAGGCTGCCCAGGGAGGTGGTTGAGTCCCCATCCCTGGATGTGTTTAAGAATAGGGTGGATGATCTACTTGAGGATATGGTTTAATGGGGATTAGGGATGGTTGGACTCGATGATCTCTAAGGTCTTTTCCAACCTAGAAATCTATGAATCTATGAATCTATGAATACTGACTCAGATGAACACCAGGAAGGGCAGACATAGGAGTGGTGGCGGGTCCAACTCAAGGACCACACAGTAGTGAAGCTGTTTCAACGCCTACAGCTTCAAGTAATGGAGTTGTGCAGAGGCAGGGCCCAAGTGATTTGGCCGGCACATGAAATCATCGTATCTTTATGCCCTCAATCATTTTAGCGTAGCTCTTTGGAAACTGTTTAAGATCCCTGGGTTTACTGGCAGAGCTCACAGACCCGTATGGCTTGTATAGCTTTGGAGACAAATGCTATCTTTGCCATGCCCTCTCAAGCTTAAATAACCAGCCTGGGAATGTCTCCTAAAGTCTCTGCTAAAGCAATAGCACTATGGATAGTTACAGCTGGCATTATCTCCACGTGCCCTTTTAGGTTTTCGTTTTATCTCATGACATGACATACTCTTGAAGCAAGTTTATGAGGTTGCCTTGGAGATGGAGGGCTTAACCATAGGGCTATCTGTCATACCGAAACGTTCACATTAGCCAATATAACTGTGAATGCTTCCAACAAACAATTGAGTGAAGTGAAGTGACAAAAAGCTTACGAAATGGTCACAGGGGAATTGCATAAACTGGGGTCAGATGTTCAATTTGAGACTGTTACATGACCGAGGAGCTTTGCAGCTGGTTGACGAAAGGAAGCAGGAGGTCAGCTGGTCAGCTGGTTGTTATAACAACAACCTGTTATGTTTCTCAGGCAACAGAGATGCCCATCGTCTTTTGGCAGGATGGATTGGGAGGACGATTTCCTCTTTTCCTGGAATAATGTTTGAAAGCTGTGAATGTTTTTCAGCCAGTTGAATTTGAGATTTCTCTTGGAAGAGGCAGGATCCTCCCAAGTGGTGCAGCCTTTGAGTGGATCAGTGGGAAGACTTTGGGAATGCACCATCGATTTAGCTGACTTGTAAATGAGCAAGTGGAAAAGAGAAGTCAGAGAGAACCTACAGGTTTGCTGCAACATCCAGCTGGAAAACAAAGAGACCAAACTGTGCATTGCCTTTCTTCCTAATGTTTAGGTTATCTCTTCCAGGGGAAAACTGGCAAGTGACTGGCTATGAATAATGTACCCATGGGGAAAGTTTGTTTCTAAACATGAACAGTTAGTGCCTGGCTTATGTCTGGGTGGGTGTGCTGGCTATTTCATAAAGATTTCATTCTACTGAGGCAACCACATGAAAGAATTGCTTTGGAGGAATTCAAGGTGAGAATATCTTTATTCTGCATCTACATCAACACTGACACCCTTAATGCAATAGAAGCAAAGTGCAGAGACTAATTTTTCTACCTCATCTCTCCCATGCCCCTCTCTGTGCCTAAGCCCCTCATGAATGATAACTGAAGTGGTATGATCCTTTATATTTCTGGCTGCTTCAGTTTGGCTGACTCGATGAAACGCTGGGCTTTTCTGCCATTGTAGCAGGACAAAGAAAAGGTATAGGCTAAATTCATAGTTTGTTGTGCTTTAGGAAAAGATGCTGATGGAATAAGAGCTACAAACAAAGGAAAACCAAAACATTTCCTTCAGCTATGGGAGTCACAAAAGTGAGGCAGCCTGAAGGTGCAGCAGTCATCAGAAATGGTAAATCTGATTGCATAACAGCAGAATTTCCTTTTTTTTTTTTTTGTACAGATACCAGTGTCTCTCATCTGAACCCTACCAACCTTGAAGAGTCTCAGCTGCTCTTCAGTACCTACAGCCCTCAGTACCCCCTGGTTAAGCAGTGCCAAATACATGTTCTCCTTCACCTTCTTAGTCCTCGTCAGTGCTGCAGTTTGGAGGTAATGGCTCTTAGCAAAAGAGTTAATCTGATTCATCTGCAGTTAACCCTCTATAAGAAAGAGTCTGAGAATGGTGTTCATGTCTACATCTGAGAGGCAAAATATTACATTACATATGGAAAACCCTCATTCATGCCAATGTAAATCAGGAATAATTCTGTTTAAATTGGGTGCCATTGAGATGACTATCAGGTCTTGAGAATTCCCAATGTACGGAATATTTTATGCTGCGGTATAGGCAGGGCCAAAAAAACACAGGGAGGCTCAGGTAGTTAGAGAAATACTTTCCTAACAATTCCCACCAAAAAGTTCTGTTAAAAAGCAGTTAAGGTTGCTCCAGGGCAAAACACACCCACACAAGAAATGACAGGTTAGGGGAACCTTCTTCCCATAAGCTATCGTGCACGCCTTGTATTAACCACTCCCAGTGACAGACTCCAAATCTCAAGAAGAAGCTTCCCTTGTTCTGCGGGATAAAGAAAAAAATGAAAATACCCATCCCTCCTACACGCTTCAGTGCAAAACCCTCTGGCTTCTGCAACACTAACATTAGTGGCTGGTGCATGCACAGAGTCTATGGTGGTTATGGGAAAAAAATTGAGGTTAACAAGTGTGTGTGTGTGTGTGTGTCCCACCCCCCGAGCATGCACTCTGCTGGTACGGATGGTGTCAGAGACCTTCTTTAACTTCGTCAGACTCTGTTTTCTCTGTGGTTGACCACTCTACTTAGTAGAGACCCATTCCACAATGCAGAGCTGAAGAGCCATCTGTTGCTTTTTATCAGATTAGAGAATGAGCTGTTTGATATATTTACACCAGAGAAAATCTGGTTCTCTTGCTGCAAAAATAGCTAAACTTGCACAAGATATTTGTATGGGACTTCTAGATGATTTATTCCCAGCTGGGCCAGGAGAGATTTTATGTGAAAGAGGTTTTGTGACCCAACACTATGGGAATCCTGGGCAGAATGATGATGGCACTAAGTTGTATTACAGTTAAAGCTTTATTTTTTAAACAGGATTTTATCATCAGCATAGCATACAATTTTATGACCAGAATAGCACAGGATTTTTATAATCAGAATCAGTGCAGCACAATTTTATAAGTAGCATAGCACAGAATTTGTAGCACAGGTTAGCTTACAGTTCCTAATCACCTGGACACTCTGCAGATGAGGTCAAATCTTTATACTTGACTTGCAGTATCAATATAGCAATCGTAATACAGATTCAAAACCTGTAAAATAATATGAGTCACTCACTCAATCCTTGGAGGAAGCAGATGATGGTGGAGTCATCCTTGACCGCTGGGGGATCATGGGTTTTGCTGTCCAGCAGCAGTTGTTGTCCAAGTCCCACCTGCTTGATTTTATAGACAGTTCTCTGTGTGCTGCTACGCTTCCCTGTTCTGTGCCGGGGTCATCACAACCTGGTTGGCCAGGCGCCTGGGACCTTCAGGGCTGGTAAGGAGGGGAGCAGTCAGTCCAGCACCCAGGAAACTTGAGTCCGATAGGGAGGGGGAGAAGAAATCTGCCTGGTGCGCGGGACCTTCCAGGCCTGATGAGGAGGTGAAAGGGGACTGATACATGCCCAGCTTGGTCCCAGAGAATGGCCATTTGTCTTATAAAACGGCGTTAGTTCTGCTAACCATATTACGAGGAGTCAGGAGCACGGGGTACCGGTTACAGATTTGCATTGAAGAAGCCTTCACTTCAAAGTGTGTTGGTCGTCTTCCATCTACCTCCCCACACAGCTTTGTACCTTCCCGCACCTAGCTGCTACTTTCATTCAAGTTTCTTCTGCTCCACAGGGTCATGGTGACCAGTACTGACCAGGTTTCACCTTGTTATTTAAATGCTAAGACAGAGTTCATTCTGCCTTTTTGTACCCAGATGCCCTAGGAACAATGTCTTGGCATCACACTAATGGACTTTATCCGCTACCTCTGTGCCACAGGGGCCTCATGAGTAGGAAGCAGGCCTCGTACTCTGCAGAAAGATAAAGATGTGTTGGTCCGGGCACAGAAAAAAGAAGGTTTATGTTGGGCCTCAGGGCAGGGTTTTGATGCAGCTCCTGTACAGAACTGCATTAAAACAAATAGTTAAAAGACAAGTAGATGAAGTTCAGTAGTGTTAACAACCTTTGTCCATTGAAAATGAGCTGGAGAAGACTTCATCAAGAGATGTTAGTCTAAGAATGTAGTTTTGTGTCATGGTGATGATCTTGAAGATGCTGAGGACGGACAGTAAGACTGAAAACTTCCTCACTGAAGCTACCGTTCACATTCCAATGCTGTGACCTGGTCACGTAGTCTGTTACTTGTCTCCAAAATTCTGGTCCCGCTCTCCCTTGACTGCTGTGCTGTGTGATCAGCTTCGACCTGGAAAACTGAAATCATAAATAAAACTGTGCTCATTACAGACTGAACATTTTATAGTTCTGTGACCATGCAAAGGCCCCAGAGAGCTAACTGTTAAAGGTTTGATACGCATTTATGACCTTACCTTTAAAGAGTCAGCATGAAGTTTTTATTCTCCTGTCTTCCAGGAAAATCTATTTATCTCAACAAATCCTAGAGAATCAATACTCATTTAGAAAACTGTAATAACTGAAACGTTAATCCTAATGCCTTTTTAATGCTAAATGCCTTTCTTAATGGTTTCTAACTTTACCATGGACTGCATAAGGGTAATACACAACAAAGAGTAAGTTTGGAAGAGGGGGCTTTTGAGGATACCTGTACATGACATGCACATCTCTACTCACTGGTCTAAGAATATGATATCAAAATGGGTGGAATCTTTTCTTTGTTTCCACGACAAGAATACATCCCATATGGAAGTCATCAGCATCAACCTAAGCTTCCCTGTAAGCTCTTTTGAGCCGCCGTTATTAAAAATGCATTAGACATACACCTGTACACGTTGAAGTCTTAGAAGAACATGTCTATTCCCCAGAAATCAAAGTGCTTTCAGTGTGGATGCCTGCAGGGGACAGTGATCATAAAGCAGCCAGAGAGCAAAAGGAATGCTGAGATTTCAGAGCCTGCGTGATTACCCGCAGCTGTACAAACAGTACAGTGGAGAAAACAGATTGACCTTGGCCATGTTTTGAGAGTGCCAGATAACCAGGTCCTTCAACAAGCCCTGTTTCAACACGAAGAGGAAAGAAGAGACGGTGACCCTGAGGAACACAAGAAAACACAGTAATGACTAAAGCACCAACATAACAAGTCAGCAACTTGAACATCTTCAAGGGACTGGTCTGGGATAGAACTGGTTGGTGACAACAGACATCTGTCATCTACCTACCTGGCAGAGTGAGAAGTGGATAAGACTGGATACATGACAGCAAGTACGAGTAGACAACACCCTTCAAAACATGAATTATTATGCCTTAACTGTCCCATAAATAACCATGGCAGTGAAATTTTAGCCCATTTGCAGGGAATTTGAAATAGCATTTAAAAAACATAAAGCCTTTCGGTGTATTTCTAAATCCACAGGGCCATGGCTATCTTTTCCAGCTTGTTAGTGCCTGTATCCTCCTGTATAGAAAGAACATTGGGGGGCCCCATACTAGCAAATAATTCCAATGCTCATCTCACTGACCTCCCCTTCACCCTTGCAAATAGATATTTCCTTTGCTGTTTTCTCACATGTTTGGGGAACACACCCTCCAACACCAGGATCACTTGCAAAAGTGCAAACACTATTACTAGGCTGGCCATCAGCATCCCCTCTAACTCTTATCTTGGGCTGTGCCCCAGTAGGGTTGTTAAGTTAGATGCTTAACCTGAGGGGAATCCCTCCTCCCCCTCCTCCGTGGTGGATGAGACACAGTGGATCAGTTAACTGGTAGGGAGCTCACTAGATGTCAGACCCATGAACCACGGAGGCTTGATGCAGGATGAAAGCTAGAAATGAACTTCCTCCAGAATCTCCCGGAACTCAGAGTAGGTTGTGGAGGTGATCCTCGGAATGGTTGTGGGAAACAGCTTGAGGATCGAAGGAAACCTTATCTTTGCTGTGCTGGAAAACTGAGCATTACACAATACTTGTTTTCCTTACCTTTTGAATTCTGCCTTCTGACATGCAAATCTTCAGGGATACATCTGTTCACTGCCATCTTGGTAACTAGAGAATAAGGAAAAGATGTTTGGAGAGCTTGTGAAGATCACTGTGAAGAACATTACTGTCATTCTGAAATGACAAGGGTTCCCTAAACGAGGAAAAAAATATGGCAGAAGGGAGATGGATCAGAAGGTGAAGGTCACTATTCTGTCACTCAGTCACTGGTGGAGGACTCCCCTTCTAGCACAGGGACTATGAAAGTGCTCCCCTGTTAAGGCTTCACCTATAGCTGCTGCCAGCTTGGCAGAGAAAGCATCTCTGATGAAAATGAATTCCTGTGTTCCCCTGCCGCTGAGTTGCTCCTGCAGCACCACAGCTCTCAAAAGAACCTGAATAACTCCAAGGAGAAACACTGCATTTACCCTGGCTGTTTTGCTTTCCTCTTTCAAAAACTAATTTTATATTCTACAGTCAGCCAAGCAACTCTTTGCAAATTTTACAACGCGTTCTCCCCAGGGCCTGAAGGCATAAAGCATTCACACAGTGCACAACCTGAGGACTAAAGTATCAAATACATGAGAACATATAAAGCCTGTACAGAAGGTCCTGAATAAGGTCAGTGAATCTGCCTACACCTTCAGGAGCAAGCACTCACCTGACTGATAAATTAGGAGTTAAAAATAGACCACATTCGAAGCTGATGAAAGGACAAGTAGGCATAGCATATTATTTAGATCTGTCACACAAAAATCCCTTATCTGATTTATGAGAAAGTGTACGGAACGTCCTCACCAGATATCTGCCAACTGCATATTGAGACCTTTAGAACAAATTTAGAGGAATGAATAATTACAAATTGCATGTAATGAGTAGCTGGGAAACAGGATAAGATGCAAGATGGGTCTTTCTAAACCAGATCATGCCAGACTAAGCAATTAGCTTTCTTAGATGTGATAACGCAATCTCTGGCAGAGGAAACATGGTAGGTATCACCTATTGGACTTCAGTAAAGCACTTGATTCCGTGCCACTAGTTCAGTGATTAAAAGGCAGACTGGAGAAGATGGAGATTAGCAGGCAAACTGTAGAGGGATGAGGAACTGCCTGAAGGGAAGAAGATAAGTAACATTGGAAAGGTGCTGCGCTGGAATGAGGGGGTTCCACAAAGACCAGTCTTTGGGCTTTCAATATTTTTACTGACAGTTCAGACACTAAAAAGCAGGAGTGTTGTGAAACATGACTGATGTGTGATGAAATCTGTCAACAGCAGAAAGCTAGAGGGTGTTGCCGGTACTGAAGGAGTTATGGTTATCACAGGCAGAGATCCCTGAGAGATTAAATTATACAAATAAAAGTCAAATGCTGTAGTAAAAATCGAATGGAAAAGAGGTGGAAATGATGCTAATAGCATTGTAAAAAAGGCAGTGTATAAAATTAATCTGGAATACTGTACACAATTCTAGTCAGCTCTGTTTTCAGAAAGCCCTCAAACTGAAACAGGTGCTGCCGAGAGATGTCCAGGAATATTACAGGGAATGGACAGTCTGTCCTGTAAGACACAGGAAGAATTTCAGCAAAGCAAAGGATGAGAGAGCTTATGATCTCTCTCCATAAACACAACGGGGGCACAGGAGGAAAAAGGACAAACTATTCAACTTGAAGGACAATCTGACCCAAAGATATTTGAGTGCAAACTGGCCATCATCAGATCGAGTCCCGAAATTAGAGGAAAGTTCCTAGTTACCAGAGGCATGACCAAACAGGCTTCCCACGGAAGAAGACAATGTTGCCGATTTTTGCTATGAGGTGTATTTAGTTTCCGAGGAGCCTGTAGCACATGGCAGCCTGCAGCAACTCAGGCCAGGCTCAGTGCTCCAAGGGATCAATTCCCAACTCTGTCCCTGCTCCTGTCCACAGAGCAGCTGCCAGTGGTGTCCCAGGAAGGCGTTCCTGGAGTCTGATCTTACACAAGCGAGTGTCTCACCAGCTGCACAGACTGGGAGGCAAATCTTTGAACCTCTGTCTCCCAGCCCTCGAGGAAGGTCGCTCCCTTTTCTCACAGTGCTGTGCAAAACACAAAAATCCTCTTCTATTTCTCCATCTGCCCTGGGCATTGCTTAATACTTGCCAGTTTTCCAAAGGCGCTCTTCATTTTGATCTTAGGCTGTAGTTAAACAGCTCATTTCTCCAGCCCAGGTGCTTCCTCCGCCGAGGCAACAGGGAACAAGCAGGCTCTGTGGCAGGCAGGTTGCTGAGCCCCTCGTGCGGCACTTCTGCCCCTGCCACTTCACTGCTCTCTGCCTCTGCCCCAGGGCTGCAGCGTGCTGTGCTCTGCACTATGGCAGCACAAGTGTTTGTAGGCAGAGCAAGCATCGTCTTTGGCCGAAACACGTGCCAGTGGAGTTGCCAGGAAGGTGCATGCAGGGTCATGGGGAGAGGAGGAGGAAGGGGAGGAACGCAGCTACTGCTGATTATCCACGTTGTGGCTACACGTCAATAGTGGACCAGCCACCTTTCTTGCTGGGAAAACGAAATATGTATTTTGAAAAGTTTAACATGATCTTTTCCAGACCTGACTACTTTACAAACTGTATGATGACCGTGGTGGATAGCCAGGTGCTAAAGCACATCACAAAAGCGCTCCTTCACATTTAGGAACTCCAAAGCCTGATTCTTGGAAGAAGGAGCAGAGGAGAGTGTGAGTCAGGCAATAAGACTGTGGGCTCTGTCAAATGCACCAACACATCTGGAGCACCTCAGACCTCCAAAGCCATTGATCATCTCCTGGGAACTGACTTTCTACTGGGAACTGACTTTCTACATGTGTTCATAGCAATGTGCACTTTCACCTCCACTGCTTTGACATGCAGCTGCACCCCCCGGCCATGAGCTCGAGGCTGACTGCCAGGAAAATGCCCTTTGTCACCTTGGCACTGCTGGCCATGCTAGGTTTACTGAACCACCCACCTATTTTCTTCAGCATGGTACTCGCCTTGCAATAACTGGAGCTTTTGCAAATCCTCCTTGAAGCTGCCCTCTCCCTGCCCCCCTGCCCTCCCTCCTCCTTGCCGGCAGCGGCTTTCTGTGGTCAGAGGACGGAGTGGGTACCTGCAGGGTGTCCTCCACCCCTGAGGAAAGCAGCGTCTGCTGGGACAGTAAGAGGTGACTTTTCCTTTGCTCAAGTTGGCATCAAAGAGGTGCACTGAACTTGTTAATCTGTGCTGCGCACGTGGATGTAAGCTGTGCTGGCACCGAGGACTCCCATGGGCTTTGAGAAGGGGATCTGGCCGGTTTTCATAGAAAGTGTTAACAGGGGACAGTGTACGAGTGAGCTCGTGGAAGGCAGGGGATATGGGACGGGGCTGTATTTCAAATTCTCTGTTAGCACAGTACAATCCTGGCTTGAAGCCAGGGCTCTTCAAAACCATCCAACACCTATTCTAATGGTGACAGCGTTCAGAAGTAAGCGTGTTCCTAGGCAGAGGGGGAACACAATTGTCCCAATAAATAGTTCAGGAGTTTATTTTTAGAGCAGAGCTACAGCACACGGGGAGAAAAGTTCCTATTTCTCCTGCTCCTTATATGTTGTCCCTGATGTCCCCGTCTGGCTGACCTTTCACTAGTGTAAAACCTGCAAGGGCTATTTTCATCCTAGTGTAAATCAGTGTAGCTTGAAGGTTGGCATCACTGGAGGTTCTTATCTCATGAGGACTGTTCCAGCACAATGTTTCTCCTGAGCACACCTCTGGGATGGAGACAACAGGATCTGCTGTACATGCTGACTGCTGCTGGCTGCGGCTGTCCCCCCTCACCAGAGGAATCCTGATGCAATCATTTAGGGTTTCCCCCTTCACTTCCTTGAGAGTAGCCCCAAACAACCACCAGTATCTTCCCTTCAGGCAGTGTTTCTGCCACCCTTCTCCCTCACTGCAGCTGGACCTGGTCCCAGGTGAGGAGCGTAGCCCATCTTTTCTGCGGTTGAGGGAGAGGGAGGTGCCTGCAGAAAGCAATTTATCCTTCCTAAAATCTGAACTGCATCTCTCTCTGAGGGAGCACCCAGAACGGCTTTTCTCCTGACACTGGTTCTTCATTTAGACACCTAAAATTAAATGGGGGTAAATCCACACCCTTCTGCTTCTCAGGCAAGATGTTTCACAAGCAAAAGCAGTGCAATTCTCCTCCTGCTTGTTGCTCTCAGCCGCTACGTGTTAGGTAGGATGTTAGATAACGTACATCCTCCCACGTTCTGGCAGAGCTCTTTCCCCCGAGTGGCATAAATGATGACTTTCATCCTGCTACACTAGATATTCAACATCGTTTAGTGTAAAGGATGCATATTTTCTTATCTGGCTGTGATCAATAAACAGTTACTATCTGTGGCAACGACTGCCTGCAATGTCGAGGGTTTGGATTTTGTTATGTACTGGTTGTCGAAACGGCTATCTTTTGTAATCAATAGCCTGAGAGTCTTTCTCAGGAAGATTTGTATTGCACGATCAACAGCAACAGTAGTCTGAGCCAACTTGATGAAAGGGACAGTTAATCCCAAAGAGCCAAGTAATTGGAACGTGCCCAGCTCTGGGGGGCATCGCTTGGCTACATGCACACAGCTGGGTATGGCTGGTGTAGCTGAAGCTGGTAGTTAGCCAGAGGTTTGGGGGTGAGTTGGTGGTTTATTGTTGTTGGGTTGTTTTTTTTTTAAGTAAGAAAAACATTCACAGTTGATCCACAGGAAAAGAACAAGTAATCTACCCACATGGAATATATGCAGTTGTCCTTGTTTCCCTCTTGCTTACTTTCACCTTCTGCTAATGTAATTCGGGCGACAAGATTTTTCCAAGTGCCAAATAAGGATAAACAGCAGTTGGGTGCAACAGATGAAGGGGAATAACCGGCAGGCTTTTAACAAATTAGTAATATGTGCGTAGGGCAGATATACTGAAATGCATCAACTTTGCAGTATTTTACAAAAGCAGGCAGAGGTGGTTAACCCATCCATACAGGTAAATGTCCTATAGCTGTAGGGTATCCATGCTTCACTTCCCACTCTCCCCTTCACCTGGAGGCAGCTGCTGCCCAGATGGGACAGCTGAGCTGCATCTGAAGCAACTCCTAAACCACTGAAGTTTTCAACTCAACATGTTAAAACAACCCCCCCCTCACCTAAACAGGGGAGTGAAACAAAGCCCAAGGCCTGATTCTCCATGGAGGTAAAACACTCCAGATAACACAGACCCTGATACCTGAGCAAGGTCATTTCCATGTATGAACAGCAATGGTTTGAACCTGCTTTGCATGGATGCCAGTGCCTACGCAGTGCCAGGTGTGGTGAGGGACACTGAGTCATGTTCAACGCAAATTCAGGTCCGAGCTGACCACATGTGAAACACAGAAGCCGGCCTATGAGCGGGCTCTCCTTGCTGTTGATCCTGCGGAGCTGCACACTTCCTGACAACAGAACGTCTCTAAAAAGTGTCCCAAAGCTAAGAGGAAAGAGCAATGATGGTCAAAGCTAGAGCCACGTGAAACTGCATAGGTAGGCAATATTCCCTCTGCTATCTGAGCACCACTCAGCTGCATGCAAAACATCTGATTGACAAGTGCAAAGGCCTGAATTAAATTAGTTTTATTATGTTACTGTCCTCTTAAGTCCAGTCATTGACTGTATGCATTTGCCTAGGCTGCTGCAATATAAAGTAAGACGGGTTAGCGTTAATTATGAGTGGTAACGGTTTTAAACTGAAAGAGGGTAGATTTTGACTAGATAGGAGGAAGAAATTCTTCCCTCTGAGGGTGGTGAGGCACTGGAACAGGTTGCCCAGAGGAGTTGTGGATGCCCTATCCTTGGAACTGTTGGAGGCCAGGTTGGATGAGGCTTTGAGCAACCTGATCTAGGGGAAGGTGTCCCTGCCCCTGGCAGGGGGGTTGGAACTAGATGATCTTTAAGGTCTCTTCCAACCCAAACCATTCTATGATTCTATGGAGGTACCAAAACATTCCAAGTGCATGCCTGGTGCTTGCTAGAGCAGACCCAGGGAATGCTGCACTTCAGGGCACCCAGTTGGCCAAAGCCACTTCCCTGGGCTCCCCAGCTGAGCTGGCAAAACTGACTTTTGCCACTCCAAGGATAAAATGCCAGAACGGAGACTAGCTCCCACCACTCACAGGAAGATGGAAATGGCCAAGCTGGAACAGGGAGCTGGCAGAAGACCTTGGAGAGTGGGATATGCTCTCCTACTGCCACCAGAGAAGGGGAAAATAGCAGAGGACAGTAGTCTGTACCCTCCCATTCCAGCTGCCCTAGCTCTGCTGTAGTGAAAATATGTAGCAAAGCCACCACCATTTCAGCTGCTTACTTTGCCAACGGTGAGAGCCAAACTTGACTCACATTAGCATTCCCTGCATCTTGCTGCCTCAATGCCCAGAAGCATCTCTGTTTCTCCTGATGAAAGGACAACGGTGCTTTTATTTCTCTGTCAGGCTTAGAAAAGCCACAACACAGCAGAGCAGATAGGAGGAGAGCTCAGATAAGCCCCACTAAGTGGGAAAAGCCCACCCTGATTGTGGGGCCAGGTGCCCAGGATGTCCCCAAGCCATCCATTCACAGGTAACCTAGTGTGCTCCTCACGAGGCCACCTGAACACCACCCCAAAGTGTGGGGCTGGGAAGTGGCGTAGCCAAGAGAGATTAACACTGCTGTGCCCTACATGCTGCAAGTTTCCACTACTTACGTGCTGGGAGGGAGCGAGTTCCTCCTGCCCGGCACGCAGCTGCCTCAACCCGCACCTCGGCCCCACTGGGATTCACATGCGCCACACAATGCCTTCACACAGATATATTTATCAAGCTAAAAAAAGTTCTGGTTAACTGTTGTGTTGACTGTGAGGCCTAGCTGAGCTATCTAGGAGGGAAAAACGGGCCACCTGGAAAAATCTTACAAGCCTGCAAAATAAGGAGGGCAGTGCGCAGGTTGGGGTTGGATAGTTAGTGGAGTGGCAGAATTCCTGCAGCAATACAGAAACGACTCATTTTCACCCTGCGGTCCCTCCCCCAACCATAAGAAAAAAAAATACTTTAATGTCTTCATTTTTCCTGGAATATGTGATTTTACTAGAAGTGCACTTTACAGTCTTGTTATGAAAGGGAATCCAGTCCAGTGGGAAAAAGTAAATCTTGGAATAACTTTCAATGAAATCAAGAGTTACAACTGGACTGACTTTAGTGTAACAAGTCCTCAGGATATTGGTGGCTGCTCCAGTCATGTTTTTGTAGGCAGTCTGGATCTACTAGTTTTCCTAGTATAATAATTGCAGTAAGAACTGCGATGTTTTGTAACCAAACTAGTTTATACTGGCAAAAGCCCTACTGTGGATGATAGAAAGGTGAATTATACCATTGAATTTCTTTCAGTTCTTGTTCAGGAATTGCTATTCTATTATAAAATATCTTTATGCTGTCTGCGCAATAAGTGAGGATGATTACTTCTGCATTGTTATAACTGTACCATTTTTGAGCATAGACAAGCTAAAATGTTTAAACTTTTGTTACGTTTTGTAAAATATTAACATTAGAACATGGTTTGGGGAAGAAAGAAACTACTGTCTTTAAAAAATAAAGTAGATTTATTCCATAGATTAGCCTGCAAGGCAAATCTTGTGTGAAAGTAAGAGAACAGAAGCCACGAACAAATCTAGAGTATTTTCTTTCCTTATTTTTATCAGGTTTGGGATCTTTATTTCCTAAGCTCCATGTATAAACATCTGCATGGACCCAGAGCATATATATTTCTATTTTAATTTCTAAGATCTGAGTTCATGTTGCTTGCAGCATGCAGAGAAATTGGGCAGCATTTTGTATGTGATACCACGTAGTGTCATACCCGTTTAGAAACACATTAGCACAGTGGTATTGCTGCTGGGCCAGCCCATCAGGCAGTGGGACACTTGCAGCCGTGCCATTGCCAGTTTGGCTGCAAACAGGTCTAAGGAGCTTTTGGAAATTAAATGTTCCCTGGGAGCATCTCCTGAAAGCATAAGGCAGTGTGATAGAGAGCACAAAGTTGCAGGGATAAAATCTAAGTATGGGGCAAGAGCTGACGTCACCATCTCCTTGAAGGTGGGATTTCACCTTGTATTTTTTCAGGGAAAGAATGAAGATAGATAGGCTCCAAAGGCTTTGAAAGCAAAGACAAGCAGCTGTGTTTGATGGTTTAAAATTAGGGGAAACTCAATCTGTGCTTGTTGAGAGTAGCTTTACAGTATTTTCATATGTATAACATGCAGCTTTGAAAAACTAAAGATCAGTGTCATATTGTTCCTTAAAATAAGTGCCTGGATGACTCACGCATCTCTGCAGAGGCAGGAGAGGTGGCGAAGGAGAAAGTCTGTGTAGGATCCTAGCAGGGATCTAGCAGGTAAATTGGGCAGCGACCTGAATGTGCAGATTGCTTCTGAGTGGCCCTTTACGGATTACACGCAAATCAGGTCATTTGGCCCAGAGTCTCCGCTCCACGACCTGTTTCCTGAGGCAACCTGGAGCTCCCAGCAAGGACGAATTAGCTCTGGGGTGGCAGGGCTATTCTGGCACCCAGCAGCCGCCTTTCCCCAGGGCTCCTCTTTCTCCTGCCTATCATGGGAGCGATGCGTATCCTTGCTGCGATGGCGATGGGACCTTGGGACACGAGGCAAGGTGTTGCTGGAAACAAAACTGCCGCTGCCAGTGATTCGATGGCCTGGGGCTTGTTGGCAGAGAGCCCCGAGGGGTGTGTGGAGCATGGAGGTGTCCTGGCTCCGGCTTCTCTCTGTCCTGCAGCAACCTGGGGCGCAGCAAAATCGCTCAACCCGCTGTATGCATGCAAATAAGTCCCTCTGCACGAATAGAGTGATACCATCAGTCGCACTATAAATTGGCTTGTATAAATTGGGTTGAGCACTTCTCCTACGGAGATAAGGATGTCAGTGGAAAGGCGCGACAAAACAGCAAGCAAAGAGAACAACTTTTGCAGGGGCCTTGTGAATAAATATCCGAAGTCAAACGCGTATGCGTCTCACAGCCAGAGAAAGGATGCTGCAGCAATCAAGGTGTAAGAGAAGGAGAGTCTGACACAGTTTGGCTGCGAGGCTAGCTAAAGAAGTCCATATCTTGTAGATGTTATCCAAAAATAGTTAGCAAGACTAAAACCAGCATGGATATAGCAAGGTTTAAAAAGAGATCAGAACTGAAGCCTGTGAAGATTGATAAAGTCATACGAGATACAGAAAATCAGCACGAACTTCACATCTTATAAAAGAGAGAAATGGAAATTAAATTATACTCACACTACCTAGTCTCAATCTCCAGTCACCTGAGCCAAAACAAGCAGACAGTGTTACTTACTGTTTTTTTCATTTTTCCTGAGACGTACAAACTGCAGGTGCTGTACGCCAGACCTCCTGTGCTTCTTGTGTACAGAGCATGTTTCTTGCTTACACAGAGCTTGCTCCTCTGCCAGCACCTCAAGCATGTGCTTTGGTGGTTACCTCCAAAACTGCCTGGAGGACTGAAAAGGAGAGAAGCAAGAAACTGGCTATGTATGGAGGAGCAGGCTGTGTGTAAATCCCACTGCTTTCTGCAGGTCAGGCGCCTGCCTCAGGTTTGCAGGGTTTTGCAAAGTATTCCGTGTGCTGCCTTCTGCTGACGGTGGGTTAGGACACCCACTAAATGAGGTTGTCCTGATCTTGAACAGGCGGGTGCTGAGCTGCCTGGAGAGCAGCAGCCAGCAGCTCTGGCTGTGAACAGGGATGGACAGCTCATGCGGGCATCTGTCTGGCAAGTGTTGCCACCACCAGGGATGTAGCCAGCTGCCTGGGAGCATTTGGGACTTTAGTTTTAGACTCGGGGGACCCTTCGTTAAGCATATATCCTGCTCAGGTACTCTAATCTTTAAAGTGATTTAACCCTCCATCCCTGCTCAGGGATATTAAGGGTTTAATTCAGCATTTGTGATGGTACCCAGATAAATGAAAAGAGCTTAAGGTGAAAGAACAGGGTAAGCAGAGGGGCTGCAGCAGAGGCTGGTCTGTGTCCCTTCTGGGGAACAGCACGGAGCCCCGTCATTCATGCTGTGCGTTGCTGTAAGCACTGGACACAGCATGGTTTGGCCAGCCCCTGTACGAGGACACGGTGCTCAGTCCTGGAAGAGACAAGGGCAGCCACAGTGGGAGCAGGCAGGCTGCTGGAGCAGCTACAGCACCTCCTGGGGTGGCACGGGGAGAGGAAGGGAGGGCACAGACCTTCTCAAAGCCCTGCTTGGGCAGTCATAGCCTGTACGCAGCCATACAGCCACAACCCGGCTGGAGACCCAAGTCTTCTTCCAGCTGACCACGACTACCTTCCCAGGTTTGTCAGCAAAACTGCTTGTGTGTGCTTCCCTTGTCCCTCTAGAGTCAAGGCGAGTCACGCCAGCTCGAGCAGTTGAAGTGCAAGGTCTGCCTGAATCTAGTTCATCGCAAGTAAATAGGTCAAGGAAAGCTGGGCGGGTGTGCCTGAGCGCTGGGCGAGCTGTAATCTCTTCAGCCGACAGACCCGGAGTTTAAAAGATTGGCTTACGCACCTTCACGGCGATTTGCCCCATGCACCCAGAAGCTACGACAGCCAACGCTGGCTTTCCATGGCTCATCGTGCTCAGCACGAGCTCTGCAGAGAGGGTGAGTCTGGTCAGAGGAGCTCCAGATGTGCCCAACCTTTTCTCATCTCCACATGCTCCTTGGCTGCCTCTTCCCCACCTTGGCAGTTACCTACAGCTAGCATATAGGTCCACCCCTACGGGCAAGCAAAGCCACGCTGCCCTGTGCCCACTTCCAGGGCTGCTGGATGTCCCTTGCTGCTGGGATGAGGTGTGAAAGCAGGGGGGTGCAGAGGGCCCTGGTTTCTTGCAGCCAGAAAGCAGTTGGTTTGGTGCTGCTTCAAACGCTGAGACCTTGACTGCAGGGCCCTGGCAACACAAAGGAGAGAGACGTGCTCTCCTCACGCGGGTAATGCATGTCCTGTGGTGTAGGTGGGTTTGGGGTTGATCTTATGAGAGCACAGAATTTGCAAGGTCTCACCTCTTCCTTCCTTCTCAAGCACTCTCAAACCAATACGCTGCACGCTCAAAGTAAACCACTTCCTTGCAAGCATCTGTACTACCAAGTTTTCTATAATTTAGAACTGCAAAGTCACTTTCTCCAGGAGCATCAGTGTGAGATACTCTTGACGAAGGATCCGAGAAGACCTGGCACTCACTTCTTTGGACAAGCAAGAACCTTATTGTCTCTAAATAAGATGATTATCAAGGGGGTGTTTGTGCCCATTCTTGTTTTTGGGGACTCTACTTTCCCTTTGCTGCCATGACTCATAAAACTCGTTAAACCAGAGTATGCCTAGCAGGAGAACCTTTAATTACACAGCAGTTGCAGGGTAGTGATGGAATTTATGTTTGACAGGCTGATGGCAAAATGGCTTTATCTACAAAGCTGTTTAGAGTCAGTACAGCCAGTTCCATCCATAAGGCTGGGCAAGCCGTACCAGGCACCAAACCAGCAAGGAGGAAGGTAACCATGCCAGGAGCAGGCTCGGGACACAGGTGGTTTGCATGAACAGCCTGAAAACATGTCTGTCATCACCATGTCTGGATCAACGTGTGGAAACGTTATCTGGTAAACCAACAGTTTTGTGCTGCAGAGTGACCTAGATAGGAAATAGGATGCAAGGAGGGAGAAGGTGAGACTGCACACTGTTGTAACACATGGATCAGGTTATCTGCTGCTGCTTTTATCTGGGTATAAGAGTTTAATAGCTAATAAACCATTTGGAAACAAGTCCTGGCCTCTCCCTTCCTTCTCAGGCGCTCTCACACCAACACGGTGTGCAGCCAGACCAATTT
Source organism: Tauraco erythrolophus (assembly GCF_009769465.1). NCBI lineage: Eukaryota > Metazoa > Chordata > Aves > Musophagiformes > Musophagidae > Tauraco > Tauraco erythrolophus. Next base: position 85,909,456 of record NC_141466.1, on the reverse strand, counting down.
ATAAACAACGTATTTCAGTACTTAGCAAAATATTAACAAAATATTCTGAAAACCACTGTACGCACCTCAGCTACATGCTCACCACTTCAAGAGTACAGCCTTAAGGTTTCTGTGAAGCTGCTTAGAGGGATTACACCAACACTGGAGTGACTACTCATCTTCTGTGTGTGTAAACATGTTTGTTTACACGAAGAAAACTCTTTCCACTCTGGCCTTTGAGATGGCAGTAGACAATTCTGTTGAAGCAGGCTAGGATGATTTTGCTCACAGGAATCAAAAAGCAAAGGGACGTGTTTGGGAGCTCATGCATCCTACTGTTTGAAATCCCTTCCCATTTGTACATGTTTTCTCATGGTATGCTCAAAAGCTATACATACAACCAAGTAAATTGTCATCAGCTTTGGTCTCGGGTTTATTTTTTTTTCTTGTAATTTACCTTATAATTAGCATTGTATCACACATTCTAGCCCATCTAATTTCAGATTGCTCCGATTTTAAAACTCTACCATAAAAGTTTAGCATGCTGAAAGAAGTACTGTTCTGGCACGGAAAGCACGTCTGCCTCACCTTTAAAGAAATTGTATCTGGATGACGCTTTCAGGAAGGCAGAGGGATAAGAATCTTGTAGGGCAATGGCTCAGTGTTCCTGCATTATCCTTTTCATATTACTTTTATATCAACAAAATAAAGATCTCTCTTAATTCTGAAACTCCTGGAACTCTGCTGGCAGGAAGAAAAACATTTAAATATTGCATATCGAAGGTCTTTGAGATCAAATAATAACTTATCTATAGGCGAGTGTGTTCAATATGCAGTCTGTGAGCGGGAACATGGCTTGGTTTCATTTTTCATTCCTCTGCAGACAGAATGATGTCTTCCCTATTAGCTTTGTTGGCTCCAAATTACTGTGCTTAGTCAAAATTAAGCCTCTTTTTTATATTTTCAGATTTTCCCCCAAAAATAATCAAACAGTTAATGGAGTATTCCTCTTTCAAATGTATAGTAACCAAGATTTTGATATTACAAGGAGGCTGAGCTATAAGAAGTCAGACTGAAATTTTCTGATCCCATTTTTAAAGTTCTTTCTTTTAAAAATAATACATGAAGCTTGACCTCAACAAAATTTTTGTCCCACATTTAAACTGCGGATAAATCTTGGAAAACACACTGTAGCTAAATTTTGGAAGACAACACTTTTTAATCTGTTGTCACAATCAAGGGACCTATATTAATGAAAACAGAGAGCGTTAGGACAGATTTTTCTAGCTTCTGTAGCAGTCAGCTGGTTTTCTTCTGTATTTACGTGTTTTTCAGAAACAAAGTTCCAAGTGTTTTGCTCTTGGGACTTACTCCAGAGTTATGTTTGTATTTACTGTCTTGCATATTATCTCATTCATGACAGTCCATCAGAGCAATTAAAAAATTTCTACCTGGTAAACTACAGAAATTCTTACAGCACTGATTGCTGTTTTCACTGATCCCAGTGACACTATTTCTCCATTCATTCTGGAGAGTGAAAGATCTCCTCTTCAGGAGTGTTTCTTGACTGACTGAGGGAATATCAGGTAGCTTTCTTTGTCATTTGCAGCTGACAGTCACTGTGGCTGCATTTTCCACTCTGCTGGCAGTAGTTTCTGTGTAGGATCTCAAGGAATTTCTCCCTGCACGTACGTTTTTGGGAAGAGCCCTCAATCTTAATTATGCTCCTCTCAACCTATCCGCAGACCTCATCTTACATTCAAAGAGATCCCGTTCCCCTTCCCGCTCCCACCACGCCACTCCGTAACTCTCCTTCCGCTGCCTCCATTGGAGCTCAGCAACTCCCCTGCAGAACAGCATTGCAAAACCTCCTTGGGGATGAAGACCTCCTCTATTTATAGAGCGCTGAGGCTAGATGAAAGTTTCCAGAGAGCATTCTGGAAGGGCTCCCGTCTAGCTGCTCTGACGGCTTACAAAGGGAAACGAGCTTGCTACCTTGCTTCACAGCTTTGACCTACACACAGTATTCACTAAACCTTTGCAGTAAAATACGTAGAGCACTCCAGAGCACCTCATGTTATACACTGGTATTTGTGAACCTTTGAAAAAGTTTTCTTCTTTACACGCCCCCTCCGTATCTGGATTACAAATGCAAAATCAGAGGCTTGAGGCAGATTCTCCAACATGAACCCACATTCTCGATTGATTTTTACTCTAGGTCTGCAATTCAGTGCTATCTTAAGATGATAAAGAGGCAGAACTGTTTTCAGCTTTGTGCTGTAGTTTTTTCTTATAAGGTTCAGTCTCTTGAGGCTGGTATTTTTCAATCAAAAATAAGGTTCCATTAACAAATGCACTGCTGAGTGTTGCTCCACAAAGACACGATTCAGGATTTCCTTTGCTCATGTGACAAGTGAAATATGGAATGTTCCTTAAAATAAGGGAGAAATGGTCACCCTAACTAAAATAAAGTAGGAGCCAAGCTGTATGCAGAGTAGGCATATTCACAAACACACGAGCCTTTGTGTGTTTATGAGCTAGCCATGTTTGGCCTCTCACATTGATAAGCTGCTGTTTATTTAAAAATAAATAAATAATAATTAAAAATAAGCAGCAAGCCCTTAACTGCTTTTGCCCACAACATATGCCTTTTATTGGAGGATATGTTTGCCCAAGGGAGGAGCGTTGCCTCCCACCCAAATTTCAACAATGTGTACCATTTGGTAAACAGGTGAGGACAGAGTCTCTATCTACTCTCTGCCTATCCCCTCCAGTTCAAATTCTATCTATGTTGCAAAGTGAGGAACCTGTAATCTGAGGAACCCTTTTAGGAATCTGGGTTTTACTGAAAACTCTGGAACATGGTCCTAGCATTAGACATATTCTGATGTTAACCCCCCAAAAAACCAACCAAACAAACAGCAACAAAAAATACCCAACCAACAAAGACAAAAAAAAAAAAAGACAGAATAATGACAGAGAGAAAATCTAGGCCCAATAAAACAGTAAGGAAAAAAGTGAAATCCACCTCCTGACAAGATAAGCATTATCATCTTCCATTGCACTACGGGTGGATGAAGAATGTGTAAATTGCTTGCTGACCTGTTTTTTGCTTCTGCATAAAAATGAAAGGCCATTTCTTCTAGTACCAATAAATGCCACCTTATCTCTAGGTCACTAATTAGCTAGCTGGGTGAGCAAGGAACAGGTTCAGGGGTAGCAATTCTAACCGTGACAAACTGATGCAGCATGATAGCAAGACTCGGACGCAACCCAGCCCTAATTACAGCTCTGTAGCACGTACTATCACTCCAAGAACAAACCAAAGATGTTAATAATTCATATTCAGCTGTGTGCTTGCACGAATTCCTGGTAAGTTTAATTTTCTGGGACCTAATATTTAGGTGCTTTGTAAAACCTCTCAAGCGTACAATTTCAGCATTATGGTTTACTGGATTCATTAACAGCGTTGTGCCATCTCAACATCCATTGAAAGTGATAAAACAAATAGTGTCAATTTAGATCATCCAGGGAGAATATAACAATTTTTCATACCAACATAGGAATTTAAATTACTATATATCCACTACTAGCATTCCTGGCTTACTAAATAACTATCCTTGGTATACGTTGCTTGGGAAGTGCTTTAAAAGATGCTGAAATATCTTACTCTGGTATTAGACTAAAAGTATTTGCACAGAGGGTTGTGCTTGTTAGCACAGGAAACAAGAAGACACAGAACACCACCATAATGAGTGTGCATCAATATCACAATTTTTAATACCGCATTTGTTCAGATCTAAAATCTTAAGAATTATTTTAATCAACAGACAGAACCTTTCAACTCCTAAAAACTGAAAAGAAAAAAAGCAAACTTTACAAAATGTGAGTTCCTGGCACGCTGCTTATAGAATCAATAGCCCAACACCCCTCTTCCCACATCCTTAGATAGCAGAATCAGCTGATACTATAGCCATTATCCTGTCTTGGTATTGAATATCGTGCACTTCAGATCTGCTGATGCTCTCAATACAGTTTCAAAAGGAAAGGCTTCTCTCTCAGTTAGGTAGAAAGTAGAAATGGGTCGAGTTATATAATACGAAGTAAATAAGGGTGAAGTTATATGACACGACTGAGTCAGCTCGCCGTTCTGACTTGGGTGGTCCTGCTTTCCCCTCCCTGACTCCTGGCCCTGCTAGTCCACACCCTCTCTTGCACCACATCAAACCACTCAGTAAGCTGATCCAACTTGTTAATCCAACTGAAAACTATTCTCTGGAACTGACTCACCGAAGGGCTTGACAAGCGTGGTGCTAAGGAACATGCTGCTGGAGAGAGCAGAGCCACCCCCTTCGGTGGGCAGCAGCTCAATGCCATGGCTTAAGTGTAGCACAACTGAAGGAAGAGTTGCAGAAGGGCACAAGAGGAGTGCTGAAGGCAAACAGAAGAGCATGGAGTAAAAGCCTATGTCTTCAGTAAGGATGGAAATGCAAGAAGAGGCATCACAAAGCCCTTGGGAGCAACGGGACATTGCATCCTGATATGCATGAAAGGGGTGCATGGGAACACACAAGCATCGTCCTGGCAGAAGGGAGAACAGGGAGTGCAGGAGAACACGGTGCTGAGCTGTATGGAGTCCATCTACATGGCAATGGCTCTTCAGGGTTCAGGCTCACAATGCTCGTGTGCGTGTGCATGTCTGCAGCCAGCCCTGGCAAAGGTGAGCTCTTCAGGACAGATGTGCTATCTTGATAGTTTAACAAAACATGAACTATAATATTGTATCCCCATTGTTCAAGAAAAGGAGGAGGACACCATTGTTCACTTGGAAAACAAACAAAAATGAAGCCTGCCCCCATTCTTCTCAAGAAATTCCCTCATCAAAAAAAAAAGAAAAAGTCAAGCCCCTAAGTCTTACTAAGGAATAACACCTAGTCAGTCTTATCAGTTCAAAAACTCCCTCACTATTGTCTTTTCCTTCCTCTCCTAAATTACTGAGACAGGTTTCTCCTTTCATAGCAGCAAATATTCGACGAACAAGCTCTTTTCTTGGAATCTCTCTTACTGGTACAACTGCCTCAGTAAGAAAAAGAACATCAGAAATTGTGCTAGCCAGCTGGAGAAAGGGAAAAGAAGCTGCATCTTCACTAGAAGATAAAACGTCCAGTCTTTTAACAAATACATCTTTATGGCTTCAGGAACAGTTCTTGAATTCCTCTCTCGAGCTCTGGGTAATAGTTTCCAGGGAATCAGGGAAAAAAAAAAAACAACACAAAAAAACACGGAGACCATAACTCATTAAATAGCAGAATATATTGTAATGCATGAGCTGAGGCACTCTCAAGCTTCCCAAACCAAGGTGCACAGAGCAAACTGTCCTTCTTGCCCACACCCCAAGGCATCTCTGTTCTCTTTCCCAAATGCAAGGCCAGGCACTGGCAGAAGAGAGAAGTACGTGCCTGGCAGCTGAAAGACAAGGAAAGAGAAAATACGATGTGCAATAAATCAAGTACGTGCAAAATAATCATGGCAGGCCACATCATCCTAACACTGCTCGGCATTGTTTCCACCTTGATGATCTTTCGGCATGTCACGATGCTGAATCATGATGACACAGGGGCAGGAAGCACGTATCAGACGCAAAGTGAAAAGGTCGTGTTTTGATTGTGGCCCTACGAAGCGCTGGAGAGACTTTCTTTGTGTTGGAGTCCCTTGTTCTCACGCTGGAAGACTTGCCTGCACCGCAATCAAGAAAAGCTTCCGGAGCAGTTCAGATAAATTTGACCTACATACAGATAAAACAGGAATTTTTTCTTTTTTTTCAATACTGCTTATCACTGTATCAGTGCATGTATTTGAAACAGTGTTTTAAAAATGTTCTTTAAAAGTAACTTTCTGCCCCTAACTGGACTTTAAGCACCCTGAGGGCCAGCTGGCTTGCTTAAGTTAGAGGCCGAAAATGTACATAATTGTCAGTCTTTAGCAAGACAGGGAGTTCTTTTCTAACCAAAGGCAGAAATACTCCCTCTGGAGAAACCTCTCAAACAATGTGGAAAAAGCTTTTGAACTTTCCATGGTACAAAGTTTAAAATGAGGACAAAACTGCAATGAGTCAGTCTTGAGTATTTTCTGAGCTCTGCTGCATTTCCATAGCTTTACAGATACAGACATCTGGTAGCAGCATTTTCAGTTTTAAAAAAAAAAAAAAAAAAGGCATTGTCTTGTAGTTCCCTAGCGTAATTCATTTTTCTTTAAATACAAATAAAATTATTGAAGCAGCCCCATATTTTAATCTGCATAAATCTCTCTGGATCAACCCTAACTATATTTCTGGTGTAATAAAAATAGGCCATGTTTCCAGAGAAGCAAACGCATATCATTTCAGACAGATTCAGGGACAGGAAAAACAATGTTAGCCGAAAAGCCCGGAGGAATCCTGCAATATTAAACACAATATTAAACACAAGTTTACACAAAGTAATTGAGAACACTTCTCCTTACAATTTAGCCCAACCCTTGTAATCTCAGATTATAATGAAAGGTTTTTCCTTTAAACATTACCCCATTCAGCGATAAACAACCAAATTATTCTGTTACTTTAATTTCAGCAAAACTTTTAGGGAAACTCTACAACGGCATCAACAAGCACTAAGCAGGATGGGAAGCGGTCCAGGGTACTGTGGATTATTTTCAGGGCTCTGAGCCCGACTCTCTGTTGTCCCGAGGGCTGTGTGCCACTTCATACCGAGACAGGAGAGTATCAAGCTCCTGGCACATCAGAGAGCTGAAGCCTGGATCTTGGAAATTGCTCAGACTCCTTGGCCTGTGCTGGCCACAGAGGGACTTGGCGGGACCCCACGGTTGCCACTAGAACAGCCAGTCAATAACTCTACACCTTCCTGATCGACTCTAACGGGTGACCCTTTCCTCACTTTGAAGAAAGGGAGGCGGGGGAGGTATTTGGGAGATGAAGAAACCACGCTAACCCTTTGAGCGCCTCAGGAAAAGAGTGTGTGTTCAACAAGGGAGCACTTGCATAGCCTTGTGGATGTACTTCGTACAGTTTGTCCCGATCAGAAAGGAAGCAAGTTTAACAGAGAATCCAACTCAGACACACAGTTCTCTAGTTTTATTTGGAAAAGCTGCAAACCTGTCACAGTTCGCTTGCTAGTATGAAAAGCAAGCTTGAAAAATGCCACTGTTGAGATCAGTGAATAACGGTTTAAGTGGAATAAGAGCAGTTAAGCTGAGGAACGCGGCAGAGCGGTCTGAGGGGAAGAGAGACAACGCTACAAGCCCCCGAGTTCTGAATTTTAATCGTGACGCTGTCACGGACACACATCTGTCTGACTGATAGCTTACACTACCACCAACCTCAGGAGCATGTGCAGCTTCCATGCGGCCTCCTGGCAGCAGTGAAAAACTTAGCCTGGAGCCCCAGGGACTTTTTTCCTGTCCACAGCAAAACTATCTGAAGAAGAGATTACTTTTTATTTAAACTTTATTTCTAGGCTGATTTTGTTCTGTGAATTAAGCTTCTCTAATCTTGTTATTCTGCATTCCCTTCTCTCCCTGGGTTTCAAAGATTCTTTTTTGGTTGCTTATACAACCTTAACCACTGCAGTGCTCAAAATATATATAAAGCATGGTATAAACGCAGCTATTATTACTACTTAGTGAAAACAGAAAAGTTATTCATTGACCAACATTCAGTTTTTGCATTTCTAACAAATGTATCAAATCCATATCTAAGTAGTGACAAAAAACTATGACCTTTCATTGAGTTTATCCCACAACATCCTCATCATGACTGGTTACTACTTTGCATTCTTTGCAAAGCAGTGTGTCTCACCATTACCTAATCACAAGCCAAGTTCTTTTCCAACATTCACTGACACAGACAAGAAATTAGCTATCCTGTAAACACCATGCTTAGGGAGCAAGCAGAGTAACCTGCAGAAAACAAGGAGAATGTCAGCAGGGTTGGAACTAGATGATCTTTGAGGTCCCTTCCAACGCAAACCATTCTATGATTCTATGATTCCCCCTCAGTTTTGGCAACCATCATGTTGGTCATTTGGCTTTGTATAACGTATGTTGCTTTCGTTGTGCTTTGTCCTTATGCGGTCTTTTAAGGAACAAGCTCTTTGGCAATGAATAGAGTCTTTATATGCTTGGAAAACATTTCTAGCATGTTGTAGACACTATTGTAATATAAATACTCATTGTCCTCCAATTTCCTTACCGCCACCACTCTTTTCTGCAGCTTTGTCACGGGACAACAACCTTCATTAAACTGTTTTGTGCCGCTGGTGAAGTGCTGCAATCATAAAATATGGCAAATGCTTCATATACCTAAGACGGATTTTGTTGAACTTGGTATTTCTGTTGACCACACTGGGGAAGAGCATGTCAAGACAATCTGAAGTAGCTCAGCACATTAGCAAATGTGAAAACTAAGACCAAGACCTTTAATTGCATCCCAAAAGACATGTGGGAAAGAACAAAAGACTTTTGAAGCCAAATTAGCCCATGAATTAATAACTATCATTAGGTTTTAGCCAGGCACCATATTTGTACCTTGGTCCTTTTCTTATTTGTTTCATAGTTGGAATACTGAGTTTCAAGTCTGTGACTTTCATCTTCATGATTGCTGAAGGAGTACGCAACAAATGCAAAAGGTCTAACTCTTCAGTTTCTTTCTGGCAGGACATCATTGTTTGCGTTTCTGAAGTTTTTTAAGATAACAGCCTTGACTTTCTTCTCATTTAGCCTGGTTTAACAATACTGCAAGTCCACGGAATTCCGTGGCATTAATCTCAGTTTAAAGTGAGCTAGCAGAATGTCTAGCCTAATGTTTTTGACATACCACATATTCCTTTAGTTAAAGAACAACTCTCATTAAGACTAGATTAAAAATCTGTCCACTTTATGCTCTGGATTTAAAACTCATTTTTAACCTCCTTCCTTCTGCCTCTACCACTGTATTTGCCTCTCTTTAAGAGCAATGAACAAAGAAATTACTGACCCACAACTCTTATCTGTTTTTAGTTCCCAGCTTTTTCAGCTCATTACGCTTTTTTTTTTTTTTTTAAATCAGCCTTGGAGCTTGCTGATCACCTTCACCTTGAAACCTCATCCTTTGGGCTTTCATGACCTTGTCCTCTCAGTACTCCTTTTGCCTTTCCAACAATTCATGCTGTTCTTCCTTCTCATTTTCTGTGTACGTACCGCAGGCATTTGTAGCCTTGGCACACTTTGTTTCTCCTTTCACAGCCTTCACGTAGCACATGCAGTGCCTAGCATTCCTCCAAGTCCTATTGCTATGTCAGTTAATTTTAAATCCAGTTCTATATAGAGAGATGATAAGAACCAAACCATTTTAATTGTGTACATAAAGCCATCTCGCTATAGCACACGTATATTACAGTCCTAAGCCTCACGACAGCCTGCGAGGAGCAAAAGCATTACTATTCCTCATCTATAGTGGCAACGAAAAACTGATTTATCCAAAACCATATGAAAGCCTGTAGCAGACTATGGGTTACCAACCAGAGGATTCATTTCACCTTTCTACCTCCAGGTCCATATATCGGCTCACGTACTGGACACTTCTTGGACTTTAGAATGGAGTAAAGTCTTAAGTTACAGGTAGCGCACAACAACTGCAGGCGCTGCCTCTCACCAGCCCAGCCCACGGAGTCAACACTTGCTGCCTGCTCACAAAATACTTCTCCGAGGGGGTGGGCCTTCACCTGGGAGGCGCGCTTGCTCCAGCTTACCATGAGGCTTTGAGGCACTGACCATGTTCAGCTGTACTGCAGGAAATCACAGAAGACACTCCACTTTCCTAACATCTGTGACAAGCAAGCAAGCAAAGCTGTGATTAAGCCGTATGGATCCGAGCTTACACATCACCTCAGGGGAGTCCAGATCCTCATGTGGCTTCTGACAGCCAATGTGACTATGTCAGGACCTTTGTCCCTCCACCAACACTGCTCTGCCAAACCAGCTTCCTTTTTCCTGTCAGGGGTTTTGCCACGTTGATCACGGCACTAGGTCTAACGCCTCCTTTCAGCGGCCACATGGCTTGTTCCTTCTTCCTGCATTTTGCTTTTTTTTTTCCTTAACCAGCCTGACTCCGGCCTTCATTACCGCAGTGTTACGTGGGGGGCAAGCCATTTATGAGGGAGCCAGTGCACGTCCCGCTCTGCTAGCTATCCCGCGGGGATATTTTGGGGCCCATAGGAGTGACAAAACCTGGCCCTCCCCTGTATCAGGGTGCTGCCACCCTCCTTGTCACTCAAGGCCACAGCACCCGGCTTCCAGGTCGGCCCGGTGCTCCTCCTGCTCCTCGGGGCCGCCGCCTCACCTGCGGCGGGCCCGCACCCCGTCCGCTCAACCCGAGCGGGTGAGACAAGGGCACCCACTGATTAGCAACCCGCTGCCCGCCCGGGGACGGCGAGAGTCTCCTGCGCAGCCCACACCGGTGACACTCCCAGCAGAGTTTCACCCCCGTCCCTGGCGGCGTGGGTCCGAGGCAAAGACGGCTGGGGAGGCCTCCCTGCTAGGGAGGCCGCTTCTGCCCGCCCTCCCGCCGCCACGGGAGCGCCCCGGCCGAGGATGCCCGGCCCCGGCCAGAGGCCTGTCCGTGGGCTCGGCGCCGGAGCCGGGCCCTGCGGCTGCGGCGGAACGAGGAGGCCCATCGGCCCCTCCGCACGGCGCGGCCTGCCCCGGCCCGGCCCGGCCCCGCCCCGCCCCGCCTGCCTGGCGGCGCGGCCCCGCCCGCCTGACGCGCCGGCGGCGCTGGCGGGCTGGAAGTGGCGTACGTGCAAAGCGGGCCGCGAGAGTGGCGCCTCCTCCTCCTCGCCCCGACACAGCGGCGGAGGCGCGGCGGGGAGAGGCGGCGGCCGCGCCGGCCCGCGCACTGGGCAGAGAGGCCGGCGGGGAGCGGAAGGCAGCCGCCCCACCGCGCCAGCCGGCTCGCCCCGCCGCCGCTCTCTCCCTCGGCCGCGCCGCCGCCGGCGGAGCGGCGATGAGGCGGCGTTAGCGGCGCAGGGCGGGCAGCGCGGGCCCCCGCGGCAGCGCAGCGCCCGGCCGCCCCGAAGGAGGCCGCGGGCCGGCGAAGGCGGAGGGGGCCGCGGCGGAGCCGGGCGGCCATGATGCAGTGAGCGTTCCCTCCCCGCTCGGCCGGGCGGGGGCCCGCGTTAGCGCCGCTCCCGCCCGCCTCCTTACATAACCCCTCGGCGGCGGAGCGGGGCTGCGGTGACACCACCAGCGCCATGGCGAATGACAGCGGCGGCGGGGCCGGCCAGGGCGGCGGCGAGAGCAGCAGCGGCGGCGGCGGCAGCAGTAGCAGCAGCAGCAGCGAGCGGGACCGGCAGTACTGCGAGCTGTGCGGGAAAATGGAGAACCTGCTGCGGTGCGGGCGCTGCCGCAGCTCCTTCTACTGCAGCAAGGAGCACCAGCGCCAGGACTGGAAGAAGCACAAGCTCATCTGCCGCGGCGGAGGCGCGGCGGCCGCGGCAGGGGGCGCTGCCGAACCCCGCGGCGGGCACCCCCCGCCGACCCGCGCCCACAGCGCCGGGGCCGCGGCGGGAGGCGGCAGCCGGGCGGCCGGGGCTGGGGCGGGAAAGGGCGCAGCGCCGTCGCCCCCGGAGGCCCCCGCCGAGGCCGCCCCGCTGACCAACAACCACGTCGCCGCCGCAGCCGCCGGCGGTGAGGCGGAGGCCCCGGCGGCGGCCCAGTCCCCGTCCCCCTCCGGGGAGGCGGTGCTGCTGTACCGGGACAAGTCGAACCTGTACCCGGGCGGCGTGCAGGCGGGGCCCGGCGGGGCCGCGCTGCGCCCCAACGGGCAGACGAAGTCGCTGCTGCCGCAGCGGCTGGCGCTGGAGTACATCGTGCCCTGCATGAACAAGCACGGCATCTGCGTGGTGGACGACTTCCTCGGCAAGGAGCTGGGCGGGCAGGTGGCCGAGGAGGTGCGGGCCCTCCACCACACCGGCCGCTTCACCGACGGGCAGCTTGTCAGCCAGAAGAGCGACTCCTCCAAGGACATCCGCGGCGACAAGATCACCTGGGTGGAGGGCAAGGAGCCGGGCTGCCAGACCATCCGGCTCCTCATGAACAGCATGGACGATCTCATCCGACACTGCAACGGCAAGCTGGGCAACTACAAAATCAACGGCAGGACGAAAGTGAGTGCGGGAGCCGGGGCCCCCTGTAGCCCGCATCCTGCAGCCGGGGAGGGTTGGGGCGGGAGCGGGGCGGCGGAGCCGGCGCTTCCCCGGGCAGAGGCGTGTGTGCGCGCACGTGTGTGCCTGTCCGCGGGTGTGCGTGCGTGAGCGCACGTCCATGTGTGTGTCTCTGTGTGCCCGTGTGTCTCTGTGTGTCCCCGGAGCCGCCGGCCGCCGCGGGACCCTCGGCCGCGGGCCCGGGCCGGGTTGGCCGCAGTCTGGGCGGCGGGGTGGGTGTTGTCCGCGGTCGGCGCCCGGGGGTTGCGCTGGACCGAGGCGGCGTGAAAGGGTTGGTTTACCTCCTCGCTTTTCCAGAGCGAAGGGAGGGGGAAGCGATCTCACTTGTATCCCTGAGTTTTGTTAAAAACGTGACCTGGAAGCTTATCCGCTAAGCGATGGATATTGAAAAGCAAGTTCTGCTGTGGCCTCCCGGAAAAACTGAAAGCAGTATAGTTAATTGCGGGATATACGGGGGGTACTTTTTTCTGGATACCGGCTGTAATGCGTTCCCGGTAGGAGCGGCAGCGCACCCCATACCCGAGTAGTATGAAAAATTCTATGCGTGACGCGTGCAGGCTCGTGTCAGTGGGTCGGGTTGCGGTAAGTCCCGGCTCAGGATGCGGGGTGCCAGGTGCTGAGCTTAAAAACGCGGATGGGAAACCCGCATCGATGGGCGAGTGCCCCGGTGGCACTGTAAATCGGTGGGTGCTACCGTGGGCAGCGGAGCTACAGCCGTGAGAAACAGGCTGGCTTCGGGAAGAGATTTATTTTCTTCCCCCCCCCCCCCACTATTATCAAATCTCTTTTCTGCAAAAAAATCTTACTCTTTAGCGGTATTTCGCGACCGGAGAGCTAAGTCAAAATCTCCCATTGTGTTAGCCTAATTTGCAATTCCCTTCTAGTCCTTTAAATAAAATTCACGCCCTTGGTAAAGGACTAGTAATGAATATTCATCAGTATCTTTTCAGTTTAAAAAAAAAAAAAAAAGAGGAGGGAAGCCCCTTCACAATTTGCTACCTCTATTAAAACATGAGGAAGCTAGTGAATTGGTAGGAACCATCCGCCGCGGTGGTTGCACTGTCACAGGCAGACTGTTGTTGGTGCAGCTGCAAAATCTCAGCTGGTAGGAAGCTGCGGGAGGGAGGAAGGGAGAAACTGGAAGGCAAGAAACAGCCTTGGATTTGTTTGGGGCACGGGAAATTCAAACTCCCGTGATAAAGAGGAGTGGGTGGGAATTTTTCATTCTTTTGAAATGCGGTCTTTGCGTACTTTTAGTTGAACTAATACTGTGATAAAACATTTTAAAGAGAGTGTGGTCTGCACTCCTCCTAGATCCCTATTAGGTTGGACTTTTCTAAGCCAACTTATGTTTCAAACAGTCCTAAATCTCTTTAAGGCCCTGTTACTTCAAACTTGCACTCTAAAAATATACGTGGCATTGCTGGGTTTCAATTTTGTGCAGTAAAGAATACTGCTTCTGCAAATAATATGTGCCAGGGCTTTAGGAAAAGTTTTTTGGAATTGTAATCCTGAATCACATGTGCAATTCTTGGACTGCTGTATTTTATGTTTCTAAGTAGTAACTGATACTTTTGCTAATTGTGGAAGACAAAGAAAAATCTCATGCAGCATGCTTTTGTGGAGCAACAGCAAAGCAATGAAGATCGTTTAGCCCCACTTGTTTTTCAGACACTGCTTAAATTCCTCTCTATTGGGAGATCAGAACAGGTGCAGGGATCACATCGGTAAAGGTGCAGTGCTTTACTCCTTGGCGGTACGGAAATGTGTTACTTTCTATCTTCTCATGTTCCCTTGCTTATCTCCCCACAAAAGTCAGTGCTTGTAGTGCTGCAGGAAAGCTTAGTTCCCCGAAGTTTCAGCAAGAGCAGAAGGAAAACTATCAGTCACTCTCTCAATTCAGCTCTGAGTTGAACGAGCAGAAGCAGTTGGTGAGAAGAGATGGCAAGTCAGTGGAAGAGTTTGATCTGTTGAAACATGGAGTTTGTCAGTGTTTGGGAATGCTTGTTTGTGAAGTGAGCAGGGATAGGAGTGATGTGACTTTGACCTTGCCTCTTATTTTTGCCTCCATGGAGAATGGCACCTTTCCTCTGCCATGAATACCACAGTAAGTTGAGTCGAAGGGCTGTGGCAAGAGGAGCAGTCTGGGAGTGGAAACTTCTTTTGTACATCCCTTCAGGGCTCCTGACTGTGAGAGAGGAGTGAGGGAAAGGGAAGATGTAAAATGAACAGACACACCTCTTGGGTATCTGAAGTAATGTTTTCTTCACGTCTTGCCCCTGCTTTTTCTGAATCGAGGTTTGATTGGTTTGCTGCAGGAGTCCCAGTGTACTTTTTATTCTTGGCAATATAGATGTGTGTGCAATGGAGCTGCTGTAGTAGCTGCAAACGGGTTACTCTGGAGCGTTTCTGTTAGTGCACTTTGCGTGGTGACAGCTGCTTAGTTACTTTTGTCAAATACAGCCTGCTTTCAAATCTTGGTGGATATATTGGATTTGCATTCACAGCAAAGACTTTTAAAAGGAACGATCCACGTGTAGTATTTATTCTTACTGGTTTCATTTCAAATAATAGGACCAAAAGGCATGGAAATGTAGCACACATTTACTGACTGAGCTCTTGCAGGATAGTTTTGCTACTCCTGTGTGTGTCTGTTGCAATACCGTGGTTTGCATAGTTGGTATGTGGAGAACTTAGTGTACGGTTTTACTGAAGGTGCTAAATAAACCAATTTTCAGCATCACTGGTGAGATTTGTAATTCCCCAGCATCTGGACCAGCAGAAGAGTTCTAGCCCTTGGCGATCCCCCTGCCCCTCCCTAAAACACTGCCAGTGCTAGCTGCACGAGTTAATGGGTTGGCCTGGTATTAAATGATTGCAGTTTGATATGGCACCTCATGCAACAGGAGACCTGCTGAATTGGGCTGTAGCTGTACTGGTGAGATCTGGGGTGGTGAAGTCCAGGAGTTTGTGTTTCCTCAAAAAGTAGTTTACTGACAAATCAGATGTGCACTGTTGCAGCTTCGAGGAGAAGGTGATTCTGTATTAATAGTTCTAAAGGTGTGTTGTTTTGGGGATTTTTTTAAAGCCGAACTTTATTTTTTTCTATTAGACTTTTACATGAATAAGAAGCAAAAACCCCAAACCACTTGCAGCCAGTTATTTAAAATGTTGAGTTCACTGCAACTTCTTAGAAAACTGGCTTTGTTTTTGAATATTGTGCAAGGGTTGGCATTATGTCACAGGAGTCACAGGAGCTTTTATTGAATCTTTAACCTTTACCACATCTAGCTCAAGCTCTGTAAACAAACATATCCTATTAGAGGGAATGAATCATAAACAAATCTGCTCCACAGTGTGCTGAAATTCCTCCCCTTTTTCTATTACTGAGTCTTCAAAAATGTTAACTAAATATACCTATAAAATGTTAGTTTTATTGTCTGTGTTTTAACTAGCAGCTGGGTATTTTTATAGAAATGAGTGGATTATTGATCAAAAGTTTAATGACCTTGTTGGTGAAGGCTAATTGTTTGTGATGTTGGAGAAGAACAACCGTAGATAAAACAGGAGTGATAATACCTAGATTATCAGTTGAATTTAGTTAAGGTTTAACTTGTCTACCTGTGGGTAGTGTTGGCACTGAACTTGCCATCGCTTCTACAAAGTGTCTAGAAGCAGTACATGAAAAGGGGAAAAGAATTGGATTTTGAGATGTATACCCTGCATCTCTTAGCCTGTAAAACTATCTATCAGGTGAAAAGCTACGTTGTTCTAGTGGCGTCTATTTTGAACTGATTTACATTGACCAAGGGCAGTCTCTAAGGTCAAGAACATGAAATAAAAATCAAATGTTAAGTGTGAGACACTTGAGATTTTACATTTGAAAGTCGCTGTTAGGGATTCTCTGTAGACAAACCAGGCTACCTAAAATTGATCCACTTAAACTGATGTGGTTTTGCTTAGGCCTGACCATCCGTAGATTGCTCTCCGGCCTGAAAGGTGACTACATAGCAGTAGGTATAAACTAGCCAGCCAGCTTTGAGGTGGGCGGACAGTACAGCAGCAGTTACAAGAGAATGGCTAACTATTTACTCATCTCAAAAGTCTTGACTTACTGCATTCCTTGCTTTTGTTTTCTTGGTTTCTTTCTTTCCAGACTCTGCTTCCTTCTTTTCTCTAGCAGATGGTGGCACATACTTGCATACATGAGCTGTAGCGTCTTTCTCCTACTTCCTGTTATTTTCTAGGTTTTTCTTCTTCCACTGCCTCCCAAAATACTTTTTTTTTTTCTCATTTCTCTTATCAGTTACCACACTTGCATGTGCATGTATTTCTGTTTCCTGCCCATCCTGTCTTAGCCGGTGGAGGTGTAAACCTGTTCATCAAAGTCAGGAAATTAAATCCTCCTGAATCTCACCCAGATGAGAAGGTTTTTTGTCCTTTGCCACACAGAGGCTGGGAAGGGGTTAAGGGAGGGGCAGCTTTATGAATTTTTTTGTTATGTTTCTCTTTCCCCTGTTTTGAGCTCTGCTGATCATATAAAACTTCATATAAATCTGAAGTTTGCATCCTTTCCTGGTATTGCAGTAGTATTGGGAGATCCCACTTGTGGACTAGGTTCCTCGTAATCACTGTATGAACAGACATCTGATCTGTCAGCTGTTCCTGCTTCTGCTCCCAACACACCACCGCCACCCATCTCCTATAATTGGGAGGAGATTGAACAAATAGTTTGACAGTCCCTGTTACATCCCTTTTGTTTTTGCTTCATTCCCACTCCTTATAACCTGTCAGAAGACTTACAGTTTGAATTGCTGCGTTTTAATGCTCTCCTGTCTCTACCAGTAGGACAGTGGCACCTGCTGCTTCTTAGCCACCAGTGGCTTAAAAATTTGCTTTATTGGCTGCACATTGTGCAAACCTGCTTTTGTGCTTTTTCTTGAAATTGTTGAATTGCATAATTGCTCATCTCTTATTCTCCCTGCCTTCAAACTCAGAATAAACTGACCCGACTGTAAGTACTTTACCTGCTGCTGTAATTCCCTGGATACTCATCAGTTTTCAATATGATGCTGTGTGCTAGAGCATGCCGGAGTTTCTGAAGACCTAGAGGGCTCTGGATTTGGACTAGTCTGTTCCTTATTAAATTAGCTTCTCTCAAAGTTAGTATGCTCCTAATAATCGTGTAAGAACGAGTGGATTTCTCATACCTGGCTGTTAGCTCTTCTATAAACTGGAAAGAAGAGGCTCTCTGCTCTGGCCATTTATATATGTAGCAGCTTTTCCTACAAATGTGTTGGATTAATGTTACCAAGGAAAGAAGTGTAACTAAGGAACAGTAATCAGCTGACAGAGCTGAAGCTGTCAGCAGTAGTGTAGCACTGAGAGGGGGCAGAGGGAACATGGGAGGAGGACAGGTTAAATCTGAGTTCTGCAGATGCTGTTTAAAATGGCGTGCAGGAGAGCTGAGCAAGGTTTCTGGATGTTCTTTCCACTTGAGCTTACTCTGCAAAATATGACCGTGAGTGTGTGTGCGGCAATAAGAAGACAGATAAAAATAAGAGGTAGGGAATAAGGACTCAGCAACCAAGCAGGAACTGGAAAGCATTGATGGTGGCAAAGCGCTGGTAGAAGGAAAGTGAGCACAGAGGCAGGTGCAAGGCTCTGCTGCAGCTCGGGTGAGTCCTGCCCTCATCTGCCAAGCCAAGGGCTGCAGTGGGGATCTGGGATGAGGAACGTCAGTAAAGCTGGGGGGGCTTCCCCTCAATTTGCTTGTGGCACGCTCAGTTACAGAGATACTTCTCTGTCGCTTGGTGGGTTTTTTCACTATCATACCTTGAATTTATTTCTTGTTAGAAAACTTACTGATCTATTTGATTCCTAATGGGTGACTGTATGGGTCTGAATTTGTCACTGAGTTGTGGGAAGGTGTGGCTAGGTCTCTCTCAGTCTCCTAATATTTGCTTGAATTGCTTGACCTTGCTAGAGTATGACCAGTGCTCATCCTTATCGATTCTTTCCTGACAGCGACGTTTCTGTTGGCGGTGGCATTTTCTTCTAGAATTGTGTGCTACTGAGCGAAGGATTGTATGGCGATTCCTGATACTTGGGGCGACCTGCAGTTTTTATATTCCTGTTGGGATAGAGCCCTGACCTGCGATGAATACATTTTCATTTGTTGTTCCTCATGTACAAGCATTTTGGATCCCAAACAGAACAGATGATCAAAAGGCTGTTTGTTGTCTCTAATGCAAATGATCTTTTGATTAAGAAGCACAGCATCTTGAAAAGACACGTGTTTGTGACCAGCAAGAATTAAAATGTGGATATTGCTGAGATTCTAGCAAGTTTTCCCACTAAAGAAAATTATAAAGATATGAGTTTTTGAAGGGCAACTGTGTGACAATTGTAACTTTGAATTATGGTATAAATATATTGTGTCTGAGGGTGGGGAGCACTGCCTGTGACTGCTAGGAACTTCTCCATATCCCTGTGTCATAGGCTAAAGTTCAGTGAACGCTTTCAGCTGGAGCCGTGGAGAAGTAGTCACTCTTCTTTGCCAGCACAAGTATTTACATGGCCATCCTGTGAACTGGTTTGGGGAACTGATCCATCTGAAATATAAACTGGCAAAAGAAGCGCTCCTGGTTCAATGTTCGGATGTTTGTGCTGGCACAGAGGACTGGCAGATGGTGAAACTTTCTTTCAGCAGCAATGCAAATTTATGCCAGCTTAAAGTGTTTGCCAAACTACAGCCTTAGTTTAACACTTAGAGACTGATTATTCCAAAATTTGTCTGTGAAAATTTGAACATGGTTTTTAAAAAAAATCTTTGCTAGCTACATGTTTTTCCTTTCTTAACTTTTATTTTCTTTGTTCTTCCATGTTCAGTGTGAGACTCAATTCTTGCCATGAGAAACGCATTGTTCTGGCCTCCAAGGATTTTCTTTGCCATAGTTTTTATACAGAAGCTTTGCTGATCTAGCTACCATATGATCCCATGTAACATGCACAGGAAAGAGGTATTTTCTCCAATTTATTTCTGCCATCCCCCAACTCCAAAGCTGGATTTATTTCTGCCATCCCCAAACTCCAAAGCTTCAGAACCAACCTGCTAGCTAGATTTCTTAACGCTTATTTACTCTTCCTATCCATTACTCTAGAGTTTTATTAGCACCAAAGCCATTCTTGGTTATCTCTATTTGACGGCATAGCTGGACTGGTGTCCTCTGTGATGAGCACTGTGCTGCAGCTTGCTTCTGGCTGCTGTTGGTGAGGAAGGTCCCTGCTCAGCCACATCCCCTTGTGCTGGGTTCAGCATTCATTCTGCTTCAGAGGGTTGGTCTGACATGGGCAGTTTCAGTACTATTTCAGCTTTCTTGTTTCCTCTCTGTTCCCTGGTGCATTAGGATAGCTCTGATGTTCTGGGTTGGTTCGTTGCTTGCTTTTTTCCAGTCATTTTTGACTGTGCAGCTGCAGTTAGTTTTCAAGTTGTTGCTGTTTTGGAGATTAGGAACCTGCAGCCTTGTGGTTTGTGCACATTGGTGATTTCAGTACAGTCTATCGTTAATTTCATTTTTTCCTGTTAGTGGTATCAATGACTTTCTGACTGTTTTGGTGCTTTGATGTGCTGTCTGTCCTAGGCACAGTGGGCTTGATTCACTACTGCCCAAAAATCAAGCAGGACGCTTCTCATCATAGCTGTGCAGTGCAAGAGGAAGAGCTATCTTCCCTTGCCAGTGGCCTCTTGGACTGAAATTCTTTGGAAGTCATGTCCTGCCAAGTCATAGGACCGTCTGAACAGCAGCTCTCCTCAGATCTCTGGGGTAGTTGTATCAGTAACCTTGAGTGGGAGTTTGAGATATGTTTTCTCTTTTCCTAAACAATGCTAAATTTCTCAATAGTTTGCCAGCAGTTTCCTGCAAATAAATCGGCTGCATGTTATTCTTTCATGGTGTTTACCTGCCTTCATGATGTTTGTAATTCAGTCGTGGTGTTTAGACCATCCTGGTTAATATCTGACAGCTTTTGCCTTGAACAAGCTAGGTGGCTATTGGAATTTTGCATAATGCTGTCCTTGTGGTTGCTACCGTGTTGTCCTGTACTGAGTGCTAGTATGTATATATGTACGTAGTGTATGCGTATCTAGTAAGCTACATTTAATCTTGTAGCTTAAATGAAGACTTTCTGCTGCAGCAGAAAGGAAACTTGTTTTATAAAAGGGAAATGTATACTTTATACAGAGCAGAAGTTTCATCTTGCCTGTCCAGAGTCTAGATTTGGGGTTATTTTTAGGCTTCTTGGAGAGCTGCTGTACAAAGACAGAACTTTTTTCAGTTCAAAATTCAGTTTTGAACTGTCGTGAGCGGGTTGGTTAGTTAATGCTTCAGTGGGTGCTTGTGGGGTTCCCTGTCTCTTGTGCTGCCGTATTTTGTTACCATACAGTAAAAGAGTGACTATGCATGTGTTTTGGGGAAATAAACTTACTCTGGATATATCAGTATAAGTTCTTTAATAGTTGGCATACTTTTTACACTACACTAAAGAAACAATATATTGAGAGCGGTATTTTCAGAGGGCAGAATAGTAAAATTATTTGACTTTCCAGCTACTACTAAATGGAGTAATTGTTACTTATTATACCCTTTTTGTCTTTCACATTTATGACTTACTTGTATATACCCTTGGACTAATGCTCGTCTTTGTGGCCTTTTGAAAAAGTAATTCGGTGCTCATGAAGTCCTTGTAAACTCCTTCCAGTTTCTGAAGGCTGTTGGTTAGCGATAGCTGCTCAAGCATATTTCCAGTGCAGGCTTGTGCCAGAATTAGCTGGTAAGTGGCAGTCATAAGCTTCAGGTCGAAAGCTAATTCACTGCTGTTCCAGGGCAGTGTCTGTCAAAAATAGAGCAATGCTTTTGTGCACGTAACAGCTGCTTACACTTGAAGACTTTCTTGTTCTTTGGTATTTGACTTAAAACTACTCGAGAGTATTTTTGTTAACATACAGTGTTATAAATAGGAATTGGGTAGAAACGTGCATGCCTGCACGTCCATATGGATGCTAGGGCCGTTGTGTATACGTTGTGTGCATAGTGCTCTAACAAAGAGATGAAGACTTTACCTGTAGGGTGACTAATGGGGCGTAACAAAAAAGACTATTTTATACCCAAGGTTTAATTTTACACATTAATTTAGGTTCAGACCAACTCAGAGCACATAGTTTGACCATGTAGGCACTCTGGACTGCACAAATGACATATACCTTTCAGGAGATGCTGCTACGTGGCCCCAGTGTGCTGCTGTGTCGTGGGTTATGTTGAACCGCCCCACACACAGCCGGTCACTCCCCCTCCCCCACCCCCAGGAATGAGGGAGAGAATTAAAGGATAAACGTGAAACCCGTGGGTTGAGATAAGAGTGATTTAATACAGATGATTTAATACAATGTAGGTGCTCACCACCCCTCGTATGCGAAGCCCGTCTCGTCCCGAAAACTGCAAATCCCGGACGAACGCGAGGCCCCGAAATAGAGAGGGGCAGAGAGGGAGAGAGAGAGAGAGAGAAAGAAAAAAAAAAAAACCAGCAGAGCAACAGCGCAGCAAGCGCAAAAGAGCAAAAGTGCAAAAAGAGCAAAAGCCCTTCTTCCCGGCTGACCCTCGCTTTTATACTGGGCATGACGCTGCATGACATGGAATACTAATTGGCCAGTTTGGCCCTCAGTCTTAAGTTCCACACAAATGACAAGGGGAATCGTGTCCCCCTTGTCCCAGCTATGCTCCCCCCTTATCCTGCCGTGTTTCTGTACTCCGCACACTGAAAAGTCCTTGGAGTTTCACTTCCAACCACAAACATCAGCTTGCTATCAACATTCTTCTCAGAGTGAGCCTCTGAGTGAAACCAAAACAGGGAGCTCTTCTGGCTGTTAAAAAAAACTCTGTCCCAGCTAAAACTGGGACATGCTGTGAGAGCAGAGCCTGAACCGCCTTGCCTTGCTGCAGCAAAAACAAGCATTATATTGAAAGCGATGCAGAGGTGAATGCAGGGAGGGAGTTTGGGAAGCTATGCTCCCTTTTCGCCCTAACAGGGTGGAGTAATTGCTGTGTTGGTTGTCAGATGACTGTAAGAAGCTTTAAAATTCAATAAGCTGGCTGAAGACTTGAGGGGTTTGTATGTATTTCCTTGATGTTGAGTTGTTTGGGATTTTTTTAATATATTTTAAATCTGCTTACAGAGGAGCTTGTGTTGTCAATTCACATCGCTTTGTTCCATTGATAGCTCAAAGTTCTTGGTGAAGTGGCAGAGGTCGTAGGTTTCTCTGCTGAGCGTGCTCTTGCTGTGGCTTGCTGACCTGCTGGTGTGTCCAGAGTCTGTTACCTTCCTGCTTGCATAGTCCAGAAGGCTGCAGCTATATAGTTAGAACAGTCTTGAAGTTACTAGTCAAATTTAAACTAAAAAGTTACAAAAATATACTAACCTGACTGTTGTGATAATGTCCATGCTAATTTTTAATGTAGAAATCCTCCTATGTTTTAAGCTCTCTCTGCGCTGTGAAAAAGACCAGGGATGCAACATGTGAAAGGTTTCCAAAGGAGTTTATAGCTGGTTCATAATGTATCTTTCTTGTTGCTGCTCTCTGTCCTGTTGAAGCATCTGTTGGAGCAGCCAACCTTCACTCTGGACACCAAGCTCCCGCAACAGCTTCTGCTGTGTCTGGACAGCGTGTGGTCTGTGCTGGGCTGAAGGCATCGGCCCCGTCCGGTTCCAGCGGTTGCTGCGTTGTTGTTCAGGCAGCTGGCACGCAGCCGTGCTGCTGTGAGAGAGGAAACTGCAGCCAGTTGATAAGGCATCTTGAACTGACTCAGTTTCAGCTGGCACGTTATGTGATGCCCAGTGAAATGGATGTTGGCTAATCATACCTCTGTTTGGCTTAACCTTATTTGGGTCTCCTTTAGCCTCTATATGGTAGAGCATCAGCCAGTCAGAAGCACTCTTCTTCATAATAGTGGATTCCCTTTTTCAGGTTGTATGGGGAGAGGCTGAGAGAGCTGAGGCTGTTTATACTGAAGAGGAGAACGCTTAGGGGTACATCTGTACCAGTGTGTACAGATACCTGATCGGGAGAGGAAAGAAGAAGCCAGGCTCTTCTCAGCTGTGCCCGGTGGCAAAGCAGTGTGCACAGTGAAATGCAAGAAATTCCATTTAAACAGAAGAAACGCTTTTTTCCGCTGTGAGGGTGATCAAACGGAGCAGCAGGTTGCTAGAGCGGCTGTAGAGCCTCTGTCCTTGGGAAGATACTTGAAACCTGACTGCTGGTCACCCAGCCTGCTGTGGGTGACCCAGCACTGAGCAGAGGGCTGGACCAGGTGATCACCAGAGGCACCTGCCAACCTCAACCCTCCTGTGGGAAAAGAAAAATAAGAATACTGCCTGGAGTGGAGGAGATACTAGTGGGAAAAAAAATATTTTAACAGACTGCAAAAATTGGCTTGTTTTGTAAGTCCTGCTTGTCGCATCTCTGAGGCTCGTATTTTGTCAGGCTGTTGTATAAATCAAAAACCTGCAGCTCTCGAGTTACAATCCTCACCCCTATTTTAACTTGTAACCATGCTTCTTCATCTGTATTCCCTACATGTTCTTGTTGCTCCTGCCCACTTTCCTCCTGCCTGTACTGTCCTGGAGACCTCGGTGTGCAGAGGTGGATCCCTTTGGTGCTGAGGGAGAGGAGAAGGGAGAAGGAACAGCTGCTGAGAGAGTGGGCCAACCCTGGCAGGAGTGCAGAGGGCTAGGCTTGCCTCAGTTGCTGCTCTCTGCCAGGTATTCAGCAGTTGCAGGCACCCTGTTGATGGGCTATCCACTGCAAGGACTGCATTCGAAAGATAAGAGCCACGTGCCTCTTGGGAGATGCCAGTTTGACCATTTGTGCCCTGTATCTAGTCACAAATTGAAGCCAGATGGAGTTCTGCTCATCTGAAGTGACCTTCTGTATGAACTAGATGCTAGACCATGCCTGAATTGTAGGTTAGAGCTATGTGTTTTTTTGAAGAGTATCCAGTCTTACTGTTTAAAAAAAAAAAAAAAAAATGCAGTGGGGCAAAGCATAAACCAGCCATTGTTACTGTTCAAATGCCAGTGACCCACTCTGCTCAAAACTTATGCTGTTTTTGCACTCTGGCTAATTAGTTTCAGATTCTAGCAAGTTGCCGCCTTGTGTTTGCTAGATGGGAGTTCTTCCTTATCCGATGTCTCTGTTTCACGCAAGTATTTGTCATCTATATTCATACCATTATGTGTTTGTTGTAAATAATAATTGGTGTGTATACAAAGCTTCAAAACATATATGAACTGATGTTCTTACATACCGTCCACCTTCTGGCAGTTCGGGAACTCTGAGCCAGATTTTGCATCTGGATCACTGCTTGTGATACGCACAAATGGGTGGACATATTTGCCATTAATTTATGTAATCTTGTTTTAAAAGCCATTTGTACTTTTGGCTTTTGCAACATCCTGTAACAACGAGTCCCACAGTTTGATTAGATGGAAAAGGAACTTCCTTTTGTTTAAAACCTACTGCCTGGTGATTTCAGTGTCTTCTAGACTCTCTGTATTGTGAAAACTCATTTCCCAGTAGTTCTACTTTTCATGGTTTTAAAAGTCTGTCGTTTGCTTCCATACATTTTTCAGCTGACATTCTTTCCCTCCTCAACTGAAGAATTGTAGTCTTTTTTAGTATTTCTTCAGATGAATCATGTTCCACGTTTTCTAGTCATTCCTGCTGCCTATCTGTGCAGCTTTTCTGGTTCTGCTAATCTCTCTTTTAAGGCAACCATAATTGCAGTAAGGCAACCATAATTGCAGTATTTGACGTACAAGCACATAATGAATTTGTATGCTGGCATAGTGATGTGTTCTGTGTCTAGTGATTTATGACACTTTAGTTGCCTCTGCTGTGCTGAGACGATGTTCTTAGAGTGGCCACTATTTAATACATTTTTTTTCTAAAGTGATACTGTGTATAAGGACGTGCTTTTTTTTTTTCCCCCAGAGGATATTCCTTTGCACTTACTCTTTCGTGAATTTCACCTGCTGCCATTTTGTTGTCAAGGTACTTGATATCATTTTACCCTTCTGTGCACCTTCTGCAGTCAGGGCTAGGATGGATTATGCAACATATTTTGGTATTGCATGTAAACACTGTCACTCTGCTGCTCACCCCCTTTTCGCAGGTCACGTATGAAAAGTACAGATCCGGTGGGGATCCTGCTGGTAACTCCTCATTTTTCACTCAAAGGAGGTTAGTTTGCTGTAGTGAAATTCCTGTTTCAATCAGCTATTTTGTTGCTCTTTGCTTTGCCTGTTCCAGTACTTTAGAATGCCTTGGAAGTAAGATTTATTCTTAAAATGCTTTATACTTAAAAATTTCTAAATTTTGCATTAAAATTAATACCTTGGGTAAATTTTTATTCAGTCTCCATTGTAGCTCAGAGAAAATGACATGTAGTGACTCCCCAAGGCCTCCTAACACCTGGCACAGACTCAAAAACAACACAGGAGTTCCTAGTCTGAAGTCCTGACTTTGTCATTTTCCTTAGTGAAAACAGAAAACAGGAGTGATCTCTCTCAGGAGCCAAAGGCCATGCCAAAATTATATTGTAATCTATATAGGCAATAAGAAACATATATTATGTTTACCTATTTAGTCCTATAAGTTTATAAAGAGCCTTGTAAATGTGGAAAATAATACTCCTGCAGGACAAGAAATGTAGATGAAGATACTGTCAACTAGCTTTATTTTAAGTTTGGTCTTCTCATGTTAGCAACACGAATGTTGTAGAGGTGTTGTTTCTGACTTTCACTGTGCCTTTTACTCTTTGTACACTTACATCCTCCTACTTTGAAGGGGTGTGCCCATTGAAAGACAAAGCTAGTTAACAAATGATCCTTCCTCACCATTGAGGCTTCAGCTTCTACAGTTCAACTAGTAATAGCTCTACAGTAAAACCCTGGAGAAAAATTGCCTTTGAATAGGTGAAAATTCTGAAATACCTTCCCCCCACCACCATGTTTGGGTACAGCTTTCTAGAGGGAGCGATGGACTTTTTCAGGGGCTCAGTGCAGAACAGAATTTGCCAGTGATGGGAAGATGGAGTCCCTGTAAGATTCCTTCCTTTTGAAAAATCTCTCATACTTTTCTTCATCATCTGTCCTTTGTTTGCAAGGAAGGGTTATCTTGGCTTGAGAACCTTTAAGTAAGGTTGCCTTTACAGAGGAAGTAAATTCTTTTCTGGAGTAACTTTCAGTCAGCGTGTTGGTAGCTGTGTGGCATTGCTTGTATTGATCCTGGGAATAAAGAATATTACAGTCTTTTTACTGGCACTTTAGGGTTTGTGTGTGTGCGCCAAACTGGGGGAGCAGTTGACATGCTTCAGGGCAGAGCTGCCGTTCAGAGAGATACAGACAGGCTGGAGGTAGTTTGCTTTTTTGCAAGGCCACTCCATGTGAACATTTCATCTGGGAGACAGATTATTTGAGCAGCCTCCTGCACGCAGTGGGTGAGTGAATATGAGCCAATAGTACTGTGCTGTGCATGGAGCAGTGGCTTTTTTCTTATTTTCAGTTGCAATTCAGTGTGCTGAGAGTAACCTCTGATGTCCAAGATGTTTTGTAGTGTGGTTGCCTAAGGGACCGGAGGACATGGAAAAGCAATTACAGCTGAGGCCTGATGAGGTATCTCAGTCATTAGTGCTTGCAGCTTGATTTCATGGGGTTAGTAGCAGGGCAGTAGCAATTAAAACCTGTGCTGTGGAACTTGGTCCCTTCATTACTGCAGCAAATGGTTGGCAGTGCCTCTGCCGTCCGTGGCTCCTTACCCACTTCTCCTCTTCCTCCCTCTTCTTCCCTTCAGTCTTTCTCTGGCTTGAAAATTGGTTTTCCTCCTCTATGGTTGCACATCTCAGATCAAGTGAAGACTCAGGATACAAAGTGAGTTCTGGGATCTGAAGTATCTTTAGTGTAAAGATACAGGGTCATCTACTACATGTAATAGAAGTCAGTAAATTGGTTGGCTGCCCATGGGTAATTTCCTGAAATGCCGTCTCCGATTCAGAAACCGTTATCCTCTGATAGTATGCAATAATAGATACATGTTTTAGCAGATCTGCTGTTTATTTTCAGTAGTGATGTAGAAATCTCATTTTAAAATACAGTCTATGGCCGAAAAACATACTTCTGCCAACCCTGAAATCTGAAGTGATTGCCTGATGACTTGAAGGGAAAGTTATTTCTTGTCTAGAAAGCTGGTGTTTTGCAGAATTGATTGTTGTTCCACTTGTTTCTTAGTTCTCATGGTACTCAGCATTATTTTCCCCCTGCTGGTAATGCAGATTTTTGTCAATGCTGCTCTTCCTTCTGATACCTGCTTCTCTTTCTTCGTCTTCCTTTTGTTTCACTCTGTCATGTGTCCATCAGTAATTTCCACTGCTGCTAAGATGAGGAGGAGTTCATATTCTTCAGTTGTTTCAGGGTGTTTGCAGACTGAGGCAAACAGTTTTTCATCAGCTATGTTCTAGCATATCTGTTTTTTATCTTTTTTTTGGTCACAACTTAAAGCTGGGAACAGACTTTGAAAAATTATACTTACGCTCTGCAGATCTTGCGTGTAGCTTGCATAAATACTTCCTATGGAACAGTCTTCATGGTCTGACGTGATGCCTCTGATCCAGGCTAGTGTTGCTAATCCCTGCAGTCTCTCCCTAGTGAGTACAGTAGATTGTAAAGCCCTTACTCTCCTTTGGTTTACCAGAAAATTTTCCACCAATTGCATTTTTCAAGGACATACAGAAAAACCTTTCTTCAGAAATATGAGAGAATGAGGTGTGCACGTCCTGTCTTGAAATCTGTCATTTCTGGGTGGGATGTGGAACAGGGTGCTTCCCTTTTTTAGTAAATGCAGTGCTTCTAAGAAGATTTTAGAGTACGTAAGTACTCAGCTGGTGTTAGGATTTCTAACTTCCTGTGTGAGCATTTGCGGACAGAGTTCCTGGTTCTGTGTTCTTCTGAGTGCCTTGAAAGAGGGGGGGAAAAAAAATCTCAATGACAAGTTGTTTCAGAGAGGCTTTCTTCTTGTTCCTGTCAGGTTTTGTACACTATGGCTTTTCTGCTTACGTTTTCACTCTGTATGGAGTTCAGGTTCTGCCACCTCCTGATTTTTAGAATGGGAAATTTGGAGTTTGAGATTAGCATCCTACCTCTAACCATGATACTTACTGAGTTACAGTTACAGCGATGTTGATTGACAGAAGTCTTCACAGATAGCATCGACAGGTGTCTTAGTTGTTGTTCACAGAAAGGGGCAGATCTGTGGAGAAGCCTACTTGCCTTTTAGGAGGGGTAAATATTTTGATGAATATATACAGAATATTATTTTCCTTATTGAAATAGTGGCAAGGAGGAAAGTTACCTAACTTTTTTGCCTGGACTGATTGTTTTCATAGCAGTTTTCTAATGTCCAAGTATAAATGGACTTGGAATGACCTGGATGGGTGGTTCTTAATCAATCGATAGTTGATAATGCAGCATGTTTTTTTCCCAAGGCATGAGAGTGATCTGTTTTTTCCATCATGCTGGTCTCTTGGGGCATATTTAATGGTTGTAACTGATGGGGAGAGCAGGGAAAAAGCCTATCAGAGCAGCATGAGGGAGCTCTGCTCTCTGCAGGAGGTCCTAACCTAAAGGTGATCTTTTTGCTGCCATGAGGGTAAACTTGCTGTAGAACAAGCTGAGTTAGTGTTTAAGAATATGGTGGGGCTTTTGTATCGGTTAAGTGAGGACAGGCAGTTTCCTCAGGTGTTTCTCGCTGCCTGCAGTCAGTGTTGGGTACATTCAGATCTTTCTTGTGCTCGTGTGGCCACGTACTTCTAAAACAAACACATCACGTTCCTGAGCCGCCCTCCTCCAGGAGTTCACTGAGCTGGTGCAGCCTCCTCCTTGTCCTGAAATAACGTGGCTGGCTCTGCTGGAACATACATGGAAGGGTGGGTTTTGGAGACACTTTTCTGACTCGCCTGCCAACATCAGCAGTCCTTCTTCTGGTGTTTATGGTCAATCTTTAGCTCTGTGTGGCCACAGCTGTTCCTCAAGTCTTTCCCAAAGTGTTGGTGGGAGCCTGACGCAGCTGGAACACCAGTAGGTTTGTATAACATCTGCTTATGTTTGAACTGGATATGCTGGATGATCTGGTTAAAACAAAAAAAAAAACCACCCAACCCAAATTGTTTATACCAGCTGAGAGAGCGCTCCTATTACAGTGTGATGGTGAGATTGTAAAGAAAGGCTTGGATGCAGACAGTTTGTGTGCAAGCCCATAAAAAGCAGTATGGGCAGAGTCAGCATTTCTTGGTTTCAAATTTTAGGTGACTTGAAAGTGTATTGTAGGCTGTTTGTTGCTTTTTGGCTTTAAACTCTACTCAGACTTTTGTGTAGCGTTAATATAAATTAGAGCAATGCTTTGTCTTTGAGCATTTTAGTGCAAAGTTATTTGCTTTTTTAATTTACAAATAATTTCAAAGAATTGTCTGGACTCGGATAGTAGGAGTGAATGCTATATTGTATAGTGTCAAGTTTTGAATGCTGTGAGCATGTTGAATCATGCATGTCCCCTTGCAAATATCATTAAGAACTATTTTAAAAATCATTTTCCTCAACATATTGTTTATGGCAGTAAATCGTTCTGTGGTTAAAATCTAGAGGTGCTGTGTATATGTATGTATATATCTCTCCTAGTAGTTAGCAAAACTATCGCTTAGTTTCTTATCTTCTGTAGGGAAGAAGTTCCAGGCTTCTCAGCATGTATAGTTTTGGGGGAAGAATGGTAGTGATGATGAGTGATACTCTTTAAATGGTAAATCTCTTAGCCATTCATGTTCACAGATATTGCAGTGAGGTTTTGTTTAAAGATAATTTAAAGAAAAAACAACAACCACCCATTGCCCACCCTTAATCCTTAGGGTTTTTTTTTCCTCCCCAGCCTCTCCTGGTAATAAGCAGTATAAAAAGTCTCCAGCTTTGAAGTTTGGGCTAGTGTGCATGCTTTATTTTTAAGGTAATGTAAGTTCAGTTTATCCAGTAGATCTCTCACAACTAAACAAATTCCGTGATCATATGCGATAATCTTAAAATAGGTAACTGTGCTGCTTCATGTGTCATCCATCAGCGTGCCTGGTGATGTCATGTGGTTGGCTCTAGAAAGCTGGTGTGCACAAACTGCTGTCGGAATATATTTTAAGTGATGTAGCTGAATGAGACTTAACTTCTTAACTATTTTAGTGCACTGTTGTAATTTGTTTTAATGTTGTGTTATTTTTAGTTCGTAAAGATGTTACTTCTCTGCGCTCTTTCCGAATGGTTAGTGATGAAACTAGTAAATCGATTAGTCTCATGAGAGAGCAGAACGTTCTGCCCCATCTTGGGGGGAGGGGGAAGTTTCAAAGTACTTCTTTTCTTAAATGGTATTATTCATTTCAAAGTATTTATGACATTAAATTAAAAACAGACTCTTAAAATTTGTGTTGATTGACTTACTTCTCTGTCAAATTTTTGTGCAGCGCCAAAACACTGAGTCACCAGTCTGCTTCTCTTGGAGGGAATGGGGAGTTATCCATGGAGGCCAGCCAATTTTACAAACACATTTTACATTATTCAACAGTTTTTTGAGTCTGAAGTGTATTGGTCAACTTAATTAATCATAATGTAGACAGATTTAGGCTGACACAAAGTATGCTTTAAACTCTTTTCAGCTGCAAAGTCGGGGTTGTGTTTGTTCCTAGGCTTTTAAGAGAGAATTTTCTGCCCCTGGTGACAGTGCTTTTCATCTGCCTTCTTTGGGAAACCTCAGTTGGGTGTATCTGGGGGATTTTTTTGTTAGTTTGTTCTAGGTGGTTAATTTTTTTAAGTTTGTAGTAGACTTTGGTATCAAAACTAAGAGAATGTGTTGTGTTGAATCTTAAGGGAGCTATTAGTGCTTTGAAGCGCTGACATAGCTTGGATATGTTCATATTAAATCTTTATTTATTTTTTTTTTAGAGGAACACAGGTAGTTTAGGCTTGAAGACGTTTGTATTCAGAGATGGATCAGATAAGCTTTACTTTTTTTTTAAAATATACTGTTTAAGCCAGTGTACAACTTTCTTTAGATTTGAACGGTTTTATTTTCCTAATTTATATTCCTAATCCGGAGTTTGATTAAGTTAATGGAAGCTAGGCCTTTGTAACATCGAAAGACTGCAAGGATATTTTCACTGGTTTCGGTGATTCAGTTTTAATACAGCACCTTTTGGTCAAATTGGCACAGTTTTGAGAATAGGCGTGTCCTACCTAACTTGGCTAGCAGCCTGGAAAATGCCAGTGTGTGAACTATTAGGGAAGATACAGTCTGTATTATTTCTGCTGAAGCTTGTAAGCTGATTCTGTTCTCTCTTCTCTTTACCTTTGAGACTTGCAGCTTTCCAAGCTCAGGTACAGGAGAGCAGAGAGAACCTTGTTAATGTTTAAGTATTGTTGTCTCAGTTTGGTAGTGGTGGGGGCTGCAGGACTTCATCTGGGAGTTAGGAAGTGTATTTTAGGTCTTCCTGTTATGTCTGTCTGTAACACTGGTTTCAGTCGCTCATCAGCTCGCCTTTTGAGATGCATTTCTCCAAGGCTTTCCTCAGGGCTCAATCAAAGCCTCACTGCAGGAACATGCCTTCTGTCCCTGCAGCGAGAATCTCCACCATATCCCTCAGGTTAATGGCTCTTGCTTGATAGTTTCATGGGAGCTTCTCTGTCTAATGTATTTTTTTTTTTTTATTTATTAGATGTATTCATCAAAGTATGAGCACATCCCACATGACTTAAGCAGCTGCAGTTCTGGGTTTTTTCCTGTGCCATTTGAAAGAACTGATGAATTATCCGAACTTGTATGCACATTTCTTCAGCGATTTAGGAGCTCATGAACATTTCTTAGAGCCTAATGTGCCTGCATGAATGAAAGGAGTGATATTTGGAAATTAACTTAATGTGATTTTGCTGTTGAGCAGAATTAGAATGGAACAGTAAAGGAAGAGTAAAAAATTTTATGTAGCTACAGCAAAAAACACTTGAGCTTGTTTGCCCAGTGGCTCCTTGGTTACATTCAAGATGTTTGGATCCAAACTTCATGTGGCTCTTCTGGCCCTGGAGTGCTGGGCTGAACCAGCATGAAAGTTTCTGACTTCTGATTTACATTGGTTTGTTAGGATGTGTGAAGTGAATGTTGTAAGAAGGTAAATGTCACAAAACTGAAGACAAGAGTAAAGCAGTGACTTAATTTGGAGAGAAGTTGAAGAGCCCAACTGCTAGGTGGGCAAAGCTTTCTCTAAACTTCAGTCGGAGAAATCAACATCTGATTGACAAGCTAGAAATAAGCAACATAGTAAGAGTATTAATCTGTTGTGCAAACTTTTGATGGTTTGTGATGTTGCTTGATTTTTGTATGCTTGTGAAATGCGGTTCTATCAAAGCAAGTAGAAATCTTGTATTGGCCATTGCATTGAAAGGCCTGGAAGGGGTGAGGTAGGTCAGGTTACTGTTGTTTCTGAACACCCTGGAAGCTCATGGAAGATATAAACCGTGTACATAGCCATGTGCTGATTCTATTTATAGTGTAAACAGCTATGTCAACTCTCAGTTTTTCCTCTCTCACTTCGTATCCGAGTTCATTTTTCATCTCTGTTCTCAGTTCGGTTTGTCTTCCCTTTGCCAGCTCAAGGCTCTGCCAAGCCTGCTTTGCTGTTAAAACTGCTGCTCCTACCTTCAGCCACAGGAGAGCAGTCACCCCAGTCTGGGGTGACGTGTACTTGGGCTTGCCAGAAGATGACCCAAATAGCTGGGATTTGAAGTAGTTGGGGTTTTTTGGGTTGTTTCTTTTTGTTTCATTTGTTGGTGTTGTTTTTTTTTGTTTGATCTGCAGCTAGGTGTTTTACCTTATCTGCAGGGAAAAATGCATCAGAAAATAATAGCTCATACTCCTTTGCTAATACACAAATTGAATGGCTGTAGTGGTAATGTAGTATTAGGAGGAAGGGCTTAAAGATAAAACGAGTCAAAGCTGCTGCAATGTGTCTGTCTCCTCCTTATGTTAGCTTCTGACTCGAATTTCCAGATTACTATTCTCTTAGGGACATGTGAACTACTGTGCTATTTAATTTTTAAGCCAATAAACAGTAGTTTACTTTCGTCTTGCTTATTCTCCAGTTGATGGTGATTGAAAGGCATGTTTTTCAATGAGGGAATCTTTGCAGGTGCTAGCGTTTCTCTCCAGCTTTTCTAGTTTCAGGGATGACTTCTGTGAACACTTGGATCTCTAGCCTTGCTTACTAGATCACAGAGCATATCAGTATAAAGTTTTACTCAGATGAAAGTTAGTGTTGAAATACTTGGATTAGCTGTGTCCCAAAGAGTTTATTTTAGCCCTTTCAGCTTCCTCTTTTTGGGTAAGGCTGACAGGAGTGTCTCCCCAGTTAATATTTTCTTTGCATTGCAAATTTCTGTCTCTGATTGTGAAGAGTCTGCAGGAGAAGACTACAGTCCAAGCCAGGTTGTACCACATTAGCATGTTTAAGTCAGTCGCCTTGACTATGCTCATGCAAGGTAGAACCAATACAGTGTTTTTTCCTACAGTTTGATTGTTGTTTCACACACCTGGTGAAAAAAATCTTAGTGACACGTGCTTAAACTGAAATGCATTTCCTCAGGACTGTTGTTTGTCAGGGATGAACAAATTCTTGAACTAGAAATATATCACTGATGGACCAAACAGGTCAGATTTTTTCTTTTCTTTGGTTCTTTGTTTCAGTGATGGTTTTTGATTTGTGGGTTGGTTTTGTTTTTTTCTTTGAATAATCTATCAAATGACCTATGCCAAGGATTTCCAGTCAAGTCTTTGAGAGCACCTGATAAATTTTGGTAGGAAGCCATTGGTCTTGTATTTAGACATCTTGTTTTGCTCACTGAGATTTGCAGTTCCTTCAGCAAACAGCAAAAGTGACATCTCCTTAACTGATGCAGCTTTCTTTAGTCTGAGCTAAACAAAGTTTTTTCACATTAATAAGTTAATATGACAGAACACGTCCCCTCTCCGTTTTGTATTTGTGGTTTGGGTTTCCCCCACCCCCTCAAGGAATTTTATGTTGTTATATAACTGGTATTTTCCTCTCTTTCCTAAGAATTTGCTATCATTGCTTCATTTTCTTAAGGAGCAAGACCTAAAACTTGTAGGTATCCAGCTGTGGGAGAAAGGGGAGAGGATGGAGGAAAAAAGCTTCAGTCTGTTTACCTGCAAGTTTCCCTTCTTTGTGTGTGGGAGAGGCTGTCATATCTATGCCATAGAATCTATGATATATGGGAGAGGCTGTCGTACTCCTCTGGGAAGAGGATGGAGGCAGCTCCTAACTGAACTCCCATTTTCTGCTGCACTGGTGTGCTGTGCCTCCCAGGGCTGAGTGTCTTAGCTGATGCCTCTTTACATCGTGGAAAAAAAACCCCATGGATTACTCCCTCTGATGTTACCTTCGTGCATTTAATTGCTAATTGGAATAATGGCTGACACACTGAGGATGGGGTTGCTGAGCCAAAAAATCTGTGGGTTTGATTAGTTCTTCTGTTAAGAACTTAATGTTGCTCATTTGGGCTGATGGCCTAAAGTTAATATTTCAGAGTTAAATGTTTGCAAGTAGAACATCTGTATGTGAATGAGCAATCAGCAGCTGCTTCAGTTTGTAGGGAGGGCGAATTCATGCTTTCTCAGTTACTCATGAATTCCGGAGGGTATCTTAGGACAGCCCTCATGTGCTAGGCAGCAGTGCGCAGACTAAAAGAGAATGCTGTTGGGTTAAAGAAGGTTAATACTAAAAATGTTTGCAAAGGAGTCCAGAGGGTGAATGAATCCAATGTGTGACTTAATTTTTCTGCAAAGAATATATTTAAGATTGCTAAATGCTGAAAAACTATAATGCCTGAGAAGCACAAAAGAGGAGACCTCCTTGTCAGTTACAAAAGAGCAAGTGTCTTGAGTTGAATTCCCCGATCGCTTTTATGGGAGAACTGATGGGACGAGTAGCTCTCTACTTTGGACAGCGAAAGACTTTATTGTTTGTAGTCTAAAACGCTAAGGAATGTTGGACATTCTGGTCTCAAATGCTTGGCTTTTTTGACTGCTATTAACAGTGCTTAAAAAAAAAAGCCACAAACCCCAAATTTTCTCCCTGCCTAACATACATTTGCTAGCTTATACTGTAAATGGTAAAACAACACAAAACTATGTGACTTTGTTATTTACTTAGGTCAATTTTTTGTCCTTTCCATGTGAGTAATCTTGCAGTACATGACATTTTGACATGCTCTCATTTCATGTTGTTTCACAAAGCAATACATTTCCCGTGTCCTGGAAATTGTTAAGTTTTGTGACTTAACCGTAGTTCAACTGGGGAGAGAGAACTGTCACACTAACTGGCGAAAGCAACCTATGCCCCACTGGCCGGTTTGCGGATTTGTTTGCTTTCCAGTTGGCTGCAAAAGGCTGAGTCATTCTTACTGTTATAACAAATATGTATTAGATAAGTTATCGCAGCAAAACTGTTTCTCGTCTCTTCCAGTTAATGATAGCAGAAGTTTCAGACTAAAGCCAAGAAACACGGGCTTTTTTTTAAAAAAACACAATGTCAACATTTTAGAGTCAAATGATTGCATGAAACGCTTCTGACACTGAATATGGCTCCTCCTTTTATGAAGCTGATGACAGCTGGTGTTTTCCCCAGGCTTTCCAAAAAGCGCTACTGGTCCTCTTTTTCTTTGGCAATGTTGATGTTAAAGTATCCATTTCAGTACCTTATAAGGGAAACTATAGCAATAGGATGCAAATTTATGCTTCTCTAACTGCAAATTTATCTTTTTGAGGAACAAATGGCAACCAAGCGTGCCCTTGAAAAAAAACACTGTATTGGCCAGAGAGACCTGGGAACTGTCCTAAACTTCTGACACTAGGTTTTCTTAGCTCCGCGACAGATATTTAGGTCATTTACATGCCTGAAAACCTTTTAATACCTGAATCTAACTCCTCGTGATTTTAGTGAGATTGGCGTTTCTCTAGCTACCTGGTCTCAACGTTTTCCTTATTCTGAATGAGTTTTAGTAGCTGTTTCACACAGATGTTGAGCAACAATTAATGTCAAAGTTTAACTTACATGATACTTCTCAGGAAAACCCCTTGAATTAAAACTTTCCTGTTATTAGGAATGCCAATACAGGATTTGATCTGGTTCTGCTTTCAGTGCTGCTCATGCTCCATGAGAGCTCGATAAGGGTTTATTTGGTCCATGAGCCTTTTTTCAAGAGGGCTGACTTTCAATGGAAACCAAATACCTTCCTCTTCCAGCCCAGCTTTGCTTTTGTTTTGTTCCTTTTTTTCTCTGTAAGAAAGGAAATTACAGAACCCTTATTACATTATTTGATATCTTTAACTCACTGTTTTGATTTTTGTGGGTTTATCTTCCTGCAGCAAAACTGATAAGTAATGGCTTTGCCAAACATTAGGTCACGTTACTTGATACGCGTAATATGTTTACATAATGTGAGAGTTGTAATGACAACTATGCTATGATTACAGTACAGGGATTGAGCAGGTGAAGTGCCTAATCTCAAAATTACAAGTATATTTGATATTTTTTTTGTAGTTTTGAGTACTTTTCATGCAGTGTAATGAAGTTTGGTTTAATTTTTAGGGTTTTTTATAACCACGGTGCTACAATTTGGCAAGTACTATGTTCTTATTTCTGCCTAGAAGGAGCTGCCAAAAAATTGCTTCTTCCCTTAACAGAGTATATATGGAAATAAAGATTTTTTGAAATCTTTGCTGCTATAGTGAAATCCAGTCTGCTTATATGTGATATACAAATATTTCACTGATTGAACTGCAAGTACTTTAAACTTTTACTCAGCGTTCTCAAAGCACAGTTTCTTGCAAGTAATGCAAACTGTGGAGACCTTTATTTGTTAGTATTTTAAAAAGGGAGAAAAAATGTTACAATGATTATGTAGCAAAAAAAGTACTGAAACCATTTCCTTGAAGTACTTTTAATCTGATGGGTTACGTTTTTTCACAGTAAGCAGGTTTATGTAAAATATCAAAAATATTTTTCCCAATAGAGAGGTGAAAGAGTTTGAAATCCGGAGATGTGACTTCAAATTCAAGTTTAACCCAGCTAAACCTAGACAGGAATGATTGTGTTTAAAAGTTTTGGGTTTGTTTGGGTTTTTAGATGGCAGGCATTCATTGAGGTTAGCGGTGTTTTGGACTGTTGGTAGAAACTCAGTTTTTTGATTTTCTTTTAAATTGATATTATGACTTTTTGCAGATAGGATATTGTCACTACAGACATCTGAGTACCATGGTGACAGTGAATTACTTGACCTGGAAAACTTCGTTCTGATCTCTTTCAAAAACCTGAAATGATTACTATTTCCAGCAACTGCATAAATATACGGGGATGTGCCCTACAACAAACTGGCCATGCGAACTGATAGCTAATCAATTTAATCAGGCCATCCGTGAGCAAGATGGCCAGTGTTTCACGTGCACATCCGCGTGTCCGATGACTCAGAAACCAAACCACCTTCTAGGGGTCTTTCAAGTCAGCTGAGCTAAGTGCAGCATGGGAAGTTAAATATACTACTGTAGTGGGAATCGTTTGATGTCAGAAGGTTATTGCAGATTACTGTTCGGTGTCTGTTTTCAATTTCTCACTTCTTGACTAAAAGGGATGTTTGTTATATGTGTAGGCTTGTTTCAACAAAGGTTCAAAGACCTCCTATGTACAGGACAAAACACAAGCCCAAGAATGCACTTGGAGTGATTTGAGTAAGATGGGCTAATGGTCTTGTCTAAAAAATCTCCTAAAAATAAAGTTTGACGCTGCTTTTTGAGGAGGAATTCTTTGCATCGGAAGCACAGAAGAGGGGAGGGGGGGGAATAAAAGATAAAAAGATAGGTGTCTGTGAACTTAAGTCTGGAAAATGAGTATTCTTATCACAAGGAGAAGCACATGCTACTTAGTTATACACAAGACAATTTTCCTCCCTTGTATTTCGTTCAAGGAAGGGAAGTCTGAAGGATTAATTGCAACACAGGAGCAGCCTCACCTTCCATACCTTAATTAACAGTGTTTCTATCAAAGTGTTTTCATGCCTTTGTTGTAGACATCTGTTGTGTTCAAACCTAGTTTTTCAACTAGAAAGAAAACACAGATTAAAAATTTCCTTTCCCATTATTTTGAACTTAATTTTTCTGTTGCTTATGTATTAATTACTCTAGGAATTAATACAGATAAAATATAGACTTTTCTCTACACACAGATGAAATTAATTAATTGTGTTTGATACTTTGACTCTAGGCTATGGTGGCTTGTTATCCAGGCAATGGAACAGGATACGTGCGCCATGTTGATAATCCAAATGGAGACGGAAGATGTGTTACGTGTATATATTATCTTAATAAAGACTGGGATGCCAAGGTATGCACTAATTTATTTATATAACCTTTTTTTTTACATATACTTGATCAAGCACCTTTGCTACAGGTCTTTGATCATGTCTCTGTTTCTGTGCCTTAGTTATGTTCTTACATTATGTTAACTGTGGGTATCCTTTGCCCCACTGATTCAGCTGTTAGTGAGAGCAGATGGAGATGAGGCATTTATCTTCAAGGTTTTGAATGATGCCAATGGGACCTCCTTGACAGTGAAATTAAGGAAAAGTCGTGTTTTTTCATTTATTTTTCTTAATTATACATATAAGCATCTGCTAGTATCCAAGCCTCATCAGTATCTAATTATGCAATTTATCGTACGTTATTTGTATGGTAAACTCCCCCCTACACACATACACAGCTAGTAAATAAAGGGTATTTGAAAGATAATTGCTTTTAGTTTAATTCTCTTTATATTCTTGTTGAATCTTGAGTTTACTGTTTGTGCAACTAGATTACTTCATCGAGTATGCGTATAAAAAGAAAGATGCTGTAGCTTGGGAGCAGTATCAAATAAGCCAAGTGTTAATGCTTCTTACTATATCAGTATAGTTCAAAGCAGCATAAGTCTTTGTACCATTGTAGATATAGGGTGTAGAATAGATAAGAATTTATAACACAGTTCAAGTGGTCCAAGTATTTACTGCCAGTGACTTGAAAATCTTCATAGATGCAGTGACTATGATAAAGTAACTTTTTAATAAGGATTTTCCTAGCAATTCAGTGGCATTAGGTAGATTTGAAGAATGGATGTAGCTAACTGGCTGTATTGAAAGCATGAGAGAGTAAAGCAAAGATAGCTTTGTTTATTCCTTGATTGCTGTGCAGTTAGCTATGCAGTTATTCTCATTGTATATGAAAAAAAAAAAAGATAAAACTACTGATACTTCTATCGTACTTAGGAAGTAGCGTGTGGAAGAGCACGTAAGCAGTCAGCTTCTGTGAATTGGGTGCACCAGATATGGGTAACACAGGTTGCAGCTGAGAGTTTTTTTTTTCTTTCGTTTCTTTTCTTGAATGCTGTCCATTTCTTAAAAGAGCTGGATGAGACAATGAGGCTGATAATGTACTCACATAAAACTGGTAGATGAGAAGGCTGAGTCAGAAATGGATGCACTTGAAGCTTTCTGTTTCTGACTGTTCTTTGAAATGTCAAATTTGAACCTTCCATAATAAAATAAATTACTAGCCTTTTTTGCCATGGTAGCATCTTCACATATAAGTGCACTGGTTGGACTGAATGTCTTAAAATGCCACTTTGGGGCATTTTTAGTTGATTTACAGTTTCTGTCCTGGAAAAAAATTAATATGTACCAGAGTGTAGAAGTCAAATTGCATTTTCACAATGACTGTGGAAAAATTTACTAGCTGGATGTTTAATTTATGAACAGAGGTATTTCATATTGTGCAAAATCTATTTTAAATTACAAATTAATACATTGACAGATGTATTGGTTAGCAAAGATGACATGAACTTGTGCTGCTGTTAAGTGAAACAATCTCTTTAATGAGACAGGGTGAAACTTGGATGTGAAATACAATGTTTCCCTCATTTGTATTGGCAAATTTTTAGCCACCTGTGTAATGTCAGTCTTGTCCATTTTTTACAAGTGGGTAATGCAGCTAAAAACCAGCCAGTCTAAACCCACATTACTTAAATATAAATGGAGGTTTAATATTTGCAAGTATTCTGAAATTACTCACTGAAAAATGTGTAAAACATATTGTTAAATGAAATGTATCAACAGAAAAGCCATAGATTTGTAATTTCTGTAGCATCTGATAAAGACTTTTATTTCAGTTCCAAGGGTCTGAAATATTTTCAAATGAGCTATTCAGGATTTTTAAATACACTGAGACGTTGTTTTCAAGCACTGGTTTTAAGTATTTAATTTGTAGGTAAGTGGAGGCATCCTTCGGATATTTCCAGAAGGTAAAGCCCAATTCGCTGATATCGAACCCAAA
This sequence comes from Tauraco erythrolophus, assembly GCF_009769465.1. Taxonomy (NCBI): domain Eukaryota; kingdom Metazoa; phylum Chordata; class Aves; order Musophagiformes; family Musophagidae; genus Tauraco; species Tauraco erythrolophus. The sequence goes on along the minus strand of NC_141466.1, from coordinate 85,868,665 downwards.
TTTGATAGACTGCTATTCTTCTGGTCTGATCGCCGCAACCCTCATGAAGTACAGCCAGCATTTGCTACAAGGTAGGACTAATGGACTCTCCCTGTTTTGCATGATGCCTCTTTTATCAGGATGTGACCGAATACTAATGAGAGATTAGTGACACTATTAATAATGACCTTATCCCAGAGCTTTCCACATACAGTTACAGTTGCACTATGATGAGAAGGGTTTTTTTTCTTACTGGTTGATTAGGCTTTTGTTGTGCTGCTGAGTTTGTACGAATATCTGATCTCTTATTTTGGGGAAAACATCCTCTTGGATTGATAGGAGGGAGGACTGGAAACTCTGGAAGTTTCTGAGCGTGTACTTGGCAGAACTGGATTGGAGCCTACAGAGCCATAAGCAGACCCCACCTTGGCCAAGGGGTGTTGTCTTATTTTTGTTCATTTGATTTATTATTAATTATTTATTATATTTTATTATTTTTATTATTTCTCTGTAATGGCTTTACACTCACCTCCCTTCCCTTTGTCCTTAGCACCTTCCTGCATTACTGGAAGATTGACTAGGTACTTCAGATTTATGTCCCCTCATGTTGGGAGGGACTTGTTATAAAACAGTAATTTCCAAAGTAAGCCACCACGTTCTAGTTTGGGAATCGGGAGGGGGCTGTGGGGCAGAAACGACATTTGATACACATATCTTTTCTTCCTCTGGACTATTAGAGGAGTTGCTCCTAGTCTGAGTCACAGAGGGAACTTGCTATCTCCTTTGTCCCTCAGTGCAGGGCAGGGGATGATGCTGAAGGTACCTGCCTTCGCTGCCCCCACACCCTGAGTGGCGTTTCCAGATAGCGTTAATAGGTAAATCACTGGAGTTGTGATCCAGACTTCTGTTGCCCATGTCGCAATAAGTTTGGATGGCCAGAGCACTGAACGTGGACTGGAGCTGTGAGGTAACACAAGTACTTTTGCAAGAAGCAGCTTGAAACTGCCATCAGTGAGTCCACTTGCAGCCTTTCGGGAGGCTGTACTGCTGTCCCTCTGCCCTGTGTGCTCAGAGCAGTCTCAGAGGGTAAAACGCCATCTACTAAAGCTCCTTAAAGTCTTTTCTATAGGCAGTGGAAAACCAGAGGAGCTGTGTAAGAAGGAGTAATTAGGTTTTCCCTTATGGCAAACATCCAAAAAAGAGGTTCTTGCAGTGTGACGCAGTGATGGACTTGACTAAGTAAAGTAAAAGATGAGGTCACAGAGGAAGGTGATACAGATAGAGACAGTATTACAGATTCTGGACAAGAACCATAATAGCAACTCATTAGGAAAAAGTGTAAACTTACAGCATCAGTGTCACCCTTTCAATGACTCTTCAGACCATACCTACGAATAGAAAAACAAAACAAAACACCAAAACCAAACAAACCTGCTTGCTTTGTGCTTTATGAAATCTTTCTTCTGTCAGGCTGCAGAAATATCATCTCATTTAGGTTGTGTTTTATGTCAAGTGCTTGCTGTTTTTTCTCTTCATACTTCAGGAGTTCTTTTTCCATCCATTTCCCTAGGTACGCAATAACAGTGTGGTATTTTGATGCAGATGAAAGAGCACGAGCTAAAGTAAAATATCTAACAGGTAATCTCTTGTTAATATCTTCTATGTTCTTTTTTCCTGGAAGAATAGCTAATTAGTCCAACCTCACCTCCTTGTCACCCACCCTGTGCACAAAGGGAAGGAAAAACAGTGTAAGTCAGAGCGCGAGGTTTTACAGGGAAGGTGATCCAGTGGTTGAGCTGCTAGGCAGTGACTTGGGAAATCCAGGTCAGTACCTTGTCCTGCTCACGCTTCCTCTGAGATCTGAGGCTGTTCAGTATTTTTATACGGGAGATAAAGCTTCTCCCTAGTCTTGTCTCCCAAATAGGTGTGGAGGATAAATACACCAGAGACTGAGGTGCTGCAGAACTGAGAGCCCTGGAAATAGTTTTGGTTGCACACGGTGATTCGACAAGCGAGTGCAACTTAACTTGACTAGAATGTCTATACTGGAAAAAACAGAAGCCTAAAATTAAAATCTGGAATCAAAGAATGGAGCTACTTCCTCCATTTCCAATTCCACGATTCTAGCATCTGTTTTCCTTTTCTGGCTTCTCCCTCCAGAGGAAGTTGATCTAATTTTCCTGTTCAAATTAACATTATAAGGAGAAACAGCCTAGGACTTCTGTCATGCTTGTGATTTGCCATCACGATTTTGCGTTTGTTACAGTAGTTTAAAAATAAAGCAAAATCGTGTGTACCGCAAGCGTACACATGCACAGGGCCGGTTTCTCCACGGTTTCGTCAAGAGCTCCGAAACCACTGATGTCGAAGACACGTGCCACTCATTTCCAAATGAGATTTCCATTCCTTGCGGTGAGGCATCTGAAGCGCGTCAGCAGCCCCAGAGCTGCCCAGCGGCTGCGAAAGCTGCAGCGTAGTTCAGTCCACCTTGGTGCAGCCGGTGACTTTGTGCATTTCGGGAGCAGTAAGAGCAGCTCAGCTCCTGCCTGGCTTGCGAAAAACGCAGGGAGTCTCTCTGCTCGGGCCGGACAGGCTGTCCCACTGCTCGGTGGTGACTTCCAGGTGGTCAGCAATGCCGGATCACGCCCCCCTGGTGTGCGCAGGAAACCTGTCTGTCTGTAAGCCCGGCTTCGTGTCGCACGCGTGTGACCAAGCAGCTCCTGCAGCCAGCCTTGCTGGATCAGAGCTGTTTCGGTTGTTTCCGTGCAGCTTCAGCTGCTGCCCTTGCAGAGAGAGCGCAGGGAAGTGGTTTGGGTGGGCTTGTGTCTGCAGTGAAGGTGCTCCCCTCATGCCCCCCTGCCTCACCAGGGTGCCCCTAAACTGCAGACACTTACGGAAGGAAGGCTGGGTTGGAGGGGTTGTTTAAATTTCAGTATCACTTTGCCCTGTAATTGATTTATGTCATCATACTGTTGGGATTTCAGTTTTCATTTGCAATTAAAATTGCATTCTTCGCTCTGTATCTGCAGCAAGAATTGTGCAAGATGCTTTTTGTTTTCTACTGGTAATAAAATACAAAACTATAGAATAAAATGTCATAAAATAGATTGTCATTAAGCCAAAAATTAATAGTTTTCTAACTAAAGCCATGCAGCATATGTGTGAATTTTTTTCTTGAATATGAGATACTGTGTCTGTTAATGTTTTGACAGTTTATTTGAGGGTACCTGAAGTTATCTCAGTCAATCTTTAGAAAAAAGGACAGAAGAGGTGTGGGTTGGTTGGTGGAGGGTTTTTTGCTTATTTTTTAGCAGCAAGTCAAATGGAACGTTGCATTTTAAAAATCCCTTAATTTCTTTACAAAGAAAGTAAAGAATATCTTCTGGGTATTTACAAAATACCCAGAAACTCCAGATATTCTGATACAGAATCATGGACAATATCCTCGGATTCTTAACTGGACGTTCTTAAAGTTTACCTTTATAAAGGCTGAGGTCATGAGCTTCAGAACGGCACATGTGAAGTGAAGTATCCAGTTTCCTACTTGGGCAGCCAAATACATACCTGCTTTCAGAGGCGACGAGTAACTACAGCTTGTTAACTATACAGAGAATGTATACAAAAAATACCCATTTTGCTTGAACGTAGTATGAGACAGTCTTCGAAGTACTCTCTTAAAACTAATCTGGAAAGTGATGTAGCAGTTCTGTAGACTGTGCTTTGATAAATGCTGAAAAATGAAACTGATTTCCTTTTCATGTTTTTGCAGGTGAAAAAGGTGTGAGGGTTGAACTTAATAAACCTTCTGACTCAGTTGGGAAAGACGTTTTATAAGCCTTTGATTTAGCAACTCCCCTTGCTATTCTCCCTGATAAATCTTGATGCTATCTATTAACTTCTGAATGTGAATAACAAGATAAAGGAAAATCAACAACAAACCAACGTTTGAATAAAGAAGCAAACAGTGTTTCAATGTTGCATCAAATAGAAGATTCTTCGACTGCTGAAGCATTGTACTATGTGATTGTGACTCCAGGCCTGTGACTGCTTATGTGAAGAAGATAAGCAATCAGTAAGAAACAACATATGCATCTGGACATAAATAAGTGCCCTACATAGAATTTGTCCATCCTTATATTTTGCCAGACCTGTCATCCAGCTGAATCCAATTCATCTCTCCCTTTTTTTATATGGTAAAAGTTTGAATTTTGGGTAATTTTTGTATGACCAGGTACAGTTTATCAAAATTGAGTCTTAAAAAAAAAAAAAAAGAAAAACTGAAAAAAAAAGAAAAAAATTTACAGTATTCTCCAAAATAACATGGATCTATTTTTGTAAAACTGTTCATACTGTTCTCCTCTGCCATGAAAGACCTAATTCAATGTAAGGGTTGCCAGTAACTGATAATCACTTTAATTTTCTTTACACCTTAAGTCAAAAAAGGAGCACTTTAATTACCAGCTAAAAACCTGATTGTTTTATATCATATCTCACACTAATCTTAACTTTTAAAGATTGCTGCTGTATTGTTTTTTTGACTATGTCCTCTTGAACCTTATTAACAGAAGCAAATCAGTATCTTGCTATTAGTAACATTCAGTTTGTGGTTTTGTATGTTGAATCCACGGAGGGGAAGTTTCTGTTTCTTCTTTGTTTTTTGGTTTGATTTATTTTCGTTTTGGGTTTTATTTTTTTATTTTAAAGTGATTGGCACTAAGTGAACTTGACACTATCGGTTGCTGTCATTGGCTTTGGGGATCTGGTAAATACCATCAAGTTACAAGAACATACAAGGGCTTTCCTAGGCTATTAGAGGTACCCAGAACCTCCCTATGTACTTGACAGAAAATTTTGAGCATTCTCCCTTTTCTAAAGAATACTTGCCACTCTACTTTCCTTTGTATATAAATTAATAGACTGTCTAAAATTCACTTTTTTAATTTCCTTTTCAAATGTTGGTGTCCCATGCAGTCTGTAAGTTGACACCTTGACCTATTATATAGTATCAAGGAGGTGGTCAGCACACTGAAGCTGAAGTGCATCACTGTAGGCTCCTTGTGCAATACATCTTTAGGTTTTCACTGTGCTGAAGGATTTCCCCGAAAAGGCACTGCCCTTTGACCAATGCTGAGGTATATATTTAGTAAGAAAACCTTTATTTTCTTTTTACATTGTTTTCATTTTATCAAGGAGAGGGGACATCACAATAAAAGTAACGTGCAGAAACTTTGATATTTTTGGTTTTTTCCTTCTTCCTTTTTTTTTTCCTGAGCTTTAAAAGCTTGAGAAAACAAAAGCAAACCTATAAAAGACAGCATTCATATTTACAGGAGTTTGAGGGTTGATCAACTTACCCACTGCAGTTTTCAATCTGTCCCTTATTTCCTTACTTAGCCAAAACAATGTGAGTGTACAGAAATATTTCTGTATATATTACAACTTGTGACAATTTTAGCATCTGTATAGTTTGTATTCAATTAGAGACCTTTTCTATGGAAAGCTCAGTAATTTTTTATTAAAAAGATTACTATTGTTCATGTAAAACATGAAAAAGCTAATTGTTTAGTAACAAACTGACAGAAAGGGGAAAAAATTCAGTATTGGTGTATTATTTAGGAGAACCAACAGAAATCCCAGTTTTGTTTTGATTTCACTTTTCCTTTTTTTAGTAAGTTCTTGCCCTTTACAGTTCTCATCCTCTTTCCTCTTTTCTTCCCAGAAAAACAGACAGGATAACTTTACTGTAAGTGCCTCTGCCAACCTGGCCAAGGAGTGCAAATCTTCATTACTGTCTGGTCTGCAGTGCATTTAGGCTACCAATGAAACAAGCAAAAAAGCCACATCTTTCTATTTCATCTTCTTTTAGTACCACTTTAACAGAGGTTTGGTTGGTTTTGTTTTAGAAATGTAAGCATAAGCCTTTAAACTCATTTCAGTCCCTCTGTAATTCAAACTTCTGCAGTTACACGGTGTATCAAATTCTAATCACACTGTAGGTTTGTGCTTGCCAGACAGGTTTAAAAAGTGCTTAATTTTTCACTCCATGTAAGTCATTACAATAGGGTCAAAAAATCAGTCAGCCGTTTCTTCCATGTCTTCTAGAAACTGTTCATTTCATGTCGGTTGAATATTCAGTCTTGAGCATCACCAAGCAGGTCCTTGTTTTGAAACTATTTTTTAAACTGTCTTATGATCTGTATGTGTCTAGTCCTGGTTAAAGATAAAGCTTCATAATGCTATTTTTATTCATGATGTTAGCCAGCTGTAAAATATGACACCTTTATCTATAGCAGGCAAAGAAATTCAGGATTCATTTACAGGTTGCCTATAAAGTTGTGTAATTTGAAAAGCAGTGTTCATTATGAAAGAGCTCTCAAGTTGCTTGTAAAGCTAATCTAATTAAAAAAGATGATGTATAAAGGTTCTTGAAAACTGTGTGGTTGTTTGTAATATTTGTAACTTTTAAAACTACTCTGCAGCAACTGATTTATAAATTCCCCCTTAAAGGGGGCATGTGGATTTTTGGTGGTTTTGTGGGGGGTATTTTGTTTTGAGTTTTCGGTTGTGTTTTTGTTTGTGGGTTTTCTTCCTTTTTTAAAAAAAAAAAAAATCAGAGCTATTTCTGCTCTGGAGGAGGATCTGTTTGTTTTGTTGTTTGGTTGGGTTTTTTTAAGACTGCTTACAGTTACCTGGGTGTGGTGATCATTTTCCCTCTCAAACAGAGAGCACCGAGTTTAGGCTGGCTGGAGAGTGATGATGGATATAGTCAGCTCTAGTTTTTTCACCACTTTCTGACAGGTATGTGAGATGCAAAATGAAGGTCCTCTTTGAACAGGATTTGTTACAGTTTAATGGGAGCTCTTCAGTTTTATGTGTCCCAATGAATTACCAGCCCTTTGAAGATGGTAGAAGTAGAGTCTACAGATGCCAACCCATAAGGAGATGCCACACAATTTCCGTAAGCTTTTCGATGAGCTTCCTAATTACTGTATGGTAATCAAGGAGGCATCTGGCTGGCTGTGCTTCTGCCTTTGCTCTTAACTCTTGTGAACACCCCCCCCCCGCCACGTGTGCTTGTCTGTCTTGTGCTGGTTCAGGAAGAGTTGTCTGGATCTACAAATGAGTCTGCCAGCCTTAGTGTACCTTTCATGGCACTTCGGTACCTGTTGTACTCAGTTCTGCTCTAAGGTGATGGTTCTTGCCTGTGTGTTAGGCTGAAACCTAAGTGCAGCAGCACTGAGCTGATCCCAAAGTGCTTTGAGGCTTTTACTCAGTGCTGTATAACTTCTTGCATGTTCTCTAGAAGTAGCCTCTTCCCCATCTTTGTTTTACTTTGCACGAGGAAGAAGCCTTTCTAGCACTTCCAACCATCATGTGTAGACCTGATTTTTTTTTTTTTTAATTAGCACATTGTTGAGCACAATATGCAGAGGGATCATTTTGCATAGTAAAGTCAAACACTGCACCAGGGAAAGATGAAGTCTTTCTTGGGTGTTTCTCAAAAGAATGATACTTGCAAATCTGAGAGGAAGCTAGATGACAGCCTCTATCTTATGTAAAACATCTGGCTGTACTGACCACTTTAAAGTCAGGAGTGCAAAGATCACATCTCTTAAGTCACACTTACAAGTATAACCAGACTGGAAAGTACCATTTTTGTGCGTGCTAAATGCTGTGAAGAAGAGGGGAGAGTGCTAAGTGACAAAAGCAAACTTCAAGTCTCAAAACCACAAAAGTCTATTGAGTACCTTGCCTGCAGGCATGCAGATATGCAGATAGCTGCATGTGCTTGCAAACACATAGTGGGAATTTATGAGTACTGAGCAGCAAAGACTTTGAAGAAATTCATGAGACTTAACTGGATTTGGATCTCATTTGCTTCATTTTTTGGGGGGAGGGGGTATGGATCTGCAGAAACTTGGGTCTCCCATCGCCAGCTTTCATGTAAAATACTCATTTAGCTTTTTTTGTGGATATAAAGTAAAGCTCAAATATAAGTACGTACTGCAAATGCGTTGAAGTCTGTGCTCTTATGGTGCTACAGGAGCTGTGTTTACTCTGGAGCATCTGCTGAATCTGAGTTGCCCGACCCTGTCATGGGGGTGGATAGCAGCTGACAGAAACAGGTTCAAGGTCCTCTGTCCTACCAGATGAAACCAGTTCCAGAGAATTAGCTCTGTTGACTTTTGCTACCACTTACTCAGTTCCATCAAGCTTTTTCCCCATAGCTTTGAAGTTGAGCGCATGTATAGCACAGTTATCCCTTTCCTGAAAGAAGGGGGAGGGTGGAAGGCAAATGGATGAGCCAGATACTAAGAGTCAGCTCTAAAAGCGGAAGGGGCAGATGAGTCTATCCCCAATGGGTTGGTGATTTGCATCTCAAGTCCTTAGCAGGACAGGGAAGAAGGAATGAGTTGAATAGAAATGGTAAAGTAGGATGGGAAGAGACTGATGCATAAGACCAAGATAAAACTTATGTGTAGGGTGGGTGTGAGGAATATGGGACATGCCAAGTGAAAATACGCTGTAGGTGTCTGCTTTGGAGACAAACATGAAGTGTAAGGAGAAAGAGTACACAATGTGTTTGCCTCAGGAAACACAGCTGTTGATGCATCTCATCCATCCTTTCTCTTCATGGATATGTTGCAAAATAGTGTATTTTTATCTCTCAAGATGGGAGGTTTGTAACTTTTTGCTTGCATTAGGACTTGGTTTCCTTGTCTGTCTTCCAGTTGTAAGTTAATTGGACTTTGGGGATTTTTTTTTTCTCCTCTAATTTATTAAACGTGCAGCTCAGGATTAAACTTCTATTGATAATAGTTTATGGGCTCTTCTGGAGAGTTTGTTATAACTACCTTGTATGTGATGTGGTGATAAATGCTGGAGAAGGTGACCAGCTCTTTTGGCTTGTAAGCCCAGTACCAGCATCTTCACATGGCTAAATGTTTGCAGGGCATGCCTGTCCTGGTTTTGGCTGGGATGGAGTTAATTTTCTTCCTAGTAGCTGGTGTAGTGTTAAACCACAACGATGCCTCACATCTGAGTGGAGATTGATGTAAAACACAGATGGACTAACAACTTGCCAGTATCACACAGGCAGCTGACTTGACTGCTTCAGGGCAGTGTCTAAAGTGGAAACCCATTATTTCTTTCAAATGCTGTTGGAGAAGGGAAGTAAAATTTCATCTCTGAATATTCACCGTGTGGATCCAGTGCTCCTTGTGGGCTTGTCTGTGTGTCAGTGTGGTTTGCCAGAGTGGAACCAGTTCCTCTCCTGGACTTCTTTCAGGGGCTGGTGTGGTTCAATTTTATTTTTGCTTTTAAATAAAAGATGAATCCAGAATAACTAAAATGCAGAGATTGGACTCTACTCACAAACAAAAAGCCTAATACCTGAATATTGTATTGGGTTGTGAGCTGGTATTTCGCTACCTAAAGAAAGGAAGAGTCAAACAAAAAGCCAAGCAAAAAAAGGTTCGGAACTATCTTAAGGCAAGTCACTTAGATTGTAGATGTATCTTGCTTACACTACTGTATGTAAGCGAGCTTTATAAAACTGTCAATAAAGATTGCATTGTAGCAGAGGACGTGGTGGCAGCTCTGAGAAACATAAGGGAACTAGAATTCAGAGCTTGATTAATTGCTGTTGCAATCCTGGGAAGTTTTTTGCATACAGTGAAGATGAGAGTGAATGTGTCAAAAAAAAAAAAAATCAAACAACAAGAAACCGCTAGCCAGCAACAAACGTAAATGCCACCACCTCTAAACCTAAACTAAAAAAAAAGTGCAATTGTGGCTTTTGGTGAGTGCAGTACCTTGGGTTACTGGAATGGAATGGTATTCTAGAACAAGTGTTTCTATTTGAGCCCCTGGCAGCATCTTTAGAGATAAAGGAGAATATACTTCTCCAAGGAAAATGTGATTGTGGACACCACTAACGTTTGGCAGAGGGAGTCGGGGCCATGGGTAATAACAGAATCTGTTTTCTGAGATTAGAGTCCAGTTGATGGTGTTCCTGATAGAAAAGAGCAAGGTTTGAGATGTCGGATTTGGCATATTTATTTTCCCTTCACTTCCCCTTCCCCAGCCACAACATAATAGTAAGTGATGTGGTGCTGGGCACATGTTCTGCACAGTCGCGTTTCAAGGAACAACCAAAAACTGGAGTAAGTTAACTCTCTTCGGTCTTAAATTTTTGTTCCATGTGGAACTCTTTAATGGGATGTAGGCAGCAATTTCTAAGCTTCTTTAATTCTATTTTTTTGCCCACCTGTGCCATGAGAACACTTTAGGTTTTTTTTTAAAAAAAAAAAAATCAGGCTTTGTTTAAAATAGCACAAGTAGGAAGCAACTGTATATGGTTAAGACTTGCTGCAACTTTATAACCACGCAGCATTACGCAATGACAGAACCAGGCAGGGCATGTATTTTATGGTAAAAATGAGCTTTACACAAATCCAGGAAACCGTGCAGGGTGGCGGGGGAGTTTGTGGGGTCCTTCGCTGCCTGCGAGCGGGGGCAGCTGCCCACAGTGGAGGCTGTGCTCGGGGCCACAGAAACGTTCTGGGAACTGGTTCCTGGGGACAACTGGAAGTGAGAGCGAGTGACTGGGTCCCCCCTGTCCCCCAGCCACCGGGACAAAGCCTCCCCGAGAGCCGAAAAACAGAGTTTAGAGTCCTAGAGATGACAGAGAGGCAAGTCACGCCATTTTCGATGGAGGATGCTGTGCTGCACAAACAAAAGGTATCTTATCCAAGGATATGTATTTTGGTTGGGAGGTTTTTTTTTGTTGTTGTTGATTATGATGGTGTAAGCTCTTGTTCAGATACTCAAGAGGCAGCTTTATCTACAACTAAACATCCACTGGTGCAGGGATGAAGGAGCAGGGGAAGGTGGTTGGTTACACGTCCAGTGCTTACAGTAGGTTTCCAAATTTGCTCTAGTTGCCTCAGGCAAGCGCGCACGGAGAACAGCAGCCCTGCTCCCCGCCTCGGTCCTTGCCATTCTGGCTCCCGCACACACGTAGGGGGCCACTCCTGCCCCCTCACTAGCCCACCACTTCTGCGTCCTTCCAGCCTGCCTCAGCGCCCCAGGCATTGCCCTGCGTCAGCTGAGCTGCAGGCTTTTGTGCTACACCCCCTGTGTGGGTGTTGGATTAAATTATAAAATACTTGGCTGAGGAAAAGGTTTGTGTTTTGTTTTTTTCTCTGAGATGAAGGCTGGCACCAGCCTGGTGCCTGCCCTTCCAGGTGCTCAGGTGCTACCCAAGCCCTTGGCTGAGAGTTGCAAAAAATGCCTAGAGAGAAGTGGCTACCAAGTCACGGGCAGCAGCATAGCTTCTGGCTGCTGCCGCTGGGCAAAAGCTCGGTGCAGCAAGCTGCTGACTGTCTCGAGGAAGCAAACGCGTGAATCTTGAATTGCTGAGGGTGCTCCTCCTCTTTTGGCAGAGGTGGTGGGATTACACATGACAGCTGAACTGTGGTGCTTCATGGGCCATACGCTGAATGCCATGTATCTGACCATGCTAGCATAGCCCAGGTGCAGTTTCATGCCAAGTGTGGGTAGTCTTTCTATTGAAGAAAGTGAAGGGAGACACAAGCAGCCTGGAAACTGCTGCAGGATTCACAAACAGGACGTCAATCTGATGAAGGACATCAAGCTGATTCATGTCATTCTCCTCAAAATGGTATCACTTCGACACAAATCCACAGCTACGTATGAAAATACACTCGAGACTGGCATCGACCCATCATATAACAAGCCAAAGCTGAGGGAGGATGCTTGCCCAACAGCAGGCACCTCCGATCCCTCTCCTCTTCCTGAAGAAGTTATGGCAATGCTTCCCCCCGTACCTGTTGTGAGGCTGGTAGGGACTGACCATGATCCTATGCGTGGTTCAGTGCCTGCACTGCAAAGGGGGCAAAGTGTTAGCTTAGTGTGGGAGCGCTCCACTGCAGGGCAGTCCTGAGGGAAGGTAACGTTTCTGCAGCCTATAAAGGGATTAAAAGGAAGGCTGCATTAAGGCAAGTGTAGGTATTTTCCTCCAACCTCAGGTCTCCTCGTTCCTTCAGGAGCTGCTCATGTCTAAAACAGTTTGCAAACAGCTCCAAAATCATGGTGGCATCGCTTACCACAGGGGACGTGTGACTGCTTTGACAAAACTGTGCTTCAAGAACCAAGCATCAGCTCAAATATTCACAGTAAAACCTCTTGGGTGGTGTCCTCTTAACTCTGCCAAATTGCCTGGGAAATGTTGCCAGCTAGCTTGAATAGTCTTTTGGGGTTTTGCAGTGCCTGAAATACCTCCCATTTCCTGTCATCAGATGCCTTTCCTGCCTTCTACATCTCTTATAGGTACATTCGAAGTTAATTACATCTGAGCTTTAATTCACGTCATCTGCAGGGCTGATAATCCTGCCCCCCACCCCCACCGTGTTGCTTGGCCAGGAAGCAGCAATTAAAACCTGTTTTTCCAGAGCAGGCCATGAGAAGCAGTGACCCAGCTACCTGCTTCTCTGCTGGGCTTCCTTGTACCTGTCTTTGTGTTGTGGCACATGCCTGGCTCCTGCCTGAAGTCCCCCATGGGATGGGGGGCTTGTCCCTCCCGAACACAGCCTGGGTGGTGGCAGTGATGAGAGCTGCCTGTGCCGAACCTTGCAAGCAGAGAAAGGAATGTGCAGCTGGAAATAACCAGATGGTTACAGATGATGTGAGAACTCCTGGGCTGTGCCAGTGCAAGGGCAACAGATGGATCTTCACTGCTGTCAGCTGTAATTTCACTCTGTCCTGAAGTGTTCATGGGGTTGTTAGGCAGAAAGCCAGGGCTGCAGAGGTAGAAGAGGCTCCTGGAGATGGTCTGGTCCAGCCCTCCTGCCCTGAGCAGGGTCACCTAGAACCAGCTGCCCAGGACCATATCCAATTGGGGTTTAGGTATCTTTGAGGATGGAGACCCCACCAACCTCTCTGGGCAACCTGTTCCTGTGTTCAACTACTCTCACTGTAATAAAGTTGTTTCTTACGTTTAAATTAGATTTCCTATATAGGTACTGCTAAATGCAAAGCTATAGACTAACCCAAGTAATTCTTAGCAACGTATCCTACAAAAGACAGCAGATTTGTGACTGAAGTCCCTTACTTGCAGCTTTTCATACCCTGCCTGGTAGAGGTGCTGTCCTCTGTGAAGCCCTCAGGGTGCTTTATCCTCAGGACGACTCTTCCCTTTGGATGTGTTCCTGTTTGCCATCTGACAGAACAGCCCAGACTTTGCACCATATCCTGCCACTGACATGTTATCTGGAGCAGCCTGTGCCAAGTTGCATGGTCCTGTCACACACCAGGGAGTTTGTCTTGATGTTGGTTGAAAAACAGCTAGTATAAGATGTGCTGTGCACTACAAATAGCACAGCCCCTACCAGTCTTGGGAGCAATACCTGCAAAATAGCAAGTGTGTGCTGGGTTACACATTAAACAGGCCAAAACTATTGGACTTGGTACACTGCGCTCAAAAAGAAGGGGCATAAAAAATGAACTGCTCTGGTCAAATTATTTCTTGCTTCTGAGAAGTGCTGCCCTTGAGCTGAACGAAATGGCCAGTGCTTCCTCGAGCCATGCACTAGTGCTGCAGGCAGGCTGTGTCCCACCGTGCACCGGCTGCAGGCAAGTGCTGCAGAGGCTGCACTGGCTTCTGCAGGTGAGCACCCTCCGAGCAAGCAATTTGCAAGGCTTTTTTGCTTTGTGCCTCTCTCTTGTGGTCTAACCCCAGCCAGCAACTAAGCACCACACAGCTGCTTGCTCACTCACCCTCAGTGGGGTGGGGGAGAGAATCAAAGGGGTAAAAGTGAGAAAACTTGTGGGTTGACATGAGGACAGTTTGTTTCATAGGTAAAGCAAAATCCACGCATGCAAGCAAAGCAAAACAAGGAATCCATTCACTGCTTCCCATCAGCAGGCAGGTGTTCAGCCATCTCTGGGAAAGCAGGGCCCCATGACAGGTAATGGTTACTTGGGAAGACAAACACCATCACCCCAAACATCCCCCCCTTTCTTCTTCCCCCAGCTTTATATGCTGAGCATGATGTCATATGGTCTGGAATATCCCTTTGGTCAGTTGGGGTCAGCTGTCCCAGCTGTGTCACCTCCCAACTTCTTGGGCACCCCCAGCCTACTCGCTGGTGGGGTAGGAAGCAGAAAAGGCCTTGGCTCTGTGCAAACACTGCTCAGCAATAACAAAAACATCTCTGTGTTATCAACACAGTTTCCAGCACAACTCCAAAACATAGCCCCATAGTAGCTACTACAAAGAAAATTAACTCTATCCCAGTCAAAATGAGCACACTCTTTCAACTCTTTCAAAACACAACCCACCCCCTCCTGGTGATCAAAATCCACTTACAAATGGGTGGCAGCACACCCACCAAATGGATCATTCTGGGAAGAAAACAGATAGTTACTGAGATGCTTCTATCTGGGTGGTCAGTGGGAAGGCAAAGGCAGGGGAGCAAAGCACTGGGGAGGAAGTGGAGTAAGAGCAGAGAGGCCCTTTGGCTGTCCCCCCCATCGGTAAGGCACCAAATGAAGCTACTAGAATAATTAACACCCCCAACTAAACCCTATTCCTATAGGTAAGGTGCTGTACTGGGACTTCACTGAACTCTAGTGCACATCTTACCCCAGGCTTTGTGTAACATCTCTAAAGAGAAGGTGCTTGCATTGAACACACAAGCCATAGTCCAGAGATCGGTGTCATTTAAAGAAAAATGCTTCTAAATTAAGCAATGCTGCTTAACTACTTCTTCTAAATTAAGCAATGGGGAAGCCAAATATTTGGCTTTTGGGTTTTGCTCCTTCCAACGTTCTCTGTTACACCATTTATGAAATGTCAGGTCTAAGACTTCTTAGGACAAAAAAGCAGATGAAATGGTGCAAAGGACAGGAGATGGTTGGGACAGAGACAAGGTGAGCTATTTAGGCCAAGCTGCTGCACCTTCTTAGAAACTTAATCTAGTCTTAAAGCATCCTGGCCTGGCAGAAGCTAAAAGGGAATGGAGAGATTAAGGCCATGGCCCTCTCCCTTTTTTTAGCGTTCACACCTACAGTTCACGACCCTTCCCTCAGCCTGTCGCACCCCTCCAGCTCGCTGGCTTAGCCATGGAGCCAGAGACAAATTCTGTGTTTTGTAAATGCCTCTGACTTCCTATGACTCCATCCTGCCTCTTTTGGGGAGCTGAGTTGATGCTGTGTGGTGACAGAAAATTAGCTTTTTCACTGCAATGGACTCAAGTGATGTGGTATATGTAGACCACAAAATAACCCTTTGGGGTTATTTGCTGAGCCCTGAACTAGAAAAAGGAGCTACTGGCTCATTTCCCAAGTCCCTCTTGCAGCAAAGTTAAAAGAAACACAGAAAACCCAGTTAGACGTGAATTCTACTTCTCAACTCTCAGCTAGTTGCAGACCTCCCCTCCCCGCCATTCCTCCTCCTCTAACCTGTTTTATGGTCCAGTCCGGGGTTCCTGCTGATCCATCTTCAGCCTGGTGCGCAGCTGTAGGTGAAACGCGAGGCTGCAATTCTGCACTTTCTGTTCCTTCCCTGTACAGGTTGGAAAGGAAAAAATAAGTATTCCTTAAGTGCAAGGAGTGCCACCTAATGGCCTGTGGAAGAATCCCAAAGCCCCACGCAGCCTGGTCTGCTGGTATTTTTTCCATATGCACAAGTATATGAAAACACACATAGTGTATTTTCACACACATCCTGAAATGCAAGTCTCTTCCTTGGCCTGTCTACTCATAAACTAAACTTTAAGGGTAATTTAATGTAGAGTCTTTATGTTCATATGCAAACTACTGTTTCTTTAAGCTCAAGACTTCAAAACAGCTGTAATAATCCAGATGCAAGTAAGAACTTGGGTATTTTCGTTTGGAGTGTAAAATCCATGAATGCTGGCTAGCAGGTAAGAAGCAGCTGATGGAGAGCAGCTGTTTCAATGACATCATTACTGTGTCAGGCAGCAACAATCATATGCTCACAGGGGAACGTAGGTCAGATGTAACCTCCGGAGGTCACCCAGCCCAACCTCTCAGTGGCCTTTCAATCTGAAGTAGCTAAATGCAACAGCTGCTGCACAGACACCGTGTTCAAGAATGAACTGTCTCCAGCAGCCATGAAGCAAACAGCTGTGGTAGCAGCCAGAGCAGTCTGCGTCACCCTGTCATCACCACAAATTGCTCCAACCACTTTAGGAGAGATGTCCATCTCCCTTTTTCTCAGAAACTCAGTCTTTGTTCTTTCTTGATGTTATTCTTCAGTAAAGCATAACTTGCTTTACTTTAAGGATACACAGGGATGCTGTGTGTATGGAAAACAGAACAGAATCAAGGAGCTCCAGAAGAACACACAAGGAAGAAGAAAGTGCTTACAAGCCATTTAGTCTACAGCACATCTTGCTGCTGCAGCAACAGAAGCTTGAAGTTTGAACAGCTACTTTGCATTTCAGCTGTCCAGCTACGACTAAGCCCTCTCTAGACTTTGATTTTGTAAAATATTAGTACCTGGTATCCTTTATTACTAGCAATGGTACAGTGGCAGGTAGCACGGCCCGTTTCAAATGAACAACATTTAGTTCTCTTGAAAACGTTCCTGGAAAGGAGGCTCAGGTAACTAACTCCTACACAGTTCAAGCAGCAACACCTGCCCTGACTGAGAAGTGCTTCCACCTAGACATAAATAGTCTGCTCATCAGCTTACACACAGGAATTGGGGCTGAACTTGCTGTAAGAATATGCTTCCCATGTGACCTAGATACGCCCAGTGAATATGAATACTGGTTGGACTACTGGAGATGCTAAATATAGAGGGATGGCACATTATCACTTTTAAAACATGTTATAAAGCAGACTATTTCTATTATCTATCTTCTTGCAGGATACTAATTTATTTTTATTAGTCCAGAGAAAAATGCTACTTCCAATTCCTTCATCAGAACTCACCAAGTATTATGAAAATTTCCTAGATAACATTTCCATAAAAAGTAAAAAATACTTGGAAATATTTGACCTTCAGGATTTCTTGCCCGATAAACAGTTTCAAAGCAACTTAAGAGCAGCCTCTTTTATAATAATGAAATTACTAAGTGACCCTCGTTTAGGTAGTTTAACTTCTAACAATGTTTTCTGAATCGTTCCGAGCAATTCTTGTAGATCACCACTGAAAGAGACTGCTTTTGCCTTTAGTTGGCAGAACCATTTGTTGACCTCTCTCATACCTGATTTGTCTCAAAAGTCAAGCTTGTTTCTCAGTTTCCCAGTCAGACAACTTATCTTGCAGTTCAGTGAAGCATGTTTGTTCAAGATCCATTACTAGTTTGTGTTGTTACAGACAGTATCTAAACTCGCTCCGGACAAAGTCAACTGATACAGAAGACTGATATTGTACATAATTTCTCACCTTTGACCCAAATTTACCAGCATATTTTAAAAACATACTGCTAGTCATTGTTGGAATTGTGGGAAGGACACTGTATTCAAGAACAAAATCTTACAGAAACAGCATTTACGGTAACATATCCGAAAAAACAAGGCCATGACCTGTTAGTAGCAAATAGGTCGCCTATCCACTCAGCTCTTTGTCACCTTTATCTCTGTGTAAAAGAGATCTTGGCATCATAATACTTCATTGCAAAAACATGCCTGGGCAGAGGTGATGTTTTTCCAAGGCTAGTCTGAAATTGCTCGATTGTTTTGAAAACACATCTGTTTTAGGACACTTGTATATTTGAGACAGGACTTGCCTACAGCTTAAGTTCCTCCCCCCGGCAGGCTATACTATTCACTGAAGTTTACAAGCCAATTCCCGCATTTGTTTCCTATTTGT
This sequence comes from Tauraco erythrolophus, assembly GCF_009769465.1. Classification (NCBI taxonomy): domain Eukaryota; kingdom Metazoa; phylum Chordata; class Aves; order Musophagiformes; family Musophagidae; genus Tauraco; species Tauraco erythrolophus. The sequence goes on along the minus strand of NC_141466.1, from coordinate 85,850,817 downwards.
TGTTCAAATGAACACTACTGATGTAAAAGACACCATTAGAAAAAAAATCCATTTGAATATAAAAATGTATTTAACAATACCCACAATCCTCCCTTCCTGAAGCAATCCTTTACTCTTACCAGTTGCAGTAAAGACAAACCAGGAAACCAATGGGAACAATCATAGAATGGTTAGGGTTGGAAGGGACCTCAAAGATCATCTAGTTCCAACCCCTCTGCCATGGGCAGGGAAACCCTCCACTACACCAGGTTGCCCAAAGCCTCATCCAACCTGGCCTTGAACACTTCCAGGGATGGGGCATCTACAACTTCTCTGGGCAACCTGTTCCAGTGCTTCACCACCCTCTGAGTGAAAAATTTCTTCCTTATATCCAATCTAAATCTCCCCTCTTTCAGCTTAAATCCATTGCCTCTTGTCTTATGACTATATACCCTTGTAAAAAGTCCCTCTCCAGCTTTCCTGTAGGCCCGCTTTAAGTACTGGAAGGCTGCTATAAGATCACCCTGGAACCTTCTCTTCTCCAGGCTGAACAGCCCCAATTCTCTCAGCCTGTCTTCATAGCAGAGGTGCTCCAGCCCCCAGATCATCTTTGTGGCCCTCCTCTGGACTGGTTCCAGCAACTCCATGTCCTTCTTGTGTTGGGGACTCCAGAGCTGAATGCAGTATTCCAGGTGGGAATATCTCTCAAAAAATGCTTCACGACGTGAGAGATCATTCATGACATGAATCTAGTCCTCATCTTAAAAAAAAAAAAAAAAAAAAAAAAAAAAGTACTTCTGAGTAGAACTGTCCTTGTAAATGTCAAGTTTCAGTGGGAACACTGACAGATTCTGCAGTTTTAAGAAGCAAGTATGGAAAATTAACACATCAAATAAAGTTTTAGAAGCAGTATTTGTAAAGTTTTTGTCCTGGTTTCAGCTGGGACAGAGTTAGTTCTTTTTAGCAGCTAGAATAGCTCTGTGTTTTGGTTTTAGTCTGGGATTTGTTATGAGCAGAACGCTGATAGTTCACTGATGTTTATAGTTGGCACTGAGGCCTCACAGATTTTCCAGCTGCTGTGTTCTGCCAGTGTGCAGGAGCACAACAGGATAGGGGGGAGCATGGCCGGGACAAAGGGCCCACAACTTCCCTTATGATTTCAACTTAGACCGAGAATTGAGGGCCAAACAGATCAATGGAGTATTCCATATCATGCGACATCATGCCCAGTATAAAAATGAGGGTTATTGGGAAAGAAGGGCCTTCGATCTTCTGGGGGCTCTCACTCTCAGAGTGCCTTCTCTCTCTCTCGCTCACTCTCTTTTCAGGCCTCCCGCTTGTCCAGGATTGCCCTGTCAGGACTCACCATGTCAGGACTTACCTGTTTCGGGATCATTAGTTCAGGATGGGATGGGTCTCAGTCATCGGGTAGTGAGCAATTACACTGTGCATCGCTTGTTTGTGTATATTGTTATCATTATACATACGTATATATTCATATATTAGTAGCAGTAGTATTAAATTGTTTGTGTTTCAACACACAGCTCTCTTTCCCTTTTCCCCTTTAATTCTCTTCCCCATCCCCTGGGGGTGGGGGAGGGCGAACAAGCAGATGTGTGGAGTTTAGTTACCAGCCGGCCTAAATCAGGACAGTTTTCCAGAGAAATCCATCGAAAGTGGAACCGTACTACAAATATTATGGAGAAGGCAGAGGCTGACGCAGTCTATGTTCACCAACACCTGTTTTTACAGGGAAATTTAAGAAGCAAAAGTGTTAATACAGAAAGGATCTATGAAACCAGACTATCATGAGATACACAAGTGAGCGCACTGGTAACGCAAAATGACCGCAACTGCCACGTGAAACCCAGGCTTAATGAAAATTTAAAATTCGGTACCAATTTATTCAGAATATGGAAGAACAATCGGATTCATATCAAATATCTACGGTGTCAGTATTTTAAAAAATACACCAATATTTAAAAACAGTAAAGGTTATCATTTGCTAAATTCCATTGCACATCAGTTTATTTCCCGATTTCAAAAGGGAGCAGCAAGTAATTAGTTATATAAAGGCAGACATATGTGCATCCAAGGCTAATGTAGCCATTTAAAGTTCTAGCAACAATATATGAAACAGCATAATTATTTTTTTTTAACAAAAATATTTATAATCGATTTTACAAGTAAGGAATCAAGCTGTTACCTGTTTAACCAGTTAAATACCTTGAGTGCAGCAAGAGAACTGTCAACATTTCAGAAAGTTTATATGGAGAACACATCAGCTCAGCATTCATAACTTTTCACAGCACACCGGTTTTAGTACTCGACTGACTGACTTGTTGGATACTAACCACCAAGCTGGCTGGCTTCCAGAAGCAGCAAAACAAAGAGAGTCAGCTAACGTCAATTTAACCAAAGCTTAACTGAAAAATCATGAAGGCTTCTATGACACAGCCAGCAGTTTTTACAGTATTGCTACCAATATTCCTCACAAATTTACTTACTAGTATCGGCATATGGGACTCAGTTACTCATGCACCTAATACCTATATCCTAAAAACTAATGAACTTTCAACACAGAGTTTGTGCAAACAGTTAGAAAAAGTGGGTGGAGAGTCCAGCTGGGATCCTGGACCGAGAAACACACAAATGACTGAAGCTCAGTAGCTTCCATTTGATCACTCCAACTTTTAACAGTATAGCTAAATTTTAAATCCTTCTCGAGAATGAACTCCTCAAAACTATTTTTTAATTGAGCCCTTCAGTGTAGGACCTTCTCATCTCCCAAGTGTCCTGTGCTTGATTTCCTAGCACCTTCATTGCCCTTCTGGATTTTCTCTTTTCCTGCTACAACCCATCCACTAAACCTAAACGGATGCTTTGCTATGTTTTTGATGCCTGTGCCTCACCCACCTTTGACAAAAGCCCATATTTGAGATTCTCACTCTTGTCTATCTTTTCTAAAAGGTCACAGGTGACAAAGGCCACCTGAGAGTGTAACTGTAGCTTATGCAAAATACTCACTATTCTAAAATTAACCACCACTTAATTACATTGGAGTAAACAGAAAAATTCTTATCTATTATAGGTGGTTAACTTCAAGAACAGCCAAAAACACTTAAAAAAAACCCCACACAACACAAAGGGGTCTTAAGAATAAATTAGCAGGATTAAAAATGTCTTAATTTTTAGAACTGCCTTGAAAACAGGCAGTTCGGCAAGTATCCACCTTCTCTTGCATTACCCAGATTCTGCAGCAAGAACGTTGGCACAAACACCCACCTACTAAAACAGGAGTATTCGATTCTTTTGAACACAAGTAGCAGCTACCTTCCTAGTCAGTTCTGATGTGCAACTCCAAAGACTCATTCAGTATGCTGACAGTAGTTTAAATGACAGTTCAGAAGAGGTACAGAGAAAAGTGACCACAGCTAAACAAATCCTGAGCCAAAGTAGTTTTCAAGCAATGTTTTCAGTCCTAGTTTATTCTTTAGAGACGGCTTTCCAGAAGGTTTTATGCAAGACAAGAATCAAGGTGTTCATTTATTTTAGACTCCAAAACCTCCGTCTGGCAAACAGGACAACCGACTTTTTTATCCTGCCTTACAGTAGTGCTGGAACTTGCAGAGGGCACTGTAGATTCAACTTTGGTTTTCACAGGTGTATTTATACTTAAGGTGACATCAGTACTCCCTCTTTTAATGAAATAGTTTTCAAAGGCAGTTTTGTCTTCCATTTTTGGCCATTGCTGTAGTGTATTGGTACACTCAGAGCTTTTTTGCTTGGATGCCGCCTGAGCTGTTGCTGTCTGCTCAAAACAGATTTGTTTTGGCGGCCTGTTATGAAGCGGCATAACCCTCTTGCCATTTGCAGAACGTTGGTTTGATTCTCCCTCCATAATACGAGCAATTTTAACAGGTGATCCGCTAAGATTCTTGTAAGCTTTTGTATTAGCAACAGAGGGTTTAGGAAACTCACGCTTTGAAGCTAAGTTGATTTTCTCACTGGCATCATCAGTATAAAGTGGAAAGAAGATGCCGCTACGGGGTGATTTTTCAAATTTTATCTCGTTTTTAGGGATTGGTATTGTCCTTACTGCTGAACGATGCTGTGAACCAGGTGTTTCACTGGTTTTAACACTGCTGCTGAAATTTGTGCTGTTTTCTGAGAGTCCGCTCCCTCCTCCAAGCCGATATCCCTTTCCACTAAAAGGCATCAGATCTTGCGTATCCCGTGTTTGTGTCCTGCCTGCAAAATAAGAAAAGTTACCAACTTTTTCATATATAAACTGTGGGCTTAGTATTTTACATGTTTCACCTGAAATATCTGCTACTTGAAAACAGTGCAGCAAACTATACAATTTGCAAACAATTAAGCTGAGAAGGAGCCTACAAACACACAAATAAAATGGGCCCTGCTCTTTGCTATGTAACAATAATATCTAAACAAAGCTCATGTAGTGGTTGATCTCTATCTGTTCAAGGAACTTTTTGGACAAAACCAGCTTGGAAAAGAAAAAAAGAATAATTTTAAATACCTTTGTTAGTTGACTCAGAATCTGGAAGTTTTGCTGGCTGGGTTTTCTCCTTGGATTTCTTAGAGAAGTTCTCTGGCTCCTTCACTTTTGTGAATGTACCTCCACACGTCTCTTGATGCTCAACCCACCAAAAGTCTCGTGCAGAGGGTGCTCTATTCATTGAACGTTTCACATATCCAAAGTAAGGTTTTCTATTTCGACAGGGGCCATTGCATCGCCACCAGTGCTGGCGGTACAAATCCACCTCATCATGAAAACTATGATAGATCTAGGTAAAAAAAAACAAACAACAGTAATTCACAAAGGTTTTCATTTTACATCACTAGCTCTATAATTCCGCCCCCCTCCCCCCCCCGTGATTTTTACATTGCCAGTTAAAAGAACTGAACCTGGGTGAAATGTTATCAACATTTAGATACCATCAAAACAAAGCTTTAAAAATAAAGACAAGATGTATAGGAATATGTCCTGGCTATCTAGTCTGAAATGCAATAAAATCACTTAAAAAAAAATCTATCTACAATTTCACCCTAAATGATGTACTGTTTAGAATGCATGGTAACCAATACCAGTATTGTATTTTTCCTCCAGCTATTAGGTTAATTGATCTTATCAGACACATGATTTTTAAATATCATCAACCTATTAGCCTGTACTGATATAAATCTTAACTAAAACAGACTGCTCTTCTCCAAATATTATTCTGAACATGTAGCTATTTTGTTCCTGGTACCATTAACTTGTTTCAAGACTAAAGGAAAACACTAACAGAGCGAATACTGGAAAAATTGTGTGACTGATAACCCACCACATCTTCCTCAACCTGTTCCCATCATCTTACCCAACCTGTTCCCACCATCTTCCCCAACAAACTAACTACGGAACTGGCACCCACTTGGATGCAAATTTGCATAGGTGCTAACTGTGGAGCGTCTAACGAGAACAGATGTATTACTCGTATCACATCAGGAATATTGAAAAACCAAATCAGTAAAAACCCCACTGTTAAATTAGGCTGAGTGGATTATGCTTACGGTGACATTGGCGCCAGTCAAGCGATTAATGCGACGCATGTGTTTGCAGAACTCTGGTCCATGAGATTCACGATCTTTGTCGTTATTAGTAACAAAAAGCAGGGCATGGATCATTTCATGCAACAGTGTCTGAAAAGATGCACATTATTAGCTCTTCACTGAAAAGCATTACATACAGTTTCAAAATTAAACCGTAAATAAATTTACATTTATCTTGGTACTGATCTTACTTTCATGCATTCACATTTTCAGTCTGGGTCATAAAAACATAATACTTACTCTACGTGTCAAATCAAATGACCTCTGTTCCCATACCACCAAAACATGCTGGAGAACACTACTACAGTAAGTGACATTCCAAAAAGGAGAAATATTCTTAAGTTTTAAGTCGGATCTTTGAAGAGATCAACCCTCTACAACCAAAGAGAGAGATACTTGTGAGAAGGTTGAAACTCTATGGTGTTTCTGTTGATTAAACAAATTCGAATGTCAAGCCAACTCAAACAAGCAGCCCTGACAGAGGCATGAGAAGCCACACAAAGTTATGTTTACAATCATATCCTATATCCTTATTTTCTTCTGTTGGCCTTTTGACCTAAAAGATGAAACTACAGCCATTTTCTAATTGTGCTTTCACTCCGTGTTTGTTTTTAATATTAGAGGACAATTTAGGAGCAAAAAGTCACCATGATGTTGCAACACAAACATAACAATAAAGCCACCACTATTTTACAATCTGTAAGTCAACTGTATATAAGAATCCCACTATGTAAAATGTGTGTATGGTGTGTGGGGGAGGCACAATACATTTTATGTGCTGATTCATGAACAATCTCCAAATACCTCAACAAGATCCTTCCTTGGTCTTAACTTTAGGAGTGGCTCACTTAGACGAATGGAACACATTCCACCTTTTCCTTCATATCTACACACTCCAGCACAGCTGAAAGAGACACAGAAAGAAAACAAACATGAAAAGCTATTTGTTTCTGTAGTACATGAAGAAAACTGAGAATTTGAGCTAAAACACCATCCCCTTCCAACACACACTAGGCAACTCAGAACAGGAAAAAAATCACTTTTGGTAGTAACTTGTAAAACTTAACATCATTAAGCAAGAAAAAAAAAAAAAAAAACAAACCACAACTTCCTCAGAATAAACTGCGACTGAACAAGCAAAAGTGAACTATAATTTATTAGATCTCTTGCAGTTACCCAATTCAAACTAGCAATCCTGAAAAAAAAAATTTATTTTTATATATATATATATATATATATATATATATATATATATATCTCACAATGGACTATTCCGAGCTAACTTGTTCAGGAGGCAGAGGGCTGTTTCCATTAGAACTCCTGATGGAGTGAAATATATAAAACAGAGGCTGGAGAATCACAGCAGCCAACTCTGACTTCACTGCTGGTTGCTGCAACTTCACTCCTCACCCAACTTTTGGCTCTTACTGACCCTTTACATATTATCACTTATGCCTACTAATCCAGCAGAACACACTTTTTTGTTTGTTTTGTTTTGCTATTAGGTTAGTCTTCTATCAGTTCAGTATCCAAATATTTTCAAGCGTCTAAGGAGTACTGCAACCAGCAAAGGACAACAGAGGGCAGGACTCCAGCAGCCAGCAATTGCATCAGCTGATCTGCTGCAGAACTACAGCCTGCAATTCAAAGCTTTTTTATTTTTATTTCAGATCTCTTATGTTCTCCTTCCAAGCCTATTCTAAATGTTGTTAATATACTATTACAATTTCATGTTTGCCTTTCTGCCATGCTGTAGAACTATCATAAAAACTGAAAAAAATGATAGCAATACAAGTATCTTCTTTTAAGCTCTGACATACACATGTTGTGGGTTAGGCCGCTCTGGCAACCAAACCCTACACAGTCGCTCACTCACCCTCCCCCACCCCCAGGGATGAGGGAGAGAATCAAAGAAGAAAAAGAAAAGAGACCCGTGGGTTGAGATAAGAACAATTTACTACTACCTCTACCAATATATATATATGTATGGATATATACAAGGATAAATATATGAAAACGAGTGATGTACGGTGTAATTGCTCACCACCCCTTCACCGAGGTCTGTCTCTTCCCAAAGCTAAGGATCCCAAAACAAACAAATCCCAATACCGTAATCCCGGATGAACTGGAGGCCTCAAAAATAGAGAGCGAGAGAGAGAAAAAACACTCCGAGAGTCCGAAAGTGAGTCCCGGAAGGGCAAAAGCCCTTCTTTACGGCTGACCCTCACTTTTATACTGGGCATGACGCTGCATGATATGGAATGCTAATTGGCCAGTTTGGCCTCAATCCTAAATCCAAGTACAAACCACAAGGGAAATCGTGGCCCCCTTGTCCTGGCTATGCTCCCCCCCTATCCTGCCATGCTCCTGCACACTGGCAAGCACATGGCAAGGTGAAAAGTCCTTGAGACCTCAGTGCCAACTACAAACATCAGCGTGCTATCAACATTCTTCTCAGACCGAGCCTCTGAGTAAAACCAAAACACAGAGCTCTTCTAGCTGCTAAAAAGCAGAGCTAACTCTGTCCCAGCTAAAACCAGGGCAACACACTTTAAGACCAAGTTATTTATTTCACTTTAACATCCTTCCAGTTTTGCCTGCACCACGGGAAAAGCCATTCATGGCCAAAGGCGACAAATGAAGGACGACGACAGTGACCAACCCCCGTCCTGCGATACGAACTACACCATGAAAGCAGGACGTTCAACCACCTGGAAGAGAAGCTGTAGCACTAGTACATCATGCCTACGAAGCCACAGTTAGGAGCAGCACGTGACAGCTTTTCCTCCTCCTCCCCAAGCCCCACGGCTGTATGATAACACGAGCCGCTGCCTGTTTGACGGGTCACAGGCTCTTCCGACAGCCCCGACACAGCACCAGCGCACTCCACGGCAGCTTCTGAAACCCGAGGCCGGTGAACGCCATCCGACAGCGCCGCTCGGGAAGGATCGTCTCCCCTCGCCGCCTTCCCGCTCCAGGCGAGCCCCCCGCACCCGGCTAACCGCCCGACGCGAGCCCGCTCCCCGCCCGAGAGCCCGAGCCCCGGCCCCCGCCCCCTCCCAACGCAGGGCCGCCCTCCGAGCCGACCCAGCGCACACCCCACCGCCGCCCCCCCCCCCCCCGCCGACGGCGTACAGGGTCATGCGCGGGCTCCACGACACCTCGACAGCCGCCAGGCGCCCCCAGAAGAGCGACTCGTTGAACTGCACGAAGAGGCCGCGCACGTCGGGGCTGGGGTCCAGCAGCTCCCAGGCCTCGTCCACCACCGACAGCGGGCGGAGGGCCGAGGGGTCCGGCGAGGCCTCAGGGCACGCCGCCGCTGCCGCCTCCTTATCCTCCGCTTCCCACAGCTCCTGGAGCTGGAGCGCCAACACGAAGTCCTCCTCCATCCCGCGCAGCGCCGCCGCGGGGACGCCCCACCCACCGGGCGCTCACACCGCCCCGCAGCCCAAAGGAACGGCCAACGCACGCGCACTGCGCCAGAAACGACACACCGCTGCGTCACTCTGCCACCACGCATGCGCCGAACACTCTGTAGTGCCCTCGCATGCGCGAGGCGGGATCCGCTCACGACTCCTCCTCCTCCGCCCCGCCCCGTTCGGGGCCGGCCACTCCCCGGCACGGCGGCCCCGCGTCGCTCCGGGCAGTCGCTTTCCGGCGGGTTCTCGGCGCATGCGCAGTCGGCGCAGTGATGCTGGCGCAGGCGGCTTACGTCCCGCTGTGCGCAGGCGCAGCGGCGCTGTCCCCGGCGACGGCGGCGGCAGCGGCGGCGGTGGCGGGGCGGGCGCCGGGCGGCGGGGCGGCTGGAGGCGCGGCGATGGCGCTGTCGTTGGGCGAAGGCGGCGGGAGCCGGCTGCGGCGGCAGCTGGAGTCGGGGGGCTTCGCGGCGGGGGAGTACGTGAAGCAGCTGTCGCAGCAGTCGGACGGCGACCGGGACCTGCAGGAGCACCGGCAGCGCATCCAGGCGCTGAGTGAGGAGACGGCGCAAAGCCTGAAGCGCAACGTCTACCAGAACTACCGGCAGTTCATCGAGACGGCGCGGGAGATTAGCTACCTGGAGAGCGAGATGTACCAGCTCAGCCACATCCTCACCGAGCAGAAGGGCATCATGGAGGCCGTCACCCAGGCCCTGCTCCTCCAGGCCGACCGCGACGACCCCGCCCTGGGCGCCCGCCGCGCCGCTGTCGCCGACCCCTTCCTGCCGCTGTCGGCCAAGGAGGCTGCGGCCAGCGAGGAGGGGCGGCAGCGCACGCTCACCACCCTCTTGGAGAAGGTGGAGGGTTGCCGTGACCTCTTGCCCGAGAGCCCCGGCAAGTACCTGGTCTACAATGGCGACCTGGTGGAGTACGACGCCGACCACATGGCGCAGATCCAGCGGGTGCACGCCTTCCTCATGAACGACTGTCTGCTCGTGGCCACTGCCCTGCCCAACCGCCGCGGCGCCTACCGCTATGATGCCCTCTACCCCCTCGATGGGCTGGCTGTGGTCAATGTCAAGGACAACCCGCCCATGAAAGATATGTTCAAGCTGCTCATGTTCCCCGAGAGCCGCATCTTCCAGGCTGAGAACGCCAAGATCAAGAAGGAGTGGCTGGAGGTGCTGGAGGAGACCAAGCGCAACCGGGCCCTCAGCGAGAAGCGACGTCTGGAGCAGGAGGCCATGCCCCGGCCTGCCCCAACACCCCCTGAATCCACCAACCCCTTTGAGGAGGATGAGGAGGAGGAGGAGGAGGAAGAGCCCTCTGCGGAGGAGGAGGTGGTTGACCTCTCACTTGAGTGGATCCAGGAGCTGCCTGAGGATCTGGACGTCTGCATCGCTCAGCGGGACTTCGAGGGGGCAGTGGACCTCTTGGATAAACTCAACGAGTACCTGGGGGACAAGCCTGTGAGCCAGCCCGTGAAGGAGCTGCGGGCCAAGGTGGATGAGCGGGTCCGGCAGCTTACAGACGTGCTAGTGTTTGAGCTGTCTCCAGACCGCTCGCTGCGGGGAGGGCCGCGGGCCACCCGCCGAGCTGTGTCCCAGCTCATTCGTTTGGGCCAGTCCACTAAGGCGTGTGAGCTCTTCCTGAAGAACCGGGCAGCCGCGGTGCAGACGGCCATCCGACAGCTGCGCATCGAGGGCGCCACGCTACTCTACATCCACAAGCTCTGCCATGTCTTCTTCACCAGCCTTCTAGAGACAGCGAGAGAGTTTGAGACGGACTTTGCTGGCAACAACGGCTGCTACTCGGCCTTCGTTGTCTGGGCCCGCTCTTCCATGAGGATGTTTGTAGATGCCTTCAGTAAGCAAGTCTTTGATAGTAAAGAGAGCTTGTCAACTGCGGCAGAGTGCGTCAAGGTAAGAGGGTCCACAGAGGGTGGTGTGATATGATGGCCAAAAAAAGACTTCAAAGCTTGTAAGTCGTCTTTTCTAACCCTAGGTTAGTTGTTGACTCTTGAGTGGGTCTCTGGAGAGGTTTTCTGCGTTGAAAGGTTAATATTCATTTAGGGTTGGTTCATTTTTTCAATTTAACTGAGGAAAACATTAAGATGAAAATACACAGCAAGAAAAACCCTGCCTTTATCAGAAATGCAAAACGTGTGTATTCTTAATTTGCCTTTAGCCAGTAGAAGGTCCTAAAATTTGCATAAACTACATCTGAATCATGAGTATTTTGAAGACTTTTTGTTTGTTTTCCAAGCCTGTCCTGAACCACATTTCCATATTTTTTTGCAAGACTAACTTTCTCAGGTTATGGTTTCTTTCAGCTGCTAATAAGGGGGGGGGTGGGGGGGGGAAGTGTGTGTGTGGTGGTTATCATGTCATTGTCCAGAGTATTTTTGACAAGCAGAGTTTCATTGTTCAGTTATTAGTTTCTCATTAATAAGGAATTTCTTAAAGTAGGAGAAATAAGTGAAGTATGATTAATGCTTTCCCGTTTCCTAAGAATGATACATTTTGTAAACATGTAAGATGTAAAGGGGGCCTGCACACTAACAACACTCTGTGTTTGTGTTTGATACCCAAGGTAGCTAAAGAGCACTGCAAGCAGCTTAGCGAGATTGGACTGGATCTTACCTTCATCATCCATGCCCTACTGGTGAAGGATATCAAAGGTGCTTTACAGAGCTACAAGGATATCATCATCGAGGCCACCAAGCACCGCAACTCTGAGGAGATGTGGAGAAGGATGAACCTAATGACTCCAGAGGCGCTGGGGAAACTCAGAGAGGAGATGAGGAGCTGCGGGGTGGGCAATTTTGACCAATACACTGGTGATGACTGCTGGGTCAACCTTAGCTATACTGTAGTAGCTTTCACTAAGCAGACTATGGCCTTCTTGGAGGAAGCGTTAAAGCTTTACTTTCCAGAGCTGCATATGGTTCTTTTGGAGAGTCTGGTGGAAATCATCCTGGTGGCTGTCCAGCATGTCGATTACAGTTTACGGTGTGAACAGGACCCTGAGAAGAAAGCATTCATTAGGCAGAATGCATCCTTTCTGTATGAAACTGTCCTTCCTGTTGTGGAAAAAAGATTTGAGGAAGGAGTTGGAAAGCCAGCCAAGCAGCTACAGGATCTGAGAAATGCTTCAAGATTGATGCGTGTAAATCCAGAAAGTACCACCTCTGTGGTGTGAAGTGACCTAACTGTTGTCATGAAGAGAGTGTGAAAGCACTTACTGAAAATGCTGTACATTGAATATATGAACTAAATGGGTTTTCTGAGTCCCTGAAAAATGCAGAAGTCTAACTGCTGCATTCCAGAAGCTGAATACTTACAATCAAATCTTGCACAGATTCAACGCTTTTCTTGGTGGATGATGGGTAGAAGAGTGAGAAGTAATGTTGAAGTCACATGTCCTTGGACAGCATATCCTGTAAGAATGGCTTGTGTAGTGTTTGTGTCTTGAGAAATACTATAATATACAATTTTTGGCTAAATGTTTGAGAAGATCTTAAATATATGTACACCATATGGCAGGAAAAGATCACTTCTTATCATGTCACTGTAGGAATTCTTTTTTTAAGGCAGCGTTCTGGTAGGAGGGGAAGTGCTGAAACGCTCCCAGGGTGTGGTATTCAGTGAGGCACATCCGCCATCCAGATGTGACTCAGCACTGCAGATAAACAACGTGGATTTGCACAGCCTGATTTGTTTGGTAGCAGTGCAGACTTTTCAGGTTCTCCAACATTCGAATTCCTTCATTCATCTGAGAGGCAGATCTAAATTAAAAATGGGTTTTTTGTATAGGTTTTTGTATTTAGGTGAAGGGGCTACTTCTGTGTGATAAGCTGGCCTGTCAGCTTAAATTACAGCTCTCTGAAAACAAACTTTCTGCTGTCAGAAACATTTGTTCCCTTCAGAGAATGAGAATAACTTTCTTCCCTTCCCCTTTGTGTTCACCTTCCTTGTTTTCTCATGGACTTCATTGGGATCAAGTCCATTTGACGAAGTATGCACTCTTGCTTCAGGTGCTGTCATAAATGCATTATGGGCCATTACCTACGGGTAGAAACCATAGTCAAGAGATACAAATTCTCTTGAGATGTGCAGGGCAGGGAGATGGTCCGAAGGTACTGTTTCGTTTGGAAGAAACAGAATGCTAGTTTTGGTGTACAGAAGCAGCATAAGATGAAGAGACTGGCTGTGAGGCATCTTGTGAATAATGTGATGTTCAAAATACACACTGTCTCTCCTGCAAATACTAGAATCATTTCTTGTAATGCAACAGTAACCAAGGAGAAGGATCTTTCTTTGCAGAAAACACAAGGACTGTATTTGGTTAGGATCTCTAATGTGGATGGGGGAAGTTTATGCAAATACTTGTTTGTTAGGAATTAAGGTGATGACTGCCTCGTTCAGTATGTGTCTCTGAAAATAAAATAAGCCAAGTCTTGTGTGAAGGCTGGCTTTAGAAAGCTGTCAGCATCCTACTGTAAGCTGTGTAAACTTTTTCCCCTTTAGTGCAGACTTTCTTAGCTGTAACATCATTTTCTCACAATTAAGGAACCTAGTATTAGGGAATTATTGAGTATCCTATTCCTCTTGTGCTTTCACATGAAAGCTTTTGCAATTTGTATCATGGTAATGAATGCCTGTGACTGCCTGAACAAACCAGATATCACCAGTAAAACATTCTGCAGAACTGCTTATACTGGAGCTTCTTAATTTCTCCCTATTTTCACAGTGCTAGTTCAACCCAGCTTTCACTTTAGTGGCTAGTTTTCTTTCTCCTGCTCTTTGGATGCCTTTTGAACTGGCAGATTTTGCAAAGCATCCTGCTGCCTCTGCTCACTTGCTCTCCAGTGTTTGAGCCTTTTGCTAGCAAATCACAGAAAAAACCAAAACAAACCAACAACCTACAAAATGTTTTTAAAGGGTAACTTAGTGCTCTTAGCTGTACCTGATTGAAAACCACTGAAATAGCTATAGTTTTATTTTAAGGTACAGGGACAGTGAGAGTTAAAACTTGTGTGAACATGTTACCTCCAAGAGAGCACTGCACATGCGTCATTTCACTAGTGAACTATCTGATACCAGAACCTAGTTAAGTATATCGATTTAATATGTTTCATGTCATCTATTTAAAGTCAGCAAACGTAGCAACCTGGCCTTACTTAATTTGAGAAATATTTTCAAGTGGATTGTAAGAAAGAACCCTCCATGATGATGGGTATTTTGGGGGAGAGGGAGAAGGGAAGGCTTTTTTTCTCTGAAGACAAGTATATTTTATTGTTTTCTTTACAGCAGAAGAAAGCATCTTGTGAGCACAGAATAAGTACTGATGAGCCTTATGTATTTTTTTTCACCCTGTGCTAGAGAAGGGTAAGCTGTGGAACTGCCACTCAAGACTCTGATTGTTGTGGTGCTTGAGGATTTTGTGTAAGAAGCTGGATTGTAGTTTCCAGATTCCTAGCTCTGGCATAAGATTCAATAGGAGGAGAGCCCGGTTCATGCTTCTGTTGCAAGCTGGTGTAGCCCATCTTATCCTCGTCAGAGGATGAAATGTGCAGTGTCATTCTGCCATGTGCTCTGTTATGTCTCTGTCACGCTCCCTTCATCAATCTATTTACGGCACACAGGGCCTCTGCCGTCATCCATGGAGCAGTGGACTTACATGGACGTTGGTTTTAATGGATCAGGGAATCCGGCCTTTCCTTTGGGTGATCGAATACCATGTTCGCGTGGCTGTCACAATTCAAACACAGGTGTGGATTTGTATAAACTGTGGTAGGTAGCATTGATATTTTGTAACTTGTGAACCTATTCAAGTCATAACAAAAGAAAAACAATGACGTAAGGAAAATGGTGTGCAATTAAATTAAACACACTTTGTATGTTAATTCAGTTAACAGAAAAAGTCACCATATGCTGAGAGTCGTGGTTTAATAAACTTAAGATTTGCAGATGGTAATTTGGAATGACACTTTTCTATTCCTGAGCTGTACACTTGTGGGGATGATGATGTTCAAGTTGGGATTTGCAGTAACTGCTGAATAATATGGTAGTAGTTTTGTCAATTTGGGGAAGAACTAGTATTTTTTTGTTTGTTTTGAGACAATTGCATATAAAATCTGGTTGCCTTTAGCTGCTCTGACAAAATTGTAATGTGTAAAATGAAGATTTTTTTTTTTAAATTCAGATGAATTTATGTATTAGAACTTAATGCAATAACTTTTCTGAACAGTGAGGACCATGCATTAAAACTTTTGGACATTCAACACTAGTGGTGTATTTCTGTTTTTGTTACATCACCATCAGAAAGAGGATGTTGGTTCAAAGTTCAAGTCCACTAATAAATTTTAAGCAAAGTCAAAGAGCTTCAGGTAAGTCGTTTGTGAGGGAGATGTAGGAGGCAGCCAGGTGATGAAAACCAAGTGATGTCAATTCAGTTACATTCTTACGAAGTCAGCATGTGGCTTAATAAGGTGAATTTGTAAAAAAATGTTTCTCACCATTGTATCTGATTCAATTTGGGGGGGGGGGGGGGGGGGGGGCTGTGCTCTAGTCTAATGAGACGTTGGGTTGATACAAGAGGCCTTATCAACACCAGGGCAGCATAATGCTGTAGGGTTTGTTACTTTCCAGAGACTGTTTTGCCACCGGAGTCCCTGCAGACTTAACCTGGATGCTAAATGTGCAGTACAGGCCATCTCCTCACTAGGTGGAGTTTTGTCCATGAAAACCTCAGTGTGCTGCGGGCAGGCATTGGAGTTAAATCTGTGCTACCTCCCAGCATGGCTTGCGATGTTTTTGTAGCATGTTGGGGAATGAAGACGCTGGAGCAAACATTTCAGATGTTACGGTCAATTCTTTTTCCTTCCTTGGTAGTGCTTTTCTTTTGCGTTTTCTAATTTTTATACTGTTAATTTCTTAATTCTTCATGTTTTCTTTTCCTGCTGTGTTTCTAGATTGTCGGCAGGCATCCTGCAGAGGATCTCAGGTTTCTACTTTTTCTAAAGGTATGTACCAACATGTGACTTTTGTTCTGCCTGAGAGACACTCTGCTAGACTGCAAGCCCCTGTAGAGATGTGAAGTCTCTTGTCCCCGCTTTGGCTGTCTTAAGATCTTCAGCTTAATGACTTCTCAAAGTCAAGCTTGTGTGACCTCTTGTCATTTTACTTCACTATTGGTCTGAAATTCCAGTGAGACCTCATGCTCATAACGCAGCTTTGCACTCCAGCACAGTAATGCAGATGGTCCCCACCACTGATCTTAACTTATGTACTCTTTACATTCCCTATGCTGCACAACTCTTAGGTTTTAATTGGGTTACCTTTTACCTAAAAATGTTAGTAGTTCTATGAACTCCCGGTGCTCTGAAGAAAATCAAATCAAGGAGCTTTGTGAGCATAGCCTATAGCCTGTAGACACATACTTTTTGTCAGAGGTTTAACACCTGTGATATGCATTCAGTTCCTCCAAACTCTGAAAGGTAGTGGAGAGAGAAACTCTGCAAACTGGAAAGAATGTTTCTCAATCTTCTGTAGTATACTGTTTTTGTGAAAACAGATTTACACCCTTTATAATTACGAAGGATGCCGACTAGAGTAATAGATCAGAATTTGATTGAGCCACCTCAGACACACAGTAATTACCTCTTGAGTATTTAGGAAACTTTGCTAATACAGCTTCAGTGGCCTCAACGTGCCCTGTAATAGAGTTCTCAACTTCAGGGTTACAGGCTGAACTAGATTCTCTGCTACAGATGTGCTCTGTTTGACACAGCAGAGAGAAAGTACTAGCAAAAGGCCTGGCCTGTGCTGACCACTGAGCAGTACTGCCCTTCCCGCTGGTTTACCTGGCTGATCAGGACAGCTTTAAGGCAATTTTAGATGCTTTTCTGTGACCGTGTAGTATTTGTCCTCTCTCCCTCCCCATGCAGTGGCTGGATCACAGCTGCATTCCTTTTGATGGCCTGAGCATCCCACTTCTCACCCAAGCAAAAGATTATATAGGAATATGGGGAGAACTTGCTCCCCAGATTACTTGAAGAGAGCTGTGATGGCACACAGTTGCCGGGGGGGGGGTCCCACAAGAGCTCTGCATTGGTGAGCAACACCTCCGTGCAGTGAAAACAGGCATCCGCTGCATATGCAAGCAAATACAATTGCACTCAATTTGTTCTCATAGACCGGTAAAAAAGCTAAAAGCAAGTATGAAAGCTGAGATATTAATCTCTTCGAGTCATGGCAGGAGCTGAACTCTGAGGCATCAGTGATGATTACCCAAAATATAATTTGGCTCTGCAGCTGTGGGGAAGCTTGTTCAGATGTGCTAATATGTTGGCACATGATTATTGAATGTATTGCATTAGGGAGGTGGACCAGAGAGAAAAGCAGGTAACATGACCTTACTGCTGCTTGGGAAGCCCTTGGAGATGCTTGGATTAATGATGATTTCAAGTTATTTAAAAAAAATAATAAATCATGCAGCTCTTCAGTTGGTTGCACCAATGCTCCCAGTTCTTTCTCTGTCCTCCCAGAAAGCTGATGCAGTCCAAATGAGAACTCTCATGAAGGTGAGAGAGAGTCAGCCAAATCCTTTGCAATATGAGGCACGTGAATCTGAACACCTGCAAACTTGAGCAAAATTGAAACCTGAACTTCAGACACTCCCCAGCCTGACTGTGGGCTGGGGAAAACTTTGCCTCAAACGCTTTTAGAATTCAAGTTCTCTGGGCTTTGAGTCATTCCTACTGTTCTAAAATCACAATTCATAGAGAACTGTCTGTGCCAATCAGATTTGTTAAGGCTAACATGTTTGGTTTTTTTTTTTTATCACAGCTTTACAGCACTGCTGCAGCCTGGGGACTCCTGTTGTTATATTCATTTTCAGCTCTCCAGACCCAGTTTTCACAATAGGAAGGGGCCCAGCTCCCTGCCCCAGCTTCTGCAGGAGGAGGTTGTCAGAACAGTACTTGAAGCTCTGCAGAGAATCCTTCCTTCCTCAGGATTCAGTGAATTTTCCTCTCAAAATGTGGGTTTCTGATAAGCAGCTCCTGTTCTGCTCCCCCCCCCCCCCCCCGCCCCCGACTAACAATTGGCAGGATTGTTTGTTTTCCCACTCTGCGTTGTAACTTCTCCAGCAGAGGTGCCAGATTGGCTTTGTGGAGGAAGGAGGCCAAACTGCATGTTAAATTACAGTCTCTGCATCTGTTTTAACATAATTCAGGCCATATACCTCCCTGCCTGCTCTTGTTAATGACAACGTACTTGAGGAGGAGGGGGATTAGGGGGGTGGCAAGGAAAGAGGTGTAATCTTTGTCCCTCTGACTTCCATCCAGCAAGGTGCTTAAGCACATGCTGAAGAGCATAATATGTCCCCCTGAATTCACGAGTCCCATTCCAATACTCAGTTAATTAGATGTTAAAGTGCTTTTCATTCGTGGAGCATCAGTAAATTTCAGTTGAATTTCACAAAACCAACTAACGAAGAAGCGATAGGGAGGCGATACTACAGCAGCAGCAGCACAGGAGCAAACAAAGTGTGCATTTCTGCGACGGCTCAACTCTAGTGTGACAAACTGTGGTCCCACACAAAGCCTTCCCCTTCTTCAGCGGGAGCAGCAGGCTCCATAAATCACCAGCGATGCAACTTTCCAGGAGGCGGCGATAATGGAGTTGGACACGCTAAAATAAAGTTGCTTCGCGTGATGGCTGCGGTATGTCGCACTGCGTTAGGGCGGAGGAAACACCCTCGGGAAAACTACGACGCCTGATGAAGAGTGCACAGCGAGGCTGGATAGCTGCTGTTCTGGGATGTGGCTCCACCTGAGCCTGAAACTGACTGGACACCAGGAGCTGGCACCAGGAGCGTCAGTCCCAGCCTCCTGCTGCACCGCATCCTCCTTCGTTTTATCCAAACCCAATGCCTCCCACAGCGAGCGCTTCCCTCTGCTGTCCACCCAGCCTGAGACGGGTCTCCTCCCTCCCGGTGGGATTAAACCCTGTCTGGTTTGCTTGGCGACAAGCAACGTGCGCAGTGGGCAGAAGGCTTCCGCACCTCCCCCTGGCATCTTCACACGGCGGAGTCCCTCTCCTGGTGTGCCTGCAATCAGTCACCACTTTTTGTTTTCCCCTGAAGTTTATTATCATTTAAATAGCCTTCCAGCCTGCGATGTCCTGGGGAGTTTCTGGCTCTGCTGCCTCCTGTTCTGTGAAATTAATTCGCCCAAGATCGTGCCCTCACAGGAAAATGGTACGGGTTCAGCTAAACTGGTTTAGGAACTGTTTTATAAACCTACGCGAGACCTTCTGTGGCCCTTTGGTTTTGACTGGAGCACTTTCTACGTATTTGGCTTGGGGTGTAACATGCTTAGACAGCAAAGTGTTTATTCCCAACCAAAATTACAGCACTGAATCCTGCTGTCTGGGCAATGTTTTTGACTACTATGGGCAAATTCCATATTTAACTCAGCGTGTGTTTTTAGGCCTTGAAGATTTAGGGGCCAGACTGCAAATGCCTTTAATCAGGAAGTAATTAATTGCACAAATTTCCTCCTTGCAGTCAGCATAGTGCTCGTCCAGGTAACACTCCCTGCGAGGCAATGGCTCATGCCTGTGCACTACTTTTATTACTGTATATCTCTGCTAATTAGTTCCTGTTGGATGGTAGGCCAGGTTGCTACAGGGGCTTCAGATAAAAGGTACAATCAGTTAAGACAATCTGAAGATAGCTTTGAGAAGAAAAACAAATGCTTTGTTTTCCTGCTGAGATTTTTTTTTTATTTTATTATCATTATTTCTGAAGAAAACTCCCAGCAGGATTCGTGCTTTTGATGGAAGTCAGGACCAGGTTTGTGACGACTGTTCCAGCACCTTGATGTTGAGCATGCTTTTTCCAGAGTACCCTGGTGCTTGTCCAAGACTGATCCCCAGTAGGAAACACTTAGTTTGCCTCTTTTGCGCCCATATCCATGCAAAGGATCACAGTCCTGGTTCTCCCTCAAAAATGATGTTCAGCTTAACTTTGAGAGAGGTGTGTACATAACAGGACAGGGAGAGTTGGGGGGAGATTTAGTGACTCATTGACACTCCCTGGGGCAGCACATACACAATGTCTCACAAAACAAGAGTGTAAGGATTAGGGTCTCCCTCTGCCCCACAGGCAGGTCAGGGCCATTTCCCCACACACACCCCGCTAATGCTGACATCAACCTTGTTCCCTTTTTCAAACACAAGCCACACATCCTTCCTGTCCTACATGCTGGCTGGAAACGACAAACTCCTCCATTATGTTATTATTATAATTTACTGCCAGAAACCTTCCGTTCTGCACACCCAACGCACAACTCTTCGTGTTTGACTGTTATAATTGTATTTTCAAAGTTATAAATAACACATTAGCCTGGTTTATGTGTTCATGCAAGTCAAGCTATAAACTGGCAGATGAATGAAATTAACTGTCTCCAGAATTCACATTCCTGTCACTTATTCAATTATTTGATCAACATAATTGCTCAGAGCAAGAGCTAATCGGAAAATGACATGCATTTACCCTCTCTATAGAGGAGGAGAGGCTTATCAGGTATTTCACTGCAGGCACTTTCACTACTTCCAATATTCTAGAAGAAACAAGATTATTAATCGAGCCAGGGCCAAACACACAAAGCTTGTTTGCTAGCCAGATGCTTTCCTACCCTTAAAATAGTTCCAGTATTTTGCGGTGCAAGGCTTTGAACACGTCTATACTGCAGTGCGTACAAGCACCTTGGCACAGCGGTATGGGAGCCGCAAGCTGGGCTTGCCTCCAGGAGTCTACAGCACTAAATGTGCCCTTGCTTCTCTATATCTGTATTCATGCTGGTGCTGCAGCTGTACGTGTTTTGGTTCCGCCTATGACCAGCTCCCATCCTGGGAGCTGATACGGAGAATATCGGTCGGCTGAGGCAGAAGAGCCTCTCAGGAGTAGCAAAGGCAGAAAGTGATTTTTTTCTTCTTGCTCTTGTAGAAAAGACTGTAATTCCCCACCTTGCCAGCTCAAACCCTGCATCAAGGCCACAGTTTGAAACACTGATACCTTCGGAATTATTGTTTTGTTCCTTGCCTTACTCAGACGTTCTGATTAAAATTGTGAGTCTGCGCACACACACACATCTACACATCTGTGCACTTTGTTATTAAATGAAAATCCTAGAAGCGGGTGCCAGAGCAGAGGGGTGGGAATGGAAAGGACTAAAGGTAGGAGGCTAAAATTCTAAACCAGTCCCTGTTTCCATTATTAGCTTGAGTACTGTTTGGGGTTGGAATATTTGATTTGTTTAAGTAAGAGACAAGAAAGCACTTTTCCACTCTGTGTGGAGGGGGGGGAGGAAGCTCATCTATCAACGCCAACAGTTTGCAACCTATTGTCTGCAGGCCCTGAGGGGATCTGAGGGTTATCTATAGGGGAAAGGGAGCTAAGAAAATCAACCCTGTTGTCAGTTGCCTTAAATTCATGACAGATGGTC
Organism: Tauraco erythrolophus; assembly: GCF_009769465.1. Taxonomy (NCBI): domain Eukaryota; kingdom Metazoa; phylum Chordata; class Aves; order Musophagiformes; family Musophagidae; genus Tauraco; species Tauraco erythrolophus. The sequence continues at coordinate 85,829,292 of NC_141466.1, read as the reverse complement.
TGCACCTCCGCTGGAAAATGTTAGGGTCTGCAAATAAAAGCTGAGTAAAAACTGGAGTGTTTTCCTCCTGCTGTTCATAAGCAGTTCAAGCATCAGGTTTTGGCTACTTGAAAAGACTCCAAAAGTGGTCCACAGAACATGGCTGAGAAACACAATGTGCTGGATCTCGCCCCCTGAGCTCCAGCTGTGCTGCTGACACTGCCCAAGTGGCACAGGACAGCCCTGGGAAACTCACTGTGCTACATGCAGTGTCCTAGGGGCTGGTGTGTCTATATTTGATGAGAAGTAGTTAACTAGGTGAGTAATTATTTAGTTCATCTAAGTGGAGATTAAGAAATGAGCGCAGCACAGCCTAGTTATACCAGGGCATTTCTGATAGAAAGCAAAAGCATGCAGCAAGAAAATAAAAAAGTAGCCCCACCATGGGCGGCCAGGGAGCTTGCAGGGGTCTCCGGGGGGGAAGGAACTACTTGTAAGCACAGGTTTGTTGTGCTGCTTAATGAGGATGCCCCGCAGTTTGGGAAAACGGGGTGCTGAGGACACCAGGTGCCATCCCCGTTGGCATCTCTGCTATGTACACAGCCACAGCAGGCAGAAAACAAGAACGATGCCAAGGTTTGAAATCCTGCGAGTGACTCCAGCTAGCGGACAAATAGGCCCTGAGTGGGATGCTGTGATCTCGAAGCCGATCATTATACTAACGGTATAAATCAGTAACCTGATGGCACCACAGGCCATCTCGCATGGAAAATCCAGGCTCCTTTGTTGCCAGCTCCAGACGCAAAGGGAAAAAATAATAAAAAACCCCTACGGTATGTGGGGATCTTGCAAAATCAAGACGCTGCTACGGCTGAAGCAAGGGCCGGACATGCCGGGAAGCGGCCTTTGCCCGGGCAGAGAGCCCAAAGCAAAGGGGTGCCGCAGGCCCCTCGCACGGGCAGCGGGACCGGGGCAGCACCCAGGGAAGCGCGGCGCCCCCGGCCCTTCGCCTGGGCTCCGCACCGGGATGCGGCCGGGGAGATGCTCCCCTGGAGGCCAGGCTGGCACCCTGCCGCCCTCCCCGCCGGCACCGCCCCCGCCCCCCGCCCCCCCCCCCCCCCCCCCCCCCCCCCCGCCCCCGCTCCGTGTCCCTGCCCGGGCCGCGGCGGCACCGACAGCAGGGGGCGGCCGCCGCCGCCGCAACCCGCCCGCCGCCCCGCACCCAACCCCGCAGCCCAGCAGCTCCGCCGCCCCGCACCCCGCCCAGCAGCTCCGCACCCGAGGTCTCCCACCCCCCTCCAGCCCAGCAGCCGCACAGCCCAACGGGGACGCAGCCCCGCAGCCCAGCCTCGGACCCAGCCCGCAGCCCTCCAGCCCAGCATTTCAACGTGCCCACCGCCCAGCTGCCTCGTAGTCCCTCAGCCCAGCGCCCCAGCAGTCCCCAGCCAAGCACATCGGCAGACCTGCATCCAAACGTGCGGTTCTGCAGCCCTGCAGACTCACAGCCTAGCATCCAGACCCTGAATCCCTGGGTCCCAGCATCCCCATAGCCCAGAATCCCTGCAGCCCTACAGCCCAGGAGTCCTGCAGTCCCACATCCCCAGCCCAGCATCCTCACAGCCCACCATCCAAGCTACACAGTGGCCGCAGAGCTCCGCAGCCCTGCAGCTCAGCATCCCTGCAGCCCCACATCCAGCAGCTCAGCAGCCCAAGCAGCTCAGCATCCCCAGCAGCTCAGCATACCCCAGCTCAGGGAACACAGCAAGCCAGGCTGGCACAATGCTGCTACTGAGGCTGGCACAGTGCTGCTGCTCATGGGTCTTGGTTTTACTATGGTTTGTGCCCCCGGGGGCAAGGACAATTGTGACCGTGGAAGTAGTTGTAGTTATGCTGGGGCTTTTCCGCCTGAGGCTCTGTTATAAACCGTACTGGCAGAGGTGCTATTTCATTCCTGAGAGCTGGAAAAGTCTGTCTAGTGTGGGCTTGCTGCAGCCTGAGGAGGCGGCTTTGCGAAATGTGCAAGATGCAGCCAGAGTTACTGGTGCACCGCTGGTCCCACTGCAGTGCAGGGCTGCGGGCAGGTATGCAACACAGGTAAAGAAAGGCCGCAGCAGCTGCCTCTGCAACTTCTTGGCTCCAGTGCTACAGCCTGGTCCTTTACTGTGAGCTTCGTCCTCATCAGAACAGTCCCTTCCTATGCACAGTAACAGATTTTTCTGCAGGATTTTAGCATTAGAGAGGGATACTGGAAACCCAGTACTTTTCTTTAACACATTTAAACACTAGGACATTCATCCTGCTGATGGTGAATCGCCACGATTGCATTTCTGCAACTGGAAAATTCAATAAATACATGCAGAAAAATTATTCTCCTTCAGTTTTTTGTCTATTCCTGTCCACTTTCTTGTCCTGCTGAGCCTCACGCTGGCAACCCCTTGCAGGAGGCCGGTAGCATGTTCGATCTGATGGAGTGCTTCTCTCATGCCTGACTTACAGCAGAGCCTTGCTGTATACCCAAAGTGATGGCACAGGTGTGCTGCTCCTCTGTGAACATATTCCAAAGGCACGTGTGGCCTGTCTTAGCTGGAACTTCATCCTATTTTTTATTCAGGCACGAAATATCTGGTTACTATTTTCAGTGGAGAGAAGGTACTTGAAATGGAAATAGTCCCTCAAGTCGCAAAATGGGATAGAAAATCAAGCCATGGAAAATATTTGCAGGCAAACAATAAAAATGCAGTTTGAGTCAATGGAAATATTTCATTTCAGTACTTTCATGCTGAGTTTTATTTTATCACTTGAAATTAAAATTATTTAAATTGTAGAAGACATTTGAATAAAGAAAACATTATTCTAAATGTCAACAATGGAAAAATGTGATGCTTTGATATAATTGTTTTCCTTATTACTTTTATTTGAGAAATGTATTGGGCATGGGGTTTTTTTGTAGCTCCTACAAGAAAAACAATAGTTTTAAGGAATCGGTATTTTTCAATTAGAAAATATTTAGCTAAAAACTCCTATCTGGAAAAAAGCTGGAAATAGTTAGTGTGAAAAGTCTAGCAGGAAGCTTTTAGTTCCAGATGTGTTGTTCTACTTCCCGTGGTATGACAGAGGTACTTACAATTAAAGTTCAAAGATGCAGCGCTGGTGGAACTAACTACATATTTCCTGATGTTTGTGCCTGTCAGCACAGGGGTGGTTAGATCACTATTTACAAATCCAAGCTTAATTCATTCTCATACCAAAGGGAGTGATTAAAACCTCAGCGATTTCCAGAGAGAAACCAGGGCCAGTGTACTCGAGGCTTTCTCCCATCTTATTTCTAGCTGTGTTGTGTTCGGAAGAAAGATGCACATAGCAGATACAGTTCAATCCCAGACCTCCTCTGGTGAGTCAGAGTCAGCTTCTTAGGTCTTACGGATCTTAAGTCAGGAGGCAAGGATGGTCTTGTGGCTTAGGATAAGGACTGTGAGTCAGAAGAGTTTATTCATTAAAAAAAAATTGCTCCTTTCATTTATTACCAGATGTCTCTAACCAGCCTAAGCAAGTTGCTGCTAGAAAATTTCAGCTGTAGGCATTTTAAAGCTGGAGGAGTTAAAAAAGAAGAAGTCCAATTGACATTTGATCATTTCTGCAGCAACATTACATTGGTCCACAACCGGTTGTCCTGATAGGAAAAGGACAAGCACCAGGGTAAATACCAGAAATATCCTGATTAGTGTTTCAGGCTAGCTGAACTCCTGTTGATTAAGCTGGGAATGTTGATTAAAGACCTCAAGCTGTGACCCACAACAATTTAGTCAGGTTTCTCCTGCCGCTTAGCCAGGCTTGAGGGAAATTGAAAAGCAGGAGAGAGCCTCAGTGAGTTTATCAGCTCTGAGCAGCGTGTTTCTAGGCAGATAACCTGCAGGTACCTCTGTGCCCAGCCCCAGAGCCTCACAGGGGATTCAATAGGCTGTCTGTGTGATGATGGCAGATATTAAAGTCCTTAAAAAAAATTTAAAAGCCAGCTCAGCTTTGGGCCAATCCTCTGGAAATCAGACATTCAGTCTGTATAGTTAATGATCAGTTGGTGGTTTAATAGCCAAACGTGAAATTAAGGGTGATTAAAGCTTAATAAAAAAATCAACTGCTCGGTGACTGTAGTCAAGACAATACTTGGTTATGTTTTGGTGGTTACTTTTCTGTCTAGGCTCTCACAGAGGCTGTCAAGGGATATTTTAACTTGTCAGGGTGGTAGCACCATAGCAACAAATCTGTCAGGAGCCACTCAGTTTGGTGTACAGGACCTGTTTTGCATACCAGGCCTTTGATCTTTTGTCTTTAGCACTGCCATTTTTTTATGATTGTGGTGAAAAGGTGAAATAGGTCCCTTGTTTAAGTAGGACAATTTATTATTGTCATTTAGCTTTTGAAGGACAAGCTGTGCAGAAGAGCTCCAGTCAGGCCTTGAACGCAAGAACATTTACACTTGGGTTAACAGGGAAGAAAGGTGCCATGAGGGTTTGCAGAATCCAGCCCCTAGTGCATCAGGAAAAAAAAACGTATTTTTATTTGTTCATCTTCAACCCATGTTTCTTCAGTTTACTGACAAAAGAAATGTTGACTATTTGAACTACAAAAGCTATTGCAATAAAGAAAAGGCTGCTCCCTTCTGCTTTGTACCATGGCAACAAGATTGTTGGGCAAACTTTGACTGAATAACCTACGATGCCACTAACTGCTGTGGAAAGCGGAAGGAATTCAGACCCGTTTTGAGGGCACCAGCTGAGTCTGTCAATCCAGAAGGTAAGGAAAGAGGAATCCCTGCAAATCAAATGGGGACTTTTCCAGCAAGACCATACAGGGATGGTATGATATAGGTAAGTGATATAATACAGGTAAGAAAAACTGCTGCTTCCCAACACTAAAGTCTAAGAAGTAAGTGTCATTTCTTGTTTCTATGATCTTTCTCTGATAGACAGCAATCTGAAATCCAGGACAGACAGCATTTAACAGGATCTAGCTGCACGTCTGACAGCTCTTGACTATGTCAGGCTTCTTGGGCAGCATCAGGCACCCAGCACTCGTGTGTGCCTCACCTACAGAGACGAGCAGTCCCCCTGGCTGCAGGCAGTGCCCGGCGCTGGGCAGCTGGCCGCAATCACATGGGGAAGGGACCCAGGAGGGCTCCTAGGTGGACACCTAGCCCTGCGATTTTCAGGCTGTGTATTAGGGACACACCGGTGATCCATAGGGCAAGAGGAGGTGGTCAGTGAAGTGGATGGAGAAAAAGCAAATCAAACAGGCGCATCTAATTCCACGCATGCAAACAGATATTACAGTGAGAGAGAAAGAGTACTGAAAGGTATCCTAGGCTTTGTCTGGTTTCTGTAGCTTTGGCAGTGAAAATCACCAAGGAGCCATTGCACGTTACAGTCCTTGGGATTGTTTTACAAAAGTATAGTTGGAAGAGAAATTGTCAGGAAACACCAGCATATCCCAGATGCTTAGAAATAAAATCATCTGTCTCTAAGCATTTCTGACAGTCCTGGGGATCTCACCTTGCTGGAGATGCCACAGCCCCAGGAGGCAATCACAATATGCCGCTGCCCATACCATTAGAAAGTTTGTCCTGCCATCTATATTGAGCTTTCCCTGCTGCAATTTAAGCTCATTATTTCTTGCTTTATTTACCTCCACATGATGTGGAGAACAGATTATTCCCTTTCTCTTCGAAGTGGCAAAGCTGACTTGTGTTCAGCTCCTTGTTGCTCATATAGCTCTTTTGTGGGTGCAGCCCACCCCTCCTTCGCCTCGCTGCCTGCTGGCGAGCCAGCGATGACCAGTTTCCCCCAGAGCAGCCCCGGAACGTTGCTCTCCACAGCTTTCCTTTCTGTTGCTTTCAATTTATTCACTGCTGTCTTCCCATCCTTAAGCACATGCTGGATTTGCCTTTGGTTTTGAGCCCTTTTCAGGCAATCATTCCTGTCCCTGAGCTGTATTTCCCAGGATCAACAAAAGCACTGTCCCATTTCCTCTGCTCCCGCTTTGCTCCTTTGCTTCCCTTTGGGAGGGATGCCCTTCACAAACAGCACCTCCCAAACCCGTGGGGACCGCACCATACACACACATGCAACCAACTCCACATTAACGAGGACCTAAGATAACCCAAACCACGAGAGAAAAAAAAAAGAGCTCTGTGTATAGTTGGTACCTGGAGCTAAACAGAGATATTTTACCCTTTCTATTTTTTGTTCATTGTTGATCTGGACATTTTTGTTTTATCAGATGGGGAGTGACACTCGAGACCTAACTAATTTGTGCCTCTTGTCAACGGCTCTTTGTTTTCGTCTAGTTTTTTTTTCTTATTTTTCCACTGACCCTATAATCATTTCTTTGTTCCCTTTGGTAAGCTGGTCACTCAGATCATTATATTCCCGCAAGGCAGGCCTGTCTTAAACCTGGCTGTATTATTACTCATAATAGCAGCAGCATTTGCTGGGATGGCAGCGATGCATGGCAGCCAGTGCTCCCTCTGCCAGGCACTGGACAAAATATCACACTACCCAGCTCTGGAGTGACCAGGACACAAGAGATTGAACCCCAGAAAAGAAAGCACCTTTTTCTTACAAAACCAGATGAAACACTTCAGACTTTTTCCTCGTAGGTACTTTATTGCCCATGTTTATGGCAGGCTTTCTGCCTACACTAGTGAAAGCCAGCAGCAAGGTACTAACAAACTAATAAATAAAGGGGAAGCAGGGTGCAGGCCCAGGCGGTTGCCCATACAGTTAAATGGTTGGCATTGTCCTTGCACGACTTTGTCCCAAACCAAGAGAATATTCCTGCAGCCGGTGCCCAGGCATGTTTTGGGAGCTGGAGTGGGCCAGAGAGGATTCCCAGCAGGAGGTCTGGGCACAGCTCTCCTGCTCCAGGGGAGACAACAGCTTATCCCTCTGAGGATGGCTGGGCATGCCGGTGGGGCTCGGGGGTAGAAAACATCCCCTGGCCTGTCTTACTAATTTGTGTAGCTGTAGCCTTGGTGTCTTGGCACTGCACAGCTTTTAATGGGTTTACTCATCTCAGCATCCCTGCAGGGCGGGAAGCGCTGCTCAGCCCCTGGGTCTGAGGGGAAAAATGCAGCCTTGGGGACACTGAAAGGACAACGTGGCTCCAGAGAAGCCCTCAGGTCCCACAGCCTGTTTGTTTCCCAACCTCCTGCCCCAGCCCCAGGGCTTGAAGCCCCTCGGGATGGTGAGGATAAGCCAGCCAAGATGCGCCCAGGTCAGATGCGTATGCTGAGCCACCTGGGAACGCACAGGACGAGATGGGGCCACCTCCTCTGAGCTCTGCGGCAGAGACAAAAACCAGCCTGCTGAGGCTGGGAGGCTTAAAGCACGTGCCAGGCAAGTCTGGTCCTGAGAGCAGGGCCAGGCTCGCACTTAACTTGACCCTTAGGGACTTGCAGAAATTTAGGCAGGGACCTGGCTCCTCCACACCCTATGCTTTGCCTTACTGGGACATACAAGACCTCGGGGCCTCTTGGAGACCGCATGTCAAATCCATATGGACAGTTTGTGCAGAGGAAATTGGTGGGGTCAAGAAGAGCAGAGGGTGTTCAGCACTTTACAGCTGCATTGCCTGAAGCTCCTCTGCTGAGAAAAACAGAAAGCAGTTCAGCATCATGAACTTTCCATATTCATTTTCTCCATGCCTGTGTTAACAGGGAGACGATGAGTCTTTTAGCTACTGAGTCATCTATCTCTGCTCTTAGATCATGCCCATCACCATGGTGTCGTGAACTGTGACTACAGAGAATCTGTATTTGTAAATGAAGGTTTCATCCAAGAGTTGCATATGAAAACACAGTTTTATCTACAATTGTATTTTGAGCTTTTTATAAGCAACTTTGATATCCGAAAAGTCACAACTGGACCTTTCGACAAGAACCTTCAGGTTTCCAGGCCAGCTCCCATGCACGCATTTAACGTCCCTGCAGAGCCCTGCATGTCTGGGGTGAGGATTTGCGGCAGAAGGAGGGTGTTGGGAGCTGCAGCTCTGCCCCAGGCCACCCAGCTGCAGCAAGCCCACCTCTGCCATGACCCAGCCACGAGCTTTGCTCCAGTCAGCAGCCAGCCCGAGGTTCCGCAGGGCAGGGACGGATCCAGGGGCCATATGGATCCAGGTTGTGAGGCTTCAGCTGTATTTACGCCAGCCTTTTGTTCCCTCTAGCTCACCTCTCGCTGACACCTGCACACCTCCTATGTGGTGGGAATATTTGTGTCTTTCCCTGCTCCGGGGCACTGACAGCAGAGGTGCAGTGAGGGCTTGTTACCCACACCGGGTGGAGCTGCAAAGCTGGACCCCACCGAGGAGGGGAAACCTGCTTATGGCCTTTCCTGAATTATTATTCTCCCTGCTGAGTCTTCTCCTTGCTTGGTACTGCCTCTGGTAGGAAAGATATTTTTTCTTGCATTATCAACACAGCTTAGAAGCAAAAAGAAAACTCAGCAAAAGGAAAGCTACCACCAACCGAAAAAGACCCATGCAAGAAATCTGGGCCTCATCCACTCTTCTGTTAATTAGCCTTAAAGAAAACAATAAAACCAGAAAGCAAAGCAAAAGCCGACGGAGGTAATTAGGATGGGCTGCTGGAGAAGCAGGAGCTATGGGAAATGGGGAGACAGCTGCGGAAAGCATTACCTTGAAGAGAGCCCCAAATTTCTGAGGTCTGCCTCTCCCCTGAGCTCCATTTTGTGGCAAACCTGAGTAGATGGGATAATCATCACAGCTGTGTTTTGGGCTGGTTTAAGAGGTTGCACTTTCCTTGCTGCCTTTGGAGCGCAACAGCAGTGGCAGGCAGTGTTCCTGCTAGCACAGCCCGGCTAGATCCACTGAAACAGGCAACCAACCAACCTCCTGGAAGAACTCGCTGGGTTGTTTTTGCCTGTTCATTTTCAATGACAAGTTTCCGAGGAAAACAGTAGCATTTTAAAACCCAAAAGTCCAGCCAAAAATGCTTGTGGACTTTTCCCTCCTCCTCTCCAGCAAATACTTTGCTGCCTGTTTTACAATACCATTTCTATTGACGTAAAGCGAAGATAAGAAATGTTTGCCCGCATTGCCTCGTGCAGTTTTCCATGTGTGGCTTCTGGCTGATTTGCCATGTGTCCCTGCTGAGGTCTCAATCCACTTTTGACTGAAAGCATCCAGGTCCTTGCTTGGCTTATCATGCCGACACAGCTGGCAACCTATTAATCTCCAGCTCCCAATGCCTTTATTTCAGTGAGAAAGCTCTGGTGCCTTTTAGTGGTTTGTATTTACAACTAACAGAGGCTGGTGTTCAAAGCCCCTAGGTCACTTGTCCATGAAAATCCCTCTCCTGAACGGTTGGAGCAGGGAAAGGTTCAGCATTTTCATCCCTCTTGCTCTGGCACTCTCTTTCATAGGTATGGAGAATGGTAATGCAGCGGGAGAAGTAGGTTTGAAGCCAGGATCACGTTATCTATCAGTAACGATTTGCCCTTGTTCACATCTTTAATCTGAGGACTTCAAGACATCTAAGATGTATCTTCTCATAGACTGATAAATTGAGGCTCACTTTTCACTCTACAGAAGTTTTCCTGTAGAGCTATGTTTTTAGGCACATGAATTCTGTCGGGTCCTTCCCTCCTCAGCTAACAGAGGATGCTAGTCTGGCAGGGTTATACAGCAAGGGAGGCCTTTGAATCTCATTCTGTTCAGAAAATTGTTTTAAACTAGGCTGGCTGGTGAAAATAAACCACCCTGGCAGGGTTTCCCTTGTAGAGCCATGTTGGTTGTACCGTTCTGGCAACTTTTTCTTTGTAAATCCTGTGAAATCCTCAGACAGAGGGAGGTTTGTGAGCAGGAAAGCTGGGACTAGAATGGCAATTTCCTGAGCCCGTCCTTGTACGCTGGCCAGGCGACACTCTGGCTGCTAACAGAATAGTTAGCGAGGGACTCACAGGTAGAGACAGGACACTTGAAAGGGAAAAAATATCTTACATTGTGGCTGGCTTCTACGTCTAATTATGTATGCTTATTATGGCTGAAAAGCGCTGCCTAGAAAACCTGTGAATTGAAGGTTTTCATCCCTTCCCTGAAACAGAAGAGAAACATAATGCCTGACTAACTGCTTTCCAGTATCCCAAACCTGCTTACAGTTCCTCTCCCAAAGCAAATTTCTGGTGGGGTGAAGCTCAGCATGCTGAGAAGTACCCACTCCTCCCCAGCCATGGCAAACAGCACTGGGGGAGGTAACCTGGGCTTGGCACTGAGCTGGCTCAGCCAAGCTGGGGATCAGGGAGGCACCTGGGAGCCTCCAGGTACAAACACCTGAGCCAGGACAGCACAGATTCGGACAGCAGGGTTTGCTCTGCACCAAGTTAATTGTGTTCTTTGCTCTTCTGCCTTCGTGTTACCATGTAGAACAGAAAAAGCTGTCGCTTTTCCTACTCTGCTAAGCTGCCCCAGAACTAGCTGTGCATGCTGCCCCGCGATGCTCACCCTCAAAGCCAGGCAGCTATCAGGGAAGCACAGTCTGCTCACTTTGAATAAAACCAACACTTGCGCTGGCTGGTTCCAAGCCTTTTAATCCCCACCAAGAAGATCCTAGCAACTGCTTTCAGAAAAGATTTGTAAATGTGGAAAGCAAAAAGGCTTTTCAGGTGTGGCCATGGGGTTCTTCCAAGTTTGATACCAAGAGGAAGCGCCTGGCTCCAAAAGAGGTAACAGTAGGACCACTCGTTGTTTTTCAGACTTTAAGAGTAACCAACTAAAAATGCATTGGCCAGACTGTCCACAGGGGCAGGTCAGCACCGATCCATTGGCTGGGACAAGCTTCACCAGGGAGGGTGGGTGCAGAAGCGAGCGTGGGAGCATCCCTGCAGAGCAGAGAGTTCTCTCTGCCCTCCTCACCTCCCAGCACCATTGACAGAAGTTAAGTCCCCCGTTAGGAAGCTGCTCTCACCGCCCCATGAAACCTGGGCTCATGCAAGGACATATATGGCCCAGCAAGGGGTGCCCTTGGAGACATACCACAGCAGTGGGGAAGCAGTGGAGTTCTCTGCTCACCCTGGCTAGTGACCATTCCAGCCCCATCGGGCATATTTTACAAGCACCATAAGATATCACTCAGCATTAAGAGGCTGTTCAGTGTCCTGGTTGTCTATGCCTAGGACAGACACAGACTGCCCACTCCCTTGTGTTCCCCTTCCTCTCGCAACGTTTGCATTTGAGTTTAAGATGTGCAAAATCTACCTCCTTGCTGATTGTCTCCCTTTGCGCTTGCGGCTCTGCCCCATCAGCCTGGGCTCCAGCTGCCTCCTCCTGGTCCTCCAGCCAGGTCTGATCACAATATCCTCTGTCACAACTCATTTGCAAACTGGGACCTTATTCTTAAATACAGCCTCACATCCAAAATGCAAAGACAAATCCCTGCACTTACTTTAGCAGTATATGAAAGTGTCAGCATGTTTAGGTCTGACCACTGAGGACTCCGCGGTCCCGACACCAGCTCCACATCTCCCACTGCCCAGCTGGAGTCCCCCCGACACCTCCCAGCTGCCCCTCTGCAGGCCTGGGAGATCAGGCTTCTTATATCTGTTGTCCCACCAGAGTGGACATTTTGGGGAGGAAAGCCTAGGTCTGGTAGGCTGCTCTGGAACTTGGCTCCCCTTTGAAGCAGCCCTGAGGCCTGAAACTCTGGCAAGGTGATGGATTCAGGTATGGCGTACGTGTGGGGTGCATGGAGGAAGGTAATGAATTTTGGTAGGTGCACATGGACTGCTTGGGTTCATCCCCATTCAAAGACATGCTGGTGTCTAATCAGTATGAAAATAAAACAGATGCCTGGCATAACCCTGAGAGGAAAACTGATAAAGGTCTTTTAGCTTAGCTAGAAAAGGTCTGCTGCACAGAAAACACCTATGAGATACAGACGACATCAGGAACACAGATGATGACACCGAAGATTGGAGTAGGAGCGTACACGGAAGACAGTGGATTGCAGCCTGCGCTTGGGCACGAGGCCATGGAGATCTACCTGTGGGGTCACATGAAGATGCCTGGAAACGCATGTCACCTGTGCTCAAGCATGGGTGGTGGGTGAAGAGAGCACTCACCACAGGGATGAGATCAGGGCTGGAGCAGGAGCCAGCACTGGCAGTGGGTTTATCCCTGGGAGTGCTACAAATGTCAGGAAGGCTGTGGCAGAACAGTTACCCACTACTCTGTCCTGACAAGGAGGGAGGGGGTTGCTCAGTAGGAAGGAAAGTTTTTCCCAGCTGCTGGAAAGAGCTGCAAACCAGGATTTTGACAGCTGTTTTGGGAGTCCACCTGGGCAACTGGCGAGGCTGCAGCAGCTAAGAAAAGCTAGAAAGGGGCTTCACATATGGGCTGATAGGCAGTGTGGCAAAGAGCATCTGTGCTGGAGATATCATGGCTGTTTCGGATGCCAGCTGTTCTGCCCCTGGCTCCTCAGAGGCATGTGTCCAAGCTGAGGTGGTGTTTCTCTGCTCAGCTCTCTCCTCTGCCACTCACCAGCCCCTCCAATGTGCAGCACATTGCCCAGGCATGTTTTCTTCTCCTCCAGCTTAGTCCTTGGATTCACCTCCCTCCAGACTGTCTCTGGAAATTGGGGCTCCTAGGATGGAAACAGCATGGCAGGTTATAAATCCCAGTGAGCAGGAGGGTGATGAAACGCAGTATGGCACAGGGTAGGTGCAGTTCCTTCATCCAGATATTTGGCAAAACCACCAACTTTGTTATTTTCTTACCAAGACATTGATCTGCCATCATCTAGACCTTACTCAGTGTGTCCCTAGCAGTGCCCAGGCGACTTGCTGGGGCCACCGCTTGGTCCCTGCTCAGACCTGGCAGAGAGAGCTCTGGGAAGAGCAGCAGGTCCAGGGCAGAGCTCCCACCTTGAGTGCACCCCGAGAGATGTGGAACAGCCCTAGGGCAGTGAGAGGCTCGAGGACAAACAGGCAAATTGGTGATTGTCACATGAAATGCAGGACATGAAGCACTTTTCAGCAGCTGTGACTCCAGATCAGCTGAAAAGGATTTTGAAAGCGAGATAAAGGGATCACCTCCCGCCGTGGTTCCCCTGCAGAGGCACTGCAGATAGGAGGTTAGGGTTAATTTGTTTTCTGAATTAACTAAGAATTTGGGAGGCTTGAAGCAATTGTGCTTTGGTTTGAGTTTTTTTCAGGTTTATCTCAACAATCCTTTTTGCCTGTGAGTTTTTGGTAGCAGTCTTCTTAATCAGAATTTAGCTGGAGGGGTGGGGAGAGTTTACTGTGCTAATAATGTGTGCCGGTTACTGATCCCTTTCCCCAAGTAGCGAAAATTTCCCTGAGATTGATATCTTGGGAGATGAAAATGTTCTTTAAAAAAAGCTCTGGCAATTTTTTTTTTTCTTATTACGAGTCAAATATATAATAAAAGCAGCAACATCTTGTACTCCTCTAGCTCTTTTCCTTCCCAGTTCTCAAAAAACAGCCTCAAAAGCACTTCTCTGGAGTCAGGGCAGGTCAGAGCCGTCCTTTATGCAAGCTGCCTTTTCTTTCCCAGGTTGTTGCCCTTTCTTTGTTCCCTCATGCTTCCCCTTTCTTTCCCCCCCCCATCTCCCCTATCACCAGCCAGCTCAGCCACGTCACCATGACCCTGCTCTTTGGAAAACGAAGGGGTGCATCACAGATGGTTTATTTTCCAGACCTTGGGGTTGCTCTTCTCGACAAAGAACAGGATCTCGGTGACAGCCCTGCAGAGCAGGCTGTCCCCTTCCCTTGAGCAAGCAGCAGCGCATCACGTCATGCTCAGAGTGTGCTGCCTCACTCCCTCGCTTCTCTCCATGTCAGGCTTTTCAAGTTTCTACAAGAAAAAAAAAAAAACAGGCGGCTTTCATTCTGCAAGGCCAGCATCCAGTTCATATTTTTTATATCGCAGGGAAAATGATAAGCCAGGATATAACAATGACCTACTTCACGTCTTGATAAAATAATTTCCTCTCTCTGTCATTTTTCTCAAAGAATAATATTTGACTAACGCGAGCATGTAAGATAGAGCCAGAGCCTTCCTGTGAACTGGCTGATAATGCACCAAATTCAGCCCCGAGACAGACAACTGCCACCCTGTTGACCTACGTGGAATTAAGCCTGTTTATCCCCCGGCTCAGAGCTCTGAAAACAATTGGGTTCAAACCTGTAAGATGTGCGCGTGCGATAGGGCTGAGGCCGAAAGCTTTGGAGATGGCGGCTAACTGTTACGGCACCCCTCCGTCAATGCACCCTCAGCCCACTGCCAGCACGACTGCCCGGGAGCTGCTCCGACTTGCTGCTGTGGTGCAAACAGCCTCCCCTCTGCAGAACAACCGGTTAGCTCATCCCCTTACACAAAGGCCTACTGTATTCGGTAGGGTACATTACAGTATAGGGCAACCATGCAGCTCTGAAGCGGCTCACGCCTCCCTCCCCGAGCACGGAAACAATGCAGACCGTTATAGCTATCTCACTGGAGCCTGCTTAGCTCAATGCATTGACTGTGTTTGTCTACTGAAGGTGTTTAAAAATATGCACGTGGCATTTTTTGCTCGCAGCGTTTGCATGAAGAGCGTTCTCACATCATCTTTTGACACCGTTCAAATGGCTTGTCACCCAGCACATATTGCCCGCCCTCTCATCTCCCACCTACAGGAGTTTTCCTTGTGATTGTGCATCTTTCCTCTTAATGAGTTCTCATTGCAGCGTTGATACGGGCCATGGATTTGCCATTTGTCACTGCAGAAAAGAGGTGACATCGCTCAGGCATCCTTGTGTCCTCAGCCGGGTCACATTCTGTCCTGGCGTCAGAGATCACAGTATGCCTGCTCACCTTCAGCTGGCACACTGTCCAAAACGGACAGAAATTCATCTGCTGTCATGATTTCAGCATGCCATGATGATGCCCTAGATGGCCAAAGCCAACCAGCACATGGTATTTACCATATTTACCATCAGCTTATTTACCATCAGCGTATTTACCGTATGCTGACTTCCAGCATCACGTGCCATTCCACAGTACTAACAAGGTACATGATTTATGGGATGCTACTGAGAGTAAAATGCAGTTAAAATTTAATTATAGTTCTCCTTTTATTTCTTTCCTTGCATAAATGTGGTATGAACCAAGTCTGGGCTATTGACTTTTCTCCGATTTCTTGCTCCCTGAGGTGGAAAGTTCCTCTGGATTTCTAGAGATGGAAAACTACAGAGTGCTGAGCTCTGGCAGAAGGGAAAGCGTAACAAGCATCCGGGCATGGTGACGGAGACTCCTCTTGACAGCGGTGCTCCTCAGGCACAACAGACCTTTCTATCAAAGCTCATGTGTGTGGGAGACAATTTTTTTGGGGCACTGTTTGGAGCCTGAAGATTCAACTCTCACAGGGAACTAGAGTCTTAAAAGCTGCACCTTTTCCCATTGCACATGCCTTTTGTTAGCCTTGCCTTGTCTTGCGTAGAGATGCGGCTCCGTGTATGCTTAGAACCACGCAGAATAAAAATGAGGCACGGGACTGCGAATGTGGCTCTGCCCCTGGCACAGAGCAGTAGGGAGCAAACCTATCAGATATAGCAGCATCCAGCCCCTGTGCTCCACGCAGCTCTTCAGAAATGACTGAGGATGTTACTGCTTGTATTCCACAGATCCTGACTACCTTCAAAGTTTCACTGAGGTGATTTGCTTTCAGTTCAGAAGAAGGGACACAAGACTGCAATTCACCCATTTTCTTCATGGCTTAGTTGAAGGAAAAGAAGGGCCTGTAACAACTTTTGGTACTGGGATTGGTACCTGATTTTGATCAGGGATGCGATTTGTCACCTGTATCACTCCTACACCAAGCCATGCGGTTCACTGTTGAGAGAGCATTGGTGCTCAAGATGTTACCACACTACCGGCTGCTCTGAGCCCCCTCAACCATTACAGCAGAGCAGCCACGCAAAGGCTTCTCTCACCTTTTCAGTGAAACATCTGCTGGGTTGAAGGTGCCTAACACTGAATTAAACAAATGCCGTAGCTTTGCAGCCAGGTGGCTGTGGAGATGTAGGCTTTAGGGCTATGCTACAGAGGGAGCAACCCCAGGAACAAGTGTGGCAACAGGCTGCCGTGGTGGTAACCTTTCAAACAGCTGCAGCTGTTTGCAAAGCGAGCCTGCACCTACACGCGTAATGTTTTTCCCTTTCCCAACAAGAATAAGCCATATTAGCATTATCCCAGCACAACTGCGTCCATACTCAGGGGAGTTAGCTGCAACGGTATTGTTAAAGCAATTCAGCTTTTGTAGGTAGACAGGCTATAATTACACTAA
This sequence comes from Tauraco erythrolophus, assembly GCF_009769465.1. Taxonomy (NCBI): domain Eukaryota; kingdom Metazoa; phylum Chordata; class Aves; order Musophagiformes; family Musophagidae; genus Tauraco; species Tauraco erythrolophus. The sequence continues at coordinate 85,812,962 of NC_141466.1, read as the reverse complement.
ATTAAAATAGAATGCTTTTGTTCTAACCTAGACATCCCCACGAGGACTTGCACCAAAATAACCAAAGGTACGAATTAAGCCATTTCTGTTATTTCAGTACATGCCTGAGCACAGGCAGGCTCCCACTCTGATCCTTCTGGCTGTCGATCCTGGCAACGCTCAGCTGCCTGGTTGATCTCCTCTTCTCAGGCTTCCTCACAGGGGGATGAATAAATGAAAGCACTCAACTGAAGAAATGCTTCTTGGTTGCAGCCAGGTGCCCTGTGATGTTTCTCTCTGACACTAACTCCTGCACATGGCAGCATCATCTTTGTTCATTTAGGGGAAAGCAATTCTGCAGGACTGGGGAGTCCCACAGGAGGGTCAGTGGCCCTTTCAGGTCTTGAGCATGAGGGTCACACTGAACCCCTGCACTCCGCTGGCTGCTGTGCTCCACCCCTGCCCGGCTGTGCTCCCCACAAGAAGCAGTTGGGCACTGTTGCCCCAGCGCAGGGCTCCAAGGAGCAGTTTCTTCCCCACCCTTCCAAATGCATGCACATGGCATCCAACCTGGGGTCTTTCCAGCTGCCTCCAGCCAGGGAGGACCTTGGCTCTGGCCCTGCTTTGGAGTGCCCAAAATGTTGTCTAAGTGCATGATGAGCATAATCCCATGGAGAGCTACAGCGGCTGTTCCCATGGAAGAGGCCAGGACACATAGGAAAACAAGATCAGCTTCAGCGAGTGACTATTTCCATGAGACACAAGCCTTGGCAGGGCCTTCGGTGGTCAGACCACCACGCAGCTCCAGTGTTTATAGAAGCAGGAAGATGACAGCCCCGTAGGCCCGACATTGCTAGCTCCTGCAGTGAGCACGGGGCAGGCAGTGGGGAATGATGGCAGTTGCACCACGTGCTGCAGTATGAAACCAGCTGCATCATGTGTGTTTCCATTTCAGTGCAGGAAATGGGGAAACAGCACTCCAGATCACCCTAGGAACTCAAAGATGATGAAAGTGGTATACTGAAATCCCGACATTTAAGTTGTTTAAGCTACCTGTATTTGCTGTCTGCAAAACGAGGATACTAACATCTGTATCCCAGATTCTCCAGGTGGCAGCATTCACGCTTGTACAGTGCTGTTAAGGTCCCCAGAAGAAATGCGTCAATAACGTTCCCAAATTAGGGCAGAGCCAAACTTTTCAGCAGCCTTTCATTCTCTGTGCTCAACTGCAAAAGTTTCCACGGCCAACTCATTTGAGCGGTGCTAAAAACATAGTCTCCCCATTTCCCACGGCACATGGCCCAGTTTATCCCTCCCCAGGCCTGCAGGTGGGAGCTTACCGAGCGCCCACCGCTCCCACGGCAGACACGCCGAGAGCACCCGTCGAACCTCAAGTGCGCTCCCGCCTTCTTAAGTCCTATCACTACATTCGGCGGGGGCGAGGGGCTCCCGCGGCCCAGGGAGCCTTTGGGCACGCAGGTGAACCCTCGGCCCGCCTCGCCCCGCTAACAACGGGGACGGACCAGCCGCGGAATTCCCCCTTCCCGCACGGCGGCGCGGACAGAACGCGGCGGCCGCCAGCCGCGGCTCCGACGGGCCAAACGGCGCGCCCCGGCCCCGCCCCCGCCGCGCCGGCCAATGGCGGCGCGCGGCTCCTCGCGGCGCTCCGCGGCGGGGCGAGGGGGCCAATGAGGAGCGCGCCCGCGCGGCGGCGGCGCGCCCTCTGTGCGCCCGCCGGCGGCCGTCGGAGCGGGCGGCGCGGGGCGCTGTGGCGCCGCCTGCCGGGCCGGGCCGGGCCGGGCCGCGCCGGCTCCTCCCCGCGCGGCGCTATGTCACGCGGACGCGCGGGGCCGGCGGTCGGGACTCGGTAGCGCGTGGCGAGGCGAGCGCAGCGCAGCCGGGATCCCGCTGACGCCGACTGCTCCGGGAGCCGCCGACACCGCCTGCGCCCGGGAAGCGCCAGTGGCGCCGGGGCTGGCTTCGCGGCGGTCGCGCCGCGCCTGCCGGCCCACCGGGGCCCCGCACCGCCCGCCCGTCACCACCGCCGCCGCCGCGCCTCGCCGCCCTCCGGCCGGCGGCCCCGGGTCGCGCGCCGCCCCCCGGCCGGCGGGGCTCCGCGTCGCCGCGCGGATGCCGCCGCAGCAGGAGGGCGAAGCGGGCTACATCAGGAAGCCGGTGCCGGGCGGCTGCGAGGTGCCGCCGGTGCCCCCGCGCAGGGTGCGCAGCGGCCGGGCGGCGGCGGCGCTGGGGGCGGCGCTGGGCGGCCGCTGCCGGGCGGCGGGGGCCGGGGCCGGGGCTGCGGCGGGGGCAGGAGCGCCAGCCGGGGCCGGAGCCGAGCCGCGGCGCAGCATCAAGTGCGTGCTGGTGGGGGACGGCGCCGTGGGGAAGACCAGCCTGGTGGTGAGCTACACCACCAACGGGTACCCCACCGAGTACATCCCCACCGCCTTCGACAACTTCTCCGGTAAGGGCAGGGGGCGGCTGCGGGGAGCGGGGCGGCGGGAGGGGGTGCTGCCGCCGCGGGGAGCGGCGCGTCCCGCCTGTGCCTCCCCGCGGGGCCGTGGCGGGGGCTGCTCGGGGTGGGGGGTCCAGCTTCGGTTATTTCATTATTTATTTATTTGAGGGTTGGACCGGAGCTTGTTAGGCTTCCATCGCAGCCAGCAGCACGCGGTGATCTCCCATCTAACGGAGCCCGGCTGGCAGCTGGTGTCGCGCCCGGCCGTGCCGCCAGAGCCGGGCTTTAATTGTGAACTCCCCGGTCTAAAACTTCCAGCTCTCGGCGAGATTAGAAGCGCCTAAAAGGAAGGCTTAAATCCTTGCCTCGGCTCACCATTGCAGAGGGAGAGGTTCTGGGTTTCCTCTCTGGTTCGGTGGGGGGCTTCTTATGTCCCGGGCGCGTTGGAGATGGGCAAGAGGATAATGAACTAAAACCCTTCGTAGCAGGAAAAAAAAAAAAGGACACGGGCCGCTTGGCCCGCGCTCCCCGCCGCCAGCTGAGGGCTGGTGCGGTCGCTCCCAGCCTCATCTCGTTCAGCGAATAAATCGGAAAGCCCCGAGGGGCTCGTGTGTGCCCAAGTGTTAGCGGTAGAGTCACTCCGAGCTCCGTTAAGTTGTTAAATCTAAACTAATTGAAGAGAAAACTGTCACGAGCTGAGGGATGGTAAATCTTTCCTTTCTTTATTTTTTTTTCCTTAATGGAAAACGTGTAAAGTTGGCCTCACCACACTTTTCCCCCTCCCTCCTCCTTTCTCTCCAAAGCTGTCGTGTCTGTCGATGGCAAGCCGGTGAGACTTCAGCTCTGCGATACAGCTGGTCAGGTCAGTGAAGCCACTTATTTGATTTAAGTGACAGCGGGAGGGGAGAAGTTGTTTCACAAAGTCGTCCTGCTAATGACTTCATGGATTTGAAAGGATTCCCAGTGTTTGATTATCTTATTAAACCGCTATCGTTTTCGCTGCTGCTTAACCCACCGCTTTGCCCGGTGTCTGTTGAAGGGTGGGGGACAACATACTGTGCCTCTGTGTAGGGGCTGGGCACAGGCTGCTGCTCCGCTGGCTCAAGCTGCTGCTCTGCTTAGCCTGACAAGAAAGGCTGAACGTATGGAGGATTCAAGGGCCACCTGGTTTTCTCTTTGAGTGGTTATCACTGTCTTTATTTTTGCCAAATAACTGCGGGTTTCAGAATTACAGTGTTTGGGATGTACGCATGCAAAGCATCTGCAGCCGTAGGTGTGCAAGAGATAGGGTTTTTGAAGGGGCAGAAGCCTAAGGGAGAAAAAAGTCCTATTGGGTGTTGTCCGTGGAGTATTCGCCGTTCCCACCCACTTAAAAAGTGCTTCCACCCCCAAGCCGAGGTTTGGTGTAGTCTGAGTCCTGAAGGGTTGAGGGGGGTTGATGGCTCTCAGCTCCTGCCTTGCCTGATACGTAAAAAGAACCCGTTTCGACTGCCTTATATTTTCTGCAAGTCCCTGGCTTGTACCACCCTGAGCAGTATGCAGCACTGCTTGCCAGGGATTGAGTCTGGATAGCCAAAAGTATTTTGCTACCTAGCTGGCATTTGAAGGCAGTGGGACTAGGTTCCTGTGCAGCTTTGTGCATCTGGGTCTACGCCTTCACCAAAACCACGCTGAAAAATCTCAGTGGCCTTAACATACAAACCTATTTAGGTGCGTTGTAACTGGGCGCCCTACTTAAGAAAGGGGTTTGAAGGGCTGTACGGTCCTAGACAGCAGTGTAGCATTCCCATGTGTCCTACAAATGGAAGATAAAATCCTACAAGCAGCCTTCTGCGGGTGATGGTACAAAGCAGAACAGCAGAACTCTCCTGTGATCTTGTGCCCTGCTGAAGGGATGGGCTGGTACCACAACAGCCTTGGCTGTACACGTTCATACACAGAGCGTGGCAGGTGGAATTGTCATCGGGTGACAGCCTGTGGGCAGGCAGCACCTGTGGGAACGCGGCCACAAGTGGCAGGAGACACAGGGAGGCCCAGTCAGAAGTCGTCCCGAATAAAAGATACCTAGCAGGACACTTTGGTAAAACACTGCTGCAGTGAGGTGGCTGCTGAAACGTGCAGCAAAAAAGCAGCACTCCAGGCAGAGGGAAATTGTATTTGGGCATCTCCAGCCCCAAGAGGTGTAGAGTCCCTGCAGGTCATGTACCTCCCATTGAAACTGCAGGAGTGTGCTTGGTGTATAAAGGGCGCTGTTTCTTCTGGATAGAAACCCTTAAGATCCGGGTTTGGCTTTCAAACGCGTTGAATCGAGCCCTTCTGAGGTTTATCACGTAGCAAGAAGAGGTGATTACGTGGGGAGGTGCCTTTCCGTAAAGGGCCCTGTCGTTCAAAGCGGCAGCTCTCGGTAAATACGGGGCTTCTCTCGGGCCAAGCGGCAAGAGCCTGGCTTCCTCTGAGGCTTAATCTGAGAATCAAGAGAGCTAATGAAGCTTGCTTTCCTGACTCGTGTTTTATAAATTGCTGTCTCTCTCGGAGATACTGCTGGAAGGAATGCATTCAAGCGAAACGAGTCTTCTGAGGCTTCCAGGGGGCATTAAACTGCATATCCTGGGCCTCCAGAGGCTTTAAAGCAAAATTTCACATCTCAAAAATTAACAGGGGACTTGCAATTCAGCAGTAAACTGCTGGGACCAGAGAGGGTTTTTCAGCTGTGTGTGTTCTTTGCACTTTCCATTCAGAGCTTTTGAGAACGCGGTCCGCTTTAATTAAAATGTCACTGCCGCTGAGGCAAATCCTACCTGTTCAGGCTGCTAGTGTTACCCTGCTTTTATCCTGCTGTCAGCATAAAAGCAGCCTGCCTGGAGTTAACCCTTGCTTCTTGCTGCATTCTTCAGCATGCCTTTGTTACCATAAGGTGTTTGGCTTTCTTGTGGCTAGTTCCTGAAGCCGAGAAAGGGCCTTGCTTGGCTGGAGCTTGCACTAAAAGGAAAAAAAAAAAAAACCACAACAAAAAAAACCAAGAAAGGTAGTGCTGGGAGGCCTGTTTGCAGTTTGTTTGATGTGGCATGGGTGGGAGGGAAAGGTAAAGCTCTTACTCTATGCCATTGGCATGTTAAGCCTGCACATTGTGAGTCATTATTGCTGCCATCAGATTGAAATCCCTGGGCACAATGGCAGGGAAATTATTCCCATATCCTGTAGGATGTTGTTAAGTAGTCACCAGTTAAAAAGCCGATTCCAGGAAGGGTACCCTTGCTGCTGCCTGCTTGCTTGCTCCGCTCTTGCCTGTATCTGGAGGTAGGGTTGTTGACAAAGCAGCTTTGAGGTACTCAGGTGCTCCTCATCAGAGTGGTTCACTGACTCGCCCCTGTGAGAGGTGGACCTGTAGAAAGTACCTTCTTCCTCCCATACTTCGATTTTTGACTTCCTCGCTCGTGTGCCTTAACTTGCTTCCCGTGGCATCGCTCCTTTGCTGAAATAGGGTAGAGGGCCGGTGTACAGAGAACAAAGGAATTATTTAGGCACTCGAAATGAGCTGCAGCATTAGTCAGCTACATAGGGAAGCCACCACCGCTGTCCTGTGTGCCCAACAGTGACAGGGTGCCTGCCGGCCAGTGGCCATGAGACCTCAGGCTGGGTACGGGTGACTTCTGCTGGTAACACACCTCATTGAGTGGTCTGGGTGCTCATGTTGAGGTGCCTCTCAAGATGGCAGTAGCAGGTGATGCTCAGCTTCCCCAAAGGTCAGCGGCAGGCTAGAGCTGGGAGCTTATTGGGATGTCCTCTGGGGCTGGTGTGCTCTTTCCGTCAGGTGCTAATGTGATTTCATTCCGTGCAGGATGAATTCGACAAACTCAGGCCTCTGTGCTACACCAACACGGACATCTTCTTGCTGTGCTTCAGCGTGGTAAGCCCCTCGTCCTTCCAGAACGTGAGTGAGAAGTGGGTTCCTGAAATCCGTTGCCACTGCCCCAAGGCACCCATTATCCTGGTTGGGACGCAGTCAGACCTCCGTGAGGATGTCAAAGTTCTCATCGAGCTGGACAAGTGCAAAGAAAAGCCGGTCTCGGAGGAGGCTGCAAAGCTCTGCGCCGAGGAAATAAAAGCCGCGTCCTACATCGAGTGCTCTGCTTTGACTCAGAAAAACCTCAAGGAGGTCTTTGACGCGGCCATCGTGGCTGGTATTCAGTACTCGGATACCCAGCAGCAACCAAAGAAATCCAAGTGTAGGACTCCAGACAAGATGAAAAACCTCTCCAAATCCTGGTGGAAAAAATACTGCTGTTTTGTATAGGGGTTGGGAGGACCTGAGTGCTGCTCTGAGGAAATCAAATAGAGGCTATATTAGCTCAATTCTCATTCTGTGTCGTCCCGAGTGTATAGTGTAGATCTATATGTATGTGTATATGTTGCTACTGGATATCTTGATTGCCCTTTCGAGGGTGGCAGAAGGATTCTTAGTTAAATAATGGCTATAAATCAGATCTGGCATCCAATTTCGTGACTAAAACCTGTCATTAAGGAAGAAGAGCGCCACGTGTCTGGGAGAAGGATTTGTCTAAAGGATTCAACTTCTTGTGTTATGAGGTGTGTTGCAACGGAGTGGAGCACACCAGAGGCCTTTGCTGCCAGGGCTTCGCAGGAGGAACACACGAGCGACTGTGGAAACGTAGAGCTCTGTACGTGGACGGTCAAAGGGAAAAATAACACTGTGCCTCCTAACTGACATTTGTAGCTTTAAAACCCCACTCCTGCTCTCTTCTCCTTGTTTTCCCAAGCCAATGATCTTAGGAATCGCTTTAAAAAGGGTATGCGAGAGGTGTAATCTATACGCAAATGCCATGGTTGGAAAGGTCACGAATATACCTTCAGCATGGGGTGAGGGAACCTAATCCCTTATGGAGCTGACATCTCGTTTGTCACCTCCTGACTGCGTGAAAGTCCTTTCTGTCTTCCTTCCCCTGCCCTTCCCAGGAAGCCACGTGGAAGCCCGAGGAACGTGACCAAGCTTTAACTCGCTACCTCGAGCAGTGGCGATTTCCTCTGTATTTTTGCAGACATGACGACAGTTCATCTATTTCAGCTGAAAGGAATGTAAATGCTGTTGTGTTGGGTTTGGGGTTTTTGTTTTTTGTTTTTTAAAGAGATGAAACAAATAACGGTGCAGCACCATGTAAACCACATCTGTTTTTAAGTCTACAGCCAAGAATTTCAGAATGCCCCTCCTTAGCTTTTAAGGCTGCTAAACAAATAACAGGCAGATTAAGATTTTTAACAAACTGGACTCTGGAAACTGAGGCTGCTGTGTCGTCTTCATGATGCTGTTTCCAACCAAGTAATGTTTCCCTTCTAAAGGCAGTCACTTGTGGTTGAATCTTGTCCAAGCTCATAGTCGTGAAATTGGCTGAGGCTACCTCGGAAATTTAACCAAGATTTTTTTTTTTCCCAGATCAGTCCAACAGATTATCTGAAATGTGCCTAAAATGTAGCTGAGTGATTAACGTAGTGCGGAGTTGAGTGTGACCTATTCTCTGACTAAATCTGGTTCCTACTAAACTAAGCCCTGGTGAGTTTGAGAGACCTGAGGGGTAACGTGACTCTCTGCAAGAATCAGTATTTTAAGTTATTCTGCAGAGGACATTCAGTTTGTGCTGTCTGTCTGCCGGCCTTTTTTATGGCCCTGACTACTTTTTTTTTTTTCCCCTTAAATATTTCAAGATCAGATTATTATTTTTTTTTTCTTTTGGCCATAGCCTTGAAGTGACCTTTTTCATAGTCTTAAACTAACCTGCAGTGACAGAAAGCCAGAACCTTTTTTTTTAATCAGAAATGAATCAATGCCTGATAGAAAGAAGAACTGTGGAAGCCGTTTAAGTTGATAAAACTGACTGCAGTTTACCTTCTGGCCCATTAAAGAGATGGCACTATGTAAATGGATTCTGGGCTGTATTGGCATAGGCTCCACAGACAGTATTTTTTCCTCCTCTGCAGCGAAATGAGTGCAGAATGGGTAGTGTTCCATTGCTGAAAACTTGAAAATGGGATGGAAATCTTTACCTAGGGCCTGATTGAATAAAAATGTGTTGGCTTCTGCACTGGAACAGCCTGGAAAAACAGTTTCCATAGCACAGAAGCTGGATGCATTTAACTTGATTACATCTGGTTGGTAATGGTTTAATGTTTATTAGTCACGAGGTTAACATCTGAGCCTTGATATTTCTTATTTGAATGCTTTGATAGGATTTCAGATATGCAGTCATACCATCATCTTGGAGAAAAACATAAAGCCAGATTCCTCTTGGGTGCTTTGCTTCTCGGTAAAACAGTCTCAGTCGATCAAAAATGTGGGTTTGGGGAGGAGACAGGCTTGAACCTGAGCAGCTTCCATTTGCAAAAATAACAAAATTTCTTCTGCAAGATCATACTGCTTTGTATCATGCCATACTGGAAGCAGTAGGTTATATTTTATAAGCAGCCTGTTTCATAGTCTGGAGTAGCATTACTTTTAAATGTAGCCAGCTGTGACTGTTTCTGAAAATGTGATGTATATACAACTTGTTATAGCCCTTTACTAGGTGTGTGTAAACTGAGGTCTAATAACTTTACAAATACTGCTCTACACGGGGCTACACAGGGTCTAGGTTTTAGAAATATTACTTTTAAAATCACCAGTATTTTACGAGCGCAAATGAGGGGGAGATGTCTCTATGTAGTCTATAATCTGATGTGCCTTATTAAAAAAACCTCTCTTCTGTTTTCTAATGGCTATATTCCGAAAGAAATATTCCATGTGAGAATGATATAAATGAGGTATTTGGAAATAAATTCTGAGCTGTGTACGTGTCTGCCTCTGCTGCCTGCTCGGGGAGGCTGGAGGGCAGTCCCTGGCCATGCACTGCACTGATACCCAGCAGGGAGGAGGCAGCCACGCTGCCAGCCGGGGACTGCGCTCCTGGTGCCCTGGCAAAAGGCCTCTGGTTAAAAAATACAGACTTTTCCCGCGCTCTCCTGTCCCCAGAGAGCTGGGCTGGGTGGGAAGGGTGCGACGGCGGGCTTTCTGCCTCCTTGGCAGGACGGCAGCCTCTTGCTGTGGCCCTACAAGACACAGGCAGGCTTGTTGTGCCTGGCCCCTGACAGCAGGGCACGTGGCAGGAGGGGCGCAGCCTGTCTGGGGACAGCTGGGGGGACACAGACCAGTGGCATGGCGTTTCACTCGCCATGCGTTGTGCCACGTGTGCCCCGGGGAAGCCGGAGGGCACTTCTGGAAAAGCGGAGCCCATTCCCTCTTGGCACCGAGGGTCTTGTCACACCCTCCCTGGATCCTGTTGCTCATGCTAAGGCTGAGACATGCGAGGCTTGAGGTTGTTGGTGCCCAGCCCCCCGGTGGCCATGGCACAGGAGCCTTTGTGATGGCTGCCCTGTGGGGAGCAGCATCTAGACCCCCAGGAATCTCTGTGGAGCTGATGATTCTGCTACAAAACCACTCTGAAGAAGGAGCTTTGCTCTGGACCAGGGTTTGTAAACTGTCCTCCACCGTTGTGTTTGTTTTTCTGGGAGCTGAGTGGAGCAGGCACAGCGGGGTGGCATTCCGGGGTGCCCTCCCATGCTCGTTGTCTCCTGGGTCATAAGGCCGATCTATTTTCAACCATGGAAACACATGCAACCTGCACAAAGTAGAGGAAGGAGATGGATGTGCTGTTCCTTTTTCCCATAGTCAGTTCCTCATGGAAACAAAGTCTTGGCTTTTCTGCTTTGTTAACCGATGTGCTGGGGACTGCTGGGAGGCTTGTTCACCTGTCATGCCTGCAGCACAGTGACCCTGCCTGAGTGCCCAATGCACCAGCAGGCTCCTTTCCGGTGAGTACCTGGTGTTGAATCACCACTGCCATTGCTGGTGCCTTTGAAGAATCACTTCCACCAGGTTTGTGTGCTGGGCGGTGTGAAGTCATGGAGCGCTCGCTGGAGACGGAGTCACCCCACCTTTGCACACTGAGTTTGCTGGAGAACAGCCTGCGCTAGCTGAGAGCCTAGAACCCACCATTGCCAAACCCTGGTGCGAAAATCCCTCTGCTACTTGTGGAGTGTTGCTTTTCTGCTGAGGTGGGCGGCTGTAGAATGCATCCCGACATCTGGACGGGGCTAAGGCAGTTCAGGTCATCCTTTACGCCAGGGTAACTTCGTGCATGTGTGTGCTGCTGTTGATCAAAAGGCTCTTTCAGCTGCGCTGCTTCAGATATGGGATGGGCTGGCAGCTGAGGCTGATAAGAGCAAAGTGAAGTCATCCCGCTGTATGTAAAGTTTTCCAGGAATGCTGAAATCACTGCCGCTTTGTGATGGATGGAAGTTCCCAAGAGAGGATTTTGTTTTCTTTCATATCGAATTAAAGTGCTCCAGGAAAAATTGGTCTTTTTTATTTTTGTGAAAAGAAAAAAAAAAAGTCACCTTTATCACCTTTATAATTTTTCCCCCTGTATTTTATGCATTGAACATACCTCTAGGGTATGATTGAGGGTTTACTACAGCAGAGACATTGACAAATGTGGCAGTTTTGGGAGAGAGTGTCTCTAAGGAAACTTCACCACGCTGTTACTTTGCTTTTTATTTTCTTCCTAGACATCAGTTACTGACCACAGAGAGGGAGAGACTGCTGCAGGAGATAGCCTTTTTGTAGGACCACATGCAGATGACCTAGTATTGTCATATGTGTTATGTGTAAACACAAAACTCGCTGAAGCACGTGAATGTCCTTACAACTGAGCAACCTTTCTGAGCCCTAGTAATCGACGTGCGCAGAGGTTTGTACAGAAGTTTGTCAAAAGAAGTTTGTTGACTTCTGCCTTTACTGTTGCCCTGGCGTACAGCAAGGTGGGGAGAGGGGAAAAACAGCTACTCAGGAAAGAGCGAGACATTATAAACCTCAGAAGAACTGGCAAAGTGTCTCCTGGGCAATGTGGAGTGATAGAAACTACTTTTACCTACTTTAAGCATAAGCAGATTAAAAGCCCAATTAGAGAAATGCATGGGAAGACAAACAGCTCCAAGGAGGGCTGTTAGGTACAAAAATACAGCCTTTTCTTTAGGAGGTCTCAAAGCTGGAAGTTGGGAGGAAATATCAGTGCACACTATAGGGAAAAATCACTGTGTTCGCTCAGTTCTTCTACTCTCTCCCCAAGCATCTGTGCTGCTAGAGACGGGATGTGGGATGAGGTGTACTTTGGCATCAACCAGCACAGCCATCCTAATGTATTTAATATTTTTGAAAGAGCAGGATGGGTTTCAGGCCAACAGTGGGGCCTCGAGATCCAATAGGACCTTCTGAAGCCGTAGCTTCCCACATTGCTGGCAGCCAGTGGGAAGATGTAATGTGATGAGGGTTGTTCATTACACGTTTGGTGCAGTCCTCTGGTAAAGCTGGGGAGCAAGCAGTTGTGTAATCCAATGAATTTTACCATCTGAGGCAGAGTATTCTTCCATGTTACTGATTTATTTCCCCACTGTTTTTACAGGATGGATAAATCAGTGATGTGTACGAAAAAAGGCATAAGGGCCCAGCTTGGGCCAGCTTTTTTTAATTCAGGAAGGGAAATATGTCTAGAGGAGGAAGTGTGAGGAGCAGCCCTGCTGATCTGCAGGGTACGGCACTGATCTCCTGGCGAGCTCCTCTGGCTTTTCAGAACAGAGCAAGGAGACCTGCCACAGGCACCCATTCAGACGCTCGTGGAGGGTGCAAGAGTGTCTCCAGGTGTCTGTTGTTCTTTAGGTCTGTGCATTTAGGTCGTATCCTGCTCTTACCATTTGGAGGCAAAAGAGGCATCATTTCACTGAGGTCAGAGAGTTGCAGGCCTGTAAAGCTTCATGTAGCATGAAAAAGACTCAAGTAAGGATGCCTGTTAAGCTTCTGGAGTTGCAGGTGTGCTTCTAATGACATCGCCTCCATATGGCTCTTTCCGCCTAATTTCACTGGAAAGGGTGAATATTGATCCTTTACTCCAGAATTTTGCTGCTCTTGGTGGTCTCCTGAGTCCAGCCCACCTACTTCACATCCCTGTAAATTTTAGCTTGCCATTTCTGTGCATGAGCATTAATTGACCTAAAGGAGCTAGTTCCAGTGTCTGCCTTGCAGAGTCACGCAGAAGTCCTTTGGTTATCGCTCATCGGAGGACAGGCTTAATCACTTGGCTAATGTAACCCCGACCCAACACCTCTTGCAAGTTATTTTGCTCACCCTTTCCAAAAAGTGTCTTGCCATCACCAGTCTCCTCATGTACCTATCTGAAGTTTCTGACTCCTGGTCCGCAAATTATTCAATTAACTTCAAACATATTTTTAAAATTCTTCTTTCTGGGATGGCAATTTTAGCAGCACTGGCCTAATGGGGTTGATATGGATGGGATAAATACGGGATGGGATAAAGCAGGATCCTTGGCCAGACAGCTGCTACTTTTCCTCTCACGGCGGGTTTTCCCTGTCTGCATGAGCATCGTCAGCTCTCTGTAGCCACCGGGCCTGTGACCCTGATGCCGGCCCCTGTGGCGGTGCTACTTGTTAACAATGGCAGAAAACAAGTTCCAGGTGGAAATGCGACTTTTATGTTTCGCGTTTCCATTTTTAAGTTGCTGATGGAGTGAGAGCTGCATGCATGAAGTGCTGTCGTTTGTCCTGGCAGGCGCTTGGTCTTCCATGGTTCGGCGGGGGTAATAACACCATGAAACAGCTGCGCTGCTTTCCTCTGCCTCGCTACCCATCATAGTTTTTCGGTGGAGGAACGCTGAACGAGATTTATCCGAGGGCAGCCCTGAAACAACAGCTCCCCCAGTTATCCTCTCATTCCACTGCTGCCCCTCTCCCCACCACGTTTCCCTCTCTATAGGCAATTTTCTCATTTATTTTTAATTCGAAATGGCGTGTTGCCTGAAGCTTGGTGCTCAGCATTTTTCTACTCCCTGTATCCCATTCTTCCGTCTTTGGAGCTCAGTCTTGGCCTTTCCACATTTTAATTACAAGCTCAGCAGGCTTCGGGCTTCCCTGTTCCTCAGAGAAAAATCCCTCCTTTTCTTTCCCCTCGTTGTTGTAATCCGCCACAGCCCGCCTGGGTGAATTTGGGTAGAAGACGGCGCAGCGTGTCGCAGAGCAAAGACTAAAGATTGAGTGGCGATAGGGAGGGGGTAAAGTCTCTCCCTTGGCTCGTCGTTGGGGTGGTGATAAGGCGGCGGCACCGAGGGCTTGGGCACGGGGCAGCTGTTGACTTCTTGGGGCGAGGATGCCTGTGTCTGCTGGGCTACAGGCAGAGCCCTGGCCATTTTCAAAGGGCTTTGAAGTGCCCTCTGACAATCTTCTCTGGGAGATAAGAGATTGCAGGGAGAGGAAGGTGTTCCTGGAAGCCGTTTCAGCAGCACGTATGTTTATCTAGGCTGGGTAACGCAGGAGGAGGACAAAACCTGGACCGCTGACACCAGAGAGGACGCGCAGGGATTCAAGCAGAAAATGCAAAGTACTGTGAAACCTCAGGTTTTTAAAGTTTAAATCAATCATTCTTCTAGCATCTGGCTTAGGCCTGCAGTTGTACGAGGCAGACATTGGTGGGTACATCCCTGCCTGGTCCTTTTGCTGTCGGCATGGAGCTGTTTATTTGTGAATTTGCCTTCTCCCTTGCTGATGCTGTCTGCCCAGGACAGCCAGCCCCAGAGGTCCTACGCCCGCTGGGTAAAGAAGTATTTGTTTTTCTTTGTTTTAAACTGACCTCCTGTTCATTCCATCACATGGTCCCCAGCTCCAGCGTTGTACGAGGTGGCGAAGAGCAGTTTACAGGTAAATCGGTGGCCAGGTGACCAGGTAAATGACAGTATGACTTGATCTACTGCCCTCTCTGTTTTGTAAACCATCTTTACCTTTTTCCTCCCAGCTGAAGAATCCCAGCCTTTTTTAGTGTCTCCTCATAGGGCAGTTGCTCCATCCCCTCGATTATTTCAGTTGCAGTCCCTCTGGGTCTCCTCTAACCCCACTGTCCCACTCCTGAGGGGCAAAGAGCAGAGCAATGGGCAAAGTCTATGCCCTCTGTTTTGCTCTTCAGCAGTCTTCCTGGTAATGCCCAGTGTTTTATTGGTGGTGTTTCAACAAGCTTTGGTGTTAGAACCTCCTCAAAAACTTTATGGAAATCCCTCCCTATTGTGTCCCTGGGATCCCCATGACCCCCAAGCTTGCCTTAACCCCTTACAACTGCAGCAGCTCTCCAGAAGGATTTCCCTTCAGAGAAGGCAGGCTGGCACTTTCCCAACAGACCATATTGTCCATGTGGTCCATTATGTTACTCTTTATTATAGTAGCTACCCTCTGTGTGAATGTATGGGAAATAGTCTTTGTTGTGAGAGTGGTGCAGCACTAGGAAGGAGAAACTGCCCAGGGGTTCCTCTGATCCAAATTTTTCTATGGATCTGTGATCTTACCAAGGATGAAAGTCAAGCAACCACTTTATGCATCATCCCTTCCCTCTGGAGTGCACAGATAGTCAAAAATTTCCTATTGCACTGGAGTGCTGTAAGGCTCCGGTACGCTAGGCCAAGATTTGCAAGTGTGACACAAGTTTTGGGCCACTTTGCTGGGTAGCTCACCCGAGATTTTTCAACAGGTTTGCTGATCACTGACCCAATGGAAAGCAAGTCCCTTTATCATTATTCCAGGTCTGATTGCACAAATCCCCAGTTGAATTTCGCCCTCAGGAGGGTGCAAATGCTTGAGGTGCCTGAGGTGGGAGGCAGAGCAGCAGCGCAAAATAATAATATTCTCATGCCAAAGTGCTTTGAGAAAGGAATCTCCATGTCCTTCTTTAAAGTAGAACTTAAAGCTGATTTTGACTCACGGGACAAATATTTTGTGTGAAATGTGTCATTTGCCCAGTTAGAATGGAAACTCAGTAAATGTTATCAAAATCGCATTGAAAAGGTTCCCATAATAAATTTAATTGTGAAAGGCACTTGTGCAAATGTAATGTTTGTAGTGGGGTCACAAAGAGCAGATTTCATAGAATCATAGAATCATAGAATGGTTAGGGTTGGAAGAGACCTCAAAGATCATCTAGTTCCAACCACCCAGCCATGGGCAGGGACACCCTCCACTACACCAGGTTGCCCAAAGCCTCATCCAACTTGGCCTTGAACACTTCCAGGGATGGGACATCTACAACTTCTCTGGGCAACCTGTTTCAGTACCTCACCACTCTCAGAGTGAAAAATTTCTTCTTTAGATCTAATCTAAATCTGCCCTCTTTCAGTTTAAAGCCATTGCCCCTTGTCCTACCACTACACGATCTTGTAAAAAGTCCCTCTCCAGCTTTCCTGTAGGCCCCACTGAAGTACTGGAAAGCTGCAATAAGATCACCCTAGAGCCTTCTCTTCTCCAGGCTGAACAGCCCCAACTCTCTCAGCCTGTCTTCATAGCAGAGGTGTTCCAGCCCTTGGATCATCTTTGTGGCCCGCCTCTGCACCCGCTCTAGCAGCTCCATGTCCTTCTTGTGCTGGAGACTCCAGAGCTGAACACGGTATTCCAGGTGGAGTCTCACGAGAGCAGAGTAGAGGGGCAGAATCACCTCCCTCGACCTGCTGGCCACGCTTCTTTTGATGCAGCCCAGGATATGGTTGGCTTTCTGGGCTGCCAGCGCACATTGCTGGCTCATGTTGAGCTTCTTATCCACCAGCACTCCCAAGTCTTTTTCCTCAGGGCTGCTCTCAATCCATTCTCTGCCCAGCCTGTACTTGTGCTTGGGCTTGCCCTGACCCACGTGCAGGACCTTGCACTTGGTCTTGTTGAACTTCATGAGGTTCGCACAGGCCCACCTCTCCAGCCTGTCAAGGTCCCTCTGCATGTCATCCCTTCCCTCCAGCGTGTCCACAACACCACACAACTTGGTGTCATCTGCAAACTTGCTGAGGGTGCACTCGATCCCACTGTCCATGTCACCAAAAAAGATGTTAAATAGCACTGGCCTCAGTACTGACCCCTGAGGAACACCACTCGTTACTGGCCTTCACTTGGACATTGAACCGTTGACCACAACTCTTTGAGTGCGACCATCCAGCCAATTCCTTATCCACTGATTTGGCTTAGTAATTTAAAAATATTCCTAATTTTCTCAGAGATTGTGATCCCAGGCTTTCAGCAAGATACATCTGCTGTTGCTTGACTTCAGGCAATGGGGACGCTTGATGCACTGTTACTTCAGGCTACGAAAAAATGTACTATGACATTATTATAACTGCTATCTTTAGCAGGAAAATGCAAAAGAAGCAAGAAGATTGGACTCTAACCTAACTTTTAAAGAGGGGAAACTCACCCTTGCCGCATTGGGAGCTTACTGTCAGGATGCGAGGTGCAGCCTGTAGAGATGATCAGGCATTTTACCCCTCTGAATCCAGAGAAGCAATTGATACGTTAAATGCTTTTGAAAGCAGCGACATCAAAATAATGAAGAAAAACGGACAGAAGGCACTTGGCAAGCCTGATGACAGAAGGATGACTTGATAAGCACTGTTATTGTTTGGGATCCAGACCAGATTTTTTGGAGTTCTTCATCTGAAGGATCAGTTAAAGCAGTCACTAAATCCCTTTAAAGTGCTACAGAACAGTCCTAATTGGGACCAGGTTGTTCTGACTGGAGGCTGCATTTGCTGGCAAAGCTTTCTGGCGTGAACCAGGGGTGGCCGACCAGGGAGCAGCCCCAGACCCTCATCGATCTGAGACAGTTCAAAGGGAATCAACATGTCATGGCAGCTTTCTTATGGGTCCTTTGCATCACTTTACTGTACAGCTGAGAGTCTTAACATTTATGAGGCTTGAAATTTTGACCTGCCCAGAAGACCATGGAGGAGAGAGGGGCACAGGGAGAGAAATGGAAGTGGCAGCGGGCAGGGTCAGGGCTGCAACCAAGCAGTGTCCCAGGGCTGCTGGGGCTCTTCACAGTCCTGATGGTTGTCATTTCTGGAATAAACAGGAAAAAAGGTGTTTGGAGCTGGGGAGTGCTAGATCCTAGGGTCTCTAACATAAGCCCCATTTGCTTTGTAGTCCAATCTATTGGCTTCAGAGGGGTGTTTCCACAGTAAGGACAGCAGTTGCTGTGCGGGTTCCCACTTGTTTTCCGCTGACGCTTTGTATTTCTCACCCAGACACTTCTGTTTCGGATTAATTAGCAATTAGGGTGGCAAAAAGATAGTGCAATCTGTTGTTTACAAACAGCTTTGTCTCAGTGGGTGAACCAGAGTGGAGATTCTCAGGACACATGGCCCATAAACTCCCTGTGATGGAGGGGCTTGGGGTTGCTTTTTTTTTTCCCCTCCTTCTCCTTTTCTCATCCTGGTTGGTGGTGTTATTCCCAAGAGCGGTGTTGCCAATTGATAATTTTCCCGGATGCTGCGATCAGGCTGGGATGTCTGCTTCAGAGACTGTTCCATTGGCTCACCCAGGTCCCTGAAACCAACACACGTCGCCTTTCAAAAAAGAACACTTGAGTGGGGAAACGTGTAATAAACGGAATCGCAGCATTGACGGTGCTCATTTGGAAAAGGAGATAATCTCCTTTGTTTGCACTACCACATGTTAACGGGTGAAGCATCTGCGACGTTTGCTCAATAAAGCTGGTGCTGGATTTGTCTCCATTGCCTAGAAAATCCCCTTTAATCTTGTGAAATGCTATCGCTGTAATAAGAAGTATATCATGGCTCGCATCACTTTGCTTATTCCCTTCTATTGTCTCGATCCGATGATGTGGTGCCAATTTGCAAATATGTAGCTAGATTGAAGTGTTAGGCTTGCGTGAGGGGAGGAAGCCTCATGCAACAGAAAGAGAGAGACAGAATTGATTGTATAAATGTGCTTTTAGACACCTTTTATTCTACACTCAGTCTTTTGGTTTTATTTCTCCTCCAGAAAGCTTTGCACCCAGGCTATTCAAGCCTTTCCCCTCTGCCTTTTATAGCTGCTGATAAAAATTAGATGTTGTTTGATCCTTTTGGGCTGCATGTTGCCACATAGTTAAATAAAAAACTCCTTTATCTGCAATCCATTTGACTGTGCGTGAAGCTGGGATTGCTCTGGCTGGGTAGCTTAGCAAGGCCTTAGCTTTGTGTCCTTTTCTAAGCAGGCAGGTGAGGCTGCTTATGAGAAGAGCCAGAGAGTTTAGGTGAAACAGAGAGGGAGAGAGGTGAGATTTTCCCCTTGCAGTGTAGTTCTTTGACCTGCAGACTCAGGACCCAGATCTGCTCCCGGTTATGCTGTGTAGCTCTAAAGTAACTTGATTTACAACAGCCCACTCTGGATTTAACTCCACATAATTGATGGCAGAGTCTGGTCCTTATTATTCATTCTGCACCTAGCCAGTTTAAAGGGTCAGGGAAAATATCTGAGGAACAGAACTGCCTTTGATCTTTGGTTTAATATTTCTGCTACATTTTACATACACAAAGAGCTATCGTGGCCTTTTGCTGAGAATTGTTAAGCAAGCAGAGGCATAAGAAGTGCTCCCTGTGATGGTGAGGGAGCTTCTGGGATGTGTGAAGTGTAAAGTATAAATGGGTGAAGGAAGAAGATGGATTTCTCCTTCTGTTATTCTCACTTGTAAGGCTACATGCAGGTAGAGGAAAGGAAAATAGTGAATACATGGCCTCTTTATTAGATCTTTTAATTCGAAATTGTTGATTTACGGTGTCACAGAGAATCACATTACGAACACCAGCACTGTCATTGTAATACATAGTGGGATAGTCGCCCCCAAGAATTCACATTTGCCAACATATACCCTGCACCTGCGCTACCCAGTCATTATTCTAAGTATAGCAGTGAAAAAGAAGACATCTCAGTTCACTGTTTGCACATGCTGACTTTTGTAGCATTGGTGCTAATATTTAACTTTGCCACTGTCCCAGAATGTAACAGGAAGTGTCGGGAAGGTTTCAGAGATGTCGAACGTATATCTGTAACATCTGTTCTGGATCATCACCAGTGCTCAGTTAATAGGAACAAATTGTATTTGATGCTACCTGAGCATAACTCACTTTTCTTCTTTGCTTTGCAACTCACCTGTAGCAAAACAGCGGGATGGAGTCTTGAGAGGTGCTTTTCAACACCATTCATTATGAGAAGGAATGCAGCATAACTTCCCTGGTGTGTCAACAGCTCGGGTTTTTCTTTGGACACCCATCCTCTCCAAATCAACTTCTCAGCCATGCAGAGTGACTGGTGGTCGGAGGGTCAGGATTAGCCTGCAGGGCCTGTTTTAGCTAGCTTCCAGATGTGCATGCAGGTCTCCAGGCCCGCCAAACTGTGGTGACTGCCATGAAATTTAGGGGGATCAAAGAAGAGTGAAGACCCCTGTTAGAGCTGTTGGAGTTCAAGTCAGGTGCAGATTGTGCAAACGAATTTCCAATTGTCCAGGAGCCCAACCCTTGACCAGCAAGGTGGGAGCAAACATGAGGTGGGAAGACAGACAGCCCATAAGCACACAGAGCCTGCTATAGGGAGGGAAAGCATTCAAATATGTTTTATTTTAAATCCCTGCCCCTTGTTAAAGAAAGATCATTTCTTTTCCATGCTGAGATATCTATAAGGGACCTATTTGCAAAATGATAGTGTCTAGAGTATAACATCACCAAGTTTCTTGTATGGAGATGCTTACTGATCAGAAAAAGAGGCTGTCTTTGTAGACTGTTCCAGACTTTCAGCTGAATACATTCAGGGGATGAAGAGCACTTCAGATCTGTATGTACGTTTTTATCCAGCAGCATATAAAGCACTGCTGCCCCATAAAAATTCAGTATCTCTGCTGTCTGTGTGCAAATTTTGTCTGCTTTTTGCATATTACTTCCACGATTTGTTGATGTTCAAGCTGACGCTGTGGAAAATTGGCTGTTTTCACTTCACGCAGGGAATTAGTTATACTTTTGTTGTTCTGACTTGCAGAACTCATGCCAGACAATTTCCACATAAGATTAGAAAACTGAGCAAACCTACGAAAAGCCAAACAGCATCAGCCCTGTGCCCCCACCATATTGAAGGACAGGCAATAAGAAGCCAATTAATGTCCCTAGGAAGTTTTATACACTTTGGCTTGCATCCAAGTGCAAACATGATGATGACTGGAAAAAACACAGTCGTCCGCAGCCCCTGCCAATTTTTTAGCTTGAAGACTATTAATTATTGCATGTGTCACAGGATGATAGGACGTCCCCATGGACAGACTCGTGGGTCTCCGTTTGCAGAGCACTGGGTGAGCAGCAGCATCACTGCCAGGTGAGTGAGATGCCTGAAGCTCTTCTCGCTCACGTGCCCTGGGTCCTCCTGCAACAAGGCCCCCATTCTGCTTGATTCAGGAGGAGTTATGGGTGTTTAGCTGTCAGTGAGATGTACCCAGTCTAAATTGCCTGGATTGCTGGGTTATGGCTACACCGGGAACACGGGCAAGCTCCCAAGCTCCTGGCTCCAGGTGCTGCCCCAGCTACACCCGTCCCCACAGCAGGATGGGATCCAGGACCTCTGGGGCATGCTGCAGCACACACCCTGCCCATACAGCCCAGGAGAAGACGCTGCGTTGCCTCACCTGGAAATACCTGAAATACCTGAAGGCCACACGTATTCCCTCACTACGGAGCACCCTCAATGACCTTCCCTCCCTGTGCTCCAGCTTTTCTTCTCTGTCTCCTCCCTTCCGGTCTTGCCTAACCTGGGCAGAACAGGGGCTTGACCCTGTCCTTCTCTCCCAGGGAAAGCATGTCTTCTCCTGGATCATAAAAAAGTTCGGGTTTGGATGGAAACTTTGCCTTGCACAGCCATTCCTACATTTTTTGGAGTGGATTTTCTTTCCCAGAGTCTACTCTCCAGTACGGGTGTAATGCAGATATTTCCCCTTGTAATTGGTCCTTCAGCTTTAGAAAAAATGCAGCTTTTTAAAGGGAAAGGATTTTAAAAGGAAAGGATCCCTGAAGTGAAACATCGAATCTGACCTGAATTTTTGTTTTACCATCTCAACGGAGTCAAATCCTGCTTCCAATGGATGGTAACATAAGATTTCGACTATACCTGCATGCCTAGAAAATATAACCCAGGCCTTCCCCCTCACCGAACAAGACACATCAAGTTCCAAAAACCTCTTTTGCCTTCAGTGGGTGAGATGCTCTCTCTCCATCCTTGGGTAGCAGGCCTGTTTTTAGGGATGGGAGCTTAAATCAAAGCTTAATCTGCAGCGTAGCCTTGAAGTGCCGTCCAACAGAAAGACCGGTCATATGAGCAACATGTGAATTTTCCCTTGCAGCCACAGACAGCACTGCGGCCACACCAGCTGCTGCCCTAATTCATCCCGCCAGCACCACGCGTGCGGGTGGTGATAACACGGGCTTAGGTTTCCACAGGGAAAAGGCGTTTGGCAGGGAGGCAGGAGCCGAGGGAAAGCCGTACGTCCCAGCAGCTATGCGGGGGGAGCTCTGCCCTTTCCTGGGGTGCCCAGGCAGACAGGATGGGTGCAGCCCTGCCCCAAGGATGAGGTGTCCCCACAGTGCAGCCATCACAAGGTGGCTCTGAGCAGAGGGTGGCACGCAGGCAGGGAGGGCTCTGGGACACCTGGGCTCCCCATCCCCGTCCCGCTCTGAGTTGTGCAGCTGAAGGGAGCTGATACCACCAAGCACACCCAGCTGCTTGCTGGGGACAGGATGCCGTGCATCTGGGGATGGCCCTTGGCATGCAGTGCCTGAGCTTCACTCTCACACCTTGGTAGGAAAGCAATCGCTTGGCACATCTGTGCAGTGCAAGGGAAACGCGTTTTGCAGGAGCTGTGTCCTGCCACGGCAACAGCTGAGGCAGTGTGCATGTCCTGTACCTGGCCTTTGGGATTCCCTGAGGGAAAGTTCATGGGTGCTGCTTTGTGAGAGTGCCTTGAGCTTTCTGGCTAGCAGTAGAAGACTCCTCCAGGGTGCCAAATCTTTGTGATAAACTAGTGTAGCTCTTGGACTCCTGTGCTGATGCTGTGCTGCAGGGTTCAAAACTGGGACAAAATCTGTAGGAGCATCTCCTGTGAGTTTCTAAAGCGGTAGAGAAAAACCTGCCTTTCTTTGGAAAAGGCAGGTTTCATTTAATAATTTTTTTATTCTGCCTATCCTACTTTTTTTTTTGAGCAATATATTTTTCACGTCAGCTCTAAGAAACGTTTATTTACCCTTCCCAAGACTTACCTTATAGTTGAACCTCCAAAGCTGAGCAGGATTCCCCTTCCAGAATTCCCAAAAACCATCCTTCCACATTTCTCACAAGGATTTTGAACATCCCCCAGAAAAGGATCACTGTTTGCGATAAACACATTACACAGGATGTTGTGCCCCGAGACTATACCCACAACACAGACTTGCCCTATAGCCCTAAAGATTGCATTTTCCTTTGTTTAATCTTGATGTCTGGCTGCTTGGGGCCCACCAGCCTCCTGGCTAGCAATGCCACTCGGCCAGAGCACAGGCATGGAGATTTTACAGCACTTTTTGCTTTGTAACTGAGTATTTGTGTGATGGCCCAGGTCTCTGCATCACCTGAATAGTGTTCATAGCCCTCACAGAGCCAAGCACTCAAACAACAAGCAGATGTCCCCAGGCATTTTGACCTTTATTTTACCGAGCAAGGAGAAAACAGAAAAAGCTAAAGTCTCCCTGAGCACGCATGGACGAACGCACTCAAGTGAGTGACCTGTGCAGGACAGTCTCTCCCGGCCCTCGAAGGCAGAAGTGGCCAGCAGTGATTTAAAGCTGCTGTCTGCAGAAAACAAGGGGATGATGGCTCCATTGCTCAGCACACAGCAGGGAGCAAGGGAGCAGATATCAGGCTCGAGCAGGCCTCGCTTTGTGTCAGTAATAACCACAGGGTCACAGGAGGATTCTGTTATTAAAGAAAATAAATTTGGGTAAGTTGGGCAGTTATTCTCCAGTGGGCTGTTTGAGACTGATTGATTGGACCACAACTGGTACCAGGAACACGAGGGCTCTCTGACCGACTGCTGCTTTTACAGCCGTATTTCTCCTTCTCTCTCCTCTCCACTTTGTTTTCTTTAATAGATGAGGAGACTAAAATGCAGGTGAACTCTGTGAACTGCAAACAATGGCAGCTGAAAGCTTCCTGAATTCATTCAGGGGCAGCGCAGTATGTACTTTGTGCTGGCAGGGGCTTTAGTTCCTCTAGAGGAAAGTAAGTCAGACACTTGTTCGGAGCCTTGGAACTTGCACAGCATTAAAGAGAACAGAAGAATTGAATTTGAGAGAAAGAAGGAAAAGAGGAAAGAAAGAAGGAAAGAAGGAAATGGAAGGAAGGGAGGGAGGGAGAGAAGAAAGAAAAGAAAGAAAGGAAGAAAGGAGGAAAGAAAGATAGAAGGGAAGAAAGGGAAGGAAGGAAGGAAGCAAGCAAGAAAGGGGCCAAGG
This sequence comes from Tauraco erythrolophus, assembly GCF_009769465.1. Lineage (NCBI taxonomy): Eukaryota > Metazoa > Chordata > Aves > Musophagiformes > Musophagidae > Tauraco > Tauraco erythrolophus. The sequence goes on along the minus strand of NC_141466.1, from coordinate 85,789,097 downwards.
TGTTGCAGGGAGTCCTGGGAGCTGAGGTATGGAGGGGACCCACCCCCTTGGCCCTGGCTGCCTCAGGACTGATGGCCTTCTGTGTCCAGGAGGTGTCTGTGAGCTCTGGCCTTGGTGGCTATGAGCAGTGAAGGGAAATCAACCGCCAGACTTTGCTCAGCAACTGCAGGGTGGCACGGCCTGGAAGGAGATAACAGCTGAGGAGTTGAGAGAGGAGAGGCATGTGAGGGCTGAGGGGAGAAATAGTGTTTGCATGCACAGGAGAGAAAATGCAGGACGATAGGGAGAGGGCGTCTTCAGGAGCTGGTGTGCAAGAGGGGGTGTGATGAACAGGATGAAAGCGTGGAAGACCTCTAGAAGAAGTAAACGCAAGTTCACTGGGCTGTTCGATGTGAACATAAGGGGAAAAAGCATGCCAGTGGCAAACTGGGAAGCGGTGAATTTCTGGACACAGACCACAGGTTTAAGATAACTAAAAAAGAGACCAAGCAGCGTATGAGAGTGGGGAGGTGGACTATGTTGCCCATGCAAGAGAAAACTTGGAGAGTCAGAGAGATGCAGCAGCATAGTTCCACATCATGAAAAAAAGGAGTAAAATAAAGCATGGTACTTAGGAATTTATGTCCTACTTGACTGAGAGAGCAAGAGGGATGCAAGATAACTGAGAACAAATGCAGGTGAGAGGGAGGAGGTTACAGGCACTTCTGTCTAGCAGGACACCTCCTTCTGCCCCGTGTGAGCCTGGCCCAGGGCACAAAGGTGAACTTTTGACATGACAGAGCCCGCATTAGTAGCTGGAACTGTTTGGACTCCAGTTTCCAGGCACAAGCCACAGCAATCCAGCGTGAAGAACAGCTTAGCTGCCCTGGCCCCTGCTGAGGACTGAAAATGGCGTCGCTATGTACAAAACGTCAGTGAAGAGAAGGAAATATATTCTATCCATTGTTCCCCTGACTTAAAAAGGGCATTTTTATGGGGCTGGAGATTGCCTAGAGTCTGTGCAAACTTGGGGAAAGGCACTGCCATTTCCATCACCTCTGGATGAGGGGCGATTTCCTCTCTGGGAAGGGTCTGCCCTGCCTGAGCATGGGGTTGCGGAGGGTGTTGATCCCTGCAGCAGTGGTCCCTTAGTGTCAGCAGTAACTGGCCATAGTGTGTGATCTCTGAGTTTGTAAAATCCTGTTTTATCTTTGCTTCCTCCAGAATGTATTTCACAGAAAACAGACGTGTTCTCACTGCATTGGTTATTAGCACAGGATGGGTCATTTTAGTGATGCACGGAGAATATTTCTTCATGTAAGAAAAAGGCTGGTCTCCAGACGATAGGGAGGCTGCCTGCGTTGCGTTTAACAAATAACATTTATTGCCTTCTATGGGAATGGTGTGTGTGGTGAACATCCAGTGCCCAGCAGAAATCCGCTAGTGAGGTGGAGGAGAAAAAGTCCTCAGTCACACAGCAGATGTGATAGACAGCTGTCACTGCAAAGTCACACTGTTTATGGTTTGAGTTAAAGAGAAAAATGGAAAGCAAGAGAAGGATGTTTCATTTCAGGCAAGCAAGGTGGAAGAAATACTGGTAAAATCTAGCAGCGTGCATCACCTAGGAAAGAGTTAATTCCTGTAAGACTTCTCTCTGCACAGAAGCTGGGAACACTGACATCCCCCTTGGGCGATGATCAGACATTGAGATTTTTTCCTGATGATGTAACACTTGTAACGTGACATCTTGCATACATTTCCTGGTTAGGGTAGAACCCGAATGATACCCTGCGCAGTACTCTGGCAGTTGCCACGAAGCTCACTTGATTTACTTTCTTTTTGATAATAGCAGCTATTGTTTCACTAATCATTGCTTTGTTGTGCAGCACTGTGGGCCAAATTATTGGTTTTCAGCTATACTGCTATAACGGTACGGACCATTTATGCAATGGAGGGAAATTATTCCAGCTACCCTGAAAGTAGCAACTCTCATCTTATTGGGAACAGAACAGTGAATCCAGGATCCTTTGCCTGCTGTCCAGGTGACATGCTGGAAGGGCATTTGCCTTCTGCAGGCTCCTATACGTACACGTATATACCTGCCTGCCTGTGTAAATATCTAAAATAAGGTAGGGCAGCTCAAAAAGCACAAGGCAGCTGAATCCTCCAATATATATTGAGGACTGAGCTGCTTTTCTAGATTAAATTTATAGCTTATGATGGAAAGCAGTTATTCTGTGATTGCTCTGGGCTATTTTAAGTATCTACTATAGGAGAAGATTAATTGTTTCCTGTAACTGCCTGTTTATCTCTGTTAACTGAGACCAGGGTGTCTGGCTCACGTGTAGATGTCACTCAGATGTAAAGACGTTTCAGGTGAATCTACAGCAAAGTCTGGGAAGAGGCTGTGGGCTGATTTAATAGAATCATAGAATGGTTTAGGTTAGATAGGACCTTAAAGATCATTTAGTTCCAACCTCCCTGCCATGAGCAGGGACACCTTCCACTAGACCAGGTTGCTCAAAGCCTCATCCAGCATGGCCTTCTGAAAACCACTGAAAATGAGACTCCTAAGGCCCCTGAAATACTTCCCCTGAGTTAACTAGGGAAAGGTTTCATATCCCTCTTGCTTTCAAGAAGGGAAGCGCTGGCAGCTGAGCTCAAAGGGCAGCGCCAGTAGCAGCACAAGCACTTCAGAGAGCTGCGGCTGTCGCGCAGCCCCAGCCCACTTGCCCAGCATCTGCTGTGCAGCTCCCAGAGGCAGAAAAGCCAGGATGTTCAGGTAGCTAAGAGCTGAGTATTCCCCAAAGTTTCTGAAAGAGTGCCTAGTGGAAAAAAGAGGCAAGCTGGAGTTCTGCTTGTCTATCAGGGGAAGAAGAGGGCCTGGCATAAGAGCTGGCTGGGGCTGCCTTTGGAGTAGGTGCGTGGCTCTGGCTGCTATGGAAAGGAGTCAACCCAAGTGGAAAAAACACAATGGAGCACAGCCAAGAGTGCTGCAGCGGATGGAGGAGACATAACAGGTCAGGCAGTCAAGTAATGCCGAATCTGCCCTCCCAGTGGAAGAGGAGTTGAGGAGATGGGGCAGTTACAAGGCACAGAGTGCTTTGCTCTTCTCTCACACCTTCCAGCTGAGGCATGCAAGTGTTCACATCCTCACGTCACTGGGGATTGGTACTCATTTCCAACTTCTACAGACGGAAGCAGAGAGAGGGACCGGTGTAAGTGAGCTCACACAGTGCAAAAGCAATGCCAATATTGAGAACAGAGCTATGGCTTCCAAGCTCTCATCCTCTACTTGATTCGCAGGTTGTGCCACATACACTGGAAGACTGAGACTTTCAGACTACCTATGTAGTCATGTGCAGCAAGATAGACACAACTTAAGTAAGACATGAGGGTCAAAAAATTGAAAGCAACAATCTAAAACATTGCTTGTCCAGGGCAGCAGGAAGATTGCTGAGGTGACCAGCGATTCTGAGGACAAGTGGGGTGTGTGCCAGGGTTTGCGGTCACAATGTGAACGTGACCTTTTGAACAGGAATCTCTGTTCAACTTCAGTTAAGATATGCCAAAGGCCTCCCAAAGTACTGATCGAACTAGACAGAGTCATTGTGAGTCGATGATCACCCATCCTTATTTTCTGTGCAATGATCCATTAACTTTGACTTTTTCTGCTTCCTCAACTGGAGCTGTCTTATGACACCCGAGTGTGCCTTAGTTTCCTTTTCAGGATGGAGACATCAATAGTGCCTGCCTGTGGGAAAGTGAGGAAAAACTAACATGTCTTTGATACAGTCACACCTTTGGTTTCTGATACGGAGGTAGAATATGCTCCGAGCACAAAGCCTTGTAGTTGTTGCTGAGATAGAGATGGGGCCAAGCCCTCCAAGAAGTCAAGAGGGTCATCTCTGGGCTAAGATCATGGGATCACAGGATAATTCAGACTGGAAGGGACCTCAGGAGCCTTTAGACCAACCCCTGCTCAAAGCTGGGCCAGCTTTGAGGTCAGGCCAGGTTGCTCGGGCATGATCCAGTCAGGGCTTGAAAGCCTTCAGGGATGGATATGGCACAGCCTCTGCTTGTCTGGGTTGACTGTGGGGCCAACGTGGAGGCAGAGAGAGACCCGGCAGACATGGCTCCATTTCAGAAAGGCATTAATGATCCATGTGGATGAAGAATTTCCTGTAGCCAAGCTCCCACGCTCAGTAAAGCCTGCTTGTCCCCAGTTTCTCTGCAAGACCTGTGGTGCAGCTTTAGGGCGGCTGACTCGGCACAGAGCAATGGCTGGAAGATATTCCCAGCAGATGTTGCAGGCTACCCTGACTGTGTGCTGTTGTTAGACATTGGTTTTATTAGGCTGCTATTAGAGCCTGGATGTATTAGATGTATTAGGTCAAAAGTAAGGTGAGTACGTCTACAACACAAATCTGTGTGGTGACTGCAGTGCAGACATGCTCTTAGAAAGAAAGTAGGTAAATATTTAGAGAAGATATGCCCCTGGCTCTGAGAGAAAATAAATGGTGTGTAGAGGTGTATGATGAAAGCAATGAAATCAGATACTCTTTTTGGCTTCTTCTCTGCTCAGATTTATTTTCCTCTTCCTAAACGAAAGCCCAAAATATTAAGGATTTATTCTACAGGAGACTGGCATTCTCTGCTCAAAGCCCTGAAGGCTTAAAAAAGTTCAAAACGAGACATTTGTCAAGTGAAGCGTTAAGATCAGTTTGAAACTCAGCTTAAACGCTGTCTGTGTTATCCCGTTAGTGAGGCTTCCCTAAATCCCATTTGCACATCAGAGCTGCACATTGCCTTACAGATTATTATGGTACTTATAGCAGCCACGACAGCACTCCTAGCTTAAGAGAGAACATCTTCTTCCTGCAAAAGCAGTGCTTTTAAACACAACTGAGGGAGGGAAAAAGAAGACTGGGAGTAGCAGCACACTTTGGGAGCATCCCTGGCATCCTCAGCAGAGACTAGCACCTTAACTTGGAGCAAGGAGTAGGTCTTAACACCATCACTGTCAGAAGCTGCCCAACGGCGCCCACCTCCCACTGCCCACCCCAGCCAGCTCCTGCCTTCTCTGTCATGTTTGCGTGCATCTCCCTTGCTGTGACCTAAAATCAGCATGAGACACAGGTTTGAACCTACAAACTCTGTGTCCAAACAACCCCAGGCTTTTGAAGAGTTCAGCTCCGGATAGGTGGAAACCCACCTTCACAGCTCGCTGCCTGCTCTCTATACAGAACAGGGATGAGGCTGTCTCACATGTTCCCAGCATGCCCCAGAGCAAGCTGGACCAGAAATCTCCAGGCAAAGCTTGTTCTTGGAATATTGCAGCGTGGTTTGGTACATGGTGAGCGTCTGTCAGCTGAGCATGTGCAACTCGACATGCGCAGGTGGACCTCTTCCCATCACCAGAAGCAGCTCTGTGGGGAATGTGGTGAGGACCACCGCTGTCTCTTTTAGTGATGAGGAGGAGCACAGCGAGGGCCCTGGCTGTCCGAGCAGCACAGGGCCAGGACAGCTTGCAGTTGCAGACAGCCTGCCAGAGTGGGGTTTGTCACTGCCCTTCCTCGTGTGATACTCAGATTGTCACCATTCAGTCCCCTCCCCAGTTCGAGATGGATATGCCTCGGCAGACGTTTAATAGTCTTCAGGGTTTTGAGGAGGAAAGGTGTTTATCTCGTCTTCATGGCTCGAGCAGCCTTTGCTCCCTTTTGTCCTTGCACCCGAAAAACACTGGCCTGGCCCCCTCCCAGCGCCCACGTTCACGGCTGGCAAAGCCAGCTTTCCCTTGTGGTGAACCCACCACTGCATGCACAAAGAGTTTCCTAAATCTTTGTACAAGCTCAGCTTCCTCACGAAGTCAAAGCAACGACTTTTTCAAGGTCTTCACAGAACATCAAGGCAGCCAGGACCAAATCCTGCACTTCGAAATTTCCACACAGTTGCTCTCAGTTACAATTGTCTTTCTTGGATGTGAGTTGCCAATAATATCCACTGAAAATATGAACACCTCAGATCAGTCCTTGGTCAACGTGGGAGTGGAGAGTGTAGGCATCAAATCCGAGCTGTAAATACCTCTACGGCCACAATGAGATTTAAATGAAGGCAGAGTTTGGTCTAAAGGTTCAAATTCCTAGCTGAGCCAGTCTGACCCACTGTTTCTCCTGGAAGGCTGGCCATATAAGCAATGCCAGTTTAGGGTCATTAGAGTCCCTTAGATCCTATTCGAGTAATCTTAAGCTCTGAGCTTCCTACACATCACGTCTAGCTTTGTCTCTCCACTGGATAGATGCTTGGAGGAGGACCAGGGGACTGTCAGAGGGACCGGGGCAGGAAGTGGTTTCATGAGCCAAAGGGAAATTGGAGAAGGTTAAAAATTAGCTGTCTGAATTCTCTGCTGATATCAGTTGGCCTAACTTAATGGAGATGCATTAATTTACTGTAGGAAACCATCTGACACCACTTCTCTTGCAGGACTATGCTGACAGAACAGAAACCTGTCTGGGAGAGACAGGGAGGGCGTCCGTGTCCTGTTTGGCACTGACCCCTTGGTACAGACTGTTGCACGCTTGTTTGTTACTGCACGAGTGTCACAGCAAGAGACAGTGAGTTTTGTGTGTGTGAAAAATCTTAAGCCTGGAGGTAGGAAAGCCTTTGGAAGCGGTAAGTCACACCAAGTTTTCTATAGTTTCCTCTGAATCTGGCCCAGTGTTGCTAAATAACTTAATGCTCTGTAGATTTACAGTGTTTGCTGAAAACAGTTTGTATGAAACCTGACCGGCTGAAATAGAGTCTGAGAATATCTCCAGCTTGCAGAGCTGTCATTAAACATTAACAGCGAGCAGCTGGGTCTCCCGTGGATAGCACAGGCTTGCACTCTTGTCACTGCTGGCGGGAGCAAGCTTTTTAAGAAGGGGGATGAGAACACTCCCTGGCATGTACAACCCAAACTGTGAGTCAGAGGAACAGAGGAGCAATGGGCTTAAACTGGAACTACCTATCTTTGCCTCTGAGGCTGAGGTGGGAGGCACGTGTCCTTTCAGATGAGACAGTGGGTTAAACAGGGATGGAGCCGCCTCAGATGCAGCCGTTCACACAGCTTTACTTTGGTGTTTGCGTTGCTTCCTGCCCAGCTCAGCACTGTGGCGGCATTAGGGGAAGCAGAGGCTTTGGCAGAGAGGACATTTCACAGGGGCTCAAGTCCAACGTCAGGCAGCAGACAGTGAAATACAAAAGAGGGATTTCGCTGATGACACTTACGGGAGTCAGGTGGCATCCCGGTGCTGTGCTACCTGCTCCAAGCAGATGCAGGCTGGTGCAGACACCTTCTTGCGGCACGGTCAGCGCAGGAGCTGGCCACCACCAGTCTGAGCACCTCCCAGGCTGCCACTGCTTCATAGACCTCACTGTTGTGGCACAGGTGGAGATGGCATTTACCCCTACTTGTACAGGACCAGCAGCAGCTCTGCTGACAGCAGTCCTAAACATCGTTTAGCAGACAGCTGTGCTACCTCCACGAAAATCTTTCAGAAGAGAATTAGTGGGGAAAGAAGATGAAGACAAGCACAGGCTTAGGGGCTGAAAGCATAAGTGTCCTGAGCTGGGTTTGCCATGTTGTGCATTATTCTATGGTAAACGCCCATGGGCACCTGCTTGCTGGTGGAGCAAGTAGCTCAGTCAATTGAGGAGCCTCCTGTGCTATGTAATAACCCATGAACATACACAGTTACCACAGGTAGCTGTGGCACAGTGTCCCATGGCTTTAACCTTCCCTTGATGTGCAGCCACACATACGTCTGGGTTGCCTTTGATGGTCGCTTTGAGATCAATGCATGAGGGATTGAAATCTGGGGTGGTGACCCTGCAAACCGCCACACCAACCAGGCCGGAGCACTGACCACCACGTTCCTCCTGGACTCTTCCCCATGAGGCACCACGTAAGTGCAGGGTGCAAGCTGCATCCAAGGGCTGGTGACTGCAAACCATGGGGATTCACTCCTGTCTGGTTATAGCGGGGGCCTCGCCCCAAGCCCCAGAAAAGACAGCTGCACACCCAGCCAGGGAGAGGAGCTGCGGTTGATCTAAACATCTTCTGATTATCCCCTGTTGGGCACCTCTCTTTCTTAGCTGAGTGGGAGCCTGTTGATCCAGTGAAGACTGACTGGTGACTGATTGTCTATGGCTCAGCCAAAGCAAAGGAACCCCTGGGTTTGGATTCATAGACTGATCTAAACTGAATTCTCCTCTCCAGGCAGAGATACTTGTGTCACATCCTTGTTCACTTAAAATACTCATGATTTGCCTGTGTGCACGCGGGAGTTACTCGGGGATAGCACTGCTCAGCTCCATGGAATCCAAAGGAGCTCTATATCAGTCCCAACCCCTGTGTCTACATGGAGACTTGACGACTCTGTTTCCAAAAGGCACCTCTTTCAGAGTGGATTTTCAGAGTGTGGTGCCACGGCCGTACGGATAGACAGGCAATTCCAACCAAACTTAATAAGAGACATGGAGCTAAGAACCGCCACCCCCACAAGACAACACAGCTTTGAGAAAGTGCCCCATAACTTTTTCTGTTTTGAAATTTACTGGAAGTTTCTTGGAATGGAAAACACATTTTTTATAGACTAATGTGTGTTTCATGGGTAACAGAGGTGATGTGTTTCCAACCTAGGCTCAGCAGCAATTGGCATTAGAGCATACAGGGGAAGACAGTGAAACAATACACAGGAAGTCTTTAAAATACAGTACAAGAGCACTTGGGCTGATGAAATAATAATTGGAAGCTGTATTCAGCAGGGTATTTAAGCATCTGCCTCATTCTTCCCAGAAACAGTTCCACTTGCTTCACTAGTTCTTACCACGTGACTACAAATGAATACTTTAAAACATCCTGCAGAATCACAGCCTAAGCAAACAAAGCACATTCGTTTGATTTTTTTCACATGTATTTGTTTCAGGGCTCTTGCTTTGCTTGATGGAGACTCTTGCATGAGCTTGTTTTACTGGCAACCCTAGCGTACATTTCAAAATCCTGCACGAGGAGTCATGGAAAACACATTTTAACTGCCCGTCCCTGGGCAATTGCGCCAGGAGAGTTGGTGCCAGTAGAGGAAGAGCCCCAGCGTCATGTGATTTATTTGTCTGGACAATGTAGCCTGGATTTCATGTGTCTGCAATCCAATATTTCATGGAATAAATATCCAAACCGAGTTCTATTTTAGATACCTGATACATACTAGATGCTTGAATAATGAAGAAATCTGAAGAAATCTCAGTATTCTCCAGGCTGTTCCACCCACAGGGAAAAGAAGTGAAATGCTGCCCTACCCTGCGAGCCACTCACTCAACTCCAGCAATAATACTTCAGTTTTCCAAATGCATCTTTCATTTCAAAGCACTTTTCACATGCTAATTTACTCTGACCATAGCCTCGCCAGAAAGGGAAATATTATCCCATACTAGACAGGTGAGGAAGACAAAGAGGTAAAGAAGTTCCCTTCCTTGCCCCAAATCTCATAGGAATCAGTAGCGGACAAAGCTGGGGAGCTCTTTTTTTCCTGGCTTTTGGTTTCTGGTCTTGTGCTTTAGCTGTTTGCCTAATCTGTGTCTAGAAGCTGCTTCCTTGTCAGAGCAGGACCATTGCTGGGGCTGACTGCCTTTCAGCAAGGGTGAGGAGCAGGAGGTACATAGCTCCTGAGCGCCATGCTCACGCTGAGGTTCACCCACAGGCGAGGAAAGGAGGCAATAACTAAAAAGGGTCCAGCCTCTGCCTGAGACCAGGCAGATGAGTGGGAGGTGGAGCAGGAGGGTGCTTCCCAGAGGGGCGCAGACCCACTTGTCTGCACCTGCGGTGAGTTGGCTCAGTTTCCCCAAAGCATGCTGCCCGCCTTGTCCTGGGGCACCTGGGCAGCAGCAGCTGGGTCAGCTCCCTCTGACAACCGAGCTTGGGTCTCCAAGCCCCTCTGGGAAGGGGGCTGCAGCCCAAATGGGCACAGCCGGTGGGGCTGGATGATCTCCAAGGGCACCCCTTGGAGAAAGGAGCACTGTGAGCCAGCCAGACCAGGCCCTCAGCTGTAGAAGGGAAAGTCTCTAACCTCAGAGTGCATGCTCAGTGCTGGAAATGGTTCACAGCCCCCTTCTTTCCCATCTCCTCCCTGCAGCACAGCCTCACACACGAAGAAGGGAGAGGATATATGTCAGGGCTATTCACCATTGCAAGGTGAGAGCCAGCAGCTTGAGGGCTTGTCTATGATGAAAAGGGCTTGCTGGGCTATCCCAGTGAAAACACATCCCTATCCTGGCAAATAAAATCTGTATTGTCCTGCTGGTATAGTCTAAACCTGTTCCTTGATGGGGATAAGCTCTATGAGCAGCAGGACATGGTTGTCTGTGTAGCTACACTAGCCCTGGGAAGAGTATAGATTAGGGGGTAATACGTTTTTCTCTTGTTCCCATAACTGATGTAGTTATACTGACTTACCTTTTAATTACAGTGCTTGCACTGTCCCTGCTACAGCATGCCTTATATTTTCCCATTTTTCTGCCCAGCAGGTTGTGAGCCACTTCGGATGGAGTTAAAACATCTTAGGGCTTTTTTGCCGAGTTAATAATGAAAGGCATTTAGTCGGCAGAAGGCCTTGGTGCCACTTAAATCCCCGCAGATGGGCTCTCCCTGACCCTGAGCCCTGCGCTGGCCCTCAGCACAGCACGAGCTCAGCCAGGGAAGGACTCCAGGAGGATGCTCCCAGGAGGGACGGTCCCTGTTTCACGGATGAGCAAACCAAAGCCCAGAAGATTAAGGAGTCTTGTTCCCTCCAGCCACCACCGGCATGGTGGTTACTCGGTTGTGATTAAAATCACAGATTATTCAGGGGCAAAGAGCTCTCTCCATCACATTAAGGCAAGGGGAGCTGTGCTAGAGGCTGGGTTGTTAGAGGTGGACATCTGCCTGCCTACAGCCCTAGGTCTTGGGACCCAAATACTCTCGTAATTAAGTGTACAGCTCCAGGGGAATGAGGTATCAGGGTAAGATTGTTAGAGAGGGGACCTGCACTGGGTTGGAGATGTGAGATGGGCATGGCAGAGCCATCTTGTCTAGATGGGGTCGCCTGCACCCTGAGGAGATGGGAGCCATCAGACAGCCTGCTGGCAGCTCCCCCTCTGCTTTTGCTCGTAGAATGGATGAGACACAAGCGTGAGTATGTGTGTTTGTGTTTGTGTGCGTGTGTGTGTAAGCCACCTGTGCTGACAGTCTCGCCCCAGAGGGTAAGGCGAATCCAGCATAACTCACAGAGCAAGGTGGCATTTGGTGAGGGTGTGCAGGTGCCGTAACGGGACCTAAAAGTGAGGAAATTAAAGCGCGGGAGTCTGCGTGCATATCTGTTTTATCTCCCATTTGTGTGATAGGAAGAGACATTGAAAAAAGACATGGTAGAGTAGGTATGTGACAGAAACATACTTTTTTATATTCCTGTAATTCATGCTTTACACAGCTAAATAAAGGTTCGTGAGCTTATAGGAAAGGGTGAAGATAACAATCTGTGCTCATCACAGACAAAGCAAATTCACTGAATCCACCCACAAAATGAGGATCTCTCTGTTTTTTTCCCCCTTGACAGTTATGCAAGGTTTCTTCTCTCTAGAAAACTCCAGAACTATTTGGCAGGTGGGTCTTAAAACATTTATGGCCGTGTTCATGACTTCACATCTGTGAAACGCTGTCTATGCAGGAGCCTGAGGGACAACTACAGGCATCTTTCCTGGCCCTTCCTCTACAGTCCTCTAAGCAGATTTTGGCACCTCTAGTTCTGACATGAAAAAGCAGATGGGAGAGAGAACGTTTCTGAGAGGGTCTAACACCTTCTGAGCCCAGAGATATTTTAAGCATAAATCTGCTGAAAGACCTTATGAGGTTCCAGGCTCCAAACTCTCCCAAGGCAGCAGACTCAGCTCTGGTGTCCCGTGCTGTGTGAACACAGAAATGGTCAGGAAGGAGCGGGACCACTCTGTCCATAGCGGAGTCACACCAGATGAAGCCAACACGGAAATTTACCGAGCAGAAGCGGGGAGCTGAATCCCCCATGTCAAAGTACCAAATTGCTTTGAACTGATAACGCATTTGCCAGCATGAAAGTGGCCAGACGAGCCTCAGCGGCCGGCCTGAGCAAATGTCAGGAAAAGCAATCACGCGATAACGCCAGTTTTTGGAGCTGGATGTCTGCCTCTGCCGTCTCACAGCTTTGTTTCAGTACCAGCGGGAGCAGGGTGACCCCGGGGGGAAGAAGGCAGTGTGCAAAGAAGGCATCGTGGCACAGCGAGGAGCTGCCGCCAGCCGTCGGGACAGGCTGTACCTGTGCTCCCGGCTTGTTTCAGCTGGGTGGCGAAGGCGCCTGGGCTTAGACCTCGGCGAGAAGAAAGTTATTTGTTGAGGGAGGAAAGGCACCTGCAGCTGTTGCATAAACGAAGCAGAGGCTGTGATTCGGCCACTGATTTGAAGGTGCTTTCATCAGAGCGCTGCTCAAACCTGCCACGCTGCTCGCTTCTCCTTCCCTGTTAATAATTACAGTCATGGTGCCGCTGGTGTCAGATCGCTGTGGAGGCATTGGCCAAGCTTCTTTGTGAGCTGTTTGATAAATAGAAAAAGATCTTTCCCAAGTGTTTTGAACAGCCAGCTGCTGAGCAGCCCCTCGCTGCCTCCTGACTCTCTGACCCAACACCCGCTTCGGCTCAGCACTCTGGTCCCCACTAAGTGCCTTGCCCCCACTGCAGGGCCAGGAAACCTGCCTTCCTTAATAAAGTTCCTGCTGACTGCTGTTTCATACAGTGCCTTTTCAAGTGGAGGGGACGGGGTGTTGCTTGGCCGGTGTCATTATGTCGCCCCTCGGGGCTGGCACCATTTCGTAGAATCATAGAATGATTTGGGTGGGAAAGGACCTTAAAGATCACCTAGTTCCAAGAACCCTGCTGTGGACAGGAACACCTTCCACTAGACCAGGTTGCTCAAAGCCTTATCCAACCTGATCTTGAGCACTGCCAGGCATGGGGCAACTGATGTGATGTGCTCCCACGCGTGCCACATTTCTCTCACTATGCCTCTTCCATACATTGACGGGGCTCGTGCCTGACCCTACTGATGTCACCTCATAGACCAAATCCTTAAATAAACATTAACACTTAACTGCATGGTGAGGTTGTTTTTAAACTCCACATGTCCCTTGTCCATTGCACAATGCTTCTCTCTACCTTCAGCTTTCAGCCTTCCCCTGACTGAATTGCAAGCAGTAGTCTCCCAACACGACTGCTGTTTCCTACTTCCATCACCGGCTGTAATTAATGGCAGCTAAAGGAAGATTGGGACTACCTTTTAAATACATTTCCCCACCCAGCACTCCCTCAAGCTCTACGTTACTCCACATGGGCCGTGCTGATTGATTAGTGCTCCGGCAGACCTGTAGTCGTAACAGGCTGGGCGATATTTTCTGTATGGGCTCAAGATTAACACAGGGGTTCAGACCTTACTCAGAGAAGAGACTACAGTGTGGGTAAGTGGACCCATGGTAGATACATCTAATGAGGCCAAGAAGCAGTGGCTGGGGAGATGATGGAAGATGCCATGCAGAGCCCAGGCTACAGGGCCACTGCTGATAGAGCTGCAAGCTGCTCTCTGGGTACGCATCATGTCATGTCACGACATGGGCATGGGCACTGCCACCATCTTCGCAGGCTCGCCCCTCCCTCTCTTGTCGTTGTTTGTTGTCCACCAAAGACGCAAACCATTTTGCTGTCTCTTTAGGAGGAACCATTTTGCAGGGGCATTTTCTGCCCTGTAGAAAAGTGCATCCATACGCCCCTGTGATCCTATGGACACATTCGCGCTATGAATAGTTCCAGTCAAGCCAGTGTTGTCCTCTGAGGAGCAAGGTACCATCCAGACGGGGTGGCCCATGGTTCCCAGCCCCAGGTACTTCCAGCTAACTTACTACTAATTATCTTCACAAAACCACCACTCTGTGCTGAGTTACATCATATCATAGTGTAATGCCTTTAAATCATTAATCTGTCTTACTTCTGGATGAGTGTCAGAAAACCTGACGAAGGCCAGGCAGAGTTCAGATCAAACCAGAGGACGTTGTGGTTACGTTTATGGTTTTTCAGAGGATCTCTCACCTGCAGCCACAAATCTGCCTTTATTTGGCTTGAGCATGATCCAAAATTACCTCAGAGGTCAGTAGTGGATGTCTCGCGGATTAGTGAAAACTACTGACTAACCTGACGTAATGCATTATTATTATTATTATTCCGGGAAAAAGGGATGGCTGTAGTTTGTTGTTTTGTAATAAAAAAGTCTATAATTGATTTTTCCCTTTTGAAAAAATAAAAATAGGAAAACAAACAAAAAAAGACATGGCAGTGTTTTGCACCCTGCGTCTTGCTGAATGCTGTAGCTCTTGCTACAAGGAATTTGTCGTAGGCAGCGCTCTCAATCTGCTTTGCAAATGGGAATTGATGAAACTTCTCAGCACCTCGCACAGTAAGTCCAAGGGGTTGAAAACAGCCTCAGCAGGAGCCGTGTCGTGTCGGTGAGAGGAACCCTGTCTCAGGCCGATGGTGGCCGAGCCTTCGAGGGAAGACAATGGTGGCTCTCCCCGGGATGCCTGGTGATGCAGCCAGGGAGCTCGGCTCCTGCCCGCAGCCGGGCTGGCTCTGGCTGTTTGCTCCGGCTGCTCCTGTCCAAAGTCCCTGGGCCTCAGGTAGAAGCACTGCTGACTTTCCCCAGCGTCAGATGAAGTCACCTTTGCCCCAGTTGTGTGTCTGTAAAATGAGGGTAATAATATTTTTCTGCTGTCCCACTGGGGAGAACCTGTCATTGTTCCTGTGGGTGAGGAGGGTGCGGGAAAGGAGAATAAATATTTACCCAGAATCCATCTGTGTGATCATCCCCTCCTCCGACACCGTTCCCTTCTTCTGGGAGAGGGAAACTCCAGCATCTATTTGGCTAAATCATTTACGTACATTAACGAACAATTAAGGAGGGAAGAGGAGGGAACCAGACCAGAAGGCCTTCCACAAAAGAGCTGCCCTTGGTTGGGCTTGTTTGATTTAGGATAGGAGGGGAGCAACCTGACTGTGATAGATGAGGACTCTGTCGCGACCCCGAGCGTCTGTAAAATCAAATCTGGGAGGGAGATTTAAGACAAAGGGCCAGACACGGTGTTGATTTAAACTATTGTAGTTTCTCTGGAGTCACTGGAGCGATGAGAGTCATATCGGGAAGGTCCAGTCCCGTGGGTGCCACAAGAGAAGGGCAGGGTTGAAGCAGGCTCGAGCTCTTGGCAGGGTTGTGGCTCTGTCAGAGGAGTCGTGGGCTTTGCTCCCGGTTATTTAATTCACGCAGCTCAGCCTTGTGACGGTCCCTGGGGCACAGCTGCTATTGAGAGCTTTCAGCTTTTCACGTGAGATCTATTGGAAGTGACAAGGTACACATGGGTCATATGCTGCTCTCTGAGTAAGCCACATCTAAGTGCAGCATCGCAGTAAGAAGAACAAAAACCCTAAATCCATCCTTTTCACCCCAGCACAAACCACCCCACATCCCAGTTTTGTTTCTGGACTTTTTTCCGCTGGGAGCTGTGCAAGAGGTCCCTGCACTGATCCTCTGCCCACCCCGGGAGCCTCTCCGTGCAAGAAGAGCATTGAGAGTGGAGTAAGGAGTCGGCAAGGTGGCATGCTCTCTTGGTACAGAATGGCAATGGCAAGAAGAGGCTAAAGCCTGGAAGGCATGTCCTTGTTTTATGATCATCCGGGCTGAGTAAACTGATCTTCTGCGAGCTGGAGTTTTGGTTGCTAATTCTGACTGAAGTTCATCAGAGCTAGAGAGATGGGAATGCAGAGCACGGAATAAACCAGATTGGCTTTCTGCTGAAGCGAAAAAACATAGAACAAATGAATGCAAATTAAAGAAGAAACCTTGTACTCTGGAAATCTTTGTTTAAAAACATCTTCTCTTTTCCTTAAAAACCAACTTATGAGAAAAACAAACACAAAAGTGCCATCCCAAAGTCCTTTCTGCTCCGAGCAGCACTGCCTAGCACTTTGCAGACTTCCCTGTGCAGCTCTGCTAATTCCTACCTCAGGGGATGCATCTGAACTGTTATTTCAAACCACCTCCTCTGACCAGAGAAAACCAATAATTTCAAAATAGGGTGGAGAAGCAGGACCTCCGGGACCCCTCAGGTCATCCCCAACATTGCTGGATCTCACCCTTTCCCACCTGTTGGAATCAATTCACTTGCACTTTCTCTGTCACAGCAGTCCTGGGACAATCTGCCATTTTTCTGGGATAGAGCTGTCAGGTCACGGGGGACATGGTGCCCTCTACAAGCCGGGTGGGGATGGATGGCAAGACTGCCAGCCTGACTGAAGTCTGCTCGGTTGTGTAGAAGTCCTTTGACGTGGCAAATGGCCATAGCAGATCAGAGCTGACTCAGATCCCGGCGGGTGTTTGAAGTTAAATCTCCAGAGGTTCAAATATTAGCCTACTCCATCACCTGTCCATCAAATATTAACTTGCTCCACCAAGAGCACACTCACCCACTCCCTCAGCTCACTGCTTTCCATGCCGGTAATTTTTCTTGAGACAAATGCAAACGCTGGATGCTGCTGCTCTTGCAGAAGGAGATAAGCTCCAGCCCAATTACAGGAGAACATTAAGTATCATTGATTCACAGCTGGGGATTTATATCTGACTGGAGACTGAGGGCCAGGGTGAAGAAAAATAGTTTCAGTGCATCTGTGAGTTAAATTGTACATTAAATCTCTCTTCGTCTTGGTAATGAAAGCTGGATTGCCAATGCCGTGCACTTATAAAAACCTAAACTAGCTTGAAAATCATATGGTGAGATACTTGATGTCCTTTCAATTGGCTTTCTGGTCCTGGAGATGCTAGGAGTTTGTGAGTTCCACGCTTCTTATTTTACAGGGTGAGTTAGATCTGTGCTGCTGTTCCTGGAAGTGGGGAGAGTCTTGGATAACCCACTCCCTGGGGAAAGAAGGGCTTGGAGGAAAACAGGCTACGGCTCAGGACTAGAGCAGGCAGTGCTGCCCTGGCAATACAATCTGTCCTGTCCTCTTTGCCTCCATGCCTTACCTGAAATCTTCTGGGAGTCAGAAAATCTCAAAGGAGGTTGGCCATCCAGATCCCAGGGCTGCCCCATCCCGCCCCAGCGCTGCCCACCTCTGCCCAGCCAAGCGGGCATGGAAGAAGCGAATGAGCAAGTCAGTGGGACTCAGTGGAGGTGGCCTGCAGATAAAAGACTAAAAGTGATATAAGTAACAGGTTTTCTCTAATTCTTCCGAGATGCTTACGCAGCTTCGGTCTTGTTGCTTTTGAGAGGTGGGAAACGGTGAGGTTGCAGGAGGCGCTCCGGCACTTGTTCTGATATTGGGTCTCTGCCTGGCAGTGAACAAGATTATTTCTACATGTATTATCAAGATAATGTATAATATTCACAAAATGTTATTTTTAACCTCTATATATTGTGTACTCCAAACTCATCAATGATTAACTGAGGGGATGTATTCCTGGCCCTACTTCTCAGCTGTGTTAGGAGCTTAATTGAAGTGCTTTGAAATTCTGGGATTAAAATACTGCCAGTGTTATTTATTTTAATTATTACATATTTAGGAGACAAGTGATGACCATATGGTAATCTGATGACTGAATGGAGATTTCACTTGCTATTCCCTCAATTATAAACATTTGCAAGGCACAGAGATTGTGATGTGAGAACCTGCTTAATACCATAAACTTTGACACAAACGCATAACGCTGGGCTGGCGGTTGCACTTTTTATCATCTTGCCGAAGGAATGTGCTTTGGACTTATTTGCCTGTGCCAGGATTTAGCACCCACAGCTTCCCTTCTCTGGGAGATTAAACTCTGCAACCTACTTTATCATGCTGTAATATATGAAATGGTTTTGCGCAAGGCAGCTCAAGCCAGGGCGATGGAGGCAGTCATCTGGCTGCCAACCAGGGGGGACAGGGTCTTTTCTGAAGCAAATTGCTCGGCAATATTTTTAGCAGCAAATGCCCTGTCTGATGCATTTAGTATTCGGCTTGCAGGGCCACAGGACACATCACCGCAGCTCCTGCTAGGAAAAACGACAGACATGTAGGGTGCTTGCCAAGTGTGAGCTCCCCACTCGGGTGGCTGGCCGGGAGCCGACGAGGAGCCTGGTATCACTGGGAGCACGGCTCTCTGCTGCAGGAAGAGAGAGCCGTGCCAGGTGGGCTGGCAGAACGAGTCCCCATGCAGGAGCTGGTTATGTGTGTGTTACAGGACAAATGGTTAGTTCCTTTGCTGGTGATAACATAATCATGAAAATGATGTCAGCTGTTGTTAATTACAGAATGAACCTTTCCAAGCCCAAACCAAACATAGGAGTGGGTCAGGCTCCTCATAGAGCTGGGCTGGCCCAGCCTTTCCACGGTGGGATAAAGTCCACCTCCCTCCCACAGAGTGTCCAGGCTAACTAACACTGTGACTTCAGCTATGGTAAGGGGAGCACGGATACTCATGCAGTGACGTGGCAATCAAGGGAACAGAAAGGTGGCCACTGGCCTTGGGAGGTCCCGGGTTGCGCACAGCTCACATCAGGGAAACATGCAAAATCACTTGCTCCATCCCTCTCACCCCACGCAGAACTGAAACTTGCTCTTTTGCAGAGGAATGCTCTGGTCTCAGAGCATGAGGAATTTTTTCAGCATGGATGAGAGCAAGTTTCCCTGAACTTGTTTTTCTGGAGGAGTATCTCCAATTGGATAGTCACCCCTACTCATGCACACAGTAGTGGTCTGAAGCTGCAGTAAGGTGGGAGTTTATGGGAGCCTTTCCCAGGCCCTCCCTCCTATATATGACTCTGGTGAGAAGGAGATATGTTTTCTAAGGAGGCATTTATGGGTAGTGGCTATTTCTTGCACTCAGCCTTCAGGCAGATTGCTGCTTCCCCCTCCCAGCTGGGACGAACTCATTGCAGGAGGTGACAGAGCCCACGAACAAGGCTTTAAATACGTTTCAAATAGGTTGTGGTGTTTCTTGCACCTTTAACACAGCAGGTTGCCAGAAGGCAGGTGCTGATAGACCAGGTGATAAGATGCCAACACCTGAATTCCTCACAGTGATAGACTCAAGATCTTAAAGCCCAGGAGAGACTATCATGATGACCTAATCAGTCCATCTGCATGACATAGCCCAGGAATTTCACTTCAGTTTTTAGCTTGAGTGGCTGAATTTTAGTGATGGTTTAGAAGACCTGCTCTTGAATTGCAGGCTTCGAGTGGTGGCAACTTCACTTCATCCTTCAGTGAATGCTTTCAGCAGTCATTTATCCCAACTGTTAAAAACTCGCACCTTGCTTCTCGTTCATGCTTTGCTGTTGCAGCTTACAACTTCTGCCTTGTGCTGCCAAGTGCTCTGAAAACTGCTGGGGAATGAAAGGCGGCAAAGAAGACCCACCTTCCCTACCAGAAAAGCTTTTAAACGCTCATCTCTGACCGCTCCAGCAGCCGTCCTGGAGAGTGAGCGGAGATGCAGCCCTGCAGAGACCTGCCATGCCGGCTGCTGTGGGTTCTGCATGGGCTGGGAGCCGCTTCCCACTCCCTATCAAGTTTCTTTTGTTGTGGATCAGTACGGCTTAGTTAGTTCTGCACGGAAACAAAGCTCTTTTAGTAACCAACCAATACAGATTTCCGCGATCTGCAGCAAATACCTGTGAGCTTCTCACTGCTATACACATACATACATATAAAAATATATATATACATAAACGAGATGTAGTCTTTCTGCCTCTCCTTTAAAAGATTTAAAAGCCTTTTCCCCAGAGTGTGTGTGGAAGCTGTCATATTTCTAACATGTTGCAAATCTGCATTTCCTATTGATCTTATCTACTCCGAGTGTGCTGCAGCAGTCTCACACCATAGCCCCGGGGCCTCCATCCTCATTAGAAATCCCTTCCCAGGAGACTGGAGATGCACCAGCTGATCACAGATCCAGTAGTAACAGCCGGTGACCAAACTCTCTGAGCCCCTGAAATAAAAGCAAGAAATGGTGCGTGAAACACAAGGTACCTTACAAGCAGGTTTCTTAAACCCCTGGTCCTGTTTGGCAGCCACGACAGCAGCCAACCCTCCCAAGCACCTCGTGGGCTTTAACTGCTGAAGAAAACAGCATGTGCCTGCCACTGAAAAAAGCAGGCTTCGCGGATTCATTGGTCAGAGGTTTCCTCCTCAACGAGCTATGTTGGCTACTAGTGATGTGCCATGCAGGGACCCCAGACCTGTCCCACCCTCACCCCACTCCAGGCTCTGCCTTGGGGTTTCCCACCCTCCCACGGCTATTTTTACTACTTGTGAGAGCAGGTGAACGGGCTCTGCAGTTACAGCAGCAAGAGCACAGTTTATGGGAACTAAAAATGCTGGTGCCTCAGGAATTTAACTGATCTGACTGTTTTTTTCAGCCTGTCTTCACCTCAGGACTCCTTGCCAGGCACTGCCTGAAGTTGCTGCTTTTCTTTGACATGCCACCTTCTGAAAATCTTGTGGAAAACAATTCCTGGACTGCATCAGCCTACCTCTCCTTTTTGTTAGCTTAAGCCTCATGTGTATGGTTTTCCCAGCTGCAAATCTTAACTGTGCTCCTTAGCAGGGCATTAAAACCTGTGCTGAAATCAAAGTGGTATCCTTCATTCATTCCTCTTACGGTTGCAATAAGCTCTTGAGTGCTGGGCTTGCACCGTGCCTAACGCAACAGGACCCTGGCTGAAAACGGGGGATCCGCCGAGTCCAATAAAAATAATACATAAAAATTTCATTTTATGTCAGGAACAAGAAAGCATCAAACTCATATCCTCTTTAATAAACAACACATGTGAAAATGAGCTACAGGAGCAGAAAAAAGCTTTCCTGAGTCATGCTCTTCTAGGCAGAGTTGCCGCCTACCCCTCTTCTCACAGCAGGCAGAGGAACCTCTAAGAAGCAGGTGTTTTTCATGGATGAGACGAGTCTCCCATCAGTGCTTGTAGTCTGCTTGAAACACACCACTAATCTTCACTGGGGTCTCTGCTCAGCTGTGCAAACATGCTTTCTTTTTGAGGATTAGGTCCAAATTCACATGAAGTTTTGTGGCTGAGTTTTAAAACGAAAGATGAATCTGAAAAAACAATAGCAGGGATTACTTTCTGTTTGGAGAGCAGCTTGCAAGCTTTCCTGCAGCCTAGGGATGGACCAGCCTCAAAATGATACGTCCCTAGCAGCTTCCATTTGCAGATTTCACAGCTCTTTACTAAAGGGAACGTGGCAAATCTACCATCTAGAGATGGTAGAAAGAGGCCTGGCCAGCTTAAAAGATATCCTAAGGTTGTGGAGAAAGTACTGGGCTCAGCCAGGATCTGAACTGGCTCCCAGCTTTAGCAGGTCCGCTTATGACCAAATCCATCCCTCTCCCAGCACTTGTGAAAACGGAGTGGGAAGAGTTGTCAAGAAACTCATTACAGGATCTATTTTCTGTTTCCCAGTGTCTGTCCATCTATTCAGCCCCACAAGAGGAGCAGGACAGGCAAAGTGCAGGCACAAGCTACATAAAAAGAAGAGAGAGAATCAAACCTGACACCAGGGGTGAGTTTTGAGCAGAGGTTCAGGGTGGCTCTTGTTTACCCCCTTCCACTGCACCCCAGCCACTCTGAACAGTCAAATACCCAAATCACAGAGGATGTTGGCGGGGTCTGGGAGGCTGAAGAACCACCCAGGGTAGGAGCAGATCAGGTCCGGAAACACCCAGAGAACCTGAAGGTGCACAAGTCCATGGGACCTGATGAGATACAACCACAGGTCCTGAAGGAACTGGCGGCTGAAGTTGCTAGGCCACTAGCCTTCATATTTGAGAGGTCCTGGCGGTCTGGTGAGGTTCCTACAGGTTGGAAAAGGGCCAACATAACCCCCGTCTTTAAAAAAGGGACCAAGGACAACCCGGGAAACTACAGACCAGTCAGCCTTACCACTGTGCCAGGTAAAATCATGGAACAAATTCTCCTGGTAGCCGTACTAAGGCACATAAAAAATAACGAAGTGGTTGGTGACAGCCAACATGGCTTCACTAGGGGCAAGTCGTGCCTGACTAATTTAGTGGCCTTCTACGACAAAGCTACAGCGCTGGTTGACACGGGTAAAGCAACGGACGTCATTTTCCTGGACTTGTGCAAGGCGTTTGACGCTGTCCCACATGACATTCTTGTCTCTAAATTGGAAAGACACGGATTTGACAGATGGACCACTCAGTAGATAAAGAACTGGCTGGATGGTCGCACTCAAAGAGTTGTGGTCAGTGTTTCAATGTCTACATGGAGACCAGTGTCAAGCGGTGTCCCTCAGGGGTCTGTTCTGGGCCCAGTGCTGTTCAACATCTTTGTCAGCGACATGGATGACGGCATTGAGTGCACCTTCAGTAAGTTTACCGACCACACCAAGTTGTGTGGTGCTGTGGACTCACTTGAGGGAAGAGATGCCATACAGAGGGACCTTGATAGGCTTGAGAAATGGGCCAGTGCTAACTGCACGAGCTTCAACAAGTCAAAAGGCAAGGTCCTTCACCTGGGTCAGGCCAATCCTAGGCACAAATACAAACTGGGCACAGAGTGGGTTGAGAGTAGCCCTGAAGAGAAGGATTTGGGAGTGTTTATAGATGAGAAGCTCAACATGAGCCAGCAGTGCGCTCATGCAGCCCAGAAGGCCAACTGCATCCTGGGACGTATCAAGAGAAGCGTGGTCAGCAGGTCAAGAGAGGTGATTCTCCCCCTTTACTCTGCTCTGTGAGACCCCACCTTGAATATTGCATCCAGTTCTGCTGTCCCCACCATAAGAGAGACATAGATCTGTTGGTGTGTGTTCAGAGAAGGGCCACAAAGATGATCCAGGGGCTGAAGCACCTCTGCTACGAGGACAGGTTGCGGGAGCTGGGATTGTTCAGCCTTGAAAAGAGAAGACTTCGGGGGGACCTAATAGCTGCCTTCCAATACCTGAAGGGAACCTACAGGAAGGCTGGGGAGGGACTTTTTACAAGAGTGTCCACTGATAGGACAAGGGGAAATGGGTTTAAGTTGAAGGAGAAGAGATTTAGATTAGATCTTAGGAAGAAATTCTTCGGCACGCAGGTGGTGAGACTTTGGAACAGATTGCTCAGAGAGGTTGTGGATGCCCACTCCCTGGAGCTGTTCAAGGCCAGGCTGGACGGAGCCTTGAGTAGCCTGATCTAGTTGAGAGGCGTCCCTGCCCATGACAGGGAGGTTGGATTAGATGATCTCTAAGGTCCCTTCCAGCCTATGCCATTCTATGATTCTATGATTCTATGAAATATCAGGACTGTGATGTTTTAAACCAAAACCAGGTAGAATAAGCTGTTGTTTGGATTGTGCTTTGTGAAGAGAGCAGCTTTGTCATTTCACTTGGTCCTCAGGACCATCAGGCAGGTTTACCTCTTTCAGCAGCTTCCAAAGGGGGAGAAGTAGCAGCACAGTTTTTCATGTTCGTTGCTGGCGTTCAGCTCCAATAGGCAAAGATGAGCTTGAATTAAGCCATTCTGGGGCTGTCCCCTGCATGCAACCTTTTCACATTGGCATTTTCTCCTTGCAGGACAGAGAAGGCTGTGACTGGCACCACAGGGAGTAAGTGGCTGGAAGGCTAACGATGCGACCTGCTGATATCTCAATTTTTACCACATCCAATTAAGCAGTAAATGATTCTGATGGAAGTGTGGAGGCACACAGATTATTATGCAGATCAGGCTGCTTTGCTACCAGGGGGCTCCTGCATTGCCCAAAATAGAACCGGTAGGATATTAGTGCAAATGTCACCTTTCTCCTCCGTTCGTTATTGCTCTCCATCTCACCGATCCTGCAGCTTCCCAGAGGTCAGAGCCATGGTTTCTCACAGGCTTGGAAGCAGAAATGGATTTTAAAGAGGATTTTTAACAAAGCTGCAGTCACCTTTCCTGAACACGCTAACACATTGGGCACTGGCAGCTGGGGAGCCTGATGCACTGGCAAAGCCACCTGGAGAAGCTTTCAGCTTCTTCACCAAGGAATTCATGTAGGGCTGAGCTATGAACTGGTTCATGGACATGCTCCAGACTAGAAAAGACACCTAATTTTTGGGAGGTGGTGAACAAAGCTGCCTGGAAGCAACGAGCTGAGGGCTTTGGTAGAAATCTGGGGCTTTCCCTTCAGTTTACTTATACCATTTAAAGAGCAGAATGAAGGAGTGACACTGAGAATTTTGAAGCACTTTGTTTCCCAAAGTTATTTTTTCCTGCTTGCTTTCCTCAAAAGAATCTCTTTTGCTCCATGTCCCTAAAAAGAGAGCAAGACAAGAAGCCCAAGCTGCTTGCCCCCATCCCTGTCACCGACTGCCATTACCAGACAAAAGCCATTGTTTGCTGCCACTGGTTATTGTTCCAGCAGCAGCCCCCAGCACCAGCCTTCAGCTCAGGGCCCTTTTTGTACTCAGCACAAACAATTACACAGTCCCTTTCTGTAGATGATTGCAATTTGAAGAGAGAAATGTTTTTCTCTGTGTTTTCCCACAGGCCCGGGACACACAGAAATTCACAGGCTGATCCAGCCACCCTGGGGGCAGAGAGGGAGCTGGCGTCACCCATCGCTAAAGCACATGGCCCAGACCAAGCATGTCACAATCCCTCTGGTGAAATGGGGCATCGCTCCATTGGCTGCGCTGGAGTAGATCTTAGGTCTTGTCCTTCAATCTCCAGACCAAACTCTCTGAGTTCGTAACACAGCTGAGCGGGGTTTCCTGCAAAGTCCCCGTCTCTGTCCCCGGTGCAAAACTAAACTGAACTGAACTCGTCCAGATTTTGCAAAAAGAAATGTAACTGTCCCTGGCCAGCGATGCCAAGACCCCATCGCTGGGCACAAGGCTGACGATAGGAAAGACGAATGCAAACAAACCCAGCTATATAAAATGTGCGAGGGACCCCATTAACAAGGCGGTCCAGGTCATTTGGTGATTTCTTCGAATATGCACAGCATAACTCCAAGGTGCATGCTGAAACCCGATCAAACTGTGCAGATATGTTTGAATTTGTCTTGGGAGTTTTGGGGGTTTATTCAAAGATGGGGCTCAGGAGACGGTGAGACATGTGGTCTGAAACAGAGCCAGGAGTGCCACGTGTCTCTGCAAACCAAAGGTCCCGCTGCTCAATATCTCTGGGGATAAATTATGTTCACAACCATAAATAAATCTTCTGCTTTAGCCTCTGATCATACTTTGCTTTCCACCAGGATAAATCCAAAACTGCCTAACCACTTCAGAATAAAATCAAAAAGGAGAGAGAGAGAGGAAGGGGTGAATCTTTGTTTTCCTTCTGCAGTCAACAAGGCAGAATTCAATATATTCTTCCTATGCATAGACTGGAGAGAAAGGGATATTTGTCTTTTCAGATTGCAAATTGAATTGATTCTTGCTTGTCCCTTTGGGAGGAAAGGAGTGCAGTGACTTTTTAAAATGTCAGGAGTCTGGTACAGATGGACAAATCCCTTTGTCACCAGGCCATGAGGCAGAGCTGATGAGTGCCCATCGTCCCCCAAAATCTCCAGCTTGCTATGACTGCTCCAGAATTTTGAGATGGGAGAGAAAATCAAGAGGGAAATAGGCAGGTTTTAGAGGTTCCTCACTGCTCTGACAAGTTGTTCATCAAACAGTAGCAAAGAAGTTTCAGGGTTTCCTTTGCCTTCTCCTATTAATCGTCTTCACCCGCAGCAAGTAGGAGCACAATCCCCAGGCTCTGTGCACTCTGCAACGTGAAACCACAACAGATTTATTTCAAGGGCTGTGTTTGAAGGTAGTTCACACCAGGAAGTGCTATCAAGGAGTCTTGCTTCTGTCTCCCGCCACATCTTCTGGTTCCAGGTGCTGGTGGTGAGTATGCAACAGGCACAGCCCGGCTGTGCCATGGCCCTGGCTGGCCACCTATTCATATCATATATAATAGAACATCATATGCATACATTTTAATGAATATTTGTTTATTTGTTCATATATTTTAATGCCTTCATTCTCCATAGGAACCAGCTTATATCCCGAAAGAAGTGAGTGTTTAGCACAGGCAGAAAAATCAGACTTATTTTAAGGAACCTCAAATTGGCCATGCAGTGGAGGCTTCCCCAGGGACTGGCAAAAATTATCACCTCCCCACCTAGCTGATAGCCTAGAAGGCTCTCGACCAAGGAGGAGCAGAGTAAATAATGTAGCTTGAAGCTAGCTGCTGTCTTGCTTATTACAAGTTTATTTGTTCCATTTTTCCAGGTTTCACTAATCTTCTCATCATCATGCAATCCTTTTGCTCTTCCTCCACACTAACTCCCAGGTTTCACTGGTCCCAACAGCAATGCTCTGATCACACTGTTTTTTGAAGCAACACTATAAAGAGCAAAAGAAGGAAAAAAACAAACATTACATGAAACAGAGGAACCTCTTGATGGTGTTTCTAGTGATACTTTTACATCACCAGTAGTGAAATACCATAAAGCACCTCAAATGCTTTTCACAGTTGTTGGCTTCTTTAATCTTTTCTTGCTTTTCCCACACTTCAGCCTTGCCAGTGTCACTGCCAGGCAGTTTTACATTTGCTTGTGGTCCCACCACCCCATGGAGGTGACCGTGTCCCTAGTGGTATTACACTCATACCCAACGAGGTCACCAGCCCTGAGGTCCCGGCTACACCTCTGGCTCTGCAAAAGAAACTCCCTGGTTTCCCTAAAGCTGCTGCTGGACATGGTGGGGCTGGCAAGGCCAAGGCACCAAGATCCTGCACTGCCTGTGACCATCTTTTCCACCATCCCTGGGTGCTGAGCAGAGCGGAGATGTTTGGTCTTCCAGCAGCAGACCCCACTACATGTCACTACGCCTCTCGTTATCATTCAAGTGTCTCAAAATTTGACTTTCCATTTGGATTTCAACCAGTCTTGCAGATCTGAGGTAGACACCCCTGCCCCAGACCTTCCCCCATTGCAGACAGAGGCTGGCTTGAAGACATGGATCCAGCCTCCATGGCTTGCTAGTCCTCTGAGATACGGACCAGTTTTAGTGAGAGAGAATGAGCACATTTTTCTTAGTTCAGCCACTGAGGTCTCCAACAATTCATTCATGTCTCTTTAGTATTTACCATCTGGGTCCAGCGACTAATAGTACTTAATTTATTAATTTGTTTCAGCACCTCCCCTTTCAACACCTCGAGTTCTTCTGGTGTCTGATTTTCATTACCTGAGTGTAGTAAGCCTCTCCAACACCCTCTGCAGAAAAGGCCGGTGGTTAAAGGGATCAAATACCTGTTCTGCTCTAAGATTACCGCTTTGTTTAATTGCTCTGCTTCCTAGCGACCCAGTGGACAAAATTTATTTTCCCATGTATTTCAAGGAATAGCTATGTTTGTATTTTATGATGAACTTGGTATTTGCTCTTCCAATTAGCCTTCTTAATTTACTTCTTATATGTTAATGACATAATCAATTTTTTTAGAATTAAGAAAAGATAATATCTTTTCTAAAAATTCTGGGGTTTTTTTAATCTAAAAATTCTAAATTCTCTCCATGCTGTGGGAGCCCGATGCTAAAATCAAAGCTGCCTTAACCACCATACCCGTTGTGCCTCCCCAGGCAATGAATCTTCCTCACCTAGCGACTCTTCAGGCAATGCATCCAACCCCTGCCTCCTGTCCCGAAACTACCTGTGACCTCCTTTCCTGGCTACCCAGGGCCCCAGGGCACCCTGTGCAATCCACATGCTGAGTCTAATTGTCATTTCTGACAAACTACTGCATACATACATATATACATGTATGTACGTAAGTAAAATCCAATCAACATTAACACTGAGTAATTATTCGTGTGGAGTGACTTTAAAAGAGTCAGGGGTCAAACCGAAACCAGCTGTCAACCTTCAGTCAATCCCAAATTAATAATACAATGCGAGATGGGCCTCTAAAGGTTTTTTAATGTGTTTATATCTCGACTTGATAAACACAGTCAAGAGAGAGAAGATGGAAGAGGCAGGAAGCTTAGCAGGGTTACTTTTCTGTAAAAAACAACTTGTGAAAACATCTGCACAGCCCGCAACTTCCCAGATGTTCTCTTTAACAGAGCACTTAACTTGTTTATATTTTGCCTAACACTGGAATTGTGGCAGATTATTTTTGTTGCAGAGCCTTTGCAACATTTTGTAGGTGGTCTCGTAAAAGAAAGCAGATATTTAACCCCACCACCACCTCCTTCTCCTTTGCCCTGGTTGTTTACACAGTGGAACTTGGTACCAGTTCCCTCTGATAGCGCGTGCGTGGGGGGCCTGGGGCTTGGCTATCACTCGGCTTTTGCACCAGAGTCACTCCGTTGGCTCTGCCGCCGGGACTGGAGGCTGGCAACTGTGAAAACGTGAGATGAGATGATTCAGGCATTCGCTTCAGCCTGGGGTGTCTGAAAGATGGCTTGAAATCATTATTTGCTGCCTTTGACTTGTTCACACCAGCAGCAATGGGGCACCATCTCAAACCTGAATTACTTGTCTCCCTGAAGCCTGTGGGATGTCTTATATAAAAAAAAAGTACCCATGGAAAAGGGATCTGGCCATCAGAGTCTCTATATACAGTCAACAGCAATGGGTTTCCTATTTGCATGGGCCAGAGAACAATATGTATGTATCTCGTACTATACACAGGTACAGCTTTCAATTGGGAATGTTTTCCTTTCCTTAATCCTGGCTATTTTGCTATGTTTGCAGAAGATGCATGAAGCAACTGTGATATAGCCAAGTCCAAAGCTTTTTGAGGTCTGAAGGGTTTTACCACCCCCTGAAAAAATCCTGCCTCACAACGCCATTTTGTACGGTGCAGTTGCAGCCCCACAGGCTTTCGGATGGGGCTGTCGCCTGCCTGCTCCTGGCCAGGCTTCTCCACTTGAGCAAGTTTGGGCTAATTCATGACTGGATCAGTTTTTGGATAGCAGGTTTTCGAAAGAAAACTGAGGGACTGGAGGAAACGGTGTGGGCTGCTTTTTACGCTCAGCTTGTAGCTCTGACTGGAGCTGATGTTCTTTGCATCCTGCCCTAAAGGGGCATAAAGCAGGAATACATTTATGAAAAGCTGTTACAGCATGGCCCAAAGCAATGGGCAAAGCGAGGCTGGATATGTCTCCTGGGGAAGACTTGCACAGCTGTAGCTGGGAGCTAGGTACATTGCCCCCACAAAGGTCAAACAGGATTTACCATCGATGTCTTATTGACATGAGTGCCTTAGAAAATCTTTTTGAACATGTCTATATGATTGACAGACAGAGTTAGGTCACATAGGCTGAGGACTTGGGAAGTCTTGCATTACTTTAATCCATTTCACTTCTGTTTATTTTTTTGTCAATTTAAAATGAATTAATTCTTCATTAAGGATTAAATCCGCCTGCACTGGGCAGATTTAAATGAAAGATGCTGTAGAAATACTCTGTGTTTTCCAGTAATGATATTTGCAAGCTGTGCAAACAATATTCCATCCCTCTGACAAAACCCAGACAGTTATAAAAACTCATTTCTCCAGAGCCCTCTGTAGTAAAGTGCCTGAATGTTGGAGGACAAGCTGACAATAGTATATATGACCAGGATACAACTCAGTGTATTGTCTAATGTACTCTTCATGCATGCTTTGAATTCACATTATACACAGAAGGGTGTGCAGCCAGCTTTTTACACCAGTGTGCACCATGTTAGCTAAGTCTACTCGCCACCTTTCTGGGTTGGCTTTTTGAACCAATTTTCTTTGATTCGTTGGTTGTTGTTTTCTTCTTCCTTATTCCCTTTTATAGCCACTCCGTTTGGTTTTCCCATGTGTGGGAAAAACATTGACTTTCAGCGCAAGAAGCCGCTCTGCAGGGAATGGTGCCTCACCCACCATATGGTGCAGGCGAAACATCTGTGAATCTCTGACGCTGCAAATCTGCTGCTTCACGGGCCCGGGGTGCATTTCACACGCGTGCTAAAGAGAAACGAATATGAACGACATGAGTGTTTTTGAGGAACCTTGACATATGAGAAACAGAATGCATTTGCTAGAGGAGACTGCAAAAAAATCAAAACCCGACGTTGTGCTATGCCAATTTCCCTAATGGAACTGTATTACCCCTATTACGCTCCCTTCCCTGTTAAATTGCAGTATCTATTTTCTATTGCCACCATGTAGCTCTGGAAATAAATCTCGTGGCAAACAGAGATGGCTCATCTTACAACTTGTAGAAAGGTTAATTAAATGGTGCGTGATGCTGGCACTTGTTCACTGCAGCCTGAACCCGGGGATGACAGATTACCGGGGGCGTGCGAGCAGCTTCCTCCTTCACCCTCACACAATCCATACATCAGATTGCTGCACCGGGGGCTGCATCCTAAGAATATGTCTGCTTGGCAGTAATTCTCCTTCCGCATGCACGTGGACTTTCTGGGAAAGAGAGTTTGGATATGCCTGTGTGTTTCAGGCACCAAAAATGACATTTTTGTGGTCTTTTTCTGATTTTTCAGGAGGTTTGTAAGCCTGGTTACAAGTGGTCTTTTCCTGGGCTTGTCATGAAGACTTTTGGCTTGCAATGGTCCTGGTGGCCTGCAGTGGTAGCGGTGTGGGTGGGCACTCAAGGAGAGACTGCTGCATGCTTTTAGCACCGTCTCTCCTCTTGATTTTGCCCATGCAGCAGGGCACAGCTCTGTGTATAGTGCCACTGGTAACACCGAGCACCCAGACAGTGCCAAGGAATGAAATACTAAGGGTGACCGAGCATTTAACGCACTTCACAGGGGCTGATGAGACTCAAATTCAGCTGCTGGCTCTGCCCCAATGCCCCTGTGCCAGTCTGTGAGCTGGCTTTCTGTGCCAGACCTTGTGCGAGATGCTGAAGCGCAGATCCTGCAGAGCGTCTGACATCAGCGATCGATGGGGACTGCAGAGCTTGTGAAATGCTCGTGATGCTTCCTTACCTTGCAGGGCCATTTGGGTCAGGCAGAGGAACAGTGGTAAGGTGCTTTGGTACAGGGGTGACCAGGTTTCTGGAAGAACCCTTATGCAGGGAGTAAAGACCGCAGTGCTGCGTAGGAAAGGTCAACATTTTCTGCTTATGTACTGCAGGGAGGGTTGCTGTCTGCATGGTCTTGGTCGAGGAAGTGAGAGGTAGGTGTCTGCCTACTGAGCACCATCACAGCAGGAACATCATTCCTGGGACAAGAGGCTTTTAGGCATGGTGATGCTGACTGCTCTGGAAAAGCAACCAGCTGCGCAGCTGCTCTGTAAGGTCACAGCCTCACCGGGAAATGACGATCAGGGTAAATCCCTAAAACTTTCATACAGGATTCAGATGTTCTTGGGCTGGTTAGACAGTGAGGACTCTTGCTGAATTTTGCATTCAGGCACAAGTCAAAAGCACCAACACTATTGAAGAATCTGGAGGTAAAGTCCTTCCCTTGAAGAGTACAGGGAAGCCCTTTCCTCCTCCCAGCAACAGTGAAGAGGAGGCTCTTCTGGAAGGACTCCTCAGTAATTCGTCCCTTTCTTCAAAAATCAAGATCCTACAAACAAGTAACCCCAATTTTGGACTGATAAGGGAAAAAAATGTCACCTTTCTTGTGGCTGTGTGGTGAAGGGGCTGCTGACCCACAGCTGAACATTGTGCTGGAAACATGCGATACGTAACAGTGCAGAATCAGAAGGAAAATCCAGGTATTTCTTACTCAAAAAGTGCAACCATAACCTTTTACTGTGAGGACAGCGATCAAACCAGCAGAAAAAGTCATTGCTGCCTCTTAGGACTGTAGTCCAGTGCTTGGAGCACCTTGCTGAGCCTCCCACATTTGTGGCTTCATCACTCTTTCTTTATGGCTCTGCTTAGCCCTGTTAAACAGGGAACAAACGTGGGAGTGTCTTGGGATTGTTAAGGAGATTTAGGAGAAAAACACTAGGCAAGGCTGTGAGAAAAACTCTGCTAAGTGGCACCAGCCAAAGGCCTCATTCCCACACATACTTATGCACGTGAGGAACTGCATCCCCAGGAATAATCACCTTGGAGCCCAGCAGGATCAAGGACGGATTCCTGCGTTAGCATCAGCAGCAATGGGCATCTCAGTATGAGACTTGTTGCATGTTTTTTCTCAGTGTATTTACCCACAGCGAGCTGAAATGCTGTCCCGGGGTCTTTGATCAGGATACACTTCAGTGGGATTTGAATGTTGCATGGGCCTTGACCTGCAGAGAGAGGAATTTTACCCTTCCATAAATATGCTGTGCCGTGGCAGGTCTTGCTCTCTGGGGCTGCCTGGAGCTTGGGAAAACTATCCAGCCACAGCATTTCTTATGTGGGTGCGTAGGGTTTGCGCACGCCTGGCTTGCTGGTGCATGTGGGCCACTCTGCACATAAGCTCTCAATTTTCAGAGAGGCAGCAGATCGAACCGCACTGCATGTGTTTCCTGAGCTCCCACCTGGGGCTGTTGCCTTTATGGGTCCAGCCTGAATGGGCAAATGCCTTTCCGAAGGGGCAGGCAGAAATGTCGGAAGCAAGGATGGTTGTAGGGACTGTAAACACCTGCTGTGTATAACCAGGCTGAGACCACAGACTGATTTTGCAGAGTTCACTATATAAGGATTTTCAGACCCTGAGGACCCTGCCCGTACTAAACCTCACGACATTAATGTGAGGGGCACCAGGTCACTGCCCTCCCGGGCACTGCTCTAACACATGCACCATAAGCCACCACGCACTCGACGTCAGCCTTCCTGTGCCTTGGAGAAGAGGCTGAGCCTTGTATCAGAGATGCTGACAGTGCAGGGGTGTAGGTGTGCCAGTGTACAGTTCATCTGTTCCAGACTGAGGACACAGAGTACGTTTACCTTGACTTAATGATGAGCATGTTTAGAGAAGGTTTCCATCACAGAAGACTGGGGAGACTGATAAAACCAAGGTCTGGTTCCTCCTGGACTGTAAGAAAAATGTTTCCTTTGGCTTTCTGTTTTATTGGCTCCATTCACGGTGGTCTCTAAGGAGCCCATCGGAGGCCTCTGTGCTCGTCACATTCAGAGCAAGCATGCTTTCTACAGACAATTGCCTGCAGCTTGCAAAAGCAGATTTGCCAAACCACACATAATAAATCAAAACACAATTTCCAAGTACTAGAATGGGCAAAAGCTACATTTTATTACAAAGCACTCTTTCCAGTAGAATTTCTTGGCCTTGTTTTTTCAGGAACATTTGATGAGAGGGAAGAAAACAGGTGGGTAGTACAGAAACTAGATGGCATGGGTAGGTGGCTCACTGACTTTATCTGGTTATTCTCAAAAAAACTCATTTTACAACTGTCAGAGTTACAGTCCTTAGGAGCTGCCTCATATTCCCACATGTTAGGAGCTCTCACAAGCAGCCAAGCCAGTTTGGTTATGATTCTCCATCACCCTTCAGAAGTAAACTTCCTTCAGAAACAACTGCCTACTTTTCCTTCTGGATAAAAACAACTCTCTAAAAGAGCTGAAGAGAAAGTTGTACACGGGTTCTGTGAGCTTATAGTAATGATGTTTTTCTACCTCCTAGATACTTATAGGTCTCTTTTTGTATAATAGAAAAACTTCTCATAGTCTGCAAATTGATTAGTGTTTTAGCACCATTTAAATGTTTTTAATATCAGATTGCATTGTAACAATATCAGGACATACTTACTAAAAAGATCTAAAAGTAAAGAAACTGTAGATGCGATTAAAAAACCCCAAATACAAAATCTGAGTCTATTGAATCAAGGTCCTGGCACAAGCCTTTATTTCTTATTTTTGGTTCTTTTTTTCAGCTGGCATCTGAAATTATCCTGAGTTTCTCTCTCTGTTTCCATCAGAGATCGCAACAAGATGCTACCCGGCAGCTTTTGCCTGTCGCTGCCCGTAGCTCTCTGTAGGGTTAGTATTTTCAAGAGGTGATGCAAATGCATCCTGCAGCATTAATTCTTAAAAATCATCTTGTATGGAGTCTTACTGAAAGCCCTACAGCCAGACTTTTTGTTTGCATCTCACAGTTAACCCTTTCCAGTGAGCAGGCTTTTAGAAATCCCCATGACACCTCTGGTTATGATCTGCAAAGCACAGCTCTGGCATCTGATTTGTAGAGGAATGCCTGTGAAAAAGGTGCCCTGAACTACTTTTTAAAGCTGGCCTGTCTGGTTACCATCTTTCATTAAATAAATGTTAATAGTCTGAAATTGGCCTCCCTCTTCCGCACTGTTTGGGGCAAGGTTCGTAATGCAGACCTGTGCCTTTGGTTCATGGGGGCTGCTCAGTTAAACTCATGTCACCTCTGCCTATCATGAGCATCTCTTCGACTTGGGCCCTCAGGAGCTGTCACCATCTGAACTTTGCAGCTTGTGTTTCCCAGTCCAAAACCCTGCTGCAGTATCACCCTTCTTTCATTTGGGAGGCTGACACACACATATCAAAGTTAAGTACACATGTAGGGGAGGAATATTCCTCCCTAATTTTCTAAAGTGGCTTTCAGGGATTCTCCCACTCTTGATGGGAATGAAGCTTATAGCTAACTCCCTTTAACTTTAGAGTTTTAACTTATCCTTTAGCTGAAGCTTAATTAATTATTGTGAAATCTGTGCAAATTACATATGAAATACCTTATTCATTCCGGTTAATTTTGTGCAGCACCTAAGACCTTTAGTATTCCTGCAGATGACAAATGTCCTGCTGAGGCTGTACTAATACACTTAGCATCTGCAAATGGATCCATAAAAAGCAGCAGGTTCCCATTCACTGAAGTGGGACACAGAAGGATGCTCCAGGGTCATTGTGCCCGCATCCTCCCCCACAGCACACCTTCAGGCATATTCCTCTCCAGGGACTTGGTGTGACTAATTGTAAATGGCAGAGGAAATGGGGCTTTTGCTATCTCTTCTCTGGAGGGAGTATTGAAGCACGAAAGTGCCCTCCTTTGTTCAGAATTTGCAACCAAGTCGGGAAAAGCAAGTTTTTGCATGGTGCAGTGTCAAGCACCAAAGACAACCTGGGTTGTGATGTCTGTCTCAGCCAAGAGTTAGTGTGCAAGAGAAAGCAAGGAGGCAGCAGGGTCCTGCTTGGGGCCGTGGGGCCGCTGGCAGCACTGCGAGAAGCTGGGTGAGCCTGGGGGGGCAGTGGGCTCACATCTCCCCCAGCCTTTCCCTCTCCTTCCCCAGCCAAGGGGCTGAAACCGGGTTTCCAGATGCAATCCCTTCAAACAGCCTGCTGGGAAATCTGTGTCTCTCCCAGCAGGTTTCAAGGCTTATTGTGTTTTCTTTCTCTTTCTCTCTCTCTCAGTGCCTTTTCCCCACCACCAGAGTATTCCACATCTTCCATTTAAAATAATTAACAGTAATGAAGTCCCTGGTGAACTTCATAGACTGACTGTAATTTCTTTGCTTTCCAAGTGAAATTCTGCCTGGGAAAGTGCTACCTGGCAACATCACCCTGCCACAGCCTGATCGTGGGCCTTTCAGTCCACTCCTGGTATTCTTGAAACCATTGACCAGGGAAGGAATTAATCTATATTCTTTTAATAGCTTATTTTAATTGCCAGCTGGGTAGAAAAGAGGTGACCAGGCAGAGGGAAGGCAGGGGACCACCACTGTTTCTTGTTGGGCTTGTGGCCACTGGCCAACCCCCCGTGGGACTGGCTCTACCATCCTCTGCCTGCCCTGAGCCCTGCATTCAGTGACTCCCAACATAACCCAGTGCCCGCTGGAGCTGCCGTGAGGCCATCTCACATGGCCCATGAACTCCAAAGTGCCAGGGCGGCCCCCGCAGCCCTCAGCCCCCGTGGCAGGGCTGCTCTCCATGGCTAATTGCTACCATTTGTTGAGAAGACCATTTCAACTGCCTGCAAAATCCAGAGTGAGGATCTTTAGGTTTTCCCTAAGAAACCACTTTCTTTCAGGATGGAATTATAAACTTCCTGGAGCTGTAAGAACATGCAGGTGTTGCAGGGCCAGACAGCCCCACCACTCACCAGGGCGAGAGGAAATTACCCACTTTTCTCAGATATTTATTAGAGGAGGTGGGAGTCCGTGTTTCCACTTCCTCCTTGTGTTCCCATGGACAGGATTCACAGGCAGCAGAATCAGGAGCTTTGCCCACTCGCACCAGGCTTCTACTCTAAACATTTGTCATTTTCCAAGCTGAAGGCAGGTGCAAAACCCCAGTCCCAAAAATTAAACCAGAAGCTCCCACTCTTACTGCTACTTTTAGCAGCTCTCTTACAGCACTGATGTCTGGAGCTGGTGACGAAACTTACCCGGCTGGGTT
The DNA here is from genome assembly GCF_009769465.1 of Tauraco erythrolophus. NCBI lineage: Eukaryota > Metazoa > Chordata > Aves > Musophagiformes > Musophagidae > Tauraco > Tauraco erythrolophus. Next base: position 85,752,714 of record NC_141466.1, on the reverse strand, counting down.
GTTCTGTAGCCCTTCACCTGTGCATCCTGAAGTGCTTAATCATGGGAAAAGAATGCTGTTGCTGCCTCCCTGGGCAGGGGAGGCAGGCACAGAGAGGCAGGCAGCTGCCCATGGGGAAGGCAAGTCTGGTGTGGACTCCCTTTCCCTTCCCACTCACCTCCAGCAAACCATCGGAGTGGGATGTCCTCTGTCACCTTCCCAATTATTGCTTTCCTTGCTCCAGAGGCTTGCAGAGTTCCACAGGCAGGGCTGGAGGTGATGTAAGCCAGCTTGTAAAATACAAATGGCAGCAGAGGCGATATCCCAGAGCACGGCATCATTCGCAGAGCACTGAGAAAGGGACCAATGCTTCGCTTTGCCTTGTGTCTGGGACTTCAGCGTTTCCCTTTGTTCCAGATGGAAATGAGAGGGGGAAAAAAAGAAAAAAACCCATCACCAAAAAATCCTCACAGCTCTCAGTGAAAGACATCAAAAAAGATTTTAGTTTGACTGAAGCATTTTGTGACAATTTTTGCTTTCTTGTTAATAACATGTCACAGTAGAGATGATAACCCTTAAAAAGCAGTCCCATTAAAAGGCTGTTCCTGAGGAATCAAAACATTTAACTCTGTGACAATATTGAAACCTTTCACTTCCCTACTTTCAATCTTCCTCATCGCTCCCATTTTTCACAAAACACAGCAGTTTTTGTTCAAAAGGGAGCCATGTTCCCAGCGGCTCAGCCACAGTTGTCGTGGCTGGCGAACTGCATTCTCATGAAAATAAAGAAGAAGATTTAAAGGCTTATGTGATGTGATGTGATGTGATGGTCTGGATAGCTGATCTGGGTTAAAAATCTGTCCCATCCCAACTCCTCCTGCCTCTCAGAGCCTTTGTACCTTGCATCAGAACTGCCCTTTATCCGTATCTGTATCCGTATCTGTATCCGTATCTGTATCCGTATCCTCTATATGCCTGTTGCTTCCTGAACTTCATCTAGTCAAAAATACTCAGACAGAAGTGGCTCATCCTGGCAGAGCAGCACTTGACTGTGCCCTCAGCCTTCCCTGGTCATTCACAGAGCAGAGAGGACATCTCCTCCTCCTTCCTGTATAACTCAGCTAAAAGCTGGACCTGTGCATCACCTATGGTGATGGTCAGAGCCAAACAGAAACATAGCTGAACTTCAAGGCAGGCAAGAATTGAGTGTGAACTTCACAGCATGTCAGTCAGTCCTTGGCCTCTCGTCAGAGGGTAAAATCTAGTGCTAATTAGAGCAGGTTAGTATCTTTGGAAATTCCTCAGCCTGGACTCTACGTAATTGTGCACACTAAATTCAGAACTGTAAATCAAATATTGGGAACCGGTTTTGGATGCCAGGCCATTACTGCTGGGTTTCAAGGGGCTCTTCTCTGCCTGTTGCCCAACACGTATATGAGTGGCGGGTTAGAAGTGGTTTCTTTGATCATCAGTAGCTTATCCCTGGAATAGGTGTGCCCTGTCCTGAAGAGCCCAGGGCTGTACTGCTCTGCGCCTTGCTCCATCCCACTCTACCAGGACAGCTTTTCCCCCTTGTGTCCCCCTTGGTTTCAGCTGTAAAGCCAACATGTGCCCCACGCAGGCAGAGGAGCCTGGGGCTCGGCTGCACCCCGGGGCTGGTGCAGGTGCCCTGGCCCTGCGCGGGGTTACTCTGTAGTGGGGCGACTCATCCTCAGGCTGAACCAAGTGCCTTCACATCAGGACATAAAAGACCTGAGCTAACTCTGAACAATAGACAAGGTCGCAAAAAAAAAAAAAGTGGAAATTTTTCTAATTTATCTAGAGCTGATAACTAATCTATATGTATAATTAACTCTCTTCCCTCCTAGGCAGGTTGTGGCACTGGATAAAAGGGATATGGGTAACACGCTGGTACCAGCCACGTAGTTAAGGAACTTTTTACATGAGAGGTGGTAAATGCCTTCCTCCTACTCCTGGTGGGAGTTAGCTGCTAGCTGTTGCTGGCTCCTTTTTAAAGCTCCCTCCAAAATTTTGTTGTATCAAAAAAATCAAGTCTGGATCCCCTTCTAGGGGCTTAGTGTGGGCAGTTTGTACCAGATTCCCTGCAGGGTGTCTCTGCAAAGAGCTGTGAGGGCTCTGGGGCTCCTGTCCAGAAGGATACTCTGGTCTATCCTAAGCACAGAAATATTGCAATGCTGCAAAAACTGTGGGAAAGAGGCTCTTGTTAGATTTTAATCTTTCCTCGACATGTGGCTGACGTGTTCGCCGTTGCCCAGGCCTTTCCCTCTGAAGGGATTACTTTATCACAGAGCTCTTTTCCTCATTAAATAAAAAAAAATCAAACCAAACTAACCAAGACCATAGTTTATTTTGTTTCATGCTATGGGTTTATTTTAAATGTATTAGATTACTTTTTTTAAAAAAAATGCAATAACTGATAACGAGTGCATATGGATCTTTTCAGTTTAATGCGTTGTTTACACTGAACACTGGTTTGCCTGCAAAGTGTGTGTTTTAAATTACTCTGCTTTATTTTAAACCAAATATTAACCTCTTTGTGCGTGCATGAGAGAGAAGGAGAAAGGGAGACAAGAGGGAGCTGGATGATGAAGACCACGTTGTGTGCTGCACTGTTGGCGAGTGCCTCCGACTCTCCTGCTCCTGTGTCATTCCTGCTGCTCTGTTCCACTGCCCTTAAGACAAGAGTCTGAATTTGGAGCAACGTTATATGAGATTTGTGCCACCAAATGCACTGCCTCTGTAAAAAGGGAGACAAAGAAGAATCTCTTCTTTCTGTCCAACCCAAAGGTGTTGGAGGGGTGCAAGTGGCCCTTGGGAGCATGGCCCCACTGTGAAGGGGTAATGCTGCAAGACTTTGTCCTTGCTGGTATCCTGGAGGATGGTGGTGTTACTGCGTGGTGGAAGATGTATGCGCTACAGCACGTATAGGCAGGGAAGCTCCTTGTCGTTCTTCATTCTAGTCCAGGACTATCCTGGCTGTGGTAGGGCCTTTCCCCCTGTGGAGGAGCTCAATTCAGAAGAACTCAAAGATACATCAAAACCACTACCACAGCTCTATCTCCATGGGTTGGCTTTCCCCCAAGGCCCCACTACTCCTCCTCCCACCAAGCCCCATGGCGTGTGTCCCCGCCAGTTCTGCACCTGGGCTCGTAGGCTCATGTTGGCAGTAACCGGAGCAAATGTCTGTACGGTTGCTGGAACAGGGCTTCTTGCCCTTAAACATCGCATGTGTAGGTGTGATGCTCCAACCAGAATATTATTCGTCACCAAGTTACCATTCCTGCTATTAATGTGCTGTCCACATCTGCGAGGGGAACAGGTGAGAAGGTGCTTTCACCCTTGGGGCTGGAGCAGAGGCAGTGCTGTGGGTCTCAGCCTAGGAGCAGAATCTGCAAGAGATTGTCAGACCCTGTTGAACTGGGTCTCTGTCAGGAGGCAAATCCAAATTTCTCCTGCAGTTACGGAAGTGTGGGCACCCAGTTAGGACCTTTTTGGAGCCAAAGCCTGCCTGAAGCAGCCTGTCGCGTCGAGGAGGAGCTGTTCCTGGGCTTCCCTTAAGCCCATGACACTAATACAAAGCCCCGAAATGACTTTCCAGCTTGCATTCAAAGTTTTTTGGCTCAAGCTGATTCGACTTCAAAGGCAGGCAAATCCACAAAATTTCTAAATCTCTTCAGCCTATTTCTAAACACAGACCCGACATGTTACAGAGTGCTTCCTGTCTGTTGGACACATACCCCCAGTATTAAGTGAGCACTAATATCACAAGTTGAATCCCCTGGAATATCTCCAGACTGCCTAGAAAACATGACCCAGACTTGAGTTAAATCCTTTAAAACCAGAAACAACGCTTCTTGCAAGCACAAATCATGTGGTTTTTAGTGCCTTCCAAAAAGAATCTCAGCTCCAGGCTGGAGCTGGCCTTATACACCCCATCCACAGCCTAAGTTTCTCTGGATGTCACTAAGAAAACTTTGCCTCATCGCTTGGCTATAAATTCAACCTTATAAAGTGCATACTGTCCATCTGCAGAAACTCTTGTGAAGCTAAGCAGCTTCTGAATGGAAGGATAGGAGCAGGATAGAGCCCACGTGTATAGGTCCAGGTAGATCTTGATAGAAAATAACTCTGGTTTTTTGTAATACTGCCACACAGACCCCAGTCTGTGCTTTAGCCCCATTTTTCTTCTGTTTGGCATGTCTGTCTCAATTGAATTTAGCATCATTGTGTTCTTTATTACTGTCATAACACCTAATCTGGACCACAGCTCAGTTGTGCCGAGCGCAGCCTAAGAAGGTTGTCTCTGCCCCAGGGAGCCTCGTTATTCAAATGGAAGACAAGAGGCAGCAGACAGCCATAGGCAGGTGGACGTGAGTAAACACTGGCTTGTGGTCTCTGCACACCAGACATGCCGTTTTCCAGCCCACACTCTGGTAGCAATGCTTCGTTCAAACTTTTCATGGAAATGGATGAAAACACACTGCCTTTTGTTTTTTTAGCAGCAGAAAGAAGTAGGGAGTGTGCTGGAAAGGAAGGACAGAGCACTGAGGAGTTTTTCTTTCCCTGTTTCCATCAGGTGTGTAAGGCCAGTGCTGAGGTGTTCTTGTCCCCACCAGTGTCCCAGAACCGTCACTGGAGAGAGTGCCCTTGCGCCTGCTGATCCACATGTCCTGCAAAGGTGGCAGAGGCAAAAGAAGGAAAAAAGGCTTTGACAAGGAGGGAAACTGAGTTATCTCCTTTGCCAGGGCACCAAGAAGAGCCGTGGGAAACGACTGGCCTGCAGCTCCCCACATTTGGCATCGCCACATGTTTGCCTTTCCTCCATACGGTGAACAGGTTTCTGGCCAGCTGGAGCAGTGGAGTGAGCAGAGGAGTGGGGCTTTCACTGCTCTCCCTGTGGGATGGCTACAATTTGCAGGCAAGTGCCCCACAAGAAAAAAAATATCTCTCTCAGACTTCAGAAGAAGTCAAATCTTGCAGTTCCTTTAAAGCGTCCCCATAGTGCTTTCTTCTCCAACAGACCCTATATCACAACAGGGTGGCCATGCACACAGTGAGACACCCTGGCTGGCCAGGGACGAGCGCTGCTTTGCACTGCCCAGCCGGGGAGTTTCAGGGAAGCTCCACTCCTCCAGGGTGCTTAGCATCCAGCGACTCCTGGGATGCTGCTTCTGGCCCATTTTTTAGGCAATGTGGGTGCTCTTCTGAAAACCTGCTCACCAGTTTTGGGCCTGCAGTGGGAAGAGGTGAAATTTTTTGCAAATCATTTCTGGCAGAGGTGAGTCAGAAGGGAAGGTGTTGGAGTGTCTCAGGGAGCAATTGCAATGCCATCGCCTACTTCACAGCTTCTTTCATCCTCTCTGTTTTTCCTAGCCCAGTTATCTGATGTCTATTAGAGCTGAGTTTATCAACTTTTCACCTGGGGGAACATTGGCAGGATGTTTTTTCCATTGCTTCATGGTTTGTTTTCACAACCTGGAAGAAAATTAACAGCCTTTAGACCTCTGCCATCCTGTCAAAGTGGTTGAAATTGGTCACTAAGTTCAAAAGTTACTGGCAGCAGATAGCGAGAGATGAACTCACAAAGCCTGAGCCTATAAGTCTTTCTTTCTTAGGGAAACAAGCTAAAAACAGCCATAGCTTGAAGGTCATGGTATTTTCACCCAGGACACACCCTTCCAGTCTGGACAGCCACCGATAGATACACCTAACACCCAAAGTAACAGCCCCTGTTCACCTGTAGAAATCAGGAGGCAAAATGTGTTCACACAGTTTTCAGGGCAGTTTCAAAGCTGCTGAAGTGGACCCTGCACCAATAAAACCATCTCTCACCATCCTTCAGCCCACTGTGCAAGCAGTGATGGGCATTTGCAGGAGCTGTGTTTTGCTGGGTGGACCTGCCTGGAAGAGCAGGCAGATTTTGTGGAGAGATGGAAAAAGAAATAGGCTGGATAATCCGGGAAAAGGGGAGGCTTCCTCTGTAAGAAACAGTGGCTACAGGTGCAGAGGCGTTGTGTGCTTGTGACCTAAGAACCAATATACATTATTATTTATGATTAAATGTCCATCTGTCAATCTAAAATGCCTTCTTTTGAATTCGCATGTTGCAGAAGAATAAGAGGGAAGGCGCAGACATCTCTGTACAATGTTTTTTTGTCCATCATTCTCTGAGGCCTATTGAAGCAGAAAACACATTTGCATTACAAAGGTTACAGTATCTTTGTTTCTTCTCAGACCTGACCAACCTTCCTTTCTAATGATGGTCAAGCAAAAACGCTTGTCCAAATTAATCTGTGGTGTGACTCCTGTTACTTCAGAGGAGTTACAGCCAGAATAAAGGCACCCCACTAATCTCTTCTTCCAGACAGGGCTCTTCCCTTTGAGCGCAGCTTGTTGCATCAAGTCAGTTAGCTAAGAAGGGACACTGCCAAAGAGTCCCCAAGGACCTGGTTCTTCTCGTCCTCCTCAGGGTGCACATCAGGATCCTGACATGGATCAGCTAAATTAAGATAACATAAAACTTGGGGTGAAACAAGGGTGAAATCATGGCATTCCTACTCATCAAATCCACCTCCAGCATATTGATTCGGAGGCTGGATCATGCTCATCTGCTGTCCCAGTATTCGAAATGCAAAGAAATGTGGGAACTCCAATCCACCTGCTTCTAAAGAAAAAGTTTTCAAGGGATCAGATGTTTTCCAAACCTTTGCATGACCCCTCCAAAGGCCTGGGTCCCTCTAAGTCGGAGATTTGTAACACAGGTTTGGTTTTCTTGCTTTCACATTCCTTCTCTACGGCCACGTAGCGCAGGCTAGGCTGCCTTGCCCCGCTCGCTCTTTTTCTGCCGATGGGATCTTGCCTCTTTCCCGTTAAGAATTGCCGCCTCCTCCCCTGCCTCCTGCGGCACAGACCCCGCTGAAGAGGCCTCCCTGCCAGGAGAGCACAAAGGTACAAGCGTCTGTGTGGCTGCCACCAAGCGAGGGAGCAATTAAAGCGCTCCTCGCTGGAAAAAAAAAGCTTCTGGAGACGGTTGCTGACTGCGGACCCAGTTTCTGACAGCAGCAGCTGACACACAATGCTCCCATTCAGCCACTGACAAGTCCTCGGTGCTCACAGGACGTGCCGGCCTTCGGCTTAATTCAGTGTGTAATGGATAAATCACATGGAGGCTTTGCTCGCTGCGCTCACCCCCACTGAGGAGCACAGCACTGGAGCAGTCGGAGCAGCCTTTGCCATGTTTTCACCCCCAGACATTAAAGGAGGCTGTTACACTGACTGTAGCTTCTAGCTGCCTTTCCTTGAAGTCTTGAGCCTCTTTCCTGCTGGTTTTATCAGTTTTCCTTGTTCTCAGTTTCCTCCTCCGCTCATTGCTGGGTGGCTCCTGCTGCCCGCAGCTCCTGCTCCTGAGCAGTGCAGCCCCCTCCCTTCCTGTGGTATCATTGCTGCTGATCCTCAGTAGTACCCAAGCATCACTGCCGGCACTGTATGGCACAGCAGGCAGCAGGGAGGGCATCGGGGATAGGCTCACTCTGACCCTTCACCCCATGATGTGGGCTGAAGGTTGGCGGCTTGATTTGGATTTAATAAAATTGTGATTCCTATTTGGAAGATAAGGGCTGGAAAACAGGTCAGAGAGTGAAACGAGGGATTATGGTTTAAGAGGGCATGATGTGTGACTCGAAAGGAAAGGATAGTTTGGATGCAGACAGAATGGAAAGCAGCGAGGTAATAGCTAAATACATCTTGCTTCCTCCAAAAATTTCTGAGCCAGTTTGATCAGGAATGCACTAAGAAAATCCCATCTTGTTTCTATTCCTATGCTGCATTTTGACTGATGTCAGCAAGGAAGCCACATCCACACCATACACTACAGGCAAACCTCTGGCATGCTCAGAGGAGGAGGAACATGCGCAAACTCTGGCTTAACCTGTGTGACACAGTTGACGTGGTGCTCAGCTGCGCCAGCGCGTGCTGCCCCTCAGCAGGACTTGTGCAGCGCACGTGAAGCCATCTCTGCTCTGTGCGAGTACCATACCTGCGTCCTCTGACAGGGTGGGAGCCAACCTGCAGCTGATGAAACAGCTCAAAGCAGGGCCAATGAGACCAGGTTGCCCAGGGACATGTCCAGTTGGGTTTTGAATATCTCCTGAAGATGGAGATTGCCCAGGCATCCTGGCAGTCCCCTGCTGTGCTTGACCACCAGCATAACAAATAAGTTTTTCCTAATATCCATTGACTCGCAGAAGAATTTAGGACACAATGGCTGATATTATCTTATGACAGGAAAGGCATCTTTTTTCTCCTTGATGTGTGTGCCCTTGCACTTGCAGCAATATCAGCTTAACTGCTGTGCGTGCGCAGAGGAGAAAGTAGGGCTCTGAATAGGTGATGCAGGGCTGCCTGAAAAAATGCAGGCAAGGCTGGCTATGTGGGGAATAAAAACCATGCTCCAAAAGCTCTTAAAAGGCCTTGTAGCTCAAGGCCTCAAAGCTTGGCTCCAGAAGTTTGAAATCTCATCAATGAATGAGGCTTAGTTTATGGGTTTAGATAGAAATCAAATAAATGTGTAGAGTTTTGGCTAAGAAATGTGTTTGGGATTAATGGCTTGTAGGATTTAAAAATAGCTGTATCATTTTAATTAGTTTGGGAGGCCTTTGGTGGTCCTACGTTGTGAAAGCTGCCAAGAACTGCTACAAGCAGCAGGACATACGAATATCTTTGTCACAGAGGATAATGTGGGATCCAGTTCTGCCCACGAGGTTTCCTCATATCAGTCAGTTGAGTAAGAGCAAACAACTCTCTAAGGAAAGATGGGTGCCTGCCCTTGGGTTTCGTCTGGGTTTAGATTTTATTGCTCTGATGTTGTCATCTCAAACCGTACTGTTTGGTGGATGCTGAGGAGCCCTGGTGATGCATTTGCCAGGGCAGCTGAGGCAGCTGAAGGTCTACTCCACGCCTGGAGCAGCCTGCAACACCATCACACCAGTGGTGTGACTCTCTGTGCCTCAACCCTCTCTAGGCAGCTTCATTGGTGTGGGAATGAGAGGAAAGGGCTGCAAGCTTTGAAAAGGCAGAGAAGGAACTGAACTGAACCCTGCAGTTGGGCCCAGCCCAGGACCCCAGGTCCACATGGCACTGCTGCAATGTCCCAGGGAGGGCAAGGTGGGCAGGACTTGGCCAAGTGACTCCTCGCTGTGTACAAGACCTGACAGCTCTGCTTCAGCCACTCCAAAACAGCGAGTCCCAGGTGAAGATCTGGCTCAGGCTTTGCAACCAACATCTTCTCCTGCGTGAACATGATCCACAATTACAATGGATCCTCTCGCCATTCAAAAAGCAGCTGAAGAGACACTCGTGGTGGATACCCAGTAGGATTACCCTAGCTGTGGACAAGTCCATACCAAAAGCTGCTCTGCTTATTTTGGAGAATGAAGATCTCTGTGTTATCCTGCTACCACTCAGTGAAAAAGCCTGCAGGTCTGGAACTTTATTCCCTACAAGCTTTGCCAATCACACCAAAAAGCAGCATTTCAGCAGCCAAATCAGATCCTACCCCACCCCACCTTGCCCAGGAAAGTGAGAAGCCAGGATTTGCTGCCATAAAGCCCTCTCCACCATCACAACCAGGGCAACATTTCCAATAGCTGCTGCTGGTCGTTTTTTTCTGTTGAGCCCAGGTCACCCTGGCTCTCTGCACCAAACCGTTACACAATCTGTGTGTAAATGTCAAGTTTTAGCAGACCTCAGCCCCAGCCCTTGCACGAGGAGAAGCGAGCAAGCGGGAGGGCGAGGGGCAGAGAGAAGGGAGCAGGCGCGTGTTGCAGAACAGTGGGGAGGAAACAATAGCTGCCACATATGGGACAGGTCAATAGGTTGCCATATGCTGGCTCTCTCAGCGCCTTGCCGCTTAATCCCCACTTTCAATATCGTTATCAGTGCTGGTCGCTCACCCCCTCTGCAGAAAGATGATTTACACTCTGCTGTTTAATATGTTCTTGGTTTTAGGTCTAGGAGTACTTTTGCTTTGTTGTACCCTTATTAAGATCGAGGACAGATTAACAGGGAAAGGCTAGTTCTCTGGCAGCACCACGAATGACTACACAGCCAGACTGGGAAAAGCATGAAATTCATCTTTTCTTAGCAAAAGGCTTCAGTCATGAAGTTTAGTTTGGGGCATTCACTCTGTGAAGCAGCGGGGCTGTTCGAAGGAGTACAGAAAGGGCTTTGTTCATGCTTCTTCGGCTTGATTTATATGATGAAGGGCTTCTTGCTCCACATAATATTTCATCCCTGCGCAAAGTTGTGGTACCAATGGAGCATGAAATTCCCTAGTGATCAAAAATGAGCTCTGCACTCAGCAGCTCCTTATTCCACATCCTCCTCATATCCTTATTCTGCATCCTCCCCAGCAGTGTGCGGGTCCTGGCACCCCCTCAAGCCAGCAAAATAAACAGGAGGGGCTTGTATGGACCCTGATGGGTCCTCATGCTTCAGTCAGCATGGCACAGGCAAGTATATGTCTTTCTCATGATAAATGAGCAGTGAGGGTAAATAGCCCTCCCCCTGACAGCAGGCTATGTTTGCAGCAGGATTTCAGGGCACCTACTCAAAGGAGGCACCCTGATCCCGGGAGGCATCCCAATCCCAAATCACTCATGATGATGTCACTCCCCTGCGTGCAGGATGCCCACTGGTCTGCATCTCCCGGGCCACAGTGATGGCAGATAACCCCCGGGCCGGGTGGCCTGGGAGGCAGCAGCTGTGCAGGGCAGCAGGGTCACCAAAGGACTGCAGAGAGGACCTGGCGGGCTCTGGTCAGAGGAGGGCTGGGAGGTTCTGATGCAACGCTGGCTCAGGCTGGAGGCCACTCCAGACTGGGCATGGGACCAAGCCGTCATGCTCCAGCAGTGAGGCTGCCATGGGGGTGTTTGCTGCTCGGGCGAAGCACCCACGCTGCCAGGGCTGGAGGGTTTCCCTGGCATCCCAGTTGGCGCAGTAGAGCGGTAGGGTGCTCCTGGTTTTCCCCTGCTGATCAGCTCAAGGAGGTCTCCGCAGCCACCCCTGCAGCAGGGCAAGGCGGGTTCCTCCTCCTGCCCCTCCAGATGACTCTCACTCATTGCCACTGCACCATCCTTCCCCCAAACTCTCCTGGGGTGCTCTGGCAGCCCTTCCATCTTCTCCAGCACAAGGTGCTGAAGTCCTGTATTGCTCCAGCACTCCCCAGTTACTTTCCTACAGACACCTGTGTGTCTTGGGGGGAGTTTTGTTGTAAGAAATCCCTGGTTTTAGCTCCAGGACTGAACAGAGATGATCCTGCTTGATTGTCCTCTTCTGGAGTGAAAGGCAGCCAGCAATAAGGATCTAACACAATCAAAATGTCCAAATCTTCAACTCTGAAGACCATTTTGGGAATACATCTGAGGTTACTGGTTCATATATCCCCACCAAAGATACTTACGCTGGTGGGTCTGAAAAATGCCTGGTCAGGTTGGATTGCTTCTCAGGGAGGTATAACGAAAAGGCAGAAAAACTGGTGGCCGTTTTCTGAAAGTGAGACTGCAAGCGAGAGCTCTGCGGTGGATTAATTAGTAAGTGACGGCTGGTAATCTGATGAGCTGCTTCTTAAAATTACAGCCTGCCTCTCTGCTTGTGGGACAGCTGAGCAATGCTTTTCAAACACACGCATGGTCTTGGATGTCTTAAATTATCAAATACATTTTATATCAGAAAACAGGGCTCCACTATAACCCTGGATGGATAACACAGATCAGACAGGAGCAAACCACCCATGTAACCACAGATCCTCCCAAACTTTATAGTTACAGTCTGCAGCCAGATACGGCAGTTGTTGAAACCTGAGGCATGGACTTGACCAGAGAGAGAGAAAGAAATTTGAACTGCAGGCTTGAAATGGGTTTTGAGCTGAAGTTTTGCTTGTGTTCTCCTCTAATCCTTAGTAATCCTTAATATCTTCTTTTTCTCCCTTAACACAGGAATCATAGAATCATAGAATCATAGAATGATTAGAGTTGGAAGGGACCTCAAAGATCATCTAGTTCCAACCCCCCTGCCATGGGCAGGGAAACCCTCCACTACACCAGGTTGCCCAAAGCCTCATCCAACCTGGCCTTGAACACTTCCAGGGATGCAGCAGCCACAACTTCTCTGGGCAACCTGTTCCAGTACCTCACCACCCTCTGAGTGAAAAATTTCTTCCTTAGATCTAATCTAAATCTACCCTCTTTCAATTTAAAGCCATTGCCCTTTGTCCTATCACTACATGCCCTTGTAAAAAGTCCCTCTCCAACTTTCCTGTAGGCCCCCTTTAGGTACAGAAAGGCTGCAATATGATCACCCTGGAACCTTCTCTTCCCCAGGCTGAACAGCCCCAACTCTCTCAGCCTGTCTTCATAGCAGAGATGCTCCAGGCCTCGGATCATCTTCGTGGCCCTCCTCTGGACTCGTTCCAGTAGCTCCATGTCCTTCTTGTGTTGGGAACTTCAGAGCTGAACACAGTATTCTAGGTGGGGTCTCACGAGAGCTGAGTAGAGGGGCAGAATCACTTCCCTCGACCCGCTGGCCACACTCCTTTTGATACAGCCCAGGATATGGTTGGCTTTCTGGGCTGCCAGTGCACATTGCTGGCTCATGTTGAGCTTCTCATCCACCAGCACTCCCAAGTCCTTTTCCTCAGGGCTGCTCTCAATCCATTCTCTGCCCAGCCCGTACTTGTGCTTGGGATTGCCCCGACCCATGTGCAGGACCTTGCACTTGGCCTTGTTGAACTTCATGAGGTTCTCACAGGCCCACCTCTCAAGCCTGTTGAGGTCCCTCTGGATGGCATCCCTTCCCTCCAGCATGTCCACAACACCACACAACTTGGTGTCATCTGCAAACTTGCTGAGGGTGCACTCAATCCCACTGTCCATGTCACCAAAAAAGATGTTAAACAGCACTGGCCCCAGTACTGACTCCTGAGGAACACCAGTCGTCAATTGATGTCACTGGATGGAGCAAGGAACCTGGGAACAAGGAGCCTCAGTATTACATATGTACGTGCCTAACATTGTGCTGTGCTTAACGACAAAATCATATAGGTAAGCTGAAACGGTTTGTGGTAGCATCGAATGCCCTGTGTTGACCTGACTCGTTTGATTCTTGATTCTCTCAAGTTGCAGATTTTGTTAGACTATAAAAAATATAATCACGCAATATCTAGTTAAAGATCAATGTCGTTCTCTCTTCCTTTTTTTTTGTTTGCCATCTGTATCACGGATGGCAGCTGCTGCCCATGACTGTAAGCCGAAAATGCCCCCCATTGCACAGAACTTGCACACTGCGTATGAGAGGACAGAAAACAGTGAAACTTCCTTAACGGCATCATTAGAGGAATCACAGGGCTCCTGTTGCTTACTCACAGCCATGGCACACTCACATTTCTAAAACATTGCCGTTTGATGTCTTCATAATTGTCCCCAGGCCTGACACCTCCCTCAAGAGAGCTGCTCTTAGGTTGCTCTTTCCCAGCAGGAGTTTTTGGCTGACATTACGAGCTAAGGCACAGGAAAGGCAGCTCCATAGCCAAGACCTAGAGGCAATGGGGATGCTCGTGGCACTGCTAGGGTGAGTTTCTCCATTCCTGGGCAAAATACCCACAGGGGCCACTATGGCTGTGCCAGGGAGGGGATGAACACAAGGCTCCTAGCCCAGCGGCTTGCACGACTCACTCACACACACACACACACACACACACACACACACGCACACCGCACACACGCACCTCGCTGTGCTGAAGGGTGGCACCAGTGCTGCAGTGGGCATGCGGAAGGGAAATTTCCTCTTACCAGTTGGATTTTTCTCTGACAATTACTTTCTGAGATACACATCTCATGTGCTCGGTTGAAGTCCAGAAAAAAAGTTTAATAAAATCCATTCCACTTTTAAAATTTTTTTTTCCCCCATGCAAAATCAGTGCCTGTGTGCTGCAAGGATGAGGTCTGGCAGAGATGCTGTGCGGAGAGGAAGATTACCACTTGTCATGAAAGGACCTATTACAATTTAAGTGCTGAATGGGTGGGTGGATGTTGCTGTAGGAACCTTCCTATCAGTTTCTTAAGCTTGTACGATAAAAATCGCAGGCTTACCTAGGGATTAACGTAGGGGGTTTATTAATCAGTCAGAGCTATGTCATATATATACTGGTGCTTACCTTCTGTGAATGAAAACTGTCATTAAAGGACTATTTAAAGCAAGTACAGTACACATCAGTCATAGAACTGGCCTTTTAAACATTTAACTAAAACCTTATATGCCTGCTTATTTAAAAAAATATAATCCAGGTGGATCAGGGACTGAAGAGTCTCTGCAGGGCCATATAAAGGAGAGGAAGGGCTATTGTCTTCTTTCGAATGGAAAAGGCAAACTCAGAAAGGTTGAGTGAGTGATTTGGGCCAGTCTGTCCCCTTCGAGCTTAACTCATCTGACACAGTCACTGGGTAAACTCGTCTGGTGAGTGTCTTCTTGCTGGCTAGAGAAATACTTCAACTGATTTTGTTACATTTTAACCTCAAAAAATGTGAGCCGAAAAGCAAAAGGATGCTTTTAGCCTTGAAAATGGCATCTCTACTAAATAGCCAGGAGTTTCTTGTTGTATAATCAGCAATCTCATTTTCTTAATAAATGAAGACTGTCAATTATCTTCTCCTTTTTTAGGTCCCAGATAAATACTTCTGTTTGTATTTCTTCTTTCTACGTCCCTAATTGGTTGCTGCCTTAATTTTTTATTGCTTTGCTTTTTTTTTGAGTTTATTTGATTTACAAATAAACTTATTAGAAAGAAGCCTTACGTGATGCTGTCTTTAGCAACATCAGGAAAAAAAATCCAAACGCCAGGTCAGTCAGACATGGCTTTGCAACAGAGTAAGGCTAGGTTGTGTTTTTCTTGAGAACTTTTACGTAAAAATTCTTCTTTGCTGTTTTGGTTTGAGTTTGAAACTTCAAGTGACAAGTAAGAACATTGCTACCAATATGACCCACTTTCAAAGTAAAGGAAATTTCCATGAGAAGCACTGGAAATAAAGACAAGCAAGTCTTGCAGAGGCTTACAGACCTCAGAGCAAGGGTAAAATGATGACAAATTCAGTTGATAGTGTTCTTCCTCTATTAATCTACTGTGACAGAGAAGACCATCACGAGCTGGATGAGATGTCTCAAAATAAAGAATTCTTCTATCATGAAGAATTTGACATAAATCTCTATCTTAAAAAAAAAATTCAAGATAAAAACCTGTTACTACTTGTAACATTGCTTCAGCCATTTGTTTGTATTTTTACGAATAGGAAACACTAATAATCAAAGAACAAACAAAAAGTAGTATTAAACCAGTCCATTACAAAATACATGATTTTGTTTTCTTTTTAAGTGAACCTTCATTCATTTTGAAGTCGGAACCATGAAGCAACTTCCTGATTACATTTCTGGGTGACTGAGATGAAAAAAATGAACTGTCCATAGTCATGACTAGGCTCAGGCACTTTACCTCATGCCTTATTCGTATGAGTCTGCTGCAACCGTGTTAGTCCGTGCTCTTCTATTAGCTGGGAAATCAGGAGGTATGATTCGCAGGTTTTCTCATGCTCCCAGCTGTAGGCTGGTTTTGCTTATCCATGGCAAGGTGCCAGCTTGTTGTCAGTCATGCCTGTTAGATCATTATCCAGCATCATCACGTATCACAGTTGAAGATTTTGGAAAGCATTCCCTTGCCCTGTAAACTAACAAATTTCTGTATTTATATAAAACCACAAAAAATAATCACAAATGACAGGAAAAATAACTCTTAATCAGGTTTTTCTCAAGCAGAGCAATTGGTAGCTGCAGAAGTGGTGGGGGGAGGAGTGAAATGAGAAAGTTTGGGGGTGGTTTTCTCTCCTGTCAGCTCTAAGTTAGTAAAGTTAAAAGATTTTCATACTTCATTGTTTGTGTCTTTCTTACCGTTAACTCTGCATTCTATTTTTGGGGGCTCTAGTCTTGCCAACACTAAAGCAAATGCTTAATGTAAGAGTCCAGTAATTCCCATGACTTTTCACCAAATCTTGCCCAATTTTTCAGCATCCTTCCTGATTCACAGACTCCAGGAGCGGGCACAGTGATCCCACAGCGATGGTGGTGGCAATTCCTTCTTGCTTGGTAGTTCCCTGGTCTACGTCCCAGGGCAGCGCTGACCTCCCCAGCTGTGATGGGATGCTCAGATCTGCCTTTCCACTGACCACATGGCTGGATTTTCCCCTGCTTTCCTGCAGTTTCAGAAAGGACCTGATCCCTCTGCATGCCTGCGGTCTCCGACCCCACTGTAAAGCCCATATCTTGTTTGCTGAGATTGTGTTACCAGGGAACCAAATTGCTTCTTCATATTACTAAAACACTTAATTTAATGCTTATCACTATCATTCAATCATCTGCAGGCTTTGCCAGTGGTGTATTATCCAGCTCATTCATAGAAATATTAAATAAACCCCCTGCCACTCTTTGCAAGGAAGCTTGCCAGAAGCGCACTACTTTGTAATGCCGTGCACGCTTGCACTTCCCCATCCACTACTTCGTTTCAAGATCTTTCATTTACCCTGCTTCCAAGTCAGTCAGTAAGTGTCACACTGATTTTCTTCGCTGCTCACATTTCTTAACCAGAACGTTGTACATCATCAAGTGGGAAGCCGCGCGGGAGCTGAAGTATACGGTAGTAAATTAAGCTGCTGCCTCTACCAATCACACCAGCAATCCCACTGAAAAAAAGATATCTGATTAGTTTAGCAAACTTCTTTACCTTAATTCATAAAAATAACAGGAAATATTGGCAGGAGATCATGTAGTTCAACCTCCTGCACAAAGAAAGACATCGCCAGGTCAGTTAGACATGGCTTTGTCACCAAGACTCGAAGACTTCTGAGGATGGTGATTCAGCAGCCTCCCCGGGCACCTCTTCCAGGGCTGCCCTACCCTTCCTCCAGTGAAGAGGTTTCTCCTAGTGTCCAACCCTAGCCCCTCCCAAGCCACATTTTGTGTCCATCAGCCCTCGCTATGTCATCTGCTAGCACTACCTTTGTAACCATCCTTTAGGTAGTTATAGGCAGCCGTTAGATTAGTCCTCACATGGCACTAAGCAAGCCCAGATCCCCAGGCTCTCCTGGAAAGGCATGATCCCTCAGCCCTGACCATCTCCATGCCTCTCCACTGGACTCACCCCAGTTTTTTCACATCCCTGTTGAACTAGCAAACCCCAAACGAGATGCAGTATTCAAGATCTGACCTCATCAGTGCTGGGCACAAGGGAATAATCACCTCTCTTAGTCAACGGGCCATGCACCTCCAAACGCAGCCCAATGAGACCACACTGTCGGCTCTTAAGCAGGTTGGCATCCAATGCAATCCCCAGGTCCCTTTCAGCAGGGCTGCTACTAAATGGTAACACTACTCCTCTTTAATTCTTTGCTAAGCATTTCCTGCCCCGGCCAGCTCTTGCTGCCCATTGTCAGGAGCTGAAATGTTGTAATCACCCTCTTGCCTAGTGTACCCCTCCGCAAGTCTAATAGAATACTAGTTTTCTCCTAATCCTCTGGAAACATCCCCATAAAGATCTATAGGATGTAGCATAACCACCGTAGACTATTGCATGCAAGTAGTCCCTATCTGCTGGTTCAAAAGTAACTATTTTTTCAATAGATGTTTTTTAACGCTTTCCTGTTGCTGGGCCATAAGAAGTATTTTACAGTCATACTTCCTCTCATCCCTAGTATAATGAAAAAACTATTGATCATACCTATCTTCCCAGGGTGTTACTGTTAAGTACCTCTTAGAAAGTGTTAGTACCTTTTGCTCCTAACGTAAAATCCCCCTCCTTCACATCCTTCAGTTCTACCATAAAGACAGGATAAATTGTCTTTTATGGTAATTTTTCTTAACTTCTAATTCATGTTTGTATTCATCATCTTTTTGTTTCTTCTCATCTAACATTTATTTTGTGTGCCTAACTTCACCGCTCTTCTCAATCAGGTTTTTTCTTTTTTAAAGTCAGTGCATGCGTCTTCTCTCGATCGTAGGACAGGGACTAAAAAAGGTGTTGCAGCACCCTGCCAGTGCCAATCACACAGGAGGGGTTATGTGCAGATACAATATTAGTTGTTTTGATACTCACATATTTACTATTATCGGGATTTCTTTTTTGGTGCAAACCAACTGCATGTTAGGCTTTTGCTGGAGCAGCCTGAGTTTTCCCTCGGTCCTCCCCAGGCAGCTGCAGCCTGGCAGACACTAGCCTTTTGGTGCTGGATTCTAAAAGAGATGCAAGTCCCATCAGAGCCATCCAGCGCTGGACCTCCCCCCAGGATGGATCCTTGCAGCTCCAGCTCATCTTCAGAGAGTATATTTACAGCTGAGTCACGGACGCTTGAAAACCCAGGCTCCTGGCAGAGAGAAAAGCAGGACGTCAGCCGTAATGCAGCAGCTCCAGCAATGCAAATATCCATTTGAAAATGAGCTGTAAATGAAAATGACTGTAGCTTGCTGAACAGACCAAAGCATATTACACCAAAAGCTGGACCACATGTTAAACCTAATCCAGGAGCAAGCAGAGCAAACCTCTAGGAAGGGTAAGAGAAACATCCTTTGCACTTGGGACTGTGAGATCCTGAAAAGCTTGGCTTCAGCTGGGGATGAAGCACATCATCCTGGCATTCAGTGTTGTTCCTCACAACAGGGAGAGCCAGGGTACACTTTGTTGACCTCCCTCCCTTAGGCTGGATCATCCTGACCTGCTGAAATCCAGGGAGTCTCCTCCTGTCCCTTGGCAGGCTTTGCAGCTGACCCTGTGTGTTGCATTCTGCCAGCAACTGAGTTTAACCCAGCTGAAGGTCTGTGGAAAGCAAATTTCAAACCCCATGGTGGCATTCCTTTATGAAAATGGGCTGTCTCAGAGGAGGAAGAACCTGTGCCACGTGTGACTCTGCTGTCACCTAGCCTGGGGACAATGAATTATGAGCAGCACTAACCTTTGAGATCTGAAAACTGCATTTAAGAAACACAGCATCAAAATTTGAGCACCATGACCAGGGTTGCGGGAGTGTTTACAGCAATGATATGACTTGGCAGCACTAAGAGCACACCAGAGCAATAGAGAATGGGATTTTGGAGCGTTAGTCATGGCCTCTCTGGAGCCATGGCAAGCAGAGCAAAGGGTCCATAATCATGACTTGCAGTTAGGACCTTACAGCACCACCCTGCTCTTATCTGAAGAAGGGGAAGTCCTCATGGCATTGCTTGTCTGTTGTGATGGGCTCATTGTGTTACTTGCCGGTGATTTCTTTCCTACTGGAAACAAATTGGATCTGTACCACTTTTGTTGTCTTTGAAATATTAAGTGGTTTATATTCAACAGAGCTGAGCACTTCACTTTAGGGGGTTCCACTTGGCTTGCTGCCCAGCCTGGTGAATCTCTAGGGAAGATCTTTAAAGGCTGCCTGAAAGAAAACAACATTAATGACATAATAAATAAGTACACCCACACCATGAGGAAATGGCATTGCTCTTGGAAAGGTGACATCCATAAGGAGTTCACCAGCTGGATTGTATCCAGGGATGACCTCTTCAGGCTTCTATCTATTGCTGGTGGTTTAAAAACAACTGAGGTATTAAATGTTTTCTTTTAATTTCTTTCCTCCCACTTCAAGGATGTGGTGACTATGGTGTAGAAGGAAAAAACAAAGACAAGAAGAGAAAGAAGAAAAGAAAGGCAACAAGAGAGTGCATAAAAGGCAAGAGCAAGAGTTTTTCACATAGTCAAAATCAGCCTCAATCGAGCCCCAGGCTGCTGGAAAACAGCACACTGAAATGTGAAGCCTGTCAGTGACAGGGGGGACACTTACCATGGGTCCCCAGTGCCATTTGTCTGCAAGTCTGTCTGTCTGCCAGGCTGGCTGACCACTTTGGGAGAAGGAAGACAAGGCTTTCTAACCGTGGCAGCAGGAGGGCAAAGGAAGATTAAGTAGACTTCACTGGTTACAGCTGGCGTGACCTATGTCTTTTCTCTTCCCCTCAATCCCCTTCCAAATATTTAAAGGAAGGAGTAATTCCTTTTCAGTGTTGTCACCAGCCGCAGAAAGGGATGTGAGGGCAAATGTCCTCAGCACGGGAACCAACAATGAAGCACACAAATTGGCAGCCTGCTTTTTGCAGGTGCTGAGTACTAAGCACATCACCTTTAACACGTTCTGGTACCCAGAGCCAAATTTTCCCCAAGTTTTGGAATAAAGTTGGATTCGGCATTTTTACTTCCATCACATATAGCTTCAGCTGAGAGATGAACTAGAAGAACCAGACCCACTGCAGTGATGTAGAAGCCTAGTCACCTAGATGTTAAGTCTAATCCGTGGGGACATAGGTGCCTGAACCTCTTCTGAAAATGGGATAACAGGCCTCGTAGTGCAGTTCTGCACCCCTTTCCCTGGAAGGAGAAGTGCCACAGGGACACAGCCTTCCACGTTCCCATGGAAGACCAACCACTCTCATGTTAAAACATAGGTAAGGTCTAAATAGCCTCAGACAGACGTTTTGTACACTCACTCCAGCTGTATACCAATTTCTGCAAGCATATACAAATACCCTGGAGAACATTTTTGCATCGTGCTCTGACTTTTTTAGATAGCAGCTGCTCCTTTTTATTATTTATAGGGACAAGCTCTATTCTCGAGTGCTGTGGGTTGGTTTCGCCTCTTACAAGCTTGCCAAATGCTTCCCATTCCAGGAGCCTGATTTGAGGTATTTATCAGTGTTGCCAACACTTCACCTTGCGGGCTGAAAGTTTACATTCCTGGGGGTTGCCCCAGACTGAATTTTTGGTGAAACAGGTTAGCCATACCTGAGGAGACTAGAGACTAATAGCTGTGTTGACAAAATCTGATGGCATTTTCTTCTAGAAGTCCAAGTGCTCTTGTGGTTTGGAGCAAGGGCTTGAAAGCACTCAAAAAATGAGGAAGCAAAGCAACAACTCTCTGCGAAACGTTAGGCTAGAGTGATGTGTTTAATATCTCTGAGGTGTTGAGCAGTAAGGGCTCATTAACCAGTGCAGCACTCAGGCATTCAGCGCCACAAGCTCTCTTCTCTTCTCTAGATCTCCACCTTCATCCTTGCTTAACATGTTAAGTAACATGGGGAAAAAAAAAACACTGGCAAAGGAGTTGTGAAAGCTAGAAGACGCTCCAAGAGAGTGTCACGCAAGCATTACTGCTTGCGTAAGTTCGAAGAGTGTTTTGTTTGGACCAAAGCTAATATAAGCCTTCCTTCTTCCCTAGTCTTCACTCTCATCCTCACCTTTGTACCACTTCTCCAGGCTTGGCACAGAAGTGATCTGGAGTAGAAACCATCATTAGCCAACCGTATCCTGGGCTGCATCAAAAGAAGCGTGGCCAGCAGGTCGAGGGAGGTGATTCTGCCCCTCTACTCTGCTCTCATGATACCCCACCTGGAATACTGCGTTCAGCTCTGGAGTCTCCAACACAAGAAGGACATGGAGCTGCTGGAGCGAGTCCAGAGGAGGGCCACGAAGATGATCCGAGGGCTGGAGCACCTCTCCTATGAAGAGAGGCTGAGAGAGTTGGGGCTGTTCAGCCTGGAGAAGAGAAGGCTCCGGGGTGATCATATTGCAGCCTTCCAGTACCTAAAGGGGGCCTACAGGAAAGCTGGAGAGGGACTTTTTACAAGATCATGTAGTGATAGGACAAGGGGCAACGGCTTTAAACTGAAAGAGGATAGAATTAGATTGGATATAAGAAAGAAATTTTTCACTCTGAGAGTGGTGAGGCACTGGAACAGGTTGCTCAGGGAATCTGTGACTGCTGCATCCCTGGAAGTGTTCAAGGCCAGGTTGGATGAGGCTTTGGGCAACCTGGTGAGGTGGAGGGTTTCCCTGCCCATGGCAGGGGGGTTGGAACTAGATGATCTTTGAGGTCCCTTCCAACCCTAACCATTCTATGATTCTATCATTCTGATTCTATGATTCTATCATTCTGATTCTATGATTAGCTCCCGCTGGGGTATTTTCCATCCATCAGCTCCTCCGCTCCGTTGAACTGGTGGTCATCCAGCCTTGTGCTCCCGCAGCTGCAGGGCAGGCAGGTGGGTCAAGGGCTGATACCCCCAACACATTCATCCAGCCCTGCATGACTGCTTTGCCATGGGAGCATGCAGTGACACCAGTGTTTGTGTCTTTATGGGAGCCATGGGGAGTTTACCGAGGGTGCCCAGAAAATGCTCCCCTGGGTTCTCCCACTCATAGCAAACAGGCTATGCAGACACCACAGCACCCACTGAGATAAGGTTGTACTCTTCATGTATTAAAGTATAGAGACAATATTAATTCTAATGTTTCCTAACTTTGGAGCACTTGGCTTTTCACCAGTAATATCGTGTCTGGGTATAATATAATTTGGACGTAATCCTGTGAAAGTCCCAGAAGCCTTCATGCAAACCAAGAGAAGCAAGGAAGGTGGCCAGAAACCCAGGTGTCCTTCCACCCCTAGCTTCATACTGGAGCCACCTGCACCTGACACCGACCTCAGCACTTGTAGAGGAATTGTGCTAGATTTAGTGAAGTGAGGCCATGATGGAGCTGGGGAAAGCTCTCAGCTTGGTCCTTGGCTTCATCGTGACCAGTGCCTGCAGGACCCAAGGGCAGCTTTTTTAAATAAAGCAAACCCAACCAGCGGCTCTTTCTGCATCAGGTTTGCTGTTTTGCTCACTGCTGTTTGCTGCAGAGTCATGAGGAAGTCTGAGAGTAGTGTCCCTGATGTTGTTGGCTTCCCTCTGCTAAGGGTGCTCCCACTGGCTTGTTAGCACAGGCTTATTCTGCTCAGGTTTTCTTATGGAAAAAAAAAACTCAAAAGAAAGTATTTGCGTGCTTGTTTTGAGAACACACACAAAGAGTTATGCAGGCTTTGCAGGCAGCACCAACAGAACAGGTAGGGTGTGAGATGAAAGTTTGTGAGCTGCAGCGGCATCCCCTGAAGCACACCACAGAGCAAGCTTTTATTTGGCCCAGAGACAAACCCAGCCGTTCACTGTTCCAGATCACTGCCCTGTTGAGGACAAAGACCTCAAAGTGAAGAGGACTATGAGCTTGGAATACTGCCCACTGTAGCAGCTCTGTTATCAACAGAGGCGATGACGTAAGAGAAGGCTGCACCTTCCACTCACATACCTCGGTGTGGCTCCCTTGGCACCAACAGAGCACGGATGGCACTGTCTGCTGAGGGTCACTCTGTGAAGGGCTCCTTCCATGAGGTGTGCACCGCGCTGATCGACTCACTCCAGCCGTCCTTCCGCTCGGCTGCCTGCTTTCCCTGCTCACACGCTGTTACTGCCATTAAAGAGAGAGCCGCCGTCTCTGGTGGATGTGAGTCGTAAGGCAATTGAGTGAACCCACGACCACTTTCGATTGATCGGAGATGGTCCTTTGGGAGCAGCGGTTTTGCAAGTAACGCTATCCGCTGAGCACTCAGCTCCAGCTCAGCAATACCTGCTACACAGGCACGCACACATAAAAGAGACAACTTTATTGATGGAAACAGTGATGTTCAGGTCATGCATCTCTTGCTTCCTTCTTATTCCCAGCTGCTTTCTGTTGAATCTTTTTTTTTTTTTTTTTTTTCCTGGGCAGCAGCTAACAACTCATCTGAAGAATATAGCTTGTCCTAATAACCGCATGGCCATGTCAGAAGGCTGTCCTACTTCTCGTGTGAAGTTCAGATTTACAGTCATCCTCCTTGGAAAGGAAAATGGGGTTTTACAGCAAAAGGATGTTAAGGAATACAAAAATTGATGCACTATTTTGAGTTGGATATATCCAGCTCAGCATGATATTTCTGTCAAAGGACAGGAGCAGGTACCTAGAAAAACACAAGCAGCAAGATGAAGGAAGAAAGATCCTCCCCTCAGCCTGACTTTCTGGCTTCAGGCTTGAATCCACAGAATCTCAGAAAGTCTGGGTTGGGTCCCTGCTCCTGCAGACCATCTGATCTATGGAGAGCTGGGCCTGGATTGGGCTATCCAGAGCCTTGTCAAATCCAGCCATTAACATTTCCAGCAAGGGATAGTCCAGCTCCTGATGCCACGCTAGTAGGCCCAACCTTCCAGCTTGCCCAGGGCCCTCTGTGTGTTGACTCTTCCTTCTGGCCATCTGTACTGTCCTCTTTAATCACTGCTCATGGGCCAGTCTTTCCCAAGTTCAGCTGATCTCTTGCTGAGCCTGCCTGAACCTTTGCCTTTGCAGCTTCCTCTGGCAGCGAGTTCTAAACTAAGTGTTAGGCAAAAGAAATATCTCCTTTAGTTTAATCCTGGTACCCAATCCCTTCATTGGAGACCCTCATGAGAGGGTCCATGACCCTCATGTACTGTGAGAAACAGTGAATAACTGGAGAACTCCTGCACGCTAGGTTTTAACAACAGTTCTGATGCCAGCATATAATTCAGTATAAAGGTTTATCAAATTAAAAATAAATTACAGCCCAAACATTGAATGTCTCCATAATTCAGCCTGCTACCTCAGTGGACTTGAGGTCTGCAAGGAGACCTCTGTGCGTTCACTTTTGAAGCTCATATTCAATCCATTTGAGATTTCATATGCTTGCTGCCAGACTTCTGGTTTACAAGCAGTTAGAGGAATGAAAAAAAATGCAAGGAAAAGCAAGGAGGATTAGGAGGGATGAGGAAAAGTGGCTATGCAGTCCAAATACAGCATGTCCTGTTAGGCATAAAAAACATCCTCGAATCCACAAGCTCTTCAATGCAGGGATGAGAAATAGCAGATCCCATTGATTTTATAAGGAAGTGGACAAGATCATAAAAGCCATGGCTGCTAGGATCCTATTTCTAGCAATGCCTCCCTGCTTGTCTGGTGAGGTTTGGTTTTGATTTTAATCGTACTTTTCCAGAGGTTGCTTAATGACAGGGGAATAGTAGTGGCACATGAGTAAAACCAAACCAAAGGAATTCACATAGAGCCTACGGAATTATCAACTCTAGAATGGTTTCACCAAACCAGTGGCACTTGCTCACTAATTCTCACTAATCTGCTTCTCCTCCTTAATCAGCTCATCCTCAAGGAAATCATCAGATGGCTTACTGAAGACCTCAACTCTCATAGCTGAGGTGACCCTCTATCTTCTTCTTCTTCTTCTTCTTGCTCCTCCCCAGCATGTAAGAAAAGGCATTTCCACAGGAATGTCGTGGGTAAGACCCTGCTCCCACTGTTTGGCATGAGTCACAGTGCTGCTTTCTCCAGGCAAAAGCCAGCGTGTTAGATTAGCAGTGTTAGATTAGCGTCTTTGCAGTCGAGTGCTGTACCTTTTCTTCAGACTGCCTCCATCTCAGCTGGCCATCTCTCTGTCACTGTATGACAATGCACCTCCGTCCTGGCGCAGGGTGACTTTATTCATTCAGCCCTGAGCAAAGACTACAGTCTGGGCTTTTCCCAGGGCTCTGTTAGAGGGCTCCACAAAGATGCAGAAGGCAAGTATGAAACCTGCCTTGGCTGGTTTGTAGGCTAGTTTTGATCCCCATTGTTGATGAATATCAAAAGCATGGGGTGATTTTGCAAGGAGGGGGAGACAGGTCACATAAAGCATAGCTGAGTACTATGTGTGTGGTGAGACTCTCAAAATGAAAGAAACTGAGACACATAAATCCCATTGATTTTCAGAGGAGATGTATGCCTAGCTCTTTCCATTTTTTAACCAAATTTCCTCCTTGGGATTTGGCATTCTCTCTTGAGCAGCAGAAAAGTCAGGCTACATATGAGGTACATAGAGGGAAAACTCTGCGTTAACATTTTTCCTAGACCAGAGTTTTGTCTCAGTATGGATTGCGATATGTTTACCCCATGTGAACGTAGTGACTGGTGTGGCCCTTTCTGTCTCATCCAAGGTCAGCAGCTCTGCTATAGGAAGCTTTGCAAGCATGACCACGTGTGTTCCTCAGGCTCACAGTAGTCAGCCTCTCACTGAGCTTCAGACAGACGCTTCAGCAGAAAATGTGACCACTAAATCCCTGCTGACATCCCATGTACTTCCATGTGCTGCCTAACACTAGCTTTGAGTGTCGAAACCAGTCTCTGTTCATGCTGATTCACTAAAAATGATACCTAAGCTGCTTAGAGACCACTAAGCACAGAAGACCCGCATGGATCTACACTGATGTTTGCTTCGATCCTGTTTATTCTCAGCATGACATAGGTACTCTGAAAGCCAAGCTCCAAAGTCATTTAGGTTTTACCCAGAGTGACTAAAACAATCAGTGACAGAAAGTGAAACATATTGAAGTGTCACAACTCCCTGATCCAGGGACACATACTGTGTCTCTTATATAAACCTTTCTGAGATGGAGGAGCAGGAGGAAAAACATTAACAGCACCCACACAGGCAGCACTGGAGATGCAAGAGGATGCAACTGCTCTGTTGGTCTCTGCTTCTTAGGAAGCTACTCTTCTTTCTTCATCATTCCCAACCTTTTCCCTGCACTCATGCCACCAGAGAGCTCCAGCCTAGCCATGATGCTTTTCTTGTCTTTCTGTGCAACTATATTCTGGCTGAATGTTTCTGATACTGCTGACAAAACCTGTCACCACCTCCTGACTTCAGATCCTTCACCCCTGCATTATTTGCTGAGTTTTTTCCAGCACTTGGTGCGTTTCGGATTTGCTAGCAACACTCTGCCCTGCAGTGCAGGGCACTCCCAAGTGAACATTAGCTTTAAAAAGAACGAGGAAAAACCTAGGTCTGTAAAAGCTAACGTGAGTTTTTCATTGGTGCCAACAGGCCAAGGATTTCATCCTAATAGTCCCTTCACAGATATTTGTATGGCATCTTCCATCACTCTAATATTGTAGCACCCACGGCACTTGTGATTTCAAACGTCTGCAGATATACCTGGAGCTTCATAACTGCTAAACAGCACCAAGGGCAGACAAAAGATGCACAGGGTTTCCGCTAGATGAGAGCACAGGGTCATCCTGCAAGACCTCTTACATATCACAGGGTATGGAGCTTCACATGGCCAGCCCAGTACTGCACCCAGTAAACAGGATTTGATCACCCATCTCGGTGTGATAATTGGGACTCCTGTGCTCCTCAGCCCGCAATCCTCCTTCTCTCTGGTCACAGTAGTTCATTACTAACACTCCACAGATGGACTCCAGATGAGCAGGCATAACAGTGTGATTGCGAGGGGAAACGATGACATTTTGGAGTGTGTATTGCATTCACACCGACAAGCATGGGCAGGAAGGGAAAAGTTAAATGATCCATGTGGGGTGGGGGAGGAAAGCCACATCAGAGGAGCAGGATCTCACCGCAGAAAGAAATTATTTGCCCCAGAAAAGAGCTGAGGCTCCATTGCTTGAGTTTTCTGAAAGGAAATTAGACGAGACATATAGACAAATACATCTGAAGGGGTCCTGCCTGATTGCAAAGCAGCTAGAGTAGATGGCCCCTTTTTGTTCATCGGCTGTTTTAAAGAGTTTTACTGCTACTGTAGTTAAGCAGGTGAACATCTGTTGTCCACCTGACTCACCATAAAACCACAGCTGTCAGGAGCAGGACACACTGTGCTGTGATCCCGGGGTGAAGTTTGCTTATTGTGAAGACTGAGGGCTTTCATTTGCATCTCTCCATCCCATTAACAAGCAGTTGAGAACGTGTTGAGAACAGGCTCACCAGAACCAAGCAGCACGTGAGTCTGCCAAAACAACTGGCATTGATTCTCAAACATATATGGGATAAATTATACTTTCTTTTATTATTAAGTAACTGCATTGACTTCTCACTTAGTGGCATGGATATGACACAGCATTTGTTGGGTTTGTGTGTAGTCCCAGTGACTGTTGCTGATCTGCTGTGTAACTGTGGGCAAGGCGTGTTGCTGCATTGCACTTCAGCTTTTTCACCCCTTAAATGGCAATAACAATGTTCCTCTTTCTTTGTAAAGAGCTTTGAGCACCACAGAGAAAAAAATCAATCCATTATTGTAACTAAAGAACACCAGTGCAGGGTAGCACTGCGTGTCTCGGCTCTCCTCTAGTTAATGATTAGACATCAGTTGGGAGCTTCTTCACAGGATACAGGACATCTCTTTAAGATGTAAGCAATTAAGAAACCAGGACCTGATGTAGGTTATGACAGTGCGAGCTAGAGAAGCTGTTCAAGGTTGACTCCCCTTTAACAGGAAGCAGTAAGTAAATGGCTGTAGGTGATAGTAAAAGGGGTTGTGTGATACTATCTAGTGATACTCACAATAAGATGAAGTGCAGCTCCACTACAGTGTTATTATTATGTGATATTTATTTTGCAATGGTGCCAAAGAGTCTTGACCCAAGTAGGGCTTGCCATGCTGGGCTTTGTACAAACATGTGGCAAATGGCCATCGCTTCCCCAAAGAGCATCCTGCAGCAAAGAGGTGGTGCAATTGGTGAAAGGTGAAAAAAAGCAGAACAGGAGGAAAAGATGAAAGGAGTAGGGTGTGCACAGATCCTAGCATGCCCCGCAGGGAGACATGACAAGAAGAGAGAGCATCCCGTGCCACCCAGAGGGAGACCGGGGAAGTCATGTCACGGCTGCATAAAAGCTGGTGGCAGCTCTGACTGCCGGATCACTGAGGACTGAAGCACACAATGGAAAATAAAATTCCCTCACTGCTTCTAATTAGCAAGGAGTTTCAGTCAGTTTCCTGAAAACAGTCGTGTTTAGTTGAAAGCATGAATCCATGCACGTGAAGCAATCTTGGCTCTGGCAGGATGCAGCCTAGCAAGGGCTCCTTCTCCTGCTCACCAGGGCTTGCCCAGTACCCAGCAGACCTGGGTGAGGTTTGTTTGCTGTCGGCTCTCTGCCCTCCTGAGATCCCGCTCCCTGGGGCCAGCTCCTGGCTGAGCCCCGCGCAGAGCCTTCCCTCTTCCCTTGTGGTTTCCAGGCAGATGCCAAAAGCTGAGGCAAAAGCTCATAACATGCCAATTACCCTGGCCTCAAAACCACAAATGATTGTATACAGCTGTTGGCAAATGAAACCTTGTTCCAAACGTTTAATACCTAATTGAATAAACTTGCAGAGCCCAGCCCTGGGTCTGCCTGTTCTTCTGCCCTCCTGTCATCTCTCCAGCCCAATTCCAGACCCTGTGTGTTCCAGCCGGAGAGGAAGGAGGCTTGCCTTATGGCTTTCCATCATTCATAAAAAAGAAAAGAAAAGAAAAGAAAAGAAAAGAAAAGAAAAGAAAAGAAAAGAAAAGAAAAGAAAAGAAAAGAAAAGAAAAGAAAAGAAAAGAAAAGAAAAAGAAAGAAAAGAAAAAGAAAAGAAAAGAAAAGAAAAGAAAAGAAAAAGAAAAGAGAAGAGAAAAGGTCTGCTGTGCAGCATAAGTTTCAGATCTATCAATTTTCTGTCGGAGCACTAAGAGGGTTAATTATAAAGCCCATTTCCTCTGTTGTCTCTGTACCAGACTTCTGCTAATGGACAAATAAACTGATTCATAGCGGCTTTTGGTTCTCCAGTAAAGATGCAACAAGTGCTTCATTTAGATGTGGTGAATGGTAATTATGTTTGATGGGAAAAGTGGGTAATTTTTCCTTTCTTTGTCAAATGCCTTGGATAAATTGTTTTGTGACCTTATCTAGAACACAAAGGTCTAGTAAGCACTTAAGATTATAAGGCAATTCATGAAATACACTCCTGGATCAGACAAAGAGACCAAAAGCGACTTTGCCAACAATAACTCACACCGCAGAGAAGGTCGGAAAAGGTTAGCATTGTCTTTTTTAAAATATTAATATCCTAAATTAAATGTACCATGTTTAATTTTAAAAAATCCAGAGATTATACGGTTTACTTCTAAAGAAACAGTACCGGTCTGAAACACGTGTAATGTTTCAAAGGTTATGAGAAACAGATGCCTCTACCCCATCCTTTGTGAATGACATCTGAAGTTATATGTAATTTTCTCCAAATTGCCTTTTAGCATCTGATTGCCTCAAACCCAACGAGCTGAGCTGTGCTGTGCGATATGCAAATGGGAAGCCTACTGCCGCAATCAACGTTTCCCAGGGAGGGAAATGTTTCTGATCCGGCAAATCATTTTAACCCGTCAGTAATGAACTGCGCTGCAAGGAGACGTTGCGCTCTTCTTCAAAATCTGGGCAAAGTGAACAGCTTCTAGTCTTTTTCTATACTTTAGGTTGCTAGTGTTACTAAAATAATTTTAAAGGATTTTCTAGTTTAGGGGAGAAAAGGGATTGTGCTAAATCTCCCCAAGGGAATTTATTTTTTCAGTGCTAGCCTCGTCTCTCTGGTTCAGAGAATCAGTATTCTGACAGAAAGTAGTTCAGATTATAATCCAAATCATAGACCCCAAGAGACGCTTCTGCTCTTTAGTGGAGACATCAAGAGGAAAAAAAAAGTCCTACGTTTTATCACCACCTAAACTCACTTTCTGCTCCTCCAGTGGAACTGTGGCCTAACAGATAGCTCTGTTAACACTCTATATAACTCTCCATTGGAAAGACATTAAAGACTTTGTACTCAATGTAAAAACGCACAGTTCAAATAGTGATTCTGCTTCTTTGTTTAATTGAAAAGAATTCATTATCCACACCAAAGAAAGGAAAAGTGCAGTCCTTTTTCTTCAGTTCCTTCACGTACAGCATGCTGCAACGTCTGGGGAGTTGCCCGGGTGTAGCGAGGGGCAGGATTTCGGGGCATGATTTGTGCTGGTGGGCTTCTGTTCTAATCCTAATGCAATGTGAGGAATTCATCCAAAGACCCGCTCGGCGAGGCCTGCGGAGGCTCCATATGCAGAGTATCGAGCCCCCTGAACCCACCGAATCCCTCAGCAAACTGTAACTCATTTGTTCCCCCGTCTGCCCCTTGCACGGGTGCCCGTGCCGCAGCAGAGCAGGGTTCGCTTAGTCGGGCACCTTGAAGGGGGCCATTGTCAGCACGGGTGGGCGATCGGGGCTGCACAAAAGCCCTTTACACAGTCAGCTAGAGACAGAGACCAGCCGAGAGCCACAGATGCCCTCTGCTCGCCCCCCCTGGGGAGGCTGGCGCTGCCAATCCCGGGTGCCATCCAGACGGTCGTGAAGCCAAGCCAGGCTCCTCCTGGCCAGCACGGGGACCTGTGGAGGTGGCCGCAGCTGGGTGTATGCCAGGACAGGTGCAAGAGGAGCCTGAGTTTGTGTGCGGGCGAGGAGGTGGGTCCGAATACGACAGCAATGGTCGGGTTAAAGTCAGGTTGGGAATGGAAAGGAATTAATGCTTAAGTTTCTGTTCTGGGCAGGCACATAAAGCCACGGTTCTTAACAACCCGGTTGCTCCACTGATTTTAGTGGGACTGCTCACATATGAAAGAAATGCATGTCTTTATGTACTTAACCTGAATTAAGGGTTTAGCCTAGTGCCATGGAAAAGGAAAGGGGCAATGTGGAGCTCTACTGCTCTGGTAACTGCGCAGGCAGGACAGAGAGGTTGTACCTTGGAAGAGAAACAAGAACAGTCAGGGAAGGCCTCGTCATCCTGAAAAACTTTAGAGATCACAGAGAAAGTGAAATGGGGGACGTGGGCAAAAGCAGAGGGTGAGACAGGGAGGAGAGGAAACAAAAGAGAGCACAGCTGTGGAAGCGAGGAGTCAAAAGAC
Source organism: Tauraco erythrolophus (assembly GCF_009769465.1). NCBI lineage: Eukaryota > Metazoa > Chordata > Aves > Musophagiformes > Musophagidae > Tauraco > Tauraco erythrolophus. Next base: position 85,721,003 of record NC_141466.1, on the reverse strand, counting down.
GATGGGAAGTTTGAAAGAGAAAGCTGGAGAAACACTCTGCAGTCCTTCCCTCTGGGGGTTACAGTCAGTGATGTGGGTTTTTTATAAGCCTGTGTTAGGATAACTCTTTTTTCCCTCTTGTTTATTCCCTCTTTTAAGATCTATACCATGTTTGCATTTCCCCCCCTCCTCCCGTTCCATGGCTGTTCAAATCTAATTACCAGAGGTTCACTATATTCATTAGCTTCATTGCCTCAAAACCCTGGGCTGCATGTCATCTGGATCTGATTATGTATGGTGCATTTCATTTTTCCCAGCTATTCCCCTACCTGCTTTTAATCAGCATGAGATTTTTCATTTAAATGTCATTAGACTTTTGAATTAATACGCAAAGAACATTACAAATAAATATAAAAGCTTCATGCAAGTCAGGCACGAGGAAAGCTATGCCCAAGACCACCCAGTGCAGTGTCCTTCTCTGAGGAGGCTACACCAGATATGCCCAGAGGTGTTAATACAGCCTGCTCAGTTTTGTTAGAAGAGAACTTTGTTAAACAGCAGACTTTTACTAGCCCCTTGAACACTCCTCTGAGTTTGTACATGAGGTACATACAAAGCTCGATGCTTGATAATTTGTTTCTACGTGAGTTCAGTAACATTTCCACAAGCAATTTTCCTTGTGGCTTGCAGGGCGGCTGACCAGGCATGCTCACCTGATGGTGTCCATCAGCTCGTGGCCTTCAGCGCCTTTCCTCACAAGTGAGGATTTATTATGCATGGAGAGAGGATCTAATTAACAAAAATAATTGAGCTATACTCTTTGTAGTGAAGTTAAGCATTGCTACATGCCTAATTCTCCTTCCATGTCTGGTTCAGCTCTGCTTGCCTCAGTAAGGTGAAGTATTAGCTGAGTTCTCCACAGAAAGAAGGTTTCGCAGTAGGAGTCTAATGGACCAGAAATACAAATAAAACACATACAATCTTTAGGACGGGTTCAAAAGAGGATTCAGCATCAGAGAGATTCCTCAGACACAGGTTTGATGAAGTCTCTGTGGTTGTACTTCCTGACCCTTTAAGGAAGCAGCTCACTGTTTCAATCAGTTTTTATTCTCACAGAATTTTCTCCTTCACCTGTGTCTTCTAGTAGTTTGGTTTCCCCAGTACCTGTAAAGCCTGATCTTACTTTTCTTAACCTTTTCCAATAGCTTTTTTTCGCTCTATCCATCCTTTTTTCTTCTACAGAGTGCCTGATATCTTCAGTTACTCCTCCAACCAATTTTAGTACACAGCTCCTTTGCTGTTAGACTCCAGTTTGAGACTAGTATCTCTTAGCTTAATTTGGACTTTTACTCTGATTCACCCTGAAGTTGATTTTACCTCTTTCTTTTCCCTGAGTAGCGTATCCAGCCTTCCCTGCCTGAAGTCCTCATGGAGAAAACCCCTGCCTGGATTTGGCTACTCCTTCTGTCTGTACTGCAGTCAGCAGCAGAGCTGAGAGAAGGCACATGTTTGAGTGAGCAGCTAAGCAATCTTGCCTGCTTATTATATTGACACACACAACACCGTGCTTGGCAATTCCCTGGAAAGATGCTGCGTACCAGATAGAGCTCGTAGCTCTCTCCTTTCCCATGTGGCACTGAGGCTGTGCCTATATTTAGAGGCAGATCTAAGTTTAGAGGCAATTTGGGGCCCTCATCTGTAAATATGTAAATCTAATTAATAGCAGGGAAAAAAAGATGTAAAAAGTGCATTTTAAGCAACTCTTATAGGGTGTTTTCATAAAAAATAAAAAGGTTACATCTCTGCTAATATGAGTTTAAATACCACTTCTGTGGCAGTTCACTCCCTGGATCAAAGAACAGCAATGCACAGTCTGAGTTATGTATCCAGTGACATTGCTTTGAATATCAGTTTATTTCAGTGACTTATTTTTGAATATTGGTTTGGTTTAGTTGCTCGAGTTATTTAGCAGGTGGTCTCAGACAGCAAATAGATTTTTAAAAGATTGCAATCTGTTTGAGGACAATTTATGGTATAAGACGGAGAAAGCATAAACATTAAGAATGAATGACATTATTTTCTTGCATGGCCTGTTAGATTTCATCCATGTGCACTTTCACTCTTCAACCCCTTTGCAGGGTTGTGCCCTCCCAGAACCAGCTGTTAGTTTAGATGCACCAAAATCCAGAAAGCTGTGATCAATATTACAAACCCTCCTACTGTCTTCAAACCTTTAGTTCTTTCCTCCCTCTGGATCGTTCAGTCTAGAATAGCTTCACTTCTTTTGATTTATTATCTATCCTTTCCATGTCATAGAGTGGTCCTATCTGGAATAAAAAAAATATTTGGCTGAGGATTGAGGAATATCATACCCAGCAGATGTCTAGGTAATTAAAGTCCCCAAAAGCACAGTATCCTGAGCTCCTGTATAAATGGTTTAGGAATGTTTCCTTCTGCCTTTTTTCGAGATCAGTAACAGATGCCCTCAGCAGTGATCCTTTCGTCTTTCATGTCATGATGCCTTACTGTAAGCATCCGTGTGCTGGCCTCCTGACAGTCAAACTCTGTCTCTGCTGGCAGCTGTTTTTCACAGGTAGTAAGCTTTGTTAAGAAAGGTGTAGTCATTATCCATTGACTTTTACAGATGGACTGATTCCTCAGGAAAAGGATGGGGGAAATCAGATCAATGGCACAACTATATTTATTCTGGGCTTGCAAGTAGACTAGATATCTCTCAGTCTTTTATTTTTGGAGGGGAGGAAGGGGGCAAGATGTGAACAAAGCTGGGTTCTACTTAAGAAAATTCAATCAATATGTGCTTAAATACTTGCTGAACCAGGAATGGGGCAAACAGTTTGCAAAATCCATTGTGAGGCTTGTAATCAAAGAGAAAAGACCTCTCAAGTATCTGTACTTGCTGCGGCTTTGTAAAAATGAAACAAATTCAGTAGGAAGTAAACAATTATGTGTTTTCAGTCAATGAAATACTGTCATGGGTTAGGCCGCTCTGGCAACTAAACCCTACAGAGTCCCTCTCTCACCCTCCCACACCCCCAGGGATGAGGGAGAGAATCAAAGAAGAAAAAGAAAAGAGACCCGTGGGTTGAGATAAGAACAATTTACTACTACTGCTACCAATATATATATGTACGGATATGTACAAGGATAAACATACACAAACGAGTGATGTACGGTGTAATTGCTCACCACTCCTTGACCGAGGCCCGTCTCGTTCCAAAGCTGCAATCCCGAAACAAATAAAACCCGATACCACAATCCTGGATGAATGGGACGCCCCAAGACAGAGAGCAAGAGAGAGAGAACACCCCGAGAGTCCGAAAATGAGAGTACCAGAAGGGCAAAAGCCCTTCTTTCCGGCTGACCCTCACTTTTATACTGGGCATGACGCTGCATGATATGGAATACTAATTGGCCAGTTTGGCCCTCAGTCTTAAGTTCAGGTACAAATCGTAGGGAGAGTCGTGGCCCCCTTGTCCCGGCTATGCTCCCCCCTATCCTGTTGTGCTCCTGCACACTGGCAAGAACACGGCAAGCTGAAAAGTCCTTGAGACCTCAGTGCCAACTATAAACATCAGTGCGCTGTCAGCATTCTTCTCAGAGCGAGCCTCTGAGTAAAACCAAAACACGGAGCTCTTCTAGCTGCTAAAAAGAAGAACTAACTGTCCCAGCTAAAACCAGGACAAATAATCATCAGCCAGGTGTTCAGCAATCTTACACCATCACAAAGTCCACGCACTTAAACGTAAAATTGCTTCAGCTGAATGCCACCTTCAATTCTCCTACTTGATTTGTGTCTTTTTCCTCCACATTTCACAATCTCCCCATTGCAACTGAACTGTCATGGTAGAACCTCAACTAGGTCTGAATCCTGACTTTCTGACAGAAAATTCAGATTCAGATCCAAATCCAGACCCAAACTGGGGTAACTTGTGTATCCTCAATACTTGACATCAAAGCAGAAAGATAATGACTGTCCTGACCCTACCATGACCCAACACAGGAGCACGAGTGTTAACAGTAACTGGCCATCCAGCCCCGCTTTTAATCTCTGTTACACTGACATAGATTGAGAACCAGCCCATGAGGTCAGTGAAAACCAGGTCCACACAGTTTAGCAAAATATCTTTGATTTTACTTCAAGTAAATGACTGAGGAGAAAATCCAGGCCACTATTTTCAGAGAGCTAAGTGATACATGAGAAGGTGGTCTTCTTGAAGGTAAGCTCCCCATGTCTGGGTTACCTCGTCCCTCCACTTAGTAAAGATGGGACTAAGGCCTGCAAGGAAAGAAGGAAGCCACGAAATGAAAGTGCTCACCTTCGCAGAAATTCATGCAGTGATGGGGAAGCCAAAACAGGTGGATTTACTGTGCAGCGGGTTAGTATAGCCCATGAGTGGAAATGGAGGGGAAGGAGTGAGCAGAGAATTATAGAGGTCTTTGTGATCCCAGGCAGTGACCATGGGGGTGAGACCCAGAGTCGAGGAGTTTGGAGTTCCTTGGACTGTCACCTCTGGTTGCATAGATTCAGGATGAATTAACAAGGGGGCTTTTGCAAGGAAAGCTGAAGTGAAGCTTCTTCCTTGTAATGAGAAGCTATAATTCAAAGCCACATTTCCAAGGCACAGATATGTGTGTGTGCTCATGAAGACTCGATGCAGTAAAAAGGAAAATGTGAGCACATAAGAATGCTTTTCCTTGCTTTAATGAAGCTAATGGCCCTTTACTCTCCATGGAGCGCTGGAGGATGCGACCATTAACTTTTTATTTGCAATTTGTATGCACCTTGCTGCACTTGCTTTTTTTTTTATAGTAGCAATCTCAGTGCCATATCTAGGATGGGAAGAAAAGCAGCATGTAGAGAGAGGGTCCTCATGGTGGGAAATGATGAACTGCCTGGCCTATCTGCCAAGTTACCCCCTGCTAAGCCACAGAAGTCATGTGCCATGGTCAGGTAGCTTGGGCACAGGATGAGTATTAGTAACGTCCACTTTTGATGGAGCACTGCATGAGGTGAGCCCTCAGCCCCTTTAGAAGTGCCCTTGCAGCCGAAGGCTGAGCAGCTTATCTCGGTGGCAGAGCGAGGAGCACCCCTTTTGTTTGAACTGCTTCTTTAAGAGAAGCTGTAGCAGATGGCATGGAGGGGAAAGAAAACAAAATATAGGGAAAAAAGGAGACAGCACGTCCTGTTCCACATGAAGCCTTCCTGCAAGGAAGGAAAAACTATAAAAGCAGTGTAAGCATATGACATTTCAGCATGCGCAAAAACCATATGGCTCTAGCTAATATAACCGAGGCTTTGTAATGAGTGGCAAGACATTTCTATCAAGGTACCCTTGATACATATATATCCGTGTACATATATATGTGTGTGGGATGGGAGAGAGTGTCAAACAAAAGTTCGTCTCCTCAGGCACCGGCAAGTTTTCTTTTCTTTTCTGTGGTGGTAGATCTCAACACAAAGGCCACACTTCTGACTGTTCCGCTTTTAGAAGTCAGTAACAGCTGTGGGATAGCTTAATTGAGCACTGGGGCTTGTGCAGCAAGAAGAGCTCCCTGTAGTTTTTAGAAGAAAGAATAAACTCTTCCAAGTTGTGGGGTGAGAAGGCTACATTCAGTTCAGACCTGACTGGGAAATTCCAGCCCTTATTAAACTCAGCCATAGAGGGGATTGCCACTTGCCTTGATGTCTCTCGTTAGTAGGGTTGTTGATGATGGTAATAGCTGGAAAATCAATTACCACCAACATAGTGCTAGGGAAACACAGAGAAACTGCTCCGAATGCAGTGCCGAAAGCAGCCTTCAGGTTCAAGACAGCAGGGCAGGAGGGATGAGCCCACTGGTGAAACACAGGGGTGGGACGTGGGAGACCTGAGTCCTCGTCCCAGCTGTACCACAGATTCCCAGCGGGAGCTTGTCTGCCAGCAGCCACAGATTCTCTTTTCTGTCACCCCAGGCTGATTACACCTGCCCACCTGGTGATGGTAATTCATCAGGGTCAGGAGGACACCATGGGATGCTTAATTAAAAGGCAGTCCTGAAGTTTGAGCCCATACAATGGTTGACTTTTTCCAGCAGCCAAAGCGGAAACCAAATTACAGAGAAGATCCTACTGACCCCAAAATAATATTTTTTTTCTTGGTGGATTAAAAAAAAGTGAAAAAAAAAGTATTTTGCCTGAACAAAATATTTCATGTTGGGTCTCTGGCCATAAAAAAGGCATCCCCATGACCTCTTCTGAACCAAGAGCCTGACTAACAGGGTGAGGACTTACTCCACGTGGCTCGTTCACAGACATCTGGAAGTATGATAGGCACAGGAACAGAATGAAATTTTCCTGGGTCTTAGGTCTCTACGCCAAAAGGCTTGCTAGACATAATCTCCTGTTTTTCCTTTGGTGTTCTCTTGAAGTGTCTTACGTATCTCGCTGTTTGAGCTAGCACTATTTATAGCACAGCAGCAGGCAGGGAGGAGAATATAGCTGAGGCTACAGATTCACTGGCATTCATCACTAAACCAATGTCCTGTGGCTCTTGTGGGGACAGTGTGGCCACACACATACAAGAATTTAATTTTTCACGATATATCTTGACTCTTTCCTACCTAAAACAGCCTCATCAATTTTAATGCTAAATGAATAAACAATAACAAGACACTTAAGGTGTTAAAGGAGCATTAATTATTGCTGAGGTTTCTGTGGAAGGGCGTGTGACATCCACATTAACACCGAATGACTTTCTTTACGACTAGTATAATTACAGAGAATATTAAATGAAGCAAAAAGTGATGGGGCTTTTAGCAGTAATCGTTTCAATTGTTCATAGAGAACCCGATTTCCGATACCATATTTACCTAAATTGGCTAGGAAAAGCACACGAGGCACGTAAAGCACAATGAATCACTCCAGTTTACATCTCTAGCTTGAGAAACTGCTTCCTCATTGCCCACAGGAGAGTAATAAGCACAGCCATTTGGGTCTGGTTTAAACCTGAGACTGTGGCAAAATGTGTCAGAAAAACAGTGCTGCTTTCCGATTCTGTTTGGGAAGTTGTTGGGTTTTTTTTTTTTTCTTATCAGGAGTAACAGCAAACATTATTTTATGAATAAAAGTGAGAAGGGGAATTTAAATTCATCCGTCCATTCACACATTGCTGGGAAGTCAGAGTTTTAGAGCCAGGGAGGGCTCTGGCTGAGCAGCTGATAAGTGTTGGGTCTTTGCTTGTATTTGTGCGGAAGAAGCTGTGGGACAGCATGGACAGGGACATGCGGAGGGGGCCAAGGCTGGTGCTTGAAGCACTTGGAAGATACTGGGAATGACATGCTTTTGTCTGAGGAAAGAGCCTAGCCCTGAAGACAACCCCAGCATCCACCAGAGCTGGTGGAAAGAGTATTCCTGTATTTACCTTTGAAGCTGGAAAGGGATTTAGTCCATAGGAAAACACACACAGTGCTCACTCCTGGGTGAGAGGGCTGCAGAGTTGGGGCTCCCTTGTGTCTCCTCCCTACCGCAAGAGGGCTGGCAGCCCTGGAGGCAAAGGGGCTCTGGGTCAGCAGAGCCCAGACTGCAGAAATGCCCAAAGTAGGGTTGCACCTCTGGGGCTTTGAATTGGATGCAGGTGGGAGGCCGGAGGAAGAGAGGAGCTCCGGCAACCACGCTGAGGTCCTGGGGCATTTTCTGGGGTGTGCTCTATTGTACAGCCCCTCAGCACCACACTGGGCTTAATGATCTGAGGCAATGAATTGACCTGGGAGCATAAAAGCAGAATAAAGAGGCTTACTGCTACCTGTGAGAAAATATCATCACTTGTGAACTTTGAGTTTACTTGAAACTGAAACTTGAGCCTGGATTTCAGCATCAGGATTGACTGCTGAGTGTTCCCAGTGAATATCCTTTGATGAGCTGCTGTGCAGAGCTGGCTTTTCTGCATGGCTGATCTCCTAGCTCACGCAGCATTACTTCAGTGCACGACTGACTGCCTCAGAAACTGGCCTCCCTCTGCCCAAAGTGACTTGAGCTGACTTGCCAACACGGTTTGGCTTTTGGATTAAACAAGTTCTAGATGTGCCCGAAATGTTCCCGCATGTAGAAATCCCTCTGTGAAAGGGCATGTGAAAGGTGAGTGAGATGTGGGGGAAACTTGTGTTTCATTCATACTTTCTTCTCTAATTAGAAATGTGAGTTGGTTGCTGTGTCTCCTTTTTCTATTTCTATAGGCTCTTTGGAAGCCCTATTGTATCTGTGTGCCTGTTAATTTCCTCAACAGTCTAATTCAGCTTGCTCTGCTGACACGTAGTTAATTATGTTTCAGTTAACTTTATTTTCCTGGATGATACTCAACTGCTGTCTGTAAATGAAATCGCTGTCTAGCTAATCAAAAGTTTCTGAGCATGATCTCTTCTACGTGTGCAGGCACATGCTGGTTTGACTCTCTGCTCAAGATCCTGGCTGGAGCTTTGGAAGATGGACGCGTGTGAGCGAAACGTGAGGAGGAAGAAAGTAAACGGACCTTGAACCTTCTGAAACTCCAAAATCTTTCTGCAATTAAACTAATTAAGTGTCTATGCCTGGGGCCATTTGATTAGAAATGGTTAGCCTATGGCAGCTAAATGAGTGCTTATGGGAGACAGAAATTTGCTCAAGATGCTGTCAGCGAAGATGTTCTCTCTGCTCATCGCTGTGTCATTCCTTCAGCTGCCTGTTTGGGTTAAAGCAGGCACAAATAAGTGCACCTCACAGAAATGTCTCTCTTTTTCCCGAGTGATTCTAGTCAAATTTTTGAGGATGTTAAGTGTCCTGGGCGTGCTTTCACACTGGCTATGTACAGGGTAGGTTTTTAGTATCACAGCTGCCTCTTCTCCATCAGCCTACAGACCTGAGCTCTTCCCAAGGGAGGCCACAGCAGGACCCATCACCACTTAATTAACCATGAATTCATGTGGAAAGAAAGTTTAGAATTAATCAAACTGTGAGAAATGAATGTAAACTGGCCAGGCTCATGGAAATACAGGGACAGCTTTGGCTTAGATCAACTTGATTGGTAGCTACAGAGTTACAGCCAGGATAAATTTGCTTTGAGTGTTACAATGGGTGTGCAATTCCTCTTGGACGACGTGACTGGACTGCAGTCCACTGCTGGGCAGTGACAGGATGCCTCAGGTGACATTTCAGAGCCCTCTGTCCCAGCCTCCAGGAGCGTGACAATCCCCCAGGGAATGTACTCCTGCTGTCACGAAATGGATTTCATGAATAAAGCAGAGGCAAGCACTACGAGCCATGCATGCCAGAAAGGTCTGAGGTGAGGTGCCTGAGAGACAAACAACTTACATGGGAAATGGCTAATAAAAATAAACTCACTTGCATGCAGATTTCCAGAGTTATTTCATAATATCCCACATATTCCCTTCCATTTGCTTGTCTGGGATGCGTATAAAGCAGATGTGGAAATCTTTCAGGAAGCTTGAGTCTTTGTTTTTAATGAGGGACCTTAAGTAGACACTCAATTCCTCCTAAAACTCAATGACACCTGGGCATTTACGTCTAGTTCCTTCATGCTTGATTTTGGTAACTGACCTATACTTGAGCTTACAGAAGGGGCATAGGTATGGACTCTTCTTTCCTCCTCCTGCTCTCAAATGCTTACTTTTCATAGTCAAGTGTAGCATGAAAGTCAGTTCCATCTAAAGGTGATCTCAAGTGGCTAAACTGAAGTGGAAAAGTACATTTTCCGTGCTTTAAAAAAATGATTCTTCTCTATCTTAAAGGAGGGGTGAAAGAACACCATTAACTAAAGAAGGGCTGGCTTTCTTCAACACCACTGTTGAGTACATCTGAGTGACTGGTGGTTCAGCTTGTTACAGATCTCTGGAAACCATGAGCACATCTTGGCTGATTTGCAGTAAGCAATATCCAGCAAATGCTTGCTGTACCAGTCATGCACGAAAAACAAAATAATTGGCAGAAATGAAATAGTGGGTGGAAGGTGCATGAGGGCAGAGGATAAAAAATAATTTTTCGGTCCCTGCTCTGCAATACTACTAACAGTGTTTTACAGATTGATCAGATATTTTGTAGTACTTCTTGGGATCTTATGTCTGGAGACCATTTCCACACAGACATTACTGGCAACACAGATGTGGCAGCTATTCACGTCCGTAATATCACAACATTGTCTTAATCAGAACTGAATCTTGCTCTAAAGGTATGTCAAAACCCAATCTGTAAGTATTAATATTTCAGTAGTGCTGATCTAGGCTTGCTAGTCAATCTATTGAGTTCACTACCACCCGTGAGTTACCTTCTGGTTTTTATGTAGTTTTACCCAAAGACCTCATACTGTTTTAAATTTTCTGTCTTTTGTCTCTGGATTTTGGACACCAGTTCTGGCATTTGTAGAGGTTCTTACCACTGTTTTCAATATCCTAGTTCAGGGCTCCCTCACTGATCCCCAACAAGCTCTTTGGGACTTACTCTCTTATCTGTGGAGCACAGTTGCAAGGGAAGGTATTTCTCTACTCTTACTACTAGCAGAAGAAATGAATAGATCTGGATGAAGTACTGGCACCACGTTGAAATCTCTGGCAAATATTCCACTAATCTCAGTGGGGACCAGTCAATTTTGTTTTCAAGACTTCAACATATCATCAGCATAACAGTTCCAAACAGATTTTTAAGAGTAGTGGGGATGATAAATAAAGTACAAAATAAACTATGCATAAAACACTATGTACTTAACAACGAAATATAGCAGGGTGGATTTTTCAGTAAATGAATGCATTAGCTCATGCTCTGCAGCATCTGTGCAAGCAAAGTCCTGCTGTATGTAAATCAGATGCCTAACAACTTGTGTGGCTGGGCAAATAAGCCATATGTATGCTTACCTTGTGAATTTGTGATTAATTCATACTCCTGGGTAAAACTGAGTCCTTCATGAAATTCAGCATCTGCATAAGTCTCCTCTTTGTCTTGAAAAGTCTTAACAGTGGAATAATTAAGACATCTGAAATTCTATATGTAATTAATATTAAATGAAATCTAACATACAAGTCGTAGCCAAGAAATTAGCTAGTAATTAACACTCATTGACTCGCATCCGAAGACTGGATGTAACTGTAAGTGTAATCACATGTAAAAAGCATAAGGACTGGGGAGGAATCTAGGAAATGACATGTCTGACAACTGTGCCAGGCAAATAAGCTCAGACTGCAATATGGGATAGAGTTAGCGGATGTTTGGACAAAAGCAGGCAAGTGAGAAAGAATCAACGTGGCTTCTGGGAGGGAAGTTCTACCAAATAAACCTCAGGGATGTTTTGGTGAGGTCAACTAATATGGGATGCTGGTGACGCAGTCTCCTTGGTTTTCCAAAGATCTTGTCGTGAAGGTTTTTATGTGAACTAAGTAACCAGGGGACAAGAGGTAAAGTCCTAACCCACACAATTACTTGGCTAAACTATAGAAAGCTACTGGTGGAAGCAAATGGTCATTTTCCTCAGTGGGGGGAAGTCACCAAGGGAGTTGTGCAGGTCTCTTGTCTGTGCTAGTAACCTGTGCCACATCTGGGTTGTTTGACATATTCATAAATAATCTGGAAAGGGAAGGGAGCCATGAGTTAATGTTTGATAGTGACACAGAGTTATTCAAGGTATTGAAACAAAAGCAGACTGTTAGGAATTGAAAGAGGACCTACTGAAACTGACTGGCAATAAAAAAGTGAATCAAATTCTTGTAGATAAATGATCTAGATTGTGAACCAAAGAGTTTACATCACTTTGTGAAGTGTGTGTCGGGGGGGATGAACCCCCACATTTTTTGTCTGCTGACAGACTCTGAGCACAGAGGTCCATGAAAAAAAGCAGCTCCATCTTCAGCAACAACCAAAAGCCAAATAAATATTGAGAACTACTGGGAAACGAAGAGAGCACGAAATGGGAAACCCAATGCTGCCGCATCAGCGATCTCGATGCTGCTGCCAGACTGGGGAGTCCCCACTCAGCCCCGGGCCCCTCTCTGCAAACCACTGCGAAGAAAGGTGACAAGCACAACCGAAGGTATGCGTGCAGCAAATGACGGAGTTGGTTAAGACTATTAAGCCTCGAAAAAGTAGCATTTAAGAGGATAGAACAGAGGTTTAGCGAGTTGTGAGTGTCTGGGGGAGCCTGAGGGCCATGCACCCACTGCTCAGAGGAGCCAGCGAGACAAAGGCCACACAGCCCATCACTTCTCTTTGTCTACTGCTAATTCACATAGCGGCTGTCTGGACTCAGTTGTTCCTGGGCACTCTGACACCTTCTACCCCTCTATGATAAAACACGGCTGCAGAGTTGAGCTTCGGGCTTGCGTGCAGCAGCAAGGCTGAGCTATTTAACACCGGCCTGCAGAAATGACTGCCCGAATAAAGGACCAGGCTCGTGAGTGAGCTGCTCAGACACCATTAGCTCCTGTCATTGTGGTGCCAAAAGTAAAAATGGAAGGAGGGAATGTATTTTTTCCATGCCAATTGAACAATTTCCAACAGCCATTAAAATGCTTTAATCGCTTAATTATCGCAATCTTTTTTCCCACAGAGCAGAATTAAGTACGGTATGAAAGGCAAAGCTTTATTTTTTCTCTTCATGAGTTTGAATTTCACAAGAGGAAAACAAATTCAGCGTTGCATGCTGAACAGGTGATTTTTCTGTAGTAATTTTACTCTCAAATGGCAGGTATGCCAACCACTTGGAGAGGATTCTTATGTAGTTTTACTACTTTTGAGGGAAGACAGTCATATACAATAACCCAAACCGTTCTATGATTCTATGATAAAGGTTTTGGCACCTGTAACCTAGTTAAGTGAGAGGTACATCCAAGCCGCCTGATCTGCAGGTCCATTTATTGTGGTGACTGCTGCGCTTGCACATGGTCCTGGAAGGACAATCCCCTTATTTAGAGCAGGAATATAATTGATGAATGGAGGGAGGACTAGATCTTCTAGACCCTCATGCCCACATGCATCATCCATGATGAGCAGAAGTTGAGCTCTGCAAGTGGCAGAGGCTCAGCTGAGCTGTGCACACAGGCTGGCTCACGCTGCCAAGGGCGGATGGCAGCTGGGGCTGGTGATGTGGCAGCTGAGGCTGGTGATGTAGCAGCTCAGCTGGTAGTGGCAGCCTCCCACCCAGGCTGCCAGCAACACTCCAGTGCTCATGGCTGTGAGCATCCCCTCTCTGCTGACTTTGGAGGGCGGGAGCAGCTCTGTGCCTCCCTCGCAGCTGCTGAAGCCCCACTGACTGCTGTCCTCCAAAGGATGCTCGTGCCAGAACTGCCACCCACCTGGCTGTTTGACGGATTTGCTTTTTGTTCTTTGTTTTTTTTTTTTTCTTGTGCATAAATCTTCGTCAACTTCAACCTAATTGCATCCTTTTCCAACAGACTGTCTCAGGAGCAATGTAAATGAGCTCAGAAATGTGAAGATCTGGTTTATATTTGTCAGCTAATTGCCTGAGTGGCACAGACGTCTGGAGCTGGCACCTGCCTCCTTGTGTTCAGATCCACCTTTGATTTCAGACCCAATGCTGTTTGTAGAAGATGAGCTTCTGATGGAGGAAGAGGATGTGCTCTTTGGGCAATGTCTTGCTCTAGGTGACAGTGCCCTAAATTCCTTGGACTGGATCTCTTTTGCACTGCAAGGGCTCATCACAGAGGTTGTGCCTCAATGTGAGGCACTGTGGACCTGTTCACTTCTAGGTGAGCCAGGCTAGTCTTCACCCACTGAAGCCCCAGTCTTCCCATCCATCTGCCTCTCTCCATGTTGCTGTGCATGTGTGTGCTGACTCACTGCTCCCTGAGATTTGACTCTGGGGTGCTTATGGATGTGAACAGGGCAGGGAGAAAAAGTACCTTCCCTAGTAGGTTGTCTTACTCTGCATGCAGATGCTGGAAATAACAGGACCTTTAGTTCTTTTCCACTTCTTTAGTTTAAAAAATTCCCTCACACTTAAACATAAGGTCCTGAAATTCAGCTATTTTTCTCTTGCACTTCATTTCATCCCCTTGTCCAAATTTCTTCCTTCAAATCCATGTCAGCTTTACCCAAACTCCCAGCAGCACACAGATGAAGTTAGTCAAGTACAGAGCTGGCTCTCATACCAAATGTCTGAAATCCACCCTGTTTTGTTTCCCACACACTTCTGTCTTTTTGCTCCCTCCCTCTTTTTTTTTTTTTTTTTTAAACAACAAGATGGCAATCAGATAAACAGCAACACATGTATTTTAATGTTTCTGAGAAACTCTGATGAAGACCATCACAATTAACATCAGCCTATTGGGCTGTGTAAGATCTGGCTTCCCTTCAGATAAGCCTTCCTGCTCCTGCTGTCTCTCTGCCCGGGACTCCTATGGCAGTAGATCAAATTAACTATCTGGGTACTCTACAAAACACAATACTACGAGCAATACATGCTTGCAACTCTGCGACAGCCCTAGTCCTAGCTCTGACGTTTGCTAGCTCATCCTGATGTATAAAGCAGCAAAGACATTGAAAAGTTTTGATGTCTTCCGCTGACACAAATGTTGCAGTATCTCCATGTTGCGTGACAGGTCCGTTAGAAATGCATAGATAAATTTAGTAGGGATCTGGAGTGGGTGACTTCAAGTCTGGAAGCATTTGCTAGAATAGGTCTGCACAGCATAAACTCACTGAGTTGTTCATTGGCTTGCTGGTTAAATTACTCAAACACTGAAGAAACTGTGAAGAAGTATCAACTCCATGCAGCTCTGAGACTTCATCCTAGGTGGTTGATTGTCTTTCCCATGAAGGCAACAAGCAAGGGTCGTTAGGATAGAGCAGAAAGATCCAGCAGTCAAATCCATGTACATGTGTGGGGTCAATAGCTTAAATCTCCATGAAACCTGGAGAAAGGATAAAACTGGCATCTTACATCTGTAGCTAGGGATCTGGAACCATCAGGCAGGAACCACAACAGTCTGTATGAGGAGAAGACACTGGAAGTAATGTGCTTTCAAGAAGAATTTGCTTTTCTTTAAAAATCTGTTGAGGACTATTAAATGCGAAGACAAGTCTTATCTGGGAAAACTGAACCACTAAGGCACAAGGGAGAAGGGGAGAGTGTATTCAGAGGAAGTATCACCATGTTTGTCCTGTTCTCATATTCTTTCTGGGCTCCCAGTTGGTCACATAAGTCCTTATTCTTGTTTTTCATGTGGGGAAACGTAGCCAGCTAGCATTAAGGCTGGAAACCACTCCACAGTTGAGTTTGAAGCTGTGTGAGTCAGCCAGCTGTGAGGATCAGCTTGCACTTTCGCGTGGAAGAAATAGAGAGCGTTTACTAACCCCTGTGCTGCAGGCTGGGTTAAACCCACCACTGGTAGTGGTATCTGTTGCTTCTCCCAGAAGCAATGCGCTGATCTCTGCTCTTGGCAGGCGGCTCTGTCTAATGCCTTGGTTTGTTTATCGAGACAAACATATCCTTATCCCGGCTGTATCTCGACTAGAAAGAGCTGAATAACACCAGGCATGATTTGAGTCTTGCAAATTTTCACACTGTTGCCTTTGGCAGCACTGCAGTATGCAAACAAGGCTGAGATTCGATATTGGCAGTTCTTCATACTTTGTTTTTCTTGCAGAGGATAAATATGTGTTGTGGAGGTCTTTATTTTCCCTATATCTGAGCTTGTACTTTTGCATGCATGTAATTAATAAAATTAACCAGGAGGTTAATCAGAAAGGGGAACTTTTAAAATCAGCCCTCTGATTCTGTACTTCTACTGCTTATTAACAAACCAATACATACTGCCCCAGGGTATTTCCCATAGAATAACAAGCAGATGAGTTATTTTGCTTCAGGCAGTTAACCTGAGCTGATTGCTAAATCCCTGGTAAAGGCTTATATACTTTAGCCCTTTAATGATGTCAGGAAGTTGCACAGGATATCTTTCTCATATTCCCCTGATCATTTTTCCAGAAGTACAAGGTTGATCAGCTTCTCTTGATAAGAAAACAATTTTTAAACATTTACTCATACATTTATATAAAGTGTTCACTATAAACTGTAGTCTCCAGTTTTGGTGCCTGAATAGAGACTTTCAGGGGCTTATTTCCATTGAAGCTGATCACTTGCGGTGCTCAATATGGAGTTGTGGCTAAGCAGACTCACTGAACAGCACAAATGTATCAAATGGGGCACCTATAAGTACAGAGAAAGAGAGATTTAAAAGTTTCACTTGGATAGTTTTGCTCAGTGTGTTGGCTGTGGGGCATCCCATTTTGTACCCTGCTCCCATCCATGCCAAGTACCTAATTTGGGGCTGGAGGTTACGCCCTGGGAATAGTCGTTGAAGCTTCGGCATTGTGCTGCTGGGGATGGTGACACCTAAGGCCCTCTTTGGATCATTTCCCAGGAAACTACCCACGTAAATTTGTGTTGGGCTGCCTTGTAACATGAAACATCTACTCCCTTTGTTGTGTTAGTTACCACAGGCAAAAAAATCCAAGTGTGCTTATGACTTTAATAGTCATCATGTCAGTTTTATTTGTTGCACAGAGGAGAGGCTATAATAAACATAAAACAAAGAAATGAGGAAATCTTCATTACAGAGTGCTTTTACTAGTATCTTGTACTAATAAACACAGTTGTCTATTTGGAAAGATGCCTTCAATCTGTTGATTTATTAGATATGAGCAGTGCCGCGAACGCCAGCTTCTCTGCTTTTATAAGACAAGCAGTGGAAGGAGAGCTGCCTCACGGGACAGCTATGTAAAATTGGCTTGGCTTTTTTTGTAAACACTGTTTTACGCCTGTCAACTGGGAGATTATTCTGAGCAATCAAGAGAGCTCGTTGTCTCACCCTTTCTGCTTGCTTCCGCCAAGCCAAATCCTGGTTCTGCTTGAACTGGTGGGAATCTTCTTGCTGACTTCCGTAGCATTAGAGTGTGGCCAAAAGCCTTCGGAGGGCTAGTTCTGATGGGTCACAGGTGACCTCATGGTCACTGCAGAAATAATCTGTCCATAAATCTGGGCTTGCTGTGGCAGTGGCCAGGCAAGCCCCAGGGAAGGTTCACAGCCTGCTCCCGTCCCGTTGAGTGGGAGAAAGTGCAACTGGGCAATGTCCAGCCGGCTGCAGTTGTGTTTTCCGTACGCTCGAACCCAAGGGGTTGCTCACTGGCATGTGGAAAATCTGAATGTTTTCAATTTTACTGATTGTTTTTTAAATCTAATCCGATTTTACTCTTGAAATGAGATAATGAGGCAGCTCTGGCAACCATTCACCAGCTACATGATTGCCAGGGTGTGAGAAGCAGGGCAGGGCTGCTTGCGGAGTGCTGCTGTGCACCACCGAGTGCCTGTCCCCTTCGTTGGGCTGCTCAGAGACCCCTTTCCTCGAAGAAGATGGAGACCTTGCTTCAGTTAGGGCACTGTTCAAAGCTCCCTCTTCCTCACGGCTCTTGCCCAGCTTCCTCGGGCTGCTTTCCACATACCTCTTCACTTTAGAGGATGTGAGAACATCTGTATATGCTGGTGTAAGAAGCAGCATCCCAGGAAATGCCATTGCCCAGTGAGGACAGAGACTGCTGAAGGTGATGATCTCAAGGTGTGGTAACTCATATCAGGAAGGATCATGCGTTTTTGCTTTCTCTTATAATTCTGCTATAATTCTGAGGAAAGTTGCTGTTTTTCTAAGCTCTAGATATTACGTCCTCACTTTACTGTGTTCATAGTCATAGTTCACAGTCGCAGACGAAAGAAAAGATACAGTCTCTCTTGAAACTTCAGAAGCCACTTGATAAGGAAGAAATGTGATAAAGACGATTGTGGGAACAAACACATGGACAAGTATATGTTTGGGAGATCCTTGTTCTCCTTGCAGAGGATCGTGTTAATTTACACTGATCTGTGAGCTTGGGCACAGAATGTGCATAGGATCTTGTTCTGCAGCTGCAGCAGAGCTGCTCCGTGGCTCTGTTTGGTGAAGCCTCTAATTGGGCTGCTCTGATGATGCTGTCACAGCTCCATGCTGAGACCATGTTAGTGAGCATTAACGTTACGAGTGGGAAGCCCAGCTGGATGCGGAGTGCTCCGTCTCTCATGTTGGTCTGTTGAGTTTCCCTTTCAAAGCAGAAATAAGTAGCATTATTTCCTCTCCCTGTGAGTTATTCTTACCTGGAATCAGAGATTTAGCTTAGTAGGTTGGCCAGGTCTGTTTCAGCCATTAGCCACTGTGCGCTAAGCGAAATGGAAGAGCAGACCAGTGTGGGGGCCCGTAATTATAGCTCCCACAAAAACCTTTCTTTATTGTCCTGAATTTCTATTCAAAAAGCCTGAAGGCATGGAGGGGGCCGTAGGTCTCCCTGCACAATGATACCTGACCTCAATTTTTCCATCTGAAGCTTGTATAACAATTCCAACGCTCTCCCATCCCACCACACAAGGTTCATTTCACCATGCCCAGACCCCAGAGATGAGTCTGCTCCTGAGCATCATCAGCCAAGGCGACTCACCTTTCCAGTCATTGCCTGCTCTACTGCCGCACCCATTCCTACCATAACAGAGCTCTTCATAATCCTTTGCCTAAACTGTGTTTTTGCAGCTGGATTTCTTTACACATAATCATTCTCTCCTTGACGAATATTAATTGATGCAAGTTCTCCTTCCATGATCCCTAATATCCAGTGGCAGATAAAAATCATGACCTTCCTAATTTTTTTTCATATTCAAATATTTTTATTATTTATCTCTTCTACCTTGAGAAATTTGCAGAAAGATTGCAAAGGCAGCTTTAAACATTTGCAATACTTTTTTTTACTGTATTTTTAAAGGGTAGTAATTTAAGTGTGATGCGCTGCTTATGCCCAGACAGGAATGAAGATCCTGAGAATCCAACGGAGCATCCATATTGCAGCAGTACCAGACTGCAAAGAACAGGGTCTCAGCTGCTGCAGCACTGTGGGGGTATTTGGAAGAGGGCCTCTGGTTTCCTTGCTTTGCAGGAGCAAGGGAGACAGTGTGAAATTTATGTGCCAGCATACAGCCCGCTGGCTCTTTCGGAGCCGATCCCATTGAACCCTTGCCTGCTCCGCCATTCCCCCGCGGGCTGTGATGTTAGCTGTATGCTGACTCCTAGTTTTGTAACACAAAACTGCTCCACCCTAGGCTTTGCTTCTGCTAATCTCACAATTAATTTTGATAATCAGAGTTAACCCTGGTTTTAACTTTATTGCAGCCTGAAGGACTTCTGAGGTAGGAAGTATGGAGCGGTGGGTGGAGGTGTTTAAAGGCATGTTTAAATACAGTTTTTCATACCTGGGAAATCCCAGAAATACATATAGCAGGTGATAACCTTGGATGCCAAACGTTCTGCTCCCCTGATGAAAGTACACAGTACATCTGAGTGCCACACGCACTCCTCTCCTCCCCTGACAACTGATCTGCAGAGAGACCAGGGAAGGAAAGAGCACAGTCCTATCCTCAGCCATTTCTTTAAGCTGTAGTTATTGCTTATATTGCCATTATATTTACATGCATTATGTGACAGGTGACGTTTCTGGTTTATATAGTATCACTAAAGAAAGAGACAGGAGAAAATAGGAACACTGCATGATATAATTACATGGCATGGGTCATGATGTGACCCACTCCAAACTCCCTCGCAGCGTAAGAGGCAATGTGGCCTAGAGGAGATGCTACTCAGAGGTGCTGGGGTGAGTGGCAGGATGCCTGGATTCAGTTCTCAAGCGTGTCATTTTACGGCAGGTAACTTGTGGCAAAGCACATTAACATCTCTCTTGCTATGCCAGAAAAGAAAGAACTAAAGATAAGATATTATATTTTGTAGAGATCCAGCAAGAAGAGAAAACATTGTCTAAGGGCTCACCATTATCATTGAATAAGAAATTCAATATAATGTATTTAAGTTCCTACGTTTATGTATTCAGGTATACAACTTTTTTTAACATTGATTACAAGCAGAAGTGTAAAGTGCATCTCCCCTAGGATGCTTGTCTGTGCATCACTAATGATAGCTCTGCTGTAAGAGGTAATCACATTAAATGTTCAAGAGAAAGATTTTAAAAAATCAGGCTACAAGATATGAGAAATTACTTCAAATAAACCACCCAAGTACATCTGTTTCCTTCCAAATGTTATCTTAAACTTTAGTGCTGGGTTTTCTGGCAGAGAAATTAAACTTCAAGCGGACTTTGAACACCCAGATATTATTTCCTTTTTGTTTGCTGATCACGACCTTTTCATATGGCAGCCTCAAGGAGTTTGAGGAGCTCGATTTTCCTCTGGTATACCGACGTGACGTAACTCTGTTGATTGCCGCAAGGTGACTGCTACCTTATCTGTTACCTTACCTGCTCGCAGAGGTTCAGGGGACTGCCCAAGTGTCTGTCTGTCACTTCCAGTAACACGGTTGGGGACACAGCGTTCCCAGTCCTGCAATCCACTGTGTGCAAACAGCTGGAACAAGTCGAAACCAAGCAGGAGACAGTATTGTTACCATATGTACTCCTTATCTTGATTTACTTTCACTGAGTAAGTTTTTAAAGGAGTTTTTAAAAACTCAAGTGCCATCAAGGATTCTAGCCACTTCCAGAAAAAACAAAGACTACAGGTAGGAAGTTATATTTTAAAACAACATGTTTCAAATGCTGTTTGTTTTCCCCACAGGCATTTGAACATGATATACTTTTTCCTGTCTTTCCCCCCCCCTACTCTGAAAGCCAGGATCAAATACTAGAGACAAAACTGACATGGAATAGAAAGAGTATTCAGGCAAAATCATCTGAACATTTTTCTATTTTGCAGACTGCTTCCTTAAGGACTGAGAAATAATGAAGGCCTGGGGGAAAAATTTTGTTTAGCGACTTACTGTCTGATGTGCCCTATGTCCAACAATCAGCGTAACTCAAATGCAAATATAGAGATGTTCAGTACAGAGGAGTTGAACTCCTTTAGGATCTCTTGCATCTCTCCGTGGATCTGACCATCAAAGTGTCTTTCAAAGTAGAAGAGCACCAGCTTACATGAGAGACACTTCTACCCACTAGGAAAGGGGCACACAACTTCAGAGCTCATAATCAGACTTGAAAAATGGGATACATCTCTGTGTCCTTGTGGTGAATGGTCAACACAACTCCACTGACCTTGAAGACACATGCCCATTTTGAAGTCACAGTATTTCACTTTAATGACCCATTTACCAATTTCAGAGACACTATACCTGACCTACCCTAGCATTAGTGAGAGCAGGACTGGGAGAAAACCCTCATGTGGTGCTAACTTGGGTGCAAGTGTCCTCTGGCATGTTGGTTTTGGCTTTCTGTGTCATCACATGCTTGTTCATGAACTCTCCTTTACTTCCCAATGCCAATGTCTATCAGCTAGAGTAGCTCCGGTGCTTGACATGGGGACAGTGATACCTACAAACAGTTGGCTGGAGTGACTAGGGAAGAGTTCAGACATTTCAGATCAAATCCTCTTTTCTTTGAGACAACCCCGAGTTTTGGGGCTGATAGAGCCAGGAGTCAGGACCTCAGCTTTCCCCTGCTCCTCACCCTTCACTCCCTCTAGGCATTACAGTGCACTGGTTACCAAAGTAGCTGACTTGGGGCTACTCACTGTTCTACGTGGTAACAAGTATACTGTGGTTTAACAAGAGGTGGCAGGAGGCTGTGCCCTCATTCTCATTTAGGATTAGAATGACTGATTTGGGAAGTTACCATCGCTGGACGAATACATGCGCAGGGCTTTTGGGGACCTACAGCTGCTGGGATCTCTCCTAAACTTCCTCTGACCTGGTTGGCCTCGAGCAGATACCCACCAGTACTTGGACCGTGGGGCCAGCATTGACACTTTGCCTGCCAGGACTCAATGCTAAAACACGCCCATCAGGGAATAGGTCTAATTCTGCTGCAGGTACACACTAAGGATGCTGCTGTACAAGCCTGCAGCATTACGGACACATTATGCAGCATTGGAAACATTGGGGAAAGCCCTTTTCTTCTCAGGTTGTTTCAGCCCTACTTTCAGGTCTTCCCATAGCACTTTTCAGGGAGATACTTCTGGCTCAATGAGTAAGGCAGGGGTTTGGGTGGGAGCACTTACGCTGCCCGGCAGCAGGCAGTGCCACTGGCTAAGACCCCTCCAGCTCCCTCCGGACAGATTGATGGGGGAACTCACTCAGGGCGTCCCTGTGCTGGACACTCCAAGCAAAGCCAGCAGCACTTCCAACTGCTGTCTGCCTGTAGCTCGTGCAGTAAGGCGACTTGCTATCCCGTCTTTAGGCTATTTTGAACAGGTACGTAGATCAAAGCAGGACACCACCCGTTTTCCTTGTCTTCCCACAAAGCTGATTTCAGTGGCTTCAGATCACATAAATATCGTTTGGTCCACTATAAATAGAAGTGGTGTCAGTTTTAGAAACAATTAGAAATGCTTCCTTCCATCTTTTGCCAACCTTTGTCTCCTGTTTTGAAGCTATTTTTCCACTGCAGTCACTGTTTTATCTTCCCTTTAATGTCTTTGTACAAAAGCCATTAATCTCCTGTATGGAAAACTGTCAAATGCTTCTGGAAAATAAAAATATTCTGCTACCCACTGAATTGTCCTTATCTGTCATGGCAGTGGTATCTTCAAAGAATTCCTGAAGAGTAGTTAAGCATGACATGACCCTCCTGTGCCTCAGCCTCAGCCATGCCGGCTTCCTCTAATCAAGCTGAGTTTGGTGGCCGTTTTCTTACCACATCCCTTGAAATGGCTCCCAAGCCTTTTCCCCAGAACAGATGTCCAACTCACTGGCTGTATTCCTTCCCAGATTGTCTCATTAGTCTATTTTATTTTATTTTCTTAAACAACAGTCATCTTTGCCAATTCCTACTTCTCGCGTAGCATTTTAGCATTTCCCTCTCCTTGGACCTTTTACAAATATGACTGCTTCCCTGATTCCTGTGCACGCTCCCTCAGAAACCGTGGGGTGAGCAATATGGGATCAAGGTGGCTTCTGCCACTTAGTAAGTCCTGCCACCACTTCTGGACAGAGCTTTCTCTCTTACACGTGGAAGTCTGACCTCAGACGTGAGCAGGCACTTTCCTCCAACAGTGTTTTAAGCCTGCATTTTCCTGACATCAGTTACCTATTCTCTAAATTGCTTTGTGAAATAGCTGATGATTGTTTGTTTTTTTCAAAAGATAATATATCTTTGGAAACTAAAGCTGACTTAAACCAGCTTCCTTGAACATGATGTTAACAACCCCATCTCCAACCAGAGGATTGTCTGAGGGACAGGGAGGGGGAGCAGTAATTTTTGTCCCATCCCTGGGACAACAGGCAGCTGCAGGGAGGTGGAGACCCTAAGCAATTCTGTGTCAGCCAGGGACATTTCTTTACATAGCTCTGTCTTGCTGCAAGAGGCCACGCTGGTTCCTGGATGCCCAAGGTTGGACTGTGTTTAACTACTGCTCCGTGTCAAAAAGTCCATCTGGGCGTATCAGGAGAGGAAAGGCATCAGTGGAGAACACTAAACTCGGTTTGCCCTTATTAAAATTGGTTTTTTTCTAGATTATTAGCTCCAGGCTCCAAATACTGCTCAGTACTGACTAGATTCAGGTGGGATCTTCCCCTCCCACACACACATATTACTAACATCTGTTAATATTCTTCTGCTTCAGTTTCTCAGCCCAGGAAGCGCTAACCTTGACACACATATTTAATTTCAAGTGCAGCAAGATTGTTGATGGTAAAGCACTTATTGAGCCTGCTTGGATGAGTACATAAGTTAATAGCTTTCTGTTGGACTCATGTATATGCATTATGTTAATGACAGCTTTTACATGAATTCCTGTAGGGAAACAGCGCACAGTCTGTATTAATATCCCATCTCCATTTGAGTCTGCAAATTCACATATTAATTGATGAACAGCAGCCAGGAGGAATGAACAACAAGGACATCAGGCTGATTTTGGAAGGGCTGGCCTGCACATAAGGGGCTCTGTCTGCAACGGACCCAGCCTCGACCTTACTGAAAGTAATGGTAGTGGTGTGCTTATTTCAACAGGAACAAATAGAGGCTTCTATTGTACCTCAGCAACAGGAAATCTAAAGAGTGTGAATACCACAATCCCTCTGCTTCATAATTAAAAATATTGACACCTACACACAGAGTTGCTTGGCCAAAGTCCATTCAGAAGAATGAAGCTACCATTCACAGTAACCAATAGTCACAAATGAAAAAAAAAAAAAAAAATGGTGAGCTAAAAGCAAACTAGGAACTTCCCTCTTTTTAAAACTAACCTCTACTTTCCCCACACTCTCAGTACACTGCTTTAGAGCACAGAAGTCACTTCTTGACACTTAGCTG
Source organism: Tauraco erythrolophus (assembly GCF_009769465.1). NCBI lineage: Eukaryota > Metazoa > Chordata > Aves > Musophagiformes > Musophagidae > Tauraco > Tauraco erythrolophus. Next base: position 85,696,651 of record NC_141466.1, on the reverse strand, counting down.
CTCTGTAAGCAGTTTTAGATCTATTTTAATGTATACATATGTACATATGTATGTATATACATATTCTGCAGAAGTTCCCACGCAGGGTCTTTTTGACCACAGCGAGAATGCAGCACTCCCTTCTCCCAGGGGATTTGTGTGTAATTTTCCTGGTTAAAATGAGGCTGTTGCTGGGTGAGGACTCTGCAGGTTTGTCCAGGGAGGCCCCGGGCTGGTCCAGACTTGCCATCTCAGAGGGGCAGAGATGGGAAGCAAGAAGACCATGGAGCTCACAAGTGTCCTAACACGCCCTCACTGCCTTTTTTCCTACTCCATGTCCTACTGCAACTCCCACATCTCTTCAGTAATCCCTGAGGACTGTCCTGCATAGTGCCCTTCTGGCTTGTTAGGATGAATTAGGACTACTTTCTCCACCAAAACACAAGGACAAAGCCTTGTGTGTCAATGCATCTGGTGTAGAGCTTCCATGGGGCTACAGGCCACTTGCCCCAGTGTTGGTGATGGCACCTTCCTCCACTTGGATAAGTCAGAACGTCTTTCCTTTCCACCAACACATGCCTGGTCAAGAGCTTGAGGTCCACCGACAGCAGGAAAAGGAGTCTCTTCTCCCACCTTTATTCAGCGTATCTTTAGTGATCTTTTGCTATGGAAGTAAAATAATGATGTCAAAAGGTTCTTAACTGAGTCAACCTCTCACTGCCCTGCAGTTAAAACCACTTCATGGCACCGATGTTTCTCCCAGCACTTCACAAACGAGGAATGTTTTCTAGAAGAAAGGCTGTATGTATAAGGATTGTGTTGTAAATCATCTTTTTCATTACATGTCTAATAGCATGAGTAAATCTCAGGCAGAAATGTTCTTAAAAATTTTAGAATGGTCTGTAGACTATTACTGGACTGTTCAGAGCTTGGATTGGGGTTTTTAATGAGATGCTCTCTTTGTTTCATCTCTTTATTCCCAGCCAAAAACCATATCAGGCAGAAGATTTAAAGTATTTTCTTCTAAGGTTGATGAGTTGTTAGCTAACACATAAGCCAACTCTTTCTTAAATACAAAAATCCATCTAAGTGGTCTAGACGTTTCCCCAGCTTTTTTGATTATTTCATTTACTTCTTGCTCATAATTTGCATTTAGTGCTTGGTGGGTTTCCTTTGGTGTAGCTCTTTTAACAGATGGCTTTCAGTGAGCTGGGAACATGGGACTTGCTTAAACACTGGGCTATCATTTGGGTGGGCAGGGAATGAGGTTGCTCTGCTACACAATTCCTCTTTGGCCTTGTTAAATCAGGTTGAAACAGCCTGCCTACTTTTGATATGATGTCATGGGGACTAAGTCAGGCCGAAGATTTAACATGCAGTAGCATTCCTGAAGGACCTCATATGTGACTGTCCTGGTGGCAGACAAAGAGCCTATGTCCAGTGTGAGCTAAACAGATGGCTGGAAAGCCCTCTGGCTGATGAAGAAGAGGGAGGCATGCAAAGTAAATCCAAGACACTTCTAAGTTTCTCTGCTTCTTCAGTTATTTTGGCCAATAAATAGGACAATAATGACTGCTTTTTCTCCCATTCTTTGTGTCTTGTCTGTATACACTACAAATTCTTCTGGGGCAGAGACTGGCCTTGCAAGGGGGCTTTGAACTCTGAACACTTTTTGGTCCCTAGGGCCAGAGGAGCAGTGGGCAACTTCAAGGAGCTCTTGCTTTGTTTTGATAGTGCTTTCAATTTTTTTTAAGGAAACACTACACATTATGTATTGCTAGTTGCCATATGATCCTCTCAGTGACAGGACAGATGCACTCTTCACATATACAGCAGTGTGGGGGACTTCCAGACCTGCCTGCACCCACCTCTGGTGCAGGACACACTGGTGCAAGCCACTAGAGATCAGACAAGAAGGCACCGGCTACAAAAAGGTGACCAGCAAACTCCCCAAGTTTACCAAGCCGATCCCTTCATGCACATCTCCAGCATTTGAAAGGCCCAGCTAAAAAATTTCTTTCATCAATCAGTTTTCTGACAGTATTTCTCTTGATCCACCTTCCCCTATGAGTGCACACAGCCATGCAGAAAGTCTCTCCCCTTTTGAGGCAGCCGAGAGCTGAGTAGCTGCAAGGCAGTTCACGAGCCTTGGCTGAGATACCAGCTCAGTAGCAGCCCAGGGAACTGTGGGCTTTTTAGGGCATACGAGGGGTATAGATGCGTGATCCCCTCGGCATCAGGGCAGGGCAGGTGGGCACTGCCTGCACTGGGAGGGGGTGGGGGGGTTGGCAGGGACAGGGAGGGCTGTGCCCTGGTGCCAGCAGGCTTGGTTTAGCTCAGGCAGACTCGTTTCAAGCCATCTCTGAATTCTACAGTTTGTTTAGGCAGAAGAGAGGAGAAAATGGAGGCTCTTTTCCCAAAGTAACCAGAAAAGGGGGAGGAAACTAGGAAAGGAAACACAAAATGCTAATTAATAAACCTTGAGGTGATATCCAGTGACAGGGAACACACACACACATCTCACCACTTCCTCTATCTTGGAAGATGAGGGGAAGGATGAGGCCATTTTGCTTTGAGGATGAGCTAAGTCCTTGAAATGAAACAAAAAGACAATTTGTAGACGTCTGATAAAAGTCCTGCGTGTGATGTAGAAACTTTCCACTGCAGTCCAATGGCTTTGTTATAATCTTATCACCTGCTGCTGACTTATCTAAACAGCTGCCTTCTACCTACTTATCTCTGCAGAAGGGTGGGGAAAAATCACAGTATATAACAAAGACCTGCAGACCACACACGCACGCACTCAGAAAGTCCTGTGTGCGCAGGACTCTGAATTTTCAGGGACAGAAAATCTCTGATTATGAAATGCAGGATTTACCTTCAGCTTGCTGCTGCTCCTGCTATCAGTTGCAGCACAAATGGGTGTTTACTCTTCACTAAGATTTTACCCAAGCAAACAAATAACTCCTCACCCAGCTGCTCATGGCACAGTTCCTGCTCGTCCACCTTCCTGGGAGAAATTTACTCCATGTTAAACTCTTCCCAGTGGAAGCACCTTTGAAATGATCCTCCTTAGCCAGCTGTTGTAGCAGAGAAGTCCACCTGAGTGTTGAAAGCACAGCTCTGACTCCTTCATGCATAGAAGGAAATTAAATAATTGCCTCCACTTAGAAGACCTCGAGTCTGGAAAATGGTGAATTACAGCAGCAGCTCCTAGCCGGGCTGCTGTGCTGAAACATGTCACAGCATGGAGGCTCTGGATGAAAGAGGCATCCAACAAGTTACCCGCTTCAGCCTTGCTTAGAGCAAGTGCTGACCACATCGAGACCTTGTCCAAGATCAAAATGAGCACAGGGAATATGGCAGGTAGGAAGCCTATTTTATATCACTGATTTGCAGGTTGCCCAGAGAGATTGTGGAGTCTCTATCCTTGGAGATATTAAAAAAACACTTGGACATGGTCCCGAGGAACTGGCTCTAGGTGGCCCTGCTTGAGCAGGGCAGCTGAACAAGATGACTTCCAGAGCTCTCCCAACCTCATCCCCTCTGTGGTCTATTCTGTAACACCACTGGCATTGTAGGAGCCCTTGTAAAATTTCTTTGGTGGCAGAACAGCTTGATCCCTACTCCAGCAAATCTCCAATGCTTTAATGGCTTGCAGATTTTTTGATGTAGTGCATAGTCCCTTTGAGTTGGTGTTGCGGCTCTGGGTCATAAGAGAGTGCTGTACACAGTTATGGCAAGCTGGGACCCATGGCAAGCTGGATCAGGTGCCAGCAGCAGTGATACCGTGACAGTGGGTCTCTCTGTTAGATGCCACTCCTGAGTCCGCTCCGACTCTGTGGCACTCTTTCCAACTTGCAGCTCATTTATCTTGGTAAGAAAAATTTTCCTAATATCTAGCTGAAATATTCCTTGTCTATTGCTTTTCTCCAGGCCTTCTTGGTCCCCCACCTCCTGACATTAAGAATTCATGTTCTCTGTCCACTTTGTGGGGTGACAATGTCTTTCTGCCATGTATTATCCATCAAGTTCAGGACTGTTCCTCTGCCTTCTCTGCCTTCTTTCCTAGCCTTACTCATAGGGTCCCTCTGGCAAACAGACTTGAATTCACTGCCCCAACACACAGAGTAAAATAGTTCCCATATTTGAGATCTCATATTTTAAAGCCACAAACCAGTTTCCAGACTCAGCCGTAAGTCTATAAACCCAGTGTGATTTTCCTTGGACCCTCAGGACTTAAATGCACTGGGCGGAGGTCAGAATGCGGGGCCCAGAGAACTCACTCATCGAAGGGAAGATTTTCAAGAATGCAGATACAGTCCAGCAAGGTCCAGCGCACCCCAAGATGCTACTCTCAGTCCTGAGGGTCCAGTCCCCCAGCAGCCTACACAAGGTGTATCCGTCTCCCTGGAAGCAGAAGTTGGCCCAGAACGTTGGTTTTATTGGGACAGCTGTACATAGCTAAGAGGTTTTCAGTTCATTATTCCCTTAAACTTCCAAACTGAATTTTGCCTAGGCCAAATAAAATTCACTGCTCAGAATCTGAGCATCATGTTATTCCTTCCTGAGCAAGGCACTTCACCATCCTCCACTTTTTAGCCCTTTCCTTTAGATCACCACAATCTCATTGTCAATAAGGAGAACTGGAGCTTTTTGGTATTTTTCCACACAGGTTAGTTGTTTCCATCAGCAGAGTTTGCTTTATGAGAGATACAGACCTCTACAAAGTGCTGCTTAAACTTCAGTATTTATTATGTATCTCTACTGTTTAAAGTGACTTAAAGCCCATGCTTTTTCTTTTGTTTTTGTCAATTTGGGAGCAGCTCCAGGTTCAGTTTAATTCAAAGGCAAAAGTCATCCTAAATTCAATGAGAACATTGGCCTGGATAGCTGTAGCATTTTCTTAGTATGCAGTATGTATATTTTGAATATAAATTGTAAAGCATAACAAATGAAGTACAGCTTCTACTAATCTGTACTGTGAATGAGTGAAAAATAAAGCTCAGAAGAGCCAGAGGCTCATTTGGTCATCTGGAGACACGGATGCCAAATCCTGAGCTTTTCCTGAAAGAGCCATGGCTTTTTTATTGTTTTCCTCAGAAGCTGGCTCTACAGCCTTGAGGATCTCAACTTTCTGACTCTTGTGCAATGGGAAGAAAAGGTTGCAAATATGAAATCTGAAGGTTCGAATAGAAAGGGACAAATAAAAAGGACCTGGAACCTTGTTATCTTAAAATCTCATGATAATTGCCCTGATCCACTTGCAATAAGCAGCACTGCAAAGGCTTATTCAAGATCTGGACTCAAACTAATCCTCTGGAGAAGTCTGACAGCTTGGGAGATGCAGCATGAGAGCCTGACTCTCCTCAGCTAGAAAAGCAATGGTGAACCTTACAAGGAAGCCCTTTCTGGATTCATTTCTGCATTCAGATTCAACTGAGGGATACAGAGGACTTCTGAGTTGCAAACATTACATTAAGGTGTTTCTAAGAAACTTCTATATCTATAAACTGAGTTTAAAAAAATGCAGGAATGTTCAAACAGATCAGCAGAATTTAATAGGTTTAAAACGAAAAGGTTTGAAACTGCTCTGAAAATCTGCAAAATCTGATGGGAAAGGAGGATCTTCTCAGCAGGTGTTTTAGTCATGCTGGACAATTCTGTGAAATGGAAGTAACTCCTGTCAGTGCCATGTAAGAGGCAGTTTTCAAAAACAATAATTTTTCACAAGCTGCAGTAGAATTTAGTTTATAAAGTCAGCCTTGCTCTATTTAAATGCTCTCATGCCAACACCTTTTTTTAACCAAACCCAGTGTTTTCCTGGTCATCGCCTTTTTAGTGAAGCTCTACAAAAGGTTTGCACTGAAACACAAATCCTTCTCAAGCCTGCCTGGTTTCGGATTTCGTTGTGAGCTCGAAACTCAACTTAGGTTCGTCCAAAAGTTCAGGAAGGGTTCGTGAACTTTCCTAGCCCAACTGGATTGATTTATGATTTTGTATCACAGCTACACAAATCACGTGGCTTCGGCATACAGCAAAACTCGGCGAGCCTGAGCGCCGAGCCAAGCAAATCAGAACCACGGCCTCTCCGCTTCCACCCTCTCCTCTTCCCATAAAGGGCGGATGCTGACTGTACATCCCCAGCGGCTTTCTGGGCCGTCATCTAATAAAAGAATTGATCTTTAGAAAGCTTTAAGGCATCTAGTTGTGCTGACCTGTCAGGAAAACAGTCCAATCTCACAGGGACTCGTCCAAAATTAAAAAAAGAACAAAGCAAAGAACCAGATGCTCAAAGTTAAGCATCTTAACTTTTATGTTGTTGACCAAATAGCTGGGCTGATCTCCATGGGCAACTGAGCGTACAATAGCTCCTGGTTTTAATCAGATCCATGGTTTAGATGACCAAGTACAAAGAGGAAGAAACCTCATACTGGTGCTCCTTGGAATATCCTGTCTCTTGGCTGCAGGCAGTGCTCCTGGTCATCTGCGGGCAGAGGGGACAGCCCGATGCTGCAGGCAATTGGAGGTCCTGGTGCGTGTGGTGACGCATGGGGACAGATGGGGAAGTTGGGAAGCTGCAGAGGTGCACAGATGGTTCGGTGACTTCCCCACCTCCCGCCTTCCTGCCTCCCAGCCCCGGGTACCAAAGGGCCTGATCCAGTCAAAACACGCTGAAAGAAGTGTTTGCATGGTCCCAGCTGGTGTGGAGCGTCTCTCCATCCCTTATGACGCTCAGTGTCTCAGGAGTACCTCAGCTGTGTCCAGTGGCACTGCAGTGATTGAAAGCCATCATTCCCACACTCCGGACGCTCACCCATGGTTTTGGCTGTCCTGATCTGGAAGTCAGGCACGGAAACCCTATTCTACCCTAACTGCTCAGGATCTGGTAGCCACACATGTTAGGACACAATGACAGTCTGTTGTCCTGTCACACGACACCATGTTACAATGGGACAGTGGCACAAGGCAGCGGTCCCAGGCAGCACCCAGACTCAGTCGCCCTGTTTCTGTTTGTGCAGCTTCGAATCTAGAGACAACCATGGGTGATCCCTGCAGGAATGAGGTGTAAACACAGTTTGTGCTTTCTCTTCGTGGGCAGCTTGTGCTCCTCTCACAGAGCGGCTGGGCTATACCGTCCTTGGGGCAGTGGGGTCTGTGCCAGCTGCGGTCGCTCATCATGTTACTGCCAGCTGGTGCGAGCCCATGTCAAGTGGGTGACAGCCAAGACAAACGCGCTTGGTGAGCTCATTATGTCTTAGCTCTCACTGCTGGTGAGCTGTGTCCAGCTCTGTGGCTGCCTTGAGGGCCTTCAAATCAGCTCCGCTGGGCTTTCCAGTGGGGATTTTGGATTGTCTTGCTGACTTCCCTGGGGGGAAAGAAAAAAAAAAAGCAGAAAATATTAATTCAAAAGAAAATGTTGACTTGAACCACGCTGAAGTCAGGGTGTGATAAAAGCATTGTGTGTGGGGCTCTGTTTATCTACGAAGCTAAAATTTTTATGTAAGTCCTGAAGGAATGCAAAGAGAGAGCATTTCTGGCACTCATGCGCCAGAAAACTCAGCTTTTCCTTTTATATGTAAAATGCCTGAGCTGTAGGAGAAACCAATGTGTCCGGTGGGTACCAGAGCACCCTCCTGCTTTGTTCTCATCAGGAGCCTGTCACCCTCACCTGCCAGGGCAGAGATGGGTGGTGGGAAGGCTGCGCGGAGGCATTGAGCTGGAGAAGCCAGTTTCCCATGTTGGGAACCGAGAGCAGAAGGTTCAGTGGAGGCCAGTGCTGCAGCAACAGATATTGCAAGGATGATGAATGAGCCACAGCGCCCAGTGAAACCAGCAGTAAAGTGGCTATCAACTTCAGGGTCCCTCAGTTGCAGCCTAGGCATAGATAAGTGTGTAGGAGTGGAGCCTTCAGGCTTCTCCAGAGATGTGCAGAATTGCATGTAGAGAGTTTGCCAGTCCCTCTGCAGCGCCTCGGCGCTCCCAGGAAGAACTGCTGCAAATTTCGGTGATGTCTGCGGAGAAGCTGCTGCCTGGTCACTCTTGAGGACAGAGAAGCTCCTTCTTGCTCTCCAGCGCTTCTGGCCAGAGGAGGTGAAGGAGGCAGAGGATGGCTGTGCACAGTGTCGACTCAGCGAGCGAGCAGAGGGCTTCAGTCCCTTAGGTACTTGGGCCAAAACTTTTCCCTTCACTGAGAACTTTGAATTCGCTCTCCCACATGAGAGTAATGAGTAGAAAGGAATTTTTCAACTATGTCCCTAGCTCACTTCTGGTTTATCCTCTGGGTTTCCTCTCCTCTGATGGTACCACAATGCGGCATTTGCTGCGCTGCCAAAGGTGGAGGAGAGTGGGCTCCAGCGTGCACAAACAGGGAGCGTGGTGTCTTTGGCAGCTGGCGGAGCAGTCGTCTCAGGTTTCCTTTCATTTTAATGGTTCACATACCTCTCTCCATGTCTGTGTCTGATTTTCAGGGCACGACCTTGATTTTACATCAAACATTCCCTATGTCTCTCCTCATCCCACTGCTGTCTGGCTAGATTACTGATGCTAGAGCTGATTTTTCTATTAAAATGTTTGGGTTTTATTATTTTTCTAACCTGAAGCCCATCTAAAATGCAAAGCCGTGTTCATCCTTTCCTCAAGGGCTCCTGTGCTTTGATTCCTCCTCCTCGTCGCCGCCACTGACAGGCAGCTGCGAAGTGCGGTGCATCTGCAGGGGCTGAAGCTGGAGGCAGATGCTACCCACTCTACGCTTATCAGTACCACAGGTAGCTGCTGTGATCCTCCTCTTGTTCATAAATCAGCTCATAAACACCCAACATCTGGAGTACTTCCTATGTCATCGGCAGCCGTTGCAAAATTAATACTGCTGTTGAAGAAGTCCCACTGACAGTGCAGGTACATCCCTGTTCTTTGGCACCTGAGTGTTGCTGACAAATGGGAATGAGGAACTGCCCGGCCAGCGTTTTTGCAGCTGGACATTTGGCACTCGATGAGGATGAGGATTAGATAATTGGGACATAAATGGTAAATGTGGGTCGTTCTGTTCCCAACATAGTTTTCAGGCCAATCCACACTTTAAAAAGCTAGGTCCTTTCATACTAGCACCCCAGCATCCTTCAAAAGTCAGTAGGGTTGTGTTACTTTTCCCCTTTTCCATCTTGGAAAATGACTGCCCCAGGGATTGCCCATAGCAATATTGGAAAGCAATGCTGCCTGAGAGCTTTCTCACCCCCTAACCCCAGGCCACCTTCCCACTCATTAGTTCTCATTTGGGGCTTTACAAACTAAGCCTGTTTCTGCTTCTGTGTGGCTGTTACCAGGCCCTGTAGCAGGGAGAGTTGTGCCCAGATGCCCACTGCAGCAGCATCCCCTTCTCCTGTGCAGTGCCCTGGGCCGCTCTGTGCGTCTGCACAGCGGTGGTGTCAACTTGCAAGTTGTGAAATGCCCCAAGACCCTCTTAGGCAAAAGGCCCTGGTTGCTACCTGGTTGCTATGGGAAACTTTCCTCTGGTTAATTTACCCATGGAGTACATCCAGTGTGGAAGCTGTAAGTAATGAATAGACACCACATTTTGAGCCCCTGAACGTGACCAGCCCTCACAGAGTAAGTTTGGACTGTCCTTGCGTTGTAATGACAGCTGACCCAAAGATCCAAGATTCAGAAAAAATTTTGTACCCAGGATCAAGTATCAGGTCTGTTATCCCAGTAGCACCGGGAACTAAGACAGGGTCCTGGACTCACACCTGTAGGGACTCTAAACAGGAACAAGCCTGGTTTTGAACTCTCCTGAAAGATGTGGGGTATGCTAGGAAAGGTGAAACCTTCCAGATGATACAGAGCATGGCTGAGGAGAAGTCAAGTTGAAAATTTGGTGAGAAGACATCTACAAAAAACAGCAACAACCAAAGACAGAAACTTTAAAAAGCCAGAAATAGATATGTATCTCCATTCCCATTTCATAACTACATGCAAAGCCACACAGTTAGATGCATAGGTGGGATTGACAGTAGGCACCATATGTGCATGTGCAATAGCAAGACGAGCGCCCGCACGCTGCCATGACCACAGTACATCCTGTGCCACCCTGTACCCCCATGCTGCCTATGCAAGCCCTGCTCAAAGAAGTCTCCACCACCAAAGTCCCACCATGAACTCCCCTCACTCTAACCCACGGGGTGACCTCAGTGAAGTTCAACCTGGTGTAGGCAAGATGTTTTGGGAAGATTCCCCTCCCTGCCCCTCAGGGCCCTCGCCTGCTGTCACAGGCCCTTACTAATTGGATACATCTGACCTACCGGTGTCTTTGAAAGTCCTCCAAGGATCTGTTTCAAGAAACACATTTGGTTTCACACTGAATTTACAGAGTGAAAGTTTTACCAGCTGCAGCGGTCTGAACCAAAGCTGGTCTTTCCACAATGAACAAATCACATATTGGATCCAGATCCTTCCCGGTTTCAGCTTTCCTCTCTGCTTACTCTGCTCGTTATCTTTCAGGCAGAAGAGAGTGGAAGTTGTGAAGGTCTAAACCCTGCTCTCTGGGGACGGAGTTCATTAAAAGATCAACAAGCAGCTATTCTGTTTTCTTGCCCCAAAGTCTTTGCTGTGCCTTGAACAGTTTTTCAATAAATTTCAAGCCAAAAGAAAATCACAATTAAATTAGATGCTCCAAGTGTGAATGGCAAGGTGGCACCCAAAGAAGAACAAAGCAAACACTAATTCTGCCCATTTCAGGATCTCCTAAAGCTCCCTGATGACAGAAGGCTTTGCTCGGGGTAGATGTCCTCCTCCAGGGACCCTGGACACTTCCTAGAGGAGGCGAGGCAGCAGTGCGTTCCAGTCATTAGAGTTGGGGCGTGGGCGGGTGAGTGACTTGCACAAGAAGACTTAGTAACAGAGCCAGCAACAAAATCTATGTCTCTCAGACCCAAGGATAATCCCGTACCTCTTCGATCAGGCTCCATCCCCTGTCTGTAGTCAGTGTTGTTGTGTAGGGATGGGTATTTTCCATTTCGATTAACTTGGACCTAGAAGTGCAAAGAGCAATGTCTCTTGTGTCTTAGCCCTCATCAGGGTGAGATGAACAATCCAGGCAAGAAAACTCTGATTTTCATTTGTATGACCGAGCAACATCCTAAATGATTTGTGTTTTGCAAATTACGTATTTGAATGATTTATCTAAAAGAGAACTCTGATTACACAGATTCAAACATCAGGAAACATTCAGGTAATCATCATGCCAATAAATAAATTCAACAAGTCCCTGTATGGGCCACAAAGATATACATCAAAATATGAAAAATGAGTCCTTACAACAATATTTGCTCATTTCTAGATGGAGCTGGTGAAATGGTTAACGATAATGCAGAAGAATTCAACTAATATTTTTGTTCTGTACTTGAAAAGAAAAAGACTATACGTTGAGATGACATAAGGATGATAAAGTGCTCGCCAGTGCACCGCTGAGAAGAATGACAGACAACAGCTGTTAGGGATAAACAATTTTAAATTGCAAAGCCCATATAACTTATACCCTGAAGTCCTTAAAGAGCTGTCTGGGAGATGTTTGGCCTGTTGGCATTCATTTTTAATAACCCTGGGGGTGCCAGCGAAGTTCCAGTGGACTGGAAAAGGTCTAAGTGTGTGCCAGTGTTTAAAAAAAGATAGGGTGGAAATATCTGACATCAATTCCAGACTAGGCAACGGAGAAGAAGACATGGGATTCGAGTACAACAAAAATAAAAGAGAGAGAGAGAGAGCATCAGTGCCAGTTGACAGAGTTTCATGGAAAACAGGCCTCATCTAATTTTCTAGTGAGTTTATAAATGCGACCGATAACAGTAGCTGCCTGGAGGCGATGCCTGGGTCAGGCATCACTAGGCACCACACAGCGCTTTCAGGGCACAATGAGTGTTTTGCAATGTTTTCAGACAACACGTGAAACAGTTGAGGGGCCAGCAGGCTGACAGTCACTAATGAAGGTGATACACAGGGGAGCACTTCTGGTGGGGCTTCGCGGGGACTTCCTCCAGGCAGGACACTTTACAGCATCTTCCTCCAGTGGTTTGAAAGGATAGACAGAATTTGCAGATGACGGTGGGACTGGCAGGATGTCAAGGGGGTTTTGATGATCCCAGGCCATGAAGACAATTAGGAAGCTGAAGTCATTCAGACAAAATGCTCTTCAATACAATTAAAAAACCACTTTGGGTGGGTGGCAAGGAAGACAGCTGTACCTACTGTGTACTGACCTGGAGCCTGAATTTTGCCTTCCTCATGGAAAAGCAACACAGCCTGAGTCTCTGAAACAAGGATACCATAAAAGAACTAATAGTGCCCTTGATGAAAGTGCTGAAGGGGAAAATGTGACTGTGTCAGGACAACCAGAAAGCTGATGAACCCCTGCAGCAAACTGCTGGAGGGAAACAGCAGTCTCATCCTGAAAAGTGCCTCCCTGAAAGCTTGGTCAGCACCAAGGCGAAAAGGAAGGAGCCATCATGTCCCCCGAATCACTGGCATTTCTCAAGGAGTAGTTGCAGAGAGTGAAGTTACTCAATCCCACCACACCGCTGCAAGAAAGCCCCCAGGCTGAGCAGCACAGCCACAGCCCTCACGACCCCCTTGTTTCTCCATGATTCCTCCGAAAACCCAGGCTTGAGCTCTGTCTGGATTCTCCACTGCTCGAATGCAAGGGGACGTCAGAATGGGATGTCACTATTGTTACCAGAAATTTGGATTCAGGCTCAAACGTTTCTGTTTTCTGCTGTAACCATCTTATGGCAAAGCTGGGGGCTGTTCCTGGGCGTGTGCCCTCTCTCCAAGCTTTGTCCAGCTTGTAAGGAAGGGGTAGAGGAGGAATATGCACGGCCAGACCACGTGGCACAGGGGAAAAATTGTCACTACAATTAAACAAACCCAGTCCAAATTTTGTTCAGTTGTACCCAATTGGATTCTCCTTGTAATTTTTTCCCAATGAAAATTTCCTATTTTTTTCCCTTGTATTTTTTTCCCGGAATGGCACAGGTACATACAGACTCTGCCTCACCCCGCACATGGAGGATGCATTGTAATGTGCTTTGCACCACAAACAGCAGCCTGGTTGCTCCCTGAGGTCAGGTGGGTCTTGCCCTTGTAGCTGTAAAGAGACTGTGTTGCTGATCTGCTAGGGTTATTTTTGGCTACCGCGCAGTGTTCAGTTAAGCCCCTTCATCCCGACAATCCCCAAGCAAAGCGGTGTTGCTGGTAGCCATGGGCTTCATCATCCACAGGCTGAGGTTAACATTTGTTTTCATTTAAAAACAAACCGAAAAAGCCACTGGCTTGAGAAGCTGGAGTGATGAGGACATCAGGGGCCGACCTGCCAGATGGCAGCCCTGCATGGCGGTGAGGATGCTCGCTCGCCGGGGCCGGGAGCCAAGTTTTCACCAGGGTTTGCGCTCTGCGCGCTCGCAGCCAAGCCGTGCATCGTCCCAGTCCAATGGCATGCACGGAAATCACGCAGCACTGGCAAGGCTCGAAGCCCTGGCGTCTGGAGGAGCTTGGACAGAGGCCGGTCCAAGTCCTGCTTGCAGATGATGAAATATCCAGGAGGCAATCAGGCAGGATTCATGGAGTCAGGCAGTAGGTGATTAATAGGCCATTACCAAAAAGTTGCGATGCTGCAGACTGCAAGCTGGAGGAGAGGGAGGGAGATTGCCTGGTGCGGGTCAAATATTCTGCTTTTGGGAAATAAACATTCACACATGGTTACTTTTGAATATCCCCCTCCACAGTGCTGGTGACACAGATGTACCACCGCATGGGGGGCCAAAACGAATAAAAGAGCCACAGCCAAAAGTGTCCTGGTCCATGGGGGAGAAAAGGCTGAGATAAAACTGACTGCTCAGTTTTGCCTAAGCCAAAAGGCCTGTAAATCACCAGTTCACTTGTCCTCACAGAGGACCTGTCCCTTCAGTGACAGCACAGGCTAATGTCTGTTTCCTTGTCCCTTACACTGACCCGATTTTGCTACATCAGAGGGAAGCTTATGAACCCACCTACAGTCAGAGTATCCGTGTGAATAACCTAGTGAGCTCTTTTGCTACTTAGCTTAGGTAATAGAAAGTTCTTCTTTAAATTCTGGAAGAAAACTCCCTTTTGTTCCATTTATGAATGTATGGTATTAGTGTTCCTGGGAGCAATGGGAGGATTTGATCTGGTACATTACCAAAACACTGTCATGTTTATTAATATTTCCAAATTGACCCAAGCCCCATGCACATCATTACACAGGGAAACAATAAACGATCATACATTTAGCAAATTTGACATCCACCACAAAGGACTGGTTATTGTAACACCGGATTAGCTCCACACGCTGCCTCTTGCTGTGTTCACAGCTCAGCAACATCAAGCCCTTACAAAAGCCCTGGAGACTCCCAGGGTGCTGTTCTATTACCCTGCCTGGCAGATAAACGTGTACAGGGGAAATCAATGTAAAGTATTGCATGAACATGAAAGGAGAGGAGAAAAAGAACCACTTGTCATTCCCCAAAATAGCAAGGATCCAAGTAATCAGTGCATTCCACCTGCCCCTGATGTCCCATGGTGCTCATTGAGATTCAGAGGGAAGCACAGCACAGTGCCGCTGGCTGTGGACACCCCAGCTCAAGGACAGGCGGCTCCAAGCAAGCACCTGCTTCCCCTGGGATCGGATCCAGCCAGCACCCGTTGCTGCTGCCATGAAGACAGAAAAGCCCCTTCATGACACCAGATGATGTCATCTGCGGGAGAAGAAGGGAACATTCAAGTACAGTGCTTTGCATCAGCAACAAACTGATTCAAAAACCTGCCCAAGAGCAAAGCCCGGGATTTTAGCTTGACACCCCCATTTTCTTACAACCCCTGAGCTGAAGCCAAGGATGAATAGAAGGGGAGGAAGTGCTGCCCCCAGTTTCAAGGACAAAACCCCTCATGTACCCCATGAATGACATCTTCATGCTGTCCCCACACTGCCCAGTGAACCCACAGTGCCATGAGCCCACAGGGCCAAGAGCCATTTTGGGGAGCAGTTGTTTTTTGCTGCCACTCTGCTGGCACAACGCACAGAGGGGCTGTCAGATCCAGGACTGGCTGAAGTCATCATCTCTAGTGTGTCTGTTCTTGTGACTACTCAATTGCATCTCTATTGTGCACATGGTAAAAATTCTTCTACCAGTGAGAAAATATGTGCTTGGGCAGGAAATTTTATTTGGAATCAAGCGGATGAACCAGATCCTTGGAAACATTGCTTTGGAGTGGCTTTCTGCTCCTCTCAATAAGAGTTGTGGTAGTACTACCATTTAGCACCTCTAGCAAAGGCTAGCAGTTTTATTCAGCATTTTTCAATGTGCATACCCGTTCACATTTCCCAGAGAGATGTGCAAAAACCAGTTTGTGAGTCTGGAAATCAATATATTCCTCAGGCAACTTAATGGGGAATTTGTTAGAGATTTTCACCAATCTAGCAAGTAATGCACCCTGACTTCACTGCTTTTGAGAGGGTAGCAAAGAGTTTTGCAGGCAGTGGGGAAGAGGGAGGTAAGGCACAGCCAGAGTCATGCACAGGGGAGATGGCTGGACTTGGCACAACTCAAACGCCAAACCTGGCTTCCAAATGCTGAAGCTCTGGAGCCGTGAAGCTGCACCATCCTCTCATCTCAGAGTAAGCGAATATACCCAGTGGGGTCTTCAGGACATGCCCTTAGATCAGCTTTAGAAAAGCCCAGAAAGCAAATCATATCCTGAGCTGCATCAAAAGAAGCGTGGCCAGCAGGTCGAGGGAAGTGATTCTGCCCCTCTACTCTGCTCTTGTGAGACCCCACCTGGAGTACTGTGTTCAGCTCTGAGGTTTCCAACATAAGAAGGGCATGGGCCTGTTGGAGCGGGTGCAGAGGAGGGCCACAAAAACTATCTAAGGGCTGGAACACCTCTCCTATGAAGACAGGCTGATAGAGTTGGAGTTGTTCAGCCTGGAGAAGACAAGGCTCCAGGGAGACCTTCTAGCAGCCTTCCAGTACCTAAAGGGGGCCTACAGGAAAGCTGAAGAGGGACTTTTTACAAGGGTGTGTAGTGATAGGACAAGGGGCAATGGCTTTAAAATGAAAGAGGGCAGATTTAGATTGGATATAAGGAAGAAATTTTTTACAATGAGGGTGGAGAGGCACTGCAACAGATTGCCCAGAGAAGTTGTGGATGCCCCATCCCTGGAGGTGTTCAAGGCCAGGTTGGATGAGGCTTTGAGCAACCTGGTGCAGTGGAGGGTGTCCCTGCCTATAGCAGGGGTTTGGAACTAGTTGATCTTTGAGGTCCCTTCCAACCCTAACCATTCTATAATTCTATGAGCTTCAAGGGGCATTTGAGAGGGGCACCGGACATCAGGTACTGTTTCAAAGCTTTCTACTCTTTCCCTGTGCGATTCATAGCAAGTCATTCGCTACTTTCTTTGCTCCTATCAGATCTGTGTGGCAACGAGAGCATTCGGTGTTCCCCTCCGGAGGCTGCGAGTCTTAATTCAACGAAGGCTGTAACCTGCGATTTCCCTTTCTGCGGGCAAATAGCACTTACGGATACAGGAGAGGGTGGAAGGGACAAGCCCCGGGTAGCAAAACGCTTTGCGATAGTGTTTCAAAAGTGCTTTGCGCTGGCCCAGGATATGCAAATGGCTATTAGCCGCTAATCTCTGTCTGTGCTCCCGCAGCCCTCTAGGAGAGAAAGCATTTGCATGAAAATCAGATTGTTGCTCTTGCCTTGTTTGCTCATTTGGCGACTTGTTTTCGAGAGAAGGGTGCTCAGCCGGGCCATCAGCGCGCTTTGTTAAACAGGGCTTTTTACAAATTTTTCCTCCCCCGCCTTTGTCTAAATAAGCGTATTGATTACACACAGCTCAGCGCCAATTAAAACAAAAAGCTCCGGGTTCCCACGAGTAGCAAGGCTGGCGTAAAATAGCCATGCTCTTCTCTGCTCCCTTCCCTTCTTGAGCAACCCCTAGAGATCCATCCCTGGAGAACCAGATGTTTAGGAAGCCGATGGTCGGGGGGGACAAAACCAGTCGCTGGTAGCTGGCATTCGGCGTGAGGGTAGGCTTGTCCTTCACACCGCTGGTTAAGGAGAGAGCAAAGCGCCCAAAAATATTTCAAGGAACCTGTTCTTGTTAATGTGGCTGGGCCTGGCAGAGCGTTAACTCACTCAAACTCATCTAAGTCACCGAGTTTACTTTGGTTACTCATCGCTCGACCCTTTCTCCAAACCCACCGTTGCAGCTCTTGCAGACAGCCGCAGCTGTGAACTGAAAGGTGTCATTCTCATACAGAAACCCTGTTTGCAGAATATTCAGGCTCTTGAAAGTTGCAAACACTGGACAGCCAAGCAGAAAGCCCCTTCATGTAATGAAGAGCCACATTTCTTGACCAAGAGTTTTGAACTCTCTGAATAAAGAATCAAGGTAATGTCTGGGCTCCGCTGCCTCAGCCTCAGAGTACAGAGAGGTTTCACCCCCAAACTCTTTGCCCAGCCTCCTGGAAGTCACCCATTGCTGATGCAAGCTCTTGAACTCTTTGCTGAACGTATGCTTTGGCAAACCCACTGGTGCAGCTGAGGATGTGGTAGCACCAGCTGCATCGTCCAGAAGCTCTGCTCTTAGCTAATGGAAGGCCAGGGACTTCCTTCTTCCTCAGTCTATCCAGCTTTAAGGCTGAGAATGAGTAGGGAAATCAGTGAGCATAAACAGGATGGGATTTGTTTAAGATCGCCATTATGTGTATAAAGATAAACGCACAGCTTGACAACTTAACCAACTCATGGTATTTTCTCTTCCCAGTGCTGGACCCAAAATTTCTACCAAGGATCCACAGACACTCTGTTACCACAGAGAGAGACTTTCCCACAGTGAGATCGTGTTGGCTCATACGCCAACTGTCCCTCAAGTTGGCAGTGCTCAGTCAGCCTGGGCTCCTGTGGCACTGGAATGCTCTCGTGGCCCCAAACCCTGCGTGAAGGGTCCTGCATCAAGTGCACCATCAACAATACAGCCTGGCCAGGAGTATCAACCTGTCCTATGCATCTGGCCTCAGTTACAAGGCAAGGCTGGGTTTCAGGGCTTTGTTAATATCATTATATACCATGCTGGTATGTTACCAGCCTTCAGCTTCACAGTTATTCCTTGCCCCTGCTCCAACCTCCTCTTCTTTCCCACTTCTACTGCAATAACCCCAAATCCTGGCTGCTTGTGGCTAGCAAAACCCCCTCCCATGCATGACTGACTCTTGCAGTTCATTTTTAGAGGAAGAAAGGTGTAAAGGCACCTGTATTTTCAGACATGTCCCATGCAAAGCCTTTGTAAATGTATTTTGGAGCACATGACCAGCTTTCTGCAGTCAGTGTCATGGCATAAACCCTGTGTGCCTATCCTCAGCCGCAGTTACTGGTTATATGACAGGAGCTTCATCCAGGATCA
Source organism: Tauraco erythrolophus (assembly GCF_009769465.1). Classification (NCBI taxonomy): domain Eukaryota; kingdom Metazoa; phylum Chordata; class Aves; order Musophagiformes; family Musophagidae; genus Tauraco; species Tauraco erythrolophus. Next base: position 85,678,200 of record NC_141466.1, on the reverse strand, counting down.
GGTTTTCTCCAGACAAATGCACACAAATCTGTCTCTGACTTCAGGTCAGCCGCCCTAAAGAACTTAAAAATTTTTCTCCCCTTTATAGATGACGACTACGGTCACATACAACGTTGGCAGCTGAGCAAGAACAGATTTAAGATCTTCAAAAGCTTTAGGCTGGTCATGCTTTTCTTCTGCACCTGCCTTCTTCAGTTGCTTTCCTCCCACCCTAGCCCTGCCTTCCAGCTTCGAAGGGCAACAGTCTTACTCAGAGTTTGTACAAGAGCTGTTGTCACTAAACACCAGAGGACTTCGGTTTCCTTTGTTTTACTAGGCTCTGCTGTTGTTATAACAACATAAAATCAGACCAGTTCCTTTTCTTTTAAATTTTGTTTTGTTTTTAAAAAATAGTGCCAGATTTTGTATACCAAGTGCCAGTGAAGAACAAATGTTTACAGCAGTTGTAAAACCAGCTTGTTTTCAAAACAGCCTTTGCCATGGAAGCAGGCCTATGGTTGTACCTAAAGCAGTCTGAAGGCTGGTGCTGCCAGAAGCGTAGGAATGCTCTTACTTTCCCTGTTTGTCTAGTGATGCTCTGATTCTCTGCCTGACTGAGCAGCCCATCGTACCCCACCACTGGCTTTTACACCAACTTAAAATTGCTGCAACAGAATCACACTCGATTTGCCACCTTTTTTTTGTCTTCTTGAGAAAAGTAAATTAAATCGAAACCTGCTTGTGAGAAGTTCAGTTCCAAGGGCAAGGAAGGTGAAGTAATAAAGATTTCTGTAAAAGCTTGTATCCATCATACTCAGAAAGTTGTGGTGCGTATGGTAGCTGTGCCCTTTGCTCTGGCAGAATTAAGGCAGAGCACTCATTCATCACTGGCTGAGAGCAATTTCATGCTGGGAAATATCCAGGGGAGTGGTGAATCAGCCAGAACACTAGAGTGTCACTCAGCCAGCAAAGAAGGTAAAAAAAGGCAGATCTGAAAAACAAGGGAGGTTTTGAATGTCACAGGTTTTGGATGATCCCAAGTCTTCCAGTAAAGACCAGGAATAAAATCACTTCACTTGCATGTTCAGACTGGCAATGTTATGCCTGAGCTTGACCTCCAGGGCGTCTTCAGAGTCAAGAGAGAGAAGGAGACATCAGTAAAGAGCAATTCACCTGCCTGAAGTTAGAGGTGCTTGAAGTGACCTGTGCACAGAAAAGCCTGCTTCTCCCCACTGACTGTAGCTCAGCTGTTGATACTTACCTTATGTGTATCTTAAGGTCAATGGAGATGTATTTCTAAAGGACAGCGGCTACCAAACCACATCAGCTCTGTGTTGCTTGATGGCATCCTGGGGCCCATGTTAAAGCACTGGTACCATACCCTTCCTTTAAAATATGGGAAAACAATATTTTTATTTTTAAATGTGTAGTAACCATGTAATTTTTAAAATTCGTTTTAGGAGTGATCGTAACTGCTCTGCATGGCTCCCATGAACCTGTAAGCCACTGCTTTCTGCTGAGTTGAGCTCACACACAAGAAGAGGTGAAGATGTGTTTGTCTCAGTCAACTACAAACATGCACTGACTCAAGCTTCTTGTGCGGTCAGGAGGCAGAAATAACCTCCTGGCTTGTGCCAGCAGTCACTAATAAATAACAAAATGTATCAGTTAATAAGAAGATGACAGACACCTTGCATGTACCCAAGAAACACAGGTACGTAAAGTCAAGCAGCAGAGGGAAATAGATGGAAACAGCATTCAGTGCTGCGGAATAAGAAAGAGACATTTATTAAAAATAATTTGAAAGAGGAAAAGAGACAGGCTTCAGTGAATAAAGCATTCCTTACAAGCTATCGTACCCAGATCTATAAATAAAATCTGAAAGTAAATCATAGAAATAAGGAAGCTCATGTTATTAAGAGTTGGCTCCATGGGATGGAAATCTACAGCTCAGCTGAAACTGCCTTCAGACCTCAGTCTCCGCAGCACCGTTGTGGTATGACGAGCGGCAGTACGCCAAACGAAGAGAAGCCCAGGTGGGCGTCAGAACAAGCTCCAGTCGGGTGGAGGCTGCTGGGGCAGCAGGCCATCCAGCACGTCCATGCTGAAGGCAAGTCATCGTACTGCTGTCACCTAGGCAAAGCCGCTCATCCTTGAGTTGCTGGTGGCCGACCAAAGGTACCTCGGGTAGTGCCCAGCAGAGCAAGGCAGCCTGGCTGCTGCCCGGAAAGCCAGGTCTGTCGAGAGGTGGGGTAGAACCCCACAGGGCATGGGGGTCCTCCTCCCAGCCGGGATCTCTTGGGGGGCGGGTGCTCTGATGGGCTCTGAGCCACAGGCAAGAGGCAAGGGGAGAGCAACCAAATCACAAGAGCCATTGGGCTGGTGTCAGGACGCTGATTTCTGCCCATCTGTCCTCAAGTGTGCCGGAGAAGGAACTGCCTCTCTCCTGGGTCAATCGGCCCTGCAAGAGGGTGCAGGAGGACGTCTGCTGCTGACCATAAGGGGTTGCAGCCTGTGCTGCCACTTTTCGTCACGTGCCTCCTTCCATGCCCAGCGTGGCTGTCTCCAGCGCCGCTGAGAGCCTGCCCTGCCCTGGGCACATTGCAAGCAGCCCCACAGCACCCACCGCGAGCAGCTCCACGGCGTCCACCGTGCTCCCCTCGGCTAGCCCTCGCGCCCCTCCCCATGGTGTCACCGCACCAAGGTCCCTACCCACCTCCCGCCAAAGGTGGAGGGAGCTTTTGTCCCTGTCCAGAGCAGGATTGAGCTCAGGCCCTGAGCAACCAGTGTTACTGCAAACGCTCGGTGGTTTTATTTACGCCTGCGGCATAAATAGTTCCCTCTCTCCGCGGGACACGTAACACCTCTGGAATCCAGCGAGAGGAGATGCAGGCACAAGCAGAGGCACAGGCAGAGGCACAGGCGGTCTTCGGTGTAGTTGGGCACTCTCATGCAGGTACACGCGTGCATGGCCACCCTTGCACAGCTCCACCAAGGGCAGCACCCTTCAATGGGGTCTGACATTGCCCACACCTTCCAGCTGCCAGCCCTGTCCCCTGCAAACCACCCCAGGTGCCCTGTCCCTACAGCATCACTTTGGGGAAAAAAAAAAAAAGGAATTCGATTAGAAAGCAAAAAGAATGGTAGAGACAGCCAGTTTGCAAATCCTGCGTGTTATCAGCATACTAGGGAGAAAGTCTGTTATTCCACCTAAGGAAAGCAACTTCTGCAAGAGGGCTATCGTGGGGGAAGTGGGAAGTCACTTTGACTAAACTGTAGTACATTTAATTTGTGTGTCTGTGTCTTCATTGTTGTATTTCACACACCTGGTCCCCATGCCCACTGAATCCATGTGTAACAGAGCATCAAAAATAAAGCAGCAAGAGGGAAAATAAACACCAAAAGCACAAGTGGCCCAAGAGGAGGATGGAGGATAGGGATACATCGTTGCTCTGGAAAGAAATAAACACCCTTTAAACAGAGAGATGGCATGAAGGCTGTGTTGTCTGAGTGTAAAAAAGCTGATTTGGAGGGCACCTGCCTTGATGAGGAGGTAGTGGCAAGCCCTGCCCCTCGGCTACCCCGCAGCTCAGGGCTCGCAGAGCTCCTGGGCCAGGAACATATGCTGGCCACGGGGGCAAAAGGGCTCTACACGTTGCAGGGAGGCAAAGCAAATCTCCTTGGGACCCAACATGCTCAGCGGTTGCCCTCAGAGTGACCAGAACTGGCACATGGTTTCCTTGCGTTCCACCTGGTTGGTGTATCTGATCCTGCTGAGACCCTCCTCTGGGTCGGTTCAGTGTCTAACATGGAAAGACCACAGCACTTTCTTCACAGAGGTATGTCAACACACACGAGCATTCATAACACAATCTGTTGACACCTACAGTTAACCAAGGCTGCAAAACCATGACAGTGTTTTTTTAAAACAAGGTAATTTTAACTATCAGGACTAAAGGAGCCTCAGCAGATTCTCAGCTCGGCCCTGCTAAAGGAAAGGCAGCTTTTCCTAGACACCTCTCCACCCAGGTTAGTCCATTACCTGGGGGGAGAAAAACAGAGCATGGACACAGGCAGCAGAAGGAGCAGTGAGCTGCTGCGTGCCTGATCAGCAGAGCTGGTGCTGAGCTGGGCAGACCGGGGAGGGGACCCAGTCCTGCTGCCCGGCAGCTGGCGGGGTCCCTGCCTCCAGCCCACCTTGGCTCCCCTGAGAAAGCTGAGCCTCTTGGCAAGCCACCCTGTAGGCCTAGATGAAAACAGCACTGTTTTTGCCAAAACATACACTTAGGGCTTGGATTCAGCAGTGCTGCATCAGCAGCTCATAATCAAGTCGACACGGAGCTGATTGTTTATTGAAAAGAAAGAGGAGGGGGAATTTGCGATTTGACCGGATTCAATAAAAAGCAAATAAGCCAGAGGAGAGGGGGCTGGGTTTTTTAGGGTTTTTTTGCACGACAGGAAATCTTTTCAGTGGACTTGTGGCAACTCAGACCTTGACCTGCCATCTTCTCCGCGTGCAGCCAGGGTGGTAGGGTGGGGTGTGAACCCGAGGAGGGCCTGGCTCGAAGTCTGAGCAGGATGCGAGGGAGGAGCAGAGTGCTTATTTGTGCGGGGCGAGGTGCGCTTATGAGCTGTCAGTGGAGAAATGGGGAGAAAGAAAATACGGAGGGAGGGGAAGAGGAATGCTATAAAATGTAATATGTAAACTGCCGATCATGTCCATGACGGCTTGTGCTTAGATATACGGCTTTCATCTTAACGCTTTATTTTATATTTCTTCTCTCTTTAGCTTAAGCAAAGCCAGTTCCCCCAGGGGAGAATATATTGGCTTTCCAGCCTCCTCTGTTTACTGTCCTGGGTTCCTGGCTGAAGCTGAAGCAATGTTTTCTTCTTTGTTTGTTTTCTTTTGGTTTGATTCTTAGGATTTTGGACTGCTGCCTCCCAGACTGCCTGCTGTCCTTTCATTCCTGTGCCCATGCTGGGCCCACACCCCAGCACGACACAGGTCCCTCCTCTGCCAAAAAGTGGCCATGGGCATGGGCGGTACTTAAAGGGGGCCTACAGAAAAGCTGGAGAGGGACTTTTTACAAGGATATATAGTGATAAGATAAGGGGCAATGGATTTAAACTGAAAGAGGGTAGATTTAGATTAGATATAAGGAAGAAATTTTTCACTCTGAGAGTGGTGAGACACTGGAACAGGTTGCCCAGAGAAGTTGTGGCTGCCCCATCCCTGGAAGTGTTTAAGGCCAGGTTAGATGAGGCGTTGAGCAACCTGGTGTAGTGGAGTGTGTCCCTGCCCATGACAGGGAGGTTGGAACTCTTGAGGTCCCTTCCAACCCTAATCGTTCTATGATTCTACGATTCTATGAAGACTCACTTTCCAGACCAACTGAGCTCTTGGCCCTCCTTGGTCCTTTGTAGGCTCCTGCAAACTGTGTGGCCTGGGGCATCTGAAGGTGATACAGGTGACACAGCATCTTGTGGGGAGATGCTGCCCTCAAGTTTTCCAGCTGCAGGAATGCACTGACATAGATGGGACCTCCTAGCCAAGAGCTGCATCTTTGCTGATAAGCAGTAGAAAGAGGAACCTGAAAAGGGAGGGAGAAGGGCAGAAGAGGGGAGCTGAGCGCCAAGGATGGCCTAAATCAGGAAGCCGGGCAGGCAGTCTGGGCTTCATGGCAGGACTGGGGGCATTGGCACCTTTCCCCACAGCAAGAGTGACTCAGCCTGGGGCAACTGCTCTTCTGCAGTCCCCAGCACAATCCTGGGTTTTCATGTGCTTTCTGCATCTGTCTACTCCTATCATAAATACCAGGTTGCTCCAGGGCAGGGAGGTGGCAGCCTCCAGACCGGACTCTGCAGGCTCTGACAGAGCTCTTAGGGTGGCTGTAGTTTATCTCACTGTTGTGCTATTTCCAGCATGGAGCTCCGTGACATCAAGCCGAAGGTGTCCGAGGGCTTTTCCATTTATCACAGGGGAATGTATTCTTCACCTTATCTACTCAGCCCCAGGGGCTCCTCCACTGATCCTGCTGCACCTCTCCAGTAATCAGCTTAATCCCACACGCTGCCAGCGGGCTGCACCTCAAAGTGCCTCCTGCATGATGTCACCCTTCGCAGGTTTAGCTGCAAGTGAGGACGGGCACTGCCTGCTGCTAGTGCAGTAGGGGCTGGCCCTCCTAAAATGATAGCATTTTGTTCAAGCGATCACTGAGTCCTGTTGAAGAATGGGACTGCACTAGAGCTGTCACCATTTCTCACTCCACAAGCGCATTGACAGGTGACTGACATTGATTCACCAGCTGGTGCATTGCTGCAGTGATGGCTCTCAGCTCCTGTGTTCTCCTTGTCCTAGACCCAGGGGGCTTGATTGCACCTGACTCTGGCCAGCAAGGCTACATTGGACCCCTAAGGAAAGAGTATCTTGCATGAGGAGAGATGAAGTCACTTTTCAGCCCATGGCTGTCCCATGAAGACAGAAGAAGGAGCAAGGGCCTGCACTGGACTTGCCTTCAGCAGGCAGGGCTGCCTTGGAGGTCACCCCAAGCACCCCTGGGCCCTGCCACCATGCTGATATAAATCAAGTCAGTGGGTGTTTCTAGACCCAGGATCCAGGTGGATCAAAGATTATTCCTTTCTGCGTCATGACAATTTAAATTAAGGCATGTAGTAGAGGGCTAAGGCAACTTACATGCTAAGTTAGTACCTACCTGACAAGTAACACTGAGCTGCGGCAACCAGGTCACAGTCAACTGTGCCTTAAGCTCCAGTGGCAGTGAAGTGGCATGGTCCACCCTACCGCCAGCGCCAAGAGCTGCAGCTCAGCACCCTCCATCTAAGGCACTAGTGGATTTTTCTCAGGTATGGAAATCCAAGAGCCTGAGTAGCCACCCTAGGGAGGTGATGAACTGTTCCCAAAACGGCAACATCTGATGCAGGTTTTAGGCTTGTTATTCTAAAGTTCATCCTTGTTTTTCTCGGCTGGGTTAAAAAATTGGGAAAGCTGAAAATAGGACTCTGTGGGCTCTGGGAGTAGCACAGTGCTGGTGCTGAGCTCCAGAAAGTGTATTTTTGTTTGGTTTTAATACAATCTCTCCCTATAAAATTGATGGAAAATCTCATTGAAAGTGAAATACCTTCATCTTCATCATGTAATCTTGTGGGAGAAAACAACTTCTTAGATGCTGATGACATTCAACACTACTTGTTCTATACAGCCACCAAAACATTGCAAAACAACCTTCCCCAAGGATATCACCTGACACGTGAGTCTTCCAGACCTTGATGTCTGGATCTCAGTTCTGAAATTGGACTCCTCTGTATGTTTTTTTGGTAATCTTCTCCCACTCTTCCAAATTCCAGCTAAAGCCCACAGGCTACAAAGGAGGGGATGAACCCTCTGGGACTTCTTTCCAAGTCTATCCAGCAGCTTAGTCATTGCTGGATCTACTCTCTTCTGCCAGTGAGAAACATGCCTGTCTCAGGTAGGACCAACCCAAAACCAATGATGCAGGCTGGCAGCACAAATAAATCAAATAAAAGACTACTTTGCATCTATAAAAAGGGTCAGATGTTTTAAGGTGTGATACCTACCTAAAGACCCAACTTTCGGAAGAGTTAGTCACCCAAAGGGCAAGTTAAACTGGACACAATCAAAGCTGCTGTGGCTGTCCAGGGACGGGCTGGGTTTATGAATGACACTGGAGGTGGGGCCTCGCTGAGTCACCAGCTTGTCTTGTTGAACTTGGCCACATCTGTGGATAACCCCTTGTAACTTGTCTCTCTTCAGTCATATTGCACCTTTAAACAACCGCCTTTCTTTCGCTAACTCATCCCCTTAACTTTATTTCAGATGAAATGATTTGGTCTGCTACATTTTCTTTTCTTTCAATTTCAGGCAAACCAATAAAGTGACAAGACTTTAATCACCTGCTTTCTACCTAGTAAAGATTAAAGCTAGTAAAGCATCCTGGCATGATACAAGTGGGAAAAATGTTTGCATTAAGAGCAGACATCTCATCCACTATTGTACCTTTGGTTTACAGAGCACATAACAGTACTTGCAGACATCTGGGAACGTGCTTTCCCAAATCGATTGCCAATAGGCCTGAACACACCACAGCACAACTCTACCCTCCGTTTTCATCTGCACTGCTTGTGAGCAAGAAAAATCTCACACATCCCTTGGAATGACAGAGCACACTGCTGGCCTTCCCCTTCACGTCGGCCTTTTAATGTGGAGACAGCATGTATTATTGTATTGTACATGTACATGTATTGGGCATCACCACCACAGCCCTGGATATGAACCCATGAACGTTCCTCAGAAGGGAAGCTCAGGCTTTCAGGCAAGGCTGAGGGACTCTCATCTGATCTCAGGGCATATTTTAAAGCCATTTCTTAAGGATGTTTTTTCCCAACGTTCCCATTACCTCACCCCACTACTACTCCGTAGACTGTGATGACAGCCTGAGCAGACACTCTGGTTTCCCAGCTCCAGGACCAAGCATACCAGGAGCATGTCAGGTCTTTAACATACTGTTAGCTCCTGGCTCCGCTCCTCCACCACACCATTAAGGGCCTACATGTCTTCAGCGTGACTCCCAGCTCCTGCTCACCCACGGCCTTCCTCCAGCGTGCCGGCCCTGGTAGCAAGACGCAGCTGCTGGGATTGTGGGAGCATCAGGCGCCCACTTCCACATCCCGCTCCACCATTGCAGACCCAGGGAGGAGGAGGAAAGGGCATGCTCCCCCTCATCACTTAGTGGTGTTGTGCTCACACAGCTGTGCCGTCATGGCTATGTTATCCTGCCTGGCTGGGTATCACTTGATTTCTGTTGGGAAGTTTACAGTGCTGGCTTCTAAGGCAGAATGGCCAAGTAACTGTCATGTCGGGGACAAAAAGCCTTGGCATTTCAAACGGGCAGCCTCCAGATTTCATTATGCAACCGATATCTGTGCTTTGCAACTTTTAAAGAAAAAATTGCTTTTCATTAGCTATGTGGTACCAACGTTTTATTCAAGTTGCAAGCAAGTTGCCACTTTTGTCTTACATCGTGAGGTATGCTGTATTTGGAGGTGTATGGGGGTGTCTATATACACTTATGCCATACTGCACACCGAAGTTATAGTCAAACCTGTTCCTAGAAAGTTTTTTTGTCAGTGATACTGTTCGAGATTTGAAAACTGACCTAAGCAAAACCAAATTTATATCAGAAGTATAAAGGGCAGTCATGACCTCAGGTCATTTCTAGGCGACCAGATCTGCAGCAGCAGCACACACAAAGCACACTCCTTACATCTGCCATTCCTGGCTAGACAGCCACAACAGGAGGAGCCAGGTTGGCCAGACCACCCTTCACCACAGACATCTAGCTGAAACACGTCAGTCAGACAGCTGCTCCACGTTTTGTCCACCTCCTAGTCCAGATGTTCAAGGCACTGGACACCTGGAGCACCCTCCTGGTAGGATGCTTCTGCTATATGGTTGGGATGTGACCCTCTTGAAAGTCTTTGGATGAAAGATGCTTCATGAAAATGAATAGAAATGGCAAAGAATATTTATATGCTTGGTAGCGTTTGAGAATCTCTAAGAGAAGACCAAAATCCTACTGTGCCAGGTGATGCACGTGGATAGCAAAACAGCAATTTCCATTTTGCCCTTTCACAGGAATGAGAATTACAGCAGTCCTTCCACAGCAATTTCCCTGACATGCTTGAAATGCAGATGTGCTGGCTTCTCTTTGCACTTAGGTTGGGAAATACCATTTGCGTGTCTATTTCAATGACGATTTTGTCCATTTATGCCTTTACTTACTAGTCAAAATAGAAAGAAAAAAATAATTCTTTTTACCTATCTGACTGACTGCACTAAGATAAAATGTTGCACAAGTAAAGACACTAAAAAAGGACTGAACTCCCTACAGGAAGAGTTTCATTACAGAATTCAACTGAGATTAATAAAACAAGATAAATGTATGTGGCATTTCTTTTGCATTTTGTAAGAGACATAGCCTATTATTTATGATTTATGTGCTGTGATCTCAATGATCTCAATGATCTTTCTCTTGTGTTGAGTCCTTGTTTTTTCAGATAAGCGTTGTGTTGGTTGGTACAATTAGCAGCCAAAAATACCTCTTTAGACATGCTTTGGAGAGAGAAAAGGATGGAAGGACCTTTTTGTACAGCTTGATGGATGTCTTTGGCATTTCAAACCGAACAGCAAACACCATAAATCAGGGGAAATATGGAGGCCTGAGTTTTCAAGAAGACACTAGAGCTATCACAACCTTGACTATAATTGCATTAATAGCAATCTGACCATTTAACTTGTTGCAGTTCACTAATTGCAAACCTTGTTTCCTCTTTAAAAAATTTTGGGGGATTTTAAGACTTCCTGAAGGGCTGTCAGTTCAGCTCAACATCTGCTTTTCTTCTCTTCATTCCAAAAAAACAAGTTGCCTTTATTAATACCTCAGCTGAGGGAACAGGGCGTTCGCTCAGTGAGGGGGCAATGTGGGCTGCCTCGAGTTTGTTTAAATCCCGGGAAGGGGCAGAATGAGCTGTAATGTTGTCTCTTCCTCCAGCTTCTTCTTCCTTCTTTTTTCTCACTTAGTTTGTCCCTTGTGAAACTGATTGGCTCTCACAGCCTTACTGAGGGTCCCTCTGTATGCATACAGAAATATTCATATATATACCTGTATACAAGTGTGTGTGCGTGTATGTGTGCGTGTGCACGTAACTCCTTTTGTCATGATCCTGCTGTTGTGGAATCAGAAGTTCAAACTCCCCTTATTCTGAGATGACAGAAGTTCACTGAAAGCAATGGAACAGAGTACACAGAGTTGTACCTTCCTACCACTGTCAACCACCACATGTCAATACCTCTCCCTCTCTTATCTTATCCCTCCACTGCCCCAAATCACCTGGAACACCTTTTCAGAGAGCGGAGGTGAGCTCCTGCTCAGCCTGGGCTGTATCAACCATCTCTTCTTGAGGCCCTCTCCCCAGAACTGCCTCTTTTAGGGTCCCCAGACCTGCAATTCTGAGGCTTTTGGAAGAATCACCCTCTAATGAACAATACAGATACATGGAAATAGTGGTGTGATACAGATCTTCCATATTGAAAAAAGATCCAGTCTCCAGATTCTTTAATGCATTTTGGCATTATTTACTCTGACATGACACAACCTGCCAAGATAAGATATTTTCAGTGAGGTGAGATGTGCATTACCTCCAGAGGACTTTGCACCACCCTGAAATTTTATGCTCCAAACACTACTACAATAGAGCCATTTCTGAGATTTTAAAGCATCCGGGTAACATTATTTTTCATCTATCTTGACTGTTTGAGCTCTGGCTGGGGCTAAAAATGCAAGTGCTGAAATACATCAGGAAAAGCCAGTCTCTTTGTTTATATGAGATTCACAGTCCAATCTTCAGGTCAAAGAGGGGCAGGTATTTCTGCTACATTATTTTCATAAACAAAATTAAATATCCATAGGGAGTCAGAATGAGATTTGACAGAAAAAAAAAAAAAAGAACCACAAACTATTAGGAAGTAGACAATAAGTCTCAGTGGGAGCTCAGGATCCACTTCTTTTCTGAAGCCTTCTGTACCAACTTCACAAAATGGCAGTTGTCCTGCAGCCAAGCCAGTCACCTTGAAAATTTCTAGGTTTAGTGCGTAAGGGTTGAACAGCTTCATTTGCTGTCAGCTCTCATAAAGAACTGACGGCTTTCAGAAGATCTCCTACCAGTGGGCCTGATTAAAATTAAATTCTGGACAATGAAACCTAGACAGTTTATAACATCTGAGAGTTTTGCTCACTGCACTCATGCCAATTATTACATAAACGCACTTTCAATTAAGTAAAAACTTTTGGTAAAAATACAACTGCAGAGAGAGAAATAAATGGACAATATATTTGAACTCATTTAATATTTTCTTTCAGTAAATATTATTAGATGAAGTGAAGCTGCTTTTGGTGAGGTTGCAGTCCTTGTACAAGACCTTGCTATACTGCATCAGTAACACCAAAGGTTTCTTTGTAATCACAGACTCAAACAGTTTGATCAATGGTGAATTAATTTATTCACTCAAAACATATGAGCTGGACATGGGTCTCACCAGCTCTTGCGAGAGCACTACTGCTCAGCAGCCAGCCTCCGCTCAACCAGTACTGGAAAATCAATCCTTCTGGCTACCTTAACTCCTCTCTTTTGTCCAGTTACAGAGGCTAAAAATTATCCTTTTTATTTCCTAAGGCTTCTTGTGAATTTTCTCTTAAAGTTTTGGTTTTTTTTTTTTCTGTTTGAGAGGGAAGGAGAAAACAAGGGGATAGGGAATAAAAAGCTGGAGGAATGCAGACATCTATAAATGCAACCATTTCCTTGCTAGGAGCGTTTTTTTAAGTCTGCTTGACTCCTTCAAATAGCAATGCATCTCTACTCTGGTCAGGAAGAGTGTCTGAATTTCACTCAGCCATGGTTTCAGAAAAATTTAGCCTGGTTTGTGGCAAATCGTCTTTTCCTCCGCTCAGTATAAGAGGCACCATCAGAGCACACAAGAGGTGCTCACAGAGGCAGCCAGGCTGTCTCATGCCACCAGGTGCCACCGGGTGCCACCTGCCAGGCAGCAGCTCTCTGTCCCCCTGCAGCCATCCCACTGTGTAGGCTGAGGACACACGTGCAAGGTCTCAATTTATGGATTTCTGGCCTAAAGGCAGAAAGTGCTGCCTAGTGAGCTGCTCCAACCACCAGAAAGAGATTGAATTTAAGAAAAAAAAAAAAAAAAGAAACACATATTCCATTCCTGCTTATTTGCAATCTGATCCCACACTGTGCAGCCTTCAAATTAAGCACCTCTCTGAGAAGCAACTGTCCTATTAGCATAACGTAGAGCATTAAAACATGGGGCTCTTCCCAGGGAACGCTTTATTGTGTGCATGCTTCATTTTTAATATTCAAGGCCAGCTCTGCTTAGAACATCCTTTTGACAGAGGAGAGGCGCCGAGATAAGCCGTCGGGATAGTGGTTGTCCTGGAAACCGCAAGATCCACTTATTTTTAGCACTGAAGTCATCCAGTTAAACAAACTAGATTAAAGGAACATTGTGATTATGACACAACAATAAAAAGACGCGTGGCGTATTTACAGTCACTGGGACGGTGTGACGCCTCCTCTTCGGCAGCCGGTTCTGGCCGCCAGCAGCCTGGCCCCCACACTGGCAGAGCAAAGCACGGCCTTTCCTTCTGGGCGATGGCAGAAACCCAGGAACTGCCGGAGCCGGGTGGCAGGGAAAGCACAGCGTGTTCCTCCCCTCTGCCAGGCTGCAGCTGCTGCTCTCGGTATGTAAGGAGGATCCTCCTCGAAAGCACAGCACAGAACAAACAAAGGTATACTTTTTCAGCAAGGTATGCTACCAGGAATGTTTAGATCACAAGGAGATAGGCTATGAAATATGGGCAAACCAGGGTAGAAACAGGGCGGTTTATCTCTTCATCCTTGCTTCCTACTCCTGATTGTCTCCACTCCCTGGTGTGCACCACCCTAGCGACCCCAGAAGCCTGGGAGCTCCACCCAGAGGGTCAACTCCAAGCCCAAATACTAAACCACAGGCACAAGTAATACACCAAAGAAGTGTCTCTACCGAAAGGTTTTCCCCTCACCTGTGCTGAGGCAGGCCTGGAGTATAACAAGCAGCGCCCTGCTGCTGCTGGTTTGATCCTTATCCTTCAGGATACGCAGCAAAGCCACAGCTGTATGAAACCAGAAAAAGCAATGGAAGTTAACAGCAGCTTTTCCAAAGCTAATTGGAAGAAATCTTTGGACCACAACAAAGCGTCAGCGACAGTTTAAAAGCGGTTCTTGCTTTAGCTAAGTCCGTTTGCCTGTTCTCATTTCTTCGAGCACATGGCAAGAAGGCCTGACGTGAAAAGAGACCTCCTAGCTTCAGCAAAAGCTGTGCGGTTTTTATTATCTTAAAGCTCTACTTGTCGGAGTTTGCAGAACATTGCGCTCATTAGGCAGTGCTGTTTGGATAGTAAAGCACAGCTTCGACACACCACTTCCAAAGGTTCAGTGGCTCTTCTACCCCCAGTGCGCCCATTGGTTTTGGTGAGAATTAGCAAAGCCCAGTGGGTATAACAAAGAGCTGAGAGCAAAAAGGCAGAGCAGCCTCCATAGCTATCGGGTGATTGTGGCCCACGCATCGCAGACAATATCCATCCAATCGAATGTTGCCTGAAACTTCATCTCCCTGAAGGAGAAAGAAAAGAAAAACTAGAAAAGAAGAATAAAAATTGGAAAGGCTGGAAAGAAGGAAGGGGAGAGGTAAAGGAAATTGTGGTGTACCTTGGGACAATTTTCTTTGGAGAAAAGGGTAACTTTTAACTGAATGAAACATGGGGAAAGGCATAGAGGCAGGGGGAACTGGAGCCACAGAGAACGCATGTTCGTGTATACAGGAGAAATGATGGGTGGAAAAAGGATTGCAAGAAGTCTTTCGTATATGCAGCGAGCCTGGCCGTTAGCCTCGGTTGCACATGCAGTCCTGCAGGTTACTTCTGCTTGAAGCTGTCCAGTGGCACTACCCCTTGTCAATGGCAATGCTTTTCCTTACATCAGAGTTGGATTTGGGTGTGAAGGTGTGCAGAGATAGAAAACCCTAAGCCAGTGCTCCTCCAGATAACATATCTTAGTCTTTCCTGTGCAGAATACAGAAAGTTTCAAGTAAATCCATCCAAGAAAGATGGGCATAGCCACTCCTTGTGGGTAAAATCAAAGGGGTTCAAGGCTTTGCTGTGGTTGTTATATCTCCAAAAAAAAAAAAAAAAGCACATACCTGAAGTTCATCCTAACCTATTCACAGCTGTGGGAAAATGATTCATTAGAAGTTCAGTATCTTCCTGGCACTGGTTAAAGTGGCTATTATAAATCCATCTCAGCAGAGCGGCTGTTCTGGGAGCAGCTATTCTAGCACAAACTTGTCTCTGCTTTCAAGCAACCGCTCACTCCCAAAATAACACCGAAGAAAAATCTTTGCTTGCTTCTTCAGTATACGCCTGCCATCATACTTCTGGTCCATCAACCACGGGAAATGATGTGACCTCCTGTAAGCAGAGACAGTGGGTGAGGAGGGGGAAAGAGACACGAGGTTTTCTAATAATGGCATACAATTCCTGAGGGCCTCTGACGTCAAACACCCTCTTAACACATAACACTGTCTTCTTTGGCACTGGTGGTGCCAGTAGGGATTAGATTTCACATTCATCATAGCTCTAATACTGTAGAAAATGAGACCCTAATGCTTTAATTTATTTTGCTCTAGCTTTTGTAGGATGCTTTTACTACAGTAATGAACTGGCCATTGCGTAGCTTCGCTGTCAGCAGGATGGGCTGCCGATGGCTCGGTGGCATGCTGTGACAGCCAGACTTAGCGGTGGCTCTCTCCTTGGCTGAAGGACGTTATCTGTCATTCTGCCTGGAGGAGGTCACCAAATCCTTTCCGTCCTCCAAATGGACGCAAGTATATAGCACTACTTGCATTACCTCCCAGGAGAGGGGTCACAGACCTGCTGCATTATTCACCTGCAAATGCTGCCAGAAGATCAGTGCTTATATTACGACACTGTGGCAAGAACAGCATCCCATGAGTTCCTGTAGTCTTGCTGAGTGCACGTCCGAAGCCCTCGGTGCAGGTACGAAAGACTGAGTGCTCCCAACTGCACGTTAATCTAGCGACTACCCACCCACCAGCTCTGACTTCCTCAGGTACACTGGAATATCTCTGGACCAAGCATTCCTCCTTTTTTCCCCCAAGAATGTGCTTCTGGGTGCAAAAGGCATTAAGGAAAGCCAAACCACCACAGCTCTGATATCTCATTTTGTGGCTGCAACTATTTGTTATGGTTTTTCCTTCTTCTTCTTTTTTTTTTTTTTTTATAACAAACGGTGCTTATTTTAAAACAAGAATTTCTGGATAATTCCCCTCTCCCCAGATTTTAGGTACTTTCTCTCCTTAAAAAATTCTGATTTTTTCTCTCTTGTGCCTTCTTTTTCTCCTTGTGTCACTTGTCTATTTTTCCACTCTGCCAGATGGAGCTGAGGGAAGAAAAAAGAGGGAAATAAACACAAAAATGAGAGAGAAAAGAAAGCACCCTCCCCAGTATTTTTATTAATTTTAACTCACTCAATATATTTACTGATTTTTCTTAATTAAAACCAGAGTAAGCTGTATTATTCATATTTTTAAAACTATTTCTTATAGCCTCCTCCCTTCCTACTTTTGCTACTTTATCTCAAACAACCAAGTGTGCTGACGTTTAGCTTTGCTGGGCTCTGACTGTGGCTGGTCAGCTAGAGAGAGCAACGCTGAGGCCAGCAGACTGCCCCGTGTTCAACATTGTGCCCAGGAGCCACCCTGGCCCCAAGTGTCACCATGTTCAGTTTTTTTTCGCTCCCAAAAGCCATCTCAGATGGTGGTAACTGTCAGTCATGAGTAACCACAGCTGGAGTTCAACCCCTGACCTGTAAGTCACTGGTCAAGCCATTAAGCTGTGCTTTCCTCCTACATTCAATTTTTTAATATCTATCTCAGCTTTCGAGTCAAGATGACTGTGTTAGCCCTAGCACATAAACAGCAGGATGAGCAAGGAGCTATATTTGCCCTTTCCACCCACTTGAATAAGAGGAGGTGGAGACACGGTGGAGCACAGTGGATGGATGCCCTGGGTTACCCAGCCGCTAACCTAATCCCATTTACATAGAAACAAACACACAAACAATGCATGGAAAGAAGGAAAGATTCTTTCCGATGGTATCTTACATTTTCATGTGGTGAGTCAGAGATAAAAGCATCTGGAAGGGAATGCACAAGCTCTTTCAAATCTCCTTTTTGAGGAGCTGTCTCCAGAAGCCTTGATTTTACTCTGGTGTTTCCAACAGGAGTGCACGGTACTGTCATGTCCCACTTTCTCTGATAAGGACAGGTGAGGTGAGAAAGGTATACCAGGTGTGTGCATGGACTCTTCAATGGCTGGGATATTACTACATTACCTTGGGAGAGTGGCTTCCTCATCAGAGGAAATCTGCCTTGCATCAAAGAACCTCACTGTTTCCCATTAGCCGAGAGCACTGGCTAGACGGATTAGGGCAAAGAGAAAAAACCCGATATGACACAGAGGGCATCCCACCCAGGCACACACGTGTTGCCAACTCAAGGCCACAGGAGCTTTGTGGGAAGAGAGGATGCCCACCTTGCAATCTCCAAGCAGCAGCTTGGATGCTCTTTCAATCCACCATTCAGGTGGCAACAGGATAGCTACCGGCTATAGCCACACATTCCAGCCCCTGGGTTACGATGCTGCAGTGAGCTGCCTTCAGGTGCCCGGCAATTTGCCATCCCACAATAAAACATACGTAAGGAATGCAAGCCACCGCTTCAGGAGCCCTAGCACAATGGAGTTACGCCAACCATATGGGAGAAATTACTTTTTCATGCCAACAGCAGTCCAAAAGACACGGATCTTTCAGTGGATTGCAAAGCAAACTTTTGTCTGATTTTTGTTATGTTTTAGTAATAGACTTCAAAAAATGCAAGGCACTTCCCTCCTTGCTAGCATATTTCCTTTACATTTAAGTAGAACTAAAGACTGCTGACGCTAAGTGTATGTAGGAAGCAAAATACGTCCTCCCTTCCCTGAAAAACCCTCCTACTCATTTTGTGGCCCAAAAACTCTTCTCTGAAAAACTCAGGTTAACTTTCCCTAATCCTCACATTCCAGAGTACATTTACAATTAGAGTAATATTGGAGTAGAGCGACTAAAAAAACAAGCAAAAAGCTATCAAATACATACACGTACGTATGCAAGAGTGTGCCTACAGCTATATAACTCTCTGTAAAAGATACCATTTTTCAGATTACCCATAAACTAGTCAAATGCCTGGAAAATATTCTTTCCAAGTTTTCAGACTGGCCTCTGAAACTGCAAAAACAAATCTTGTCCCATTGGAGTTAGTGGAATAGTTTGTGTTTAGCTTGGACTCAGTCTGCCGCATGCACACGAACTCGTACGTGCAGATACTTGTCTGAGTCCACAAGCCAGGTAGATAACTGTGTAAATTTCTTATTGGCGTGCAATCTTGTCCAGCTGGCCCACAGCATTTGCGTAGGCTGCATAGGCAGACATAATTGCTGTATATGTTCTTGCCTTTCCTGCCCTGTTTAGCCAAAAGTTCATTCTTGCAGGCGTGCTGGACTGTACTGCTTTCATGGGATTAAAGCCTGCAGTCACATCATCTGCATTCATCACAAGAGGGACACAGTGGCCAAATACTTGCCCCTAAGGGCCCAGCTCTACTCTACTCTGAATTGTGCTTAGGGCTGGTTTCAAGGACAAGCACTCAGGGCAATTGCAAAGAGCCTCAGGACTTGCAGGGTCTCTGTTACAGTAAGGCAGGGAGTTGGCCAAACCAGCCAAAATGAAGGCTAAGAGAGAACTAGCCCATGGCTTGGACCCTGCCCAGGGTGATCCGAGGCATTGCTTGCTCCCTGATTGCTCCCATTAATTGCCCTGAGATCAAATAGCCTGCAGTATCAAGGAGTGATTTAGGGAAGAGCTTGCTCCATAAATGGGTCTTGAAATTTGTTAACCCTTTGACGCTCAGCCATGCACTAATACACCTCAGGAGGCTTGTTGCGTGACCCAGAGCATCTCCAGGGGCACTGACATGTCAGAGCTACTTCAGGAGTGCTGCTATCCTAACTGCATGTAATACAGCATGAAAATGGGGCGGTTTGCAGGGAAGAAAGAGAGAATAAAATCTATGTGTGCAAGGAAAGCACTTTTGGGGAAAATTGTGAGGGCCAAGCTGCTGATGGGGTGAAAAAGAAGGCAAACAGCAGGCAAAGATTATCACGTACTAAGCAGGGGAGGGTATAAAGGAAGCAAAACTTGTAAAATTATAACCCTCAAAATAGACATTTGTTTGACTTCCGTTTTAAGGGGCTAGATTTTACCCCTTGTCTCTTTCTGGCTTCTCACAAACTCCCATGACACCTATTGATGGAGACACAGAGGATTAACTTGCAGACAATCCACTGCAAACTTCAGCCACTCTGTAATCGTTTAAGCAGATAACTCTTTTTATGTAGGACAACTGGTGGGGAAAATGTGTCACCATTTTCTTTCCCGCTTCCTTTGAGTGGTAAGATGAGAAGCAAGAACACTTCAGATCCTGAGAGCTCAGCTTCCCTTCCCCCTGCACCGGGGATGCCTGGGTCACTCCTACAAATGCCAAAAGCTCTTGCTAGGTGGCGGCAGGAAACCAGAGGTATCTCTCAGAGTCAAAAAAGCTGGTCCTTACCTGCCTCAGGACAAAGAGGGAAGAGAATTAAAGCAATTCAGTCCCCTCTGCTGTGGAGATAGGCAGCTGAGCGCTTTACATGGCAGCCAGTTCCTTGGATTTATATGGTGTGCGTAGTGAGAAAATACATTAGTCCTATTTGTCTTACTGGGCTTTGCCACACCATGAGTGTGGCTACCTGGCAACCAGTAAATCTCCCCAGGTCCCACCCGAAATGAAACATGATTTCTAGGATACAGTCTGGAGCATGATTTAGAGAGCAGGGCAAAGAGGATTGTTCTTTAATGATCTAAAATACCACTCAGCAACCTAGAAAGCTTTTTCTTGGGTCATCAGGAGCAAACTCACTTGCTCCCTTCAGCCTCCCGGGGAAAGAAGCAGATTGTCTTAACACTGATTTTGGTTCCTCTCTGGCAGGAGCCCAGCTGTGCCATCAAGGCATGGTGGCCAGCAGAGCTCCGTGCTCTGCCCCCACAGGAGATCGGTAAGGTGGTGGGAAACCCTTCTTGGTCACATCAGAGCTCTACAGCACAGCTCTTGGGCATGCTGGCACCGAGGAGGGTGAGGGCAGGTAGGGCACAGAGCCAGAGCTGCCCTCAGGGAAGAGCAGGGGACGCAGAAACCGACAACAGCTCTCGGGCTGCTCCAGCCTGATAGTTCCCAACATCTTCTGTGTTACAGCAACCAAAGCAGTCAAAAGAGCCCCCTGAGACCCATTTTGTCTGGAATAAGGAAGGGGTGGTTGCAGTGTCCCAGACCCCACCCCACCTTGCAACCAGAGACAAGGGAGTGAGGTGAGAGGGGATGAAGGTCCACTTGAACTTGCCTCTAGCTGATGTGAAGGGCCAGACTGGACAGCCAGCAAGGACTGCAATAAAAAGGGGTCAAAAAACAGCTTTGAACCATTTCCACAGCCCCCTTTGCATTTAAAGCAAGAGAATGGAGCTGCTCCAGCCTGTGTGTCCAGCTTGCTGCCCTGTTGGCTCATGGTGTGGCAAGTCTAGTGACTCAGTAATCTGTTTGCCATGCATTTTTTGAAGCAGGAACGTAATTTAATTCCCTTTAAGGAGATCAAAACCAGGAAACATTTAAGTAGGACTTCCTGCCCAGTGTGAAATACAAATTCTTTTCATCATGGAAAGCTAACTGAGCTTAAACAATAGTAAATGAAACTGGTTATGCAATGAAGTTGTAGGAGATCAAAGCTGATTTTGGTTTTTAATTAAGATAACAAGGTACCTGGATTAAGGAAGCTAGTGGTAACCCACTGCCTAACTACTTAAAGAAACACAAACACTTCCCCATTAACTTGGTGCATGCACAGAAGAAAATGAGGCAGCGTAAGAATTTGCCTGTATTTACAATCAGGAATTGAAACTGGGAAACATCTTCCTTGAATTTATCTACATCAGACACCATTTCTACAAGATGGGAAAGGATCTCATGAATCCTGCTGAATATTACTCTCTCTCCTACCTATCTCTTCTGCTCATTTCTGCTGCACACATCCCTTTAAACTTGTGTCTTTCTGTGTATTGCTACGTTGTCTATCTGCACCAAACCCATGCTGTTCCTCTTTCCCCCATGGGGCTATCTAAAATTCACTATCTTGTAGGTCGTTCCAATCAGGAAGAAAACTCAGTGCAGAGCTTAGGTAGGTTTTGGAAGCAGCTTTGTTTATTTACAAAGGAGAGACAAAGTTCTGTGTGACACAGCAGGAATCAAGACACAGGAGAGGGTTTCTCTATTCCCAACTTCCCCTGCTGTTTTGGCCAAGCCCCCACCCAAACTCCCCCTCTCTCTGGGCTTTTCCCAGGGCCACACACTGTGCTTGCACAGGCATCCACCTTTGTCTGGTTCTGCACCCGCTCCATGCTTTTCCTCCTGAGCTGCCTAGCTTCACGCCCACACTCACCTCTTCCCAAAACAGCTCCGCGCCAAAGCTCCCCTTCCCAGGGCCTGCGTGCTCCCGAGGAAAACAAACGAGCCGGTGGTTTGGGCAGAGACCTCTGTGCAGGGTGCAGGTTTCGAGCTAGTCATTATTTTGCTGCCTGCTTTCCCAAGATGATTGCAGGGGCTTTTTAAAGGAAAAATCTGAGAATGGGGGTTAATCTGGGGTCTACCTTATTAGTAAAGCCATAAAGCCTTTCAGGAAAGCCCGACAGAGTAGGCTGGGGCAGAAGCCAGTGGGTTTCTGTAGAGGCTTGGAATATTTATAGGACTATGCTAGGAGTGAATGTTGGTGCATGCTTGTTGGAAATGAAAGGGAGTTCAGCCTGGCTAACACCACAGGACTGTTAGAGGATTTTATCTCTTCTGCGAGGTTGCGTGCACCATCTATACATTTCAGTAGTGGGCGTACAGCTCCTAAGAACCTTAAAACGACGGTTCATTAAGCTTGCAGGAATGTTATCATTTTCCATAAAATTTGATAGGATTTTCCAGGACCTGTGATGCTTCAGTGTAATGCATTCTTGGCTATCAACAGCCATCCTGGGCCCCAGGAGAATGCTCTGCAAAACTATAAAAAGGTTTTAAACATGCATTTTGATTTACGGCAATGTCAAGTTCCTCCTGCGGTGTGATTGGGATGGGGATTCAGAACATATTTCTGGGCTTCATTCAATTTCCACGCTCCTTTTCCCAATTACTTTTGAAATCATGTTGTTCACTCAGCCTTAACTGTATTCTAGACCATACTCATACCACCACACAGGAGAGGTTCACGGGGAGGGGACTGTTGTCAGAAAAAAATGATTCAGAGCTTGGATGCATATGCCTTCCCCTTGATTAATTTAGCTACCTTATTTGTTGAAAAACGGGGCTTATCCCTCTTAAACTAACTTGCAAACGGAGAGACAGGACTGTCACTTCCCTAGAGCTTGGTCTGCAACCACTCTCTGACCTCTGTCATTGCATAAATGTACTCCTGTGTGTTTGCCTTGCTCATCCTTGGTGCAAGTACTGAACCCTTACTAGTGCGGGACGTGGCTGTGAGAGGAATCAGGCTTTCTGCTCCTGCCCTGTCCTGGGAAGAGCTGCTATCTCCCATCTTTTAAATTCCACTCAGTCTCTTTGAGTGAACATGGTGCTTGTTCACAACCTGATGTGTAGTCTGCTTAAGTTAGTGGGAGCCTTGCAGTGAGCTTGGGATCTGGTGCTTACAGACCCAGCAGCAGTGACTGGTGACTGAAGTCTCCTGTTTAATCCCAGACAGTTGTCAGGGGCAGCCCAACCTTCCCTATGACTCACCAGTGATCTGTGAACACCTTCTTTCATCTTGAGAGAACAGATCAACCTATAAACTTTCTGAGACTGCAGCCCTCGTGCTAAGAGTCTCAGTAAAAAGTGACTGCAGTGCTGGTTTAGGCAGTAGGGATATTTATTGTCTCAGGCGAAGTATGGAGACCTCCTGTAATACCGTTCTCTACCCTGGGTATCCCAGGATGCAGACCCTTTCCCCACATCCTGAAGGGAGTCTTCGGGAAGTTAATCTGTGCCATAGCTTAAAAACATTCTGCAGAACAAGCAGATTGATTCACTTTCACTGAGGACATTTTCCCCTCTCCCTTTTTGAGCCACAGCCTGGCAATTTACCTGTTTCCAGCACTGTACCAACAGACAGGTCCATTCAACCTCTGCATTGGGTCATATGATATAATCCCCTGCACTCAAAAAGGGCATGTGTACCTTATCTCATAACTGACTTGGAACCTCTGGCCCAAGAGTCTGTGTCTTACTATCACTTCTTTGAATCTTCTAGGCATGCTTCTTCTGTCCCTTACTAATGAAGTTTTGCATTTTATTGCTGCAAAGATTTCACCCTGAAGAAAAACCTCAAAATAAAAAGACTGATCCAAGCTGAAAACATCATGGCCAAGCAAGAGAGATGTTTTTAAACATCCCCGAAGCAGCATCTTTGTGTTGGTGAATAACAGGACTTCCAGCAATCCCTGTGTCTTTGTGCAGAGCCTCATGAATGGGCAAATCACAGATCAATACAGGCCACAGTGTACGTTACTCATTAGCATGCTGGGAGCTGGGAGCTCAGAGATGATATCAAACACCAGCCCCCCTTTCCCTGAACAGAGCCTACTGATAGGGCAGTGTGTGTTGCCAACAGTGAGTCATTCATCACTCCTTCCTCGTTTCACAACAGCATGATTCAGTGTTTGTAAAGGAAAGTCCTGACTACAAACATTACCCTCATTCAGCCGCCATTAGCCTCATTGCAACATACAGCAGAGATTGTGCTCCGCATGATATTTGCCAGGACAGTAAATCAGTGGAGGCAGAGCATCCCCCGGTGATCTGGAGATCTGTGGAAACCAAGAGCAATCTGGAGGGGGACTGTGCTATGAAACTACTGCCCTCGGTATGTCTGACACTCATCCTCTCCGCACTGCCTCCAGGTCAGCCCCAGTGGAGAAGCCCAGCTGGGTGCCGTGCCTGTTAAAGTCTGGGATGAAACCGAAGCAAAAGTTTCAAGCCATGAGATGAATTTTCTAATTGCCAGCCCTACAAATTCAACCTGGGGAGAAGGAAGAAATTAAGGAGTGCTGTGTCCTTCCTGCCTCTTCATTGCTGTGACTGCAGACTGACAGTTTTACTGATAAGGCAGAAAACAGAGTGAACTCACCTTGCTTTCTCCTAACCATATTAGCTTCCTCTTGCCAGCAAGACTGAAAACTAGTTTTTGTCAGTCAATGTGAAGCACTCAGAGTCTCTCAGGGTACAGATATGCTGATCGAAGAGATGCCTCTATAAGAGAGGAAGGTCAGCTCTACAGAACCTGCAGAATTGGTATGGTTTGGCTGCTTTTAAACTGACATGAGCTATAGAATGCCAGAAGGGGATAGGGAGGTGCAGGCAGTCTCCCCTGAGCATGGTTCATTAGGCTGAGGGAAGATTTAGCCCCTGATCAGTTTTCTGATCCTCCTTAAGAACTACTACTACTCTGATTGCCATTTCTGTAATTCTCCTGTTGGCTTTCCTACAGCCACTAGTGTCAGGCAGCAAAGTAATGAGGGTAAGCGTGGCCTCTTCCCATCCAGGCTTCTTCCCATCCAGGCTATGCACAAATCCTAGATTTGATTTGAAAGGTAATTTGAAAGTCAGAGTAAAATGTTTTCTAACAAGTAAGTAATTAATAAAAATATTTTCTATTTATCTTATTTGCCCTTATTTTCAAGCAAGAGTAATGAATGGCCCTCTGATTTAGAGATATATCCAAAGCGTGTATAAATCAGCAGAGTCCCACTGACATTTACGGTGCTTTGTCAGTCTACACAAGCTGCAGATAAAGCCTTTAATGTTTCCACAAAGCAGAGTTATCAGACTCCTTGTGGGCTTGTATGAGTTAACAGAAAGTGCTTTCTAGCAAAGTCATCCATCACTTGGCTATCTACAATCACCAACGTGCAGGTAAATCACCAGGGCTCTGCTACCAGATGTTAAAAAGGCAGTTGACCTTCTTGTATATTCCACACATGAAAAGAGCTCAGTAAATTATCTGACTTTTAAACAACAATATTCAACAATTTACTACAGAGCCCACTAACTGGATGAGGTGTTAACCTGGACATCCTGACCAAATTCCAGCTAGGTTAATTATATGTTGCCTGAATGTTCCCCTCTGTTTCAATCGTGATGCTATTTGATGTCATTTTTTGCTTTTCCCTCTACAGATTGTGCTGAAATACGGCTGTTGCTGTGTTGCACACCAAAAGTGTACACACTACAATTATAGATGAAAGAGCTCTGTATATAGAGTTCTAAAAGCACTCATAAATGCAATCTTTATGAGAATAGGAGCTCTAATGCATAGATATGATTGTTTTTATTGCTTTTATTGATGTTATTATTGTTCCTTCTGTTTCAGATACTATTTACTGCTACTGTTTTTTCTTGTCAAGTTCTGAAATACAGATTTGGGTTAGCATTAAAATCAGAACCTGCATTTACCCGAAGTAATGTGCAGTTCAAATTTTGGGTTCCAATTCAGATTCATTTTAAGGCAAAACTATCAATGGCAAATCCATATTAAGATTACAGTGTGAATTTCCCAAACCTTGTGGGTAGAAATTGCTGCCAGAGCTGTGAATAAGGCTTACTTCCAGTCAGGATTAGACTAGAAAAAAATCAAAAGAAAAAAAGGAAAAAGACAGGCTAGTAACTACTGTGCTGGGAAATCTTACTAATACTACTTAGGGACTTGTCATATAAAGGTGCAATCAATAAATACTATGTTGTTTGTAGTTGTTCTGTAGAGGGTATAGGCTAGTAATTCTACACATGGTCGTCTTGGCCACTCATTTTTATGGATAGTTTTCTCTGAGCAGCTCCCTCATTTCTGTGCTTACCAAAGACTTCATATTCTTAGCTGACAATAAGGAACATCAAAAGGCAGAAGCAAAACAAGGAAAAAAGTTCCCTTTGCTAAGGGCACACGCTGTGGCTGCAAGATTGGGCTGTGGGTGAGACCTGGAAGGGAAGGAAATTCCAGCTCCGGTGAATTATCAAGTAAGCAAATTGCCTTGCCAAGAAGAAATGCCTGTGATCTGCCAATCATACTGCTCAGCTGGCTTAAGGGACTAAAACCATTGAAGACTTTACACCTAATTTAAGGTACATTCTGTACGCTTAAATGCAAAGACAGTGCATTTGAAAGGATAAGAAGAGCTAAAGTTTTTATCAAAATCTGTGGTCTATGATAAATTTGCAAGAAGGAAAAGTAAGGAGCACAGGGCAAAATTCTGCCTTGCAGACTGAAGTAGGGATCTCTTGTGAATACTCTGCTCATATTCACCAAGAATATCCTGCTTATCAATATAACCTGGGCAAGGTCGATTTTAACCTCAGAGCATCTACCTGACAAATGAATTTCATATTACTTGACTAGTTATACATAGCTACTCAAACACTACCTGCCAACTCAGACAGTTAGCAAAAAATGTTAACTGTATTACTTGGCTACATTATTTCATTAACTACGCCACATTTCTAGACCTAGCCTGATCCACAGCGGGACCAAAGAGGAGCTAGCTGGCTGTTGAAGTCTGTTCAGTCCTTGTCCATTGCTAAGTCTATGACCTACTGCAATCCCAGTAGGTGGGGGGCCAGCAGGACAGTTTACCCCAGCCTTTTCACCTGAGAGGACATACAGGGCTCTGGCTCCTTAAAATACATTTAATATGCCACAGGATTAAATTTTATCTTGGGCTTTTCTGTAAATCAGTGTTAATTCTGGGGCAGGAGAGCTGAATGCTAAATACCTGTCCCCTTCCAAGGGGATGCAATTCATTTCTTCCACATAAACCACCTATCCAATGCTGTCGGCTTGAAGTATCCTTCAGGGTGTAAGGGATTAAACCAGAACATTTTTTGGCACAGAGTCCATGGTTTGTTCTTCTTGCACAGCACCTTGCACCCTGACCCCTGACAATAATTCAGACGACTGCAGAGTCATATTAATGATGTGGCTAGCACCAACCATATAACACATATAACTCATCAATCACCGTTCTTTCTCCAGCTCATTTTATTTCCTAAACTCTAATAAAAAGCCATCTGTTTCAAAGTGTGTATGGCACATAGCTGGCAGAAAGGGTTTACATTCTGCTCCCTGTACACTAAAAGAAACTGCCCCAGCACTGTATGCAAGCCTGTAGCTGTGAAGACAAATTTTCAGATGCTTTTCATCCCTGAGGTGGTTCTCCTGGCCATGACATTGAATGTGTCCTTTGCTACAGCAGAGAGAGCGTTTGCATTCAGCTGGTGGTGCTGCTGCACCTCAGTCTTATCTAATTATATTCTATAAAGTGAATTATTTGCCACATATCTACATAACCTTCCCTCCCTCTCTCTTCCTACATGTACAGCAGCCCCTCAGCTGCTCTGTCATTTGGCCACAGAAGCACCAGTTTGCTAATCTAGTTTCATGGTCTGATAGAGCTGGACAGTGATCAGTTGGCTTCCAAGGCATTTGTGTAAGAGGGGAGAGAGCTTTGATCCCTATAGGCAATTCGAGCTAATAGGATTGCTCTTCTTATGCCTCAACCAGATTGTCACAGTATACTCATGTGATAGTCTGCAGTAAATCCCATTCCCAGAAATTCGAGCCTGTGGCCTCTAGATCCAAAGCCATTAACTTTGTGACAATTAATGGGTTGGCAATACAGTCCTCTCTATGCAAAATTCAAAACAAAAGCAGGCTGGCAAAACATAACCTCTCTCCAAGGCTAGTGCGCCCTTTATGTAAATACCCAACACTGCCTGAGCTATGAGGTAATGGAACATTTGAAAGACTTGCTGCAAAGAGACAAATCTGGGACATTTTATCTAAATGCCAGGAAAAGGACTTAGTGATATCCTTTAATCCACAAGACATTAGATGAGAGGGTATCGAGACAGGAGTGGAGCGCGGAGTGGGGCAAGACCAGGATTTAAAACCACCCTATTATGTGGACCTTCAAATGCAAATCTTTCCTGCCTGCCTGAAGGGAAGAGAAGTATCTTGAGGAGGCTGGCTCCACAACTCTTCAGGTGGCCGGAGGAAGGCCACCTCTGCCAGCTCCATGTCCTTCCTGTATGCAAAACTCCTCATCTCACACATGCTTCTTTCACTCTGTGCTTTACTAACAATGAGAGTGACTGCACACCAAATTGCAAGGCCCTTTGGAGACCATGCGAAGGAAAGGACTTAGAAAATCTCATTGCTCAAGAGGAATGCAGGTTTCAAAGGTACTAAACTGCTCAAAACAAGGACTACTAGATGGGACATAATGAAGACAGACTAGGAGGGAACATCATGCAAAAGGTCATCAATGTTCATTTTCTTTTATAGTCTAGATATAAAAAGGTACCTGTCCTGACTTGTGGATGTCTTTGCCAGGGAGCTCCAGGTGGACATGTCAGCCCTTTGGGAAGAGGTGGCACCCAAAATCCAAATGACAGCTTTGATTGCACCATATCCCTGGGCTGGCTCCTGCCAGTCCTCCATCCTGCCTCTTCTGCTGTTTTCAAAGATTGGCCTTCCTGAGCTACACAAAAGAAAATGTGTTTTCCTGTCAGCCTGTTCCTCTAAACATTCAATTACACTGTCAAATACCAAACACCTCTTCTTTATGGGAAATTCCTCTGGCAGGCTCCACCTCTTCCTCCTGCCAACTGTTCTTCACTTTATCCTTTCAAAGTGGGGCTAGAGGCAACAGTTTCTGTCCTTACTTGTTAGCAAAGGCAATTATGACCGCCTTCTGTGAGTAATTACCCATTTCTATCTGGTTCCTACAAAAACCTAAATTTTATAAAATTACAGGCTACCTAGCAACCCTCATGCTGCTGGGATGCACAGCAGAGCACTCAAAGCAAGCCACATTTCAAGCAGTTAAGTGCTGTGTATATTACTTTTTGTTGTCTCTCAGACAAGTGATGCAATCCACAGTGTACAGTGACAGCTTAAGGGCTGGAAGAGCTGCCTTCTTCCTCCTCTTCCTCTCTTGCACGCTCTCAGGAAAGCCACGCCAGGTCTCTGCCCAAGCGGTACAGCTACGCCAGTATAGACCTGAACTTGGACCAAAATACTTCTGTTGCAAGCAATGTGTAACAAACTGGAAGACCACTGGACTACGTTACTCTCAGGACCTCAATGGCTGTACTCTGCTGTGCCATGTACATAGACTAACTAGTCTTTCTCTGTGCCTCACTGTGTTATATGACAGTGGCGTGTCCAAAATCCCACTCAGTTCTCTATTTTTAGGCAAGAAATAGCTTTCTTTGAGAAACACAAAGTATTCACATGTGGATTTTGCAGTGAGAGCAACAACTGAAACATCCTTTCTTTATGCTTGCAACTTCAACTGCTTCCGCAATTTCTGAGAAACAGCACAGCCCAAGTGAGCCGTGGCTTCCCACGTAGCTACAAAGTACCTGCCTTCCAAGACATCTGGGCTGGTCATGCACCTAACTCACCCAGCTGCTGACCGGAGGCAACAGCCCACAGACTCCGTTGAATTTATGCATGGTTTCTACTGAGAAGAGTTTAAAGTGAAAGGTCTGAATACTGAGCCTGAGTCCCTGGTGTAATACAGGGACAATGTCACTGAAATCGATGTATTACATAGATGGGAAGCAAATTTAAAACCAGAATTAAACTGCACATAAAAACGGCACTCAAACAGGCAGAAGCAACAGAGCTCAAATTACCAGTGAGCCGAAATGGTTTCCCATTCATTCCACACATCTGCCATCTACTTTGGGTCTTTGTGAGTAAATACAGCCCTGCAAAGAACAAAGATTATAGCACTCATACAAATGTCCCTTTGATATCAAGAGTTGTGTACATGTTCGGAAACAAACCAACTACTCTGTGGAGGGAACATTTTTCTGGGGACCACGTTACCCAGAGAACAAAACAAGTAGCTCTCTGAGCAGGAGAACTGATATAATCTAGTTTCCTACAGATTAATGCCTTGTGACCATACTTTTTCGGTGCAGTAATCTCTGGACTCCTCTGTCAGGTTGTCTTTGACCTTTCCCACCTCCAAAATGCTTCCATTCCCCTGCCACACTCATGTACCTGAGTCTGAGTCCCTCTGCAGTATCTCGCATGTATCCCAACCACTGAGACACCATGGGGCAACACGTGCCCTGGTCGATCCCAACGCCACATGTTGACCAGGCAGACCCTGGCCACATCCACTCAGCGAGCAGAACTGAGCAGATAACGTTGAAATCACACTGCAGCTTTTTCTTCACCAGAAGTACTGATTTTATGTATGCCATAAGGATACTCAGTGCCTTCTGAATAACCATCAGTTTCCATGAAACCTGTGGTAATATAATGCCTTTTTGATCTCTATGTCAAATTTGGTTACATTAGTCAATGGGCTCAGAGTTTCTTGTGGGAAGGAGGGAAGTTTGAGAGGCAAATGTATGGAGGGAAATGCAATCTCATAAGCCTCACTTTGTTAGGAAAGCAGGCAAAAATAAAAAAGCTGCATATTTAGCTGCTATAACCCAAAGTATGAGGACATACACTGCCAGAGGTTGTGACCCTGTAGGATTAGTTGCATGTGTGATGGAAATCTCTATCAGAATACAACTAAGGACCAGAAATTGGCCCATGCTTTCTTTTTGGCTCCGGAGAGTGAAACTCTCCAGGTTTTGACCAGATACATCACACCAAGCTATAAATCAATTATTTTGTGCTGCCTCCCATTCCCGGAGGATTCCTGAATACTTTAGTAAAAGATAACCTCCCAAATCACTCATCCAGTCACTCAGTGCCATGCTTGGAAAGTGATTCCTCCCTGTCCCCTGCTGGCTCGGGCTTTCCTCTCTGAGCTTTTGTTACTCACTGTCACATTTGTTGCACTGCTGTCCTTGAAAAAACATCTAGCTGCAAGAGCCTCCTGCAGCCCTGAATTCCAAGGGTTACAATGACAGTGTGCTGCCTGAAGCAGTATTTCCTTTTCCACCTTCTGCATTTGCCAGCTGTTAACTTCATCAAGACCCTATATTGTGAGAGAGTCTTAAAAAAAAAGGGGGCAGATCTGTTTTCTCCATAGCCTTTGTGGGAAGGCTGTCAGGCCAGATTCAACCCTGAAAAATAGCGAATTCAATGGGGTGCCTCGACGTGGCAGGCAGGGCAGAGAATAATTCAGCTGTAATTTTGAAAGACCACTCCCAGTGCAGGAACAACCACCAGCCACCTCTGACTTCTCAATGTCAGCCTTCTTGATACATAGAGGGAGTAGAAATCACCTCCTCTTTTCTGAAATAACAATCATTTGTCTTAAATATCAATACCAATGGAAAAGCTGCGCCAGGTCCGAGGTTGCTTGGCTGGATTTCACTGCCCTCCCAAGACAATAGTGGATCTATAGGACACCCTATGCCATACGTTCCTGCGGGATGACTCAACTCACAGCTGTCCCTCCTACCCAGGCACAGAAGTGATAGCTTTGACCTTTTGCTCATGGAAGAAATGATAGGGAAGAAAGGTCCTCTACATCTTTGGGACAAACTGCAGTGTCACTTTACCAGGGGACAGCAAAGCTCTGGAACAATTTGGGACAGGAAGTGAGGAAGGACTGTGCATTGACTGAGATGGCAGGTGACATTTCAAAAAGGCAGAACAGGATTAAGCATGGAAGAGGGACAGGATGCAGGCATGAAGAGATCTTTAATATCACACACACCCTGGCACTCTTTTCATGCAGCACATCTCAAAGCTGGAGCGTCCTTCCCATGCCCCTGTCCTGGAGCCCTGGCTCCTTGGAGAGCACCCCAGCTACAGAAACCCCCATCCTCCTGTACACCTCTGCTGCTTCCTAGGGCTCTTCTGTCTAGCTGTGCACTAAGCTGACTCTGCTTCATGTCAAGTGAGCAGATAGAGCCTGTGCAGCTGCAGATATCCTGTGAGTGGCATTGGGATCCAAGATCCATTGCATTTTCCCATCATAGCAGCTAAAGAGTTTCAGACTGAAGGTAAGTTCTCAAAAGGCTTTTTCTCTGCTTGAAGGTGCTGCTACAACTGCAGACTACCTTTGGTGAGAGCAGAGCTAGGGCAAGGCTAAGCACTTTCGAAAATCCTGCCCCAAAGCAGTGAAAGGATCATATGAACAGAGCTGTTTAATTAATAAATCTACTTCCATTTAATTATAGCTAATCCTTTTACTGAGAATACAGCCACCACACAATGAGTCCTCCAAGCTGTCAGAGTCCCCAAGCTACCACTATTATACAGCCTTCTGAGGTGGGAGATCCATGATTAATTCCAGATCTGTGCCCCGCCAGCTCTCCTGGGTTTGAGGTGGATCACACGTCAGCACACAACAGTGGTTTTGTTGAATTAACCAGAGGACGCACCCAGTGTTTATGTCTATTTGCACCGTGGGCTGGTATCAAGGGTTGGTTAGACAGCATCCTGCCTCCCACTCCGCTTCCCAGTGGTTACTTTGTGGGATGTCTGTAGGCAGCTCCTCAAAGAAAGCATTTTTCCATTTTTCAGCCTCAGCAACCACTCCAGAAAGAAAATCAGCAAAAGTACGATGTGGCACTAGGATGTCATTTTCATTTTGGCAGCACAAAGGTGTATGCCTCTCTATTTTGACATCTTCATTGTTGGGAGGGCTTTTGCCAGGCAATGGTCCTATAAGAGGCGATGCTGATGACTACAGAGGGAATGAGGAGCATGGTTTCCTGACCACCAGAGGCCACACACACAGAGTCCCAGTGGAACAAGAGGGAGCAGATATGTCTGGCCATTTGGCTAGCTGTGACTTGTGCTGATGCAGGAGTGGAGGTGTAGGGTCCATGGAGCATCCAGGCCCCTGTAAGAGCAATGAGGTGCTGGCAGGGGGCCAGGCTCTCGTCCCCAAAGTGTCTTGTCTCACACTTTTTCAGTAGCTGGTCTAGCAAGTCCCAAGATCCATTGTTTTCCACAAATTTTTCCTGACCGAAGCTGTGTAGATAAGCCAGTATGTCCATGGTTCTCAGCCTGTGTCAGTGGCATTGATATCTCCAGCTGTCAATGGAGATGACAGGGACCACCACAAGGAGAGGAGAATTCATCCTCCTACCTCCAACACCTTCCCTGAAAGGGCAGATAGTGGAATTATCTGTTCTCACAAAAGCAGTGACTCTCAAATACATAAATGAGCTAAGTAGGAGCAGAACTTTCTTATGCACAATAAAGTCCCATCCTCAAATCTGTATGAGTACATGTCTCTCCTCAAAGGTCTGGGCTTTTTATTGTTTTGTTGTTTATCTGGACAATAGTTAGCTTTTACCAGCCTTTACTTTGCTAGGCTCTTTCAGATGATGCCTAATGATGCGAATTTTTCTCACAAAAACACACCTACCATTGACATCAAAGACAGTTGGAGTCATACAAAGAGATCTGAGGGGTAAAATCTGCCAAAAAAAAAAAGTATTCTGCCTTTCTCTTCCTCCCTATTCTTATCTATCCTCTGTTCACACAACAGTGGGCAAAGTTTCCCATCCTCCCATGCACAGTCTACTATTTTATACTAATGTTACTCAACTGATTTTGGTCCTTGGGTTCAGTGAAGCCTGACCCAACAAGACCTGAGTCGGCTGGGAACAAGGGTGTCCTTTTACTACCTTCACCTTGCCTCAAGTGCCTGGGCATGTAGAGGTCCTGGCTGCAGTCTTAGCTGTCTTTCCAAGGAAATGGGCAGTGCTTAACTCCCAGCCCCATATCACGGGTTTGGACCCAGGCTGCTGGGCAAGGTTCTCAGCTGGTGTCACTCCAGCAAGTCAGTGACAGAAGCTAGCTGAAGATATGGCTCATGGCTGCTGTGAGACAATTCCTGATTTTCAGGAGCAGTCCCAGCCTGTGGTCTTACCTCTCAGTGGCAGCGCTAGGCTGGAATTCAAACAACACAGAAAATTAAAAAGTAGCTCTAAAAATAGCAGGTTCCAGCCAATGCAGCGACACCTGATAGGAAGAGTAAAATCAGAGTTGCAGCCCCCTAATTCTGAATTCCCCTGTGTTTTGTTATTGCCGGTTCCTGTGCGAACACCACCACATACTGCTCCTCTATCCTTCTGCTGCCCACAGGGGAAACATCCCAGAAGGCAGATCTCAGATACTGTCAATACGTGCAAGAGAGATGCGGGGAAGAGCTGTGTGGGATGGGCAGCCTGCATAGCCTCCCCATCTTCACATGGAGCAGGAACTGAAAGGCAGAGGAGGAAGGGAAGTTAGGGAGGGTATAGTGAGGCATTAAATAGCACTTGCTGGATCTCTGCTCTGCAGGGATTCACCTGTCCCTCTTTCTAAGCCCTCCGTTCCTGGGGAAGGCTAGATATAAGGAGGTTGGAGGAAGTACAGCTGAACTGGTGAGTGTAAAATTTACACCACCTACCACAGGCTTCTGTGCCCCATTCAGAAGTCAGTGACTCTGCAGAGCTCCCAGCAGGTGGGAAAATTGGGCCTCAGCACCTGGCCTGCCAAGTTCCCGGAAGACACACAGGCAATGATGGTGTAAATAACCTGTCTGGGATCCTACAGACAATATTTAGGGGTTAGTTGTACTGAAGAACCTCACCAGTCCCCTGTGATCCTTGGCACAGTCCTTGCCCAGGAAGGCTATGCTTCTATCTTGAGTTCCTCCAGGCAGTGGGAGAGAGGTGGATCTCCATCGCCTTGTGCTTCTTGTGCCCTTCATGAATAAGGGAAGAAGCAAAAACACTTAGTGCAAGGAAGCACTCACTTGCAGTCCTTATGCTGGGGCTCTGTATGATCATTGCTAAAGCAAAGAGTAGTAGTTCCTTCTGGTGGGAATTACTGGGTGAAACACTGTGGTCTGCATTACACCAGGAGTCATGCCAGACAGCAAAGTTGGAATTAGAAGGGTCCCAGGACAAGCTCTGTCCACCACAACCACAGGCAGATGGTTAGTTCAGACGAGTCTCCAGAGCATCCACCCTCCAGCCCATGGCCACAAAATGCTCCCTGGGGCTCTGTAACAAGCTTGAGACCAACAGCAAAGAACAAAAGCCACAGCTTTTGTGTGCCACAGAAAGAGAGCAGTGGCAAATGCAGGCACCTCCAGTGTCCTCAGTCCTGCTGAAAACTCCCAAGTGAGCTTTGGAAATTGGCCAGGTCTCACACTACAAAGGGAACAGGGAAAAATCCAACATGCAATGGTATCTCCACATTTGACCTCAAGGGGCAATTGGAGAGGTCAGCTTGACCCCAGAAGCATGAACAAGATACACAAGACAGGACAACATAGAGGCTGTCCTGTCACTAAGACAACTTTCTCCTTAGCTTTAGCCACTCTCCTGAGCTTCTAGTGACAAGGAAAGGAGACCTAGGAGCCAAATTGTCCTATAAGTTGGGGAAAAAAAATCTTTCGTGTTTTTTAATTTATTTTCCTTTCTGGCCTTAGGATGAGTCAGTCTCTGAGGGAGGCCTGTTTGTCAAGGAACTGGGGATTTTTGCGCCTCCCTTTATTCTTACGAAAAGATAACGACCTTTTGGTGGGAAGATCCAAGCCTTGCCAAGGAATATGTTTTGGCAGCTCTCCAGAGGCAATGACAGAGGCGAACAGACATCCCTGGAGAATAAAAGGGTAGATGGAGCCATGTGACCCTGGTCTTCAGTTTAGGCTTGGCAAATTCTTTGTATCTATGAATCTGTGTCGTAAGCAAGGGTGTTTGCTACCCGTTTGACCCCAGAGGAGAAATTAGCAACATAGACACCACAGCACCCAAGCATGCAATGGGGTATGTCTGAAAGGCATCACTCTGTTTCGTATACACATTCTCAGCTGGAGTGAAATTAGGTAGCTCAGGCACTCCCATTCCTGGCAGCATGGCTCCAAGCCAGATGCAAAACCCATGCAGAAACTCTTGGGTGCATGGCTATCACTGAACTCCACATTATTGTGACTACCAAGTAGTTCATATGTAACCTCCACGCGTCTACGTGAGCTGTGGGCACAACTTTGCACTGTAGCACAGGCACAGCTCGCTGACTCCATACGCAGCCTCACAGTCATCCTGGCCTGGCAGTGTTCATGAGGTACCTAGCCCAGGCAGGCTGGGGTTTCTGCTTCTCCTTGCCATCTTCAGGAGGTCCTGCTCAGAGCGTTCTGCAGAAAGCAAGATCCTAGCTCAGGGTTCACCTCTGGATGCCTATGTTGCTCAGATATTCACATAATACACAATCTCAAGCATAAGTACAGGCTGAGCAGAGAATGCATTGAGAGCAGCCCTGAGGAAAAGGACTTGGGAGTGCTGGTGGATGAGAAGCTCAACATGAGCCGGCAATGTGCGCTGGCAGCCCAGAAAGCCAACCATATCCTGGGCTGCATCAAAAGACGTGTGGCCAGCAGGTCAAGGGAGGTGATTCTGCCCCTCTGCTCTCGTGAGACCCCACCTGGAATACTGCATTCAGCTCTGGAGTCCCCAACACAAGAAGGACATGGAGCTGCTGGATTGAGTCCAGAGGAGGGCCACGAAGATGATAAGAGGGCTGGAGCACCTCTCCTATGAAGACAGGCTGAGAGAGTTGGGGCTGTTCAGCCTGGAGAAGAGAAGGCTCCAGGGTGATCTTATTGCAGCCTTCCAGTACTTAAAAGAGGGCCTACAGGAAAGCTGGAGAGGGACTATTTACAAGATCATGTAGTGATAGGACAAGGGGCAATGGATTTAAACTGAAAGAGGGGAGATTTAGATTAGATATACGAAAAAAATTTTTCACTCAGAGGGTGGTGAGGCACTGGAACAGGTTGCCCAGAGAAGCTGTGGCTGCTGCATCCCTGGAAGTGTTCAAGGCCAAGATGGATGAGGCTTTGAGCAACCTGGTGTAGTGGAGGGTTTCCCTGCCCATGGCAGAGGGGTTGGAACGAGATGATCTTTGAGGTCCCTTCTAACCCAAACCATTCTATGATTCTATGATTCTATTGCTCTTCCCAAGGGACCATGAACTCATATTTAAATGGGGAGAGGCATCTATTTCCCCATCAGTACTCAGGTTTGACATTTTCACTCCTGCCGTTTCCAAAGTGCAGCTGAGAGCGTAGGTAATCACAATGGACAATGCTTCTCTCTTTAACAGACCATGACCTGGGCCGCTTCCTGAAGAACCATATGGCTTGGCACACTTTTGCTTCCAGGGATCCCCAGAGATCCCAGAGAGCTGCTGGAAATGTCAGTCATTCCCTGAAATTCAGCCTCCAGGCTTCACCACAGGAAGTAAAGTTATTTTGCTTGGCCCTGCAGCTCCTCCCACATCTTTATCCAGCAATTTCACGTGGAGGTACAGGACAGTTCCTGCCAGAATTACCCCCTGCCTTTGGCCAAAGAACAAAGGTCAAGCAAATAATATCAGGTTATTGCATTGAGTGACACATAATCAACAGAATAGGTGTAAGGACTAAATCCTGAGAGATCTGGGCTGCCTTTGCTCCTCACCAATTGCCTTCACTCACACCCCATTTTGAAAGCTTTACAAGCCCTCAGCAGTCACAGATCAGTTACTTAAACTCTGTTTTCTGTACTTTTCTTGTTATCTTTGGACAGCTGGGTCTGTGAAATTGCCTATTAACAGTTTGCAGAGCGATTTAGCTAATCTCAGATGAGTACATGTGAATCTAATGGCCAGATATAAGGGCTGGACAGATCAATAAGGCATATTCCAACTCTGCAGAGTCTAGACTTCCTGGGGAGGGGTGGCAGGATTTTTATAGCAAAGTCACCAAAAAGTTAAGCGTGTGTTTGTGCAAGAGGGAAAGGAGAGGAGCAGCAAAGGGGTGATGTATTCAGCCAGAAAACATTTTGAAGAACCTGAAGAAGTTTTGTTTTGGATCAAGACATCCTAGAGAGCCCATTGTAAATGCTTATGCTCTCTAGTTTCAGTGGAACTATACTTCTGTGAATCTGAGAGGCTTTGTACATCCAGGTCAGGTGGGTATACGAAACTGGATGCACATGTGCATAAGCCTGCTTTGCAAGCACATAGGCATGTACGTCACACCATCAGGAGCTTGTTGCAGACATAAATAATAGCATTTGGACAGATCGAAGTCGCTGGGACAAATGTTTTTTGCAGCTGTGTGTTTCTGGTACCTGACAATTCTGAGACAACTGATGGATACCTGCACCACCTGTCTGTACTTTAGCAGAGAAGAGAGACCATAACACATTTCCAGCCACAGTTATTGTCACTCCACTGCCTATTCCAGCAGTGTGACTGCTTTCAAAGATCATGCCTGTTTCTGTAAATAAACTCTGATATGGGCCTAGACCCCAGCTGGCGTAAGGGAAGACTGTGCAGCGGTGCTAATTCACAGCAGCTGAGAATTTGCCTCAGTGTCTCCCAGCCCAAAACAAGACTCTATAAAAAGATGGTTTCTCAAGTTCATCTGTAGTGCAAAAAGTCCTGTTCCTATAAGAGGGGGCTAACTGGGTGGCTTGCCGGGGCGATGCCCCTGCTAACATGCCTAGGAGACGGTAGCATGGCTATGCTACAGCCTTCTCCCTCCACTTCTCTCCTGCGGTCCAGGTGCAGCCGACCCTGATGTGCTGGTGATAATTCTGGCAGCACTTTGGCCCAGCTAGATTTGTTCTGTCCAACCCTAGAAAAATGAGTCTGAGAACACACAGAAAGCTCTCCTCCCCACGGACACCAGAAGGCTGTGTCTTCCTCCTAATATTTTCTGCTTTCCTTGCCTCCCTTTCTTCTTCTCATCATATTTGCCCAGTGGGTCCTAACCAGAGGTTTACCACAATGTTCAGCAGAAGATACTGGTGCCACTTTGGGACAGAAAATCCTGGCTGCTCCACTGCCTGTGGAAAGCATGGTTTGGGCTATCTCTACCTCGGCACAAATCACTTATTTCTCTGCTTCTGCAGAGCCTGTACAGCTTCATTCTTTACCCTCCAAGTCACTCAGTATACACTTAGCAGCAGGGATAAAACAGGCTTCAGGAAATAGCATGCTGAGATGTGAGGCCTCCCAGGCCTCCAATCAACCCCCCTGAAGGGGAAAAGCCTAGGGCTAAAGACCAAATTCTAATTATAACAACAGATCTGCAGTCGTTCCCAATTATGTCAAGCTCTTCAACGAGGAATTAAACAAGTTATAAAACGAGTGCACTATCTTATTCTTCCCTCTAGCATTAATAGTGAGATGTTGTAAAAACACGGCGATATCTAAACAACATGTGAAGGGGACATTAAAGTGGCATGTGAATGACAGAGGAAAACAATATTAGTATGACGAACACATCCTTTCTTGCTCTACAGGCATGATTTACTACTGAATTACACTAGGTTTAGGCTACAGTAACACCTCAGATTGCAGTGGGCATAATTCTTAAATAAAGCCAACAAAAACCTAACAAAATCCGATTGCTGGAATTGACGAAACTGCAAAGATGACATAATGAAGTAAAAGAAGATTTTGCACTTAACAACAAGGATAACTAATCACTGATTATGTTACCAGCAAGCGTCAGGAGTTGGTCAGTTTGCATCTTTGGATGAAGACTGAGGAACTTTCCAGGACACAAAACCTGAAAGCGTACCTCAAACATAGTTTTCATGTTCAGAATCAAAACTGCTAGGAAAAAGAATAATACCACGGTTAAATAATAATAAAATCACTGTTGTCCCTTCCAGGCTTAGAGTTTACGATACTTGTAAAAACTAGTACCTCAGAGGTGAAAAGGGACTGGTTGTAATCGCATGAGCATAGATTGAGCCTTGCAGTCTCAATAGCTGTTCCTCCAGAAGCCTTTGCTGGCATTTTCACACCTGCACATCTTGGTGTGCAGCTCTTTAGGTTAACTATACGTGGCTGATACCTCCCTCCCTGTGGCCTGATTCCTCACTGCCTTCTCTGTTAAGCAGTGCAGAGTTCTGTTCCATCTGTGCAGAGTGGGTGGCATTTTGCACTTACTTCACTTTCTCTTCCGTCAGGTGTAAATGGCTGCAAGAGGTGCGAAACAGAGTGGAGCTGGGGGGAAGAATAAGAAAAATAGCCTGTGAGAATGTTGTTTCTCTCCATAAAATCTGCTTCTTGCCTCTTGCATTGTATCTGGAATATGACCGAGAAAATGTCATAAGAACATTCCTACTAGTTCAATATATGTTTGTACAATATTTAGAACAGTAGAATAGTGATAAATAATATTTGTTACACTATACCCAAAAGAAGCCCTGAATGTGATTTGTAAAGTGATATTAAGGAGATTCAGAAAGGCAGAGAATTCAGGCTGAGGAAAATGTCTCATACATGAGCAAACAACAGAACACAGGATCACAATGGAAAAAATTGTACTACTTTAACCACAGTAGCAACAGCAAATTGCAAAGAACAGAACATTTTGCTGTACATACATCAAACCTTTCTGCAGTTAACCTCTCCTATCAACTGTCAATTGAAGGGATTAGTCACCTCTGCTCAAATACTCATTTCACATAATGTTCCCTTCCAGCCACTTTTTACCATGCAAAGTGTTTCACAGAGTCGTGCGACAGAAAACATACGAGTTTGCAGTGAGACTTTTTTTTTTTTTGGCAGTGCAGAATATCTGAAAAGGCTATTAAAGCGTTTCTTTTTAGTCTCTTAGGTGGGAGCAGACAAACCGTGACAACACGCTATCTGTTGTAAGAACAGGTTCTGAGCGTGACTCTGCCTGCCCGCCTGAGCGACTGTGATACCCAGGGGCCCACGTTTTCATACTGTGCCTTCTGCAGCTCCTCTCAGATCAGCAGAGTCACTCAGATCGCAAAATGCCCAAGTCAGAATGTGGCCCCTTGGGGCTGTGCTGTCCTGCAGCATCATCTGCTCTCCCTCTGCCTGGTACAGGGTGCATGCAGGGGTGTAATTCTTCCTTCTGCTTCGTTTTTTCTATTGCCAGAAGAAACGCCTAATAGAGCTCCACCGCATCAAGGTCTCTGAGATGCTTTTGGCTTGATATAGAGGCAGATTCTTATACTACAGTGCAACTTCTAAGGTGTCTTTAAAACATTTCTTATCCAGAATACAGGTTGTAATGGATAAGAAGTTACGAGAGGTCAAAGGGCTGCTATGACAGCTTAATCAAACTGAAACCTGTCCCTAGCTGCCCTTCTTTCCCAGAAGACCCACAAGGATTAAAGAGTGGATTCAGTATTTTGTCAATGAATTGCTCCCTGGAGGAAGCTTAGGCAAGGGGTTTCTCTGTGCATATAAGCACTGCAAAATATGCAGCATCAGGCCTCCTGTGCCTGCAGAGATTGACCCTCCTGCACACGGGTGGCATGTGTGATGGGTCACACCATGAGTCAGTCGCCTGAGCACACACCTTCCTGCCCCCAGTGGGTGACTCACCCAGCTGGAAATGCTGCACACCCCTGCAATCTTTATTTTCATGGGAAATAAAAAAGAAAAATATTGAGGTACTTATCTATAAAAACAATACAGGACCAGATTTATCTTTCAGGTTTGCCTCGCCTACAGTTTAAGATCAGAAGGGACTATCAGACAGACTGTTTGGTCTGACACCTTGCGTACATATCACAGGGCATTTGATTTTAACCACTTTTCCCTGCACTAAACCCAAGAGCTGTGTAGTCAAAAGGCAGTTCAGTCTTGATCTGGAGCCATCAAAACACGGAGAATCCATCACATTCGTTCATCATCTTCTCTGTTAAAAATGTGAGCCTTCTGTCAGGTGCATTGATTTGGCTTTGATTCGCACCCATTGTTTCTCATTTTATCTTGCTTTACCAGGTTAAGTAACACTTTAGCGTCTGCCATTTTATTCCTGTGAAGTTACTTGTAAATTTTAATTCAGGTACCATTCCATCTCCTTTCTGACAAACTAACCTCCAAGTCTCTCCCTGCAAGGCATTTCCCCAGGCCTGTGAATCATTTTGTAACTGCTTTCTCCACACTCCAATTTTTTCAACATGAATTTTAAAGCATGGACACTAAAAGAATATGCTTTTCCATTTAGGTTTCCCACATGTTGAGAGGTATGAATTACATTCCCCTCCTTCCTCCGTTCTTATCAGCTGAATCACATATCAACTTTTTCCGTTATTTCACCCCAGACCAATGTCAGACTAACTGGCACAGAGAAACCCAACTCATCCGGTCCCGTTTGGAATTACGGGCATAAAATTAGCCTTTGCCCAGTTTCCTGGGGGACTTCCAGCACTCGGGAACTGCTTGGCGTTAGAACCAGCGGGCTCGTGGTCCCCGCAGCCAGATCCTTTGCAGCCCTTGCCCATAACTTCTCTGGAGGTATAGATATAAATATTTTTCTCTCTCTTAAAGGTTATTCAACAGTCACTTTGCTTACTAATGGAAAGTATTTTCTGTTCTTGTTTAAAATGAGGATATAAATTATTTGTTTCCAACTGCAAAACAGAAATATTTATCCAACGCATCCGCCTTTCCCCATCACTGACAATTTCCTCATCCTCACTTAATCACATAACCCATCACTGCAGACTCTCTTCTTTCTCCAAGAGCAAACTGTTTTGGTTTTAATTCTCTAATTTTCCTGATAGCTTTAGCTTCCCTGAGCAGTTTCCTACATTTCATGCC
Organism: Tauraco erythrolophus; assembly: GCF_009769465.1. NCBI lineage: Eukaryota > Metazoa > Chordata > Aves > Musophagiformes > Musophagidae > Tauraco > Tauraco erythrolophus. The sequence continues at coordinate 85,635,769 of NC_141466.1, read as the reverse complement.
TCTCGGTTACTATTTCTTGCAGTCTTTCTCTCTCTCCCTTTTTTCCACTTCTTATACTCTGGAGAGAATACTTCTACGTATTGCTTTCACCACACCTCTGATGCAGTATTTGAGGACATTGGTATCTTCTGCATTTTAAAACGTGAGCATGTTCAGACAAAGGGAATCTGGACTGAAAATAATACTTATTCTTCTTAGAAGACTAATTACAATTTCTAATTGTAGAATTATTAGACTAATTTCCATTACATGAGGTTGCTCAAAGCCTCATCCAACTTGGCCTTGAACACTTCCAGGGATGTGGCAGCCACAACTTCTCTGTTCCAGTGCCTCACCACCCTCAGAGGGAAGAATTCTTCCTTAAATCTAATCAAAATCTACCCTTTTCAGTTAAAGTCATTACCTTTGTCCTGTCACCACATGCCCTTGTAAACAGTCTCTCTGTAGCTTTCTTGTAGGCCCCCTTTAAGTACTGGAAGACTGCTAGAAGGTGTCCCCAGAGCCTTCTCTTCTCCAGGGTGAACAACCCCAACTCCCTCAGTCTGTCTTCATAGGAGAGGTGCTCCAGCCTTTGGACCATCTTTGCTGCCCTCCTCTGGACTTGCTCCAACAGCTCTATGTCCTTCTTCAGTTGGGGTCCCCAGAGCTGAACGCGGTACTCCAGGTGGAGTCTTACAAGAGCAAGGCAGAGCAGAGGGGCAGAATCACCACCCTCAACCTGCTGATCATGCTTCTTTTGATGCAAACTAGGATACAGTTGGCTTTCTGGGCTGTGAGCATATGTTGCCAGCTGATGTTGAGCTCCTCATCAGCCAACATCCCCAAGTCCTTCCCCTCAGGGCTGTTTTCAATCCATCCTCTGCCCAGCCTGTATTTGTGCGTAGGATTGCCCTGACCCACGTGCAGGACCTCGCATTTGGCCTTGTTGAACTTCATGAGGTTTGCACGGTCCCACATCTCCAGCCTGTCAAGGTCCCTCTGGATGGCATCCCTTCCCTCCAGTGTGTTGACTACACCACACAGTGTGTGTGATGTGTATAGTTTAATAATGATAGTTTAATGTTGAGCAATTTTACACTGCAGCTCAGTATTTTCATTTTTCTCGATTGAACCTCAACTTTCCAAAATAGTCAAGTCTAGCTCAAAATGCAGGTCCATCATTGTTGCTTGCACCCCCTGCTAATGTCCAATTATCCGTGGGCCAGAACGGACTTGCCACCCTTGTCAAAGCAGACAAAACCTGCTCACTTACTAAAATAAACCTGTTGATGGTACACCTGTGCCAAGAGGTGATGCTCAAACGAGGGATGTTTTCTCCTTGGGGCTGTTGGGGAGCTGGGGGGCTCCTCATGGCGACCTGTCAGGCCAGGAGCAGGGCAGCCGGGAGCATGGAACAGCCCCAGCCCCGGTCATTGGGCACCTCCCTGCGGACAAGTTTCTTAATTTCCACTGGAGCGAGTTAAAAATGGTTCTGTATATCTCTGGTAGATGAGGGTGTTTATTTTTAGTTCAGATGACCAAGCCTCAATGATCAAGACGCCTTAGCCAAGCTTTCCAAAACCGCAGGGATTTTCAGGCTTGAGGGTTTTGCTTGGGGTCATCTCTGGTGCTCCCAAGTTTCAGTAAATTCTGTTCAGTCACTCCTGTGAGGAAAGGCCAGGGCAGCTATGTGCTATTTCAGGAATAAACCAACCACTACCACAACATGTGATGGGCAAGCCCTGAGGCCACAGGCTTTGTCATGAAATCAGATATGAAGTACACAAATTTTAGATTAAATTAAAAAAAAAAAACCAAAATGCATGTACAAACCCCAAATTTCCACAGCAGTAAATTATTCATTCCTTATTTATAAAAGCAGTGTTTCTGAAGACTCATGGAGATGACTGTTTCAGCATAATTTTGTTTAATCAGGCTTTGAATTAACTAACGTAATTAGTCACTATGGGGGGGATAACTTGGACTGATTTTATGGAGCCTTTTGTTGTGCTGCTTCAGGTCTTACAGCTTGATTTAAACATGGCTTGAGGGGCTTATTAACAAGAAAGATTAATGGTGCATAAAATTGATCACAACCTGATTTTAGCTGCAAAACCACATTTCTGCTTGCTTTCGTCATGAGTGACTGCAGTGACTTCAGACCAAAAGCAGTTTGGGTTATGGTTGAGTAGCAGCAACGGCAACGGTGACATCCCTTCACATGGGGATGGCAAAATCCAGCCTGGCTCACAATGCTGAGCAGCCTCGAGCCAGATCAGCGTTACTGTGAAGCGACAGTGCTTTATTTGCAGACAGAGATAGAAAAAAATCCAGTGAATCCTCTTTACCAACTGAGAAATTAGTTGTGTGGGTTTTATTCAGTCAACTTTTCCACTTAAGCATCTGCCTGCCATTCACGTCCCTTTTCCTACAACAGTAAATGCAGAAAGGGTCTAGCCTTGAAAATTCTCACTCCTAACCTTCCTTATAAATAAAGTCAGAAGAATTTCAAGCATTGGCAGGCTGCTGAGCTGTCAGGCATATATAAGCGCGTGCAAAATGCATATATATATGTGTACAACGGTTAGAAAGAATGGGACAGATCCTGACACAGCAAGCCACAATGAATGGCCTCAGCCTACAATAGGTCCCAGCCAATGGACCTATTTCAGAAATAAGCAGTTGTGCAAAGTGTCTGGCATTCTGCATTGATCTTTTAGATTACTCATATTTTCCTATTAATAATAATACCATCAAAATACAATAAAAATCTAATTTGCATTGTATGGCCCTGGATATTGTTAAATAAAGCAGATGTGAAGTTTCTAAACAAGGTATTCTTAAGGTTTGGCTTTGAAAAAGAAGGAAGACATTTCACACGGCCAATGACATCTAATTTTTTCAAAGGCTTAGCTCGACATTTCTAAGAAAAACAGTTCTTTTCTGATGAAAGGCTGCATAGAAAGAAATGTCATGTGGAAAGCAGGAGTCTGGATTTGTTTGAGGTTTATTTTTATAAAAAGGAAGAAGTGAGGTTGGTGAAGGAAAAAAAAATCAGACAAATTTTAACAAAGATGTAGCATGTCTCCATAATGTCTGGCATAAAATTGCCACAAAAACTGTATTAATTCGTGTCCCTGAAATCAAGTCCTGCAGCAAATATAATTATCTTTCTTTTCCAATAAATTATTTGTATGCCTGCAACTTTCCAGTCTGGTCAATGAGGTGTTTTTTTTTCTTCTTCTTTTTTATGCTAGTTCAAGACAATGGGCCTTGCCACCACACAATATGAGGACAAAGCAGCAGGAAAAGTGCCAGGCTTTTGTGTTGGTAGAGCTTCTGACCACACATCTGACACTAACTACATGGAAGAAAGTGAGTGAGGAGTCTGCAGACTTGCAAGCCGATGGGCTCCTTTCGGCAGACCACCACAGCATGCTGAGGTCTGGATATCTGCCTCTAGCTATGAGACGCTCGCCCAGAGACTGTCACCTTGCCCATGACTTGGAAGGGAATGTGCATGTGTGCGTGAGGTGTGCCAGCAATGCAGGCACGTAAGGTGTGTGCCCAGCTGGGTCACGCACATCCATACCAACAGGAAACTCAGTACATGTATTTGTATTGAGGGAGAAGGAGGAACAGCAGAAAGGATCAGCTCCCCAAACACTTGGCAGGCCATCTATGAGTGCTGTGTGCTCTCTGCGTTTCTCATTGGATCAATTAGAACTAGGGCTGGATGAATATTATTTGCCAAATACATTCTTTAGCAAATGTTGGTCTTCTCTACTTTACCAATGCTATTTGACTAATCATTTCTGCACTAGCTTACCAGCTCTAGCACCATTTAAATACTATTCATTGAATAATTTATGAGACGAACAAAGACGAAATGCATTGAATAATTTATTCAAAGAAAAATTGCTTCCAGTATTTGGTTAGCTCTAATTAGGTCCTCTTTTTGACTAGATTACACACACACATGCACGTGCTCAGGCATGCGTACACACGGGCACGTGCAAACGTACACAGCAAGCCAGCTTCAGGATGCACAGTGGATTAGCACCACGTTACTTCAGTGGTTTTGTGCTTAAGGCACACTAGTAGAGACAGGATCAGAACAAAGCCTCATAAATGGAGTGGAAGAGTGAGTCCAAGCCAGGAATTTCAAATCTGAAACTGAATTTTCCCTGCAAAATGCAGAGTGATATGCAGTGGGTCAGGAAAAGAGGAGCTGATAATTTATCAAGCAGATGATTTGAGGGAAATTTGAGTAAAAGCAAGAACAAAAATTCTGCCTCAAGTGTATCACAAGTCCCCCATCTTAGACAGAATGCATGTAAAGAAAGAGGATGTTAAATGTGGTTGTTTGCAAACGTGGACTTTCCTATTTCATTCACATGCAGACAGAGAAGAAGAAGAAAGGGGAGGGATGGCAGGCATTTTGTGGAGACAGAATAAAGACCACTGCAGCATGTTTGCAGGACTGCTGGAGCAGCGCGCAGTCCCTAACCATCAAGAGGCCCAGATCATAATAATACGCCGGAGAATGGCTTTTCCCCCTCAAGTCTCCTGGAGTACTTCCAGTTATTCCCTTTCAACTGCAGTTTTTCTTATCTTTAGGGCAGGTTACGCATGAGGTCTTAGGGCAAGGAGAAGCTTCGCTGACTACAGTGAGCTGCTAGATAAAGACATACTGGCATCCTCAGTTAGTTACCTGATTTTTCACAGCTAATTTGGGGGCAGGTATTTCAGGTAAAGTGTCAGCTTTAATTCACAGCCTCTTCAAAGCTACTTTCATATGGAGCCATGTAACCTCTCAGAGTCTGGTACCTCCAGGTCAGGGCTGAGGGCAGCAGAAAGATTTTACTGACAGTGCAGCTGTTTGCACCATACCCAACCACGTGGATAAACAAAGGGCTATAATTTAGCCAAGATAACCTTTGTGATAACCTTACAAATGCTGACATAAACCATATGTGCTGCCCAATCCCAGAAAGGCAGACAAACCTTATATAAACTCCCAAACTTTGGAAAATTTACATAGTGGCATATCTGGGAGCATCCATAGTAGAGAGGGATCCCACATTCAGGCCTAGCTTTTAACCCCCCTGCAGCACAGGGAGTAGAAGGTCATCTCCAATAACACGAGATGTGTGTCGAATGAGAAGAGTAGCCAAAGCAGACTAGAAGGCATTGTGTACCTCAAAGAAAAAAGCTTTCCTCAACTATTTGTTGTCTGTGTCTTTTATTCAGATAGCTGAAAAAGGTAAATGGGGTAGATATGCAAGCAAATCAAAATGCAATGATAAAACAGAGGCCTCTAATCGGTCATCTGAAGGACAAAGCTGCATCTTCTGTGGTTAATTTGCTCCCTTTTTTTTTTTTTTTTTGCCTGTTTCTATTTTCGTAGAGCTCCCAAAGCTTCCCTAATGGTAGAGAAAAAGAGTAGTGGAGATAATTGGGAACATCCTGAATAACCTAATTCCAATGTCCCTACGGTATGACTAGACACCTAAAGGATGTCTCCAGGACAATGTCAGCCAGTATGAAAGTCTGCGGCAAAGGCATCAGAGTGAGGTCAGTCTGTTTAAAAGCTTGTTGGCACTTTCAGCTAATAAAAGTCACTTGGGAAGTATTTCCTTTCATGTCTGACAGGTTTCTCTTTTTGCCCTTTATATATGATGTGTTACCATGAATGCAGCTCATCCACTAGTTAATCATCCTGTCTGTTTGTGGTGCATAGGTAGCACATCATTTCATACGTAGGACTTAAGGACCCGGCTTTCATAGAACAGTAGCGTTCAGAGGCAGGACTCGGGAGTGGAAAGGCAACACTGTAGTTAGGCATCTTGCTCAGAAGCTGGCATAGGAGCCTTCTGCTCTCCCTCCAACACGGGTAACTGCTGCACAGGTATTTGAACACAGCATGTGAGCGAGTGCCAGGGTGCTGGAGGGACGCCAGCTGGAACATCTTACAGCAGAGAGCACGCACAGCAGTGCGGGCAGCCACAGGGACAGGGAAGTGGGTTGCAAAAATTCCATAGCTATCAACTGTTGTGTATCCAGAGGCATGGGGACAGGGAAGTGAGTTTCAGACGTCCCATAGCTGTCAACTTCACCCCAGTGCCTCCTTGGAAAGTGAACAAGATTTCATTTCGCTGGGTGATTTCAGGAAGAACACACTGACATGCCTGGATCCACTGCAATGAGAGTACATACCAGTAAATAAGAGCAATCTGAGATGACATATGGTCAGCTCAGGCTGTACTCAAAACATGGTCCTAGCTATCTCATGAGGGTCCTCAGTTCTGCAAACTGGCACCAATAAATTAACAGAAATAGGATTAATTTTAAATCCTCACCTGAAAAGCAAATACCAAAGTCATAGGCTGCTATCCTCTTCAGTACCTGCACAAGTCGGCCATAATAAACACATTCAGCAAATGTAGGGGCAGGAGGGACTTTTTCTCCCATTATTTACTGCACCTCTGTCCGGTGTCCTCTTGCAGCATTGAGTAGAGACAATGATGTGTCAGCTCCAGGGGAAGATACTCCCTCTTGTCAGAGTTTCCTGACCGCGCCAGGGTCCAGCATGGTGCCTGGACTCCTCTGGTAAGTGTTTTTAATACTACATATGTTTACGTGTATTTTAGTACGTAACTGTGTGGAGTGCCAAGTAAGGTCAGAGTTTGATGTTTAATTATTTTGTCATAAAGCAAGAGCTCTAAAAATTTCAGGCTTGAATAAATAATCACTGCCCTTTTTTTAAGGAATTTATTTACAAGAGCGTCAAAATGAAAGTGACAGCAGTGGCAGCAAGTAAATTACCACTGCCTAATTGGAGCCAAAGAGAATTTGGGGCCTGAAATGTCCCTTCATGTAGACTGACAGGGAAAAGAAAAGCGTACTAGACACATGCACATTGACTTTACCAGTACTTAAATTTCTCATTTTTCTGCTAGTCCCTGAAGAGCAAATAGTGCTATATTCTTCCCTGCTTCTGTTTCTGTGTTCACAAGCTCGTAAGATTTGCAGTTGGAGATGTTTATTCATCATTAGACTTGAAAACAAACTTGTCAGGCACTCTTTGTTGAGCTTGCTCAGTTCCTTTTCTCTCCCCCATCCAGGAACACGGAGCCAGGCCAGTAATTCTGCTGCTCTGTGTCTCCTAGGCAATCTTGCTCAATGCTGACCAACTTCTTGTAAAAAGAGCTGCAAATAGCCAAGTATCGTCTGCTGCACTTACAAATACGTGTTGCTCCTTCACACTGAGCTCAAAATTTCACAGGGAAGCTTGCGCATCCTCGCAGCACTGTCCTTCAAAAGTGTCCAGCACAGGCACAGCCCTTTGTTACCGTGCCATTGGTTATAAAACAAAATAAAAAAGCCTTTAATTGTTTCATTAGAAACAAAACTATCTTCAGTCAGGAGGTGAGAGGGGTTCACCAGAAAATTGTTTGATCTGGGCTACTAACCAAATAGAAATTTCCACGGCTTCAAGGTTTTAAACCATAGCATTTTAGATCACTGAGAATGAATGAATTCTTGAGAATAAACTTTTCCTAAGTTAAAGGTTGATGGTTCAACTTCAGGCCGTGAAGATGATCCGAGGGCTGGAGCACCTCTCCTACGAAGACAGGCTGAGAGTTGGGGCTGTTCAGCCTGGAGAAGAGAAGGGTCCGGGGACAATTCTAGTAGCCTTACGGTACCTAAAGGGGGACTACAAGAAAGCTGGAGAGGGACTTTTTACAAGGGCGTGTAGTGACAGGACAAGGGGTAATGGTTTTAAACTGAAATAGGGGAGATTTCAATTGGATCTAAGGAAGAAATTCCTCCTCTGAGGGTGGTGAGGCACTGGAACAGGTTGTCCAGAGAAGCTGTGGCTGCTGCATCCCTGGAAGTGTTCAAGGCCAAGATGGATGAGGCTTTGAGCAACCTGATGTAGTGGAAAGTGTCCCTGCCCATGGCAGGGAGGTTGGAACTGGATAATTTTTAAGGTCCCTTCTAACCCAAACCATTCTATGATTCTGAAATTCTATGATTCTGCATGTCTTAGAGGATTTGATTCCAATTTCAGCTTTTTTTTTTTTAAAAAAAAAAAGAGATAAATGGAGGTAGTTCCCAAAATAAACTCCATGTGTGAAGGTCAGTGTGGGCCTGGAAGCCAGCAGAGAGGAGCACCAAGCTGATTGCAATGGCCCAGCTAGATCAGCCCCAGGCAGGGGGTCAGAGCCCTATGGGTGAGGACCATCAGTCTGGCAGAGCTTAGCCTCACCAGGCTGACAAAGTGCATAAGAACACTTGTATGAACATCCCCCACTCTCTTTATTCATTCTTATTTAAAGAAAGATGTCTAATTTTCACAACAAAAACTTCACAATAAAAAGTGTGTATTAAAAACGCGGGGAAGGAAAAATATAACCCTAGCCTCTATACAGGATGAGAACATGAGTCCAAAGAGCATGAGGACATAGAGGCAGCACAATTTATCCTGCAGGATTCGAAACAAAGAAAGGGTATGCCAGGCTCCAATGTTTAAAAAAGCCCTGTGACTGAATTACATGAAAAAAGGTTCTATCACAAAAGAAAATTGAGTTAGGTTAACGGAGAAACTGTCACTTTTAAAGATGCAGAAAGTTGCAAGATCAGATTTGTCATCATAAGTCAAATTGGTGAAAATTACCTTGCTTGCAAGCAAAAATGAACATTAAGCATGATTCCAGAAAGAAGCTTTAGAGAAATGCATAATCCTCTTTCTATGGAGTTTTATTTCAGAAAGGGGCAATTCTGCACGATTCATCTTTTTCTGTGAATAAATCTGTTAAGCCTGAGAAGATGGAGTCCATTATACGGTCCCATAGTCAGATAGTACGATATGCAGCTGTGAGATGTGTTATTATGCAGTAGAGATATAGCACAATTGCAAGGAGTCTTCTCAGAGGGGTTGCAAATCCAGTAAGAATGGTAAATTTTAATCTTTTGTTAACTTGGCTTTGGTTATTGATTCCTCTAGCATTTTAAAATGAAGGGAAGAGAAGAACCAGAAGGAATGTGTGATAGAAAGCTCATTAATTCAAAGATGAATTCGATTCCAAAATCCTATTGTTGCTGGTGAGTTTGGAGTACATCTCAAATGTGGGAAACTTCCTGAATCCACAAAATCATCGAATCATAGAATGGTTTGGGTTGGAAAGGACCTTAAAGATCATCCAGATCCAACCCCCCTGCCATGGGCAGGGACACCTTCCACTAGATAAGGTTGCTCGAAGCCTCATCCAACCTGATCTGACCAAAATCAGGCTTTGGGGTGAACAGACTGTAGAGCTGGCAGAGAAACAAGATGATGCACATCTTGTTTCTTTCTGGAAACTCACTGGAACCTATGAGCTGGAATTACAGTATTTTGGCTGTTATTCATCACCAGTTTTGCAGGGTATAGGGGCTCCTGGATCTGTTTAAACAGAAATCCATGACCCGTACCTGACCTACCCTCACATTACTCTCAGCCTGCACAGAGAGCAAGTGACCTTCTCTGCTGCTGCTGCAGTGCAAATTGTTAAAAATGATTGTTTTCTCTCGGGAAGGTCTTCAGGCATGCTTTGCTATTTCCACTGAAATACACGGTGGCTTTACCATTGATCACCAGAGGGCAAAAAGGAGAATTACATCCCTCTGGAAAGAAATGCTCTCTAGCCATTTTCTTTTTTTGTTATATGTGTGTGTCATTTCATCTAATTTACTGAAATAATTCATTTTTTCTCTGCGAAATGCTTTTATTCAATAAGTTTGTCCTCTTTCAGCCCCCTTTCCGTCTGCTGGCCTCGATTTTATCGCTCTGTGGGCTGGCAACAAGGTCTGACAAACATACACTTTACTCTCAGGTGTTAAGGCATAACTGCCTACACTTGACAAGGAGAGCCTGTGCCAAGCTGGAGGGCAGGGTCAGGTATCTGTTGGATTTCACAAGGTTACTTCACCAAAAGCATTACAGGCGACAGAGGTATCTCTTAGCTGAACTAAGCATAGAGAATAAAGACTGCTCTGCAGATTATGGAAATGATTTGACATACCAGCTCGCACTGTGCGGGGCAGAGAAGCCCTGGGCCAGGCCAGAGGGACAGCCAGCCCCATGTCCTGGCAGTGACCTGGCCGGGTGTAGGCGCCTCGGGAGGACATGGAGGACGCAAGCAGTTTACCCAGGTGATGCCTCCAGGCTAGAGCCACAGTGACCGCAGGACTTACTGAGCTGGTGGTCACATCAAGGTCATCACTTTTCATCGGTACAGTCTGACATTAATCATGCTGCCCTGTTTCAGTCTGTCAGGGTGCTGCACGTGGCCCTCACATGGTTAATCCTCTTGTGCCGCTATAGGAAAGGGAACATGTGCTTGACACCAACGGTGCAACCCTTGGGTACAATTAAACATCAGGAACTACTCAAACATTTGTAAGGTTTCCTTTTTATGCACATCTGTTTGTTGACCTTTGAGAGAGACACTCTTTTGTGGCCAGTTTTTGGTGATAAGAAGCTGCTGTCACAAAAAGCTGCTGTCATGGCTGGTACGATACCAAAGACGGAGCTGGGAGATTGAACTGTTGCTGGAAGGAGTTCATCCCGGTCTGCATGGGGCAATGCGGGGAAGTTTGCTCTGCTGTCACCCTTGTTTTATCTGTTCAGCGGGTAGATAAAGGACTTCAATCTTTGCAGCTGCAAGCTCAGCAGCTTTCTCCACGGCATCATTCACTTGAAGATAAAAACGATTGTGGAGAGTCCCAGATCTCTGGTGCAAGCTGTTATTTGATTTATTTATTGGCACAGGGTTCTAAAACGTGGTAGGAGCTTTTTTGCAAATAGGAGGAAACACAATTCCCTGGCTTCGAAGGGCTGACAGCAGAGATGTAGCATACATAAAGAACACTAATGCAGAAACAGAGAGACAGAAAGAAAGCGTGCAACATTAGATTAAGTGGTTGCTTATGGCTGTTATACAAGTCTTGGTTGCTTGAACACAGAGATGTATATGTACACATATGTATTCCTTATGCAAGCACTTCTGTACTGAGGATGTCATATATACAAACAACAAAATTGAGCCTCAAAGATTTAGACAATGGGAATCAGGAAAAATCCAGCATTTTCTGGCGAAGGTACCAGATCTAAACACGACTCTAAATTATTACAGTGCTCAGATAGTACAAAGGGCTGCAATATGATCACTGCAGAAAAGCAATCAGGGTGCAAGGGACAGAACAAGAACTACTCTAAAGAGCAAAACTGTCTTCCGTTGTCCCATGAATAGTGTCTGCATGTGAAAGAGCAGATTCCTGCTCAGCGAGCAGGGTAGTGTGCTATGGAAGACACACAGCGTACCAGCCAACTGCAGGCTCCAATTAATGAGTTACCTCTGATGAAGCTCCTGCTCTGCAGACAGTTTCTTTCTTCAACAGTGAGTTCAGCATGACTGGCTCACCTGCATGATCTCAACCAGCTCTTCCACTAAGCCTGTATATAACTCAGTGCATTGATGGCCTTCTTTTTAACCCCTGCTACAGCCCCTCGAGAGCGAACGGTGCCCTCCTGCCGCTTGTCCTTAAAGGGGTTGATGTGGTGGATGTGAACTTTTCCTAATACCAGAGCATCTTGGCAAGGGTTTCTTCTGGCCTTTACGTTGTGTTGGTGCCTTTTGAAGAAACTAGTGAGACTTGTGTGTGCGCTTTGATTTAAAAAATGCAAGAAATAATATTGTGTAGAGAAATGTAAAAATTAAACGGGTGCCCTGTTTCACATCTAAGTGGATAGGAGGTGTATAAGAGGTGTTTGAGGGTATTTCTGGAGGGCCATGACACTAGCTGCAAGCCTTGAGAAGGCCATCTGAGATATGGGCTATTATTTAAGACTTTGGACCATGTAATTGTTTCCTTTCTTCCTGAGATTAAAGATAGAAAAAGCAATACTGTCTCTTTAGACAGGAGTAATGGACATTCAAAGCCTTTTCTGTCACTTGGGCAGAAAAGCTGGATATTTAGTGACTAGATCCTGTAAGTGAGTGAGAAGAGCCTCTGTACAGCCCCATCAAAATGCCCCAGTCATGGCACAGCCACAACCCCTGCCTGCCCTGCGACGGGCAGCAGGCAGGACACTGCTCACCCTTTGCAGCAGGTGGACTAAGTGGCTGTACCCGAGTTAACGGTGGCAAATCCTAAGGTAAAATTGCAGCCACACAAATATGTCTGTCCCTTCTTTGTGGGTTTCTCAAGTGAACACCTTAGAGAGGGCTCCAGGGTTGGTGGCTTTTGCCTAAGAGCAAAGGCACGTTCGTTGCTCTGACTTAGTATTCAAGCTGCGTTTGTTCTTGCTCCCCCTCTGCCCCCTCCTTCTCCGTAGGCTGAAGTCATGCATGCGTCAAGCCGTGACTCCCAGTGCCTGACACCAGCGAGCACCTTGCCCTGACTCAGCCAGGAGCAGCTCCAAGGCCAGCTCCTGGGCGGAAGGGAGGGCGGCAGGGAGGGCGAGGGGCACTGCTCCAGCACCACCCGCCACTGCTCTGTATCTTCAGCCAAGCACTCTGCCTCCTCCTCTTTTGAAGCAACCCCCTGGTTCCCAGTGAAGTCAGAGGGAGCTGTGCCTTTGGCTTCAGTCAGGGAACAGGAGTTGGCCTAGGACCCACCTGGACCCTCTGCTTTTCAGTTGCCCCCCTGGAACCGCAAAGCTGCCACCCTAAATGTTACTCAAATAAAAATTTACCCAGCCCTCCAGTAGCTTAGTTTCTCCTTGACATCTGACATCTCCTTGCTGACAGTGGCCACCACTGGACCCTGAACCTTCTCCTCCTCAGTCTGTCCTTTCGCACCCCTCCACAGCCGCAGAGCCTGCGCTGCCTGCCAGATCCGCAGCCCGGGGCCAGCTGGGCTCAGCCCTCGCACTAGCACACCCGTCTGTTTTCCGGACCATGTTAGAGATTTAATCTTTCCTCTCTGCTCTCATTTCAAGACTTTCCTCCAGGCCTTTGTCACCTGGAGTCTGGATTACTCCTGTGCCTCTGGCCCCAGCAGCTGTAGCCTTGCCTCCCGCGAGTTCCCACAGAAAAGTCCTTGTCCTGGCTTGTCAATGAGGCTGCCTCACACCCCCTCAGAGCTCACACCACCATATCACCAAAGGTCGGTAACAACTTGATGGTGTGTTGGTGCTCTGGTAACACTGACCTCAGTCTCTGTGGTGCCAAACGGTCAAGTTTTCCTGCCATCTGAGCAGCTTTCCTCGTGTTCACCATTCTCTTTCCTCTCTTGCATCTCTTTTAGAGAAGGAGAAATGAAGGTAGAGAAGGAGTGCCCATGACAAGGTGGCCTTGTCCTGCCACAGAGCTCCCTGCACTGGAGGTCCTCCCTGCTGAATATGGGAAGACGTGAGGTGAGCTGCATTTCGCAGCTCATGGTGCAAAGCTGAACAGTGCCCCACTCCTTCATCTTTACACATACAAGCATCCGTACAACTTATCTATACAGCATGTTCCACTGTGGTTTTGCAGGGACTGTATTTTCTTCCCCGCTCCACACTCATCACACCCTGTATATGATGCAGACTCTGGACCTCTTGTTACAGGGGGAGCCATGCAGCAGCTCAGCTGCCTTTCCCTAACTGCACTGTGGCTGCTGCACCCACCCCTGGTCCTGGCGCAGTATTCACAGAGACTATCCATCACTCTTGCCTCATCTCAGCATCATTTCTAGCATGACAGAGTCACTAGCTCTGCAAGCAAATCGCTGCAATACATCATCAGCATGGAGTCGGTTTCCCTCTGTGGGCAAATGCAGACCCAGGTGCCCAAGGCAGCACTGTTCTCCTGGACTCCTCACTTCCCTCTTGCATTTTAGCTTGCTGCCTCATGTTCTCCTTATCCATCATCCTTTTCTGTACTTTGCCCTTACCTCAGCTCCTCCAGCCATCTCCATCTGTCCTGCTCATGTAATGGCTGCATAATAACATTACTGAAGGATTTGTTGTTTTCTTTTGCGGATAACCTGTCCATAGTCCAGCTGAGTCGAATTTAAGCCTGACAATGAGGACTTGATGAAAACCTAGAGAAAAAGACCTAGAGGAAGAACAGGTCTCCTGAGTCATGATCAGCAATCTACCATCAGTCCTCAGACACTTTTGTGAGCTTCAATGGAGGTTAAATGCTTGTTGTAGATGTGTCTTTCTATAGATGTTTCTTACAGTACAGTATTTTTAAATTTAAAAAAAATATTGCCCTGGAGAAAAAGCCTTCCTTATTTCTGGATCACAACCATCTGCTTTGTCTTGCATAATGCCTTATGCTATCTTCTTCCCTTCTCTAGAAAATGCACAATGAAATACAAGTGAATATAAGTATTTTATTTTTGTTGTGAAACATGTCTTCTCATGAAAGAAAGGAAGGCTTGAGAGTATTTCAGATTGTCTTTTATAGTTCCTGTAGCTATAACTAAAACATGTGTTTTCAACATAAATTAGAGTAATATAACTACTTACACGTTTTGTACAGTGCCTTATTGTTCCTCCTACAGAAAAGTCCTATAGGATCCAATAGAAAATAACTCATTTCCATCCAGCTTCAAAGGCTACATTCTCATTTATAGCAAGGAAAGAAAAACAAGAGAGCAAATGATGGTGAAGGAAGCTGGTGGCTGCAAAGCTGGGCAATTTGGGAGTTCTCTCCCTGTGCAACACACATTTTGGAGAGGAACCATTTCATCATGGGCTGCCAACAGAAATGCATGTTCCAGTCAGACCAGATTTACCCAGCTGTGTCACTGGAAGCCAGGGTGCAAACACTCAGGTTGTGCAGCGCAGACTTTGACATGTTGTTGGTGGAGCCTGGCTGGTTTTCCACCCCTGTCATGGGAGAAAGAGTTGACACCTCAGTTGTTGCAGAGAAGGAGAAGCAGATGTCATTAAATGGTCTCTCAGGTCAGCTTTGCTGTACTGTCCCACCTAGGGACCCCATGCCCTTCAGCTGAGTTCTAAGGGAGGCGTATTTTGAGAAGACCAGCGGTGATGGTGCAAACATCCTCTGACTGCTCCTCTTGCCGCAGAGGTAAAGTCTAACCACAGCCAGACACAGTCGCAATGAGAAAGAGGAACACTGAGGCCACAAAGGCTGGGATCAGGGTGGAGGAGCTGCCTGGCCGGCTCCTCTAACAGGGACTTATGGCATGACTGTCCCACAAAGCTAAAGCACAGCACTGCCTGGAAACGTACAACCAGAAAGTGAACTGGGGAGAGCTGTCAGCAGCAAGAATGGAAAGAGGAGGTGGGGCTGTTTGACTTGGCTCTGGGATGCTGCTAAACTGAAGGAAATATCAGTAAACATAAAAATGTCAATCTACAATAGTAACTGACTTTGCTGTTCTCTCTTTCATCAGAAATCCCAAACACTCGGTGGGGTGATAGGAAGAAGATTGTTTGACCCATCAGGGGCAGGTGGACACCTCTGAAACAACAGCGTGGCAAGTGTGGACACAGAACACCTAGGACATGAGTGCAGAGCCCACAAGAAAACCCTAGAAACATCAGGCTCACCTTCATTTTCAACAACTAGCAGCAGGAGAGTTTGAGCCATGCAAAAAGGCAGAACGCAGTTTTAGGTCTAGCCCAAAAGGCAGCCATTCCCAGTGCATCAGGTTCACACAGGGCCTGTTTGGAGAAAAAAGATCAGTAATATTATCATTATTGCTTTCTGTGGGGCAGTAAGAACACAATCTTCTCCAAGCCTCTGTGACACGGAGCAGTATTTTGCTGTCACTGGTAACCCTAGAAACATCAGGCTCACCTTCATTTTCAACAACTAGCAGCAGGAGAGTTTGAGCCATGCAAAAAGGCAGAACGCAGTTTTAGGTCTAGCCCAAAAGGCAGCCATTCCCAGTGCATCAGGTTCACACAGGGCCTGTTTGGAGAAAAAAGATCAGTAATATTATCATTATTGCTTTCTGTGGGGCAGTAAGAACACAATCTTCTCCAAGCCTCTGTGACACGGAGCAGTATTTTGCTGTCACTGGTTAACAAAATCGCACATCAGCAGAACGACAATCAGCAGTCCTAAGGTTTTCTTTTCTTGCCTTTTAGATCTTATTGATTCTCTTCCCAAAATCATGCTTTCAGGCTTGACTGCTGCACATGGTGAAAGCTACACCATGGAAATGCCAAACGTGGCTCTGTGAAAGCCCTGTTCTCAAATGATGCCCATGCACCACTTTACCAACGAGCGCCACTTGCCCACCAAACTGCCAGGATGCCTGGGGGTGCTGAGAACCTGCAGCTCCTGCTGGAGCTCACTCACAGGAGCTCTGGGACGGTGACAGTGACATTGACAGGGCAGCGTGCTGTGGCACAGCTGCTGCCTGTCTCCTGGCCTGCAGCACACACTGCACTCGGCTGGCACTCATCTGGAAACAAAAACCTTCTGAGCAGTCCCCCTTGGCTCTACCCCAGAGGGAAACCTCTCTGCACTGTGGATGCTCAGCCCTTCTAAAAAACAAATGCACAGCTGGGAAAGTACATACACAGACGTGCGCTTTTTTCCCCAGCCAGGGCCTATGGTACAATAGATGTGACACTTGTTTGGTTTTGTTTGGAAAGAGCTTGAGGACCAGAATCGTTAGGTACAACTAGCATGCACTTATTAGAGACGTCCGTACTTCTGGCTATGTGTCAGTGCTAAGATTCAGAGTTAACATCCTGCCAGTAAGCATAGAGACAGTCTGCACCTCTGAGAGACGTTCTTAGACAGCAAGGAGTTTACGTGCTGTTTACACTTGAAAGGATTTTCTTTGCAATGTGTATAAAGGGTTGAGAAGTTGCTGTACAATTCTGCAAAGATGAAAGATGCTAGGCCAGCATGCTCTGAAGTTTGCCAGACAAATGCAGACAGAGCTTTTTCTTCCTTTGTTCCTGCTCCTCACATATCTTGCACTGTGTGATTTATTTATTAAGAATACTACATTTCATTCAGCTTAATAAATCCAGCGAGTGCTGAAAAAGGAGAAGGCAATAGATGTGCAACTTCTGGCTGCTGTCCTCTGTTCCGTCTGCAGCTTGCTGTTAGGACAAATGCATATAAGCAGAAAAGCTGTGTGAGCAAAGAGGCAAACAATAAAGTTCTGTTAGAGAAAAAGCATCACCACTGTGTACTGGAAGGTACGTTGAAATCAATGCTAATAGCTTCCTTAGAAAGAGTTTACAGAGTAAATGTTCCTGAGAAGTGCCTAGCAGATAGATGTTCTGACTCACAGGAGGAAGCTGTAGCGTTCATGACTCCCAACTACTTACCGATACCACTTGGATGAGACAAACAGAGGTTTCTTATTTACTGAGCTAGAGAAAGATGTTGGTTCCAATGTTTTCAGTGCTCATAATTTAATTCCGAATCTTATAATATTCTTTTTCCCCCTTAAAGCCCTTTCACCTTGAGTCCTGTGAGTGTATCAGAATCAGGGCTTTTATTTCTTGCAAGGAGGAAGTTTGCAGTGCTCATGTCTGTGGGGGAAATCTTTAAAGTATGACCCAAAAGCTCAAAAAAAAACCCAACAAAAACAAAACACATACACACAACAAATCAAGTAAAACCCAACAAAATTCTTCATCTGGTAAGGCTGAAGCTATATACACACACCTTTTTGTCTGCATGAAACAACTGACAGAGCTCTAATCTGTACATCACAGTCACTGTGGTTCAGAATAGCAAAACTATTTGAATTTACTGACAAGATGGCTCCAAATCTTTGCTTCAGCCCATCATCCCATCAAACATCTAGGCACAATTTGAGGTTTTGTCTCCTGCATTCCTCCCTTCAACCTGCTGAGATTTCCCTGGTGCTGGCCCGTGACAGCCTGATTCTCCCCTTTGCTGCTCTGGTATGCTGCTGTCTCCCAGCCAGCCGTGCTGGCAGTCGTGTCCAGGGATGGTCCTCCTCAACAGGGGGAAGGCTGAAAGAGTAGTGCCAAGCCTGGCAGAGAAACAGGCAAAGACAAAATGCCAAGCAGCCCAAATTCCTCCCGGGCTTCCAACACTAGCGCTCTGATTGCCATCCTTTAAAAAGTCCTGCACTATTGAACTCTTGGTAGCCAAGGCATCTGATGGAAGGACACGGAAGATGTCACTATTATGTGCCTTTTAACTTCCTAAAGGTTCCCTAAAACATGACATAAGCATCCCTCTAAGTGCAGCAGCAAAGTTTTCTTTGGTCATACTGCAGGACCAGAGGGATTCCAGACTTCGTATTTTTATTGTCTTACTTTCATGCAGCATTAATTCTGTGTAGAAGAAAGGTGCTGGAAAGAAGCGGAACAGTGCCGCTATGTAAAAGGAAAAGATGTATTTGTATGGTGGGAGGAGGTTTAGTACAACCAAATCGGCTGTGGTGTACAGCAGCCACAGCTCCTGGTGCACTGAAAGTTTGGGTATGCTAAAAAATGGGGCTGCTGACACACTGATCTGCACCATCCCAGCACAAAACATGCTCTCCACTTAGGTCTTTCATATCAAGCAGCTTATGTTATCCTCAGGGTCAATGAGAATGTCTGCCAGCACTCTGGGCAGGGCTCAGTGACAGCCTCCCTGGCTAATCATCAAGAAGCTTTAGTTTTCTTTCTTCAGTGGCACAATGCATCATACCCCACTGCTCAGAAGATTATTTCTGGTGGATTAAGGAAGCTAGGCATTGTGCCTAATGGCATAGGACTGTGGTCTCTCCCTTCCCAACACAACTAGAACTTTGCCTTGTGAGTAGAAATATGGCCACTATCAAGGACTAAGGAAGCAATTCAGGAATACCTGGAAAATTCAGGAGCCTACATATAATGCAGGCACAGAGGGCTTAGTCTTCTTCCCAGAGTGAGGTATGGCAGAAGACACATCACCTGCCAATAATGGATGGACAGCAATGGCAAAAAGCAGTGGAGGCCAACTCCAGCCATTGGACTCTGCAGTCTGGGAGCAGGAGTTGTAGTAATATCATTTATCCTTTAGCCACTACCTGTTGAACTGCTAGCCGATGCCAACGACTATCATTCAGAAAAAAAATTATACCAGTGAATTGCTCAGTTAGTGTTAACGAGCCTTGAATAATCTAAATTTTCAGGATAATTAGGCTGCCCTCGTCTTTGAGCTTATACCACAGCATCCCACCACTATAGCACTGAAATATAGTCTTGTCCTACATTATCCCCGAGCTGCCCAGGTTATTCTGCAAAGACATTAATAGCATGGCACCAGAAGAAACTTAGTGACTCTCATATAGATAGCACAATTCCCCTAAATTATGGGCACTGGGGCTGTATCCAGGTTATTAAACAAATAGATCAAGGACTGCTCTCTGGCCCTGAGGACAAGTGGCCCAATACAGCTCACACCTGCCTGGCTAAACTCTCCTTTGCAGGAAAATGCAATTACTGCCTCCAAACTGCCCGTTGGGAATGACCTGGGACATCCATATCCTAAGTCGCACCTTGGGTAGATCCGTAACTCTAAGCAAACTATTCACATGAGCACTTAGATTATGCCTCCTTTTTTCTAACAGACCACTTGAATCTGAATCTCCTTTCATAATGGTGTAAACCAACACTGTAAAGCACGAACAAAGGAAACAATGAATAAAGCCCTGTTTCCTGTGGCACACTCAAGTTTCTCTTCTCCAGGCATCTAAGAAAATTATTTTTTTTCATTTTGTTTTCTTCTCTATTTTTCAGTTTTGCAATTAGTAAAATCGTTAGTATTATCCAAATGCAATTCACAGAACGCTTCCAGATGAACAATGACCGACTGGATATGTATCCACCCTAACCTCTTGGCCTTGCTTTCCTTTACATGCCTGCACAGATCAGTGAAATCGCTATGTAAAACCACTGTGAGATCAGAATCAAGTCTATATGCAGTGACCATTATTAAAAGGAAAGAAAAGTGCTTCCTTCCCATTATATCACATAGCATCATTTGCCAAACAACATGCCATGTTGCCTTCAGGCACATGATTAATGCCAACGCAGTTCCAATAAAGCTTACAAAGCACACAGCCCCAGTCTCCCTGGAGAGTTAGCAACAACAACGAGCAAAGCCTAAATGATGCTGTTCTTCGTCTTTCCGTCACCAGGGACTTCCAACCTTTTCCTCGTTTCTGAGTATTAATCTTTATTTCTTTTTCAGAGTAATGACATTTCTCAGCAGTGAATATTTTTATCAGCTGGCTACATCCACAAGGCACTGAGCGTGCATTTCAGCTGTCTTGTTGAAAGGATTTTGCCTTGCAGTGCCACTTCCATTTCCCGTTTTCCAATTTGCTTATTCTTTTGTTTGCATATTGTTTCCAATTTGTTGTGGTCTGGGTTTTCTCTGCTATAAATACCAACTCCTAGCTCTTTTGCTGGGGCAAAGGGCTTTCTTTCAAAGTTATCGAAGGTATTATGTGTGGTTTTTATGCGCAGCACTAGGTACAAGTCCCTTTGTGACTGGGAAGGGGCTAGCCAGGGCTAGAAGCAGCTAGAACATTTGTTTTCAATACAGGGAGGAACAACAGTAAGCCTGAATTTCTATTAACACATAGGCTAAATCCAAATTATTTTACCCAGGCAGAACTCCCAGGAGCCAAATTCTCATTTACATGAAAATGTCTTTACACCAGTCTGGCAGTGAAAAGAGACTTTACAGTGGCTACAGATATTTAAAGGCCATTTCCAGTGCCAGAACATTGGAAATCCTTCATTGACGTATCAGCTCCCAGCTCCCATGCGTTTGGCCTGACTCTGAAGTTATGATTACGACCCACTATGACTTGTATTCCTGGACACTTTACAATATCAATCAAGACACTTCACAAACTAGGCATTTCACTGCCTGTTCAGAGGCAGTGATTTGCAGTGATTGTACGTGGGTGCAACAGTAATGTCTCTAAAGTCTGTAGGTAGAGAGGTAAAAAATATCTTTTCCCTTTGATCCCCTAGAGGTGATTTTTAGTATGCAAAAAAATAAAGCTGCTCAGCCTAACATCTAGCAGCACTCTAGGATTTCAGGAGCCGTGGTCTCCTCAGTGGCCACACATCGCCCTCCCCAGCAGTGGGGGGAAGGCAGGCATGGAGATGGGTGCGTGCTGCTGGCACGCTGCAGGACCTGACCCAAACCTCCAGTCTCAGGTTGCTCAGATGAATAGAGCTGATGGGTTCACAGCACAGAGACAGGGCTGCAGTGTGACAGCCAGAATATGCATGTTCACTTTATTCATGTGTGCCTGATTCTGTTTTCTCATAGATAGATAGACACATAGATAAACAGCGTGTATGTGTGTGAGTGCATTAATAGTGTGTTTTCTTTGAGTGAATGAAGTGTGCTTTCATTGGCAATTGACTAAATCACATGTGGCTATTCTTTCTTTTATCCATTTTTGAACATGCTTATCAGAAAACCATTGCTGGTCAGGCCAGAAGTGATTTTTACAAGCGCTTCTAATAAAAACTTGTAACCGCAGTTTCCTGAGGAGCCCTGCATATGCACTGGAGTCTGATAGGGAATCAGGCACTTAAATTTTTGGTGTCACAGCACTAGGGGAATAAATACAAGTTCAGTATATTTTGTACTGTCAGCAAGATCTGACATGATGCAAGACAATAAAAGTGTAGTCAAGTCTAATGCATTAGGGCATTAGTTGAGCATGTGCAGGTGGTGAGACAAGCAGGTAGCATCTTTTCACTGGATACATGAATTTTAAAGGAGTGAGTGAAAAGAACTCTTGTTTTTCACAGCACCATCCACTGTCCATCCCTGGAGGCAGAAAACAAGATGTGATGAGTCAAGACTCTGATCTGGGGTGACAGATCCATCTTTACCATGGGAAAAACAGACACTTCACTATGAAATGACATCATCTTTAATAGCGTGGGATCTATCACCAGCAGTTGTAAACAGGAGACTGATTTACAAGCCAAGCAGCCTTCTCAGTCAGCAAGACTTGATTCAGATTTGCAATCCTAGACCTTTGTAGGAGAGATCTTAAAGTACTCTGACTTTATGTAATCCTTCTTTTAAAGTTACCCAGCAAAGAATTTCTCCAGACTCAGCAAATCTGACCTTCTCACCAGGCGATTTCTACTTTTGTTAAAGTTAACTCCAGAAAATCTCCCTGATGCTGGGGTCTTTAAAATGAAGGATCATTTGCAGGTGGGGAGCAGTTCTGCAGCACCTAAGGCTCCTGCTCATTTCATGCTATGTCATATGCAGGGATCTAGCATGCTCCTGTAACACATTGTCACTAATTTTGGACCCTGAGTACAGATTTGAGTTCCAGCAGTTGAAGCCCACGCCATGAGTCTCTCACCTCCCTGGGGCTGGGGACGCAGCTCACCTGTTCACAGCCCCTGTGACACAGCCTGTCTCCTGCTGCAGGGCTCTGCATGTCAGGCTGTGCTGATGTGACTTGCCAGCCCTGATCTCCCTTCTGTACAGTCCTGAAGCAGAAGAGAGACAGAGGTGTTGCCTTGCAATTGCAAGGGTCATCCCGCAAATCACCCCACGAGCCAGTACACTCCTTAGAGGCCACCAAGAGCCATGGTCCTTTGCACTGGAGGTGTCTGATGTGTCCCCCACTGTGACGCCCAACACAATGCTATCGCACAGAGCACATAACGTGACGCTCAAGACAAATGTGTTACAGCATCTCTCTGCAAATGTGGTTGTGTGCAGATACAAGAAAATTGTCATCATAGGACGAAGTGCCCGTTATATCAATGCTTTACAGTACTAGAGCCTTCCAACTGAGCAATC
This sequence comes from Tauraco erythrolophus, assembly GCF_009769465.1. Classification (NCBI taxonomy): domain Eukaryota; kingdom Metazoa; phylum Chordata; class Aves; order Musophagiformes; family Musophagidae; genus Tauraco; species Tauraco erythrolophus. The sequence goes on along the minus strand of NC_141466.1, from coordinate 85,613,006 downwards.
GTAACGGCGTAAGAGTGGCTTTATTTGACTTAGCTGAAGTACCTCCAAATTTGACATAGATAAAACAGCATGGGCCTTCTCATATTAAAATACCTTATATTACTAGACTGGTATAAACATATGCCTTAAATTATATCAAAAATATTCATGTGCCAATATCTTGCTTCCAGACAAGACAATGGCGTTTCAAAGTGAGACTCAAAATCAGCTCCTGTAAATTTTAGAGACTGTTCTCATGAAGGGGCTTATTAAATAAACCCTAAGAACAAACAGGAGGCAAATGACCTTTTACAGAAAATATTACTGATTATCTTTACCCTGTAGGAGGATGACAGCGGAAAGCTTAAGCAGTGCTAGTGCTGCAGTTGGATTTTGAAACACTGCCACCTCATGTCAGCTTAGCAAGGAGGCAGCATTCAGGCCAGCTCCTCTTCGTAGAGATTCCTCTAGAGTTTGCCTGGCAGCACATGGCACAGCAGCCTGGCTCCCAGAGGCACTGTTGTCCGCATTATTGTTGTTATTTTTTAACTGAAAATCATTAATAATGTCTGTACCACTTCACAAACATAGAGCTGGCACACGCTCTCCCTCTGCAGGTTAGGCATCCAGAAAACATGAGCTATAAAGCCAGATGCTGGTATTTGCTATTTCACATTGGTATCTGTGTTGTGTTGGAGACATTGACGTCTCCTGAGAAGGTGTGAGGCACCAAAGGATCATTCCTCCTTCTTTCTGACTCTGCAGGAAGGCTTCAGGGGAAAGCTGGAGACATGTGGATGCTCCTGGGGTGCCGACGCCATGAGTCCAAAGGAGAGCTGCCCCCTGCACCTGGCTCCATTTTCACATCCTGCTTTACTGCTTTATTTTCCTCTACTTCTGAGCAAGAACTCAAGTTCCACTCTTCTATATCAGGGACACAATTGGCAAGTGGCTTCTGATGTGATTATTGGTTTTAATACAGAGCAGAGAGTTAAAATGGGTGGTGTGGTTTTGCAGGCAATAGAAATGCTTCTGTATATAGTACTTTGGTTATCCTACTCTTCTGCAAAAGGACTTTTTTTTTTTGTACCTGATCCATGTTGAACAGTGTTTACATTACGGGCTGAAGAGCAGGACCAAGACTTTTTGTGCCTCTATTGCCAGCTAAAACTTGAGCACAAAGCAGCCAAACTCCTTAGGAAGAGCAGAGCTTGGGGATCTGCATCCGGTAGACCTGGGAGTTGGGTCCATCCAGACTGCAGCAATGTGAGCATCAGCCCTACCAACAAACTCGGTGCTGAGGTTCCCCTCCAAGGAAGACCTGGATACTGGCCTGGGGTGCTGTCTCCATATATGATTCTGTCTGAAAGCAAACCACTTGTTGCTTTTTGCACAGTTAGCTTTCAGCCTGTTTAGCTTTCAGAGCCAGCTCATGACATAGTCACTCTAGTGCAGGTTCAAGGTGATCAGAAAGGGAAGAAAAGGAACATTTTCTCCATTATCTTCTCTGGGTAGTACAATAAACTCTGATTTTTTCTACTTGCTTGTACCAGTTTTGTCCTGTTTTAATGCAGATTAAGTGGAAGTCCCAGTACTTAGATTCTGTATGCCACGGCATCCGAGAAAGCGAGACTGAGACACCAAAGTGGTTCCTCTGCACAAGGAAAGTCTGCTGATGCTGGCTGGACCTGCCCTGAGGATGAGGAAGGCTACACAGCTGTGCGCTACCTGCTGCCGTGTTTGAGCGTGCATGTATGGGCTGAATTAGGTAGGTCTGTGGAAAGGGCTAGAGCTCCCCCAGCATCCCCTCTTGCCACCCCCTAGTCAGTCTTTATCTGCTCATCTTGTACGTACTTATATGTGTGTTATTCACGCACACAGGGGTTGAAGAATCAGTCCCTATTTGGATATGGTAAGGTTCTCAGCATGTGTTTAACTTTGTGCTCTTAACACCAGGCGCCAGGTCAGTTTAAGCTCACTTTAGGAGGTGTAATTCTCTCTTTACCTCCAGTAACCACCTTCTTGAACCCCTCTTCCACCTCTCTGAGACAGTCCGGCACCTACAGAGCCTGCGAACACGTTGCGCAAGGAGCGCACGCAGCCTTCCAGGGCTCCTGTGGCTCCTGGGAGCACTCGGCGGCAACGACTCCCGTCGCCCGTCGGCTCGCTTCCTGGGGCGCCAGCCAGCCGTAGGTAAGTGGTAAGCAGCTTGTAGGACACAAGAGGGAAATTCAAAGTGAAAGGGGACAAGTGTCGGTAAATAAAACCAGGAGGAGCCATTGGATGGCACTGGGGAACTGCACAGAGCAGGCAGATTAGGGAACTAAATAAAATAAAACCCAGGCTCTGGCCCAGCCAGGCAAGGAGCCCAGGCTCAAAGTATATGTAAATAGCCTTAAAAGTTTTGTCAACAGTCTGGAGGTGTGGATTAAGGGCATAGCAGCATCTCGGTGCTGAACAGAGAGGCATTTAAAATCTGCCTTAAACTACAGAGATGCTTACACACTTCCCAGAACAGGTGCCAGGGATGGCCTCGGCTCCTGGGAGGTTGCGTTTTCCAGTCTCCACTCACCCTTCAGAGGGTCCCCATAGATGAGATTCCCTCAGTTTCAGTTTGATGGAGACTCTCGCATGGAAAAGTAGGTAGGGTTAAAGGTGGGAGCCCATCACAGCCCAGCTTCACACCAGTTTAAAATGTCAGGGAACCACATCCTCCAGCAGCAAATGTTTCAGAGCTAGAGACAAGAATTTCTGCCAGAGAAAACTGAAGAATAATCTGCCCATCTCCTCATGGGGAAACTATTTTCCAACCTCTAATCTGTTAGTAGCTGCCTTAGGTCATGTAGCCCAGTGATTTATATCACCCATTACCCTATCAAGTGTAACAGTTTTCATTACCTACCGAAATGGTTAATCCTTCTTGACATTCAGCCTCTATTATGGGACAGATCCTGACATGTCGTAGCTGCTTTGGGCCATGCTGTTCATCTCCAGTACCCGGAAATCTGGATTATCCTGCTAGATGTGGAATTTCCAGGTGGCATAGATGCAACTACCCTTCCTATCCCTCCATGCCAGGGTTGCTTGTGCCCTCTGTACAGCTTTCAGGGATTTCCGCAAGAATCATAGAATCATAGAATGGTTAGGGTTGGAAGGGACCTCAAAGATCATCTAGTTCCAAACCCCCTGCCATGGACAGGGAAATCCTCCACTACACCAGGTTGCCCAAAGCCTCATCCAACCTGGCCTTGAACACCTCCAGGGATGGGGCATCCACAACTTCTCTGGGCAACCTGTTCCAGTACCTCACCATCCTCAATGTAAAGAATTTCTTTCTTATATCTAACCTAAATCTGCCCTCTTTCAGTTTAAATCCGTTGCCCCTTGTCCTATCACTACACACCCTTGTAAAAAGTCCCTCTCCAGCTTTCCTGTAGAAATAAACTTGTCTGATGCCGTCATTCTCTGCTGTCTTTTTGCCAGTAGATTGTCGGAGAAAGCAGAACCAAAATGAGAGCCTAAATTCCAGAACGGTAGTTTGCAGATATCCATGCTTGAAATCATATGGCCGCATAGGTCGGTATATTTAATACCCTTGCCTGAACAAACAGGCTACCCTGTTGCAATAAGATGAGCCTCCCATGCAGGTATCTAAAAGTTCCTTTCGCACAGTGAAAACATCAGGCAGTAGGTGGATTAAATAAGCCAGAAATTGAGCTGGAAGGAGAGGAAGGAGACAAGGATAGGAAGGAAGCAAAGCTAGCAATTAGGTCCAGAGAACTGTTACTGTGGAAGCTGAAGTGGGAGGAGAGGGAGTGAAGCGTTGCTTGTTTGAGTTGTCAGGAAGAAGAGAAAATAAAAGTCAAGACAAAAAAGGAAGAAGAGTAAATATAGATGAGTTCAAGTACTCTTTGAATCTGCATACCAGTCTTGAGATTGAAAAGGCTCACATCAGACCAGGACTTCTCTATCAACTCATTACAGTGCCATATTGTTTTCTGAAGACGGGAGAAAAGTGACAATCCCACCTTCAAGGCGAGATGCTTCCTGGCACCCTGGAGGCTCCCTGACACATGCATGTACACATTCATGCACATGCATGTATGCATGTGCACACACAAGCAAACAACGAGCACACACATGCACACAAAGTGACAGGGGAACGTTCAGAATTGCATTTGGCATCTCGAGAAACCTAAGGATTACAGACTGGACTGTGAAAATAAATCTGTGCAGGCTGCACTGGTATTGAAAATCTATGCCCACCAGCCTCTTGGTAGCCATCTGTCCTTGCCACTGAATACCAAGCAGCAGCGTTCCATGCTTGCCCAATTTGCAATTCTGCTCACCTTAAGTTTGGGAGAAGTAGCAAACACCATCAGAATGACAAGCTGACAGCAACAATATGCTCCGGGAGAAGGAAAAGGAGAGAAAGAAAAGGCGTTTCCAAAATCAAGACGTGATGCTGACATTATCTCACCCCAGGGAGAGTGCTGAAACCGTCCAACTTACTTAATTTTAAAACCTTAGGTTCATTCGGATTTCCATTCCCAAAGGTAAGCAGCCAATTTCCTTTCTCCATGAATAATTCCACCTCGCTGTGTATTTACTATTTCATGTGTCATCGTCACCTTAGTGTGTAACAATTCATTTTGGACAGTATCTCCTCAACATTCTGGAAAATATCTTTCTCTTTCCTATTACAAAACATTTGCAAATTTCTTCAGTTTCTAGAGCAAAGCTATTGAGGGGAGTCCAAGAGGAGTGTGGTTTTTTTTAGCCTGTAGCTGTATATCAATCAGCAGGTCACCAAAGGTTTCTGGATCAAATGTTAACACTGCTTAGGAAGATGTCCATAAGTTACTGAACATTTCAGCACAGGAAGGAAGAAGCAAAGAGTGACTCAGACTGAATCCAGAATTTCTTGTTTTCAATAAGATAGAACCAAATCTCTTCACAACTTTGCCAAAAACCATGATTGAAGGCACATGGAAACACATGTTGTAGTTTAATGTAACTGTCCCTGAAGTCCACAAAGACATCCTTGTAAGGCTTTCATGGTCTTTGGCTCAGACACAAAAGGCAGACAAAGTGCTGATCAGAAAAAGGACTGTGCAGAACTCAGTAGAGAAATTAAGCCCTATCAGGGTAGGCTGATAGGTTAACAGACCAAGCTGAACTGGGTGTGAACTTCTCCAAAGCCCAAGTTGGAGGGAAGTTTTCTATTCCTAGAGAAGAAAGTTCTGAAAATTTTGGAGCCAGGTCTTCAAATTTTGGGAGACATTTAGGTTTAGGATTCTGTTTCGCATTCATCCTAAGTATAAATAAGGGGGGTACTGAGAGTGGTAATCCAGTCACTGGTGCTGAGCACAAGCGAAAGGAAACTAGAAATCTGAACGAGATCGCAAACTTTGTGTTCAAGCTTGAAATTAAATTTCGACCCTGCTAAGTTCTAGCATCTAGCTCTTTCGAGTGTGAAATAAATCACATTAACTGAGCCAAGAAAATCACAAGGAGACACCCTTCTCATGCCAGGCTGGTGCTGATGGGATGAGAAGCTACTTGCACAAGACAAGCTTGCTTTATATTCCCTACAACTAATAAAATAAAGGTCTAACTACACTAGTATTTTAGATGATAACAGAGGTATAATTTGCAAAGCTGAAGTCAAAGAGTGTCTCTTTGTCTCTTCTTATATTAGGACTATGACAGCCGTACAGAAACTGAGCTGAAACTTATTGGAAGCTCCTTCTATGGCCTGGACCAAAGTGCTTTCCCCTCCACCCAGTTCATAGAAGTTCAGATAAGGATCGGCTATTTCTGTCTTTAAGCCTAGAGCTGACTGCTGTCAGTCTCGTCAAATGTACGACATGCTTGAGAACTTGTACAGGGCAGAATTTTGCCAGAGGGCAAAATTTGGCCAAGGATATAAAATCTCCAAACATCCAGGGCAGAGAAAGGCAGGCCTCACAGTGAGGCATCCCTGAAAGCAGTAATAAAAAGGTAATCTTCCTTCCTTCCTTCCCATAAAATAAAGCAACAAATGGTATTTGCAGTGCTGACAGAACTTGCTGTTTGCTGAGGCTGAGATATAGCCATCGGCTGTTTGTCTAATGCAGATAAATAAGCAGATATCAGAGTAAAGGTCAATGAAGTATTTGTCCTATCCCTAAATTACACAAGAGTGTGTCATCATGCGGATCATACCCTGGCTTGTGTTTTAGGAGCCTTGGTTCCTGTCATCCCAGAAGTGAACATTCCTGCTTTTGACATGTAAAGAGCTGGTGAACAAAGTTCAGGAGGCACCTCCCAGAGAGAGAGCTCCCTAACGCTGTCATGGGAAAAGGGCTGCTGGCCAAAACAACAACTGTGTCAGCAGCACGTGTTCATATTCAGAAAGCATATTTTATAAATCCATGGGTTTGTAGTCAGAGAATGTCAGAAAGCAAGCACAGAAAACCCCTCTGCATACTTTACCCAAATACGTGGCCCAGCATAGACCGGGGGGAGAGAGAGAATGGGGAGGGAGGAGTTTTAAGTGACGGAAAGAGATTTTTTTCAGTGTGTGGCCGTACTAAATACAAGAAACATGAGTAAGAGCCATGGGAGAATGCGAGGAAATCCCTTTGGAGCAGTAAGAGGTCAAACTCTGTTTCCTTTGACAAGAATTTAAATGTGGGGTGCACACTAGTGAACCTGAGTGTGGATGTGGTCCAGTGGCTCCAGACTGGTTGGGATGAACACGGCTGGACACAAATGCTAGTGCATCACTCTCACCTCTCTGAGAAAGCCCTCCCAGGCTCCTACAATACCTTGACTCTCCTCCTCACATCACAGTGAAGTCTTCCTGAGGAATCACTATATCGAACACAATATGGAAAAAAATATTCTTACTTTTTATTTGACAACTGCCACAGTGTTCTGAGGCCTCAGCTATGGCTGGAGCTCCAGCATGCAAGGCATCAGGCTACGTGGAACAAACAGCCTTCCTGACTTTCAGCATCACTCCCAGGGGATGCTCTGCAGCCTCATGCTCCCCCTGCTCGAGCCTTCGGGTGGGCTCAGGACTCCAAGCACAAGCTCTGCTCCAGGAGCTTTGTCTGTGAGCCCATCTTCTGGCTATGCCTCATCTTAGTTCAGCAACTCTGATTTCCCAGGTCCTCAGCAAAAAGAGGAAAGTAGCTGCTTCGTGCCTCTATGATTTCATGCAGCAAATTCTCTCCTGCAGCAGGCTCTGTGCCCTGTATTACATCACTAGAAGGTGGGATAATACACGGCTGGGTCTATCTTTGTATGTTGTCAAGACGTTTGGGACAGTAATGTTTTCCAAGCCTCCTCCACTCATCTTCAGGAGGTGGAAAGCTGCAAGCCTTGGAAAACCAGATGCTCAGGCATATAAGTGAGGCACGAGGCTGGTGCAGTGAATCAAAGACAATGCAGGAAAGGATCTTGACTCTCATTACCATGAATGAGAGAAAGCTGAAACCTGTGGCTCAAGCCCCTCAAGAATTTATGCTCTGATATAACTGAAACCTCCCAGGAGATGCTGTGTCGAGATAGAAGAAATAGACAATTTATGGCATTCCTAACGTATCCATCTCCTCCCCCAGTGTGTAGCCGGCATTTACGTTAGCAGTGGGTTTTACTCAGACAAATGGTTTTTCCTGCAAGCTACTAGGATGATTCCTGCTTCTTTGCTTGACAAATAAGAATACACGCAACAGAACAGTCAGATGGGATGGAGTAAGAACTGGAAAAAACTTAATTAAAAATTATCTATCCACAGCAGCAAGTTATCATAGACCGGTAACTTCAGCTACAGTGCAAAATGGTAGAGCAGTTACACAGTGCCAGCTGAACAGATGTAGCTGTTCAAAGAACCAATAGTTGCAAGATGTGCCAGAACTGTTACAAAAACATTTTTTAAGGACCAACGTCTTCTCCCCTGAGACAGAGATGAGCCATCACTTGTCACTTTCTTTCGTAAAAGGTCCTGCTACAGGAACATCCACATTTCAGAGGGGTGCTGGTGGCCTGATGCCAACAAGATCTGCAGATGTCAGGTGATGTCTGTGTGGTGGATGCACTAAGGTGCTGGGTTCTTCTAGCAGGTAGGATGCTCTGCGTGAGCCATGGTTAAGAAAACTCTACTTCCACTAGAAAACAGCTTTCCAAAACAGGAAGCTCGCCTTTTCAGCCTCTCTGGCCCAAATCCAGACTCTGGAACAGTTACCTACCAAAAGCCACAGCGATTCTCTCTCAGCTTGGTGTAAACGATCTGCCCTCTGCCCCAGGTATCTGCCTGGGTTATTCAAAGTGACTGGCATCCCAAAGTTGGCCTCGTCATCCTCCAGTGACACCTTTTGCAGGCACACGTGACAGCAAGGCATCACCCAGCCCCAAAAGTGGAAGGGCGTGCCCCCCGGGCTCCGTCCGAAACGGGTTCCTCGTAGAGCAGAGCAGAAAATAACCCACTAGAAAATCACAGCCTTTTGTTTTACCAATTAACACTTCTCGATTTAGCTGCTCCAAGACAATTGCTGAGTTATTTGTGTGTTTTTGTTTTACTTCCTCCACTGTGGCAGCTGCTACTTCTTTGCTTTTTCCGAGTCTGCTTTCTGGCCGCCGCTCGGCAGCTGCCCAGCCAGGGAGCAGGGGGACACTGGAGGAGCAAGTTAGGTGCGTTTTCCCACAGTATCGCCTCTGAGGAATTACTAACATTGGCTAAATATCAGACATGTATGCTGTATATGCTTTCGGAAAGGCTAAAAAAAATGGATCCCAGGAATTTTACAACTTTCTCTTAATTAGTAAAATTGTATGAAATAAGAGGTAGATTTCATCTCAAGTTTTTTCCCTGTTTGCGTATGAAGAAATTATTTATTAGGTACAATCAAAAAATATCTTTACTTTTGCTAAGTTTCTATAAATCTTTCAGAAAGCAAGAGCTAGCAGATTTGTGAAGGACGTTCTGTTTAAGGCATTTACATTTAACAAGAGATCGATGTAGCAGCATTTTTGTCCTTAATAACTGGAATGTTATTAGAGGTTTTTCAGTTTACTAGGATACTAGCAAGGATTTATTTGAATGATGATATATTTATGATTTCTGTATTTGACAATCAGCTTTGAAAAGGAAGTGTTGTTAGAATTATGTATAATTATGTGCATCCACACAGGGAGATCTGTATGTTTTATGGATAGATGAGGCAAGCCTGGCCTTTAAAATCAGCTTCTGGCCCTATCTGAGGCATCTCTAGAACTGAAGTTTGGGACCATTTTTAGGTGCGTTTGAGGAACTTTTCTTTAGGGGTAACGCTGACAATTACTCCAGCCATAGCGGCCAGATGTCTGGAACTACTGGAAACCCAGTTTAAATTACTTGTTTTCTACGAGACTCAGTTTTCAGAAGGATGGATCAAATTAATCATGTTATTAAAACAACGGCGAGGAGACCAATGACTCCAAGCACAGGGCATTGGTCCAGGGAGAATTTGATAATTAATTGCTGTTGCTATAAACTGACTTGGGCACACCTGCTAAACTGGGGAAGCCAAAGCAATATTTATTTTGACACATTTTTGTGGGAGATTGCTTGGAAAGCTAAGGGTGTTATAACGTTACTATTTTATGTAATTTTAAGTCTGAATTGTTCACAAATGATTGAATTTCACTGAGCTATTAAGACATGAGACTTACATGTATCCAATTAGGGCTATTAAAAGCAAGAATGTTGTGGATAATGTTTCCAATGTTAATTAATTGAAATAGTATCAGTTGGAGAAAGCCTCCACAGAAGCTGCCTCAACCAGCACCTACCAGCTATGATTTATAGCCACTTGGCCTGGTGGTGTGGAAATTTTAAAGACTGAATTGCTGCTGCAATCTTATTTAGCAGTGAAATTAGGCTATAATTCTATTCAATTTGTTAGGAATGAAATAAAAAAATATTTTTCTTTTAATAATGATGTTGTTTTAGAATGTTGTAAGGATTTGCAAGTTGAAGCCCAAAGGATTCTGTGATGATTACTTGAAGCAAGCAGTGGGTAGCTTCTCTAAGTTTACTAATCTCAATGGTTACTGTGAAGAAAAAAAGTCATCAAGGAAAAAAAGAAAGGTTCACAAATCTGGAAAGTATTTTTTCAGCATGACCTGGGACAGAGGTAGGGGTTCCTACATTTTGCCAAATACCGAGAACATGTATTAGGAGTCTATAAATTGGGAAATACTTGAAAAAGCCTGAAACAGGAAGAGACGCTTATTATAGAATGGTGTGGAGAGGGATGGGTTTCCTTTTAACCCAATGAAAACTTTGAGGTAAAGCTGCCAAGATATCCAGTGGACGTTCTGGATATCTTGGTGCGCTATTAAGAGTTGCTTATTTTTAAAGATTTTTAGATAGCAGAACCTGTTGTATAAGTTTATGGTTAAGAAGAACCTTTCCTGAAAACACAGATGAAAACTGTTAGGCAAAGTTGTATGTGTAAAATGCATCGGCCACAAAAGGTAAACTTGTAATGCATTCAGTTTATAATACATCATCTGACTAATGAAAGGTGATTAGAATAATTATTCAGCCAAAAATAAATGGATAGGGAAATGAATCAGTTTATAATAGCTAAGATAACATGCTAAAGTTTCAAAATTTAAGAATAAAAGATCACTTTATAATTTTATTACTTATTTAAATAATTCTAAAATAATTATACTCACACAGTTTTATTACCTGCCATGGTATTGCAGCACATAATTTAGGAACTATTTGCATTTTGGGAACTCTCATACTTTATCCAAACATGATTCCTGCTATTGGGACAGGAAGACCCTGTCTGTGTCGTTCTGGCATTTTTTACCCATATGTGTGTGATTCACGAGATGCTGATATTTATGCACAACCAGCCATTCCTGGTCATTTCTAAACCAGCATCTATAAGACTGAGGATGAATTCAATGCTTCCCTTGAAGTGTATGGCAGGATGAGACAAGCATGGCTATGCAACTTTACTTTGTCCCTAGGCGTGCTGGATTTAGAGTGACAACCAAAAGGTAAGCAGTGCAAGCTAAGAGAAAAACAATTGTCAGAAAAATGAATTAGAATAATTCTGGTCAACTGTGTGTGATGTACCCCAGAAAACTGACAAACAAAAACACACAAGTAAAAGTATAATTAGTATGTGAGTATTTATTGTTTAAAATACAACAAAGACCAACAGAAAGATCCAGCAACTACTATAAGCTTTCACTTAAAATTTTAGTGACCCCTAGGTGTATTATAGCTGTATTGGTTATGATTTAACTTGCAATAGTAACAACTGATTGAATAGAAATCTTTCTAGTAACAGAAATTAATAGTGACATGACACTAGCAAAATCTGATTACTGTGACAGGACCAAAGATGTTACCAACAAGATTAAACATTGAAGATGTATTAAAATTTCCTTTCAAAAAAAGGCTGATTATCAGTGTGTAATATTGTTATCAGTCCAGCCAGGAGGGTCTCTCCCAACCCTGAGGAAATACTCAGAAATTTTGCAGAAATATAGGTTGGGAATTTTTAGAGGTGAGGTGTTCACTTAATGTCAGCCAATTTCATCGTAGACATGTAAGTATGTTACCCAGAAAGGTTAACCTTTTTCCTGGTTAGGAAGGAAAGTGGAAATGTGCTAGTTTTATAAGTTTACTAGAATTCCCTTTGGCTAATCATGAAGACAAGACAGTACGAAAATAAAGTGATGATTTGTATTTTGCGGAAGCCGTTTGTAGAGCAACAAGACACTAATTGCATTGACTAGAAGTTAATTAGAAAGGCAGAACATAAAATAGAGAAAGCAGGGCCTCAACAGCATGTTTAGAAGGAGGGCTCTTTTAAACCCTCCTAAGGGTGACACTTCTAGACTGCCCACCGCAACACTGTGGTCTGGCTGTGCTGAGGTAGCCCAGGTAAACAACTGCTTTGCTGATAGCAATAAAGAAAATTACCTCTGTATTTCAGTTTTAATGGATCTCTGAGGTTTCTATAATAATTTTTACATGATGGGTCAGAAATGAAGCTGGCAAAGGCTGCAGGTGTTAATTGGCCCTTATTTAATCTGAGGATAATCCAGTGTTATCTTTGCTAATGTCTCCAACAGAGAAAGCTTCAATCTCCTGCCTCGAGACTTCTGAGTGATTTGTGTCTGCAATTTTTTAAGTATCTACAAATTGTTTATTCAGATCCAGGGCCTTCTCCCATCAGCACGGATCATGAGCATCATTTGAGTTTCTCCATTAGAAGAAGATCGCAACTGGAAGCCCAGGCCAAAGAGCTCCAATCTTTTTACAAGTCTTTTAATATAATTTTAGTGTTGGCAGGCTGTAGGAAAATCTCCCCAAATCTCCTTTTATAATACCAGAAAGAGTGGCATTTTTGTTATTACTAGCAAAAATACTCTGAGCCCTTGTGCAGAGGAAACATATCCAAACACGCGCAGGGTGCAGAAGATGAAAGAACACAGTGTAAAGGATCCTGAGCAGTGGAGTTTTCTCCCATGAGAAACAAGAGTGGGCTTGAACAGTGTACCCTCAGAAGATGATGCAGACTATCTTTTCGAATGTATGCAGCAGAAATCACCTAGAAGATCATCTAAACAACCTTGTATGAGCCTCCAAAGGGGGGAGTGAAAACAGTCTTGTTCTACCTTAATCAGTGTGAACCTCCTTGATCTATAAGGTGCTTAAACACTGCCGTAAAATATGTGTTACAAAATATAGGGTAAGGCATGCTGGATCAATCGTAGCTTCTGCACAACCAACTCTCGCTACTGCTTCAGGAAGTAAATTCACTGGATTTATACTTTTATAGGATTTCCATTAAGTCCTGTGCTGTTTACATTGGCTTTATATTTAAGGGCCTTATGAAGATGCAAATCTGATTTCTTGAACTTAGAGAGGGATTGTGTGTCTCAGCTGTAGTAAAATTAAATCCTGAGCCAAAACTTTGAGCACAGTCAGTGATCTGCAGAGTGTGGGCATCACCCCATTAGCTAAGTGGTGTCAGAAAATGACCCTCTTCAGTCTCCCAGAAGAAGATGGTCTACACTGCTTCTATTACATTTAATTGCTTTAATTAACTTTGTCCATCTAGACAGTGTTGAAACCAACACACGAGTAGAGCTTTCATGGCTTAATTGACAAAAGCCTGCAAATATGTATTTGTATAGCTTTAAAGGATGATGACTTGTTCCTGAGAGAATCAATTGCATCTAATATTTTCAACTGTGACTAGGATTTTGCTCAGTTACACTTTTTTTTTACTTTTATTTCCAGCACAGAAAACTCCTTCTGTTCTTTTGTCTGTACAGAAAGCATCCTGTATTCTCAGGCAACACTTCATCCCCTCAGCAAAGCAAGTGCTCAATTTATGCTTTGAGCTCAGCAGGATTTTCTCCTTTCTTTTATAAACTCATTTTCTTCCTATCGTCATGGACTGACATTGGCATGACCTTCCATGGAACTGCCCAAGAGCTTTGCTGGCACACGCTTCCCATCCCTTAAAAAGAGAAGAGGTGTGAGAGCTTCCAAGCTGCCTACTGCAAGACAACCCATGTATCTGGCAAACGGCCCCCGAACCCTCGTTCCTCCTCTGCTGGAGGTCAACAGGTGTGGTCAAGAGGGAAAAAACATCATTTGATATATATGTGCTAGCTGTCTGAGGAGGCCACCATGCTGTTAGGAGGTCACTTGCCAGGTTACGGAGGTCAGGTAACAGACACTGTGCCTGGCACAGCACCAGTGCCTATGAAGAGAACCCGATCAGCCCAGGCCCAATGCCATCCCAACAGATGGGAACGTGTGCAAGCACCCAAGTAGATGTAGGCAGGATACCTGTTTCGGGATGCCTTAATGAGCATCTGCTCTGAATTTCTGTGCCCGTGGCTGAAGGGAGGCATCGTCCCCGATCCCAGTCAGTACGCAGCTGCAGAAAAGCTACAAACTGAATTCTGGACTCTGAGTCCCTCATCTATATTTGCTTCAAGGACATTTACATTGCCAGAATGATCCAAAGGGACCTTAATATGTGAGAATCAGGCTTAAACACATGCTTTTAACCAGAAGGAGGTCCTGCTGAGTGTATCTGCCCTCATGGCTGAGATAGGGAATTTGCCTTTCTAAGGCACTTGTAACAGGCAGCAAGAGGCATTGTGAAGAGCTGCTGTCTCTGATATATCCTCTTGTAGACATTGCTATAGGTACAATGCACCTGAAAAACTAAAAGGAAAAAAAAATGCAGCTGGCTTTGAAAGAGAAACAGAGTGAGGGTCGAGCCTTCTGACAGACTTAAAAATCCTGTAACATCTGCTGAAAAACATGTCTGCCTCATTTGTCTTCAACCTCTCCTCTAACTGGTGATAACAGATCTGTGTGGGTTTTGCATGACAGAAACAGCTAGGAAATTAGATAACATCATCAAACACATTTTATATAAGCCATCAATAACAATATTCAGTCACTAGCAGTGTAGGCTGGATGGAAATCCATGCCCATTCATTTCAATCAACCTGTCAGTTTGAAGATGTGATTTAAAAAAAAAAAAAAAGAAGAAAGGAAAGAAGCTTCTTCATAGACCACAAGTATTTTCACACTTTGTTTTCCAAAAAATGCTATGGAAAATAATAGCTACAAGGTGAAACTAGCTACAAGGCTATCTCTAAGTGAAGGTGAACCAGGCAGAAACACAGCCGTGAAAAATTATGTGCATGGCCAGAGACAGAACTGCATTTTGGGAACTAAGATTCACTTGCTACACAGATATCGTACTGTTTAGGCACAGATTCTTCCTTCAGACACTCTTGAACATGTCCAGTGTTCCTCTTTGTAGCGCAAGGAAGCTTGCACACCTCATTCACACGGGGCAGCTCAGTCAGCCACCTCTGTCCCAGCAAACGCAAGGTGGACTCCTTGTCTTTTATACCAAAAACATTGTTTATAAAAAAGCGACTTTAGACCGCAGAGGTTCTGAATTTCATGTATGTCTAAAAAAAAATAATCCAAAGTCTGAGCCCTTAATAGGTGATCAGTTACTAAGAGGTTTTCTTCTGTGGAATACTTCACGAGTATACGATAGCAAGTTGAAAAATGCTAATCTTGCAGCTTTTAAGACAGAAATATTCTGTGTCTTCAGAGAAATTTAGCATATATTTAGCAGCAAAAGGCTTAACGCTACACTGCAGACTAGTCTTCTCGAACCATCTTGGCACAGGTCACGTCTCCAGGCTCACACAAAGCCACAGAAAGATTTTAGCCCTAGAGACCCCACCTCACGCGTGGCTGCCTTCTCCTCTCCCAGGCCTCTTCCAGCTGCTGAACTCTCCTTACAGCCATGACAGATGTGCAGTGCGCTCTTCTTTGGCCTCTTTACCCGCAGGCTGGCCTGTCCCAGCTTTCATGGCTGCATAACGTCAGGAGGGAGAGCAATATCGGAAAGCGTTACACGGAGTTGCAGCTTATTTTGACAACACCGCAGCTGAGAACCGCAGCACCTCAGGACCAGAGGACTCTTTTGCCAGTCAGGGAGCTCTCTCCACTGAGCACAGCTTCGCGCTGCCAGCCTGCGTCCCACCACGTCTCCCTCTCATCACATCTGTGCACACAGCAAAACAAAACATATTCCAGGAGCTTCACGGTCTGGTTAGATTATTTAATGAAAGCAGCTTTCAGAGGCAAGGATGTCACTACGGACGTGCACATTTAAAAGTATGTAACAGCTCAGAGAGGAAGATAAGCATATTAAAATTTGGCTTTCATCGCCAAACCTGAACAAAAGGTTGCTCGTTATAATTCCAGTGGAGTGACAAACTGCCTGTAGCAGGCCTAGAAGCTGCAAAATTATATACCACCAGCCGACCGCACACATCTCCTGGCTGCTTCCAAAAGCAGCTGCAAGCAGAGCCTGCTGTGAGCACGCTGGCTGCAACGGGACATTGGGGAGGAGGGAAGGCAGGGGACAGCTGGAGGGCACAGGTTCAGGGGATTCAGAGGTTTTCCCCACCAGCCTGATGGCTCATCCCTGCCCCTCCTCCATCGACACAAGCAAGGCCTGGAGAAAAGGAAGATGAAGCCAAACCCACTGGAGCAGCGTTTGACAGTTTCTAGTTTTAGGTACCTAAAAGTTATTTTTTCGAAGTCTACATTGGGCTCCCTCTATGACAGAGCCAATGGAGAGAAGATGATCCATTCTGTCACCAGACGGATGATGATGATCCCTGGGCTGAAGCGCTCTCTGGAGGTGCCTCTCATTCTGTACCGATACAGATGGTGCCTAGATGATTGGTGCGTGTTTAGGCTACACCCGAACAAGGGACATGAGAGCACTTCCATGGTCCAGGGTCCAGCTGCACTGCTACTTGCAGCCCCCAACACAGCAAGGCACAGGCATTGTGGTACATTTTGGACAAGTCCCTGATTCAGCTGGCTGGGAGGGAAGCACATAGTGAGCATGAGATCGTGCATCCACCACTTGCTTATCTGTAACATGGGATGTGACAAGCCAAATTCCTCCTCGAGCATGCAGCTCACGCACTGACCCAGACAGAGGCACTAATTGCTGAGCCATCCAGGTGAACCATGCAGGTTCACACTGTGTCCAAAGCCAGACTCGGTTGCTTCTTGGTGCTGCATTCAAAGCAACTGAAGATTCAGAATTGAATTAAGACTGCTATACTTCATCTTCGAGGATATTCACTCGAGAAACAGGACCCAAACGAGCAACCTTTTCATTATATGAAATATGTATGTGAGTTCTCCTGAGCAGGAAGAACTGTTTTAGACTCAAGAGGGGGAATACTCACGTGGCTTTGAGTATCCCTGAGTAATATAGAAACCAATTTTCTAATTCAAGTATGTGGTATTAAAAATATCAACCCCCTCGGCCATTCCCTATTGTCAAAAGTGAACAAATGCAGCCAATTACATCCCATCCTCACTATTTCACCAACAGAGTAGTTAATTGGTGACACCATGAGGCTAACTTCATAAAATACAGGTGAGTGTCACACAAAATTGTATGTGTTCTGGACACCGTTAATGTGTAAATATATTTTTATAACACGTTCCAAATTTCCGTTGTCTTCATTTTCCCACACCTCTCTTGGCATGCTGAAGTAAGTATCTAGGTCCCTTCACTCTATTTACATGATTATTGTGAAATTAAATCTCTAATTGTTTTTGAAAGCTATGGCCTATATTCCGATTTCCTTTAAAACCTTTCTTTTTATACTGTGCATTTTTCTTCTAAACATAAGGTTTCTATATATCTTATCACTCGTAAAAATGCATCAACATGTTTCCCTGGACAAAACACCTAGAAATACTATATAGGGTTCTGCAAGACAAAAAGAGACGGTACCCAATCCCACATTAGGGCAAATTTGTACTTCTGCAGTATAAAACTATCCTGAAATGAGCTTATCCCAGCTTTTGGCGATTCTTCACAATTCAAGTTGCCCAGTGTGGCTGCCTTCTCCCTACTACTGGCAAAAAGAACATGATAAAAGGAAAAAGAAGACAGCTAGCACACAGCATGCTGGATTCATTTCTAAGTTAACTGCTTTTCACATAAAACACTCACAATCTTTGTTCTTGTCCTGTATATGTATGCTGTTGTCCAGAAGATCTAGAAAGGACAAACGCTTGAACAAGAAAGGGTAAACAGTCAGCTAACTACAAAAGCCAAAGGTACTCAGCACTCAGAAAACAACAAGAAAAAAGCAGAGTCTCCTAGGTCAGGATTTTTAAGTTTATTCATAATTGGCTTCTTTTTATGATGGTCTTTAAGATTTTTAAGGGAGAGTTTTTTCCCTTAAATTTACCTGTACTGGCTTTGAAGGAAAAAAATTCTAATTCTGTATTGTGATGCAGAAGACAATCACGATTTTTTCTCTTTTTTTTTTTTTAATTTTGAATTATTAAAAAAAAAAAAAAGGACTCCTGGGAGTGTCCTTATTTCTTCTATAAGTCTCAAATGTGGGAAGAAGAAAGTAGATAGAATTTTTAGAGAATAGTACCAAGGAAAGTGAGGTTGCTGTTCCTCCCACCTTTGGGCACATCTACATTTGTCCAGTGTAGGGATTTGATCCCAGTGTGCATAACACTACGATTAATATTCCTGATAGTTGTTGAAGGGAAAGGGAGGGAGGGAGGCAGGAAGGCAGAGGCAGAAAACACTGAAGTCTTAGCCTTGCCACCTAGAGCAGTTCGACACCATTGCACTTTAGTACTGAGGGTGAATCCACATGGTTTAATAGATTTTTGAGAAGTACGATTGCTCTGTTCAGTGGCTTGAATATTACTTGGGGAGATGCAGAGTATGGTTTCGGTGTTCAGGTCGACTGTTTGCATCTTTTTTTGTCCCTTTTGCTCAATTTTGATTTCTTACTCCCTTTCAGAAACAGAAGCAGTTCATGTGTGTAACTTGCCAGCCAGCAACAAGGTAGAGCAGGATGCTTCCCATTTCGGTGATGCCTGTCCCCAGGGTCCCTGAGAAGTGGGCAGGGGACTAGGACCACTGAATAATTCAGGAATTACTCTAGCGGTCTCTAGTTCAACCAGCTGTTTGGTTTTTGGGTTTCTTTTTTGTCTTTCCAATGAGTAAAGGACAATATAATAAAATTTCAAATCATGTCTCTAACAATCTTTTGATTCCTAGTTTTGCGATTTCAGTTACTACTGCCAGTACAGTAGTGTAGCTTGTGGGCTTCATATTTATTCTTGGAAAAATTAACCATGGGGCAAGATAAAGGAGTTCAATTATAGCACCAATGTATCTCTGCAGTCACCTTCTTCACCAGCTCCCATCACTCCCAGCTAACAGCTGAGGGATGAGCCAATGATTTTAGAAGTATCCAACCTGTAAATTTCCATGCACGACTGCAATTACACGAACTGACAACCACATTCGTAGGTTGAGGGCAGCTTCTGTGGAAGCTGAAGATGACAGCATTGAGACGTCAGTTGTTTTCAGATTAAGTCAGCAGGCCAATGACACTACACACAAGGAGGTCACGGAAATCTCAGCAGTTTCTCAGAGCATCCATCACCTATCCTCCTATTTCATTTGGGTTGTTAGAGCGAAATTAATCAGTGCTTCAAATAGAGCTGAATCCAGCAGCTTCCACATACACCAGCCTGCTTTCCATATTAGCGCACCAGAAATAGGAAAGTGCGGCAGAATACATTATTCCAAATTTTATCTGAGTCTCGCAGTTTGGACTGAAGGCCACAAAGCCACAACGGATGGAGAAACACAGATACAGGGCCAGGCTAGTGTAGAGCCTTTCACATATGGCCTTGTAGTGCCACCTTCAGAGCAAACCAAGAGATGCCCTGTCACTCTCTCAAGCAATAGCCTGTCGCTGTTGTACCGAGGACCGAGAGAAGAACGACATAGAATTCAGGTCCACGAGAAAATGCCAAAATGCCAAACTTTAATGAATTACAAATCCGTATATATAACATGGTTCACAAGAATGGCCAAGGCTACTGGTCACTTGACCATCCACCTCCCAGAGTGATTGGCTGAATGCTACAACACCCATTTCAGAACAACTTTCCCAGTGTACCATAAATAAGACTGCATAACAAGCTACAGGTGCAAGATAAAGTCTTAGTTTACAAAAACCTCCAACTGTTTCTCAGCTAGCCTGCATGGGAAAAAGAATTTTCACAGGATGCTGCAGCAGCTGGAAAATTTCTCTGCTTCTAGCTTTTTAGTATCCACAATTCCCCCTTTTTGTTTAAGACTAATTTAAAGTGGGCAGAGAGATTCTCCAGCAATGCCACAGGAGATACATCTAGCAAACCCAGTTATATGTCCAGTCATTAATTCCAAATAGCCTTAAGGGCTCTACATCAGTTACCAACTGTGAATAACTTTAAGGGCTCTAACATTCTGACTCCATAACATAAGAAACTTATAGTTCAGTCTCTGCTTGTAGAATGATCTGCATTCTGGCCATCATTTGAAGGTTGCCTTGGAGGTTGCCTGTTCTGCTTCTGGTGCCGCAGGTCAGGGCGAACGCATCTTGCAGGTAGCCATCGTACCCCAGTATCTGTGGAAACGCAAGCATACCCACGACCCCAAGCAATAAGCTCACACGGGCCTTCCCACTTCTTAGTGAGAAGGTCCCGTACCCAGACTTTCGCTCGAGGCAGGTGCGTCTCGCCTGAAGACTGCAACGAAAGAAAATGATTCAAAATAACAGGATTATTTGAATTTGGTGGCACTGTAAGATGATTAATTGTATATAACGCTTTTTTTAGTCGACTCTGCAGGGTCTCTCCATGCATTCCCCTTTTTTGTTTATCTAAAACCCGCTTCAAAGTGCCATGAGCACGTTCAACAATGGCTTGGCCAGTAGCAGAACGCAGAATACCCAAAGTATGATTTACACCCCATAGGTGTAAAAACTGCCGCGTCTTCTGTGAGACGTAGGCCGGGCCATTATCGGTTTTCCCAGAAAAAGGCACGCCCAAGATCGTGAAAGCGAGTCTCCAATGGGCAATGACATCGCGACTTTTCTCCCCAGTATGAGCAGACGCCCACACAGCTGAGGAGAAAGTGTCAATAGACACGTGCACATACTTAAATCTGCCAAATTCAGGAATATGTGTTACATCCGTCTGCCAAAGCTGCAGGGCCTTTAGGCCTCTGGGGTTTACCCCTGATGGCAGAGGTGCAGCAAGTCCGTGGCAGTCAGCGCAAGTGCTGACAATGTCCCGAGCCTCAGCTGGCGTCAAGTGAAACTGCTTCTGCAGGGTATGTGCACTTTGATGGAAAAAACTATGCGATGCCTTGGCTTGTGCAATTTTGTCAGGCTGAGGCACTACCCACGCAGGGTTAGCTAGCATGTCAGCCCTGGCATTGCCTTCTGTTATGAAACCTGGCAAGTTGGTGTGACTTCGAATATGCAAAATGTAATACGGATGAACTCGAGCTTGAGTTGCACACCACAAAGTTTTCAATAGTGAAAACAGATCCGCATTATTCACTTCCTTCAGAAGTGAACAGTCTAAGCGCTGGGTTATGTCCGCTACGTAAGCAGAATCAGTGACCAAATTCAAAGCTACCTCAGAGAACCGCTGAAAAGCCATGGCAACGGCCCTCAGTTCAACCAACTGGGCTGAGCCTGACTCGTGGCCTTCCAGCACCTGCCACTCAGATTCCTCCTTCCAGGTAACAATAGCTTTTCTGTTTTTTCCGGACCTATCGGTGAAGATGGTGGGTCCTTGCACCGGCATCCGACTATTTTTTGGCCACAAGGTAAAGCTTGTCGATTTTGCCAATTGCAGTAATTTATGGCTGGGCAGATGATAAGCAATCTGTCCCGAAAAGTTTTGCAGCGCATTTTGCAAAGGAGCACTGTTAGTAAGGCTCCACTCAAAGTGCTCCTGCTGTACTGGAAGAACAACTGTTGCAGGATCCACTGCCATTAATTGCAAATACCGTTGGTGGCATTTGATTATCAGACAAGCAATCAATTCAAACAATGTGGATGCTGTCTTTTTTGGCTGATGCGGCAAAAAGACCCATTCCAGAATATGCAAAGGGTCGGGCCGCTGTTTATTCCATTGGTCAATGACACCTGTAGGATGAAAATCTGGAGTGGTAATGAAAACAGTGATATCAATGGAGGGATCCACTCGACGAACCTGACAAGCAGAAACAGCCTGTTGAACCTCCTCCAGCGCTCGTCGCGCTTCAGGAGTCAATTTCCGAGGTGAATTCAACTCGGGGTCCCCCTTTAAAATATTAAAAAGCGGGGAAAGTTGTGCCGTGGTTAGCCCTAGATAGGGACGTAACCAATTGATGATACTCAGCAATTTCTGAGCATCGTTCAAGGTCTTAATAGAACCCGAGAATTGCACCTCTTGGTGCTGTATAGTTTGATCCAGAATTTTGACTCCTAAATATTTCCAAGGAGGATGCTGTTGAACTTCCTCCGGAGCCACTTACAATCCATAAGAATGCAGAGCAGCAAGCAGCCGAGGCTGTATCCTCAACAGCTTGTCCTGGGTGGATGCTGCCACCAGGATATCATCCATGTAAGGGTAGCAGTATGCCTCAGGAAACTGCTCGCGGGCTCCGGACAAAGCTTGAGCGACATACCATTGGCAGATAGTCAGGCTGTTCTTCATGCCCCGAGGTAGAACCTTCCATTGATACCTCTTCCAAGGTTTGGCATTGTTAACTGCAGGCACAGTAAAAGCAAATTTTGGCTTGTCATCAGGATGTAAAGGAATAGTGAAAAAGCAATCCTTTAAATCAATGATCAGGATTTCCCACCCTGCTGGACTCACGGTAGGTGAGGGCATACCAGGCTGCAATGCCCCCATACTTTCCATCATTGCATTGCTTTTTCGGAGATCCTGCAACAATCTCCATTTTCCTGATTTTTTCTTAATTACAAAACCAGGAGTATTCCAGCAACTAGTGGAAGGCTCAAGGTGTCCCTGTTGTAACTGTTCCTAAACTAACTGATGAAGGGCAACTAGTTTCTCTTTCGGTAGGGGCCACTGGGGTTGCCAGATGGATTTGCTTACTAGCCACCGCAAAGGCAGCACAGGATACTCTGCGCCCTTCAGCGCAGTGGCCCCCATCAAAAATTTGTCCCAATCCGTACCCCCCAAGCCGCTAATACATCCCACCCCCAGAGGTTAAGTGGAGCTGAAGTGACACAGGGCCGAACTGTAGCTATTTGCCCCTCTGCATTTTTCACCACCACAGGTCGTTCGCTTAAATAGCTCTGTGTGGCTCCTCCCAACCCTGCAATGGCTGACCCCACAGGGGCTAATGGCCACGTAGGAGGCCACGCAGAGGAGGAGATGATTGTCACGTCAGCGCCTGTGTCGATCAAACCTTGGAGCTGAATCTTGGATGGCTGGGCATTTGGCAGGATTAGGGTACACGTCATCTGCGGCTTTTGGCTAGAGATGTCTGTGGTCCGGAAGACCTGCGGAAGTCCCGTAGATCCAAAGCCACAATCTCCACAACTTCGTTGTTCTGTCCTGGGAACACACAACTTGAAAGGCACAAGTTGAGCAATTCGAGTCTTTTCAGGAATAGTGACGGGGGGTTGGGTGTGGAAACGATAGCACAAATCTGGCCTGTAAAGTCAGCATCAATAACTCCTGGGCGTACAAAGATCCCTTGAGTGGTGACACTAGACCTTGTCACCAGCAATGCATTCAGTCCCTGTCCCAGGGGCCCAAATGCATCCAAGGGAACCTTATAAACACGACAGGATTCTAAGATGACTGTTGCTGCAGTGTGCACATCCACTCCGGCTGATCCCTGGGTGCTGGCTCTAAGCTGGCTGAGTAGGCCTGTGTTGGTGCCATGCCCTGGGGAAGTATTTGTGTCTGAGCACACATCCCCTTTGCGCTCCTGGTCAAGTTTCCCGAGCGTGTCAAGGGTCGACCATTGGCATGGTACACAGATTGACAGTATTTTGCAAAATGACCTGGCCTATCGCATCTCTCGCAGCGAGCAGCTCCCCTGTTCTCTTTATTTTTCTTGTTTTGTCTAATCTGTTTCTGCTTGCTCTCAACCTTAGGTTTCCTTTTCAGTCCATGATCAGAATTTAATTGCATAGGCCGCAGAACTGCAGCCAGAGCAGACTTATGATTCTCAGATCCCACCCTGGAACAGGCTTCAACCATGTCTGTTAGTGTGGGTTCCCCTGGCAAAGCATCTATGATCTTTCTACACTCATCATTGGCATTATCTCTCGCTAGTTGTCTGCACAACAGCTGCCGCAAGGTCTCATCTTCGACCTGCTTCTCGAGGGCTGCAGCAATCTTTTCCACGAAAGATAAAAAGTGCTCTTCCTGCCCCTGAGTTATTTTCACATATCGCGTTTTAGGAGCAGCCATGTCCATGACTTTTAATAGGGCTCCCATACCAATCTTCTGAGCCTGCTCAAGGACCTGAGGATGCCAGGTAGCTTGAGCATCAGGATCAGAAAAGGCATTAGCTCCCATAAGAGCATCTGCTGGGACTCCATATCTAGGATCGGTTGGAGGCATTTGCATATTCCCAGCCGCAGCTTTTTCAGCCATCCTTCTCCAATTGGCCTCAAAAACTGTATATTGTACTGGCTGAAATAATACCTGACCTAAATGCTTGATATCAAATGGAGAGAGCAGCTCAGTATTCAGCACTCTAATAATCTGCATGACTTCAGGAGAACCTAGCCCATACTGTGCCACTTTGGATTGTAAATCTTGGACCACTTTCCAAGTGATAATTTCATGTGTGTCAGACTGACCTGAGTTAGGAAGAGCTTTCTGAGGCACTGTGACAACCTGCTCAGGTCCCTTTGCATCTTCAGGCAGCCCGACTTTCTCTATTAAATCCCAGTCCCCAGCCTCCAGAGCCTGCCTCTTGACCGCTTCCCAAAACCATTTTGAATTTTTTGGACGCACGGTCACCTTAGATTCGGGAAGCGTCCAAGGACAGTTGTGAGCCAGCCGTGTTACTGGTTGCCGGCGCCTGACCGCCGCCACAGTTTCCCGCAGCGTAGTAAGCGAGTCCGCAGTAACACTGCGTGCATCGTCGGGCCTCACGGAGGAGGAAGGCTGGCAGGGCACCGGCGCCGGGCCAGCGGGCGGTGTGGCGGCGGAGGCTGCGGACACTTGCGGAGCTACGCGCGGCAACTCAGCTTGGGGCGCTGCGGCCTGCGGCGGCACCACGGTCCGTGCAGGCGCCGCCACCGGGGCTGCCGGCGCCGCGCTCGGTGCCCGCCGCACCGCCTCCGTCAGCACCACCAGCTGCTGTAATATTTCTCGCAAAAGCGCCGTACGCTGGTGTGCCGAGAAATCCGCCATCGGCGGCTGCGCCCGTGCCGGACAGCCGAGCGCTACGGGCGCCGGCGCGGCACACAAAGGTGCCGGAGCCGCCGCCGCCACGATACCTGCTGCCCCTCCCGGTTGTGGTAGAACCCCGGCTGCTGTGCCTGGGTGCGGCAATGGCGGAGCCGTAGGAAGGACAGATCCCGCTGCAGTAACTGAAGCAGCCGGCTGTACGGGCGGCCGTAGCGCGGAGGAGGAGGGGGGGGGCGCTGGGGCGGAGGGTGGGGGACGCTCCAACGCTTTGCTTTGACCGGTTAGTTTTGCTAACTGTTCCACTGGAGAGGGGTATTCCGGCATCACAAAATCGCGTGGAGAAGGATACTTAGGCGGAACATAATCCCGCGGGGAGGGGTAGGACCTCCGCGCAGTCCCCGCGAGTCTCTCAGTCCCCGAGCGCAGCGGAGACGCGGCGGGTACGCTGCCCGCGCTGTCCGGGGTCAGTGTTCCCCCAAATAACTCATCGTCCCCTTCAGCGCCTCCACCCGCAGATTCGTCAGAGCCCGGTAATTCTTTCCCTTCTCTTCCTGCTGTCCACTTCCGCATTATACCATATAGGGACCACCACGTACGTAGCAGGTCGAGTATGTTCTTATCTCCAAACGCGGTCTCATGAATTAACTTATCCCCTAACAGTTCCCACGCGTCTGGGTTAAGGGCAGTGTTAGGATCAGCCACAAACTCATGTTCTGCTGCCCAATTTAGCAATTCACAGAGAGCTTCGTCACTTATGTCAGCTCCCGCGACCGTTATCACAGATTTGAAGGCAGAAAATACCATGCTTTCTTTCGCGGGGCTTTGTCCCATCTTTTCAGTCTAGAGTTCCGTCCCCGGAGCCCCGGGGCGGGGGGGGGGGGTGTTGGCGGTGCACGTACCTTCTAAATTCAGTTGCGGTTGTATCACGTCGGGGTCACCAAATGTCGCTGTTGTACCGAGGACGGAGGGAAGAACGACATAGAATTCGGGTCCAGGAGAAAATGCCAAAATGCCAAACTTTAATGAATTACAAATCCGTATATATAACGTGGTTCGCAAGAATGGCCAAGGCTACTGGTCACTTGACCATCTACCTCCCAGAGTGACTGGCTGAATGCTACAACACCCATTTCCAAACAACTTTCCCAGTGTACCATAAACAAGACTGCGTAACAAGCTACAGGTGCAAGATAAAGTCTTAGTTTACAAAAACCTCCAACTGTTTCTCAGCTAGCCTGCATGGGAAAAAGAACTTTCACAGGATGCTGCAGCAGCTGGAAAATTTCTCTGCTTCTAGCTTTTTAGTATCCACAATAGCCCACCCCACATCTAGCTGCTCCACAGCCCCAGCCAGGAGCCCTGAGCCCACAGTGGAACTGAATCCAAAACATGGCCAAACTTCAGGTCCAGACTGAAATTTGTTTCCCTACAATATGGCAAAGGAAAGCAGAAGGATCTGGCTACTCGCAATGCTAGGTCATTTTAAAAAAGCCGTGTCCAAATCTGCAGACTCCTAGAAGTCAGGTTATTTTATTTTGGAAGAAAGAGCTTTTACACAATATCCCATTCTGAGCACTGCTCTGAGGAGATCTTGTGGGTCTTCTTCCATTCCTAAGATGTCTGACAGTAATATGATGGTACACTGGTTAGTAAAAAAACTAGTAAAATAATTAGATTAGCATTTTTAGAGCAACGTCAACACGACCTTCTGGGCAGCAATTTTACAACCAAAACCAATTATAGACACAATAATTGTGGTGAAACCGATTTGAGGAACAAATGATAGCATTTAAATGTCTGATTTGCAGACACAATTTGACATAATATATCTGTTTTTACATGAGCCAGAAGTTTACAGTAGATGTAAGTGACAGAAACTATAAATCAGAAGATGAACTAAACATTTGGCTTTTGGTTTCCTTTACCCTCATACTCAAGATGGACACCGATGAGGTCGGTTCTAGCTATTTATTTTTTCGATGACTCAAAAAGAATGATTTGATATACAGTACCCTATATTCTCAAATCACTGAGATATTGGCTAGATATTTTCTAAGCTACTGAAATCTTTCTTCATTATTTCTGAGTTTTACTCTTTGTTGCAATTTCCTCTACAAAGCAGAAATACTGAAACATCAATACTATTCGTCGCTCATGTTTTCCTGTCTTTGCTTTACCATTCTTCCAACCTCCATCTTCCTCTTCAGTAATACTAACAGCTTTTATAGAAAGCTTTACAGTTTTAATGAGTATTATTGGCATGTACATGTAAACTAATAGAGAGTGGCTGGAGGCAGAAGAGTGTGGCATTAATGCAACGGCATATTTATCAAACACAACCTCCATATAGGCAAGCTCATCTTTCAGGATGCACATAATAAAAACAAGATCTGAAAAGACTAATTTGTCTCTTAGCCTAAAGTGCTGTTTACACAGTGCAAGATGTCTAAATCTTCATGTTCTCTTGTTGACATAACATGACATATTTTTAATAATCTAGTAAAAATTGTCTACTTCTGTGTTGGGCAATCTTTGGGGATTTTTAAAAAACTTTTGGTGGTTTCGGGTGGGTTTTTTTGAGCAAAAATAACCAACATCTATCAGGGATTCGGTAACATTAGACTAAATTCTTTAAGGCCCAACTTCAGCCTCAGAATGTACCATTTTGGGGGGCAGCTTTCAGACACAAAGTTGTGGTCTGGGACATACTGGAATGCAGCACATGTGAAGGCACCCCAGCTTCCTCTGGCGTTATGGAGAGCAAATACCCCAGAGAAATGATCACGTGCGACATTATGACCTCAATATTTTCTGTGCATCAGGGCTACGATAACTTCGGTGACCTGTGTGTATAACCTGTAATGACTGTCAGCAGTATGAACTCATGGTTGGTTGGTTGTAGCAAGTTTCTTTGTTTGCATGTATCCACAACATCAAGAATAATCAGCAGATTCTCTGAGGGATTCTCGGTGCTGGCTCAACGTGTATTGTTTCACTGATTAGAGATAGGAACTTAGGAGCTGACCTTTGACCAGCAATAGACTGGGTAAGGAAATGGCTGGGACAGGCGGAGGCAGTGTTTCCTACAGCTTGGGAGATGATGAAGTCGAAAGAATAGGAAGTTGTGAGTGAGCAACAGGAGTAAAAAGCCAGAAATAACAGAAGAGGAATTTTTAAAAGGACTGGCGGAAAGCAGAATGCGGAGGACACACAAGAAGTATTGCTTGGAAAGGAAAAAGGCAGTCAAGCTGTTGTGGTGGAGTCTTCGTGCCCCTTCGTGCTGCCAGACTAACTAGGATTACAGGGGAGTTAATAAGACATCAAAGACAGAATAATATAAATCAAGCGCTATTGCACTCAGGAAGTTTATTCAACAATGTGACTTTCCTTGGGGTTTGTCTCCGAGGTAAGACAAGCAACAGTGAAGTCAGGAACTTTGTGAAAAAAAAAAAAAACACCAAAAAAACCACAAAAAACAACAAAAAACAACCAACCAAAAACCACCACCACCATCACCACCACAACTTTATCTGTCAGCTTATGTATACCACGTCCTTCAAAGAGATTTGCAGCAAAAGGCTCAGCCTTCGGCTGAAACGCTGGCAATTGGCGAAGCAGGATTTCAAAGAATCTGGGGCAGACGTTCTAGGACCAAAGCTGGACACCGGCACACGGTTTTCAGGAAGAACTGTCACCGGGAAAAAGCGTTTGCGTGCTCACTAGCAGGAGAGTCAACTGCCATCTGCTCAGATGCTCAAAACGTGCCGGGACCGAGAGCGGCCCGGCGAGCGGCCAGCAGGAGCGCCCCGCTCCCGCAGCAGCGGGCCCAGCAGCTGCGCTTTCCCGGGAAAGCGGAGGGGAACTCCTTAATCATCCCAACACCATTCCCGCGCCGACATCAGAGCAGCGCGGGGCATCTTTGGATGAAGTAGTGCTTTGTCAATAACGACATGACCGGCGGGGGTGGGGGGGGGGGGGTGTGGGGGTGTGGCACCGCCTGTCACGTGGGCCGCGCTCGCGCCCCTGCTCGGCCCGCCCCGCACGTGCGCCTCGTTTTGGCGGCGGCCACCGGGCGGAGGCGGGGCCGCCGGCCGCGAGCCCGCTGCGCCTGCGCGGGGGGCGGGGCTCGCGCCCCCTCCCCGCCGCCGGCGGAGGGCGCGGCGGCCCCGGCGCGCCTGCGCAGCTGCGGCCGCTGGCGGCGGGGCTGAGCCGGTGGCTCGTCCGCTGGCTCGTCTGCTTCCTTCCCGGCCCGCCCGCCCGCGCGCTCGGCTCTGCCGGGCCGCGAGCCTCCGCCGGTCAGCGCCGTCCCCAGGCGGGGGAGGAGGGGAAGAGGGGGCTCGCCGCTCCCGAAATGTCGCAGACTGCCATGTCCGAGACCTACGGTAGGAGCCGGGGGCGGGGCGGGTGGCGTGTGGGGGACCCTTCTTTTCCTCCTCTCGGGGAGAGCGAGCCCAGGCCCGGGCAGTCGCCTCCTGCGGAGCGAGGTGACGGCCGCTGCCGAGGGAGGCGGCGGCGGAGCAGCGGCTGAGGCGGGGCGGCGTGGGGAGCGCGGCCGCAGGCGGTGGCGGCTCTGCGGGCGCAGGTGGGGTGCAGCCGTGTGCACCGCGGCGCCCAGCCCCTCCCGGTGTTGCCCGGGCTGACGAGACGACGAGCGTTCAAAATTATTTTTCATGGTGTAGAGGTGCTGACTGCATATGTAAGGGAAATCTGGGCAAGGGAACTTCCTCAGACACTGCCTGCTAGTTACGGTAAGTGGAAGGAGAAGGAAAGTTGCAGTGCGTGTCCTCTGGGAGAAGCTGCACGTTTCTTTAATTGGAGATTGTGTTCTTTTGAGGGTCAGGTTAGGATTTTAAAGTCCTGTTGTCTCAGATGCACAAGCATCTAAAAGAACTGACTGTGGGGGTGAGCGAGGGAAAAAGATCAGTGAGTATGTTCGTATGTCCCTGTATTCGCATGGATGGCTAACTGCTGCTAGTAGGAAAAACATCCGGAGGGGCAAGTTGGAGTGCAGGCACTGACAGGGCGTGCCGGTGCATTACAGGGAAGCATCAAAGAGAAGCGAGGAGTCGAAAAGGTGAGCAGAGCTGGTATTGCTGGCTAGGTGGAGGGGATGGGAAGTAACTGAATAGTGTTAATTTCCCTTCTTTATAACTTTGCTTGAAACAACTCTGCTTGAATCAATTTGCTTTTTCTTGCCTTTCCATGACGTATAATTGTGTAATATTTTACAGTAAAAAAATGCTGTTGTAACACGTATACGTTTTCAAACTCTGTGTAATAGGTTGTTGGAGAATAAGATCGGAATTGCATACTGTGATAAACCCTTTCACTTGTCATTTTCTAGCCTTGTCTGTTGCAACATCTTATCTTCATAGATAGAAGATAAGAGCTGGACTTGCATCCTCTTGCTTTTAGAGTAGAGTTTTGAAAATAGGGAATAGTTTGGATAATTGCAACAAAATTGGATGTAACAACTCTAACCGCGATGGCCATCAGGAGTTGTTATTAGTAAGCTAACTGACCTGGTTGTTTCTGCTGTGTAAGTCAGTTTATTTTCAATAACCTGATCATCAGTGCTTAAGATGTTTTCTCTCACTGATTAGTGCTTCAGCATATAGCAAATGCACAGAACTGAGGGGCAGAATGAGGCAAGAAGGTGGGGTTACCCTTGAAGTTCAAATGTTAGGTCATCAAGACCTTGCTTATTTTTTCCATACTTTCTTGAAATGTGTAAAATATATATGTAGAAACCAGGAAATGTGATCTTGATTTAGATGTGAGTTTGAACTAATTCTTCATGCTCTGAACTCTTGTGATCAAGAACCGGGATCACTTTAGCTATGCTTATAGTGGGATTGATGGTCTATAAGCAAATGAGTGAGTAGAAACCAGAGACAGTGGACAGAATTTCAGCAGTGCTTCTCTTTTGATGCTATAATAGTAAGCAAGCCAAGTAGATTACTGTATCTTAAACAAGTACATGTCAACATTTTTTGCATTGTTCCAGTGATGCAAAATAGCAATTGTAAGCCCACTGTTGATACTATCTGATTGTTTTGATGTCCTAGAAGACAAGCTCTTAAAGTTGAATGTTTGCAGTTGTTGTGGTCTGTTCCTTTCATTTGTTTAATTCTTGTTTGGTATATTTCTCTCTTGAGTTTCAATGTTTGTTCTATTAATATGGAAGCTACAAAAATTCTGAGCTAGAGTACTTAAGAGTGTTAATGTTTAGAGTAGATAGAAGAAATAAAAACCAAGTTATAACTTAAATTCTAACAATAGCTGTACCATCTCTGACCGTAACAACAGTAACTACCATGTAATTTTGCAGTGTCCTGTCCACATATGTAGCAGCCCAACTGACATTCAAAGTGAACAGTACGATGCGATAAAATCGTGGATCTTCTGTGCTTGGTGAACTCTCCAGTATTTAATGTATTTGCTGTCCTGACAAAGGATGGTTTGGTTTTGACCAGCTGTTACGGTGACCATCAAGGATGATTGAAGTATTAGGACAGTTTTCTCCTGGTGACTGAGATCAGTGGTCACTGTATTGCCTCAGTGCTGGAATCCCTGTAGCTGCTGCCCTTGTAGATACTTATTCATTAACTGGCTTTTTCTTCTTATCACCTAGCTTATGGCCCATTCCAATTATGTAACCTCAAGGATTTCATGCGGTACAGATAGGCTCGGGAAAGTGGCTGGTGTTTGGTTTTTTTTCAGTGTCATTTTGCTGTCTGACTTTTGTATGACTTCAATTTTGCTGTGAGGTTTCAACTTCTCTTCCCTTTCAAAGGAGGATATTTGTTTCAATATTTTTCTCAATCCATGAGAAATAAAGAGCCTTTCCTCTGGTCTGTTCTTTCTGCCTATCATACTTCATTATCCCCCTCAGTTAATTTACATGTCTCTTCCTGTTTTTTGTTGTTGTTTTTTTCCTCCCTGAGTTCTTTTCTCTGTGTCAAATTCTGTCTGCTTTGAACCTTTTCTGTTCACCTGGTTTTCCTAACTATTTCTGTCCCTTACTGTGATTCTTGTCTCTTCCTTCTTTACAAACTAAGGTCTGTAGCCTCTCACAGTCTTAGCACTAAATTTTTTGTTCACAATCCATATTTTCTCTCCTGTAAATCTTTCATCAGCTATATATCTTCTGTTCTTAGCTTTCTAATCTGTTTATCCCTTTCCTGTGTGATCATTTTATACCCCTTACAAAGTGCCAAAACCAAACAAATCATGATGAGAAGAAAACTCCATGAATTTTGAAAGTTTAGAAAGAATATTTTACTGCTGCTTCCAGGAGAGGAGGGTCAGTCTTTAAAAAGTTTATTTTGTAACATTGGAAAGAAATCTCTTATCCATAGGAAAAGTATTTTAACTTGAGTTTTCTGAGATACAGTGGCCTCTCTGTAGATAGCTACCATGTAACAACACATGCATGCTCTCTCATGCTTCCCAGTGCAAAATGTGTGCAGTTTTGTGTTATGGTAAATATAGCCTGACATAAAAATAGCTTACCCTTAATAGGTATATGCAAGGCAACTTTTGGATTTTTTAATGGTAAAAGGATAGAAGAAAGGTTGTACTACCTTCAAGTAAATGTGATATGTAAGGTTCCAGTCAAATCTCTTCGGTCCCTACTTCCCTGTGTTTTCTCCACCAGTATCTACTACTCCTAGGCTGGTCACATAAGTTTATCAGTGCCTGTCATTGCCAGAGAATGTATAGTCTTTCTGTCCATTTAAACATATTCAGTTTTGGTCTGGAAAATTTGATTCATCCTTTTCTCCCCATCCCATCCCCTCCCACTTACCTGATGGTCTCTGCATTTGTCGCTATGGCCTTCAATGTTTTTAAAAATCTGATTTTATTGCTTAGAGGGCATAGCTCTTTTGCTTATAAGGAAGCAGATCTTCCCTTTTTCAAGCATTTGTTATGTAGATTGGAACAGAGCAAGGTTTACCTGTTTGTCTTGTTAACTCTTACTGCTAGAGAAGGGAGTAAGCAGGGAGAATGGCACCTCTTTTCTCTCATTTAAAGGCAGCATATGCCAGTAGGAATGCTTCAGAGCACTCTTTCCTATGCAGACTTAAAAATAGAGAATGTCTGACTACTAGATTCTTTTTTCAAGGTGTGAATGAAAGTTTCCAAAGGCTCATCATTGGTGAATGTAAGTTCTACTCCTTATCAAGGAGTTAAAAGAAGACTGAACTGAGATTGAGGATATAATTTTGATAGTTTCTTTTTCCCCTTCTGTATTAGCAAGCATATAAGAAACAACTTGCGTTACTTTTTTTTTTTAGAGACTAAGCAGCAGTAGCTCAGAAGCTGTTCAATTATTCCTTCTGCTGGAGTAAACTTCGGTCAAAGGAGGTTGGATGTCTGGGGATGGTTTCCACATGAACCAGCCATTTTTGCTGGTACTTGAATCAAAGCCCACAATCGTCTCCCTTCTCCTTTCCCTTCAGCATCCCCTTCCTCTCCCCCAACGTGTAGTTTGGCTGCTTGTGCATCTTTGGGGTGGAGCCACAGTTTTACTCCTTTTCACCTATGCTAGAAAATAAGTTTTGTTCCCTGTACCCCCTACCTGGTTTGGGAGCAGATGATGCCTGTAGCTCACAGAGGGGAGTAAGTTGATTCTTTATATTGCTGTATTTCCTTAAACAGCCATGCTATGCCATCTTTCATCTCTTTATGCTTTCTCTAGTGTGTATCTTGTAACGCTTTTTCCTTTTGGCACAGAGTTCAGTTTTCTTCCTAAACCCTTTCTGTATAATGATGATCTTATTTACAGGCGAAGTGCTTTAACGTTTCTAGGCCTTTTCAGTAGCCAGCATGGTAGCAAGTATGTGTAACATCTGAATGATGTTGCTTTTCAGCTTTTTCCATGAAGGAGGAACAACAGAATTCAAAAGAAAAACTTCTCTAGGGTGACAGCCTTGGCAGCTAACTGGAATGCTGGAGCTCAGAGCTGCTTTGTCAATCGAAAAAAAAAAAAAAAAAGAAGAAAAAAAAGAAAAAAAAAAAGAGAGAAGCTATGAAACAAAGTGGCAATTCCTCTGGGAAGAGGAGCCCGAAAAGAAAAGCTAGAGCGATTAAACAGTAGTGCAAACATTAGAATGATTTGCATTTGGTGAAATTGCAAAGAATAATATATAAAAGTTCTTCCTGAGTGTGAGTACACAGTAATGTTACAGTTGGGTTAAAAGAAGCTATCTGTCCAATCTGTTTCTCTGTTTCTGAACTCTGCTAAATTTCTGAACTCTGCTAAACGTACGTCTGTACAGTTCAAAGATAAGATATTTCATATTCTAAATTAAACAATAAAAAAGTTACAAAAATGTAATTGAAATAGTTCCCATTATCATACAGAATGACATTATAAGAAAGAAGTTCCAGAATAACAAAATGATAAATATTCTCCTTGTTCTTACCTAGTATTATCTTACTCATTAATATGTTAGGCTCTGAACTAAAAAATCTTATTAAATGTGGATATTTGAGACTTTTGGTATTGGCAAATCCCTTTTCTTGTCTTTCCTTGCAGTTGAATAAATGTTCAAAGTATTCCATATTTCCTGAAACATTTTTCAGTGCTTATGGTTAAAACTGTTAAGTCTAAAAGCCTTTTGCTATTTCAAACAATTCGCATGAAATTGAAGTTTAAACTGATAGAAGTGTTGTCTAGCCATGAAAGAGTTAAAGGTTTAAATGAGGATTTGCTTGAATTTGCTAAGACTTAGGTTGTACGTGTATAGCAGCTTATTTTAGATAAAGCAAATATGTACCTAATGCCTGAAAACAGGATGATGATCTCTAAGGTGACAAGTCGTCCTTAAGAAAAGAACATCCTGGAAAATAAGTATTGATGCAAAAACATACTAGACATTGTTTCTTTATAGATAATGAGAGATAATGGAGGAGCCTTAGAAAAATATGTCGAGGAGGACACAAGTCCTTGTAAGTCCAAAACGTCTGGCTGTTAATCATGAAAAAGGAGCCAAAGCAAGGACTTCAAAGACTTGATAGGGAAAACGTCTTGTTACGAGAAAAAGTTAACCAGGTTGGAAGAACACCACAAATATTAAGTAAGCGAGAAACAGCGATAACTGATGGAAAAGTAGTTCCAGCAGGGGGAGATCATGACCACCGACTCATGGACCACCTGCCCTAAACACACCTCAGACCCGAAAGAAAGGGACAGAGGAAAAGGGCTGATCGTGGGAACTAATTTACGTGTGAGGCAAGAGAAAATTAGCCAACTGTTTAAGAGAATAACAAGGAATATGTAAATATGCTAATACATACTGTGTAAATGTTCACTGGATTTTAGAAGCGTGTGCTGCTGTCTTGGGCTAAGCACCCAAACTGGTGCAACTTTGTCATGAAGCAGTATGTTGGCTCAGCGTGTGGACTGGCTTATTGCACACCGAGTGAAGGAACCCCCAGATTTGGGAAAACAGAAGCACAGTCACATTTGTGAGTGTAACTTCAAAGTGTCATTTACAAGTCTACATTTACAGTCTGCTTGGAAATATTGCTGCCTTCTTTGGTGCAGAAAGCTTTTTATTTTTTTATTATAAGATTTTTCTATTTCCATTCTAAGTGGAATAAAATACATTTCTCTTACTTTTCTACTGTAAACAAGTGAATTGTAACTGCAGCTTCAAATTTCACCTTAGAAAACCTGTTTGCTATTTTGGCAGAGGGAAATATGTTTTTTTGTCTACTAAGTAAGCAGGTATTGAATCAGCATCTAAGTGATTTATTTGCAGGAAAGATTCGCTTTTAAAGTTGTCTGGTACAACA
This sequence comes from Tauraco erythrolophus, assembly GCF_009769465.1. Taxonomy (NCBI): domain Eukaryota; kingdom Metazoa; phylum Chordata; class Aves; order Musophagiformes; family Musophagidae; genus Tauraco; species Tauraco erythrolophus. The sequence goes on along the minus strand of NC_141466.1, from coordinate 85,577,362 downwards.
GAACCTTGATAGGAATTGACAGCCTTATTATAAAGGGCTGCTAGAATGTTATCTATTTGAAGACGTGAATATAAAATCCCCAAATATCACTCTTGCTTTCAGACCAAAATGCAAAGCACCTCAACTTAAAACAAACATCTCAGGAAAAAGACACTGCTGTTCTGAAGTTATTCCAGATCAGTCCCTGACAGCCACATCGTTGTTTCAGTTTCTCACTGGCACGCAGCCTGTCTGCACAGAATGGAGCAGCGTGTTAAATTTCCTGTTCAGCATGGTTTTGTGGGTTGCACAAGTATGGCTTTGTGAACCACGCTTAAGCAGGGCTTACAATCGCAGGGCGAGTTAGTGTAGGAATAGAGGTCTGGCTTCATTCTTTCCCTGGTTTAGTTCAACAGTCGCTCTTATGCTACTGTCAGTAATATGAATCTTTCGTGGAAAAAGGAAGGTAGGCTTGAATTTTGTAGTTGTTTTCAAAAAGAAAATCTGACAAACAGCATTCATCATATACATAGGAGAACCAGTTTTAACTGGATTCTGGATTTCAGATTTGTTTCTGGAAAAACTGCAGAGACCAAAACCAGATTATTTTAGTTGTGACTATGTCTCTGAACATCTCACATTTTGAGGAACTCTCTGAAAGTGGTAAAACCAGTGAGATTACACACGCCCACAGTAGTTTAAATATATTAAAAAAGTACACAAGGCAGCTAACTAGTGATAAAGAGAGAAAGTTGGCTTGCTTAGATGAATTTTTTCTTAACCTAACGCTTTGGGGCTGCTTATGGTATCTACGTTTCATACTCACAGTGAAGATTTGGTAGAATAAAGCATTCTCAGCTTCATTGTGTTTTGTAGTTGAGATGACACAAAGGGCCCTTCTTTACAGGAGGCAACACACACAATTTTCACAACCTGAAGGAAAATTCTTTTTGTAACTATTTTTTTCATCCAGAAAGCATGAGCAGCTGGGTGGGGGCGTGAAGAATGAGAGGAGTTTGGAACAGAACATCTTGAGCATGTAAATGGTCATATTTGTGAGCAAGAAACAGCAATCTCTTTCTGAGAAGGGTAGAATACAGAATCTGTACCAAGCCTGTTACAACATTTGAAACAAGAAAAATCATGCAAAGGTAAAGTGTAAAAAAGCAAAAATGCTTAGTAAAACACTCTCTCATTTTAAATACGAATAAAATTTGGAAGACAAGTGAAGACAAAGAAAGGATGGTGGATGTTCCCAGGTCTCATAGCCCTCTGTTTTGCTGCTGACTTTCCAGCAGTGGGAATTTTCTTACCATGTGAGAAACTTGCTTGTTGCTTTTACCATTGCTAGGGGGTGTTTATGATGTACCATAACAAATAACAATTCCTGCGTGTCATGGACTGAGCATGTAGATTTGTGTGTGTGTGAAATTCAATTTGTAACACTAAAGACTCAGACCAGATTCTGATAATGTATCAGTGCTTGGACTTGCTCAGCATAGTCTAATTTTTTTTCATTCTGCTATCCCCTGGGCCAGTATCTGCGTAACCGCTTTGACAGCTCTGAACAGTGTTAATGAAATTAATGTTAAGTTTTTATTTTTGTTGATATTGCAAACTAAATCATATTCATTGCACGCTTACCTGATGTCTTCTGGAGACCTGCGATGTTTGCAAGAGAAACCGTGCAATAAAGTTGTAGAGAAGACTGTAAAAAAAGCTACTGCTGGTAAAAAAAAATAATGAATCTTGCACGAAGTGTAAAGGTTGTCTTGATGGCTATATATTAGAAGAAGCAATTGTAAACTTTGTATTCACAGTTTATCAGTGTATATGTGTGAGAGTGGTAAGACAAGGAAGGTTTCTTCAATCTTTAGCCCAACCGAAAGCAGATCTGGTGAGGTAGTATTAAAGCATTATGCGTAGCTGTTAATACAAAGGGACTATAAATCTTGAATACATGTATTGCTAATGAACACTAATGTAAATGGCTCATAAATAGGTAAAATGTGAGAAGTACCTGTATCTTAATTTACCATGTGGAAGAAATGTGAAAGCAGGCATCCCAGATGAAAATTACTTCTTGCCCGTAAATTTTATAGAAAAATATCATACTTGTTCTAGCTTTACAAGTATTAAAATGAAGTATGAGTATTAAGCAGTTAATACAGAGAAGTTCAAATTAATGTGACTAAAATAAAATAAAAAAAATTAAAAGTATAAAAACATACAGATTTTAAGAAACGGCGTCATTATCTAGAGCATTTGTACTGACTATGGTTAATAGCTTACATACTGTTAAAACCATTTGCTAGAATACAAGTCAACCTATATATACACCTGTAATTCAGCCTATTTTTAACTGAATTCAAATTCAGACATTTCCATCTCTTCTTGTCATTCCTGTGCCTCCATAAACAAATAGCATTCTTAGCTCCTACTTTGTAACGTCACTATTGAATGCACTAGGTTATTCTTCATATTTATTGTTGTTTTGCTAATTTTGTCATCTATTCCCTTCTCCTTGAAGTAATGGCTACTAGAGAATAGCTGGCTTGTGTGCTTGGTCTTGTGGCAAAAATGTGAGTGCGTACTGAAGTTTAGCAATATTTTCTTTTTTCATTGTCTTTCAATTTTCAGATTTCCTGTTTAAGTTCTTGGTCATAGGAAATGCTGGGACTGGCAAATCCTGTTTACTACACCAATTTATTGAAAAGAAATGTAAGTATATGTGAGCACAGTAAAAGTCTTCCCTTGCTTTGTACCACAGATGAAGACTGCCCACATGAGTATCTATTCTTTGTATGGAAGTTCCCATAATTCTTTTGTTTGTATAGATGAGGATTTTGACTGAGAATTACATTCAGAACCATGCTGTAAATCTTTATTGCTCACTGTTTGCCTCTAATAAAAAGCCTGATGCTGAGCAGTATTCTCCATTACTCTCAAATAAACAAATTGGGATGTTGATGAAACTACAGACTTACTTTTTTGCAGCTATAAGCTTCCCTAGATACATAGTAGAGGCTTGTATCTGTTAGAAAAATACTGAGCAGATGAAAATAAAGTTGAACTGCTTGAGTAGATATAGAAAGCTTGTAGTCTCTTTCTAAATAAAGAAACACTCTGTGTTCTTTAAGGACTGTGTTCTGTGATAAATACTGGTAGAGACCCCATTGTAAATGTTATTGAGATATTAATAGATGATACAAAAAAAAAATCCTGTTGGGTAGTGCATTTAGCATCATGATTAAACAAAAATAATATGCACTTAGAAACCTTGGTAAATCTAAGGTGACTGTTATCGTTCTCAACCCAATGGTGATTGGCCTTATCTCTTGTGGAACAGCTTTAGGATAATAACGTGTAATCACTAAGGAACATGGCGTGATTCTGTGATTGAACTTGAACTGCGACCTTGCTTCTAGGAGGGGCAGTTACATATTGCTGAGAATATATACAGTATCAACAGTGTACATAGAGCAAGTATCTGAACTTCGTGCTTTTAAAGAAGAAGTAGCTCTTGCTTACTCGTGGGCAAGACTGTATTTTTGTGCTCTGCTTTTCCATGAATTTTAATTTTAAGTTGCACTGAAGTATTAGAAACGCAGTTCGGAAAAAAGTGTACAAAAGTTATCTTGCCTTTTGTTAATGTGAACTGGGAATGATTTGATTAAGGCAGGCCTTTTTAGTAGTAATTTTGAATTGAATAAGCTGTTGAAAAATTGTAGGAATGTTTATTTCTGCATGGTGGCAGTAGACTTATGAGTGGCACTGAATCTGATGGTTTAGGAAGTAGTTTGTAATTTGAACACTGAGGAGTTTTGATTATACCTAAATGGGATTATGTAAAAACTAATTATTCACTCTAAATATTCTCCAAATAAGTCTATTTTTATTTCTTTTTCGTAGTCAAAGATGACTCAAATCATACTATAGGAGTGGAATTTGGTTCAAAGATCATAAATGTTGGTGGTAAATATGTAAAATTGCAGATATGGGATACAGCAGGACAAGAGAGATTCAGGTACCCTTTTCCATCATTTTATTTTAGTGCTTGTTATTAAATTGTTGCTGTGGGTGTTGGGTATTATTTATCCCTGCTTATAAGTAGGCATAGTTTCTTGGTCAGTGGAACTGTTTGTCTGCTTTCATGTTATTATCTAGGCCAGATCTGCCTGCTTGGACATAGCGACATAGATCCATTGATTTCAGTAAAGCAGTGCTGCCTTGCAGGGTCTGAGGTTCTGCCCTTTCTTTCATTAGGTATTTTCTGTGATAGTTGAGGTATACAAGTAGAATATGTGGCTAAAAGTTTGTTTACTGGCCAAACTCGGAATAGTTTTTTAACTATATGCTTAACTTTGTGCTTAGAAGACCTTCTCTTGGTTGGAATGAGTAACTGCCAGGAAGTTGTAAGCTGTTCAAAATCTGCATGAGATCAATTTTATAGTATAGTATTATTTTAGTAGGGGGAGGGGGGGAATAATTTGTCAAGTTTGCGTGGCTAAATACACTTCTAGAAAGACTGAGATCTCTTAAGTTTCTTAAAGAAAAAGCAATGTCTTTGTCAGCTTAGAACAACCAACGTACTTATAATGCTGTATTTTAACCGTGTCGTGCGTCTGAGGCATAGATCAAACTTACTAAAGAGCTAATGTATTCCTGAGTGCATTCACCATCAAATAGGACATCAGTGTTTTATATTTCGGGGGAGTGGGGTGCTGGGGCGGGGAAGAGGGGAGTTTTCTTGAGACAGGGCATTGGTTAACAAAGGCGATTATGGTGGTAGAAGTCTCAGTAATGGGCAGCAATCCAGGCAAATATCCTCTATTAGACAAGTTATTTGGATACGTCCATGACTAAGTAAAGCTGGATAGTGCTATGTAGTCTCCATTAATGAAATCTCTTCAGCGTGTTGGCCAGAATCCCAGGATTCTGAGGAGATTGGAGGCTCTGTACTTTCAGAGGTTTGTGCAAACTCAGCCCTTTCAAGTTCAAAGTGTTCACGGACTTGGAGGTCCTCTTTTTTCTGTTGCGTTTTATAATCTAGTTCTTTTCTTTTTAAGGCTGATCACACCTCTGTGTACTTTTTTTCTTCTTCCTCTACCTTTTGAAGGATGCTTTGCATTGTTTTCCTTGCCTCTTTCTCTTCAACTTGAGTCTTAAATTGTTCAGTTACAGCTACTTTGCTCATTCCCTCTTCACTGCTGAGAGTTCAAACGTAAGTGAATTATGATGTTTTCATGCCACAGGTACCACCATCAGGTCCCAGTTTTGTATCAAGCCATATAGTATGATAATATGTGTAGCTTCAGCAGCACACAGGTCATAACAGACTTTGAGTATCCCTGTACAGCTACGTTTAGTGAAAGGGCTTCATGAAAAGTCTCGTTGTAGATAGTCTGCTGCTGCACAGCTGATAATGTTGTCTAAAAAACACATTTTATTTTAAAGATGTAATTTCTGTAAATGAAATATTCTGTTTCATAATATAGATTGCATTGTATTAACCCAGATTTGAAGCAACGAAGATACTACAGAAATGTACATCTGTAATTCTATTTCAGGTCTGTAACAAGGAGTTACTATAGAGGAGCTGCAGGTGCTTTGCTTGTCTATGACATAACCAGGTAAGAAAGCTAGCAGCCCTTTTGCTTATAGACTACCAGATGCATCGTGACTCCTCCCCAAGTATCTAATCGTCTAATGGAGAATAGACAGGAAGAAAAGAAAATAAGTATAGACTTCTGTTTTAGCGCGTATTTGTTTTGTAACTTGCTTACATGAGATATTGTGAATGTCATAAACATAAACAGTCTCAAAGGGTTAGACAAATATATGGGAATTGGCCCACCAGTAGTTGTTCTAATCATGGTGGACTACATGCAACCACTGGCTCAGGAAGCCTTGCAACAGACACTAAGAGCAGACTTTAGCCATTTTTGACCAAGGTGGTTACAGCCCTGTTTCTGGAAACTGCTTGTTAGTATGCTGGTGTAACAAGTCATCCTCTGGAGAAGCTAGCTCTACCTACACGTTCCTTAACTGTAGGCCAAAATTCTGTGCATCTCTGCGTCTCTTAATATTTTAATATTATAGGCAGCCAATAGAATACCTTACCGTTACACACTTCCACACTTTTATCCTGGCCACCATTGTCAGATAAAAGCAACAGATTGAGCAAAAACTTGTCCTGTGAGTGGACTGTTCTCCTCTGAGCAGTCTTTGAAATCTGTGGTTTGTGCTTAAGGTCAGTTGGGCTTACCTGTCACTCTCACTGCTTGGAGGCTTTATCTCTGACCACCACCACAATGACTAGTGGTGTGTGCTGGGTAACTGCCTGTGAGATTATTGGCTTGACACAAGTGTGAAAGTTCAGGCATGCAATTCTGCACAAGTGTAGGAAGTTCCTAAAATTCTACCTGAAACTTAAGTCCATGTTAAACAATAACTCATTCTGTTATCCCAAAATTTCATGCACAAAAGGCTGAAACTAGATTAGTGCTTAAAATTTTAGTTTTTCACATTAACAGGGTATTTTATAATTGTGTGTACGTATTTATATATTGTGTTTGATTTAATTTTGCTTTTTAAAAACTTTAAGGTTTTAAATAGCTTCATGAAGGAACTTGATACTCTTCCCAGTTTGTAACTGGCATATTGAGATGTGTAGGTCACTTGCCTGACTAGCAGCAATTTGTTGTTTGCCACAAATACAGATTTGCCTTCTGAGTTTTAGCTCAGTGATCTGTTCATGAGAAATGAGTATGTTCTGATAAAGGATGTCATTCTCTACATAGCCGAGAAACCTACAACGCGCTTACTAATTGGTTGACGGACGCAAGAATGTTAGCAAGTCAAAATATTGTGATAATACTGTGTGGAAACAAAAAGGATCTTGATGCAGATCGTGAAGTTACTTTTTTAGAAGCATCCCGGTTTGCACAAGAAAATGGTAAGTAGTACAGAATCTTCATTTAGTAAAGATGCTTAATACTTAAAATAACTTATTTTTTTGTGCACTAGGGAGTACTTTGCCCACTGTACCTTGTCAAATACTTACAGAAAAGAGAGTTCTGTGAGTACATGAGGCATAGAGAGAGGACAGTGCCTGTAGTGAGAACTACGAGTACTATTTAAGTCTCATTACCAGTGATTCTTCCAGTTACAGCTGCTACTTAAAGAATACCTTCTGTGTGGAGATATATCCCCTAGGGAATGTAATACAACTTCAGGAATTACCTTGACTCCAAAGGGCTGGGGAGAAAATGAAGAGCATGATTTCCTTGTTTTCAGCATCTTACAGATTCTGTAGAACATAGACAAGGTTGGGTGGGGTGTGCTGCAGTTGGAATCAATGAGTTTTACTCATGGGGAAACTGAGTTCAGTGCATGGTATGGATCCAGAGGACTATTACCTGGTCTGTAGTATTCAGAATTTCCAGTCTGAGGACACATTTCTGTGGCAGCTAAAACTAGTCTCAGTCTGAGCATCTGTGCAGTCCTGCCATCAGTCAAATCTGGTTTTGCTTTTATAAATCAATTATAAATAGTTTTTTCTACCAACTGTGGCTGCTGACTGTCCTTTTGCATGTAACTTCATATTAATGGGAAACTATATGAAGATTTTTAGTTTCATATGCTATTTTGCATGCACAGCCCGGGTTATTATCTTTGGATTACAACTTGCTAGGGTTAACATATAAATTTCAGAGGAAGTTTTTTGTGGTTTTGCCATCAAAAGCTAATTTTTTCTGGACCATACTATTTGACAATAGTTTTCCTTAAGAAAATGTTTATTGTTCCTAGCTTTTGTGCTTTGAATTACTATATCAGATATTCCAGATTTGTTTTGATATTGTTTTTCTGGTGTCAAATGCAGAGCTGATGTTCTTGGAAACAAGCGCACTAACAGGGGAAAACGTTGAAGAGGCCTTTGTACAGTGTGCAAGAAAAATACTCAATAAAATTGAATCAGGTAAATTGAGATTTATTTTCTTTTAATGTTGTTTTTTTTCCTGAAAACTAAAAGTACGTATGGAAGTATCGCCATTCAAAGTTCTCTAATAGAATTAACCCAAAGAACCAAAATTTCACTGTGGTAAAATAACCCATTTGGTTTATAGCTGCTTCCCATATGTTTTAATAGGAATGAACGTCTTAAGTCAATTCTGTGTATCTAAGAGGGGGGAGGTGGTGTGAATTATGGATGTTTTTACACAATGTTTACCTTAAGTCAGCTCTGAGTGTAGGCTGTGCGTTCTGTGGGTGGCTCTGTCCCTACAAAATCAAGCCTGACATCAGACAGTTTTAGCAATGCAGAATAAAAACCTAGTATCAGGGCAGACATAGCTTTTAAATCTGCTGCTCACGTAGCCGGAAATACAGTCAAGAGAATTTTAACAATAATACTGAAAATTTCAGGGATGTTTCCTAGCAACTGTGTTTCTCCAAAGTGACCTTTCTGCTTCTTGGTTGAAACCAGTTTTACTTTTGCAGATCTGGAAATATACCGGAAGCTTCTAAGTGCAAGTGGGCAGGTTTCTATCGGAGATAGGCTCTTAAGTGTTAGCTGTCATCACAGCTAATTTGTATTCCGGTTTTCTTATCTTGTAGTTGTTTGATAGCTTCAAAGTTTTAAGTATTGGCCATATTGAAAAGTCTGTGTCTCACTCTAATTACACATTTTGAATGCCAAACACAAATTTTTAGATTAAAAGAATATGGTATTTTCATAGGAATTTCCTGATTACTGCAACAAATCAATGCCAAACAGCAGCTTTCATTTTAAACAAACAAACTCCAAAAAGTAAAGTATAGCTAGTTTCTCATGATACTGTAGTCCCATGACTGGTTTAAAGAGGCATTACCACAACAGAAGTCCTGTTTTCTGTGAGCTGCTTGTTTTCTTTGTGCCAGCACACATGCATTGGATCATGGAAGAATGGAGACTGGAAAGAACCTATGGAGGTCTCTAGTCCAGCTTCCTTTTTAAAGTACATTCAGGTTCAAAGTGAAAGCAAGTTGCCCCGGGCTTGTTGAGGCACCTTTTGAGATGCTCCAGGAACAGGGATTCCACAGCCTCCCTGGGCAATGTATGCCAGTGCCAACCAGTTACTGCTATCTACCTAGTCAGTCCCCAGCCTGTACCAGTGCTTGGGGTTGTTCTGTCAAGGTGCAGAGCTCTGCATGTGTAGTTCCTGAGTTTCATGAGGTTCCTGCTGAACTTTTCCTCTAGTTCAGCCAAGGTCTTTTCTGAATGGCAGCCCTACCCTGGAGCTATCAACCAGTCCCCTCAATATGGTGTCATCTGCTAACTTACAGAGGGCTCACATGTGTGCAATGAACCTGAATAACTGATCTGAATTATTCAGAGGGATTCCTTATTTTGTTGTTTGTTTTTTGGGTGTGTTTTTGTAGACTAAATGTTTCTAATCTCAGCCAGCCCACCATACAGCCATAAGAAAATTTCTGAAGGCACAGGGTATAGAGTAAGCAGAAGTGGATACCAGAAGTAGGGAAGGTTGAGATAACCTCCTCTGGGAAATTGTTCCATTTTTGTTTGGCTTTGTCTCTACAATACTACTTATGCATATTAGATCTGAAAGCAAGTGGTTTTTAACAGTGTTTGCAGAATCCATTTTGGACATTTCCTTTGTTAGAAGTACTTAGTGCAAATACGTTTCTTGTTGCAGCCTAACTCGGAGACAAACTGCTTTGTCGTTATGATTAAGGGCACACGGTTGAAATTACAGGAGAAAATTATACAGGTTTGGAATTGTCTAAAAGTAAACAGAATTGCAATAGATTTCTCCATAACTAGAGGAGAACATGATTATGTATTTTTAATCTAATGTTTTCAGTTAAATTGGAATGTATTATTTGCAAGTGATCCATCTTCTTGTGACCGTTTTGTTTCTCGTCAGGAGAATTGGATCCAGAAAGAATGGGCTCAGGTATTCAGTATGGAGATGCTGCCTTGAGACAGCTGAGATCACCACGTAGAGCACAAGCACAAAGTGCTCAGGAATGTGGGTGTTAAAGAAGCAGAACACAAATTCCCAAATACTCACTTTAGATACAGAAGGTAAGGTTACAAAAATCTCAGGGTGTTGGGTACATTACCATATTTCATAAATGCGCTGCATCGAGTGCTTGGCTTTTTCACAGTTAGCCTGTAAAGTAACAGAATATAGTGAAATAAAGCACAGTAGAATGGATTTTTTTTTTATATACTTTGATTTTTCTTCTACTGTCTGCCCACTAAAGCAAGACCAGTGTTCTTACTGAAGTATTTATAGATCTTTGCTTACTCTGAGTAATGCTGTGGAAAACATTTTAAAATTCTGTATTCCTGAAATGCATTATAGCCCTAATAGTTACCTAATGCACTGTAGAAAGGGTGAATCGTTTCTGTTGTGTCATGGATAAATATTACTAGAAATGAGAGTTCACAAAATGTATGGTGCAGCATCTTGTCCAAAGCTATTATATGGTCTTTTCTGAAAATACAAAGTTTAAAGACTGAGACTTGAAAATTAAAGACAATGCTGAATTTCAAACTTCCACTGACTTTTTTTCCCTACCTAAAACCAGCCCAAAGTGGTTCTTATTCCTGTCTGCTATGAGCAGAAATGTCAACAAGATAATAGTAGAATTTGCTGCTTAAGCAGTGTTCTCATCTAAAGCAGCTCTTCTAGAGCTGTTCCGGTCTATTGGAATGGGTGTGCAGTCTTCTGAAAGTTTTCCAAAGACATTCTTCAGAGGAAGTGAGGAACAGATTTTTCCCTTTAGCAGTGGTATGGGAAGAAACCTAAAAGGCACATAACCTACTCCCAAGAACAGCTTGGTGGTTAGTTGGAAACAGTTGTGCTTAAGACACCTCTCAATATTCATGAATTTTACTTACATACTGCAAGGAGTTAAGTGGCTGTTAGGACAGTCCTTTCTCCCTCACTCAATGAGGGTAGTTAAAGAATCACTGTGTAGTCAATTATTCTGGTATCATTAATCCTTATTTCTCTAACACGAGGACAGTGATATCTAAATTAGTACTGCAGGCATAGTTACTGCATCATTTTTACTGTTTTCATTTTTTATCAGTTTGAGCAGTGCACACCAGCAGCAGCTTTGCAGAACATTAAGGCAGTGTACAATTCTACGTTCTCATATTTTGTTCTGTATTCTGGAAGCTTAGCTCCCAATTAAAGCTCACCATTTTAAATAATGGATAGGAATCCTTGGACTGCTTTCCTCTCTTTTTATTTTCCTCCTGTAAAATATCCTTCAACTAAAAGACTGCTGGAAAAGGGCATTAATTTAGTCTAGCTTTGGTACAGCTCTTCAGAAGTGAATATTTATTGATCTTTTTCAGGAGCTGAGTTTTCAGATTGATCAGATGTGGATAATTGATGGAGTTCTTGTGTCTTTACAGCTGTCCTTGCAAGTGGTGTTTGAAGAAACAGACAAAGCTTGAAGGCTATGCAGTTTTTAAAAACATCTTTCCACTATCTACAGAGCAGACCACTGCTGTCAGAAAGGTGTACCATGTAGTGCGGGGCAGGAATCTTCACGACACAAAAGTCTGCAAAGAGAACTCGATAATTCGGTGGACAATGTTAAGATTGTAAACATTGTAAACTGTATGTAAACATTTTCCATTACCTATTTTTGTTCTTTCACCTCTAGTTTAAAGCATTGCTATATACTGTAAATAATGTAACAGTAAATTTACAAAGCATGGTATACTTATGTATGCTGATAGAATGTTGCACTACAAGCAGTTTAATATTTTATTTTTTTATCATATAAACAAATTTAACTGAGGTAGGCTTTGTCATCTTTGTTTGTTGCACAATAGTTTATATTTATGACCTGAATTATAAAACCACTGGCACTGTCAGTGAGGGGTTGTTGGTTTTTTTCCTACTTAGTTTTGCTGCATTCTAACAAACTGTTGACGCGACTGATTCTCAACGTATGGTTAGGACCCATATTTATCGTCATTAATATGTCAAGTTGGAAAAGTAGTTTTTATTGCCATTCACATACCCTATTTTATCACAATTCTTAAATAACTTCTGAAGCTCTTTTATGGAATTTCAAAAGTTTAGGAAAATACTTTTAAGTCTCTCAAATGACTCTTGACTGACTTGGATTTGGGAATTTTCTGTTTTCTTGGTCCTGATGTTTTGTATAGCACTGACATCATGAAGGTGGAATGTATATGTGAACAGAACTGTGCATCTTCTGTGTGTGTTGTAATTCTAGGGCAGGCGCATGGGCTTATGGAGAATTACCACAGTAGGAATTCTCCTCACCTCTTCTCACAAACAGAGCAATCAGCTGTGGAAATATGATCTCTGTTGAAGCATACCTGGTGAGGTACAAACTGAACCCAAATGGGTTCTTCTGAAGTATCTTGAATGTATGAAATTTAGAATACTAATTTCTTTTTCTTAAACATTCATAAAGTACAAATAAGAACTTGAATTTTAAAATCGGGAATTTACAGTCTGTCTTGCTGGAGCTCCGCTTTTGAAATTCATGTAAGTGCGTTGTATGTAATGCTGTCCACGTTGCCCCCAGGAGACTCAGGTGATAGAAGGAAAAAACCACAAGTGTACTACTTATGTACTACTTTCTTCCTGTGAAACTCATCAAGGGGAATTTCAGCCTTGGTACAGATTTTTGTTTTTTCCATATGTTAAAACACACAATTCAGACTTTCTTTCCTGCCCTCTTTTTAATGTGGGGAAGAGGCATGGGGCAAGAGATTAGGAATCCTGTCCTCATTCCTCAACTGGAGACAGAAGAGGAAGAGACTTGCAGAGAGTCCAAGAGGGAGGACTGAACCACAAGTACTGCATATCATTTTTACAGTGCCATGACAACTGGTCAGGTAAGAGACCTGTGGCTTTTGTTTTGCCAGATAAGGAGCTGTGGAACTAAGCTGGTGTTTCTGGACAGCGCTGAATTCAACCAATGAGGGGGGGCAATTCCACATGCACTGAGGGAAATGAGTAGTGATGTTTCTACGTAGTGACTTGTATAACCAGAAATTGAATGTCTCCTTGGAAGTGCAAATTAACACCAAACTATTAATTTGATCAGAACCTAGTATTGAAATTCCAAGGTCAAACATGCTTTTTATTATTTTCTGTTTGACTCTCTTCTCTTTGAGAGTCACTTGTCAAATGCATGTTTAAAAGCTAAACCAGAAAACTGAACTGATGCTGTAATTTAGAGGGCAGTTAAAGCACAAGAGCAAAGCAAGAATGTTACACAGAGGGATACCATCTTTCATGGAATTAGAATGGTGTTTAAAACTATTCCCTTCATCCTGACATTCTTGGTTCAAAAGGATGCTTATCTCAAAATTATACACCTGAGGTGATCTCTGAATTAAAAGGAATTAAGTTTGCTTTGTACTTAAAAAGCTGAGGTTTAGTTTTAAAAAGGCTATTGGTTCCAAAGATTTTGATGTTATATCTCTTGCCTATGTATCCTGTTATATTTAGGACTGGATTTGTTATATAACCAATAACAATTATTCCCAAGGAATCCACTGGTAAGAGCATCAAGTATTTTTCAAGCAGCTTAACTGTGCCTTTACCAGAACAAAGAACTCCAAAGAAACTCACCTGTCTTAATCCTCATTCAACTTATTTTGGCTTCCACTACTCAGAACTGGAAGCAATTACCAAAAGCAAGTGCTGGGAAGTGGATATTGGATGTCATGGTCTCCTCCACCAGTCCAAATGACATATTATTAACTAAGATGTGTTGTGTTTCTGCCAGAGTTGGGGAGGCAAAGGTGTTGGTTCTGAAACCCTGAACCAGTTCTGGAACGCTGGGAAAAGATGAGATTTGGGTAGTCTGTTCCGTGCTTACCACCATCTGATCAGGTTTCTTGGTACACTGACAGAAGTGAAAGCTGAGCATGCACTTGTCAACTGGGACATGACACAAGCAAAGCTAAAGGTCTCTCTCCTGTCACAATGGTTGAAGTGGTATTGACTGTTGATCAAAACCTCTTTCCATTACAGTACCATCTGAAAGGAACAGGGGACTGTTACTTGATTCTGTTGCTTTTAAATAGAAATCCTAGGTGTTTGGCAGGGATTTTCTTATACTGCTTCCTGTCCTTTTCCCTTTACAAACAAGACTGGCCTCTTTTGTATACTTGGTTCTTACGATCATTTTGGTCAAGTGTCTGTGGTTAAGAAACAGTAAGCACAGTTTTATTCTTTCTGTAACCAACTGTCTTAAGATGTCACCTTTCTATCTGGAAGGAAAGAACAGTGTCATTATAATGAGTTGTGACATGTTTTTACCATTTTTTTAATGTATACTCCTACTGTATACACATTAACCAGGTTAATGTGCATGTTTTATAGTATCGCAACCTTTTATGCTGCATATCTCACTGACATTTTAAAAAGAAACTTTCTAAAATGGCAACTCCTGATGGAAACACTGTTGGAAGCAGTAGCTCTCACCAGTGCAAGCTATATTGTTTACTGTTTCTCTTCTGAGGGTTTTTTAATTTCTAAAAATAAACATCATGCCAATAACAGCCCTAGAGTAGATTTTAAGCTTTAGCATTCTAGTTCCCACAGCAAACCAAACCTACTCCCCTAAACAGTAAGTGATAAATAGGTTAAATTATGTATGTTTTTAGTGTAAAATTCTTACTTTACCAAAGCAAGATGGCTTGGAGTTTTACGTGGAATAACACTGGGTACCTATATCCTAGGATTTATTGAATGTGGAACTTTAGCTGTTCAGATCTCTAAAAGATTTAAATGTCTTATTAAAGCCTATGTCTTGCCTTTTAATCAGTCTGTTGGCCTACACTATTTCATTTAATGCTTGTACCTAGCACCAAATAAAGAATCTTTCTTCATTTTCTAGGTGTCTGTTTTGGTTTAACCCAGCCAGTAACTAAACAGCATGCAGCTGCCTGCCCACCCTCCCCCACCCCTGGGGAATAGGGAAGAGAATTTAAAGGGTTGGGAGAAGAACAATTAAACAATTAAATAATTAAAATAAAAATAGTGATAAAAGTAATAATAATATATACAAATAAGTGATGCACAGTGACCATGCAGTGACCAACACCCATCCTGCCCTAGCATGTGATCCTGAAACAGAGAAGTCCCAAAACTGTAAGCCTGGAAGAACAAGAAGCCTAAAAAGAGATCCAAAAGAAGCCAAGAATCCAAACTCCCTGGTCAAACCTTATCTATATACTGAGCATGACCTTGCATGATAGGAATATTCTATTGCCCACCATTTGGATCTCAATCTTAAGTCCAAATACAAAGCATAAGCTTGGGTCCTCTGGGCCAGCTATGCTCACCTCCAGCCTGTTGTGCCCCTGCACACTGGCAAAACATGGGAAACTGGAGTCCTTGAGGTCTCAGCACCAACTATAAATCTCTGTGTGTTATTAACATTCTCATAACAAATCCCATACTAAAACCAAAACACAGAGCTCTTCTAGCTACTAAAAAGAAAACCCAGCTTCTTCCCAGCCAAAACCAGGACAGTATCTCACAGCAAATTCTGCTTGTACAAGTTTTGCCTGCTAAGCAAAGTCTATAATATGACTTCTGCAAAATTCATTGCATTGTCAGTATGGGGCTAGGAAGGCAGCAGCAGCTGCTAAAGGAACAGGAGTGGAAGCAGGAGCACTTCAGTGTATTTCCCTGGAGCTGGGCCCTCAGTGCACTCTGGTCGCAGCTTTGCCCGTGGCAGGGGAGGGCTGCAACACTGCTGCTGCCACCCCCTGTTAGAAAGGGATAATGTATCACTTCTGTTCTTTGTCCTTGAGGGGTTATTGCTGCAAAGGTGCACTTAACTTTCCTTGTGTCTGAGATCATAGTATGGTTAGGGACCTCAAAGATCATCTAGTTCCAAGCCCCCTGCCATTGGCAGGGAAACCCTCCACTACACCAGGTTGCCCAAATTCTCATTCAGCCTGGGGCCTTGAACACTTCCAGGGTTGGGGCACCTACAACTTCTCTGGGCAACCTGTTCCACTGCCTCACCACCCTCACAGTGAAAAATTTCTTCCTTACATCCAATCTAAATCTCCCCTCTTTCAGTTTAAATCCATTGCCCCTTGTCCTATCACTACACACCCTTGTAAGAAGTCCCTCTCCAGCTTTCCTGCAGGCCCCCTTTAAGTACTGGAGATGAATCTGTCTAGAGCTCTTGGGGAGTGTGGCTTCAGAAGGTTAGCTTTTTTAACACATTAAGCATGTAACTTCTCCAGGCTATTGAGCAACTCACAGCTGACCCATCTCTCATCCATTCTTTGTATTCAAGTAGGTGTCTTAAAGGTCAAAAGTACACAGCTCCCACAAGTCCTTAAAAGAATACCAGGTGGCATTGTTTCCCTCCTTTACTGTAGAACCAGCAGCATACAGAACTTCAGTGTAGCCATCCTTTAATAGGTTAATTTTTCTTATTTGCAAGATTATACTTGTTCTTAGTCATAAAGCCTCCTGTTTTCCCTCACCCCCATGTTACCCTCTTTTTCCAAAGTTCTAAATTAAGATTCCCAAAGGCTTCAGCACACATAGCACTTCAGCCAGCTATTATATTTTAGGCTCTATTTTTTCCCTTTTAGTGGTAGAAAGAGCCAGTCAGATTGAGAGAGAGAGTTACAGGAGGAACATAGACAAGCTCAGCTCCCAGCCAGACTTGTAACTGCAATCTGACCCTTTACCCAACACCAGTCACTGCAGGAGCCTGTCACATGTATGGGACAAGCAGAAGCCACAGCTTGCAGCATGCAGAGACTAAAACACCCAGAAACAGAAAACCTGAGACCCCAGAAGCCACAGCACAAGCAGTCAAGGCACTTTGTGTCACTCATTTTATTCACATATACAAGTTGACACTACACTCTTAAATATAGACAATACAGAAGCATTAAAACCAAATACTGTTTAAAAACTTTAAAAAACACATATTGCTTCAAGCTTAGATGGTATTTCCCTTATAGTTTGTAAAGTGAATTCAGTGCTAACAATAGCTGAGGCAGCTTCCCATTCACTTGCACCCCTAATTTTCCAGGGGCTACTCTCAAGGTGTTGAATCAGGCTCTGTATATGGCTTTGCTGCTGAGTGCACTAACTGAGCTGAAAAGTAAACTGGAACATCCAGGGTCCCACACATAAGGCCCTCAGATTGCTAGCTTTTGGTCCCCATCGCAGTAAAAAAACAAACAGAGAGGCCTTTATAGTTCAGTGGCACTGCATTATACCATAAAATAGAGAACAAATACACTTCCCTACATGTTAAAAATGTGATTAAAATGTGCATTTGCTACCTGGATAAAATTCTTACCAAAAATTCAGGTCCATCCCCTCAGTTTTGTTAAGTTTGGTTCTAAGTTTAGCAGTCACCTGGACTATCTCAGCTTCTAGTGAAAACATCTGTACTTCACAGCTGCAAAGATGTGACAGCAGTGACTGAACAGGCATGCTACTGTATTTTACAGACACATTCTTATGCAGTTTTCATTGTAACATTTTACATTGTAAACACTAGTCTTCACAACACTACAGCTAAATTGCAGCATTACACATTGTAGAAGTCTTGTTTCATTTAGCGAAGTACTTTCAGAAACAAAAAGGAATATATAGTTATTTGAATGAAGATCTTGGACAACTGAGTATTTACTGTGTTCTTACAGAGTTTTACTTCTAAAACAGGAGTGAGAAGTGTTCATCACTTGGCTGAATTCAAGAGTCCATGCAAGACAAAGTTTAGAACTTCCTTAATTAAGAGTGACAGTCACTAGGTTTTCCATTTTTTAGTGAGTTCAATTGGATGCAAAACAGCCACCTCCTGTAAGAATCTATAGAATATAGTTAAAGCTTTTACACTTGAAAAGTTCTGCTTTCCAAGTCAATTGGCTTTTCATTCATTAACATCAAAACACCAAAATAATGGTTTTCCAGACTTCAACCTGGCACATGCCAAATATTTGGCATATATAACTCGCAGTGATCAGAACTATACTATTTCACATAGTCTAAGCAAACCTACTAGCCTTTTTTTTAGTCAAATAATGCCCAAATGCAGGAAGGCTACCTGATTTACAGAATAATTTACACCACTTCAGGCATTATATTATTTAAACCAAGATAGTACCAACATAGCACCCAGGATTATTTTTAGCTACAGACCATTTGAAAAAGGATGACAAGACACTCACATGACCTCATTAGTGTCCCTACTGTCTTCCACCAAATTGTTTTGGTGGGGAGAAGCTCTTGACCAGACAAGGATAAGAACTCGATTGTTTCCTCAGTACACAGCAGCCTTGATGCTGTTGAAGATTCTCATGCTCTGTGGAACACCTGAACAAGCCTGTTTGAGATGTTTTAAATTTGGTACCTAGTATCCAAGGCAGAACACATTTAAGCCTTCTATAATTATTGGAAAGACCGACATCTAATAGGAGATTCATCTTATCCGAAATAGATACTTAAGGCGGGCACATAATCATCTTGGCTTCTCCATTCTCAGTGGGAAGAGAGAACTGTAGAAGCTGTCTCTGAAAGCACGGCAAGATGAGTCCTGCCCTATGCAATCAAGAAAACTGTTTAATGTGACAAAATGCACTGAGGGTATGTTTCATCTCCTGCAGTCTCATAAAACCTACAAAGCCAGATGTGTCTGTGGTGTTCTGGGCAACAGGAACAGGCAGAGTTTTTATTGAATAAGGCTGTTAAACACTACCAAGTTAGTGCTTTGATACTGCTGTTCAAAGCCAGAGTGGATTTCTAAATTCAAACAGCATCAGAAGCAACTTAAGCATATTTACAGCAGCTATTTAAAGAGGAAAACACAGCATAAAAGGAAATCAAAGGAGTCTCGTATGGAATAAAGGCATCCTCTGGAATAGTTTGCCTCAGTTTTGGGCCCTGTTGTAAAGTTTTAGGAGGCTCTAGCCTGTGGTTTACTTAAACTTGAACACAGTAAACTTTGCTATGTGTAAAACATACTTCATCATACTTTGCATTCCTAGACTTAAAAGCTGTCAGATCTCTAGTAGGTAGCCTGAACAAGAGTTGTCTTTATTGTTACAGCTTTATGCTTAAAAGGCAGGTAAAAATCAGATTATAAATTTCATGGATTTAAGACATTTTAGCAAGATTAAAATTTAGATTAACAAAACTTTCACTGATGTAATGTAATTTAACACTAGGAGGCAGCAGTGCTTGGTCCCTTTGCATGATTGCTTTCATTAACACACAACCAAACTTTTCACTAAGCATTTAACTCTGTTGCAGTAGTAATTCTAGAGTCCTGCTTACTCACTGAGACTGTGGAATGAAGCTAAGACTAGTGCAGGTTTCTGCTGCAGAAGTGCAAGTGTGCTTCCTGTGAGAAGGTGTCCAGTCTGTAAAAACAAGCTTCAAAACAATTACACTGAGATAACCAATGTATGTAACTAACACACAACACATCTGAACAAAACTTTGAAGCTCACAATTACAGCAAAAATCTGCCTAAAGATTAGTTATCAAATTGAAAAAATTTACAGCAGCTTGAGGGAAAAAACAAATCACTGAGGATCTCACAAACAATGACTGTCTTACTATGCAGAAGTAGGACCTACAAAGTGAGAGTATTCAAATTCCATTATATATTGTTTACTAAAGGGTACACCTCTCCTTCGCCTAGCCCTCACCACCCTGTAGTAAGGAGTCCTGCACCAATTTTGAGAGGCAGAAAGCTTCTCAGGACTTCATCTACAAGTTTTATCAACATGATTTCCAAATTTAAAGCCTTTAACAGTACACTTGTACAATACCACCAAACAGAATGCATATTGCACTCTGACCCCCACTGGGCATAATGGATATTCTTAAGTGTTAAAAATAGACTTTATCAGACAGGAGCCAGCCCTCTCCTTCAAAAACCTGGCATTTACATGATTAAGCATAGAGTAAGTGTGACCACAAGCTTAATACAGTGGTACGACTTGATACTGGTAGAACTAGCAGCTGCTTATTAAGTCGCAGCTATCAGGTAATGATTGTCTACAATCAGTTATTTGGTACAACAGACACAGCAACACAGCAAAACAATCCTGTAGCTGTTTCTTGCCCTGAAAGTTAGTAGTTTAATGACATTAGAAACAGCAATAAAAGTTAGCATCAGCAGATTCACTAACCAAACAAGGTTTTTTGAAAGTTTCTATACATAGACAATACTTGGTATTTCCCTGCCCAAAGCATCTACATTTATTAGTGCTGTTTACCAGACCCACTGGCTTTCCTGTTGCCTGTCTTAATATACTTATTTTGGTAGAAGTATTAAGTCATATAGCACTATAAATGCAAAGGCACCTCCATCACACCTTTAAAGACTCTCCCCAACACCACCTCCCCATGACTTCAACTTTTAAAATAAGGGACAACTGATTACTTGTAACCAAGATCAAAAAAGTGTTTGCTTTGACTCCCTGTGTGCTAGCATTCCTCCCTCCCACCCCCAAAACAAGTCAACTGAAGCTTTAGAAAGATTCCCAAAAGGGGAATTGTTTAAAAGTTTGGGTAGCTATATCTAAAAGCCTCTTCAAATGTTATGGCTCCGACAATACACCCCACTGTGAGGTAGGTAGCCAAGATAAAAATATTTTAACAAATATTTTAACAGCTGGAAACTCTCTATAAAAACCTTGCATAAGTAGTTTGGTTCCTTGCACTAGTGTCCTGATATGCGTAACTTCGTTTGAAGATGCCTAAGGGAATCCAAGTTCACCGAGCTCTTGCTGAGTAGCATCTCATGTACTCTGTCATCCAAGGGTTGTCCGGTGGGGAGGGCTTTATTCGCCAAGCTTTCTCTGCTTCTGCTGATCGTACTCGCCTCTGAGACAGCTTCCTTTTCTCCACTTGTCTCCTGTTCTTTGCTCGTAGAGCAGACTCGTGAATCTAAAAGACCAGAGTTAGTATTACAGCAGGAAAACAGCTGAGAAACCCCCCCAGGAAAGCTGAGGATCACTTTGTATTTGTCCCAATCCCCATCCTGAAGAAACAAAGTTTGCTAGCAAGATTATATTTTCTTCTGTAATTTGTACTACTAACACAATAGAAGCACAGAAACCTGATTAAAACTGTGTGAAATTTTCTTCTGCCTTATCTTTCCCACTTCACATTATTAAACAATTCCAAACATCTTGAAAGTTTCTCAATCTTACTCTGACATTCTAAAAACCTTGATTCTCCTATTTCTACCATTTTAGATTCTTAAACATCCCTCAATATGCTCAAGCACCCCTTAAAACCTAAGCCATAGTAGTAAGACCAATCCCTAGACTCCTTATTCGAGACTGATGAACTTAATTTTGAGAACATGCTGCAGGCATACCTACATACATTTTTATATTAAAAATTATCATCTTTTCCCCAAATTTAATCTTAAGAACCAGCTTCTATGTTTGCTTGCTTCTATCTCCAAATTTAAAACGCTATCTCCCATCTCAATTAGGGGAAAAAAACACCTTTCAAACATTCAAGAAAAAGTGACCTAGCCAGGCAGCAAGCAGTCAGTTCTCACTTAAAGAAACATCTGTAGTGACAAAGCACTAAATAAGTGGCTTACAAGTGTCTCAGAAGTGTCCTGCCCATTCACTCCAAAATCAAGACTTGATCTTAGGGGTTCCATAACTGTTTCTAGCATAAATAATGTTAAAAGTCTTAGAAAGCATAAATATCTCTGCTCAAGTCAGGCATCAGCCTCTATTAGGCTTCAACATAAAGCACCAGTCAACTACTTCCACCACTGACCAAAGCTTATTGATCTGGTAACAGTATCCATTATCAGGAAGGGCAGCTTCTTTCAAGAGCTGCAAGGCCCAAATTCCTCATTTCCCTCAAAGCTTGGTTGAGCTGTCCAAGGAGACTATGCTTCAAACCCCTTCCAAAACAGCCCATCAGAAGTCAGCTGTACCTTACCTATAAAGAACACCACCCACCTTAATTCTCAGATATCTTGGTCATAGATTCAGACTCTGCATTAGTAGTAAGATAAAGACAAGACCCTGGCAAGGACACATTAGCAATTATGGTTTCCCAATCTAGGAGAGTTATAGAAAAGAAAGAAATGGATCTGCTCTAACATTCCAACCATAGTGTTTCTTGCTAATCCAGGAAACAGACCCCACTACAGCAGAAATCTGGTACTGTCCATGACCATATGAATTTTATTTGTGCTATTTTGCTAATATTTACACCAACCCTGCAATCCACCAGCCATCCAACAGACCATTCTGCTGTCAGCAAAAAGTTCCCTGCTGGCAACCCACTGAAACGGGCTGCTAGACACGTTTTGGCAGCAAAGCACTCATACCTTCTCAGGGAGGCTCCTACTCCTAGGAAGCACCTCAGGAAAAGTCACTCTTTCACAGCACAAGCACTACTGCAGTGTTTATATACCTGCCTGCTGTGGGATGCCTGGTGCTAAGTGCCTGCTGCTTTTCTCTTGTTTTCATGAAGTTCAGAATGCAGAAACACATTTATAACAGCCAGTTTTGCTGGTAGTGCTGTAACAGCCGGAAACAAGATAGCCAAGTTTTAATCGGAACTTGCAAGTATTAGTCAAACATGGGAAGTTTCAAAACCAATCAACAGTTAAGAGCTATTTGAATTGGATATGTCTAACCTCTTCAGGTTTATTGCTAGAATTTTATTTAATTTTTTTAGAGTTTATTGCTAGAATCCCCATGCACTCAAATAAAGGCATCCCTGAGAAGTTTTACCTATACATTAGACATATGTCACTGCATGTTTAACAAAACAGCAGCTTTTACTTACTTCATTCACTGAAGCAGAAGCACAGACATTGTGGGTTTTCTGGCTTCCAGTATCTGTCTGTCTCTCCCCCCACCCATACAGAGCAAATGGATGTTTATTCTCCTTCGGTGCATCTGTCTTTTGAGGACTTTTGGCTGATCTTCGATCATTACGACTGGACAAGGCACTTCGACTCGGACGTCGTCCTGTACGGCTGGTTTTGTCTGCTTCCTTTACAGAAGTCTGTTCTACAGTTTTTTCTTGCTCTTCCTTCTGCTGCTTTTCCTGATCTTCTCTTTCTTTCTCTAAAGAAAAAAAATAAAGTTATGCTTTAAGCTCCCAATGACATTATTAATGTCCGATTTGGACAGCATCTCAATACATCACTGAAGCTGTGCTTTTTTTTTTTCAGAAATTGAAGAAGTCATTACTTCCTTAGCAACAGATGGATACCTTAAGTGCCTTCATTCTTCAAGACTACAGTATATCCAAGCCCATCCCTCTGTACATCAGCTTTCACGTACTTCAACATGCCTTTCAGCAGGGAGGCTACGGATACCAAATAGCTCCAGGCAGTGTTTTGCCAATGGGCAGAATCAGCACAAAGAACATGGACACCAAGTTAAAGGAATGAGCTTATTTTTACTTATGTTTAAGGCAATAGAATAATGAGTAAAACAACACAGCAAGAATGAAAGGAACAAAATACATAACGCACCTAATCATTACTACATAATGTTAACTATAGTGATTAAGAGATATAGAATCATAGAATGGTTTGGGTTGAAAGGGACCTCAAAGATCATCTAGTTCCAACCCTCCTGCCATGGGAAGGGCAACCCTCCACTACACCAGGTTTCTCAACACCTCATCCAACCTGACCTTGAACACTTCCAGGGATGGGGCATCTACGACTTCTCTGGACAACCTGTTCCAGTGCCTCACCACCCTCTGAGTGAAAAATTTCTTCCTTAGATCCAATCTAAATCTACCTTCTCAGTTTAAATCCATTGCCCCTTGTCTTATCACTATATACCCTTATGAAAAGTCCCTCCCCAGCTTTCCTGTAGGCCCCCTTTAGGTACTGGAAGACTGCTATAAGATCAGCCCAGAGCCTTCTCTTCTCCAGGCTGAACAGCCCCAACTCTCTCAGCCTGTCTTCACAGCAGAGGTGCTGCAGCCCTCAGATCATCTTCATGGCCCTCCTCTGGACCCACTCCAGCAGCTCCATGTCCTTCTTGTGTTGGGGACTCCAGAGCTGAACACAGTATTCCAGGTGGGGTCTCACAAGAGCAGAATCACCTCCCTCGACCTGCTGGCCACGCTTCTTTTGATGCAGCCCAGGATATGGTTGGCTTTCTGGGCTGCCAGCGCACATTGCTGGCTCATGTTGAGCTTCTCATCCACCAGCACTCCCAAGTCCTTTTCCTCAGGGCTGCTCTCAATCCATATACATCACCAATTGCCTCAATACTTTACCATCATCCAGATCCGCAGTCACTGGGGAGCCCCAGTTGCAGTGAGGATTTGGAGAGCCAGTTCCCAGCAACTGGGAGGTCCTACACAGTGCAACCACCTGTAGGTGAGGTCTCCAAAGTCACTGCAAGAGAGTCCAGCTTTTTATATTGTTGAACAAACTTACATAACTGCCAGCATGGAAACATCTGGTTTCACTCTGCTCTTAGATCTCACCTGAAGCCTGGCCAGGGCTCAAGGCAGAACTAAGGGCTTTTCTTTAACTATTTGGCTTTGACCACTCATCTCCGAAGAAGGCCAGGCATCTAGCTTCATGGCCTTGACAACCCACCTCTAAACAAACAAAGGGAGGATAAATATATTCTCATGACATTTCATCTTCACTAATGATTATGTTTTATCTAAGTTACATCTTTCACTAATGATCATACATATTTCACTAATGATCAGATGCTAATATTACATAATGTTTGGTTGGTGGAGGGGTGTTCATCTAGAAGTCAGCTTTGGTTCAGGGCCTGCTGCTCAAGCCTCCGTACTTCAGGCAGTATTTTACATGTAGTAAGACTGTTGCCAGCAATCTCCTGTCTTCACTCTTTCATCCTTGCATCTTTCAGACAGCAAACAGATGGAGTGCTGAATGCCATGTAGATGCTGCCAGCCAGCCAGAGATCATCTGATAAGATTACGTGAAATATTAAATCCCTCATGTTATGAGCTTCCACTGAAAAAAGCAGTGATTCATTTTCAAGCTCCCTGATTATGCATACCATATATGGTGATGGTTTTCTGTTTATGGAGGAGAGGGGAGTATGAAGCAAAGACTTACGAAGTGATAGACATCACCCTTGCTACCTGTTCTGTGAAGTATGTTTTACATTTACAGTACCATACTCTGCAGGCAATACCCTCCAAGGCTCATTTCCCCACCACATGCTTTTCAAACCTGCCGTAACAAGGGTCCAGCATTTGTCCTTCAGCCACTGGGTATGTAGAGTAGGGCTTGTGGGGCAGAATTTAAAGTCTATATCATTGTTAATTTGCAGACGTAGACAAACACTGAAGGCTGAATCAGCATTGTCTGAAACATTAAATAAAAAAAGACAGGGAAACAAATGTTCCATAAGATTCTCACTTCACAGAGCTATGGAGGAACTAGTTTTCCTTTTTTTGTGATACCTCACAGCTAGCAGTTCTTGACATTTTCTGAACACTTCTTATAGACAAAAATTTGGGTCTTAGACTTCAGTTGAAGGAAGCTAATATCTGGTACAGCACTGCAGGACTTCATAAGTCTAAGAGAAAGGCTAGTAAGAAAATAGTGCCTTACAGTTTTAAAACAAGGTTTTAAGTTGTTTTGGACAAGTCTGGTTTATAACTTCATTAAATATAGTCAATTGAGTGCCCATGGATAGCCATTACAGCAGAGAATGGATTGAGAGCAGCCCTGAGGAAATGGACTTGGCAGTGCTGGTGGATGAGAAGCTCAACACGAGCCAGCAATGTGCGCTGGCAGCCCAGAAAGCCAACCGTATCCTGGGCTGCATCAAAAGGAACATGGCCAGCAGGTTGAGGGAGGTGATTCTGCCCCTCTACTCCACTCTTGTGAGACCCCACCTGGAATACTGCGTTCAGCTCTGGAGTCCCCAGCACAAGAAGGACATGGAGCTTCTGGAGCGGGTCCAGAGGAGGGCCATGAAGATGATCCAAGGGCTGGAACACCTCTGCTACAAAGACGGGCTGAGAGAGTTGGGGCTGTTCAACCTGGAGAAGAGAAGGCTCCGGGGTGATCTTATAGCAGTCTTCCAGTACCTAAAGGGGGCCTACAGGAAAGCTGGGGAGGGGCTTTTTACAAGGGCATGTAGTGATAGGACAAGGGGCAATGGATTTAAACTGAAAGAGGAGAGATTTAGATCAGATCTAAGGAAGAAATTTTTCACTCAGAGGGTGGTGAGGCACTGGAACAGGTTGTCCAGAGAAGCTGTGGCTGCTGCATCCCTGGAAGTGTTCAAGGCCAGGTTGGATGAGGCTTTGGGCAACCTGGTGTAGTGGAGGGTTGCTCTACCCATGGCAGGGGGGTTGGAACTAGATGATCTTTGAGGTCCCTTCCAACTCTAACCATTCTATGATTACTGACTGGAAGAGAATTGCCAAAGATTTTTCCCACCTTTGAGATCTGTAAGGTGTTACAAACTGGCGACAAGATGTCTTGAAATATTCTGTTAATACGAACCAAATATACGGCTTACAGTACTTTAGTGATATATAACTTTAGAAAAAAGTAAGTACACAGAACCCTGTTTTCGTTCTCCATCCTGCAAATCTTCAACAGTAGTGTGGACAAATTGGAGGTGTATGCTAGACACTGAACACCACCCCTAAGCATTGCAGACAACGAGCAGACATTGTGATCTGAAGTCTGTGACTTTTAGGCCAACCATACCTTTTATGTAAAAGGCAACTAAAGCCTTTTATTAACCTAACAGCATAGCAGTCCACTAGTAAGTGATTCCCTTCAAGTGTCTGCCTTTGAGCATTAGATGCTGCCTTTTACTAGACAGACACCATGATACATTCAAACTCTGCTGATATAAACATGTTGAACTTGCAAGTTTTCTGCCACAACATCTACTTCTGGTTGTGGTAGGGACAAGCTGCAAGCCACCTCTGTTCCAAGTCTCAGCACTTTCAGCCACCACCAGCATACATACCAGCTATGTATGGAGGGAATTCCTCCACTGGCATGGAAGGAGCTCATCTAGTTTAAGGCTTGCTTACATAGAGAGAGGCTGACCACAAACAAATAGAAGAAATTTTACCCAAGCATCTTCATTAAAAGCAGAAGGGCTTGCCAATCATGTGACACAATAGCAATCATTCTTGCTAATTGCTGTGATTTAGCTAATCGAGTACATGCCCAGTCTGACACTGATTTAATTCCATTTCTGCATGCATCCATCAGCAGTTACCTGCCTGGCACACTGGTTAAGCATCCATTTACTCTTGCACTCACTTTGGTCTTGTAAAGACATGAAGACTTGCCACACGCCCCACCACTCCCACAAGGTGAACCTCGTGCTCCCTTGCTGTCAGTCTTGCCAGCATATTTTCTACTTGCTGCCAACCAGCAGAGGCCCTGATGCTGGGTCCTGTTCAGGCTGGCCTATACACAATCTTCCAAGGTGTGCAGGTGCAGCATTCAGCTACAGATGATACTGCAGTACAGCTGAGTATGTGGTTAAGATTAGCCAGCAGCATTCAAGTACTTGGGAGCTGTATTTGTTAAGAATTCAGTTGAGCGCCTCCACAAAACAACCAAGAAGAGGAGTCAATGCCAAAGGAGCAACAGTGTGAGAACAAAAAATGGTGAGACAAATTTCATGTATCTAAATACTGGGTGCACAAAGTTTCAGTCATTATAGTCAAGGCTGAATAAAAAGCAAGCAGCAGGGACCTCAATGTGGTAAAAAATCTGCTTTCACAAAGTGTCCTGGGCTCTGGGACACACAACATCACCCCTAACAAGGCAGCTCATTCGTCACCACTGCCAACAGGCAGCACAGAGCTATCCCCTTACAAAATATTTTCTACACATCTCTCTACATAGCCCACTCCTAAGAAGGGACCGGCTACGTCTCCTTCTGTGTAAGAGGCCATTATCAGAAGGAAGCACTGTTCTGAGAAAATAAAACACTGAGGGGGGACATACTGCTGAAACAGGAGTGCTTTTATTTTGGGAAGCTGTTCCATCCTCCATTCAAGGGAAAATGGCATCTTCCTTCTCTACAGAGGAGAACGGAGCAACACAAGAGCTCATGAGCAGCAGAAGTGGCATTTAGAGACTTAAAAACACAGGAAAGTGGGGACTCTGCAATCGCATGGATACTCCAGCTTTAAGATACTACTTCAAGGCAACAGCCATGCCTGGGGATGCTGCTCACCAGGATATAGTCCCAGCTAGTGCAGAAGTGATTGAGCCAGCTTGTCCTGAAATAGCAGTAAAAGCATATAGGTAAGTGGCACGCAGAGCCCTGCGCACAGCCTTACAGCAAATGCTGTTATGCCAGAGCATACCATAGCACCTTATGGGCACCTGCTATCAAAGCACGTATTTCAATTAATTCAACCCTACAGTGCATTTATACAGAACTCAGTTGGTGAAGGCACAATGCAGATATCCTCAACAGTTATTTAAATCTTCTATTAAAAACTATAGCTTATATCCAAGCATTTTGTTAGGCATCCCTTTTCACAGGAAGGGAGAAAAGCAGCAGTTGATAGCAGGGAAGGAGTTAGACTCAGCTGCTCAGGGAGCCCAACCACCAGCAACACCTACTCATCTCCTTTCCATGCAGTGTGCCAGCTCCAGCAGACACAGGAAATTCAGAACTGACTGGCTGCAGCATTACAGGGATTAGAGAGGAAAGAGAAAAAGCTAGGAACATTTAAAACTGCATCATGGATGCTAAGCAGAGCACACTGGACAGGAGGAGATTAAGTGCTTAGCAAGCAGAACAAGGCTGCCAGGCCCACCCAATATGGCTGTTGAAAGCTCCTGCTCAGAAGAGGTCACTTACCCCTGGGTGCAGTGCCCAGCTTGTACAGCAGCTCCCTCCAGGGCTCAAGCAGCAAAAGCTCAAATGGAGCTTCTCTCCCTCCCACAGTACTGCATGCTCTACGGAGAAGACAGGACTCCCATTTCAAAGGCTCTGCTGACTTACTAGAAGCATCAACAACCTTCTGATCCGACCCACAGGTCCTAGGGGTTAACGGTATTATCTCTATATAGAGACATTTGCTCCTTACAGTGTTAGCTCAGGTTCAGGAGCAGCACTTTGTGCTTAAACTGCCATGGGCAGGACTCCATTCCCTGCTTCAGTACAAACACCTCTCCAAACAGGGCAGGTCTCCAAGGCCTCTTCAAGGGGGCATATACTCAGTTGTGGATATGAACTGACTACAGCTGGGTAGAAAGTAGTTACAACAGCCAAAACATTGCAACATCATGCCTCAAGACAGATCTTGTATATACGAGGCAGTATTGGAGCTAACAGCAACACAGCAGTTCAGAGTTGATTAAATTCACACAGTCTTCATCTGCAGCAGAGTTCAGAAGGTAATGACTTGAGAAGTCAAGTCAAGTACTTGAGAAGGGATGGTGGGGAGGTGGGGGAAGGGCTCTTTACATTAGTGATGGGTAATAGGACAAGAGGAAATGGGTATAAGCTTAGTCAGGGGAGGTACAGGTTGGATGTTAGAAAGTATTTCTTCTCTGAAAGGGTTGTCAGCCACTGGAATAGGCTGCTCAGGGAGGTGGTTGAGTCCTCATCCCTGAATGTGTTTAAGAAAAGGGTGGATGAACTGCTTCGGGACATGGTTTAATGGTGGATTAGGGACGGTTGGACTGGATGATCTCTAAAGTCTTTTCCAACCTAGAAATTCTATGATTCTATGACTGGCTCAGCTGGACAGCAAAGCTTGTTTCCAGCCAAAAAAAATGGAGTAACTTTGAATCACAGTACTATAAATCCCTAAACTGACACTGTTGCCTTCTTCCCCCACCACAAGCTACTCCTTCCTGTGTTCTTGGGACAGCAAAACCACCTGCAACATCATAGCAGACAAGATCAGGGAACAAGTTTGAAATAGGATCTTCTACTGAGTTGTACTAATCCAGATCAGTCACTTTTCAACTACTGTGTGGCAGCTGCTTTGATACCAGCTTGTCACCGCTGTCACTTAAGACCTCTGCACAAAAATGCTGAAGGCAAAATGGCAATAAGGATTGAAAGATGCCTTCATCCTGCATGTGTGGGCAGCAGTATCATGTCACAAGCCACAGGTCTGACAGCAGCGCTGCTGCCAAGAGCTCCTGGTTTTCACTCACCAGCCCACTGAGTTCTGTTGACAGTTTTGAGGATGTGTCAACTAGACCAGTTGATTTAGGTCAAGATTTTATTGGATTGTGTTTAAAGCACATCTGTGCCTGGGCACATTCTACAGAACTGTCCCACAAACAGTTTCCACAAGTGGAAGGCCAGAAGGAATTGACCCGAAGTTGCCACCAAGCACATCTTAGTATCAGTCAGCTATAGCTGAAGCATGAGATACCATGACAAAACACATTTAGCATGTAGGACATCTCCGGTGTTCATGTTGGTAGTACTTCAGACCAAGACCACTAAGCCTTAAAGTCAAGCTGCATACATCAGCTTTCTCTACACGTACCAGAAGCATTTACAAACTGCTTTGCAAAGACACAGAGGCTCCTCTTAATGAGGAAAAGAAGAAACCATGGTCACACACACCATTACAAACTGGCTTTACCTCAGATACAAGGCATCATTAGCACTGGCCAAACATTCTTGGCCAAAAGCACTGCCGGTACCACTCAGCCAGAAATCAGGTTCCCCACAGAACAGAGGGAAGCAGCAGTAGCCAGGTAACAACCAGGATGCTGCAGCATGTGGGTGGATGGCAGATTCAGAAGACAAAAGATGTCATCAACATCGGCACACTCAGCTACCCCCACAGCACTTCAGTATAATTAAGTTCTCCCAGGAAAAAAAAAAAAGCAGTTGAATAATGGAAGATTCACAGAGTGGTAGTTTCTGTTATCTCTTCACATGCTCTAATTAGCCAGCCACTGAGCAAAAGAAAAACACTCTCTTAAAATTGTCTAATACTAAATGAGTCACTTGCTTATATATTAGCGTGTACACTAATATACCACAAGTTTCCACTAAATCCAGCTGCCTAAGCAGAGTTGGTTTTAGTCCTTTTGCCAAGGACTTAAAGCTCTTCAATACTTGAAGGACTTCAAAAAAATGTATATCCCAAGCCACTTGGTAAAGAAATGAAGGTTAGGTACAGATTTTTCTCCCACTGTAAGCGTAAAATAGCAAGGACTTAAGAACATTAGGTACTCACTCCCTTACAGCAGTCATGGCAAAGTTGCATCAGCTATAGGCACAATTGCCAAAAACCCTACAGCTTCGCAGACCGCTGTTGCTCCACAGTGTCTTTGCCAGCAATACAGTAATGAGGACACAACTATGCGTACACTGATAGTCACACACACCATCCACTGACCACAGAAAGTGCCTGCATGAGCAGCACATCCCCAACTATCAAGCTTTTATCCACTGCCAAAACTGATCCAACCAGAATCAGGTCACCAAGTAACTCCAGCCAGATCTCCTCTCAGAAAGGAGTCAGGGAGAGCAGCAGGGAGCAGGCCAAGGTCTCAGCAGAGTGCCCTGGCCAGCAGCCTCTAGCCTTGGCAACTGCCAGTCCCATCTAGATCATAGCAGGCTACTTGCTTTATCTGTTGGCTCAGTGAGCAGAAAAACAAAATTCTGGTCCCTACCACAACTGCCCAAGATTAGCACATGTTCAAACTGCATCTAGAAAAGGTAAGAATGCCAAGTTCTGAGAGCAACTTCAACAGCTTCCACCCTCCTCTCGCTAGAAGCCAGGCCTCAAAACCGCCCATCTGGACACCTCTTTTCCCACAAATATCAACAACATCAAACCTGCTCTTTTGTGATTCCTCAGTTCTTCTCAGTGAGATGCCATGTACTTCCACAAATACTCCCCAGTCTAACTTCCTCAAGGCACTGCAAAGTCCTCCTTGAGGAAAACAAGATTAGACCAGTATGTACTTTGTTACATACTGGCTAACTGGGGTGCTTCCATCACTGCATGGCTTTGGAGAGGTGAAGTGCTTTACCCTGGCAGCCAGCAGCTGTGTGCACCCCCATCCCCAAGCAATATGGGGGCTGGGTACCATGCAGGCCCACCCAGATGTGGAGACTACAGCTCACTGCAAAACCCCCTCATCACTAGCATGCTCTAAAATACCAGGCCTCTTGAACAAATGACAGCAGAGCTAAAGCTTTTTTATAACATGGTATTCTTAAGGACAATGAATGCAGTTTAGTCTTGAATATCAAAATACAGATCATTCTGGTAAGCTCAGGCCTCAAGGGACATTGAAACAGATTAGTCCCCCCACTTCAAACAAGCACATCTAACCCCAGAACATCCCCCAGGCAGCACAAGGCTTAACCGAACCATTCTCAAGGATTTTTCCCTGCTACAGTGCAATAGATACACAGCTGATTCAAAATACATTCCAAAACACCAATCAGTGGCTGCCAGATAAAGTTTTCTTTCATCATAGGTGAATCACAATACCCTATGGGATAAAAAATACTAACTTTAGAAGCTGTGTTGCTACCTGTCTACTCACTCCACATAGTTAATTCTTGAGACATCAAAAGGCAAGATACACTAGAATAGAGCAAAACACTACTAGCTCTGCACCTGCTTAAGCCTACGGAGTTGTCTGCACTCAGCTGCAAACCCAAGACCAAACCTCAGGCAGCATTAAGAACCAAGCATTCAGCTGAGACAGATTACATGTGCAGATCCAGGAGAGCAACCACAATGAGTGCCGGTCACTGGCACACAGTCCAGCTTGCCACTTGCCACTGCTTTTGCCAGAGAACCTGCTTATGTAACTGCAGAGATGCTCCGCTCCCATGGCAACAGTTTACATAAGTGGCTGTGACTCAGGATGAGAGTTACCACCGCTCGGTTCTTTGAAGAGACGCCTGCGATGTCGCAGCTACGGCTTCTCCGCAGGCCTAGCGAGGGTCCGACTGACAGCGCTTTATTGCCTGCAGCCAGGAAAAGCGAGCACTTCGGAAAGCCACCGTGCCACGGGAGCCCCAGAGCCCCAGCTGATGGGAGGTTTCACCCCCGAGCCCTCGCTGGCCCGGCTTTCCCGCACACCCCGTTTGGAGGGTTCCAAGCGGGAAGCCCACCGCCTCTCCTCGCCTGCCTGACACGAAACCAGACTCCTGCTCTCCTCGGCACCGGCCCTCCATCGCTCACCGTCGGGTACTGCCCGGGCCAGGCCCCCGCGGACACCCCCGCCCCGAGGGCCGGCCGGACGAGCCAGGCGGTGGCCGGGCGCCCCCCGCATAGTCACCCCGCAGGGAACCGGGCGCCGACGGGGGACGGCGGCCCGCCCGAAAGGAGCCATCTTTGACGTTCCCCGCGGAGGAAGGGTCAGAGCCCGCCCGGCCCCGCCGGAGCTCGGACCGCAGCGCCGCGGCTCGCCGCCCCAGGCCCTCGCCCCACCCCCCCACCGCCGCCATCACCCCCGCTGCCTACCGGGGCTCGCCCGTCCCGCCTCGCTCGGCGCTGGAGGCGGCGCCGCCGCTTCCTCCTCCTGCGCGACCGCGGGGCTGCCGGCGCCCGGCGGCGAGGGTGACCCGGCGGTGCTGCTGCCGCCGCCGCTGCCGCCGCTGTCCTGCTCCCAGCCGTCCCACAGCCAGGGCCGGTGCGCCTGCTCCAGGAGGCGGCGGCTGAGGCGGTAGCGCAGCAGCTCCAGGTAGCAGGCGCCGCACGACTCCCACTTGGGCTCCTTGAAGCGCTTCATGTACTCCGTCTTCACGCGCCGCGCCGGCACCACCATGACGGGGATACGATGGGATGAAACGGGACGGGCCGGGAGCCAGGATGCGCCGCCGCCGGGATGCGCCGCCGGCCGAGCCCGCCCCCTCCCGCTGCAACGTTTAAATCCAAACAGCGGCGCCCGGCCCCGCCCCCGTCCGCCCCGCGCCAATCGCGGCGCGCCGCCGCCGCCGCCCCCTCCCCGACGCCCACCGCCGTGCTGGCGTCACGGCGCGCGCGGGCCCGGCACGCGGGGAGGCCGGGGCTGGGAGGGGGCGCGGGGGGAGGGGCGGCTGCGCAACCCCCAGCGGCTTCGGCGCCGCGGAGCGGGGCTGGGATAAACTGAATGGAACGAAATTAAATGAAAATAAATGGAAATAGAATAGAATAGAATAGAATAGAATAGAATAGAATAGAATAGAATAGAATAGAATAGAATAGAATAGAATAGAATAGAATAGAATAGAATTAAAAAAATAAGAATAAAATATAAAATAAAATAATAATTTAAAAAAAAAATATAATATTGCGGGAGCAGCACCCAGCGCCAGGCACGGGGCTCACCCTGACCAGGGCTCTGCACGCTGCCCCAGCACCGAGGGTCCCCCCCAGTGTGCAGGAGCCCACCTTCACCTGCGCTGCCGCCTCCCACCTCTCCGCACCGGGGCGAGCCGTGACCGGGCCAGAACGGAGTGAGGGTGCCCGCGAAACCGAGTGCCCTCCAGCATCCGCCTGCTCCAGCGGCCCTGGGCACCTGCTGACGTGGGAAACCCGTCCTGCCTCCCCGCTGAGGAGGCAGCATGGCACAGCCCTGCGCTTGCCAGGGGATATTTAAAACCACAGAATGCAATGGGCCAGAATTCATGCATTTGCAACAAAAATTCCTTTTTTTTTTTTTTTGTGCAACACAGCAGGGGTAATTGCTGATTTAAGCTCCGTTTCTGCAAGGCAAAAAAGATGGGCAGCAGCAGGCGGCCTGCCAAAGGGAGGCAAAGGCATCTGCAACAGCAGGGACCTCTCTCCATTTTGTATTAATCTGCTTTAAAAATCCATCTCCACTGAACGCCGGAATAGGATTCACCTAATCCAGCCCCGTGTTAAGGCAGCCACAGTCGCTTGGGAAATGAAGTGCTTTGGAGATAAATGCAGAAAACAGGGCGGCCTCTACAGCCGGCGTTCGCCCTCCTGCGCGCCCACACGGAAACGTGGTGGCGGTGCACGGCCACGCACCAGTTCCCCACCAAACGGCTGCACCCCTGGGCCCGTGAGCGATTGCTGGATATTTCCTTCTCTCTCTCACACTCCATATTTAAGGCATCGCACCCGAATCCTGCAAATGTGTTATGACCGTCCTGGGAACAGTCGCTGCGGTGCCATCGCCACCGCACCGCACATGCTTCACAACACCCCTCTGAGAGGAGACAACCCCAACCCGCTGGCCAACAGGTTGCAAACACCCCATTTTGGGGAGCTGCAAACCTGCCCTCCCTCTACCACACGCCGCGGGGCTCCGCACCCGCCGCCTCTCCAGCCACCGCTCCAACACACGGGGGCACTGACGGATTTTCAGAAACCGTTGTAGGAAACTACTACTTCTTTTTTTTTTTTTTTTTTTTTTTAATACGGAGGCAAACAACATTTTTGCCTTGTCTTGCCTTGTGCCTCCCTTAACTGGCACAGACGAAAAAATCCACATGGATATTCAGGATGGACAACGGCCGGCCCAGACTGTTCCATGTAACAAAGTGCTGGTGGCTTTGCTGTGAGGAGACAGTGGTTAAACACAGCACCTCTGCCTGTGCAGCAGATTGATGCAACCCCCGTGCAGCGAACGTAACCAAACTGGTTTAGTTTAATCGATATTCAGACCGAGCAGACTACAGTGCTTCGTTTTTACATGGACTGATTGAGGCTTTGCAAAGAGGTGGTGCCCAGGGGTCGGGGGGGGGGTGGGGGTGGGGAGTGGGGGTGGTGGGAGGCGGGCACAGATGCTCCTTGACCTTCGCAGTAGCGCTAGGATATTCTCCTCCAGCCCTGACAGCCCTCACAATCCTCCAGCCTTCGCAGTTAAGGTAACTGCCCCGTGATGAGGGACTTTTGACAAGGGCGTGTAGTGGCAGGACAAGGGGAAATGGCTTTGAACTGAAAGAGGGGAGATTTCCATTACATCTAAGGAAGAAATTCTTCCCTCTGAGGGTGGTGAGGCACTGGAACAGGTTGCCCAGAGAAGCTGTGGATGCCCTATCCCTGGAAGTGTTCAAGGCCAGGTTGGATGAGGCTTTGAGCGACTTGATGTAGTGGAAGGTGTCCCTGCCCATGGCAGGGAGGTTGGAACTAGATGATCTTTGAGATCCTTTCCAACCCAAACCATTCTATGATTCTATGATGGCAGGATATTGGGGAAATCCCTCTGCGATTCAGGAAAATGCCATCAGGAGAGGCCAATTGCACTGGCATCCAGGGCCTGGTGCTGCAGGCAGGCACCTTGTACAGCTGCATTCATAAACCTATTAAGCTCCATTTTAAAACCGGTTAGAGCTTCTCCAACTCCCTTTGGCTCTGCCAGCCTGCTCTCGGGGGTAGATGACAATGGAGCTACAAGAAAGCAGAGCCTGAGCAGTGTATCTACCAGGAAGACAGGCACAGAAATATCATCTCTGATGTGCCTACCATCACACACCAGCTTCAAAAACGAGCGAGGAGCTCCTTTTGCGTGCACCTTCTTGATGTGTTGTGCCTTGCATGATGCCCTACCAAGGCAGAAGTACAGGAGCCTTGCCTACTTGCTTCACTGGAAGAAAACCAGGCAGATTCAGCAGTTTTCCCCTTCTCAGTGTTATCTTGGGAATTACATTTGGGAGACACCTTGCTCATTCATTATCCCCTCTGAGAGCTCCAGTGACAGCTGGATGGGTTGTCCCCTCTGCCTTCTCCCATTGCTTTTAGTGGTACTTCTGTGGTCCCACTGTGGTCCAGCCATGCCCTCAGCACCATCTGCTGTAACGGAGGGTGTTTCTTGGAAAATAACAGGGGACAATTGGTATAAAAATACCTGTAACTGAAGACGGCACTGGAGAGGGCTGACGTAGCAGCGCTGGCTAGAGAGGAGAGCAGATCACTCCCCAGTTAATCAGGACTCTGGTTTCGTACTCTGTTATTCTGTTCAGTCTGTATGAGCTGATGACATTAGTGGATTTCATATAAATGGGCAGAGTCTGGGGTTTGCAGCATTTGTTTTCCATCTAGAAAATGTTATTTTGTACAAAACATCATTTTGAGCCAACCTGCACAGTTTTAGCTTGGCAGTTGTGGTTATAGAAAGGCTGCTCTTGTTCCCAAGTATCATTTTAGAGTAACAATAGTTTACAGCTTTTCCTTCCCAATGAACTTCTGTCCCCAGTTTAGGAAGACACAGCTATAGTAGAGGTAAAGGATACCCTCTGATGTCTTCCCTTCCAGATAGAGACAAAGGGACTCACCTTTTGCAGAGCCAAACTTCTGAGGTGCCCATGGACCTGCCTCCCAGTTATTAACCATTGCCTCAGCCGTCACACGTGAAATGCCAGAACCACAAATACCAGATCCTGGCACACAGTCTGTCAGTTCCCATTTTCTGTGTTTTTTTTCCCTAAACTCTGCACTCTTCAGAGCAGGTATCTACTATTCATGTTAGACTGCAAGACATCAGCACTTTGTGGATAACATGACATTGTCTGTAGCCACCTCCTCCCATCCTCTCTGTTGTACCGTACTGGGTTTAGGGCCTTTTTCCCTTGCTGGCATGAACACAAGTGCCCAGCTGCCCATGTGCTACAAGGTAAGGTACCTTCACACTCCCGCTCCAGTTTCTCCTGTGGAGCACATCGCTCCCACGCCATGGTTTGCATGGGCAGATTGGCAGCAGCCAGGCTTGGAAAATAACTGGGGACCATTTGTATGAAAAGCCCTGTAACAGAAGCATGTAGAAACACCTGGCAACGCTGATGTTGAAAATCGCATGTCACCTAAGGCTGATGGAGCAGCAGTGGTGGCTGTTGGGCATGTTCCCCACAGCCTGCTACAATCAATCTTCAGGCTTACAGTGCAGAAACCACCAGGCAATAGGGCCCAATGTCCCTCCAGACCAGCCACCCTCGAAAACCAGCTCCAGAGCAGATTCAGCAGCTGTGAGGGAGGATGCTGAGACTGTCCCATGTGAAGGAAAACCCGTCCCTAATCCCTCCAGCTAGAGCCAAGTGGCTCTGTATTTGCCAGACAAGAATCATTCCCCATCCTCAACACAGCAGCTCTGGATGTTCTCAGCGTAGCTATATAAATATTATTATTTTTTTAATCCTAATGAGTGTTGGCTTCAATACCTCATGGCAGAGAGTTCCATGCGCTGAGAGTAGCCAGTTATTAAATGATTCCTGAATGAAGAACTCCAATATTTATGAGGCTGATACTAACACTAGAATTTCTTCTGTTGCATATTTTGCTGTTTTTTTTTTTCCTTCATTAGAAAAGGAAATAAAGACATCATTTGAAATTCTAAACATGCTTTTTCCTTTTAAAGCATTTTTTCCCTGAGCATCTTAGTTATGCTTCTTAATACCTATTATTGCTCTCCTACAGGTAGCAAACCAGGCAGCCAGGTAAGCCAAGAGTTTCAAACCAGATCAATGGCAGATGATTGATCAATGCCAAACCCCACAAGTCCCGATTTCCTCCGCTACCTCTGTTTGAGTGGGAGCACTAGAGCTTCTCACTAGGGAGGAGAGCAGCCTGGCCTGGGAAACAGTCTTATTTCTGTCTGAAATAACCACAGTAGTGTCAACAGCAGTTTATATATAAAACTTGATTATAAACTTACATAAATACAACTTGATTTTTATTCAAAAAGTAGCGGGAAACGAAAAATAAGCATGGATGTTATTTTGCAGAGTGCAGTCACAGAAAGACACAAGGTAACCATGTGGGTAGTTTACACACGGTTTTGACTTGCAATCTTTTGCCATTGCACCTCTCTGTGGCTCCGGGCAATAAGGGGGGATAGTGGACAGTTCCTATGTAGTAGGAGTGGAAAATTACACGTCAACACAGCCTTCAGATTGGCAGACTGGCTTCCAGCCAAAATAGGAGCTGTCACAATCTGAAATCAGGCTGCTGAGCTATTGCTTGGGTAACGTCTAGGGGAGAGAAAAAACAAGGAAAAGAAATAAGTTGTTTCTCATAGAGAACTGTATTTTTTAAGTATTTAACAGCATAAAATCCAAATCAGCAAGAATATTTTTGCCAGGCGGGGAAAAAACAGACTTCCTGGGCCTATATCCATCAGTGAAACTCTGCCAAATAGTAGGGGTGGCTCTCCCAGTCACCTCACAAAACAAGACATCACGCTGTTAATAGAAGCCTGGTTAATCCCACAGATGCAGGGTCTTTGGTTTCATGGAATATTGTTCCTTTTAGGTCTGCACCAGCTGCCCACAGGGTAGCACTGTCATGAGAGAAGGATCAGAAGAGCCGGTTCAAATGCTCTGCGGGGCAGGTTAGCCAGGGGCAGTGCACTTGGCTGCAAAAGTCCCCCAGAACTGCCTGATGCTGTCATCCAGAGTGGCCAGGATGGGCTGCAACCCACCAGGGAAGCCCTGCAACCCCTCTTCCAGCAGCTCTGAGCACAAATCCTGTTACTCGTGCAAATCTCACGTTTGTCTTGCATCAACTCGAAGCTTTTTACCATTACGGCTCCAAGTGGCTGTGCCCTCAATCACCCACAGCAGCACAGTTTGCAGCAACCTCAGCAGCTCCTCTAAGCCTTGGTGGTGGTCCATGCTTCACATCCACCTTTCTAAGAGATGCAGCTCCTTGGGCTCTGTGTCTTCCGCTGCTGAGTGCCCTTTGGCTGCTGTGGCTCTGAGCCCTGGACTGGGCACACAGCATGGCTGTCTCTTCTCTGCACGGAGTGAACGCAGCTCAGCTCCCAGCTTAAAAGCTGTTACTACGGGCAACGAACAAGGTCCCTACTGGTATCAGTCTTTTTCCTTGTTTCTTTTCTTCCTGGCTCCTACTCCTTTAGGTTGAAAGGTTGCACACCCTTGCTGACAGGTCAAGGGGGTCCCAGCAAGGGAACAGATCTTATGGCCAGCAGTAATGGGGTGCTGGTCACAGTGCTGGCCCTAGCAAGACATTTTCAGGCTGCTTACTCAGTCTGAGAAAAATCCAAGTTTACGAGCCAGCCAAGGGAGAAGCAGGAGCCTGCTCTCCTTCCTTTCTCCTGCTTGAGCAGCCCCAGTGATCTGCAGGCTGGCCGGCAAGCCTGGGTTGCTGCCCAGCTGCTGCCCATCCCATGGCCCAGGTGAGGAACTGGCTTCCAGCTGTGCAGCTCCCTGCAGACAGAGCAGGGAACCCCTCTTTTAGATGTTCACCTGCTTTCTGTTTTCCAGGATGGATATGGGCTTCCCTGGACGTTGCACAGCATGGGTGGAGGTGGCTGCGTGCTGGTGGCAGGGCTCGGCCCGCACCAGCCCACCAGCTCCCTTCTTCCCAAGTGGATGGTGAATGGGGTGCAACTCCAGATTCAGCTGCTTCCTGAAAATCCACATTTATTCGCTTGCTATCTCCAACCTAGGGCCCTTTTAAAGGCTTGGGGCCACTTTTCCCAGCACAGCTTGGTGGCTTTGTGAATGCATCCCCCTCACATACTGCCTTCCCCCTTCCCAACAGCGAGCCTCTTCCCCTCTGGCAAATTAACTCTTGTTCCTTCATCATCCCTGCCCACCAGATTTGCCTGCATCCACCTGGTCTGTGCAGGCTGCTCACTTGCTTTTCTTTCCTACAGAGCAAAATGTGTTTCTTCACAGCTGGACTATCACAGACAGAGCCCACAGCTGTCACCTCTCATGGATTTCCTGGGTCTAATCCTGCTCCAGAAAACAATCTCTGGACTTTTTCGTGCCTCTGGGCCCTTCTGGCTCATTCCTGAGTCTCTGTCCCTCGGAGGTGCAGCATGAGGGCAACTGGGAGGAGCAGGCCCAGCATCAGTGGGAATACTCTGATTTACTCCTGCAGGGAAGGGACCGGCCCCAATCTGTGCCCAGCTCGGACATTTTGGATCGTGCTGTAGGGACACTGTAGGGACTGTAGCCACGGTGAGGAGGTAGGAGGAGTGCCGGAAGGCAATTTTCACTTACATGTCCCTTGCCTTGGTGCCCTCTGCCTTCTTCAACCACTGTTTTGCTTTACTCCTCTTCTTCTCTCTGTCTCTGCTCCACACTGTCAGCCTGGTCACATCTCCACCAGGAACTGGGAGAGAAGCTGGGGAGGGGATGGGAGATGGAACACTGTGGGAACCTGCAGCAGCTTCTTCTTTGTACTGAGAGGAAGCAGTTCAAAATGAAGAAAGCCTGTCTGGGAATGTCAGTCACAATCATGTTATTTCTGCAGTTCCCCTGAAAGAAAGGATAGAGGAGTCTCACTTCCATAAAAAATCATCAAGGCAGAACCAGATTATGATCCAAGTGGCAGAGCCCGACACATGCAATGTGCAAGACATCATCAAGTTTGCAGTCTCAGTAGAGCCTACAGGATGCCATCTCCATGAGCTAAGGCAAGAGGCAGCCTGCGTGCACCCATTCAGGGAGAGGCAGGTGGTGGAGAAGTATCTGAGCCCACACACTTTCCTCCAACCTTATCTCAAGATCATAATGCTGCACGAAGCTCTTCCCTGCTCCTATTCCCATCCCTCTGGAGCTCTGGGACACCCATCTGGCCACTGGTCGGGATTACTCGTACCGTTGTTTCTGTTTGTGTTCCTTTTTCAATCCCAGGCACATCTTCCTCTCTTTCTTTCACTCTTGGACCACAGCATGGCAGCCAAGAGGCTGGTACGGCATTTGAAACAAGCAAGAGATTTCAAATCTCTGGTGTGGCTGGCCACCTCTGAGAGCAGTCCATCACTGGGAGAACACCAATTTTTGGGAAGAATTGGAGGCAACTGTGCTGTAATCTGCTCCTCATCTCAGCAGTAAGGGAGTGCTGTTGAAATGATCCGCTTTGAAAGACCAGTGCTTCAGACCATCACTGCTGGGCTAGTGCCAGCCTCCACGTGATGGGGACAGAAGCCGTTCCTATGGCTTCAGACTGTTTTTTTCCAGCCTCACCATTCCCCATGTGCAGACTTGGCACATGCCTATCAAGGAGTCCAGTGCCGGTCCTGAATCTAACACTAGCCTGCTCAGTGATGGGACTGTTTCCCAAGCAGTAAACTGATGGGTACTAATAAATGCATTGTGGAAAATAATTTAATACTTGGAAAAACTTCTTAAAATTTGCAATGGGAGGGCTAAGGAACAAGCTCAGCTCAAGCGCATATTCCTGAATCTGATTTCAAACACCCAAAATTAGTGGCAGCTCAGTGTTGACTCTTGGCTGATTTTACTGTCAGTTTGTGAAACCTGTGTAACCTAATCTCATTTACAGACTCCAGTTTAAACTCCATTTAAACTCCATTTACAGACCTCAGTGGCATGACTGTGTGCTTTGAGACTGTCCATCAAAGACTGCCACAGCCATCTACCTTTTTTCCGAAGCATCTCCAGCACCAGTTCAGAAAACCCTGCTTTTTAAAAGCTCTTCCCAGCCCACCCAGAAAAGCAGCCCCAAAGGACCTGCTGGCTACAGCTGTGCATGAGGGACAAAGGATGCCGCGATGGATGGTGTTGGGACAGGAGGAAGGCTGTGCGGGAAGGGATCTCCCTGCCCTGAGTGGTACCCAGAGCACAGGAACCTCAGCCTCTTGACGGGGCACTGCTGCACCCTGCCGAAGTTCAGTCCCAGATAAAGCCGCTTGCATCAAGGGCTCAGGTCTGAATAGGGACAGGGCTCAGCTGCCGAGCTGAGCTTCTAAATCGCTTCCAAAATTGCATAGGGGCAGCAGAAAGAAACTGGGAAACAGTGGTCGGGAAGGCGAAGGCAGTTTGGGAACCACGAGCAGTGTTCTGGGGCAGGCTGAGGGCTCCCGCTTCCCTCCCACTGGCACCTTGGCTTGTCCTCACTTCTACCCATTTGGGAGGAGTGTGGGCTTGGAGGATGAGCAGTCAGGCCCCATCCTCCCTGCCTCTCACCCAGGAGCCGCTGCCTTCGCAGCCTCTTTAAGTCAGGGTAGGGGGAACCTTGTAGAGAGCCTTCCTATGGGAAACATGATGGGAGCCTTCGGTCTGGACTCGGGGAGTGGTGTCCCTAATATGGTCTCAGCCATGCTGACTGGCTGGGGGCCTCTGGGGAAGGAATGGAGCCCCTTATAAAAGCACCCGAGTCCTCCCACAAAGGCAAACCTTGCTGGGCTTTCTCAGAGCTACAGTGAGGCTTGCTTGATATGGGAATTTCGTGCGCCCTTTGGAGATTATCCAGGCTTTCTTGGGTTTCACACAGCGCGAGGCAGTGGCCTGGGCTGTGCGTGACCCAGTGGATGCCAGCTGAGAAAGCCCCTTTTCAAGCAGCACACGGCTCCTGCCAGCATTGCTCTGCAGAGGAATCCTGCTGGCACCCCCATTGCTGCAGGCACCCTGCCTTCCTCCCCGCTCCCGGCCACCACGGTGGCAGCACATGCCTCAAAGGGCGCAGACCAGTGCCACCACGCCAGCCTCTACCTCATCGCCCCCCTTCATGGCAGGACCCACAGCAGCTCTGCTTTGGTTTTCCTCCTTCTATATCTGCCCAAGTGCCCATTCACATGCTACACCCATCCCCTCATCCCATCCGCATCCTAAGCAGCCTCCTTGGCCCCAGGAGCCGTGCATGGGAACTCCCCTGCCCCACAGCACCCTTCCCACACTGGGGCCACAGTATGCCCAGCACGCACCATTTCTCCCCTGCTTTACCGGCGGTGGGGAGGCAGCAGAACCCAGGGAGCCGATCCCGGCAGCCCCGATGTGCCAGGGGTGGGTCACACGTGGGCTGGGGTGGCTGGTGCACCTAGATCCAGCCCCAGCTGTTTCCTATGGCAGACACTTGGAGGAACACGCATGCCAGGTACCTTCTGGGATGTCCACCCCAAAAGAAGCAGCACCGCCCTATGAGGCCAGCATGAACAAGTGGCTGAAAGAACGGCGCTCTTCTGAACGAGCCTTCCCTGCACCGGGGCACCAAAAAAAAAAAAAAAAAAGAAAAAAAGAAAGAAAACCAAAGGAAAACATTTCACTTATGTAGAGAACGAGTCCCTGCCTTGCTCGGAAATATAAACCTGTTGTTAGCTGCTGACTACGTGCTGGGGCAGCCACCGCAGCGGCAGCAGGGGAGAGCACCAGAAACGTGCCAGCAACCATGCTGCAGTTCCCAGTTTAGAACAAGGCAGTCGGTGGCGAATGCAGCCCCGCTGGAATGGCGTGCTGAAGGCGAGTGAGCCCCCGCAGCCACGGCTTAAAAAAAAAAAGAGGCCTTGAACAAAATGTCACCACCATGAAGGCATTTTCTCTGGTCTCACAAAGGAGCGTTAGGATGGGAACACATGAAGAGCGTGGCACACCTTTAAATGGACATAAAATGTGCCATCGGCGGGGTGGGATCTATTTTTAACCCTTTGGAGTTTGCAGATGTGCAAATCCTGTGTGTGCAGGTCTCTGCAGC
Organism: Tauraco erythrolophus; assembly: GCF_009769465.1. Classification (NCBI taxonomy): domain Eukaryota; kingdom Metazoa; phylum Chordata; class Aves; order Musophagiformes; family Musophagidae; genus Tauraco; species Tauraco erythrolophus. The sequence goes on along the minus strand of NC_141466.1, from coordinate 85,533,014 downwards.
TAGCAAAAGACACACCAGCAGCCATGTATGGCTATTGGACCTGGAGACACCAGGATAGTCCAAGTTCATTTAGTCTCCAGCGAGGAGGGAGATTAAAGTCTCACTGCACCCCTTCCTTTGGCTCGGTAGCCACCCCAGCTAGCAGCCTGAGCACACACGCACGTGCTAAGCGCTACTGACCCGACACCAGCTTTGCAGTTCTCTTTTTGGAAAGGACCACGCTGGGTCCGGGTTTCTAACCTCAGCATCCCACCTGGCCGTGCCCATGGGAGGGAGCTGGCAGCGGTGGTGCCATGAGGCAAGGCGAGGCACGTCCCTTCTGGTGCTTTCCATCCTAAAATCCTCCAGCAAAGCAGCCTCCCTACATGCATAGTCACCGAAAAAGCCAGCTGCTCTCCAACAGCAGCTACAGACCCTGTGGTATCCTTATGAAAAGGATAGCTCAAATCTGCCATCACAGGACTTGGTGCCAGGATTTTAGTCCTCGGGGGGACGGGAAGCAAGAGCAACCTGCACTCAGCGGGGAAAGGCCCAGCTTGAAACATCGCATCCCCCTCTGGGCACCAGAAATTATCTTGAGAATGTTTTGACAAATGGATGCCCTTGAAAAAAACACCTGTGCACCACTTGTGAGCCACTCTCTGAGAGAGTGCTGACATCTGTGTTTATTGTTTATAATGAATTATCTACTCGGCACGGGGAACCTGTTGGCTCTGGAGAGTGGCATTAGGCTGACTTTCATCTCCCCAGCTTGCTGGTGCGACTCCAGCCCGAGCCGACCATGAACCAGACCTCTCCCTGCATGACCCACCACGAAGCCCTGAGCCCGTGGCAGCACCGGAGGGGGAAGGCAGCTGGATCCCCCTGTCCCCACTACCCCATGCAAAATGCACCACTGGTGTCCAAAGACATGGCTTTAGGCGTCAGCTGGCCTGCACGTGGAGAATTACATGCTGGTTTCCCCTCTGGTGGGTCTGGGGACTGTGCTGGGGGAGCCAGTGCTGCGAGAGGCTGGTTTTGGAGCAGTGGAGAAGGCGGCTGCACAGCTTGCCGGCTCCTGCCCCAGCACTGATGGATCCCTGCTGCCCCACGCAGAAAGCAATGACTCCTGCTGCACCCACCACTCACCTGGGATTGGGGATGATGGACAATGTGAGGAAATTCGGGGATGAAGAATGCAGAAAGCTGCGCTGAGCCGAGCTTGCCGGAGAAGCTCGGTACCAGTTACATGCTGGCTGAGAGGGAACGCGAGCATTATCCACAAGCAAACTTGAGCTGTGCATTTTGGTAGCAGTGGCTGACAAGGTGGGTGGCTTTACTCCTGAGAGAGGAGACCATGAGTTTGGGACTCTGGGTTGTGCTCCTGCCACCCCCACACTCCCACCCCCCTACTCGTGCAGCGTCTTCCTCTGGCTGTGAAATATGAATCCATGTGTGGTCGTACCACCCTCTGAGCAGCCCTACTACGTGACTGCTTCGGTGCGCTGTCCCCGCGGTGCTCAGACCCACCGCCTGCCCTGACTCCTCTGCAGAGGAAGGTGCTCTGTGAAGCCAAATGAACTCTACGGCAGCCCAGCCTTGCTGAGCCAGGCAGGAAAGAACTTGCCTTCCTGTGGAGTCCTTCAGAGCCAAGCAATGTCCACCAGAAAGCAGTTAGCTCCGGGAGGCACACAGAAAGAGAGGTAAAACCGGTACCTTCCATGACTGAAGTCTCAGAAACAGGCAACTCTGCAACTCCACCAATTTGCTTTCCAAGGAAGACTACGGATGCGCTGGACTTGCCTGCCTCAGTATTCTTAATCTTACAGCTGCTCCCTAAGGCTCCAAGGAAGACAGAGAAGTCGGTCTCCTGCAGAAACTGACCTCCTTCCCCCCCCCCCGCCCTCCCTGTGCAGGCAGAGAGGAGCAAGTCTGTGCGAACCTGAGATTCTCCCTGGATAATTGCTCAAGGGACTAGTTTGGCCAAGACATAAAAGTAGAAAGAGCTTTTATTAAATATAGTAAACAATGAGCAATTTCATTTCTCAAGATGTGGCAGCTGTGCCAACACAGGGCTCCACGGCCGCTGAGGCAGAGGGGCATCATGCCTGGCTGCTTCAACATCATCAGGGAATGAAATAGAAAGGTCTCATCTGATCTGGTTTCTTGAAGAGGGCTTTTAATTACCTGAGTTTATTTGTACAGCCATTCCAGAGGCTTTTCCTATCCCATGGAGTATAAATACTGATTTATGCATAGGGAACTGTGTGTATGTCTGTGTATGCTGCCAAACTGTGTTTTGTTAAAGATCTTTGGGGCAACAGGCTGCTCCCGCAGCACACTGACTGCACCAGCCTTCCTTCTGTGAAGGCAGACATGACCCTCAGGTCTCAAGTTAGCTCTGAAGATGAGGATGTACATATGTCCCTCCTTCAGTCCTGGTCTCTCGTTTGCCTGGTCGTTTTCAGATGACCACCGTGGAAAATGACTGATGGGGGAAAAGGAGACCATGCATTCATCCAAACCACCCTTTAAAAACTCTTTGCATGTTGTCCAGAGAAGTTGTAGATGCCTCATCCCTGGAAGTGTTCAAAGCCAGGTTGGATGAGGCTTTGGGCAACCTGGTGTAGTGGAGAGTGTCCCTGCGCATGGCAGGGGGGTTGGAACTAAGTGATCTTTGAGATCCCTTCCAATCCAAACCATTCTATGATTCTATGATTCTTTGTCTCTCTTCGCCCTTTGCCTGTGGAGGGAAGATGGGTAGAACGGGTCAGGACTCTTCCTTCTGTGTTAGTGCTGTCCTTCCTAGCACAATTTTCACAGAGTACCTCCTGCACCCTTGCCTCATCACCCCTCCTTGATGGGCAGATGTGCACCACTCTGCTCCACTCACACATTTGGGCAGCTGAAGACAACACCAAACGTGACTCCCCACACAACCCAGCAGCTGCACACAAGGCGTCTGGCAGGGTCCTTGTTGGGGACGAGGGGGGCCCATCTCTGCCCTACAGAAGGCAGCAGCAGGCAGGGCACAGGGAGCCTTTTCCTCCCCATTGCAGGGAGCTGCACAGATGGTGCCAGAGACCCTGTGCTGGAGGTGGACACTGATGCGGTGTCCGGGAGGACTTCTGCAGTCTGGCATTTGGTAACATGCTCTTTTTCCCAGCTCCAGCTGGAGCCCTGGATTTGTGAACATGCTTCCCCAGGATAATCTTGCCCTGGTCCTAAAACACAGCCGAGGGCTTGGCTCAGATGAACTCTCACTCTGCTCTTCTTTCCCCACCTTGCGCCCGGCAGACCAAAGCCAACGGCTCACGCCTCCTGGACTTTTTCAGGGTGAAAAAGCCAAGTGCATGTTAGCTCTGCTCTTCAGAAGGTGGCGTGTGGAGATTTGCCAAGCCCTTTCCAACTTCCTTTACTCTTCTAAATTATTCCCCGCATCCCATCATACACCACCAGAATCCCTTCCACAATTTGAAAGGCTTATTTAGTGAGTCAGATATAGCAAGGCATGAATTTATAAATAGAGAGGGGCATGGCTGGGGACTGTGCAACGTGACTTACAAGTCAAACTGCCGACGAAGAACTTATCAGACATTCACTTTAAATATTCATTTAGCAATACCAAACCCTGCTTACAGTTACACTTGCCATATAAAAACACCATTGCCAGACGCGATCAGAGTATTTACGGTAATTTCTCCAAAACTGCTCAGAAGCCACTTACCGTCTTGCTGGTCAGAGATAAACCAGAGTTAGAAAGGAAAATACCTCTTCAGAGCTTGAGCCTGCCCTCGCTTCCAGCTCTGCAACCCAGCCCTCTTCCCCAGCACAAAGCCGATGGGATGACGGTTATGTAATAAAACATTTTCTCTGTAAATGCTTTTTTTAATACCCACATATCTTATTTGTCAAAGCTACTGCTTCTACAGAATACTTGTGGCACAGGCTTGGGTCTCACTGCTCTTTTGTTTTCTTCTATACCCTCATTTGCTCAACAGTTCCTTAATTCAGACTGATTCTTCCAGAGGAAATGGAGAAAAATAAATGTGAATTATGAAATCAGCAATAAAATCTCTACAGAACAGGAAATAGATTAAATGCATACATCTTATATGTTTCAGGAAAAGAATATTTTTTTAAATCTTTTTCTTCTAGTTGATCGTTTCATGGCCTCAAGCCAAGCCAGGTTCTGGACTTAGAGCAATAAAATGAATTGTTTCCTCTTCCTCCCTTGTGCTTCCTCATGTGATTGCTTTTACTCTTACAGCTTTGTTTCTTAACCTGGGACCGCATCATGCAAGCACTTAAACATTAACCAGATCTGTTGTCCTCTCAGCGGCTTCAGTAAGGATTACTTGCATGAATCAACTGCAGCACGTTTGCAAATTGTTAAATCAAGGGTTTGTCTAACCGAGCAGAGGGTATCTGAAAATGGATATATGGACTAAATCTTTGCTGCAACGCTGAAATAGGCCAAATCTAACCTCCGCAAATAGTAAAAATTCCTACAGAGTGCAGCGTCAATACAGAACCTCTGGGAGCCTTCTCCATCGTTTCTCTGCTGCAGATCATCCCAGACGCCTTCTCCTGATGTGGCCTCTGTCTCCACAGCTTCCAGTATTTGTTCTGTCCTTGCCCAGATCCCCTGCCCAGGCAGAAGCCCTCTCCGTGCTGCCTGCTGACCTTGCAATATTTTCCATGTTATTCTTTGCTCTCCCCTTTTTATTTTTAAACAGTGATGCAGGTTCAGCAGGCACGCCCCGTGGGCTTCCCACAGTCCTGCTTCAGCCTTCGCCTGGGAAGCTGCAGCCCAGGAAGAAACCAAGCACCTCCAGTTCAGGGGGAGCTGTACCTGGTTTCTAGATCCCGGTCAAGATGTGACCGGAGTTATGTCGAGTTGCACCTCCACACAGGAACATGTGCAGCAAGCTCTAAGGGAAAAAAAGCAAGGTGTCAGCAGAGGTTAAGCACTTCAAGAATTAAAACAACACCCTTTTAAACTCGGACTTCAGATTTTAGCACCAAGTTCCACTTAATGCCACATTTTGCTGTCTAAGCAGATCAATCTTCTTTATTAACCTGTCTGGTATTTCACCTCACATGTGAACAGAGGGATCAGAACCCCTCGAGCATGCAGTCTTGGCCAGGATGGCCTGGCTTCAGTGGGCTAACAAAAATAAAGGAAAGAGGGAGTAAACCTCAGAGTAGTCGATCTAAAATCAATTGCCATGTTTTTCCTAAAATGTTTATCCCAAGAGAGATTTCTCATATTGTCCATAAATTGACTGGATTGAATACTGTAATCGTCCTGAATTTGCCACTTTCACTAGGTTTGACTAGTGAAACTGATTTCACTCATCCCACAGGGCTCCTGCAGGCCAAGGAGGGCAGCATCACACCCAGAGCAAGCACAGAAACTGCTGGTGGTTTAGGTTGCTGGTGTGAACAGCTCGGGAAGAAGAGGGCAGTCTGGGCTCTCATCAACCCAATGGACTGTCCAGAGGCACACAGCCAGAGAAGCCCGGAACAGCCGGCAGCTACTGCAGCCTCCAGCTTGTGGCCGTGCTTGAAGAATGTTCAGATTTCAAGACTTTCTCTGTTATTTGTGCCAAGAAATCGGGCTGTGTGACTTTCAGAGCTAAATTTAGGATTGCAAGTATTTCACATTCCCCAAACACCTTCTGTGACAACATATCAAAACCTTTCATGAACATCAGCTATTCCTCATTATCTTCTTAGAGATGGAAAACAGAAAAGCCACTTTGCTGGCAACAAATGGAGTTGCAAGTGTTGACTTGCACATGGTCACAGAGGAAAACCACAACGAGCTTGGGATGGGAAGGACAAACAGGGAAAGAAAACCAATCTCCCAATGTAAACTGCTCAGTTTCTGCAGTCACAGAAACATGGCATATCACCTGCAGCAGTGTTGCTGGGATTAGGTGGGAATAACACCATCTCTACTTCAAAATTAGTAGTTTGGGGTTAGGGAGCTCTGGTAGCTCTCTGTTGGGTTTTTTGGGGGGTAGGGGTTTCCAGGACAAAAAATCCTCATGGAGGCAATATCGTGTTCTGCAGCCTTTTGAAAAGTGCCTCAATCCCTACAAAACCACCCCAAATAACTCATGGCAAGAAAGTGGACAGCTTCAGCACCTGCACCATGCTTCATTTTCAGCATGGGGCGTGGTGTGGAGCGCACAGAGCTCCCCGCTGTGCCCTCTGGCCGTGCTCCACAGGCTATCGGACAGCATTGTTCATCACCGGCAAATGCAAACCAGTTTAGATCTTCACGCTCCTGTTATTTTAACCATTCTTTGTGATTATGGTTGCCAAGGGGAATTAAAAAATCTTACAGAAGCAGAAACATTTGCCCCGGGAAATCTTGTTGGCTTCTTTTGGGTTGACCTGCTTTGGACCTCCTCCCATTTGCACGGCCCCCATCCCTCCCTCTGCAGCCAGCCATCTCCCTGCAGCCACAGGGAGGTTTGGGAAGGGCAGGACTGTCCTGTCTTGCACTGCCCTGGTGACCAGCCCTTCCTCTGCTCTCCGGTGTCCCCTTCCCAACACCACCCTGGCCAACACAGCACCAGTGACCTAAGCTCCACACCAGCCACATTAATGGCAATGTAAACTCATTTTATTTTGCACTCAAACAGATGAGATGACGTCTGGGTCTGAGGGACTAGTAGGTGTGAAATGAAGGGTCTCTGTCTCCTGTCACCACCTCAGTGCTGCCCGTTAGAGCACCTCTGTCCCTGTCTGCCTGCACCGGGCACTGGGGCAGCTCTTCCCTGGGAAAAGGACAGAGCTGCAGCCACACAGAGGTCCCCATACACTCATGTATGTACACTCATGTACACTCATGTACACTCATGTACACTCCCTCCCAGAGCGCTCCTGCTTCGGTGAAAGAGGACAACCTACCCAGAAGAGCTACAAGGCATGATCTCCTTTGCAAACACGACTCGAGTCCTCGTGGAAGAGCCCAGCTGTGTCGCAAAGAAATAAACACACCTCCGTGAGCCGGGGTCCTGCACTGACGCCTGCTGCCATTTGTCTGCATGCTGCTCATCTCTGAGTGTGTGTGAGAGCCCTTTTCTGAGGTGGTGCTCCCCCTTTTCCCTCCAGCAGTGAGATTTCTCAGCTTTAAAGCCTTGTTTTCCCTGGAAAGGAGAGAAGCTGCTGGAAGCTGAGCAGTGAGAGTGCAAGGGGGGGCAGGGATAGCATGTTTGGAGAAGAGCACGTATTACGGGTGGGAGGGATGTGCCAAGGAAGAAAGCTGCTTCCAGGGATCTATATATACACGGGTCCCCGAGGTGGGGTTACGGAGGGGCTCATTCCCGGGCTGCCTGCGGCACTCCCTGAACAACCGCAGCCAGAGTTGCCTCCGAGCTGCACGCTTTGGTTTTGGAGCATGGCCTTGAGCAGCCAAGACAAGACGGGGTTTGGCTGTGGTCCCTGCAGGCACAAGAGGACAAGCTGCCCAGGGTCGCTGCAGTGCTGGAAGCTGGCACGCTGCTGGCCCCAGCTTGGCACTGAGCAGTGTAGTTTTGAGGTTGACGGGATGCCCTGGGCGGGGGGAAGAAGGAGACTTTCAATGAAAGATTTCTCCATCACCTGTTCATCCCCATCATGCACAGGGCACGTCCCCAGTGAGAGCCAGTGATACTCCTGGCTTTCCCTGCTGCATAGCCATCAGAAACAGCTTTATTTTCCAGGTCCTGAACAAATGAAAAAAAGAGCCTTTGACAGCTGCAATTACAACTAACTTCCCAGGTTTCAAGCTGGACTCTTTCAGTCCCCTCAAAGGCTGTCCTGCCCCTAAGGGACTGACAAAGATCCCCAAAGCTGCCAGCAGTTCCCAGGAAAGAGCGTGAGGCCGGGGGATGCTCCAATGGCCCTGTCGCTAAAGCTGCCCACCCCAACTGGCATCTGTCCCATGTGGGAGCCCTTCACATCAGCACTGCCTGCAGTTATCCATCGGTCGATCAATAGGTTACAGTCACCCTCGTGCTATTTTTTCCAGCCCCAGGAGATGCACCATGGAAATCTGTACATCTGAATAGCTCTTTAAAGTATTTTTTAAAGAAAAATGCCTGTTCAGTTCAAAAAGAAGGAAAGAAGGAAAGAAGGAAAGAAAGAAGGAAAGAAGGAAAGAAAGAAAGGAAAGAAAGGAAGGAAGGAAGGAAGGAAGGAACCAACCAACCAACCAACCAACCAACCAACCAACCCTAACAGTGTTCCATGTGATCAGATTTTTTCTGTGAATTAATAAAACAGAAACAGCAAAAAATTCTCTTATAAATTAAAAGCATGTGAAGTTTTGAAGAATTGTGCTTGAAAAGGCTTAGTTTTAATGCTTCACTTTCAAAAATAAAGAAGTCACAGAATTTTTTGCCTAGGAGCTTCCTGTGAAAAATAATGGTAATCCTCAAGTGGCCTCTATTTTGTCCTTTTTGCTAAATCTCATTGAGCAAATGTTACTGGCCAGACGCCCGTGGGAGATTGAGAGCCAACTGGGTAGGCAGCGGAGCTGCACTGGTGTCAGCCTGAGAGGCTGCTCAGGTCCTCTCAGCAAAGCCAAACCCAATACATACTGTAGGTCAAAGTGGTTTTTGTTTGTGCGGTTTTGGAGCCCCAGGGGCAAAGCACATCAGGATGCCAGCTCCCTTTCCCAAACAGAGTCGTGACATTTTGTGGGAGGTGGCCCATCCCGGGCCACATTCTGCTCTCTGTGCAATGCAGATTATCACATTAGCAAAATCTCTATCAAAATGAAATTAGGAAGCACCTTCAGTGCCCTCTTCTTCTCCAGGATTCCCTTTGTTCTGCTCGGAGGCTTTCTCAAGCCTGTCCCTCAGAACCCAGGTTTTCCCTGATACTCAGCTTCTTAAATAATTTTGCTAATGGCCCAGACATCTGCAGACCCTGGGGAAGCTTAGGTCAAAGCCCAGTCATGGCTCTGCCTCCTGAGCTCATTTAAACATAATTTTTATCCCCACAAGGACTCTTTCTTTCTCTAGATTTTCCATCCCTTGGTGATATTTACATTCAGAGCAGTTTCTCCCATTGCCTGCTGGGCACAACTGCAGAGCCAACCTATGGAGGGCTGTCCTTGCAGGCTGCAGCCCCAGAGGTAGGAGGCTGTGGATCTACGACCCCAGAGGATGCTGCTGGTGCAGGCAAGAGCCACGCTGCCGTCACCCTCCCTCCCACGTCACATCAGTGTCCTGCATCCTTCCTTCTCTTCCCTTCTGCTCCTCAGCAGTCATATTTATTTCTTTGCCTCGCTCAAAACAAAGGATGCTGGTCCTGGAGATCCTTCACCTGCTGCCAACAGCAGTGTTACAGGTGCAGGGAGGATAATGAAATTATGGGGAAATACTCAGTGAAGACCAACTCCAGACTGGTGTGCACAAGCAAAATTTCCCAAAACACCTTCCCAACAACAGGCCTGGTGAGCCATGTGAAAACTCAACTCACCTGTTTCCAAACAATCTGTGTCTTCAATTGCTGAAAATCCCAAGGCCAAAAAAAAAAGGTGGTTTCAGGTTAAAAAATGTGGGTTTGTTTGAAATTAAAACCTGAGCAGGCTTGGTTTGGTAGGCTTAAATATGTATTGCACCTCAGTTCATCGATTCAGCAACCGAAACAACAAACCAGTCATTTTTTTCAGCTGTAAAAATGCACTTTTGGGCACTTAACTTCAGCAGGATGAAATTGGCACTAAGACTATTGAGAACACCTGATGCTGTGGGTTAGTCCGAGACAATACGCTGCCATTAGGGACAGTGGATGAGACGCCATCAGCAGTATCGGCAGTGCCCGTGCAAGGCCCTGGCTGCTGGAGGATTGCCCTCTGCCCACGGCTGTGCTCGTGCCAGTGGCCCTAAACCCAAGTTTGGCCCTGTGAAATCTAGGTCTTGGTTCAGAGGGAGGAAGCATCCCCTGCTCCTGCTGATTTTGATCAGGCCGGAGGAGAGTGGCTGGTTCAGCATCACACCTCCCAAAAATCAGCCCCTTCTGTTGTGGGTTTAGGACCCTAACTTTAACCATGCGGGTGGAAAAGCTGAGCCTGCACTGGTATCCCACGGCAAGCTCTGTCTCATCCATGAGGCTGCTTTTCTAACTGGAACTTTTAACTGTGCTTCTAAAACAGCCTTTTAATCAAACGGCAGAAGCAGGTCCTAAAATCCATCTTGTAACACCATTTAAGCCCCAACTAAACCCAAGATCAGGAGCCAAGTACTGAGGACTTAACTTCAAGGACTTAACCTCCCCAAGCCCAACAGGTGGAACCAAGAGCTGTCAGGTGGAATATGCGCCCCTACGCAACAACTTGCGCACACAGCAAGTAAAAGCTCGTGTTTTTAGAGCTCAGGCGGATTGGACTAGATGATCCTTTGAGGTCCCTTCCAATCCCTAACATTCTGTGATTCTGTTTGGATTTTAGGAAGCTCCTGCTTTCCTGTCCAACCCCAGTCCCTCAGAGAGGGACCTTGGCTCAGGAGCTGCTGGGGCTGCCCAGGGGCCTCCCTGCCCCCAGGTACCAAGGAAGGACCAGGCCAGCTCCTCCCGCAGGCTTTTCCTTTGGGATAAGGCTACAAGAAAGTGTACTCACGTCTGGGTCTCACTTCTATGCAGGTAAAATCAGCCAAAATGCAAAACAAATGTATCCTTAGCATAGGCACAGCAGAGCAAAAGCCTTCCTGGGCTGGACGTTCAGCTGAAAATCATCTTTTCTTCCCAGCATTGCTGTCTCCCACAGCAAAGGGATGTCCCAAAACTCAAGCACTGCTTTCCTGCCAGGGCCCTGTGCTCCAGGAGCCCTCCTCCAGAGGCTGCCTGCTTCTGCGCACATGCCCTGAGCCAGGGAGCTGTGCCAAGCCTGGCAGGTGTTAGGGTGGCTCCCCAAGGGATCTGAGCACCTGGTGAGGTGGAGGGTAGAGGCAAAGGGGGGCCCCAGAACCCCCCACCCCAGCATGAGAGAAGAGAGATGGAAAAGGGCAGCTTCCCCTTCTCCCACCCTTCTCTGCTCCCAGGGAGTCCCTGCATGAAGGATCTGGCCTGCATGAAGGGCTGGGCTACCGTGGGTTGCCGGTTGCTTTGCAGGCAACCCCTCATGCGTGACCAGCAGCAAGGGCAAGGGTGTCAAGCGGGGTGAGGAAGTGGCCCTGGCTGCCCTTGGGCCCCCGGGCTCCCAGGGACAGAGTGACGGCAGGCAGGTTTCCCATAAGCGGAGTGGAAAGCTCTTTATTTAACCTGCACCCGCCACCTGCCCTCAGCCCCAGCCTTGCCTCCGTCCATCACCCCTTGGAGCTGCACCAGCATGCCAGGGCTAGTTTTTCGGCAGGCTGAGCCAAATAAAGTCCTTTTCAAGCCAAGGCTCCAGGTAACCCTTTCTCCACCGGGTCTCGGAGGAGCACGCTGCAGAGTGGTGGGCACCCACCTTGCAGCGGCATGATGCAACACACAGCTACTCCCCAGGCTGCTCCGAGCACAGCTGAGCTGCCTGCAACCCAAGCAAGTCAGGCAGGGCTGGTGCCTCTGGTTAGGGTCCCCCTCTCTCCCCAGTCCTCCTCCTGACTGAGGAGCTCCAGCCCCACCACCCACCACCCTCCCTGTTGGACGGCGCACTACGTCAGCAAGTGATGGAAGAACCCGAGCAAATGATGACAGAAACAACCGCATTAGGGGTGTGACAGAATGACTGATGATTTAATGCTTCTTGAAGTTTTTTGTTTCCTTCCACAGGGCATTGGTTTTAAAAACAAACAAAACGAGGTAAAATAAATTAATTTATGTACACTTTACATACACTGTGTCACGTGGAGCTTTGCAGCAACAGTAACCAGAAATCGTTACAAAATAGAAAGTTACATGGCTGTTGCAGGCCCTCGGCAGCCTGCAACCTAGAAGGTCGTCATCCTGAGCGCGGTTGGCAAAGTGATCATGTAAACATGTTTAGAAGCATTTACGGTGGACAATGGATGGGCCAGCTTCATCGTATTCCTGCTTTGTGATCCACATCTGCTGGAAGGTGGACAGGGAGGCCAGGATAGAGCCACCGATCCAGACAGAGTACTTACGCTCAGGTGGGGCAATGATCTGGAAAAAGCCAAGAGAGCCGAGATCAGTAAACGAGCAACCGCTGCCGGCAGCAGGCAGAGGGGCGCGCACAGCCCCGCGCGCTGTTTGCGGGAGCGCAAGAGGCGGCTGCTCCTGCACCTGAGTCCTTCACGCTCCAGCCTTACCTTGATCTTCATTGTGCTGGGGGCCAGGGCTGTGATCTCCTTTTGCATGCGGTCAGCAATACCTGGGTACATGGTGGTACCCCCAGACATGACGTTGTTGGCGTACAGATCCTTCCTGATGTCAATGTCGCACTTCATGATGCTGTTGTAGGTGGTCTCATGGATGCCGGCGGACTCCATACCTGGGGGCAGGGAAGGGGAGGAAAGTAGGCACGAGTTAAGCACAAAGCCAGCGCTCTGCGGCAGGACCCAGGAGAGAGTGGAGAGCTGACAGGGGAGGAGGGAGGGAGGAGGGCTCACACACCGATGAAGGAAGGCTGGAAGAGGGTTTCTGGGCAGCGGAAACGTTCATTGCCGATGGTGATGACCTGCCCATCAGGCAGCTCATAGCTCTTTTCCAGGGAAGAGGAGGAGGCAGCAGTGGCCATCTCGTTCTCAAAGTCCAGCGCCACATAGCACAGCTTCTCCTTGATGTCACGGACGATCTCACGTTCAGCTGTCAGAGGCGACCAAAGGCATTAGTGATTGCAAAGAAGGAACAGGGAACGCTTGCATCTCCTCCATAGGTCTGCTGGGACTCCAGACCCCAGCCACAGGCAAACTGCCAACAGGGAGCACTCCCAGGGCTTGCGATGGGGCGAGAGGCTGCAGTGTCCCTGAAGGGGCAAGGGTTGGAAGCAAGAGGGGACGCTTTGGGAGAGGGAATATTGCTTACCTGTGGTGACGAAGGAATAGCCACGCTCAGTCAGGATCTTCATCAGGTAGTCAGTGAGGTCCCGGCCAGCCAGATCCAAGCGCATGATGGCATGGGGCAGGGCATACCCTTCATAGATGGGGACGTTGTGTGTCACACCATCACCGGAGTCCAGCACGATACCTGGGGAAACAGGAAGCAGCCACCTGAGACACAGTCTGCAGAGCACTTGTCAGCTGTAGGGGACCTGTCCTGGGTGTCCTCGCTTGGGGAAGAGGGACCAGTAGGACACTCGCACTCACCAGTGGTACGGCCAGAGGCATACAGGGACAGCACAGCCTGGATGGCCACGTACATGGCAGGGACGTTGAAGGTCTCAAACATGATTTGGGTCATCTTTTCACGGTTGGCTTTAGGGTTAAGGGGGGCCTCAGTGAGCAGGGTGGGGTGCTCCTCAGGGGCCACACGCAGCTCATTGTAGAAGGTGTGGTGCCAGATCTTCTCCATGTCGTCCCAGTTTGTGATGATGCCGTGTTCAATGGGATACTTCAGGGTCAGGATACCTCTCTTGCTCTGGGCTTCGTCTCCTACGTAGGAGTCCTTCTGACCCATACCCACCATGACGCCCTGCAGGGGAGGAAAGGTGAGGGCTCAGCAACCTCTCCACGGGTGGCAGCGCGGGGCTCCCCAGCGGGCCAGGCATCCCCCCTCCACGCAGCGGGCTGGGAGGCGGCCGGGACCCAGAGACACGGCTGTGGCCAGGCTCGGGGGGACGCTGGGAGGGGGACGGCGCCGTACCTGGTGGCGGGGGCGGCCCACGATGGAGGGGAACACGGCCCTGGGGGCGTCATCCCCGGCGAAGCCGGCCTTCACCAGGCCGGAGCCGTTGTCGCACACGAGCGCGGTGGTCTCGTCCTCGTCGCACATGGTGTCGGCTGTCTGCGGGGGCACAGGGGCGCGGGCTCAGCCTCACGGCCGGCCGGCGGCTGCACGGCGGGGGCGGCGGGGCCGCGGCGCTTACCTGGGCTGGCTGCGGACTTCACGCGTCGGGCCGCGGGCAGAGAGGCCTCCCGCTCCTCGCCGGGTAGCTCGTGGGCCGCCGCCGGCCGCCGAGCCTTTTATCGCGGCGGGCGGCGGCGGCGGCCGCCCCCAGGAATGCGGCCCCGGCCGTCGCCATATTTGGGCGTCGGGCCCGGCGCGGCCCCGGCCCGGCGCTGCCCAAAGAAGGCGCTCCTGGCCGCGGCCCAGGTGAGCCGGGCCCGGCCGTATAAGGAGCGTCTGCCGGGCCCCCCTCCGCCGCCCGCGGCCGGGGCCGAAATAATCCCCCGGCACTGCCGGGCCCGTTATGGGCAAAGCAGGTGGGGGCCGCGGCGGCGGGCGCGGGGCCGGACCGGGCCTCGCCGCGGGGGATGGAGGCCGGAGCGGGCCTGGGCCCGCCGGGGCGTGAGGGCGGAGCGGGCCGCGGCGCCCGGGGAGGCGGGGGGCGCGACGGGCCGCGGTCCGGGCTGCGAAGGGCAGTGCGGCCCTCGGCGATTCGGCTGCTCTCTGAAGGCGCGGGTTGAGGCGGGCGCCAGGGAGGAGAGGGGGTGGTGAGGGGAAGCCTTGAGGGACAAGGTGGATCTGCGGTTGGCACATAACGCCATCCTGCATGGCGACACGCAATGGCCCCTGTGAAAGCCACAGCTTCACACGCCGCATTAAGCCGTGTGTTTTTCCTTTCCTGTGATTTAAAAATGGAAAATAAGTGCAAGGGATAACATCTGTTAGGCAAACGCCTGAAGAGAAACCCAGTGAAGCATTAATCCCGGCGACCATCTGATCCTAGAATCCTGACGTGGCGTGAATGCTGGTGCCATCACCGAGCGCCCATTGCCGGCCGCTGAGCTCGGCCGGGCAACAGGGCATCCTCTGGCTACCACTGCGGCTCACCCTTTCCAAAAGGAGCGCAGCCTCACCAGAAAGTCATCTCTGAGGAGCTGAAGGTACTGCACAAGTCAAGAGGAACAGCTCATCTCCTTCAGCTATGGATATGTAAGCAGAGATTCCATGTGGGACACTTAAAAGATTTTATATAGACATTCCACTTACCGACGGAAAGAAGAGGCAGTAACACAAGCAGATTTACAGCCCTGCCAATGAGTCGATGCAAATCAACCTTCAAGACCACCTCTGAAGGCACCTTACTGGCCATGGGTAAATCCTTTCAAAATTTAGGGAGTCGGGAGAGGAGGAAGAAGAAACAGTAAGCCAGAAGCGCTCATGCTGTGAGGAGGCTCCAGCAACAGAAGGCATTTCTGCAGCTGATTTTCTCCACTGCAAGGCAGAGCAGAAAGGCCAGCAGAGAAGCAGACAACTTTTCTTCTCTATTTAATTTCTGCACCCTCCAGTTTGGCAGCGTTCCTCTGTGCCTCTGGCTGCTCCCTATTTCATTCTGCTATAGATTTTAATTTCCTGGCAAGTTACGGCATTAAAGTACACTGGGGATAAAACATGCTATTCTCTCATACTTCAGCTTCTCGTGTTATTCTTCAGTTCTGTCATCGACAACTGGCAGTACAAAAATCGGAAGCCTGAAAGCACTTAAAGGCATCACAACCATCAAATCTATTTACAGAACTGTAGCGCTCAGTTGTGGATTCCAAAACATGGTCAGTTGTGTTGAATTAGACATCAAGTAAGTGAAAGCCTAACGCAAGTTGCTGAAAGATAAACATTCTTAATCCTTGAATGAAACCTGACTCAAGTATAAACCCGCTCTGTCCCTTCTGTTTCTTTTAATTTTCTCTCTACCCCGATCTCGTTTACAGCAAAATGCCCAAAGGCAATGTTAAATTCTTACAGTTCTGCATAAAAGATCATTTTCCACTCTTAGATCTGATATTTAACTGGACTCCTGAAATTTGATTTTGGTCCCAAGTCAGAAAGCGTTTGAAGTTAGTTTCCAGGACAGAGCTGGCCACACAGAAGGTAACTATCCTCAATGCATAGCTTCTGAAACCGATCACAAATGACAACCGAAAAGCTTTCCTGCTACTCTGGTGACAACAGAGGATACAAGTGTGGACATCCTGTACCCTGTGTATTTTCCATTACTGAGAAAGCAACTATTTAAGAAACAACGTATACTTCCTATTCAAAAGGAGGCATCCATGCTCCTTAAGCTGTTTTTGTTACACTTGGAAACAACCTAAAGCTCTGGCATGACCTTCGATATGCGGTGGTAAATGAAGGCATCCTTCCCATACAGTAATCTGAGACAGGAGTTCTGCACTCGAACGGCTTATTACATAACGAAACAGAGGACGGAGAAGAGGAACAGCCCCAAATCCCAGCCTCTTCGAGCTTCCCAACAGAATACTGAACCAGCTCCATGTTCCTAGTACAAGAACATTAAACTTCAGTTTAGACAGGGAAGTTATTTTAATGAGGTTTTATTTAAGTAAACTCATTGCCTGTAGCCTTCTGTTTTGGCAATAGTCAGATGGAGAGCCGTTGTACAAAAGCCAAATGCCTCCCAACCCAGCAATAAAATAAAACGTTAGTTGCGAAGCCCACATGGCTGATCATTTCCCCGAGAACCTGGAGAATGTTTTTACACCAATGGGAATAGACCCAAGTGCACTTAAAGGCAGACGGATAGCTAAGGATGAACAGAAATGCCCACTTCTGGAGCAAGTTTTCTGGGGCTTACCCTGCCGCTCCTGATGGAATACAAGCGGTCGACAGTCTAGGAAGGGATGAGATATGCCCAAAGTGTTTTACTGTGGACAGTCAACGAGATTGCTCCTCAAGCAGAATTTAAAGAGTGTAGTAAAAGTTCAGGAAGAACGTACATCGGCAGGAAATGGCAATCATTTGTTAGATTATTCCTTTTCTCCCAAAATGTTAAGTTTATCAATAATGTGAAACCACCTTTAAAGTGACATTTAAACAAGCAAGTGAAATTCTTCTGAGGCTTTAAAGGACCCGCTCCTTTGAAGCCGCAGCTGGGAGTTAAACCTGTGCTACTTTCTCTCAGCCATGCAAGGCTGCAGAAGAGCAAAGTTGGCTTCTTGGAACAATCTTAGAAGATGACTGCTAGTGCATTTCTTTCCCATATTAGTTAGAACCTCTGTAGATAAATCTATTATTCCAAACATGTTCAGACTCTCAGCCCAGCTTACTGTATTAGTACAGGGGGGAGGGGAAGCCACGGAAGGGGAGCTGTGCTTTTAAAACTAGAAACTGGATTCTCTTCAACCAATTTAACTTCTGACCTTCTCAGCTGTTGGATCAAGTTGTTGCAGCAGGCATCGAGCCAGACAAGTAAAACATAAGGGCATGCAAGTTGCTCTGCATTCACTCTCTGGCTGTTGAGCTGCTTGCAAAAGAAAGGTACAATATGACAGATTAAAGTAACTTTTATTTAAAGATTAATATCTGCTGCCAATCAGAATAATTAAAACTGAAAAGTTAAATGGATTTTTTTTTTTTATTCCCATGTGAGAGATAATTAATTGGAGCAGTGAGGTAAAAAAAAGAAAGAAAGAAAAAAAAGAAAATTAGTAGCATCAACCAGTAGAGAACAAGTCACTGAGTAAGGAAGGTCGTGCTGGAGTCTCCACACTTTCCTAACTGCTTTCTAGGTTTCTTCTGAGCCTAGGTTCAAGCATTGCTGTGAATGTCTGCATGGTGAGCTGTTAATCTCACTTCTACATGCATTCTAGAAATCCAGATATAACTTCAATGAAAATTAAATAGATAAAATATTAAAATGTTTTGAAAAAGTGTGATCTTACAAACTGAAACAATGGTATATTTACTGGACCACAGGACTCAGAATGAGAACTGTGCTTTATTCCTTTCTGTCACAGACAAGCTGAGTGATCAGTTGTTCTTTTTGTACCAGTAATCTTTAATGCAAAATTTGAATTACCTAGTTTCTACAGCAAAAAGCGTTGTACAAAGAGAGAAGAGAGTTATCTTATAGACTAATCATTTGTTTCTTCAGTAAGCCCACACAGTCACCCAGCATTAGTGTTTTCAGTATGTTCTCTGAACTGAAATCACAGCCCCAGTGAAGTGAGAGCAGAAGTTTCCACCTTCTGCAGTGGGTCCCACGTTCACCCTGTGTGTCTGTATCCTTGAGTCTCCGGCAGGGCTCATACCAATGAAGATATAAAACAGAACAGCAACTTTATGAAAGGCACGGAAAACGAAAACTGTTTTTCTTTTGCCTGAAAACACACCTCTGCCTCCCCTCACTAAAGCGTCAACATCGATAAATTTAAGACCAAGTATATTACTCATGTAGATTTTATTACAAAGTTTTAGCAAAAGAACAACAGAACATAACAAAAGTACACATGAATTCAACAGTTCTTTAGAAAAAATATTTTAGAAAAATAGTGAGAATTATGCTTGTCCCTGAACGTAGAGTTCGTAGTTTGCCTTCAACACAAATTCAAAGTAAGCATTATATTTCAAGTTGCCAAGTTCGTTTGCTTGCAGCAAGTCCTTCACCTCCGGTAAATACTCACTTAACTGAACTCCTACAACAAAAAACCTTTTATTACAGCACTGATAGAGAGAACTTTGCATTAGCAGTTAAGATGATTTTTAAGTAAACGCTTGTGCCCACTTCAGAGTTAAATTACTCTAATTCTACTATACACGTCAAGAAATACAACAAAGCTTAAGTAGCCTCTAAAACTGAGTTTAAAAAGAAAAAAAAAAAAGATATTTCCTATCCAAACAGAGCTTCTAAGTGAATTTAAAATCCTTAAACCTAAAATCCAATTCTTTATATAACGCTTCACCAAAAAAAAAAAATTAAAAAAAAGATTAATCATATAATAAATACTTGTATCATCAGTTGCAACATTTCTGTCTGGGGTGTAGGAGTCTTACAAAAGGAAAGGAATTGACAGGATTGAACACACAAAACTGGAACTGTTCTTAAGTTAATTTTTGTATTTTTGACATGGAGCCTTCTCTGTTCTGTAAGTTCATATGCAATAATATTTAAAACAGACTTTGACTCTAAATTGCTTCCCTCCTCTCCCTCCCCTCCCAGCTATAATTTCCATGGCCATAACTTCCCATGGTCACCTTTAACTGGGAGTGTGTGGTGTTTTTTTTTTTTTGCTTTCGGGGAGGGAAAACACAAAACCAAAAAATTAATTTAAAATAGATTAAGCTCTTCTGAGTGACAGACAAATAGTTATTAATCCCTTATTTTACAGAAGATATGTATTTAACTCCAGAAGACATACTTTACTGTACAGTAAGAAACTGCTAAAAATCCAATGGCTGCACTACTGAGCAAATAATTTGAAGTTACTGAGATTATAACTAAAGAATTTGCTCATATCTTATCCCCTCAACATTTTACAGAAATAGAATTAGCTCCATATGATTTTAATTACCTAATGGAATGCATATGGAAATTTTTATCACTCAGAGTTTATTAACACTACTTATATATCAGTGTTCATCTTAAGCAGCCTTTGAAACAACTAAACAATTTCAAGAAGTGCAATTATATTTAAGTACACTTTACCTTCTTTCAGTAGTTTCTGTAATATTTTCACAAATATACTGTCTTTAGATGCTTCAATTGGATCATCTTTACCATCTGAACTGGACCATCTGCAAATCAAAGAATAATTTGTGGAAAGAATTGCATAGATGAAATAAATGAAAACAAGAAAAAATATGCAGGAAATTTGATAAATTATCAAGGGCGATTAATACATGTTGACGTGTAAGTGTTCTGTGCTTGGCTGTAGCTCAAAGAAAGAGGTTTTTCTCCATCTTGTGTTAATTGTTCTTTATTCCAAGAGTAAAACTGCAATAAAATTGCACTACATAGTCTAGTTAGGACAACAGAAGTGCTTCTTGTCTTCTAAATGGTAAAAGAAAACATTATTTCTTTGATAAAATAGAAGATATTATCCATCAAGAATTACCTATTCTCAAGAACTGTATTTTACAATTGAAATGATGCAAGTTTTTTTTTTTTTGTAGGATAAAGCAAGAGCAGCAATTTGCCAATATATTTGAAAAAAATTGAAACAAAAAAGCAAACACCGAAAAAAGGAAGGAGGAGGAAAAAAACCACCAGTAAAATCTACACACTGACACAACACAAATACAGTTTGTCTCATTGGTGATTAAATGTGAAGGTGAAGCCTCATGAATGCAAGTCTCACCTGTGATAAGAAAATCCCAAACAGATTTTTCTCAGAGAAAGATTATTTTAAATGACAATTTTTCATCTTTGCACAGCTTTATGTGTAGCAGTTTTAAGTCAACACCAACCTAACTTTTTTTACTGTGCTTCTAACCTTTCAGTTGTTAAGATTTCCTGTTCTATCTTTTAAATTGCCAGACAAAACCAGTTCTCATATCACTTCCTAAACCAACAAGAACCTCCTTGGGCCAACAGAACATGCTTGCAACAGATCTGGACCCAGCTCCCAGAAGCTACTGACAAATCCTCTGTACTTCACTGAAACCATGGTTTCACCCTGGATGTCACTTAAACTCTCAAATTTCTAGGATTTCATCTTTAATTCTACTGGGAAGAATGTGAGGGTAGGGGAAGGGGGAGGGGGATCTGAGGAAACAAATCACTCTTGGGCACAGAGGAGGATAGTGAGGACCCTACCAGAATGTCAGGAGCCCGCTCAGCAAGGCTCTCCACTCTACCCGAGAACCTCACCACCATTTCTATGTGGTAAGCTAGAAAACAGATGCCATCCTTAAAAGTAGGTACTGTAACACGTCAAATGCTTACTTCTGCACACAGATGAAAGTTAAAGCTACCTCTTTTGAAATAGCAATCAATCTCTTTGTAAAGCCTTTGTGAGCCTTGCTGGACTGAAAACTCAACTGGGACATCAAGTTTTCTAAACACGGTTCACTGCAAAGTGATCTTAAATGGCATCTGGTTAGCTGGCAGAGTGGGCAAAATCTTATCAGCATTATATATGATCTGAATGGTTATGTGCGAATCCAAACACTGCCTAACTAGATAACTTCTGAAAATTAGAAAGGAAAGGGAGGAAATGCTGTTTATTTAACCTGTGAGAGAACAGCAGCACTGCTTGAGGAGAAGATTCTTCAGACCAATTGGATCCAGTTGGTATTTGGTGGTGAATGACCATAAGAGTGGCTCTTTTAAGCAGTATTTAAGGTTTCCATCTCTTATAGTCAAGAACGCAGCTTTAACTCAAAAAGGTCATGAACCTGTCGAGGTGGTTCAATGGCCAAAAAGAAGCGAAATAAAAGTCTGCAGGAATGACTGCTGCACGTTGCTCTTAAAAAGCTTCTATTTGAGACACTTGAAAGGAAAAAAATGTTTCAGAATCGGTCACTTCTTTTACCCTAGCAAAGGGTTCACGAATGAAAGCTGCTTTTCTGTCTCAGGTGCCGAGAACGTGTAGTAGGTTGGCAGTGAGCTAAGCTACAGATTTTTTCTTCTTTGCTGAGGTTTCACTTTCCAAACAAAGAGACGCATTCAGATCAGATACTTTACTAACCTTACACTATGAAGTTCAATCTTTTCAGTGAGCTAGAGAATAGTATACTAATATGCAATTCTGGAAAAGCTATGTCACAAATACTCCCAGTAATTTATATTCATATTGGACTTACCCATCTCTTTGGAGAGCCTTACAGAGAATTTTAAGTTTAAGATCATTTACATCCACTTCCTCTTCCTTCAATTCATATAAAGAGAAAAGACAGGTAAGTTAAAATTGATTTTTTTAAAAGAAATAATCACTCTGTCACAGAGATTATTGACTCTAATTGAATTAGAGTCTTTAATTACTGAACATTGTTTTTAAAACACACGCTATTTTAACAGATGACCTGATCAGTCTGTTGAAACACCTAAGACTGTTCAGTTCCTTTTGAAAACATGGCTCAGACTTTCTACATCACCACTCAACTGCTGAAGACTAACTATCTCGATTTGAAAAAGGGCCTATTTTAAAGCACATGAACAAATACCAATTTGTAAAACTGTATTCTAGGCGAGTTTTATTTTAAAATGTGCTAAATGCTGACTGAAGTCAAGGCTCTTTTTTGAACATGGCCAAGCTAACTAGCATGCTTAGCGTCCGCATGAGTATGTGACGATATCTCCACAGAAACTAACAGAGATAATTGGTGTCAGAGCCCCTTTTAAATTATAAAATCGGAAAAAAAAAAGACCATATATTTTTTTCCACCTTTCAATGTCCTGAAGCATCACATCTACTTTAAATTCCTCTCATAAGATATAAGACAAACCACGACCTCTTCAAGCCTGGAAGCCTAGAAGCAAGAGGATGGGTCTCAACTCTATGCTACGCTTTTGCAAGAGAAAAAGCAGGGAAAACTAGGGAACAGCTCATTTTTAGACTCTAGTTTGAACCACCATCTCTAATTGGTGCTGAATGGTTCTACTCAAGTTGTTAGAGATTCAAATATCTGAGCAAAAAAAAATATTTTGAAACTCTTGTTTTTAGAGTGACATTTATTTTATTTAGACGTAAAAAACAATATAGTTGTCTCAGTGTTCATGAATTGTGTTGACAAAATTTAAGAGGAAAACTAATTTAAAAGGAAGAACTAAATGAGTCCACTCAAGTTTATTTTACTGTGAAATACTATATTTAGACTATTTATGTTGTAAAAATGAAGGGGGAAGTTAGGAAAAAAAAACCATTGAATTATCTTTTTAAGCTAAAGATAGAGATGCTACTATAAGTAGTAATACTCTTTCCTCAGTACACAAAATAATAGTACTAAACCCAGGACAAGTAAATATGCTCACATATAAAGCAATAAAAACCTAGTTAATAACAGTAACATTATTCAAAAGAAAATTTTATAACAGAAATGAAATTAAAACCAATTTAAAATCAATTTGAATTTTAAAAACAATTTAATCTTAAAGATACTTATTACTGACAGCCATCAAAATGGCACAATGGTGTTTACAAAGCACTACTACAGAGAGGATTTTAACTTGGAAATCTCCCAGGCTAGTAAGAATTGGTATAATCAGAAAAGAGCTCTCGTTTTCAATTAGTAAGGCATACTTTTGCTGAAATAATACATCTTCAGCTTTTTAGCACAGACTGTTGTTAATTCAGGTTTGATGCTCCTCAGAAGTTGATTTATTCAGGCTTAGTGGAAAATTACTCCAACAAGATACTAGATCATATAGCGAGATGCCCTGAGAGAGCAGATAGCAAATCTCTGGTTCAATGCTATTTTCCTGTTAAAAAGCTGGTTATCCCATGACAATCGAAGAAACTGCCAATAGGGAAGACGTAAGAACTAAACTACTGAAAACAGATGATCTTTGTCCTGTTTGGATAAAGCCTGTAGGGAAGCAATGTTCTGAAAAACAAACTATAGACTATAAATGGGAAGTGAAGATGAGGAGTGTCATTTTTCTTAAATGATCTAAACCACATTTGGCATTAAGTCTCCAGTAACTTGGAAACAAACTGAAAAAAACCCACATTGAGTTATTTTTAATTACAGTACGCTATGCTAATATGTTAACTAACTACAGATGCACCACTCTAGCTTAAACAATAATAAATAAAACCAAAGTCTCTGGATTCAAAATCCTTCAAGAGCTTTTCCTACCTCATCAATATATTCCAGTAGATCAAGTGCTTTCTTGAAGTCATACTCATTGGCCCTTCTGTTCTCATCACATATGTACATCTATGATATGAGAGATTAACACAGAGAATTATTTTTAGCCTACAAACTAATGTAACTGATATCATGGACAACTCATTGTGGGAAGACCACCATGTATTTTCCACTTACATGACCTTCTCATGAAAATATGTCTTGATTCAACTGCAAGTATTTTTATAGTAAGGAATATACTTAAGGTTTTAGAGCAGCATTCCACCTAGATGACAATGGTCTGTGGACAAATGATATTGGATATAAGGCTGCTAGGTTTCAAATTTAAATGCCATTTAAGGCTGTAACATTCCTGGACTATTGTAGCCAGAGCTCAGCTCCACAAATAAGCTGTCAGAATTATTTTGGTAATTAAGCTCAAAGCAGTACTTAAGCACACGTACTGCCTTTCACCTTTAAAAACCAGGCAAGTTTGCTATCAATACTTCATCCCCCACTCCCAAAAAAATGCTGAATTAGTCCTTTAAAGGCAAGTTAACATTAATGTTCTTTTTATTTACACTTTCCAAGTTTCATTCTCACATTGCAAGTAGCAAGTATGAACATTGGTTTCACAACAGAGAGAATTCAGAAGGGAAACTGTCATAGTGCCAGCACTTGCCAAGTCATGAGTGACACTTCCTAGTCTCCCCTAATTCCACAGATAATCTCACTTAAAGATACAGGTAATGACTTCAGAATCTGCTATTAGTGTTGTTCTAAGAAAAAGAGGAGAATGTAAACAAGCACATTATCAGCTTTTGATTTTCCACAGGGTTACAAGAAAAGTAAGGAGCTGCAAAACTGACACCTAGGCAGGACCTGATTTGTTTTACAATGTATCGGTTGTTGCTCATTGAATATTTTCTGTGTGATGGTAAAAACATGTTGCCAACGAGGCAGAAAGGAGTGTGGAAAGGGAGTCAGCACCACCAGTGATCCCAGCACTGGAGCAGTTAATTTTTGTTTCATTATGGGCAGGGGTTTTTTTGGTTCGTTTTTGAAAAAGAGAAAACAAAACAAAAAACTTAAAGACTTCAGGTGCCTCTTTGCAACAGGTGATCAAAAGCCTCTCCCTGCTTCTAGCCCTTTCCTTTTCTAGATTGGAGCCAGGCTCTTCTCAGTGGCATCCAATGATAGGACAAGGGGAAATGGATATAAGCTGGAACATAGGAGGTTCTGCTTAAACATGAGGAAGAACTTTTTCCCAGTAAGGGTAACAGAACACTGGAACAGGCTGCCCAGAGAGGTCGTGGAGTCTCTTTCTCTGGAGATGTTCAAAACTCGCCTGGACGCGTTCTTGTGTGATCTGATCTAGGTGGTCCTGCTCCGGCAGGGGGATTGGACTAGATGATCCTTTGAGGTCCCTTCCAATCCCTAACATTCTGTGATTCTGTGATCCTTCTCCACTAAGGTGGAGATATTTGTTCCTTCAGCCTTCCAAGTTCTGCCCTACTGAGAATGTAACAGAAGGTAAAAATTGTCTCATATCCAAAAATAGGCTCAGACCAGTAAATCAACTTCTGGCACTGATCTGATTTGCTTTTTCTCCTGGCAGCACTCTAAAGCACACGTTCAACAAAAAGAAATTTGAACTAAAAAACAGCATTCTGAAGTTTGGTGCTGGTAAAAACTAAGGAAAGATAAACGAACTCATATGTCAGATCTTCACGTGCTTAACAAGCCATGTAAGGGATAAAGACAGTTGTCACTTTCTCATTTATTTTATCACACAGAGGCAAAAAACATACTGAAACTTCAGCTGTGTAATGAAGAAAACATGAGATACTTACATCAATGAGCTGAGGTGCAGACAATACTGGCATTTCATTGAGGTTCAACTGTTTCTCTGCCAGTAATTGTTCAGGAAGTGTCTCCTGATGTAACAGAAAGCGTTCCTGTTCTGATATTTCTTGAAGTCATTTAAGGAAAAGAATGTTTCGTGTTATTAAAATGTAGTAATAAGTTATATGGAACAGTAATAACTGTCAAGTCACAATATCATTCAGGTCTACAAATGTTTGTTATGAAGCATTCTATTTGGATGCTTATCTATGTTCCTGAAGCACAGAAATACTTCCACTTCCTTCCACTTCAATATTGTTAACCTAGTGAACTAGTTCTTACTTTCCACTCAGGTTCCCAGTGTCATGCAGACTGATGACTCTTCTTTTTTCTCAAAATCGCAGAATGAATACATAGGATTGGAGGGAAATCGTTGCACTATGCAGGAAAGTAAGTTGGTTGCAATTTTTAGGAGCTACCTTTTGGCTGAAGAATTGTGCCATGGACTTGCTCCATCTCATGAATTATTCCATATTTGATTGCTTGATTTTCCACTATAATCTGCTTCAGGCTTATAAACTTATTAGGTGAAATCAATCAAATTGGAATAATTTCAGCCACACATGTGAACCCTGCCCCTCCTCGCACCCCCCTCCAAGTTCCATTGCATGGCAGAAAGGAGCATTTTATCTGTTTAAATGGATAAGCAGACTGCGGCAGAAATAATTATTCTTTTATCAATAGAAAACTGATACATGAAGAGCGTACGTTTTAAAAGCTATGTCATGTGCCATACGAAAACACATAGCAGAGTAAAGTCCAGATCAAGTTTTGAGAGTTCATTACTCTACTGAAATATAGCTTTGATTTCCTCATTTTTCTATGGTTTTCTTAGTTAAAGATTAGATTCTTCACATTAGCATAGGTTTTTCTCACTGCTGGGAGAAATTTCAACCTCAATATTTCATGCAATGCTTTATAATCTAAAGGATAGATGATATATTATTATTACAAGCTAAAAATAATTGGTGAAGTCTAGTTAGTTATCGTAATTACCCCCAGTCTTTCTCAACAGGATTTCTTTTAAGACTTGTACAAAACGCACATGGATAAATACGCAGATATACAGAAGCAGACTTGAGTAGTAACCGTGAGTAATATTTCAAAGCTTTCCCCCTGGTGGCCAGTGTTAGCTTAACTGTCAGCGTAGAATTGTTTTTTCACAAACGCACAGCAACATGTGCTGCACAAACAGTAGCAGGAAAAGGGTATTTTCCAAAGTGATAGGAATGGCAGAGCAGTGTAACTGTTGCATTTTGTAATGAAGCAGAAGAGGATTCCTACTTTTCCCATTAATATCCTTTCAGCTGGAGCATAACGAAACACTGTCACTGTAACCTTCCTAGATACAGAGAGAAAGATGCTGAGAAAGCACTTCTTGATCACAAATGTATGTATTTGCGGGTACGTTATTACAACACAACATAGTTACAGGATTTCCTTGGAGAACCTAAGAGTCTCAGGACCTGAGAAGAATTCAAAATTGAGAGCCATTCAATAAACAGGCTTTAAGAAATTAAATCCTTTTTACCTTGCATCTGAAATACGAAATGCAGCTTCGTCTACTTCAGAACTGTCTAATGACTTTTCAAAAAGACCGTACAGCTTCTTATTTATGCCAATATTTTGTGTGTTATTAGAAAAAGTGAAAAGGTGCAAATTTCCCTTGCTCATAGTCCTAACTCACCAGTGAAGGTGAACACTAAGGTTACTGCCTTATGCTGTCTTCCTTATCCTTCCTGCAATGAGCAAAATCATAAGCCCGTTTATCCGTACCACATTAACGTAGAGCCCTCAGTCTAATAAATTAACTACCTGCAAAATTAACATGATTCTAATTCAATAACTTCATTAGTCTATCCTTCACTTTGCTCTGTTTTTATTTGTTACCTTCTATTTTCTCTTGCAGTATATCTTCTGAAAAGTCAGACGCCAGTGCAGCTAATTTGCTCAAGCCAAGAAGTGTTTTCTTCTTTGCAAAATATCGGGTCTCCATGTTTGCTAAAGTCTGCAACGTTCTGTGAGCCTGAAATTAATAAAAATGTTAGAAATCAGTTTTAGAATTTAACATCAGAAGGTTAGCAGATAAGGATTTAATCTGAACTGCAGTCTCACAGCTATTTATTGTTTGTAATACTACAACCTTTATTTTAAAAAGTCCTAAAACTTGCACATTAGAACTCTGCACTACACTCTTCAGGAAGAGATAAGGATCTCTACTCCAATTATATCCAAAATGCATTTTTATTACTAATCAAGAAAAACTATCTTAAGATCAAAGGATAAATTGCAACTTCATGTATAACACATCTGGGATCTTATTCAAGGCTTTGCCATAAAAGCCAGGCAAATATGCTTTGACAGGAAAACTTTGCATACAGACTGATTTACTTGTTAATCAAGGAAATTGAAAAACAGAATTATATGTAACCAAAACATTTCTGAAAGAATTTATTTGCCTGTTGGACAAAGGAACAGAAAATTTTTGAGCACCTACTCAGAAATAAACTATCCAGACTGAATTACTTGTAAATTTTAGAACCCTTGTCCCCTCTTCATAGTGCTTTACTATAGAAGTCAAAACCTCAGTCAACAAAAGCAGACTATTACAAGACTCTCAGGGTGAGTTTTGGTTTGTTTTGTTGTTGATTCGGGATTTTGTTGGTTTGTTTTGAGGTTTTGTGTGGTTTTTTTTTTTTAAGGGGCATAAAGTATTATCAACCCATAATTTACAGCAGGGTAAGTGTTTCCATGCTTTGCGTGCTTAATAAATGCGCACATGGATTAAAAGAAGCCGTTTTTCCTTAGAAAAAGTTTATTCGCTAAAGTGTAATACATTCATAAATCTAGCCAAAGGAAGGGATGACTAACCAACAGGACGCAGAGAAAAAATAACTGGGCAGCCTACTAGGCAAGAAAGAATCAAGTTTAAAAATAATGTCACATTAACCTATCCACATGCACATTAGCTATTAAAAATGATCTAGTTGGAGATATCCCTGTTCCTTGCAGGGGGGTTGGACTAGATGACCTTTGAAGGTCCCTTCCAGCCCTAACCATTCTATGATTCTAAAAAATACTGCCTTTATGCTATGAATATAAGTGATTCAAGTAATCAGTATATTTTTTACTTTTGTGATACCTCCAAATTCCTTTGCTTTAAATGGTTAGTTTTTAAATACAAATTTCAGTTTTTCCCTTGCTGGATAATCTGAAAACGTTATTAATATTCACTGTAAACTCCCAATTACACCAAAGTGGTAACCACATAGGCATATAAAGCTTCCTTGATACAAAATATTAGCCACCAACAAAGGATGAAAAGCAGCCCTAATTTCCATTACATGGTGCAGTGGCTTATATGATATACCAGATGGTGCCTGGAGGGAGGCTTTTGGTACTCCATTAATAATCCATGTCATCTCTCCCTTAAGTCACCTGGATAAGCTGTCAGAACTAGATAATTTGCCTACTTGAATACATACTTGACTCATTTAACGTATGACATTTCAGTTTGGTTGTACTAAGAAACTCTACCTTTTGCAAATCCTGACTGTTGATTTCATGTAACCAACTCAGATGCTCGTGAGCTTGTAAGAAACTGGCCAGCTGTCCATGCTGAGCAACAGGCTGAGATAACAGCTTCCCTCGCTTTCCTTTTTCTAAATACCAGCGAAAGAGGAAATCTGAAAAATTCTGAAGATAATAGGAATTTGAGTAGATTTTAACAGTTACATTTAAATATCTTGTCTTCTAAGGCAAAATGTTTCATAAAATTGAATTGGTAAGAACATGGTGAGAGCCTGCTTAGCAAAAGACACACGAAAAATAACACTGTTGATGAAAAAACTTTAGAGTTCTGATAGAAATAGTGTTTAAAGAATTCATCAGCTACAGTGCAAGAGATGCTGATAGACACAGCAGCATTTATCCTTCAATGGAAGTGAAGAAAGTGCCAAATGTAAATTCCTCACGTTAACTCACAAGAATGGAAACAGGTATCACATCACTCACAATTCTAATCTGACATTTTCACTTGTTCCTTCCCCCCCTCAGAACTCTGTGCTTACTACTCCCTTTCATATACAAGTCCACTCCTGCTTTCACTGTTTTTGAAACATTCCTTCCTATCTCCAACTGAACCTACAACCTTACTTCTCTGTCACTGTTAAAAACTAATGTATTCAAAAAAAACCAACCCACCTATTTTATCATCAAAAACTTCGATCTGACATAATTAATCAGGATTTATGTTTGAGATTTAAGTCTTTTCAGAGTAATTTTAGAATAATCATAGATTTTAATTGCATTAACAATTTAAAAAATAAAGTTTGAAGAGGTCACCAGTCTGATATTCTATCCATTAGACTTGGTCTATTCAGCTCTACATTTGCTAACGTTTTTTCAGAAAGTGTTACTTTTTTCCCTTTTTTTTTTAAAAAAAAAGCATCTGAAGAGAACAAATACGAGAATTCATCCCTTCTTTGGCAGCATGTGTGAATATTGAGTATTTACCCCTCACTATTAAAAACTTACTATAATTTTTGTCTGTTACTAATACTTTTGCGTGTTCTTATTAAACAACCTTTCTGCACTCTCTTTACTAAGAAACCTGTAGACTGCAGGATTTCTCCTTCCCTGGTTGTTGTGGAAAGCTAAACAAACTGATCTCACCAACTCTCAAATTAGGAAACTTTCGTCCCAGTCCTCCTCGCTTCAAGCAGTCTCTATTGCCTTTTCCTTAAGCCTCCCAATTTTTCGGCACGCTTAAAAAGTTTTTACGCCAGATTTTGTCAGACACTGAAAAATTGTCCAACAAGTACCCAGCACGACAATAAAAAAAAGACCACGGCAAGATCCCTATCTTCCTACTCTTCTATGTTTAACAATCTTGTCTTCTTATTTGGAAATTATCCTTAAATTTATATTACATTAGTTCAACGAAACAACAGTACATTGACTACAGCGCCTCAGTGAACTAGTTAGAAAATGCTGAAAGATGTTAAGAGTGAGACAATGTGTTTGAGACACAAAAAAGGAGACACAGAAAAGCCGTTGCCTGTACAGCTGGCACTTGTATTTTTGCTGACTTGTTTTGCAGTCTCAGGGTAACATATGTCATTGAGTTCTGCACAGCGAATCTTGACTCCAATTTTCCACACTACTCCTGTATGCATATGGAAATACATATGCATTAAAAAAGACACCCCCTTCCCCAATCGTAACTTCTGCAACATTTCAGGTGCAAACACATTACAAAACACTATCTAAAGGAACTGGCAAAAAGAGTTACCTGATCTGCAAACTGACTCATGTAACGTTGTAATCTGGCCTGGTTGTCTGTCTGCTCACACATTTGCACCAGGATATCGAAGTCACAGTACTTCTCTGCCAAAGTAGCTGCCATCTGATACTGTCCCAGGGAAACTAAGTAAGCAAGAAGAAAGAGAAGTTAAATCAAACAAGCTCACCTTTGGCCGTGGGTGGGATGGCTGACAGCAGAGACGTGAAAAATGCAAACAAGTTTCAAGTGTTTACATCCCAGAGATACTTATGCGTTCCCAAAGAAACATTCACCTTATTGCATCCATATCCTGTGCACGTGCAAGCTCACCTACCTACCTCTTCTGTCCCCCAATACAAGAGGGAAGAAGAGAAATTTAGAATACTAAATTGCCAGTCTACATCCTCTTTTCTCTGAAAATTGGCAACATCTGCTATTTGTGCTTTTGGGGGGGGAGCGGGAAATCAACCCATGGCTTAGTAACTCTAGTAATATCTACTCAATTATACAAAGTGACAAAGCAGCAGAAAAAGGCTTTCGAGGACAGATAGAATAAGTAAAGAAAACATTATTTCGAATACAAATGCTATTATTTAAAATTTTTCATTTTGGTTCAAATACATAAGAGTTGGCAGAACACACATCTGTGTTTGTAAGGAAATATTAACTTTAGATTGAACATAATGATATAAAATGTGTTTACAAGCTGACAGAGCCTATGAACGTCAGTAAAACTGATAATGACAGTTTAAGAGACTTTTCTTAAGGTTTAAGAATGTTGAAAGGCAGTGACTATTAGACTGTTCTATTTACAGCATTCATTTTTAGTATATAAAAATTAAACTTCGTAAGCTTACTAAAATGTGTTTGCTCACAGTTATTTCCATTTAACAAGGGGTCTTTGCTTTCATTTACTCATTAAGGACTTTATCACACCTGACACATTAAACAGCAGGTTTGATTATTAAATAATCAAGACTTGAAAAGTAACTTTTTCTTGATAAACACTAAACAAACTTTCAGGCACACAAATTTATGTCAACTACCAACAACGAAGATTTAGAACTCCATTTACAGGCTATTTTCAGCCAGCTGGCACAAGATAAATTCCTGCCAGAAAAATTTAACAAGCTAGCAGAAGAAAAAAAACGCAAGCAGCAACGTGTCTTAATAGAGGTATGGGCATGTCTTGGATGCAATTCTGTAATCTGTTTTTATTTTGTAAATATCTCATTAAATAACAGAAACAGTAACTTGTACTCTGAAGGCAAACGTACAACAAATAGAAATCACACACAGATGCCATTTGCTCCATCAGATTTGCATCATTTCCTCATCGAATGCAACATTTAATCCTAGCGTTAAGGAAAACCGATAGTACTTACGGAGAGGAGACAAGAGTTCTGATCTTTTTTGCACATATTCCATTTCCACATTGTTGTATCTCTCTTGATCAGCAGGCCCGTCCACAGATTTCAGCTGAGAAACATAGCCATCTAGAAAACAATCCAGTAGTGCCACCAACTGTTCAGCTACAACGCTGCGGAGGTTACTGTCCGCCTGGGGATACACTATCTTCAGAATGATTCCATGCTGACGTATTATTGCTGTACGAAGGCTGCTAGACGCTTGGGAAAACAACATAGGGAACATTAAAACAATAATCTTATCATCACAAGAATCTACGCTGAAGTATAGCAGAAACATTACTAAGTATGATTAAAAAAATAGAAAGAAAAAAGCTAGTAAACATCTTAATTTTGAAAATTAAAGCAATACTATCAAAAAAACCCACCAGACAAACACATACTCCCATCTACCTTCACGTATTAAATTCAGCCAAATATAGTAAATGAGAGAAACGAAAAGACCCCCTGAACTACGTAGATCTACACCATCAACTATCAATACCAGCTATTTTTCCGAAGAAAAGAATCACTTGCACCACCTGTAAGCAAAGCAGAGAATACTCACAAGGAAAAGGCAACTTCTGTTAACCTGATTTTAATACTTGGATGTAGCCATCAAGACAAACACATGAGAATAGCCTGCATGGGTTCTGCTTTTCAAAAGATTTTTATCTTAGGAGCACTAACCAAGTATGTTTTATACGCACAGAGGCCACAAGAAAGCTTAAGCACCAACTGGAAAGTGCTTGCTTCTGCAAACATTTGTTCTGGTAAGTTTTTCATGTTATTAAACAATCAAAACAAAATACTTAAGGACATGAAGAACCATCAGTCCTTTTAGAGCAGTTATAGATCACATTTTATGATTCATTTTAATATTATCTATCCCATAGGTCTGCCATCCAGAACCAGTGCATATTAACAACCATTCAAAAAAAATTAGCTTTGTCTCCCAAACCTTGTTTTTGTAGTCAAATTTGCAATGCAAGTTTTAAAGAATTATCACCAATACTGGACAAAATAAGCGTTCACTGATTCATCTCATTTCGTTCACCAAATGAAACCTTTAACGTTTCCTATTCTTACTGACAACTTTGCAGCAGCTTTTAACAGCAAGTTTAACATTCAGATTGCAATCATTGTGTTCCGAAACTCGCAAAAACTATTTTTGTTTAGGATAGATAATTAATAAACTAGTGATAATACTTTCTCACCTGTCCATGGAATATATTCAGGTTCTCTTTCTGGAAGCTCTCCTGTTTTATATAAAGAGGCTCTAGACTGACGATACTGACAGGCAGCTTGTAGCATGTCCTGTTTAAAGGCAAGGACATAAGTACATTAAAATCTACCTGCATATACACAGATGGTAAAAGACGTTGTCTTCCATAATTCTGAAATAATCTGTTGATATTCCCCTTTTTTCTACACCACTTTCTCAGTTGTATAGAAGAGCACATACTGACTGAGCAAGAAACCTCAGTGCTCAAGCATAAGCTCATCATGCTTTGCTATGCACTTGTGCTTTTGCTACTTCCAACAATGCCGTAACTTCTCCAATTCTCTTTAGCAGTGGCTCAGGAGGAAAAACAATGTCCCTAACTCTTCATGAGATCATCTTTTCCTTTCAAATATATCTGGACCTATGAAAAGTGCATTCATTTTTGTTCTCATACCAGTAACTCAGATGTACTGCGCTCAACTTGCTGAGTGCTCTTCGATATTTACCCTGCTCTCCCACAAACATTTTGGTTAATGCAGTTCTATACCTTAATGATGTTGTTCACATTGACAACTATCTGGGCCCACTCGATTGATTCAATAGACATGTCTTTCAGGATTTGTTCCTCCTCTTCTAGCAAGCATTCAAAGATGGAATCTATCTGGGACACCTTAAAGACAGAAAGAAAAATTGCACTGAGCACAAACACCTACATTAGTAGCAGATACCTGAAAGCCAAGTTACAACTTGTATAGAAAAGCAAACAAGTATTAGTAGAAACCACATCAACAGCCAAAAACATATAAAAGTATCAGCTACTCAAATGGATAATGAAATCACCAGCTTCTATTTTATACAATACTCAGAATACAAGAATTGCCTTAATTCTGGACTTAAATCTGGAATAAAAAAAAAACCCTCTTTTTCCAAGGCAACTCCATAAACTTTCATTAAGCATATTCCACCATATCCTTCAGAAACATTTGGCAGAAGAATCTTTGTTAGATTAAGTATACTGGACAATACAGCTGCTTTAAAATAGCAGACTATTATTTCCATTTTCTTTTATATTTATTTTTCTCCATTAGCAACTACTATCCTTTACAGAAAAAAAACTTCGTAAGAATAAGCATTTTGTGTATAGTTCTTCTCAAGAAGGAAGAAAGACAGACAGACTGGGTGCTTGACTGGAATGCGGCATAAACTGACTAACATTAGAGAGGAAAAAAATTATGAGACTGAATTGATACAATCCCATCCAGGACAGCTCATCAAAGCAGGTTTCCTATCTGGAAAGCTTCATACTCTTCAGTTCACCCCTTAAAAATGATAATTTAGCATGTCTTCTGATGTGCCAGAGAATTTCACTTGTCTTTTTCATTGTTTGCCCATGTAAGTTAGTTGGAAATCATAACAACTTTACTTTTGCTACACAAAATTTGTCAGAATTCATGTTTCAGTTGCAGACATAAAAAAGCACGTACACTGAAGTGAGGAAAACAGTACCACGCCATCCCTATTTAAAGAGACATTGTGTAAAGTTGAACTGGTTTTCAAAGGGAAAAGTTTCAAAGTATACATTAAAGCTTTGCAACTTCTACTACACGCGCTACTATACAATGATTCAGAAATAAGAGCTTTCTTACCTCTCGAAAGAACACATCTGCAGGGGTAAGACTTGGTGGAATGTCACACTCCCTCTTGTTTAATGCGATCAGTATAGCAGCATTCACTAGATCAGGCAGCCTGGAGTGGTGATTCTTGAGAACGACAGCTGCTGCTAGCTTCTCTGCGTGCTCACAGAGCAACAGTCGAGTTGCCATCGGCATCCCTCGTACTGGAAAAATGTCCAGACGTTCAAACACACCAACCTTTTATTAAAAAAATAAAAAATCACGTGTGCTTTAAACAGTGTTCTAGAATAACTACTTTAAGACAAAATAATACTCTACTGTGCGTACCAATACCAAAAGAACAGTAGAATTTTACCTGATGAAGAAATTCAATGAAGAAGGAATGTGCTTTTGTCTTATCCTCTAGCTGATGAAGAAGAATGAGAGATGTGTTGCTGAAACCAGCTGCTTCTAAAAAGAGAAAAACCGTCCATCAGAACACTTGATAACTTCATTTCTTTGATAACTATTGTTTTTCACCTGAGTCTAGAAATTTCTATAGTGTTACTGCACTCATACTTTTTTAAATATATGCACACACATTTATATATTGCTTACCATGCTATTTTTCATGTCGTTTTGGAACTCTATCATAGCTGAAGTAAAGCTTTTAGAAGAAACCGAGTAGGATCTTTAGATCAGTACAACGATTCTGAAGCACTCAACTCATTATGCTGCTAAAAGAGTAGCTCATCAGCTTATTCGAGTTTTAGTAAGATTCAGATTCAAATTTTTATCTTCTTTGTGGACTAGCTATTGCTACATTTATTATGCCCTAGACCACAGCTACTACAAAATAAAGTGCTAACAGGTATTCAGATCTGATGGACTCCGCGTTGCCTGCACAATTGCACTGCACAACGTAAGCGGCTGCCCAGCACTTCTCTACTTCTTCCTCAAATGAGCTTTCATCTGAAGAGCCAGCGAAGACTTCTGTCCAGACAACTGGATCCTTAAAGGAGTTGGCAAGGATAATGGAAGCTTCCTCATGAGCATCTTCACAAGTATCTCACCTCAGCGGAGTTCTCCAGAGCCCATGTTATTTTCCTATTTCAGAATTGCTGTATGTGCTAAGCGTGCTTTAAACCAAAAGACCACCAAGATACAAAAACTCAGAAGAACTATCACTAGGAACAAATTTAGCAAGATTATTTCCAAGAAGCTATCAATTTTCACTTCTTGTTTCAGCCAGGAATAAATGCAGATAAGCTGACAAATTAAAAATAAAGTTAATTCAGAAAATACTAGGGATCTGATGCCTGACAATTTCTAACTTGCTGTCATGCAGAAACAACAGCAGGAAGCATCATCCATCTGTAACTATTTACTACACGAACTTTCCAACCAAGTCTCTGCTCAGTAACTGGCAACTGCTATTGAGAGGTCCCGAGGACAGTTTCCAGTTAACACTGTTCATAAGAGACAGGGAAGCACGAACAAAGAAGTTTCTTGCCAGAAACGCGTCTGCTTTAATGCTTTAAGTACAACAAACACTCCAAAAAAAATTTGTCTAGTCCTCTTTTAGGCAGACATAAATACCAATGCCACAGAGGGATACAAGCTCACTCTATTCAGGATCCAAGCTTACCAGAAGCTGTGCAGCCCATGCTGACAAAGGGTTAAGCATAAGCAAATAAACTCTTTCTCTTAACATATCTATTCTATTTATGGAAAATAATTTACATTTATCCAAGGAATCATATCACTGAAGTGACGTCACCTGTTCTTTGCACAGAGTACTCTTCTAAAAAACGTTTTCTTTGCTGTTTGTGTTTACTGTATGAAGTCAAGGAATAACCGCAGTAGACTGCAAGTTTATCTGACAGTCTCATAAGATGCATCCTTTAGCCTTTCTGGAAATATATCTAGTGGTGGAAGACAGCAAGAGACACCTGTACCTTTTTATAGTACTCCAGATAAATTATAATTTTATCTGGAGTACTACAGTCAGTTTTTCACAAAAAAAAAAAGAAAAAAATCCCACAAAAATCCCAAAATCAAAAATCACAACAAAAAAATCCCACACCATTATGTTTACCTTCAGGTACAGATTCAGCCCATCTTGGATCAGAGGCAGGGTAATCATCCATTAAGTCCACACTTATCTGAGTCACTGCCCTATCCAGTTCAGCATCAGAATCCAGATCTGCATTACTTGGAAAGAGCTCAAGTACCATGCTTTGTGCATTGACTATATCTCTCCTGAAACAAAAGAAATACAAAGTATATGAAATCAAAACAATAGATAGGATTACAGGAACAAGAACCACTCAATAAGTAGGATTTTCCGATAAGCTTTTTGTAAAGTGTTTTAGATTGCAAACATCAAGCATTGTTTGGACTATCTTTAAACTAATTCTGGATAAAAGGT
Source organism: Tauraco erythrolophus (assembly GCF_009769465.1). Taxonomy (NCBI): domain Eukaryota; kingdom Metazoa; phylum Chordata; class Aves; order Musophagiformes; family Musophagidae; genus Tauraco; species Tauraco erythrolophus. The sequence goes on along the minus strand of NC_141466.1, from coordinate 85,495,594 downwards.
ATTCTGATTACATGGATAAAAAGTATTGCAATTCTTTTAAAGCAAGTAGGTGGCACGATCTATAAAAGAAAAAAGCTTAAGCCCAGGGTGTTTCAAGACACTTTTTATTCTACTATCCTCATTATTATGACTATTATTTAAGAGAAAAAACTCATCATACAGAGCTAAGTCTGAATGTCATTGATAAGTCACGTCACCAAATTTCTACTGCTTGCTTTAAAACCCTCTCAAAAGTACAAGTAATTACTGTCACAACTGGCAACAGAGTAAAAGCTGTCAGAAAAACATGTCAGCAAATATGCATTATTCTTATTTCCTACAATTTCAGAGAATCCTATTCTATTCAGGTCAATAAGCAGAAGAGTAAGAAGCATCCAAATGCTTAAACCTCCAAGGTATGAAGTCGTACTGAAGAATCCTATGTAAGAAGCATGCCATATTCACAAAAAGCACTGATTTGGTTTCGTGACTAAGAATTATAGTACTACAACTGAGAAGAGATACTGTGATTCCAATATATAGATATTTCCAAAAATCAGATAATATTTTTCATGAGACTTTCAGTTTCAATGTTTTTATGACCAAGATGCCTCGAAATAAAAACCAGCAGCGCATCCAGAAATTGCACAAAGGTTTACTAAATCAAAGTATACTTTTAAAAAACTGGAATATACTGAATCTTCTATTAAACAAGAAAGTCCCACCTTTACTACTCCACAGGACACAGGTTTCTAAGGAATTTATATTGTACTTTATTGTCTCCTTCAAACTGCCATCAGTGAGTACATCACAAAGCATCAACTCAATCGTTCCATAGAACAACCCATCCCTTACCATGGTCACTAGGTCTGAAAAGCTGACTGTGCTCATTGCCCAGTGGATGGGCTTCACATTTCTGCTCACTTCACAACTTTACATTATTTGCTTTGCATCAACTGCTTGGCCATTTGGACAGGCCATTGCTACGTCTGTTCTGTGGAAGATTTCTCCATTGACTTTACTATACCATCTTTTTTGAAAAAAATCTGAATCAATACCATACAAATCAAATTATTAATTTCTTCTAATTTCATAACACAAATTTTCATCAGAATAACTGTACAGTTTCCTACTGTCTCACAGTTTTCCTACTACTTCCTACTTTCTTCTGACCGTTTCCAACCCCTTGTTCACATCCTCAGTGACATCAACTTTCATATTTGTTTTCCGTGCTCTCAGACCTTAGCTACTCCAGTCACCTCAGAACTACAGTCATCTTCAGCACCAGTTCTGTTTACTGACATCTCCGCTCATGAATACATGTAGATTTTCTTTCTAAATTCTGCACGTTTACAGACCTTGTCTTGATATTCTTTATTCTATGCACCTAATCCCTTTCTCAATCTTCTACCTCACATGCAGCTCCCTGTCAAAAACACTCCTACTTCCAGTTATCTTAAATCTGTTCTTTCCAAGTCTTAATACTCTTTAAGGAGATTAGTCCTAAGAGAGTTTGTAGGTTGGTTTGTTGTTGGTTTTTGTTTTTGTTTTTTCTTAATAAATATATATTGAAAGCAATCTCTAAATACAATTAATCTAAGTCTACAGCTCTGTTTAACTTCTTATCTCTCCTCTTCCTCCTTTGTTTACATCACTCATTTCAACATCAAAACTTTCAGAGGCATTGCATGCCTCCCAACAGTCAAGTTGCTCTAATCAGGATATTTTGATGAACAGTGCATTTCCTTCCACTCCCCCATATCAGTCAGTCTAAAAAAGATATCATCTTGCCACAAAACCTGCCATGCTAGTTATCGTCATGGCCACATAAATAGCAGTTAAACATATCTGAAAGTATTACTGAAAACATCCATGCAAATGAAAACGAGGAAGAAACGGAAAGAATGTTTTTTAACAACAAAACATCACTTACTAAAGAATAAAGAAGACAAAATAACAAAGTTTAAAGTTGTTTTACCGGCACAAAGATAATCACAGAATGTTCGCAGAGTAAGTGAAAAGTCATTGAAAAAGTCTGCTCCTTTCTAGCACGTGTCACTCCTTCGCTAGCCCAAGATATAGCTAACGCTTTCCTAATAAAGATCTGGGTGTGTCATTAAAATAGCTTTAACTAAAACAGCACAAGAGTATCTTCACCAGGACTACCTCTTACTCAAACATCAGAGTACCTTCAAGAACAGCAAACAGACAAAGCCTCAAAAATCAAGCGCAATTTCTACCTGCAGTACTGGAGAAAAGCAGCTTTCAGTAATTTAGTCTTATCTTCTTGAGCTGTAATTTCTAGCCTATTGGTTGCGTCAAATGCAGGACTCTGAAAAGCAAAGTAAAAACTTCAGCTCAAAGACAAGTATCAATCTTTGTTATGAAATGAAAACAATTTTTCTAAGTAGCAACAACACAGACTTCAAATAAAAAAGGCATCTGGAAGCAGTGGTATTTATTAAGCCAAACATCATCCTATAAGACACATTACAGTGAAATTCACACAGTGGTTCCACCTCCAGCATTTTAATAACATTCACACAACCTGCAAAGGAACTCATGCCAACTTATTTTACCAGTCAAATTTTTTACAATTAACATCCAAAACCAACATTTTTGACAGAATTTTAAAGGTATCTATGAATACTACCACCCACAAAAACAATCTAAATGCAGACAAATCTAACCAGAGATTAGTTCAATAAGAAAAATACAGTTCCATCCAAGCAATCACCACAAAGGTCTTCTACTAAAATCTTAGTTAATAATAACTGATTCTAAAGGTTATTTAATTGGAATAAAGATTGAAACTCTCTATTACCCCATAGAAATAGTCTGTAATTTAAATTTTAACAACTTTTCTATTCTTCCTTCCCATGCCAGAGACATCTGGGCAACAAATTCCACATTCATTTTAAACAAAACATGTTTGATGTAAATAAGAGCTTAATAAATACACATTGCATAAAACACCAATAAAAATGTTTTCACGTATTTTTATATTTAAAAATAATAAATATATATAACAGAGCAGAAACAATATTCAGCCACTATACAGCCCTTCTCAGCTTAGCCTCCAAGTTTTTCCACAGTGTAAGAAAAAAAGTCTCTCGTATAGTCAAAGGAACAGACACAAAAGACTGAAGAGACCATCCTGATCAAAAAGTGAGAACAAAGTCTGAGTCTCCACAATAGTGTTACATCAGGTCTAGTGACTGACATATAGTAACACTCTCACATGAAAAAACCCCATAAATTTCATAGAAATATCGACTTGAAAACAAAGGAAAACAGAAAAGTTACTCAAACTGGCAGACGATGTAAAATTCCTTGGGTTTTGAAAATTGCCTTCATTTCAAGTGTCTGAGTGTCTATTTAAAAAAATCCTTAAAAGCTCAAACAAGCCAGGATTTTCACAGTGAAAGATCAGAACTGCCAGGAAAACATTTTATTTCTACTATCAGTTTTCAATCAGCCAACCAACCATTACCTCACTTCTTGGTCCAGCAACAGAAGAGGACAGAGAATCTTCAAGGTCTTCAGGAAGCAGAGAAATGTTTTCCCTGGACAAGATGGTGACAAATCCACTTTTTTTGGTAAAAAAGATGGGGAGGCTAGTGCAGGAACCTGCTCCTAAAATTCTATCTCCTAAAACGAGAGGAGAGGGGGAGGGAAAAAAAAAAAAGAGAAAAGGAAAAAAGTACATAAATGTCACTTTAAGAACAAAACATAACAGTTTCATAAACAATTACTAAATTTTGTCATGAATCAACCAACAGTAACTGACAGCTGCATCTGATTTACAGAAATTATGGATACTATTTGCTACTCAAGATGCAGATTTCCAGATATTGAAGCTTAAAAAAAAAACCAACCTCAAGATTCAGGTGGTTCAAATTCTACCTAAGGACTGGTGTGTGTGTCTTGAAAACTTGAAAACATCTCTGAAGGTCAAAGGTGGCATACTTAGAGACATCTGACACAGGCACCTGGTATGAACTTTAAGGCTGAGTCTCAATACAAAGTTAGTTTCAAGAAAAAAAAAATCCAGAGTGAATGATGGAAGAAAAAAAAAGGGGGGAAAACACTCCACAAATGAAACCCCCACCCTTTCAATTACCAAGAGTGGAGATCTACTTCATTTTCATCTCTACCCTGTAGAGTAAGCAATAACAACACTGGATGTCACGTCAACGCTTTCTCCGTACGCTCATGAGAAACTCCTAGCTCAAAAGATTTAATAAAGAGAAAAAGGAGTGTAAACATGATTCTTCTCTCCAAGAAATCTAAATTCTGTAAAAACACTCAATTAGAAAGTATCAACAAAATGTGATCTCCTCCTCGCACCCGCATGTTACCTTGCATGCCAAATGTGATTTTCTCCTGTGGTAAAGAAACTCTTCCAGTTCCAGTGGAACACGCAAACACTTCATCTTCCTTGTAGAGGTAAGCAGCATGGCTAAAGTAATCTGGGACTACCAGACAGCACACCACTTCCTCTTCTGACTGAAAGCGTTACATATGAACAGTATCACATATATAATCAAAACCTTAAACACACATCTAACATTTTGAAGGCTGATCAGAGTTGCCTAAATTTGTTTTAGTTTTTAACGAGAAGATATGGATATAACTTATAACGTAAAAACCCAAACAAACCCACTTCTAATTTGCCCTAAAACTTAAGATTTTGGTGGGTTTTTTTTCTTCCATATATATTAAATTCTTGCTAATTTCATATGGAAAGATAAGTAAACAGATCAATTATTCTACAGTTTTCACACCTCCTTCCATCTTAAGATTCAATTTTAAGATGTCATTACAGGCAGAGGAGAGGAAGAAGAGTGGAAGAAGTTTAACAAAGAAAGTTAATGTCCAAGTTTATGCTTCCAGAAGAGATAGCACAAACAAGGTACACTAGGAACAACCAGTGTGTCCTTCCCTTTCATCAAGCCAGCTGTCTAGCAATGACAGGTCTCTTAATTCCTTGTCCTGCTACAAGAGTCTCAACAGTCTGAGATCTGTTCTAAACGGATTGCATCAGTATAGCATCAAATTACTCTGTAGAAACCTTCATAGACAACAAAAAATAAAATCAGTAATAATCAGATGTTTAAACTTCTATTTTTGAGGCTTTTTACTCTTATACTTTAAAATGTAAAGCATAATCTTTACATACAGTTCCTAATAAACACTGAAACATGCTAGTGCAAATTTTCCTCAGAATACTACGAATACATACTTCCAAGAACAACCTTAAGACAGAGAATTTGATTTTCCTTTATAGAAAAATCTGACAGCTGATTTATGTACAGAAATATTCTAAAGCACTGTGCTTTCTTAACTCAGTTACAGAGCCTTAATTTGCATACCTGAAAAGATGGATTATACTGTGTGACCTCCACAACAATGTCATCAGACATCTGGTAGCCCTTATCTTCTACTGTTATCAGAGTGTAGTACACAAGACACGGACGATCCCCAGGATGCCATGCTGCAGCAAGTATCACCAGTCCATCCCTATTCAACAACAGATATCACACCATTGAGAGATAATTATTACATATTTTCCTTGCTCAAACCCTACCACTCACAAAAACAGATATTTAAGTACAATCAAAAATAAGTATTTTTCAATATTGTATTTACTTTTTTTTTTTTAGAAAGAAAGACTACACTTTCAAGCTGTTTTATTAACAGCATTCATATTGCAGTACAAAACTAAACAAAGACAGTTGTGGTTTAATTTAATTTAATTACATAAAATCATAACAAAGAGATACTGAATTCTCTGTGTTTGCTGGAACAAGTTGCAATTGCTTACTTGCTGTCTTTGCAATATCAAGACAAAATAAATACCCAAACCTGATAAACTGGCACTAAAAAAGTGAAAGAAATTATTCTTAGGTAACTACTTTGTAATGCTAGAGAGATAACTATATTATCCTGTACTTCATGTGATCGTTATCTGATATGACGTGCTTATTTTATTGACAGTGGCACTTAATGTTTATAAATATGTAAAGGGTGACTGTCATGAGGATGGAGCCAGGCTCTTCTCAGTGACATCCAATGCTAGGACAAGGGGAAATGGATATAAGCTGGAACATAGGAGGTTCCGCTTAAACATGAGGAAGAACTTCTTCCCAGTAAGGGTAACAGAACACTGGAACAGGCTGCCCAGAGAGGTTGTGGAATCTCCTTCTCTGCAGATGTTCAAAACCCGCCTGGACGCATTCTTGTGTGCTGATCTAGGTGGTCCTGCTCCGGCAGGGGGATTGGACTAGATGATCCTTTGAGGTGTCTTCCAATCCCTAACATTCTGTGATTCTGTGATTCAAGTAAATTTAAATTGAAATTACTTACATAAAGTTTTTGCAAGAAAGCAGAACACATTTATCTCATTAACATAAGCCTTACCAGATGCAAGTGTACTTCCTTACCGATTCTGTTGCAAATCCATGTATTGTATATTTACTCCTCCTTTAATATCTTCATAGTTACTTTCAGAACCCTAAAAAACAACACATCTGACTTACAGCTATATATAAATAGGCTATTAATTAAACAAACACACAGAAATCCTTTCCAGGTAAGCTGGCTCTTACCCAAATTGCATCTGTAATATGTTCTTTCAGGATCTTGTTGATATCCCAGTTGAGAATATAACGTTCTGACGAATCATCAATCTCCCATTTGTTTAGATTTGAACTTGTTAGCATATAAAAGCTTGATCTCTCTTCATCCCAAAGAATGCTAGAAATCTGCATTTAGAAAAGGAAAAGCTAAAAAGGTTAAAGTACAGCCTTAATATTTGGATACAACAATCTACACCACTCTCAGTCCACAAAAAAAACCCATCACTTCCTTAGGCAACCTACACAAGTTACATTACAAGATGAAAGTATTACAATAATTTTCAAGAGAAGTCTTATTTTATAGATATAAGAACATCTTTAGAAAGTATGTTTCTCGTACTTTCTTCCAACTTCTGTGGAGTTCATTGACAAACCTCAAACCAATCACCAATCCTTGGCAACTCTAAACCAGAAAAGTAAAATTACACGTTACTGTTAGTTTCTTCAAGTAGTAATGAGGCTTTTACTAGAAAGAGGCAAGACTTTGAATCATTGTGTATTCTCCAGGAAACACAACTACTTTGAATTACTCTCCTTTTAATCAGATTTAAAGAGCAAGTCAGCATTCTCCTTTACAAAGCAACAGATTTATTTGGTTTCTCTCTGTCTTTCAAATTTCAAAGCAATATAAGTAACATAAACGAGCTGAGTCTTGTTTCTTTTTTTTAAAGTCATCATACGTTCTTACATAGTCTTTTTTCTTTCTTAGACATTGAGGCTAGAAATTATAGAGACAAATTAAAGCAATTTACTACATGAATGCTTTTCAAGCTTACCACAGCAGCATGTCCAGGAGACAATATACCCAGAAGAGAAGAAACCTTTCTGCCAATTCCAGAAAACATGCCTTGGCCCTGTGGCAATGCATGCTGATGAATCTTGCCAGAACTATCTGGTATCAATCGAACTAGCTGGCCTCTGGAAGATGATAAAATAAAGCTTCCTCCCTAACAAAAAGAAAAAGCAACTATATTAAAAAAAATAAAAATCACATTCCCAAAACAAAACTATTGTCACATAAAATTCTTTATGTCCGCTTGTAAGAGTAAACACTAAACAAGAACAAGACACAAGGCATCCATAGTACTTGAGAGCTAACAAAGAAAATAAAAACATTTATCACATAAAAAGACTGTTTAAACAAATTTTCCACATTATTCTCTATGCTTGTATCAGTGCAGCATAGAGCCCACAGTATATTTTTTTTAAATTTTAAACCATATTTTCAAAAAACATGAAAAGAAAATATATTTAACCAATCTCTACAGGCACTACTACATTTAACATTGAATTCTAACTACTACATTTAATTCATTTAACATTGAATTATGAATTAAGAAACATTCTACTTCCATGTGTGCATTTAAAACCTGAAGTGTTATTAAGCACACTATAACTACTTTTTTTTTTTAATAGCATCCTATCCTACAGGACACTAATATAAACGAACTGCATAACACATCTTCCTTTCGGTTACGTCAAAAAAAAGTCAAACATCTGACTGGTACTTGGCACTGGCAGAGACTCATTTTCTCAGCATTGCATGACATTTTCATCCATGAAACTCCATTTCAGTTTAACAACAGAACTAAAATCTCATGTAATCCTTGGAATCTAATGATGAAAAATAGCGTTACTTTTGCACTAAGAAAATGTGAAAATTCTTGTGCATTATGCAAAATACGCACTTCACTGTAGGTGCTTATATACCTCATTTAGGAGGCAGAGACTTTTGCTAGTGCATCTCTTGCCTGTCCTAATGGGTGCACCCACACTAGCACTTTAATTAGCATCAGGAGTCTGTTTCTGGAGTGACCTTTCTTGAGTGCACATATACTACAGGCTGGATCACATCACAGAGCAGTCCGAGTGTATCAGCTCTACACAGTTACATAGAACTACAGAAGGGTTAGGGTTGGAAGAAACCTCAAAGATCATCTAGTTCCAACCCTCCTGCCATGGGAAGGGACACCCTCCACTACACCAGGTTGCCCAAAGCCTCATCCAACCAGGCCTTGAACACTTCCAGGGATGGGGCATCTACAACTTCTCTGGGCAATCTGTTCCACTGTCTCACCACCCTCAGAGAGAAAAGTCTCTTCCTTATATCTAATCTAAATCTCCCCTCTTTCAGTTTAAATCCATTGCCCCTTGTCCTATCACTACATGCCCTTGTAAAAAGTCCCTCCCCAGCTTTCCTGTAGGCCCCCTTTAAATACTGGAAGGCTGCAATAAGATCACCCTGGAGCCTTCTCTTCTCCAGGCTGAACAGCCCCAACTCTCTCAGCCTTTGAATGAAACTAAACTGAAAGATGGGCTCTGACCACTAACAGAAGTTTATTTCATGTAGCCAGGCTGGAACTAGTTTAAAATAACAACCCCTCCTCCAAAATGACCTGTGTAGATAGTGGCATTGCCTCAGCACCAACCTTTTTACTTTATAGATTCTCAGTTTTTGCCTTTGCTAAGTATTGCACTGCTTACTAACATGGACGTAGCCTTCGTTCTCCCTACGTCAAACCTGATCAAAGTTTCTATGTTACAGGGCATGAACAAAGCCTGTGAGATGTACAATTTTAAAAAAAAAGGAATGTTAAGGGCCTGGGGGTTGCTGAAAGAATGACCTGTTTACCTGCACAGGAAATGCTCACAGAACAAAACTAAAAAGAAACTTTAAAAATCAGCAAAATTTCCACCATCATACCATATAAAAATTATGTTAAAGGTTAAATCTGCCCAGGGACAGGATGACTAATTAAGTATGGTTGTCATATATGTAATAATGCAGCTTTAGAACATTGATTCATTAATAAAAGGATTTCGCTCTGAAAAAACAATGTTCCTCTGGCTCTGAATTCACATTGATGTCAATGTTTCAACTACAGGTGTGATAAGACCTTGCTTTCCTCATCTTGATGTCTGAAACTTGGGCACAACTCCGCCCTAATAGGCTATACACATATTAGTGTTTCTTAATATCTTGAAACTCTTAAGAAATTTGTCATTAAGATAATTGTCTTCTGATTAGGTTTATAAATGTTTATGACATGCTGATGTCCTAAAATAAAATTTATAATACAGGATACGAACAGCAGATGTTGAAAAAGTCATGAGACAAAACGTAATTTAATTGATAATAACTAGTTTTGAAGATAACACATTGTAACACACACTGAATTTTTGGATATATTCCATTTTGAGAGTGGAACACAGCAAGAAAACAGAATTTCTAAGAACAATTCACAATGTACTTGTCCATTTACTGTCATGCAGAAATCTCTCAATTCAGTCACTAGTGAGCTATACCACAAGTTGCTGAGCGTGTGGTCTGCTGATTCAGATGACGCAGTTCTCTGGTTTTGTGATAGCAGGGTTTCTACCACTGGAAGTAATCACAGTAGTAATAATACTGACAGTCCTCATAGGCTGAGGTATGAAACAAGTCCTGTTAACCATTGTGGTTGAATCCTGCATGCTTCCCTGACTTAAGATCATCACACTCATCAATCATCTCTAAAATTACTCCTCAGAATGTTCAACAGTTTGCTTTGCAACATTTATTGCAGATACAGGACTGATAATGTGGAGCATGGTTTTTAATTTTTAAATTAGGGATTAAAGCAGTATTTTAATAAAAATCATACTGTACTGTACCTTTACTGCTGTTAGAAAACTGCACAGAGAGCCGCCAAAGTCTGTGAATGTCTCCGTATAGGAACCTTCATGTGCAAGACTGGGCCAGTAGCGCACAGAACCTTCACTGGTGGCAACCATTATTGCCAGAGACTTGAAGTGAGAAAATAATTAACAGAACATGTAAGATAATGATAATCAGACTGCAGCTTTAACTGAAACATGTTATTTTACATATCAAGATTGTGAGCGACAAGCACACAAAAAAAGCAGCAAACACACACGGAAGCACGCTGGCAAACCTAGAACTGAATCGCAAAACGATTCTGCAGCATTAACTTAGTACGTGCAGGGAACGTTACACTCACTTATTTTGTTAACAATAATATTTTTAACTGGGGGTTGCTCCTGATAATTCAGGGTCTGCTACTGAAATGCAAACAAAACTTACAGTTGACAGATATAAGAGAGCCTGTGGAGAATTCGAGATGCCAAGAGCTACTAGGGATGACTTAAAATGCAGACTATAATTTATCAAAGAAACTGCTCTAGTGTCATTAAGAGAAATATCAAATCACACAGTGGCTCTTCTCTTCAGAAAGACATAAGCCCACAGTGTGCCTACATCAGGGCTTCTGACTCAGGAAATCACCTAGATATCAAATTCAAAGCATGGAGCAAGAGACTGTGTTCAAGTAGAGATTTACACAGAAAGCGTTCTACCTAATCTACTAGTTGCTGAAAAAAAAATAATCACAGAACAATAGAAGAACAATAGCTGAGAGCTGTTAATTGAGCTCCTTGGAGTTTTCTAACTGATTTTTGACTAGACACAGATCTTCACAAAGGAAAGCAGTTGGCTAATGAACATCACGACAATTAAAAAAACGCCACAGAATGCACTGCCCTTTAGGATTCCAGCCTATTATTTAATAATTTTCATTTTAGTGAAATATCTTCTACCACTAATATTTTTACTTCACTCTATAAAATCCGAGTATCCATGCATAGCTCACAAGCTGAAGATGAAAGAAAAAAAAATTCTTCATTTAGGTGTATTATTTAAACTTCTCTGAGTATGACTAAGTCATAAAGCATTTAGAGTTTTTGAGCTAATCACAAGACATTAAGATTGCTTTTCATCATCTGGAAATGTAACATAGATTCACAGATTCATAGATTTCTAGGTTGGAAAAGACCTTAGAGATCATCGAGTCCAACCGTCCCTAATCCCCATTAAACCATATCCCTAAGTAGATCATCCACCCATAATAACAAGTCAAAATAAAAGATCTTATTACATATTCTGTGCTACTTCTTCCTTCCAAAGAAAAACTGCTTATCCAGTTTTATTAGAGCACCACATACATTAACTGAAAACTACACCCAAGCTGAAAACAAGCAGAGCTTCTTTTCCTCCTGAATCATAGAAACAAACACATTAACGTACTTTCAGAAAACTTAACGGATCTTCAAACCTCATCCTCTAGCACAGTATGTGAAGAAAAGGCATTTAGGAAAGTAATCAGTTAAAACAGATAAATTATCTGTCCTCCCAGTGCCAGCTTCCTCACAAAGACCAGCAAAGGGAGAGTGCTGGTGTTTGCTTTTTATGCATGTGTACTCAGAATTATAACACTGTTGAACAACTTTTTCAGCCAGCATGCACTTAAATTGCACTTGCTTAAACTGAATATTTGATTGCCCTGGTGTTAACACAATACTTCTTAGCTTACTGTATTTTTGTTATGAAAGCATGCCAAGCAATCCCGAGGAAAACTATTATTTAATCAGATCCTATCACATGGAAATGGTGTAATTTGAAAAGACTAGCAAAATTTACTTTATTTTAAACAAATCTACTGCAAACTCTCAATCCTGACCTTTTGAATAGATAGTACTACACCAAACACAGTTTTCAAGTAAGAACTTGATAAAACAGAACATATTCAAAGTTACTCTAAAAGTATTTTTAAACAATACATTTTAAAAGTTGATCACCTGCAGAGAAGACGCTTCACCTGAGGAACTGAGACAAGATATAGCTGCTAAACTAGAACTCCACTGGAAGTCACTGGGTGGCAGCTGCAGTTCCTTGCACTGAGATAACTGTAAGAAATAAAGAGATGCCATTAGAAATATGAGACTGGAAGAATTCATTCCTATGCCACAAAGTCTTTAGATTTTTTGACACTGCTGAAAATTAAATTCCAACTAGCCCGGACACTGCATAAGGAAACGAAAAAGAATGTCATAAGAAATTTTCAGCAAGGCAGTCTCAACCAGCAAACAGCTAAGAATACCTACATGTTTTCAAACATAACTGTTTTTCTTTTGTTATTTCTGAGTGTTTCTCAGAGCACTACAATTCTGAATTATTTATTTCATAGGTGCAATTGTTTGGACATTCCTTAATACAACATGCTAACAAGGCAGCAAAACAAAATTAAACTAGAAGAGCTTGAGAAAGCTCACTATGTACTAAAAGAATAACAAGGAAAAATGCTCCTCCTTTCCCCCAAAAAAAAGCTTTTAAAAAAAAAAATCAGAAAAATTTCAATCCCTTGAAAAATCTCTACAAGTACCAGAATGCGTACACCTGACACTCCACTGTAAGCACAGAATCTGTATAATTAATGTATGTTGCCCTAACTGAAAGATATTGATTTTTTTTTAACTACAAGATTCCTCTGACCACACTTGCTATTCACTGAAATGCAGCTGAGAGGAAGACTGCCCAGAGGGAAAAGAAAAAGTACTGACATAAGAAACCTAGATGAAACATATGTTCACCATAGCTGAAACTAACCTTTTTTTTTTTCTTCTTACTAGTTGAAAATCAGTCACAGAATAATCTAAACCAATCTGTAAAATACACTCTAGTTTCTAACATCTAAAATAAACTTTATTAAAACTATCTAACATAAGGGACACACCTATTCAAATTCAAAGAATTAACCTTATGGTGTTAAGGTGACAAGTGAAAATGAAGAAAGAAACGTAAAATCATTAAGCTCCCTCTAAAGCTTGAGTTTCAGTTATGTTGTTAGTATGACTTCATACCAACATCATCGCTTTTGGGCTCCAATTTATAAAGAAATCTTTGCTTTAAACAACACAACTGAGTAACTCGTTCAACTAGCATAAACCATACAATTTTTCCATTTTGATCTTTCAGTTACCTTAGCAACTGGAGACTGACCAATCTTCCAAATAATCAGCCTCTCTTTATGGACTAGCCAGGCCCATCCACTTTCATCCACTTGAACGCTCAGCTGGTCATCAGCTACATAAAAAGTAATTTTATTTAAAGCATTAAGATTTTTAAAACACTGCAGAGTAACCTTAAAACCTATAAACTTTAATTCTCATATGAAAATAAGAAACATATTTTCTATTCAAACTAAACTCCCTGTTAGAATTTCCATGTATTTGATTAAGATACCAAACTACTACATACAGCTTAAAAATTCATTTGACAAATGATCAGCTATTGAAAGTGAAAAGCAAGACAATCCTAGAAGCTATTTAAATCGATTTACAACAGATAAAAATAATCTTAAAGACTGCTGAGCAATTTACAAAGCTATTATAAAGACAGACATTTTTGGTGGTTCTTAAATCTATCAGGAAAATAAACCTTAACCACAGGCAAAAATTGCTTAGGAAACCAATTTCTTGAACTCAGGGAAAGGTTTCTGTCACTGGGGTTTTCAGAAGTGATGACAAATGTGGATTAGAAAAAAATAATTAAAAAATTACAGCATTCCCTCTAGGAAACAACAGAATCAAAACAAATGAAAAAGATGAGAAAAATCAATAAGCAATAGTTACTAAAACCCTATCATTAGCTTTCTTAATACTCTTGGATTACAGGATATATTTGTGAAGGCAGAAGCTGAAGGACATTTACACGCATCCACACCCACCTGGGTGTTATTACAGTTACACGGTTTGCCAAGCTGTATTCAAATCAAGACCCAAACATATCAGTTTCCACTGTAAAGTCAGCATTTAAATGGCATCAACAACATCTTAACAATTCTTACCTGCCAATTTTCATGAGAAAAATAACAGATAAAAATCTTACTGGACTCTATTTCCAGTTCTTACCATCAGCCTTTTTCAGGGCTTCCATAACCTTAACAGGCAGAGAGGATCCAAAAGCCTTAACATCGTAGTTAATAGTCTCACTTGCTGAGGGATGCTGGATAACTCTGGTAGGAGTTGCTCTTAAACAAAACAAAAAGTTGTAGTGAGTCTTTTATTGTTTCTCCATCAGTTTCAATAGACAGTTACTTTATTAGTGTCTGTTTAGATCTAGATGTGATGAAATGGGTTTACGCAAAATAAACATGCTCCCTCTGGGAGCACCATCTAAAGCAGTAATTTGGTGGCCTCCTTATAAGTTGGTAGCTGTCATCAAATTCCTTTATTTCTTTAAAGAACTGATTTTGAATATGCATTCCTCCCCCTCCTCTCCTCACTGCTTAACTTCGCTACGTTCTGGCTGTCTACAGCATAAAGCTAACCACAACACCAGGAGAAGCTCAACAGAGGCTCTTCTCTGACTGCAGGGCCTATTTCCACCCCCAGTTCTGACACTGCTGGGCAGTACACACCGTGCAACACTTTGAACATCCCGGGCAGCTCAGATCAGTTAGCACTTCTACTGCCCTTCTTTTAGGGCAGAGACTGCCATTTTTAATGTTTCAGTCATTATTTGTTTCTCAATATAATTTATAAAAGCTGTTTTGCATCTTCCCCTACCTTCTCTCTGCAACAGCACAGGTCTGTCTTGTCTTTTGAGCACGATTAAGCGGGTAAAATTTCTCTGCTTTTAGAAGATACTGCCCTCTTTTTCTTTCTCCTCCCAAGCAAAATGATGTCACAGACCCTCTCAGTGTGAAATACCAAAAGATGATACACAGCTATACGGCAATCCTGACACTTGGTTCCAAAAAATACCATATTAAACAGACCTGAGTAGAAGTTCCCCATAACTGAAAATGGGCAACCTTGTTTATCTCAACACCAAATAGCTGCTTCTGAGAAAAGGGATTTGGAAGCCCTGTAGCTGATCTGGGGCTCATGTTAACTCTCAGTTCTGAGTCACATGGAAGGGAGAAGGGAGAGGAGGGAAAAAAAAAAAAAAGAAAAAGAAAGATGGAAATGCCAAAACTCTGAATGACATATTTTATTTTTTAAATGCAGACATTCTGATTCTTTTCCTATTCTTCCTATACCAGGGATACATCTGAGGAAGCTTTGAATTCAAATGCTAGTAGCAGATATCTAGAACATACTGAACATGTGGTATTGTACGCTAGAAGTATAAAAGGACCTCAAAACTGCTCAACTATAAAACGTTTCAGTCAGAATTTGTTACTCTGAGATCATGTCAAATATCCGACAAACAATCTGAGAGCACCTGAGAAACTACAGACTAATAAAGTTTTACTATTCCTGTAGTGGAGTAAATGAACAAAATGAGTAAACATGTATTAGTAACACATAGATTTTTTTTTTTCCTCTTTTCTTTTTATGCAGAAAAGTCATGCCTTGCCTAACAGTTCCATCAGAATTTTCTGAAAAAAGTCAGTGAATATAATCCAGACAATACTAAGGACTTAAATTTTCCAAAATCTTTCAAAAAGATTCCTTGTCAAAGATTCCTAAAGAAATCAATCTATATGAGAAAAAGCTTTACCATAGATCAAACCCTCTATAAAAGCAATAAGTAAAAACAATACAGAGAAAAGAAAGGCTAATTTATACACTGTAGGAAAGTTTCCAGTAGAAGGGAAGGTCCCGTTCTATAAGTCTGTACTGGTGTCTAAAGTCTTCAGCACAGTCACAAAAGAAATCAACTACCAGAGTGACAGTGTCTTAACAGTACAGTATTACTTAGGACAGTCAAACAGCAAACAGAACATGTGAGTTATTAAATACGGAATAAAAGACAAAACGGAAACCACCATGACAACTCTACACAGCACGTCAGCTTCTTGAGTACTAGGATTACCCAGCACAGACACATCTCAACAGCATATTGCAGAAAAACTGCTGAAAAGAGGTTTAAAGATGATCAGAGATACAGAATATAATAAATCCCAACAGAAAAACAAACAGTAAAACTGCATTCATGAAACAGCAATTGTAACAACCTACGACGGTTTCAGCACGCAAAAACGAGGCAGGGCTTGCAAAGAGAGATGAAGCCTTTTGTCAGAACTTCTTGTGCGAACAGCTGAAAGCAAGAGCTTTTTGGCAAAGCCCTCTCATTACGCTCAGTTAGAAGCGTGTCTTAACACACCTACTGAGCCCCTGGAAGAGACTCACATGAGAAACATTTGGCTTTTTTTTTTGGTCCTTTTTAATTATGCTTCCTAGTAGCTCTCTCAACAAGCACCGCTCCTTCAGCAACGGGCGCGTCCGCTCCGCCCCAGAGCAGCAGTGCTCCAGCCGCGTACGGCAGACTCCTTCCCGAGTAACGAGCGAGCCAGGCTCCTCCGAAAGACGCGGCGGACGGCAGGGACGGCAGTCGCTCTCCCCGCACCCGCGCAGCGAGAGGCAGCTCCCGGTCGCTGTGGAAGGGGCGGCCGCAGAGAGCCTGGCGGGAGCAGACGGGCCCGGGGTACGCGCCGCCGCTCGCTCCCCCTCCCCTCGGCGAGCCGGGAGGCGCCTGCGCCGCTGGCAGCGGCCCCCAGGGGCCCCAACCGCAGCACCTGCTACGGAAGCCCCGGGTTTATTTCAGAAACGGGAGAGAAAGAGAGGGGAAACTCTGGGACCGAGAGGCGCGGTCCTCGCGGAGCCCCGGCCGGGAAGAGCGGGGCCGGGGCCAAGGCACCGGCCCGGCGGGAGAAGGCGGCTCACGCCCCCTCGCCCCTGCCCGGAGCTCGGCCGGGCGGCGCGAGGGGCACTTACCGGGCGGAGACGGAGCCGCTCCTCCGCGCCCCCGGGGAGAAGAGCACCGGGGAGCTGGCCGCCGCCACGACGGCCGGGTTCCTCCTGCCGACCGAGCGGGCGAGAGGGCTGGCGGCGGCGCTGCCGAGGTTCCTGCGCGCCGACCCGCCGGGGGTCCGCGGGGAGGAGGGCGCCGAGGGGAACATGGCTGGGGAGAGAGGAGCGGCGCTGGCCCCGCGCTCCCGCCAGGCGCCGCCTGACTGCGTCACTCTGGGGCGCGGCGCGGCCCCTGCCGGGGAGCGGCGGAGACCCCGCGCCGGCTGCGCGCTCTGGCGGCGTCGTAAGCGGGGCTTGGGCGGTGCTCGCGCCAAGGGCTGCTGTGGAAGGACTATGGCAAACCAGCGCTTGGCACTTCAGGAAGGACATGTATTCCAGAAACAGAGTTCCCTAGTCTTGAAAAGGGCCTGTGCTGTAACCTGTGCTTGTCCCCAAATTTCTATTTTAAAAAAAAAAAAAAACAACACAAACCAAACACATTCCATGCAAATTTTGGTATGTTTCACATCTATGGCAAATAAAAATCGTACACTTCAACTATCTGATGGCATAGAATTAGATTTTAGTCTTAAAGGGGAGCTAAATTTTCTCATGGAAAGAAAAAACTGCATTGGTTTGTATGGAAAAAAAAGTTTTCAGAAGGTACGTAGGTACCATCTAGTCTGGGATGAAGCTGAGTTATATGCAGATCATCAATGAAGCTAATTAGTTGAGATAAAACTAAAGAAAAATAGAGCATTCAAAAACTGCCCATCATTTTCCAAAGCCACATTCTTTCATTAAAAGTTACGGCAGTTAGGCTTTCTATGTGGATTGTGGTCCAACAGGTCTGAACCTGAAATGCAGAGGAGACAAACCTGAGATGCTTCATCTGGCAGTGCTGAAGTGTAAGGCACCTGTCAATGTTTCAATGCTTTGCCTTTTAACTTCATTTCCTTTTGCTTTGATTTTATGGGACAGGCAAAATATGAACATTTAGTGGAACATCACTATGCTGTTGCTTCAATGTAGTACCCTTCTATATAGCCTTCTCTGTTCTCTTCCGTGCAGTGACGCTAAACCATCGCGTTACTGTTGTTTCGTTAAGAAAAACAAAACCAGACCAGAAAACGCACACAGAAACAAGCAAATGGGGAAAAACAGTAAAACTCAAGCAGCTGTCCACATTTTCCAACATTTGTGAACAGTGATATACAAATGATTTTAAAAACTGAAAGCTCCCCTTCACATCTCGTTTCTAAAATATTTGAGGCACTGTGAGGAGTAGTTTTTTGCCGATAGAATCCTGTACACGCTTTGCTACACTTCCTCAGGGAATTACTTGGCTTGTCTTTTGCTGTCCCAGTCCCGTGGTGAGAGCTCCATCTTCAGGACAGAGGATACAACTCAACCTTTAAATTTCATTTTCGACAGAGAAAGCTAGTTTATGCTAACTATACCGGTTAGAGACTTAACTAGTTCTTGAACTGAGGCTCATGTGGTATTTGAAAAGGTGAACTTCCAGCACGCAATTTTGAAAATACTGACCTAGTAACAACATGAACTAAGATATGGAAATAGTGGACTTACATTAAAGTCACAGTTTCAACATATATGGGATTGATAATCTTCGTATACTTCTGGTTTTGATTTGCTGATGGATGGATTGAAAAACAGTGTAGAATATATTGTCTAGGTAGACCAGCCACAAACAGGTGCCTACTTATTTAGAAAGAAAACTAGTCTGAAAGGATAGCAGCAATCAAACCCCATCATCTGCAGAGCAAAACAAAATTGCCATGAATTGGTTAACTGATTGTGCCTACTGGGACGATGCAGATGTTTAAACAAAGATGCGTATAAAAGATCAGTTAAGATATGTAATGTCTTGCTTATCAGAATACAGTTTCCCAATAGGTCAGCATATTAATCCATTGGATCACTGCATCGTGAATTTAAGACTTAAGCAACTGGGAACACTTCTCCCCATTCAAGGCAGCTGAAAATGTTGAGTAGTGGAAATGTGAACACAGAATTGGCAAGGCCACAAAGGCAGGATATTCTCTTCTATTACTCCCCTAACTGGATTCCACTCCCTTTTCAAAGATTAAAGTATTGACAGAAAAGAGGCTCTGTATATCAGAAGGCTATGACAAAAAGTTGCATTAACTACTTGAAACCTGAGTTGAAAAAACTTTAGCTCTTTCAAAGACGCCAATCATTCACTGCAGTGATGATGCTGTGATCAATACTCTAAGCATTAAAATAAATAGATTAATAAGTAGTTTAAGTAATAAAATTACTCAAAACACTTTATTTTCAGTGACTTACTTCTTTCAGGAAAACAGTCATGCTGCCAAGAATCAGAAAACTTATTAGGCACACAGTAAAGGGATTAAGTGTATATTGAGACTTTCTTTAAGTCTCCAAATACTCAACCGTAACTAATATATTCAATTTAGCAAGGTAGTTTTGAAAGCAATTAGTTACAGTCATGGGTAAAAAAAGTTAAGGAAGTAATAGTTCTGTCCTCCAAGGCAAGGGTGAAAAAGCCAGTGTTAATAAAAGGCTTCAAAATTATGCCCATAGATATCAACTAAAATATGGCAACTAGTAATTGAAACTGAAAAATGTTTGTATTACATATCTGATATATGTTTGTACATGTAATATTAATTACATTTATTTTGGAATGTCTGGAAAATCATCTTTACTACTTTTCTACACAGAGAAGACATGTTCAGGCCAAAGCGAACACTAGTGTGCACGGCCTAAGAGAGAGATGGTCTTATAGAATGTGCTGCACCAGGTGTGAAAGGACACTTTGAAAACTCAACCAATTCTGAATAAGGTCTGCCTCTTCCTTCAGGAAATGTTAGGTAAGTTTAATTTGACTTAAATTGTATTTGCCTGTGGTCAAAAGCATTTCTGAAGTACCTTTTGGCCTTTGGAGTAGCATTGCTCTGTTTGGAGCTGTTAACTACCATCCCTCATGGAACTGAACCTCTTCCTACTAACAGCAGCTTAAACAAAACAAACAGCAGATATACAGTATTACTAAAAACTGAAGGGGGAACGAAAATGGAAAATACAGTCAGTGAGAGTAAGAAAGTTTGATTTATACTTCTCTGATTCTCTCATGTCATCTTTTCTACATTGCATGGCTGCTTTTTGTCCTGTGGACCACGCTACACGAGGTAGCAGCACGAAATCGTGGTCCTTAGCAAAAGACACCTGTCAGGACTGTTAGAGATACACCAACAGTTTCCATCTTAGACAGGAAGGTCTTCAAATCTTGTAACAAAAAGAGTCTGGTACTTTAATTTTTCTCTTTCTCACACCTTTTTCCTCATTAAGCTGTGAGGGCTCCTACAGTTCAAAATGCAACCATATCCAGTGTTGGTAGCACTGCTGTGGAAGTATACAGCATACCATGTGCGCACACCACATACGTTGTAGCTGTCAACACCACAGATCTGAAGCTGTCCAGTAAAGATTTCTACTTGCAGGTTACTAAGAAACTTTATTTTCTCACCTTGTTCAGGTCTGTGGTTTATTTCAAGGAGTATTTTGAGTGGTTCTAATCTGAAAAATATCTGTTATTCAATGTACCTGTTATTACAGACATTCACTTTTCTGTGGACTAGAACTTTTCTGTAGCTTTTCACACTTTTCTGTAGACTGCAACACCTGCCAGAACAACCAATGAACAAAAGACAGAAAACATTCCTTCAGTTCAGCTGCAAGTAATCCCTGTAACCTGTGTAAACATATTAATAAAGGGATTCTCACAAAAGGAGAGATTACGTGAGTAAAGATTAAAGTTCAAGCCCCTCTAAATACATTATAAAGAGAATCACTGGTAGTCAACACTGAAGTTAAACATTGGTTCAGTGGTATATTTGGCATATCTTTAGTAAACATCTGCTTCTAGTAAAACTGTATCAGAAGGGACCTCTTTAGTGTTTTCACTGTGTTCCACGAAGTGCCATTAATAGCACATTAGTTAAACATTTTAAGCCTGCCAGCACTACATATCTCACCTATTGCCAATAAAGTTTTCCAGCAACGAATTTTCCTAGCATAGATGAGTTTTATATCGTAGAATCATCTGGTTGGAAGAAACCCTCAAGATCGAGTCCAACCATTCACCCTGCACTGTCAGAGTCCCTAAACCATGTTGCTCAACACCAAACCCCCACGGTTTTTAAACACCTCCAGGGATGGGGACTCCACCACCTTCCTGGGCAGCCTGTTCCAATACTTCACAACCCTCTCTGTAAAGAAATTTTTCCTGATATCTAATCTAAATTTCCCCTGGCGTAACTTGAGGCCATTCCCTCTCGTCCTGTCATTCATAACACGAGAGAAGAGACCGACCCCCATCTCCCTACAACTTCCTTTCAGGTAATTGTAGAGAGTGATAAGGTCCCCCCTGAGCCTCCTCTTCTTTAATGTGACCTAGGAAGCTTCTAGTTTTTTTTAAAGTTACCTTGTGGGGTTTTGCATCTTCAGAAAGTCTAGAGAGATTCTGTTGAAGACATTCTTATGTTAGAAACATGAAGCCTACTCTTCACTGCCAGATGTACCCTCCTGCTGTTATTCAAGTTGATGTAATGTAGTGCAGTTGTCCTTGAGAAGGTAGTTTACTAGCTGTCCCCAATAAGGTAGGTAGGCAAAACCCAGGAGTTCTATGAATGAAACTTTAAGTAACAATAAAAAAACTCCACTTAGATATGCTTTTAAAAAGGACAAAAAACTTACCTATATGAAAGTGTGTTCTTTTGGACAGCATCTTAGAAAGGAAGGGAAACTAAAGAACTGGTGAAATAGAGAAGGGAAGAAAATGCATGCAAATTTTAGATTTTCCTCTCCTGACTTAATATACTAATACACTTCCTTTGTTCTTATGTAAAGTCAGTTAAGTTTTTTGTTTGTTTGTGTAAAGAACTTTCCTCCAACTCATGCTTCCATAGCTCTAAAATGTGTTCTCATACGTAATTCTCTATGGTAACTGTAGATGGTGATCATAATCAACTTTCACATTTCAGACAAATGGTAACTGAAAGGAGAATGCAGGGGAAGTCAGACACAACTTCTGGAGTACATTAGTGTCATGCATTTTTCAATTCCAGTATTTTAAGACTACTGACCAGCACAGAACGCAAAAGTTCCTTGAAAAGGGAAGAGACAATGATATGAAAAGGATAAGATTGTCATTTAATTACCCTTAAAATACTGAATTTACTTGAGAATGCAGCACGTCATCATACAGTGCATCATAGCAAACAAGATTCTAAAACGTCTCAATTAACATAATACAAAGCAGAAAAATCTATACACTGCAATTATCTGTGATAGACATTTTTAAAAGTTCCAATAATTATTTAAAAGCTTTCAATAAAAAGTTTAAACACATTTAAGTCTCAAAAGAATATTTTGTACATTTTGGAAAAATATAACATTTACTTTACATAACTGAAACATAAGTTATATTCTTTGTAGTTTGTAAGCTTCCATTATTCATACATTCTCTCATACATTTTCTTTTAATACCTCCTTTTCTCTAGATTGTAGATCTAATGCAAAAGTATCACTATTCTGAAGAAAAGCTTGTTTCTGCATTAGTTTCCTGAAAAGTCCATTTGGATTTGCAAGTAGTTCCTCATGTTTTCCCCATTCAAGAATTTTACCCTGGCCAAGGACTGCAACAAAATCAGCATTCTGAATAGTAGACAGACGATGAGCAATAATTAGGACGGTCCTCCCTTCCATCAGCCGGTCGAGAGCTTCTTGCACTAGATACTCATTTTCAGCATCCAAAGCACTATTAAGAAATGGGAAGCAGGGAGGGGAGAGAGGAGGAGATTGGTTATTTTAACACAGGTTAAGACTGCAAACCCTTGCTATTGTTGGTGAAGATGAACCAATGGCACTGCAGGAAAGTTTTGTGAATATGCTTAGTGCACATATCCAAGTTACGGTCCTTGCGTATTCTCATATGCAAAATATGCTTGGAGAAATAACACTAAATTAATTCAGTGAAAAAAAAAGTTATACTGCAGTATAATCATCTCTCTTTTACACTAAGGTCTTCATTTAAACTAAAGATACAAAAAAGCTTTAAGTGAAAGTTTCAAAAAATCAAGTTACATATTACAAATTTAACTCCATGAAAAATTACAACAGAGTGTACCAGTTATCTTTTCCACTTTGCATAATCAGCTTTTATCATAGGTCTCCTAACTAATTCACACATTCTAGGAAGCACATTGTTTTTGTGGATAGAGAAAAATAAGGGGCTAGATAGTGTGTGCAAGGGCACGCAGAGAAAGAAAGAACACCTCCCAGATCTGAGTTTTACAGATATATCATTTCTAAGTTTCTATTTATTTTCTTTCTTACCTTGTTGCTTCATCTAACAGAAGAATTTTAGGATTCTGAAGAAGAAAGTAGAATTTGTTATAAGAACAATTAGACAAGATCCGAATATTTCTATCAATAGAGAACAGGATTCATACAGCTTCAAACTCCCAAGTAAGCGTACTTACTTCATCAAAAGAACTGAGTGTCATTCAAAGCGTTACTTTTAAGAAGTCTAAATGCTAAGAGCACGGAACAGAAACAACACTCTTCCATTTTCAGATTTTCCAAACTAAAGTAACAGAACACTATTACCCGATAACTATTTGAAACATACAAAGTAAAGATGGGAGATGATTTTTAATGCATACTTGGCAGCATTGTGGTAAAAAGTTCAATTTCCTATTTACTGCTCTTGTGTGGATCTTTCAGAGAGGCTCAGTCACCCTCTGCTGGCAGTCAGTCTGCTATATGTAACTGCCTAGTAACAGTAAAAAAACCCTACCAACAAGCAGCATTTCACCCACAGATGAAATACGTAGTACTTAAGAACTAGCATTTAAGAACTCTTCCCAATTAAATAAAAACTAAACAAATAAACAAAAATTGCCAGCACTCGAACAATCACATCCCTAAGAAGATTCTTCTGAACTACAGCACATAACCCAAACTTCATTGATAAAGTTGAGAGTAAAAGCTTTAGACTTCACATGGAAGAGAAAGGACTCCACCACACTCCCAATCACATATATATCAACTACTAATTTTTTACAACTTCCCCTCGCCACCATAAATTCTCTACTCCATGAACTTGACATGAAATGCAATCAGCTTTCCAGCATTTGTGGTAACAGAGAACTGGTGTAATAAAAAATACCCAGTAATCTAGCAAAAGTAGGCATGCCAGGATGCTACCGCGACCAGTGCACCTTAATGTGAATGTAAGCTGGGTTCGGCAAGGGTCAAAACTTCCAGCTGAGCATCAGCACCAGACTGCCTCCCTCTGAGGCCCCATGGCTTTTCCCTGAACCTTACTCTGTCCTTCTCATCCTCAGAAGCCTGCTCAAATGTGTGCAGCACAGAGCCTGCCCTAAAGCTAGACCCACGCCAACCCTTGAAGAAAAAAAAACGACAGAACATTGTGCCCGAAATAGTATCTTGTCCCAAATCCAAGCAAGATCCCCTCAAAGCCAAGTCAGGGCATCTGTAGTGCTAGTAAGTTGCAACCCATAAAAGTCAACCCATGAATGACAGAGATCTGAACACAATATACGAGTTTACTAGCACCACATTCACAGTCTTCCTTTATCCTTGACCTGGTCTTACGAAAGTGAGTCATTATACAATGATTTACCATCAGTCTGGGCAAGAACTATCAAAAAACATGACTGAAAGATAGGAAGAAGCATTTATAGAAGTAAATTGTCTTTAGTTAAACCACTCAGCCCTTTCAAACTTCCTCATTAACATTAACGATATAATTTTCTTCATAAAAATATTTTTCCATCTCTCCCATTGAAATACTTCTTCCTTTTTAACTCTTCCCACCTCCCACAAAGTAGTTAAATAACTATTTGGATGCTATTTGGATGCTGGCATACCTTCAGCAGAGCTCGAGCAATTGCAATTCGTTGCTTCTGTCCACCTGGTGGAAAAAGCTCAATAAATTGAAACAGGAAAACAGCTGTGAAGTAATTTTAACTGAATGCCTGGGCTGAGCAGAATTAGGCACACGTACTTTACGGGGGATGGTGGGAAGGGAGATGAAAGAGGGACTTTTTTAATACTTATGGCAGTCTATGACTTGGAGAAAAAACCGGTAACAAAAAATAATAGCATTATTACTTCACTCTCTAGCATCAAGATTTTTAAAATAAGCAATATAAAGATGTACCTGAAAGCAAAATGCCTTTTTCTCCAACTACAGTGTCAAACCCTTTTGGAAAATCTCTGATAAAACTAGCAGCATTAGCTATTTCAGCAACTCTCTCAATCTCCTCTGCAGTCACAGTAGAAGGATCCTCTGCACCATAGGCAATATTTTCAGCAATAGAACAGGAGAACAGAATTGGTTCCTGATAAATGCAAAAACACAACTAATATGGTAGGTCTGTAATTACATGCAAGTATTGTCTGTACCTCAAATAACATAAATCCCACTGACAAGACCCAGCTTTAATTTTTTTACATATTCTCCTGTATGTATATAAGCTAGAGTTAATTGAATTAAAAACAAACAAATGAAAAATCCCTCTCCTAGCACCAAAATGGGCATTGAACCAATTAAAAAATAAGTTGCTTTTTTAACTGACAGAACATAACATAACCCTCAACTCCTAGTATTTGAGGAAGATTTCAGAAAGAGCTATTCATTCAAACATCAGAAAACCTCCCTTTGTATTTTACTGCTTATCATAATTTGCAACAATGATTCTTCTCTTAATCTCCACACAGATTTCATGGCATTTTGTGCATTTAATTTATAGTAAAGCTTAAAACAGAGAAGAGGACTGGCAGACAGGACAAGTGATGTACAATGGGAAAATGTCTGAAACAAGGTAAGCCTGCTCTGTTTATAAAATAGAGACATGCTATAGTATGTATCCCAGTATAAATCTCTTACTGGTAACTCAAGTGGAATACATACATTCAAAAAGAAAAATGCTAATGTGCCCACAGGAAAATAATTTTAGCACAAAAGCTTTTGGTGGCATTATTACATTAAGTAGATGTTTTGAAACGCAACATACGCCCAGTTATCCTTAATGCTTTTAACCAGAACATCAACGTAACAGTTAACTGCACAGTGAAGCATCTGAGGAGATGAGGGAAGGAACATACATATTATCATTGGTCAAATAGTTTCTTTTTAAGAGGTCACTGAACATCTCTCTATACTTCCATAGTTTGGGGGCGTTGCTAGGGAGGGGGCACTACAAGAGTAAGTGCCAACAGTGCTGTATTTTCATGCTTTCCTAATGGAATTGTGTTTGCCTGGAAACAACACAGAGCACAGAAGGTCAGTTTTCAAATGGTTGTGTAAAACATGATTGTGTAACTTCCATTAATAAAAAATGTGATTAAATGTTAAGGTTTGTGTTACTTTCTTCAACAAATCCTAGCAAACATCAAGATGGTCGTAACTATACAGTTTGCAACAATGTGCTTTCCAGTCTCCACACGCACACTTTTCTCCTGAGCTAACACTTCGAATCTCTATGATTATCTAAAAACAGACTACAGAATAACGGGTCTAGCTCTGAATACTTATTTTTACAACAAAGCACGCACAATAGCAGTTAACAGTGAGATGGAGGGATTTCACTGAGAAGCAGGATTATATAATTTCAAAAAGAAGAAAGTGAGGCACAGCTAGTTGATCACACAAAATTATTTAATTTACTTACAATTTTTTTATTCCTTCCTTACCTGACTCACTGTTCCAATCTTTGTCCTGAACCAGAGTGGATTTAACTGACGGATATCAAAGCCATCAACAGTGATTGTACCTTAAATTAAGAAACAGTAAAGTCAAGTGTGTTTGACAAGTACTGAAAAGAGATAGAAAGAACAGTTGAGAACAACAGCCCCCGAGGAATCACATAATGGTGGATCAGAAATGCACAGTTATGCAGGCATCTCCACAAGGTATCTATACACCCCAGAGGGAAGCATGGTGCATCAGTGGAATAGTCACATGAGGACCTCAAGCACAGGAACCCTGACTGTTTATAAAATGTATCTGAGATGCAATGCATCAATTGTCATGGATAAGAGCGACACACAAAAACATACCTGAGATAGGATCATACAGCCTCAGCAGAAGAGATACAATAGTCGATTTCCCTGTACCACTTTGGCCAACCAGAGCCATAACAGAGCCAGCTGGAATTGAAAGGCTAAAATCTTTGAAAATTGATGTTTCTGGACGTGTTGGATACGCAAACTCAACGTCTCTGAATTCCAAAGCACCTCTGAATGTGTCTTTGCCTAATGTGATTCCCTCTGTATGACAAAGAATAAAATACAGAAAAGTAAACAGAAACAAAAATCAGCTCAGCCCTCCTAGAACTTGCTTTACAGACACTGGATAGAAATATCTATCTCCACGTTAAATCTAGGCACAGCTGCAAACCACAGCTGAGGACCACGGGGGTTATATTTCAGCCAGGACTGAATCAGTGTGGTACACCACTTGTTTCTGAATGCAATTTCAGGTTGCTCACCAGCAATGAACCTGTAGGCTACCTACAGCAAGAGGGAGAATTTGCATCTTGCTTATACCTAACGACTAACAATGTTCACTTCTAGTAGAATTATCTGAGTTTTTAAGCTCATTATAAACAATTTAAGTTTTGTCAATTAGGACCAATGAAATAAAATGGCATTGCTGAAGGCCAAAGTCCCGTTGCCATAGAACACACGCAAAAAGATAAACATTGCAGATCACTTACTGCCCTTTCACCGAGCCACAAAAATCACCTGAAACACCCTCCCCTTTGGAAAAGAGCAGCTCCCTCTCCACTATCTGTTACCTGATTAGCTTTTAAGCAAAAGCTGTCACTGGAATAAAGCTGCTGCTGGGTTTGTTGCATTAATGGCCATTTTTTAGATTTTTTTTTTTTTTTTAAGTGGAAAGTATATTTAATAAATTTAGGACAACAGTGTATTCGAAGACCAACCAGAGGCATAACTCTTAGGCAACAGTTCACCGAAACTGAAATTTCAGTTTGTGAAATATCATAACAAACCATTATGAATTCATGATTGCCAAAGTTAAATAAAACCAGCTTCTTTCTGGAGCGCAGCATTTGATTTAAACAATTATCTTGAAAGAATATCAGTACTCAGTACTAGCAAAAGCTTATTAATAGGTAAGACGGAAACAGAATTTCTTCAAACCCTGTTAAATCCCAGGGACACAAATCCATACAAAACAAACTAATTGGACAGTGGTGCTGCATTCCCGAAGGACAGTCTCACTGGCGAAGTTCCTACCCGTTTTGTGAAAACTGGAAGCACCAGAGCAACACTCGAGTAGTGTTTGTTCATGCTTAAGACATGCAACTCAAAACTCTTCATTCTTTTCAGACGCAGCACACAAGTAACCCCCAAGTAGCCACAGCACATGGCAGCACATGCCCATGTTTGTTTAAACAGTAACTGTAGATAGGAAATACAGACACTCATCAATACCGATCAAGATTTCACTAGTCCTGCTGTTCCTAGAGCAAATTTTTTTTTTTTCACTTTTCTGTTTTTCTGTATTTCCTCCTATTCTCCAGGTTTTCAGTTTGATGGTAGTAGCATAGAAATGGCAAAGGCAATTTCAGACTCTTTCCTTGACTTTAATCCATGGACACACACATTGTAGCTTGTTTGTCAGGTAAAAGCACAATGGTCTGTAAACCTCCCCCTGGGAATAGAAATGTATTTGCTAAATCCTGTGCTAGCAGCATAATCCTTACTATTACCAAAGCAACAAGTAATCACATCTTTATTCTCAGTTTCAGTTATTGCACAGTCTATTCCATGGCCTGAAACACTGAAATCTACTGCAATACAGGAAGTCTGGTAGTACAAATCCTTCCTCTACATATTACTGTAAAAATATCTAAAAGCTATATACAGGATTGTGCTTGCTTCTTGATTGGATTCTAGATACAGGGAAGACTGACATTATAATTTGTTCTTGAGATAGAGTTCTGTGAAAATAAAACCTAAGTAGCCAAGAAAGTAGATGTTTCAGGTGGGTTTGGACAGTAGAGAAATAGTCTCTTGGCTTTGTCGTCTGATGAGCCAGAAATCAACTATAATTGGGTTTTGAGACAAAGGTTTATACCCTTTGCTATGTATTTAGTTTGTACTGAAAGGAAACTTAAAAGAAGCTTTCTGTGAGCCTATGCGACGATGTCTAAAACTTTGTCCGATTTACGTTCCGTCTATAAAATAAAGATTTTTTTCTGGATGTCACTATTGGTGTGACTAAACAATTCAATACCTGCAGTGGGAAAGACAACTTCTGCCGCATTACTACTGCCTACTCTGCCCTGTAAAGATGAAGACCACTGAAATAACCCAGGTTTAAAAAAAAATAAAATAAAAAAATCCCATCCAAACGATGACGAATCCAACAGTTGCACTAGGTCTACAAAGGGCACAGGAAACTGCAGTGTGGCACTGGATGTCATGGCAGGAAGTTTAAGTCAGCTTCATTGCTAAACAGCGTGTAGCTATACCTTCATTGGTCAGTTGGTGGTTACCTTTAGGACAAATGGCTGCTATTCCAAGTCTGCCTCCATCCACTGGAGACAATGTTACTTTTCACTGCCCAAATGTATGCACACTGAAAAGCATCCTACAGACAGGCTTGCAACTGTGAAGAGAAATGAGGCAGAGGCCAAACTGGGACTTGGTGTCCATCAGATTAAGAACTTGAGAAATTCCAGTGCAGGGAGACAGAAGCAGAACAGAAATTTGAAGCACGGCATTTCAAAAGAACCCCTCCATAGCAATCATCTCAGAAGATGAAAATCCATTCTTTCTGTGCTGCTGTGGCAAACCAAGCCAACATTTGAGTTGCATCAACAAAGGCATCACCAGCAGAGAGAAAGAAGTCATTATCCCACTCCACTCAGTGCTCGTCAGGCCACACCTGGAATACTGTGCCCAGTTTTAGTCCCCACTGTACAAAAAAAGCTGTGGACAGGCTGGAGAGGATCCAGAGAAGAGTCACAAAGATAATCAAAGGACTGGGAAGCCTGCCATATGAGGAAAGGCTGAGAGAACTGGGTTTGTTCAATCTTGAGAAAAGAAAGCTTAGGGGAGACCTTGTCACCGTGTTCCAGTATTTAAAGGGTGGCTACAAAGAAGATGGAGACTCCCTTTTTATAAGGAGTCACATGGAAAAGATAAGGGATTTTGGGTCCAAGTTACTCCTGGGGAGATTCCAATTGGACACCAGGAAAATTTTTCACAATGAGAACAACAATGAGCGATTGGAATAATCTCCACAGGGAAGTGGTGAATTCCCCAACACTGGACACTTCTAAGGTTCAGCTGGACAAGGTGCTGGGCCATCTTGCCTAGACCGTGCTTATGCCGAGAAGGGTTGGGCCAGATGATGCTATGATTCCATGATCCTTGAGGTCCCTTCCAACCTGATGTTCTATGATTCCCTAAAGCCAGAGCTCACTCAAAAAAAATCTGTTAGATCTGTTGGATGTTCTTTTCTGACTCTTCCTCTTAGAGAAGCCCTTACAAAGTTTCCAAATTAGAAGACCATCTAAAACTCGGAGAGAAACTAGTGTTGACAGCTCACCTGGACTGTGCTACATTGCATTTCTTAACAACACACAGAGCAGGTGAAAGCTTATGTACGACTTTTGCTAAAGTGGGATGCAGCTGATTAAATAAAACAGCAATTCACACAAAGTGTCTTCTACAAGCAGCTCACTGAACTACCTTGATGGATACTGGCAAATGCTGTTTATACAAAATATACTCAGTACTGGAAGGCATTGTCTAGCTTCTGAACAATAAAGCTGTAAATAAGGTGTTGCCGGCAATATATTTTTATTTACTATATTGCAGTATTATTAAATATTCTAAAATAATTATACTATTTTAATAATTAAATATTTGTTTTATGTGTATTAATATTTTTTATTTGTTTAAATGTTACTATATTTACATATGTATTTAAAAGGCAGATTTATAGATGAAGTTTGCATATCTTCTTTTTGGAATTTGACTACTACATCAGCAAGCTTCCACAAAAATCTAACACTTCTTAAAGGTGAGCACATTCTTCTATAACCATACTGACAAAAACAGATGTGATTTCAGGCTCACAAACCTATCTTTAGGCCTAAAGCAGACCATGAAAAGAATTCAGATGCAAATGACTAATTTGCCACAAAAATTGTTTGTTTCTTCTCACACTTCTACCAATGTCAAATGTGATTAATCAAGGACATTGCCTCCTCTTCAAGAAAACTTCCTTGTTCATATCCTTAGAACGAGGAGACTGCCTAGTACAGCAGGCTGCTCATGCAGCAAAAGGCCCATAGCTCCCTTACCCATAGGTGACTTAGGTAAGCCATGTGCTGAAGTGGCTCCTTGCCCCTCTAAAGAAGGGAGAAATGTGGGTAGAGCTACTGTGAGGAGAGGGGTACAAATCATTCCAAAAGCAACACCTGCTGCACCTGCACATCCACACTCTCCCAAGAAGCAGGATTCCTCAACTCAGCTCCACCCCTTCCCTTCCTTTCATTCCCCAGTCCTGCCTCAGTCCCCCATTCCCATGGCAGAAGAACTCAAAAATTCAGTTTGGCATGCGCTGCTGCAAGGCTTCAAACTGTCTGTGCTTGCAAGTTAGATTTCAAATCAGCATGTCTTACCAAGGAACTGTTTTCACTGGATCAATATGAACCTTTTAAACTTGAGATACTCAATGAAAAACATCTGGTTTTGAAAGCTTCTCTTTTCAAGACTGCTAATTCCTTAGCTATTAGAGATGAGCATGGTAAACCTTTTGGTAGAAATCAGGTACAGCCATCTCAGAGCTCCTCCATCCCCTCCTTTTTTCTTCCTTTCACTCTTTTTGCTCTAAAGCTGATCCAAGATAAAGCGGTGATGACATCGAAGAAATACTTTGAGAAGCCAGAAATGAGCATGTCTTCAGTCACGTAACATTCAAAGTAATATATTTAAAAGCATATTCTGAATAAAAGAAAAAATGAAAAATAATCCACCAAATTTTCAGCTTCTAAAATTTCTGATTAAAGGAAATTTCCATCATCTGTTTCATAGTTAGGAAAAATTAGAAGAATTACCACTGTATCTAGTTTCTTTCAAAAGAATGTAAGTCGGTACTACCTTTAAGTATTCCACACATCCTTCTGCAGTACTGGTGACCAGTAAGAGAAAAATCAACCTATGAACAGTAACAAACCAAGGACTCACCATTAAACGGAAGTTGGGGCTTCCTTTCAATAAGTTCCCATAGACGTCCACCAGCACCTAGTCCTTTCATCAGCTCAGAATAAAAGGAACTTAGACCTAAACAAAAAGCAGAACAGTGTTATGTATCCATATGGAATGGAAGACATAGAATCATAGAATTGTTAGGGCTGGAAGGGACCTTCAAAGGTCATCTAGTCCAACCCCCCTGCAACAAACAGGGATATCTCCAACTAGATCAGGTTGCTCAGGGCCTTGTCCAACCTGGCCTTGAATGTCTCCAGGGATGGAGCATCCACCACCTCTCTGGGCAACCTGTTTCAGTGTTCTACAACTCTCATGTTAAAAAATTTTTTCCTAATATCCAACCTGAATCTACCTCCCTCTATTTTAAAACCATTACCCCTTGTCCTATCACAACAGGCCCTCCTGAACAGCCTCTCCCCATCTTTCTTGCAGGCCCCCTTGAGGTACTGGAAGACCGCTATAAGGTCACCCCGGAGCCTCCTCTTCTCCAGGATGAACAGCCCCAACTCTTTCAGCCTGTCCTCATAGGAAAGGTGCTCCAGCCCTCTTATCATCTTCGTGGCCCTCCTCTGGACCCTCTCCAGCTGGTCCATGTCCTTCTTGTGTTGGGGGCTCCAGAACTGGACGCAGTACTCCAGGTGAGGTCTCACGAGGGCAGAGTAGAGGGGAAGAATCACCTCTCTCGACCTGCTGGCCACGCTCCTCTTGATGCAGCCCAAGATGCGGCTGGCCTTCTGGGCCGCAAGAGCACATTGCCGGCTCATATTGAGCTTCTCGTCCACCAGTACTCCCAAGTCTTTCTCCTCAGGGCTGCTCTCGATCCATTCTCTGCCCAGTCTGTATTTGTGCCTGGGATTGCCATGACCCAGATGTAGGACCTTCCACTTGGCCTGGTTGAACTTCATGAGGTTGGCACGGGCCCACCTCTCCAGCCTGTCGAGGTCCCTCTGGATGGCATCCCTTCCTTCCAGCGTGTCGACGGCACCACACAGCTTGGTGTCATCGGCGAACTTGCTGAGGGTGCACTCCATGCCACTGTCCACGTCACCGACAAAGATGTTGAAGAGGGCCGGGCCCAACACGGACCCCTCTCGTGACCGGTCTCCACTTGGACATCGAGCCGTTGACCACTACTCTCTGAGTGCGGCCATTGAGCCAATTCCTTATCCACCGAGTGGTCCATCCATCAAATCCATGCCTCTCTAGTTTAGAGGGAAGAATGTCGTGCAGGACAGTGTCAAAAGCTTTGCACAAGTCCAGGTAGATGATATCCATTGGTCGACCCTTGTCCACCAATGCTGTCACCCCATCATAAAAGGCCACCAAGTTGGTCAGGCACGATCTGCCTTTGGTGAAGCCATGTTGGCTGTCACCCACCACCTCCTTGCTCTCCATGTGCCTTAGCATGGTTCCCAGGAGAATCTGCTCCATGACCTTGCCAGGCACAGAGGTGAGGCTGACCGGCCTGTAGTTGCCCAGGTCCTCCTTGTTCCCTTTTTTAAAGATGGGGGTTATGTTCCCTCTCTTCCAGTCATCGGGGACCTCGCCAGACCGCCACGACTTCTCAAATACAATGGCCAGTGGCTTGGCAACTTCATCCGCCAGTTCCTTCAGGACCCGCGGATGGATCTCATCAGGTCCCATGGACTTGTGCACTTTCAAGTTCCTCAGATGTTCCCGAACCTGCTCTTCAAGTACAGTGGGCGGTGGTTCATCCTCACAGTCCCTGCTAGTTCTTTCCACAACTTGGGTGGTAAGACAAGAGGCTTTATCAGTGAAGACTGAGGCAAAAAAGTCATTGAGTAACTCAGCCTTCTCTATGTCGCCGGTAACCAGAGCACCATTATCCTTCCGGAGGGGGCCTACATTCTCCTTGGACTTCCTTTTGTCCCCTACATACCTATAGAAGCTTTTCTTATTGCTTTTTATATCCCTTGCCAAATTCAATTCCTTCAGGGCTTTAGCCTTCCTCACCTGATCCCTGGTCACTCGTACAGCTTCTCTGTATTCCTCCCAGGCTATCTGTCTCTGCTTCCACCCTCTATAGGCTATCCTCTTCATTTTCAATTGGTCCAGGAGCTCCTTGCTCATCCACGCGGGCTTCCTGGTCTTTTTGCCCGACTTGTTCTTCATCGGGATGCACCTCTGCTGAGCTTGGAGGAGGTGCTCCTTGAACGTGGACCAACTTTCCTGGGCCCCTCGTCCCTCCAGGGCCGCCTCCCACGGCACTTTGCCCATCAGGTCCTTGAAGAGGCCGAAGTCTGCCTTCTTGAAGTCTAGGGCACAGAGCTTGCTGTATAGTTTCCTTGCTGCCCCGTGGATCTTGAACTCCACCGTGTCGTGGTCACTGCAGCCAAGGCTGTCCTTAAGTTTCACATCGCCCACCAGTCCCTCCCTGTTGAGGAGCACAAGGTCGAGCATGGCACCCCTCCTTGTCGGCTCCTCTATCACCTGCAGGAGGAAATTGTCGTCCACGCATTCCAGGAACCTCCTGGACTGCCTGTGCCCTGCCGTATTGTCTCTCCAACAGATAGGAGACATAAAATCTGCATTGTACTTTTCATCACTAGCATTGAAGTATCCGATATGTAGGGGATCTTTTGCACCAACACACTATCAAACATGTTGATTTAAATCCTATCTAGTCTCGCTTGAGAGCTACCAATAACCCTTATTCACCGTTTTTATTTATGTCTGTAAAACAAATCATCCTGAAGAAAACATAAGAAAATGTTAACGCACTTAAGGTTGCATATACTCTAAGCAACTCTTTTTCATTCATCTGCCAGGAAGAACAGCATCTAATTTTAGAGAAAAAGCCTTGCATGCAACCACCTGTATTTTTGAAATCATTCAGTAGAACGGAGCACTCTGAATGCCCTTCTTTGTCAGACAGGGTTGTACTACTACAGTGGAGCCTGGCTGAGTCAGCCATAGGGGAGTGAGGGAACAAAACCTAAGGCTGAACTGATGCTTGAGAAGCTCTGTCAAGAATGGACAACATCAAGAAACACGTCTCCCAGGTCAGTGTGCTTCAAACATTACTGGAGAAAGCAAAAGCTAAGGACAAGGCCTGCGTATAGTACTGGATCTCAGCTCTTGGCATCTGTGTGAATCATCTTGAAGCTGGCTTGTCTGATGAGCTTTCCAGATGAAAAACACAGAAACCAAGCTAGAACCATAAATATGAAATGTCTTATTTCTTCATTTTTTGTGTGTCTTTCAAAATAGAATAGCCAATTTCAAAATCTCTGAATTCCAACAGAATAAACCATTTCCACCTTAAAATACCTATAGCATTAAGAGTGATGTCAGGAGGGCAGAAAACCCAAGGTGTATTAAAATAGGTTTACTGGTTTATTCTTGCAGAGCAACAACCCCAGCACAAGATCATGAGTCGATAAGTGTAGACAGAGCATTTCATCACGCCGTTACTGAAGACTATCTGAAAGTTTGCAAGACAAGGTGAGAAGCCGTCTGCTTAGAAAAAAAGAGCCGAAGCACCTACATTCTAGAGCGGGGCACCAGGGAAGAAGGCATGAGCCTCACAGAGTGCCTTGAAATTGAGACACTGAGGTTTGCAAATGCACGATCACTCATTAAAAAAGCATTATGTAATATGGACAGCAAACACAAATCAGAAAACATTTTTAATTTTCATAACCTGTGTTCAGTGTTTGGTAGAAAACACAGCAAACTGTTACAACAAAAAGCAGCAGAGTCCCAAGTTATGCAGTGAACTTCACAGTTCATTGCATGAACTCTTCTACGTATTGATGATGACGTATAGGAAGCAGACTTAGCACTTTGAAGATTTATATGCTTGTAGATGTCAAGGAAGGCAGGCCTCTTGTGGCAAGCTTCAGAGCCCCCATGAGAATGAGCTCTGTGCAGAACTATATTCTTCAATAATCTTCAGTAGAATCAAAAAAAGATGGTTTTATAGCAAATAAAAGTTAATTCAATTACATTTTATCAGGGCTTCTAGCCTTTTTTTTTTTCATTTATTTAACACTAAATTGCCCAATCTTTTCTAAGTGCCAGGTATCTGTCTGTTGACCAAACTTTGATGATTTAAACAGGGAAGAAAGGGTTTTGGTAGTTGGAATGGGTGCCTCTGGAATTTTGATATTCAAGGAAGCAGGTTTTGTGAATTTTGCCCTCAGGCACATCTTTGTGCTCCCCACGATACCAGGCTTAGTCTTAGAAAAGATGAGTACAGACGAGCTGCATTGCCCTGCTGGTCTATCAGAAGTAACAGACTCATTTTAAAGACATCTCCCAATCGGTTGCCAAACCTCAAAGTACCTTATCTTCATTTTTGCCTGCATGCAATAGTGAAGACTGCTCTGTCAAAATGATGAACAGTTTGTTTCTGGCCCAGTAGATTAAGAAGTCTGAGCTTCAAGGAGCAGTCGGTCAGTAAGGAAAAACAAAAGGTTAGCAGTGCTCTGCCAGCACTTTGTTTACTCTTCCAGGTCAAGACATTCTATACTGAATTACAGCTAATTTTATTACAGCTGTTAAAATAGAGTATGTTTAACACAGATCCGCATATTTTGTAAAAGATATAATACTAGTATTATTTCTTTACACAATATACCAAGTATCTCAACTTAGACCCAAAGGAAATCAAAGTAATATGTATGTCACATACACACATTACAAAAAATAACCTCTGTACTCCTTTGGGAAAATGGAAGGCTTATATTAAGTTATAAATTATTACTTTCATTAACTCTTCAGAAAAAAATTTATGTGCAATTTCTTGGGAAGATCATTTGGAAGAGACTTTTTAAGAAAGCCAGATCTTTTAAAAGCTTCTTCCCTCCCACCCCCAGACTGACTGTAATGCTTTGAAGTGAAGAAAATCTAATTTCTCATTCCATACCTCCAATGCTTATTCCAACCCAGAAAGCATACATTAGGAAAGATGAGAGTTCACCAACTGTCATGTAGGCACTGCCCATTAGTAATCCTCCTTTGTACAAGACTGAGAGGACAATTAAGTTTCCAGAAAGGCCAGTCTAAGGAAAAAGAGGAAAAGGCAGATTTTGTCAGATATATCTTAAATTTCATCCTCTAAAATGTTGTTTCAGAAATTTCCTTGTAATAAAAGAATTCCCATACTGTGGCTATCTAGATTTTTAGAGGACTGAGTTAAATTTGAACAAAACCAATTTGAAAGCAAACCAAGCCAACAGCCAGCCAGACACCCAGTGCCACTGCACTGCGCTATCCAACAAGCACTCAAAAAGCAAGCAACTCTTTCTTGTCTTCCCCTCCCCGCCCCCCCCACCAAGATGGAAGGGAACACCAAACATTATTCTCAACCATCGTTAAAGGAGAAGAATTGATAGTCTGCACTTATGTTGCAATTCCAGAATACTATTAAGCAAACTCACTGCAAGCTGTTACAGAAAAATTCAATCCCACTCTCCCTCCCTGAACTGGGCACTCCCCTGCTTCCTCTGCATTGATGATCATCTCATCAGGAAGCCAAACCTATAAAACGCTAAAGGTAGGGGAAGGTTTCCGCTGGTTTAGTTCCCTGAACAGAAGGTATGGGCTCAGATAAATAGTACCAAGCTATAAGGTGTGGGGCAGAAATAGAGGCTTAAACTGGCTTTATCATAGCGCTGTATCTTGACGTGCGGTTTCGCAGCAATTTAGGCTGATTTAAGTCCAGTCTTCCCACAGTTTCATGTAGGTTCAATTTACACTCAGTTCATTTATTTGCAGATTTATAAGCATCCTCATGAATTTTAAAATAACTGACACTTGGCATCATGTGGTTGGTTTATTTTCATCAAAACATACTTACTGCTCCAAAGAAGCCTGCCCGAGCTAGCGCCTCTTTTTTAGCCAGTTGTAGCACGTAATCAACTTTATTTGTATACTTCTCCATTTCAGCCATTTCTTGCCCAAAAGCTCGAACTGTTCTAATGTTTCCAATACGCTCTTCAGCTAACTACATTAAAGCAAAGAACAAAACAAATACACACAGACACACAATTTGGAACGTTCGTATTACAGAACATTTGAAAGTTAAACCAGTATCACTACACTAATCTCCAAATACATTCCTTTGGATACTACTGGAAAATTCCTCATGCTCTCCTCCTCCTACCCACTCCCCTTTTCTTTTTTTTTTTATTCTCTTAAGTTAAAAGTAAACCGCATGTGCGAGTAGTTTAAAAAAGAACTTCAAGATTGCCTTAAGTGCTAGCAGAGAAAGAAAAATATGAAAGTAGGGTTAAAAAAATACCTTAATTTGATGTGAACAACATATATAAGAAAATTACTAATCATAATAACTTGCAATAACAACATGGGGAGGGAATAAATAAAGACTATTCTGCTCCACACTAAAGCATGCAAGAAAGCCTGCAGTTATGTCCTGAAACAATTCCACTCATTTGATCAAAGCAACACTGGGAATTAATTTATCTCAACTGCTAATGTCCCATTTCAACTCAGTATTTTATTTTAACTTTTAAACAGCAAAGTATAAATTCTAAAATTACCTCAAGTATAAACAATTTAGACTAAGTTGTTAACAGACACTGTGATGGTCTTAAAAAAAAAGGGGTCTCCTTTTGTGAATAAAAATACAATATAAAAATATAATTCTCCTCTCACCATCCCCCATTGAACATGAAAATACGAATGGAACACTAAAATTGCTTGTTCATGTGAAGTCCCACACCTGGTTTACAAAGGCATGAGCTTCCCTTCAACACAGGATGAAGAAGATAAACAGAAAAGGGCTAATCTTCCTTCTGCACAGTCAATTTGCAGAAGTCCTACATAGGATGTCACAAGTTTAAAACAGCTGACAACTGTGGCTATTTTAACTAGGTCCTTCCTAACTGTATTTCTATGCATTTTAATGATGTTTTCCCACTCTTGGTCTGTAAGAAAAAGGTCATTGTCACTACTATTTCTCTGATAGTGTTTTGCAATATTTCAGTGCAGTTTGCAAACACAATGAACTCCACAACAGCCTATTTAGAAACAACTGCTTCCTCTACTTTCCACTCAAGTATCTGGGTATGTGCTGAGATGCCCAAAAAAGTTTAAAAAACACCAAGCCTCATAAACATTACAGAGCTGACAATAAGGTCAAACATCAAGGACTCATTCCAGAGAAGGACTTGCTAGCAAAGTTTTCTTAAAAGACAGATCCACCTAAGATGCTTCTAATGGCTTCAAACTCATAACCATAGCCCAAGAAAAGTGTTTTTCAAACCCAGGTACCAAATTACACCTGACTTCACAGGTTGATTTTTTTATGCTCTCACACAGCTAAATCCTAATCTCCTTATCCTTTCCTACATCTCCAAATTCTCAAGGCCTGGTACCTCCACATTACATTGCTATGGACAGCTTTTTACAAAGCATGGTTGTTTTTGAGATCTACGAGTAAGTGTTACTGAAGTTTACCTTTCATACTGTTCAGGCGCAAAGCTACAGGCTCAGTATGGCTTAGGGCAATGAACAGTACAATTATCTTCGGAAGATCTGTAACTTGAGAGATATTAACCTCAATACACTAAAGCAACTTTGAAGTTAACTAGAAAGTGTCTGTTAAAATATTACCTGTGTTGCTTCTGCAAGAGAATCTTGAGTCATTTTAGTAAGTTTTCGCAAGTATCTTCCATAAATCACAGCCACGACAGCCAAGGGTGGCACAACACTCAGAACAAATGCAGCAAGGCTAGGAGACACAAAAAACTAAAAGAAAAAGGTATGTGTCAGGAGTTAGCATGCAGATTAAAAATAGCCCACTGGGGTACTGAAGTGCAACCTCACTTGCTAGAGTTTTCTAAAACTAGCAGGACTGTAATTTAGTGCTGCCATGCTTTCATTTATCATGTTTAATTTCTTCCAGGCAAAATGTCCATTCCTCCACAGCATTTGAGGAGTGTATCCTGCAGTCAAAAGATTAGAAGCAAAGGGGTCTGGATTTCATTTCTAGCTTTCTCACTGGTTCACTGTGTGGTCTTAGCCGAGTATCTTAACCTGCCAGTAAACAGACCTACCAGGAAATCTCTTGGGGATGCTGAAAGACATAAGCTATTATATAGTTTCTAAAGCACTTTCACAACTTTTAAATAGATGGTGTAATACAGAAAGTTTGACTAGAGAAATATCATACAGTACTTCTGGGTAACCAAGGAACAGATGGAGTCACCAGTGCTCCTTAACTCCCACGAATGCTCATAACCTGGAATAATGGATTTCATTTACTGTTGCAAAACTTTATCACTCGTAACAACAATAATCATCAAAGCTCCTAAATAGAATCTTTTAATAAGATTACTTGAAATTAGATCTAATGCGTTTTCACTTCATCTTGCTTTCTGTATTCAACACAGTAAGCTTTCCAGAAAAAGTCTAAATTTACTTAATGGACAGACTTTATAATTACTTCATAATAATATCTTCTTTCTGGGCAAGCTTTTATAGTTCACCTTTGAATACTGCATCATGGCAGCATTTTTAAGCAGGATGCCTTATATACAGTTATTCCAGTTAACCTCCAGTAAGAGAAAGCCTTAGACTCTATTTGCTTAGACAAATACAAAAAGCCGTAATTCTTATCAGTGACAAAGTATCAAAGCTTTAAAGCTTCACAATGCAAACTCGTAACAGTTTCTAACAACATCAGTCTTGGAATGTATTTTTTACGAGGAGACTTTTTGCTATCTGTTTTTAACTCCAGGTAGACAGCAGAAATTATCACACTTTCATTTAAGATAATTGCCACCAACGTATCTTTTCTCAGATAAACCTAACAAAACTAATGCCACGTTAAACATCAAGGGAAGTTAGATTTTTATGTAAACCAACTGACCACCAAGGAATATTAACTGATGCACTGCACTGAAGCCTTCATTAACATGCTTCCTACCTAAACATGTTCTTTACTGACAGACTAAAGCAGAAAGACTAACACTTGTAAAAATCCTCAGCAGTAATTTGATATTCAGTGCTGCCTTTTTTCACTAGGTCTCAGCCAGAATCAACCCACTTCAATGACTTTTACATCAGGCCCTTCCCTATTTTACCTACAACCATGGGAAAGTTATCACTGATTTTAATATCTTCAGTAAGAATAGAGTTAAGCTATTTGCCTCCTGTACTTTACTTGATAAATCTGGGCAGCAAGAGTAGCTCATTTCAAACCCTCATCCTCTGTATTTTGGCTTTTCAGTAAACATCAAGTGGCTGCAGGCACATCCTCTATTGCAATGTAGTACATAAAAGTTATTGTAGATAACCAGTGAAATACACTTGTATTCAAGAATACACAACAGTTTCTGGACTGAATCACATTCACACATTACCTCACAGAACTGAAACAAATTTGAAACTACAAGAAGCCATAAGCAGGGAAGAGACCACCATACCATCATTCCAACCCCCACAGATGCTTGCGCTCCTGCCCTGAGCCCATCTGAAAGGTTTTCAGTCACTGAACGCCCCAAGAGGGCTGTATCTGAAGATAAACGGTTTATCAGCTCTCCTGTTCTGGTCTTGTCAAAGAAAGCGGTTTCTTGCTTCAGGATAGAGGAGAACATAGTTGTTCTCAAACGCTTCACAATTCTTTGTCCTGTCAGAAACAGAAGTCAGTCAAGCACGGCATGCAAGCCTTTACACAGACACCGATAATATAAAAAATCACAGGATTATGCA
This sequence comes from Tauraco erythrolophus, assembly GCF_009769465.1. Taxonomy (NCBI): domain Eukaryota; kingdom Metazoa; phylum Chordata; class Aves; order Musophagiformes; family Musophagidae; genus Tauraco; species Tauraco erythrolophus. The sequence continues at coordinate 85,453,343 of NC_141466.1, read as the reverse complement.
GCACTGAACAAGTCACATTACAGAGTTTTAATACATCGGAATAGAGTGAGCTTTAAGATGTCATGTAACAGTAAATAAAAATGAACAATTACTCCAGTGTACTTATCTTTGCACTATTAGTTTACCTTTGATCTGGTAAAAAAAGCTACTGATTCCAAGAGGATCTCTCAGCCAATGCCAAGAATTTATATCAGATCATTAGATATCCCGACTCTGTGAAAAAGGATGACTCCCAGCACCACTTTTTGCTTCTGGTTTTACCTGCAGTCTGCATGAGGTAGACACGAGTAGCATTAGCAGCAGCACCACATAAAAAGATTCCACTCAGCAAGGCACACAGGCTGGTCAGGCTGACAGTGAAGTCTTCACTGGGATTTGTATAAATAATGTCAATAACTTTCCCCAGAAAGAAGGGGGCTGACATGGTAATGACGCTGGAAACTGTCAGAAAGCCAACAGCAGCTGCAAATCAACAAGGAAAAGGAAAGGAAAATTATTCTGAATTTGTAAGATCATCAATAGTACATATGAAATAATTTTTCACTTGGAATTTCTATTAAACTTGCAAGTGTCAGTATTAAATGATCAGCCTTCTTCTAGACTCAGGTCTGAACAGGATATCTTTAAGTCACTGTACAGATTAACTTATGGAAGGGACATTTTAAGATCTTGAGGGCCTCTGTATACAATCACAGTCCTGGAGTTGCTTCTCTTGTCTAACCTTCCATACCACCATCCCACAAGATGAACTTTTCACAGATATCAGCCTTAGAGAGCATTAACAGTTACCAAATTTTCTGTATCTCACACACAATCCTTCAACTCTAGTTTGGTTTGGGTTTTATTGTTCATGCTTGTTACTGTATTAAAGCTTCCAATTGTCTATTTCTGAGACAGCAAAGGACTGAAGTAAAAATCTGATCTGAGAACCGTCTAAAACATGCAATTTTATTGGAGGGAAATCAACAACAAAAAAGCATTTGATTCACTCTTAACTAGCAAAATTTATATAAATATGGTTTGGTTTACTCTTTGCTATTCTTGGTCTAAAAGAAAAATAGCATAAGTTTGAATTAGAAGTACATCTGCTGCTAAGCAGAGCTCTTGAATTCCATTTGCAAGATCACTTGTGGAACAACCTGGGTAACTCGGTTTGACACTGTATCACAGACGGCACGAAAATCATGCTAGAGGAAGACTTAGCCTTTTGAACTTTAATCTGCAAAGAAATTTCTTGAGCCAAGAACACAGCTTGATTCTGAAAAGGCAAGCCAAGCTTAGAAGGCTGAGAGCTAGGAAAAAAAAACATCTTAATTGAAAACTGAACAAACTCGATATGAAAACCACTGAACCACAACAAAAATGCCATTTATACAGCATAATTTTCCAACAGCCAACCCCACACTTAAAGCAACCATTCACAAGGTTGCTACAAAACTACGAGCAGATAATGCCTTTAAAGGCAAAAAGACACTGTACTGAAAATCCTGAAGTTGCTGAGCTTCTTGTATTGCTTCTCTGAAGACAGCAGAGAGCCTCCCAGCAGCACACTGCTGTAAGCAATATTTCCAACACCTGTCACAGGTTGTTTGATGCCTCTTACCACCTCCACACAGAAAGCTTTGTTTCAGTTTTTACTTGAAGTGTAAATACAGCTGCGCATTTACGATGAAGAATTCCAGTTACAAAAAACGCATACCTGCCATCACCTGAAGCAAATGCTTCTCTGCACCTTCACTGCAGTGCCCAGAGCAGCCCTGGGAGAGCTCCACACACTGCCCAAACAAGCTTTATGATCCTTGCTGTTGCATCCAACCTGCAGCCCGCGGTTCTTATTCAAGATTTGTTTGTTATCTTTCTGTTGTGTTACACTCAGGCCAGCAAGTATGTGAAAGATAAAGGACTCAGATCTTCAACCTGAAGCTCTAGAAACTATAAGAAGCCAGAGCAGAAAGGCAAAGACTTCCTGCTGCAAGTTATGTGAACCATGCCATAGGCACATCTGATAAGCATGTAATTTACCAGCTAAAACTTCGTACAAATGAGTGACCTTATTAACAGGCTGGCTGCATTGGTGTATTCAAGCTATGAAGCAGAAGGGAAAAATCCAATTGAAGCCAGGCCATCATCTCCTGTCAGGTAAAGCTGCTCTGTAAGGCAGCTGGAGATGGCAGTCAAAAGCATTGCTTGTAAGTACAGTGCTGCGTGACAGCTCAGTCTCCACTAGTGCAGACAATTTCTCAGTTATGGATGGAACTGGACATATGAACTGCATATATAAATAGTTACTGAAGGAAGAAGAATGTATGGCTAAAAATCCCATATGTCTCTGTTTAGTGGTACAGCCTTCCTGGCTTGGATTTACCTTCAGCTCTTCTTCATTCAAACTAGCATGGGTTTCACTGTAATTACTTCCAACAGCCTTAACTGAACCAAAAGCAAACACCAGTACATAAAACAAACTGAAGACTACTGAACTACTTAAACATTAGACAAAGTGTCAATAATATACTGGAACAACACAGTCCTAAAGATGAAATTTTATACAATCCAGATGTCCCTTTTAATTATCCCCTTAAGCAATATACCTGTCTTCATTAATTTAATCACAAATCACACACAAAATAAGGTTCCCTAATTGAAACTCTCACTTTCATTATACCAGCAGAACAACTAGAAAATCGCACAGATGCCACGCTGTTGCTCTTTTTCTTGTTTAAAACTGTTGACTAATTGAAGAAAGAGGAATCAGCAAACACTCACTCTATCTCCTCATTCAAAGAGCTGCCGCTGTGATAACTGGCTAAAGGGAGGAGTACAAGGTGTTCAGCAGCCAGACATGCAGACACTTCAGTGATCCTGAAGGTTGTTACTGACAGAAAAAAAAGTCAGAGTAAACTTTATAGTACTAGTTTCACATAGCTTATGTTATAACCCAATAATGTTGGATTACATCCAACAAGAGAGTCTATTTTGGAAGCTTTATTTCTTTTTTTTTTAGAGTAAATGTGTTTTGTAGGCTATGAGATAAAAATGAAGAAAACATGAAGCAGATCAGTGAAACTTACAAAACCAGGGCTATATCGAAGTGGCAACAGAAGCAAAGACAAGGCGAGGTGGCTCCAGCAGTAGCTGAGCAGTCCTCTTGGAAATGTCAGGCAAACATTTTGCTTGTCTACTTGCACAGAAATCCAGATTGCTGCACAAAGCGATGTCTTTATCACTATTAAGATCAATGTGCTCCCTGTTAAGGCTAATGTGCGCTTGCTTCTTGACAGCATATCTCCAACTTCTTTTCATAGTAGATGTATTTGGGAGCAAGGAATTGGTTACCAGCTGATAAACCAGGAAGTTTACAAGTAATAACTAGGCAGAGCTATTGGAAACCAACCAGGGATGAATGACAGAAAAATGAGGTAATGATGATGTTTGGCAGTTCATGGTAACACAGCAACAGGACACTATCTAGTTTTCACTCCTCAGTAAGGTTATGAATATTACCTCCCAGAATCTTTTAAGTATTTTACTGGTTTCATTTGAAGATCAGGGCTGACAGGTCAAAAAGCAGGCTTGGCATTTGTGAGAAGTACCCTTCTATCAGTAACCAAGAATATCTGTCCCTTCCCAGTTACCTGTGCAGTTTTTTTCTAACACACAGTGGCCTTTGTAGCTTAACACTGAATTTCCACACGGGCATTTGGAGTAATAAAGTCAGTCTACTGCATTCTATCATGCACATGCACAGGGATCAGAGTCTTCAGTTATTCTTTTATGGGAAAAAGATGCATTGATAAATTTTATATTTAGATGTTAGGTAAAGTCCATTTCCACTTGGTGAACCCTGGCCCACAAGGAATTCGTTTTGGATTAATGCAGGGAGGTTGATGGACTGGTATCAATCCTACAAAGAGTCAGTTCTGCAAATATTTATTTCAAGACAGAATCTTCTTCCAGAGTACACTGTAAGAACTTAAGGATGTTCTGTATAGCTCTACCGTAGGTATGACTAGTTTGGTTTTCTTTCTGTGTTAAAGTAAATTCATACATGATATCTGGACTGCACCTATTATTATGCATGAAGAACCTTCTAGAATCATCCTCCTTACATTATCAAGAACAACTGTAATACTGTGCTCACAAAAAAAACGTACAGTTCATGTCTGACGGCACGGTTGTACACTGCACTCCTGGTGCGTTTTGGAAAGCTGCTAGCTTTTTGAGAGGAGTTGACTTAATGGGCAGGTATTGTCAATATACTGAATCTTGCAAGTTACTATTTCCAGTGATGATCACAGTTTTTAGAAGATGTTTATAGGAGTATTCTATAGACAATTTGATGTGGTTATTGAATCTACCGGTTTTTTTTTTTTCTTTTCTTCTGTTATTTTCTTAAGCATGAAAGAGCAGTTCAGATTTTCAAATGGCAAAGACTCTTTTCTTTGGTACAATAACAATACAGTTGCACAACTTACTGTGAAAACGTCTTCAAGACAGCTCATGAAAAGGCTTGGCATACTGTGGGTCATCTGACTGACCAGGATTATACAACAGTTTGGAGAAATTAACAGTTGTGGAAAATTGCTGTGGGACAGAATTAAACAAGAGAGCCAAACACCACCTTTGAGACAATAGCTCAAGAACAAGACCAGTCTCCAGGATTTGGAGTGCACAGGGAGATACCAGCAGAGGAGCAAGCATCAGAGTAACAGCTGGCAGCATCCCTCATGCTCAGAACATTTACAACATCAACTTACGGAAGAAGTCTATCACCTTGAAGAAAGCCTGCTCTTTGAGTTATGAGGTGCTCAGGATTGACAGAAATCATCCTTGGTAGCTCCTCAGTGAGGCTCCTATGATTAAACAGGACAGACCTGTCAGGAGTCCTTTGCTAAGGAGCAAACAAAATATCAAGGAGTCTTTGCAGAGTAGGCTATAGAGGGTTTGCCAGAGGAGATGCTTAACAACAGAAGTGTCCTCACAGGCAGAGCAGAACACCGTGATTTGAGAAAGCCCAAGAAAGGGAAGAACAAGTAAAACTTCCACTTTGCACAGAAGAGAAGGAGGAATAGGTAGCAAGGCACACAGCCTGATGGAAGGCCTATGCAGAGCTGTGCAAAACCTCTTCGCTCAAAAGTGAAGACAGAGGATTGACTCCAACTGTAAGCAAGTATCTTCACTTTTTCTTAAGAATGATGGTATCTCTATTTTGGAATTTTTTATTATCAACACAAAGAGTACCTCAAGCTAGTCTTTTTACAACACCCAAAAATAGCTTGTCACAAACAGGACTGTTTAAGAACCCATTGAAATTTTTCTTTTCCACATTTTTTTGCCATTGTGGAAAATATTTGGAGAACTCATCACCCACACACAAAATGTAAAAGCAATTCGGGATGGGGTGAAGGGGAATGCTATAATTTTTATTTCTAAAAGCTTATTATCCTGTCAAAACCCACAATAAAAGAATGGCTCATATAGCCAGGCTAGAATCCCCTGAATGTTTTCAACAGCTTCCCTGGACTACTCTTTCAGGACAAGGCACCAGTCCATAGTTCAGACAGAGCAGAAGTAAAGAGCTCACACAGAAAAGTAAGAAAACAGTAGTAATTTCTGTATTTTTATCACAACACGTTAAAATAACATAAACCATTAATCACACACTCAGAGTTCAGTTGGAGATACGTAAAAAGCAGAATTCGTTTCAAATACAAAGTATTTTAAAATTTCTATTGTATTTTCTCATTGTATTGATTTTCCTCAGCCATAAAAATCAGCTAAGTTTCTAATCACCAAATGCTGGAAAGTAATAAAATAACCCTAGGTTTGCAGGAGAGAGTACAGGTTCTTCTTTTACCATGTGTTTAAAATTAAGGCATTTAACTTGTTCATCTTGTGTAGAAATCAGTCTTTATGTCAGACCAATCTAGCTATTATTCCTCTATCTTCACAATTTACACAAATGGTGCGGCAAAAACATTCCACAGAGAAATTAAGTTGTAAGCATCTAACTGACCACAGTGGTCAGCAGCTACCCCTTCTGCAATGTCTTACCTAAGTAGCTTCATTAACACCAACTTTATTCACCAACAACTTAAAATAAGGAACCCTCACCAACTAACAACAGAACGTAAACTTTTTATGATAAAGGTACAAGGCTGCCTGGACCTTTTCTAAGTTTCACACCAAACATCGACAAAATCAGAAGAAAAACTGGGGGGGGGGGGGGGGGGGGGGGGGGCAGACAATAAAATTTGATTTCACACTGCACATGAAAAAATAATCAGTAAGTTACCCCTGTATACATATAGGAATTAAGATTTTAAAACCACAAGAATTGCCTTCAGAAAATTCAAGTTAGGTGTGGTTGATGAGTTGCTTTCAGATGAGTAGAACCACTTTACAGTAACTAAATACAGTAAAAAAAAACCAGCAGCCATATACGTGGACTTGAGAGATGAACCCAAATTTTGGCCAGAAATTCACCACCTACTGGGTGACAGCACAGGAACAGCAAGATTGACAAGATTGTGATTCAATCCAGCTTCCAAAGAGATGGATATCCTAGTGCCTGTAAACCCCCATTATGCACGCTACAGCATTAATTTGACCCACTGTCAAGGTTGGAATGGGTGTATGAAAACTGATTTTTCAGAGAGATGCCACTTATCTGACTTTTAATTAATTTTTAAATGGAGGGGGAAAAGCATATCCTTAACAGCGTGTGGATTGCCTGCTGATGTTCAAAGTCATGCTACAAAGCTTGGAAGCACAAAAGTTTCAAAATTAAACCATTTAAATGTTACTACAAACTAAATATATATTATCCGCCCAATTTAATTTCCTAAAATAACCGAAGTTTTCAAAGATATTCCTACTCAAGTACTTGACACAAAAAATGTCAGCTTGTACAAGTATAATTACCAAAAGCGTGAGTTTCTAGTAACAATACTCACAGCTGATGTGTTCTACATTTCTATCTGCATCTTGTGCAAAATATCCAAGTTGCTTGATACCCCAATCATCCCTAATCAAATGAATTATTAAAATAGTTTCTGAACTGCATTACAAAGAATTCAGGTAGTCTTAGGTACAACATTTCATTTTTTTTAATTGTCTTTCTTTAAGAATTTTTTTATAGGCATTTATTCCTTATTAGAAACTACAAAAGATAAATCTACAGCAATCCAGTATTTCTCATTCAAGGACAAGAAAGTTCATCACCTGGTGTTAAAGTACAGAAAAATCAGATGATGAATAACACAGTGCTCTTCTGATTTCACGCAAATTTTAACCTATAGGAAAACAGTTATTACAAATTGTGTCCAAAACTCTAAAATAAAACTTATGAAACAACATTTCCTGCACATGTCTGAAGAAGACCCGTGTACAAAACAAACCTTACTTTGACTCAGTGTGCAGGAAGTGTTGTACAGAGAAAGGACACCCTTTGCTATTGGATTAAAAGTTTCAGAGTTCCTTGTGCTTACTTTACAATTCAATGGAACTATTGTTTTCTTCTAGTGTGGTTTGGATAAAGTGCAACAAACAGATTCTCACAGGCAGAAACAAGGAGGCAGGAGGAAATAAAAGGGATCATTTTGAAAAGGCATTTTTGTGGCCTCACACACAGCAGGATTTAATAATTTCAATAATAGCCTTGTCCTCTTCCTTGGGAACTGAATTTAACTGGAGACACCGGTTTACCTGACCTGACTGCACACAATCAACCAAATAAATCCTGAAATTACTTCCCTCCTTTGTTAAACCTGTGAGGTACGACAAAATTTACAAAGTCCTAATTTCACCGCACAAAACTGAACCACTAACAGTGAATTCCCAACATACTTTCTAGCCATCTTTTTACCACTGTTAATAGGAACAGCAAAATTTAACACACGTCCTGTTTAAAATGTATTCGCTGCTCTACCCAACTCTAGAAGTAATGAGAGATGAAACATGGAACATAATACACCAATTTTTTTTTTTTTTTTGAGCAGGAAGATATTTGGCACATTTATTTTCATGTGTAACAGCCTCTGGAGGGCCAGAATCTCCTTCTGCGAGGAGAGTATTGCAGCAGGAGCTGCATGCCAGCCGCACTGCAACTCCTGGCCAAAGCTCACTGCTTCTTCCTGAGCCAGCGGATGGCGAAGAGGTCCTGCATAAAACGAGATGCGACCAACTCTTCTGGAGCCAGTCACAACCGAAGCAGGTTCACCTTCACCCCTGTGCCTCCAACTCCTCAGCTGACACCATTTCTCCATCACACCAAGATGGGTGAAACTAGTCTTGCTCAACTTCCTCACAAATCATTCTCTGTTCCCCAGGCCTCCCCTGTCGTCACTGCAACTACTTCATCCTCTGCCACCCTGAATTTCAATGCACAACTGCAATGAGCAGAATACCACGACCCATGCCATGTGGAATCACAGAAAAAGTAAATACACCTGTGTTACCAACTACTGGTTATATAAAATGTAAAAGATCTACAAGAGCTCAGCTTTCTTGCAAACAAAACTGCACCTGTAAAGCCTCTGAATAGATCCCACAGCATTTGCTTACCATTTATATGGACTTGAAGGGGAAATTAAATGGTTTTTACCTTAGGTTCATTGTTTCACACAGTGAAACCATTAGCCTTCCTCTTTGAATGCACGAAAAACACAGATACTGAGTTTCTAAGGACTAGTTTTTTAGTACAAAGATGCAACAGGAACAAAATGCAACATATTTTAATACATTTTAGACACAATAAGCAGATGTGATTTCCCTACAACCACCTACAAGGCATTTTACCCGTATTTATTATTCTTGCACCCTATAATGACCCAAAGTATTTTCCTTGTTAGCTTTTCCATCCTCCCACTTCATTAAAACTTAACAAGTTTTCCCTTAAGTAGGGTGTCGATAAAGAAGAAAAATTTTACATAAATTCACCAGAACCAAGACCAACAGAACTTTGAAAAGCAGTTACTACATTTGCATTATTTTTTCCATCCTCATGATTTGATATCATTAAGTCATGTTATTTTTGTTGGCCTTTTTTTTTAAACTTTAGTTCAGGCCATTTTGTTATCTCAAAAGACAAAACCGCATGTAGCTGATTTTTAGTACCTGTGATAGTCAATTTAGATAGAACCATCAGCACAGATTAAGGACATTTAGCCTTATTTTAAAACACAATTACAAACAAGTATTCCCTACCCTGACTGTGATACACAAGCCACAGCAAGTGCCCAATAAAGAGAACTAAATTAAGTTCTCAGTTAGTTAGGAGCCTTTGGCTCTTAAAAGCCATCCTTAAAATAACTGATTTATTTTTTTGTTTCAATTTCAAAGAGAAAAACAAAGAACTTCATTGTAAAATCAGTAAGTGATCTATCCAATCAGATACTTCTTCATCAAAATCTGCATAGACTGAACACTAGTTACTGGCAAAGGGCTTTTTACTTTCTAGTTCATAAACCAATGAAGAATAACCCTGAATAAGATCAAAGCCTTACTGAACATTATACCTTTACCCTTCTCCATTCACCCCTGTCCCATCAATTTTCCCCTGCTTTTATTCTGCACACCCAAGACAGTAGTATTAGCTGTGTAAAACAAGTATTCACTATGGCCATGTAATGAAGCTCAGTAACTATCCACTATGAATAAAACGATGCAGAAAGTATTTCATATTTCTCAAAACCACCTCTTTATGCAAGTCTAACTACCTCACCTCTTTTTTCTCAAACACCATTTACCCATTCCATGGAACCACTCAAATTTTTGCAAAGGCCTTCAGGCCTCACACTGCTATGATAGCATGTACGCCGTCCACATAATAATTTGATATTGTTTTGTTACTAACAACTATTATCCCCATGAGAAGCAACATGAAGAAAAGTTTGTTTATACTCTGCAGATAATGTCACTCTGTTAAGGGCACAATGTATAACAACCATGATGTTTCACTTCACGGTATAGACACTAAAAATAAACAAATAAACCATTCTCAAAGCGAGTTACAAAAGTTCTAGACAACAAATTCACAGGAGACAGAACTCCAATTTATCTAACACATTTTTTAAAAAAGCATAGGATTCCCCTTATAACTTCGTTCTATTCAGTCTCAGGCCCGACTTTATTGTGGGCTGTTGTGAAGCCAGCATTTAACATGCAGAGAGGCATTAACCAACGCTATTAGCAAAACACAGTTCTGTAACTTCCAAAACTTTTGCCTTCCCTTTAAAGCAACAACAAATTAAGAGATAGCAAGGAGTGGCGGAGGGGAGAATGAATGGGTTTAGCCTTTTACACCTATCAGACGCTCGCTGCGTTGGAACTAGATGATCTTTGAGATCCCTTCCAACCCTAACCATTCTACGATTCCGTGATTTCACGTCGTCTCTGATGTTACCAGATGTGCCGGTTCGGGAGGGAAATAGAACCTTTTCCTCTGCCCGGCCTCAGGCCGCTGCGGGCTGTGTCCCCCAGGCCCCGCGCCGTGGGCAGGCGGCTGGTCGGCGGGGCGGGACCCCCACCCAGGCTGCGCCCCGGGCCCGCCGCCGCACACCTCGGTTCCGGGAGACCCTCCGGGCGGGGCTCGGGGAGCCCTGCGCGGCCGCGGCGCCCCGCCGCCCCCTCCCCGCTCCGACGAAGCCCCAGAGCGGCCCCCGGCGCGGCAGCCCCGGGCTGCGGCCGGTACCTGTCAGTCTCCAGCGCTCGGGGTGCGCCAGGGCCAGCAGCCTCCGAGCCTCGAAGCGCGCCGGGGCGCTGGCAGCCCCCCGCGGCGGCGCCGGCGGCTCCGCACCCGCGGCGGCGCTCAAGGAGCGCGGGGCACTGCCCGCCGCCACGGGTGGGAGGAGGAGGAGGAGGCGGCGGCGGCGGCAGCACGGCGCTCCCGGCAGCGGCAGCAGCAGCGGCGGCGAGGAGGAGGAGGAGGAGGAGGACGTCCCGCACCTGCCGGCCGGGCGCGGCGAGGCGCGGAGGCCGGCGGCCCCAGCCCAGGGGGGCGGCGGCGCCGCCCGCCGCAGCAGCGGCAGCAGCCAGGGCAGGCGCGGCGCGTAGCCCGCCATGCGGCCGGCGCGGCGGAGCCGAGGAGGCGGCGGCGGTGGCGTTGCTGCTGCAGCCGGTCCCCGCCGCGCTGGGTGTGCGGCAGGAGGAGGCGCCTCCGAGCCGCCGCCGCCGCCCATGGGCCGGTAGCGGGGCACCCGCGGCCGCCCGAGGCTGGGCCGGCCTGCGGCGCGCTGATAAGGCGGCGGTTGTCGGCCGCCTCCCGGTCACTGGGCCGCGCCTCGGCCCCCGGCCAGCGCCCTCTGCCGCCGCCCGGCGCGGGGAGGGGAGGGGGTCGGGGCCCGCCGAAATGGCGCCCGAGTCTGCCCTGTCCGGTGACGGCGGGGCCCCCCACCTGGGAGCGGGCCGGACGCTGAGGCGCCGCAGCCCGGGGGAAGGACGGGAGACTCTGCTCTGCTGGCCCGGACCCACCGCGGGAGGGAGTTTGCCCCCGTCCCCTGTTCCTCCCTCCCAGGCCTGTGCGGGTTACGCCAGGAGAGGCCATCTCTGGCTGAGCGTCAGGCCTCGGTGCCCTGTGCCCACAGCGCATCCTGCCTCTATCCAAGGCGAGAGAAAATCTTCTTCCAGAAGAGGGCTCAAGCCTTGCAGAGACACCATGTGCACAACCTCGTGCTCAGGCTGGCGGATACAGGATCCATAGGAACAGCCCTTCATTGTTACTGTTTTCTTGACATATTGCTGCTCAGGGTACAAGCCTTTTTCCAAAGAATCTGCTGCCCCTAACCCTGATTTAAGAAAAGGAAGCTGAGTCACCAGGGATGCAGCATTTCTGAGCCTGTGCAGCACTGGAAGCCAGAGCAGGCAACTGCCCCGTGTCCCGTTTCCCCCACTGGTGAGCCCAGTATAGGGATACCTACCCTTTACTTTTAAATTTTTCAATCAAGCTTCTGTGTGAATTAGTTAACGTCAACTCATGACATTTGTTTTGCAAGAGCGCTGTTTGAACAACCACACTTTAAAGTCTGCAAATGAGTAAAACTGTATTAAAAGATCAGGAGAAAACATGAACACAGTCTTTTGTTACCACAAATGCTGTAGTCAAATTCCCAGTACTTAGGGAAATTGAGGGGTTAGCACACCCAGAGAGCGTGCTGAGGGATGGAGCCCCATCCTGGGAAAATCACCACCTTGCCAGAGCAGTTTCCCTTGGTATCTGAGTAAATTAGCATAAACCTTCCTCACAGCCCTCAGGTGACAGCTGAAAGGTTTTGACAACCACGTTGCGAGGGCAGCGGTGTGGCGGCCTCACCTGAGATGTTTGGTTTTCCGCCTTTCTCATCCCTGGCCTCCTTGTGCTTTACAACGCCATCCTTCGAGGCTGCGAGGAGCGATGGCTGTGTTTCAGTGAAACCTCGTGATCCTTTTCCAGCACCTGAGGCACCTCAGAACCAAAGCGAACGAGGCCCATGGGCAGTGGCACACCAAGGCCAGTTGTCGGCTGCTGAGGCCGGTGCCACGGTGCGCGGTGACGCGCAGTGACTGGTGCCAGGCCTGCGCGTCACAGCAGGCGCTTAGGCCATTGCTGACTCCGTTTCATGTAAGGCCTCTGGGAGCGGCGTCCATGTAGGAGGTTACCCCAGCCCGCTCCACGGGCGCCTGAGGAAAGGCTTCACTAGCTGCCGGCGAGCAACGCCTCGCGATTAATTAGCGCTTCACCCAACGTTTCCATTAGGGACAGGCCGCTGCGCCTTCGCCTCACCGCCCCTCACCGCGGCGACCCGCCAGGGGGCAGAGCGCCGCCCGGCGCCCGCGCAAGGCGGGGCGTGAGGCGCTTTTTCGCACCGCTCCCTCGCACAGAACACCCGGGGGACGTTTCTGGCGCTCGCGAGTTCCCCGAGCTGCCCTCGAAACAGAGGCGCAACCAATCGATCCCTCGGGCGAGGAGCGAGACTGGCGGGACGGGGCGGGACGGGGCGGGTTGGGGCGGAGCTGCGTTGGGCCGGGCCGGGCCGGGCCAAGTCGAGCGGATGGCGGCCCGGGGCGGCTTTAGGGGAAGAGACCTGGGCCTCGGCCTGTGCCTGCGCGGAGCCGCCCCGCCCGCCACCCCGTGAGGGGGTGGGCGGGAATCTTGACCAGAACTACCCCCAGCCCCAGTTTTAGGGCGGTTTCAGTGTTTCTGGTTAATTCGCTCCCCGTTTGCAAAGGCGGCGCAGCGCGGCGCGTTGCCGCCGCCCGCACGCGAGGGGAGGGCCCGGTGAGCGCCCTTACGCGGCTTTGGTCCGACCATACTCGCGTTTCCTGAACAAACGGGCGTTTTTGGAGCAAAACTGTGCGAGACCGTCTGTAAAAGCAGAGAACCCCCAACAAAATAACAGTTTTTTTAATAGGAGGGCTGGTTAGTTGAGCCTGTTGTGGCCCGTGAGAAGCCGCACGCCATGGAAGGTTGTGTGTCATGGAGCTCCCCAGGGGCCCACGCCATTCCCAGTGGCTGTGAGGACACGCTGCACACCCCACGTGAGCCCCAGTCTGGCCACCCCACGTCTCCAGGGGCTGGGGATTAAATTGGGATCTGGGATACAGTACAGGGAACAAACCTCCAGCCTGGGTGCAGTACCGAGGGCCAGGGCTCTTGCCACAGCCCAGGGCCTCTTCCCCTGCAGGGTGCCGGGAAGATGCGGAGGGGAAACCCAGTGAACGCAGGGGAGGATACAGGTGAAAGGGAGGCAGGTGCAAGCACCACGGGAAGAGCACACTCAGAACTAAGTTTGCAGAGGCATGGGATTCCATCCAGCTGCTGTGTAGGCAGTCCTGCCCAGCCTGCACTGTCCCCAGGTTATCTGATTGAGTGTGTGAAAGCTGATGTGGTGTCATGTGGTAGATAAAACTGCAAATGCTAGGTTTATATTCAGTTGTGGCTTGAGACTGAAATAGTTTTGCAGCCTGTTCTGCATCTGCAAGGAGAAACAACTGGCACTGCAGGACAAAAGCCTTTGCATCGAGTGAAGTAAGCAGTACAAAAGAAACACAATGCTTTGAAATCCCACAACACACGTTCTTTTGCCATTTGAGAGCAATCGAAACACCTCCGTCACAAAATTAAACCTGACTGAGCATGCGGTTCCCACTGCCAGGTGCACAGTACACCCGAGGCAGAGGAGCACACACAGCTCGAGCAGAAGGGCGTGCATGGTAGGGCTCTGGCTTCCCGGCACATAGATGTCACTGAGATGCATGAGGTGTTCACTCAATAAAATTACGCAGGTAAGCACCACCACGTGCTCACAATAAAACAACCCATACAGACACAAACAGTGCTTCAGGAAGGCAGGTTCTCTCTCTGCACTTGTGGGTTTCCTGCACTGGCTGCAGCATGAGGGCTGTTGGAGAACATGCAATGTTTATTACTTCTCCAAAGTCTCGAGACTTTGGAGAAGTAATAAATAATTATGGATAAGTGATGAAAAAAAAGAAAAGATAAAGCCAACCACCTCTTGCCTCCTCTCTGGTGAGGTGATCTAACTGGCAGAAGTGATGAGAACTTTAGATGCAGCAGAGCTTTATGTTCCAGTTTGGTTTAGGCTTTGCTTCTGTGGAAAAAAAATAGTGTAAAAAAAAAATACAACAAACCCTAAACTCACAGATGGTTATACAGTCATTCTGAGTGGTCATGACATATTTGCACTAGTGGAGCGGAGTTGCCAGGAGGGAAGAGAGCGCCTAAAATTCTAGCTATTCTTTTCCAGTTTGTTTACCACATGCAGATTGCTCTGCCATTGCCTTAAGCAAAAATGGCAAAAGCAACAGCAGTCCAGCACATAAGTGTCCAGCTAAGCTGCTCACCAACACAAAAAAATGAGCAAAAGCTGTGCAAACATGCCTTGTTTCAACTCCAACAACGGGCTGTAGGTGTGATGTGTTAACCTAAAATACTACAAAGCCGCATGTGTGCTCACAACTCCAGACGTTGGATGTCTTCAGCTCATAGTTAGGGCCTGGCTGCTTTCCGGTGGTGAACTACACGCAGCTCCGGAAGGATCTGTGCTAGTTCTAAAGGGCAAGTTGTCATTACATGAGTTTTGCAGTGCTTTTCTGGATGCCGGACAAATGGCCGTCTTCCAGATGCGGCCGGCACTAGTTTGCCTGGGGTCGTCTTACAGCGTGACCCCGGTTTATCACTGCAGCAAGCACACGGCAGTTTCTGCCCTTATTTGCACTGTCCTTTCCCTCTCTGTGAACTATGAAGCATCACTACTCACTAGAAAGCCAGGCCCAGGGCTGGCCTAAGGCAGACATCAGAATGGGCAGGTACTATCACTGCTGTCCAGAAATGAAGAAATTGTTTCTGGCAAGAGTGGTTTGTTGCCTAGCAGCCTTGTTCCCCTTAGTGTCCACCTACCTCTTCTCTATCCATCACTTCTAGGAACTTCCTGAGACTCACATGCAACTCAGTCTTTGCATGCTTCAACGGGAGCACTGTTGGGCCACCAAAGAGAGCCATGGCACTCGCTGCTTCTGTCTAGGTAGCCTGCGTAAGATCAGAGCAGTGTCTGATCCACCACCTTCCAAATGAGGTTCAGAATATCCCCCGAATATCTCAAGATCAAAGGCTTCTCTCAGATGGAAGCAGGTAGTTCAGTATGTTACAGCTGACCTCTCTTAAACAATTTTAAGCCACAGGGGGAAAAAAGCAAACCCCCCAAAAATCTAAAAAACTCTCACCAAAACCAAACATGCTTGATTAGGAAATATTTACAAGCAATTTATGAGCAAGAAAGGCAGCTTGATTATTTCAACAAGCTGCCTGACCAGCCCTACTGTCCTACGAAAGCTGCTGGAGTTGGTGGTGTTGCACAATATGTAGCAGTGTGAACAGAAGCATCAGTACTGGGTGGGGGGGAAAAGCAATAACAAAGAAGTAGAAGTGAACACCATCAAGATCCTAGTCCCTGACACTCATAGCTTCTGCACCACCTCCCATCCCATTCTCCAGAGCTGGGGTAGTGATACCGGTACACTCTCCCCCTTCAATGGTGGGATAGGGGGATTCAGGCAGTTTCTTCCTCCTGTTCTCAGGCAGCGTCAGAGGAGCATTATCCCTGTGCTGACTGATAGGCTCAAACAGCACCAAACTCCATCAAGTCCTGTTCTTGGCTGATCCCCTGGCTGTATATGCTAAAATATTTGTGTTATCAGGCTTGTCACAAACAGAAGATCATGACTTCATTGAAGATCGCAAACCCAGGCAAAGAGAAGATAATTTTATCCTAAACAGATTTGGACTAGGTAGGAAAGCAGGGCTATCAATGAAATAAGCACAGCTCTGAGTTTTCCTTCCTTGTCTAACCCTCAGCTTGATGCAGCTGATCCCTCTGTTTGAAAAGAGGATGCATGTTTTAGTTACAGAGTAACACCTATGGTATCAAGTTATAGAAAATAGCTTCCACAGCTGTTTCGTTCAGGAATTTCACGGTCCCAAGAGAACATTTTTGCAAGATGACAAACACGGTGGATAATGCCTTGTTTTAAACTGGGCACTTAGAGAGAATATACCACCTTCTCTGTGTATGTGCAGGTCAGCGCTGTTGCCTAGTGGTGTCCAGGAAACAGAAAGCCAAACGCATGTTTAAAATTGTTAAAAAAGATTACCACTCCCAAGACAAATTTTACCAGTATTTTGTATTTGAAATTCACTGTGCATAGTGAGCATTGTTGAGTTATTTCAGTTTAGGCTCCTATCCAGTAGTGTTAAAAAAACCCATAGCTAACGTGCAGCATGACGGGATAGTCTTTGGCGAGGAACATCCAGGCAGTTAATTTAACTGTCACATCGGTGTCTCGTAATGGAACGGTTTTAGAGCCTGCCTCACCGTGAGCAACTGGACACTGCTCAGAAGGAAGGCCATTTCAGGACTTTGTTGAAGAACTCACTGAGCCTGGAGGACTAACAAACAGTCAGCCACAGTTGAAACGAGGTTAGAAAAGTAGCCTGAAGTCCTTTTTATTTTTCTTGGCGAACCCAAAGGATCTGTTAATGGAAATACCATTTCTGTAAAATGTTTTTAGACTTAGACACTTGTAAGAGGCAGCTTTTTCACAAAGGAACCGGAAAGGGGAGAAAGAAGATGAACTCCACCGTTTGGGAAGTTAAGGCGTTTAGACTGAACGGCGTGGCAGCACGTTGCTCAGGAGATGTCAGTGTTAAACGTGGGAAGGGCAACTTTAACATAGACCTGTGAATGGGTGTAGCAGTTTGTTTATTAGAGCAAATACCCTTTCCTTTCATCAGTATTCCCTGACTAAGCATGGACTTGCACTTCAGCTTTGTATTCACTGTGGCCTGGGAGTACGTGACACCTTTTGAAAGGCTGTTCTGCTGTTCATTGCCTTTATCAATTCAAGCGGGTTAGGCAACAGAAAAAAATTATCAGGTAATGGATGTCAAAACCAAGGAAATGCTTCCTCCCCCTCTCCCCCCCAAAAAAAATAATTATGGTGTAGAAGTTCTTGCTGCAGCAAACTGTGGAAGCTACAAGTATGAAGCTGATTAATAAAAGGGATGAGACAAAATTAATAGAAACAAAATCTATCAGGAGCTATTGCAGATACATAGCCTGCAGCTCTGGAGGTCTACTGAAAAAAAAACCCACAAAACACCACAACCCCAAACTAACAAACAGTGAGAAGATAGGAGTGTGCAAACCATGCAAAGATCGCTGTCTATATGCCCTCTTTCTCCAAGCATCTCCTGTTAGCCACTGCCTGTTATCATGCAGTGCCTGGTGAACTGTGCATCGTGCAGGAGGCGCATGAAGTGAGCAGAGCTTTGGAGGGGAAGGAGTACCCAGTTACATGCCTGAGAACTGTGTTACACAGACTCACAAGCAGCAACAGTCCCTGCTATGACACTAATTAATATTTGAGTGCTTAACTATGGCAACTTAAATGCTTTTGTGGTTTTGTGATATATATTTAAAATAGAAAAAGAGATCTGTGCAAATGCATCCCTATTTCTGAAATACACTGTTAATAGAGATTACAGTCCAAATTTTGCTAGACTTGATGGCATTCCTTCCTCCCACTCATACTTTCCTCCCAGTTCTGCCTTGCAATTCAGCCTGTCAATCAATTGCAGACATTTCTTATAGTCTAATTTCCTGGCTTCCTGCCTTCAAACATTGGCATTCCATGAGCACCAAAAACCGTCTACACAACACATGAAAGTTTATAGGTCTGAAGAGGATCATTAAAGATATTATTTTTCCAACACCTCAGAAATCATCTTTATGTCTTTTAGTCTATGTACATGTAGTAGCATTTGCTTCCCAAGTCTCTTTACTTGCTACTTTTGTATGCAAAATACTTCATAACCCAACTAATAAAAAGCCCAATTCCACTGTAGAGGTAAGATGTTAAAGGGAATCTTTGTTGTCTGCCCATCTCACCTTTATTTCCACACCCCCCCCCCCTTTTGGTTGCTGTTTGCTGTATTTCAGGACCAAAAGTCCAGCTCCTCTAAATCTAAACACTGCTCAGGACATATGGCAACAAACAGCAAGAAGAGTTCCAGTGAACACTGCTGAGCAATATCCTTCCTAGCTATTCACACAGGCGTTCAGCCAAGCACTTTGATACTTTGTTATGATACAAAAGCAGTCATTTCACCATGAAATCTTTGGGCTAGAATCCATAGAAATGAGCAAAACCACTCAAAACAACCATAGAGATTATCGCAGGTTGAAGAACACAATGCACTTAATGTGATGAGCAGTATCAGCTGAATAGATCTGAAGGACAAAGTCTCTCTAGAGACCTGCACAGAAAAAAGCATCAGCAATACCATCATCTCTTACTGTTTTTTTTTCAAAATGCCTCATCCTAGTCTGGGATTGTTGAGCTGCTTCATGCTTTTGATATCTAGCCAGCAGAAAATTAGCAGTGCCACTCCAAGCATACAGGAGTTTCTGGTACTCACGGAGCTGAGCCCCAGCACACACTGTGACTAATTTCAGAAAGATCAAACACTTTTCTGATAAAAAGTTTTGGTCATTTACCAACCTAAGTAGACAAAGGGAAAAAAAAGAAAAAGCAATTGTGAGCTGTCATCTAAACTCTTAGATTGTTTGGAGTTCTCAACAGAAGTCTCTTACAAAAGTCTAGAAGGTCTGAGAGAAGTTGAAGGGAATCACCACTTAATATTGACAGCCCGTCTAGAAGACATTAGGATTGTGCTTTTGCTCAAAAGAGGCATTTTAGAATGTCAAACTACACAGTAAGCATCATGCAGTGCTACAGAGTAAGACCTTTTGGTGCACAGCGTCAACCTCAAGGGGTACCTAGATCCTCCACACGCATTTCTGCTGACCTACAAAGCTGCGTCTATACCCTACTCCATGACCTGCCAAGTTAGCTCTGTGGAAAGCAAGTAGGGGAATATCAAAACAGCACATACCAAGTGAGCAAGACCACCACCAGATTCAGCTTCCAAGTGCCAAGCGGGCTCTGGCTCAAGCAGTGTAGGAGAAGCATGGTCCTGCTCTCTCCTTCCCATGCAAGCCAGAGAAAGTTTCCCAGAAAGGGACCAAACAATTATTTTTTTTTAAACTAAATGCTTTTAATAGAAAACAAAATACAAAATAACTCTTTCCAGAAAGCAGAAATATTTAATCTCTCCAAATGACAAACTAGAACGTGCTCTTTCCACAGATCCTTGTTGTAAATGCTGATGATTTATCTCACAAAGTGTTCATGAAACTGCTATTGCAACATTTTGAGAAAAATCCAACACTGGCAGAGCTGCCTCTATGTACGCACAATAATTTAGTAATACTATTTTTTCCCATGTCACTTTGTGTCTCTCTCTCTCCCCCCGTCCCCCTCTCCCTAGACTGCCAACTTCCATTTACGGAAATATTTGTGAGGTGCAGTGGTGGATTGACATGCCCTGTTTCTATTAGGAATCCAGACTTAGCCGCTTCGGTTCTATTGTGCCCTCCCTCCAGACAAGGCAAGTTGTTTACTACCCTTAAAGCCACTACCCCCACTGTCCTCCCATTTTCAAAACACAGTGCAACCAGATTCAGAAAGATTCCTAATTAATGGAACATAAATACAAGTATCACAGCTAGTACCAGAAACCAAACCCAAATGACAGTGCAGAGATGGGCCCCAACTGAGGTCAGATTTCCATCCCCTTACTAAAAAGAAAGATGGTATTTTCTACTTAGCTAGTCCAAAATATTCCAGAAGTGCTATAGGGAGCTGTAATATTTAGGACCACTATCACTGTAGAAAAATACATAATGTTCTTTTAATATAAGGGTCTTAAAATGCTGGTCCTCTGCAATACCAGGAAAACAAAAGCAAAACAAAACAAAAACCACTGGGCCAGTAGTTCTCCACACACTCAAGCCTCAGTTAACAGTAGGTAAGATGTGCCCATCAATCAATGCAGGATATTTAAGTGCAGGTCAGCAGCTTATCTGGTCGGCAGTTTCACTTGTTTGGATCAGGCTTTTGGTTTCCTCAAGCTACCGGATTTCCTCTCCTTTTTCTCATCCCTGCAAGTACAAGATTAGAACGTATACATATTTTCAGCACTCTTCCTTTTTTCCTTATTCCGTTCAACAGCACAGGCCTTTTTGTGGACAAGACGTTTTAAAGCATTTGCATTACTGAACATGCCTTTCAAGGGGGTAGAGGAAGAAAAGTGTTTCACAGTCAGTAATCTCAGCTTGCAATGGACTCTGGCATTCAATACACCCACCCGCTTCCCTATTAAAAAAAAAATTAATGTTCCTGATTTTCTTGTGCAATTCCAGTCACTAGAAGAAGATTACAGGCCATAAACTGTACGCTCAGTACATTATTCATTTGTCCGGTATATACACCAACCAGTTCACTGGAAGACCCATCTGCAGGGGCGTTGCAGTAACTGTTCCGAATGTCCCAGACCCGGACCGAATTGTCCATCGATGCCGAAGCAATTAAACTGCTGTCGGGGCTAAAAGTAAGGCTGGTTATGTTGTCTGTGTGCCCCCTCAGTTCTTTGTAAAGAGTTCCTGATGCCAAGTCCCACAACTTTAGCCGCTGGTCTTCACCTGCTGATGCCAGGTACTTACCGTTGGGAGAAAAGGCAAGTGCCAGCACAGGGCCACGGTGCCCGGTGAAAAGACGCACCGAGTTGCCTTGCTGAGTGCTCCATAAGCGCACAGTTTTGTCCGTGGAGCCTGTCGCTAAGTAGTTGGAGTTGGGGTGGAACTTGACACAGTCTACATCCGCCAAATGGCCTGCGTATATTCGCAGCGGGTACGTCCGATCAAACGACCAGAGCCTGGCAGTGCGATCGTGGGAACCACTGGCAAAGTACAGGCTGCAGGGGCTAATATCCAAATCCCAGACAGGATAGGCATGTCCTTGGTATAACACATTGTTTGTAAAACTTCGGAGGTCCCAGTATCTGATGGACGTGTCCTCAGAACAAGATAAGAGCCCCGAACTGTCTGAAAGGAACCTCGTGCTATACACGGGTCCACAGTGTCCTCTCAGGATCTTCATTTCTGTGCCTGCGCTGTCATCCTCTTCCTCCTGGTTGGGGAGGAGAAAAAGAAATAAGAAAGGAAAGTATGTTTATCTGGTTGAGAAATACAGGAACCACCATGAGAAAAACAGGCAGGTGTTAAAACCGAAGACATGTGGCATGTTTTGTGCAACTCAGACACAAACATTGCCAGCGCATTTGCTGCATCTAAGTTAATACTGAAAGAGATGGGGAGATAAAGGTTTTATCTTCATTTTGGGTAGCCTCATGCTCACTCCACAAGGCACCCTAACGTGGGACTGCATGCAAATAGGGAAAAAAGGAAGTATTTTATACTTCTTGTTAAAAACATACGCTTGTTCCCTATCCACTCTCTACTAAACTTTTGGCTAAGATGTTGAAACAGATCTTGGCATCTGCTCTTTTGGTGTGGTCATTATTGGAAATGAATCTCTCAGTAGAGAAAAAGAAACACAGATGTCTTAAAAGGCAGGAGATGGAAAGACAAAGCATATTTGACAAGCTGTCTGCTGGACATTCCTTCTTAGTCCCACACATAAACCAGAAACCCAGTAAGGCCCTAACATCTATTTCTCTATACAAGCTCCATCCAGATGCTTTCACATCCTCACCCTTCAGGAACAGCAAATGTATGCAGCTTATTTAAGAAAATGATCTGTTTTGGGGTAGGAGAAGATTAATAATCACAAAATGGATGGCCCTCCAATTCAAGTAGCAGGGCAGATAGTCAACAAGTAAAGGCTTTCACGTTTAAAGACTCCTCAGCGAGCCGTGCTAAAGGAATCTCCCAAAGGAGGGTAAGAGTCTCTGAAAGTCTACTCAAGTAGCATCTCTTGGCAATCACAGGCTACAGGCTGCAAAATTTTCAACAAGTCTCAACTCAAGAGAGCGTCCTTGCCCAACAAGATGGGGTCTCAGTGACAGAGCGCGAGACAACCATGGTTTGGGGCACACCTGCGTAGTAGCTCAAGACCACCCTTCCTCAGGGCTGTCAGGCAGACGTTCTTCCTCAGTACTGAATCAGTAGCACTCATCCACAGACAATCCCTGCACACCAAATGCAACACAACGCCCTTTTGTTTGTGAGCAGCCCCTTTATCATCACAAACTGGCCTGCTTCCTGCTGAGGGAGCACTTCCTGCTGCGAGAGGAAACCCAATTCCCCAGGGCTGCCGGACTGCTGACAACCAGCAGAAGTCCAGTGCGTTGTGAGCAGCTCTCTTGGCTGACATGGTATCTCCCATCCCTCTGACCTCAAGATGCAGGGATGGTTTTGCTTCATGCTTAGCAATAGTCCTGAAAGCCCTTCTCCTCCAGTGGTTCCAAGTCTCATGTCAGAGGTGAGAAAACTCTGACCTAACTAGCTCGCTGCCTTTCTCCCTCTCAAGGGTGTGTCGAGTGGCAGGCAGCGGGCCGTGTTTGGCAATGCTAATTCTCTTCGGAGCAGTCAGTGCCCATGGGAGCTGTATGATGTGGCCGAGAGCCAACTTCATTTCTACTATGGAGGTGAGGCAGAGAGAAACTGCAGGCTCTAGCATGCAAAGCCCCATTCTTATTCAAATTGCTTTTTCTACCTCAGGTAGAGCACTGCTTGGTGGAATCCACAGCATCTTTGGGCTATGTTACCACATTAAAGGTGAGAGGCTAATACCTGCAGCATTTTATACCATTTAATTATGACCATAAGATTCCTGACAAGTTACCAGTGAAAGCCCATTCAAGTTACCTATATCATACTGTAGTTTCTGTAAATCCTGCAAGTCCAGGTACTTAACTTTATGCCTTCAAATTCATACAGGGCTACTTCGGCTGTCTGCAAGCACATACTCTTTCCCTCTTACAAAGACCGACTCTTCTTTTCTTGTATGACAGTAGCAGCTTTTTGACAACGCCTTCTGCAGCATTGAAAACCACACTCCTATTCGGTCACAGGTAGCAAATCTTATCTTTGACTTCTGTTTGACACCTACTTAGCATAACAACTGTACACTGCTGTTATAGCTCACCGAAAACAGTGTACCTATAATGCTTCTGAGTTACTACATTTTCCATTTCGTCCCTATCCAAGTTAGTCTGCTGACCAGATTAACAAAGTAGATGGAAGTGCAGCCACTAAATTACCACTTCGCAGAACCAAGCTTCGTTTCTTTGTCAGATCAAGCATGCTCTTCCTTGCATCCCTCAGCTACTACCATGTAGGTGAGCATTTACAGCAGCTATAAAGGTTGCAACCTGCGTTATAGATCAGCAGGGAATCCCTCTTCATAGTATCTTTTCAGGATTACAATTTCACACACCAAATATGTTTCCTCGATATAACATAACCACTGGGCACTACCCAGATATCCATTAGCTCCTTCTGAAGTGGCTGCTGCTGCAGGTTAGCATGAATGATTTGTATTTCCTTGGAATGGACAAGAAATTAATTTATATAAACTTATTTTAATCAATAACCTACACATACACACTAAAAGCTACCTTTTATTATTTGTACTATCCCTTTTGAAAAGAACTATCAAAACAGATTTAAAGTAATAGGATAGAGCTGAAAAACCTACCGACACTACTAAAGTGAACTAAAAATGAAAAATTTACTCTTTGACAGTGAACAGGAAGTTTTCCTAAGCAAGTACAAGACTCCCCAAAATTATACTAAGAAACCGAAAAGAACAAAAAATATTGGCATGTTTTGTTACACAGGACCAAATGATACACCTACGGACAGACCGCCCGACTACTCAGCTATTACTTAGATCAATAACGGATTTTGCATGACAGTCATCTGGACCCAGAAAAATTTACTGCTGATGCATTTAACCTTGTAAGCAGCAAACATTACCTAGCTGACAAAAATTATCTTGATCTTCCTCCCAGCATAAGCCTCATGGCAATGAGTGAGCCTCAAAAAGTGACAATGACAACTTCAAAAAACCAAAGCAAAACAAATCTCACCCACCTTCACTCCCCCCCCAATTAGTAACAGGTTTTCCTGAGTGTTTCCATCTCTCTCATCCTGCAGTGCTCTTAACATGCCAAAAAAGAATATCTCTTAGCTGCTTACAGTAGGGCATCTCTGTCATGGTTTGAAGTGGGGGGGAGGTCCGGGTGGCAGAAGCTGCCCATCAGACCGGACTCCCATCCCCCTCGGGGCTTGAGCCAATCGGCGCCTCTGCGAATTGCCCTATTTACGTCGGACAAAGGAACCGGAAAGGTGTGTGCCTTCGCCCAGGAGCAAGGAGAAGGGAGGGGGGCACGGCCCCCGCTCCCGGCTCCCCGCCGGGCCGGCGGCCTGGGCCGGGCCGGGCCGGTGCCCGCTCCGTGCCGATGCCCGCCCCGTCGAGGATGGCGGCGGCGGAGGCGCTTGGGGAACTCGGGGAGAGCCCCGCTGCCGGGGCGCCCACCGGGCCGAGTTCACCCAGAAAGGACTGAAATCTAAGAGAAACGGCCACACAGGTAAGAGGTCAGTGAAGATGGAACGGAACAACGTGTGCCGCGGCTGAGTCCCCCTTGCAAACAGTCCTCGGTGGAACAAGCAGAGACCCACTCGCAGCCCGTGGAGGACCCACGTCGAGAAGAGATGCCAGAGCCTGAGTACGGTACGCATCTAGAGTCCGTGGGATGACCCCCACCGATGGGGAGGTGTTTCATTAAAGGAGATGCCTGAGCCTGAGACTATTGTGAATCATGGGCACAGGTCGAGGCGCATTTACGCATCTAAGTCTATATGACGACGCATTTAAGGTCGATATGACGACCCACACCGGATCGGCCTAACCCACGACAATATCCTAGCAGGGCAAGATGAGGGACTAGATACCATGGGTCTCTTTGCAGGACATTTCTACCTGCTCCTTCCAGAATTGTCTCCCATCTGCCATCCACAAAGGTGCCAGCATCATCCCCGCTCGCTACCACTTGAAGGACAACTGCCACTTAAAAGCAGAATCTTAGAAGCAGAGCTGAATGGGGTCAAGTCTTAGTCTTCACAGAATTTAAAGGCTGCCACTCTTGTGGCTTGGAACAGAGAGTATTATTTTCTGTTGCTGATTTATGTAGTACCAGCGATGAGCATGGCAAAATTGCAAAGAGACAAACAATACGTCCATTTGCACAGCTGCAAAACTGCATGTTTACACTGGACCTTAAGTAAGAGAGATTATAAAGTGGCATTTGTGAAATGCTACTATAAAGAAAATGGAATTACTTTATCCCAAAATAGTAAGCCTCTCCTATTTCCAAGAAGCAAGACAAGACTGGTGAAGTGCACTGAGGCATCACACTGAGCAAAATTCACTAAAACTACACCTAGTAGATGACTTTGACCGTACTGACACCAAAGCTTTACATGGTCTACAAAAAAAACATCGTTTTTCTAACACTTTTGCCAAGTCTCATCCTCATTTATACATGTATATACAAAGAGAGTTAATAAACCCAGTAGTGTAGTTCTAGTGCCACCCTGAACAAGATCTACTGAAATTAGCACAGCTTTAGACTTCTGTATCTTCCTAAACAGAAGGACCCATTTGTTTGCAGCAAATCAGAAACCAAGCTGAGGATTAATTATTTGAGGCACTACTATTTAAATACAGTATCCAAAGCTAATTACACAATACAGAAATCAACCAAACAAAATTTAGAAACCTTACAAAACCCAGCCACGTTTAACATCCCGAGATGTTATTCTCTAGAACTCTATGAAGTAACGTCAAAGCACACACAGAATTTCTGTTCTTTGTCAAAGTTTCCATCAGATTTATCACTGTCAATTGCTGCTGATGGTACCGCAGTGACAGTCTGAAACACAGCACCTGTTCACACTCAGCTGCATTACTGATGACTGCAGCCTCATCCGGGGGGTCTTGTTTGGTCTGTCTCAGTATCTGCGGCACCCAAGCGAGTGCTGGTCTGTTCCCACCTGAGACCCAGTGGGTGCCTGTGTATTTTCATTTAGGGGTCCTAGATACTGGAATTTATTTCCTTTGTAGTCAATAGGCTTTCATTTACATTTGGGACACGTAACCAGGTGATACCTGCATTCAGGCTGGTATCACCCCCTTGACTTTGAACTCCTGGTCAGGTCGCTATTTGTTTTGTCAGTGGTGAAGTTTTTCAGGGCAATGACAACTTTGATTTGTGCTGGTCTTCGACCAGTTTTTGGTTTTAGATCTGTGCATAAATACTGCAGGATACACAAAATAGCAAATAGCCAATGAGAGCCTCTTGTACTCAAGCTTCCACAGCCATTTCCTAATACACGTACGATATGGAAGTATGAACCTATGTGCCAAAAAACCATAATACACACTCCAGATAACCTCATGATGTCTCTTTTCTGGAGTCTAGAGCCAAAGGAGGTGACTTGCTGATTTAGCAGAGAAATTCTCCTGTCTCAGGTTATTGCCATTTGGTTTCCATGACAGGCAATACACACAGTCTTGTGTCCTATGAACTCTTGCAGCTTATAATGAAAACAAGTCCGTAGCTCCATCTTGGGCTTGCCTAACCTATTTACCTGCTCACTCCCAGAAAGGGTTAACCTGGGAAGCCGTGAGCATGCCGCTGTGCTATCTCACCTGGAAGCCTGCCTCTAGTTCTCAAGCAGACTGACAAAGCAATCCCTGCCCACAGATCCCTGTGTATAGCAAGCTCTCAGCACTCCTGCAGAATAAACAGAATCCTGCCACTAGGTATTTTTTATGAGAAGAAAAAACAGTGGGAAAAAAGATGTTTCTCCTGCTAAACACTGAACACAAGAACAAATGAGGCTTTTCCTTTTCTTTTTTTTTTTTGTAACTCTTCAAGAGGGGAGGGATTAAACAAAGGTAGAGTCACAAATTCTGATCTCTAACCAGATATAAGATGCTATGTGGGCAGCTGTGGTGAGGGGAGGAAGGGCGTGACTAGAAGGCAAAAGAAAGAGTGAACAAGAAGATGCTATCTAGCCTGGCATGTGAAGGCACACACATCTCTGTCCTTGTCTCCAGCACTACAGAGTGGGAAGCCTCTTAAGTTTCAACATGGCAGATTCCTTAACAGAGACATTTTGCATAATTTTTCCATGCTAACTCTTCACTTCTGATTAATGTGATTCCTTAAATACAGTTTTCCACTTAGGCATCCCTCCTTCTTCCTGAGGCCTCATATCAGCCTCCTTTGGCTCCTTCCTTACTTTGACTTTATTTTCCTCTTTCTGAACCTCTCCCCTTCTCTCTTCCCTTCTGACTGGTTGTTCTGAGCTGCTTTCCTTCTAGTTCTCATTCATCCCTGTTTTTACTACCCGCATCTCTTTGTTTCATCTTCCCATTCATAAGAAGGCTCCATGCTCCTCAGGAAAAAGAGCATTCTCTAGTCACCCGTCATTACTGCGCTGCCTGTGTACTGTCATCTGCTCAAGGATAGCTGGAGGAGGGACATCAGCACCTAGGACTAACAGACTATGAACCGAGCACAAACTCATTGCACCTCAGTGCAGCATTTACAACCACTGCAAGCAAGACGCCAGACAAGAGCAGGCTACAAAATTTGTGTGTCAAGGCAGGTGGGTTGTGCAACAGCCTCACAGTCCCCTAAGACGTTACCAGATTCTCCACAACGCGTGCCCCAAATACCTCAGCAGAAAGAGTAGAGAGGGAAAAAAAAAAGGTATCCAGACCTCCTCATCCAGGATGTCACAAGCCAGGCGGATGTGGGACACATCAACGAGGTGGGGCTCAGATTTTAACTTCCTGGAACGCAGGCTCCACAGCTTCACACATGAATTATCAAACCCAGCGGCGAGCAGCTTGCTGTTCGGTGAAATCTCTGCAGTGTTCAGCAACTGCTCCGTGTTATAGAAGGCATAGAAACAGATGGTCGTTAAGGAAGGGGGTCCGTCCTTGACACGTTTAATGCTGTCCTGCAGTAAATCCAGCGCTGCCTCGTTCTGCAGAATGGAAGCCGGCACGTCGCTGGGCTCCAGGCCGTTGCTCTCATTGCGCGAGGAGCTCCCACCGGCGTAGAGCTGGTAGTCAGTCCTCTTGGCGGGCTGCACATCCAGGTGAATGTGCAAGGTCAGGACTTTGCACAGGGCGTTGTTGTTGTCACTTTGGAGGTAGCGAAGAAGGTAGTTGTAGCTGTCCTCTTGAAGGCGGATGACGTACTTGTTGTCCAGAAAAGCCCGGAGCTTCAAGTTGGACAGGATATCTTGAATAGTCATGGTAGTCTGCAACTGCTCAATGATATCCTTCTGGCTGGCATTCTGCAAGAACATGCCATGGAAGCGGCTGTAAAAACTGTCCACTGTGCTTTTTAGGCCATTCTGGACCATGTTCAGGTGGAGGTAGACGAAGAGGGGATACAGAAGAGGCATCACTTCATGGCTGTGCTGAGAATCTGAATCTACATAAAGAACAGCAACAAACTTTGAATGATTTCTCAATCCACTTTATATTGGGAATAAAACAGAACAAGGACAATTACTGCAAAAACCCTTGACAGTGGCATCAGAGATCAAGCAAGAGGAGACTTTTGTTGGCGCTTCTAAGTGAACCTCTTCTGTCACCTAAAAGGGATACACAGTACCTATTACACATCTGAAGAGAGATTTTCAAATCAGTGAGGTATGTTGTCAGAACAAAATGCAGAGATTTCAAAACCCTTTTTAGGTATGGGCTAGCTATTAAAATACCACCTCAAACTACATGACAGTTGAATTTTTCCTTGACTTAAAAACTATGTCCTCTGTTTACTGCAATAAATGGACTTCAAAATTTACTCATTATATTTAAAATAGTATTTAACATTTTAAAATCAAAATAATTTACCTAGCTTGAGCGGGCCTGAACTTTGGTGGCTTTTTTTTCCTCTCGGCTTCAGTAAAACTTGCATGTGGTACTTGGGATGGAACTGATTTGTCTCTGGGGGAAAGGAAGCTTCAGTTTCCAAAACGTACTGCAATATGCTGTGCTCTTGGTTTATTTCTGTGTCTGCTCATGTGCACGCACTCTCTCTCCCTCTCTCTGCCAAGGCAAATCCCAGCAGTAATTCCTAGTACACAGTGTAACAAACTCCCGATTAGGCTGTGCCGTACCTTGCAGGGACTAATCTGTGCAACAGCTCCACCCCTCCTTCACCAGCTTCTTGGGGCTGTTTCCCTCCCACGTTCAGCCGGCTGCAGGGAGCTGTAAGGAGCAGAGCCCTGCAGCAGAACACCACGGCAGTGTGCAGGGCCACAGTAATGAGTTTCTGGAGGCCCAAATGGTCTAAATTACTGGAATAAAATAGGCATCGCTGATCCTCAAACAGCATTGCTGGTCTTCAAACAGCATTGCTTCTTTTCAACTTGTTCTTCCCTCCTGCCACTCACAAATGCATACTCTTTTTTTCCCCTCTTTCCTCAGGTTATTTTTTCTCTTCTGTTGAGAACCCATCCAGACTTTCTCCAGTCCACACTGTGCCTCTCTCCCATTGCTATATGAGTAACTACAGAGTGTGGTGTGCAGTGCATACATGCATATTTGCATACTTAGGCATCATTCTCTTCTCTGTCCCACTGAAACCGGGCCAAAGCCAGTGAAACTAGTGGTCTGTATGTAGCAAAAGCACTAAGCAGCTGCAAGTGCTCTAGTTCATAAATGCAACAAGGGGAAGGACCTCACACTGCAGTGAGGAAAAAAAGGAAGAGATGGCAAGTTGGCAGAGAAAGAAACAAAGAAAGTGTTCCCCATGAACATATGAAGAGAAGTTACGGGAGCCAAGTCTGTCTAGCCTGGAGAAGATTAAGGGAATCCCTAACTGCTGCCTTTACTACTCAGTTGGACATTATGGAGGAAAGAAGAAAGCCTCTTCTCAGAGATTCTCAGCATAATGGACAGCAGGCAAGCTGCTGCAAGGGAAATTCTCACCAAATCACTCAGCCTTGCAGCTGGGACCCAGAGGAGTGGGTAGTACAATCTCCACGCTTTTTGATTTTCAAAACCTGGCTGGACAAGGACTTGAGCAACCTGATCAAACTCTGACCTTTCCCTGCTTTGAGCAGCAGATTGAACTAAAGACCTCCAGAGTAATTCCTGAATTATTCAGTGGTCCTAGTCCCCTGCCCACTCCTCAGGGACCCTGGGGACAGGCATCACCGAAATGGGAAGCATCCTGCTCTGCCTTGTGGCTGGCTGGCAAGTTACACACATTAATCGTTTATTTCTGCAAGGGACTAAGAAATCAAAACCGAGCAAGAGGGACAAAAAAAGATGCAAACAGTCGACCTGAACACCGAAACCATACTCTGCATCTCCCCAAGTAATATTCAAGCCACTGAACAGAGCAATCGTACTTCTCAAAAATCTATTAAACCATGTGGATTCACCCTCAGTACTAAAGTGCAATGGTGTCGAACTGCTCTAGGTGGCAAGGCTAAGACTTCACTGTTTTCTGCCTCTGCCTTCCTGCCTCCCTCCCTCCCTCCCTCAATTTCCCTTCAACAGATATTAGAAATATTAAACCCAGTGTTATGCGAGCTGGGATCAAATCCCTACACTGGACAAATGTAGACCTACCCAAAGATGGGAGGAGCAGCAACCTGACTTTCCTTGCTAATATTCTCTAAAAATCCATTTGCTTTCTTCTTCCCACATCTGGGACTCATAGAAGAAACAAGGACACTCCCAGGAGTCCCTTTTACTTTTTTTTTTTAAAATAAATTAAAAAAAAAAATCATTATTGCCTTCTGCATCACACTACAGAATGAGATTTTTTTTCCTCTCTCTCATATACCTCCCGTCTCAAAGCCAGTAGAGGTAAATTTAAGGGAAAAATTCTCCCTTAAAAATCTAGACCATCATAAAAAGAAGCCAATTATGATAAAATTAAAAACTCTAATCTAGGAGACAGCAAAGAACTCCATTAATTTCTAAGTTACCTGCCTTGCACGTAAGACTCTAATCTTCTTTCTTGTCCTGTATATGTATGATGTTGTCGAGAAGATTTACACATATACAAAAGCTGAATGCTTGAACAAGAAAGGGCAAACAGCTATCTACAAAAGTCAAAGGTACTCAGCACTCAGGCAACAAAAAAAAAGAACAATTAAACATTTTTAATTGTAGTATCGGAAATCTCAAAACTAGAAATTAAAGGATTGTTAGAGACATGATTTTTAATTTTATTATACTGTCCTTTACTCATTGAAGTGACGAAAAAATATCAGCTACTTTCTTTTTCCTTGCTCCCTGATATTTACCTGTGAGAAAATTGCGTAATCGTCCAAATTGTACTTCATATTGCTGTGGCTCCGCCAGGCACGGAGCTGCAGACACAACGTTGGCACAACCAGATTCAGATTGGACTGTGAAATAAAATAAGTAAAAGTAAGAAAGAACGTAAGGAGTTCTGCATGTATGTCTGGAAACAAAGCTTCTCATAAAATCCAAGGTAATGCAACAACCAAGGTGACATTTCATCTTTCAAACTGTCCAGGGATGATGTAGTCCGAAGCATCTAAACATAGCGTTAACAACCTAGACAGATCACGAACGAGAAAGTATACCGAAAACTTAAAAAAAACGCTTAAAAAACCTTAGCAACTCACCTGCCTCCCCCTCTAAACACATTGTCAAGTTTTCAAATACAACCTTAAGCTCCCAAGAAACTCAGAGTTAACACCATCACAGATCCCTTCACAGTTTTACAAGATACTCAGCAGTTTTACTACTTTGCATTCAGAAAAGCTGAGGAAACGGATCTACAACTTTCTCCAAAACAAAGTTTATTTTTCAGCAGGACCCACCACCCATTGTGGACAGAAGGTCTGCAGTGACACTACCTCAGGGTCTCAAATTCCTTGCCTCAGTTACTATAATTTACTACAAATTATGATCGTTATCCTTTACTAGTCTCCCTGAGGTCGTGGTGAAAACACGTTGAATCTCTAAGCAAACACTTGTTTTTAATCAAAATGTGTCCTGTTTGCTGAGGATTTTAGGTTAAAGGGCAAGTGGTATCTGACCACAAAACCAGTTGTTATAGTCTCCTGAGACAGTGTTAAACTGATTTCCAAAACCAGTATCAACTCTGGTAAAAAGTGGTTCTGAACTATTTAGAAAGGGTGACTTTCCTTTCTCTGGCACCAAACCTTTGCTCTTCTGCTAACCCTTCAAAACTCGACAGTGGACTTTGTGCAAGTTTACAGACACCCACCCAGATACCTTAAGCACGTACAAATACCAGTAATTACAAACACAAGTTACAAAATTTACGTTTCTAAACTTTAACTAATATATTAATTCATCTGCTCTTCTAAGAAAAGCACAAGAGGGCAAGGAGTTTCACTCCGTTTTCCTCTCCTAATCTCTTCTTCAATTCATAACTATTTTCCCTTCCACAAAGCCTACTTTTATTACTCTCTCTTTCAATACCTTCAACTTCTTTCAGTCTTCCCTGTCCCCCACTGCTTTCCATCCTCTCTCATTGCCTTCGTGGTCCTGATTGATCGCTTTTTGTTCCAGCATTTGGTTCACGCACAGAAGCACAACTCTGACAGCCCTGGAAGTCTATGAACAACATCATCAAATTTTCACATGCTAAAGAGAGATAGGCCAGCCTCCAGCTCGACTCAATGCTTCTCATTAGAAAGAGATCAGCACATGGTGTACAGGCAGCCTGTCACTTTTCTCCCCTCTCTCTCTGGTTAGACACAGGTCTATCTCGCTGGAGCTTATGGAAACACAGGAGGTATGTTTACTGACTCTCCAGGGCAAGTTGAATTCAGCTTCAGAAACAGAGAGCTGGGCTGTGCTTATCATCTCCTCTTGGAAAAAAAATAAATACAGATTCCAGCACCAATACCCTATCTTCACTCAAATCAGTTTTGAAATAAATATACAAATCAGTTTTGAAATAAATATAACCTGTTGAACGGTACAGATACACTGTGCTTTTTACAGTTTCTCCCTGCTTCAGAAACTCAAAGCCGGTAAGAACTCCAGGCTCACATACTGGTATCACTTAAAGGCTAAAGTAAAAAAACTCTGCTATTTGGACTTAAAATCTAATATAATCTGAATTCAGTGTGAGAAATTAAACTGCATGCACGGACACATAGTAATTCAAAAATGCTCAGTGACAGTTTTCAGTATCACACATACCACCCATTGTAAAGCAAAGAAAAACAAGTATGAGGGCCTGTCTTTTACGCTGTGTCACAGGGTTACACACAAGGGTCAACTCTGAGTTCTGGTGGCCTCGTTTCGGCAGGAATGGGAATGACTTGCCACCTTGCTCGTGTCATGCAAGCACAACTTACCGTCCTTGGCTTTATGAAGTGCTTCCTCTGTGCCACCTATTTAACTCTCTCTCTGTATAAGCAACTTAATTCCAACATTAAGATATACTTCATGCTTCAGAAAAAGGAACACCATCTTTGGCTACCTATCCTGGAGCAGTCTGACCAGGCAATCATTATACCCTACTGTTTCAGTAATGATGCTAGAGCTCGTTCCCATCAAATGGTAAACGAACTCTACATATCAGACAGTTACAACACATTCAAACTCTAATTCTCTTCCTTCCCAAAACTTTACACCAACCATACATGCAGAAGAGAACAGGAGCTCAAGTGATTCCAAAATAAGAGTAAATTTTTGGGCACATTTTTCTCCTGGTGGAAACAGAACACTAGCCATATCCTTCTAACACATCAACAAATCTACCATAGTTTTTTCTTTCGCACTTTCCCCAGTGGTGGTAAGAACATCTATTGGAAACATCGGCTCCTTGACTTCTCCCAGTAATCGCGGCCAGCTATGTGACCTGACAGCAAATTCAAAGGAACTCGCTCCTAACTCGGGGATATGGACAGTAGCCTCCTGGTCTTGTGTGTTGGCTAGGAGTAGCATTGCTTCCAGCTCTTTCACAACAACTGATTCCTCTTTCATATGAGTGTGATGATGTATAATTTTACATTATTTCAGATAGTCCTGTGGGTTGATAGCATACTATGGGCAATATTAGAGGAATCTGTTCCTTAAGTCACTCATTCTGTCCTCCAATATGATTCTAGTTTTCTACAGAAAGAGATAGTCACGAGGAAGCTCTGTGCTGTATTTTACTGCAAATGCAATCAGACAGCGTGCTAGATAGTCTCATCTGTGCTCCCTTTCCCACGGAAGGCTGAACCAGATCATCTTTTGAGGTCCCTTCCAACTTGGGCTGTTCCATGATTCTGTGAAAACAGAGCTGTACAGAAAGTATATGAAGCACTGGAGAAGGGCTGAGCGGAAGAAACTCTGGAAGAAGACAAAACGAAATGCTGAGGTAAGTCTGAGAAACAAAACTGTTTAAAACCAAAACTAGAGGACACTCTTCACTGTGAAAGAAGCAGTCAGAATCGAAGACAGAAGTACGCAACTCTCCCATTTGCAACTCTCCCGTTTATACAGGCTGGTTAATTTAAAAGTCAAACAAAAGACAATAGATGAAGAGAAAAAGCAAAGTGAGTTTTGTTAAGGAAAAAGCAAAGACCTCTTCAGGCAAAAATATCTGATCGCTTTCCCCGAAATAAAGCAATGCAGGCTTTAGAATCTGGTCAGTTTTTACTCAGTTTGCCAAACTAAGATGACTGCAGTGGAACGTATCTTCAGCCTCTGTTGTCACAGTTAAGCACATGCTGGGTTTTTCTTTTGACAGTCATTTCACAGAACTGCAGCGTACTCACTGACAGCTTACTATGAGCATATTTGACAAGAAGTAGCAAGTCGCTGAATACATGAGAGCAGACCATTTTCAGCCCTAATCAAAACTGATGACTAAGTTCTGAATCACCAGCCACAAAACCCTTGCGCTGGCAAGAGGATATCGACTAATAACAAGAAATTTAGTAACAACATTTGGTGGATGATTAGTAAAAAGACTCATTCACACTCTTTACTGAAACAATTTTTTTTTCCTGCATGATGCCACACGCAAATGCAAGGGCTTGCAATCCCATTCGTTTCTCCTACTCAGAGATACTCATGTCCTCCTGGTATAGATTGGTCCCAAATTCTAATCCCATTTCAACACTGACCTTTCTACCCACCTCTCCTGTAAAACCTCCCATCAAAAACAATTCAGCATTTTACTTCGGTTTCATTCCTTCCCCATCCCCCCTAGTATTATTTCAGGGAGTTGCAACAAACTTCCGATAGTTACTCTGAAAACAGCAAGGAAAAGAAAAGTACTAAAAAGATAAAAGTCACTTCTAATAACGAATTATTACCCAATTTCCTTCAGGCTCCTGAGGGAGTCAGCCTGGACATTTACCCACAAGTCACTCATCTTTGGATTGTAACTATGGCAAAATACTCCAGAGGTGGAAAGAGCTATTTTGGCATCCAATCTTAACTAGCTACAAGCACAGTCATACAGCAACTAATGTTTTGTCAAATCAAGTTGTATGACAAGTAACTAAGGTCTCTACCACTCTGAGCCTGGGATACTGTCACAATCTAAGCTGTTTCATTAACAGAAAGCATTTGCTCCTTGCACTTTTCACCCAAAGGTCAGCCCAGTATTTTCTACTACTTTAACAAGTAAATTTAATCTTTATAACCTCCACATTGCTTGCATCTTTTCAATATTTGTACATGCTCAAGCAGTGCACTATAACAAAAATAATAATTACAATGAAGGCTGTTGTAGACAGGATTTGAAAAGCAGATAGCGTAACAGGATTCAGAAGCCTTTAAGAAAGAGGAGAAAGGGAAATGCAGGGAAATAAACTGTCTCATCCACTGAAGGTTTTTTGTTTTGTTTTTTTATTAAGTGAGCGGAACTTTCACAACCAGAAAGCTGACTAGGCCAGAGAAAGAAATAGCTTGTATCACTTCCATTTCACACAATATAGCTCTCCTGGAGTACAAAGGTACAATAGATTTTCCTGCTTCTACTTAATCCTCCATCTATGTTCTTCTCACCTCCATCCCAAAGTACCACTACTCACCAGACTTCGTGTTCTTTGAGATGCAACACACACATTTTCCACTACCCTGACCTGGTATTTCAGCCTGCTGTTTCACTGACCATGAGTCTCACCTTGTTCTGCTTTCATCCACGTTTTCATTTTTCAAAAGTTCGTAACTCACACCAACTTCACACTGGGAAATTTATTTCAAAAGGAAAGCCGTCCACACATGCAGACAAAATCACGTAGTTGCCAATATACATACTGACACTTGTCACAACTCTGCGAAGAAGCACACATGGAAAATATGATAGGATTACCTGTGAGATTAGCTGCCATCTCTTCAGCAGTCTGACACAGCCTCAGCCCTTGTTTTAGGGGACCTTCAGAGTCCACATACTGACGGCGCTTGAGGTAGCAGGACACTGCCATCTGAATCTGTTCTGTGCGTACGCGTTTCATGACCTCAAAAGAAAAGAAAGAGATGATAAGAGAGCTCTTGCTGTGTAGGTATACGCCATCAACATACATGAAAACTGACAGAAGACAAATAGCTCAGTATTTTCATTGCAGAAGTCGAACAATTTCATTACCGAAGTATTAAAAAATACCTTTAGGTATTTGCCTCAGTACTAAGGCGTAACTAGACACTTTGAATCAGATCCCTGATGATATTTTGCTGTCTGATTCTACTAATTTTACTGAGGAATCAAAAGTACTTTTGATGATTATGGACTAAAACCGCAGTGGTGAGCTGAAGCATTTGTTTCTGTTAAAAATAACTAATAAAAAGGGAATTTTCTCCTCTTTGCAGTTTGGGTATTCTTCAGTCATTTTCTGATTTCTCTGTTTGACCAACCAACAAAACAATTCCAGAAGAGTCAATGGAATGAAAAATTAATACACAAATAGGGAAACTTCAGAATCATAAAGCTTTAAATAGCACACCTATCTGGGGAGCCCAAGAAGCAACAGTTTATTGCCTGAACTTAAAGGTTAGAGTCAGACTTCTGGCACTTCAGTCAGTTAAGTCCCCCCCAAAAAAACAGGGAAATTAGAACAAAAGCAGAGCCTTCTATCTTTTTCACCTACCCCAGCCTATCTAGACTTCCCTCCTTCAAAAGTTAAAAAAAAAAAGCATCCTTTGAAGTTTCCTTTACATAAATTTTGAAAGCCGTCCTCACAAGCACCACTTGGTAGTATCTCAAAACCAAAAGGAGCCCGATGCTAGCTTTTAGCCTCTGGCTTGTAAAAGAACCTCAGTAAGATGAATGCTATAGCTCCCTTGCTATTGGAGTAGTCCCTGCCTGCCACCAATTCTTCGCAATAGCCATTGATTTTACACAGAAATTGAGATAACCTAAAAGGCTTTAAATAAAGCAGAACTAAGCAGCAGTTTTATTCTACCAGAATAATAGTTAAAGCCTGTCTCAAGATAGTTCTACACTGTAGAGCCCCACTACCAAAGCCTGCGTATGTTTTACAAGTGCCCATTCTTTCTGGTTTGAGTAGCTAAATCTGATGGAACAAAACTTCTCAGAGGAACAGACAAGGATTCCCTTCCCCCTCTTGTAAGAGCTATACTTCTAACAAAACGACAGCTTTAAAAATATGATAATAAACCAGCCATTTCTAATACCCATGCACACTTTGATGCTTATCCCAGTTGTTAGAACAATAAGGCCTCTGTGAAGTTCCAAGCAGATGGGGATGCAAGGTCCTAGCAAAAGTTACTTTAAACGGATATGTAGAATTGCGAAGCCTTCACTAGATTTCCATTTTTTCTCACAGGTGAAATAACTGTTGAGGGTGGGGAAGGGGCATCAACAGGTGTGGTTTTCAAAGCATTTCCAGACAGACCCATTAAAATCATGAGTTTCAACCACAACTTTTTCCACTCCAAAAGAAAACTTCCTTTTCATCTTCCTTGCAATTAAAGAGATTACATCTGAGACTTGCACTGTCTCAAATATAACACTTTTCTGCTGCACAAAACCATAGAAAAGATAGAATTCTAATGAAGACCATGAAGAAGGGCAGTCACAGAGATGGACCAACATCTTGGCATCCTCCTAAAAAAACACCCTTAACTAAGCTTTGCAGTGTATCACGTTACCATTCTGCGTTTCAGCAAGCAGCACGGGCTCACGTACAGGTGACTTGCCCAGGTCCGCGCTAACGCCTCTGCACGCAGTCTGCCATACAGCTTCGGTCCGGGTAGCGACTGAGTTGTGTTTGAGATGCTCTCATTGATGCTTATTTCAGGTCTAGAAACCATTTTGGAGAGTTCGCATCTAGACTGTTGTATTTGGCTTACAATCCAAATGAAACTCACTCCCAAAACGGCACGGAACGGATTCAACTAAACGTTTCTGAAGTGGTTTAACTGTGCAAATCAGCCTCAGGTCTGTGGTTCAATTGCAAAGACAGAGCATCTAGAAACATCCTTGCCTATACTTTTTTGCTTCAGTCACAAGATCAATTTGCTCTACATTAGATTTGGTGAGAAAATCCTTACTCATTATGGCACAGCAGGCACGTACAGATAATTCCTCATAAACTCATAATGAATTGGAGAAACTGAAAACTGGTGTGTGAAAGATGCCGAACTCCAGAGGACCCTTTGAAATGACAGTGACAAACAAGAGGAACACCGAGATCAGCCTTTTCAAGCTGCTGAACAAGCACATGACCAACAGAGAAAATGGTAAATTTTAAATGATAGGCAAAAGAAGCAGCAGGTTACCCAGTAGTCTCAAATTCCAACATCAGGATTGGACATTTTAGCAGCAAGAGAGAAGGGCCTGGGAAAGGAGCGGTTGCTGGCAGTTGATTCAAGTCCAAGCTTTTTCAGAGCTTTGGGGATAACAAAGAAGCCTGTTTCTTCAGCCAAGATTAGCAAGGTGGCATTTGCAGATTGCTTTATGCAATCTGTACAGTCTCTTGCTCCCTTCACATACCTTGTATACTCCTCCCAGCAGTCACAGTAGTGGGTGTTACGAGCAGTATGTCTAGGAGATCTCTTTCCCTACTCCCAGGTGACATAACAGGAACTACCTTACAGGAAATGCATCTTCACCAAGAAACACCTTTTGGCATCAGACAACCTATCGCCCCTATCTTCATTTCAGGTCTTTGTTTTTCGTTCACTTTGCCTTTATACTTCACCCTCAGTATTACAAAGAGCAGTATCACAGGAGCAGGGAAAGTGTTTGTGAAAAGCAGAAGAAGAGCAAAATCAACATTCCTACAAATATGTTTTATCAAGCCCTCAAAATTAGAGTATATAACAAAATAAACATAAGGACGGCCTGCCAAAATGCCTTCAACTGGGTTCGAGCTGAGCCAGTTGAGAACAGGTCAATGATGCAGACATTAAAGGCAAAAAAGGGCAAGTCTCCCATTTTAACCTCCAATCACTTTTAAGACTCTAGCTCTCATCGCTGAAGATAGTCTCCAAAACATGAAACGAACTGAAAGCGTATAGTGATCCCTGTCCTTGCCTGCAGAAAGCTTGAAACAATTGTTCAGAAGTCCCAGCTTCCTCATTCTCTCTGTCTGTTTGAGAAGAACAATAAATACTAATGCCATTAACTATTTTTACTGATAAGCAAAATACATAAGGAAAGACAGAAGAAAGATTACACCAGGAGTCTGCACAGCTACAACGCAGCATCTCCTGCAGCGTCACAAAAAAAAGAATACTAAGTTCATTTTTTTTGAGGAACAAAAACCACTGAAGAAATTCAGAGCAGGGGTTGATCATACAAAACACATCACAAGTTCCTCTTTCCTAGATAAGCTGGAAATTAGCTGTGTACTAAGCATTGGGCCAAGGAAATTAATTTCCTGCCTATGCTACATCTCGGGTACAGGTTTAGGCAGATTCCACGGCCTTGAAATATTACCAGTGCAAGCATACGAAAGGGAGATTGAAAACTAGTGTTGGAAACGCTGCTTTTAAAGATCCTGCATTCCTGTCCTGACACTGGGACAGCAGTCTCTTCCTTCCAATAGACCTGTGAGGGAAGACCTGTGAATATTAGAGAAGAACCAAGGACAAGCAATCTTAAAAGCCCCTCAAACCAATAAAACAACTCACAAAAGCACATTTCAAATATTCTCTAAGACGTGTCTCAGGCCTCAGTGATGGACAGAGAAGCACCATCTTTCATCCCTTATCATGACAGGTGAAATCTGGAGTCTACCAACGATACTAAATCACCTAATTTTTATGACATTGTGACATTAAATTAATCTAAGATTAACAAAATTTCAGAATAAACAAGGTAAGGATAAACTGATAACCGTGAACTTAAAGCCAAGGGACTTCACACGAGCAGCAGCTGCAATTCAGGAAAACAGGTAAGTAAACACGACAAGTTGACACGAAGACTGGATGCATTGGTGGTGCAAAACAGGAAAAGTGCTGGAGATAGCAGGAACTACGGCGAAGGCTTCTGGCTGAGCAGCAGCGGTCATGCCAAGAGGCAGAGAGGAAACAGCTCGGATTTTAGAAGAGCCTGCATCCATTTGCATTGGACCTACGTTTAGCTCACCATCCAGGGATCAAGCTTTGCCAATTCCACAGCGTTTTTCGGGGTTTTCTTCCCCCTGAAGACGGAGCCAAACAGCGCACTTCACCCTGGGCGCTACCTGGGCAGGACGCGCTTTACTCCTGCCCACACCACCGCACCGCCACACGCCTTCGGCCTCCTCCACCCAGCCCTTCCTCCTCGGAGCAGGGCCGCCAGGCCGAGCGCCGCTCGCCGTCGGGCCCCGCGAAGAGGAACCGGACCGACGCCGAGAGCCCCGCGGAGCCGCTCGCCCGCCCCAAACGCGCCCGGCGCTGCCGCTGCCGCCCGGACGGCGCTCCCAGTGGGAAACCGAACGGCGCTGGCTAAAGGGACGCGAAAGTGAAAGTCCTCCCTTATCAAATTTAAAACAAAAAAAAAAAAAGAAGCGGGAAGAGAAACGGTGCGATAAGAAGCAGCTAATTAAACCCACGCATTTTCAAGGGAAAAAAAAAATGATGAGGAAAGTCCACCCCGCGACCCCCGGGCGCAGGGAAGACGCCCGGCCATGCCCTCACCCCGGGCTGCCCCCGAGGGCCGCGCCCGAGGCCCCCCCGGCCTCCCGGGAGCCGCCCGCCGGGCCGGGCCTGCGGGCCTCCGCCACGAGGCGGCCCGGCGGGACGCCCGGGGCCCGCTCCCGCCGCCGCCCCCCGCCCCGGCCCCCCGCGGGCCTCGGGCCGCGGCCCCGCACCGGCCCCCGCTCCCCGCCACTCACTGAGCATCGCAGGCGGCGGCGGCGGCGGCGGCGGGAGGCGGGGGCTGGCGGGGCCGGGGGGGGCGCTGTCACTGCGCCCAGCGGCGCCGGGCGCTGCCGGCGGGCGCGCCGCCGCTGCCGCCTCCCCTGGGTGCCGGTGGTGGTGGCGCTGGCGCGGCCGGTGCTGCCCGGGGGCCGGCGGCTGGCGGCGGCCGCTCCATGGCTGACTGACACACGCCGCGGCGGGCGGGCGGACGCGGGGGGGGAGAACTGGGGCTGGGGCCGCCCCGCGCGCAGGCGCCCTCCGGCCGCCAATGGGCGCGAGCGAGCGAGCGAGCTCCCCCAGCACAGCCTCCCGCGATCGGCGATCGGCTGGCGCTGCCTGGCGGGGACAGAGGTCGGCGCGGAGGGCGGGTGGAGCGTGCGGCGCGTGCGGCGCGCGGCGCGGGCCCGGCGGGACGGTGAGGGCCGGGGGGAACCGGGGGAGGTGTAGGATCCCCGCGAGGGGCACTGGGGGCCCGGGGCCCGGTGACGGGGAGGACTGGGGAGCGGGCGTGCCCGGCGGAGGGGGAGGCGGCGGGCGGTAAGGCCCTGAGCGGGGGGCTCGTGGCCGCCTTCCTGTCCCACTGCCTTTGCTTTGGCGTTCCGTTCCGTGGCGTCGCTTCGCCGTTGGAGGCCGGTGCTCTGTCCCCATGGCAGCCATCTACTCTGGGATTTACCTGAAGCTGAAAAGCCCCAAGACTTCTTGGGAGGACAAACTCAAGCTCGCCCGTTTTGCGTGGGCTTCTCACCAGTGCGTTCTTCCTAATAAAGAGCAAGTAAGTGGTTTTTAATGGTAAGCGGCGAAAGAAGAAAATTCCCGAATAACCGATTGCTCGTGAGGGTGAATTGATTCATAAAGTCCAGATCTAGTTGCTTAAGCTTTTGAGCCTAGGCTGTAGTGCAGATACAGCTCCGATGGTGAATTGTGGGTGGCTCTTGATTTCTGTGTGGTGTATGAAACGTTTTCATAACATCATCCTTCAAGTAGCTGCAGCAGAAAGATCAGTTAGGGCAGGAAGAAAAGGGCACCGTGTGTGTTCTGCCTGATGAGAGACCATTGTCTTCAGAGCTGTCATTAGCATTGTTTGTTATATCCTATATAGGATGCTTAAAAATCTGATGCTTCTGGTCATAGTTAAGACCTTCAGGGTGGGAGAATGGACTGTTATAGCTACACATGTGTTTCCCGGTGCTCTAAATTTGTGCACAGGGAAAGGGCACACTCTGGGTTCATGGGCATCTCCTTGGAAGGTGCTTCAAACCCACCCTCTCCCCTCAAGTCTTTTTGTTTTGACCTTGTCTCCTGAAGGTCTGTTCAGTGTTTC
The DNA here is from genome assembly GCF_009769465.1 of Tauraco erythrolophus. Lineage (NCBI taxonomy): Eukaryota > Metazoa > Chordata > Aves > Musophagiformes > Musophagidae > Tauraco > Tauraco erythrolophus. Next base: position 85,410,238 of record NC_141466.1, on the reverse strand, counting down.
CCTGAGTGAGGCATGTCTTGTGCTGCTCCTCCAGCCTAGTAGTCTAGTGTGGAGTCTAGTGTTTGCACAGCCTGCGATGAATGTTTTGAGTTCCTGTTATTTCAGTTGCTTAGAGTACTAAACCTAGCCATACATCATCATTTTATTTTGAAATCAATAATTTTAAGTTAAGAGATGTCAACACTTTCCAATTTGCACACATCTAAATAAAGTGAAAACCATCTGATTTTTTAAGTTTTGATTTAAAAGGCTACGTTTGCTAATTAATATCAACTGTCTGTACCCTGATGAAAGGGCCTTAGGATGTTGACTCCTGAACGCTGTATGGGAAGGGTAAAGGGGAGCACAGGGCCAACATTGGATGTAGAATGAAAGTTCTTAGGAATTTAGGTCTTGGTTAAAACTTACAAGCGTGGACTTCTCTGCTTATTCAGAGCCCATTCTGCTTGAATGTAGAGCAGTTCTCAAGGCACAAGTCCTGTAATTGTGAAGAGGTACTACTTTTGTCTTGTTCTCACGTGAAAGTTATTAAAGATTACTTTTTTTCTCTTTTTTTGTTAACAGGTATTACTTGATTGGGTAAGCCATGCGTTGGTTTCATACTACAATAAGAAACCTGAACTGGAGGATGAAGTTGTTGAGAAACTCTGGGCGTATCTAGACAATGTTATCCATAGTAGAAGACTACAGAATCTCTTAAAGAGTGGGAAGACAATTGGCCTCAGTTTTTCAATTGCACAGGTAACTAAAACTGTGGATATTTTGTAACATTCTGGATAGTAGTGTGTATCTTCTACGTTACTTGACTGTTCCTCACATTGTAGGGTGTTACTTAAAATATATGATATTTAATCTGGTGGCTTTTAGGACCTCTAATAAAAATTTCTCTACTTCTGTTCCGTGATGCAATTTGTATTTGTGTAGCACTAAGGCTGAAAATGGCAGAGCATTCTAATAATAATCTCAAAGTTAGTCTTCCTTTCCGTCTTTAACTTCTTCAAACTATCAGAGAGTGAACTAGTATTTCAGTAGGTAAGTGAAGGCTCAGTTCCATATGTTGCTATTCTTTATTATTTACTGCTTATATTGCCATTTTGCCCGGGAGTTTTAGGGAGAGAGAGATGTTCCCCGCAGTGCGGGGCTCATCGGTGTGTTTGGCTTGAGTACTTGTGCAGTGTGACATGCTGTTCAGCAGACCCCACAGTTTCTTCTGATGACTCTGAACTGTGGTGGCACTGAATCATTGTTAATCTTAATAATATCATTATTATTTTAGCCTCAGCTGAAAGTGAATGGGGGAGACTTCAGTTACAGTTTAGAACTGAACCAGAAAGCGTAACTTGTTACTCGGCTTCCTGGGTTACAGAAATAGCAGAATTAGTGTGTGTCTGCAAAGGCAGTCAAAATGGCTGAAAAAATGACCCTTTTAGTTGTGATCTGGTTGGAAGGAAGCAGGAGAAAGCTGTCTTTACCTGCAGAAGTTGTTCTGTGAGATGTTACGCAGAAAGCATGCCAAATTTAAATGTGGTCTGGGTGTGAAAACCTGTCTGGCTGAAGATTAGTGAGAGGTACAGCCCAGAGTACAGTAAAGACTAAGGTCAGAGGTGGTGGAGGGTCCAGTGGAAAGAATTCAAGGATCTGTTTTAGTCCAGTGGGGCTTGAGCTGAAGAGATGAACCGTCCACTACAAGGTCTAAGGAGGCAGATGGGATTTTTAACTCTGGAATAGAGGCAGATTTGTAAATTGTTACTGAATTTGTTTGCTGACAAGATTATCTGGAGGTGAAACAAGGGAGCCAATAAAAGGAGGATCAAAGGAGAAAACCATAGGGAAATCAGCACAAAGTTTGAGAAAAGGAAGGGATATGCAAGTTCAAGGAAATGTTGTATCCCTCAAGGAGGAAAGAGAACAATCCTTCACATTCCAGATATCAGTACAGGAAACTGGCTCTTTTTAAAATATGAAGATGATATTTAGTTGTGGGCATTCTTACTGAATAAGCTTCCTGGATCAAAGGTAGGAAGTGTGTTGTGCATGGTTTTTTGTTGTCTGTTTGGAACATAATTTTCAGGACGTTGCAAGAAGGAAGGGAACTTACCCTTACTCCCTTTCTGCAGGATCAACTGTTATGATCAAGTATGGATCGTCATATGCTGTTGCTGGTAGCACACTTACTGAAGGAGGGCTTCCTTGCTCATCCTGTGGTGCAGACAAATGCAGGGTCACTGTTCTGGCCAGAGGAGCTTCTGGTTTGAGACAATACAAGAGGCCCAGCAGCAGCTGTTTGCAGGTCCCTATTGCTTCCTTCTTGCAGCCAGAGCTCACAGAAGGTGGTGTTGGTTCATTATGATGAGCTTTATCTTTGTGTGCACAATTGACTGTGGGTTTGGTTTTTGTTTTGTTTTTTTCAATTTCAGGTCATAAATGAAAGATTATCGGAGGCCTGTTCTGAAAAAACACAGCAAAACATTGGCACAGTGCTGAGTTGCTCCAGTGGCATTCTTTCTACTCCTTCACTCTCCATCATTTACACAGCAAAGTGTGAGCTCTTGGTTGATCTCCTCAGTAAGCTGTCCAAGCTGGCATGTCAGCAACTGGCTTCTGATGACACTGTGGGCTCCCAGGTGTTCAGCGTCCTCCAGCTCACCTTTGCTCAGTACCTCCTGATCCAGAGGCAGCAAACTAACCCAAATCGTGTCTTTGGGCAAGTGACAAGTCACTTGCTCCAGCCATGTCTGCTTCTGAGGCACCTGCTGACTGTGAGGAGCTGGACACAAGCAGATGACAACTACGTACGTCAGCACCTGAGCAGGGAAATCCGAAACCAGGTAGAAGCTTTGCTGCAGGCTGGGTTATTCCAGCCTGAGCTTTTCCCATCCTACAAAGAGGAGCTGCTGCCAGAACAGGAACTCCAGGAGAAGAAGAAAGGAGCCTTGAAAAGTCTTCTGCTACCAGTCAACACAGTGCAGACCAAGCTAGGCAGTGGCTTTTGTGAACCTGCTCTCCATGGAGCTGTTGTGGCTGGTTCGGTGTCCCTGCTATATAAGCTCTTTCTGGACTCGTACTGTAAGGCGGAAAACCACCTTGTGTGTTTCCACATGCTCAGCAGGCTCTTTGGCTGTCTCAGGCTCTCTGGCCTACAGCAGGGCGTGCGGCAGGATACGCTGTCTCCTGCAGACTGGAGCACAGAGCTGCTTGCTTTGGAACAGCTTCTGAACTTGGTGCTTAGCAGTGATATCTATAACGTTGCCAGTGACCGTATCCGGCACAAGGAGATACAGTTTGGGTTTTACCGCAAGCTAGCACAGGTGTTGATGAGTCACTCCCAAGCTTCCATCCCTGCTTGGTTCAGGTGCCTCAAACTCTTGATGTCATTAAACCACCTTATAGTAGAGCCAGACTTGGATGACTTAGTGGCCTCGGCTTGGATTGATGCCAAGGTTTCTGAGCCACGTACGAGGAAGCCCCAGGAGGCTCTCATCACCACCATGTTCCAGACTTACTCCAAGCTGCGACAGTTCCCACGGCTTTTTGAGGAGGTGCTGACAGTCATTTGCCAGCCAGCTGCTGATGAACTGAGGCTGCCTGTCTTCTCTGCTGGCCTGACAGTAAAGCTTCGTGAGTGCCTCCTGGAACTGCCGCCCAACCAGATTCTGGACATTTTGTGTCTCTTTGTGGAGAAATGCCGGACCCTTATTGTTCCTGCTGTTGAAGGATCATCTGACATGGCCTTGAAGCTGCTGTCAGTGAGCTCGGTGCTGCACACTTTTCTGTTCAACATGAGGATCCTAGATGATACCACTCCTTCCCCTGTGGTCCTTCGCACTCAGAGTTTGCTGGCAAGTATGCAGAAGGGAATAATTCAGCCATTGTTGGAGCTGCTGCAAGCTCCTAGAAGAGAGGAGGAGAAGTCAGACCTTTGGCTAAGAAAGGCCAGTGACTCTACTCTCCTCCTTGTTTACACTTGGCTTGAGGTAGACACTTTGTTTGGTGTTAGCTGCAGTAAATATGTGTCTCCAGCGGCTGAAATTGCTGGTGCTCTTACTGCATCTACCGCAAGGCATGGGGGCATTTCAACTTTCCTCCCTGGTGTGGAGGAGCAGTGCTGGGAGAGAGTCATGGAGCTTGCAAATAGTTTTACCTCCACTAGTAAATATTGCTTGGAATTGCTCACACTTCAGAAAATGAAGATGATCTTAATGCAGACCGAAGCTGACCTGCAGGCATTGCAGCATGCTGTAGCTTTCATCCTGGAGTCTGGCAGATCCAGCATGAGCAGGGGAGAATCTGAACCATGGGATGGAGATATCAGTGTGATAAATGATCTCAACTACCCCGCAGCCCACTGGCACCTCGTCATCTCCAACCTGACTATCCTGTTGCCCTATATTTCCCTGAAAGATATAGAGTACATTGCAAATGTGCTTCTAGAGACGTTAGTATTGGCCAAAGCTCAGGAAGCTAACGCAGACTCGGAGCATTCCGTCAGCATTGGAAAGATATCTCTTGGTTTGATGCATAGCTGCTTTCTACCAGAAATGAGGGTCCTGCATTGTGCTTTTCTGACCAGTCTTACTCATCAGTTTGCTAAGGTGCTGCCCTCTGCCATCAGGGATTCGGCCGATCTGCCACTTCAACAGCTGACTACAGGTAATATCCCTTGGCATGAAGAGATCCTGACTCCTTGCAGACCTGCTGACCCGTTGGAAGCACAGTCAGAAAACAAAATGCTGAAGGATGAGCTCAGCTTGTCTTGGAAAGCACTGCAGAAAGTTGCCCAGTGTATAGTATTGTTAGCAAAAAACGGCTGTCCTGTCATCCTGAAAGAAAGTCATCTGGAAGGCTGCTTGGGTTTGCTAGAAATTGCTTCTCTTCTGAAACTAGATAGTCTTCTTCCTTCTGACTGTACCCGGAGTTTTCTGGTGCTGCTGTCCCTGCTAGCCAACACCAGGGCTAGTGTCTCTTGCAGCAAGCTGTTATTGCTGAAGTTTTTAAGTACCTGCTTCCATCTCTTGAGGTGCCTGCAAGCTGGCAGGAGTGCCAACTCTATTTTTAAGGTGTTTCATGCCAGCGATGTTCTTGAGGCTGTCATGACCTCCCAGCTCACAGTTAGCAAATTCTTCACTGATGTTTTGACTGTTCCTGTTTGGGCGCAGTATCTTCAGGAAGTCCAAGCCTTTTTGGAAAATTTTCTTCGGATGATTATTGAAAGAAGGCAAAGTGCAAGGCTCAACTTGGAAAAGTTCTTGTCTTTCCTGGTGAGCTGCAAGCTAGACGTCGGTGCAGCCAAAAGCAAAGGCTGGAAAAACGGGAATCCTGCAGCTGGGCAGTTACTGCTCATGGCATTCACCACACTGTGTCATGTTGTCACACTCTACCTTCAGCAGCTGCCAGAAAAGAAGCTACAATCTGCGGATGTACTGTCTGCTCTGTTGGAGCCAGTAGTTCTGCAGATGGTCAGAACTGTTGAACACGGTCTTCAGAGTAACATGCGAAACCAGCCTTTGCCTGTAGCATTCATACCATCTGTCACTACTCTTCTCAAAGCAGATCTGAGCCATGCTGTCAAGAAGGGCTGGCAGAAGGAGCTCAGTGGGTTTTTGGAGCAACCCCGTATTAAACTGTACCAAAAGTTTTACTCTCAGATACTGAGAGACCTGCCCTGCGCAGGAGGTAATCTGCAGTTCCTTCAGCCTGCGTTGCAGTTCCTGACGGTCTTCTGCTCAGTGCCAGAGCTGTATCCTGGAAAAGAAACTGTGATCACGGTTGTTTTTGCTGTAAAAAAGCTTCTCTCTGGTATGAAAACTCCCTTTCTCCACTTCCTTTGCTAATTTTGCAGTGCAGAGATGAGTTAAAAGCCATTTAACAAAACATAATAGCTTTTTGAAAAGTCCGTATCTTTTTACTTGTGGTAAAGCAGTAGGCCATCCTTTCCTAAATGAATAACAGGAAAATTTTCAAGGAGGCAATGTTGTGCTACCTGGACCACAGCCACCATCTAATTCGGTAATGATCTTCTCTTGGAAGATGCAAACATCTTAATACGAGTTGAGGTCCTCGGTCCTCATCCCTGTGGAGCATTTTTGCAGTAACTGGAATGTGGTAATACTTCTGGATGTAGGGCTGAAGGTGCAGTGTCCTTCTACTCATGTAGTTGGTCTAGTAGGCGCCGCTGAAGCAGCTGATGAGCACCAGGTCAGATCTGGTATATCTTACCTGAGGATCTCAGAGGACCTTACAGTAAAATACTTACCTATTTTTGCACCTGAAAGGCAAGGTTATGAAACAATGGAAATCACCTAACTGTTAAGGATGCTGAACACCCGTAATTCTCGTCATGTCTGTGGGAGATGGGCAGATCAGTCACTTCATCCCCATCACATAAAGAGCTGGGGCTAGAAATGACATGAAGAACCTCTCTTGCCAGCTGTGTGACCTGATGGCTCCTTTATATTGTCTCGTTCAGAAAGCGAGAGGAGCTAAACGCAGCGTAGACATAACTGTTCTCTTTGACTTTTCCAAACAGTTGCAATTTGTCAGACTTACTACTAACATGCTCTAGTGCAGTGGTCTGCAAACATTTTTGATTGTGTGCACCTGTCAGTAAATAAAAACAAATTGAGCATGCAGCCTCAATATATGTTTATTTATAAACTGTATGCATGTGCTACTCTACTAGTATACTACGTACATTACAAAGCATACACAAAAAAAAGTTTAAAAGGCATGAGATAAAGATGAAATAAACACTTTTTACATTTTATTTTATTTTTTAAAGATATTTTATTTATAATTCCCACACCCCAATGGACTGTCTTGTGCACACCCTGAGGTGTGTGCAGTCCACTTTGGAGGCTGCTGCTCAAGTGTACTACGGTCATGATCTTAATGTTTATATTGGCATTAGGTAGTTAAGCACAGAGCACAACTCTCCATGGAAAATCTGGTCTTGGATCTGCGCAGTTGAGTTTGAGCTGGAACTTACACACAGATACAGGCTTAGTCTGTCTCTTCCCTGGTCTGCATTTTGATCCTTCAGCGTTGTGGGGTTCAGTAGGGGCACTGAGAGCAGGGATTTCACACTAGAATGACCATGAAGACGTGTCAGTTGCTGTAATTATTCTGCTGACTTTTCACTCTCTCATCCTGTGCCTCACTTTACTAGCCCAAGATTGGTAAAGTGCTTTAACCTGGAGACATACTTAATCACTATAAAAAGCTGTAAGAATTTCTGGTGAGTAAGTAAAGTATTCAGTATGATGAAATATGGGTTCCTGTTGAAGATGACTTTCAGCATTGCCACAGATCCTGTGGATACTTGTGGAACTAAAAAACAAGCCTTCAGATTCAATTAAGGTATAAGCTAGTCCAGAACTGTCTATGTAGTAATAGTTAAGCAAGGAGTGTGACTTACCAGCAGAGACCTAAATTTTGTCAGTTTAATGGTTTTGTGGCTTGTGATGGCTCTCTGGCCAGCATTTGTAGTAAAGCCCTGTGGCTTGTTTAGCCAACTGCCTTGGCTTTTGCATATGCTCTGTTGTAGTATTTCCATACTACTGAAGGCTTCTTATGGTGACGGTTCTGTGAACCCTAGAGTAGGAAATACTTGAGAACAGCAGTTCAGTGCACTAGTGGGGATAGAGATAAAGGAAAAGTGTGGGGCCTTCTATGCATTTGAGCGTTAAAAAAAGGTTTGATTTGCTGTGTTCTTACGTGTGGAAGTCCCTGTCTTGGGAATTAATTAAGACATGCTTGTGTCTCTGGAACGTGCAGGTCCTGCAGTCACAACCCAGATGATCCAAAGTATGGAGATGGAGCTGACAGAGGTGCTTGTCCAGCTGCTGGGAAACTGCTCTGCCGAGGAGTTTTATACCATAATGAGGCTGGTGCTGCAGGGACTTGAAATGAGGAATGTTTGGCAACAGAAGGCTAAAGTAAGGCATGAGCTTAGTTGATTGTCATCTTCTTTCTTCAGTTTTCTGTATCTTGAAAAAACTTTGTTGGCTGAATGGTGTCTGATAAATATTTTTTTCCTCTTTTTGCTTTATGTTCAGTGGTCAGGTCAATTAATTTACACAGTTAAGGGCTTGGTGACTGTGCTGAGTTATGTTCTGGATGTAAATTGAGAGAGGTGGAAAGATCATGGAAACTCACTGGAAAAACTGTCTGTCCAGTTAAGGACTCAGCAGTCTTAATTCCATATATTGTCCACATAAATCGCACATCTGTGATGTTACAGGCCACGCTGAGATTTTTTGTCTGCTTGCGGATCAGAGCCCTTGCACAACAGATACCAGCAGTCAGTGAGTTTAACCACCGTTTGTCTGTGCCTCTTCTTAACAGGGTTACAGACACTTTTAGAAACGCTGGCATCTTTAAGTAAAACCAAAACTGCACCTGTGCTTTTGGTATTTGTCTCTATAGAGACTTTTACTGTGTAATAACTGGATAGGACTCAGTAGCTTTTTAAATACTGTGCCTTTCTCCAGAGCAGCTGAAGCAGCAGTGGTAACATATGGAACAATTTTGGCAAAAAAGCCAGCTGTACCCTCTATAGAAAGCTCAGTGACTTGAGAATGAAACTTGTATTAAACTTGGGGGTTTATCTGGCTCTGTCTTATTTGTCAGAGATAGGCATGGATGTGCTGCATCAGTTCTTGGTATGTATTTTTGAAAGGGTATCTGGAATTCCTGTACTATGCATATAATTCCTGACACCTGAGTATAGTTTTTAATACATTTCTTTTATCAGTCTGTCATAACAGCCAGTAGGTAAAAAAAACTGCTGCTAATTGCAGTGTTCTTAGTGTATAGTGTTCTGGTGTCCCTGTATTCCCCCTGCTTCCCTCTGTTATCTAGTGGCAGTTGAAGGCGGCTTTCCTTTCTTAAAATTCACGTAAGCCTTTTTCTACAGTAAGTTGATTCTAAAATAAATGGAGCGTGCAGTACATTTGGGCCAGTGCTGCTCAGCATGTTGAATTTTGTTGAGCTGCTGCTTACTTCACAATTTCCAAAGAGATCTGTTGGTGGGAGGACTTTCATGTGTCAAGGCTCTGGTAATGCTCAGAACTGCCACTGCCCTTGAAAGAGCTCTTCTGTGCTTGAAAGGAGCCAAAGCATCTTGTACCCGTGACTGATCATCAATCTGCTTTCTGCAGGAAGTACTGTCAGCTGTTACGCTAACCAAATTGCTGCTCAGCTGCCCATTAAGTGGAGACAAAGAGAAAGCTTTCTGGTTTGCCAGCCCACAGATAATCACAGCTTTAGCTGTAAGTATCTCTTTATTGTAACTTCATTACCTGTCCCATTTATTTGTTGTAGTCCCTAGTTACATCTAAAGTGCCCAGAGGCATACAGGAACAAAAAAGTTGTGGATGCTTGACATATCCATACCAGATTCACCTGCACTTGTTTGTCTGCACCCTTTCTCTCCTCCTTCCTCAAGTAAATCTCCTCCTGTGAGTTCAGTGTGTAGGTCATCCATTTCTTATTATCAGTAATTTTCTGGGACTGCACCACCTAATCTGGAGCTTGGGAAAACTTGTTAGGCTGCAGAGATGAGTCTGAGCCTCCTGTCCTTCCTCCTGTGCAAAGGAGAAGGTAACTGTCAGCCACACGTCACAGCAGAAGACAACAGCAGCAAAACAAAGGAAAAAGTGCTCATATTAAAAAAAAATAATAAATTCACTGAATTATGAATGAGACACTTAACTGAAAGTAACCAAACCCAGGTTTCTTGTCCTTCATTTGTACAGCAAACATACATAGTGATGTAGGTTTTACTTCTGTCATAGTAATGGTGTCTCTAGACCAGAATTTGTCAGAGATTGGCTCTGCAATGCCTGGGGATTGTGAACATGCAAGTTCTGCCCTTTTTTGGTGCGTCCGCATGCTTGTAAAGGAGAGAACTGCATCAATGCATTCATGTGAGGAGGTGCAAAGAGGTGCTGGCTGTCAAGGGACTGGGGAGTAGGTACAATTCCACACTCACAGCAGTGCTTCCTTGAAATGCGTCACATGCATCCTTGCTCAGGGTGCAGCTGCACAAAAGTGGCTGAAATGCAGGAGTCTCCCTGCCACTCCAGTTTGCACCAGTCTGGTTGACTCTAGTCGGAGCACTACGGTTCTCTGATATGTGAGTACTAGTGATGGGTGGCTAATGCACTCCTTATCTGTTTCCTCCCTTTTTGTAGATGCAAACCAAAGAGGCCTGTCAGGACCAGTCACTGATTTCCACTATAGTTGTACCTATTCTAGAGACCGTAGCAGCTCTGCTAAGGCAAGGAGAAGGGGTTCTCTTGAATCCGCACCATGTGGCATTGGCATTCAGCATTCTCCTAACAGTCCCCCTGGATCATCTGAAGACAGAAGACTATCGCAGTGTCTTCCTGGGAGTCCATGAAGTGCTCTTCTCTATTGTGCAGTGTCATCCAAAGGTATACCTGTGACGGGGGGTGGGAGGAGGGGAAAAAGAAAGAACCAACACAGAGGCCAGTGATGAGAATTTTTTTTTTAATAGTGGTTTTGAAATAATTTGTCCTGATAGTACCGAAGTGCTTTGTACCACTTGTCATTTAAAAGACTAGGAATCTCAAAATCACATGATTTCAATCGCTCTCCTGCTTTATTTTATGCCTGCTTTGTTGGTCTTTGGCAGTAGATTGCTTATCAACATCTGATGCTAGATTAGAATAAAGCTTTCTCTTTTTTTATGATTGATTTCCAGAATGACAAAAGGCTTTGGCAGTAGGACCTCATTCTCACTGGAGATCAAGGTTCTGCAGTCCTTTGAAAACAGGGCTTAGACATGTTAGTAGCTGGTGACCTTCAGACGCTGTACTATGCCAGCGTTCTTGTCAGCCTTCTGGCATGGGAAAGTGAAGATGTGCCAGGACTTGCACAGGGTTGGACATACTCCTACATGGAATATGTAGGCAGAGGTGGAAGAAAAAAGGAAAGGGGCCTCATGCATTTGTCTTAGGACTGAGAGTGAAGGAAGTTAAAGATGGGGAAATGGCAAATTCTAAATGCAAGGCAGTATGCATTGCTAAAATGCCCTTATAAAAACCCTGTGGTAGAAAGCTGCCTATCCAGGCTATTTTCACACTGCGATCTGTAGTGTTACTGGAGCCTGTGTTCTGTGAATCTGGCTGGCTACAGAGGTTCTCTACCAGCAAGAACAAGTTCCTAGATACCAGAGTACTAAATCGAACGGTGCTTTGGAGAGGTGGAGTAACTCTACTATGATGTTTACTTGTTATTTATATTTGAATATAGCCAGGACTGCAGTCCCACTCCAGGGTTCTCGTGTGCTAGATACTGTACAGATGCAGAAAGAAAAGGCAGTCTCTGCTCCTGACAGCTGTATAAGCTATATCGTTTCCTTCACAGAAATTGATCTCCCTCAGACTAGGGGCTGGTGTACTTCTACCCTGTCCACTCTCTTTACTACATAATCTCAGATGGTTTTATTTCATGTCTTTGCAGGTACTGTTGAAAGCAGCACCATCTTTTCTGAACAGTTTCCATCGTCTGGTTGTTTCTGTCATGCATGAAGGACGTCAGAAAGGAGACAGAGGTACCATATTTTTTCTGCTTTTGCACTATATATACACACTGTTAATTTTTTATATTCTAGAAGAGGAAATGCAGAACAGGGCAGTCTGACATGAGAAGCAAAGTCCCCAAAACCTAGCTGTGGCATTGAAACCGTTATCTGTCCCTTTCTGTCCTTTATGTAAAATTGAGGATGAGGCTTTGTAGTATCATGGGGTTGTGAAGGTAACTGAGGCTTCTGTGGAGCTGCATCTCGACAGCACTGCATTAGGTGAATAAGGTATTCTTCACTGACTGGCTGGCAAGTAGGCAGGAACTGGTAAGGCTTGCTGTACCCAGTTTCTGCTCTTCCTATCAACCTCTGTGCCTGAAGGCATGGTGGCTGTGAACTCTGGTGATACACGCTCATATGCCTGAGTTATAGCCCAAATAGATCCTACTAAATGGAGCTTCTTGTTACTGGAACTGTGTTTACTACCGAACTGAATTGTCACCATTCTGTGCTAAGCATAAAGCCAGAACATTACACATATATGAAGCATCAACTGGGATTAGATGATACATCTGTATGGTCAAGGATTTGGAAGTTGTTAAAGAATTTACATTGTCAAAGTGGCCAAGTCAAAGATGTTCACGGTGATCAAGGTAATCCTCTTGTGCTTTATGCTGGTCATGACACGAATACTCTGTCATTAATAGTGGTGACTTTTTGAGACAAGTTGACTTCGTGGCCTGCAACTGCTTGTATCCCAGCTTTCCGCTGATGTTCTACAGCTTATTCCATGTTCAGGTTTATCTCAGCTGATATGTTGCTCACAACTGCGGGCAAATGTAAGTGTATTTATGCATCATGGAGGAATATACTAACAAAGGCTCAGTGATAGAGGAAAAGGTATGTTAAACTGGTGCTGAACTTTCAGAATTTGCTAGCTTCTCTAATATGTTTATGTAAGGCAAGGGTCACAGGAAACTTACAGGTACATGGTGTCCTAAAGTTTAAAAACACGCTGTTTATCTTTGCACGATTGTTTTATTTTCATAACAGATAACATGAAAGTAATTTCTAGATTTCCCTTCTCCCTTTATTGTGTCAGTTCTCTTCATTCACTGCCTACTGAAAGGGTAAATTCTCAGGTGATCTCTGCAGTCTCACTCTAAGTATCTCCAGTGTTGTGGCTTCTGCTGCTGTATTCCACGTAATGAATCTCATGAAAAAGCTTTAGTAAGACTATGCCACTGCCCAGCTTTAGTAAGACTTTTTACAGCATAGTAAGACTATGCTGTTTCTAAGAGATGTCTTCTGATTTTCTGTAGGTAGAGAATATAATTTTCCAGTCTCCTTGTTCTCTCCTCCACAGTGCTAGTTGGGACTGAATCATGGAAGGGACCATAGCTGCTGGTTTTAGCACTTCAGTGTGTATAACAAATACTTTTTGCCTTGCAGTGCCTATGGAGTGGGAATGGGTGTGCTCTTACAAAATAACCATTGGAAGAGATGCATATGGTGTGTTGTGGGGGTGTGTGGGGCCTCTCAGCTGTGGCTTGATAAGAAAAGGAGATACAATGGGCGAGCTGGTGTTGGCTTCATGTAGTTCAAGAATCATATGGAAGACTGGGTGATTCTTTGTTTTTTTCATAGTGTTTTTAAGCCTTAAATGCCAGACTGCAACTCACTTTCTGTTTTAGGCAACACAGATGAGTTTGAAGTTACACTGAAGTGTGCACACTTGGTGGAACGGATGTATACTCATATCGCTGCAGAAATGGAGAACTTTACTGTGTTTTCTGCTTTCATTGTGGCTCAGTATGTGACTGAATTGCAGAAGGTAACGTTCTCAGCCATCTTGAAAGTGCCATGGTATTGTGCTGGCTTTGGAGTTCCTGTTCCAGAGGCAACTGTGTTAAGTTTTGTAAAACCTGTAAAGTTATAAAAGCTGCTGTGCCTCATGGGGATACAGGTTTGATCCAGACTCTCTGTTGCTTTGAGTAAGAGTTCCTGAGAGTCTTTCTTACCCAGCTTCCGAAAACTTTTATAAAGGTGTGGGCTGTGGGTTTTTTTAAGGCAAAACAATGCAATGCCTATTTACAGAACTGCTTTGCTTTTCTGTCATGTTGGGTGTTTTTAATTCATGTGGTAGGTAGGTACTTCTTCCAGCTGGTTTCAGTTGTCCAGGATTGATAGCAGTTAGGGCCCCATCTGGCAAAGTAATGGGGAAAAATTCTCCTCAAAAATGTCTTTTAATCTGGTCTCAATGAGTAAGTGAATGGAGAAAATGTTACCAAGCCAGAGAATTGTCAGCTTTTCAGTAATTCTCATTCTGTACCAAAGATATCGTTCCCATCCTTGCAGAAAAAATTACTCCTACTATTATGAATGCCAGAACCAGGTCAGTAGCTTCTCACATCCAGACCTAAGTTCAGATTGTCATTCTATTCAGCCTAATGGATTTATATTTCATCAGGATTTCAATGCTGCTTGTGTTGCAAGTATCTGCAAATGGATTATTTGTAGCTCTGGCCTGGGCATAGGCTGAAATACAAAAAGGAATTTTAGTCTTTGATTTTAGGCTCTCTTACCACAAAAATAGCCTAACTGGTGCTATGTTTCTGAAGGATTATGGTGTAATCAATGTAACTAACCTTGAAGGTTGTTATGTAGCTTAAACTCGGCTGCCTTCTTTATTGCCCAGCTTCTTCCAAGCTTTGGGAGCAAAACAATGGGATATGTCAGTTTTTAGCCATGTTATTTAGTGTTCCTGGTAAGTTGGTTATTGTTTACATAGTAAACATAGTAGTTCAGCAAATACTAGAGGCAAATTACTGTTAAGACTACTTCTGCTCTATTTAACTATCTCTGAACTCTGAAATCTGTTCCTTGCTGCACGTAGAGCCTTTACTCAGAAAGCCTGACTTGAATTGTCAAATGACCTTTCTGAGTGAAAAGGACACTTATTCAGTACTAGCAGCCTACAAAGTCTCATGAGACTTTTGGGAAAGTTTTGTGCAATACTTATCACTGGGAAATGGAAAGTGATGGATGGTAGCTGATGCCACAGATCGGTAATCTATGCATGGAACCTCTGGGCGTGGAAAGGGGAATCGGTGTAGTGAGCTACCAGACACTGTGACAAAGGGGTGTTTTCTGTCTGACAGAATAGATAGATCACAAGTAGGTGATGATTTATTTGCTCATTAGACTGGTGAGACTTGATGGCTATCAGAGGAAGGGGAGACCTCAGCATACCTGTCTTAAGGGGGCATGTACATGCCTTTCATGTTGCTCCGCAGAGGGAGGGAAAAACTCCCTTAAGCATTCATCTCTTCTGAGTCCAGATTAGTGGCTTCCAGCCTGTGATCTGAAGACTCTGGGGTCCATCAAAGGTAACAGAAAAACATGTTGGTAGATTTAAATCTGTGTATGGGCATCTGCACACTTACTGGAACCCCTTTTAATGGTCTGCAAACGAAAACTGATGAAAGCTACTGTCCTAAACAGTCACTTACTCCTAAAGCAGTTCTGTAACAGTTCCCTCAGTGCTCCCTCTTTATACCAGAAAATAAAATATCCTGAGGATTATTTTGTGTTAATCTAGAAAGATTCCTTGCTGGAGTGGGTGGCATCTGTAGCCTTTTTCATGCTGTTGACGGTGCTTTTCCGTTGTTGTCTATGAGCTGTTGCTTAATTCAGCAATAGAGAAATACCTCTTCACACATCTAATGTCTCACATCAAGAGCTCTGTAATGCTTGACAAATTTGTCGTGCTAACTATATAGACCATAAAACACTCACAAGCATAATTAACTGCCAGCCAGTAGTGGCAGCTATTTAAATCTTTGGTTCTGCTTCCTGTGGTATTATGGGAGGGTGTTTACAGAAAACTGCACTGCGAAGCAAGAATGGCCCAAATAAGGCATGGGTCCAGATTAATTTGTGATGTACGGGATGCAGTTCCATTAACTGCAGCTCTGAGGTATCTGCTTATCCCAAGTGGCACATCTGGTCCATTTTGTCAATAGCTGTGAGTATTCCTGTCCTCATTCTCTGCAGTCCCTAGGAAGGGAGAGGCCAGCCCAGTGCGTTCACTGGGAGTTGTGGTGCTCAACTGTTCTGTTGCTTTATTGTGTGGTGTAGGGAGAAATAACATCTGTTATAAACCAGCTGATAGATCAACTGACATAGAGGGGAAAAATGGCAAACTTTTGAACATGCAAACTCATC
The DNA here is from genome assembly GCF_009769465.1 of Tauraco erythrolophus. Classification (NCBI taxonomy): domain Eukaryota; kingdom Metazoa; phylum Chordata; class Aves; order Musophagiformes; family Musophagidae; genus Tauraco; species Tauraco erythrolophus. The sequence continues at coordinate 85,394,463 of NC_141466.1, read as the reverse complement.
AGGGTCACAGATCCAAAGAAAGGCTTATGTGCCTTAATGCCTGCTTAATGTTTTTCCCAGCTATGTTAGCAGGTCTAATAAAATATATTAGCTGGTTTACATTTAGGGCAGAAAGAGAGCAGGAGCCTGTCACAGTGATTAGGACTGCACTTCATTAGTGGAAAGTTTGTTAGTTGCCTCAGGAAGAAAGAAGTCTGTTTTTTAATGACAGCTTTTTATGTAATTTCCATTAGACCTGGAGTGCAAAGGCTTAGGTCTGGAGGCATAAAGCTAATTTTTGGATTCAGCAAAGATAAGACATAGTTCAGCGGCAAAAATAATGTGATAATGCCAGAGGCCAGTACCGCCTGAGGCAGTGAAGTATTTAGCAAGCGATCGTGAGCACAGGACAAATTCCAGTTAGTCTGGAGCACCAGAGGACTCCAGAGTCAGTACTGATGTTCCTGGTTGTAGTGGTGGTTCTGCCAGTTACGGGGTTGAGCAGGGGTAATGGCAGGAGCAGGGCACTGAGTCCTGAGTCATTCCATGTATTCCTTCTACTTTCTACATGACTTCAGGCAAGGTACCTGATTTCTGATGTTAAAACAGATCAAGGAAATGCACATCTCCTGAGCTTTTTGAAGGCTGCTTTTGTTAAGGCTTATACGTTGAAGTTTTCAGATACAAATTGTTAGATAAATATCAAGTTGTTAAGTGGTAAGTTAAAATTGATTAACTACCCAGTCTAAATTATGGAGTAGCCTAAAGGAAATGCTTATTTGAAACTGGGACTTAATAGCATACAGCTAATACGAGACGTACAGAATCTACTGAAATGTGTAAGCCGGGGCAACTATTGTAGGGTTTTTTAATTACAGTTTTTCTACTGAGGAATTTTTATGTGATTCCAAGATGATCAGTGTCTTTGCAGCAATGTGTATAGCAGCACTCTTGTGCATTTTTTTGCAAGGGGCATGCTTGTTCTGCAAAACATATTTGCAAAAATCAGGAAAATATTGCACAAGACAAAATCTTGGATTTTATCTAATTGGCTGTTCCAGATGGTCTGATGCACTGGATAACATATAGTCAGCAGTGAATGTATACTGACTGTAAGAGTGTTTTCCTGCCTTTTTGACTTCAAGTTTAATGCAGTTTTGTTGTTCTTCTAGGTGACTTTGCACCCAGCTGTGAAGAAACATCTCACAGAAGGGATTTATCACATCCTTGACCTTTGCATTGAACGGGATGTCAAGTTCTTAAATGCATCACTACCAGCAGGTGTAAGGGAGGTCTTTAAGGATCTGTACAATGATTACAACCACTACCACAAAGCAAAAAAACAGGGGGAGGAAAAGTATACTGCGTGATGAATCCTGCCTGGTGCTGCATGATCAGTTATGCATTGATCTTGCAGTGCACAGAAAATCCTCAGCTGCTGTTTGGTTTGGCATGACTAGCAAGATAAATCTGAAGAGGATCCTTTAAATATGAACTGCATCTATCTCTATACAGCCGTAACGGGGAAAAGGGGAACGGGGAGGGAGGACGTGCCGTTAGATCTGGTCCTGCCGTGTGGCACAAATGGCAGAACTGCTGCACCTGTGCTGGCCCTGGTGAACTCACAGGGCTCCCTGGGGAGCTCGCTGCAGTCTGGCAGCACACATCAGGCTTCAGCACATCACAGTGCTTTTCTGTGGAAGCAATAGTCTGGTGTAAAAGCCAGCGAGGGTTACAGCTCCTACTCTCGCTTACATGGTAAGCAGAATTAAAGCAGTTAAAGTGCTTATTTTTGTACCCTGTTATTTTACATTTTGTTACTGAAGAAATTTGTGAATGTCGCACAGCTGTGCAAAACTCTGGAAATAGAGTAAAAAATTTGAAAGTTTGTATCTCTTTGCGTGCTTGGTTTTGCTCTTGAGCCCAGCCCTGGTCAACCCAGTTTGACCTATTGAATTTCCTTCCCAACTGAATTATCCTGTGATCTCATGGTAATCAAAAAGACTGACTACTTAGAGCTCTGGTCGATTTACTGTCATTAAGCAATTGCACTTAGTCATCTGAGCTGTGGTTGCTCTCAGTGTACTTTTTAATCTTGTGACAAATGCCAAGTACCGAGACCTATCTGAGATCTCTTTGGTCTAAGCTGAGCCTCAGTGCTTTGCATTCACTCTAGGTTAAGAGCAAGCCCTGGAGTTACTGCAACTCAGCTGACAGTAATTTAATAAGCTACGGTAAATTAATCACATTTGAGCCTGTAAGAAGCTTTATCAAATAGCTCCCTTTCATTAGCTGAGCTACAGAAGTTTATTTTGTTGAAAATAATAGAGGCTAAAGATCCAAACTTTGACATAAGTAGTAAAACAATCTTCACATGTGCATGTGGTTAGTAATAACTTAGTACTCTCACACGATTATCTGCTTTAATCTACAGATGAGGGGTGGCAGTGGAAGACTGGAATGTGGCTTACCACTTTTACTGGTTCCATCTGCCTCATGACAAAGTCCAAAGGATGAAGTTTGGCTGGGGCAGGAGACTCCACATGGCACAGACAAGGGAGGTGAGCAGGGCTGTGGGGGAGCTGAGGCAGGTGGAGCTGGATCTTAGTTAGGGCAGGGGCATGGCATGGCAGCTGCTGTCTGACATAAAGCCCTATAACTGCTGCGCTGCCCTGCTGGCTGTGGCCCTGGCAGGGCAATTCTGGCACATCAGCCTTCACTGGGACTGTGACTAGGATGTGGCATCAGGTCCCTGGCCCATGGGCAGCTCCTGGATGGTGCCTGCCAACTGGCCGTGAGGCAGCTACCTCTGCAACTCACACTGTTGCCTGCTCACCTCCTCCACCTTTGCCTTGTGGAGCCTCCTGTGCTGGCTAAACTTTATCCTTTGGACTAGAAATGATCCTCATCATGACCTGAACAAGAATCTTGGAGAGAAAGCTTTGACACTGCAAGCATTGTTCAGAGGTAGCCACAACAGGGGTATTGTTATCAACACTGTTCTAGCCATGAATGCAAAGCACAGCACCATATGGGCTGCTACGTAGCAAGTTTACTCCATCCAAGCTGGACCCTGTACACTGCCGTGCCAGTTCTGTATTTTATTTCAAAGGTGGAAGGCTGACGTGAGCCAGCATTGGGAAGGGCAATTACTGATGCCCCACCAGGCTGTGTGACGCTGAAGTGCCTGGTGGGTCCTAGAAGGGAAACACGTATGAGCTGGGTGCAGCCAAACGGGCACCAAAGGGAGGAGGTCGCCAGGGTGAAGAGAGTTAATATGCTTGTAAAATGGAGGAAGGTTATGAGTGTTGGAAGAGGATCTGGAAAGAACAGTAAAGAAAGGAGAGCTAGCTTTGGAGCGAGAGGAAGGAAGTAAGGTAGCATCTGTGGCGTTAAGTGTTAAGGCTCCCCTGATGGAGCCATATGGTTGCAAGCCACACACGTAGCTCAAAAGCTTCTGGGTGTAGAGCATAGAGTAAATGACATCTTTCTCATTGCTTTAAAGAAGGTAAACTACTTGAGTTGATACCGGTTGTATTTCATTAATGTTAACTTTTTAAATTTTATCCATTTTAACTTGGCTTGGAAATGGAAACCTGTAACTGACTGACATGGACAGTGGTGAGGGAAATAACAAACTCCTACTATAAAAAGGACACAGTGCTTGAATGAATGAAAAATTGAAACTCTGCTACAATTAAATCTTTATTTCAAATATGCTGTGCAACTGCCACTTATCCCACAGCTCTCCTTCTCCAGGCTAGGCAGCGGAGTTCTGAAACACAAAGCAGCGTTTCTGTGTAGACGTTACAAAGGGGTTAAAAAGAAGGCTATGTTTCACTTGCTAATCCTAGGTCTTTGTCCAAGAAGTGCTCTGGGTTTTTTTTAGCTAGAATAAATTAAGTCACTGGCAGAGGACCACCGGCTGAGAAAGCAGGCTTTGTTTTATTGAGGACATTCCCATGTGGGTGCAGTGTTCCTCGTTTGTCACACGATGGAGCCATCCTGCAAGGGTACAAAAGCACCATCTGAAATCACCGTTTTGGAGTCCTTTCTCCTAGGCTGCGTTGGTTTATGAGCTCTGAGCACCAGGAAGGTGAAGGATTTGGAAGAAGCACCATATCAGGGCTAAAGAACAGGATTGCAACCTTTCTTTCACTTGAGCATTGGCTTCGTTGGAGTGAGCCTGAAAGTACAGCCCTTATAGGCTTCTGCAACAGTTAATCCTGGCCAGATTTCCAGCTGTTGACGCAGCGCCTCTCTTCCAAGGGGCTTCTCTCACTGCTGCTACACCGAAAGAGATACCTCCCTTAGGCAGAGCTCACAGGCTGGGATATCGGGGTCCTGCCAGCTGGGCCGCAGGCTCAGCCGGTGATGCTGGGTGTGGTGTTTGTTATTTGTGCCTGGGCAGTGCCCGAGTCTGCTGTGCCACAACTAGCTCAAATATAAAGTAAGAGGCAGGATGGACAAGAAGAACAGTCACAACTGGCAAAGATCCTGTTGGGTTTATTTATCCCTTGGTTTTGTGTAGTTGCTGTGAAAATCAGCTGATTTTTCTCCTTATCTGGAGGTGGGGGGGCTTGATGCTTGATTTATCTTGCTATTTTGGATAGGAATGCCAAAAAAGATTATGGTGTAAGATAGTAGAAATTATTTTGCTAGTTTAGAAAGAAGTTATTTTTCCTGTTTTTACCTGCTGGCAGGAGACAACGTGCCGAGCACATTCCTTTGAGTTTGAAATGGATCAGTAACTTCCTATTTGTTTACTTCTTGATGTGGATCTGGAGCTGCTGGATAACAGAAGGCTACTTCCAAAGCTTCCCTTATGGGTTAAAACATAATAGCATGAATAAAGGAGTACTTTGAGAGATTCCTATGTTGTTATTACTGAACAATTAAATGACTGCAGTGATAGTAGTTTGCCGGTGATACCAAACTGAGTGAGGAAGTGGGCACTTCGGAAGAGAGAGACACTCTGCAGGAAGACCTGGATAGGTTGGAAGAGTGGGCTAACAAGAGCCTTATAAAGTTCAACAAAGACAAATGTAAGATCTTGCACCTGGGAAAACAAAATCCAGAAGTGCAGCACAGGCTGAGCTCTACCTGGCTGGAGAGCACCTCTGTGGAAGAGGACCTGGAGGTCCTGATGGACAACAAGCTCAATATGAGTGAGCAGTGTGCTGCTGCAGCAATGAAAGCCAACAAGCCAATGATGATGCTGGGTTGCATCAACAAGGGCATCACCTGCAGAGATAAAGAAGTCATTATCCCATTCCGCTCAGTGCTTGTCAGGCCACACCTGGAATACCGTGCCCAGTTTTGGTCCCTGCTATACAAAAAAAGCTGTGGACAGGCTGGAGAGGGTCCAGAGAAGGGTCACAAAGATAATCAAAGGACTGAGAAGCCTGACATATGGGGAAAGGCTGAGAACTGGGTTTGTTCAGCCCTGAGAAAAGAAGGTTTAGGGGAGACCTTGTCACCATGTTCCAGCATTTAAAGGGTGGCTACAAAGAAGATGGAGACTCCTTTTACAAGGAATCACATGAAAAAGATGAGGGGTGATGGGCCCAAATTACTCCTGGGAAGATTCCGACTGGATGCAAGAGGAAAATTTTTCACAATGACAACAATCAGCCATTGGAATAATCTCCCCAGGGAAGTGGTGGATTCCCCAACATTAGACACTTCTAAGGTTCAGCTGGACAAGGTGCTGGGCCATCTTGCCTAGACAGTGCTTTTGCCGAGAAGGGTTGGGCTGGATAATCCTTGAGGTCCCTTCCAACCTGATACTCTAAGAATCTATGATAACAGCTATACTGAGATTCTATAATCTTTGTGTGTTACATACAGGCTTGTGAGGACATTTACCTTGAGATGCAGCAATTGCTTTTCTACTTGCAACTGATTCTAGCCATTCAGGTGGATAACTGCATTTGTGTCCTAAACAGTGTTCGCAAGCATGGAGAGATGATTTTTTTAATTTTTTTTTTCAGCAAAATGACTGTTTGTTTTTTTTCAATAAGAAACATACAAAAGTGCCTTTGTATCATTCTTGGCAGTGCTGACATTTGCTGCTGTATGATCAGTGAAGTATTCTGGAAATGGTTAAAGTTTCCAAAAAGGAAGATGCTCCTGGTATTGTATCTGCCCTGTAAGATTTATGTCACAGGCAAGTGGAAGTGAAATCTGACTTGCTATGGAGTAATACTGATTTGTATTCACGTGCTTTTTTTTTTTAAGTATGAAAGGTGTTTTTTTTGGTTTCTTTTCTGACTTAAAAGCCTGGAAAATTTTTGAAAGAAAGTGTGTCCCTGTGACCTTCTCAGAGCTTTTAGTCTAGGAGAGCTCTCTAGCAAACCCCTTGACAGTTCTTCAAGAGAATTTGGGAAGAATAAATAAAGGGACTCCAAGTGCCTAAGCTGTATTGCCATCCTTGTCCTCCTGAAGAAGGACGCTGACTTTTTTGTACCTATATCTAAAGATGGTAATGGACAAAAATGGCAAAATCCATTTTGTCTTTTGTAAGCATCTTTTAATGCAAGCATGGAGTGGCAAGAGGTACAGGCCTGCAATGACTTTCAAGCAGTGGCCGCTTGATCCTTTCTAGGTATGGAGTTGTGTTAGAAGAGCCTTATTCTAACACGTGGTGCTGGGGCTTCTCTTTTAAGATTGGTGGAGACCAACCACTGCCCCACAGTAATTGGCATTGGTTTGGTTCGTTTTTGTAGAAGTCAGATTCAGAATTGCATCTTGAAGGGAGGAGTTCCACAGATGATCTGAAGTAGACATCTTGTGGAGGCTGCCGCAGAGCCTGTGCCCTCTTTTTCCAGCAGGGAAGTCATCAAAATGCCTTTTCAGCTCTTCCCTGCAAACAGAGAACAGGGATCTTTCTACTGATAGCTGGTGGAGAGGATTTGGAAAGCAAACAAAGAATAAAAGGAGAGGGAAATCGGGGACATGTCCCCTGTTAATTTCTTCAGCAGCTGAGTTTTCTGTTAGGTTCAGGCACCCCTGCTTTTATTTCTCCAGCCTCCACTTGAGAGATTGGTTCTACAGACTTTCACAGAGTTCTGCTGGGTCTTCTCAGGAACGTGCACAAAGCTGAACATTGCTGTCCTAAGGATGAGGACCATGGGCTGCTTCTGCTGTAGGAAAGGAGAGAAGAAAAAGAGTAGGAGCGGAGGTCTGGGATGCAGTCAGACTATTGCCAAGGCTCTTTGCTGATGAGATGACTTTGTTAATGATCTGATTTTGGGTAGGAATCAGCAGCTTACAAGAAGGAAAGGAGCTCTTGGTAGCTGAAAGCAGAGCAGCTTTGAAAACCAGGCTGTTCGTGGTTTTCAGTGCATCTTAAACATCCATTGCTTTATTTGGTGTGCTACAAGGACCTAGAAACCTCTTTTTGTGGTGGGCCTCCGTGTGTGCAGCAGTGTGAACTGTGAGCGGGCACTCGCTGTCCTAACACACTGCCAGGTGTGACAGACAGCGAGTGGGAGAAGAAACAACATTGCAGGGAGAAGAGATAAATTTGTGTCAAGCTTTTCATGCCAGTTTTAGAGCAGCGTGTGGGAGTTCCCTCCAGTAACTTCGGGAAGTAGTATTGTTGAGTTTGGGTTTTGTTAATATCCCAGAAAAGAAAGGAAGAGTAAATGACCGTGTTACAAAAAAATCAAATTTTTATGTTGGGGCACAAACAGACAAATCCATAAAAGACAGTTTGATGAACTACTGCCACCAGTGAATTATGTGGCCTGTGCAAACAAAGCTGCAGCTTTATCGGACAGTGTACTAACTTGTGGAGGGAAGGATGAGTTATTACTCTTCATCCAGTCAGTAGTTGTCAGCCCGTAATCCCCTGAAGGGAAAGTAGCCACCTGTGCTTACCACTTGGGAAGAGATGCTAGGACAAACAGATGCTGATTCCAGCCTGGCAAAAAACGTTACTGCTTGAGCACAGCTGGTCCATCCGAACGCGAGCGGCTGCTGCTTGTTCATTTTCACAAGGCGCAGGGGTGACGTTGATCCCGAGCACCCGTGGCTGGGAGTGAAGCTCGGGGCTTTGGTGCGGCTTTGTTCCTGCATCTGCTGCAGGTCACCTGTGTGCTTCGCTTGCCGAGGCCGGACCTTCCTTGGCCTCTGACATAGACTTGAGTCTTCCCTGTAGGGGATTCGTGAGGTTAGCAGAATGCTCAATGCTCTGTGGGTGCCTAGGTGAACCGACGTTATTTTTTTGGTAATGCTACAGAGGTGAGTGACATAGCACTGTTTGGTTTATTCACAATATTTCAAGTGATAACCAGAAAATATGTAGACTGAAAGCATAATTTCTGCCCCTTTTGTCCTCTCAGCAGACATACGTGAAACTTGCTATTGCTTTAGTGTGCATTTTACTTTATTTTCTAGGGGTTGTTGAGACTGCTTAGTGCTTTCAGGAGACAGCTATGCAAACGTGAGCTGCTAGTACCTGATTTCTTCAGACTGACTTTTCAAAATATGTTCATTAAAGTTTTCATAACCTAAGCTCATAATAATGAGAGCCTAGAGTATGTGCCTCCTGATACCACATGCAAGGGAAAAGTGTGTCTAAGAAACCTGTTACTAGCAGCTCGTATTTTGTTTGTGCAGTGACATCTTAGAGACTTTCTAAGCAACTTATTTTCCCTTGCTGTAAATGCAGATTTCTTACTGCAGCAAAAGGCAAATCTGTTCTTCAGATCTCACCCTGTGCTATATTGTCAGATGAGGAGAAACCTGGAGAGGAGAAATACTTTTGTTCCTGAGCCATGGAAACTTCACCAGCTGGAAATCTCCTTTGACCGACAAGCCCTTTCACTGCAATAGCTTGGGATTATCATCTGTCAAGGTATTTCTGCCCACACTTCTGCCCTAAGCTCTTATTTCTCTAAAAGCATCACCAGACCTGTTGCATCCCGTCTATTAGCAAGGGGACCGTCCCAGCAGCTCTCATTTGAGGGGAGACTCTTAGTGTTGGGAAAACCCATTAGTGTGAGTGGTAAGAAATGGTGGTGTTTAACTTCCAAGGCATGAAGTTTCAATCTGTTCTTTCTGGGTAAGCGTAATGGTATTATAGCTGGGTCCAGCATCCACAGAGCACAAGTAAACTGCATTAAGTGGTTCCTCCTGGCACTCCTCCATTCCTGTTTTTGGAGAAGAATATGTAACTGTGTTGTGTTAACACAGGCAGTATCTGGAAGATGGGTTTACCTCTACATGCAGATCCAGGGTGTTGAGGAGTAGTTGTGGTACGTGCGTCTTTTCCCCTGCCACACTGTAGTAGTGGTAATGTTTAGAATTAGCTTCTGTGCATGATTCCTAGGGACTTCGGAGGGCTGAAACGTGCCCTTAAGAGCTCACGGCACTTTTCATCTTCAAAGTACGTTATAATCATTAATACATTAATTAGGCATTCTCCCCTTCCTTCCCGATAACAAGGTTTATTAAGCTGAATGTATTTATCTTTGGGCAGCTTCTGCAAGCAATTGAATTAATAATTTTCCTAATAACTTTAATAGCAAAGACATGAAAGGGACCAGGGATGATAAGAACAAGAGACAGAGGTAAATAAAGCTGCACTATGAAAGGAGAGGAGCAATTTCATTCTAGGTGTAACTCCATCTACCCCTGCAACTCCCAGCTGGCAGCTGTGCAGCCTTTGTTGCTTTTGTCTCCCCTAACCTACATGTAATTGCACATCTATACAACATTTATGCTAGCACACACAAATGCAGAAAAAGGAGGTCAGGGATTACTGGGACCTGCAGGGAAGGGGAACGTGAAAATAGCTTGCAATTACAAGGTGAAGAAAGCCTATAGGAAAGTTTGACTTTCACATATGCATACAATGTCTTAGATGTTTTTATGAGAACCAGTATAGTCTAGCAGAGTATTTCACAGGGAGTAAGTTGCAGGACTCAGGAGGTGGAAGAAAGTCATGAAAGACTATGTCGGGGGTTTAAGGCATTGAAAACTTTAATCTAAAGCAAATGAAATCTTTCTTTCTTTCTCAAGTGTTGTCTGTTGTGCCCTCAAAGCACACACAAATACACGGTGTATGGATGTTACCATACGTTTGCTGTTTTGCTCCTACTCTTACAGTAAATGTTGGTGGAAGAACATAAAATGTTTGCTCGTAATAATGACATGCCCCTCAGAAAGCTCTGAGACTCAGTGACTTAGTGGCTGGGATGGTGCTCTGTGAGCTTAGTGCTTTGCATCTTAGGCAGTGCTCTGCTGCTTGCTAAGTGATTTCACCTCTGTCTTCTTCCTGTCTTGTTTATTCAGATTCACCAGCCTAAGACCAGGAGGGACTACTAGATCATCTGGCCAGATCTCTTGCGTATCATATCACAGTCCATTGAGCTTGATATAGTTACTGCTGTAGCGAGCCCAATAACCTCTGGGTAGTTGCAACATATCTTCCACAATGCCAAATTTTTGACATTAAGCTCTTCAGGTCAGGAGTTGTGTTCTATCCATGCTTTAAGTAGAGCTTCTCAGCAGTGTTATTAAATGAGCATCAACACCAAGAAAAACAACAACAAGGCTAATACCAATAACATTAATTATAATAAAATCTATTAATATTTTATTTGTTAAGCTCGCAAAGATTCTTTTTTTTAAAATCTGTGAAGCCAGCCACTATATATGAGCTGTAGCCTTCAGAGAGGAGATTGAGAAGTGACTTTTCAGTTCTGGTATGCAAATACTTCTGCAGGGCAACAGACCAGGTATTGGGAGGGCTCTTTAATGCAGTGGAGGAGATTGTAACAAAAAAACCCAACATGGCTAGAAACTGTTCTTCAGCAACAGAGATTTGCAGTAAATTGCAGATAGTTATGTTACTGAGCTCCATGCAGCAGTAAGAGAGTAAAATGGTACAGCTGATAGTGTACAGGATAAATGCTATGAATCTGAAATGTAGATTTTATTAAACATGGCGAATCAGCCCTGTTCTAATATCTCTTAATTCCTAATTTAAAGTTCAAGTAGTCTGCAGGCGCCACTTTGATGGAAAGTGGCTTCCCAAATGGAGCAAATATTTTTTTTTTTCTGTAAAAATTCTTTCAACTAATGTGGATTTGACACTCCCACAGCTTCACTCTGTCAGACCAGGAAGATGTTTGTCAGCATCCTCTTTTACTGAAAAAGCTAACCTAATCTGAAATCTTGAAGGAAGAAGACCTTGACTTAAAATAGAAGTGTTTGTGACAGGATGGGGTCTTAGGAATGGAAGAATCCTTTCTAACCACCTGCCTGGTTGTCAGAGGAGCTCATCTCTTCCACTCGGCACTGTTGGCTGTGTAGAGTTTGCCACAGACTGCCCGCAGGCTGTGAAGGAAGCGGGCAGACAAACACATGCACTGAGAAATGACCGGAGTTCATTTGCTGCGATAGGAGCAGCATCCGCCACCAACACTGGCAGCCGCTTCTAACAGCCCTCAGATGGAGGAGCTTCAGATGGTTTAACCGAAGCAGTGTAGAGCCTCACCAATCTCACTGCACCCTGTTGGAGGTCACTCTCCCCACAGCAGCATCGGTGGATTGGAGCTGTGATCTCACCCCACACCCTGCACCTCTGAGCGTGATTCATTACCCCAAACCACTGGGGAGGATGGTTTAAAATAAAATACCAAGTTGCAAAGGAGCTAACGCATTTCTGCTCTCTCTGGTCCCTGCTGTGGGGCAGTGGTCCTTGGCACAAAGGCAGGACAAACATGGCTGTTGAAACTCAAGGTAGTACCTGAAAGAGACGCAGCTAAGCCTGATAGAGCTGCCCCTGAAGTCCCAGGCACTGCTGGTCCTGCATGCTCAGGGTGGACCTCAGCCTTGGCCTGAACCTCCTACCCTGCCCAGTGGTATGTCTGTGCTGCAAATAGAGGCATTCTCAGCACCAGCAAGCAAACTCCCTCTCAGATGGTTTCCTACAGATGCCAAAGCTCAAAAGTCAGCCTTCTATCCTGGCTACTAATTGCCTTGGGTGGGAATGCTGTCTTCCCTTTAGCCCTGGCACCACAGGTACTGCCATCACAACTACCTTGAATAAAGCTGGCCAAAGCCTAGACAGAGCCACCGCAGACATATCTCTGATGACAAAGCGCACACGCCTTGGCTTTAAAGCCTTGTCTTGGGCTTCAGCACAGGAATGGATTCTCTTTCTTATTGCAGCATGGGAGTTGTTCACACTCTGCAGCATGAGAGGGAAAGGAGAAAGTGAAACTGGACTGGAGTGAAATGAAGTTTAAGGTTGCAGGGCTTGTGATGCAGTTTCCTCTCTGTAGTCAGAACTGGGCTTTCAACCTGCTTCAGCGAATGAGAAGATGAGCCACTAAGGCTTCATTACTTCCAGGTGCAATGATAACAATCTGTTGTTTGGGAACCGAAAAGGTTGGGAGTCCATCCTTTTGGGACAATCTTAAAAGGAAACATTCACAAATTCAGATGCAAGTCTGTTTTGGAGAGTTGTTTCAAAGCTAGTAGGAAACATTCAAGTGGAAAGCATGCAGGAAGACAGCAAAGAAGAAATCCCCAGTGCAACTCTGTTCAAAGCAAGGTCTGCCCTGCTGTTTCTATTTATAGCACTTCAAGAATGTGTTTATTTTGTTATTACAAGAGACAGCTGCGATGGGAATTGCAGTGTGAATGGGACAGGTTAAAACAAAAAAGCACTGCTGTGGTAGCCCCTTCTTCCTTTTATTTTAGAGCCAATGTAGACTGCAGGTGAGTGTCATGGTTTAGCCCAGCTGGCAACTAAGCCCCATGTAGCCGCTCACTCACTCCTCTGCCCTGGTGGGATGGGGAGGAGAAAATATAATGCAAAGCTTGTGGGTCGAGACAAGGACGGGGAGAGATCACTCACCAATTACAGTCACAGGCAAAACAGACTCAACTTGGAAAAAAAGAAATCAATTTAATTTCTTACCAATCAAATCAGAGTAGGATAATGAGAAATAAAACCGAATCTTAAAAGCACCTTCACCTCCCCGTGCCTTCTCAGGCTCAGCTTTGCTCCTGATTTCTCTAACTCCTCCCCCCGAGTGGCGCAAGGGGACGAGGAATCGGGGTTGTGGTCAGTTCCACAATGAGCACAAAACCACCTCAACCCTTGATCAGTCAGAGAGCAGTGGAAGATATTACCTTATATAAAGACTCTAACACAAGAAGCCCACACTTACCGCATCCCAGCTCATGCTGCCATTGTTAACGGGCCACAGCTGAGTAGAGCTCACATCCAGTGCTAAACACCTTGACAGGGAAGGGTAGCACATCCCATGGGAATCCAAGGCAAGGAGAATGGAACCTCCCACACTGTAACATGTGCTACACAGCCTTCAAGACGTGCTTTTCAAAGCTCTGGAAATCCACCACTCCAGCTAACAGCTGTCAGCTGCAAGAAATTAGTCTTATTGTGGCATTGCCTAAACATTGTTTAGGCTGCTCCTTTCTGTTCAGGGGGAGGACAACCTCATGCTCTTCCGCTGCTCCAGCGCAGGTCCCTCCCATGGGGTGCAGTCCTTCAGGAGCAGGACTGCTCTGGCACAGGCTTCCCATGGCGTTGCAGCCTCCTTTGGGTGCAGCCACCTGTTTAGCACTGGACGTGAGCTCTACTCAACTGTGGCCCGTTAACAACGGCAGCATGAGCTGGGATGCGGTAAGTGTGGGCTTCTTGTGTTAGAGCCTTTATATCATGTAATATCTTCCACTGCTCTCTGACTGATCAAAGGTTGAGGTGGCTTTATGCTCAGCTTTTGTGGATACTTAGGCTCATGAGCCTTCATCTTGCCCAGGTTCTAATCCTTTGTGCTGGGCAGGGTCATCTCTGTCAGGCTGCTTATCCTCCTTGCCAAGTGCTATATCCCAGCATCTGCAGTATTTCACCCCTTCGTGCACTTCCTCTGTTTGCATAGAAATAATTTTTCCCTGCTCTACAACATTCCTTAGGTCCCAGAAATGTGGCTATTATTGTGATTGTTAAGGAAAAGCAAAGCTGCGGCTCGGTACTGAGAGCAAAATATTCCTCCAGCTAGATGTGGTAACTATGTCCACAACTCTCAGGCTTCTGAGATGTTAAACTGGTCTGAGAACTGAATGCAATGTGTAAGACCGCTTGAGTGGAAACCAGCCTCTACAGCAGACCACTGAGCAGCTTCACCTGTTCTACATGTTTCAACTTTTTTCAACTCTTGTTTTCAATCGGCATCTTCTGAGATGCCTTCTCTTTCTCTGATTCTGCTGACAACAGTTTCTAGAGGTCTTCTGCAATTGCATCAAAATCATAAGCCCTGCCACTTGTCAGTCTGGGGACTGCTTTTCTTTTACATGCCATCTGCACGACGCTATGCTATTGTGTTGATCCTTTTGCTCCTCCTGTCTTGGGTTGGATATTTCTACAGACTAGAATTGATCAAATGGGCTAATCTGCATTCTGTGGGTCAAGAAAAGATTCTCAACATATGCAAGAACCCTGCCCTGCCTTTATGGGAAGGGAGGGGAACCCCAGCGTTTTGTTGCCATATGGTTTTGGCTGATTTGTGGCTCTGATCGTTTCCTCTTGGCAGAGGACTATCCATCTCTGTGTGCTCTCTACTAGGAACTGACTCATGGAAATGGAGTTTTCCCTCACTGCATTGGGAGAGTGAATATCTGTGAGTGTTTGAGGAAGCTAGTGAGCTAATGTGCAGATGATGAAGATTTCTAAATGTGGGGGGAAAACCCATATTTGGCTATTTTAAATAAAGCTTCTCATTTTATGCATCAGCCAATTGGAGGTTCATCTGTTCTAAATCAGAGGTTTCTCTGCCTCATTGCTCACAAATTGCAAAGCTGGTGACCTAAATGTTGTTGTTTTACAGAGGTAAGTGGTGGCTGGTAGTGGACAGACCTGATCAGATCCGATGGTGATAAGCCTGATAGAAAATACAAACCTTAGTCTGGCTGTCAGCTCTGTGCAGATCTTGTGTCCCGTGTTGCTGTAACATCATGGCCTTAGGCATCATCATCATCTAGGCTTGAACCTGGGATTGGTGAGTCTAAAAGCAGAACCTGCTACGAGCTGGAGGCTCAGGCAGGCGAGTGCACTGTGACCAAACATGAGGTAAAGCATATTTGTGTAAGCCACAATGAAAAAGATTTAAGCAAATACCTTTTTATCTCACTTTTGTGGTAGGCTAAGTGTGTATGCAGTCTGCCACTGCAGCTTGGCAGATAAGCAGTGTCTTCTTGAGCTACTAATCAAGTATCTGAACTGCGAGCTGAAGGACCCCTCTTCATTATCATGAGACTGTCTCAGTAGTATATGTGATCCAGCCACAAGAAGGAGACAGAGCTGCAGCAGACAGGAGTTCAGGATGTGTTTGCCGGAAATGCAGTCGATCATAGTGGAGCTCTGGGGGAGTCCAGGGATTTGTGTATTTAGGGCCCTCACAGGATGGGTGCCTCTGGTACCTTAGAAGTGTCTTGGCAAACAAAGCACATTAAATTATATGGTGTATCACCTGTACTGTCAAAAAGTTTGGGTTTTTTTCATGCTGTTTGTTTTCTTCTGTCATAGGTTTAAGCACTCCAAACAATGAAGATTTCTCAGTATCCTCGGGAAGTTCTTTCCTACCTTTAAAGATTAATGTCATGAAAATTTTTCTTTGATCTCAATCCTGACTTTCATTGGCTCAGTTTTATTTATCCTCTTATTCCTAGATACAAGGGACAATGGCAGGAGAAGTAGGATATCTTGCATCAATGTTTGGAGGCACGCTATTGCTGTTGCCCCAACTGTGGAGGAATTGTGGATGACCAGGCTTTGAAGCAGTGATACCTTTCCCTTAGGGGCAGGAAACCTGCTGCGTTTTAGCTGTGTTGCCCGCTGACCCACTGACTGATCTTTGATGGTTTTGTTTTGAAATACATCCCACTGTGCAAGATATATATGTAGCTACAGCCCTAAGAGGTTATCTGTATGCTGTTACACACGAGCAGGCTGCACCCAAGGCTAAATCCTGCAGCCTAGCTGGGTATTAGCTGAGAAGCAGGTGATACATGGAGAACAAATGGGGAGCACAGAGGGTGTTTGTTAGGCTCCTGGGGCTGAAGAAATGGGGGTCTGTGCTCGGGAACAAAGACAATTTGCATTTAATTTCTCTGGGCTGCAGTGCTGGCAACAATGGTAGATGTTCATCCGTAGCATTAAACCACTGTGCAGTTGGGGCTGAATGGCCGTCTTTGTTCAGGGCTGGAACAGCAGGAGCACTGCGAGTCGGGACCAAAGCACTGCGTCGTACAGCATGGCCACAAACGAGAGAGTGAGGAGAGAGAGAAACTCCATGCTGGTAAAGCCTACTCCACCTTTCCTCCTTTCCCAGGGGAGGTGTTCAGTGACCCTAGGAAGCCCTAAACGGAAGGCAGTGCCATCGTCAAGTGGCTGCGCCGCAGGGTTACGGTCAGTGCCTGTCGGTCCTGGCATTCACCTCCACTCTGTACTGAGAAGGGGAGGAGGGGCTGGCTGCTGCTCTTCCCAGAGGAAGAGCAGAGGGTCAGGCAGGAGCAAGCCAGGCTATGTACGAGCTACATCCTGCTTCTGCAGCTAGCTGAGGCTCCATGCAAGAGATTGAATGGCCTGAAATCTTACCTGGCTGGGACAGGGTCTCTTCCCTAGATGAGGCCTTCAGAAGGTGGTGAGGAGGGTAGGGATAGAGACAGAGGGTGAAGTGTGGTGCAGAGCCCTGTTCCTCTAGCAGACGGCTGAGTTCAGCCAGGTGTTATGTGGAGGGTGGGATCCCCTTCCAGACTTGGTTGGGGCAGGTTTAGCACTGAATCTGTTGTTCAGCTTAACACTCTTTGCAGAGGGCTGAGGCTTGGAAAGCCCCTTCCCAGAGGACTCCAGGCACTCACTGAGCTGTGAAAATCACATCCCCTCAGCCTGGCAGCTAGCAGCCACAGGACAAATGTCTGTGGCCACCAGCAGCATTATCTTCCCCACAGTCCCCAACCTCCTCGCTCATTGCAGTAGTTTTACTTCTTGTACAGCTATCAAAGCAGTGGGAGTTTGGCTGAGGCCACCACCAGGGAGAAGGTGACTGGTGGGGTCTTCTACTAGTCTCCTACGAGGAGTGATTTGCAGCTTGCTGTTGACCGTGACAGGTGGGAGGAAAGCATGGGAAGTAGGATCCTATTCTCTAGCCCCAGAGAAATGATATTCACCTTGGGAATTGACTGTGCCAAACACTGTCTTGGAAACCTGTGCTTCTCGCGCCTCTCCTACCCCGTTGTACGATGCTCGCCATGCCAGCTAAATGAGAAGTAGTGTTAATTGCACTGTGTGCTCCTAAGCTGCTTTCTGGAGGCTGATTAAGATAGAGAAAGTAAAGTGGGAATTACTGGGATCCTGGTGGAGGCTAGGGAGAAAAAAAAGGAAATTCCTTGGAGGGGAAAAAAGAGGGATTTGGACAGCTGACGGCAAGCCTCTGCAAACAAACCGGGAGAGTTAGGCAGCAGATGGACTAACACTCCCTGGGCTTGTGCCAATGCATCAGATTGATTTTAAAGATGAAGCACCCACTGCCTGGGAAAGCAAGCCAGTAGTCCTGCAAGTAGGAGCGCTTCCTGGCAGCTGTTCAAACACTAGCTGCTTCAGAGTTCACTGTCGGTGCACCAGGAGTCAGTGAGAAGCACTGGGGACTCGGGATATGAAATACGACCAGTAGGGACTACAGACCAATAAAGGGATTATTTTTGTAGAGAAGATTGCATGGAAAATAATATCCAGTTGCTCAGAAACTCACGGCGCGCAATTAAAGGACCGGAAGAGCTCAAAGGGCCATCAAGTCAAACTGTGCCTCCCAGCATGGTGCATGCTGAATCTTTCAAGCAAAGATGCAGACTTCTCTGGAGTCCGATTCCAGAGGGGAATTTTTTTGGCTGGACCTCAGCTGTAGACCTTGCTGTAGGTCAGCTTATGTCCTGAGGTATGACTGCTGTCCTGAATGACATTAGCTGTGTTACGGACATCTACCTTAATATGTTTGAACCGAACTCACAGGGTACCTCAGTGTTGGGTTTGGATACGTACACTGACAAATACCTCCTTCTCCCACACCATCCCTTTCCTTCTACAGAAACAATATGAGCTGGCATGGTTTATTTTTCCCTCCTGCACTTTTCTCAAAATGAAATGAAAACCCCCCTGTTGATGAAATAAAACTACTGAATAATAAAACATGTGAAGACTCTTCAGTAAAATAAGCATTTTCACAGCGGTTCATTCCATCGAATAATATATGTGTATGTAATATAGCCTGATGGTTCACCTAATTTATGAAGGCTGTTCCATGGTTCTTCTGCTTAATTTCCCATTATGTATAATTTGGTTCTCTTTTAAGTATGCCATACACTGTTTTTATGGTATGCATGGCAAAGAGACACAGACTCAGACCCTGAGCTGGTGCCAGCTCCCACATCTTGAATTGCCCCTTGAACATAAGCTTATATAAAAGTTAATCAGTTTTTAGGCTGATTGTACAACATGTGCAGTTGTGATTAGAGTCTATATTTAAGACTTGGCTGCCAAAAAGACTTCAGCAATGACAGGCTTATGAGTATTTCAGCAAAAGGCTGACACAAATGTGGGGTGGGCTGGGAGTGCCACACCATTTATGCTCTGTCCTGAGGAAATGCCCTCCCCCACCCTGGCACAGCACCTTCATCTACCTCTGTTGGCATTGCAGTGAAGGGCACTCGTGTTCGTCATCCTGCCTCCTCCTCTGTCCCAGAGTTTCTGATGCAATAGGACCAGAGTGAGAAAACAAGTATGATGCAGCAGGCCTGGTGAAGCACGTCTCTGGCAAATGGGAAAAGTGCTAGGAGGCTGACAGCAGGTCTGACATCGGGGGTCTTGGGGGCAGAGGTGTGGAAAGGTGAAGAAGGAGCAGCATCAGCTGCTAATTCACATTGATGAAGAGCTCCTCGTTCCCCTCGCTGTGCTGCAGGTTCTTTGCAGCCAGAGTAGCTTGGAGAAAACCAATATCCAGCTGTCACTCAGAGCTCAGATGGGTTGTGTCTCGATGTTTGCAATAGTGTGTCTTGACTTCCGAGTAGCTGGAGTCTTGCTGAAGCCAGAAAACCTGATCGGAGAGGATTTTCAGTCAGATTTTCAGCATTAAGTTAAGACGGACTCTTATTTGTCTGCTTAGCTGTGACAACAATGAGTCTGGGTCTGATGACTTGGACTTCCACTGCTGGGGCATTTGTTCGGATGTACTCCACACGAATAGTGTGACAGGCTCTGACAGGCTCTACCCGCTGCTTGGCCATTTATGGCCTTCTGTAAAATAGATGTGGCAGTCCCTAGAGAGCCAGCAGGTACTTGGGACAAGGACGACTAGGCTCAGATGAATATCACTTAAATGTTCACTAAATGGGCATGTATCCAGATTTATCCGCTTCAATGAGATTCCAACTTAAATGCCTTTACGCTAATGCACGCAGCATAGGGAACAAGCAAGAGGAGTTAAAAGTGTGTGCGCGCCTGTTGGAATATAATCTTATTGGCATCACAGAGATGTGGTGTGATGAATCCTATGACTGGAGTGTCAGAATGGAACGATTCAGGCTCTTTAGGAAAGACAGGCAGGAGAGGAGAAGAGGAGGGGTTGCCCTCTATGTCAAAGACCAGCTGGAGTGCGTGGAGCTGCACCTGGGAACAGATGAGGAGCCAACTGAGAGCTTATGGGTTAGGATTAAAGAAAGGGCAGGGACAGGGGACATAGTAGTAGTGGTCTGCTACAGACCACCTTGCGAGGAGGACCGAGTGGATAAGGCCCTCTACAGACAGATAGGAGCTGCCTCATGTTCACGAGCCCTGGTCCTCATAGGAGACTTGAACCACCCCGACATCTGTTGGAGGGACAACACAGCAGGGCATAGGCAATCCAGGAGGTTCCTGGAATGCATGGATGATAACTTCTCCAAGTGGTAGAGGAACCAACGAGGAGAGGTGCTTTGCTATACCTTGTTCTCACCAACAAAGAAGGGCTGGTGGGGAACGTTACGCTCAAGGACAGCCTTGCCTGCAGTGATCATGAAATGGTGAAGTTCAAGATTCTTAGGGAAGCAAGGAGGGTGCACAGCAAGCTCACTACCCTGGCTTTCAGGAGAGCAGACTTCAGCCTCTTCAGGGATCTCCTCGCTAGAGTACAATGGGATGAAGCCCTGGAGGGAACAGGGGCCCAAGAAAGCTAGTTAATATTCAAGGATCACCTCCTCCAAGCTCAGGAGCGGTGCATCCCAACAAAGAGAAAGTCAGGTAGGAACACCAGGAGGCCTGCATGGATGAACAAGGAGCTCCTGGACAAACTCGGACACAAAAAGAAGGCCTACAGAGGGTGGAAGCAAGGACAGGTAGCCTGGGAAGAATATGGAGCAATTGTCCGAGCAACCAGAGATCAGATTAGGAAAGCCAAAGCCCTGATAGACTTAAATCTGGCCAGGGACATCAAGGGCAACAAGAAAAACTTCTATAGATATGTCAGTGATAAAAAGAAATCTAGGGAAAACGTGGGCTCTCTCCGGAAGGAAATGGGGGACCTGGCTAGCTGGGATATGGAGAAGGCTGAGGTACTTAATGACTTCTTTGCCTCAGTCTTCACTGGCAAGAGCTCCAGCTGCACAGCCCAAGACACAGAAGGCAAAGGCAGGGACTGTGAGAATGAAGAACTGCCCACTGTAGGAGAAGATCAGATTCGAGACCATCTAAAGAACCTGAAGGTGGACAAGTCCATGGGACCTGATGAGGTGCATCTGCACGTCCTGAGGGAACTGGCAGGTGAAGTTGCTAAGCCACTATCCATCATATTTGAGAAGTCGTGGCAATCTGGTGAAGTTCCCACTGACTGGAAAAGGGGAAACATAGTCCCCATCTTTAAAAAGGGGAAAAAAGAAGACCCAGGGAACTACAGGCCAGTCAGTCTCACCTCTGTGCCCGGCAAGATCATGGAGCAGATCCAGTACTTAAAGGGGGCCTACAGGAAAGCTGAAGAGGGACTTTTTACAAGGGCGTGTAGTGATAGGACAAGGGGCAATGGATTTAAACTGAAAGAGGGCAGATTTAGATTAGATATAAGGAAGAAATTTTTCACTGTGAGGGTGGTGAGGCACTGGAACAGGTTGCCCAGAGAAGTTGTAGATTCCCCATCCCTGGAAGTGTTCAAGGCCAGGCTGGATGAGGCTTTGAGCAACCTGGTGCAGTGGAGGGTTTCCCTGCCTATGGCAGGGAGTTTGGAACTAGATGATCTTTGAGGTCTCTTCCAACCCTAACCATTCTATAATTCTATGATTCTATTCTTCTCTGGTTCCCTGAAATAGCATTCCATCAGCTGAAGCCCTCTCTTGATCTGCTTTGCTACAAGACTGTCAAAATACTAAAACAGACGTTACTTCCCCCTGTTACCATCCTTTGTTATATCTCACCAGTTTTACCCCACTGACTTCAGTGGATTGACGCTGGTGTGGAGCTGAGACAGCCTGATGGTGGGTCTGGTCCTGCGTTTGCTTTAGAAAACTCATTTAATGGATTTCTAGAAGCAGGAATGTCATGGTAACTGATGGAAAATGCATCAGGTAAGAAATGACAGGTTTCTGACTGATAGCCAGGCACGTTAAAAGATATGGGCGTTTACTGGCAGGGAGAATTACCGGCACAAAACATTTTCTGATTCATGGAAAATGAATGTAAACATAAAATTGTTTTGTTTTACTTTCTCCTCTCCCGGTCACTGAGGACACCTGATTTAAAATGTTACCTACCTGCTTAGAGAACAGAAATATTTTCTGGGCAGATTCTGAGGCTGGTAACACCAAAGTCAATCTGGAGTTTTGCCCCAGTGCAGTCCATGAAGTTCCTCTGCATTTACACCAGCGTTGCAGATGAGCTTCTGGCTCACGAGAGCAATCAAACTAATTGACGTGGCTAGAATTTGAAACTTCAAACGCTTCCGCTGAATGGTTCGTGAGCAATCTACAGGCTAGGAGTTATTTGCGGAAAGTATCCAGCAGTTAATTTCAAATCCCATATACATTTGAGATGTTCATAAGCTACTTGCAGACAATTTGCAAACAGAAAAAGAGGCTAAAATTCATCAAAATAAATGATCCGCCATGAATTATTCATTTGGCTGCCATCAATCATGCCAAATGTCTCCCTTGTTGTTAGTTTCTGCAAAGAGATCAGGGATTGAGTTTAGCTTAGAGACAGAAGTATGCTTTCACCCCTAGAGGTGCTTCTTCAAAGCAGACTAGCAGCATGTAGGTGATGAGAATAAGAAAGCTTCGGCAGCACAAACCGTACCCGCTCTGTGGATAAACAGCAGATTTTAGCCAGCAGGGCTGTCAGGCAGGCTGCTTCCACAAGGACCATTTTAACAAAAAAAAAGCCCGACCACCAAAACAAACCTCGAACTTGACGGGGAGAGGAGAAGAGAGAATTTGGGGTGTTTGTTGTAAACAGGAAAGGTTTTTCAGCCCATCCTGGCAGGAGGCTGAGGATAACTTTGCTTTTTAAGATGGGAGGGAAGAGTACGGGTGAAGTGAAGTCTGGATCACTGAGTCATAAAAGCAGGTATCACGTCCTGAGAATGTTTCAGGCACCAGCATGTCTTCCCTTCCTTGCATACGTAATTCATTTCTGGTCATGGGCATGCTCCCTTAACTAGCAGAAAAGGGGACAGCCAGAATTAAACAACTAAATGGTGTCCATGCAACATCTTGGAGAGAAAGGCTGCAGTGGGAAGGTTCTGTACCGCTTAGTTAATATAGTGGAACTCATACCCAGATACAGCTTTTTTTTGGGAACAAAGATGGCTAATTGAAGGAAAAGGGCCTCATTCACTGCTGTTTTGCTCAGGTTGACAGCAGAGAAATATAGCTGACACCAACTGCATTTCAATAAATGGCAGTAGCATAGCACAAATAAGAACACTAAGGGTAAACAAGCTGTCTTATGTTGAAAAAAAAAAGCTGAGTTTGATTCAAAGGCAATACATGTAGCAGCAGAAGCCCTCAGCACTCAATGGGCCCTCATATGAGGCCCTTATAACCTGGATTTAATTGCAGCATGGACATATTATCCTTTTTTTTTTCAATAGAGACATTGCCATGGCTGCATGTGCTGTGACAAGCCAGACCCAACTCTCCAAAGCCTCAGCCCAATGCCTGAGGTGCTAGGTTACAGCTTTTACTGTTCAGAAAATGGAAGTAAATAGGGCATAATAGAGTTTAGGGAACTGAAATGCCACATAGCTTAAAGAAAGAGGGGCATCCAGCAGCAAAACTGATAAGGACGTATGTTGAAGCAATCTCTTTGCACTTCAATTTACATCTTACGCTTTGCTGCGAGCCCTTTACTTGAGAACCACTCAGCAACATTTAATTTAGACAAGTGTACCTGTCATCTTTGGCCTGTTGCTTCTGATATTGGTATAACACAGGCGGCTTGCTGGGGCTGAGTGAGAGGGGCTGGTCTGCCAGGCTGGGAGAGCCGGGGCTGCTGGCAGCTGGCCGCCCACCTCCCCCTGCATGGAGGCCTGGATGGTTTCTCATTCGAGTCCTGGTTTGCAAAGGCAGGTCTTGTACGTCTCCAGGAGAGAGTGGCCAGGGTCTCTGAGAAAGGTCATATAGAGAAAACGCTGATTCTTTTCAATAATCTCACCTTCCTTGCAGCAGATTAGGAACAGGCTCATCAGCCAGGTAGCTGTGTTTGAGTTCATTTTCCCTCTATTTTAAGCTTTTATTTCAGTTTATTTGGCCTAAAAATTAATTCTAATTTACCACATACAAAGTAACGTATTATTTTACAGTGTAGTATATGCACACAGCTTCAAGGTCTTAACAAGCTCTTGTAACAGATCTAAGGCAAGCTAAGGGGAGGGCTCAACAGGGCGCTGATGACACTGGTGTCGTGAGAGGGGAGGCAGGTCATATCTATAATGGGGCCAGCTTGAGTCCCTATCCCTGTCTGCCCTGGCATGCCACCCCTTTCCTGATGGGCTCCCTGGCTCCAGAAGCAGGGTGCAGGCAGTGATCTGGCTGAGACAGAGGGAAGCAAGAGAAACAGAGGAGCAAACCCCACTGCACAGGTTAACTGGGGAGTCAGCGTGTGTCTAAAATGCTCAAGTTTTGAGATTGACAAAAACTGTGCAGGAAGGGAGCATTCAAGTGAGTGTGGCTGGGTCAAGCCATGAGCCTGATCTCTGTGTGAGGAGCCTTGTTTCCCTCGCCTGCCTCTGCAGACCAGGGCTGCAGTGATGGTGTTGACGGAGCACGTGCCTTTTCGTGACATGTGCAGGACCTGCTGTAAGCCAAGGCTAGACCTCACTCTTGTCCATTCCTGCAGCCACCTCAGTGCCTTTTCTGTCTGAGAAACCCCACCATGAGCATCACTGCCTTCCCATGGCATCCTCTGTTCAGCACAGGCAAACCCCATCCTGTCCCCTGCCGTCTCTTAAGGTCTGTGCTTCAAAAGGCTTCTGAAAGGGGATACGGCAGCTCTTTCTCTCTCCTCAGTCCAGCTGACTCCTTTCTAGGTCCCCTCCCCAGATTCACACCTTCCTGCCAAAAATCTGTCATCAGCCGGGAGGCCACTGGTTAGTCCTGAGAGGACCCCAGGTCCCACTCAGAGGCTGTTCCTGTCCTGTGCAGTGGATGGAGTCGGTGTTGACGCCCCCAGTAGCCCTGCACGGTTGGGGGCTGTGGGGACCTCCAGGGTGGTGCTGAGGGGAAGTGGGAGCAGGGCAGAGTGGCTTTTCTCAGAAAGATCAGATCCTCTGCTTCCAAAGGCCTCCTGCGTTGGGTGACCATGCGCTGGTGGGGAGGGACAGCCCTGCTCCCCAGCCGCAGCTGCAGAGGGAAGATGCTACCCCCTGCAGAAGGTCCCCGATGCTGAAATCTGGGGCGGTGCTCTCACATTGCAACTGGTGGTGAAGGGGTGGGGAAAGCTGGAGACTCAATGCTCCTAAATTGCTTTGCCATTAGTGACACAGACTCTGTTACCTCAGTTACATCATGTTTCATTTTAAATACGTTTGCTTGCAGACGGCAGTTTTGCGGTCTTACTTACATTGCCATAGAAACAATCTTTCGCATTCCTCTATTTGTTGTGCATTTTTGTTAAAGGCTCTTTCTTCTCTACTTATCCACTCCATCTTTTCATTTGCTGCTGCTCTCTTCATTACGTCCTTCCAATTCTCTCACCTTCTAGCTTGCTGTGCTACAGCTAAATATTTTTCTGGGTAAAGTTACCCAGCTCACAGCCTCTACCTGTATAGCTGTTCAAAATCCACCAGTGATATGCCACACAGATAAGGAAATCGGGCTAAGCGTGCACGAGCAGGCACATGCTTATGCCCACAAGTGCTGAGATGAGGAGAGGAGAAAGAGGTGGGAAGAAGTGTGATAATCTGGTATCAGACCGGTTGCCCTTGACAGTAATGAAACCAATTCTAACTTCTGCTTTGTGACCAGGGAATAAGGCTGCCCATCAGATAAGAAGCTGTGGGACTCCAAGGGATTTCTCGCCTGGTTCATTTACACTGGGAAGGAATGCTGCTTAAAACTTCTGTGCTCCATGTAATTATAAGAAGACAAAAATCTTCTTGGGCATGTTAATTAGACAGAGAGATTTTATGATGAATCACTCTCCCTGGTGGATTGCGTTTGGTTGTTTGCTTTAGAATAGAAAAGGAAGAAAAAAGGAAAAGGAAGATGTTTAGGTCTTTTCTAATTGCAAAGGGTGACTTTTGCTAACACCCGGATTCTGTCTTTTTACCCTTCTCCTCTACTCTCGTTGGCAGGAAGTGCCCAAGAAGAAACGAGCCATTCAAAGGGGAAAAAAGAAAAGCAAATATATTCAATGACTGATCACATGTAAACAAATATGTCTTTTTTCCTCCCGTTCCTCATGGGAGGCTGCTCTACTGCTGGTGAAGGGAGAGGCAGTGATGCAGCCAGGATCACCTTGCATCACAAGTGCTGGACAGGGCTGGAGATCGACTCCTCTCTCCTCCGACACAGGGCAGGGCTCTGTGTGCCAGGCTGGGCACTTCCTCTGATCTGGCAATCTTCCAGCAGTGGGCTGGTGTTGCTGGCTGCAGGACTTCTGGGAATGTTTTGTCCAGTCTCTGTCGTATTGTGCAATGAGTGAGGGAACAGAGGAAATCACCTGGGCCTCTGTATTACCACTGTTTTTCTTAAATTTTGTATTCAAGAGAAGGGTTAACTATGTTGCATTAACTCTTCAGTGATACTTCTTCTCGTTTAAATTCCCCTTCCTCACAGATGCAGGCATTCTGTATGTTTAGGCAGTGAAACTGGGACAAATGGCTGGAGCATATAGGAATCCCAAGGTCCTGCTTGTCTTGCGTGACAACAGGATAAACAAAACCAGAATTTCTCCTGTAAACAGGGCAGGAGAAGAAGAATTAACAGCTGTAGGAGTGTTTGGATTTAACGTCAGGAAGCCACACGCAGCACAGATCCAGTTCCGTCCTTCCCTTGCCTTTAGCGAATCCTTTAGGAGCACCAAGTGAAGCGATGATGGGGTGGATGGAGAGGACAAAAGGGTGAAAGCAGGACAGGATTTAACTTGATTCTTCCCACCCTTCAAAGTCTTCTATTAAGGGGAGCATGCTTAGGAGAGTTTTTGATTCTTGCTTTGTAGGGATTCGCTGGGCTTCTCTTCACTTTTTCCCTTGGAGCAGCCATGCACTGAAATCTGTTTATAGTACATAGCTATTATGATCAAATGTAACAGTAATAGCACGTGGCACTCTTTTTTTTTCTGAACCATTTTATACCATGTATGAATTTTAGTCCTGTCAGATGAGGTGAACTGTGACAATGTCTATCCATCCGTCAGGACAAATCAAGCTATTCATACATTTACTCCTAGGACATCTTACTGCATTTAAGATTTTTTCCTATGGCAGAGTTTCTCTGTTTTATAATTCCAGACGTAAGAACCATGAGGTCACCAGGTCCTTCAAAACTGTGAGAACTTCATTGGCCACATTGGTGTCATTTAATCACTTTTATTTCTCATATTTGGCTTCCCTCGAGTGTTGTTTTCTTTTTCACATTTTTTTTTTTTTTAATTTCCTGTACAGGGAGCTCCTTTCCTCATGTCATGTATGGATGCCATGCACAAACTCACAGCTGACCCATAAAGATGCTCCAAGTGCTATTAGCTAACGGCAGCTATTAGTGCTTCTGACCTACTGGTGTGGAAGAGCAGGGTTTTTTAGGACAGAAGTGCATACTTTTTCAGCTTGGTGATGGTGCAGTGCAAGTTCATTATTAGAAGTGAGTTGCAGTAGTGGGAAACTGAGAGAGGCCCCAGAACTTTTGCTCAGAGGGTCCAAAATATATGTTAGTGCTAGAGCAGAGCAGCTTTGCCCTTCACAGGAGAGCAAGGCCAGCCATGGGCTGGTATATCCAGTATATCCCCAACAGAACTTGTTATTTACAAAGTTATGGTCAAAGGCTAAACTCCGGGGTACAAATTCCTCCCTTTCAAATGGCAGTTACCCAGGTGGTGGCGTTGGTTTTGTGCATGTAAGAACATCGTTTCTCTACTAGGGAAGCTCGTGGTGCTTCTTCCAGCATCCTAAATCCATAAAACTTCAGAACCTCAGCTGCAGCTATTGATACTTTTTGTTTCCTAAGTTATTTTTTCCCCTATCCCCTCTAGAGGCTTAATTACATGAGAAGCAGCTATATGAAGGATCAATAACTGACTTAGAGCAAGTGATGCTTCCATGTGGCAGCACGAGGGCTATCAGTGTTTTCTGATACTCATACAGTTAGGGGAGCATCCTGACTAATTCCGACCTCCATTTCCATTTGCACTGGGCTCCTCTAGAACATGCCAGCTTGTCAACAGGTTTATCGATATGGTGAACTACAACCTCCTCCTGCTTTATGCATCCTTCCCTACAATGAGAGCAGTCATGCTCGGTAAGATGACCGCTGTCGCTATAGGAGAGAGCTGTTTCCTGCTATCACATCCACCCCGAAAATGCAAAGAATTGTCTTTACTCAGCAGCCAAACAGGTTTGACTGGACAGAAGAGAGCACAATAAATCCATTTGATGAGTCCCCCGATGGTGGGTGACAGGTTGTGGTTCAAGTCTTATACTAAAGTTTTGTTTTCACACCACTTCGGCCACATTAGGGCAGCCATAAGAAATTGTTAGTCCTTCAGAGGTAAATAATGTTTTAGTTACAGAGTGAACAGATAGTCCTTTTGCACCTCCCTATTGGAGAAGTAGCTCCACTGGAGAGGGAAAGAATTACCTCAGTTTCTAGCTGAACATTTGTGGTTTTTTAGTACAAGAGGTTCCATTAATCAGGCCAAAGATGCTAAGTGAAACATAGCAATGATGCCTTCAGCAACACAGACATTGTCACCTTGAAGGACCCAGCCCTGTAACTATAGACTGCTGAGTGAAACCTTTCGTTCCCTGAGCAGACTTAGTGGGGCTGTCGTGGACCTCCTGGAAAGAGTGACTATGGTCTGGCTTTGTAACCGAGTAATAACTCAGAGAAGATAGCATGTGCTGTTGAGTACTGCTATGTGTAGAAAGAGACTGTAGGCTCAATCTCTTACTCACACGTACTTAAAATACCCTCCTCTAACTAAGCAATAAGTTGTGGTAAATCACCCTTTTATACCCTGATGCTTTAGTTAAAGTGTTTCATTAAACAGCTCAAATTGAATGTCTGGAAAAGTTTACACCTCCCACAAAATCTCCTCTGCTAATTGAAAAGTCATGTAAACAAGCATCACTTTATTATATCCATTGTTCCAATAATGCCCCTTCCAAATGGGAAAGACTTAAATCAAAGCAATTTACTACTTGTCTCAGTGTAGTTTCTCTTCTGGCCAGTTTTTTTGGGGGGAAGAAAAGAAGACACCTTGAAAATACGTTCGTGTGAAAAATGGTAGCAGCTTGCTGCGTGGTCTCAGGTAGCCTTTTGAATGGAGTATTTAAAAACCAGTTCCAGAGCACACATCGCCTCCCAGGGCTAATGTGGCCACTGAACTTTCTGCCCCGGTGCCTGTTGTGCCAGAGTGCGGTCGGTGTGCAGGCAGTGCAGGGGTCAATCAATACCCCAACGCGATGCGAGACAACCAGAGTGTGAATTGGCTTCCAGTGGTCACGGCGCTGCAGCGTCCAGCAGGGTTGTTCCCAATTTACCCTGACTTGTAAGGTATTTCAGGCCTGTAGTTTGGGTCCATGTGTTCAGTGAGAGCCAAAGTTAATCCCATAAAGTAAAAAATAAGGGAGTTTATCTTTGCATGAAAGCTTGTAGAGAAGGTAACTTGTAATCACAAAAAATTGTCCCCCCATTACATTCCTTCTTTCCTGTCATTTCTGGTGGATTTGGGCAGTGGTTCTTCTCTGTTCCTACCTAGTGGGCAAGGCTGGGTGGACCTTCCCAGGACTCGGTCACATCGGTGCACTGCAGTTCATTGCGGTTGTTTTTAGGGGTTTTGACTGTACAGAGCTGAAATCCTCTCTGACAACTGGCGTGAGCTTTTCACAGCAGATCTTTCAGGTCCCAGGTGGGGAAAGTCCTCCAGCCTAAATGGTGCTCTTTCTCTGACGCTTTTATTCCAGCCTTCGCTTTGGAGTGGCCCTTGTACCATCTTGCACCTCCAGTGGTGGATGCTTTAGCACATCTCCTTTGAAGCTACGCTGGCACAGCAGGACCTGCACCAGGACCAAAGGCACAGGTCCTTCACTGCACATCAAGGGAGGGCAGAAGGCTTCAGCAAATATCACTCTCCTTTCAGTCGTCTGAATTGTAAAAACTTGCAGGCAATTTCCTGGTGAGGCCTTATACTCAGAGCTCTGAAACTCCATTCCCAGCTCTTAAATTTGTTTTTCTCAACAACCTTGCATGAATCACTCAGCTACCTGGATCCTCAAATGACCTTACTGTAAGAGCAGCAACAATCTGACTCTGCAAAGATGGTGTCCTGGCACCGCAGCTGGAAGCCTCTGGGGCATCCCATCCTACACAAGTGCCCATGTTTCCAACAGGTCACTAGGCAAAACTCTTCCAAAAGACAGTGTGAGCACTGCTTTCCGTGTCTTTGATCACCAACTCCTGTCTGACATAGTAAGGAGAACCAGGTGCAGTATCACATGGGACACTTTGAATTCTCTAGTCTGTTTTGGGGAGAGAAGGACGAAAATGAGATCAAGGCAGTTACTGAAGGCAAGCCAG
The DNA here is from genome assembly GCF_009769465.1 of Tauraco erythrolophus. Taxonomy (NCBI): domain Eukaryota; kingdom Metazoa; phylum Chordata; class Aves; order Musophagiformes; family Musophagidae; genus Tauraco; species Tauraco erythrolophus. Next base: position 85,364,193 of record NC_141466.1, on the reverse strand, counting down.
GCTCAGACTATAACTGTACTATGCTTAAAATATTTAATTCCACAGTATGAGTCACTATGACTAGGCTGCTATTGACCTAGGTAACCTGAGTGAATATTGCATAAAAGGCCCTTTCGTTTTGTCACTATAAATAAAATCTGTGATTATTCATAGCCAATGCTGAGTTTCTATTACCATAAGCAGCCTTACAAGAGCATTAAGCTCCAAGATGAGGCTGTGTTCGTAGAGCTTGCCGGTCATTTGGAGCTGCCTCCATGGGTGACCGGCTTGAAAGTGGCAGTGCTTCTGCCCTTGAGCCTTTCTGTCCCTGCCTGGCAGAAGGACAAGCCTGTACCCATGAAGAACTGAAAACACTGAAAATATTTGACTGTGAAAAAATTGTGCAATGATTGAAAAACAACGAAAGAAGCTGAGGGAGAGAAAGTGAAAGGAACTAAACACAGGGAAAAGAAAAATGAAAAGGAAGAGTTAAGGTCTCTCCCTCCCTGCCTCCCCCCAGGCTAATTTTCATTAGTGGCTGCTGTTTTATGGCACCATCCTCTCCTGCTCCATGTGTTGTAATTGGGCTGCCACATGCTATATACGTCCTAAAGGGACATGGTAATTATTTGTTGGTTAACCAGAAAGTCTGTGCAGGGATCTATGTTCGCGACGAGTCCTGCAGTGCCATCTGGCTCTGCCTGTGACCAGTCCCACATGAAACCTGCCTGTGATCCCAGCACGGGGATCCCTACGTGGCCTTCTCCCCCCTCTGAAGAGTATATAAATGCTCAGTGGATGGCACTGTCGCTTATGTCAGTGGCCGTGTGGACCAGGCTCAGAAGCAGCTCTAGGCTGTGGAGGATGAGAATGTGTGAAGTTCTGTGCCCTAAAAGAGGAGATTTGAACAAAGAGAGGGAATAGCAAAGGGACTGGTGTACTGACCAGACACCAGAGCAGGGAGCTATTTGGATATGTCAGAGCTGTTCTTTCTATTATTTTATTCCTGTACTTACTGATGACTAAGCACCACAGAAGGAAAAGACAATGAGATACCCAGGGAGACACAGAAGAGAGACATCCCTGCCCTGCAAGAAGTGATAGCTGAGAGCAGCCATGAGTAGAGATGCTTAGTAGTTGGATTATGGTTCTTGTGTTGCAACTCGAATGTCTCCATTCCAGGAAGTCTGGAATGGAGACATTTTTCATGTTGGTGTAAGCTTTAATAGTGTTGGTAGGAGAGTGACTCATCCTTCAACATAAACTGGTTTGCTTCCCTGTTGCATGCCCTGCCCTGCATCAAGCCTTCTCCCAAACCCTAGTTGTCATGCTGCAGAAAGGGGCTGTTCCCACCACTGCATCCCATCCATCTCATCCTTTTGTCCCACACAGCACAGTGGATGTCCCATTACCCCGCAGTGCCTTTCTACAGCAGCCTTATGCCTGTGGTTGACTTAGTTGTCTGTATAAATCAGTCTATTGGATCTCTCAGCCGTTCCACTTGATCTTCACACTATGTCCTCACACAGATGGTGAACCTTGTGGCAGACGGAAAAGTCTTCTTCATTAATTACTTCACTCTTTAAGTCCTTCACTGCAGACATCTCTGTTCACAAACCAGGTAAGTAGATATTGTTGACTCATTTTATGGCTGGGAAAATGAAGTCCATGGGGTGATCAGGGGGTTTAAATGGAAAGAGACAGATGTTAAATGACTTTCCAAGAGCATTAAGGTGTTCACTGTCCCCAGAGTTCTTGGCTTAGATCACTATCAGAGAACATTATTATGATACAGTGACAGTGGCAGATTTTCATGTTTAAATTGAAAGACCCACCTTACAGAAAGTGTGTGGATTTGTGTGTGTCATGACAAGCACAAGCAGCCAGGTAACAGTGCATCACAGCACTGAGCTGGAAAATGCTCGTTCCTGTTACTTAGCAGAGGTTTTGGGACTGGTACTACGGCTAGACCACTTGCAATCCTTTTTCTCATCTGTACAGGTTTTACTGTACATGTTAATCGTCACACACCAAAGTTACTATTTTCCCAGAAAGCTGGAAAGAGCGTGAAGTTTTAAGGCATGAGTAGCCAATGAAAATTAGCTATAGTGGTATGATACTACTGAATAGATAATCTTGCCAGGAGCTCAGATACGGTTGGAATCCTTCTCTGCTGCTTGCACAATCCCGGCTAAGCTCTGTTGAATTAGCCTCTTCCCCTGGATTGCTCATCTGATACATTTCTAACTCACCTTTGGACTCTTAAATATTTTTACACCAAATACTCCACTGTACTCTGCAAGCATTTACACAGCGCTTGCATGATTGATACTCCAATGTACACAGAGGTGTAGGGGGACATGTTTTTGGAAAGTGTGTGTTGAGTATATGTTTAAAGATAGAAGCAGCGCCATAAAATTAGGAATAGTTTCAGGTGTGAGGGGGGCAGCAAGCCCATGGCAGTGCTTAGACTGGAGGAGGAGGGATTTGGGAGAGCAGATTACTGACCCCAGCACTGGCAGAGTGCTGCTGAGAGGCTTTCTCAAGGCAAATCCTTCCATGGTACCTCCTTCCCCCAGCTTGTAAAAAGTGCTAGCACCTAGCACCTGACTTGCTGTCCTAGAGGGTTCTGAGATCTTTCTCAAGACGCCATAAGTTCTGTCTGAGATACCATGCACAGCTAGAAAGAGTTGTGTAAAATACTGCATACTTCAGTTGAAAAGCCCGTGTTGATTGTCATCATTTTTTCGAAGAGCTATAGAAGGTTTTGTGCTCTTTGCCATGCTCTGAATCAACAGTCCTCAATGCCCATTAACATACATGTTTCCACCAAATTATGCTTGCATTTGCAGTAGGTAAGCTGCAGCTAATGTTGTCTTTCCTCTTTTTTCCTAGCAAATTTTGTAGCAAAGAGAAGCTCTATCAATAAGCAGAAGCTTTTTCAAACAAAAATTAAAGGTTGTTTTCCTTTCCCTTCTCTGTTGATTACTAATGGTTATTTTAGGTATACTCAGTCTTCATAGAGAGACCAAAAGCAAGCTCCATTCCTAAGTAAATATAAATTCATATTTTAACTCTGTGTATGTACATAGATATCTAAACATGTTAAAAACCGCACACATGGCATTGCCTGGAGTTATGTAGATGATCTTGACTGCCTATTTTATTTACTATACTTCTGTTTTGAGAGGAAAATTGGATTTGGGGCTGTGTCTGTCTCTGAGAGTGCATTATTTGACTTTTAATCTACATCAGACTGTAACAAAGCACATCCCATATCACGGCTTCTGTTGCTTCTGATGCAAATTCTGTATTTCAAGAATATTTATGCATACAGGATTATTTAGTTTGGTGGCAGAGGTGTTGTATTCTGCATTTTTTCTTCTGAAGAGTGTTACTGGATGTTACTGATTAAATTGACTGTTCACACAAATTCAATTTATGGGATGGGTGGAAGTACATATGGGCAGGTGAATACTGAATATCCCCAGTAAACAAAGGGTTAATTTTGCATCCCTTTTCCTCTGCTGGGAGAAGGCTGCCAGGAATGGAGAGAAGAAGAAATGGAGGCTCCCTCTCCAATTTTTCAGGAGAGGATGAGCCCCATCAGCGAGGGGATCCCCTGTAGTTTTGCAGTGACGGTGGCTCGAGTGGATTTTCCCTGGGTGACAAAACATTGGTTGCTCCTGGCAGATCTTGCTAGTCTCTGCTGTGTCATCTTGCCAGTAGTTTAACAGAGACCTGACTGGAAGGAAAAACAATAAAATCTCTTTTGCGTAAGTTGTTACGTCTTTATTTACCTGCGTAGGACCAGTCAGATTTCAACAAGGACTTGTCTAAAACTTCTATATGCATCTGTGGTTGCTATACCTAAATTTTCCATTTGTCTTGTCTCCCTAAGCCCAGCTCCTGCAAACACGTAAGCCCATCCCAGACTGAAAAACGAGGAGCAGCAAGTGCTGAGCTCTGTCAAATTCCCTTGATGGCAGTGTTTTCTCCCTTGTGCCCTAGACAGTCCTGTCAACTGCTGTGCTCCCATGACAAGGTGGCTGCATTTCACAGCAAATGAGATGTTTTCTTAGTGCGCAGCTGTAAAATACTTTGAAACCCTAGTGGATAAATAATGTTGTATCATAAATATAAAATGAATATTGTTTTACAGTTCCTGAAATATTAATTTGTGCATGGAGCCACTCTTGGAATATTTTTTTACTAAATGTAAAGATCCTTTTGAATCCTGAATGTCCTTGCTTTGCTTTTTATTATTAATATTCCCTCCAGGAGACATTGACTTTCCCTTCCCCTAGACATGCTGACTCCTGCCTGCCAGAGTGATTCAGCAGCTTGCCACTCACTTTTATAGAAGGAAAGTTTTCTCCTGGCTTCTTTCACTGGCCTGGTGTGACCATGGCTGTGATCGAGGGACATATTCATGTGGCCACTGAGTCGCTGTCGAGCAGCTGGGCAGCCCTGAGCTCTCTGTCTAGATGGTGGCTTTCTCCTTTATGCAAGGAAGGAGATCCCCGTGGAGAGCACCGACGCTGTCTGCTTCACAGCTTTGCCTTTTCCAGGCAGGGTCATGTTAAGTAACCAAAAGTTATTTATAATTGAGGCTGGTTGCTGACTATCAGTCACAGTCATCCGGGTCTATAGAGGAAAGTCTGTAGAAAAGTGCTGCTCGTTTGTTTAACTGCAACAAATGCCCATAAAAAATGCAAGCGATGAGGAATGATTAACACTTCCTTCTCTTTCTTTCCCATGTGAAATATGGGGCAGACCGTTATTTTTAATTTAAGCTGAGGAGAGGAGACTTACATTACAATATTTTAGTTATGTTTTCGTTTCCCTAATAAAGTGTTAATAGCTGTCAGAGTTTAAAAGCACAAAGCCTAACATAAACCAAATCAGAGACATAGGTGCATGTACCTGCGTGCAAACAGACTGACTGGTATGCCTTATTTTATTAAAGCATGATATATGAAGCTAAATTATGTGGATTTTATGGATCTCTAAATTACATGGTTTTATCGATCTCTTGTCACTCTTAAAAATATATTAAGAAGAAAAAGAATGTAGTCTTTGATATTGAAAAAGAAATTCAACTGCAGCACATAGAAGATCTGGGAAACTATAATTCAATGTATGGGGCTGACACAAATGTAAAACAAATAACTGTAGCTAATTAGTTTAAAAAATTCCCGGTCACATGCCTTTAGGGACTGGACTGGGAAGCAGTGCTGTAGTCCTTCATGGGACAACTTTCCTGGTTGCCCTGGGGTAGACATTTTGAAGCAGACATCTTTGCACTAAACTTTCATATTGCCCAAACCACCTCATGAGCCTCTCTGCCTCTCACCTTCCCCCCAGCCTGAGAAACAGGGATGTGAGTTTTGAGAGACAGGTTTCCACAACAGCATCATTTCTGAAAACTTGAGTTTTTTTCACAACCTGGAGGGATAAGATTGTTCAAGCCTTCAGCTGTGTGTGTGTGGCCTGCCATGCTTGGACTGAAGAATTTGGGAAGTGGAGACCAGTGCCAGTGCTGTGGGAAGAGCTCAGCTGCGAGAGGCTGGGATCTGGCTTGTCCTCTTGCAGCATGCACTGTCAGAGTGGGAATACACCTCGATAACACGTACAGCACCTGAGAAAGCTCTGCTGGTGAGGCTGAGGATGCTGTGCTCTGCCTTATGTGGTGGGAAGGAGATGGGATGGAGGAGCAGGGTGTTTTTGGTGCTACGCCTCTGCACCGGATGTGTGTGATTTGGCTGATGGCTACGACATGCCTGAACGCTGCCACAGCTCATTGCCTTGGTCAAGGTGTTGAGTGATTCAGAGCAATCGTTTTTATATCTTCTCAGAAATGAGTTTGTTTCTCTAGTGGCCTCTTGCTGTTGCCAGAATTCAGCTGCTACCCCCAAAATAGGCATCTCCTTTGATATTGCTTGATCTTGTAAGGTGAAACAAACTGAAAGCTCACATCCGATAGAACTGAACATAACCCCTCAGTACTGTGTTTTCTCACAAGAGAGAAATCCCATCGTTTAACCTGTCTCTGAACCCAGATATTTGTGCTTGAATAAAGACAAATATGAAATATGTGCTCATATTCCAGGACTTGTTTCTGGTACTCAGCTACTAAAAATTCAGCCATGGCCTTCATAAGTTGTTGCTGATGTTTGAAGTTGCTTTTTTACCTTATCTGCAAGGAGCACCTGCACTGCTGTATTTACCAAGAGCAAGAGTATTTCTTTTGTTTCTGCAGAGAGATTTAAAAAAAGAGACATGGCCAGTTCATATGCTAATGGACGTACCAGCAGAATGAGACAAACAATAAGGAAAGGAAAAATTAAAGTACTTTTGTGGATAGTTCTGAGGCTGACCGCTGAGTTTCTTGATTTGAGGGCATTTTCACCCCAATTCGCCTGTCTGACAACCGAATTTCATTCTAATACAACTTTCAGTGGAGGAAAGGTGTGAGTTTGGATTGAATAGTAAGTCTGCTTTCAAAGTCCATTGAAATAAAAAAAAATGCTGTTTTCCAACAGCCTTCCTCTGGTACTTTACAATTCAAGCCTGCAAATGGGATTGTTTGCAAGAAACTGAACGGTGAAAGCATAACGTTTGAAGACTTTAGAAATGTTGTTGTGAGTGTTTCACAGGGGCCTCGCTTTCACTTTGACTGTGCTCTCAGCAAGGGCTCTGACCTGTGAGCAAGGACAGTGTCCTTGGGACGTCTTGTTGCCTCTTCTACCTTCCACCACAGTCCTCTCCGAGGAGGCTCCTGCTCAGTTTACACTCTGACGCCCATTTCGTTTCTCCTCAGTGCTTTGGTGTGCAGACCCACCCCAGGGCCACCTAAGATATCTCTGCAGTGAGATCAGGGACCTTCCAGAGAGGAGCAAGGCAACCGTGGGTGCAAAACCCACTGCACCATCCTGCTTGTGAGCCAGAGCCACTGGGCTCGGTCCTGCCATGCACGGAGCCACTGAAGAGCCTTCAAGTGTTCCACTTTGAACTCACGCACCAAGTTATTTGTTCCCGAAGAGAGGAAGTGGTGTTACATGCTGAGGGTTGTTGTGAACCTGGGAATGCTCTGTGCTAATGAAAGCCTGAGCTGTGGCTGGCTGACGTGGTGGAAACGTGCCTGCAGAGGACTTGGTGCCTAGTGACTCATCCTGAATGCAAGTGTTGTGGAACCAGGTAGGGCATTGCTGGCACAGCCTGGCGGGAGGCTGCTTCTGAGGACGTGGCACACTGGCTGGATGAATCTGGATTGTAATTCCCTTTATGGCATGTCTTCGCTCCCCTGACCTTAACTGAGAAAAGAGGCAGTGCTCTGGGCTACGGCCATGCATGCTACCTCCAAGTTTTTCCTGCACAGAAGCTGTTGGTTTATGCTTCAAGGAGAGTGAGAAAACTTCTGCGTTCACAAAGTTCAGCACAGTGTAGCCCACGATGACAGTTGTGCTGCTATGTAAGTCCAGGTTACAATAGGGCTGTAAATGAGCCTCTGAGGCATTGATTCAATATATATAACATTTCACATTTTCTTCTAGCATAAGGAGCATAAGATGTTTCTTCCAAGAGCTTTATGGAGAGAGTAAGGCCTTTTCACAGTCAAGGAGCTGAAATAACAGTGGTCATTCATTGCCCAAAATGGAGAGCATGCTTGGGGCACATTGTGAGGAAAACGAGTTTGCATGCCTGGGAGAGGAGAGCAGGAAGCCCCAGAAACTGGGAACGGAGGCAGCAGAGAAAGTCTTCAGCATCACTTGAAAAGGTGCTGGGAGCCTGGCACCAAAAGAAATGCCAGAGGTGGGGGACTTTCTCATTTAAGGCTGTGGGCAGAGGGCAATCTCCTGTTGTTTGAGTCGTATGGTGTCCAGGAAAACCAAATATTTCTGTGGCCTTAGTCAATGAGCAGGGATCCATCAAAGACACAGAAGACTGCCACAGCTTCCCCTAAGAATGGAAACAACCTGCAGGGCCCTGAGCTTTGGTGAGTTGCTGATGCCAGCAGTAGTATCAACCACAGAGGACAAGCACCACCAAATTCTGTTCTCTTCTCCCTCCTGCAGTAGCAATGGAAAGAGCTTTCCTTCCTCCCGCCTTTGGCCAATGACTCTTCAGAGACTGACGCATGAGTGAGGACTGTCTCACTTGCCAGCTGTGGAAATTGGCACCTCCACCGTACCCGTTGCCATATTGTGCATGCCAAGAGAAGGACTTCCACCCACGAGGAGAAGACTGGCTAATGCTGCCAGGTGCAAGCCTCATGTAAGTGCAGAAGTGCTGCATTAAAACAATGAGGGATGATGGGTGATGAGCAAATGTTTTCTCAAGCACATACCCATCCCCCTGTGCTGGCTTCCCCTCTGTTCCCAAGGCAGAAGACATGAGATGACACCACAGGCTGATGGTGTAGGACAGGATCACGAGTTCAAGTCCGCCCAAAGCAAGTGTTAGAAACAGGGTTCTGCCATGCATCTCTCTCCATCGTCAGGTGGCAATGACAAAACCCCTGGGAGTTTTGTTCTTCACTGCAGATATCTAGCAGCAATCCTCCTGGGACAAAGCCAAGGTGTCTGCGAGCCAGCCCACTCCACAGATACACCGGAGTGGGAGGCAGTGTCTCCCATAGCAGCATCCACAGAGCTCCTGCTGGGGTTAATGCTGTCATGGAGATCTCAGGAGCAGACGCTGAGCCTGGGTCCCACTTCCACAGGGTAGAATTTCACCTGCAGCCCCTTGCCAGGGGTAGTGTTCACAGCATATTCAGGCAGATATTTCACTGAGGCTGACCCTGTCTCAGCATGCCAGTCTGAAACGCTTGTTCTTCTGAGCATGAGGTCGGCTGGGAAAAGTGCAAGTGTTTTTCTGATATCTGCTGGGTGGCAGGAGGTCAGGAGAGTGGTGCAGATGGGATAAAAAGGATATTGAAGGGGAGCTGAAGAAGCAGGGAGCATTCAAGCAGCACTGCGCAAAGCATACACATACTTCTAGGAACGCTCCGCGAGTTACGTCATTGTTATTGTAAACTCCACCGACTGAAAGCAGCTACAAAATGCTCTTCTCGATGTTACACCAGAATCTGGCATCAGCATGAGTCGGCAGGGGACATTAAAATCAAAGTGGAGTTGTATTTGTATTCTGGGCATGAACTAAGTCTACACCACTGGAGATAATATACACTCTCCTCACCACCTACCTTTGGGGGAGTTTAAGCCTCCCTCTGTCAGTCTGACTCCCACTTGGGCAGTGGTTACTTACAATGCCATGGCATGATCTGTATGTTCCCTTTGAAATACAGCCTTTCTCAGTCAAAGGCGTGTGGATCTGGGCACTGTCTCTTTATTCTGGAATTATGGCATTTATATTAGCAAGGCTGCTAAGGAATTCATGTTCAGAAAATATGCACTCTGCAGAAATGTTTCATGGAAATTAGATTTGAAGAGGCAAAAATAGCACAGTACTCTGAGATTACAGAAGGTGGAGGTCCTTTTCTTCCCTCTTTCCCTCAGTAATTAATTTCTCCTCTGGCATAATTTGAGGAAAGTACTTTCTTTCATTAATGCACTGTCTACCTGTTAGGGAACGTTCTTTCAATGGATTTTTTTAAGCATGCACAACTTTGATTGAGTGCTCATCATAGATCTGACAGTACAATTTAATGCTGCTGAGCATTTTCTTTGTAGGACACTCATCAATGTTTTGGGCACTTGGGTCAAATCCAGGTCTTGCGTAGGTAGGTTTCGTCTCACTGAAGCCATTGGGATTGCATCCACTTGTACAAAAGCTCTACCTGGCCATTTGTTTGCACATTGGAAGTGGTGCTGACTCAAAGTTGGGCTGGATCTGACTAAACAATAATGTCTGTGGAAACACAGTGTGTTCCAGTCCTGTTTGTTTATAGTCATTTTTCAGTAGACTTTTACTTCAGAGGCTAGTGAGTCTCTGCTGGTTTAGTCCATGAGTGTTTCTCCCAACATTTTACCTCCAGAAGACTGAAAAGGGAGAAATTCACCTTTTATCTGACCTGTCCAGATGGTTCCTTTATGTCAAAATCAACTGAAGCCTACACTGTCAGACATACATGGGTCAGGCTCAGCGGAAGGGAACTGGGCAGAATCCATAGCCCACGATATTCAGGAGGATCGGCTGGAAGAGTCCCTTCCAACCTTCCACTCTAGGAGTTGATGGAAAACACCTTTCTTCCTTTCCATAAATAAGACTATGTAAAACATCCCCTTGGCTCAGATCAGAATCCTTCACTGTTCGGGGTTCAGATCCATCAAGAACGAGACTGTATCATCTGGACCATTCCTTTCAAAGCTCCTCCCTATTCCTGGAGAAAACCCATTACTAGCGAGTCCGTTCCCTAGTGACAGTCACTTGCATAAGTGTCCTTTATTGTTAAAGATTGGTGCAGGGTCTCTTGGGCCTTTCACCTCCTCAGCTTGGTGTAATAGTTGAAATGAGATAGATGACTCACCTCAACTAGAGAGTTATGTGGTGAAACCACACTTATGTCTCACAACTTTGTCTTGACCTAAAATGGCAGGTCTTGTTTTGAAGGAAATCACATTTTCCTTGTCTGTAGATTGATTTTATTATCAAAGCTCAGCAAGTGTGTGATTCTTGGACAAACTCTGACTTTCATTTCATCCTCCACATTGTCCAACACATGGGGGACTGAGCTAGCAGCTTCCAGAACTGCTGCTATTCACAACCTTTTCTCCTCACAGAACTGCATTCGGGGCCACAGTCTTCCTTTAGTTGGCACTTCTAGTCTCAAAGGTCCAGGAGGAGTCACAGTTTATTGTGCAGAAACCTCTGCTCAGGAGCTAGGCTGGGTCTTCTCCATGAGAAGGGAAAAAATGGATACTGCAGACAATCAAATGGATTCTTTGGACATCTACAGCTTTTGTGTGGGTGACTATTTTTTTTTCCTTAATGTGAAAAAATAAATAAAACCAATTGAGTCCAAATGGTCCATATGAGTAATGAAGAAACCGTTCTTCCTCCCCCTGAGAGAGTTATTCACCCTTTCACTACCAGAGGGCAGAATTAAGATTGTTCTGACTGTATGGGAGGCATTTAGGAAAGTTCCTTATAACTTGCGTGGAGTCTTCATAGCATGCTCATACTTGGAGTATAGGAATCCTGTCCAGGTCTTTCTTTGTCATTGCCTGTTGCTTTGAAGAAAGTATTCAACATCTGTGCCTCAGCTTCCCAACTATGAAATGGGAGTTGCTAGGGGAATCCCAGCTGTCCTGTGCCACTGTGATATTCTGTGGCTGAGTCAGTGTTTGGAAATCACTCCCAGGCAGTGAAGTGCTATCTTTTTAATAGTGAGGTTGCCCTTTTCCCCAGGAGTCCTATTCAGAAGCTCTCAACCTTGACAACAAATTGAAATGGAAATCTTTTGAGTACTGTAATGAATACATTATCTTAATTTCAGAGGATTTTTTGAAGGGATAAGATTTTGTGCAGAAGTTGATTTTCAATACTTAGCAACACAACCTTAGCTAAAGCTTTTTGCTTCCATAGTTATGTTTTTTAATACAATTCTCTTAGTATTTTAAATTTGAAATGAGGAAATATCCTTTGGCTCAAGTCCAAAGTTTCCTCTGTTTTTTTTTGTATTCTTTCAGAAGATAAGGCTCTAATTCTCCCTTCCCTGGTGCATTTTATAGTCATTTACACATGTAGAATGCTATTATTCTGTCTTGAAAATGTATTCCAAAATGCAAATTATTCTACAAGACAATCAAGCACCAAATCCAAGGACCCAGAGGATAAGAGCAGATTAGCATCCTACCAAGAACAAACTGGAGAGTCAACTTAAAGCCTGTCAGCTACTTTATGGTCATAATGCACATTTTGTGGTGAAAGGAAGATGAGGTAAATACCTCACACTCACCACAGCCTGAAAGCACATGCATGACTGTAACTTCACTTCTGACCTTCTGGGCTGGCATCTTCTCTGAGAGTTCATGCCCTCAGACTGACCCACTGCGAACGTTGTCTAAATACAAAACTGCAGCTCACAGTGTGCGTGCATTGTGTGTGTGCCCTTGTCTATACTGTAAATTAAATGGTGGCTGAGCGTGGCACACTCCAGCCGCCAGCAGAGCTGAAGGCACGCTCCAAGCAGCCCTGAGCAGCACATCCTCCTGTCTATTTGTCATCTGTCTCCGGGCAGAACTGAGGAGCTGGACTGAAGGAACGTCTCGCTGCCACCGGAGAGCAGCTGGACCAAATGGTTTGGGGCTCGCCTAAGTTTTCCTTCCCTCCGCTGTTGCTCTGGTTAAGCCTGTGCATTTAAGGGAAGTGGCAGGGGGCTGCCGGATCCAGTTCTTCCCTACCCTGTGCTTTGGGCAGGCAGCCTCTGGAGACAGTGCTTTTGGTTGAAAGGCAGCCTGGCTGGGCTTTGTTTTCCTTCGAAAGCAGCCAGTAAGCCCCCAGCCCTACGCTGTGTAGGGCTGCCAGAAAACATCAGCCTAATGGTCTCCTCCACATGCTCCTCTTTCAGCCTGGAGGAGGGGATGAACCTGAAGAAGCAATTTGGCATGAAAATGAGAAACAGGCCAAGCTGCTTGCAAACGTGGCCTCTGAAAAAGAGATAGGGAGAGAGAACAGAAAAGCAATTACTTCAGAAAGCCAGGTTACTCCTTATTCCAAATTAGTACAGCTGCTTGGAAAACTCTGACAAACCTTTTTGGAGCTCAGATGATAGATTTGCTAAAGGTGTTCTGTCACCACTGAAGCAACAATTTCCTAATCTGGAAGAGACCACATTTCCACTTGCTAAAATCCTCCCTGAAAGGGAATGACCATTTTCTGATCTGATATTTGAGACCCTCATCTGAACAAAGCTCAGTGCTAGAGATATGGAGAAAGAGGTGTAGGTTTATAAAGGCATCCAGGTGCCTAAGGGGTTGTCAAAATTCTCAGGTAACATAGTTTAGTCACTGACCATCTAGATTTCTTTCTGAAGTTTGTTGAAGTTATTGGTAGGTACTCAACAGCTTTCACATTCAGGCTTGTGATTCTTGCTTGAGCAGTGGCTGTGGTATCTAGGAAGAATTAATATATGCATGATGAATGCACTTGATCTCTTCTTGATGTATGTGCAAAGAAGTATTTTTGTGATGTGGCTCATTGCCAGTGTTCCTGAGAAAGTCACATATGTAATTTTTCCTCTATAAGTTGATAAAATACTATAATTAGTTTTTGAAATATTTCTAAACCTCTTTTTGCAGTATTTAACCCTTATTTGTTATTCTCCTGAAGTCCCAAACAAATAGCTTCTCTCACTGTTGCAATGACAGTGATGTGCTATCAGGCACCAAAAGCAAAGTGCCTTCTCCTCTCAGGGCACTCCTACGAAAATTTAGCTGAAGGGACTTGGTCAGTGAACTTCCCCACTTGTTTTGTGGTTTTCATTCCTGATTTTAGTGCTATGTTAGAATAAGTGTTTCTTGTTTAATGTTAAAATCTCTGGATAATTTCTGATCCCACTAGATTAATTCCAACTTTCTGTGACTTGATAGCTGATCTGGATATACCAAATTATGTTCTGTCCACTCTGGCAGCTGCCTAAGTTAGCCGGTAATCCTAAATTGCTGCTAGTCATGCCATCTCTCAAAGAACAAATTAAAACATAACCTTCTCATACATCAGTTAAGACGTTATATCTTTCCATTGTCCACCCCCTTGATTGATAGGATTTTTTCTCCTTTCTTTGTTGTGCTCGTGAACGCCACTAGATTCACAACTCTTAAAGTCAAAGTCTTTTACCTGCAGATCAAGCACAGCAAAGTGAGCAGCAGTTTTCAGATTATCCTGCCCATCCAGCTCAGTCCTGGAGGAGGCCAATTTATGAAATGAGAATTGGACATTCTCTGTGTCTGTTTCATCTCTCCTGAAAACAGGGATGGGGAACAAATCACTGGCTGTTTCAGGGTCTAAGGGTGCCAGAATGAAAACCCGGACTTAAAAAAAAAGATTTCAGGAAATTCAGGAAGCAGTTAGGCAGTCTCTTGGGAGGAAATTCTAAGAGATGAAGTACAGAGAGCTGGTGGCTATATTACAAGCAAATCAACATCTTGTCTCAGTGCAGACGAGCAATAGAGTTTACAGTAAACCCTATATAGCTGCATCAGGAGCACTTCATTACTTGAAATACAAAGAGGAGTCTTGCAAAGAGTAAAAGCAAGGCAAGAAGGCAACATAAACAGTTCTTCCAAATGCATGAGGAGCAGGAACAAAGCAAAGGGACTTGTAACTCCAGTACTTGATGGACACAGAGAACAAATAAAGCATGACGAAGAGGTGTTTGAAGTATTCAATGTTTTTTGGGTCAATCTTCATTAGAAAATAAATTGTCATGAAGTCATGTTCAAGTGATTGAAAAATGTACTGACTGGTTTGCAATGGTTTCTTGTCAAAATGAGAAGGCATTTCAAGTTGAATTCTACAGGGGATTTTTTTCCTTGGGACTATTTCTATTCACTGTCTTCATTATCAGGGTGGATGATGGAAAAGACTTAATGTGCAGCAGACATCAAGCTGGGAAGGAGCTATAATGAGTTTGGAGGACATAATCAGGAAAAGAGTGATCTCAATGAGCTGGAGAAAAGATCTGGACCCAGTGAGATGGAATTATTTTGAGATGAGTTGGAAGTATTGCACATAGAAATCAAATGCATAAAAACAGATTGCACAATAAGTGCTGAATCAGCAGTACTGAAGAACAGGAGCTGGGGTTTTGCTGTACTGCAAACTGAGCAAGCCAATAACATGTTGATGTTTTGAAAAAGATGAATCTTGGGGTAGGAGGTGCTAGCAGGCAGGCAGTATGAGAGCTACTTATGCCACTCCACCCAGCGCTGCTGAGATTCCACCTGGCACAATGTGTCCAGATTTGGATATCCTATCAGAGACAATCTGGGAAAACAGCAAAAAAAAAAAGAAAAGTTTCAGAAAGCATAAGGTAAGTGGGACTTCAGTTTTGTCTAGAAAGCAAACGACTGAGGAGAATCACAAACTTTTCAGTACATAGAGATTGTTTTTTACTTTCCTCCTTTTCTCCTACAGGTAGGATGAGAAATAATTGGCTTAATGTATAGCAACGTACCCTTAGATTAGGTGTAAGAAAAGCTTGTAGGAGAGCTGTAAGCCCTGGGCGTGGGGAGGAAAAGGATATTGCAGAATTGTCTTCACTGAAAGCTTTCCAGAGCAAGCCTGAGGGTGTAGGAGATGGAGTCGAACTCCTGTCACGATTTTGCAGATCTCCTTCTCAAACCAGGCTGTGGGACTGGGGAGAGATTTTGGGAGACTGTATTGTTCATTCTTCCTCCTCAAAGCACAGTTAACTACAGATTATTAGTGTGTTTCAGGAAACAAGATAATGGTGCTTAAAATAACCCCACAAAATAGGAAGTAATACTTTTCATTTCTGCGGTGCCACAGCAGAGTCTCAAACTGTCTGTGCCTGGCAGAGGTGGCAGTGGCAGCTCTGTGCTGTGAAGAGGTCTGTCCTGCAGTCTGGGCCTGGATGTTTCAGGGCTATATGCAATATGTTTACAACCATCAGATGTTCTGTAGGTCACTGATTTGTTCATACTAACCTGCCTGTGAGGGAGTTACATCCAAAAAGCTTGTGGAAGAAGAATCAAGCTAGGATTAAACTGTGTTGAAGGTGACACTGTTTGCAGAAATAAGGTGGTGACTTCTCCCCACTTCCCAGTCTCCTTCCCACAAGGCTGGGCACCTAGGTTCTGAGATGGGAAAGAAGTTGATCTTGGAAAAGAAGAGGGCACAAGCAACTCATCTGCTGCTGGAGACAACCCCCACCCATCCAATGATAGCACCAGGGATGATGTTTTACACAGGGAGAGCCCAGGCGGATTTTGTCAGAGAGGATGGTGAATGCAGAGGGCCAGAGTTTATTGGCTGTGAGATGTAAACTGTTCGCTCTCGGGGCTGGGGACGGTTCCCCAGTCGCTACAAACCCAGGTACAATGAGACCTCCGATCTTGAACGAAAGCTGCTGCACCAGAGGAACCGTGGCATGGGCACAGGGAGGCTCAGTGGGATGGCGTGAACTCCTCTCCCTGTGCAGAGAACAGGAAGCTGGCTCCAGCCCCATCTCTCAGTTGCACCTTTTTCTCACGGTCTGTGTTTAAAACAAAAATAGGCTTTGTCTGTCCTAATGTATTGGAATGTATGTCACCCCAGAATGAAGTATTCACATAGTACTGGGGCTGCAGAGCTGCTGTCACTTTTTTTTGGAGCTCTAGAGGAGAGAGGAGTTCCAAGGAAACTTGAGCATGAGTTTCAAGCTTGAAAAAGTGAGCTTCTCGATCTCTCCCCACCTTGCTGGAGTTATTCCCATAAAATAATCATGACTTTTGAAGCCAGTCCTACTTTTCTCCCATGCTTGAAAAGCTACTCCCCCCATCTCTGTGTACAGGCACCAACTGGCTCATCTCCAAGTAATACTCGGTGAAGATACGCCTGCTCGCATACCTGCTGCAAACTATTTACATTTCGTTCTCTTTGGCAATAAATTAGCTCCGCAGAGGAGGTCTGAGCAACAGTTGTTCTGAGCAGGGAGGAAGTCTGGATTCTACGACAGCGTTTAAACAGCCAGCCCTTATCATCATGAACGTAAGAGAGCAGGAAGCTTGTTGATGCAAACTAACATCAAGTCAACTGTGGTTGCCAGCAGAGCAGCTTCCCATGCAAAAATCCTGATTCCCTTCTTCTTGACAAGGCCGTGGCAAAGCCAAGTCAAGGGCAGAGCCTCCTTTTTTTTCCTTCTAAACCAAGTGTTCTTGGAATAAGTAATTCTGCAGACCTGTCTTTCACATCTCACTCACTTTATATGCCGTCTAATTAATTCTGTCGGGGAAAATAATTGGCTCGGATCAGGTCGATCCGACTGGAGTTCTAAATAACTTTGGTTGAGTGGTATTTATATTTCAGCAACTAGTCTTGGGTGAAGCACTCACATGTGCAGAATATTAAGCCTGTGATAACTTGGCACAAAAATAGTGCTGTGGTCCATCAAGTGACATTAAGTCCCATCTATAAAAAGCTGTACAGCTGCCTCTGAAATGCAGCTATCTTGGGAGAGGGTGAGGGGATCAGACCAACTTGTGTCGGTGCTGAGCGGTGGGCAGCATGGACACACTACATGTTGGCGAGAGAGTGGAGTGAAATGCTTCTCAGCCTGGGAGGAGTGATAGGAATGACCCTGTGGGGACACAGCAGGACCCAGGAGCTGGTGAGGAAAGACTTCAAGGATGCACTCACGTCAGGAGTGTGCAGAGACAAGGAGGAGTCAGTGATGGGGAGAAACAAGGGTTTCAGACAGGGTTGGAAGATCTGGTGTATGGGAGGAGACAAGGACAGGGGAGAATGGGGCATCGCAGCCAAATAAAAGGCTAGTGTAGCTGTAAGCTGTGACTGTCCTCACCTGAGAGACAGACCTGGCCAGAGAGGATGGGCCGGAGTGCTGGCAGAGAGATGTTCTGACAGCTGAACTGCCATGGTCAATAGGTGAATACCATCTTCTCATTGTAATGTGAGATGGGATGTTCCCATCTGTATTTTTTTAAGGCACAAGCATCTTGACTTAAGAAACACACAGATGGAAGGCAGGTGTTACTGTGCTGAAGGTCAGCTACATTAAAAGTACCTTTAGTTTTCTTCATACTACAGTTTCTCTGTGAATATTTGGGCCAGCACTTGCTTCTCTCCCCCTCCACCCAACAAATTTTAGATCTGCAGCCAGATCCTTGCTCTCCAACTCAGCCTTCATCTCCGCTTGCAACAGCATCAGCCCACTCTCTTGGATCCTAGAAAAGGAAATTCATCTTTCCATCTGGTCCTCTTCATCTCCTCTTTGAATAGGTAGCATTTGCCTGAGATAGCTCGCCCCGTACTGAAGAACAACATGTTTCATGCTGCACTGAGAGCCACAAAAGGCCTTCTTTCCATAAGCAAATTGTGTAAACTGGCTCTCCTACTGCAAACCTTCTCTACGAGCTGGTCTCTCTGGGGGAAGCCTGGGTAAATGAACAAGTGTGAAGAACAGTGTCACAGCCTTCTGCACTTCCTTTCTCCCCAGTGCTAAAAATAACATCTCACTTGTAAATAAACTGTCTCCTAGTCTATTTTTACAGTGCTTTTGAGACGTGCTGAATTAACAAGTCCACATCCTGACTTCCTCTTCAACCACAGCTCATGTCCAGCCAGGGAAGTAGTTGTGTTTGCTGTGTCAAATCACAGCATGCCGTCAGTGTATTTCCATCCTGCTCTGGAGGATCCATCCTTGCGGAGAAGAACGGTTTTCTTTCCAGCTGAGTTTCTGATTTCTCTCTTGGGATTACCAACATGACATGCCCACTGGCAGTTTCTGATTGTTGTAATGAGGACACCAGCCTGCAACAGCTACCAGCTCGTTCGCAGGTAGTAACTAGAAGGTGCAGAGCACTCAAGGAAGTGTCGTTGTCACACTCACTCCCCTGCGCCGTTCTGGGCCAAAAGCTGCCTGCTCACTGATGGAATTTGCCAACACTGTCACAATACTCGCTGTCACTGAAGGGTCTTTTCTCCTTTCCCAGCTCTACAAAGGAGCACCTCGAGGTGAATGTTTCTTTCAACCAGCTCTTGTGTTGACCCTGCAGTTAAATCCCTGCAGAAGTCAATAGCCCTGAAATGAATTGGCAAACAGAAATATGGGAGCGTAGGGGTGCTTAACATTCAGCCCATAAACTACACACTGGGCTGCTGTTCTCCAGCTCTCCTTTATGTACCTGAATGAGGTCAAGCTGTGAGACAGCATGGAGAAAGACTACTCAGAGCAGGTAGCTACACCTTCTTATTGCTAACCTAAAGGAGAAAAAGGGATCATTGCAAAGCTACTCGAGCTGCTGGACTGTGATTGCGACCATCGCAGGTAGAGCGCAGCTAGTCTTAATGCAGCTAATTTGTACAGCACTGGCAATAAAATCATGGCAGCTTAGAGCCCAGGATGCCATGTGAAAACATGCCACGTAGAAATCCTGCCGCCTGCCCACCTCTCTGGACAGCTGGAGCGATGCTTGCCTGTGATCAGCTCACCTCTCTCAGGTATGGTCCTGAAGCAGAACCAGCTGGATGAAATGCTATGACCTGTGTTATGAATGGGATCAAGCACATTCTGCCTTTAAATCTGTGAGTCCAGGAAAATAACCCAGCATTAAATAATACTCTGCCTTAGGAAGCTTCCGTGAGAGTGTTACCTATTTCTCACTTTACCTTGAAGTACTTTCCCCCATCCCTCCCTGCTCCCACTTAAAGATTTATTTGGTTTCCTCTCTCTCCAGGCTCAATCCAATTAAACAAAAAAAAAATGCTTTATTCATGTGAGTGTTCTGTGAACTTTACTCAGGAAAAGTGCTGAATATACTAAAAGTAAAGAACAGATTTTATGTGACTAGGTTTTTTCCTGGGATTTTTTTTTTCTTTCTTGATCAGCAAAGCCCTTTTTCTCTAAAGTAAAGAAATGGCTGAAACCTCACATTTCAACATACAGACAAGTCAAACTTCAGTAAAATGACTAAAACATAAAATGCTATTTTATTGGTCACTGAATTCCTTTTCCACATTGGGAGCATTTCCAATACAAGTGATTAACAAAATAAGGCCTTGATCCTTGAAATGTAAGATGATTTTAAAATGGCAAAATTAAGCTCTTGGAATGTAAGAATGGTTAGACTTAGGATTGTCTGGGCAATATTCATTTGATTCCCATTTCCATATGTATTATGATACCATCTTTCGTCTTGAACCTACGTACTTGCATACTAATTTTTCCCTGGGAACCTCTCCTACATTCACCGTCCAAAATAAATCGTGATCTCATGATCAGCTATTTCATACTTTTCAGCATTTCTCCTCATTATTCAGAGCGTGTCTCATGCCTTATTTACAATCTGTGATTCAAACTGTGCTGCAGAGGAAATGGACGGCAATTTCCTGATTAACTTTTCTGCCTAACCTCTTATGGTAGCATCCAAGTGCTTCCCAAGTCATCATGAATTTGTCTAGACAGCTTCTGTGTGAGGTCTATAGGGCTGCTGGAGGCAGGAGTGTCAGCAAAAGACCTGGGAAACAGGAATGGTAAGAACGAGCATTTGCAAGGCAGCGTGGTAAAGAAGGAGAAATGAGACACAGATTAGTCACAGTGCTGTGAACGGAAGGACAACCAGGAGCCTGAGGGAGGGCAAAAGTGTCTGTCAGCAAGCAGGGGCACTGGGCAAAGGATTTCTACGAGGGAATTGCCGGCTGTGCCAGCAGCTTCTCTGCGCAGGGACACCGAGTGCTCTGCGAGGCAGCAAGAATTCCCGGCTACACCTGCACCCTGTGCTGCCTCCACGAGTCTATCGATGCAGTCACGGATCATGGTGGCACCAGGCCACCCGCCTCTCCCCCTTCCTATCTTTTGTTTTCTGCTGGTGGGATGAGGAACACGATGTTACCAGGGAGTGTTCTTCCTTCGACTGCCAGGGGCTCAGAGGTCAGAATTCTGCTAGGGCAGGATGCGCTGGGCACGAGGAGCCGTCTGATGGGGCGGTTGTGCTGAAAGCAGGTTTCAACTAACACGAGGTGAAAACAGCCGCAGTAATTTGATGCAACAATGCGATGTTGCGTCAAATTCACCCTCAATCCATCACACTCGGGGTCGCTGGCAGTCACAGACCAGGCTGGGAGGCAAGGGCTGAGTCCAACTGTAAAAAAGTCTTATTTTCAGGCGTGGGATCACCAGAGTGAGGCTTCTCACTGGGACTAATTGCTGGGGTGAATATAAAGAGCAGGAGTCATTTGCTGGTAATTCGTGTGGCTGAAAAGGGCAAATGGGGATTTTCCCGTTGCAGGAGAGCGAGCATCTGGCTCCTTCAGCTCTTCTCCTGAAGTGCCCATCCCTTCCACTTCCAAACCTGACTGCGTTTTTTCTGATGTGTTTGTGGTTGTTCTGCTCAAGGGTGCTTCGGCTAAGAGGTGTGAGTGTCGGTACACCAATGTGCTCAAAAAAGGAGGGATTTGCAGAGAGGTTTCTCAATGTATACACTGCTTACACCTCTGGCAATTGTATTACCTGTTTTGAAATCTCCAGGGGATATAACTCTGGGTTTGCCATTCCCCAGTGAAACTGTTTCTCAATTAAAAAGCAATTGCGTTTTCTTAAGAGGAAAGAAAAATGACTCTAACAACTAACATTAGTAGAGCCACACAAGTGAATTACAGGTATAAATTGAATGTAATTGAATGTTCTGTATGGGAGGAAACTTCTGATGTGAATTTACAGATTAGGTGGTTTTGTTTGTGTACTGGGCAAGGGAGATGTGTATATATATATCTGTATTTTAGGTATGGTGTAGGTAGTTAACTCTTTAAGTGATAACAGAACATGATTATTCCGGCTTTTCTGATTTTCTGGCCTTGTTACTATACTGCTATTCTGGACCTGGAGCCTGCAAATATGTTTAAGATTGAACCTCAGCCAGTAAGCTGTCAAACAACTGTATTTCAGCAAAACTTAGTGTCATGCCTGGATGACTGTATCCCAAAGCTAAGCTCCACTCCATTGAAATAGTGTGGCAGAACATAGCATATTGAACCACGCAAAGGTATGGATCAATGAAGTCATTAACTAAGCGACCTCATGGATAGGGGAGACAATGCAGAGGCCCTGTGCGATGATGCCCAAGAGCCTTCTTTAAGAGCAGGCTCTACAGTAATGACTGGTAATGTGGAGAGCAGTGACATATTAAAGAGGTCCTTTATGGCAAACCCCCTATAATTGAATTTCCAGGAACAATAGAATTTTTCTTTCTCTCTTGTGCCAAGGCTTGTTTGATCTGACATACTGGCAATGTCAGGAGGCTGACTTGGGGAAGGCAGCCCTGTTGCTGTCACCGTCAGAACTGGTCCCCTTTCACCTCTTGCTCTGGGCACGGCTGCCTCCTGCCCTTGCCTCCTGCCAGTCTCAGGTCAGGTGTGGGGTGAACTCTCCTTGGAGGACAGGCAGAGAAAGGCAAACTGCAAGTTTCCAGAGGGGACCTGGTACTATGAAGCTGTAAGTGAGGCTTTATCATCAAGCCATAAACTACCTCCCTCAACATCACTTGGCTGGCTAATATCACGCATAATAAATTGAATGAGCACGCAAAGATTTACTGACTTGAGCATTCTTGCCCCTATTATGAATTCACCAAGTGGAGTGAGGTAAGAGCCAAGTCTCCATGAGGCAAAGAAAATAAAATTAAAATCTAATTTTCTCTAGATTCCTACAAGCCTTTGGGAAGACAAGAGGATCACAATGGGTATTTGTTTTCCTATAGATTTCCAATCATACTTTTGTTGCCTCATATTACCTACACATACACATATAAGCTGGAACATAGGAGGTTCTGCTTAAACATGAGGAAGAACTGCTTCCCAGTAAGGGTAACAGAACACTGGAACAGGCTGCCCAGAGAGGTTGTGGAGTCTCCTTCTCTGCAGATGTTCAAAACCCGCCTGGACGCGTTCTTGTGTGATCTAATCTAGGTGGTCCTGCTCCGGCAGGGGGATTGGACTAGATGATCCTTTGAGGTCCCTTCCAATCCCTAACATTCTGTGATTCTGTGATTCTGTGATTCTGTGATACACACTGCCTGTTTATTTCTTCCCAATTCCATAACAAAAAGGAAAATATACTGGGTGAAGTCCAATTACTGAAACTTAATTAAAACAATTTAAAAATTACTTAAGCAATTATCTAACAAGTGATCTTTCTGGTAACAGCTATACACAGGCAATTTATTAGTTAGTGAAGCCAACCCTGTTTTTTAATATAAACAGACTAATTAATCAGTGGTTAACTCTTGTAATGACCAGCTCTGGCATTTAATTATTGCTGCTGTCATGAAGCATAATAGCTTATTTCCCAGGGTTATTATGCAAATTGCCAACAGTGACCACTCTGTGTGAAGTTTAAAGCACTTTCCGTGATTATCTCTCATTTCCACATTCTCGTGACTAAAAAGCCATGAGCACATGCTTTTCCTGGTGTTAAAAAGTTTCATGCAGCTTTTCAGCTCCGTAACAAATTTCTGGGAATGCTGGAGTGAAATATCCCAGTTCTTCCAGGTTTTAGTGGCTGCAGGGGAAAGGAGGAGGAAAAAATGTTTATTTCCCACATTAGAAACCCACTCTATGCACACCTTTTTGAATGGGGGTATGGAAAAAAAAAGACCAAGGTCTGCAACAGGCAGATGTTGGAGATATTTATTTAAGCGTTTAACTCAGTTTGGCAGTGAGATCTTGAGCATCCAGAGAAGCAAGGCAGACCCCTACAGAGGACAGCTGAGAGCTCTCCACAGCTCAGCAGAAGGCAGAAGTCAAAGTGCAGGCAGATAAGAAAAAAACCTCAGTGTGAGACTAACAGGAGAAGGTAAGAAACCTCCTGGAGTCCCCAGAGGTCACAAACAGTGGACTAAGAGCTGCTGTGGTCAGAAGAAAGGGAGAAGGAAAACCACAGAGATGACCTAGTCCTCGTCTTAACCTTGGCTTTGGGACGAAGACCAAGATAAGAGAAGTATATTGAATGATAACACTTAAAAGGAGGCACAGACACTAAGTAAGAGGTGAGCAAGCATATCTGGAGCATGTATCTGTGGACGTGGTGAGTACACATGAGCAGGTAGGTGGATGCATGCGTGCGTACAGCCAGCCCGTAAATCACATCCCTGCCCCTCCTCGTACTCAGCCCCTGGGAATTGACCCCCAGTAGCGAGTACTGAACCAATGTAAACTGTGGGTGCACAGGGAACCCCCCGGCTGCCTCTTCTGCTTCCCCTCCGTTACCCAGCCCTGTGCATGTTACAGAGTTAAAGGTTTTTTAACAGATTTAATAAACCCAAAATGTCCAGCAACAGATGCCAAATTTGATCATCTCGCTGGAGCCGACAATAAAGAGGCTCACATAAACGCGATGGGACGGGAAGAAGAGAGCAGAGGAGCCGTTAGAGAAGAGGCTAGCGTGAAGCAATTGCAGGCAGCAGTCCGTAGGGCAGTAAAAGCTAATAAAACCTCAATGTACAAACCAGACTAATCAAAGAACAGGTCTTGCATTCGTGTCTTCCATCTCCTCAGCCTTTACGCAGCAGCTGGTGGGAATAGCTTGATTGGTATTGTAGATAAACAGATCCCAAGTAAGCTATACCTGAGCATCTCTGGCAGGCCACTGAAGAGTAACAAGCCTTCGAAATCCCTGAAACAGTGCCATGAACTTCCACTAGTTTTCGCACCACCAGCTCTCCCCTGCCTTGTGGTAGAGAAAAAGGCTCAGGGCTGGCTTTGAAGATCTGAGTCAGCACGGGGAAAGGAAGGGAGGGAGAGACAGCCTTTTTCCGGAGCCTGTTTCTGGCCTATTAGACAACCCACTTTAACCTCCTGAATGCAAAGGGAGAAGAGGTAGGAGTAGCTGTAATGGACCTAGACTAGACATGAATCTAAATTTCTGCTTGCCGTAACCACTCCTGCCCAATTCTTAGAACGAAAGCACTCAGTCCTCCCTCTCTATCACACAAATCCCCTCACATCTGCACCCCTCTCTGAAGTTAGCTCACATCTGGGGAAAAGCAAGACTGTTTTCTTAGAGGCCTCATTACATAGGTTAGTCCCGGTCATGACTGGGATTGAACCCTTTTTGAGAAATCTAGCACCATTCCACCACCAGCAAAGGCAGAACAGGCGGTTTTGAAGCCCTTTAAACCCTGACCGTTATTCTTGGCAACGAAACAGTATTTTAGTGGCTCAGCATCCAGAGCTGGGGTTAACCCAGCTTCTGCTTAATTCAAACACCAAACCCAAAAGGAAGCAGAAGAGAAGCTTTTCTGGCTGGAAACACACCATCGAGGCGGTTGTTTTTCTCCTGCCTGCTCAGACCGCAGTAAAGCGATGTATGGCCTGACAGCATGGGCATTTACTAGCCAGCACTGCAAGCTTGCACAGGTTGTAAACAGTTTGCACACATGCCAGTAAGTGCTCTCCTTGCTGGGGAAGAACTGCAAGCCAGTCCTTTCGCTGGGGTCCATGTCTGCCCTCACACTGTCACCGGAGACAACAGGAGGGACTTTGCTGGCATTGGTGGCTTTCTGCAGGTGTAAAAGCAGTCTCCTTCTGCAAGGGTAGAAACAGGCTCCTGCAGTGACACGTCAGATCCCTGAATGTTGTGTCTCCCGTACACCAGGAAGCAACTGAGATGTGTGGCCTGTGTGTCCCCATCGCTGGCCATTGCCCTCTCTGTGTATTTCTCAGTTATCTCAAAGGTTTCATGACTCAGAAGTTTGTTTTTATGGGTGGGGAAAGGGAAATTGTTGCATTATTTCTTGTTTGCATACCATGACGTGTCTTGTAGAGCACAGATGCTCTTATAGCTCTTGATACTGACAGACTAGAGATTAGTCTGGTTCAAAACATCACGTTTTTACTGAGCATCAGGGAATGCCACTCTCCCCAGGTCTGGCAGTACTAAGCAGTTTTGTAAGTGGTGTTCACATCTCTCATCAGAAAGTGCATGGAAGTAGAGCACTCATATATTTCCTCCAATTTGGCATTGAACCGGAGGCACAGAACAAGCATAATTTCCATGCCAGGCTGGAGGTGTAATAGGAAAGCCATCTAACAGGTGAAAAATTAAGTGGCCCCTGACACAGGCAGCTACTCCCTCCTGCCTGTCACAGCCTTCTCCGCTGCTCCTCGACGTCTCTGTGTAATAAAAACTGTGCTCATTTTGCAAGCTCACTGCAGGCCAAACGGCTGGTAGTCACACTTGACTCTGCTTCTATAATCACCTGCAGACGTTCGGCTTCTACGCGGGGTATCTCCATGCTGCAGCTGGAATGTGGCATGGAAGTTTGTGTTACAACACGCAGACTGCTTGTAATCCAGGGTGGGCTGCAAAATCTGATGCTGCAGAAGCACAGGCTTCACCATGGGCTGTCAAAGCTTGCCAGAAATCTGGATACCTCCCTGTGCTTTCACGACTGATCACGGCCAGCTCGGTTGTGTCTGCACGTATCACGGTTATAGCTCTTGGCAGTGGGGTGGATGTGCCTGAGACAGTAAGCACTTGGAGACGAACCATCTTTCTGATTCACGGTGATGCAGTAGCTGGTGGGCTGAGGTCCTGTTTGCTAACAGGACCCTTGGAGTCTGGCCAGGAGGGAGCACTCCTACCCTGATGCAGCAGGTCCTGGCTGCAGGATGAGCCCTGCAGATGCAGGTGTATGCAGGTGCGGACACTGAATGGGGAGACAGGTGGGTAACAAGCACAGGTTGCCAAAGCTTGGTAGTAAAAGCCTTGTCAGTAAGTGCATTGTGTGTTACACGTTCCTAAAGAACAGCCACTTCTTTGCTTTTGCTATGCTTTCCCTTTGGCAGTCCAGTGCCACAGCACAACTTGCTGGCTCTGCGGTCCTGGAGAAGCCCTCTTCTTTCCACAGTTTACCACTCTCAGATAGGCCTCATCATCACCAGGGATGTCTTTCCACAGTCCTAAAATAATTCAAATGGATTTCATTAGCAAAAGAGGATCTGCTTTGAAAGAGATTTTTTTCTTTAACAGATGTTTCTCTTTGTGGTTATCCTATCTTAATACTCCCATCTTGTTTTTCTAATATTTAACTGCAACCCAAGTGAGTTGCCTCTGCTTGTGTTTTGACTCTTACTATGCCATACTTCCTCCTGCGGATATCGACCGCATTAAGTGAGAGTAGTCTTTTTTCAAATACCCAATATCTTGAGTATTTGCTGTTTTGATTGCATTAGCCCCAGAAGGACCTCACTGTACTACTTACTCTATAAGCAAATGGCTAGGGAATTTTTTTCATTTTCAAAACAAACTGCATCCTTAGACCTAGACCTGGAGGACTGATGAGCAAAATAATGTTGTGACTATGACTTGATTAGACCTTAGCATTTAAAATAAATGAATCTGCTTTAGTGATGCTTACACAGTGGAGCTTGATTAAAGGAACATGGATTTCAAAATCATGTTTGCACACATGTTCACTTGAACTGAATTTGAAATGTTCAAATATGCCTGTCTGCTTTGCCTTCATGCTAATCAATCACAGAGGCGAACTGGCACATTACCTGTTAGCTAGCCAATTAGGCAGGGCAACTCACAAATTCTGTGTAAAATATTGGGCAAGATAGGTGTCCATCACATTTGAAAAATAGATTTGAGGAGTTAATGGTCTGTTCCCAGATATGTTATAAGCAAAAAATTGACCTAAATGCGTAGAATCAGTTATTCACTGTGAACAATTCTCCCAATTTTCTTGTTCAAAACACAAGATAGTTAAACACGTGTCTTTATCCCCACTATTCTAGATTCATGGATCTTAAGGCCAAGGGGGTAATTAAGATCATCTCGGTTGACCTCTGGCTTAATACAGGCTGGAAACTCTCTTCTGATTATTTCTGCATAGAGATCATAATTTCTGCCTGAACAACAGCGTATCTTTTAAAAAGCCAGCTAATTATGATTTGAAAACATCATGTGTTACAGAATATGGTAGATCCCTTTAAGCTGTTTGGATAGTTACCCTTGTTGCTAATATTTTTGTCTTGTTTCTAATTTGAATTTGTCCTGCTTCAGCTTTCAGCCATGGGATCTTATTATGGCTTTACACTGTGAGATTACAGGTCCATCTGCCGTCAGAAATTGTTTTCATAATGGTGTTTGTAGGTCAGGATCAAGTCACCTTTTATCTTCTCTTGAATAAGCCAGAAACATTAAGCTTTGTTAGTCTTTTACTATACATCCAGGTTGTCCCATCTCAGATTATTCTTGCAGCTTCCATCTGAACCTTTACAGTTTTTGCTTTTATTAGGCGGACACAAAATTTCCTTGGAATTGCCAAAACCCATAGCTGGCAATTCCCTGCCTGAGGACTGCATCCAGCCTCAACAGCTCCAAATTAGGCATTAACTGAGCAAGAAGGGTGCACTGGGCACAGAGCTGAAACTTGCTGCTTGCTGGAGAGCAGTGGTGGTGGCTTGAATGTCTCTATTATATTCAAAAGAGCTAAAGTCCAACTCAGTAGCATAGAAAAACTTTGTAGTTTAAAAGCACAATTTCATGAAGTTGAAAATCTTTAAAAGCCAAATCATCCTGATGAAAGAATTTAAAATGCAAGGAATCACAGTAGTACATGTAGTTTTGTTTCCTTGCATATCAAAAAGGGTAAAGGAGAAGTGGAAGGGTTCAGAGCAGGACAAGAAGAGCGATCACAGATACGGTCAAAATAAATTCATTCAAGGAGTGATTAAATAGACTAGACTTTGTCAGCTTGGAAAGGCGTTGATTGAGGAGGGAAGGCGATAGAATATAACTGAAAATGACGCAGAAAAGGTGAATGGCAATGACTGAGTGCAATGATGAGGAGACATGGAATGAAAAGACAGAGTGAACAAAAAGAGTTGCTTCTTTACCCATCCTCTAATCAAACTCAGATGTTTCCTGTCATGTGGGCTGTGTGGCTGCTAAAAGTCCATACGGATTCCAGAAGCAACTGGGCAAAGGAAGGGAACAAATATCCAGCAAGCCCTGTGGGATGCAAAGGCCCCCGCCATCGGCTCAGATCGCTCTGGGGGACACATAGGGGCTGGGGGGGGACACGGAGGGCTGGTACAGGGAGGTGCTGGCTGTGTTTGTGCTGCTCAGTTGTTTCTGCTCCAGGCAAGCTGACTGCTGCTGGAGAGCCACTGGATGGGCCTTTGATCGCACCCTGTCCAGCTGTTCCCGCAGTCTTAAAATGGGAAGTGTAATTGGGAATTTTATACAATCGTTCATTGCATGCCCCAAAGCCACACAGCTGCCCAAGTAAGAGAAAAAAGTTGCGCTGGGAAAAAGAACCAGGCTGGCTTGAAATAGGCAAATGTAGCTGAATACAAATACACACACACACAGAGGAAAAAGAGACAGTAATGAATATAAATTAGAAGGGTAGAAAACCAGAAAATGTCTTAGCGAAGTGACAGGGCACAAGGAAAAAACCTGAGGCAAGAGAGCGAGTGACAGTAAAACAAATTTTTTACTGTGTCTCAATACAAAAAATCCTAACAATGCTACCAGTCTGTAAAAACATGTTTTTAATGTAGAAATGGCAAATAGTTTCAATATATCTTGTTGTTCCAAGCATTTTTTTGAAAAGTCTACATGAAGAATTCACCGAGGGCGAAGATGAAATCTGTTCCCTTCCAACAGTAACTTGGCAATGTGCGATGCAAGAGCTAATATGCTGGCTGTTTTTAACCAGTAGGTTTGGCTGCAGCAAGAGCTTTAAAGAGCTGGATGAGGAGATGTGTGGGCTATTAAAGTTGGTAAATCATGGGAATGCTGGAAAGACTTGCTTGCCTGGAGAAGCAGAAGATATGGATATTGGTAATTATAGGCATATCAACCTGACATAGACAGTGATCCTGAGCGAAATAATGCAATTATTTTTGGGCCCAAAACCTACTGTTAAGTATAGGATCATCTTCAGTAGGCAACTGCTGGCTTTCTTGATCTGTGCTATTTAACTCTTTGCTGTATGAATGATGTAAAAATAAATTTACAAATATTGCTGAAGGTGGGGAAGTGAGGATAACAATGAAGACATGCCACTGAGCTGAATTACTTCTTAAAACAGAATCATAGAATGGTTACGGTTCGAAGAGACCTCAAAGCTCATCTAGTTCCAACCCCCTGCCATGGGCAGGGAAATCCTCCACTACACCAGGCTGCCCAAAGCCTCATCCAGCCTGGCCTTGAACACTTCCAGGGACGGGGCATCCACTACTTCTCTGAGCAACCTGCTCCAGTACCTCACCACCCTCTGAGTGAAAAATTTCTGTCTTATATCTAATCTAATTCTGCTTTCTTTCAATTTAAAGCCATTGCCCCTTGTCCTATCACTACATACCCTTGTAAAAAGTCCCTCCCCAGCTTTCCTGAGGGCCCCCTTTAAGTACCGGAAGGCTGCAATAAGATCACCCTGGAGCCTTCTCTTCTCCAGGCTGAACAGCCCCGACTCTCTCAGCCTGTCTTCATAGGAGAGGTGTTCCAGCCCTCTGATCATCTTCATGGCCCTTCTCTGGACCCGTTCCAGCAGCTCCATGTCCTTCTTGTGTTGGGGACTCCAGAGCTGAACACAGTATTCCAGATGGGGTCTCACGAGAGCAGAGCAGAGGGACAGAATCACTTCCCTTGACCCTCTGGCCACGCTTCTTTTGATGCAGCCCAGGATACGGTTGGCTTTCTGGGCTGCCAGCGCACATTGCCGGCTCATGTCGAGCTTCTCATCCACCAGCACTCCCAAGTCCGTTTCCTCAGGGCTGCTCTCAATCCGTCCTCCACCCAGCCTGTACTTGTGCTTGGGATTGCCCCAATGGAAGCTTCCAAGTGCTATGTGCTTCAGTACAGCCAAAAGTGAATTGATGCTTGTAGGGAGAAGATGAGTAGACTGCACTTACAGAAAGGGGGACTCTGCTTTGGGTATCAGCAACCCCAGAAAGGACGCAACCGCAGCCTACATAGCTACACCAAGAACAGAAATCTGGTCATAGAGGGTTCCTCTCCTTATGGGCTTAACAAGATCCAGGAGTTCGGAGCAGAGCTGAAGCTACAAAGCTCCATTTTTAGACAAGATTCAATCTTTTAGCACCGAGAGTTCCTAGCCATCTAACTGCTTCCCAAGGTTTCTAGCAGACTCTTTGTCACTGCAAATCTTTTGTTCAAGAGAGCATATAAAGGTCTTTTATATAGGAGGTCAAACTGGAAGAGCAATTTTCACCTTTTACGGTAAGTGGACTTCTAAAAGTTTCCATATGCCTACTGCTCTTTTTGTGCTCTTTTACAAACATTATTGAAGTAGCCCACGGACCCCTCAGGAGACCATATTGGTCCACTGATGCCTTCTGCATACCTAAGCAATACATTTGCAAGTAAGTCTCTGAAACAGGCACAGTATTACTGGGATAGTTTTCCTGGCTTTATCCAGGTGATTCCTCTACCTCCTTGATATTTCCTTGTGTCCCCCACTTAACTGTGTTATTGCATGGGATGCTCAGCTGTGTGTCCAGGTTGATCATCCCATCCTTTTCAGTATCCTGCGTCCACCTTTTAATGGTCACCATGTTCTTTGTTCATAAATAAGTGACTGGCTCCTACGTTTCAAACTGCCCAGACTGGTAGGTACGAATGAGTTGTCTCCCTCAATACTTCATACTCTCTTATTTTTAGGCTCAGCTAAAAAACATTGTAATTGATGATTTTTATAATTTATTTCAGATAAAAGTATGAAACGTGGCTAGCTTGCAGACTACTAATAAGCAGAGATTTTTATTGACCAGTCTAATTCTTGGCCATCTAGGAAGACTCTTTGATCTCGATAGGAGCTGGATTAAGATTTGACCAAGCAAGTTATGTTAGAATCGGACTACAGTTTTGTAATTGGCTTACTTTTCCTGCTTGGACTGCTAGACAACATTTCTGTCGCAGTTATTTCTATAACAGCAATAAGGGACAAAGCCAGGATTCAATTAAGTCTAAGAATGAAAGGCAGAAGAAATGGTCTTCAGTGGTGCAGGATTGTTTCTTTCTGCAAAAGTACACAAAGTGCCTGTTTGTTGTGTGTACGTTTGCCAAGATGAGAAGTTATAGGCAATATTGATTTGGGCTCCTAGCTCTTTGGAAGCAGGCACTGGGTGGAGGCCAAGAAGACTGAAGTCTAAATGCAAAGTCGGTCGGCCTCAATAGGCCGTTCTTTGAGAGAGGGGTCCCTTCTTTTCAGCATTTGCACCTGTGCGCGTTGTGTGCGTGCGCGTGCGGAGCTAACAGGAGGCAGCATTGTCCAGAGACCGGAGCAGGGAAACCAAGAGGACACTCCACACTAGTCTATGGTTTCGGGCTCTTGCTGGGACGGCAGGCAGTCCATGCAAGCTCTTCCCTTGCCTAAATTTAAGGGCTATGAAATGGGGATAACACAACACATGACATGTTGAAGGTGGTTGGAGGGCTCTAGAGGAAAGCTGAAAAGTAAACAAGTACTAAGTTTCATTATGAAATTTCCTAAATCTTCTTCCTGAATTTTGATGGATATTAGCTTTTCATATCGCTTCATGACTGTGTAAACCAGGAACTGAGACCTTTTTTCTCCAACTATGAGACGACTTAACCCAAATTGATTTGATTTTTATTTCTTCAGGTAAGCCCTACAAAATTCTACAATAATTGCTCAGTGGTGGCTCCGCGCAAGTAAGAAAAAATACAACTTCACCAGCCCTTCTGGGCAGACTGCTTGAACTAAGTGTGGAAGGTGAAGTTATATTATTATAGAAGAATCTATAATTACACAGTTTTCTGCCATTTTAAACGTTTCTGCCATGTTTTCTTCCTGCTAGGGGGAGTCTGACAACAGATGTGGCATTTCTCTATCACAAAACTTGTCAGAAAATGTGAGCTTGACTTCTCTTTTCCTCTTTTATAAACGGTAGAATTTGAATAACAGCATTTACAAAGCTTATGACTCTATCTGGTCTGTAAATGTGGAAAACATGCCAAAGAAGGGCAAAAGCACTCTCAGAAATCAATATAATACGAATGGCCCTGCACAGCCAGCCTGCAAGAAAAATGTGATGGTTGACAAATTCTTTGCTCCCTGCAGTACTTTGGGTTCTTGGCTAACCTCAAACAAGCATCAGTTAAAGCTCCATGTGGACAGCAGGATTTTGCTCACATCTGCATTGTCTGACCTCTCCATTTCTGCTGAATATCTGTGTCACCTCCTGATTGCTCTCTCTGTAAAATAATCCTCCTTAAATTATTTAGATACATATTCCGCCTTCCCCTCGGCTGGTGTTCCAATTCTGGTGAGTGAAATGACCTCAATTAGAAATTCTTGCCTAAACACACAACATCACTGAGGGGGTTGCAGTTTGTCTTGTCCGTTCTTGCTTTTCTTCAAGCCCCATTTTGTATGTTTTGCT
This sequence comes from Tauraco erythrolophus, assembly GCF_009769465.1. Classification (NCBI taxonomy): domain Eukaryota; kingdom Metazoa; phylum Chordata; class Aves; order Musophagiformes; family Musophagidae; genus Tauraco; species Tauraco erythrolophus. The sequence continues at coordinate 85,331,130 of NC_141466.1, read as the reverse complement.
TGTCTGCAGCTCATTAGCTTTTGTCATTACCTTCCCTTAAAACAAAACTTACTAGAAGATAATTATTCAGTTTGCAAAAAGGAATTAAAAAGTGCCATAATTAAGGTTATAGTTTTCCTTTTATGTCCTTGGAAGAATACTATGTTCTTTTATTACATAATCATACAAAACCAGGCCCCATATGCACTTATGCACATGTTTTATATCAACATTTTTGTTTGTTTGTTTCATTAGAAATATTTCCAATTTATGGTAGCAAAAGTCAAATCAGTATTATGGCTATTCATTTGTAACTCAGAGCCTTTTATTCTTGCTGAGGTTACTATACTAATTAAGATGAACAGCATTGGATGTCTCTTAACCACTCTGTTTCAGTATCATTTCCAAATACATTTTGCATGTTATTCTTGTGTCAAATTCAGTAATAATATGGCTCCAAAAGTAGTTGCTTTCTGACAAACACAGTCCTCTCTTCAGATTTACCAGTTCTTGCAAAGAAAATTGAATTTCACTCCAGCATCCGCTTACCTACAAATTTATTTTGTTTCTTAGAAACGATCTGGCACTTACTCTGAAATTTAATTCTGTGACCCATCAAAAATTTTATCATGTTTTGTTTTTTAATTCATCCATAGTAAACTTCTAATGCTTCCTCATTCATTTTGTATTATCCCTGAGAAAATGAGAACCAATATTATTGTACTCTGACCTTCACATAAGCCAAGGCCCTCTCTGTCAAGACAGGCTTTTCAAGGTTGTCACCTCCACGTGATGTGAAGTTTATTGAGAATCCAGCTCAATTTTTACCTCATCTTTCTGAAAGCAAGTTATTTTGTGGAGAAAACTCACATCTGTCTGGCATGATTTGCCTTTCAAAAAACTCTCCTGACTCATGATTAATAAATAATTCTCTCAGAATGTACTGTTTATGGTCCAAATGTTTGATCCCTAATCTCCAATATTAACTGTAGATTAACTCATACTTGCCTGGCATTTTGTATCTGAATCCTACCCAAGAGGCTCTTTTGCATTCTTTCATTAATCTCAGTAATCTCCTGTTTGCGCTTATTAGTATCCACACGTGTCCTCCGCAGGTTTATTGTTAATATATTTTCTTAACTAATTCAGAGGCAAGGAAAACATTTAGCTCCTTTGTCACTTTTTTTCCCCTGAGAGTTCTATTTATTGACCCATTATTTTTCTGTAGTTTTCATTCCTCCACTATATTGATGGCATTTCTTTTTTAAAAATATTTATATGCTTTCCTCTTGGTTGTTTTTTTCCCCTTTTGTTCTTCATGTCCTAATGTTACTAATGTTTCTTCCCATAAACTCCTAAGATTGCTGTGCTGTTTTTTTTTTTCCGTATCCACAGTTAGACCACCATTTCTTTACTGGAATACTGTAAAGTACGGCCAAATTCCACCCTGATAGTATTTGTTGGATTTGGCAGATGAAAACCAAACAAGCCACATCCGGCACTGGTTTCATATGCAGATAGATTGCAAAATTTATCTTATATTTACTTCAAATATTTACTGACATCAAAAGACACCTTTCTTCTTCCTCCTTCCTTTTCCCCCTCCTTTCCCTCACACTTTTTTTCTACCATACATTGCTGGATGCTGTGCCCCAGACAGTGTCACGAGTCAGCGTCACCAACATCTGATTCCAGCTGCCCTCTTGCTCCTTCCACGGAAGACGCCTCCAGCACCTGTGTTGAAGGTTGCTGGATGAGCAGTGAGGACTGCTGCCTAGCCCTCCAGCCACCTGACAGGAGGTAAAACAGAGAGGATTGGGCACAGAGCTGCTGGCTCTGTAAAAGGTAGGCAACACTTTCTGCTTCTGGCAGATGTTTATGCTACAGCTTTTTTTTTTCTACATTATCTGGCATCTCAATGAAAATCTTACAAATGTATAATTTAATGGGAAAAGAGGGTTGGTTAAGAAAAGTTGTTGTGGTAAAATCCGGCAAAATAAAAAGAAGTATTTGAGGAAAAATGAGAAGAGTTCCATTTTGAACGCAGTCAAACGAACATGACTTTGCTCGATTTTGTAAAACAATGTCTCTATTTTTCCACCGCTTCTAGCAAGTATGCAGGATGAGTGCTGACGGGAGAAGAGATTTACCATGGAAACCTATACTATATGGCCATACCAGGGGTAGGCTTTCTAACTGACAGCAACCTTAGGAAGATGTTTGAGATGATATGACGTCAGCTGCCCACAGCTTGTTGGGTATAACTATTGGAGAGGTACCTGGTGGGTTTTTTAGTCCATGTAAATCTATTATGCAAGTAATTGTGGAGATACCAGACCTGGTGGCTGGGTACACAAGTATCCAGTACCTTGCTGTTCCCACTGCTGGTTACTATGGCTTGTAAGTTTGACATCTTCTCACTGGCAATAGCATTGTCAGTCTATTTTGACCACCTGCATGAGAGTAGGAAAGACAATCTGGATCAGGCTAGTTACTCCTGCTGCCAGTTTTCGTGTATTTATCATTTTATCACTTCGATTAGCGACAGCGTGTTGAGACTCTCACTGTGGACTAGAGCCCCACTGTGCTACATGCTGTGCAAGGATAAAACAAGAAGATAGTCCTTGCCCTGAATACTTTACTTTTTCAAGATGAAAATCCATCCAGAGAGCAGAATGAGATAAAGGAACAATAGTTGTCAGCGCAATAGTGAAGCTTCAGGGTTATGGGTTAAGGATGTGGGTCTGTGCAGCAGTAGCCTTACGAAAGGATGAGGGCAGGATTGCTTTAGTCAAGCCAAAGCTAGAGAAATGGATCTTGCACCAACAGAGAAGTGAGATGATGGGGAACACGGTAAGATTCTCACTGGGTTATTGCTTCGTATTCTGTAAAATAAATTATGCAGAAAGAAAAGAGGGTGGAACCACGGGCAGAGCCTTGAAGCCCCAAAAGCTAAAGGAAGGACACAGAAGACTTTCCAGTTGCAGAGATGGGAAAAAACCACATTGCGAGTGATTGTGCCTACATTGAGAGTGATGGACAGGCCAAGATAAAGGAGGAGGAGAAGGGTGGAGTCCCGCCGTCTGATTTAGAACAGATCATTAAGGACTTGCCTGTAAATCCCTTGCTGACTCCTGTCTCTAGTGATATCTGAACACCAAAGATAGACAATTTCCATGTCCTCAGTTCCCATGTGTGAAGCAGAAAATGCTATTCACAGCCAGGTAGAATAAGCAGACATTTGCAGGGAAAGCAGCATCCCTGACTGAGGGCTGTGGCTGTGACTGTGCAGGAAAGAGGAAAGGGAGGGTTGAGAAGCAGATTATTCCCAGCTGCCCAGTGCAGGAAGGAGGGAGCCGCAGGGAGCTCTCCCAGAAGCCAAGAGCAGCCACAGTAATTGAAAGAGGAACTGGTGGGAGTCCAGGCATGATGCTGAGGTTACCAAAAGCATGTGGAAGAAGAAACATGAGAAAAACAATTGAAATGCCAACAATATCATTGGCAAGGTTGCTGCTGAAATCCACCAAGAGATCAAGAACATCAGGATGAGGAGGGAGAGGAAACGGTAAAAAAGATAAAGGGCAGGATCATGCCGACACATCCCTGTGTATGTGTGGACAACAGCCCCTGATTCCTGTGCTGTGTCCAACAATATCACTTCACTGTCTTCCCCAAGGAGGCTGGGCAGAGCAGACTCTGGATAAAGACCTCGACCGGGGCCAGAAGCCGCGGGGCTGGTGTCCAGTCAAAGGCTTGGTTCTGCTGTGATCTTCTCCCCCTGTTAATCACTCACCTCTGCCCCAAAGCACACACCTGAAATAGACCATTTTCTAGCTATTGTGCTTTTTTAACCTCATCCTACATTTTCCACTGATGGCTAATGACACAGGCCTGGTAGCATTCATATCCAGTTTTGTTTCTTCTCTATGTTTCTTCACATTTGGATTTACACCACAGCTTTGTGGTGTGTGAGATGGGGAGAGCCTTTATATAATATATGGCAGGCAATGTTTAGTAAGAAAAGAGAGAAAACGAAGGAGGAGTGAATGATTTGGTACAGCAACTCAATAAGCCAAAACGTATTTTACAAAAAAAACATCGGCAGTCGTGTAGTATAATATCACACACTGAGCAAAATTTGTGGCTATGCATAAGTTAGTGCACTACTTTGACAGATAAAAATATTAATGAAATCTTCTCTCTCTGCTCACAGAAAAAAATGATTCTCACGGACTCCCTTAAATCTCTCGTCGTTGCCAAACTCCCATTTTCCTTCTCTGTGAACTCAAAAGCTGGGGATGAAAAAGCATAGAGAAATTTTGCCAACCTCCAGCTTCATATTTTCTGGCATCGACATTTAATTATCTCTGCAGGCATGTGGCAGGCAAGTCTGTTGCCATACATTTTTTATATACAGAGGATGAAATTTCATGTGGTGATTAGAAGGTGGTACCTGAGGTGGGATGAGGCGGTTCATTGGCTTTTAAAATGATTGTCTGTGTATCAGCAAAAATGTGTAGGGCACTTTACATATGAAATAAGAAAATTTAGCTCACAGCAAGAGCTAAATATCTCAAGCCCCAGCTCTGCATCCATTCACATATGCACTCAAATTAACTTGCCTGTGCTGTTGGAGGTGACTGGGAAACCACTGGGCTCTATCCAGTAAGTCTCACGTTGATGTTTACAGCCAATTCAGATGCCCTTGGATAATGTGGTGGGGCTGCAGTTGGTGGCCTGGAGGCACCTGGGGTCCCCAGGCACTGCTCCACTTGCTCACAGTTTGCCCGTTTCTTGGGAACTGGAGAGGACCTTGGGCAGCACCAGAAAGGCCCCTGTCCCCGGGTTGCTTTGAAAGTCTAGCTGGATGGTGTTGAGCTCCCGGTGAGGGCAGAGGTTTTAGATGCCCACATGTGCTCGAAGTGCCTGGGCCAGACAATGGTTGGGGGACTGAGCTGGCCCAGAGGGTCAGGCTTTCCTCTGGAGCTGCTTTCACTTCCAGCCTGCTTTGTTAACACAGGGAACAATGATGGAGAGGGCTGAAAAGTGAACTTGACACCCGTTGCTTTCCCTTAGACAGGACCCAGCTGCAGCCTGGACAGCTGTTTTGTCTACGTTCTTGCTGGCTACATTTTCCTAAGCTGCTCATTGTTTTAAGTGCCCTGAGTTGTTTAAACCTTGTACTCCTTCACAGCTGCCCTTTCAGCAGCTCTATGGATTGAGAATCAGTTTTCCTTTGCTTTTTTTCCTATGTGAGAATAAAAATCGGAGTATTGAGCAGTTCAGTTTCATATTTACAAGACAGATAAATGCTGGCAGAATGAGTAGCTACACACCTTAAACAGTTCTCCTTTAGCACTTTCTGCCCCTCTTCCCCCAGCCCATAGTCACGTCTTTCTCCATGCAGGTGAAAAGGTGTCTTTCGTGAGGTTTGGTCCATTTGCCCAGAAGATCCAAATGATGAAGGAGCATGTGGCTACCACAAAGCAGCATCTGTAGTTTTTACGAAAGTCACACAGAGATAAATAGATGTGCTTTAGCAAACAAGACCCCAAAAGGGATTTTTTAAAATTTTGTATTATTTTATTTTTGGGTTTTGTTGTTTAAAAAATAACTCTGCTTTATTTGAATGTCCTTCCACTGGTAGTCTTTTTTTTTTTTTTTTCCCCCTGTGGAGGGAAAAAAAAAGTGAAAGAAAAGATGTAAAAATGTAAAATGATGTATTTTTCCCTGACGGAATAAACCAGAGCTGAACATTTTTAACCAATTCCCCTGACTCACATGGCTCTTTACAGTAAGTAAAAAGTGTAAAAATGCTTAACAGGCTCTCGCCTAGACAAATATAAAACAGTGAGCCCAAACTTTCCAGATGGGTGGGTCATGCTGTTATCCTGGTGTCAGGGTGGGCTGGGTGCCAGAACCATTTCTCATCTATCTGACGGGATCTCCTGCCGATGCATAATACAGTCTATTGCTGTAAATCCCAACCCCTCATCAAAGTATTGCACAAGCACAGGTCATTTGCAGTGCGTGCTGCTTGGGGACGGTGTGCAGTCCCCAACCCCGGCAGTCTGTAACAGCAGATTAGGTGAACATCTGACAGGGGGACTGTAGGTTTAGTATATGATGAAGCTTGATGGGCTTGATGGCTCGCAAGGTCCCTTCAACCATATGGTTGTGCGTGCTATCCACGATGTTCTTGCCATTCCTGGGGAGCCCCCAGGAGGTGGCCATCACTGGGACAATTAATGCTGCCAGGTCTTTACCACCCTCTTTCTGAGAAATGCCTTCAGAGCAGGCAGGCAGCAGTGCACTGTCTACTGTAGCTGCCCAGACAGCTACTGGGACAACTCCTCCTTGGTCATTCCTCAGAGAAAAGGTACCAGGATCAGGCTGTGGACCAGGTAAATAGTCTTGGTGGCCTGTATTTGGTCAACATACGAGCTGTGAGTTTGGTACTCCAGATGTGCATGCCTCAGGACCTCTCCAGGAGACTCACTAAGGTGCAAGTAAGAGCAACGCAGAGTAATAAGAGTGGAAAAGACCCACAAGAGACACTTGGAAGACAGACTTTGCTGGTGGATGTTGGGTGTTTTCTCGTCGTTAACCTAAGGAGTTAGCTGAATAAGTAGCTAGTGAGGAAGCTGCTCCAGAGACAAGAGGAATCAGGACAGATGGCACGAAGCTGGAGTGGGCAGCAGCATGCAGTTGTGCTTCTGGAAAAGCAACAAGGGAAAGAATTGAGGAGGAATGTGGTACAGGTATAGGGAAAAGCAGAGACAATGGGAACCAAAGTGACCTTTGGGATGTGATATAGAAAAGAAAGAAAAACGGTGCATAAGGTTCAGGCCTGGAGAGGACAAGGAAAGGTTAAAAAGCCAGAAAAAGAGGTTATCCATTATGCTGGCTTATGTGTGTGATGGATCAGGGAAGGATTATGGTTACTCTGTGAGGATGCGGGTGAGGTGACAGCAATAGCCCAGCAAGTGTGTGGCCCAATATGAAGTTGCAGGCTGTGTCCCTGTTTTAATGACTCTGAGAAACATCTGGCTAGGATTAGCATGTCCATGGCTAGGCAGCTCCATTAGCTGCCCCTTCAGGGTGGGCAAGCCAGTGGGCTGGCAGTGGCCAGCATGCAGGGAGAGGCAGGGATAGTGACTGAAACTAGTAACTTCATAGAATCATAGAAGGGTTAGGGTTGGAAGGGACCTCAAAGATCATCTAGTTCCAACCCCCCTGCCATGGGCAGGGAAACCCTCCACTACAACAGGCTGCCCAAAGCCTCATCCAACCTGGCCTTGAACACTTCCGGGGATGGGGCATCTACAACTTCTCTGGGCAATCTGTTCCAGTACCTCACCACCCTCAATGTAAAGAATTTTTTTCTTATATCTAACCTAAATCTGCCCTCTTCAGTTTGGATCCATTGCCCCTTGTCCTATCACTACATACCCTTGTAAAAAGTCCCTCTCCAGCTTTCCTGTAGGCCCCCTTTAAGTACTGGAAAGCTGCTATAAGATCACCCCGGAGCCTTCTCTTCTCCAGGCTGAACAGCCCCAACTCTCTCAGCCTGTCTTCATAGCAGAGGTGCTCCAGCCCTCTGATCATCTTCGTGGCCCTCCTCTGGACTCGTTCCAGTAGCTCCATGTCCTTCTTGTGTTGGGGAACATAAAGGAAGGGCCTTCCTCAGGACCTCCAGGCAGAACTTTAGAGGACCTCCCTGCTCTGCAAAGACCACAGGGCCATGCCTCCTGCCTCCAGCATTGCAGCATCCTCCGCCAGCTACACACTTCTGCGAGACTTGGATGGCTGGGAGGGCAGGCAGGGTGCCACACACTACCCTACCCCATCCCGCCTGTGTCAGTCGTTGATGGCCTTGCCCCGTCAGCACAAGCAACTGAAAGTCTTGGTCCCCTCATGGTTTTATGCACCCACATGGTTTGCAGAGAAACGGCAACACAAGTATCATCAGCAGGTCTGTCAACCCTGGCTTGGTCTGAGCAGTGCTCGAATTTGCAGGGTCCTTGATGAGTGCGTACTGCGGTAGCCAGTAAATGGTTTCCATATGCTATTCATGTTTGTATTGTTCTCCTGACAGGTGATACCTTTTTTTCCATTGAAATGGTATCCCTTCATTGGCAGGCTGTGGGTCAGCAAGAGGGAGACGTGGTCTCTTTCACTTAATTCTGTAATTGCCATCTAACTGCTGACAGAAAGCATTTGGGAAGCTTCTTAAGCAGCCTAATGATTTTACATTGTGTACACCTAGAGAAGCACTCAGCCTTTCCAGCTCTGCTGGTGCATTAACATGTCATATAATGAAACTATTCAGCTGAGATTAGAGGAAAGTTGTAGGGGCAGGCAGTGGGGAAATGGTTAAAGTTGCAACTGTGTCTTCCTGACACTTGTATTGCCAGGGTCGCAGAAGCAGGCAGAGTGGAGCATGAAATGAGTACATTGGTGATAATGTGTTAAAGAAAACGAATTGATATTAAGCCATCTAACAGAGAGAGTACAATTCCCCTCCAAACCCCAGCTATTGCAATGCCACCCTTATATTCCTATAAAGCACTTTTTGCTCCAAGATCTCAAAGCGCATCCTGGTCTGTGTGTTGTAATTCTCAGTTTGTGGATGGGAGTCAGGAGCTCAAGGATGGCAAGGTTTGACTGTTCACTGCCTGTCCACAACCTGAGAGCAAAGCTGGGCCTTCAGCAGGATTTTTGAGTGCTAGTTCAGTGCTGTAACTGAGAGGCCATCCTGCCTCGCTTGCCAAATGGGCAACAAATCATCTACTTTAAAGCACCCCCTATTCAATGATGTCCTTCAATTTGGACAAGGGTTAGCATTTCTGTACAGCATTCCTCAAAAACGCCTGCAGCTCAATAAATTGCAGTGGAATTAGATGGCAATTTCTATTCCACAACAGAAGCTCCCCCGTGCCTCGTTATTAATAGTTTTCAAATGTTGAAGTTAAGTCAACAAAATTGCAATTGTTTTTCCCCTAATCTTCCAGCCAAGGGAGGGAGTATTTACGCAGATATTGCTCAGAGTACTTGAGAAAATGTTTGTTTGCAGCTTTAAGTAAAGGACTGCAAATTTCCAGCAGAGCCCCCCATGGGTTATTTTACAGTCCTGTGCTTAGGGAACTCAGCCACGGTAGAGGGGGACAGCCTGCTGCAACCCTCGCAAGTGCCAGGCGGCTTGTGCTCCTGCCAGTAGCTCCCAGTAGATTCGAGGGACTATGTTTGTAAGCACCACTAAACATTCACGAGGATTGCAGAATTTGCCCTGGAAAGTCCAGTAGGGAAAACTCACCAAAGTGTTTTCTCAGTGCTCCAAACAGAAGATATCTTCTTTCTTTTGTTGTTTCATTCCTTCATTTCCTTCCTTCCCTCCTGTCCTCCCATCCTCCCTGGCTTGCTTTCTCTTCCTTCTCTTCTTTCTCTCTCTTCTTCAACACAGATAATTGAAAAACTGTCATTCTGGAATTCCTTTGTCCCTGCAGAAGGCACTGAATAGTGATTCCAAAATAGCCCAGCCTTTTCTTTTAATCCATAATTCATCATCCTAAATTGTTGTTCACTTGCTGCAACTCTGAACAAAATGTCACAGACGCAGCATAAAGAAAAGAAATCAAGCAAATGAAAAAGGGACAAGAGGAAATGCAGTAAGCCCCAGGGGTAACTGCAAAGAGAAATTATTTAATCCAAAAGGCTCCTCAGCTCTCATATAGGAAACCTGACTTATGCCATGTGTGTCACCATGTATTAGGGAAATGCAGGACCAGTCTTACGCCGAGATATGTTGCAGAGTGACTTAATGGGTGAAATAAAACAGGAACAGGACTGAGAAAGACACTAGGAAATAACTTTCTTTATACCTTCACAAGCAAGACTGCAGCGAGCAGCCATGCCTGGCTCTGTCATGACTTTCTCCAACCCACAGCAGACTCCCACCAACTGTGATTTGCTTCAGCCAGCACCAAGAGCTGGCACTGACTGAGCCCGACGGCTCTGCCCTGGTCCTCGTGAGGTATGTTAGCATCCATGAAAATGCTGGGAAATAGGGACAGCAAAGTGGGATAGGATCAAAGGAGGGGGATGGTGGTGTCTTCAGGCCTCTGAGACCTGTATCCAGAGCAAAACTCATCAAGCCCTCCCCAACATGCAGCGTGTGTCACAGTGCCACACACGCCAACCTGAACGTCATATTAATATGAGGTTTCTTGAAAGCACCTTCATCTGGAAGGAACCCAAAGAGGGCGTTTCATGACTTACAACCTGTAATCTGTCTTTAGCTCTAAGCACATCAAGCTCTGGCAGTCATCATTCGGAATCGGCTTCCTTCCATACCCTGTGTAGTGCCACTGGCTTCAGGAATAGGAGCAGTTTGGACAGGATAGTGAGAGGAGGCAGGTAGAAACCCAGTCAGGCAAGAAAAGATCTTGAAAGCTGAAATAATTGCATTAATATGTACGAGTCTGGTTGCCTGCTCCTGCTCCCATTGATGTCAGCAGGGAATTTTACTACGACCTCAGGGAAAACAGGATCAGGCGCACTTTTGGGAAGAGCAGATCGAAACCAGCGACAAAATGCTTGTACATGTGATTGTGCTGTGATTTGAATCTTGTTTTTTCCTGAAATGCCCATGCAAGAATGTTGGAGAAATCAGATTAAACAAAAAGATTTTAAGGTCCTCCTGACAAGAGAAATGGAATGGAGAAAGCCATGGGGTTAGTAAATGCAGTTATTATCCATTCATCCCAGTTATCCCCTTAGGCTTCTGACATTCACATTAGTTGTCTTTTATATCCACTGGTTTAAGGTAGTCTTGGTGCTCCAAATAATGCCAGCAAAGGAAAAAAAAAAAGATGATAAACATATTCAAAGCCTTTTAAAAGCTTGCTTAACTATGCGAAAGAGGGGTTAAGTCCTTGATCCAGCAAGGTTTTTAAACATATGCCCATATTTTAAGCGTGAGTGGTCCCATTGATTCATACTTAGGAATTCTGCTGAAGAGGGGGGTCTTTGGCCTCCGGCTCAGCAACGCAGTTACACACATGCGCGGCTTTTGGCGTGTGTAGCCCTGTGACTTTCCCGAGGAAACTCAGGTGCTTGGCCAGCTTGGGGCTGAGGAAAAGTCTTCAGGAGGTGGATGGCACTGCGACATGGCGAGCATTAGAGTGAAAAATGTCCCAGATCCGTGTCTCTGGCTCAGTCACCACCTCTCTCTTGACTTTTTAACTCTGTTTAACTGCTTGTAGCTTTGGGATAAGCCGTAGTGGCAAGAGAGTTTCTCAGGAAAAAAAACCACAAACTTTCACTCAACGTTTTGGCACTTAACAGTTCTAGCCTTCACCTGACATGGAAAAGAAAAGATGTAGCCAAGAAGTTTAGAGTCTTGAAGAAAAAGATACTATAAAAGTTTGGTTTTAATCAGGGAGAGGAATTTTGGGAAGCAGAGAGGAAACAACAATTTGGATCTAATTCTACTCTTTCTGACAAAATAGCCCCCTCCCGTGAGATCATTACTGTGGCTTTTCTCCAAGCTGATAACAGAAGTGCCTGGCTTGTACGCCTTGCTCACATGCTCAGATAAATCCCTTGCCAGTTTTGGGGCTAAAAGGGATTTCTCCTTCAGGTCAGACACTGACTTGGTTTCACACTTCTTTGGAGGGGAGGGCATCATCTGCTTCCCCAGATCGCTTAGGATGGTCTTCCAGCCCTTCTCCTGGGGCTGGCTTTCAGACTTTTACTACAAGACTTGAACTTATAGCGGGACAGTGGGAAGTATCGTAGGGCGAGGTGGACCATCCTTCTGCCCTAGGTCCTGCCATGTATCGCCTGTGATGCTGGGGCCTGGGCTCAGCAGCCCCAAGGTGGTCCCTTCCCACCCTATGTCCCTAAAATCCAGCTAACGTGTGTGTCACAGGGAGGAAGACCCATTACGAGCAGTAGCTGCTGGTGTGTTGGCAAGTAAATATTATCCCAGTAAGGGGATAAGGTGGATACATACACAGCATATGGTTTGTCGATTTGTTTTGACGGCAAAAATGTCTTCTGACTCACTGTCAATGCATAGTCCAAGCTCTACTTTCAAAGCAGAATGAAGCCTCTGTGCAGGGCACGCCACTAAAGCTTTGGTGGGAGCTGAGCAGCACAGGCAGCTTGATCAAACCACACGGAGAAATATCTGAGCACGCTGGGACACAGGAATGCTGGGGAAAGGATGATGGAGTTGTCTGGGATTCCAGCTCCTTGGGCCTGGCCCAAGATTTAACACTTTGTTTATATAATAGTAATCCCGAGCACTTCACGTGACAGATCCCCAGTGATACTTTTCAGGGGAGTTATGCTGATTTACACTGCCCCAGGCCTTGGCCTATATTTTCCAAAAGATTTTCCAAAATTTGCTAATGAAAAATACCAGACTGGTCTAATCAGCAGAGGGTTAGATTACCATGGCACCATGGGCTCAGGAGTGCAGGGACCCCCCTCTCCCCAGCACCCCCCAGGGAAGCCCTGGGTGCCATCTCTTCCAGCCTGCTGGGGGGTGCAGTATGATGTCTATAGGCACCCGGAGTTTATCTGCTGGCTCTCACCCCCTCTGGAAGGCTGTCTGTAATGCACTTAGCTCCCACTTTCAAAAGCTTTGAGGCACCCCTCATTTGGCTTAAGATTTAAAAGTCTCCACAATGATTAACTCCTTCAGCCCCAAACAGCACCCCAGAGATAGTCTCCTCCCTTTGCCTAAATTCAGCCCTGGGAGCAGCAGAAATGAGCTGACTGTGCTTTAGAGCCTACAAAACCCCATTCTCCCAAGTAAGATGAAGTAATAGTTGGGTCTTGACTTATTCTGCATGTTTCTGCTGCCGCACAGCTCAGAAACAGAGCACTGCCCTTGCCAGCGCCTACTGGAAGGAGCCATTTGGCAGGAGATAAGAAGGAGAGCAGGGGTGACCAGAGGGGTCAGAAGATGCTCTCTGTACTGCTGGAGCCTCAGATCCATCTCTATACATGAACAGCCCCGGCAGGTCAGCCTCAGGCTCCATCTCACCCAGGTTCCTGTTTCCAGCAGTGACCCTAGGTGAGCGTCATGCATACCAACCGCATCATCCTCCAGCTCCTTTTCCAAAACTTCCCCATGGAGTGCCGTGTTCCAGTGAGGTAAGGACCAGCACAACTGTAGGTAGCAACTGAGGATTGCTCTCCAGGTGGGAGGAATTTACTCCTGCTGCATTCATAGATCAATGGAGAAAGGGTGTAGGAGGAGAGAAGGGCTGATGAGAACACAGTATGAAATCTAAACCAGATTGTTTGTCAGGATTTCGAAGTCTGTGTAAACCATATTATTAATACCTAAACAAAGCTTGCTTTTTTCATTCTTCTTTTCTTTTTTTTTCTCTCTCCTCTCTTCCTGTTACAGGATTGCAAAACTCATTTCCAGACAGACTTCTTTCTTTCCTGTTACTAATAGCAGCAGAAGTGATTTATATGCACATTGGGGGAAAGAGCATATCTGAAAAGAAAAACCATCCATCCTTTCTTCCACCTGTATCTAAACTTACTGTTTTTTCTTCATCCTTCCTTCAGGGCTCAGACACGCGGTGCAGTTCCTGCTGTTTCTGGAGCTGCGGTGGTAACTTGATAGCCTGTCCTGGCCCAGGAAGAACCCAGCTTTAGCATTGTTCAAAGCAAAAGGTCCCCCTTTTTGTTTCAGTAGCTGGGAAAGGCTGAGATGGCAATTTAAGAACATTGCCAGCCTGCAGGCGGTGAGGTTTGGTCTGAAATTCACTGCCGCAGTAAGAATCTGTGTTGCTGGTTTTCACCTGGAATTCATTTCAATGATTACATCGTGCAAGCTCTAGCAAAACAAAGTTTATAATGGAAACACTGGCTTTGCTGTAGTGGGAACAATGAGAGGGTGATATCACTGGCTGTGATTATTTAAGCTTGTTTGGCTATTTTGGTTTTGGAAATATGAAAGTCTTCCTCAGAGGCCACAACCCAGCCTCAGATTGACATGTGGTGGCAGGGCCATGGATAGCACCTGTACCCATGATACAGCTGCTGGAGAGGGAGGCACAGAACGTGGCCAAACAAGCCCTGCAAAGTCAGTAGCCCTGCCTGAATGCTTTTCTGTGCAAGCAGTTTACAAACCAGTATAGAAGAGCTCACTGCTTGCACCATGTCCATGCAGTGGGAGAAGGGTCAGACTTAACTGAAAGGAGTTTCGGAGGTGAAGTGGGTTGCTAGGGAAGGGTTTTGTCAGGCTGGAATATAAGAAGATAACAGCAAGCGCTGTGCCTGATTTTGGTGGGAGGATTTTTTGTGTAAGGTTGGCAAGGGTATGTTAATGAGTATCATTTGAATTAGGTAACAACACGCTTCCATGTAGGGTTGCCTAACTCTCTTGCTGTGCTTTCAAGCTGAACATATGTTTTCAATTATTAACGTGATTAATGAGAAGGAGGTGGTTTGAATCCCAATGAGCTCTATCTTGCCATCACATGCAAAACCCACAATATGGGAATGTTTATGCAGTATAGAAGTGCATGATTTCCTACACCAAGAAGGGTCTTAGGAGGTCCAGCTGTCTAACCTTAGCAAGTTTAGAGATCCACAATTAAAGCCTATTGCTGTATTAAGTCCCTGGGCTCCTGCCCCTGCATCTCCAGGAGAGCGGGATGTGAAAACTCCTGTGCAGGAGCCAGTCCTCACTGTGGTGTCCCAGCTTGGCATGGGTTTTAGTCAGGAGTCTAAGAAGGGCTGGGAGACATAAAACCACCTTCTTCCCATTGTCATCTGGAAAAACCTGCAGGGTGCATAAATCTCTGGTTCAGCTGAGACTCTCCCACTGTTTTATGTGGACTCTGATCTTCCCTTTCCATTCGTGGTGGGCAAATTTTGCTAAGGTGTGCATCATTTTCACTCTGCCTCTTCCCTGTCTTTGGGAAGAGAATAAGATTCAGGATTTGGAACAAGAAAAACAGACCTGGAAATTCTTTTATTGTTTAATAAAACCGTCAGACCTAGAAATAATTATACTTGGACCCTTTTTTTCCCCATCAGTTAAGTCTTAGTCTAATTCCTTCTGATGTGATTAAATGTCACTCACCCAAAATCTGAAATCATATCTCTGGAAGTGAGACATTCAGCCCTTTAACAAACAGGAAGATGTTGGGTAGAAGCAAATTTGTACAGGATAAGTGTATTTGCTAGAAGTGGATGGAGGGACAACCTCCTTCAGATCAACAGAAACTAAGTTGTGCCATGAGCACTGGAAAGATTGGAGCCAGCCTTCCCATTGGTTCAGGTCTGGTGGTTGAGAGAAAGTTCCCATTTAAATTTTGCTAGGGTTGCTAGACTTTTAAATTTGCTGTCTCTTGCAGAATCCGTGGGTTAAAAGGAAGCTAAATTCATATTATAGCCTTTACCTCAGTCGTGATACAGATTGGGTCTTTCTTCTCTGTCTGGATGCCTATTTCTATGGATTCTGTAATAAACTAGCTATCTCCAGGTAAGGTTGGAGCTGCTAAAAAGGTTTGGGATTGCAAGGAGAGTAAGCAGGCAGAAGGAGGATGATTTCATAAATCATTATTTCCATGGGAAATGTGACTAAAATTGCTATACAAGTGCAAGTGCAGATGGTTTTTACAGTACCAGCAGTGTGCACATGTGTGTATGCAGATAGATGTACAGTATCAGTTAACATCAAGAAGCTATGTGACTAAATGTCCTTTTTAGTTTTGGAATATTCTCTCTATATATATGTACATATGCATATATACACATACATATAAATGACATCTGCCTGTCTGTCTCTACACGTATATATGGATGTGTTTTCCTGTATAAGCATTCTATGTATATTTAGACAGAGTATATAGCATTGTCAAATAGACTGGTGTATGATTATTTATCTTACCGCACTTCAGACGTATACATGCTTTTTCAGATTTACCAAATCAAACACATAGATTGCATATTAGGACTCCTGAATTCAGCCACTGAAAAGAGGCATATGTCTGTGTGTGTGTTAGTGTATGTGAATACGTGTGTGTAATAGGTGATGTACAGCCATACAAAGGTTGCACTCACTTAAGTGAGAGCCAGCTACAGGATATAAAAGCAGTAAGGCCACCCCAAATAAGCACCTATTGCCACAATGACTGCCACAGCCTGAGCGTCTGTGTGCTAGTGGATGGTCCCAAGCCACCTGTTCGTTCTCTGCCTTTCTGTGAGTAATTTTATTGTTAGCAAACACAAAAATTCATGTCATAGGTATAACCTGTGAGTGGTTATGGGTGGTATTTCCATGTGTGACTGTAACTGGGATCTGTACAAATGAAAACTTGCCTAGTAATATTCTGTGAGTTCTCAGACTGTAAAATACTTATAATTGGATCTGCACTCAACTGCTGTTTGGCTTGGGTGAGCTGCAGCGAAGGAGCATGGAGCATTACCAGTTAAGTAATGGCATGTTAGTAGAAAGCGTGGAATAGGCTCAACATCATTGCTGCTATGGGTGTGCAATCACACAGAAGTTGCCATCTAACAGGAACAATTTTTGGTAATTGCCAAGCACGGCGAGAGGCAATGATCCTCTATATTCCATTACCCATTCTCCCAGACATCCACTTTTGCTGAGGAAGGGATTTTA
This sequence comes from Tauraco erythrolophus, assembly GCF_009769465.1. Classification (NCBI taxonomy): domain Eukaryota; kingdom Metazoa; phylum Chordata; class Aves; order Musophagiformes; family Musophagidae; genus Tauraco; species Tauraco erythrolophus. The sequence goes on along the minus strand of NC_141466.1, from coordinate 85,314,488 downwards.
GAAACAGAACTTATATTTAAGGTCAATTGAAGTCTGAAGGGATTCCAATTTTTTTTAAAGTTGCTATTATTCAGTGTGATGCACTGCTGTGAGCATCTGGAAAAGGCAAGGCTGGGAGGGATGAGCTGCTCTTGGGCTAGGAGCATGGGCTGGCATCTGAAAGCAGAGAAGCTGCTTTTTGGTTGGGGCAAGGCAGGCCCAAACCAGGGACCTTAAATGAAAGCAAACGACTGTTTTTGAGAAAGCATGTGTCAAAGCGCGAGCCACTTTCCGCACGATGCTTCGCTTGCACCAGCTGGGCTAAAAAGGTTATTTATGGCAGGCTATGGGACTTCAAATGGAAAAGAGAAACTGCTTTAGCAGAGGGTGCTTGGGTGTCTCAGGCAGAAGGGCATGCTCTGACAAAGCGGGCTGACTCCCTCACGCTTGTCTTGTTTCTCTGTATGTAGCATGAAATAAATAAAACACGACAGCCTGGGTTTTAACATCAAATGCTCATCATTCCTGGGAGATGGGCACAGTTAAAGGTGAGCAGAGGGAGACTGTTGTGGGTCATGCAGCAGTGTTAGCTAGTGCCTAAACAGGTTGCAGGGTTTGTCCTCCTATTCTGGCACCAGTTTTTTGCTGGCAAACTTTCAAAAGTCTTGGTGCCTTTATGCCAAATCTTTGTCTTTCCTTATCAGCATCAGATTAATCTGGTAGTTGGACTTTTCTTTGACCTTGCCAGAACCTCAGTTCTTGAAAGATCTAAAGAAGATGGAGAAAGGAGGATTTCCAAAGATAGGTCTGAGGACTCATCAATCACACCAAGGCATGGTATGCAGCAGTGGGGGAACCACTGAGACCCCAAACCACCCCTGCTTAGAACCCAGTGCAGGCAATCCCCTGAGATGAGGGCTGTGAGCTGTGGTGGTGAGGAAGGAGTGGAGGCTGCTTTCTCCCACCCCTCCTTCTCCAACTCTTGGCAGGGGCTGGCAGCCCCAGCAAGTGGCCAGGGGAGAGCAGGGGGAGCATGGCAGCTGCTGCACGCGAGCCTACCTTTCCCACGCTTCCGTCACAGCCTTAATTCACCTCCAGAGTGAATTAAGATAAACTGAATTAGAGGCTCTCCATTTCTGAAGGAGAGTGTTTAATCTGCTGCTGATTATGTGTCAGCACCTAATCCGCTTCCAAAGTTAAATCAATTTAATTCTCCTGAATGTCCCCATACCAACAAGCCCTGAATGTGACTGAGATGAAACCACTCTTCTATGCCTAAGGTTGCTGGAGAGATACCAAGTTTAAGGAAGTTTAGGGCACCTGATGACCCTGAGGCAGATGTGAGGCAATGTAGTAACCTACTTCCTGAAAACGCTGTGAAGACTTCCCTGTGAAAATCCCTGTGTCCGTGTCGGTGGAGGTGTTCAGTGGCTTCAGCAGAGGAGCAAGAGCCAGAAGCCTGTGGGTGCTGGTGCTGGCTCGTGCTCAGCTCCAGCACTTCGCACGCCTGGAACACGTTCCTCCAGCTGAAGGCAGCGCCATGAACAAAACCACATTCTTCTGCTCACATTGTTTCCAGCTGCAGTAAATTTTAAGCAAAGTCAGATACTGTTTAATGAGGAAGGTTTACTGGTTTCACTTCTTCTTGCAGGTTTCAGTTTGCAAACAGTGCTTAAACCTCTGAATTAGAGTATTTTACAACTACGACGTGGCAGACCGTCAGCACAGCAAGTAGCGCTTTGGTGAATCCCAGTAGAGACATAGTGACCTGGAAGGGTGAAAAAGACCTCAAATTCAGTTCTGAAAGAACTGTGCAGATTTCACTAAAATACAGCTGTGTATCGATACTAATGTAGAGCTGACAATCTTGTGTTTGTTTGTTTTTTTTTGAGATAGAAGGACACTGAGAATACAGTGTTTATTACTGCCGTGCTGCTGTTTATAAGGGTCAAACTCAGCTAGTTCAGACAGAAGGATGAACTGCAGAGTGTTAGATGGGGAGTAAAAAGAAAAATGACGGTTTTGCTGTTGGAAAATGCACATCTACAACATCACAGCAGGGGACCTGTGTCATATTTTAAGTACTTTTAAATTAAATGTTTGTTTGAGAGTGCCATTTGCATGGCACCCCCTGAAAAGCCAGTAACTGCTCATCACAGGGCAGAACAGGGAAGTGTTTGGCAACCATCTTCGTAGCCCCCAGTAAGTATGTGTTGCAAGTTGCTGTGCGATGCACAGAGGGTAGGAGCGGTTGCAAATATGAAGAGGTGCAGTTCTTAGACAAACAGTAAATTTTCACTCAGAAAATAATGGAATTCATGGATGAGAACCGAGGCATTCATAAATTTCAGTCAAATTGGTCAAATCAAATATTTTTAAATACTTTGTGTTCATGGTTTTGAAGTTCAATGATTTGTTTGGGGAAATCTTGGGATTATTATTATTATTATTGTTGAACATCATTTGAGATGGAAACGAACTATTTTATTTCAAATAAACCAAAATATTTCAAGAAATTTCAGCTTGGGTGGGCTGTTATTTGTTTCACAAAACATCTAATTTGTTCTGGTTCACTTTTAGCTGAACCTGGAACTGTTTTTCTTCTTCCACCACCTCAGATTGCACACCACGCTGAAAATCCAGGTGCCGCAAACCCTAGATCCAGCTTACTTTCAGCTCTGTGTTTCTGCCATACAGTCCTCCTGGACTCAAAGGATGTGTCCATGACACAAGTCAGGTACGCCCTGCCTTCCAATCAAGGCAAACCCCACAAGCAGAAGGACTTGCCTCTGATGAGTGGATTTCATAAGACACCCTCTTTGCTGGTGCCTGGGTGTTTTGAAAAGAGCTGGTGGTTTTCATACTGAAGATCCCAGGTTCGCTCCCTCTGCCAGATGTTGGCCGAGAAGCTATTGTCATCTATTGATGTGGAAGTGCACTTTCTGAGATTCACATCATCTGGTCCAGACCCACCAATATATTGCAGCCAGTGCCTTTTATGTGAACAAGGTGAACAGGTCAGACGTCACCTACAGGAGATCTGCATTATAATCAGTGGGAGGTAAACATTCCTCTCTATAGAGTGATGGAAGACAAGACTGGATAACAAGTGATTTTCAATCTCAGCAGACGGCTTCTGCACTTTCTTTTCGCTCTCTGCTATACAGACAATAAACTTCTCTAACTCATTCATAAAAATACGAGTTCGTCCTCTGCAGATCTCCCTTCATGTGAAGTACAGAGTCAACTGTTCTGAGTAAATATTTATTAGATACTAATAACATGGTTCAGTATTTCCTAATTGTGTCTGCTAAAGAATAAAACTGTACTACTTGTGCCCATAACACAAGCATCTTATCACTTCTAATCCTTCTCTTCATTTCTCCATTCTTTCCTTATGTTTTTTTTTTTTTTTTTCTGGCACTTGATGATACGCCTTAAATCTGATTTAAATGTATTTGATTTAGAGACTTTTTCCCCATGTGCTTGTATGACAGCATGATTCTTGTCTGGCTATGGTATTAATAAGAATTACATGATATTTTCTTATCATCACAACAGGGAGGATATGACCCTGCGGTTTTACCCTGCCCCCAACGGAATTCTGTGGGAAATCACCCTTCTCTATGGCAGGAGCAAGCTTGAGTCCATTAAAATTTCAAGTCATCAGTATCACCCTTCAAGGTGTATACTGAGGGGCTCAGAGGTCCTGCTAGCTCAGGGCACAGCTCAGCTGCCTGGATGAATTTGCAGGGATGTCTTGTGATTTGTGCTGCTCTGGTCACAGCTGGAGACCAGAAGCTGAGCTAGAGGGATGGCTGGTTACTCGTTCCAACATAGTAATACTGGTTGCACTAGGTCAGTCAGTGGCTCTTAAATGTTTGCCTCAAGTGCCTGAATGTGAATAGCTGAGATGTCTATTGACAGCAAGTAGCTTCCAATCCAAGACACTGATTTGCAATATGAGATGCAGTTAATACCAGCTTGAACCAGCTGGTGTTCATCCGCTTGCCCGTAGCCCTGAATTATTTATCTATTACCAATTTCACAGCGTTTTATTGCTGCAGCTTACCCTTTTGTGCCTTGCACTCATTCTCAAAAGAATAGTACAGATCCACAGAAAAATCTCCCGTGTCAGTATCCTGCAACTAGAAATCCTTTGTTTCACTGCAGCAGTTTTGAACATGAGAAGAAAGGACAATTTCTAAGATAGATGTTGTTCCATCAGCACACGCTTTTGTACCTTCTGCACTCATCCAGACCTTTTATTTTCCCCCAGTCCTCTCTCACAAATAGCAAGTGATGCACAAGTCTGGCAGGTCATCAAGATGCAAAGGTTGGACTGTACGTTAAGAGAAGAATTCAGCTATCTTCAGTGCTTCAGTCATTATTCCCAGAACATCATTCTTTTGATTTATGGACCTACAATATAATCTGCCTGATAATTTATGTGCTATTTGACCTACCACTGTCTCAGATTATTGTTTTTATCACCCTGGAATAGCTGGTGAGAAGTAACAGTTACTTCACTGTAAGCTTCCAGTGGAAGTGTATTTCCCTGTGCTGAAGGCAACGTGCCATATCTAAGGGAATTCCACACACAAGTAATTTCTGTATATCGTTTTGGTTACGCTTCAACTTTTGTTATCATTATTTATTTATTGAGCATTGCCAATGAGCTCAGTTTTGTACACTGTGTAGGCAAAGCACACAGAGCCTGACTCTCAGCCAAGTTAAACTGGCATGTCGTACTCTGGTGAGTCTGGCTTTCACTCCCTTATCTTCAGGGCTTGCCATCAAAGGGTTTCACATGGGTGCATTAGGTACCAAGCTCTTCTTTGTTTCGTTTGCTAGCTGTACATTCAAACACCTTAGGGGATCTGGCCTTGCTGAGAAAATGGGACTTCAGTCAGCTGCAGTGGGAATTCCAGTACCCCATCCCTAAATCACATAGGTCTACTTTTCCTTTTATTTTCTCTCTCCAATTTTTTTTATCTCCTTTCTTGAGTGCTGAAAAGTGCTGTATCTTATCAGAAGCAAATGCCACAAGGCTTCTTTTATTCCTTTGAACACAATAGCAAAATTCCCCTGGAGATGAATAGCACAAAATCAGGGCACTTGGTGATGTGAGGTGTTGCACAATCAAAAAGTTAACCTGCGTTACATTATTCCCTGCTTGGACCTCTAAATCTTGCTCACCAAGGGACTACTAAAGGTCCCACTCCTCAGGGGATGATTATTTCCTTGTGAGCTCTGCAGGGTGCAGCCACAAGGCTATAATCCTGGGCATTTCGCAAACTTTGGGCAGAGATGTGCTGGGGTATCATGAGTTGTGGAGAAGGGATACATAAGGAAAGGGGGGGCAGTTCTCTCCACTGCCATTTATAGACAGAACCATTTCTCCTGGGAAAGACCTGGGAACATCCCCCTTTGGACTCCAGCAGAGTTTTTGTATTATTCAGAGTGTTCTGGAGCCATGCAGGATGGGGTAATGTACAGGTGGCTAAAGGCTGCCATGCCCTCATCCTGGAGGTGGTGAGCTCCCTGCTGTGCCTCTTGCAGCTACTTCACTATGCAAGGATGTGCTTACAGCTCACCTGGGCCTCCTGTAACTGTCACAGCATAGAGCAGAGCCACAGCTAAGTCCCCATGTGTTTATCAAGATACTGGACAGACTTTGCAGTCTAATAAACTCTTCCTAGCTGTAGTCCTACTGTTTTTAATACTGAGCTAATCTAAAACTAAGTGTTATATGAGCTGCAATTGGTACTCTGGCTTGTATCGTACCCACAGCTGGAGGGGTGGAGTACAGAAACTTATCTCAGCCTCAGGAGACATGAGCCAAAACTAGGAGCTGATGGGAAATGTGAAAAACGTTAGGGCTTCTGTGAGGACAATAACCAAAAGCAATAAACATATAAGTAAATAAATCAGTAAATGGCTGAAGAAACATATCCCTGGGTGTAGTTGAAAAGTAAGTGGAAGAAAGGATAGAACTAGAGAAAAAGACTGGAAGAGAAGGAAATGACAAGAGATGGGAAAAAAAAAGAGAATTTTACTGAGTGTTCATTTTTCTTAGGGGGAGTTTGGGATAGGGGACTAGGGAACGGGAAGAAAGAAAATAGAAAAATCAAGAGCTGTGAAAGGAATTAGAAAAAGGAAGATGCTTGAAGGATGTAAAAAATGTTAAAAATATCATGTTGAAGTTATGAGATGGGAAAACATAGACTGTGAATGGAAGTAAAAAGCAAATAGAATCAGACTTTACTGTCCTTACCCACAACATCTTGCTGTTCAGTGTGAGTAAGCCAGTGAGCCCAGGAGGATGCTCTACAGAGCAAAGGGCTTGTTTGCATGAGAGAAGGGATCAGAATCTGGCAGGAGGGTGAGGTAGATGGAGAATTGGATAGCTGAAAAAGTGCAAGAGAAAAGAAAAATCGATATTAATGTAGAAAGGTTGATGCCAGAATGTTGTGGAAACAAATTTTGATTTTTCACTTTCTGCAATGCATGACTGAGAGGCAGAAGAACTGGGCAGGTCTGGTGGTGACTGAGCGGTGTGCGCATGAGCCCCTGCACTTTGCGTGCAAGTGTGAATCTTCCTTTTCAGAAGTTTCCTTGAGCTTTCTTGTGGTGGTTAGGGCTCACCTGAGGGCATTCATGCAGCGACTTTTCTTGGTGCACACTGATGTCTCAGAAACTCAACAGCTTGTTATGAGCAGGTCGGAGTCCCACCAGGAGCCTTCCTTTTTTCTGAATTAAAATCTTTTTGGAACTAATAAAGTCTTCTGAAAATACAGGCAATTGCATGTTTTTTTATACTTTCCAAGAAAAGAATTACTTGCATGAAAGCTTCTACATTTTGCTCTACTACCTCTTCACACAGGTTTGGCTGTCTGTTGGAGTGAAGAGAGGATATTCTCCAACCATGACAAAAGCACTGTGGTGTGGTGCAAGGGGGATCTCCAGTCTGTTTACCTGCACAGATCTCAACCTTGAGGTTGCCACTCAGCTTTGCTCTCTGTGCTAGTTGCATTGCTGGGGTTTTCAGGCTGTGAACAAAATCATTTGTAAGAGCCACAGTGATGCAGGCCAAATCAGCCTGCGTGGTGCTTCAACCTCCTGCAGCTAAACCGTTTCTCATAAGTTGAAGTTATCTCACATACCTTGATACTGCACCACAGTCTGCAGCACACAACAGAGCAGAGACGCGGACAAATATTGCCCTTATTACTTCCCACCACTAAGCCAGGAAGGTGATGGTAATATCTTCGTTTTCTTGCCGCACAGGCACTTCCTTGTGCTGTATTACAAACCTGTGTGGAGGAAAGGATCTGGTCCTTTCCTCCAGGTCCCTGGATTGTAAAGTTGTTGCAGGTCTGCAGCACAGTGAGAGAGGGTGGATTTGCCAGGGGTGCTGGGCATTCGAGCTCTGGCAGAGACCTTTGTTTTACAGGACCCCTTGTGAAGCTGCATGCAGGGGACAAACTGGAACTATGCTGTGGATTCCTTATTTTCTGGGCCCCGGCAGGCAGGAATGTAGGACTCACAGTAGTTCAGGGCTCACACAGTACCTGCACAGCAGCCCATGGGTCAGGCTGGGAGGCTGCAGCATCCCACAGCTCAGGCTTTTCCTTCAGCAGGGTTGGTCCTGGGGTAGAGATTGAAGCCTGAGGGTCTTCATGGACAGCTGACCCCTGAATAAACCACCTCTACTTTCAGCGACAGAGAGGACAAAAATTCAGGTTGACCTAGAAAATGTTATGAGTAGAGTCTCATACCAGAACAAGATCTAGGAGTGACTGGAAAAGAGAGTATGTGTGGCCACTCAAGTGCACCCATGTCACATAACTGGAAACATACGCAGTGCACTGGGGAGAGAAGAGGGAATGCAACCCCCTCAGGACTCTCACTACTGGGAAGCCCATGTGTGCAAGCAGGGAGCAGAGTTAGATGATGAGAATAGTCCCTGCTTGTCCAACAAAAGCATGTGGAAGGAAAGATAGTCTGATCCTGAATTTGTAACTGCCAGAGTGTTGAAGGAACTGAAAAGCACCTGCAGCTCAGCTTCAACTCTGTGCTATTGCAAACAAAAAGTAACTGGACGGAGCAGTTGATGAAATAGGATTAAGAATGTTGAGAAGCTATATGAAACCACTGAGATAATTTCCCTCCTCCAAGTGGGATCAAATATACCTGTACAGCACTGCCAGATCTGTTCCTCAAATCCTCTGCTAGCATAGAGTCCCGAGTCTCCTTAAGGATTATTAGCCAGCCTTGAATTTTCCTGCAATATTTGACTGTCATTCTGCAGCATCTAGTGGATTCTTCCCTTGAAAACTGGGCAAGGGGAATAAATGATTGTTGTCCTTTTTTGGACAGTCTTTCACATACTGGAAAACTATTATCAAATCTCCCTTCTGAGCTTCTAGAGTGACCACCCTCATTATCTGAGCTGTTTCTGATAGGCCACATTCTCTAAATGTCTTATAGTCTTGTTGCTCTTTTTAAAAGCCACCCAGAACTAGATCCAATACTCCCGCTGGGTCTTCACCAGCGCCTTGCAGAGCTGAATAGTTCCCTGTTGCGTATGACTCTTCTGTAATAATACATCTCAGTATGAGATTTGCCTTTCAGGAAATTTACCTACTTTGCTTATATTTGCTTTGAGTCCTGCTGTAGCTCTCACATCCTTCTTTTTCAGTCCTTCCACCTCTTCTGTGATTCCTCATTTCATATTTGCGCATTTGATCTTTCACTTCTTCATGTATTGCTTTGTACGTGTTGTTACTAAATTCTGTCTTGCTAGTTTTACACTATTGCTCCAACATATTGAGATAATTTTGAATTCTGATCCCATCCTCTGAAGTGCTTGCATCCGCTCCCACCTTGGTGTCATCCACAAACTTTATAAGTGCACTCTCCACTCCATCATCTCAGAGGATGGCAAGAAAATACTGAACTAGATAATAAAACATTCTTTTTAAACCTTGCAAAGATAAATAGTGAGTTAAGCTCTGATAAAGAACACTTCAAGATGAAAAAGGTGTGAATATATCTTAGCTCTAGGACTTCTAATCCTGGTTTGTGTGAATAGTTCGCATGTGCTATGTGCTTGAGTAAAGATTGGAAAAATGCAATCCTAATTTTTGTGAGACGTTTTCTTCCTCTACCAGCCTAACCGCAAATAAAAAAGAATGCTGGTAAACTCAAGTATAAAAAGAGCCATATTGTATAGCACAAGATAGCACCAGAAAGAAGTTTAGTATTCAGGGAATGTACAGCACTAAAATACTTGTCAGTGTTGCAGTATTTTGACATATAAGTGGGACACATCTGAAGCCTTATCTTTGCCCTCCATTGCCTAGTGCAAAGAGTTGGCACAGTGACAGAATTCATCTTGCTCAGGAGTCAAGATATTACAAGAGCCATCTCTAGCAAAAAAAAAAAAAAAAAGAAAGAAAAAAAGAAATGGCAACACCTATAGATGTCTTGCAGCCCTGGATTGGCAATTGCATCTATCCTTTTGACAAGCCTGGGAGGTTTTGTCTGAACTCAGAAATGCACAATTTGTGAACTTGCTCTCTGAGGAAATGTCAAGAAGCACTGGACGAAAAGGATACTTTCCTTAGCCTTTGGGATGTTACCAGTTCTCCCAAACTGCTGTCTACCCTGTCGCTGCTTGTATGATTTTCCCATTTGTGTAATCAATTGACAAAATGTATCTTTTTGCTTCCAGAAGGTATTCATCTGCCCTTTACTTGATGCTGGTTTGTCTATGTAGGGTTGAGATCTAATTGGAACTATGAGATGAAAATACTGTAAATTCCAACTAGATCCGTTCTTTTTGTTTGTTTGGGTTTAGCAAATTTAATGGTTCTGAATGGTGCGAAATCAACAACCTCTGAAATGGTGTTGCTCTTCTTTTCCACAGAGCGGGTACAGGATCAGTGCTGGCTTTATTTACTAAGGCTTCCTTACTGGAGTGTATCTCAGCTCGGCAGCACTGAGAGCAGTGTACTCGCTCAGTTGTGGTCCCTGCCATAACTCAAAACACAGGTACCTGTTGCAAGTGCTACTGTCGATCATAACCTGCGCTATGGACTCTGATCTGCTAAGAGCAGCCTGAGACCAGCCCATTTCACAGACAGCTATTGAATGGCTTTGAGAGACTGAGCAGCCCAGCCAGTTCTCTCTGGCAGAGACTGGGAGCTCTGTGTGTTGTTACCAGCTGCCTGAGGCTGCCAGCTCTCCCAGCAGATGCGTGGAGAGCCTGCTTGTGGCAGGACCCGTCTGAATGCTTCTGGGCCTTTCTCAAGGAAGCAGAGGAAAATCTTGGCAGGGAGATTTACATGGGAAGAGGGTAACTGGTTACATGCCGAAAAGAGGCCTTGGCTCAGCTGATTTATTTATTCAAACTTTTCTCAGCTCTAGGTAATGTCGCTCCCCATGGGGTAAGAAGAATAAAAGCACAGCTCTGGCAGGGTTTCCTACATTGATGAGGTTCCTCTCTGAAGACTTCATTCTTCTTGGAAGGAGAAACTTCTTCACCTGGTAAATCACAAATGCAGATCTCTGTTGTGTTTGTAGGTGTGAGCCCTTTGGTTCTGCATTTCTTGGGATGTCAGAAGCACATTGACTCCTCTCAGACGTGTATCAGCTACTAACTCAAGAACCCACCAGGACCCAGCTTCCTTGGCTGAGGTAGTGGGGTATGGGAGTCCTGTCAGGACCTGTTCTGGCTCTTGGAGGTCCTTTATTTCAAGTCTTTTTCCTGTGCAACAGCACAGTACAATTTTTTAAGAACTAAAAGAATGATATGCACACTGACCCTGACAAGTGCTCGAGATCTGAATTTGTTCAGGTATTTCAAATGAAAACTCCCCATCTTTCCTCTCTCTTCATGAGCAATGATAGAGCTCATGGCTGATCAAATTCAGCAGCTGAAGTACCAATGAGATCCTGAAGTAATTCGGTGTCCCATCAAATTATTTGATATTGCCATACAACAGCTCAATGTTTTAGTGAGTAGAGGGAAAAAACAGCTCTCTTGAGTGTATTGGGCCTGCTGATGTTTTTTTGGCTTTTAGAACAGAAAATCTAACTAAAATAATAATCTTATGAACTTCCTCACTTTTCCTGTTTATTATTGTTACTCAAGCACATGGTATGCCTGAAGATAACCTAGCCAAGAAAGCAGTGTAGAGAGCAAGCAAACGCTACGGAGAGCCAGCACAGAGCACCACAGTCTAACCCAGGGAAACTCTGTCTGCTGGATTAATTATTGTTATTTAGTCATATGCCAGAAAACATGCGATTAACTGCAGTAAGAAAATGCACTGCCCTTCGTCGAATTTAAAAGGAGTCTGCCTGCCAGGAAGAAAGACAAAATATGTGAAGCCCATAAACTGAAAATGAAGCAGGAAAGAGCAAGATAAAAGCAAACTGTGGCCCTATGGCAGCTGAGGCTTCCCATTGCATCCAGCCCTTAGCAGGGTCCCATCAGAAAACAGGGAAAACCATGACACCCAGGCACAGAGGGCATTGCTTTTGTTCTGGCTGAAATCCTGTACCGGTGGCTTGACAGAGCCCTGAGGAAGTGTGGGAGCGCAGGGAGACATTTCTTAAGTGTAGGATTTCTCTGCAGGGTGTAGGCGTGTGCCCGGCTAACATGCAGTGACACAGTCCTCTTCCCGACGGGATCCTTGCCTTCAGGTGCGACGATGTCTGCTGTGTCTAGCTGCCAACCGCTCTGCACTCTCATCAGCAAGAGCTCTGGGTCTCAACCGCTCCAAGGCACATAGCGTGCAGGATCCTGAAAGGGCAGATGACTCAGACAAACAATGGTTTAGGTGAGGCAGTGCTAGGTTTGGCAGCAGCTGTACTGGTTAAAGGCAGATTCCTGCTGGTGCTCCGCATGGCATACGACCGCCAAGGTCAATATTGGGTATGCACATTTGTCTCGCCACTGTCATGCTGTACCTCTGCGGGTACATCTGTGCTCCTAGGCAAGCATTTAGCGAGCTCTTCTGTAACAAGGACGCACAGAGAATAGCTGGTCAATGTTTTATACTGTGCAGTACAGCCAAGTGACGTGTGAGAGGCTACAGTGTGAAGGCACATCCCCCATGCTGGGCTTCCTGACGCAACCACTATATGCCTGTACATAACCAAGCTGAGGGCATGTCCTCTCTTTTCTGATTCTCCCCTCCTCCCTCTTCCTCTACCTGTTCCCCTTCCCCTTCCCCTTCCCCTTCCCCTTCCCCTTCCCCTTCCCCTTCCCCTTCCCCTTCCTCTTCCCCTTCCCCTTCCCCTTCCCCTTCCCCTTCCTCTTCCCCTTCCCCTTCCCCTTCCCCTTCCCTTGCCTTCCTTACCATTGCCTCCCCTGCCACCCTCCCTCCCTGCACAAAACCCTTTGGGGCTGACAGTGGCCCCAGGACCATTTCCATGCACAAAGTCGCCTGTGGTGACAGTTTTCACCGTTCTGTGCAAAATATACATAGAAGTGCAGCACTCTGTGCGAATGCCTTTTTTTCTCCTCTGTGTGTTACCACCTTTCAGTGACAGAAGGAGCTATATGGGAAACCTGATCTTTTTCTCAACTTACATCAGTTTTAGCCTATTGTAGTGACATGGCCTTCCACAGAGTTACTCCCAATTTACACCAGTACATGCGAGATGACAACTGGACGAAGTATCTCTCTCTTGGACTTGTGGAAGAAATGAAATGACCTTGCTGGGGAATTCTTAAGGCCAAAAATGTTATTCCAATAGGGGCGGCCTAATTTACACCTGGATGCGCTGGAAGAATCTAATTTACAAGTGAAAGTAAAGTCACTATTTGACCATCTGTCCATGAGGTCCATGTATCTCTCAGTTCAGAAATAGTTTTGAAAGCTAGTGAAAACAGTGAGTAATATTCTGGTAGAATGAGAAAGGAAAAAGGATCTTAACCTCAGTTCACACACCCACAGACCTTCAGCTTACAGAACCGGGACAGAAAGATTTTAATTTGCCATTTGACTTCTTGGAATAAAACATTGGCTACTCTACCTGAAACCCTTGAAAGAACAAAGGGAATGGAAAATATAGGGTCTCTGCAGGGCAATCACAGTTTCTCTTCCAAATTATTTTGTTCATTGTAGTTCGGTCGTGTTACACAGAGGGTTGATCAGGCTACTTCTATTGGAAGAGGAACACTGTAAAACTGATTTCTCCAGGTTTGTTGGTTTTGGCCCTGTTTACAGAAACAGTGTCTTTCATGATTTCAGTAAATGATGATAAAGGTTTGAAGCCAAAAGGGTCATGAAGGCTACAAACAGGGTCAATTTCCATACCCTGTGGTAAGTGAGCCTATTTACTGTCTGTTCCAAAGTACTGAAAGATTAAATTTGGGAGAAATCAATATATGACTTCTAGAGGATGTGTGAACTGAAATAGCTGTGAGCATCTCTTTTTCCTCTTGCATGAAATACACTCCTGAGCGTGATACAGAAGACCTGTGTAATTTGTTATAATGACTGTGGGATTCAAACAATGAATTTTGCAAATTGGCAAATGTGCAAGTGAACATGGTAAAGTATTTTTTGATGGTATATGCTACTTGAAAAGACTACTTTTAATTGCATAGAGCAAAATATTCTGTAGCAATATCCAGGAGTACAATCTGTAGTGTTGATAAAAATACATTGCTGGGGTTTATATGTTTAGCCACAGCTGTAATGCAACAAGCAGACAAGGTGCTAGAGCAGGTGTGTGGGGAGCGGTGTCCTTCACCTGGCGTAGAAGAGCCTCTGGGGACGCACGCTACTGCTGACTGTTATGCTGTGCTGGGCCCAGGAGGAATTGCGTGGATAGGTTGCTATGGGCAGCATAGCACTTTTGAGGCATGGGCTCCACTGTGTGTGCCTAAGTGCGAGCCTATGGCACCAATCATTCTTACCCAGCTGGACTGAGTTGAATTACTAATCAACTCAAGGTACCTATCCTGCCTACAAGAGGCAGGCCACTTCCTCCTGGTTGTGGAGGATGCAACAGCATCCTTGGTGCTGCAGCCCAGGCTGGTGAGCAACAACTGGTGACCGTGACGTGATAGATCCGTGAGACCCTGGGAAGCCCCGACTCCCTCGCCGAGCTGGGCTGCGGAGGATGCAACAGCGTCCTTGGTGCTGCAGCCCAGGCTGGTGACCGTGATGTGATAGATCCGTGAGACCCTGGGAAGCCCCGACTCCCTCGCCGAGCTGGGCTGCGGAGGATGCAGCAGCGTCCTTGGTGCTGCAGCCCAGGCTGGTGAGCGACAACTGGTGACCCCGATGTGATACATCTGTGAGACCTTGGGAAGCCCTGACTCCCTTGCCGAGCTGAGAGCCCGAGCCAAAAGAGCCGGAGCCAGAGCCGGAGCCGGGAGCTCGAGCAAGAGTCCTTCGGAGAAGAAGGTAAAGCTGCAAGCCCTGATGTGGTATTTGCGGGAGGGAAGCATGCTGGAGTTGGATGAACGGACTGGGTCTCTGCTCACCCATAAAGCCTTTGTGAAAACAAAAAATGGTAAAACAAAAAGGGGGAATTATGGCACCAATCATTCTTACCCAGCTGGACTGAGTTGAATTACTAATCAACTCAAGGTACCTATCCTGCCTACAAGAGGCAGGCCATTTCCTCCTGGCTGCGGAAGATGCAACAGCATCCTTGGTGCTGCAGCCCAGGATGGTGAGCGACATGAGCCAACATGGAAGAATGATTGTTTTTTAAAAAAAAAGATTAATCAAAGACATCTGAGCTGTATTCAGCCTGTCCATTATGGCATCTCTGGAAGTAACTTATCATTGTCAGTTATTAGGATGCTTCTCCAGAAAACTGGACACCTGCTCTCCATGTCTCAAACTGAAAGCACTTTCTTTAACTCCTGTTGTAAGGGAAGTGGGGAAGAAGTAAGGAGATGCTTTCTACTGACCAGCTGAAACTATTGTATAGCAAGGAAAGATTTTCTCTCTCTGCCCCTCTGAATCATACACGGTCACTGCAGAGAAGCATTTGCAACACCTAGGTTGAGCACTCGCTAGGCATCAGCTTCTCCCTGCCACCTATATAAGAAGCCAGGGTCTGACATCCTGAGAAGCTGGCGATCTGAATCACTTGCTAGTCTTTTCAATTCAGACACTGCAGAAAGACACTCTGAATATGGTGCAGTAATTTTGGAAAGGAAAGGCCTATGTTGCTTCCTTGTACTCTCACCTCCCTTCCTACCCCATCTCCTTCATTCCTCTACATTCTTTCTTTTTCCCTTTCCCTACTTTCCCTGTGGTGAGCTGATGATGGTGCAATAAGCTAGGAAAGACTTTATTTGAAGAGATAAGCAAAACCTGCTTCTCTTTTTTTGACCTCCAGGAATGTTATTGCAGGCTAATTTAGCTGCATTTTCTATGCTTTGCTGTAGCAAAGCTGTATTGTAGATAAATAGATAGCCTCAAATTACTTGGCTGTAGCCTTACTGATCTAGATTATGAGTTTGAATAGACAAAGTATCAGTTGGGATTACAGCACCATTGTATGATGTGTTCACATTTGTCTTTGTTGCTCAAAAATAGACTTTTGTATTATGCATTAGCACATAGTGTTTACCCCTAGCCTCAAATGACTTACAGTACTACAGCTGCACACCACTGCAACAAAGTCTTGCTCGAGAGGAAAGGATGGAATTTCCTGCCCTGTCTCAGACCATAGATCATCAGTCTTTACCACTCCTGGCAGCTATGAAGAATCCAGCATGACCCTTGGAATTCAGATAAATGCAATGAAGGGAGATCAAATTACCTCAATCAAAGGTGAGGTCATTGTTTCAGCAAGTTTCTCTTCGCAGCAGATTCTCTCTTTCATCTATCATCACTCTCCTATGAGAGATGCTTCTGAGTCGTATCACATTTTGAAATCCGATCGTCAGCCTACAGCACGCCACAAGAGGTTTGTTTTAAGCTGCTAAAGTTCAGCCCAATACGCTAAGTGACTCAGCTTGGGAAGAATAGTTGGCAATGGGACTGCAGTTTGTACTGGCTTCTGCCATCTTTAGTGGGAGGCCTACCAAGGGCTGAGTTGTTCTTTCTTTGTCTTCACCACCCATAGGAAAAGAATCTGTTTCCTCTCTTTGTAGAACCGAACAACTCCAAGGAATGTCGAACAGTAAACCTTATTTAATAGAGAGGAAGGACTTCCAGATTTGGATCGCTTGCCTTGGAAGCATGAGGACTTGAGCTGATACTGGAAACCTGTGTGAGAAAATGCAGCGTTTACAATATCCGCATCGCATGACGTAAAGTGTTGATCGATCTCTAATGGGGAAACAGCATTAAAAAACTGCTATCAGAGGAAATAGCCACTGCTTTATGCTTTAAAAGTGAAGATACTACCTTCTCGATATCAAAGTCTAGGACAAGAGAGCTTTTATTCTAGAAGGCCAGAAAGCATTCAGACCTTGCACAGCAAACCCTGTATAGGTCAGGCAGGGAGACATACTATTTTCAAGGTAAAATGTGCATGGTACAATATTTGCTGCTTGGGGTTTTAACAGCTCAAAAAACATTCTTGGAGGGTAACAAGATTCTCTGGAAGTGAGCCACTTTCAAATGCTATTGCCAGCACGTCTGCCTACTCTGGGTAGCATCAGAAACTGTGCTGAAAAATTAAACAAACATAGTTCTTGGCATCTCAACAGATGGGAAAGGACATGTTGACTCCCAAGTCTTTAGCTGAGGAGGTAGTCTGTTTCTCATTGTTAACCACTGTGCAGTGAGGAATTGCAAAACACCCACATAGATTTTCAAACCTGCTAGCTGCACTTAACCTTTAATCCTGCAAGTACTCAGCCATGAGCATATAATTTTAAATGTCTGAGTAGTCCAACTGACTCCAATGGGAATACACACTGAATGAAGTTAAACATTTGCATAAACGTTTGCAGGATCAGGATCTTTCACTACAAACACAATTCTTGCACTACAAACACAAACTCATCTTGAGCTGAGTACTCAACTCAAGCTCTCAAGGCATTAATAAACCTATATCCTCTACAGATGTATTTTAAATTTCATGTTAATGTGTGATTTCTATGTTATAAAACATCTTACTTTAAGCTAATGAGTGACCTTTCTCATGAGAGAGGAGGGATAGTATACTTTCTGACATAACTGCATGGTTTTGAAAAAAGGTAATCTGAAAAGGATCAGCAACATACTAGCTTCTGTGTACCAAAGAGGTTCAGACAGCTTGTTCGGCAATTGGGCCTTTTAAAGTTTTTAAAACCTATTTTCTGAGTTTTAGACCTGCTGTGAAAATCCTCTTTCCCGTCTTTGCAAGGACAAGATTGCTTGCATGAGTAAGGGATTGACTCACTTATTCCTAAAGGTGAGGACTACTTTCCATTCACGCTCTAGGAGGATTCGTTCACCTCCCATTAGGTCATTTAACTCCAGAAAAGGATGAGCAACTTTTGCGGTCTTTAGTTACAAGGAGATGAACACTGACACTCTGAATTACACTCTGTTCGCTGTTGTGTCTGGTTTTATACCCACTCTCAAATAAATTCAGTGAAATTGCCTCTGGTTTACACCCTAGCTAACTAGATCAGAATTTGGCCCATCGAATCTAGGTATCTGCATCACAGATCAAAGGCAAAGTTTTGATGATTCCTTCTGCAAATTTCACTCCTATTTGTACTCTCACATGCTTGATCTCTCTTTTGTTTAAAGGGCTGTGGTTGATACAGAAGCGTTTATATTCTGTGAATCATTCTAGCGAAGCTGCTCTTAAAAGATGCTAATATTTTCTTTTGAAATGCACTGGAGAAATCATTTAAAAATATCTTACATTTTTCTTGAATTTCTTGCTTTAATTGAAGTGGGTTTTTTCAGTTTTGCTTTGCTGACTAAACACAGTAGGACTTTTGAGGCGAAGAGGTATCTGCAGGAGAATGCGTAGTAATAGAACAGGCAGCTTTTCCTAGAGTCAAAGCAATGTAACATTTTCCGTTCTAAACCTCTGTGTTTTCTGTGGTCTCTGAAATATAAATGATTCAGGATGAAATCTGCCAGATTGGGACTTTGTCCAAATGTGAATATTTTGGAAAGATTTGAACAAAACTGGTTCAGCCAGTTGAGAATATCAGGAGAGTGGAAAAAAATGCATTTCTCAAGTGAAATAGGTTCTTAGAGCCTTTTTTGAGCATTTCTCTATCAGCAGAAGGCTGAAAAATGAGCTCTGACATGGCAGTAGCCTTCCTTGAAGTAGACGTGTATTTGCTTGTTTGAGAAGAAATTAGTTTTGATTTGACTGAGTTATAAACCTTTGAAAATTGTGATTGAGCATGTGCAGTGGATTATTTCGGTAAGCTTGTGAAGTGTGCAGCTACAGAAGGATTTTCTATACATGCATGGCTGGCTAATTTTGCTGGAAAGGGAAAAATCTATCGAAGCACATTGCTAAAATCAGTGAAAATACCTGGGGCTTCAGCAAGACCTTTGAAGATCGTCCCAAGATCTTTTAGACTATGAAAAGGGTGAGAAAAGATTCTTCAGGCTTTGCAAGATGTTTAAAGAGTAAGCAGCCTGCAGATTTTGTAAGGTTAAATGGCATTATGGCTCCAGAATTGAGCACTTTACACATGTGAGTGTGTGATGTTTTCTGTGGGGAAGCATGTGATAAACAACACCGTCTCCCTCAGCAGATCTGCCTGGTGAAGGAACTCTGCAGCAGCAGGGAAACTCACTTCTTGCTGATGGTAGAGCTTAAGTGGCTGGAGTTTATCAGTGTGTTCACAATCTTGGGCTGCTGAGAGTGCTCTGAGTTATATAGAAAACCTTGCTAGGTAAAATTAAGCTTTGAGGTGGGGGGGGGTTGTGTGTGTGTGTGTGTGTCTTTTTAGACGCAGGCGCAATCGGTGCTTTTGCAGGAACCACTCTCACTTGCATCAAACAGACTTTGAATAAATGGAAAACTCGTCCAGAACATCTGCGTGTCTCCCGGCAGCCCATAGTCTCCAGTGTACCTCACTTCAATAGATGCCAGTTATTTGATTCCAAAACTTGTATTTTGCACAAATTAGGTGTCTCTCTTCAACTCTCTCCAAAACCAAGAATCGTAATGCTGAGTTTATTGAAAGAGTAATTTGCTCTGAAGAAAGAGATCTCTTTATTTTACATTCCCTGAACAAATAACTTATTTAGGATTTCTTCCTTTGTCTTTTCACCCATTCTATCTCTCCATCAGGACTCTGGCAGGTGGGAAGGTGTGCAGTTATTCACTGAAATCTTTACATGCCAGACAACTTCTGTCCAGGCAGTGCCAACACTGACATGAATCACCTCCCTGACGAGACCGTCAGTGGAGTGACTGTGAGCAGGTGGGCTTTTGATGCCATTTCTTCTGGCTGCAGGATCTTTTCCAGCTCATGCAACAGAATTTCTGCCAGACCCCTGGCCCCTGCCACATCCTGGCACAGCTTGGCTTCCAGTCTTCTGGAGAGGCTCTGAAGCCACTGGTGTGTCTGGACCGGCAGAGGTCTGACAGTGGTATAGATGGGAGGAGCATGGAAACATGGGGTACAGTCAGAATGGGTGGCAGTAAAACAACCTATTGATAAAACCTGGTGAAATGGCAAGGAAAACCTTTAAAACCCAGGAATGTTCTGCCTTGAGTGGATACCGTGGCTCTGAAATACAGGTGCGTTTTAATTGTTAGGGAATGTGTCTCTTCACTTTTTAGTTTTGCGTTCTCATTTCTTGATGTCTCACAGTGGGATAAGATAGCAGCAAATGCCAAATGACAGGGAAACTCAGTGGCACGGAAAAAGAGCAGTGTGAGCGGTGCATGCACAAATCAGTGAACCAAAGTGAGAGCCAGCAGCAGTGTAGCGTCTGCCCTGACTTGTTTAAGGCTGGAACTGGGTAAGCAGAAAGAAAAGTAATTTTACCAGGCAATGACTCTGTATCAGCAGACCAGCCTCTAAGAGTGGAGCTCTCCACTTGGGTCAACCTCCGGGGAAGTCCCAAGCAGAGTGCCCCAGAGGTCCCTTTAGGCCTGCGCAGGGGTGACTGTGCTTCCAGACCGGGCACTGCTGCCTGAGTAATGCAGTGACCCCAGAAGCTCCAGGGGAGTGGGTGCGTGACCTTAGTGGTACGACATGCTTGTCAGACCTTGATGTCTCCCATAAGGCCACAGAAGAATCTCTTAAATAACATGAAAAAGGTGGAGACTTATCAGATGAGATGCAGATCCTGTCATGCAGAGGACACTGGGCATTATGCAACATGGCTTTGCTTTCTCACTTTTGAGGTTTAATGAAGACCAGCTCAGTACCTGCCACAAGTGACTTCAAGGACACCATCATCATAAAGCCTGTTCTCAACAGGGAGAGAGACAGAGACACGACTTGTGGTGTCCAGCCTGGAGTTTCTCAGACAATACGGGTGGGAGTGTGACAATCCTAAAGAGGAGTGACCAACACATCCGTGATGTACTACAGTGCTCGGAGACTGCACTGAACGCGGATGCAGCCACCAGCAAACCCTGCGATCCGGGACCACCCCTCACCCAGAGGTCCCAGTCCCGGCGCTGCCCATGCCCCGGCTGCGCAGGGAGCCCATCGACCGCTCCACGGAGCGCGGCCGCGGACACTTCGCCACTTTGGGCCAGAGGCAGGCTGGGCTGGGAGGTGGCGGGACGGGGCCCAGGGCGCACCGCGCCCGCCGGGCGGCCCCCAGCGCGGCTCCAGAGCCACGCCGCGGGCGCGGGCCGGCTGCTGACCCCGCCCGGCCGGGGACGGCGCAGCCGGTGGGGGCGGCCCCGCCGCCTCAAGGCGGTGAAGTGGTTGCCTCCCGCCGCTGGCCGCGAGGCGCGGAGCGGCGGCAACGCGCGCCCCTCGGGCAGGCGCCGAGGATCCCGCCGACCGCCGGCAGGGAGGGCCCGGAGGAGCCGGCCGCGGGCGTGGCGGGCTGGGTCGCGCCGTGCCGGTGCGCGCCCCGCCGCCGCGGAGCGGGGAGCGGCCCCTGCCCGCGAGGGAGGCGGCGGTGGCGCGGCCGGCGGCCTGGCGTGCTGCAACCATGGCGACGCCGGTAGCCCCGCCCCGCCCCGGCCCGCCCCCCGCGGGGCCGGGCGGCGCGGGATTGGTCGGGGGGCGGGCGTTCGCCCTCTGCCCCCTGACCCTGCGCGGCGGCGGCAGCAGCGGAGGCGGCGGCTGCTGCTGGCCGTTTCCTGGTGGCCTGGCGGCGGCGCGGGAGGGAGAGAGGGAGGATGCGGCGCAGGTCTCGGCTGCTGCTCTGCTTCGCCTTCCTCTGGGTGCTGGGCATCGCCTACTACATGTACTCGGGCGGCAGCGCCGCGCTGGCCGGCGGCGGCGGGAGGAAGGTGAGAGCCCACCTCGGAGCGCAGCGCGGGGCGGGCGAGGAAGGTGCGCCCGCTCCGCGTCCCGGCGGCGGGGCGGCTCGGGCCGAGCCGGAGCCGGCGCTGCCCGGTCCTCGGGGCGGGGGCAGGGTCGGCGGCGGGGTCTCCTCACCCCCACGGGGCGGAGGGGCGCTCGCTTTCGGGCGGGGTGGAATTCCTCCGGGCTTCTCCTTCCCGCTCGCCCGTCGTTCCGCCCGCCCGCCCGCTCTTCCCCAGCTCGTTTCCCGGAGGCAGATGGCTTCTTCGTGGACTTCAGACCGGTTTCAGCCTCGTCACGGCGCTGGCTGTCCAACGGCGGCCGGCCACGTCCCGGGCCGGGGGAAGTTGGTGTGGGAGGGGAGCGCGGGGCGGGCGGCGGCGGGAGCCTGGACTGCGCTCCGGGATGGGGCGGGCGGGCGGGGGGGTGGGGGCCGCCTCGGCTCCGCTCGCCTCCCGGCGGATAGCGTCTGCCCCTTCCTTCTTTCCCCCACCAGCACCGGAGTCGTTTGGGCTTGTGTTCCCACCTAGAGAATACGCGAGGATCCGAGCTGCAAATGCTTTTTCCCCTTTTCTTTTCCCTCTTGGATGCACAGCGATTTCCTTTCTCCTTAGCGCTACGCCTGACAGATACAGTTTTCTGATCGGCTTTGCGATGTTTGAGGAAATAGCTGGATTTGTCACATTTCATGTCTGTGGTGTAGAAGGTCTGTCTCTTCCTTTTTTTTTTTTAACGACTCAGTTACTAATGTTTACGAAGTTGTCTATTAACAGTACAAGAGTAATTTTGCATTGTTCTGTCCATCAACTTGTCAAATAAATTTTTCAATGTGTTGTAGTAATTCATTGATCAGGAAAATAGCTGGAAGTTAAGTGCGTCATAGTTCACGTTTGTGTCAATCAAAAGAGGTTTTTCGTGGTGTGATGTGGCAAGTGGCAACTTTATCTGCTAGCTCTGCTTAGAAAAATTAATTATGAACAAGTGCTTCTTTTTTTTTTTTTGTGGGCTTTTTTACCCCAAAGTCTAGCAAAGCCAAGACCTTTTAGAAACTGTTGCCAAAGCCTTATATTTTGGAATAGAACAGGTGAAAAAGCATCTCATAATTGTGTCATTTTTCAAAAAAATCCAAACAAACCTAGAAATGCGAAGACAGCAAGTAAGCTGCAGCTAAGCACTGTTGTTTGCTAATAAATGGCAGTCTCCTGTTAAATGAAAAGTAATGTTTCTTAAGTCTAGCAGTGTGTAAGAAGAGAACTCTCTTTATGTTGCTCTGATGCAGTTCGGTTCATCAGTGCATGTATTCCTGGTAAAAATCTGCTGATGACTGTTCCCGTGGCTGGTTGTGGAAGCAAATACTTGCGTGGTTACTTACAAGACTACTTACGTGAGCAGGGGTCTAGAGAATGAGTCACTACTCATTGATGATTGGCTCTCTGTTCTGATGTGTCCTGTTTTATTTTCTCTCCGTAGCTTAGGAATGTGTTGAACAGCAACTTTTGATGTCAGACGTTAAAGTAAGCGTAAAGTGTGTGTTGCTCAATACATGCTCTTGGTCCGTCAGAGTAGATACAGTAGCAGAAATAGATCAAGCATGTGATAAAAAGTCAGGCAGTAGCCTAAAGCCTTTCTTGAAGAACCACCAGAGTGTATTTAGAAAGTAAAAGCAATCTTACGCTGCTGCTGATGTATAATGGGATAAAGAAAAGCTATCTAAGGCAAATATATCTTCAGGTAGGGAAATACACTTTTAACTCTTACGGTGTGTTTCATTTGGAGTTTCTAGACAAATTTGCAACTCTGTTCAGTTCCTTTTCACTGCTGGGGAATCTGCAGTGTGGGGATAGTGATTTGTCCAAGGTCACCTAGAAGTTTAGGTGAGAATAAAATAGAAAAGAAACCAGTTTTTCTGAGTAGGAGTCTGATACTTCATCTGCTAGAACCTGCTACTGTTTATTATTGATATTAGTAGGAGTTTTTATTATGGTTTCAAGAGATCTATGATCCTGATACTTGCTTCAGTAGTATAATTTGCTATCGTTCTGCGCACAATTTAGTAAATCTTAGTGGTCTGGGTAGTTGAGAGAGTTAAGTAAAGATAATTTAAAGAAAATGAGACATTTCATGGGCCTGAGCTGAAGCTTAGTGTTAGGTTTAAAAATGTGAAAGTTTTAAAGTAAGACCATGGTAAGGAAGAAAGTAGGTACTATCACCACAAGAAACAAGTGGGGAAATTAACAATTATGTGTGGATTGGTGATTTAAGATTCTATTTTCTGTCAGCGAAGCGTAAAATTTAATCCTGGGCCTCAGTGTAGGTTAGCAGATATAAGTAGAGGAAGATGTGTGTAACGTAATAGCTTTTGAATCTCAATGAAAGGCTTATTAACTTAGTGTCAGACCCTGGTATAAAGCAAAAACACAAACTGTCTCAAACTTACGAACAGAAACCCTGCTGTAGTAAATTTCTTGTTGTGTATGACTTCATGTAGCCCTTATTTCTTGTCCACTCTTTCAATATAATGGAAACTCGAGTTGCTTACAGAACATCACTTTTCATAAACTGAAGTCTCTGCCGTGTTCAGTTTATAAAATTACAAAAGCCGGGAGGGGATAGTTCTTCATTTGTATAAGTAATATGCATGTTCATTACAGATCTGGCTATACAAACGGAATGTTTTTTTTCCATAAGGAATTTTTTTTTTTCCATACACAGACCTAGTGTGTTATCCAGACATACTAAACTTATTTGGTACGGCAGCCAGTCCTGTGATGTGATGAACGCCACCAGTTCCCTTTCTCTTCAGTAGAGTTGAAGGTGTTTGCCCTTTGCTAGGATTGCACCCAAGTAAGAGAAGGGAATGATTTTATTTTATTTATTTTTTCCTTTGCTTTTCTTATTAGAGTAGTGTCAGAGTTAATGTAAGTTTCTACTTATTTACCACCTTTCTAATGAGATCTGTGAAGCCATTTGGATGTTGCAGTGTTCCGTACAGCCTTGCCTAAGTTTTTGGCCTCTGGCAACAGTGTTAGAATTCACAGCCCTGAGTGCAGTGCTCTGGCCTGGTAGGAGCTGAGCAGGTGTGAAATGGTCTAAAGCACACAAAGTAGGAGTTATCGCATTCATAAATGTGTAAATAATAATAACAAAAAAATAGGAAGGTACAAGGATTCTCATTCTGGGCATAAAAACTGTAGTAGAAAGGAATGGTGTCTTCCACATCTGGAATTTAGAGTGTGACAGCCTTTTTCTTTTTTTTTATTTTTCCTTGAAAAGAAGGAAAGGGTAGAGTTGAAGCCTTTCATTCAAAATGTGCTTGGAGGGGACAGAAATGACTTTTTTCTTCTTTTATTTTCTTTACTTCTCTTCTCCCCTCTAGTGAATCTCCAGTTAAAATGTTAGTAAGCATGAGTGTGCCGTGGATTCTGCTCACTCCTTTTCCAACCAGATCACTGGGTTGTAGAGTGGAAAGAGCGAGTCTGATTCACTTGTTTAAAGGTTAGAGAAACAGTTCTCAAAACAGAGGCTGTGACACGGAAGAAGGCAAGCTGCAGACTCAACAGTTGCGAGACTGAGAAAAACGTGGGCTACTTTTGTGTTCACCTAATGTGTTTTATATTAAAAAGCCTTTGGAGTGGAGACTGGAACTTTCCTTCTTTTCGTGGATGAATTTCCTAACCCGTAGCAAAAGCAGTTCATGCTCTGTGTCTCAGGCTTACAGAAAATGGAGCAGCTTTTCCAAGATGGTTAGAAAGCTACTCATGCCCTCCCAAGCCAAAATCATCCTGATGATTTGATACCGTCCTAAGACTGGTGTGAATTTGGATTTGTGTGTTTTTCACACAAGTTTTGAGTTCTCTAACCACTAAACTCTTGGACAATAGAGTGACTGGATTGAAGGAGGGGAAAAAAATAATAAAAGAGCTGAACCCTCCAGCTGTTTTCTGAAGAACTTACTCTTCTATGCATTAAGAAAGTAGCCCTGTGTAATTGAGCCCTTCAGGCAAGACAGAGGAACGTCTGCATCTTGTTGAAAGCACAAAACGCTTCACCACTGCCAGGAGTGAAATCCTCCTAGGTGTACACTGAAGGAGACCTGTAGGCAGGAAGGGGATTTACTGCTGAAATCTAAGGTATTGAGAGAGGCCTGATAGGTTTGGAGCCTTCTGGATTTAGGTGCCAGAGTGGTAACAAGCTTTTGCTGCCATGTACAGAATGTCAGTTGTTTTTTAAGTGGGGCCTCTGTTCCCTCCCACCTCTTCTTTGCTATCTGGAGAAGGAGGCTAAAAAGCAATCTTTCAGTAATGAGAGATGGATAACTTTTGCCAGTGCTTCTTAAAGTAAGAAACCTCTTTCTTTTTCATCAACTCTGTCCCCCCCCGCGCCCCCTCAAAAAAAAAGAACCTCCCCCTCACCACAAAACCCAAACAAAAAAAATCAAACCCCAACAAATGCAAACCCTCAAACCACCTTGAACTGGAAGCTTGTTACTCTTAGCTCACCAGATTTACTGGGTGTAATGGAACAAGTTGGAGAAATCTAATTTAGGGTTAGTTGAGCCACAAGGAGGCATGCTTCTCCTGAAGAACTGGTTATTGCCCTGTACATAGTACTGTTTTTCCTTTCTGTATTCTGGTTTTGTGTTGTTTGTTGTTTTTTTTTTTTTTAATTTTATTTTTTTATTTTGAAGCAGACTTTTGATAGGTGGCTGTACCATGGAGCTAGCTGAGATGAAAGCAACACGAAGGTAAAGGGTGATGCTTTGCCTTGAGTATGTGGCTGATTAAAAGTAACTCGATCACTTTGGGGAAGGCAGGGGAAAAAGAAGCAAGCTTTGTAAGTTCTTGTTCTACAAGGATAAAACTTTAGAATAGCTCCTTTCAGCATACTCAAAGCTTTTTTTTCCTCTTTCTTTTCTCCTTTTTTGGAATCCTTGAACTATTTCAGCTACTGTTAAATGAAGCTCTTATTGCCATTTTGCATAATGACGTACATAGGAGAGCAAGAGTGCTACATATATTACAGATTTAGTGTACCTAAGTTTCTTTTTGAAGGTTTAAGTAGGAGGAAAAAGGAAATGTGTTTTAACTTTAGGTGCATTAACCTGTTTTTGTTAGAGAATGAAACTGTGGAGTGTAACTTCCTTTGACTGTTTCTCTCAAGGTGCCTGAAGGCAGTAGAGCTGCTTTTTGGAAGGGTTACGAAGTAACCTCCCCAATTCTGTTGTTTTCTTTCATCTGAGGAAGGCATTGCCCGTTTTAATTGCTAAATACGAAGTTTATTTTGCTGCATCGTTTTTAAATGTAACTTCAGTCCCTTATATGATGTGATGTTGGATGTGATTTCTGATCTCTTGATCTTTAGACAAGTGAGGATACCAAAGGTTAAAAAATGTCAAATTAGCATATGTTCTTTCTATGGATTTAACTTCCTGGAAGGTGCAAAGAGACAGAAAAGGATGTTCCTCTGTGTAACAAGTTACAGTTTCTACTAACAGATGTTTTTCTTCTATACAGTTCTATAATAAATGGGAAAGAAATTAAATGCCCAGGCACTTCAATAATTAAGCTGTCATCCTCTATCTAGAATGTAAAAATGAGTCTCTGAAGTTTGTTGTACATGTATGTTTTCTAAATCTAACATATGTCACTTGACAAAATGACTGTCTTGGCAATTCAATCACTTGCTTTTGTGGATTACTTTATAAAATTTAACTCTGAGTGCAATAGAAAGACAGTCAAATGCAAATTTTGTGCAATCTGTTTAGGTGTATGGTCGTGTTGGGCACTTCCCTTTTTCTCCCCTGCTATTTGAACTGCTTCAGTGGGGATTTCCAGTTGATGTAGAGGGGTGATGAGAAATTAATTCTTAGCTAGAAGACTGTTGTGTTGTTCCCTGCAACATGCCAGACAAGAAACTGATGACTCTGGCTTTGGTAAAGATGCTCTTGCTCTTGAATTACTGATAGCTATTTTGTTTCATAAATGGAGAAGCAGAGCAGGGCTGTAGTAATGGCAGAAGGGGTTGGGGAAACAAGAATGACTTCTTCAGTAATTTCATATGAAATAGGTTAGTTAACCCGCTTTTCCCTCTAGTTTTTCCTTTTCATGTGGGTATTGTAGTAGTTTGCTGTGCTTTTCAGTGTTACTCCATTGTTACTCTGGTTTGCTGCTCACTGTGATCTCCATGTACAAATTTTGAAAGATGTAGTGATCTGTCTTTTACAGATATTGTTTAAAAATTAAGTAACATACTAATGAAGTGTGCCGTGTACCTTGCCTGTTCCGGCTTGTTGGTCTTGTGTTTTGAGTTGTATTGCAAATAAATGCCAATCTTTCTTTCCACGTGTTCTAGATCCTTCCAAAAACACAACATGAAAACTGCTATAATAGCACGTTTTTCTAATTTAGGAAAGGCACAATATTACTTCACATGAAGTAAAAGAATATTAAAAATCCATCTCAGTGGTGATTACCAAACTGAAATTGTCATCACTTGATCTTTAGACCAACCTAGAAAAACAAAATATAAACCATTTAAACGTGTTTTAGAGAACGTCAATCTCGGTCTTCAAAATTACATGATAATTTCATGTGTTTTTCCTTACAAATCCTGATTATTTTTCTTTTTTTTTTTTTTTTTTTTGGTCTGTTCTTTTTGTTCTTTTGGTCCTTTCCTCTTCGATTTACAAAGTTATGTGGTATCCAACTGCTTGTGTATAACTGATACTGCTTTGGTAAGATGATGGTAGGTCAGATCAGAGACGTGGTATTGTCTGCTAGAAAGCTGCTCACAATGGTGCTTTATCTCTACTGAGTGTCATGAGAGACTAGCCCTGGTTGCGTGCTTAGAAACTGTTTAAAAATAATAATTTCAGCAGACAGCCTAGGCTAAGTTTTTTTAGCTGGCTTTTTGTTAACTACGTATAATTTATAAATAATTTAATATACGGTACTTTTGGTTAAGTTAAATCTATTTGAAAAGAAAACATTGGGACACAGTTGATCCTGTACAACTCGGGTGACAAATATAAGTTTTTCAATTAAAGTCAGTGCGAATTATAAACTTGTATTTTTGTTTAAGTTGATTTGGTCTGCTTAAATCTTTTCTTAAATAACCTACTCTTGACAACAGTTTAGCTATAGCGGTACAAATCCATGCATAGCCAGGTGTTGTACCAGGTTTTTTAACTCCTTAACCGTTGATAACTTGTTATTAAATGTGATTTTTATTAGGACTTAGTGGAGAAAACGTATCTTGCCAATACATTGGCAGGGCCACGTGTTGGCAATATGTTCGGAATCTAATAATGAATCTGCAGGAAGCAGTGAGAGATTTGCATATTTTTTCTTTCAGGCATATAGGGCTGAATGTCATTGCCCGAATATATCGGGATAATGTGGAAACAGCGTATCAGCGTGGGTGTTACAGAAGGAAACGCTAAGCAGGTTGTTTTATTGCTGTTATGTAATTCAAAGTGGTGGTATCTTAAGCTCTAAAAATTTTAAAGCCTGGGTGCGTTCTTTCATGCTGTTTGTTTTGATATGGATAGGTGCTCATCTTCTCTTCAGCTTTTCCCTTTCATGTAAGCTTTCAAAGGAATGAGGGATAGATTGAGGAGAGAGGACTGAAAAAAAAAAAAGTTATATGTCCACATCAAAATGATCATTTTATGTGTTTGGGAATTTAAAGACATAGCATAAGATAGTCTGGATAATGCTAGAAACTGAACCGTTTCATGTTCCCTCTGGGTCCTTAAAGTTCTTTCACAGAAAGCTTCATATGGGAGACCTCTCCTGCCAAGTGGAATTGAAGATTTTTAAATGTGTGGGGGTTTTTTTCTCTCCATTATTTGGAGAATGAATTATTTTATGAAACCTGTATGTTAGTGATGCATACCTAGTACATGCTTACCTGTCATTCTCCAAGTGTTTATTTGTCGAATAATCTTACCCTGAATGAAGCAGCTCTAGACTATTTATTGTGTCCTGTGGCAGTTGTTAGTGATCAAGAAAGTGGAAAAAAGTCAGCATCTGTTTTCCTTCTGTAAACTGTGACTGATACATCCCCTGTTGGAATGTGGAGTATTTTAGAATTCCATTGTGGCTTTAAGGTAGGCTTTTTTTGGGGGTTGGTGTGGGATTTTTTTTCATGTATTGTGGTGGGTTTTTTTTGTGTATATGTCTATCGACTTGCATGTTAAAGTTGTTTTTCTTCAGAGAAAACAAAGTAACTTGTTCATATGGCAGCCTTCCAATGTAGCTTGTGCTAATTACTGTCAACACTTTTTTCCAGTTGCCTTTTCATCTCTAGCCTGTTTGTTTTCCCCCACCATCCCTTTTTTATACACTGTTTTTGTTACTTGCCCAGGGTACCTTTATTGTCCTTTAAACAAGTTAATATATGCTCGTTCAAGTAGCTCCACCACCTGACAGAGCACATCTGTGTAAAGGGACTATTCAAGCAGATGCTAGTTTTGAGCTCCATTTATGAAATTCAAATGGGAAAGGAAGAAGACAGTAAAAGAACAGAAAGTCTGAATTTTAGAGCATTCCATATATCCCCAAAACTGCTATGTAGTGCACATCAAAGGCAATAATTTGGATTTGTCGTCTTTATAACTGCAGTCTCTTACGGGAAAAAAAGCCTATTGAAAAGGTTGCAGGTTCAGTTGTTGAATAACTTTTCTGAAGTTGTAAAATTGTCATAAAACCTGGGCACTTTTTCAAGGAAAGCAAAGAATAACTAGAGATTCTGCAGAATTTGGGTGTCAGCAAAGTGCAATAGACTGTTCTGAGTAACAGATCTGCTTGAAACAAAAAGACTTTAGCCAGGGAAAGATTATACAAGGAATTGGCACCAAGCTAATGCTATTGTGTACAAATCCTCAAAGAGCTATGACTTGATGAGAAGAAAATGTTTTCTCCTTGTATGAAGTTCCAAATGTTTAGCCACCTTGGAAATAATCAGCAGAGCTCAAATTAGTTTTGGTTACTAAAATAAATTTGCTCTAGCTGTCAGTTTAAGGATGGCAAATAAATATATGAGTATATATACGGATATATGCTTTAGTGAGATGAAATGTTAAGGTTTTTAGATAGCTTGGCTTTTCTTTTTCTTGCATCTTTAAATGAAGTGAAAAAGTCTGTTCACTCATGTACACTTGGGCTCTCCTAAGACCTTGTTAAGGAAAAGGAGAATTTCCTTCTCATTAATTAGTTTGGTAGCAAGCTGCTACTGACTAATAGGTAGCTAGTTATATAGGGCTAGCCTATGCACTTACAGGTTGTTGTTCAACCAGTGGGAAACGTCCCTGTCACAAAACCACTGCTGTGGTAGGGAGACCTACTGAAAATGTGGGGGCGATCGAATTACAGTATATGTCTGCTGGAGTGTTTCCACAAAATCAGGGTTATGTTGTCCAGACAGTGTAATAAGCTCTTGTTATGAGGGGTGACATGTCTCTTGCTGCAGTGAAATGCCTCAGTCCTCCTGGTTACCGTACTAGACCATCCATCCATTAACAGCAACCGTGCTCGTTTTCTCCAGCATTATCTATCTGGAGCCAAACGGGGTGTTCTTTAGTCCTCTGGGTTGTGCTCTCCCAACACAATGTGGATTTGGGTTTTTACCCTATCGCTCTGCCAACAGCTGTTGACACAAAGGTGTGCTCTGTCATTCAGTCTCAACGAATGGTGAACTGACTGTTCTAGCATGTGGGATGGTTATTACCTGTATATGCTATGTTAGTGAATACTTTCTGAAGTTTTAATTAAGGAAGTGTTCCTTTTCGTTCCACTGATGCAGCATCGAGCTTGCTTTCTGTATTCTCTGTAGGTGGACCCCGTGAGAGAGCTAGAGCTCGGCTCTGTCACTTGGTGCACTTTTAAGAACCATTCTTAATACTCTTAAACTGATAGATGTCTGTCAAAGACAATCCCTCCACCCCATTAGCTAAGCTGTGTGCTTTCTGTTAATAAGCATGTCATAAGAACTTGCAGGTGTTGGTAGTTAAATAAAAAGGCATTTGGAGTCTGAAAGAAGTATTTCAAGTAAAAGTAGTGGGTAGTGGCCTAGCGAACAGCAGTGCTTGTTTGCATCCTTAGGTTTCATACTTAAAGCTAATGTGCAAAAAGTGCAGGGGGAGGGACAGGGCTTCTTTGTACAGTAAAAAATGTGCGTAGAACATTTTTCGAGGAAACTTTTTTCTTTTTTTTTGGTCTTTATAGAAACATAAGCGTGAGCATTGTTTGGCCTGGTAGATTCTTAGTGGGAATACTGAACCAAGCAGAAGATTGTTGATACCACCACTGAGGTATCATAAGGGTTAGAAATACATTAGGGCAAAACTTATACTGATCAGAGGAGAAAAAAGTTTTGAAGGACTTGCCTGCAGTGACTGTCAGGTTTGTGAGAGAGACTTGATAAGGATGCAGTACGCTTCATTAAGGTACAATTGTTCAGTTATTGTCAATACTTTCTGAATATTCTCTAGAAAAAATAAGCAAGAGATTGATCTTGATGTTCCCTTTAGCCTAGACCTGAAGTACTTGACTTTATACACAGCAAAAGCTATTTGCTTAAAAATCCATTTCAGTTACCTACTGCGGTAACTAATGCGGCTCATAGTGGTGTTCTAGGAAAAATATTACTTGTATCCTGGGAACAATAGCTAGAAAATCAAGATGATAAAATCACTCTGCAATCATTTAATGTTCTCTCATGTGTGCTTGCAATCTCAAGAGCCAGAAACTGAGGCAAAAACTGGTCTTATGCACATGGATGGTCTTGGAGTGTGTTTTTTTAAATTTTTTTTTTAAATTTGTCATTATTATTCCTTAGTGGTTGCAAATGTTCTGAATTTGTCTATAATTGTGTCTTTATCTACTGATTTGCCAAAGCGGTGTGTGTTTTGTTTTTTGGGTTGTTTTAAGCATGTAGAAAATATTTTTGACGGTTTCAAGAAGTACATTTGCGAGGTTGTCTGTGTAGAAGTAATCCTTTCCTTGGTAAACTTGGCTATTGTAAACACTGTCTGACAGTATTGGGAAGTCTGGTGAAAAGATGCCACCACTTATTTGGGAGACTTTGGACTGTTGTTGCATTATACTGCTGTCTAGAGTACCAGTTCTGTTGTGCAAATGATAGAATGGTTTTAACAGATTATTTCTACACCATGAACTTAGAAAAGGGCTTCCTCCTAATATGATTTAGGTACCTGTGTGTGGATGTTAGCTGTGGTCTTACAATAGAAATTCTTGTGTGGCCTTTCACTCAAAACCAAACCCTTTTGTCTATGTGTGTCTCAAGAAGCTACATTAGAGAACTGGCTTTTATGACTTAAAACTCAGTAATTGAATGAACTTTAACAAATGATAATGTCCTAACGTACCCATCGTATAGAAAGGATAACTCATGCTTTCAGTCTTCAGCATTTAAGTGTGATGGGACTTCATGCTGCCAAGCTTTCAGCAGAAACAGAGTTAGAATATATTGTGGGTCTGGATCTGATGTGGCAGTCGATCTATGCAGTGAACCACATCTAGTGTCTAATCTTAGTGTGGCTGATGTTGACCACTTCTGAAACCTCTAGTTCACGCATGTTCAGTTTTGTTTAGAATTGTGATATTCTAATGTTTATTTCCAAGAACAGCTACGGCTCAGATGCAGGCAACAGTTTGGAAATACCATGGCATTTGTTCAGATTAACTGTGTTTGTGGCTGTCATCTCATGATGTTATCCCAGTTACTGAGAAAAGTTTCCAGTGACAGATCTGGATAAGTACGCAAGAAAATTGATGTAAAACTCTTCTACTTGCTGTTATGTGTCCTGTAATGATTTTTTTTTTTTTAACTTATAGCAATGTCTTTGGTCTTCCCAAAGGTGTATTAAGAAAGCAATTTAAGGTTGTTGTTCAATGAGTCCTGGGGTATAGGAGTAGTTTGGATGTTACTTCCTTTGAATGCCTGAACTGATTGCTTTTCAATTGTAAATTTCTTTGAATTTTTTTTTTAAGGGAACTGCTGCAGTAAAATCTTGTGGAGATTTATAAAAGTATGTAAGAAAACATTGGTTTTAGAGCACCTAGTTTGTGATGAAAGCCAGTTCATAATGATGAATAAGCAAGGTGTTGGATGTTAGTGGGTGTGTGAATTTGATAGTCTTCCAAGATGTTATTCTTTTTTAAAAGACGTGAGTAGTAGAACTTAAGTAAAAACTCTGTACCTAAGATGGCAATTTCTATTAGAATAATCCATAGAAATACTGAAGTTATGGCAATTTCTCAAGACTAAGTACTTGTTTATGTATGCAAAACAAATAATAAGTGTCTGCAGTTTGCTTCAATTATTAATACTTTTCTATGTGAGTGTTATATACCATCTTATTTTGAGTTTATCCCTAATTCCCCTTAGCTATATGACTGTCACTTTCCTCTTGTACTGTCATAATACTTTGTTAGAACATCATGGCATAGCGTGGATTTTTTTAAACATAATTTCTTAGGTAAGCCAGGTTTCTCAGTAGAGATTGTGTTTTATTATACAAGCGAGGATAGATGTAAAACTGTTTTTGGCAAAATGTATGTGTGTGATTTTTGGTTTTGTGTTGTCTTGTTTTGGTTGTGTGTGGTTTTTTTTAAACTAAAGACAGTGCCCTTTATGTAGATACTGATGCTTTGTTTGCTGCTGTTTCTCATAAAATATTTGAAAAAGTCTGACTTTTTTTTATGCCTAGGAGTGTGAACTTTACAGTGACATAGTTTGCTATCTGCATTTTTAAGTGAGTTGAAGAAATTTGTCTGCTTTTGTCTTCTGTAGGTTAAAGTAATGTGTGGCTTTTCCTGGAGGGAGGTGATAGAGGGGGCATTAAATGATCAGTTTGCAAAATGTATTTCCATGTAAGCATCTTATCAGAATAATTAAAAAGAATGTTTTTTTTCTGGCTTTTTGTGATCGGCTACTGCTTGCGGATATCAGTTTTCTAGCTCTGAATTTGTTTAGTTGGGTCTTCTGTCAGCTGAAGGAAGAAGAGTCTCCAATGGGAGAGGTTTTTTGGAAGTATGTCAGTATAACTGTTCTTCTGGCAACTGCACGATGTTTTCATTTAGACTGTTCTTATGCTCTTACTGGCAGTAGGCTGTAGCAGCTGGGATGTCAGCATGTTTGCTTTCTTGTGACAGGGTTTAGTCTTCTTTTTTCAAGCTTATCAGTTTAAAACAATAATTTTCTAGTCATTTCTCCTGTGTTTGAATGGCCTTTTGCTGTTACACAAGTAGTGACAAAAATGGCAGTGAAATGATGGGAAGTGCTAGTACTGGCTTTCCTTCTGGTTTTGGAAGTTACAGTTGTTGTTGCATGCCTGAATGCTATTTTTTTTTGCCCATAGTCCAATGATCAAGCAGTCAATTCTCTTCTTCCCTCTCTTTGAGTTCTGGATTTTGCCAGGAAAACAAAGCTTTTCCCAGCTCTGCCAGCAGTGCTTGCCAATTAATGCAATGATGTTAGCATGGCTAGAACTACTGTTGAGGTTGGAGAGACACAGATTAGATGTGTGGACCACTTGGTGGACAAGGAACTGTCTGGGTGGTTGCACTCAGAGTTGCGGTCAACGGCTCGATGTCCAAGTGGAGGCCAGTGACGAGTGGTGTTCCTCAGGGGTCGGTACTGGGGCCAGTGCTATTTAACATCATTGTCAGTGACATGGACAGTGGGATCGAGTGCACCCTCGGCAAGTTTGCTGACGACACCAAGCTGTGTGGTGTTGTGGACACGCTGGAGGGAAGGGATGCCATCCAGAGGGACCTTGACAGGCTGGAGAGGTGGGCCTGTGAGAACCTCATGAAGTTCAACAAGGCCAAGTGCAAGGTCCTGCACGTGGGTCAGGACAATCCCAAGCACAAGTACAAGCTGGGCAGAGAATGGATTGAGAGCAGCATGAAGGAGAAGGACTTGGGAGTGCTAGCGGATGAGAAGCTCAACATGAGCCGGCAATGTGCGCTGGCAGCCCAGAAAGCCAACCATATCCTGGGCTGCATCCAAAGAAGCATGGCCAGCAGGTGAGGGAGGTGATTCTGCCCCTCTACTCTGCTCTTGTGAGACCTCACCTGGAATACAGCATTCAGCTCTGGGGATCCCAACACAAGAAGGACATGGAGCTGTTGAAGCAGGTTCAGAGGAGGTCCACGAAAATGATCTGAGGGCTGGAGCACCTATGAAAATAGGCTGAGAGAGTTGGGGCTGTTCAGCCTGGAGAAGAGAAGGCTCCGGGATCTTATCACATCCTTGTAGTACTTAAAGGGGGCCTACAAGAAAGCTGGAGAGGGACTTTTTACAAGGGCGTGTAGTGATAGGACAAGGGGCAATGGCTTTAAACTGAAAGAGGGGAGATCTCGATTAGATACTAGGAAGAAATTTTTACAATGAGGGTGGTGAGTCGCTGGAACAGGTTGCCTAGAGGAGTTGTGGATGCTCCATCCCTGGAAGTGTTCAAGGCCAGGCTGGATGAGGCTTTGAGCAACCTGGTGTAGTGGAAGATGTCCCTACCCATGGCAGGGAGATTGGAACTAAATGATCTTTAAAGTCCTTTCCAACCCAAACCGTTCTATGACTCTATGGGAATTGTCCCAGTTGTACTGTTTGAATAGGTGGGTAATATGGTATGGGCTGTATTTCTGCTGTTCCGTTGAATGCTAACATGCCTAAATATGTGCTCTTAATTTGTCCCCATTAACTTTAAAATTATTTCCCTAAATACTTTAGGCAAGAGTATTCTTGTTTGCTGTTGAAGAAAACTGTAATTACTAGCTCATGTCTAGTAAAAATGCAGATGCCTTTTAGCATTTTATAGTGGGAGTAATTAATCTCTACCATGATATTAGTAATCACCGTTTTTGTTTACTTATCCTAGTATAATCTATCTCACACATAGCACCATGTAGTTTTTCAACTGTTAACTTGATTCTGCCTATTTTTTCTGGAAGTGCAGTTCTAGCTCTTATGCTCATTCTGATAGTAAAGGTGACTGATAACATACACTGCCCTCTTACTCCTTTGAGGATTGAAGATGTACAGCAGAAGTTGTATTAGTTCTATTTGCCCAGTTTCTGTGCTGTGCTCTTGGGTTTGTATTTGCATCTCTAGTGGCTGTACTCTTTATATCTTAGTTGAAAAAAAAAAAAAAGTACTGTGTAAATAAATTGCATGTTCTCTTTTCCTTGCAAGTTTGAAAAGCTACTGGTATTGACACAATGGTATTCCTGCCTTGGAATAAAGAATGTATGGTGAATACTTCTTGGGAAATCTGCTATCTTTGCAGGAGCTTATAAAGAGCAAGTTAGATGGTCACTTGATTATTTTCCATTAATTAGAACTTTTAGGATCCTAGATTTAAGCATTAAATAGTTGTATATGAAGAAGAGCTAAATGTTTCTGGTTTATTAAGTAACTTAAACTAAGAACTGTCTGCTTCTGTTTCTTCTGCCCAAAACCAGAGCTTCCGTGGAGGACGAAGGGCCGCAAGAATCTAATAATTTCAATAGTATCTGGCACACACCAACACACCTTTTACTTGTGTCCTGCAACAGAAAAGGGAAAGGTAACGATATAGGCTGCTATTTTGTTTTAAAAGGCATGATGTCTGTTGTACGTAATTTTCATCAGTCACCAACACAGCATCCTGTGTAAGAAAAGTAAGAAACAGGGTGAAGATAAGCTGCAGGTCAAAAAGCAAAGAAAAGTATGCTAAAGAAGCATAGCCTTTTACTTCCCTTTTCGCTGTCTCAGGAAGTCATCACAAGCCCTAAGAGAACAAATGTGTTTTATACTAATCTTACCATTAGCATAAAATGGTGCCTGTATTACCTGGTTTCAGATGAAAGTCAAATCCAGTTAAACTGAAGGAAATCTGGGGAGAATACCATGCTGCAGATGGGTTTTTTTTTGGTTGATGTTAATTTATACTAATGGCAACAATGTACAATTTGAGTTATCCCATTAAATTCACTTAGCTTTGATGTTTATGAAACAGTAAATAGTCTGTGCTGAGAATAACAATGCAGTTTTAGACTGAGCTGTTCAGTATACCCGTTTACCAAGTTTACCTGTAGACAAAGCCAATTATTTCCCACTAAGAGCAAATATTAGTGGAAAGCTGTTCCCTTCATGTTTATATTTTGTTGTTTGGGCTGTTGTATCCCTCTCCACCTGACCATTCAGTTGCTTCTTCACAGCTCAACTGATTTATTTCTTTTTCAGTCATGTTTGGGTTTTAATGACGACAATCGGGGTATTTTTTTTTTGTAGACTGAATAGTGAGGAAATGGAATCCATCAGCTGCCTTCAGATTTGCATTAACAGAGAAGGAGACTTCTAGAAACAGAAACCACATCCATCATGATACTAAGGAGTCTTTTTTGGCAGCTGTAAAGTGTGGTGTATATATAGAGAAATTACATATATAACGTAGGGGTGTACAAAACTAAGAAAACAGTACAACGGTCATGGTGCTTCATCCTAGGATGCCAGATGATTTGGATTGTAGCTTTTTTTACATTTCAAAAAAACTTGCAAGTCACAGTAATCTAAAAATCTAAGTTTTGTGTAGCCACAAACCATGCTTCAAAAATCATTAGAAGGATTCATTTGGGTAGGAGAATCTGCAAGCTTGAACTGTGGCAAAACTAAGGTACCAAAAATCTTTTAAGAGAAGCATCAGTTTACTCTGTAACTGTCACTGTGACTCCAACCATTGAAATACTGGGTTTAGGTTATGTCTAAAGCTAGAATACATGTCTGAAAACTAAAATGAATTTACTTTTTTCCATCGATGGCTGTTTGAGAATTGGCATTGTAACTTTTAGGGGGTAGTGAATTAGGTTCTGGCAAGCATGGGCAGCCCATGGCTCCCACTGCATTCAATCCCTCTCTGGTACAAAACAGTTAGCGTTGAACTAGTTTTTCAGTCTGTTTTTCTTCTTGGGCCATCACTTCTGCTGAACGAGA
Organism: Tauraco erythrolophus; assembly: GCF_009769465.1. Taxonomy (NCBI): domain Eukaryota; kingdom Metazoa; phylum Chordata; class Aves; order Musophagiformes; family Musophagidae; genus Tauraco; species Tauraco erythrolophus. Next base: position 85,276,108 of record NC_141466.1, on the reverse strand, counting down.
CCGGCACTGGAAATGTCAATGCCTGCCCTAATGTTGGACGACTTCAGCTTATTTCAAGATTGTGAAGGTGTTTTGAAAGGATATCTGCAATTATGAAAGGGAGATGAAATTACCAACGTAATTTTTTCCTGTGGTTGAGTATCTACATATTTTAACTTGTTTTTTTATTTTACGGTGTGGTTTTCAAACTCTCCTTCAGTGGTAGACTTGGGCTGTTCATTGAGAGAAGCTGTGTATTTTACAACAATGTTCATTTGCCAAGGCTCTGTTTTGCAACTGCCTTCTTAGAGATACAGTAATTCTGAATATGTTGCATGTTCAGCATCCCTCTCCATCCACTTTTGTTAATTTAACCAAAACCTGTCTTGTCACGTTACTGTAAAAGAAATTGGAATGGAGATTTCTACTATTACAACAAGAAATAACAAGCACAGTTTTTCCAAAATATTTTTACCATTTGATATAAACATGCTATTGTACTTTATAAACTATTTGCATTGAGTGCAAGTGGAAAGTATTATGTCTTATAAATAAAAGCTAATTTAATCTGCTTGTGATATTTTTACCATTGTACTGTTTACAATCTTTAAGACTTCTTAAATATGTTGGAGCTTGTTTCTTTTTGAGGATTGCAAAATGTGTCTGATTATCTTTCAACATCGTTTACTCTGTGCTACAGTTTGAAGCAACAGGAGTGTCAGAGCCTTCAGTTTTCTAAGTAAGGCTGCAGACCAACACCTTATTTTCTAGATCTCAAGTTACTCGACAGTTATAGTTGAACATGTTTTCCAAACCAGAGAAATGCTGACCTGAAATGTCACAGAGATAAAGACACTGTAATAATTTTCTCTGTAAAGGACTGATGCAGTAGAGTAAAATCCATGTGGACAGGTCATTCGCACTTTGTATTTTCTCCTGTAGACAAAAATACTGTTACTCAACTATCTCATGGCATGGTACTGTGATCATATGGTCATGATTAATGCATAAGTATACTTAATTACAAATTTGACAGTCCTTTTTTCTCTTCATTCTCTCCTCATTGTATAGTGTTAACTAAAAGGAATGAAATCTTAATATATGGAATTATTTTCCTCCTTGAGACTTACAGAAAGTGATAACCTTTGGGAGACCAAGTAGCTCCTGGGAGTTTTTGAAGAAGCATGTTGTTCTTTATAACAAAATCTTTCTTCTGCAGAGCCTGAACAGCGTCTTCTGTATACAGTCGTCGTAATAAAAAAAAAATCTTGGTGCGTAGCCAGTGCTTGCAATTCAAGTAAGGTTTAGTAGGCTTTCTTTGTGTCATTACATAGCAGTACTACAGAGGCTACTAAACTTACAAGTTAAAATTAATGTTGAATTTCAAGATGATACGTAAAAAGAATCAATTCTGTATTCGGAGGGTTAATTCATTGCTCTGCTAAGGACCGTAGTCAGCCCTGCCCCAGGAAGGGAGCTTTGATTTGGTTTATAAAGATCACTGAGTAGGTTCTCCTTCTGTGCTGACTGGTTTTCTTTGCATCTGGTAACGGTTGTGTTATCCCTCTGATTTCCACCTCCCCCCCGTTTTCTCCCTTCCAGCTGATACTTGACTACTGCAAATAAGTAGCCATGCAATTCCTGTCCTGTAGAAAGTTATGCTATTCTGTTGTTGCAGGTTTTAAAGAATTTGGCTGCCAGTAGGATTGTAATAGGTTATCTGTTTTACAGTAGTTCTTTTTCTGATGCAACCCATACATGTAGACACTAACAGAGTTCTTGCCTGTTGAGGTTTCTTGGCCACCAGTGCAGACCAGTACCCTTTGGGGAGGAAATTATGTGAAACATTGCCATAAACCAAGAATAATTTCGCTCCCCGCCCCCCCCCCCCCCCCCTCCTGCTTAGAGAATCCTCAAATTAATGTGAAAAAAGAGAAGTTCAGAAAGAAAGAAAAATAACATGGTTATCTTTCTGCTGGAGGGAAGGTGTGACACAATACTGTGCTGATGGTAACCAGAGCCCAAAGAATATAATGATCGTACAAAAAAAGTAATTCTTCAGAGTGAGAGTGTGTATTGGGTGGTGGGAGGGTGGATGGCAAAGCTTCAGTTTACTGCTTTAAGCAATTTGATGTTTCAAACTGAACTTGAGTATGAATTTATAGCAAAGATTTTTGAATGAAGGTTAACTTCAAGATGGCCTCACAAGGACATTTTGACAAACAGTTTCTGCCAGATCTGAATTTGTTGTCATTGTGGGCTTTTTTTTTCCAGAGAAATCTGCTCTAGTATCAGTCTTGGAGTCTGTGTTCGTGTGGCATGGCATATCTCCAAAGGCTTGGGAATTTGTTTTTGAAGAGTGGTGATGTAGCTATTTCTTTATTCTAGTTGCATACAAAATCAACCATCTTTGTTCTGCTCATTCTAATATATTCATTCCATAAAACAGATATAACCCTCAGTACTTTTCCTTGAAACTTCCCTGCCTTTGTGACATTTTCAGTTGCTTGACTTGAGGAACTGGTTTTCAAACCCAGGAGTTTGTATTTACTGAGAGGGTTATAAAACTTGGCATTTCTGCTTTTCGTGTCCGAGATTGTCCGTAGCAGGTACTGATGACAAGAGTACAGTGTGTGAACTGCAGGGATATATGCTCTGTTGGTGTGGATTATCAACACAGATGTATGGGTAGAAATTACCACCATGTGGAAATCCTCTCATACTTAGCCTCTGATGCTTAAGCTATAGGTCAACAGCTAGATTCAGAAGTTGAGATGTTACTTGATTGTTATAAGCGGTTGAGAGCACCTTCTAGATTTTAAAATCTTACTTCAACATCTTTGACTGTAAGCCATACCTTTGTTGTGCTTCTGTTCAGTGAAGCCAGTGTAAGCATTGGTTTGATGCAAGAAAAAAGCAATCTGTTCAGTGACTTTTTTTTTTTTAACAGCAACACACAGGAATTCTTGCCTGCCATTGCTCCCTCTATGTGACTGCTTTTAAGAGTTTTTGTCAATCTGGTGTGGTTTTCCAGTGTAAAGGAAATTTTTCAAGCAGTCTTTCCTATTGCCATAGTAGTAATATTGCCATACTCTTCAGTAGCTTGTTTTCCGATCAGAAGGTGAATCTTACAAAGTACTGGATGGGTACTTATCTGTTAAATGGGTGAATAAGCGGTCTCAATTTGTGCAGAAAGCAAATAAACTGACATAATTATTTTAAGATTTTAAACATGCCCAGTTCACTGTAATTACTGATTGACTAGTTCAGTAATTGACTGCTTCTGCAGAAGGTGTACCTGGTAGCCTCAGACTGCTGGTGGAATGGTCTTTGTCTTGAAGTTTTGGGAAATGGGACACTAATTGTCAAGCTGCCACAGACTCCAAAGGCAATAACTCTAGAAAAAATGTTTCTAAACCCAAAGCTTTCTAATTCTGCACACAGAATGAGTGCACACAGAGTGGAATTTGTATGCCGAATACAGTATTGGTGCTCCTGTGTTTAATAAACTAATGTTTTTGATATTTTTAGCTGTTGTTAGGTTTTTGAAGAGTGTGCTTTGAAGAGCTGACTAATCCTTCACAACTCTTAGGAGACTGAGAATTTTCACTGTATTTAAATTTCTCTTCTTCTCAATATTGTCCTTTAAGGGGGTAAGAAGAGCTGTTTGTCAGTACAGGGTATGTATGAATGAAATTTTTCTTTTCAGTGCCTATAACCAGCCCCCAGTATTGTTACTCCCCCACACTTTCCTCTTCTCTTATTTGAGGTAGATTGAATTAATTGCTTTTCAACAGATTTTTAGCTATAAATCCTTGTGGCTTTTCCTGTGGAGGAGGGAGAATGTAAGGAGAAGAAAGTCTGAAGAGGAGTGTTAACTGGATTCAAAGGGAAGTCTGGTGCTGGACTCTAGGTTATTTTTCCCACTGTCTTGCTCAGACAACTGTGCATGCCAGAGTATGTTTTTACAAGCAGCTATGAAGTTCTCTTCTTTTGGGGATTGAAGGAGGCTACATGGTTGCAGATATTCTTATTACACAATAGTAGTAATATTTTTTTAAATCCAAGTAGTGAATTTCAAAATTCAAGGGCTGAATCTGTCAACTAATACTGAAGATGCTTTAGTACCTGTAAAAGTAGCATCGCTTTGCTCCTGGGCAATCTAGACTTCCATTTTCTCCCTGTTTTGGGGGTATGCAATGTGATCGGTAGCATCTTGTATCTTATCTTGTATCTTAGTCTGTCTGGTTAGACTCCAAAGCAAGCCTATGAACAACTTCTCAAACTTTGTGATTTTGTATTATGTTGGAAGCTCTTTTGCTTTAAAAAGGCAAGCAGTGAAGAAGAAAGCCTCAAAGCGAGGCTTACAAATACCCTTCTTCTTTGGTTTTGCTGTATTGTACAGTAATGAGCATAGTGTATAAAAAGTGTTCTGTTATTTTTCTTAGCATCTACTTGCTGTGATGCTTCTTTTTCTAGTAATGTGACAATTTTCCATTCTTGTATCTATGCTGGGATATGGATAGGCTATGTTCCTCATAGCTGCAAATGTCCTAGTGAGGGCCGTTGAGAAAGGCCGTTGTAGATGGAAATAAGTTAAAATCATTGCTGTTGCTTGCAAGTTTGACTGCACTTTCTGTGAGATTTTATTGTCAAAAGGACTGTGAAGTGAGTCCACGACTACAGTAGAGTGCAAGCCCACAGGACTGCAGCAGCAGACATTGGTAGTGCCTTGGAAAAACAACAGCATGTCTGTATTGCAATGGAGATTAGACCTGCTCTTCCTGCCTATGAATGACTGAGTACTGTCAGCCTTGGCTCTCTGAGATGAGTGGGATATGTTTGGCTGTTCTCTACTGCATTAGGATGGATTATAATAAGGTTTTGGAGATGTGGCTTACGCTGTCAGGAAGATTTGAATCTCTAGTCCATGATAAAAGACTGGATTTGCATGAGAGTATTGTAGAAAAAGTACTTAGCAGCACAGGGTAGAAAGGAGATTCTGGAAACAGCAGAGATGTTTGAGGGCTATTAATTTTCAAGTCAAATAAATAACTGTAGCTCTTCATTCAGCTGTGCTCAGTGTGGTGAGTTAACCATGTCCAGCCATGAGGTGACCACCAAGCTGCTCTATCACTCATCCTTAACAGGGGAAGAAAATACGATGAAAAGCTTGCAAGCTGAGATAAGGACAGGGAGATCACTCAACAATTACCGTCATGGGTAAACCAGACTCAACTTAAGGAAATTAATTTATTGCCCATTAGTAACAGAGTAGAATAGTGAGAAATTAGAGCAGAAACTAAATCCACTTTCTCCCCCTCCTCCCTTCTGAGGTTCAACTTCACTCCTGACTCTACCTCCTCCCTTCCTTTTGTCATGCAAGAGTACTGTAAAACTCAGCTGTTTTTTTAGTTTTCTGCTTGTCCAACTCTTAAGTGAGTAGAAACTCATGACATAACTTAAAAATGTGGGAAGGTATTAAGGCAAGAGAGTAGTCAACAATTTCAGTGCACGGTTCATGTGCACGTTTATGATGTAGTAAAAAATGCAAGCTTGTCTTGAACACAGGAACTATGACTGGAGATAAGACACTTCTGTATCATTACTAGCACAACCACAGATCTCTGACGACTTTGTACATTTTTATTGCAGATGGTATCGGCACATGGGTTAAAAGATGTAGATTGCTGAATGAAACGGCAGTGATAATCAGAGCAATAAGTGTGTGGGGAAAAAAGCGTATGGAAAATCTAAAAAGATGTGTTCACTCTTATATTTTGAGGAAATAAAAAGCGCACAGGATAGCACTCTTGTCGCAAATAGTTGCTAGTCTTGCTAGAGGTCCAGTAAGCATGCGTGTGAGGCCCGTCATGTCACAACTGGGTTGTTAGACAACTGCAGCAGAATGTGTTAAGTGCCTGTGTCTCTACCTTGCCACGCTGTTAAACTTGGATTGCCTTACAGCATGTGTCACTAACACTTATGTGGTTTTGTAGCAGTTTTGAGCTCTTTATCCATCAGTCTGCCTACAGACCTGTCAGTCTGACCTTCGCGCTGGGGAAGGTTATGGAGCAGATCATCCTGAGTGCCATCATGTGGCTTGTACGGGACAACCAGGGGATCGGCTCAGCCAGCAGAGGTTTATGAAAGGCAGGTCCTGCTTGACGAGCCTGGTCTCCTTCTATGGCAAGGTGATCCACTTAGTGGATGAGGGAAAGGTTGTGGATGTTGTCTACCTAGACTTTAGTAAAGCCTTTGACACTGTTTCCCACAGTATCCTCCTGGAGAAACTGGCTGCTCATGGCTTGGGTGGGAGTACTCTTTGCAGGGTAAAAGAACTGGCTGATTGGCCAGACAAAGGGTTGTGGTGAATGGAATTAAATCCAGTTGGTGGCTGGTCACAGGTGGTGTTCCCCAGGGCTCAGTATTGGGGCCAGTTCTGTTTAATGTCTTTATCAATGATCTGAACAAGAAGATTGAGTGCACCCTCAGTAAGTTTGCAGACAACACCAAGTTAAGCTGGAATGTTGATCTGCTTGAGGGTAGGAAGGCTCTGTAGAGGGATCTGGACAGCCTGGATCGATGGGCCCAGGCCAATTGTATGAGATTCAAGAAGGCTGAGTGCCAGGTCCTGCACGTGGATCACAACAACCCTGTGCAACACTACAGGCTTGGGGAAGAGTGGCTGGAAAGTTGCCTGACAGAAAAAGACTTGGGGGTGTTGGTCTACAACCTGCTGAATATGAACCAACAGTGTGCCCAGGTGGCCAAGGTGACCAACAGCATCCTGGCTTGTATCAGAAACAGTGTGGCCAGCAGGACTAGGGAAGTGATCGTCCCCCTGTACTCAGCACTGGTGAGGTCACACCTCAAACACTGTTCAGTTTTGAGCCCTTCACTAAAAAAGACATTGAGGTGCTGGAGCATGTCCGAAGAAGCGCAACAAAGCTGGTGAAGGGTCTAAGAACAAATCTTATGAGGAACAGCTGAGGGAACTGAGATTGTTTAGCCTGGAGAAAAGGAGGCTCAGGGAAGACGGTATCACTTTCTACAACTGCCTGAAAGAGGTTGTAGCAAGGTGGGTGTTGGTCTCTTCTCCCAAGTAACAAGTGATAGGACGAGAGGAAAGGGCCTCAAGTTGCGCTAGAGGAGGTTTAAACTGGATATTAGGAGAAATTTCTTCACCAAAACAGTTATCAAGCATTGGAACAGTCTGTCCAGGGAAGTGGATGAGTCACCATCCCTGGAGATATTTAAAAGACATGTGAATGGTGGTGTCTAGGGACATGGTTTAGTGGTGGACTTGGCAGTGTTAGGTTTACAGTTGGGCTCTGATCTTCAAGGCCCTTTCTAACCTAAACGATTCTATGATTCTGTCTTTGTCTATGAATGCTGGTAAGACAATGTATCGTTTGGAAGCAAAGCAATAGTGATAAGCAAACAATTTTCTGTTTTACCTTGTGACTGCCAGTCTAACAAAAAGCAGTCTGGCTCAGGTGTGAATTGATTGCTCTAGGCTTTTGCAGGGACCCTCTTTTAATCAGCTTATTAACATTAATAGGTTTATGTGATCTCTGTTACTGTGTATCTATACCTGCTTAGCAAGAACAGATAATTTAGTGGGCAGTACTACTGGGCTAGTAAAATACACTTTGCTAGACCCAGCTGTTCTGCAATTCATAAAGCAAAGAGGGAGGAAAGCAGAGTCAGGGAAGGGAGCAGGAAAGAAGCTCAAAAAAACCCGTTAGGGTTGAAGGCAGCAGAAGAAAATATGAAAGGACATATACTAAGAGGATATCATCAATACAGCACAGTAGGAATAGTTGCTCTGCTTTAGGAGAAAAGAGTTGGCAGAGCACAAGGAGTGGGCACTGTAGAGCTGAAGGAGCAGGTGGGTCTTAGCGAAAAGCAAGTAGATTGTAGAATGAATTTAAAAGTGTTATTTTTGATCTTGTGCCTTTAAAGTGACAGTGAGTAGACCAAACACCTGGTTTTTATTATCACTTTTTAGGAAATGTAAATAAGCCTTAATGTTAATTCATTTCTAAAACTTCACCTCATCTTACTTCTGAAATATTTGCTGGTGTTTGCTCTGTACACAGATGGGGTATTTTGAGGAAAAACAAGGTTTCTGCAAAAACACCCCCTCCAGCCCTGACAACCTACTATAACATAGGACAAGTTTAGGAGTTGGTTTAGGAGTTGGTTAGCCTTCTCTTCTCCAGGCTGAACAGCCCCAACTCTCTCAGCCTGTCTTCATAGCAGAGGTGTTCCAGCCCTCGAATCATCTTCGTGGCCTTCCTCTGGACTCGCTCCAGTAGCTTCATGTCCTTCTTATGTTGAGGGCTCCAGAGCTGAACACAGTATTCCAGGTGAGGTCTCACAAGAGCAGAGGGACAGAATCACCTCCCTCGACCTGCTGGCCACACTTCTTTTGTTACAGCCCAGGATACGATTTGCTTTCTGCTTTCAAGTCCAGTTGTTAATGTTGACCATGCTGGCAGTCTGTCTGCATTTATTATGTCGTTGCATCTCCTGAAATCATATTACTTGCTATTGTCTTAGAAAGGAAATTACGTGACATGAATTTATTCAAGTCCCAGGAGATGGGTTTTATTTTGTTTCTGACCAGGATCAAAGGGTATAGTTGAAAATGTGAGTCCGGTCTAAACTCTTACGTTCAGTAACTCTAAACTACTCTGTTTGTTGGGGGGGGGGGGGAAAAATGCTTCTGGGGTTAAATTGGAAAGAAACAAAACCACAAACTCGGTGACTAAAAAAATTCCCTGAATGTAGGCCTTGCATGTTGTCTGTGGTGATTCTTCTGCATGTGTATGTTGTTTTCATCAGCCATCAGGGTATACATGAGTATAAGCCTTACAAATTTACATAGAATCATAGAATGGTTTGGGTTGGAAGGGACCTCAAAGATTCATAGATTCATAGATTTCTAGGTTGGAAAAGACCTCAGAGATCGAGTCCAACCGTCCCTAATCCCCATTAAACCATATCCCTAAGTAGATCATCCACCCTATTCTTAAACACATCCAGGGATGGGGACTCAACCACGTCCCTGGGCAGCCTATTCCAGTGGCTGACAACCCTTTCAGAGAAGAAATACCTTCTAACATCCAACCTGAATCTCCCCTGACTAAGCTTATACCCATTTCCTCTTGTTCTGTCACCCATCGCTAATGTAAAGAGCCGTTCCCCTACCTCCCCACCATCCCTTCTCAAGTATTTGTAGGCTGTAATCAGGTCTCCCCTCAGCCTCCTCTTCTCCAGGCTAAACAGCCCCAACTCCCTCAGCCGCTCCTCATAAGTTTTATTTTCCAGCCCCTTGACCAGTTTAGTCGCCCTTCTTTGGACTCGCTCCAGGAGCTCAATATCTCTCTTAAAGCGAGGGGCCCAAAACTGGACACAATATTCCAGGTGCGGCCTCACCTAGTTCCAGCCCCCCTGCCATGGGCAGGAAAACCCTCCACTACACCAGGTTGCCCGAAGCCTCATCCAACCTGGCCTTGAACAGAAACAAGTATTACTTTTTTATTTGATGTTTGTTTGCATCTTCACAAACTCCTAGCACTAGATCATTGGATTAATTTCTATGAAATTAGAACTCTGAGATTTCTATAAGGTACTGCTAGCATTAAGCTACACAACTTGAAGCTGCAATTTTTCTAATCATTCTTGATTAATCTTTGTTTCTTGTATGTCAGGGGTAATTAAACGTTGACTAATTATAGTGCTTTAGTTTTTTGCTGACAAAACCTTCTTTAGAAAGTGCAAATTCCTGTTCTACTGAATTATCCTGTTCTGTTATCTTCTTCCAGGCTATATTTTAACACATAAAAATATCACTTGGAGACTGTCTAAGCAAAAACGAAAGCAATCTGAATCGCAGTGTAATTGGCTGCCCTGAACTACAGTAAGCTGTAGAATTAGCTGCCTTGAAATGATGGTACTTCATAGGCACGTCTTTCTGTACAGTTCTTTTTATACCTGCCAGTCACTTCTGCGCTTCTCTTGCCGAAGTCCAGGGTAGCAAAGGGTTGGGCCAGAGTAAGTGGGTTTTAATTTCCATTGGTGGGATCTAGAGCATACTCTCAGTAGAGAATTGGGTGGATATGTAATGGTGTTGCCTTCCAGAAGTTTCAACAACGTTACTCTCTGTCACCTGCCATCCCAAAAATAATGGGCAAACCATTGAAATTCTAGGTATACATTTCTTTTTTCTGCTACAGATCAGTATTTTCTGCAGGGTACTTACTGACTAACTGAATTCAAGTGATGGAAAGTTCAGTTACATTTCACAAAGCGGCATACGAATCTGTGGTGCACACAGCTGGAATATGGAACAGCCATAAATGAGATGCGTAGTTGTGAGTTGGCAAGGTAACATTGCACTTCATTGTGGAAAGCAGCTACCTGTGGAAACTGCAGGGAACTGATTAGTATTTGAGAACATCTTTCAGAAACCTAGAAGAAGAAGAAGTTATGGTGACACTTTTCAGCATTTTAGAGTGTAAGACTTGATTTTTGTTATGCCAGCTGGCATAACTCACTTGTATACCTGAAGTGAGTCTCTAGAGGAGTAGAGGATAAAAGTTGATACTGCAGTTTGTCAATACACTTTTATGATGTTCTGTTTATTAACTTGGCACGTGTTTTCAAGACTTAAGATAGAAACTGCTTAAGATGCACCCTTAGTTCTCCTAAACTAAAAGGAAGTTTTCTGGAAATTCAATCATGAGTATCTTATGTGCAATACAGTGAGTTACCATACTTGAATGTCTTTTTTTAATGATTACAAACCCAATATCTCATAGTATTTCTGTAACAATTTCTAAAAAAGTATCACGTATAGTCTTATAGATTCAAAATGCTTCTTCACTTACTGTGAATATATAGGGTTATAATTTTAGATAAGGTAAAATATTCTTGGCACTTCTTGTGATAATACTTCTGTAGTTGACTCAGAAAATAGAGATTGCAGTGATTTCATGGCAGAGTGACCACAGAAAAATTATTCTTAGTACTAAAGCAGATCTTAGTTTTGGCTCTTTTGTTGTTTTGCTATCAGGCACACTCACAGAAATTGTGAAAATAAAACTTTACTTATCTAGCCTGCCTGGTGTGTTAGAGGAGTATTGATTGTTTTTGAAACTGATTTAGAGATACGGCTTTCTGCATGCCTCTCTGATGACTATATACAATCTGTGGGTCTGTTCTAAATGTTGTGGTGGTGGTGTTTTGTTTTGTTTTTGTTTTTGTTTTTTTCCCCAGTATTTGTATTATAAACAGCCTCCTGACTGTGCTGTGATGCTGCTGTGTGTGTTGCCCAGGAAATGGGGCAGTGCGAGTGTGCTTGCTGAACGTTTGCTGCAACCCCTCACCCCCCACACCTTGTGAGTGCTAATTTTCGAAGCAATTTAATGGCCCTGTATTAGACATCGAAAGCAAGTATGAATGCTTCCGTATTCCTTAATGGCTTGCTTGTAAAATTGTATCAATACCATTTTCTTCGTCTAATGTTTTGCAGGAAGTTGTATCTTGTTTCTGCAGTTTCAGAATGGCACTTTGTCTTCAGTTAACAAACAGTAGCAAGACAGTCATGCACAGATCTACCGTTTTCTCAAAATGTTTTTGTCAATTAAAGTTTTATTTCTATCACTGAAGTCAAATGCTGTATTTTCCCCTCTACACTGTTGTCTCTTAAGTGATAAGGGACATTATAACCTAAGGGATGTAGTGGAGGGTGTCCCTGCCCATGGCAGGGGGATTAGAACTAGATGATCTTTGAGGTCCCTTCCAACACTAACCATTCTATGATTCTTTAAGCTTTGAAAACTTGACCATTAGTTAAAACAAGAATTAGGGCCTGATAGTCTAGTTGGAAATGCAGCCAAGCTTTTTTTGTTTGGGACCTATGAATTCTGTGATTTTTATTTTTTTTTTTTTTTTTAACTGGATGATTACAGTTAGTGCAGTGTACTGCAATTTGTCTTTGCATTAATATTCTGACAACTTGTATTTTGCTTTCTTGTCTCCCATGGTACGTTAACTCTTCTTAGTTACTTAATCCCTTCCTCTCTGTCTTTTTGTGCAGGAAAGAAGCTTGGTAGGTGCGTATAGTCAGCTCTTCCCTTGACTGACAGGTTATGTTGTTGCTTAACATACTGGCTGTAAAAGCATCTGTGTTCAATCAGTTTCCTGATACTGCACCTGCCAACTCCAATGAATGTTTCACAGACCTTAATGTTTCGGAAGACTCCGTTAGTAATTGGCAGTACTAAACAAAGGTTTGGTGGTTCTGATCCTGGACTGTCATTCTGGGAAGAAGTGTTTTTTACTGTCACCTCCTTCTTGCTGAGGCTCCAGAGGGCTGCCCAGACACCCCAGTTTCTCTAGGTTCCAGTAGCAGTTATAGCATCCATCTGAGCTGCTGCTCCATCTGAACAGTGGAAGTGTTGTGTGTGTTTGTTTTTTTTTCCAAGGTTGCTGGAAAAAAGTGTCTAATCTAAAATTCTGTAACTGGTTTTTATAACTGTTGCAGCTATAGCTACTGACCAGAGTTTTGTAGGTTCCGTAGTTTCCCAGATGACTAATAACGTCTTTCAGATAAGTAAATTCATATTTCTCTAGCGGTTTGGGAAAGTTTTGAGCAAGAATACTGCAATTTGAACAGGGATGCTGCACTGTAAATTGGCTTTCTCTTACCTCCTGAAAGATTATATTTAGGAAAGGACAAATCTATTGTCTGACCCCCAAAGCAAGGTGAGAGATGCCCTGAGACTCTTCATCTTCGAGGTGACTCTCTTAGTGATCTGTTGCTATTTTAGAAGTTCAGAGGGAATACTGTATGATCTAGACAGCAGCCATAGGCGAAAATGACTACCTAGATAAGAGATGTGCTTGCGTGTTTAAATGCTTGTTGCTGAAGGCTTGTTCTGTATCTTCTAAATTTCTTTGAAGAATAAGGTCTGTAGGAAATAAATTTCTAGAGCTATTTGAAGTTCTTTGATAATAGCAGGAGGAGGAAAATGGTCAACAGTGCAAATTAATATGAAAAATCAGCAGAAATTAAAATCTCTTTATATGCAATTCTTGCTTTGCCTAAAATTGTTATTACATCGTTTTGTCTGTCCTTCTTAATTTGTCTGAATACTTGAAAACTGCCACAGAAATGATATACCCACCGAAGATTAAACATCAAAATGCAAATGCCCGTAATGCTTAATATTCCTTGTATTAGTTCCTGATATTGTTACCCTTTCATACTTTATTTCCCATGAATGATAAGGTGGTCTTCCTGATCACAACTTTGTATGAATATACTTGGTTTTGAACTAACATGGATGCCACTTCCATGATGCTTTAAAGAAGTTACTTTTTTTTAAGGCTATCAGCTTCAAAATGATATTTTGAAAGAATTTTGGTGAAAGATATGACTTCTAATGATTGTCAGATTTTTTTTTTTGATGGAAAGAAACCTGCACAAATTAAATGTGTGAGAAACATGAGTGTATTCCTACCACGTCTCTGTAAATAGTGTTCCAGGCTAAGCAGATTCTATTTAACACAAAGCTTGATGGTTCAGATTATCAGATAATTAAGAGAAAAGATGCACATAGTCTTTCAGTTCAGTGAGGGAAGGAATGACTTCTTCCTTTACAGTTCAGTGAAGAAAAATGTGTTTTGCTCCTTAATGTGAAGGCACACTATTTTGAAACGTTTTGTTCTTTACTTCACAACTCATAGTCTGTCCTTTGACAAATCTGAAACCACCAGAACTTGATGTGTTACGCTTTGTTCTCTGATTTAAAAACTTAGGAAAACTTTTAGGGCAGAGAGCCGTTTTGCAAAAAACCCTCTTTTTGGTCAACTTTTAAGATGTTCTATTGAGCAAGACTTCACTTGGAAAAACTATTGTATCTCATTTCTTGCTGTTCTTTTATTGAAAGTTGTTGGGAATAGCGTTGAAGGTATCTTTGAAGTTTATTTCTTCTTGAAGCCGTGAAATCTACAGTGGTTTGGATTCCTTGTTATGAAAACATTTGTTCAGAGCATGACTGATAAATTAAGACAAAGCTTCCTTCCTTAGCTTAAACAGGAAAGGAATGTGGTTACTTTTGAAGACTCAGGGGGGCCTAGGTTAGCTGGTATAGAACATCTCTCTGGGAGTTCTAGTTAGCTTCTTGCAAAGATGTTTCTTGAATCGCATGTGGAGAAGGAAATACCCTTTCACTTGCAACTTCCTTCACTTGTGCCTGCAGGAGAGAAGAAGTTGTATCTCATGAGTTTATTTTTGATCTGTACTGAAACTTATGGCAAAGATTGCAATGTTCCAGTGGCTCTCAACAACTTCTTTGTAGAAGCATGATAATTATTCATTTAAGGTATTTTGTGCCTTTGTAGGTGCTGGATGCTTTAAACATCTTCCTGGAGTTAAAACAGTTTATAAAACTGCTGCTTAGCATTTCTGGACTGGAGTCTTATGTCTAGCTTTTGTGTGCATGCTTATAAATCTCTATGGTTAATTTGCAAGTTATTTGTACTGAGATTATGCCTTGTAAGAATCCATGGTATTGTCTGATTTTTCTTCTGTTCCTCATAGTCATACTCCAAAGGCACCACAGAGAGATCAGGTTTTCCCCAAAGCAACTCTGCAGAACTGCAAGTTATTAGAAACATCATAGTACTAATCTTCAATATTGCTTCAGCAATTAGGTGGAACTTAAGTGCTCAAAATCTCTTTCCCAATTAATGATGACAAACTGTTAACAATATGCATCTCTGAAAGGAGTTTTATGTGCAGGACCTGCTTATATATAATAAATTACTTCCAGTCTTCTTGCAGAGTAGGATTTGGAATGCTTCTTATATAAAAGGTTTGTCTTAAACTTACACCAAATAGGCCTAATATACAGAGTACTCGAGAGAGAGGGGGGTGTGTGTGTATATATGTATATGTTTTTTTTCTTTTAACTATGAAGATTTGAGTATCATATCTTTTTTATCACACGGGTAAAGATCATTGATATTTTTGTGTGTGTGTTTGTGTAACTATATATCAGAGTTGTTTTGATTTCTTTACCCTCCCCCAAATTATTCTCAGTATTGGCTCATAGTTTTAAAGTAGAATATTTGTTATAGCTCTGCTTTTACTTCCACCTCCTTCATGAATGACTTCTCTTCATCAGGAGCCCAACTGTAGCAAATCTCTAAAGCTTTATTACTTAGGCTTTTTTATTAAATTTCATCTAACTTGATATGTGTTTTGCATGATACCGTAAGCCAAATAGTTAATATTTTCAAGCTTCAAACTTCTTACTGTATCTCAGTCCAAAACGGTTAGATTAGAACTGTTAGTTTTGTACAGATAAACTGTTGGTGGGAGGGAAGTGATGTAGCAGTTTAGGGAGAATTGTTCATTTAAGATGAGAAGGAGCTGTCTTAATTGATTTCTGGTTACCTTTTTGTCTCCATCTGTGTAATGCTGAAGAAGTTCTAACTGACTTTTTAATTTTGTCTTTCTCTTATCTGGAGACCTGCCTGCCATCTCAACTGTTATCTGAGTTATTCCTTTCCTTAAAAGTATGGCATATATATTTGTAGTGTAGCTCTCTGTCTTTTAATGGTACAGCATTTCCTGTAATCAAGATGTCTGAAAATGAGACTAATCCGTCCTGCCTCCCCAAATTGTTAATTAATATAGGGAACTAAGTCACATGAAACAGTGATGTAGTTGTCTTAGACTTTGTCTTCTAAAAGTGCTGTACATCTATTAAAGTAATAAATAAAATACTGTAATGCAAAATTTGTCTTTGTAGTACCTTTCTCTAAACTTGTGGAAACTTAATTCTGCAGAGTTTTAATCTTTCAATCAAGTATTTCTGTGTAAGTATAGAAATGTTGCCTTTATTAGGAAAAGTTGGCTTCAAAAAAGTAAACCTTAGAGTAATTGGGAATTTTCTTTCCTTGTCAACATGAACTAATTAGTATCACATTATTTGGCTTTTAGCACTTGCTAAGTGAGATCAAATTAAATTGCACATGTCTATTTGTTTCCAAAATAATCATTTTGGGTGTTTGGCAAACAAGCTTGCCTTTATCATTCACACTCATTCTGGTATAGTTTCCCTGTTCAAAATGAGAATAAGGCTGCCTGTGAATCTAAATGGAAAACTAGCAAAGTAACTTTGTATTTAAGTATTCAGTAGAGCTTAGGCCCCAATTATGTCCTTAAATATCATTTAGACTAGCAATACAAGTTAAGACAAACACAGTATTTCATCTTCTGAATCTTCATCTTCGCTGCTTATTTGAGGTAAGACCACAGCCCTGTGCAGGAACGCACACTGTACAGTGCAAGATGGATTGCTGAACTGGCAGTTAGTCTGTCTCCTGCTTTTTGTGCTATTCAGTTAGGTATTTTTAACTTCTGTACATCAACAGGTGAGTCTGTAGGCCGTGCGATGTAGGCCGTCACTAGGGAAGTGAAGGGTTGCCTGGTTTTGAGGCATGTGTATTCAGTTGCATTGATTGCAACTGAGGAGTATATTTTTCTAACAATTTTTCTATGATGTATTACTGATGTAGCTGATGAGCTGATTGGAGTTCAGGCTAAAGTTGTGTTAGTCATGGATAGACTCACAAGAAGGGGACTAGGTGCACAGCAAATGTG
Organism: Tauraco erythrolophus; assembly: GCF_009769465.1. NCBI lineage: Eukaryota > Metazoa > Chordata > Aves > Musophagiformes > Musophagidae > Tauraco > Tauraco erythrolophus. The sequence continues at coordinate 85,259,439 of NC_141466.1, read as the reverse complement.
AGGCAGGCATGTCCAGACACTTCTGTGTTGAAACAGTTAAATGTCATCAAAACTGCACATAATCGGTTTGAGCAGGCTAAGTGTAGCAGTGGAGCAAGACTGATGTTCCTCCTGACTGCAGTAAATTAATACTAGAAAATACAGCTGGAGAAGAGCAATATAGTCTACAGTGCTTATTGCATTTACAGATATCTTTAAGAAATAATTGGTTATCAGTCTGCAGAGTAACAACTCCCTTGGCAGAGCACATGGTTGAGCTGGCTGGCAGCTCTGAGCAGGCGTGTATTGCCAACTTCTGCATGGTGCAGGGGATGGCCCATGGCCAAGCAGTGAGCTGTGAACTCAGGGGATAGTTCTTCTGTGGGGTACTGTGGAGGCACTGAAGTGAATTCTACCCAGAACTCTGCCTTTTGAATTAAGAGGAAAACTACTATTTGCTTGAGTTCTTGTTTGTGCTGACAGATTGGCTTAAAAATTTAATTCAACTCTCACTCTTCAGTTAATGCCTAGAAAAGATATGAATCATGTTGCAGTATGGGGCTGTCATGCCTTCATTCTGAAGTCTTAAAATTCTCTTGCAAAAAAATCAATGTCAAGAGTATCTGTTCTTTTTTGCCTTAAAAAAAAAAAAAGGGAAAATTCTAAATGTAGTATTAAAGTGCGTGTGTAGAGACTTCAATGTTGGGAACATTTTATAAAGAGATGCTTAAATCCTCGACACAGTGCTGAGAAAGTGGATGGGCTAGTAGGTATTAACTGCACAGAAAAGCTAGCTGTTGCTGTAATATTCTATTAGCTTTATCTTTTAGATAGTTGGACTAATGTCTACAGTATGCATTCCTCCAAGAGTTTAAAAACAAGAGTTGAAAATCCTTTTCTTTACAGTCACCTTCTCAAGATGGAAAGGAATGTTACTAAGTAATATTTTTATGAAGTAAATTAGATAGCTCTTGACAGTTTTGCCAAGCTATTCTTCAATCATCCGTAAAACAAAATTGTCTTAGCAAACAATGCCTTAATTGGTAGACCAAGAAGTGTATCTAGTGTACTTCTAATAAATCTTAGTTTAAGCAGAGTATTATTCAGAACAGGAGTGGTGTCAACCCACAGATAAGCAGTCACACGGAAACTAGGGTTAGCATGTTTCTTGCGTTTTGCCTATCTTCTTTTGATAAAGCACTTTTTCTTATTTACATCTGTATAAATCTTATCAGTAGCAATTTCATGAAAAATCATTTAAAAGATGAAGATTTGCTTGTTTGGATGTGAGTCATTGGAAGACTAATGCAAGAACTTGATAAGATCACGAGTAGGAGTTAAGAGGAAGCCAAACTTGGTTTTCTTACACTGCAGTGAAACTTGGCAGCCTGAGGATTCTATACTTTTCATTTCTTTATTAATACATTTCTCACAATGGATGACATGCAGTATGTTTTTCTAGGATAAGAGAAGTGTTGACTGCCAGAACAGCTATTTTATTTTCCATTCTCTCCCCTGTAACTCTTTTTCCTATGAAAGGACTATGTTTCCTTACAGTTTGCTAGTTGTGCAACAAAAAAGCTGTTAATCTAATAATTATTTTTTTGTTGGCCAGGGGCTCATTATGCGTCTGCTATGGTATTTGACTTTATTAAAGTACTGTGAGGGACCGATGGAAAAGGAGAAATATCTTTTTTTTTTTTGGTTGTATTAGTCAATGTTGCTGTGTAAGGCGCTGTAGAAGAATTAAGAATGATTTCTCATAGCCTGCGTTAGCATCTGGGAAGGTAGGCTCTTGAGATGGAACCTGTTTTTACTTTTAAGCAGAAATCTTGTGATGGAAATCTAGTTTAATCATAGAATCATAGAATGGTTAGGGCTGGAAGGGACCTTCAAAGGTCATCTAGTCCAACCCCCCTGCAAGGAACAGGGATATCTCCAACTAGATCAGGTTGCTCAGGGCCTTGTCCAACCTGGCCTTGAACGTCTCCAGGGATGGAGCATCCACCACCTCTCCGGGCAACCTGTTCCAGTGTTCTACCACTCTCATAGTAAAAAATTTTTTCCTAATATCCAACCTGAACCTACCTCCCTCTATTTTAAAACCATTACCCCTTGTCCTATCATAACTGGCCCTCCTGAACAGCCTCTCCCCATCTTTCTTGTAGGCCCCCTTGAGGTACTGGAAGACTGCTATAAGGTCACCCCGGAGCCTCCTCTTCTCCAGGCTGAACAGCCCCAACTCTTTCAGCCTGTCCTCATAGGAAAGGTGCTCCAGCCCTCTTATCATCTTCGTGGCCCTCCTCTGGACCCTCTCCAACTGGTCCATGTCCTTCTTATGTTGGGGACTCCAGAACTGGACGCAGTACTCCAAGTGAGGTCTCACGAGGGCAGAGTAGAGGGGGAGAATCACCTCCCTCGACCTGCTGGCCACGCTCCTCTTGATGCAGCCCAGGACGCGGTTGGCCTTCTGGGCCGCAAGAGCACATTGCCGGCTCATATCGAGCTTCTCGTCCACCAGTACTCCCAAGTCCTTCTCCTCAGAGCTGCTCTCGATCCAATCACCACCCAGTCTGTATTTATGCCTGGGATTGCCACGACCCAGATGTAGGACCTTGCATTTGGCCTGGTTAAACTTCATGAGGTTGGTACGGGCCCACCTCTCCAGCCTGTCAAGGTCCCTCTGGATGGCATCCCTCCCTTCCAGCGTGTCGACGGCACCACACAGCTTGGTGTCATCGGCGAACTTGCTGAGGGTGCACTCCATGCCACTGTCCACGTCACCGACAAAGATGTTGAAGAGGGCCGGGCCCAACACGGACCCCTGAGGGACGCCACTTGTGACCGGTCTCCACTTGGACATTGAGCCGTTGACCACTACTCTCTGAGTGCGGCCATTGAGCCAATTCCTTATCCACCGAGTGGTCCATCCATCAAACCCATGACTCTCTAATTTAGAGAGAAGAATGTCGTGCGGGACAGTGTCAAAAGCTTTGCACAAGTCCAGGTAGATGACATCCATTGGTCGACCCTTGTCCACCGATGCTGTCACCCCATCGTAAAAGGCCACCAAGTTGGTCAGGCACGATCTGTCTTTGGTTTCCAACAGATTCTTGTTTTCTTAGTTCTGTACTTAGTGCTCTTACAAGGAGGACTTGTTTGAAACTTTACTTGTAAGTGGTAGACACCTGGAAAATGAATAGGACAAATGACATATTTCAAAGTTTTTTTCCTTTTGTAAGTGTTAAATACATGCTGTGGTTCGGTTTTGCCCAGCTCTTCAGTCTCCATTGTTCTTCTGTGTATGAAAACTTTTTTAAAAAGAAATTAAATTCAGGGCAATTTTTGTGTAGAGGATAACATTCTGTTGAGGAAACACATCCCTTCTTTAGATTCAGTAGGGATCACTAAAACGCGAGTGAATTTACTTATGTACTTTTAAAAATGTCTTGCACATCCATCTGCTGGGTTAGTCTAATAGATGAGATTTAGCTGTTCTTCCAATGTCTGGAGCGAAAGAGAACAAAACTTCACAGGGCACAGACTCCTTTACTTCGAAGCTCTGTGGGCTGTCAATAGGGCTGTCCTCACAACCATGTTCTCCTTTTGATGGTTTAAGCCTGCTACCTTGGCTGGACCATGTTCTCCTGATACATTATCTGTATATGCTGTGACATTTTTGCTGTGGTGTGTGTTTGGGTGTGCAAGCTCTGCCACGTGAAGAGGACTGGTGTAACTGGTCTAGCAGAACAGGCTTGTGCTGACTGTCTGGGTTCTCGTGTCAGTACTTATGCACGTTCCAGCTTCACAACTCAAAAAGCGCAGCTTGGACTCCAAAGTGTCATGTAATAATGGTCACTTGGAGATGCTGGAGCCCATCTTTAGTGGAAAATGAAACTGAAAGCGGAAAAGTGGTGCTCTGTTGGCTTTTGATAAGAGATTAATAGATATCTAGATGAAAGACATGAGAAACTCTGCTTGAAAGCATTCTCTAGCAGTTTTGGGTCACTACTAGAAGAGCTCTATCTGTCAAAGCAGCAGAGTTCTCCTTCCTGCTCTGTTCTGCAGAACCCTGATGAAGAGCTCTGGAACAGACATGTTCTTCTGTGTCTGCCAGCTCTACTCCTTTGCCTTAATTTCCCTTAGTTCTTCTGGCTGAATGGGCTGATCTTTTGGTGGCATTATGAGTATGACAAAAACAGGTTTGTTTTTCTTACGTATTCAGAACCTGAAGCTTGTTAAAAATAAGCTTTAAGGGTCTTTTGAACTGTTTTTCAGCTGTAACTAAGCATATTGCCAATATGCATGTGTAACACATCCTTCTGTGTGCTGAACCAACATAGAAAGCAGATTAAGAATGCAAACTGCGTAAAGTCTGGTGCAAGAGCAGGGAAAACTAATTTTAATCTAGTCTTTCATTGAAAGCCAGACATGTCCAGTTTGTCAATAGTGTGGAGAGGAGGAAGGTGGCTTTGTTCTCTGAGTAGCATTCTCATTTGGATTCCCTGACACTGGGTGCGTTTCCTTCTTCCTACATTGTATTTCTTTGCCCTAGCTAGAGAAATTCATGCTTTTAGTGTATGATTGGCGGTAAAGACATTGTTCCCTTCAAAAGGTTACAAGATTTCAGTGTAGTTTCTGGAAAGTTCAGAGCCCTGCAGCTCATACTGATCTTCTCTGAGCAAATCTGTTGTCATCTGGGATGCAGTTCTCCTTTTAAGGGGACGAAAATGTAAGAACTCAAAGTTAGGTAAAAATAACCGGTATTTTATTTCATCTCCAAAGGAATGATTTCATTAAGAGAACAAATATTTACTTTCTCTCATCTGGAATATGTATTATTCATACTGTTATATAGTTTGTAGATATTTGTGATTAAGATTCATTTTGGACTTCAAAGCAGGTTTGTTTTTTCTTGATCCTGCTGGTGCAGATCTCTAGGTTTCTTTTAATTTTAGAGAACCATTCCTTATGATCTCTGCTGCCTTCCAAGACTTTATGGTAGAAATACTCCCAAGATGCTTTTCTTTTCCATAATTATACCTGAGTATGCAGCTTCTTTTTTGTGTGTCCTTAGATGTGTGTGTTTGGGTTTTATGAATAAACAGTATATTATCATTTTTTTCCCTCTTCTTCCTCCCACTCTTGATAGTTCAAGATGAGCCTCTTTCTTCTGAAAAAATCTCTTGACTCTGACTCTGTCAGTTCTGCAGGTTCTGCATTTTTCCTCAAATTCCTTTATCTCTACTCTCACTACAGAGTTTACTGAAATTTACCCTGGACAGATCCAAGCACATGCGAAGGACTAACCTGGTTAAAAAGTAAGAGGTATTATCTTCTCTCGAGAAGAGGGCCCTCTTGATATTGCATCTGAGGGCTGGTAGGTCATATTCTCCAGATCACCTTTTGTATTGATTCTCCTGCCCCATATGCTCACCCTCCTTGATATGGTGGAGATCTTCAACATAAAGCGGTGGTTGGTGATGGTGGTCGTAGATGTTTCCCAAAATTATCCCTTAGAATTGCCATCAGGTATGTAAACTGTTTGAGAGGTACTCTGTATTTTTCTTTGAGGAGGAGAACAAGGAAGAATAAACATACGAAATAAAAACTGTTACGGAAGCAGTCTCTCTATTTTAAATCATTCCATATAGAAAAGTGGATCAAAAAAAATAAATTAACCCCCCTTTTTAATCCAGAAACCTAGTGGAGTGCAAGATGGTAGTAAAAACCTGTTAACATGTAGGAAAACTGGGCTAAGAAATCTAAATTAAACAAGAGTGGGAAAACGTACTACTGCAACTTGAAAGTGTTTAATATGAGAAGATATGGGCATAGGTTCATCCCTGTATAAAGGGATACTAAGAAATACAAGGTGCTGCTTGCTATTCACAAAACTTAGTGTGGTTACCAGTGAACTGTTTCCCAATACTAAATTCACTAGATAAGTCTTGAATAATTGTCATAAGACTTTGTATCCTAGCCTTAAAAAAATAAATCTACTCTGCTTTTTATTTAGTGGCGTCAAGGGTATCTCATTATTTCGTAAATACAACTTTACCATTAATTATAACACTTCTGAAAAACAGCATGAAAGGATGTTTGAAAATCTAAAAATTGAATTGCCTTGTTTCTCATCATTGATGCTAGCAGCAGAGGTTTGTAGTCAGTGGAATAAACTGATGCTTAAGACAGAATCAATATCTTCTATTAAAGTGAAGTGTAAACTGCAGTGTAAGAGTTTCTGTGTAAGTTACTGTTGCTTCAAGTATGTTGATTTCATAAATATAGAGATCTTCCTGTGTCCAGAACTAATCAATAAAGCTATCTGTGTGCACTGCTTCAGGCTTACTGTAACCAAGCAATGAACCAAGATTATTCTGAAAGTTGTTGTTTGTAGTCATGCATTTAATAAGACATTCTTATTATTGTATCTGAAAAGCATTTAAACTAATAGCCTGATTAAAAAACAGTGTTACTTATAAAAGTGTTCCTTAACAGAAAACATTGTAGGTCATGAATTTTAACAAATATTCAATATGTTATTGGTTTTCACCTACTTAAATATGCTTTTAAAATTCTAAGTTCCTGCTTATGTCTGACAATTCACTTATCTCATCTTTAGTAATGGGCCAGTTGTTGTTTTCAGTAACTCCAGCCAAAAGGAGAATTCCTTTGGTAGTAATGAAAGCAGCTGAGAGAGGAATAAACCCAATAGTAATTTTGTACAACAAATATTCCAAACCAACTTACTATGTTGCCAGGCTGTTGAAGGGGAAACTCTTGCTCAGTTACATTTCTCCCTGTATAAGAAATTTTCAAGACTACTTTTATATGATCTCAGCATTATTTCTAAAATATATGCCATTGCAACAAATGGGGAGCATTGAGTGTGGAGCTGACAATGGGTTTTTGTTTTCCCTCAAGTGCTCATGGTAAAGGAGTCACAAGCACAAGAAACTGCAAAAATGGTGGTTGCTGGGTGCATGGCTCTGAAGCAGTAGCAGAAATTATGTCCACAGTGTTTAGCACTGTCTTAGAACTGAGTATGGCCATCGCAAATAATAATACCTAGGTTTTTCAGGCGCAGCTAATGCTGACAGTAACTCCTTTTTATAATATCAGCAGTCAAAAACGTATGGAGAAAGGGAAAGGAACAGCCTTGTGAAATACGGAATCGGAACAGGTTTTGATGTTAAGCTGAGGAAGTAGTGCTGGTGGCTTTCCAAAGCTGTGTAAGAAACTACTGCTCTAACTTGCTCCTGTTCGGTGTTGCAGCGTGATTCAGTGGCACCTCATCAGTTTGAGCATCAAAGAATTCAACCCTGGTTTTGATGACTTGATTCATCCTCTTAGAGGAAAGAAGTGTGAGTGCATGAGTGAAAAGGAAAAAGGTGGGAAAGATTAGAGTCACCAAGCAATGTTGCTTGGGGCCGGCAAACAGTAGCAGATACTTGGCTTTCGGAAAGTAGCATTCAGTAGCTAGAGAAGTTAACCTGTGTCTCCCTCTCCTTTCCCCTTTTAAATTATTTGTGAATGTTGCTTTTAGTGCTTGTGTGAGTTTAGGGGGTTTTATCTTTCAGAATTTTCTTTAGCGCTTCATTTTTTTTAACTTTAATCTCAACAGGTGAATAATATCCATCAACAGAACTGCACAGACTTTAAGAGCAGGTAACCTAATCTATGCCTCTGTCTTTATCTGTGTTTTACTGCAAGTGCAAAATAAATGAGTTTTCAAGCTGTCTATGTTTTTAATAATAAACCTTTTCAAGTTGCTGTTATCTGCAACATATGTATCGAGTAGTGAGAATTAAATGTCAAATAAATACTTGCTTTGAATTGTTGCTTGGTGGTTCCGAAGTCTTCCTTCATTTTCTCTAGGATTTTTTTTGCATCTGTGTATGTGAATATTTTTTTAGCCTTCTTCCTACCCCAGAAAACTCTTTTGATGGACTATCTCATTTCTTTCCTTATTCTTCTTCTTCTTTCAGCTTTTGAATCTGTTGTTCAATTAAAAATAAGCTTCAATATTTCATCTTTGTCAAGTTTTTTGAAAGTAGACAATAGTAGTAGATAAGGACAGATCAGATTATGACGTCCCTGAAGGAACAGCTGTATTGCGAATTGAAATATTTGTAAATCCTTGTGGGTTAAGATCACAAAGCCTAGTTTCTCATGGCCTTAGCTTATAAATGCTGCTGCTTGTTGTCTATTCTAGTCTTACTGAAGTCTTAAATGATGGTAAAGCTGCATTTTGTCTGCAACTCACCTATTAATCTGGCTATGTGAGTCAGAATTTAAGGAATTTGACAGATCATATTTACTCATTAGTCTAGAAATAGCTTTTGAATTATTAGCACAGTCATACTTCTCACTTACACTAAGTACTACGTCTCTGAAGCTCAGTTTCGCTTGTATGCTGTGGCTAAATATTTTAGTGCTTTTTTCCAGAATGCAAATAAAATGGCTTAAGAAATTAGAGCAACGTATGAGGGTTTTTTTAAATTTGGTGACTTTAATTTTTGGATAGCATGAATGGTCTAAAAACTGATGCCAGTTGACTATACCTGGTTTCTTTATCCATACCATTAAAAACAAGTCATTAGGAAGACAAGACAGTATCTGAGAACTTCTGGCTCATGTAGTTTGAACGACTTCCTTCCTATTCTCTCCTCTAAATCTTTTAGGTGAAACAAACTGTTCTAGGACTTAAAAAATACCCAGACAAGTTGTTTTGGTTTGGGTATATTTTTTTTTTTTGGTTTGCCTCAGAGAATCTAGCTTTCAGGCTTGAGATACTGGATGTCTACAGCTATAACCTGTTGTGCTCTCAGAAATATTATCATTCAGCCTTGAAGTGAAAGGACTGGCTGATGAAACTTGACACTCGAAATGCCTCATTGTGATGAGGAATTATGGATTATTTGAAAGAACAGTGATGAAGGAAGTTGTTTAAAAAGCTAATGATGCAACTGTCTTACTGTCTACATGTGTTATCTCATGTTACTACTTGTTCCCTTCATCCCTGTGTTGTCTGAACTGTTGGGGCTGGACGTTTGTTTTATGTGTTTGTAAAGGATAAGCCCGTTTGAAGTTCTACATAAAATGAGACTCATAGAATGGTTAGAGTTGGAAGGGACCTTAAAGATCATCTAGTTCCAACCCCCCTGCCATGGACAGGGACACCCTCCACTACACCAGGTTGCTCAACACCTCACCCAACCTGGCCTTGAACACCTCCAGGGATGGGGCATCCACAGCTTCTCTGGGCAACCTGCTCCAGTGCCTCACCACTCTGAGTGAAAAATTTCTTCCTTATATCTAATCTCAATCTACCCTCTTTCAGTTTAAAGCCATGGCCCCTTGTCTTATCACTACATGCCTTGTCAAAAGTCCCTCTCCAGCTTTCCTGTAGGCCCCCTTCAGGTACTGGAAGGCTGCAATAAGATCATCCCGGAGCCTTCTCTTCTCCAGGCTGAACAGCCCAAACTCTCTCAGCCTGTCTTCAGAGGAGAGGTGCTTCAGCCCTCGGATCATCTTCATGGCCCTCCTCTGGACCTGCTCCAGCAGCTCCATGTCCTTCTTGTGCTGAGGACTCCAGAGCTGAACGCAGTATTCCAGGTGGGGTCTCACAAGAGCAGAGTAGAGGGACAGAATCACCTCCCTCGACCTGCTGGCCACACGTCTTTTGATGCAGCCCAGGATATGGTTGGCTTTCTGGGCTGCCAGCGCACATTGCTGGCTCATGTTGAGCTTCTCATCCACCAGCACTCCCAAGTTCTTTTCCTCAGGGCTGCTCTCAATCCATTATCCACCCAGCCTATACTTGTGCATGGGATTGCCCCGACCCACGTGCAGGACCTTGCACTTGGCCTTGTTGAACTTCATGAGGTTCTCACAGGCCCACCTCTCAAGCCTGTCAAGGTCCCTCTAGATGGCATCCCTTCCCTCCAGCGTGTCCACAACACCACACAACTTGGTGTCATCTGCAAACTTGCTGAGGGTGCACTTGATCCCACTGTCCATGTCACCGACAACGATGTGAAATAGCACCAGCCCCAGTGCTGACCCCTGAGGAACACCATTCGTCACTGGCCTCCACTTGGACATTGAACCGTGACCACAACTCTTAGAGTGCGACCGTCCAGCCAACTCCTTATCCACCGAGTGGTCCATCAGTCAAATCCATGTCTCTCCAATTTAGAGACAAGGATGTCATGTGGGACAGTATCAAATGCTTTGGACAAGTCCAAGTAGACAATGTCAGTTGCTCTTCCCTTATCCATCAATGTTGTAACCTCATCATAAAAGGCCACCAAATTAGTTAGGCAGGATTTGCCCTTAGTATAAAACAGAGATTGAACAGTCTCTACAATCAGTAAAAGTGGAAAATATAGCATAGCAATCCGATTGCACAGTCCAGTGCTGAAAATGACTTTTTGCTGTGAGGAGATGTCTCTGGTAAATTTAGTCAACACAGTGGCACTTCGTAATTAAGTGCAAGACTGATTTAACGACAGCAGTCACCTTTTTAGCCAGAAGGAAGGTTGCTGTCCAATAGAGATGGTGTTCTAGTCAGATAACGATTGGACGAGTAGATGAGTCAGATTTCAGATGTGTAGTGGTGTTACTGCTGTGCAAAACTGAGGACCACATCTGCAGTGTATGTGAGGACGTAAATAAAACCAGTGTTTTCAGACTGATGCAAGGAAAGAAAATGTTGCTGTCTCAAATAATACACTTTTTTTTCCTGAGTATTTTGCAGAATGGCCAATACTAAAATAATCTTCATTCCTTTCCCACCACGTCAGCTATTTCATTTTGTCAGTTTTGCTACAGTTTTGGCTGTTACAGAAAACGAAATTAAAAAAGACGAGAAATAAGAAGTAATATCCTATTAACGAAACATAAAATCTTTACGATTGTGAGAGTTGTGCTATTTTTGAAAAATGATTAATAGATACTTACTACGTTACCTATCTTGCTTGATCGACCATCAACATGTGAATGAGTTAGTATGTTTACACAGAGTAATTAAAACATTTGCAGCAGTGCAGTATATGCCAGTCAGTACAAGCATCAAACTGATAACCATGTTCTTAGTGGAGCTTATTTGTGATTTGGAGCTGCTTTCTATTGTATAGACATATGTTGTCTTTCCTGAGTGTTGTGTAGTCCTTACTCTCTCATCTTCAAGGACTTTTCTGATCCATGTGACAATGTATTTTTCAGGAAGACGAACACAGCCTTTTATTCTATCAGCTAGTCTGAGAATGCAGCTGTGGCCTGGGTACAAGACTCATTTCCATAGTTTTTGTGGTATCTTTTTGCTTCTCTTTAAATTTTTTTCTTTGGGATAATGTATCTCTTAATTTTGTTATTTGCTGTTGTGCTGTGATCAGGATTTCAACTCTTCTCTCACTTGCCAGAGAACAATTGTTATTTTTTCTCTGTCTTCTAGTGGTAGCTCAAATTGCTTATTAGGATTTCTGTTGCACTTTTGAAAGTGCACTTGGTCTCCCACCTTGTGCCTGCCCCCACTTTTCTACCACAAAGTAAGTCTCTGATTTGAGTTCACTTCTGGCCGCTAATGTGAAAGGATACTTCATGTGTAAGCATGTTGTGTGTATATATTTTCCTGTGTCCATATGTGTGTATATATGCATACATGTGCATGAATTTAAGGAGTCTTTCTCCTCAAATCCTTTCTTTATTTTCTCACTTGCTTCGGGATGACTTCTGACTTAAATGTCAGTGTATGGGCATATCTAGTGAGAGGAGGCAGAGCGCTCACTGCTGAAAATAGTGGGAAAGTGTGTATTGTGGAAACAGTAGGTGATAGTAGTGATGTTCTGCTCTTCTCTTATATATACCATTCATGACTTCCAAAACAGATGATAACTTTTACTGCATCTTTTGGCATTTTCCATCTTTAAGGCTAATATTCCATTTCCAAGTTGGTAGTATAAAACCTTTTCTGAGCTAATGAATTCTAGAAAATGGTAGCTCATAAAATCCTGCAGAAGCGTTTAAATTTTGACTTTGAGAAGTTTCTGATAGTGTGTGAGTTAGGCAGCTTTAAAGTGGAATCTGAGTTGGAGTAGTCTTTCCTGTGGAGTCTTTTGATTTGTTGAGTTCCAAGACTTTTCCTTACCGGTGGGTTTGAGAGCAGCATAAAAGCTTTCTGCGCTGCACCTGGTTTAGCCATCATGCTTGGATCAGCCTTTAGTTCTGGCCCTCCCCCTCTTAGGTCGGTTTCTATGGTAAGGGCTTTTTGTGGAGGTTGTGTGAGATCTCCGCTAAGGGTGCAGGTTTGGTGACCTCTCCTCTGAGGGGTTGCAGATGAATAGGCCGTAACTTGAGCAGATATTAGCCCTTATGCTCTTCTTGCTAGGCCTTAACATCTAGGAGGAGGTTTCCCACTTCTTTTTAGAGTGAGATTAACTCCGGTCAGTGTGCCTGTAGAGTGTGAAATCGCCCTCCAGTCTGCTGCTTGCAAGTGTGCAGAATTCCTGGGATGCTTTGGTAAACTGCCCAGTCCTTTCTGAACGTCTTCCCTTCTGTCCTGAAAGACTCATTTTCCTATGAGCAGGTTTGTGTATTGTTAGCTTTGTCTGACAACTGAAGGTTGTGTTCTCCCAGGTCTCATAGATACATCTGGTACACAATGGAAATGTTGAAGGTTTTGCACACAGGACCTCAATCGTATCTAAAGGGCTCCGTTTACACACTTGGTATAAAATTTAGTTGCATAAAGCTGCTGCTCCCCTCTGCACCTCACTCTCTGCCTTTGCTCAGGACTGAATAAATGGGATCCCAACTTGAAGGAACATACTTTCTCAGAAAATACAGACAAACTAATGAGGCACAGTTTGGACAAAAAGCAGTGCTCTGTTCTAGGAGCAGAACGTATAGCAGCTTCAAGGCGAAATGCCTGATTTCCTGCCTTGAAGCTGTGGGTCTGTGCGTCCGCAAAATTTTACTAATAGAGTGCTCTGACATTGGTTTCCTGTAATAGCATCAGTTTGGGTGTTAACCTTGGTAGACAGAAAAAAAGCAAGCTTTTTTTTCCAGCTAGTGCCTTATTGCAGAATGGTGTCTTCAAGAGGTGTAATGTTGTATAGTTTTGTTCTGTGTTAAGCAGAGAGACAAAGATCTGCATTGCCTGCTTCAGATACAAATCTTAGTACTAAAACTTGGCAGAATCTGAAGGAAGCATAGATGTCCCTTATCTCTGTAGTGATTTGTATTTCTTCCTCCTGATGCAGGGATCTGTCTTTCACACTTCTTGTCTGGTTTGTGATAGGCATTCTTTTCTTTGTGAGATTGAGCTTTGATTTAGTAGTCTATAGAGTATTTCAGATGAACAATGCTATCTAGGTCCGGTAAAACTTAAAGATGTTATTGGGAGTTATCTATGTGAATTTCGTACTATGGAGCCTTTAATATTTGAATGCGTTAGTAGATAGCCTTACTGTGAGAATTTTTGGACTGTACTAAAAGTTTACACTTGCAGTGGACAATATTTCTCATTTCATATTTTTTTTTAAATAAGAATCTGCAGTTAAACAGTGATGCTAAATAGTGATACTATGAGTATTATGTCATGTGCCCAGAGCTGCCAAGACTTGTCCATAAATCCTACTGTTGGATGGAAGGGAAAATATGTGGAGTTATTGAATGCAGAAGTCATCTGTCAAATGCAAGCTTGTCATAAGGTTATTTAATTAGAGGAGTTACTAAGTAATTTTTCAGACTTCTGGGACTTATTCCATCTATTTGTGTTCAAAAATGTGTTGCTTGAAAGAGATAGAAGGAAATATTTCCCTTGCTTTTTCAGTGGCTCAGTTTCTGAATCTGAAGATTAACCTTTTTCCCTTAAAATGGTCAAGGTTTTATGTCAATCTTGCTTTTTATTTTCCTATCGCTTTCTTAGAGAACAAAGCAATGCTTTTGTATGCTACAGAAAAGATCCAAGACACAGCAATTTTAATTCCCTTGTCTCAACCTATGCCTGTGATAGGTTGAGAGTGCCTGCAATAACCTTCTGTTAGGGCTGAGAAAACGTGGTGTAATGTTGTGTTGCTTCACTGCATCATAACCCTGCAGATCTGATCCAGCAAAACACTCAACCTGTTAACTATATCTCATTTTTTTTTTTCCTTTTTTTTTCCCCCCTCATCCAAGATAGCTCTCTTGGCTCCTATTTCTATGTTGGTGTGTTATAATAGTCACCTTGTTCACTTTACTATCAAACTGTGGACATGACTGCCACAGCAGTTTGCCTTTACATACACTTGTATTTCTGATAAATGTATATCCTTTTGATCTCAGTTACATTTGCAGGGTTAAATATTTATAAAACAAAACTAAGCTGAAAAGAGTTTAGTTCTAATTGCTTCCCCTTTCTGCTCTGTATTTCAAGATGTGTGTAAAGGCATTGGAGTGTTTTTTATTTCCATTCTTTCCTTCTGCCCCGGCTGGTTCTTATATTGCAGCTGAGGAGTTGCCTACTGCTTCAATCAGAAACACATAGATGGAGAATTGGAAATACATGGGTTACTGGAATACTTCAGTACACTTAAGTTATTGGATGCTTACATTTTAAGTTGAGTTCTACTTATTTATTCAATCCTTCACTTTTCTTTTAATTATTGAACTTGAGTTTCCTAGACTTTCAGAAAATATAAGTCTTTCTCATGTGTGTAAATATTAAAACAAAGCACCACACTGTTTGCTTTCTGTGCTTTTTTTCCCCCTCTCCTGTGGAAAAGCCTTTTTTTTTTTCTTTAGTCAATCATAGAGCTATGAGAAAGCAGTGATGAGGTGAATTCAAAGAGGATTAGAGACAGGACTTAGAAATGCAGTCTAATTCATCAGACGCTTCTGATATTGTAAAATTAACAAGAGACGGCATTAAATCATGCTTGAGCATTTGTTGGGGTAATTGCCTTCTTTAAGCAGAAAAATGTGTACTGGTTTTGAGTGATGGGTGGTTTAATGTTGTAACTAAACTTGTAATCCTTTACTTGTAATTGGAACACCCTTTTCAGCACACTTTTCCCTGCTACGCTGGCTGTTGCTTCCCTTGCATTAAATACCTCAGATAATTTAGTGGTTGATCTTGCGGTTTAAAAAAAAACCCCAACCAGTGAAATAATACATCCTTACATCCATACCCCCCTGCCCTCAGCTCACTGTTGAGTCTGCGGACTGAATCGAGTCACCTGATCTGCCACACCAGTGTCTATAAAAGAAGTGGGGATGGTCCAGCAGCTCGGGATGGAGATGTGGTGAAGTGTGAACAGCCCCTTTCAGGAGCAGCTGACTTGTCAGGGTAAGCAGCACCAGCTACATGCCCACTTTGCAAAGTGTTGCAGCACTTCAAGATTATGTTGTCCTTCTAGTTTTTTCCCCTTGCTGGGTTAGTTGTTCCATGGTATCTTTCATCTGCTGTAAGTAAAATCAACTGGAATTGTTGAACAGGTGTTTAGTCTAATCTCATTAATTTTTTGAATGACTATTGTGCCCACTGTATCTCTTAGATCTGAATTGGAGTCTGCATACTTGTATTAAGTGACTTGAATGTTCAGATTTCACGTCTTGGAAAGCACTCAAGCAAGAAAATGAATATGCACAGTAATTCTCAAAGAAGAGCTATGGACTTTGAAAGAAATGCAGTGGACAGATACTGTTTGTGTATCAAGCCATGCCCTACTCTTTGGGACTTGTCACCACTTTTTCTGTCTTGTCCCATTCCAGAAACTGATCAATTAAAACAAGCAAACAAAAATTAAAAAGTTATTTGTCAATGTTATAAAAGTGCGGGAAAAGCAGTAGGTATGAGATAGGATGCTAAAATTAATGCTACTGCCCGAGTATGTACCTCAAAACACTTACTGACCCATAGGAGATGTGATGACAAAATGCTCCCTGGAGGTGAACATACCAATAAGATGCTTTTAACAAGTTGCAAATGATAAAGTTTTGTGATGTCTTCCTGACTTCTTTTTTGCTGTTGAAGGTTTTTTTTTTCCGGGCATATGTATAGCAGATCAGATCACTCAGCTCCTTTTGATTGATGAGGATTTATGATTAATTTATTCTTGAATTTTTTCCTTATCTGGCACAACTAAAAGAGCAACGTAAACACCGTTACTGCTGAGCGTGTGCTTACTGTGTAAATTGTGGAACTATGCGCCTGCACTGACAATTTCAGTCAGTGGAACAGAAGGCTGTTTTAAACATTATTTAAAAAAACCCCATGAATTAACTATTGAAAGAAATGTCTTATTTTGCCTCCATCAGTCTTTCCTTTGGGAACTAAAATTGAGTGATAATAGATTTAGATGTTATCTTTAATTTAAATAATCTTTGCGAATATTTTGTGATATTTTATTTCCATAGTATGTGACAAGTAGTGCAGACAAGTGAGGGTTTTTTTTGAGACATGGTATATTTAACAGGAAATACTGAATACAGTTTCTGACTCCCTGCTGCCTGCCATCCTTAGAGATGGTTATTCCTTGCTTTTCAAAGTTACTGGTGTACTTGAGAGTTTGCCCTTCTGTCAGTCCTAGTACCCTTAAATGTTTCTCCTCTTCTTTTTTTTGTTTTGTTTTTTTTCCCCTTCCTGCCATCCACCCTTATACTTTTACACAGCTTCATGAATCATGAGGATTGAATAGTCTTAGAAAAAAAAAAAAAAACAGCAAAGCCTTTTAATAGCTCCTGCAGTGTTTCCATTGCATTTGTGTTCTTCCTGGTGTATGAAACCTTCCCTTCTCTTCTGCTGTTTCTGTGGAGAGATGACAGTCCCTCCCATGAGTCAGAGCGAGATTCTGTTTTGCTTTGTGGTCCTTGGGCACTTCACAGTGAATACTGGTCCTGCTTCTGCTTGTGGTAGCCTCTAAGGAGGTTTTTGCTTGGTTGGCAGGGCTTCTTTAGATGTGGTAGGCTTGGGTTAGCTGATATTGTTAGAAGTAGCCTCTGGCAAGAAGGTGTGTTCTTATCCACCATGCTTTATCTGTGCAGGAGTGTGTGTTATTGCACAGTCTTGACTGTCCTCTCAGTCTGATGACCATTTCAGCTCCAGCAGTGTTTTTTTCCACTGTACAGCTGAAGAAAAAACGAAGGGTGTGTTGTAGTTTTTTGGGGTTGTGGGTTGTTTTGTAGTGTTGTGTATTTTTTTTTCTTCCTCTTTCTGGTGGTATACTAGCTTACCAGTTGTGGAAGGCAAGTCACTTTTAGTTTTCTGCTTTCTTGGTAGGTGGTAAGGTTGACGACTTAGTTTAGACACTTACTATTAGAGTGAATGAAATCTCCAGGTGAAAAGGAACATGGTTTAGTTGAGGTCACCTGGAGCAGGGTACCTGAATTCTCATAGAGCTCTAAGTGTTGAGGGGGGTTTATACCTTTAGAATCACGTTAGATGATATCAGGTGTTTACAGAAGAATTTATCATTTGTTGTAAAAATATTGCAATACAGTCTAAAGCTGCATAGCATTTGCAGGCTAATAAATTCAGTCAGTGTATACTAAACCAATGTTGGCATTTGGGTGATAAGTCATGCTGTTACTCTTAGGTTATCTTCAGATTTTAATTAGTTCCCTAAAATACACTGAAATGCAAGTCTTTGTATTTAACAGCTTATCTATACTTTAAAGCCTGCTACCTGAATAGCCCTACCTGGGGGTTTCTGTTGCTTGGTGGCTCTTATCAGTTGACTAAGTTTATTGTGCCCAGAAATCTTAAATGAAGTTGAACCAGAACTTCCAGTTGATCCATTTGCTGTACAAGTCTGTCTGCTGCTGCAAAGCTGGATTAGACCTTCCTCAGAGAATATGTATGCATGTATACCAGAAAGTTCAGATAAAATGTTTTTTCTCTAGTCTATTCTGGGTTTACAAAATATCAGGTTTTATAGTTACTTCAGTACTCTGAATAGTGCCTGTAAGCTCCAAAATATGTACTTTGCCCTAAGTAAAGCTAAAATTTACAGAGAAGATGGGGCACTAAGGCATTTAATTTTGTCTGGAGACTACAGCTTATAGTAATTGGTTTTTCAAAATGTTTTGAGTGAATTCACTGAGAGTATATCTAAAAATATTTTCTGTGTATGGAGCTGTTAAAGTGTAATCTTGATACTTCCCCGCCCCCCCCCCCCCTTTTTTTTTTGAGAATTTAAAATTTCTCTTCTATACGTGAGTAGTATGTGTGTTTGTTTTCCCCTGCAGGAAGTTTCTGGTTTTGTTTTGAATATTCAAACATATGAAAGGAATGTACCTCTGGCAGCAATTTACTTAAACTGATTAAAGGAATAAGAATGAAAATTAAATCATCTTTGCTGTAGTAATTTCAGACACTATGTCCAACAGTGGTAATCAAATATTGCAAGGTATATATATTTTCAGTGTTTTTTTCTGTTTATTTATGCTTTGCTTCTTGCTGTTCTTGAAAATGTCTGTTTTACTAATGCTAAGCAAGTTGGCAATCAAAGGAAGTCAGCATTTGTTTATGGGAGATTTCCTGCTCATCTTGCCTGTAAGAATCAGCATTGCAGGCATTTTCAGAGCACGCTTTATCTCAGTTTCGTAAAAAAAAAACAACCCACATTTTTGCTGGCAAGGGAAGACATGGTTGCCTCGTAATTACATTAAATTGCTAGAGTGCTTGCCTGACGTGCGGGAAAGCTGGATTCATTTACTGCAGCAAGAGAGACTTGGAGTCATGTTTCTGAAGACCTCTTGGAAGGCAGCGAGCGAGCGTTGGGTCAGAAAGCAAGCCAACAGGCTGGACTCTGCTGAAGGTTCTCCTGTGTTAAGAAGAGGCCTGCTTAGCTGTTCTATAAGCATCTAACGTGATGTCTAATTAAAAGATTGTAAAGTGAATGGCGGGGGTGGGGGGGTGGAAATGGCAGATACTTAGTGCCAGCAGTAGCAAAGAAGATTGGGTTTTGGCTGTGTCTGTGGCTTAGGCAGCTCTCTGGCTGTGCTTGGCTTGGAGTCCTTTTCTTAGGTAACTAAGCTCTATAAGGAGCATTCATGCTTGGTTTAGGGATCTGAACTGTAGCAGGCATTAAACTGTTGCAATGCCAAGTGCTGTTCTACATGACATCAAAGTCCTTCTGTATATCTGGCCCCAAGTACATGATCTGAACAGAAGTACATGAAGTGCTGAGAGGGATGTCTGCCGCAGCAAGAGCACGCCTTCCAAAATCATCAACTGATTTGACTGATCTGTACTGCATGATGCAGTGAAGCCTCGTATTAGGCCAGCTGGATCAAATGATGCTCTTTGAAGATGCTGCCAGTTTCCTCTTAGAACATCATCATCAGAAGAAAATCTGTCTGCAGTTGGCTCTTGGCCAACATCTTAAAAGCAAGTACCAAAACAGATATTAAGCCTTAGCATGTATTTTGCCCCGTGAAGCCACTTTTCTCAGCTATTCTGTCTGAGCATATGCTACCAAGGCAAGTAGAATTTTGTTTTATTTTGTGTAATTCCCCACTTTGTATTCTGTGTGAACTTCTTTGGAAAGTTGTGTTGGTACATGGCGATGAGCAAAGCAGTTGGTTTGACGTGTCTAGGATAGCTGGACAGCTTTAGCCCTTGCATAGTGATGTGTGTTAGCCTGTGAGGTGTTTTCATCTGGCTCGCTGCCGTTTCCATGGAAGAGACAGTGAACAGCTGTCCAGGTAGCACGTGGTGCATTTGTATCTCCTAACCCTGCCCTGTGCTCGAATGTTGCGTGTTCCTCAACATCTGGGTTGTCTGAGACAGGAATGGCTGGTATTGGAGACGCACTCAGCTCCCACTTAAGATGTTTTCAACCGCAGGAGCTTCGCTGACGTCTGAGTTGACTCGCTACTTGTAAGGCGTGTGATATCTTAATATATCTAGTGTTGTTACATGTTGGTAAGTTGTTATCTTGTTGATAGGAAGCCAGTGTAGGATAGAAATCTCAGCTATAATGAGTTCTAATACATAGCAGTTAAATGTCAAATCCATGATACTTGAAACTTTTAATTAAAGAGAAAAAAACGTATTGGAAGAAAGAAATAGGAAAAACAGTAGTGGTTTTAAGTGTTTTTTATGTAGGAGCAATACCTAGACACTGGATCAGTTTAGTATCTTTTTTTTGGTGCCAAGTGAAATAACAATTGACAAAACGCTAATTGCTCTGTAACGCTTGTAAGGAGTATATTATTCAATACAAACAAATATTCCAAAACCAGAAGGGTTAAGTGGTCTGGAAGATCTTAGTAACGTCAATGAAATTGTCCTCTAATGTACCTCTGTATAATTACAGCTTTTTAAACTACAACGACACTAGTATTAAATTTCTTGTTGAATACGATCATGTCTTGTAGATGTGTAGAAATGCTGTAAAAATGTGTTTGAAACTTGCTTTGCATTTGTACTGCCTCCTCCTCCCTTTCCCTCCACCAGTAAGGGCAGCTGCAAATTTGTAACTAATCATTTCATGAAACAATTTTTTTGAGTCTGATTCTTGAAACTGGAGTTTCATACTGCATCTTTGTCATATCTCAAAATCAATCTACTGTGTAGTCTTAATGGAGTGAATGAGTTGAGCAGGAAAAGTGGTAATAGCAAGGTTTCTAAACTGATGTAAGCTTTCTGAGGCGTAGAGAGAGTTTACGGTGTCCTGAAAGAAAAAATTGCTGTGCTACAGTAATTAATCAGCCTAAAAAAATCCCCCCAAAACCAGCAAAACTTGTTCAATTTAACCTTAATGAATAGGGATTATGATTTGCAAGGAATATTTTAACCATTTGATAAGCGAATGTATATCACATTAACTTCTGAGCTTTTGGAGTAGCAAATTTATTTCAATAATTGGATTTAAAATTATATTTAATTTATGCTTATTTGGTACATTTAAAATATTACTACAATACTGTTGTAGAATTTCCCACTCAATGAAGTTGAAAGATTGCAATTGTGTTTCTTCGCATGTCATCTTGGTACTGAAGTAGGAATTAATGGGAAACAGTGACATGACGTGTAAAATTATTGTATGCCAAATCTCTGCAACATGTGCATTATAGTTGACACGTACTTATTTTGATGTTACTATATGTGTCCTGGCCTGAGAAATTAACTGCATGAATAATGACCTCAAATGTGTTACTGTAGTGGCATTCCACATGCATCTAATGTTTAGTTAGTGTCTATGCTAGTTGGCCAGCTACCTCTTAATTTTTAATAAGCTCAAAATACTTGTCCAGGCGTATTTACAACATTTACATATTTAGATTGTAGCCTGATACTGTCAGCAAAATAATATTTTAAAGTATTAAGTGCTAATAGTATTTGACTATAGAAAAGGCATTAGCTTTTTCTTTTTAATTTTTATTCATTAAATCTCTCTTGTGCTCTCATGGTTAAAGAACTGTGCCTCCTCTTAAGCGGTTTCCGTTGCTTTCAGTCTTGCCTTAAGCTTAGCTTTTTGTATGAATGACTTGTTGGTGCAAGCATTGTTATCTTCTACCAAGAAGATTACTCTTCAAATGCAAGTGGCTTTTTCAGGTCACACTGGAAGTTAGGATTTTGTCTCACCCCGAGCAAGCTGAAAAATCAGCTCTGTCCTGTGATGATGACAACATAGGAATGTCATTTGACCATGTGATTCATTCATGTATTCCACCAAATTAACATGCTGAAGCAATTTTACAGTCAGAGTTGTAAAGAAACTGTTTGTATTTATATTTATGGTTTTAATGTCTGCCACCTTCTCCTTTAGTGCACTGGAGTTCTCTCGAAAGGATAGAATGTATTGTTTGCCCCTTAAAGGCATGAGTTGCCCACACGTACTTTCCAAATGCTTTATTGGGTGAAAACTGGTGCTTACAACAGAACATCAGTTTTAGCTGAGTAGTCTGTTTTAAAAATAATGAAAATAGACTTCTTTTGGAGAAGAAAACTACCACAAAGCTCTAAGGTAGGGCACAAAGGTTTGAAGTTAATATCCCATACTCTGCTGTCGCTACACTGTTTTAGAGAGAGTCCTAGGAGGCAAGTTGAGCATCCAGCAACCTGCACTGGGAGCTTTCATCCTGACAGCTTGACTCTCCTCAGAATGTCTGAAGACTGTAGCCAAATAGTTTCCTTGAAGCCTCAAATTCTAAATCTAACCTTTGCCTTTGGTAGTTTTGTGTTAATTAAAAAAGCAACAAAAAATCCCCCAAAAACAACTAACCAAAACCCCCAAACAAACGAAAAGAAAACAACAACAGAAAACCTCAAAGTGGAAGAACTTGATAAATAATCATGCTTAATTGCACATACTCCTCAGCTAGAACGATTAAGGGGAAGACAGAGTTTTCCCCTAAAGACTTAAAGAGGTGGGGAGGGAAAGAGAATGAGGAAGCACTCAGTAGTTATTCTTTAACTACAGGAGAAATCCCTGTGATTTTTTCTTTTTTTTTGGTTGCTTAATGGCTGTCTCTAACTTGTTTTTCAACTTCCATAGTTTTGGGTTTTTTTTAGACTCATTACATTAATTTGACAGTGTAGAGCTTGGTGGAATTTTGCAAAACTTGACATTCTTACTGGGAAAATTTTTCTTCCAACTACAGTTGATACTTGCACTTATTGTTTCCATAGTGTTGCTGTTTTTAACATGGTGCACAAAGCCAAATAAGTAGTGAAATACAACTTTCCAGAACTACAGAAAGTTTCTATTTCAATGTGCTGGTGGGACTCAATGCACAGTGAAAGGTACTTTCCCTCACGAGCATAAGCCTTGATAATTTTTTTGAAATGTGGTCAGAGTTTTTCTTTGGTTTTTTACTTACTTGTTTATGCTTATTGCCTTAATCTTTAAGCAATGTTATTGCTCTCCACAAGGCCCAGTAACCCAAAGCATGGACCATATGGTGAATGTAGTAAAAGAACCTCGACAAATTCTCTCCCTGGTGTTCTTAATGCCCAATTCTATAAAAACCATACATTTGTAGGATTTCATTCTTAACTGATTTAGTGTTTATATGACTGTTCTCTGAAAATGATTAACAATTATGAAAAAGCATCAGTATTCAGTTCTGCATTTCAGTATTTTATAAAGCCTTTTTTAACGTATTTCCAGCTATTAGTGCCTACCTGATGTAGATGCTTAAGCTGAATTTACACTGGAAAATTCAGACGTGCCTGGGGACATACTGAAATGATATAATTTCATTGAAATGTTCCATAACATTAGTTTGGCCTGTTCCAACTGCTTGCTATTCTAACCAAAGAATTCCCAGATGTGCCTTAAGCGCTGGGATGGCAGAGACAGTTTACAGTCCATCGTCCTGTTCTGGAGACTCAGGCAGATTCCTAGAAGAGGAATGAACCCTTCTGCACTGCTTGGCTTCAGTGCCTGGTAACGTTTCTAGGCACACTTGATTTATTAGTATAGGCACAGTATTGCATCTTCTTACATGATGTAGCCAAGGTGGGGCTTTGGTGGGGCTTTAGTGGGGCTGTGCAAATAAAACCAATATTGTAACTGAGACTTCTTCAGTGCGGACTTAGAAAAGGCAACAATTCAAAAGAATTTCTTTGGCAAGTGTGTGAGAATAACAGAAGCTGGTGGCACTTCACTCAGTTGGCTAAATTTCGTGTGCAAATCCGCTACAGTTGCTAATTACATCTGTTTTTTCAGGCAAAAAGTTACTTTCTTCTCCACTTCTTCCAAATGCACAGTATAATAAGGACCCAATTGAGCTTGACGTCTTGTATGTTTTTTGGTAATGAGCATACAAGAGTGTTTTTTTTCTATTGAAAGGAAAGTAAGATTTGCAGATTTAGAATCAATGTTGGGAATTGTAGTAGAAGGAGATGAAACTTATTAATACTTCCTTCTGCCTCCAGATGGGTATTATCAATATTACTGGAATTACAAATCTGGCGGAGTTGCCTGTGAAACCCATGATAAGCTCCACTGAAATGAACACATGAAAATAGCAACTTGCAGATATTTTGGAAGGCTTTTTCCAATTGGAAGGCTGCTACTGTGGATATAACTGCTAGATAACCTGACTTGTCTTTTTCAGATAACTTTTCTATTTGGCCTATTGCTTGATAGAGCAGGACTTAATTCAGATTTTGTTTAATCTTTTTGCCTGCCTTGCTCATTTGAGTATTACTGATCTTTTTTATAAAATCAATAATATTATTTAATTTTTTGTAATACATTTCCTTTTAAAATTATTCTTTTTTTTTTCCCCCAAGTAAGAATTGCTGCATAAATTAAATGCAAAAGCCTGTCTTAAATTTTGTTCTGTTGATTACGTTTTTCAAGTAATGCAGGTAATAATAATCCTTTCTCTTAAAATCCAGAGTTAGCTCTCTTTGGGTTTTAAACTCATGAAGTGGTCACAAAGCTTAGTTATTGCTGTTTGCTTTGAAAACACAATATTTAAATCAATTAAGGAGATTGTTTTAATGATTATGTACTTTTTTCAGGAGGACCCAAATGATATCGACCCCAAAAGGAAAGACGTGCATGGCAGTGATGGGGAGGACAAAGCACAAAGTGTGGAGACGCTACCTCCAGGTATTGCAGTAATGTTTGTTATGAAAGATCCGTAGCCGCAAAACATTTATCCTTGAAAGCCATAAAACATAGCAGTTGTTCTGATTTGTTCTTTGTAGTTTGGAAATGCCAGGATTATTTTAGCAATATGTACTTCTCTGTTCTTAAAACTTCGACTTCCTTAAATCTTACCTGCTTCACTGCTCCTTTGGGTTTAAAACCATAGAGAATGTGACTCTTGGCGAGTACGTTTGTATTGTCCTGCAGTAGGTCTGAGCTACCATAAAAGCGGCTGTTACAAAAGTAGTCCATT
Source organism: Tauraco erythrolophus (assembly GCF_009769465.1). Taxonomy (NCBI): domain Eukaryota; kingdom Metazoa; phylum Chordata; class Aves; order Musophagiformes; family Musophagidae; genus Tauraco; species Tauraco erythrolophus. The sequence goes on along the minus strand of NC_141466.1, from coordinate 85,234,602 downwards.
TCTCTCGATGGATAGCGCTGGCAGGCAACAGACCAGTTGCCTTGGGACTGTGCTTCCAACTGAAGATTCAGCTGAAGTTCATTCTTTAAAAATTTTGTCTGGCTTCTGATGTGGCAGTTTTTCCTGAGTGCACTGATGGTGTATCTTATTTTTCTCATACTTGCTCAGTATTTGTCACATGCTGGCAAATAACAAGAGCAACATGAATTTTGTTTAATGCAATAAAATGGTCATATGCCTTGAGGATGAGCTAGGAAAATTAAGTGTGAAGGAACTTTCATTTCATATGACTGCTTCCATAAAAATTTGTTTGCTGCTTGACTGTTTCACATCAATGAGATTTTGTATATAGCTAGAATTGATGTACCAAGGAATACAGAAATAGTAAAATGGATTTGAATATTTTACAGTGTATTCAAAAAATTTACCATACAAGGAGGACAACTTCTAATCAGATGGCTTCACAACATGTTTTACTCTTCTTCGATTAATCCTAATATTTGGCTTACAAATTTGTCTTACCCAAACATCTGAAATACTGTGAGGTCTTGAAGAAAGAACTAACCAAGTTAAACTTGCTTTTAAGCAGCTGGAAACTTCCATCGCTAATAATGTGTGAGGTATGATTTTTGTTTTACAGTCTTAGACTCCTGGTACAGTATAAACTGTTTGACATTCGTGGCTTTTTTCTGTAGCCTTTGGCCTACCTTGTCTTAGCTGCTTTCTGGAAAGAGGAAACAAGACTCTGGTTATGTACGTATGTTTTTTTGGCAAAACCTTTACTTTGTGTATGAATCGGGAAATAAATCATAAAAAGTTGAAAAGCCTGGCATATTTAACTTGATTTCTGGCAGATCTTTCTATGTATTTTTTTCCCTTAGCAGAATTCTCTGCAAATATTCTTGCTGGGATTATAGGTCACCAATTTTGCACCTTTCAGCTACTACTCTTATTTCCTCTTTTTGAATGTTTATGTATTCTGGGCCAAACCCTACACATTTCCTCCAAGACCTTCCTTTCCCAGTGGACCTAAGCAGCCATTTGAGTATTAAAAGAAGTGGGAAATGTCCCAGGTTGAAAGACAGAGATATCAGAAGCTGAAAGGGTTGAAGCTAGAAGTCAAATTGAGTATAAAGTAGAACAGGTCAGAGTGTTTTTCATTTCATCTGTTAATCAGTAATCCCTCGTGGCTTGATTTAACAGTCAGGAGAATCTTTACTGCAAAGTTGTATGAAAGTCTTGAGTCAAACATCAAAGGCTACACAGACAGAATTATGCACTTTTAAATCACTATTTTGATTATTTTCAATTTGTGTAGGCAAACTTACGAATTCCAAGCTTCATTGCCATAAGGTTTCAAATTTCCATAGATTCTTTGTACTGTTTTAAAGCAAAGTGATCAAATTTTAGGAGAGCTTTGGTTCAAAACGTTCTTGCCTTTCCACTGAGGTTAAGAGACTTGTAGTTTAGGTTTCAGCATTATGTAGTATAGTATCTTGTAAGTACCTATCTTGTACCGTAGGGGCAATGGCTTTAAACTGAAAGAGGGTAGATTTTGGTTAGATATAAGGAAGAAATTTTTTACTTTGAGGGTGATGAGGCACTGGAACAGCTTGCCTCATCCCTGGAAGTGTTCAAGGCCAGGTTGGATGAGACTTTGAGCAACTTGCTGTAGTGGAAGGTGTCTCTGCCTGTGGTGGGGGGCTGGAACTAGATGATCTTGAAGGTCCCTTCCAACCTAAGCCATTCTACGATCTTTCAGAACTTGTTAGAATTAAGGAATTGTTTATTATCTTTATCTTTAAAATGGCTTTAAAGATTAAACTGTTAGGTTTTTACCTTCTGTACGTTAAAGTGTATCTATCCTTTGTCATTTTTTGACCTTTTCTATATGCTGCAAAAGTCTATTTCTTCTTTTCTGAAAATAGTGATGTTAGCTGTTGTAGTTAGAAAGACTGGCCCTGAACAATCTACATGGACAACCAAAACAAAACAGTATAACCCGTTCTCTGTTAACGACAGGAGTTTCAGCAGTTACTCAAACAGCTCTTTTTGTTAGTAATGAAGATCTGGAATCCTTTAATGCCTGTAAGTCAAAATAATCATATTTATATCGAGTATCCTACTGCTTTTACGCTGTATTGAGTCAGTAAGAGGGAGTGTAAGCTATTTAGGGGATTTCGTATCCATCTATTCCTACTCTGTTGCCTGCTGCTTGGGTGTGTGCAGATTTATCTGCTATGCTTTTTTCTTTGATCTCACTTTGAGCTTCTCTTACTTTATCTGACTTGTCCCTAATAGATCTGATTCACATTGCACATGGTTGACAGGGCCTTCTGCTGGAGCCAGACCCAGGCTTTGGCTCCTTCCTGGCTCCTGAAGTCAAAGTCACCTGTTCTTACATTCTGTGAACTGTCACTGCTTTTTGGTAAACTTAGCCCTATGAAGCAGTCTCCTTTCTTTCTTCTCAAATTTAATCTAGGCTTTCTGGACTAGTATTGCATTTGCTGGTTTTAAAGTCTTGGAAAATGATAAATGATACATTTTTAATAATTATGTCAAGCTCTCCTTGGATGGAAACTAGAATGGAATAAAATGTACCAAACTGGCACTACTTTAAAAAAATACAGCTACTTATTACAGAGGAAAAATATCAAAACGTGCTTCCTATTTAAAATCAACCAGCAAATTTTTTTTTTTAAAATAGCAGTGAATTGCACTATTTTTGTCGATTTGCCTTCTCCAAGTCTTCAGAGTTGGGAAGTAACCTGTGACAAAAAGAAGCAGCTTCACTAGATTTCACCGTTTTCTTGTTTCTAATCAGCTTCTCAGGCTCAGAACAGTCTGTAAAATAAGCACTTCTTGTCAAAACCAAGTCTAGAACTGCACTATACCCTGGTTCCAGGTTCTTAGCTGGATCAGTGATTTTTTTATTTTTTTGTTTGGCTCTATTTTACTCTGGTAGAAAACTGCAGTTCGTTTACTGTTGAGTTTGAAAAATTGATTAATTAGGTCTCAGTACAAGTAAACACATTTGCATGAATTTGAAGTTACAAAGTTGCTTAATTTAAGTTTGAAATAATGTAACTGTGTTTTCTGATACTCATTTCACTTGGCAAAGTCCTTGAAACTTAGGAAACTACAGAGCCAGCTAACTCCCCAGAAGAAATTAAATCAAACCTACTCCTATTTTTGTACCCTAGGGAAGCATACAACAGCAACTATTATTGAAAAAGATTTCGTTAAACCACTTCTAACTTCAAATTTAGTTGATAAATTATCAGAAAGGCAAGCCTTTTCAGCAAAAGTAAGGCTGGACAGTATAATTAGAATCATAGAATCGTTTAGGTTGGAAAGGACCTTGAAGATCATAGAGTCCAACCGTTAACCTAGCACTGCCAAGTCCACCACTAAACCATGTTTCTAAGCACCACATCTACACATCTTTTAAACACTTCCAGGGGTGGTGACTCATCCACTTCGCTGGACAGACTGTTCCAATGCTTCACAACTGTTTCAGTGAAGAAATTTTTCCTAATATCCAATCTAAACCTCCTCTGGCACAACTGGAGGCTGTTTCCTCTCATCCTATTGCTTGCTTTTTGGGAGAAGAGACCAACATCCACCTTGCTACAACCTCCTTTCAGGCAGTTGTAGAGGGTGATAAGATCTCCCCTGAGCCTCCTTTTCTTCAGGCTAAACAACCTCAGTTACTTCAGCCACTCCTCATAAGATTTGTTCTCTAGACCCTTCACCAGCTTCGTTGCCCTTCTTTGGACACGCTCTGGCACCTCAATGTCTTTTTTAGTGAAGGGCCCAAAACTGAACACAGTGTTCAAGGTGTGACCTCACCAGTGCTGAGTGCAGGGAGATGATCACTTCCCTAGTCCTGCTGGCTGTGCTGTTTCTGATACAAGCCAGGATGCTACTGGCTTTCCTGGGCACACTGCTGGCTCATATTCAGCAGGCTGTCAACCAATACGCTCAGGTCCTTTTCCACCGGGCAACTTTCCAGCCACTCTTCTTGAAGTGTTGCATGGGATCGTTGTGACCCAAGTGCAGGATACTTAGCCTTGAATCAGCCTTTCATTTTCCAGCAGTTGACTTGAGCCATTAGCACTTGTAACCATGTGGATAGCCCATGTTGCATGTTGTAGTTCATAAAGAACACAACCTGTTTAAGGAGAATGCTTGTGATGGCATCACCCATACGACTGATGTGATGCCCTCGTTACATTTTGTGTTTCATCTACTCTTTCCACTGGGTTGAAGGCAACTAGAGGAGTAGTTGAGGCTGGCAGTCCTGAAACAAGCATAGCATTTAAATCCCTTGGAAATTGAGAGTTTTTGAAGGTTGAAAGTCCTATATAAATGCATTTTAAGTGTAGATTATATTTTGTAAAATGGACTAAAATCTTTATATTTAGACTGGAAAAGCAGTGACATGACATGTCCTGTGTTTCAGAAAATACTCAACATATGTTCTAGATTTAAGCTATATTATGAATTAAAGCAAGGGTAATAGTATGGTTTAGTTATCATGGAGGTTGCAAAAGCATTGGGAAGTGCTAAGGGAGGGAGTTATAGGGAGGTGATCTTGTGATCTCTGCTGTTTCTTCCAGTTTCCTGAATCAAGCCACTCTGCATTTTGTATGGTTTTGTTGCACGTGAGCTTTGGTGTAATTTTTGTAAACAATTCTGTATTGGGTTATTTGTAGTGTGGTAGCTGGCTGAGGTATAAACTTGTTTTCAAAGTAAGTTCCCGGAAGTGTTTTGAAGAAAGAACTTGAAAGGCTAAGAAAAACTCTTGGCAGTCAGTGGGCTACCAAAAACAGCTGGAAAGCTTCCTTTTTAGAGTTCATTCAGTAACTCAAATACATTGAAAAAATGGATTTCTCCCTCCAGTTATTTTCATATAGTTTTCCCTCTGGGCTGCTTCGCCAAGTGTCTGTTAAATGTTCTACAGTCTGTTTTAGTTCAGCTTTCTAGTTCTGGCTTCTGTGTGTGTGTGCATGTTTTAACTTATTTAGGATGATAATTCAGATGTAAAAATAGTTATTTAGTGTTAACTGGCTAGCTCTTAAACCAGTAATCCAAAAGTATGGGCACTTTTCTCTTACTCCATGACTTTACTTGGAGGTTGGAAGTTTTTTAAAAACAAACCAACCAACCAACCCAAAACCAGCTGCGTGCCGCCGCCTCCCCCACACCCCATTCCCCCCTTTATATCTTGCCTTACAACCTCCACTACCATCTGATAAACAAATCATACCTTGGGTGCAAATTGCTTTTGTAGATGAGCACCTCGGATGATCCTGAGATTACAGAATTTTTAATCAAGTTGGTCGTATTTGTCTGGTTAAAGAAAAAGCAATTAATTTGTTTAATGATGGAAAGTGTTCTTTTAATATCAGAATCTTCTAGCAGGGGCAAACGCACGATAGTTGGGGCATGGCTTGTGGATAGAAAGCTGTAACTGAGGCTTGCCTTAGTTTCCATGCTTAGTTTCATGCAGGTTGAGAGACCAAGGAAAAGCAAACCTTGAAACATCCAAGAAACTACTCTGACTCTTGTTAGTAGCTGTTAGAGTAGTATTCCCTTTATGTGTATCAGCTTAGTTTAAGATATGCTGAGCTGTAATATTTGTCTGAAAGCTGAGCTTGAATAGAGTGACATCTCTGCAGCCTGCTACTTACTGAACTTATTTGAAAGTACCTCAGAAACTTTGTATGTTAATTATGGAAACAATGAATATTAACACCTCTCATCTGTAATAAACAGTGACCTTGAAAGACAGCTTTTACTTTGTATGTTTTTTAATGCCAACAGCATACTGTGTTCACCACAACATACTTGCAGAACATTCTCATATGCATCCATGTTAAAACAAGAATGTCTGTATTGCATTAGAAATCGAGCTCTGATTATTTTTTTTTTATGTTAAGGGTGATATAAATCTGCTGTAGGTAGCGCAGGTTTGGCTGTCAATAGGCAATGTTCATCCAGAGGTAAAACCTGATAGTTTTAAGATGTTTGGTAAATGTCATACCATTGTTTTACACTTGAAGATGGTGAAAGTCCTGAAATCTTGTTCCTGGTGGCTGGATGCTAATCTACCTTTCCATGTTAGGGCCAGTCACATAATAACACAGTCCTCCTTAAAGTGGGATTAATCTGTGAATCAGTTGTGACCATAAAGGAGGATGCAGTTATGTCATATTGGAGAGTGATCTAGCACTGTGCCTCCATGAAATGCTGGTTTTTGAGAATAATGCTGTCTTGTGCTTCTAAAAAGCCTGATCCTCAAATGATTTGATTATAACTGACTGTGGGTTTTACTTATGTAATGATACAGTAAACTAAATTATAATGTCTTTGAAGTCTGGAATAGATCTTAAAAAATAAATGTTTATTGGATAACTTTATAGCCAGATCATCTGCCCTCTTGATACGTGGAGAGTTTTTTCTTAAAATGGAAATCGTGGCAGTTGGGATTAAAAGAAACAACAAGCAAAACAGACAAGATGAAGCATGATCTGGTATAAACTTAGTATATCCTAACACTTGTGTAAACTACAACCTTTAAAATTGTTCAATTTTATATTAATTCGCAGGATATTCTAGAGGATTTAAATGTGCAAAAGTGACTGTTGATGTTACACTTAACAATACTGTTGAGTTTTAATTACTTTGTTGCAAAATTAAAAACCAAGCTATTTCATCAGTTGTGTTTGGATTGCTGAATGCTGTTCTTTAAATTGGGAAGATTAAATTGGATGTTTTCCTGTTTTTCTGTTGTAGGAAAAGTTCGGTGGCAAGACTTTGATCAAGATGCTTATGTTGGCGCCACCATGGTGCGATCTGGTCAGGATCCATACGCCCGCAATAAGTTCAATCAGGTAGAAAGTGACAAACTGCGAATGGACCGAAGCATTCCTGACACTAGACATGATCAGTAAGTGCCATACTGAGCCATGTGTGACTTGGATTAACCTCTTTGTATTTATGGCTTTTGAGCAGCATGTGCTTTTTCTAAAGTAGGAGCTCTCCAGCTTTCAAAATGACAGGAATGAAGAAGAGTGGTATGATCCTTGAACAGTGGATTAAAGAACAATGAATGTTGTTCAGTTTTTTCTGTTTCCATGACTTCCATCAGTGTGTATTCTATGTCCAAACTGGTGCTGCATTTCAGTCTCTTTTTGTTCTTGTTCATCTGATAGCTCTTCTTGGTTTCTACATTTGTAAGTCTCTTTCACTGTGAGGATGATCAAACAGTGGAGCAGGTTGCCCAGGGCGAATGTGAAGTCCCTGGGCTTAGGGATATTCAAAGCCAGATGCACAGCCTGCTGCGGTTGGCCCTGCTTTGAGCAGGGAGTTTGGACTAAAAGATTTCCAGGGGCCCCTTCCGATATCAGTCACTCTGTTCTGTTCTTCTAAGCATGTGATGATTTTCAACTCCAGACCTAAAGGAATCCATTTATACACACCCCAGTGAACACAGGACAGAATTACACTTCAGGCACTTAAAAACTTTTGTTATGTCAGGCTGTTTGTACAAATTCAGGAAAAATATTATTTTCTTGTGAGTAGAGAGAGATTTTCATTTTAAAAAGGAGTTTGAGTGACTTGCACTAATCTTGTTTAAGCAGAATTGATTGATATTAAACAACAGTTGCTCATTAGAACTTCCATAACTTAAAAATAACAAAAGCAGCTTGAACTTGGCTTTAAAAACTGGCAGGCAAAGTCTCAAATCATGAAATGAGCCAACTTTGTATAGTTAATTTGCTGAACTAATTCTGCAGTTAGGATAAACGTATGTTTACAGCTTTGTAGGTAGAAGAAGCTGAAGGAGACGTCAGAGGGAGAGAGAAAAGGAGGGTGCCTGTTTTTTCTCCATAAAGCTCTTTAATCAGAAATGGCATAGCAAAGGAGACTTGTATAAAAACTCAGACACTTTTACTGTTTAATTTTTAAATCCCTTGTATAATAGCATGGTTTTAGGTTCCTTTAAGCGGATGACTTGTAGATAGAGTAAAGCAAGTCTCATATAATTTGCCATTAATTGAATGGAAAAGCAGGAAGAATCTGGTGTTTCAGTCATTGCCATGAAAGCAGTGAAAAGCACGATGCCCATGCTGTACTGAGGAGTTTAAAATTACTTTTGAATCTTCTTCATCACATATACTTTTTTCCACAAGAAATGCATTCTAACTGTTTAGACCAGGTATTCTTTTCCCACAAGAGCAAAACTCAGCCACCAACTTATAGAAGTTTCTATGATTCAGATATGCTGAATTTGGAATTTTTCTAGATATTTAAGAACCTCTTGGGAGGTTTCTTACAGACAAATACTCTCCTTGAGAAGAACTTAAATACGAGAGATGACAGGAGACAAATCATATTACAGTGGCTATGTTTGTTTTAACTCTCAGTGTTGTGATTATTTGCTGACCTGCCTGTTTTTTTTTCACTAAATGGAGCTGGAAAAGAATGCTGAGAGAGAGAGAGAGATGTTTCTTGGGAAGGGCTGTGTCAGTGCTGTGATTATTACTTATGTTGCCATGGAGCAGTTTTAAGTGCCCATCAGTCTGTAAATGGTCATCTTGTTAAAGAAAAAAACAAACCAACCAACCAAAAAAACCCAAACTGAAGCAGTCATTCCTGCAAATTGTCCTTTGATGCTTTCCCTGCCACGTTGCAATTAATTTTCCTTCTGTTTGGCAAAGACATTCACTGCAGAAGCTGAAAAAGTTGCGTGAACCATTTGTTTGGGAACTGTCCAATGGAAAGAGCAAGAGCAATAGCCATAGGAAGAAGAATATATTACAGATCTGAGCACGTGACACTTGGAAGCATGTTATTTTCAATAAAATTGGAGGTAACTGTGTTAAGATGAAGAACTCTCATGGAGCTGCTACAATCTTTTTCTTTAAGAAAAGAAACTGGGATGAGGAAATAACTTATTTCTACTTAAGCAACTTTTTATTAATTGTATTGGTGTATCCAAGAGGCTCTTTGACTTTAAAATAACTATATTATAATACTATTTAATTGTTGAAATTGTCTAGGCTGTTTAGAAGCAGTTTATCAGGATTCTACATTAGATATGTAAACGTGCATGTAATTATGCATCTCTTTTAATACTACATTGTTTAGTCTTTTCTGCATCGGACAAACTTTTACTAGCAGCAGGTTAAGACCAAAGTTTTCTACTTGCTTTTTGTGAAAGCCTGCCAGCGGTACTACAAAACACTTTGGTTTTCCTGTTTAAGCTGCTTGCCTTTTTTTTAAACAAAAGGGAGACGTGAGAAATAGGCAGATACAACACAAGACAGGAAGCAAAGAGAGGAGGTCTGAGCTGGAACGCAGATTCTCACTCCAGTTGATGCTCACAACTACTACTTCCAACAGCTTTGAGAAACCTCTGGGTTTCCTTCTGTTGCAATCTGTTTACGATGTGTAACTGCGAGCTGTCCCTGTCGTGGTAGATGTTGGAAAGCCAGAAAGTGAGTGTCACAGTCGTAATAGGAAACTTCCAGACCTGTCCTGTCGGTGTAAAATAGTATCCCAAGTGGGATGAAGGGTAAAGTACTCCATGGTTTTTGTGGACCAATGTCCACCATGCTTACTTTGGACCAGTGATTTCTGATCACATCTCTTACCTGATGTGTCAGCTTGATTCTTGAGAATTACTTGTAAGTACTTTGGCGGGACTAAACTGTATTTCTTATTTGGCAACTATCAGAAGCTTCTGACCTTAAGTTTTGTTCTTAAATAAACAAAATCAATTTTCTTGTGTCTTTGATACCCAGATATCTGAGGTGAATGTTCTCTGTGCACTGTTTAAAGTGGATATTTCTGTCAAAAAAATGATTTCGACAAACCACAGAGGTTTCAGAAAATTTGTTAATGATATGAATGAGTCCAGTGACTTGAATTTCTGAGGGAAAGAATGTAATTTTCATGTTTTAACTGATTTTAACGACCTATGCTAAGTATTGAAGGTCTAGATTGAAGCGTTCAGTTCAAATTCTATTTTATCCAAATGTATTTTCTCATTCTGCATGTAAAATTAAGTGCTGCAACTTGAGGAAGGAAAGTCTAATCTCTGTACCAAAAGCGATGACATGATTTCTTTGGTTTGGGTTTTATCTGTGGTGCTATCGACATAGAAGAAAAGGAGGAGGACTGCTACTGAATCAGTTAAAGCAAGGAGTTTTGAAGAGCTGAGAGCAGAAATACTCAGTGAAACATTCCTTCCGTTTTATTTGGAAGTCTAAAGATCTTAATTTCTCCCTCAGAAATATGCAATAGTGCTCTTCTCTTGAGTTTTCTTATAATTGAGAGGCTTCATTGCCGTGAGTAATTGCACCCTAAGATGTGCTCTGGCTCAAGTGCTCTCTCCTGCAAGGAGATCAGCATAAGTTTAATGTGACTTTTTATATTATTCTAATGTAAGTGCTTTATGTGATAACTACTTGCAGAGTAGGCTTGTCCTCTATAGGCAATTTGAAAGTTAGCAGAAGAAATAGTATCTTTTTTGGCACCATAGGCTTTGGTGTGTAATGGCTGGATGTCTTGCAGCTGTCTAAATGAATTGCCGGAAGTTCACAATAGAAAAGGTCTTAATCCTTTACTTTCCAGGAATGCATACACATTTACAATCTATTGCTTCAACGTTGGGCGCTAGTGACGAAACCATTTTGTCTGCGCACTGTTTGAGGAACAAAGCTAGATAAGGCCTTGCTAATCTGACGTGGCAGTTGTAGGGTTGGCATGGGCTTCGTTTTTCTTCAGAGTAAGTGAGGTCACCATGGCACAGTAGTGAGGGGTTTTTTTCAAGGCAAGCACTAATGTGTGTGTCATTATGGGTGCGTCGTATCGAAAACACTGCAGGTCCTTGGGGTTTTGTAGGGTGGGCAAGAGCAAGAAGTGTGCTGCCGCTTGCTCTCTGATTCTGAGAAGTTGAAGGTTGTGTGGTTTGTGATGTGTATCGCAGATGTTTAATCGGGTGTAGAGAGGCCTTTTATATAGGCAAAGGCCTAGTTTTAGAAATTTAGGTAGCAATGTAACTTACCACTCTTCCCTTAAAAGCTAGCTTGATTAATACTGCACAGAGTACAGAATTACTTGCTGAATTTGCTACAGATGTGCGCTAGCTGAGTTTATCCCCTCTGAAGACAACTAGGGCTGTTAAAACTCTACCCCTAGTGTTAAATAAAGGATATGTGAAGAAATACATCACTCGTGTTTGTTACTGCGTAAATGGCCATCGCTATTGTGACCTGTCAGACTGTAATGCTTTCACCATAAACTCGATATACAGTGTTTTCTAGTACTGTTAGTTTCTAGTACAATGAGTAGTGTCTTTTTCAGGTTTATCATTAGTGGCTTTAAACAGCTTAACTTTATGTGGTCCTGCAGGAAGTACTTTGAGAATTTCTTCTTTTCGCTTATTATATTAATTTCAGGCTATTAGAGGTGATGGAAAATGAGTTGACATAGATGGAATATTTCATTATCTTTATGGTTTGGAAGGATGTGGTTCTGTGTTTAGCTGTCACAGCTAACTTTGTTTTTCAGATTCTGAATGTTGCAATCCATACAAATTCTCATCAAAATAGAAAAATGTTTTTATCTATGGGCAGGACCAGGATGACACAGGAGCTTTAAAAATAAGAGGAGAAGTGGACATGTGCCATTCTAAAGAAGAGATATATGGTAGCCTGTGAACCTGTGTGTTTTCATTCAAAAATATGCTCATTTGCTTAGATTTATTGAATGCTTTCAATGTAAAATAAACACTCTGGTTTCATACTCGCTTGCATGGAAGGTACTTATGACATACTGCAGTGATGATAGTCCAATGACTTTTCTGAACTTCCCTGTATCGTGACACTGACTTGCTCATCTCTTCTGTATGAAAGCAACTACCAAAAGTGGCAGAAGAGGAGTTGATTATAATCTCACCTGCAAACAAGATATTTCATTCTTCCTAGGTAGATATAGTGTCTATATGAGTTTTTAATAGATAACTGCTTCATGATGAAGGCTATCTGCTAAGCCTGGGATGTAAACATTATATTTAAATGACAGGGTATTATGTCTTTCAGGTGTCAACGGAAACAATGGCGGATAGATTTGCCAGCCACTAGTGTGGTGATCACCTTTCATAATGAGGCAAGATCAGCTTTGCTTCGAACTGTTGTCAGGTATACCTAAGAGAGACCTTTTTTTTTTTTTTTTTTATATCCCCCTCCCCACCCCCCCTGGGCATTCACTAGTGTCGAATAATAGTTTATAAAGAAGAGAAGTAACAATCAATTATGCTTTTCTCAACCATTTGCAGAGAGAAAGCTAAGCCTTAATTTCATTGATGCTGCCAGTTCTTATGTTCTGAAATAGCAGCATTAAACAAACAAAATCATTCTCCTTGACTACAAATGCAAGAAATTGTGGAACCGATTACTAGAGTATGTTTGGAGGTTGACTGTATAACTGGTTTCAAGAAAAACTCAGGGGATATTTGACCTAAAGCTATCTGTAAGACTTGCATGTTACAAGTTGTCTAATCCACTCATTTCTGGAGGCTGGAATTTTGAGGGGAACAATTCTACATGTGCCTCTCTTCACAAATGCTTTCTGTTAGAATAAGTCAATAGCTCCTGTTGAAGATAGGATCCTTGGCCAGGTTCTACTGTGGCTTAACAAAGTAACCACTTTTATGACATTAATATGGAAAATTAAGACTGCTTAGTATTGAACACTTTGAGTTTTTGTTCTATTTCAGTGTCCTTAAAAAAAGCCCATCACATCTTATTAAGGAAATCATACTGGTGGATGACTACAGTAATGATCGTAAGTACTTTTACAGGGTCTTTATTTTATTCTGGTGAGGCGTTCTGTAGATGCCAGTAGGTGACTCGGTTCAGAATAGGTCACACGAACAGGAGTTTGTGGAAACTGATCCAGAACCAGTTCTTAAGTCTTTTGTATCTGTCTTTGTGGAAATCTGAAGAGTTCTGATATATGCTTCAGGTATATTTTATTAGTTCCTACTAGCTGAAGGAGCAGAGTATATAATTGAAAACAGCCTTTACGTAGTATGTTGTCTGATGTAAAAATAAAACCTGTGGTGCTTGCACAAAATATTTTTGTAGCACTGCTTTAAATAGATGCTGATGTCCATCAGTCTCTTGGAAAAATTCTTACTGAATCTATAATAATCACGGTTTTATAAGTAATAGGATATCACAATTGAACTATTGAAATGGACCTCTGAGTAACACTTTTTAAAGGAAGTTAATGTCTACATTTGCATTGTTAGTTTATAGCTAGTTAAAGGTAGGTTTAAGCCTTAATGTTGACGAAAAAGTGAACCTTCTTATATGCAGAGAAAAAAGTTTATTTACTCCTATAAAAGTTCTTTTTTTCTTATGCAATGTAGAAACTGCCTAAAGTAAGCAAAGAGAATATCATTAAATAAAAATATTTCATGAAAGTAAAATTAAATTAGCTTTAAATAATATAATGAGGATAGTAATTTCTTAGTGTGGTAACTTTTCTTATTTCTGGTGAGACAAATAGGTTTGTTTTTTCAGCAGATGTCTTATATTTAACTATTTATGACCAGCAACATTTTCCACTACAAAGCTTTTGTTTTTCTTTGAAGACAGCATCTCTTATGGTATACAGGATTGGATATAAAACTGGTTCTCATAACTTGATTATGATGATGATGATGATTATTTATTTTTTTAAAGCTGAGGATGGTGCTCTCTTGGGAAAAATTGAAAAAGTGCGGGTTCTTCGAAATGACCGCCGAGAAGGTAGGCTCACTCCAGGGGAAGGAAGATACAAATTTCACTCTGCTGCCTTGTCTGTTAATCTTCATCAAGTCTTTTAAAAGAATATTCTGCTATACATTCTATATTGGAGGGGGGATTTTCACTTTATAAATCAACTTACTAGTGGAAAGAATAAAAACAAATGCATTTGTGCAAGTAAAAACAGTAATTCTGATGAATTCCATATAATTGTGTGCACAGTTGCCTGTTGTTGGCTTTCACCGACTTGAGAAATTGCCTTTCACTCTCAACCTCTCCTTTCTTTTGCTATACTGAATCCTCAGTTAAGCTGCTCCTGTTGTACGTAAGGTCTCTCTGTAAACTCCATGAATGTTTGAAATGATCCAGCTTAAAAGTAACTCTCCTCTTTTGCTGGTTCCCTTGCTATTTTAAGGATCCGGTTGATGGACAGCCTGGCAAACAGTTTGTTTGGCAGACTTGAGGGCGTTTGAGCAGCCAGGAGGGTCGGGACCACGAATGCCAGTTTGGCTGAAGCCAGTGTGCCGTGCTACAAACTTGCCTTGCGTTTGTGTTTTCCTCTTTGTTCCTTTGTGAATTACGGTCTCATGTCACTGAGCCCTTCAGTCAGCAGCTTCCTGGCTGCGGAGCTTAACGCATTACATACAGGCAACTGCTATTCTACAGCTGTTTGAAATAATAACTGAGAGTTGACAGTTGAAATAGCTGACTGAGTTAGCAGATACGTGCTTGTTTATTTTTATAGACACTGTATCTTCTAGGCTGCCAGCCTGGCCTGAGGAGCAGCTAGAATCATTAGATTGTCAGAAAATGGAAATGACATGCACAAAACCTGTGCTGTCTCATAATTAGTTATCGCAAACTGATGGGCTCTTAGTATTTAATATTTTTTTGAAGGCATATACTTGTGAATGAAGGCTTCTTAAGAAAGCAGGCCTCTTATGACTTGCCATGGTTGCAGGATTCTGAGAAAGTTGATACCATTCGTCTGATCAGTACAGCACTTGAAGATGGAGATAACACTAATGGAAAAATGGAATGAAGTAACACTTTTTTATTTTTTTATTTTTTAGTAATTATAAATATTTTGTACTGCATACATGGAGGAACTGAATTTTCATTCGTAGTTAAAAATATGCATCAGTATATCTGAAAGCGAAATAGGATTTGACAGATCTTTTACTATGTCAGAAAATAGTGACTATTTGCTAATTGAAGGCACAGGACTGCCTTGTTATTTTTGTGAGATTAGGGTTAAATTACTATGTGTGGGATCTACTGTGCTGTTTATAAAGTTTTGCCTGGGCATGTGTATGTGCAACCAAAGTGATTTTTTAAATTAAAATATTTTAAGATTTCATTTGATTACTGTCTTATTATGCTTGAGTTTGATACTTACTTCGCTTTTCATTTTCAAGTGTGGGCTGATGCTGATATCTCAGACACATATAAACTAAAATTTAAAAGAATCAGTAAAATCGTTAGTAACACATTAGTATGAACAACAGAGGAAAGCTGTGTATTTTAAAATATGAATTAAAATAAAGGAATAGTGCCTGTGGACAGGATGACATTGACTGCCTTGCTTTCAGAAATATGTGATAGTAGCTTTTGGTCTTGTCTGTAGGACCAGAGTTTGTTATGGCAACAAATGTGTTTTGGAGGGCATGGTAGCCTGTGAATAAATGTTCAGGGAAACCTCCTCAACACTATTGTAAGGTTGAATGTGAGCGTAGAAAACTCAAAGACCCAAGCAGTCAACTCAGTTTTAGTGAAAAAAAAAAAAAAAAGGAAATTAGAAACACTAATCTGTGTGTTTTCTATGGAAGGAGAGCAAGACAGTAGGTTCTATAAGAATGTAAGTTAGAAATAACGAGTTCAGGAAGGGAGGAATTGCAAAAGTAAACCAAGAATAGCCAGAGTGCTTGAGGAATGGTTTGATGTAGAAAAACTGAACATAACAGCTTCAAAAGTTGGAATTAGAGAGGCAGCATAAAACTGATGAGGTATGGTTAGCTGCCAAGGTGCAATAGGTGAGATGTAGAAAGTGCTGTCCGAGGGCATCAGCACAGTGTATATCTACCACAATGAAGTACCACATTTGTGGTAAGAGATAGTACAAGGATCTCGATGAGGCTGTTTATTGCTGAATGTTGAACAGATCAAATAAGCTTTTCCTCCTAAGCATCTTGTATTCTGTTTGGCAGAGTCATATTTTGCAGGTTTGTTTTTGTAAGGGGAATGGAAAGAAATGGGGTTGACTCTTTTACAGTGTTTCAGTTGGCGGTGGGGGGGAAGCAACCAAAACCAGAACAGACTTGGTGGGAAACAATGTAGAAAGAAAAAGGAGAGGGGAGAAAATAAGTATTACTTGGCTTTGGTCTTGAATGACAATGAAATCAATGAATTGTGAGTAGTAAGAGAGAAAAATAGGGAGGAAGTTTGTAAAGGAATGAGAGGAAGTTTGCTGTTTTCTGTATCGGAGTAAATGGTGGGGTGTTCTGGAGCATGTGTGTAAATATAGCAAGGGATTTTAAGGAATGACGAGGCCATCTGATGAACAAATATTAAGAGAGAAGGAAGGAAAGGAACAGGGCCAATCAGTGAGGGGATCTGTGTAACTGAGGTGTAGAAAAGAACCTTTTGACTTTACCAGAAGTTTCTTCCTAAAAAAATCTTTCCAAGATGAGATTAAAAGACACCAAAACCCCACCAAACCACAAAACAAGAGAGCTGCAAGAAACACACGGGAAAGACAGTTGAAAGGGGTGGGGAGAAGACTCTCAGACATGGATTAGTGAAGCATGGTTATTTCTGGAAGAAATTGACAGAAGAATGGACAGACTGTGAGGAGAGCTAGGATGGCAGGGGGGTGGCAAGAAGGTGGACACGGTAAGTTAAAGGCGGTGCTTCCCTCAGTTCTATTGTAGAACTGTAGGAAAAGTTATTTGTTTTCAGGACCGATCGTGAGTAACGTTTATCAGTATAAATACCACTTATTGTAATGCAGACCCAGCTGTACTTTTCTATCACTTTTTTTGAAAAGATACTTTAATTCTTCTACTTAAATCATATTGAAACCTTTAGACTAGGGTGCAGCAGGTAAGAAGCTTGCAGGCTGTTTGTTGTGAAGTCATTGACTAGATTTCCATTTTGATAATGGAACTTGTGTGTTTTTCCTGTCTGAGTTAGAGTAATTTAATTCATGACTAACTTGGAATGTAATAGTTTCTCACTACTGTAACTTGGAATGTAATAGTTTCTCACTACTGTTGATTGTTTTCCTCAGTAAGAACTTTAAACACATTATCTTTACTTCTCAGGCTTGATGCGCTCCCGTGTCAGAGGGGCAGATGCAGCACAAGCGAAAGTACTGACCTTCCTGGATAGTCACTGTGAATGCAACGAACACTGGCTGGAACCACTTTTGGAAAGAGTAGCTGAGGTTAGTAAAGAGTCCTTCTGAAGTAATTTCCTGAAGGAGTAGCTTTTAAATTTTAAAGCCATCTGGTTTATACTACATTAATTTTACACATTTTTCGAAGGAAGCTTTGTCTCTGAAGTGAGATGATGGAGATGATTGGAGTGTTCTGTGATTAAAACTCATTTTTTGTTCACTTAATCTGTGAACACAGGAACATAAAATGCGAATATTTATTATTATCTTTACAAGCAATTCAAATATATGGTTCTTTAGGGACCTCCTCAGTAAGTGTTGAAAATCTTTAGAGCAAAGTATAGTTCTCCTCAACCAATATCAGCTCAATGTAATTCAGTTTATGTGAGTATTTATGCTTCATTAAGATTCAGTGTGATAATAGGAGAGAGGTTGAGCTGTGAGACGAAAATTCTCATGGAAATTAGCACGGACTGTGGGCTCTCAGCTTCTATGAAAATGATGCTTAGTCTGTGTCCCGGAAAAGCAATTGAGAGGATTGAGAGTGAAAGTATACTGTTTTCTCCAGAGGATGGTTATACTTGTTAACTTGCTCTGGAGGAACTCAACTGAAGTGCAGAGTGAATCAAGTGTGATCCCAAAAGCTCTGGGGAACACTCAAGACAACAGGGTTTTTCTTCTTTCTTAATTACATTCCCTTTCTCATAAACTCCCCTTCCTGGAAAACCTTTCTTTCAAAATGCTTCTGGTCAAAATGGTTTTGCTAATCTACTCTCTTGTTAATATCCATTTCTTTGTTTATGCTCCCTATGCTTCCCTTTGCATTTCTCCCTAAAAAGGAGAGGGGAAGAGGGGGAGGAAGGGAGTAAACCCCATACACTCAATATGCCAATGGAGAAGCTATCAATTGATGACTGATTTTCCTTATTCTTTTTGATTCTATGATGCTTTACTGTGTATTCCAGAAATACTGTAAGTTGCCTAAGACATATCAGCAGTTAAAATCTTATTTTGGAGTAGAAATAACTTTAATCAGCCCAAACTTGGACACTGTTAAAGGACCTAGAGCCTACAGAGCCCTTAAGTGTGAGTAATATAGCACTTCCTTCTATTTTTGTGCCTGTGTTGCAGCCTCAGAAGGATTGGGATAATATCTCTATAATTATTAACTAGGAAAATAAACTTGAAGGCATAAAATATATCTCTGAAGGAAGTGGAGAATGCTTGCAGCTGAAGTACTAATGGATTCTAGGATGCAGAAACTGTTTTCAAGCCTTTTTGTGTAAATAGAAGCATCTACCGATTCAAGAAATTAGAAGAAGAATGGTAGTTTTGGTCAACAAAACCTTGCTTTTAGTAAGACAGCTATTTTGCCATTTATCCTTTTTGTTGTTTATGACTTTTTTCAGGGCATACTCATTTAGCTTTCTGAAACCGATATGGGATAGGGAAAAGTGTTACATTCTGTTAAGTTGAAAAGGTAAAACCTCTTATTAAATTGCTCCCGATTTCATGAAGATCGAGCATTACATGTTGTGTACTTGGTGGGAGAAACTGGTGCATGTTTTGCTTTCTGCAGCTGCTACTTTCTAGCAGCACATGAATTGTTAGATCTGTCAAAACTTGCTCCTCATGATTGTCACTGTGATACACACTAATCATGTGTGCCATTGAATAGTTTTCAGCTGTATGAATAGTTTTCCACTTGTAAAAGCTTGATGTACTGTTAAATAAATAATTGATGTGGATTCCCAACCAACAAGTGTAGGGTTTGATAAAGTAGCTGCTAAGCTTTCTGCTTGTTCAAAAAATTAAGGCTTGTTTACATATAGTATATGATAGTTCTTTGTTATTTTAAATGGATTGCTTTTGCTCACAGTGCAGATGGTATGTTACTTGATGTTAGTTGGCAGCATTTTCTTGATAGTCTCGGTGACAAGAAGCTGAATAGACATGAACTCATTTCTGCTCTGGCCTCAAAGGTAACTTTTTCAGGTCAGGACTACTATATGTTAATGCAGTATTTTCTTTGTGCTGCTGTATCTAATCTATATGCAGTGAGAAGTGTGGGTGTTTTCTTTTCTCCTTTTGTCCCAGAATTGCCCACTTGGCATTTAATTCTGTCGGAGTTTTGAGGGATTAGTTCTGTGTGTTACAATATGAAAAATTTATAGCTTCCAAGAAACAGTCTGAATTGAATCACTTCTACAATACTCTGTCTGATGTGTTGTAACCACTTTAGAAAGCTGTGTCTTTGACCTCTTGCTTGTGTGAGGAGCACCTGAGGCATTAAGCTCTCCTCTTCAGTTGAAGGATGATCCTTCCCACAGCTTTCTTCTTTGAGGTGGTTTGCTGGTTAGAGTGTCTTTCTCTATTGACTGTGCTTAGCATTCCTAAAGGTGTCTGACACTGCTAGGGATTTTTCTTCAGCAATTTGAGCAAAGGGTTGAAGCAGAAGCAACATACATACAAGGTGAATATTTTAGTGTTCAGAACATCCAGATACTTGTGTAACCTGGAGCTGGTATATCTTTTCTCTCTTTACTCCCTCCTGGAGAATGGTTTTCTGCCTGATTCCCTAAGGTGACCTTTTATGCCCTCTAGATTTTTTTTGTGTGTACATTGGTTAGGGGAGATTGAAGGAGGAGCCGGTGGAGTTTAACCCTTTGATTCTTCAAAAATGTCAACATAGTAAAAAGCATACACAATCTCAAACATTGGTAACTACTGGCTATTTCATGCACATTCATCTACTTGGCTTTTTCACTTTCCAATTTCTAATCACTTTGATGTTCTTTTCTTACATCAGCTCTGTGAGAAAAATAAAAATTGGAAGATTCTGGTGCAGAACTGAACTAATCTATTTCCATAGCATAGCTGTAAATCCTATATCACTGTTAGGAAGGTATTTTTAAACAAAGATCATCTTAAAAGGAAGAAAAAAACAAGATTAAGAAATGAGATGTGAATTCCTTTGTCATATCTGTTTCGGGTTTTGTGACCTTGAATGAGTCAACCTTTAACTGGCACAATGCTGAAAGGAAAATATAAATATTTTCTCTTAAGAGTATTGTGAAGCTTAATCTTTGAAGTGTCTTGAGATTTTTAGAGGGGGGAGGAAGCAATGTATGCAGAATCTTGAGGATAATTTCTGATGGTTTATGAGAATAATATATAATAGTCTAACTCCCTAGAGCATATATAACCTCCTTATGAAATATTAAAACGAAATAGTCTGCTACAAATTTCCAGGCACTAGAGACATGCAGTATTCACAGGCTATTTCTTTGCATTATCCTCACCAAGACGCACATGGTTTTCCAATTGTATATTCCATTATCAGTTACAGTGTTAACCCTCAGAGTGAAATAGGAGATTAAAAAAAGAAGAGTTCCTTTTTGCTTGTGTTTTTATTTCTAAAGTGCACATCAGATTTCTACTTTAATCACACTATGGATAAATAAATCTCTTGCTTTAGGATAGTTTAAAGAGAGCAGCTGCTTTTTAGTTTTTTTAAGTGAATGAACTCCTTGTACTTTGGAGACCCACAAGCTCTTTTTAGCAGTCTCTGCATTAACAACTTTGTAGTGCCCTGCAAAGCATCACCTTAAGAATGTGCAAGTCTTTTATCTGCTTTGCTGCTGAGCAAATCTGTAGTTTAAAATCATAGAAGGAATAGCTTGTTTCCAAGCCAACAAAGTGGTGGTTGTACATCGAACTGAATGCTCGCAGCCTGAGTATTTGTCCATTGGAGAAACAACTGTAAGTTGTTTAAATAATGTTAAGTGTAGCAAGTGGTGTTTAGCGTGGTGTCGCCCTGATATTGATAGAACTAATCACACCAGGAGTAAAAGCCTGAGGAAATCCCAAATGTGTAGAGACAGTGTACTACCTGCTTACTCAGCATGGTGGAGATAAGTTGAAGCATAACTAAAACTCTGCCTAATGTGACACCTGATAGCTTGGGCAGCTTTTACCACCAGGTTCAGCTGTGCCAAGTACAACCATCTGAGAAAATGTAAATTTTTGTCAGAAAAGGTTTTTAGAGATTAGCATAGATACATAAGCCATCACAGTTTCAGCTAAGGGAAAGAAGGAGAAAGAAAGGAAGGGCGGCTTAATTTTTGTATTTTATGATGATGGGTATATTGTGAATAACTGGATAGACTGGATATCTTCTGTCTCATCAGTCTTTAAATAAAGGAGTTTTCTAATTCTATCACTGTCTACAGAATGCCTAAAATAAGGTTGAAGTGCTTTAGTGGCATAGGAGGGCGCACACAGTTAGTGTTTTGTAGTTAAGGTGCAATAAATCATAATTGCCTCCCAAGTACAACATAGCAAAACTGTATGCTTGCCATTACAAACATGGACTTGGGGCTGCAGCTAACAGAAGCAGGAGCTAAGGATGTCGTTGGTGGAGGAATAGGGCAGGTTGGTCTTTTTTATGTTTCTAGTTTGCTTTAGACCAAGCTAACTAATACTTAGAAGCAGAGCTGATTAGATGTTATATTACATCCCTCATAAAAGCAGATATTTGGCCCAGGTAGTGTAGCAGCAGTGATACTTAAAAGGAATGTAGAAATCAATAGTGAGTCTTCAGCTTTTAGCTTAGTCTTCAGCTTGGATTCTCTTGGATTCACTTGGATTCTCTTTTTGACTGATACAGAAGTTAATGACCTTTTGCTCACTCAGGCAGAATGACCTCATAAATGCCAACTGTGTAATTAGGGCTTATTAAAATCAGCACAGATTGAATAGTTAAGATTTAATAAATAAAAATGAGTGTTTCATGTCCTTGTTGGACCAAGCAAAGCAGTTGCTTTTAAGTCTCTTGTTATGAGCTCAAGCTATTCTCATACGAGTTCATTTCCAATCCATTCTGTGTAATACTGATTAGTAAGGGGGATGCATTGCTGAATTGTTGGAACACATACGTATGAAATAAATTCTTAAAATGGAGGTGTTTAGGTTGGGATGGTTTTCTTAACCATGAGAACTGTTTCTCTGTAACAGTTACCAAAATATCTCCTGTATGTTCAAAACATTTTTTATATTTACAGATTTGGTGATACACTGTTCTAATGCTATCTGTGCTCTCTGAATGATGTTAAATTGTGGAGCTCAAACTTGTATTTTGAACTCGAGCAAATCGTTCCATCAAACTACCATAGAACTTATGCTTCAGTGTGTAAATGTAACTTTCCCCAGTAAGTCATGGAGACAAACTGGCTTAACCGTGATATTGCATTTCTAATATTAGATGAGTCTTTTTTTAGAATACTGATGTCTTGTGATCCTACTGGATGATGCGTGTGGAGTTGTTGGAAAGATTTTTGTTTTTTCTTCAACTGTTTTGACAAAAACACTAGAATCTTGGCTGTTGGAGATTAATAGCATGAACTAGTTTGAGGTGTTCTTAGTTTCTCTTCGCTATCTAAGTATCTGATTGTGAAGTGTGATTGTTCTCGTGTGAAATGGGTTAGCATTAACCTAAGTCTCTTTTGATTGCAGAAAGGCCTAAATGTTCCTTAAAAGTTGAAATAATAAGACCGTAGTACACTGTGTGGCTAGAGATTTGCTATGGAAAATATGAATTGCCTGGATGCTTTTTTTCTTTGAGCTGGTTTTAAAAGTAAGAATGGAAGTGCTGTTTGCTCGACTGCTTTTAGAACGACAAGTTTTCTGCCTTCTTCAAGTGCAAGTCAGAAGAGGGAGATTACTTGAATATGAGTAGCCTAGAATAGAAAGAGGATTCCCAGCTCTATAGAGTGGTTTCTGCTTTCTGAAGCAGTGATGAGCCGTGCTGTTCACAGCACTGGCTATTCAGAGCCACAAGGTTGAAGTAGGGGGAGAGCTGGGGGAGACGTGCTACTGAAATCCTGTTGAACTGTTCAACATCTCATCCTGCCTGAACCTTTATATCTTGATTTCATTATTTCAATATTACTTTCTAATATTTATTTTAGGACAAGACCAGAGTTGTGTCTCCTATTATTGATGTAATTAATATGGACAACTTCCAGTACGTGGGGGCGTCAGCTGATTTAAAAGGCGGTATGTACCTGTACTGGAATATAAACTTAAAAAAAAAAAAAAGGCACCAAGAATCAAAGCTCATAAGCACTGCAGTTGTGGAATGGGCAAATAATGTACTTTTCTTCCCTTTCATGTATCTAGTTTAAGTTCTATAGGTCAGTTGTTTCTAGGCTTGGATTTTAATTGGCCTTATTGTCTTCTGCTTTAAACCAGTTCATCTTTATTATACTAATTCTTAAAAGTTTATGCTGCCTTTTACTAATGTGCAGTACTCACTCCAATGTTTGTAAGATTGTATAAAAGTGTCAGAAGCAGCTTATGCATAGAGCTTATGATTCTCTCTTCAGATAAGTTTTAATTGCTCTCTAGCTTAGAAGCCCATCAGCAATGCAGTGCCTATGAGTTTTTTTCAAGATGCTGGTTTGCTTAAAAAACTAAACTCTTCTGAATAAGCAGAAAGCTTTGGAATATGTTGAAAAAAAAAGAATGTTTTTGTTAGCCATGATCTATATTTGTGAAGAGAGTAATGTGTGACCTTGAAAATTTGTAGTGTTCACTTACAAAATTTTCTGTTAAATTGAGTTGAGAAGTACTACAGTTTCACTTTGTCTAGCCAGTGTAAACTATTGACAGCAAATAGTAAAAAGACTTGTGCAGCCTTAAAAAAAAAAAATAAATCCTCCCTTTTCCTTTGCCAAAGGGGAAGAGGGCAACCACACACTTTTTTACTCGTTATGAAGTTTTTTCACAATAAGCCAGAATCTAGCATTTTAAATAGCTCTTCTTTGCCCTCCCCTTATTTTTTTAACATAATTGTTCCCACAACACTGGAAACTGAACTGCCTGTACAAATATATAAGATGAACCACAATACAGAAATTATGCAGTGCTGTTCCCACAGTGTTTCATCTTTTTCTGAATGGACTTTCTTGGGTGAGAAAGGAAAGAACAATTTTGAGCCCGTTCTGTCAGTTACTACTGACTAACTGGCCACCAAGTGTTGTTCCAGTAAGCTAAAATAAAAGCAATATTGCCATAATGTCACATATGCTTCAATTTCCCGTCAGTGCTCTGGAGGTGAGAGGTTCTATATCCTTTTAATTAATGTTCTGAAATAACACCTACAGTGCTTATATTCACAGTATGCTAATATATAGTCGTGTGCTATTATGTGTGTGCCAGCTTTATTAAAACCTCAAGGCTTTTACCCAATCTATTCATTATGTCTTGAGTATGGAAATCCCTATACCATTATGTGGCTTTTATTGTTGTCTGCAGTAGGAGGAGGAATTCTTCCATTGAAACCTTTGATTGGTTCCTGCAGGGTTCATGCTGTTTAATTCTTTCCAAGTGAAGTGGGAGAAGATTGAGAGATCATTTCATTCGTTACTGCTTTTCATGCTTTGTCTTTGGAACTATGCTTCCCTTTTCTTTTCTTTTTCTTTTTTCTTTTTTCTTTTTAGTGCTCATTTTCTCCCTTTGTACACAGTAGAAATATATCTTACTTTTTTTTTAAAAGTGTGCTCTGTACTTCTGGACTGAGGAATAAGAAGCTTTTTTTTTTTTAGTGTTAACAATAGACATTTCGCACATGCTAGCGTTTAAAGCTATTTGGGGGTCCGTTCAAACGTGACTATATTTCTTTTCAGTTCCCAGAGGACAGCTTACCACGTTAGAGGCACTACAGCATTTGGCATCACAGGACACTTTCACTGGGGCCAAGCCTAAACGTGGAAACCAAACTATGCTTTCAACCTTAGATACAGTATCTCTGTGGCTGAAGCATGGAGAGTTGAGACAACTGGGACAGCATTTGTGCCTGCTCTGTTTTGAAAGGACTTAATCACCCAAGACAAGCAACCTAGCAAATGCTACAAACTTTTAAAAGTGGACAGGGCTGAAATGATTCCCAAGTCTGGCCAATATTAAATCCATGCACTTCATGTTACAGACTTTTTTTTTAGAAGGAGGGATTTGCAAAAGTGTTTGTACTGAGCTGAGAAACACTTTAATTACTGGAATAAACTGTAGTTAACTGAGATCTAATAGCTTAGAGTGTGCCTATGATGCAGTTTACACTGGATAGAATTTCATATTGGATATGCACTTGTGTTCAAAAATACTCTTTTTACAGAGTTACTGATATTATCTCATTGAGTGCAGATTTTTCCCAGAGTCAGTGAAAATGGAGACGGAAAACCAGTTTTTATGGGTAGACAATTTATACACTTGTTTGGAGTTTGTAACAGAGTGCTGTGTTCCAAAAGAGACCCCTTGTGTTCACTGGAGTATATGTAACTCTATCTCTACTGCTTCTGCCAGAGAACAGTTGGTTTTTTCAAGTTCTCCCACATGCAAGTAATTTTGCTGGGTATGTACGATGAAATGCGACTTTTTAACTGCATGGAGATATTGGAGCTCATTTTATTTCTCATGCCAGAGGCTTTTCAGTGCTATCGATTGTAGCCATTTTACTGTTTTGCTGCTTGGAGTTTTAGAGTACTTAGTCTTTCATTTTTACAGTGCAACACTTCATGAAATACTCAAACATGGAGAGAAAGAGTGGGCATGCATGCTGTAAAGACTGTTCAGGATAATTTCTGTATTGTGTGGGTGAAGTATCTTATGAGTTAAAATGAAAACTGTTTCGTTTTCAACTCTGTGCATCGATCACTACTATGCACATTTATGGATGCAGACAGACAGTTTGTAGGACTGTAATTTTTGTCTGTTTACCTTAGCTTTTTCCCCACTTCCCCACAAAGTAATTGCTTTATCTTTATGCCGGAGAAAGAAAACTATTGACATCTGTGCACCAGAAATCTGGAAATCATTCATGACATGACCTCATAGGATCTAAATGTGTTTGGCAGCAGGCAGTCTGTGTAAGGCTGATTCACTAGGTGTACTGGGAGAGGGCTATGGACCTTGAGTAGTTTTTTAATAGATGTTCATGCTGCTGGGCATAACCCAGCTCAAAAACTGTGGTGAAAGTTTTTCCTATAGGAAGTTTGTTTTACACCAGCTGTGTATCGTTGCCTAAAGGAGGTAGTTCAAATGGTCATCAGGTAGAAGGCTGCTGTAGGGGACCTATTGGTCTTGTCTATTTTAGTGATCTTTATGTGCTTCTGTGCTTAACTCACAAAAGGACCAGACCAGCTGTTGCTGTGTGTACACACATATATGTACATACATAAGGGAAGTAAGATTTTGGTGCTCTAGCGCTTGCCTCAGGTTTAAAAAAATGATACAGTTAGAAGCATCCGGTGGCAAAGCAGGAAGTTAAATGAAAGTTAATGAAGTAAGTGGGAGCTACATAACCTCTTGCGACCTTCATGATAGAGATCTCCTGCTGATAGAGTACCACTAAGAGTACTGCATAAAGCCTGTGTAAACATAAATATGTGATCATTTGGTAAGAGTTGAAATGCAATCATACAGTAAATACCGTTGGGAGCATTTGTAATGGCTGGAAGATCTTCATATGATGTTCTATTTGACAAGAGGATATGATATGTTGAATTCATATTAAGGCCTTTGCTTTGTCACTTGTTGACTGGGTTTCTAACTTTATGTAGTAGAGGACAAGAGAAATCTAAGCTATTTTGTATTTGCAATTACTTCTTTTATTGTCCTGTCAACTTCTTTACCTTTCATCTGAACTCTTGTTTGTTTTAGTTTGTGGAAGTTTAAATTTTTAATTTAAATTACAGTTCCTGGTGTTTTCAGACAACGTTACGTTACTACAAATTGAATGATGACCACAGTCTTTTTAACATCCTACTTTAATTTTCTTGTTGAAGGCTTTGATTGGAACCTGGTGTTCAAGTGGGATTACATGACACCAGAGCAAAGAAGAGCACGGCAGGGAAATCCAGTTGCTCCCATAAAGTATGTCTGTACCACCACTTCTCCCTCTAATAGATTATAGTTTGCAACTAGATAAAGTTAGAAATCATCTTCTCTAAGTCTGAAAGGGGATCTTTACTATAGATTTCATTAATATTGAAATTTCATATTTATGTAGCATTGAGACTCTCAGAAATAAATTGTATTAAAAAAATACTTTAAAGCACACTGACAGATTATTTACCCTTAACAAAAAGTAGATGTCTCTTTGTTTAAAGTTGGTGTGTTTTGAGGGCTAAAAGTACAACATCATTTAACATTTCATTGCTGGCACAAGTTGCCACTCTTTACATAAGGAACTTGTGAGCCAAATGGAGATTTGGAAGCTGCCTCAGAAGATGGTCATAGCGCTGTATATGCCATCGAAATGTGTTCAGGCAACATTTGAAGTGATAGATGCAAAATTAGCTACATTTGAGAGTGTTGAAAAAAATTGCATTTTTAAAAATAAATATTTAATTTATTTTTTTATTGTCTTTTTAGGACACCCATGATAGCTGGTGGGTTATTTGTGATGGACAAGTCCTACTTTGAAGAACTAGGGAAGTATGACATGATGATGGATGTTTGGGGTGGAGAAAACTTAGGTATGTATATTATTTACCTTCGGATCTGTCTTGAAAGAAAGCAGATTTCATTGCCTTTACTGTCACGGAGTCATGGTCTTCCTGATTTGTGCAAAGAGGGTTAAAATCATTGTTAAAACTTCACATGCATTATTGACAAAATCCAAAAGGTTTATTTCAATGAAAGAATTAAAACAAGATAGGAATTATATGCTGAATATGAGACAATAAAAGAATTTGTTCATTAAGCAGTGAAATATTTTAATGGAAGTTGGCTGATAAAATATAGATGGGCAATTACTTTCAAAAATGCTGCCTTGTTTGAAAGTCACATCCTGTTCTAAAGTTATTGATTAAAATACAATAATGCTTAAATGCTGACAATGTAAGGCGTATTTTAAGATGTTGCTGAAATTTAGTCGTGGAAAGTAGAACACAAGAGTTTGTTTCATATTCTTACGTACAACTTAGGAAATCAATTAAAATTTTGACTGAAGAATAGTACTGCCTGTCATCTAAACTTAGTGAGTTTTTTAATTTTATACCCCTACTTTAGCCCTATGAGTTAATTATGGTTGAGAAGACATTTTTGCTGTAATTCCTATTTTCAGGTGTTTAAGTGAGTGGGATTTAGGGAAGAGGGAGGAGCGACTGAGAGAATTTGTGCTATAGCCATTTCTTCTTTGATCTGATGATTAGATCTGGCTTTAGTAGGTTTTTTGGCTCTTTCCATTACAGTATTGTACAAAGTTTTTTTCCAGTTAAGACCGGTATACTTGTGTTAAAACGAAAAAGATTTGGGAGGAGGAGAAATCCACAACTTATCAAGACTTCCAGTCTGTCATTAACGTAGTTTTTTAGGGTAGAGATACATCTCAGACATTCTAAGTAGTGTGTTTTAGGACCAGTTCTAAGGATAGAAACTTCTCTACTACACGTGCTAGTTGCAAAATCCTAAAATACCTTGAACTTGTAAAAACCCATGAATATTTTGAGTTACTGAAATATGCATATATGCATTAAGCATATGCTTGGCCTACAAGGAAATGTCTGCTGTATACAGCTTGCTAAGTATGGAGACATGGTAACCAAATGTTTAACTCTTCTGTGAGAAAATTAAAGGCTGGAAGAGGCATCCTTACAGTCCAGTCTCTGACCTTCCTATGCAATATTCGAAGAAACCTCTTCTGTTTTTTGGACAATTACTTTCTGTGTTTCTGTTTTCTCACTATTTTGGCTGTATGTTGCCAAACGTATTAATATGAATATAATAATTTTTTCATTTTTTAAATGTCTTGGAAAGCATTGGATAAACTTACTACAGTAAAACTCGCATTCACTGTGAAAACCTCTTTTGCTACTAAAGTGCTTAAATATTTCATTAGCTGCAAGCGTGTACTTGAGTGTGTGATTTTTTTTTTCTGAAAATTTAGCAGCTGCTTTTATGCTTTGATAATTGAGGCCTTGAGAGCAGGAAAGGGCACAAGCAAAGCTCTTTACTTAAGGTGAGAATACTGCATGCAAAAAACTGTTTGTGTTGCTCCTGCTGCATTCTGTTCCCCCTTCTCCATGGGAAGGAGGAAATGGAGACTTTGAGGTGTCTTTTCTCTGCTCCCTGAAAATACAAAGTCAGTCAGTACAGCTGACAGCTAATGATTTGTTCATAGCTGCCAGACTAACTGAAGAGAAGTGAAAATCACATGATGTATGATTTAATTGGCAATAAATGACACATGCACCAGATAGATGCCGGAAACCTGTGATGTGCAGTTTAAAATTCAACATACACACTCATCTGGCCTCTTTACTCTCGAGCATGTCTCTGGATCAGGGGCTTGATGTTACATGCAAATAACCTGCTAGATGGACTTGCAAAATAATTCTATACGTTACATTTATGCTTTACAAAACTCGGCATTTATCCTTTAAGCATGTAGAGGGCAGCTGTTATATGAGATTTTATTCACAGGTTAGCATAGTGTCAACTTTACGAATTTCGAGATGCGCTTGTAGTATTTGGCCTAAGCTAGCCAAGAGACAGCTCTTAACATGAAGATACGGTGCGTTTTCAGGTTGTTGCTAAATGTGACTGATACCACGTGCTTGCTGTACAGAATGTGGACCAAGGTTTGTTCAGTCTTGTCTTGAATTCCTATCTCTAATTCTCAGAATCTTTGCAATGCTTTTTGATAAGCATAGGAGGATCAGAGTACACTGGGGAACTGGATGGACCATTAGAAGGTTTGAGTCCAATTTAAAAACCTAGGCTTTTCTTAATAATTTTGCTAAAGTCAAGGAGTAAGCAAGACATTCCTTGTCTTCTATATCGATGACACGCTACAATAAAAAGAGCAAATATCTCAGAGAGGTGTAACATAATCTCATGCAACTGAAGAATGTTTGACATACTGTTTATGCCTATTTAATGAAAAACTGCGCCCACTGAAATTGTTACAATAGTAAAATGTCTTCTCCCACTGTTTGAGTATGGCAAAAAAGATGTGTTAAGGGAGTTGTTGGGTTTTTTTTTTAAGTTTTAGTTGCAGTACATTTCTTTTTCTTTAAAAATTCATACAGGTTTTAGAAGCCATCTTATTGTATGTAAGAATTAGTTTGCTTCTCCCTGTTTACTAGTCTCTGGCTGCCTTTCCCATAGACCCATTTTTCATTGTTTTCACTTTTTTTGAGATTATTCAGAATCTAAGGTGCCGGAAAGCATAAATGCAGGTTTATGTTTCTGGGAATTTATGGAGGAAGAATTAATGAAATTAATGTACACAGTAGTGGAAAGTATGAATAATGAAAAAAGTTGGCACAAGATACTTCTAAATTACTTCTAAAACAAAAATGCTTTTTCAGTGCCTTACATACGTTCATAGATGACAGCGACTTTTTGAATTAAACCTTCAAATGAATCATTTAAAAAAGAGCAAGCTTTAGGCGTGTATTTACTAATACTTACGTAAGTCTAATACTAGATTTCAAGCATTTAGTCTGCCTTTATCTTTCATCAGATCTCCCTGTCTTCTTTCACTACGCTGTCCTCACTGAGTGCAGCATCCCCTCATGTTGGACTAAAAATTGTATGAACTTTATAGCAAAGCTCCATAAATAATATTTTAAAGTGGTACAAGAGAACTTTTACTCCTCTGCTTTCACAATTTGAGCAGTATGAGAGCAAATTTGAGCTAGATATGGTGAAGTCTGAAGTTTTCTTTCCATGTGTAATTTATTCTGGCAGAAACACAGAAGTGCTTTTGTTTATAACTCATTTAAAAGAAGTGGTGACTGATTGCTTACTGTGATTCTTTTTTTTTTTTTTTTTCCATTAAGCTCAAAATAAGAGATGTAAGACCGAAGTCAGGACTGTGAAAAACGTACAGCAAGAGCGTCTTGTTCAGTTGCTTTAAGAATAACTTTTGCTTATTGTCCCATGTTAATTCAACTGGAAAATCAAGACCATAAGTTACTGGCAAAGACACTATAGTCACTAATATTTTTGGAAGATGATCTGTCTGTAGACTGGACTATGTAGACTGTCTAGGATCCACGAATATGCCTAATTGGCCCCAATGCATCAGAATTTATCACTGAAATAAAACAAATAAGTGGTGACCCTTGTAAAAGCAATGACCATTCAGAAGAAAGGCAGTTAACTTGCACTGCCAACAGCTGAAATCATAGCACCTCTTTAATTTTTTTTTCTTTTCTCTTTCTCTGGACAGACCATTGAGAAGACATGCTCTCTAACCTAATTTTAAAAGTAATGCTATTTTTATGACTGACTTTGTGGGAGGAAGGCTTCTGAGGGAAGGAATGGCATTTAGTATAAGTCTTAAAAGATAGATGCTGACTTTAATTTAGAGCTGCTTAGTTTGGTGGGTTTTTTTTAAATCTATGGAAAGATACTGAATGATCATGAAGAGACTTGAAACTAAGGGTAGCACTCAGTAACTGGTAGCAACTGCTGGACTAAGGGGGGAATCGTCAAAATTGAAAGGGTGCTATTGGAAGCACCCCTCTTATTGTGCTGATTTGGAATGAATGGGGAGAAGTTCTCTGTCAGCACTAGGTGACTTCTGCTGTCAACGGTCTAAATTGAGGAAGGTGTATAAATATTTCTAGACATTCTTGTCCTTGTTAGCTGGGTCAGCTCACTAGACTGACTTAGAAGTGTACTGTCCATAAGCTTCAGTTTACAGAAGTTGCATCTCTGTTCAGTCCATCTTCAAATCAAGATTGACTTGATGTAACTCCTTCCATGGCCAGTGTTTAGGAGTGCTTGGTTACCTGCTATAGTACGTCAGTGGCTCAAATCCATTGATCTTTTTTTTTTTTCATGCCTTGATTTTGTCCACTGTGTCATTCCACCTTTAGCTGAAAAAAAAAAATATTATAAGCTAGATCATTAATTTATCTTTTAAATATATCAACTGTTGCTTACCCTTTAGGTAACGCGTAGTAATGGTACATATAGACCTGACTTTGGCAAATTGCAGCATGACATGAATTTGGGGAAAGCTGGTAACCTCAGATAAGAAAAGACATACAGTTTTGCTTCCATGTTAATACAATTATTTCTCATGATTTTGGAGAATAATAAATGCTTAGATATACCTTTGTTTATCTTGGAATTTCTCAGAAACTTATCTTATTGATCTTCTCAGCAATAGTCAATAAAAGCCTTCTCTGTAAATACTATACTACAAAATTACAGGATTTTATGATGTTGAGCTTTCATTCATGTTTTTATTTCAGAGATCTCATTCAGAGTTTGGCAATGTGGTGGGAGCCTAGAAATCATCCCTTGCAGCAGAGTGGGTCACGTATTCCGCAAACAGCATCCTTACACGTTTCCCGGTGGGAGTGGTACCGTATTTGCAAGGTAACCGTTAAGTCAAGTCTTCAGCTAAAGAGCAATGTTTGGATTTCTTCAGATGATCAGCAGGTGGCAGTAATTTCATTTTAAGGATCTTTTCTTTAGAAATACTTGCCATATTATCTAGCATGGGAAAATATTAATTAAAAGGTAGCTAATAACTTTGAGGCAACTACACAGATTGAGAGAAGACCCTGAGAGTTGAAAAAGGGAAACTTCTAGTAGATGCAGCCTGAGAATCTGGAAAAGAAGGAAATGCTTAGTTTGGCATTCTGTCAATTTTGAGAACTTTGTGTTTATCTGGTTTTAAAGAAAACTTTATTCTCAGAACTATTTCCTAAATCTTCATTTTTATAGTTTCATCATTCACTAAAAGCCAGAATACACTTAAGTTATGAATATGCTTTGCTTGCTTTTTGTTAATACATGATTAGTATGTGATTTACAAATAATTACATAGACTGATTCTGGCATTTGTTCCAGTCTGTTGACAGCTTCCTTCTATATCATATTTGCCTTTCCTGTGCTATGTTTAAAAATGTTTTTTTTTCTATAGATCTAAGAAACTGCAGTATTAAGGGCTTAGATTAATATGCCTCTTAATTTTGCTGTTGATTCAATATACGGTGGTAGCTGAAATATTGAGCTATTTCCTCAGTTTCTCCTCATAGAATGAGAATAGCCATTCTGATTCATGTTGATAGTGTTTTTAAGTAACAGGGACAAAGGTATTGCAGTAGTGTATGGTAGATTTTTTGACCAAGGCTTCATCAATTGTAGCTGAATAATCACTGTAAGGTTTGTTTTAGAGAATTGGACTTGTCGCTCAAAGGGCTGAAGAAGTACAAGTCTCAGCTAAAGGTTCTGTGGATTAAGAGCTGCGAATAAAATTGTTTATTTATCCTTGAAGGCATATGAATCCCAAACTCTGTTTAACATGAAGCAACACAGAGAGCACAGATGTACTTTAATTCATAAGAATGTTCTAAGCTGCTGATATATTGGGACTTGTGTTTCACCTTAGATTGAGGAACCTCCTTAGGGATGTAGTTGTTCTTCTCTTCCATGCTGCTTATGCCACCAAGATGAGACTAATGAATTTAGTAGTCACTGTCCTGTTTCTTCCAGTAGTTACAGTAGAGATTTGTCTGGTCCCCTATTATTTGAGTTCTGTATCTTATTCTACAGTGGAAAATGAATAATAGTACTTATGGGAAAACAAAAGCTAGCAATGAAATATCCTCTCAATACATCACATCTCTATTCCAGTGTTTATAGCGTGCATCAGGAGGGTAGAAGGCTCTGCCAATTAAACTGTATTACATAGACTTAGGATGCAACTGTTGTAGTTTCATGGTAGCTTTTAAAATGGCAATGTCGTAACAAAGAGTGTGGTTAATAAAAATAAATACACATATAAAAATTGTGCAGTTTTCCCACTCCTCTGCAGCTTTTGTATCTTTGGGCTGTTGCCAAGATGCTGCTTCTTGGGATGTTAAGAAGGTACTTGCACATAGCTCAACTGAAAAGTAGGAAAAGTGTGGCTGTACGCATGCAAGGTTACAGCAAACATCAGAAAGGCATCATGTTAGGGTTGAAGATTCTGCGTTCATTCTGGTATGAAAGCTTTGGGATTCTGTTGTGAAGTCAAGTCATCATTGTGATTTGATCACTCAGGTGGCCCGACAATTACTATGACTCTTTTTTTTTTTAAAGTTGCATTGTGTTTTCCCGTCATTTGTGTTCAGAATGAAAAGATCTCATGTGTACATGAACGGTGAGGACAGCTGAAGCCTGCAAACTAGCATTTTGGGTACTTGCATCCCTCTCTCCAGAGATCTACCTTTCTCTGCAGTAGTTTATTACCTTTGTCTCTAGCTGTCCAGCTGTCTCAAATTCTGGAATGTCCTTAAAATTCTTTCTTTCATTTGAATTATTTTTTAATTGACCTGGAAAAGTTGCGTGTCACTTAAAAGCAGGGTTGACAAGTTGCTGTATATTTGAAGGCTTCCTCCTCAGTTAGCTTTCTTGGGTGTCAAACCCGTATAACAATGCCTTAAAATCAATTTAGCAATGAAAGAATGTGAAACCTAAGGTAATGTGATATCCTTGTAATACAGGTATTATCAGATATGGGTAGGACCATGGTGCCAAGAAACTTGATGCATGGAATCTGTGCTGGTCTTGCAGTCGGGACTTGTTAGCTTATACCATCCTCTGTCCCTTGACTGTATGCAATTTGTTCTGGAGCACTCTGAGTGAGTGTCCTACTTGTAGCTGGCTAATCAGTATGCACTGCCATTTGGTAGCCAAAACAAATTAGCGATTCTGGATGAGAGACTGGGCATCCTGTTTCATGAGAGGGGCAACCACATCTTGGCTGTGTAGTGTGGGCAGATACAGCTTGTGTCTGGAAAGATTTGTTGGACCAGTATGCGCTGCCTTAATACACCCCTTCAGATGAGCTAAATAAACTCTGTGGACTCCAGTCTGCTCCATGCAAAGCTACCTCTGATCACTCAGTGCTAGGCTTCAGTAGCTGTGGCTCAACGTAAGCCCTGAGTGCACCCTACACTGTGTTCCACAGTACCCTGCCTTCTTTGCGCTCTTACTAGTTTAGACAGTTCTCAGAATCTACAGTTTCCGTATTCGTGTCGCACTAAGCTTGAACTGATCATCCTTGAGTATGGGGAAGCATGATGCAGGCGTGTGTTCTGGCCTTGAAATTGCCTTTGGAGTCATTAAGCCCTGGCAAACCCAACAGTTCCTCTCCCACCACCAAAATCCATTTGGCCTGTGGACAGCCAAGCTGATGGCTGAGCATGCAACAGGGGCCCGTGCTGAGTGGCTGGCTGACACTCACCCAGGCCTGAGAGACTGCACGTGAAGATAAACTGAAATAGCTCTCTAATGTGGGATGAATGGGATTTTGCTTACAAAAAATTTAAAGGAATCTTTGCAAGGAAAAATCGGTCCTCAAACAAAAAATGATGGACGTCTGTCTTGTGGCTTTTTATTCTTCCTCACGTCCTTCTTTCTCAGCGACCTGCAAGAAGAACTCACTTTATCCTGGCTACTTTTTGTCTTCTGAATTGGAAAATCATATTGAAGAAGTTATTGGCTGACTGAATTTACTCCATTTGCTTTAGATGAACTTCCTGCCAAATGTAAAATAAGCTTTAGAGCATGGCAGTTGCAAGTGAAATAAGACTTAATTTTCTAAGGATAAAATTACAAACAATAGAAGTAAATGAGTTTTACATGGAAGCCAGGGGATGGAAAAAGACATTACCCTCCTTGCAGTCCAAAAGGAGATTTAAAGACACTACTAACATAAATACAGAAATGTTAGTTAGAGATGTGTTTGATTAGAAGTAGAGAATTTGGGTTAGTGTTTTTCACATTTATTGCAATAATTAATCTCTCTTGAATTTTAAAGCATTAAGTTTTGTTCTAATTACTGGTTCTCCCCTGTTACCTCAGCTACAGCAATCTTGCTTGGTTCATAGCTTTAAATGTCAGGACAGCTTATGTCTTTTTGGAACTTTGAGTGCCCTGTTGATAGGAATAGGATGAAGACTGAAAATATCTTTTGCCTATGTTAGCATATCTGTGTTCAGAATGGTAAAAGACATTATTAAATACTGCCAACTGTTGAGATTTTTATGTTTCCAATTAGCTTGCTTATCCAGGTGATCACTCACTGAATTTGGCTTCTGTCAAGTTACTCTTAAAAAAAAGAAAAGAAAACCCAACAAACAACTTCCATGACCTTTGCAGAAAAAACTCCAAGATGTGTATTAAATTCTGGATGAAAACATGAAGCAGTGATGAGTGTGGAAAAGACATAACTGAAATCACTGCATTTAGAATTAAATTTATGTTTCTCTCTAATGGTTTTCTATTACTTGGGTCTTTAACAGGGAATCTTCTGCCTGTCTTGAGGCAGCTGACTGTGTAGTACTAGCAAGGATTAAAATCAACTCAAGGATGAATGACATGGTTTAATTGCAGCTATGTGTTTCATGTGATTGTCCCTAGAAATACACGCAGGGCAGCAGAAGTCTGGATGGATGAGTATAAGAATTTCTATTACGCAGCAGTGCCTTCAGCCAGGAATGTACCTTATGGCAAGTAAGTCACATGTGCTTTTTTGCCCTATTTGTTTTTTCTTCTTGAGACAGCACTTTCTGAGGTAAAAGTGGTGCTGGCTCTCAGGTGTTATCTCTCTAAGATATAGTTCTACAGTTCTACTGTTCTTGAGTTTTCTGTGTATTCCTTAATGTATATGAAGACAGCAGCCTTTGAAAACTGCTCCTTTTTTTTCTCTCTAGTATTCAAAGCCGAATGGAACTCAGAAAGAGACTTAGCTGCAAACCCTTCAAGTGGTATCTTGAAAATGTTTATCCTGAGTTACGGTGAGTTTTGGCTGAATCAAAGGTACTATGGAGTTCTTTTTTTTTTTTCGGTCCTCTGCAGAAATCATCAGTTTCTTTCTCCTTCCTTGGGTGTAAAGGATGGTTTTTTAATTTATTTGTGGAAAGCATTGCCTCATGTGGGCTTATTTGCTTTTGGTTTTTATTAGTTCTACTTCTAAAGAGCCGTTTTTCCTTAGTAAGCTGCTTTTTCTTTTTCTGCTTACTGCAACTACAGCTGCAGTAGCAGATATTTTAGAGAACAGTGTTGAAAGGACTGAACTTCTCTGAGCCTGAAGTTAGTCTCCTATATTAGCCATTTGCTCAAAAGTGCACTGTTTCTGTATCCTGTTGTCGTCCTCTTAAAGCTTTTGCTTTCACCTAAGCACGTGCCTAGTTGAGTGAAGAGACTGAATCTCAGTAGAGTAGAAGTAAGCAGATGAGAGAGCCTTGTATGTTTGGCAAACAAGGATAGATGCCTAAGACTCTTAAGAAGCTGAATCTTCTGCTCTTTCTATCTCTTGTTCTCTGTCACTGGATAATCACTAACTTTTTTGGGGGGGGTGAGAGGAGGGAAATGAAGGGTAACATTGCTAACAGTTTTTGGAACATCAATGCATCCTAACTAATGAAAAATCCTGGAAGAGAAACACTTTTTGAAAGGATAAAAAGGTTTTTGTTCAATAAACCGTTAATAAGTGCGTCTGTCAGATCTGAGTCTATAAACTAGTTTATCTGCTGTCAACTTAATATTGGTAGTGCAGTGGTAAGATACGGTGTGTGGCTTATGGGAATACTCGTTTTGTTCCGGGGGGCACTTCATGTCAATAGAGTCGGATAACTGCTAGTGGCATACAGGCTTGGAATGCAAAAGCACCAGCCGTTACAGCCCTAGAGAAACATGTACAGAACCGCACATACTAAAGAGTCTCATAAACCAGGATGATGCTGAGGAAGTAAGTTATTCTTTATTTTCTCTTAAAAGTGCCAGTGGATATTTATTTTTGTTTAGTTTGTCAGAAAAATTATGGCTTACAAGCTCTCCTGGAAAATGTGCTACCATAAGCATTACTTAAGTATAGTATCATGTTACTCTGTGTCATCTCTCATGCTCATTCTGCTGCCATTATTATACTTGTGTTATAGTGTGAAGTTTTAGAAGGAGCTAATATGCCCTTGCTTTACTATTTGACATGAACTCATGGACTCTACCCCACAACTGTACTTTTGTTGAATGGATTTGCCTAGATGTTTCCTAATATATGAGTGCACTTTATGTACAACCAGTAGAAAACAGATGTTGGCAAAACATTGATTTTTTTAATTTCTTTTTTAAATTTCTAACCCTTTTTCTAATTCTTCAGTAAAAACAGTCTGGGAAAAATGCAGAATATTTCTACCACAAGCTAGGTTGGCAGAAAAAACAAGAGGGCTTGATGACCTTAACTAATCGCATTAAGCTTGAGTGACCTTAAATGATGATAAGTCATCTTTAATTTGCTTTCTGTGCTGAGTTTGCATGTTCATCCTCATTCTCTAGTACAAGTCTCTTTGTATTCTGTCCTAAGCTTGCAAGTTTACTCATGTTTGATCAGTTCATGATCAGATAATTGCCTTTCCTCCTCAGAAGATGACTGAGATTTTGAGATAGTAGTCATCACTCATCTTTAACCTGTCATCTTAAAAATACTCTGAGTAAAGACAAGAAGTTAAAGAATATTAAAGAAACGGAATTAAGCAGATATTTCTTGTTTTATTTTAGGGTACCTGATCATCAAGATATAGCTTTTGGGGCTTTGCAGCAGGGTACCAATTGCCTTGACACTTTGGGCCATTTTGCAGATGGTGTTGTCGGAGTTTATGAATGTCATAATGCCGGGGGAAACCAGGTGTGTATGTCATTAATTTTTTTTTCCCCATAGTGTGTGATCTTTTAAAAAAAAAAAAGTGAAACTTTTAAACTCAATCAAGTGCTTTGTACTGGTGATAGGAAGATGAACCCAATTCAACAGATCAGTTGATATTACAGATTGACTAAATAACTTCTCCCTCAAATAGAATTTTGCATTTTCAGGATTAGAATCTGAGCCCAGAGATTCATTTAGTGTGCATCAGATGATCCCCTTCTTTTGTCCCTATTAATATTTGCTTTTACACTAGAGGCTGGTAACTTCCTTCCCAGGAATTTTATACTTGTATAGAAAGCTCTTTTTCAATTAATTAGTGTGTTTGATTTTTGGGAGGGACTTTTACTTCAGAAGAGATTTGGGTTATATTAAGCATATGGCCTGAGGTCAGTAAACCAGAAAAATGCTTTACTGTGATGCCCTATTAGTCACTTCCAATTTGCAGTAGCAGGGTATAAAAAAAAAAAATCTGTCTTAAATCCCCGTTTGGCTCTTCTAGAAAACAGAGGTGCTTAAATATCGTATCTATTCACTTGCAGTAAAGGGAGTGTTTTGACAAATCTTTTCTAATCCCACACTTTGCAAACTAATTGCAAATGTGCCAAATCTGTAAATGAGAACATTAATTATTTCAAAGAATCTATTTGTGCAGTTGTGACTTCATTATTGTTCATGAAACACATGCATACGTGCTCACTGTTTTGTGTGCTGCTTTGTCACTGAACTCTTTTCAGAATCAACCTGACTGTAAATCAAATATAAAATTAATACTTCAAGTACATCTGTTAAATAGAAGGCTGACCAATTACAAATCTACTGTTGAATGAGTATCAGAATTTTGCTCACTCTGATTTAACTTAGAAGGGGAAAACCCTAAAAATCAGATGAAGCCTAAAATAAAGAAGTTATTTCCTGCAGGACGTATCATGTTGATTTGAATGCATCACTGTCATATGTCTGAGATATGCCTCTCTCCTGTATCATTAAAGAGAACGTATCTGGGGATGCTTTTTCTGTTACCTTTTAGAAAGTACACTCGTCTTCTCAGAACGCCACAGTGCTTCTTAGGAGAAAGGGTAGACGTGCCTTGGTGCAGAAATCTTGGAAGTTTCTTGTGATGTTGTGTGTTCTTTATAGATCCACAAAGTTATCTTCCTCTTTCAAACTCTTCTTCCCTGAATCTGACCCTCTTTTCTGTGTAGTTTCTTCTGTGAAGCTGACCTTGACAAACCAGTATACACTTGCTCTGAACAGGTCCCCGTGAGAGACAGATTAAGAATCATAGAATGGTTAGGGTTGGAAGGGACTTCAAAGATCATCTAGTTCCAACCCCCCTGCTATGGGCAGGGAAATCCTCCACTACACCAGGTTGCCCAAAGCCTCATCCAACCTGGCCTTGAACACCTCCAGGGATGGGGCATCCACAACTTCTCTGGGCAACAAGAAGAGAAGAGGCAGACTGGGTCAAAAACAGGCTTTATGTCCAAGCAGAATTTGTGTTGGATTGCAGGGAGTGAACAGCATGGGAGAAGAGGGATAGGGAACAAACAAGAGTCTTTAAATCTATACTATGTATTTTGCACCTACTCTTATCAGAAGGATTTGGAGGGAGGTGGGTGGGATTAAGAGTACTAAGATATGATAGGCTGTGAAAACCTTCACCTACAATTTGTAGAGTGTACTCTGGCTTACACTCAACACAATTAAAAATGCAAAATTTAAGTCAAAATGGGATTTCTGGAGCCCCCCTGCCCTAACAGGTTGGTAGAATTCAGTGATTAAAAATGTAGATATGCATCTCTAAAGGACTGAAGAAATTGTGGTGGTCTGTTTGACAATCATGTACAAATAAGCGGGGTTATGATAAGGAGCTAAAGGTAAAGCCAAGTGAACTTAGGTGCAAGGGGAATGTTTCAGGTTAGTGGTGTTCTACTAACTTTATATTCCTGGTTTATGACGGGTTTTTTCAGATGTCCTGATTTTCAGATTGTTACTTATAGCTATCCTATTTCCAGCCTGTGCCCTGAGAACATACACTGCTTGCAATATTTCTTCTCTCCTGGTAGTGGAACTTGCTTAATCTTATCTCCGTTATAGCTGGTCATAGTTTCTGATCACTGGAGGAACGCATCTATGCATTGTGTTTCATACCATGAAGGGCCGTCAGGTAAACGTCTCCGGCAGCAGAGCTTGGAGCTTTTGTGAAATAGTACCTTTGCCTTTTAAATGCATTAATTTCTTGTGCGATTTCTGTTGTGTCTGGGCCTCTTGCAGCCTTTTGAGGGAAGGGTGAAGATGTATAAAGCAATATTTTCAAGACACTAACTTTCTCTGATTGCAGGGTTCTCAAACACAAGTTTTACCACTTCCATGGTAGTATTTTCAGCTGTCACTATTCAGTATAAATCATACAAGAAGGCCATCTGTTTCAGGGGCATTTGTGATTCCTGATAAGCTGTGAAAACAACTTGCTAAGTTCCCTAAGTTTTTAAAAGTGGCCATTAGTGATTCTTGTTGACATCTTGCAAACTGGACAGAACGGAGAAGGCATGTAATTTTGCTGTCATTGGAGATTAACATATTGAGAGTGAAAGGAAAAGTTTTCAGTTTAAGGGTCTGCGAGACAAATAAAGGGATACACAGACTTCTGCTGCCTTTGCTTTGTTTTGCACAGTTGTCATTATCCTAGTACTTGCATAATGTGGTCCCCATCTAATGGCTTGCTGCCTGTACAATGGCGATTACTTGTAATCATGTGGGTTAGAAGTTCTAGTTGTTTCCTGAGCATCTGTTCTTAAAGGAATTTAATCATTGTTAAATGTGCTGAGTTGAAAAATGATTATGCAAGCCAAAAATCCAGTTATGGTATCAGAAAATAAGTTTAAAAAAAAATGGGATGGGATTAGTCATTTAATTTCTTTCTGAAACACTGATTGCTTGCAAAATAACATTTAAATGCAGCCAGGCTTGGCCCTGTATAAGTAGGGTTTTGTATTATACAATCCTCTGTAGTCACTAGAGAAAAGCCAATCGTGCCCTTTTAAGTAGCGACAGGCATGATTCAGATAATTAGTGTGGCTTTGGTTGATAGATCAGCTTCCTTCCTCAAAGGATGATTAGACAAATGAAGACCAGTCTGGATCCTGGAGACCAGACTTTGGGCAGAAAGGCACGGAGAGAGCCTGAACATCAGCACAAGATGAAGCCCTGCGTAGAACGATGCTGAGATCAAACAAGCTGGGCAACTTACATACAGAACAGCTTTTCTTTGAGCAGGAGTTGCGTGTTTACGTGCGTTTAAAGGAAGTTCTGTTGTATGTCATGCCTTGGGTCGGAAGTAGCATTCTCACTCTGCCCTTGAGTTTGACCCTTGTGAGTACTGCTTGCTGGTGCTCTCTGTCACATTAAGAACCCCTGTTTCCTCACTGCAGTACATAGCATGTGGGTTGGGTGGCCGGTGGTGCTGCAGAGCAAGCTTTTAGGGTTGTAACATATATACTAATATATATATATTGGTTTTGACATATATATAAATCTCTCCTACACAGAAGATAAGGGAAGGAGGGGGGAGCTGTAACACGGAGGGGGTGGGGGGCGGAGTGGGGGAAGAGGAGAAGAGACATCCATCCGAAACCGTAGCTGGACCAATACCGGGACGAACGCTGCGGCCCTGCGCGGCTGTGCCCGCTGTGCCCGCCTGGCGCCAGCGGAGGGCGCGAGCCGCCGTCCCGGCGCGGCGCGAGCTCCCGGCTGCGGCAGCGCTCGGGGTGTCCCAGTCCGAAAGGGACCTTCTTTCCTCCCCGGCTCTGTGGGAAGCGATGAAGCGTTCTAATGCTCGTACGTAGCTGTTTACAGTGCACCTTGTCGATATGTTACTATTCCCAATTTTGTACCTTTTTTTTTTTCTCTTCCTTTTTCTAGGAATGGGCTTTAACAAAGGACAAGTCGGTGAAACATATGGATTTGTGCCTTACTGTTGTGGACAGAGCGCCTGGTTCACTAATAAAACTTCAGGGCTGTAGGGAAAACGACAGCAGACAGGTTAGTACGTCGTGGACGCGCTCTGCAAGCAGCGGGGAGAACGAGGGCTGAGAAGGAGAACGCGAGGACACGCGCTGGTGGTCACAACTTCTGTCCGTTCTGCTCTTCGCTCTGTCTCGCTGTTGTTCGTGCGTGTAAAGCTAGGATGCATGGCATCTGGGTGGAGAGGCAGAAATAAGCTTGGCTGCTGAGCTTTTTCTTTTCATAGACGGGTGACAGTCTTCTAAGAACACATAGAGGTTTCATCCCAACAGTGGCCTTATGTAAAAGTTTCACCCCCGAGCATTGATGTGCAACAGTCTTCAGCTGCCACATCTGTTTTCTGAAATAGAGTGTCTATTCCACGATGTATTTTTGAAAGGTCTTATTCAGTGAAGTTTAAAGATTATGTAGCCTGTGTCTCAGAAGAGTATGGTCTGGCTTTCCTTTCTTCAACTGTGACCTGTTTATAATAGCACTAGACTCCTTCAGTTCATTTTTATTAATGCAGCATTGTAACTTCATTTGTTTCCCATGCCTGAGGAAAATTGTGTTTGCAGAGTCATACCGTCTCTTTGATCTAGCCCTATAACAATTCATCTCTTTCTGCTAAGTCATCGGATCTGATTATCTGCCAGCTTCCTTGCTTCTGTATCTCTGTTTTTGCAGACAGATAACTGAAATGCTATTCCTTGATGAAGGGGGAATATTCTTGCCACTTTTCAGAAAAGGAAACTAAGGAAGCAAGGTTTTCTTACTTTAAAAGTTTAAAGGCACAATATGTCAGAAATATAACACAAAAAACTTTTTTTTAACATTCTGTATTTGATATTTACTCTATCCTTGATATCACCTTGGGCAAAGAGCTTCTGACAGCACGGATTGACTGGTGGTCTTCTGTATTGTTGAAAGGTGTCTGACAGATTCCTAGATTTCAGTTGTCTTTAGTGATCGTGCCTCTTGCTTCTCTGTTTTCACAATTGTAGTATTAGGCGGATGAGTTGTATTGTGTGTTGTTTTTTTATTCCTTCAGACTGAAAGTTTCACACAGGTGACATGATGTGACAGCATATTTGAGAAGTGCTGAAGTAGAGGAAAATGATCCATTGTATTCTGTATCTGTTGCAGTGTGTTAGCTGAATGAACAGTTATTTTGGCAAGGCTTACCGCAACTTATATACTCTTATTCAAGGATCATCTAAACTGTGTACTGTTACTGCGGTTTTCATAGCTTTCCTAAGCACAAGCCAGGGAAGCTGATGAAGACTTCAAAGGATAGGATATAGAATTCATCCTTTTCCTGCTTTCCCAGCTCAATAACTGTGTTTTCTCTTTCAGAAATGGGAACAAATTGAAAGCAATTCTAAGCTGAGGCACGTTGGCAGCAACCTCTGTCTAGACAGCCGAAATGCCAAAAATGGTGGTCTCACCGTTGAGATCTGCAGTCCTTCTTTGTCACAACAGTGGAAATTCACACTCAATCTGCAGCAGTAGAAGGACTTACAAGCAAAATGCTGTTTTGATTCACAGACCTTGGGCAAAGTTTTGATTGAATTACTGATGTATTTCTTAAAACTTTCCACGGAAC
Organism: Tauraco erythrolophus; assembly: GCF_009769465.1. Lineage (NCBI taxonomy): Eukaryota > Metazoa > Chordata > Aves > Musophagiformes > Musophagidae > Tauraco > Tauraco erythrolophus. Next base: position 85,190,053 of record NC_141466.1, on the reverse strand, counting down.
TTATATACCTCAGTATTCCACCTTTATCTGAAAGTAGGAGGGTGCTGAAGCAGACACCAGGGACCCAGGGGACTTGGAGCACTGCAAAGATGTCGCTGAACCTGACTGCAGCACAATTCCTTCTTGGTGTGAAGACTTCAATGGTTCCTTTCTGTCTTCAGTTATAGACTTGCACAGCAGATAATTAACTCTAGGAACAACTGATGTATGATAAAAAAAGGATCTGAAGAAACACCTGCGGGGAACAGGGTGTGGGAGGGAGGGTGGGAAAAATTACTAGGAGAAGGTCATTTGAAAACTCCATTTGCATAGAAATCATAGTTTGTCGTTTCCAGAAACAGAAGTGTCATTTTGAAGGTTTTTTTTTCTCCTGTGTGTACTTGGTAATTTGAATATGAACTTTTCTATGATGGACTCTAAATATGAATATATAAAGTATATATATTGTCAGCTCCCAATGATTTATATCAGTTTTCATCATCCTATAGTTATCAACGAAGCGATTGACATATATATAACCAGAAATTGGATTGGAATGCTAGGAGAGTGAAACTTTATGAAGGTGCGGATTTTGTGCTGCTGAGCATGATGTCCGTGCTAACACTGGATGCTTTTGCTTTGCAAACTGGATCTACTTCTTAACACTTTGCCCTCACTGGAGATCGTGAAACTCAGGAGGAGAAAGAAAATAGCAGAATAAGCCAATGCACCTGCACAGATGATTGCTGGGATTGTTTATTCCAACGTGGAAACTCATTACGTGTGCTCTGGATAACGTTAAACTTGTACTTGATAATTGTGTTGATAATTTCTGTAGTACTTTGTCTTTAAAATACTTCCTCCTTTGTTACAAAATTATATAAACAGTGCAGATGTTTCATGCAGCCATGTGGGTTCAGCACAGTTTTATTCTGGACCCTAATGAGAAAAGGTTTTTTGTCTCAAACTCCCCTTTTGAGTTGTAGAAAGAAGATAGAATAGTAGCATCACTGTCAACAGCACAAGATCTGAATTTTCATTTGCAAGGATGAGCAGCTATGTAATATCTCTGAATTGCACTTGCTTAATTTGTAGACTTACTACTGGGGAATTTTCTTCCATTTTGTTTCTTTAAATGGAGCTTTTGAATGGATTCAGGCTTGGCTCTGGGAATCAGCCTGGATACCAGCAGATCCTTTGTGGTTTTAACCATAGAACTCGTGCGTTTTGTAGCTTCAGTCCAGCTGATGTCATTTTTATATTAAAATAATCCTGTCAAAGTTAACCCCAACTTTGACCTGTCCTTTCTTATGTTTGCATAGACTATATACTTTTTTATTAAAAGCAAATGCTTTGATGAGCTTTTAAAATGAAAAGGAAAGGTAGATAAGTACTAATAAGCGAGACAGCATTGACAAAAATGAGTGCAGACACGCAGTGCTAGGCGGTGGTTTTGGTAAGATGATGGATCTCAGAAAAATGTAAGAGTTGATCATGAAGAGATGGAAAACATCTGCTGTACTGTAGTATACCAATACAGTTCCCCTCTTTCTCTGTTCCTGGAAGTAAAGTAGTTCCCAATTTTTTTTTTTTCAGTTTCCTTTGGCTGCGTCTATGCATTAGGCGTAGGGGTGGTACTCGTCTGGGCAAAATGGCTTTAACTGTGCCAGTCTGTGTCCATAAATACCTTGTGTGTCTGAAGTTATGACTTGCAAGTAACTGCATACGTTTTGGATGGGGGCATTAAATCCAGTTTCTTCCATCTATCATCTGAGTTTTTAAATGAATAATTAATACTTTTTTTTCCCTGCTTCTTCACAATCCACTCTGTCCAAAACTTGCCTGTTCTAGAGGCCATACCGTGGATAAACTATTTTCAGCTTTTAGTCTCTCCCGATCTGTGGCAGCCTTTTAACCTAGCTGAGAACTTGAAGAACGTGATTCATAAACATAGCAGTAAATTTCTTCATATTCTGGAAAAATAAATGCTGAAATATGGGCTCGGCAGCAAGTCAATTGTTTGAGGTTTTGAAAAACAGAATTTAAAAGAAAAACAACAACAACAACAAACCCAACCACTCAGTTTCTATCATGGAGGTGTTTCCATTTGCAACTTTGATCATAGTGAGGGCAGTACTAACTGAAATCAGCAGTTGCAACTCTGAATACTGACCTGCTTCTTATCTCTGAATCAGAATTGCTGGTAAAAAGAGATTCATATTCCACCTCTTAGGTCTTTAATGTCAACTGTTGTTGTATAAAGTAGGAGTGTTTTTGCTAATTCCCCACGGATGCTGTGCATAGGGGTTTTAATATAGTAGCTGTATGTTGCTTTTCTTTGAGAGAACAGACAAGAAGTGGTATCCTTTTGTTATGTTTACATGACAGTGTGCCAAAGTTACTTACTGTGATTTTAGGGGTATTTAATGTTGAAGAAATTTGCCCGTTTGAAAGGTAAATTAAGAGCCCTTAAAGCAAATTGCGATGGAGTCTCCTGAGAACTTTTCTTACCGTCTTCAGAGCAAGAATGGTGATATTGTTTGTTTTGCAGATTTTCGAAACATAGTTTGGAAACTGTTTTTTCAGTTGGTTTGAAAAGTCTGCTGTACAGAGCTTGTACTTTGTTCATTTTATAGATGGAAACCATCCTTGAAAAATTGTTTAACTTAAATAAAGAAGAATGCTTTATAGATAAACGTGTGGCGATTAATATAACTGAGTAAAATCAAGAAGTCTGCCTGGAGCTTGTAGGCTGAAGTAATTCTCAAATGCTTCAGTTCACTTGGTCATTTCATATAGTTCCTGTTCTAAAAGTGTCTATATGTGGGTGTGTATTTGCGTTTATGAAGAGAGAATTTGTGTTTAATTAGTATGACAACTTTGAGGAAGTTGTCTTATTTTAGAAGCTGCTTTACACTGAAGAGTGAGTTAACACTGACTGTAGTCACCTGAAAATCCACTGTTAAGGCACAGCCCCTCCTGCCCTGTTAGGCCAAATCTTCTTGAGACTTCCACTGTCCCTCTCTTTGCTGCCAGAAGCCACCATGCCAAGTGTGACAGGACCTCCTGCAGCCTGTGGGACGGCAGCAGCAGCTCTCATAGTGGGTCGGGGTGCCTGTCCTTTTCTGCTCATGTTGTCTTTCTGCTCTCTCTTCTGCCGCCGAGTAATTCTGATGTCTGTGGTGTACTTGAAGCTAGATCTTAAATACTTCTTATTTAAAACAAACAAACAAAAAACACTTTAGTTTTTTAAAAATAAAGTTATTAGGGCGGCAAACACTTCAGAGGCCTAGTTTAGAGAGCTTGCAAATGAATTTGCAGTGGCAAAGTTGAGGAGGGAGCAAATTCTCCATGGTAGGTGATGGGCAGCTGTGGAAGTGTGAGATTCTCCTACTGCTGCAAGAGTAAGCGCGGCAGCAGCCAGACCACCGTGCTCAGCTACGGCATCATCTTGGCAGAGGTGGGCTGTAGGCAGCCTAACAGGTAGGGACAGTACTGTGCTCTCCGGGAAGGTAAGTGGGAAGCAGGAGAATGAATGAGGTTCTTTCCCAGTCTGTGTCATACAGGACTAGGATCTTTGCTCCTAGTGTAAGAAACTTAGCTTTTTAGCCTCAAGGGCATAATCAGCTAGCACAACCTGCAGAAGCATTTATAGGAAAGGTTTAAACACTTCTACTCTTTTAATTGTACTGACAGGAAGATTTTTACCTACTAGGCTGTAGGAAAGGAGAGTTCTTGGGTGCATGCTTATTCTCCCTGGATGCCAGAAGTCAGTGACTAGTTGTCACCTTTCAAAAAGTCTAAATTAAATCAAGCAAATAGATGTTTAGTATTTATGGTTGGCAAAAATAGAAAGGCCCTTTCAAACTGCAGTGAACAATAGAAGCAACCTTGCACTTGCAGATTATAGCTGAGAACTCAAATGAGGATTCTCCATCTTAAATGCCCTTTGACACCGGTGAGCTGACAGGTAATACTAAAAGATAATTACAACAGGCTTCTGGCAGTAGGAGCTTTTGATGTAATCCAATGTTAAATGTAGAAGTCTGTCTCGTGTCTCTGCCTAGTCTTACATGTTTTCTGTGAGTACAGAAAACTTCTTAGTATAATCATCAGGACCGAATGAACCATCCAGCAAATTTGACATTACTTCTGACCAGAGCTCCGTTGTTTCCTTTGCCTTATACCTAAGTACGTATATGAAAAAAGGTTTCTCATTCAGTGTAATTTATTTTCTGGAATTTCAGGTCATGCTTTTTAGCCAGTTTCTAATCATGGGTTTATTCTGCTTGCCTGTTACTGTGCATAAACCCAGACATGTTTTTACCCCTTTTATAAGGGAATGTTTAATCTCTCCTCTTTGTGGATTAACAAAAATGTATTTTAAATCCTGAATTTTCAAGAAGATGCCTGCATGCGTTTGGAAAAGAAGCTGAATATTGGGAGAAATTAAAAGGCTGTTACCTGCTTGAGGTAAGGACTGTTGTCTTGTTTAAAGTGGGTCCCACAGACCATTGTCCAGTTCCTATCTGGGATGTTACTGCCATAACCTTAGTTATTTTTAAATGTTATATTTTTGTACACAAATAAAGTCTACTTTAACTTAAGTGTTTATTAAATATAGACACTCCGTAAAATTTATGTGGTCCTGAGTTGCATGCATGCGTCACCTGTGTCCTCATGCAGCCTGAACCACAATGAATGATTTCATAGCAATAACTTGTTGTAGAACATTCTAGCAAGAGGCTTATTCCTGTTCAGAATGATTTCAAATGAATAGAAACCACTGAAAAAATAGTCTGGGATAATAAGCTGTGATTACAGAATGAGTATAAATGTCAGGGTTGCATCTTTTGTTAGACTGCACATTTTATTTACAGCTTAACATCCAGTAGCTATTTTAAGATCTGCTAGTAATCAAGCTTAAAAATTGGGAATAAAGTCAGTCCACAGATGTTCTCTCTGTGCAGCCCTCCAAGAGGTTGTCTGAATGGGTGCAAAATACCCTTTTGATTTGATTTGATTTCTTGCAGCACAGCAGTGTGTTGCTCTGTATGCAGGAAGAGGGACCTGTTTGATTTCAAGTTTCTGTTTCTACCCAGCAGATGGTTTTAATCCAAGGATTTATTTTGTTTTTCTTTTTTTTTTTTTTCAATTAAAAGGGATCTAGAAGTAGCAAATAGCTGTATTTTCTGCCACACCTGTAATTAAACCTCACCTTTGGTAATGTGGGCAGTGTGGTAAAAAAAGGGGTTGGAAAATGACTACCAAGAGTCTGTTGTGCTCTGGTTACCTAGTGAGCACCACCTCCTCAAAACACTTTTATCTTTTGTGCCACCTTTCTACCTGTCCAGCAAGCTGTTTTTGGAAGTGGACCTGAGGTGGATTCCTTGGTGGCAGCTCCGTGCTCAGCTGAGCCAGCCTATTGTTGCTGCTGAGGGGAAGAGGGACGTTGGTCCTGCCTCTCCTTCCTTGTGCTAGTATTGGTGCCCGTTCCATGAGACGATTAAGTCAATAAAGCAACAGAAGAAGGGTAACTTTGGGTTTTTTGTCTATCTTGGAGAGTTGAGTTGGCCTTTTGAAGAGTCTAGAGGGCTGGAGTTGGCACAAAGTGGCAAGGTTTCATAACCAGAAGCAGGCAAGGGGGGAAGGTGTTAACTTCCCCCGGCCTCCAGCACTAGTGAAACATTAAAAGCAGCTTGCCCATCCTGTGGAGCAGTGGCACCCAGCACCTGCTTAAGGGTATCGCTCCTCCCTGCTCATCACTGGGAGACTTTGGGTACAATTTTGTCACTGTCCTGGGCTGATGTGTAAGCTAGCAGCAGTTAAAAGGAGCATTTGGAATGCCTCATGGTGAGCCAGTGTGGGGTGTGAGGAAGGTTGGCAAAAAAAATCCAAACACCTATGGAAAGAGTGTTGCTCAGTTTCAGTAGCTGAAAGCCATTTGAGCTTGGCTTAACTAGACCGTAAAATCAAACCTCTTGTTTTCATAAGAGAGCCTGAGCTGAGGGATGTTCTGCTTTGCTTTCCAGTTGAGATGCCTTTAATAATAATTATTTATACTGAAACAGTCTTATTGCTGATATCCCAGTCTTAAGCCAGCAGCATCTGTAGTGGCAAGAGAGGAGGAATAGTGAGAGAGAAAGAGAACGTTTTTAAGTTGCATCAAGGCCTTGGTTTCAACATCAAGCTATCGTTTGGTAGGGACTTTCCTAGTTGGAAGGGACATAACACTTTGATTTAGACAATCCCGAGAAAGAAAATGCTCCACCTTGCACGCAGTTTGTGTTTTTTTTGTGGTATGGTGCAAACCATAGTGGTGTTAGGCTCTGCCAGCTGGTTTCAGAGTTGTACGAAGACATTGCTTTTACTTTTCCTATTGAATGAGTTGTTTGAAAGAGGGCGGTATCTTTTGGTCACTGGAGAGGGACAGGGCTTCTGTCATAGCAGGAGCTACAAAAGACGATGACACGCTTACTGATATCCTGATGTCTAGGTAGAAAAGAAAAAAAAAGTGGAAAAGAGGCACAAAGCAAGAGAGTGTGAAGAAGCAGCTGCAGAGCTGCAGCTTAGAATGTATTTCAAAGTCAGTAAACTCATAGTTTAAGGTCAAATGAGATCTAGCTGGCCTGTGCTTTATAGTATAAGTGGAAACATCTTCAACAGTGATATATGTGCCAAGCCCTCAGCTTCTCTTCAGATGTGACCTCTGACAAGAGCATTCAGCTCAGGTGTAAAAGATTGGATACAATTTTCAGAAGTGTTCAGGACAGTTTTTAAAAATAAAATTTAGGTGGTTAAATGTCATGGGAAAATAATGAATTTGAGAATTAGGAGATCTTATTCTTCTGCTGGTCTAATTCTCTTCTTGTCAGCTATTCCAATATAAGTTTGTTTTAATGAGTAATTTTGTTCCAGGCTGGATGTCTAATGTCTAGCTTTGACTCCTAGCCATTTTGTCTGCTAATTAAGTTTCGTTCCTCAAAATATTCTTCCTTATATCAGAGTTTCTTGAGTCTGATTCTGTTATCACTTTTCCTCTTACTGGCACTAAGCCTCTTAAACTAGTTTGAGAAGCAGGTTTTTCAGATCATCTGTTGCTACAGCTGTTCCCTGAGCTGTCCCCAAAGCAGATGGAGGGACTCTCGACTCCAGTAAAACCAGGATGAGGCCCTCATGGCTCTTACTTGTGTAAGATTCCCGCTGATGCTTACCACTCATGTTGTACTTTGGGCTTTCTAATGAAGCCAGCCAGCTTTTAGACAGTGCTCTGAGAGGCTCCGAGTCAATGATCCTGAGGGCTGGTACATCTTCCTTGGCTTCCAGCAAATCCAACATAGGAAGGTAAATCAATGTTGGGACTGTAGGTGAGAAGACAAGGGTGTGGGTTTTTTTTGATGAAAACAATAAACAAAACACTACTAGATGTCCACGAGCAGTGCTTGAGGGGTGCTGATCTGAACTGATACTCTTTTGAGGGTCTGTCAGTTTGATCAGGAAACATCCACAAAATCAGTTGTCCACCTGGGATCTCTGACCTGTTGTGGTTCCCTTTTTTCAGAACAGGTTTATGTGCTGGAATAGATCAAAGTATGGAAAGTATGAGAAAGTGGAATAGTATGGGAAAATGGAATAAGGGAGGCAGACATAGCTCAGCTACAAGGTGAGTGGCAGAGAGCAGATGCCATAGCCTACTTTCCCTGTTAATTTGAAATTCTTTATCAGCAAGGAGCAGGAATTGTCTTACTCCATCTGATTTGAGCTGGAAAGTCATGATGACTGTACAAGAAGAGGTTAGATCATGAACAGTAAGGAGAATACAGATAGGGAGTTAACTCTTGGTTGTTCATTACAAACAGTGAGCAAGAAGACAAAAAAAAAAGGATGTTTTCAGGTACCAAGTTTAAGACAAAACTAGTTCACATTGTTGAAAATTACTCCATGGATGTGAAAGCCCTTTCAGTGGGGAAAAAAGGGCTGTAAAACATGCAAATGTGTTAAACATGCACCAGGAAGTCTCTAAGTCAGAGATTGATGGGAGCTTGAAGGGCAGGTGGGGGTAATACTACTCAGTGTTAATCTTTCCTTTGATCTTTCTTTAAGCATTTGGTTCCTGGGTTATCTCATCTTTTGGTCCATGTTGGCTAACAGTTTCCAGCTGAAGTGCCCTGTGTAGCTCATACGTGAGGTCGGACAACACACGGATGCACAGAACATCTTGGAGAGTAGCAGGCTGGATAAGCAACACTGCATGGCCAGTAACACGCAAGGTGGTGGTGGCAGCTGAGCACACCCACAAGTAATTACCAAGCAGCTGATATTTAATATGCTAGGTGGAGAATCCCATCTCCAGTTCTTGTTTCAAATTGCCTTTCTTTGCTACAGCTTACTTAAGAGGTTAAGGAGACTACTTTGCATAAAATTTGAAAAGGTTTTTGCATGATTTTGATATTATAATGGCAAATGGCTGCAGAAAGTTTTTAAATTTCAGACTTTCACCTAGAAAGAGGAAATATGAAAAAATGAGCCTAGAAAAATCAGGAAGTTAATTTTGCATTTTATTGTGAAAAGCAGAAGTCTGGTGCCTGCCTTCAGGGATCAAATTCCACATGTCATTTTAAGAATTTTTTTCCTATCCAAAACTGCTACAGATACAAACCATAAGAATTGGCATTCTCAGTGTTCTGAGGTAGAAGATGGCATCCTTGACATTCTGCTGTCTCTTCATCACAGGGTCTGTAAGGACAGTCTTTGAGAGCTTGTGAAGAAAACAAGGTTTTATACACTTCTGAAAACATGCCACGGGATTTTCCATTAGCCTGGCTGAGATGATCTTTGTGCTGCATCTGATTTCAGACCTTTATTAACAGTGCTTGGAGAAAGGCTTGAATGAGCTTCTGAATATCCTCACCTGGCACAAAGGGGGTCCTGGCTCAAGATGGAGCACCCTGGGCTCCGTTGCAGAGTAAGAGGAAGTGGGATTTTTGCAACCTGGGAACTCCTGCACTGTGGGATCGGTAGGAATCAGCCCCACTGTTTTTGTTAGTGCCAGTACTACACTTCTATGGTATGTTTCATATGGATGAAAACAATTTCTGGCAATGAAGCCCAAGACATGCCCAGCCTGCGTGGAGCAGAACTGATCCTGGCAGAGTGCGCTACGCCCTTGAAGCAAGAGCCGTTGAGTGACTTTCCGGAAAGACTGGGAAAAGAAGAAAAGCATTCACTTTAACATTGATAGGAAAAGGAATATCCTATTTAGACCTGGCCAAATAAAAGGTAGTTTCATGGGGGACACAAAGGATGGGCCCAAACCCACATGTGTTGAACATGAACGACCTTTTAGTCCCCTCACTCCATTCTGGCTTTGTCTGAACGTTTGCATTGGAGGAGGTACTGGCGTCAGCCTCGCTCCCTGCCTCTGTGGAGGCTGGAGCCAGAACAGCCACAAATGTGTGTGAAGCACTTTGTTGAGCCAAGATTGTAATGTGGGAAGAGCTCTGTCAGTGAGCTGATGCCCTCTGTTTGGTCAGGGGCTGCCTTTCAGGGCAGGAAAGGTTACCCCTCTCAGGAGAGACATCTGCAGAGAAACTGCTTGTCTGTCTGCTTCTCTGTATGGTTATTTCTCTGTTCACCCATACATACCAGCCCACTGCTTTTTATCTGTGGGAAGTGGCCTTCCCTTTCCCAGCAGATGAGCTCCCGCTTGCCTGGCTTCCCCCACAGGAACGGCTCGAGCCAAGTGTCCCGCTGGCAGCTCCGCTTCCTTTGACTGGGTGCCCTGGAGAACGAGCTTCCTTAGGAAAGCCAGGGATGGCAGCAGGACAAGTTTCCTGCCGCTTCCCTCATTCCAGTTTCCTCCTCCTGGCAGAATTTGATTTTTTTTTTTTTTTTCTGATGATTATTATGGGCTGTGAAGAACAGCTCTTAAATTAGCCCGAGGAAGTGGAAAGGTAGAGAAAGCTCGCTGCGGGGAGTTTGGTCTGACGCATGTAGTGAGCACGAGCTCTACCTGATTTGACTGATGAACTCTGTCATATGCACAGCCCTCTCGTTCGTTTGGCTTTGTTGTTTTAATTAACTTTTGGCAGCCGGGCCAAATACAAGTCCGTGGGGACGAGAGCCTGGCGTGCATGATGCTGGGTCCGTTACCGGCGCCTCTGAAAGCTGTCCCACTGTGGGGGGAGGATTTCTCAGCCCCGGGGAATGCGGAGAGGTTGTGTTCCTCCAAACTGAGCGGATGCCCCTGGACTGTCCCATGGTGCCTGCTGGGAGGGGAATTGTCCCAGAGCATCCATCCGGCGGGGAAGGGAGGGGAAGGCAGCGCACAGAACCCTTGCAGTGACGATGGGCAAAGTGGGAATCGGGTCATCTTCCTTGGGAATGGTGTGGCCTCCACTGAAATGCCTCAATCACACAACCCCAAAGGGCTGACAGGAGGGAAAGGCAGCTTCTGGATCAGTCTGTAAATCCTCTAGACGCTGGATAAGATGTTATTCTTTGTTTTCAATGAGGGAAGATGACTTTGCAACCACTCATTTTTAAGTAAAACTGTCTTCCGACTTACGAAGATAGAGCTGCTCATGTGTTCTTGATTGCGTCAGCCGTCGTGTAGGGTCTGGAACAGTAACAGCAAATCTCATCCACTGATGATTTTCATTAACCACCCGAGAAACTGGGTTAAGCTACCTCAAGCGATAAAATCCTGCGGGCTTCCACGAGGCTGTCGCTGCTGGAGGGACTGTCAGCTGGGAAAGGGCACTGCCGTCTCACAACAATGAACCTAACCATGTTAAAAATAACTCCTTGCTGTTAGAAAAGAAACAGTAAGAGAAAAATAATCTCTTTTCCGTCTTTCTGTTCCAGTTTTCTCTCTTTTGGGTAGTGTTAAAGCAATTTTTGGTTACTTGCAGAAACCCAGTCAGGGCCAGCAGCAGTAAAACCGAGGAGACAACAGGCAGGGTGAGCACGTGGAGAGAAGAGGAGGGGGCTGGTCTGGCATATCTGGTGGTTAAACCTTACGCACAGGCAAGAGGTTGAGTCCTCGCCTGCATAGCTGCAGGACTGGATTTCCAGCACTGCTGAGGCTTGGGCTGTAGCAGGGAAGGTCTCTTGCAGCCCAGTTTTGTCAGTCACCTGGTCTCCCTCGCTCAGAGATTGCCTGGTCATCGCTCCTGCAGGCTGCTCTTTTGGGAAGTAATCGGAGAAACGTTCATCCCAGTGCCTTGCAAGCCGTTCATGATACGTGGTTTATAACCACCTTGCCTTTATAGATGTTTCTGCTGAAATTTTGTGGTGATGTTATTGGATGAACCGCGAGAAACAGCTCGTTTGTTGCAGCCTGCAGTAACAAAAGTTCAGGAACCCCGTTTGCTTATTGCATGAGCAATAGAAAGCTGTTGCTGGCACCCACTGAGTCCACTCGAGTGTCTACACTCTATGTGTGTGTTTGCCTTAGGCCTGGGTGAAGGCAGGTATATTTTATGCAATGTAAAAGCAGCTTCTAAAATCATTGTAGTGCACAATGCCTTGAAATTGGCTGCTGTGATCCCAGGTAAGAGTGTGCTGATGAATATGCATGATTTGTTTAAACTACCTAATGTCTGTTTATTGCATTGGCCGAGACCCCTGTAAGGAATAGAGGTGTTTAGCAGCTGGTCTGAGTCCTATTGAAATACCTTACAGATATGTCAGAGTTTCTCTAGTCCAGAGTCACACGCACTAGTGTGTAGTAACAAATTTCTTCATTAAAAGTGCTAATATCTCTCTTATTTTAATAATTTTATTAAATCTGACTTGCAGTATTTAACAGTAATGATTGCTCAGTCTGACTGCAGACTGTGGGTCATCATCCATGTTTGGTTTAGTAAATACTTGTCACTACCTGATGTCTGAAAAGACAGAAACTGTGGAACTCCGCAGTGGCACTTTTGAAAATGCTTTTCTGCACAGAGCAGTGCAGAAAATATCATATACCTGCTCTATATTAATCATGGCATAGGAACAAAAAAAGGTGATTGTTTGAACACATTATGCTAATGTTATGCTAAACTAGTTGTTGTGCTGCCTCTCCTCCATTCAGTCTCAGAAGTAGCTCCGTACCGGGTGGTTATGGGTTGTTGGACACAGTAATGGAGAGGACTGAAAAATGATGAATCAGAGAAGCAATGAGAAACCTCATGTGCAACCTGGAGGAAAGCTGACAGGTACAGAATGACATTTGAGTGTTAGATGGGGGCTTTCTTCTGTGGCTGGGTGGAGATAGAGTTGCTTATGTTTGGAGACCAGCTGTTTCAGTCCAAACTTTCAAGAGATACATACGTACATTAATTCATGTATTTACCTTTATCTTCAACAGTTTCAATGTTAAAAGGCTTTAGGATACAGATAGACTAGCAGGCAATGAACTTTCCCACTTCTTGAGAGTGATTTACAATTTATGCTAGTGTGACTGGCTACAGATGTTAATTTTATTCACAGCAAATTAAAGCAATGTCTCTCCCTTTACAGTTTTCCATTTCTGTAGATTACTGCTGACATCATTGTACCTGGTTGGTTGTTTTTAAATTTTGTGTCTGTCCAGAAGAGATTGAAGTGGTTTGTTTTGCTGTTTTCCTGAAGAGTATGAGACAATGTTGTGATTTTAAATCCTGCCTTGTTGTTCTTGGGGAGTCGGAATCTGGCAGAAGGAGTATCTAACCCTTCTTTTAAGGTTGCAATCCAGCCCTGAGTCACCAAAGCAGGAAAAGGAGCATATTTTGATGTGTTCATGTCACAGTCAGTACCAGCTGCCTCTGGGCCAGCACAGGGCAAGGGCTGTGCTGCAGTAGGTGGGCCTGTCTGCTCAGGGAAGGTAATTCTCATCCAAGTTTGTGGATGGCGAATTCCCTGTGAGCCTGAGAACCTGCTTTGCTGTTGCTCTTGCTTCTTGGATGAAGGAAGGATTACAGGTTCCTAGGCAAAACCTGTAACAGGAAACAGATTCTGGAGGAGAAAAAAAAAAAAGCTTAAACTGGTAAAATACCTGAATTTGGTGCCAGTATCGCTGGTGCAGGTGCTCCTGGGGAATCCCGTCCGAGCCCTCACCTGGGGAAATGGCAACAGCAGAAGAGGGAGAGAGGTCTCCAGCTCCTTAATTCTAATCACCTTTTTCCTTTTGTTTTCTTACTCTCATGCCCAAAGATGAAGTTGTGGCTGGCTGTGCATCCGACCTGTGCTGTCACCTAAGGAAACTGGAGTGTGGAGATGGTCTCTGAAGAGAGTTGAGACGGCTTTGCCTTGCAGGGGTCTGATAAGATGCCATTCATTACCACACGTAAAGTGTTTTGGGTTTTTTTGCAAGTCTGGGTGAAAGTGTTTTAGGAGTGCCCGTGCTCTGACTTAGCGATGGCTGGGGTTATCTTTCTCTGCAGCGTATGTGAGTTGGCGCTATTTTCTCTCTGCTTCTCTCTGGGGACGAAGGGGCAAGTGGAACAGGATATTAGAAAACACCGCAAAATGGAAAGTTAAGTTTGGCTTAATTAAGAAAGACTGCATTGCTGGAATTATTAATTGCAAATTCTCTTGAGAATAATTTCATGGGAGATTGAGTTACTGCAGGCCCAGGCCTGATCTGAATGAATGGCATTGTTTTAAAAGACAGCTCTGAGGTTATGCGTTTGCATGTGTGTCGGTGTTAATCGGATCCTGGATTTCATAATTTCACAAATTAAATTTCTTGGTTTATTCAATTAGTGTGTTAAAGATGATTCGCGTTGCTTCTCGCAACTCCGATCATGTAGCCTGATTACACATAGCATTAGCTCTAGTCACAGCACATCAAGGGACCCAGGAGTAAAGTGATGTGCTGCTGGGGGTAGCTCTCCAACCATGACAGTGAACTTGGAGAAATTCTCATTTGGTGTATGACACAGCTGAACATCTCGACTGGTGTGTGGCTGGTCTCACTGCGGGTATAATCATACACTCAGAGAATGGTTTCGATTGGAAGGAACCTCAAAGATCATCTAGTTCCAACCCCCCTGCCATGGGCAGGGACACCTTCCACTACATCAGGTTGCTCAAAGTCTCATCCAACCCGGCCTTGGATGCCTCCAGGGATGGGGCATCCACAACTCCTCTGGGCAACCTGTTCAAGTGCCTCACCACCCTCAGAGGGAAGAAATTTCTTCCTTAGCTCTAATCGAAATCTGCTCTCTTACAGTCTAAATCATCTCCTTAGGTCCCTTGTGCCTCTGCATGCCAATGGAGTGATGTATGGAGCCAACTGCGAGCGTAGGTGCTGTGCTGTGCGCAGCTGTTCGCACCCTGCGGGGCCCTGCCACCCTGTTTGTGCCAATCTGTCACTTCGATGATGCACCTATGTGTTTCTAGCCTTGGCACTCGTTTGGGATGACCCAGCCTTCACTGTGTGCTGCAGGCAAGCACTGGGATTTGATCACTTCTTGATCTTGGATGTGATGTCTCAAAGTAGAAACCAGCAGGTTCCTCCCCAGCTACTCAGCAGTGACCACTGTGGTGCAAAAAATACAAAGCAAAGGAGAAAAGGAAACTGTTTCTTGGAAGAGCTGATTGTGTGAAGGGTCTAGACTGTCTTTCAGATCAGCATATTAAGGGTTGTCAATTCAACTGCCTGTATGTCGAAAATGTTTCTAAGAGCCTGGCTCTTGAACATGCCAGAATCTCCTGCCCTCTCTTTTTTTTTTTTCATACTAGCTAAGAAACTTAAGAAAAATAGTCACCTCCTAGAGACTGGGTCCATAGGGATATTAAATAGGTCAAGGGGCTCACTGCTGCTTGCTTCAGTTAATATTTCTACTTTTCCTGAAAATCTGGATTTTTCTTCGGACAACTTGGATGCAAACTAAATTTCTTCCTGTGGAAAACACAAGTTTCAAGTGAAGATACACCCTGAGCAAACTAGACACAGCAGACACAGCAAGAGGTCAGTGTTGAGCCACCCTAGCACATACCTGGAGGATGTTCTGCAGCCTGGGCCCGGGGGGACGGCTCTGTGGCTACAGGGAATGAGTGGCAAAGACCCGCTGTATCCCCACTTATGTGTTCTCCTGCAAGGTTTCAGCTCCCTTCATGGATTAAGGTTTAAAATAGGTTGTAGTAACTTGTCGCCTTGGAGCTGTGAAACAGCAGGCATCTGCAGGGGATGTGTGTCTGGTTTTGCATGCAAATGCCACTGAGTTGGTATGCAGGTCACAGTTTTGGTAGGTAATGCTGATGGTGCAGACAAACCTTGCTAGGAAGAATCAGAGCAGTAAGGACAAAGGGCTGGTACCATTGAGCAGAGATACCTCTGAGAGCTGGAACAGTTGTCCCCGTGTCCTTGTGTCCACCCCTCCCTGCGCTCAGGAGGCTGGGAAGATTTGCTTGTGGGTATCAGGAGGGCACTGGGCAAGGCTTTTTAAACTCAGTTCTTTCTAAAGAAAATGCCTTTGTACTCAATGGCTGGATGAAGATGTCAGGCTTTTGCCTCTACTGGTCTTAGAGTGAGAACCTGGAATTTATCTAGCAGTATTTTCTCCATATCCTTTGACCTACATACCTGGAGGACTACCAAACATCTTCCCTACCTATTCCAGAAAAGAACGAGACAGAAAAGCAACTGGTAATATATCTGACTGTATTTCAAAGTTGTTGATTGTAACCAAACTTTGTTGAAGAAATAAAATCACATGACAAGATATCAGAGTGATACTATAAATCCATTTTGTTATTGTCGCCACACTTCACATTTTTGGAACTCAGAATTTAGCTCATGGCGTACAAAACTTGTAAAAATTTATTGCAAGCGTGCTTTTGTGTAGAACAAAACCGGTGTCACAAAAGTAGGTCCCTGTCCCAGGCAGAAACACAGTTGTGTATTTCATATGGTGAAGAGATCACACACCTGCATTTCCTGAAAGACTTGGCTGTTACAAAATTGCTCTGAGAAGTTTTTTCTTAAAAAAAAAAAAAAAAAGGGAAAAAAAAAAAAAGCAATTGCAGTGTACGCTTTACCTCTGGAATTTACACTTCCAACAGAACTCTTTAGAGTTACAAAGAATATCGGAACTTTGCAACTGAACTGCAGTCGCTGATGTTGTGAGTACAGCCGGACGGAGTCGCCTTGAAAGCACTCGGCCAGCTAAGGCCCATCTTTGTGTCTGGTACCGTCCCTGCGTTTGGTGGAATGTAAGTTGCACACATTGAAAATAAAGGAAAACTAAATTCACAGAGGGGGAGATTCCTTTTCCAGAACCCCCATTGTTCCCGTTTCTACTGCGGTGCTTCCTCAGACTGTCGCTTCCATGCAGTGCTGACATGCAGCGGTGCTTTGACTCCAAGGTTGGTGACTACTGAACATGTACAGGGTACGGAAAGGCGCGGAGTGAGGCCAGTGATGTACCTAAAGCAGGGTTTATGTCACTAAAGCAGCTGTGCGAACTGGTTGTGTCAAACATCAGCCTTTTTAATTCAAAGGCAGCAGGGGAGTGGGGTACACATGCTGGAAAGCCGAGAGTTAGAAGGGATCACCTAGCTCCTCTCCCTCTGCATCCCCAACCTCTGAACTTTGCTCCATCTCCTCAAACGTGCTCTTCCCCTTAAACTCCTCCTTGTATCATACTGGGCTGATTAGCCTCACCTATACGGGATCAGATTAATCTCTGGCATAAATCTGAGTTTTGCTATCTCTAATCTCATCCCAGACTATGGGGTAAGGTTACTTTTAATTTCAGTACCGAAAGGCCAGGCAAAGATTTGGCTTACAACTAGAAGAAAAATCCAGGTTGCAAAAGTAAGTCCAAGAGACCTGTAATTTTTTTTTCCATGAAATTAGTAACTCTGTTTGATAGAGAGGTGTGAATCGTTCAACAGTCATGTTATGCAAACACCTGACACAGATTAATCGGAGAACAAGACCACAAAATTACTTTGACACCAAGTGGGTTGGGGTTCTGGACAGATGAACCTAGTGTACTGGGCTCTGCTTTTCGGTTTCTAGGCATTTTTTGGTAACTAGTGAAAATAGGACAAAATGCTCTGTTTGAAATCCAGATCACACTGTAAATATGTGAAGAGTAGAAGCATTTGCCAGCTGCTTTTAGAAACAGAGTTGTCATGGGCCTGGCACCTTCCCTAGTAAAACTTCGGAGACTAGCTTGACTATGAAGTCTGTTTGTTCAAGGAGCTTGAATCACAAATTGCACTCATCTCTCCCCTCTTTGTTCATCCAATCAGGTCCTGCACGTTGTGGCCGTACAGGATGGCATTACGGTCCTTTCCCACTAGGTTCTTCATCCAGGTCCCCCACATATTCAAGGGTTGTTGCAGTTACATCAAATGAGCACTTTTGCAGAGTGGTGTTTTCATGGATAAGATTTTTGCACTACACATTGTGTGGACTGCCTTGACATCTAATACAAGCAATTACTACTTCAGAAAAGTGATATAAAAGGGATTTACCACTTACTTAAGGCTTTTTTGTGATATCTAACAGCTGTTCACCAGACCCATCTGTGTGGAAGGGTTTAAAAAAAACCCCAAAACATCAAAACACTCTCCACACCATATCAAAGGACCCTATTTGACAGCGATCCAGAGCTGAGGAACCTTACAGCTGTTTCCACAGGGGCAGTGGGTGTGGTGATGCTGATACTGCTTTTAGGTCCATATGAACCTGAAGGGCAACACTAATGGGGCAAAGCAGGCGATACCTTCACAGTGATTGCAATTAGTATAGGCTTCAGAAGCAATACCCTGTTTCATGTGAGATTTGCAAAAGAGCAGAAAGGATCAGCAAAGTAATACTATAAAAGTAAACTGAAAGGCCAACTCTGTGTTGTCACCTCTTCCAGACTGACCAAGAATCTGCAAGATGATTTGGATGAGCTCTAAATCCATGGAATGAGGGAAGCAAAGGAAAGCGTAGGGCAGGAAACTTCTCCGGGGATAAATTTCTGAAGACACGGAGCTGTCTCTCAAAAGAAGAGGAAGAGACTCTTTTTGTACAACGCACAGATATTCTCAACTGTTCCCCAACAGTGAGATGATGATATGGGGGCTTTTCCAGTTCACAATGCTTCTGGAAACAAAGGTAGGTTTGGGAAGAGCTGTTACAAGGAGGAGTATGTATCAAGTAGCACTAGCGAAAGGCTTGCATTTGAGCACATGATGATGTGATCTGTCTGTGCAAAATACCCTAGTTAATGACAGGCCAAGTATATACATGTTTTGAGCTTAGAGTTCCTTGCCTTTGTGAAACGTTGCTAACAGTCCTTTGTCACTGGAATGTTCTCAACTGGACTGAGATGAGCTCTTGTTTTACAAACAACTAATCTCACATCAGTCCCAGCAACAAGAAAGTGTCATGGCAAACTCCATAACACAGATGGATGGAAGACTTCATATTCCATCTAAGCCTCAGTGACTTTTCTTAAGTTAGTCTTAGTAATTATTTGTCTGAATTTCACCCTGGTTACTGCACTACAGCAGAGCTTCAGATTCTCCTTATCTCCTCTAAGCATCTCCAGCCAGGTTGGGCTGCTACGTTTTATCCAGTTTTCTCTTGCCTTCAATGCAACTTGGTTTTGACTCATATCGGCCTATATGGACTAAGGAACCTGTGCTGACAAAGTTCCGCAGCCCTTAATTCAGGGTGGAACGATGTTCGGCATGCTTTCATTCCTAGTTTGGAAAAGTGCATTTGAACAAGAACCAAGTCACTGAAAATGCAGAACATGGAATTAATCAGCAGGAGTGCGAACTCCACTTTACAGTTTCATCATCCCCTTACCTGTGCTGTGCCTCAGTGTCTGATTAGGGAAAGGGAAGCTCCTATTTAAGGAGCTAATGATGGCTCATGAGTGCTGAGGTTGTTAAAGCACTTTGCAATCCTTGCATGGAAAGTAGCACAGATGTGCAGAATTATTAGTGCAGCGTAGTCCCACACTCATCACTAAACCGTCTCCAGGACTAGGGGACTAAGGCATGTAAAACTGAGATACTGGAGGCTTCGTTCATTATTCTGCAGTTCAAGACTGATTACTAAATAAATGTTAGAAGGAAAAAAAACAACCTCTTGAGTCAAAAAAAAAAAAAGCCATAGAAGCGCAGCTGGATGTAAAGAATGGGAATGCTGTTTTGAGTTGCTGTCCTTAATGTCAGTCTGGAAACAGCTAAATTCATTTTTTTCTTCCTCCAGGAATTATCTGAAGAAAACAAAGTTGCACGCATTAGGGACACTGAAACTTCTGTAAACTGGGATTCTTGGACTACCTTGTAAATGTAGAAGGGTCAGGGCTAGAGAATAGAAAGGGAAAATGGAGATGAGATTTTTTTTTAAATTGTGCCCTGGTGTCAAATGCACAATTAGGCCGAAGTAAAACGGAGCAGAGTTTCTGCAAGCCCTTGAAGCATTTTTCAACTGAGACAACAGCAGTGGAAACCATTTCACAGTGGCTTCTAAGCACTGGCGAGTGTTACATCACACACTGGGAAAAGAAATATTTTTCCAAGAACTGATCATGGCATGACAGACATGTCTTGAAAGACGTACTGTGCATAGAAGGTGGTCAGTATGTCTTACTGATGGTCTCAGTTCTTTGAAACAAAGTTTGCATACCATAAATAAGTAATTTTCAGTTTTCAGAAGTACATGTGAATGAAAATTCAATTCAGCAGGAGAGAAAAGAGCCTTGCTGCTCCCTTGTCTACTTCAGCTTCTAACTTAAATTTTTTTCCAGTGGGAAAAAATAAGAGATGTTCCTCTGTGACCTGGTTGGCATCACCACTGCGTTTTAGCTACTGCTGAGCTTTAAGATCTCTTACCCAGATTGTCTCAAAGCTACAAAAAACCCACCCCAAAACAACCCGAACTTGCTATCATTTCACAAGTCATTGCACAATTAACACACGTGCACACTATAACAAGCATCCTTGCACTACTTTGAGACCAACCCCCCCCCCCCCTTTTTTTTTTCCCCCTTTAACTAAGGAGAAGCTTTAATGTTAGAAGCAGGTGGGGAACAAAATCTAAGCCAGTTTGTAGTAAAGGAAATGCTACAGAAGCTAAGCTGTAGTTAACAAACTTTTGCCTTTTAAAAATGATTCAATTTCTTCCTTACTTTGCCTTGTTTGTAGTAACATAGAGAAAGTGCAAGATGCTTTTTGAACAAGGAGAAAGCTTAACTTTCCCCAACTCTATCCACTCCCAGTCAATAAATGGAGAAGATGAGGTGGAATAGTCATCTGTAGATATAGACTACGCTTTGGTGGCTTCTGCTTGTTGGCTTTGAGAGCCAAAATTCAGGCATTTTGTACATATAAATATATATAAATATTTTTGCTTACTTATGGAATGTTTGTGCATGTTTAGGGCACCAGTTCAAAATGATGAGAGATGGTTAAGGCTAAGAAAATGAAATTCATTGCAAAGCTATAATTTTGTTTTCATTTTTCTCCTTTACAAAGGAGACTAAAGCATCTTCCCTGTAATAGTCAGCCACTGTGTAATCCCCCATCAACACCAATTCTAGGGAAAACTACTCAGGACCCAGTCCCTGAGGTGAAAAGCTAGGACCTCATGATTTTAGCTCAAGTAATCCACATAATTAACAGCACACATCAGTGGAAAATTAAACATTCCAAGGCCTTGGACCTGTTACCTGAAAAATAAAAGGCATTTTCTGCACAGGATGGCCTAGATCCAAGGTTTTAAGCATACATAGTAATGTAACAATTGGCCAAGGGCTCCAGTTCTATCTCAGGGGGCTTCAACCTCACTGAAGAGTGCTGTGCTTACTCCTGAGAAGTGCCAAGTGGCTCCAAGGAGGTCCTGCAAACCTTCCCATCTCTGCTAGGGCCATGTTGCACCTTGCAAGTGCTCTGACATTGCAGGGGAATGCAAGGAAGATGGGCTCCCAGCAGCTCCTGTTCATTCACGCTGCCCCAAAAGCAAAGTTCCAGCCAGACCTTTCCTTACTGCCCCAATTTCAACTACTGTATAGATGAACAGAACATAAGGAACCTGTAGCTACCTTTCCTGTTTCAATATAGGCTGGCATTGTCTGAAGCAGAGAGTAATAAGAACACCATTTGCCTTTAAGTAGCTCTGTGGAATTCCTTAAAAAAAAAAAGGCAAACTGTGGGCTTATATTGCTGAACATTTGTTTTTCATGCCTCACACTAGCTCTTCTCACCCTTTAAATACTCACAAGACTGACAAGAACCAGATACCACACACACTCAGTCTGAAAAGGAGTGGTCTCAATTCTCTACAGGGCCAAGAAGTTTTGAACTCATCCTTGGGCTCCTATTGAGCTTGGCATTGCCCAGGACTAGAGTGGTATAAACCCCTTCCTTCCTTTTGAGGCTAGGAGGCCTCAGTACACAAGGTTTTGTCCCTTCTCTCACGTTTCCTGTGTGGAGACCTTGTGGACTGAAAAGTGAAAAGGGATGCTTAGGAAACCCACTGCTGTACGTGTGGAAGAGGCTCCAGGCTTTATCACAAGCAGAACCACCATGGAGAAGGACGTCTCCTTACTCTCCCTGCAACCAGGTGAGATCTGCTTCTTAGTCTACTCTAAAAAAACAAGACTTTGGTGGAAATTGAAAGATGTCAGTGCAAGGATGCTCTTTGGGCTAGTCAGTAATTTACTTACCCTTGCTGAATTCTTCCTCTATTATATTTTACATGCAATGCATTTGCATATCACATAATGATGAAATCTGGAGAGTTCTCATATTCATGTTGGTTATCCTCTATTCTCTCTTGCCAGGTAGCTACATATAACCTGGTGAGGCTTATACTGATAAATCAATAAATCAATCAATCAGTCACTCACTCCATTCCTCTTGAATCAACCCAAGCCATTCTTTGGTAAAACTTTTCAGGCTTGGAGACCTAAAACCAGCCAGTCCTCTAAGCAACATGGTTTCTGCCCTGTAAGTTAATGCAATTCTGTTTGTGTCCATCACTAACCTTTAAAATACAAAGGTTTTTGCTGATTGAGTTGCGGACTGAAATCAATAATGTGTAGACTGCAGGGTAGTATTTCACCACAGCATCAATCCTCCCCTGTTTCAGTCATCTCTCTCTCTCTCAGCATTGTTTTCCAAAGCTTCAGCAGCCTTCAGATTCCACCAGCACCAAAACATGGTGTTTCAGCCATAGGCATCAGCTCGTGACGATGCTTGTCCTGTACAGTGTTATTCAGAACAGCAGAACTCTTTGGGCTTGCTCTGGTTTAGTGAGGTTTAAGGTCTGGTTGCAACTGGACTTCTTTCTTTTTGTAAAACACAATGCTATGTTATTTTGCTAAACATGTAATCTGCTTAATTACAACTACTGTGACAAGCCCAGAATTCTAACAAGAAGAACTCCTACAGAACATCCCGCAGTGATAATGGGAAACACACTGCTATTAGTGACTTATTTTTTTCTTGCCAACTGTGTGCCAAATGATGTTCTAAAATGGACCAAAAATTCTTGACAGCTACAAAAGGAAAAGAAATAAATCGTTCCTAAAAACTTAACAGTCCATTACATTAGATTTTTAAGCAACATTTAAGATACAGTTGAAATCAAGAAAAAAATATAATTGTTATACTCTTATTTCTCACCTGTACACTGACCGTGGCAGTTAAGATGTGAGGCAGTATTACTTACTGGTTTACACACTGTTAATACTTACAGCATTACTCACTGTTTGTTTGTGTATAAAATGTTTCATCCTGGTTAGAAAAGAAATTCAATGTAATGTAATGTGTTTTCATTTTAAATTCACTAATGTATTTGGTTTCGCCTAATTTTGCTGTCTTCTAACTGCGATCAAATTGCCCTACATTACATTAATAAAAACAAAGAAAAGAAAAAAAAAGAAAGAAAAGGTTTTAACCGGTTCTCAGTTCCTGGCTGCCTGTCTGTGAAGGTTTTGTCTGTCAATACGCTTGCTTCAGTGTTCCTGTACCTGAACTGAACGGCTTTGTTGAGCGCACTGGGAAGAGGGCGGCGCTGCCTTCCAGGATGGCAGGCACTCCCACCCACAGCCCATGGCGCAGGCTCACGGTGCCTGTCCCAGAACTGGGTGACTCCAAGCAAGGTATAGAGTTTTCTGCAACGCTCGCCTAGGACTGCTGAGCTATGCCAGCTTATGACAAGCTCTTAACCCAAGAGGAACTTTACAAGATGACCCTGTTCGACAAACAGTATTGAGATGACGACTAATTTAAGTCTGTTTCTGGTGTACGGGTTCCCACAGGGCATTCACATATGCAATTCTGTGTCAGCTTTTCCAGTGGCACTTTCTGCAGGACATGTTTACATCCAGCTGCTTCTAGGAACGAAGTTTCCACCTCCCTAGTGGCATCACTTGGCATTTTTGGATAAGGACAGCACTGGTGGTGTCACAAGTTCCTTGTTTTGCCGTTCCAGGTGTAGTATCTTCTGCTTATCCTCCACCTCCTGCCTATGCCACCAAGAGCAATGCATCAATGGGAGGGTGAGGTGTCCTCCAAGCCCAGAAGCTCCTTCACAAGTCTTTCACCAAACTGTGCACGGCTATACCTTGTCACATGGTAGGCCTCCGACATTTTGTAGAGGATGTAGGCATTGTTTATAGCGATGCTGATGGCAAACCAGAACACTTGTTGCCAGGTCTTGTTTGGTTTGTGAGAAATGAAATACCTAAAAAGCCAAGAGAGAAGGGGAGGGAAAAGCACTGTTCAGCCAAACACTTGCAGCTAGGATACAAGAAATAACCCCAGATAAAGATTCTGCAGGCCCAGGACTTAATACCTAGTGCAAGTATCATCTTAAGAAATTTTGTACAACGTATTTGACAGCCATTTACAGCTAAGTTGCACAATTTTGGAAATTCCTAACAGTGCCTAAAAGAATGGACTGCCTTGTTCTCAGAAGCAAAAGCTCAGCAATGCTCTCACCTCTCTACCACTTCACGTAAGTGAGAGTACCGCTACAGACTCCTTGAGCTTACTCGTGACTAACATCCATGTGATAGGAGCTGTGGGTCTGAATCCCTTCAACTTGTAGCTACAAAAAAGCCTCAGGCACATTATGTTACAGTTTAGGGAAGATTGCTGATGCTTCTCCTCTTGTTTATCTCTATTGTGAGCAAAGAATGATTTCTGCTGCTGTCAACAGTAAGTGGGAGGATGTGGGAGTAGAGCCAGAGTGTGCAGTGTTGGCATGTGGAGCACTTCTCCATAAGGCAGAACTAGAAAGGAATGACATCCTTATATTTAGGTTCTGACTAATTCTAGGACTGCCAGAATACTTGCTCTTCAGTCATAAGATTTCTCACTTTCCTACTTTTATTTTTTTAGTAACCATTTAAATCTACTACCTCATCTCTTTTTCATATTGATTCCCTCAGATCAGATCCCAACATCGGTCTCCAGCAAGCACCCCCTCCTCTTTCATCTTTTCTACTGAATTCTTGCTGCCTTGCCCAGAACTGGCTTGGAAAATCCCTGCTGCTTTTTCTCTCTTCTCAGTTTTTGGTTCCTGAAATCTTCTGCACCTCATCGCTATTCCCACAGCCAAGCTTCATCACTGCTATTCTTACTCCTTGCTGTTTTTCCCTGCTACATTAAGAGGGAAAAGGAGGACTGAGGACTCCAACTAGAATCCAGGAGCCAAAAGATCTACATTCTGCTCTCACAGATCATCTAGATTACCTTTACATTCACAACTCAACATCTTTTCTTCTGGCTCCAGGTGACACAAATATCACCAGGACAGATAATCATCTAAACACCATCTGCTGATAGGGGTGGAGAGCTGAGCTAGCCTGAGACACTTGTGAGGCTTGTGGACCCTTGCTGAATTCTCTGTTTAGCCTTCAATTAGATGTGGCCAAGAACAGCAGCCTGCTGGCTCATCTTCCCAACACTTCTTAAAAGTCATTCATGAGATGCTAAGAACATAAGTCTCAATTTTTTTTTGACTGGTGGACGGGTAGATAGAGTCAAAACACCATTAGCAATGCAGCTCGCCCTTGTCCAGAGCCAGCTTCTCATCTTTGACTGAAAGAGGTGCTTTGTCAGAGATTAATTCCATGAAAGCGGGATCAGGCCCTCAGCTGCAGCCTAACATGGAGAACTCAAACATTGCTGCCAACAGAGAAGGAGTGAAGGAAATACACACACACACACACGTGCGTGCACACATTCTTACTTACTTGCTGTATTTGTCGTCATATTTGCAGATATAGCTGAGGTGAGCAGCAAATGCTTCAACTGCCAAGGGGCATGGAATTTCTCCGCTTTTTCTCTTAATTATGACTCCTGCATCAATTAGAAACGTAACAGTTTTAAATCCACAAGACAGGTCTAGCAATTAAAAGATACAGTTCCTACATATGGGTAATTATAAAATAAACCTTACTGACAGTTTCTGCCCTAAAACTCAGAAGTTATCTGTAACAGAGATGCTAATTTGATTTTTTTTTCCCATCGGTAGGACATTGAACAAGTGGAAAGGGAAGAAGACGGATCATTTTTCAGTTGGAAATGAGAAGGTGTTAGACACAAACACTTTCACCTTATGTTCAGAAAAAAACACACATTGCCATAGTCCCACACTAGCCCCCTACTGACAGTGTATTAGTCTCTCCTCTTGGTTCACAATGAGTTGTGGTGACCTCTAGAGCTGTGACTTGGTACTTTATGCTTTGAGTTCTGAAGGTCCCAAAGGAGTCCTTTGAGATTAAATCCTTTGCTTATCTCCACCCACAGGGGCCAAAAGCAACGGTACCTGCACTCCACCAGCTGATAACTGACAAAGAAAGAAAATACAGTAAGAAGGAGTCAACCAGCTAAACCCAGTCCAGGCAGAGGTGATGCTGGTGGGTGAGTTGAAGGAGCCACAGTATCTCTGAAATGAGAAGCAGCCTGATTCACTGGCGTGGGGAGCCAGATGTACACTTAGGTTGCTTAGTGGAGGTAAGCACACATTTCTCTGCCTGTGAGTGACGTTCCCTGCCCTGCCTGGCCAGCTGGCTAGATAATTCAGCTCACCATGGGGAATGATTATCCTGCCTACTGCAGAAATCTGCGGTAAGGCAACAAGTCCTCTGCAGCTACCTACTTACCACTCTCTGCACAGACAAAGATGTGGTGCCTTGAGCAGGTTACTGCAAGAACCTGCTCCATTCCCTCATATGGTGCGACTTTGACTTGGCCTTCTCTGACACTACAGTAATTTTTATGAGGTTGAGGCTCTCCCAAGAAACTCCCCTAGCTCTTCTCTGATTTATTCCTCCACTCTTCTTTGTTTTCCCCATCCACGGAAGCTACTCATAGGAGGGAAGGATAAGTAAAACAAACTTGTAGTACTTCATTAAGGAGTCTGTTCCCTAACTTTTGACTTTATATCCCCACAGGGTTTGATGGTCAGCTCTCCAGGATATGGACTGTCTCTTGCTCCATGTCTACAGTGCACTGTCTAAGGGAGGATATCCCTGCTCTCCCCCAGGCACAACACTAGTTTCCTCCAGGTCTAGAGGAGCACAGGCTTGGCTGCGCCCTTTCTCAGCATTGCGTCAGCACAGGTCCAATTCTGGGCTTTCTCATTTCTCAAGCCTTCAAACTCTCATTGCTTGCCTTCTGCCAACTGTTTTACAATCATCCCTAAAATGCTCCTCACGTTTTGATTACAGACTTCACCATTTCATTCCTTCAGCTGGAAGTCTCATTCCATCCATTATCTCTGTCAAGCCCCCTGTGCTTTGCTAGCTGACAGCCTCTATTTTGAAGCCAGGCTTATGACACATACTAAATGTCACGTTACAGCTGAGCCATGCAGCAATTTATTTGGGGTCTTTAAAGTCTGATTTTTAAAGAGTCCAAAACGATATCACCTCTAAATTGTTCAACACACTCTCCTTTCACCTCTGCTTCCCCAAGCTTGATAGCCCAAGGGGAAAAAAACCCAATCAAATCAAGTAAATGAATCCTTCATTACCTTCACACACTTATTATATTGCTTTTTTAATCCTTTTCATGAGTCCTACAAAAATCTGGCCAGCATGAGGTAAAAAGGACTGATATACCATCAGCCTGCTGCATCAGTGCTGCAAAATCACTTGCCATCCCACCCGGGCAGGTCAGGAAAGGGGAAGTATGTTCCTGATGCCAGTGTTTTACAAAAAAAATCCCCTTCTCCTCTTGCTCTCTTGTCTTCTCTTTCTCACCCTTCTCCTCCTTTGGAGGATTTATATTTCCTTTGCAATTGGCTCTGTATTCACAATCCTTAAAAAAAATGCATTGCAGTGGCAGCTATGTGGGCACAATATACTCCCTCTCATTTTCTATTATATTCCACGTAACAATCCTCTGTTTTGAGAATATAAATAGCTTTTATACGCACATTATTTTTATAGCCTTTTCCTAGGCTTGTTTCGTAGTCATAGGCCACCTCTCCAGGGAAGGCAACTGCTGGAGCCGGGTCTTTCCTAACTGTGGGTATCTGTGGCAATCGGTCCCAAGCCAGCTGACTCACTGGCACATCAGATGAGCTATTTCCCCTCCTGGTCCTCCCCCAGCATCGCTGTGTTCCCATCCCTGGGTCCCTAGCAGCACTCCAGGGAACACACCGCCTGCGCTGCAGTCGGAGCCTGCCTTTGCCTGCCACTGTGGACAGACATCAGTTTTGGGGAGGTATTTTGGTGTTTTTTTTTTTTTTTTGCTTTGTTTTGTTTTTAACTTTTTTTAAAAAAAGGTTTTAAGCTGTATACTTGTCAAGCAAAGCTTGGGTAATACCATCTCAAATGAAACAAGCAGAAAGACAAAGGTGTACATATGTTTGTTTCCTCAAACACTTATTCTAAGTCAATCTGCGATTTTAGGAGCTAGAATCATGTTTTTTAAAAACAGAGGCTCAGGAGTACTTACTAGCAGTTGCATCCACCTTGGCAAACACTGAGATTTCATAACATAATACAACAGAAGGGGCACTGCATGTTCCAAGTGCTGTATGGCTTTTTATCAGGACTTAGATTTGTTACAGTTCTTTATCAGAATTGCAGATAGCATTGTACAAGGTCTAGCGCTCAAGGTCTTCCCACCAGAGTCCTCTGGCCCCATCTCCACTCTCACCATACCTGGACACAACCCCCTGAATATAGTCTCACAAAGGACACGCGGAAATTTAAAGTTAATACTCTAAGGTTCCCTGTCCTGAATCATATTTTTTAACATTATGGTTCTTTCCTGATTTTCCAGTTCTGGGCCAATCTCACAGGTTGATTTTTAAAGGGAACTAGATTGTCACCAGACACTCCTCATCCCAGCTCCTCCTGGGCTAAAAACCACACAGGGACTTATACAACTGCTTCATACAATTGCGATGTCTCCACAACATCTCCTATCTTCTCACAAGTCACTTATGAGATGCCAACACACCATTTGAAGCTCTTTAGCCCTTACGTATGTGGTCCAAGCTTTGTTTTCTGTCCTTAGCTATTGTCCATTTAGCTTTTAAGTAGAGCTGGTTGGTGAAGAGCAGCTGTGAAAGCTCTTCACAGAAAGCTACTTAAAAAGATCTTGGGTTCAACAAGTTTTTGCTAAAGATGTCATTCTGGTCATCCTGCTGTGCAGAAAGTTAGGTTGCTGCCTGCTCCATTCTGCTTCATATGAAAAATAGAAAAAAACTGTAGTTATTTCTAGAACATATTAATGGGAAAGTGGGCACCAGATCTAGAGTGGAAAACCAAAAATGCAGCCATATCCCAGAGATGGGGAGGTTTAGGCTATCATATACATCACCTGCTTTAGAGTAAGGGTAACTTTTTACTCCCTGGAGGCCCCAATCTCTTTTGGCTTCTCAGTACTTCTGTGATACAGGCATAAGGGAAAATTAAACTTAAGTTAAACCTTAAGGGAAATTTAAAACCTCACTGAATTTTGTTCTAGGCAGAAACTTCATACTTCATAGCAGAGTAAGGAGGACACTTTTGCAAGACTAAAGGAGTAAGACTCGTCTTTAGCATCTGAGATGATGTATTATGACACATCGGTTCAAAACATCCATAATAAATAACCTGCTGCATCCAAGGCGAGTATTCATAGATCAGCTCTGACGAGTGTACTGCCCTCCGGGTGCCTCTGGCTTGGGTGGGATTTGCACTCCAAGTGCAGGCATGATTTATCTTCTCAGCTTTCCTTTAAATTGCAGTAAATAGCTCATTATTAGCTACATCCACCTCTTTTCTCATCCTAAGTTTTGCTTTGATCGGGGACATCAAGGGCAACAAGAAAAGCTTCTATAGGCCACACTGCCCAAGCTGCAGAAGGTAAAGGCAGGGACTGGGAGAATGAAGAACCACTCACTGTAGGAGAAGATCAGGTTTGAGACCATCTGATGAACCTGAAGGTGCACAGTCCATGGGATCTGATGACACGCATCCACAGGTCCTGAGGGAACTGGCAGATGAAGTTGCTAAGCCACTATCCATCACATTTGAGAAGTCATGGCAGTCCAGTGAAGTTCTCAGTGACTGGAAAAGGGGAAATATAACCCCCATTTTTAAAAAGGGAAAAAGGCAAGACCCACGGAGCTACAGGCCAGTCGGTGTGTGTCAAGATCATGGAGCAGATCCTCCTGGAAACTACGCTAAGGCACATGGAAAATAAGGAGGTGATTGGTGACAGCCAACACAGCTTCACTAGGGGCAAATCCTGCCTGACAAATTTGGTGGCCTTCTATAACAGGGTTACAGTGTTAGTGATTAAGAGAAGAGAAACTGACGTCATCTACCTGGACTTGTGCAAAGTATTTGACACTGTCCCACATGACATCCTTGTCTCTAAATTGGAGAGACATGGATTTGACTTATAGACCACTTGGTGGATAAGGGATTGGCTGGATGGTCGCATTCAAAGAGTTGTGGTCAACAGCTTGATGTCCAAGTGGAGACCAGGGACGAGCGGTGTTCCTCAGGGGTCGGTATTGGGGCCGGTGCTGTTTAACATCTTTGTTGGCAACATGGACAGCGGGATCGAGTGCACCCTCAGCAAGTTTGCTGACGACACCAAGCTGTGTGGTGTGGTGGACACGCTGGAGGGAAGGGATGCCATCCAGAGGGACCTTGACAGGCTGGAGAGGTGGGCCCATGTGAACCTAATGAAGTTCAACAAGACCAAGTGCAAGGTCCTGCACATGAGTTGGGGCAATTCCAAGCACAAGTACAGGCTGGGTGGAGAATGGATTGAGAGCAGTCCTGAGGAAAAGGACTTGGGAGTGCTGGTTGACGAGAAGCTTAACATGAGCTGGCAAAGTGCACTTGCAGCCCAGAAAGCCAACCATATCCTGGGCTGCATCCAAAGAAGCATGGCCAGCAGGTCAAGGGAGGTGATTCTGCCCCTCTATTCTGCTCTCATGAGACCCCACCTGGAATACTGCATTCAGCTCTGGGGTCCCCAACACAAGAAGGACATGGACCTATTTGAACAAGTCCAGAGGAGGGCCACAAAGATGATCCGAGGGCTGGAGCAGCTCTTCTGTGAAGACAAGCTGAGAGAGATGGGGCTGTGCAGCCTGGAGAAGAGAAGGCTCTGGGGAGATCTTCTAGCAGCCTTCCAGTACCTAAAGAGGGCCTACAGGAAAGCTGGAAAGGGACTTTTTACAAGGACATGTAGTGATAGGACAAGAGGTAATGGCTTTAAACTGAAAGAGAATAGATTTCAATTAGAGCTAAGGAAAAAATTATTCACTTTGAGGGTGGTGAGGCACTGGAACAGGTTGCCCAGAGAAGCTGTGGATGCCCCATCCCTGGATGTGTTCAAGGCCAGGCTGGATGAGGCTTTGGGCAACCTGGTCTAGTGGAACATCTCCCTGCCCATGGCAGCAGGGGTTGGAACTAGATGATCTTTAAGGTTCCTTCCAACTCAAACCATTCTATGATTCTATGATCTCTTGCCTTGTGTTTTTAAGGTTTTCTCTTCACGGCCTCCTCCACTCCTGTTAACATTTACGCTCAACCAAGTGCAAATATGTACCATGCATTTTCAGGCAATCCCACTGGCACCAGTCTCTCCCCAATTACCTTTGTGTGGGTTTTATTCCCCTTTGTCCCTACCTCCCTTCCGTCTAACACTTATGCTCAGCAGGTCTGTGCTACAGGCTTGCCTCAAGGAACACAGATTCCTCCTCTTCCTCCTCCTCTGTACTTACATTCCTTAAAGGAGACTTTGGTGGTCAAGCTTCAAGTTGGTTTAAACAAGCGTTGCTGCACTGACTTCAGAGATGCCAAATTAGAGGCAGGCAATCTGGTCTCCTGTCTTCCTACCGAGTCTCCATCTGTTCCCAGCTCTCTAGTACAGACTCACAGCACCACTCTAAAAAGCCAGTCTTTGTTTTCTGCTCTGATTCACCGTGAACTATGTCAACTGTCCCAGAAAGCATTTGGTGAGCAATGTATTGGGCATATCTTGCCTACCACCACACACAGGTCCTAATCAGTGGACCTTAAACTACCTCACATATATACAACCTACAATCCTGCCTATGCCAAACCAGACCCAAGGTCAATCACAAGCACAACAGCTCACACCTCCACGTGCTGCTTGTAAAGGACGCTGCCAACACAGTCTGCTTTTGGCCTCTCTTTTAAAGGGGCAGTTAACACTGACAATTACAAACAGATGATTTTTCTACTAGTATTTCCTTCACACACATATTTTCAGCGTTGGCGCTCAGACACTGGTCTGTCCAAGTCACCAAGTCCTTGGTTTGCTACGGCGCCTGGCAGAGCTCCTCGGGAATCAGCCATGCTTTGCTTCTGACAAGGCACTGCGCGACACACTAAGTTAACTTCTCAGCTTATCGTACAGTCAATCAAGGCCTTAACTTCGCTTCTGTAGCCTGGACACACATACGTCAGAGTCACTCAGGACTCAGAACACGGGTGTAAAAGATATCTTTGAATTGGTGTCTTTACATTTAAAGGTTTAGGTTATTCTTGTTTGTCTCATGTAGTTATACATAATTCTGAATAATAAAAATGAAGAGAAACTGAAGCAACGTTTTCACTGAAAGATGAGTTTCAAAGAGTTAGCTAATCTTACTGCATCTTACAGAAGTTTCCAAATCTTCCTAAAAACACCTATGTACTTATAAAAAGGAAAAGAATTCAGGATCAAGAAGCTCTTTGCAGTTATTTGAACTATCCAGGTTATCTGGTTTTGTTTCTTTTCATCAACTGCTAAAATCAATTTAATATACAACAGGAAGCCTTAATCATATTTACTTCTGGCAAAAAGACATTTGTTTGTGACTAAGGTTTTACTGGATATGATAAATTAATTGTAGGATCTGCTCAGAGTTCTAAGTACATCATGATGCTTATTAATTTTTTGGTAGCAGCAATCCTACAAGATGCTTTGCAAACGGGGCTAGTACAGTGTTATACAACAACCCTCTTCCCTTCTCTGACCATCAGCAAAGATACAATCTTTACATCTAACAGGATAATGCCTCTACCAGCTCAGGCAAAGGAGGCTGCATTAGCAGTAGGCTCTTAACCTTTGTATGGGAAAAAAGAATAGCTGTAGGAAAACACAAAAGGGAAGTCATCACTACTGCTACTGTTCATCTAGGATATTATGATCAAGCTCTTTTTGTTCAGGCTTATTATCAAACTCAGTGACTCGTCTTGTCACATAAAGCATGCAGACTTTCCAGATGAGCAGTAGGAATATTGCTTACCTTGTTGAACCGGTGAATAGGCGTTGGTCAGAAAACGAAAGTGCCCTTTATTGTACCAGCAGATCAAGGACATGTTTCCCTTCATTCTTATCCTGTACTGTCCTCTGGACTGGGGAGTTTCAGGGTTGTTCAGCATGGATGGAGGTAGGCCTGTGCAGTCACTCTTCCTGGCGCTCAGCAACCCACAGCAGTAAATCTCTGCATGTGAACAAAAACATTCCCTATCAGCAAGGCGTTGCATGGACCCTGAAAGCAAGAGCAGTGGAGCAAGTCTGAAATGACTTGACTAGAGAAAGAGCTTGTCCTACAACTTTCTAGCCCAACAGATCTGTTAGCCAACTGGCCTTCTCTTGTAATACCAAAGATTTGTGTCCTACATGAACGTCTCTGGAAACAGAGACAAGCGCAGAAAGCCTGCTCTCTTGATGGAATGTATTGACACTTCCTGCACAGTCATGATGAAATGACAAGGAGAAGAATTAATGTTATCTTCCCAACAATAACATCTATAATCTGTGTAATAGTCTTCACAACATGTTTAAAATTGGACTGGGGGAAAAAAAAAAGTAGTGATATGCATTATGGAACAAATCAGAATTTACGATCCAAGAGTGTCTTTGGTGTTTAACTAAGAGAATAAATCATGGAGGGAACAGAGAGGTAAGGAAAGCTACAGCATCTTAGATGTTAACTGAAATAAATTCTCCTACATGACCACCATGATGCTTTTAATCACAATAGCTGACAAATGCTGGTTTAATCTACTGCTTCACTGTGCTGCCCAGTTCTTGATTTTTAGCTCACTACTCCTTGAACCTGCATCATCTGGTTTGTTCAGGAAACGCTGCTTAAGCAGTTAAGAACCACGGAAACCACTGGTTGATTTAAAAAAAAAAAAAATGCATGTGCCAGGTGGACAGAGAAAATGGAAATACAAGTTTAAAGAAATGGCTTTTAGGGAAAGGAGATAAACCAAATAGTGCCCTAGTTGAGCGAGCACTGATCTTGTCCTGCACAGACATCAGAGGCTCCATAGGCGACACGTTCTGCTGCTCACAGCTTCTTGGCCTTTTCATATTTGAAAGAGGCAACAAATAAACACCACAAAACAGGTCTCAATGCAGCCAGGTGGGCACAAACAAAATTTGCAAACAATATTAATAATGACAATGCTTTAATTTGTCATTAGGCTGTGAAATAATAATGGCCTGTTTCCATTAGTCTAAGAGAAGCAGATCTTCTTCATCAATGTAATTGAACTCAAGGAAATCTGGGATGGAAATTTCCTTGGTCTCCCTTGGATTTGCATCAACCTGAGTGGAAAAAAAAACGATGGGCATGGAAGCAGGTGACATCTGTGCAGATCTTTCATAAGGCAGCTGAGGCTTGTGGTAGTTTAAAGCTCATCTGTCAGCTAAGTCTGCCTGATCAAATTTTTCATCGTGCTGAATTTTGCACGTTGGATAACTGGATATCCTTACAAGGGAAATGCTAAGTAAGTCAGACTACAGTGTCTGGCTTCCCCTGAGCACACTACCTCTGTTCTTGGGTTTCCCTTTATGTGCCTCCTCTGCCTCTGTCTTTCTGGAATGACCTAAGCTCTTCCATGCAGGTACAGCCTTTGTCCCTGACTCATATAGTCCCTGGCAAGCTGAGCATCCCCTCAACAGCTCATAGATACCACAGGAATACTAATACACTAATTGCTAATACTCATGAATTGGTACAGTTGCTGTGGGCAGGTCTACAAGACCCAAAGGGTCTTCCATCAGAAATTTAAGACATTCATGCCAGAAGAAGGTCAACCAACGCAATGCATATGGGGCAACTTCTTTCTGAAGGAGGAAATGTGCACTGCATTGGTTATTTCTAATGAATGAATCAGTCCCTGGAAATCTATAAGTTCAAAAGACAACAAGAGTAGCCTGATGGAAACAGGCTTACAACCAATATAGGAGGAACTGCACTTCCAGTGGAAGGCTTTTTTTTTTTTTTTAATTTCTTATCTTGCTAAGAAGTACACAGTGTAGATCATATACCTCTAAACTTTGGCACTAACATAGCAAACTTTTAGAAAGCTTTCCTCTAGCCAATATTATGATCATCCTGCTCTGATAACAAGCAGGCCTGAGAAGAATTTCCTTAGCCACCTAAAGTTTATGACTCACTGAAGGGTGATACTCGTTCTCTCCATGAGACTGCAATGGTATAAAACCAAGCTAATAACTACATTATTGTGCTAGAGCTTCAAAATAGCAAAAGCCATCTCTGAGATCCCATAATAATTAATTGCAGCCTTTCCTTTGGCTCAGGCAATAAGCCTGCAGAAAGCTTCTAGCAGATGTTTCACTACTTATACAAAATAATGGGAGCCATTTCCTTTCTCAAGAACACACTGTGTAACCTTCCTGTTGTACAGCCTAGAAAAGTGCAGCAATTCTGCAGATTTACTAGTGTCTCTCATCATGGATGACACCCTTCATCTGTAGAGTTTTTTTAAAACCACCCAGTTACTATAGTAATAGAAGCAATAAAAATTATGCCCATCTGGCTCAATGAAGTTTTTCGTGTATAATTAAATCAGAATCACAACAGGTGTTCGCCACATACACAAGAGTCAATAGAGACAGGTTGTCCTCCTCTGGTCAACTTAAACTGTAATATCAATGCCTACACCTAAGCTCGCTTAGCAAAGATGAAGAAATGTGGTGTAGTCATCCAAGATTCATTCCCAGGCTCTCCTTCAACAGTTTGTGTTGACGCCTGTTTCACCACATCTTCCGTAGTACCATTTGCAAACTCAATCAGGCTTGAGCTACTTCAGGCAAAAATACACAGTCTGAAATCATTTATCCTGCCTGCAATGCTGGGTCAAGTCAGAGCTAGGACAACTGAGAGGCCTGTCGTGGAGGAGACAAGAACTTGCTCTAATCCATGTGCTGGAGCTGCAGGATCCTGCAAAGCTTTTGGGAGTGCCATGGTCACCCAGGCTGGCGACTCCTGCAGCTTTGCCAACCCCAGCCACTTTGTGGGACAGAGCCAGCTGCTCCTCCTGCTTCAGAAAGTGCAAAAGGGAGTTTTGGGGATCATATGTTTAAGGGAAGTGTGAGGCACAGGGCTTCAGGAGGTGCTGTCCTTTGTAAGGGACAACACTAATGCATAGAGGTGGGAAAAAGGGATGTGCACTATGAGTGAATGTTAGAGCAAATAACAGTGACAGCTCTCCATTTGCAGAATAGAGAATTTGGAACATTTCAGTGCAGGTTTCCAGCTCTATTCAGAGGACAGAGAAAGAAATGCTTTGTATGTCCCCTGAAAAATAAAAAAGAGGTCTATTCAGGTTTCGATTTTGAAAAAGATCAAAGCACCCTGTCTTATTTTCTGAAGTCTTCTCAGCTCTTGGTATCTTCAAAGATCTTAGAATTATTTCACCAATATCCCTTTATATTACTAGGCACATATTCTCTACTGTGGTACATTGAAGGTGCTACTCAGCAGGCTTCCAATAAAGAACACTGAAGTTTTTGCAGCAACACATGTGTGGGTGAGGGTTAGGAAAAGCAAACGACAGTTAAGGTTCCACAAAAGTCTTCACGGACCCCAGGGAATGAAAAATAATTTAGGTTGGAAGGCAACTCGGGAGGTCTTTAGTCCCATGCCCTGCTTAGAGTAGGGTCAGCTCTGAGGTCAGACAGCACTGCTCAGGGTTTTTTCTTGTCTGAGTTTGAAAACCTCCAAGGACAGAGACTGCACAACCTGTCTGGGCATCCTGCTCCACTGTCCTCAGGAAAAGCCTTACATCTAGTCTGAAATTCTTCTTTTGTTTCAGCTTATGTCTGTTGCTTTTCATCCTTCCACGATGGACCACTGTGAAGAGCCAGCTCTATTCTCTCGATAATCTCCTCAGAGTAGTACAAGGCTGCTGTGGGGTCCCCCGAAGCCTTCTCTTCTCAGGCTGAACAAGCGCAGTTCCATCCCCATAGTGGAGCATGTGGTCCAGCCCCTGGTCAGGTTGCTGGCCCTCTTCTGAACTTACTCCAATGCTTTTCCTGTTTAGGGGAGCATGCTGTCCAAAACTGTGCTAAGTAAGAGGCAATAGTCACCTCTCTCAATCTACAGGCTACGCTCCTGCTAACACAGCCCAGGATAGTGTTGACCATCTTTGCTGTCAGGGTATGCTGCTGACTCATGTTCAACTCGCTGGCTACCGAGACCCCAAGTCATTTTCATCAAGAATTTTGAGGGGAATTAATACATTTTCAGTGAGTGCCTCCCAGATTTTCCCAAATTCCCTTTAGTTCCCCTAAATGTCAGTTTAGGTTCCCCAAAAGTTTAGTTTCTGAGCATTAGTTTATTTAAATCTCACCCTATTTCTCCGTTGATAGTCACAAAAAAAACCCAAAATCAAACCCAAACAACATAAAGCAGTTAAAATTAATACCAATTTCTATTTGCTTTCAGTTCTCAATGGGATCTTTTTACCGCTGATCCTGGTCTAGCCCAGAAACTAAATTTTCTTGAACAAGAAAAGTAAATTTTTCAGTTTAAGATGGGTCTTGAACTGTCATGAGCACCTGAGCATAGATGCTTTTCAACAGGCTCTCATGACACTTCTCAGTCATGGTGTGGCCATATTCAGATTTAGTTGGCTAAGCCACATATCAGAAAAAAAAACATTAAGGTCCTTGCTGAGAGTGACTGTGTGATACACAAGGAGAGATTTCTCTGCTGAGTCCAGGCTTTCCTGCCTGCCTCTCCCCAAACATACTGCCAATGCAGTAGGATCCCAGCAGGTGCTGGCAATACCTGAGCTGCTTTGCAGCAGACTCAGTAAACACCATCTCCTCCAGTGCTCTTACTGACCTCAGCACTGCTTGACATTTCTAGCATCTCAACTCTCCCACTGTCTCATAGTCGTTCCAGTTCAACATCCCCTTGCAAAAACTCTGAGCTATCCCCTAGTAACTCATGGCAAACTCAGACAACCTCATGGTCTTATGAAACAGAAACACTTTCACGTTCTCCCCATGATCTTCTTTGTATAGGAGTACCACGCTATTTTGCAAAGATAATAAACGTGCTATCTTAGTGTCCGTCACCCACCCACCCCATAGCTCCACCCCTAGGAAGGTGATAGTGTGTACCAGATCTGTAATTTAATTTTGGAAGCAGCTGTCAAATATCATAAAAAGTCTCACGAAGCCATATAACAAATCATGTACCAAACTGAAATCTCAGTATAGCATTAGCATATTTGATCAGGTGGTAAGTCAAAATTACATGCTTTAAAAAGACATTACTGAATTGCCACCTGCTAGAAGCTGTTAATTTGAATGATCTGTTCAAAGTAAAGCTCAGGAATAATTCACTCCTGCGAACAATTCGATTTACCTGTAAGTAATAAACACTCAGCTGAGTTAGTAGCCATGCATCTCTTTCACTGAGGTTATGGGCCAACTGGCTCATGCCATATTGTCTTTATCCTTCCCTAGCTGAACATAAAGGGTGTGACTCAGCAGTCAAGTTTCTGTCTGTCAGTCTTTACATTTAAACCTGACACATCTCAGGTACTGGGAGTATGTGGGTTATCCTCTAAATTTTTTGGACCCACATTTTGCATCATTGCTTTAGTAGTCTTAAAAATATAACACTTACAGTCAGCTGTGAAAACAGTCATTTACTAAAGAACAGTCTCCGCTCAGAGGAAATGCTCCAGTGCACTATAAATATGCTTGACTTCTTTCCCATTTGGCTGTTTGCAGCATTTGGGAAACCATGAGTCTTTTGTGAGAATATGGCAGTATTCGACTGTACCCTGTGAGCTTTCAGCTTACCTCAAATAACGCAGGAGCCAGGTCCTGCATGGTGCTCAACAGAGAGAGCCCGCAGTGCCCGCGCAGTCTGAAGTGCAGAGCTACAGCACTGGTGCAGCTCACTGGTGTTCTCATTTCAAATGAGAATCAAGATATTGTCTCAATTCCCAGTCTTTCCCCCTGCTTTGGGCCACGTTTCATTAATATAATGCCTCAGGTGGGTTTAATTTTTTGCAATGGAAAACATGCCAAAAACAAGACTCTATCATCAGTGCTGTGCTGAAAAGGGAAATGGCCCTGCAACCTCCTCCTACATGATTCGTAACGCAGCCTCCAGTCTTACTGTTGTGAAGGATCTATTGTACGTACCATACCGACTCTGAAAGGCCGTGCTGACTGAAGAACAAGCCGAGAGTTACATTGAGACGATTTATAAATGACTGTCGAGTGCAGGAGCCTGTAGTTTAAGGGGAGTCACAAGTCCTCAGCATTTCTGAAAGTAAAGCAACATGTGGCTTTTCCATACTCAAGGTGAGGGGGCATTTGACAGGGAAGATGTCCTGGGATCCTCTACACTAGCAAGAAACTGGCTGGGAAAGCCACACTGCCATGTTGATGGACATTCTGCTGGCAAGTGTGCTTTTGCCAATGTAGAGTTTATTTTGCTTTCAGAACTAAAAACTGTCCTACCAAGGTATGTTTATACCAGCAAAAAAGCCAATCATGTTAGGGCTTTTGCAATAGCATAAAATGTCACCTAGAGAAGTCACATCTTTAAACCAGCAAGGACTTCTAAGGCATACCTTGAAGGATTCATCCCATCCCCAGTCTTTCACAACAGAAACAGAAAAATCGCAGGCAGCTAGGAAATCCCTTGAAAGTCCCTCAGGCCCTTTAGGAGATTAGATATTTCTAAGGCAAAGAACAAACGCAAGGGCTTTAAGTATCCTTATTAAAAATGATTTTACATCCTTGTTTTGAACTTTAAAAAGATTTAAAGAGGAAAATTTAAAGAGCAACTTAGAAAGTCCTCTGCATAGTACCTTTTCATCAATGAGATCTTCTCTTAGAGATGACCAAAGAGTTGAAATCTCAGTGAAGCCTTTTGGGAGTTTTTTGAATTCAGTGGCAGAAGGGCTCCAAGGTCTGCCATCATTAAACCCAGTGAGTCACCCGATACACACCTTGCTTCTCAAATTCTTCAAAGAGATTCAGGCTGGTAATGCTTGGGCCAGTGAAGATGATGTAGTTCTTCCCAGAGGCATTCTGACAAAGGCTTTTGGCCACCATACTGTGGAGCTGCGGTTTGTTCTTCAAAGCATCCAGCCCATCAGCACCGCTCCCTTCTTTGAGATGGACATAAATCTTAAACAAGAAATGAGGAGAAAAGTCAGAAGGTTATAATGAATCCAGGGGAAGCAGATGTGATTGCTTATATACCTGCTCAACTCAACTGGAGACAAGCTGAGAATCGAGCCAGCAGATACTTTTTATAAACTGCTAATACTTAAAGCCCCTTTCAAGGGGCTGTTGCTTTAAAAGCACCTGGGGCTGTTGCTTTAAAAGCACCTCAGGTTAGCTGGCACAGCTACTGATAAATACAGTGCCCTTCGCATCAGCTTAAGGGCTTCCTGAGGTTCTTGTCACTGTTGTGCAGTTTGAAGATTGAGTGGCAGGAACAGACTCAAGTCCTAACTGAGATTACGTGTTGTACTGAATCTGCATAGGCTTTAATGCTGCCAGCAAAAGGAGAGCATGGGAACTTCAGTTTCAAGAAAGGCCACTACAAGATGACCAGAAGGAAGCAGCCCATTAGCTTCACTGCAGTAATGTTCAGTTCTATTTCTGTTGGCTGCAACCATAGGCTGCGACACAAGTGCGTGTGCACACCCGTAGATGAGAGAAGCCAGCAATGCATGTACCCAACCAGCCAGAACATCCTCATCACACTCTCCAGGCACAGCTCTAATGCTCAGATCCTTTACTTAGATCATGATTTGGAGACAACCCACCAAACCAGACTGACCCAGGAAGCAGGGTGCCGCGCAATATGCTGCTGTTAATTGGGAAATGCCGAGCTTATTTGTAGCAGGCTGCAGTAGCCTCAGTGTGTATCCAGCCACAGTGCAGTCCACATTGCTATATGTTTCAAGAGAGCCGTCACCATCATTTTCAGGTGGACGTACACGTTTGTGTTAGAGTGTAGGAACATTATCCCTTAGTAATGTGACTATAACTAACTGAACACAGTACAGTTAGTACACCCACCAACTGAAAGAGCACTGAAGTAAAGCTATGCCTTCATTCCTACAAGTGATCCCTCTAGAAGAGATGTCTTCTGCATTGTCATGCACAGGGAGAAAGCACATAACCCTTCCTTTGTGCTCAAGACTTTGATTCTTACTGATTTTTGGTATTTTACCGATAGTATTTTACAAGCATAACTTTTACTAAAGTTGAACACATATTAAAATCAACTAGGCATCTGACCTTCATCTTGTTCTACAAGGCAGCAGAAATAACGTGCTGGAAAGAGAAACGGGAAGCAGCAGACACTGTGCTCAGTCACTCTAACGGTACTGTAACACCATAGAACTTGCAAAGATTTAAAAACATACATAAGTGCAAATTTTCTCAAAAATTTGCTCAGGCCTGCCTTTGTGACTTTGGGCTCTGAAATACTCAAATCTTTTAGAAATTCCAGAAAATTCTACTCAGAGAAAAAACTGAAACTTGCTCAGTATTCAGGGTCAGGGAAAAGGAATTTTGCCTTGTTTGTCAGAGTGATGTATCCACAACAAGCTTTTGTTAAACTCACCCATTCAGAGCAGGCAGGCGTTGCTTTCCTGTATATACATCTGTTTCTCTTACCAACACCACCTCATAAAAGAAAGTTCATTACAATGCTCAGAGAACAAAAATGCTTACATGTTTGCAGTAGTGCTCCAGTAATTTACATCTCAATGATCTTAGAGGGGAATAAAATACAATTAAACAACTTCTCTCTATTTTATACGGTGTATCTCCCAGCACTGGTATTCCAGACATATTAATGTGATATTCCCTAGCAATTCATGCATCATGGAACAGATCCCAGAGGAGTGTGTTATGTATGAGATCTCCGAGAAACGAAACATAATTTGTATTTTGAAGTAACTGACGTGCTAAAGAACAAAGTTGATGCAAGGACAAATACACGATAATTCCAAAAAGTACAGCACATATAAAAAAGAAGTCTTAAATATACATTATTTATCTTTAAAAATCTTTTTTGATAGAAACAGTTTCCAGATGAAGACAAAGGCAGCAATGTTGGTAGACTCCCTGACCATGCTTCACTCACTTTTGAAAGCTGTCAGATTTGTGCTTTCCCCAGTGCTAAGGCTGAGTAGCAGCTAATTACGGTAAGTCATTTAGGTTACTAATTAGGGCTCAAGAGAGCAGCTCAACAGTGGAATGCATACAAAGGGTAGATTGCTCCAAATTTACAGCAAAGGTATTTTGTGATTATAGGCATTCAAATTAAGATTAGGTTACTAGTATGTCAGCACAGAGACCACACATCAAGCCCTTAAAATCTACAGACAAGGCGGTGGAGATAAAGATGCAGGACAGATTAGTTTTAACCTTGGATTAGTGGCTGAGCTGAAACAAAGCAGGAATCTCTAAGTCTAGGAAAGTGTCTTACACCTTCCTCCCTACTGCAGTAAGTCTTAGCCAACCAAGAGTCTCTACAGCTCCACACTCACTTTGTGTTCCCCATGGAGTATTCCCCAAGGGATGAGACAGTCTGCTGGTCAGCCAATTGATCCCTCACCGTGGGTTGGTTGGGTCCACAAGCAGCTACTTTAAAGTATATCCCACCATGTAACTGTCTACTGAGATATCACTATTTTCCTACTGGGATGCTATATAATCCACAGGTTTTGTTAGCAGTCCCCTGTGCAGCTGGCACCCTGCCTC
Organism: Tauraco erythrolophus; assembly: GCF_009769465.1. NCBI lineage: Eukaryota > Metazoa > Chordata > Aves > Musophagiformes > Musophagidae > Tauraco > Tauraco erythrolophus. The sequence goes on along the minus strand of NC_141466.1, from coordinate 85,147,576 downwards.
TGCACTCCCCTCTGTCTCGAAGGTCCTTGTAATGGCCACCTTGTGATTCTCATCCCTCCTTGTTATGTTCACCTCCCCAGTGCCCTTTATCAAAACATCCATATCCACTAACGAACTTTCCCTCCTCCTCCAATGTTAAATATATCCCCTTTTTCTCTCCTTGGGCATTTTCCTGCCTATGCAGGCACAGCCTTTGCTCTTGGCACAATTTTTCATGTTTTGGAGAAGCATCATGCAAAGCTTTATCATGCTCACTTCTTTTGGGAAGATGGGTGACAGCAGCATAATGTTGGAAGGCATTAAGGCTGCTGTGAACAGTGGTTGGGTACAGACAACTGGCAAAGGCACAGCTTCAAATATCCTTGCAAGTGCCTAGGATCCCCTATGGCCTTTATTTTCCCTCTCCCTGTCCTCTCATCAGCTAATTTCATTTCTACCTCAGATTATCAAGATCCTGCCTACTGAAGCCCACAGCATTTCCCTCCCATTCTGTAATGCAGTAGAAGTGGTATTTAACAGTTAGCAGTCTGCAGAAAAAGCCAAGTTGCTAGAAATTAGCTGCAAGACCTTCACAGGCACAGTCAGGAGCTGCTCCCCTAAAATGTTTGTTAAACCATTCACTAGAGCTTCTGGCTTGCCCTGTGACAGCATTAGAGCTTTGTGCCCTTTCCGTGTGCTCCCACAGCAAAACATTGCCAGGACAGGCTCGACAACTGCTGCTGGACAACAGATGGAGATGTTGGCAGCAACATCCTCTGCTTCTGTGGGGTGACAGGCAAAGCAATGCTTCTGAATATCTGCAGAGATCACTTTACTGTGTATCTTTCTCTAGTGGCTACTGACCATTTGATCTACAGCACTAAATGGGATAACTTCTATAGATGTAACATTATTTGTCTTAGGAGACAACTACAGGCTGAAGGTTTTTATTCGGCAATGTTGAGATGGAGAAGAAGCTTCTCTAATCATCCCTCCATTCTTCTTTTCTTATCAGAACAGCTACACATTCAATTCTGCCATCTTTCTATCTACTGCAGCCCTACTGCACCAGATACTTTCAACCCAACATGTTTTAATCCCGCAAGCACCAATACCAGCTCTCTCTTCTCACACAGTTTAAACTCATCTCTCAAACCCTCATCTCTTCTGCCTTCAGTCTCCATGCAGCACCCCTAACGGTTTCTGCCCCTGAAAAGCCTGACAGTAAGAAAAGACCTTCACAGTCTCTGGCTCACCTTTCCTTTCACCTACAACTGCTTCTGCCTCCTCCCATCACAAACACAGAAGTATTTGTCAATATACCCAAATGCCAGAGTGACAGGGTATGGGTGAAGCCTGTGCTGAGCTCTCCAAAACAAGAAAACCAGTGCAAACTGTTCTGGAAAGACCATTTGCCTACACGGAAAGCAATCAGAAAAGACATCACATTTCTGAGCAGGAGATTTCACATGTGAAGATAAGATGCAAGTCAATCACCTGTCATCAGAAACTCAAACAGTACATTCAGCTACAGAGGCAGATTGCTAGAGAGAGTGCTATCAGAGGAAGATTGGTCTCAGAGTAGACATCTGTCCTACAAGACAACAGGAATTTCCTTGCTCTGTGCTTGCAATTTACTCTATGGAAAATTCATGAGGAAGGTTCATAAGGTCTTGCTAGAAACGGCAAAAACCCCGAGCACTTAGGAACAAAAGCTGCATCTTGACTGCACATTTAAGAACGCCCTAGAAACTAAAACATTGGCAATTTCTGCTCATATTCAAAGCTCAGATGGCAAATTGAAAGCACTGTGACTAGTTCATCCCAAATACTCCACATTTATATATAATTGAAACACCCTAGGGTTCAATTCTCAAATGAAATAGATGACATTTGGAAGGAAAAAAAAAAAAGGGGCAGGAAGTTAGTATAATAAACAGGAGGAAGATTTTGAAGGCTACATTGTGCAAATATCTCACAAAGGGCAGACTCTAAACAACCCCACAAAACAGAAGCCAAATTTTTAGATGACACAGTTACAAAAGCAAGAGAACAAAGAACGGTACTATCATACTTTTTGGACTCTGAATAGCTATTGAAAAAATAACTTCATTTTTCTATAGACTTCACAGAAAAATACTAACTGCTCATTCCTAGCACCACTCCTCTAGATCCTGCCTGACTCCTGTCTTCCCCTCTTATCCTAAACCCAATCTCTAACTGTTGCTGTTACCATGCTGTTGGGAGACCCTTCCCTCCAGTCCCAACTCAAACCTTCTGCAGCCCCATATTCCCCCCCTTCTTTAATGCCCTCTTCTCATCCAGCTCTTAGGTCTAGCTCTCCTCAGCAGCTGTTGACATCACTGATGGTGCTCTTCCCATGACCAGATCTTTTCACTGGTTTGAGCCTCTCTTCATTCTCTTCCTGCTCCTCTAAAGGCTCCTTTGAAAACAGCACGCAAGGAACACAGATTTCTCAACCTGTTCCCAGCTAGTTCTTGGGGTTCCCTATAAAACTCTTTCCTTGATCTCCCTCTGCCTTCTATTTTGAATATTAAATCTGCATTAACACATAGATCTAGCTAATATCTTTGTGCTGAAGACTGGCATATCCCTGTTTTGTCTGCACACATTCTTCAAAGTTTCTCACAAGACCTTTGTGAGACTGGCAGAAAGATGCTGGTAGAGTTGACAAGGCAAGCCCGATATGGCTTAAAATAAAGCTCCTGTTTTCCTTCCATGATAACCCTCTTCTATGTGATTTCTTTATCACTGAGAACACTATGACATCTTACCTGTACGGTGGACCAACAACCTGTGGATCACCAAAAGCAGATTTGACTCTGTAGCTTCTCCCAGGCCAGTCACATCTACATCAGCCTGACTCATATCTGTACACATCTCCATGATAAAGCAATTCCTGTTCTTTCAAATACATAAGAACTGCCTGTCTCTCAATTACTGCAATCATCCTTCTTCCTTGGCCTTGCTCAAATCTGACATCCAGACAGTGCTCCACCAAGATCACTTGCCTAACCCTTTGCTTTGACCGGTCAGCCTACTGCCTTTTCATTGCAGCACCGAAAGGGAATGGGGCTGGAAAATGGAGACAGGCCTTTGTGGTTTAGCTGTCACTACTGAGCTCTTCCTACACCTCTTCAGTACCCTGATTCCTGCCCTGAGTTTTGCCTGGTGACACCAGGCATCCAACGCTGATGCCAAACATGGCCACTTTTTGTTTCTTTCCATGCTGCCCTTCCCCTGCCTGGTTGGAAATCACTGCTAACCCTCTGCAAAGCTCTTTTCCTTTTGCTCTTTAATACCTTTCTTAGAAAGGACGAAATCCCCACAACGCAATTGCTAATCTATGCATTGATGTTGCTACCTTCTTAGCGCTGCTTCATCAGGTTCCCTTTGTGTACCTGGCAGCCCAGCTCAGGTGCATGATCGAGGTCTCACATACAATTGCACAGCCTTGGCTCTAGTCTTTCTAAGAAAATTACTGTTGAGCTGTGAAGTGTATAAAGGAGGATAAATTTCAGTGAGAAAGTATATAAGCGATGCAAGATAAGAAAAGTAAAAACTACCTAAAGTGCTGTAACCATTGAGAGGATAATAGTGGTAGCTCAAGGAGGAAAATACTCACATAAAAGGCTGCAAAATCTTAAGAGAAAAACAGAAGATGACATTCAGTAACATCAAGGACCCAGCTCATTCCCAGGAGCGACAAGGCTGATGACCGCCTGGCCTGTGCAGGCTCCCGGGGAGCAGGGAGCACACTGGTGCCGAGCACTGCCTGTCGGTCCCAGCTCTCTGCTGTGTGCATCAGCCAGCAAACCCTGCTGTACACCTGCCTGCACAGCCTCCAGGCAGCCAGAAGGTGCCCGAACCTAAAGTGACTCGCTGTGGGAGGCATTATGCCTCCATCTTGCATCTAGATGCTAAACTTGCTAGGGCCAGGGACTGTCTTTTTGTTCTGCCTACAGCACTCAGCACAAAGGGATGGGATCCATGAGGGGCGTTCCTACGGCAAGACTATTAAGCGAGGAAGAGAGGAGGCTCTGGTGCCTTTATCCTCCTTCCTAGGGCAGAGCTGCACTGAGCGAGACTCGCCGCAGAAAGGAGACAACTATACAGGTAGTTTTATCATCAGAAACTCCAAGCGACACAGACGGGATCTAAAAATAACCTTCATTCCCACCTGAAAAACAGAGACTAGGACTGTATGCAAACTCCGGGACAGATCTATGCATTAGGTCACATTTAGATGTCTGTTCTTCCCATTCGTCTAGAAGCACGGTAAGACTGTAAACTCCGCAGAAATGAATGGGGCTGACCCATCACACATCTGCAAAACTACCTTCCCGCTTAGTATTGGTGAGCAAGAGGATAATTGACTTTCAATTAGATCTAAGATTCTCAGATGCTGACAATACAGAACTGCATGCATTTAAAAAGCCAGAGCCTGGTGGGAGCCAGAGGAAGAAAGCAGACAGGATTTTCCAGCCACCAGTGACTGACAAATGAAGGCGATCAGATTTCCTGGGATCCCCTCCCAGCCAAAGGCCTGACCTAAGAACCTCCTCAAAGCAGCCGCTACATCTGTGCATTCCAGATGCAACTGTTCTAGCAACAGAGAAAAATTATCAGGGCACTGTTTAAAGAAACCCAAGGACTCAAATAATCTCCAAACAGAACAGGTTGAACACCAACATTTCTGAGCAGCTTATTGAACAAATGCACAGATGGCTAAACTCGCCTGTCACTCTGACCTTGAAAACAAAACTCACTCCAGGCTATTTACCCCTCCCTCTCCCAGTGACTGAATGCACTTCTGTGGTGTTGGTGTGAAATTGTAAATTCTTTGGGGCACCATCTGAGTTTCCCTGAATTCTGGAAGAAAATTCTTACTCTTTAAAATTAACAAGGTTATGAAGTATTCCAGCTGACTGTACTTACTCCGAAATAAAGAATGAACTACAGTATTTACTATAAAAGCATGAGGTTACACTGGTTTGGGTTTTTTTTTGCTGCAACTGAGAGCTCTGGCACTGATCTCTAGAGCGACCTCAGACATCTCCCTTCACTGAGAGCATTGTCTTACCCTCTCATGCAGGAGCTGCCCTGATCCAGGTTGCACTTTTTACATACCACTATAGTGCAAGCAGTGACCGTTCAGTAATGTGGGAAGGCTCAAGCTGCAGAAACACGTCCTCTTCCTTAATCTGTTCTGACTCATCACTTCTTCAGGTAAGCAGTGGAAGGTTGGAAACTCAAATTCAGTCCCAGCCACAGGACCTAAAGTACTTCATAAATCTGAGCGACACGTTTCACAGGGATATTAGTGAAAATGAATGCATTATTGCAAGAACTTTCTGCCAGTGAATAAAAGCAAGTGCAGAGCCGTATAGTTGGGGGCGGGGGAAGGGGTGTGGGAAGGGAAGAGAGTTCAGAATAGCCTCAGAGAACAAATTTCACCCAAGGAATAGGAAAGGATATAAACATCCACAAAGTCACCTCCTCTCCACCGTGATATCACAGTTTTTTTAAACGAATAATTAGGTTGATGAGCTAATTCCATTACCGCCTACCACAGTGATTAATATTGCCTGACTGTCCCTTTGCAGTACGCCCTACCATCTACATATGCTTTTCATTTGGTTGATTGATGGCTCTTTGGGTCAGGGACTGTCTTTAGGGTTATGTTTGTGCCATGGGCATGGGTTCAGGACAAAGCCACTATGGGAATAGCTCATCCCACCTGACTCTCCATGGGGTTCAGTGCACTGGCACCAGCTTCCTGTGCTTCCTTCTCCTTCTGCAAAAGACCTTCTTGTGCACGAGAAGCTATGCAAGGACTAAGCATCACGCAGTAACAGTTACTCATGGCCACGTTCATTCCTTATGAGCCACTCAAGAAAAGGAAAGAGAGAGCGTGATGTGTCCCTACCAGGACAAAATAACTAGCCCTGATAAGACATTTGGGAAATCTCAGCAGTTTTTTATGAGTTCTATTGCTATATTTTAAAATGAAAAGAGTTCTGTCAATCATATTTATGCATCTCTTTTACAAGGAAGCGATCCAGACTTTTTGAGAGAAAAATACAGAAAAAACTGACACAACTAGAGTTCTGATTTAAATAGGATGACTTACTCAGCAAATACTCTAAGAAAGAAAAAGCACTTCTAAGCTACTATGATAATTTAAACTGCAATCAAGATATTAAAATACTGGTTTGAAAAGTGTCTTAGTGGTAACACATATGTAGGGAAATATATTGGAGGGAAAATGAGGAGATGGAGCAGAGAGGAACACCTGAGGTCCTGCAAGCTGAGTTTGCTGTTCTCATTGAATCAGAAAGAAATGAGAAGGCCCAAGCACCTCCTGCAGCAGCAGCTGCTGCCACCTTGATGTCCAGCATCAAGGACAACTGAAAAAGGCAACAGTATTGGGGCAGTTTTGCTGCCTACTTTGCCAAAGTCAGCTCTCCTGGAGCCCTTTTAACCCTCTGAAAGGTTTTGTTCATGTTCCCAGCTGCTGTAGACGTATATTTACTTTGTTTGAATGATGTCCTTCCTGCATGTTCCCACTTGGCCAGCTGACTGTGAAAAGATACTCAGCAAAGCTATTCACTGCAAGGAGATGCTCTGCATGAGAAATTCCAAAGCAGAGATAGGATCTGAAATTGTGCATCCATCTTGAAACAGAGACTTAACTGTCAGAGTGGAGTCAGGTTATCCGTATTACAGAAGACAGAAAAGCAGCTAATGTATATACATTATTTATATTATGCATATACATGCCTATGCACCTCCTTATAGCCACAAGCAATATTTAGGTTTTATGCCACTTCTGTTCCATGAATGGCTTATTAGGCTGGATTTTTAACCAAACATCATTTGCTTAAAAACACAAATGAAGAGCCAAACGGAAGTATTTACTCACATCCAAAAAGTGATTTGGAGTTTTGTTCATGAAAACAAGCAGAGAGGGGAATCTGGGGGTCAAAAAGCTAAAAGTCCTAACATTAACAACTGCTCTGTGAGCTGCCAGCCAAGAGTTGTTCACAGAGTAGCTCAGTATGGGCTTCAAAGGAAAACAAACCAATCAACCCTTTTTGTAGGAAAAGCAGATCACTGGGAAAACTGGGATGTCCTCAAATGGAGATTTATTTAAGGTCAGGCTCATCATTCAGGTTTAGAGGACCTTGCTTTTGGCCAGGAGCACCACAGACCTCTTCATAGATTTCATAGATTTCTAGGTTGGAAAAGACCTTAGAGATCATCGAGTCCAACCATCCCTAATCCCCATTAAACCATATCCTCAAGTAGATCATCCACCCTATTCTTAAACACATCCAGGGATGGGGACTCAACCACCTCCCTGGGCAGCCTATTCCAGTGGCTGACAACCCTTTCAGAGAAGAAATACTTCCTAACATCCAACCTGAATCTCCCCTGACTAAGCTTATACCCATTTCCTCTTGTTCTATCACCCAACACTAATGTAAAGAGCCCTTCCCCCACCTCCCCACCATCTTTTCTCAAGTATTTGTAGACTGTAATCAGGTCTCCCCTCAGCCTCCTCTTCTCCAGGCTAAACAGCCCCAACTCCCTCAGCCACTCCTCATAAGTTTTATTTTCCAGCCCCTTGACCAGTTTAGTCGCCCTTCTTTGGACTCGCTCCAGGAGCTCAATATCTCTCTTAAAGCGAGGGGCCCAAAACTGGACACACCTCACATCTTGAGGTTCCTTCCATTCCTGACAGTCAGTCATATGTAGCTCACTTACCTGTTCTGTCTGGGCTGCCTCGCATTTTTATAGACATACATTATTCAGACTTTTGAAATGGAATTATCATGATTTATGAAGTGTTTATAGTCACATTTTATCCTGAATAAAATGACCTCAATGCCATCATGTGGAAACAATGAGGGAGGGAATTCATCCAGACAGTATTACAGAATTTTTACATATTTCCAAGTGAGTACCGTGAGGTTTTTCTGACAGCAGACAGGTGACAGACCAGTCAGTCTTTAACTATCAGGCAACAAGTCTTTCCTTCATGACGGCAATTTCACAAGAGATGAAGGGGAAGGTGCACATATGAAGGGGGAAAACAATGGATTTTCTTCTTGTTTACATCAATTCTCTTAATATGTTAAACACAGAAAAAAAAAACCTCTCTTTTAATACAGTAAATAAACCAAACAACCACCAAATAAGTGCTTTGCATTCTGCAAGATCCCTCATAAGTGGGAGACATAACTGAATGTACCATTTCAAGCACACCATAGTTGAAGATTCCCAACCTTATCAGACTAGGTTTTTCCATTTTTGCATGAATGCCCATGTTCCTGTATATTCTTTTTTACCCTCCCCTAAGGTCCCTCTCACCCAACCATTTTACAGGATGATAATTACAGCCAAGTCATGGAATGAAAATAGAAGGCGGCTGGTAAGATGATCCCGGACGTCATCCGGATGCAAGTGAAGCACGCGTATCTAATTCATTAAGTGAGCAAGAGGATTAGAGTGGTGCTGAGCATCTATTCTGTTTCATTTGACATTACATTAATTTACTCTCTCACTGGACAGGATGAGAGGTGCAACGTAATTATAACTCAGAATCTAAAACTTCTGGCATGTCTGAAGACTTATTAGTTCGGTGGCAGTTGGCTGGGGGAGAAACATGGCAGGAGAGATGAGCAAACCTTGTGCTCGCTGTGCCCATTACGCTTCAGTAGTAAGTTGCGTGTGGGACTGCTGAAGTTCACCTTGGAGATAAAGGACACTGCCTCTGTGTAGCAAATGACTTTCCAAAAGCCTTGAGAGCAGAATCTTCCAAGGATGTTTCACAAGGTGAATCTATTTCGCGTCAGACAGAACAAGTGCTTTAAAACCTGGATGGAAGATGTACAATCCTAATTTTCTTCTTAGAGTGAACAGCACTGCTGAAAATGCAAACCCTCATTCCCAGCGAGCCTCTTTTCTTGCATAGCTACTCAAACAGACGTAGTGATTCATGGATCAAATTTTACTGTGAACAAATGTTCAACTGCAGCAAATCCACAGACCCTGCAGTTCTGACATGCATTCAGCCTAAGAAGGCAGTATGCACGTCCCACCTGCACCTCTGAACTGCTGCTTTGGAACATGCAGGACACCACGATTTCACAGAAGCTCTTGGGAAAAAGAAATATCAGAAAATATCTGCCCCCTCACACCTCTAGGTATCAAAAGAAATGGCTAGATTTTTCAAGAGCTCTTGAAATACATTAGCAATTGGGGAATCTGAGATTTTGAAAAGTTGTCCCCAGTGCTTTACAACACCAAAATCAAACCCTTTAACACATCTCCCACTCAAGCTCATATCTCACCTTGAAATCACATCAGATTTTATTTCTTTAGAAGTAGAGGTGTGAAAAGAGATGTAATAGGAAACCCTGCTAATATGTTTCTCACAGAAAAATGGACATCTTGATACCATATTGATTTAGTCTATTGGACACTGCTGGCTATCACAGATAGAGAGTATATACACACAGAGATACACTTAGAGAGAGAAGCTGACTCATTAAAAATGACAGAAGTCACAGTACCTAGACATTTAGATAAACTTAGGATGTACAAACAGATCTTTTAACTTCATTTCAATTTAATTAGTTTAGGGCTGGCAGACAGATGACACTATTAGAGACAGGCACTCTCAGTTAAAGCACACAGCAAACACAGTATCAGGAATTTGTTGTCACCGTCCTTTGAATCTAGTATCTATGAGACTCAGAGGCATGCTGCCTTTGGATTGTAGCCCCCAGCAAGGCAATGAAGAGAAGTGACTTTTACCTTCGGTCCTGCAATACATTTAAGGGCCTGGTGGAACTGAATAAAGACACTTGAAGAGGTAAAACCCACCTGGCAGATGAAACCAGTGGATGAACACTGCCGAACCCAGAGACTGAATTTCCTCTTTTTCCTCTTGCGCAGCTCCCTCTCTGTGCATGTGGCAATGAAAACAGGATCCTCGTCAATCAGGGGCTCATGTAGTACCTGCAAGTGGCAAGAAGAGAGGCAGGAGAAAGAAAAGGAAGAGTACACGACTGCTGAAAAAAAAGATGCTTTAAATTCTTCCAAGGAAATAAAATCCTTGCATTGTGCTTGTGCACACCACCTCATACAAAGGAGCAAAACCGCTTTTGCTCAATGCTACCATCCAACAAAAAACAAAGCCTGACCAAGCACACTTCATTGTGTATGGCTGCTCTACACGTGGTTTCCAAACACTACAAGGCATGGCTCTCACTTCCCACTATCAGCTACAGTTTAACACACCTCCAAAACGTGGCCTCTACCTCTCACTGTCTTAGTATACAGTATACAGGAGAGAGTTCAACTCTCTCCAAAATGAGGTGTGGGGGGGAGGGATGGGGATTGTTAGCAGCATCCTTCTCCAAGCTATATCATCAGCTTCATCCTGTTTGGCAGAATGTCTTCCATTCAAACATTCCCTACAATATGGTCATAATACACACTCGTTGGTTACAGCGAAGGAAGACATGCAGCAAAGAGAAGAGAAGTTAAGGGAGAAAAAGATATTTTCTGCTGTAACTTAAGGAGATGGTAGAGAGACAGAAAACATTTTTCCTGGTGGCAGCAGCTTCAGGGAGCTTGCTCTTGCCTCAGGAGCTGGAAAATTTGACAAAAGGAGACAGAAAGATAAAGAATCAGAAGCAGGCATACAAAAAGACAAGGCAGACTGGAGCAAGTAACGAAAATCTGTGAAAGTGAGCAGTTTCTGCATTCTGTATCCAGATGATGTAAAGTGGTTCCCTGTTCCTTACAGCTGTTTTGTTACAATTCTCTCTATTAATTCTGTAGCAAAATGATTAGGTTTTACACTATAGAACCCACCAATAGAAAAGCACTGCCACCTCCTTGCAGCTCACAGGTAGCTGTGCATAACATACACATCCCTGACTGCATGGTGTGTAAGTTGCCTAGCAAGTCACTTGTGAGAGTGCAAATGCGTGGAAACTGTTGAAAGGTCTCAGCTGATGAATGCTGACCAAATTCAGACATCCATATTGCTAAATCAGAGCAAGACCCTGCAGGCTCCCTTCCTAGTATACGAGGGGAAAGCAGTTCCAGCAGGTCATAATTCGAACCCTTTTAAAGACGTGTAAAATAAGTCAGATGGGTTACTATCTAAAGAAGCCGGTTCTTTTCCAGTGACCATGACCCCAGGAGACAGGCTCAGATACAGGTAACCACAATGCAGAGCCTCCCACCGTCAGACCGACTCTTTCCACATCTGCATGTGTGCTACTTTTGTGCACATCTGCAGGCAGACAGTGCTGAGAATGAGAACAAAGTTGCATTAAACCTGGGAGTGATGCTCATAGGACAGCTGTGGTGGGTAAGCAGTTAAGCATCAGTGATGAGCAGCTGCTGGCCTCCTGACTACAAGACGTTTGTTGAACATCACTCTGTCAGCCCAAAATAGGCACCCGCGCCCTCCCCACACAGCGGCGGCTGCACACTTTCATTTATACACAGTCCACTTCTTAACAGCTCATGAAACATTCACAGGACCATCTGAAAGCACTCTTGTGAAATGTTCAAATTATACACCAAAATGCAGATGCAAGCAAGGAGAGCTGCACACAAAGATATTTTTTCTTAAAGCTGCAGCTGTCCCATTTCCCTACTGGAGCCAAATCCTCTTCCTCTCTTAAGGTTCACTCGAAACACTGCTCTTCCTTTCCAAAGGCCACCTTGGGCATTTCACACACCCCTCAGGGAATTCTGACAGTGTTTTGCAAATATTAAACATGCCCTCATTCACTTCTGCCTTTCTGCCTCTTCGTGCAGAGAGGAGGACCACATCTCTTGGGATGGGGCTGGATACACTGCTAAGAATTCCTCAGCTCTGGAAAGGCTCTCTTACCTGCCAGATTCTGCAGAGTGGTGTGGTTCAACCGTTATAATCTCTCCTGCTGTAGGACGGAGAGCAGCAGAAAGAAAAGGCTGTATAAACATCACTTGAGGAAATTTTTTACTCTCTGTCACCAGCCCAGCTCCCTCCTCTGCACCACAGCACCAGTTCTCCTCACGGCAGCTCTACTGCATCCTGCAAACTCTTCGCACTCTTTTCTGCCTTCTCAGACACAGTGAGGCCTTGTCAGCCTTAAATTTAGAAAGCAAATCTGAATTTTGAAAACCTCTCCCCATTCTCCTCTTCTCCCTGCCTACACTCAGCCCTGCCTTCCCCTAGCACCCAGAGCTTCCTCTCCTTTCCCCTATCCAAATGTTTAAGTCACTCTCATTTCTCTGTAAGACAACCAATGCTCCACTGAGTGCCTACCGAACTGCTGGCAAGAGAGGACAAAAATGGAAACAATGTAGGGCAAGATTTGCTGTTGCTGCAAAGAGGGAATGTGGACAGGCAGAAAAACTGAATAAAATCCCTGGAGCTTGCTCTTCTAGCTTCCTCCTGAGAAAGTGGGGAGACAAGTGCTGCCACCCCTCCACGTGCAACCACCCCTTCGACAGCTGTAAAGGACTTTGCAAGCAAGACACTGTATGGGCTGTTCCTGCTGCTGGAACAGCTGATCCCCATCTCATTTTCAAAGGGGGCAATCTGTTGCTTCTGGCACTGACATAGTTTCCCTACGATAGCCCTGTTGCCACTGGCCAGTGTTATTGGTTTGTTCACTCTCCTCGATTCTCAGTCTCCTTGAACCTCCTGTAATCTCAAACTCATCTCTTTACCAAATCCCCATGCAAAGTGGTATTTGCTCCCTCCCCGCTCTTGCTATCACTGCAATACTTGCTTTTTCAAGACTGAGCTTACTGTCCCCATGACATACTCTTTCCTGCTTCTCATCTTCCTAGATAAAAATCTACTTTCAGGCTTAATTGACTGCTACACGTATTCCTGGCTGCCTCTTCACCATCTTTGACTCAGTCCCCAAGCCTCCCCTCTTCCTATTTTGACTTCCTTTGATGCAAGATATCTTGTGGATTTCTTCACAGAAACTAACCCCATTTGCTTCTCTCAAATCTCCAGTTTTTTTCAGGTCTAAGAAGCTCTTCATCTAGTTGCTTTGCTTCCCCACAGCTATCCCATTGTTGGTTTTTTTCCCTCTCATTTATAGCCATCCTCATCTCTGCTAGATCTTCTTGCGAAACTTTCACACTTTTTTTTCCCTCAATATGTACATGCACTCCAAACGTTGGGAGTCCCATCTTGGAGTCTTGCCCCTCCAGCATTTGCTCCCTCACACATCTTTCATTCACTGAACAAAGAAGCTAGCCACTGCCCAGAGCACCTTCCTTTCTTCTCCATTTTAGATAATCTCCAAAGATCTTTCCATTCCACAGTTCCACCCATTCTGCTCTCACCACAGCACAAATAGGCTTGCAGACAAAGCCCAGAGCCACTAACTCTTTTGTACTTGGACTTCCTAGATTCATTGCTTTAGATACTGAACCAACATATCCGTGCGATAACTCAGCTTCTCTTAACTACATGGCCATCTCCAACACAGCCTGTCTCTTGGAGAAACTGCCTCAGCTTGCCTTGTCTCTGGCTTTTGGTAGGTACCATCCAGTTGCAAACAGAGTCTTCTGGGTAACTGCACCTGTATGCACAGATTCGGTGATTGCTTCTGCAATAGTAGCTAGTGCTTCTGCTTCCTTGCTCAAAAGCTCCTCCTGTCTAAACTAAACTCTCCGCTAGCATCTGACATCTCTGCTCGCGTACCCAGCTGTCAGTTCTGGTTTTACTACGCTACATTTGAGAGCATCTCTCTTCCCTTAAGATAACCCCTTACTATCTCCTTTTTTGGTCACTACAAACATCTCTCTCCTCCTGCTGCAGATCTCACTGGTCAGTGAATCTGAGCATCAGTCTTCACCTCCAACTCCTTACAAGGTCTTCTGAGCCAGGTAGTGCCTGCATTTTCCATGCTTTCTGAGTAACAGCTCTAAAATATTACTTGTTTTACAGTAACAATCCACCCATACAGTCAAGTTTTCATCCAAGCCCACAGCCATCCTTGCAACAGTATTCCTTTTGGCCTCAACATAAAGCAATCTTGCCCTATGGATTGCTGTGGGAAAGTCATTCTCCTAGTCCATCACACTGGCCGCATCACTTTTCTTGACTTCTCTCTGACATAACTTCTCCAATATATCAGACATTCTTTCTCTTCACTTTCAAAGTCCTGTTTGGCCTATCCACATTTTACTGATCCTCTTTGCCATCATTCAAAGGTTAACTTCCATCTCTGATGGAGCCATGATGTCACACTCCTCTGCCCATTTGTTCAGTCTTCAATCAACTCTTTAAAGAAAAAAAACAAATCAGTTCTTACAGCACTCCATTATCATCAGGTAATTTTAAAATAGCCATAAAGGTTCATCATTTTCTGCTGTCAAACTCTCCCTAAAATCTGGCTTCACCAGAGGATTAACTGATTAGCCGCCAAGAGCTATAGGGCATCAGAAATTTACCTTGTTATTCAATCTTCTTATTGCTCCTCTGTCTGTCTTTCTTCTGCTCCATGTCTTACACTTGGCCAACATCCTCTGAATACTTACATCTTTGTGTTACACTCACAGAAGCCCTAAGACAGAACAGTCCTGGTTTGAGACCAGCACCTTTACTCACAAAGGACCATTTTGAAAACAGGAAAACTGAGATATAAAAGTGTGTCTTGAGCAAGATCTTTTAATTTGGAAATGCCCAATACCAAATCAACATTTAATAATGAGGACACGAGCTACGAGTTTATCAGCCTGGTTTTACCCCTCTGTGTTTTCAGAGAAGCTATCTTCTAATGCTGTGCGCTGGTTTGGAAGAACTGTTGAAACTGCTTAGCTGTATCCCATGATACCACCAAGAGCGTAACAAACCAACCTCCTAGTAACCAGCCAAATCTCATCACCATGCCCTTGAAGTAAGAGGTTGCAGTTATGTCTTTCTTTGCCAGGGAGTTCACTCCTGTCTGAGATAAGGACTTTAGCTGATTTTTCGCAGCTGACCTTTCACTGAGCAGATGCAGAACTGTTTGGTTCCAAGATGCCAAAGAGAAGGTACTTTGGAGGGAGAGGGAAGAGTAGAGTGCCTGGAGTTGTGGGACAGCCAGAGACAGCAATCCTGTCTAGTCACATCCCGCTGACAAGCACATAAATACTCAGCAGGCACAGAAGGACATTTGAGCAGTGATGTTATTTTCCTGAGCTCCTCTGGTTTCTGGAATTCAGTGTATATCCTTGGCAGGTGGGTACCCTTGAATTTGTTGCAGTATACCTCCTGAGATCAGGCAGGGCATCCTCCCTGTCTTCAGGCTTCCACTTGTAGACAGTAGCATAGCTACAAAGCTAAGCAGCAAAGAGCTGACACTGACTCCAGGAATAGACCCAAAACTCCACCTCTTGTTGCTCAGGTAGAGGCAGTAGTTTATTTATAAAGAAGATATTGGAGGATGCAGAGAATATTCCTGTCATTCCTATCAAATCTAGGTCAGAGCACCATTTTTTTTTTTTACTTAGGAAATTGACGTTAGTGCTGCTGATACGCAATTATAATGTTCTGGGCTTTCAATATGTTCATAAGCTGGAGAGTAATTATTTCCTTTTGTTTGCTCAGTATATTTAGCAAAATAATTATAATTCACGAGATTGTTTTCTTTGTTTTGGTATATTGGCATAGTTCTCTCTCTGCTTCCGTTTCCTTTCATAGAAACTGTGGTGTCATTTTTGCATTCACATTTTTTTGGGGGGTTACAGATGAAAAAAAAACCCTAAATGCTCTCTGATAGAAATTCTACTTGAAGAATCTTTTCTAGCTCTCCAAAAAGAAAAGATCAAATCTATAGAAGAAATAACTGTGAAGGTAGATGTTGCACTGACTGTTGGATGCAGACTGTCTGCTTTGTCCACAGAGGTGTATCGTGGTCTAACCCCAGTCAGCAACTAAGCCCCACGCAGGCTCTCGCTCACTCCCCCCTGGTAGGATGGGGAGAGAACTGGAAGGGTAAAAGTGAGAAAACTCATGGGTTGAGATAAAGACAGTTTAATCGGTAAAGCAAAAGCCACGCATGCAAGCAAAGCAAAACAAGGAATTCCTTCACTTCTTCCCATCGGCAGGCAGGTGTTCAGCCATCCCCAGGAAAGCAGGGCTCCATCACAGGTAACGATGACTTGGGAAGATAAACGCCATCACTCCAAACGTCCTCCCCTTCCTTCTTCTTCCCTCAGCGTTATATGCTGAGCATGACGTTATACGGTATGGGATATCCCTTTGGTCAGTTGGGGTCACCTGTCCCAGCTGTGTCCCCTCCCAACTTGTTGTGCACCCTTAGCCTACTCACTGGTGGGGTGGGGTGAGAAGAAAAAGCCTTGACTCTGGACAAGCAGTACTCAGCAATAACAAAAACATCTCAATATTATCAACACTGTTGCCAGCACAAATCCAAGTCTACCTACAATCCCAAACAGCCTTGCTGCAGTCAACAGCAAGGATCTCAAGTCATTCCTCTCTTGATGCCACTTACAAGACATTAGCCTGAAGCTTGAGCATAGATCGTGGCTCGGGCACAAGCCACCCGGATACGACAAGTCCATGTTTAAGATACAGGTGTACCTTAAGCAACAAATCCATTTTGACCTTGGGATTCCAGGTGTCACTGATTACAGAAACCTGGGCCCCTCTTCCCAAAACGCTTTCAGAGGCAGCACATCCAACAGCCCATCTGAATGGGTCTTTGCCCTGTCTTTTCCCTTTGTTTCTGTGCAAGTGGGTTATTATTTTAAATTATTATTTCTCACTGGGCCTGACATTTTAGGTTTGATGTTTACTGCAGTCTGCTAATCTGCACTCAAGACAATTTTCAGGGAGAGGTCTTTTCTGCTGTTTTGAACAGATGGGGTCCATGTCTCTTGAGTCAGGTAGTGCGCAGCTCTGCCTGATGGCACCCAAGAGGATGTCAGGCATAAGGCTCCTTTCAGGAGGGGGCCTGGAACATCCCCCAAAAGGCTACTGGTGCTACACTAGAGTATTTTTAACAACAGATTCAAAACCTTTTTCTTTCTCACACAGTTATTTTTGAAGCTGTATTTCAGTGCTTTTTGTTCTGCTCAATACCACTGAGATATGCTGTATAGAAATCACTGACATAAATACTGACAAGGGAGCAGAGAAGTGGAGGGGGATGGAAGAGAACTGGGCTGTCACTAATTCTTCCTCCTTTTTTTTCCCCCCTCAAAAGTAGCATCTCCTTAACAAGCTCAGCACAAGCATACATTTTGCTTGTGGAGATTTAGATGTTTTGCCACTGCAAATAGGATGCTATGATTTTGTCAGTTCAGTTCTCAAACCTTGCTTGGGACGGGAGAAGGGAGAAGGAATATACATGCAAATCAAATTCTATCCTTTAATGGATTTGCACTCACAGCATGTCCCACAGCACACCATTATAAGCATTTACATTAGACACGGTGATCACATTTCTGAAACCTTTATCTTCTGTCCATTGAAGTCAGTGGCCATAAGGCTTAGATTTCATATCTTAATGAGAACTTGGTTCCAACAATACTGTGTCTCTCACTGCCTGTTTTGTCTTGATGGAAATGCACCTTGCTGGCACGGCTTAGCAAGAACACTCCTCCTTTCTCTACTGTAACAGCGTTTTAGACAGCTATGTTGTCCAGAATTATACAGGTATCATTTTTATTGTCTATAAAATAGAAAAAACTGTAATCACTCCCAATTTATTTTACGCACACTTCATTGAATGCGATGCATCTATGTCTTCATTAATTTTGTGCAGTGGGCAAAAATGTGATGCTTCAGAGAAGAAACAGGAAGAAAAAGAGAATGATGGACATAATACCCTTTCCAAATGTCTAGGTGAACTCTTTATATTCTGAAAGCAGAGAATTGATTGAAAAGTTATTTCAAACAGTAACATATTTCCTGCTTATTCCTTTTTCTTTCCAGACTTCCGAACCAGTAGCAACAGCTCCAAAAGGAGATCATTTATACTGGAACAGAGTTTAAATAATGTATGATTAATATTAAGAAAAGATTTCTTTGCACTTTAAAAAAAAACTTTTTTCAACTGTACAGGTGTAGTCAGACAGCCACCAGCTATGTAAGTTTCTGTATTTAGTTCCTTACATTGTCTGCCCAGGTTACCGAGCACTCTCCACACAGAATGGCATTCTGCTGTATCCCTAATTGTATCTGGAAATGAAAATTCATTGGAGCCCTGTTTACTTTTATTCCTGGTAGTCTAGAAATATTTCCAGTTCACTGGCACTTTGGTTGCAAATCCACACATCAGTAAGTTTTTCCATAGGAGCAGCACCCATCGTTAAAAATCAGGACTAGCACAAGGCACAGGCAGTGCTGCTGAGGCCAGCTGACAACTGCAGCAAGCAAAGGCACCTGCCCCCTTGCTTATTTTCCCTTTGCCCAGCGCAAGGAGGTAGCTGTGCTGCTGGACCACATGGCAAGCACCTACTGCTAAGGTCAGGAACAGTCACCCTTAGCAAACTCAGCTCCTGCAGCCAACCCTCAGCCTGTAGCAGGAGCAGCTATAGGTTTTCTCTCTAGCCCAGCTGCACCAGCTCTGCCCTTTCCACTCTCCCTCACAGGCACAGCCTGCAACCTCCCATCCTCAGGAGAGCAAAACCTAGTGGTGTCAACCTCAGTGAGAAGTCTCCAGGCTTGTTTAGACCACTACAGCAAACAGCCCTAGCTCAGAGAGCATCACTACTACTGAAACATGCCAGGAACCTGCACTGCAGAGCCCTAAGTCAGACATTGCTGAGCACTTCCATAGGACAGTGCTGTTTTCTCTCATGCTTCATGGAGGCACCGCTCTTTCTTCAGGCAGCTGTGCTCTGCGCTTTCAGTCATAGCAAGACAACCTAGAGCACACAGGTTCGATGTTCCCTGCCAATGGTTTAACTCTTACCTGGGCTTGCGAAGGTCTAAAAGCAGAGTCAAAGCCATTCTGCAGAGAGTCCAGAAAAGGCTGGATTTTGTAGAGGCCATGCGTTGTCTGGCTCGAGCGGAAGGCCACAATGTGGAAGTACTTCAGGATCTTCTCAAACCGTGATTGTGTCATGATAAGTGCAATGCTTTTGTTGCTGTAGAAGCCGCTGCTCCAGATGCTGAGAACAGACTCACAGTGGTGGATGCTGGTTGATATCATGTAGCCTAAGAAGGCCTTCATTTCCGTCAAGGTGACGTCAATCCAGGCATCGTCACTACCGAACCTCTCCTGGTACTTCTTGGCATACATGTTGGTTTGGACCACCATATTCTTTAGTACATTGTCAGGGACAAAGAGCTGAAAAAAGTCCATGGCACTGGCAGTCAGGGGCATTTTTCGTGTTGGACCTAGGATAAAAGCAAGATGGCAAGATAAGCTCACTCCTGATCATCACAAGGCATGTCCAACACAAGCAATTTAAAGCAGGAATAACTTTCCTAAAGTAGGAAAACAAGGCCAAAGTGATGGCATGTCAGTTAATTCCTTTGAAAGTGTACCCACTGTCTGACAGATCTCATCAGGAAACTTCTCCCCTATATTCTCTGTCTTCCTCCTAGCAGAAACACACAACACACTCTGAATAGCTTCTTCCTCTGCTCTGCACAGTCAGTAGTTCATATCCTGCAGGCCTGTGAGGCAGCATGCATTTCATTTTTCCACTTAGACACCATCTGTACCTTTTACCCTCAGCAGCTGCTTTGGCCTTTTTCTGGACAGCCTTTTATTTGTCATACACATGTCAAAGCAGTGCCTTCCTCAAAACAGCCCAGAAGGAAGGTGTCCCAGCCCTCCAGCCCAGCTGACATGATTCCTGGGCACTAGAACCTGATCCCACCTTTTCTTTTGCACCTCCAATTCATGCCCAGTTCATTTTCATTAATCCTGTGACTTTCAAATCTTCTTCCGCCCCACACAGAGCCATGCAGATCATGCCCATGTGCTTTTGAGTTCCGTGTTTTGTCACCACATTGGAGCCTTATCCTGCACCCTGACATCCCCAAGAAAGCACGTTACCAGAACAAGTCAAAGACATCATGTGGCTAGTGCCCCTGTCCCACATCACAGGGAATATTTTTAGCATCACAATGCATATGCTGGTCCTCTTCCATAATGTAACAAGCCTTGCAGTCCCATGCTGTCGTTACTCTAGCTTTTCGCTGATCTTGTGCCTTCTCTGCCAGTTTCAACTATTCCATACAAAGAGGGGAAAAAAATAATAAAGGGAGGCTCTAAGGGTTGGCAGCACTCTATCAGTGTAACAAGGTTATCCAGTCAGACACCAGATTACATTAAACCAAATTAGGAACATCGAGCCTGCAATACCAGGCACACAGACACCAGTTCCACAGCCCACTCTCTTTTAATCCCTTCTATAAGCTAATTAAGCTCCATTTTAAAAGTAGCATTTTTCATGCTCCCACCCCATGGCAATGCTTTAGTCTCCAGGTAAGGGCTATGGAGACAGGGACATTGTCTATTCTCCTACAGCAGCAGTGAAAATCAGTACACCTGAGAAGGGCAGCATGGACAAACCCAATGAACAGGGCAGTGCTTAAGAGTAGTTCTACATCCCTGTGCAAAAGATAGCAACATGATTGTAACCCCAAACTAAGAGCGGGATCCAGTAGATACTGTGCCTTAGTTTAACAGCCATCAGCCTTGGGACTGTCTGAAAAACACTCTTCCTGATCAAAAGCAGGAGGCACACAGCTGCTTATTTGAAGTTCTGCCTAACAAGAGTGAGTCTTCCTCACACTACGTGGCTGCCTGGATCTCAGTGTCGGCTCTCCCAGCTGAACCAGAGTACGAGATTTGCCATTCTACAGTCTGGCTCTGCAAATACCCACTACCGTGTCGGTCAGGTCGCATTTTCCAGTATCCCTGTATCTCAGCTCACATCCTTAGTTACAACAACAACTATAGCTTGCAGCAATTCTGCATGAAACAGTACTGTGAAGAACTACGCAAATACTGTGATTACACTTGTTCTTAAGCCCTAATGTTTGGGTGCACTCTGGTGAACTCAAGCTATTAGAAGGACAGCAAAATAGCACTAAAATATTGAATACGGTGAACCTTCAGATTGCAAAGAATGCCAAAAAAGCAAACAAAAGTGGATTTTTTTTCCCAAGTGCAATGGGGAAAGAAACATATATTTAAAGGTTACTTTCCAATTTTAATTTGTGAGATGATTGATAAACTGGAAGTAAAACAGTTCAGTTGAAAGCACATTCCGCCATATAGCAAGACTAGAGTACAGAGCCCCATGCAAACCATGTTCTGGTAAGGACAGAGTAGAAAATTTCAGCTTAAATGATAACAGGTTTTCATTATCAAGTGAAAAGTATGCAGCTAGAATAGATATACTTACTTAACCTTAACTGCTATTGCAATAATAAGGCCTCTTAACAAGGAGTTCTCTTCTTTTGATCAGGAGATTTATATTCCGCTAGCACCCGCTAGACTGTTATAGCTGACATAAAATGCTCTACAAATGATTCTGTATGAATGACTTATAGTAGATCACTTCCTTCTTCCCCACAACTTAATCGAGTTTTGACATTCTACAGTAGATATGGCTTTCTGGTAACACCACATTGCACAGAGCATATTCTTAATTATACACAAAGTCTTGAGCAGCTACTGACTTCAACTCCAGTGACCAAGCAACCTTCTAGGCAGAGCACATGTAGTTTTTAAAATTCTTGCCTTTAGAAACAGAAGCTGGGAGGAGTAACATTTTAAATCTTGCCTACAGCAAACAAGATGCATTCATAAAGCATTAAGTCTCACGAAGTGGAATATGTTGGTCTTGAGACAGGTGGATACGGACAATAGGTATGTGCTGGACTCCATCTTTAGGAAGGCAAGAGCAGTCAGAAGCACAAAAAGGTACTTTTGATATAATTAAATTTTCAGTAGCTGCACAACTTTACCTTGAAAAGTGATTCCAGAAAACTGCCAGGGATACTGGATAAGGACAATCCTTTCTTACCCAGCAGCCCTGCTCCAGCCACACAGAATCTCCTATCTGCTCTCTTTCTTGAAATAAATATGCAAGATTTGTATCCCATTAGCCATGCAGAACCCACACAGCTCTAAAAAAGTGAGCTGAATCACTTTCTGACTCAAACATCAACCTAATTGTTGACTAAATATAATTCTGAAAGCCTCTGTATAATCTCATTGTCTTAAAAAACAGCCTTTATTGGCAAAGTGAGCACAACTGATTCATAATTTACTGATATGCAATAAACCAAGAGTGACATTGAATTTCTGTGGGAAGAGAACTGAATTTTTAACACGAATTGGGTTTGCATAGTTAATGACTAGCCTAAAATAAATTATTTAAATATGACTTTCTATCTAAGTACACAATAAACCCCATATACATAGCCAACTGCATAAGAAACCTAAACAGTGAATTTGCACTTTTTAAGGATTTTTACATCAACTTAAATGGCACTTACCCAGAAAATACTACTATGAAGAGTTCAGTGTTCCATACATGCACCATTTACCTTTCAAAGCTTTATTCAGTCAAATAAAACAGTGGCTTTGCCTAGTCTTTCATCCTCAGAACAATTATACAATTATAAGTGTATGTCAAGTTCAGGTTTTTCTCTCCCTCTGCCCTAAAGTGTGTGCGTGGAGAATATATTTACGCAGCGGTTTTCGCTTTAAAAACTAATTAGGATTTCCAATATAAGTTATAGAGTCAGAGCACAAAAGTGCTCTTGGAATTTCAAAATGTCCAGCTAGACCCAGTGGTCTGTGCACATCCAGGGTGAGGACGGAGCTTTACTGAGTAACCTCTCGCTGAGCAGCACACACGCCTGCACTAGCACTTCGGGCTTGCTTTAAGTGACTTTGCAGAATACGGAGAATAACATAGACTTCCTCTGTTATGAAGCAATGTGCACACACAAACTCTCCTTCTTCCTTCTCACCCTGTCTACCAGCAAAAACTTTCATGTGTAAGCAGCAGCAATCACCCTGCAAGTTATTACCGTTACTAGATCCTATTTTGACCAGGTTGGTCCCATTTTTTGTTTTGTACTGAAGAGTAATGTCTCCCCCAGCACCACAGCTATTTAAATTGCTAGAAGAGACTCAAAATAAATGAAGATGCTAAGCAGGGAAAGCCATTTGTGTTTCCGTAGTGGAGCTACGAATGCGGAGCAGAGGCTGGCACCTCGCCCTCAGACTGCGCACATTGCAGAGCCCGTTTTGGCTCAACTCAGCTGAGGGCAAACTGCAGCAGCTGCGCTGGGTCTGACGCCCGGCAAGAGCAGGCTGCATGCTCAACTTCTCAGCAAACATACACGCTGCAGAAAAAAACAAAGATTTACATGAAACTTCTGTGTGACCATCCTTCCGGCAGCCCCTGCCATCTTCCTACAACCTCTTGTCTTCTCTCTTGGTTGGGTCCCCCCCACCAGTCACATTCTTCTTCCTGCTCCAATCCTACCAGTGTTTCTAGCCTTCCTTATCGAGCAGGACTTCAAGAAAAACAAGAACTCCAGGTGAATTAACTGCTTTTTCTTTATTTAACTGGTCTGCAGGACTAATTCAAGTGCACATTGGAAAAGGGTAAAATAACCGATGACCATTTTTCCTGTTCTGATTACTGATCTGTTATTTAGTAGGTCAGAGATCACAGACTGAGAACAAAAGATGGAAAGTTTCGAAACTTACTGTAATCTATGAGTGCTTACCACATAACGTACAAATCTTAAGGAGGTCAAAAGCATTGTCATTTTGGGCAGGACAAATCAGATGCGCAAGAAAATGCAGTGGAAGAAAATTCTCCTTTTGCTTTGCTGTGCAAAAGACTTAGTGCTCTCATTCAAAGCGTATCCAAGGTTCATGATAAAATATCCTGTTACCTTGATAGGCCCAGGTAGTAACATATGTATGCCAAGCCAAATTGTGTGGTTTGGAAACAAACCTTGTCCAGAGCTAATCCAGGGTTGACTTCGAAATTAATTCAACTTCCTTAGCAACTGGACAGACCCCAGTATTCCTGAATCAGGCACAGGAGTGGTAGAAGCATCAGCTTAAGAATGTAGAAGTCATTTTATTGTCCTCTCCGAGCAAAAATCTAACAATTTATAGTCACGCATGAGCATAGCGCATTTAGGTGTATTATATACAGATACATATCTAAAAAAAAAAGCTATCCAGGCCCTGTTATTTTCTAGCAATTGGGAAGCATTTTCTCCTCTGGCATATGGCACAGCTTTCAGTGACCAGCGTTTGAAAAGCCAATTAATTTCTTCTTCCTAAGTCCAAGTAATTAGAGACTCTTTTATTCCTGAGAGGTTACCTTTCCAAAAGTACAGAGAACATCCGAAAAATGCTGATGGAAGATTTCTGTCAGAAAATATATTCATCAAAAAAATCATGATGTTTTCATGGAAAGTGTCAATTGATGAAATGACACACAGTTTAAACAATTTTTCATCTTTCTCAATGAGCAGAGACCAATACAAAGAGCTGAAAAAAAAACAGTAACACAAACAATGTTTTACTATTTCCCAAGTGAGATTTTTTCAGAATTTCTGTTTCACACTAAGTTCCCTCACATAAGCTTTGGAAGCACTAGACCTTATCTGGCTTGACAGAAAATCAGTTTTTGTATCAGCTCTATTCTTAATGGCCTGGAAGAAATGTACCTCAAACCATAGCCAGTTTGACAGCCTTATGACAAGCCTGTCAAGAGAGCTTGAAGTTAGTGTATGTAACAGTTCTCTTCTGTGTTTTATTCCAGTTTATTTCAGATACTTCTCTCCTGTAGGAACTGGGTACCAAGTATCCAGGTCTTTAATGCAGGACACCATGCTGCATGTATTTTGTTCATCTTCATTAAAAAAGCCACCAAAGCTTCAGTAACAAGTCTACTTTGTCAAGTCAAAGGAGTCATCCTAATTTATACCAGCTCTGGTTCTGACCAATATTTTAGGGCAAGTAGATGTTTGTGTTTGTTATTTTGGTAGATGAATCTTACTTTCCTTTAGGACCACCTAGCACAAGAATTCTACATAAATAACCAAAACATGACCCATACTGCGGAGTCACTTGGAGATCAAAGCCCATCTATGAGGATGCAATAAAATTAAAAAAACAAAACAAAACAACACAAAACCCAAAAAACATCAACCCTCAAAAAGGCACTATATTGGGTTTGTTAGACAAGAACGAACTGAACATAGTCCTTCTAAAGATGCTTCTCTTTGACTGTAAGGGCCCTCTCAGCAGCCCATGCTTTTGGGTGAGTTTTTACCAGGTCACCTTGCCCCAGAAACTTACTTCGCACCCTTGCCTGGACACTCAGTGTTATACACTTTTGCACAACATTTATTTTCGGTTAAGTTTATTCCAAGCTATTTAGCAAAGTGTGATTTGACTTTTCCAAGCTCTGTAAGTAGGCATCTGACAATGCCTCCACGTCTGCACATAATAACTGTGCTCACAAAAATTGTTCCAAACAGCTCCCATGAAAGGGCACTTTCTCTTCCCTCCCCAGCATTAAAAAGGATTGTTTTCCTCACAGCATCAGCAACAAAGCAATCTACACACTGCACTCTGACTTCTGTCCGTAGAGAGAATTAAGAGCTGGCTCTAAAAGTGATCCAAGGACAAATGAAGAAGGACTGAAAACCAGCACACAGCTGCCCTGTGCTGACTCTTTTGACCAGAGTCCCTTGGCCTCCACATCAGACAGCACTGAGTTATGACAAGTTAAATAAAGTATTTACTTAGTAAACCAAACAGTAAAATTTAACCTAAATGGTAAAATTTAGCAAAGTATTTAGTAAACCAAGGAACTTCCTGCAGCTCGGTTTGTTTCCCAGCTATGTATTGGATCCAGATTCTCATCTCACTTTCTTCAGCATTATAGCAAAACTGTTGCAAGTTAAGCCTAGCGCGTCAACCTAGCATAGATCAGGGACAAGTAACGTACCTGCTTCCACTCAATATAAGATGGCCTTCCCACTCGATGTGACAGTGGCCTCCCAAGGCCCAGTGTGACAACCAAAGGTGCCCTGCCCATTCCCCCTGCCCCATGCTGCTGTGCGCTAGCTGGCAGTTCAGCCTGGACAAGGTGAAGAACTTCAGTGGGGCACCAAGAACAAGACCAGGATGCCAAGGGTAAAGGATTTTGGCTGTGACTCAACAGGTTACCATGTGTGATAAGACACTATGAAAACAGTTAAATTCTGGGCATCTTCATGGGACCAAGCAAGCAGGTCTTAACGTACTACCCACTGACCAAATGTATGCTGTGCCACCAACTGCACTGGTCTGAGAACGAGAACATGTAAGAGATGCTGTGGCAGTCTTCCATGGAAGCGCAGCTTGTTGTAGACTTAAGCCACAGTCAAAAAACATTTAATTAAGAGAGTATTTTGTCATGTTTACCATCATGTTTTAAAGCTGCAAAGCCTTCACGCTGCAACAAGTGAAGTAGAAAGAATAAAAAGCCCACCGCAGGTAATATGTTGACACCTTTAATTACATACTTACTTCATTTCTGTGGTGAGATCTTACAACCTACCAATCACCAGTATCAACATCCAACAGAATCTTCCAAACACTGGTGCAAGGTCTTACAGTTAAAATACTTTCAAAAAGCCCAACACCTTAAAGCACCAGAGTTAATGCTGAAGCAGTACCGCTTGGTGTCAACTTACATAATCCTTCGCACATTATTTGGCTGTGGGACTGAACACACTTGTCCCTTGTCACGGGAATTCCTGCTGCAACAGCTTCCATGACAATAGCCCATTGCACTTTCTGTTGCCACTGCAGTTTTCTATTAACATTTACTGCACTCAAGCATCAGAGCAATTTGGCTGCTCCTGACAGTCCAGCTGACACTGAGCTTATCTAGCAGCTTAGAGACAACCATCAACATGCTGACTTCATACATCATCTGTAATACAGATCTGGTAGATTATAGAGCAGTTATGCATTTGGCTGTAGGCACAGATGTGCACATTTATGAAATAACTCTACAAAGCAGCATGGATAGTTTTATGTCAGCACCACTTCTGTTACTAGCAGGGTGACCCTCATAAGGGAATCCCAGAAGGCTGTTTTGGGATGATCCCAGGGGGGAGCCCCCTGCACTGGCAACTCTTGCAGATGCTATGCACCTTCACGCCTTTCTCTCGCAGGCTCCTGGTCTGTTCTAGTGTACACCATTCACAAATACCATTACCTGCATGCAACTTACTCCTTTCTAGCAATTTAAAATAAAAATCCACGTGTATAAGCATTAGCAATATTTGATGTCAGAACCTTGCCTCCCAAGGGAGGGATTTGTGTTTGAAGAAGGGAAAATAGCCTAGTATGTTTTCCAGGCAAATCATCAGGACATTTAATTTATCTTTTGTAAATGAAAGTCAATAAGCAAGTGACCCAACTAATGAGATGCTGAAAGCCTTCACATCAACTCCTGCATTTACATGCAACACACACATGCCACCGAAAAATGAACCTCCTGTTTTGAGCAACTCTCATGAGGAAATGGTTTTCTGCTTTGTTCAAAAATTGATTATTTAAAAAAAAAAAAAAAAGAAATAACTTCTCAACTGGAAATCCAGACAGGACAGTTCGATAAAGCATTAGAGACAATCTTTTCATACAAGAACATTCATCTCAGTACTGAACCTCCTAATGATTCATCTCCATCCCACATGAGCTTAGGTAGCTACAGTACTGGTCTCTGCAATTGCTTCCCAGCAGCTACAGCCTCTTCCTAGAGAGACAGAGAACAGTTTTAAGGGTAGGCACATAGTCCCCAAAGCGTTCGATGCTACTTCTCACGCACAAAATTAAGCACCTACTGCTGCACTCAGTTGGGAGAGTGTGATGAGCAGGTACTCTTACTGCAGCCCAGCTAGAAGAGCTCAAAAATCAGAATCCACCCAAGGAAGCTGGTGCCAGGAGCTCTATGAGAATGTTATTTTTCCAAACCTGCTTCCTTTGGGCTGTACCAACCTCCCTTGGATTTTACTGCTATCTGTAGGAAAGCATGCACATGCACTTCTAGGTGAGCTTCACAAACTGCCGGTAAGACAAGATGTCTCACCCCAGACTGGGAGACAAAGGAAGTCTTGTCACTTTACAGATTATAATAATAAAATAAATCCACACTTCAGTCACAGGCACCTTCATTTGAAGGCTGCATCATCTCTATCAATCAGAAGAACCATAACACACCTGCACTTTCACAGCTGCTTTTATACTTGTAATTATCTCACTTCATATTCTCCATGTTCCTCCCCAACACTCTCAAAAACCTTGGGACAAGCAGTTACAAACCACAAGTTCCTTGCTGGTGCATTAGGCTTAGAGGCAGAAGAAAGCCTAAATATTTTCTTAGGAGAGCTAAGACGACGCAAGTGGAGGTCATGTATTTGCACTCTTTGCGGGGGCCAGGGCTCTTTATGCACGCACAGTATCACTTCGTGTGCTGTTTTGGTTTTGCTCTTTTACTCCTGCCCCTCTTGTTAGACTGCCTTTTCCCATCCTTGTTCTGCCTGCCCTTAGAAGCAACCAGTGCCACAGGCTGTCTGAACATCTGAACTCGAAATAGCCAAGGATGGAAAGTTCAATAAATAACTTCTATATACCACGCATGTCAACATCCCAAATCCTCTTACCACATGTGGGATACATGACACACTCCACAGCACTCCAACAGCTTAGGCTTCCTAATAACTTGTTAAAAACCAACTTCTCAGTTTTAAGAAACCAGAGCATTCTTCAAGTACTAAGTGTAAAAAAAAAAAAAAAATCCATCATCTGTGCAAAAAGGTGGATTTACTACTTGTACTGCCTGTGCTAACTCCAGGGTGACGCAGATGTGTTTACAAACCACCGCACCCCAAGGGAAGGCTTTCAGGGAGTTGTATCTGCAGAGAGCGAGCCAGAAGCACAACTCGGAGTTAAACAGTGCAGTGAAGTCAGAGTGGGATCTAGAAATAGCAGTCCCTCAGCAACACAGCACCGATCCTGCAACCTCTACCTAGCTACTGTGTGCAGCCAGCGTAACTGCTCAGCACCTGGCAGCTGGCTTCCCCCATGGCCCGCACGTGCTGCACGCTGCCAGGGCACAAGCAGGCAGGAACTAGGCCATAGAACTAGGTTTGCAAAGAAAAGCATCATTATGACTTCCTCCATAGCCTTTCAGGAGAGATGCTTTGTTATTTTGGAGCCAAAGTCCATTCTCAAACAAAGTCTTAGTATGCTGTACTCTGAGATCAGGCAGGGAAGAGATTTGAGGTCACCAGACAGGAACTGTTCACTGGTAGCTATCCATCAGACCAGATCACAGCTACACTTGGAGATCAAATTCACTCTTCTTGGGGGCTGCCAACATATGAACCAATAAAAGCTGACAGCCCCCATAAGATTTAATCACTGTAAGAACATATCACAGCTTATAAAAGGAGGAATTAGCTTGTATTTCTCATTTCAGACCTAGCAGCAAAACAGATTTCATACTGCAGAGATTTTCAAAGAACTTCATGGTGTGCTCACATTCAAAAAAAAAAAAAAAGATTGTAGGTGATGAAATCTGGGTCATATTAAGTAGTGGAGTGGAAGACAAAGCCAATAAATCTTTCTGCTATATAAAAACCAGGTCCAAACATCAGTTCCTTGAATCTGCAGGTATAATTATACAGGATGCACCTGCAAGGCAAATTTAAGTTAGTAACACAGGAACAACCACTGCAAAGGGTGCCCTTCTGTTTGCAAAGTGCCCAGCACTTCACATTAAGGATTCCTACAGAGGCTTCTGGGCATTATCACAACAGAAATAATAGCTTCCCACTCTGTAACCACAGATCAGGACTTTTATAGCTCGAGACCGCAGTGACTGGAGGTTCGCATTTCCTAGCTATAGTCTTCCTCTTAAAGAAGAAGCGCGCAGTCTTCGCAGTAGGGTTCTGAACAGATCTTTTGAATTACTATACCAGAGCTAAATCTTCCACGATTCAGAATAAACTTGTCTGGAACAAAAGCCTGTGAGTGATGACAGGCCACAGGCAGAGTCAATGGCATGCTTAAGGTAACGTTTTACTAACAATAGTAATAAGGAAGTTTGAGTATGTTTTTTCCTCTGTAAACCCTGGCCCCATGTCCTGTCCTGCAGCTGTTATCTACCTACAGATTGATTTTCTTAAAGGAAAGATGTAACCTGTTTTCATATCAGGCTGGCTTATGAATTCATGATATCATGAAGGAGTGTATTTACTCAGTGACAAGTGACTAGAAGAAGTTTCCATTTAAATAAGGGCTGTGAATTTTGACTGCTGTTCAAAGATAAAAGTGGTGCTTCCCTTTCAAACTGCCTGCCCACCAAGCCACCGCAAATATTTCCTGAGTACAGGAACTGGGAGTCAGTCTCCCTGAATGTTTTACTCTGACTGAGATGTTTTGCTGTCTTCGGCTAATTGTATGATCTCTGATTCTGGCTTAACCATGTCTCAGGCTGGCACTGAGACCTATGCCTTGTTTTCCTTTGCTCCACTCCCAGCCTTCCCTGGCTGACCTTCCACTGACCTTGACCTTCCCCAGCTCCACTTCTCTGCTGCTTTCCTCACCCTTCCCCGTGTTTTTGAGACACTGCCATACCTCAAAGTTTCCCTTCTCTTGGCATTTCTCTTAAGTGAGGAGACAAGGCTTACATTAGTAATAACTCTTCAAGTCTACAACTGCTGTTTCTAAGGATACATGTTTTGAGACAAGGATTAGCTGTCAGATACAACAGGTGGTCAACTGGGTCAGCATTGGTAAGGAGTGTGTCCAACTGTGTATTTCTGAGTTGTAAGTCACAGAATAAAGATCTGCACCTGTGCCTGGCCAGCCTGTGGTTGCTCAAAAAGAAAAATTAGATGTCCGAACTCCCTTTGGTTCCTGTTCCATTTCTCTTGCTTGCTCCCAAGCACAGGCCCATGTGAATTAACACAGTACAGATGTCTGCAGTCATACTTTGTACATCATTTTTCCATTAAATCCTTTCTGGCAAAGTGTACCTAATTAGCTGGTAAGCACAGATCAAATGCCATAACTATTGGTGAAGGAGGTCTGCAGCTGGAGCTTTTCTCTTTCTTGAAGACACTGTAATGTTACATGAAAGTGTTGAAAGTTAAATTCCCTGCCTCTTTCTAAAATCCACAGGTATAAGCATGCTGCACCTACACTCTCTTCAATCATTCTCAACATAATGGAAGAAGCATTCAAAATCCTAAAGTGTGAATTCAAATTATGTGGGCTTAAAAACAAAACAATAAAAAGGTGATATATATATATATTTCTTCAAGTGAGCAAAGGCAGAAATGTACTCTTCCATATAGCCCACCCAGCCAGCCCACCAAAATCAATTTAATTTCACAGCACACGTGAAACAACTCATAGACCTCCTGTTGTAAGTCCCTTTATTGCCTTGGCCAGTCTCTGCTGGCAAAAAAGTGCCCAACATCTGTGTGGAGCACATCAGTGTTTATATAGCACCAAAACATTTTCTACAAGGAAAACTCAATTCTCTAGATGCCTCACAGCCTCCACTTAAAAGCCCAACAACTGAGGGTTATTTAAGCAAGTCACTGCTCTCACATGGCAAAACTCCTCTTTATTGCTACTGACATCCAAGCATCTCTGCCTCTTTACTGCTGTGTTTTCTAGAAAGCTGAGACATCCCTTCACACCCTCTCTGCGACACTGCCTCAGTGTTCATTTATCAGAAACACCAGTGTCAACTTGCTGCCCAGGAGAGATCAGCCTATGCTGCTGCTCCAGCCAGGATAACAACATTGCAGCTCTGGCATCAAGAATGCTCATCTGTCTCCAATCTCCTTTCATTTTCTGATTTGGTTTCTAAGCATTCTTCAAATATGGAATCCCCTAGGAAAAACTGTATCTGAGAACCTCAAGTTTTGATTGCTGTCTCTCCCTGCTTTTTGGGCTCTGTGTACAGGAATAGCAAGGCAAATACAGAAGAAGAATCTGTATCTCCACAGGGAGTCTCCTGCTTCCTAAGCCTTCCAGACTTAACCGCTAAAGTTGATTTTATATTACAGACAGATTTGCTCCTTTGTATTGCCCTTCCACTTCCTCAGCTGCTTGTTGCTACATTCACAAAGGTGTATCATTTAAGCAACATTTCTCTCCATTCATTCCTTATGTTGAACGCCTCATAAAATAAAATTAAGAAAAGCAAGAGACTTGCTGCACCTCATTAAACTCCATCAGTTTCTTCCATCATCTCTGATGCAGCACCTTTCCTCCTCACTAACTGTGAATGGCCCTGAATAAGTAGCATTTTCGTTTCCACATCAGGAATTGCTTACATTCCTCCCTTAGGGCCAGATTCAACTAGGTCCTAAGTGCTATAACCCCCATCAATGTTTTAGTGGGAAAAAAAGCCTTGAGATTATCAGCAATGCTAGGCCTGGAGTTTTTATAACCTGGCGTCATCAATATCTCAAGCCCACTAGGCAAGCTAGTATGTTATTTGTTGGGGAGGAGGGAGAAGAGAAAGAGAAGACAGAGGAAGCAGATGAACATACCACTTTTCATCGCAGCTAAATACTAGATCTGGGTCTGGTAGTACGGCTGGCAGAGAGAAGCAAGCCACTCTACAGAAATTCTCTCTCTGGGCCTGGACTGAAGCAGTGGGGCAGAGCTGCACACAGTCCTGCTTGCTAAACGCTATCTGCTTGCCCACATATGAACTTCATATCCAGATCCTTTCATAGCCCCTAGTGCAGTGGTCTCCAATGTGGTGTGTGCCCACCCCGGGGATAGCACAAGACAGTCTGGAAAAAAGGGGTTTTCTTGTACTGTTAATAAATAAAATAAAAATTTTAAATAGTGTTTATTTCATCTTTATCATCCTTTTAAAGTGAGTTTGTGTATGTTTTATAATGTACACAGTATATTAGTACAGTAGCACAAGTATATATTTATAAATAAATATACATAGATTGCGGGTATCTGCTCGAAAACCTTCTACTGATAGGGGTGCATGATTGAAAATGTTTGGCAAACACTGCCCTAGAGTTCTTCAGTAATAGTATTCAGGACTAGAGCAGCCAAGCAGACACAGTTCGCCCTCACTTTAGCAGAGAGCTGAGCGTGCACTTGAATCCTATAAGCTTCAACTGATCTACCTGTGGGTTTTACACCATTATAACCAGTCTGCTTTGAAAATAAGTCATTTCTCTTTGCTCTCCCTAGAAAACTGTTCTTCTTGTAGAACAGGGGAGCAGCAGTATCAGCCACAGGTACTTTTGCATTGGCATAACATCTTTCCTGTCAGTCTGCTATTAGCACGTTACTAGACTGTATCATTAAAGTAGTGTACCACGTAAGCATTTATTCAAGCATGTGCTTATATGCTTCACTGGATTCAAAGAATTGTCCTATATTAACATTCCTTGACACTCACCTTTGAATTTTTTTAATTGGTGTCACTCACAAATCAAAAGGATGTTTAACAGTCCTGTGTTTTTCTCTACTGCAATATTTCCAGAGCACACACCCTATGCAGTCAGCCATGCAAATTATTAATCCTATATGGAAGACTGCGGCTGTAATATGCATAGTGGTACAAAAGGAAGGAAATGCCTTTTTTAACATAAAAATAGTCTGTAGTCTCTCCTCCACCCTGTTCCCCTCCCTTCAGGGCCTTACGACTATCACTCAATAGATTCTGGTCATTCTTCTCAAATCTTAGCAGTCAAATTGCAACTGTTGCGTTCTTCAGGGAACAGGGGTTTTTCCCTTTTGATGGTGGGTCTTATTGTGAGTTTCTACCACTTACACTCAGATCTGATATACCAAACTTGTTACTGTTTTAAGTATATAAATGTCTATTAAAAGCTAACTAAATGCTATGCTTAGGGAGCAATCCAGTCACGTAACTTGCCATTGAGTTTTAGGCATGTAACATGAAATTTTTGAGGCTACAGTTGGGGAGTTAACTGCCAACAGTAATCTCTTTTAGGATCCTCTTTTAGGATCTCTTACGCTCCAGTCCAGCAGAAAGCATGTGAGGCAAATACTCAACCTTAAGCTACAGTGACCAAATTCTTCTTAAGCACCAGTGCAACACTACACTGAAGTGCCTGGTTTTGAAGTGAAATCGCACATTTTACAGCCCAGGGTTGCTCCAAACAAGTTAGTGGTAGAAGTACTAAAATGTTAAGTGATGCAGTCTGTTCAAAACCAAGAATAACTGTAAAAGAATGAGTAGTGAGAAGTATAGTACAGAGTCCTTAAAGACAACAAAAGAGGCACCTAAAGACCTTGCTTAGAAGACCTAACTTTTTCACTTGAGTTTAAAAGCTTGCTTACTTTCTCCTCCCCTTCTAAATTACAGACAAGGTAACTTACAATGGCGGTCTACACCAGTGGTCACAGAAAGCAAAACTAATAATGTATCTGTGTCTCCTTTCTTCAGGAAGCATTCAAGCTCTACCAGTATTCAGAACAGAGAGCTCAGAGGGAAAGAAAAGCAGTAACTACACCAAAACTGCTCAAACAAACATAACATTTTGTTTCCTTCATAGAAATTATCACTTGATTTTGGCCACATCCTCCTGCCTCTAGAACCAATGTCTGGAGGTTAAGGGGCTCCAGGGTACACTGTGCAAGCAAGGGAAGAACCAGACATGAGACAAAATCCCGATTCCCACCAACAAAGGTGAGGGAGGAGAAGGGAGAATATTCCTTAAATGCATGCCACAAAGAATTGGGCCCATTACTCAGTGCATTAGCCTCTAAACTTCCACTAGTCTCTTCCACTAGGCAGCAGGAGCACAGATGTATTCACACCTT
The DNA here is from genome assembly GCF_009769465.1 of Tauraco erythrolophus. Lineage (NCBI taxonomy): Eukaryota > Metazoa > Chordata > Aves > Musophagiformes > Musophagidae > Tauraco > Tauraco erythrolophus. The sequence goes on along the minus strand of NC_141466.1, from coordinate 85,112,669 downwards.
GGTCTCAATAAAATGCTCACTCAAAACTATATGCCAGGGCAGCCGCCACCCCTGAAGAGCAACCTTCATCCAAACAGAAGGCTGATTAATATGGGATAACCAAACTGATAGATAAGCACCACTCCTATTAGATCTGAAACTCAAATTTTTTTGAGCTGCACACTGCATTCCTTCCAGCTTTTTAATGCTAAGTTTGATGTTGTGGTGGGTGTGAAAGTTGTTCACATATTGTATCTCCTACGTGCTCAGATCTGGAACATCAGCTGTAGCAGGTGTGGGTGAGCAGCGTGGTCAGGGGCATCTGGCCATCATTTTGGTATGTTAGAAATACCAGCTGTCATCTTTATGTCACACTACGAATGCAAGAACAGGCAGAGTCTAGTTTCACACGGCCTTGTCTCTTGACATCAACGAGCTTTTCATCGCAGGAGATGTTGTTAGAGCCTACAGGCTCTTCTCACTACAAATGTGCTGTCTAATAAGAACTGAACTTGAGCATGCCATCTTTCAGCAAGGGCAATTCAAAAGACTGCCACCTCCATCAGCTATTTTTGCATAAGGTAGGTGACAACTCTATACCTGGAAGACCTCTACCTTCTCCTCCTACAGGAACAGACCTGGGCACACAGGGCAGAGCAAAATTGCAAAAAGCCTGTCTTACTAAGCAGCAAAATTTGAACAATGAATCCCTGCCCTAGACTACCTGCAATTTTAACAGGAACAGACGAGACATGGTGTCCAGCAGAGCCCAGAAGAATAAAAAAAGGAAGGTTCATAATGACTACGAACATGATGTTAAAACGTGAAGTATTGGTAGGATCTATATTAAGATGTAAGAGAAACATTTGTTTTTATGACAGCAAAGGATTCTTGGAAGCAAAATACAATTAGAGAAACTAAATGTTGTAGCAGCAAAGAGCAGGTTAGGAAAAGGTTATAGTACAGATTAAAAGGATTCAGTAGAAACTGAAAGCTTCAAAGCAAAGTTCTGAACAGCTTTTGTTATACTTGTTTCTTGCTCCTTTTCTGATTAAAGTATTCTGCTGAAGCATTCTCCCTTTAGCTGCCATTTCAGCTCAAAAAGAAAGAATCCCATCTCCCTTTTATCTCAGGAAGAAAGCTGACATTAGAACAATGGGCAGCCCACTGCTGGATGTCAAGCCGCTCCAGGTCAATATTCAGACCCCTTTTGAGTCAACCTTTTCAGCGAAAGACCTGAAGAAAAGGCACGGTTTGTATTTTAACATTTCGCTCTCTCAACTGCAGTATCTGCCCATAACATGCTATCAAATGTTTCTGCTTCAGCATACGACACAAATGGCTGCTTTTAGAAAGAAACTAATGCTCACTTAATTTCTTTTCATTGATTCAGGAAGTGACAGCCAGCACGGAAAGAAAAAGAGTTAAAAACTGGTCCAATTTCAACAACAGTATTAACAGTGTCAAGTCCATTTCATATTTGTAGAATAATTTCATATTCAGAACCCACTTCGACAGCACTAATTCAAAATATCCAGAGCTCAGTATTTTACACCCAGCATCTGTTCTAGAAAGCAAGTAGGTGCTTGCACTTCAATTTGCACTTACCAGAGCTCAACGGGGTTTGTATTTACCCCAGTCTAGTGGGATTGTAGGATTAGGGTACTTCTGGCTATACTCTCATCCTTCTTAACCAGAAACAGCTGTACCTTGTACAGAAGGATCCCAAAATGCTCTTTTACTAAATAAAATGGGTAAGAAGGAGGAAGCGAGGCCAGTGCAATTTTCAAGACACGGGAATTCATGCTAACGTAGGCATGCTTCAAGCCGTCAGGGCAAGGATTTTGCCTTCATTTTCAAGGGTAACTAATGAGATTTCATAAGATAGTAAGTTTCGTAAGTCTGAGGATAGGAACACCAGAAGCTGCAATACTTGTGGCAGAGAGAAAGACAAAAAATTCAAACCTTGGAATTTAGTATATATTTAGTTTCTAATCCTCAAATACTAGGAGCCCTGTAACAAGAACCTAAGTGAATCCAAGTTCAAGGTAACATGATAAGCTGAGAAAACAAAGCTTTCAAAGAGAAGTAAGAGACTGGTGACTTTAAACTTGTTACTCTGATCTCACTCCTCAAAGACTGAATAGATTTTGGAGGAAAGACTGCTCAAGGACATAAAAAACAAATGTAGAGTATTTTATCATAGACAGGTCACCTTAGAATCATTTTTAGTGGGTAAGCTTCTAAGATGTTACTTACAGGATAGCTGAATTTATCTGTTCTGTTTCTAGCTAGGTACTTGCTAATTGTCAGCAACAGGGATGAGTAGGAGTATTACTGAGAGAGGAGTTGTCTAGATGAAGGTAACTAACTCTGGGAAAGAGATTGTTTTATTTATTTTTTTTACTAGAAAAATGGAACTAGAACCGAGTGTATGATCAAGACTCTTAACAGGCAATGCTGGGCTGATGATCCTGCTAGATAGTGGCTGGATTTGTTGGCCAAAATCAATCTTACAGACCAATAATGAAAGTTTTTTCGCTAATTATCTGCTCAAATCAGAATCAAAACCAGTGATTATCTAGGTAGTATTAGGCAGGTTTTTAGTTATCTTTAGTGGAGATAGTGACATTTTAGTACCTTTGAACAAGGAATTGTAAGACCTACTTAGAACCCTGTGCAATTTGCCAACAAAGAGTTGATCCTAAGCTGGGAAAGACAGAAAACTACTACTAGAAGAAGTAAGGGTGTATTCTTGCAAGGGAAGATTGTGAAGAAACTGTTACTTTCTCAATTTTTAGCCTAGGGAGAAAAAAAAGAAGCAAGTCTCTTAAATATACTTGAGGTAACCTAAGTGCCAATAGTACTCTGTGCAAGATGAAACAATTTTGCAGTGCTCACAAGGAAGAGAAGCAGCAACCTTCTGATACCCAGTCCATGAACTGAAGAAACATGGAGTAGATATTCTGTTGTCCTTTCTTGCCAAGACGTGTGTTACATGGTCATCAATTATTGCAAGCACCTGGACTATGACTTAGCTGGGCCTATTCCAGACCTGTGCTTGTCTTCCTCCACACATCCATCCTCATGGTCTACAGAGGTTTGTGTTGAGCTTCAGCTGCAAGGAGGCCCTTCATACCTCAAAAAGAGTCATGGACACAGGCAGTACAAATGTAGGCACCACTGGATGATGCAGTAACTAAGTGCCTCCAAAGCATAGCATTGTTAGTCTCACAAGTATTTGGGTAGTGTGGTATGAGGCATCCCCAGCACAAGATTAGTGTTTTTAACACACAGAAGGAGACTCAGAATTAGTCATTTGAGTAGAGATACAAGATTCATGGACACAAAACTCATTACCGTAGAAGTGAGGGGAGAACAATACCCTAAGTAACTGCCAAGTGTGCCTGGGCCACTTTACTGGGCAAAGGGAAGTAGAGTTTCACCTTAATGGATCAGGATGCCTTCTGCAAGCACACAGCTCCTTCCCACAAGCTATACAGCTTCTTCTTCCTGCTCCAAAGCTGATGCTGGAGATGCATTAGCAAGTCTTTTGCATAGCACTCCAGCATACAACTTGCCACCAAGCAGATTCCCTAGTGTTTGCATTTATCTTAACCAATCTAAAACAGAGGAGAAGCATGCTGGAAGGGACCTCAGGAAGTCCTGTATTCCAGGCCTCTACCCCCATTCAGCACACATACTGGGTGTCAGTCTATTACAACAGGTTAGCATCGCTTGTTCTTGTGTTTTCCAGTGAAACACCTCATGTCTTCTGTAGCACTGCACTGTCAATTGGAGAGTTTGTATCATGTCTGATTTAATGATCCATCGATTCAATTTATACCTGTTATTCCTTATATTCAGTTTTCAGAGCAGATAAGGTAGGTAATTCCCTTTCCTATAATAGCCTTTACTTATCTGTATGGCCACTTAGCTTAAAAACAGAATACTGAAAGGTGGTCCAGTTAGTAGATTTCTGCTGCTCAGTCTTTTCTCTTCACATTTGACTATTTGCTTCTCACCTGGGTTGGTAACCCAGAGGATCTCTCCTAAATGGCAAGCCAATCTCATTGCAAGTCTTGTACACTCGGTTTAAATATCTGGGGAGGATGTTTGCCTTTTCACAACAACATGACACTGACTCACATTTGTCTGGTGTTCAGCTTCAACCTCCAGTTCCTTTTCCACCTAAACAGTTCTTCCTCTTCCCTTCCATTTTCCACTTCTGCTGTTAGTCACTGCTGCCTTCACACCAAGCATTTCTCTCTTGCACGATACCCTTTTTCCCTCCCTGGGCTATTTCAGGCTGTCAAGAACCTTGCAAATTCTCAGCCTGTCCTCCAGTGCACATGAAGGCACTCCCAACTTCATGTTATCTAAAAGGTTGATAAACAATTCAGTAAGTCCATCTCCATTCAGGAAGGCGGTTTCAAATTCTCATTAAATAAAGAAATAATTTTCCATCACAGCATTTAAGCTTCTGCAGATCTTTACGCAACACATTTTTGAAGATACTGGGTCAGACCTTATTGAATTCAAATGAAGACAGGAACAGACATTTCTAGTAATGATGTTTTTATGAGAATACCTGACAGAGACTATAGGGTATTTATTCAGTCAGATGTTTCTGCATCTGTCTGCTTCTCCTCTCTATATATTTTAATCCCTGCAAGGTCTGTTGCAATAGATATAGTGTAATGCCAAGCACAATGTGAAAGTCAGAGTTAGTATTGCAGAGACCATTCCTGCCTCAAGAATTTGCTTCCGATTCAGTACAGAAAACAGAGATGAGTCTGACAGGGAAAGCAGTGACCTCAGCAGGTCTCCACAAGGCTCAAGACATCTCCTAACTATGCACAGCTGCTCCAGGCACCAAAACCACCACAAGCTGGCACTTTGGTTCATATATGAGAAAAACACACCAAAGGTAATTTGAACCAAAAGGAACTTGCAGGGAACCTACGAAATAGAAAGGTAACGAGAAGACAGAGCTATCTCCCAGCCACTCTGTCACAGCAGCCAAGCTCTCCATGGCTGAGATGAGGGCTGGCCACCAACAACCAGAGCTGCAGAGACAGGGTAGGGAGTGCCCAGAGTGACTGGGAAGTGGGCTGGAAGAGCAGTCCAAATGAGCACTGCCAAATTCCTTCTCAACACCTTTTTGTGGTAAAGACATTACAGAAGTCGTGGCTTTGGCCAAAGAGTTCTGTTTCAAGGAGGTGCTGCCAGTGCCCCAGAACACCACCATGCCCGCCCGTCCCTGCCCGGCCGCCCTGGCCCAGGGCCCCACACCAGCCACCGGAGCTGCCAGCTCACCCCAGGCTCACCGCAGCTCTGCCCTGCCAGCCATGGGCCCAGCCCAGCCAGGACCACCTCCCAACCCAGCCTCAGCCTGTCCCCAGGGAGGTGCCAGAGGCTGCCTCAGTGCTCTTGGCTGCAATTGTCCTGGCTGGGGTGGTAAGGACAGACACTGGCTGCCAAGCTGGGCTCCGATAGACTCTCATGGGAGCCTCCGTAACACCCAGCCCACAGGGAGTCCTCAGCCCCATGGGGCACAATGACAGAGGGCTGATGTAGAGGTTTCATAAACTGTTTTAGACCATCCCTGATAGCAGTTTAAGTGTGAGCCATCACCCAGCAGTACAGAAACAGATGAAGAAAGGCCTTTTTTGAGAGGGTCATTCCTTATTCATCAAGTACAACCCCATCGAGTGGAAAGAGCATGATGTCGTTTACTCCAGAACTCATCACTCTTTTCCCAATGGGGGAGATTCGTGATATGCTTAAAGCTGCCTCCTTTCCTTACCCTTAAAAGAAAGGGCTCAGATTATTTGCAGCAATGTTAGCACCACGAAAACAGCTGCAGATTGCTCAAAGCCACTCCAAGTCTAGTGCTTAATTTCTTTTAATCTCAAAGACAATGACAAGGGAGAATTAGTGCAGATCTCACAAGTACAAACCTTCAGACATCCTATTTTACTACACAATAGGACAAGTTTATATGTAAGGAATAACTAGGAAGCCCAAGAAATGGAGGAAAGTCTTCAGTCTAAGGTCTTCTCATTTAGTGATCCCATTCAGGAATACAATCCAGCAAACTAGAAGCTCTTTGAAAGACTAAATAAGAATTTAGATTCACCTATGTATTTATAAACATAATGCAACATATCCAGCATCTTACATTTTTCAAGATCATCAAGAATTTCTTGTCCCAAATCAAAGGCAGATCATTTTTGCCAGGACACTGCAGCAAATGAAGGTTCATAAACCACCATCCTGCTGTCTGGGGAAGGCTGGCCACCTCTCGCCTTGCAGCCCAGTTGAACTTTCTTACCTGCACAAGCAGGAGCAGAACAAGTAATCCTAGATCCCCATCTCAAATGCCATAAGGCATATGCATAGGTACATATATACACACATGAGTTTCAATACATACAACCCCTTCAAAGTAGTTTTTCAGGGCATGAACTGACAAGATTACTGTTGCTCAAGCCCTGTAACAGCAGGATGCATCCAGCAGCAGACAGCACCATGACATCAATGGGAGCAGCCACACGCTGACCCCAGACTGCACACCTACAAGTGCTACCCACCAGGAAGTTAGCCAGCATCTACCTTTCAAAAAAAGCAGAGGTGACTATATGCACTGGATAGTCAGACTTTCCACAACAGTGAATTTCATAAGTAACTTAAAAAAAGAAAGATATTCTCATTTTTTGCTCCAATTTAATCTTTCATGCACACCCACCTCTCTGCCATATGTAATCAGAAATGAATCACAGTTATAACAGCAGCTGCTTTAAGTCTTTTTTCTGCTTTTTTTTTTTCCACTAGAAATAACATTTCCATTTGTGCTCACCAATGGGCTCACTGTATGTTTTATTTCAGTTCAGTAATCTTCCTGTCCAACGCATAGCTAATTCCCCCCATCCATACAGACATACACGATATTCTTTACTTCCATGTCTCCTGCGTATTCCTCTCTGGCACGATTTTTGCATCCTTACAGTGTGCCTCATCGACAACACTTCAGTTTTCCCAGTTTTCAACTGCACAGCTACAGGTTTGTATTGCTTGCTGAATAGAAGTTGCCTGGTTTTGTTCTTTGTCCTTCCTAATGGCAAATATAATTGGCCAACGCAGACAGTATGAATCCCTCACGCTGTTCAAGAAAGCAGAATCAAAAGCATGTTTTCTATCACGCACCATTAATACCAGTTGTCTTCACAGAAAATCAGGAGATAATCCAGGAGTAATTTATACAGAGCCACAATAAGCTAAGGAGCTTTCCAGGCCTATTTCTCTGCAGTCTCTCAATCAAGGAGCTCTGGCTTCGTTTTTAAAAGACTCACTCAGTTATGTGTCCGTTCACTTTCAGATAGAGCCAGCAACTGATTAACATCCTGTTCTTTAAGGAATATGAAGTGGGAGCTTGGATAAGCTCCTAGAAAGGATGCCTTGCCACAAGGAAGTGAGATGTCAAATGCTAATATTCTCATGCATTTGTCTTAGCCATACAATCCTTTGCAATCCATCTGTTCTGTTTTCTAACAACATGCCCAATTCTTGGCAGTATTCAAAAGGATGAGGTGTTTTAGGACTAATACTCCACTGACTTCTAGACAAGATACGTAGTTGTACCCATGATTACCCTCCCTTTGGGAAGCACCTTGTATTTCCAAACTGCTAAATCTATCTGCTCCAAATTTTGAAAGCTTGGGCATGGGAGGGAAACAAAACCTCTACATGAACAAGCACACCTAAGAGAAATTTCCAGCTTCTTTTAAGTCTGTGGCATCCAGGACAACTTCCTGTGACCTAGCAGTCTACAGAGAATTAGCAAGTCACCTCCACTATTAGCATCCTCATTAGACTCTGCAGAAAAGCTAATTTCTTCTCCAGGTTGACTTGGAGGTATGTAGACAAGAAAATTGTTTGCTGTACTGTTTCTGAGATGTTGACAAAAGGACATGAGTAGCTGTAGGAACTAATCTACTTCTTTTAAGTGACCCCATCAATAGCTGCAAGGGGAAAAGACTCATTTGATGCAGTGACAGATCTAGGAGTAAATATGCTTTTTCTCTGTAAAAGGCTAGAGTGTCTATGGAGAAGACCTTGATCTTTGAACTGACTTTAATGTCTCAAGTACTGACCAAAACTGGTTCTCCGTATAAAAGCGGAGAAGAACAGTTTTTTCCTGTGAAATTTATGAACAATGGGTTAGTCCCCAAACATTTGTTCAACAGCAGAGATATGGGCAAAAGAAAGAAGGGAACACAAGATAGCTAAGTTGCACTAAATTTTAGAATCAATAAGGCTGTCATGTCATGCACCTGCATCACTTCAGTGATGACGGAAGGAGGAAAATGTGCTCTAAATCCAGTAAAACCACGTGAAAAGCACATTTAGATTTCATAAGACGTATGAGATTCTAAGCCTTTGCATAATTCACTGATTTAGCAAAAATTCAAACCTTTAAGTCATCCTATAAAGAAACTGAAAGGTATTAGTGTACATCTTTGTGATGCACTTATCATAATGACAGCATCATAACATTTCTAGGAAGCTATAAGTAATTTCTACTTAGAATGGAAGAACAGATTATATAGATAGGCAATTTTTACCAGTATTTTCCATGGTTAAGCAAGTCAAAAGCAGCTAATTTCTCTGATGACATAAGTCAGCAAGAACAAGTCACATCAGCAGCACTTGATCCACTTATAGTCAGAGAATTTGGTCCCAATATTTCTGAAGCAGAATCTACCATAAACAATGAAGTAGCTTTCACAGCTTTCTTCCACCTCTGAAATCTTGAAGTGTTGGCCTCAATCTAGTACGACTACAGCCTTCAGACTCAATTCAGGACTCGAACAAAGATGACCACCACTGTGAGATGGTGGTATGTATATGGCCCTCTCATGGCATAGCCCAACCAAGAGCTCTTCCTCCAGGCTCCCTGCTGCTGGAATGATGCCTTCCCATCTTCCTTTTCACACTCTTGGGAGGAATATGCATATTGGATCTGGCCCTACATCTTGAAAAGGCTTTCCACATCTCTGCCCACTTACAATTATAGCCATTCAAATAACCGCCAAAAGCCTTTCTCCCCTTCCCTACATCACTTTGCTCTCTGATTATTTAACTTAACTGAATTGCTTAGCTCTGCTAAAACTATTTAGAACACAGGTCAAATGAACAACTTACTTATTGTATCCTATGATTCACTGGAGACTAACTTGAAGGAACTAAGTTCATTTTCCTTATCTAACACTCATAAAATAACACTACTGAAAAAAAAAAACAATCAAGACTGAAATCTTACCAGCTCACATGCAAACAGACACTTGTGATTAAATATAAGAAAACCCTTTTTTACTGTGAGGGTGGTCACAACCTGGAATTTAAAGCTGTGCCTTGCTTCCTTGACTTTAGCTGGAACATGCAGGCTCACCTCATCTTTCAGACAACATACCCTCTCTTGCGCAGAGGATCATCTCTCATGTGGCAGCCATGATGGAACAAATTACTGTTTCCCATAACCTGATCTTTCTGCCAAAGGACATTCTCATTTAAAAACAAACCGAATCAAAAACCTACTTTAAATACTCATTTAAACCTCTTCAAAGTGACAAGGAGAGCCTGATTGTTAGACATGGTTATGCAACTTCTCCCTGAGAGCATGCTGTTCTACTGGAGCGTGTTCTTCAAAGATGGTAACTTCTGGCACATTTAGTGTTTCAGAGAAATACTCTGGAAATCCATAAAAAACTAGTTACACTCTGTGAATGCAACTTGAAGAGCAGCTGCTATGCTCTTTCAGCAACGAACGTTCTTAACCTTTCGTCCGCAGATCTTGGCTTAAGAATAGAGTTTAGAGGGCAAAGAAAACAAAGAAAACAGTAGCGCCGATCGGCTATAACTTTAAGGACTTTAGTATTAGCTTTTGCTCAGATTTCTCTGCTATAGCTGCCACCCTAAAACAGTAAGAAGTGCTCTTACAACTGAGGTCCAATTTTCTGGTCACTGAACTATGTGGATACAGGAAGCACTGGACCCTAAGAAGAGAATGCCAACTACCCCAATTCAGGAACATCAAGCTGCAGCCATACCAGGATATTTGCACCTTCTAAGACTCTCCAGGAAGACAGACCAGAACCAATAGTGCCTCTATGTGTTACAGAACATTTCCTGGCCAGATTAGTGAGATAACAAGGGAAAACACCACGCAGAGCCACTGCAGTTGAAGTAAGGAAGAGCACACCAATTAAGTCTGAGGCAGGAGCAACCAGAAATGAAGAGTTTGCATCGAGTCACTGGCACTTACTAGCTTGTCGCTAAAGTAATAATAGTTGCTTGCTCACTCTCTCCATTGCAATTATGCTCTCCCTGTCCTAGCAGGAATTTGTTCACTTACTCTTTCTGCACTTCCACACCTATCTCTGTCCTGCCCTCAGAGTAAAGGAAGCCAGAGGAACTCCAGCTATCACTCCTTCCAGAACTGAAGTGCTGTTTGGGCAGAGGTCAGACCTCCTTTCCTACAAGCCTATCTATTTGTAGGTTCACTTACCAACAAATCAATTCTGCTTCCCCTTCATAGCAAGGCTTGCAGAGAATGAAAAGAGAGATCCCAAAACATGCCTGGATCCAACATTTGATCATGGATGTCATCATCCTAAATACATTGTTGACCAACCCACGGACCTGCTGTGGCCAGGTACTCTTTGTAAAGGGAAGGCATTTCAGCAACTGCTTCCCAGACCTCCTATCCACTGCTCATATCCCAGTACCTCAGAACTCATGTTACTGCTTTGATATTGCGACAAGCACCTGAGCTCCCGTTTCCTCAACCTATTTTAATCAGAACTACAACTCAGTGCCACTAGTTATCAGTTTAAAAATCAGGACATCACAATATGGTTGGGATTTTTCTCAGCAACTAAAGAGAATGATTTCACAGAGTAGCTTAACTGGAAATAACATGAAGTGCCAGCAAGCCATCTGTTCTAACCCTTGTGTTAAAGTTAACAGCTATTTTGGATTTTCACAAAGGAAGTCAGCTAAAGCTATTCATGGGGTGTAGTTTTTGACCCCTCAAGGGAGTCTAGGCACCCACTATTTTTATTAAATGGAACAGAAACAACAGTAACTGGAGATCCCTGAAAAAGGGGCAGAAGAAAAGTGTAAGGGACACTAGTAGCACAGTGTTGCTCAGCAATGCCATCCAGTCACTTCTCTGACACAGAAGTCAATCCAGATCTTTCCCGGTTTGTCAGAACCTGCCACACGGGCAAGGCAGGCCTCATCATGAACGCACGCAGTAACGGACTGCAGATTGAGGCCACACTGAACCATCTAACACTGCCAGCAGCCCCCAGCACGTCTGGGCCTCTAGCATATTCTCGAGATGGAGACTCAGGCTGTCTGTGCTCAGGACTAATTCTAAGGATGGATACAATACTTTTTTAAGACATCAGTTGAATATTGAGGATGGAGGAGAAAAGCAGTATTAAGTATTTTACTCAATAAAAAAAAAGGGAAAAAAGGAAGCAATAGTATTTTCTACTTCTAGTTAAAAGACCACAAGAGTTTTTTAAGCGGCTCTTCATTTTTTTGTCTTGGGAGCTTTAACTTGTTCTCATTAACTTAAACCATTTTCTCCTCTGCACTTTCCCTTTAATGAAGATGCAGTCTCCCAAACCAAACAGCTTGACATTAAGTTTGATCCTAGTGTGATTCAAGGATTTATTTATTTCCAGCATTGACGTAGCTGAAGTCTCTTGAGACTTCAGTCTACAAGGACATTTGTCTTCTGGCATCAGATGATGTCAGGTACTGCCGCTAGGATTCTTCTCTTGAGATTTTGACCAAAAGGCCACACCTGTAAGTTTTGGTGCTACTCTAAGACAAGTTTTATCTCTGTCTCATGAAAGCCTCTTCCTTTTAAAGCTCAGTGCCTAGAAAGAAAGGATTCTCACATCCAACACATCTGAACTGAGAATATGGTTTTGCTAGTGCTCTGTGTCTGACCCCATATTTCTTGCTTGTACTCCATGAGTGACTGAAAGATGTGCTGCCACTGCAAGTGACAGCTGGCTTCACCTCAGTGGAGACCTCTTCCTCACCGAGTTATGGTGAGTATGACCCAAATTCCTGGGTCAGAACAGTGTCCAATGAAGTGACAATGGTGTCAGTACAAGCATGCTTAGTGCAACTTCAATTATGATATATGCATGGCCTAAAACCAGTTGATATACAAGCTAGAATTACAGAAGCTTAGTGATATACAAGGCTTGGAATTTGAGTAGTCAAAAAACCCGTATGACAGAGGATACATGTTTCACGCATATCAAAGCACAACACTAACTGAACTCCAGCCAAAACAAATCACCATGTTATGAACAGCATGCAGCATCATCATCATGATCAACAGAATGAAAGGACAGCAGCAACCTCTTCCCCATCTATCGCTAGGAGGAAATATTCACAGCAATACTCGTAAACCTTCCTCAAGAGCCATCTGCATCTATTCTGACAACCACAGATCAGACTCGTTTATTTCAAAGGAAATATGAATTCCTGAGTCAATGGATCATCAACTTAATTCTTTTCCAAATGAGCATTAAAACATTAATTCCAGTTCTGTCTGTGTTAAAATGGATATTACTATAAAGTAATGACATGAAGGAATAAGCCAGCAAAGGCAGAGAAATTAAGTGATAATAGATGCTGAAATAGCATTACACCATGAAGCCTATAGTCCTAAACTTGGTCTTAGATATGCTTAGGAATAACAAACATCAATAAAACTTGCAGAGTTCTTTAAAGAGGCATATCAGCTTGATGTTTAAATATTTTACAGTGTCTAGCTGTTTCTAGAGGTAGATGCAACCTCTATTTGCACATTTGCCAGAAGCATGACAGAACTTTCTCTGGCTCCAGTGCCAGCTCCACCTTACTCCCCCACCCCAAGCTCCTTCCTCAAATAGGTTTCTACCTGTCCCACTGCACACTACACCAAGTCTAGCAGCACTCTTTTGTATTTACCTTTTCGAAGCAAAATGAATTAAATACTACACACAAAAAGAAAACAAAACCGTAAAGACAAATAGCCTTAAGACAGACAAGCAAGCCATGAGCTCAGTTGAGGATGACAGCAATCATCACGTCCTGTTCAGAGGTGCAAATATGGGTTTGTTTTTTTTCACATCTCAGTTCTTCATAACCATTAATCTTTTTTAGCAAAGCCTTGCTGCTACACAGTCAACTTGGTTGTTGAGGCCTGCGGACAGATATGTTATAACAGCTTCGTCAGAAAACCAGTGGTGCAACTTGCTACACAAGCCAGCCCATGGAGATCTCGATGCTGGGCATTGCTGCTGTATGTCGTGTCATGTCAGCTCACCGCTCTGTTGGTATTCACTCTGGCCAAAAGCCATGCAAGAAGGGTTAAGATCAGGGACGGCTGCCCAGAAAGTCTTGCAGCCAGAGGGAATCCCCATCCCATTTCCAGAGCCCTTCTGCACCGCAGGTCACCTGCAGATCCAGCTTCCCCCACCTGCAAGCAGGGACGAGGAGCGGGTGGCCACACAAGAGCACGGCCGAACACCGGGCCTGTGCAGCACACCCTGCCCCGGAGGAAGCCTGCCCGCTTCCCGCGGGGATCCTCGGAGCTGCTGGCGCTCGGGGCACCGCTACAGCGCCGGGGAGAGGACGCCTGTGACTAAGCACACGCGGCCTGCCCTCGCCCGGGCTCTGACCGCACCACCGGCCCGACAGCGGAGCCGCTCCCGGGAGGGCACCGGGCAGGAGGCACCTGCCGCCGCCCTCGAGGCCAGGGGCCAGGCACCAGCCCAGGCCGACAGCCGGGCTCTCGGGGGCTTCCCTTCCAGGCACCGTCAGGCACGGCTGCGCCGCGACCCAGGCCTCGGCGCCGCGCCCCGGGCGCTCCCCGCGGGCACCCGCGCTCCCAAGGGTCGCCCGGAGCCACCCAGCCCCACCGCCTGCTGCCCCCGCAGCTCGCCCCGCACCGTACCGCTGCTATCCTTGAAGTGAGGGGGTGGGACGTCTCGCAGCGACCGGGTCCAGCCCCCCTTCTCTGCTTCCTCCTCCTCCTCCTCCTCCATAGGGCCAGGGCCGCCCGGGACTGCGCTGCTGATGCTGCCGCCGCCGCCGCCGCCACCGACCTGCCGCTGCCGCCGCCGCTCCGCCGGGGTGGCCGCCGCCCTGGGGGCGCGGCGCCGGGCCGCCCTGCCCCGCGGGCCCGGCCCCTCCGGGCGCCCCTCGTCCTCCTCGTCGTCCTCCTCGTCCTGGGAAGAGGCGGCAGAGCGGGAGTCAGCCGAGGTGCTGTAGAAAGGGTTCCCGCTGCTGTCCTGGCCCGACTCCCCGAAGACGTCGTCGGAGATCTGCAGGCTCTCGTAGCGGGAGCGGGCCGCCTCCAGCAGCGACAGCGCCTTCCGCCGTGCCGGCCCGCCGCCGCCCTCCGCCATCATCTCGGCCGCCGCCAGCAGCCGCCCGCGCTCCCCTCGGCCCGGCTCGGCCGGCTCCTGCGGCCGCAGGCAGCAGCCCAGCAGCAGAAGCGGCTCGGGCACGGTGGCGGGCAGGCAGGGAGCGGGGGAAGCCCCGCCACCGCCGCTGCCGGGGCTGAGCCCTGCCTCCCGCTCCCGCCCGCACCACCCGCCCCTGTGTGTGTGCAGGGACATGGGGGGAAGGAGCCAGCTCAACATCTCCAAGTACCACATCCAGCCAATTACCGCGGCAGCCCTCGCCCGGGAGGTGGGGTTATATGGGCGCCGCGGGCCAGCCCGGGCCGCCCATCGCCCGCCCTGCCGCCCGCCACCGCTCCGCCCATTTAAAACCACAGCACCGGCTGCGGCGGGACCGCCGCTGCGTGCAGCCGCCGGAAGGGGGGTCCCTGCGCCCGGCCCCGGCCCCGGCCCCGGCCCCGGCCCCGGCCCCGGCCCCGGCCCCGGCCCCGGCCCCGGCCCCGGCCCCGGCCCCGGCCCCGGCCCCGGCCCCGGCCCCGGCCGGAGCTGTCCGCCTGCTCGCGGTGCTGGAGCCGGGAAGGACAGAGGCAGGAGCGCTGCCCTCGCTGCCTGCAGGCCCGTCAGTAGCGCCCAGCGTGCGGGGAGGGAGGTGAAGTGCTCCCGCGGGACACATCAACTCGTCGTGGCTTCGCGGCAGGCGGGAGAACGTGGGAAGAAGGGCCGGGGCTGCCCTGGGCAGGGCAGACGGGCGCTGATGTCGCTGCCCCAAAACAGGGCACAGAGCTCCAGTGCTAGTGCAGCCCTCGAAGCAAATCCAGGCAGGTGCTGGAGCACTGGGCCCGCCGGACAGGTGCTCGCCAGCTGCTGGACCTGCCTCCCGGCTCGGGCTCCAGGGAGGCTCTCCATGGGCCTGGGGTGACGCTCATGCTCCTGCCCATTGCTGGATCGAGCACTGAGCGCACTGCAGGTTGTGGGGCTGAGCGCCTGTGGTGTGTGGTTTGATTTCTCAGGCAAGTACGGTGTGAAGCAGCCATTGTTCCAAAATTACCACCTATCTGAAAGCAATATGGTGGCACAAGAATGACAAGGGAAGTGAAGATGCCCCTGCCAACCAACCCCCGAGGTTGGTTAACCATGATTCAGAAGTATCCCAGGAGTAATCTAAGGATTTCATCCAGCAGCTGAAGCCCCTGGTTGTGCAACAGTCAGAACAATCTGTCTGATGTTACAGGAATGTTTGAAATCTCTGATCAAGGTTTGTTATTATTACTATTGGCATCCCACTGTGCTGGTTACTGTACAAATACTCATTAAGAAGACAGTCCCTGCCTCCCTTCTCCCTGACAGCGATAGCAGCTATCGAGCATACCCTTTCACAGCAGTGCTTTCAAAATAAACAGTAATCGGACTCTGTGGATTGATTGTGTGCAACTGGGGGGAGGGGGGGCATATTATTTGCTTTTTTTGATGCAAACTTTCAGCATAGGTTGATCTGAAGACCTGCTAGTGCTACAGATTTTACAAATTTTATAATATTGAATGCTTCTGTCTTTAAAAAACAAAGATCAATGTCCTTCTGATGATTCTCAAGGACTCTAGCACAACCTGGAATATGATAAAAGCTGGACTGTGTAGATATTTAAAAGACCAATCTTATGTTCTATTCAGATATTTTTAAATTGCAATGACTTCATTAAAACTTTAAAGTTCTATGCGGTGCATACAGCCAAATCCAGAGAAAAGAATCCATCTCGTGTGCGTCCTTAAGCAAATAGAAAAGCCTAGTGTAATTTAACGGGTGAGATTTAAGCCATATTTCTGCTTTGAAAAATCTCATAAGTGTCTTATTGATTATATTAAAAAATTACTAAGTTTATATACAAATGGATTTTTTTATTTATTTTTTTTTTACTGCAAGCTCTGCCAACTTAGCCTGTAACTTGGGCATCACACTGGGTTCGTTTCATCTCCCTGCTTACCAGAAATCATAGCTCTGTAGGCGAAACTATCCTTTTAATCATAACCATGCCACTCTGTGTCTTTGGAATATCCTGATGAAAAGGCATAACTGGACTTGCAGAATTTTTCCTGCTGGTAATGATGAGCGACCAACTTGAATGATGAGTGACCAGCTTGAACCTCATGAATCCAGTTTGCTGGGTTGGCATGTAGAAAACCACAGATTACTCTTCAAAAATGTTGTCTGTGTTATATGCAGTCCCCATGTAACAAAAAATAGTGGTGCCTTGAGTCAACCTTCTCACACAATGGTTTTTAAGACTGAAAAAAATACTTTAAAAATGTTGACAGGTTCTTTGTACTAGAGCCATTGAAATAAACTTTTGATTTGTGGATGGATGGATCTCTCGATCCAGATCATGTAGAATTCACCTTACCATCCAAGTTCTATGAAAGTGTCCATGGACATTGAAATGTCTTTAAACTTGCTATTTTTCAGTGAAAGACAACAGTGGGAAGGCCTGTTCTGAAGACCAGGACAGAAAAAGAAGGTTTATCAGAGTGGGCTCCCAGTAAAAATATAAATGGAAACAGCCTGGAGACTGAAGAACCTTACCCAGACTTCTCTAGCTGCTGGTTGCAGCAAAGACAATTTCTCTCAACTCTTCCATACTTCATTCCAAAAGCTGGCTCCTACTGCAGCTGACTGAGGCACACAGCCAGGACCTCCTACCTAATGGCATGCCAGATGTCAGAACTTCAGCTTTCCTTTTTTTGAAGGGAATGCTGGACATGAGCTCAGGGAGAAGACCACTTGTTGTGGTTTAGCCCAGCTGGCCGCTAAGCTACCACTAGATTGCTTTCTCAATTCTGTTTCTGTGTGAGGTGGAGAGGAGAAAAATGTAACAAAAGGCCTGAGGGTCAAGACAAGAACAGGGAGGGATCACCCACTAACCATGGTCCCGGGCAGAAGAGGCTCAGCTTGGGGACAAATCAATTTAATTCATTAACAGTTACTTGAGAAAATAACAAGAAACAAAGTCAAATCTTAAAAACATTTTCCCCCCACCCCTCCCTTCTTCCTGACTCTACCTCTTCCCCCAGCGGTGCAGGGGGACAGGGGAATGGGCGGTTGCAGGTCAGTTCGTCACACGTTGTTTCTGCCACTCCTTTCTTGAAGGAGGAGGAGTCCTTACACCCTTTTCCCCTGCTCCAATGGATCCCCTCCTCATGGGACAGTCCACAGACTTCTCCAATGTGAGTTCTTCCCACAGGATGCAGTCCTTACCCATCAGATTCCTCCGGCATGGGCTTCTTCCCCACAGAGTCACAGCTTCTTAGGGGGCTGCCACCCGCTCTGGAGTGGGATTTTCCACAGACTTTAGATGCATCTCTGCTTCGTCACCAGTCTCCAGCAGCAAACGGAGACCATTCTCTACAACCTCCTTCAGGCACAGGCATCTCTGCTCCAGTGTGGGGTTCTCCACAGGCTGTGGGTGGATCTTTGCTCCACCGTTTCTCTCACGGACTGCAGTGGGCAGCCTGCTGTCTCACTATGGGCTGCAGAGGAACCTCTGCTCCGGCACACCTTCTCCTGCTCCATCTTCACTGACCTGGTGTCTGCATAGCTGTTTCTCTCAGGTCTCAGTCCTCTCTCCGGTGCAGCTGTGCGGGCCTGACCAGCCCGACGAGCCCCAGCAGTCCCGGCAGGATGAACTCTGCCCAGCGGGCGCCCCAGGAGTGGGGCACTTCGGAGCTCTCTAAGTCACACCACTGCGGCCACCTCCAGTCAAGTGACGGTGGCCCAGCATGGGCAGCCACTCACCTGGGAGGTCAAGGGGCCAGCCTCCTGCCTCCCCACTCTCTTCAGTGTAGTTCTGGCCCTGGTTCGGGCTCCTTTGTCCCCGTCTTAAATAGGGCATTCGCAGAGGCGCTGGTTGACTCAGCCCAGGCCTGAGGGGATGGGGCGTCCAACCTGGCCAGAGGCTGGTCTGACCAGTTTGGAGCTGAGGAAGCTTTTTGCAGCTACTTACAGGGCCTGAAGAGTTTGGGAGTTGGAGAAGCTCTTTGCAGCTACTTACAGGGGCTATCTCTGCAGCCTCTCCTCTGCTACCAAAACCCTATCACATAAACCCAACACGCCACTACAACGTCGACAGAAAGAGACACTTACCAATCCAATATGATGTTTTAAATATGGAGTCTCCTGCCATGCACGCTTGTCAGCCTCTTGCTGGTGGAACTGTCCCCTCTTTCAGCCTAGTCTGTAAAAAGACAAGTAGCTCTCTGCCTGTCCCACAAGCAGAGAGACTGCTATGGTCTCTCATGCATGCATGGGAGGATAAGACCACTTTTCTGAGGCTCCCACACAGCGCTGTGTGCCTAGGGTTTTGGCTTGCCGTATGGTCTAAGACATAGCTGTGCATGTGTTCCTTTCAGACCAGCCGTACAAATTGCTAGTTGGATTACCACAACTTGAAATGAGGGTGCTGGATTGTGAAAATTGCCATGTCTGACATGCTAGTAGGCATTTGATCCCAAATGATTTTGGTGAGGCAGAGATAGGACAGGTGGTTCTAAAAATGGTCTCATCAACCCACTGGGTTTTTATGAACAGTCAAGAAAAAGGTCACCAGTGGTGGTTTGCAGTTGAAAGAACTAACTACATAAATCTAATGGAACATTATATACATAGCTGTGTTTTTTCCTTAATCACTTTTACTTGTGTTTAGCTGCTCGAAACACTACTAGAGTAAACAGACTTTTGTATCCATGGCAACCTGTGGATCCACTTTTATTTGCCTACGGAGAAAATGTTTGGGTTTTTTTTCCTTGAAGTTTTCTATTTTTATTGCAATAGCAATGGGGCCTTCTGCACACTCCTTCTGACCCTGCCAACCTTCAAGGTTAAGACTATGATAGGCCTGAGCTTCTCATCCTGTGCAAGAGGTCACAGAAATCTTTAACACTTCCCTTGCAGCCCCAACTGTCAGTGGCCGATTCCTCAAATTATCTTTCAATCAAGTGATAAAATATTTTGAGGAAGACGTGTGTTGAATCACATCATGCATAGCAGAGCTTACTGAGCAGTGTCAGCACTAGTGGTCAGATGGTCCTTTGTACCCACTTTGCACAGTTTCAGACCTTGTCCTGCTTCTGCTGAAGCCAAAGGTACCATAATCCCATTACCTTGATCACTGTGGTCTCTACTGCGAGTGGGACTGGGCTCTTACTTTGTTTCTCAGTTAGGTTGCTGAGGAAAACCACTTCAGCTTCGCATTTGCCTGCTCTGGTGGTTCTGTAGCTCCCATAAATCAACTGTGGACTGTCCAAAGTGCTCTTGCTGAGAAACTGGACCACTGAAAGATGGCACATCATAGGTTTCTAATTCTCCTCCTCTAACCACTTCCCTTTACAGTGCTTAAAGACAGCTAGAAATGAATCAGGATTTTCTTGTACTGTTCTCCCTTACGTTTCAGGAGGTGGTAATCTCTCACTGAAGACACGCATGCTACAAGAACAGGATCATGGGCTAGTTTTAGGAGGTCTGTTAAACCAACATGCAATGTGATGGGTTTCAAAACTTCATAGCATAAGAAAAGTGAGACCTTGTGCCTGTTGTGAGAAGTCTTGAATTTCTCGCTTCTCAGTAACTTACTCTTAATATTTAGACATTAAGCTCTTTGAGGAAGGGTCTTGTGCCACCTTTGCACAGTACTTTACACTGTCAAATGTTGGCCCAGATCCAACAGAATATTGACATTTCTGCCTCCTACCTAAGCTTCCTCACTTCCTATTGATTTCACAGAGTTTGTAGACCTAAGACCTGGTGCGTGCCTGGTCCTTTCACAACACGAATGCATCAAGATGGAATAATACTTAATCAGATTACAAAATTATTCTTTTCTAATCCCCTGTTCTGCAAGTGCAGCCCAAAATCTGAATTTCAAACTGTCTTCCATCTCAATGCCCTGCTAAAAGGAGTCTGTAGATTCACAGTTGATTTGTTCATCCAGTGTGAGGTCAATAGGCTTCAGTTCTCTCTTCCATTATTGCGTTGCCTCAGATGAATGGGAAAACTTGAGAAAAAGGCTTCATCAAGACTGAAAACAGCAATAAAACTTTTCCTGCCAAGCCCCTCAGAAGAGGCAGGGAGGAGCTGCCCGTCCCTGGGAGAGACTGCGGATCAGACTGTTTCTCAGCACATCACCATGTGATGTCCCTACTTCACAGGGAAGAAATCTATACAACCACAACCAGCCATGTTACATCTTTTTCCACTCTCTGCAGTAAAGGCTTCTGTTACATGCCTGGCTGCATGGCACAGGGTAAAGAAGGTCTGCAGGGCTTGATTTGACACTGCACAGCCCTGTGTAATATACTTACTCCACACAGAGAGTTGTGGAGCTCTTTCTCCTCCTTCCTACAATTCTCCTGTTGGAAGTAACATTGACAATAGGTGGTTTGTTTTTTTTAAACTCATCAGGTGTTTACAGCATATGGGATGCTGACGACAAGAATGGCGCTTGTCTAGATATTTCCCTTTTGCTTTCTGGTTTTCAATTTCTTAGTGATGTTTGAACCCTCTATTTCTTGGATTGATATTTTACATTGCCCAAATATGATGTTAACTCAAAGCTCAAGGCAAAAAGCAAGTTGCTCTTTTCAAGTGAGAGAAAGGGAAGAAATATATTTTTATCGTAATATAAAAGGGAGACATGATTTTTGACACTTCTAACACTGAAACAGGTGTGGGCCGAGATTTAAAATCTAGCAGAGAAATGTGAGTGTTTCAGTGATGAACGTTTTTGATTTGTTTGGCTTAAGAGCCTTTGAAAACCACATTCTGTGCATGCGCAGTACATTTTTAGCAAAAGATGTATTATGACCAACTCTCACCTAAGCTCCAAGGGGAAAGATAAGGTGTGTTGCTCATGCATGCATGGAAGATTAGCTGTTTCATCAATAATTTATGACAGGTTCATAGAGTCTGCTGCAACGGTCTGCAAAAGCCCTGTCTTGCTCTCTGGTGTGTTCATGTCGCAGGAGCTATATCCAGTAGGCCAGAAGCACAGAACTGTGCTGTTTCTTAAAAATCAGAGTGCTCTAATGCTACACTTATTTTTCCATTGAAAACCATGCAGTTTTGAAATGCACTTTTTGAAGGGCTGACCCCATGCACACACTTCACAGTAAGACTGATCCAGTAAGGCAAAGCCTCATGGGAGCGCTGTTAAAGGCTGGAGTCATTAAGCCATTGCTCTACAACAGCCTGTGTCCCCTACAGTGTTAAGTCATGTTCAACTTTTGATTAACATGGGACTGGAACCTAGGAAGTCCCTGGGACTGGGAGTGGGGTAGCATCTGGAGGCTCTTTGTTTAGCTGATTAATTCTATTAAAATACACTACAGGATCATTAAGTTTGCAGGGCATGACACCCATAGCCAGTGACAGAAACTTTGCTCCTCAGGACCTGCAACTGACGGTCAGGTCCGTGATAACATGTGCACTCCTCACTATGCAAATCACACATTAAAACATACTGCATTTCTGCCATCTACAACCCTGTTTGCTGTAAACGATAATTTCAGGTCTTATCCTATCTGTTCATTAGCTCAGTAAAAGCATTAAAGCTTTTTTAGAGAAAGCCATACTGTGGCCACACATGAAGGAGGTGACTAGAAAACAGGATCCCATCCAGTTTGACTTTTCATTTGCTGTCTTGCATAGTATTTGCTTTGCCATGGCTGTCCTTGCTTTGCCACGACTGATCTGCAGATTTCCAAGTTCATCTTCTTGAGACCTTCCTAGAAGGATGCTTCAGCTGCCAAGTCAGGTGCCTGCATGCCTACCTGGCTGAGTGAATGGGTACAGCCATGTTCTGTCTATTTGCTCTGCAGGCTACATCAGCATCTATTCTTCCCATTGCAGCTCAAACTGGAGGGTTCTTCAGCTGAAGAATTTGCTTTCCAACACAGAAGTAAAGTGTTAATATCATTAAACATTATAAACATTAATCATTGATAATAAATATTTGATAATTGAATATTAGTTAACAACTACCCTATCAATGTTTTTAATAAACCATTATAATTTAGAATAATAATATCATAAAATGAGTATAAGATGCTATTGAAAAGCACTCCCAAAAATACTCTCATGTTATGAATACCTCTTCTTGGAGATAGATAGAAAACATAGCCCATAAGTGGGTAGAAGAGCTGCAATGCCCAAAACCAGTCCCTCAAGTTGTTTATCCTTGCCATCTACCACCATGTTCCTTTTCTATGCTGAAATGCATTCTGGTTTTTAACATCTTTTTCTAAAACGCCCTTTGAAGCCACAAGGAAATACAGTATCCCATCTGACAGTTGCCAAGTTGCATTGATTTGTGTTCTCTAAATAGGCTCCAATCCCTCAACAACCAACACTAAACCTTCACGTAAGAGATTCCCTCTTTCTTTTTTTTTTTTTTTGTGCTACTAACTTGCCAGACAATTGTAATCCTATTGAAACGGGTAGTCCTTGCAAAGCAGTAGAGGTTAGCAATGTAGGTTTAGACTGACACTGTTGCGTTTCATCAGATAACAGAGATTCATTTCTATTTTGGTCAAAAGCAGCCCCCTTGATTGCATTTTTTAGGAGATTCAACTTCTCTCTAGGGGGGAAGCGGGGGGGGAAGAGGGTGAAAAGGAAGAATATCTTCTGTACAGGGTAATTTGAATTGCTTAAGGATCTGAAATGGAATCACGTCTTCCCACAAAACTGGAATGATGTTAATCATAGATTATGGCATATGGCTGTTAGTCACCATTAAATTTGGATAGTTTACCCACCCTGTTAATATAGCCGTGAGAGAGACCAGATTCCAATTAGCTCCTGCAGAAGAAGTCTTTCAGAAGTCAAAATCTAATCATAAAAGGGAGCAAGACTGAAAATGTGCGAGGGGACAGAGAAGAAAGCGAAAGAGACCGTTTTCATTAACAAAAATCATTGTTAATCTCAAAAATACCTTGTGTTTGACATCTGTTACCCCGTAGGAAATAATCTCTATTTCCAAACAAAGGCTGGAAGTTCAACCATCACAAAATAAGTAGGCTTTGTTTTTGAGGATAATTGAACATCTACAGCAGTGAATGAAACATATAAACACTTCCCAGCTTTCAGGATCTGGCTCATCAAACAGTCCTTTCAGGGCACATCAGCAACTGCTGGCTCAGCACACTCTGAATTTCTGTTCTGAGATGGAATACTGGAAGCTACTAATTCCAGAAGCTGTAGCCTCTAAATAGCTTGTAGTGTTGTTAGAAATGGGATATTTAAAAGATGTTCGGAAAAAAAAGGTTGTGATCCTCTGTCAGAAATGGTTTATTTGCATTCCAGTTTTTCTCCAAATATGCAGTCAGGATTCAAAAGAGGAACGTTTCCAAAGAGGATAGTCAAGATAAAAATCAGACTTCCTGGTACTGCGAGATGGAGAAAACTATTAACTGAAATTCATTTTTAGAAGTTCCCTCTATGTGATGCTGAAAATAATTTTACAAAAATGAAAAAATAATACAAATCCACTTTTATGTCAGATTTATGTTCTCCATTTTATTTTTTTCTTTTGTGTAGCTTAGATAATTTGGTTAATGCCTGTTAGTTCATTCAGATGGACATGCCCTAACAAACTCCCTTGCTTTTTCGCAGTTTGGCGACCTTGTTGTGTGTTGGGTTGATTACATTTCAAGAGAAAATAGAAATTTTCTTTAAAAAGCCTGTTCCCACTGTCTTAAGAAAACATGTGAAAACATTCTCATGTGATGGAATCCTACTCCGATCCATTTTTTGCAGGGAGATGAGATGATGTGGTCTGAGAGGCATTAAAGCAATGCCTCTGATCAGCTGCAGCTAACTCACAAGGCAGAACATTGCGCTTCCACGTATGCTGTATCATTGCTACAGGGTGGATCACTGGATGAATCGCCATCACGGAGAGCTGCTGGCAACACCCCAGTTATTGCATTGTCTTCTTCCTGACAGTACCAGCCTACAGATTAAATCCAACATAGGAGTTATAAAGACACAGTTTCTTGTTATACCTTAGTTTATTGCAGCGCGTTGTCCCATGGTATGGAGCTACTTGCTGCTTATTGAGACTTCATGGCTGAGCAGTCTGGTCCTCAGACCTTGGAACATCTCCTAGTGGCTTTGCTTGGGGATTCTTCTTAAATCATCAGAGACTGCTTGTAGGGATCACTTCAGTCTTTGTAATCATTCTGTCACTGGTCAGACACTTGAGTTGTAGTTTATCTGGAGTATCACCACTGTGTTTCAATCAGAGCATCGACCAGCTAGTGGAACTATACAAAGATCAGGCACTGGCACATTGGCCTGGATTTGAATAGACACCTTCTCTGACATCAAGGTATCAGCCTTCTCTGGCATCTGCTTTCTCAAAAAAGAGACAAAGAAAACACATCTCTTTTCATGTTCTTTTTTTAAAAAAAAATCCTGCTAGATGAGCACTGCTTTGCTGAGATTGGGTTTTTGGCAATGCTATGTATGCTGGAAGCAGCGGAATGTTCATGGAAATTCAGCTACCACTGTAAATCTGACAGTGCTTCATGTCTTATGTCTTAGTCTGCTTGATTTCATGAAGTAAATAAGAAACCACAGTGGATAAAGGCACTGGGTCTTCTCTAAATTCTGGAGTGACATTGATATTTTTCAGATACATAACTCTTAGTCCTTCAAAGTTGCTGTGTAACACAGAAAGTCTAGTAAAAAAGAAGGAGAAAGAAAGGAAACATTTTTGAATACCAGTTTAATTATTGAAGCTTAAAATAGATATTATGCAAAATATGTTAGCTGCATGCTATCAAACCACTTGTTTGTTCACTTGCAGTGCCCACTTACTTTTCCTCACTTGGCTCACCTGCTTTTTCAAAGCTCTTTATGTGTAAGATTAGTCCCTGGAGGAGATTACACAACATACAAAATATGGCATTACTCTTCTGATTTAAACAACATCTGCATCTTTATTCATCTTCCCCACTGCATACAACCATTGCTTATTCCTCTGGGAGGTGTGCCATTACAGATGAGAGCCTCCTTTGCAGACTGTAGGCTAAGGACACGCTGGTTCCCTGCATTTCCCTTACACACAGCCCTGAATTGGTCTCCCTGATCTCCTTTGGCCCACCGATTTCATCAGGACCAGGAGGAGTTTTTGTCACTGATTTAACTGAGCATAGGCTCACGGACTTCATCTTCCTTGTAAGGTTTCCCTGGTTGAATTTTTGATATAGGAGTCTTTTCCCAAAGTGGCTCACTGTTTTTTTCCATATTCTCTTCCCCTCCATGTTCAAAATATAACAAAGAAATTACAAATTAATATCACTGCCTGATATCTATTTGGGGAGCAATGAGGGAGGAATCGGTACATTACGTTTAACTGACTTAACTGACATAAAAAAATTGTGTGGGTTTTTTTGTTTATTTTTAAGAGTCATTACTCTTAAAAAAAGGTTGTGTGTCTTGATTTTCACCCTGGTCATCCTTATTAGTGGATTGCTACAATTACAGAGGGAACATTCTCATCTGACTACGATTCCTTACCCATTAAAGAGGGGAAATCATAAATCATGCTGCTCTGCAGACACAGCCTTCCTTCACAAGCTGTACTGTGTAATAGCTTACCCTTCCCGCAGATAAGGACTGCATAGCCACTGGGCCACCAAGAAATGTTATGGGCATGCTGTTAACCTAGTGAAGTGGCTATAATCCCTGTGGCTTCTCTTCTTTCTCCATCTCTGAGTAAATTTGCTCCTGTCCTTCCTGAGGGGTGTATTTTCTTATGTTTTCCTATATAACCTATGTCACTGCCTGCCAGAGTGAAGGCAAAATCTGGCTAATGATTTATTCCCATCCTCAGTCACTGCTACTTGGTGTCTTCTCTGACTTGTCTCTTCTCCAGGAAAACTTCTCAACCACTTTTGCATCCTGGACATCTTCAACAGCATCAATGCCTACTAGCTGTGGAGAAACCTTTTGGCTGCTGCAGCATCCTGTGAAAGTTCTTTCCCTATGCAGGCTAACTAAGAAACACCTGTAGCTCGTTACACTGGGAAAGTTACCTTGAAACAGGTGCTGTAGCATTCAGCCAATCACTCTGGGAGATGGATGGTCAAGTGACCAATAGCCTTGACCCATCTAGCAAACCATGTGACTCCTGACTATTTAAGGCAGGGCGTTTACTCCTAAGGGTGAGGCATTTCCTCCTGAGCCTTGGAGGAGTGTGGGCCTTCCTTAGAGTAGAGCCTAAAGCCTTCGCATTAGAACATTGGTCTGCTTGGAGCCGCCTGAAGCCTTCCAGCTGCGACAACTGGTGACCCTGATGTCATCCAGCCACAACTAAGATCTGAAGGTATGTGCTTCCGTACATGGGGCTCCAAGGGACGAACTGCAAATTAGAATGATGGGACAAAGCTCCACAAAAGAAAGCATGATGTTTTCCATTCTCAAACCTGCAATGACAGTCGCAGGGGCTAAAATAAGTGATGAAGCCCTCTGTGAGCTGTTAGATTGGGCGGCAGAGCATGAATGCCTGACTGACCTCAACACCCCCTTTAGCTCAGAAGCGTGGAAGCAGCTAGGGGATAAGCTAATCTATGAAACAGTATTTGGATGAAAGAACCTGACTGGTCTGCTCCGTATTTGGGGAACTGTATATGATGTAATGCAGAAATGGACGGTAGAAAGGAAGGAAAAAGTATTGCCAGATTCTGATGAATCCACAAGTGAAGTTTCTGAAGGGGACGATGAATTATCTGAAAGGGGACGGACCACGGGTAGTGCACCAGTTGTGCCCCCGCTGTCCTCAGATATGGAGAAAGTTGTGGGGACTGCACAGAAGCTTTACCCCTTCCTGCGAGATTATGTCCAACCCAAGTGTCCTCCTTGTGATTTTTTGCGGGAAAACTCCTCCGGACAAGACAAAGCATCGGAGCGTCCCCCACCCTTTGCCCCATCTCCTGCATCTCAACCGGCTACTTCAGCCATTACAGCAGAACATGTTCTTCCTACTGCTCCGCCATTGGCCCCTCAACCAGACCAGGCACCACAAGGACAGTTCCCGGGCATGGCACCCTGGTTTACCGCAACTTCATGTCCTGTGGCATCACCCATAGCGCCCGGCTATCTGCCACGGGCACAAATGGAGCAACCCTGAACAATGCATTTCATAATACAGCAGGTTATGGCAGGCTTGCAAGGAATGTTGCAACAACTAACGGCATTGATGGAAATGTTGCGGCAGGTTACTGCTGCCGAATCTGTACCGGGACAACCTGAGCTGGCCGTGCCAACCGGCCCAGCAACAACCCCGGAAGTGGCGCCAAGTATGCCACTGACAACAGCAGTGGCACCTTCACAGACAGTGGTGCCGACACAAGTTTCCGCAACCCAGACTGCATCTCCATGGACTGTTCCACAACCGGCCACAGCCTCTGCCTTTACACGACCCGTTGGCCCAGCGTCTGCATCCTGTCAGAAGCCATTGGAGACACCCCTGCCTGATAATGTTTCATCACTGCAGGAAGCCGTGGTGACAGTCAGACGACAACAAACATGGCCGGCCCACAACCGTCCCTGGACGCTTCCTGAATGCAAGGTGACTGTGCGTCCAAAAAATTCAAAACGGTTCTGGGAAGAAGTCAAGAGGCGGGCTCTGGAAGCTGGCGACTGGGATCTAATAGAAAAAGTTGGGTTGCCTGAAAAGGGGTCTGAGCAGATTGTTCAGGGAAGTAATGAACGAACAGAGGATCTTATCCAAGCCTTCCCAGTACAAAAGGCGCTTCCTAACTCAGGTCAAATTGACAAACACGAAACCATCGCCTGGAAGGTAGTCCAAGACCTGCAAACCAAGGTAGCGCAATACGGGTTAGACTCTCCTCAGGTCATGCAGATCATCAGGATATTAAATACTGACCTACTCTCCCCATTCGACATTAAACATCTAGGTCAAGTATTGTTTCAACCAGTACAATATACGGTCTTTGAGGCCAATTGGAGAAGAATGGCTGAGAGAGCTGCAGCCGGAAATATGCAATTACCCCCAACTGACCCCAGATACGGAGCTCCAGCAGATGCTCTACTGGGAGCCAATGCTCTCGCTGACCCCGATTTTCAAGCTACATGGCACCCCCAAGTTCTTGAGCAAGCCCAAAAGATCAGCGTGGGAGCTCTATTAAAGGGCATAGATATGGCTGCCCCAAAAACACGGTATGTGAAGATTTATCAGGGGCAGAAAGAACACTTTTTATCTTTCGTAGAGAAAGTTGCTGCAGCCCTTGAAAAACAGGTCGAAGATGAAAACCTGAGACAACTACTATGTAAGCAGCTGGCAAAAGACAATGCCAATGAAGAATGTAGAAAAATCATAAATTCCATGCCAGGGGAGCCTACACTAACAGAAATGATCGAAGCATGCTCTAAGCTAGAATCTGAAAGCTATAAGTCTGCTCTGGCCACAATTCTACGGCCTATTCAACCCAAAAATGCTGACCCAGAACCGAAAAGACAACCTAAGAGGGACAATAGACAAAGACAGACGAGACAAAG
This sequence comes from Tauraco erythrolophus, assembly GCF_009769465.1. Lineage (NCBI taxonomy): Eukaryota > Metazoa > Chordata > Aves > Musophagiformes > Musophagidae > Tauraco > Tauraco erythrolophus. The sequence goes on along the minus strand of NC_141466.1, from coordinate 85,083,638 downwards.
AAGAAACAAGGATAACAGGAGACCTGCTCGCTGCATAAGATGCGATAAGCCAGGCCATTCTGCGAGATATTGTGAATCCTTGTATCATGCCAATGGCCGACCCCTGACACGTTCGGGAAACTTCCCCAGGAGCGCAATGGGGATGTGCGCTCAGACAGAAATGTTTCCCCAGAGCATGATACCAACCCAGGCTTACTCAGCCAGCTTTCAGCCAGCACAAAGGGATCAGCCGGGGTGGATGTATGCACCGCAACAACAGTCGTCTTAGAATCCTGTCGGGTCTATAAGGTTCCCTTGGATGCATTTGGGCCTCTAGGACATGGGCTAAGTGCATTATTGGTGGGAAGATCTAGTACCACCATTCAAGGGATCTTTGTTCACCCAGGAGTTACTGACACTGACTTCACAGGACAAATTTGTGCGATGATTTCCACGCCCACCCCCCCTGTCACAATACCGGAAAAGACTCAACTTGTACCCTTCAAATCAAGTGTCCCTAAGGCAAAACGACAGAGTCGTGAAGGTGGTGGCTTTGGTTCCACAGGACTTCCGCAAGTTTACTGGACTGCGGATATCTCCAGCCAAAAGCCACAGATGACTTGCACCTTAATATTGCCAGATGCCCAGCCATCCAGGATTCAGCTCCGAGGTTTGATTGACACAGGGGCTGATGTGACAATCATCTCCTTCTCCGCATGGCCTCCTACATGGCCTTTAGGCCCCGCGGGGTCAGCCATTGCAGGACTGGGAGGAACCACACAGAGTTATCGAAGCGAACGACCTGTGGTGGTAAAGAATGCAGAGGGTCAAACAGCTACAATTCGGCCCTATGTCACTACAGCTCCCCTCAGCCTCTGGGGGCGGGATGTCTTGGCGGCCTGGGGAGTATGTATCGGGACAAATTTTTGATGGGGGCCACTGTACTGAAGGGCGCACAATATCCTACGTTGCCTTTGCAATGGTGAGCAAACAAACCCATCTGGCAACCCCAGTGGCCCCTACCAAAAGAAAAATTAGTCGCCCTTCATCAACTAGTTAAGGAACAATTACAACAGGGACACCTTGAACCTTCTACCAGTCCCTGGAATACGCCTGTCTTCGTAATTAAGAAGAAATCAGGAAAATGGAGATTGCTACAAGATCTCCGACAAATCAATGCAGTAATGGAAAGCATGGGGGCATTGCAGCCTGGTATGCCCTCACCCACCATAATTCCAGCAGGGTGGGAAATCTTGATCATTGACTTGAAGGACTGTTTTTTCACGATCCCCTTACATTCTAATGACAAACCAAAATTTGCCTTTACTGTACCTGCGGTTAACAACGCTGAACCTGCAAAGAGATATCAATGGAAGGTCCTACCTCAGGGCATGAAGAACAGCCCGACTATCTGTCAATGGTACGTTGCTCAAGCTTTGTCCGGAATCCGTAAGCAGTTCCCTGAAGCATACTGCTACCATTACATGGATGATATCCTGGTAGCAGCATCCACTCAGGACGAGCTGCTGAAGATACAGCCTCGGCTACTCACTGCTCTGCATTCTTATGGATTGCAAGTGGCTCCGGAGAAAGTTCAACAGCGTCCTCCTTGGAGATATTTAGGAGTCAAAATTTTGGACCAAACTATACAACACCAAGAGGTGCAATTCTTGAGTTCTATTAAGACCTTGAATGACGCTCAGAAACTGTTGGGCGTCATCAATTGGTTACGTCCCTATCTAGGGCTAACCACGGCGCAACTTGCGCCGCTCTTCAATATTTTAAAGGGGGACCCTGAGTTGAATTCACCTCAAAAATTGACTCCTGAAGCGTGACGGGCACTAGAGGAGGTTCAACAGGCCATTTCTGCTCGTCAGGTTTACCGAATAGATCCCTCCATTGATATTACCGTTTTTATTACCACTCCAGATTCTCATCCAACAGGTATCATTGGCCAATGGAACAAACAGTGGTCTGACCCCTTGCATATTCTGGAATGGGTCTTTTTGCCACACCAACCAAAAAAGACAGCATCTATGTTATTTGAATTAATTGCTTGTCTGATAATCAAATGCCGTCAGCACTGTCTACAATTGATGGCAGCAGATCCTGCAATAATTATTCTGCCAGTACAGCAGGAATACTTTGAGTGGAGCCTTACTAACAGTGCTCCTCTCCAAAGTGCGCTGGAAAATTTCTCAGGACAAATTGCATACCATCTGCCTAGCCATAAATTGCTGCAATTGGCAAGATCGACAAGCTTTACCTTGCAGCCAAAAAATAGCCGAGTGCCAGTACAAGGACCCACCGTCTTCACTGATGGGTCTGGGAAAACTGGGAAAGCTATTGTTACCTGGAAGGAGGAATCTGAGTGGCAGGTGCTGGAAGGCCATGAGTCAGGCTCAGCCCAGTTGGTTGAACTAAGGGCTGTTGCCATGGCCTTTCAACGGTTCTCGCAGGTACCTTTGAATTTGGTCACCGATTCTGCTTATGTGGCTGATATAACGCAACGCTTAGATTGTTCACTTCTGAAAGAAGTGAATAATGCGACTCTGTTTTCTCTGTTAAAAACCTTATGGTATGCAATTCAAGATTGAGTTCACCCATATTACATCCTGCATATCCATAGTCATACTAATTTGCCAGGCTTTATAACAGAAGGCAACGCCAGGGCTGACATGCTAGCTAACCCCGCATGGGTAGCACCTCAGCCCGATAAAATCGCACAAGCCAAGGCATCGCATAATTTCTTCCATCAAAGTGCACATACCCTGCAGAAACAGTTCCACTTAACGCCCACTGAGGCTCGGGACATTGTCAGCGCTTGCGCTGACTGCCACGGACTTGCGGCACCTCTGCCATCAGGGGTAAACCCCAGAGGCCTAAAGGCCCTGCAGCTTTGGCAGACGGATGTAACGCATGTTCCTGAATTTGGCAGGTTTAAGTATGTGCACGTGTCTATTGACACTTTCTCCTCAGCTATGTGGGCAGCTGCTCATACCGGGGAGAAAAGTTGCGATGCCATTGCCCATTGGAAACTCGCTTTTGCGGTCTTGGGCGTGCCTTTTTCTATAAAAAACGATAATGGCCCGGCCTACGTCTCACAGAAGACGCGGCAGTTTTTACAACTATGGGGTGTAAATCATACTTTGGGTATTCCGCATTCTCCTACTGGCCAAGCCATTGTTGAACGCACTCATGGCACCTTGAAGCATGTTTTAGAAAAACAAAAAGGGGGAATGCATGGAGAAACCCCACAGAGTCGCCTAGAAAAAGCGTTATACACAATTAACCATCTTACGGTGCCATCAAATTCAAATAATCCCATTGTTTTGAATCACTTTCTTTCGTTGCAGTCTTCAGGCGAGACGCACCTGCCTCGAGCGAAAGTCTGGGTACGGGACCTTCTCACTAAGAAGTGGGAAGGCCCGTGTGAGCTTATTGCTTGGGGTCGTGGGTATGCTTGCGTTTCCACAGATACTGGGATACGATGGCTACCCGCAAGATGCATCCGCCCTGACCTGCAACATCAGAAACAGAACAGGCAACGTCCGAACGATGGCCAGAACGGAGATCATCCATCAAATGACCCTTCTAATGGAAATAATGACATCGGCCATCAACCTGTTCCTTCCACGAGTAGAGACTAAATTTCAAGTCTCCGTCGGAGTCAGAATGTTAGAATTAATAACTAAATGTATGACTGGTTTGCTAGATGTATCTCCCATGGTATTGCTGAAAAATCTCCCTGCTTGATTTAAACTAATCTTAAAACAAAAAGGGGGAATTGTGGAGAAACCTTTTGGCTGCTGCAGCATCCTGTGAAAGTTCTTTCCCTATGCAGGCTAACTAAGAAACACCTGTAGCTCGTTACACTGGGAAAGTTACCTTGAAACAGGTGCTGTAGCATTCAGCCAATCACTCTGGGAGATGGATGGTCAAGTGACAAATAGCTTTGACCCATCTAGCAAACCATGTGACTCCTGACTATTTAAGGCAGGGCGTTTACTCCTAAGGGTGAGGCATTTCCTCCTGAGCCTTGGAGGAGTGTGGGCCTTCCTTAGAGTAGAGCCTGAAGCCTTCACATTAGAACATTGGTCTGCTTGGAGCCGCCTGAAGCCTTCCAGCTGCGACACTAGCAAGGTGGCACCTTGGGATCATACTGCCAGAATTATACCCCCCTCCCAAAGAAAATTATTCTTAGAAGTACTTAAAGATTGTTATGTCAATTACATTTCTCTGGAGCCTTGAACTTCTTAGTAAAACAGACATTTGCTGCAGGCAGCTGCAGTACAAGACAAACCAATTTATTTAGTGAAGATTAATAATTTGATACAATTATTTTCCAAGGACACTTACTAGGGTTATTTTTGAAGGCTCAGTCATTTCACAGCCTGAATGTAGCTGGATTTATACTTTTAAGTCAGCTTTGTTTCATTTCAGTTCCTTTTTCCAAGCAGACACGCTACAAAGACGAGCAGAGGTCAAATCATCAGCTGTTGGCTGTAACACTGTCCCCTTTCTGCTAGTTCAGTGATCTCAAAACCCATAAATCTCCTTGATCTTGAAATACACAAAAAAGACAAAGTTAAAAGAAAAACCTAAGCATTTAGCTGTCTTGGAAATGTCTTTCCAAATATATATTCTTCAAGATTTGTCTTGCAAAGCTTGTTAAACAGATCTGTTCAGTACTGGGCACCTTTTGTCTGGTGGTTTAAGTAAAGAGACGTTGACTCCACTGAGAGAAAATAATAAGTAAAGGCTACTGAAAAAAATAGCTGACCATATATCTGCATTTCTTCAGGAATGACAGCATACACCTGAATTTATATAATTGTAGAAAATGCACTCATGTTTTAAGGAAAGCCTGGCTACTCCTTCATCACATAAACATCCTACATTTATCATTTGCCATGTCAAGGAATGGTTGCTTGTTGACAAAGATATGTGTTTGCAGCAGGTACTGAGATCTATTAATAGTTTAGGCCAGATAATCTGGGGCTGTAACTGTCTGATTCAACAATATTCGGCCCTGTTAGCCTAATCTGTCCATAAAATGTATGCGGATCACGTTGAGGAAGCTCCTTACTTATCAGCAATTTTTGTGTTTGCAGTTTCCCTCCTCCTCTGCCTCGTGCACAGCACGGGGAGCAGCACAGAAACGCAGGCTCACCAGGCTCACAGCTCAGATCCTGTGAGCCACTGACAAGATCCACCTTATCTGTGCCGCTTCTTCCTTCAGAAAAGCTCCTCCATGTTCTTTCAGAAAGGCTCTTCAACAGCGGAGACCCAGCTGTTGACTGGATGAGTTGTTCCAGCAGTGACAGCCAGCTCCAAGTGACTGGATGAACACCCGTCACACTAACTAAGAAATTGGTGCCGTCACTGGTGATGGGTTTGTGTCAGGTTGCTTGACAGAGAGTGCCGTGCCCAGATGCCGCATGAACGTTCTATCACAAGACAGGAGATGGACCACATTTGTGGGCTCTTCATTGGAAACATCCCTCTCTGGCATGAGCATGGAACCTCCTTTCCATGAAGGCTCTGCTGGGCAGGATTTCAGATGTCTCCAGCACTATCTTAACTTTTTCTGCATTGACTCAGAAGCAAAACTCATTCCCATGATCAATGCTGAATGCAGAGTGCACCCATCCATCTCTTCTTTCTGTCTCCTATTTCTGTTTTCCTATTGATCTCTGCTACCACAAGAAAGTCTGCAAGATACGGGCATGATATTATGAAGCTGGAAGATACAGTGACATTTCTTTGTCCCTGAAGGTATTCTCAGCAATCTGAAAATGTTAAAAAAAAATGACACCTTTCAAAATCAGTTGACATTTCAGTTCACGTTATGACATACACACTAAAGTTAGAAGGTTAATCATGATGTGTTTTCTGGATGACTTAATACCCAGGAATTCCTATGAAAGAGGTGGAGGATATAGGAGGTTTACAGTAGGAAAGGAGGGGAAGACTGAAAGACAAAGGGTCCCAGCAAGACAGAAGGAAAGAAAATAAGAATGATAATGCTGAGGCAGATGAAAGGTCTCTCTTGCCTACATACTGTCTCTGTCAAGGGCTAGTAGCAGAAGCTTAGAGGAAAAGCCTAACAGGACAGTGCTGTCATGCCACCACTGTTAGCCTCCAGTCTTGAGCTCTCATCTGCTTAGGAACTTTCAGAGCTAAATGTAAGTAGATCTCTCTGTCTAATGGCCTTGGTAGGCTTTATTTCCAATAATTTTTCTAATTGCTTTTTCAGCAGACTTATACTTCCGGCTTTCTCAACACCCTTTGCAGCATGCTGTGGCAATGAATTCCACAATTTAAGAACAGCTTGTAAAGTGTTTCTTTTGTTTTTAACCTGCCATCTGATCATTTCATTTAATGTCTCTCAGTTCTTGCATTGTGAGAAACAGTCAATAATTATTCCCTATTCATTTTCTCTGTGGTGTTCATGATTTTTTACATATATATAATTTATATTTTATTTTTATATGATTTTAGATTCTTTTGTAGTTTCACTGTATCCTTTTAAAGATTCATTAATCAAAACTGCATGAAGTTTTCAAGGTGTGAGCGCATTGTAGACTTTGGCAATGACCTATTGATGTTTTCTATTCTATTTTCTACTCCTTTCTTACAAGTTTTTAACCTATTTTCCTTTTTCACGAATGCTGAATATTGAACTGATGTTCTCAGGGATTATCCAGAAAAAAATTCAATTTCTCTTTCATGAATAATAGGTGCTGATTGGAACATAATGAGATGCAAAACTTCAGGACTGAGGTGCTTTAGTCTAATGTAAAAATAAAGACAAAAATTAATGTGAGTGCGTAAATTCATATGAAGATCAATGATACAGATGTTTTTTCCTCAGCCTACCTTCAGAAATAACAGGTAGATGGATGACAGGAAGCTACAGAGAAGCAAATTGCAGCATGAGAGGTAAGAGATGACCAAGATGTGGACCCTATAACCACGCTTTTCACATTTGGATGAAGTGCGCACTATTAATAAGGAATGACAGCATTCAGTGTAATTCCTGATGAGGACAGAAAATAATCAAAAATGCTGCAATTGTGAAAATGATGGCATTTCAGTGGAGACAAGAGGAGATGGAAAGATGAGAGAAGAAATGATGTAGTTATTCAGCACGCAACTGCATGAGGGATCACTTGTCAGTGGGACCCGAGTGCAGTCTAGGCAGACAGGGGAAGCACGGGGTGAATGTCAGCAGCTGGTAGGATAAACAGCCCCATTTCGGTTATTGTGCTGCTGCCTGTACTAAGCACAAAGTGCCACTAACAATAAATGCAAAACTAGAAGACTAGTTTCAAGTTCCCTTTTTGTTATTTTTCAGATTGTGATAAGATGAAATGAATGAATGAAAAGAATTATTTTGATTAAAATTTTCCACACATTTAGTAACAGAAAGGTTCTTTACATGTAATATGTTGGCTCTGTTAATGAATTACGTATGAATTTACAGCCATTATCACCTTAAGAGGCTTCCAGCAGTTCTGTCTTAGAATATTTCATGTGAAAATTCATGAGCTCCAAGCATTATTACTTCTTATTGCACCTAGGGGGTTTTATGGTGCACATATGTTGGCTTTATACTATCTGAATAGTTTAATCATTTCGATCCCTTGCAAGGAGATGACCATCAGTCAAAGTGATTTTTATATTTCTCTGTTGACCCTATGAATATCTAGATGGCTAAATTAACCTGTTTTTCTCCCGATTGCTCTAGTAAAAAGTGTTGCTAGACTAGGAACAGGATGGAGCCAGATAGTTCCTCCCTATTTAGTTATAAATCTGATTTTTCCTCATTTATTATTTTTAACTGACTAATTGTTTTGGCTTCAGTTAGTTACTCTTGGTTACTTTGCAGTCTGAGGAAAAAAAAAAAAATGGAAATCCTGAAGAAAAATGGAGAGTCTTATGGAAATAAATGCCTTTTTCTTCCAGTTATTTTTGCTTTAAAAGAATTGTTTAGCATAACATGGCAATTTCCGGAATGGTCAAGTCAGTGAATTAAAAAAAAATAATTTGGGAATTGTGATGACTGTACTCATTAGCAGATTTAAAAAGCATATTAAAAGCAGACTTAAATAGGAGAAAGAAGCCATCACTGAAGAAATCCGGGTAGTAACAGAATCATAGAACGGTTAGGGTTGGAAGGAACCTCAAAGATCATCTAGTTCCAATCCCCCCTGCCATGGGCAGGGAAACCCTCCACTACACCAGGTTTCTCAACCCCTCATTCAACCTGACCTTGAACACTTCCGGGGATGGGGCATCTACAACTTCTCTGGGCAACCTGTTTCAGTGCTTCACCACCCTCAGAGTGAAAAATTTCTTCCTTATATCTAATCGAAATCTGCCCTCTTTCAGTTTAAATCCATTGCCCCTTGTCTTATCACTATATGCCTTTGTAAAATGTCCCTCTCCAGCTTTCCTGTAGGCCCCCTTTAAGTACTGGAAGGCTGCAATAAGACCACCCCGGAGCCTTCTCTTGTCCAGGTTGAACAGCCCCAACTCTCTCAGCCTGTCTTCATAGGAGAGGTGCTCCAGCCCTCGGATCATCTTTGTGGCCCTCCTCTGGACTCACTCCAGCAGCTCCATGTCCTTCTTGTGTTGGGGACTTCAGAGCTGAATGCAGTATTCCAGGTGGAGTCTCATGAGAGCAGAGTAATAGCATCTCTGGAAACCTTTTTGCTCTGTCCCTTTATATATACAGGCCAGAGTGGACAAACACGAGCAAACACCATACTGTTATCCTGAAATGATGCAGAGTTACAGCAGGTTTCCCTAGGGTTTGAGGAGCATCTGACTTGTCCCACTACTGCATTAGAGGTTTCGCACAGTGGTAATGAATGGTTCTTTTAGTCCTCTAGTGGTGTCCCCTGGGCACCAGAGACAAAAAATCTTAGAAGAGGAAAACCTTCCTGGCAATTTTCCCTCTTTCCCTCCGGTGAGAACAACAAAGACAACATGGTGCATCTTGTTGTCTGTCAGCACTGAGAACTACTAGCGCTGCACCACTGTAGCAGTCCATGTGGCTGACAGTGGCTGGGAGCTTCTCCTCAGGCTTCAGCAGAGCTCGACTCAGGATGGGTGGACTGGGCTGGTGTGTGCTCAGCTCTGCCAGTGCTGAGGCCACCCAGTCCACTCGAAAGAGATGCTGGGCACAGGCTAAAGCATCCAGCAAGCCTGGGTATTTCTGCTTCCCATTCAGAGTGCCCTGTCACCCTGGCAGAGGAGGCATCTTCAGGCCAATATATATACACGTATATGTCTATGCTGGATGAGTCTGATCTCGAAACCAGGCTAGCCTCCATGTTTAACTGATGTCGTAGACAAAGTTTTTGATACCTTGGAGCAACTGGTTGCATGCACACTATTACAACGGCAGTGAAAACAGCAGAGAAAATCTGCCTCCATCTCCTCCAGTGCCTGGGGTCAGACTTTGTCTCTGTCCAGAACAAGAAGCTGTTGCCGCTTACAGAAGCTCCACTACACGAGCAGAGACTGTGGAGAAATTATGAAATCTCTTGGGCCTTCAGGAATTGGAGTGCATAAAATAAAACGCTAGGGCAAGTCTGAAGTTCAAGGCTTTCTTTTCCTCAAGACAGCTCTGTTTCCACTTCACTTGTTATTTGAATCATGCCTTGACTACTTTTAAAATCACCTTTTGCACAGCAACCTCTTCTCATATTCTGATTTCAATCATCCTCTAAGGTAACTAAAAGCTAATGGCTGCTGGTTCAGGAACTCACAACCCTAATATCTGTCCCTGATAGAGAGGAATTTGCCTTTTTTTTCCCACATGGATGCACTTAGAAGTCACAGCACACTTATATAAAACAGTTATTATCTTCAAAAGAGTAGATCTCTCAAGAAGTCATGTCAAAGACTTAATCAGTGTAAGAAATCGCATCGTCTTGAATTGCTCTTCAGTGTGGCAAAAGTATCTTCTACACCAACCCAGGAAAAAACGTCAAATCAGACAAGGGCTGTATTAATTTTATTTGGCATGCTGACAGCTCTGACTCCATGTAGGGAATTTAATAGCTATTTACTTCACAGATCCAAAAGGTCTGAGCCAAATGATCACCAATGTTAGTCCACTGAAGTAAATGGAATAAAACCAGGGTGAATCATCTGTGATAGTCTAAAATTAAATTTAGACTAAAATTAAATTTAGCATATTTTTCTCATCTATTTTGTTGCAATGATCAATATACTGTGGACAGCCTTTTTGGATTTTAGGAGATGAGATGAAGTGTGGAGAAACTTTGAGCAGTGATTCCAGGTGATGATGTAGAAATGAACACAAAACATTTCTGGCTTCTAAACTAGGAGTCTTATTAGGCTTATTCAGCTGAACAGAAGGATCAAAAGAGCATCAAAGCATGGCAAGAATTATAGTCTGGGCAATGTAGGGCAGAGTTAGAAAAGTGGTCTGTCCTGGAATTACAGTTGCTAACCAATAGGTCCCTGGGACTGCAAATGCTACCTAAGGTTTCTCATCTGGTGCAAGTCCTGGAGAACGAGTGCTGAAGGCTCCCAGGCAGCCTCCATATTCTGCACCAGCCCAGTGATGCTAGCAGCCTTCTGCCCAACAGTGAAGACAAAAAGGCAAAGTTTGCAGCTTGAAGGAAAAGCTACAGACTCCAGGTGTCCTTGTGCTCAGAGGGACAGGATGAAGCACAGAGCCAGCTGTGTAATGCAGGACTTGTCCTACGTTAGTCTCCTCACCCTACCCAAAAAGCAAGAGGTGATCCACTCTAGAAACAGACAGCTCCTTTTATATCTGCTAAGTCTTACCTGAAAAATGGCAAGAACTATCTTAGAGCAGGAGAGATTCAGATAGGCAGCTAAGCTGAGGCAGCCTGCAGTTACTACACTGTGTTATATCTGAAACAGAACTGCTCCCAGAGATTTTACGCATTCTGTCCTAAGGAAAAAGTGTATTGTTCTTGCTCTTCGTAAAAAATTGTAAGAGTTTAAAGCCCTACACTTGACTTATATCACTATTTACCCTTTGTTTCCCCTCCTGACTCTCAGAAATACCTGTAAATAAGTCTACAACACCACGCAGTGACTCTACAGGAGCTGGTCAGATCATTAATGCTCAGAAGCATCCACCCCCGTTGTTTTGCATGACTTTCTTGCTCTGTCTCCACTCCTTTTTGTCCCTCTCACTGCTACCCCATGCCTTTCGTCCTTAGCTGTCGGTAGAGGTGCAGAGCAGGTGGGCAGGAGCTGCCTGAAAAGCGTGGGAAGAGAGGCAAAGTTTGGTTCCTCAGGATTCTTAGCTGTGCTGACAAGTTGAGTTATTTTTCAGATACGGACACACACGAGTAAGAAGAAGTGGTGGCTCAGGAGAGTGATTGTGCTTGACAACTCTTTCTAACGCCCTAGATATTGCTAGGGGTCGGGAAGAGTGCTCTGCTCTTTTCATGGCAGACATCGGTAAACAGCCTTGACTTGTAAAGGGAAGAGGAAGGGGACAGAGGGAAGGGGACTTGAAGTGCCAGCCCCTGCTTGCTCCCTCAGAGCCAGGGCAGCATACATTCCTCTATTGTACGCTTTGGTCTCTGTGTCTGTAGGGCTTCACTACTCCCTGGAAAGCAGCCCCACCAAACTGTGCTCCCCTCCCTCAGCCGAGCACATGGCGTCAGGGCACAGCAGTGTCCTGGAGACCCCCAGCTCACCCAGACGAGGCCTGTCCCTTCTTTTGATCTGGAGATGCTGAGAGCCAACCAGCCCGTAAATAGCACTTGGCTAAAACACCTCTGTACTGAGCAGCCACCTTGTTCTCAGCAGGCCTGATTATGCCAGCAGTGCAGCGTACGGTCACAGGATTGGGAGCTCCTTTCACCATCCTACTCTTCATTTCTGCTTTTCCCCTGCTTACTGATCTGGTCATGGGCACTCTCGCCTTGCCTTGCAGCTCGAGATGAAGCTACATACAGCCAGCCATGCAGCTGTATTTTGGCTGCCATGAATAAGAGCAGCAACTCAGCAAGATACTCAAGAGTTGGGCTGCAGACACAGCCACTACCAGGTGGGATTCAGTGCTCCATTTAGCCAATCTCAGGTGCGTGATGTTCACCAACACCATCCATTTTTATGCAGGACCTCTCTGGCTCCGCCAAGACCATGGTCCTGCAGTGCCATGTAATGCGTCACTGGGTGCAGTGAGGATCGCTCCCTTCCCAGCAAGCATCACAGTGAAACGCAGGCTGAGCGAGGGTGCCAATGTCCTGTGGAGCACACTGCTCATGGCTCTGAGCTCCCCATGCATGCACGTTCCCTCCTCATTGAGGGTCCACCTAAACAGAGGGGGTGCCCAAGATGGAAGGCAGGTACAAGAGAGAATTATAGAATGACTGGCCTGCTGAGAACATTCTCCCAACCACTATCGGTCTGCTTCCCCAAGCATAAATATCAATATCCTATACATGCATATGCATATACATATATAAAAGACTGCTTAATCTGAGTTCTCAATCTGTGTTTGTGATGGGTTTGGTGCCACTCAGATCACCTCGGTCCCACAGCTGCAGCTCATCCAGCCTTCTCAAGGACGTGAAGGTTCAGCTGCAAAGCTCACACAGTGTGTTCATTGTTCTTTTTTCACACACCTCTTAAAGGCAATTTGGTTTGAGACTTCTAAAACACCATCATTTCTCTGCAGAACGTAAGGAGGGAGACCTCTGCTCTACATTTATTTTATTGGAAGGAGTAGGAAGGTTGTCATACATCAAAATCTTCCAGGTGTCCCCCCGGGAAGGTATCACTTCTTCTGCTGTTCTATGGAGCTGCAAGAGCACCAGACATGCACGTAAGAATAAATAATATATAATAATTACTTGCAATTACTTTCAGTATTCATTTGTTGGCATGGCATAAGCTAAACTCTCAACTGTCATCAGACAGTGAGCAGAGTGTTATTTAAAAATGCCTGCTGGAAACATGGTGAGTTGAAAAACATCTATGTACCCATATTCCCTAAAAATATGATTTTTCCCCTAAAAATTTCACAGAAATGCATCCATTTCTTTCACATGTTCACTAGGGAGCAGTCATAAATAGCTTGGATTTGTCTTGTCTTGATTTCATTCAGATTGCATTGTTTTCATTCACCTAATTTTGACTCATATTAAAATTTTAATACTATGCTACATAGAATGTCATATTTATCAGTACATGTACTAAATATATTTATATTTTATAATGTTTCAACATATTGAAGTGTTTCAGTAGCATCAGAAAAAAGTATTTAACCTTTAAATTAATCTAAATTCTGAATTTAAGTTTTTTATTATTTTAATTAAATTTCATTTTGATACAAAATACAACCTCTTTTTACAACTTTGTATTACCTGCCAAAAGAAATTGAAGTTCTGGCCAATTTTTATCATGCATGCTTTCCGTGGATGTTGGGAACTTTCTGAAAAACTGCTTCCTCTGAATGTAAGTCTTTACATTAGGACCCTCATCTGCTGAGGAGCCTCTGCCTGTGGCAGAGAGGCCCCTTTTAGGCTGAAGACACTTACAATAACAAAAGCTGCTAGCATTTCTTTTTAATTTGTTGGTTACTGATCTCTTTGACTTGCACATCTGTTGTTTTGGAGTCTGGGCTCAGGCACATCTAATAATAAAGGGAAGTATAATCCCCTACACCTACAGCTGTCTCTCTCCCTCTTTAACATCGGTGATATTTTCCACATGCCAAAAGTTATCATACACCACACAAGAAAATATCAGATTTCCAGACCCTGGACCCCCTAAACTTTCTCAGTTAGTCCAGTTATTTTTAAAATGACTTCCACTTCTATTCAATTTCAGATTTGACTACAATTAGACCCTTTCTTTCCTCTTATTCTCTATGCCTATAACTGAAAATCAGTACTCCTCACTTCTTTGCCCAGCTCCAAGACAGCATGAATGCTGAAGCCCAGAAGAATGGAAATCGAACTGCAAAGAAATTTCTGTATACTGCCACCTTATTAATAGGGATTCAGCTTTTTAATAATCCATCATGTGATTACAGAATTAAAGAGCAAGGAAAATCTGAAAAAGCAAACAAAAATGATAGAGACCAATTACCAAAATGAAACAGACTAATGCAGCCTAGGATGAATGATGCTTACTTAAAAATGGTATTTTATTGAATCAGGCATAACTTGACCTATATTGGAAACAGAAGGAATTATAGTGATTGTGCTGGGACAATGCCAGAAAGCAGCTTGGCTGCATTATTAAGCTTGAATGAATCAGCTTCAACTATAAAATGCATCGCTAAACAGACAAGGACAGTGACAAATTATAGAAAGGAAAGTGAGGGAGTTGAGAGGCCATTTTGTCACTGCGCTGTCAGTGTGCAAGCATTGATCATCTGTCTTGCTGAGGTCCGTCCAGGGAGGTGGGGGAATACCTGTACTCTCAGGAAACCAAATCACACCCTGGCACAAAGCCACCGTGGAAGAATCATATTGAAACCCAGGTAGCAACTCGCAGATCAATACGTTTAACAGGACACTGGGGCTGGATCAAGGTCCTTCAGGAAGAGGCAGGTCCTTTTCACCTGCAGGGATGGTCTTGTGTTGTGTCTATTTGCCATCTTCCTACCTCTAACAAGGCAAACAACTGAGTGCAGGCATTTTTTGGTAAAGATGCTGAGAATACAAATATGCAAATACACTTGTAGCACAAAATATAGTAGCCTAAGGTGCCAGGGTGAGGAGGGCAATTACAAATTGAGATTAATTCAGTCTTGGTTACGTCTTTCTTACCCTTGCAATGCTAGTGGGGTTGCTCAGTTGTGACTAAAATTAGCTTTTAAGATGAGCAGAAATGAATACAGCCTTGTGGGTCATAGCAGGAACATAAGCCTGTCATACATATCCCTGTGTTTTAAAGCTAGTCTTCTCAGGCTCAAGAGATGCTAAATCAATAAACAAGAATGGAAGAACACACTCGAGGACACCTTTTGCCTCTAGAAGACATGCATATAGATAGATACAGCCAAACTAAGAGAACTAGTTCTTGGAAGGCCTAATGTGTTTGAGGGGGTAGAAGTGATCTGGTGCTACCTTGGAACAGAAGATGGTTGAATGACACAAACTGATCCTCTAATTGACAAAGATGAGGATATGGGTCATGGTAAAAAATAACTTGTTCTTAATGAGTTATGTTGAGTCAGTGAGAGGTCTTTCAGAGATACTACACAGTATGACCATAGATACTAATATTTAATAGTAGGACTTGAGATTGGTCTTGAAGCTTTCAACTGTAGAAATTTCCATGGTGTTAATTTTTGCTAGAGGGTTGAGAACAGCCTATAGAATTCACACTGGAATTTTTAGACCTTTATTGTGTTTTTATAAGCTATAGCCCCATTCTCTTCTGCTAGAGAGTCTCCCATGGGCTTGATTCACCATCTGTAGTTTCCTTATCATGCTGAATTTTAAGACATTGGTTTCTTTCCCAACTTAATCAGGCTCTTTTGGGAAAACAAAAAAAAAAAAGAGAGAGATACAAATGAATATATTAGTGTTTCAAAACTGTCGTTTCTGGCTAACTTCTGTACAAGATATAGATAGATTCTCCCAGACTTTTCTTAGGAAAACCAAAGCAAACAAACTATTTCATTTTTCTATAGTCTAAGAGGTCAAATCTTGGGATTTGTAGGGTTTTTTAAGTAAATAAAGAAACTTAATTTGTGTCAATTTTTTTGTTTCAAAAATTTTGAAATATTTTGACCCAATTTTGACAATAATTTTTCTGAAACCACAGATTTTGTTTCAACATACAGAAACCCTCTAAAAACAATGAAAATATGCTGAAATTAGAAAATTAGTTATGTTGAAACTTCTTTTAATCACTTTTGAAAATTTTTGATGGTAAAAATATTGCCAGAACTGACACTTTTCTGCAAACAGTTTCAGCTTGAAACAGCATTATTTCATCAGAAACCTGCTTGCTGAAAACTACCTTGACGGTTGAAAGCTTCATTCGCAGGGCCAAATGCATCACAAGCATCATCCCTTGTAACTGTTAGGTGCAAAAGAGCTGTACCATCTTTCACCAAGGGTAAATTTGGCATGAGAATTCTTCAGGAGAGTTTACTTCCACATAGTACTTTTCCTAAATGCATAAATTTTGACTGTTAGAAAACTCTCTAAATAGCTCCTTTATATATTAGAGAGATATTTTTCTTATTTAATTTAGGCATCACAATTTTGATCAACTAATTTTGAGGGGATTTGAAATCTGATTTCTCAGTCTCAGCGCAATTTGACTTTTTGTTTTTAAGCTTAAAGAGAATTTCCTTGTCCATGTGAGTCCTTCGGCTACATGTAATTGAAAAGAAATCAGTTTAGAGATTAGATGCATGAATTACTCAGCAGTGGACAGCAAAGAGCTTGGTTTTTTGTACTTGGTTGAGTCCGAATATCTCTTTTAAGAGCTAAAACACTAGATCTACTTGGAGGGCAATTAGATCAGCTTCTCAAAAGATACCAGCAGTTTTCAGTGTAAACATTCCTATTCGTGAAGAGCTATTTGTTTATGTTTTTAGGTCAATCCAAATTTGGACTGATCATGCATGCTGCTCTGTGAAATGCTAGACGTGACTCTGACTCTCTCTTCAAAAATGCCCCTAGGCTCACCGCAGCATGGAGGAAGACGAACAGTAAGGAACTTGGCCTCTGGAGGAATCACAATGCAGTCACGAATCACAAGCAGAGCTGGTCCTTCCACTGATTCTGGCACATCCAGGATCCCATCCTTGTTTGTAAACCAGAAAAGCAGCATAATTTTTCTGTTCCTTGGGTAAATGCTGAGGTCAGTTTATTAACATTTATTAAACATTTAGAGTTCACCCAATGGTCGGACTGCTATAGCTCAATGTTTTATTTAAAAACTCCAGATCAAGGCTGCTGCAGGGTAACATAGACTTCATCAAGGGCAGTATTTAAAGAAAAACAATTCATTAATATTTTTAATCTCAAAATGAAGAAGAAAATTACTTTCATTTTGCACTTTGCAGGGTTTTACAGGTAGCATTTTGGTCAGATTATATATCTGAAAGTGGAACATTTGAAACTCACTAACCAGAACCTTTCCTGTATTGACTTTTCTTGATCTCCCTGACAGGTACACATGTTGCATACTATAAAGTATTAAGTCAAAGCCGCAATAGAAGCGTTAGTCTGTGATACTCTCCAGTGTATTGCTCAAGAGCATGTGGGAAAGAGTGATGGTCATATCCTGTAAGCAAATGGACTGGTGTTGTCCTTGGATTACAATGAAATTAATTTCATCAGGTGCAGATGTGGCCCACTGTTCTGAAACATATGCTAGTAAAGAGAGTGAGCTCTGCGCTCCTGATTGCTCACCCTTAATGTTCCTTATGATTTGCTGTAGTTGGCTGCTGTCTTGTCTATACTCAGAATATGTATTAAAGCACCAAAGTAATTCAGTATAGAGTAAGCAAAAAAAGATGACCTTCAGTCATTTTAGGATTAGAAACCTCTTCCTCCCTTTGAGATGCAATACAGCAGCAAAGCTGGTTTCACCTCAGTTTGATGTTAGGCATGTCTGACGTCTCCATCAAAAGCACCTGTCGTATTGCATTACTTTTGACTAAACTTTGCTCCTTCAGTCTCTCCCTTAATTCTGCATGTTCAACGAGAACATGGAGGAAAAATTCAGTTTACTAGGATTTTTAAATTTTTGCTTCTGAGCTATTCTGAGGACTGTAAGATGGAGAAGGAATTGATCACGTTGAGCTACAGATCTATGTCTTTCATTTGGAGAACCAAGAAAAGATGTTCACACCAGAAGCCTCTTTGAAAAAACATCCTGGTAACAACTGTTTGGCATCTGTCTGAAAAGATACCAATAGGGTGAGTGGATGAAAGGCATTACAGCATGGGGTGCGCACCAGGTGCATTTGTATTGCATAACTTGAAGATATTTGTCAATAATATCCTGCGCAACAGAGATAGTGCTGGAAAATGCTAGGAGCAGTGTCATGTTTGTCTCCTGTACACACAGGCAGCTTAGACATTTCTGCTGCAAGCGAGGATTTGGAGATCACTGTTGCTCCCCATCAGACTGCTTACCTAAATACGACTTAAGCTTGGGATCGGGTCAAGCACAGTAAAGAGTCAACACCCTCCTGTAACGGCCACGCGTGGACAGTACAGCACACGGTCTAACCTGCAGCCCCTCTTGGGGGAACGGCAGTTTGGGGAATGGCTGACAAGGTGTGTGTTTGTTGATGGAGCTGTTAATCCCGATGTCAGTGGTGAACCCAAAGTCTGCCCTGGCAAGCTTGCTAGTGAAAATTGGGCAAAGCACTTCAGAAAGAAACATTGGTGAGTTGTGTTCCAGAGGGCACAGAGAAGGCTGGATCTGGCAGCAAGTTCTGTGCTGGTGGCAGGGTGAGCTCCTAATGAGCCAAAGGCCCTCCTGAAGGGCCCTCTGCCAGCCACAGGGATGGACATGGACCTACTCAGGGTGCGGTTGTAGCTCTCAGACTTTTCCTTCCCATCTGGTCCACATGAACGTGCCCTGGAGCATCTGACAAAGCAGCAGCATTTTCCTCCCTGGAACCAGACAATAACAGTTTCCACTCCTCAGTGGCCTCCATAGGGGTAGGAGCACATCTACATTTTCAACAGATACCAGAAAAATGCACGAGAAATGTTCCACAGGAGGAGTTCAGAATTCACTTATTTGTATATAGAGATTGAAATTATAAATGAGTGATAATTACAAAATCTGGATGCTTTTTAACCTTTGTTACACAGGTAACATTTGCTCCTAGTTCCTTGTACTCTTAGGAGATGTTGCTGCAGAAATATTAATATCAAAGGTAAATACTGGGTTAAAAATGTTGGACAATATTTCTGAGCGCAGCAACTAAGGTGGGGACAAAGTGGCTTTTACAACCTTCTTCTGCTGTTTCCCTGTTACGCATGCTTCCTTGGGTGAGCTCAGTCCCCCACGTAATTCTGAGCAGCTCACGGGCTGCCCCACCTTTCCCCTTCTCTGATCATAGAATCATAGAATCATAGAATCGTTAGGGCTGGAAGGGACCTTCAAAGGCCATCTAGTCCAACCCCCCTGCAAGGAACAGGGATATCTCCAACTAGATCAGGTTGCTCAGGGCCTCATCCAACCGGGCCTTGAACGTCTCCAGGGATGGAGCATCCACCACCTCTCTGGGCAACCTGTTCCAGTGTTCTACAACTCTCATGGTAAAAAATTTTTTCCTAATATCCAACCTGAATCTACCTCCCTCTATTTTAAAACCATTACCCCTTGTCCTATCACAACTGGCCCTCCTGAACAGCCTCTCCCCATCTTTCCTGTAGGCCCCCTTGAGGTACTGGAAGACCGCTATAAGGTCACCCCGGAGCCTCCTCTTCTCCAGGCTGAACAGCCCCAACTCTTTCAGCCTGTCCTCATAGGAAAGGTGCTCCAGCCCTCTTATCATCTTCGTGGCCCTCCTCTGGACCCTCTCCAACTGGTCCATGTCCTTCTTATGTTGGGGACTCCAGAACTGGACGCAATACTCCAAGTGAGGTCTCACGAGGGCAGAGTAGAGGGGGAGAATCACCTCCCTCGACCTGCTGGCCACGCTCCTCTTGATGCAGCCCAGGACGCGGTTGGCCTTCTGGGCCGCAAGAGCACATTGCCGGCTCATATTGAGCTTCTCGTCCACCAGTACTCCCAAGTCCTTCTCCTCAGGGCTGCTCACGATCCATTCTCCACCC
This sequence comes from Tauraco erythrolophus, assembly GCF_009769465.1. Classification (NCBI taxonomy): domain Eukaryota; kingdom Metazoa; phylum Chordata; class Aves; order Musophagiformes; family Musophagidae; genus Tauraco; species Tauraco erythrolophus. The sequence continues at coordinate 85,063,854 of NC_141466.1, read as the reverse complement.
AGTCTGTAATTGTGCCTGGGATTGCCATGACCCAGATGTAGGACCTTGTACTTGGCCTGGTTAAACTTCATGAGGTTGGTACGGGCCCACCTCTCCAGCCTGTCGAGGTCCCTCTGGATGGCATCCCTCCCTTCCAGCGTGTCGACGGCACCACACAGCTTGGTGTCATCGGCGAACTTGCTGAGGGTGCACTCCATGCCACTGTCCACGTCACCGACAAAGATGTTGAAGAGGGCCGGGCCCAACACGGACCCCTGAGGGACGCCACTCGTGACCGGTCTCCACATGGACATCGAGCCGTTGACCACTACTCTCTGAGTACGGCCATTGAGCCAATTCCTTATCCACCGAGTGGTCCATCCACCAAACCCATGCCTCTCTAGTTTAGAGAGAAGAATGTCGTGCGGGACAGTGTCAAAAGCTTTGCACAAGTCCAGGTAGATGACATCCGTTGGTCGACCCTTGTCCACCGATGTTGTCACCCCATCATAAAAGGCCACCAAGTTGGTCAGGCACGATCTGCCTTTGGTGAAGCCATGTTGGCTGTCACCCACCACCTCCTTGCTCTCCATGTGCCTTAGCATGGTTCCCAGGAGAATCTGCTCCATGACCTTGCCAGGCACAGAGGTGAGGCTGACCGGCCTGTAGTTGCCCGGGTCCTCCTTGTTCCCCTTTTTAAAAATGGGGGTTATGTTCCCTCTCTTCCAGTCATCGGGGACCTCGCCAGACCGCCACGACTTCTCAAATACAATGGCCAGTGGCTTGGCAACTTCATCCGCCAGTTCCTTCAGGACCCGCGGATGGATCTCATCAGGTCCCATGGACTTGTGCACCTTCAAGTTCCTCAGATGTTCCCGAACCTGCTCTTCAAGTACAGTGGGCGGTGGTTCATCCTTACAGTCCCTGCTAGTTCTTTCCACAGCTTGGGTGGTAAGACAAGAGGCTTTATCAGTGAAGACTGAGGCAAAAAATTCATTGAGTACCTCAGCCTTCTCTATGTCCCGGGTGACCAGAGCACCAGTATCCTTCCGGAGGGGGCCTACGTTCTCCTTGGACTTCCTTTTGTCCCCTACATACCTATAGAAGCTTTTCTTATTGCTTTTTATATCCCTTGCCAAATTCAATTCCTTCAGGGCTTTAGCCTTCCTCACTTGATCCCTGGTCACTCGTACAGCTTCTCTGTATTCCTCCCAGGCTATCTGTCTCCGCTTCCACCCTCTGTAGGCTAACCTCTTCATTTTCAGTTGGTCCAGGAGCTCCTTGCTCATCCACGCAGGCCTCCTGGCCTTTTTGCCCGACTTGTTCTTCATCGGGATGCACCTCTGCTGAGCTTGGAGGAGGTGCTCCTTGAATGTGGACCAACTTTCCTGGGCCCCTCGTCCCTCCAGGGCCTCCTCCCACGGCACTTTGCCCATGAAGTCCTTGAAGAGGCCGAAGTCCGCCTTCTTGAAGTCTAGGGTACAGAGTTTGCTGAATGGTTTCCTTGCTGCCCCATGGATCTTGAACTCCACCGTGTCGTGGTCACTGCAGCCAAGGCTGTCCTTAAGTTTCACATCACCCACCAGTCCCTCCCTGTTGGTGAGCACAAGGTCGAGCATGGCACCCTTCCTTGTCGGCTCCTCTATCACCTGCAGGAGGAAGTTGTCATCCACGCATTCCAGGAACCTCCTGGACTGCCTGTGCCCTGCCGTATTGTCTCTCCAACAGATGTCAGGGTGGTTGAAGTCCCCCATGAGGACCAGGGCTTGTGACCGCGAGGCTGCTCCTATCTGGCTATAAAGCGCCTCATCTGCTCTGTCCTCCTGGCCAGGTGGCCTGTAACAGACCCCTACCGTAACATCCCCTATCTGTCCCCGTCCTCTAATCTTGACCCATAAGCTCTCTGTCAGCTCCTCCTCTGACCCCAGTTCTTCCATGGGCACTGCTCCTTCACTGACCAACCCCAGCAGAGGCATCCCCGGCTGACGGCAACCCCATGGCCATCACAAGGGGAACGACGGAGCTTCCTCCAGCCCGCTTTTCCCTGGTGCCGGGCCCTGGCTGGGCTGCGGTGGCTGCAGCCCCTGGGATGCCATTACTGGCCTGTCTGTCATGTTGCTATTAGTGTGACTGAGAGGAACGACTCTAGCCATTAAAAGGCATTAGCAGAGGTCATTAATGAAAGGTTCTGGGTATTCTTAGAAAATCGCACCATTAGTGGGATGACTTGAAATATTTATTAACGTGAGGAATTATGTCAGTTTGCAGATTTCTCTCACTACACTACTTTTTTTTTTTTTTCAGCTTGTTGCAAGGCTACCAAGTGGGCCGGTGAGGAATCCAGCAGCCGTCTCTTCAATCACAGAAAGTGCTTTTAGAAAACATTATGGTAATGCTCAGCACTAAATACTGTTTGTCCCCAAAAAAAGGAAAAATCACTGTGAAGAAAACAAGAAAGTGGCATAGAGGGAAGAGTGTTTGCTGCAGGAAAAGTGCTTCTTCACTCCATCTGCAAATGTGTTTCGAACACAAAATCAAGATGGCTTCAAGCAACAAAATTCAGATGGTGAACAGTCCCCAGGCCTGAATGCAGGTAATGGGCTAGTTGAACAAGAAGGCAAAATCATTGTTTTCATCAGTACATTTCCTTTTGCCTGCCAGGGATGTTTCAAAAGAAAGCATGCAAGCATGGTTAAGGAACTGATATTCTGGGCAGATTTTGAGCTAGTTCTAAAAATTAATACCTAATGTTAATTTGGAGGTCCTTTATAGGTGCTGATGAGTCTGGATACCACAAAATTTGAATTCTCTTTTTACAGCTAGTTTACTGACTTTCAAATGTCCTTCCCAACTACTTTCTTTTGCGTCATATGGAGTCATAACATCCTCTGGAGATGCTACTGATGCCTGCCTACATCCGTAGGCTGGAAAAGTAGAGAAAATGTATGTAATTAAGTTAGAGGAGGGGCTTTCAATCTATGTGCTCAAGGCCCATGTAGAATCTGACTCACGTAGAAGAACTGCTACCAGAAAAATCCCCTTTGAGACTTATACCCATTTGCATCTCCACCTAAGCACAAGCGCCTGCTCAAAGTGAGTCTCAGCACTGATGGGCAAGCATCCTCGTTTAAATTGTTGCAGTGATGGACAGGTTGTTAGAGTTACCTGATGAAAGGAAACATGGTGGTAGCCTTCAAGTTGGTGAGAAGAATTCAGATGATTGGCATAAATAGTCAAAAGAGCATTTGTCATTCATGTACAATGCCAGGCAGAAATTGCTGTGTGGGTGTATAGCTTTGCATAGGTTTGTTGTGGTTGACTTAGCTTAAGTCAATAATTCTGCTGAGATAAGTACCTGAAATGCCAGAGGCACATCAATGAAGGAAAAGACAGGTATCTAAACTTCTCCAGAACCGAAAAAAAACCCAGTGTAATTCCTCCACAGTTACAATCTAAAAAGAAATTGACAGTTAAGTTTTAACAAAATTTGACTTACACTGGAAAACTATCAAAAAGTAAGAATTTAATACATGATAAAAATAATCGAAGGATTTTGATGTTATTGTTGTTTTTAGCCATCAATGTAATGATTAATCATTCACCTTCCCTGAATCTAAAAAACCCAAGGGTAATAGTGAACAGAGATGTAATAGGTGTGAACTTTAGAAATCTTCCGTTAAACCTGCCACATCCCTTCTTCTTGTTAATGGGGGAACATCAAAGAAGGAAGTACGGTATGTAATGATAATAATAACAATAACAATAATAATATGAAAAATATAAGTGAAGGAACATAGAACCTATAAGCTATATTGACCATTTGAGTCATTAAGGGAACTCTGAGCGGCTCAAAGTCAGAGTGAAAACATAGACTCGGGATTATACCATGCAAATCTGATACTACATGGCAGTTTCTTGGTAATGCAAGGGAAAGCATTTCATTATTGATAAGCAGAGTGCATTCTATGTTAATAGCTGGAGTCAGCACAAGGGCTAAATTAACAGGCATGTTTACCATGCACACCCCAAAATTGGATCAAAAGCAACAGAAGGTGACTTTAAAATCTTCATTTCAGACATTGTTTACAAATCTGGGTATGTGACTTATAAATGTCTTGGTCAGCCATCCCCTTTGGTTGGAGAAGGGACAAAGACTGCATTGATAAGATTTCCAGATGTTCCACACTATTCTCTCATTCATTTAGGTAGGATTCCTCATGTGACCAAGTGCTCATTGCCAGCAATAAAGATTAATAAAGCCTGCCCCTGAAAGATCTTCATGCTATTGTCAGATGGATTTTATTCTTGCACAGTTTATTAAAAATATAAGATATCCAAAATGGGAGCATTCCTGCCTAGATTTATTTAGATATATATGTAACATGGCAAGCGCATGTTCCTGGACTGGAAGACTATCACTTTTGGAAGCAAACTTCTGGATAAATTATTCCTTTGTGTAAATGCAAAATGTATTTCTTCATTTTTGCCATCATTGTTATTGTTACTATTGTTGTTGTTGTTACTGAAAATGCTCTCCAGAAAGTCTTTTGCTGGAGTATTCATCCACAAGGAAACTACTACTCTTTTATCCAATTATTATTTGTTTTAATGAAACTTTTTGCTCTGTTGTCCCACCACAAATGGTAATGTTTTACAGTGTATGAGGAACTAAGTAGTTTTTTGATGCTTGACAAACTAGTCATAGAGTACCTTGTTTTCAGATTAAAAGTAGGGCTGAGAGACAAGCAGAGCGGCACATGCAGAGTAAAAGTAAAGCTCAACACTTCTTTCAGGGAGCTCTGGAAATGGCTATTATGCTCTGTGCAGCTAGAAACATGGGAGCTTTCTAATTTCTTTGGTTAAAACTTTACTTTTATTCCTTATGACAAAAAAATATTTCAGAACTGCTGTTCCTGTTGTCCTTCTGCATAATATCCTGTGGCCTTAGGAAGACCTGTCCTCTGAGTGACCTCCAGGAACAAGAGTACTCAAGTGTCTAAATGGAGTTCAATCAAAATTCATCTTAAAATGCCCATAACTTTCACTGAAAAATGATGCCTTCCCCAGAATTTTAAAATGCTACAGAAAGCACATCAACTCCTCTGAAAAATAGTGTCCTGGTTTTAGCTGGGACAGGGTTAGCTCTTCTTTTTAGCAGCTAGAAGAGCTCCGTGTTTTGGTTTTACTCAGAGGCTCGCTCTGAGAAGAATGCTGATAGCAAGTTGATGTTTGTGTTTGGACGTGAGACTCCAAGGACTTTTCAGTGTGCCGGAGTGCAGAAGCACGGCGGGATAAGGGGGGAGCATAGCTGGGACAAGGGGGCCACGATTCCCCTTGTGATTTGTGGTGGAACTTAAGATTGAGGGCCAAACTGGCCAGTTAGTATTCCATATCATGCAGCGTCATGCCCAGTATAAAAGTGAGGGACAGCCGGACAGAAGGGCTTTTGCGCTTTGGCTCTTTCGCCGCTTTGGCTCTTTTGCGCTTGCTGCGCTTTTGCTCTATTGCCTTCTTTCCTCTCTCTCCCAGTACTCCCACTCTCGGAGTACTCTCTCTCTCTCTCTGCCCCTCCCTATTTCAGGGCCTCGCGTTCGTCCGGGATTGCAGCTTCAGGACAAGACGGGCTTCGCATACGAGGGGGTGGTGAGCATCTACACTGTGTATTAAATCAGCTGTATTAAATTGTTCATATCTCAACCCACGGGTTTCCCATTTATCCTTTAATTCTCTCCCTCATTCCTGGGGGTGGGGGAGGGGGACTGACCGGCTGTGTGGGGGGGTTCGGTTGCTGGAGCGGCCTAACCCACGACAAATATTGTATTTCCACCTTAAAGCGCTAGACAGCAAGAATGAACAGTCCCCCAAATGAATAATTTCTGAAGCCCTGGCTCGCAGTAATGTCATTTGAGAACCTGTCAGCAGTTGCAAAGATGAAGTTGGACCCTGCTCAGTTTAGTTTTTATGCTGAGGAACATGCAGGGGTGCTGAAGAAGCTCTGTCTAAGGACAGCCACCGTCTGTCCTGCTTTCGATGGTCCCCGCAGCTTTCCATGTGCATCCAGTGAGATGCTGATGGCACAGCAGGTCATGGTTCCCGGAGCTCCGGTAAGAGAAAAGAGACTTACAGCTGTGCTCATGAAATGAAACTGCAGCCGAGACAAGAGGAAAAGTGCAGTGAAAAATGAAGACAAGTTGTAAGCCCTCAGAAACTAATTGGCACCACAGACAACTTCATTCTCTAACGCATGGGTATTAAACCGAATTGCTTTCTCATCATGAAAATACTGAGGGGCTTTTTAATACTTTTCTTCTAGGCTTTCATTCCTTTCATTACTTTCCCCTGCAGTTTTATTCTTTGGTTCTGTCTGAACACTGATTTTCCTTTCTCTCTTTTCTCTCTTAGTTCTAGCATTTTTTCTTTTCTCTGTCCTTTTTTTTTCAAACACTTACACTCATGTTTATTTTTTCCCCTTTAAATAGTCCTTTGATTACCCATTGTTTCAAATATCCTTTTTCTCTCCATCAGTTTGTTTTTCTCACCTTCCACCTACTCCACTAACTCACACACCCCCACCCACACCCACTCAAACACAAAGCTACTATTTTTCTCTTTTTGCCTGGAAAGTGTGAGTGAATGGGCAATGAGTGGGAGTGAAAGGATGTTTCCAGAATGGGTTTCTTCAACTTCAGCCATCTTGGATCCGAGTTCCCAATGAAAACTGATCAGCAAATATGTTGGAGTAAAGGCAGAGAAGATGGCACGAAGGTTTTCAAGGTCTTTTCACTAGACTGGAAAGTTTGGGACAAAGATGTCCTAGACAAAAGTATTGCCTGGAAATACAGCACCTTCAGCTGAAAGCATGTCTTATTATTGAAAATTTTTTTCATTGGAAATTCAGTTTTCAACCAGCCTGACTCCACATGGGAAGCAGATAAATGGGACCAGAGGACAACTAGTTCCCTGAACTTTGAGGATGATTTATTTGATCTTCAGTCAGTAAGCAGAGCAGTGCCCTGCGACAGTGAGGCATCCACAGGCTGCTCCTCCTGTCCATGCCACCAAGTCTTAGTTAGAAAGAGGTAATTTATCTTTAGAAAGTGCCTGATTGTGTCTGTTCTGCAGTACTGCTGACTGTGAACTGGGGTACCCAGCAACTGCCTGCATGAGCATCTAATTTGGGGTGACTGGAGCAGATCAGATGGGCTCCTCTGTCTACACTATACCTCAGTCAGAGGGTTTGCTTTGAACTACCAATACTGAATGGACTCTTGGACTGGATGGTCCCATTGTGTCTGAGGTTCAAAGCTGTCCCAAGGACCATTAACTGTTCCAGGCCTTTATGTTTCCCAGTAAGGATGGGTGGGCATTTGGTGCCCAGCTGGAGCAGAGCTTCCAGTTTGGTTTTATCTGAGGCAAATACAGTTTCTGTGCACAGATGCCGCTTGGTGAACCAAACCAACAGGGGATAAGTGGGGACAATCACGGATTTCTCTTAAAAAGCTCACTACTTGTCTGAATTGAAATGTTGATTTAGACACAGGCAGAGAAGACTGAGATCCATGGCTTTATGTGTCTAACTTTTCATGCTAGTAACCCTCTGGTAGTTCACAATAGCCTGAAGAGAGAGAGAGAGACACACACACACACTGTACTATCTTTGACATGGAAATTTTCTTTTTTCTTTGTTATCTGAAATTTAAATTAAAGTCATCCAGATTGAAAGAGGTTTTGGCTGTGTGCAAGGCAATAACAAAAGTCACCACTAGCACAGCACAGCAACATATGATAATGAACTCTGTCTTTTCATGCAGCAAAAGCATGTCTCCAGTGATGAACCAGGTGCATTTCTGTGATGAAACATGAGAAGACTCTACAAAGAAATGCTAGCTCTTTTCTCTGTAATTCTGTTGGTCACATAACAATACACATGGAAGGAATTTTCTGATATTTGTTAAAGCCCTGTCCCTGTGAACTAAAATATATTTTTTTTATAAACTCAAGTTCCCTGTCAGCTGTTACTTTGCTTCAAATAGATCATGTGGTATTTTTGTTTCTTTGCCTTTTTAAAGTATATATTAACACTGCAGAAGGAGCAGTTTCAGTGAATGGAAGTATGGGGAATTACAATACATTCGATTAAATACAACAATTTTATTACTGAGAAGGACAATTTGGTGGCAGCAGGCTCCATGTACCCTTACAAAGATGGATTGGACATGCAATACATCCAAAAAGCCTAGGCCAGGGAATGAAGAGGTAACTCCACATATTTTCCAAATCCAATTTTCGACCTCTCTCAAAATGATGTAATATTTATAAATCAACAAGGTCAGAGGTAAGCAGTGGCATAAAGAGAAAACAGAGTAGACTGAGTGACAGAGCTCACCAACCAAAAATTGTGTTCTTCAGTACAAGCCCATCAGAAACGGATTTGCTGGTGGGCTGGCAATGAGGTTTTTCCTCCTACCCAGTCAGTCTTTGGCTTCTCTGCTGGCACTTTTCATCACTAACAGGCTGCTGAGGAAATCAGCTTGGGGCTCTGACTCCTCAGTATTTATTGTGGGACAAACTAAGATACCCACCTCTACTACCTCTCTGAAGAGCTATTCTCCTCTCTGAATTAGTTGCCACCCAAAGAGGAACAGTTTCTAACATGGCATTTCAGGACAAAGTGTCATCCATACACACTAACAGGCTTGGTTGTGAGAAATGGCCCAGGGATGGAGCAGATATCCAGAGGAAATTCTGTGTTGTTCCATTTGAGTGTCTAGCACTCGCAAATAGGAGTTCATACTGCACTCAGATGGGCCACAAGACAGTAATTAAGTCTTAAGCAACACAGCCCTGATCTGGATTTAAACTGTCAGTCAAATAGGAACGAGACGTACAGCCTCTGTCTCAAGTCATCTAATCCTTTTTCTGTGACATGATTTTAATATAATTCTTTGCATTCACATAGCATGGCTTAATCTGAATTAGCTTTCTGAGTGAGACCTGATATGGGCTGATCTTTTAGCCTCTCCAACCTGTTTTCTCTCAGCCAGACCTAATTTTAGGTCTCCTTAACATTTTCTCCAGTTGTTTTGTCATGACCTTCAGCAGCTCTATCTCTCTCTGGCTGACCCAGATGCTTTGCTGCCGTAATCCGAATCCTCAGCTCTCAGAGGTCATCCTTGCTCCGCTGCTCCTCTCTATGCTTTCAGTAAGTTCTCACAGAAAGCTCTTAAAGGAATACAGTCATCATAACATGGAAAAGAAGTAGCTCATCATTAAAATCTGCTTATGACATAGGGGAAAGAGGATAGGAATAAATGGTCACTTTTCATAATGAAGGAAAATTACCACCAAGAATCCCAAAGGTTATGTGCTGGGACTTGTGAAACAGTTACAGGTGACAGGAAAAGAAGGTGCATGCCTAGATGACAAACTTTTTGTGATGATGAAAAATGATGTAGTAAAATCAGTTCTAAAGCTGGCTGCAAAAAGTAGCTGAGGGATTTCACAATGCTGAATAGCTGCAAGATAAAATCGCAGATGAACATAAGGTTAAGATCATAGCATTGCATGCAGGAAAAGCACTTCTAAGTATACATAAAAGTGAATAGGCTCTAAATTAGCTATTGACATTGGGAAAAAAAGAATGGGAATCACAAATAGAAACCATCATTAATGAGATAAATACGCTGTGTGCCCACATTTTTTCAGAGAAAATAATTTTTTTTTTTTTTTTCAGAAAAGAGATGGACAAAGGAAATAAGTCTGTTGAAAGCTATGGAAATAGCTTAGATCCTTTTAACTTGGAAAAGAGATGACTGAGGGAAAATATCATTAAGATTTGTGAAACGATAATGGTTTGGAAAAGGACAACAGATCATCACTGCTTCTCATAATGAAAGAACGAAAGAGCACACAAACAAAATACCAAGCAGCAAATATAAATAAAACAAAAAGAAGTGCTTTTTTGTACAGCAGGTAGTTAAACCATGGAACACTTTGCCACAGGTGTTGAGGAGACTAAAGCATCAATGGGTTAAAAAACCTGCTAGACATATTCATTAATGCAGAAGTCCACCAAGGGTTATTCAATATATGCTTCAGTTAAGTCTTCGAGGTGAAGAAAACTTCCTGGTCCTCAACAGCTGAGGCGCCAAGAAATAGAAGACATATTGCTTTATATTTGCCCTTTTTCTTACTTACTTCTTCTAAATATGTGCTATTGGCCAGTATCAGAGACACGATGCTGAGCTAGAGGAGTCTTTGTTCTGACTCCACATGGGCATCCTCCTGCAATTAAGGAAAAAAGGCTATAAAGACACTGTTGACCAAAAGCGCCTTTATACATTGAATGAAGAGAAGTAAACACTATATTCAAACACAAGTACTTCCAATATGTAATCAATACAGCCTCCAAAAAAATTACACAGATGGCAGGGATATTTGGAAGTGCAGAAAGCACATTTCCAATGCAGAATCATCCAAAGAAAATTCTGGCCAAGGAAGAGTCTTGTTCAGATCTTGCACTGCCCAGATCCTTGGACACACGGTTAACATTAGCACCTGTGTGAGCCATCCTACTCAGGGCAATTTTGTGAACCAGCTTCCACAATCAAAGACTCTGCTGCATGAGGGAAGAGCTGATGATAATTTCAAATGAGCTATAAATAAACTGAAGGACATTAAATAAACAAGTTACATGATGGATGTGATTGAGATTAGCTATTATGAGGAACAATAACAACTTATTGTGGAGGAAAAATAGAGCACACACAATGATAATTTTGCTAATAGGCCAGGCTTTGTGTCAAGTGTAGAAAGCAGACAGCAACAGAAGGAAATATGAGCTACACGTATTTGTTGCCATGGGCTTGCTCTGAACACAACAAGGCAAAACTTAAGAGATAGGCCAAAAGCTGTTTACATAACTATGAGGGGAAGATAAAGGAAGCAAGAAATGATCCAAACAGGACACTGCGTTTCAGGACATAAGGTGGGAAATGTTAGTCACAGCATCAGGCATGCATGTCTTTCATCCAACGAGAGGAACTGTCTGGGTGAAGGCATCGGCTCTACTTTCCAAAGCTATCTCGTACAGTGTGTGTTGAAAGGTTGCAGTGAAGGATTGTGAAATGAGGCTTTGAATGGTGGAGCGTGTCACATCAGATGGAAAAATTAATCTTCCCCTTTGCTTCTGAATCATGATGAACAAACTCTCTGAAGTACTGCAAAGTCTGGAAATTTCATCAACTACCCCCTTATGAAAACCACATTCAATTCACTTTCATCCACCCAAAGAGCTAGGGCCACAACTTTTTCTGGAAGTAATGCTACCAGAAGCTTGGAAATTGATGAAGTTTCTAAGTGCCTAATAATACCAAAAAAAAAAAATCTGAGAAGATGCGAAAGTAGGTGACACGTAAATTCAGATAATCAAAATAATAGATGAATGTTTTTAAGCCATCTATTTCAAAGATTTTATTTTCCAGAGTTCAGTATCAAATCAAGATTTGAAGGCAAGAGCTACAAAATTATTCAGAATCTGGCAACTCTTACCACTCCTATCGGTAATAGAAATTTAAGCTCAGGGTGTATTTATAGACCGGCATTCTGAATCCAGCTATGACGGACAGATTTTTCATCTTTACTTAGCTGATTTTGTAGAACTGGCAATGGCATGTATACAAGCAAAGTTTCACCACTCTGTGTCGTACTAAAAATGTGACTTTGACCAGGATATCAGAACTCGAAAAGGAAACGTTTTCTACATCATACGAGGACAAACCCGATGTTTTTTGACTTCCAACTGTTGCAGAAGAATTCCTTGAGAATGCAAAAAGAAAGAGAGAAAAGCTCAGCACCTCTTCAGCTTCAGAAGTCAAGCTTAGAAAAAGTAGTGCTTTAGTGAGTTCATTTGTGTCATGACTAATTTCCTCAGTTTTTAATAAAACTGAGACATGAGCGTCTCTTCCAAAGGCAGTGTGCCCTTTGTACACTTATATAACGCATAAATACTTCAGAGAAGTGAGAACCAGTCCCTAAGACCGCTGTGGCTTATCTCTGTGTCGCGTGCCTCAGACTGGTGCATCGGCCACTCTGTTCACTGGAAATGAGGTCCAGGTCAGTCATATGTTGCAGAGCTGAAGGTACATTGTCAGAGCAGGTCACGGATCACAGAGGCCTGAGGCAAGTATTGTTATTCTTTGCTTTCCACAGAGGGAGATGAAGCTGCAGGGTGCAGGCAGAGTTTACAGCAACAGGATGGATTCATCCTTCACAATGAACCACAAGCGGATATGGGTGAACTGAAGAATGAACACGAGCCTTATATGAATGTGAGCAACCATGGGGGTGATGGCTGAGGAAAGGGAAGGAGAAGCTAGGAGCAGAGTGACAGCCTTCTCACAATTCATCCTTCTATATAGGAGATCCGAGCCACTGACAGGTGAAATCAGAAAGCACTTTTGGAGCACTGGTCTCAAAGCACAAAGACACAGTCACCTTGTAAAGCAAGCGTGCAAAGACTGGCTGCCTCCTCAACCAAATATATGCTGCTGTGTTTGCAGCTCCCAACATTGACTACAACCGTCTCTTGCAAGGGTGAAAACGCGTATGGAGGTTTAGTCTCTCCTCTTCATTACTGGCAAAGCTGCTCACCTTTGCTCTCCTCAGTTTTAGAAAAATAGATCTGATGTACTGCCCTGCCTCGCAAAACAGAAGTTGTCACATCTTGTCATAGAAACAGTGGTCTCTTACCATGGGTAGGTCACTGAATGAGACTGAGGTTTCCAAGGTCAGGGCATTGCTGCTCAGGTTAAAGAAGCAGGCAGCTTTTCTATTTCCTTATGCCAATAGCCACATATATCATAATCCATTAAGGAGGCTTTTCTGGACAGTCCTAGTTCATAGGATGCCATTCTGGATTTTACTGTTCCAGACGGTGAATATCAGGGAGAGAAAGCTTCCCCAGGGTTTCTCTTCTGTCACTGAGTATTTAAACGGCATTAAAAAAAAAAAAAAAAAGAGAAAAAAAGAAATCTCTCTGTGGCAAACACCCAGCAAGGCAAGTTTCATCCTAAACAGCTAAAGAGTTATATAATCACAGTCAACAGAAAGCAGTCTTATCTGGGAAGTGTCAGGCAGCATTACTTACAGGCAGTGATAGGAACTCAGTCCCTGCCACAATATGCTCTTTTATGTTTCTTCTCCTTTTTATTGTTTCCTCTGTGTAACTTTGTGCCCTGATTTTATACTGGTTGTATTAGTCCAGTATTAATCTTCTGTAAAATCAATGGGGATGCTGAATTAAAAAAACACAGATTAAAAGGAACAAGTGAGGGTTTGCCAACATAATATTAATGACTTCTCAAGATAGCTAAGCTTGGCATATGAAGGTAGCTTTCTTTGGCTATCCAAAATAATTTCTACAGTAATTGGCTTCTTTCTCACATTTTTTGAAGGATGTATCCCCAGTACAGTACTACACAACTGATGATTTATGCTCCTCATCAGAGTAAGGAAACAGCAGGAAAAATAGTGCCTAAGCCACATTGGAAAAAAAAAGTCTGTAACATAGCTACTAGAACTTTCTTAAGGCACTTTATCAAAAATTAAGAAGTGAGGACACTGTAACGAATCTTTCAAATGAGTAAAGCCCAGGCTTCTCACAAACTGCAAAGTCATTGCAATAGTCAATGAATGAAGACATTATTTCCCTAGATTATTGTGAAATAACTTCTACAAAACAATCTGTAGCTATCACGGAGGAGGTATTTTTAGCAGCTGTATAGTCCTAAAGGGACACCAAAGAGCCGCAGCTCTGGATTTTGGCATGCCACCCTTTGGATTTGGGAGCTACGTGTGCATTGACTTGGAAGGTGGTGCCCTCTGCCTTTGAGAAGGAGCGGGAAATGGTGACAACCAGAACAGGGGTTCAGGTATTTCTTAAGCTTTTTTTTCCTCGTGGCTTTGTAATCAACTAGGCAGGGCAGAGCACGGCTGGTGGAAGCACCTGTGCAAGCGGGCTCTGTCCAGCCAGTTGTCGGTGTCATCTGCAACCTCTGCACATCTTCACTGCTGAGTCCTGTGTACGGAGCATCTGTTCAAGGCAGAACTGCCTGCACATGCAAAAGCAATACTCCTGTCCACCTCCCATGCAAGGAGAGGAGCCTTGCAGGTATTAGGAAACACAGGAACTATAAGGCAAACAATCATATGCCTTTCCTTCTCTGTGAAAAAAAACGAAGTCCAGACTATTTTCTAGTCTGGTGGTAAAGGATATCACCTGTAAGGACGGAGAGGTAATGCACAGAGTCTATATCGTAGATGAGACATGGCTTTTCCATCAGCAACACAGTTCATCACATAAAAGACAATAAAAAGTAGAAGAAACAGTACTGGGTAGTGACTTCTCATAGTAAAAAAATTATGCTAATACAATGAAAGATACAGGTGTAAGAAAGTGCTGTATTAGCAATGAATGGATGAATAATCCCCACAGCTGTGCTTTCAAAATCTCCCTATCCAGTTATTTCACAGAAGCCTTTACAAGAACATAGAAACCTGTGCTGGGTGATTTACTGATCCCAGGGTAGTATGACAGCTTACCACAGCCACAGCACCAAAAAGCACCAAAACAACAGGGCAGTCACACTTCCATTGTCGGTGATGTTCTTCTTGTGCCAACTCTGCTGTGGGCCAGCTCTGCTGAACATCGATCTGCATTCATGCCTCACTACTCTGCTCAGAGCTGCAAGTCCTTAAGCCTTAGCTGAAGGAGTGGAGAGAGGGAAAGACCAGAGGTGGACCATGGCCTTTATCGTCCACAGATGGACAGTGCTGCCAACGACAGGTCTGTGTTTCTGAGGACATGCGAAAGAAGAGATGGAGAAAGAAGAGAATAACACAATCAACCTCTCCAAAGAAAGCAACTCTTGCCTCATGTTCCCTCACGTATGGTGGGACTTCCATTCCCTTTCACTCCTGCAGAAGTCGCCATGACTTGTGTTGACAGCATAGAGCAGTACCCTCCAATGCTGTTGCTGGGAAAGTTCTTCAGAGGGATCTGAGTTCCTTCTAGCTTGTTGATTTGCTTCCCCATTGTGCTCTGTGCAGCTTAATCACATGCTGCCAGACACTAATGGGGATGCTAATGAACTAATTAACATTTATTGGTAGCTGAATTTGCTGGGAATATAATGGGAGCTGCTCTTCACATATGTCACTAGGACAGCCTCTGCTTCCAGCTTAATCAGGGATTTTCAGTTAGTGTTTTTTTCTCTTTGGCAAACCTTGATGGAAAAGAAGGATCATGCAAACCGAAGTTGGGAAGAGATATACTGCACAGTTCTTCTCTCATCCCAGATTCCAAGAATGTACATCCATCAATGGGACAGGCAGTGGCGGGGAAGAGAAACAGAGGATCAGCCACCTGAGCACAGCCATGCGTATCTCATAAATCATCTTAAGAAGCTGGGCTTGATCCCTGTGGTAGCAAGTTTTAGAGGAATGGTAAGTTCCTCTTGCCTACTGGCCACAGAAAGAATGAGGAATTAAATGTCTGATGCATGAGATACAATAGACAAATAATTAAGTGTAAAAAGATGTCTTCAAAAATTGATTCCAGGTTTTAGGCAAGACATAGCTTGTCCAAGAAAGCCAAAAACACAATGGATATTATCTTCAAGAGAACACTGCTGCAATAAGACATGTTTATGAGAGAGTCTGGATGTTAAAATTAAAAGAGCTCTGACTAATTCAGAAATGGGGAAACATGCACAAGGCCCACCAATGGAATGTATCTCTGCAAAGTTAAAAAACAACATATGGGGCAAAGCTGCCAAGTTCCAATGTGTGATCTGTGCTTTGGAAGAAGACACCAGATGCGCCAAAATCCAGTTCTTGTTATGCTATTTTTGTCTATAGCTGAAATGGAGAGATTTCCCTTGGTTAAAATGGATTTTAAATCTGGCTCACTATTGACAGGATCTGTTGGGATATCTGGGATATTCTTCTGGGTATGTTAAAGTGAAGAACTGGAATGGAAGAGTAGAGAGAAAAAGGAGGCAAAAACTGTTGGAAAACAGATAAGAGAGGGGTAAAAAGAGAGACCATTAGGGAATCTTAGAATACATATGTAGGCTAGAGATACGCTACATAAAAATAAGTGGGAAAGATAATATAATGAAAGAAGAGAACATTTCTATTCATCTCTCTCTGCTTTCTGATAGTGTCAGAGTGACAAGGCATTATCCCTAGTAAGACTGTCTTATGGTCGTGGAATGGAACTATGTTGGTGTACTTCAGTGAGGAGCCAAAGAACAACTATACATGTTTTGCGTGGCTTGAAGAACTGACAGTTTGATAAGAAACACTAGCGATGCTCATACAGATATGTACTAGCTTTCAGGGCAGAGGAGACAGATATAAAAGTGATGAGTTTTGGTGCAGTTGCCATTTCTTTTGCGTGTCATGCAGTTCTGATCCTAAGACAGGACTGCAATTTGTTAAAAATGTGCTGCTGTCGCCTATGTGGCAGTGTCCTATCAATCATCGCAGCAGTGTTAGGACTTGTGTGTGCAGGTACAACACTGCCTTGTCACAGAGTTGCCGTGTGACTTTGAGTAAAGGACAGTCCCAAAGCAGGGATGTTTTTAATGAGATTATACATAAACTTCAGTAATTGTTACCTTAAAATCAATCCTAGTTATCTGCAAAGAAGAGGGCTGAATAGAATGAAAATAGTAGATAATATTTTAAACAGTAGGTTTCAATATTATTAAATAAATTTTAATTTTTTCCCCTGTGATTGGATTTTTTTTCTGAATTATTTTGTTACTGGGATAAAATAGGAAGGTAGGGAACTGGTAAAGCTGCATGATATTAGTGATCGGTTCTTCACTCTACCACTTATTCTATGCACAGTCATAAACAGGTATCATAACAATTTCTGTGCCTTGGTTTCACTATGAGGTAAGGAATAGGTATTCTTATTAATAACATCATGATGACTTTACAGGAGTGAGAAGAGGCTTAAATAACATTAAGAGTTTTCAGATGCACTGACAGTAAATGCTAAAAAAATTTCAAGTGTTGTTATTACAGTAACTGGGTTTCCACAGAAGAAAATAAACAAGCTGAGAGTGATGATAACACTCCTGAACAATTAACCCGACTTCCCCAGCTACAATTCCTTGCAAATAAGTTGGGACTGTTTTTTCTGTTTCTCTGGTTTTTCTGTTATTATCACTTCTCATCTTTGCTGCTGCACATGTTATATCCAGACTGTGTTAGCTGCATAGCCAAAAGGGTGAGAGGAGTGGAGGGAGCTGCACTGCTTCATCTCATGTCACGCAAGCAAACGACAAGCCAGCTGATGCTATTTGGGCAGCTGATATCCCTTCATCTGCAATGGTAAATCTGTTTTCTCTCTCTGCATTAAAGCTGTGGAGAGGCAGAAATAACTGGGGCAAAGTTCTTAAGGGCAGGATTGTGTAGCTTTTGTTCCGTTGTTGCGTAAGACGTTATGTGAGTGCCTGAAACATCAAGTTAAGACTTATCTTGAATTTAATGGTGCGATTGCCCCCATTCCATAGCAAACTGCAGGAATCACTAATTACATCTCTTAGAGGCCAAGCTATTCAGCTTACATCAAAAGAGAGGCTGGAAAAAATAATTACTGTTAACAAATGAACTGAAACCATTATGCGGACTTCCTCAGTGTGCAGAAGCTGCAAGCCATAATCTGAATGAGATGGAGGGCAACAAACAGCAAATGTTGTTAGAGCACGTGGAATTTCCCGTGCCTTCTCTCAAAAAAAAAAAAAATTTGGGAGGTCGATGCAAAAAATACTAGCACAGACTTCTGCCCTAGGGTCATAAAGACAAATTGGGATGCTGATGAGACACTGCTTTCTGCAGAGCCTCTGAGTTGAAGGAACAAATTAAATTATTGCCATCAACCAGGCCAGTGAAGACCAGTTCAAAGTCTCCCTTCCCTTTTCCACTCTCTCTGCTTCCAGCTGGTCCTGTCAGCTCAGATGTTGTGAAGAAAATTCTCCACTTCTCTGGTGAGGAGTGAATGTGTGCTGTAAAGACTGGCTTGAAAGAAAACTGGGCCACCTGCCGAACTTGGATTCAGGGCTCTAAGTCGTTCTAAAATAAGCACGTTTACCTTCTCCCACATGGTGAGAGCCCATTCCATGACTGTCTTCATCCTTTCCACCTCTCCCATGTTCTCTCTGCTCACATCCAGTGCTTCACCCATCCCGCACGCTGCTTCCTGAGCCTCACCAGTGCTTTTACAGGGCAGCACAGGTCCTAACACCAGCTCAGTCTTCGCACAGGGCACTGCTGAAGAGATCTGGGAGCTGCAAACCCTCTGTCTCCCACAAGAACGCATCTGTTGCTCCAGCATCACTACTTTCTTGGACCACAGGGCACACGAAGCTGTCTTTCCTTCAAAGGGAAAGCAGCCTTCGATTACCCTGAATTAAAGCCTGCACATCAGCGGTTGCTGCAGAGGGGCGGCTTGACAGGATGCAGGACTGGGCAGGGTGGCACATGGCAAGGTCCTCAAAATCATGTGGTCATGGCAGTCTTTGGAGGATTTATGCCTGAAGCTGGTTCTAACTGTAAGCCTAAGCCTTGGTCTTTTGCTTCATTAATGGGAACATTGCAATTGCTCTTTGGGATAAGAAGAGATTTTTTTTGACATCTCAGGTCATTAATTTGCTTTGAGGCATCTAAGCCCTTTTGAGAATTAGCTAGGGAGAGATTTTAGTAGAGTATCTTTCAGGAATTCAATAAATATACTTGTTGATTTTAGACACCATCACAGACAGAATGTGAGGCCAGCTGAGCTGTCGGTCAGACTTTCTGTAGCAAATGCTCCCATCAAAAAAAAAAAAAAAAAGAAGAACCCAAAAAGTGAATTGGCAACATTTTTAATTTACAGAGGGGATGAGATAAAACCTTTTAGGAGAGAGATGTTGCAGATTGGGAGAGAGCTGGAACAGTAAAGCGGATCTGAAACCTCACCTGCCATGCTTCATGAGACAATGGGAGAAAATAGCAGTGAGTTATATTGGTAGCAAGGTGACCCAAAGTGCTTTCACGGTTGAACTCACAACTTGTACAAAATAGTCATGGTTTAGAGCCTGTGAGCCAGAAATAAATTTAAACCTTATAATTTTTACACTGCCAGCAGTACTCCTTTCTTTCTTTTGTATTCTCCTGTCCTTGCCAAGTGTGACACTTGGAGCCTGTGATCTGCGGGATTGTTAGAGAAGAGAAGCAGGTGTGACGATAGCTTTAGTCTATTTTTGTCTACTCAAAACATACCTCAACCTTGAAAATTCTCCCAGGCTCTGTTCTTTCTTCTTCAAACATTGTTGTTGTTGTGGATGGCAACATATCCAGTTGGGAATCACTTACTATAGCCATGTGAAATACAGCTTATGAAACTTCAGACGGATACAAAGCCAATCAGGCAACGGAGATAGATCTGGAGTTACCTGGTCAAGTGGAATCAAGCTGTGAACAGCAACAGAAATAGTCATTGCAGAGCAGCAGATGACTCAGCACTGCCAAGAATTTCAAAGGCGACAACTTAGAGGTGGGCTTCACAAAGGCTTAAGAATTATTTTCCTCATGAGCCTCTTCCATGATTCAACCAGGAGCTATCCCTTACGTTGAGTTGAATCCACTTTCTTCAGCGTCCCCAGATTTCTTGTAACTCTTCCGGGTTCATTTCCTGTGGTTTCTTTACTTCAAATGCTTCACACAGCACTCTTGGGCATCTTAGCAGCACCTCTGTATAGGTTTACTGGGTAAGTTCAGACCACACTGGCTCCTTCATTACCTTTCTTCCTCTATTTTTGCTCTCCTGCTCTCCTTAGCTGAGATGTAAATAAGCTAAAATGCAAAGCAGTGCTCAGTACCCTCCGAGGCTTCCTCAGTACCACAACCTTTTACAGAGAGTAACCCAGAGAGCACTCTCAAAAACACCTGTCAGGCCAACTCTGGGCTGCACCTCATACCTGGGAGGTGTGAAACTCTGACCTGAGGCTGAGAAGTGCTCCTAACTTCCTTAAGTGTCTGTCAAATGTCTATGCCTGGTCCCCTGTACGAGCCCCCAAGGATTCATCCAACTACTGAAAAACAGCCGTTGTCCATTCTGCCATTTGGCAACAGTGAAGAAAAGTGAAATAGGAACTCAAGGAAACGAGTGCTGTATTGTGAGACTTATAATAAAAGTTACCAGCAAGCAGCATGCGTGGGGGCCCTGTGAGCAGCTGACATAAATGCCTCCCCCACACTGGCAGCTCCCCCACAGTGGGGTGACTCAGGAGTAGTCAGCTCTGTTAGTTTAATGGATAGGGCCACTGCTAATGTGTGGCACTCCAGCACCCTGCCCTCCACCTTTACATTCAACATGGGTGTGGGGAAGCCCAGCAGAGTACATCATATATCCAATGCCACTCATGCAGGATAACAGAACAGGATGACACATATTTTTGCAAAAAGTGGAGGATGACAAATAACTGATCAGTAAGGGAGGAATGCGAGCTCTTCTTCAAAGGAAAAGACATTTAACACTCCTATTGCTAATCAGTCTCCATAGCACACTTTTCCCTATCTCACAGGAACCATATACTCAAAGACAGGAGAAAAGATGAAACTACAGTTTTTGCTTTTCAGAAACTGGGTCAGGCTGGGCATTGTCTTCTTGAAACAACAATCTTTTTTTATATCAAAAGCTGACCACTTCATCAAGGCAAGTAATTTTAATCTCTATAAAGAAGTCATATATTACCTTCTTCTCCATGAGAAATTTAAGCTTATTTGAGCTATTTGTATTCTTTATTGCACAGCAATTATCCTGCTGTGAAGGGATGGAGTTAATGACCAAACAGGTAATTTCTATTGCTAATTTCTTTGCTTATATCTCAGGAGGGTGCATGCTAAAAATTCTTTTTAATAAAAAGAGCTTTCTTAACCTAGCACACATAATTACACTACCGGTAAAGCACAGATACATTCTGCTTTATTAATAAATGACTCATGATTTCACCTGCCTTGCTTTTCAAATGCTGAATGTGATCCATCTTATAGGGAGATCTGATTCTTAAGAAGCCTCAAGCGTGGCTATTGAATATGTGGTCTCTTTGAAGTGTTACAAACTATCTAAACCCAAAGCACCATAAAACTAGTTGACTGAAAATTTCATTTGCAATTACAATATCTTTCTATACTGTAGCTGAGGTCAGGGGGAACTTTTCTAACAAAGGCACTTGGCTGCACAAGTGTCCTGACAAGGGCCATTCATTAAGTTTAGATGTCAGAGGACAAGCAGAAAATGGTGGAATCAACAGAAAATATGAGCTCATGTCTGATCATTTATTGCCATGTGTAAATTAACTGGTAGCCTAAGTGAGAATCTGACAAAGCTGGCCTAAGGACGGAATCAGAATTGCAAATCACAGACTTGTTTTTTTCCTAGCTCTAACTGTACAGCTTTAGACAACGACAGTGACTCACAGCCTGCATCTTATGTGTAGTTTGGGTTACCATATGTCTCAGATATGGTCTCTTTCAATTTTAAAATTTTGCCTGGGCAGAATGAGATGCTCTTTCACATTTGTCTATGATTTCTGGGCAGCTGGCATTGTTTCTCACTAGCTCCGACCAGGCTATTGTGTGTGTCTGGAAAGCTGGGATATTTCTTCAGAGCATCAATAGATCAGATGTACAGCGCTTGACCCACAGGATCAACACGTGAACATGTGAATGGTTTAGTGGATGTGCCCATAAATCCTACCCTTCTCAGGAGCATCAGCTGATCAGCACATGTGTACAAACCCAGTAGAGTGCGACATACCCTAGAAGTATTGCATACACTATATGGCGCACCGCAATTAGCTCAGTTTCAGAACTTATGGACCATCACATGCATTATTATAACAAATCCAATATAGAGCCAGTAAAATTTTCTGAGCAGATTAAAAAGGTTGGTTCCTGGTGACTAATCGTGCTAACGCTCACATACCGGTGCGTTAACTGGAAACCGTAGCATGACAAATATGAAAAAGGAATGACACATACAGTATTTCTATGAGGAGTTCTTGAAACTGTCAAGATGTGCAATTTTTTTCACAAATATTTGAATAAAGAGTAGAGATCTTTCCCCTGGCAGTGAGTCAAATTCAAGTTCCTTACCTACAAGTGCATTTTTGGTGATTTCAGGGCAAAAATAACATTTCCTTATATAGCTGCATCAGAAAGATGCTTTAAATGACTTCTGAAGACTGGAATTTCTGTCTTCTGAGAGTGCATATGAATCTGCGATCTGCAAAGCACTTGAATTAAGGGCTGCCTGAACCTGGTCAAGACCTCATGGTCATTACTGACAGAGAGTGCTGATCAGGCACCATATAAAAAAATGAAAAAAATAGACCATTCTCTTTTAAAATCACCTTGTCACGGTGCAGGAGAGAGACGTTTGCATGGAGAGATGCTATTCCAAGTTAATGACAATCGTCTGCTCAGACACCTGCTGTCCTGAACAATGTGACATGATGCAATCATCAAGCAGTCCCGGGATGGAGCAGGGGAGGAGATGGCCCATGGCTGGCTGGGGAGGCAAACGGCACCCACGGGGCAGCCATGGGAGAGGGGACGGGTCCTGCTGGGAGAGGGCAGGTAGCAAAACGGAGCATCTCGCTGGCCTCTTCCCCGTGAGCAATGCCAGCCACAGACAGCTTTAAATCATCTCTCAACTGGTACGTAGCCCTCCCTTGCTGATCCTCTTTACTTTTTGGGCTGGTTCCCAGTACCCAGCAGACGTGAGAGGTTGCCAGCATTTCGTGATGCTGCTCCCACTCCCCTGGGAGTAGCTGGAAGCAGGAGGAAGGGGGAGTGAGGAGCAGAACAATAAAATTGTGGGGTTGGCGAGGATGGCAGGGATTTCGCCAGGAGGGGAATAAGAAGGATTTTTCATTTCTCATTTTCATTCTGTTTCTGATCACTTGCTCTGTTACAGGCTGAAGTGCCAGCACGTACTTCAGCACAGAAAACAGGAGGCTGAGACGGAGCCCGATCTCACTCGTTGCTAAGAGAGTAACCTAATTTGCAGCAGATGGTGTTTATTGTTACCTCCCATCTGCATGAGGATTAAGAATTCTTCTCAGAAGAAAACGATGCAGCCTGACAGCATCCTGGTAGGAAGGGGCAAAATTAATTCCAATCAAATGTAGCTTTTCCCATAAAAGACAGGTTTTTCTGAACCTTTGGGTAAGCTTAACTTAAATAGAGTTTAGGATTTTTTTTTTTAAATAATATCACTAAGTTTCTAGCTGCGCAGAGTCATTTTTTTAAAATGCAGAGGAATGGAGTCAAGTAAAGGTTAAGCACATTGCCTCTGATCATAAAGGAACTTAATGTCAGAGCTGAGATTAAAATTTCAGTTCTCCAAGGTCTTAGACCAGGATGCAGTCCCACAAAGGAACCGAGAGCACATCTTGTAAGCATCTGTCCTTGGCCCAAACACTGATGAAAGACAGCTATGGGTATGCTGTTATGCTGTCAATGAACGATCAGTCCCTTAAAACCACAGATGTCTCTCTTAAATTCAGCTCCCACTGACTGATGTTGCATGTCTTTTTGTTCATATTAAGAAAGTAAATTTTTGTTTTATTGGTATAATCCATCCAAAGTCATATACGAGTTATACCAAGGTGATTAGTACATTGAGCCTCGTTATAGCCTGCCTGTTTTTTTTTTTTGTATCTCATACCATATGATTCACACCTTCCATATACCACTGCCACTATCACTTTCAGTTGTGCCTGGGCTTTAATGAGCACACAAACATTATCATGATTACAACTTAGTAACAGGGATGAAAACGGAAATGGAAGGAACTGACAGTGGACAGAGAAAAAATACTAGCATTCAAAACAGAGATAGCAAAAGAACAAAGAATGAAATGATAAGTTGATCAAATATGTGTTCATGTATAAGGGCGACTTGCCTTAACATGTGGGTCAGTCCCCAAACTGCAGTGGTTGTACCATATTTATAGTGTACCTTTACTTCTGCTTTCCGTATGCTTGCTTATAGATTCATTTTTTTGACCAGCATGCCCTCTTTTCCTTCCTGCAGTTTATGTCCTAGAAGAAAAAGCAGAGTTTGGCTACTTTTCTGGCAGTTCTAGAAATCAGGCAGCCCCTGGCAGATGGCTGGTGGTGCACAAGCAGATTGACTGGGTGCGTCAGGAAGTTCATGGCATTCTAGGCAAAGGGAATGCACCTGAGGCCAGTGGATGTGACCGAAACAGCTGCCTGGACTGCAGTAGACAGCAGTCCCTTACAGGGCAGCTGAAAGATCATCTGAAGCAGCTGAGGTATGTCTGATATCTGGCATATGTGCTGCATAAATAGAAATCTCTCTCTAGGATTTCTTGAACAGAAGTTTGGAAGTCCTACACTTCAGTCCTACATCTGTAGCAGGTATTCTAGTGGTTGCTAATTTAAAGCAAAAATCACGGCAGCATTAAGTTGTTTGGTATGTTGTCTTCTTGAGACTTGCAGTGCAGAAGACACAGCAGCAGTAGCACCTATATGGTGATGTTGACCAGAAGCTGCCCTGCCATTTTAAAGTGCATTTATTGAAATCCTCAGATGTGTATCTTTCCTCTTAACTGCTTTATACAATAATGGCACATCTGAGCACTTTTCATTATTTCTACTCAGGTGGACTCTGTGTGTGAGTGTACACTTATGTGCAATATCCATTATACATACACCACAACTCACACATTTTCCCATGCAGAGTTTCTCTTCCAGCTACGTTATGCTCATGCCTCTTAACTGAGCTGTGCAAGAAACCTTTGCAGGCTTTGTTCCCCAGAGTCTTATAACAGGGGATCTGTTTGTTACCTAAGAAGTCATCAAGTTCAACACAACTTGGCGATCTCAACCAGACCTATGCTTACTGCACGCTGATATAATTTGCTCCCATTTCACACAGAAATGCTTCTCCTCCAAATCTTGTGTTCTTTGTATTTTTTTTTTTTACTGCCTGGAAAAAAATGCTCAGATTTC
Organism: Tauraco erythrolophus; assembly: GCF_009769465.1. Lineage (NCBI taxonomy): Eukaryota > Metazoa > Chordata > Aves > Musophagiformes > Musophagidae > Tauraco > Tauraco erythrolophus. Next base: position 85,038,778 of record NC_141466.1, on the reverse strand, counting down.
TATGTTTCTGTGAACCATTAGTGACATCCAGTGGCTACCAGTGCAAATGCATAACCCCTATTGTCAAGGGACATCTAAATTTATTCCACTTCTTTCTCTAACAGATAGCTATCAGAAAAAGGAGAAAGATGAAAAATTTGGGTTTCCTGGCTCTTCTACAACACATTTTTGTCGTGGATTTGATTAAACCTCACTAAACTTGCAACATACAACTGTTATCTTTCCTTTGTGATAACTGTAAAAAACTATAGAGCTCCCTTAAGAAACCAAGTGGCTGAAACCAATGCCATCTCCAAACAAAACACAGATACAGATCACAATGCAAAATAGACAAACAAACATGTGAAACCACTGAGAGGTATAAACCAGGTACATATAAGGGTTTCACTAGGTAGTCTTCCAGGGAGGTATGTGCCTGACAGAGTGAGACAAGCTGAGGAAACAATACAGTATGAAAGAAGAGCAACAGCAGTGATCTTCTGGACAGCCATAGCATCATAGAAACACAGAACTAAAGGATGGTTTGGGTCGGAAAGAACCTTTAAAGATCATCTAGCCCAAACCCGCTGCCACAGACGGGGACATCTTTCACTAAATTAGGCTGCTCGAAACCTCATCCAAACTGGCCTTTAACACTTCCAGGGATGAGGCATCCACAACTTCTCTGAGCAACCTGTTCCTGTATCTCACCACTCTCATCACAAAAATTTTCTTCCTTGTATCGAATCTAAATCAACCCTCTCAGTTTAAAACCATTGCCCCTTGTTCTGTCACTACAGTAGTCTCTCTCTGTCTTTCTTATAAGCCCCTTTACATATTGAAAGGCTATAAGGTTTCCCCAGGGCCTTTTCTTCTCCAGGCTGATAAACCCCAACTCTCTTAGCCTTTCTTCATCAGAGAGGTGTTTGAGTCCTCTGACCATTTTCATGGCCCTCCTTAGAAATACTGTAATCCTGATGAAAGTTTAACAAGCACTTCTGGATCTCCAAACAAATAGAGTATGCTGCTGTTCTAATTCTTTTATCTTAAAGAAGGTAACCTTTTGTACTTTGTTGTAATAAGAACATCATCGGAGAAATAAACAACTCTACCATCTGTTTCCTCTCCTGATGACAGTATCTGATATAAGTTGATAGTCTCATATAAGTTGATAGTCTCTGAATTTTGGGCAAGAGTCTGCTGAATGAGACATAGGCAGTTATCTCAGTCTCAGTTTTGGTACTTTTGTGCTGCCTGGGATGTCAGTGAACTCCAACTAGCTAGCTAGCTGAAAAGTCAACAACTCAGAAGAAATTTTCAGAAGAACTCAAAATAATTAAGCCTCATTTTGAGACCTTTCCTTACTGTCATCGCAAGTATGTCAGGAGGAGCAGAAGTTGGAAACCCACAGCCTTTTTTTGGTTATTATTTGGGGCACTGAGGTAGGATGTCATAAGTTAAGCAGCTCCTTTATGCTATGATTTGTTTGCACATAGCAACTCATGCATGAGAGAGTTGAAGCTTCCTCCTTCTCTGCCTCCCCTCCTGCCTCTCTCCCACCTCATCTCTCTGTACTCAACATATTTTTCATGTAAACTATTAGTCTGTACTTAACATATCAGGGAAAGGGGATGATTCTGCAATATTTTAAGTGATGTATGTTCAAAACATGTTTTAAGCTGGTCCATTTTCATACTGCAGTTCTGTATTTTACATACATTCACCATAGATTTCATAGCATGTATCACAGAATCACAGAACAGCTCAGCTTGGAAGGGACCTCCAAAGATCATCTGGTCCAACCTTTCATGGGAAAGGGAGCCTAGATGAGATTATCTAGCACCTTTTCCAATCACATCTTGAAAACCTCCAGCAATGAGGACCTCACCATATCCCTGGGGCGCTTGTTCCAGTGTGATTGATTTTACCGTAAAAAATTTCTTTCTTATGTCAAGATGTATATTTGTTTATATCATACATATAAAATCATATTTTAATATAATCACAAAACAACGGCATTACTGCATTTTATAGTTGGCTTCCAAGACCCATCACTTGAGGAATTTGCAAACTATGTCTTTACTTTGTTCATTTACGACCAAGGCTTTTTTAAGCATGACTGCAGCCACACTAGCTTCAGTAGGATTCTTTACACCTTTGGAGTTAGACATGTGTTGTGGTGACTGACAGTTATCACAAAAATCAGCAGCCATTCACTCACTGACTTCTGTGTTCAGGACTGCAATCAGGGACATAAACTCTTGTACCTTTACTCATGTAAACAATTCCATTCCCGAAAGAAAACAAAATAAAGGCACTCAGTAAGATGTCAGTATTAGAAAAATACCCTTTTCTGCCATGAATTTCTATTTATTATTTAGTGTTAATTGTTTTTAACATCTACTGAAAGCAGCCAACACAGAACTTTTCTTCCACAATTTTGGCAGAGAGACAAGTGATATACTGATGGAGGTATCATTTTAGGACGGCAAGATATTAAAATAATTAATCAGCACTGGCACATTAGTTTGTCTAATAGTATCTACATTTCCTGAAGGTTCTTGGTACATGGAGTATCTACCACAAATTAATTGTGGTATCTCTGTCTCTGCATGCAGCACACTGTCACGCCTTTCTCCTTTATCATAAATTGTATGCAATGCCTCTGGCTTTTTAAAATAATAAAACCAAAGAGAAATCTTAAGAATGTGGTGGGAGGTAAACCTAGCTGCTTTCCTTCCCAATTTAACTCATATATACTGGAATGGAAGTATTTCCAAGATAGTGGATTAGTCACTGGCAGCCTTCAGGAAAATGATGATACAATTATACCAAACATCATTTGTCATATCATTACGCATCACTTGAAATGTTCTTTATTTGAGAATGAGAAGGGATGCTGGAATCTTTAAAATTTAGCACCCACACGAGAGCTAAAAGTAGCTCGTCTATTCTCTGGCACCTACATCATCCCTACTCAGGTAATAGCAATAATACTGAGATAGACTTTCAGATGCTCTCTCTTCATTCATCTAATGGGCCCATTAATTATATGTTACCCAAAACCTGCAGATTAAATAGTGATTAAAGTTTTCACAAGAAATTATTCAATGTCATGTCTTCGTGGTTGGGAGAGGATGATGGGAAAAAGAGTTTAAAACTGTGTTTCCTAATCTTGGAAATCTTGGAATGACAATCATGAGAGTCAGGAAAGGATGAAGGGGCTTGTAGTAGAAATTACCTAAGTAATCCTAGCACAAAAATAATGGCAGTAAAGAGAGCTTCGTATGACTCTTTGAAAAGGCTAATTCCCTCACTGCTTTGCCAGTCTGTTCCATCTTGGAGAAAGTTTACTTCGTGCATGTCGTGGGTTAGGTTGAACCGCCCCCCACACACAGCCGGTCACTCCCCCTCCCCCACCCCCAGGAATGAGGGAGAGAATTAAAGGATAAATGGGAAACACGTGGGTTGAGATAAGAACAATGTAATACAGATGATTTAATACAGTGCAGGTGCTCACCACCCCCTTGTTTGCGAAGCCCGTCTCGTCCTGAAGCTGCAATCCCGGACGAACGCGAGGCCCCGAAATAGAGAGGGGCAGAGAGGGGAAGAGAGAGAGAGAGAGAGAGAAGAGAAAGAAAAACAGCAGAGCAACAGCACAGCAAGCGCAAAAGAGCAAAAGTGCAAAAGAGCCAAAGCGCAAAGGCCCTTCTTCCCGGCTGACCGTCACTTTTATACTGGGCATGACGCTGCATGATACGGAATAGTAATCGGCCAGTTTAGCCCTCAATCTTAAGTTCCACCACAAATCACAAGGGGAATCGTGTCCCCCTTGTCCCACCATGTTCCTGCACTCCGGCACACTGAAAAGTCCTTGGAGTTTCACTTCCAACCACAAACATCAGCTTGCTATCAACATTCTTCTCAGAGTGAGCCTCTGAGTAAAACCAAAACATGGAGCTCTTCTGGCTGTTAAAAAACTCTGTCCCAGCTAAAACTAGCACAGTGCACCACTGGTCCAGATGAAGATGGCTGTTCAGGGACAGCACGTGGAAATAACTCAAGAGTCCCAATTCTGGTTTTACTATTAACTTACTGAAACTGTTATATTGCAGTTTCCATTGGCAAATTATCAAATTCCACAAACTTCACATTTAATTCACAATGACATCAATAAATATGAAGAGTGTAAAGAGCTCATCTAAAAAAATTCAAGTAGAAACATGCTTTTTATTTCCTCAAGGAACTTCATAATAAGATCTTTGTAAACAAAAACATAAATGGCAACAGTAGGCCTTTTTTAGAGCAGGATTTGTCTTAGCTAATACCAAGACCTTAAATAAGTATGTGTAACTCCTTTGTTAAGCAGTTAACATTAAAAACTGGTTAGAATTTTAATTTGAAGCATCCAGCTCATTAAATTAAAAAGATAGCTGCACAGCAATGTGGCTTTGTTTCTGTACCAGAATGTAGACATTTAAATATTACAACATAAGAAAACTTTTTTGATCTGATACATACAGTCATAGCTATCGCAAAAAAAGTGCCAGTGTGGATTTCTGTGGTGGGTATATCTTTTCTGCTCTCTGGCTGACAACACGTGACAGCTACAGACCACGTCTGCCAACATTTGAGATCTCTGAGAGGGTTGGACACCGTGAAATACGTCAGTCTTGAAGAGCTTTCTAAAGGGACAGGGTGAAAGCAAGCAGGGGCAATTAGCATGCAAGGAGCCGGCCAGAAGCTGCCCGTGCCCACCATGGTCATCACTGAACTGCTCAGCTCTTCATACTTTTGATAACTCAGGGAATTCCTAACAAACTCTCGTGCCAGCTATGAATACAGCCTACAAATACTTGAGAAAAGATGGTGGGGAGGTGGGGGAAGGGCTCTTTACATTAGTGTTGGGTGATAGAACAAGAGGAAATGGGTATAAGCTTAGTCAGGGGAGATTCAGGTTGGATGTTAGGAAGTATTTCTTCTCTGAAAGGGTTGTCAGCCACTGGAATAGGCTGCCCAGGGAGGTGGTTGAGTCCCCATCCCTGGATGTGTTTAAGAATAGGGTGGATGATCTACTTGAGGATATGGTTTAATGGGGATTAGGGATGGTTGGACTCGATGATCTCTAAGGTCTTTTCCAACCTAGAAATCTATGAATCTATGAATCACTGCTGGTTACAGGCCAGCCGGGCTCTACGGAGGAGCTGTGCCAGGGTCAGGCAAGTATGTACACCCTGGCCCTGCCAAAACTCTAGCTGTCCAGGAGGTCCGAGGGGCTCCAGCCCAGCGTACCACTGCAGCTCCACTGAAGCCACATCCATCGGGCTGGGGAGTCTTCTCCACCCTTGCCAGCAGAGCAACCGGCAGAGCTCCAGTGGATGCACCCTTACAACCGTGTGGTAAAGCTCTGGGCTCACTCCTCTTCTGAGCTCACTGAGACAAAATTAAACCCATAAAACGTACATGCGAGAAACGAGATCGTTTGCCGTCTTCCATCCCGAGGCAGCAAACAGAAATGCAAGTGACAGCAGGGAGGCTTCTGAGAGCTAAATTTGTTTTCACTAAGGCATAAGTGACCTTGAATAAAAGATTTTGAAGGGAACAAGACCCTAACAGAGGAGTCTGCTGAAAAGCAGGAGGATGGAGGGGGTGAATTATGCTCTGACTCGACTCCCACTACTCAGGACCACGTGGGCACAAACCGCAATAAATTTAAACATAAGGAAAAGGCCGGCGCCCCGCACGCCAGCACACAATGCGCCTCCGCTGCCGCCACGCCATGCCATTTTCATATCCCTCGCGTCTCCCCATCTCCATTCCCGCCCCTCCATTCCCGTTCCCGCCCCCCCATCCCCGTTCCCGCCCCCCCATCCCCTTCGCCGCCTGCAGCGCCGCTCGGAGCCCTCTAGGGGGCGCTGCCGCGGCGGCGGGCGGCCGCTGCGCCGCTCTTGGCGCACGCCCCGCCCCGCCGGTGCCGGCCGGTGCCGCGCTGGCGGAGGAGGCGTTGCTGTGGTAGCGGCGGGTCCTGCCGCCGCGTCGGGCCTGGCGGGCTGGGCCGGGGCTGGTCATGGAGGCGAAGAAGATGAACCTGCCGCGGGGCCCCGAGAACCTCTGCTTTGACAAGGACGAGTTCATGAAGGTGGGTGGAAGCTGCCGAGGTAGGCGGGCTGCGGAAGGGCGCCGTGGGCCCGGGGTGCCCCGGGGGCTTCCTGTGGCGGGGGGTGGCGGGTTCCTCGGGAGCCGAGAGGGGCCCAGGGCCTCGGTCGGGAACTTTTAGCTCCGCCACGGCTCTTTGCCCGAGCTGAGGCCCCCGGAGAAGCACGGAGCCTGTCCGCGGAAGGGGGATCCGGGCCGCTGGCAAAGCCAGGCGGCTGGCAGCTCTGCGCTTGTATCCAAGCGGGAATTGCGTCTGGGTCTGGCGAGACTGAAACGGCGTCTGAGCGGCGGAGCGGAGGGGGAGGCCTGCCCGAGCAGAGAGCCGGCGGGTTTGCAGCCGGGTGGTCCGAGTGTCCCAGGCCGGGGCCGGGTGCTGCGGCTCACCTGAGGGCAGACCCGAGTCCGACTCCCTCCAGATCGTACTCGGCGTGCTCTGAAGCCAAGCCGCAGATAGACTCATAACCAGCATTGAGGCCTCATTGCTTACAGAGCTTAAAGTAGTTCGTAATACCGTATTTCTACTTTGTTTGGAGTTTTTTGTTTGGTTGGTTGTTTTTTTTAAGTGTATGCAGGCAATATACAACCTTGTGTTTTGGAGAGCTAGTCTTTCAGTACTCTGACCCGCAACATTGTGTGCTTTTGGGATTAAAGAACAAGACTTTGGAACATGGGAAACTATTCTGTTAAGTGGCCTTTTTACCCTCCAGTGCTTCAGTTTGGTCAGCTCACTGGCATATGGAATACTTTATTTCAGAGGTGGGGTGTGTTCCTGGTTTGAAGTTTTTACTTACGTCCTTATCTCCTTCCTGTTTCATTTTCAGGTGAATTTCGATGTTGATCACTTCGTATCAGACTGCAGGAAACGTGTGCAGTTGGAAGAGCTCAGAGAAGATCTGGAACTCTATTACAAACTCCTTAAAACTGCCATGGTTGAACTCATAAATAAGGACTATGCAGATTTTGTTAATCTTTCAACAAATCTAGTAAGTCTTGTTAAATTGTACTACATAGTTCAGACTGGACATGTTGTAGTGTGGTTTTTATTTTTTTATCTGAAAAGTACGTGGCTTTTATTTTGACATTGTTAGGTTTAAGACATTTTAAGCTGTGACCCCTTGCACTGAGAGAAACTGAAAGACTGTTATTGTAGAATACAGCTACTGTACAGAATTGCTGTTGTCCCATAATAAATGTTTTAGATATATGCTTTTTGTCTTTAAAAAAATCAATTCATTAAGAAGTTAGACTCAAAGCAAACTTCTTTTTAAAACTGTTAGTAGTTGTGGAAGGAACTAAATCGTTAAAATTGAATAGCAAAGATACAAATAAGGCCATTCTGAGAGATTCTTTTAGGGATCTTTGAATTTACTATACAGTCAATATATCTTAAAAAACCCAACTCACTTGACTGAGAATTCTAATCATTTTCATATTAAAATGTCTCGTTTGCAGTGTATCCTGCTCTTTTACTCCAGTTCATCCAGGTGCCAATTATATAGGTTCAAAATGTGAGATTTAACATTTTTATTGGAAGAAAAACTTCCATAGGTCAAAGTTTTCTTTCATTTTTGGCTTTGTGTGACAAGCAGTCTGATATCTTTATCTCTGTATTTGATGTAACATATTTTTGCATTACACTTAAAACTGGAGACTATAAAGGGAGTTCTCTTTTAGTATCTGTAAAATGGTAGACTTTGTCAGTAATTCATATATGAACTTATAAAAAAAGTTATAAATGTTTTTATGGTAATTTCTTTAGGTTGGCATGGACAAGGCCCTTAATCAGCTTTCAGTACCCTTGGGACAGTTAAGGGAAGAAGTTATGGTATGCTCAAAACAATCATTATACACAACTTGGTAAAATTCAGCTACTTTCATATGATATATAGAATGTCTTTTATTCATGTTAATAATTATTATAATAAACTTCTCTGAAAATTGACTTAGAGCAGTAGTAGAGCTGTGTTTTCAAGCAGTTGTAGTAGCAGTAAATTTACATTTTCTGTGATGCCTTTTAATGAAGAGATAAAGGATTTATTAAGTGTGATAAATAAATGGACTCTTGCAAGACAAGTATGAGGTGAAATGTTGAACTATTTTAATATTTGAGTAACTTAAAGAAGATAGTAAATAAATCAGATGCAACACAGTCCCATTAAGGACTTTTTTGCTCAGTCCTGTTGTTTGACCATAAAAGATCACTCTCCTGAAACTTGGTCTTATTCTGAGTCTTCCACAATGACTTGGTATTTAGTGAAGGGCAATTTTTTGTCATCTTGGCAGCTGGTTCAAAGGGATGTTTGCTGCATAAATGTACCTTCAAAATATCTTAGCCTTGATGTCTAAAACAGGAAATATGTTCACAGTTAGCATAGAGAAATATTTATGATGTGAAAAATGCTATTTATTTCTGATTTTTAACTTCAGTTTCAAGACAAAGTCATGGGTTTTTGCTTACTTCCTGGTGAAAGGTGATTTGTTGTCTGTAAGGTACTAAAAGAACGCTTCTGTTTGAAATAATACTTGTGGTGGCAGTACTTTAGAAGCAGGTGATACTTTCAGTTATTTAGTCTTATTTCTGGTTTTGTTGGGTTTTTTTTACTTAGAGGGCAGTTGATGAACTGTAGCTTTTATTTGTCCTATATTCTTATTAATCTGTTTTAGGTTTAGATTTTTGAGTTAAGGTTTTTTAAACCTTAAATGGGAAGCCAGCTTTTCATACTGACTTTCTCTCTCACAGAGTCTTAAGTCATGTGTCAGTGAAGGAATTCAAGCAGTAGATGACCGAATGACTAAACAAGAAGATATCAGAAGAAAAAAGGTACAGCAGACAAATTTTTACCTTGGAAAGATCTTCATTAGGATTACCTTTATTTTTCCCATTAACTCGGAGAAAAAGAAATTTTAAACATTTTAGACTGTCTAGATGTGCACTGTGCAGGATTTTGCACTTGTGAAAATAATGGTCGAAGCTTTGGTTGACAGACTATTTTTACAGTGTCTAGTTGTTGATAAATCTTTTTTTTATTTTATTTGCCAAAACGTGTATGTGTAGTTGAGTTGGCTTTTTTTAATTACAAATACTCACGTTTCTGCTTGTAGTAGTACCTAAACTTGCTTATTATGAATGTAATTTAAATACAGCAGTTTAATTTCTATATGAGGGGCACGAACTTGTATTTGTCTTCGTGCTTAACTTGGTCAAAATTGTATAAGGACAGCTGTTCTACATCTGTGACAAACATTGTGGAATTCTATGGAGCTATGTGAGGAATGCTTCAACTGAGACATGACTAAGTATTAAGATGGAGGGAGAGAACTTAACACCAGCAAAAAAACCCAAACATTCAGAATATCTTCAGGGTTGTTAAGTAGAATCATAGAATCATAAAATGGTTTGGGTTGGAAGGGACCTCAAAGATCATCTAGTTCCAAGCCCCCTGCCATGGGCAGGGAAACCCTCCACTACACCAGGTTGCCCAAAGCCTCATCCAACCTGGCCTTGAACACTTCCAGGGATGGGGCAGCCACAGCTTCCCTGGGCAACCTGTTCCAGTGCCTCACCACCCTCAGAGGGAAGAATTTCTTCCTTATATCTAGGAATGTTGTCGTGGTTTTTGGACTGAGGGTCGAGACAAGAACCGAGAGGGAGCACCCACCAACCATGGTCCTGGGCAAAACATGACTCAGGCTTCCTTCATAAACCAAAACAATTTATTAACAGTTACTTAACAAAAGACAAAAGGGGACGAAACCGGTTACTTAAGAGGAGAAAAGAGAAAACAAGGCCCGATCTTAAAACAACACCTCCCCACCCCCTATTTTCCTTTCGTTCCTGGCTCTGCCTTCCCCCCAGCGGCGCAGGGAGACAGGGAACGGGGGAGTACAGGTCAGTTCATCCATGTTGTTCACTGCCGCTCCTTTCTTAAAGGAGGAGGAGTCTTTACACCATTTTTCCCTTGCTTCGGTGGATCCCCTACTCACAAAGAAAAAGTCCCCAAACTTTTCCAAAGTAAGTTCTGCCCGCAGGATTGCAATCCTTCCCCATGGATCGCACCAGTTCGGGCTTTACCAATCTCGGCCTCTTAGGGAGTTGCTGCCACTCGCGTCGGCGTGGGTCGTCCCACGGTCTCCAGATGCCTCCACGACCTCGTCGTGCATTCCATGCCCCATTATCAACAGTACCTGGTCGCGCATCCCCTGCTCCACGACCTCTTCTGGGCTCAGGCATCTCCTTCCCGACGTGGGTTTCTCCACGGGCCACGAGTGGGTCGCTGCTCCGCCGAGTACACCCTGGCTGCAGGGGGGCCGCCTGCCATCTCACACCGATTTGCAAGGGAAGCCTCAGCTCCAGTACACCTCCTCCTGCTCCATCTTTGCTGACCCGGTCGTTGTGGTTGTCTTCTCTTAGATATTAATCCTCTCTAGGGGAGCTCGGCCCGGCGGGCATCCCGGGAGTGGGGCGCTTACCGAGTCCGCCATGCGGCTCCCCGGCGCCATCTTGAGCACATGGCGCCAGCCCGGGCCCGGGCAGCCGCCCGGCCGGGAGCCGGGAGCGAGGGCCGCGCCCTCCTGCTCTCTCCTCGCTCCTGAGCAAAAAGCCCTTTCCCGCCCCTTTGTCCCAACTTAAATAGGGCAATTCGCAGAGGCGCCGACTTCGCTCAACCTCCCCCGGGGGGGATGGGACTCAGATCTGGTGGCACAGGGAGCAAATCCCCTCCCCTGCCACCAGAACACCCCCCCACACATCAAACTATCACAAATGTAAATTGGGATAAAGTAATGTAAATTGGGATTGGAGTCATACATGAATAATCTTTAATTACAGATGTGTGTGCTGAGACTTATTCACGTTATTCAGTCTGTTGAGAAAATTGAGAAGATTCTACATTCCCAAGGCACTAAAGAATTGTCCTCTTTAGAGGGAAACAGGTAAAAAATATGTACATATTTGGTTGCATTTGTAATCGATGGGACTAACTTAATTTAATGGTATTGGTATAGATGAATTTACAAACATTAGGATATATCTTTAGAAATGCAACTCTGATGGAGTAAGTGACTGTTATTTTAGTATTTTCCCAGGTTTAATCTTCTGCAAACTGGTCATTCACAGAACATGTAACTCGGCCTCCCAAGTTCTGAATTACTTGTAGTGTTTTCAGTAAACTTGTGCTTTTTGAAATTTGTGTGCAATAATAATATTTTTTTCTTGGAAGTCACTAATCCTGTTATATCTGAAATACTCTCTACAGTACAGTTTATTTCAATATTGTTAGGAAGTAAAATGGGAAATAGCTTTTCTTGTTTTCCTTGCGTATATATAACTGAAAGGACTGCTGCAAGAATAGTCTGAGGCAGGCAAGCCACACATGTAATACTTCTGGTAGAAGGAAAGTTTGTGGCAAATTCCAATCAGGCTCACAAGTTTTATTCTTTAACAACTTCTTGGAAAGTGTTCTCTCCCTTTGATGGAGGATGGAAGATGTCTTTCAGACAGTTTTGGAACTCATGTACCAGCTATGCACTTGAAATAATTGACTGGGATGCAAGTGCAGATTACGCTGGAGGAAAAAGAAAGTTTCACGAACCCGTTTGAACATGAGACTGTCTCTTCGGTTTAGCGCACAGGATCACATGTTAATGAGTTGGGGGAGGTAGACAAAAGAATAGGTTGATACCTAGAGGGACAAAGCATATGCAGATGTTTTCAGTCAGGGTGAGACACTTTTCGGAGTCATGTTTCAAAGCAAGATTGTATTCAGTGGCTGAAAATTTGGCTAATTTTTAGAATGACATAGACCTGAGAAGGGTAGGACTGTTTCTGTAGAGATAGCTGTCATTAGGTTTACCACATGACAGAAAAGGGGAATAAGAAACAAATCTGGATGGTAAAGAGCACTTACTGCAGCATGAGCTGTAGGACTGCCTTTTCAGGTGACAGTAGGCAGCACTACCATACAGAAAACAGTGCTTCATACTGTTGAGGCAGCTTCTTATGTTCCTCTCAGCTTCAGCTTCACCTGCTTCATATCTTAATAGCTCCAAAACAACTCTGATCATGTAGTCTGTTCCATATTATTATTGCATGATTGCAATAATTGTAGTGGTACCTATCAGAATTCCAAATATTTAGGTTAAACCACAAAAATTGAGCGAGAACATTATCTGTCTGCTGCAGATGAAAGAGAGTTGATTTGAAAGGATCTAACTGTGTACTCTCATTTTGTATTCTCTCCTAGTCCGCTTTTAACTGGACAGGTTTTAGAGAGAATTGCAACAGAATTTAATCAACTACAGTTTCATGCAGTACAAAGCAAAGGAATGCCCCTTTTGGACAAAGTGAGACCGGTAAGTATTGCACAATAGCCAGCTTAATGCTTGTAGGATCAAGAAAAAACAGTGTAATTGGAAGACAAATGCCTGTTTCCACAGAGTTTTCTTGTATCAATGTATGGGGGAAAACTTGTTTCAAGAGGTCATTTTTATCAGTTGACTAGAAGTATTGCTTCTTCTGAGAGTTTGTGCTTTGTTTGGTAACTTCTTTAGGATAAAGTATTTAGAATAAGAGTAGGAAATACAACAGGCATTTTTTTCAACCTAATGTATCTTGCAGTTTGTCTCCTTGCTGGTGTTGAGGCCTGGTTCTAGAGATTTATGTTGACTTTGTTAGCTGCAGTGTACAGATGAGAATATAAATGGAATGTGCCTACAGAGTGGCTGGCTTGAATATATTCAACTTTGTCTTTTGGTGATATTTGTTGCCTAACTGACTGTTCAGGCTGGTAGGCTAATCTCCTAATATCTCATTTATAGTAACTGTGTACTGCAAGAGATAAGTTGATGTGGTTTTTTGTTCTGTCTATTAATTGGAGAGAGCGAACAAATCAAGACTGATGCTTAAAGGTATATAGTATTAATAACGTGAGTATGGAGACAGGGTAATGCTTTAAGGTGATTAGCATGGACCTGACATTCTTGATGGCTTTCATAGAATCATAGAATGGTTAGGGTTGGAAGCAACCTCAAAGATCATCTAGTTCCAACCCCCCTGCCATGGGCAGGGACACCCTCCACTATACCATGTTGCTCAACGCTTCATCCAGCCTGGCCTTGAACACTTCCAGGGGTGGGGCACCGACAGCTTCTCTGGGCATCCTGTTCCAGTGCCTCACCTCCCTCAAAGTGAAAAATTTCTTCCTTAGATCAAATCTAAATCTGCCCTCTTTCAGCTTAAAGCCATTGCTCCTTGTCCTATCACTACATACCCTTGTAAAAAGTCCCTCTCCAGCTTTCCTGTAGGCACCCTTTAAGTACTGGAAGGCTGCAGTAAGATTGCCCCAGAGCCTTCTCTTTTGCGGGCTGAACAACCCCAACTCTCTGAGCCTGTTTTCATAGGAGAAGTGCTCCAGCCTTCGGATCATCTTTGTGGGCCTCCTCTGGACTTGCTCCAGCAGCTCCATGTCCTTCTTGTGTTGGGGACTCCAGAGCTGAATGCAGTATTCCAGATGGGATCTCACGAGAGCAGAGGAGCAGAATCGCCTCCCTCGACCTGCTGGCCACACTTCTTTTGATGCAGCCCAGGATACGGTTGGCTTTCTGGGCTGCCAGTGCACATTGCTGGCTCATGTTGAGCTTCTCATCCACCAGCACTCCTGAGTCCTTCTCCTCCGTGCTGCTCTCAATCCATTCTCCGCCCAGCCTGTACTTGTGCTTGGGATTGCCCTGACCCACGTGCAGGACCTTGCACTTGGCCTTGTTGAACTTCATGAGGTTCTCACAGGCCCATCTCTCCAGCCTGTCAAGGTCCCTCTGGATGGCATCCCTTCCCTCCAGCGTGTCCACAACACCAAACAACTTGGTGTCATCTGCAAACTTGCTGAGGGTGCACTCGATCCCACTGTCCATGTCACCGACAAAGATGTTAGATAGCACCGGTCCCAGTACTGACCCCTGAGGAACACCACTCGTCACTGGCCTCCACTTGGACATTGAACTGTTCACTGCAACTCTTTGAGTGTGACCATCCAGCCAATTCTGTATCCACCAAGTGGTCCGTTTATTATAATAAGGTTAAAAGCTAGTTTCGAGCTAGTGAGGTAGTTCATAGTTCCAATTTTTCACTATATAGGTATGTCTTGACAATAGTGCTGGGAATGCACTATTGTTTTAGTTTTTGACAGAGGGGTAAATGCCACAGTTGTTTCCCTGGTCACTTACTGTAAAGCTTTTGTGTGTTATCACACATAGTGATTCAGTTGAACAAGGAACAATTATTGACCTATTTCTTCAGGATAAAGGGAATCTTAGATAAGTTACTGGGTAACTTACAACCTATAGAGGGAAATAATTGTCTTTTAACCTTATTATAATAAATACTGTGCTAAATAGCATCAATGACCTATTAAGCTTGTGTTAATGTTCATTTAATGCTGACAGTTATCAAAATTTGTGCATCTTTGGAATGAAAATGGAAAACTGAATTCTAGAAATACCTACTTCTAGGTATTTCTAGAAGAGTTTACTTCAGCAATGATGGCAAGGCTTTGCTTTTGGTTTTTTATTACTATATTTTGTTTCTCTTCATAGCGGATAGCTGGAATAACAGCTATGTTGCAGCAGTCCCTGGAAGGGCTGCTCTTGGAAGGCCTTCAGACTTCAAATGTTGACATAATACGTCACTGTCTTCGCACTTATGCAACAATTGACAAAACACGAGATGCAGAGGCATTAGTTGGTCAAGTGCTTGTAAAACCTTACATAGATGAGGTAAGATAAAGTCAAGAATCTTAAAAAAATGAATTGATTTGCAAACATGCTTATTTTTTCTGTTAACCTCCAGCTTTCATGAGCAGCTTCAAAATGCCTTTGTGGAGAGAGCGGGAGAACTGAGGCCCAACACAATGTCAGTTTGTTTGTTGTTGCTATTTAAGAAAAAAGAGTGAAGGAATTCTGTATCTGCCTGTCACCAATTTCAGGTTATATACAGTTGGGATTCTTTTTCTAACCTACGTTTTTCTTGGGACAAGGAATCCAAAGGATGAACCTTAAACTAAGCATATGACTGGAGTAAAATACCATTTTTTTGTGAACTAGGGTGTATCTGTGGGAATTGGATCAGATCTGGGGTTTGCATTTCTCCATGGCTGGCTCAGTAGCAGGCAAATGCAGCAAAAATAGTTCTTAGTGCAATGTCCTTTTCTTCTCACTGTATGAAGAAGCAGTTTCTGCCATTCCCAGCTGTACTAGGACATCAGCAGGAGCAGGAACAGGTGCTTGTTTGGGAAGCATTTGCTGTTGTCTGGTGGGAAAAGTGTGTCAGATGGTGAGTTTCTCAATTCATGAGAAACTGGTTTTAGTAGGCCATCAGTTTACCATACCAGATTGGATCAATCACAAAGTACTGATTGAAACTTTGGAAATTAGGAGACTTTCTGTTAATTTTCTTGACTGTGCAACTTGTGCTGCTACCTGTAAAATGGCTCCTCACCTTCTTGTAGCACTATTTGCTCTTCTGGCCTGAACAGTTGGTGGCTAGTTTACACTACTTTTTTTGTTGTTGTTGTGGTTGATGATAATGTAATTACTCCAAAACCAGGTTCAGACAGTCCTCCCACAGTAGCGTAACAGTCAGCAAGTCAGTCAGTTGTGCTCAGTTTTTCTTGTATCATCAGCACATCTGCAGTTGCCACTGAAAACGTTTTTAAGGGCCTACAGTTATATTATGGTAACTCTAGTTTCAAGCTTCCAGTAAAAATCTGAAAATTCGTTTTAAGATATTTGATAGTCTGCTGTGTTTGAAATGACTTGATAAACCAGGTTTGTGCTGAAGTGAGGTTGCTGTAATATCAAGACTTCTTTCAACACCCTTTTCATCAGTGTGTTGGGAATTATGTCCAGGTCAGGTAACGATGCTGTATCATTTCAGAGCATATTTGTTCCCTACTGAGATCTGAATCAGTGCCCTTTTACAGTGTAATTACTAGTGCGAACTGGCTGCCCATTGCAGGAATTTCCCTGGCTTTCACTAAATTGTCAGAGTAGTTCATAAATGCATTGAATTCACTGTCCTTAAAGAACTTAAAACGGGACCAGCGCCAGGACTATAAAGTTAATGTTCTAAAACTAGCATTAGGAATCTTTCAGCAGTATTAATTTTCCTGCTCCTGTGGGGAGGAAGAACTGTAGAGTACAAGAGCTGCTTTGGTGATTGAAAATATACACTTGCTTGAATTTGTGCATATTAATAGAAGGCAGAATAGGTCTTCCCCTCTGTAATACATAGCACGTTTCAGTGGCTTAGAGTCCCAAGTTATACTATTGATGTATCTTTCCTTTTGCTGTCAAGATCTTCTTTTACTGTCATTACTCTTTAAATTGAGATATTAATAACATTCTCTTTGCTCAGTAAACTATGAGAGATGTGTTATTTTGTGAGGTACTCTTTTCTACTTTCAGGATGTTTAAAACAGTTTGTTCTCTACTGGCATTTTACAAAAAAAATGAGGCTGCTTATAGTATAGAGTTAACATTTTTATTAAGACCCATAAAAGCAATGTGAACGTTGTTTCTAAAAGTATTGAATATGTTTCTGTAGGCAATAATACAGTTGTTTTTTCTTACACTGGTATGCCTTTCTGAACATAAGTGCAGAAGTGACCTTAAGGTATTTGCTTCCTTTTTTCATTTAGTGGCCATTTGCCACGGTGTTCCCAACAGAGGCAAGTGAAGAGTTAATAACTTTTGCTGAAGTTTTTATTCAAAATCAAGACGGGGAAAAGAAATTACTTTTTTTTCACTTGGTAGTGTCAGCAGCCAAAAGATGGAATTGTTACTTTTCTTTTCCCTTCCCTGTGAAAGAATAGTATGTCTGCTGGTAACACCTGAGCTATATGTTGTTGTCAGTAGGATGTTTCTTTTCACTGCTGGAAAGGAAACATTTAAAATTATTCTGGTTTTACTATGTATGCATACAGATTTACAAACCAAAGCCAGCTCCTGGCTTTTGGATGGGAGAGGAAGTCAAACAGTGGTGACCTCTCCTCTTGAGGACAAACTTCCTTTGGGTGCTTGCTAATGCTGTAGAACCTGCCACAGTGGGGGACAGGTTGTCTTCCCTCTTGGTTTTCTCAGTGTATTCTTTCCCCACTTCTGTACCCTTCCACTTGTTTATGTAGCAGGAGGCAAAAATGTTCAGACAGGTGGAAGAATACCAAGAAACATAAGCTATTGTTCTTTTCCTGTATTGTCCAACTACTGTCTGCCTTCTCTTTATGACAGAGATTATCCTTTTTCACTGGATATGAGGTACTGTCCTGAGAAAGTGCTTTGTTAGCTGTGTTAAAGGCTTAGCATTGTTGCAGAAGATTCTTGGCTATTGGCTCACCTGCATTTGGGATTGGACCAGCAAGCTCTAAATTTAGAATAGATTTTTGACTCTATTCTGAGGTTTGATTAGCTTTTGCCAATCAACTGTTAAACTTCACAGACTGCTTCAGGGGACAGTAATGTGTGCAGTGAGTGGAGAGCCAGGCACCGTGGCTAACACTAAAAAGCAAGGAGCTCATTCCCATTCTTGTGGCCAGTCTTGCCAGTTAGAGTACTGCATTAAAGGAAGTAATAATTCAAGCTGGCAAGTTATACTTGGAAATTACAATATAAAAAAGTAATATACTGACTATCCCGAAATTTGGGGTTATAGGGTTAGGAGTTTTGAGTTAGTAGATTGTGAGTCTTCTGTTACAGTGTTTTTCATATTCACTTTTCTGATATTTAACACTGAACTCTTCCTGGCAGGTGATTGTGGAACAGTATGTTCAGTCTCATCCTAATGGCCTTCAGGCTATGTACAATAAACTGTTGGAGTTTGTTCCTCATCATTGCCGTCTCTTGCGTGAAGTAACAGGAGGAGCTATTTCAGGGTAACTATTTTGAGATTTCTTTTGGTTGCACTAAAGTTACAGCAAGTATCATATACTTCTGAAATGTGATGCATAGTTAGCTTCCATGTGCAGACGACTTATTTGGCCTTTTCTGAAGATTCATAGTCAAATTTGGTTTCTCCCTCATGTCTGTGTCTTTCAAAACAAAACAGTGAACAAACTTTCTTGGTGTTGCGGCCCAGACCTTCAGAGGAGGGAAGGAGAATCCTGTATTTCAGTAGTAGAATTGAGTACTGTTCATAATGTGACATGTCAGGTACCTTGGGTTTTTTTGAATCCGTGGAACATGATTGTACACTTCATCAAAGGAGAAGGGCATAATAAAGCTATTAAAAAATAAAAGTTCAAAAGTTATTGGGTTGTTAGTGTACATCAGAAAAGTGAGGATGTTCCCCAGAGGTTTGACTGATTTATTGTATGAACTGGAACTACAGTGTAGTGCCTCTGCTGTCTTCTCCAAAAGTACTTAATTCCTTATGCAATTAAATTGCCTGTTTTGGAGTTTAAATAATTCAGGTCTACTGAATTGCATCCATTTATTCATCTGTTCACAGGCTGGTTAATATAGTAGACTGCTGTAATTAGCAGAGCTATGGATGTAGGCCCTAGGGACTACAGAATTACTTTTCTAATTAGTCATCCATTGCTGAGCTTTTTATGACTCCTAAGTTTTACTAACATTTCAATTTTTTTTAATCCTTCAGCAAGTTTTAATCTTTCTTAATAATGGAATGTTTCTACTTTGTACTGTGGTGTACTGAACTGGAATTAAATGCTTGTATCTTTTCTGCTCTCAATTTATAGATTTTCATAATCAAGGTAGCTTTTAATCTTTTGCTTCGAAGCACAATATCATGTATAAATACAGCTTGGAACAATTGTGAAAAAGTTCTGCTTCTTTCCATTGGATTAGTCACATTACTCCTACTTGGTACCTCTCTGAAGTTTGGAGCTATTGAAACTTGAAATATACAAGTAAGAATAGGAGTTCTCAGATAAAATGTACTCATTTTCCAGAAGAAACTTGCAAAATACATAACTAATAAAATTTTAAAACACTTTAAGAGTTATAAAAAAATACCCTGCACTTGATGAGACTGTGGGATCAGATATGAAAACCAGAAGGAAGAATGGCTTAAGGGAATCAACATAGCTACGTAAAAAAACTTAATTGCATTTTGTCTAATGCGGTACCTGTCTTTTTAAAGTTATGCCTACCTCTGAGTAGAAGCCTGGTGGTAAAATATAACCCTGGAATAATTGCAATTTTATTTCAGTGAAAAAGCAGATATTGTTCCTGGATATGACTTCTTAGTGAATTCAGTGTGGCCAGAAATAGTACGCGGTTTAGAAGAGAAATTGCCATCACTGTTTAACCCTGGAAACCCAGATGTGTTTCATGAGGTAAATAATTTTAATTTTTTCCATTTGTGATTCCTTTGACATGCACAAGACTTGAATGAGTCATGTTCTCTAGCTTTTTCCCTGCTGTGTTTCTGTAAATTCATGTTGTTGCATGGCTCAGAAGAGGAGGTTATCTCAAATCACTTGGTTTAATTTTCATAGTAATTTTCCCCTCAGGTTTGTCAAGAAAGCTCATACAGAAGTTATTGGAAGCCATTTAATCATGTGAATTTGGGCTTAGTATTTGTTTTAGGAGTAAATGTTCTTGTAGAATCGCAACATAAATGAAGGCAGGAATGGGCGACTCCAGTGTTTACCCAAGACTGGGACTTCTGTACAGGAAGGACTGTAATGTTAGTTAAATACCTGGGTTACAACTTGCTGTGGAAAAGTTAAAAATAGTTCTATTACTATGGAAAGGTTTAGAAAATTCTTTGTTTCATTTGCTTGTTTCAGCTTTTGCTCTTTTTCAGTACTGCAGATTATGGTGTGATGAGAAACGCAAGTCAGCTAAAAGAGCGAAAAATACTTGGAGGCAGTGTGATAAGTTTTAGAACATAGAATTGTTTTCTCTGGTATCGCAAACAATTATGAAACAAGCTTACATTCATAGAATCATGGAATGGTTAGACATTATAAAATTAATTTGAAGTACTTATCACTCTTAGGTTTTCGTCATTGACAGTGTTGCTCTACCTCTAAAAGACCATCTTTTACTAATGTTGAAACAGATTTCTTGGTCTAGTATGAAGATTGGCTCTGGCAGTACTTTATTAGTATGTCACAAGTAGAAAATATGAGTTTTCTGCTTTTCTTCATGTCCTGTCTGCCTGTATTTAACCATGGTTGCTGAAGTATTTGAATGTTTTTTTTTTTCCCCTTTCAACTTGTCTTATGATTAGTGTGAAACCTTTTATTTTCAAGATGGAGATGGCAAGCAGTGATAAATTGTCTGAAGGAAGGCATAGTAGACAGATCAGGACGAATGACTTAGGGAAATGTTAGATTGCTGGTGGAGGTTTATAAGGCAAATGATTCTTCTTGTGTTCATGCAAAACTGCTTTTACTAAATACATTTTTCTTGGAATTTAAGATCTCTTTCATACAGATACATTGAATAATTGAAGGCAGGCGGGCATGATAGTGTTTGCAGGGCTGGCTCTGAATAAGAAGCAAATGAAATGGATGTTGAAGAAAGTTGTGGTAATGCCATGCAAATGACACTATAGGGTGTTTTCCCTCCCCTGTGAGAGTACTTCTCAGTTTCCCATAAATTTTCAGTTACTTTTCAAGCTTTCACCTAATGCCCTGCATACTGCAAATCGTGAGCCATGCTGGGCTTGTTGTCTGTGCTTCTTGGTTTATTTTTTCTTCATAAGAGCTGGGTTTGTTGTTTTAAATGAATTATTTTTAAAAGGCTATTATCTTATATTAGTCTGATATTGACCAACAGTACCCTTGTGTTTATTTAAAAAACCAAAACCATAAAAACCCAACATCCCCCCATGACTTTCAAGTAAATCATGTAGTAAGTCTAAAGTATTTTTCAGACTGCTTTTGCCTACTTAAGTGACTAAGAGTCTAAATCATTAAAATACTTTATCTAAAAATCAATAAGAAGTTGAAATGCCAAGTGTAAAAATGCTGTTATGTCTTTATAAAGACTGATAGGACTAGTTCTGAATAAAGGGGGGGGGGGGGGGGGGGGGCGGAACTTTAAAATTGTTTCTACACTGCTGATAATCCAAGTAATGCAACACAGATTTTAGATAGTAATCTTCTAGCTCTGTTTCCTAGGTTGTTAGAAATGCAGAAAAATCTTTTTCTCTCAGTTTGTTTGCATATGTATATATGTGTAGGGTTAATGTTGAAAAGTTGGAATATGCAGGAGGTTATTATCTGCTAGGAGGTTTTTAAATGTAGAGGGGGGAATGGAAAAATATTTTTTAAAAAGTCCTGTAAAAGTCAGACTGGCAGTGTAAAACATTTATGCTAAAATAACTATTTACTTGTGCAGAGTCTCTTTCAAAAATTGTTTCAGGTTATCGTGCTGTTATTTTCGAGTCAGATTTGTAGATTTACGGGCATTTGAAAGAATACTTTTATTCCTGAACATTCAGTTGAGACTGTGAAGTTTAGGTTCCTGTGTTTGAAAATTGCTCCATTTTGTTTCCCACTTCAGCTTCCCTTAAATAACTTTGTACAGTCAACAATCCAGTCCTAGAAGCTGAAATGGGAATGAATCTTGCAGTTAGTTCCCTATCTTGGGTTTAATGTTATTGATAACTAGATAAATGTTTCTTGAGTTGTCTTCTGTTTTGAAAGTGATTGGTCTTTTCAGAGTGTTTGGTTTGTATCTCTGACTAATACTTAAGGTAGCAGAGCATTAATGACTTAGAATCATAGAATCATTTGGGTTGTAAGGGACCTTTAAAGGTCATCTAGTCCAACTGCCCTGCAATAAGCGGGGACATCTTCAACTAGATTGCTCAGAGCCCGGTCCAGCCTCACCTTGAAAGTTTCCAGGAACGGGGCATCTACCACCTCTCTGGGCAACCTGTTCCAGTGTTTCAACACCCTCATGATAAAATTTTTTTTCCTTATATCTAGTCTAAATCCTGCCCTCTTTTAGTTTAAATCGATTACCCCTTGTCCTATCACAACAGGCCTTGCTAAAAAGCTTGTCACCATCTTTCTTATAAGCCCCCTTTAGGTACTGGAAGGCTGCTATAAGGTCTTCCTGGAGCCTTCTCTTCTCCAGGCTGAAGAACCTCAACTCTCTCAGCCTTTCTTCATAGGAGTGGTGCTCCAGCCCTCGGATCGTTTTTGTGGCCCTCCTCTGGACCCGCTCCGACAGGTCCGTGTCTTTCCTGTGCTGAGGGCTCCAGAGCTGTGCGCTGTACTGAGATTTGATTGCCTTTTAACAGTACTGGTTTATTATCTAAGAAAAAAGGCCTGAAAGAGCATTAATCTGTCATGCGTTCTTGATTTAACTCCCACAGCTCTTACAGTTCCATTGTGTTGTAGATACAGCCACGTTGGGAGAAAAGTAGTTACCTTAAAACTTTTGTGTGCAATTTCCAGAATACCATCTTGACACACTGAAACTGCCATGTCACGAGAGAAATATGCTGTAATTACACTTTTAACAGAAAGTTATGAACTTACTGAGATACACAACACAAAAGTATGCCCGTCAGTCTGTGTCCTGTGGTTGCAGGAGTTTCTGAGAGCAGAACCTGTGAGCAGCAACTCAGGAGCTTCTTGCTGAGAATGTTTTACTGCTTCATAAGAGGCAAAATCACATCAGTCACATAGTGCTCTGGTTTGTGGGAAAATCCTTGGTGCTGCAGCCCTGCTGCTGTTCCTCTTACTGCAGTGAAGTCAGAAGCACTGAGAGATTCAGTCCAACTTATTTCATTAATTCAGCAGCGGCTTAATAAACATGTATGATAGCTTTTATGTACGTTTTCTATTTTTTTTTAATAAAAGAAACTTGCACATAAGACAAACCGTTTTTCTTTGCAGAGGTAGATTTTGACTATAGCTGTATTTTGACTTTACATTGATTTACATAACCTTTGTGTTCTGTTAGCACAGTCTGGTTTGTGTGAAATAACATTTTTATGCACTATTTTGCTTCTGTTTTTCGCTACAAGTGTTTGTCATTCTGCTTTGTGTATGATTTAATTTATTACTTCATTTTTGGGGGGGGATGTTAATAAGTTACTGTTGAGAGTAAGCCCAAAGTGCATTTGAGGATTAATATAATTTTTCTTTGCTTGCAACTGACTTAATACTATTTGTAAACATCTTATTAGGGGTGTACAACTGGATAAAGTTAGTTTATCTGAAATTGTTAAAACTTATTCTGCAAATATTTAGTGTTTGCAAAATATGTTTTTAGGGAAACAGTTCTAGAAATCCATATAAGACAGATCCTATATAACAGAAAAAATATCATGCTTTCATTCTCATGTGTGTTTGATTATGTGTACTTCTGGGTTTTGTTCCTGATTATTTCTGTTTGTTGACTGACTCTGTTCTTAGTACTGTGTAGCACTGTTGTTCCACCCCGGTGATTCAGCGCAGAAATACCGATGCATCTCTCTGATCAGTTCTGCTTTTTCAGGTTACTTGGACAATTTTATGCTTTTTAGAAGCGTACTGCACTAGCTTTTCTTATCATAGGATAACACCAGTTAATTGGTTTTGGTTTCACTGCAATCCAGGATTTTAGCCTTGTATGATCAGGTGATGAGGGCATTGTCAAGCCATTCTGAACCTCAAGCTTGACTCAAGTGTGATACAAGAGCTCTGCTGCATGAGTAGTGGCCTGCCTTGTTTGCTGGGACCCTGTGCATGCTTAGAATGCTCATTCTCTTTCTGCAGAAATACACTACTAGTATGGATTTCGTACGGAAATTTGAACGACAGTGTGGCTCCCAGGCCAGCGTGAAACGGTTAAGATCTCATCCCTCCTACCACAGCTTTAACAACAAATGGAATTTGCCTGTATATTTTCAAATAAGGTTAGTATGCTTGGGGTTTTTTGTTCACTCTTTCAAAAGTAGAGTTCAGGCACAGCAATATGATCTGGCTTAAGGACAGATCTCATTGTTCGAAGTTTCACTTGCCAACAAATCGTAGTAGAAGTCAAACTAAGAATTTAATTACTAAGTCAAGTAACTGAAGATATGTACTTTCAACAATATAGCAAAATGGCAGCCAACTACTCTTGTAGTTGGTTATATATATAGTGTGTATATATATATAGGTGTATACATATATATATATATACACACTGTTGGTTTTACACTGAATTTGATGTACTACTTATAAGACTTTCAGTAACAGATCTAGATAGGTCTTGGAATCTTGTTTCAAATTCTTTTTCTCCAGTGTCCCTGGAACTAAACTGTATGTTGAAGGATGCTACTTGTGCAAATCCAGAGGAATACTTATTATGAGGGAAGAAGTCTTTCTTCTTAGAAACGTAGAATTAAAGGACTTGACAACTTTCATCTTTTCCAGATCTAGTCGTGTTTCTGACGTTCTTTTTGTCTCACAGGATGTTGGATCTTGTAGTGTTGTCTTCCCAAAGATTGCCTTACTGTTCCCTTTTTCTGAGGAACTAATTCATAAGTTTTAGCTTGCTTTTCCAGCAGGTGCTTGTGGTACTACCTTGTAAAGACCTTGCAGCTAGAAGAGAGCAGAGACACCCCAGAAAGTCCCATTTTAACTCTAGTAATGCTAGAACTGTAATGAAAGGAACAAAATAGAATGTAAAACCATATTTTTAGAAAGCGTGGTCTCTACGTCTGGTTTTAGGGCTGGATATCAAGCCTCCAGGCAAGAAAGAGAACCATTGAAGTCTGCTGTGACCTAGGTGTGCTGTGAGTCATCTCTCTTGGTCCAAAGCCTTCTGAGAGTTTCTGGATGCTTCATACGCTGTTACATGAGCGTATCTCAATGCCCTGCGGCAACACCAGTCAATTTCTCCAAAACACTTAACTGTACAAATATTGGTGCTGGCCCAAGGGAAAGGGCTGGAGTGCTCACTGCAGTAGCAGTGCTGAGTGCACAGACTGAAAATGCCCATGGAACTGTAGCCATTATAAACCTTTTAGCAGAGGTATATCGTTATTAACGATAAGTCTGTGACTCTGCCCTTTTTGTTTGAAAGTGCAAGTTTTCTAATAAGTGACCGCTTGATCGAACTTTGATACTCTTGCTCATAAAATTGAAATGATGCTTCAGCATATTCTTTCAGTTCAAAAATGTTCTTTCCCATTCCCATTTTGAGCTCTGACTGATTAAAAAAACTTGAAAAAAAAAAAAAAATCATTTTCATGTAATCTGAGATTGCTGTAACAAACAGTGCGCTACTTTGATAAATGGTTGGATAACAGCAGCTGATTCATCTTTCACCGTATTATTCCTATATATTGGAATAATCTGATAACATTTGGAAGTGCCCATGAATTCTTTAGTGCACAACTGTGAAAATACTGCAATATATTCATTATATATATCAGGGAAGCTTTTTCTTTGATGTATGTTAATATCCTTAAGGCATATAGGATTTTTATTGAGTATTATCTCACACTGTGGAATTTATAGTTAAAATTGCTGGGTTTTTTTCTTTTTTCAGTTACAGTAATTGCCCAGAACAACTGGCCCTTACTAAAGCCTTTACAAACCATCCTTTGAGAAACAGATGGATGTACAAGCATTTCTTCTGTAGTAGTGCTGGCACAAACAGCCCCAGTAATTCTTTCCCGTGCCGTTCCTTAAATTATTCCTGTACAGCTGATTGTGGCACTGTAGTGAACCCCACATTGGGGAAATTTTTTTCCTATTTAAGAAACATTCAGCAAAAATTACGTCACTGTTAAAAATCTGATTTCATTCTCTAATCGTTTTTACTGTAAGACTTAGATGCTGCTCTGTCATTAGAAGTGGTGCATAGGCAGGAATGAGAGCTTGAAACCATTCCACAAATATTTCTAAAACATGTTTAGTTGCTAAACGTGCATCTAGTCCATTAGGAGTTTAAACATGAAAAGCTAGGTGGGCCCCTGTTCTGATCTAGAAATAACAGTTAAGAGATGCCCTACAGGTTCGTAATTAGTAAGTTTGGTAGAAAGGCTCACGGAGTTACTGTGATGCACATAAAAGCAAGGAAGGGGAAACCAATGACAATAGAACTCTGTACAGGGGAGTTTACAATGATAGCTTTGTTTCAGCATTTAGAGGAAAAACCTGGTAAAAGAAGAATTTTCTGCAGCTCTGCTTGACAATTTTAGATGAATTGGGAAATGCTATGTTGTTTGTCTAATATATTTTAAATATGGAAAAGTATCAGAGGCTTTAATATTAACTTTGCTGTTATACCTAAAAAAAAAAAAGGGGGGGGGATTTTTTTTTTAATTTATTTTTTGAAGGATAAGTTTTTAAAAGACGAGGTCAGGGCATCCTGTGAGGAACTATTGATTTTTGAGGTACAGAATTGTTTGCAGAACCTTATGCCACTGTTCATTAACAAACATGTAAAAAGCTGAAGGCTCCAGTGTCACATGACATATCTGAAGGTCAACTCAAGCAAATATGTGACAATGTGTTCACTTTTAGTTTAAAAACAAAAGTTTTGTTTTTAGTAACAAAACAAAAAACTTCACTCCTCAGAAAAGCTGAGGACTTGACACTGAGCTATCATTTTGATAATGTTTGCAATGTGACTTTCCTAATTTCCTGCCTATAAAGCGTCAAAGGTTCTCTTTCACGTGTTTCAATGTTGGCCTGGTTTGTATCCCCCATTTATGTTGAGCAGAAATAACCCCATGTTTAAAATCTGTGTATGTGCATTGGTAGCACATGGAAATGCTATTGAAATGAAGATTGAAACAAAGTTTAGGCATCATTTAAGCAATTGTTGAATTGTAATATTCAAACTTTTCTGTCTCTCAGATTCAGAGAAATAGCAGGGGCCTTAGAAGAAGCACTTTCAGATGCACTGGAGGAAGCACCAGGTAAACTTTATTGCAAAAAATAATTTCTCTATTGTGAAGGAATCAGTGGTATAAGTAGCAGTGGATACTGTCTGTCTATTGAGTATTTAGTAACGTGCATCCCACAGATGGACGAGAGCTTTCTGTTTTCTGATGAAGCGTTTGAACAGTAGAATACATTTTTATAGAGAAGGCAATATGAGAGTACTGTTCAGTGGTCACTTTACTTACTAAAAACATCCCTTTTGGCAGCAGCTGTTAACATACCTGTGGAACCATCCCCTCAGTGTGAGAAGGAACTAAATTGACATTTGGCATCCTCTAAGTGACAACCGAAAGGCTATGCTGTGTTCTTGGCGCGTATTTTTCTTAATTGTTGTAGGGCTATGTAGAGGCAAAAATGGCTATCTGGTGGCAGCATTTAGGCTTGCTATGGTTTATAGTGTTGGTGTCTGCTCCAAAAACATACATTGATTTATGAGCAGATGAGGAGGTATGCACAGGAAGGATTAGAGTGGAAGGGAGAACCTGGTGTATTCATTAGAAGTATATTGTAATCAGAAAAACTTACTTCAGTTAATGGAGTAAACACTTAGGAAGAAGGCAACTAGGAGCAACATAAGTGTGTGTATACACATAACACACGCACACACATTCTCTCTGGCGAGAGCAAGGAGAAAAAAAATCTAAACTGAGACAAAATGCATAAATCCTACTGCTACAAGGTGTTTGCCTGGAACTTGCAGATGCATTCCTTACCTCTCAAATTGTATGCTATAAAATGCTAGTGTGTGATTTGCTTTAGAAGTATTTGGTTTAAATATGGATATTCCTACTGTGTTTTGAATTAATATTTCTAGCAGATATCTCAGATATAACTGTGACAGAAGCAATAGTTAGTGCTAAGGGAGTATTACTGTTATGGCTGGCAAGCAGGTCTAATATAACTTCTTCATAAGACAGCAAAATTATCCTGGAAATGTTATCTCCCGGAGTGGATCATTTGACCAAGCTGTTCCTGCCTTTGTTGCAGGCAAAATCTCATCTGTTGCTTTTGCCTGCGCAGCTACAGCAAGTCTTAGTGGGATTTGAAATCTAAAGCAATGAGGAACTAGTGCATTAAAAGTTTGTTTCAGACAATGCTTTATAAATCCTCTTTGCCATCTTTGTGATTGCGTCTCCTTGGATGACTTTTTTTTTCTCGCTTTTCTCTTTTTTTAAATCTAATGTAACACAATTACACTGATGTTACATCTTTTGAAAATGTGCTTACAAACTTGACATTTGTCTGATTGGTTTTAGCTGGCAGCTCATACTGTCTTTTGGCCACTCACATGGTCTGGATGAGTCTTCTGAAGTGCTGGTCAGATCAAATGTTTTTACCCTTATTAGCACACCGTCTGTGGAAACTTAGTCTGCAAATTTTGGCACGCTACTCTGTGTTCATTGGTGAGGTAAGAGAACAGCATGCTTATGGTTTTGGTGATTGGGTACGTCCATCAATCAGAGACCTTTTGAAACAAAGTATGTGACCTCTTTTTAAGCGATTTTTTTTGCAACTTAACATTCTTTAACAAGAACACTTTCAACCAGTTCATGAGTTTGTTTTATAAAAAGCGTCACTGCAAAATATGTCATTAAACACAAATATCAGTGCTGCTGTAGTATTATTGTCTGATGGTTGCCAAGGCTGTACTTCCATGAATGTTTAAAGCTGCGTCTGCTGCTGAAAGAAGTAGCCACAAACTTTTGGTTTTGTTCTGTTTGTGTAAGTGTTTGTTGGTTGATGAAGTGCATGAGGTTATGAAACTGAGCCAGGTGAAAACAAACCCTGGGGAAAAAAAAAAAAGGGAGGAAATTTGAGACTATAAAACTGGAATTTTCATAGGCAGCTGACTCAACATCAATGATTCCTTGTTTCTGAGCAGGAGAGGTGGTGCTTTGCTCTTCTTCTTTCTCCAAGTCATACAAGTTTCCTCATGTTTTATGTGTCATAGAAAGACAGCATGATAGAATAATTGGGATTTAAAGGGAGTTCTGGTCAAAATCCCTGCTCCAAACAGGGCCAGCTTACATAAGGTTGTGCAGAGCCTTTTCAAGTTGATTTTTGAGTGTATTTAAGGATGGCAATTTCATGCCGCTCTGGGAACCTGGAACTAACCATTTTCTCCTCATATTTGATTGGAATTTCCCTTGCTACAGTCTGTGTCCATTGCCTGTTAACTCTGTCACTGTATCTCAAGGAAAAGCCTGGTTCCATCTTCTCTGTACATGCCCCTTAGGTAGTTGAAGACAGTAGTAAGATCTTCCCTTTATCCTTCTCTTAAGACTGAATGACTCAGTTCTCTCAGCTAAATAGCTCAAGAAAAGTACTGATCAGTACCACAGTAGTTGAGCGAAGCACATACCTGACAACAGAGGGTGTTTGAGCAGATGAGGGAAGGGGTTGTTTGACAGCAGTGAGTGGTTACGATTTTTGTATTCCAGCATATGAAACTGTATTTCTGCGAGGCAGAAAACAATCAAATTTTTGGTCTTGCATGTTCCTTCAGGGCAGTAGTTCATTTGAACGCCACACAGGTGAAAATTGCTGTGGGACTGGACTGCCCTCCACTATAGTGACAAATTTGCTCCAACTCCTTAGTGCATCAAAAACTGTTTTAGAAATATCTTTTTCAATGTAATTTAATAATGCTGATATTCGTTGTACGTGTGGCATTCTAAAACTGAAAACTTACAAATCCTTTATATACTGTCTCTATTTGACCAACTTTAACTGCCTTCACTATTACTAGGGCTCACATCTCAATTTGATGTTTCAGGTTTCTGTAAGGCCCATTTCCTGTGAGAATACGAAGGAAAGCAAAAAAACTGTGCCAGTTGGTAGAAAAGAATCTTCTGTAAGCCTCAGCCCTGGTGAGGATCAGGGGAACGGGTCTTCTCCAGAAAGTCAGCCATTGCCTTCCATATCTAGTACTCAATTGGTATATGTTGCTGCAGATCTGGACAAACTCCGGGATCAGGTTTGTGCCTGTGACTTTACTTAAAAAAGAGTCTTCCTTGATTTATGTGCCAATATTGTTTGGCATCTTGTTAAGGATGTTAAATTGTTTAAAACAATGCACCATAAAGCTCTTTTTTTGTCTTAAATGCAAAAACTGGAGTAGTCTGATATAGAAAATATCACCTGAAATGAGTAGTCTACTCTATGCTTATTTGGAATGGCAGGTTACAGAAAAACCGCTTCAGATATTTAAACTCTTTTTATCAGTAGCTGCTGGATTTAAACCCCTAAAATACTAATGACCCCTTCTGGTCATTTTTGGTGCAAAGCGTCACTGTCCCAGGGTCTTACCTTTTGCTAGTAAAAGCTCTGTTGCAGCTCAGAGTGTGGTGCAATACTCAGCTTTAATATTATGTTCTCTTTTAAATGTTTGATAGTTTTAGTCTTTGAGATTGAAAAAGGTTTTATCATTATTATACTTTACTAATGATCCAGAATCTTGAAAAGAGATGTATAGCATTAATTTTCTTCAAGTGGGGATGACTTCTGTGTATTTTCAGTCAATAAGGCTAAAATTTCTGTAATTCGTTGTAAGTTGCATCTGGGTTGATGATATTTTGTAAATTTTAAATTATTTCTTCTGAGGACGATAGTAAGGTAGGGCATAGGCCTTAATTCCTGTGAATGTTTCATTCTTCTAGTACTGATTTCCCATAAGTGCAGTAAAAAAGGGAAAAGATTGGTGTCTTTTGATGCACTAGAAACTTACAGAATGTAGGAAAAGTAATTGAAATATGTTTATAACATGACTGTATCTCTTTTGGTTTTTTTGTTCAGATTCCTGACATCTTAGAAATGATTAAACCAAAACTTGAAATGATTGGCTTCAAGAATGTATCTTGTATTGCAGGTAAAGCTGAGAGAATGAAGTCAGTCCCTTTCTCCTAAATCCCCTCTGCCAACCAAACAAAATCAGCTTTTACACAGTTCCGTTATTTACAATGAAAATTTTGAAAATACTGATGTTTTTATTACTTAATAAGGCTGGTTTAGGTTTAAATTGTTAAATAGAAACTATCTTGAACAGACATGTTGAATGAGAAAAACATTTGATTAAAACTGAATGAGTCTGAGGTGCTTTGGGTTTTTTGCAGGTAGGTTTTCCAGGAAGTGACGGACCTTAGGCTAGAAGATTCATGTCATATCTTTAAGCGCCTGCTTGAAAAGCAAGTGGGAAAGAAATAAAGAGAGTCTTTCTGTTATCCAATTGAAACTAGAATATTTTTCTAAAAAGATATTTCTCTCTCTGGCCTGATGAATGTTGTCAAAGTTTCATAGTTAAACACCTTAACTTCAGAGGACAGAAGCAATTAAGTATTTTAGCTTCTTGTCCTGGTTTCTCTAGCTAACAGAGTTAGCTCTTCTCTTTTTCTTTTTCTCCTTTAATTCCCTTCTTCATCCCAGGGGTGGGGGAGGGTGAGTGAGGGGCTGTGAGGAGTTTAGTTGCTGGAGCAGCCTAAACCACAACACCTCTTTTTTTCTATTTTTGTGGGTTTTTTTAATCTGATCATTCTTGATGTGAAACATGGAGTCTGATTTTAATTAAATAGTTAATACCAGGCATTTAGTAGCTGGGTGAATGAACTAGTCCCTGTCTTCAAGTATAGCCAGAAGTTCTGCGCTGTGAATTCCACTTAAATCTCTAAATCAGGATTATTGGTGGATATTCGAGTCCATATGAGAAGTAGTAGCGTGTGCACATCCTCCACACAGTAGATGGTCTGTTGTCAATGGCAACTTTGAGTTGAGCATGTTCCAGTCACTCCATAGGGAATTCAGATACTGCGAGAAAGACTTTCACAACCACGGTTTCCTTGGTAGATCAGAGCCTTTTGATTCAAGCCCCTTGCTACATTGGTAATACTGGAAAAACTCTGAACCTGGAGAATGTTACTTTACACCTTTTTTTCTTTCCTCCATCTGTTTTTCTGACTGAGGAATTGTTGACCTTACTGAAGGTGTTTTCTAAGTGGTTGGTGCATGTGTGTTTAGTAAGCATCCTGTATTTGACACCAGCAGCCATCTAGGATAGTGAGTGAGATTGGGATGATGGGGAGGTTCACATAATTTATGTTGTGATTGGGCAGGGTAGCTCAGTTTAAACTTTAGCATTTTTACTTCAATAGGAGCCTTGGAAGACTCAAAGACTTCTTTA
The DNA here is from genome assembly GCF_009769465.1 of Tauraco erythrolophus. Classification (NCBI taxonomy): domain Eukaryota; kingdom Metazoa; phylum Chordata; class Aves; order Musophagiformes; family Musophagidae; genus Tauraco; species Tauraco erythrolophus. The sequence continues at coordinate 85,006,567 of NC_141466.1, read as the reverse complement.
TCAGCCTGTGTGCCTACCTTGAATAACAGGATTATCCAGGATCTCAGTGAGTCCTCCTTTGCTTACTTGAAGAGTGCACTGGAAGTTCCAAGATTATATAGAAGAACCAATAAGGTCAGTGCTGGTTGTAGATAAAAAAGTAAATCTCAGAAAGGCCTATGCTAAGAATGTTAACCGGGCAGTACCTTTATGAGTTCTTCAGGACTGTCCATATCTGCTTGGCAGTCAAGAGCCCTATTAAATACCTTGAGATAATTTAGTGATTTACTGTTTAACTCATTGAAAAGGAAAAAAAAAACTAAATTGTATTTTCAAAATTTTAGGTAGGATAACTGTTATGAGGGCATAGGCCTGAGATAGCAGTAAGGGCAAGGAGTAGCACTGTTGATGTGCAAAAGGAAGAGGGTTAATGGGAATAAATGTCTCTTTCATGTCATAGCATATACCATAAGATGCAGTTCTGCTGAGTGGCAGGTTTCTTTTGAGGCGAATGACACTTCTGCCTTCTGTGTCAAGAAACTTCTCTCTGTGAGCTAGCTGCTTGGATTTGATTAAAGAAGTATCTTGCACAGAAGAAACAAGATGAAAACAGCTAAAAAGAGTAATTTGTTGAGAAACTAATAAAAAGTAAGGGTGAAATATGGTACCAGAAACAATTGTCTGGTCTTGAATTGTTCTACTACCGTGACTTGCCTTTGCCAGTCTGCACAGTCATGTTGGTGATTAGCTTGGTACCATTCAGGCAATAGAAAAAAGACTTGGGGAGTAATGAGGACCACAGATTACTACATCCTTACCTAATTTGAATATGGAAGGCAGGCTGAAAATGGGCAAGGCCCATTGTTTGTGGGATGTTTTTAGTTGGCGGTGCGAGAAGGATTTTCTTGACTCACCAAAATCAAAAACACTTTCCTGGCTATCACAAAGAAACTACATTGCCACCATCAGTGCTGTACTTTTTCAATGGCTAAATGCAAAGTTTAGAGATACCACATCTACTTCTTTCAAGATTATGAATTTTTCTTTGGGTGGTAAACGTTTAGGGTAATCTGAAAGAGAAATTGTTCCTAAGGGAGTAGTTTATTACTTCGGTTTATTATTAGACTTTTAAGGATGTATTTAATCAGAAATTGTATTTAAAAAAAAAAAGAAACAACCTCAAGGCTAATAAATTCATCTTTGTAGTGACTAGATTGTTCTGTCTTTAACACAGAATATTTTTACTTAAAGGAAGGAGTAGAGCAAAGTATGTCAGCCCAAGGAGGGTGAAAAACCCAAGAGCTTTACACTACTTAGCTCAGTTGTCTGAAAACAAACTTTGCATAGTGCTTTAGTGGACTGCCATCCTCTCTTGGTTGTCCGTGGGATGTTTAAGCAGATGGATGGGTTAACTGTGCCACAACAAAGACTAGGACCTATCCACCTTCAGTTCATTCGAGCTGCTAGCTTGAGCTCTGTTCTCCATGAGTCTGTCTGTGCTACTTGTCTTGGCCACAGTCTAACTAGCTGTATGTTCTGGCAATTTTATTTTTACTGCTCTAATACTTCGATTTTTTCAGCAGAGTGCAAAATTTGGCCTGAGGATAGTCTTTGCAGGAACTGGATGTGCAAAGACTTTTGCTTGGCCAATTTCTAAGATTTTGAACTCTAAGAGGTTAATGAGGTATTTCAGGTGTCAGGGATTTTGTGTTCCTTGGATATGTTCTGTTACTTTGCAATGGATGAGGTTCACCCAAGCTATGTCTGGATCATCTCTGGAGAGATGAAACATTCTGCAGCCTGCTGAGAAGAAAATAGTGAGGGGATATTAGTTATCCCGAAAGCATTCTTCTGGAAAATATACTGAGGGAGTAGGATGGTACAAGAACAGAAGGAACAATGTCTTCAATTTAGTGAAGTATAGTACAAAATAGTAGGTATTTTAACAAAGATATAATGGACTGCTGTGGACACTGAGTCTGCTCAGCTTTCTCTGAAATCAGCGAGAGCAGAAAGTGCATTCAGGATCATGCCCTGATAATAGGAATGGCATCTCTCAAAAAACTTCAGTCATTTTGAACCTTGTTGTATATTATATCACAGTGTATAACACTACTGAACGATTTTGTGATTGTGTCTTTCCTATGTATGATGACCTCTTCATTAGTATGTATCTGTTTGCTTGAGTACAGGCTTAGCATTTTGTATATGTGCTATAATTTGGTGTAGATGCTTGCAGTAAGTAAATTACTGGTTCTTCTTCCCCACCCTGTTTCTCTGTCATCTACCAGGAGGTGCCAACTAAAGCTTCATCTTATGTTGACAGTGCTCTTAAGCCCTTCTACCGACTGCAGAATGAATACAAAGATATATTGAAGCAGCCCATGATTCATCAATGGATGGAAGGTGCCCTGTCTGAAAGCACACAGAAGTAAGAGAACCATGCAGAACATTATTTGCATTAATTAAAAATTCCAGTGTCCATTGAATGGGCACAGGAAAAAAACCAAAACACTCTGAATGAACACAACTGTAAAGAAAACAAGAATATACCCCTCTTTTGGCAAAGTAGATTTCTTCAGATTTACTCTGGTGTTGTGTGTTCAGCAGATGAAAATCAGGACAGGGAATCCAGAGACCTGACTTCTGCTGAGATCTTTGCAAACTGTGGCATTGTGGATAGGACATTTGAAAAATTCTTGAGCTTTAATAGTGCAACAGTGAACTAAAAGCTTGAGTTTTGTCTCAGAATTGACATAAGACCTTAACCTCATGTTATTTATCAGTGAACAATGGTCCAGTTTTCAAGAAACTTGAGTTCTATTTTCCTTTGACTTTTTAATGTATGTAATGATTATCCGACTTTTTATTGGTTTTAAAAAAAACTCACTTTGGATTTTTTTTTAGCTCTCGAACAACTAACTGTTCACAGTTTAATAAGGCAGTCATAAAGCAACGCTTTCTTTAATAGATCTTCTGTTTCCTAGTTAGCATCTTGAGGACTTCTTGAGCATGAATATCCATCTGCATTGAGTTCTTTAACGGATTTTGTTTCCGTCTGTTTGTCTAGCTGTATTTGCGTTCTGTGAGTTCGACTAGTTAAACTGTGTAACATGAGAAAGCAATACTTGCTTTTGTTTGGAAGTTCTGCCAGGTAATTTCACTGGATGCCCCATGCTTCTTGCATTATGGACAGTTTATTCATTTTGTCATCTGTAATTTTATATATCTCTCGATTCTTGCTTTAGACTAGAGAATCCCCTTAGCCTGTTTTAATGTTTCCTCTTCTCATCTTCATAGCTGTCTGCTCTTTTTTCTTTTACCTTTTTGGTCATAGGTGGTATATGATCAGAAGAGTCCATGCGTGTTAAAGTGTAATGCTGGTGATTTCTGTTTGTCCTCACATGGTTTTCCTAATAATTCTTAGCATATTGTCTTGTTTGTTGACTGATGCTGAGCATTGGATTGATTGTTTTCTGAGGATTAGCCACATAATAGAGGCTTTCAATTGTAGTCAGAACGTGAGTTCTTTCCTGCCCTTTGCCTCCTTATCACTCCCTCCTGCTCCACTTCTAGCACCTCTCAGGTGCCCAGTGCATCTGCAGCACTTTGCAGTCACTTTTTTGGCTATTCATAATAAACTTAAAATTATAAGATGGTTTTGACACTCAAATATTCACTAACTGTCCTTAAAATTATTCTTAAGTGTTTTGGACAAGGCTAAGCATAGATCAGTCTGGTTTCCACTGGTCACTTCCATTTTGCACAAAAACTGCTTATTTGGACTTGGTGTCTCTTCTTTTAACCAGTTATTACTCCTTGCTCTTAACCCATAGCAGTTATGTTTGTTTAAGTAATGCTACTGAAGTACTCCAAAGGTTTCTGGAATGTCAAGACGTATCCTTGTAGAGCTAAAATATCTGAGAGGGAATTCTTGTCTCTCTGTCTGCCTGCCTCTCTGTAGGCCTTGCTTTTAAAGCTTCAGTAAATCTAGTGACATCACATAAAGTAAGTAGCTGTTCTGTAGTTCCTTGGATCCATCCAGAGCTTTTTTTTCCCCTAAAAAAGCAGTTTCTCATTTTCTGTGTCAGTGTTACCAAAATCAACTTAAGTGCTAGATTAAACACAGTAGTAGCGGTTCAACACGAGGGTAAGTTTGGCAGGTTCATTTGTTAATTCCTCAGACCTTTCTGCTGAATTCTGTTTTCGTGATCTGTTGTAGCTGTTTTTATCAGTGTGTTTTAAAATGTCGTGTCCTCACTGAACACAAGAAGAGACAAAGAAACTGAATTTCTTAAACGGAGTAAACTTGTTGTTTCTTCATTGAGAATGCAGAGACAAATAATTAATTTAATTTCCTGCTGTGACAGTATCTTCTTGCGTCCAAATGAGAAAAACAGAAAAGAGCATAAACTCTTTTTAAAAGTCACTGAGGACTAAACTTGCTCAATGACAGATGAACTTCTGAAGACTTCCTACTTCTGCTGTACTTAGAAGTGAGTGAGACTGGGAAATACCAAGATATGAAAAGAGAGCACGGTTGACTTTTATTGGTATACTTTTACTTTTTGTGGAATGCTATCTTGAAACAGCTTCCATGGCACTGCAAGCACTTCTTTTCTTTAGCCATTCCTATCTAACTATCTCTTAAAAAAGCTTGCCTCCTTTCTGTTGCCTCCCTGTTTAAAAGTAGACATCAAAAAGATCTTCCGATTTTCTTGATTCTTACAGTAATAGTTTGATCACTGTCATAGAGAGGGTCTTTGAAAGTTACAGATTTTAGCAAATTACAGAACGTAACTCAATCTGGTCACTTCTCTTATGGAGAATTTCTCATTGTTGCTCTATTTTCTCCTCTTAGCTATTCATAAAAACTCACTGTCCTGGGCATCTGTTAGTTAATTTCTATGACTTTACGTCCTTCCTATTTAGGCATGGGATTTCAGTCCATAAGGCTTTTTGAAATACTGTTGATTAGTTGGTTTGCTTACCTTGTTTGATCTATTCTTCCTTTAGTACGGATCTCAGTATGTGGGAAGCAAAGTTTTATTCCATCTGTACCATTTCTAACTTGGCATTAGTGTTCTTCTGGCTTTTCCTGCCAACTTCCCAAGAGTCCTGTTTAGATCAGATTCTGTGTTTCAGCAATAGGCGTTCCTGACTGGTGAGCGCTTGCATGTTCTCAGATACAGGTGCACTTCTAGAACTTGTCTAAAACGATGTATTTTTTGGTCTGTCAAACTATTATTCTTGTTCTGTTTGTAAAGGAAGTTTTACTTAACACTCTATTGGTTGTAAATAGAGACTGATTCAGACTGTTTGAAATTGAGCAGTTGCATTCCTTGGTCTCTGTTGAGTTCAGACATCTTGAACAGGTCAAAAATGTTGTGAGGAGGAGGAGGAGGCTTCAACAGTGAATGGCAATCTTCAGATTGACCTCTAGAACTAAGGTGGAAATACTGATTAATCAGTAACAATGGAAACATAAGTAGCTTTCTTTGCAAGGAAAACCATTCCTCTCAACATTGTTCAGCATTTTTCTCAGAGCCCATGATGTATTGGTATGTATGAAGTAGTTTCCTGCAAAAGTGTAATTTTTTTTCTTTCTCATTAATCTTCCTTAATTTAGGTATTATGAAACTGTATCTGATGTGCTAAGTTCTGTTAAGAAAATGGAAGAGAGCCTAAAAAGGTTAAAGCAAGCCAGAAGAACTGTAACTTCAAACCCTGTTGGTACAAATGGAGGCATGAGTGATGATAACAAAATCCGACTGCAGCTGGCCCTAGACGTTGAGTATTTTGGAGAACAAGTAAGTTATGAGAAACAAGTTTGTTTACTATTATTACTGGTTTTGGAAGGGAGTGAGATAGAAGATGAAAGGAAAGCCTGACTTTTTTTTTTTTTGGTCTCGAAAGCTTTGTCAGTGTGCTTTTGGTTTTTGGGGGTTTTGCTTTGTTTTTTCACAACTGTATAATGGAGGTGACTTGAGACCTTGGTTATTGTAGGTACCACTTGAGCAACACATGCCTTCCTGTCCGTTCTAATACAAATGCAAAACTAATATTTCTTACTATTTAAAATTCAAGTACTGCTTAGTGCTTAGAAGCACAAAGAAGCAGCACTGTGTGGACAGGTCAGGAGGCAGTCACCTTCCTTAGTTCTGAGGGAAACATATTTATGGCCCTGCTTTTGTTTGCCTTCTCTCTGGATATTTCCAGCCTTGGCTTACTGCATAGTCAAGGATCTATTCCCAAGAGCTTTGAAAGTGTTAGCCAAATTTGTTGTGCTGCGTAATGGAAGTTCCTTTCAGTGCCAAATATGAAACCTTAGATATTTAACGCAACAAATAAAAGAAAATATTCTAGGAAATGTGTGCAATAGCTACATCACATTGTATAAGCATACTGTTTTGTACTCATTTATTTCTGAAAATTACATATAGAAACAAACAAACTTCCAAGTGCAAGTCCACATCTTTACTTGCCAAGCGGTCGTCATCAGTCTTGTTTATGAGCAGATGCCGTTGATGCATTATAACAGGTAGATAAAGACTGCCTGTGTGTAAGCAGATGCTTTTCTCATATCTGAGACTTATCACAAAGGAAGAAGATTTGGATCGAAGTATGGAAATCTTACTAACAAGAGCTATTAATTTGGCAGTTTTTGACTGAGGTTGGGCTTCTGTTCTTTCATTGCTGTTACGTGCACTAACATCACTGCAATGTGAATTTAAGCTGAACTAGGATGGATTATTCATAATCACTTAGGAGCTGTTTTGGTACATGTGAACATTATGAAGAGTTCCAGCAGCAAACACCTTTCTAGAATCATTTTATTATGGTTTTATTTAGATCCAGATTTTTCTTTTTCAATGCACTCTTAGTTTTCTCATGGCCGTATTTTTCTAATTGTCAGAGCAATAGATTTCCAGGGTAAGAAATGACTCATAGCAACCACTGTATTTGTAGAGTTGTTTTCATCCCCCAGGAAGTTCGAGGCTGGAACCTTAGGCTCTTGCAGCTTATTGAAATGCTTTCATCATCATGATGTTAGCTGTTCTTGGATGTATTCATGTTTATCTTTAAAGTTTTACCCAGAAAGCTCATTTGGGGTTTGAAAAAATTTCAGTTCAAATCAATGCATTAAAAACAAACTTACAGCCAAGTTTCTCTTTTTGAGTGTTTCACTGGAAAACTTCCCACTGGCTTTAGTTACAAGTTGCCTAGAAGACGGTTAAATATTTTCCTGCAAGACACTACATTAACTGGAAAGACTTAACTGAGCAAAGTTGAATACAAATTTTTTTTTATAGTGTGCACTTTATGCAGTTTTGGGTTTTTTGCCTCACATCAGTGCAGGGCAAAACATATGCTTTGCTAAATGTTTTAAGTAGAATAATTAATGAGCTTTTGATGTTTTAAAGAAAATTGATGTTTCTTCTTCTGTGTCTTTTTAGATTCGGAAGATGGGACTGGAAACAAGCAGCATAAAGAGCTTTTCAGCCCTTACAGAGCTGGTTCTAACTGCCAAGGATCAGGCTACAGCAGAACAATCCTAGATATTTTTGAAAGCATGTGATTTGAAGATAAAACAATGTCCCTAAAAGAAAGAGAGAGAATTTAACTCTTCTGTGTTTTACCAAATAAGCAGCAATGAAGTGCTTCCTAATGTACTCTGAGCAACCAATCAGTGCATCTTCTGTCGAGACAGGCTTGTTTCACCAAAAGACTGAGAATTTACCATTGTTTTCCATTATATGGAAAGCAGTCAACAGTTCTAAACTTTCTACTATAGAATAGAAGTGAAAGAAAATGTGGGGGGTTTTATTTTTGTTGTACATCTTAAAATGTAGAAGAATGAACTTATATGATGAAAATCATATGTAATAAATTGTCTTCCTAACTTTTGATGTCCCGTATATTTTTGAATCAAATGTATTCATTGATGATTGTCAAAAGCTTTCAAAGGGACTTTATTCCAGCTCTTCTGGAATAAAGAAAGTGCTCACAGGAGTAGGAATCTGCTGTTTCTTGTTACTGCTTTGCACTCACCTGTTTTCCCTCATCATTGGGTGTGGTTATGTCTTGTTTGGGTTTTGAATGTTTTCGTTTTACTGATTTGTTTTTTTTCATGGACTTTGGTGAGAAGTGCTACCTAAAAAAAAAAAAAAAAAAGAGCTTTTAAAGTATTTTAAACTACAAAAATAATTTCTAGTGTCAGTATCTAACTTACTGGCTGTTTCATTCAGGCTTCCTGGTTTCCTTCAAACTAAAGCTTAATTTACTAAGCCAGAATTTATTCAGTTGGCATATTTCTGATTTGTATTATATTGTTTGTTGGAATTCAGGACAATATTTTGCCTGAATATGTGTAGGATTCTCGTAACTTCAAACCTGGTTACTTCAGTACAGGGTGCATCTTTATATAGCAGGAAATGTGAAAGCGTTATTAGGGTTTTAAATGGTAGAACAATTAACAAAGAGCTCTCTCGAGCCTAGAATGATTTGCCTTTTGACACTTCTGGTTTGTGTGTGAAGGGCAGGTAACACAGTCTGGGGACAGTAGAAGGGGAGTTTGAGGCTTTCAGAGAATGCCCTGTGTGAGTGAAGGAAGGTTTTGTTCGTGATTTTGTGGTTTGTGTGTTTGTTTTTTTTACCCTGTGAAAATTTAATACTGGAATCCTAGTTCGTGTTTATTAATTAAAGATACCCATTTCTTCCTAAAGTATTTAGGAAGCTTGGGTCTTAATGGAGCAGCCAAGATGACGCAAATCTTCCAAGTACTTAAGAGATACAGAGTTTATAGCACATGGCCGTTACGTAGCATTGAAGTTGTAGCGAGCAAACCTTTCACAGCATTAAGGCTTTTATTCCTCATTGTTGGAGAATTGACCATATTTTAGTTGAGAAGACACTGTCATCACTGTGCTTTTGAAGTGATTAGGATAGGTGATTATTAGGACTTTTCTAAAAAAAAAAAAATTATGAAAGGAGGCAGTTGGGAAAGTACTGCTGCTTAAAATTGTGTTGGTTCTTCTTGGATTCAGTCTGAGTTATGGAGGGCAGGGTTTGGCTCTTCTAATTTGCTTAGCACTTCTCTGTTCATGACAACATGTACGAGTAAGAGAGCATCCAAATTTATTGCTGAAGAAAGGAACAGCAAAGTGAACCACCTTGCCGATGTCAGATCTGTTTGTCTCATTCACTGGCATGGAGATCCTCGGCCAGCCGGCTTAGGGACACACTGCTGAATGAATGTAACTCCTACTGCTTACGAACAAGAATTCTGTTGTCTGTATTGTATTTTTTCCAGGCAATGGAAAAATATTGATGAACCTAGAAAGCCTGGTCTCCCTGCACCTCTTCATTTGCTTTTGTTAAGAGTCAGGAGTAGAGACATCTTGCTACCACTAGCTACTGTTGTTTGAAACGATGTTTTCTTACTATAAAATGAATGTGTAAATTGTAGTCTGAGGTTGAGATGTATTGTAAATGGATTGTGCAGCTTCTATTTTGGAAGGTGTATATGTATAAATTTACATTTCTATAACAGCTGTCACAAAAGTAGCAGATTCTGAGATCTGTGCATACTAGTGATTGAAGATAGAACAGCTTGCTTTGTATCCTCCAAAATCAGGGAAAAGGCTGAAATCTGTGTACCAAACCAAAAAGGCATGAAAAGGTTACTTGCCCTTTTGTCGCGCATGATTTCCCACATCTTCCTGCAGTAACACCACTTCCTACTTGTCGTTGTCGGCTTGCTGAGTATACAGGCTGAATTCTGTTTTCCTCCATTGAAGACCAGCTTTAATTTCAGGGCAGGAAATAACATTGTATAGCAAATCAAAGTTATTGAATGGTCCTGTGATTGCTACATCACTAGTTTTATGCCGGTTCCCCATCTTTTACTTTTGTTCACTTGAATAGCATTTAATTTTCTTTCAGTGGAATATGACATTAGTTAAAAATTTCTGTAATACCCTTGTTGAAAGAAAGAAGAGGTGTGAATTGGCTTTGTCTTTGGTAAAATGAATTTTAGCGTTTTCAAATACTGGGGATCAGTCAGGAGGAGAGGATCTACCGTCTAAGTAAGTGTGTTCTGACAGAGATGTCTTCTGCTACTAATCCTCTTTCTTCTACTCCTCAGATTTGTTTGTTTCTTAAGTGCACTTCACTTCATGACAGTAATGCAGATTGTGCCTTTTTCATCTTCCTTTCTAGGACTTGTAGAAAACTTGCTGTGCCTTTCTAAGTCTGGAAGGAATTTAGCTATAAGAGGTTTTGTATAATAGCATTGAGGAAGGAAGGAGTGGTGGCATGTTTTCGTCTAAAATGGTAATCAGATTCTCAATTTTGTGGGTTATACCAGAAATAGACCAGACTATTTGAACTTCATCACCTAACAATAACTAGCAATATGTATATTTGGCTGGACCACTCAGTGGTGAGGAATATTTACTCTTTTTCCATCAGCAGTTGTATTTTCATGTTTGAACGGGAGGGATGAGGAAGCAAACTGCCTAGATTTTTTTTTTTTTCAGTTTATTTTTTTTTTAAGGTTATCAGCATAATTGTCAGCTATGCTCAGGGATAAACTATATTGTTTTGATGAAACTTAAAAAGCCTGTCCTTGTCTTTTTTTTTTCTTTCTTCAAGTTTCCCAACTGTTGGAGCATGATTTTAGGTGCTTTATTCACTAGACTGTTGAGCTGTAGACTGCAGCTGAGAGCCCAGTGTGTGAGTGATGCTTAGGATGCTTGGAGTGTGCATCATGGTGTACCTGGCAGAGGAATTTGGTGGAACTGGAGGAGAGCAAAGAGTATAAAATGCCGTAAAAATTTTAGTTGTAGAATTGATGTCAGAAACAAGTCTCAAGAGAGTATGTATTGTTGGGGAAATCGAAAGATTTAATTGGGTTTTTTTGAGTGGTGTTGGTTGTTGGTTTTTTACCATTTGAATATCTAGGAGAATGAGTACATGTACAGATAGCTCATCTTTTTGGTACTGTAGCACTTGCTCCAGCATCTCTCTTCCAGTCCTTGCTCTGGCCAGTATGCTTTTAGTTCCTTGTCTCCACCCTTTCTTGTGTCTTTTTCTTCTCCAGGGTGTCAGTGGAGAGGTGCTCTCCACCACAAAGTTTCTTTTCAGAAAAGTGTTTGCTTTTGTGAATGGTGGAGTGTTTGTTTTTCTGCCTGTAACCACTGGCCAGAGTGGGTGGGGAGTCTTCCAGCTGCATGCAGCCCTCACCTCTGAATAATGGCATTTTGTCCCAGAACTTACTGGCAGCGTGGCCAGGGGCTCCTTTTCATTTTTCTCCAGCTTCATCATAGAAATGGAGCATTTTGTGGTCTGAAATTTTATTTGTGGCTGACACTACCTTCTGACTTTAATGAGTAAATGGGATAACTTCTGAATTGGTATGAACACTTGAAAGCTCCCTCTCTCATGCTTACAGCTATATTATTGCCTGTATTGCATGATAATTTGCAACTTACTGTCTTAAAAAACATAAATCTACCTTGGAGCAGATTTCAGAAGCCAGAACAAGGGATGTAGTTACGGACAAAAACCCAACTGAATTGTGGCAAAGGAACTTGGAAGTGTGTTTATTTGCATCTTTCCATCTCTGCATATTTATAGTTAATTGCTTCTGCATACAATACAAGTACAGTATTTAGATGTTCAAGCATCTGGAATACATACAGTATAATCGGATAAATAAGTGGATGCTGTATCATAGCACTTGAAATCCTAATGTTCTTGAGAGTGAGTTGTATTGTTTGTTAGTCTTTTCCATTAAGCTAGAAGGATCTGTCACGTGCCTACGTCACTGATAGCAAGCCACTGGCATTAGTAGGTTTGGATTAGATAGACTTTTGGGCCACTGTGGATGACAATGAGCTACCATGTTCTGTAGGATACATCTGACATCACATACCAAAGAGGTTTGCAGTTTTTTCTAAACACCATCAGTGCTAAAGACAAATCTGGAAATGAGAGGTGGAAATCCTTGTTCCGCTGAGAGGCTTTCCTTAGTACCAATATTTCACTCCCAATTCCTCACTCTCTAAGTCAAGAGTCATCTAATAATCTGTTGTTCCACTTCAATGTTTCAAACCTTTATGACTCTTAAGAGTTGGATTTGACCACCGGAGCCTTTTTTATCCATGTGTAGCAGTACCTCCACCTTTTATACTAGTATAGATTATTGACATTAATATTATTTTTTAAGAACATACGGTTTGGATATGTTAAAGTTTACAGATCTGGACTCTTAACCGGTAATGTTCTTTTTCACTATAAGGCTATAATAAATGCCTGCCAAGTTAGAAAGTAATCCAAGAATGGAATTGTACTGGAATAGTAGGCCTTCCTTTTTTTTTTTTCTAAAAATAATCAGAGATAATTCTGTCAGGCCATGAGAATTTGTCCATCACAGTTCATTAACACTACCAAACTCTATTTTTAGCTTTTCCATGGAGTTAAGAAATGGACACATCCATCTGGGCTGCAGAAAGAAGAAACTTCCTCTAAATGTGTTTTTGCTTCCAAGGCAAAAAATCTTGTCTCAGTGGGACAAGTGAAGCTGCCCATGCTGTTGGCAGCATTTTAAAGGAAAATGTTGCTGATGGTAGCTAGAAATCTCTCTGGATAACTGTAAAACTTTCAACTGTAACATAAAATGAGATCTCTCTCTTGCAAAACTGACCAAACAAAATTAAAAAGTGACCTCTTAAGGAATGAAGATCTCTTAAGGTCCTTGTCTGTACATTTCTATAGTAAATGCTCTTGTGCTTATAAAACTTTTTTTTTTGAAGTCAGTGCTCTGCTGGCTACTACTTTGTCCCCACTTCATCAGAAAAGGAAGCTGGGGGCAGAAGGGAGACAAAGTGGGAATAAGGAGAGAAGAGAAGCTGGAGGAAGAGTTTGAGTCACCTCATGTGAAATAGATGAACAAGGATGAAATGTTGCAATGTTTTAGCTTTCAAAAAGCTATACTTCAAACACTACGTACTTCATCTCAAAGCTAAGTAGAACACTCAATAAGGTGATAAAAATAGCTGATGAATAAGAAGAACGTGATGGGAAATGTGCATCATTCCCCTCCCTCTCCATCCCCCGTGCTCACAGTTAAACCCCTTGCAGGGGGTTTGTGACTCTGCCAAGGAGAAGCATTGCCCTTGACTTCTCTTCAAAAAGAGCTAAAAGGAACGGCTTGTTCAGCGTTACTTCCAGGAAGACCAAATCTTCCTTCTGTGCTGTGGGGTCTTCTGGCTGTTCTGCTCCAACACTGGTTAGTTTGAAAAAGGCTTTATTTATCACCTGTAAGGCAAAACATGTGAGTAAATCCAGAGTCATCAGAGCATGATAGTGAAGAGAAAAATGAGGTTTTAAGTGCTTTCTAGGACATGAAGTAATCAGTAACTTAGATCAGCTATAAGCAGCCCAGGATAGACTCCATGGATGTTTAAAAAAGACCTTGGAGTATTCGTTCCATAACATGTGAAAAAGCTCTACAACTGCTTGTATGCTTGGGCTATATGAAATCCCGATAACCCTTGAAGCCCCTGACAGAACTTCCAAGCTAGGATACCTTCTAAAAATAAAATTAAATAAAAGTAAAGGCACTTGAATTATACTTGAGGAACAAAATTTGCTCTCTTTATATGAAAGACAGCCCTCTCCTTCAAGCTCTGCCTTCTTCCCCTTGGGACTTGAACACTGGAGTCCCTCTTCAGGTAAGGTTGTGTGCTGCAGGCACCTCAGTGTTTGCGATTTCTGGGAGTAGTCCCAAAGTGATGGGGGATTATATCCTCAACAGCCCAGTAGCTGCAGCCTCTACTACTGGCTCCAGCCGTGGTGCCTGGGAGTGTTTGCGCTGAAGGTGGTAATGAATTCAGTCTAATTTGTACTTGGAGCACCCAGCACGCTCAGACCTTAAACTTCATCCCTCTGTTGCACGTTATGTTTGCTGCAGTGACGAGATTCGAATAGTTTAAAGCAAACCTGGTCCTGCTGATGGCTTAATCTAAAAAATACTCACTACCATTCAGTCATCTAGAAAGTCCCCTACTAGCATGTGTCCCACGTGGCTCCGACTGGTTTGTTCTAGGTAAATTTATGCAGTTAGAGAGGCTGAAACTGGGCAGAAGGCATATTTCTTAAATGCCAGTGATGCGTACCGTACCTTTCCCACTGTTAGATTGGCGTCGCTTATTTTACTGAGATCTGCCCCTTTCCCCAGCAGTTCAGGCAGTTCCATATCTGCAAGAAGCTCCTGTAGATCGGAGCTGCCTTCTATTGTTAACTCTGGCAGTGTCAATTTAATTTCTCTGCAGAAAAGAGAGAGAGACATGTGAGTGCGTGCTCTCCACTATGAAAGCATGGTGTCTGGGCAGTCCTGGAGAACGGGCATGTGCAAACAGCTTCCAGAAGCACTTAGAATGTGGGGACAGACAGCTACCAAGGGTCAACAGGCATCATGTTACTGTTTCCAAGTGGGGAGTCACCCTAAATCTGCCCAGGATGCTATTAAACCCCAGGTCATTCCCCTTCATGGGTCCTGTGTTGTCAGCTGTGGAAAGGCACTTGCTTGTTTCCTTGAAATACCCCCAGATAAAAAGCCCATCCCATTGAAGTTGTGCTCCCTGGGAGACAGGGCCCCTGGGTTTGCAGGTGTTTCTCTTTGTGCTCCTTCTCCATGTCAAACCTTCCTTGGCAGGACTCGACCTCGGCCAGCGAGTAGGCAGGCCTGAACCCGTGCACCTTGTCTTGTTCGTCCCTACGGGTGGGCATGCGTGCCCGAGCCTCAGCCCTACCTTGGGGACAGCTGCTGAAGCCAGGCTGAGGACTGCAACGGCAGCTGGGATTCCACGTGCTCCAGGTCACTGCCGTCGATGGGCTGCAGCAGCACCAGCAGCGCGGTCTTGCCGATGGGGACTTCCACCACAGAAAAAGTCCCACTGGCATCAGTTTTGTACTTGAATGTCCCCATGACCGTCAACATAGGGACTGAGACCTTCGTGTGTGAATCCACCCAGAACTCCTGAGGCTCTTCGAGCCGGGAGGCTTGCTTAATGTTCACTGAAAAACAGATTGAGAAAGGAGAGATTGATTCTTCTCTTTCTTCCCTCCTCCTCTCTGCCCCTTAGCGGGTATAATTGTTTGTTTAAAACCACACACTGTGCCTTAGGGCAAGCGATGTGTGTATAAAATCATGTTTAGCTACTGTAAACATGTATCCTGCCTTTAATGTGCCTTCTGGTAGCATCAGGCAGAGGTTGGTGCAAGCTCACAGCACAGGGACCATGACCATCAGGGACTGTGACCAAAGCTGCTGTAACTCTGATGGCTTTGTGGGTACGGTACTTCTGCTTGCTTGGTTGCCTGCATCCTCGCACACTTCCGAGTGGCTCCTGGTTGGCTGGTAGGCCTGTGCAAAAGAAGGGTCTGCTCTGATTTCTTCTTTATCTCCCTAGAAGCTGTGATGGCACATTTGGGAGAGCAACCATCAGGGCCAGCCCTTGCTGCAGGAGTGCTCTCAGGCTGCTGAGTGGGCTCAGGAGAGGGAAGGGAGCACATGCTCTGGCTGAGGTCTCACCCTTGGTGATCTTATGAACCAAAGCAATGGAGAAGGTAGTAAGCATAACACCAAAGTGTTGATTGAGCCAAGGAGGTTACAAAGGATGCATCTGAATGCTTGCTAAACCTTAATAAAAGTTTCTTACCCAGTTCAGAAGTTTAGGAATCCTTGCTTTCACTTCCCACTGCTCTCATTATCTACTCACTGCCATAGAGCAGCACTGCTGCCCGTTTAGGCAGATAATTCTGCTGGCATTAAAGAAACTACTGCCATCAGCAAGAAGAGCGAAGTTCAGACATCTCAAAATTGCTGTTCAGGGGAATTAGGGAATTAGGAATACAGATGTACATGTTGTGGTAAGGAAAGGACCTCCTTGCGTTAAAGTAATTAATATTGGTATAAAATAGGAGCTGGTCTAGCTGTACTGTTAAATAGCCTGTTCTCCAATAAACCCAGATGAATGCTGGACCATAACATATGTAAGTGGTTTTGCATAGGAACACTTGCCTTTTAAATAACCTTGCATAAAAAAAGCATTTAGGCACTTCCACCTACTGCAACTTCACCAAAAAGCAGCAACAGGTAGGAGATGTTAAAGGTGTAAGTGAAACAAAGAATAATGAAGCAGAGTTGTTCACTTTTTTTTCTTTATTTTATAAGAACAACGGTTGCAAGCAGAAAGGAGCCACTTTCAGAGGGTCTATATAACCTGCGGAATTTACTCTCACAGTATAGCAAAGGTCAAGACTGTAACAGAGTTATATAAATGGAAAAAGAAGAACTGATTGTTCGAATAGCTAAATGTATCAAGGTGGGATAGTAATTATTTTAAATAGTCTTGGGAAAGACAGTGCAAAATTTCAAAGCTCTGCTATCGGCTTTGGGACTGAGTCCATTAATGTTGTGCCAGTTGTGAATCATGACAAATCAGCACCCCTACGTTTGAAATGGCTCCCGTGGCCTTCTGCTAGGTGAGGGGCAGGACATCTGTGCCCTCAAACGTGTAACTAGGTGTGCATTCCCCTGAAAGTGCTCTAAAAGGTGTTAGTAGTCTTAATATGACTATTTGTTTCTTACAGTACTTTTTTTTTGACACTGGAGAGATGTATTTACTAAAGAAACCCTGCTTTTTGTCTCTGACACCCGGAATGTAAAATGAGGAAAACTGAAGATGATAAACAGCCCTTCTATGGAAGGTGATAGCTGACACACTGGAAGAAATCGTTTCTTACAGTGAGATCTCTCATATCAGGACATGGAAGCTGTGACATTGGGCAACATTTCGGCAACCACATCAAAGCAGGGAAGAAATCTGTGTCTGCAGCACAGGGAAGATAACTGAAGTGAAAAAGGCTGTCAATCACAGAGCAAAGATGTAGCCTGGGAGAGTACAAGAGTATTCTGCAGTACTGACTTGGGAGTACAGGAAAGAAGTGTCGGACCTCTGCTTCAGGTGATGATCTCTATGTTCTGTAATACAAGCTTTATGCCAGCCTGACAACCATGAGAGGATGACTTTCTGTGGAAACCTATGACTTTTTACTTAAAAAAAAAAAAAAAAAAAAACCAACAGCAAAAAGTATCCTACCAAATTTCTAGTTGAAACTGAAGTTATTGAGGGTTGTCTGTTAAAAAAAAGAGCTTAAATGGGAAAAGGTAAGGGTGCTTAAGATTGTGCAATTCCATGGTGCTATTTTCGTTCACTGGTTTGTAATTATTTTGCAACTTCAGAAAAAATAAAAGTGTATCAGTAAAATTTGCACCTGATATTCTGCATCGGATTCTAAATGGCAGTCCCTGCTCAGCAGCAAGTCTACAAACGTGAAAATAACTGTGTGCAAGTGAACAACAGTTGAGACTATTGGAACATTTAGCTGTTGTTTTGTATGGATTTCTGTCCATACCTGTTGATAGCATCTCAGGAGCATATATAATGTGTTTCAGACAAAAAAAAAATGTACTTTTTTGTTTCTGTAGCTATAGGGACAGACATGGAACATGACAGCCTCATCTGTCATGATTGCCCTTCTGCAACCAAATGGCAAAGCAAATGCTGAAGTCATCTCCTGCAGTTATTAAAAGAGAGTTGCTTATCTAATTAATTTGCTCTTGAGCCAATTTTCCCCATCCCATGGGTGGAGACTACGTCTCAAGTGCAACCTTCCAAAAGAGAGGAGGTAGTAGAGCTGACCCAGTGATTCAGACTCTTGAGCATGTGTTCCTAAGCTCATAAAGCTATGAATTTCCAATACAGAAGAAGAGGAAAAAATTGTTTTGCAAAAGGAAAACTCTGCACTTATGACTGTGCCCAAGTCTGTAACACAAAAATTATTTTTGAAGTATCATCTCTATATGAGACCTCTATATGAAGAGAAAGCTGATGCCCACAGCTCCCTGAGGAGTTGAGACCAGTTGATGACAGCACTCATGAAAGGCAAAGAAAATCTGATATCCAGTTTACACATGGGAAGATGAAGGTACAGAAGCATCTCATGGGCACCAGAGCTCCAGCTCTAGCAGTAGAGGCCCACTTAGAAACTTATGGCTCACTGCAAGTTTCCTGACATACAGTCACGGATAGGCAAGCTGTCCTAAAGTGTGCCATTGCTGGTACTGTATTCAGTTGCAAGGATGTTGAAAAGCAGCTACTCTCGGAAGAGGAGGCTCAGTTGTGGCACAGGAGGATTTCTGGGACAGCAGCATGGAATGACCCTAGGTAATTAAGGGATTGCCTTAATTTTTCTGGTTTCGTATATGCTGCCTGCTTCCACAACTGGTAGCTTGTTTGGTTGCTTCCCAAGCCAGAAGCTGCCTCCAGATTTCTGTGTTTAGTAGCCACTAGAGGAGTCATGCCCGTTACATTTTTCAGCCTTTCTTGAATCTGTACCTCCAGCCTGTTACCCTCAGCTCCCATGTGGAAATACAGGTTCTGGGGAAAGGTAGTTCTTTGGCTTGCTTTAAACCCACTGCCTGATCCTTTTTGCTGAAGGCCCTTCATGACTTTTAGTTCTTTTGGAGTCACAAATGCTGCACAATCCTCTCTTATTGACCTTCCCACACCTTTCCTAATCCTTAGCTTCCTGGGCAAGGAAAATCTCATGGAGGCCATTTCCCTCCAACTCCTCCTTGTTGCCCTTGCTGGCTCATGGCAGGGTGCAGGCAGGTCCCTCAACACAGCAGTGGGG
Organism: Tauraco erythrolophus; assembly: GCF_009769465.1. Taxonomy (NCBI): domain Eukaryota; kingdom Metazoa; phylum Chordata; class Aves; order Musophagiformes; family Musophagidae; genus Tauraco; species Tauraco erythrolophus. Next base: position 84,987,820 of record NC_141466.1, on the reverse strand, counting down.
AGCAAGGCACCGTACATGAAGCAGGGGTCCAGCCTTTCATCTGAGCCCTTCCCTCTCACCACCAGCCAGGCATGACCTTGCTTCCTTCCTGGGAGCAGGGCCACTGCCCGTCCTCCACCCAGCCTGTCCCCAAAACAAGCAGTGCTGCCTCGTACCTGCCAAGCAGATGTCCACTGCGAACAGCAGGTCGGCGGATGGATCGATGTCTGTCAGTAAGCACTTACTTCGGCCCTTGCTTTTGGCCTCCATGAAGGCGTTTATTTGCTTTGCTGCCTCGCTTGGGTTTGTAAAGTCAACAGCTCGGGCGTAGAGAGCGTCAGCGTAAGGGTGCAAGTCCTGCACGAACAGTTGGGATAGAGGTACACCGGCGGCAGAGAACAGGCAGAGCGTCTTGGAAAAGAGCAGCTCCTCGTCCCTGCTCTTGACGAGGCTTTCGATTGTCCTCAGGCTGGAAAGGACTTTGTGTCCATCCACCCTGGAAGTGCAGTCAGGGTTTCCGGAGGGGGGAACAAATCCCAGCAAACCCTGCAAATCAGCTGCTGTCTGGTTTGAGGCCCCCAGGTAGAAAGACACCAGGGAGCCATAAAGACTGGTTGGGGACAGGAGCACGTTCTGGCCTCGCCGCGCTTCCCACAGCTCACTGTAAAACCGCACACCCAGGATGTACACAAAGTCCTTCAGGAGGCTCAGTTTCTGCCTCCCCCAGCCACTCAGGCTTGGGGTTTCCAGCTTGTCCTTGTCGTTCAGGTCTTCTTCGTAGGCAGGTGTGGTTTGGGACTCGATGGAGACAGGGACAAATGTTTTCTTTCCTTCCTGGACCAGGCTTTCCAGTTCCTCACAGGTACTCTTGTTCAATGCAAACATAGTGAAAGGGTGGACGTAGACCCGATCACAAGTCACTGCAGTGAGGCACGTCAGCAAACAGAGAAGATCTGCTGCCAGGTTCATGTCGATAAATTGCTTCCTCAGTGTCTGCTGAAAGAAAAAGTGGCGGGGAAAGAAGCCTGATCAGCCTGTTGTAAGTGCAGTTTCTCTTACTCGCAGGGCGAGATGCTAGGGCTGAGTTTGAGTTGCAAAGACAGGAGTTTCAGTATTTAGTGCTGCCTGATCTGACTCTGCTCTCTGAAAAGCCCAGGGTGAAATGGCCACCAGTTTCAACGGCGGCAGTGGTGGGGAAATTCTAAGCACAGATTTGACTCCATTACCTGCTGCAGTACCCTAATGATTTAGCACGGGAAGCAATACGGTTGTGCGTGCTGACAAGTTAGGCTTGCGAGCTAGTGTGCTGTCTCTGGCAAAACGTTATAATAATGCAACTGCATTGCTCGTGGGACTCGGTCAGAGCTATGTCTGCATCTGCTGCACTAAACCTTGCTGAGATACAGACGGGCCAAGCGATTTGCCAGTTGTTATGTGGGAATTGTATTTGGAAACCAGGTCCCTCAAGGTCTGGCCACTGAACGATCCCATTTTGTATGTCTAGTCAGGATAATACTTGGCACTAGCAGAGCATTTTTTGTTTTCGTAGCCCAATGTAAACATTCATTCTAACTTTAGGCAAACACACTCAAGGCTTCCTTATACAAATGTGCTAGTACTGAAACCATTTTCGTAGCACCTTCTTTAGTTGAATGCCGAGTTAGAAAGCGTAAACTGAGTTTTGCTCTACTGTACAGGCAGTCTTCTCCTGCAGTAAAAGACTGCCTGCTACTCTTGTTTTTCCTGATGAGCAGTAGACAATTTTACTGGTGTTTTGACACGAAGCATCTGGTGCATATTGGGAGTGAGAAAGTCATGGACACACACACGTACATACACACACATGCAAACACACTGACAAATTTTTCATTTTTATAATTCTCACCTTTCCTAGATCTGATTTTTTGATAACTTATAACTCTGCTGTATCTTCCATGGAATTCCAGTATATGAATTTGAATTTATGTATTTGAAATCCAAATGCATTGGAAATTATGGATCTATAACACTTACCATTAGCCAAAACGCTGTTATTCAGAGCTGTGTTTGTATTCTACTAGTCATTTCTTGTTTATTGTAACTCTGTTCACCCTTTTTTGCTCTTTCTAAGCTCTGCAGTGCTCATGGGATGGGCAAAGTGCATATGCCTGCTAACGTGCATATCAACATTCCCAGGCTGAAGGCTCCTATCTACAGCTCGGTTTGCAAATTGAGTTTCTGCTGTTCTGATGGTTCCTCAGGATGTCTGAGCATTTTCCTATTTGCTTCCCAGACGCAAGTAGAGGAGAACCTCCAGCCCTGTGCCTTCATCCAAGGATTGTTCTTCCCCGTTAACTCTCACTTCATCCTCTAAACCAGTGTGTAGGCAGTGGCAATCAGTGCTGCCTTCCCCTCTGCTCCCTGACACGTCTTCATCTCCCCAGCTCTACTGGCAGGAGGGGACATGCAGCACTGCAGGACTTCCTCATTCCTTATAACCAGTTAAAAAAATTATCCTGGGAGGTGTTTTCCCAACTTCGTCTTCACAGTTAGCCCAGCCACTGTGCATTTCTAGTCTACTCTCTGTGTTTTCCAGATCGGAACAGCTCAGGAAAGCAAACCAAAAAAACATGAATTACAGACACCGCCCTTCCCACCCTGTTCTCCTCATCATACAATTCTTCTGAAGCATTTCTTAATCCTTCCTGTAGCAGTGGTGAGGATGACTGTGCCACATGGTCAGGCTGTGCCGTTAGGCACCGCTGGTGCCCAGTGGGTACTTCTCCACCGTTACCATAGCCACCATGTCAACTCTTTTTCTCATGAGCAGAAACAAGGGGGGCAGTTCTCACTGCCAGCACTTACACTAAGCCACATTTGTGGAACGCCAGCGTGGCTTATTTCTCTAAAGAAGTCAGCCCCGAGCCTTTCAGAAAAGCAGGAAAACTTGAGTTAAAAAATTTGGCATTCATAGTAAATCCAGTAAGTGTGCTTACTCGCCTCCCTCCTGGTGCGTGCTGCCCCTCTGGCGCCGTCCCCCTCGGGCAGGCTCCTCACGGCACCTCTTTCCCAGGAGCAGCACAGTGTGAGTGCTGGTGGATTTATGCCCTTTCCATGGGAGGGCCCTTTCTACATGTCTGCAGCAGTGTTGCGCAAAGCTACTTTACATCACAGGCAGGACAGCCAAAAAAAGTTAGCTCAGGCCAGACAGGACCCGATGAAACCTGGGCACAGCTAAACACCGGCTACATAGAAAGTTCTAGTGATGGATACACAACCTTTAACCAGACCCAGCACATCTGTATAGCCTGCAGTTACACATTTACTAAGACAGACACAGGCGTTTTACTACGCAGAACAACCGACTATAGCAGCTGAAAATAACTCAGCTCATTTTATGCCAGATTCAAAGAGATGCAGATTTCTTTGTACCTGTATTTGTTGTACAGTTGGACTAGATTTTTTTCTCCTTAGATAAATTGCCTTTAATCTCCACCTTGCAGCTTGGGTACCCAGCAGTGACTGGGATGTGTACATTACTGCAGAGTGAAATGATTAAACTCTCAATTTTTATGCTTTCTTTCCTTCTTGACCTATCCAGAAGATCAAAATTTTATTCTTTTTCCTCTTCAGAACAGTATCTGTTGAAAAGGAGAGGGTGAAAGCTAGATGGATTAGGTTCCCAGAGCCAGATCACTGAGTCGTCATCCCTCCCAGTTTCAGCTTCCCAAGCCTTATTTGGCAAAAGAGGGCGGGGGGAATCCAGAGATCTTTCTGCTGCTTTTGAAATTGCCTTCTAGTTTTGCATGGCCCTTCTCCCTCTTTAATCAAGTAAACAGTGAATCAAACCAGGGATGATACAGCTGTGTTAGACTGGATCTTGTTCAGTGTTTCTGTTACAGTCAGTAATGAAAATCCCATGGCTCTACTGGGAGTAGGGCTGATTTAAAATCCATGCCCTCATTTTAGAGGACCAGTCAGGTGTGGTTTGTACTGTGGTGCCCAGTTATACATTGGCTTCAAGGAGAGAGCAGAGAGAGAAGAATGTTTTCAGTGCACCTAGGCAGATGGAGTGGTGGAGTTGAAGATGGAGACAGGGACAGCAGAGTCCCGCTGGCCCGAGAGCCGTGTGTCAGGTGACTAACGCCAAAGGGAGAAGAAATTTCTGTCTCTGCAGCCCAGCTTTTCATTTAAACAATCTGATTACCTTAGCTCTAATGAGGTCTGAAAGCAGTTCTGAGCACAGGCCCATATGATACGCTACCATGCACACAAGGCTTAAACAAACAGCTTGAAATATTTAAGGTGTTCTGTCTTCTTGCTGCCTGAGCATCTCAGTTGAGGAAGCATCTGACAACAGAACAGTTCCTGAGCGTTTGTACCATCACGAGACAGCTATAAAATGCATGCAGCCCAGCCGTGGATCCAGACGACAGGCGAAGCAATTGCCTCGTTAAAAAATGCATTTTGTTCAGCTAAATGCTGAAGGGAAGGAGCTAAGTTTTGGGTTGCAATCCCCCTTCTTTCCCCTCTCACCCAAAGAGTCCTTTCCACATGCAGGCTGGGAGAGAAAGCGGGTCCCTTAGAGACGGGTGGAGGTGCTGGTGGGATGTGTGACAGCACAGCCCAAATCTGTGTCTCCTGCACCACCACCCACTCGGGTCTGTGAGAGGCACTAGGCACAAGTGGCCAGACCATGCCATGCCTGTGAGCTATAGCTAGTCTGCTACGTCCTCCTGTGCCAAGCCCCAACACAGGGGAAAAAGTAAATCCAGTCTGATACTCAGTATCAAAGACACAGAACCCAAGGCTGTTTCAGTGAAGGGCATCTTGTGTTCTGTAAAACTCTGAAAAGTATCCTTGTTGACAAGAATTATTGACTTTGGCTAATAAGCTATGCTAATAAGATATACAACAGCTGCCAGGTTTCTATGTTTGCTGTGGACGATAAACACTGGAAGGGGAAATCCCATAACCCACAGCTACTGTATTGTTTGGGTTTTTTCTTAAATCATTATGCCCTTATGCATGATTCAGAAATGCTGCTTTAGCACCCTGAGGTCATCGTCGTTTGGATATCTCCTGCTTCCAGCTCCACTGCTGTCCATGACCAAGCCATGCTGCAGTTCCTGCTGGTCTCCTTTTGCTATGGGCACCAGCTCCAAGGCAGGCATCCCTGGCCACAGAGGATGCTTCCTCACCGAAGAAGGGGAGCAGGAGGCAGCTGAACGATAACTCCCATGCGCTGCTCTGGTGGCTTTGTCACATAAACAAAGTTCAGATTTCAGTGGGAAGTTCTCAGGGTTTTCAGCCAAGTCAACCTTTGAAGCTCTTTTAGTGTTCATGAACTCAGTTCTACTTTTACTTTTTTCTGTAGACAAAAGATTAGTCAATGTCTTTGAGGAACGCAGGAGTCTTTTTTTTTTTCCCCCTCCACTCAATCAACAAAGTAATTGAATTAAAATACTCAGCTTTCTCCAGAAAAAAAGTTTCACCAGAGAACGTTCAATGACCTGCTTTCACCACAGTGCTCCTCCTGCTTAAGACCACCGGGAATTTGGCTGGCCTCAGGGATGAGGGAGAACCTTTGATTTCAGCTTACATTCATGCCCTACTACAAAGCTCAGACACAAACTCCCCCTTATTCACCGATCACTTATGCTCATTCAATTAATATTCCCCTATTAAGATGCATCATGCAGTAGCGCACTTCTTAGATCTTTGTCTTTTATCTTCTCACAGTTTCTACGAAAGGAGAAGTTTTCAGACTATGAAGAACACACACTGCTACACCTGGAATGTGCCTTATCCTAGTAGGACTTAATTACAGTTAGTCTGTTAGTCTTTAGTTTTACTTCTGATCCATTTTTAAGCAAGACCGTACAAGCATTATTTCAATTACTACATATGGATGCTTTTGTCAGACTCTTTTTTTGTTGGGTTGCCATGGTTTTAGGAATAAGTGTGTGCTTAAAGATAGAGCTTCGACTTCAGAAAGAAGAGAGTCTCTATCCTGCCCTTCGGCTCCAGTGTCCAAGGATTTGGCTCCCCAAAGAGAGCTGTGCCAGAAAACCTGCGTCGGGCCGATCTTGGGTGAAAAGCTTTCCAGCAACTAGGAACTGAAGAAGGTGAAAACAAGGCTGTTCCTAAAGGCATCCCCTGTGCAAAGCAAGCCCAGGGCCCACCCACACTTGCTAACAAATCTCACTCTACGACAGCCCCAGTAAAGGTACCAAGAAACACAGACCTCTCAAACCTGCTCTTCAGCGAAGAGGTTCGTGCTCTCCTTTTACCCCACTCTTCCCGAGTTTGGGGGGAGTGGGTCTCGGCTGCCCCTTTTATACCCTCTCTTGCATAAGGGAGGCCCTCCCTCCTCCCTCCCGCTGCCCTCATTTCTCTTCAAAACCTGCCTCTGTTTTTCCTGCTTGTTATTCATGGTTGCTGCTGAGAGGGAGCAAACAGGGGTGGAAAAACACTGGTGCTGCGGTTGCGGGTTCCCTCGCAGCCTCGCTCCTCGCCTCCTTCGCTCTATTGAGGTCTCTATTGACAAGTGCTATCAGGGAAGTGCTCTCCTGCCCCATCAAAAAACCAGTCCTGCTAGCACTACTTTGTGTAAATGCCATCAAAGAGGCTTTGGAAATTTTAACCCTGGCAGAGGAACACTAACCCTACAGCCAGCAGCAAGTAATTCTGTCTTGAACGGGAAAATGATTCTGTCCGAGCTAGAATTTCGATTGATCGACCTGAAGTTTGTTCTTTTGCTGAAGAACATCACATCTCCACACCATTGAAAAGTGCTTTCATTGATCCAGATCGTTCGAGAAAGGCTGTATAAAATTCAGCACTTTGTGTGGACGCAATAGTAAATATTTTATTGTTTTATTCGGTTTGTTTCCCAGCTTTCTCAAATTTTGCTCTGCGATCTGAATTCAAAGGAGCCAGACGTACTCCTGTGATGATGTTCTTGTCTCCTGCAAGGTTATGGTGTGAGTCCTGGAGGAGGAATAATAAATTACTCTGCTCTCAGCCTCAGACCACAGACCTTCACATGGGCCCTTCCTAGGTTGAGTTGACATGTCTGACCTACATAGATTATGAATTAGTACATGGCTAACTCAGACATAATGGCACGTACATGGTCATATGTCATTAACTACTAAATTTGATGGTTTCTTTTTTTAAGACTATAAGACTAAGTGAGAAGTATGCCACAAACAGTTCGTTTATACAACCTGTGGGTTAACGTTGGTAATCGTAAGGCTCTACACCCCATCAACATTCATAATGTTCTGTCTTCTTCTGTGGTCTGGACAAGGCACTCAATAGAGAGGACAAATACACACTGGGAAAAGGACAGGCAGGAAAAAGAGGATGCCCATATGGGAGGATCTGACAAAAGGGAGTCAGGATATCGCTCATCGGCTGGTGCAGTGGTTGCCCCAGGTGTGGCAGGCAGTCGTGATGGTGGAAGGACCGCTGTTTGTGAGACATCCAGAAACTTTGTAAAGCAGCCAAATGCCTACAGAGACCAAGATGCTTCAGTTTGGAAGAACAACCAGTGATATGGAGAGTATAAACATAAATTGATGAAGGCCAACAGAAAGTCCCGAGTCACTGTTTTGCCACAATGCCAGAATCAGTAGGTTCCCAGCAAAATTATCAGGCAGCAAGCGTAAATGAAAGGAAGGGCCCTTTCATAGGTGTAAGCTGCAGGAGGCACTGCTGTAGGATGCTGTGGAGACCAAAAGCCTTAGCTGGTACAAAGGGATTAAATGAAATCACAGAGGGCACAGCCATGGGAAGCTGCCAGACATGATGGCCCGGGTGCGATTGCTAACTCGGGAAATTCCCAGACAGCCGACTGTCTGAATTTTATCTTGATCCATATAACAGCCCTCGCACTCCTCTCTAAGGGCTTGTCTTCAACTTGCAATAGAAATAGAGATGTCTGAGCCAAGGCCAGCTTACACTGGCTCATCTTGCAGCACAGCCTGGAAATGTTCTTTCAGGAGAGCTATGCCAGCGGAACATCACACCCAGCAAACATGACCCTCGGCCCCGGTGCTGCTGGGCTGTGCTCCTGTGCACAGTGCATTTAGGAACCCACGGCTCTCTCTTCAAAATCCACGTAAGCCCTGGAAAATATGACCAATTTTCAGAAACTGTGGGTAGGCTTTTCATATTAGTTAGCTGCTTTTCAGGTTTTTCTCCCTCTTAACCCGACTACGCGTACTAACTAGTTGCAGAGTTAGTACACTGGGATCTGAAAGGCGTCTCTGTCTCCTGCTGGACATTTGGCTTCTCACTTCAGCTGCGCACAAAGTGCTCGATGCGTTTTTCCAGAGTAAATAAGTAGGGAAGAAGGGTTACAGCTGTGGTGATGGGTCAGGCAGGTTTCTATACATTAGCAAACCAATTTTCCCCCCTTTCTGTGAGAACAGTGGCAAGCTGCCAGGGGCCAAATTTTGTTTATTTTTACTGACTCTGGTGGGGAAATGCTGTGCAAAGTGATTTTTTTTTTTAACTGTTTTAATAAAACTTTGATAAGGAATATGTTTGCATGTGATTTTTCTCTTGTTTTCTCTGCACACTGACCTCTGCCCTTCTTGGCTAGAACCATTTTTCTGTGCAAGCAGCTGGTGAGCATGGAGAATGTATTCAGCTTGCCCAATTTTTTGTGTAAAGAGGATTGCAAAAGTGCTTTTCAATAATCACATTCAAAGTACAGATGAAGAAAGAGTCAGATTATCCCATTTCTGTCACAGGTTCTCACAGTGAGAAGCAACGGAAAAATTGGTAACATGGCTGCTACAAACCCCAAGGAATATATGTGCGACTTCTGTACCGAGATGGAGAGACGCGGTGTGCCAGCCTGGACAATGCCGAAATGCATATGGTGAGTGGGTGGCCAGACAACTGACTCAGGTAGCTGAGGCATCCCCAAAAGGGCGTGTGTGGCATGGCACTACCTCCTGGCAGGAGGAGAGGCGCCCTGACTGTGCCCGCTGGTCTGGCAGCCACCACCCCGGCAGTGCTGCAAACCCTCTGAGACGGAGGAGGGAGCATCACCATCTCCGCATCTCTTTCTGCTGCTTAAGGAACGGTCCCCTTAAGGGAGGTCTGTGTGCTGATGATCTCTGATCTGTGGAGCTCTTCTAACGATTTAATACCCAAATGAGCTTATATTAACACTAGCACGTTGTTGCAGCTTATAATTACATTTGGGTTTTTATGGCTTCCGTTTGCAGGCCCTGAGTGTAGAGATTGCTTTGAATTTTATAATGTGTTTATTTTTCCTCTCCCAGTGGAAGATGCAGTTTTTAATAGAGTTTTAAGAATGGTCCATGCACAGCCTGCACATGCACTCACAGGCACAACCATGTGCACACTGTGTGTGAGCAAAAGGAACCTCCTACCCTGAGGACCTCAAAAGACTTTGCAGCATAACAGTTATATTGGTGATCTGTAATTGGTTTTGAGTCCTTCTCTGCGGCAGGTGCTGTGCCTGTGAGGAGCGAGAGACAATCCTGGACTGAAGCAGCCAGGACAGAGCCAGCCTGTCTGAAAAGGGAAAGTGGACACGAAGAGGTGACGCGGCTCACCTTTGGTCATGCAGCAGGTTGGTAAAGTCTCAGGGACAAGCATCCAGGTTTCTTGATGCCCAGCCCAGCATGTTACTGATTTGGTCACACTGTGTCTGCATCCCTCCAGTGAGAGCTGCGAGGCAGAGGAGCAGGGATGGCAGCGCCGGCACAGCAAAAAGCCCACCTCAAAGGGCTGGAGCCACCTCTCTTATTACAGCCGACAGGCTTTCTGTGATACTCTACTGCCCAACGCCTTTGTATCAGGGAGGGATTTTGCACTGTCCCAACTTTTCACAGCTGAGTCAGCCACTGAAGTCTTCAAGCTGTTCCCCAAAATGAGTGAGGGAAGCAGCCAAGTGACCACAGTTTGGGAAATGCCACAATATACCGCTTCAAAGGCTCCACCACCAAACGTCCTGCTCCCCTCAGTATTGCGAAGTTGCTGCATAAATCTCAGTGAAGATTTACTCCCTGGGATCTTCTAAGTGAGACCTTGGGAGGCTAATCCTTTCTGGCACTACTGAGATTTTGAAATTCTCATTGCACTTTTTGGTCCCGAGCCAAATTGTCCCCAGGGCACCATGCAAGACAGTTGTTTTCTCCTGGCCTGGAAATGGCTGCTCTTCAGTGAAACTAAAAGCAGAGACCCAGAAAGACTTTGGAAGCTGGGACATCTCTATTCCCTGTGCAAACTCAGGTTCCCCTTTGTCTTCTCCCCAGCCTCCCTCAAGCCACCTCTACCCCTCCTCCCACTCCCCTGCCCACAGCTTCTTGCCCTAGATGGGCAAATGTAGATTATCTGTAAATGTGATGATCAGGGACATGGCTTAGTAGTGGAACTGGCAGTGTTAACAGTTGGACCCTGATCTTCAAGGTCTTTTCCGATCTAAATGATTCTGTGATTCTATAATTCTATGAAATAGTGGCAAGCAGCAGGACTCTGCTATTTTGGCTTCTATTTGATGTTCCTCTGAGAATACCATCTGTGGTGGTCTCCTGCCTCACTCGAGGAGTGATTTTAATCCTATATGGTTTATGCAGTTCATTAGTGAGAAACAGACTGGCTCCTTCCCCACTGTGGGTGTTATGGGGCTCTTCCATTTTCAGGAGTTGTAGCCGCTGAAAGGCAGCTCCCACATAGCTAGCCAGCTACAGGGGCAAAACTGCAACTCTCTTGGGCCAGCAGCAGCAATAATCTATAGTATGAAAAAGGACAGATGCCTTTTGCCACCTGAGAGAAGGGTGTAGCTTCAGATTCACTCTAATTTGATGGGTGCACAATGGATGATGGCAGAATTGTTGGACTCCCTCCTGCTTTCAAATCCTGGTAGAAAGATGGAACTGTAGAAAGCAGAGAGACAGACAGAGACAGGCAGCATGAAACTAAGGCTGCTAGAGCCTCCTCGGAGCTGTGGTGCAGACCCATCACCTCTTTCAGGACCAGCTCCAGCCACTCCACGCAGGAGTGGGACCTGACTTCCCATGGTAATGCCCATGTGGATTTGCAGGTCTAAAGTTTGCACTAATCCAGGCAGCTGCAGGGATTGCTGTGGATCCCTCTCTCCTTAGCCAAAGCTGCCTCCGTGCGGAGCGCCTCCGCATCGCTGCTCCCAGCTCAGCAGGGGCTGTGCTCAGCGACCACCATGGCTGCAGTGCCAGTAACATGTGGAAATGTTATTACCTTACTGCACTTCATTAAACCAATAATTCTGAAAACAAGAGGGAGGAAAAGTTAAATTTATACCCAGTGGTGCTTTTTTACAGGAAAAAAATGAAAGAGCTTGTAATTGAAGTTTCTGGGGTTTCAATAAGTGGCAAAAATCAGTCTTTTTGCAGATCAGAATTTCCTGCTCTTTTGTTTTTACTGGATGTTTTTTAAGCAAAGGCTGAAATATTTGCTGCAGTTTTGGGTTCATTTTATTTTTACTTTGCTTTATTTTTCTGCCTTTTCAATGTTAATTGTAAAAACATGAAATAGCATTTTAGCTTACTGCTTAAGGGATAAAGCTGAGGAACAGTAAATTCAGCCCAGGATATTCCTACTGAGAAAAGAATTAAGGTTGCCTCCCAGTCAGGAAGCTGAAACACACACTGATGAAACCCTCTGAAAACCATAAGCTCCCCCAGAAAAAGATCAGTGGGTGGTCTTAAAGCTATTCTCCCAGGAAAATTCGAGCTCTTGTAGGGATTGTCTCTGACTCAGGGGGTTGCAGGCATGCTGCAACTTGGCTCCTCTCTCACACTGCCACTTGGTGTTCCACAGTCCAAAGAAAATAAAATTAAAATAATCTTAAAAGCCCTCTTTTGTTTGTAAAATGTCCCCTCCTCCAAAGTAATGAATTAATGCAGTGGTGTACGCTTAGCTCTGACAAAAGCCTGGAACAACAACTCGGAAAGCCATGCCTATTCGCCTGAGTAAAGCACTTTGATGACTGTCTAATGGTAATATTTCAGCTGCCAGCACAGATAATGTTGTCATTACTTATCAAAGCACACAAGAAGACGTGTTTCATTTTCTTTCTGGGTGTACAAAATGGAGGGGTAGCCCATCAGGTGATGCTGGGCAGAAAGGGGACAGGCAGGGCAGAGCCTGCCTCCTAGCCCTGGCATGCTTTAAGCGTCGTGGTAACTTGAGCAAGGTGGGCTACCGTGGAAGAGCTACCCCAGGAGGTCACCCTGACTCAGGGTGACAGCTCAGCATCCACCTCCCCTCAGCCCTGCAGCATGTCTGGCCCATGTCAGCATTTCATAGCCAGGCATGGCAGTGATTGCAAAGCTGCAGGTGATGCGAGCACAGATTAGTCCTAAAACTACATTTGGGATTGACAGCTCTTTAGGAAAGGGACCTTTTGCTATTACACAGCATAGTGAAAGCAGCCAGGCTGTGGCCTCTGGCTTCTCACCACTGTGCAAAATTATAATGAATATTCACTGTAATTTTAGGATCCTTTTTGAATGAGATTTTGTTATCCTGCAATTTCTCCACTATATATTATTTTTCTTTAATCAGCTCAGGGTACGATTTTCTAAGGGCACTTCTTAAAACCCCTCGCCTTGATTTTCAGTCCCCTTTTTCTCATTGCTCGCCAGCAATGTCCATGACATTTCGTAGGGCAGTCCAGTCCTCAGGCCTGACTTGCAGTCTCTGCAAAAATCCTTAAAGCCCTCTGTGACCTTTCTCCTCTCCTTCTGCCTCACTTCTGCCTCTGGAAATGAGGGATACAAGGTAGAGAACCCTGGAAACGCTAGAGAGAGTGTGTATTACCTTATTGCTGGAAGCTGAAGGAAAAGTCCTTAAAAAAACATCCCGGAGCTGGGCTCAATTTCATCTAGTCTTGGCTGTTGTTAGAGCAATGTAACATGTCCCCAGTTAGCAAAGACGTGTGCAGGAGCATGTGCAAACCCTGCCAGGCTGCCAGCCACCGGGCAGAATTCCATGCTCTGCATTGAGTCAAAGTAATGGAAAGTATAAGAAACTGCATGGTTTCATGTGAACATGACTGTGGCACTTGGATTCAAATCAACGCAAGGTTCAGAGAGTGCCAAGCAATATGAAATGAGACTAATCTCAGAGAGAGAACAAAGATGTTTTATATAACTTCATCCAAATTCAGAGAAGGAAGGACAGAGAGCTGCTGAGCTTCACAGACAGTACCTCAGTCCACAGAATAACACTTACCCTTAAATCTTTGCAAACTTAAAGGATCTATAAAGGAACCAAGACAAAAAAAGTCATGTCTCTCAAACCCCTGGAGAAAGAGCACAAAGTGAGATCATATAGCCTAAACCCGTCCCATAGAGAAGGTTGGATGCCACTGAAGGGCCTTAGGCAGCAGGCAACAAGTACTGGAGAACGTGGGATCGGCCAAGTCAAACGCTATGGATAAACCCTCCAATGTTAAACTGATGACAGGGCATGAGGTTTAATGATAGCAGGGTTATAGAAGACTTAATCAGGTTGCTGTCCTTTGAATAACCAGCTTGAAATCCTGAATGACCAAGGTCCACTTGATATTAATGGGGAAGGAATTACATAAGTGTGTCTCCGAAAATCACATGCCAGATGCTGAACAGCGGGGGCTGCAAGTCAGAGCTGTAGCATGATGCTAAGCGAGGAAGCCAAGGAGAAGCTGAAATCATAGTTTCCTACACCAGGCCTTTTGGGTTCCCTTTATGTCACCTTCTACTCCATGAATTACAGCTGGAAAGAGAGAGAATAAGAGTCTCTCTTAGATAAAAAGTGATTAAAACCACAGAAAACCAAATCAAACTTTCTGCCTCCTTGATGAAAACAGGAACATCCAAGGAAGTCTGACCCAATAGCATTGATCATAGAAAAACAAATGACAGAAAGGACTCTGCTTCTGTTTCGATCAGCAGTAAGCATGCCTGAGGCTCTGCACTTGGCAGAGGATGCTTACCCTCCACCAGGGCCACTGCTTCTTCAATGATATGTCCACCCAGCCCCCTCTGTAGATGTAATGGGATGAGCAGTGTGGCTAGGCAGGAGGGCAAAGCCTGTGGGCAGCTGCAGGTGCCCTGGTGTTCACACTCTCTGTGTGCTTTGGAATCCTGGCTGAAGGTAACAGATAACACGCCTGGTGTTTCAGGAACAGGCATTTAACGATGGTGCCTAGAAGAAAATGGTGTTCAGCTGTGACATACATTGCCAGCCTGTGCATCACTTCTGCTGCTACACCGTCACTTTGAAATCTTGACTGGTTGTGAGGCTCAGAGAGAGTTATCTGCAGACTGCAGGAGCCTAATGGTTTCCAGAGGTGGCCTGTTTGGAATTAATCACATTCGACCTGACATCTCTCTCTCAACTGACAGCACCTTCACAGCCTGGCAGGCACTCACTTTGCAGACCAAGGACAGACCTACCCTATCGCCCCTGCTAGGAGAGGGCTGGTGCATCGGAAACCTCCTGTTCCTGAGACAGTGTAATCGTGGAGGAAGGACTTTATGACTCAGGGCTGTCTTGTATTGCTTTAATGTCACAGTATGTCTGTTGCAACAGCGCGTTCAACGAAAATGTACACAGTCTGGTGTCGCAGCCTCTTATCATCTGTGTTCACCTGCCATTCAGGGAGTGCTAAAATTTACCCTGCTTTTACTCAGTGGATGAGCCCATCTAAGGACCAAAGCCATTCTAGGTCAGTGGTTCAAATCCTGCCTGCTGCTCTGCTGAGCTAGTAGCAAGACGTTGTTGTCTCTCCATAACGGAGTATCACAATACCTGTGCTTCTCTTTCCTCTCACCTATAACAGTCTCTGAGTATCCACAGACAGCACTAAGTGGCAGCAATAACAAGAGTTGTCTTAGGGGAGAAACACACTTCTCACTGCTTCCAAAAGGGGATTTCATGGTAAAAGAGCAAAACTTCTTGAAGTCCTTTTCCTTGTAAAACACTTGAGTGAGGTAGGTAGGTAAGTGATACATATCTCTGTACATATGTCTGTACAACGATCAACAAGACCAAGTGCAAGGTCCTGCACATGGGTTGGGGCAATCCCAAGCACAAGTACAGGAGAATGGATTGAGAGCAGCCCTGAGGAAAAGGACTTGAGAGTGCCGGTTGATAAGAAGCCCGGCATGAGCCGGCAATGTGCGCTGGCAGCCCAGAAAGCCAACTGTATCCCAGGCCACGTCAAAAGAAGCATGGCCAGCAGGTCAAGGGAGGTGATTCTGCTCCTCTACTCTGCTCTCGTGAGACCCCACCTGGAAAACTGCGTTCACCTCTGGAGTCCCCAACACAAGAAGGACATGGAGCTGCTGGAGCAAGTCCAGAGGAGGCCCACAAAATGATCCGAGGGCTGGAGCACCTCTTCTATGAAGACAGGCTGAGAGAGTTGGGACTGTTCAGCCTGGACAAGAGAAGGCTCCGGGGTGATCTTATAGCAGCTTTCCAGTACTTAAAAGGGGCCTACAGGAAAGCTGGAGAGGGGCTTTTTACAAGGGCATGTAGTGATAGGACAAGGGGCAATGGATTTAAATTGAAAAAGGGCAGATTTAGATTAGATATAACGAAGACATTTCTCACTCAGAGGGTGGTGAGGCACTGGAACAGGTTGCCCAGAGAAGTTGTGGATGCCCCATCCCTGGAAGTGTTCAAGACCAGGTTGGATGAGGCTTTGAGCAATGTGGTGTAGTTGAGGGTTTCTCTGCCCATGGCAGGGGGGTTGGAACTAAATGGTCTTTGAGGTTCCTTCCAACCCTAACCATTCTATGATTCTATGATTTCTGTCCTTCCAGACTGGACAGCCTCAGGGATGAGCCCATGATTCTTAACATGTAACTGGCAAGGTGTTGTATTTTAATAAAAACTGAGACATTTTGTTACCATTTTCTGCTCATTCCTCTTTTTTCCACCTGCTCTGCCCAGGCTCCATCTTTCCTGGGCACTTTCAGTGCCTCGATACCAAGGCTGAGATCTCAGAGATGTTAAGTTTCCCTGCAGTGTCATGACGTGAAGCAGCAGGGTGAGAAGAAGGAAATGCTGTCCTTGCCCTCTGGGAGAAAGGCTGCGGTGTGAAAACATCTTTTATTACATACCAGAGTGTTCACATAGGAGAGAAATGAGTGAATTCCCACGCAGCAGGATGGGCACCCAATAGAGCTCAGCCCACACATTTTTTGTATGTAACTGAACTCTGAAATGCAGAAATTCCCTTAAGCGATATAGTTACTCTCCTTGGGCCATCGCAGGTGTGGAGGCTGCATGTCTAGGATGCTGAACATCTCCTTCCCCTGTCAGCATGTTAGTCTGATGTATGAGAACATGCCTTGGCCCACACAGAGGTGTTGTGGATAAAGTAAGTTCCTGGTTTTGCCACCAGCTGAATGTGGGATGTTGGATACCTTGCATCCCTGGGCTTGTGTTGGCATTTAAATGCCTTTTGCCTGCCTTAGCCCCTTGGCTGAGGCCCCTCTCACTTCACTATACGTGTTTAAAGCTGGGCATCTACCCCACGGTGGTCCATGAGTGTCCGTCTACAGGCAAATGAAAGACACAGTTGTCTTCAGCAGGATCTTATGGATGAGTACATAGTGAATCACTTTCTGGAGGTGACAATCTTCTGCACTGACTGTAGAAAAAGCTGAGGTGAGTAGCTTAGACTCTGCTCTGTAGACCTAAAGCTCAGTCAAATGACAGCCATGTTTGGAGCACCAGGCCTGCCTCTTCTCACATGTTTGGACAGCATCCATGTATTTGGACAATGGGAACTCAGCCTCAGCAGGGAGCCTGCAGACATCAACAATGGGTGCAATTATGAGGAATAAACATGGGAATATATGCTCTGAAAAAGAACGCTTTCCTCGCAGCACTGCTGTGAAAAATAGCAGAACAGAAAGGAACCAATTCTGTTTCACCTAATTGCTCTCCATAAATCATCTCTTGGCAGCAAGCTCGGCTGGTCCACCAAAGGGCCAATTAAAGCAAGCGGAGGCTGAGCGTTGTCTGTACTCAGGGCTGTGTTTTGTATTACAGAAACTGTAATTTGTTCCAAGAGGGTGGCACCTCTTCCCTTTCCAAGTAGAGAGGAATATCCATGCCTGTCTGGCTCTGAGCCTTGCCCGTTATTCCTTCAGAGCATCCACGGAGCATTGACTGGTGTCCTCTCCAGCACAGCGTTTTACTGTCCAACATGAGATACGATGCTGCAAGTAAAAGCTGGGTGGTGGAAGAAGCACAGCGACAGAAAAACAAGGTAGTGAAACCTGGAAATCAGTGGCAAGTACATATGTATTTTTTTTAAAAATCCTGTGTTGCAATGCACATAGAACTCCTTTGATGCACAGCCCATTAAAATCCCTCCTCAGGGTAACATTTTCTGATGCTTTCCATGGGTTTGCCCTGCTGCTGGCTACCTGTCCTGCTCCGAGCCCTCCCCGCTAGCTACCACCGCCCTTCCTGCACACACCCAGCCCTTGCCCGGTGGCCGGACCCTGCTGGCAGAGCAGCCCAGCCCGGGCCACCCCTTGGCTCTGCTCTGCCTCCTGCGCGTCATCCATCGAGGACACCACCTGCCTGCTGGGATGGCCCCGCCGCCGGCCATGCCGGGCTGCGCTCCTACCTGTGAGAAACGGTGGTTACACGCCGTCGTGAGCCTCTGGTTTCCCTCCCAGGGCTCGTCATGGGTGCTGCCTGCCTCACAGTCACCCCCGGCCCAGCGGCAGCCTCCCACCCGGCCCGTGCCCGCCGGGAGCGGCACCCGGCCCCACGCACGCCCTTCCCCGCCCGGCTGAGCGGCTGGCGTGGCTGGGGCCGGCCGCTCGCCTTCCCTGTTTGCTCTCAGGGTGTTGGTCTCTGCTGCTGTTCGGAGCAGCCAGGAGGTTGGTATCTCACCGCGGTTCAAGGAGGCGCAACAAAGGAGGGCTGGAGGACGCCATCGGCTTCCCCGTAGCACGCTCCTTTCCTCCCCCTTTTCCTTCACAAGGCACGAGAGGTATTTTTCCCCCTCTTCTTCTTCATCCTGTTCCTCCCTCTTCTGCCCCTCACTGCCTGCTCATCCTCGGCTCCCTGGGATCTCTCTCCGGCAGGCAGGCGGGAGCCATGCCCTACGTGTACCAGGACTCGAAGCCACGGCCAGCCGCGCTGCCCGGGGCCGCGCGTGCCACCCACAGCTCGGGGAAGGCTTACGAGGAGCTGAAGCAGGAGTGCCTGCGCAGGGGGATCCTCTTTGAGGACCCCGACTTCCCCGCCTCCAACTCTTCTCTCTTCTTCAGTGAAAAGCCACCTGTTCCTTTCGTCTGGAAGAGGCCCGGGGTGAGTACGCCATTGTGTTGAGGAGGGTCAGCCTTCCTCTCTGTTTGTCCTGCCAAAAGTTAGACGTGGCGGTACTTTGGGATGGCACCAAACGCGTGGCGTGTTCAAGGAGATGCGGAGGCGAAGTGTGGGAGGGAACCCTTCCCACCTCAGGGGCAGCAGCGCAGGGTCGGGATGTCACCCACAAAGGGCTCCAGCTGTGGGACGAGAGGGCTGGAAGGCTTCACCCCAGTCTTCAGATGTAGCATGCTCAATAGCCACACTTTGTGCATGTATATTTACGTGCATGCACAAACAACTTGTAATCGGCCTTCTCTCTTACGTTATTGACAAACAAAAGCAATGTTAAGATGAAAACAAGAGGACATGTAAGAAATTAAGGGTAAAATACATTATGATGATGTTCTAACTATGTAAAAATCAAACGCCATTAATGTAAGAAATTAATGGTTAAGCTTAACTTTAAAATTCAAACCTTTTAACTTTTAGAGACTCATATACTAACTTGCTCACTTCCATCATGAAACACTGAGAGATTACGAATACATGCCATGGTCACTGAGCCATTCAGCAGTAGCCAAGGGCTTGATGAGTATCTCTTAATGCATCTTGCATAACGATCATTAATAACACAGAAAGAGCCTGAAGCTTCACTAAAAACATGCTCTCAGATCACAAACCCAACGTCACTCCAGGTTTTTTCTCCCCACTTAGCTCTGTAACTAATAACCACAGAAAATCTGTGGATATATTTCATTTCTTTGCTAATGACTGACGTTTGTTCTCTTTTTC
Source organism: Tauraco erythrolophus (assembly GCF_009769465.1). Taxonomy (NCBI): domain Eukaryota; kingdom Metazoa; phylum Chordata; class Aves; order Musophagiformes; family Musophagidae; genus Tauraco; species Tauraco erythrolophus. The sequence goes on along the minus strand of NC_141466.1, from coordinate 84,968,716 downwards.
TTTATAGCCTGAAAGCTTCTCCTTTAGCAGAGAAGTTTCCTTTGGTGATAGCGATACCAAGAGAGAAAAAGAACAAAATAGGCTTAAAGATGGGTTTAAATTTTGGCTTAACTTAATCCACAATGACAGGCGTTCAAATGCCTCAGCATCAGTTAATGTAGAGCAGAGCAGAATTAAATCTATTACTCCTGTATGAGTTTCAGCTATGAAAAATAGGAGATCCCTGCACACGGTAAGCACAGCCCCTGCAGGCACTTCTGCCTGCCTTGCCTGCCTGTGCCCCAAAACCCAGGTGGGCTGTAGAGCTGCCCCCAGGCACAGGATGGGGCTGTGGGGCTGAGATGCTTTTGATGCGGTGGCTCTGGAATGCTGTGTAGCATCAAAAATGCAAGTGCCTGTGACACTAAAACACATGGAACGGTTTTCCTTTGGCCAGCTGTTAGGTGCTAGTTTATCTTTTTCCCCATCTGGGGCTTCACAATAGTTAAACTTGCTGCAAAATATGATCAGGAGCGTCCGAGAGCTTGTGTGTCCTTGTACATGGTACCCAGGGACAGCAAAGAGCGATCTGTCTGTTGTAGTTGTCACTCTCTTCTTCAGGATCTTCGTACGCTGAACTGGAAACATTTCTAGGATGAGTCAGTTACTTGATACAGGTCCTGCCTTTACACTCCAATTCCTACTGTGCGAAAAGGTGAACTTTTGTGAGCTGCACAGCAAGAAATAAAGCTCAGGGGAGGCTGAGAGGATGTGTAAGGACAGGGTTTTAGTCATACTCTTCTCTGGCTCCTCAGCATTGAAGCTAAATTAGTTTCATCTCCATTGCCCATCAGGAACAGCAGCAAAATAGAGGCTCTGTAACACCACTTCAAGTTAACGCTGTTACTTTGCAAATGGGATATAGACCTGTAGCATGTGCCAGGTTAGTTGCCAAAGCTCAGTTGGCGAAGCCGTGGTGCTGGAGAGGGTGAGCAGAAGAGCATGGCCTCTGTGTAAGGTCTCTGTGTTCAAACTGCTTTTCACAGTGACTGGTTTTTACTGCCTCTGCTACCAATGTTTTACAGTAGCTCGGATGAAGTGCAGCACGATACACATGGGTAATTGCAGGGCCAAATAACATTAGTCTTCAGATTTACACCCTGTTAGAGTTTAATCTGTAGTAATGAGAGTAGAGAAGGTTTTCTTATTATTTTGACATGCATATACCCGTATGTGTACTCATATGTACCCAGTGTGAACAAGACCCTCAGCTAACCCTAATCTGTAAACCGCCCACTGCAATCAGTGAGCTACATGGATCTGCACCAGATGGGTAGCTCGCCTTCTACATATATCTTAAATGCTCTAAGATCAGAAAGATATTTAACGATTTTGTTTAGCAATACCTTTTCGCTACAAATTAAACCTTTGAGACGGTACCTTTTAAAAATTTTAGAATAATCTGAAGAAAAGATGACCCTTTTCTTGTTGTATTTCCCACCTTCCCTTCCCTTCCCTTCCCCTTCCCCTTCCCCTTTCCATTTCCATTTCATTTTCCTCCTTCTTAATTTATCTAAATCCAACTGCTGGGATAATTTGAACAGCACAGTGTCTGGTAAAGTTAGACATATAAGTTGAAGAATGAAAAGAAAAAAAAAAAAGGGGAAAGACAAAATATGTTTTACCAGTGCCAAATGAGTCTATGGTCTACAGGAGGAAGTAAGAACGAAATTCTCCTAATATGAACAGCTGCTAGCAGCTGGTATGACAGGTATTGTATGCCGGAACCAGGCAGAGAAATGTAATCACAGCCTCACCCTCAGCCTTTCTTAGGTGTCCATATACCCCCTCTACCAATGTGGGACAGAGACACAGGGGATGCAGTTTATTTTCTTTTAAGTCTAAAGAAACACAGCTTTGATGTAGCATCAGGAGAGTCACGGATCGCCTTGTTTCATCTTTCTGAGGTTTGCATGTTCCTGCTTCTAAGCAATGTCCTTGTGCAGGCAAATCCTTGAATTACTGTATGCTGTGTGTGAGCGCAAGATTCAGCTCTGGGTTTTGTCCTTTAACATGCTGAAAACCCTGATACACGCTGTTATACCATCCAGTCTGAAAATCTCTTTAAAATTAATAATATTTTTGCAACATCCACTCAAAAACTGTCGAGTGTGGTTTTCTTTTGTGTAGCAGAGAACGTGGCACAGGTTCGGTCAAAATCCTTTCAATTCCTTTTTATTGAGTTTTTAATTATTATTTTTGTTTACTTTAGACATAGGAGATTGAAAATATTTTTTCCATGTGTCCATTGTAGAGCTGTGTAATAAGCAATGAGCCATGAATCTAATGTTCAGACCCACGTCAGTGGAAAGGGTTTTTATCTTGTCCCTTGTTAACACATGGAGTTTCTTGGTAACAGCTAAATGCAGTTCTTGCCGTGAGAATCTTGTTCTCCAGGAGCAGTGATGCTGAAACAAGGCACACTATTAAAGATCAGCTATTTTATCAGCCATTGTTATATTTGCGTCTAAAGGGAATAAGCTGCGTTTTTTATTGTTCACGTCCAGTTCCAACAAGACTGTGTGTATTTAACAAGCAGGCAGGCCAGGTAAGGAGGAGCTACTGTTTGATTTCCCTCTGGGGACACGACTGCTGCAGTGCCTTCTCCCTAGGGTACCTGTGGCTGAGGCACAAACTGGCCGCCACCTCCTCCCCAGCAAAGGCAAACAAAAAATACGCAAACCAGCTTCCTCCTGTGTATTGCCTCTGCAGGGTGAGCTTTGCAGGAGCAGGCTGGTTCATTGAGGAGTCCTGGCTCCAGCAGCGGCCAGCAGCAGATGCTTCAGCAATAAGTGAAGGAAGCTGAACAAAACTATCAATGTCCTGCCCTGATGGCCTCAAAAAATGCAGTGATATGAACCAAAAGCAACTCAGTTTCCTTCTAGGCAAATGCAGGGATTAAATGACTGAATGTGTTCTTCTGTTTTTCCCCTCTCTTTAACGTTCTTTTTTCTTCCAAGCTTCTGCTGCTTAGACGGAAGGGTCTGCTTCAGGCCATAGGGTCTGCAATAACGTATCAGGGCAGACTGATCAGCTACAAGCATATTCCTCTAGTAATATATTAGATACCCTCCTCCTCCTTTTTCCGTTCAGTTCAATCAATTAAATGCAATTTACAGTTCATGGGAAAGGGGAGAAAAGAGGGGAATTCCAGTGACATTTATAGGTTTACCACTGTAGTTTTTCTATCTGGCTGTGGTACTAGTAATTGAACCAAAACAGTCAAATGAATGCTTGACAATTGCTTTAATGCCACACTGAGCACCAGTCCCTCTGACCTCTGAGCACACAAGGGTGGGTAGTGTTAGCTCCTCCTCAAAACTAACTTGGTAAAACAAACAAGGCTGGAATCTACGTTTGCTGTTTGCTTATTTGAGGAGGAAATGGTCTTATGGTTGTCAGACACTGCATGTGCCAGGTATTGCCTGCAGATAAATAAAGGGCTTAATAGTGCATTTAAAGGGAAATTGTCAATTTTAGTTTTTCCAGCCATCGAGGCGGGGGGAAATACAAATGAAAAAAAACTTTAGCCAGGGTTGTATCCTAACATTGAGACTCTGGACCAGGACATGCAATGATATTTTAACGATTGCCTACAGATGAATAAAGAATACCAGCCTTTCATTAGCAGCCAACTAATTATGAAAAAATTAGGATAGTTGATTCTTTAATTGCTCTACATTATAATTAATGAGCAAAGATTCCTCACCTAGTTTTTTGTGGTGACTATGCTGCTGCAGGATAACATAGCTGATGTGGCACCCACTGTGCTGGACTCAGAGTGGTGGCAGTATTTTCCTGGCATGTTTAAAGTCATTTCTGTATCTCTCTCCCACTCCCTCAGGACATTGTCCAAGACCCCAAATTTATCATTGGAGGAGCTACAAGAACTGACATTTGCCAAGGGGATCTTGGTGAGTGATTCCCCTCGAGTGGACACATTCATGCCTACACCACATGAGGAGCAGCAGGAATATCCTCACACATGAGGGGATGTTGTCCCTCCTAAACTGGTGGGAGCAGTGAAGCTGAAGATACTGCCCATGCTCACCTTTCCCACAGACACCTCTTTGGTAGCAGCCTCCCACCCGTGTCAGGGACCATCCTAGTGCAGTGGGATTCGAGGTCAGGGCAGGATCCCCACACAAGGGTACTGTGAGCCCAAGGGAGCCTTTTGTCCACCAGCACCTCAAACTGCGACACAATCTGACCTGGCTGGGCAGGGATACACTTCCTGGGGACACACGGGCTGTCTTTTGGATTTCAGGAGGGATGGCAACTAACTGCCATAGTATCTCATCTGGCCTCTACACCACTTTCTTCTCCTCCTTAAGGGAAGAAAATTAAGGTTTTTTTCCCTCTTCTCAATTCACAGGTGACTGCTGGCTATTAGCAGCCATAGCTTCTCTCACACTGAATGAAAAAACATTAGCAAGAGTGGTGCCTCTAAATCAAGATTTTGGGCCGGATTATGCTGGAATATTTCACTTTCAGGTAAGATGAACATCTGACATAGCATGAACACATTCCTGAGCAGTTGGTCATTACATGTCATGGTCTATTTTACAATGGGGTTGCCAGTTATTACAGGGGAAATATTGAAAAAATAGGGATTGCTGAGCTTGTTCGTGTTTTGAGGAACATCCTAGAGGGCTACATCGGCCTCCCACAGGCACATGCATAGCCACTTCTGCTCTGTAAAGAGATATATGGCTTTAGAAATCATTTCACATTCTCCTGGGCACACAAACCCCACTTAGGATATAAAGTCTCAAAGGAGTTGGACTGGGATCTGTAATACATGTAATATGTGTGTGTCTTAAAGGTGTCTTGAGTCACGTGGTGATCGCTTGTGTAGCTACATGAATGATGTTATCCAGACAAGGAGCTACAGTACAGCTCTACACTTTTAGTCTTAGTCTTTTCTTAAGATAGATTACCCGTCCTTCAGAGCAGCCTAGCATGGTATAGTGGGAACGAGTGATTTCCATGTGACTTCTAATCAAGCATATGATTGTCACTAACAAACAGAAGTGCTGGGACGACAGAATCCTATGCTCAGGAAATGACATGCTGTCAGCAAACTCATGCCCCATCCTTTCTAAATAGTTTTGGCAGCACAACGAGTGGCTGGATGTTGTGATCGATGACCGATTACCCACCTTCAAAGGCCGCTTGGTTTTCCTGCACTCAGCTGAACACAACGAATTTTGGAGTGCCTTACTGGAGAAAGCCTATGCCAAGTAAGTCACACTGTGCATACATGATTTGCTATTCGTACATACATTATTCACAGTTTGTACATAAATTATTCACAACTTAAGTGAACAGCTTCTATCCAGTATTTTTTGCTGATGGTGGTGGGGTTTTTTGCATTTGCTGCTGCCCTGATCTACAGATGTTATGTCTATCTCTTGTGAGCTGGTCCAGCTTCCAGCACATCATTAGATACAACCCTAGCTGATAGCAAAAGAGTTAGATCAAAGCCTCAATCCTGCCATTTGTGTCTCTGCTGAGACTTCAACTGATGGTTCTGGCTAACTCTGTATTTTTAAATGATTTGGCAGGTAGCAAGCCACTGACAGGCAGTGATATTCAGTCCTTGCCAACCTGACAACTGGCTCTAAAGAAAGAAAAGCCCCAGGCTTTAAGGACATGGAGAAATTAATGAATTAAAATGCAGTTAACAAGGAAGCAAAATGATCCCAATACTTCTCCTATATATCCTAGGTCCATTCTGGGGTACTTCTTTTGACTTCAGTGCCATTGTTGCAATTTTACGTCCATGTGAGAAAGCTGTCAAGCATGGGTATCTTCGAAGCTTTGAAAGCATGTCTTACGGTCAGCATGTGTTTTCCAGGCTGAACGGCAGCTACGAGGCTCTGAAAGGAGGCAGTACAATGGAAGCCATGGAGGATTTCACTGGGGGTGTAGGAGAAATGTATGAGGTTAAAAAGGCTCCTGACAATTTCTATGAAATCCTGGAGAAAGCTCTGAAAAGATGCTCAATGGTGGGCTGCTCTATTGATGTAAGTAAGAAATTGGGTCTGAATTTCTCAGTCTAGTTTCGTGGTTTCTGTGTTAAAAGACTTACCTCTAAAGATTGGTTAAATTAATGATAAGCAGATGGATATGCACTTAATTCTGCAAATAATAGCTGCGAATTGATAGATATGTAATATTAACACAGTCCTTAATACAGTTGTTTAAAATGAAAGAAAAATATTAATCACTTTTCAGCGGGTGATGGCCACTCTATTTAACGCAGTAATGACGTGAGTATGAGCACTTGGTGAGAGTGAACACCGGTCACTTAACATTAAAATTGGCCACAGCTTTTTGAGGACTTACTGGTTCCAGAGACTACAAAATTGTTTTCTTTCAGCCCTGAATTCTGTAACAACATTTGTGGGGGACCTGGGCGATTCAAGACAATTTTCAGGATAGTGTGTTTGTTTGTAAACAGGGGCTGGGGCTTAGGGTACATCAGGTTTATCCCTGCAGAGACTGAAAGCTCCAGCTTTCCCAGAGAAAACGCTGCCAGTGTGTAGCACCTGCATAGGGTACTTACACTGCTCTGCCAGCATGTGTGATCCAGGGTAAAAGGAGCTACCCATGTGTCCTTGGCTTTCTGGTGGAAAATGCCTGAGCTGCCCAACGGCAAGAGTGAAATGCCGATTGCTGTTCCTTCCTGACTGTGCTCAGCAAGAAAGGCAGTTCGGAAACAAAAGTGTGCCAGGTTTCTCCACCAGAATGAGCAGCTGGAGGAAAGGGTTTCAGAGCAAATGAAAAATCTCACCAAGCACAAAATGTTACATTTTCCCTTTGGGCACTTGTAACAAAGGCAAAGGAAGCGCCCAGGCTGGGGGATAAAGAGAGAGGCTTTCATTTGCTCTCTGCCCAAAAGCCTCATCGTTGAACATTCGGCTGGGCTGAGGGAGACTTATTGTCTCAAACCCATTGCTTGCCTGACTGAAAGCAGGGCTTTTCCACAACCTCCTTCTTTTACTCAAGACTGTACCCTCAACTTTCTGTTTCAGTGTTTCCTGATTTGAGTTTCCCTTTCTCTCCTGATGAAGCTTTGCTGCTTGCAAAGACTAATTAAATATTTACGGACTAGAGAGAGTGTGATACTCAGCTAGCTGATGTATCTTCACTGCCATCACTGCTCCATCAATGTCTTTTTACAAGAAATTAGGCCATATCAACACCTGATCTCAGTCTGGGAGCACCTTTTCCCATCCCTTAGCTGACACAAACTACATTTGAATGGGACTTGAGATTAAGATCCTGGAAATGTAGATGGTATTGATACAAAATCACAGGGGCAGAGAAGGTGTTTCAGCCTGGAACCACTTTATTTTCCCCCTGAGTGAACAACACTAAAACAAAAATAAAAATCCTTTCCTCAAAGGGCACCATTGCATCATCACTGTCTGCATCAAGCAGACAGACGTGTTCCCTGTCCATAGTACTGGCTAGTCACTGACCTCCCACCGATGCTTGGGAGGGACCAAGTGGCACCACTTGTGATTTCACTCTGAAGAGATTCACATTTTTTTTCCATATTTCAGACCAGCAGTGCTGCCGAGTCAGAAGCCAAAACCCCCTTTGGCCTTATAAAGGGCCATGCTTACTCTGTGACTGGCATCGATGAGGTACGTTCAGCAGCACAGGGCAAGGAGATACCTGGGGAAAAGATAAGGGATCTTTCCCTGGCCTGAGGTGACAGGAAGAATTATCCTGGGGGAGTTATCCAAATTCCCATCCATCTTCCCCTCCCACATCTCCTGTAGCAGTCTACACCTTTTGGCCAGCTGTTACACCAGTTTGCCCAGGTTCTGCACACTGGATAAGTCCTGCTCCCCAACTACTGACACTTGGAACTTTATCTATTTCCTTCTTCCCTAGGTGAGCTACCGGGGCCGGCAAGTGCGGCTCATAAGGATAAGGAACCCCTGGGGACAAGTCGAGTGGAATGGCCCTTGGAGTGACAAGTACGTGGAAAAATTATATTTTTTGAGTGATTTTTTTTTTGTTTATTTTTGCAAGCCTGTTGCTGTAGTACTTGTAACACAACATCCATACTTTGTCCTACTGTAGATAAGGTGGTAACTGATACTGTGTTACCCCCTCTAAGTAGCTTATGAGTCTCTAGTTGCATTTACTGTTCTGGGTTTCTAAACCAGGAATAGACAGGAACCTTACAGCTTATGTATGATCATTAAACGATACCCTCTCCATGTGGTACCCACCAAAGTTGTGGAAGGACCCAAAATCACAACAGGATTGGTCTGAAAAGCAGTTTTTACTACCAAAGGTAAACAAAGTGCAAATAACATGAAATAAAAAAAAAATAGTAAAAAACTATAAACTAAAAAACAACGCTACATTCCCCTCCAACATACACTTTTCAATATACTTTTGCACATATGCATGGCTTAATTTTTTTTCACTTTCTTCTGCTAAGTTTTTTAATTCACACAGATGTAGAGGAGAGGAGCCATAACCTACCTGGTCCTTTAAAATTGCTGAGACATGTAGTCATCTGTAGGACTACTTTGAATGTTCCTGTCCTTAGCATGACTCAGGAATAAATGAAATATTTCCACATCAGCTCTGATCCTTTGTTATCTTGAAAAAGAAAAATGTGGATAATTGGCATATATAATGAGTGAATAAATCTAAAAAGAACAGAGAGGTTAAGATCAGGACAGGCATCTGGCAGTTCATGCTGTTTATTGAAAAGGCTGTCTCTGCAAAGCAGAGCTCTGATTCTGCACTTGGGAGGTTTTCTGGAACTCCAGAGGAAGAGAGGCTCGCAGGTCAATACAGGAATCTGTATTAACATTTTGCATTGGTTGCTGGAATTTAAAACTTGAACACAAGGTGCCTGCTATTCCTTGTTTATTATGTCGGATTGGAAATGCATTTCCAGTTTTTCAAAAAAGCTTTAGCAGGTTTTTGGTTTTGACCTGCTACAGTTGTAGTTGTAAGGATGAACAAAAACGAGGCAAAAGCTGTACCTGGAATGCCAGTCACTCTAGCAAATCTTTCTGTACAGGGGAAGGAGCCTATTCAGTTCCCATTGACTCAATTTTGAAGAAACATCTGGCCCAAAATTACTGACAAACATAAAAGATGAGATGATGCTACAGATGGAAAGCAGATTTAAGGAGGGGAGTGACTTACTAAAATCTTGAGGTTTGCCAACAGCCCTGTTATACCCAACCTCAACGCTTGACAGCAGTCCCAACCCTGAGTGCAGGCAATAACTCATGCAGGACCATACTGCAGCAGCTTCGGGATCTCTGGCCTGGTGCTGCTTCCAGCTACGTTAGTTGGGTCTCTGCGACCATGAGTGACAGCAGGATTTGGGAAACCTCTTAAGTGCATCTGTGTTTGTGTGAGCCACTCAAATAACACACATCTAGAAGAACAGCCTGCTCCTGTGTCCAGCCAGTTGTTCTGAGCCAGGGAAAAATTAATTGCCACACACCTGTAGTAAAGATTGGTTTTGTTTTCTCACAGCTCTCCAGAGTGGCATTCAGTCAGCCTATCAGAGCAGAGACGCCTGTCTCAGGCAGCGCTGGATGATGGCGAGTTCTGGTAAGCCACAGGTTTTTGAAGTGTTTGGCTCTAGTCAGAAATCAAGGCACAAGTGGCCGAAACGAGCAATCAGGAAGAAGTTTCTGTGTAAGGAAATGCTCAGTTTCTGCCTGGGAGAGGGCGGGTAGAATGCTCACTAGGTTTTCTTTGTGTTTTGTATGTGCCCATGTCTATTTTAATAACAAAAAATGTTTTAAAAGTCAGCTTAGTTAATGGCATCAGCATATTTGAAATGCTGTGTGTCTCCCATGAATGTAACACCCTTTAAATCCTTCCCATGAACAAAGGCAGGCTCTACAGAAGGGAGGACTGTATTGTACTATATAACGCCTTCAGGGTTGATGCTGGGCATACACTGAAAGGGAAGGGAGTCCTGAGAAGCAATACTACTTGTTACAGAAAGTAAAAGAACACCAAGATAGGTGTGAAATTATGGATAATTTTAAGAAAAGATGAAATGAAATGGAAAACAAAAAGTAGTGAAAATTGCTTTAGAATTGTGAAGTGTTCTTCATGCGAAATTCACGATCTCAGAGCAGATGTCTGACTTGCACATGATCCCCCCCTATATCAACCATACTGATGATGTGTATGGTCACATTTTCTAGGGCCAAATGCTCATCTCTTTTTCACAGAGGTAAATCTAGAGAGGTATGCAGTGCAGATATTCCAGATTTTTCCTGCAAGTTAAACTTTAGGCCTGAAAAGTGATTTGAGATAGACGATGCAGCACTTTAAGTCACATAAAATTATTTGTCCCAAACTTAAATAGCTCTGGAGGGAAGTAGATCCAGTGGCTGATCCATTACTTTATTGTTTTTACACAGGATATTTTGAATTATTTTGCTATTGACATTGCAAATTCAGTAGGGCATTTACAGTTTTTCCAAAAAGCTTTTGTGGGTTTTTTGGTTTTTTTTGTCTGTTTTTGACCTGGCTACAGCTGGAGCTTATGGGGTGAATGAAAAGGAGGCAATGACTTCACCTGGAACCCAAGTATCCAGCAAGTCTCTCAATACAGGGCATGACTTAAAGCATGACTGCGTAATGGAGGTACAAGTGTGAAAGTAGGCATCAAATGAGCAATGAAATTAATTAAAAAGTCATCTGTCCAACAGAGCTAAGCTGATAGTTAAGTAAGTCCTCGGAAAGCCAATAAAAATTAATGAGGGTAAGCATAACCAAACAAATATTGGCCTTCCTCATCCAGCATCTCAGCCATTCAGAGCAGAAACAAAAGCCATTGGGAACAAAATTTCTGCTGAAGGGGTTAAGTGGACAAAAATCACATGTAGAAAATAAGAAATGCTTCCAAAACAAGTCAGGCAAGTTTGATAACATCTAAACCTTCCACCCAGCCCATCGGACTTACTTTTCCTAATGCCTTTTGACTTCTGTGTACTTCTCTAAGGAGTGTTTGCCTCTGCTCCCCTCCAAGGCACACCTTGACGGTTTCCCCATCAGGCTTCACATACAGACTTTGCATGAGCAATCATGTGATGTTTCCCTAAAGATATTAGAATGGTCAGATGACAAAACAGATGAACATAGCTGCTTCTCTCCAGCTTTCAGATGGCTCCTATTGTGGTTCTTGCTGATGCAGTTTGGTAAAGGAGATGGCAAACGAGTTATATTCCTGCTTCTGCAGCTGAGGACCTTCAGCTGGTCTATCCACCACTCCTGGTGATGACTTGGCTTGCCTCCCTGGAAAGCTAGGGTAATCTTTATAAGGTACTTTGAAACCTGCTGCTAGAAATAGTGAGTAGCAAAGGAATTAGGTCCTCAAGAGTTCAAAACATGTTCTCCATGACATGCATTATCTTTGGGCTTAGCAAATAACATAAGGTGCAATAGGGCTCTTCTTGTTGACCACAACTGACTTCTACTGAAGTAGACCAAATAGTAAGTTTACAGTCAACGAGCTCTTTGTATGTCATTTCTTAACGAGTCTGGAAGCTGAAAGGGAGCCCAGGACACCTACTAGGGGACACTCAGGAACAACTTCTGTAACTGTGCTGCAGGTTTTGGACCCAGCTTATTCCATGTGCTGACTGCATACAAAGCAATGGTCATTTCTCCTACACAGGCTCATTTCTGTTTAATGAAAGAGAAGAGGAAAAAGAAAAGCAGCTCAAAACCATCCATATTGTGACATTTGCTTCCTCCTTCCCATGGCCATGTCTATGTGTCCACCTTGGGTATAAAATATATGTAGTGCAATCTACATGACTCAATAGCAGGCAGCAGAGTCTATACCACCTTCAAGGGCAGGTTGGAGTCACTACTCAAGTCCAAACACACTTTTTGTCTCTTGTGTTTGGTGTATGTTTTGCTAGGACAAGGTCCCAGGCACCCATAGAGGGGAAGGTGGGCAACTTGAGCCTAGGCACCTTACAGAGCCCCAAATGTGGCTTCAGCTGTAGTGTGGACAAGCCAATCATACCATGGCTGGGCTAGTCCATCACCATGTGTCCCCTTTAGTAGCTGTCATGTGGCTGGCATTGAACACACAGCTGATTTGTAGGCAAGCTTGGCTCCTGCACAGATGCCTGCCATCCTTCGGTTGGCTCTTTGGCAATACAGATGCAGCCATTAAGGCCAGGATGGTGTTGGTGAAATAACTCTTTCCAACGATAGATTTTGTGCCAGTGTCACTTCTTTTCATCTTATACTCAACTGTAACTGAATAAAATCAGCAGAGTTATAGTGTAAAAGAAAGATGTAAGAGGTGTCAGAATCAGAGAGTAACGTTGTTTGTGTTTTACTCTACAGTGAGTGAGAGCTAGTGTCTCCCCTGGTGTCCATAGGCATATCTCCATGGTCACTGAAACTATTCAGCACACGGGCTGGTGATCTGTCCCGGGGACTCTGGGAGTAAGTACTTCTGCTGGGCATCCTTCGCTGAAGTGAATGACTGCCTGTTCCTTGCCATGTCTTTCTCTCAGGATGAAATTTGAAGACTTCAAAGTGCATTTTGATAAAGTTGAGATCTGCAACCTGACTCCAGATGCCCTGGAAGACAACATTGCCCACAAGTGGGAGGTGACCATCCACCAGGGGAGCTGGGTCCGGGGGTCCACCGCAGGAGGATGTAGAAATTTTCTAGGTAAATAGATACTGCTTTGAAAATGAGAAGCAGGCACTGAAGTTTTTACCCACCCTCAGCCACCTCTCCTGTTACTCCATAGACAGAATTGTGGGTGCAGGCCAGGTCAGCTGAGTCTCAGCTAGCACAACTAGCCAAAGGGACAAATGTTCATATGGTCTCACTTGAGACTTTGCTGTAAGAGAGCTGCTTTCTTTGCTCTCGAGTTTGTTGGATCTGATTTGCCTCTCATTTACATTTGCATGAGCAGGACTAGTTCCAAATAAGTCACTTAAACTGCAGCAGTAAGTGTAAAATGAGACAAAAATCCATCTCAGCCAACATGTTTGTGAGGCTCTGAAGTAGCATCAAGGATCTGAAGTGTGTAACTCCAGACTGGCACCAGCACTATGGGATCATTGTAGCGATGTACTTTTAACAAAATTCCATCTGACAACTTTATTTAAACCATGGTAACTCAATAAAATATCAGGCCTACATTTTTTTTTCTGCACTTAGCTCCAGGAAGGACTTTGGGATTTGGCTTATTTTCTGCAGAGCTTAGTGGAAAGAAGTATGACAGCTAATGGAAAAACTAAATTTGAGCAAAACCTCAGCTTAATTGTCCTTTTTGTCTTCTTTTTTTTTTTTTAGTAGTTGTAGTGGTGGTATTATTATTCTGAGGCAAGAAACTCTCTGGTGTTCTTCACATTGGCAGACACTTTCTGGACAAATCCACAAATCAAGCTGCATTTGACAGAGACAGACGATGGGCAAGACGACTGCACGTTCATAGCAGCGCTGATGCAAAAGGATCGCCGTAAGCTCAAGAAGCTTGGTGCTGAAATGCTAACCATCGGCTACTCTATTTATGAGGTGCTCCGTTGCTTTTACAGTGCAGTAGCTACGCTATTAGTATTGTAATCTTCCTCTGGGTTTGTACCCCTGCCAGTCATCACGCATTTTTAGGGCCCTTACCCTCAAAATAATCTTCTCAGTTACATCAAGCCCCATAGAGAATTTTGACATGATTGGCATGGAGTCCTCTCAGAGGAGGATTTGGGAATCCCTACGGGGCCATGGGTTCCTAGGATAGGCTCGTTGACCCCATGATTCTGTTATCCCCTGCCTGGCTCCCCGGGACAGGGGATGCTGCTTCTTATGAGCCTCTTTGAAGCACATCACACACAGGAATGCCTGCCCCTGAGTGAGGCTGGGATTGGCAAATCTGTTATCACTGCTCTGTGATACCCTGCCTGGGATGGTGAGATTTAATGGCAGGGAATGTTTAAGTGGGAAGGCAATGTTCCAGAGTTCTCTTAGACTGCCTGCTGGGTGGGAAAGGACCACCGGTAACAGATTCTTGCCATGGAGGAGCTAAGTTGCTGCAAGCACCTGGGTGAAGGGATGAGAGTCAGGGCCACAGCTGGGGAAGAGGCTTGTTCAAGGCAGAGTTTGGCTCTGTTTGGGATGGGGGCAGGGAGGATGGCTCCCTGCACACCACGGCAAGTGCAGCACTGCCTTCATTTCTCCCCTTAGAGCCCTGGCAGAGATGGACACTTGGGCAAAGACTTCTTCAGGTACCACCCCTCCAAGGCCAGGAGCAAAACCTACATTAACTTAAGGGAAGTATCGAACAGATTCAAGCTGCCACCAGGCGATTATGTTCTTGTTCCTACCACTTTTGAGCCGCACCAGGAGGCAGATTTCTGCCTGAGGATTTTCTCCGAGAAGAAGGCCATCACTGAGTAAGTCAGCAGCGAGTTCCAGGCCCTCCAGCACTTGCCCACATGTGAGGCCAGTGGCTCCATGGGAGGATCTGGCTGCCAGGTGCCCAGTGCTATAGCAGAGCCCTAGCATGGGAAGCTCCTGGTGTTTTTTTTTTTTTCTTTACATTTGACTATTTTTGCTAAACCTGACGGTTTTTTGGAGAGGAGTTTAGAAAGTGAGGAAATAGAATTTGCCATGCTGAATCCTCTGGAATCTTGATAAAGAAGAGTTGCTAGCTGCCTGATACTGTTCAGTACTCTGTGAATACTGCAGTGTTTGTTTCCTCTCAATGTTTGTCGAAATGACAACTTTGTATTTAAAAAGGGGTATTAAAGAAAAAAATGTGTGCACAATGACTAAAGAATAAGACGAATTCTTTAGCAGACAGCATAAACAGCTGTCCTCTCCCTCAGTTCTGCTTAAAGTCTGTTTTAAGGGTTTATATCAAAATCTAAGCAGTGTAAAAATCTGATTGTCTGATGAGTTTTGCCTAAACTTGACCTGTTCAGCAAAAAATGCAGTTTTATCATTCAGCTCTGGAAAATGTAATGAGCAAGCTCCTACCCCAAGCAGATGTTGCGTATCTTCAGATACTGAATGAGGTTTTGTTTTCCCCAGGGATCTGGATGAAAATGTTGCCATTGATCTCCCTGAGGTAAGTCCACAGAGTCAAAATAGCAAAAGAATAGCTCAGCAGAAGCTGGCACACACTGCTTTTACCGTCTTTGACTAAAACACATTCATTACACAGGAATGTCACACAATTGCCAGCTTTGTGTACGTGACTGAAACAGTCAGTTCTGCTGAATATGGTAAAAGAGCTGTAACAATCAAAATCATAATCGTTACGCTTCTGCATCCGCTTCAAGGCAATCGGCATCAGACGGCACTGGAGGCAGCTATCAGGGAGGGACTTGGCCATCCACGTGTTTTAAAACTCTATTTATTGTGAAAAAGTAAGAGGCAAGAGAATGTCCACAGACATTAATTTTGCATACAAATATCTTTATTTTACTTATCAATACCCACAGGGCTTGAGAGGGAATGCTTGATACATGTGTGCGTGCCTACGGAAATGATTAAATTAATTTTGTTTCTGAATGGTCTGGTCTGCCTGCTGAGCACTAATTGCAGCTGAGTCTGAGTCAGCTCCTGTTTAAGTGTACCCCTGCAAATAAGCCGTTGATTGTGGTGTGCATCCCCACGGAAACAAGCTAAGCCAAGATCTCATGTGTCCCTCTTTAGTAAAATTCTCCTCCAGGGAACATCTAACAAGTGTGTTTCCATTTCTGGGATCTGAGGGCCATGCTCGGTAGCAAAGTAAATCTATTCACCGTCTCAGTATCATTAAGAGACTGCATCCAAACTTGAGCAGATGGAAGTGAGGAACATGCATACAGTCAAAAAAAGTGTAAGTGGCCAAGCAGTGTCACCCAGGCCACTCCAGTGACAGTACACTAAACATCCATGTGGTATCTTCTGTGGGTAGAGAAAACAGAGCCTGATTCTTTGCTTCCTGTGCTGTGCTGTTGTCTTCTTTTTCCCCCTTTTTTTTTGCACAAGAACTGCTGTCTGTTCACATTGTCACCCCAGCTATAGCAGTGGCTCTACACTATTGCATCCCTCTGTTCATCAGTGTAGACTGAAACCTGGACTCTACACCCCTGAGTCTGCCTGAGACACTCAGCTGGCAGCCAGCTGAAAGTGCTTCCAGGCTCAGGATGGCTCTGGGTAATGTGCTGAAGAGTGGCCACCTCTGGCTGGTGCTCTCAAGAAGAGCTAGAGATCCTTGGATGATGCCTCTGGAAAGAGTTCAGTAGAGCTGTGGTTGTTCAAGGACCGGGGAAGCAGAGTGCTGCAGGGATGGGATGAAAGGAGAGGTGCTTTCCAGGATGGGTGATCTTGATTTTTCACATAGCCAAGGCAATGGCACAGTACAAAATTGCCCAGGTAAAACAAATGAGACAGTGAGACTCCTCTCAGACAGCTGGGTCGTTGGGATGCCACTGGTCTAGCAATGTTCAGGAGCATGTGTATCTTTATTTTAAGATGTACTACGGTGCCCTGATGCACAGAGAGTCTGTGTGCAGGAGAAATGTCATATTTTACAGTTCTTATCATGACTTGTGTGATTGATGTTGCAGCCTCCAAACCCAACTCCAAGCCCACAAGAAACTGAAGAAGAAAAGCAGTTCCGGGCACTGTTTGAGCAGATTTCAGGAAAGGTCAGTGAAAAACCCTTGTAGGTCATAGCAAGATGTAGAATGAGACACTTCTGCTCCCACCCAGGGCCAGGTGAAATGAAAATGACGTGTTTGGGGAGGAGTATGCTTAGTTGCAGTGTGTTGTTTGGGCACCAGATGTCACCATGCCTTATATCTAGATAGAGAAGGGTGCAGTTCTTGGTGAGCAAGCAGGAGGACCAAAGACAGAGCTCAAGCTCCTGAAGGAGCCTACCTGGTTCAGTGTCCAGCTGCAGTTTATTTTTCTTTGAATCAATGATTCCTGCTTGAGATCTTAGGCAGCTTTATGCACAGTAGCGCTCCTGTATTTTGCCAGCCCTTTGGTTTTTAGCCTTTTCTGGGGTTTGTATGGTTCGCTTTTCCTGCAATACAGTACAGATGGGTGATGTTTGTGTTTTCTGCAGTTTTTGGTATGTCTGATTACAGAAACATTCAAGTAACAGATGCTGCACTTTTTTTAATTTTTATTTTAGGACATGGAGATAGCTGCAGAAGAACTCGAATATGTTCTGAATGCTGTATTAAAAAAAAGTAAGTCCTGATAACCTCTAAGTTAAGGGCTGTAAAGCACTTTATAAAACCTGCCATTAAAATCACCTACAGATAGAGAAATAAAGGCTGTGTTACAACTCCTGCCTGGTGTCCTCCAGCCAACCGAGCTTGTGTCCTCAAGCTACAAGCTTGCCCTGCCTCCAGCATGATCCATGTCAGCACAGTGAGGCCAGCTCTCCATTGCGCTACGGCACTGCTGTGGAGAGACAGGCACTCTGCTGGGACCTGTAAGACCTGGACATAGTTCTTGACCCTGCTACAGGCCCTTTGTACAACAGGAAACCTGTGGCTCTCTGATCCTCATCTCCTGATTTACAAACCAAGGACAGTATTTCCTGTCATGTCTTCAGTAAATACCTCCTCTGTCTGGACTGTGACTTCTCTATAGCGAGGGCTGTCTTCATCTTTCAGTGCACAGGTCCTCCCACAATGAGGACTAAGAGCCAGCTATCTCTGCTGATGATATCCTGTTTTCTACTTTCAATTTATAAAAGGCAGATTTGCCCAATGATTTCTTTCTTCTTATTGTCTTTTTCCAGCAAAGAACATCAAATTCAAGAACTTAAGTCTAATTTCATGCCGAAATATAATTTCTCTTATGGATGTATCCTTTCAAATAAGACCTTGTGAGGCTAAATGAATACTGAATATATTTGTCCATAGCATTATCTGTCATAGATACCAGAGATGGATGCGGTAACATCATGGCAGAACACTATCCAAAGAAAAAAAAATGTGAAAGTTGTATGTTGATTTTTATTTTAGAAATTTAGGATTAAGAGCTTCAAGAGAGGCCATTTTCTACTGCAGACTTAGAGGCAGATGCTTTGATGCTGAGTGCTTTTAAAAATAATTTTCAGATTAATTCTGTATAGAACAGTGCATTTTTCAATCTGTGGTTTATTTGAAAATGGCCTAGAAGAGATAACTCAAGAGAAGTCTGTTGTCTGGAAGATTAAATTCACCAGATAGAGTTGTGCATGCAAGGTATGGGTCAGAAATGAAGGATCAGCAGACTGTTGAAAATTACCAATATCAAAGCTGTGGATTTTTTTGACAACCAGACTAAAAGCTAGAAAATCTGGTCTTTCAGCTAGATCCTGCAACTCCAGGAAGCAGACATGTGGGCGAGAGTTGTCTGTCCAAATTTAGGCACTTGTGCTGTAGGTGTCTACATCTAAGCTAGCTTTCAAGACTTCCTTTGTAGACAGCGAAAAGGATGGGGTAGTTATGCTTGTTCTGGATGCACCTAACCGTGAGGGATGCTAAACAACTACCCAGACATTAGGCGAGATGAATCACAGTCCTGGTACTTCCCCAACAGATTTGTCCTTTGCAATGTTCCGATGCCTGTTGAGTTTGCTTAGCATGACTTCTCCTCAGGTAGAGCTGTTTTTTGCAGTATGCTTTCCTGATAGACAATTTTGTTAGAAGTGAAACAAAACAGATACATTCCTAAGAAGGCAAGTATCTAACATTTGGTTTATGTCTTGCTTGTTCAGCTGAGAAGTTATTATATTTTGGTTTTGTTGCTCCAGTCCATGGCAGAGGTAACATCCTCTCAAACATTTCTAACAGAAAACTAAAACAGACAAAACTTTATCACGTTAAAGCTATGTCCATAATGTTAAAATTCAGTGCATATCAGTCATCTTTGCGTATGAAATGAGAAACAGGAGACCCGTCCTAAATTTCCTCCCTTAAAAACCAGGCTTCAGTAGAGAGCTGGTCCATGCTCACATCTCATCCTTACATGGTATTGGGACAGAGCCAGGGTCTGCACTCGACTCAGGAGCATGGCAGCAGTCCTAGGTTTACTATTTAGGATATAACTAAATAGTTTCCGTGATTTGCAGTGCTTCCAAGCAAATCTCTGCATAGTTTTGAATAAATGGGGAGACATCTCTTCCTCTGCTTTGGAAGCACAAAGAATGCAGACACAACCATCCCACTCTGAACACAGTATTTGGAGCACAATGGAGGAGCAAAATGACATGAATGCAAACTCAGGTCAATGCTGGCAGAGTCTCCTTTGTGTCATATGCCACCAAATTCCCTGGCTACAGTCACCATGCAGTGGTGCAGAGAGGGAGCAAAGTTCTACACGGCCCCAGAAGAAGAACCCATCTAGGTAAAAAGACAGACTTTTTGCAGGAGTGGTAACGTCCTTAGAATCTGTGGGTGCCTCCAATAATGTACCAGTGTCGGTGCTTAAACAATGGCAGGCTTTAGCTAGATCCCACTTGGCACGTTTTGACTTTTGTGAACGCTCGCTGACCTGGTGTCCACCTGAGCAAGGGCTTTGTCCTGGCAAGTAAGATGGAGAGGGGAATGGGCCCATACCTTATTTAATATTTCAGAGCAAGTGTCCCATCGTGCAAGTGAGCTGTGCCTGAGTGACATCAGTAACTCACTAAAGTAAGTATCAAGACCCTTCAGGCAGAGGGAAAGCCAGACAAATCTAATCATTGCCTCTCAGAACCGCTATACAAACTTTTCAGACCATAAGGATCAGATTTTGGCAGCCTCACCCCACAAATCCTATTATTTTTCGGTTGAGCCGTTGCAACGGAACCTGGTCTTTAGATAAAACTGCTGAATAGCACATCGGTTAACTAACTCCTTCGAGTATAGCAGCAATTTGTTTTAATCAGTATTAGGTGATTATTTAATTTTCTGGCTCATTTATAGCCCATTTACATCCAAAACTGTTCTTGCCTTAGAACAATCTGTCTGTCTTTCTCCTGTGGAGCCTGCATTGCTCAGCTGTGTTTTCATATCACATCATGTTCCCCAAGTATCACAGCCACAGCCATGACTGTAACTGCTTGAGCTGCACCTCGTGAGAAATCCCAATATCCATTTCAGCAGCTCCATAGGCTTTCCAGGCAACATTTTCTGCTTAAAGGAACAGCGCTGATACATTCAGACAGAATTTGGACCTTCATGTAACAACTCCTTTTCCTTAATTCAGATTACCAGACCAGCGGCAACGGGAAATTGGAATTTAGTGAGTTCAAAGTTTTCTGGGAAAGAATGAAGAAATGGATAGTAGGTGACATTATTCATTGCATTTATTTCTCTGTTTCATCAGCGATTTCCTGCATAGTTTATTATATATGCGCAGACAAAAATGGAGACAGGAGTGTTTACAAGTCACAAATTTTAACTCAAAACAAATGTTTTAAAAATATGGGGGCTGTTTTTGGATAGTCAAAGATATTCTTAGCTTTCCATGATACTAAATCATAATGGTTTTCTGCGAATAACAGAGATTTTTGTAAGCTAATCAACTATGTTTGGGATAAAGTATGCAATGGGCACTAATGAGCAAGCCAATCAAAATGAAACTTAAGGAGTTTCCTTTACTGCTAGTTGTACAGAAGAAAGTGATGATTCATGACTAGTAGAAAACAACCATTTCCTAAAGTCACTGAATTTTCGTTATTGATCTCTCAGGAGTCGACTGTACTGAAGTCTGGGAAAGCGTTGATCCTAATTTTAAACACATTTCCTTGCCACTGTATATGGCAGTAAGAATAAGCAGGCTTTCAGAATCAGGCCACAGACTGAATATTCAAATAAAGACATCATAATTATTTCCTCATGGTCATTAATAGTTTCTTCTGAATTCATGCTTCACCCAAGCATTCAAAATATGCAGTTTTCTGCTTCTTGTCTAGCCCATCAGAAACGGCAAACACTTTTTCTGGGTACTAATGCCACATCTCTTTCAACAAAGGACGCACTGTTTTTTAACAAGGGGGCTTGGGAAATCCTTGTATCTTGTAGGAAGATTTGTACTTATATTTGCTGGAAAATTTTAAGCTGAATGTTACGACAGCTCTAAATAACTCATATTGCAAGGGGCGGTCGTTTTTGTTGTCTCATTAAAAGGATGGAATTTAACTTCAGCTTAATAATTATTTAATATTTAGGTCAAAATTCAAACTATTTGTACCAGTTCTCTTGGTTGTACCATGAGGGTAGCTGTTTAGATCTTCTAAACCTACAAGAAAACGAGTAAGTGACAATCTTAACTTCAAGTTAAACAATTTATTTCTAGCTTTTTGAATTATAGAGAAAAACATAAAAAGAGATTCAGAGAATGCATCAGTTAAGAGTTAGAAGATAAAGAACAACACATCCTTCCCAGATAAAATCACTTTCTGAAAAATAATGGAATTTTTTATGAAGAGCAACTCATTGTTTTTGAATGCTTGGGTTTGGCTGTAGTTGTTTAAGTTTCACAACAGCCTGTTCATATGACAAAGACAACTGAGACCCAAATTTACTCCTCAGTTATGAAATCAGACTGGATCTAGACCAAAGTCTTGTCAGCTTTCTTAAATGCTTATGCTACGCAGTTAGAGATAAACATCTTGCCTTTCTATGCCATATCTGTGCTCCCTTTCCTATACAAATATTGAACTTTTCATCTGCTCCTTTCGTAACAGAATATCTTTCTTCAATTTGACTTTGATAAATCTGGCTCCATGTCCTCCTATGAGCTTCGCAGTGCTCTTAAAGCTGCAGGTAAGACAAACACTGCATTTTATCTGGGAAACCTGCCAGGCAGATCGGCTGTGGGTGAAAAGGGCTGCAAACAATTACCTAAGCCGGGTCCCCCTGAACAGAGAGGAGATCTAAACCCCAGAGGCGGTCCTGGACACTTAGAGAGGACACCGAGTAGACTAATTTTGTCAGTCAGAGAAATCTTTGCATTTTTATTGCGCTTTGTTAAACTCAATAGAGCTGCACATGTACAAGGTTAGACCCTGAAACAAACCACTTCAGAGTCCATCTCCAGTTAAGAATTGGAGGAACAGTGAGTAAGCAGTTTGTTATGAAGAGCAGTCAGTGCATTTGTATTTCATTACAAATTAGTTTTATTAAAGCACCTAGTTTTGCAGAAATCGCTCCAAATTTCAAGGAGACTGAATGGTCCCTCATACATTAAACAGTGCATGGACTAGAAACTGCAGCGACTGCAAAACTTCTTGTT
Source organism: Tauraco erythrolophus (assembly GCF_009769465.1). Classification (NCBI taxonomy): domain Eukaryota; kingdom Metazoa; phylum Chordata; class Aves; order Musophagiformes; family Musophagidae; genus Tauraco; species Tauraco erythrolophus. Next base: position 84,946,413 of record NC_141466.1, on the reverse strand, counting down.
CAGAGTTTTTTACTCATTGCAAGCTTCAAGAACTTTGTGGCCAGATCTCTTTCTGGATGGATGTGTGCCACAGAGTATCCTCTCATTAACTAGTTTTCAAGATTAGTTAGTAGAGATCTACACAGTCCTACCTGACCTATGAGGTTGTTCACTTTTCCTTTGTGCATGTGTCTTTGGGAAGGATACCGACTCAACAACTACCTGCTGCAACTGATTGTCCTCCGATACTCCAATGAACAGTTCCAGATTGAATTTGATGATTTTCTGAACTGCTTAGTTCGCTTAGAGAATGCAAGTCGTGAGTATCTTCTTCCTCTGGAATTTCTTCGCCTTTGAAAAAAAAAAGTTCCACTTTCGGCTGTTGTTGGGCATATTGCACAATATCTGAGATTAAATGTGTACACAGCAACAGAAAGGAGCTGTGTTTAGCGTTTGCTTTTAGGGTGGCTTTTCTCCTGTTAAATGAAAAATGTTCTACTGCTAATGGAAAATCTCCCCATGTGAATAGAGCCTGCTTCATAAACGGCAGCAACGTAGAAGGCATGTGAAGAATGCTGGCAAAGTTCGTATTAAAGCCTTTCTTGTGGCTCATCCGCGAGCTTAATTTGGGATCACAGAAGTTCAAGGTTCAAATATTGCTTGTGCCTCATGCAAAGAGATAATAGACATGTGCTTGGGCAGGTATCTCCTGTAACTTTTACATAAGTTGTCCACTTTTGGCTGAAGGTATGGTTCCTCGTACATCGAGGCACTGTAGGTCTCAGTTCATTTGTGTGCTGGATCACTCTTGTTCCAGAGCAGCAGTAGTAGAGATAGGGAAAGTGGTTAGATAAATCCTGAAGTGATCATTAGTGTGGCTCCAGATTCAAATCAAACACAACTCACTCTATGAGAAGCAAAATCAACTTTCTTGACTGTTTTTTTTCTTGTTTTGTTCTTCTCTTTACTTTCTGGTTTGATCTGTCGCTGTAGAAGTATTAAGCTACTGAGAGAGAAAAGCTGAATTGGCTTCATTTTGGAGTGTCATCCAAATCCAACCGTTTAGCACATCCAGGACACCCTCTTCCAGTCAAGTCCTGAAGTGGGACTTGCACCAACGCCTTAAGTCAGCAAGACTCTTACAAGGACTTTGTTTTGTCAGAACAGCTACTACCACCAAGCAGTCCTAAGCGATCCGCTTTTGCTCCAGGCCATTCATCTCCTTGGCACGGCCACCCATCATTGTGGGATGGGGAGCACATGTATGAATATGAATGAGATGTATTTATAGCAGCAGTGTCCTGTTTTTCATTTCAGGAGTATTCCAAGCACTGAGTGTGAAAAACAAGGAGTTCATTAACCTGAATATAGGCGAGGTACGAGCACAGCTTCATAAACACTGACAAAATGATGGGGCTTCTCTAGGGCTTTGTCCTCTTGTGAGAACCAGAGTATTTCTGCACAACGCTTCAGGTGACATCTATGTCCATGAGAGTATGGGGGACATCTGCCACAGGTTTCAGCAGCTCTGGGATTTTACAGCGCATGCACTGATTACATCTCCTCCACGCTATTTCCTTTCTTCCTTGCCCTGTTCCATATTGATGACTTCCCATCCCTCTTTTTAGATTCTCTGCTTTTTCCTTCCTTGGCTGTCAGCTCTCAGTGGGGCAAAGGGGAAGCAGCAGATGGGGATGGAAAGTCTTCATTCTCCCTGAATCCCCCAGGACTTTGGATCAGCCTCTTCTGTGCATGTCCATAACCTGCTTCTCTCACTGCTTAGCACAGACTTCTTATTTTCTTATGTTCTGTTTGTCTCCCTGTTGCCTACGTGGGTTGTCTTTTATTTTACGCTAACCCAAAGCTTCCTGGGGCAAGGCACAATGAATTCCCTGGCACAACAAATGTGGGAGCCTCTGTGGACTCCTGGGATGCAAAAAAAAATCACTGTCATTATCAGCATCTAGTGCTTGGAGAGCTCTGCATCCTTCCCTCCAAACACAGAAGTAAATGCTGGCTGAGGTCTCTGCTTAGTGACAGGACATAAAAGCCTAGTGAGCAAGGGTCCTCCTCTTCCCTGTTTGGGATAAACTCAGAGCAAGGCACTGCTTTTGCTCATCTCTCTCTCCTTTGCGGAAAGGGAGGGAGAGGGGGTGTGAAATAATTTATTGTAAAGTTGATCTTTTTTCCGATATTAGTTCATCAACTTGACTATGAACATCTGAAGAAGTCTGACTTGGATGCTGGGAGTCTCTTGCGACATTGCTGCCAAGATTTCTGCTGCAACAGCTGAGGTCCCCTTCACATGCAAACTTTACCAGGAGATTTCGTGTGGAGGAACATGCATGCTGCCCACCTTTTCTGTTCTCCAGCCCTGTTGATGAGTTCAACAGTCAGATCACGTTTTGTTTTTATTTTTTGGTAAAGCCTGATACTGGATTTGTTACTGCGAGAGGCATTTGGACGGGGCACATATGCCTCTCAAGCAGACTGAAACTGATGTCCCTGAGTGACCACAGGTTTTTATGAAATAGGATTGTGTTTAGTTTCAGTACAGCACAGACTACAGTCATTAAAAGTCTTTATTGCTGCTTGGCTACAGATTACTGTAAGGTGCTTTTGAAAATACAAGGTTGCGTAAAACTTTGTTCAGTTTGGAATTTATTTCCAGGCATGCTGTGTGGCTACATAACAAGTCCCTTGTCGTAGCCACATACATTTGCAGTCTGATGGACTGCAAACAAAGGAAGAGTAGTGAATGTATGGATGAAAATTAATCCTTGAATATTTATGACAAAGATCCCTGGTCCAGGCTTCCTTAGAAGGATGCTTAAGCTAAGGTTTGACATTCATTCTAGATTTAATTTAGGGAAAAATTGTTGCATCTCACCTTCCCTTAGTCTTTCCTCTGCTACCAACAAAGTTCCTCTGCTACACTCTTCAATCTGTGGTCAGAGTGTGTCCCACAAGCCAATCCCTGTGGAGTTGCACACAGTTTGCTTTCATCTTCAGAGAAACACGTGGCCTCCGAGACAGTGAGTCCTTGTGTGAGGCCATTTTCCTCCAGGCAGTCTGAGATTGTGTCCCACACCAACCACACTCCAGAATAGCAACTATAATAATTTTAGATGAATAAAATGTACCCATTGGTAAGACCCTGATCTCTGCAGCTATGGCTATTTTGCATCTGGGACTCTACATATTCATGTGATGTGGGTAGCCAGTGCTGACTTAAAAAATAACAGTAATGGAGGCCAGGGACTTAAGAGATCTTCATAGGATTTGTCTCCATTATTATCTTCATAACTTATGTCTATTTTGTAATGAATCAACTGTCTGGATTTGTTTTCTCAAACCTTTCATCCAGTGAAGCAGATGGCCCTAGGCAAGCCTTGCATTCCCTACTGTCCAGGATCACTGAGACAGCCAGGGTTTTGTTTTCTCTAGATGTAGACCTAATGAGCAACTCTGGAAGGAAAATCAAGCTGCAGTAAAGGTGAAGTTCAAACAATGAAAAAACATAGAGACCACGATGTTTAAAATAGCCACTTTCTTTTTTTTCTAATGATTATAATCTTGAAACTATGCAGAAAATGTTTTGGAGCTAACTGAAAGCTGAGCAAAAGCTAATGGTTGCAGTATTTGATTAACCGAGGTACTCAGTCCCATGAGGTGTATCGATTTTCAGATGTGCTGATTGTATGCCTTTTTGACAGCACTGGAGACAGCTGTCTAAATTTGTGAAAGTTTGGATTAAAATCTAGACTGTCCTATAAACATTCAGCCACATACTTGAAACAAAAAATCACAGATCCTTAATTGGTTCATTGTGTGAGCTTAGATGTGGATACAAGTTTGTTGTAATATAGCATCGTTCACAAGCTATGCAGAAGAAAAGAGATGTCTCAATGTCCAGCATCACCAGTGCAGCTTTCTGTTCCTCTACACAGAGCTGGCAATGTCTTGGCAGAATCAAGACTGACATAAGAAAGTGATAAATACTGAGGTGGGAGCAACAGAGCACAGGTAAAAATCTCGCCTGCATTTAAAAGAAAATTCATTCATTTAAGAAAAAAACACCCTGAGGAGTTTCATGCCTACTCGCAGCAGTTGCCCGCTGTCTGTATCACAAGGAATTTGAGAGCTAACATATGAGTCCTTTATGAATCAAGCCTCTTTCCTGAGCCGCCAGCTCGCTGCAGAGATCCAAGTCCCTGTCCTACCTTGGGGTTCACACAACACCCGTAGCCATGGCAGAGGTGCATGTAAGGGAGTTAAGCACAAGAAAACCTATACATACGACCGGGCTGTTACATCACAGTCCCTATCTCACCACTTTGGCTATAAGGATGTTATGGGTGCCTGTGCTGAAAGCCTGACTAAAATCGAGGTGAAGAACAGCAATGGCTCCCCCTTGTCCTATGGGCTAGACCATTTTCTTTCTGCATTGGGGTAAGGCCCACCTTAAAAAGGGAAAAGTAACCTTAGAAGTAAGTGCATGTGAAGATGGAGGCTTATATAATCCCTGGTAAGGTTTTTTTTCAGTCCGCTATTATATTGCTCATGTGAGTGACTGAGTGGGTGAGGACCCCATCGGAAAGTGATAGTCCTTCTGAGCACTGCACCCGCCCGGTGTTTGAGCAGGAGGGCAACTCAGTATCCAGAAGCAGGGGTTTGGGCTTGCTGGTCTTCTTTTAATCAAGGATCTTGAATTTAAAGCTAGACATTGCTGCCTTCTCTGACACGAGGTGTGGGTATGTTTGGCTCCGTACCCTTACGGGAGCTGTGGCAAATCACTTATGGTGCTCTGAAAGCTGCATGAGTGCTGCATTCCCTAATGTGGTACACACAGACCTTGTTAGCAAGAACTGGCTCATGCTGGGAGATCTGCCTGTCTACTAATAGCCTTAATGGGGAACATGAGGGGCATTTTTCATAATTAAACTACTGGAAAAAAAACTAAAAATCGCTTAGCTGCGGGGTTGCAATCTGAGCATGCTCTCCCACTCCCTCACAGAAACAAAAATCTCTCTCTAAAACCTGCTGCTAAAGCCTCAGCCCAGGTGTTAGCAGGGGCTGGCTGCCGCCTTCTCAGCAGCCTCAGCTCCCCAAGGTGTTGGGCAGTGCTCAGAGGCACGGCACGTTTCTGAGTTTAAAGGAGCAACGTCAGCTCAAGGCGTAACCCATGTGAGAGAGGATTCATTTGGAGTCTGTCCTGAACTCAGCCACCTCCACCACCCTAACCACCCTGATGGTAGATTTGGCAATGGCATTTTCCTGTCTTGAAAAAGGTCTCCTGCCCAAGCTGTTGCTGAGGTCAGAAGGGATATAGTTATTGAAAACTGCCATGAAGAACAGCCATAAAAAGGTAAAGAAACTGAAAAACAGTGAAATTGCATTCTGCCATTTCTCCATGCAAATGGAGACAGAAACTGTCAATAAATATTTTAGGCACAAGAGTGGGCAAAAGTATTCCATGCTTCTTCGAACAGCTCCCAGGGAGTGGCTCAGCAATGCTGACTCTTCAGCAGCAATACTTGCCTCAGAAAATCATGTTTTTTTCACAGGCCTATTTTAATCCCCACTAGGTTTTCTGGGGCCCCACAAACTCATGCGTCAGCACAGGGGGTGCATGAGGCATTGTAGGGGTGGAGAGTGGAGGGAAAGAAAAAAAGTGAAGCCTAGTCATCCCGCAGCTGGCAAAGCCTCCATTTTGTGGTGCTGTGGCATCAGGGAGGAGAGATGCTAGAAGTGATGTGGCAATTCACTCCATTTGTAACAGTTGTGGTTGCCTTCAGTCATGAAAATTAATATTTGTGAGTAGATACCAAGTTATCTAAATCATTTTCATTTCAATTGCACCATCTCCCCACTTCTCCCTCACCTCTCCCCTGAAATATCTGAGTTTTTGTGCTTTTTGACTCATGGCAGCATGTGTTTTAGAAGCACATCAGAGTGCTGAGGGCAGTTTATAATGTTCCCAATAAGGCTGGAACTTCAACATTTTTAAAAGGAATTACAAATACTTGCTGATTGAGGTAAACACACAAGCTGTCAGCAATTGCCAACAACTATCTTTTGCACGTCAGCCACTTACAAGAGCAAGTGAACTTGCAAACTGCTCTCCTAAAAACTCTAATTAATTTTCATCCCTTGCCCTTTGCATGGCCCTTCAAGGGAAGTCAGCTCCGCTGAGCAGGGTTTGGCCTCCTGGCCAACACATCTTTGAGTATTATCCACAGAGGCAGAGAAGTCAAACAGAGCATGGACAGCAGCAGGCACTAGTCACATGGCTGCTCTTCTTCTGGCCCAAAGAATAAATAGCTGTAACTCTTCATCACCATTTTTCCTTTGTTTTTATTTAAAATGCCCTGAACTCAAGTAAGACTGTGTATTTATCCCCATCTCTCCCAAATACACAGCCAGAAATGGCAAATATTTTCATTTTCAGGTACTTCAAGAAAATAAAGACTGAGACAGTTGGGGCTATTCAGCCTGGACAAGAGAAGGCTGTGGGGTGATCTTATAGCAGTCTTCCAGTACCTAAAGGAGACCTACAAGAAAGCTAGAAGGGGATTTTTACAAGGGCATGTAGTGGTAAGACAAGGGGCAATGGCTTTAAACTGAAAGAGAGGAGATTTCGATTACATATAAGGAAGAAATTTTTTACAATGAAGGTGGTGAAGCACTGGAACAGGTTGCCCAGAGGAGTTGTGGATGTCTCATCCCTGGAAGTGTTCAAGGCCAGGTTGGATGAGGCTTTGGGCAACCTGGTGTAGTGGAAGGCCTCCCTGCCCATGGCAGGGGGGTTGGAACTAGATGATCTTTGAGGTCTCTTCCAATCCTAACCATTCTATGATTCTAATACGCTTGAGTGTACTTTTTTTCCCTGGTCTTTCAGAGAGGAAGAAGCATTTATCTACTCAGATCCAACAAGATGTCGTGATCAAGAGTGCCCACGTTTCATCTGCCCCCGAGGTGCCACCTGCTCTGCAGACAGACGGGCACAACAGGAGGTGCTGCCTGCATGCCTTGCCTGCAGTGCAGCTTTGCCATGCGTGAAGACCAGATTCCTTCATGCCTTTGGGACAGCCCACCAGGGGGGACAGGGACAGAGATGGGGGTCCCCCATGAGCACTGCGTGGCCACCTCGCCTGGCAGACATCCCCCCCAGGGACACAGCCTGGCCCCTGCTCTGGTAAGGAGGGCACTGCCAGCATTTTGTGACAATTTTACCCAGTTGCTAGGCAGCACGGTCCCAGGGACACAAATACAGTGAAAACAAACTGTCCCGCGGGAAAAGAGCTGCACTGCTCTGGGAGGGCACCCCGTACTTTGGATCCCTCATCTTCCTCTCCCCTCCTTGCTCAGGCCCACATGGTTTTCCCCCTGCAGCTGCAGCCATGTCTGTGCATGGCAGCTTTACACACTACTGGAGCCAGAGGGCAAAGCTATGTCCAGCTCTCCAGCCCAGCACTCAGGGCACCCACTGCTGGGATGGTTTCTGCTCCTCTCGATGGTTAACTGTTTTACGGTAAGTGTTCTCCTTGTCTGACCAGCAGGACTGGCAAATCACACTAAATTTTAAATACTTAGATACTCCCTCCACCGACTGGCAAATCACACTAAATTTTAAATACTTAGATACTCCCTCCACCATCCCTGACCTCTCAAAGGACTGCTTTGTTTCAGTGCAGAGCAAAGTAGCTCCAGCACGGGGAGCTGAGAAGACTCCTACCACCACACCACGGTGTCTCATATCTCAGTGGTTAGAGCAGAAACAGGAGATCTGGGCTTAAAACCCTTGAACAATTCAAATAACATTTACCTTTCTCCTATCTCTCCTCTAGTTGTTAGACACTCAACTTTACTGCATCAGTTTAATGACAGACAAATCAAAGGCTGTCAGCCATCCATGAACTGATCTGTGGGACCTTTAGAAAGTTGCATCCTTTCCATGCAGCATGCAAGAGCGGAATGTTCCATACCTCAGCAGGGCATCTTAGGACACAATACTGTAGTGCAAAACCATTTATTGTACAAGAAGGCACCAATACATGTCTTCAAGGATGCAGCTACCTTGCACTACAACCCCCTTGGTTATTCAGGAGCAGGCTGCCAGCATGGGCTGCTTCTCCTTGAAAACAGATTATCTGGTGCCACAGAGAATGGATTTATCATGACTGATCCCACTCATTTCCTAGAGGACATGTCAAGTGACTGAAATAGAAATGGGGTCAGCAATTAATAGGGTAGCTCTCAGTCACTGTCACCATATGTTGATATGATGATAGCTGGTTTACATACGTACCTGGTAAATAGCTTACTGAAAGTTTTAGCAGGACGCAGGTCAAGGAGAGTGGAGACAAAATTCAAAGGGCCATTGTACAAAAATTGCCATTCTCACAGGTTTCTTCTCCAGCATGAAAGCAAGCGTAAATATTTCTCTGGTTTCAGGGAGGGTTTCTTCATGTCATGAGGGAAAGGGGAGTCACGACCAGCTGCAGCCTCAGCTCAGCTTTCTGCCCTACCAGGCTCAGCTGAAGAGTGTCTGACTTTATTTCTCACAAGGACATCATATATGCTGTATTTTCTTGAACTGGGGTAGGCAAACATTTGAGCACAAGAAACAGAGGTTGAGAAGTGTCATAATGAAGGTGCCACAATGGCAGAGACTCAACACTGGAGTCAGGAGCTCTGGGACATCTTTAGTACTGCCACCACAAGGGCTGTTTCAGTTTCTGATCTTTTTAATAAGTCCAACTTTCTCTGCAGCTCATGGGTAATACCCATGGCTCTCTTTTAGAGAGATGTTTTTCCTTCCTGAGGCAGGAAATTTCAAGCTTGTCAAAGCAGTTTTCTGAGCCAACAAGAGCTACAGTAGAAAAATTTTGATCAAAACCAGGTGCATGGCTGGCTGGCCGGCTGAAAAAGAGTCACGGTGCAGTTTGCATAACCCCTGGGGGAAAGACATGTACTCAGTGTGAGGAAAAGAAAATGAGAGCTGGATTAAGCGTGACATGTTGAGTCTGCAAGGAGCTGGGGAGCGATGGCTCCCTCAACAGCTCACATTGCAGTCCACAAACATTTCATTGCAAGTCTGCCTTAACTAAGTGGCGATCCAGTTTGCCTAGCCCACTGAGGAGCAAACATGCTGCTCCCTTCTGCCAGTGCAATGAAAGCCTGCGAGCCATAAACAGCCACAATGGTCATGAGTTTAAGCCTTGGGAACCTGAAGCAAAGGCTCCGTCCCCATCCTGAAGGGCCTGAGGAGAAGAGACCTGTTTGTCAGGTGGGCTGAGCGTCCCACAGAGCCCACAAATGTCCAGGAACGATGGATGGGGCAAGTTCTTCTGGGAAAAGGAGGCTGTCTCTATGCAGTTTCTGGAGTTGGGATGCGTGTCTTCATTATTTTAGCCTATAAAGTAAAGACCTCCAGTAAAACCACTTAACCTCATTAGTCAGACACCTATGGATGGCATTGGAAATAAACTTTCCCGATTGTGTATAAAGTTTGCATTTGAGCTGACCTCATGCTCTTCCAGGCATATCCTAGAGGGCAGCCATCTGACCTCCGCATTGCCTAAAACCAGATGCCTATTTGGGAGTAAAAAAAACTCCCATGGTATCAAAGCTGAAGAGCTGCGCGCACAGAGTGGCTTTGTTCTCGGGATGCAGCCACATTGCACCCCAAATGCCCCCACAAGGATGGTCTGAGGGGCTGGGTAGGCAGAGGCCAGACCCCTCTACTGTGGGTGGATGTGGGCATGTACCCGCAACACCCACGGCACAGGGACAATATGCCTGCGTAAGGCAAGTGTGGCCCCATCCTTATTCCCCTCCATAGACGACAGCAAAGGCATCTTTACCACACAACACCTGGGACCTAAGATGGCCCAGGAGGCACCAGACGAGGCACTTTTGCCCTGGTTATGGTGGAAAGGCATGGCCCGTGATTTGGGCTCACTGAAAAGACACTCTGTGCCTCATGTGGGGTGGAAATCACTCCACTGCTGCTCGGAATTTTAATCTGTTTTAGAAAGGTGCCTTCCTGACCGGCAGCCTTTACAGCTGTGTTGTCAGTGCCACAGAATTTCATCTTCTCCAGAAGCCTCTGAGACTGTGAGAATTGCCAGCTTTTTTTACTGGAAGTCTCAGCTTTTATGATTACAGAGAATATCTAGAAAATGGCATTCGAGCAGGCCTTAAACGTTCAGAAACCAGAATACAAATAAAGATTAACCCAAATTTATTATTTTTGAAGTCTAAACCCTGTTGATCATTTTAGTGGCCCTAACTCATGGCTTGGGAATGCTTCGATGTGTTGTTACTGCTCCTGACATCAAATAACCCTACACTGGCTTTGTTTACAGGCAGGGATTTCCTTCCCTAATAAATGATTGAAAGTGTTCAGACAATTAAGTCTCCAGAGTTGTTAATTTAGTAGTTTCCCTGATCACTAACAACCAGCTCTTGAAAAACATTAGCACCAAACTGCCACAAGGGTGGGAATTAGTGGTTTAACGGCCTTTGAGGACCTAACGTTAGTTTTCTAATGCTGCGGTTTTTAACTAAGCGGTATTCCTTTCCTCCCCGTAGTCTCCTGCTCCTGGATATCTCTCAGATGCACAAACAAGGGAGGGAGACATGGAAAACCACTGCTTCAGAGGTATAGCAATATATATATTAAGTTAGATGTATATACTTTAAATAAAATATGTAATATAAATAATGATTTTTTTCTATAGATACATATATTTATATACATGTAGGACAACTTGTATACAAGGCTTCAGTAACAACCCCCAGTAGCAAGGCGGCTGGACCCCTAAAAGTACTGTCAGCCAACTTTTGATTTGCCATGCATGGATTATCCAGTTTCACAATTAGCTGGGAAAGGGTACCAAAGCCGCAAGCCTGCTCTGCACAGACAATTGCCTTTAGCCACAGACCCACCTCTGTCCCAAGGGGAAAATTCAGTTTCTCCAGTTACTCAGTAACATATTGGGCTTGAAAAGCCAACAAAAATATCACATGGTTTTCATGGACTCCAGAAGGGAAAGACATAGGCACATGCGTGTGTTCCCACGTGGGCAACCTGGATGTGGTGGCTGTAAGGAAGAGGCCACTGTGGCCAGTGTCCGTGGCAAGAGGGGAATCAGCCGTTGTGGGTGCTCTCCATCAAAACACCTTGTCATACCAAAGGCCCTATCAAACTCTCATCACTTGTTTTGCCTCTAAACAGGAGCCAGCCTTCAGAACTCGAAATACTGGCCAACTGGCTGGGCCAAGCAGGCAATAACGAACATAGAACTTCCAGAAAAATGCCTTTTTTTTTCCCAGTCAGACCTTTTGCTCTGTAGGGTGGGGAAGCCTCTACAATGCGGTCGGTCTTCTTGAAACAAGAAACCAGCTGTCCCTTGTGTCCATCCATAGATCTGAAGGATGATCTGCACCCAGCAGGTATTTGCTGCTTATTTCTATGCTTCTAGATTTCATAGAATCGTTTAGGTTAGAAAAGACCTTGAAGATCATTGAGTCCAGCCATTAACCTAGCACTGCCAAGTCCACCACTAAACCGTGTCCCTAAGCACCACATCTATACGTCTTAAATATCTCCAGGGGTGGCGACTCCACCACTTCCCTGGGCAGCCTGTTCCAGTGCTTGACAATCCTTTTGGTGAATAAATTTTTCCTAATATCCAATCTAAACCTCCCCTGGCACAACTTGAGGCCATTTCCTCCTGTCCTATCCCTTATTACTTGGGAGAAGAGACCAACACCCACCTTGCTACAATCTCCTTTCAGGTAGTTGTAGAGAGCAATAAGGTCTCCCCTGAGCCTCCACTTCTCCAGGCTAAACAACCTCAGTTCCCTCAGCTGTTCCTCATAAGGTTTGTTCTCCAGACCCTTCACCAGCTTCGTTGATCTTCTTTGGAAGCACTCCAGCACTTTAATGTATGTCTTGTAGTGAGAGGCCCAAAACTGAACACAGTTTTCAAGGTGCAACCTCACCAGCACTGAGTACAGGGGGACGATCACTTCCCTAGTCCTGCTGGCCACGCTGGTTCTGATACAAGCCAGGATGCTACCAGCCTTTTTGGCCACCTGAGCACACTGCCAGCTCATATTCAGCTGGTTGTCAACCAACACCCCCAGGTCCTTTTCCTCCGGGCAGCTTTCCAGCCACTCTTCCCCAAGCCTGTAGCGTTGCATATACATCCTGCATATACATTGCACACATAGATTTATTCTTAGTCAAATTTGCATTAGTCAGCAAAACAAAAATGTCTTAGATGTTTTTACCTCTTCTTGGCGTTTCTCTTAATTCCCAGTCTCTGCAAGCCTCAGACTCCCTGGGCAACTGTATGCTGAAGGCAGACGCCTTCAGCTTCAGTCAAAACTATGTTTAAAATCCAGCACTTAGCCTTTTCCATCTGAAAGCCAGCTTTAGACCAAGCAGCATTGATTTAGATGATTTATCAAGGTATGCTGCAACTTAAGAGGGCTTTTGGTGCTCCTGAGGCTAAAATTAGACATTCATTGATTGGTGGCACATGGTGTCCTCCTCTGCTCCAGCTGGCCCTGCCGGCTGTCACACTAGGGAGAGATGCTCGGCAGCGGGGTGACTCCTGGAGCCCGGTGGTGCCTTCCTGACCCAAGGGGGTCTGCCCTGCAGATCACCTGGAAAGGTGCAAAACTGACCTTCAGTGGGACATCATCAGTGCAGAGGCCTCATGCCATCTCCGGGCATGGGGCAGGATATTTAGCTGTGTTTGCAAAGGAGGTTAAAAATAAAATAAACAAAAAGCTATCGATCCATGAGTAGAAAGTGCATCCAAACGTGGCTCCAAGGCTGGCCCTGGGTGCAGACTGTGGCAGGCGATTCGGAGGTGCTGCCTCTCTTTCAGCATGAGCACAGGTGAGGTGCCAGGTCTACCTTCCCTTGGAGGCACAACAAGCTGCTGCTTTCCCAGAGAAGGATTTTGGGGCAGCAGCCACCTGCCAGAAGCATAGAAATATCAGGGAGAGAAGGTCCCTGTTACTGGCCTTGCTGAGAGCTGGGAAGCCCTCCCCTAGGAAGGGCGACCATGTACACCCAGCCGGGATGCGTCCTGTCCCTATTGATCCCGTTCCCACTATTCATGAGTGTCTTGAAACACCCGTGGGCCACAGAAAGCTCCTTTTCAGGTGTGTCTGGAAACTGAGAAGGCCCTTTCTGTTCGTTAGTGTATTTTGAATTTAAGTTTCCCCATAAACTGTACTGAGAATGGCTTGGTCGAACAAACACTTGCTTTTATGACATACTAGTGGGTGCCACCTCTGCAGGACACCTCAATGTGGGAAACGCTTTTGGGTTGCTGGTGGTAAACTGGTCAGCTGCAAATTCATAACACAGCAGCGTCCCTGTGCAGGTCCCAGTATGAAGCCTATCAAAGTGTGGGGACATTTACTCCACCACTAGCTAGCCCATGCCTTTGGCTGGTGTCCACAAAGGGATCTTTGCCACCATCCCAGGTGACTTACAAAGCTCTACTTCTTGCACTTCCCACCGTGAGGTTGCTTCCAAGTGACTTCAGCTGATGCTTTTTGCAGCTTTTCAGGAGGTTAAAACGATGCTTTGAGCTGCGTGCTGGCATTCAGCTGGAGGTGAGTGTTGCCATTTGACACCCAGATGAGAGCCTTCTGCTTTCACTGGAAATCTTGGAGCAGGAGTCTCGATGTACTTTCCATTATCAAGAGAATATCCAAAGGATTTCAGTGCAGAAAAACTCTTTGGAATAACTTCAATGCTGGAATGAAATGATGTCATATAATAACAAATTTTGCAAGCTCATTCATTGGGCTACAGCTGATACAGTCAACTGGGAAAGGGGTGTCCTCTTTGGCTCTTCACAGCAAAGAACTGTGAGCTGTGAGTACTTTGGGAAGCGAAACACTGCCATCAGTAGTCCCACTGAGGCTGAGATGGGCCATGAGGGGCAAGAGCACATGGTCTTTACCATGGTTATTAGCGACCGCTTTTGCCAGGAAGTTTTTATATTCTATTTCTATTTTTATTTTCTATCTCGTATGTAAAAAACTAATTCACAGGCCCCATGGTCTTCATCTAGCTGGTCCTCAAAAGATGACAACAAATGTCAACGCTACTGTCCTTAGGCTCGTATGTGCTCTACACACGCACGACCAGCATCCTTGCAGGACAACCTGTAAGGGCACCTCGAGGGGAAGCGAGTGATCTGCGGTCACACCAAGTTTGCAGTCAAAGACTTGAGCGGAGGCATCCTGCAGCAATGCCTCGATCGCTGCAGCTCAGCCCTCCGTGGCTCCCATCCCAGGTCACCCCTTCGGCACCGGAGCAGGAGGAGGCTCTTCGGGGTGGAAGCTCACCCTTGCTACTAAAAGGGACAGCAAGGAGCCGGGCTGTATCGCAATCTGCTCTGGAAACAATGTGACAGATGGAGCTGGCCTTGCTCTCAGAGTTTGGCTTAAAGGGGGAACGCTGGCAGGCTTTCAGTGTTTCCGTTGCTGTTATCAAAAGTGAGTATTTCTAAGCCTCGATTTCTGGAATTTAAAAATATATGTACATATTTGTTTGCATCCCACTGACACTTGGTGCCCTTCAGGACGGTGAATGCCACTTCCCTCCACCCACCACGGATTCTGAGTCCAGCTATCTCCTGCAACGACTGGGCATGGCAGGAAAACACGTGTTGCACAAAAATGCATCAGTTGTAGGTAAGGGCTTTTGAACTGAGCACATTTTGCAGGTAGCTGGTTGCAGGCACTGAGGCTGTTGAACTCAAAAGTGATTTTAAACATGCCAGAAATAACTTGAAGCCTATGAATTTTTAAACAGCGGAGCTCTGGATCAGTTAAAAATCTTTCAGTGCACCTCTCCAGTAACAACTTGTTTATGTGCCACATGCTTTTCCTCTCTCTTTAATTGGGTTGTAATCACTGTTTACAATGCTGTGTGTGGCGAGTGCACCTGCATGTCTTGCTTACTCTTCCCAAGTCAATCTGGCAGCTCGGATCTGCTTCTCCCCATCTCAGGAAGCTCATTGCTTTGCAGCCACCCAGCCCTGCACAGGTGGCTCAGCTGCATCAGCGGGGCAGGCAACTCAGTCGCATCACCTGCGTACCAGGAGGATGCTGGAGCTCCTGGGTTCTACCTTGCTTTTGCCGCTTTTGTTTTTAATTTAAACTGTGAAATACCTGGGCCTCATCTTGAGGCAGTGGGAAGCTCTGAAATGCTGGATTTTCCCCTTTTGTAGGGTGGAAGCCTGGTTCTCTCCCCCACGGGTCGCAGTACCCGACCCTCGTCTCGCCAGGGTGGGTGAGGACGTGGGGTGGGTATGGTGCTGGCCTGGAGGCAGAGGCACCACGGGTGCTGCCAATCACCTCTCCCAGTCTCACGGGATCTACTGGCAAAGGCAGCTCCCCCGGATACCGTACATTTCAGCTGGGTGCTGGTCAGGCTGGGCTGCGTGTCCTAGGAGTACCCGGGGAGCCAGAGATCTGGTCCATCATGGTCTGCAGGTCTGGTGGTGTTACAGAGGGAGGGAGAAGCTGCAGAGAGGACGGGAGGAATGGGTGCTGCTGGCTGTGCGTGGCAGCACAACCAAACGGCCGCTCCAGACCCTCCCTGTGACCGACGCAGAAGGGAGAGCGCTTCTGAAACGCTGGGTGCAACATGTCCTACAAAAACAGTTTTTTTAATTGGAAGTTTAATAATCTCTTCCCTAAGTATTTCTACTGCCTGGCCGAAAGTGTCATCTAAAATTAGCTTCCGCAGATAAAGACATTTTTGTCATATTTGATACATTCCTATCCAAACACTGAAAGCCAGCTGTTTGGGCTGGGTTACAGAGACAAATCTGTTTGTAACTGTACTGATCTGGCATTGTTAGTTCTGGAATTAATAGCTTTTTTATCTGTCTACAGCCTATGCTCATTTTTTCCATACTAAGAGAGTGCCAGAGGAAGCATTATAAGGGCTATATAATTAAAACCAGAAGTGCCTCCCAGTGAACTTAACAGTAAATGCTAATGGCGTTTCTAGCAAAAGTAATGCCCGAGGGGGACTCATTGCAAATGAACTGAGAAGGACTCAGCGCTGTTGCTTTTATGGACTTTAACTGAATCTGTACAGTTGAAAGGAATCAGGGTTGGGATTTTTTTCACATCAGTTGAAGTCATCTGTAACTGTGATCACCGACAGTTACACTGTCACCTGTAACTGTGGTAAGACCTGTGAGACCAGATTCGGAAGCCGCCCCTGATTCTGTTGTTTATCATTCTGTAACTTCCCTTACCAGGACATTACCATCATGACCCATTTTTTCTCTTTACTCTTCTGGCTCTACACTGGTGAAAGTCGTTTGACTTCAGGGAGCAATGCCGGAGTGGGAAAAGAGCTGGGCTGTGATGTGAGGAAGGGGCAGTGGGAGGCTAGTGACCTTGTGGTCCCCAATGCCCACCTCTAGGCTGATGCCTGCAAAGGGACTGAGGGCTGGCTCTGCACATCTCAGGGCTCTGCCTCCTTTAAGGCAGAAAAAAAGATGTTAAGAGAGACGAAAATAGCATATTTAAAGAATGCCCACAAAAATCCAGCGGTCTCCTAATGGCCATGCTTTGCAAATACTTCTGCGCTTGATTTTCCAGGCGTGCGTGAGAAGTTTGCACGGAGAGTTTTACACTGAGCATTTTAGGAGACTTTGCTGTAGCTGGTGAAGCCTCCCTGTGGCTGGCCCACCGAGGCGCTTGCTGCAAGGGAGGGGGCTTTGGCAGGAAGGCAAAAAAACGGGGAGCCAATAACAGCTCAAGATGAAATTCTTTTCTGCACTGAGGGTGATGAGGATGGCACCGGTGGGCTGCAGACGGGCTCTGGTGCCCGACTCACACGCTGCTGACAGCTAAGAGCCTCGAAGGGAAAGTGTCCCATCCTGGCACAGGGCCTTTCGCTGAGCTGCTTCGGCAATAACAAACTGTGCTGCTGGGGAGTGAGCTGGCCCAGGAGGTGAAACCTTCCTTTAAAAGGGCAAAGCCAGTGCTGGAGCCGGCTGGGCTGGAGGCGAGTAAGCTAATCCCCAGCTTGCCAGCTCCCAGGTCCTGCTCCATCCATCAACATCAACCCTGCCTAGAGCCCTGGAGAGCCCAGATAACCCAAAATGGACAGCTGCCTGCTAGAAGTAACCTAGACCAGTGATTGTCTGGGCAGGGAGACGTCTCAGTCACTGGAACGTGGCTGTAGGCCTGAGGGACTTGGCTTGGTGCTTGGGCAAGCTCCTGCGATGCTGAGAACTGGGGGGAGCAAACGTCGTTCCTGGCAGAGAGGTGCTGGACATCTCAGTGATGAGAGACCATGTGGGGCTACAGGGCAGAAGCTGATTCATCTAAGTCATAAGCAAGCTTTACTTGCTTCCAGCCAACACTGGTTTTGAACCAGCTGGTGGGAAGACCATACAGGAGCTTACCTCACTCTTTGCTAAGCTTCTCCTTGGTCATCTGTGCTCCTGTAGCATCACTAGTGAAACCTTAGTGACGAGGAGCTTCCCTGGGGCTGTTGTGGGATTTCCACACAGTCAGTTGAGTTGATACCACAATTCATGAGTCAACCTACAGCTTGGGTCAAGGCTGGTGGCAGAGATATTGGTACAACTTGACCAAAGATTGGGCACTCAAAATGGTTTGATGTGGAGTTTTTTCCCCCCTTCCTCAACTCCTTTCAGTGGTTTCTGAAGGAAATGCAGCCAAAAGCTGCATGAAATCCAATACACCAGATGTGCCTCAGTAAAAGCAAGCACCTGACACCTAGCTATGTTATTAAAATGTCTTGCAACCTTACATCTTCTGGCTAAGATGACAGTGTATGACTTCAGTGACAGCAAGATCATTCTCTCAGTGAGATTATAGCCAGAGAGGACAAAGCAGAGGACAAGCAATAAGCAGTACTCCATCGCTGGCAGGGCAGTGGGCCAAGAAAATCTCATCTATTGGTACTTTCGGAGTGACTTTGGCCAGGCTGTTTCTGGAGCCAGCTCAGTGTGTCTCAGACTGCCGGTCATTGGATTTGCTGAAGGGCTGAGAGGCAGTGGCACAGCCCTGGGCAGCGGCTACCGGCAGCTCAGTCTCTCCAGCAGCCTCTGGTCGCTGCCGGCACTGCTGCCAGCCTGGTGGGAGCTCCTAGGTGCCCTGAATCACCAGCAGCAGCTCGGTTTCTTCAGGATGGAGAAGTGATAAAAAAAAAGCTGTAATTACTGGCCACGAGCATTTGCAGTATTCTGTGCTCCCGAGGAAGTGAGCTGCAGCCAAACAGGGGTACAAGGCACGGGCCAGAGCAGGGTTTCTTAAACACAAGCTTATAGGCACACACCAGAAGTTTCCTTCTTGGCAGAGGTAAGCTCTGAAAAATGTGGCGAGGAGAGCAGGACAGTCAGTCAACCTGTTAATAACAAACAGCTGTAACAAAGTCCGGGCTTCGTACAAGTCAAAATAAATTTTGTCACCAAGCTAACTGGAGCCAGTGCCTCAGCTCACATAGCTGGGAAATGTCAGGGTGGAGAGGACCCACATGGTGAATTTTCTCCTCCCATTTGGATGTTGTTCCTTCTTCCATCACCTTTGTTTCTTCTCCCATCTCCGTTGCGATGCTGGATGCCTCTGTATCTTTTCATAGCAGCTGGCATTTCGCAGCAACAAAACAATCCTTCTAACGTACACATACTCTGTATCTAGCTGCAAGCAGGAAATTGAATTTCAAAGGCTGCCTTCACTCTGGTTACTGGACTTTGGAGAACAAGCCCAGGAGATGAACAGCCAGCTGAACTTCAGGGTCACCGGCACCCTTACCGCTTTTGGTAAGAAGGGAAGCTAAGGCTGAGGTCAGGACCTTGTATAAACCCCCATTTGGTCACTGAAATTGTTGAACCATCCAAGAAACACAGGACACTCTCTCTCTCCCCCATCCATTTTTCTCTTCATTCCCTGTTCGTTTTGGAGACAAGCATTATAGGAAAAGTGCAGTAAGCTATTTTCAGGGCAGCTACATGTTTTTTGACTTGTTGGCATCCCAGTAAAATCCTGACCTGCCAAGGGCATTCAGCCCTGTGTCTTGGTCCTGTACGAGGTCCAAGTTTCACAGCCATGAGGCAGGAGAGCTGATAAATGCTGTGATTAGAGGTTGCCTAATGGAATCTTTTGCCTCAGAAGATATAGAGAGTGAAATCCACAGTGATGCTTTCAGGAAAATGGTAAGCTTTAAAGGTAACATGTTGGGCTGAAGGTGAGTAGACACAGCTGCCAGGCTTCAGCCAAGCTTGGCTAAGGAGTGCCGGGTGCTTTTCCACCCCAGCAGCTGCCCTAAAAGAAGGCACCCTTACTGTGCTGAACACATGAACTCGTCCTGGCAAGAAAATCAGGCTGATGGTGAGGAGCAAGATGAGCTGTTGCCTGTCCATTGGCATCTTCATCTTGAACAGCAGGGAGGAGAACAGGAAGAAGCAATGATCCTGGAAAGAGGATCTTAGGGGACAGAGGGTCCATTGAAGGAAAGGGATGAGCTAATGGTGAGACTTCCTTCTCTGCTCCATTAGGATGGAATAAATTTGGTCTCAGCTCAGCATCCTTTGGATGCAGTTGAGTACCACTGGGGAACTGCCGGATTAGGGATGCAAACAGATCTTGTGATCATCTCCCACCTCACATTCATTGACTCTGGAGGGTGCTGTCAAAGTTCCCCAGACAGTGGGAGGTCAGATGGAGATGTAAACCCTCATTGTGAACTACTTGGTTACATTATGTTTTGAGGCATAAAGCCCACTTTTGAAAAGGGGACAATAACAGAGATTTTCAATAGAAACATAGAAAGAGTCCTCTTGAGAAGAATGAGGTGTGCCTGGCTTACCTGCTCTGAAAGGCTTTCACTGGCATTAACTCACCAACTCACAAATGTAGGACAGCCACATTATGGGTTTGTCCCCACAGTAAGAACATACTGGTTCAAGTGGGTCACCAGCAAACTTGGACAGCAAAGCCCAGGGGCCTGTCTGTGAACAATGCCTACGAAGTCGGGTTTGTATCTCAGGGACGTGACTTGTGAGCTCTTTGGGAGATGCTGTTGCTGAGCGACCAACAGGACTCTGCCTACAGGGTGCTGCTCCAGCACTCACAGCTGTGACCTCAACCTCAGCAACTATGACTGAAGTCACCAATAAATAAATTGATCGTTACCCTTCAGCAGGCAGCCCCAGCATGTTTTCTACTCTGCCTTTACAAATCTTCATTCAGTCATGAGACCTGCTGACACCACATGCCAAGACAGTGCCCAGATGCTGGGCCTTTAAAAAGTTAAGACAGAGCTTAAACAGGACTGAAGCAAACTATGTGTAGACCAGATCCTAAATATAGTAGGAATACCACCCCTTAATTGGAGTCCCTCCAAACCAAATTCTTCTTCAAATGCCTTTTTAGTTGTTGGTAGAAATTCAGCTCAAGCATAAACCAAATTGAGTTGTTTTTCAAAATACATATCTGGAAGAAGTGGATGTGAGCACGCAGAAGAAAAACTACCCTTGTAGCTGCGCCTTTGATTTTCTTACACTTTGAGAACTTGCTGCATGAGACAAAAGGCAGAAAGTGAGACTACCCAGTGGCCTCTGCTAGCATCTTTTTTTTTGTGACATGCTTTTAAAAGCCGTACGTAACCATCAGCTGACAGGAAAACTGCCTGAAAGTTTGTCACTGCCAGTTCTGGTCATCTGCACCAAACGGGGAGCTGTGAATAAGTTCCTTGTTATGCTTTGCTTGTGTGTGCAGCTTTTGCTTTACCTAATAATCTGTCTTTATCTCAACCCATGAGTTTTCTCACTTTTACCCTTCTGATTCTCTCCCTCATCCTGCCTGGGGGAAGGGAGTGAGTGGCTGCGTGGTGCTTAGTACCCAGCTGGGGTTAAGCCACAACATACAGTTTTCAAATTGCTCCTGCAGGATTGATCCAGATACTGCTTTGGATTACCTGCAGGTATTGGGGGGGGTGCGGCCAGTGTTAGGTTTAAGTCTATTACAGTGAAGTACAAATAGATTTTAGTCTTTATAAAATAAAGTCCCAAATCTCATCCTGTCCCCAGCTGTCAGACAAAATAATAAAGCAAAGACACTTCCCCAAACAGCCTCACTTAAAAGCCTGAGAAACAGCTTCAGCATATTGATTTATTTTATTTTATGATCTGCAAAATCAAGTTTCTAAATTCTAGACCAGATCATTCTTAGCTGCCTCAGGCAGATTCAAGATGCCCCAAACAACTCCAATGGCACAGAGAAAAGCAGAGTATAAAGGACAACACACAAAGCAGCACAGAAGCCTTGAATGTTCTATTTAAAGTGACTTTATTAAAACATTGTTAATATAAAATGTGACCAAGTACAATTTTTTCGTAAGAATGTTTAATAAAAACATATTTAAGAAAGAAGGAGCATCAACTCTTGTCAAAGCACAGGAAAAATCTACCAGGATAAGTAAAAAGTTCTGCAGCATGTTCTACCAGCTGGTCCCAATGTGTATTAGGGTCGAGTTAGCCGATGGAAGAGACAGGCAGACCAGGCTCTTCCCTAAGAAGCTTTAAGGTATTTAGCAGAGGTTTAAAATAACACTCCTCAACAGTAGGAGACTGCTTTCATATCTCCCCGTATCAAAGTAAGATTAGGACGTGCATCTTCACGTTGGATTTATAACTCTTCAGCAGCTGAAGGTACGGAAAATTAGATCCACTGGTAACTGTAAACCCCAGGGTTAACATTTGTCAGCTTCGAAAAGAAGGTACAAGTCAATGCTAATTACACGTGTAAAGAATTTGTGCTAGAGTTTTTCTAAGCTATATTAATGCTGGATGCTTGAAGCAAATGCTAAAAAAGGTCAGCTAAAAAAAAAAACAAAACAAAACAAAACCCAACAAGGTAAAGTCCAGGCTGTAAAGTCCAGGCTGGTAGGAACAAGTATTTTCTGAACTGCTGAATGCAGAGACAATACCCACGAATGACAGGAGTTTGTACAACTCAGGAAGCATGTAAAGAAGCTTTCAGAAGTCTACAAATAAGGCTACGCAATGACTTATACTCTGTGGCAATCTTCCCTTTAGCTAAGAAGCCTTTTAAGAAAACACTAGAAAAACTGGAGTTTTTGGGGTTGGTGGTTTTTTTTTTGCAGGGGCTGGGGAGGAAGGGAGTAGCTTACAGCATTTACCTTGATCAACAAGTAAGTTTTAATGCTCTATCAGCATCCTCTGCTTGTTCAGAGCAAGCTGCACATCAATTAGAGGCAAGGATTCTTCCAGGACATCTCCAACTCTTCCTGTAACAGGCAGAAGAAAATCCTGCAGCATCCAATTCTGCACATTAAACTGCCCCTGGCAGTGAACCAAATGTCAAGTGCTAATCCATGAGAAGCCTAGCACAATTATGGTCTAGGAGATGGTGACCTTCTTATAGCCTTGGCTGGAAACCATTAGACCCATTAGAGCCCTGCGTTTTGCCTTCTACCCCAAACAAACGCTATGGGACTATTGCTGAGGTAAAGCGAAAGGTCAAACCTTTGGCATTGGAGCAGACCAGTCACTGGCTGTGTGTAGGGGGAATTAAGGCTTCAAGGTGAGGTAAACACAGTGAGAGTCAGTGTGTAAATCATGCTGCATTTCAGAGACGACAGATTCAAACGACAGCTAGTCTTGTTCTCTACACTTTAAACACCAAACAAAGATCATTCGAAAGCAGAACTGGAGGCGAGTCTGCTGCGGGCCCCCTTGAGATGCCTCTCCGCACCTCGGGAACAAACGTAACCCAGATGTTGAATGCTGAAGAGAAAGTACTCACAAGGAGGAAAAAGCACCAAAGTTGATGAGTCCTTGAGACAATAAGCTGCTTAAAAAACAAAGAAGCCTTATACTGCTTTGACCTCCCATAAACAGTGGTTTCCTGACACACAGGTAATCTACACTCCAGCAATTCCCAGTGCTGTATTTCTAGCACTAATACGAAGAGTTATGCTCTAGTAGGGAGGCAGTGAAATCCTTAAGCTTGGGTTCCCCAAAGACAGTTTCTCTCATTCATTAGGTGTTGTCCCGTTCCCCTCCACCCACCCCCAAGTCTTTAAGCCAAAGACCAGAAACATCTGTCATTTCCCTGGGTCATACTTCTTGTGGCTCATACTTCTTTCTAGGTCATACTCTTGTGTTATTTTAGCAGATTTGTAGGGTACAAACGCAGTGCTTCTTTGGATCCATTATTTTGACGATGCTTTTGCCCTCTTCAAAGGAAAGGCGTTTTCAAATAAGTGGTACAAAAGTTACTTTCAAACTAAGTGAAATATAGAATTCAATGCAATTCTTTTGTATGCTTATTTTTCATACCGTTTTTCCCTAGTTATCTGAAGTATGGAATTATTTGCTTATTTGGAACCACTGCTATTTCCTACAAGCCATGCTAGCAAGGTTTTGTTTGAAAACAGCAATCTGGTCCTGTAGGTTCCATTTCCAGGATACGGAGACTCTCATTTGTTTTTCTGTAACATGTGTATGTTAACTTCTCCCATCCTCTCAATACAGTAGCTACTAAAAATTTTAACAGATATTAAAAAAATATCCAAACGAAACCACACTTCTATCACTGTTTAAAAAACAAAAACGCATATGGTATTACAAAAGTTTATACAAAGGCAACATTTAAGAATTTGAAAGTTACTTCTAGAAAAAGACACAAATGCTAGTAAATTAATATACAAGGAGAAAGATATTCCACTCCTTCCCCGAAATTGTTTTGATCTATTTTGAAGCATCTTTTACCAGTTGTCTAGAAAATCAAAGCCAGTCTTCAAGATAACATTGCTTGTACTAGTCTGCAAGGAAAAAAAAGAAATAAGATCTGGTTGTTAATTATGGTATTACAAGCTCAGTACTTGACTGCCTATCTACAAAAGAAAGTTTAAAATGTTGCCTGCCAATATTCCAAGTTCCTCACCTTGCTCTAGGATACCTAAGAATCTACACCAGAAAATGCCAGACATGGGCAAATACTCATAATGACCAAAAAGGCAATTCCAGATAAAAATAAAATTCTTGTAGTGGTCTGCAGGCAAAATGTTATTGTTTCCCCACGGTAAAATTCATAAAGGTCAATTTTTAGACTAGAGTAGGAATTGCAGAGAATGGAACAAACGCCGAATGTAAGCATCACTAATTCAATGGATTGCCTGTTGCAGTGACAGCCCAAAAACTAAACAGTTTAAACTTTGTTGACAAGTTATTTACTAGGCTATCACGACCATTCTGCTCCTGCAGAGCTGCACTTTTAGCCAAGACGTTTAAGGTGATTTTAGTTTGGTGTTCAGGAAAACTATTCAAGGGTCACAGCTGAGTCTCTGGACTCTCTTCCTAGAGCATGGCTCTGTCCCAGAACAGGAAAGACAATCCAGAAGAGAGGAAATGAAGAAAATTCATACTATCATACTATTTTCTCTGCTACCCTGTTCACATTTTTGATGTGTGAGGATTGTTCCTCCACAGAGAGAAAACCCAGGCTTTTCAAACTATCTCAGTTAGCTAGAAAACATTCACAAAGGAATTAAAAGTGTAACAAACCATTAATTTGTAGGAAAACATGATAAAGCCTTAAACTAAAATTAAAGGACTACTGCGGTCAAAATTTGTAGCAAAACAGCTCAAGAAGCATTATGTCTTAGCTTCAGAAAAAAGTAACTCAACAAAGGGCTCCAAATACTGAAGTAGCTTAAGTATTGTTCTCTCTGAAGTGCTGCCACTTACTTCTCTTGCAAGTATTTACCTCATACTGCATCTTTCTGACCTTATGTCATCTTGTCTGGAATTTAAACAATCACTGTTGGGAAAATATGGCAGAGAAAAAGCTATGCGACCTACTTAAGGTGCACAGTAATATGTCAAAGCTTATGCCAGAGCGATGCTACAGATCCCAAGCAGAACTGCACAGCTCTGTTTGAAGAATCACTCCTCTTCTCTATTTCAGTTTTCAGGCTTCAGATCTCTTCCTTTTCTTTCCCTCACCATGTCATAGCCTGTTGTTCCGTTTCTTTTCTCACAGACCAGCTTCAGCTTTTTAAATAGCTTCAACTGGCTGTTGAGCTGCTTAAGGTTATTTTTTATTGTTGGGTTGTTTGGGTTTTTTTATTAAAAAAAAAACATTGAGAAGGCTAATTCTGGAAGCTCATTCCATTTCCATTTTGGACTTTAAGAGAAAACACATTTGAAAGCAGCCTGGCTGCCTGGGACAAAGCAGTGGGAAGTAGCTGCTGGGCTACTGCTTAAAGCAGCTGAGAAACCAGTTTGCCATTCACTGTGATGCTGTGTGTACCAATAAAGTACCCTAGGCTCTAGTTTATCTACTTTTCGAGTTAAAAAACTTCTTTTTTACATTAAGCGTTTTGCTTTTTCAAGGGAAAAAACCAAACAAACCTATTTTACTTGATACAGCAAGCTCTTTACCCCCAACTGTTAGGTAGCTTGCTGTCAGCCACTGGATGACATGTCAGCATTTCTGGTATTATACTTAAACGATGCCCTTATCCTATGCAGTTTACAACATTAAAAAATACTTTGATTGAAACAAACAATAGCAGTTAACATGTTAGTTAAACAGACTTCTTCAAATTTTCAGGATAAAAAAAAACAGCAAGCTTAGCTATGGGGTAATGCTTTATGGAGTCCCTAATCTTCCAGAGCGGCCTTGTCAGATTTTGATGTGGTATACGGTTTTTAAATCTAAGGACAGTGAATATGGCAGTCCTTACCTGTCCAGGCATTTGTGGATCTGTAAGTATAGTACCATCAGTATCTTCCTTGTTCATCCTAGAAGATGCCAGGTCCTGTGGTGGGTCAGGAAGAAAGAAGTCATCTAGAGAACTAGCAGGGAGTTGAGTGGGTCGAGGTTTCTCCCATTCAAGAGATACAGAAGGTAGGCTGGGGGCAACAGACTTCTCTGGTTTAGTTATGCCGGGCTTCTCAGCTTTTGCCATCTCCTTTGGAGCAGACTCTTGTCTGTAAAAAGAGGGGAGGGGTTTCTCCCCTTTCTCCATGGACTTGATCTGGCTAGGGGTCAGGGACTGGAAATCAGACTTGTCTCCTTCAAACTTTGAGCGCTCTGCATTTATCTTCCAGAAAGATGACTCTTCTTCCTTTCTTGATGCTATCAACCCATCAGAGCCAGAGGTCTTATTGGCCTGAGAAGATTTAGAGACTTGGACACCAGGTGCTGCTTTAACGGGCTGCCTCTGTTCATTTTGCAACTGGGCACCACCTTGTTCTTGTATGGACAGAGATGCAACACTGAACTCCATCTGACTCTGTTCAAGGTTTAAGAAAAAAAAGCATTTCAAAGCCCTTCACAAAGACAGTTTTGAACTTCTGATCTTGATGCACACAGATAACGCCTTTGCCCACAGCTAGGCAACTCCCAGAGAGTAGATAACCACAGCAAAACTAACTTATTTTCTCTACAAACATCTTTGTAGCTACGTAAAAATAATAATTTTTAAAAGTTTGAACTGCAAGCACATAAGTCCTAGACCTGCTGCAGAGAAGCCAGAGAAAGCAACCATATTTGAGTTACTCAGTGCCATCCAAGACAGCAGTGTATATAGCAGGCACAGCACTAAAACATTGGAACAGTTGTGGATGCATTTTGAAAGCCATAGATGTTTTACATGAAAATATAAAGCAAAAAAAGCTTTACAGCATAGTTTAAAAGGCAATCTTCCATTATAGATGTAATGGGTATGCATAGATAAGTGTTTTTTACAATTCCAATGCCCCTCTGAAGGAAGAGAAACAACTCCAGCAGGACCAATTCTTCACTTATTCCAGAGTCTTGTTTTGCTTTTACTTGCAGGGCAGATAGCTGTACTTATTTCTGAGGGGTAACACTGGGTCAAGGAAACAAGTGACTACACTTAAAGCACGATCCAGATCTTGCAAAAGCCACCCAAAAGCAAAGAGTACTTCAAAATGTGCATTTTACTTACCACCACTTCAGTAATCTTGATCGACAACTAGCTGGGCACTCTTCAGGCTAACAAAAGCTAAGCTTTATTTCATTCTGAGGAACATGTAAGCTGAGCTGTATCTGGGAGCACAGCACCAAGGCAAGTGCCACAAAAGAACAAGCTAAGGACTAGACTTTCATTTGTAAAATGGAACAAACAATGCAAATATTTACTGATAGAGCTACACTGTTGTCATTATGGGCCTGATTAGTTTTGAAAAAATTCAGAGGACATTTCAAATAGTAGCTTTTGCTACAAGCCATTAATAGATACTTTTGAAGTTCGTTACAGATTTGTGATGTTTTCCCCGTTCTGCTTCATCACCTGGCCTTTTACAAATAAAACCACAATAGCATCTATGGGCCTGAGTCTAAACCAAGTCCCAGTTGCATATCATTTTCACTGGAAGTGTTTGATCTCACGTTCTACATTATTGTGCATGTTAAGTTCAAAGGGACTCTAGATCTAGCAGGTCTCACACGCCTAGTACTTAATATCCAGAAACTCCTCATCAAAGTGCAAATGTTAACTCAGCACCTGATTATTTATAATTTTTTTTTTTTTTCAAACGGTCAGCAGCTGTCTACACATAATTTGATTCATAGACTAACATCTGACCTTTCTAAAGAATTAAATTTATTAGATATTTTTCCAAGGTTATAGGCAAGGAAGCACCAAGTTCCGTGTTTTCATTCAGAATATATTGTGTTATCAAAAGATGCAGAACATAAACAAGCTGTAAGTAATTACAGCTCAGACAGAATAAGGTGAGTGCAAGGATACATGCAACTCCACCCAAACAGCTCAACACCCCACTCTGCCTGTAAAATACTAAGAGAAAAAAACCTTCATGCTCCAATTACTATTTTTTTAAGCAAAAGTTATGATGTAAAGTTAAGAGCAGGAGATTTTTCCTTAGATAAATTCTGCATAAACAAACTGTGGATGCAATGGTGTTGAGGATTATCTACAGTGACTGCCATTGCCTATATTAAAATACAGGGATTTATTTCCCTAAGCTCATTTGGCAATACTACTGAATAGAGATTTACCACCCTGAAGTTAAGATGCTTTAAGACTTCAGAAATGATAAAATCCCAGCTTAAAAAAAAAAACGTAACACAATATAAAATAGACCTGCATTTCCCCAATATCCAAGGGGGGAAAAAAAAATTGCATCTTGGAAGACTTAAGTACCTTGCCATGTAGGAATTAAAACAATGCTACTTTTTATCCTTCAACAGTCTTCCTTCTTCAGTGGCCTGTCCCAGGGCTCCCACTAGAGATGACAGTAGCTGAAGGCCACCACAGCAGCAGTCAGTTTCAGTAAAATGATTCCTTCACCCCCCAGCCCAAGAGAGGGGGAAGGTCAGTGCTAGAGGGCAGAGGGGCCATCACAGCCCCAGATCCACCAGAATACTGCTGGAAACAAAATCTAGGAAAAATACTTATGGAAGGGAAGCAGAGGTCTGTTAGAACAAAAATTAGAAAAAGGAAAACCAGTAAGATGGCTTTGCCTTTCAACAGCAGCAAGACAGACAAGCAAAGCCAGGCCTCCTGGGAAGTCCTTATGCTGTGGAGCAAAAGCCACTGCCTGTGGTTGTGTTTTATATTCTTTTGCATGGGTCCAAATATCAGCTCAGAGGTCTGTTTTGGAAGCTGCAGACTGTTTCTAGTGTAGAGAAGAGCGTGGCACTGCAGCACAACTCCAGGCAGTCACACCCTTTCCAACCCGCTCGTGGATGCATGTTCTGGACAGGATGCCCTCTTCGTCCTTTTCAAACAGAGACGGTGGGGTGTACCTTTCCAATTCAGAACACAGGACCACCCGACATTTAAGACTGCGTATTTATGTCACAGTATGCTTTGAAGATCAAACAGTTCATATCCTGACACAGAATAATCTGAATGAAAATACTTCTTAAGGAGCTTGCTTTCTCCCCCAAGGAAGGCAAAGAAGACAAGACTACCCCAACAGGTTCTGAAAGCACTGCATCTCAGCATGATGTAAATGCAGCCCCAAGAGGTCAGATGTATAATTCTGCTTCTAGCATTTAGCTCAAGAAGCCAAGAACTTCTGTGGAACAGTCACAAGTTATTCCATTTTCCTTGAAATATGTAACGCTTCTATTTGACTTTCAAGGTTACTTGAGACATCTAAACCCCTACGAAATGTCGCTGATGAAAGAAAATTAATATGCAATATCTTTCAAGTCACAAAATTGGCAATAAAGTACCATAAACACCCTCCTCCCAAAAAAACCCCAACAACAGAGCAGCAGTATAAGTAGGGAGATAATTTCACGTAGAGATGGAGAAGATCCATGTGTGAAACACCCCATGCTGACACCTAAGTCACGAGTAGTACTGTACGTTCCAACGAATCACTAGACACTAGAAACGTGAGTTGAATCAGTGTCCTGCTCCAAATTTCTTACATCAGATTGCAAATTGGCAATTGACTGGGTCAGTAGGAGAGGGAAGGAAACGACATTTTAAAAAGACAGTTACCCCTAAAAAAAACCCCATTTCCTTTTCCTTTAGGTTTGTCAGCCGTGAGAATATCTTGATGCACATCTCTCCTGGCCCCAGTCAGACTACCCCCAGGTAGCAGCTAGACCGAAAAGGGCCACGCCGCGTGTTCACTCTCCTCGGGCTGAGGCAGAGCTGCTGTGAGCTGCAGTTGCACCCTGGAGCATCCAGCAGCAGAGCTGCGATTGTGGCACTCTACCAGCTGCCACCTCAGGGAAGCAAACGCTGAACGCTGCCATAGGATTTGAGGGTCAAAAGTGAACTGTCACTTAGGCACAGTTCGGGGTTCTAGAGACAGGGATTCAGTCCCCAGCTGCTGTCATAGATTTTGTATGACTTTGAATGAGCTGCAGTTTCCGTACTTTAATTCCCCATCTAAGGAATAAAATAAAAATACTTTCTTTTTCCTACCATTTGTCCAAACTGTATTTCTGGGAACTGTTCAACCCAGAAAGTCTCAAGAGTTTACGGGCAGGCTAGTAGAGTCCCAGCCGCAATTTCTAGAAGTTGTCAGAATTCAAATAAAAGCTATTAAAACCAGTAATATTTTCAAGATAACGCAAAAGCAAGTCATTCTCAACACAATAAGAGAGAGAGGGAGAGACAGAGTGCATGCAAAAGCACACACAAAGTAGTATCTTGAGGCAGAGCAAACCGAGAAGTCCGTGTTCTTTTCAGTCTTCATCTTCTGGTCCCAAGCTACTGCACGGGTTAAAGTAACGGATGCCTAGGTCTTGGATCATCTTTCTGTCTAATAAAGACAAGTAATTCAAAAAATTGCAGTTTTCAGGAAGCTGCATGTCCATCTTACCTTAAAAAGACCATATTAAGGTATTTAGGAATTTTCTTTATTGGATTAAAAAATTTAGACCCAACTTCAGTCTCAAGGCAGGGATAATCCACCAAATCATAACACTCACTGTATATACTCATGGGAAATACACTATGAATGTAATGTATAAAATCAGGTTCGTAAGTCTATATTAAAAAGAAGATGACCACAAAGAACCCAGGAGCTTTTTTTTTTTTCCAAGCAACTTATTCACTCATCAGGAATGTGTAGTATTTTACTAAACAGTCAGGCAAACACAGCCAAAACAAATTGTTTTGCTTGGCAGCCTGAAAAATCCAAATTGTTGAGACAAAGACTGCAGAAACACTGTCAAAAGCAACTTGTTCTAAGCACAGCCTGATATATGCAGAGGTAAGAAAGCCAAGTTTAAAATAATTTAGAAGATTAATTTGCTTTGCTGAATGGACAAAACCAAAATAAACATAAGACTCAAAGTAGCTGCAGTTTTTCCTTTGTTTCCTGTGCACATCGTGGGTGTTTCAGGATCTTTTCAGAGTTAGAAAGAAATCCTTAGGTCAGCAGAGACCAATTGCAAGGGCAAAGATAGAGCAAAGCACTAAGTAATTTTAGTTCAGACGGAAGGACACCACCAAAGATATATAGCATAGAGCTTCAGATGAAATTTCACGGTCTACTCTTTGGTGATCTGAACAGCATTCTAGTCTGCCACTGTTACTGATTAGCCTGAGCAAACTCTTACTGACAGTATCTGGTATGTGCATGGTTTTAGGATCAAAACCAACTGTCTAAAGATTGATGCAGGTAATTGAACCCTTAGCTGAGAACATCTTGCCATGCAGATTAAAATAAACTTTGAATACAGCTACTACTACCACAAGTTGTTTTTTTCCTCAAGAACTAATAGTCAACAGTAGTCTTACAGCATTGTGTTTTAAACGTCTGTAGTCTAGATCCAAAAGGGAAGGGAAAACTCAAAATCTCAGACATCACTCTTCTTTCCTTCCAAGGAAACATTTATGCCAGCTTGATAAATATAATTACACCGAAGTATAGTTTGTAACAATTCTAATATCAGGCTGCTAAGGAAGTAGGGGGGGAAAAGAAAAGTATTTTCTGTCACTTTCTTCCTATGTAAAAAAACAAATCAAAACACAAAACCAACTAGGACTTGTACAAGGAAGGATATCGAAGCCTGTCTTTTAGTTTTAGATAAAGGAAACAGTTTGCAAACCACGTTTTTCAGAAGCACAACAATTTTTTTCTTTCTAAATCATCACTGGGATTAGACCACTTCTGCAGCCACGTAATTAGGGAATTCAGACAGGGAGGAAGCAACCAGATTATTGAAAGGACTGAAGTTTGACACTATCTTTTTGCTTTTTTGGTTTGTTTGTTTTTAAACACACCTTGAAGGCTTCTCTTTTCAACAAATATCTGAGGGCCTGTTGAAAGTAGAAGAGAGCTGAAGGAGGAAAATGCCAGGAGTTGAAAAGAAAAAAGTAGAAAAAGGACTCTCTAAAGCTACTGTTGGAACTATTCTACCTCTAACAAGTTTTTAGATGTGCGTGTGTCAATTTTAAGCATTTGGAATAAAACCTATTTTAGTTAAGAGCATGAATTAAAAATAGATTCCAACTTATTCCCGTGCTACTCTGTACATTCAACGTGTTAGCTGAGGTGGCAGACTGAAATCATATTTTCTGCCCACTACTAAATTAATTGAAAAAACCCAAACCAACCCACACACACCACAACCAGAAGGTTCTGAGTTCAGGAAAAGTTGCAGAGAAACTCTACTTCCAAACCCAGGCATGACTCTTGTTTTCCATTTATATCTTGGAGTCTGTGCTGAGTTTCACTGAATTTTTACTTCAAACAAACCAAGAAACCTCAAAGGCTAAACTCAGCCAAAATGTCAGCTTTCATCTCACTTAAACCTGAAGCCATAAATAGAATGCCCTAAATTCATAAACCTGGCTTTAGCTCCAGTTAAAAATGTAACCCACATTTCAAGATGTTATGTTCATGAGGACTCCACCCATGAACCAAATCACTCCCTCCAATTCAATCCCTAGTTTTAAAATGTCTGCTTATTTGCAGTGCCATGAGAACTTGTTGCTTCCTCAGTAGCTTTGCTTCTGAGAAGTGCTACAGTTTTCCACTAAAAAAAAAATAGTATTTTAAATGTTAACAGCTAACAGCAATTTACATTGTAATTCTGCTTTGTTTGCCTTGTTTGAAGGTTTAAAAATAAACAGTTCTTGTCTTGCTTAAGACAAGAACTTTAGACACCAAACAGGTGGGAATATTCATTGAAGTGTTTGCTGTGATAGGAACGACTTAAGCCATATTTCACATTTGTGTCAAAAAGTTTACTTTTGACGGAAGTGAAGTTATCAAGCCCTTCAACAATGTTCTGCCCAAAATGGCAGCAATTTAGTACACTGTTCTCCGGGTAAGTTTGACAGCCATGGAATTAGGGAATCCATTGAGCTAGCTACCGGGAGAAAAAATTGTCCATATCTAATCAACTGGAATCACCACTGGCATCATTGTAACACCTGAGAGAGGCTCCCATCTTGCAGAAAACACGTCCTCTCCTCTTCTTTAGTCTCCTCACTATCTTCTCAGTTTTCCTGAAGTTAGTACAGAAAAATATCAATTTTGCTGCTTTATTTTTCTTAGTGTCAATGTTAAAAAAAAAAAAAAAGGCTATTGGTTTTTACAGATTTACATCTCTACTTTCTCCTTCTCTGCAAAAGCTGAAAGTGAACACCACCTTCCCTTCCTTGGGTAAGCCAGGGCACACTCATGCAAAGCTGCGAAAGAAAGAAGACATTTCGTCATCACGGCAGTAACATGCCAAAAACCAAATGAAACCAAAAACTCTGCATTAAAGGGAGAGCAGGGAAAAGAATATAATGGAAAGAATGATCCATCATGGAGTAGAGCTCGTGGAATGGAAAGAGCCTGACAGCCTGAAATAACAGTGGGAACAGATCTGGCTCACAAGGCACCAAATGTGCATTACAACATGTCAACCTTATTAAACAGCTCATGCAGGTTTCTTCCCTGTTTCCCCATGCTAGATCAATTGGGCAACAATACTTCTTCAGCTGGTACCTCATGGAGAAATTGCCTTCCAGTATTATCTTATTAAAGTACTGGTTAAGGAAGAGATCAAAGAGAAAGCGCAAAGCAAGATCTCCACCTTTAGAAATGGAAGACTCAGCAGTTGAAGGATTTGGCTGAAAGACTGACAACACCACCAGGCACTGGGGAAAACCCAGAAGGGAGAACCCACACAAACCAACCAACCCACACCTCGTAAAGCTGGACAAAAGGGATTCTCTAGAGTTCTGCTAAAGGAAAAGGTGATACAACTTTTCAACCTACAGCTGAGGCGCATCTTTTATCTCTGGTCAGCAAGGGGCAGGAAAGAAGTAAGCACAGCTTGATGACCTGAGACAATTATTTCTCAAACAACCTTCTCCCCAGCTCACTTTTCTTCAGCAGTCATACATGAGTGTTCCCATATCATTCTGTGATCCTCCATTCTTTACAGAAAAGCATGAAACTTGATCATCCATCTATTGTGATCCCTCATTTTGAGACACCAGGAAGAGAGTAAAAATAGTCTTAATCATCAAGGGAAAAATCACAGGCCAGGTCAAAAAAACACTTCACTAGATACAGAGGCATTTAAAAGAAAAGACAACTATCAACTAAGGAGAAAATCCATTGAAGTGCAGATGCATCTCATCATGGGACACTAGTCTGTGCGTTACACAAAGCACTATCTCCTGGAAGTTCAAGTATTCAGAACTTACAAAATCCTATCAAGACAGAGCTTAGAAACACGATTACAGCTACCACGTTCCCAAAACGGAGTTTTAGGGTTGCAAAAAGCACCAACATGTGATTTATTTCATCTTACTGTCAATGTTCATCCTCTCTCACTACTTTTCTTTTCTTGACAGCTTCACCCCAGTACACCCATGCTAAAAAGCCTCTTTATTATTACACTAAAACCGAGTGACTGCCTCTTCTTAGGGTCCTGAAAGACAGGAGGGCTTGCCTGAGCAACCAGGCTTCCACTGCAGGAAATCCTCTGCTGGCTCCTGAACCACCACAGCTTGTAAGGGAGTTTTAAGGCAAGTGAGGACTGGCACTGGTTTCTCTTAAACTGCAGTGCTGCAGGGGCCCAGGAGTCACATCAAGTTATGGGTTAATCAGCATCTGCAAAGCACAGACAGGGTGCTAGCTACAGGCAGTGACCTTGAGCAGGGAAGGCTGACAAGTCGTATAGGGTCAACCAGATTAATTTAGTATTCACTGGCATTTCCAAATAATTACTCTGCATTAGGCTAAGATTATATTCGTAAGCTCATACATGATTATCTCCATAGTTCAAGGGCAAAAAATGGAATACCTAGGGGAGCAGCAGCTTTCTCTGGCAGACAAAGCCAGAAAACACAAAGTCTAAATTATGTGATTAAATTAACATGCCCACCATAACCAGTTGAGAAAGGCAATGTGCTGTGGTTTTGCTCCCAGATTTTCTTCAACAAGTAGAATTTAACTTGATTTCTCACCACAAATATGGCGTAACTATATTTCCTCACACTGCACGTTCAAAAAGACAAAAAACTCTGGCTCTGTGTTAGCCTTACGAAAATCTCATTGTAAATAACACTTTAACAAAATACCAGAGGTAAAGCAAGGGAAGAAAAAAACCCCAAACCCAAATCCAACCCCCCACAGAAAAATGCATTATTTTTTGAAGGAGCTGCCTTTTGGAGAGGAAATAACACCATCCTTCTAGCATAGCTCCACGTTAATAAGTTTTATGACATTCTAGTACATAAAAAAAAAAAAAGATGAAGCGTAAAACAGGCTTTAAGAAAGAATCCAGTGAAGTTATCAGATATCTGTACCTTTCTCACCCCATTTTCTAGCTACTTTACTCCTGACTTCAAAAGTGAAATGCAGTTATGTTTATACGGGATCTAAGGCACTTGCTAGGTCTTGCTAAAGATGGAAAGTTGTTTAAAAAGCTTACAATGAAAAAAACAAATAATTTGTACTGAATCAGTTTTACACCTGCACTTGATGCCAGAACATTAGTTCATGAAGTACATTTTGTGTTTCTGTTGATGTAAATCAAAGCACAGCAGTCCCGTTTCATTTGCAGGACGGTCACTTTATACAGCTCTCATAGAATAAAGACGACAATAGTCTATCACGCCTCAAAATGAAGAAAATATAAATGCACAAGGAACAGTATAAAATGACAAACCAATTCTTGTTTGGTTAAAATAAAATTGTTGCATATTTACCTTTGTTTCCCAGGAGAATGGAGCTGAATGTTCATCTTGCCAAGTTATGTCCTGAAACAAAATTCAAGAATAACTAAAAATCAGAAGAGCAGCTTTACCTGCTCAGGAGCATCATACAGATGACATTATGTTGACATATACAAAGTATAACAACCACTACCACAGAACTTGCTAAAAAGTGAGAGCACTTCTTGGAGATGACACTGATTGCATTTTAAGACTGAAATCAAGTTCTCTGAGAGGAAGATTATCAATTAATACACCAATTTAACTTACAAAATATGCTAAGTTTTAACCTGGTCTAAACCTCTGGAAATGGTTTCTCTACAAATAGCTTTAAAAGGCATTATATTTCCAGTTTTCTACCAGCCATTTTCTTTGGTAGCCACCAGCAACACACAGGGACAGAAATAACAAGAGGAGCAGAGGTCTTAGGGAAACAAAGTCCCGTTTCCTCCCCTCCGCAGACCAAAGAGCACACGTGCAACCAGGCAGTCACGTGGCAGTGAAACAGCTGTGTGCCCATCAGGCCAAGCCACAGCTGGATCCAGGCCTGACAAGACCCATCACTACGCCACTTCAGTGACAGTCAGTCTGAAATAAGTACTCAGTGCTGTTGAAAGAACCACGATGTCCAGAGTAAAATTCCAATCTGAAATCTTATTTTTCTGAAAATAAGCCAAATTTGAGAAATTTAAATCATCTCTTCACACACATATGCCCTCCAGAAATACATTCAAGACTTGCAAACAAATGATCACACTTCTATTCCTAATAGCGGAGGACGTTCACACTGGCAAATATGAGTTGCACCCTCCATACTGAGTGTACCACTGCATGGCCACCCCAGTACATCGGGGAGGAACAGGAGTCGGAACAGCGGATGGAAGGAGGGAGGCTAGGAGTAACCATGCACAGGGAAGGAGAGGACTGGACAAGACCTGAAGCACTTGTTTCACACTGCTGCTGTTCGAAGAGTAACAGAACCAGACCATGTTTTAAGCTAACATGGGAACCCCACATTTTACCATGACTGCCCTTTTCTTCTTATTTCTGACCTCTGCCTTTATAGAAATAAATTTCTCAGACATCTGATAGCATTCTCCTGATGTGCCATCTCTTATTTCACCCTAGGCAGATTTTACTGTCAAAGGGCTATTAAATCACAATTAGAATTGTGTGAAACCATCTCTGAAACATGAAAATGTGTCGTTCTCCAACTATTACTCATCTGTGAAACACTGGGTTTCCAGCAGCCAAGTATTTGTTGTATATATGAGGGTGATCCCATGCTCTTAAAAATAACTGAGCTGAGAGACCATCTGAAAGGAAAGGCCTGGGCTCTGCTGGACCACACATTCTGGCCAGAAAGCAAATTTGGTACAGGAAATTTTTGCCAAGAACACAAGCATAATACCAGGCTCTCTCATTCCAGGAAATGGATACTCATATTTGTTACATTTAAGGGAAACAAAGGGAGTAAAAGTCTGCCTTTTAGTATCTGTTCTAACTTCTGTCAGTATTTGCACTGTGGAGAGCTGCTGACTACACGTGAACACCCCACCACTTAGGTGGGGTGTCTCACAGCAGGCGAGTGTCAAATTATTTAAAAATCATTTTGGGACCGTATCCTTTGCCTCTGAAACTGGTGGAGTTGGTGCATCATTTCTGAAGCATGCATGGCAGGAATCATGGTCCGAGAGGGAAGAGAGATAGGAGAGCCCAGCCACTGGATTGAGTTTCACACACAAGGTAAGACCATAACCCTTCTGTCCGCATGGGGTCTGGACAAATCAGTACTCCACTTCAACCACAGCAGTAAAGGACAGAAATTAAGTCCAGCAAACAGCATAACACTCCTACATACTGTCACAGCACCTTAAAGCTCCAGACATGTAGGCACGGCTGTCAGTGGGTTTTACCTAAGGAGTTTAAAGGAAGCTCTGACTTCTTGCCATTTACAGGACATGCGAACCAGCCCTGGACCAGTTTTATATTTGGGAGCACACCAAGACCATCCCTGTCCTGGATCTGAGACAGCCAGTTCTTCATTTTCTTGTATTTGAGGCAAGTGTAGACAGCACTGGGAAGGACAACTCTTCACCCAACACTCCCTGCACATCCTCAACTCAGCGACGACACTGCTGCTGCGAGTGAGCCCTGCTGACAAAAGGCTGCCTGCAGAGGGATAGAAAAGCAGCAGGGGAAAGTACGAGGTTGTCGTGCACCAGGATATGTCATTCCCTACAGGCCAGAGCAAGTCAGCTTCCCACTTCATAGAATTTGATGTCTTCTCTACTGCTGTTGCACTTGTTGGCACCTCAACTTGCAACATCAACCTCCAGCTTAGGCAGACAAAAAGCTCCTGAAATGAATTAACGGTATTTTGGTACTAGTTGTTAAAAAGTTCTTGTCAGAGACAAAATCTAAGACTTTTATAGATTACTTCAAAAGACGAAAGTAGTAGTTCTTAGGCAGGAGCAGTTCCTGAAAGAAAAGGACCATAGATTTTTCTTCTTAAAAAAGGATGGCTTGTTATATCTCAGTCTGCATGGCCCAGCACACCTCAGAGCCAGTAAGTTTGAGGAGCTTTGCCCACGTTCAAGAAATCTTCTGTGGGATCTAGGAAAGGATAAAATAGGATAAGACATGGTTTGAGGATACAAAGCTTCAAGGAGGTGATGTCTGTGGTTATTTGAAGTGTACTTGAAGCTAGGATGAAGGAGACAGTTGCCACGTTCTGTCCATTGTCAGGGAAGGGAAGGCAGTTTGTGGCCTCCACCTCTTGTGCCCTCACACAGAGGATATGCAGAGGATCAAGTGAGAAGCAGCAGAACAACACAATTCAACAATTTCCTGTCTGATGAGCCTGATTCATGTTTATCACCACCAAAATCTGAGGAATAACTTTGCTTTCTGTAGAAGAAACAAGTTCTCACATGCTTGAAGAAAATGGGAGCAAAAGCATCAACTATTTCAATATTCACAAAAGTAAATTACAAGTGGAAATTCTAGACAAAAAAGCTTCAAGGCTATTTATCATCAACACAGATTAGAAGAGATTCATATCTGATCAGCTTTTGTTTTCAGCACACAACAAAGCCTTCTTCCAGAAAGAAGGCAAATAAATAAACTTTTGTTCACCAGCGTTGAAGAATCTATTTGTAAGAAATGGGGCCTCATGCAACATATTTCATAGCTAAAAAAAAAAGGAAAAAGGAGAGAGAAAAAGAGAAGCAAATATCCAGTCCTACTCTTGACTTCGACAACCAGCTGCAGAATATACATAAAAAAGAATCACAAACTATGTTTGCTGTATGTAGGCAGCTT
Organism: Tauraco erythrolophus; assembly: GCF_009769465.1. Lineage (NCBI taxonomy): Eukaryota > Metazoa > Chordata > Aves > Musophagiformes > Musophagidae > Tauraco > Tauraco erythrolophus. Next base: position 84,907,352 of record NC_141466.1, on the reverse strand, counting down.
GTTGCAAAACAGCATCTGAATTTCAAAATGGAAGACACTGGTAGGAATGTGCCAAAGTATCTGACACGAGCATTGCTCAGAGCAGCTGACAGTAACAAGGCAGTCATGAACCCACCAACAAATGCATCTTAGAAGCATTATCAGAACAGGACTTGCTGGTTGTTAGGGTTTAACTGCACTCAAAAGCTGCCCTGCATTTTTGTTTTTTAAAAGCACAAATCTGTAACAGGCCCAACATAAAAGTTATTGTTCTATTGAATATTTGTTCCTTTAAAGCATTTTTAAGTAGGAGACAAAAGGGTCGATCCTTTGGCTTGGTGTCAAAGTTCTTAAGGCTAAGCAAAATAAATATCATACCTGTCTTCAGCTGGATAAGTCAAGCTTCTCTATTAAAAGATGATGAATGAAGCTAACTGAACTCTTTTACCTGCCTTTCCGCCACATAAAATGTTTATCACTTCCTAAAGCACATGGCATTCTCTTTGATGAAAAGTTTAGTTATTTCAAGTCTAATTCTTTGAGCTGCTGAGTACTGCTAAAATACTCAATATCCCTTTAAAAAAAAAAAATCAGATCTTAAATCCGTGTGTGTCACACACTTGTGGATAAAGAGGGACAGTTTAAGAGAAGAGTGAGAACTAGAGAGTTGTGAACTGAGTATCTAAACTACCTTTCACTGAACTAAACGGGGAGTATCCAGTGGCATCAACTCACATCAAATCAGATGCTTAACAAAAGCTGACCACTACAGCGGTCAAAGGGTGGTAGCTTCTCACACACTGCTGTTTTTTCCACTTTTTTCCCTCATGACGGCTCATAATAAACAGCGTATTTTGACGTAGCCCATTTATATTACTTTTCTGTTCAATTCTGGATTCTATCTCCAGATTTTCTTCTGCTCAGGTAACCTTAATTTCTATCACTTTGAGTATTAGACACCAATGGCGAAACGCCAGCAATTGGAGGCTTGTTGGGAAAGACGAAGTTCTGCTTGAAGGCTGCAGCCTCCAAAAGCCCTCAGCCAGAAGGCCTAGGCTGTCTAGAGACAGAAAATGATGGTGAAGCAACAAATAGTCTCCTGGTGCTGGGCCCATGTGCGATGACAGTAAGTCAATCTTCAGCAAACAGGACAAAACTTCTCTCATACGTGTGTGTTAAATGACCCTACTAGACTGGAAGAGATCAAAAACATATGCATGACCCAGACCACAGAACTCCGGAAAACAGAACAAGATAGAGAAGCAAGAGATGTCAGGTTTCGCTAGGAGGAGGTGTTGGAAAATACCAAGGCCTGCAATCCCATCAAGGTTACTGAGCTGGTGTATTCTGAGGTCTGTTTCAACTAGGAAGTCTTGCCTTGACACCATGAGGTCGACGGTGGACATGTAACGGTTGGTGTTAGCAGTTGCACACATCCTCACCACGACAGCATGGTGCACACAGGTGGACGCCAAGTGAAGTGGGTGCCACCCAACCCAACTCTGTGCTTGAGAGAAAAACACTGTTTGGGGAATCAGGAAGCCCAGTTCTCTTACTTCAGCTTCTTTCATCAAGCTTTTTAAGACTTTTTTAAATACCTTTGGTTCTTTGACAGCAAGATGGAAGATTAAAAAAGCAGCTCTGGTGTACTGGCACAGATCCTCTTTGAGAACTGCATTCACAATGCACATACAGCTTCAGTTATTAACTACATGAGTGGCAATGCTGCCATGAGGATAAGATAATGGAGGAGAAGGAGCAGTGGCACTCATCTGACTCAAGGCATTTGCTAAGAGTCACACATGGTGCCGCAGTGCTCTAGCACTACGAAATGACTGGATCACGGCTACAGGACGCCACGGTCCTGTTACTGCACATCTATTTTCTGTCACAGCCTTCCCACACAGCCAGCATACTGAAAGATGTTTTGAAAATGTAAGAGATGCTTATACTTTGAGAACTGCCAGTCCTGGGCTACAAGTTCAGGAGATGAGTTTGGTGTCACAAAAGACATATGGGAAACACTGGGGGTGAGAAAGAGGGAACCAATTATCCAGAGATACAAGACCACTACATATATCCTCTGGACCTCCTAATCAAAGCAGTCACATGCATGGAAGTGGGACTGAAATGGTAAGAGTCCTGGATGAGTAAATCAGTATCTTCAGCATCCATCCTTGTTTTGCTTTCTCCCGAGTCCTCCAAAGAACATGAGGTGAAAGAGATCAACTTTCCATGCTTAAGGAAGCACAAGTAGATCACTACAGATTTCAACATCAGTTAACAGGGAAGATGAGCTGGGGCTGGAAACATGAAGCTCTTGGAGCAGGTGTCAGCAAGAACATCATCAGACCAGAACATTCACAATGAAAGCGCTGCAACACCAACAAGTGATTCTGAGGTACGCAGACTACTCTCCATTTCCTTACCGTACACCATGAGACAGGAACAGCAGCCAGGACCAATCTAATTGCCCTGAGTGAGTGCTAGGTGACCACGGCATGTGCAGCATTCACATCTCGCAAAGACGGCAGCAGTACAGCTCAGTAAGCTGTCAGACCAGAAGACAGCAAGACAATAAAGCTCTGCAGGCAAAGCATGTGCAAGCCTGGAAAGTTGAACCGAAATGGCAAGAGACTGGCCGCAGTGGCTCAGTAACAGCAGGACAAGAAGGAACAATTATCGAGCCAGGGCAAACGTCCAAGACTCAGGTCGAATACCAGCAAGGGAGCAGGAGGAGAGGAAGCTATCAGATGAGGAGCCAGGAAAGGCTCCAAGGCTCAATAGTGCAGTCGGAAGAACTAAATGGAAATGGAGGGTGCCAAAATGAGTGGAATCTCTTTTCTTCAGAAATACAATTTATACTAACTTCAGCTTGGAAGTCAAGGAGGACGGACGTCAGCAGAGGCAGATGCTTCCAAAGTTGAACACTTTGCATCAAGTATTTTGATGAACCATGCTTTCTTTAGTTAATGGCTACACAAACATTAACAACAATATTATTGTATCATAGCTGTACTTTGGAGGAAGAAGGGAAAGAAAACAACTTTCCAAATTTTACATGGACTCTGTAGCAGTTTTGTCAAGCAGGAAATGATTATTTCCATACAATGCAGCACAACCTACAACACGCTTGCTTCCCTTCCGGATCCACATAATTCAAAGCAGAAAGCACAGCAGAGCTGTCTGAGATTGAGAAAGCTGAACATATTTACTTCCCACAGTCACTAACCTAAATCCCTTCGCAACTAACTTCAAGTTTAGGTTTCCTTTCAAAGATTGCTTGCACAATCAAATCTGCTGTCTTGCATCCATTCTTCTGTACTTCTTTTTCACCAAGAGTTATGGTCTACTACTAGCAAATATTTACCCAGAATTTCTGGTATCACAGCCTAAACAAAACTGAGCTCGACCATATGTTCTCTAACTCTAGATACGACATGTGTGCAGCACATTGTCACACCTTCCTGGCAGGTGAAACACAGGCAGCAATCTTCCAGCACAAAGCTGGTTGGGAACCATGACACTGAGCATCTTATGTGCTTCAAACGCTTCTTACACATCCCATTGCAAGGAATATCGGTGAGGAGGCTAAAAGCAGCACTGTTCTCTTTAAATTAGACTGATGACTGCAAATGCAGAAGTAGATTTTTTTTTTTCTGGTAGAAGCCACAAAAATTAATTAACAATAGGTCACTTCAAGATATTATACAAACACAGTGAAAGATATCAGCTCTGTAATCATACCAAAACGTAAAAGAAAACAGAACAAAGGAAATCTCATATGCAGAATAAGAGAGATACGGTATCTGAAGAGCACCGCCAGGTCTTTGTGAGCATTGTTAGACCTTCCTCTTCAAGGGATCACACTTGGTAACATGACCCACTGCTCCGGACCAGGTACCCTTATACCTATGGATTTCTAAAAGGGCTGCCATGCTTCCCCATTAGATAACTGGCTCTCAGAAGCTTCAAAATCCATACTTTTTTTTGCCATCTATCCTTCCACACCCTTGTTTTTCCTGGCATGTGACATGGAACAGGCTGTGTTTTTTTAAGGTGTCAAAAATACCAAGAGCTGGAATGTTTTCAGTGTTGTATTTTTAACCGTGTCTAAAATTAGAAGCAAAAAGGAAGAGATTTAATTCAGTGTAAACATTCCCTACAGCGCGTTTTCAGCGAGGGACTATTTCCAGAGCTGGCCACGGCCGTGCCCCGCTGCACGGGGGGAGCCGGTACCGGCCTCTTCTGTAGGTGGACTTTGCGAAACGGGGACTTGGGAGTCATTTCTCCTTATTTCAGCCAAGCTCCGGTTTGGTGGGGCCTTTCCTGCCTGGACGCCCCGACCATGTCTCCTCGCTTACAGCGCTGACATCCCGCATGGTCACGGAGTGGGGGGGGGAAAGACCTCCATCTCATCACCAGGGCAACTCCCCCCTCCCCCGTCGCCAACGACCGGGAGCGCCCGCTCCCTCACCACAGCCGAGCGCCGGCACACGCGGGCAGCGGTAGCCGAGGAGCTGGGGCACGGCTACGGCCGCCCCGCCCGTGCGGCGGCGCTCGGCTGTGGAGAGGAGCGAGGAGCGCTCCCCAGCCCCCGCCATGGCGGACCCCCCTCAGGCAGCCGAGCCGCCGCCCTCCGGCGGTGCCAACGGCCCCAGCCCGGGCGCTGAGGCGGGCGGGGCGGGCCCCGCCGGCGCCCCTTCCCTTCCCTTCCTTTCCCTGCCCTTCCCTCCGCCCCGGCGGTACCTCGTCGCCGAAGCGCACCACCTTCTGTCCGGTGCTGAGGCGCAGGCTCGGGTAGGAGGCGGGCGGCGCGGCGGCCCGGGCGGCGCCGCGGTGCGCGGCGTAGCGGGCCTGGACGTGCGGCTCCACCAGGCACTTGTCGATGATCTCGTCCTGCTGGCGGGGCGGCAGCCGCTCCCACTCGGGCCCGTAGCGCTCGCGGATCCGCTCCTTCTCCGCCATGATCTTGCGCGCCATGGGGCTCAGCGAGGAGAAGTAGCTGAACCGCTTGCGCTCCCGCTCGTCCAGCGGCCGGTTGCCGTTCATCACGGCCGTGCGGGAGGCGGCGATCGCCGCCGCCATGGAGGCCATGGCCACCCCGCCACCGCCAGCCCCGCACGCACCGAGCCGGCCGCACTCGCACGGCGGGAATGGAAATGGGAATGGGAACCGCCTCCTCCACCCGCCTCCTCTCTTCCCTGCTCCGCTCCCTTCCCGCAAACACCGCCTCCCCTCGCTCCCTATAAAAGCCGGCCACCACCCTCCTCACCCCGCCTCTCGCACGCCCAGCGCCCGCGGCAGCCCTCGGCGGCCTCCCCCGCGGCGCCGGCCGACCGGCGCTCCCGGGAGCGGGGAGGCGGCCGTTCTCCCTCTGCCTGGCAGCTGGCGAGGGAGGGAGGCCGCCTCCCGAGGTGGCTTCGCTGTCGGTGCCGTCGATGGCTCCGACCCTACCGGCCGGGTCGGAGCCGAGGCCCAGGCTGCGGCCACGCCCGCCCAGGCCCCGCGGCCCTGTGCCCTGCCCGCAGCGATCGTCTCCCACACCCCTTCCCTTCCTTTCCAGAGGAGGCAAGCCGTAGTTTTCCCACGCTGTCGGGGCCGGGAGCACCGGGAAACGACTTGCCTCAGCTGGCAGAGCTGCCTTCCCCTACCTCTAAATAAGTCTTAATTGTTTCTTGGCGCGATAGGAAGTCCAGGGTCTCCTGCCAGAAGAGCCGTCGTGCCTAGGATGGGCCGTTTCATCCAACTCAACATGTTCAGCAGCAAGTCAGTCTAAAGCCTCTGTGTTATTGTGGCAAAGTAAAAATTCGCAGTGCAAGTATAATAAGTCCATACAGTATGCATCAGTTATACCGGTAAAATAGATTTCCTATAGGCTGAAACAACTAGTTTTTTTGGTCTTAGGTGTGCTGCAAGAGGAAAAATACATTCTTCCAAATGTTCAATAAATTAGGAGAACGGGGTAGAAAGTAATTGGTAAAGAATAATTGTGGCACAACACCAACATCTTAAAAGAATGGTTCGTTGTCAAATGGTTCCAACTTTCTCAATCAAGTTGCCAGGCATTATGACCAGCTTGTGTCAAGAGTAGGGTTCTGTTTAGCCTTAACTCTTTTTTCCAAGTCTATTTTTCTGAGTAAGGTACTTACAGGGAGATCCTGTGTTAAATCAATCTTCACTCCAATGTCCTGCTCATTCTATTGGTCCTTCTCTGTGCTTGGTGCTGTCTGAAGTCATCTTTATTGACCGCAGTGGCCAGAGTTGTCCACCAGAATTCTGTAATACACCAGTATGGCAAAGGACAGCCCAACAGTGCTGTGTAACATCTTTAAAAAAAATTCTTGACCAAGAATATATTTCCTGGCATATGCGAGGGTTTCTAGATGCCTTTTCCACAGCCACCTGATTGTAGTAAATGTTATCAGTTGCAACTTGTATTATCCGCACTTGGAACTCAGTATTTGGAAATTACAAAATACTTGGAACTAAATTGTATTCAATAAAATAATTTCAGGTAATCTCAAATATTGAGTTCTCCCTGCTTGCTATTCTGTGCCTTATTTTATCAACACACCCAAACCTTCCGTAACCTGCAAATTTCCTTGGCAAACTACACTACTAGCCTTAGCTTGCCTGGCAGCCCACCTTGCTCCTCCTTCACTGTACAAACGCTCTTTTCCCGTATCGAGTCCTAACTTTGTGCATGGGACCTCAGCAAACGCTTCACCAAACTCCCAAAAGATCCCCAAAGTCTCTGGGGAGGAAGAGCATAGTTCCTTTCCACAAAAACAAAGCATACTTATCAAAGACAGGTAAGTATGTCAGAAGATTTATCTGAGGCTAAATTTATTTTGCCTTTTGTCCTAGGCAGTTACATGGGAATTTTTATCATCTTCAAAATGTAGTACAAAGTCGCACAAATATTGAGGTTCTGATTAGTGCGCTTTCATTGCTTAGCCTATTTCCCTCCCCCTCATTCAGCTTTAATATTTTTTTTTAATAGCTAAATGGTTTGGGCTGCATACGTTTATGTTCCCATTTAAGAGTTCAAATGATATCGCCAGACCAGCTGTCTCAGATGACACAGAAGAGGATCATAGAACGATTAGGGTTGGAAGGGTCCTTAAAGATCATCTAGTTCCAACCCCCCTGCCATGGGCAGGGAAACCCTCCACTACACCAGGTTGCCCAAAGCCTCATCCAACCTGGCCTTGAACACTTCCAGGGATGGGGCATCTACAACTTCTCTGGGCAACCTAAGATGGAGAATGGAGATGGAGGATGGAGAATGATAATTAGATTTCTCCACATATCTGGTTCTGGGGAGGTAATTACAGCTCTCCAAGTCATCACATACCAGCCCAGTTACATAACCCCGTTTTGTTTGTTAAACTCGTTTGCAAGCATTTGACTTGAGCTCACTTCTTTCTTAGTCACCTGTATCACACCCAGAGAAACAAGCCTTTGAAACACACACGTACACACACACGCGCACACTCATGCAGGTGTAACACATGTCACACCTCCCCTCCCTTGGCCTCCCATTAACATCATCATTTTGTCTGTCAGCAGGGGGATGGGTGTGAAGTTGGTCACAGGAGTAAGAGAAATGAGGAGGAGGAGGAGGAAACTCAGACAGCCGTACATGGTTTGTTTGTCCAGGGAATTTTCTTCTTCCCCACCACACCTTCTCCACTCACTCTGGTCTAATCCCTAAAACAACAAGCCTCTTATTCTACACTTCCAAGAACTGTTCGGTCAGTGCCAATACAGATTTGCCCCTTTCTCAATGAATAATAAAAGGTGTAAGAAAACTTACAGGCTTGAAGCAAAGATCATACTATTAGAATACAATCAAGGCATCTCTTCTGGGCTACTGTATCTGTTTCTCCATTAGGTAGGTGGAAAAATAACAATTCCTTTCCTCCATGATGAGATCTAACAGAGGTTTCTGAACCTTCTAGACCTTTACATAGAACACGCCATAGAAGCAAATAGTGCTTATTTCTAGTGGGGTAGGGAAAGGTGCCCAAGCAGAAGAATGGTGGGAAAATACCTCCGTCACAATGGGAGAGCAACCCAGCAACCCAATGAAAACTCATAAGCCTCCTTTATCCTTACATGGAAAGAAATACCTACTTTCATACTTTATATAAATTCTCATCAAGAAAGTTTAAAGTGCATGTTCATTAGGATCAGCCAGACAGGTGGTCAAATTTGCCTTTATTATGGTTTGGTTAAGGAACCTTAGGTCTGCATGTGAAATTCTGCTTTCTTTTTTTTTCCCGATGAATTTTACTTTCTCAAAATTATACCTGTCCTTCCCAATGCTTAGCAAAGTGCATTAGCTCTCACTAATGACTAAAAACTTGGATTCCAAACAGGCTTTTCCTGTTTTCTACATTTCCTTGGGTTTTAGGCACTCATCTTATGCATCCCCTGATCATATATCTATCTATCTATCTCCGAACTTACTTAATAATTTCCCCTGCAAACAAGCAGGAGAAGAGAGAAATAGGCTTCAGGAAAAATGGGCTCAGGTATGGGCACACCATTTGCTTTCTGACATTTGCAAAACAAATGTTGATTTCTACAGTTCAAGATATTGCACTATATATTATATATATATATACACACACTATATATATTCAAGGTATTGCACTCTATATTGATCGAGATTAGATGATTCTTCCCTTGGCTGGGAGGTGGGTCACGAGTTTTTAATCAAATCTAACCTTGTTACCACTGTAGCTCCAGTACAGTCCATGCAAATTTTGAAACAGATCCTAGACCTACTCTCACGACATACCAGAATCAGGATTAAAAACACCTAACAGAAAAAAACCTGCTTCCAATTCCTCCCTCTGCCTTCACACAACATTACTTTTGCTGTGCTTACAAGCCTGGTAACAGCACCAGGAGTTAGCACGGCAAGAAGCTAATCCTGTAGCAGCGCTTGTTCTTAGGGAAGGAGAGTTACTACACAGACAGCAACGTTTGTTTCAGCAGTGGATGGTAAAAGGCTTCAGTGGAATGAAAGCATGTTCTTTCCCTCTGTCCTGGTTTCGCTGGGATAGAATCATAGAATCAATTTTCTGTTCAGAGAAGCCACGTTTCTACAGTAAGCTGCACTTTTAAGAAAATTGCAGCACTCGATTTGGTGAGAACAAAGTTGACAAGACACTTCAGTTTGTAGCCAGCTGTGGTATGCAGGTACCCATAGCGATCAAGGATTTTTCAACTTGTTTTTGCAAAAGACCCAGATGTCCAAGAACCTGGGGAAAGCATGGCCAGGGCGACTGACACCTAAATTGGCAAAAAGGTATTCCATACCATGAACATCATGCTCACTAGAAATCGGAGTTTGTTGACGATGGCCTCTCTTTCTCAATGGTCACCATCCGTGGAGGGTCCCACCTGACATGTTGCTCCTGAGGATGCTCTCTCTCTTCCAGGATTGTGGTTTTGGGATTTTCCTGCTCCAGGATTGCTAGCCAGGAATGGGCTGGACATGAGTCAAGGGACTGTGAGCAAACGCACCATACATCACTTGTCTATCATTATTATTTTTCATTTTATTTCATTTCAATTATTAAATAGTTCTTATCCCACGGGTCTTGCTTCCTTTTCCTGATTCTCCGTCTTGAGTGGGAAGGGGTCACTGGATAATAGAACAGGTGGCTATTGTTTAGCCCCACATACGGGCTAAACATACACACCTTCCCCTTGTATTTTCAACATGCAATTTTAGAATATATAGTTCATGAAAAAAAGTTCCCTTGAGTATACATGCACCACTGGTCTAACCTGAATCAGGAGCCCACTTTTGAAGCAGGTCTCATTTTCTCCACTTACCACGTTTTGGTTCACAGTGCTGAGAGGTTCCAGAGTACATGTTGTTTCATCCAAAAGATGTCCAACATGCACTCCCAATGCAACGAGCAGCCAGTTCACAAACTAGACAAGAAGACAAAAGTAAAACCTCTGCAACACATGTACTGTGGGAAGTGAGCTACTCCTACTGGGTGGGATACACTGCTTGCTAATGTAGACACAGTATGCATCCACTTTCTAGGATTTGTTTTCTATCTATGAAAAATCCTTCATACATGTAAACGCTCAGGTCTCGTAGCTACCCACAGCTGTTCTATTCTGCCATGATCAAGGTAACAGATTGCAAAATTTAACTTTAAATCAACGGGGCTTTTCTTGTAATGGATGTCATATCCACAGCAGCTTCTAACTCACCTTGTGGCACTTCCTCCCCCTCCTCTCCTGAACTTAAACACACACATACACAGAGTCCAGTTTGAATGTGATAAACGCTTGTGTGGAATAATCAAGAAAAGACCTTCCATTCAATAAATCCACCCTGTTTTCAGTCCCACTATTGAAGTAGGTCACCCATATCAACCTTCCTGATGCTTTGCGGCATTTCTTTCATCAAAGAGGGACTGAGGTTGCCCTGTGCTGCAGCCAGAGAAAAGCAACCACACCACTGCTATTGGAACGCTTGGGGTATGCAGGAGGTTTTCCCCTCTCCCTTGGTAAAAAAAACTTACTCTTTAGCACATCTCGTATTTCATGGTTAGGACAGATATTTGCAATTGCCCAACAAAGCCCTGATCTCTGGAAAACTGAAAGCATGCAAAGTAAAGGATAGAGTATTTGTGTAAAAGATGACGGCAAAAGAATCACAGTTTAAACCATCAATATCAAACAAGTTGAAAGCTGTATCTAAAACAGAACAGTTCTGTACATTTTCTGAAATGCTGAATATTCAGGCAGGAGAAAAGAGTTGATTAAAGCCACTGAGGAAGCCAGACATTTGCCCCACCATTGCTTGCTGTTTCTGAATCACTTAGCCTGATAAAGAGCTCTAAAGTCACAGAGCTCAAGCTAAAACGAGTACAATTCAGTTAGGACTCACCAGAAATATCATCATCACTACTACAATCAGAAATTGGTTCGTGGTACTGGCCATGTTATTTGGACTGAATTAGCCCTGCCCTAAAGGAAAGCCTGTCTTTCCAGAATGCTGCCAGGCCCTTCCAACAAAAACAACTCAAGGAGCCCTAGCTAACTCTCCCAATATACTGTCAATTTGTTGGTATCTTTTGCCAGCCATCACCACCAATGGGTACTTGGAAACGGAGACGGATGTACAGTTGCTGTGTTTCTGACATTTACTCACCAAAACCCTAACTCCAAATATGTCATTTGTTTGTTTCTGTTTCCAAATGATGTTTTCTTGAAACCCATTCTTTTAAGCTGATGTCTGTTCCTTCACTGGATTGCATGACATGAAATGCCTGTGTATTTACCAACTACTCTCACATGTAACAGCTCATGAAGTTTCCCATACAGAAGATAGAGGCTTTGAAATAAACAAAATGGGAACTAGTATAGTGGTATTTCCAACAGAGATTACTTTTCTCTTTTTTAAAAAATAAATTTTCATCTGCAGCATGTTCAATCATAACTGAGATGGAAGTTTCTTACTGCTCTTCAGTTTGGCCCTTGAACAGCTGTATTTCCTGTTAGCGTATGTCTCCACACAAGAAATCAGCTGTTCTACTTCTTTTTTCCTTTTTAATATTATTGGTCACAGAAAGATTCCTTTTATTCTAGTGATAACCATTCAAGCAAGTTTACCCTATAAAAAAACCAAAACCAAACCATTTTTGACTATCATTTCCCCTTCAAAATAATTTACGAAGCAGTACATCTTGGTCTTTTATTTGTATAAATTATACAACAACTATAGTTTTTTTTAGACAATGAGATGAATCTGTATTTAATACTTCAATCATCGTTCTCAGGGTTGGAAAAGTCTCTGATACTGACGGTAGGCTCTTGTAAGAAGGTGAAATACTGGAAGAGGAGAAAAAAGAAAGTTATTTATCTTTTGATGAGTTTCATGATTTACCTGGAAGTTAACACATTGGCTTATACTTCTCTTCATCCCCTTCTCCAACAAGTTTGGAACCTGAAGTCAAGAATCTGTTGCCCACAACCAGCTTTGGCTTCTCACGACTCCTCAACTCACCATACAGAATGAAGATAATGACTACATAAAAGAGCCTTCAGAAGTGGCACAAGTTGAAGTAAAATTTTATTCCTTTAAGTCTTCAAGCCTTACTTACCTTACCCACTATTATTCTTCCACCACAAACTAGCCACTCAGGTTATTTACCTTCATATTATTACTTCAAGTTCTTTGGGCTGTGGTTCTACAGATATTTTTCTCAGCACCAAGCAAAGTAAACTTCAGCATTTTCTTTGCTTTGCCTCATTCCTTGCCCATTATACATCTCTCATCTATCAGTGGGACTACACTACGAAATGGTCTCAGTTAAAAATAAATTTTGGTTTCAGCAAGGTTTTTAACACAAACCAGTTCCCTGATCTAATTTGTTATGGATTCCCACAAATTTCAACAGTACACCTGAGAGCGTCAGAAACACATAGGTAGGGTTGAAATGGCTAAAGCTGACTTTGCTCCTAAGAGAGAAGTTCCCCTTTGGTAAAAACATGTCTTAAAAAAAAAAAGACATGAACAGATGATTAAGAAAGAAGTTGAGTATATAAATTAGGAGATTTGCAGTAAAAAGTTGTGGGAACTATAAATATTTTATATTTCCAAGACAACCAAGTCACAATATTTGTGCAGACTACTTCTAATAAAATCTGCAGCTTACTACACTGTAGTTTAAAAATGTCAATCTCTAATAAATGCTGAATTTGACTGCGTTTACATGTAGATTTTTAGCCTTAGTCTGACAAAGATGTCCTTGAGTCTTCTTAAAAGCCTTCTTCATTTAGAAAGAGATTTTATATCTAGTGAAATTCACTAGGCTGAGAACCACTGACAATGAAGTTAACACTAATCAGTATGAGATATTCGGCACTAACAGCAGCTGCAGAGTTCCTCAGGCTCTCAGAATAACTCAGGTTGGAGCAGACCTCAGGAGGTCTGTGATCTACATCCTGCTCAAAGCAAGGTCAACTGCGAAGTCAGACCAGGGTGTCAAGGCCTTATCCTGTCAGATCTTGAAAGTCTCTGGGGATGGAGACTGCACAGCCTCTCCAGGCAGCCTGCTCTGCTGCTTGACAACCCTCAAGGTGAAATGATCATGCTCAGTCTGAACCTTGTTTCAACTTAGGCATGTTGCCTTTAGCTCTCCCACCAAGCACTGCCCAGCTCCATTCTCCCAATTCTCGCAGATACTGCAAAGCTGCCGTTCGGTCAAAGCCTTCCCTTCTCCAGGCTGAACAAGTCCAATTCACTCCTGTTAAGGCATGTCCTCCAGCCCCATGACCGTCTCAGTGGCTCTTTACTGAATTTGCTCCAGTTTATCAGAGTCCTTACTGGTGCTGCCCCCAAACTGGATGCAGTATTGTAAGTGTGGTCTAAAGTGCTGAATACTCCCTAAATCTGATTATCTAAACAGCTTTTTACCCATCTAGTAGTCCATTCGTCCAGACCATAACATGCTATCTTGGAATGGGAGTAATGTGGGAGTCCTTCCTGAAGTAAAAATAAACAACATCAATTGCTTTTCTCATCCCCAAATCTAGTTGCTTTATCAGAGAAAGCAATCATATTGGGTCACACAGCATTTGATAAACCCATGTTGACTGTCTCCAGTCCCTTTCTCCTGTGAGAGAGAAGCCTATAGTTTCCCTGGGTCATCCTTCTGGCCTTCTTGAAGATGGATGCAAGATTTCTTTTCCTGCAGTCACCAAGGATGTCCCCTGATGCACACAACCTTTCAAAGATTACAGATGGCCGTGTAAGGACATTGGCCAGTTCTCTCAGCACCCTTTAAGGGTCCTGATCCTGACCGGAAGGATACTAAAACTGGTTTTGTCTCTGGCCCAGTTTCTACATTTTGTATGGGGAATAACCACCAAGGGACAAATCAAACACACCAGATTTCATAGATTTCATAGATTTCTAGGTTGGAAAAGACCTTAGAGATCATCCAGCCCAACAGTCCCTAATCCCCCATTAAACCATATCCCTAAGCAGTTCATCCACCCTTTTCTTAAACACATCCAGGGATGGGGACTCAACCACCTCCCTGGGCAGCCTACTCCAGTGGCTGACAACCCCTTCAGAGAAGAAATTATTTCTAACATCCAACCTGCACCTCCCCTGACTAAGCTTATACCCATTTCCTCTTGTTCTATCACCCATCACTAATGTAAAGAGCCCTTCCCCTACCTCCCCACCATCCTTTCTCAAGTATTTACAGGCTGTAATCAGGTCTCCCCTCAGCCTCCTCTTCTCTAGGCTAAACAGCCCCAACTCCCTCAGCCACTCCTCATAAGTTTTATTTTCCAGCCCCTTGACCAGTTTAGTCGCCCTTCTTTGGACCCACTCCAGGAACTCAATATCTCTCTTAAAGCGAGGGGCCCAAAACTGGACACAATATTCCAGGTGCGGCCTCACCAGTGCCAAGTACAGGGGCAGGATCACTTCCCTATTCTTGCTGGTTACACTATTCTTGATACACGCCAGTATCCCATCGGCCTTTTTGGCCACCTGGGCACACTGCTGGCTCATATCAAGCCGGTAGTCAACCAACACCCCCAGGTCCTTCTCCGCCAGGCAGCTCTCCATCCACTCTTCCCCGAGCCTGTAGCGATGCTTGGGGTTTTTATACCCCAAGTGAAGGACTCTGCACTTGGCCTTATTAAAGCTCATGCCATTGGCCTCAGCCCAACGATCCAGTCTGTTCAAATCCCTCTGAAGGGCCTCCCTACCCTCGAGCAGATCGACACAGCCTCCCAGCTTGGTGTCGTCCGCAAATTTACTGAGGGTACATTCAATCCCCTCATCCAGGTCATTGATAAAGATGTTAAACAGAACTGGACCCAGCACTGAGCCCTGGGGAACCCCACTGGTGACCGGCCTCCAGCCAGATTTAGCCCCATTTACCACCACTCTTTGGGCCCGGCCATCCAGCCAGTTTTTAACCCAAAGGAGGGTGTGACTATCCAGGCCAGCAATTATCAGTTTCTCAACCAGAACACTATGAGAAACTGTATCAAAGGCTTTACTGAGGTCAAGGAAAACTACATCCACAGCCCTTCCCTCGTCAACCAGGCAGGTCACCCCATCATAGAAGGTGATCAGGTTTGATTGGCAAGACCTGCCTTTCATAAACCCATGTTGACTGGGCCTGATCACCCGGTTAACCTGTATGTGCTCATTAATAGCACTCAAGATAACCTGTTCCATGACTTTGCCCATCACCAAGGTCAAACTGACAGGCCTGTAGTTCCTCGGATCCTCTTTCCGCCCTTTTTTGTAAATGGGGGTAACATCCGTCAGCCTCCAGTCCAGCGGAACTTCCCCAGTGAGCCAAGACTGCCCAAAGATAATGGACAGGGGTTTGGCAATGACATCCGCCAGCTCTCTCAGGACTCTCGGGTGGATACCATCAGGCCCCATAGACTTGTGGGCATCCAGCTGGCGAAGCAGATCCTTGACCCGTTCCTCTTGGATCACAGGAGCTTTGATTTGCTCTCCCTCCCTGCTCTCAGACACCACAGGCCAGCTCACCTGGGAACTACTAACCTTATTATTAAAGACTGAGGCAAAGAAGGCATTAAGGACCTCAGCCTTGTCCTCGTACCTAGTGACTAACGTACCCCCTGTGTCCAGTAGGGGCTGGAGGTAATCTTTTGCCCTCCTTTTGTTATTAATGTATTTATAGAAGGACTTTTTGATGTCCTTTACGGAGCAGGCTAGTCTAAGTTCCAGTTGGGCTTTTGCCCCCCTGATTATCTCCCGAACTTTCTCCCTGTATTCCTCCCTGGATGCCTACCCATTCTTCCAAGACTTACAGACTTCGTTTTTCTTTTGAGGTGTTCCCAAATCTCCTTGGTCATCCAAGCTTGTTTTCTACCCCGGCGGCTCAATTTCTGGCACACAGGGACAGCTCGCTCCTGTGCCTCCAGAATTTCCTTTTTGAGTAGCAACCAGCCCTCCCGCACCCCCTTACCCTTGAGAGCTGTCTCCCACTGGACTTTATTAACCAGACTTGAAAACAGTCCAAAGTCAGCTCTCCCAAAGTCCAGCTTGGCCGTTTTAGTGTTCCCCCTCCTAACTTTCCCTAGAATTGAGAATTATATTATCTCATGGTCACTATGCCCTAGGCGTCCTTCAACCATCACATCTCCCACGAGACCTTCTCTGTTCACAAACAGCAGGTCTAGGGGAGCACCTTCTCTAGCCGGTTCACTGACCAGTTGCGATAGGAAGTTGTCCTCCACACACAGCAGGAATCACCTAGACTGTTTCCTGACTGCCGTGTTAAACTTCCAACAGACATCAGGTAGGTTAAAATAATTGATAATATTGATAGATTGATAATATCTAGATTGATAATATTGACAAGGAATTAATGTGTTCAGTATGCATTCATATGAAAATCAGAATTTTACAGCATTATACAAAAGACATGCAGTTATACTAAGTAATGTAATTCTGTATATTTAAAGCTTCCATCTACTTTGAAAATACTTATTCTCCAAATTAAAATAGCAGTAAGGGATAAGTAAATAACTTCTGATATATAGTTTGAAGAGATCCATAATAATGTAAAAACAAAGTTAAATTTTTTCCGCTGCTTTGTTTGCTCAATTGCCAGATTTACTAATGATAAAAAAATAATAAAAAGATAAATTTGACCACTGGGCAAAATGAAGAAAATACTAATCCAAGTAATTTTATCAGAGGATAACACTCACATAACTGAATGTCTAGATTACTACCTACTCTGTCAGACTACAAATAAAATACTGCGATTGTAAATGCAAATCTTGTCTTATCGATTTCTACGCAATGTTAAAAAATATACTGAGTCGTTTACTAAACTCATAATTTTTAAGTAACATTTTCTACCATAGATTTAATTTTTACATATAAAATACTTAATATTTTATTTCCCCACCCTCCATCTGAACAAAGATTTACCTTTTCAGATTCATCCAGCTCCTTGCTATTTTGCTAAAGGCTTCAGACCCTGGTGCTGTCATTGCTTCAAAATCAACCAGCTGAAAATGCAACAAAATAAAAAATATCTCAAGAAATTAGAGAAGCTTTAAGTTCTCTAATTTCAGGAAGTTAATCCTCAAATATTCTTAACATATAAATTCAATTTTAAAAACATATCCTTCCTTTTGTGACAAAATCAATTTTTTTTTAATCTCTTAAGATTTTTACACTAATGAGTCAGTGCCAGAAAATATTGACTATCTTCAGCCCTTTATTACAATCTCCTAAAATTTCCTTATTTGTACATACTATATTCTGAAAAATATTAGATCACATGATTGGTAGATTTATATTGGACTTTCCAGGCATTCTGTATTCTTTGCACAGTGAGTTTTCAGACAAGTTTGACTACATATAGCCAAGAACCCTGCGCAACTTCATATCTACAGCTGAAAATAAGTTTTCAGCAAAACAATGTTCAGTCAAAACCATTGGTTCACTAGTACTGAAACATTTAAGGTAACACATTCATGGTTCAGTGAACTTGGGCTGAATTCAAGGGAGGATTCTGAGAGCATGCTACTTACATTCTTGGTAAGACAGGAGTAAGCTTACTAACTAGTCTGTGCCCAGACTACTTTGTCCCTCATCACCAGTTTGGAAGTCAGCATGCATGCCAGGCACTAAAACTCCCTCTGAGTTTGCACACCCCACCACAACCAATACTGGAAGCTACATCAGCTGTGGCTACTGACTGACCTGCCAGGCAATAACAGGATTCTTGACTACCAGGCATTTTTGTCTTCAGAGCAGTCTGATAATGCATGCTGTCATAAGCCTGGGACCAAAAATACCCTTCTAAGGAATCTGGCAAAAAAAAAAATTCCAGTTTCATTCAACTCAGGAAAACAGTTTCTTTCGGCTGGTGAAAACTTTTCTAAAAATGGTTTTGTTCCAATTCAGGCACTCTGTTTCAGGAAAAACCCTCAAAAGTAAAAATGGTTCCAAGCTTCCTGTAAGTCAGAAAACCTGCTTTTTAGTAATCCTGAAACTCTGCTTGCCTGCATAACATCAGTCTGCAAAACACACTACCCTACTAAACTCTAAGAAGATGCATAAGAAACCCCACCTAAGTCTTTCACCTCAGCTTGAACTCCCACAGACTGAAGATACCAGCTTAATGCTGAAGTGAAAAAGAAGCTTTTGCTACTGAGCAAGTGCAGTTTGCTCTTAACAGCTACTAAGAGTTCATTGCATTGAAAGGACAAACTTCATTGTGTTCAGGGCTTTCTAGAACAAAAGGTAAAGTTGCTCTTTCTTCAGTTATCCACACAGGATATTTTCTTCAGCAACTTCAATTCTCACTGGAATTTCAATGATTTTTTTGACAATAGTTAAAGACACAGAGGTGCTCTCACTCCTTTCATGCTGAAAAGGTAACAGCTAACAAACCAACAGCTGAATAAAGACAGGGAAACCCTTTCTTGAGCAAGGTGGTATAATATCCAAACGTAGTCACTTTAAAAATTAGGACTTATTTTAAATTAAGCAGAATACAGAGGGGAGTTGCAGAACACAGAAGCTGCAAACAGACGTCTATTTACCAAGCCCTAAATTTTCTGGAATACTTTGAGAGCAAAGCCAGAAAGTTTCTGCTGTGCACCAAAAGAGTCACCAATTCTGCCCAAGTGTTCCCTGAACCCTTCTCAAAGAAAGCTGGAAAGAGCAGCAGCTCAGCAGGCTAGAAACATTTCAGTTACAAACGTATAATTACTGTGGGACACAAACTGCTAGAATTTGACTGACCGGAATTATTTCCCATACTATCCGTAAATCTCACCTGCTGTCAGAACAGCAATTAAATTTTCAAAACTCTCTCAGGCTGCAAGACACCACAGCATGCAGTGAACATGTGTGCAACTTCTGTTCATTCTTACAGCTCCTTCCTCACATTTACAAGTATTGCTTCCTTCATCAAGGTCGAACCAGTGTATTTTGATACTTGCCTTTCCTTTAGGGATTTTTCCTGATACTTCTTTTCCGCTCGCCATTAGTGCTCCCATGATCACTGAATAAGCTATCACACTGAAAAAAAAAAAAAGAAAAAACAAATGAAGTACAGTAAAAGTCTTTCCATAATGCTATTTTAGACTACAAAATAAATAGAATATAGTACTGTTTCATAGAAGCCTAGTAAAAATGACTGTGCTAGTTACTTTACTTTAGCAGTAAAAACAAGCACGAAACACTTAAAAAGTGAAATCACTGCTACTTTCCAAAACCACTGGAATGCAATTATGATCCTATGGATTTTAACTACTGAAGAGCACTGTTTCCACAGTAGTCCGAACTACAATTCCAGACTTACAAGTTAAGACTCCATAGAGCTGGGGCAAAAAAGCAAACTCCTGTACCCGAGAAGTTTAGCTGTAGCCCAGAAGAGTTTATGAACTCTACTGCAACAGAGCTAGAGGCACCATAAAGCTGTTCATTTACTTAACTTTTAACTATTTTTTTTAATTGTGCTCAGACAGAATTTATCTTAATTTTTTACACTCTGTAAGACAAAGGCAAAGTCTGATAATAAAAATTAAGTCTCCAGATTTTATTTTCTACTGAACCGTGTTTAATAGCAAGCTTAAAAGATCTTAAGTGCTTTGTAGAAGAGAGATTCCTAGTAGTCTTAGATGTAGCCAAGTTTGAATCAAACCAGAATTTCAGTTGAAGAGACCTGTGACATATGGTACTTGATTATAGGGTTTCATTTAGTGACCCTAACAGTTGTAATAAATTACTAAAATAATATTTTAGTGTATTTTATTAAAATAAGTTATCTCAAAGTATATTTAATCTTAAATACATGTTTTGGTAAGGATTCTTGAGTGAAATTACAGTGGTGAAACATAATATGGATTAGGAACCTAAGCATTACAATTTAAGAATGACACTTTTCCATCTGTGAGCTGAAGACTATAAATACAGACTACTCATTTTAAATATACATGCAGCTATGAATAGTTACCATCAGCAATTAAAAACTAGCTTTTAAAACAGTACTAAGTCAGTACCCATCATCACGGCAGCACAAAATGAAAGACTGTGCAGGACACACAGCTCAACCCAGACCCTTTTTTTAATATTAAAAAATATATTAAGATACTGCAACACATGGACATTTTACGGCATGCATCCAAAATAACAGACATGATAAAGACAATCACCAACCTAGATCCTCTTGAAAGTGGCATTAAGTTATAGAAGTAATAAACTAATGACAGGATCAAGTTGCAAACAGCATCTACTTCCTAAGCAAGAGAAAAAGTGAATTAATATTTATTATTAATAATAATTTAATAACCAGATAATACCATATAAAGGAACACAGATTGGAAAGTCTTACAGTACCTGTGATTATTTTTTTTCAAGAACCATTTCAAATGTGAAAAGTGTCAAGATGAGAAGTTGAAGTCTGATTAACAGATGTTTAAGCAAATTATTTTGTTACATCTTTAAAATTTAGGTTCACCTACATAGTTCACCTACACTGTTTAACGTTAAAGGATGAAAAATGGAAAGCACAAGCTCAAATGTAGACAGTTTCTCCTTGCAATACAAATCAATAAAAACGCAATTCTAGTGTTTCTCATGAATTTGTTTTACTTCTCATCTTATAAGTAGCCACCATGAGTCAAATCCTAAGCAGTACTTGTAAGAATGACGAAAGAGTGAACACAGACCCATGAGAAAGATTAAGGTGGGGGAAGGAGGAGAAAAAAAAGAAGGAACACACTGTGATATTGAGACCTTGTCTGGACTCTATTACTGCAGCCAAGCATAGCAAATTTTAAAGTAACAGATACAATTATGGCAACTTCTTATGTTATTTGCCATAATTGGGTTTAACCAAGTGGTCGATTTTATTTAAGCTCTCTGTCAAAAATTATTAGTGACTGTCAAACAGAAGGTATAAAGATATAGTAGAGTTTTATCAAGGAACTCATCATTTCCATTAAAATAACCTTACCCCCAGCTCTGCAGACAGAATTAGAATTTTTCCTTTAGCTGTTAGATCCTTATATAGTGCATCTATTTCTGCATGATACAGCTGTGTTCTCTCTTCTGTTGTCTGAGTTTCCACTGAAAATAGTATGTTCCCCACTCTATCAAGTAGATGAAAAAAAAGGACGTAAGAAATTTTTTGAACAGAACTTGATGCGTAATTTCATATTCAGAGTAAGTTAGAAATGCACTACAGTTAAATACCACATCATAACCTTTCTCCTGTAATTTTTCCTTGCACAAGAGATTATGTGCATTGCACCATTTCAGTTAAGAAAAAAAAATAAATCACTGAATTAAAAACGCTTTGTCATACTGTAATTTTGTCCAAAAGAATACGTAAGGATTGCTGTCTAATCACAGATAAAGTTTCCATTGAAGAATACCTGACAAGCATTAGTATTTCACTTAAAGTGTAGGTAAAAAATAATAAATACAAAATTTTAAAATATCTTCATGAGCTTGAGATTTTTATATAGAACGTGAAGTGTAGTTTTGTTAACTTTTAAACTAACAAATGGAACTGTGTTGATATAAAAGCATAGTTATAAAATACGTATAAAAAACCCACAAGATTGACAAAAGAACAGTTTGTGCAAAGTAAAACAAAGACTGTTTTACTGACATCAAAATATTTTCCCCACAACAGTGAGGCCATACATTTAATGCCATTTCACTGTATATAGGCATATGATTTAAAATACAAAATTTAAAAGCAAGATATATGTTAACATTTTAGAAGAGAAGTTTGGCTTCCAAGCCACTCATTGAAAGCACACAAGCTTTGGGAAAAATTCCAATGTATAGAATTTTAAATCCCATAAGACAAAGTTTTTAGTTAGTAGGACAGAAATTCTGAGCTTCGGATTAATACTTATTCTTCAGGAAGACAAAGAGCCAGTATCCATAAAGTGAGAAATTCACTCTCATCCAAAGAGCGGCCCAAAGCCTCCGGATTTTACCGTCACACATTCAGGTACTATCTAAACTGGCATTTGGAGATACAAGGTCTGCAAACAACTCAAAAATAAACATAAAAAAGGCCAAAATTCCAAATAGAAGAGCGTCTCTTCCATTCTTAGATCACAGAAATTTCCATTCAGGACTTTTCAGTCACCATAACAGACAATGCCTCACAACACGAAATGTATTTTGATATGGATAAAGATGGAGATTTTTTTCCCCTTCAGCCATTTTATAGTCAAAGATGAATATCAAGGCCTCTCTTCATTTTTGTGCTATATGATAGAGAATCATCTCAACTGGGCCTACTCCATCAATGTTATTCATATTCCCTCTTTGTTAGGGAACACAACAGGAATCAGAAATCCTCAAATGAACAAATTTTTTAGTTATTTACAAAAATGCCACTAGAGAAAAACAAAACCCACTTTATGCAACAAGATATGGCATTTGAGAAGATTAACTGCTAATGTTTCATCATTATTTCATGTACCTGAACCCCTGAAAATAGCAAACATACTTGTCTCCTGTTATTGTAATTGTGAATCCATCATATTCTTTCCCTTGATCCTTGAGGCTGGGGACTTTTGTGTTCACAGTAAACCCATCTCTTGTTTTACTGTTAAACTGCTTTCAAAAGAAAAAAAAAAAGTAATATTAGAGAGAACAGAGACAGACTGCCTAGTGTTTTGAAACATCGAAAATACAAAGAACAGAAATGAAAACGGACAAACTGAGGGAATAGGTCAAAGAATTACTGTCAACTACATTATCTAATTTATCCTTTATTTCCTACTGAACAGAAATCATAAATATTGAATAAGGTGTATTGACATTCAACTTTGTAACTATATAGTGAACAGAAAGCAACACTGTTTATGAAAAGCAACTGTATAAAGCAGTTCGAGTTGTACAGATTTCTCCCCAAGCTGCACGTTGATAGGAACCTTTGGTGTAACAACGTAAATGCAAAAGCAGGACTGAGAGTGTTTTATGTTTACACTATGAAGTAGTCTGCATTAGTCTAAGTGTGGATTCCAAAACACAGGTCACAGCAACAGTTTCCATTAATGTTTATCCTTATCAGAAGGAAAAATATCACTAAGTTTAAGAATTTTACAAAGCTCCATTATGTAAGTGTAATGCTGTAGCTGAAGAGTTGTATAAACCTGGCAAAACTGTATTTAAGTAAAGCCAAAAGCCCAGCTTTTGACATATAACATTCCCCAGCTACCCAAATAACCACACTACATCAATATTAGCAGACATTAATTTTATATAGGTACTATCAATGGCTATTACGCAATAGTATTGAATGAATTACTCAGGCAATTACTTATTTTAAGATAGAACTCATGATCTAGGATGTTTTGTTTAAAGAGAATCTGTATTTATTTCAAAGAAACAAATCTAAAAGCCTCTAATAAGAAACAGCATTCCTCTTTGATACAATTTGGAATTGGATACAGGAGATTCAAACCAGAGCAAAATGTACAGGTTATGAAAACCGGGAGGAATATTTGCTGCCAGTTAAGACATTTATTTTGAAATAAGTCATGTACAGTCCACTATGTTTATATATATTTTCATCATCCTCTTGGAGTAACCTATATTTTTAACTCCACTAACAGCAATTTTTCTGGCCTACAATTCAACAGGAGCTATATTAGGTGCTCTAGAGGGTCCTGTTTGCACATTTGTGTGTCAATAAGGAACACAATTATCCATCGACTCCAATATCTACTTCATTGCAAGTTTTTGTTTAGGCTCAGTTAGTACCCACTTGGCTTCATCTTTCAAGGCCAGTGGACAAGACAGTAATATAAAAAGTACCTCCAAAATTATGATATGCTCTTTGAAGACACTTATAATAGTAACACATATTAAAAAAATCCCATAGAAAATATTAGTGCTTGGGTCATGTAGCTTTTGTAAAGATATCTGTAGCGCACAAGTGAGCGAGCACTACTACTACCATGAACAAATCCAAACACAGACAGTCTTATCAGTAGTAGCAGCAATATATCTTCACAGAGCTGTGTTCTGTGGCAATCCATCAGCTTTACTTAGACATGAAATTGCAACGTGGACATGCCTGATAAGAAAACACTGAGCTTATATGCATTTAGAATGACTGTTTCTTCCCGAATTTTATTCTATTCTAAATAAAATCCTGTCCTGTCTCTTCAAAAGAAACACTTTCTAACAGTGTTTCCCCAAACCCAAATACTTGCTGCTCATCCCAGATTAATTTGGGGGAGTGGGGGAAGACCTTTTACTTAAACCCAGCTCAAGCTTTATTACTTAAGTTGACATAAGAGTAGAAATCATTTATGCACATCATATATTCAAAGCCTTTCTATGAAGACCACCACCAGCAAGAAGAAAACCTGCAGGTTTCCCCACTCATTTTCTGACAGTCTTCCAAAGCGCAAGAGCGTAAACCAAGATTTGATTTCAGTTTAGCTGTCAGTCACTAGGGGCAACTATTCCACTGTTTCTCCCTGACAGCCCCGCCATGTACTGACCTGCATCAATGAACCTAAGGTGAAAAGAGCTTCTATATTCCTAATCTTTCCGACACACATCTTCAATTTTTTCCTTCATACTGTACAGGCATACTGTGAGTCTGTTATGGTGGATCTGACTACAAACCCTCCCAGTTGATAAGGCTGGCTTCAAAGAATTACATTCAACATTTTGTTATCCCGTCATTTCTTTACCAATTCACCGCTACACCAAGCCTTCCAAATACACATCACATGCCTGCATGTATCGAAGGGAAGGTCATACCCTACATATGCGGATTTGAAATTAACTGGAAACACTAACGCAGATTTTCATTTTAAGCTTATACACAATGCTTATATTCTGAGGAATTGCATATCTTCCAGAGTACATTTTATTATTTTTATCGTATTTTGAAGTTTTTCTTTAATTTACCTTCATTATGGGAAGAAGATCTTCTACTTTATGTACCTTTTCCAAAGCTTCTCGAACCTCTAATAGTCCTTTTGGATTATTAGCACTGAAAAAAAAAACAAATGGAATCACAATGGTTGCTCATATGTTGCATTTCTGGAAATTCATCTAGCTTTAACCTAATCAGTCATAGTGTAATAAGTTATTGAAAATTATTTATTTTCTGAAAATTAGTTCCTTCATACTTGGCCACATGTTATCCTATTTTTCAAAAAATAGTTTCCTCCTATTCCTATTTCCTCGAGGATTTAAATAATTGGCTACAAAAGTGGTGTGAGGAAAACAACCTAGGCTTCTTTAACCACGGGCTGACCTTAATGCCAGATCTTCTATCTAGGGACGGGGTGGGTTTGTCTCCACGGGGGAAAAGGCTGCTCGCTACAGAACTAGCTGGGATCATCAACAGGGCTTTAAACTAGATGTGAAGGGGGTGGGGGGTATTATCAGACTTAGAGGATTAACAGCCGAGGACGGCCCTCCATTGTCTGATGAAGGGAGTGTAGGCAGGTGCCTTCGGCCTGCTGCCTCAGTGATACTAGGGGGTGATATGTGTAGTCAAGAGCAACACACAAGTTGCCTAGAGGTTAAAGAGAATCCCAAAAATACCAGCTCAGGTAATAAAACTTCCCCCCCTAGGGGTGCCGTGGGGTCGAAAGCCCAACTTACGTGCTTCTATACGAACGCACGCAGTATGGGCAATAAACAAGAAGAACTGGAAGCTCTTGCTATCCGGGGAAACTACGACATAGTTGCCATCACTGAAACATGGTGGGATGACTCGTATAACTGGAGTGCTACCATGGATGGCTACAAACTCTTCAGGAGGGATAGGAGAGGTAGAAGGGGTGGTGGGGTTGCCCTGTATGTAAGGGAAGATCTAAACTGTTTAGAGTTAAATGTTGGGGATGACCTAGTAGAATGTCTATGGGTGAAAATCAAAGAGGGGCCTATGAAGGCGGATATTGTAGTGGGTATCTGCTACAGGCCACCCTATCAGGACAGTGAGACTGATGAGCTATTCTTTAAACAACTGGGGGAAGTCTCGCGCTCACTAGCCCTTGTCCTTATGGGTGACTTTAACCTGCCTGATGTCTGTTGGAAGTATAACATGGCAGTCAGGAAACAGTCTAGGCGGTTCCTGCAGAGTGTGGAGGACAACTTCCTCTCACAACTGGTTAGTGAACCGACTAGAGAAGGAGCTCCCCTAGACCTGCTGTTTGTGAACAGAGAAGGTCTTGTGGGAGATGTGAAGGTTGGAGGACGCCTGGGGCTTAGTGACCACGAGATAATAGAATTCTCAATTCTAGGGGAAGTTAGGAGAGGGAACACTAAAACGGCCAAGCTGGACTTTGGGCGAGCTGACTTTGGGCTGTTTAGAAGTCTGGTTAACAAAGTCCAATGGGAGACAGCTCTCAAGGGTAAGGGGGCGCAGGAGGGATGGTTACTATTCAAAAAGGAAATTCTGGAGGCACAGGAGCGAGCTGTCCCTGTGTGCCGGAAGTCGAGCCGCCGGGGTAGAAAACCAGCTTGGATAACAAAGGAGATTTGGGAACATCTCAAAAGAAAAAGGGATGTCTACAAGTCTTGGAAGAATGGGCAGGCATCCAGGAATCAATACAGGGAGGAAGTTAGGGCATGTAGGGAGATAATCAGGGAGGCAGAAGCCCAATTGGAACTTAGACTAGCCTGCTCCGTAAGGGACAACAAAAAGTCTTTCTATAAATATATTAATAACAAAAGGAGGGCTAAAGATCACCTCCAGCCCCTACTGGACTAAGGGGGTACGTTAGTCACTAGGGATGAAGACAAGGCTGAAGTCCTTAATGCCTTCTTTGCCTCAGTCTTTAATAATAAGGTCAGCAGTTCCCAGGTGAGCTGGCCTTTGGTGTCTGAGTGCAGGGAGGGAGAGCAGATTGAAGCTCCTGTGATCCAAGAGGAACAGGTCAAGGATCTGCTCCTTCGGCTGGATGCCCACAAGTCTATGGGGCCTGATGGTATCCACCCGAGAGTCCTGAGAGAGCTGGCGGATGTCATTGCCAAACCCCTGTCCATTATCTTTGGGCAGTCTTGGCTCACTGGGGAAGTTCCGCTGGACTGGAGGCTGGCGGATGTTACCCCCATTTACAAAAAAGGGCGGAAGGAGGATCCGGGGAACTACAGGCCTGTCAGTCTGACCTCGGTGACGGGCAAAGTCATGGAACAGGTTATCTTGAGTGCTATTAATGAGCACATACAGGTTAACCGGGTGATCAGGCCCAGTCAACATGGGTTTATGAAAGGCAGGTCTTGCCAATCAAACCTGATCACCTTCTATGACAGGGTGACCCGCCTGGTTGACGAGGGAAGGGCTGTGGATGTAGTTTTCCTGGACCTCAGTAAAGCCTTTGATACAGTTTCTCATAGTGTTCTGGTGGAGAAACTGGTAACTGCTGGCCTGGATAGGCACACCCTCCTTTGGGTTAAAAACTGGCTGGATGGCCGGGCCCAAAGAGTGGTGGTAAATGGGGCTAAATCCGGCTGGAGGCCGGTCACCAGTGGGGTTCCCCAGGGCTCAGTGCTGGGTCCAGTTCTGTTTAACATCTTTATCAATGACCTGGATGAGGGGATTGAATGTACCCTCAGTAAATTTGCGGACGACACCAAGCTGGGAGGCTGTGTCGATCTGCTCGAGGGTAGGGAGGCCCTTCAGAGGGATTTGAACAGACTGGGTCGTTGGGCTGAGGCCAATGGCATGAGCTTTAATAAGGCCAAGTGCAGAGTCCTTCACTTGGGGTATAAAAACCCCAAGCATCGCTATAGGCTCGGGGAGGAGTGGCTGGAGAGCTGCCTGGCGGAAAAGGACCTGGGGGTGTTGGTTGACTACCGGCTTGATATGAGCCAGCAGTGTGCCCAGGTGGCCAAAAAGGCCAATGGGATACTGGCGTGTATCAAGAATAGTGTGACCAGCAGGAGCAGGGAAGTGATCCTGCCCCTGTACTCGGCACTGGTGAGGCCGCACCTGGAATATTGTGTCCAGTTTTGGGCCCCTCGCTTTAAGAGAGATATTGAGCTCCTGGAGCGAGTCCAAAGAAGGGCAACTAAACTGGTCAAGGGGCTGGAAAATAAAACTTATGAGGAGCGGCTGAGGGAGTTGGGGCTGTTTAGCCTGGAGAAGAGGAGGCTGAGGGGAGACCTGATTACGGCCTATAAATACTTGAGAAAAGATGGTGGGGAGGTAGGGGAAGGGCTCTTTACATTAGTGATGGGAGATAGAACAAGAGGAAATGGGCATAAGCTTAGTCAGGGGAGATTCAGGTTGGATGTTAGGAAGTATTTCTTCTCTGAAAGGGTTGTCAGCCACTGGAATAAGCTGCCCAGGGAAGTGGTTGAGTCCCCATCCCTGGATGTGTTTAAGAGTAGGGTGGATGAGCTACTTGAGGATATGGTTTAATGGGGATTAGGGATGGTTGGACTCGATGATCTCTAAGGTCTTTTCCAACCTAGAAATCTATGAATCTATGAATCTATATCAGCTCAGCTTATTTTTTTTCCACTTCAAAATTCAACTTCAAACTTCAGGTTTATCTTATTCATTTGCTGTTGGCCACTCTAAAGCATTCAACTGTTTGCATGAGTGTGTGTGGGCAGGGGGTTGTTGATGAGGAAAGATGGAAGAACAACAGAGTTAATATTCGAAATATTATTCTCGAAATATATGGATCTGTGTATCCTCAAAGGTATGTAAATACTACAGATGCAGGCACAGCTGGACTGTGAAGAAACCTCTTGAACTAGTGCTCTAATATTTACTAATCACTGTGCATCCAGATTTTAAGAACAGAATTATTTTAAAAGTCACTGCACAAATTGCTCTAGTTTAAGGTCAAATGCTGCTGGCTGACTCTGAACGTTCAATTTCTCCGAATAGAGGACAGACTTTCTAGGTACTACAGAATTTACATATCTTCAGCAACTATGATAAATTTTCTAAAACTTAAATGTTTTCAACTGTTATAAGGATTTTCTGCACTTTCATTTTTTGATATTTTTGAAACCCAGAACTCAATATTTAATAAAAGTTACCAGGCCAAAGGAAAATTAGAGGGTTTAAAGCTAAAAAAGTTTTTTTTAATTTTTAATGTTACCAGAACACTGTTGCCACAAATGAGCCACAGGTGGGGAAGACATTTTAGTCACAAAAAAATGATCAAAGTTTGAAATAGATGCCAACACCAATTTTCAGATTACCTTTAGTCACATTCTTTCATTCAAGATTCTACAACTGTCATCTGTTCCAGGACAAAGTCTACCAACTCATCAATTAACAGGTAGTAAAGATTCTTTGCTCCTTTAAAACTACTCATCAAACACCAGTTTCAATTAAAATTACCTTCCATATCTTCTTATGTCTTTCCTCACTCCTACTATTTAATAGATTAATCTCAATATTTAGAGAAACTGCACTCTATTCTACCAGGAGGAAATACAACATCTTTAATAAATCACATTTTTCGAAAGAATTGAGACTCACTCATGCCAAAACTGTGAGTACAAATTCAACACTTATTAGTTTCAAGGTATACTGTAATCTACTTAGGTTTCTTTACATGGTAATGAACAAGATTTTGCATTTCCAATAGTATTTATAATTGTCTTATTTCCTAAGAAAATTAGAACTTACTAAAATTAAGAAAAATATCCCTCAGACTTTCTGAAATTAATATTATGTAAATTTCAAATCAGTATTACCTCAGTGAAGCAGAGGAAAAAAAGAAAAAAATCACTAATTTACCCATGATAGACAAGGATCCTATCTTTGATAAAATGAAGAATTTTCTCAAAATATTCCAAGTACCGCATGTTAATGACTTGTCCCCTACAAAGAAAAGAAAAGGTTTTTTAAAATCTCGGTTTTCCACTCAACATGCCAGGGCTAAGACAAATGTTACTCATTAATACCTGACAGAATTTTATCCACAGATGCTTTGTAAATGAAAGGAATGAATAAGAGGTTTGTCTGAAGTGATGAACTGCCCATCCTCCATTTTGAATATAGATTCCATAGTGAACTTGCAAAAGCTCATATATGATTAGTGGTGGTGTTCTCTGATAAACTACATTTTATGCATGTTTCCCCATTTTCAGCATGCCCATACCTAGTAAATCTTATCTATATGATAATTATTTATCTGTACAAGGATATAATCTCTTATTTACACTCATAGACATTGCAGAACTAGGAGAGAATTCTCGATCTGCACATTGATTTACTTTGAGAACCAACACACTCCAGTTTATGTATTTGCCAATACATATGCCGATCTGCTCTGACAGTTCACATACATTCTTCTTTATTCACCTACATCCCTTTATATTGAAGTAATTTTGCTTTGAATCCTAACAGTTACAAGTAGTAACTGTTAAACAAAAACATCAAAAAGGTGAATTTTTTTTCCCCCTTGGACTACTAAGAAAGAAAAACTACATTAAAAACTTGGTAGAAACCTGCTAGGATAATAAACACTCTGAGAGGAAAAATTACATACCATTATTGCATTTGTAGGAGTCCTTCCTCTTCTCCCAGTCTACAAAACAAGATTTTATAAAGCAAACGTTATCGCTCTCTGAGGAAGCAAAACCACTGTCAATCACAGGAAGGTGTGTACACCTAGCTTTTTTTCCACTCCAAGAGATTTTTGGCAGCTTAAGTCCCTGTCTAGTGTCTCACACTTAGGCCTACTCTCAGAACACTGGCAAAATCAGTCTTTAAAAAACGAACACAATTAGAACACAAATACATAGCTGCGCATAGGAAAGGGAGGTAGAGAAAGCAAAAGGATGAAGACAAATGTGTACAGAATTTGCCCTTGTTGTACGTCCCATCATTTTCCATCTGTATTAAAAAAAACCACATCTGTACAACAGGCAGAAGCGTGTCAGTATAAGGATGTTCCTTTAGTGGCATCTTGGAAAATACAACCAAATCAGACCTATCATTCTGTAAGGCCACCTAGAAGCAGTAGTACCAGAAGAAAAGACTTCTGGTGGGTGGTCAGAAGTGATCTGTGTTTATCCTCACTCTTTCTCCTTGTTTAATAAATATAACCACCAAGAATTCAAAAGCAGTAGTTCTCCAGAGATCATCTTCATCTAATAAGAATATTGAGCATATCATTAATGTTTAGCTGATCCCAAATCCTTGTTTTGCCTATGAAAATAACTTAAGCTTTCAAAAATGTTTTCTCTACTTTAAATGAAACTTAGTAGCTTTGATCATTTAAGCCAGAAAGGAGATAAGCCAGTCACACTTGTCTATAGAAGGAGTAGTGACAGCCGATACCCTTGTATCTTGAGAGTGTTAAGATCTGGAAGCTTATGAAACATTGTGAAGCGCAAGACGTTTCTTATGCATCTTTAACAAAAGGTCCCCAAATTGACTCAAAATAAACAAAAAGTTTTTGTTTTTCTGGCACTCTCCAAACGTTTTGCCACTCTCGAAAAGAAATCTGTATTCAGCAGTCATTGAACGCTAGTGCCTCCATGCCAAGGCTCATTTGATAGGAATCGCTGAACAGTAACAGACTTTACATGCAAAGAATTCTGAGTAAACAAAGAGGTTATGTTGACAGATATCTAATCCAAATATTTTTGCACACAGAAATCACTGGTGTACAATTTAGACCAAAACTTAGAGACAGCTTGAGCTCAGCATGACTAGATCTGTTATGAATACCAAAAGAACACCCAGCTGTTATTGTTACACTCCTCATTTGACTGAGCGGCTTATATCTTTGTATATTTAACAACCATGAAGGCGGCCATTTGTCAACCTAAATAATCTATTGTTACACCTGTTTTCCAGGTAGCTATGCTATAGAAAGAATTCAGCCTTAGTTGTACAGTTATGAGAATAACTTTCAAATCATAAGCCAAATATAAAGCAATATATGTCTTCCTGAAAGACAGTCAAAAGACCATAAAGTGATCTCAGTTATCAACAAAAGGGTGTTAGCTGTGTAGCCTATTAATATCTCCAATCAGTAGCCACTTTACAGTTGAATAATGCAAGAAGGAGATTATACAGATCTGTATAATGGATTAAGAGTAAATTGTCACTTAGAAATCATAATAGACTAGAACATGCTTCAAAAGTAAAACAAAATAAATTAAAAAAACTATTGCCACTTAATATATTTATTTTATCCCTCATCTCATGTGGAATCATTGGGAGGGAACTCAAAAGCAGAAATAAACTACTACAGAAAGGTGACCAACGACAGTAGCTATTACTTTGGATGCAGAATGCTCAAACAAGTACAGGTTTCCAGAATCAAAAAGGATGCAATCACCATCCAGTACTAACGAATGATCAACTCCTAAGGCAGCAGTATTTACACTGCTTCAAATCTATTGTTTCTTCCAAAAAGTGCCCCAATCAATAATTTTCAGACAACCACTATCTAGCTATCAAAAAAAAAAGCACAATCAAAACGCTGGTGAGATCCCCAAAAGTCAAGGTCAAGCCAAAACCAAAAGGTTGGAATTAGATTCACCATGGGCCTATCATTCTGAATATTTGCAAAGCTTATTTCAGATTTCCATGACATCATCAGAACACCTGGAACAGTAAATCATGCATTTTGCTAGCATTCTCTGATGGGAGGAAAACAAGTAAAGTACTTTGGCCAGTGAAAAACAGAGTTCTGATACAGAGATCCTGTACAAGGACACATTTCCCCAGAATAAATGTTCAATGTTATTTTTCAGCATGGTAATCAAGTGTTGTTACACTTCTGCCAGCACAGAACACCTAGAAATTAAGCTTTTACTCTCCCACCTAAAATAAAGCCAGGAAGAAACGGATGAAGTATGGAACGCATCCTTGTCTCAAAGTACAGATGGTTGCAGTTTCTGCTGCATTGTACGGGCCAGAAGAGAGAAATGCAGCAACAGCAAGAGCTTGGACGTCAAATGTAAAACTTGGCTTGAGGGAAGACAGAAGCCTAAGCATAAGACTGTTCAAGAAGCCATACATCCTGCAAGACACTAATGATCTGCATGGAGTTTAGTGCTACATTGTAATCACTCTCTAAAGTAAAGCAGAGGCTGCTACGGTCCACTGCGTAGAGCGTGGACAGAGTCTCACTAGCCTCTGTATGTAAGCACTAGAATATCACTGTTTTTCTCTGCCTGAAATAATTCCTGAGAAGGCTTTGCTTCCTTTATCCTCCTTTTTGCACGCAGCTTCTCAAAAAAGGAAGAAATAGATATAAAAGCAGAATGACAGATCAAAGATTCAATACTTCCCATGGGACTCAGGGGAAGGGAAGGAAATAAGATGAAACCTGGCTACATATTTACTTACACAAACACACTCTGCTCCTGTGATTGACAGTGATGTTGCCACATTGAGTCTCTCACACTTCTACCACTTCATGGGAGGTAGTACCATCATGACTACAACACTGCGTCTTGCAGCATGGGAGAAGATGGAACGTACAACAATGGTTGAATCTTTTAAATTTTACCTTTGCTCGAAAGTGCAACTGTTACCTTTCACAGGTTATTTATTTTGTCATTTTTGCTTTACTTTGGCCTGCTTTAAGAACAACTAAAAGAACTATGTTTTTCCTCTCTATTGTAAATTGGTACTGAAGGTAACAGAACAACTTTGTTTCATTACTGCTGCCACTATCTTTGAGAAGCGGCATTTGCAAAAAGTACAACTGTGATGAACTTAATCTAATTTTTACATTTAAGGCAATCTGGAAATTAAAAGCAGCATGTAAAAATATGCACCTTCTAGGTCCCAGTTAGATCTTGCTATAACTCAGCTGTATAACTGAAACTCAGGAGAAAGAGGAAGTGTAATGAGAGAAAATTTGAGGTGCACAAAACTCAAATGTTGAATTAGAAAATATAAAATAGATATTAAAGCAAAATGATAAGCACATATACATTCAATACTGTAATATGTTGTTTCATGAACAGCCTTTAAGTTTTGGTACAATCCCTCAGTGTGTTGGGAAGTCTGTTTGGTAAAACTCTCATACCTGATTAAGTTAATGTGATTATTGAAACCTCTGCTAAGGCTTCGGGCAGGCATTTGGTCCAACCAAAGCACAGGCTGGTCAGGGTCAGCTATCCTACAAAGACAAAGGACATTAATATTGGCACACATTTCACTCCATGTAATGTTTTTAATTGAGCTCTGTTCACATACAGAATAATTTTAGGCAAAAGCTAAAATTCAAAGATTGCAAAAAAGAACTTTTTGCAGAAACACATGTATGATTTTCCTAAGAAAAAACCCAACTCACAAGCATTTTATATTGCTGGAGTTTGAAACTGTTAGTTTTTCTCAGCCTAAGCGGCAATGTATCATATGGTCTTTCATAGCTTTGCCTGAACCAGAAAATGCTATTCTCAACCCTCATTTTTCTTCTTTTTTTAAAAGAGGGGAGTCTTTTCAGAAATGCACTCCCTGTATCGAAACCATCCTTCTCTTAGCAGCACACTTTCTAGTTAACTGCTGGTAGCAAGTGCTCATTTTCTCCTCTGTGACTTCAGCCCTTTGGTTAACTGAAGCACGCATCATTACTACAACCAATATAAGGCTTGCTCTCTCTCTTCTTTTACCATTACCTTCGCCACTTCACAGCAATATCAAACATATCTCTCCACTGCATCAGTCTTGTTTTCCCATTCATCCGAACTTTTGAGTTTGCCCAAGTCCGCTGCACAGCTTGCATTACTTCTAGAGTGGCCAAACCCATTGCTGGGTATGGGGGAGAGGAGGAGAGAGGAACAAACAACAACAGAAACAGAAAACCAATTAGAGCCAAACATTTGGTTTTGTACAGATAGGAAAACTGAAGCAGGAAAGTGATGTATTTACAGAAAAAGTATTGTTAACGCTAATAAAATCTGGAAGATTATGATTTCCAGTCCCCAACTAGGTCAAGAAACTGCTGACATAAAGACTATTTTAATTTAAAACTTTTAATCTCATTTGAAAAGAACAGAGCATAAAACTAATTTGCAGATAGCAAAGGTATAGCATTCAGTTATTACCACACTAATTTTTTTTTCCCCACTCGAATTTACAGAGTATTTTCAGTATACCTCTATGTATTCTTTTATTTGGAAGAAATCCTGGTGTCTCATACTGCATCATGGAACCCAGATGATCAGCTACACATATGAGTTCCTGCACATCAGGCTTGTAGCTTTCAAAATTCTGAAATAACACATCTCTTACAGAGGAGAAAAACATGCATCAGACATAACTTGGCAACAAAAGCCCTGAAAGTTGTAAAACACAGATTTGTTTGTCTTACAATCAAAATAGTTTGTGCAAGAAATACTTAAAAGCAGTATAAAGAACACTCGTTCCTCCTCCCACCTCACTGAACACAGACAGTACATGGCAGTTACGCTCAATCTCTCAAACGAAATCCCGGTTTTAGTGAATTCAGTTGCAGATCTTACTGCCACAATCAGTATTTCACCTTCGGACTTGCTCGTAAGTGACACTAAAGTTCACAGATAATACATTATCCTTCAATGTTACACTCATCCTTAGGAACTTTAACACTAAGTAAGAAAAGAACACATATAGAAACCAGAAGCCTTATTCCATAACTTCTCCCATAATTCTGTAAAAGCGTCTTGTGCTAAAAAGGTGGATTCTATTCCATATACTCAAAAGCCATAAATTTTTATCACAGCAATTTTTTACATAATGTGAATACACGAAAATATATCTAGAAACTAGTTTACAGGAGGAGAAATTGCTATCTTTCTTTTAGCTAAGTATTTTTGAAGCCTGTTCTAATAAATACCCTGCTTTGTTGATTGAAATCACTCTCTTCCTAAAATACTGGTTTTCTAAATTTACTCCAGAGACTATTTTTTTCCCAGCAAAATCCAGTTGCCATTAAAAAAAAACAAAAAATCACATTAAGCATCCAGGAAGTTACATGCGTAACAAAATAAAAACTTAACACTCAACAAGAAACTGTAATAAGGGTGCTACATATCACTACACTGAGCATCTCAAACTTATCAACTGCTTAACATTAATTGCGAGAAAAAGAAGAAATAGAATAGTTAATCACTAGGGCCATAGAATATGAAACATTATGTGAATTACTATTCACATAATTGATTATGAGAATTGATTACGTGAAGACAGAAGTGAAGAAAATCATCCTAAGTTTCATTCTTCCTCTGTTATAAGCTAAACCAACTCAAATCTCTATGATTTTGAAAAGGATTTACACACTCAGTGGAATTCCACTTTCATATAGTATTAAACATTTATGCTGTATAATGCCTCGGAATAGCACTTGAAAAAGACAAACTGAAAACAACATTTGGAGCAGGCATTAAAAAAAACAACTTACTTTATATGTGGCTGTAACCCTGGCTGTTCTTCATAATTTTCTATAAGAAAAGGAAGATTTTTGGCCCAGTGGTCCTTGAAATTTCCAGGAAGATCTATATCAATATTATACTCTGTAAGAGGGGTATCCAAATGCGCATGCAAGTATCTAGAATACTCTGGAGGAAAGAAATAAAATTAAATACCGTTTGCATAATCAGCCTACTTACGTAATTACATAAAACCAAAAAACAGATTATATGTTTGTCCATTATCCAACATGACTTTAATAAGTCATTACCCTTGGAAATTAGCTAATAGCAAAATTAAATTATCTAAGACAGAAGTAAGTCTATTTCAACTAAGTATAACAACACTTAACCATTATACAGAAGCGTATATTTAATTTGTGGTCCTAGTTTTTAACTGTATGAACAAATAAGAATTGGTGTACATTTATTTAAACAGACTCAACAATGCTCATGAAAACGTTTATTTAAAATGGCCATAACTACAAACATGCTTTCACTTTTAGGGTTCTCAAAGAATTTAAGAAAATTTAAAAAAAGAAAAATTATTCCAACTTACCTCGAAGGTATTTCACTTTCAGGTACTCTGGGCTGGCCTTCTGACCTGGTAGTGGATCATTCAACATAACTTTCGTTTGAGCTTTTATACCTTCATAAAACTGTCCCATTGCAACATGGCTGAGACCTTTCATGTACTGGCATACTTCATTGTATGGTTCTAGCTGTAGACATCTCTAGAAGATTTAAGGAACAAAACATCCATAAATCAAGAGAAAGAATGAGTATCTTCAAACAAACCAACCTGTTTGGTCAGAAGACCGCATGAAAAGATTACTAAGATTCACCTCTATCATAATTTTTTTTCAAATGACGCTGAACATTTAAATTGTGAGCAAATGTAAGAAGAAAAAAAAACAGTTTCAGCTTCATAAAAGGGGGAAAAAAAAAGGAACTGCCAGTGCATATATGCTTTTGATCATGCCTTAATTGTTATGAAAATAGATCATGTTTGCTCTAACGATATTAGCACTACAGAACTTTCAACATTAGTTGAATGAAATTACACAAAACATACTCCTGACAATATTACTAACAAATATTTATTTTTGGCTAGTTCAACACATATTTCATGCCATTTCTTCCATCTGTATCTTTGCCTAGTTCCTGCATTAGTACGCTTCATTATGTTAGTCAGCTATTTACTGTATGTAAACCACAAAAATTCATATTTGTAATTCAAAAATTAATGCTCTGATTCTTCTAGCAATTACATATCTTTAGAGAAGCATCTACATCTTAAAAGTTGAAATATTTTTTCCATCACACCAGTATCTACAAATCATGTTATAGAAGGTGAATATATAATAATGCACATAAAGTGTTCTCCTTGGGATAAGCACACACTCATTCAGAAAGGGACGTAATCGTTTCCACATCTTATTTCATTCCTTGTTTTAAGAATATGGACATATGATTAACACACACCTTTATTGTTCTGTCTACAAAACGAGGCCGTTACTTAATGCCAATGGAGAGAGGCAAGATTTTTTTTAACATATGGAAACACACACATTTTTACAAGGTCAA
The DNA here is from genome assembly GCF_009769465.1 of Tauraco erythrolophus. Lineage (NCBI taxonomy): Eukaryota > Metazoa > Chordata > Aves > Musophagiformes > Musophagidae > Tauraco > Tauraco erythrolophus. The sequence continues at coordinate 84,869,374 of NC_141466.1, read as the reverse complement.
TGAATCGCACATATTTTGAGATTTTCAAAACAAATACCTCAGAAAAACTAGATAAATACTGGAACTTTGTATGCTTACTTTAAGCTTAAAATTATAAGGAAAACTACATTCCTCCTTCTGTCACATATGAAAAAAACCTTTAGGTTTCAACCCAAACTAAAATATTAGCAAGAATACAATCACAAGTTAAAAAAAAAAACATAAAACATTTCAACTAGAGCTTCGTTTCAGAAATTCATAAAACAGTTAAAGGAAACATTTTAGTTCTAGCAAAATTCCATTTTTAACTACAAACTGTAAGGTTTCATACATCTTTTAAGACAAGACCACAAAAAGTAATTTCTGTTCAAATGCACATATACATATTTACTTAGGGTCTGCTTACCTTAAAATTCTTTAGTGCTTCATCCAAGCTACCATGATGATAAAGCATCATTCCTTTGAGCTGTAACGTCTGAACATGATTTTGATTTAACAGCAAAGCCTTCTGGAAGCTCTCTGTAGCAGCATCGAAGTTGCCAAGTTCTCTAGACGATTCCATAAAGTGGAAAATGAAGAATATAGAAGGCAATAGTGACAACAAAATTATCATTAATAATTAATCATGGGGATTATCATTAAAGAGGAACATAGTACAAATGGAAAATTTCTTTCACAAAAGCAGTAATTCTGCAACTGTTCCTCAGTGGTAATAACAGAACAGCTGCACAGAGTTTTTCACTCCCAGAAGTGTGTACTCCAAAATACAACCTCGTAAGACCACAAATCTTCACAATTCTCAAGAGACAAACCATAAAAAACACATACCTATGGTATTTCTTCAGAAACTAAAAGAAACAAAACTTTCACAGAAAGCATTCTTGGAAAACACTATCTATGACAGGTTTTTTAATTTCTAAATACAAACACATTTTTAAAAATATACTAACTACTTAAATGCTTAACAAGAAAGCATACGGTGTTTGAAAGCTGAAACTCAAAATGTATTGACTGGAATTATTCCATGTGCAAGACAGCTTTTAGTAAAAATAGCCCCGGAGAAACTATCATGAAAAAAAAATTAAAATAGAAATAGTACACAACTTAATTTTTCTTCATTTTTTTTTTAAATCCAGTACAATTATTTTATAAGTTTAAGATCATTAAGTTCTTTCCACAAATTATATTAGATGAAATTAACCCAAACAACAGCAATGCCAGAAAAAAACAAACAAGATTTACTAGTTTTAAATATATTTGCCAAAAAAAATTTTTCAACAGAACAGTGATTAACTACAGCTCTTTAGTTCCAAATAAATGTACAAACACCAAAGGCACTAGATCTGAAGCAGGAATTAATAGCTAAAATGCTACAACTCATGTTGTACAGAAGGACAAATCAAACTAAGAATTGTCTACTTCCACTATAAAAAGAAGTCTTTAAAAGGTATTTTTAAGCATTGCATTTGAAACTTATTTGATGCAGGAGAACTTAGAAGACAAGATTTTAGAAAGAAAGAAGAATTTAACAGTTGATGTTAACAGTGCCCTGGAGAAATAAGATTATTATTTCTGCCTGTTTTAAGACCTGAGTATTCACAGGAAACTAATTCAGACTTATTGCTGGTCACTAGTTACAGTGTCCTCAGTTAACGAATATTCTGTTCAACTTCTGGCTTTCTCTAACTGCTGAGCATTTAGAAAAGTCAACAGCAATTGTGTTCTGTACATTAAGTTCTTAAATTAAAAAAAAAAAAATGAAAAAGGAAGAGGTAGATTTCTTTACATTCCTTCCCCTGTATTTCCTGAGGAACAGAGAACTTTTGGAGGCAGGGGACAGTGAGAGGGAATAAAAGGAACATATTCAAGCTCATTAGGAGTAAAATAATGCAGTGCAAAATGAGACATTAAGGCTTGCTTTCTTCTCCCTCCTTCAAAATAAAAATTTTTCAGACTAAGGTTTCTTGGGCACAGGACAGAACAGCTGATCAAGTAGAGAGGCAGTCCCACATTCAAATACAAAACAAAAAAGTTAAAGCACTTATTGGAAACGTAAGGCAGCAACTGCCCATCTTCCAGGCTAAATTATTGACTATTATTTAGCACCTTGAAAGTACTTACACACCACAATAACAACTACCACAGAAAAACTCATGAGGAAATTAGTGACTCTATATCGAATTTACATACTGTGGTAAATAAGGCACAAGTCCACAAAGTGAAAAAAAAAAACAACAACAAAATATTTAATTGACACTTCCTTCAGTGAATTTTGCATATTCTGTATGCTGAAGGAAGCATAAAATCTGAAGAAAAAGAGCACAAGATCATGTAATGCTTGAGCACCAACTCTACCCAACTTAACCCTTGCTACACAAAAGTGATCTATGTTGCAGCAGCATCTATGCTGTAGATCAGTGCTTGCCAAAAGCAAAAATGTAAAACAGGAAATAAAAAGCTGGCAAGACACAACAGGTTGGGAAAAGAACTACTAGGGGCAGAGATATTCAGTTGCTGACTATGCTATGTTCTTGCCTTATTATATACAAGCTATATGTACTTTTCTCCTTAGTAATTATCTGCAGACCACCTTTAAAGTAATACATATTATTCAACTCTAAATTAACTTATTTTATCTTTAAAGTAAATTTAAAAAAAGAAAAAGCTTACTAGTTACCTTACTAAATAGAGATTGCTTTTTCTTTAATTATTTAACAGGTAAGAAACTACATGTCTATATTAAAATACCCTAAACAGGAAATCAGCTGAATTCTCAGAAGTATAAATCTCTGTAGTGACAGATTAATTGATACGGGATCTCGCAGTTCTATAAAACTATACACACTGTGCAATGAGTTCGTCATAAACTTAAGTGGTACAATAATCTCAGACGGCAACTAATGCGCAATACTAATCAACAGTCCACATTAAACATTTCCCTCATGTAAAAATAATTTCTCATTCCTAAAACACATCTTACTGAAAACTGCCATTTATCTAACCTTTTGAGTCTGGGAGACTCAAAGAGCTACTGGAGACTGAATTAAAAATGCAAAGCAAACCTAGAAATTATTTATATTGAAATATTGTGACATGGCCTTATTGCCTCTAGGAGGTACAAAACCACATACGATTCTGCAGTTTTGTAACAAACGTGTAGAACTTAGAGAGTGCATTTTACAGAACACAATCAGACAGAAAATTGACTTTAAACCTATTTCTGAATGCAATTACCTGTAGGCTTGTCCCAGACTTTTATATGCATCTATGAAGTCTGCTTTCTGCTTCAGAGCTTCTTTGAATGATTCAATGGCTTCCTACAGAGACACCAATAGACAAACTTGTCACTTAACCACACTCGTTTAATTTTAGCATCCTCAGTAACAATTCAGTTATTCATCAAAACCTTCAGAAGGAAAAAATGAGGCATGGATTTATGACAAAACCTATAGAGTAATCATCATATAACAAATGAAATATTGCAACATTCTTTATGGCAATGACAGATTTAGCTGGAATTCCTTTTTCTAATGTGCTATGGGAATAAGTGATTCTTTTAGCATTTTAACAGAATTCAGAGAAGAAATCCCTTCAGAGTTTGCTTTCAAATCTCAGACTGGTCCCTAAGGCAAAGCAGTCTCTCCTTACAGTCTTCCTTCATTCATAATACACCTCTTAATTTTTGCAGTCAGAGACTCCTTCAAATTTGTACTCTGCCTTTTATTGTTTTATTGCATTCTGTGTTAGTTGCACAGTTAGAAAACACTCTTGAGAGATTACAAAGTCATCATCTTCACACAATATCATGTACGCTTCTGCGAGGAATACAACATAAGAAAACAAAATAGCTAAAAATAGTTATACGCATATGTTCCAACAAATCTTCCTCTTCAAAGGATTTGATTAAGAACACAGGTTTTAAACTGAACTGGCTATATAAATTGGCAAATGCAGTACTGAGACTTAGAACTAAGGATAGAATAATCAACTACTTCATATTATGAAGGAATGTTTGAAAAGTATCTTGAAGTCTACCGTACAAGAAATTAAATGCTGTAAGGAAAAATTTAGAGATTCAGTCAATTTAGAGATTCTTATTCAGAAAAACTATCAAATATATTCTCATCACTACAATACGCACAAAAATCTCTCTTGAACGAAAATATAAGATAATCTCCTACCATTACAGATAGGCTCATGTGCTTTAGATAAGTTTTAAATCCAAGATTACTCCCAAAAGCAACAATCTCTTTTCACTCAGAAATGAACACTCTGCTGCCCCTATCCCAAATCTCAGTTTTCAGCAAGCCTGGTAAAACCTAACAGATGACATGTATAGCCTTCCTTTAAGAGCAGTCTGAATCTGACTGGAAGCCAAGGTGTACCTGGGGATGAAAAGCCACTCAGTCACAATCTCTCAGAATTCAAATATTTGAGAGGGAAGGCACTTCCTTTGAGAAAAAAAAATTGAGGGGGAAGGAGGTGGTGGTGCAGAAATGTGTTGATCTGCATATGAGAACAAAGAAAACATTGCTTCTATTTTGCAAATTGAGACATTATTTATCATTGTCAGTTATATTTCCACCATCATTTTCTGGGCTCTCTGCTGCCTACCTCAAAAACCAGAAATTTAATCAGACTGTTATTTGCAAGTAACTCATTTAACTGCAATAAGATACAGAAAGCAAGTTCAATGACAGCCTGAAGTTCTCACAGCGTACACTGAGAGTGTGAAAAAAATACTAGCTTGGGTACTGAGAAAATGGAAGAACCTACTTCCCTGCTGATTTTAGAATCTAAGAGACTATGTTCCTTCAATCTAGATACAAGCATTTTAGAATCAACATATAACTGAAGTACACATGCACAGATGCAGCATAGTCTATCAGCAGTTTCCTTTATTACCTTCTAACTCATTACAGAAGAATTTAAAACTATTTTCCTCTTCGTCCCTTTCCCTTTCACAAAACCTAGGGTGTCTCCATTTTACGGAAAGAAATTTTGAATGTAAACATACAGATATTAGCAGAGGTTCTAAATACAAACATCTTTCAAAGCACTCCAGAAACACGTCCTTTATCACTGATTTACCAAGATCCAGAGAGACCAGCAGTATTTACATGTCATACCATGAAGTATTACAGTCAGCAATGACACCTTCTCATTTCGCTTGCACTCTTTTGCCTTAACAAGTCCTCCTTATGTGAGAGAAAACAAGTATATCAACAGCTATGATATTTCTACTATCTTATAGAAGTATTTTCAAATAGAGGGTATTGTTCTACATGAACTATTCTTTAACATGACTTTACCTTCAGAAGTCCTCTGTGAAAAAAGGTTAAGCCTTTATAAAGCATAGCTATAGGCTGATTTTTGTTCAGTTCCAATGAGTTCTGAAAATCTTCATGGGCTGTTGCATAATCCTGTGATAAAGTAGATTTTAGATGACAGAAGTAACACCACACAAATAAAGAGGAATATATACTTTTATTTTCATAAAAGTAAACTACAGAATTTTGTTTAATATATGTAGTCAGTCTCAGGGCTAAGCAGCAATGACTGTCAATTACCAGTCAAAATACACTTCCAACTTTTACAGCAAGTGCTACATAAAACATAGTAAAGTAAGTGGAACAATAGCTGGAAACAAAGTGAAATCAGAAGAATAAAATGGGAAATCGGGTTTTTTGTATTTGCACAATCTTTGAAGATAAGTTAATTGTTTTACATTAAAGTGTAAGAATAACACACAGATTACATGGCAAAATAGGATGTTAGCATTTTTGTAGGGTTTTTTTGTTTGTTTGTTGTGTGGTACGGGTTTTGGGTTTTTTTTAAGTGTATAGGGCAGTTACTGCCTTGGAAATAACTGTTTACATTTTTAGACTGGCATTTAACAATACTACTTCCATGTAGCTGTAGGTTATAAATCAAGTCAAATTCTTTATCCACATCCTACTCCCCCAAATACACAAAACAATATGAGATGTGCATGCAAGGAACTTGCCCTCTGATTCTCTGATTAAACAGATCTGCAGATGAAATACTTGAAGAATACCCCAGAACTATCAGAAAGTCAACTACAGGAAAATCAGGGCTTTTGTTATTTTGTTTTTTAATTTAAAGAGGAAATAAGCTCTTGAACAAAAGTAACAAATGGCACAAACAACAACAAATTGATCAACAATATCCACACAACCAAAACCAAACAAACCCCAAAATCCACTAACCTCAGATATGAAGTAAAGGGTACCTCTGTGCCTGTAGAGCCGTGCTGATGGTTGTAGCTGAATAGCTTTGGTGAGATCAGATAATGCTTCACTGATTCGTCCTAGTGGGGACAATATCTAAGAGTATAAAACAAAAACATAGTTCAGGCTGAATAGATTTGGTTTAGAAATATGAAGATTATTCTTTCTCATGTTCAGCTATAACAGAGTGACTGTATTTGCTAGAACAGGCTAGAAAATTCTACTGTAAATTTCAGTACTTATTGCTTTTTAACTCCTATCAAAGGAAAAATCTGAAAGCATTTTTCTCCAAAAAATATCAGCGCACAGGAACATCACTAGTAACATTTGCAGAAATGATTTGCAGAAATCCAGTATTCCAAATAAAAACAAGTCTGCCAAAGCAAAATACTCTATTTCAAGTTATTTCAACACATTCAACTGAAAATGCAATTAAAGTACTATCATAAAAGTTTTTTTTTTTTTCAAAAATATTCTCCCCAACAGAAGATGGCCTACTTTCCAATTATTTGAATGCCTTTCACATTATCAGATCAAGACTATTAACAAATCATTAAAAACATAAAAATTGTGAATTAGATTTCATATTATGGCAGTTATTACACAGTACGCTGACTTTAACAAATATTCATGCTTTTGGTTTCTCTACAAGGCTGCTTCTTGAAATCCATTTTCTGTAATTTAATTGGCAAAACAAAACACAATTTTCAAAATTTAATGATATTTAATTTATATGCATGGATATAGAATCAAAACATTTGACTAAAGACTTAGTCTTTACAAGTTTAGCATGTTACCAACTTGTCCTAACAAAAAAATTTACTGAGGTGGCACTAAATGCAAACAGTATGGTTCAAGTGATATTTTGATTCATTTTATTAAAACAAACAAAAACAAAGCCACACATGATCTTGCTATACAGTATGTCAAAAACTAAACACTTAAATAAAATATATGCTATTCTATTGGCTATAGTAACTCCATATGGTCTATGTTTCATTTTAGAATTAAACATTCCACAAATTACACTGTTTGAGAGCAAATACACTTTAAAAGAAAGGAGGAATGTTCACAGAAAAACACAGATAAGAGCTTTAGTCATTAAATCAGCGAAGAAATACTTGAAAAGACTGTATAATTGCAACTTCTCAAAAAATTTGAAAAGAGACAAAAAACACTCACTTCTGCTCGCTGTTCAAATACTTCAGGATGATCTGGTTCTAGACTAATCACCCTACTGAGCTCAAACAGAGCAAGTTCAGCATTTTTCATATCCTGAAAAGGAGAAAAATAAACAAGGTAAATAACTGTGCATACTTAGAGCAATATACTCTGAGACTGAAGGACAACTAGATTGACTAAGTTTCTGAAAGTGTATCAGTTGACACTAAAAGCCCTTCGCACCTTTGCTAATAAAATTAAGATGCAGTATTCTACAAACAGCTGAAAAAAACTCACCTAACTCCTATAAACAAGAAAAATAAACTTTGCTTGTACACAGGATGTTTGTGCTGTACATCTAGTAATTTATTACTCTAACTCTGTGAATAAACATCAGGTTTACAACTCCTTAGGTACCTTTCTTGGCAGCAAAGCTGGCTCAAGCTCTCACATGAACTCCAACACAGGCGCATACTCTGACCCACTGGTGTTTTCATCAGTACTGTCTGTAACTTAATGCAAGTAGTACTGGTGAATGGGTTGATGCCGTCACTATCTGGCCTATCTAAATTTTTATATCGTCCTAAATTATTTGTAGGATGAAAGCAGTTACTTAATTGAAAAAAAAAAAAATCCCAACTAGTTATATAGCAAGTTCTGTATTAGATTTCATTGATCTTTTTCTTCTTTTTCAAGGCAAAGAAATTTTGCATGTGCTTAACATCATCTTTGTGTCTTGAAAGTGTCACTCACAGAAACTTCTGTGAAGTGAAGCTGTCTCAACATCTAGCCAAACTGAGAAAACAAACTCATGCTGGTGTTAAAAACATGCAAATACAAGGGACTTCAAGCATCTGTCAGCATCACTAAATAAATATTCTGCACAAAGGAAATTTTCAAGGAGTTACTCAACTATTTCTTCCAGAATTCCAGCAACCATTCAATCACAATTCAACAGGCCACAAACTCAAATTACAAAGACTGTGATCTACTTTTAAACTTACTTCTGCTCAGGAAATTCTTTGAGAAGTCAGCTGTAACTAAGTAAATTAACTTTGATTTTTTTTTTAAGAAATTCAAGGCAGTATACATACCAAGAGGCATAGGCCATCAAGATGGAACACAAAGCCTACTGAATTGCAAGGGCTGACAATGTTTCAAAGTTGCAATACAAGACTTTTTTGTTTCCAAATACAGAATAGATGTGGAGACAAATTCAGTGAGACTTCATCAATCTACCTCTCAGAGGCAAGATACTGTCTGTTATCTTATTAGATAACTCACTCAAGTGGCTGTGGCTCCCAGCCTTACTACCCACCACTTAGACTTGTGTCTATATTCTCCTCTGGCACCCCTGCTTCGTGCTGCTTTACTTCCACAGTCCCACAGAGCAAACGTACCTATGGCTTGAGCAGTATGATCCACTAGATCTCTCTGTGTTATCAAGCACCCACAAAAGGATGAGCACATCATTACCACAGGACAGCACAAAGACTTTGGGATGTACCTATCACGTTCTAATCAGTCTAGCTCCTCCTGTTACAGACCTTCTTCTAGTTTGGATTCAAATAATTCAGTCAGATATTAATTTAAATGATTTGTATTGGGTTTGTATGGCAAGGTTTTGGTAGCAGGGGGGCTACAGGGCTGGCTTCTGTGAGAAGCTGCTGGAAGCTTCCCCTATGTCCAACTAAGCCAATGCCAGCTAGCTCCAAGACAGACCCACCACTGGCCAACACTGAGCCCACCAGAGACAGTGGTAGTGCCTCTGTGATAACGTATTTAAGACAGAGGTTGAGGGGGAAAAAAACTTGGAAGAGAAATTGCAATCAGAGAGAGGAGTGAGCATATGCAAGAGAAAACTCTGCAGATACCAAGGTCAGTGAAAGAGGGGCAGGAGGTGCTCCAGGTGCCAGAGCAAAGATTCCCCTGCAGCTCGTGGTGAAGATCATGGTGAGGCAGGCTGTCCCCATGCAGCCCATGGAGGTTAACAGTGGAGCAGATATCCACCTGCAGCCTGTAGAGGACCCCACGCTGGAGCAGGTGGATGCCCAAAGGAGCCTGCAACCCTGTGGAAAGCTCACACTGGAGCAGGCTCCTGGCAGGACCTGTGGACTTGTAGAAAGAGAAGCCCGTGCTGGAGCAGGTTTGTTGGCAGGACTTGTGACCTCATGAGGGACCCATGCTGGAGCAGTCTTTTCCTGAAGGACTGCACTTTGTGGAAGGGACCCACACTGGAGCAGTTCGTGAAGAACTGCAACCTGTGGGAAGCATACACTTTGGAGAAGTTCGTGGACAACTGTCTTCCATTGGAGGGACCTCACGCTGGAGCAGAAGAGAATGAGAAGTCCTCCCCATGAGAAGGAAGGAGCAGTAGAAACAAGGTGTGATGAACTGACCGCAACCACCATTCCCCATCCCCCTGTGCCATTCAGGGGGAGGAGGTAGAGAAATCAGAGGAAAGTTGAGTCTGAGAAAAAGGGAGGGATGAGGTGAAGGCATTTGGTTTTTTTTGTTTATGTTTTTTTAAATTTGGTTTTATTTCTCATTATCCTACTCTCATTTGACTGGTAATAAATTAAACTAATTTCCCCAAGTCGAGTCTGTTTTACCTGTGATAGTAATTAGTGAATGATCTCTCCCTGTACTTATCTCAACCCATGAGCCTTTTGTTATATTTTCTCTCCCCTGCCTAGCCAAGGAGGGGACTGATAGACCAGCTTTGGTGGGCACCTAGCATCCAGCCAGGGTCAACCCACCACACACTTATCTACTTACATGTAGTCCTTTTTTTCCATATGCTATCCCTCGTCCATAAATTGCACTGACCAGCTCTGGTTCTTCCTGTTAATATTAAAAATGAACACAATAATCAGTTGTGCGTTTTTTTTTATTTAAAAAAGGTATCTTTCTTCAATACATTTTTAATTCTTGCTGATCTTAAGTAGTAAGCAATGAACAATCACAGTCATCAGGCAAAGAAACTGATTGCATTACAGTCCATACTTTCATATGCTCACATCTTTCAACTCAATTTACTGGAATTGTTCTGGAGTATTTGTCTGGAAAATGAGCTAAACGGAGTGTGGTTGTAGTGTCAGTGACTACCTATCAGAAGCCGTGTATACACTGGTATAGTTTGTTGTACAAACTTCATTACTTGTAACCTTATTGGTAATTATACGACTTCTTTTGTCTAATGTCACTGAAGTGATAATAAGCTAATACAACTCAGTCACTTAAAGCTTGTTTTGTTCATAATTTAAATTTAAGATTTAAAATTAGGAAGCAGGAAATTGTGACATCCTGATGGAATTTCTATTCAGGCAGCAACTAAACCGAGAGGTATTCTGCCAAAGTATTTCTGCAAAATTCAAACAAGTCTTCCTTGTGTTAGATTTAAGTCCGTGGCTTTCCAACTCAGGCACTTATGGGGACGTGTCTTACATAGTGAATTTACTTCTTGTTCAATGTTATTTACTCCAGCCACGGTTTCCCATCCAAATTTGAAGAACTACAACAGCAAAACTGGTTTTCTTGCCCCAAGTCAGTTTCCCTGAAAACCAGTATTTTTATGGCTAAGAACCTGGGACTACCAGAAGCATGAACGTACTTTTTGACCTAAACTGGTTGTAATACACGAATGCAAGTTGAAAGTAATACTGCAAATACTAGCTTTTTTTTTTTTTTAAACTTGTACTTAAATTGAGTGAAAGTGTAGCAATTTAATGGAATTATTCCAGGTAATTTATCAGAGGATTGGAATATTTTTTGTTGTTGTTTGTTTTAGGTGTTTAGTGATCTCTTAGGGTTCTTTTTAATGTGAAGAAAATATTCTGACATCAGCTTTAATTGAAGCTTTTAAACAGTGAGGGTTGGTTTTGTTTTAAAAATGGCTACCTTCTATTTTATAGAAGAAGATTCTGAATTCTTTACCTTGGTCAGAAAAAGAATTACTGAAGCACTAGTTACATATTACTTATATATTAAACTCATCAATTGCTTACCACTGAAGGATAAACCCAGCATACAAAATCATTTATCATCATGAAAGCAATGCAATACTTGCTACTAACAATAACTGATCTCTGTCACATTTTTTCTGATATTATTGGCAACATGCTAATTGTTGCCCCCCCAAAAAAAAAAAATCCACATTAAAATATCTCAGCCTACACATCAAGAGGGCAAATAAAGGAACTTCAATTTCGCACGGGTCAAGTTTCTGAAGACCATTTTTTTTTTTTCGGTCAAAGTGCCATAAAAAGTTTATTCTACAGATGAGCAAAATAATCACCAAATCACCAAGATACTGAATCATCTGATTTTAAAAGTATGCTTATGTTTCGATGGAAAAAAAAACCACACAAAAATAATAGAATAATTACTCTCATAGAATAATTACTCTCATTTTAAAATCCTTAATTGAATCTTTGTTTCAGTAAAAGTCATATGTTGTAATGGATAATTTCATGAAGTGATTTTTTTTAGGAGTTCCAACAGAAAACTTACCTGCAGCATTGTTGAAAAGTGTCGTATGGCTTCATCATACAAGCCATTGCCAATCAACACGTAAGCAAGTGCTAACAAAAAATTACAAATATAAATAAAAGAACAAAAAACATTTGATTTTTTTAAATGCATTTTACAATTCAGTTTTAATTAATATAAGTTCTTACACTGCACAGAAGATTTAAGTAGTCAAATGATTTCTGAACTGCCACTGAAATGACTTCCTTCAACGACTACTTAGCATTCGTTAATCATCCAATTCATACTGTGTTCATCAAAATTGGTTTTGTGGTTTGTTTGTTTGGGGTTTTTTCTCTCCTTTTTGCAAGTTCAGAAAAGGGTCTATGTTTGCTTCTGAAGTACTTAGGACCAGGAAAAGTACCATGATCCCATTTAGCAGCCCTAGATGCTTTCTCAATTATAAGTGAGCCTGGCTAACACTGGCTAAATTTTTTTGGTAATTCCATTAGAGAACATCTGATTGTACTTGTTTGTACAAATTTTGCTAAACTTTACTAGCTCACAATAAGTTTTTCCTTCATTTGAATTATCTAGAAAAACAACAACTAAAGTGATCCCACTGTTTATAAAAATGAGATTGAAAAACTACAGAGTCTTTACCCATGTTAATTACAAAAAACTTTAAAGTTCTTGCATGTTCCCCTGCTTTGGAGTGGAAGCTGAGTGTTTGAAAAAGAAACAGATCACTGTTTTAGAAACATGTTCCTGTAATCTCCACAGGATACAAAAACACAGTCAAGTCACAAGACTGGAAAGCTGTGGTTGTGCTTGCATGACTGAAGTTCACTTCTAACAGCTGAATATCTCAAGATTGTTTCTCTTCACATGTTTTAATCTCACACTTTTTAACTCTGGACTAAGCTCTGTCTACACTGCCCACAAAAACCTAAGATCTTGCAGACCAGAGCTATGAAAGGTAAAGTACAACTTTCCCCACACACAGTTCACACGAATGGCTGACCGTGGAACTCAAAGCAGGGATTTACCTTTCCCCATACTTCTTATGAGTTTTAGCAGTCATCCAAACAGAATGGAAGAGGTGCCTATCAGCTTAATTATTTACTCAAACATGAGAGGAGACAAATAAGTCAGTTAGAACAAAGGTATTTTTCATAGAACACAGACACTTCTCTTTCATGCAGGCAGTCACATTGTTTTGTGAGTGCTGCTAAGCACTGTTCGTTAAAGGAGGAAAAAAGTTAAATGAAAGAGAAATAAGAAATGTATTTAGTCCAGAGCTTGCCTTGTTCTTGGAGCACTTCTATTATGCAGAAGGAAGTATTTGTGTGCAACACAAGCTTTTTCCTCAAGACATAAAAAGCTTCACTTGGTACAGATACATAGCATTGCCAAAAAAGGAAAGAAAATCGGCAGAGTGAAAGACAGATTGAAGAGCTCTTAAATTTTTCTACTTTCACTCTCCCCCGAAGACTACACAGTTCTTAGTATTATCTTTATGGTTCCAATCCCAGAACAGAGAGCAGTTGGCACGTAAAATGAAATCAACTCTACTATGCCAGTATTAAAGAAAAAAGTGGAGGAAGCAAGATAACGAAGACTCATTGTCAGCAGGACAAGGAGTTTATCTTGTTTATCCAAGACTTGTCAAAACACGGGATATTGTAGACTCTGTAAAACTATGGCGAATGATTGGCAGCTCGTAGCTGACTCAGTATCAGCTTCTTTTTAAATTCTTTGTTTCTGATTAATCTTTTCGTCTTTAATCAAATACTACAAAAATACAAGTACTTTGTTATGAAAAAACTTAAGGGTTAACAACAGTCCATTAACCTAAGTATTAGAACACCAACATTGCTTCAGAATGTCCCATACATTTCACACTGCTTTTCCTCAGAACAGTTAAAAGTAACACACACAAACAAGAAGGATTCAGGCTCCTCACAGCATAACATACTTGAAATAAAGTGGGTAGGTGCCAGCCTACAGGCCAAACATGAGGATAGAGACCTTCTGGCACAGTCTTCTGAGTCTACAGAGCAGATACTAAAAGCATCAAATATTTTCTGCTGGATGGAAGTTCAGTATTTCCTGCAGGATTCTATGAACGTAGTTAGATATGCTAGGAATATGAAAAAAGATTAAGTCCCTAAATCTTCCTGGATAAATCTGTGAAGGTGGAAATTACATCCAAAAAACTACTCAATTGTTTTAATTTTGTTAGAAAACTTACGAGTAAAGTCTCTCTTTGCTCTTATACGAAAGACAGTCTGCTGCCTTCCTTGTGACACATCCTCAACCATCTCTTTGCTGCCTCATAATACCTCTGCTTCCTATAGAGGATACCAGCTTGGAGAAGAAGTGCAGGTAACTCCTTCTTCAAGTCCTTTGAGAAAAGTATTTACTGTTACTTTATTTGAAATACCTGCATTTTCTGCACTCGGTGTGCTTTGAAAAAACACCAAGCAGCAGCCTGTATAAGGACGTAATTCAGAAAGCCTTCCTGCTGCTGTGTTGATGGGAAGAATGTGTGGAGAGGGGAAGACTGATCCAAGATCTATGCTTGACAGAAAGCATATTCCATTGATAAAATTTTCTGCATGTTTAAGTAGTTTTACTCATCAATAACGACAGAAAAAGGGAAGCAGGAAGTAGCTGAGACTATTTAAAAGGATTTGATCAAATTGCTTTCTGAACACCTGCTTAAGCAGACATGGTGAAGAATTCTAGTGAGCAAAGCAGAAGAACTTTTAGGAAGAGATATACATTTTCTTTGTAAGACCACAGAAAACACACTGTATTTTCAGGCTTACTGGGATCACTTTAGTTTCAAAACATTCAGTGCTAACAATTAGCACATAATTCACTTGCACAAACCTTATAAAAGGTATCTTACCCAATTCTTCATTTGTGTTGTCATTATCAGTAGCAAATGGAAACCGTTTTTGCTCTGCAAGCAACTTCGCTTGGCTCTGTAAAACATGATGGTTTTAAGTGTTCAGCAAACAACAGTAAAGAATTTAATAGAAAACCCGTGTCTTAAATTCTTTAAAAAAAAAATTCTTAAATCAAAAAGTTAAGATTAATGTCATTGCTTTAAGGTAACCGAAAACAAATTCATTCCTAGTGATCCACAGGGAGAAAAAATTGCTCTTCAGTCAGGTGCTGCTGTTATCCTCTCTTAACATTAGGCTTATCAAACCTTTCAAATGAAAGGACATTGCCAGCATTTTACCAGTTGCTGAAGTTTCTATATTACATCTACTTAACATGAAGTTTTGAAAGTCTTTTTAAGACACATGCTACTGCCCCTCTATTCTGCTCTCGTGAGACCCCACCTGGAACACTGCATTCAGCTCTGGAGTCCCCAACACAAGAAGGACATGGAACTGCTGGAGCGGGTACAGAGGAGGGCCACGAAGATGATTCAAGGGCTGGAGCACCTCTCCTATGAAGACAGGCCGAGAGAGTTGGGGCTGTTCAGACTGGAGAAGAGAAGGCTCCAGGGCGATCTTATTGCAGCCTTCCAGTACTTAAAGTGGGCCTACAGGAAAGCTGGAGAGGGACTTTTTACAAGGGTGTGTAGTGATAGGACAAGGGGTAATGGCTTTAAACTGAAAGAGGGGAGATTTAGATTGGATATAAGAAAGAAATTTTTCACTCTGAGGGTAGTGAGGCACTGGAACAGGTTGCCCAGAGAAGTTGTGGATGCCCCATCCCTGGAAGTGTTCAAGGCCAGGTTGGATGAGGCTTTGGGCAACCTGGTGTAGTGCAGGGTTTCACTGCCCATGGCAGGGGGTTTGGAACTAAATGATCTTTGAGGTCCCTTCCAACCCTAACCATTCTATGATTCTATTCTATGATTCGTAGGAAAGTTTATACTCTTTACCTCACTAATTATTCCTTTGTCTTCCACAAAGAGAAGGGTACTACAGAAGAATAAAATGCTGAAAATGAAACACTGAAAAGGGTATCGCTCCAGCACTAAAGAGAAGTTTAACTTAACAGTGCCACACTAAAGGAAGAAGGCCGTCCTTTTAACAATCACTTTTTATCAATTATAGACTTTGTTCAGCCAATTGCAGCCTCATCTAAGATTTCTGTTCCCCAAATAATGCACCTACAGATACCAAGACTGCCAAAGACAGCTCCTCATAAATATAGAAATACTTTACGCTGTTCAGTTTCACAAGTGTGTTCCATAGACAGCTGTAAATCTATGAGAGCAGTTGATGTTAGAAAAATACAAAACACACATTTAATTAACAGGTCTTCCAAACTGCTCTAGGAAGCAAGAAGGGAAAAACCCCCTCAAACATCTCTCACTGCTCAGTTCTCTTCTTTTGCGTCATCTAAACTACACACCTGTACATCTTTAACTTCAGGGAAGACAGTTAAACACCTTAAACTTCAAAGAACATATTTAACTCATCATTTCCTCTGCTGAGAGGACTACACTTTTTCCTCTTCCTTTCCACTTTTTTTGGTTTGTTTAATCAAAAGCAGCCTCGTTACTTGTATCCATGACACAGACATTTCAATCACAAAAGTAACTGGCCAAATCCCATTGTACAGTTTCTGGCCTGCTCATCAAATAATCTTAGGAATGAGAAAAAAGTTTAGTCTGCTCTGAAAACTTGAATATTTTGGAGGGTATGAATGATTAGCAAATCAGATTTCACAAACCTTGTTTTTACTGAAATTAGAGTTCACGTATGAGCTCCACATTACACTGTAACATTCTGAGAATTACTACTCCACCTACTGCTACACCTACAGTAACAGGATAGAAAAGTTATTTTCTCACAAAAAAAAGTCATTAAAAACAGTACAAGAATAAGCAGGGTTCAACTGACATACCAATTAGAAAACTAAGAATCTACCTTGCAGACCATATATTTACAAATCACACATCTCCAAGCACAACTTTTTTGTATCTTCCATGGCCTTCAACTCATTTCCAGAAATACTACTTAAGAAAGCTATCTTCAACGTTTAATTCTGCAAAATGTTGTTCTTCTATAATTGTCTTACAGTTACCCTTGGGGGGAGGGAGGAATCACTTTTACTAAAGTACAACCTCTTCCTTGATGGATTTACAAAAAAGGCCTACACTTCTTTGTTTGCAGATAAGAGATAAGATATAGCAAGACTCCAGATGTATACTGGTGCTGGGTATTAGAAAATAAGCTACAACTAAAAGAATCTGGCCTTCCATTAATATCCTATGAATTAGAGATGCATGTGACACTCAGCAAGAGATTACCACAGTTTTTCCCCCATCCTCATCTACATCCTCTGTTTTATTATCATAGAATAACAGAATAGTGTTTTGTTCTTGGAGTGGGGGAGGAAGGGGATTCATATTTCTTCCAAAAATTCTGAATCCACTTATAGGTTAGATACCCTGCAGCTCTATGCAAAACTTGTGAGTCATTCTGCCTTCAAGAAACAAGAGAAGAATTTTGATCACAGCACCAGCTCCCAATAGGTTGAACTGTTGCTCTGTTCAAAACAATTTTTTTTGAAACAGGAAAATTTCTAACAAGCCAACATACATTTCACTGCCTTCGAAAGAATTGCTGGTACTGCTAGACTAAACTAGACAGAAGATATGATCAGTATCTGATGAAGTAATGTCTAAGCAGAATCTTCACGTCAAAATAATTGGCTTGGTGGATTTGTAGTAGAGTAGTTTTATTTCTGAATGCCACCTTTGGAGAAGTTGCCTCAAATTAGAACACTGTTTCCATGCTTCCCCATAGCCAAAAATTTCCATACATTTCCCAAGGCTTCTTTGTATATGAATATCAGTAATATTTGAAGATTTTCAGTATCTGTGACTCTACTAGACTGAACAAGTAACATCAAACCTGTGTTCTGATGTAGATTGAATATTGTATCTGTTCAAGATCAGTAGGTTAACAATAGTGTTGCAAAAAAATCCAAATTCCAAAATAACCCTCTTGACGTCTCTCTACCAAGAGACATTCTTCTTTCATTAGAATATTCTCCACATAGTAAGTCTCTGCTATATTTAGTGAAATATGGTCTGAACCCTCTCTTATCTGTGCACGATGTTATTTCCGTAGCAATTGCAAGTTATCACTCCTACTCTTACACATATTTTGTGGTAAACCTCCTCAAGTAGTTAATCTGAGTAAAAACTATTGCACCCTTCCCTTTTTCAGCCACAGCCCCTGCAGTCCTGAAATAAATAAAAAAGAAAAAAATGGCAGAGTAATCCAGGTGAAGGTTAGCTTTCAGTGGAAACACCAGCTTCAATTAGTTGAAATTGCTGACAGCTGTAGAGACTCATGCTGGAGTACTACAAAAACATTTTGTCATGAGCAACTTGAGTTCACTCACATTTAAGCCTTTTGGGAACCTGTGTCTACTGATTAATAGATCCTACACGTAGTATTTGCCTGAACTTCATTCTAACTGGTCATGCAGTTAAAGTGATTTGTGACTTAACAATCTATTAAAAATTTTGTACATTATATTCCTGATAGCCTACCAGAATTTTTTCTGTGTTGAGAGAAAGCACAGATTCACAAGATGAAGATCCTCCTATGTCACAATCCGATTCATGGAAATGCAAAAATGATGAATCTGAGGGAAAAGAGAGAAAATATCTTTAGGAACTCAAAGAGTTACGTGTATGTTCTATTATCACATCTCACATTTCCTCATGTTCATTTGAGCAGCTTCCGCATTGGACCCTCCACAAGTTAGAACTTTCATTAAGTACTTTCTGCACACAGCACTACCACACAGCCAGGGAAGCAGTAGTTGACATGACTGCTTTTGTATAATTAGTTTTATCACCACTTCCATTTATGCTACTGGTTAAAAATACACAAGGGGAAAAAAAAAATTAAGGTGCTAAAAAAAAAAAGCCCACAACAAGGGGAGTGGAATAAAAAAGGAGGAAGCTGGAAACAAGTAAGAAAAGTTTGAGGCAGACATCTCCCCATTTGGCATTATGGCATTATTATTGCCATGTGGCATTATTTTTCTCTGGCCCAAGAAACTAAAGACCAAATTATCATTCTAATTCCAGAGAGGAAAACAAATGGAATGGACCATATGGAGACAGGGAAAGAGCTACTGCTGGAAGTCCAGGAAACAGAGGTATAAAGACTATAAAAGGAGACAGGAGAGTAAACTGTAATTGACTGAATATATACAAAGGTCCTCACAGATATATTACCAAGAAGGCCATTACAAAAAGCATGAGATTGAATCAAATCTATGAAAACTGAAACACAGCTTGTTGGCATAGCAGAGAAAAAGTTTAACAAAGGAAATGAGTAACAACAGTAATCAACAACCCCCCCCAGACTGATAGAAGTCACTACTTCACCTACATGGTGCTTTGCTTTAACTGCTATCCCAACAGAACTGTTAGCTCTTAAATTTTCAGATCTTAAAGCTTTTATTAACTTGAAATATTTCAAGAGAAAACAAGAAAAAGCAAAGAAACAGTGTTATCTCTTTGATATCATGTCACATATACCAAATTTTATCATCTTCCCTAGTGTTTGCAAATATAAGCTTGGCGTTAAGTTTGAAAGGCTGGGGGGCAGCGTGTGTTTCTAATTCCCTTTTACAGGCAGTGTTATTCTTATATTTTGATTACATAAGAGTTGCAGTTAATTAACCCCCCATTTCTCACAAATACAGTGCTGAAAGAGGAAAAAAAAAAGTCTTCTTACAAAGAGAAGCCAAAATAGTATTTAAAATCATTCCCTGTAAACAGAAACTTGGACCTAAGTTGACACATAAACGATGACTGGTGGGAGAAGATTTACAACAGAAGCAAGAGTGGTGAAAAGCAGAAGGTCAAAGTTTAAAGTCAGAAAGTCCTGTAAGAAGAGTGGCTCACCACCCATAGTTTCAGAAAAAGCATTGCCAGTAGAAAGTTTCAACATTGCCCTTTGTTCTTCACGTTGGCCAAGCCCTCCTGTGCTATGGCAGCATTATTAACACATTATTTGTTCTGTGTTGTTGCTTGTAAGTCAGTGACAGTTAAGAGTCATTGCTGTAGACTCACTGAGCAATTTTTGCTTCACAAACATAAAAAAGAGATGCAGGCACAGCCTATCTACAGAATGATTTTCTGCATAATAGCAAGAATTTAGTGAAGGGATTTTTCAGCAAGGTGACAGAGAATAAGAACAGCCTATCTGTTACAAGCTATAGGGGAAAAAGACTCTTCAAATCTTGTAATTCTTGGGGCAACAAATTGCTTTACTCATAGGGAAGAATGGATTTGCCTTTGTCCGCGAGTTAGATACAGTCAAACCTGTATCACACGGCCTCATTAACAACTTTACTGAAAAAGTAAACACCAACCAGAGAAATTACCCCGGATCTTGTAGTAGGCTCCAAAAGAAACTATCTGAGATAAAAAGATTCTCAGCTTCTGGGAAAGTTGTACTAAAACAAAGACTGAGAGCTTAAGGGAATTTTCAACTGGCAATTTATTTAGCCACAGGAGTTAAACAGCAAGGAGTGGACTGGTATACAGCTATTTCAGGCTAAGTATGCTGTTTTGTAACTAAGGGCTATCTTATTGTCAAAGCATGCAAAGCACCCGAGGTACCTGATGATTTAAGCAGAATTCCTTATACCAATCCCAGTCTCTTTAAAAGAACATCCACCACTAAATCAAAATCTAATCTTCCAAACGCACCTCTGAAGGAGTATCCTGAGTCAATCATTCATTTTTTAGTAACAGAAGAGATGTAATCCAATGTTTTGCCATTTATTAACTCCTATGGTATACAGATTTTTATCTCAAGACTGGGTGAAAGTCTTTTCAGTTTTATGCTTAAGCTTGAATGATTTGGAGCAATGGCCACCTGAGATAACTTTCACAATCTGATTTAGTGTTTACATACTATGGCTCTCAGCCACTGTAGCCACTCCAAAGAAGAGAAAAAAAAAAAATCAGCTGATGTAAAATACTTACTTAACACAGATGATATAGATAAAAACTAACCAAAGAACTTAAAAGCTGTGACAACAAAAGCACACATAGAGAGGGGGGGGGAAAGCAGATATAGGAAACTCAGAACTAGATATTTCTAAAAAGTGTGATTTTGAGTGGATTACATCAGCTGTATATTGCCCTTAGGGACCACAGCAATTGTTGATAAGTGCACAGACTTTATGAAATAAGGGGCAAAAATAAATCAAACAATGCTGCAGACAGCTAAGCAGTCATGACACCTCACTGGTTATTCTCATCTGAATAACTGAGTGTCTACATCGCATTGAATTGATAAAATCTTTTTTCTTCATCTGTATTACAGGTACATTGTGATTCAGACTGGCATTTTTGTATAGTACATTCACACTATGCTCATGATGAAAGATCATAACAGATTACTTAAGTCACTTGATCCTGATACAACAGATATTTAAGCACATAAAAATAGTTTTAACTGCGCCTGTAATACGAGCTATCAACTAACTTGAACAGGATCAGACCTGAACGTGGCACTCCTTAAAGAAAAGCATCCAGTTCACCAGCAAAATATATGTAACTGTAGCTGAGAACGAATCAGGCCATATTCAATTCAGTAATAGCAGCACAAGGGGTTGGCATGTCTGCGTACTACTGGGCGCCGGGACTAAAAAGTACACAGAGCCCAACAGTCAGACTTGGCAGGTCGGCGAGTGGGACAACAGGAATGCTCGTGGCTGACACTACCGGCCCTGCAGTTCGCCCGCTCAAGGGGCGAGAGCTTTTCCTCCGCTCAGCGCCGCGGCGGTGCTCCCTGCTCCGCACCACACAACGGCACGACGCTACTCGGGGGCGCAACTTACACGGAACACGCCTCAGTGTGAGTCAGCCGAACAGCAGCAGCGCGCACAGACCAGCCGTCCGCCCTCCCGCCGCCGGGACCCCGCACCGCCCCGGGACGGCAGCCCCTCAGCCACCCGCGGCGCCTCAGTGCGAGGCAAGGCCCCGCCGCGCTTTCCCCTTCTGCCCCCGCCGCAGCGAGGGGAGAGGGCGCCCGCACCGGCGCGCCCCACCGCCGCCCCCGGCCTCAGGGCTCCTCCGCAGGGCCGGTCGGGCGCCGCAGTGCCGCCGGGCCGGGCGCCGCCGGCCGAACGGCGCCCTCACGCCCGCCCCGGGGCTGGGGGCGGCCACCGCGGCAGCGCCCCCCGACTCACCGCACTCGGCCGAGTACTGCTCTGCCCACTCCCCCGCCGAGGCGCAGCCCCCCGCCGGGCCCTGGCGCTGCCGGTGCAGCTCCTGCTTGAGCAGCGACAAGGCCGGGTACTGCTCGGTCGAGGCCAGCGCGGCCAGTGCGAGGGCCAGCGTGGCCAGCGACACCCACAGCCCCCTCACTGCCCCACAGCCGCCAGCAGGTGCCATCTTTCCAGGGCGCATGCGCACCGCTCCGGCCGCGGCTGGGGACGGAGGGCGCCGCCACCGCCCCTCCCACGGGACCAGCGGGGAGGCGGGCGCCGCCGCGCTGCCCCCCGGGACACGCAGTTTCCCGCTGGCGCGGCCCGGCCGGCGGCGGCGGCAGAAAACTACAGCTCCCGGAATGCACCGCGGCGCGAGCCCGGCCCGGCCCCGCCCCCGAACGCGGAAGAGAGGCGGCTGGAAGTGCTGACAGGCCGAGGCATGCGTTCGCGTGCTATGGCGGCGCTAGGCGCCTACCGCTGCATCGAGTGCAACGGGGAGGCGGCGGAGCTGTTCCGGGACTACCAGCGCGGGGTGCTCCGCATCTCCATCTGCGTGAGTCGAGGCGGCGGCGGCGGCGAGGCGGGCGGGCAGCGGGCGAGGGAGGCCGGAGGGGAGGGGTGGGGTGGGGTGCGAGTGGGAGGCTTCGACGTCAGCCGGCGGCGGCGGCACGTGGCGGCGTTCGCGCGCGCCCGCCCCGGTCCCGCCGCGCCCCTTGGCACGGCCCGCGCGGGGGAAGCTCCCGCTGCTGCCGCGCTCGGGCCCCGGCCCACGGGGCGCGGCTCTGGCGCCCGCGGGTCAGCCGTTTTCCCTGGATCTGGGCGTAGGTTTTCCGTTTGCCGTGCTTCCCGCCGCCGCTTCCGCCGGTTCCTCGAGGGCACCTGCATGGCAGCAGTGTCCAGGGGCGCTGCGGCGGGCCTCCGTGTCTTTTACCCGCGGAGAGGCGGACCCGAGCGTGGCTCCGTGGTTAGACGGCTTCGGTGCAGCTGGGAAACAGCCGGACTTAAATGTCCGGCATTGACTGACGATTATTCCGTGTACGCGCCAGAACTTCTGTGCTACTTATCCAGCTGCAGTGGTTGTACTTTCCAAAACGGTACCAGCGTATGCTAGGCTCTTTGCTGCTCTCCTTTCCCACTCTGCCTTGCAGCGTTCGTTTTTTTCCCATAGTGTTGTCATAGTGTTAAAATAACTTTTTTCTCTTTTAGCGTCTCCTACATTTTCTTGGAGATTTCACAGCCGCAGCAAAAATACATTTACCTTTTAAGCAGTATTTTCAACTGTTTCTAAATTACTGTTTTCAATTTTTGATAGGATTTATGGAGACTTGTCTCCAGTGGTTAATTTTGACTTTTTTTTTTTGTGTAATGCGTAAAAAAATGGATCACTTAGCACTCAGTGTGGGGACAAAATAAGAATTTTGAAATGGAGAGATCTGCAAATACATCTTGACTAAGCCATTGATTTTATCTGTGATTGTATTTCGCAACATCCTGTCTGCTCCTTGTAAAATTGGGAAACCTTGTGCTTGAATCAATTGTTGAGTATTTTGTCAGGGATTAGTTGTGTATCATTCAAACTTCTTTTGTGGTTGTTTCCACCAGTTTTGTAGCCCTTGGCATTTTGAGAATGATGATAGAAGACGGGTTAATTTACTAACCATGAAGCTATACATGTAACAGATGACTAGAAAGCTTTGTATGAAACCTGTGATTAATTGCTTTGTGGCTTTATAACTTTGAGTTATTCAAACATTTCTTAGATCAAAAATAGAAGTAGTAGGCAACCAGATCACAGAGGTCTGTGGCCAGTTTGTATTTGGGGAAATAGTGGTTAGCTCAAGCTGAAAAACATACATGTTAGATCTCAGCTTCTTTTATCAACAAGAGGCTGTGAAAACAACATGCATCCAAATTACTGATGATAGTAGAAAGAGCTGATTCGCATCCTTCTCTTTTCCCAGCCCAGCAGTCAGTTAAAATGGCTGGTAGCTGTAGAGCATAAACCAACTGAAAATGTACTGAAAAATCTCTGCAGACATTTAAAAAATGGAGGAGATCAGCAGTTTTCTTAGCTAAATGACTAATAGAGATTGATTTCTGCTGGCTTTTGACATGTACACTGGGAGGAAAAATTGATTTTTAGTTGCTTTTTTGCATTAGTACAATGTGTCGTGATAGTAGTGGATATAAACAAGTCAGATCGTTGGTTGTCAAATCATGTAGTCAAAATTTGTCATTGGTACATGATAAAAATGTAAATGGTTTTCTTTGGAGCTCTTTCATGTGGAGCTTCAAACTCATCTTTGAAATCAAGGACAAGTTGAATACAAAAGGGCAAATATAAAGCTTATGCCTGCAGCCATATCACATAAGATTTAGCACATCTTGTAAACCCAGGTCATCAATTATGGTTATTCATTTGGCTATGATAATCTCTAAGGTGAACTGGGAGCCAGGAGATGTCACTCATTCCTCTCAGCATTTAACCATTTGAGGACTGAAGATCCTGGTCTTCTGGAACTGTGGCGTCTCATGTGGAATCAAAGACTTACGTCCCAGTTGCCGTTGTTCATCACAAATGCCAAACTATTACAAAAAATAGAGTAAAGAACAGAGTAAAAGAAAGAGCAAAGAATCACATGTTCCTGGCAAATTGGAATTGTGTCCACCTTTCTTTATGCAGGGCCAGATCAGTACCATTTTTCACTTACTTCTATCAGCTTCTTTCCTCTGTCTATGTTGTGGGTTGTCAGGGTTCAGTTTGTCTTGGTCCTAGCGGGTCTTACATGGTGCGTGTCATATCACCTCTAAGCCTTTTTCTCCATTTCTGGCTGCCCGTGAAATGCTGAGAGTAGGAGCAGTCCATATACACAACAGGCCATACGGAGCACGTTAGTAAGAAACATGTTAACTCACAGTTTATAAAGTGGAAATGAGAATGTTAGAAGACTGCCAAGATCAAAAGATTCTTTCAATGGAACTGATCTGAATTCAGCTTTATCTGCGTATTGCAGGAAAGCATTGCTGTCGTTTCCAGCTACCAAGAGCTCCTGCTTTCTAAGAGGGCAATTCTTGGTTTACTTTTTCCTTTTAATCTTGAAGAATGGTTTTGTCACTGCACTAACCCTCTCCAGGCATGCTGCTCCAACAGGCGATGCTGTGCCTGTATGCCAGAGACCTAAAAAGTCAGTCAGCATTGGGCTACTGACAACAAAAACTAGTCAAGCACAGAATGTCGTTTGACACCCTTGTCAAACTTTCCCGAGCAGTGTTATGCTGAGTTTGTCAGAGTTACGAATCATCTTAACCTGAAAATAATCACAGCTTAGAAGTTTTCTCCACTTTAGAAAATACGAAGATCTCACTTCCCAGTGTGAAACATCATTTATATCAGATATTTATAAAACTTGGAGCGTAGGCTTCTAAAAACTTAAGAAAAGCTGAAGGTATTTAAGAAAAATTGGAGGTCTGAGGTGAGATTAGGAGGTGTAATCACTCAGCCTGAGAACAGTTTTCATCTGTGTGTGGAATTAGAGCATTGAGTACTCTACTCCATTGTAGCTTAAGGGAGAAAAAGTAAAAATAACATAGAAAGATTGTATAGTGATACTCAAAGTGAGGGTGATGGACATTGTCTAGATAAGTTTTTTGTTAAAAAACTTTAGCATACTTGTGTTTCATTCCAAGTAGTACATGAAAATACTGACACAATAAGGAAACAAAAACAAACAACAAACAACCCAACATTTGTTCCATATGATATGTAACATTAAAGGGTTTCTTTCCTTATTTTGGCCCCAGAAAATTACGAACAAGCAGAACATTGCCAAGACCATCACAGTTTTATACTGACCTACAGACTTACCCCATCCTAGTTTAAAGTTATTCTTGATAAACTAATAAATCTGCATCTAGAAGGTTTTTGCCGTTTGCAGGATGTTTCTGTCATTCAGCACCTTTCAGAACATCATCTTGAGGTTGAAGAAGCTAAGTTCTCCCAACAGCATCTTCTTTGTAGTCCTACAATTATTTTTAGGATATGTTTAACCTGATCTGGGCCTGATTTTCAGGTGAAAGATCTAAATTTTAATCCCTAAGCAAAATACCATGATTTTGTATTCTGTTATCAATCTGTTGAAGAGAACATCTGTTTCCAGTCCACAATATTGGAGTACAGTTTTGGAAATTCAGCCTAATATTCATGGTGCTGCTTCAGTTTAGTTCCTTCAGCTTTTGTTGTTGCTCTTAAGATAATTAAAAGTTTCTTTGAGGTCCACATTTTAATGTTAATGTGGACAAGCATTAAAGACCTCACAAGTGTCAATATCCACTCTGGAAATGAATTTGCAACGGATACTGAAGATGCTAAAGGAACTTTCGTCTATCAAACGTAGAAGTTCATTCAGTACCATGAAACTCAGGATGGAAAGGTCTTTTGTTAAGAGCTGTGCAAGGTGGCTCCTGCAAGGTGCCCCAAATTCTTCAAGCTCTGCAACTTTTTTTTTTAATCTGTTTTGTTTAATCAAGGCCAGTTTCAGCAGAAGCCTAGCCCAGACCTCTGGAATTGTACGTTCCTTCTTGCTTGAGATTCACATTTAGTGAAGGAACCTTTTTCTCATCCTGCATATATTTTGCTATGGAAATGCCATTGCAAGAGTCAGGTGGATTATTGCTCCTTAAAAAGAATTTAAAGGTACTTAAAAATGGATAATAATATTCTGAGGAAATTCACTTCTCAGGGAGACCTGTTCAATGTGTTTTTTTCTTCGTTGTGGTAACTGTGGGGTGGCAGGGCGTGGGGGGGTGGGTGCAGGCGTGTTAAGATTGTCACCAACAACGGTGACTTCTAGTGGTCGCTTTGCAACTCATGGGTCTGCTGTGAACGTGCTGACATTATCCCTGTTCCGAACCAGATGCGATGGTAAAAGTAACCCTAGGTGGCTCTTTATAGAGGAGATTTGCGTTAATTATTTTGAGAGCCTTAAAACTTAAATGATCTGTAAGTAGTACAGTGTATCTTCACTAACTATATCATGAACCAACCATTAACAACAGTTACAAAGAATACTGTTCAAGTAACATTGCCACTATAGTATTAATGCTATATGGAAAAAAACCACATTTGGCTAACCTGGAATAAATTCTGCAGTCAAAGTGCAATGAATGTAAAAGGAGATTAGCAAACTTGACTTACTCAAAAATAGAAGGAAAAACATGTAATTTTAAAAAAATTTGGTTTTAAATTACATGTATTTTGTTGTATTTAAAAATAAAATGTTAATCATTCCAGACCCTAACAAAAGGAAAGAAATTATTCATTACAATATGTAGAGCTCAGTTAGGATCCTCCCTTGTGTTTTGTAATAAGAAATCCAAATTGCCTGAGCAGTGCACGCTTCATTTAGCTTTTCTGCAATTAAAAAATAATTGAAAAGCTCTTTTACTGCAGCAAGGCAAAGAGACTAAAGGCTTTGGATGCAAAGCATTTATGTGGTAAGGTAAAGATTCTGTCAAGAGGACAAAGGTCATCTTGGAAAATAAAGTACATTATTTTTCTTACTTACATAACTCAATCTACAGACCAACCCACTACTGGAAAACATATCAGATAGAAGAAATTATAAAACATTATTTTTATTTTCAGTTTTCTGAAATGGAATGCATCTGGAACAGGGCTGTTTTGTTTTTCAGCTTACTATGACACTCAGCTGCATCTCTAATTAATAATCCATTCCTGAGAGCAGCAGAGCTAATTACATTTTATTGTTTGTCGTGGTTTTAGGCTGATCCAGCAACTAAAACTCACACAGTCTCTCCTTCTCCAATAAAGTAGAGAGGAGAGAAAAAAAACAAAAGGACTGAGGGTTGAGGCAAGAACAGAGGGAGCACCCACCAACCATGGTCCTGGGCAAAACAGGCAGCGCTTTTCTCAAAGCAAAACAGTTTATTAATGATTACTTAGAAGGACAAAGGGAAATAAAAACCGATTACTTGAGAGGACAGAAAGAAACAAAACCAGATCTTAAAACCGACACCTTCCCCCCCCCACCTTCCTTTTCCTCCCGGCTCTACCTCCTCCCCCCAGCAGCACAGGGGGCAGGGACTGGGGGAGTGCAGGTCAGTTCATTCCGTGCTGTTACTGCTGCTTCTTTCTTAAAGGAGAAGGAGTCCTTACACCCTTTTCCCCTGCTCCAATGGATCCCCTACCCACGAGGAAAAAATCCACAAATTTCTCCAACGTGAGTCCAGCCCACTGGAAACAATCCTTCCCCACAGATTGCTCCGGTGTGGGCTATACCACAGTCTCGGGTACTTAGGGAGCTGCAGCCACTCGCTCCGGCGTGGGTCGTCACGAAGACTCCAGATGCCTCTCTGCCTTGCCGTGCCCCCAACACGACCATCCTCGGGCTCAGGCATCTTCTCCCCACGGGCTGCGAGTGGGTCGCTGCTCCACCGAGGCCGTCCTGGTTGCAGGGGGGCAGCCTGCTATCTCACCATCAGCCGCAGGGGAAACTCGGCTCCGGCACACCTCCTCCCGCTCCATCCTCACTGACCTGCTGTCGATGCAGCTGTTTCTCTCAGATCTCAGTCCTCTCCAGGTGAACTCAGCCCAGTGGGCACCCTGGGAGTGGGGTGCCCCCGAGTTCCCCAGCTGGCTCCGCCGCCGCCATTCTCCGTGGGCGGCGCCGGCCCGACGCAGGCAGCCGCCCGGCCGGGAGCCAGGGAGCGGGGGCAGTGCCCTCCTCCCTTCTCTGCTCGATCCTGGGCGAAGCACCTTTTCCGGTTCCCTTGTCCTGACTTAAATAGGGCAATTCGCAGAGGCGCCCTATTGGCTCAACCCCGAGGGGGATGGCAGTCTGATCTGGTGGCCAGAACTAAGCCTAACCCGGATCCAAAACCGGGGAGGTCGCAGGGAGCAAAATCCCTCTCCTGCCACCAGAACCACCCCCCCCTCCACATCAAACCATGACATTCCACCCCTCGCCTCTGCGAATTCCATATTTAGGCACAACTTTAGTTACAGAAAGAGAACACAGAGTTACAGAAAAAGAACACAGTATCAACAACAACATCGAAGAAGAAGAAGAACACACATTTTACAAACAATCCACCCCTTGTCCCTTCACCAGTCACAACAACCAAAGTTTCCCAAGGTCCTTCTGTTTTTCAGCACTGTGAAGTCCATGTTTTGCCCGTTACCTCTCCCAGTCACTATTCTTATCTCAAATTCCTCGAGCCCCACGTTGGGCGCCAAAAGGACTGTCGTGGTTTTAGGCTGATCCAGCAACTAAAACTCACACAGTCTCTCCTTCTCCAATAAAGTAGAGAGGAGAGAAAAAAAACAAAAGGACTGAGGGTTGAGGCAAGAACAGAGGGAGCACCCACCAACCATGGTCCTGGGCAAAACAGGCAGCGCTTTTCTCAAAGCAAAACAGTTTATTAATGATTACTTAGAAGGACAAAGGGAAATAAAAACCGATTACTTGAGAGGACAGAAAGAAACAAAACCAGATCTTAAAACCGACACCTTCCCCCCCCCACCTTCCTTTTCCTCCCGGCTCTACCTCCTCCCCCCAGCAGCACAGGGGGCAGGGACTGGGGGAGTGCAGGTCAGTTCATTCCGTGCTGTTACTGCTGCTTCTTTCTTAAAGGAGAAGGAGTCCTTACACCCTTTTCCCCTGCTCCAATGGATCCCCTACCCACGAGGAAAAAATCCACAAATTTCTCCAACGTGAGTCCAGCCCACTGGAAACAATCCTTCCCCACAGATTGCTCCGGTGTGGGCTATACCACAGTCTCGGGTACTTAGGGAGCTGCAGCCACTCGCTCCGGCGTGGGTCGTCACGAAGACTCCAGATGCCTCTCTGCCTTGCCGTGCCCCCAACACGACCATCCTCGGGCTCAGGCATCTTCTCCCCACGGGCTGCGAGTGGGTCGCTGCTCCACCGAGGCCGTCCTGGTTGCAGGGGGGCAGCCTGCTATCTCACCATCAGCCGCAGGGGAAACTCGGCTCCGGCACACCTCCTCCCGCTCCATCCTCACTGACCTGCTGTCGATGCAGCTGTTTCTCTCAGATCTCAGTCCTCTCCAGGTGAACTCAGCCCAGTGGGCACCCTGGGAGTGGGGTGCCCCCGAGTTCCCCAGCTGGCTCCGCCGCCGCCATTCTCCGTGGGCGGCGCCGGCCCGACGCAGGCAGCCGCCCGGCCGGGAGCCAGGGAGCGGGGGCAGTGCCCTCCTCAAAAAAAATGGCACAGTCACCCCAGGTATAAAAAACGCCGGGCCGTGCGCTCTGGCTCCTGCCGCCGCGGCTGCCCCCAACACGACCATCCTCGGGCTCAGGCATCTTCTCCCCACGGGCTGCGAGTGGGTCGCTGCTCCACCGAGGCCGTCCTGGTTGCAGGGGGGCAGCCTGCTATCTCACCATCAGCCGCAGGGGAAACTCGGCTCCGGCACACCTCCTCCCGCTCCATCCTCACTGACCTGCTGTCGATGCAGCTGTTTCTCTCAGATCTCAGTCCTCTCCAGGTGAACTCAGCCCAGTGGGCACCCTGGGAGTGGGGTGCCCCCGAGTTCCCCAGCTGGCTCCGCCGCCGCCATTCTCCGTGGGCGGCGCCGGCCCGACGCAGGCAGCCGCCCGGCCGGGAGCCAGGGAGCGGGGGCAGTGCCCTCCTCCCTTCTCTGCTCGATCCTGGGCGAAGCACCTTTTCCGGTTCCCTTGTCCTGACTTAAATAGGGCAATTCGCAGAGGCGCCCTATTGGCTCAACCCCGAGGGGGATGGCAGTCTGATCTGGTGGCCAGAACTAAGCCTAACCCGGATCCAAAACCGGGGAGGTCGCAGGGAGCAAAATCCCTCTCCTGCCACCAGAACCACCCCCCCCTCCACATCAAACCATGACATTGTTTAAGGCTGCAACTGGGATTAAGGGCATTCTCACAAGATGATGAGTCCGTGTTAGTTTGCCCTGTGAACCTATGTAAACAAACCTATGTTCATGTTGGAGTTATGTAAATGTTGTTAAAATTTGCTGTATATGTAGTCCAGCGAAAAATTGTAGCTTAATTTTGCCAAACTCCGAACCCTGGAGAAAGGAATACTAAAATAAGACTGTTTCACTAGTGTTTCTTATATCCAGAGATTTGCAAACATATTCTTGGTGTGGTTTTCATGTTATTTTTAGTTCAGGATGAAGCCTGGTTGTTCAATGTATGTTAATATTTTCTATAGTGTCCTATGCTTTTCTCTTCAAGAACATTTTTCCCCCCCATTTTACTTTACTTAAAAATTCAGTTATGTTTTAATGTCTGTCATGGGTTAGGCCGCTCTGGCAACCAAACCCTACACAGTCGCTCACTCACCCTCCCCCAGCCCCAGGGATGAGGGAGAGAATTAGAGGATAAACGGGAAACCCGTGGGTTGAGGTAAGAACAATTTAATACAGATGATTTAATACACAGTGTAGATGCTCACCACCCCCTCGTATGCGAAGCCCGTCTTGTCCCGAAGCTGCAATCCCAGATGAACACGAGGCCCTGAAATAGAGAGGGGGGGGAGAGGGAGATAGTACTGTGAGAGTGGGAGTACTGGGAGAGAGAGGAAAAAAAGACAATAGAGCGAAAGCGCAAAAAGCCTTTCCTTCCGGCTGTCCCTCACCTTTATACTGGGCATGACGCTGCATGATAGGGAATACTAATTGGCCAGTTTGGCCCTCAATCTTAAGTTCCACCACAAATTGCAACGGGAATTGTGGCCCCCTTGTCCCGGCTATGCTCCCCGCTTTTCCCGCCATACTTCTGGACTCCGGCCAGAACACGGCACACTGAAAAGTCCTTGGAGTTTCACTTTCAACCACAAACATCAGCTTGCCATCAGCATTCTTCTCAGAGCGAGCCTCTCAGTAAAACCAAAACACAGAGCTCTTCTAGCTGCTAAAAAGAAGAGCTATCCCTGTCCCAGCGAAAACCAGGACAATGTCGGAGAGAGCACTCTAAAATAGTCATGTTCGTATACCTTAGGAACTTTGCCCTTCAGTGACAGTGGGTTTTTCCTCAAATATTTGTACACTATATTGTATTTGGCGTACGCTTGTGAACTGTGTTCGCAGCTGAGTGTCTTTGATGAACAAAGAAGAGGTATATCTTTTGAGTAGTGTTTTACAAAAGGTTGATAAACATACAGTCAAAGTTAACAGTTCAGTACTTCTTATGCTTTATTTAATACAACCGAGGTGTTGAAACATGTTAATTTCTTAACTGTTTTGGATTGCTTTGATCAGGAAGAATCTGATACATACACTGTGAAGAATGTGGTTGTACTAGCTTTTGAAGATTTCTTTTTTTCTTAAAGGTGCCTTTGCTCTTTTTTTTCTTTAGATAACTGAGCAAATTTCTAAGTTATGAAAATGGAAGCTTTTTTTTTTTGAAACAACCAACAAGCACAGTCAAATATTCCAAAATCAGTATGTCAAATATTCCTAAATATTTGACTAGTCAAACAATTCCTAAACTAATATTCATTTAAATTCATTAGAATATTGAAATGCACTCAACACCCTTTTCAGAAGAGCACAGCAGCTATGGGACTTCCATGTGTCAGTACCAAACATTTATATTTTCCTTAAATTTACCAATTTAGAAGAAGATGTGTAAACAGAATTTATGTGTCAAGCTTGACGTTTCCCTTCTGCAACATAATCTGAAAGTACCTTTTAATCAAAGTAAGGTCTATTTTTTCAAGGCAAGATACCAGTTACTTCCTGTTTCTGATATCAGTTACATGTTTAAGGAATCATAGAATGGTTAGGGCTGGAAGGGACCTTCAAAGGTCATCTAGTCCAACCCCCCTGCAAGGAACAGGGATATCTCCAACTAGATCAGGTTGCTCAGGGCCTCGTCCAACCTGGCCTTGAACGTCTCCAGGGATGGAGCATCCACCACCTCTCTGGGCAACCTGTTCCAGTGTTCTACAACTCTCATGGTAAAAAATTTTTTCCTAATATCCAATCTGAATCTGCCTCCCTCTATTTTAAAACCATTACTCCTTGTCCTATCACAACAGGCCCTCCTGAACAGCCTCTCCCCATCTTTCTTGTAGGCCCCCTTGAGGTACTGGAAGACCGCTATAAGGTCACCCCGGAGCCTCCTCTTCTCCAGGCTGAACAGCCCCAACTCTTTCAGCCTGTCCTCATAGGAAAGGTGCTCCAGCCCTCTTATCATCTTCGTGGACCTCCTCTGGACCCTCTCCAACTGGTCCATGTCCTTCTTATGTTGGGGGCTCCAGAACTGGACGCAGTACTCCAGGTGAGGTCTCACAAGGGCAGAGTAGAGGGGGAGAATCACCTCTCTCGACCTGCTGGCCATGCTTCTTTGGATGCAGCCCAGGATGCGGTTGGCCTTCTGGGCCGCAAGAGCACATTGCCGGCTCATATTGAGCTTCTCATCCACCAGTACTCCCAAGTCCTTCTCCTCAGGGCTGCTCTCGATCCATTCACCAC
This sequence comes from Tauraco erythrolophus, assembly GCF_009769465.1. NCBI lineage: Eukaryota > Metazoa > Chordata > Aves > Musophagiformes > Musophagidae > Tauraco > Tauraco erythrolophus. The sequence goes on along the minus strand of NC_141466.1, from coordinate 84,835,787 downwards.
CCAGTCTGTATTTGTGCCTGGGATTGCCACGACCCAGATGTAGGACCTTGCATTTGGCCTGGTTGAACTTCATGAGGTTGACACAGGCCCACCTCTCCAGCCTGTCGAGGTCCCTCTGGATGGCATCCCTCCCTTCCAGCGTGTCATCGGCGAACTTGCTGAGGGTGAATCATAGAATGGTTAGGGTTGGAAGGGACCTCAAAGATCGTCTGGTTCCAACCTCCAACTGGTTAAAAAGACAGAGAAATCCTTTTACTTCTTTCTGTCATTTTAGAACTGGTTATGATAACGGAGACGTTTCTTTGCGAAAACCTGAAGAAGATGGAAAAAGCTTCATTTTGTTAAAGATGTGCCTTCCTCAATGGGGCATTGACTACAGCTGTGCAGAACTGCAATCGGAAATGAGACATGAGCAGCAGTGTTTTCGTTCACGCTAAACTGCCTGACCAAAATCTTAAAAGTATGCACGCAAGCAGTTCTCTATAGCTGAGCTGCCCGTACTGGTCTTCTCTGAAAGTGTTAGTGATCTTCGACGTCTGTAAAGTAACATCCCTTTAACTAGATAAAGCTATCTAGTTAAACCTATGTGTCCTTAAACTGCATTAACCCTTGCTTGCCTTGATTTTGTGGAAGTCAGGCTCTAGTCGCAAGTTTCCTTCCTAGGCATTTAAAGTTAATGATATGTTTTAGTAGTACAGCTGGAAAAAAATAACAAAAAAAAACCACCAACAGCTATGGAGAAAATTTCATCCTAAAGGGTCTATTAAAATATTCTGTAATGTTCTCATGGTATAGCAAGTGTCAACTTCTTTTTGTCCTATTAGTCTATGGCTGCTCACACACCAGTCTTTTGCAGTAAAGTGGTTTGTATTCATGGACTCATTCAAGTCCCTGAATGAGGTCGCACTGGCTAGGTCACTGGCTGGATAGGCACGAAGGACTTTCCCTTCATACAGTTGAGACTCAAACGGAAATAAAGTGTGTTAAGAAGAGGGCTCTCCTCTAGCTCTAGAAGACAGGCAGACATGAGTGTGTGTCTGTGTGTGAAAAGTCCTTGAAGATGGCTGCCTTTTTGTGATACAGCAGATTTTCTTTTCCTACTGAAGTAGAATCATAGAATCATAGAATGGTTAGGGTTGGAAGGGACCTCAAAGATCATCTAGTTCCAACCCCCCTGCCATGGGCAGGGAAATCCCCCACTACACCAGGTTGCCCAAAGCCTCATCCAACCTGGCCTTGAACACCTCCAGGGATGGGGCATCCACAGCTTCTCTGGGCAACCTGTACCAGTACCTCACCAGCCTCAATGTAAAGAATTTCTTTCTTATATCTAACCTAAATCTGCCCCCTTTCAGTTTAAATCCGTTGCCCCTTGTCCTATCACTACACACCCTTGTAAAAAGTCCCTCTCCAGCTTTCCTGTAGGCCCCCTTTAAGTACTGGAAAGCTGCTATAAGATCACAAGAGAAATAGGATTCTTAAATGTTTGGTGGTGGTATGCTGAAATAGTGGATGAAAGATCATTCTCATGCTGCATAAGATTTGATTGTGGCTGCGAGAAGCTGTGGAGCGGAAGACTGATTTTTATGGGTAACACCACTATTTGTGAATTCATTTGTAGCGGTCTTTTTATATAACTGCAGCAGAATTTCTGTATCATTGGTTTTGCCTGGAGGGTTGGTCTGATACATTTTAATTATCTAAAATTTATGTCAGCTGTCAATGAAAATTTTTCAGTACCTCTTAACTGCACATTTTTTAATGGGTGTTTGGTTGGGACCTTCCACTTGAAAAGATCATTCTTTACTCTTCTCAAAGATTTTTGACCCTGGTCAAAAAATGTTCTGTTGTAGGAAAATTTGAGAGCATAATAAATCCTGCGGTATGTAGGGTATCATTCATCTAACCTTTATGACACTTACTGCATTCAAGAATAATTTTTTGTTTGTGCTTGGCTGGTGCTGGTGTAAATAAGCCTATAAAAAAAATTAACTTTTTCCTGTGCTACATCAACCCAGAGATTTGACATATGTAAATCGCCACCTATAAGAATATCTGTTCATGATTTCCCTGTAGAAAGCAATGAAGCAGGACACTGCCTTTAATCATAGTTGCAATTTCTTTTTCACTCTATTAAAGGCTGTAGCTGTGGTCTTCTGTTAATGATGTCCTTTCTTTCATCTCTCTCACTTTAATTTTAGATCTATCAAACTGTTGGTTAATTGAGTCAATTTTTTAATGCGTTACTTCTAACTTGTGTACTGTCATACACCATATTTTCTTTTCTAAGCCAAATGAGTTTGCTGTGTTTTTTTCTTTAGCTGAACTAAGAAACACTGATTAGTGGTAGAAGCATTCCTTAGACACTCTGTTCAACTTATGCATTTGTTTGGATGTTTTTCTTGATATGGATCTTGGACTTTTAGTTTACTAGTGAAATTTTGCATTCTCAGTTTTTCCATTAATAGTTCTGGTAAATGGTAAATAGCGAGGCAAAGTTAACTTTGGACACAAGGAATCCCTATAAATGTCAAGAAAACTTTCTGATCTTTCCTGGGAGTTTGTCTGTAGGCGTATGTTGTCTAATGCTACGTTTTTCACTGTCATGGAATGTCAGAAAGCTGTGTGCATAGATTTCTCTTCTGGCAGTGCACTTTAGTGCTGTGGTGCACTCACTAAAATGGAAACAGAGATCATTTCTAGGACTGTTGTACTCTGAGCATGGGGGAGCAGGAGTAGCTGAGGACAGGTTGGAGAAAACAAGTAGCTGCACTGGAGGGTGGGCAGCCGGAGCAAGCTGACCTGCAGGTGAGTCCCCTTCTGCAAGGGCTCTTGTTTGAGCCAAAGTGGTTGCTGTGATCAACTTCTGCTGCTCCTCAGCTCTCTGCTAGAAGTTATTTCCCTCTCAAATCTGCTAGATGAGCCTTTTGTAAGACTGTTATTTAACTGTCCTCCTTGCAGTTAGTATAGTAGCCTTTTGTTAGCCCTTCTCCTTTATCGCAAGCCAAGGAGTGACCACCCATGCAGTTAAGTCAATAAATCTGAAGGGAGTTGATGACAAGCGGTTGCCAGTGGTCTAGGTGAGATAACTGCTCGAGCCAGCAGATGTATTTGAGAAGTCGTGGTCTGGTGTCTTACCACCATTCAGTAGCAACTTCCAACTCTTTGGCTGTATCCGCGTGTGAAAACTACAGTATCAGTATGCTAAATATATTGCTGTTTGTTCAGTAATGGAAAACGAATTGAAATATCTGGACTACTTACCAGTACGGAAGACCAATGCAACAGGAAAAACATTTACTTTTTTTCTTGAAAGGAGGAAAAAAGTAGCATAGGCGGGTAAAGCGTCTCTTTTAAAAGAAGGAAGTGATAAAATAAACTAATTTTCTTTCTAGAAAATGCCGAAAAAAATACTCAAATACCCAGTAGACAGGCCATGGTCAGATAACCTTTAACAAGATACTGGTGCATTTCTTCAGAATTGGAAAGGCAGTTTGGGTTTTTTGTCTGTATAGGACACAATGATAACTAAGTGCATCCTTGCATAGTTTATCATCTGTGTTAATCTGAAGCCTATAAAAATTGATAATTTATTTTATATTTTGTAAGGGAAATCCATGTGTCAATTGTAGTGTCAAGAGAGGGAAGCAATTTTTCTGGATGGATTAAAAACCTATTGAAAATTAAGATTATATTAAGGAAGAACTAATAAGAATTGAATAGCTGCTTTGAATTTATGCAATTCTGCTAAGTGTGGAGGAACATCTAATAAACACTTTCTTTCTTTTTTTTTTTTTTTCCCTAATTCTTGTTATTTTTTGGCTTTCAGAAGTCCTGCCAGAAACCTGTGGACAAATATATTGAGTATGATCCTGTTATCATCTTGATTAATGCTATTTTATGTAAAGCACAAGCATACAGGCACATTCTTTTCAATACAAAGATAAATGTAAGTTGCTACAGTTCTTTTTGAAACAAGTTATAGTGGTATAGCGTAATGTATTAACAATACTATGCCAGTTAAACCTACTGTGTTTCTCATGAGTTTCCTCCTGAGTAGTTAACCATGTCCTCAAAACTATAGTGAAAGATAGTGGCTTTCACACAAACTATTTTTGATGCACAGTAACGTAGTCAACTTAGTTGTGCCTGGCCAGGCTGGAGCGTAGAGGTGTAGCATTTTTGACAGAATTGCATATTTTTACTTTAAGGATTGATTTCCCAGGAGAGGGAAGCTAATCCAGAGCAAACAATCCAAGCATAAGTGTGTGCTGTGTTCATGTTGATACCTCTTGGCCAGTCCAGCATTAAGCAGTGTAGTATAAAATACACTCACCTCGTCTTTCAAGCATGAATCTGACTAAACATTTTTAATGAATTCAGTGCTTCTGGAGACCAGTAATGATGTTTTCCATGAGGCTTCTGGAAGAATTATTCCATCTGTGGAAATTTCATCTATTCAGATAAACTGTGTTGAGTTTTAAACTGACTTAGCCTTGCACGTATGCACAATTGACATAACTAGTCACTAATGGAAAAAGTATAATCCATGCACAGAAATTGTATTGGTTTATTTAAATCTGTATAAAATCAGAATTCAGCCTGCATACATACTGGCTTACAGACTGTTTAATATGCAATCATACTAACTGTAGGCCCTCACGACATCATTTCTGCAGTCACTTCAGAGGATGTTCTCAGGTTTTGTTTGGTGATATTGCTCCATTTATTTTTGGTGCCTCACCCTAACCTGACCTAAGAAATGTTTTTGGTATAACTACACTACTGGTTTCTTGTAATGGAGATTGTCCCAGGGAGAAAGAGAAACAAGGCTATTTAAACCAGTTCACTGAATGGTAGTTGCCCTTAAACTGAGATTTTTGATAATATAATTCTAGTAGCTACAGTTTTGGTTTTGTATTCCTAACTGAAACAGACTTCCCAATTTTAAAAAAGTATAGAGCAGACTTTAGAAACCACAATCATGTACCTTCTTCTGTATGGAGCTGTTCATGCAGTTTTCTACACCCTCTAATTTGCCTATCATGTTAATTGCTGTTAAAAGGATGATGTGCTGAACTAGTGGCTCAGCAGATGTAATTTGCTTATATTTGTAAACAAAAATAATAAACCTACAGAGCTTATTTGTGTAGAGATGTTGAAATGTGTTTTAAGTACCAGTTTCATACTAATGCTTTAATTTATGCTGATTTAATACTAGTGCTTTTATTATTCTTTCTTTTACCAGATTCATGGGAAGCTCTGCATATTTTGTTTGCTCTGTGAAGCTTATCTCAGGTGGTTGCAACTACAGGATTCAAGCCAAAATACGGATCCTGATGACTTAATCAGATATGCCAAGGAATGGGATTTTTATAGAATGTTTGGTATAGCTTCTTTAGGTAAGACCAAGGATTAGTAATGTAACTATCTACTCTTTAAGCATTGGATAACTTCATGAGTCTTTCAACAAGCCTGTATTGCAAAAATTAATACAGAATGGATGTCATGTCCAACCCAGTATGGTTAAATGATTATACACATACTCTCTAATTTGCCTTCATTTAAGGCAAATGCGTATTTTGATCCTGATTACACTTCAGACTAACATGATCAGCATTAGATATCAAAACACTGAAAAGTGGCAATATTCAGAAATCTTCATCTGAATCCATTTACATAGTTTGAAGACCAATGTTGAGCTCAGCCTTATTCCATTTCATGTTGACTTAGAGATTTATTATTCATTAAGACCATACAACATTAAGGATGATCCTTACAGAACTAAGCAATATTGGGAAAAGCTGTATCTGTTTTGTTGGGGTTTTTTTAATGAATACACAAAAATACAAAGCAGTGTCATCACTGGTAAAAAGTAAATACTTCTGTGCTGTGAGTTTGATTTTTTTTTTTTTGGTTAATACTTTTATTCTCATACTTTTTCTGGTGATAGCATTTAAATCAAGCCCACAGGCTAAAACTAGTATTTCCCTTAGACGTTCAGAGTTTAACTTCAGTCGTTTATTGTCTACAGTTGCTCTAAGTAGACTTTCATAACATGTCAGTAAAAATGTTGGAACTCATTTTTCAGTAGTAAATCATCTATTAAGTTGTCATGAGAGTTGCTTTGACATCTGCATTAATTCCAGTGTTACACAGGGACGCGCTGTCAAAAAAAGTCTGATAGCTCAATGATACTTTCACCTTACTGTTCTTTCTCATGCTGGATGGAAAGGGTTCATTGCTCGTGACCTTTTCAAAAATGACACGTATTGATTTTGTTTTACAGGCTAACAGACAGCTAAAAAAACCCCTCTTTTTGTTAAAAAGAAAAAAGAGGTTCTTAACGCTAAACTTGCTGTGCTATATGGTGTCAGAAATTACAAGTATGACAATCCTACAGATAGAATTCTGTGATAGAATTATTTTGAATGTCGTGATACCAAATTAGTTTGAGTAATAGTAATATTTGCCTAGTAAAATGAATATAGGAGATAGAAGACGTTAATATTTGTGTATGTCTTTTAAATAGCAGTGGCTCAGTTGCATTTGGTACATGTAATTTGATTGAAATTCATCCGAAAAAGGACTTGATTTTGACACGTCATTCTCTCTTTCCAACTCCTCTTATTTCCTCGTAGAACAAACTTCATTTTTGGTTGGCATTTTCATTACCTTATGGTGGGTGAAACCTGAGATGCTGAAAACAAAGTCTGACTTCATTTTACTTCTCAAAGCACTGCTGTTGTCCAGCTATGGAAAGCTTTTACTAATTCCAGCTGTTATTTGGGAACATGACTACACGCCTTTATGCCTTGCGTTTATAAAAGTGTTTGTTTTGATATCAAACTCTCAGGCAATTAGAGGTACGTTTTTGCTTTTTTATTACTACATTGTTTGTATAGAATGCATGTGAGAGAATACAGCCATTGTAGAACTCATTATTATTTTTAATAGGTATCAGATATGCGATTGAAATAACTCTAGCTTAAAACTGTGTTATTTAGACTGTAATAGAAAGTGAATGAAACAAAACACTTTATTAGTAAAAGAAGCAGCAAATCTTATCTCACCACTATCTCTTTGTATTTGCTGTATTATATCCATCAGTTAGAATTTGAGACCACTTATCATGGATCATTGAAACATAAAGTAGAATTCTTTGTGTGTCTAGAAGATGAAAATTTCATGTGACTTTTATGCATGGCTTTGGAATGCAGACTTTTAACTGATTTGTGTGATTTCTTATACCTATAAATTAATATTAATTCTCACGTGATTTCTGTGATCTTCTTAAGTAAAGAAGTAAGTGATAAATTTGTTCTGTTTTCTTTTGCAGTTACATTGAACTTCAACCGAATGCTCCCTTGGTTGGCCATCTTCTTTGGATTAATTTTGGAAAATGGCGTGGTCTGCTTGTTTCAGAAAATGGGATGGGGTGTTTGAAACGTCAGCCCGGGTCTGAAGAAATATCAGCAACATGATGATCATTTTCTAAGAATGATCTCTGCCAGCAGGCTCCAAAGACACTATTTTCATGGTGATAAAGAAGGCGATAGGTGACACAAAAACTTGTGTTAGTGGTGAGTGTAGACAGTTTTAGGATGAGTTAAAATGAGAAATTTCAGAAGTTTGGCTGTTTAATGTGGTGAGCCGTAAAACTTGAGCTTTAGCTTGTTTATTTTCCCACTTAAAAATATGAATGTGTCATTATCCTAATAGCTTTATAAATCTGGCTGCATAACTATGGCTGTAACAAAAAAGGTACACTAAAAGAAACGAGCGCTGCTACTGATCACTGCATTTTGACAGAAAGAGGAGGATGAATTGTTCCCTTCAGAGGAAGGAAGAGAGTTGGCAGAAAAATGTAAAAGCCAAAATTGATATTTCCACAAAAACAGATTTTCAAAGAGAGAAGTGAACATGTGCAAATAAATTATTAGAGAAAAGGCAAGTCTTGCAGAATAAAACTACAGTGGGAAGACTAAGTTGCATTCTCTGGAATGCTTCTGTTAACAATCCACAATAATAAAACACCTAGTTCTAGAGTAATCTCTAGGAACTATAGTTTTAACTGGCTTGAAATTTTATGTGATCTCATAAATGCTGCTGCTTTGTTATGAAAGCTGAAAAGAGACTGGAAGGACTATGATCCCCATTATATAAGGTTGTTTGGGATACCACTTCTTCTGCATTTAATATTAAGCAATATTCTCTGCACGCAGCCCTTATCTGGCAGCAGATATAGTGGAAGCAAAAAGTGAAGTATAAGGCTGCTCAGCAATAGAGTAATACTTGTTTAAGAAAAAAAACAAACCACAAAAACTAAAACGTGTTTAAGCCTAAATTAGTGAAGTGACATTTATAGAAGTTTTGCACCTTTTTCCCCAGCAGGCAAAGAGAGGGCTAGTTGGCGCACAAAGGAACTGGCAGAAGCAGTCTTGACAAGTCAGTAATTAGAACATGAACGTACTACTTCTTTTGTGCAGACCAGTTTCCATTATGTTCTATCCAATATTTAATTCTCCTGCTTCAGTTCTGGAAGGCTGTATGGTCTACAGATACTACTTCCATTCTTCATTTTCCTCAGGTGCTGCCTCCTATCTGTGTTTTGCAAAATGCCTCAAATAACGTTTTGCAACATCTTCAAGTTGATTCCGAACAGGTTTAGAGTAAGTCTAGATTATGACCACAGAAGACATCAGACATGTTTGTCTGATGCAGCTGCCATGCCATGGTGAGTTATCCGTTCAGAAAAGCAAATGGTTGTTGATTCTGTTTTAGGAGGTCAGAGGCTGACACCACTCGTGTGCCATTTGTGTTAAATTCGGTACCTTTCTGAGCATGTGATGGTATGACTAGGGAAGGCAAAAAACACCCTAAACTGCAACCTCTGCTAAGTACACCAGACAGTTTAACTCTGCAACTGCCCCAGCAAGCACATAGTTGTGGAGGTGTATGAGGGATTGTCATGGTTTAGCTCAGCCGGCGGCTGAGCTACCACGCTGCCGCTCGCTCAACTCCTCCCTCCGGCGGGATGGGAGGAGAAAAATCAGAACGAGAGGGGCGAGACCAGTAGGTTGGGATAAGGATGATTTAATAGAACAATATCAGGAAAAGGAAAAAAAAAACCAGGGTAAACAACTCTGAACGTATAAACGCGAAAACAATATGAATCGACTGCACGCAAAACGCGATGCACCACCCGCTCACCGAAGCCAACCCCTCCCCCGGCTGCTCCCCCAATATATACCCTGAGCATGACGCCACATGGTATAGAATAGCCATTGGCCAGGCTGGGTCAGATGCCTGAACCATGTCCCTTTCAGCTTCCCACGAAAAAGAAAAAAAAAAAAAGAAAAAGAAGAAAAAAAAAAAAAAAATTAACCCTTTCCCGGCCCAACCCAGAACAGGGATCCACCTTGCTGCTGGTGTGTGTCTGTAGCCAGACAATTGAGTGTAGGTGTGCAGTTTCTCACTGGCTGAGCAGCAGCTTTGGCAATACAGTACTTGGAACATGCTTTGCTTTACATAATTAGATTCAGGGAGATACTCCACCCCCAAAAGCTTTTTTAAAAACAGTATGTTGGCCAAAGGTGCTTTGAGTAGCACTCATCTTCCTTCCACAACACCAGCACACAGCGTTGCAACAGAGGCTGCAGGTTGAGAAGGTGCAAAGGGAAGGAGCAGTAGATCTTTTAGAAAAGCTTAGGGGATGCTGGTCTGGCCCACTTTCATTTTCCTTCTTCACCTTCTGCCTCGAGTTTAAGAGAGGATGAAGTTGTGCTGCAGCAGAGAGGCTTACAGAAGAACATGGACTAGGAAAATGCGGGTGCCCACTGGGTCAGACCCTGTTTGGTATTGTAGCTGTCACCTGGCTTACACCCAGCTCTGTTCATCTTAAGACGTCCTTAACATCGCAGCTGATAGTGTTTCTGACCACTCTGTATGTCTCTTCAGGAAACATATGTTCTTTCTACTGCTAATTTTGTTTTTCTAATGATGTAACAACAGTGCTTTGGTTTGTTCCTCTTAGGTTACTTTTTTTTTTTTTTTATAATGAATCTTATGTGTCATGGTTATAAACAAAAGATTTTTTCTCAGAAATTTCTTCCTTGTCTGCTCTAGCACTGGTTTCAGTCTAAAGGCTGAGTGAAGCACATTTAAGTGTGACTAATGCAAGGGGAAGGTTTTTGCATTACATGTACTGTAAGTATTACCTACTCAGCAGCAAAACTGTAAATACAATGTATATAAATTTTGTTTGGGAGCAGTTTTGTTAAAGTTTATTTTGAATTAAAAAATTATTTTTGGGACGTTTTCTGAGTTTTATTCAGAAGACATAGAATGGACACGAAAACATTCTGAAAGAAGAAATGCTTGTCTATTGTGTCACAAATGCCAGTAACATATCAGTTATACACTCTGTAATCCTATCAGGAGCCACCACTGTCCTTATGCAACTTTGAGGATGGAGAAGAAATCTAAGAGCTACAGAGCTGTGGAACGAAAACAGATGTTGTACAGATTTACAGTCTTCAAATGCATCATTATTGTCTAGTAATGTAGGACATTCTGCCTTGTGTGGTTTTATGGCTACTCATTTACCAGAACTAACATGACAAATACACTAATATTTCATAAGTCTAGGGGGCACTTGAGGATACCCTCTGTGTGGGCAGGCGTGTGTGCATTTTTGATGCTTTTGGAAAAGAGTTCCATATGGTGCTTCAGAGATAACCTAGACTATTTTAAGGTCCTGCCTGTTTAAAACAGTCATGTCTCTCTCACTTTTATTCCTTTTTGTCTTTTGAGCTCTTCTTTCATAAACTCTTTGTAATGAAATAGTCATCTGTGCTGGAAGATGTGTGACAAATAGCTTGCCCTTCCTATATATCTTTCATTACTTCATTAACTTGTGGAGAAGGATTTACTTGCGTTAAAAATGTAATAGCCTGCAAATGAACCCATGGAAACTCTTTTGAGTTTTGTTTGGAATCGAAAGGGATATTGTGGACTATAGGAAATACGTAGGCCTATGAAGCAAATTCCAGAATTCTGTTGTATTAAACAGACCAGTGGTGTTATTTCAGAGTTGGGTTGAGCAACGTTTTAGTGATTGCGCGGTGGGAGCTGCGAACTTTAACTGGGTCCATACGTCAGGTAACCAGTATTTAGAAATTATACAAAATTGGAGAATTACAATATAAGCTAGGAAGGGTTAAAAGAGTGTAGGTGTGAGGCAGACTTATACACAATTAAGAGTTGAGAAGACTATAAAAAGTAAGTGGATAGAATCTCAATAAAAATTAATATGTAAGGAAAGATGCAGTATAGATGAATACGAGAATTAGGCAAATATATGAGCATCCTACTCCTAAGTTTTTAAAGGATGAACAGGAAGGAAGAATATTATTTGTTGTAGACATTTTTGTAATAGTGTAAGTGATAACATGAAATGGTAGAGGATGTCTTCCAAACAGTGAAGTGTATGGGTTTCCCTAGAAAAGTTACTGATAAGGTCATTACTTCAGTAGTTTGCACTTCATCCATGAAAACAGACTTTATAAGCAGAATTACCAATTGTAAAGATAGAATTAGTCACTGTGAATAGGAAGAGCTGTGCAACAGCAAAGCTTCTCGTTTCTGCAGTTCTGCAGTAGTGTGTTACATTAGGTTTTGCTGGTGAAGGCAAAGGCTACTACCCTGGTGACCTCATGCAAGTACAGACAAGCGAGTCCTTTCTTCCAGGACAAGTCATCTCTCAGCCATATAGACTGCCATTTGTTAGCCCAGTCTTCACCGAACTGAAAGTAAAGTAGGACATCTGCACTGGAAAACTATTAGCAGCTGATTTCTCATAAAACAAGAAAGCCATTGTATTTCAGGAGCTTTCGTGCTTTTGCAATCCATCAGCTCGCCCTCAGTTGGGTAGCGTCAAGCACCACAGTGCCATCTGGAGTTGAAAAGTAAAGCACTATTGTTTCCAAAACTGGAAGGAACATATAAACACTGTAAGTACCTATTCTTTGATTAATTTTTATTTTGTAAAATCAGAAATTCAAGCTTTTAAAATGAACATTTATTTTCTGTTTGGAAAACTACAGAGTGAAGTTAGTGATGAAAAACAGGTCACAAAATACTTCTTTTGGTGTCTTGGTATCAAGGTCAATTTAGTATATGCACCATAAAAGCTAAAAAATGCAAATTATCTTAGCACGACATCTCTTTGTTTAAGACATAAATAGTCCTGCAAGCTGGGGTTATTCTGAGTAGCGTCACTGAGCTCAGAGAAAATCCACGTGGCAAAAGACATAGTGAATGCATTCTTCCACTGCTAAAAATCAATCGGAATTTTGTTGCAGCATTAATTTGAAACCCAGGTTACTGCAGTTAGAATTTGCAGGAAGGTGTATATAATGAGATTCCTGTTTTCCTTCCTGCCTCTTATAATGCTGTTCTGACCTTCTTAGTCTTTCCAATAATGCTTACTACATTACTGAGGTGGCTAGAAAGAAGATCTGAACATGAGGAGCTTTGTAAGATCTTTTTGCTAAACATCATCTGCTGTCGTAAATTTGTAAAGCTCTTTTGAGCCCTGTATAAATAAATGGCAGGTCAGCAAAGCAGCTAGGAAATACTGCCAACGATGTTTTAATTGCTGTTCATTGGGATAATAGATATTGTTTGTGTTTGTTTGTTGTGGGTTTTTATTCGCTGTGTAAAAATGTGGTTTAAATTCCTTTACATAGCAGCGTAAGAGTGTAAACTCATACAGTTAGTACATGTGCTGGCTGCTGCAGAAATAAATCCAGATGACCTCCATAATTTCTTATAGGCTCTAACTGTAATTCTAAGTACATTTTTAGGCAAAAGAACTGTTGTCCATTGAGCTGCACAGAAGGGCCTGCCATAGCTATCTGAGCAGAGTGGGGATCTGAATTAAGACCTGAATCCTAACCCTGCCTATAAAACTGTTGCAATCTTGAGCAAGTCATATACGTTGCTCCATAAAATTATTGTACCTCTACCATCACAGGATTTGAGAGAGGATTAATTTGTTCATATCTGCTTAAAAAGATGACAGTCATTAAGTCCGCTCAGCTGCAGTTTGTTGTTGTGAGACAGTGGACACCATGCATGTCAGGTAGTGAAACAGACATGCCAGGCGCAAGAGAATGTGAATATTGAAGGTGACATGTTTAAAGAAGTCATCTTTGTTGTGTTAAGGGAAGCTTGTATTCTGACCCTTGCTGGCATGCAGTTCTGTGACTTACATATCTGAAGACTTTTAGGAGTATATACAGCAAATCATTAATCCCTTACCATGAATTTTAAGTTACTGCAACTGCTGTGTGCCAAAATAAATCTGAAATTAGTTAAAAAACTTGGAGGGGAGGGAGCTAGCACATTAACTGATCTTACTTCAGCTATCTGAAAGGAAAATTCAAGTACTTTATTTGACAGTTTGAGGCTGTGAGGTAGAAAGCGCAGCTAGGTCTTATGTAAAAATTATTTAAAAAAAAAATTACAAACCATCGGTATCTTTTCAGTAAATGAATCCAATGACATTGCACAAATTTAAACAGAAGCCAAAAGCTCAACACCACAGCAGCACTCCTACTCACCTTGCATTCTCTTCTCAGAACTGCTAATTCACTCTGTAAGCATCCGTTGGTGTTACGTGTGTAGTGATTCCCTGCCATGCATGCTGTAGGCCATCCGATGCTGTCATACATGCATCACTCCTAAACTTTGATCCCTTCTTTGGTCTCTCACTTCACTTACAGTATAAAGCTTTGGTTCTAACCTTCAAAGCCACTGATATATCATGTCTTGGCTACAGCAGAGATAGCATCTCTTTCTCTCAGTAGGACTACAGCGTTCTTTTGATCACCAGAAATCAAAAGCCAACAAAAGTGTAGTAACAACTAGGAAGAAAACATTCTCCATCGACAGCATCCACTGCATAATAAACTACCAAATACTAGCACCAGGAAAAATGGCTTGGACTTTGCAGGATAGGGAGCAGAAGTTAATGTATCGCTTTGAGCATACTCCTTATCAATTTTTTCAGCAAAAGGAATCTCTGTTTCCCTGTAAGGATGTTTCTTCTACTTAGCAGTGTGGAAAAGGCAGGTGGGTTGCATAGCAAGGAAAACAACCTCTCTTTTACTCATTCTGTCCTGGGAGAAAGCAAAACGAAAGTAAGTGCTGATTAGTGAAGAATTTTTTCAGTGAGGGTGGGCAGATTATTCAAAACCTTTCTTTTGGAAAAGCAAATTAACTTCGCTGTGGATGAACACAATGGCAGGTATACATTTCTTTACATAACCACATGATAAGGCTTAGTTTGTATTAAAACTCACATCTTTTCAAACTTTATTTTACACTTCTTTCATTTTAAGTGGATTTTTCAAAGAAACACTTTCCTGTTCAAGTGAATTGTGCAGTTTATCTAGATGATGTGTGTGTGTACAGATGGAGAGAGAAGTTCAATCCTATTAGTGCAGGAATTTTCCTATGCATTTTCTGCCTTACCTATGTAGAAATTGTGCAGCTTCAAATTATATAAAGGTCCTACACTGAAAGAAGAGGCCACCTGGGAGAAAGGCACCTTATGCTCACAGTAGTTTGATTATTGTGCAACAGGACAGGTTGTATCAGTTAAAAAAAAAAAAAAAAGTCATGTCCCTGATAAAACAGCATTGGAAACACGTACAGATCACATATCCCTTCCCTCATTGTTACTCATCTGCTTTCATTTAAAAAAATGGCAGCATGGTGATGCTAATCTAATTCAGCTGCAGGAATGCTTTGATAGAAAGTTCAGAGAGGTGTTTTTAATCCTGTACAATATGTCCTGATAGAGGATGGCAAACAGGAAGCCCTCGTGTGTAGATCCTTCCTCATTGTAAGGCAGGGTGGAAGATGCCATCTGTAATTTCATGCCATTATACCAAAAAGTGCTGTCTCTTCCACACTCCTCGCAGCAGCTGCTCCTGAAGGCTCAGCTCTTTGTCCTGAGCTGGCAGCTGCTTCTGCCACTGCTGATGGGAACAGTTCTGTTTTCACAGAATCAGATGAGGCTAGAAGTGAACTCAGAGGTCATCTGGTCCTTCCTCCAGCTGTGAGGCTGGACGGGCACTCTTGACAGATGTTCTCACTGGCAAGCAGAGATCGTTGCTCTGAGAGGCCAAAGCTAAGCCGCCTTTCCTAAATTAGGAGACCTGTCAGCTCTTACTGCTTGCAGTGGCAGTCTGATGCCCGGTTGTTTTTCAGCTATGACCTTTTATTCAAGCAATACGATTTTCTGAAAATAAAAGATTTTACTCGAGGAATCCATTGCGAAGATGGTGGCTTCATCTTTTAGTAAGTTTGTGTCCTCTACTTTTATTCTCCAGGTCGCACGCTTCCAATTCCCTGCTACTCCCTGCAACAGCCTTGCTAAGACAGCAACGTGAAACTCCATCAGTCAGATTTCTTGGCTGTAGGACTGCAAAGCGTTTTAAGACTTTTAAATAAATAAAGCAGCCTGTACCTCTTAAGATCTATAAGCTTCTTGTAAGGACTTACACACTGGGTTACACACAGTTAAGTTGAAACAAAAAGTATGATCACTGCCTACAAAATAAAGCATTTAATTCAGAGAATGGGCATGGTGAATTGAGATCTCTGTTCCTGGCATCTGTACAGACTCCCTTCTAATTTGCAAAAGAAATTGTATGGTAAATTTCCATAGTCAGCACACTTTTAAGCAGATGCTCTTATAAATTAATGTCTGCAGGAATAGTGAGATATGCTTGGCTTCTCTAATACTGATTGACGTATTCTGTCTGTACACACCTGCATTTGAAGGCACAGAAGAGAGTTTTATTCTCTATGAGAAGAAGCAACACCGAAAGCCTAGAACAGTCCTACATTTGCAACAGAAATATAAAGGACTTTTTGAATGACTGGCTAGTGATAAGTGGCAAAGGGGAGAAAAGTCCTATTGTGTAACCACATAAAGCACTGGAGACAAGACAAATCCATTTACATATGAAAACTCAGACCTCAAGCAAATCCTATGGAAAAGGACATGAGACAGGATAAAAGAAATGCATAAAACAGAATTCCTGCTTCCTCACAGAGATTATTGCAAACTTCCCTGGTTTATCATTAAATTTTAATTCTTTATGCAAACGCAGTGACAGTCCCCAAAATACACTAGAGTTTTGTTCATAAATGTCTTTCCTCTTCTAAAAATGCTCACAAAGAGAGGTATAAATTATATAGTGGATAGGTGCTATATATTCCATTTCTCTCTACAGGTCATGTTGTATGATGCAATGTATTTAAGGAAATGCTTCTCCAATTAGAGCAACATGACTAAGCATCAGTAAGAAAGAGCAAGGGTAATTCAAAGATACAAGCCAAGATTCTGTATGATTTGTACAATAGTAAACAGTAGAAAAAAGGACTATCAAGACTCTTGGAGAGAATATAGATGTGCTGTGTTCATACAGGACAAAAACCAAATGGTAACAGGACTTCAACATTCTAGTGCTATGAGAAATTAATTTTCACCCTGATTTGATGTATTATTTTTCTTTCAGCTGATTATGATAAATGTCCTTTCCCTATACCAAACAACTATTTTAATATTTCAGTAGTTTACGTTCTGTGTAATGTAGCATATAACAAGTAATTTTATTCCATGATAAGAACAGCCTATGATGTTCTTTAATAGGAATGGAACAAGTTAGAAATGTGGTCCTGTTTAAGCTTGTACTTGACCTGTTCAAAACTTTGCATCATTCCTTGTTAATTCTCCTCTGCATGCCCTGCTTGAACTTTCCAATATCTTAAGCAACCCTAACAAAATTGTAGGCCATAAGGGCTTTCAGTACAAATAATTAGTGTTACAGTTTGTTTGTTTTTTTTTTTAAATTCCAGATTCAGTTAAACTGAAGACACTGTAAAGGGTTGAGCTGAGAAGAAAAATAATGAAAAGTACTGTTCCTGTCATCCAGGTGCTTTTATAACTGAAGTAATGACCTTATTATGTTGCCTTTTTGTAAATGATTTAAAAGGTTCTGCCATTTGACGAGTCAGAAGAGTTTAAGCAAGAGCTGGTAGGGCTCAGACAGGCAACTTCATTGTTTGTGACAGTGGCTGGTATCCTGAGCCAAAACGAGCTTTACAGCTCTTACTCATGTGTCTAGCCAGATAATCACAGGGACGTTTCTGACCCATGGAAGAAATGCTTGTCATTTCTGAAAGACAGTAGTTAGCACTTCGAGGAGGACTGAACTACTTCTGCTTACATGAATTTAAGGCAGTGGTTTGACACAGGATTGAACTGTCTATGCAGTAACAATTCTAAACAGTCTGCTTCGGTCACATTTTTTTAAGTTGTAATAATCCATGATGTGCATGGGATTTCTCATTTTAAATTGAGGAATTCTCAAAGATTACATTCTCTTAAAGACATTATCTTAATAATAGCTTAACATGAATGCATTTAAAACCATGGCAAAAGTTCAGTGAAGAGTTGAAATAGTCACAAGCCTTCGTATTTCAATAACAAATGGGTTTGTTTCTTTAAATTGCATACCGACCTTATCTGAAAAATGTAAATTCTACTGCTAAAAGCACATTCCTCTGAAATCAGATGTGGGCTTCATTACTGGGAGCTGGTTGTTTCCACATTCATCTAATGAATTTTCCTGAATAGAAAGGATGAAAGGGAGCTAAAAAAGTAAGGGGAAAAAGACTTCTGCAATGAATATTCATCCCTTCCAAAATTACTCTTTCATTTAAAAACAAATGGTCAAATTCACTGCTGGTCATCTGAAGGGAGAACTTGCTAATCCTACTGCTTCCTTACAAGGCATAATTGCCCCACAAACTGCAGGCCCAGCCCAGAACACATCCAGCCTCACCCAGGGTTTAATCCATGACATCTGCCCTGGACCCTATATCTAGGTTCTGTGGGACCACCTCCACTCTTCCAGACAACCTGAGCTCGGGAGAGCTTGTCACTGTGCACAGTCCGCCTCCGCACACATCTGCTAGGGCCTTAAGCCACAGCGGAAGCTGGTACTAGCAGCAGACCCTGGATGTTTGCAAAGCTAGTTGCGGAGATGGACTTGCCAGGATTGGAGAATAGCCAGTTGGGAAGCTTTAGCACATAGTTTAGGGAGCTTTGAAATGCCCAGAAAATGTTAAAATCAATATACAAATAAGACTTTACAAATAAGACAGAGCTTTTAACTAGTTTGCGAAGAAAACAAACAAGTAATTTCCTTAGGTCATGCAGCACTGTTTAGAGTTAAATTTAGTAGCTTCAAATAAACCAAAGATAACAATGGATGGAAAAATGTAGTTCTGAGGAGTTGTTTTCTGAGAAAATGCATGTAATATATGAAAAGAAATATGAACCTCCAACAGCTGTGGTAATGTATTCTCTATAGGCAGGCATCATGAAAACAGGAGTAAATTCTTTCAAAGTGGCTGAAGGCCACAAAGCTGCACATTGGAGAAAAAAAGACCTGTTGACAGGGTTCCTTTTGGCATGTACCCGATTAATCCTCCCATTTCACATTCCTCCTGAGTGGTCAGCTGAACGACAGAGTGGGGGAATTAGTTCCCCTTGCCCTCAGAGCAACCTAATTCCTCAAGCAAAATGAATGGCTTTAGCTGGGCAGTAAGGCAAATAAAACGTGTTCTTTCCAGTTAAGCAAAACTGTGTACCTGCAACGAATGACTGTAGCATTAATAATACATGACAAGTAGCGTATACCCAGACTCTCCAATTTAGAGACAAGGATGTCATGTGGTACAGTGTCAAATGCTTTGCACAAGTCCAGGTAGATGATGTCAGTTGGTATTCCCTTATCCACCAAGGCTGTAACCCTGTCATAGAAGGCCACCAGATTTGTCAGGCAGGATTTGCCCTTAGTGAAGCCACGCTGGCTGTCACCAAGCACCTCCTTTTTTTCTATGTGCCTAACCATAGTTTCCAGGATGATCTGCTCCATAACCTTGCTGGGCACAGATGTGAGACCAACTGGCCTGTAGTTCTCTGGATCCCCCTTTTTCCCTTTCTAAAAATGGGGGCTATGTTTCCCCTTTTCCAGTTCACAGGAAGTTCACCAGACTGCCATTACTTCTCAAATATGATGGATAGTGGCTTAGCAACTTCATCCACAGTTCCCTCAGGACCTGCGGATGCACCTCATCAGGTCCCATGGACTTGTGCATCTTCAGATTCCTTAGATGGTCTCAAACCTGATCTTCTCCTACAGTGGGCGGTTCTTTATTCTCCCAGTCCCTGCCTTTGCCTTCTGTGACTTGGGCAGTATGGCTAGAGCACTTGCCAGAGAAGACTGAGGCAAAAAAGTCTTCGAGTACCTCAGCCTTCTCCATATCCTGGGTAACCAAGTCTCCTGTTTCCTTCCGGAGAGGGCCCACATTTTCCCTAGTTCTCCTTTTATCACCCATCTACCTATAGAAGCTTTTCTTGTTGCCCTCGACATCCCTGGCCAGATTTGATTCTATCAGGCTTTATCTTTCCTAACCTGATCCCTGGCTGCTCGGACAATTTCTCTGTATTACTTCCAGGCTACCTGTCCTTGCTTCCACTCTCTGTAGGCTTCCATTTTGTGTTTCTTTCTGTGTCCTAGGACCTCAGCTTCTCCTTCCAAATGGTGTGAAGCCCCAGAGATGGGGGCTTCCCTCACCACAACACTCACCCAGCATCCCATTTAGTCCTGAAGGCAGCAACACCTGAGGTCTTCCCTGGGCCCTTTGCTGTATCCCCAGTTTTCATTCTCACTTGCTAAAAGATGTGCTGAAGACTCTCACCTACTCCCCATACCACCCTCTGGCACTGTGGAAGATACAAGTGCCCCAGCTGCTGCAGAGGTGCCAGCAGCCAGATGACCTCCCAGCTTTTGCCTTCTGGCAGCTGGGTGGTCAAACACAAATCAAGAGGTGAGTTTTACCCATGACCCTGTCCATGGAAGCAGCAGTAAGCCTCTCCTCCTCCAACTGCTAATTTTTTACAAGGTGTGTAAAAACAGAGCAACTTTCCCACTCGTGTCCTATCAGGTGTGGTTTATAGCAGACTGACAGAAAATGCATGGACAGAGTCATTGCATAAGCTGTTTCCTTAGGAACTAAACTAAATTTGAGGCAAAACCTTAGGTTTGTAATTAGGTAGTAAGTGGATCAACTTTTTAGTAAAGATTCTGGGGCTTTGCTACTCTCTTCATTGCATTTAAAATTTTGTAAACTGTATTTACAAGAAAATGTAAACATAATTAAAAAAATCAACTTATTTTAAAGGTCACGCAAAATGGTTTGGTTACCTATGCTTAGGAACTAAATTAGTTACAAATACTATAATAATAATTTTTGTATAATCCTTCTAGTCTTCCAATTTCACATGACTACACTAAATTTTGTATTAAAAATTCAACCTTAGCAAGTACCCAAGTCCAATCTACCCATAAACAGAGTATAAATTTGCCCCACCTTTATTGGAAAACTCTTTCTTTGAAGCAACACTGATCTTTTTTACAAGTTATTCAAATGATTGCCTACTGTGTTTCACTGCATTACAAAACAGTACCTTTGAGAACTTTACTAGTGTGTATTTTGAAACCCTCTTGTATCTTAGTAAAGATACCATGCAGCTCTTTCACAGTCTTGGAAATAGAGGAAGCAGTAGTTCTGATTTCAGGAAAGAGATCCCTGCTTCGAAGTCCATCTCCACTAAAATCAACAGGGCTGACAGTGAATTCACCAGGAGCCAAAGCTGAACCTAAATGCTCATCTGTTACAGCTGCCAGGGCGTCAGCCACCCATTTTTTACAACACACGCTTTCTCCAGAGTGGAGTACTTCTTCCAGACTCTTTTCTTTTTGTAGACTAAGAACATTCCCAAGGGACTAGACTGTAATGTAATTATGACTGTATGACTCTGCAGCTGTCATAGCAGTAAAATGAGGGTGGTAGGCGGTTTAAAAAAAAAAATCTCTTCAAATATAGCTAGCACAGAGCAAATAATTCCTTATTTCTAACTGCTTTACCACATCTGTAGGCTCTTTGGAGAAACGCCAGTGAAGAGGTACCCATGGCAGATTGCCTTCTGAACTGCTGTGCTCAAGTTTTCCATCTCTGAGCAGCAGGAGCCTGACTGTCCTTGTTTTCTTGTAAACCTGTCTTTTCCTGCGCCAGCTCAGTACTGGGTAAGCTGGCTGCGCTGTGTGGGACTGAAAGAGTTGTGCAGTATTCACTGAGTAGGGAAGTTTTCAAGAGTTTCTTTCGTTATACCCTTAAAAGGTTATGTGTAATTCAAATTGGGGTTACGGAGTGAAAATGGGAAAGGGATTGTTGTTGGTATGTGGTTTGGACCAAGGGTAGCAAGCTTTTGTAGTAGCAGCTTGTTCTGTCATGTACACAACTAAACCCTGACTTGAAGCTGCACATAACAATTACTCAGTATTTAAGCTATACTTTCCCACCAAGCACCTCTCTTGCAAAGCAATTTCCCTACTTCATGCTGTTATAATGTGGTGAAGAGATAACAGCTCACAACTGAAACACCAAGCACAGAAATCTGCCTCTGGAACAACTGCTTATTGACTTAATAACAAATTTACTGTTTTTAAAACCTTTGTCTGGCTAGCCAGCCTTCACAGCGTTTGAATTTGCCTGAGGAATATAGACTATAACTTCTCTTCCTATGCAAGAAGGTGTTATTAAAAGTGACAAGGTGCTGAAAACTTAGCAAGTCCTAATAATCCATCCTTTTTCCAGTGCAGATGATGTTGTGGAGCGATGCCTTGATACATTTATGCTTCTCCTGGTACAGCGAATAGCAGCCAAACATTCCACGTTCCCCAACTCACAAGACATGCTGCATCAAAATTAGAAACATAAATCATTTTGCTTTTTAAGGCCCATTTATACAAGAGAAAGTACTGTGAATTTTGCTCAAGTCCATTCTCACCAGTGGGACTATTAACGAATGGCACTGTGTAAGGATTTGTAAAACAGAATCTTTAATTCCAGTAGAGACAGGAGTTTCTCTGTTAAATTAAAAAATAAGTAAAATCCAGTTAAGAGAGAGAAGTAGGAAATTCCCATTCCAAATATAGGCAGGTAGAACCTTTTCCACTGTAATTTAAAAACTGTTGGCTTCAATGCAAGGGTGATTACTAGTCCTATTTTTTTTTAGGGGGAGGCTAGGAAGGGTATGGATTCACTGAAATGATAAATTAAAAATACACACAACATGAAAAAGTTATGCTGAACATCGTGCTTTTTATTTTTTGGGTAAGAGCAAGAGAACAGCAGTACTTCAACAGACTAGAAGAAGCCTCATCTAAATACCAAAAGCACAGCAAATTATAGTCAAAGATGATACATTCTTAAGTCAAAGCGTAAAGTTGTATGTACATATGCATGTATATGTCCTCATACACATATACATGCATACACACACAACTATTTAAATATAGATGTAGCCATTTGGACTATCTACGTGTGCCTTATCATTCATTTTAGTTTTGGGTAAGTGAAGTAATCAGACCAGAATTAACATTTAAAAAAATCCAACCATTGCCACAGACTAGATTAAGAACTTATACACAATTACAGCACAGTCTTTACTCTTGTGGCCTTTAAATTCCACTAAAATAAGCCGAGTTTAGAGGGAATGCACAAAAACTCCACCCTGGAAGGCGCTTGGCTTTTATCACTGCAACATCTTAGCCTTTGCTAAAAACTAAGAGAGGAGCTACCCCAGAATGTGATCTCCAATTCTTTCTGTAAACTGTATGCATGCCAGACATGAACCATGCAAAAACCCTTTGAGATTTAAGCCCTTAATTATTAGCTTGTGTCAAGACTCAGGCACTGTGCTTTGCAGCAATCTTTAGAATTAAAGTTAAGAAATGAAAACCATGTTGGGAGCTGATTTTACTTAAAATAGAGAAGGGTGAAGACTCAGATAGTTGGCAACTCTCATCTTCCAAGCTGATTAAGCATTACATGTACACACTATGAAATAATAAAAACTTAACCGAGTGCTTTAGTAAGTTCTGAAAACAAAAATAAGTTACACTTCAAAGAACAAGTGAGTATAAAAAGTTTTAACATTTGCAAAGTATGTGCTCTAAAGACTTATTTTGCATTTTTAAAGAGAGCTGTAGTCTACCTTACAGAAACAAAGTTCACCCAGTACAAAATATTGCAATTTGTCCCATTTTGTCATATGAGAGGTTTCCTTATTCTTCATACGATCGAGAACACTTGCACAAGAGTTCACGTTATTCCAAGCCACATAGTGGCAGACAAGACTATGTTTGAATCTGTGCTTTTACTATGCAATGCAGTAAAAGCTACACAAACCATTTCAGAACAGAGTTTAGCAGGTCAAAGAGCTGTTGATGCAAGAAATCCAGGATATAGTATAAAAGTTAACGCCAAGTGGCAGTACCAAGAAAGTGAATTAGATCAACAGAAGAAAACTGCTGATAACATTCACTATCACATGTACAGCTTGTAAGCTAGGAATAAGGAAAAGTCAAAATTAGCTCAAGGAGAAAAAAAAAATTTAAACTGTGTAAACAATCCACCCAGTACAAAACTGGATGCAGCTGATAAGAGCAGAACTAGCTTAGTAGAGCTGAGGATGTGCGTGCATCCAGATGCCTGTTCCAAATGCATTTATCAATACCGTTGACCAAAAAGAAGTATCACCTACAGCTATTTACACCACAGCGGAGGCTTCCCTCTCCCCTTACGAAGTTATTACATAACTCAGGAAGTCGCTGCTGTCTTCGATTAAAATTCCAGTTATAAGCTACCAACGTTTGTAAGTTGAAAACACCCACCTTGCAAATTAAACTGAAAACTCGTCAAGCATGTGTGAGGACTCTTCAAAAGTTAGAGTACAGCACTTTCCTCAAGTGGTATTTGCATGAGTAACTTGTACTGACAGCTTGTTAAAATAAGTGAATTTAACACAACTTGGGGTAGCTGGGTGTTCCTCCTCAGGAAGAGGGATCCATACAGATTCCAGTCGTTCTTGCTGAGGTGTGTTACAGGGAGAGAAGGACAAAAGAACCTCGGTCAGCCTGGAGATGAACCTTCCTCCTTCTAGAAGTATTCTTCCTCTTCATCAAAAAAACCATTTTCCAGCGCATACGTGCAGTCTGCGTTAGAGTCAGCTTGGCAGGCACCTTTATATTCTTGAATTGATTCATACAGGGAGTACAGCTGACACAGTAATGACATATCTAGCTGCCGAAGGCCAACCTGAGGGGGGAGGAATTCAAACAAACAAGCAGTATTACAATTGCGATTTTTACTGGCAGTATAATACTATGTGTCTTTCATTGCTAAGCAAGAGGTTCAAGCTTCTTTCTGCCTTGAACAGTTATGAAATGTGGAAGTGTAATTCATTTTCTAAGGTGACAGACTCCCCACAGGA
The DNA here is from genome assembly GCF_009769465.1 of Tauraco erythrolophus. NCBI lineage: Eukaryota > Metazoa > Chordata > Aves > Musophagiformes > Musophagidae > Tauraco > Tauraco erythrolophus. The sequence goes on along the minus strand of NC_141466.1, from coordinate 84,811,297 downwards.
TAAACTGGACAAAAGAACAAGAAATGAAGCGATGCAATACCGCAGAACATGAGCAAAGTGTACTTCAAGATTTTGTCATATTACAACACCCTGCTTAACTTCCAATCAGCATTTCACTTCTCTCCATAGCATTACAGATAAATTCATAAACTCTGTATTCCTTATTATGCAAGAGAGAGACTTTTCCAGTAACACTGTGTGTCTTTCACACATCTTTCTCACGCATTACCATAGGCTCTCTGTTTTTGTTAAAACAGCTTGGATTAAAAGTTGCAAATGGAGCTCAGGTTGGTTTTCCACTTCCCGGCTAAGTATCTTCTACTATAATTTTCTTTTCTGTATCAACATACGTAGGCGTCTGACAAGGCTAGGTATGTCTCACACAATACAGCATGTAACAAAACTAAAGCAGAAGCGAGAAAAGGACATACACTGTAGCCTGCAAATCCTCAGAATATTCTCACGTGCTACTCAAGCGTAGGCTTGATTTATAATTAAGTGCCCAATATTTTGGTTCCCGAACTTCTAAAATGTTAGCTTCCATAGCTAATTAAAGATTTGGAGTAACATTAAAAAAGGTTACCTTGTAGCCTGCACCTTTATGTCAGGTACAAAACCAGTACATTGCACCGCAAAGCAAAATAAAGCTAGTCATTTAACTCAAAGCAGTTTCCCTCTCTGGCAACAAAATTGAGAGTTTGTTTGATATTGTCACCTATCCAAGTCAGACCAAATTAAACATAGGTTTTGTCTTGCAGTAAATTAAATCCACTACCCAATTTAACATTTTCAAGAAGCAGCCATTTCTGTCTAAATTTTCAAATAAGTGTTAAGCTGACAGGCTCTTCCTAGTGAGCCTCAGTTTCATCAAATAAAAGTTTTTGCTACAACTCACAGAGGAAGAAAAAAAAAGATGTTAGTAGCCTTTACTGCTGCCTGAACACCAGGCTACATTTAACCCAGAATGAGAAATCTTACCTCAAAAATCTCTCCTTACACGTCTAAATTCTAAGGTCAAATACACTCAGCACACAAGAAAACCAGAAGAAGCTAGCATGAAGATCTTCCTTTGGCATTGCTGAACTATCCTACCCGATCCTTTTTCTGAAGGTGGAAGGAGGAAAAAAAGTATTGCATACCACAACGCCATTCCAACTCAGAAAAATACGATACGGTGTCTTTCAGGACCAACACAAATTAGTTGGTGATGTCATGAAGCTGAGACACGATGTTCCATGCAGACCGAACATGAAGACTTTAGGACAAGACATGGAATGCTACACTAGCTGCCAGGAAGTTACAGACAAGCCTTTCCACCACCTTGGATCTATGCTGCTTTTCTTGCCCGTTTCCATTTTCCTCTGTAACAAACACGACTTTCTCTCCCTTTGTTGTCTAAGCATGCACTCCCCAGGAAGCATATGCTACTCTTCCTTGCTCTCTGTTCTGTAAGAGGAAACTGACACTTGTGCAAATCTCTTTCTGCAAACATTTGTAAAACAAAACCCAACCAAACAAGGCTGTAGGAGGGAAAATAAAAGGGAGGTATTTGTACCATATCCAGACCCCTCCATCTATCCTTGCTGAGGTAATTTCATCAGACTTATTAAGCTGATGACTGTTTACCCGCCCAAGAATAAAAGTCTGAACATCATCCTTTGGAGATGGCAGTCGATGAAGTTTGGCTTGCCCCTCCTAAACAAACCGTTCGCCTCAGGTAAGAAGGGATGCTGGGAAGCTGGACTTTGACATGAGAACATGAGACTCACCAGGCAGACTTGCATCAGAGCTAGATGTCTGAAGGACAAGACTGCAGTGAAGAACTGTTCAAAGAGTGATTAGGAGTGAGTTGAGCCAGAAAACTCAACTTGAAGACAGATGACTATTTTTTCCTCTCCTGAGGAAAGTGGGAATATTTTCACCAGCAGCTCTCCCATTTCAGCTCTGTAAAGCACTTTAGTGCTTTCTGTGAAGATCAGTTCTATTTTACGCCAAGCGCAATCTCCAAGATAGAAATTGCTCAGCAGAATTAACTTAGCAGGCCTTAATCATAACTATATGTAATCATATAATCATAACTATATATAATCAAATAGTTATGTTTAGTATCTTATTTTTCTGTAGCTTCCACTAGCGTCAGTCAATCAAACAAGAACAGTAAGTCTATTGAGAAAACTGCAGCCTCTAGCTCTCCACAATTTTCAAGTATGATCCCCAAGGTAGCAAAAGCCTGAAGAAATGACCAAGTCTGCTAGCACAAGCATAAAGTTTTGAATCCCAGCCAATCTGTATTTGACTCTCAAGTTTTATCATAGCACCTACAAGACAACCTATAATGCACAGTCCCATGCAATCGACTGTCTTCAGGATTACAATTCCGAAGTGACCTCTCCTTTCTTCTCTCCCCCTCCAAAGCATTTAAATCCATCACTTTCTGGACTTAAAGCAGGCTCATTACTCAATAAAAATGCTGTCTTTGACCACTGCAAGAAAGAGTGTTCAATATAAATAATAAAGTGCAGTTATCTACTTGATGAAAGGCAGCCTCACAAAACTCACCTGCAACTGAGGAGACTGTTGCTTGAAAGTCTTTGATATGTTCAGAGGTAAGTATTTTTTTCTTAGAAGTGCTTTCTCAAATTATCGTCAAGGATAACAGAGCACCAAAGGGGAAGTCTAGTTGTCAAATGACTTTAGCAAGGATCTCATTTGATATTCCATTAGGAAAAATAGATTAGACTTTTATAACAAGTTGTCTTTGCTTTTTTGGAAAGGATTAAGACGGCTAAGATCATATCCTTGTTTCCCCTTAGAGCACTGTAGAAAAAAAACCCAGTGGTCGATAACCACTTGCGCTTTCTGTGTTTCAATGCAAACTGGCAACTCTAATACACAGTTTTAAAACGTCTCAAACTGTATCTGAACTACTTGTTGAAACACTGGTGGCAGGCTAAGGTTTCAGCACACTACACCGTCCTTCTAAACGCCCATAAAGGTCTTGCAACTGTTTCTTGTGCTCAAGCACCTTTTTACCATGAGAAAAAGGCCTTAAAATTGGCAGATTTTCAACCATATAATATTTTATATGTTTCGGGACACCAAGCACGCAATGCTTAGGTTATTATTAGTCAATTACAACTGCAGCTGGCACGGGCAAAGCACCAACACCCAAACGAGCGTTCCATCAAAAGCTGCGCCAGGTCGCCCGCAGCAATTTCGCTCCTACCGCCGCGCTACAGAATCAAAACAAAGTCCTGAAGAAAACTGTGTATAATTGCACTTCCCTTGAACCGAATGAATCGGTGCTGGTACTTCTTTTTTTTTTTTTTTTTCTTTAAACCGACAGCCTTTTAAAATGGGTGTCAGGTTCAAATGGATGCCACTGAACGAGGCGCTCGTTAAACGGCTCTCAAGCCACACAGAAGGAGGAGTCCCACCACGACAGACGCAGGCTGGTGGGGCCGGGGGTCCTGCCTCTCCCCCGACGCCGTTACCGGCGCGTTTCACGGTACCTGCGCCCCGCAGCAGCCGGGCAGGGTTACGCGGGGCCGCACCGGCCCGGGCCCGCACCCCTGCCCGCCCTGCTCCGCTCCCAGGGGGATCGACGGGCCGCAGCCGGCGCAGGCCGCTCGCTCCACCGGGACCGGCACCGGGACCGGGGCGCCCTTCCGGCCCCGGCGGCAGCGCCCCCCGCCGCCGCTCGCCACGTCCGCCGCCCCCGCCGAGGCCCGGCCCGCCCCGCCCCGCTCACCATCTCCTTGCGGAGCAGGGCCAGCGCCGCGTCCAGGTTGGGAGGCTTGGGCGGCCGCGGCGAGCCCCGGCCGCCGCCGCTCAGCTCGTCCTGGATGCGGGACTTCTGCGCGTACAGCCGCTCCAGGTCCCGCCAGCGCCCGCCCTGGCCGCCGCCGCCGGAGGAGGAGGAGTTCAGCAGCCCGCTCAGGCTCTTGGGCAGTGGCGGCAGCCCCGCACCACCGCCGGGCCCCAGCAGCCCCGGCCCGCTCATGCTGCGGCGGCGGCGGCGACTGACGGAAAGAGCCACCTCGGCCCCGCTGCGGGAGGCACCGCCCGGAGCCCGCCCCGCCTACGGGCCGGGGCCGGGGCGGGTGGGGAGAGGCCCGGCGGGCGGGGCAGGGGCTGAGCAGCGAGGCGGGGGTGGGGGCAGCCTCGGCGGCGGGGCGGCCGGGCCGCAGGTGCCCGGTGGTGCCGGACGCGGCGGTAGGCGGGCCTGGCAGCGCGGCGGCTTTGTCTGAGGCGAGCCGAGGCGAGGTGCGGCGCGGCGGCTCGCGTCCCCTCGGGCAGGGCCGGGCTGCCACCCGCCTCAGCCTGCGGGCTCAGGCCGGGGCCGGCGGGCCTGTGCCCCGCAGAGGCACCCCCGCGGCAGCCGCCTGCCCTGAGGCTGGGAGGGGTGGAAGGGCGCAGCGGGGACGGGGCTGAGCCTCCGGGCTCGGTCCGGGGTGCCGGGCGGGGTGAGGGGGAACGGAACGTGGTGAAAGCCATCGCGAAAGCTGAGCGAGCGCTGCCGGCGAGGGTGGGCAGTGCTGTGGCCGCGGGGGTGTTCAGTCACCCGGTAAGGCGAAAGGGCGCTGCTTCCCATCGGGGCGTTTCCCTTCGCGCCCTCACAGCCGAGCTTTGGATCAAAAGTGTTTATGTCCAAGCATTGCAAGTAAGCAGACTTCACCGTGGCGGCTCTGTGAATCGAGTCTCTCAATCTGAGAGAAGACGGCGCTCTCGTTTTATCCCGGGTTTGTTCACAGAGCTGTTTGTTGCTCTGGTTTGCAGAAATACCCACGTGCTTTCGTGAGAGGGTGGTGGAAGGGGTGCCACGCTGCAGGACGGTGGGTTTGGGCACGAAAATCCCTGAAACTACCAGTGCGGCCACAGTTCTGGTTTCACAGGAATGCATCTGCCTTAGTGTGCCAATTCTAAGTGCGTTTCTGCGCCTTTTGTTTTTTCCCTTCTTTTCCTTGACATGCTTGTATCTCTGGAGTCTCTTGAATAAATTACGGCGGTTTGGGGTCGTTCAAAATCCAAACCAAAGGAGGGTATAAAATTGGGAGTTCTGGGAATGCGCTGCCATTGCAAAGCCAGATTGCTTAAAGGTGCAGTCCTGTTGCCACAATCCTGTTTCATTTGTGAGGTTTTTCTCTTCAAGAAATAACTAGATACAATGATTTTGAGTTAAGCCTCTGTATTCAGTTTTGTTCCCAAACTCGCATGGCTTTTTCATGGTTTAAATGTCATCAGACTCTGTGACAATTGTTTTTAAATTGCTTGCAGTGGAGGAAGGTTTTGCCAGTCTTCATTCATGTTTACACGCTGCTTTAGGGATTGATTTTTCAGGCGAGCTGATGTGCTCTTTAACACTTTGTACATTGGAATGAAAAAGATATTTTTTACCCCTGTTTGTCGTGATGCCACTTCTGCCCAGGTAGATTGCGATAAATAAAATAGTGCTGATAGCTTTTGTGAAACTAGAGGCATTTAAAACCATCCCTATTGCAGATTAAAAGCGTTAACAAACCCTTTCATCCTTCCAGGCCAAGGGTGCCTGACAGCAAAAATATTGTTTGGGTTTGCTAAGGATGAAAGCACTGTGTTATCTTCCTGCTTATTAGTGAGTACGTTTATTTGTTCTCCTTCCAACCCACTCCCCCCCTTTTTTTTTTCCAGATGGCAGCTATTTGGAAAAGCTTGCGAATATTCTTATTTTATCTAGACCAGCTTATCTTAATTATTTTTTTCAGCTTGCCTGATCTCATTAGCTTCTAAGTGCATTTTCTTCCCACTTGGGTCCTTTAGGCACATTGTCGCCATATCTTTACTATTTCAAATATCTTTATGCTGGCTTACTGCTCAACTTTGTCATCTGAAAAATAATAAAAAAAACACCTTTTTGGGTTTTCGGTGACCCTTCTCTCAGTTGGCAACCTTCTCTAGCCTTCATTCATATTAAATTCATAACTATCCTTTAAAATCTAAATCCATGGCTTTATTTAGTCTGACCTAGTTATAACGTGGTGATAATGGAAGCTGGAGTCTTTTGCAGTACGGAGTAAGCTTTCGTTAGCTATTTAAACCTCTCCGTCTTTGTTGGTTCCTAAAATTGAACTACAGAAACGCTTTACTGATCTATACTGTCCTTTGCTCAGGACATTACCTAAGAAAACCCACATTAAAAGTACATGTCATTATGTCATGAAGAATTAGGAAATGCCCAAAGAGAGGGGTCCCATACCATTTCCTTACACAAATGCATTATGGTATATTTTTAATTTATGTATTCACACGTGATGTTTTTTCCCTTCTTCATTTGTTACAAGGATACGCAACGCCTGTGTATCATTTGTACATCATTCCTCTTTCCAAATGATTTATATGCATTTTAGTCCTTCTTGAATTGATATGTTAAGACTGTTTCCTACAGTCTTTTCTGTGATGCTTTCCCTTCTAATAACTGACTTAGCTACAAATGTTAATGAATTCTTCTTTATGACAACCCTGTGACAGAAGGTGGTATTGTTATCCACTCTGGAACCAGGACATGGGGAGCTAAAGGTAGGTCATGGTAAAAAACATCTTCTAATTTCAAGTGCCTGGTTTGTGATTCCTAGGGATGATTTTCCGCCTGACAGAACTGGCAGAAGGACGTGTGCCTCTGCTCCAAGCAGCCCTGCACAGAGCAGCGCCTTTGCTTAAAGCCGCCTATCTTAGAGATTTAAAGTAAGACTCCAGATTTTGCAGTGATGTGGCTAATGTCACATTTTGTCCACTGTGCAGGAGGGATGTCCGAAAACTTGCCCAACAAGATGCATCTGAGTTCTCTTGTCAGTACTATCGGCCTTTTTAAGTCCTTTTTGTGTTTGCAAGATCTTGCGGTCGGGATTGCTTGTCAAGGACAGGTCAGGATCCAGGTATCACAAACTGGGCATGTGCAAGACTAATAATTAGTGACACAGGCCTTGCTCTGTCATTTGCTCCTGTAGTCAGAGTGCCTGGACATAATGTGTTTCTCATGAAGCGTATGTTTTTTATTGCTGGTGTGGACGAGCAGAGATCACGCTGTTCTGTGGTGCTCTGGGAATGATGGGAAATTTGGTCCTTTGGCTAAAGAGAATTTAGAAGATGCTGGGTATAATTGGCACCTGATTTATGATGCCATGTAGTGGCATATCCAAACAGAAATTAGATTTTCAGCTAAAGATCATTCAATTCTTAGGCATCATTTTTTGTTAGAGAAATGGTTTTAAATAAAAATGGTCGACTCCTAATTTTGACACTTTTTTTTTTTCTAAGTATATTTCCATATCATAGAATCATTACACTAGATCAAGCTGCTTAAAGTCTCATCAAACGGCATCCACAACATCTCTGGGAAACCTGTGCCAGTGCCTCACCACTCTGAGTCAAGAATTCCTTCCTTATATGTAATCGAAATCTCCCCTCTTTCAGTTTGAAGCCATTGCCCCTTGTCTTATCACTACATGCCCTTGTAAAAAGTCCCTTTCCAGCTTTCTTGAGGGCCTCCTTTAGGTACTGGAAGGCTGCTGGAAGGTCTTCCAGAGCCTTCTCTTCTCCAGACTGAACAACCTCAACTCCCTCAGCCTGTCTTCATAGGAGAGATGCTGCAGCCCTCGGATCATCTTTGTGGCCCTCCTCTGGACCCACTCCAGCAGGCCCATGTCCTTCCTATGTTGGGGCCCCAGAGCTGAACGCAGTACTCTGGATGGGGTCTCACAAGAGCAGAATGGAGGAGGAAAATCACCTTCCTTGACCTGCTGGCCACACTTCTTTGGATCAGCCCAGGATACGGTTGGCTTTCTGGGCTGCGAGTGCACCATGCTTGTTCATGTTGAGCTTCTCATCAACCAACACCCTCAAGTCCTCCTCCTCAGGATTGCTCTCAATCCATCCTATGCTCAGCCTATATTTGTGCTTATGATTGTCCTGACCCATGTGCAGGACCTTGCAGTTGGCCTTGTTGAACTTCATAAGTTCACACGGGCCCACCTCTCAAGCCTGTTATGGTCCTTCTGAATGGCATCTCTTCCCTCCAACGTGTTGACCACACCACACAGCTTGATACCATCAGCAAACTTGCTGAGAGTGCACTTGGTCCCACTGTCCATGTTGCTAACAAAGATGTTAGCAGCAGTCCCAATACCAGCCCCTGAGGAACACCGCTTGTCAGTGGTCTTCACTTGGGCATTGAGCCATTGATGGCAACTCTTTTGAGTATGACCATCCAGCCAATTCCTTATCCACCAAGCAGTCCATCCATCAAATCTATGTCTCTCCAATTTAGAGACAAGGATGTCATGTGGGACAGAGTCGAATGCTTTGGCACAATATCTATGCCTAAAAGGTGAAAACCCAAGTGTATTCTAACACACAGAATATCACAGTGGCTTCCAGCTAGGTCCCTAGCAAAGCGACGTCCTTAGATCTAGAACAGAGAACCTCCTATTATTTAAGCTACCTGAGTAAACAGGAGCAATAGTGGGCTGTTACCTTTTTTATAGACGTGCTACCACATAGATACCCAAGAAGGACACCTCACTCAGCCTTTGTCTGCAAGGTTCAGAACTAACTGCTAGAAACATAGAAATATGGAGATTTGGGGATTCAGGCTTCAGTTTAAAGTTCTTGATGAAATGTGTTCTTGTGGTGATAAGCCCTTATGCGTGCCGTTTGCCCTCCCAGCCTGTTCCTCTTGCCCTTGTTGCTGTTTTTTCCACCAGTTCCTGTCCCTGTCCTTGCATGGACTCCGTTCCAAAGCAACATCCCTTAGCTATGGTCTCTGACCCCTCTGTTCCTTTCCCTGCCTTTTGCTTTTGTCCCTCTTGCTCCAGCTGCCATGCATGTGCTCTCACTGCTGCCTTCCTCAGCTTCTCTTCCACATGTAACGCTGCCCTTTAGCTCTCTGCAGTGAAGTCCGACTGCTAATTCTTCCTTTTTCATGGAGAACCAAAAAAAAGAAAAATTTTGACAACAGGAGAGAAAGAATGTGTCTAGGGCATGGAGGGTAGGTAGAACAGAAAGGTGATTAGGACTGGGCAGAGCAAGGGAATAGATTCATAAAGAAGCAGGAATCAGAGGTTGCACGGAGGGACTGCTCTGTAGAGATCTCTCTGTGTGTGTTTCACCAGTGAAGACATCTTCCAGACACCAGTGATGTGCATGTAGGGTTATTTTTTTCCTCCCTTTTCTTTGCAAGTGGCAGCTACTCAAAGCAGAGCTCTGTTTCCTCTCTCCTTTCCACAATGAGGATGATATGGATTTTTTGACTAATTTATGCCCAGTGTAAAGCAGTGAGAAGCAGTATGGAAATCTGAAGAGCATGTGCATGTGGCAAATAGGCAGTTACATTTCTGCAATGAAGAGGGGTCTAATTCCTCTCTCTCTCGCTGCTTTTTTTTTTACCTTGCAATCAGGAACTGAGTGCTGCTGGTTTGTGTCGTGAAGTGAAAAAAAAAAAGGATCAAAGTCTGTACTTTCATATCAGAAATTCTGGTTCAGGATTGTAGGAAGGATCATGCTCAGGAGAAATAAGACTTGATCTGATAGTAAAGTTGATGGGACTTACAGTTAAGGTAACCAACCATTTATTTTCCTGATTATGCCAAAATCTGGCTTGTTCACATCTCTATTTAACCTTAGATCAAACTATAAATCTTCTCCACCGTGTGTCACTCAGTGCTTTGCAACATTGGTTTTAAAATCTCCTCATTCTGTCCTCTCACTTTATTAAATTAGGTGTAGTAATATCAGTCTTTTTTTCCTACCTCTCCAGTCTCATAGATTCTTCCCCATTATGTGAACTCTAGCAGAAAAAAGAGTTGTCCTTTAGACCACACCAAATTTATATTCCTGCAATGTGTCTTTGTCTTCAGGATTTCTGTTGTAATTAAGAAGGCAAGCTGTTTTAATATTTTGCATCAGCTGGTAAAAGCAAATCCCCCAAAATGAAACGAGAAACAATAGCAGGCTGTAGGAATTAATAATTTCAGTATTATGTAAAAATTTGTAGCCATGAAAGAACCCAGCAGTTTCGTGAGATAATTATGTAATAAACTAGGCTCACGCCTGCAGCTCTTAATGGCTCTGAACATCTTCCCTTCGTCTCTTTTAACTGTCAAAAATACAAAAGAAAAGAAAGACTCCAAAGTGCCTTTTGATATTTTTTTCCCCCTTTCCTGTGAGTTCAGTATAGTTCTGATAAACATTTGACTCTTCAAAAAGATGGCCTGAGGAGGCATTTATTACCTCGGCTGTGCCGTTAGTTCCATTTGTTAGCCTCCCAACACCGCGCTTCTGAGTCTAACAGCTTTCCAGCATCTGATTACGGAAAGCAGATAGCCAGGGGGATCAGAGCTGCAGGCTTTAAGGGTATTTGTCTTATTATCCTAGTGACACTGAGCAGACCCTTTCCTTTAGTGAGATCTGCATTGGGGTCAAATCTGGAGGATGCTGTCTAAGCCGGGCCGAGGTCGTTCGAGGTAAAAGTGACGGGAGTTCTAAATCCACAGGCGAAACTGCACGGCAGAAAGCAAGTGCTGCTGAACAGGGATGGCTGCGGGTGTGCAGAAGAAGTAAGAGGGATTTGTGCTTGCAGGGTGCAGAGTATTGCAGATTCTCTGGCAATTTGATATCTGCCTTGAAGCATTTTTGAGTGAGGAGTAGTAGTCAATCGTCTTTTAAAAAGAATTATTTATTTCTCTGCAAAATGGTCAGTTGTAAGCAAACATGGAAGTTTCTGTGTACTATTATGTTCAACTAATGTTAATAAAGAGATCATATTTCTTGTTTCTTTCTTCTGTGTCCTCTCTTAGTAAATGAGATTGTTTTGCAGGCTGAATGTGGAAATCTGTTAGATAACGTATTTCCACAAGATAGATGTAGATTACACTGCTCAGGAAATAAACACTTCTCTTCAGCTGTGAATGGCTATGATGTTTGCTGGGGAGGGAGGCATCATTTTCTACTCAGAGGTACCAGTGTTCTTGAAAAATGACCTTGCTCTCCCACAATTCAGGTAGATAGATTTGAGCCTGAACTGAATTGCTGAATAATCCAATGCAAAACTGGGGCCATAAAAAAACCCAACTCCTATCCTTCAGTTCAGCTGGGCCAAATGCCATTATCTCATCCCCCTCTTCCACCTGCACTGGGGTCCTACCTGGCGGTGCAATCAGCCTGTGCTGCTGTGGAAGCTCTCAGAAGGGGAGAACAGTGAGCAGATTTCAGCAGGGCCTCTTCCTTCCAGCAGCTGGGCTTGCACAGAACGGACTGAGATCACGGCATCCGGAAGCCGAATCGAGGCTGGGCCAAAGCTTGTATGGAGCATCCTTGTATGGACCTGGATCTCTTCGTCTTGTGCTGAAATTGAGCTGCCTCTGAGGTGGGACAAGGGCAATAATTTAACAGTGCGCAACGTTATTTCTAAACAGTTTAAAGGAGAAAAGTACTCTCTGTAATTGAAAGTTCGTTTAGGCAGAGAGAATGTAATTACCTGGCACAGTTAGAGGAGCAAAGTTATTGTGAGTCCCTGATGAAAGCTGTCATCAGTTATTTAATGGCCAACAAGTGATTAGAATTTTTGTTTCATATTTCATACAAGATCAGCACATTCAGCAGCCCAGTGACCCTTAAATTCAATGCAGGGGCACGTGGTAATTACTGACTCAGAGGCAGATGTTGTAGCTAAACTGTGATCATTGCTTCTTGCGGCGTTTTAGTATGTGGCACCCAAAGAGCAAGCAACAAGACAGCCTTATTTAGTATGGGCAATCAACTTTTATAATGTTATAGGCAAAGGAATAACTTTAAAATGCTGTAAATATTTAAAAATAAAACATATTCCATGCAGCAAACATAATACTTGAAAATAACTTCTTGGTTTAAATACTCACAATACCAGAGTTTTACCTGACATGAACCCGTCAGAGAAATACTATCTATCAAAGCAGTTCATGGCTCAAACAGCACAAAAACAATCCACCCCTCTTCTTTTCCCTCCTTTTCTGTTAGAAATGCCCCTCTCAGGCCCTGCAGACTGCATGGTTGCTTCCGTGACTCCTACCCAAGAACTATAGCTTTGCCTACCAAGAAGGTGATGCTCCCTCTCACCACATGCTTCGCAACACAATCACTCTTCTCATTTTATTGCAGCCGGGCATCATTGTCCCAGGCAGACGTGAAGACTGAAAGAAACACATCCAGAGAGCCAGGGGATCCAAAGGCTCAGTTCGTCTTCCTTCCCTGAAGTCCCTCCAGCTTTTCAGACTTGTTCTTCCTTGGCAGAGCCCTTGGCGAAGAGCTGTAACGCCAACAGCCATGGCTGCCAGGTGGGAATTGTGCTGGAGTGCAACGATTCCTGCGCACACCTTAGGCACCTGTTGTGTTGTTGGAGACCCACTTACACGTGTGGCAGGATCAAACCACACGATAATCCAGTCGTTTCTTTGCTGTTTTACAGCTTGGTGCTGTCTGGAGTATGGGACAGCCAGAGCCTAAACCTAAAAGCAATCTGTAGTATCTGCTAAGATTGCAAAAGGAAATAAAAAACTAAAGCAAAACAAAACAAAAGACTAAAACGCCTCCAGGGGAAGTGCGACAACAAATATCCGCAAAGAAGGGAAGCTGCGAAAACCAAACATCTGTGCTGGAAATGAGGTCAGATTGAGTCGATCACTGCAGCCGTAATCAGTCACTGACAGGAACAAACAGGTATACAAATGAATTCAAAGGAAATAACAGGGATTTCTGAAGTATTTTTTGCAAACCTGGAAAAATAAGAGCCATTCTGCCTGGGCAATTGCAAACCAAAGGATTCTTTGTCTTTCTTTCCCAAATTGGCCAAGGAAGATGAAAACCTACAGAGGCTGCCTGAATAGGAGTCATCAGAAATGGGATTGCTAACAAATCCAACACTTGCCATGAAAATGAACTTTGGATAACGTGACATTGTACAAGCTCATTGTCTCATTGTTTAACAGATTCCAGTTTCTTTATTTCTGTATGCTGAGTGCACCAGTAACTAGCAACTTTGTGCTGATCATAGAATCAGAGAATCATAGAATGGCATAGGCTGGAAGGGACTTCAGAGATCATCTAATCCAACCTCCCTGTCATGGGCAGGGACGCCTCTCGACTAGACCAGGCTACTCAAGGCTCCATCCAACCTGGCCTTGAACACCTCCAGGGAGGGGGCACCCACAACTTTGCTGGGCAATTTATTCCAAAGTCTTACCACCCTCATACTGAAGAATTTCTTCCTAAGATCTAATTTAAATCTGTTCTCCTTCAACTTAAACCCATTTCCCCTTGTCCTATCAGTGGACACTCTTGTAAAAAGTCCCTCCCCAGCCTTCCTGTAGGTTCCCTTCAGGTATTGGAAGGCAGCTATTAGGTCCCCCCAAAGTCTTCTCTTTTCAAGGCTGAACAATCCCAGCTCCCGCAACCTGTCCTCGTAGCAGAGGTGCTCCAGCCCCTGGATCATCTTTGTGGCCCTCCTCTGAACACACTCCAACAAATCTGTGTCTCTCTTATGGTGGGGACACCAGAACTGGACGCAGTATTCGAGGTGGGGTCTCACAAGAGCAGAGTAGAGGGGGAGAATCACCTCTCTTGACCTGCTGACCACGCTTCTCTTGATACATCCCAGGATGCAGTTGGCCTTCTGGGCCGCATGAGCGCCCTGCCAGCTCATGTTGAGCTTCTCATCTATAAACACCCCCAAATCCTTCTCTTCAGGGCTGCTCTCAACCCACTCTGTGCCCAGTTTGTATTTGTGCCTAGGATTGGCCCGACCCAGGTGAAGGACTTGTTGAAGCTCATGCAGTTTGCACTGGCCCAATTCTCAAGCCTATCAAGGTCCCTCTGTATGGCATCTCTTCCCTCAAGTGAGTCCACGGCACCACACAACTTGGTGTCATCGGCAAACTTACTGAGGGTACACTCAATGCCATCATCCATGTCGCTGACAAAGATGTTGAACAGCACTGGACCCAGAACAGACCCCTGAGGGACACCACTTGACACTGGTCTCCATGTAGACATCGCACCGTTGACCACAACTCTTTGAGCGCAACCATCCAGCCAGCTCTTTATCCACCAAGTGGTCCATCTGTCAAATCCGTGTCTCTCCATTTTAGAGACAAGGATGTCATGTGGGACAGTGTCAAACGCCTTGCACGAGTCCAGGAAAACAACGACATCCGTTGCTTTACCCACATCAACCAGCGCTGTAGCTTTGTCGTAGAAGGCCACTAAATTATCAGGCATGACTTGGCCCTAGTGAAGCCATGTTGGCTGTCACCAACCACTTGGTTATTTTTTTTGTGCCTTAGTACGGCTACCAGGAGAATCTGTTCCCTGATTTTACCTGGCACAGAGGTAAGGCTGACTGGTCTGTAGTTTCCTGGGTTGTCCTTGGTCACTTTTTTAAAGATGGGGGTTACGTTTGCCCTTTTCCAATCTGTAGGAACCTCACCAGACTGCCAGGACCTCTCAAATATGATGGCTAGTGGCCTAGCAACTTCAGCCGCCAGTTCCTTCAGGACCCATGGATGTATCTCATCAGGTCCCACGGACTTGATGTATGAACATAGGTAATAGTAAAAAACCACATCCTAAAAGTCAGTTTTAAGGCCCATCAATAACTTGATTTCCACTTGCATCCCTAAAAAATGTTAACGAGACAAAAGTGGTGGAGATCTTTTGCAGCACTTGAGTTTACAGGCCTGACAGGCAAAAGGAACTTGTTCCTTTTCACTCTCCTACCTCTCTTAGCTTCTTTTTTAGAAACTGTGACAGGGTAAAACAAATGTAATTTATACAAGGCCACAAAACCCCACAATGTGAGAAATAAGATTTGGAGTGCGAGGTGTATATGCTTTGTGTTCAACTCCATTTTTACATGGACACTTTTTGGAGTGCAATTGCTTTTTAATCAATTATGAGTTTTCAGAACTTTTTTGAATATCAGTGACCTGAAATAACTTTCAGATCTCTCACAATTCTTGCCAATTTTCAGCTGCAAGCAAAAAATAACAAGAACCAGCTCTTTCATGTTTCAATGATTACGAAAATTTTTAGAATAGAATTGACATAATTCTGTCACTGCTCTGGAAACAGGTTACTTGCATCCTGTGGCACTCTCTCTTTTGATGAAGCCATTTATATTTACCAACTTTACTCTTGCCGAGTCATTCTTTGCTCTGATATTGCTTTGAGGCAGAGAGAGGTAAGATGATAATTTTATATCACTTTGGTGAACCGTCACAGATCAAAAGATAAACAAGAAATAACTGATAAATACCATGATTTTTTAATAATTTCAGAACTTAAATAGTTTGCTGTCTCTGCTCCAGACTTGATTCTGAAAATGTATTACTTTTAATTCTCATTCATATAATGAAATGTCAGCAAAGCCCTAGCTAGTTGAAACTGCAAGAATCATACAATTTAAGATCGTTTCCAAGATTTTTGTAGGAAGATGCTTCCTAATATGTTCAGGAGAGCTCTGGCATTCCTAAGACAAGCCCCATGAAGGCTGATCCAAGCATCACAGAAGTCAGTGAGAGTCTGTCCACTCACTTCAGCTGTAGAGGGAATTGGGTTAGGTCCTAGGACTGAAATAAGCTCCGTATGGAAGGCCTGTGCATGTCGTGCTCATTGGGTAAGGGATGCTCACCTCAAAGACGAGCTTATGTCAGTTTTTAGTGGAGGCAGCAGCGTGGGTGTCAAAGGCATCCCAGCAGCAGCCATGACTCTTACAGCTATTCATAATACATGAGTGCAGCACAGCGTAGAGCCAAAGCAAGGCGTATGGAGGATTTCTGAAGCCAGGACCAGATGCAACTGTATTGTCAAGGGAGGTATGGCCTCTTTAGCTTTTCATCCTGTTCATCCACACCTTCCTTAACTACAACTTGGACTATTCTTGGGGAAAATGGGATTTTGGGGACTAGTGCAAACGTGTGACATAACAGCCTGAGATAGGGTCATACAGCCCTGCTGAATCAGTGCAGTGACGGTGTTCGGGGTTTCTTGTTCACCTCTGGAAGAACCAAGGGTAGATTGAGCTGGAAATGGTTGGTCACACAGATCACTGTGATCACCTGCTTCTCCCTGCTCTTAAAAAGCAACTGGATGTGTGTGGTGTCTGAATGTCAAATGTTTCAGAGAAGAGCTGATGAACAAACTTGCTGTCACCCTTTTCCCTAGGGGAGCTAGGTCCTTAGAGCAACGCTGATATACCAAATAGAACTAGGAGGTGCATAATAGTCACATAAACAAAGACCAAGAAAGACCGTGTCATTTGTAATACTAGCCTGTATAAAGGACACCATCAGATAGTTTTATTACAGAAAATGTAGGGAATTTGAAGAAGGTTTTCATTCAACTAAATATTAAGAGGGCTGTTTTATCACATTTCACAAATAGTCACTAAAATGTTTTTTTTTTTTTTAGCTGACGGCATGGACTTAACACGTGTGATTTACAAATGTTACTTCCCATGCTGGCAGTGATATGAGATGATCTGAAGGACTGCAGGTGACTGTGCCCTGGATTGCTGGTGTCTGATAATATCGCTGTTTCACTGCCAAACGCCCAAGCTGTGCAGGTAAGGTGTCTTTAGTCTTGTCTTGTGTCCTGGTTTCGGCTGGGACAGAGTTAGTTTTTCTTTTTAGCAGCTAGAAGAGCTCCGTGTTTTGGTTTTAGTCTGGGATTTGTTATGAGAAGAATGTTGAAAACACACTGATGTTTATAGTTGTACTGAGACCTCAAGGACTTTTCAGGTTGCTGTGTTCTTGCCAGTGTGCAGGGGCACAACAGGATAGGGGGGAAGCATGGCCAGGACAAAGGGTTCACAACTGCCCTTGTGATTTGAACTTAGACTTAGGATTGAGGGCCAAACTGGCCAATGGAGTATTCCATACCATGCAGCATCATGCCCAGTATATAGACAAGGGCTGACTGGAAAGGGCTTTTGCTATTCTGAGGACTCTCACTCTCAGACTCTTGGAGTGCTAGCTCTCTCTCTTTTTTTTGCCTCTCGCTTGTCTGGGATTGCAGTGTCAAGACTTAGCTGTTTCGGGATCGTTAACTGGGACGGGACAGGCATTGGTCACCGGGTGGTGAGCAATTACACTATGCATCACTTGCTTGAATATATTATTATAAGTAAATATACACTCATTTGTATATTGTCATTATTATTAAATTGTTCTTATCTCAACCCACAAGTCTCCTTCTCTTTTCCCCTTTAATTCTCTTCACCATCCCCTGGAGATGGGGAAGGGTGAGTGAGTGGCTGTGTGGCATTTAGTCACCAGCCAGGCAAAACCCCAACATCCTGATTGGTTTTCATGCTATAACTCCTTCTTGCTGATACAACTGAGTGTACTTCAGCCTTTCTCAGTTTTGATCTTCATCTTTTCTCAGGTCTTTTTTTTAATAGCCACATAGCAATACTTTTATCATTGTAGACTGAAAAGCCTGGTTTGATACAATCACTCCTTTTCCTCAAAACTTCTAGAAGTGCTAAGTGCACTGCCACATCCATTTGAGCCTCAACATAGCAGGATTACAGCAGACCAGTGAGGTTGTGTAATGCACTTCTCTAAATCAGCTTGAGCAGATGGGAAGGAAAATAGCTTGAGCTAGCAAAGCGCAACTCCCCTTGGGCACTTTTCAGATGGCAGTGGAAGTGCAGCCTGGCAATGCCCTACTGTCTTAATTTTGTTCTCTCGGATGACAGAGGCAGCCTAGCCTGAACAAAGGATTATTTCCCCCCTGGCACTTCCTCTACTCCCAGTTTGCAGCACCGTACCACTACATATTTTCAAATATTGCTGTATGATAATTCTTCTCTATCATCACACATTGCTTCATTTCTACTGGTATTTAGGAAAAAAAAAAAGGATAAATAAAAAATTAAACACTCAAGTGAAATATAAACAAGAACAATGTATGTTAAAAAATGACTAAAAATAGTGGTATTAGTGAGTCTTGGTTTATGCTCACCAGGTAGGGAGCCCATAGCTATAAGAAGAAATTAGACTTTGTTGGTTTATTAAAAACCCATGATCTCAACTGGTTAATTTATAGAAAACAGAAGGAAGGGAACACTACCAAGCAAGGCTAAACACATCACTTAATTCAACTCCACTGAAGTCATTAAAGTCATACTGGCATAAATTTGTGTTTAGCAGGCATCATCTGTTCTCTGATGTAGAAGCAAATGGTTATATAAAAAGAGTGGAAAAATCAAGTTAAAACTATTGTAACGGAGCTTTAGAGAAAACAAACTACAGTTTAAGATAGCTGAAGCAGAATCTATTGGTTTTGAGCAAAAACTTCACCTGCAATATTTGTTAATGTGAAACGAATTGCATACACGAATGTCAGTAGTGGTGCCATGGGTTTTAAAGTCCCTAGTCAGCTAGTCAGTGAAAGAGGGACACATCCATGATCTGGCTGGAGGTGCTGCTTGTTAATGCTGCCTCAACCTAAAAGGAGGAAGAGCTCAAGTCTGCTTAGCACCCTCGGCCCAGAGCGAGCCATGGCTATACCTAAGAACCTGCTCAAAAAGCCATGAGATCACAGAGTTTTCTCCTGTCCTTGCTCTGATAAGACAGCAGCAGTGCCTGCCCTTTTTCTTCTCATACTTTATCCAAAGATTCAGTTAATTTCCAGCCCACTTTCCTCATATAATTTATTGATGTCTATGGTTGGGAAATTGCTTTAAGCTTTTATGATTTTCAGAAAGACTATAGCCCTGTGTGCAAGGATATTCCCTTATGTGTGTCTTCTGCAACTTAAACTGTGCTAGACCTAGTTTAGGATGACGGCAATAATGGGCCAAAGAACTGCCAAAGCTACAGAGGGTTTAGGATGTCAAACACTTTATAGTCTAGGGACAAACATGACTATTACAGAGCCTGGGGCAGCAAGGTGATGAGACAGAGTTAAGCCTTTCTAAGCCAACTTGGTCCTGATTACCTATATATGCAACAGTTGGGTTAACTTAACTTTGACTTTCCAGGCTCTAATTCCTCCTGATCTCCTTTTTTCCCCTATGAAGCTTCCTAACTTTTATACCACTCTGCTCTGTATCACCTTTGCATCTTAACCCAGCGCTGTGTATTTCCTTCACTTTTCTGAAACTCCTGTAAATGAGTCATTCTGCAACATTTTCCTGCACTTCCTTGTCTTGCAAAGGTTGAATATATTTATCCCTACCTTTTTGAAGCTTTAGTGTAATGTGAAGCACCAGGGGAGCCCTTCCGGCTTTTATTTTCTCTGCGGGAGTCCATGCTTAGTTTATTGTCTTTGCAGGATGCCTTGTGAACAGCAGAGTTCATGATTGACATGGGAGGCTCAAAAGGGCTATCACCATCAGCTCAGGTAGAGCTGATGCATATTTCATCACTTTGGCAGGGGTTTCTATGGGTCTTGTGATCTTTGCAGGGATCCTTATGGGAAATTCAATGAGGAGAGTCTTGGGAGAGGTTGGAAGACAAGAAACATAGGGGCAGCTTTGAGGTGGTTGTGTTGGTGGTGCAAAAGAGAGATAATGACATTGAAAAAGAAGCAGTGAAATAAGAAAAAGGTAAAGAGAGAAGAAAAGCCTCTTTTGAGGTTAAGACCTCTGCAGGGAAGAAGGAGCCGAGTTCAAAGATCACTGGGGCTTTGGCTGGAGCAAAGATAATGGGGAGGAATCAGCAAACTTGAAATGCGTGTTTGGGGGATATCGCCCCAGCAGTAGGGTGAGGTGTGTAACCAGTGAGACAATAAAGAAAGAAACAAAAATAAAGATGTAGCAAAATGAAAAAAAAGTTTGCTAGAAATAGTGCTGAGAAAAACAGCACCCTTAAAACAGTTATGAAAATGGTCAGCAAGGCAGAAAGCAGAAGCTAAAAGAAGGGGGAAAAGAGAAAAACAAGAACAGCTGTGCTGAAAAATGCACGCAGGGGAGAGGGGACTCCAATTCCCTCATTTCTTCTCAAATTTCTGTTAAGGTACATAGTGAAGAGCTCTTCTTTTTCCATTCACATCTCTCTGTTTGCAAATGTACATGTAGCTTTTCTGTTTACCCATATATATGTGTGACTTATGGATGAGGCTACCCCATTTTGCATCACCCCTGAGATTTTTCAGAGAAGTTACAGCCTCAGCAGAACACAGCTGTCAAAACCATCAGATGGTTTGCAGCGTGAGCGATCTGAAGGGCAGTAACTGATGGACATTTCTGACACCCTGATCCTCAAAAGTTGGAGCGATTTCTTGTTTGCTTCTGAATATACCTCAGCATTTGATCTTTGACAGCTACAGAGTCAATTCTTTCATTAAAAGCAGTTGGGGGTTTACAAACCATGTGCCTAGGTCTAGGGTAGATGGAGATGTGTTAATTTCGGGAAATAACTGTCTCTTCTTCTGTCTCTCAGAGGGAATACATTTGGCGATGTGTTATTGTTAAACTATATATGTGGTCTCTGGAGAGTCTTGTGCACAACGCACCGTATCTGTCTGTAAGAGGAATAAACAGGTACAAAGCCGGGATCTGTAGCAAGAGCTCAGCTCTTCATTGATAAGGAAAGTGCAAGTGACATTTGCGCAGGACTTTGCAGCAGCTTCTCACACAATATTACACAGGCAGAGAAAAACCAGCCCCGTTCCTCAGGGATTACTGCGTGATGAGACTTCAGGAGCAGCATGCAGCATTGGTAGCCAGCGTCCGAGAGCAAGAACAGTCCTCTTGCCCAAGGCACTGCCATCCGAGACGGGCAGCCTGCCTCTGTAAAACTGGGATGAGAGTTAAAGGCAAACCTTGACATTTGGAAATTAGTCAGCCACCCTGCCTCAATTCTGCTTGCCTGCCTGTTTGGCAGCAGAGCAGGCTGGTGAAAACGTTCCTCTGATCACAGAAGGTTGGGAAGCAAACTGGCATATCTACAACTGGAGCATGTGTCAGCATTACCTTCAGTCAAAATGCTTCACTAAAGGATTCACTTTAGTAGCACAAAAGATACAGGCTTAGCTTAACATTTTGTCCCTCTGGTCCTTGTCTTGCCCCTTCCCCTGGAGGAACCTTACATGCACTTCAGTGAAGGAGAGGCAGTTTCAAGCAAGTCCTCAGGGTGGAGGAAGCTGCTGCTGAGAGATGAGGAAGAGCCGAAAAGCAACAAGCCCCTTGCAAACGTGAGCTGGAGAGGGCTCTTCTCAGCTCCCTGCTTGCTCTCAGATGTGCTTTTCGTCAGTCTCACAGCTCTTGGGAGAAAGTAGCAGAAGGGCTTTTTTTGTCCCAGTTTGGCAGGCAACCAGGCAGGTAGGGCAGAGGGGTGCACAGCTACAGATTAAGAAACAAATAAATACCTGAAGTCACTGGAATAAAGTTGCACAAAGCCAGAGAGTGATTGTGAGAGACAGAGACTTCAGACAGCTTCGCTCTGTGGTAACCTTCACTGTGTTGGAAAATAGTTTCGCCATTGTTGTAACAGAAGGGTTGGGCTTTGACAAACACGTTTCAACTGCTTGTTTCTTCTTCCTCTGACAGAGCTCTCTCTCAATAATTCAAATAAATTCTCCTTGGGAGCTGCATTTCAGTACTGGAATAATTAAAAGCTGAGATTATTCCCCTAAACTGTTAGACGTTGGGGCATCAATCTTGTCTGTCAGCAAGACTTACCTCTGCTGTAGCAGCAGGAGCATCGGCTCAGCAGCGGTCTGCGAACACGAGAAATAACATAGGTAGGGAGACACAACACTTTTTATTGGGCCAAATGACAGACCTGAAGAAAGGCCTTTGTATCAAAAGTTGCCCATTTTCCCCAGTAGTGCGTGCTCGTCCAACAGGCAGGATTTCTTCCTACCAGCCTTGTGTTGCTTACCTTACCTGTGCTTTGATCAGCATCTGCAGCTCGATTCAAATGCTTCCCAGGACACTTGCTTGTTTTAATCACCACTGGCTGTCTCTTTTGCTATCAAAGGAGCTCCTTTTGCTAGCTTTTGATATGGGAAATGCATCACCTTGTAATCAAAGTGATGTTTAACTCGTCCCTGAGCATCTGGAAAGAAAAATTGAACAGCAGTTACTGGCTAAACATAAAATACATATTTATTAACAGCTGTGCAGGCTGAGGGAGGGGGGGATGTGTGTGTGTATATATGTGTATATAGTTTGCCATGCTGTATTTGTGAAAGCAGTTGCTTTTTTATATTGCAGATTCAAGGCATACTATCTTTACTTTTTAAACAGAGATGTAAAGTAAAAAGAAAAAAAATGCACAGGAAAAATAGTTTGAGTTTCTTATTACATAATACCTGAGTGTCTTAGAACATCACAAAACCACACTTTAACGCTTACAGTGATCTTGTGATTATCACTGTAACTATTAGTAGTGGACTGTCAAATGGCTCAGTAAAAATATTTTGAATTTTAAATATTGAAGAGAAAGAAGCAAGTGGAAGGCAAGTGCCTTTCTGGTCTCATTGGGGTCACATCAGCAACCTCTTCCAGAATTCCTGCAGACCTCATTCACCTCTGATTCCCATATAGGAATTGTGGGTTGTGATAGAGCTACAGAAAAGCAGGCTGAAATTACTCAAAACTGATTAACAGGTATGTCATATACACATACATAGAACAGGTTTACACGCATGAAAAAAAATTCAACTACTATTTTGAGACCTCCGTTGTCTCAAATAATGACATCGCTGATGATATCACTACATGTGGGTAATAATACAGGCCAATCTGTATATCACCCAAGTTTTACCTTAGACTGTCCCATCTTTTGCCTGAGAGGGGGATGTTTGTTGGTGGCAGTTGCACCTTAGATTGAAATGTTGCTAACAATGGCTTCCACTGAAGAGATGGTTGAACACATTGCCCTACCCAACAAGCCACAAAGTGAGCCATCTGGAATAAGTAACAATTTCTGAGAAGACAAGGAAGACCAGGGGAATGTCCTTCAGCACACAAGAGGTAATAGAGGGGACCAGTGCCCTCGATGGGGCCAGGGCTGGACCATGTCCATGGGCTGGAGGAAGGCTGCACAGCCATGTGGCTGCTCCTGGATGTGTGCCTGGGACTGGCACCACGGAGAACCTGCAGTCTCATTGAACCCCTGGGGCAAGATGACGACAGGAGAGATGAAGGGCTCTCCAGACAAGAATAGGTGGCCTATTTCAGTGTATTTATAGCGTAGCCTTTCTTTGTTCTGCTCTCCCTCCTTGAGGGATGTGGGTCAGTTAAGTCTGAATGTCATTGCTACCCACAGTCATTGTATCAACAGAAATGGCTGTCAGCAAGGCCAGAAATAACCTGACACCCAGAAGCAGGCACGACAGCGAGTGGAGTGGGGATCTGTTGCACAAACTGGTATTTTACCAAAAGAATGATGCCCCCATCTCCTCCAGCGTTCATGTCTGCAGAACCTCTCCGGCCCCTAGCCAGGGTTGCTGCTGTCACTTTCGCAGACAAAGTCCCCGGAGACAGCATTTCCCTCATCCAGCTTGACCCACCTGAAGGGTGAGTGTCAGGTCTAACCTCACCAGCTGCCTGGAGCAGCACAGGCGGGTGCAGGGTGGCTGGTCCCCGCAGCCAGAGGCACCTGTCCCATGGTGGGATGGACTGCACTCTCAGGGTGAAACGAATCCCACCCTCCAGCTCTCGCTTGCGGACCTGTGCTATGCGCAGATCACAAACGGAGACTGTTATATCAAATCAGAAAAAAAACCTCCAACCCAGCAGCATTCAAATTGGAGACATTCCAGTTATCAGGAGCAAATAGAAATCACTGTGCTCTCCTCGTGCGAAACATTTGTGGTGCTGCTAAATGAGCCGTTGCAAATGCTGTGATGTTCTACTGATTTTTTATTACTCAGCAACTACTATGGTGGTTCAGCAGTGAATAGGCCAAACTGAGTTTTCCTAGCAGAAAAATGATGAAAGAAAATGGAAAGCTCAAGATGTAGAAAGGGACAGATGACACTGGTGGCACAGCAGGAGGGAAATAAAGAGCAAATGGAAGTTTGGCCATCTGGAAAGGTTAGGTTGCAGGCAGAGCTCCTGGAAAGTGATCAGTGGGTCACCATCCTATTAAGAGATCAAGGGAAGGCAAGTTGTGAAGCCAAAAGGAATAATTTAAAAGAAGGCTAGTGAGAGGGAGAGATGAGGACAGCATAGCGTACTACGAGGGCAGAGATCTGCCTGGTTTGGGACAAATGAGTTTGGTTGGACTGTTATAATCTTCATCTTCCCGTTAACTGAATAATTACAGGAGATGCCAACACATGCTTTGAGGATACATAATTTCTGCTTGCAGTTAAAACTGGTTGAATCTTGGGGGCAATATCTCAAGTTAAAAGAAAAATAATTTTAAAATTAACGGTTGGCCAAATCCCCACTGCTCTGCCTCTGCAGCCAGGAGAGCTGATCTCCATCACTGCCGTCGGTAAGGGAGCGCTCATCCGCAGCCAAGAGCGCGGCTCCCTGCGAGCACTACTCGTGCCCAGAGCTGCCCTTCTAGAAATCCATGTGCGCTCATCCATAGGAGTAGAGCTTCACGGGCACTGATACAGTGCACATACAGCTGTCTACAAAACCAAGGGAATTATTTTAGTCCCTCCACCTGCCTTAACCTATTTTTCCTCTTCCTCAAATTTTCTTTCACCTTTTCTTCCCCCATCTGTTTTGTTGCACTCCTGTTTTGTAGTCTTCCCTCAGTATCCATTATTGGCTGCTGTCAAAGAGAAGGTGGACTGGTTTCATTGTTAGGCTGATGTGATATGGCCTTTTTTTATGTTCTTCCTTGGGTAATGGCTTGCTAAAAATTAAATCATTTAGTAAAAGGACAAATTAAATAATCGGCTGGGGTTCTTTTTTCCTTGGGTAACATAAGAGCATGTATGTTACATTTCATTTTAATAAGGCTATAATCATACACACATTGCTGAAACTGTTATGTTTCACAAAGTGGCCTTATTATTTTCTGCATATTTTTCTTTGTGTGTGGAGCTTTTTCTTTCTATTAAATTGCATATCCATGGAGGATTTGGGGGCACTCAGCCAGTCAATCCAATTTGGAGTTGGATGGTGGTTGTAGCGGGCTAAGTCCCTTATCTGTCCCCTTCAGCTGTTTTACTTCTCTGCTACTGATGGAAACATAAAATTAAAAGTGGAATCAACTCAGAGGCAAGAGCCCAGCAAGAGACTTAGGAGGGAGAAGTTGAGGAGGGAGATTCTGACTAATCTCTCTGCAGCTGGGGTAACATGCTGACAGATTCAGTTTTAAATATGCATGCAGTAGATTGGATATTTCACAAATATTGCCATTTCATTTATCTTTGCGGATATCAAAGCGAGTGTAAGAAGAAAACTGAAATCAGATTGGTAATGGTTGAGGGTTTTTTTGAGAAGTGAGATTTATGGAATTCTGGTTTCCCACATGGTGTGTACTGACAAATGATGAAGCTCGAGGAATGAATAGGAGGCCTGAAAGTGGATTAGCCATTCCTACAGGACAATAGCAGAAGCATAAAGAAGAAGCAGCTGGTATATATACTCAATTCTGTGCATACTTCATGTTATGTACACGCTATGATGAAAAAGCAGCTCTAGCTATTGAAATCAGTGGTTACAATGGTGCAAAGTCGACATAAATAAGAATTTGAATCTGATGAACCAGACTGCCTGGTGTGTCTGTAGGATTCATAGCTGTCTTTGTACCTTCTGACGCTGGACCAGAGAGGGCCTTGCATTTCTTCTAGGTCAGGGCTTCCCAGTAGGCTAAACAGTGACAGCTTCCTACGTCCCTCGATGACCTAGATTGCTGGAGGTGTGCGGGAGTTGAGTGATGCTGCCTTCTTCATGCAAACCTCTCTGCTGTGCTTCTGTTTGAGGGCTGGCATGAGGCAATGCACAGCGATGAATAAAATCTCTTACATGAGGTGTTCCCCCCAGGGAGAATCCTCTGCCTCTTGTATCACAGTGACAAGAAAGAGAAAACCTCATGGTCTCACACGTTGTACCCCATCAGCTGGCTGGCCCTTCCCCTGCAGTGCGGGCAGGAAAAGGGCAACCCTTTAGCTCCTGAGGGACAGGCAGGCAAATCCTCCTTCTCTTGAATGAGGGTTTCTTGCCATAGGCAGTACAGAGGACTGATGGGATAAATCTCACCTTGTTGTGTAGGAATCGCGTTCTCCAGCTCAATTCCCTCTTGTCCATGTGGGAGACAAGACCTCAGTGTGAGGTGGGGAACAAGTGGAGTATTGGAAGGAGGAGGTGTCTGTCTGTGAGATGAGTGGTGGGAGAAGGGCAGAAAGGCTGCGATGGGTGTCAGGAGGGGAGGGTGAAGGAGCAAGAGAGTTTCCTTGCAACAAGGAGAGAGTGAAGAGTAGTGACGAAAAGCAATGTAGGGAAGAGGGAAGCAGAATCTCTGTACTTACTTAAGAATACTAAAAGATACTATCATAGACGAAAGGAAAACATAGCAAAGGGAAAGAGGACAAAGGCAGAAATAAGTTGTTTTTCAAATCAGAAAATGTAATGCTAAACAAAGCAATAAAATACATTGCTGGTGCGAGCACGATTGATTTGGCTGACATCTATTTTCCCCTTCCTACTGGGCAGCTCAACGAGCTGCTGAAGAGAGGGACGCATAAATCTCAGGTCGGTGAGATGTTGTGTTGATGAAAAAAGGTATATAAAGCTTGGCATCTTGTGGATTTGCCTCCCCACCTGATTGATGCTGACGTCTCAGTGCATGGACATTGCTCTTTGGATCTGATACAAAATCTCGGTGGTGCTGCAAGGGGCCACTCCTCCCCACTCCTGTGCTTGTGTAGGCACAGGCATCTCTGAATCAAGATGTTGATGCTGAAAACTAACTGTCCTGGGCTGGATTAATTCTTGTAGCTGTGTGAAACCTACTGTGAGCGCAGGTGGGGCGATGAGAATGGTCAGCTAGGGGTGGTGGCAGAAAGGACCTTCCTTTACAGCAGTGACACAGATTTATGCTGGGTTACAGTGCTTGTCTCATCACCAACTGGCAAGACACGAGTCCACATGCTCACAAGAGGCCTCTGCTCACAACAGGCCTCTCCTGTCTTCATTCTCTGGTGCGTAACAATGTAGGAGTTCTTGTTTACTCAACAGAAACCAGGCTGAAAAGAGAAGGAGAAGCAGCCCCCATTTCTGTAACCTGTCAATCTGGCCTCACTCGCAATTATCATCTCCTACACTTCTCCCCAGTGATTCTGTTTTCTTGCCTCCTACCCCTTGTTTCTCCATGCAGCTTCAAAGTCACTTGCTCTTTGGCGACATCGCAATAAATAGAGGAGGCTTTGGTCAAACCTGCTAGAACTCCATGTAAATTTTGTCCCAGTAGCTACAGCCCAAACAGATTTCACAGGTCTCCTGGTCTTTCAAATATGTGTTCAGGGGACGGTTTCTGGAGACCTCATGGGAGGTTCTGGTCTTGAGCTACTTGCAGAATAGAAAAGCAAAGCCCATTACTTAGGGTATTTATAGATCCTTCATGGCTCTGGGAAATTTCCTCACTAGTTGTCTTTTGCTAAACAACGATAACACATTTTATCTTATGTATAGTAAAGCTGTAGAAAAGCTACTTGGGCGTCCCTTCTTGATAAAAGACCATTCTCAGTGAGTTACAAATGGATTAGCTCCCTAGCCCAGTTTGCAGAATATTGCCTGCCCTTTCAGGGACAAAAATTCACTACCCCTTTGTGTAAGGATTTTCTTTACATGTGGAGAGATTGCCACATGGTGGCAATTTACCTCCACTTTACAACTGTATATACAAGTACCTAAACCGGTCTAGCTTCTTTTCCAAATAATTGTCTCCTTTCAGCACATCCTGTGCTCTGAGGAAACGCTGGCACTTCAATCTTAAGATTACTTGCTCTTTCTTTGTTTTTTATGAGGGTGTTTGTCCCTCTTCTCTCTTTCCTCCCACCCTCCAATGCTTAGGATGCTGTTACTTTTTCCTACCTCCATCCAGCCTTCCTACTAAAAGAGAATATTGGGACCAGTTTGGATTTTATATAATCCTTGGCTAGTTTCTTAAAAAGTCAGATAAACTCCTTTTCCTTACAGGCATGAATGGGATGACTATGGGGACAGCTGGGGAGAGCAGGGAACCACAGCAGGACAGGGGCAGAGGGTTGAGACAGGCTGCAAGTCTGTGCTCAGGACAGCTTCCTACAACCCTCTCCTCAAGTGGGCATGGGGAACAAAATGAAGAGCCATAAGCCAAACTCTGCCATAATACCACTGAAACCAAATCATCTGTGTGAGAAATTTACACACTGGATTTAAGAGAAGGGCAGCAAACGTGACAAGAGCTCTCTATAATAATCGTACTGTGAAGACACTGACCATGAGCCCTTTGTCAATGGTGTTCTGAAACAGGTCCAAAGCAGGGCACAACTTCCTCCTCTCCTTTACACACAGCTGCTCAGGGTCCAGCACTCTGGTCCTCTTGCCTCTCAAAAGAGCAAGCACCCTTCTGAGGATGCTGGCCACAGGTTGAACTGTAGCAGCAAAAGACAGGATCTCACACCACTGCAGGAACAGCAACAGAGAGAGAGCTCCTCGCATGGCAGAAAAGCCAAGATGTCCCTGGAGTAATTCCAGGGGCTTGCAGGCTGAGGTATTTTAACAACATCACAAAAACATGAGACCTTATTTTTCAAGAGTCCTGATTGTAGGTTGGTGCCTTTTGTGCTTTCTTTGTGGTTTCTTTTCAGTATGAAGTGTTGAAACAGACCTCTTGCTGAAATTTATCTGTGCCAACCTACTGTTTTTTTGTTGGCATATATGTTTAAAGCAGTATTTTCCTCTGTACCAAATTTCATTCATAGATTGCTGAAATAGATTTAGAAGTAGGAGTATTTGTCAAGCAACGTTTAGGATCAAGCGTATTTTTTTTCCATTTAACCATCGTAACAAGCATATACCTAGCAGTCTGAATAAAATTCCATTGTATAGAATCATCGTCTGTTGTGAATTACATTTTTATGGCAGATTTATGCCTCTGACAGAGAAAATTCAATATGTAGCTGCCTTTCTATTACAGATACAGTCTTCTGCTAGCCAACAGATAAGCTTTTTATCAGCAGCCATGCTTCTGTGGCATTCTTCTGGGATCCTGCCAAGCTCTGCCTTCGTTCCTCTCATGAAGACTTCAATGTGCAAACATTTGAAAACCTTAAATATCATAATAGCTACTTGAATGCATGCTCAAAAAAAAAACCCAGAACCAAACCGATTTCAAAACTGTTACACCTACATAATATACCTAACGCAAATCTACAAAACCAAAGGAAGAAGGGAAAAGGGTAGCACATAGCTACCATTTCCGAAGCTGCCCTGCCCCACAGACCATGTACATCAGCTTTTCCTCTAAGCCACGGTGGAAGCCTGCCCTCCCATTCCTCTTTGCCACATCATCCCTCAAATAGAACATGCAACACCAGCATCAGCAGGAGCTGGTGATGTTGGGAATAAGCGTCTGGGTAAAGAACGTGATGAAGAACAAGCAGAGAGGAGAGATTAGTGTGGTGTGTTGTTTGCTAAGCAGAAGAGCAATGCCAAGACGTGTGTGGTGATGTGTATCAAAACACACAGACACTGGTTAGTACTCCAGCTTAACATTCAGAGATGACCAGCAGCTGCAGCTGCGTTGTACGGAGTGGTTGCTGAGGGCATCCTCTGCTGATAATTGATGCATTTATAACAAGGCAGCAAGGCTCTTCACCTTACACTGCCTCAAAAGCTGCTGGCATTGGCCCAGGTGCATTTTTGTCTTCTCTGCTCTTGTGAACTCTCCCTCTGTCCTCCTTTTTGCAATGGAATAAGCATCTGTGGAGAGAAGATCCTTTTTTTTTTTTTGTTACCCTTCAAATGAGAGGATGTGTGTTTGGAGTGATGCCCGTCAGCGGAAACAACGCTGGAATACTGGAATCGAAAAGTTCCCCATGGGGAAACAGCAGTGGTAAAGAAGAAAACCGAAGAAAGTAAAGTGACCTTGGTGGACAGCTATTGAAGTTAAAAAATGAGGAAAAAAAAAAGAGGGAAAACTAATTGGAAAGGGGTTAATGTGTGAGTGCAATATAAAATATAAAAAGTACAAGAAAAGAAATAGGAAAACAATAAAAAAAAGAATAACAAACAGAAGGAAAAGGCATAAGCAATAAAACAAGAGAGGCAAAGAGATGAATCAACTCTCCTTACTGAGGGGTTGTACCACAACCTGTCTTATCTTTTATTATACAAATCTATAAATAAACTTCATTAGCTTTTTTCTTGTCAGAGGGACATAAAATATGCTAATAAGTTCTTACAGAGGGTAAATAGTTTAAGGGGATGATACTAGTGATAGTGAAATATTAAAATAAAGATCAAAGCCATGACTGCCAGAATAGGGTTTCTAGGTTATCCATATACCATTACAGCTCTAACAGATTAAAGACTCATTTGAACATAAAAAGAGGAAAAATCATGGGGATCATCTCCATTATAAAGACAGCTTGATTACAAAACATAGTAAAGGCCCGATTCTATCAGGCTCAGACCAAACTTCATGCTTTGGAGCTTTATGAATAGCTCCATTAAAATTAGTGGGATCGACTCTGTGCAATCTGTTCCTCAGCAAGAGTAAGGGTGTCCAAAGTCAACCTGCTCAAGCTCAGTGGCATTTTTCAATGCTTAGATCAGTTTCTGTTCTCGTCTCTGGAGCAGTAAGGATGACAGAGGTGTTTTGCCTCTTCACCTCTATCATCAGTAACACACTTACACTTATATAGATAAATATTTGTCGTAAGAGCTGTTCTGGGATCAGTAGGATGGGTAAATGGGAGCACCATACCATGCAGCTCTCCCTTCTCTCAAAGGCATAGCTGTCCTGGGCATAAATGTTTCAGATAAACTTCTAAAGTAGGTGGAAAAAGATCCTGAATGAAGTACAAGTCACACCACAGTACAGAGAAGACCAGACCGCTTTTTCATCTTCATTTCAAATGTCATCAGTTATGGAAATACGCTCTCAGGCTAGGTCAGGTTTGTGGAGAGGAAAAGTAAAGATTAGTTTGAAAGAGAGTGGTTGTACTTCAAGACAGTTTCTTTCTTGCCATCTCCCTCCGTAGTCAAATGCAAACAATGCTAGGGTTTTACATAAACCCCAGAGTAATGGTCAAAACAGAAATTTAAAATTCGGTGTATTAGAACTCTGGAATTTGTAAGCCCTGGCTAAAAAGTAACTGCAAAGGGGAGGTGGTGGGGTTTGGTGTTCATACCTTTGCATTTCCACTATTTCCTGAACCACATGTCCAGTTTTGTTTAGATGCCTCAGACCTGATGCTACCATTACATGTTATGATCACTGGCACCTTACACACAAGACAGGTAAAGAAAGAAAGCAAAAGTCCAGGAAAAAAGCTACCATGCCTTCCTAATTACCTTTAGGATTATGGCTTCATGCCTAGACTTAAAATTTTTGCCTTGGATTCGCCTATAGATCTGTGAGAAATCTTTAGCGTACATCCACTCCTGTTGCTGACAGATGGCAGAGCAGAGAACAGACTATGAAGATAACAGCGTTTCACCCACAGCTTTTTCTTGCGATGTAGTAGCATAAGGTAGCTGTAAAATCAGTGGCGTTTCAGAACATTTCTTGCACGGCTGAGGTTTCAGGCTGGAGGTAGCCCAAACATACAGTCAGTCTATAAACTCTCAATCTTGGCACAGAGGTCACAGAAAAGAAGAAGATACCTAGCCAGAAGACAGGCAGGTTTATGTGGGTCAGGGCTGTTTCTTTTATGTGCCAGACCACAAACCTGCCCCTTTGCACCTTGAACCGGGGAACTCCAAAGCTTTAAACCCCTTGGGACTTTCCGCCCCACCTTCCCCCCAGCTTGACATGAGAGCAGCTAAGCAAGACACAAGAAGGAAAACAGCAGGGAGGAAAGACTGAAAAAACTGGAACCTTTAATACATTCCTGCTCTCTGCCCCCATTCCTCTTTTTCTATGCATCAACAGTTTTAATAATCTGGCAAAAGCAAAACCTGAAACTAGAAAATCCTTTCCTACCCAGTATCACAAAATGCTCATCATGCATTAAGAAACATTACAATGAGGGGTGATACATTTAGTATGTTTTCTCTTTTCTTTTGTTCATTTGACACTGCTTAGTTCTGTATTTTTAAATAGCTGCTCTGCAACAACCAGCTCGCATTTTAAAACAAACAACAAATTAGGATCTGCTTATGGAACTGAAGTTAATGCATAAGTGGCTTTTAAATAAGATAGACAAATAAGAATGGCAGCGAAATCACTCATGTCTAATCTCTTCACTATGAAAATAAACCACTGTTACATCCACGCTAAGCATATGCAGAGTAAACAAAACAGACGGGGGATTTCCCACTGCTGGTTTCTTTCTTTCTTCTGAGGATGGTTATTTTCAGTCCATAAACTCTCAGCTGTCATCCCTGATTTATCTTCGCAGCAAATTTCTGTTGGGGTTACACGGCTACGAGCTCGGGTGATGCGGCACGTCTCCCTGCTCGCTACACTCTTCCGCCCCTTCCAGCCACAGCATTCGTAACCAGGGTTGCGCTTCTCTTTTAACCCCTTTTTCATTCATCCCTCTAACAGTGCCTGACATTTTGAGCACCTCGGTTGTGCTCCAGCACGGAGAGATCCGTACGAAGGAGAAGCGCACTCTTAGGTTGTTGGCGAGCGTCCTCTTTCCTCCTTTCCTCGGGGCGGGCAGAAAGGGCTACTAGAGATACCGAAACCCCACCTGCGTTCAACCCGCTACCCAAACAATGGTTTTATTTAAACATATAAAGACGTCGCTGTATAGAGATCCTTTAAAAGATGTTTTCGCCGTCCCCAGCCGTAGAGAGAGCGATCACTTATTTGCTGGAAAGGGCTCCTCCCGCCCCTTCCTACTCCTGCCCTCCCTCCTCCCCCCGCCTCCCTTCCCCATATATTATTACTCTATGCCACCAACGTTAAAACAGCCCCACCGCGCTCCCTGCCCGAGCCGCGGCCGCGAGTGAGCCCTTCCCTCGCCCCAAGCGGCCGCCAGCCGCCGGGCGGATCCCCGGCCCCGGCCCCGGCTCCGGCCCCGGCCCCGGCCCCGGCCCCGGCCCCGGCACGCCGCGCGGAGCTGTCTATCCCCGGCGGGTGCTGAACCTCCCGGCGCGGAAACGGCGGCCGGAGCCGGAGCCGGAGCCCTCCCGGCCTCGCCCCGGCGCCCGGAGGCCAGGTAAGCGGCGAAGGGCGCCGCGGGGGATGGAGGGAACCGGCGGCGGCCGCGACCCCGCGCCGCCCGCCTGAGCCCGCCCGCGCCCCGCACACAAAGCCGCGCCACGGCCATGGAAGAGGAGCTGAAGTGCCCGGTGTGCGGCTCGCTTTTCCGGGAGCCCATCATCCTGCCCTGCTCGCACAATGTCTGCCTGCCCTGCGCCCGCACCATCGCCGTGCAGACCCCGGAGAGCGAGCAGCACCTGCCGCCCCTGCTCCACTCGCGGGGCCCCGCGCAGCCCGCCGCCGCCGCCGCCGCGCCGGGGCCGGGAGCGGCCGCGGGCTCCGCCGCCTGCCTGGACTCGGAGAGCGCGGCGGGCGGCGGCGGCGGCGACCACGCGGACAAGCTGAGCTTGCACAGCGAGACCGACAGCGGCTACGGCTCCTACACCCCCAGCCTGAAGTCCCCCAACGGCGTGCGGGTGCTGCCGCTGGTGCCGGCTCCTCCAGGAGCGGCGGCGGCGGCGGCTCCGCGGGGCGCGGGTCCCGCCAGCTCCTCCCTCACCTGCCCGCAGTGCCACCGGAGCGCCTCCCTGGACCAGCGCGGCCTCCGCGGCTTCCAGCGCAACCGGCTGCTGGAGGCCATCGTGCAGCGCTACCAGCAGGGCCGCGCCGCCGCCGCCGCCGCCGCCAAGTGCCAGCTCTGCGACCGCAGCCCGCCCGAGCCGGCCGCCGTGCTGTGCGAGCAGTGCGAGGTGCTGTACTGCGCCTCCTGCCAGCTCCGCTGCCACCCGGCCCGCGGGCCCTTCGCCAAGCACCGCCTGGTGCCGCCGCCCGGACACCCGGGCGCCCCCGGCGGCGGCGGCGGCGACGGCGGCGGCGGCGGCGGCGGCGGGAAAGGGGCGGGCGGCGGCCGCAAGCTGCCGACGTGCGCCGAGCACGACCTGGAGAACTACAGCATGTACTGCGTGAGCTGCCGCAGCCCCGTCTGCTACCAGTGCCTGGAGGAGGGCAAGCACGGCAAGCACGACGTGAAGGCCCTGGGCGCCATGTGGAAGCAGCACAAGGTGAGTCCCGTCAGCCAGGCAGGAGGGGCTGGGGCCATCCTCTGCACTGGGATCTGTTCGTCCCAATGCCCTGACGTCAGGTTGGAGTTTGTGGGACGTGCAGCTACTTCACGTCCATCATTCTCCCAGACTTCTTCCCCTTGGCACGGTGCTCTTAAGTCTCCGGTCCTTCCTGGCTTCCCAGCGACCTCACAGCCTCTGCTCAGTGTTGGAAAACCCACGGACTCCCTCCCGTGTTGGCCTCTCCTTAGCCAGCAAATCTCAGGCTCAACCAGGCCTCAGGCAGACACCTGAGATTAGGGAGTCCGTCTCACTAACTTGTTTGCCTTCCACAGGGTCCTTGGCCATCCTGTCCTCTCGCGGCTGGCAGCAGCTGCCCATGAGGAGACAGGATGGTCATTCCTTCCTTTCACCACCTCCCTTTCACCCGGGACTCAGTGCAAACTGCCACAACCACTTGCCACCACATGTCAGTGAGGGAGAGTGGTCTAGAGCCACTTAAATGTTTTAGACAGGAAAGTGTGATAAGGGGGATCATGGGACACCGTGTCACCTCCTGGGCCTCAAAGACGTCTCCCTTCCCACTCAGTTCCCAAAGACGCCAGGAGTAATGGCTGGAGGGACCTTCATGACACAAAGATGAGTAAAGAATCGTAGGATGGATGGGGTCTGGGGACGAGTAAAGCTTTTTCTGATCCATGTAATGTCACGGTTTGATTCATGCTTTGCTGGAAGTGATGCTCCTTAGGCCTCCCTGGAGCTCCCTGGGGAGACATCCGAGCCAGCTGCTTGCCACACAGGGGGTTTGCCAAGGTCTGATATCGCTGCTGGGTCACTTGGCCCCACTTTCCATGTTAAAAATAAGACTTTGCTATTACTTGAACAAAGAGCATAGAAGAGCATGACCTTAGAAGTTGAAAGAGTGTTTGAAGGTAGCTCTTTCTTGCTAAGAACGGTGGACCCTGTAAAAATGATTAGTTAATAGATATGAATGTACAGAGGGGACTTTAATACCTGAGTGCGGAGAGCAGTCCTTTGGAGCTTCTTGCTGTACTGGGGGGAAAGGACTTTCTCCACAGCTGGACAAAGAGCACTTGGCCAGCTGTGCTGGCTGCAGGATTCCCATCTCCTTGCTCTCTGCTGCAGTCAGCAGTAAGGGAAGCAGAGAGAGATCCTTTCAGAGTCTGCAGGAGAGGACAGAATCAAGACTGCTCTGATCATCCCTTAGGCATGGAGTGATTGAGCACAAGCTTGGCTAAGGCATTCAGCAAGGAAAAATTTAACTTTAGATTTTAAGATTCAAAAAAGATGCCACTTGGGGTGATCTGCATAGTTTATCCATTTGAGAAAGACAAACTTCTTCGGAAAGTGTTTCAGTTTGAATACTCTCTGCCAAGGGCTCAGCCATCTCCTCCCTAACATGGTGGATGTTTGTGCCAAGGAGACGTTCTCTTGGCTTAGGAGGAGCAGATCACAAATTCGCAGCTATTGCTACTCGTGTCGATGGCAGGATCCACTTCTGAGCAGAGTTATTTTGGTGAGCAGGGACTGAGTTCACTGTTCAAGTGCGGCTGATGTTTTGGAGTGTGAGAGACCAGCTTGTGTGGCTTTTATGGTCTACCTTGAGTTAAAACTGTTTGATACCTTTTGAACAATGTGATAAACTCTGGTGTAATCAAAGTGCGCAATCAGTCATTTTCTTTCTGTTCTATTATCTAATATTGTCAAAAGAAAGAACAATACTCTGGTGGTTTCTATTTTTACTGTTTTTTTTTCTGGGACTAAGGTGCCACAGAGTGTGATTTTTCTCTTGATTTGCAGACTCAATCAATGTGAAAATTCTAGCGAAAGAAAAAAATACTCAAAATTAACTAATTTGTGGACTCTAAAATTGTGCTCTTGTGAGTATTATTTTTCCTAGAACAATGTGCTTGGCAGAAAATAAATGTAATGGAACCATATAGCCAGAGAGCCTAAATCATAAGCTCACATTCATTCAGGTAAATTGTTTTGGAATTAGATACTTCTGCTTAGAAATAGTTCTCAGATACAGCAATTTCTACAAGTTTATTACCTGTAGTTACTTTGGCCAAACCATAAATTACTTACATTGAGTGGTATGCCAAATGCAATTCAAGCTTCGTGTGTTCTCTCCAGATGCTCGAGGCATAGCTGGTAGAGGCAGCTGGAAGGGCTTGTCCGTAAGCGTTCTTAGCCTAGTAAATTTGACAGACTGACAGTTGTTCACCATCAGCTGATGAGCATCTGCTCATCTCCTTCTAAGGCCAGTGGCTGGTATTCTTCACCTAAGGAGGGCTGCCAGAGCCATTTCCCCACCTCTCACAGTTTCATCCCACACTAGCAAACTCAAACCAGTTTTTCTACTGGCTTCTAGAACTGCTTTTCCAGAGGCCCTGCCTGCCTTCAGCTTCAGAATCCATTCCCATTCCACTTCTGTATCAGCCTTTTAATCAACGAGTTCGAATACTCTTTTGTCTGGGCCTTAGGTAGTGAGTTAGTGGCGAACAGAGCGTGTAACCGTGTCCATACAGCGCTTCAGACCGTGCGATGAAATGTGCGTTTGCCCTCAGCTGTGCTGCTGGCATGAAAGCTGTACAAGACTGACTGGCCCTTCTTAACGGTGCAGGTTTTCCCCTTTAAGGTGCTGTATGTAACTTCTTCAGAGAGGTTAAAAATTGTGTACAGTAAAAACAGAGGCCAAATGACATAGATCAGTGGAAATCCACTGACTTAACTGGACTTGCATGAGCTGTGCATCTAGACCAACAGTTTAAGTTTATGAAGTAAAACTGTAAGTCTACTGCCAAAGTGAAGTCCTTTTTCAGGTCTTCATAACAAGAACAGTGACACTGTTGTCAGATTTAGGTTGGGAGCTTTTTTGACCTACTGATATGAGGAGTAATGATGGACATGTTTCAGCTCTGCCCATTCTGAGTGGTTATATATGTCTGTATAGATATACACCAAAATACTGGGAAAAAAAGCCACAGCTGGACAGGTCTGTGATGGGCAAGCAGGCAGGCAGTCAAAAGCAAGTATCAGAGCCTGAACACCTGCTTTTATCTACCAGCCTAAAGAGTTGTGTTCCCAAAAACATGAGGTCTGTTTTAGAATTCAGTGCCAGGGTGAGCTTATCTAATCAATAGTTAATCTGCTGCTAAAGAGAGATGGAGGGAAAACAAATTAAACGAGCATGAACTGTTTGGTTGAAAAAGGATGTTGGCATTATCCGGTTCATTTTCTAAAATCAAAGGAAGCATCGGTCTTCCATGCCCATCTGGGTTTAATTACTCACCCTCATTATCTGTTCCTGTGTTTGATAGAAGTGGAAACTTGGTATCCATCTCCAGCATCCACATTTTTGGTTGCAAGACCAGGTATTCAAGTAAAGATAACGCCAGGTAGAATACCGTTTGTCAGGAGTTTGTAATCGTTGCAGTCAATGGAGCTTGTAACATTTCAGTTTGGCTTCCAGCAAATATTTCTGCAGCATGAAAGATTGCTCTGACTGTATAGGGCATTTTTTGTGGCTTGGTTGGTTTACTGAGGGCTTAGTCACGTAGCTCCGTTTGATTTTGAGGGGAAGTGCGTGACTAAATTCCACTGCTTTGTAAGGTATCTTTTACAAATGCTTGGAAAAACAAGGCTGTTATCTCTAAGTGGGTTTCGCAAATGGAGAGATGGTCTTCTCGGCTTCACGCTGCAGTTACTTTAGTGCAACCGCAGGTTTTAATGAACATGGCAATTCACTTACAAGCCCTTTGAACAATGACGTCGTTGAGTTTCTATTGCAGCTCTTTGCAATGGGAGCATGCTGGGAGCTGGGCATGGCTGTGCTGATTGCCATCGTACATGCGCTGGTTACCGTTCATGTGCTGGTTGCCCTTCGTCTGCAGTGATTCAGTTTTCTATGGCTGCTCTGATGCCCACATACAGCTTTTGGCTCTTCTTATCCAGTGAAATGCACTTTGAGATGATTTGAGAGCTAGAACAGATGCTGGAAAAGGGGAAGTTTTGCTTTTGTCAGGACCAGCCGTTGGTTTTGATTTGAAAGAAAGGAACCCTTACCTCCCTGGGACAGTTTGGCCAGGCTGGTCAATGGCAGAGCATACCATGCTTTTGCCATCTGTGTCTTTCTCTCGCCCTCCCCAGCCCCTTGGTCATATGCGGCTTTCACCTTGTCCTGCATCAGCTTAACAAATCAAAGACTTGTTTGTGGATGGAGCACAAAGCCTTGTGGATGGAGCACAAAGCGCAGTCGAAAAGGGTGGGCTTTAAACTCTGGCAACCACAGTCAGCCTGTGGGAAGTTGATCTGAAATCCTGGTTGTCTGATTTGGCAGAAAATAAGACTTTGAAGGACTTAAGAGTTTGGTTCTGTGACCTTAAGTGCTGTTCATATCAAACATCATTGCTTTAAATTTTTGTTAAGTAACAGGAGTTTGCGTAAGAGAATATTAAATATTCAAGTATTGTGAAACATACACAGGAATGTGTCTTCCCATTACATTTGCTACAAATGAGTTGTGGTAAAGCATATTTTATTTTCAATTTCACACTAATGTAATGCCTACCACTGGGCTAAAAGGAAAAAGTTTGTGTGAATATGAGGAGGAAAACCTAGGATGGTTTCATTCTCTATAATTCAGTCCCAGCTCCCAGTCAGGGTTTGTCCCCACTTCCCGGTGAGCTGTGTGGGGTTAGGCAGTGTCTCTGCCTGCAGAGGGCTGCCTGCCTTGGACCTGGGCTCTGAAGTTGTCCTGGTTTCAACTGGGACTGAGTTAGTTCTTTTTAGCAGCTGGAAGAGCTCTCTGTTCTGGTTTTAGTTTGGGATTTGTTATGAGAAGAATGCTGACAGCGCACTGATGTTTATAGCTGGCACTGAGGTCTCAAGGACTTTTCGGGTAGCCGTGTTTTGCCGGTGTGCAGGAGCACAACAGGATAGGGGGGAGCATGGCCATGACAAAGGGTCTACAACTCCCCTTGTGATTTGAACTTAGACTTAGGATTGAGGGCCAAATGGGCCAATGGAGTATTCCATATCATGCAGCATCATGCCCAGTATATAGACGAGGGTTGACTGGAAAGAAGGGCCTTTGCTCTTCTGGGGGCTCTCACTCCCAGACTCTTGGACTGCTAGCTCTTTTGCTCTTTTTTGGGCCTCTCGCTCGTCCAGGAGTGCAGTGTCGGGACTTATCTCTTTTGGGATTGTTAGCCAGGATGGGACAGGTGTTACTCACCGGGTGGTGAGCAATTACACTGTGCATCACTTGTTTGTATATATTATTATCATTATATATAATATAATATAATATAATATAATATAATATAATATAATATAATATAATATAATAATAATATAATATAATATAATATAATATAATATAATATAATATAATATAATATAATATAATATAATATAATATAATATAATATAATATAATATAATATAATATAATATAATATAATATAATATAACCACGAGCCTCCTTCCCTTTTTCTCTTTAATTCTCTTCCCCATCCCCAGGGCTGGGGGAGGGTGAGCGAGTGGCTGTGTGGCATTCAGTTTAGTTGCCAGCCGGGCTAAACCATGACAGAAGTGTCCAGAAGGAACTGGCAGGGCCTGCTCTTTCCTCTCCTGCACGAACAAGCGAGCATGAGGGGAGGATGAGTAGGAGACATTAAGGCCGGAGGTAAACTCCAAACTTTGGCAGCCTTAAGAAGTGAGCTGTGCCCTTTTCAGGGATGGAGTAATTTACTTCCCTCCAGGAGCAAGAGGGAAGCAGAGAATGAGTGGTGACTTACTGAATTTCAATTAGGTCTGCTCTTAGAGGCTCGTAACCTTTGTACCTTCCTGCATACAAGGCTCTGTCTCGAGGCACACTTTCGTCCTAAGGAAATGAGACGGCAACCTTCTGAAAGCCTGACGTTAGCAAAGACACTTCATCTTCCATTTCCTGATGTCAGTTGTCGTTTCCATTTGGTGAGGATAATTAACTGGGCATTGGCAATCTGGTAGTTGCCAAGTCCACCTGAGAGTTAGACCCACGAAGAGAGTGCCTAACCTGCAGGACACTCCTGATGGAACCTATCTGATCACTTTGCGTTTCGTCTGCATGGAGAAGTAATGCTGGATCCGGGATTACCCTGGGCTGACAAGCAGAGCAATATGGTTTCTGTAATCCCAGCCAGGCTTCCAGGGAAGCTACACCAGGGCTGCTCCGGTCAGACCATGGCAGTTCTGGCTCTGCTGGGGACAGAACTGCCATTTCCTTCCCATCCTGGAAGTCCATCGAGAAGCCTCTGGTTCAGTTTAGGACTCTCAGATGCCTGCTGAGGAAAGGAGAGGTTAGATCTTCAGTGTGAACTTACAAAACACATATTCTATGTGTCTCACCAGTCAAAAGTTAGAAGAAGGTTTTTTTCGAACTTTTCCAAACATACCCTTTTGTTGGGTTGGAGCATGGGAAACTGGTGCCCCAAAGAGACATTACTATGAAGTCTGAAGATGCAGATTTGTCTTTGAAGTCCTACTGTATTTCAGGTTTGATAGAAACTACCACATTTATAAAGACTTCAGGCTTTGATGAAAAAAAAAAGTGCCATTTTGGAAAGCACTTGGGGATTTTTCAACATGACAGATGCTACTGTGTAAGTGTAAGACTATTATTTCCTTATATGTGGGTAGCTGTCTTATGAAAAGGTATTTTGACTTACGAAGTCACTGCAATAAAGCAGAATGTGCAGACACAATACTTGACTGCCCCCACATGCATATTTCACCTTTATTAAATCTTATTACAATTAAAACCTTAACTATTCTTTTTTAGCACAAACACTCTGTGTGTGTAAGAATACATACACCAGCAAGTAAGTCTTTCACCACATTATTAATCATCAAAAACAAGGATCAGTAAGAAACACATTTGCATTTTACCTCTAATTTCTTCTTTTTTCCCTCTTTTTTTTTCTTGCAGGCACAGCTTTCTCAGGCTTTAAATGGTGTTTCAGATAAAGCAAAGGAAGCTAAAGAATTTCTGGTTCAGCTGAAAAATTTATTGCAGCAGATCCAGGTAACTGTAGAATATTAGCTGTTTTGATAGTTCAGTAATCGATAGAACTGAGTGAATAATTTATTTGACGAGTTTGTTTCCTGTGCTATTCTCATCTTTCCTGGAATCATCTAACCTTTCTTGAATGGATTTGCTAGGCAAAATTATTCATCAAATAATGCCTGCAATCCTCTTTTAGCTTTTAGATTGTTTGCTGTTTATTGCAAGAAGCTGATACTCAATACTGGACATCTGAGCTGCGTTGATTAGTATTTGATTGAATCCGTTGGTCATGCTTCTGGGCTCCTTCCTGACTGCAATTGCTCGAATTTAGGATAAGTTTTCATTTTAACACGTTCAAAATTTACTACTTGTTTTTCATCTTACATTTTCTAAAAATGTGCTTGTTTCTGGACCAAATCCAGTCAACCTGTTTGTTAGAGTATTTGTAGGAAGTCAAAAAAAAGAAGAAACAAATGCTGCTAAATCAATGTGGTCTTTTACTGAAGCAGAAGATGTTTTCATGCCTATAATTGCCCAGCTTTAATAGTCAGAAAAGAGCTCATGATGAGTGCAGTAATTGAGGGCACAAACCCCAGATGTAACAAGTGCAATTTTCAGCCAAATTTAGACTTGTCAGTGCTGAAGGTCAGATGATCTTCAAGGTCCTTCTCACCCTGCAGAGTGTGGCTGGAAATATGCCGTGGTAGTTTGAGCTGCACAGTGCCCAGGAGGGGACACTTGTTATCTGCAGCAGCGGTGCTCTGCAGCGTTGGGTATTCTCTGGGATATATGTCACCTAGTCTATGATGTGCCCGCTCTGCTGCTTGCTCATCTTTCATCAACGAGCAAGTCTTGTTCCTGTTACTAACAGAAAGCCACAGCAGAAGTTAGAAAATCTGTGTTTGGTTTAGAATTTAATCATTAAAATTCCATTTAACACTCCAGATGATGAAATTGTACCCCAAATGCTGCCCAAGCTCTCAGGTTGCTGCAGGGTGATGTGGCTAGCCACCCTCAGAGTCTTCTGTAGCTATGTGGGGAAGGGAACAAACCAAGACTGGGAAACTGGTAAAAAAAAGGCACATCTAACTGAAAGAAACCAGTCCGAAGCCACCAACTGGCACCTGTCACGTACCGTGTTTTAGACACAGTGTGATGTTTTTCTCAGCTGACTTTCTCTATTTAAACGTTGTGTAGCTTATCTGACCTAGTCATTTAGGCATCTTGCATTCTCCAAGGAGGACATGCACCTCTAGAGAGCAGTTCTTCCTATAGGTATGAACAGCTATTTTAGGATGGAATAACTCATCCAAAACAGTAGTCTATCACCAATCTTTTCTTGAGTCACCTAGCTCCATTAAAAATGTATTTTTCCCTCCTGAGACCTAAAGGTGGCCTATTACAGCTATTTATGACTATACTGTAAAATCCTTTAATGTGTTTCAATAAAATCACTTCCAAATTGCTCTGCATAAGGGAGCTGCTACAATTAGATCAAAAGACCAAGCCATTTCTTTGATTCTGCTCATTGCTTGAAATGCTAGGGGAGAGCTCAGAAGAGGAAACTGTATCCAGCGATCACCCTCTAACATTTAGGCATGTCTGGACACAAAGCTGAATTTGACTCTCACACGTTGAGCTAGTCCCTAACAAGAGTCTGAGGGAGGACATCACATTTCAGCAAACCAAAACAGCAGGACTGATCAGCTGCATAGGTATGCCTAACCAAAACAAGGTGAGGGCACT
This sequence comes from Tauraco erythrolophus, assembly GCF_009769465.1. Taxonomy (NCBI): domain Eukaryota; kingdom Metazoa; phylum Chordata; class Aves; order Musophagiformes; family Musophagidae; genus Tauraco; species Tauraco erythrolophus. The sequence goes on along the minus strand of NC_141466.1, from coordinate 84,768,125 downwards.
GCTCTGAGACAATCATCACATGCTTTAACCCTTAATGAGCTCCCTGGCATGGTTTTCTCCTGTGACAAATTGCGCTCTTCCCAGGTGATGCTCAAGCAGCATTTGATGATAGCACATACCAGGGAATACTACTGGTAGGCAGATTTGGTACAGCCATGCTATCTGAGGGGAGAAAGTTTAGATGTGTCATGAGCTGATCTGGGCCTTTTGGCATCTGGGCCAAAAAAAAAGGTTCTTGGACTGTTATTTGCGGCGGGATAGATGTAGCCTTTGTGTGTAGATTTATACCCAGAACTGTGTATCTCAGAGCAGGTTATTTCTAGTAGAAGTCTTATGATGATGGCCATACACAGATACAGCCATTTATCCCTCAGCAAAAATGTCTTTAAAATGTATGTTTACACAAAAGAGTGAGCAATATTACATTTTATTATCCTGTTTTAATGCACAGCAGACCAGACAGCCATCTGCATTCTTTATCTTCTCTCTGAGTTTGCCAGATACCAGGAACAGTGCTTTTATCTTGCCTGGGGCAGTTTGCAAACCCATAATCTACTTTTCTTTTCCCTACTTTGCAGATCTGTTGTTTCCCCTCTTTTTTTCTCCCCTTCTCCTTTCTGGGGTCACTTTTAAATCTCTTGGTCTTTTCTTTTCAGAAACTGCCTGTTCTTCATTGCCCCTGTTGCTTCCTTGCTCCTCCTTATCGCTGTCATTATCTGATTTTCACATTTTCCCATCTGCTGTAACAATTTCATCCTTTCTCACTTGAAAGAGGCATATCGCCAAACACCTCATTTGATGTGTGAACAGAAAATGAGGAGAGAAATGATGCGCTACAGCCATCGACTGATCCAGGCTCTGTACACAAACCAGCGCTTCAAGAGTAGCTGGATGGAAACGGGCTTAAGAGGGAGTTGGGTGTGATATAAGCCGAGGAGGGAGAGAGGCAAACAGGGAGAGTCTAAGACAAACCCGTGAGCAGTAACTGAGCCGTCTGGTGTCTCTCCCCCCACCCATCTTGCTGACAGATCTAGGGCTGTGGCAGGGGCCTCTCAGGGAAGAGTCGCCCTGCGTCCCTCAGCTGTAGAACAGGATGAATGGAGTGGGAAAGGGAAAGAGTGCTGAAAATTTTGCTCCCCAAAGAATGAAGGCAAAGCAATGAACAGAAAAGAAGGGAAAAGCAAAAGAGCTAAGACATAGTAATGAGTTAGGGGCGTGTAATGGCTTACCATAGAGATGCTTCTTCTTCAGTACATGTTAAAAATCTTCTCACATTTAACGCTGCTTCTCTTTTTCTTATTTGGGTATTTGGGAGGAAAGCTGCTAGGACAACTGAACATCTCGTGAAAAGAGGAGCTTGAACAATTTTTCCTTCTTCTAGTCTCACGAGCAGAGGAAGTGAGGGAGAGGCTCCCTTTGAATGGGTGCTGCAGCATCAGTTCCACAGCCAGAGAAAGCCATCTCCAGGAGGAGGGGCAGCTTAGGACCTTGTAGTACAATCTACTCAGATTTCTACAGCTGCAGTGGGATTCTGTGGTAGCATGATTTGTTCCTCACTGATAGGACAGGGCTTTCTGATACCCAGGCCCTGTGCATGGCTCAGTGGGGACAATTGTTTTATACTTCACATGCTGGCCCCTGCCTACGACAGAATAAAAAGCTGTCATGTTTTTTTGTTTGTTTTTTTTAAAAAAAAAGCTAATCAAATGCATGTCTCTGCTGCAAAGCGCTAGCTATTTTTTAAAAAGTACTTGAAGCAATACACAAAATCTCAGGGCTTTTACCTGATTAATTTTCTTGTAATAAGCCTGTAGACCAGTTTCTGGTCAATAATTCTCTTCTAATTGTCATGGTGTGGGACCAGTGATTTCAAAGTTGTTACAGTGGGATAATTATAAGAGAGGGAGCAGAACCATCTTACGTATATCTATGCACTGTGTATGTTAGGTTTAGATTTTACAATATGCTACGTCTGTTGTCTGGAAAGTGCCAGTAAATCAGCATTTTAAATAAGCCCGTTTTGTGGGATGGCATCTTACTGTTTTGTTTTATAGCATGCAGCTATTACTGGTACAGCTGTAATGAAATCAGAAAGGTAACAGAGATCCCAAAGCCTTGAAAGGAAATCTTTTCCAAATGGAAAACTGGGTAAGAATGAACAATAGCTTAAGATGTAAAGTATGCTTTCTTTGATGAGTATGACTATTGCCTTCTTCTAGGAGAACGGGTTGGATTATGAAGCCTGTCTTGTCGCTCAGTGTGATGCCTTGGTTGATGCGTTAACACGACAAAAGGCAAAACTGCTCACAAAGGTGACCAAAGAACGTGAGCACAAGCTGAAGGTGAGCACAACTCTCATCATTTGAGCACGGCTGTTGATATCTGGCATTACTGTGCCTTTGCCAAGTCCCCAGCCCTCTACCTCGTGAAAATTCTTAGTGATGAAATTCTAAAGTCCTTTCAGCGGATTCCAGTTCAGCAGTTTTGTGGAACTGTGCTTTTACACTTAAAATGAGGTATATACTTTAGCGGTTGTTGACTTGGGCCATCAGTCTTTATTTATCTGATGGTTTGAGGCTGGCTTTTGAGAGGTGCTTGTCAGTGAAACTTGTGTATGGTTTGGATTCTGGGACCTTCCAAATGCAAGAAAGCCGAAGCAAGATTTTGGGATTTTGGTGTCGCTTGAAACCTTTGAAATTCAGGCAAGCCACCTCCAGAGATCCATGTGCTTACTCAAAAGATATTAAAGAAATTCAGTAAAGGGGGGTGGAGGAAGAAAGCTATAAATGGTTGAAGAAAGTGACAGTCAATAAATGTTTAAATAGACACGTTTCTTGAAATGTTGAACTGCATACATGATTTTGAGGTATTATAGTGCCAGTAACATTAATAGTATCCAAGACAGAATGAAAAATTAAAGTGAAGAATCTAACATGACAAACAACTAATAAAATCTACCTGAGATCAGCATTTAAAAACCCCCATGCTTAACAAGAACCAACACTTAAGAAATACTAGTAACAGCACAGCTAATCCTGGATCTTATTCCTGTTAGGCTGTTGTACCTCAGGGCTTGTGCTATCAAAGACAGTGCGATTAGGCCTAGTCTACAGCCATGTGGCAGCAGAATCAAGTCCAAAATCTGGAGAAATTAGATGCAGCTTTTTTATTTCTTAATCCTAGCAATGCCTTCTTAAGCAGAGCAGGATCAAGGGTGAATTGTGAAGACAACAGTAGAGTATAATCCGCAAGAAACCGCTCCTGCAGTTTTCCTCTATAATACTTATCTTTTAAGTCAAAGTTTTTCAAAAGCTCAGATTTTAATGAAAGATTGTAAATGTGAATGCTGCAAATGCAGAAACATGTGCTGTGCTTTTTCTGCCCTGAGCAAGCCTGATCTTTGAGCAATTAATCTGCTCTGAAAATTGCGATTCCCTATGCACAACGTTTTACCAAGCTAATTATTGGTATTTACAATACAGAGCGAGTGAGTGTAGCTGATGGAGATATGGCAATGGCCATATGGCAGCTAAATTAAGCATAGCTTTAACACACTCTTCTATTCGTTGTCTATTCTGAAATAATCTTATACAAATCACTGGAAGCTGAGGCAGTCATCAGAATTGTATTGATGCTTGTTTTCCAGGTTGTTTGGGACCAGATAAATCACTGTACACTGAAACTACGCCAGTCAACGGGGCTCATGGAGTACTGCCTGGAAGTTATCAAAGAGAATGATCCCTCTGGGTTTTTACAGGTATTTTTCTTTTTGATTTTCTGGAATAAAAAAAAAAAGACAAGACGTTAAAGTTAAATCTAAAAATGGATGGCTTTGCTAATTAGCCTCTTCCACCTCTGGGACAGGTTCACCTTAACTCCTGTTAGTGCTGTCTAAAAGCTCAGATAGCCTGGTGACTGCATGAATGTCCCAGCAAAGGGATGGCTTTGAACAGTCGCACTCTGACCCAGGTATGGAGTTGGCAGTCGTACCACTTCCCCGACTGCTGATGTCTTTCCTCTTGCCAGCCCTTCTTGCTGGGCTGGAAGAGAGATGCTATCCAGTTAATGATAACTTTCTGCGGAATATGATTTTATTCTCATCTGAGAAACCCAACACAGGGCCTCACAGAACTCTCTGATCAATTTGGAAAGGTCTACGACTCAGGAGAGTAGTACTTCTCCCCTTTTGCTTCTCCCCTTTGCATTACTCTTCACCATGCAAAAGAGGCCTTTGTGTCTTGTAGCTGGAGGATCCAGGTATCCCCTCTTTGCAAAATAGGGCCTAGCCAACAAGTGCCTTTATTTGCAGGGTATCATTTCTTAGGTGCAAGCAGTGAAAGTGTCTATTGATGAGATAAAACATAACGGCTTTATTATCCAATTAATTATTTTGCCTAATTAATTATATTACTTTTATTAATTATTTTGTTTTTCCCTATTAGTTTTGTTGCCTTATTAATCGCCTAAGAAGAAAGGCACATTAAACAAAATGATCTGCACATGGCTGTCAGCTGAACAGGGCAAGCTATACACATATGAGTGTATGAGTGTCAGGGGGCTGTCACACCATCCCTAAAAAACAGGATGAGAATTAGCCAACTTAAACCTATTAGCACTCCAGATTGATTGTTACTGTCACGTCTGGTCTCAAGCAAGAGTGGGAATGTGTGGTGTATATTAATCTCAAGAGTACGCAGATTTTAGCAGGCTGTCGGTTGGAAACTGCAGGACGAATGAAACCTTTAGGTCTTATCTACGTGCTAGCTAGATACATCCTTCGTTTTCCTTTCAGCCTGCTTTTCCTGTAACCTTTGTGGCTTCATTCCTTGCAGTCATCTTTCATAAAAAATACTTTTGTTTTTACCTTTTCCTGGTTTATCTAATGATGCTTTCAAGGCAACCAGCAAACACTGAGGCACTGCGTTACTTAGAGAAACTGCTCCTGCGGCCAGGACATTGAAACACAGCCAGGGGATCACAGTAGGTGACGCCAAGGTTGTAGGAAGGCTATGAGACACTCCTCCACTTACTGAACAGACTGAGTAGGAGCTGTTGATGTAAGGGCTCAGACAGGAGTGTCTTCCAGTAACAGTAATGAGGAAAAGGTATCTGTACTCCTGCAATAAAGAAAAACTCTCTCTGACCTATCCAGAAGAAAACTCTCCTCCCTATGACTTACAGGAAGCTCACTGGGAGGGACTCCAAATGCCCAAATGGCAGCTTTGCTGAACTCAGGGACAGCTGAGTTCATTGATTTCCACAGAGCTAGGATTTCACTTCCAGAAGAGTCCGTTGTCATCATCTTAGTCTGACTTGTCTGTGGACTGAGCCAGAGCAAAGCTTTAAAAATGAAATTCAGTTTTGATGTAATGGTAGAAAATCCATCATATTCTTAGAAAATCTATCTGACAACTTAGCACCCTCACTGTGAGAAATATACACTTTCCTTCTCATTTGATTTTTTATTCCTTTTAGCTTTCACCCACTGAATCACCTCTGCTGAATGGAGAGACCCTCTAACATTTAAGCCTCTCTTTGTGCAACTGTGTTTTAAACAGGAGAGCAAAACTAGACTGTGCAGATCAGAGAACAGAGTGCAGAAGTATATATGGCATTCAGAGGCATGATACATAACATAATCTCAGAAGGCTTTTTAAATGTGGTTTTTACTTTCTTACCCTAAAATGAGATTTGTTTTGAAAAGGTGAGACAAAAGGATGCAACATAAATGAACCTCATCCCAAAATGACCAGATCCTATCTCAGCTGTTGTGCTGTCATACTCCTGCTTTCTTTGTGCTGTATCTCACAGGCATTCTATCACTTCTAACGTGTGCATCTGCCAGTTAATTATAAGCCTGATACTCTCTTTCAGATTTCGGATGCTTTAATCAAGCGTGTTCAGATATCTCAGGAACAGTGGGTCAAAGGAGCCTTGGAGCCAAAAGTGTCTGCGGAGTTTGACTTGACTCTGGATAGTGAACCTTTACTGCAGTCAATTCATCAGCTGGATTTTATTCAGATGAAATGTAGGGGTGAGCTTTTATGATTTTCTTTTTTCAATTTTTTGTGCATGTGTTGAAACAGTGTGGGGAGGGACAGGGGTGCAGAGGAAGGAAAGGCGAATGACTTAAAATTGGTGGATAGTTTTAAAAAGTTTGCAAGCAAATTCAGATTACTGGATGTTTCCTAGAAAGTTGTGCTCACTTCATATGCAGTGACCTGAACAAGCTCAGAAAGACATACCAAGTGCAATTAAAGATTTGAAAAGATAAATTCTTCAGAGTAGGGCTATCCATCAGCTTTGAAGATTAATAAGACATTAGTTGCGTGAAACTTTATGTCATTTTACAGCGTTCCTAGATTTAACATGGTTAGTTCAAAATATCAGTTACCCTTGTCTTGTCAGGAGCAGCTGAAGTAGTAAATAAATATTCACACACACACACATATGCTTAAATAGGCAAAAAAAAACCCCCTTTGTCTTATATTTAGATTGTGCTGCGAACAGTGCCCAGCTTAAAAAAAAAAAATCATGAGGCAGAGATTCACAAAGGGAAGGTAGCTCCATGTAGCCTATACCCTGCCTTAATTCCGGGTATCTGAATGATTCCGAGGGACACACTAAAGGGAAAGGAGGTTAAAAAAACTATTTAAAAGCAGGAGCTGATGAACAGTAGATGCCATTGGCAAAAAAAAAATATTAACATCATGTGCTTGTAATGAGCTTGGTTTATATGGAGCAGGATGAGAACTGCATCAGAATTAGGTAGATCCATAGACTGGCTAGATCTGAAGGCCATTGTGGTCCCTGGGAATGATGCCATTAGCTTCCCTCGGTGGTGATTCAAACCTTAATTATACATGTGGGTGACAGGGTAGAGGCTGCCAGAAGTCAATGCATGAGCCGAGGATAATCGTGTCGTGATGTTGGATGTGCTTTTTTTTACTCCAAGCAAGCACACGGATTTCTGTTCAGTTTATCTGTTCTCTCTGGGCCTAATTCTGAACCTAAGACACCCAAAAATGAAGTAATTAGGGTAGATAATTTGGCAGATAAGTATGTGGAGAAACAATGGATAAACAGTTAAAGGCCAAAGTCTGCTCACCAAGAGTGGTTTGCGTCTTGGCATAAACAGGCTGTGTTAAAGTTACTCAGAAAATACCTGTGAACTGCTCCTTTGAAATGTTGACAGCCAGGAAAGCGGAGTCAAGAAAGAAAAGAGTATCACTGATTAAACTTCTCTGAATACTGTCTGCACTTGTCTTTTTAAATCAGATTATATTTAATGCTGGCTACATTTATTGTTAAATATATTTAATACTAATCTTCCACCACTCTCCTTCCCAAACGTATAAAGAATTTAGTTCAACTATCCACTTAGATTGCTAATTAACCACAGGTCACTTGAGGTGAGAGCAGCTTAGGTGTTTGGCTTTTGGACATTCATCTGGGTTTAATCCTGAAGACTTACAAGACTTTAATTGAGCCAGATTCACTGAAGCTTTATGAAAGATAGTGCTGTCTGCTACACTCTTGTTTATCAGACAATGGCAGTGAAGCTCTGGTACTGACCTAGGCACAGTCTGAGGAGCAGAGAAGAAGACAGGTCTGCTTCTGCCCAAACCTGCACAGACCTTATGAACGCCCTTGGGCTTTGCTCCCCAGAGGCAGCTTAACAGTTAGCCCTCAGGAAGGGCTTTTCCTTGAGCTGTCTTGGCCTTGACGAGGGACTTCCTATCGCACGTTCCATCAGGTTGCTCAGCACAACTGACGTGACCATGTACACACCACGCAAAGTGGTGGAAATGGCCTTAACCTGGCTGTCATTCCTGAAGGTGCATAAGAGATGGCATTATTCCCCCTTGTGCCTCTGTGTGCCTAAGGAGAACAAGACATCGACTGCTCCCAAGCTAACATTCATAGGTATTGAGGATTGTTTAGTGTATAGAGGTGTATTTATATTTTTCGGTTTATGACAGCAAATCTATTTGCATTTGAACTGCTCAGTCTGACACTTTGGCATTATTTTTCTGAATTATACCTCAATGAACCCAAGCAGCTCTGCATTATCTTCTCATGCATAGTGGTCTTTCATCTAGAAATATAGGTAGCATAGAGTAAGCAACTCAGCATGTCAGCAGTAAGCACCCAGACTTATTGGGAACATCACTTTTCTGACTGTGAGGAGAAGCTGGTGTTGCAGGGCAATGTTTTTCTATTTATCACCATCAAGACTGGTATATTTTTGAGCCTCCAATTTCACAAAGAAAAATCTATGTCTCTGTTCACATCTGCTCCTCTTTCTCCAATCCTACCTACCCCAGTGCACCAACAAGTCATCAATCTTTACCAAATGTTGGTGTTGAGAGGAGTGTTATTAAGTCACCACAGTGGTTGATCTGGCAAGAGTAGATGCATTAAAGATATCAGAGATGATCTGTAAAGGGAGTTTTGGGGAAACCTAGGAGAATAGGGCCAGCATGGCTTTTCCAACTGCAAGTTGTTTCGTTTCAAAAGCTTTGCAATGTAAGGTCTGTACTATTGTTATCGATGCTTAGTGCATGACTGAATTTCTATGTTTTTTTCAAACTCTGGCCTCATTCAACCTCAGCGAGCTTGCACGGGTCATTTAGAGTGAAAGCTTGCTTGTAAGTAAACATTGATTCACTGTGTTAGACAAAGAAGAATGAAAATGAGAACAAATCACATTACATTTGCTTTGATGACTTGTTCATGTACCTTACTGATGAGCTCTGTACAAGCCTATATGTAAAGCTAATCTCAGTACATAAAAACCAGGGAGTGTTTTTTCTTTCTTACAGAAAGAAAAAGCAATTTGGTACCAAATTAAATGTGCAAGGTGCCAAAATGTGATAGGTGCAGGAGTAATGCTTAGGCAGTCACGTTGACCAGAGGGTCTCACTGGTAGCCCTTTGGCATGAGTCCCATGCTCCCCGGGCTAGCTGACCTGCTGAGACACACGCACAGCTCTAGTACTTGCCGGCATTTTGAGCTTTCCCAGATCTCTTTCCTCTGTCCATGTTTTCTTCTCTCTATTGCTTTTCCTGGGTGCCTCAGCACAAAATTCCTGTCCTCTTTGATGACTGGCTCAATGTGTATGCCACATTTCTTCAGTGCAAGCTATGGACACAGGCAAATATGTGTTGCAGATTTGTTTTCTTCAGACAGCTGGAACTGTCATGCAGTCTTGGTTTGTTGTGAAATGGAGGCTGGGTAAAAAAATGAGGAAAAAACGTAGCTACCCTCTCCTTTTCTGTACCACCTCTGAATACTCACTCATATGCCCCTTCTCCTTGTCAGGAGTGACTCCTTCCCTCTGCTGCAAACCAGTCCATGAAGACTCCCCAGACGCATCTTCTGCTACAAATCTTCTCTGCTTCTGCAGCCATGAGTTGCACGGAACTGGTAGTGAAAGTCCACTGTTCCATCGTGGACTTTATCCCTGGTTCTGTCTGCTCTGTGTCATGGACCCAGGTCTTTGCCTATGGTCTCTCCTTCTCTCTCGATAGCACTGTTTGCAGGGCACTTGCTACAGGAGTGATTCAGGCTATTACAGGGCCATACTGCAGTTTTAGAGGAGGTCAAAGTTTTCATGCTTCTTAGGGTCTCGCTCTTTCACTGCATTTAGCCCTTTAAAAATTAATCTGGGAAGGTGGAGGGCATCTTGCACAACTTACTTGTCAAGAGAACAACTAACAGACAACATCTTAGAGCAGCCCAGCTCTACCCTGAGAGGAGATCAGCTGTGAGATGCATTGAGCAATGCATTTTTGAAACCACTGAGTTGACACTAGATAAACAGTATCACATATTTTAGGTAAGCGTGACCCACATGAAGCACTTTTAAAGTAGCAGAACATCATTCAGACTCATTAATAGGTCTTGCTGTGCCAATGCGATATCATTTCACCCTTTGTATTTTTAATCTTTTCCTTCAAAAACTCTCTAGAGGACTTTAAGTTGAACGAGAAGTGGGACAGCACTGTAATTTAACATCTAAGTCTTCTTTTTTTTCTGACAGTTAGTTTATATTTTTCTTTTCTTAGTCCTGTCCCATCGCTCTTCACTATGAAGTATATTCCAGTGTCCCGATTATTCAACTCACTTCACACTTTCCTATGACTTTTACAAGTGTCATAAAATCTCTGCCCATCCACGTCCAGGGGAGGAGGCAGGAGGGCAGACACGGTGAGCGTCATCCAGCAAAGCTGCACAGCAGCTTAGGGAGAGCATCCTACCCTTCCTTCAGCTACTGTAGGTTGTGCAGTTGAGGCCACAGGCTGCCCAAAGGGAGTAGGAGGCTGATAAGGGTTACTCACAAAAACTTAAAAGTCCAGTGACACAGTAAAGAAGCCCAGGCACTTCCCCATGGTATGCGTGGCTCTCACACATAGGGCCAAGATTCATACTGCCCCTGGGAAGTGGGAATAACAGCACTTTTCTGTATGAAAATGTATTGTACTCCTAGATAGCATTTCTGTTTCCATAATTAAAGGGGACTCGTAAAACACTTACCCTCCCCCAAAAATTCTACTCTTTTTTTTTCAGCATTGTGCATTAAGTGAACGGTCCCTGAAATCCTCCCACTAGTGTTCCTAGGAGATTTTTGCAGGGGGTTGGAGAAATTAGTGTTCAATTCAGAGGTGAGAGGGTGTTGTCTATTTTGGACTTTATAAACTTCAGAAATTAAGTTTTCATCCAGTTTTGCCAGGGGGAGTCTCAGAAGTGGGGAGGACCCAGGAAATGCCTCTGAGAGGTTTAACCAGTTAGCTAAAATGGTGGGAGCATGGATGGCTGATACAGCCCTGTCTTCTCCCAGGCTCATCGGTCACTGGAAATACACAGGCTAACAAACACAGAGAAACCCACAAACTTAAAATGGTTCACTTAAAAAATCCCATTACTTCGTAATTCCACGTTTTCAGGTTTTTTTCTCTTGTAATGTCACTTTTCTGTTATTTCTCCAGACACAGTGTCTCCTAGAGAAAAGTCTGAACTTTCCATGTGAAAAAACAAGCAGGTTTTTATTTATGACACCTTTTGAATCATCCTTAAATATCAAGGAATAGGAACAAGGCTTTTATTTTCTCTTTTCACAGAAAAACCTTCAAGAGCTAATTTATAAAGCTCTTTTGTTTCAGAGCACAGTCATTCTTCTGGGCTACCAACCATCTGCGCTCACTGTGGTGATGGGTAATGCCAGCAGAAAGCCACGGCAGCTTCTGCGCTGTTTGTCACAAGTGTGATGTTGACTTTCGTGTCACTTCCAAAGTGGGGGTGAAGCCTTAGCCTCATCATGCAATAGCATCCATTTTCCCACAGACTGTTTGTTATACAAAACGTGAACAGTCCTCGTTTATCCAGAGAGGTAAAATAGGACAAAAGGAACAGCTTGAGGGCTTAGCTCTCACGAAGACAGAGGGAGGAAAATAAACGAGAAGCTCAAAGTGGAGTAGATAAAAGAAGAGCAAACTGACATTGTTAAGAGCTAAGTCAATGAATCCTCAAAGCACTCAGCTTCTTGCAAGACACAGAAATGATCCTGGACGGTGAAATTCAGCCTTGGGCAGAAGACCAGGCAGGGTCTATGCATCGCTTATATCCCACTTAACCTGTGTGATTTCAGTGGTGTGTAAGATACGTGCCAGATCTCTCCAGAAGACAGAATTTCACTTTATAATTCCCAGCAAAGAGTGAACGGTGAGAGTTTAGTTGTGCTTAGCAGAGAAGATGTGGACTTCTTTCCCATAGAGGCATGGATGAATGTTTTACTCTGTTTATTTTTATTTTTAAGATGCTGGTCTGGTCAACAGCCTCTTGGTGTTTTTCCTGGGCAAGTCACTAAACAGGCATCTTGACATATAACTTTGCACCCATAATTTCTGAAAGGAGAGAGCCACAAGCAGTCTCTTGTGGTGCAGAAGTTCCTTTTGCTACCTGAACCAAGGGGTTTAGATAAAATTTGCAGATGGAAGAGTTTTCTTCAACAGTTTATTTCAAGTATGGCTGCCATGCAGATAACGTATCCAAGGTGATTTTGGTGAAAAATTGGGGGTGGAAGTGTTAAATTAAAAAAAAAAAAATATTATGAATTGTTTTTCTGCTGTTGGTGGAGTTCAGGCTCTATCTCACCACCGGGCTGGAAGGAGTGGCTGCTCTGCTGGTTAATAACCCAGTTCTTCATTAATGAGCTGGCCTTCCTGGCAGCACTGCGTCTCCCATGCTGCCCCGTGGCCCGAGACACCCCCTGCCACCACTGTTCCCTCTCTCATTTTGAGGACAGCGGGGAGCAAAGTGCTCTAGCGTGAGAAAACACTCTTCCAGCCAGTGACCCCTGGGAAGGAAACCAGATGTGAGGTCCCCAGACTGTAGTTCTTATGAGGCACCAGAAGCATGTCCAGATACGTTTCTGTGTACATATTTCAGCCAAATGATTTGTCTGACCGAGTAACGACGTTTTGTTACATCGTTTTTGCTGCCTTTTGTTATAAGGAAGGGAACGGACTGTCTTCCTAAGGAATATCGACTCCCTTGCGAGGGGAGGGAGGTGAGCGGTCGCCATACTGCCCGTGGCACAGATTGACGGGGTAGGGCAGAGTTACACTAATCTGTACCCAGTTCCTGTTACAGTGCCACCCGTCCCGCTACTGCAGCTGGAGAAGTGTTGCACCAGGAACAACAGTGTGACGTTGGCCTGGAGGATGCCACCTTTGAGCCACAACCCGGTGGAGGGTTATATCTTGGAACTTGATGATGGAGATGGTGGCCAATTCCGAGTGAGAATTTCGTTCAGCATTTATTTGTGTTTCTTTGTTTATGAGTTTCCTCAGGATATGGATTCGTGTCTGTCTGAGGGTGGGGAGAGGGGGTTGGGAAGATACGGGATGTCAAAACATCCCTGCTTCCGTCATGTGGATGTAGAAAGCCCCAGGTGCAGACACCGCTTATTAGAAGGACCCCCAGCTTGGGTAGGAGGTTTGGTTGAGTTTTTTCCCGGGGCTCTGGCAAAGAGGGACTTGCTGAGGTGAAATGTGGAATTTCAAGTCACTACTGCATCTACTGTGTGGTCCCCCTGGAGCGTACCACAGCAGAAAATTCCATACTTGCCTACAGGGGCTGAAAACAGTTCATTCCACAAACCAGGGATTTCTTTGAAGCCCCTACTCTCATCTGTCCATAGCACCCCATTTCAACAGCTGAGATTCTTGGTCCAGAAATGCAATGCAATTTTTCCTGGTTTTCTGAGTAAAAATGAGATCCTGCATAAAAATACGGGATTTCTAAATCTATTCCCTGAGAGTGGATGAGACCAAGCTGATGGAAGCTTTCTGCAGACATGCTGTGATGGGGTTGGTAAGTATGGGAAAGCATCCCAAGTGCTGTCCTTCCAGACCCTCAGGGTGATGCCACAACTGCTTGCTCCTGCCTGCAGTTGCAGGCTCCTGTCCCTTCTCAACACATCCCGATTAAACAAACTACAGAAATAATCCAGTCGGCTTTCTGCGAGCCATGTCCTTTTGGAAGCTGTGGCCCTTCCTCCTCAGGCAGGCTTCATGCTCCTGTTGCTCCAGGACTGGGCTGGCCCAGTGCATTCCGGAGGGGCTAGTGCCTTGAAAGCAGCTGGAGATCTTTGTGGAGAACAGCTGCTCTCTTCAGGAATGGGAAATTTTGCCAAAAACATGTGATGACATTTCTTTGAGAGCTGCAAACTGGCTTCTTGCTAGAAACCTAAAGGTTTCTCAAGCTGAAAATGGCCTGGCACGAGTTCACCTGAGGAACTGCCTCCCTGTGCCAAACTGCTGCACCCATAGCCAGCAAAGGCACCTGACTGGGACACCCCTTATTAGAAGAGACAGTGATATTGGCAGGGCATTTGGAAGAGGGCACTGTGTTTCTGGAAGGTCTCCTCAGTTCCTTAGTCCAAATATCATTTCACATGGGTTTGAAGAGGCTGGTCTCCATGACTGAAAGTGTGAAAAGGTACCTTTGTGAACGGCTGCTGGGAGCTGCCGATATAGTTAGTGTTAGTAGGTAAGAGTGTTATCAGTGTGTGATGAGCGAAGACTTAGGAACACGATGTTATGAATTCCAGTGTCTTGGATAAGCCTTTTCAAGGGTTATTCACATCTAAATAAATACTTGTGAATAAACAAGATTTCAGGCGGGTGCATATCCAAGCCCATTTGTGTGGGAGGTTTTGTAACAGGCAAAGGTTTTAGGACTGCTGGCACTGCCATGTCAAGATTTTGGATTGAAAAAGACGCAAAACCATCACAATCCTTAAAAATCTAGGGTGATAGCTTCTCAGGGGAACACTTTTCTTGCTGTGGTAGAAACACTCTCAGTTTTACCCATTGAAAGATAGACTGCAAGCTTCTCAGCAATGCTATTTCAGTAAGAGTTTGCTGACCCTTTTCGTGAAAGATTATATGTTTGAAAGCAGTAACACTGACTGCACTTTATCAGTATTCGCTGGATGGATTTAAAGAACAGTTTTTGTCTCCCATCGTAGCAGAGACCATCAATCTCAATAAACACAATCTGTGAACAATGGTAAAAGTATGAAATGGATTAGAAAATGGGAAAGTTGTCCTACAAATACGACTTTTTGCACAGACAGCGTATGTTATGACATGGAGATAAATTAAGCTCTTCTATTAAAACTCTTCTTTCTCTTCATGAAAGATCATCAGTTACCTCAGGACACAAGAGATTTTGTTATTTCTAACAGCTGCCGTGGTAGCAAAGTGAACAAAAACATGGCCTGCTGCAAACTTAAGTAATCCCTTTCTTATTCATCACATAATTCACTTTAGGTTCATATCAAAGAGCCTTAATCAACAGGACTACTCTTAGGCATATACTTAAGTGTATGACCTGGGGCCCGACTGGTCTGCTTAGTCATAGCCTTAAGCTCTTTAGGGCCTTTGCTACGATAAATCTGTGGATTTCACAGGATTGAAGAAATTGGAGGTGAAAAGGAATTCTGGCTTTCAGCCCACTGCCAAGACAGCATTTTTTCCTTTTCTGTCATTTTCTATTCAGTTTCCCAACAAACATGAGGTTTCTACACTTCTTTCAGTTCATTGTAGAGTGTATGATCAGACTGATCCTCTTCATTAGCCTGCGTAGATATTCCTCCTCCTGAAATATTTCACATTATACAAGTGCTTGCTATTTAATAAGTCTTTGCAGACTTTTATGTTGTCTCTGTTGTCTAGTTGCTGTTTCATCATGTGATGCATGCGATCCTAATCTTTAGGAGATGAGTTTCTTCTGGCTCTGTGCTTGCGGGTTTCAAAATTATATTTTAACACAGGCATGAGATGGTCTTTCCAATAGAATAAACCTGTGCTTACTTGTTTTTTTTTTCTTCCACGCTCCCCTTTTTTGGTCCTACATAAATATAAGAATGGCCATGGTGGGTCAGACACTGGGACTACTACCCAAAATAGTGTTTTGCAGTAGATGGTTAGGAAAAGAGCATAAAAAGCAAGATCTTTCTGTGTTGCCCTTTATTGCTGTACCCCCTTCCAGCTTCATCTTCGCCTTAGTGTCTCCACTGCTAACCATCCTTGATGCCTTCACTGCTGTGGCTGTCCATGTTATAACAGCATAACTGCTACATCCTGGGAAGCAATGAGAAGCTGTTCACTTGTGGCTTATATTTAGAAATCTTAACATGTGATCACAAGGCACAGAGAAACAGTTAAACTATGTCTCTCTTTCTCTCTCGTTTTTTTTTTCTGGAATGTTTAGGAAGTGTATGTTGGCAAGGAGACTCTCTGTACCATCGATGGCCTTCATTTCAACAGTACCTATAATGCAAGAGTCAAAGCTTTCAACTCATCAGGAGTTGGCCCTTACAGCAAGACAGTTATTTTACAGACGTCAGACGGTGAGTTGGGTATTTGCCAGTTTCTAAGTGAAAAACTTCATGTCTTAGTGGCCGGACACGTGCATCCCTTCATACCCACTAGTATCTTTGGCACTTACTGACATGGAGATTTTGGATCATCTGAGCAGAGAGGCCAGGAACTGAGTATGCACAGGGACTGAACTCTCCTTGCACTTTTGGGGATTTTCCATTGTCAGTAACACTTCAGGTTTCAAATCGTGCAGTTTTATTTGGCTGTAGAAGTTTGAGGTCTAACTAAGATTCTTATAGCATATAGAAGCAGTTATGCAACGCACAGGATATTTTTGTGCCGCTCTGTCTCCACTTCTCCATGTATCTTTTGAATTTGCCTTTTTCTTCACTGCTGCTTCAATTTCACAGCAAGGTTTGATAATACAGAGATGGGAATTCATGCTTATTCTTCTGTAATTATACTTGACATCCATACGGGCGTTACAAGAAGTTCATCTTCTTTAACGATATTGTAATGAATCAGGAAGTGCATGCTATTATCACTTTCACTTTTATGCTGTGTTGCCAAAATAGGCCAGTATAAAATATTTATACTTTAACAGCTTTTTCTGTTGTTTTTCTTTTTTCTTTCATTTTTTTTCCCCTTTGAAAAACTAGTGAAGTCAGTTCTAACCAGCACAGACACAGTGGAACTCCATTTCGATTAAAGGCCATCCCGAACCAATTCACCTGTGTGAGCAGTTTCCATATGAGGGAGAAGCCTTTGTCTCCTCAATGACTTTCTTGTTACTGTGTCAGAACACAGAGTCACCGCCCTTAGCAGCTTACGTTCAGAGGAACAAGCACAGACAATATAAGGCACTTCTGAGCTGAAAAACAGCAGGGTACCAGCGTAAAGCAATCTTGTGTAGCTGCCTACGGTAACGAGGAAAGATTGTCTTTATCACCTGCAAGTGCAGTGTGGTCTTCAGGAAGGCAGAATCTCATTCTCCTAATTGAAGTAAAGCAGATGTCACTTGAACTCAGCCTGTTCTGCCGTAATCCTGCCTTTTCATTTTCCCCTTCCACAGTGGCGTGGTTCACCTTCGACCCCTCCTCAGCTCACAGAGACATAGTGCTGTCGAATGACAACCAGACAGCCACCTGCAACAGCTACGATGACCGGGTTGTTCTTGGCACAGCAGCCTTCTCCAAGGGCGTGCATTACTGGGAACTGCATGTGGACCGGTATGACAACCATCCGGATCCAGCCTTTGGCATTGCAAGGATTAACGTCGTCAAGGACATGATGCTAGGCAAGGACGACAAGGCATGGGCCATGTACGTCGACAACAACCGCAGCTGGTTCATGCATTGCAATTCTCACACCAATCGGTAAGCGCCTCCTGTGTGCTTTTCTCATTACTGATCGTTTTTTCTGCTTTGCATCAGAGGAAGGGGTCTCAGCAAGGCTAGTCCCTCTCCCTGCTAATTGTAGTTATTCTATTCTTTCTTAAAAATCACTAGTGACAGCAATTGCACCTTAGCAATCTGTGTTGGTGTTAGTTATCCTCACTGTTGGCAGTTTTTTCCTCTAGCCTGAATCTCCCCTGCTGTAATTTAAGCCTGTTATTGCATGTCCCACCCACGGTGTCAGCAGACAGGAGCGCAGCGCACTGGGATGCAGGATTTCTCCCTCATTGCTGGAGGAGTACAGGGAGAAAGGTGGTTGATTCTCCTCCTTAGGAGGAATCTTGGCTGCAGGGTTGCACAATAATTAGGCAAAGCACAAAAGGAAGGTCTTTATTGCCAGCCCTGAAAGCTGATTAAAGATAATTCTGTAGGTCACACCTGTGGTGATCTGGACACAAGGGACTCTTTGGCAGTGAGGGCTAAGTGACATCTTCCATCCAACTGAGACATTTTACTGAAGAGCTTTGAAAAGTGTCTCAACCAGTACAACCAACTTACATAAAGGAGGATTTCAGAAAGCCCCTTAAGCCGTTGTTACCAAACCTCTCTTTCTCCCACCACTCAGAGGCTCTATGTGCTCTATGCAACAGAGTGGTGGGGAGACATCTTCTAACTGAACCTGCTTCCAGGGATGGGTCACACAGAGAAAACGTGTGTCGACATAGATCCAGTTTTGTGCTGGCACGGTTGCATGGCTTTCAGTACTCATGATAGTTACCTCTGCTAGTGCTGGCTGTGTTTCTTTGATGTGATTCTGGACTGTGTAGGGAAGACGTGGTCAGCTTCACCTGAAGCTCCCTGGGGTATCACCAGAGCAGAACTGCATTGCTCTCCCTGTGCCCCATGAGAGGGTCAGCCCTAGCTGAAGGTCAGCTGGGTACCATGGGAACTGAGTCCCTTGAGAAGATCTCTGCTGAAGAGTATGATTGAGAATCCTAATTCCCTTTCTTATTTTGGAAAATGATGTATTTGTATACCTACCCTATCACAATGGGAGATTGATGTACGAATGAAGTGATGACTGATCAAGGATACGTAGCAGGTCTGTGGCAGAGTGGGAATCAATTTAGTTTTCTACTGACTGTCCCAGCAGGTCTTCCACACTCACTAGCTCAGGTGTTGTTTCTGTTATATCAAATGATTAAAATAAAGGCTTGCAGTGATTTTTAAAATGCTCAAATGCAGGTATTATCTCCTTAAAGAGTTAAGTTCATGCCAACGTTCAGTGTATCCTAAAGCTGGTTGTAATGTCTCCTGTTGAATAGTAATTTATACTCTGAAGCATACTTATGTTTTAAGTAAGTATATTGCAATTGCTGGGAATTTTTGTTTGAAGCATAGTTTAATTTTGCAGTTCATTATAGACAGGTGGAAGAAACTTGTATCTGGATCAAAACCTATCTGAAGTCAGCTGCAATATTTTCCATGGCTCCAAAGACCTTAGATCATGTCCTAAGACAGTATAGAATAAAATAATATCAGTATAATAAATACATCAAAAGGTTCTCTGCCCCTTTAACATCTTGATTCGATTTAGGGCGGAAGTAATGTTAAGCTGTATTAATTTTAATGCTCTGTGAAAACAGCTTATGTTTTCTGGAAAAAAGCTGGCAACCATTCAGTGTACTACTGTCCCAGAAACCTATTTTATGGACTTGGTCCTCAGCATGCTCCTCCCAGCAAGCAACACAATGAGCTAAGCGAAAGACTTTTTTTCTGGGAAGCACAAACAGTGGAAACTCTCTGGATTTCCAATCATCCTGCTTAAAGAGGAGAACAAAGTGCTTTCTGTTGATGATAGTTTCCCAGTTTCTACTAGGTAAAACACAAAGGCTTTGCAGGGACATCCAAGGCATGGATAGACCCATGGAATATCTGTTCAAGTGAAGTATGGACGCAAAGGGCATGTAGTCTTATGAAATCACATGCGCTTCAATGAAATTAGTTCTAGGCATTATATTTTTAACTGTGACAGTCACGTAGGTCAGTTTTTTAACTCATTAGCTGTAATAGTCTTGTGGAAACAGTTATTGCTGCCTAGTTGTTTTTCCTCACTGGAGACAAGTGCATGACAGCACAGTATCACAGTCCAAAGGAAATTTATTGTCATCTTTTAGCCTCTTGGACGTTATTATGATGGAAGTTACATCTTAGTAATTGTTTCATGCTTCCTAATCTTCGTAAGTTAGGGCAATAAATAAATGAGTAGCTTCAAGGATAAACTGAGGTGGAGCTTGAAAGACCTTTTCATGGGATCTGTCACATTTAGAGTACTCTTCTTTTCACTCACAGCATGCAAAATTGGACCTGCCTACGTCCTTAAAAAGCAGCATGACTTCTGTAATGCTAGAGGAAGAGGCATGAACAGAAGACTAATGCTATCAAAACCAGAGGGGACCTTTGAGAGGAGGTTGAGCAAACATCGGTTAACAAATTCACTTTAGGGCAGGGATATAGCTTTGTGAGGTACCTTTCAGCCTCCTTGTTCCTGGAAGTGATTGGTTCATACCAGAGGTGGTGTATGCCCATAGCCAAGAGGCAGTGGTGTTCATTGCAAGAGATCTATTCTTTGGAAAAGTTCCCAAGAGCAGGAGTACCTGGTGCTGTAGGCGATACTGTAGCCACTACATGGGTATGTAAAGAAAGAGATGGAAATCGCGCTGAAATGTTTTATACTGAAAGACAGTGGCAAGTCAAAATCTAGAGAATTTGGAATGTACTCTTAAAGCCTCATGAGATCAAGAGAGTCTCTTCACTGACTTCAGAGATCTCAAGATCAGCTTTTCATCACACAAAAATGTTATAATTGACTGCAAAATACTGTCCTTGGCATTAGACATGGTAAAGTTGTTAAGTTACTGTAAAGCTCATAATTAAAATCTCTTAATGGAGAGTTAAACTAATTCTTCAGTTTATCAAAGTGTTCATAAATTGTTAAGCTTTATTTTTCAATGATAGCGAAACTTACTGCTATTCTTAATTCCTCAAGCCAACACATGCAGTCCCGTTCTGCATATTGTCCAAGCTGCTGCTGAAAATATCTTAGAATAACAGCCACTGCTGCCACAGGCAGTGGCATTTTTCATGGCAGCCAAATTCCCCGCCTGGACGCGTTCTTGTGTGATCTGATCTAGGTGGTCCTGCTCTGGCAGGGGGATTGGACAAGATGATCCTTTGAGGTCCCTTCCAATCCCTAACATTCTGTGATTCTGTGATTCTGTGATATATACTCCAAACCTTCCAGGCTTCTGCACAGCACTTCCACACTCAAGACTTACTGTTGCACATAGAAATCAAAAAGAGTGCACATAGAAATAATGAAAGAGTGGTGCATGTCTTGAAAACTGGCTTATCATTTAATGAATGCCAAGTGTTTATTGAAGAAGTATTGTAACAAACAGTTGTATTTTCCTTTTAAATGCCCCGCAGATTACTAGGGGCCTACGGTGTAACTATCATTAAGTAGTTTTAAAAATGTATTACAGTAAAGCAGCAACTTTTTTACATGCTGGCACAGAAGTGTACCAGGAGAGAGTGACATTGGTTTGAGTCTCTTGAGCTAGCTGGCTTCTTTTATTGCAACTAAGGCATTTATTAGAAAAATTATCCTGTGATACTGTCTAAATGGTGTACAGAAGAGTGAGGAAATGCCTTGCATAAATTTGCTCATGAAACTTTGACTCTCTCACCTCTCCTTCTAAAGGAAGTGACCATGACAGTAGTTCAAAAAGCACTAGAGTCCTCAAAGTACTGTTCCCAAGGAAATCATGGGATGCTCAGGAAGAGCAACTGTTCAGTCTCGGAAAATGTCCAGCCTCCCTGGTAGCAGCACGGCCAAGTGCTCCTGCTTGTCCTTGGCCTGGCTTCGTCCTGCCACAGCTGGTTCCTCGCTGTGGGGAGGTGGTGGCCAGGGAATGGGGCAATCTACCTGCTGAAGTCCTGCAAGACTTGTGGCAGAGAGGAAGGGAGAGGGTCCCAAATCCTCTGCTCTGCCCCTGCGCCCCTGGTTGGGTCCTGTACTGGCCCTGGCTGGGTTCTGCAGGCAGCATCAGCCGGGCTGTCCCCGGGGGTTGCAGAGGGGTCACTCAATGTCACTGTGCAGCACACAGCTCATTAGCCCACAAGAAGCAAATTGGCATGTCGCTTAGGAAAGAGCATAATAATCTCAAAAAGGCAAAGTTGCTTTTTCTGTTTCCCTAAGAGAATCAATGTCATTTGAAAGGATGTTATAAAATCTATTTTAAAACACTGCAGGATATAAAACGCGGTGCCCTACAATCAAAGCTGTTCCTAAACAGAGAGAAAAAAAAAAGTGATCTATTTGTAAATAGCTTTAGATCATAGTAGTGTTGCTTCCCATAATATCATCATGAGTTTTATGATTGAGCGTTTTTAATAAAAACAATCTAGATACTGAGATACTGAGGATAGGTAAGCATCTTAACTTTTGTTAGAGAGTAATTTACTGTATGGTTTTAGAGAAGAGCTCAAAGAGAAACCTATTAATGCTTATAGGACCAGAAAGCAAATAAAAGGAACCTGAGAATGGTTAAGTTTGAAATCTAACACATCTCAGGGCCAATTCATGATTCTCAGCTATACTATTATTGTTGGAAAAGCTTTAAATGGAGGAGTCAGAATAGTATTCTATACTATTATGCGACAGATAAAATTCCCTTTACCTTCAGAGAAAACACTATGTGCCACATTTAGTCTAAAGGAAACCAGTTTATGACACCTAGTGGACAAGGTGAACATTTCTTACCCTGGACTATATTCTGTCTAATCATATTTCGATCCCTCCCCCTCCTCTTTTTTTTTTTTTTTAATGTTTTGACTACCTATTGTGATGAATTTTATGCTAAAATTGCATTAATCTTGTGAATGTTGTGTGCCTGAGGGGAGTGCGTGGGACAGAAGACAGCTGCTTCCTTTCCTACTGCAAATTATTTGAAATCTGATTTACCCTGAACAAATTGTGTCAGGTAGTAAATCCATCACAGAGCCCCCATGATATTAGCAGAGTAGCAGTGCCTGTGGCCAATCTGCATATCTAGTAGATTTTTTTGCTCGGTGCTCTTTAAAGTAATACTGGGTTTGACTAACCCCCAAATCAAAGTGCATTAATGTCAAATCGCTCAAGCGTGTAATGAGTGGCTGAGTCTGTCCTGGCAAGCTCTGATACCACGGTAGCTCTCAGCAGCTGCTCCTGACACAACCAATTATTGCTGGTATTAGTAACTGTGCCTGCACACTTGAAACAGCTCCCAGTCCTATAGCCAAGCACCATGTTAGTGAGGGAGCTACGCCTATGCCTAACCAGCCCCATTTTCCCTTCCTCCCCAAAACCACTATCTGTTGTACCCCTGCTGGCTCTCTGATCTCTGGAAAGCAGGGTTCCCTTGTGGGATGCCAAGGTAAGTACTTGAACTGGAAGTTGGAGTCTCGAGCTGTTAGCGGACATGGGCATAATGATTAGCAAGAAATGCTTAGGAAACCAGCTTTCTGCTTTTTCATTCCTTGCTGTGCATCACTTCACTATAGCAGGGATGCTCTGAGGAACCATGCCTCCAGGACTCCTGTTCTGCACGCTCAGTACTGACCTGACTTGCTCACCTCCCCGTCTCTCATCAGCCAAGGGGACCTGTTAGCTCTGGACCCCATTTTCAGCTCTTAGATTGCAGCTGGAGGAGAGATGGACCTGATTTCCCTTCAGGATCCCCCCATTAAGAAGCTCCCCTGAATGTGGTACATATGCTTCAGATAAAGGTGTGGATCAGTCATTGCCAAATGCCGCGAGGATGATAATTTCATTGTGCTGCTCCACTCTGCCTTTGCTTAGTAAGACTGCCTTGTCCTAGGGAGAGCAGCCGCGGTGTAGCACACTGCCCTCACCGACAGTGTGGTCTCTTTGTACCTTAGGACTGAAGGAGGAGTTTCTAAAGGTGCCACCGTTGGTGTTCTCCTGGATCTGAACAAGCACAACCTGACCTTTTACATAAACGGGCAGCAGCAAGGACCTCCAGCGTTTGAAAATGTCGAAGGTGTCTTCATGCCTGCGTTAAGCCTCAATCGAAACGTCCAGGTAGGTCTTCTGCAGTTCAGCCCCACTTACCCTTCTCATCTGAAGGAGAACGTATACTGCTGGCCATTGCTGCTGGGGCTGACAATATCATCTGTAGGTAGTCGGTATGGATAGGGGCTCTTTCCTTCTCAGACTGACATCTAGGCTACTAAAACTTTTCAGAAAACTGTATTTGACCTTCTGCCTTGCCTCACAGATGTGAGGAGTAATGCTGTAAAAACAAGTAAAAGTGCACACACTAATTCTTCCTACATTTATTTTGCTGCAATGCTCCACTTAGAAAGCAGCAGTGCTAAGGCTTCCTCTGCCAGTTTGACTGAAAAACAGGAATATCCTAATTCCTCTTAGGTCTTATGTTTGGTAATTATTGACATTGGCAAGAGACAGAAACATGAGCAGCACAGTGGTAAGGAGAGTAAAGAGGTCAGAAAATTAGTGCAACAAAGAAGACCTTTGAATAATATAATAATTTTCTTATATTTAGTACATGGGCCCCACTGTGTGATCCCTGTCCTGAAGTACTCGGAGTCCCTCACACAAAGACACCATCTGCCTCGTTTCTCTGGTGGCTGGATTTGGGAAGAGATATGGACACCTGGCTTCTAGACCCAAGGTGTTCAGGAGGGAAGGGGGAAGGAGACTTGTTTATTTCAGGGGCTCAGTATCATCTCCATTAGTATTTTTGATGACTTAAACCTGGACCTGAAGTCCCACAGCCCTTCCCCTGTCATTTACTTGCTCTTGGTCTTCATGAATGCTCTCTGCTGAGGATGTCTCATTTTGAATCCGTGCTTTATTTCTTCTTTGTGCAGGTGACCCTGCACACGGGACTGGAGGTGCCACAATGTGTAAAACAGCCCAAGTTGCCCAACAATTAATCAAGCCTCTGCCCGACCCTGTGCTGGATTCTGTAAGCTTTCTCAGTGTGATTTGGCACTTTTCAGTAAGTTGGTAAAAAAGCATTCTCTTCCTTGACTTAGACATCGTACAGCATGTTGCTCACCGAATAATCCGCTGCTTACAGCTAGCCCACTCCATTTTTAGTTTAACAGCCATAGCAAGCATACCCACAGAACTGGCACTCGATTGCAGACGGGTACCTGAACATATCTACTACACTGCATTGCATACACATGTACCCACATGTGCACGCACACACACGTACATTTATAAAGTAAAAGGTTAATTGAGTGTATTTTCTGTCTCATGGCTGGATTTGTGCTTAAAAGATATTAGGGATGCCGGAAAAAATGGGTAAGACTAAGACTGAAGGGCAACGGCTGTTGGAGCAATTTAGCAATAGGTGAACTGGATTGCCTTGCCACCTGAAGTCCTTAAATCAAGAAAGCACATGTTTTGACAGCTGAAGTGGAGGCTGCGTGCTCAAGAATTCCTGGTTGTCTGTTACATTAAGGGGCTCAAATGGCCATTAATTATTCCTTCTGGCTGTAGACTGCAGTAAGCTATGGGGGGGAATTCAGAGGCAGAACTTACCTCATTATCTTCAGCGAGCATAAGATTGGTTTCTGAACACTGCCATGTAATAGTTGCGTTCATTTTAGCTAACACCATGTTACATGCAGAGTTCAGATACAAAAAGCAGAGAGAAAAACATCCTTTTACTGTTTGTTATTTAGATATGATTGTGGAGATTGTCATCACAAACGGAAGATCTGATTGTGGTTATCAGCACAACTCTTGAAAAACAGTGGAGGGGAGATCCCTTTGAATTGAACTGATAATAATTGATTTATTTAAATATGGCACATGCAAAGTATGCCATGTAGAGAAATGCCGCTTTCCCGCCTTGATCCTGATAAGCCCTGGGCAGCTGTAGTTCCAATGTAGCTTTGAGATCAGAAGCCTTAGTTTTCTATTAGATTAGTGTGAGCTAATTAATGTCTTGATCCTAATGAAGCACTTGAGCGAGATTCATAGCATTAATGTGAAATCCGGCCCTAAGAATTTTTCTGGATTGGGACATAAATCTTTTGCAAGACTTACCTGTGTCTGGCATCTCCCCTGAAAACAAGCAGCCTTTTCAGGTGCTGCCCATGACAACTGGAGTCTGACTGACAGGGAACTTTTCCCATAGCTGTGGCGCTGTCACCTGCGTGCTGTTGTCAAAAAACACGTTGATTTATGCGTGTGCTTCTTTTCCTCTGAATCCAGTTAACATATGCAAGTGTGTATGTGTATAGCAGCAATGCATAAGGACAAGATGCCGCAGACTGTGTGAGCCCATGACATCTCTGACTCTGTTACTCTAATCCTACGTAAGCACGGTGCTATCAAACAAGAAAAGCATAAGCTTTTAAATCCCATTGATGTACTACTTCCTTTTTTTCAATCCTGCTGCTTATATGAGTTTTTCTCTCCAAGCATATGTATACGCACATGCATATTGTTATCAGACATGTAATTATTAAACCTGAAAATGAACATTCTATCCAAAATCCAGCTTACTGCCTTATGTTAAACCACAGCCACAGGACAAACAGCCCAGGCCTGCCTTCGGGCAGCCGGCCGGCCCCCAAGCATCCCGCCGCAGGTCCACTTCTTGTCTCTGGCTGGAGCACATCACTCAGGTAGTGCTGAGCAATGGCAAGGCTTCCCTGTGGCAGAGCGACCAGGATCCTCCCTGGGGTCGTCCCACCTCACAGCTGTTTTGCAGAGGGGGAGGCAACCCAAAATGAAGCAGTCCCGGGCTATTGCACAGACAAAACGCAGTCTGCCATCATGCTGCCTGTAACCAACCAAGCATCCTGTAGCCCACCTCTCCTGGAGCACAGCAGTGCACCTTCCGTGATGTCAAGACTGAAACAGAAAATAAAACCGATGATGGGAAAAAATAACATAAGCTTTTAAGTGGGAAAGCAACGGTACATTCTTCAAAGTCTAGAATGGATTGTATTAGTAAACTTGTAGACGTTGGAATAACTGTGCTATGCTCATCTTGGTTTCTTAAAGAACAGCAGAGACCAACTGTGTTGCAATTTTCAGTTTTGTTTAATACCATATGAACTCGTGCAGAATTTTCTAATTAGCGGGTCTATTTTAACCTACCTCAGCTAGAATGCTTACTGGACCCCGAATTTCCTCGAGTATGCTCTTCTATGAACCTAACAGTTGTAATCATAGCATTGGCTTTGAGTATTGCCAGTCGGAACAATGTATGGGAATAATGTACATAAGTTGCACATAGTTTTTTATATTGGTAAACATCCCGTGATAATTTTAATACAGAAAGCACTCCACTTTCACTTGTTATATTAAAAACAAAAGAGTGTTGTTTGTTTTGAGACTGAACCTTTGTCTTTACTCCAAACTTCTGTGAAGGAAATTCAAATGAATCTACATCTTTCCAATCTTCAGCCATTGCCAGGTGTTTAAAATTAGTTCTGAATGGGTTTTAGAAGTGTTTGCAATACTCAGTTTTGGTTTTCACAGTTTCTTTGGTATCGGTTCCTGGTGTGTTATACCTTGGGGAGAACACAGTGAGTGATACAGGTTACTAATTTCTAATGGAAATATGGACAGTAGGTAGGGACATGCTTCAGAACTGTAGAGGAGCTCGTTTGTTATCCTCTACGCATTCTAACACTCATAAGAGTAGAGTATAGACTAGCTATCATTACAGTCTCCTTTTAACCTAGCAGAAGGGCAAATAAAGTAAAAGGAATACAGTTAGAAGTAGGTAACCTGCATTAGTAAGACTAATTTAGCCTAGGTCAAAAACTAAACAAAGTGGTTGCATGTGTGGTTGTGTACACACTTAAGGACTTGGGTTTGGCCCACAGCAATAAACCAATTACCCCAATAAAGTGTAGTCTCCTGGCTTCAGCTGGATACATTTTGGTAGTTTGATTAACAGAAATAATGCTTAAGTAGTTAGAATTATACAAGGAAACTAATTACTCCACACCTGAATATTTATGCAGAACATCCAGATGGCAGTGGCCATCTGAACATAGGCAGAGCAGAATTTTCCCTTTGCAGAACAGCATCAGATGGGGAGAAGTGGGACACTTTCACTTCTCTGCTCAGGTGGGAGGTAGTTTGCTTCTCTGCAGGTAACTCCCCAGAGGTACGTCTCATTCATTGTAAGCCCAGCAGTTCACATGTTCTGCATCTACAGCATCTCTTATGCCAGTTTTTGTTTCCTCCACATCCCTTCTTCAGGAGGGAGTCAGCCTTTAGTACTATGGTCCTTGCAGGAACTGTGTTGCTGACTGTCCAGGGAGAACCTGGGGGACTGAAAAGTAGCATAGATACCCAAGGAGACCACTTTAGATGCTCGTTTCCTTTTGATTCCTTGGGGTAGTTGTGCAGCTCTTTGGGATTCCAAGCTTCTCTGGCACCTGGACCCACACTTGGGTCTGCCACGGCCTGCCTTTCATGGGACTCTTCTGCTCCTAGAAGCCAGGGTGCTCCTTATAAGCAGGAGAGCAGAGCCTTTTGTGCTGGGAGGAATCCCATCCACTATGGTACAGAGCCCATACAAAGTAGCTGTAAGTTGACTTAATGTCTAAAAAACCCCAACAAAACCACAAACAAGCCATCCTCTAATAAACATAACAAAGCTTGACTTCTGCATAGGCCAATTTGCAACCTCTGCACAGCTGCTAAATAAATACAGCAGGCAAACTTTCTGTCCTGCAGAGCAACAAGGGACTCTTAGTTTTGATCTGCCCTTGTAAACCTCAACCTTAGTATTTGTGAACCTTCTTCCTGGCTCTTTCCTCTGCAAATTTCCCTGTTGAGTTTAGTGGGAACAGAGGTGTGCCATCAGGAGCATTGTCCGGCTTCCCAAGGCGTGCCATGCTACACAATTTCCACTCCCTTCTTTTGCCTCATCAACTCAAAAAGAGCTCACAAGAAGATCTCTTACTAAGACTTAACGTCAATATGAGCACAGGCCTTGTTGATGATCCCTTACTACTTCTGCTGTGAAAAGGTATGCACTATAAAACATGTCAGTGAAGACTGTAGCATACTGTGACGTATCATGAATTTGGAAAGCAATTTGGCTTCTAAAAACATAGAAAAGATAGGCAAACAGCACTGTCACCTCTAATATTTGCCTACTCAGTGAAGATACATAGAAGAAAATATATTGGACTGAACAAAATAAAATTTAAAAAGCATGAGCTTACATATATCTGAGATTAAGAGGAAAAGTATTAAATGTAAGTTATTATATGCATAACGTTCCATCGTGTTGTAAATAATGCCATGATAGTGTATTGCCGTAGTTTATTCTTGGCTGGTGATAAGAGTTTTGTCGTAGTGCTGTGTAAGCTTTTATTTTATTTTATTTTTTCCCAAAGTGTGGTTAGTAAAGATGGCAGAGAGCACCCAATACTCTGGTTTCCGAGTTGTTCTAGAGCAAGAAGAAACGTGAGATGCAGCTTCTTTCTTTCTTACATAGTAATATCTCTTAAACAAGGTAAGAGAGAGAGATGAGATCAAGGCTACGCTGCCACTGCCCACACACGAAAAACACTGTGTTTGCGACTGCCAACAAGCGGTGGTGCATTTCTGCACCACAATTCAGACTACTTCCTGTGAGAAGGGATGCAAAGCACCAGCAACCTGATACAGCAGCTGTCTGGTGCCATCTAGTACATCCTTTGCTCACAAACAGAAGGATGAGGAAAGAGACTTGTTAGACCTAATCTCAGGCCTTACCAGCTTTGCAGCATTCCGTTTAAATAGCAAAGTCAAGAATTCAACTTTGAACCAGGCAAGATAACGTGAAAACCCCAAGCATCTTGGCTCGATCAACTTTGGAAGGGAGATTACAGTTTCAAGTCCTTCAACAGGTTATGGCAACAAATCAACCACATTGCAAATGTAAAGGGCACTTGTCACTGAATATTATCAAACAAAGATGGAGAGTCTTTTTTTTTATTATCCTTTTTTTTTAAAAAAAAAAAAAAAGTGAGCTGCTTCTAGTTTTTACTGACAACATTTCTGACGATTCCTCTGCACTACTGAACGCTGCACACACACAGCCGGCTGGAGCGGCAGCCTGAAGCACAAATCCTTCATAAATAAGATGCACTTGGTCTTCTAAGGTGCAGAAGCCCATATGCAAGCCACAGAGACTAGATGTGTGGGGCTCCTGCATCTTTGCACAATACGGGAGACAGACGTGCGTTTTACTGACAGAGGCACTGAGCAGCATTTCCCCCTTCTGTTAAGCGAGCTTTTTGTTACATTTGGTATTGCAGACAGATCCAAGCAGAATTAATTACAAAATTATTTTTTACACTAATTGGAGGATTTCTAACATTTTCCTGTGAAGCAGTAGATAGAAATATTCCTGGATCCTGGTTGCATTCCCTCATCCTCCACCTCCCTTAAATGTTGTCAATAAAAACACTAACCTTTCTAGGTAGCATGGTGAGAAGATATTATGTGATGAATATTAAAAATAAATGCATGAGGTAAACCTGCTGTTATTTCTGATTGTTACATGAAGCATGAATAACACTAATTTAAACGTTGGCAACCAAAAAAGTGCAAAGGAATAAGATAACAGTGTTCAATTCTGGTTAAATGAAAGATGAGAAGTTGTTTCTGTTTTCTTCTTAACCACGACATTTTTTTCTGTATCATCATTTGCTGTTGCTTATATGAATTTGGAGCTGGTGAAATATACATCTCTGCTGTATGTGTCTGTCACCAGATCAAGAGGAAAATACAAACTTTTTATAATTTTGTACCTGTAGCAAACGTTTGTATTTTTTGAATTGGAAACAAACTGCTTTTTGTCTTTTGGTCTGACTAAAAATTTGTGTATTATTATTATTACTACTACTACTACCCTTTTGGAAAACCTGACATATGAGTTTATGCTGTTTTACAGTTTCTAAATAAATTCTTAAAACATTGCCAACAAATTCAGCATCAGTACCCTATTTGTTATTACAAATTATTATGAAAAAATATTATGTCATAATGTAGACGAGGCAATTGCGCAGGATACACGCCTAACTCTAACTGTTGATAACCTGCTTTGTTACCACAGTCAAGAATAATCTGGTAACTGGAGAAAGCCACGAGTCCTCCCTCAGAGCAACCATCTGTGCATCAACTTCAGACATACCCTGGATTCAGTGGCATGAAACACTTTTCTCTCTCTCTCTCTCAGCACCATTCGTTTAGCTCTCGCTCACGTTGGTTATAGAGTACCTGGGGATGTGCTGTTTAGCTCCAGCCCATCTTGGACACTTTGGGTGATTTCTCATTCTTCGAAATTTCTGACACTGGAGTAAGAGCCTGGAAATAACTGTGATACCAGTGGGATCCGATTGGAAAGGCCTTTGAGTAAGTGTAAAAGTCAGAATGGGCAGAAAGTGTGTCACAGCAGGAAAGACAAGACTTTGTGAGATGGTTTAAGATGACATATCATCTTGGAGCTGCACACCTCCACCTTGTGAGGGACTGAGCAATGCTACAGAGGCAGCACACTCAGCCCCTGCAAAAAGGCACTCATTGAAGCTATGCGACCTTCGTGAATGTCTCTTAATAAAACAGAGTAAAGTACGCCGACACACTAACAGCAGCGCCAGGGTAAGAAACAGAACCGTGGCCAAAACAATCAGGAGTCAGTACAGACAAGAGTGTGGAGACACTGTCCATCATGGCTTTTTTTTTCCCCCCTGCAAGAGAAAACTCAGTGTCAACTCCTTCATGCCAAAGGATTTGACTGGGAGGAACAATCATCACAACAGTTTTAGCATATGGGGAACTGGAATAAAGCTAAATGTCACAGGAAAAGGCATGTGAAAGAGAGCACATAAGGAGAAATCCTTGCATTCTTCCTTTATCCCTCATTCCTCTATTCAACTGCAGGCAGAGGGCCGAATAAGATGGTCCCTGCTCTCCCTTGCCCATAATCAATCAGTTATTCAGTCAACACTGGCTTTCATGTATCAATACATGCTCTGAAAGCAACACAGGTTGCTGCCTGAACATGCACTTACATGCTCTGTTAATTACTCTGTTAATTAATAACACACGCCAGTTCAGAGAAACACTAGGTGCCTAACAGGTTCTTGTTTGCCAAGTGTCAGTTGTTATCACTTTTGTTAACGCATCTAGTAACCAAATAGGATGAAGGTACCATGTTTTCCTGAGAACGGCATCCTACAAGGATGTAGCATGGCCAGCTCAAATCACCTTGGGGATTTGATATAAAAAAGCAACCTATCACCATATCACAGAAACCTTTCAGAATACATACACACCAATGTTAAATGAGTAAGAAAATGCAAGATTTTTGGTTTTGGTTTTTTTTTTTTTCCCCCTAAGCTTTCATGTTCCACTGTTAGCTTGGCATTTCAGTTTTCAACTTATTTTAAGAACGGAATTTTTTTCAACTCTTCTTTAACAGAATTTACAAGCTTGAGACGAGGACTGGAAAAATCAGACACTCTATTCTGACCGAGTCTCACTCCTAAACAGCTTTTGGGAGCTGTGGAGGTGGAAAGTGAACCCTTTAGATTACCAAAGCTGATTGAGGACATAAACTCCCACAACACATTATACCCAAAGCCAGCTGAACAAAACTTTATCTAGAAGTGAGCAGTGAAAAACCAAGCTCAAGGACTACTAGGCATTAAAAAAATACAGGTTATCCCACAACATCTAAAGCCCATCTGTTACATCAACAAGTCTTGATGCTCTGTACTGCTTAGTGATTACACCTTCACACACAATCGTGATTTGACATATCTCTAAGTCTGTAGCAGATAAGATTGTTAATCCTGGTTTGAATCTGCAACCAACACTAAATAAGAAGAAATCAAATTACACAATTCAGAAATGTGGTAACAGTATCTGCACAGCCCTCTGCTTCTCAAATGGCTCCAGAAACACTCCCTCCTGCTTTTTACCCAGCTCCCATCCACTCCGGGCCCTCTCCCACCTCTTGGTCCTCTCTGTGCTAGTAGGGCACTTCTCCAGGACCTCAAAGTAAGGTGGAGGGTGTGGGGGAAGGAGTGCACCAGAAAGCATCTCCTTCTGTGGTGTGGCTCTCCCCACACCAGAATACTTTCCTATCCCGTGAAGGGAGAAGCCTCTGATGCTGCTGTCTGGGGAGAGGTCTGTGCTGCTGTTCTCGTAGCTAGCTGCAAGCTGATGCAGACCTCGCTGCTCACTCAGGGTTAGAGATCACCTTCCTTGGGTTCCCTGGCAGCAGCCAGGAAGCATGCTTCACTTCCCCAGCCCACAGGGGTACGTTGAATTTCACCAATACACCTAGAAGCTTCTCCATTAAGGGCTGTTTTCCTTCTGTATACACGTGCTTCACTGCCAGAGCTGTTCAATACAAGCTCCAGATAACCTTACCTAGAAAGAACACAGCATGAACTTTTTCCTCTGTTGTTTAACAGTTAACCTTATTTTTGCCTCCCCCTAAAATATTCAAGTTTCTTTAGCTTTAGGTAGAACAGAGAAGAGATTTCTGAAGGTTACTAACCATTGCCATTTCTAACGGAAACACCACCTTAAAAAGAAAGAAACAAACAAAAATACAGCTACAGAGGACAAAACTCTTCTTTCAGAAACACCAAACTGCTGAAATCCAAATAGCACTAAAACTTCAGTTTTGACAAAGATTTCATAGAAAAGCCTCATAAGGCATGGGAACACTGACCAATACAAAGGTGAGTTAACCATGAACAACCAGTAGCTACTGAGTGCCTGTGCCTCATTTGTCTCAGTCTTACATGGTTTTGTTTTTAAAAACAAACCAAGCAAGCCACCAAACCACCATTTGAAACAGTACTTATTTGGAGATCTCTGCAGAGATATACAAGTTGAGTACGTAACTCTTACCTGGGGCAAAACTTCGGAAAAATCTTATTTTCATTCCAGAACAGATAATTTGTAAACCTTAAGAGGTTTTGCTGGACAGGAAAACTGTAGTGCAGTTTCACTATCCACTAACAATTAATAAAGATACAGAAACAGATGTACGCCCAATAAATGTTTAAGAATACCTACTTCAGGTTCAGAGCAAGTAAGGTATTGCTTTTTCCATGTTCCTTCCAGATGGAAGTGAAGAACTATATATTTTAATCCACTAATTATTGGATTAAATGAATATTTTACTTACAGCCAGTAAGATAATTCTAGAAAGTGAAATGCTTTCTTTAGCGCGTATTGACTAATAAAAACAGCCTGTGTAACATTCTTCGTAAAAAGTCTCATTTTTATTTATAAAATGGTAAATTCTCGTATTCTTCCCAAGGCACAATGGAATACAGAAAATCCCACAACAACAAATTAGGTAAAAAAGAGTAGGATATGGTGGGAAGGTGAGAAGCTCTGTAAGTCTGTGTTGGTAGCAACATGAATTGTACTTTATGCATATCGTCCATTTCACTCTGTATTGTAAGTTCATTTGATAACTTTAGATGATTTAATTTTCTTTATGTCATAGCTTTGCAGAATCAAGGTCCCATCTCTGAATTTTCCAACTTGTCCTGCAGGCCAAATGCTAGGCACCGATTTCTTCCTTTTGGCCTTCCTGAAACAGGAAGAGGAAAAAAAAGAATTAAGAGAAACAACAGAAACTCATGAAAATGTTTAATATGGTGAAAAATGTCAGCTATTTATCCAATCAGTGTTTA
Source organism: Tauraco erythrolophus (assembly GCF_009769465.1). Lineage (NCBI taxonomy): Eukaryota > Metazoa > Chordata > Aves > Musophagiformes > Musophagidae > Tauraco > Tauraco erythrolophus. Next base: position 84,734,047 of record NC_141466.1, on the reverse strand, counting down.
GTAATACGCAATATCAAATCATGGCAGGTAATGATCCCAGAACATTTATTACCTGCATAGCCATTCAAATTTGCAGCACATTACAGAATAATTTACATTCCAGTTCCTTCCACTGGAATCTGCGTGACTTCTGGTATAAGACTGTGCTTAGCTACATAAGGGAAATACACTGTGGAGGCTATACAAAAGCAAGTTAATTTTAATCATGTTAAAAATGGCTCACCTCTCCTTCTGTATTTTCTTCTTCTTCTTAAGAGAATCACCTTTCTGTTCCTGTTTTTAAAGATACAGATTTTAATGGGAGCATCTTAACTAAACAACTATCTGCACACAAAATACGGTTTTGCTTCACGGAGCAGCAGGCATTTAAAGCAGGTTGGGAGACCTTCTAGCAGGCCAAGTGACGCAACACATTACAGAAGCACTGCTAGGAGTGCCCAGAGCCCTTCCTGTCACCTTATGGAAAGTACAGTCCTCTCACGACTAACACGGTGCCCCTGCCACGCGAGGCGACACAAATCCAGCTGCACAAGAAAGAGGCTGGCTTCTTGGGCACGTGACAAGATCCTTGAGTCAAAAGATGGACTTGCTACCAGGCAGGTGTGTCAACCATGGCAAGATTCAACTATGTCTGGTCATGCACTGGATGCACCTTGAGACACCTGACAGAGGAGGTGAAGTAGGTCCCCAGTGAAAGAGGGTGGCAGGAAACAGGCTGACAGAGCAATTAATTACCTGTCCCGCAACCTGCTCCCACCTACACGAGAAGACTCCATGGAGAGGCAGGGAGTAGGCTTAGAGCCAGATGGGCTGTGCTGGAGGATGGATGCAACAGAAACCTCACCCTCGCTTTAAATAATGAGCAAGATCCTAGATGGAATTGTGCTGATATAAAACCAGCTGAAGATCCGGCTCTCTGTGGTTAGACAACATGCAACCCACTTTAACTGAAGGCCTTTTTTTCCCCCCTCCTTAAGAGGCAAGGAAAAAAAAAACCCTGCTGATTTTGTGTCATCAGTCTATCAGTCTCAAAGGATGAGGCAGCGAAACCCACCACAACACAAACCTAACTCTGTGCCCTTCATGCTGCACAAAACCAGCTTTTACCGATGAGATTAAGTCCTGCTGGAGCCAGGAACCCACTCCATGAGGCGCAGCAGGTGTCAAGCTCGGGCACTCCTCCTGTGCCTGAGGCATTATCTGTCAGGCTCTTGGACTAGCTCTTACGTGCTGTCTTTATATAGAGAAAATTTCACACAAACCTTTCCCTTATCATCATCCTTTGTTGTTTTTTTCTCTTTCATTTTCTCCTGATAAGTCCTGTAGTTCACATGTTCCTTTTTGGGGGGCTGCAATAAAGATTGGGAGGGATACCACTGATGAAATTTTCAAATAGGTTCAAAAAACATTCACACACTTGCATGGACAATATTTTTCAGGTGGCGGTGGTGAAACATTAGAAATGGTTTATTTCCTTTTGGGTGAGAGGAGGGAGCTTAAGGAATGTAAGGTAGACACATACAGACTGTATCTTTCTTGGTGGAGACAGTGGAGAGGGATGTTTATTTCATAGATTTCTAGGTTGGAAAAGACCTTAGAGATCATCCAGTCCAACTGTCCCTAATCTCCCATTAAACCATATCCCTAAGCAGTTCATCCACCCTATTCTTAAACACATCCAGGGATGGGGACTCAACCACCTCCCTGGGCAGCCTATTCCAGTGGCTGACAACCCTTTCAGAGAAGAAATACTTTCTAACATCCAACCTGAATCTCCCCTGACTAAGCTTATACCCATTTCCTCTTGTTCTATCACCCATCACTAATGTAAAGAGCCCTTCTCCTACCTCCCCACCATCTTTTCTCAAGTATTTGTAGGCTGTAATCAGGTCTCCCCTCAGCCTCCTCTTCTCCAGGCTAAACAGCCCCAACTCCCTTAACCGCTCCCCATAAGTTTTATTTTCCAGCCCCTTGACCAGTTTAGTCGCCCTTCTTTGGACTCGCTCCAGGAGCTCAATATCTCTCTTAAAGCCAGGGGCCCAAAACTGGACACAATATTCCAGGTGCGGCCTCACCAGTGCCGAGTACAGGGGCAGGATCACTTCCCTGTTCCTGCTGGTCACACTATTCTTGATACACGCCAGTATCCCATTGGCCTTTTTGGCCACCTGGGCACACTGCTGGCTCATATCAAGCCGGTAGTCAACCAGCACCCCCAGGTCCTTCTCCGCCAGGCAGCTCTCCAGCCACTCTTCCCCGAGCCTATAGCGATGCTTGGGGTTTTTATACCCCAAGTGAAGGACTCTGCACTTGGCCTTATTAAAGCTCATGCCAATATAAGCTTATATTTATGCTCTATATCAGTCCTACAAGGTTTCCACATACACATTGAGCTAGAAAGAAAACCCATACCCCTTCCCACTCTGCAAAAGAGACCTACAGAATTATTTTCTTCTTTTACCCTACTGATGATAAATGAAAATGAAAAGTTTTCTTCATCTTTAACTCACTGGAAGAGTGAAACTTTACAAAGCAAGCCCCTCCCTTCAACAGTTTAGTTCTGAATGGCTTGCTTAAAAATTAGTAGATGTTGTTTTCTATCTTAATCAGTCATATTTCATCTATACAACACCTCTGATAACACAACCATACTAATTTTCCAAATGTCTACAGAAAATAGACAAGATAGAATAGAAAATGTAAAAGTAAGGACAAAGTTGGAGAAGGGGCAGGGCAGGGGATCTTGTGTTGTACAAAAGTAGTGCCAAACCCTCTCAGTGCTTTTTACCACTTTCTTGCACAGTAACAGCTGAGTGACTGCCCAGCACAAACCAAGCAACAAAGTACCTTGGCTCCCAGCATGATTGCACGCTCCTGTTCCCATACACGTTGTTCGTGCTTCTTGTAGCCAGTAATTCCAAACTTGTGCACTTCCAGCCGAGCCTAGAACATTACAGAAAGTTGCCAGCATTTTGTAATTTGTCCAACCTGTTCTAAAATAACACTTCACAGACCACAACAAAGTCATATACTCCTAAAGAAACCCTTGCTAATACCTGAAATCAGGATGCTATAAAACAAAACTACCTGAGTTGGGAGCTGTTCTGCAGAAGAGTTAAGCACTGTCCATCTAATCATTGGACAGTGAGGATTGCTAGAGGGACAATGTTCTGTTCTCTTCATTTCACAGAAAACAACACAAGGAACCGTTCTCCTCTGTATAAAAATGAAACATGCTGCGCTACACAGAGAACAACGAAACGTGCTACTACAGCACCCAACGTTTACAGTGTCTTCATTCCTTGGCTGCAGAGCATTTAACAAGTGAGAAACATGGATGGATAGATGGTGAAGTGGTTTGACTATACACATACGTATAGCTGAAACTATACAAGAATACCCTGTCAAAACCAGTGATGAATTTATAATCCTTTTAAAGGCAGTGGTTAAATCCCCATTGTTCTTAGCTGTATGGAGCTCCACAAAGAATCTCCAGTGAGGGACTTCACTGGATCACAGCATGTCCCTACGCAGAGATCAGGCATATAAAACAACTTGCACACATCTGTAAACGAATATCTAAGGTGGCCAATGCTACTTACGCTCATATAAGAAGAGATGAAAACAAAAAGACAAATGGAAAAAAGTAATCTGCTGTTCCCAAAACAGATGCCAATATGTGTTTTTTTTTTTTCCCCTTCCACACGAGATCACAAATCCAAGATTACCACCATGGGCCTGAAAGAGCTATGCTATACATTACGGGTACTCACATAGCTCTACGCAGCCAACATACAGTGACCTCCTCAAATTCTCACCAAAAGATCAGAAAGAAAGGCCTCAGACTTGTAACACACCTCTCTTCACACAGAGCAGTTGTCAATAGCCAGCACGCTCCTCCTTTGGCATGGCATGCAGCCAAAATTACCTATTACGAAATCCTCACCTACAAGAGACAACCTTTTCTGGAATCGTTTTGCATCAGTCCCACCATAGCTTTCCCAAGGACATCAATGCACACACCTGCACAACTAAAATAGTGAGATTAAATAGGTCCTGCTGACTTACTTTTTCGAAGTTAAATTCTTGTTCCTTTGCATTTTTTTCTCCATCTTCTATTTTGGCCTATAAACAAAACAAAACACTTCAAATTAATATAACAAATTTAAAGTTTAAATGCTGATTATGATAGTTTTTTGGAAAGCAGTGAAATGTAAAATGAGTTGTAAGGAAGACTATACAGCTTTCCAGCAGTGTATTTTTCTAGCTTTATTACCTGAATTTATTAAAAGAGACAGTCTCAATGGCATTTTTAATATGTAATTATTATAGGGTCTTACTGGAACAACCTTGCACAATTTATAGGGTATCATTATAACACAGTGCATATAGAACCATAGAATGGTTAGGGTTGGAAGGAACCTTAAAGATTGACTAGTTCCAACCCCCCTGCCAAGGGCAGGGACACTTTCCACTAGACCAGGTCGCTCAAAGCCTCATTCAACCTGGTCTTGAAAACCTTCAGGGATGGGGCATCCACATATTCTCTGGGCAACCTGTTCCAGTGCCTCACCATCCTCGGAGTGAAGGATTTCTTCCTTATAGCTAATCTAAATCTCCCCTCTTTCAGTTTAAAGCCATTGTCCCATGTCCTATCGCTACACTCCCTTGTGAAAAGCCCCTCTACAGCTTTCTTATAGGCCCCCTTTAGGTACTGGAAGACTGCTATAAGATCTCCCTGGAGCATTCTCTTCTCCAGGCTGAACCGCCTCAACTCTCGCAGCCTGTCTTCATAGGAGAGGTGCTCCAGCCCTCGGATCATCTTTGTCCTGCATTTTCTTGCCTGGATCATCTGCTGACACTTAGAAAGTGTTTCATAATTCAGAAAGATATTAAAAGCTGCAATTAATTTTTATACCTTCAAGTATAAATTACATTTCATAAGAGAAAACCTGCCACAGGGGAGCTATGTGTCACGCACATTTCCATTTCCAAATCTGTACCAAACTGCTAATGCAGGATAGGACATGAACTTCAAGTCATCTTGTTTGAGACACGGTGATAATAGCTCACGTACCGATAGCTGGTGGCAACACGCAGAACAAGCTTAATTCGTAACTGCATGGACATATACTAGTGCACGTATCCAGCTTAACTCATGCAAAAGCAAAAACTCCAAAGGAAGCACTGTCAGCAAATTGCAGCCCCCGCTTACCGCTGTTTAAAGAAACTACTTGCTCAAAACGAGATCAGCAAAAAGTACATCTTTTCTACTCCGCGATTTACACAGAGACCTTCCATCACCAGTTTTCAGTTTGGAGGGGATTTCTCCAGGAGGGACAGATTGTATCCTAGGAAGAAAAAGAAGCGCAAAATTCCCAGGGAGAGCTCCACACTCACTCACCACAGGAGCATCCCGCATGGGACACCTCAGAGCAGAAACAAATCTCACAGGGTTATTTTAGGTTGTGTCCAACTCTTGATATCAGGGAGGACATGCTGAGCCACCTCTCTGAGCAGATGCTCTGCCCATTCCCAAGTGTGCTGATGCAGGCAGGCAGCACTAGCAGGGACACGGAGGTCTGTTAAAGAGTAGCATCCCCTTATCTTTCCCTGTTTACTCTCAAGGGAGCTCTATCCCCTCTGAGGAAGCGGGAGTAACACATATGCATTTGAACTGAACTGAAATGCTTTTAACGAAGTTCTTACACACAGCTCCAGGATGTTAGGTCACATTGATTCACAGGTTCAGGTCCCAGGGTTACATCAGGGCTTCCCCCTGCATCCAATAGAGCCAAACGCAAACTTCTCTCAACTTTCCAAAAAAATCTATATAAAAATTGCCCATTTCAACTACAAAAAGAAAACCCTGGTTGTTTTCAGAGCATTTCACTAACAAGCCTAACACCAATCTTTTAGGGCAGAAAAACTTAAGTTGTAAGAAGCAAGAGAAAATAAAAGTCTAGAGCCATTTTTAGAATAAAACATGCTGGAAAAAGCACAAAAGTTCATGGATTCCACCAATTGCTTGGTCAGTCCCTTCAACTTCCCAATTCCAAGCATTCAAACCCCAGATACCAGTAAACCTCCCTGAATTCAAAACGGCAATGTGTTGGCCCATCAGAGCTTATTTCAGAATTGAGCTTCTGATGTTACGGCCATAAACACAACTCTGAGAAAACAACCAGAGAACCTATAAGATCCAGAGACCAACCAGCGAGCAAGGGACCATCTGCTCAGTGTGGAAGGCAGCTCTGCTTCCAGTCAAGCCTAATCTGGGCCTCTCTGTTAAAATAGCTCAGCTACAGTTTTTGGTAGCACAAGGGAATTTAGCACCCACAAATCAAGCCCTAATAGAGTTAAATCTGACCAGGGACATCAAAGGCAACAAGAAAAGAAAAACTTCTATAGATATGTCAGTGATAAAAAGAGATCTAAGGAAAACGCAGGCTCTCTCCAGAAGGAAACGGGGGACCTGGCTACCCAGGATATGGAGAAGGCTGAGGTTCTCAATGATTTCTTTGCCTCTGTCTTCACTGGCAAGAGCTCCAGCTGCACAGCCCAAGCCACAGAACGCAAAGGCAGGGACTGGGAGAATGTAGAACCGCCCACTGTAGGAGAAGATCAGGTTCGAGACCATCTAAAGAACCTGAAGGTGGACAAGTCCATGGGACCTGATGAGGTGCATCCGCGGGTCCTGAGGGAACTGGCAGAGGAAGTTGCTAAGCCACTATCCATCGTATTTCAGAAGTCGTGGCAATCTGGTGAAGTTCCCAATGACTGGAAAAGGGGAAACATAGCCCCCATCTTTAAAAAGGGGAAAAAAGAAGACCCAGGGAACTACAGGCCAGTCAGTCTCATCTCTGTGCCCGGCAAGATCATGGAGCAGATCCTCCTGGTGACTATGCTACGGCACACAGAAAATAAGGAGGTGATTGGTGACAGCCAACATGGCTTCACTAAGGGCAAATCCTGCATGACTAACTTGGTGGCCTTCTATGATGAGGTTACAGGATAGGGGAAGAGCAACTGACATCGTCTACCTGGACTTGTCTAAAGCATTTGATAGCATCCCACATGACATCCTTGTCTCTAAACTGAAGAGACATGGTTTTGATGCATGGACCACTCGGTGGATAAGGAATTGGCTGGATGGTCGCACTCAAAGAGTTGTGGTCAACGGTTCAATGTCCAAGTGGAGGCTAGTGACGAGTGGTGTTCCTCAAGGGTCAGTACAGGGGCCGGTGCTATTTAACATCTTTGTTGGAGACATGGACAGTGGGATCGAGTGCACCCTCAGCAAGTTTGCAGATGACACCAAGCTGTGTGGTATTGTGGACACGCTGGAGGGAAGGGATGCCATTCAGAGGGACCCTGACAGGCTGGAGAGGTGGGCCTGTGAGAACCTCATGAAGTTCAACAAGGCCAAGTGCAAGGTCCTGCACGTGGGTCAGGGCAATCCCAAGCACAAGTACAGGCTGGGCAGAGAATGGATTGAGGGCAGCCCTGAGGAAAAGGACTTGGGAGTGCTGGTGGATGAGAAGCTCAACATGAGCCGGCAATGTGTGCTGGCAGCCCAGAAAGCCAACCGTATCCTGGGCTGTATCAAAAGGAGCGTGGCCAGCAGCTGGAGGGAGGTGATTCTGCCCCTCTACTCTGCTCTCGTGAAATGCCACCTGGAATACTGCATTCAGCTCTGGAGTCCCCAGCACAAGAAGGACATGGAGCTGCTGGAGCGGGTCCAGAGGAGGGCCACAAAGATGATCCGAGGGCTGGAGCACCTCTTCTATGAAGACGGGCTGAGAGAGTTGGGGCTGTTCAGCCTGGAGAAGAGAAGACTCCGAGATGATCTTACAGCAGCTTTCCAGTACCTAAAGGGAGCCTACAGGAAAGCTGGAGAGGGACTTTTTACAAGGGCGTGTAGGGATAAGACAAGGGGCAATGGATTTAAATTGAAAAAGGGCAGATTTAGATTAGATATAACGAAGAAATTTCTCACTCAGAGGGTGGTGAGGCACTGGAACAGGTTGCCCAGAGAGGCTGTGGCTGCCCCATCCCTGGAAGTGTTCAAGGCCAGGTTGGATGAGGCTTTGGGCAACCTGGTGTAGCGGAGAGTTTCCCTGCCCATGGCAGGGGGGCTGGAACTAGATGATCTTTGAGGTCCCTTCCAACCCTAACCATTCTATGATTCTACGAGCCAGAGGACGGAGACCTGATACTGTCACGCCTTTCCCCATCGACCACCCAACACGGGTACTCCAAGACACACATTGTGAACAGCCAAGTGCTGCTGTGATGCCAGAGCTGAGAAGGCAGCTTTGGCACCTCATGTTCACACCTATTCACAAGAATAGCAGCACACAAAATGCTTAGGCTGAGAAGTAGCCAAAAAGCTTTGCTTTTCGTTTCATTCACTTCTTGCCATATCGGCAGTCCTATCTGCAGATCAACTTATTTTATTTCAAATACAGGATATTTATCCACATATCTCTGAAACTGGAAAAAAGCGTCTTCAAGTCCTGCCCCTACCCCTGCCAGCAGCCCTGTCGGGATTCAGCAGGACCGAATGCCATCAAGCTGAGCAGACAGATCACCAAAGGATCCCAGACTTGAAGACAGCTGTATTAGCAAGAGGGAAGAAACTAGGCACGGGGGAGGGGGAATTATGGAAGGTATCTTGCAATTTATGGTGGCAGACTGTGGAAACAGCCAAAAAAAACCCACCAAAAACCAAACATGCAGAGGGTTTTGGTTGTTTTTAACTGTCACCAGAAAGGGGCATCCCAGTCCAGCACCTGCTCAGTGTAAAGTCGCTGGAATGGCTTTAAATAAAAATAATAAGCTGTGCTTTGAAGAACTGAGCTACGTTCACGGGAGTTGGCGCCGTGCCCAGGGAGCGGGCCCCGTTACAAGAAGGCCCCTACAGGAGAGGGCGGGCGTGGGGCAGAGGAGCCCACCCTCCCTGCGCCCGGCCCGGCCCTACCTGCGCGCCGCCGGCGGGCGCTGCCGAGGGGCTGGGGCGCTCCTTCCTCTTCCTCCCGCGGAACACGACGACCTCCACGGCCGGCGGCGCGGCAGGGGGCGGCGGGACGGCGGCGGCGCCCAGCTCAGCCCGCAACTCCCCGAAGAAATCGCGGGTTCCACGCCGCCCGCCCGCCGGCGGCGGCGGCGGCTGCTGCTGCAGCACTCCTCGGCTCTCCTCCGCCGCCGCGCTCGTCTCGCGGTTCTCCGCGACGCCCCGAGCGCCGGTCTCCTCCCCTGCGTGGCGGAACACATGCCCCGGGTCAGCTACGGCCGCCGCCGCTCCGTTTCAGAGTGAACACACCCGGCTGGCTCCCTCCCTCCCTTCCCCCCTCCCTCGGCAAGACCGCGGTGCCTTCGTCCCCCGCGCAGCTCCCGGCCCGGCCGCCGGTCCCCGCTGCTGGCAGCCCCGCTCGCTCACCCACCCAGGTCGTAGAGGGCGCCGAGCACCACCTCCAGCCGGCGGCACGGCTCCCGCGACCCCATGGCCGCCGCGGGCCGGCGGGCGGAAGGACGTTTGATCCCGAGCGGCTCCCGTCGCCCCCAAGATGGCGCCGCCCATCGCGCGGTGCCCCCGCCCTCCACCGCGCCCGCCGCAGCGCGCCGGGCAGCCGAGCCGGGGCGGCGCGGGGCCATGGGCGTCGCGGGAGGCGGCGGCGAGCGGGAGGCCACCGCGACGGGGTAGGGCGGGCGAGAGGGGCGCGGGGCGGCGCGGCGCCGCTCGCAGGACCATGGCGGCAGCGGCGGCGGCGGCAGCGGCGCCCGGGCGGGCGCGGCGAGGGGCGCCCATGTACTCGGTAGGTGGCGGCGGGGCGGGGGAACAACGGGGCTCGGTGCTGCGGGGGAAGGAGGGTGACCGCCTCACCCCCGCGCCTCGTCGGTGCCGTTCACTCTGAAGCGGAGTGACGGCGCTTGGCGCACCTCTCCTTCGCCCCCCGGTTTGGGGCCCGGGGCGAGCAGGGGTCGCGCTCTGGAGGGAAGTTCCCGGGGCCTCTGAAGGGCGCGGGTGTGCCACGCACAACTTCCCCGGCTCTCCCCGCTTCGCGAGGCAGGGGCAGGCGGCTCCGCCGCAGCCCTGGCGCAGAGATTGTGTTGTGCAGAGCCCGGGAAGGGACGACGCCTCTCCCGGGCCCCAGCGGGGACAGGTCATGGTCAAGCGGGGACCGTGACCAGATGTTTTCCCTCCCAAGTTCGCTTTCCACAGCTACTGCGGGCCTCGAATCTGTTTCTCCTCCCCAGCTGCTTCGTCAGTTCCTGTCGTGTCAGTTGCGAGGGTCAAAGGTCCCGATCCGGTGCTCCACTTCACCCCTTAGATATGCTATGAAACACCAGTTCGTTTAAGAAAGGTCGGAAGGGGCTCAGGCTCCTCTCTAGAGAGGTTCTGTCCGACAGCCCCCCGACCAGCCCTGGCGGAGAGACTGTCTGGGGTGGCTGGTGTCCAAGCACGGGGCACCTCGTAAGGGAGTCCTGCGGCTGTTGTGAGGGACAGAAACCTGCCAACGACAACGCATTCAAAAATTGTAATGAAGATGGAGTGGCTGAAGTGGGTTTCCCTGTGTTACATGGTGGAAATGACTTCATTGACCTTGTTTTTCCCTTGCAGCTCCTATGCCAGCCTCAGACATGGAGATTTGGATGTGGGGTGCTAAACCTCCCCTGTCTACTTGGATTTAGAGGAGGGGGCTGGGGAGAGAGGGAAACAGCGCCTGGTTTCAACAGAGATTCCCAAACTTCTGTCTCCTTGGCTGAGTGCTGGTATCCTAAGCGCATTACGAGCGCTCCTGTTTTATTGCTCTCAAAGGTTATATGGAAGCAGAGGAGTTCCAGGCTCCTGCTGTTTCGCTTTTGTACTTCACCAGTGTCGCAGTAACAGTGTGCATAACTGGATTTTCTGATGTCAAGGCTTCCAACGTTTTCTAAGCGTGCTCTCTACAGTTGGCGGTTGAAGCTGGAACAACAGCTCGGCTGTGATGCGTAAAAGCAGCATTACTCTTCTTTAGTGGTTGGTAAAGTGTGTGTTTTGGCTCCCTCAGCGCTGCTTCAGAGCAGGGCGTGAAAGTTGCCATGGAGAGAAATCAGTTGCATATCAAATCTGGAAACATCAGGTGAGGAGCGGTGGCAGAGAGGTGACTTTTCAGTTGGCCGTGGCCTTTGCAAAACTCCACTCGCCAGAGCCGTGTCAGGGAAGGGCCGGCACGGCGCGGTGGCTGCTGATACCGGAGCCGAGTGCTGGGTTTCTTTCTTCTGCCTTTTGTGCAGATGCACGTTGCAGGATTTAAACTTTGGTAACTGAAGTAAAAGTTGCTTAGGTTTTCTGAGCAAGGGCTTGTCACCTACTGATCTGAGTAGGTGTATGCTTAGAGCCAACTAATATTTTCTGATGTTATTCTGAGGTATCTTTTTTGCCATTACAGGATATAAGGAGATTTTTTTTTATTTTATTTTTAATCAAGGGGGTTGATATAAGGTGCCACTGGCAACAAAGGGCTAATATAAACTATTTCCAGTTGTCTTAACAGTTCTTAGCTTACTTGGCTCTTGCAAAACACCAACTAGTTCAAAGCTGTGAAAACGAAAAGACTGAAAACTATAATGCTAAACTATACAGGCGAAAAAACCCCAACCCTGAAAGTTTTAAATTAGTATGGGCCTGGGTTTAATATCTTGTATAGGCTTGTTTTAAAAGTTCCTGGAGAGTCGGTTCTGCAGTTACTGTGGGACAATTCTCAAAACTACAGTAGTGGAGAAGTTAGATGATCTACCAGACGCTACTGTAGTACAAGGATGGTGTCCAAATTTGACTATACTCTGTGGGGGAAAGAATGAGAAGGTCAAACATTGCAGTAGGATTTGTGTTCTCTGATAAAACGAAGTTGGCTTTTGATACAGTTGCAGCTTTGAAGGATTTTCTTGTGATTCTTAAATGAAGATATTCCTGATTTGGGGTTTTTTTGCCACATTATCTTGTGTTGATAAATGCATGGGAACTAAATGTTTGCTCTCTACTTAATTTAAATGTCAGCTGGTTTTGATAGTGTTGCTGGTGTGGCTGTGGTCAGCTGTCAGTGAAACCTGACTCCCTCTCCCAGGGTTGAAAACCCAGCTGCCACTGCTGGGCGTTCTGCTTATCTGCTCCTGGTGTTCTCCCGCGTGTTTGCTGGCCGGGCTTTCCTCTGACACCAGAAAAAGTCACTGTAAGAGCCCATGAAACAACATGTTTTATCCTTCGTTGTCAAACTGGTTCTGCACAGGTTGTATGTAGGGAGAGGAGGCAGAATGAATGAAAAGGGTGCCTGTGCTACCCTTCTGTGCTGTAAAGGAATACATAAGCATTTTTATTTTAACATCTTCTTCTAATAAATATGGTTGATCATAACCAATACTTTTATATTTGTGTTTCACAGAGGCTTGCTCCAGTTGCCTTACTTGTCTGGTGGCTATTGCTGCTGTTTTGAAGTTCAGGGAAATACACTTTTGGTTTTGGAAAGACTGAGGGGTCATTCATACAGACTATGGTGTTATAGGAGATAATAGGAGACATCTCTCTCCAGCGCAGAGGATGCCTACTGACTCAAGGGGAAGAGTTTTGACGCTGAGATTTCTGCAGCAGGACGGAGCCACAATTGGTTCTCAACGTACTGTTTGTTTTACTGCTTAACGGTGGTGTCGGTTACTCAGAGGCTCTGCTCTCTTTTTACCTACATGTGCACCATAATCCATTTTGGTCTTCACATGGCTGGTAGTGGGTTTTTTTGGTTTATTCCTGCCTGGCTGTGTTTTATGTACCTTATGTCCAAGCTTGGTGAAAGCCAGCACAAATCACCAAGGTCGTAGGTGCAACTTAAAGTAGCAGGGGTTATTTTTTTTGTTTCGATGATTCTGATTTTATAATGTCATTCATGGTGTTGTCTTCATGCAGCTGCGAGAGCTGGAATTACAGGTGTTTTAGTTAATAACTATTAATCATGGCGAGGCTGGAGGCAAGGCATTTTAGGTTTCATGGCCCAGGCGTTCTCTCAGCTTCTTCCTGTTGGGCAGAATTAAGTAACGTGGCATAGGGTGATTTAGGGATCTTTGCAGTTGGACAGGGTTGAGGTCTTTTTTGGGGATTTGTTTATTGGTGTTTTTCTTTTTAGTTTCTTTCTATTTGTGGCATTGTTCCAAGCAAGTAACATTCGTTCATGCACTCAGAGTGTGGAATGCAGAGACTATAGAAAGCAAAAAAAAACCAAAACACCGAAGCATTGCAAAAAAGTATTGCATGCCATTATTATGCTTCTGTAGCCAAGCAGACCACTGAATGGCTCAAGACAGTGTCTCATTCTTTGTTTGTATGTTCCTAGCAGAAAGAGCTCACGTCAAAGAAAAGAGATGAGTTCGAAGATATCTTGGAGGAAAGACGATTGTCCAGTGACTTGAGATACGCGATGAAATGTTACACTCCGGTGATCTACAAAGGACTTTCACCTTGCAAGCCAAACGCTATTAAAAGTGCTGTTCTCCAGTCAGAGCAAGTTCAGTATGTTATCAAGCAGGTGAGGTTGGAGCCTGCGCTGTGAAACGAGGTAGACTGAACCCAGCCAAGCTTTGTGTGGCAGCAGGGAAAAAAAGAGTATTGCTGACCTTGTCAAACACGAAAGCTGTAGTTTGAAAGACGGTCCAAAAAATCAGTAACTTGAGAGCTGTACTCTTTTGGCAGGATAAACAAACACTGATTTACCATGGAGTTGCCACTAAAGCTGTTAGATAACTTGTTCGTGATTAGATAACATGTACGATAATTCACCATCTAACTTATCCAATGTGCTTGACTTTTCCCCCTGCCCCCATCCTCCACTGTCCTCACCACAGAGCAGCATTGTGAAAGACACAACCACTCTCCTTCTTAGTAGACATTTTTGTACTTTGAGGGTGCCCTGTAGGAATGTTGTAGGCTAGTGATGCGTTTATGAATGAGTCATAAATGCTACTTTCCCTAAAATGAGAGTTAAATTTCACAGAGAATTCTTTGAATTAAAAGCACTAAGATGTAACCATGTTTTTGTTTTAAGATGAAGGGCAGCTACTACTTTGTAACAAATGAAATATTTTATGTTCAAACTGGCTCTTATTTCACTTTATGTTGAAATGGCTGAAACAAGAGTGTGTGTTAGTTAGCAGAGTTTTCAGTATTCATGAGAAATAATTCCACACCTATAGAAGTATATAAGATGTTTTACTTAGTCCTGAGTGAGTGGCTACCATAAAATTTTTCTATTTGTTTTTTTCAATAGTCAGTGTTACCTATGATATATCAAAACCTGTTATAACATGACAAACTAAACTATGTCTGACAAAGTAGTCCTGTTGCCGTCATGAATTGCTGAGTATTATGAAATAAAAAAACCTGAATCTTTCAACTTTAGAAACGCTAAAACATTTACTGAAAGAAAATATTTTACAGAGGATTTGACAGACAGACATTTGTGTGACGTTTTCTTCTGAACTGCTGGTTTTTTAATGGAAAATTATTTTGATGGATATTTTCCCAGCTAGCATCAAGTGGTTGAAGGGGGTTAGCAGTCCTCCCAGTGCAACCTAGTTCTCAGCTTTGCACTAGAGATTGCTGGAAGTGTGTAACTGAGGCTATCTTGGGCAACATGCCCAACCATCTGCAATGAGCGCGCCTCCTGTCTGGGCAGAGTTTGCACAGCTTTAAACAGGCATACTGGAATTTGTTCATGTGACAAATTGCTGAGGTTACTAATGTTCAGTATGTGAAATTAAGTGCATTTGGTTGTTTTAGCTTGCTATATGTGACTGGTCTGTTTTTTTGATTCCTGATTTTGGGGAGTAAGTGCTTAGCTCTATAGTGGATGTGCACTTTATTCACACAGGATCAACTGTGTGGTAAGCTTTTTGCTGGTGAATGAGAACAGTATCTCTTCCCCTAGTGAATAATGAGAATAATTTTTTGACCTCCTAAAATAGATTGATTTTTCTCAGGCTTAAGTGGAAACAGTTTTTGGCTTCTTTAAGTGGTTAAAATAATCAGTTATAGCTGCTTGTGGAAGTCCAAAGGATGAAGGATAATGCATTTATCAAAACACAATTGAACCAGTAGATATGATAGTAAGGTGGTATATAGAGGTAGATTGGAGAAGATGGATTTTCTCATATGTCACAAAATAGAAATAATAATAAGCACTGCTGGCCTCTAAACAGAGCTGTGTTTTTTTGGAGGCTTTTTCTTCTGCCATTCTTCCTCTTTCCTCCTCTGTGTTCAGTAAAAGTCATATTCCTCATTCCACAATATTAAAAGACTAACTTTTCAATGAAATATTTCTAGATTTAAAGTGTCAAATAGGAGGGTCAGCCACTATTTAAGTCTGTTTTAAGAAACTTCAAAGGGGAGTGTGCATAGCGACAGAAAAAAGATCATTGATATGCAAAGTTGGTAGGGATGGTGCTTTGTATGCATTTCAGCTAGCCATTGCCAAAGTAATACATTACAAAAAAAATTAAGTGTGATAGGGCTGAGGTTCTTCAGCCAAGTCTTAATATCTAACCCAAATGCACTTCAAAGATTTATGTTGTGAATATCTCTGCAAACATCAGTTCCATTTTACTGGTCAAAGAAAATTGCATACAGCCTCTTCAGACCAATAATGCAGGAAAATCTCTGAAGATGCTACAGATTAAAACATTCAGGTGGTGTGTTTAGGGGGAGGATATTGTTGCACACCCTCCCCGCCATTGACATCTAAGTTCATTCTTGATTTTGAACAGCTTTAACTTGACTTTCTCTTGTTGACTGACACCGAACAGATTCTGTATGGTTAGATACATGCCTATCACATAAAATAAAATCTTGTTGACTATTGCAGTAGTTCTGCCATGATTGTTATGGGACACAGAATGGTGTGCATGGACAAGGAGAAAGGAACAACATCTGAGTGCTGTTTTGTTTGTTTTATTTCTCTTTAGTTAGCAAAAGAGATGGGAGAATCACCTGATATTATTCAAGAAGAAGCCATGGAAATCCTGGATGAGATGGGCCACAGTATGCAATTAGGAGCTGTCAGATTTTTTGCCTTTACTCTGAGCAAAATATTTAAACGGCTTTTCCAGAGAGTCTGTGTGAATGAAGAAGGAATGCAGAGGGTAAGTACTGGTGGGGGGAAAAAAAAGTTGTAATGTTTTCGTACTGGTCACTTGGACAAAGACTCCAATCTTTGCTCCAAGTAACAAATATGAAAAATACCCTTGGAAAAAAAAAGACTGCACTTGCGTTTATTACTGCATTTCTTAATAAGTGCAGAGGGGAAGACAGATGATATGTAATTATATTAGAGGCAAACAGGTAGCAGGACTTTCTGTACATTTTCCAAGTGCTTCCTATGGTAAGGAATACTTGCAGTCATGTGTCAGTGATTCTGTTAGATCAGTCATCAAGAGTGTTTTTCTATCTGGTACTATAATAATGCATTTAGCTGAACTGAGGGTGAAAATCTAATGTCATGTGACTGAGTGGGTTGGCTGTTCTGCAAAACCTTCATACAGCTAAGAGTGATGAAACATTGTGCACCTCTGAGGCAGGAGGTGCTTTAAGTTTGTCCCAATCCCCTGGGGAGCTGTTGTCCCCGTTTCATTGCAGGATGCTGCTGTGCTGGAGGATGCAGAGCATTCCTATTATTCCATGTCTATTCCAATAGACAGGCCCTATTGAATTTCCCATCCCCATCAAGAGAGATTTGAATTAGACTGTCACGTAATTAAGTGGCCCTGGCTTTTGAGTCCTTTGATGCTTGTAGAACCGCAGGTTGCTAGTCTGGAAACTATTCAGCTCAAAATTTCCTATGGTTCTCTGTGAAAAAGGTACGGAGTATGTGGACAGAGAAACCACCCTCAAATAAATCGGCTTATCTTTGTCTTAAGGCCTGTGAAGGCATGGATTTGCAAAAAAAAGAAGTCTGTAAATATTGGAACAATATTGTTTGTGCTGTTCTTTTTTTCAGTTGCAGCACGCCATTCAGGAGCATCCAGTTGTACTGCTTCCCAGTCACCGAAGCTACGTAGACTTTTTGATGCTGTCTTATTTGCTATATACATATGACTTGGCTTTGCCTGTCATTGCTGCAGGAATAGGCAAGTATGTTATTTTAACAAAATCAGTTGCCGATGCAACTGCTTCCCTTGAAGCATCGGCAGAACTCTGTTATGTGAAGTGCTGAGAGCAGAGCTGACTGGGAAATGAAATTTCACATTGGAGGACAAATTGTCGAGATTTTGGAAATACTTAATTTGAAAGCAGATGAAGCCAGTTTTATTTGCAGGAAACAGTTCTTGAAGACTTTTAACAGTAAATATCTTCTGAGTTAATGTGTTATTTGAAAATTGTGACTCCTGTAGCATTTAACTGAGAAACATGATCTTGGAAGCCTTGGGTATCAACTAAATCTTCTAAGCAGGTAGACGACAACCTCGGGTCTGTTGCAGCACTCCGTGTGCACCCACAAGCTGGGAAAGATCTTGGAGCCTACTACTCTACTATAGTCTGCTTTTCCAGTTGAGAACTTAGGAAGACCAGTAGAAAATTAGCTGAATATGGGAGGATATGCTTGGTAGAGAAGATGAGATTCTGCTGGTCTTTTAGTTAGTGGTGTCTTGCCTCTGGGTGATGTGGATTAGCTTCTGGTAAATTCAGAATTTGATGTCTCATAGCTACCTTATCAAGGTGTTGCAGCTACTTACCTGTCATTTATTGTTCAGAGTCTGCTCACGTGGTGTCATAGGTGTTGTTGACTTTTGGATTAGAGCCTTTTTGAGTTTTGGGCCTCAAAACAGTATCTTAAGATACTATTAGTTTGGCTTAGACGGATTTTTTTTTAGTGATTAACATTTTTTAAGTGCTTTGGGTATTTTGGGGTCAAAGTTCTTCAGAGTTAGGGGTTTGCGGCTTGATTATACTGCTGCATGTGTGTGTTGTTTTAAATTCCTCTGGAGAAAACAGAGTTCTCTATGGTTGTAGTTGTATTTACTGGATATCGTGTTAGAGGTTCACTAGGTGCGATGTACAAGCTCGCTCTCAAAGTGGCACTTGTGCTGAGTGGAGAGACGCTTTCCTGACCTAGGTGGTGAGTACCTCTGCTTTGTTAGTTATCGCTTGATCTTAAGTAGCATACAGGTAGATCTATGGGGCTTAGCTAAGGGGAGTCTAACAGTTGCCAGTAACACCGTAGTACATGCTCTGAGCATTAGTGGGAATCTGGCTGGTGCTGGGATTGTGTTTCTGTCTCAGGTCATGGGAGCAAGTCAGATTAGAGGCACAGAGCTGATGAGGTGGTGTGGGTTTTTTGAGTTATATGAAAGGATTCGTTTCAGTCCCAGTTTGTGGGGTGGCAGTGTGTGGTGGGGAGAGGTGTTGGGCATACAGCCAGGATCCTGTTTAGGGGATTGAGTACGCAGCAGGAGTGTGGAAGTAAGGGAGGGAATAGAGTCTGTGTTGTGGTGAGAGAGGGACGGTAGTAGCAAAGTAAGTGAAAAAGATGGACCTCTGCACATAGGAAGCTCTGCCAGGTATTATTGCTGTCTAGGGACCTGTAGGCAATTTCCTTTTATCTGTTTTTTCTTACATACATATATGTATGTATTCACATATATATATGTGTGTGTGTGACACATTGTATGATATCTTCAAAGCAGTCATTGTCAGTGTTGTAGCTGGAAATGGGAATTTACTTTACTGAGTGAATATCTGTTCTCAAGTGTTTCATGGATTGAGATAGCAAGGAGGCTGAAGTGGCACATGGCCAGCTGCTGTGTAGACTCGTTTTAAATGCTTCCCTAAGAAATTTGTTCATGTTAAGTTTTTCCTGGTTTTGACAAGTTTAACATGATTGCTTAAAACTAGAAAACTGTAAAAAAATTTTAGCTGGTTTGGTGTACCTCTCTCAAAGTGATGAGTCAGGATCATAAATGGTAAAATAGAGCGTAATTGGTCAGTTAATTTTGGTGTCTTCCAGGATACCTTGTGGTAACTGGTGTTTCTGAAGGTAAGTGAGACAAGGTACTTCAAAAACTTAGTCTTTATTATGGCTGAAATCTGGCCATCTAAATTATGAAAATGAATTGCTCTGAGTGAATGGTGATTACAAAAAAAAATTGAAACCATATTATAATATATCATTTATATCTATGTAAGTCATGCTAGACAATCTGAAAGCAAATAAAGGTAATGCAACAACAGACTCGTTGAAAGAGATCATCTTTATTCTGGTAATTGAATCAGTGTATTAGAGAAAGTGGTTGATTCTGCTGGCTGATATTAGTCAATAAGTTTTGTGCGTTTGATTGTTTTTCAGATTTCCTAGGAATGAAAATAGTTGGTGAGCTGTTACGAAGGGCAGGTGCCTTTTTTATGCGACGTTCCTTTGGTGGGAACAGACTCTACTGGGCAGTGTTTGCTGAATATGTAAAAACGATGTTAAGGGTAAATAAATTACTGAACTCTCAAAATATATGCTTAAGAAATACTCAGTTGCAGTGATTCATGTGAAATATGCACAGTGTTATAGCTATGTGAGGGAAAGTCTTGTGATTTGATTAAATGTGTTTTAGCTCAGAGTTGCTGTAGGTGAAGAGCATGCATGTGCTCTGTTGTTATTATAGTTCAGCAGTAGGTGGTAAACAAACAGCTGCACATCAGTTGCTTTGGATCATGTGCCCATATATAATGACAGATGCGTATTTTCGTTAATTTTAACTGTATGGTGTATCAAATACAACGTATGAATATAGGCTTAGGGACGACTGAAGTTAGATATGCATGGTTTCCATTAAACAAAAACCTTACTTACCTTTTAAGTGGTTAAAATTATTTGTGGACAGTAAAGAAGGAATGTGTTTATTTTGTGACCTTTTTTTGTTTTGTTTTACTTTTGAAGGGTGGCTATGCCCCAATTGAATTTTTTCTTGAAGGGACTAGAAGCCGCACAGCCAAGACTCTGACTCCAAAGTTTGGTAAGTTTGTTGAAAACTTGGAACTTATATGATTATTAGTGTTTTCATTTGTGTTTCCTAAGTTCTTCAGACAGGAAGGGATGTTAAAATGGTGGGAAATTGGTGAGGTCTGTCTCAGTAGTGGAAAACACAATGGTTAGAGTTCCAAGGCCATACAAATAACGGCAATACATGTCTTTTGCACTCTCTTGCTTTCTTTCCCTTTGCCCCATTGTGTAGTTAATTGCATAATTCTTCCCTGTTTTCTTTGTAGAAAGTAGAAGTCCCTTGACCAGCAGAGAAATATTGTAAAAGTAAAGGGGATTCTTTAGAAGGAGGATGCTGTGCGAGTGCAGAGCAGTGCTGCTGAAAAGAGCACAAATAGTTCTCCAAATGCATTGCTTACGATTACCTTATGTTTTAAAGCTTGGGCAATATCTTGTGCTGCTTCTTGCTTGAAGAGAGAACAAGTTAAATTGCAGTTGCTTTTCCCTCTTTGAAAAAGAAATGTGATTCACTTTTTTTCTTCTTCTTTTCTTATCCAATTTGCAGGTCTTCTCAGCATTGTGATGGAACCATTTTTCAAACGTGAAGTCTTTGACACGTATCTTGTTCCCATCAGCATCAGCTATGAGAGGATATTAGAAGAATCTCTCTACGCATATGAACTCCTAGGAGTCCCAAAGCCCAAAGAATCTACATCTGTATGTAAATCCCTTAAGAACAGAGTATGAGTGGAAGCATACACACCCTGTAACACCTAAATTGGCTTTTTGCTTTTCCCGTTTTCTTAGGGGTTGTTAAAAGCCAGGAGAATCCTCAGTGATAATTTTGGTACCATACACATCTATGTTGGCCAGCCAGTGTCACTAAGAACCTTGGCATCTGGGAGGATCAATCGGTGTCCATACAATTTGGTTCCCAGGTACCACATCTTTCCATGGTTTGTGCACAGGAAAAGCACTTTAGTCCTCACCTACGTAAAATAATTAAGGTGTTCTCTTGTTCTTTGTTTTCAACTTCTCTCACCTCCCCTCCATCTGTTTAGACCGCTGAACCTGAACCTGTTTTGTCTGAGCAGAGGCTTATCGTGCTCGTGATTGGGTGTTTTCTGAAAACAGGTTTTTACTTGCATAGCTTTGTACTGCATTGAGAAGATGCCATTTTAAAAAATTGATGATGATGCATGAGCCAGGCAAAGCTCTGTTTTCTGAGAATTCGGTGGTTTTGCCCCTTAAAAATTTCACCTTCTTGCGTTATTACTGTCAACTGTTATGTGATCGTGTGCCAGGGAGCTGTAGCTATGACTGGATTGGGTGGCTTTTGCAATTTGTAATACAAACATAATGCTTCTGATTTTTTTTTAAGATAGCAAGTGTACAGCATCAATGCAGAGTTCTGTGTTTCAGATACTGTTACGAAGCTACTGATGCTTTGCTATTTCTGTTCTGTACATAGATAGAATCACCCTCCAGATGTTAGGTGCTATGAAGTAGTTATAGATCTGGGAGCAATACAGAAGAAATAAGGAAGAATGTGATTTATATTCCAGGTTCTGGAGCTCTTTACCTTGAATTGTGTTGTTCTTTTCAGGCATCTTCCCCAAAAGCCATCTGAGGATATCCAAGAATTTGTCAGCGACGTAGCTTATAAAATGGAGCTCCTGCAAATAGAAAACATGGTTTTGAGCCCGTGGGTGCTAGTTGCTGCTGTCCTGCTCCAGAATTTGCCAGCCATGGATTTTGAACTTCTAATAGAAAAGACCCTGTGGCTTAAAGGCTTAACGCAGACTTTTGGAGGATTCATTGAATGGCCTGGTATGCAGAGAAAGTGTTATTTCTATTCCTTTTGTTGCTTATGAAGGATAGCTTATATTTCTGTTGAAGCGGTGTATGGCAACAGCTTTAGAAAATGTTTTCCTCAGAGTTGTAAATGGATTTTAGGATATGCTAAAAATGATGTTAAAACCTGGCAAATTTCGGCTTAGGCTGTGCAAGGTACTATTTTGAAAAACAGTAAGGTGGAGGCAGAACAGATATTTTACTGTTATTTCCTGAAGTGTGGGATGAGGGGGAAATTATAAGGTGCCTGTATTATAGGTGCCTGTACTGAGATTTGCCTCGTGCCCGTCTTTCTGAACCCTATGTAAGTCACAGGCAATTACCTGGTCTGCAGCAGTTAAACTTGGTGTGATGATGCTATGTTTGTTGCTTAATATTGACTGTAGTGTAAGTTGCTACTGGAGCAAAGAATGAGCAGAAACAAAACTATAATTTTTCTATTTATTTTTAAATTTCACTTTATACACAGAAACAGTGATGACTTTTGGGGAGGAGACTTCTGTGGTGTTTTTATTTATATATATATATATACACACACGCACACCTGCTTTTTTTTTATATATATAATGTTTATGTATATATTGGCTGTTGAAAGGTTGATTCTCCTTCCAAACTTTCTGAACAAGTATTTTAAACTTCTCTCTGTTGACCAAGGTAGTTAATTTTAAAGCCTCAGGACATAAGTGGTAAAGCCAGCAAAGAAAAATAATGTGTAACGCAACTACATTTACCTTTTCACTCTAGGTAGACTTAGAACTATGGATCTTTGCATTTGTATTCATATGTATAATCAAGGACCCCTCTCAGTACTGCAATTAAGAAATACAAGCAGGCTACATTTCTAACAGGACTCTGTCATTTCTGGAAGAAAATCGCTTCTCCTTTCAGGGATCTGCACTGGAGTGAATGCAGACAAGGTCTGCTTCTGGCAGACTGATAAAAGGAAGAATTTCGTGGCAATATTTAGACTTCATTTAGAATCTTACTGCACAGTAAACTGAAGAACATACCATATTCGGGTTTGCTTTTTAATTCTGTGTATTTTCTTAGCAACGATGAATAAACTTCTGCTTTACTGGAGTTGTGTTGTAGTCAGGGAATGGAGAATAGGCATGGTAATGGAACAGAGGATTAACAACAACTGAGCAGATTTTATTGGAGTGTGCCGGCCCCACTCTAGGCATCAGTTGCATAGAAACAGGGTTTGTTGTTTTATTTTGGATTGCCAATAATTTAAAGAATAAATATATTTTAAATGCTAATTTGATGACATCGCCAAGTCAGCAACTGCATGTACCCTGTCCATTCTTCTGTCTTCAAACAGCTAGTTGTTTCTCCCTTCGTCATGCTGGTTGTTTTTACAGGCAGAACATTTGCTTGGGTTTTAGAAATTTTATATTAAAAACAGGAACTGTGAAATGACTTGCTCACACTTCTGCTTATTGCATTGAGAAACTTGGGAGCTTTAGCAAAACTGAAAGAAAGTAGGTTGGAAGAGCAAATAAGATGCAAGGACATTCTACGTGAAATCTACGTTGAGAAAATTTTTTTTTGTCAAAGGCTGTATTGATATACGATACGATTGTGGTGCTGTGAACAAGTGTATTTTAGTAAGTTTTTATCTATTTTTATTTTTATTTCTTAAAACTTTTAAGAAGTTTTTATTGCTTCTTTCCTTGCTTACCAAAGAGTTCACGTTTGATGCAGGGAATGTTTTGATAATGTTTAAAGTGTAAGGTATTCTAAAAAGGTGAGCGTATTTTCAAGACTTGAGATGCTGCTCTTTATCTGAGTAAAGTTCACAGTGTGTCATGCTGACAAAAAGCTTGATCAAAGCCCACAGGTTTGTGAAATTCATGCCTCCCTTTGAAGAACTTTATCGTTTAAAAAAATATAACAAAAGCACACACCTCTGTGCTTTAGGCATTTTAAAAGGATTGTCTTACAAAACGAGAAGATATTTGGGTTTAAGTACAGTCTGATTTCTCTTTGAGCAGATACATTATGCAATGATACTTATGTTAGGATTTCTTTAAACTTAATTTGGGATGAGGCCTTCCTTGTATGTTAGAGTTGAGGAAAAACATTATAAAGACTTGGGCATCTGATTCCAAACTGTAGTGTCAGAAATGCCTAAGCAAAAGTATCATCTCCATTTCCTTACTGATGAATGTATCCATCAAACAGATCTATCCTCTTTTATTTGGAGGCTGAGAATATATGTTCCAGACACAAAGGAAGTATTTGTGATGGTTAGCAAGTGGAAGAATTTAAAGTGCTTTACTTACAGAAATGTCTGAAATTTGTTCTCTCCATCTCGTACTATGCTTAGGCTGCCAATTCCTGGTGTGGATTATTTTGGAACATCTCTCTAACTGAATGTTTGGTGTAATAATTGGTCTTCAGTGATAAAACTTAATGAAATACTGGTGTGTTTTAGGCTGTTTCAATAGAGTTATGTTCCCTTTTGCATCTTCCTGAGTGTTGCATTTTCCTGCTAGATAACCTGTGTGCCAAAAAAGCAGTCATGTCTGGCCTCACCGTGCATTCCAATGTTGCTCGCCTTGTCGATGGCCACGTGGTCCTAAATGACAAAGGAGTGCAAGATGGAGCTGTAGGGGAAATCGTCTTTAAGCGCGCTCTGGCCATCCTCATGTGTGCTGCCTATAGAAACCAGCTGCTGAACGTGTTTGTGCGTCCGTCCCTGGTGGCAGTCGCCTTGCAGATGACACACAGCTGCAGAAAAGGTATGTTTGGGCAGCTCTGAGAGCCCCTTGGCTTTGCTCCTTGTGCTGTCTGCTGTGAGAGGAGCACGAGGTTCCTGCGACTGCTAGTGGGAGCTGTCTGAGAATGTTATACTGTGGATAAGGTCCTATGGCGTAGGGTGGATGTGTTGGGAGGGGATGGGAGTATTTCGCTTGCCTTTTCTGTTTGTTTACCCTTTGATACTTTTGAAAGTAGGTATATTCTGCTGAGAGGGCAGGGCTAAGGTGAGCTGATCCCAGTCCCTAAGTGTCTTATTTTGTTGGCATTTAGTAGACCAGCTTTTTAGGTTACAAATTACACACAGCTCACACATATAGTGCTGCCAGTTCTCAGTCTTTCTTCTCTTCTAGTACTGTTTCTGAAGTATTTCAGTGTTCTCCAGTACTTGGCTCTTAAAGAAACTTATCAGAATACATACCTTAGTTTTGTGCAGCATCCGATTATGTGGCACTTCATGCGTGTTCTGAGAAGCTACAACCACCTCCTCTTTCGTTTAGTAACACTTGGATCAAGTGCTTTGAGTACTTTGTTCTGTTGTGGTGGTTTCTGCTGTATATGTAGGTATGCTTTTAATGTCAAGTCCAAATTTTATTTGAAGTAGGTAGTCTCTCTAAAATAAGGAATAAATGGTTTTTCACTTGCATGTTTCAAATTATGTTTCTAAACAATGGTACTTTACAATATTTGTTTCAGAGGAAGTCTATAGCTGCTTCAGCTTCTTGAGAGACGTTTTTTCTGATGAGTTCATCTTCTTTCCTGGCATTTCACTGAAGGTAAAAACATCTTTTATACAAAAATACTGATAGTCACTAACACAGCTAACTAAAATAGCATCTGATTTCAGGGCTCTGCCGAACAAGTGCGTTGTGATAAATACCTACAGTGTTATCAACTTGATTTGTAAGTGGGAGAGAGAACTTAAAAGGGGGTCAGAGTAGAAGTAGTCATTTGGTTACTTGCAAAACATTGTCTGAATCCAAATGATTGCATATGCAATCTTTTTTTTTTTCTCCCCTCCGGTAAAAAAAAAATTAAATCCTGAAATTGCCCAATTCTGAACTATTAAAATGAACTGTAGCAGAAGTTTAGCTTTTTTGCATAAAGCTAGCAGTCTTCCAGCACGGATGTAAAAATATGTGTAAAACAGTCTTTTTAAATGAAGTGTAAATACTGCCCTCTTCCTTTCTGTTTATGAAAGAGACCTTAGACTGTGAAGAAAAAAGTTCTAGTGTAGATTTAATTGAATTCTGTCACAGAGTGGGTATGTTTTGTCAACACAGAAACAAAACAGGAATTCTCATAGAGAGTACACCAGAATATTTTTTCCTAGAAGTTTTTGCAGACTGTGTAGCAGAGGGGTACTGCTGCTCTTTCAGGAAGTTAAACTATAGGTATTATACTGATTAATGATCAACCATTGTATGTCTTTTGTTATCTTTGGCAACTATTAGAGTATGCAATTCTAAATTTAGGTACCTATTGTCCTCTAGTTGATTGTACTCCTCCTAGTGCAGCTGTGATCAGTTGTTTTGTGTAGCTCCATGTGTGTGGTCTGTGATGGCAGGGCTACCAGAGGACTGTGCCAACACTCAGTGCCTCATCTGTTACAGAACGCCTCTGTACCCACCTCTCTGTCACTGCACAGCATGGCGGTATCTACTCTGTAGTGTTTGTACAACTGCTAATGTTCCTCTTCTACCTTGAACTCTGAAGGTTTTGATATTCCTGTGCACAAGTAATTTATTTTTTTTAATATTTTGATGGTTCATGGTTGAGCCTTTTTAGCTTTTTATTAGTAGCATTTATTTCATGTCGATTCAGACAGTACATTGCAAGCACTGTGAGGGAAGTGCCTATAGTAAAGCCTGATGTAAACTTCTGCTGCCGAAATCTTCTACAGAGTTGAGGCGATGCTGCCTGTGAAGGTTTTTGAAGTGAGAACTTTCCTGATGGCATTAAGTGTCCCTCGTAGAGTCTTATGGAAGCTTTAGTTGTGTCCTATTTGCTTGAAAAGGGCTTCCTCTCGCTTCACCCCCCGTCCCATACAACCATAATTTGGACCAAGGCGGTATTGTTCATGCACACTGCCGTATGAGGGGGCTCGGTGTGTCCGCATTCTCTCCTAACGCAGCTGGATGCAGGCAAGCTGCGAAAACTGCGGGCAGCTCTTGGCTCTCTGCGGGACCCGCTGTGTCAGTTTGTACACGTCCTGCTGGGTCCGAGCTGGCTCTCGTCCAGCCTGCTTGAAATGCAGGTGAGCACAAGTTTATTAGCGAAAAAATCGGTTCAGTGTCATACCCAATATAAACTGGTAAGTCTATGTGTAGTTTTTATTTGGATTTAAAAATTATTAAATGTGATTTTTGTCAATGCTAAGGCCAAATATCTGATGATGATAGTTGTGATCTTTCCTCCATAATTAAAAAGAGATAAGAATAATTCTCGTAAGAATGTTCAGGACTTACAACTATATTAAAATCTCAGGGATTTTTAGATGGAGAATTGGGCCTTTTTTAAGGCTGGCTGGCACAATTGCTGATCTGAAGTTACATTCAGTTCTCATTGTTAGCCATTGTTGCCTCTTGCAGCTTGTTTTTGAAGTCCCAAAAGCAATCAGGGAACAGGAAGGTGACTGGCTGTACCCGATTTTACTGGAGTCAAATGAAGGAGTTGCTGTAACGTTAAGAGATCTCTTAGCAGCCTGAGTCTGTGTCCCATCCCCTCATGTCCTCTGTCTGCGTGTCCTGTGTCCCCTGGTGGCAGTAAATAGTTTTGTCATTGACATTGCCATTATTTGTAACTTTTGGCCATTGTGGTGTCTCTTTTGTAGAGGGCAGGTCAGTGAACTATGTTATCATTTATCACAAACAGCACACGTGATAAAAGCGAACTCTGACTTAAAAAAACAAACAAACAAACAAAATAACCCCACCTTAAAGTGAACAGCCTGACCCTATTCTGACAGAACCCTGAGGGAGCTCAGGATGGCTGTTACAATAGCAGCCACAGCCGCTTTCTTTGCTTCTAGGTCTCTCGTGCATCAATATACAGTTGTGTTTAAGGACACATTCCCACCATTTTTATAAGGGTATTTCTGGTATATAGGAAAATTTTCGTTCAAGTCTCTTGAGAAATGAGTTCAGAAGTGGTGTCCTGTTGTGTGGTTTTTGTTATTGATTTTGTGGCGAAAAGTAGCTGCACTTACTGTGGGTGTTAAAATTTCAGTTATGCTTCTCTCTCAGGATTTTGAGGAAGGATGTTTTCTACTCACAAAATGTGACGCCATTCAAACAAGCCAACAGGAAATCTACCCTACCGACAAAGGAAGTGTTATAGTATCTTTCTTGTCAGCCATGTTCAGACCTTTTGTGGAAGGTTATCAGGTATGTTGTTCTTCAGAAAATTATCTTTTTTTCTCCTGTGTTTTATAGGGAAACCAGGAGAGCTGTGATACTTCTGCAATATAAGTAGTGACTATTTTCATGGCTGGGGAGGACAGGAGTTGAGAAATAGCAGTAATAAATATCTTAAATGCCACTCTCTCCCCAGGACCCTGATTGTAGTTTTTGACTCAGACTTTTCCAATTGGCAAAAGCAGTAACTACCTAGTAATACTATGGCCCGTTGTGGGTTTATAAGCTTCATGGAGAGTGTGCTGCTACCAGGTTCATTGCTCTTTCTTACAAGAAGCTCTTGCTTAATTCATTTTATGTGGGGTGTCTTGCCAGGTGTGGAAATGAATTTGCATCTCCTATTTGATAGGTTTTTTGGGAGTCATTAATTGCATCCGTATCTCTTTAAATTCTTCTGATTTTCCAAGGTTTTAATAAGACTAAACACTTACATTCCTGTGATAAGCAATGTTTACAAAAACAGGAGGCTAAAATCTCAGGTATGTCAGCAGAAGGTTGGATGTTTGAACCTAGTGGAATCTGTTAATGATCTGGTGTATGACTTGGGCTGAACTGTACTGATTTCCCCAGTTTTTCCCCTCTGTAAAACAGGTATTGCTTAAAAAAAATTATACCGCTTTTGATTGTGAGAACAGGAATGTTAAATTAATGTCTAACTATTATATTAATACTGAATCTTTTTTTAATATTAGGATTCTCATGCCTGTTAAACAGTAATAAAAATTTCAGTAATAAACCAGTAAAAAAGAGTAATAAAAAGAAGTCTTTTGAGTTCCCCTCCTACACTTTTCAAAGTGTAACAATATTACTTACTTACAAGGACCTGTCTGTTTGTAATTCATAACAAGCTGACAATCAAAAGGAACTGTGTGCTAATTTTTTTAAAATGTTAGTTAATTTTCAGATACCTCTCAAAGGAGACAAAAGAAGCCTTTACTGAGAAGCAGTTTATCCCTGGAGTCCGCAACTTTGTTTTTCAGCTTCTTGAGAAGGGTGCGTACGGCTGTTAACGCAATATGATTTTACAAGCGTAGCCTGTTAATGGGCAGCGATTCAACTTTTAAGTGTGTTTCTGCTTTCTGCGTAGGGAATACGCAGTGTTACGAAGCGCTGTCTTCTGACATGCAGAAAAATGCCTTAGCAGCTCTTGTGCAACTAGGTGCAGTGAAGAAGAAGAAAACGTAAGTAACGTTGGTGTTTTGGTGTATAGAAGCCAGTGTGCAGTCTTACTGGCGGGTATTAATGACAGAGCTATTAGTATGAAGCAGAACAGCAGAACTCTTGACTCTGTAAGCACCAGTCAACTGGTCGATTGGTGGTGTGGTCAAACCTCAGCCTGCAGCCAAGTACCACGCAACTGCTTGCTCACATCCCCCCGCCCCGGTGGAATGGAGGAGAGAATCGGAAGGGTAAAAGTGAGAAAACTCATGGGTTGAGATAAAGACAGTTTAACAGGAAAAGCAAAAACCGTGCATGCAAGCAAAGCAAACAAGGAATTCCTTCACTACTTCCCATCGACAGGCAGGTGTTCAGCCATCTCCAGGAAAGCAGGGCTGCATGATGTGTAACGGTGACTTGGGAAGATGAACACCATCACTCCGAACGTCCCCTCTTCCTTCTTCTTCCCCCAGCTTTATATGCTGAGCATGATGTCCTATGGTATGGAATATCCCTTTGGTCAGTTGGGGCCAGCTGTCCCAGCTCTGTCCCTTCCCAACTTCTTGTGCAGCCCAGCCTACTCGCTGGTGGGGTGGGGTGAGAAGCAGAAAAGGCTTTGGCTCTGTGCAAGCACTGCTCAGCAATAACAAAAACATCGCTGTGTTATCAACACTGTTTCCAGCACAATTCCAAAACGTAGCTCCATACCAGCTACTATGAAGAACATTATCTCAGCCAAA
The DNA here is from genome assembly GCF_009769465.1 of Tauraco erythrolophus. Taxonomy (NCBI): domain Eukaryota; kingdom Metazoa; phylum Chordata; class Aves; order Musophagiformes; family Musophagidae; genus Tauraco; species Tauraco erythrolophus. The sequence goes on along the minus strand of NC_141466.1, from coordinate 84,704,128 downwards.
ACCAGCACAATTGTATTTATTCCTGCCAGTTGTCTGTAGTAAAACTCAAGGGAAGAGAGAGAGAGAGACACTCTGAACAAGAGGAAGGATAAAGAAACCATAACTGTCCTTGAGTACAGTCTGCTTAGAAGTCTGCCATGTCCTTAAAATTAATGTGTATGCTGGTAGGATGAAGAGTATGATGTTATTACGAAAATATTTAATTCAGATTATTTGTATAGAAATGACTGGAATAAGAAATATTCATTGAAGAAACAAGGTTTTTTCTTTAAACTGTAGGTCAAAAGGATTCACTTACAATGTAAATCAAGAGGCTGTTAATAAAATCCTGGACACGCTTGGTAAGTGTTCTCTAATTCATTCAAAGAGTGCTTCTCATGTTGCAAATTACTTTGGACAGTGCACATGTTAGATGTAGTGTTTTTTTTCACCTAATAGTTTCTTAGATTTATTTGTGTAAAAATCCTAACGATATTTTTTTACAATACTTTTTCTGGAGTTATTGACTGTGGCTTTGAATCTCCCTTCTTCATTTGAAATACCATGCAACCCAATGACCAAGGAAAATAAGGCAAAAAGTAATTTATTGGAGTGGTATTTATGACATTTTGATAACATTTAATTTTTTTTTTCCCCCCACGTTAGATGCTAGGATACCTGTACAGAAACCTGTGGCTGCACGACTCTAAAGGGTTCCTGATGCTGTGACTGGATGCAAGTGCCTGCTGAGAACACCGACCACCACCCAGCCGGAGCAGGGATGGGAGCAGGCGAGGTTCCCCTCCTGCCAGGGTGGGAGGCGGAGAGGTGTTCTTCAGCGGGGCGGCTCTCCATTACCGCTTACAAACTGTTGCCACTGAGGGTTACAGTTGTATTTGTATCCTCACTGTGTTTTGTTTTTTAAAACAGATTAAACATTGTCCTTTTTTTTTTTTCTTCTTTTTTGATAAGTATTTAAAGAGATGGGCACAGTAATGGCTACTTAAATACATTTTTCTAGACTTGTAACAAGGAACGTGATTGGCTTCTTCAAATATTTCATGGATGTGAAAACGTTAACAGGGAATTAAAGACTTGCGGTTGAAATTAATATTTAGAAAATATGTTGCTGGCTGGCTAAATGTAAGATACGGACGAAGAGCACAAATCCTATCTTGGGCAATAACCGGAAATGCTAATTGTGCTGGGTTTTGGTTTAATTTTTTCGGTTTTGGCGTTATTTTAAATGAATGTTATATTTAAAAACTGAATTAAAGCAGCGTCGTTAACGTGTCTGTTCTTCCTCGCCCCCCGCAACTGCGCTGTCCATTCGGGCGGCGGAGCCCACCCCGGCTATCGGGGAGCGCTTTCTGCCCTTCCCGCCTCGGCTCCGTTAGAAAACCGAAGCGCACGGACACCCGGGGCTGGGGGAACGGGAAAGCAGCGCGCGGCGCTCGGCCCGCCCGCCGCCGCCGTTGGGGGCGGGCGCTTCCGGCGCGAGCCGACGCTCCCCGCCGTTGCGGCAGCAGCAGCGGCATGGCGGCCGGCGTGGAGCTGGGCTTCGCGGCGGCGGTGGGGCCGGGCGGCGCCTGGCGGCTGCGCAGCGCCTATTTCCCCAGCAAGGTCGGGGGGCGGCCGGCGTGGCTGGGCGAGGCCGGGCTGCCGAGTCCCGCCGCCCTGCGCTGCGGCCGCTGCCAGCAGCCCTGCGCCTTCCTGCTCCAGCTGTACGCGCCGCTGCCCGGCCGCCCCGACGCCTTCCACCGCACCCTCTTCGTCTTCGCCTGCCGCGGCGCCGCCTGCTACCGCCTGCCGGGCCCGCGGGGGCCCCTCCGCGGTGAGGCGGGGGGCGGTGAGCGAGGAGGGGGGCGAGGGCCGCCGGCTGCCGCCCCGCTGACCGCCGCCTTTCTCCCGCAGTGTTCCGGAACCAGCTGCCGCGGCGGAACGACACCTACCCGGAGGAGCCGCCCCCCGAGGAGCCGCCGCCGGGCCCCGCCGCCGCGCCCCCCCGCCGCCTCCGCGGCGGCGCCGCTCTCTGCCGCGTCTGCGGCTGCCTGGGGCCCCGCGTCTGCGGGCGCTGCCGCCGCGCTGCCTACTGCGGCCCCGAGCACCAGGCGCTGGACTGGCGGCGGGGGCACCGGCGGTCCTGCAGGCAGCACGGCGCCGGAGGTGGGTGTCGGGCGGGGGCGGGGGGGGCCAGCCGCGCGCGTGCCGTTGGCTCCGGAGCGGTGGCGGCACGCGCCGGGACACGTTGGAAAACCAGCGGCCCTTTCCGCGTGCAGAACTTGCGTGTGGGCGGGGTGAGGGCCTGCGCTGGAGAGAAGGAAGCAGCTCGTGTGTTTCGCGTTGCTCTGTGGTCTGTAAGGAAAGCAGCAGTGATTGCTTCAGGTGCTTTTTTCCCTGATAGGTATTTACCTCAGTGACACAGGAATACGGGATCTCTGTTGTTCCTGGAAAGCTAAAAAGTTTGAGGTGTCTTTCAAAGACTTCTTTCTGTCTACTTGATGTCACTGAAAGCTGAAAGGATGTAGGCCAGTTTTTTCCCTTTGCAGGCTACTTTTAAGACGGCTTATTCATAAATTGTAAAGGAACGTACAAAGGTGACGCCTTGTGCTGGTTTTGGCTGGGACAGAGTTAATTTTCTTCATAGTAGCTAGTGCCAGGTTATGTTTCGGAATTGTGCTGGAAACAGTGTTGATCACTCAGCCAGCCCTAGTGCTGCCTTGCTGGACATGCTAGAACTTCAGTACAGGCTGATGACATCGTATGGGGCAACACAGCAGAAGTTTTTGAGAAAGGGAAGAAAACAGTCCAGATCCTTCTGAAAGCTGGTTTTGCCATAAACCAAAGTAAAGTCAAAAGACCTGCACGGGAGATCCAGTTTCTAGGAATAAAATGGCAAGATGGACATTGACAGGTCCCGATGGGTGTGATCAGCGAAATAAGAGCTGTATCTCCACCAGCTTGCAGAAAGGACTGTTGTGGTTTAACCCCAGCTGGCAACTTAGCACCACCCAGCCACTTCCTCACTCCCCTCCAGTGGGATGAGGGAGAGAATCAGAACAGTAGAAGTGAGAAAACTGTAGGTTAGGATACAGACTGTTTCACAGGTAAAGCAAAAGTTGCGCATGCAAGCAAAGCAAAACAGAGAATCCAGTCACTACTTCCCATGGGCAGGCAGGTGTTCAGCCATCTCCAGGAAAGCAGGGCTCCATCACGCCTAACAGCTACTTGGGAAGACAAACGCCATCACTCCAAACGTGCACCCCTTCCTCCTTCTTCCTCCAGCTTCATATACTGGGCATGATGTCCTATGGTATGGAATATCCCTTTGGTCAGCTGGAGTCAGCTGTCCCAGCTCTGTCCCCTCCCAACTTCTTGGGCAGCCCCAGCCTGCTCACTGATGGGGTGGGGTGAGAAGCAGAAAAGGCCTTGGCTCTGTGCAAGCACTGCTCAGCAATAACAAAAACATCGCTGTGTTATCAACACTGTTTCCAGCACAATTCCAAAACGTAGCTCCATACCAGCTACTATGAAGAACGTTATCTCAGCCAAAACCAGCACGTCTCTTCACAGGATGCTGTGACAGTCGGTAGATGAAGCGAGTACTTTCCACGAGTGTGCTGTTTTAGAGACCCTTTTCTTAAGCCAGCCCCTCTGCTGCTCTCGTCTCATTCATACGCTTGCTTGTTTGCTGGTTGTTAAAGGGACAAGTGGAGAGTATTTAAAGTATTTTTTAAGTCTTCAGAAGTATCACATTAGTAATGATGCGATGAAACATGGTGTGCGTGATGTATCTCCTGTCGTACAGCGTGGGATGCTAGTCCCAAAAACTTTGATTGCAGGAAGCAGAAATAAGCAGAACGTTAAAAGTGGATTGGTGCAAATTAAGTTATGGGTCAGACAACTGAAACGTTTAATTGAACCAGGGAAAACCTGAAGTGTACTAGCACGTGGTTAATTCCATCATTACAGAAGGTACGCTTGGTGAGTCTGTGGAAACTGCCTACTCGCGATATGCAAAGGAAAAATAAGAAAAAGTGGTGTGGCCTCAGGGCGCCTGGTGCACACTTGACTTGTGTGTGTATGCTTGTCAGAACAAGATACATTGCATGGAGCTGTCCAGCTGCAGGTTTTGGGTTTTAAAATGCAGCTGCGAACACTGTTCAGTCTGTCTGTCCGTGTCTTACAGGTTTACGATGATTCAAAGCAACGCACGACCTGTTGTAGTTTTCTACTGCCCTTAATATAAAATCTTCCACACCTTTTAATCAGGTCTAGCACTGATGTAAATCGCTCTTGCTCATGCAGTGTTTATTTTTGCTGTGTAGTTTGCCATGTAGCTTTTGGGGAGAAGGACGTGTAATGTGAGGTGATGTTGTGAAGTGGTATCTCCCTTCTGTTTTGTAGATGACTCGGTGGATCCAATTCCAGAGCATAACGAGTTCCTTTTTCCAGAATATGAGATTTTGATAGAACCTGAGGAACCAGAATTTCCTGCTGACAGCAGCGTAGATCCTGATGATGAACAAGGAGCTGAAGATACATCAAAGCACCCAAAAGAACAAGGAGAACTCAGAGCTACAGGCAGTGCAGGTAAGAAATAAGATGCTGTCTGCAATTCCTCCTAATGAAGCCTGTATTACATCTTTAAAATATAAAATACTGTCATTTTTAAGTGTTTCTTGTGAACTACTGGTGATAAAAGTCTGTATCTACAGTCACTTTTGATGCGGGTTTTTTGTAGACACCCCATAATATGAGTTGCTTTTAGGGGAGAGACTTACGAAGCCCCAACCCCAGGAGCTGTTGAAGCAGCTGTTGCTGCAGTGAAGCTGCAGGTAGCTGAGGGTTACACTGTGTCCCTGTGTGCTTTCTGCAGTTAAGGGAACAAGTCCAGTGAGAAAAACAGGGCCCTGAGCACCTGCTTCTGGACACTGTTGGAATCCGGAGATTGAGTTAGATGGTCTCGGCTTGACTTGATTCAATTTGTCTTAATTAATGGAAAATACATAACAAAATCTCCTTGTTTGTGCTAGAAGAAAATGGTTCTGTTCTGAGGTTTTTTTAATTGATCTTGAATTAAGCAGTTGAAGTGCAGCCCCCTTCCTCAAAAAGTTCACAATGTGTTTGCAGCTCACCGCGCCGGCTTTGCGCACGCCCAGGGTGGAGAGCTCGTGGTGTCAGAGGGGAAGGCTGCTGGGTTCCCAGCTGTCCCTTGCTGTGGTCTCAAGCTGTCTCCAGGCTGCTCGGTGTCCCGCGTGGATGTGAACATGGGAGTGTAGCAGATATGTGCTGCAGTGGTAGAAGCTGAAGTCTGGCAGATGGCTGGCCTTTTCCAGATGTCAGATTCTGAAGGTTCAGCAGCCTCAGCGATACCTGCTGGGAGCCATAAACCTTGGCAGATTAACTCCTTCCCTTTTCAGCGTTCCAGTACTGACATCTGTGTTTAAAGTGCAACTAAAATGGATCTCTGTGTGACTGAATCTTATTACATCACAAAAAGAAAAAAAAGTCTTAAGTGATTTACGCTGGGAGTGATTCTGAGGGAAAAATGCACTTACCAGTCTTGCATTAGCCTGTAATCTGGGTTGTTTGGTTTTTTCTTGCTTAGGCGAAGCATTTCAATCCCTAGATGAAGAGACATTGGAAGCAATGGCAAAACATGAGACTGAAGAAGACAAGATCTTCCAAACGTTTAAAGAACGAGTAGCTGCTGAACCAGAGCAGGTCAGAAGATAGGGCAGCCTTAGAACTTAGAGGTTCTGGCACAGCATCCTGCTGCACCTGCAGAGTGTTTCGCTGCCTAGTTAGAAATGGTGACAGGGATGCCTCCTCATCCTCCACACACCTTAGCCAGCATACCCTGATCTTCCTTAGGTGCAGAACTTGATTCATGTTGAAGTAAGAATTTAGCACCTGCTTATCTCACTCAAACAGAAATTGGTCAGGATGACAAAGCAGAGGGAGCTATAGCCAAGGAGAGTCTGCTGCCGTCCTGTGAAGTGGTTCTAACCAAGGGTGGTGAACCATCACACTCTTCCCCAGCCTTTGGCCCTGTTGTCTTTCCTTCTCAGCAGAACCAAAACTGCAGCAAGAAGCTCTGTCACTATCACCAGCTGCATGGAGGGGTTGGTTTGCCTTTTTTAAAGGCTGAAATCAGTGATGACTTTAAAATTTCAACTGTTCAAAACAGAAATCTCCCCCCATGCTATTTCTTGCTAATACAAGAGGCTGAAAAAGCCACGTTGTCAAACAAAAACGGTTCCATGTTCCATTCAGAGGAAACACAGGCTCAAATGCATGAAAGCAGTGGAGGAAGAAGAAATTATCTCCATGTTTTACCTGGTAGCTGAGGGGTGAGGGTGCATATCCAGAAAGCAGGAGACTGAGTCCGTTCCTTCCTCTGCTTGGGGTAGGTGAATCACCTCCTTCTCTGACCATCCCCATACTGACTGATCTGCTTAAGAGTCCTCTTGTTGATAATGCCTGATGTGCTAGATAAATATTTAGATATGACATAACAACAGAGGATATGAATGTCTGAAAATACCTCCTTCTTGGATGTTAGGACAGTCCCTTTGCATTTAGGTGCAGAACTGCAAACAGAAGGAGCTGGGTTGCGTTCTTGACTTCTCTGTACACTAGTGTGTGCTAATTATCATGATCTGCTCTTCCTCCATCTAAGACTTTAAAATACCTGACCTAGTGTTTCTGGGTCCCTTAATTAGAGAAATACAAATCACTGCACTTATCCCTGGATCATTGAAAAAATGCTGTATGACTTACTTTCATAATTCAAATAGTCAAGAAAACTTTAATATAGAGAACCTGCCTTATTTAGAATACCACATTTGCAACTGATGGGCTTTGCCATGGGTGTTACTTAAAGGAACCGACATTTTTCTGCACCATCTTACAACTTTGTCAGTAAATACCAATTTTATACCAAGATGAAAAGACAGTTTTGAGAAGTTACTTAAACTTCTGCTCTATTTCAGATTATTAGATACTGCAGAGGAGGAGAAGGCCCAATCTGGGTATCAGGTGAAAATATTCCTGAAGAAAAAGATATCCCAAATTGTTTATGTGGTGCCAAAAGGATTTTTGAATTCCAGGTATGTAAATTCACTTAAAGATAATACAGGTAATGTAGTTCAGACTTAACAGGCTCAAATTGTATAGGTGTTGGCTTGTAAGTAGAGCAAGGTAGTTGGAAGTTGCTACAAACTAACTATGCTAAATGGTACAGTGCCCTTATTTACTATTGCAACTGCTTCTTCCTGTAAGACTTTCACATATAGAAAGTAGGTTCCCATCTGGTAATTAGCACCATCCATAAAATGGTGCACTTGTGAATATGGAACCATCTCTTACGTAATAGGAGTCTGGTATTTTTTTAAAAAAACACAACACAAATTGGAACTATGTCTGGCTGGAAGTATTCAGCTGCAGAATTTTGAATGCTAGAAGCATACGTATCGTGAACACGCTTAATGTCACGCAAAGACAAAACGTAGTTGTGAAGATAATTTCAAATGGAAGGAGGCTTTCACATCAGGCAATGCTTAGTCAAATAAAACTTGTATAGATAAAATAAGTAGGGCCACACCTTTGATTCCCTGTGCACCTCCTGCACTGCTTTGGGAATTCCAAATGGGTTTTATTTAAGTGGCTGGGTTATTTAGTAGCTTTCATTGGGCACAAGAGAACATAAAGAAAGGCAGGACCCTTCTTGAGGAAGAGATGCACGGAGAGGGGTAGAGAACTGTCACCTGCCTCTAAAGTTTTGTTTTTCCTTGAAGATTATGCCACAGCTCCTGAACCACCTTGAGGTTGACAGCCTTGGAGAGAGCATTGACTGGGGAACGCTGGTGGTGTACACTTGTGCTGACAACTGTGGTGAGGGAAATGAGTACCTGGAAGAGTTCATATGGAAACAAGACTTCTCTGCAGGCTCTACTGAACTTCCATCAAGTTACTAAGTTGAACCATCTAAGCAGAATACCTGCCTTGTTTCAGTACATCTGTGTGCTTTGCAAACAGGTGATTGAACTAAAGTCACAGAGAACTGTGTACCTTGTAACAGTGCTAAAACTACGAAAAGCAGACCTTGACAGCCTCTCTCCTCTGCTCCACAGGAGCTTTTAACTTAACCTGGTAATGAAGCCAGATGCATTTGTTTATTGAATTTCACTTCAAATCTCAGTTCTGAATGTTTAAATAAAGATGAAATATTTCTGGGTTGATGAAAGTATCTTTTGTTGGCAACTGAACTTCACAAACTTAGATTGTTGTATGACAGGATTTTCTTTGTGCTACTCACAAACGACCCCTAATTCAGAGAAAAGCAGACTGCTCTAAGATCACTCGACGGTTTATGCTTGGGAGGCGTACAGAAGTCATAGCTAAGACAAAGCTGCTTAGCTGTTCACTGTGGAACACAAATCTGCGCCTTAGAGGGGACGCTGAATCTAACTTGGTGGTTGTTACATGTTCTGATTGAGTGGTTATTGAAGATAAAATGCACAGAAATTGTTTTATCTGACTTTAAACCTATTACCTGAGTTAAACTCTTTCTGCATGGGACTGTCTGGTGCAGAAGCAGTTGAAACAAAGCCAGCTGTACCAGAATATGTTTGTCTTCTTACTACCTGTAGCAGCAGATTTTCAAACTGAATTGTACCTTAAGTCTGCCATAGTTGTGAAGTTTAAAAGTAAGTGCCTTCTCCATGGATTCTTCGGCTGTTTGACTGCCACAAAGCTGAGGCAAGAGAAAAGTGAAACCATAATGATGAATTTACTGTGGTAGTTTCTTAACTACTCCTGTTGCTATAGCAATATTTGCAGAAAAGAGGCAGCTTTTTTTTTTTTTTTTGTCCCAGTATTGAATTTACTTCAGTTATGTATTCCCTTATCCTGCTCAAACTATTTATGTCTACTGATCAATGAGTTTATGGAAGCCCTAGGCCCACTAGATGTTGGAAATACTCAAATGAGCAGGCAGGGAATGCTCTAAGTATAAGCTGTTTGGTCATCACAGAACTTAAATTCTAAAAGGTGCGTGTCACAGAAAAACAAACAGTGTCTTAGGTCACTATAGTACAGCTTCACTGATTTTATAGAAAACCATCCCAGAGTTACTTGAGGCTCCAAGTTTTCCTGCACAGTTAAAAGAGTTTCGCAGGTAAGTTGGTAATAATTCAAGGTCCTGCAAAAGCACAGACAGTCATAGTTATGTTGAAGAGCACTCAGGAATGATCATTAGCTCACAGCAGAGTGGTGTGGCACTGAAGGCGACGCTGTGTTTGGGTATCATGAACTTACCCTGGCAAAGCTGTATGTTATTAAACAGCAGCTTTCTGTAAGATCAATGAAACCAATTATTTAAACGCCTGGAGAAACACTGGTGTATGCCACTATGGGGGGATTAGAGGAGACTAAGGATTAAGTTCACTCAGGATTTGCAAATGAAGCGGTAGCAAAGCCAGCCCAAACTTAATTTTTTCTGGAATGAAACACTAATTTAGTAAATGAAGAAACCGTGGTTACCCTGCGGTTAGTTTTGGATAAAAGCTGTTTGAAAGAACATGCAAATCACAGAAAGGAGGTTACTATTACTGGAAACTTACTGGAGAAAAAAAGTTTATTTTTAGTTCTCAGCCCATTAAGCTTCAAACACAGTTCAGAGGGAAGATTATGTACACACTGACTCTAGTCGGAAGGGCTTTGACATTTTACAGGAACACTAATATAGTGAGACTGTCATAGTTGGTAAAATACAAAAGTTGTAATTTAAAGAAATTCTAGAAGCTAAGCAGGGATCTTTTGTTCCAATTCAGTCAAGTGTAGCTATTTAAGACTTGCATAAATTCCATCTGTTGAACAAGAGGCAACACAAACTTCTTTAACCAATCATGTCTTTTGCTTTAACATACTAGAAATATTCAAGCTAGACATTGCCAAAGATACAACTGCTGGTAAGCAAGCCAGAGCACTGTTAAGATTCTCTCAAAAAAAACGGGTCACTTACAGTAGTGCATGTGCTATTGAAAAATCCAGATTCAATTTTAAAAAAGTTTCAGTGTATTTCATTCTACCAGCTGGGTAATTTTAAAATTCATTAAGACAGTTTCTGTAATTGTATAAACAGTTTATTGTACATGTGGAACTGAAGGAAGAAAGAGAAGGAAGGTATATATTATATATATATATGTACAGTGAGCCATTTTCATTAATAAATTTATTCCGTCTTGCTTAATACTGGAAAGAGGGAATGTGTCTGGCACCAAAGAAATTTAAAATTGAAAGAATTCAAAAGCTTAAGTTCTGAAAATTATAAAAACCATGGTCTTATGGAAGAAAGTTAAAACATATATACATGGCAATTTAAGTGGTTTATACACTGAGTGACACAGTTGCGTTTGTCTCCTAAACCAACTTACGGATTTTCTGTTAATAGAACTGGCATTAAAACTATTTAAAAGCTAGAATATAAATAAAACTTGGAGGGACTGCTCCAAGAACAGCCCAGTAAAGCAACTCACAGTAACTCAGTAGACATAATCAATAATACAGTTCCCCTTGAGCATCAGGGAAGTAGGCACTAACTGGGAAATAGTCCAAGTCCTGGTGTTGCAGTTTCACTGGAAGTCCATCTCTTGTTACTGCTGTGCCATACGCAATACCTTTTAAAATATAACCCCAATTCCTCTGAAAGATGTAGAAACTGTTACGTTGTCTTTCTGAATCCCTTTAAAATAGGATAGATGTTTTCAAACGCTTCATAGATTTCTGCTCGTACTTTAGCACCTACAAAAGAGAGGGAATTATGTTAGTCTGTATGTTTCACCAAATAATTTTTTTTTTTTTAGAATGTTTATTTGAATGTGACTCTATATAAAAGCTAAGCATATCCACAAATCCCTATTTTTCCAATCTCTTTTTTTCCCCTTTTTTAATACATGTTTCATATAAAGCATACATTACCAGTCTTCTCACTGTTTATTCTGATAACTGGTAGAACTTTCAATAGCATCTTCATACTTATGCTATACTTGCAAATGGGATTTTTCCATAGATAATTCCTGCAGGAGACCCAACTACAAAGCACAGCCCTATAGGATGTTTCTGCAGAAAGGCTTGACTGGTGGAACTTTTTTTGAGAGTGGCAACAACTAGGGAGAAAAGGTCTGGCAACAGAGACCACTGCAGAGGCCCACCACTTGCCACACTGCAGGGACATGGTCCTTCTTTTGCCTGCAAGTCTTGTGGGTTTTTTCCTCCATAGTAAGACTCAGCAGGAGGGAAAAAGGAAGGATGTAGGTGCAGTGCCTGAGGTTCAGGAGGTCTCAAAGAAAGGCTGTCTCCCCTTTCTCTGGCTGCTGTATCAAAGCAGAATGGCAGCAGCCTCCAGCCAAGCTGTCAAAGAACAGTTAGCGCAGTCACACGCACCCAGCACATAAACCCAGACTTTCAGATTTTGCCAGAAACATTACCAGTGTTCTTACAGCTTTTTGGGTACCTGCACACTTGATTAGGATTCATGATCATTGCCTATGTGGATTTAGCCAAACACGTAGTTTGCTTTGTGCGTTCTCATCCACAGAAGGCTGTACTATCTGTTGCTCCTCAGTACTGTCTTCTCTAAAGGAAGTAGGTAGCACCTTCCATACTTCTGGTATCATTGTGCATTCTCTGTAATACAGTCTAAATTTAACGTACTGGAGTAAGGCACTGTCTTCACTTACCAGTTAAAACCACTTTTCCTGAAACGAAAATAAGCAGAACAATTCTCGGCTTGATCATTCTGTAGATTAACCCAGGAAACAATTCTGGCTCGTAGCTGTAAGAGAAGAGAGTGACAGTGTTTAAACATGCTTGCAGACATATGTTCCAGTCTTTCATCTGCAGGACTGCAGGAATGAGCAGAGCAGATGTAGCACTGAAACTTGGAGAGTACCAAGGACAATCACTTTAATGGGTTCACGTTGGGCAATCTCAGTTACACCCGAGGCAGAGCAGTGATGGGAACAAAGGTGCAGGTTTCCTTCTGGTGCAAGGGAATAATCTAAACAGATGTCTCTAAGCTAGTCAATATGCAGCACGAATGAAACATAAGCAAGCCTTTTTTTACCTGCTGAACTGCTGGTGCGTGAGTACCAATCCTTCTAATCTGATGGGAAATTTCACATCACAGCTGCCCACCATGTTCTGAATTTTAAAATCCAAAAATTTTGCAGGAAAACCCAGTTTCTGAACAACTCTTGCATACTTCCTTGCTGCTAGTCTGGATTGCTCCTCACTGGAGTGAGAAAAGGATAGCCGTATTATTTCCTCAGTTAAGTATTACTTGAAGCAAATAGCATTAAACCACAAATATTTAACTGGGAAAAAAACGTCTGTGTTGAGGGGGGGGGGAAGGTCACATGCAAAATTTTTACATCCAAAATTAAGAATTACTTCACACACTTAAAATATTGACCTGAGTCCCCCTAATGAAATGTGAAAACTGTTTCTTAAGTTTTCAGTGTAGAACAACTTTGGACTACTACTGCTAGAAAACACGTATTTCTATAAAAATACATAAAACTGCCAAAATCTTCTACTTGATTCAGCCCAGGCGTTCAAACCTGGGTTTAACAAAACTGTATGGCTTTACAGGCTATTGCAGAACTCAAGTCTGCTTCAGTTTTGTACACAGCTGAGGATCTGGTTGCTCTTAACGCAGCATAAGACACCTTGGACTTCAAGAGTCACCGGGCAGAGAAAGCATTTTCTGTACAGCTCTACTCATCCAACTCTGCTCATTAGCTTCTTCCTTGTGAACTCCTAACAGACTTCTTCAGAGCAGAATTTCTCTCCTGCCCACTGGAGTTGAGCTTATGTTTAGTTTTCAATTCTTATGCTTCAATGATCATGTTAAGAACAGATCAGACTACAGGGACCAGAGACTTGTAGCTCTTGGCCTGTGATGAATGAAACTATTCAAATATAAAAATCACCCTTCCTCTGCCCCTGCCCCTACAGTTTAAGAAGTTCCAGTACATAGTCATTGAAATTTTAAAACTATTAGGAAAAAAATAGGTAACTGCAAAGCCAAAAGTAGAATCTAATAACCTCCGCAAACCAGTTTATCAGACTCTATGAAAGAGCTTCATAAAGAGAACTACCATTTCCCCTTTCATAGGGAAGTCGTTTCAGTCATGAAAAGACATTTTGTGAAGAAATGTATATAAGTCTATTTCAAATAATTGGGAAGCAAGCTTAGCTGTACCTGTATAATATTGTTATATATGTACAAATACTGTATACAAATAATAGTACTTCTAAAGCATCACAGTACAAGAGAAAAGACAGCCTAAATTAGTTTGCTTGTAATGCCTAAACATACCTTTTCGCTCCTGTGCACACCATTTTTCCAGAGCTGAATATAAGTGCAGTAGTACGTGGTTCTCTTATTCTCATAATAACAGCAGCAAAACGCTGAAATGTGAGCGTTGAGAATATTAGTGATATATTGCTGCAATCATTACATTAAAACAAAATTTGCATAATCTAAGTAGCAATTTACACTGTATGCAAAGAAATACTAAGTTCAAACATACTTATGGATCACTCAAAATTGACTTGAAATGCTTAAATCATAAATATCTTCAAACGCACACTGAGAGGTAGAGTCAGACAGGAAGAATATTTACCATTGCACTCCCATTTTACAAAGCTCATCTCTCATTACTGTATATGCAACATACAAATAATGCTAACATTTGCAACAGAGCAAGAGAGACAATCCTAAAAATAATTAAAAACAGAAACTCCTTCACATGTCTTGAAATTTGATCTGTTATAAGCAGGATGGAAGACTATCTGGAAATATGTTATGATCTGTTTTGTTCCTGTGCTTTAAAAAATTGGACAGTGTTAGAATCCCAGCAAACAGAACAGCTGGAGATCACAGTTCTGTGCAAACAGAAGTCACCTCAACTACCACAGCAGAGCGCAGCAGCCCGGTTAGCTCTAGCTTTCCATTCTAAGTACTGTAACATCTCAGCCTGCATTGTCAAATACTCTTAAACTCTTTGAAGCAAGAGATAACTAGAAGCTGACGTGGGTGCATGCACACAGGCACAAACCCCTGTTTGCCTGACATTTAACTTGGACCGGCCCACCACACAGTCCCATAATCTGTTGCTGACATAACCAAGGCGGTAGCGTGGGTTACCTAACAATGGCTTAAATAGTACAGCCAAGCAACATCCTTCGTTGGTAGATGAATGCACTGACTAAAAGTCAGGAGTGGATTACATAACCCTTCTTTCCCTCTGCTGTGGAAAACAGCATTTCGTATTGATTTTTCGAGCCTACAAGTTTTATGCAGCCACCTACCCCTACCTTCACAGTTACCACAGCATGCTCAATTTTTTGCTGTGCTAATATCTTACTGACATGCAATTACGTGACAGCATCACTGATTTAAACTGACAGTAAATTATTTATCACACATGCCTGCATGCGTGCTTTCATCTTTGAGAGAAGAGTTCAGGTAAACTATAGCAAAATCTCAAATACTAAACCAAAAAGAACACACGCCAGGAAAACTGAAGCCTTCCCAAGGCAAGTCAATTCAGCTACACAACATATAAACTTTTATTAGAAATAGTGTCAAACTACTGTGGTTACAAAGATAACATTTCCAAGAGGAGCCACCCAAAAGAAAAATGAAGTGACATAATTTTCTTGATTCAATGGTCCAGGTCCTCTGCTGTTGTTCAAAGTTTCCCAAGCTAAAAAAATTCCATGGTTTAGCAGACTGCTATTTAGAAGCAGCAGGCAACTCAGAAGTCGACATGCAAAAAAATCCATTTCATAGAATCATAGAATGGTTAGGGTTGGAAGGGACCTCAAAGATCATCTAGTTCCAACCCCCCTGCCATGTGCAGGGAAATCCTACACTACACCAGGTTGCCCAAAGCCTCATCCAACCTGGCCTTGAACACCTCCAGGAATGGGGCATCCACAACTTCTCTGGGCATTCATTTTGCTGTTCTACCAAACCTAGCCATCAGGAGCAAGGGATGGCAGGAGTACTGGGGAAAAACATGAAGGAACAGAGCTCAGAGGGGAAGTGAGACTGTAAAAAATGAGCGACTGCACTGCAACCACAAGAATTCCAAAGGAGCAGCCAGGTGGAGGAAGCCACAGCATACACAGAACAACCGTGGCTCTGGCAGTAGCCCAGGAGTTGAGTCTCTCCTTCCTTTCTCCTTGTTGGGAGACAGGGAACAAGACTTAATCATCAGACATTTCACAGTAATATGAAAAAGGATCTTTCTGAGCACTACAAACAAATATGCCCATATGAATAGCAGCAGAGGCCAGCTCTACAACAAAAAAAACTTTGCCAGTGTATTACAATGTTGGTTCTTCCTAAATGTGCTGTGTTCTTTCTAAATCTACCAAATTACAACCTGCTGTAACACACAGCTACGTCACTATAAAAATGCTTATTATTAGTTTGACAGAATGTTCTAAGTTTATAAAGATTTCTTTTTTAACTATAGGATAAAACTGCATCTATAGTAGGAAGGTTTTTCAATCTGTTATAGTGAACTACACCCACAACCGTGCCTTTGACATACCTGTTATAGGATGAACTCCAATACATTTCTTACCTTGGGATTATATTCAGCATTTCGAGCACGAAGCGCAATAGTTTTTAAGTCAAGTTTGCAACCAAGATTCACTGTGGACACAATATTCCTGAAGATAGTTCAGAAGAATACATTTAAAAAGACAATAAAGAATTCATACATCTTCCTCACTGTTAAATAAGTTTGATTAATTTTATATTTATAATTTTTTTTAAATTTGTTCTCCAAGTGAGTTTGAATGACATCTTTCCTACTGACAGGAGCACTGAGCTGTGTTTCAGCTCCGGAACCTTCCTTTTGTAGGGCAGTAGCTCCTAAGGCATGATTGCTGATTCCTCTTTATCTGCCAGCTATTATGAAAAGTGTCTCAGGAGAAGAATCTCTATTTCAGTGTGGCAGGAAAAATTCTTGATGCTGAGAGCCCCCACCACAATCAGGGAAGCTGCTGGAAACAGGAGAATATGAGGTAGCAATAGTACCAGCTGACATTTTCCTTGGTACACCCTTCGAGGAGGAAGAAGAGGTGCATGACTAAGTCAGAATGACCCAGGAGATAAACCCATTGCCAGGTGATAGGGAAGCAGGACTCTAGAAAGTTTAAGAGAAGTTCCTAGATGCAAAAATTCCTTGAAAACTTGTTTTCTGGAAAAACTCTGGAATCTAAAGGTCCTCAAGGAGGCCAGGGGGGAGGAGAAGAAATATGAGGAACTACTCTTCCAGTGCAAAATTGACATTATCAACCATTTCTCCTTGAACCTTCCATAACTTGCTGTAAAAGTCTCTTTAAAACTAAAGTTTGGTGAAAATACTTTCATACCTAAACCTAGAACTAGTACTAGGTTTCTTTCCCCCTATGACCAAGTCAGCTGTAGCCATGAACCAGAAAAGGGAACATGGAGTATTAAATACAACTCAGCTCTAGCTCCTAGACTAGCAACTAGTTTCTTCCCCTCTATCCTTCTAATTCCCTTTCAGCTGTGATGGATAATTCCTGTATTCTGCTTTAGTACCTCACTAACAAAATTCTACGCACAGTGAAGTGGAGCTATTTGCTTTTCTGTGAACAGGTCACAAGTATCCAGTAAATTACAAATGAGAATTTATTTCAAGGCATACATATTTTGAAATACTAGATTATCAACCCAGACTACTTTATAGCTAAAGCATGTTGAACTCCGAAAGTGCATAGAGTTAAAAGTTACAATGGTGCTAAATGAAGACATATAAAAAAATCCTCCACTGGTGCGCTTAAAAGATGTATGGTTGACAAATCACTAAGAAACTCTTTATATTACCAATTGGTTTAGTAATGAAGCTAAGCTAAAAACAAAAGCAAAAATTGTATCGCTGGAGGAGACCCATCAATTCCTAGGGCCTCCCTTCACGCCAGAATGCAGTACCCAATGTTTGATGTGGCTTTGGTCCTAAGTCTTTTAAGGGCTGTCTGAGAAAGGACAATGCTGCACTAACACATGGGACACTCACTGTAGCTGTGGCACTATCCCAGAGCTCTCGGACGCTGGTGTTGCAGGAGTTATTGGAGTCATAGGAGTCATTGGAGAGGGGTACAGAGGTGTGGTTCCTGGTAAAGGGGCTGTGGTAAGAGTCTGTGAGTGGAAGAGCTGGGGAGTTTGCCCAGATGTTCCCTGTGTCGCTTGCTGTGATGTCGACTGCTGTGCTGCTTGCTGCTGCTGCTGCTGTCGCTGCTGTTCCTCTAGGATGGACAGACTGTTGGTGCTCTGGACAGGCTGTGGTGTCAGTCCTGTGCCATATGGCATCATTGGGCTAAAAATTGGAATTCCTGGAGTCATCGCACCCTACAGAAGAAAGTGTGAAACAGAAACCACAGATCCTGATGACTCCATTTTGGTTTTAAGAGAAAAAGCTTGCAGGAGGAGTCTAAAAATAAATCAACGTAAGTTGACCACATAAAACCTGAGGCATATAGTAGTAACTTGCTAAAACCAGAAAGCCCTTGGAAGTGCAGTTCTTCTATAGAATAGAATATTACCTCTAGGGATCTGTCCGTTCCAGCATCGTCATCTCCAGCCAGTGATGCTAATATGCTTCTCAAGCTACCTTGCAAGCATGTCTCAACTTTGACCCATTATTTAACGTGCAATCGTTTGAACAAAGACTGTGCCCATCCTACCAAATGCACTCATAGCCCAGTGACAGTCCGTATATATAAGTTAGTTTAAAGGGCAACCACCAAAATTAAATCAATATTTCCAACTTGTCAGCCATGTTTCAGCTTAAAGGAACCCCATATATCTGCACATTTCTTGTATCTCTGGATATACAAATTGACAGGTTTAAAATCCTGCTTTATGCTAGTATTATTCTATACCTAGCAGAATTTTTCAGATCTGCAAACAAAAACCCTGAAGTTACGTGCAAGAAACAGAAAACACTTTCACAAAGAAATTCAGATCACAGTTGCATATTAAATAGTTTGTATTTACCTGAGGGGAGGCTAAGCCTTGAGCGTAGGGTGGCAAGCTGTTGTTCTGATCCATGATTCCAGTTATTCTTTGGTGAGACCAGAAGTATTTCCTTCAATTTAATTAAATTAACTTCAAATCTGAGAGGGTTTTCAACCCTTTAAAACATTCCAGCAACGTAGCTTTTTAAGCTAAGCTGAAAGTGTTAGGAAAACATCAGCCTCAGAGAAATGTGTGTTAAGAGTCTAAAACACTAATCAAAGCCTGAAAAGAGAAAAAGTAGTATCTTGAGAATAACGTCTAAAAACAAAACCAAAAGCAAACCTGTCAGCTGCTGAGTTAGGTAAGAGACACCCACGAACAAACCTATGTAAGAACATTCACACACACACACGCACAACCCATAAAAATAACCTTTTTCAAGCACACTCTATAGAACCTTTGCAGCGTGCTTCTGCTGAAGGCCCTGGCAGGTAACCCGACTCACACGAGCAAGCCTCCATCTAACCGAACCCTCCCGCACAAACAACTCAAGCTGCTAATGCTCACTCTACGCCAAGCTTTGCTTTAGCTGGAAAAGCACTGATTATTTTTTTTCTTTTTAGACTTGAATTCCACTGACTACTAACTGACAGACTTACTGACACGTTGCTTCTAAGTTTCTTCCTGGCAATTTTAAGGCTTGGGCTTCCAAATATATTTTTTCTTCTATGGGAAAAGAATCATTAGTCAAATCAGAACTAGGAAACTCTCTTCTATCCACTTCCATAAAATGAAGCAGTAACACATTTCAAGCAACAATGACAAGCAGTTTCTGAGGAAAAAAAGAAATACATGAAAGCCAATTTCAGATATATGAGTAAAATGTATGCATGGTTATTTTTTTTTTAACTATGTCTCTGTTGCTGTGTTATGGAAATAAATATCATAAGTGGAGATTTTAAATGTTACACCTTGATATCAAAGGTTTTTCCATTAATTTATAGCTTTCTTAACTAGATACCTATTGCCCTGAAATACTCAAGGTCACTTTTAGGCCACAGGTAGACCATCTCCAAATTTGAAGAAAGCCTATTTTAAGGTATGAGAGTTCAGAATTACATTCATATTTACACTGCAGCTGAAAAGGCACACATTTTTTTTATCCATGACCATAAGATAATATTATCTTTACTCTCACTGAAGGCACCAAACAGAGCACCCAGGTTTTGCAACTTGGAGATGGGGGTAAATTAGAAGCCTACACACCACCCCTAGAAGAAACAAAGTCAACTCCTCCCAGCTGCTCACTAAAAAATCTAGACACCTGGCACGCCAGAACCCACAGTTTGGACACCACCTACGCAGAGGTTCATCTTGTAACCATCTAACCGAGGCTTGCTCGCCTCTCCACTATAAACGCTGGGGAACGTTTTCGCAGAGGGAACAAAGTCCAGAGACAGCCGGGAGAGGGCCCCGACCCACCCCCCGATCCCCCCTTCCGGATCTCTCCTCTAACGCACAGCAGCGCTCGGAAAGAGACCGCTTCGGCATGAGGCGGCCCGCCCCCGCCGCGCCGCTCGCAGACCGGCCCCAGCAGGCCGCCGCCGCGCCCCGCTTCCCGCCCGCCCTCACAGGAGGAAGGCGGTGACCGCCGCAGTCACGCCGCTGCCCGCGGCCGTCCCGCCCCCGGCAGCAACAGCCGCCGCTCGCCCCCGAGACGCGCCGGAGCCCCGTGAGCGGGGGGCGGCCGCGGGAACCCGGCTGCGGGAGCCCCTTCCCGCCTCCCCGCGGCTCAGGCCGTCCCGGAGGGCCCCGGCCCTGCGACGGCGCCGGCGGGGAGGGGAGGGAAGGGAAGGGAAGGTGCGGAGCGAGCCCCGCACCGCGCACCGCCCCCGCCCTCCAGGCCCGGTCCGGCCCGCGCCATCGCGGCCCCGCTGGCGCCGGCACCCGCCGTCATCCCCGCCCGAGCCGCGGGGCGTGCGGCGGCCCCGGGAAGGAGGAGAGGGAAAGGCGGGCGCGGCGCAGACAGTACCTGCCGCTCCCGGCGCCGCCCCACCGCCGCCGCCGCACACCGCCCGCGGGAGCCAAACTGCGTCCCTAGCGCGCGCCGGCGGCGCGCCCCGAGGACGTCACTTCCGTTGAGTGCCCGGACCGCCTTCTCTGCCGCCATCTTCAGTGAGGGCGTCGGGAGGCGCGCGCTGGGGTTGGGCTGCTGGGGCGGCCGCGGGCCGCAGGGGCGGGCCCGGGGCCGTTGTTCCCCAGCAGCGCCGGCATGCGCGGCTGCTGCGCCAGGCCTGGCCACCGCCTCACGCGCTGGCAGGTTGTTCCCCGTTTGGGGCTGCGCGAGGTGCTGCCCCGTGCTCGTTGCTGCGCAGTCGCGCGCCCCGCAGTGCCACCGCCTCGCGGCTCTCGCTGCGGTCCGCGCGCAGCCCTCACGGAGACCTCAGCGACAGCAGCGCTTCTCCACGGGCAGAGGGGCGCGCCTCTCCTCTGGAGGCCCGGGCGCCTCCCCTGCATCTCCCCGCTCCCCCATCGCTTCTTCGTACCTCTACCCCAGCACTTCCCCCTTGGTTCTGCTCATGCACCGCGGTGCCGGGCGCTGCACCTCATGGCCCACCTCAGGGACTCTGTGTGCCTCCTGACCTTTATTCTTCACGGTGTTTCTGCTCCCCCCTTTTCCAGAGCGGGAACCACCCTGCTCCCCGTCTGCTCGAACACAACGGGGTCTTTGATCACCTCACCACAGCTGCCCTCAACCCGCTCGCTTCGATGACCGGGCACTCGGAGGCCGACAGAACTTAGAACGGGCAGGAAGCAGCGCCGCTGCTGCGCGTGGTGCCCGGAGGCGCCCGCCAAGCCCAGGCCAGGAAAATCCCTGCAGGGACAGGCACGCGCAGAGCCCGCAGCCCGCCCGACACGGCCGGTGAACGCGCGGCACCGGCCGGCCCCGCGCCCAACGGCCGCGGGCACGCGAGCGCCTCCCGCGCCAGCTCTCGGCGTCCTCCAGAGCAGACGAGACGAGACGGCCGTCGCCTTCCTAGAGCGGTGGATCGCTACTTCCGGCTCTGCTGCAGCCATTTTGCCGTGAGACAGCAGGGAGCTGGGCTGGTGCGATGTTTTCCACGGCTGGTTACGCGGACTTCAGGCCCGGGATGGGCTACGAGCTCGGCGCGCCCGTGCAGCACCGCTTCTCTCCCTACACCTTTAACGGAGGGTGAGGAATCGCAGGCAGGGAGCGGGGTGGGCTGACACCCCCTTCCCCGGGGGAGGGGACCTGAGGAGAGTGGCCGTAGGGCTGGGTCTCCCTCGTCTCACTCTTGCCTCCTTCCGGCAGCCTGTGAGGGTTCGTCTCCCCTTGCGAGCGCCTCTTTGTAGAGAAAAGGGGGGTCTGTGCAGCTTTTCGGGGCGTTCTTGCGTGTCCCTGTGACTTTCGACACACTCGGGCTCCCTGAGCTTTTACGGGCCAAAATAAGCACTTTCTGCGCCCCGCAGGGTTGTTTCTTTGCAGTGACTCAGGAAGCCCATGTAATGGTCGTATCGGCAGCTTTTCAACCTGTAACTGGGTTGAAAGCTACCTTGTCATAACTGTTAAGGGTAGGTGATGTTTTGCGGACACTTGCTCCGAGTTGGTGATGGGATCTGGCCAGGATAGCGTTATTTAGATGTTTTTTATAATGCCTAACTGCTTTTTAAAGGGAATGTGTTTGTTACTTAATGGTAGCACACATGTGGCAATCGCAAAACTAGTTATTTGGAAGTAAATAACACAGGATAACATCAGATTTAAAAAGCGATGACAATTTAAGTATAACGATACTGATGCTTAGTACTTGGCTGGAGTGTTTTCTTGGAGACCCAAACTGTTTTAGAAGGTGCATCTTTCATTGGCATCTAAAATTGCTAGTTTATTGTGTCTGGTTTTTGCATTGTATAGAAACTCTATTTTACCGAGGTTCTCTACAGTTTTTAGTGAAAGTAGAGAATCATGTACATAAATTCTTTTCAGTGTGTCTAGTCTATGCTTCCTCCAGTCTTGAATCACATGTAGGGATGTGCATAGTGGGAAACATAGCAAGGAGTATAAGGTGCTTGACCAAACATGAGTTTGGATATAGACCTGCTATCTAGTCTGTTCCTCTGTTGCCTAAGAAAATGTTTGTGCTAAAAGTCATAGTTATATGAACGTTCTTCTTTAAGGACTGTGTTGGCCATCGCTGGAGAAGACTTTTCTGTTGTCGCCTCTGACACACGACTGAGTGAAGGTTATGCAATTCACTGCCGGGACAGTCCAAAGTGCTACAAACTGTAAGTCCAGATTTGTAAGAATCGATGAAAGATCTTTTGTATTGATGAGCATGTCACCTGCCGGGAATGATCTCTCACTTTCTTTAAGCAGAATTCTCAGAAAAAGAGAATAGTAACAAAATTGATTTTGAAGTCATGGTGACGCTTGCTGTAATGCAAGACATGATGTGATGTTGTAAATACTGCCAGATTTCTTGTTGCGTGCTCTTGAAGTTAATAACAATGTTTTTTAGCATGGTACAAGGCTTAATGTAAGCCAGGTGGGGGTTTTTTCTGGAAAATCAGAAGAACTTTTGTCTTACCTGTAGCAAAACTTAATCCTGTGGTAAGTCATTCTGCTTCATCAAGACACGTGGTGTGTCTGTACACAAGTGTGACCACTGCTGCCAGTTGTACTGTGTCTCTGTAGTCAACCATATGGCACTTTGACGAGGTATTTGTTTTAGGAGAGGTAAACCTGTCAGTAGTTCCATTATTGAACTTTTTATGCTCATTGTATGCTTATCTTGACTTATCTAGATAGCATCCCCTTGGTTTAAAAATACATGTTATTTACATTCTTTTGACTGTAGTAGGTACTTACCTAGTAGGCTGCCATCAGCTGTATAAGCAGTTTTTTTGTTTATGTTTTTTTTTTTTTTTTTTTAATTGATAACACAAGATGATATGAACTTACTTTTCTCCTGGCTAACTCCTTATTATATCTTTGACTCTCTAATACTGCCCAAATGGAAACTACTGTGGCACTTTCTGCACGCTGCACATCATGGCTTTGTGTAGTTCTAGTGACAGGCTGAGAGAAGATGTAAATTTAAATTGTTTTCTGAATGACTGCTTTGTGTTAGTCTCTATAAGTATGTGTGAATCTCACCAAGGTACTAGAATTTAAATTTCAAACCTGTTTTCCTGTAGTTAGCGTTCATGAAACGTTTTGAAACTGATCAAAGAGCAGACCTTCTACAGTGCATCCACAGCAGGATAACTTCTGTTGTGCTGGCACACAAAACCACCTACAGCATAAATATTGCGTAACGATTGTACAATCTTAACACAGCCCGCTGCCTAGATAGGGTAAATTTAGGCTGAATGATAGGATGTAGCAGGCTCCCCATCTCAAAACAGAGCCTCTAGCGAGATTAAACGGTAATAGCTAGAGTTAGGGGTGCATAAAGAAACTAAGAATTTCTTTTTGGCAGTCTTGCTGTGAAGTCAGTGGATTGAAGACAGACATCTGCGTGGTCCTTTACTTAATGAGTTCTCTTCAAGTTGTAGTTTGCAGTCACCTTTTATACACAAAATATCTGTTACTACATTTTAGACAACTGGTTTTGATAGCGTTAGAGAAACTGAAGATATGTTTGGTGTTTTCGTAATCTACTGTGTAAGAAAGTGGTATAGTTCATAGTAAATCTAAAATCACAACAAAATTTTATGTCTTACAGAACAGAACAAACGGTCATTGGATGCACTGGTTTCCATGGTGACTGCCTTACCCTTACTAAAATTATTGAAGCAAGATTAAAGGTAGCTAACTGTATTACTGTATTTAGAAACTTACGTTCTCTGTGTCACGTTTGAGACCAATAATATGATATGCTTTAAATTTAATTTCTGTTTGTTTTCTTCAAGTGTTTGTATCATAACTGTATTGCTAGTGGAAGATCAACTAGGAAAAATTGGTGTTGTGTTCTTGCTAAGTGTAACATCACAAATTTAAAGAATGGAAAAGCTAGAGAAGATAATGTTAATGAGGCAACATCTGTTCTTTGCAAAACTTTGGAGAAATGTTAGTTTTTGGCTTGTAAGAAGGCTTGAAGTTTTGGCTTTACTTCTAGACCAGTGTGTTTTCAGTAATCATGCTAGCTAAAAATCTTGTTTAGCATCAGATTCTTCTGTAGTGAGGTTACAGAAAATGTAATTCTGATTGAGAGTTTGACTTTCTTCTCGAACATGCTGTACCACTTGCAGATGTACAAGCATTCCAATAACAAGACCATGACTACTGGAGCTATTGCAGCAATGCTGTCTACAATTCTGTATTCTCGACGTTTCTTTCCTTACTACGTTTACAACATAATTGGTGGACTTGATGAAGAAGGTAAGACTTGAAACAGAAAAAAAAAAGGCTACATTTCTGTGTATGAGTAGCTATCCTTTCACATCTCAGGCATACTGATGGAATAACGAAGTTTGTGTTCCTATTCCTAGCACCTACCTTTAGGCATTACGGTATTTACACAGGTCAAGTACGTCTTATGCATTGGACTTGTTTCCTAGTTTCTGCTACTAACTTGATCTTCCATTTCTGTAGATCTGAAAGTCTAAAAACTATGTTATAATTATTTGATTACAGTGAAATCTGCTAACGTTGATTACCTCTTGTACTTCACTACAGACCGGAACACTTTATAACAGCTTTCCTGAATTTCTTAATGGTGTCTTTAAAGGAGACGTTAGCAGTAAAATTGTATATATTTTACTCAGTCCTGTCAGTGTGGTAGAGGTTATTAAATATGAAGATTTACTCCAGAGACAAATTTCTACAAAGAGATTTTTAAAGTTAACTAACCTTTAATGAAAATCATGACTTCTACATGGAAGCTGTAGTTTAATGTACAGCCCTTCCAGGACTTACTGGACTCTTATTCAATCATTTGGTTGAGTTACTAAAATAATGTGTTCTCTGGCTTTGAGCAGGAGCTCAGAGGTGGTCTTGTTTGGATAATTTCAACTATTCTCTGCAGTTTGTTGTTACCATTAAGTTATACTGCTTTCCCAGTCTTGCTAAGACATGGCTACGATGTGTGGAGTCTGGAAAAGGATTAGTCTGCCCTGTGTAATGGTAAATGTCAGATTGTGAGGGTGCTGTAGCAATTGGTAAGAATCAGAGTGCAGGTTTGCATGCATGGGCTTAATTTGGGTCCAGCAAGGTTGATTGGTGTTGATTCAGCGTTGCTTTCTGGATCTCTGCTGGCTTCTCAGGGCTGCTCAGCAGCCTGTGCTGTGCTGCCAAGCACACTGGCCGGTTTATTAAATCAGGTGCAGCCTGTCTGAAGGGAAAGGCTGGGCTTGGCCAGGTGCTGCGTTTTGATTAGCATCCAACCCTGATGCTGGAGAGCTACCCTGCATCTGCATCTCTGATGTTGGCGCAAGCTAATGAGCTTTGCGCAACCTGGCCTGGCACCAGAGGGAAGTGCATGGGAGACCAGAGCATCATCCCTGGCTCTGGGAAGGCGATGCAGAGACATCCAAGCCTGCTCAAGAGCTGTGTTGTTCAAGAGCGATGGCTAAACTGCCTCTTTGTGCTAGCTTTAGAACCAGCAGAGCTCTTTGTGCAGCACTGCGCTCTAGCACATTCTCCTGCTTTCATTGTTCTGCATCAGCACTTTTTCTGTGGTAAGTATTGTAGAAAACATCTGTCAGAGCATGGTTATAGCTTAAATATTGAAGATAACCTTGCATATAGTACCAGGCCACAACCATAGCGAGCCTACTGTACAAAGCATTGTCTGAAAATATGGCGGTGTTATTTGGTAAAGGTTTGCTGGGATCTGTGGTACTCCAGAGACTGCTTGTGGAGAGCGCTAATTTCTGATGTAAATGCTTACCTGCATTGAGAATCTTTCTGGATTGTGATTACATACTTTTTTTTTTTTTCAGGGAAGGGAGCAGTATATAGCTTTGATCCAGTAGGCTCATACCAGAGAGATTCTTTCAAAGCAGGTGGATCAGCAAGTGCCATGCTGCAACCCTTGCTTGATAACCAGGTAAAATAGTTCTCTCTTTTCCCTCTCCCCGCCTTTATTGTCTCAGTAAACATTTGTGACATTGAAATTAATGTAGCTTTACCTTTGGGGAATATTACTTTTGAGAGAAGTTTTAAATGTATTACGGGTAAGACTGTTAATCCATGCATTTATAAATTGTGTAGCTTTACGTTCTCAGGAGAAATCTGAGTTTTGCTGTAGAATCTGTTCAGGTTTCTAATATGCTACAAACAGTGCACTGCCTGTTTAAAATACAGGTAAATGTTTTAATTGGAGAATTGTTTGCCATAGAAGCTATTTGATTTTTTTTCGGTGTTTTTTTTTTTCCCCTTAGCTGGTAACATAAATATGCCTGTTACTTAGCATGAAATAATACTAAATTAAGAAGATAGAATTAGTATGTATGTAATACGTTTTATCAGTTAACATACACATGTTTAAAAGTCTTAAGTTTTGTACACCTCAGACACCATTTTCTAAGAATGTTCTTGCATAAAACCATTGGAAACTTATTCAAGTAAATCTGTCTAAAAATACTTGAAGAATATTTTCATATTTAATTGCGGCTGTTAATGTTGAATGAGAGAAATACCAAAGCATGTTTTACTCATTCTATTCTCTGACATTGGTATTGTTTAGTCAATCGAGCCTGATGTCATCACCACTTTTGTGCTTAAAAAAACCAATAATCACTCATAGTTCTTATCAGCTGAGAAAGGAATAGAATCTTTTTTTTTTAAACAACTCCAGGTTCTTAGCTTCGACTTAGTTTTGAACTTTATTAACTGAAGACAATAAAATATCTTCTGCAGAAACAAAGTTGTCATAAGTAGCTTTTTATTGCTTATGAGTTTGAGGCAAATAATTCCTCTCCTCCTTTTACAGTTTTGGTGCTTAAGTGAACACTAAAGTTTATACCTAAAATACACTATTTAGTACGACTGATACGTTCCAATGTATACTATTATTTTTTAATTCTAGGTACATTGAGGAATATTTGGGTTTAAGAAATGTTCCTAACTACAAAATGACTAGAGAAAAGGCTTGTGGGCAGTTCTGATACTGCTAACCCAGTGAGAAGTTTCTGAAGAATTAGATCAGTTCAGATCGGAATGTTCATTGTCATTCCGTACATGCTGAATGAGTGGGAGGAGCTATGCTGGCTGTGTACTGGATCTGCTTCTAGTTTCTTTCGTATGAGTATCAGCATTGTTGAAGTTCTGAGCATGCAGCTGTAAACTGTCTGGAGGAATACTTTTGCTGGCTTTGGGTTTCTAAAACAGACCAAGTATTTCTGCATTTTCATCTTTTCTTAGATTGGCTTCAAGAACATGCAAAATGTAGAACATGTACCTCTGACCCTGGAGAAGGCTTTGCAGCTGGTTAAAGATGTCTTTATTTCTGCTGCTGAGAGAGACGTGTACACTGGGGATGCAGTTAAGATTTGCATTGTCACAAAAGAAGGAATCAAAGAGGAAACTGTCCAATTACGAAAAGACTAATTCAGTTCACTTACAAACACATAATCTATGTTGTATAATTTACCTGTATGATGAAGACATTTGTCTTATTAAACTTTTTCATGAAGTCCAGCTGCTGTCATGCTGAGTATTTTCTACCTTTGTTAGAAGCGATCGTGTTTTTTAGAAACCAGAGCAGTTCATGGCAAGGAAGCAGCTAAGAGTTACAGGTTCATTTCGTTCATCTTGTCTTAATCTATTGATCAATCTAATTCCAATGTCAGTTTAATCCCCTTCTGCAATCCCTTATGATGTACAATATGGAGGAGTTTAAACTTACTAAAATTTAGGTTCCCAGACTTCTGGTAATCCTTTCAGTTCAGCCTTGGTTTAGTGAGAAAAGCATTTGTTCTGTTCGTGCTGCCTTCTCTCATAGCTTGCTTTTCCTGTGTTCTCCTTTATCTCTCTGACATGCTATCCTGGCATTTGACCTCTCTGTAGTTATTTACAGAGGCTATAAATATGAGTCATCAGAAACCAATTTCTCTGTGTAAGAGGGAAGAATGTTAAATGGAATCTTCCAGAGTTTAGTCCTGGACTGTGCATCTGGGCTCGCCTCTACCTGTTTCTGTTCAGTTAATGCCCAAAATCTGAAGCATCATCCTTTTCAAGCTACTGATGGTAAATAACTTAGTATGGAGATTCCTGAACAGCTGTTAATGTTTGGGGGCTTTGTTAACCCTATTACTGCTTTTGATTCTTGGGCAAATTGCATCAAGTGTAGACCGGCTGATGTGCTGCATAGCACTCCTGGAAATGGGCTTGAGTACTAGGACCTTTAGAAAAGTAGAGCTTGTGTCATCAAGGGCAAAATAATCTCCTGTCGTGGTTTTAGGCTGATCCAGCAACTAAAACTCACACAGTCTCTCCTTCTCCAGTAAAGTAGAGAGGAGAGGAAAAAAAAAAAACCAAAGGGACTGAGGGTTGAGACAAGAACAGAGGGAGCACCCACCAACCATGGTCCCGGGCAAACCAGACAGGGCTTTCTCAAAGCAAAAGAGTTTATTAATGATTACTTAGAAGGACAAAGGGAAACAAAAACCGATTACTCGAGAGGACAGAAAGAAACAGAACCAGATCTTAAAACTGACACCTTCCCCCCCCGCCCTTTCCTTTTCCTCCCGGCTCTACCTCCTCCCCCCAGCAGCACAGGGGGCAGGGACTGGGGGAGTGCAGGTCAGTTCATTCCGTGCTGTTACTGCTGCTTCTTTCTTAAAGGAGGAGGAGTCCTTACACCCTTTTCCCCTGCTCCAATGGATCCCCTACCCACGAGGAAAAATCCACAAACTTCTCCAGCGTGAGTCCAGCCCACTGGAAACAATCCTTCCCCACAGATTGCTCCGGTGTGGGCTTTACCACAGTCTTGGGTACTTAGGGAGCTGTAGCCACTCGCTCCGGCGTGGGTCGTCACGCAGACTCCAGATGCCTCTCTGCCTCGCCGTGCACCCCAACACGACCATCCTCAGGCTCAGGCATCTTCTCCCCACGGGCTGCGAGTGGGTCTCTGCTCCACCGAGGCCGTCCTGGTTGCAGGGGGGCCGCCTGCTATCTCACCATCAGCCGCAGGGGAAACTCGGCTCCGGCACACCTCCTCCCGCTCCATCCTCACTGACCTGCTGTCAATGCGGCTGTTTCTCTCAGATCTCAGTCCTCTCCAGGTGAACTCAGCCCAGTGGGCACTCCGGGAGTGGGGTGCCCCTGAGTTCCCCAGCTGGCTCCGCCGCCGCCATCCTCCGTGGGCGGCGCCGGCCCGACGCAGGCAGCTGCCCGGCCGGGAGCCAGGGAGCAGGGGCAGTGCCCTCCTCCCTTCTCTGCTCGATGCTGGGCGAAGCACCTTTTCCGGTTCCTTTGTCCTGACTTAAATAGGGCAATTCGCAGAGGCGCCCTATTGGCTCAATCCCGAGGGGGATGGCAGTCTGATCTGGTGGCCAGAACTAAGCCTAACCCGGTTCCAAAACCGGGGAGGTCACAGGGACCAAAACCCCTCTCCTGCCACCAGAACGACCGCCCCCTCCACATCAAACCATGACATCTCCCCTTGCCCAGGAATCCTTTAACAGTCTGTAGCTATTTAGGAAAGAACATACAAAATATCTCATTGCTTGAGGTGGCATACTTGTTTTTTTAAAAGAACAATTTTGCTGATGTGTTTGTCTGTACAGTAACTTTGCCTCCTGTGTGGAGGTGGCCGACTTGCCTTCTGTGCAGTGTTTCAGGTGTTGTGCTTTCTTTCCTAGCTCTGGCTAGTCTTCACCAGCGATGGTAGCCTCAGGCTTTCTAGACAATTTAAATAGTGGGTAGCATTTTGAACCTCAGTAGTCAAGCAGCTGGTGCGTTTGAGCTAGCTGTGTTTCGGAAATGTGGTGAGCCGGGAACTCGAATAGTAGCTGCTTTACAAAGTGTCCATGAAAACAGTTGACCACTGGGTGCCACTGTTGGGCAGAGTAAGGAGGGAACACCTCATCCCTGGGTAACTGGGCAGTAAGAAGGGTGCAGGCATCCCAAGTCTGAGTGGCACTGGGGCTGAAGTCACTTGGTCACACAAGTCAGAACTTCCAGACAGGTTCAGGTAACTTAATAGAATGTTTAACATTATTTGCAAACGTCATCGGAAGTGGACAAGGTTTTTTGTATGAATGACTGTGTAGCTATACACTGTTCTGTACTGAGCAATAATTCTAAGAACAGAAAGCTTGTGTATATGTAAAGTACACATCATCAATACCAAATTAAAAACGTGCTCTGTTACTTCTGTAAAATTCAATTAAAGAACTTTAAGCTTGGCTGTCTTTGATACTAGTTTATGTTGAATTGCTCAGGTGTTTCACAAGAGATTGTTACAGCTTTGTGCAAAGTTGGTAACTAGTGAAACTGAGTAGTGTTTCAGTTGGAAAGAAAAGCAGCTGAGGGTACTGAGTTGACATGCCTGCCTTTTGGGACAGGTCTGTTACAGTATGCAAGATCTAAACCATGAGGGAAGGGCCACAAACAAGGGGAAATATCAAATTTGTACCTGAATTAATTTAATATTCTCACAGGATGCCAGATGTTTAGGAGAGTTGCACTGATTCAATTTTTAAAAAAAAAAGATTTGGATGCTTTTGTATTTAAGGGTAGATTTTACATCCAAAATAAACCCATGTCCAACAGGTTTTAGGAATGGCTTGTTTTAATTTGAGGTGTCTAGGCCTGTCTCTGTAAGTCGTTTTAGGAGAAATACGAGGTGATTAGCGTGTTCAGGTCTCGTTTGCAATCTCAGAAGAGATAAAACAGCAAGTACCAGGGATGCAAGTTTTCCTGCCACTGTGTGTCAGTGCTGTTCTATGGGAGCACTTGTGCAGATGAGGTGGCCGTTCTGTATCCTTTTCAGTTTCCCTGCAGAGTACATCTGGCTGAAGACCCAGGGGATGAAAGCTTTTTCACAGGCCCATTGGGCTGAAAATACCATATTTCTTTTATAGAAGGTAGCACTATATTCACTCCCTATAGATGGGTTTGGAACCAGTGACATGGGACGGTTTGTTTCCCAATTTGTTTTTAACTTCCTGGTTATGCCCTGCCCTGATGTCATCGCCGCTTGTGCTTAGAGTCAGGAGTTGCAGGAGTGACAGAAGATAATGTGAGTAGAAAAACGATTGTGGGCTGCTAAGCTACAAGTTAGTTGCTTGCTCATTAGTATTAAAACACGATTGAAAGTTACAGGTGTCGGAAGTGTCTTACAGATAAAAGGCACCAAGATGTTTTTTTTAATCCACCAAGTTACTTAGATTTGTTTGTGAAGGTCATCATGACCTGGGGCTGGAAGGTGGGGATGCCATCGCTTTCTGCAACTCTCCTTAGGTCTGTGCCTCTACTTCCTATGTATAAATCAGGTCGGTAGTCATTTTGCACCACGTCTACGATGTAAGTTAATAGTTTATGAAGCACTTTGAGCGCGCTCTGGTTACAGAACTGTCTTGGCAGGTAGGCTATAGAGGTGCAGGTGGGCAAAACACATGCCGCTTCGGGTTGCTGGAAGCAAAGGTCTGGGTTTGGCCAGGTGTTGGATGTCTTCAATACAATTTTATTTTAAGAGAAAGGAGAGAGTGGAAATATACGTATCTTGCAATGCCTTTTCTCAGTATCGAACATGCTATGTGTGTTTTTCAAGAGGGCTGTAGTGCAACGTTTGACTAATCTTGGAGCAAGCTCTTCTAACGACCTCCTTCAAGAACTTGCAAGTGACAGTGTAAGGAGAGCAGCGCTCAGTAGCAGCAGCAGCAGCAGCTACCTCGGTTTCGCCTGCAACAACACTACTGGCCGCCGTAAGATGGCAATAGTTAGTTGCTAGCAGAGGCTTCAACATAGTTACACACGGTGTGGGTGAAAATAGTCCCACATCCTTTAAAAGTTTCCCACTACAATGTTCTTTGCCGTGCAAGGAGGAGATGGAAGGCTTTATTTTCATCTCAGCCAAATGGCAGCATACTGTTGCTTATATAAGGGACTGCATGAGGTCAGAATTGGCTTAAAAAAGCTAGGTTTGTAGTAAAGTACACCTTGCTTTATTTTTGCACGTGTTTTCAGCAATATTGTTTATGTGTCAAATCCATTTTGTGACAGGAGAGGGGGCTTTTTACTAGGGAAAGTGAAAGTGCTTGACAGGACATATATACTGTATATATGCTTCTGAAAGTTTAGTTCGCTCTATTGTTCCTGTGTCAAAGATAAGTTTTTCATTTTCCTTTGACTAAAACCAAGACTTTCTTAAGGCTGAATCATAAAATGTTGTTTTATAAACCAAATACTGAGCTTTATCACTCCAGGATGATGTTTCTCCTTTTTACAGCGAGGTACGCCTGTAACATGGTGTGTGCCTCAGTGAGGTGAGAGCCAGGAGCAGGCTGCTTCTATTTTATTGCCCTTTCCTAGGGTAAGCCATTTATGTGGATATTATAAAACACTATTTGAAGTATAGCAGTTGAAGTAGTGCTACTGCAACTCACTCCTTTATTTATTTACTTAGAGGGCAAGGTTGTAATTTCCCACACTTGAACAAAATTTTTTGATACCCCAGCATCATCTATCCTGGAAAGCAAGAGAGAGCTGCCTGGGCAAGTGATCTCAACTTAGATTTGGAAAATCTAAGCCTGGAAAGAAGTGGCAGGAGCAAGTGGGGAATGATTGAAGCAGCATTCATGTGAATCTGAGCAAAATAAAGTAGTCCTGTTTCTCCCCAGTCTAGTAGAAGGTGGTTTTAGGAGCATAAAGTAATTGCTGTCTTGTTCAAAGTTCCTGATCCAGAGTCGGGAACCAACTTTTGAGAAGAAGGGATTTGGAAATGACAGCTTTCAAATTCCTCTTTCTCTTTCTTTCGGCCATTGCTTTTGTTTAGTATGAATGTCCTTTGCTTTTAGGCTATTTGGGGCAGTCATAAACCAGACAATATGGCACATGGGCCTGAAGTTAACTGAGATTTGTCTCCAGATCTGCCTTCTCAAGCCAAATTCCTTTTGAGAAGGGGTTTTGTCTGTGCGAGAGCAGCAGAGTGAGACCGGCCTTATATTCTTCCAACTCTAATATGTAGTTAGTTTAATTGTATGGACCATTTTATGTGCACTTCCTTTTCTAAGCAATTTCAACAAAGTATTCATAATTACAAAAACATGGTTTAGCAGAAAAACAAACAAAAAATCCTCGGTATCTTTCCTGTTAGGCTGTTCTTGGCCCTTTTCCTAACAGTTGCTGGAAAAGTTCAACTTCACTGTTCATTTCAGAGGCTCAAGCGGGGGTAGAGATGGACTTCACTGTAGCCTACAATAATTAATATTCTTTGGCACAAGACACATTAAAGGGGTGCTGGCAAGAGAGTAGTCATGGTACCAAAAATTTAACAAGTCCTTTGTGCTTTAGATCAAAGAACCATAAAAGGAAAGTTAAAAAACAGGATTCCCTTTTTTTTTTTTTTTTGCTAAGGAAGAGGAAGGAAATGTGGAAGATTGCAAGTTGTACTGCAGTGTTGTAGATACTTCACAGTTGAGGTATGGTGGTTTTGGCTTACCTGAGACCTGACTTCTCTGAAATTTAGATGTTTCCATTGCTTGGCTTTCTCCAGCCACACAAGTTTGGTGATCTCCTTGGCGGTTCTACAGGAAGTCACTGATGTGCACATTCACCTAGGTGTCTACCTAGGTACGGATATGGGACATCCACAATGCCTGGCCTGCTAAGGTGGCTTAGCTGAACAGGATTACAATCCCGCTGGACCAATGCTCTGTTTAACCAGGCAGGCAGGTCTGGTAGATGATCAAGCTGTTTACTTGTCCCTCAGTGTAGTGCTCTCATACTGGAGACCTTGGGTGGCTCAGCTGAGTGCCTTGCCTCTTCTTCTCCATGACCAACCTGGGCTGCTGATGGAGCCATACCCAGCCGGGGTACGTGGGAGGTGAGAGATGCTGTAGAGCGTCTTGGTAGTCTGTCCCCTATCAGGAGCCCATCCTCAAACATCTCAGTGGAAAACATATTTCCATTTGTAGCTTGCTTATGCAGCCTTTGCAAAGAGCCTCGTGCACTGAGATAGCAGAAAGTTAAGAGACCTGATGGGGAAGGGGTGGGGGGTGGAAAGAGGAGGAGGAGGCTTTTTCTCAGGTTTTATATAAGCGACTATTTTAGAGAAAGCTGCATTCCAGTGTCACTGCCTTACGCTTGATCTGAACTTTCCTTGACATGTACCCTTGAGTGCAGAACAGTTAACACAATCTCCATTAAGTCCCATGGCAAACAAACATTTTGGTGCGGCTGGTATTTGTTTGCTAGTTGCAGACAAGTCGATCTCATTAGAACTGCATTTACAACTTTTGCCAAGCGTTTTGAAACTGGTTGACATGCACAACAGCTGCCCGAGCCGGAATGGCATTCCATTCCCTGCCTCCATCTTATTAGCACAGGGGATGGCTTGATTAATGACGATTAGACGGGATTTTTAAAAATGAAAGTCAATTTGTCTTTGGAAGAGCCGTGCAGTGTGTTTTCATTCTCTGATTTAAAGTAAGCCACAAAGTCTGGGGTTTTATGGCTTTTTCAGAAAAGCCAAGAGAAGTGCTTACCCTGAGCTAACCCACAAAATCTGAAAAGGATGATGCAAAGTGTTCTCAACTGGTATTTAGTGAGGCTTTTACACTAAACTGCTCTTTAAAAAACACAACCAAACAAGAAGATTTCAGTGGTGACACTTAGATTTTTCTCATATGACTCCAACATGGGGATCACGATGCGAGGCAGGGGAGGGAAAACTTTGCTGTCCACACCCTATTGTACGTACGTTAAGTGATGCTGAAGAGAATTCACATAAGCTCCTGTGAAGACCAGTGTGATACGTGGCTCAGCCTGGGCTACACATTCGTTAAGACTGCTCCATAGCAAAGTTTATCAACACTCCTTAACTCTCCAAAGATGTCACCTGGGTAGCCAGTGTTTCCTGGCCACTGTCCTATTTCAGCAAGAGCACGCACTCGGTCACAGCCGAAAGTATTTCCGCAGGAACATGAGGACTTGTTTTCCCCCTAGTTTCTCTGGGCCCTCAGTGCAGAGCTGCTGAGCTTCCAGCCTTGAATGGACAGGCTCTTGATTCAAAGCAGGCTAATGCATCTAAACAATCAAATGTATTTTGTTTGGCTGTACAGCCTTTAAAATTGGAGGCTGCGGTCCCCTTCACCTCTGTTAAGTCACTGTCAATGGGACACTCTCCACCAAACTCAGTGAAGCACCAAACAGCCAAGACGCTCAGCTTCTCTGAGTAGCTGAGGAGCCAGAGTGGCCAAAGCAGCATCTATATGCAGGCATTCACATGCCTAATTTAACCCATAAAAATGCTGCACAAACATTTAAGAGGGGTTTCTGGCAGTGTAATTTAAACCCCGTGTTTAGTTTAAGCCTGGTATCGGCAGAAAAGCTGTCCTCATTTTCACTGTCTGCACAAACCTGAACCTCTGAGCTCATGCTCCCAGAAAAATTTAACTATGGTGCTAGAAGTCATCATTGCAGTAAAAATAAAAGAAAGGCAGTGGATCAGACTCCTGAAATTAGGCCCTTTTGCCTAGTTAGCTCAGATTAAAACAAGATAAAAAGAAGACCTCTTATAAGAGAATGCCTTTGCAGTGGTTTAACTAATATGTTGACCTGCATAAGTGGTCAACATAAGGGGTTTTTTCATAAACTGTTTCCATTCAAAGCCAAAATGCACTTTGGAGCGACTCCAAGAATTTAGTTTCTATTAATGACTACACAAATCTGTCCTTTTCTTGCACCGTTTCCTCCTCACACGCTACCTAACAAAAAGGACATCGAGGGCCAAGCTACCCAACAGAGACTAGTGGATGGTCCTTGAATGTCCAGTTTGAGATCCCAAAAGCAGCCTCGACTCCGAACTGGAGACTAAAAGCCGCCTATTTGTTAATTTTAACTGAATTGCTCTAGTTAGTCTCCTTACAGAGAAGGTAAAGTCAGAGGCATTGTAATACATCCAAGCTTCATCTTAGAAGCTGTAGAATGAGTTCACAAGAGACGCAGTTTCCCATTGTCCTCTGCATCCACATCTCAACCCACGTGCAGGGGCTTGGTCAGCCACTGTGGCTCTAGCTACAGTGTTGGACTACAGGATTGCTGATTGTAAGTTTTAATGAGACAACCCAATTAGATGGCTTGACAGACCATCACAACAGTGACGCAACTGCACTCAAACCCATTACAGAAGCAGCAGAATTTCAAAGAACTGCTTTAAAAGAAAAGTCACAGAATGGCTCGCACACAGCTCTGCAAACAACAACATCACCCACAGGCTGTGCAGAGCGAAGGGAAGGGTTGTGAGAGTAAAAGCAGAAACAAGACAAATCAAAGGAATTAATCCAAATACTGATTTTTCCTTTCTAACACTTAGCATGGGCGCAGCTTGGGTTTCAGGTAACACCTATGGAATAGAACTGCTTTACGTAACTCCCACTGTATGGGTCTAACAGTGCCTACAGAAGAGTTACAACATGGTCTGTGCAAAAATGTGCATGAACCAAATCCCTCATGCCAGGTGATACGTAACATTGTCCTGCAGGCACTGACTGATGCACAGGGCTGAATTCATTGATCTTCCTACACTCACAAGGCATTTCCTTCTCAAAAGCCAGAGAAAGTTTTTATCACACTCACCGCCAGACTTCCACAGATCAGTAGATGTGGATTTTGGAATTTTTTCTCCCCTTCATCCTCCACTCAGGAATTATTCATACATCACCCGCAGTCCTTCCTGGTTTGAACTGGCAGGCTGGGCATCCCCACAACCTGCTACAGACAAGCTCTGTGAGTGCCTAGCCTTAAACTGCTTGTTTTTAGCAGGTTGACCCTGACGTCTTAAACATCACTGAGCCACAAGCCGCTTAACAGTGTTTAGGTGACATACCTAGGACAAAATTTCCGTTGCATTGAGCGATTCTCAGCAATTACAGTCCTCATCTGTTGACAAAAAGAGAGCCTAAGTACAAGGTCCAGCAGGCTCAGCAAGACCCCACTTGTCAAACCAGAGAGCATTTTACAAAGCTTTTCTTTCCAAATGAGCCCTTTTTGCTCATTTTTACATATGTGTCAAGGAAGATCCAAGACTAACAAAGAGGGCAATGAAAGTTGCTGGCTACTGATACCACTGTGGTTTGTCGAAGTTATTTTCCCCAAATTAAAGACCCATACATACACCCCGCTTGAACTGCATGACGTGCATCAGAGGAGGAAATCTCAAGACCTGAGCTGATGCTGAGAAGAGCAGCTGTTTGTCTTACCCATGCAAGTGAAGGAGAGCAGCAGGGGCTCAGGCAACTGTGTGGAACATCTGCTCTGCTCTACAGATGCTGTCCAAGTCTCTCTTCCCATCCTACTGCTAGTCATTATTCAAAGTAGTATTACACAGCGACACCTCCTTTGCCATCAGCTCAGGCTGAACCCCATCCCAGTAAGCTGTTGGTGGCAAGCACCCACTGAGGACTGGGAGGCACCGTACCATGGTTTCAGTCTCAGATCCAGTAACCATAACACAGCTGGACCTGCCATCCAGGCCACCACAGGCTGAAAACTCAGTTTCCCTCCCTGCCTGCTTTTCATGTTGGTATAAATCACTTGACACCACGTGAAGCATTGCTGCCAGCTCTGACAGCCTCTCGGGAAGATCCAACAGACTATGACATGTCAGTGGGTGTTTTGCCTTAACTAGTCCAAACCGAGCTACTCCGACCCTTGCAAGCAAAGAGCAACACTTCAGGAGAACAGATGAACTCTGCAGCACTACAAATGTGTTTGTATTTGTTTCTGCGGGGTAAAATATCCTGTGGAGCAACAGGCCATTAACACATAGCTAGCTAAGTCTTCAGTAAGCCGGTGCCCAACTACCGTAGTATTAAATGACAACCTAGTGCCCAGTAACATCAGCGAAACGCAAGGATGTTCCTCTCCAGGCCACCGCGTAGTCGTAGCTCTGGAGGCTCTGACCTGCACAGCGATACGCGATGCGCTTTAGGAAGGAGGGGAGATAAGGCAGAGCAATGTGGCACAGAGCAGAGGAGCGGGACTGCAGACACAGAGCTCACTGGAGCTGCGAGGCATGTAAGGGGCTCGCTGGGCAGGAGATACACACCCTGGAGCTGTCCTTGGAGGCCTTATCCCAGCCCCAGAGAAAGGGATGCACCTCGAGAGCGCGTCTGCTCTGCATATGCATTACGGACGCCGGTGAAGAGCCACCAGCACAGGGACGCGGTGGGCAGCGCACGCAGCCCCTGCCTTTCTGCCCTCGGCTTCTTCCTTCCCGTTCACTCGGGCACCCGCGCGACGGTGCGCCACAACACGTCAAAGCGCGGCACAGCAGCGCGGTGCCTGGCACGCATCGCCCCTCTGCCCCTCGAAAGGCGCCCGGATTTGTCACAACAGCTCCGGAGGCGGCGAGGCCAGCTCTCCTCCGCCGGCCCCTCATAATGGAGGATCGGCCTGTTTGTGTGCAAAGGAGAGGGGCTGCTGCCCGGCCGCGGCCCCCGCATCTGTAAGGGCTGGAGACACGCCGCACGGACAGGCAGAGATCAATAAGCTGGCGGATCAGAGGGCCCGGCGGAGGAGCCGCTCCGTGTGCACGCACAGGGGCCGAACATCTGTCGGGCAAACAAAAAGCAACCCAAGCGGAACAAAAGAGAGGATTATTTTCACTCAAGTTCTTCTTCAGTCTCAGCAGGCAACGTTCAAGCCGTCCTCGTATTCAGACACTGAAGCCTTATGGAGTATGGGCTGTCCGGGAAATGCCAAACGCTGTTACCAGAAGACAAAAGAGGGGGGAAAAAAAGGAAGAAAAAAAAAAAGTAGATATGGAAAATTCAGACTGTCTTGTTGAGTGCAATCGAGCAGAGGGAAGGTGGAGGGGGCACCGATAAAGGGGCGGAGGGCGGCGTGATGAAGAAGTTGATGACAAATCTTCACAGCAGTACTGGAAAACAAAGGTGATCGTATCAGGCGTGCCACAGAAGCACGAAATACACGAGTACAAATTCACAAGCGCTGAGGCTCCGTTGCTCGCACGGCAGGGCAGAGTCGCTGCTGACCTTTCCCTCCTGCCGGTGGTCACCAGGGAGTCGGCAGAGCTGGCCCCGCTCCCTGGTGCCCTCCTTACCTGGAGGGAGCCCAGCTTTCCCCGTGAGCCCCAGCACTTCTGAGGAAGTGAAGGATTTAGGATAAAAAACCAAGCTGCCATGCCTCTCCCTTGTGCTCAGTTAGACAGCGGGCACGGTTACTTTGCAGCCTGGTTTCTCCAGCACAGCTGTCTCTTCTAATTGGCGTGTCATATACATGCTACAAATAGGTGCAAAAAAGTGAATTCATGATGAAACATATTAAGTAAAATCAGATTTGGGTTTAAAATGTCAGGAACCTTCATCCTTTCTGAAAGAGAAGACTTCTGTGCTCTGAATCATTTTACAGTTGAGAACTCCCTGTATGGCATCCATGTGCTGCTGCTCTGCCCTTATGCCGCTGTTGGCTTGGTACACTTTCAAATTTAAGTTTTATTAGGGAAATATACACCCTTCAGGTTCTGGGTTTTCTTCATCAGTTTCACAGTATGTAAGCTATCTTCACTGCTGGAAACAGGAGCTGTTCTGGATAAATGTAAAATTGCTTAGTTGAAGATTCAGACTCTGACCTCGCAGCTCCATGCCCGTGGATGCATGCACCCATCAAATACCAGCCCACAGCATCCCGCAAAACAGATATACGTCTCAGCCTTGAAAGTGACCTGCCGTAGATGACATGGGGTCTTAATGGCATTTTAGGGAGTATTATATAGGTACTTTGAAACAGCTTCGTTTTCTTACATTGTAAGGGGCAGGGGTGGGATATGAACTGAAAGAGGTTTCAGCTTGGGGAAAACAGGCACTCCTGTTAAAAAAATCCCAAAGTAATGACTGAAACTCCCCTCCCCCAAACAGATACTTAGCTGCGGCTTTATCTGAGAAACTCCTATATTTCCTTTGCATAATTTACAGCACCAGAACCAACCGGGTCAGCTGCCTCAGTGAGAGCTCCAGAATGAGCCTTAAAAAGAGTAAGCCCTGTTTTTGTTTTGCTTGAGAGAGTGAAGGAGAGGGAAGGACTGCCTTCCCCATCCCTGGGAAGGGTCTAGGCTCTCAGTCCCAGCTGGCCATAGGCAGCTTCCTAGACCACTTGAACTTAGCCTCTACACATCAGAGAGGAGTAAGTAAGGCTTCAAGGGACTTATGCCACTTGTGTATTTTGCTTACACATGCCACCCACCTAAGAGGAACCAGAGGCAGCACATGAGGGTCTCTGTCAGTGGCCAGGGACAGGCACAGCAGCCTGATGCCAGCAGCGTGTTCCTCCGCCACCGGCAAACAAAAGCACCTGCCATAGACACAACACCTCTTTTTCCCAGGAGCTTTGCTCAGGCGGACCGTGAGCGTTTCATAGCTGAGAGGCAGGACAGTAACCTCCACCAGCCACTGCAGGTGCTGCAGACCCAGGTACCTTGACCACACATACTCCTGGAGACTCCCCAGCACTCATGGAGAAGACAAACAGAGGTTCAAGCAGCAATAGACTAAGCCTACATGCTACACTGCAGGTCTGTGCATGGAGAGCATACCCAGCCCCCTGCACATGTCCTACACAGATCATATACACACACCCAGGCTGTCTCTGTGAATATTCAAAGGACTCACGAGGCCAGAAAGATCAAACTCTCTTCTTACAACACAGTACCTCATATGCTAGACTTTGTCATCTCCTTATCCAAGCTTCACTGGTCCTGAGTTGTCACCTCTTCTGCAGGACTACAGGGAGCCTAGCCCAGCTTCTCCCTGGGAAGAGACCCAAACCCGGGAGCAGAGTGTGCTTCCCACTGCTGCTCTTGACCCACCTGAGTTGCTGCTGACTTTCCTTGGTCAGCAGTTACTCAACTCACCTGCAGCCTCTCCTGGATGCCTCTGCTCTGCCTGGGCTGCAGTGTTTTGCAACAAGTGTTTTGAACTGACTGCTTGGTCATGTCTCAGGAATTTCAGGGATCCTCTATCTACCTTTTGCAAGCAGTTCTCATATAGACCATCAATAGCAGATCAATACCTTCTTATCTCATGGTGAGGATATTACTAACATTTGTCCATAGTCAATGTTTTTCCTTAAAGTCAAAGCACTCGAGTTTCTTTTGCTCTTTCTGGTTATTTTCTGCAAGCCTTGAACCACGTGCAAGTGCTATCCTAAACCATACAAGGGTGTTAAAACAAGGGGTTTGACGATATGCTGATAAGTAATAAAAAAATAATACAAAGCTGATCAATTACAGGAGAGAAAACTATTTTATATGAGAAACAGTATCCTCATAAAAAGTGTTATCATAAGGGCACAATATAGTACATTGCGCAGTAAAATAGGGAAGATTTTGTCCTTGACTTCCTACCTCAGAAATCTGCTCTTAATTCTCCCTGCACAGTGGCTCCTCCAAAAGCTGGATAAGGGCCTAAGGAAAAAAGATAGGAAAGGAAGGTAGTAAAAGTAATGCATATATGTATATATTTTGTATGACATTTTGCAACTTTGCCTTTCGAAACTAAGCATGTTTGACATGTTTAATTTTGTCCTTGTCTACGAGCAATAGAAGAGAAGCCATCAGTAGGACCTTTTTCTGAGGGACTGGTTTTGAGTCCGTCTGGGCGTGAGAGGCCCTTGGATTAGGAGTCTTTGGAGGGGTCTTTTTTGCACACAAAATATGACATGGCCAGTTCCTTAGAAAAAAAGGTTTTGAGGTTGC
Organism: Tauraco erythrolophus; assembly: GCF_009769465.1. Taxonomy (NCBI): domain Eukaryota; kingdom Metazoa; phylum Chordata; class Aves; order Musophagiformes; family Musophagidae; genus Tauraco; species Tauraco erythrolophus. The sequence continues at coordinate 84,662,167 of NC_141466.1, read as the reverse complement.
TTTGATGCCTGTGATGTTGCTCCACAGACAAAGGATGGATCTGGAAGACACAAGCCCGGGACAAGCAACCTGGCCAGCAGAAGGCACTGGTCACCTGATAGCAGGGAAGACTGGCAGAGATGTGCTCTGAGACCAAACCTGACCTGTCAGTTTGACGATCCCCATTTCCTCTGGAGCCACGGAGCACCCTGGCGTTTCCTGCAGCCTGTCACAATCCTTCTTAAAGCACTTTTAACTGAAACGTCAGAGAGACAATGCCGATGTGCGAGGTTAGTTCGGCTTTGCAGACTACATGGTCCCTTAGACTGCAGCTTGGGAACTCCTGCTCCGAGTGCCTATAAGAGAGGCAGGACTAACCAGCGACACTCAGACGAGCAGCTGTGACACGTGCCATCACAGTAAATTAATGGTGGCCACAGTTTTGACAGTTTAAGTCAAAACAGAACTGAACAATCGGAGCAAGTTTTTGTCTTGTGGCTGCAGTGAATTCCCTGGTGGCTGCATGCGGCCGCTGCTATTGTCTTTGAGAGTCACTGCCCTCAGAGATGAGTTCTTTAACAAGTGAACAAATAACTCAATTAGAAATTAAAACAGTACATTCCTGAGAGGAGCTCAGCAGCCTCTTCTCCCGTTAGCAACAGTGGGAGTTGCCATGCTCTGCATCTCGCCTAGCGATAGCTATTCTCCTTCCCTTCAGCAGATGACTCCGCTGAAACCGATTGCTTCATGCTGTCACTCCAGTTTGCCTCTTTTGGGTACCATTAGCTGATAAGTGGGAAAGCAATGATTTTTGGTCAAGTTTCAGCCTAGAAAAAAAATCCAACTACACAAAACAAAATGGAAAGGGCAGGGAAGAGGAAACCAGATTTATGAGTTGATGAGTGAACTTTTTGTTGAAAAGTGATTAGTGAGTACTCTCTTTGTGGATGAGCTTGCTCTGTCAAGGAGAGAGGAAGATCAGCCATCTAAAAACAGTCAAGAAATCAAACTCAGGCAATTTGAGGATGACCGATTGGCCAATCTGAATTATGTGAGGAGTACGGATATTATAACTTTCCTCCAACGTAGGAAAGAAGAGAAAAGTATTTTTATTAAATGTATTCAATGGGCATGGGAAGCCTCCTGCAAGGAAGAAAATGTCCTTTGAGTCTATGTCATGATAGCGTGGTACTGAAAAACAGAAGGGGTGAAGGAATTGTGAACAGCTGGTGAGCGGCAGCCCTATGCCAAAAGAATGAAGCGTGGAGGAGGGGAGAAAGCAATTAAAAAAACAACAACAACAACAAAAAAAAAGAGCTAAAATCCTAACTCCAACAGTAAAATAAAAAAAAAAAACAAAAACAAACAGAAAAACAGAACAGAAGTGTTGGGAGTGTACTGTCAAACACCAGCTTCCCATGGACTCTAAGAGCAACAGAAGCCATTGTCCTCTGTTGGGAATGGGAACCATAAAAAAAATAACAAGCTGGGCTGGGAACATAACTGCTGTGCGCTCTCACTCACATTTCTCAACTAAACCCAATACAACTCTCTCTCTTTATTGAATGTGGGGGATGTTGCCCAGAGGATGAGAGCACCCCTGCCCAGCTGGGGAGATGATCTGTGAGCACCCACCTTCCTTTAAAAAATTCTCAACAGTTAGAATGTAATCAGTTCGTTAAGGTGAGGAATAAATAATGGCCCCACCGCAGGGCTGTCGGCATGTGGGACAAGGACCCACAGCCCAACACGATGTAGCCGGTTGCTGCAGAGGGAGAGGGTTGGGCTGGGGCAGTCGCAGGCCCTGGGCATGCAGCTGGCACCAGGCTCTGCTCCAGGGCTCCTGTCCTCTCGTGGGACCGGAGGAAGAGGGAGGTTTGTGCTCAGCCTCAGGCGAGGCACGCTGACTTTCCTGGCGAGCTGGCCCCACGGCACACCATTATACCAAGCCTGTCCCTGCCTGCCTTCTCCTGGCATGGCCGTATTGCAGAGGTTTGGGCGCTTCTGCAGCAGGGGCTGAGAGGAGCAACCTGCGCCCCTCCAAACGCCAAGGACCTGCCCATGGCCAAGGTGCCACGTGCCGAAGGACAACAGCACAGCACAGCACTTGCTCCACACTTGCTCCTGTAGCCGTGCTGGAAGCCAGGTAAAATACTGCACTAAGATGCTTAAAAGCAGGAGATGATTTTTGAGGAAGGAGAGATTAAGCAGATGAAGACTCTAATTGAGGAACAACAGTGATATGTAACATCAGGATGGGTATGGAGAGACAACAAGGGAACCATTATTCAGCATTTCTCACAACAAAAATATTAATGGGCTTCACCTGAAATGATCTGATGACAACCTCTTCCTATAAAGTATCAATTATGAAACTTTTAATTGATTAACAACAAAACTCCCCCCCCCAAAAAAAAACCAAACACCAAAACCAAAAAGATAAATCTATTTGGAACAGTTGATAAATACAATTCAACACAAAGACATGGGTACAACTTCAACTCAAAAGATCCTAAATCACAGATCACCAGGTATCAGGATACACAAAAAGAATCGTCTCTTTGCTAACCCTGTTCTTACAGACCACTATTGACTGCTGTTAGAGGCTGGAAAGATCTTTACTGAACCCATAAGTACAATCTTGTTTTCTTGTATTTTTCATTTGTCCTTTGAAACTCGGCGTGCTCAGTGATTAAAAATTAAGCTGGATTTGAAACAAATACATTAAATCACAGGTATCCAAAGTGCTATGTTAACCTGACCACCACATGTTTTGACATTCAGACTATTTAAACTCCTAAAAAGGGTTCTGCTCATCTTTTTCAGGGCATGATTGACAAGGGTCTATTTCAAAATACCTCCCATTAGGGTAAGAAAAAAAAAAAAAGAAAACTACCTTAATGGTGAAGCAGGGAATGACAGCAGCAGACAAAAGGTCGTTGCTTCTTTGTTCCTCAAATCTGAAGAAAATACACAGAACTCCATTGTATGACTTTTTCATGCACAACATTGTCTCCCTTGACCCCATGCACATCTGCAGCCTGAAGTCCTCTGTTATCTCTGGATAACAGCTGTTCCATTACTGATTATTCATCAGCTTCACTTTAGTCTGCCTAAGGTGCTGTGAAAAGCCCCCAGGTTGCTGAGTTTGCTAACGCGAATTCAAGATAAAGCCTAAAATTGCTGAAAAAAAAAATAGGATAAATAATGGATAACTCTTACTGGACATTTTGTTTGGTTATCTGTAGCACATAGGCCCATAGCTTAATGTATTGGAATTGCAGGATCTTTTAAAAATCTCATAGAATCCCCTAGTCTCTCATCTAACTCCTTTATGCTTTTTATTTGGCCTTGGACAGCAAAACACAAGGGCAAGGAACATATGCAGTTCCTTGCATATGTAGAAACAGGTCTTTGCATATGTAGAAACACTTCCTTGCACTGTAGAAACAAGCAAGCCCTTCAGACATATGATGTGCAGGAGCAGAATTTGTGGAACAATTAATTAGTTAGGATTTCCAGTTAAAAGAAAGTGACTGAAGAGATGAGATATGTACAAAACCCAACCCCTTTGAATGCAAATACTCCTTGATCTTTATTTGAGGCAGAGGAAGTAATTTCTCTTCTGTCTTCTCACACTTGCTATGGAGACCACAATTCAGTATGCACCTCCTCCACAGGTAATTTATCTTCTGGGCTTTTCCAACCCTCCTTCCCCCCCCCAATCATTTTCCACCCCTACTACTCCCCAATTACCAATGCTCATATTCCCACATGGGTGTTAAATCCCATCAGTCTCTCTGTCAGAAGAATAAGGATGGAAGAGGATTTCTTTGATCTCCAAGACTCTTTCATGGGTCGTTTGAGAGGTGAGGATGGAAGAAGGTGAAGATTTCCAGTTTATCAGCAAGGTGTTGATAGCCACCAGATTGCTGGGAACATAATAGAGGACATTCCTGAAAGAAAAGAAAAAAGAAAAAAAAAAAAAAAGTGCTTTGCAGCTCAGCACTAAGTTGTTAATGAGCTCCTGGTGTGAATTCATAGAGTGCAGGGGCTGTACCTAAGCAGGTGGCTCTGCAGTGACAAGCATCCCTCAGCTATCTACTTACAAGTAAGTTGTATCACTCCTGTCCCTGGAATATCTGCGTGCTCAGCGTGTGAGTTTAGATTAGTGTTACAGATTCCACAATGCGCTAGGCATATTTCCAGAAATATGGACCCACCTTACGGACTGTGAACCAGAGAAAACTGTTTCTGTAAGAGCCCCAGAGAAGGCACAGGTTATATCATGGGAGGGCCTCGTGACCTCGTACTGGCGGCTCGTTTACCTTGTGGTCATCTGTAAAACAGGCTGCTTGGAAGTCATTGCTCTTCCACCTCTCCAAACGGGAAGGTGCTACATAGGCACAAATGTTGCAGGTAGCTGCAGTTTCCCTAAAGAGTCATACTAAAGAGTACTATAGCTTGGGTACAGGACACTGACACGTAAGTCTACTGAAACAAAACGGGGACAGAGTTAAAGGTGCATATTCAGCCTTTGCTTTAATTTCTCAATTTGATTGCAAAACTGACTGTTTTTTCACGCTCTCAACTTGCCTTTTGTCTCTTCTAGTCCATCTACATCACATCCCTTGCAATTATATCACACTCCTTTTGTCTATATGCCAAGAATTTGCCGAGGACTTGCAAAATCCTCGTTCCCAATTGTTTACCTGTTTTGTACAGCATCTCTGCCTTTCTTCAGAAAGCAATTCTACTACAGCCTCCTTCTGTTAGTCAAAATTATGCAAATTGCATAGATTAAATTGCTGTATAATGGTTGATCAGCTTTTCCTTATTGTTTGCCATTTGTTACACCGGATTTGCGTGCATTTAAGAGTTTTATGTGTTTAATAGTTATTTAAGAGGCTTAGCATAGCTAATACCTTCAAGCAGTTCTGTCCCTGCAGACTGCAGAGAAGTAAAGGCTACCTCTGTCATCAGTGGTTTCGACTCTAGGAGTTCTAAAAATTGTTTTAAAAGCCTGAGTGGCAAAGGAGCTGTGGAGAAGATGCAGTGACTGTTGACGTTGAGGGAGTGTGCTGCTGTTTACCAGAATGATCCCCGTCTGTCTGCTGATAAAAGGAGCTGCAAAGCAGACCCAGCTCTCACCGGTGGAACAGGCCCCACAGGATGCGAGTCTCTAAATTCCACATTGTTCAGTTACAGCCTGTTTCCACTCATGTGCATGCAAAAGCCTGGATATGAGCATAGGCTCCTATTCTGGCTCAAGGCTGGTTGCAAGCGAACACGGAGGCATTTCCTCTCGGTCGCCAGATCCTGTTCTTGTTAACACGTTGCCAAAGCATGAATCATATCTCAAGTCCCGTGTGCCCCTGAGCAGCCTTCCCCTCCCAGCTGCCTCATCCCCATTCCTTGACAGACAGACTTTCATCTCTCTCCCACTCCTTACACATCCTTGATCTTTTCCAAGAGCTGCAGCCTCGCCAGGGCAAGCGGGCCGGGAACAATGGGCGATTTGCTGCCATCGAGCTGGCTTTTCTCCTTCCTCGCCAGTCGCGTAGCGAAGGCCACTCCAGCACACTCAGCAAAGCACACAGAATCCATGCAATACCTACAGCACTTCTGTAAGCAATTAACTGAAGAAGTCAGGTTTGGTTTTCTTAAACAAATTAGCCTTTTAGTATTGAGTTATACACACCGTTGAGAAAACAGAGAGTAAAGTAAATACGTTCTTGAAAGGCAACCCTTCTCCCACGCAGCCCCAGAGAGTAGTACTCACACATTTGCTCACTGCAAACAGATGGGCCATTTTCTTGTGTCTCTATTAGGTAATAGGCTCAAGCTGTGAACAAATAAAGCAGAAAACACCCAATATGCCAATGTGTTAATTTTGCCTTCCTGTAGGTGTCCCTGTTGATTGCAAAAAAGAGTCAGACCCAAATTTTTTGTTTCTTATTTTTCGCTAGGAGAGAAAAAGACAAGCTACAACCTTTTTCCTGTGCAAAATAAACTCTAACCATTTTTCACAGTAACATATACATAAAAGGTGTTGATTAAGCCACATGTGAGAAGCAACAAAACTAGCCCTAGCCGCTTGATAGGCTGTTTGTATATGTGTTATCTTTTCAGATGGCTGGATTCTCCTTTAAAATGTTCATTTCTGTACATGCTCCTTACCAATCCTAAGTTTTAATGATATGCCCAGAACCAGCCTCTCTAATGTGCATATGAATACACACAGTATATATAATTATTTGTCATTTGCATGGCCTTCCTTGCATGTGGTACTTGACATACTTCACTGGGACATAGCTCAGGATGGAATCTGATTCAGGCTGCAGAGACCTTGTAAACTAGTAACACGTGTGAATGGTTCATCATTGCTTTTAGACATAAGTCTGTTTCTGTGCTTGCATCGGAACTGCCAAGAAGTTTCCACGGAGGACAGAATGGAAGACAACAACCTCTAAAGAGGTCCAGATACTGACCAAAACCAACAAAGATTCAATACCTTTTTCCAAGGTACTCGGTCCAAATCTACAGTTTTACTTGTTTTGCCTAGAAAGTCTTTGTCCTTGCAGGGCTGAATTCTTCAGCTCGAGGAGGAGCAAGTGCTGAGTGCCACAAGGATTTATCTGTGTACTTCCCAACACAAATCCACCAGTTCTGAATGCACTCAGCCCTGTACCCAAGAGATATAAAGGTACTTCTCTTTCTTTAAAGTCTAACCTGATTAGAGTCACTCCTACGACTCTTAATTTACCACTATCAAACTACCTCTCCTATTGTTATAACCTTTCTTTCTTTCACGAAGGCTCTTTGGAAGCTTTTCACATACTTGTTAAATGCTCTTGGTCACAAAGGCTGCTCAAAGTTCCCTTGATCATGTCATTGCTATGGTGTAAAATTGAATTACTTTTACAATGCATGCTGTACTCTGGCAAAGTGAAGACCTTTCCCACAGTTAACAGAGGTGGAAGGCCTCAAAAATAAATGAATAAAGGAGGACCAAAAAAAAAAAAAAAAAATGTGAATTTTCATTAAAAGGAGGAAAAAAATCTTTTTCTTGAAATGTGGGGAAGGCAAGCTTCCTTGCTTGTCAGCCAGGCACACTATCTCTGTTTCAAAAGAGAAATGGATTGACTTGCTGAGGAGGGGTTAATAATAGTGAAAAGTGAAGCATTTGCAGTTTGATTGATTTTTTTGGTGGTGGTTATAGACAAAGAATTGTTTCCCACAAAGAATCCAGAACATGAACAGCTTCTTCCTTGCTGAAAACGGCTGTGGGATGTTGTAGGGTTGCATATCACAAAGTTAGTTCTCATCCTTATTTTCTTTTTGTAGGATTGGACATTAAATGAATGAGGTTATCCGAACCAGACATAAGTATTAAAACAAGCATACTCAGAGGTTACTCCCCATACCTCCAAAAGAAATCCTCCCACATATTCCTTCTTGGAAAATAAGCCAGGCTTTGTTATTCCTATTGCATCATCTAAATAAAGGGCTTTGATTAGCCTTGCTTGTTCCAGATTCTCATTATACGTTTGTAACACAGTACAGTAACAAGGCTGCACTGGCAATACATAGCTTCATGCTGGAGATAACAGAGTGCCTCTTTGAAGCCCAAGCCTCTCATCAAGAGTTTGGTGGTGCTACACCATCTACAAGATATGAAATTCATGCAGCAAAGCACATGGACATGCCTAACATCTTTCTTGAGCTCAGCGCAGTCCTTCAGTGGTGTTGTTAATCAACCATTTCACCTGTTGTCAAAAAATCAGGCTAGTTTTCCTTTCCGCTCAGTTTCTGATGCATGACCTGTTCATTGCTATTATACTGTCTGTGAAGCTCCCACTCCTTCCTGTCACAGCTATGGTGGCTTCCTTCAGCTTCAGATCTTCATGTACTTGACAGCACATTCAGTTCTCAAACCAGTGGGCCGGGACCAGCAGGAGCTCATCTCCAAGGTCCTGGCTGGAGAGGATCTAAATGCACCCGTTCTTATCTTTGATAACTCAGACCCAGTCTCAGGTGCCCATAAGGTTCTAGTTTGGTCCAAGACAGTGCTGAGTGGTTTCAATCCTGCCTGTTCTGTAAAAGGGGCTGTGCTGCCACATCACAGGGTAATCATCTTTCACTGGTAGTTGTGTTGACAGGTAAAACCACGTTTTCATGGTGAGAGCTTGTGTCCTGCCTAGCAGGGCGATTTCATTGTATTGTAACCATGAAAGGTGTTTGCGGGGAGCTGCTTCCACACTGGCAGCACTGCCCTGCCCTAGGATGCAGGCAGAGTGCATCTGGGAAGATGTGACCTCTCTGTTGCTCAAAGGGATTCCCAGTTAACCAAGCAGCAAGAAGAACAATGGGAGCAGCACCCTTTTGACTTGCATGGTTTTCATCTCTCTTTTGCTTCCCTTGGATTTTCTAAGGCAGATTGTGAATACCAAAGTGTCACCACTTGCACTTAAAGACTTTGCAGGTGATAGCGCGATGCTTGTTCACACCAATATGAGAGGAACCCCACAGCAGGATGTCAGCTCTTTCAGACCTCTTTAGAAATGTGTGATAATCTTACAGTGCATCAACACTTTCTCCCTCCCATCTCTCCCAGCCTCTAATTTCTCTTAGACAAGGCTATGTTAGTCTCTACATTTTGATGCTGCTGCTGACATGGCTCTCCTTTCTCTAAATTTGCCCTGTTTCACACCTCACTATCCCATATCGTTGCCACTATTCGGTGCTTTGTGGACAGGTTTATGTATTCAGTCTACACCTAGCCTGCCGTGTTGCGCTATTCATGGTGCTTTTTTCCCACGTTTTGGAAAAGGCACATTTGGTGATAGATATGCAGGCCTTTTTATATTTTCTTTCATTTTCCTTCTCTTCTCCCTCCTCATGCCTTGCCTTCTCTACAAAAATTGGTCTGTATTTAAATTTTGCTCTCCTCACTAGTTGCAGAGCCAGTCAGAGTTTTGTGTTTTGTTTTTTTTTTTTTAACACAAACAGCTTTTTTTAACCAAACAACCTAATTTTAAACAGTTTTCCAGGAAAGGAAAGCCCCACATTTGAGTCCACCTATGAAATGAGGCAATAAAAATTTGAACGTGAATCCATGTCCATAGGAGCATGCTTACCACCAAAATTATGTCTGTTCCAGGTATGTATTTGTTTCAATTACCAATCTACCAAACAACCTTTGAAAGATTGTTTTATCTTGATGTGCAATTATGTTGAAGGATCTGAGAAGAGTTTCCTGCCTAGCTCTATTTATATCACTGTAGTAGCTGAGTGTCTCTCAGAGGTTGATTAATTTGCTCACGCAATCCCGCAAACAAGGCAGTAACATATCAACTTGGGTTTAGAGTTGGGCAATAAAGACACAGAGGACAGGCTAAGCAATTTTCCCAAGGTCACACTCAAAACAGCAGTATGCTCCCCTACAAGACTCCCTCTCATGCCAGACTAATATTTTATCCCCAAGCTCATAATTTTTCGTTAAGTACCTAGCAAGGTTTACTCCATCACCTGATATCAGAGCACTGAGACTTACTGAACCTTTCATTAAAACCATGTACCAGCAGTCAGTTCTCAGTGTCCATCTGGATTGTCTCCTCTGCAGGTTGTGACACTGGAGGATATATGGGAAAGGCAACGTGACCAAAACTGTCCTGAGAATCAGCAGGGAAAGTCCTGTCATCATCGCTGTCCCCCCACATGCACACACTGGGTTCCCTGCAGAGAACACCAGCTCCCCAGGCTGCTTTTCATTTGGTTTAAACATTGGACGCTAATACTTTTGTGTACCTTATTAATCTTAGTGAAGATCAGCATTTCCCTCTTTAGTGCAACTGAGTTGTGTTAAAACCCACCAGGATTTACACACCTCATGTGGGCCTCTCTTAAGAAGCTCAGCTGTAAAAATAATTCTCATCACACCTTACGAAGTTGACTGTGGTGTTAAACACAGCAGACATTTGGTGAAGTGTACTCCTGGACAGGACCACGTAGCTGTTAAGCACGCTAAGAAACTGTTCTCTTATTCAAACAGAGGCCACCAAAATGGTTTTTGAATAAGAACGCATTGGGTTTTCTTCACCCTTTCATCTTGTCAGGAAATCTCTGTGAACTTCCCTCCTCTCCATTTGCTTTCCTTCCTCTTTCTCTGCTGTCATTTACCAGCCGGGCTATTTTCTTCAAAGTACCCTCTAAATGTCACAACCACCAAATGACCACAGCAAATAATGGAAATGCCCTAGTAACCCTTCCCAAAGCACTTGCTTACCAACACTGAATAATTTGACCTGATCTCATTCTTGGGAGCATATTTCACGGTAGTGGCAGAGGAAAGGGAACGGTTTTAAGGTTTTGTTCCTTTTTCTCTTGGTTCTCTTTTGAGGTAAGACAGCTCTACAAACATGAACTAGAAAAACCCTATAGTCCGAACCAGACACCCCTCGGAAGGAGTGTGCCAGCTAATACAGAATGAGGAACATTCCCATTTCAAGTGCTGTTGTGCATGCCTTACTGGGTCCCCCTGATCATAAGAAAATTGCTTACAAGTCCTCAGGGACCTCTAAAACAAATAATATGAAACAATAAAGGGCTTGGGTATAGCGGAGGTATGCACATTTACCTTTGAACATGAGGTTTCACCTGGGAGACACAATTTCAGGCAGAAATCCAAATCTAACTTCAATTTTAAATAAGAGTTTTTCAAAGAGCCATGATAGCAGTTCTTTTGCTGATTTTTTTCCGATGTATCAAAAGACACTTGCTCTAAAGGCCCACGCTAATAGGCATTTAACCATGTTAAAACATGTAAAGATATCCTACTTGACTAATCTTAGGATTTCTGTATCATTTCATTCAGAGTTGGTTAAAGGTCTCATCTCCCAAATGACTTCTATTTTTTTTTATTTTTATCACAAATAAATATGTATTTCATGGTAGTTTGTATTCAAGATGTGCCTGAAGTAATATCTTCCAGCTACTAACCAGGATCAGAAACCAAATATTTAAGTCAGCAGTCAACCTTCGAAGATGATCTTATTGCAGTCTCAACAAGACCTCTGGATCTAATCTAGATCAGGGCTTTGGTTGCTGCCCCTTTTCTCTTTTACAGGGAAAGAATACTGAATGTATTGTCTTTCTCACAATAGTCTTCCCTCCTTCCCTCCAGGCCTTTCACTGTATGTAATTCGCCTTAGCCTCAACTGGCCTTATCTACTGTCACCAGAGGCACACTTCAAACCTAACCTGAGTTACTCACTCTGCCTTACAGGTCAGGAGTGAACAGAAGTGTTCAGTTCAGCTCTCAGAGGTGTGGGTTTAGCAACATACTTATCTGTTCACACCTAAGCTCCTTCTGAACTGCTTCTCATTGACGGAAAACAAAACAGTGGCACCAACAGTGCGACCAAACCAAAGTCTAGGTGCTTCCCTGGACATGGTTGGAGTACACAAGTGAAGGAAATTCAAAAGAAAGATCCTCTCCAGAAATTAAGCTACCTCTGCAATTAGGTAATGAGTGAAAAATTGGTTCTGGATCTCGGCTGTCAAACTTGAGGGCTGACATAACCCTTCTGCCTGCAGACCCATTTCCAGGTCTGCACTGGAAACTTCTCTCAGATGAGACATGGCAGCCAGGAGTTGGAGAATACTCCTTCTCTTACCACCATCATTTTGCCAGGAAAAGCCCTTGTTTAGGTACAACTAAATCAGCAGAAAGGCTCATTGATAATTCTGCTCAGAAACCGAGCAGGATCTATACTGGACGGAGGACATGACGTCCGGCAGCTGGAGGGCTTGCAAACACTGTTCGGGGAATAACTACTCCAAGATCCCCTCTGAAGCACAGACGAAGCCTTGTTCTCCTCGCTGTACAGTCGCAGGAGCTATCTGCCTCCCTGATGCCACGTGGCAGCAAGTTCTTCTGGTTAATTAGAAGCAGCATAGGCAGGAGATGTTTGTACACCCTGTCAGCCCCCTCTGTGTCTTACACAACTGCTAAGGAGACAAATTGGTCTTGTGGTTGATGGCACTGGCCCGTCTTGCCAGAAATGTGTTGCTGCAATACCCACGCTGCTCATATGCTGCAGCCCTTCGTCTCTCGCCTGTCAAGTCTGTGGCGAGGACAATCTGGGCATGTGTGGTGCCTGGTAGGACATGGCTCCCCTATCAGCTGTGGTTTCTAAACTCCTACACAAGTAGCTGTTAATGATAAGAGGTCCTTTGTCCTCAATGCACAAAAACAAGCAAACAGTTAAAAGCTTTAAATGCTCAGCTCTGGCTTTTGCTGAAACAATGACTAAATGGTCAGTGGAGTTAGATGGAAGAGGGCCCAAGCCCTTCAGCGGTGCCTTCACCCACCTACCAACTCAACCTCCTCCAACTTTCATTGCAGCCTCTTTGCCTGCACAAAGCTCTTCACTCAGCCATTAATATACTGAAGGTCACAATTTCGTAACCTGCCCTCTTGGCTTCACTTGGGATTTACAAGCTTGCTCCTTCTGGTGATCTGATTTCCATGTGTGTGAGATGAGGTGAGAGCATGGCCATTTCAAAGCCTCGGAAATGGAACCCCAGCACTGGGATACTGAAGGAGGGCCAAGAAATCAGCATGAGAATGTTATCCTAACACCTTGGCAAGAACGGGAGCCCTCACACAAACGTTTATTCAGAGGCAGAAGGATGGCCTAGCTGGGCAGCATTTTATTTTTCACTCCTTGAGTGTGAAAGGAGGACATGTGAAGAAATTTACAACTTGCAATTCCCCTCCTGAGACCTAAAAGGTGCTACAAAGTTGTGGAAAAACAAAAGGCTTTCAAGATGAGGGAGGGAATTTGCCGCCTGCAGTGAGCTTAAACCTGCAGCTTGGTCTTCTGTGTTCAGACAAAATGTCCATGTCAGTAGGAGATGTACCAGAAAAGAGCAATGGGATTTTACCCACGCTATGGCTTTCAAACTCAAACCAGATCCTTCTCATTTGCAGCGGACAATGCCAGCAGCCTGACACGGTGGGGCCGCAGAGCTGTGCGAGGAGTGAGATAACTAACAGGAGATCGGCAAATCTGGTCAAGTAATGAAAGTTACCATCTGCCTAGGAAAAGCTGTGAGTACTGATCTGGCGCTCTTGAAAGAGCACATGGCATATTAATTAGTGTCAGACACTAACGAAGGGCTAGCCCAGTGATTACTGCTGAACCAAAGCCATGGCTGCTCCTGCTGCTGCTCAGCGCGCAGTGCAGGAGAATGCGGAGAAGGGACTTGTGTTCGGGTCCAGCCTGACCTGGTCTCAGCTGTACCTGGGAGAGCTGCCTTCAGCTTCCAACAACTCTCTCTTTCTTGTCTTCTCTCTATAACAAGAGCGGGGCACATGGCTTTTCATACTGACATATGAGTACACCTATGGAATATTTTAAAATATTTTGTCCAACTTTAGGAGAGTTTTGCAAAAAACCAAGCCTCTTCTGCCCCCATAACATCCTTTAAGAGACCATCCTGTAAGTATATTTGACACGTGTAGAATGACAGCCAAATATAATTGGAACAAACCGTATCTAGAGAGGCATATTTCAGACCCAGAAAGCCCATTAGGTTTTTCTGACCTGAACACGTGTGTCCTAAGCGTCCTCGGCCACAGAACTTCAGCCCATTCCTCTGTATTGAGCAAGGCTTTCACCTTGGAGAGATGATAAATTGCTGTGCCCTAGTGGAGATTAAAAGCAGGTAAACAGAAAGCATGGCCTTGACCTATTTCTCATACATTTCACACAGGTGAGTTCACCCAGTTTCTAAAGTTTACCTACCTGTCGATGATAAGCAGTTTACATTAGTTTCCTGTTTTAACCACTAGCCTCTGGCTACCTCGTGTTACAGGGTCACACTTCCCTACTCCAGATTAGCGAGTCCATCCCACAAGCGTGCTTCTGACCAACGCTGGAACAGCTGAGGAGGAGCTGAAGTAACAGGCCTAGCACAGCAGCTTGATCTTATTGCTCAACTTTTTAGGACAACTAAATGAGACGAACACATTCATCTGTACATCAGAAGATGGTGGCACATACTTTTAACTTGTATTCATGTGACTAGGACTAACACGAGCAAGGCCACTTCTATGGAGCAGGGTGTTGGCAAGTGACAATTTATTATTATATCTAGTTTTCAAAATAAAAGCAGCCCACTTTGTTAAGTCTACAGGTATGAGTGTGTTCAGGTGTCATAACAGACTATTTTCTTATCCATAGAGCATATACCTTCACTTCATGAAGAAAACTAGCCTGGTAAGTCAAAAGCTTTTGGTAAGGCATTTGTGTCCCATAGATGGTAACACTTACAGACTTCCTTATTCGGAGGAGCAACAGGTCCCAGAGAGAGCCTTCCAGTGAACTGGCAGAGCTCCAGGACTCTGCAACAAGTCCTCTCTCCCCCTCCTCCAGCATAAGACTACAGGGAGACAATCTGGTTTCATCCTAACACTATCTCTTTGAGCTGCCCTTTTCTAATAACCAAAGGAAAAATGGCACTTCCCAAGGACAGATTCTGGTCCTAAGTGAACTGAATAACCCTCTGGAAAAGACTGTGTTTCCTCTATCTTGAGCAGAAGTGAAGGCAACAATGAGGCTAACTAGGGTACCACTCACCTTAGGTAACCAAGCCACCACAATTCAGGCTTCTAGCTCTCTTCAGCATTTCAGGCCCCCTTAACGGTCAGAAAGAAAATGTGCACCTGTGGGAGACGATTTTCCCACCTGTTTTAGGAGGGCTGAACTGCCCTCTGAAAATACCTGTTGTGCCCTGACTGGCAAGAGACAGAAGACAGCCTATCAGTTTAGATCTGCAGCAGCCCAGCTTTCAGGCAGCTAACGCTGGGTAAGCGAATGCCTGCCCTTAGGCATCGTGGGTTAGATGCCTCCAGTTAGTTGACAGGAATGTGGGACAAATACCTTTGTCAGCTTTAAAGAGGAGTTTCACATTTTCAGTATTGAAACCCTTCTAAAAAGAATCAGAAAATAATAGCAGAAGATATTAGATCATATTGCAGGCTATTTATTGGACACTTGTATTTTAAAATTGAATCATCTTCAGGTGTCTGACAGCAAAACGAGAGCAATCAGAAACAGCTGTAATGATTTTAGTTGAAGGACTAAATCTTCCAGCCTGGGCTAAGATCTCGCATTCACACTGGTCACTCTGGCTAGTGCTATGCTCACCAGCGTCTTGGAAGATCAGCTGATAAGCTTGCACATCCACATGGAATTTTCCGCAACGGCCACAGGCAGAACTTATTTCAGTGATCCAACCTCAAACTTCCTATCGAGGCATTTCAATTCCCGTATTACTGAAGCCAGAGCACAGCTGGCTACTGCTTTTGGGGGCAGTAAAAACTGCATGGAAAATTCAGGCTGCAGATTTAAAATACTCAAATAATTGTAATTAGAAGCCCCAAGATCCTCTGAGTTCCATGCCTGAGTCGCAAGAATCATGTGCAAACAGCTGATAGTGAACCTAAGAAGCATTATATGTTCTTTGCAACGTTATAAAGAAGCATTCCTGGTTTCTTTACAAATTATCAAGCTCAGCCCGTATCTGAAGATAGTGTCAAGCAACCCGAATTGATAATCTGATCTGGTGCAGCAAATTGTTTTGATTTCAGCCTCTTTTTTTCCACCACCAATAGTAAATGTTTGATATGCAGGGCACTGGGATAATTATCACTGCGCCTGTTTTCTCTATTACAGACCGCATTTCTAGCCATATAATCACTTACAATTGGATGGAGGACTCTCAGACTGTGTTTACCAAAGAAGTGTATCGAGAGGCATCTGTTTCATTTAGGCTGGAATTAAAAAAATTAAAAGTCAAAATTGAATACTTACCCTGGAGCAATGCTAAAATTACGCTACATACTGAAGTCCAGGCTACTACTCTATTAAATCAATTTTTAATGCCTCCTTGTTAAATCTACTAACCTTTCCTGCACCAGACATGTCCAGATTTCATGAGCATCCTTGCCAATACTAGGAAGCAACTGATGCTAACCAAGAATAGATTGCAGCAAAATTTAATTCCCAGAGTAAAACCAGCTTGTATTTTGCACTGTTATAATAAGCAAACTCTAATTAAGTGTACTAAGCAAAGCCCTGGCTTGCAGAAGCTCTGCACAGACTGTAAAAGCTCTGAAGGGCAGGAGATGCTTTATTTGACAGCTTCTGCTAAAGAAAATAAATACTTATATGGAACATTCACATAACCCCTTGCTCATTTCAGAGTCTGTGGTTTGCAGATCACTGCAGAAGAACTAAAATTGCAATACTTGGCTAAGTGAATTCCCACATATCTGTCTCAAAGCCTTGTTTTTCTTTGAAGACAGAGGAAGTTTCAAGTATTAAAACCATCTTTAAAATCTTTACGAGACAGTGTGACAAGGTATTTTGTGCTTGTAGGGAGATGGAAAACCAAAGATCTGTAATTTCTTCCAGCTTTTCTTATGCTACTAGTAACATACTTTTGTACATGGAGTTACTCTCCTCTCACTCAACTACTCTCCTCTCACCTCTCATCTCCCTGCTGGTTCCTGGCAGAGTAGATAGTAAAGTATGACCTTGGGCTGCAGAGCAGAGACATCCACTGTTGGAGAGATGACACTTCTCAGGTCTCAGGCACGTCTCAGCTGGCCTCCATGCTACACTGTTTAGCCTGCTTGTAGAGGTGTAGAGGTCCCCGGATAGAAAAGCTGAAGATCCAGTGGACTAAGTTAAAAACATTTCTTCCACTGTAGACAACCAGTCCTTACATCATGTATATGTCTTGTTGCACTTCTTTGATACTGTGATAAACTACTTATTTCCATAGCTGTCCCTCAGAAGCAAACTACCAAACAGGTTTCAGATTGATTGTTAACATTTAATTACCCAATCCAGAGGTTGCTTTGCATGGGTTTTTCATTTACATTAAAGCTCAGGATGTATGGTGACTTTTTACAGGATCTGGAACTAACTAGCTATCTGTCTGTCTTTCTATCTATCTATCTATCTATCTATCTATCTATCTATCTATCTATCTATCTATCTATCCACTCACTCAGAGCTACCAGTGTTAACTGGTGTTTGTAAAACATTGTATAATATTTCAAGCACAGCTTCATGCTCATGTAATGCTATTTAGAAAACCCAACAGCATGAGGTGAGATTTAAATAAAAGCACATGTTTCAAAGTCATAGGAACGACCATCAAAGATTGACTTCTCGTTACTCTCTCAGCTGGCTGCTGCCAGTGCGAAGAACTAAGCAATTCCATTTTTTAATGCCATGTAAATTATACTGCTGTGTTGTGATACAACAATTAAGTTCTTTGAATAAATTAATCAGAAAATTCTGTAAAGATGCTTCTTTCCTTTCTAAAGGGAAAAAAATAATAAACCCAAACACAAACCCAGGCTTTGTGTTTATCTGGTGGTTTGTTTTCCTCTGGAGTTAATTCATGGGTTGAAATCTCCATGTATATATATTCACACATGTAAATAAGGAATGAACAGCTTCACATTCTGCGTGAAAGGCCTCAAAACACTTCTCATAATTTAACTTAATAGATGTTAGCAACATGCCAACTAAATAAAGTGCCTTACACACATTTAGATGAAGCATCGGTTTTGCAGCTGACTACTGCTCCATTATTTCTACTAATTACATATTTATCTGCCTTAAGGAGCAGTTTTACTATTGATTCAACTAGAAACAGCTTGCACAAAGCCAAAAATAAAGCAGCATTATGAAGTCAGACTTTTACATGCAAATACAGGACCCAGTTAACAGGGCGTAAAGCAGCAGAGTCATGTAACTTCACTAAGAGCAGCAGCACTTCATCACACAACCAAAATTGTTTCATCTCAGGTTTTAACATGAAAGCAGACAAGTTGATTAAAGTCAGAACTTATGAGTAACACGGTACATGTGAAGGTCCTCTGGTTAGTGTAAACACATCAGTGCTACACAAAAGAGCAAGAGTCAGATGCACAAATGCTGACTGTCATCAAAGCTCTCATCACGGCATGAAGAGCTTGGGTCTTTTGCAAGACAGTAATGCTGTGTTTTGAAAAGAACCTAATTTCTCAAACACTAATAGACTCTTCTCTCTTCTTTAGTACCCAAAGAACGAGCCAAGATCAGGACTTTGTTATGCCTGAGTTTTGCTGTAGCATGATCTAGTTAAAACATTGTAAGAGTCAACATCCTTCCCACCTAATCCTTGATTGCTCCATCAAACTTAAACTCTGATTTTTAATTTAAATTCTGAACTCTATTTATTTAAATTAAATCATGATTTTTAATGCTTACAGCTTCTCAGGAGCAGCCATGGCTATCTGAGGAAATTAGTATAATGTTTATCTGTTGCACAGAGCTCTCAGATGCTGGTTTTGCTCAGCCATCTCCAGGTATAATGTGCTTTCATTAACTAGTAAAAGGTGCATCCTATCCCTTCTCTCCCCTAAACAACCATACAAATGAAAAATAAATGAAAAAGGGAAACATCATCAAATGTCATGGATCTAAATCTCACCTGGCATGGGCCAAATCACTGATGCTGAAAGTCAATGGAAGTTGCACTGATTTATGCAAAGAACCTAGAAGCTGAAGTGCTGCAATGACATGCCCGTTCTCACAATCAGTCCCTGTAATGTGCTTCAAAACGCAAAGCCCACAAGAAACACCATAGCCAGGTCAAGCAGCAAAAGTCAAGGCCTTGCTGGTGATAAGATAGTTGAAGGCTACCTTATAGTGTGCTTTTCTTTCTTTCTTTCTTTTTTTTTCTTTAAATTAATTTATGTGTTTAGGGATTTTGACGTCTAGCATATGAAGGGGGTGTATGTGATTACTGCGTGCAGAAGCAGAAAGGGCATATATTGTACACTTGTAGTGTAGATGCTGAAAGTGTATGCATGCATGTGCGTGTAAATGTCCAATCCATGTTATACATTTTCAAGGGAACGCAGGAGTGTTTCCTTTGGATTAATGAACAGAAGTCTAGTTGATGGGGGACAGAAAAATTCCCCCATCCCCTTGCAAAACCAAGCATTGTCTGTACTGCGTTCTGGCAAATAATAAGCATTAATGCCCTTAAACAATGCGTGCTTGAAGAAAAAGGATGGATGGACTGAGGGAGGGGAGGTTTGTAAATATTGCCCACAAATCATTCAGTACTTCTTTCACAGTGCAGTATTAAAGCCAGACTAAATTAGCAGTCCACTTCCCCCGCTCTCCTTCCCACTCAAGTCATGTCTGTTTACCCTCAGTAATGACAAAACGTAGACAACTGTCTGCTAGGACTGTGGTGACATTGGCACACACATACCAGACAAGCAGAATGTTGTGGGAAACAGAGATTGAAGCATCTTGATATATGAGAAACAATTATCATGGGAATTGGTGTTTCTCAATGCAACAGCTATAGTAAATAGTTGCCATATGCTAAGCACAGATGCCTCCTTGAAAAGCGGCCCTCTGATGGCACAGCCCATGTTCTCCAGAGTCTGGGGCTTTGATGAAATGATTGGCTTTTTGCAAGCAGAACTGCTGCCCCAAGGAAAGGTATCTCAGGCCACTGAGGAGCTTAGGGGGAAAAAACGGTTCAGTATCAGCTTTGTGTTTTTCTGGTGGGTTTTGCAGGGGAATCTGAAGCTGATTCCTTCCATCAGGTGAGAGAAACTGCGATGGCTCTTGGTAACATGGATTTCACCTCTGCTTGTTTCTCAAAAAACAGATAAATGGAGAGGCACAGAAAATGTTTTTGGGGAAGAAGTACTGATTGCCTGCTTCACGCACGTATTGGAACTGCGAGAGGAGTTGGTGTGCTGCCGGGGTCTCAGGCTTTGTTTGATTTCAGGACTTATGGGAGGAATGCTTCATATACATATATGCACACACATGCACATGTATGCACATATGCATATATCACAAGATTGTTCTGTCAATCTAGACAGGAAAAGTCATTTTTCTAGAAGAAGAAGATAAAGAGGCAAACGGAAGACCATGAGGTTCTTCCACTTATTTCACTAACACATCATGGGAGGCTTGTGCTATTCAATGCAGAAAGCAAAACAAAAGAAAAACTAACAGGTCAAAATAAACTAGGCAGACAAATTTACACAGTTTCCCATCGAGACTGGCAAGAGTGATGCTATTTTATCAGCACTCTTGTTTTTGCATGCGCCTATATCCCAAGTTCCTTAAAGCCCTACCTTCCGTACATTCACAAAACCCTCCAGCTTTTCCCCCTGCAAAATGCAAAGGCCAGACTGTCAAAGTTAAGTGCCTAAAAAGGCAGAGAGAGCCCAGACCTCAGACCATTACATGTCTGAAGGCACCTAACTACCAGATTCCACTGAGAGTTAGTAAGGTAGATTCCTCCGGGGAAAGGGAGAAGTAGAAAAAAATAATCTTATCTCTATCATGAGGCATCAAAGACTTTTAAAAAAAATCTGCTTCTGTATTCTTCAAAGTTTTACAGCACTCAGCAGTCTCAACCCTTGCACTATGCCACAAGAAACTACTAATAATTTCTACATCTTCACTTGTATTAAAATGGGATTACGGTCTCAGTCTGGGCATCTAGGTGTTACTGTAACAGAAACATCTGTCTAACACTCAGGGCTTCGCTGCCAGCGCACACAAGAGCTGACACTCCAGCAGGATCCGCTCACTGAGAAAACCGGATGAAAATCCAAACCTGCCAACCAGCTCTGTGTGTGCGTGTCACTTTAAGAGCATGGCAGGGCATATATTTGGAAAGCCAGCTGTAAACCCCTTAGACAGGCTTTGGAAAAAGCTAACCCATCATGCACAGCAGATGCTGGCTTCATAAATGTCACAGAAGGCAATGATGTAACCTGTTGTACTCTTTGGCTGACATAATTTATGTGTGCTATCATACAGAATGCTAATAGTTTTTAAAATAAATTTTTTAAAAGTGTTAACCAAATTAATAAAACATGTTACAAAAATCTTGGCTAATTTTTCATTTCTCATCTGATTAAAATATGACAATGATTAACAACTGAGAGAAATTTCCAATAACTTTTCACATTTTTCATTCATACAGTCCCTTTTAATTAGAAACTTTCTTTTATCTGAATTCGGTTGTATGCTTTGTTGAGAACTGTAACACCAACAATACCAGGAACTTCCTTATTATTATCCTATTTATGCCAAGGATTCTGATTGCTACCCCCCACTCCCATCCCAAATTTAAAGGAAAATGGAAAACTGTTAAGGAAAATTAAACCCTGCCGAGTGGTTGCTATGCGTTTTGAATGGCCCTTTTGTGCATGTATTGTACATACATACATACTACACGAACCTTTTATTGGCTAAATTTGTATCTAGTGTATGTTTATTAAACAGCTAAAAAAAAAAAAGTCACTGTTAAAAGGCTGCCTGTTTTCAGCTCTTGCTGAATTTGCAGCAACACTTAAAAGATAACTGAATAAAGGACAAATGCTCAAGTGCTAAAGATTCCTTTTTTAGCATATGAAGACTTTACGGCTTCACACTTGGAGTTCTCAGAAGTTCCCCTGTTTCCAGGATCTTTTCAGGCTCTTACTGAAACCTTTGAAACTAAATTTTTTTTGAGCTGACCTATTGGCCATTAAAAAAAAAAAAAAAAAGCCTAAAATATTTTCCTCATCAGCCTTGCTATTAGCCTGTTAGGGCTATTAATTAAAGATATTGTATGATGATGACAATATCAATATACATGGTATTTTAACTCTGTGAATTCCACAGCACTGTTTTATCTGAGGGACATAAAGACCTGGACCCTGCTGCTGCACCTGGCTGCTGGCAGAGCAGCATTTTCAGTCTCTCAGAGCTGAAGAGAAGGAATGAAATTCAATACTGGCACAGGAATCTGCTTTTATTTAGACCTAGGACTGGAGGCATTTTGCAGTCCTTCCTTAAACCTTCTCCTCACAACATTTGTACTGAAATCAAGGGAAGCACCAGCTGGAGTAAGGACTCTTTTGGATTCAGCCTGTAGGTAACGCTGACATGCAAACAAGCTCGTTGCTGAAATGAGGCTGCCCTTGGCACAAGGAACCAGTTTAGCCTAACAAGTGCTGCTCAACAGTTTAGGTCAATGCATACAGGAGAGAACTGAAACCATGAGAGGAAGACAGAGGAGTGAAGTCCAGTTACTCCAAACTGGAATTTAGCTGCGATGCGCAAGCTGGGACTTGACAGCTGTGAAAAGTGCCAGGAGACATTCAATAAGAAGAAAGAGTCAGGACCCTGGCTCTACGGTTTGTTTGAAGGAGAAGTTCAGACACATCAAACAGCACCTATGATGGACATGAACTGTACTGGCAGAGGGCAGGAAGTTTTCCTCCTCTTTTAGTCCATGCTCATTAAGGAGGGCAATTTTCTTCTGCTTCCTCTGGATGAGAAGGCTTGTTCTGAAGATATTTGCAAGTGAAAAATATGGCACTCAGATGAAGGGAAGGGTTAGAAAACCAGTAGCTGATGGAGTTAATGACAAGAGGTATATGCTCCTGAATGTTAAGCCATGGTGTGTCTAAGAGGAGTGACAGAAAGCACCCTACAGAATAGATCAAGTTGAACAGAATGGCATTAATCTCCTGAGTTACCCATTTTGCCAACTCCTTCTACCAGGAACCCTGCCCTAGCCTCCCTGTATAGATCCTCCTCACTGAACACACTGCTGAACTATCGATACATCACAATATGCTTCAGGAGCAAAGTTAAAGCTTTTAGAAAAAAACACAGCTCCAAATGACTTCCTCATTTCTTCTTACAAGCTAAGGCTGAAGCGCTTTTACAAGCACTGTTACGATACACTGCCCACAAAGAGTTCTCTGGGAATCCCCCGAGCTTGAACTCTAAACGTAAGACACTGTCTCCATCATTCCTCAACACCAGCAACGACCAACAGACGTGCTTGGAGAGACCCCTTTCCACGTGTCCTCTGAGCGGCAGCGGCAGTGAGGCCAGGCAGCCAGCACGCCCGTGTCTCGCCGGCCTTTGGCCGCCATGTGAGGGACAACGAGGTGTGGCACCAGCATGGCTCGCTATGGTCTAAATGCCACCACGATGGAAATACTGCGGGGCAGAAGGGCCGAAAAAAGGCAAGTGCAAAATTGCTAATGATGTTACTCTTCACTGTTGCCGTAGTGCTTCTCTACAGCAAAATAATTCGGACATTTGCTTCCACATCTGTAAGCACCTCAAAGAATTCATATCAGGTGTTAAATCTGTATTTTCTTGTGGCAGGTAAGATCTTAAATATGGCTGCACACCTTATTGGCAGCAGTTATCTCACAGCGCTGCTTGGAACTGGGGTTATCCCAGCCATTCGCCAGCAACACCTCCTGTTCACATCGCTCGCTCGGCTTGCAGCTCCTGAGAAGGGGATGGGGGCTGTTTCTGACCCTCCCTTTCTTTCACCTCTGCTGCCCCAATGACTAATTTCTGATGAGGAGTGCCGCCTCCGGGGAGTGCGGCTCAGCCGGATGGGGCCAGCAGCCACCATTAGCTCTGCTTTCTGACACCTCCAATTCAGGACAGACTCTTAAGCTTGCGTCTGGAGCATCAAGAGTTCCCGCAGAGGGATCTCCATCTAATCTCCTCTGGGATAGTCTTAAGTGTCTTGTTTGCCCTTTTCCTCCTTCTTGGGCTTTGTTCCTTTTGGTTTGCAGGGCAGCTAAATTCTCAAGCCGATAGCCGTTATTTACAATCTGGAGGTAACTTCAAGTATCTCTTTCACAGGAAGAAATTCCTCCTATTCCCCTCAGCTCTACTTTGCATAGAGTGAGTAGTTGCCTTGGCTAATGACCTTAATTGCTCTGCTCAAAGACAGATAGTGCCTGTGTTTTATCCTCAAGTTTTCCAAGGTATTGGGAAAAAAAAAAAAAAAAAAGGCAAGAATAACCAATGGTTTCAAGCACACGGTGTATGTTTTAAATAGGACAAATCCTCACATTTGAAGAGCTATGTCTGTGTTCCTCTGCAGTAGGCTGGAAACTGATACAGGAACTCTGTACCTCACTGCATTTTCAAAGCAGATAAGCCGCTAGAAAAAGTGACCTTCAAATCAGACTCCTAAACGCACACACAGGCAGATAAGAAAGTGCTCAAAGCATCAAGGATTCACAACTGCAATGTAGTCAATAGGAGCTGATGAAACATTATCTCACAGAGGTAAGAGCCTGATGTTCAACAACCATTTTAAGCCAAGTTTACTGAAAAAAAGAAGGTTTGCTCAATAATTTTCTGCACATTTCCTTATCTTCATGTATGCTCAGCTCTCCTAATGGCCTTTGAGTTAAATAGACAGTTTCCACCAAGTTTGATGGAGGTTAAAATTACACTCCAAAATACTGAGTTCCTGCAAGTCTTATGAAAATGGACGACTGGGTTAAAGAAGGGGATTTTGTTTGTGCCCTCATCAAGAAAAAGTCTTCAGCAGAAGCTAAAGCTTACTAGGTGCAAGGAATCTATATGGCAGACATTATGACTGTCTCAGTCATGGGGAAAACCCTCGACTTGAGCCAACACTTTATTAAACATCAGAGCATACAAGCACAAAGCAGAAGTCCTGCAGAGATCATGCTCCTCCAGTTCTTCTGCCCTTGCCACAGAACTTCTAGTCTTAAATTTTTAACAAATTTTCTTAGGCGGATGATTCTCAGGTTTCCCTGTCTTGGTCACTATGGGCCATTTAAAACATCTGAATCAAGGGAGAAATACAAACTATTACACAGGCAGTCTATCTTATTCATAGGTTATTTAGTTTGTTACCACTTGTTTGTCTGCTCCTTCCGCTTACCATCTAAATGCAGGTGGTCGAAGGAAGATGAGTGGGACAACTGTGCTCACAGCGTACTGCGTGGGCAATTGCTTTCTGAGAGTAATATTTATTTCATTTATGGCACTACCAAAAACTACCAGCCAGGGCTGATGGGGGTATTTGAAACCACAAGAAATTTGTCCTTAGCAAAACAACATATTTGGCTGAAATGCTTCCCAGGAACTTACCCATTTCAACAATTTTCTGGCCCAGAACCCTCTAGTCACTTCTTATTACAGAGAGAGTGGAGAATGAACTGAAAGACTTGAGTTTTCAAGGCTGTATCTATGAAAATCCAGTAACAAAGGGCTTATCCGCCTGATTCTGAAAGACAGCCAGAAAAATATTAGTAATATTAGAAATTTATGTGAGTTGAATAACACAAAGCATTGGATGAAAGCAATTTGTTCTGAGAGGAACCCATCTTTGCATAATTTTTCTGTTGTGTCTCACCCAGCTGTTGAATTCTGCCCTTTTGTAAAATTTCACACCCTCTGCTTGGTTAAGGAAAGTCAGGGATAGGATTCCTCCTCCTATAACTGTTCAAATGCTTGCTGAAGTGGAGATAACAGAACTTTTCCACTTAATCAATGACTCTGGGTAGTTAAGTGATATCATTTGAAGTGGCAAATTTTGAGTTAGCTTGGATTTATCTGTATGAATCAGCAGACTTTTCATTATCTCTGTGGTTTGGCTGTTGTTACAGAACTTATCTATGTGGTTTAGCAGTCTGATGACAAATGACAACTGCCAATCTGATTAGTTTTTCCAAGATGTTCACAAAATGAAAACTGAATGCCACAATATCAGTTTTTGTTATACTTACGCTCATTCTGTTTATCACCATTTTACATGATGGTGAACTTTGCTGCTGCCTCCAATACATGCATCGTTTATTGTAGATTTGAAATATTAGTGTCACATCAATGAAAGTGAACAGTAAAGAGAGGAGGAGCGAACATCTTTGAAACAGCACAGAAAATGCACGCACTTCCCAGAATTTCAGAAGACCAAGCCTTAAACCTAACACCACATCTGATATTGCATTTGCAAATACTCTTCTGAAAGCTGCCTAAATCTGCAACCGGATTCTGTTTCAGGATGTTGACAAACGCTTGAACAAAAATGAAGCATCACAGATTCAGGATTATGAGAACTATGAAAATCCATGGCCAAAAATAGGTCTTTTGGCACGTCGCTGGGTCAAAGCCATAAGGCAACAATGGCTGAGAAGGGAGAAACTTCTAGGAAAGCAAAGAAACAGGATCCAAGGAATATGAATGTGTCTTCCACCAGAAAGAAGCTCCAAACTTAAAAATCCCAGCCCTCAAAACAACCCCCCCAAATATTTGAAGGACAAAGGGCTATTGACCGCCTGTAAAATGTAATACACCACGTGTTGATGTGCAAGTAAGGAATGTTGCAAAGAACCAGGAACCTTGTCATTTTCAATAGGGAAACTGTGACTGCAAGAGTTCATTAATTACTGGTTGTGTTGCTATTTGTACTTTAAAACAAAGGCAGCCAAAATAACAGCGCTGAAGAATACCAGATGGATAATCCAAATTCTGAATATTCTGCAGGAAAAAAACCTTTGTGTACCAAGTGATCTTTGCATTTATGATACAGTGTCTTTGTTAATCCAGATATAATAGCAACTTTTATCTCAAAGCAATAGTGGTTCTACTGAAAAAGAAAAACTGTAAACTGATAAATAATATTTCAACTGAGAAACAAAATCTTTAGAGCCTGAAAGACCAGGTTTGAAGGAGATACTAGGTACGTATCAGCCAGGGTGACAAAGGGAAACAGATCACGTATCCGGACAACTTGTTGATGGATATGCTTGCCAAAGATAATTTAGTGCTGAATACAGAGCTGAAAGCAACCAAGTAAAAATCAATAAGCATCCAAGTGATGCTGTGCAGAGCAGTTTTACAGAGGACAGCAGACATCAAAGTATGCAGTGAGAGTGAGCTGTGGCCTTTTCAGCCCTCAGAACTGAATTAAGTCAAATGCACATGGGTTCTTCATACAATGCTAACAGGATAGAGGGAAGACTTAAGCCCATCAGCAAGAACAGAGCAACGGATAAACCTCTTTGACTAAGACTCAGTTTATTTAGTCAGATGGGGGAAAAAAACCCCGATCCACCAAAGCCCCCCTGAAACCATCACTACCCCATCTGTCTGTGTTATTAACAAAGACTTGTCCAAAGGCTGAGTGGTGTTAACAAGGCATCGCTGCTCATTTGAACTACACGAAGGTGCAGAATGTCATAAAGTTAATACATTGTCAAACATTTACCAGAAAATAACAACAAAAGGTGGTGAGAGCTCTGAGAGGGTCCACTACCAGCATTTATTTCAAGGACACAACTGCAGGCCATGAAATCCAAATAAGAGACAAATTTTTCTCTTGTCCCATCAGCAAGTCAAACCTCACCAAATTCTTGCTTAAAAGATGGTGTGCGAGTGTAAATCACAAAGGTAAAGCACATCTCTGTTTAGCTGTGATCCTCTCTTTCTTCCTAACCAGAGACTGCCAAGAGAAAACAGAACTTCTCAAAGTATCCTTAAAGAAGGAAGATGTGTGTTATACTGCATGCTCAAACGAAGGGCAAAATCCAGCAGTAATACAGATCTTGGCTAATGCATGAGAAATTCAGAAAACAGACACAAAGCATCACTCACTGACAGTAATATAATAGCGTGCTCCCCTGGGAGTGACGCATGCAGAGCGCTGATCGGCCTGCATGTCTTTCTGGGATGCAATGCTGTTGGTGTTTTTTTTCAGACAAAGGATAGCTGGGAGCCCTAGAACTCATGCAAAGAAAATGCCATTATCAATATAACTTTTCAGTGTTTGGACAACCCTGGGAGCTTTCATCAGGCTTCTTTCAGAAATTACAAGAATTCATATGCCATCTGTTTGTCCCTAAAAGTGCAACAACTGATGCCATTATCAACCCTTCTCTGCCAAAAGGGATGAAATCGACTCCAGCCAGCTTCCCCCATGCAAAGATTGCTTATTCCAGCATGAACTGCATGTAAACTGTTAAGCAGGGTTTTGGAGATGATTCCTGCAATGTGAACCCACTCTGCTGGATCCAACAAGTTACGGCTGGACAACTGATGCCAAAGGGAATTTGGACATTCAGTGGATGCCTGAATCATCATCACCCAAAAACTGTCTTGAAGCTTATGAATTACAGATGTGTAATGTTCATTCCTGCCAAACTGATGAATGCTTATGCATTAGTAATGGATTCAAATGCACAAAGATTTGCAAGTTCCAAGACATACCAACCAAGTGACTGCCGGTGGAAGGGAACAGAGTTTGCAAGATCACTCCAGTGAGGATTTGGCAGAGAAAGATGAAAGAGAGAATAATCACATTATCTGAAATACCATGTTCAAGAAGTGTAATAAATATATGACAGTGAAACAAATATCTGACATGCTTCCACAGGGGGAAAATATATTTATTGATGGTATATTTAAACTTATCAGTTCTCTACTTGTGTCTGGAGTCTCTTTTTTACCCACAGACTACATAATCAAATAAAGTGAGGATCACCATCAAAAACATGCTTAGCAGCATTGAACTACACCACTGAGAAAGTTATCACATTCGAACAAAGTCTAGAGGCAGAAACACCTGCAAGGAGCTTCATAAGAGTTTTGAACACAGGAACCATTACTTAGAGGAACGCCTGACCTTGGCTTCACCAGCTGTTGGCTGGACAAGACACTCCCTTGTACTTTGTAAGATCTCCTCAAGTGGCTTCTTTTGGCAGATGATCCAGCTGCTAAAAATGGGCAAACTGTCCTTACTAAATGGGAAAACAGATTTCAATGGAGACAATAAGCTAGTGATGATAACACAAAAAAAAGTGGTCCTACTCTCTCTCCGCCTCAGTTGCTCAATTCCATCCTTGGTGGTACCATGTGCTGTCTACTGACACAAGGATTTGTGTAGTCATGCAGTGAACCAGACCGGAGAAAATGGGTCTGGCTACACTCCCTCCACCCCCCCACCCCAAACTCTGAAGTAATCTGAAAAGGTTTTTTCCAGCTGAATCTGTTCCAGTTCACCATTAGGCTGCAAAAATAAAAGCATGGTAAAAGGAAGAGAGTAGTACAAGGGTGAGAACAAGCAGGCAGAAGCAGAGGAACTGTGGAACTGCTGCCTTTATCAACACTGACAACTTATGCCGGCTTAAAGTATTTGTCTGACTACAACCCTGGGACCTTCCAAATAGCATCTCGTTTCAGCTTATATATTAGCACTCCATGATACTGTCATCGCTGCCTGAAGCTGGTCAAAACACTGCAAGACAAGAGGTGTTTGGAAAAGAGTTTCTTTTTCAAAAGCAAAACTCAAGCCTTTCTTCAGGTGTAAAACACTGAATACCTGAAGATTACTCCTGCACATTTAGATCCAACACGATCCCTCACCCCAAAATATGTCTTGCCTCATTGCCCTGGACAAGCACTATTTCCCAATTACCAAGTACCAAAAGTCTGAATCAGAGAACATCCTGTTGGAAAGACAATTGAAGAACTGGGAAGGAAAACCCAGAACAAACTTAAAAAAGCTGAAAGTGAATACATTGATCACGAGTATTCAGAGACCGTTTCACCCTCGTGGCTGATGAACCTAGCTTCAGCACCCCTCTCCCAAGCTACGGAAGCGATAGCTGTTCCCCATTCCCCTCTTTTCCTGCATGCCACGCAGAGTTTGTTGTCCAGGTGTGATGGCGTGCAAAGCCTGTGTCTTACCTTCAGTGGGAAAATCAAGCAGTCTTCATACAGCCTGAGGTCACTCATTTCTGCTCACCAACGGTGTCAGCAACAAGTGCCAGCCTGAAAGATTTAGGCCAGGATTTTAAAATAAATGTTTTTCTGTCCATCAGCCTCCATCTCAGCGATGCTTCGATTTTTTACGGTGTATGAAAAAAAGCTTCAAACATTTATCCTCTCCTTTACGTTTTGTTCATTTTGGATCAACTTCTAAGTTTCAATTCACTTGTTATTAAAGTGAGTTGACTTTTGATATTAAAATATTTTAAGCACATTATACTAAATATTTAATTTTAAAATGTATCATAATCTGCCATATTTTATCACAATTTATTACACATTTTAATAGCGTGGTTTTGTATATTTTAATATAAAAAGCATAGAGAAACTGACATGACTGAAATAAGTATTTTCACCTTACCGGAACAAAAATATTTGGTCCATCTGAGGGAATAAAAAGTGGCATGTCTCTTTTACGACCAATGTAAGCACTTTTGCCTTCCACACTAATTCTGAAAATAGGCATCTATAACATTCATTTCCCATGTACTTCCCAACTCTAAAGACTCTGCCTGCCTGCGGAGCAGCAGGGACAGGTACCCCTGGCCCGCGTTTAGTGACTCGGTGGTACAGCTGCTGCCGCTGTGGTTCTTCTGGACAAACCACGCCGTCTGCCATGCTCTCCCCAAGTGGCAGCTCACTAGGAACAATTTTACTTGTACTTCTTTTTGAAATTGATTGCTGGGCCAAAACTTTTGCATTGGGCACCAGTCCGCTGGCATCTGCACACTCGTTTACTTCACCTAAAGCCAAAGTTTCTGAGAGATGTTTTTTTTTCACGTGTGAAACAGGCCAATTCGGATGCCGATGTCAACCTTCTCAATGTTCAGGTGATGAGAGGGGGGGCAGGTCTCATTTCTACCTAACGACTCAAACCCACCTTTGCTGTAAAATCCTCCTATCCCAGGCAGCCTATAAGACTGTCTGGAAAACTCCTGGAGCTCCGAGAGCTGTTCTCTTTCCCCCGTACCTCTCTCTCCAGGCACTCGCACCAGCACCGAAAACACCAGAAACACCAGCAAACTCCTATTCGAGGGAGGGATGGTGCGTCCGGGAGGGCGGCAGGTACCGCAGCTCCCTCCTCCTCCCCACCAGATCCTCCCCTCCATGGAAGCACGTGCGTGCACGAGGAAGTTTTTCTGAAAGTGACATATGTCTAATTGGTTGAAAGGTAATATTCAAAGGCCCGCCGCTCCTCTCTGAGCTCAGGGACTGCAGCTGGCAGAGTGTTAAATCAGGGAACAGTTGGGCCCATTACGGCGCTGCACCACTGCTGCTGCTGCTGCTGTTACCGGGGCTGCCGCCCAGTTTGGCTCATTGAGCTCCACAGTCAATGGAGAAGGCATCTCTATTGTGCACCTCAAAGCATGCTCACAGCCCCTGAAAGAGTAACAGGCCCCAAACTACTGGGGCAGATCGTATGACAGGATTATTTGCTTGTTGTTCCTCTTTCTTTCTTTCTTTTTTTTTTTTTAACTTCTTTAAAGGGCTTCTATTGGACTACAGGAAGGAATTACGTGAGGGGGAGACCGTATTACATAGTGACAGCTGGAAAACTGGGGATTGCAGACTAGTCACAGAGCTGGGTTCCCTCTGTGCCGGCTGGACAACTACCTAAGGCATCTTTTAATTAATTTGTGCAGAGAGTGATCTCCAGAACCCAGGCAGCGCAGAGCAAATCCTGGCGCAACTGATGTGAGTGGCAGCCTGCCCTCTGGACCGTGGGCAGGACAGGATTTTTTCACAAAAGCACTCGCAGCGGCCCCGCTTTGCAAACCTTAGAGCACAGCAGTGCAAGCAAGCACTTATTGTTCTTACAGGATCCAACCATCCAGATTCAGGAAATGTGTTAAAGCTGTGATTAAGCAGAGCTCTGAACGCCTAACACTCCAGCCACGGCAGAGATCAAGTGCTTGGCTGATAAAAATCAGTATTTCTCTAATGGTGCCAATAGACATCGACCGGCTGAGGGACTTCTCCGGCAGCCCAACAGCACTTCTGTAACTAGTTCTGATACTTGTGTCTAAGCAACATCAAACAGGCAGTTTATATCCACCCCTCTGCTTTTTGCAAGCCAAGGTTATGTGTGCACATCTCAGAAGCCTGTGTATGTGCTCGCAGTAAAACATCTCCAGTTTGCCTTCCAGCACTGTAGACAGGCACAGCACCAGAGACCTCCACCACTGCTTAAGACGAGGACGGTAACTGTTACACAGATACCCATGAAGGCAGCGAGGGCATCGCTATCTAGAATTTCAACACAACCTTTAGCTGCTACACTCACCTAGAAGTGTGCAGACATTACAAATTTCTGGTAAAGTACACGCATATGCCTCATCTCATCTTGTTAGTAGCATCTCAAAGCTTTGAAACTCTTTAATGTACCACCCTCACTGTTCAAATACCACTCAGTAAAGCCACACTGTAATCTATCTTGTCAGCCACATGTAGAAATCAGTGCATTTAATCTGAGTCTAAAAACTGCACAAACCACGCAGTCCTCTCCTGCATAAAAATCGCACTTTAATTCGGGAACTGCAAATCCTGCTGGAGGCTGGGCAGATGGTGGCTCACGTTACCAGTTTTCCTTCACGTTTTTTGATTGAGGGAAAATCAAGTTGTCAAATCTTAAAGCAAAGTGTTACATTCTGAATTGTTTTGATTCAAAATGCATAGCAGTCCAGGCCTGTAAAACCAGCAAAACCCCCCAAGCTCTATGACATTCTTGGAGGGAAGAAAAGATTGGCCCAGATTTCATCTCCATACTGACACATTCGCACCATTCCAGCAACAAATAACGACACCAAAGTGGATTTTAAAAGTAGACTGGCACCAAACGAGTTGCCACAAGAGAGGGTATAAATTTAGAGTGCTCAGGCTGCATTGTGGTAATTGTGATAAACTGCAGATAAACACTTTTATCATAACCACATTAAAGGCAAGGTAAGAGACCCAGGTTGCCACTTGACAAAAGCACAGAGCACTACCTCACACCTGCCAAGGAATAAGACCCAACGCTCAGGCACTCACCACAAAGCAGATGAGGCAATGTAAGTCCCCACCCTTGCTGGCCTTGCAGTAATTTGTTCATATACTCGTCCTCGGGGTGAATAAGACCAGCCCGTTGTGCCAGAACATCCTGAAATAGTAACATATGCTGAAGTTGTATGTTATTATTAACACCTAGGATTATGTCAGTATGTATCATATCTTATCCAGCTCTACCACACACGTCATGTAGTCTCTGAGCGCACAGCATTATTGTACTATTCAGTCATTTAATTAAAACAATAATTGATGTATAGGGTGAAAAAAATATAGCCCTTTTTCTGAAGAGCTTACAACTTAGCCTTATGAGAAGATGATATAGATATCTGATGGGACACGTTAAAAAATGGGAAGAGGATTTTTGTGCTAGGAACCAAAGAAAAGATGATTTTAGAAACATGAGAAGCAAGGGGAGCTGGCAGAAAGGGCACTGACAGGGCAGGCTACGGATACGATTGAGGGAGGACTGTGGTAGGAGACAGAAAGGATAGGTGGGAGGAGAGAAAGGCTAAACAGTTCACTTTTGCTACATAGGAACTGCAAAGGGACAACATGTCCGAGAAAGAATTTTGGGAAGACAGGGAAGAGGCAAGGCTGGACAGAAGGGAAGGGAGAGAAATGGAAGTGCGACGGGAGAGTCTTTGGCCCCGAGGCTCGGGCTGGGAGATCATGGAAGTGACTGCTGTCATCCAGGGACCAAACCCCAGGGTCAGTAGGGAAAATTGAGGAACACCAACACAGAAAATGAGAGATCAAGAGATTTCACAACTTCAGAGTGTTTAACACTACCGAGCATACAGATTTTCCACACCCTAAAGGCTGTCACTTTTTACCTGAGCTATTGTAGACAACTTCACCAACAAAGTTCATTTATCAGACACAGCTCTATTCCCTTCACATACAAGATGGAAAGAACTACAGGACACAGCCCACTCGGCCCCCATGTCTGGTATGCAGCTCCTGTTGGCACCATGGCTGAGCTGGGGCTCTCGGCATGTAACGAAGGGCAACATGGTCTAGTGATCCCAGCAGGCGAGGGCTGGGAGGTGGGCATGCCGTGCTTCTCGTGCCAGCTCTCACACTTTGCTTCTCCCTCTTTAAAATGGGAATACCACCTGCCAGCCCCACAGGCTTGTCATGAGGATTGATTAACGTTTGTAGACATTTTTAAGAGAGAGGGCAATCTCACCAGACAGAGCTGCATGCAGGCAAACAGTTTTATTATCAGTTCTACAGCTTAATGTCGCTTTCACTCCACAGACTGAGGCCTGTTCTGTAAAGGAATAATAACATTTGGATTCAGATATGTCTGAAAGATTTGTGGCTGCCAGGCACAACTACAACGCACAGTAATTCCAGAACACGTGACTGTTAACCAAGGGAAAAGCCGCCCATCTCTTGCCTTTTGCTTGGCTCCAAAAATCCCTCTGTAGCCTTGCACGTCTCCAGGGCTATAGGTGCCCCTGTACTCTGCCAGTCACTGTCTCTTCTTATTGCACAAACTTCCTACCCACCATCAGACATGCTCCTCCGACCCTGGGCTCCCGTCGGAAAGCGTGCCTGCCCTTACATCCGAGCCTGTAACGCCAACAGTTTATCAGGGCACGTCAGCTCTACGGCAGCCCTTCGCATTTGCCCTAAAACTTGTAACTTGAATTTTGACTGCTCTTCCCCCGCGAGTCGAGGGAAAAGGCAGGGATGGGGTAACCCATAGCACGCCGGGGCTGCCATTCCAGAGCACAGATAAAAGCGAAACCTGAGCAGAAAATGTTTGCAGTGCCACTGGCAATCAAGGGCCGGGTTGTCCCAGCAACGGGAACACTTCATCAGCTCAGCTAACAGATGGTCAGTGAGCAACAGGCAGCATATGTTCCAATAAGCACTGACATCAGCACAGATGGAGGGTGGGCAGGAGGCTGGCCCTGAAACATAACCTGACATTTCCTTCTCATTTGGTGCTGCATTGTTATAACTCACACAGGAAGATTAGCAGGGAAAAGTGAATAGCATTAGAGAATCTGCTCAGGAACCGATTACTAACACTTCACTGCAGTTTTAGATTTTTACTTAACCAGAGTGCAACATTGTTAACAACATTCAGGGGCAGAAAAGGAAAATGCAGCCGGTTTTAACGACGGGGCTTTATTTTCATCACAGGCAGGTTTTCCCAAGAACACTAATTAACAGATTGCCACCTTCTAGGACTCTAGATCTCCAGTTCCACTGATTTCTACAGCTTTTTCTTTTACTCCTTCCATCCCTCCCCCAACAGAATGCACCCAAATACCCCACAGGATTAAATAAAGCCCCACAACACGTTGTCAGAAACGGTATAACTTTCCTCAGCCAACAAATAAACTTTAATGATGGCTACGAAAGACAGAAAAACAGCCACAGAAGGAAAAAAAAAAATCAAGCATATATCCCTGCTGATGAGCATTCAGTAAAAACTAAGAATCAAAGGAGAGTATAGTCCTTGGAAATCAACAAAAGATTGATCTGGGATGCAGAGAATCAGTATGCAAACAGGTTACACACAAGTTGTATATTTATAGTCTTGCATTGAGGATAATGGGAAAGCATGCTGGACGGCTCCAAAATGCCTTTTTGTGACAGATAGCAAGATGTCAAGTAGATGCATCCAAATGATGTAAGCATACAGCTGTACCACAGACAAATATTAAAGAAATGCAACACATGCAGCAACAACCTTCTGTTACCTCATGAGATACCTTTAGGAGTCTTTTCCTCCGCTATCGCGTGGGAAAGTTTAGCAGGCACCTCCCTTCAATGCTAATGGGACTTGTATGTACATCCATCTCTTGTGTCAGCAGAAGAACAGACTCTCCAGTGAAGCCAGTCTACAGTCCTGGGGGACTGCCAAGCTGTTTTGGGGATGGCATACCCTTGCCTCTCTATTCCTTGTGCCTTTCTTTGGAGAGCACGAATTCGATCAGTGATTTGCAGTCTGGATAACTCTCTGTACATCCCCCTATTTATTCACACATTCTCTTCTCTGAAGCTTTACTCAGATACAATGCCATCCTATAGCCCATTCACATAAGGATCTCCTGCCCTTCCTCAAGCTATCATCTCTCCAAGAGGTGAATATCATCAGCCCGCTTTTAGCAAAGAGCAGCACAGGGAGTCAATTGCCCATATTTTCAGGTGGCTTCTAGTTTTGCACACCTTGGTATCCGGCCTCAGCATGACAGAATTTGTTAGGGGTAATACTCCACACATTCAGTGGCCACCCACAACAGCAATCAGTGCCCAATGGATCTAGGCTTCACAGAGACTTCTAGAGATGGCAGGCTATGCTCCAACAGATGACAATGGGGGCACAAGAAGTTGGTATGTCTTCACCAAGGTCATAGAGTAAGTAAATGACAGGCCTAGGAAGGTGCAGGGGAATTAATCAGGTTTCCTAACTCTGTCCCATATCCTACTGATTAGACAGAATCCTCTTACAGCAGACCAAATTAGATGCTCATCAACTCTGAAAACGTGTTCAATGAGAACTCCCTAACTAAGGATGCACACCAATGACCAGACAGATAATCATACACAAACTACAGATTTCTGCATGAGTAGCCAGGCGTGCCAAGCATGTGCTCTTGTTGCTAACTTCCAGAGACAAGCACTGTATCTCTAGTAAAGCCATTTAAGAGCACTTTTAACCTGAAAAGACTGAGTAGTGGAAAGATTTTTGATTCATTTCAAGCACAAGGATGCCAGGCTGTTGAGGGATGCCTGTTTTATACTCTGGCCTGCTTTATGCCGTCAATGACTTTTAGCCTATCTGTAGGTCTGTGATTGTGCTGCCATAAGTTCACCTCCGTCATTGTGATTTGGGGGATGCTTTTGCAGTCATAGGGGATGGGTTTTAGTTTTCCTCCACCACACATAGGAAAAGGTTGTGCAGACTTACCAGTTTGGTGTAGCCTAACTGTTCCCATTACACCAAAGACACTTGGTTCTTTGGCAAATCTTCATTGAGGTTAAAGCAGCACAGGTCCTTTATGATCAATGTTCTTCTTACATGGAAGTTGAAGATGGTCAAAGATACACAAAGTCAAAATGAAAAATTCGAAGCATGTTAATTGAGGCAATAAGGCTGACTTTATAAACCATCTGCAGGGTGGGCATATAACGCCTGTATCTGC
The DNA here is from genome assembly GCF_009769465.1 of Tauraco erythrolophus. Lineage (NCBI taxonomy): Eukaryota > Metazoa > Chordata > Aves > Musophagiformes > Musophagidae > Tauraco > Tauraco erythrolophus. Next base: position 84,625,245 of record NC_141466.1, on the reverse strand, counting down.
CAATTAAGGACATTTGGAATGACAGTTAACAAATGAAGACTTTCAGGATCCAGAAGGATTGGTCTGGTTTTGTATAATATGCTCTTTATCGGAAAAAATATCTTCTGTATCTCTATTTGCACTGCATATGTTCCAAAATAGGAAGCAAGTAGGGCATTGGGATTAGTTTTCCAACAAGACAGATGCTGAGCGTGCCATTTCTCCCCGTGTATATGTCTGTATGAGACAGAAGAAGAGGTAACTTCTCTAGTAAAACTGGCAGTCTAAGGCTGTTAACATCGCCTAGATCTTCACAACATTCCTGCCTTCATGTACATCCGTTAAAGAATCAGCCTGGCCAGGGTACCTGAGCACTCCCCTTCCAGTAATCGCCTCAGTTCTCTGGAGCAGTACGGATAAAGGCTTGGACAGGCGGCTAACCTGAGCAAGAAACAGAAAGAGAGGAGATTGCTCCCACCTCTCCTTCACTCTCCAACTTCCTGATCCTCAGAACAAGCAGCACATTCATGTTCAGTGAAAAAAAGGTTATTTCTCTTTCCTGTTCACTGCCTTCGTTCCAATTCCCTGCAGCCACTATGTGTAATGTAAGGCACACTTTTGCTAAAGGTTAATCTATATTGCTGATGACACTAAACTGGGTGGTGACATGGACATGTCAGAAGGGAAAGCCATCTTACAGAAAGACCTGGACAGGCTGGAAGAGTGGGCTAGCAAGAACAGTACGGAGTTTAACAAAGACAAAAGCAAAGTCTTGCACTTGGGACAACATAACTGAAGAGTCCAGTCCAGGCCAGGATCTCTATGGCGAGGAAGCAGCCTTGCTGAAAAGGGCCTCGGGGTCCTGGTGCACAACACGCTGAACATAAGCCAGCAGTGCGCTGCTGCAGCAACCAAGGCAAATTAGATCCCGGCCCGAACTGGCAGAAGCATTACTAGCAGAGATAGAGGCATGATCATCTCACTCTACTGAGCTCTTGTCACACCTGGAGTACTGTGTCCAGTTCTGGTCCCCATAATTCAAGAGAGACATGGACAGACTGGAGACGGTCCAAAGGAGGCCCACAAAGATGATCAAAGGGCTGGAGAACCTGCCCTGTGAGGAAAGATTGAAGGATTTAGGTCTTTTCTCCCTGGAGAAGGCTCAGAGGGGATCCCATTACAGTATTGCAGGACTTAAAGGGCAGCTACAAAGAGGACAGAGGCTCTCTCTTCACAAGGAGCCACATGGAGAAGACAAGGGGCGACATGTACAAATCACACTAGAAGAGGTCTCATGTCTGTATAAGAAATAAATTCTTTACAGATTGGACAGGATTCTAAATAATCTCATCTAGGCTCCCTTTCCCATGAAAGGTAGGACCAGAGGATCCTTGGAGATCTTTTCCAACCTGGGCTGTTCTATGATTCTGTGTCTCCCACTGCTAAAAAAACCCCATATAGTAAAGTTTTAGAGAAAGCTTTTGGGTAGAGAGTCTGGGTTCACCCTAATGTGGGGCAAGCCCTTTCACTAAAGGGAAGGTCCTATGTCCCCCACCTGCTCCCAGCTACCAGTTTCTGCCCCTTTGTTGTCTTGTCACTAGCTGTTGTGTAGCCACAGCAGACAGATCAAGTAACTGAACGAAAACTAGTACTTATTTTCAGTTGCTTAAGCAAGTTACCTTTCAGTCAAGCCTACTTCCTGACTTCGTAAACAAGGCAGGAGCAAAGCAAGCCTGGGGACAGTAGTTTTCAATTTGCTATAAAGCAGTCCACTGGCAATTTTCAGGACAGACAATAGTAATATCAGTTGACTTCAACTTCTGTGGACATGTAGCTGCAAAGGTGTCCAAAAATCAAGTGACAGACTCTGGGCAATGTGGGTCTTGAATTTTAACCATCAAAGCTGCAAAGTACTAGCACAGGCAGGACCTGCAACAAATGCGCTATACCTACAAGTAAAATCTCTGACAGGACGAAGAAACGAAACCAGGGCGTTAAAAATCAGTTGGCTGGAGGCTTGGGACATGGAGAGTCCGGGGCCATAAAATACAGAATCTTTACTGAGAGCGGATCCTGGAGCTGATGAAAAAGCACAGCCAATGCTGTAGTCGCTTTGCCTGATGTCTCCATCCATATGAGGGTCTCGGCAATGCGTTAACGCATCTCAAACAGAGACTCCAGCAAAATTTGCTCTGAGGAAGCATAAACAGAGCAGTTCTAATGAGGCTCATGCAACGTTAGGAGCATATTTGTGCAGGGACTGGCAGTGTTTTACAAGCAATTGCAGGTGCCTGATCTTAATGCTAGCAACCGCTTCTTTTTGTCTGTACTGTAGCCAGGACTTGTGAGCCTGAGAGAGATTGAATGCTTTGTAATGAAGGTATATTGTAACATTTCTCTCCAGGTGGCACTTTGTTAACAACAATTAGATCCTGATTGATCTTTGAAGGGCTAATTCTTATGTGGTTTGCAAGGGTCCTACTAGGAGCAAGTGTTGAGTGGGGGCACTTTAAAAGTATTAGTGAGAAAAAAAAGAAGAATAGTGCTATAAGAAATTTGCAATACAATGCCCAAGCCTCCTTTGCACCCCATAGTAATTTGTTCTTATTCCTGTTATTATCCCCTCGGGCACTAATGGTCACTTTATTAATTAGTTGAAAATTGCATTCTAGGTCAAATGGCAGCTTTTTTCCCTCCCATTGTTGCAAATTGCTAGTGGTATGGCCCAGTAAATGGCAGTGTTACTGCAAAATGGGAAAGATCCTTTGCTTTTCAAGATAAAGCCCATGGACCAGCTGCACTTTCCATGACATTTCTAAGCAGAGCATTTCCCCAGGCCTGCTTTTAAGCAGTCAGAAATTAAACAGAACTCACTGTCATTGTTAAGATTTCTAATCATAGGCTGTTACTGTATTTGCTCTCCCTCTCCTCATCCACCCCATTCCCCATCCCCCATTTCAATTCCAGCCGAGTCTGTTTTCTAAGGTGTATCTCTGCAGTGCTTAGCCTCTTTTTTCAGAAAAGTAGGCAGTCTGTTTAGGTGCCTTCGTTTCTGGTGCTCTAATGAAAATACTTCAGAGACATCTGCCTTAGCAGAAGAGGACAGATGCTTGGCAATTTCTGAGAAATAAGGCCCTGTCTGTGGCATGTGAAGTTAGAGACTTGAAAATTACAAATCGCTCTTGAAAATATTTGCTGGCTACTGAATGTAGAAATAGAGTAAACCACAGTCTCAGAAAACAAAACGGGAAATTACAGATTTTGTGAAAGTTTTTCATAAAGAAAACTCCTACTGAGGACAATAGATGTTTAGCTTTTAAACCAGAGGATCAGCCCACCAGAAGTGAACATCAAAGCAGTCTATTTCCCATTAACTACTTTCTGCAGCCTACTGTGCTGGATGCAATCTGTCATGCAAGTTTGTAGTCCAGCAGTCAGGAAAGCTACCAGAAGTCAGAAGGCCTGGGCTAATTTCCCAGCACTGTCAGCCTAACACATCTAAAAGGGTGCAGTTAATCTGAAGTCAGTTGCACAGGCCATCTAAGACAAAATATAGCCCTTAATTTCTATTTTTCAAGCAATTTTGGCCTCATATCCTCTTTATCTTCTTCCGTAAAGTTAGCTTTAAAGTCATTTATCTCCTTTTCTGACCCAATTTAAAACTAACAGAATTCAGGGGGAAAAAAACTCCCTCTGGCCCTTCAGAGATTTAACTGAAGTCATAAAAAGAGTGAGAAAACTTTTTGTATGGGAGAAAAAGGCTACAGAGTCTCTTACAGAAACTTCACCCAGGCTACCCTCTCAAACCTAGAAGTACAACTGTTTGGGGGTTGAAACTATTCCCTCTCGAAGGACAGATCATATCCAGCACATAGAAAGACAAATGCATCTTATCTTCCAGCAGGTTGGACACTCATCCTCTCAAAATCTACGGCTGGAACCAGCCGTAGCCCCTAGTGAGCATTACACAGGGCAGTTAACGAGCCCCTGAATCACTGCGCTCCTGGAGCACAAGCAACAGAAGAGAAGCTTGCTTTTTTTTTTTTTTTTCTCTCCCAGATCCTAATTTCCCAGATTTCTAAAAGAAAAAGCTATCAGCCTTGCTAGGTTGGGCTCTCTCTACAGACAGACTGGGGTGTTTTTCAGGAAGGGGGATGGTGGATTGATTAAGCAATAACATGTTAGTGTAAACAAATGCACAATCACAAATTTGGGATTTCTTTCCTACTCCCAACAAGTAAGTGTTAGGACACACAAACTGGCTCCTATTAGCACTTAATGTTTTCCTTTCTTTGATGCTATTTTTTAATTTGCTTGGAGCAAGAGTTTCTCACAGCACTATTTCTTGCCAAGAACTAATATAGTAATCACTAATGAAAAGTAGTAAAACAGTTCCCTCCTCAAAGTAAAAGGAGGATGAATTTGCAGGTTATTAATTACTTCTTTTGTTCGACCACTTCAGGAAATAATTCAAAATGTAACCTTTATGTAAAGCATAAACCACAATCACTGTCTAGACTTGCAGAGGGGTCACATACAGTTGCCAAATGAGCCTAGATATGCACAAAGTCAACACAAAAAAATAAGTAACTGAATTAAGTGTATTGCAACCATGATGGATGTACAATATGCCCTAGGTTTCTGAATTGTTTTTAAAACCTAGAACTTTTGGTCTAGATGCACTAGCCCCCTTCTTAATTCTCTGTGCCGCTATGCATCAGCTGTGTAGCTGCTCTCCCTCTTTTGTTTGGCAACGAACTTCTCCTATTTGCTCCTTTGTGGAGTCTCCCCTTTGCCTAGGGAAGGTAGAGTAGAAATTAAATCACACCTAGAAAACGAAGGCTTTGTTAAAGAGAGAAGTATTGCAATTTGCCCAAAGACTGTCAAGATTTTGAGTCAGCCTTGTCACTATATTTAAATGCAGTGATCTTTCATATGCGTATTACATACCAAGAGGCCGAGCTTTATCACCAGCATGCCTCAAACCGAGATAAACTTCACTCAAACTGAAAACCCTCCAGCAGAATGTAGATCAGAAGGACTAAAGGATCTGATGGGTAATTAAAACAGAGGGCAAAGATGATTATCAAAAGGCAGCACATTATACATTTAGATCGTTTTAGATGAGAGGCATCATCATCACAAATGAAAATTAAAGTAGTCTCAGAAAGTAAACAGAGAGCCTGCTGGGCCTCTGCTATTAACAAACAAACAAACCCACCCTTGACTAAAATAAAACTGGAGCTGATAAAGCTAAGCCCTGAATGGTTACCTTGACTTAAATTTTCCAAATGCCATAAACGACATGCAAGTGTCTCATCACTTTTCTAAAATCTATGATCGCTTTCACTTGAACAACGACTTTTTGAGCTACCTACAGCATATTTAGAAATCACATTTGAGATCAGAACAGTTCTTACAGTACAATTTTGCTTTTTTATAACAAGAGTCCAAAGGCCAGCTGCACACTTGGCTACCTAATTTTTGAGACAGGGGGCCCCATTCTCTATTAAAAAGCCTTCAGTTATCAAGCATTTTCAGGTGACTTATATATAGGACTGGTTTCTGTGCCTAGTATTTCTTTTGTCTTCTAGCATGAAAAAAGAGAAGATTAATACATTTGAAATATCAACATATTTCATATCAAAATTCATGCCTAGATTAAGTGTATTAACATTGAAGATATCCCTTTTTATCTATGTGGCCACTACTAATAATAGGTCATTCAGTAAGTGATCTAATGACTAACTGTGGGAGAACAAAAAGAACAAACACAAACATAAAAGCCTAAAACTGTTAAATGTTGTATGCATCCCTCATATTCTGTGCCTTTTCCTTGCTTTCCTAGACTGTGTAATTCTCAGATTTATGATTGTAGCAGATTAGCAAATCAAGTCCTCCATCTCTGAAGGACTGGTGAACAGTAGTTGCAAATATAATCAATAAGGAGAGTCTTTTGGTGATGCTTATTGATGAAACTCAATTTTGATATCAAATATAAACACCCAGTGCAGAATGCAACACTCTGTGTGACTGAAATTCTGCAGTCAGAGCGGTTCTTTGGCCCCAGTTAAATATCTACCTCCCTATTTGTAGTATATAGATAGAGATACAGGAGACAGAACTTGAAATTACTACAGCTGAAGTCCTGCCTGCACTCTGATTTCAAGTGTGTTAGAGAGTTTTCAGTTGTGCACTACCGTAACTCCTACTCATGCAATGAGCAGCACTCAACACAAGATCAGGGCCAGTACTTGGTTTTGATTCCTCACCTGAACAAACAAATACGCAAGAGTGTAGGGTCGGGTTTTTTAATACAATAAAGATATACTTACCCAGTTGGCACAGGCAAAATAAACATTAGTCCTTAATTTTGCAGTAAGATTAAATAACGCATTTAAGCTGGTGAGTACTCAGACAGAATACCCTGCCAGCTGCCCCTCTGTCTTCTACAGACAACTCTTCAACTCATCATGTGTTGTCTCAAGTAGAGAGCCCTAAGAGGACTACATCCAGGTAAAAAACCCTAGCCGAGACATTGTAGGTTAAGTTTAACACGTAATGTCCTACCTAGGACTTCAAAAGCAGTACAAGCCAGCAGAGTTCTAGGAGTATCAGCTGCAAGAACATATTCTTTAACAAATGAGCTTCCATGTTCTGAACCAGCTTCACATTTGTGGTGCGTAACATTAAAGCACGGTACGCTCAGTAGCTTGATTATGAGTGAGTAAGGTCTGGATGCAGCTGCAAGGTCTAGGGAAGCAAAGAGTCCAAGATCCTAACTGTACAGAGATACAAAAAGACACTTTACTGGTTGCAGCTCTTTTCAGTTTTTCAACAGCAACTAATCCCACAGGTCGTACCTCTAGTTTTGACACTGTTCAATTACTATGGTAGGTACTGCCAAACTTTCTGACCACCGGTGCTGTCTGGGCCTTAAAGCCCACTGCCATGGAGCAGCAAGGGTGGGCTGCTTCACAGGGCAAGGCAAGCCAGCAGCTGAGAGTGACAACGCAAGCAGGGCAGTGACCTCACTGGTGAGGGTGCAGTCCCACAGTACCCGGACCAGAGCAAGGCAGGTCTGATGATGGTAACGAGGTTCACACAACAGTCCTGAGATCACTGGACAAGTCCGTGGTGATGAGGCACGTCCCAGGACAAACCAGGAAGCCAAATCAGCAAGGAGAGGGCAGAATCAGCAAGGTGCCAGGCTTGACACAGGCGTATGTGCAAAGTAGATTAGGCAAGGACCAAGGACAAGGACCCAGGCTTAAACGCTGCTCTGGAGCCTTTTCACAGCTCTCTCACACAGGTCCTTCTCACACACCAGCTGGATCCAAAGTCACCCAGCTGCCATCAGCCAAACCCTGTGAGGGCCAGGAGGAGAACCTGGTAGAGCATTCAGGGTGCAGACAGCCATGTGGCTGTTGGACACCTCTGCACCTGGGACAACAGGAAACTCTGGTGCTTGTATACTCACCATCACTGAGCCCTGTCCTGAGCAATCTCAGCAAGTCTGAATGACGTACATTCAGGAGCAACCTTACCAGGTCATCAAAACATATCTAAGAGGACAGCCTCACCAGACTCACAGAACATCATGGTATCCCTGCACTCTCAAGCATGATATGCCTATGTGACACTAACAAGCCCAGGCTTCTGCTTATCTACTGGGCTGACCAAGCTTCTGTATCACCAAAAGATACTAAGACGGAGGCTCTGTTTCACAATCTCCCATCAACCTTCCTAGGGAAGGAGCCTTGCCTCCCACCTTAGGTGACAAGAGAGAGTCAATGTTTACACGTGAACAAGTGAACTTTTGAACTTCCCCAACATTCAATTAAAGGCCACCTTTGCAAAATAATACCATGTGCTTGATTATCTTTGTAACTTTGCCCAGACAGTATGGCACAAAAAAATTTGTAGAGCTTTAGCACTGCTGTTTCCCTGCGCCTCAGCACAGCGCTTGCTAAAGTAGGAAAGCAATTAAAACTGTAGTTTCCTGTTTTATAGAACAGGCATAATCTATATGTTTTGGTACTCACAGTGCCACAGTCATCACAGAATCACAGAATGTTAGGGATTGGAAGGGACCTCAAAGGATCATCTAGTCCAATCCCCCTGCCGGAGCAGGACCACCTTAGATCAGTACACAAGAACGCGTCCAGGCGGGTTTTGAACATCTCCAGAGAAGGAGACTCCACAACCTCTCCGGGCAGCCTGTTCCAGTGTTCTGTTACCCTTACTGGGAAGAAGTTCTTCCTCATGTTTAAGCGGAACCTCCTATGTTCCAGCTTATATCCATTTCCCCTTGTCCTATCATTGGATGCCAGTGAGAAGAGCCTGGCTCCATCCTCATGACAGCTACCCTTTACATATTTATAAACATTAACGAGGTCCTCCCTCAGTCTCCTCTTCTCCAAGCTAAACAGACCCAGCTCCTTCAGCCTTTCCTCATAAGGGAGATGCACCACTCCCTTAATCATCTTTGTGGCCCTGCACTGGACTCTCTCAAGCAGTTCCTTGTCCTTCTTGAACTGAGGGGCCCAGAACTGGATACAATATTCCAGATGCAGCCTTACCAGGGCAGAGTAGAGAGGGATGAGAACCTCTCTCGACCTACTAACCACACCCCTTCTAATACACCCCAGGATGCCTTTGGCCTTCTTGGCCACAAGGGCACATTGCTGGCTCATGGTCATCCTGCTGTCCACCAGGACCCCCAGGTCCCTTTCCCCTGAGCTGTTGCCTAACAGTTCAGTCCCCAACTTGTACTGGTACATGGGGTTGTTCTTACCCAGATGAGACTCTACACTTGCCCTTGTTGTATTTCATGAAATTTCTCCCTGCCCAACTCTCCAGCCTGTCCAGGTCTCTCTGAATGGCAGAACAGCCTTCAGGTGTGTCAGCCACTCCTCCCAGTTTAGTGTCATCAGCAAACTTTCTGACCATGCACTCTATTCCCTCATCCAAGTCATTAATGAATATGTTGAACAATACTGGTCCCAGTACCGACCCTTGAGGGACTCCACTGGATACAGGCCTCCAACTGGACTCTTCCATTGACCACTACTCTCTGGCTTCTATCCTTCAGCCTGTTCACAATCCACCTCACTACCTGATCATCCAGACCATACTTCCTCAGTTTAGCTGTGAGGATGCCGTGGGAGACTGTGTCAAATGCTTTACTGAAGTCAAGATAGACCACATCCACTGCTCTACCATCATCCACCCACTGGGTGATGTCCTCATAAAAGGCTATCAGGTTTATCAAGCATGACTTCCCCTTAGTGAAGCCATGTTGACTGCCCCTAATGACCCCCTTCTCCTTGATATGCCTAGAGACAGCACCAAGGATAAGTTGTTCCATTATCTTTCGAGGGATGAAGGTGAGGCTGACCGGTCTATAGGTACCTGGGTCTTCCTTCTTGCCCTTTTTGAAGACCGGAGTGACATTTGCTTTCCTCCAGTCCTCAGTCATCCTAAGATTAACTCAGTGTTTCAGTGCTTTCTGCGGCCCAGGTTCAGATTCCCAGTGTGATGGTGTCACAGATGATCAACGTATTGTAAAACGAAGGAAACATAAGAGATAGAAAGAGGAAAGTCGACAAATGTCTTCCTATCACTCGCTCTTTTTCTCACAATGACCATATCACTATTTCTGTTGAGCCACAGTTGACCAAGTTGTTGACGTTAATGTTCTCTGAATCCCCTTCCAGCAGGAAAATAAAGCAAGCTAATAAATAAACCCAAAATTTCAGTGAACATTTGATGAAAGGCAGCTACCCAGAGCACAGACTAGAGAAGACAGGAAGCAATATAGCCAAACATGAAATCAGAATGCTTTTCTTCATAAACATAAGTTCCTTCACTTCAAATCCTCATGGTGTGTTTTTCCTCTGTCCTGTACCCATTCGAAGTAACCCTGTAGTCCACATATTAGGGAAATCCTATTAGACTGGTTAAAGGTTCTTATATACGATTTCCTTCTACAGTCCATACACTTTATGGTACTCTGACCAATGTAAAGTTCAGTGAGACAGGAAAGTAGCACCTCCATGTTTCAACTTCAGGCTTCTGCTTTCACTCTATGATTCCTGGTGGGAAAAAAAAAAAGTATTTCCACTTGGAAATAATAATAAGCAGCTTCCCTTTATGGTCAAACATTAGGAGGAAAAAAACCCTCACAGAGAAGCTAACAATTCTTCAGTAGTCAGGGTAATTATTACTAACAATTCATAACATACCACAACTAGCAGAGCAAAACTCCCACTCTAACTGTATTTAACTTTGTTTATTGAGGCCAACAGAAATCTTTTCTCATATCAAAGCCTGAAGAGAGAATTACCAACAAATTCTGGCACGCAGTTACATTCTTTTCAAATACTCTATTATACATCACGAGATTCCTGAAACTAGAGAACTTTCCATAAAACTCAGACCACATTGTTCCAAAAGGTTTTGGGGAAAAAAAAAATAGTACAATTACGGTCAGTGACAAATCAACAGAAAAAGGAAGCAGGAATGCCCCTCTCATGACAGGATCCCTGGAACGCAAATCAGACACTCTGTTGTGTAAAAATTGTGTCTGTTCAAACTTTAAACTGAACTAGAAATCCTGTACTGCTGCCAATTTATTTGTTTAGCTGGACTGTTGCTATATGTAGAGTATGAAAGAATATATTTATTAGGTTACAAACAGAAAAATACATGGAAATTATAGTATTGAGTTACGCATGTCTGACAATACTATTGACATAACATGTATACTAAATAGGAACTAAGTTCCACTGACAGTTGACTCAAAGAATTGCCTACACAAGGCCTAAGGAACAACATTAACTGAACAATGGACTAAAACCAACAGAGTTTAAATTGGGAATCATTGTTCCATAAAGATAAGTGCAAGATGTACAACAGCTATAGTACTTCTTCTGAAAACAGATTTCAAAATTGGAGCTAAATTTTCTCTTTGGAATATAAAAATAATACTCTTTCCTCATGCTAAACACTTCTAAAGACATTTAATTTCAAGTGTACTTGGGTACTATTCTAAAAATACACATATCTCCAAAGTAGTACTAAAGTCTGCGTGACGAATAATGGACCAGTGAAAATTAACACAGGAGACACCCAATTGCCTTACTTGTACTCTGTCCATTTACATAGATCTCTCAGGACTACCTTATCAGGATGGAGTGAAATCATGGTGCCACTAATATCTGCAAAAGATGCAGCAATGATGTCAACAGGGAAAAAATTTTACACTGTGTGCTTGAAACAACTGTCACTAAGGAAAAAAAAAAGCATTCAAAATGTCTGTTAGTTTCCCCTTGATTTAGAATTTCCTCCAAAATTATACTGGCCAGAGGCTCACATTGACATCTTTACTCTGAGGCTAAAGACAGATGTAAGGTCTGGCATAAACCTTCAATGTTTCAAAAACGACTCCCTACATATGGAGGAGAATTCTAAGTATTCCAGAAGAGGACTATGCATATTGGTGAAACATGGGAACAGGTTGCCCAGAGGAGTTGTGGACGCCCCATCGCTGGAGGTGTTCAGGGCCAGGCTGGATTCTATGACTCAGCTTTGAAAGGCTCCAAAATAATAGGACATTAAAGCTGTAGCAGTTTTGTACATATAAACAAATTCTATAACTTTCTGGAATGTTTCAGCTACCCCTTTTTCCTTCTCTGAGACTGAGGTACTATGATATTAAGCCACATGACAGAAAAGGAACATTTTTAACGGTGATATAGAATCATAGAATGGTTAGGGTTTGAAGGGACCTCAAAGATCATCTAAGTTCCAATCCCTCTGCCATGGGCAGGGACACCTTCCCTTAGACCAGGTTGCTCAAAACCTCATTCAACCTGGCCCTGAACACTTCCAGGGATGGGGCATCCACAGCTTCTCTAGACAACCTGTTCCAATGCCTCACCACCCTCAAAGTGAAAAATTTCTTCCTTAGATCTAATCTAAATCTGCCCTCTTTCAGTTTAAAGCCATTACTCCTTGTCCTATCACTACACACCCTTGTAAAAAGTCCCTCTCCAGCTTTCCTGTAGGCCCCCTTTAAGTACTGGAAGGCTGCAATAAGATCACCCTGGAGCCTTCTCTTCTCCAGGCTGAACAGCCCCAAGTTTCTCAGCCTGTCTTCATAGGAGAGGTGCTCCGGCCCTCGGATCATCTTCGTGGCCCTTCTCTGGACTCACTCCAGCAGCTCCATGTCCTTCTTGTGTTGCGGGCCCCAGAGCTGAATGCAGTATTCCAGGTGGGGTCTCACGAGAGCAGAGCAGAGGGGCAGAATCACTTCCCTCGACCTGCTGGCCACATTTCTTAGGATGCAGCCCAGGATACGGTTGGCTTTCTGGGCTGCAAGCGCACATTGCCGGCTCATGTTGAGCTTCTCATCTACCAGCACTCCCAAGTCCTTTTCCTCAGGGCTGCTCTCAATCCATTCTCCACCCAGCCTGTACTTGTGCTTGGGATTGCCCTGACCCACGTGCAGGACCTTGCACTTGGCCTTGTTGAACGTCATGAGGTTCTTACAGGTCCACCTCTCCAGCCTGTCAAGGTCCCTCTGGATGGCATCCCTTCCCTCCAGCATGTCCACAACACCACACAGCTTGGTGTCATCTGCAAACTTGCTGAGGGTGCACTCGATCCCACTGTCCATGTCACTGACAAAGATGTTAAACAGCACCGGCCCCAGTACTGACCCCTGTGGAACATGAACCCTTTTTTGTCTGAGACTGGGCACTTTTCAGCCTCATATAGTATAAAGGTTTAATAGAAGAGACATAATAATCTTCACAACAGAACTAGATTAATTAATTATATTTTTGCAGCCTTCTTCAACACCTAGGACGGGCCTCTACTTTTTAGACATAATTTTAATGACCATTTTTCATAACTGTGTCAAAAAGGTTTTTGTAAAGTGTTCTGAACAATACTATCCGGAATCCAAATTATGTAATAATTGTTTCATGACATTCCATAATTTACTATAGGCTAGGAAAAAAGGTATACAAAATAAAATGAAACTGAAAATGAGGCACGATAAATTTCTGATAAGGGCCTTGCCACCACCATTTTTGAAATACTGATGAGTTTTTATGATCTTCAGCATACAACATTTCATAAAAATGTATCTTGTTCTCTTATCCATTTTCATCCACTTCCAGTAATGAGTAGGGTCATCTGGGTGATCTAAAAGATGAAACAGTTGTGAGAAACCAAGTAAGACATATGAACATCAACACTTAAAACAATTTTAGAAGATTTTGTGATCTGTATTATGCAGTGATTAAACCACTATAATGACGCATTCTGGGTTTAGCGATCTATGTATTAATTATCCAGATCAGCACTTATGTTTTGAGCCTTAAGTTCTGCAAGTCTTAATGCATGCATAAAGTTTTATAGCGTCTGCTACTTTCTGTTAGCATGGGTCATAAGATAGTTTTCAGATATAAATTTAATTTTCAAATGCTTAGAAAAAAAATTTTCCTGTCAGTAATGCAATAAGAAGCCTAAGACTGTCATACAGTCTCTGTACCAGTAAAATCTAGAATGATGATTATGAGAACTACACTAACAAGATACTAATCAATATTATTCAAAACAAAAAAAGAAAAAAATAATCCAAAAGAGTGGATTTTCCAACATGATAAACATTAAGTCCACAGTTCGTGTAAATACAAAATTTTGTCCATGTGCAACATCATTGACGTCGCTGTTTGGAATAGTCATCATCCTCCATAACTATAGATGCTCTTACGAAAATCTCCAAACTGTATCAGACTTCAAAACTTGCTCTTAACATTTTGCCTCTATCTTTGGATATCCTGTTTTTCTGCTGCTCAGTCTTTTTTGAGAGCAGGAGCAGTACATCAGGCTTTCATTTTTCTTTCATCATATACCTCCCGTATAAGAAGAGAGATTATATAACTTTATGTATGGAAAATGCTGAAGTGCAAAACAAAAGATACTGTGATTTTGAAGCACATAAACAGATGAAAACCCATCAGTTCCACAAATATCCACTAGAGCCAACCCAATTCAAAGATGGCTAGACATGTAAGAAAAGCATGAAATTGTTGACGATTATATAAATGAAGACAATTTTGAATTAAGTTGAGATGCAGATCAGGAAAAAGATAAACATGGTTCTAAGTACGCCACCCGCTTTCTATGTGATGTAAGTGTTGTTGACACTTTTTCCTCTGGTAAAATTTTTACACTTCATGATTTAAAATGGGATTTCTACACAACTGCCTATTTTTTTTTCCCCGAAGACAGTAATAAAGTACCTGTGATTATTTTTAACTGAATGGGTATGCAAATGGAAGACATAAGAAAGTTGTTGTAATCTCCAAAACAGTTTCTTAAAAAACACAAGCAATGACTTGAAGAGGGACTTTTGTTGTACCAATTTACCAATATATGATCCTATGGTGCTGTTAAAAATTGCACATGCTCTGTTCTTTAGTATTGCTTATATTAACTACTTAAATAATTTTATAATTAAAGAAAGATATCACTGAAATTCAATCACAAAGTGAAATATATCAATTTAAAAGAATTAATTTTGAAGATAAGTGTTTAAATTAGAATTCTGGACAGGAAAAAATACTTAGTTCTCCTAAGTATTATTTATTACAGAAGAAAGGCATGAGATATTCTTTCTCTCCTCAACAGCGATGTGGTTCACTCTGCACAATCAGCTGAGGTAGACAGAAAAAGTTGCTTAACTAGAAGTGACAAAAGTGGAAGTGATATTTTTTGGCTCTTGTAAGAAAGCACTGCATTTTACAGGAGGGTCACTTTGTTTCACTGGCAGATGATGTTTACATTAGTGATGTCATGTTTCAAACTTTTCAACAAGTTTCAGTAACAATGGTATAACCCTTAAAGATATAATCCATGATTAAGACACAAACCACAATTCAGCATGGGTATACCACATTATTCATGGGGAGAAAACTCTTGTAATATACTAAACTACAATGAAAATACACAAAACTTATAGTTCAAGTCTGAAAACTTACAGTCAGGAATATTTAACGATGCTGTAAAAACACTTTAGACTTTCCAGTGTCAAACAGACAAAACAAGGTAGCTATACTGAGATGTTACTGTGCTTCAGCTGCTACCTTTAATTTAAGTTTTAGTGATTCCGGTCTCGTAGCAAGCTTAGACCTAACATGACATGCGATTAACAAGCTAAATAGCCTCAACTTTGAGTGATTTCCTTCACAGTCACATGCTTCAGTTACTCTGTAAAGTTCATTAAAAGAGGCTCTCGTAGACTAAAATTATCTCAATGGCAACTATTCCATCATCTCAGTTTGCTACCTGTACACGTGTTCTTTACCGAGGAGAAAGGTGGAATCTTCTCCTCTGGTCTGGATGTCCCAGTCCATATTCTCTACCTGGAGGGAGTAGGAGATGAATTAAATATTTGCAATTAACATTAAAGCAGGAGAACAAGAGCTTATTCAGACGGTCTGCATGAAAAATTACACTTATACGTATTCTGAAAAAAGAACATGTCCCCCTCCAGCTGGTGTATAATTATGGCTACTATTTTGACATGTTGGAGGATAGCCCATGGTGGCATTGCTCTTCTTAAAGCTCTTGGGCCACTGTAATTTTCAAATCTAGTCCAATTAATGGCTTGAGATAGTTAACCATACAGGTCATACACTGTGGTTGGTAGATCAGTGTGTGAATTCAGGAAAGGAAAACAGACTATTTAAAATCAGACATAAGCTATATTCACAAACGTTTTCACTGGTTTAAGTGTGCTTGTGTACAATACTACTTTAGCTATAGAGTCCTATAAGCAAAGTAGTATTCGAACTGTAAATGAAATCTTTTTTTCAGCACTGGAGTTCTACAAAGTCCCACCTACATTATAGTTCTATCAAAATCCTACCAAATCAGAAACATGCTTGAACACAGAGTACGCAACACGTGTGTGAAAGCCTTGATTAAATATCTAGCAAATGAAAACTTGCTACAAACTCACATCCTTCAGTACAGTTGTATCATGTTCAGCTCCATGGTTTACAGAGTGCTAAGACTGAAGTTAACATACTCTTTTGATGCAATTACCTTCCATGAAGGAATGGGACTCCGGATAAATCCCTTTTGTCTTGGACAAAAGAGTTTCTCTTAAGTGAGACATACCTCCAACAATTCTGTTTTTTCCCTCTCTTTCCTTGACACTCATCTTTCCTTTCCCCTGAAAAACTGCTTTTGATTTTCCATAAAAGCTTTTCTCTAAAACCTTGGTGTTTTGTTTTTTTTTTTTTTAAACAATCACTTTTTCAAAAGTGGTATTTTCTAAGTTGAATTCTTTAAAAAACAAGAGCTGCCTATTTTGCTTTTTCTCTTCCAATAGAGAGATGGAAGAAAACCAAGACAAAGGTGGATGAAAACAAAGAATGCAAACCTATTTTTTGGAAAGAACATCATTTTCTTAGGCAGAACATATTTGATCTTAAGTATGAAATTGTCAAAACGCTTCATTATTTCTCTGTCTCACTGTTTATGATTCTGGTGGTAGATGACTGGTAGCTGAAATTATCATCCACTACTTCTAGCTCTCGGACAGCTCTTACTCATTATGTCCTCATCCCTCCCCTGGGTCCATCATACAAAGAGTTCTGATGTTTACCTTATCACCAACAGAAATTCTATATCCTTGCCAATCCTTTTCACTATTTCTTATGTATTAGGGTATCCTTGATTTCAGCCATTTATGTAGCTGTCACAACCAGTCCCACAAACACTCTGTCCTCTATCTCCTTCCCTCATCTTCAGCTCAGTTTTCAGGTAGGTTTTCAAATACTAGTATGAGAACCACTGACCAAGTCACTGAAATTATAAAATATAGCTATGAAAGTATGTAAGACAGTGCATAGATAAGATTAAACTTACTTTTTTTTTTTTTTGCTATTTTTTGTGTGTTGATTTAGATCTAGCTGCTAATTTGTATGCTATGACAAACAATCTCAATGTGACAAAGACACATGCTACTCAGTAGTGATTGCCATAGCTCTTAGTGCTCAGTTTATTTTTAGCTATTTGTAGAATGAGGTAACAATGTGATATGAAATAAGGTATTAGTGGTCTTAAGTGCTAATTAATGAAGTTTTGTCTAGCAACAGGCTATATGGCGTGTGGGGTTTCAGCCATGAACCTAGAACCCATAAAGTCATGCTTTATTACAGACATTTATGCTACCTCAGGCAAGACTTCTAAACTCAAAGCACACAGATTATGAAGCGCTGCAATGCAAAGTTATACATCTCAATAACAGAAGCTCAACCTTAGCTTTAAATTAGATACCTATGATCTGTTTAACAAGCATCAGAATGGACAGACACTCAGAATGGCATACACAAAAGGTCAGCGTGCTAAACAGGAAGTCTTCTAAATTAACAAACAAGAAATACTAAGGGAAAATTTACCTCCCTGTGAGGCTTAGATGTCCTGCTCTGAGTTACATGGATGCACTCTCTATTTGTGACACAGAGCCAAGAAACGTATGAAGAGAACTTAAAATAAATAAATAAATAAAATAAAACAAACAAACCCCCCCCCCAAAACCAAAACCCCTAATCCCCTGAAAACCCAAAACACCCACAGCTGAATTCCCTTTTCTCGAAATACAGCTAGAGGATGAGATCTTAATTTCAACAGATCAGTGGTTAGTATTCAGCATAAACTGAGGGATGTCTAAATCCAATTCTTGTTCTGCCTGAGGGAATTCAAACCATCATCTCAGAGAAACACCAATGCTTCGTAGTTTTATGCTTTCTGGGTGGAGGCACTCTTTCCTCCACTGTTCAAGTTGAGACATTGTCATGGAATTCTTAACACTTTTTTTTTTTTAACATTATTATTAATTCTTAACATTAACTGTCAAGAGAGAGCAAAGGCTGTCTTATCATTAAGCACACTCCTGACACAGAAGATATAGGTCCTGTGATTACTGTTCCATTACTTTTTAATGCATTTAATCCAATAATTTATTTAGAATATTCAACAGCAGAAACCATAACAGTATACCTCAGGAAAGTATATAAAGGATGAGATGGATATCAGTAATATTACTAGAAAGTTTTATCACGTAAACGATCACGGAACACAAAATCACTACTTTTTTCTCTCTCTTTGGTGAGACACACGTATAGCAGAGACAGCAGTTACACAATCATAGAATCACAGAATGGCATAGGCTGGAAGGGACCTTAGAGATCATCTAATCCAACCTCCCTGTCATGGGCAGGGACGCCTCTCAACTAGACCAGGCTACTCAAGGCTCCGTCCAACCTGGCCTTGAACACCTCCAGGGAGGGGGCATCCACAACTTCTCTGGGCAATTTATTCCAAAGTCTTACCACTCTTGTACTGAAGAATTTCTTCCTAAGATCTAATCTAAATCTGTTCTCCTTCAACTTGAACCCATTTCCCCTTGTCCTATCAGTGGACACTCTTGTAAAAAGTCCCTCCCCAGCCTTCCTGTAGGTTCCCTTCAGGTCTTGGAAGGCAGCTATTAGGTCCCTCCAAAGTCTTCTCTTTTCAAGGCTGAACAATCCCCAGATACCTGTCTTAATATTAGCAAACTTCGGAAAATGAATCTTTGTTGAAATGAGTCATCTTGGCAGATCATTTTAAAAGGAGCTCTAAAACACAGCAGGGCTCTTTTGTAAGCACAGATATCTTTTTCCAATAAATCTATTTTACTTATAACAGAGGCAATTTAACTGCACTTACGGGATCATGTTTTAAGAGCGTCCTAAGGGTAGCAAATAGGCCTAGTATAGAACAAGCCAAGATGTTTTAATAATGCTACTGAAACACATTTATAACACAGTTCAGCACAGTTACTTGTGGAACATATCTTTTGGAATACATCTGGTCATAAGATCTGTGGAGTTGGTCAGAGAGGACCTTACCCCTGCACAGCAGGCTTCTTGTGATGGTCAGAGTAACAATGACCAGCTTTGGTTCTGCTCACAGTCAGCATACACAGTCTGTTTTAGCTTTACATTTTACATACACGACCGAACAATCTTAACTCTGAATCAAATGATAGTATCTCACTCTGAAGCATACAACAGTGGCAGCTAAAATACATTAAAGATTTTACTGTATTTATTTATTATTTATCCTCCCTACTCACATCATCAATCTTCTTTGAAAACCTCACCTGGAAACACAGAAGAAATTTAGGATCTGCAGATTTAATAAAATAATCACTCTTTCTCAGACATTTCTCTTCCTTTTGCTTATTTTCTTTAATTTACCTATATATGCTTTAATTCATAGTAATGAGGAAGTAAAACTGAATTACGTCAGCTCAACAGTGTTATCCAGAGTGATGCTTCATTGAAATGTCTGTTCTGTTCAAGAAGTGAGATTGGTGAATGACTTACCGTAATGCCAAGGCAAGATGGAACTTGCATTTGTATTACTTAGGCAATAATTTGGAAGCTGAGACCCTGATCTAGAAACCACTTAAGAATGTGTTTAACTTGGTTCATATGCTTAAGTGTTTTGTTGAAGTATGGACTAAGATCTGCAGCTAAAGACTTCAGACAGACATTTCTGTGCAGCTGTGCCAATTTGGTTTAGGACTACTACAATTTTAAATGCGGTTCAGCTGAGACCAAGCATGGAAAGTTTAAATATCACATGAAAGCTTTTTTTCCCAGAACACTGTGACTAAACGACGAGTCCAGATGATAATGCTACACTCTACCTCACCTTGCAGAGTAAGTTTTCAGTAATGTGAGCACACAACTATCACCGATACAAGTTTTGTTACCGATTGCTATAGCCACAGGGTAACTGCAGACATACAAACACAAGCTGCATATAGACACAGAGCTGCTATACTGTTGACAGAGACAATTCTAAATACGCACACGTGCAGATGTTTTTTACCTTGCGGTTGAGGATTTCTCCATAGGAACCCCCTCATCTGGTTATCATATGGAGGAGTAAAATATCTTCTGTGCGTTTGTTGGAACCTGGGATTAAATTCTCTTTGTTGTGTTCCTGAAAAACAGTATTACTAAGCAACTCTGACTGTACATAAGATTAAATGAAGAAAAAGAGGGACAGTATATTCTTTTTCGGGAAACAACCTTTCTTAGTTTTATGCCAGAACACTTATGCACAATTATGATTTTTCCAAACTAAAGTCAGCCTAATAAGCATGGTTCTTGTCCTCATTTCCATCTATGCACATTATGATTACAAGCTGTTAACAAGTGTATTTAGAAACCAGATCAAAATTTTATGACACAGATTTGGAGACTGCAGTCATTAAAACAAAACAGAAATCTCTGTCCAAATTGGAATCACAAATCATAATTAAAACGGTTAAGTACAGCTCTCAAGCAATAGCAGATGCTAACAGGATCTGGTATCATAAATCACGAACAGATACCCTTAGTTTTAAATGTCCAGCACCAATATGGTGTAGTACCACATCAGAAGTATTGCTGTCACATAATGGAAAGTACTGAACTAGCAGAAAATCATTCTGTCTGTTGTAATTTGCTCAAGGAATTCTGAAGGGGTAATTTTTAACCTCATAAACATTATAGTTGATCAGGTATTAAGCAGGTAATAATACCAGCATTAACACTGAGATTCAGCGTGAATTATTTCGAAGCCTCAAAAGCCTCAACATTCAGGCTGATTTGTGAATGAGGCTAAAAATCTTCTAGATGTCTTTTTTTCCCTGAAAGTGAGGCAGATCAGGTGGGGAAAACAAATTTCTTCAGTAAACGGAGCCATACAGTTGGGGGGGAAAAAAAAAAAGCAAGGTCTTCGGCAAAAAAAAAGCTCTTCTCCAGGTTGCCCAAAAGCTTTTTTACATTTTGAACTGTATCAGTCAGTCCAATAAGGAGTATTCTCTCTTCAATGCCTCACTCAGACCTTCAAATACCAATGTTAAAATAGCTCCCCTGAGGGAAAGGAAGAAAAAACTATGAGTCATCTAGTTCCTCCCATAAAAATAACTTTAGTCACTGAATAAATAGCAGTGACGTTTCTGTCAGTCAATGATATTTTATTTACTGCATGTGTCTCACTAACTGAGCAGCTAGATGGAAATATTATTCTATTCAAAGTTGGGTAAGCAAATTCACATGAATTCCTAAAAACATGAAACATTTTCTTGGATGTCTCCTTTGGTTTCTTGGAGAAAGACCTTACAATTTACTTAGCTTGATGGGTTGCCTATGCAAATGCTACTGCAGTTGAAGGATAATTGAGCTCATCAATATATTGACTTTATTGAGGAAATTCACACAATGCCAACCTGTGATAAATCCATTCCCTCTTGGTCTGCTCTGTATTGTTCTTCTCTTCACCATGCAAGCCTTGCAAATGAAAGACTTTAGATTCTGGAAGGGTGTATACAAAGACTCCTGCAGACAACAGGGTTAAAAATCAATTACTGTTCTGCTTTTCCGTCTTCAGGTGTAGCACAAATCAACCATGTACACAGCAACTAAAAGACTTGTCTTAGCCACACTCATGCATATATGAAGGTGGTAGATCTGGTTTTCATTTTTTCAGGAAACAAAGTTCAAACATTTCATATTAGAAGTGGATTCTTGGAGGGATGAGGAGGGGTGCAGAAGGAATGTTTTCCCCTTTCTCAGTGAAGTTTGTTTTTCTTCTCTGCTCACATCTGTAAACCACTTGATTTCCTATTCTATTACCTGGCACCTGTAGATACACTTAACTAGACTTCTATCAGCAATACTTTAGGCAGAGATGGTTAAAACCTCCAAATAAGGACTGATGAACTCATGGAAAACACGGCAGCGAAAATCAAAGTATCTTAATCTCATACATTAAAATCAAAACTTAACACAATAGTAATACATCAGCCCCAACTCCTGACTGATAAAATATAATCAAGTCTAAAGAGAAACAGGGGAATTAAATAAAAATGTTTACCTTGTGATGTGATGAAAGGTTCTACTGTCAAAAGGACAAGCTGAAGCTATTTAAAGACACAATACTACGAGATGTCATATATACTTAACTTTCACTGATTTCAGTGAGCTTTGGAGAAATGTCAGATCTTAGAATCTTTTTATTTTTTATTGATTTGTATTGGGCTTGTGGGCAGTAGTACACATCGAAAAGAATTATGAAAAGCCAGATTTTAGAGCAATAGCATAATTTGTGATTTTTATAAAACTGAACTGATTTTTATAGGATGACAATTCCTTTTTGTAACCACCAAGGCAGAGAGAGAGCAGGAAGGAGAGGAGAGGATTACAGGATAAGGTAAAAATAGGTGGCAAGACTGCAGTAACTAGAGAGGTTTCTTAAATTAGAGGTAGACTCTGAATCCCTGAACCCTCCCGTGAACTTTCTTAGCACATTTTTTAAGTTAACAAACCTCTTTATAGAGCCTTAAGCAAACCCCACAGGTTGTTTTTTTTTTTCCAAACAAACTGAGTACACTTTGTGAAGAACACCCACTAATGGGAAAAACCTTTCATTGTATTCTTGGGAGAATAAATTCAGAATGTGTTTATGAAGGTTGGATGAAAGGCATGATCAGAAAAGGACAAAACACATCACTTATGCTGACCTCATTAGGTAATTCAGTTTTAATTTAAAAAAATTGATCATGAACATACTCACTAGTGGGAAGCACAATAAAAAGGCTAATAAAGTGATAATATCATTGCCTCACTGCTTTATGAGACTATTATATTCAATTTTCTGTGTGGATAAACAAACTAATATGATTACTGTTACAAAAAACAGAACTATCATAATACGAGCTTAGCATATCTTTTTTAAAAAGCAAGATGGGTCTATTTTTGATTCTTATCAGAAGCTTTCCATTTTTTATCTTTAACAGCTGCTAGGCTACGAAGAGCTGAGCTACACAAAAACTTGCCCACAAATATATCAATTGCATTTAATTTATACGTTTTCTTCTTTTGGTACAAGAATCTGTGGGAAGCAAATCTTAAAATGTTCAGAATTTCTGGTATACATGTAAATATTTAACTGAGATTGTATTTCTACTGTAATTTTCATAAACCTATTAACTGTATTTAAGCCCATCTTAATCAAAACAACACTGATTCTGAGATCTCCTGAACTCCTTAAAGTAATGTAACCGTCCAGAACATGGAGAAAGGACCTTAGGAGTTAGGAGACAAGCACCAAATACCAAAAGGAGTAACTTTTTCCTATTACTTATCTTTTCTATAACAAAACATCCCATGTAGAATATTTTTTTTTCTGAATACAATGCTGTCGCTGTCATCAGATTATATTTATGGTGTTCAAGGGTAGATTGTTAACAAACAAGTGCTGAAAGATCTTGGCTTCCAGCAGTACGTTAAGCCCTGCCAGGAACTAA
This sequence comes from Tauraco erythrolophus, assembly GCF_009769465.1. NCBI lineage: Eukaryota > Metazoa > Chordata > Aves > Musophagiformes > Musophagidae > Tauraco > Tauraco erythrolophus. The sequence continues at coordinate 84,601,832 of NC_141466.1, read as the reverse complement.
GTACCAGTTTTATTTATTAAAGTTGAACTTATAATAATAGGAAAAACCAATCACATATGCTTGTTGTCTTGCCAGTGTCCCCAGCTAAACTGGCATCTCTTGGCAATTTTCCTAAAAACAGATTCTTGCCTCAAACTGATAAGCTGGAAAGCTATTTTATTAGTCTGGGAGCTATCTCTGCCATATATGTACCCTAAAACCCTACCTAAAAAAGAAAAATATATTTAAACCACTCTAAAAATTCATAGGGCTAGACTATTTTTCCCCACAACAGAACAGTTTATCTGGGGTTTGTTTAAACTAGAGTATTAAGCTTTTAAAAATGCTAACCTAGATATTTTAGTTGATCAAGCAAATTTCCAACTCTTATCTAGGGATCTAAGCATCTTCATCTTCCTTCTAAAACAGATTAAAATATAACTTTAACTTGACCACATCAAGATTTTCAAATGCTAGATATAACATACTACCTAACGCATTTAAAAATACGTCTCAGCCAATACAAATTTTGTACAGATTTAGATACATATTGTGAAAGTTACTGACTAACCTGAATTCTACCCAACTGTAAAAGTAGTATCAATTTCACACAGATTTGTATAGTTTTACATTTTCTTATTTACTCTTTGGACCCTTTATTGTTCTGCAAAGGCCCTACATGAAAAACTGGATGAATCACTGGCCCAATCCAAAATCTACTGAAATCAGTGGACCAATTAATGGGAACCACAGGATTTAGATAGAGGCTATAGTCCTAATCTTGTGATTGATTCCATATGGAAAGGATTATTCTCCTCCTCCATACTGAAAATACATACATTCCACCCACCCACACATGTTCCACTCATCACTCCAGATCAGGATGGTATGTAATTGAACAAAAAATTAGAAAAGAAAAAAACTAATTATACAACAACTGATATTGAAAGCATGAGATTAAAACCATTCAAAACTGAATACTTTTTTCCCTATAATCGCTTTTATTTACTTTAACCTCAAGTGGTGTATGTAACAGCAGGTAAAAGAATTTCAAAGGTAAAATTTTCAAAAGAAATTAAATGATACAAGATTTTCAGTTCCACATTGAAAAGAGACACATTAACTAAAGGTCTTAAGAGCTATCTACACAGATGAGTACAGATCTACCCAAGCATCTCTGCACATATTCTGTGCTGATGGGGCACGACCCAGGTCTGGTCTGAGGCTTCACTAGTGCATTAACACAGCCTTGCACTCCCAGTCTAGCAGACCCAACCTCTGAGCCTGGACATGATGCCACCCTAATGCACCAGATATGGCCCATACCCAGCAAGACTCTGCTGATATCTCCCTGCCTTTGCCTGGGCAGACATATTTTAAGTCATACTGTTTTTTTGGTAACACAGCATGCAATTCATACAAACCCCCAACTTCTGAAAAGTGGGACTGAGAACTAAGTAAGTCGTTAGAGGTAGAGGAAAGTATTTGGTAAGATTCTAAAAAAATACCTAGATATAGACCTTCCCCTGATGTCCAGGTTCCCTTTGAACTCGCCAAACCTTTATCTCAAACTTTAGGTTCATTAATACCTCTAAAAATGTCACTCTTAAACACTTTAAAAATTATACTCAGTACGCTTATTTAAAGACGTTCTTAACATGTTGCCTGAAACCTTACAGGAAAAAGATCTCATTAATACCTTAGTACTAGAAAACCATTACAAGCATTTTCATTTTTGAAACTGATAACCATTTTGACACTTCCTTATATTATTTTCTGAGTAATGGAAATAATAATAAAGGTAAAATTATAGCTTTCTTCATAGTCTCAGTATTTCTACCTTCTTAATTTTTTTTGGCAGAGAGGATGAAAAAGGAATAAGGAAGAGAGGAAAAATATAAAGACAGGGGATCAGTGTAAACATGAATATTAAACCAACAAACACACACGGACAGGTACATTTTTCAAAGAATACAGAACTGTCTAACAGGATGCAATTACTCACATTGCCTTCCAAAAGTTCTTCCAAAGAGCAACCTTGGTGCGACTGCTGGTATTTTTTTTGAAAAAGTTTTCCATCAAACACTTCCCAAGGCATCAAATCATCCATTCTGAATGGAAAGCCACAGGCACTGTTGGCCATGAGCAAAGTTGTAAGGCCACGAACAAAGACAGCACCAAGATGTACAGCTCTGGAGTCCACTTGTGCAAGCTGTTAACACATACACAAAAAAAAGGCAGAACTAACAAATCAGGAAATATAAGTAATCTTATCATCACATATAACAAGATGCATATCATGCAAACAGTAGAGCAAATGATAAACAGTCCCAAAGTTGTGACAATGATGGTTCTCTATTGCACAGTAGAATTAATCAAAGGATTCTGTATCTAGTTTTATTCAATCAAGTGAAAGAAGTGAAGTTTGTTTTAATAAACACAGGATCTCACTCAAATATTAAAGACAGATACATTCAAAATGAAAACAGAAAGACAAAATAAAGGGCTATTCTCCTTAGCATTTCTCAAGCATCAGCAGTTCCCCAGAAAGAATTCTGTTAGCGGAATGCAAAATATGAACTGGGAGTATAAAATGATGCATACAGTGACCCATTGACCTTCCACAGTTTGATCAACCAGGAAATGTTACAGCACTTAGAGATCATTTAAATTATAACATTTGACAGAACAAAATTTATTGTGCTCAGGCTTTTATTTTAAATACTCTAAAACTTCCTCTGACTGTAGTCTGAAAGTCAAATCATTTCACTTCAATGTGAATGTCTCCAGAAGAAATACTGGAATAGTATGACAACATCCAGAAAATGCAAAATGAGAAACTCAACAAGACAATTAAAACTCACCACCCAAAATAAACTCGATGGGTGAATTTAACATCCTGCTGTGGCAGAGCATAGCAAACTATAAAAGCCTTGAATCCAATACAGGAAAAACTATGATTTTGAGTATTGTGTAAACAGTACAAAGCTCCTCAGTGGGGAATGCCTTTTCCACAGTCTGTACTGAAAGAAACTGTACTGGTCTGTCAGGACCAGGAGGGATTCACAACAGTGTGGCCATCAATACTGTAATCCATGGCAGCTGTTGTTCCCTTACAGTACAGTTTTCCTTACAGTATATCAGGAATGGAACAGCATCCAAAAGAGTCCAGAACAGAAAGAACAAAAATGTAGCTCAAATTTGTCTTAGCCCTAGCTCCTGGAGAGCTGTGAACTGTTTATTAGAAATGCAATGAAAAGGGTTGGCCCATTATTACTAACTATAATAACATCTTACATCTTCAAAGATCCCCAAAAGAGTTAAAGGTATGCACACACACCATCAGTACCCTTTTAAAAAAATGACAAGTAATAGCAGACAACATGAAATATTGTACTAATGGATCAGAACTTTTTCCTCCCTAAGGTCCACATAGCAAAACCAGGAAACCTTTGCTAGCAACATGGAGCTACAAACCTTCCAAAAGAGACAAACACAATAAATTATTTTGAGAATATAGCTAAGATCTGGTCAAGCAGACAGGTGAACTGAAGTCTGTTGCATAATTTGACTATGTGAAACCAGCTTCTGTGACAAGGTTCCCCCTAACCACAGACAAGGAGCAGTATGGTTTTGTTAAATCGACTTGAAGATATGAGGTGTACCTCCACTGGCTGTTTTTTCTACAGTGCAAAGGCAAAAAAGAATCATAGAATCATAGAATGGTTAGGGTTGGAAGGGACCTCAAAGATCACCTAGTTCCAACCCCCCTGCCATGGGCAGGGAAATCCTCCACTACACCAGGTTGCCCAAAGCCTCATCCAACCTGGCCTTGAACACTGCCAGGGATGGGGCATCCACAACTTCTCTGGGCAACCTGTTCCAGTGCCTCACCAACCTCAATGTAAAGAATTTCTTTCTTATATCTAACCTAAATCTGCCCTCTTTCAGTTTAAATCCGTTGCCCCTTGTCCTACCACTACACACCCTTGTAAAAAGTCCCTCTCCAGCTTTCCTGTAGGCACGCTTTAGGTACTGGAAAGCTGCTATAAGATCACCCCGGAGCCTTCTATTCTCCAGGCTGAACAGCCCCAACTCTCTCAGCCTGTCTTCATAGCAGAGGTGCTCCAGCCCTCTGGTCATCTTCGTGGCCCTTCTCTGGACTCACTCCAGCAGCTCCATGTCCTTCTTGTGTTGGGGACTCCAGAGCTGAACAGAGTATTCCAGGTGGGGTCTCACAAGAGCTGAGTAGAAGGGCAGAATCACTTCCCTCGACCTGCTGGCCACGCTCCTTTTGATACAGCCCAGGATACGGTTGACTTTCTGGGCTGCCAGTGCACATTGCCGGCTCATGCTGAGCTTCTCATCCACCAGCACTCCCAAGTCCTTTTCCTCAGGGCTGCTCTCAATCCATTCTCCGCCCAGCCTGTACTTGTGCATGGGATTGCCCCGACCCACGTGCAGGACCTTGCACTTGGCCTTGTTGAACTTCATGAGGTTCTCACAGGCCCACCTGATGGTTTGGGATGGAAGGGATCTCAAAGATCATCTACTTCCAACCCTCCTGCCATAGGCAAGGACACCTTTCCTTAGACCAGGTTGCTCAAAGCCTCATTCAACCTGGCCTTGAACACTTCCAGGGATGGGGCATCCACAGCTTCTCTGGGCAACCTGTTCCAGTGCCTCACCACCCTCAGAGTGAAAAATTTCTTTCTTCTACCTAATCGAAATCTCCCCTCCTTCAGTTTAAAGCCATTACTCCTTGTCCTATCACTACATGCCTTTGTAAAAAGTCCCTCTCCAGCTTTCCTGTAGGCCCCCTTTAGGTACTGGAAGGCTGCTAGAAGGTCTCCCTAGAGCCTTCTCTTCTCCAGGCTGAACAACTCCAACTCTCTCAGCCTGTCTTCATAGGAGAGGTGCTCCAGCCCTCAGATCATCCTCGTGGCCCTCCTCTGGACCCACTCCTTCTTATGTTGGGGGCTTCAGAGCTGAATGCAGTACTGTAGGTGAGGTCTCACGAGAGCAGAGTAGAAGGGCAGAATCACCTCTCTCGACCTGCTGGCCATGCTTCTTTGGATGCAGCCCAGGACACAGTTGGCTTTCTGGGCTGCAAGCGCACGTTGCTGGCTCAGGTTGAGCTTCTCATCAACCAGCACCCCCAAGTCCTTCTCCTCAGGGCTGCTCTCAATTCATTCTCCACCCAGCCTGTACTTGTGCTTGAGATTGCCCCAACCCACATGCAGGACCTTGCACTTGGCCTTGTTGAACTTCACATGGGCCCACATCTCAAGCCTGTCAAGGTCTCTCTGGATGGCATCTGTTCCCTCCAGTGTGTTGACCACACCACACAGCTTGGTGTCATCAGCAAACCTGCTGACAGTGCACTCAATCCCACTGTTCATGTGGCCAACAAAGATGTTAAAAAGCACCAGCCTCAATACCTGAGTGGTCCCTGAGGAATGCCACTTTTCACTGGTCTCCACTTGGACACTGAGCCGTTGACCACAACTCTGAGTGTGACCATCCAGCCAATTCCTCATCTACTGAGTGGTCTGTCCATCAAATCCATGTCTCCAATTTAGAGACAAGGATGTAATGCAGAACAGTGTCAAACGCTTTGCACAAGTCCGCAGTCCAGAGGACCTAGAGATAAATGATGAAGGCAAAAGACACCAGGCAGAGTGTTGGAGAAACTTCTTCTGCCTCTAGTGATTCCTGGAAAGGCATCAAGCTGGCCACCAGGGCACTGACCCAATGTGACACTCAGTACTTGAAATTCACCCAATACTGACAACTGAAGACAACCACTGACATCCAGACAAATGCAGACAACATAAGCTAATTAGAACAGTCATTTAGAAAATGAAAGGCCCATACTTTTCTGACTGTGACACTTCATACTTGAGTAAGGGAGACCTTCTCCCTTTAAAATTATTTTCAGTATGGAATCAGGCTATTGAGTTTCAGGAAGCTACTGCCTCCAGATGCAAGCTATCATTTTGCCAGCTGAGACTAGTAACCACATGCACACTCATAACTCTTGCTCTGGCAAGTAAAGCAGGTTTCTGCAAACCATTTAACAATGCTGAAAGGTCCTTGAAAGAGGAATATGGTCTAAGTATTATTTGTACTAAAGTAGAGTGTAAGAGTGCACACAGCCAGTTACCTGCTGCAGCTGAGAGATTCTTATATTGCACCAACCAGATTGTTTCTGGTCAAATCTTAAGACTTGTGAAGGAAATGAGTCCACATCATTACAAGCTTTAAAATGGAATCTGCTTGGTTTGTGATCACAAAGTAAGACTTTATGTATGAGCGGGAAGTACAAAGAGTAAGAACTGCTGGAAATCCTCAGAATTCCGTTGTTTTTTTTTTTGTAAACTAATCCAGCTAGGGAATTCTTTCATAATTTATGCACCCTGGTCTTGTTCTGAACACACGAGTAAACTGAACTTTAAATAACTTTAACAAAATACTTGTCAAAGTGCTCTTAAGCTATAAGTAAAGTTCTGCTAGTAGTAGAGGCCAAGAGTGACAGTAGCACACCAATCAGCTGAATCAAACTTGGCCAAGTTTATATCAGTACGATTTATACCACCAATAGTCTCTTTATTATAGATCAGTATAAAACCAGACTGGAACTCCCTGCCATACAAATCAGTATCTTCTGTCACTGAATTACCAGTAAGTACTGATAATGTCAAAAAATTTAATTGCTGAAAACAATCTTTCATGAAGAATAATGAAAACAAGCATTTAACGTGCTGAAAAGAAAGAGTAAATGCTGTCATCTGCAGCAATCAATTTCCCATCTTCTAATTTAACGGCTGTGTACTATACGACTATTAATTCATACCTTTTTGTCATTTATTGACAAACATGCTTTTACTGTCCTTTTTAATCCCACTGGTACCAAGAATGTAAAACAGCTGTTAGAACAGATTACTAATACTGTATGACGGCTGGATGCCATCTGGGCCATAAATCTTAAAACATACCTTTACTTTATTCTGAAAACTCTAAGCATACACCCAACACAAATATCTGATTAACTCAACTTTCTTCAGTGATGTTATTCAAAGTTAGTGCAAAAAAAAAAATGCATGTGCATTTGCAGAACAACTGTCTAAATCAGAATTTGAAAAATTTTGCTTTTGATAGTGATGCACAAAATAGTAAAATATAGAAGAGGACTGTGGGTGCTGTATCAAGCTGGAGATCTGCGTAGTACTATCTTTGATGCTAATTGTTACTTCTGCCTGAGTGAGTACGAAGTCTGAGACACCAATACAACTCAAGCTGTGCTCTTTTTAACTACACTTGAGAATACTGGTTAAAAAGATAGAATAATGTTGCTGGTGACGGGTTTTACAGGTGGAAGACTTCACTGTCTATGGATACCAATCCAGAACCTTCCTAAAGCACTAAACTACAGGGGGTGGGTGAGGGGTGGAGAGCAGGTAAGGCTTGGGTTTTTTAATGGAAATCAGTATTGGCAAGAACTATCAACAGTGATTTCTTTATTTTAATAAGACAGGAAATACATTCACTAAAGGGTAGTTTCTATTTTCCATGTCTGGCAAAGAAAAACAAAGAAAATGAAAGCACAGCGAGCCTATAACAATGAGCTTGTGCACATGGCAAACCACAGACTTGCTTTGCCATGGGAATGCTCACAACTGCTTGGTGTCTGCAATGCAAAGACGTCACGATGAGGAGAAGTGGAAAATTCCAAAAGAAAAGAAGGCTTGCCTTCCAGGGCATTACACCCTAGAGATTACTTCTTATTGGAAACTCTGTCTGTTCTTTTTACTATTTTTATAAACTCAAGACCCCAGTGAATCATGTGAGATACACTCCTGTGATCCTGCTGCTGCTGCTCCACCACCAGCTGATGACATTTGTGTGAGAGAGACAGGGAGTGCGTGAGAACTGCTCCTCCTGCACCAGCTGCCTGCGCTGTGCCCCTGCTGCTGCTCCTCCTAACAGCAGTTCCCCACCCTCTCAGCATTTGGGGAAAAAGATTACTTTTCCTGGTTGCCAACATTAACTGAAGACCGAGAAGAGTGAACTCAAAGTTCACAGTCCTCTAGTATCATTGCAGCCAAGGTTACTGATACCATGTTCAGAAGGCCTGAGCTGAACTGGGTAAGCCCACTTGAAAAGAGCAAGAGAAGCGCTACAGCAGCCACCTCACCAACATATAATGATTTTTCTAACAATTTGAGAAACTTCTTTGCTAGAAGAGCCATCATCATAGATTCATCTCATATCAGGCCTTTTTCTGCTCTAGAAATAGAGAGCTTCAGCCTGCAGACCACAAGTTCAGGCTGATCTCTGTACTTGTGTGCATCCATCTTCATTGACCACAAAAAGAGTCTTTGCAAGAAGGAAAACGTTTGCTCACACGAGAAAAATACATGAATCCTGTATATGAAGTTCAAATTTCCAGTTCAAATTACCTCTAATTAAATAATACTTTAAAAATAATCAGGATGTAAAAATACCTTCATGTTTTAAGGAAAAACTGCTAGTCCTCCAAGTCTTCTTTGTGGATTCACAAGTGATTTTTTGATAGAGGTGTAAACTTTATCCTATGCACTTTGAAAGCTGCACAACTTATTTTCAGGAAAATACTAAAAAACCCCGCAACTCCTTCACCACTCTACTCTATGGAGTTTAGAGGGTTCAAATTTTGTTACAAGGATGAATAGGTTCTATCTCACTTGAAATGTGATGGCAAATATCTGAACGTGTCAGATGTCAGTAGACACAAACAAAGGCCAGAACCATACACACCGGCAAAGCTGCTTCACTATCTTTATTTCTAGAAACCAAGGAGACAGGTAAAGATATGATAATAATTTTACAATTCTTTACTTGCACTACTTTACACATCATCTGTATTCCAATGCACTAAATACTATGTTTCATTTAAGAACTGGTTACTTCAGTAGGATTTTCAACAACATTCTGGGGATGCACTTTTTCAATGAAAAAAAACTGTATTAATAACTGTTACTTAGGTTAAAGTTGTTCTTATGCATTTAAATTTTTTCCTATCTGTTGCCTTTTTCCTGTGGTTGAGCTGAATACAGAAAAAATGACTATAGCTAACATGTTGAAATATAAATTTAAAAAGAAATAACTTGAAAATTACATAAGGCATTTTTATTTTCTAATTTCTAGTTAAAATTAATCAATTAAAGAACAATAATCAAAAATCAATGAAATCTGACCTGAGCAATAAACTGCTTGAACTCAAGTGATCAAAATCTGAGTACTTTCCTAGTTTAACCGGTTCTTTTCAGATCCATTTGAACTCTGTCAGTATATTATCAGTATATTACTTCTTACATTACCTCCCCCAAACCCACTTGTATCTTAAATGATCAAATATTTAACCATAGGCAATTTATGCTTGAGCAATAAAGGCAGCAGGTAGATCCTATCTCAGGAACTTGTCATTAAAACAGTAAGGCTCAGCTTTGCCTGGGAGAGGTTCGGCACAATGTGTTGCAAATACAAACAGGTGAACTGCCAACGGACGACAACTTCACCAAAGTTAAATTCTCTGCAATGGAAAGTATCAGTAAACAAATTCTTTCAACCAAAAGATGGAGTCCTTTCTTGAATTCCAGATCTTCCCGCCTGCAGTCATTAATATAAATCCCCAGCGTGAGTTGTCAAAAGATGCTAAAACCCCTGTGCATTGGAACTATATGTTCTGCTCTTGAGCTAAGTTAACCTAAACTGGTGCAATGGTGGTAAACTTAAGGAGTGTTATCCTACAGAGATGGGCTGATGAAACAGTACGTTTACTTGGCATCAGTCAGCTTTAAGCAACAGGCTGCTGGGAGTGTAGTACAATATCTGCTTCCTTGACCTGTGAGACTGAGGCGGGAGAGGAGCACCAGTATTTTGAAAACACAACTAAGGTTTATTCTGATAAAAGATTAAAGCTTAAATTAAGCTCTTCCTGCTTAAACAAGGTGTGTGTAAAGGAGAATAGAGATTGAAAAGAGATTCTATGAGGGCATTTGCTGCAACAGAAACTAGAAAAACCAGTTTTTAAACACTTCTAAAGCTTCACAGTAAATATTTAGCAGTAAACAACCCAATTGTTTAGTGTTTATATGTTGATGAAAGTTTATTTACTGAGTTTTATCAAGAGTTTGACGTAAAATGATACCTCTCTAGGGAACAACACTGTTATTTACATTAAGTCTAAAACTCCAATTGAAGTCAAGTTAAAAAACCCTTCAAAATTGCTTTTACCTTTAAGCACCTATGAAATTGTAAAAAAAAGTACTACTGCTAACCAATCTGCAACCAAAAAAAAAAATCTCCTTCAGTTCCAAAAAGATTGCTTTTCATTTCTTGTTTGATTTTCAAAAATATCAGCCTTTATTGGCTCTTAATCATACCTGTAACAAAACCTAGCATAAATGACATTTACGTGATGATGAATATCATCAGGTAAAAATTTTAGCCCCTTCAGCTTACTTGTATACAGTTACGTAACAGACTGCACACTAGCACCTGCAAAAAAGATTAAAATACCATTACTTTCCTTTGTTTAGCCACAATTGCTTTACTCTCATCTAAATGATTACTGGGCTAACGACAGTCCATAATACATGTAACATTTACACAATATTTGCATAAATTTTGAGTTATAGTCATCAGGCCAACCATCTGATTGACTGTAGCCCAGCCAGCAGCCACATCCTTTCTACAAAAGTGAACGGATCCATTAAGATTTAAGTTTTTACTGTCTTAAATACATGCTCGTGTTTTTGTTGACATACCTTTGAACCTCATCATCTTTTTCTCATTAGACAATATTGGGTTTATTTGGTAGCACAAGATTTTTTTTTTTTTTGGGGCTCTGAAAACTCTCATGATCACATTTTTTTTTTTTTTTAATACATTAGTTAAATGTCATGGAATTATGAGAAGGGAAGGTATTGGTAGCTCCACCTTGCCTTGCAGCTAATAAAGTTTGTCCCTGACGGGGGACAAACAGCTGACAGACTCCTGGTACACCTACATCAGGAACGGATGGGCTCTCAAGGTGCCACCTGGGTATGCTGTGTCACTGGCATCTGAAATGGTTCAGCACTTACTTGAATATTTTTCCCATGCCTGTAGCAATGTCTCCCTCTCACATGGATGCCCTAATAATGTGATTTCACATGAAAGCTTCCTCCTGTCAGGCAATTTAGAGTGCCTTCCCCTTCCTCCCAGCTGTCTATTTAAAACAATCAGCAGTAACTTATTTCTTTCAGAGACTCCTACATCTCTGTCAAATGTGGCTGAAATTAGCCAACATATTCAAAAGTTATTAGGGGACATGGAGAAAATTTAAAAAACATACAAAGGTCACTTCCCTCTCTTAGTTCCAGTAACTTTCCATTGTAAGCCTTCAAAGGTCAAACTTCTTCCACTCCCTTACTTTATGACACTCACTATATATTTCTGTATTCTACTCTACACTGACTAGCTCCTTTACCAAAACCTTTAAAATGAGGGGCTTCACTTGCCACTACCTGCATGTTGGACCATAACCCCTGATCTAAAATCCTTATCCACACCCTATCCCAGCCCTTGCCCTTTGTTAAACTGTAGGACTGGTTCATGGAACAAAGTTTTAGGAATAAAAATTTCACCACTAACACAACTACTCGGCAGAGCATGCTGGGCTACCTTTGCTAATGCGGTGTGTCCTTTGACAGCCACAGACTACTCTGGCAAGTGATAGCTGCTCAGGCACGCAACCGCTCCGCGTGCTGCTGTCTGGTGACCTATCTTGTGGACGTTTTTTGCAGCGTATCGTGAAACTGTTGCTGTGGATTAAGACATCATTGTGACTACAGAGAAATTTGGATAAGTGGGAGTTCACTGCTAAAACTGTCCAAAGCTTAATTAGCCAAGCTTACAAAATTAGTGGGTTTTTTTCTCCTCAGAGTCAGAGTAGATATTCAAGATCTGTATAATTATCTGAATATATGACCATTCCCTTTGGAGTATGTACTTTTTAAGGGCTTGATCTATTTCCTACTGAAACTAACAGAAACATTGAACTTCAGAGGAATTAGATTAGGCAAAATTTATTATGTCTTAAGCTCTGTAGCTTCCAGAAACATTATGACACCTGTTACTAATGTCATGTCTGGTATACAAGCTCTTCAAATAAAACTCATTGAACCAAGATGGTTAGTATAGAGAACTCCAGGAGAACAAATACTGTTTGTCAGTGCAATATAGGTTTTCTTGGGTTGGTTTTTATTTTCCTCCTAGGGTTTCTTTGTATTGCAAAGCAGCTGCACATGGTTCTTGATACTGTGGTTCACCTTTTGAAGTGATACGGTCCAAGGTAAACAGTTTTGGCTAAGGAATCTTCCAGGTTTTAAGTCCAAGATTGAGGAAGATGAGAAGAACTGGTCTGCTTCTATTTCACGATGATCCCGAGATCCAAGACAAATTGAACCACAAATCAACGCAGCAGTATCTCAGATGACCCATGAAAGGAACTGCCAACCTGCAACTTGTGATCAGGTATGTCTGAGATACTAGAAACTGATCTGTTATTAAGCTGCAACAGAGTATCCAGTTCCAGAACACCTATTTCTTTTGGAATAGAAAACTGCCATACATGGCTTAAAAGCTACTACCTTTTGCCACAAGAACATCAATCCCATTCTGTAGTTTAGATGAAAACATACAGCAAAATTAAGAGAACCCTTGTTTGGTGCAGAAAGCTGTTGCATAAAGATGGTCTTCTGAGCTATTCAAGAGCTGACTACAGACAGGTAGGATTTAAAGAAAATTACTACATGTGATATTCTACATTTTCTTGCATCAGCACTGTTTCAGAGCAAATTGAATATAAATAGAGAAAGTTTATGTGAGAGTAACTTGGACATCTTTAAAGGTGTACTTAATAGGGAGAAGAATGCTGTTTGAAAGAAAATGCACGCTGTAGTAAGTCAGACTTTGAGATCTCAGCACTTCAGCCAGCATTGGACTCTGCAAGCACTCTGCTGATTAAATAATCATTGACATTCCAGCCTCAGGAACTGATCCACAGCCATTTTAAAAGAAAAAGTACTTATTTTTTTTGGCACAAGGTGTTGTGCCAAAATAAGCCTCCTGCAGAATCCCTACACTTTTAGTCTCCTATAATTGAAAAATATTACTAGCCATTGTTGCTAGAGGAAGCATGCCTCTGTTGAACTGAAGTCTTGGTGTGCAAATACAACGCACAATTCCACAATTTTGCTAAAAAGTAATTAACACTGAGCAGATTGGGGCATGGCTTTTCAAAAGTGCATTGGCATAGCTCTGCTTTTATTAAATTCAGCGGTAAAGTTCTCATTGCCTTTAGTAGGCACTTATAGAACTTAAGTCCTAGCATAGAAATATTTTCTGCCAAGATGTATTTCTCTATCCTAGCCACAAAAAGTAAATAGAAAACTATTGCTAAACAGGAAACGATACTTAGGTACGCATTAGCTGCCCTTGCTAAAAGCAATACATGCACAACTTTGTATCTGGCAAGGAACTCAATGTCTCTTCTTTCAAACATATCAGGGTAATACACAGCAGCCTAGCTGAATGTGATACACCTTTTTAGTTAATGCGGATATGCTTTCTACCAGTGCTGGTGCGACACTAGACATGCTGATTAGATTCCTAAGTTATTAAATAAATCTCCCCATAAATCACTAATTTTGTTTGGAGGTAACACACAACCACCTTTACACATCTGGTGTTTATTGTCCTTGTGTGTTTCCTCACTTAGAATACTGGGACAGAACTGTCTTAACGAGTGATGTTGTCTTGAGGTGCTAATATATAAAGCCGATAAGTGATGTTATAATGAACATATATAACTTTTCTCTTAACACAACTCCATTTCTTTATAAAAAGTTATTTTAACCATGTCTCAACTATTTTTCAATGTACCTCAAATGAAACCATCCCAAAATAAAGGTGAACACGAGGAGAATATATGTGCAACATCACTCCAATATTAATGTTAAGAATATATTCTGGCTTAAAAACTTCTGTTATTGAGACTAATGACGCATGAGTGTTATAATTAAGTATTAAAATATGAGAAAGAACTGAACAATGTGACCAAAGTCATAGAGGAAACAACAGATAGGAACTGGACACCATCTTGATTTTTAACCCCTGGACAATGATAACGTCAATCAAGAATACACTTGAAATGAAAGGGAACAAATCAGTTCTTGGTAAGCCTTGCTGTTTCTGATATCTTCAAGATGAACATTTCTACTATAGTAATTCGAAAAATTCCAGTATATCCTACAAAACCCTGTAACCATATGCCTAAAGGCTTGTTTTATCTTCTTTCACCATGCAAATATAAATGGCTCATTAGGTCATTTCAGAAAACATTTCTGCCTCTCTGAGGTTACACATAGCCATCTGCCTCTCCAGGGAAAGCCTAGACAGATGTGCAGCTTGCATTCCTGCTCAGGCGTGACAGGGGCGTGCAGGCAGGTGCAGGCAGCCCTGCGCAGATGACAGGCAGGTGCACGCGTGCCACCGCTTCCTGACGGCACGCTCCCTTCCCTCCCCGGCTCCAGCCCCTGCACGTCACCTGCCCTGTGGGGACACAGGCCAGCCCTTACAGGCAATGCCCCCTACGCCACGCAAACACCACCGTCAACCCGCATGCACTGCCTGCTCCTTCTAACGTACAATATGCCAGGAAGTGAAAACTATTTATCTCATGAGTAAACGTACACTTTGACCAACACACCAGCTTGGCAGGAAAATGTCAGTTGATACCAGAAATGCTGATTTTCCCTCTCTGCAATAAGATATCTCTGACATTTTCGAAGCTGTCAGTTTGCTTAATATTTTGGGAGAGGTTTATTACTCTCACTATCAATAACTGCATTTCACCCTCTACAGTATTATTGAGCATGGATTAAAAATTAACAGTAATTTTGTTATCTGAAATTCCAGAGTCTTTTACCTTAAACATCATGAAAAATTATTTATGCTATACAACGCCTAAAAGTAATTTATAACTGAAACACTGCTCCTATTTCCTTGCTGTTGAAACCTTACTAATGAGCTACATGGCAGTAAAGGGCAAAACCCACAGAAAAGCAGCAAGAACTCGTACAATTATGGAGAAAAATGCAAGCTCGTCTTCCACAAAAAGGAATGCGAATCCTCTGATTTAAGACCCTTGCTCAAAATCTTGCTCAAGATATTCTCCATAAGCAAACTGAATCCAACTAAATGACTGTATTTTTCTCAGAAGGTAGAAGAGCTGATCTAGTCACGCTGAGGTTTGTATTTGTGCCAGTGGCACATAAAAGAATTCATACAGCTATGTGAATTCTGATACTTGAGCTTATGTCAAATGTAAAAAACATTCAGGGAAACCGACTTTTAATAATACTAATATATACCAAATTTGGTAAAGAAGAAAACAGGGGAGAGCCAGGCAAAACAGCAATCTTAGCTGGAAGTTGAATATGTTAGCCTATGAATGTTTCCAAACCAATAGCAGCAATGGAAGGTAGAGCCAGTTGTCCATGCAACATGACCAAAAAAACCTGAATTTCTTCAGAACTCCAAAGACGATTATGAAAATAGCAACAGATTTAGAGACGCAACTTTTTTTTAAAAAAAACCATGTAAATAGTGACTAACTTCAGCTCCTGAGATAGAATTGTATTTGCACTAATACTTGATCCATGTAAATTCAGTACTTCACTCTCAGTAAGAGAATGAGGGAGCCACATCCACCACTTCAAAGTAATTAGAGAAAAAAAAAAATTGGTTCTGCAATACAAAGGCAGCACACTGAACTAGGCATGCAGGCCCAAGAGGCCAAAACACAGATATTAAGAGAAACGCAGAGTATAGGAGTCTGTCAATTTTCAGCCTTAATATACAGATTTAATATAAGCAGGCTCATGTGATGCAACTTTTTCTTGATTAATCATCTAATTTTTTTTTTTTCAGTCTTTAAAGCCAAAACTATTTTAGCTACTTGAAGACGTGAACTATTTCTATTTGGACTAGTTCCTTTAAGACTATCTTCAGGACATGAGAAAAAAGTTATATTTCTCAGGTTGAACAGGAACTGAACCAATCTCAGCTTGAAATCACATCCCATACTGCTGCACTTTTGTTCCTGATTAGCTCAGAACACTGAGAAAATCTAAGGACTCCAGATGTGAGAATGGGCTGGGAGGCAATGCCAAGATCAGTAAACCACCTCAGTCCCCTCTGTTCCTCACTCCCTGCCCGTTACAATCTCACTTGTCATTTTAAAAACACTTTGACAGATTAAAATTTTGTGGGAATATAAAGCCCCAATTCAGTAAAGCATTTGGGAATGCACTAAATTCCCCTTTAGTTCATATCAACATATATCACAAAAGCAGGTCCTAAGTACGTAAGAGAGGTTTATCTGTGAGATCTTTACGATATTCTTACTTGTATTTTATGTTTTCCTCAAACCAATCAGACTTCAAGAACATATTTATTAGGAAACAGTCACCCAGGCACAATAAACATACACTCCCTGAAGGAGGATTTTTTAAAAAACAATTATATTTTGAAAAACATAGATAGCTCATAAAGGCTGTTTGGAGTCTATCTGAAACATATCACATTTAATGGTGTTGACAAATGTAGGTTGGCTTGCCAAATAGGTCAGAAGATTGAAATTCTGGAATGTTCAGAATCTGGGTATTATTTATGCTTTTCTGTCAGCATGGCAAGGCAGAAAGGATACTGAGTTTAAAAATAAAGAATAGATTTGGCAATATTCTTCTGAAATTTGAAGGACTCTAATCAAGATACCTACACACTACTCTAAAACATACTGCTTTTTTGCATGAATGTGGCTAAGTACCCCTCAGGAAAATACGCAGCAAAGAATATCTTGTGTAATATTGCTATAACATCATTACCAAGCTAATTTTGCTTCTATGGCACTGCACAACAGAAAATATTTAAAAGTTCCAGGCAATTACAATTCTTGCTAAAGCTACTTCTGCCTATCAAACTAGTTAACTAGTTAACTAAAGACTCTCTGGAACTTACCATTTAAGATCTAAAATGACCGTGCCCATTTCGTATCACTAACACTTTTTAAATAACTGAAAGCACTTGAAAAATTGAAAGGAATACGTTCCAGTGCTTGACTTTCTAATACCTCATACTCAGCCAAACTGTTCCTCTTAGGAGTGGCACAAAAGATGTAATTACTCCAGTTACTCCGGAATATCAGCTTTGGATATTTTATGGTAAAGCTATAAATAGCTTGCAAATGCCATAAATTCCAGCTGTAAGTGGTGCGTATGCCCACCCATGCATCTGCTACTAACTTTGATTTCATATTTTCCGACATACACTTCAATTTTAAAAGCATTTAACCAGACTGAAATTTCAACTACTGATTTCAAGCTGTATTTCCTTTTTAACCAAATTTTCCCATTTCATCTTTGGCTGCAACTTTCAGAAAAGATGTGACTCATAACTTTCCACCTCCAATATAATTTTTTTCATATATTCACATATTTAGAGAAAAACTTAGAAAAAAATGTATTTGTGTTTATAGTTCACTATGGCCTCTCCTGTTTGGGCAGTTATTTTACACGCGTTACAGGTGAAAGACGACCTACGATTGCACGCCTAAACAGCCAGGGCCAGCACAATATGAGAAACAAGACTGCAAGCATGACTGCTGGTGCCTCTTTTTCTCTACGATGGCCTCAAAGTTAGACTGATGGCTCTCTGGGCTTTTTGCCAAAACCACACGCCAGATTAAAATAGAAAGAAGGGAAACAGGCAACCTGGGGTCCAAAATTTAATTCTGACCTTATGCACAATAAGCTCTATGGGAGGCTTGGGCAAAGCAGAATGTAAATCTACCATACAAGGGGCACAAGGAAACTAGAAAAAAAATTAGGAGAAAAAGCGTGTATAAAATATCTTCTCTACGGTGTGCACATTTTGGTATTTTGAAACCATCACTCTTGAAAAATAATCAAATCTTCATGTATAAACATTATGTTATTCTCAAAAGTAACTGCTTAATGTGCATTTTAGTTATATGCCCATGGCTCGCTTTCTTTCAGCATGAGATAAAGTGTATTTTTTATGGCTTTAACCCACTTTACTCAAACCATAGACATTTCTGTTTTCATGAATTTGCGGGTTAATGGATCTAATTAATCATGAAATATGGATAGCATATCAGAAATCAGAATTGAACGTAAAAGCTGACAAGTTCTCTTCATCCTATGAGAAGAACAGGCTGTATTTACATTTTCTCTGATACTTCACAGCGGAAGTTAAGTTTTCTTCTACTAAAACATATTTGCTAATGGACTCTTGCAGAAACAGGTTATTTAAAATCAAATCAGTGTTGTTCACAGAGTTGTTTACATGGAGTAAACATTTTTTCTACATGTAAAATTATAATATAGTGTTAAGTCCAAAACTGCAAATGAGCAAACATTTTCATAAAATTTTGCAGATGCTGACTGAGTTTAACATAACTTCCTTGAAAGCTCTGGTAATAAGTTGTTTCTAGGGATCATACTTCTCAGTGGAGCAGAAAAAGTATGGTAAACAGATTAAACAATGTTCCTCTGTTTTCCTACAATAAAACCCATACATTAATTAGCTATGTACCAGTGTCATCCACTGCACTTGGATCCTCCACTGATTTTAAACACAAATACCTGGAAAATTAAGCTATTAAATACCTATTGATAACCTATTTGCTACCTATTAAAATAACAGCATTACTTAATTTTGTAAAACATAATTAAGTAAACATAGTAAGGAGTAAAAACAGTTTAAGCTATTCTGAGATGGAATCTTGAAAATCAGATACTTGAATTGCAACACTCAGAATGCTTGCTTTATTGATAATTATTTTTAGAATATTTACATAAGATATTTGTTTAGTCTCCTGCCCTTCCAAGAGCAAATTCACAGGACATTATTAAACTCATGTACACTCGACATTTCAGAAGCACAGTAACAAGAGACCAATTTTTTGCTCTTCCTATGAAGTGACATTAACCTTGTATGAATCTCCATATTGATCCTGGTGCTACTACAAAATTACAGGTGGCTTATATATGGAGGAAAAAAAAAGTATTTTTACAGCAATTAATACAACATAACATTTTCTCCTGATACAGCTTGACAAGTCAGAGACACATAAACTGAGAAACAGCAAATATTTTCCACTGGGAGATCCAAGTCATTAAAACACAGGAAGGGAGGTTAATTTGAAGGTAACAGAGGAAAATTTTGAAACTATTACTCACCTATTCACAACCTTGGAAGGGAAAGAGGCCAAAATCTTTCCTCACTATTCTGTTCAGAAGGATTTATACCAAAGGCACTATTGTGAATTCCAATAGAATAAGACAAGGAAGTGTTCTACAAAAACTTCAGCTGCATTATCTGAATCTTTTGTTGCTTTTTAGCGCAGTAGAAGGCATCATGCGTCAGTGCAATATGTGCTTACATAAGCAGCAGTGATGTAACTTTGAAAAGTACCTGCCAATGGCACGCATAAGTCAATTCCAACATCACACTCTCCACTTCATATAGTGATACAGGGATACAGAACATAGTGTAAGACCAGCTTCACGTTTCATGTACTTCTATGTCAATAATGGAAGCACAGACAGCATCTTATCTTCTATAAGCTTTGTGAGAAAGTTACAAAATTTTGTGAACAACTTTAAATTAGTAGAATGACTGCTGATAAGTAGTATACATTAATATTACAATGCAACACTCAGATTTATAATTTAGTAGAACCATAACATAAATGAATATGTTCAGGCACAAATACAGACTGGGTGGTGAATGGATCGAGAGCAGCCCTGAGGAGAAGGACTTGGGAGTACTGGTGGACGAGAAGCTCAATATGAGCCGGCAATGTGCTCTTGCGGCCCAGAAGGCCAACCGCATGCTGGGCTGCATCAAGAGGAGCGTGGCCAGCAGGTCGAGAGAGGTGATTCTTCCCCTCTACTCTGCCCTCGTGAGACCTCACCTGGAGTACTGCGTCCAGTTCTGGAGCCCCCAACATAAGAAGGACATGGACCAGTTGGAGAGGGTCCAGAGGAGGGCCACGAAGATGATAAGAGGGCTGGAGCACCTTTCCTATGAGGACAGGCTGAAAGAGTTGGGGCTGTTCAGCCTGGAGAAGAGGAGGCTCCGGGGTGACCTTATAGCGGTCTTCCAGTACCTCAAGGGGGCCTACAGGAAAGATGGGGAGAGGCTGTTCAGGAGGGCCTGTTGTGATAGGACAAGGGCTAATGGTTTTAAAATAGAGGGAGGTAGATTCAGATTGGATATTAGGAAAAAATTTTTTACCATGAGAGTTGTAGAACACTGGAACAGGTTGCCCAGAGAGGTGGTGGATGCTCCATCCCTGGAGACGTTCAAGGCCAGGTTGGACGAGGCCCTGAGCAACCTGATCTAGTTGGAGATATCCCTGTTCCTTGCAGGGGGGTTGGACTAGATGACCTTTGAAGGTCCCTTCCAGCCCTAACCATTCTATGATTCTATGAATCACACAAAGATATCCAATTCAAACAGAATGAATTTCCAAGCACTTTAGAAATTTACATAATAGTACCTGTAAGTCCACCTGTAAACAAATTGTTTCAATGCTTCCTGCTCATGCTTGGCTTCCTTTATGCTTTCACTGAATGACTGCCACAACAGACTTGACAAAATAACAATACTCTCAATGTTAAGTGCAGCACTAGGTGCAATAATGTCTTCAACACAGAAATAAATCCTGCATTTTTGCTGTTTTCCATACTGTCTTCATTTCATTGCTTCCTTTTTGTTACATAGATCTAATACTTGATCAGCTGCAGAACGAATTTGTGATTAACTTGGAAAAAAATGCTAGGAGGCTAGACTTCATCTCTTATAATGAATCAAATAACGAAACTGGAATCACACCAGTTTTGTTATTTTGGTCCCCGTGCACTAGAAATCAATGGACAGTAACAGGAGTGGTTGACCTACCTTGCTATCAGCAAAAAGTACTTTTAAAACTCTAACAAGGACTGCTCAAAGCAACAAAGAAGTTTTTGGAAATACAAGCAAGATTTTCAGAATGAAGATACGTTAAGGTTCCAACCACTTATAATCCTCTTGTAGAATTAGATAACGCAAGAACTACTTAGATGGTTCTACTGCAATAACTGTCTATGAATTTGCTTTTCCACATGTGGATTCAAGAAGATAGGAAAGGAAAAAAACAGATTTGCACAGAGTATATAAATTTTTTAAAAATAACTCCTGAGTAATTACAGAATAGAGTGATCCAAAGAGTCTTCACTACAGTGGGCCACAATAGGTTAACAAGACACTTTTTCTGGTTAGGTTTATGTTATGCTTATGTTCTCCTACAAGCAGTAATACCAAACTTCATTTAATGTAGTGATTTTCATACAACTTATGCCCCAAAACACTATACTCCTCAGGAAAAAAGAATGAAGAAATGTTGCAAGATAGGATTAACCTTTACAAATTTTCCATCATCTGAAGTCTGGAAGCCAAGTCAGGAAGAAATCTGAGACTAATTTGCTCACCCTAGGACTGAAACCACTAGAAAATGTTCTTTTTTCTTCCTCCCCCCCAAGTGATAACAAATGTAAGTATTCACGTGAACTATAGCAAATTAAAAGCTTATATATTTACCATGACTCTCGGTTCCCATATATGAAAAAACTTAAGGTAGAAGAATTTAAAAAAAAAATATTTATCTCAAAGTTAGCATGAACATTTTATGTTACTCCATTATTCCAGTCCATACCTGTAAACTTGCTAACTGAGCAGCTGACTTCCCTTTGAGGCAGAGAACGACTGCCACAAATGCATTTAAGTCCTCCAGAGAGAGGCTACTGACCTGAAACAGACAGAAAAATAACACACTACCTGAAGGCTCTGAAGAGGAACTTTCTGAAAATTGGCTCCTCTTGCTCAAACACATCAAACTTAAATCAATGACTTCATGAAGTTACGACCACTGTGAATGCATCCTCTAGGAAAAGACACTTAAAGGGAACAAAATACTTACTTTCTCAACTTGAATGAAACGCATCACCCAATGCCCACGTATAATGTATATACATGGATTTCCAGACACCAAGCAAAACACCCACTCTTCATGTATTCTGTTTTCCTATTCCCTTGGAGCTCCTTAATAACAGGGAATTTCTTCATAAATGAAGCACAGTAAAAAAATCAGTTGGGTTTTTTTTAAATTGCTTTATAATCAAGACTCAGAATAAAATCCACCTCAATGAGCCACACATGTGATGACCATTAAGATGTCTTTCAAATGCTTACATGGTTACATGCTGGAAACTTTAAAAATAATCTAAAATATTTCAATTACCTATTTTAGGCTAAATTTCAGGATTTAACATAACATATTTGGATTCTTTTAGTTTTTTAGGTCACATATTGAAGTGGGAAAAACTCAAAACTATATGACAACTAAACCTAAAACATTCAAGTGGGAAAACATAAAGCAAAATTCTAAATTCATGTAACAGTTCACTCTAATACATCTATGAGAAAAGGGAGAATGGGGGCATTTAGTATCGTGAAAAAGTATTCTGAGATTCTATAGAGGCACGTAGTCACCTCAGGAGAAAGACAGCGCCTCTAGACCAGCTGGGCTGATTCCCTGGCAGTACCAGTCCAGTTCTGATAACTTGCTTCCTCTTACAAAAGCACTGTAGATTATACACGCGCAACAAGACTAAACATGTTACAAATGTTGAGGCTATAAAAAGCACTGTACATGAGAGCCATAAAGCATCACAATTCTTTATCAATTGGAACTCAAGGGAAGGTTTCTCTTGCAAAATGAGGAAACGTTCATTGTGGGCTTACAGTGAAAACACTGCCTAAAACTCTGCATTGCCTTTCTTTTAACAGCTTGATTTTCGCAGAATGTTGTGTGTCTCACTTCAACCCATTAAGAGTTTCTATTAAGGCTATTAAAAATAACAAAGTCACAGAAAAAATGAAGCAGAAAAAATTAACAAAAAAGGATTAATGTTAATCAATAGAAAAAGAAAAAAAAACACTAAGACGCCATCTATAATGACTGCATTCATTTATTTGCTTAGGAGGACTAACCCATTTTTTCCTCCTCAAGATAAAAATTATCCAACCATTATTGAGAATTTACTTTTTTTTTTTTTTTTTTAAATCAGGTCTTGCTGCTTATCCCACTGTAAAATACTTTGTCCTCTATAGCTCTGTTAAAACTTGCATAAAGCACAAGAATGTGTGGGCTACCAGAAAAGTTTTAAGCTTTCAAAATGCTCCTTGGTATTCATTAACTCCACCTGCCTACTCAGATCTGATAATGGCTCTACTTTACCCTGTATCTCTAGTCAGGTGTCACCTTTGTGTAGATGGCAACAAAAGAGATTTAATAAACCTGCACATTTTATACATTGCAGCAACAGAAAAAGTGAATTTCATCTACAAAACAATACTTGCAAGTATAACAGTAAGGAGATGCCCTCAACAGAGTAGATCAGTCAAAATGCTTACGAATGTCAAAACACTTCTTTAGAAAAATATTTTATTCAGTAACCAAACTTGGTAAATTATCACACCTCCATTATCAGATTTCTTCCAAAACTGTAAGAACCTGAAAGATAAATTTCCCCCTTCTTTGGAGGCTCCACAGTTTGACATTTGAAATTATTCACTTCTTTCCCTAACTTTAAAGACAGACCTATTATTTTGTAGTTTTTTTCACTAATTTTTTCTTAATTTGAAGGATATTTGAAAAGTAGTCTCACTGAAAAGATTACGCTTCCAGTCAACACTTTCTTTATATAGTTAAGGATTTCCTTATTGGAAATTTTTTCTCACTTTAAAAAGAAAAAAAGCATCTGAAGTTTTCATTAAATACTTGAACATACATTTTGAGGAAGCCAGATGGGCTGGTCAGTATGCTGGTTCCTGCAAAAACCTAAGTTTTAGATTAGGTTAAATGAAAAGTTAAGAAATTTTTAACAAGTTTATTTCTCCCTCAAGAGCTGAAGGAAATAAAGTTAGCCTGCTTCAAGGTAACCTACAATTGATCAACTTAAATCACCTTCAAGGTAACAAGCCTTCCCTCTCTAACACAAATGTAAGACTAAAGTGTTAAGTAAAGACAAGAATGAGGCCACAGTTAGACAGGCATTCTTTTCTTGGCTACAAGACAAATGGAAGCAGTATGGCCAGCTCGAAGCAGGTTGCTGACACTCTTGCTCATGTTTTCCTCTCAAATACCCCAAGAAAACAAATGAACAGTATCAGAGAAATAACCAAAGTTTAAAACAACTCAGCAACAAAAAATATTTTAATCCAAATCAATTTCCTCGTCTGGTTCACAGGGTACACTGTATCAGTGCAACTCAAAGGGCAGAAGAGAATCAGGAAAATGGGACAGGTGTTGAGAAATTGACACTGTCGTGAAAAACTTTCAATTAAAATAAGTCCTTTGCATGACCTCTCTGCTATTATTCTTGTTGAAAATATGAGCTGCAAAACCTTTTAATTTCTGTTTTTAACAATAGTCATTGGATCGTAAGTTCTGAAAACCATATCCCTAACAAGCTTTTTTTTGTTTGTTTTATTAATATGCTATGATGAATGCTCAGTAAATCCACATTTCTGTAGGTGTTCTGTCCTGTTACTCCTCTTCTTAATTCCACTAAAGAAACCCTTCTCAAATAATTTAGTAATCATGCTATGAAAGAGTGTACAGAATAGCACAATAAATAAATGAAACAGTGAAAATAGAGAAATAAACAGTTATTTCATATCCAAATATGAAAAACACTTAAAGTATGCTTAAAGCTAAGTACATGGTATGTATCTTGCTGAATTGAAACCGCAAGGCATGAAATAACGTTTAATGAGTTTCACCTCCAAAAAACTTCCCATTTATATTCTGCTATACGACAATTAAAGGAAAAAAAGAGCTATATGGATCATTTGTATAATTTTCACACATACTTCCTCAATGCATCATCTAAGTTTGAGCAAACATGTATGAAGGAAAAAGAAAGGAAAATTCAGGGAGAACTTGTTTTCACATATCACGCACCAGTATAAATCTGTTATGAGGAAAGTGAAGCTGAAAAAGCAAAACAAAAGATAAAATGCAGTTCAGCGTAAGCAGAAGTGCAACAGAGCTTACCAGATTAGATAAAGATATTATAATTTTCTCATCCTCAGAGAGGAAAATCTGCTTGTGAGATCAGCATTTGAAAGGTGGCAAGTACAGACAATATATTAAATACTCAAGAGAAATGTAAATAATGAAGCAATATTGTACTTAATCTGAGTTCCTTTTTATTACAATTAAAGTAGTCTGCAGGCTGCCAAATGTATGGAATTATAACAGAACTCCTACCTAATGAGCACCTATTACTCAGAATTTAATAAAAAGAGCAATATCCTCAACTCTGGCTTGAAACTGAGTAGACTGACAAGATGGTGTGAAAAAGTAGTGAGACCTGACTAAATATTTATATCATCTGTTTGCACGGCCTGCATAGTCACCTGAGGGAATGTCTTCTTTTGACAACACAAAGGAAACACAAAAAGAGAAATTTTAATTTGCAAACAGGTACTAAAAAGCGAGGGAAATCCCTCAGCTTATACTCTCTCTGCTAAACTGCCCAAAGGGCTTTGTCACTGGCATGAAGAGTGATGATTAACTACTAAAAAAACCCAAGTGTTTCTTGAACAGGATGATTCATGTTAAATGGAGTAATTAAAAAATACTGTAATGCAGTACTATTATATTTGATCAACTATGCCTACAGTAAAAATCAAGAAAAAAATCCAGCACAGGCTAGCAAGAATCACTTTATTAGTCAATCATGTCTATCAGAGCTGACAGCTGAAGAAAACGCAACTGTCTCAGTTACCTGCATCATAAGATAGGCCAACAAGCAGCAGAATGCTGCAATAGGTGCTTCTAGAGCTTGGAGCTCTTCCATTCCATCCTGAAGGTGAAAGCACGCCAGAAACGTACCATACCGTTGCTTTTCCACATCAGGTCCTCTGGCAAACCACAGTGTTTTCAAATTAGGTGTTCCACCTACAAAAGAAATCCATCATTTTAACTTGGCAGCAACAAGATAAAATATGCCTTCCTCATTACAATCTGAAAGGAAACAACTGATCTGCTTATGGCACCTGCAAGGATCAGAGCTGACAATAAAGTGTATTTCACAAAACTTGGCATTTGAAAAAAAAAACCCACACAAAAAAAAAACATTAAGGCCTGTAATTTAAGCAAATTGTGACAAAGACAGGCACAGTTAAGCAGAGTGGACTGAATTCAATTGTTACAAAGACATACACAACTTTGAGACATCAAGGTTTTAAGCTTTGCAAGAACAAAGTTTGCCTACAAGCATGTCCTTTCCCTTGGGGATCCACAGCATTAAATGAGGTTAGCTTCACCATAAAATGATGATTCCATGGAAAACAACCATATCTGTTTCTTTTTTCTCTCCTAGAGCTAGCCTATCAAGGCTCCTGAGGGATCCTCGCATTACCTGTTTTAATGAACAAGCTGGTCACCTCTGCTACTTGTAGGCAAACATGCATTTTCCACAAAACACTGCTCTGCAGTAGGTCCACTAGCAAGTCTGGGAAGAAAAATCAAGCCTATCTGGTATTTTGCACTCCCGAGGCTACTGTATAAAACGCGGTTGCAAACACACACAAAAGAACTGTCATCAGTTACGTATAACATATCTTTCCAGACTTTCTATAGTATCATTCACCCTGGTCTCTAAATCCTTAATATTTACCCTATGTTGCCATCTCTCGACTTGTGAGAACTAATGTAAAATTTGCTCTCCATTTAAATTACATTAAATACATTATCAAAATAAACACTAACGCACGTGAAATAACAAAACAGCTAACTGGTTATGCCTAGAATCCAAATTAAAGACAGAATCCTCCCATAAAGTACTGCTGCTTCTGTAGTTAAATAAAACGAGGTGTGAATTTTAAATGTGGACTAATTAAGCTACATTTGGTAACACCTTTTCTTTTTTGTGTGACACGCAGCAGCTGTAGTCCAGTTTGGAACAGTTGGTGATAATAAATGGTTAAAGTGACAAGGTGTTGAAATCTACATAGACAATGTTTATTTAGTCAAGAAAGCCCATTAACCAAATGGTACTAATTCTTTGGAGAGGGGGAAACTAGAAAAGAAGTTAGTATTTTCTTTCTTCATCTCCCTGATGGATGTTTCTTTTACTATTTTTAAAACTAATTCTCCTGTCAAAAGTTTTAACCATGTAAAGGACTACCATCATACAATGTGCGATTCTAAGCTTATTTTGTGGGGAAATATATATATTAAGAAAAAATACCAGTTGCTTGATTGGAGTTAGAAATGCAGGTTAGTGATAGCACAAATACTGGCAGTGAGTGGGCCAGTACAGACAGCGTGGTAAGACTCAGATTACTGGTTTTGGTACTGGTAATTGCTGCCTTAAGAAAAACAAAAAAAAGAACAGCAGAGACTGACTTCCAGGAAGAAAAGCAAATGTTACACGCGTAAAAACAAAAGAAAGCCAACTTTTCCTACCAAGGCTAAGCAGCTTTAATGTGTGAGACAATTTTTACATGGGTAAACTCAAATAGTTTTGATGGTTTCTGCTTTCCAGAAGGTTCCCAATCAGCTGCACATGGAGAAATGCACCAAGAATCAGTTAAAAGAAAGTACTCTTTCCATCTGTACATTTTTTTTAAAATGAATTGCATCCAGGGGTATACCTAATAATAGAAATCCTTCCTTCTTCAGAGTAAAACCATGAACTACATCAATAATCAAGATCATGTATCGAGAGAGCTCAACAAAACATTCAAGACATCTCTTCCATAAATAGTTTCTTATACTTTCAGAAACAACATCTACTTGTGCCTGGGAAAAAGCGGTACTGATGAATTATGAGTTATGTACTCTGGGAAAGAAAACTTAACGCTATCTCCTTTTGAAACACACCAACCAAAAGTGCTACTTTTCTGAAAGGATCTCTTCTACAAGTAATTATATTCCATGTAATACCCAAGAGCAAGACATTATATTAACCCTTATAATAATGAAAGATATAATGAAAGGTAAGTAAAACAAAGAAACAAGTACAGCGAAGTTTAATGACTTTCCCATCGTACGTACAGTCAACAACAGACCTAAGATTCATATATAGTAGACCCCCAAAACTGTTCTCTGCTCTAGTTATATCCTCACTACATACTTCACATCAATTAGAAAACATCCCTGAGGGAGAAATTTATTTGGACAAGGAGGAGAAATATTTTATTTTCTGAACATATCTAAATATTTACTAAATTAACCTAAAAAAAACCCAAACAAAACTGAGTAACAAAAGGGAAATAGAGCAAAATATACTTTTTTTTTTTTAATATATATATATATATATAAAATTGATACATCTTTTCTGTAAAGATTAGTCATGAGAAAATTATCTATCCTACTGGGGTAGTAGGAACTGCAAGTTCCTATGAATTACAGAGAGATATTCAAACACTGCATGTGCTTATGGTTATTCCCAATATGCACAAAACTGTGAAAATCGTATTCGGTACTATTTAAACTGTAACTCTTGGAAGCTCCAAAGAGAAAAGCATCACAAAGACCTCCATAGAGGTCACGAGGTACTAACTACTTGCATAAGCTCAAAAACGGACAACCAACAAGCGAAGAGAAAAAGCATTCATTTAATCAATTTTTTCCTTTTTCCTTTCACTCACACGTTTAAAGACGTTGTCACAGAGAAAGCATCATGATAAAGGAGCACTTCAGGCGAATACATAAACATTTATTTAATTTGTTTGAGCTTCAATAACCGATTAATGAACATGCAAAAGTTGTGGAATGCAGTAATATTATGATATTATTGAACTCAAGGCTTATACAAACGTCATCCTCGCATTCCTACGAACTTAAAACATGTCGTCATTGTTTATAGAGAAATAAATGTATAATATTAACCGTTCATGCATATTTGAAGTAATGACTATTGAAATTTCATTTTATAACACCAGTAATAGAACTTTAACACTTCATTGTTTTACATGATTATGTAAATACTGAGCAATAAAACGGAGTTTATAAAAGTGTACTTGGTAGGAACACTCAATGTTAACTTGTCAACAACTGTGGCCAATTTTAAAGATGACATAAACCCAAAGTCAATTAAATCTGACCGTTAAAGAAGCATTCCAGAGACAGTATTTTGAACATAAGTGTATTCATGACATATTCCTGTAAGATGCAATGATTAGAGTACTGAAAATACATGCAATCTCCTGTGGTATGAAGCTACAATATCCTATGCATTTTCATAAATAAAATGAAAAGCAGAATTCATACAGTCCCAGTAAAGACTTTAAAACTTCCTCTGCTCCATATAAATTGCGCACATATCAAATACATCAGTTACGTTCACAACATGCAGATGTTAAAAAGTATTTTCTTGGATCATAGATCTTCTAATAAAATTTATTTTTGAGAGACATTTATTATCAATTTAAGTGCTGCTCTGCCAATGTGTGGGAAACAACATGATCACATTCATTCAACTGAAAGGAAACATTCCATCAGGGAGAAAGAGAGACAGAGAATGCAAGCAAACGCAGATACTAATTCAGAAGACTCTCTCTTAAGAAAAATACATACACGCAATGCACACTATAAATATATTTTAAGCTATCATCTTATAGTCTTTAGGATTCGATATTTCATTTTAAAAAAAAGAGCTAACATTCAATCTATCACCTGCAAGCTTTTCAGATGCAAGACAGTTCTGCTGTTGTACACAGACACAAAAAAAATCAGTGGGAATTCTACTTTTTTTTAAAAAAAGTTCAATGCGAAATTTAAAATATTTACGTTTATGTGTTACAGTTCAAATTCATAGCAAATATTCTTTCTTCACACTTTTTAATCTAAATCAAATTCAAGAAAGTCAGGATTTCCCATATTTTCTTAGTACACTTCTAAAGTAGTCGTGATGACGAGGTTGTTATTTTTTTCCAAAAAGATAAAACAAAGAACCATACCAGATTAATTGCACCTGTGATTTTTTCAAATAGCTGCTGGTAAGAGCTTTTGTCTCTTTTGAGTAACCTGGCCTTGACTGACAGTTTTGAAGTCTAATTTCCTGCAACAACTTTTTTAAATTCAGCTCTAAGCACGATCCCTGTCTGAAAAATGTGATGCGCTGTTGAGAACCTTATTTGGTGAATTAGAGAGTCGTGCTGTGGAAAATAAAAGATGCATGAGCGAATGTAAGGCATACAAATATGGACTGCAAAAATTTTAGAAAAATATTTGTTCACTGAAGGAATGACAACAGAGCACTAAAAATAAACACTGGAAGTCCTCCTCCCCTTTTTTAATAGTCTGTTTGAACAGCCCTTCATTACTGAGTTAGTAAAGATTATGTCTGAGGAGATGCTGTTTTTATAAACTCCTCTTATGTGGTTGCTATAAACAAATAAACACAGCGAATCCTCCGTATTGTCAACATGAAGGTGGATTCTATGTGTAGCTTGTTTGCAGAGCATTAGAACCAGAGTACATGAGATTAAGCGGATTCCTCTTCAGAAAGGGAGGAAGGTACTACACTATCTGGGAAGGAAAATTTCACAACAATAAATACAAAGTATATTTGCCAATGCAAACTGAAATGTAATGATACAGGTATGATTTACATTTTGTTGAGTTTTTCTTTGTTTATTTTACAAATGCATGTTCCCAGACAATTGTGTGCTGAAATAAAACAGTCGTATAGGACAGACCGATCAATTTTTACCCTGCATATTCATATCCGTTTCAAAAATTTCACAGCAATTTCATGCTATCAAAAGGTCAATTAGATAATCACTCTCCTAATATTGTATGGGGTACTGGACAGTGAAACTACTGTATTTCAAATGAAACCTTGTTTGTACTTTGTCTATGTGACTCGCTTCTTTCCAAACAGTTCCTTTCAAAACAATTTTGAAAAGACTAAAGATATCTAAAGAGGAACTGGTTTTTATTCATTCTTGAATTTTAAGACTCTCATTAAATATACAAGTTTCAAATACAAAGATAAATACAAAGATAAACGTACAATCATAGGATACTTTAAAAGAAAATTTACTATAACCCTAGAAAACTAAAAACGTAGGTTCTGAAGTAGGTTCTGAAGCAATCTCTAACCAAAAAAAAAAGCGCATGACTTCTTCTGAATCAGGATTTAGAATAGATCAGAACAAGGACTGCTACAGAAAGCTCTGGGTACTGAGGGAAGAAGTGCTGCTAATTACTGTGAAAGAGTCAAGTAAATAATATTTTTTCTTAACAAGATATCAATGGTATTGTATACCACTGGAACAAATTCATTTTATATTAAAGACTAAAAAAATCTCTGAAGTCCTGATCCACACAATAGCAGATGATTGGACAAAGAGAACGAGCTGTGAGAGTAAAGATAGAGGGGTTATGACTCCAATAGCACAGATAAATGAACAATCAGAACAATTTTCCTTCCGAAATAACAAAATTGATACAGTACTGTTTACTTCCCATCCTAAACTTGTATTGCATTATACAATTTAGTGATAAAGAGATGAGTGACACACACAGCGCCCAATCTTTTCACTAAAGTGTATGACACTTCCTCATAAAGGTAACACATTCCTCATAACACTAATTTCACTAGGAGTGTTCATGAATGTGTCCTTTACCAAACGAAAAAAGATAAAACCACACAAAACACATAAGACAGCAGAAACAGTTTCACAGAAACAGATAGCCTAATTATTTTTTTACTGAAAGCTGGATTCTTTTTTTGGGTGTCACATGGGATCTAAAAATGGCCCTTTTTTATACTCTCTGCCAGTCTTGTTAACATATTCTCTCAGACAGCTTAATAGAAGAATTTTAATATGGCTCTACACACCACTTATCCTGGCCTCACAGCAGTATTTAGAACCTCTGAGAAATTGTTTGCATTTTAGAACCAATGTTTGAATTAGCACTGGGTTTAACAAGAAACAGCAACAACATGGAGTTGAAAGCCAAATCCTATTATAATTACATAGGGTAATCAAAAGCAATCACAGGCATGCAGCATTTCTACTTTAGCTCCTTGTTCTCCACAATCGTTTTTGGATTCCAAACCAAACGTGTGATGATGGGTTGTCTAACCTGATTTTAGTGATGTCATTATTTCAGTTCAGATTTAAACACGCTTTTATTTTACCTGGAATAAAAGGTTGTACAGGCTGTATCAGCTCTGGCTGCTGGAGAGGATTTCCAAAATAGACAAACCACTCTTTTACCAAAGGATAGGCTCCACCTACAAGAGACAGAATTAAATTAGTAAGTCAAATGCAAGCATCAACACTAGTGTAAATGTTGGAAGCAGTGGTGATCAGGGTTCTAAAGTAACAGAAGGTACTTCATAATGACTTGTTTGCTCAGCTTCTTTAAAAACAAACCAAGAAAAATTAGTTTTAGTATCTTTATGACAAATCAGCAGAACAAATGAAGAGAGTTTGATTATGTACTATAAACATGAGTTTGGAGTTGGAAATTGCAGCCAAAATGTAAGTACAAGAGCCTGTGGAGAGCGTTCTAAAATAGTTTTCAGCCAACTTTAGACCTTCCCATTCCAAGGCAGTTCAAGAAGCTGTGGAGGCATCTGGCATAGCTTAGGGACCTACGTGAGCTACCTCAGTCCCTCAGGGCTGTCACACTGCCACATGTGCAGGCAGTGTTTAGTATCATTCTCCTCCCAACTTGCCCTGACATTTCCTGGGTCAAGGTTTGAGCCTCGATGGCTATTTGAAAGCTGGCAGCAATGGAAGTCATCCCACAGTCAGATGTAGAGCTTTTACAGCCCATTGTTCCAGACCTTTTATCTAGTATAAAGAGATTGTTTATGCATAATAGCTCAAGTGGCTTCCTATCCCCTAACCCCAACTCTGCCCCGCCCCCCTCCAGTAAAGAGCAGGGTGCCTCTTAAATCAAAAATTTCACTACTTGAGTGTGCATATAACTACTCGATGCTTTACAAAAAAAACCAAACATAAATGAAAATATCCTCAGGAAATACTCAAGCATTTAAGAATTTGTGAAACGCAGTCTAATCAATTTCCAATAGTCAGCTCAATCATTCCAATGCAAGTCTTCACGAAAAAAAAAATAGAACTGTTACTGTTGTTATAAATGGTGCTTCTGCATTCTGTCCAGATTTGGCTTATGGTAACCAAGTCATAGCGCCCTAAATTTCCACCCTTTCTAGTCTGGTAAACAGTATGAAGTAAACCGATTTAGCTAGTCTTGGACATTTGGAACAGAGTATTCAAATCCTCTTCAGACAAATCTTGAAGCTTTTTTTCCCTTCCCTTGTCCCTTTTCAGATTCACAGAATTGCTCCTCTAATTCCTGCCAGCTCTCACCCAGTGCCGAAATCACTGTTCTTAAAAATTGTTGCCTTTTATCATCAATTCCAATCACCGTGCACTTTTCTGCACAGGTATTGCTGATGCTACATTACAAACCCTAATCAAAAGCTTCACCTAGCTTAAATCAAACTAAACAAATCTCTCCAACACTCCCCTTCCTTCCACCACCCCAAAAAGTTTGGTCACATTAATGTCCTGATCTTGTTCACAGGTCAACACTGCAAATGACTGTTGGCATGACTGAACGAGTAGCATGCTATATAGTGCAAGGGCAGAAATACCTCAGATGGAGTTCTAGTGTCAGATAAGAGGCAAGGAAAAGATTAAGACAAAATCTGTTTTACAGCCCTGCTTCTTCTTCCTTACCCATGGACCTGCAGTACAAACTCCCAATAAAGGTGAGGTACTGAAGAACCAACAGCTGGACTATGAGGACACCTGGACACCTGGTTTGCCACACCTCACTGTTCAAAAACTGATGACATTAAGAATAAAATGAAAATGCCTACACTGGAGAAAAAGCCTTAAACTGCACATTCCAGTAGCTGAATAGTCTCACATCTTTATTATAAATAATTGCCTATGATAATGCTATTTTATGAACAAAACTCTCCAATTTAACATCCCAAAGTCACTTTCAGAAACATTCTGATGTTTTAGCATTGTTTTAAGATTTATTACGCAAATTACTCTGCTGTGTTCAACCTATTCAGCTCACTCAGCCTCCCAAATTTTAGCCTGGCTTCTTAAGGAAGCAAGCATACTACAGTTAGGACATCTGTCACAATTAATTCATGGCTATACTGCTCTGCTTCAACTAAACCTGACAGCGGAGAAGATATTTCAAATGTATTAAATTCCTAAACATTTTCTGACACTGGTGACTCGGCTGACAGAGGGATCCTATCAGAGTATCAACTGAAAGAAAGGCAGGAAAGTCAAGTTATGCATTGCATCTGAACACACCGGATGGCAAATGAATACACAGGTAGCTATGGAAGAGCTAGAGCTGAATAAAAAGGCAGACAGGATTTGGGGAGAGCAGAAGGGAACATACTTGAGAGCCACATATTGCAGGAGGGAGTTGTCAAGAACATGGGGAGAAGTTAAGAGGATGCTAGGAAGGAGCATGGAAATATAAAAGCTTTGCTGAAGGGAAGCTGGTGGGGGGAGTCATTCTTTACGAGTTCCACAACTCACAGAACAACTTATGAAAATGTCACTTGATTCCAAGCGCCAGTGACATACTATTTTTATATTACCCATCAAGCTCAAGAACGACAAAAAGAGAAGTCAATAGGAAACCGCTAGTTTTGTTCTTTTAATCTATGTGAATGTTGGTACAGGATGGAGGACCACATCGGCTGAGTGCTTTTCACTAATGTACTTCATTAGTAACAAAAATATATGACTATTCACATAAGCAGTCAAACAAAACATGGCTAAAATCAAGGTCCTGCAAACTGACAACATATTAGCATACCAGGAAAAAATGGAGACGTGATTACTAAATGCCAACCCTCCTTGCATAGAAATATCTCTGGAAAAAACAAGCAATTTTTCAAACTTTTTTCCCCGCAATGCACATACAGAGTATCATTGGTGAAATTAAAAAAAAAAAAGCAGTTCCTTTGTTTAAATAGATTCCAAACAACGTGTGGAAGTACTGCTTAGGCAGCCTAAGGAAAATTTCAACTATGTGCAAAACACAAACACAAGACAGCTGGAAATGGTGTTATGTGTGCTCCTCTACCTGCAACAATGCCAGCCTTCCTAAGTGGTCACCGGTGATAACTGGCAAAACTTCTGCTAACGGACTGTTTTTGACAGTGTCAAAGCAAGGGTCAGTCTGGCCTGCTAATGTTAGAACTGGGAGTGATGCCAGGACTTCCAGGAGTTGGCCATGGACTTAGGCTACATTACATAACCTCCTAATTGGCAACAGTCATGCAGGTGAAGGTATTTCCAGAGACTGCACTAGTGCCAAAACCTGCCGGCTTTGTTCTGAATTCTTTGCACACAAAACAAAGAGCTTGGCTAGTCTATCAAGGTGTGTTATTTACTGTTATTTTCCCCTCCTTTCTAAATTTTTCCAATAGTATTGTTTTTCTAGGAAAGATGCTAAAAGTTGACAACTTACATATCACTATATGCAATATTCCACTTAATGATGAGAAATAGCTCAACTGATTATAAAGGTACCTTTAAAATACACAGGCAACAATTGCCATGCTATTAGGATCACCATCAACCACCTATTTATTTTGGCAGAGTCAAAAATGAGGCTGTGATTCTAGTCACGTTTCTGTGAGTAAAGGTAGACACATGCTTACCGTATACCAAGCCATGCCAAAGGCACAGCTTCACAAGCACTACTTTCAGCAGCACTGTTAACTTTTTCAGGCAGTCACTGATTTGCTCATTCCCACTCCCTGCTTTTCCCTCGGGCTGTTTCACCACAGCTAGCTGTGGCTACACAGAGAGTCAGATGGGGAAACAGAACCAGGTTAGTTACCTGACTGCAAGAAAGGGAGGGAAGAGAGAGAGAGGGGCTATTTTCAGTTTCTCAAACTGGGCCGCCATGCAGCTGCACAAACAGCTGCACCAGCACAACTAAGAGGTTGCACAGGGACTGAACTGAGTAGCTGTGCAAGAGAATTACTCAAACCAGCACTGATGGCAAAAGAAACACTTATCACACTATGGCTTCAGGCAAAGTGGCATGGTCTATGCAGTTGATTTCAAAGGATACGACAACATCCAGCTCCTACGGATTCTTGGGTCTCTTAGGCACCCTTGGAAATCTCCACCTAGACATTCAAAACTAACAGTTTCTTGTTTCAGGGCAGAGGAAACAGTTTACATTATTTTTAATCTGTTCTTACTAAAACTGTAACCGCTGCTTTTCCAAATGTTGGCTGCTTTGCTATCCCTATTAACAGTAAATAAGTAGATGTGCATACTGCAAAGAGGTCAGTTTCCAACACAAGAATCTTGTAATTGAGGGATCTTAAGGAAAAAAAGGGATCGCTAACACATACATCTCCACTGCAAACCAGAACATAGTGTAGAGTCAGCCAAGTTACCTTCAAATGAGCAACATCAGCAACTATATCACAAAGGCAGCAGACTTCACATGGACGAATTTAATTGGTTGACTCCTTCCAATAAGTCCCTTTTTAATGCTTATCTAAAGTAATTCTACATTATACTACATACAACATAGGTTACTTCCCATCCTATCCCTCACTGAATTACAAAAATCAGTCAATTTGACCTCATCTGAGGGAAATCAGCAGAGGATTCTACTTACTTTGAAAAGAACAAAACTTCCTTGCAGGTCTAGCAGCATATCAATAAAAAATAATGCTGACATTCACTTATGAATTCCCATACAGACTCTGATTAATGATCCACACTCTTGACTTAGAAGTAAGTGTACATGGAAGAAAAAAAACTACCCATGAACTACTAGGAAGTGACATGGTTAAAGCAGTTAGAAGTACACACATGCACTAAAAAATGCAGATTTAATATAGATGCCCATGCAGACGCTCTACCTACCTTTCTGGAAGGGTTAAGGATTGAGGGTGCACTATGATTTACTTTAGAAAATTATCTGTGGAATTTGAAGGATGAAGTGAAAACAAATAATATATGTAATCTGTGGTTTTATTCTGAAATCACTTTCATAAAAGATGACCTCTTTCATGTTCAAATTCCATTTTCAATAAGATTCTAAATTAATGTTTCTGTATTTCAATTCTAATCATCTTCATCTGAGTACTACAAACACTGTAACATGAATACAAATCTGCCTACTCTACCCTGCCATCTCACAGTAACAATTCTTAATTAGAAGTTTTGGCCTGGGTGTTTCAGAAAACATCAATGAATATCCTGCTGCTCAGAGGAATAAAAAAAACTCAACCAAGTTATAATTGTCTACAAAATTTAGAGGCAATAGGCGGAAAAATGAAAAATGACAGATGTGCATGATTACTGCTGAGATTTTTGTTACTCTCTCCAAATGACTATGTAAACTCTGATTCAGTTTTTCCT
This sequence comes from Tauraco erythrolophus, assembly GCF_009769465.1. Taxonomy (NCBI): domain Eukaryota; kingdom Metazoa; phylum Chordata; class Aves; order Musophagiformes; family Musophagidae; genus Tauraco; species Tauraco erythrolophus. The sequence goes on along the minus strand of NC_141466.1, from coordinate 84,564,197 downwards.
ATTTTTTTTTCTATTATGGCACAACTTCAACTCTAGTTGCTGAAGGAAGTCAGGTACTTAATTACCTTTCTGTGCCTTTCTAAACACATAGTCTGAATATTAAGTTTGATGGCGGTGCACTTTCATCAATAAAATGTAAAGTGATTACCAAGGAAAAATCAATATTAAAAAGAATAAAAGCTCAATATTTTTTTAATTTTCAATTCACTGCCTAAAAGACACTTTAAAGATAACATTTAACTAATATAAGTCTTAACATTAAATTTGTCCAAGGACTTGAATAAAGAATTCTCAGTCTTAAAGCACAGGAATGGAAGCACAGGTATACACACCTGATACAGAATCTGTTTACAACACTGGATAAAGAAATCGTACTTTCTTGCACTTCAATGAAAGAACTAATCACCACTGCCATGACTACTTGTATTTGTATTACTATAGTAACTATATTGACTGTCCACTGTTCTTAGAACTTCAAATCAACAGAAGGTAAAATTGTAACAGTGCATTACTGTTTTGCAGAATCGTATTACAACTCACTAATTCATCAGGAGCTGCACTTACCAAAGCAACATAAGGTTTCATAGAATTATAGAATGCTTCGGGTTGGAAGGAACCTTAAAGATTATCTTGTTCTAATCCCCCTGCCATGGGCAGGGACACCTTCCACTACACCAGGTTGCTCAAAGCCTCATCCAACCTGGCCTTGAACACTGCCAGGGATGGGGCATCCACAGCTTCTCTGGGCAACCTGTTCCAGTGCCTCACCACCCTCAGAGGGAAAAATTTCTTCCTCCTATCTAATCTAAATCTCCCCTCTTTCAGTTCAAAGCCATTGCCCCTTGTCCTATCACTACATGCTCTTGTAAAAAGTCCCTCTCCAGCTTTCTTGTAGGCCCCCTTTAGGTATTGGAAGGCTGCTAGGAGGTCTCCCTGGAGCTTTCTCTTCTCCAGGCTGAAGAACTCCCTCTCAAACTTCTAAAATCTAAATGTCACTGTTTTGCTCAATCTTTCAACCATTAACAACTTTCACCATTTCCCATTTAACAAGGCAAAACCCCATAATTTTTAAAAAGCTCTTTAAAAAGCAATGAAATTGAACAGCATGTAGAATTTGTCACATTTTCTCTTGATTCCTTAAGAAGTATACTTCGGCTGCCTCCAGTTTTTATCCTAAACGCCATGCTGCTGTAGCAACTGAAACAATGAATTCAAGATTTCATATTGCAAAATTGAAAGCGTATTTGAACAACAGTGTAAGCAGCTTAATCCTTACCTTTTCCTGATTCCAACAAAACCGAATAAATATGCTGACGAGCAGGGCGGTAGATAAGTGCCTGTCCAGGAATCTCTGTATCACATTCATCTTCCAAAGAGTTGCTGCACTCAATCTCTCCACTACTCAGGATATTGAAGATTGTATAATTTTCAGATCGGATGTGCTGTTCTTTAGCTAACTGTTCAAAGAAGGAAGGAGGGATTATCTCCAAAATTTAAAAGGAACAAAAAATAACAAAACGTATTCATTGTTCAAGGAAATAGTACTTTCTCTATCTGTGGAAATGGAGGGAATAGTCAGGGAGGGAATAAATGCTTTTTCAAACAACATCTTTATAATATATTTTCAGACATCTTATCTTTTTGTGGACGGGAATCCCCATGAAATCCATCATTGCCTTTCTTAGCCCCTCCTTGAATTCTTATAACTTGATGATTGTAATGATAGCTTTTTAGAGACTAATTATTCTCAAAATGAATTCTGAATTTGGACACAGAAAAATGAGCTGCCGTCTGTTAGTCACCTGAAAACATATCTTCCCTCTTTAACTAGTGAGTGAAGGCCTGACAAAACCCAAACTTTTAATTTTATTGCAAGATGAACTACATGAGACAGCTCCATTTCTTTCCTGAACTGACTTTGCATAGTTTGACACTGCAGTCAAATTAGAACGCTTAACTTCACCACACCTTTACTTTGCAATAGCTCTTCCCCAAGAAAAGAAATACAGTCTACTCTAGCGAAGAGAACCAGGTCTGCAGGCTGCTGCTGAAGAGCAGAATCACAGCATCACTCAGGCTGCATATTAACCACGCACTGGATGCAGACACATCTGGCTACAGCAGCTGGCTACAAGCAGCCTCAGTGCAAACAGGGACCACTCGCTGGTCTGGAGCAGCTTAGATGCAGAAGCAACAAAGCTGCTCTCAGGCAACGCAGAATTTCAACCAGTAACATTTGTAATTTGGACTGGTCAAGTGCAGAGCCAGACAGACCTTCTGCTTCACAACCTCAGACCAAAACTACAGGGGTGTTCAAACAGCTGAGCAGAGCCAGTTATTTCCATGGGGTGCTACTAATAAGTTTTCCTGGACCCATGCCATATGGTGAGCAGGCACTGAAGTTTCTCTGCTCTGCATTCCCTGCATGTGCCACGTTATTTTGGGTTGTGTCCTCCACGCAGCTATCTCAGCTGCTTTCACTGAGAATTTACCAGACCACTGACCAGAGCCAAATTCACCATTTCTGCAGAATTTCAGTTATCTGTAATCCTGGGAACTCAGCAGGTCAAGGCTGCAGTCAATCACTGGATCATTACTGATGAAAACTAATTCTACTGAAATGTCATACTTTCAGAAGAAACTCTCACATGAGCATAAAATCAATGATAGGCTTGTGCATACAAAGCAAATCGACAAAGCATTTTCTCATAGCAATAAACTGATGGTTGTCGTGGAAGAAATACTTCAGTATTCCTAATTTACATTAACAATGTACTCCCCCAAATCTACTTGTGTAAAACAAAAACAGCTAAGTATTTCTAAGCATGATTTGAATTAAGCGTTGAACTGTTTCATACAAACCACTGTCACGGATATGAAATCCTTCGAAAATATTAGTTTCTTGCAATTTGCCAATAATCTACATGTCCTTATGTACTGAAAAAAAATGCAAGCTGATTTTGAAAGTATTGCTATTTTCAGTACTGTATCTTGAAAAATATTTCTGATTCACATCTACAGGCAGATAGAAAGATATGCTTTTGTTTTCTGAGAGAAGCAGCAACACGAGGCTATGTCATCAAGGTTGGAACTGAGCTGTATATGTTATTTATGTGCAGTTCAGATTATGTTTAAGGTAACCAGAACTACATACGGGATTCAAAATACAAAGCAAAGCACACACCTTACATACACAAATATTTAAACACCTGTAACAAAAATAAAAGCCAAGTTAACATGTCTACAACTTCGATTGTAATTTCCTCAGCCCAGAGACTGGTTTACCGTAGGATTTATGCAGCAACAGTGAAGCCTTCTTCAATGGAGTTTCTAACATTATTATTTTATTACAGAAGTAGCTCAGCATGATGCTAGAGAACTGCAACCCTTCAAATGAAAGATCAGGCCAAGAAATAATGACCATTTGTCATAAAGATCGCATGGTATATTCTCCTAAGGATTAAGGATATTAGCACTATTGTCCTGGCCATAAACCAACCTAGATAATCACATTCTGGCTAATTTTTCCCTGTGCTTCCAGCATAAACAGTATTTTTCAACACTTTATTAGGATTTGGCACTGCCGTTTTTTTAAATAATGTCTTCTATTTAACTGCTACAGTCAAAAGTGAGGTGTATGTTGTGTGGTTAATAAAAAAAAATAAATATAGCTGCAGGTTAGCTGAAATGAACATTGCATAGGTTACAATGTAGTTTTTAAATAGTATAGAGTCTTTTTAGAAAAGGAAAATGTAAATTCTAGGATTACTTTAAAGTAATATGCGGGAACAGAAAAATAGTTTTAAAGAAAATGCTCAAGATAAGTAAGAGAGACAAAAAAAAACTACTACTATTTGAAGTCTATAGGTACCTGATAAAATAGGGAGTAACAGATGGCTAATATAGGGTCTAAATACAGTCTCGTATAGATTTTTTTAATTAAGTCTCAGTATGTTCTCTTCATTGCCATGAATTTACAGAATTGTACTCTAGACTTACCACTATTGCACAAACGCTGATGCAAGGTACTCAGTTTCCTGTCAGCCAGGTGGGCTATCCTAGCTAACATATCCAGTCTCTCAGAGTAATCCAACCTGACTGTATAATTTCTCACTCCAACATCAGTGCACCTCTGCCCATGTGGGACACCATAAGTGAAACTTGTTAGGGCAGCCCTGCCCTTTAAGAATTAATAAGCCAGTCGAAGTGCTTTTGGTTCACTCAGGGACAATGAATCTGAAGGATAATTAACCTGATGCAAAAATCATGACATGCTGATTCATAGGAACTTTCCCCATCTCTTCCACAAGAGCAACTTCAACTTCTGCATTCTTAGCACAGCTCCCTTTGGTACCTTGACTACACCTGTCAGGTACAGCCAAGCAGACCACTAACCAGCTGCAGCTGATCTGTGGGTTCTCAAAGCAAAAAGCAAGTCGTTAATATCGTGCAATACTTGGAAAGTACATCTCTAGACCCAGCTACAGGCCTGCACAGGAGCTGCTCCCCGTTATTTGACCTGCCTGACAGCTTGGAAAAGAGAGGAACCACTTTTAACTAAAGGCGCTGCATCTGCCCTCATCATGATGCATGTAATAGTCCTAGCCATGGCTGTACTTAACAGACAAAAGATTTTGCTCAAGGAAATTTAAATCAATAGGTTCAGTGTACTCCTTACCAACCTCCACTCCCTAATCATGGCAATAAAGTGACCATTAAGCTTTAAAAACCAAGGTACCTGAAAGATTTCCTTATCTTGACACAGGGCTGTTTGTTGCTGAAGGGAGAATGTTGGGCGATTCGTTACATTGGAAGGAATCCACGGAGACTGCTGCCCAGGCAAGAGATAGGACTCCACTCCTCTGTAAAGTAACATCTTGTCTGATCCCAAAGGTAGCATCTCTTCCAAGTGTTTCAGGCTGCTGTACGAACATGGAACTTTTGAGACGTAATTTGCTACAGCTAGAAGTATGTTTGTTCTTCTGTTGTAGCTGCTATTCTTGTGGGGACTGGTGACTAAACACTTACGCCAAAAGCCTTCCAACAAGCTTTCTGGAACAACATCATTGCCAAGCAAGCAAGCAAAGAGAGGGAGGTGTGTCAAATCAAGACCCAACGCTCGGCAAAGATCTTCTCGAGAGTACATAACAGTGACCAGTCTGTCCAAACGGAGCTTCTCAATGGAAAAGTAGGGGCATGTATTATAGATGAGGTAGTCACTGTCTTGCCCGAGAATTCCTATGCAGTTGTGTTGCAAACCATATGCAGCCACTTCAAAGTCTGCCTCTTGCAACGTGCATACTGTTTTTTGGCCAAGCGACTTCAGGGCAAAACGCGTAAAAGTAGGTAAAGCTGAAGGAACAACGAACATTCCTCTCCCTGGCTGTTTCCTGTGAGTCTTGATAAACTGAAATATTCTGGCTATTTCCTTGTTATTCTGCAGCCTCCGTTTGATCCACTCATCTCTCTTTTTCTCTTCCACTACTCCGTCAAAGTAAAACACCAATTGGATACCAGCTGCTGTAAAAGCTCTAATAAAATCCTCTAAATTGGCAAGGTACTCCCGCCACTGGCCACCGCACACCCAGGATTCTGGTGTGTACCAGTATCTAACGCAACTCATGGCATCTACTACAATAACAGGCGGGAAATCAGGATGATCGATGCGATGTTTTTCTGCCATCTCTCTCAGATCTACTGTCCTGCATGCATCAGGGCAAACTCTTGCCACAAATCCCTGCAAACCTTTAATGCCCATGGCTGATCTCTGAAATTCACAGCAGTCTGAAAGAAGACAAACAAAAACAACATTCTAAAATGCAATCCTGAGAAACGTAATGAAATTCTGCAATCAGAAAAAAAAAAACCACCAGCTTGGAAACCAAACAGTTATTTTGCTGCTTTTGTTAATAGTTTATTGTGTCACCCTGAACTTTAAACAGTCTGAACCAGTTTTAGTCCCATCAACAAACTGGACATAAGTGCCCATTCACTTTGCCTTCCGCTTCTGCTTTGCGTATCAGTAAAAACTGTAAATATCAAAAAAATTTCAAAAATATGACTATAAAAATTTCAGATTAATAGTGTAAAACATAGAAAAGTACGCATTGCTAGAAAAACAAGTACAGATGTAACTGAAAGCTTTGTAACAGCTGCCAGTGTACAAGACAGGAATTAATGGCTTGATTTTCACGCTAAAAGTACACAAACATCTTTAATTGAAGTCAGTGAAAAAAAAATACTGAATAACTTTGGAAATCAGTCTTGCACCTCGATTGTGCAAATGGTTCAGTTACCATCTGAGCTTATAGACAGTAGTCCACTGATAGGGCATCAGTTGCAATGACTGCTCTACTCTGCAACAGTTTTGGTAGTATCAGTTCTGCTTTGAAACAAAAATTCAACCCATTTTACCACCCTGTCATTTGAAGACATAATTTTCAAGACGTGTTTAAAGAATTAGAGGTTTATCTATATTTGGTGAATCTAGAAATCTGTCATTAATAGTGAAGTTTATATATCAAACGGGATTTCTAACACGCATAGCAACTTCACACCAATCTATTTTAAAAGATACACGTGCAAACATTAGTTAGAAAAATAAATAATTAAAAATTGAATAAGCCTATTTTCTGTTTAGGAAATACTGAAAGATTGAAGAAGAGAGTCTCCAAACTCCGTGGCAGAACTTAACAGCATGCCAAATGAAACAATTTACACATTCCGTAGAGACAGTTGTGGGATAAAATTAAAACCGTTGATGACCTCCATTTTTATTTCTAGAAATCTCAAGGCAAAGAAGTCTGACACAGCTTCTACGTGAGACAGGCTCTTTCCTTTACTACAGCATCAATTTACCCTACCACAGCACCATTTTATTTTAAGGGATCTTCCAATGAAAATGGAGTTAAGCTCCAATAAGTTATTTTCTTCTTTATTTTCAGAAAAGGTGTTTTGTTTTTATTTTGATTTTACTCGAAAGTCAAATCCTTTCCTAGTTCAACAGTGAAGAAAATCATTATGCTTTAATCTAATAGGTACAATATTTCCTGTTTTTCACACTGCTGATTTCTGACATTTCAATTACAGACTGTCTCAGGAATGTTGTCTTACAATATACATTCTTATGGTATAAAAAAAGAAAAAAAGGAAGTGGAATTCACGAAAATATTGTGAATTGACAGCTTTTAAAGGTATTCCTGAGTCCTCGAAGTTTAAATATCTAATACCTTCCAGATGCAGTTTTTGAATATTATCCTCTTTAACCATAGAATGGTTTAGGTTGGAAGGGACCTTAAAGACCATCTAGTTCCTACCCCCCTGACATGGGCAGGGACACCTTCCAATAGATCAGGTTGCTTAAAGCCTCATCCAACCTGGCCTTGAACACCTCCAGGGATGGTGCATCCACAACTGCTCTGTGGACTGTCTTCCTTATACAATGCAATATGAAATACATGAAAAATAAAGCTGAGAGAATACATTAGACCTCATTGCTATAAAACCAGAAATAAACGTGCAGGAATCTGCTTCATTGCTGCACATGAACACAAGGTACGGCACTGCTTTCTCTATGACGCTACTTCCAATGTTACCTGGGTGCCCTTCAAACTCCAGCCTTTGCTTTTCCTGGAAAACTGCACCTCTGATTCCAAACGGTTTGAGCACTGGTAGGTTATAATCTTTTATTACTTTCCATGGAGACTTAGCAATGGGTGTGAAGGTCTTTATCTTTCAACCACTAACACGTGGTCAATGACCAGAGGTCACTACACAGACTCCATATGCCATGGCAGGTAAATGCATTGCAACCAAGCAAGTTTTAGTTATGATTCAGTACAGGTTCCATCCTTAGTGGCCACGCACCCAGAGCAAGACATGTGATAAACAACTTACTGTACTGTAATAAACAGAAAGAAACCTTTTCCCACCTCCTCACACCTGTATTTGAAGTATTCCTCTTGCCTAACAATTTAAGCAAGTCTATAATACAGAGATTATCAGAATAATTTCCGTTACCCATATTAGTTTAGCTTAATCGAAAGAAAGTTCACACCCAATCACAAAAGCAAGCACATTGACCACTACTAGCATTTTAATATTATTATCATATTCACTGAAAGCATATGAAGAGCTTATATTCTGTCAACCATCCTGTTTCACTGTTAAACAGTAACAGTCATGTTAAGGAAATCGCTCTCTAATCCATCACAGTAGCAGAAAACAGAACAAGTAAAATCTACTGGCTTGAAAAGTACTTCCATCAGAGGCACCTCAATAAAGTTGAGAAAATCAGGACTAAAATGATTTAAGTTTCCCGAGTGCAAAACATACACATTCTGTGTAACACATGAACAGTTAGGCTGGACACTTATTTCTAATGCTACTTGTCTGAAATTGACAGGTTACCATAGGATCTCAATTGCACTACTAGCAAGTGCATGAATCTGCAGGGGAAAAAAAAAAAAAGTTTTCTCCGCAAACTTCAATAGCCAAACCCATTTCCCCTCCAGTTCTATACAGACACAAAAATTCAGAGAGGTGACCTCTACAACGGCTGATGATACCACTACATTCCATCACGTCAGCAAGCAACTACCATGACACAAATTTTATTATGTTCGTAGTAACGCACCGCATGGCAAAGGGCTGTTAGCAGAAACGTTCGAAATAACCGCTCCAGCCCTCACACGGGCCCTCTACCCGAGGCCCACAGCACAAGGGACGAGGAGCAACGTTCTCCGCCTCTAACATTCGGCGGCGCACAGACAGGTCCGCAGCCTCCCACCGCCTTGAGGGGCCGGCGCCTGCCGCAGAGGTACGAGAGCGGGAGGCCGCAGGCAGGCGGAGGGCCGGCGGGACCTGTCCGCCGCGGAGGGGAGGGCCGGGGCCTGCCCCAGGCGAGCCGCGCAGCCCTGGGACGGCCGAGTCCCTCCCTCGAGAAGCCGCGAGGTGCCCGGGCCACCGTTCGGGCTGGGCCGCGCTCGGCCTCGGCCTCACCCCCCACCGACCCCCCTTCACCCCGACCCCCGCGCAGCGCGGCCGGCGAACGACCACCGGCCCCTCCGGACGGCACCGCGGCACTGACCCCAGCCTGCGCTTCCGCTTCCGCGGGCGGGGCCGCGCATGCGCACGGCGGCAGCCGCCGAGGCCGCCGCCGTCGTCCCCGTCCTTCCGCGCCCTGCCCAGCACAGCCGGCTACAGTGGGGCCCCTGGCTGGTTTGAACCGCGGCCGTCCCCCTCTCGGCTTTGTGCGGCCACAACGGGGCCGGAGCGGCCATTGTGCTCCGCACAGACCCAGCCGGGACGTGGGGGCACGGGGGAGGTGAAAGCGTCGCGCACCGAAGTGGCTTGAAGACCCCTCGGTCCTACATGGGGAGATTTATGTCTCCCCTTGGCTGCGCGGCCCGCTGAGCGGCGCTGGCCTTGGACCCAACGAAGCGGCCCACGGTGGCCTGACGGGCGGCTCTAGCAGGGCCCGTCCCGGCGCGGGGAGGGGGCGAGTCTGCTTTGCTTGGCTCAGCAACTGCCAGCCGAGGGGGAGCCCCCTTTCCCTGGGGCGCGCCCCGTCACACAGCCCGGGATAACGCCCTGGCTGCAGGCGTGCCCGTAGCACAACCCGCTTCCACCGCGCCAGCAACAGGTGGGGACCTGAATAACTTCACATCTTTTCAGGGGGAAGGGGGGACATGGGGGAGCCGATGGGAGGATTAGATCAGATGTTATGGCCGGTGAAAAATTAAACAGAGCGGTGCTCTAGGGAGCACAGATTAATATATTTGGTGACTCCGCGTGCACAAAGCCTGGCCATTGTAGCCGTGTCTGAATGCCTGTGAATAGGATGGAGCATATGTGGCCTGTCACCGCAGGTGCCCACATCTGTTCGTCTCCGGGCAGATGCTCTCAGAAAAGAGGAGAGCATTTCCAAAAGCTCGGGCCCGCCCCATCCATACCCATCCTCTTTCTCATAATCACCTTCTGCAGAGGAGTTTCTGTCCCCTTCTTCTCCCACTTTCCCTGCACATAGAGAGATGGAGAAAGAAAGAAAAACGACACAAATTGGAAGCGGCTCGGAAAGCCATGGAAACATACGACCGAAGCGCTTCCCCCCCCCCTCCGAAGTTTATTAGCAGCAGGTTTTGCGCCGCAGCCAGCACACAATGCACAAGATGTGCACACCGTGCACAGGGGGCTGCTGCAGGCCACAGGGGAACAGAAAAACCCTTCATGCATGAAACGCAGTACAGTACAGCGGCACGCTGTGCTGGCTGTCAGAGGGGAAGAGCGGCCTGCGCAGCTACTGTCTGGAGTAGCAGTTTGCAGCTACTATTTAGAGTTCTGGCTTAAGATGATGATTAATAAAACCGGGGAAAAGAGGGGGTTTCCCTATGAGAACTGGTGAATGCAGCGAATACGACTTCTGAAATCAGTAGCAGAAGGGAATATTTCCAGCCATCCAGCGAAATCTCATAGCTGGAATGCAAAAAATTTTTCTGAGAAGTGCCATCCCGTGGATGTGTTTTATCCCATGGATGTGTTCTGAGCCTCATCGCTCCCCCTCCCTGCTCTGTGACACCCCACCGAGACAAACCAGGCCTCAGCGCTGCACGGGGTCACGCTGAGCTTGCCTGATGGGGCAGATAGGGTGCTGGGGCACAGGGTAAATCTCAGGATCACGGGATATTTCGGGTTGAAAGGGACCTCAGAAGGTCGTCTAGTACAAACGCGATCCGTGGCTTCTAGCGTGGCGAAGATCGTGAGTGTCCTTGAAGTTAAGGGGGGCAAAGAGGCCGGTTCTCCAAATGTGAAGCTGAGCTGCTCCACGAAGGGACGCGGGCGGTGAGAGCATTTGAATCGCCGTGTCCCAGACCACAGACCGCGGGGGAACACCGGGACCCGCCCGGCCCGCGGCACCCACGGGAAGTTTCGGGGCAAGATGTTGTCCCGGACCGGGTGGAGCCCGAGGGCGCAGGGGAGAGCAAGGCGAGGGGCAGCCTCCTTCCCCCGGGACCCCGATATCCCCTCGTCTCCAGGAGGCCCCGCGGCTCTGCCCGCCGGGCGGGCGGTGCGTGCCCTCGCAGAGGTACACAACCCTTCAGTCTTCCTGCCTTGGGAGCAAGGACAGCTCAGGCACACGAGTGACCAATTTTATCCCTCGTAGTTTCCCACAAGCAAAATCCCGTCGGAAGCAAGCCAGGGAGCAAACCCAAACAAACAAGTAGCGCAGGGGAGCGGGGGGGGGGGGGGGGGGGGGGGGGGGGGTGCGGGGGGGGGCTCGCTTTCTCCTCGTGTGCAATCAGTAAAACACATATAGGGGCCACTTCGGGATTTGCCCAGGGAAGGGTTGGAGAGCAGCTGGCTGCGGTAATCTCCTCGGGAGACAAAGGAATGCCCCGTCCCAGGATCACAGGTAAACACGCAACCATTGTCATGAAAATGAGGGGCTAGGATAGGGCCGGAGCAGATGATTTGCGATTTGAAAAAGGGGGCGGGGGGGGGAGACGGGGGAAGGGAAGGCCCAGAGCTGCTTATCTATCATCTGGCCTCGCTGTGTGCCAGCTGAGCCACGCGACTGCCCTTTCTTATTCTAATCAGCACATGCCTTTGCAACTTTGGGCTAACCTACACGCTAAACTTCTTAATCCCCCTCCCAGCACACGGCAAGGGCGGCGGAGATCTCCTCCGGCACCGCGGCACCTCCGCGCCCCCCGCCCACCCGCCGGCGGGGCCCCGGGCGCGCCAGCACCCAGCCTGGTCACGCCACCGAGCCCGGAACCGATGAGAAGCCAGAGCCCCGGCTCGGCGGCGCCCCGCCTGCCCACCCCCCGCCTCCTCCGTCCCCTCCCCTCCTCCCTCCCCTCCCCTGCCCTCCTCTCCTCTCCTCTCCGCCCGGCCCGGCCCGGGGGACAGGTGAAGGGGGCGTGCGGGGAGGGCTGCGGCGGCGGGGCAGCCGCGCACACATACCTCCGTAGGGACTATAGACCTAATTAAAATATTATGCATACTCGGCTACACATAGCTCCACACGTACACGTCCCTCCGCCGACGCACCGTTCGCCATATGCCCGGAGTCCTCCGTCCCGGGAAAAATCAGGGTTGCGCGCCAGCGATGGCAGCGCGTCGCCCTAATTAACAGCCTTCCCCCCCCCCCGCCCCTCCGCCTTTTGAAGTGACTTTTCCCATAATCTGGCTCGCTTAGAAATAAAAGCCGCGGGTGATGGGGAGCGCTCGGCCGCGCTCCGAGACCTGCGCGGCGGGACCGTAAATCCTCGGCGGGGCAGGAGAGGGGGTGGCTGGCGTTGCGGGAAGGGTGTCAATTAGGGGCAGGGAGGGAGAGCAACAATACTCCACCAGCCCCAGCGAGCCGCTAGCAGGCGGGGCCAGGCCCACCGCGTCCCGGCCGTGCGGGGTCACCGCGGCCCGTCGGGGCCCCGGGCACCGCGCCCGCCCCCGGGGGGTCCCGCCGCCGACTCATCCCGCAGGGGGCGGGCGCGCCCGGGCAGGGCGTCGGGCGGGACTGGCCGCCCGTCCGTCCCTGGCAGCGGGAGCCGGTGGCGGTGCGCGGGCGCGGTTAACACCGCGGGGGCGGCGCGGGGGGCGGCGGGCGAGCGCGGTGCGGAGACACGCGGTTGGGAGCGAAAAAGCGCCATTTGGTTGGGAGCAGATGGCTGGCTGGGGGGCTGATCGCGTCTAAAGGCGTGTCATCCCCCTTCAGCGAGAATCCCTAAGGGCTCCCCTTGTCTTCGAAATCAATGAAAATTAAAGTGCAGAGAATGGATGAATAGTTAGACCTCGAGTCCCTCCTTTGTTCGCCTCAGCTACTGGTGGGCAGGAGTTAAACTACAACAGCCTCCTATAGAAACACTTAAGTTAAACAGTCTCCCCGTTAGCCCAGCATCTGAAAGAGAGAGGGAGAGGGGGGAAAAAAGCAGAAAAAGGAGCTTTCTGCTTGATTTCCCCAATACAGAATCGCGTGGCATAAATTAAGCCGGAGAAGAATGAGCGCCGTGGGCAGGATCCTGCCGGCTCTCACGGCGCCTTTCAGTCACGCTCAGCAGCGGTAATCGAGAAATCTGTGCCACGTCAATTTAACAAATACCCGGTACCGAAGGGGGGTTGTTAAGGATTTGGGGGCAAGTTTTTTCGGGTCTTTTTTTTTTTTTTTTTTCTCCTATCGCTAGGTTAAAGCCCTCGCGCGTGTAACTTTTTATTTCCAGTTTTTTAAGCAAGGGGATGCTAATGGACCAACTTTCTATCTCTCGTAGATTAAAAGATCCGCGGTGATATATCACTTCTCGCCTCCACCGATGAGCTACCCCCAAATTTCAAGCCAGATATTGCCCCCTTCCCCCCGCCCCACTCGCTTAGTGAACCCGATACGAAATTATTTTTTTTCCCTCTCTCTCTTATCTCCCTTTCCCGCGGGTAATGCCGCAGCAAAGTTTGCGAAGCAGCGGCAAGCCACTTGAAAAGATGTTGACGCTAGGTGGCAAAAGTAATGTACGTTTAAACCCGGCGTTGCTGCGGGGCGCGCCCCCGCCGCTCCCCGCTCCAGAGGCTGGGCACCGCGGGGGAGGGCGGCCCGTCCTCCGGGCACCCGCCGCCCGCTCCGCTCCCTCCCGGGCCGCCTTCCCTGCGCCCTCGCACGGTGCCTGCGGGGTCACTGCTCCCCTCTCTGCCCAAATATAAGTGCGGGGTAGAAGAAAAACCCCAAACATTCCCGTACATTTAAACTTTCTCTTAAGCGTCGAGGGGCGGGGAAGGAGAAGAGCACCTGGATGTGGATGAATAGTTCGACCAAAATTAGATGTAAAGGACACGCACGCGTTGAGCGGCGAATCGTTGCAAAAGTCTGGATGGTTAAGTACCCAGGGTACCTGCCTGGATTTGGGGTAGGTGCCACAAGCCCCTGGTGAATGAACGTGGGCAGCTACAATCCTGGAACAGTCAGGAAGAGCTGGGCTGAATGAACTCATTAGTGATTTTCTTTTAATTGGTCTTACCCAATGCTTTTACTTTAAGGAGTCTTTAAGATTTTTTTTTTTTTTCTAGCGCATTGTAAGATAATTTGTGATCAAGACATCTGCTTCAATGAAAGTCACATTTTGCCATGCAAATGCACGTTTCAACCCAATAAAGTCGCCATAATAAGGCTTTTAGCACGGCATACCTACAGTGAGGTTATTGTAGCCAAATCCTCTCCTTTCGCACACAAGCTTAATCTGTGCTGAAATGATCTGTTACAATTAAAATGACATTTACAGAGACAGTTACACCTTGCATCCTAATGAATCCGCCTGCGCCTGCCGAAGGTGTTTAACAGAGGGCCCGAACAAAGTGGAAAACCCCGCTTCGAGTGACATGCCAGAGTCGCCCTCCAACTTTTATCCCCCGCTTCCATCCATCCGTCATTAAGAAACTGCTCAAATGGTAATCATCTTTATCCCTCTTTCACCGCACCAGTAAACTCCTTTCCATGTTTTGAAGATCAAAACAAAAGTTCTAGTGTCTGATGGATATGTAAAAAAATAATAAGATGACGGTTGGTGTAAAGTTGGATTGTTATGGGTTTGTTGTTTAGGTGCTGCCTTTTTTTTTTTTTTTTTTTTTTTTTTTTTTTTTGCGGAGGGGGGTAAGTGCTGGAAGGGATTTCTTTAAAAAATGTGCGGACATTGTTGTAGAGGCAGTAGCGTGCGCCGAGGGGAGCTCTTTCTCTCCCTCGCATTGTGCAGGGAGCAGGTGCTGTCTACATTACCATACAGCTGAGAGCACAAAGAGCTAACTGATTCAGCCCTCACACAATAACAAACGGCCTTAATGACAGCCACGCGAACGACACACACCAAACTCACTTTTTACTAAGCTGAAGGAGGAAAAAAGAGAGAGAGAGGGAGAGAGAGAGAGAGAGAGGAAGAGGTTGCTGGTGATGATGATAATAATCATAAAGGGGTGCAGGACCCGAGCGGAGCGGGTGGCTCTCTCCGGCAGCGGTGGTGGCGGGGACGGGACCCGCGGAGCCCGGCGGACGGGTCCCCTCCACGGGTCCCCTCCGCGAACCCCTCCCCCGCCGCCGGGACCCCCGGGGACCCCCCTTCCCTCCGCTGGCGGGACGAGGACTGTGAGCGGAGCCAAGAGAAGAGCGAGCCCCGGCTCAGCATCCCCCCCCCTCCCCAATTATCCCGGTTACGCGCGGAGAACCGCGGTGTGACTTTCAAGGGATCAGATTCCCCTTGTTGCGGCTCGCCGGCTCCCACCTCCCTCGTCCCTTTAAAGCCGAAGATGCCCCTCGGAAGTGGTCATGATCACCGAGTTACTTTCTGGGGGCACGGCGGTTGCTTTGCACGTTTCAAAAGGTAATTGCAGCCCGCCGTCCCCGGGCTTGTTTTCTCGCCGGAGCGTGTTGCGCTGCCTCTCTCCGGTGCAGAGGGGGTGTTACCCTCTCCCCGGAGCAGAAGGGGGATTCTTGCGGTTACCAAATTTGCAGGAATGTAAATGAGCACGTTTTGTGAGCGCGGAGGGGAGGGGGAGGAGGGTTGCACATTTTACAGCTCACTGACCATTTGGCGATCCATTGAGAGGAGGGTTTGGAAAAGTGGCTCCTTTGTGACAGCTCTAGCCAGATTGGGGGGCTGCTCATTTGCATCTCATTAGGCATGCAGGCGACCGGCGGGATATAAGGGAGGCAGGCGCCCAAGGAGAGGCAGATCCTTAGCGCTTCACCCTCGGAGAGAGCCGCCGAGCCGCGGCGCAGAGCGGAGCAGGCACCCCCCCCTCCCCCTCCCCCGTAGGAGCACACCCGGACACGCTCAGTGCGCCGCTATTGAGACACGAGCTTATTTTTGTTGGCTGGGATTCCTCTAAAAACAAAAGTAAGCCCACAACAAGGAAAGAGAGCTTCGCTTCTTTTTGAAAAAAAAAAAAAAAAAAGAAAAGAAAAAAAAAAAGAAACAAACAGGGATCAAGGCTCCGACGTGACCTGCCCGCCTCCGCTGCCGTTTGACACCCACCAGCCCCGACGTGCGCAGGGCGAGCGCAGCCGCGCAGAGCCGCTCCCGCATCTCACCGCACCGGGAATTATCGCTGCTGCCGCCTCGTCCGCCGCTGCGTCTGCAGGGATTTCCAGATCGCCGATTTTTAATCTTCCTTGGGAAGCCTTTTCTCTGCCTCTGTTGGGAATTAAGTTGCTTTTTTTTTAATTTTAATTTTTATTTTTTCTTTCTGGAGAAAAGGAGGAGCATCGTGGATTGGGAAAGAAAAAGAGTTTAGCAGATTGATCTTAACATTTTTTTTTCCCTCCCCCCTTTTCTTTTGCTATCCGAAAGAGCTGTCAGTCGTCGACGGGCTACACCTAGAGGTATCGACAGAGGGAAGAAAAAGTCAGAGACACTCCTGAAAGGAGACCGTGACACTAACTCTTCCAGCTCTGCTGGGGCGAGCGGCTTTGGCCGCTGTATTTTTTTTTTCCCCTTCCCCCAAGAGACACATTCCCCTTTCCCCTCTGACGAGAAGACAAGGGGGAGGAAAGCGAGGGCACCAGAGCTGCCCCTCCAAAATGGGAGGTCGGTTCCTGCTGACGCTCGCCCTCCTCTCGGTGCTGCTGAGCCGCTGCCAGGTAAGTGCCGGCGGCGGGAGGCGAGGGGGAGGCAGAAATACCTGCGGTGGTCCTTGCACCGGGGGGGTCCCCCGGGGGTGCCGGGGGGCTGTCGCTGCCTGTTGCAGCCGGGAGAAGCGGGGAGAGACGTCGGGGGGATGTGTGTGTGTGAGTCCTGCTGATGTCCGGCGGGGCTGGGGTCGGGCCGAGGGAGCGGGCTGCTCGGCGGGGGCTGACGGCCGCTGTCCCCGCCCCGCAGGTCGGCTGCTCCGGGGTCTTCGAGCTGAAGCTGCAGGAGTTTGTCAATAAGAAGGGGCTGCTCAGCAACCGCAACTGCTGCCGCGGGGGCGGCCCGGGCGGCAGCGGGCTGCAGCAGTGCGACTGCAAGACCTTCTTCCGCGTCTGCCTCAAGCACTACCAGGCCAGCGTCTCCCCAGAGCCGCCCTGCACCTACGGCAGCGCCATCACCCCCGTCCTCGGCGCCAACTCCTTCAGCGTCCCCGACGGCGCGGGCGGCGCCGACCCCGCCTTCAGCAACCCCATCCGCTTCCCTTTCGGCTTCACCTGGCCCGTAAGTCGGGAGCGGGGAGGCGGGGGGGGAAGGGGAGGCGGCGCGGGTGGGGGCGGCCCACATCGTCCCGTCGCATCTCGTCCATACACCTCCCAGCCGCTCCAGCCAGGCGATCGCCCATCCGAGGGGTCGCCGATCCCCCGAGGGTGTCTTGGCGGGGGTGGTGGGTGAGTAACCCCTGGGGGGCTGGGGGAGCTGCCTCCTGGCCCTGCCCTCTCTCACCCTCTCCCGGCCGGTTGTCTCCTCTTCTTCTTTCCCCAGGGCACCTTCTCGCTCATCATTGAAGCTCTGCATACAGACTCGCCTGACGACCTCACCACAGGTAACTGTCCCAAAACAGGCCCTTCCCTGGAATAATCCTAGTCCTGCAGCTCCGCTCTCTCTGTGGTGTGCAGTGCATTGCCTCCATCCCATCCCATCCCTGCTCCTCTTCGGGAGACCGTGGAAAGAAAAGCCAACCTGTTGGCACGCAGCCCTATCGTCCTGCCTCTGCGTTTCCCCTCCCACCAGAGACCCCCTGTTGAGCATCTTCCTATGCCCCTGCCCGCTTCGGGCTCTCTGATCACGCCTCTCCTCCTCTCTGCTTTCACACAGAAAACCCCGAGCGCCTCATCAGCCGCCTGGCCACCCAGAGGCACTTGGCAGTGGGTGAAGAGTGGTCCCAGGACCAGCACAGCAGCGGCCGCACTGACCTCAAGTACTCCTATCGCTTCGTGTGTGATGAGCACTACTACGGAGAAGGCTGCTCTGTCTTCTGCCGCCCCCGGGATGATGCCTTCGGTCACTTCACTTGCGGAGAGCGTGGCGAGAAAGTGTGCAACCCAGGCTGGAAAGGCCAGTACTGCACTGAGCGTGAGTGTCCACCTTCTTGTCTCCCCGGATGCCAGTTACAGCAGTGTGCCTTGAACTCTTGGGAGGGAAGGGAGATGTTTCTCTGAGATCAGGTCCCACAGGAGAGAGGGAACCAAGCTAAAGCGGTTGGAGGTCTGGTGCTGTGTACAGGCTTTACTGGTGCAGGGGACGGGAGATCTTCGGCATTACCACAGAAAGGTAATGCAGATAGCCCCTTCTCAAGCTAATAAAATGTCAGTGCCAACATGACACTCTTGCTCATTTGCTGTAGACATCAAATCTGAAAGCAAAATGTTCAGCAGTTGCTTGAGGATTTATTAAAATATATCAGGACTACTTTTTATACCTAGCCATTCCTTCAACCATGGTACATTGATACCCTCATCTACAGGGTACATGGCTTCAGGAGAGGGAGCTAGGCTTTGGCAACATCCACGCAGCAGGCCTATTGATAAGCTTGTTATGGTCTGATGTCTTGCAATCTTACATTGAGAAAAGTATTGGAATGTCCAAGATATTCTCTGTGCCCTCCAGACCATACATTTCTCATTTGGGGTACTCATAAACTGCCACTAATAGAAATTGTTCCACGAGAATGTTCAACTTCTTCCCCATCTCTTTTCTGTGCCATTGCCATGATCGTTACTACTAATAAAGTAGTGAGGGATGGGAGTTTTAAAGTATGCCTGAGTTTGAAGTTGTTGAAGAATACGGTGTGTCAATAGAGCAGGAAAAGCTGGGACGGCAAGCAGATGGCAGAGAGGACAGTGAGGGATGTCAGATACTTGCAGCCTTGTACGAGGTTACTGCCCTTTGTAGACACAAAGTGATGTAAACCCAAATGTGCACACAGAGCTCCTGCTGCAGCATGTGATGGCATTCTCTGTTTGTGTCTATACACGGATCTGAAGTATGCTGGCTGATGACGTACTGGGTGCTTGCTCCTCTCCAGTCATCCAAGGGCTAGGCAGGCAGGGAGAAAAGAGTTACAGGCTGTAAAGCAGCCTCTCAGTTTTCTTCTTGTTGTTGTGTTTTTGTTTTTCTCAAAGCCCACCTACACCGTGGTCTCAGCTGAGATGCTATCAGACGAGGCCAGATTGATTGTCCACACTGTTAGTAACTGCTAGGATGCTTTTAGCAGTTCATGGTACAACGTTGCACAATAAACAGCAGGCAGAAGGGCTCGCATTTCCTTTGACAGTGTTTTAAATAGGAACTACAACCTTTCCCATGACTGAAACTGCCTAGCCCGGCTGTGGCAAGGGGTGGGGAAAAAGGAAGCATTTTGATAATGAGCTCTTTCGGGCCTGTCAGCACTTTTGGATGCCTGTACATCGCTGCTCTCCCCATAGCGAAGTAGAAAGCTGTCTGTCTTTCCTGACTTGTTACTTCCACTCTTCGTTCTACTTTCCCTCTCAGAAAAACCCAGCTTATAACGGCGATGCAGACCTACTAGGCAGGGGAGATGTGTTTACGTGTGCGTGCAAAAAGAATGTTCCACCGTTAGCGAGCGGAGCTGCCCATCGCAGATTGCTTCCCGTCGCCTTGCCCCTAGCTCCATTCTTTCCAACTTGGAGCCGATCTGATTATCAGCACCGATTCTTCCTTTCTTTTTCTTCCCCAGCCCTTCCCCTCGCATGCCATTGTCTCTGGCTGTCTTTGTTGAATTAAAACTTTGCAGTGCCTGCTTAATGAGTTCCATAACCAGGCGAAGTAATGAGCAGAAGTCCCTTTTTTCCTTTCCCTCATCCTCCCTCCTGCTGGCCCGCTTACCTCTTTTACCAGGGCTGCACTCACCCGCCCGCCCCTTTTCCGAGGGGGGCGGAGGGGGGGAAGGAGGGAGGAAGAACTTTAGACTTATTTATTTGAATAAGAAAAAAAAAAAGTTTTTTTTGCAGCGAAATCACGCGCGTGCCATAGATTAGCTGTGGGCAGGGATAGGCTGCCCGGCCGCCGGTCGCCGGCCCCATTGGCTCCGGGGCCGGGGTATTGTTGCAGTGGGGCAGCTGCTGGGAGAGAATAGACAATAGAGCAGCTGTCTTGCACTGGCACCCTGCACACCAGCTGTCCACTCTTATCTGCACACACACTTTCGGGGGATATTAAGAGGTGGAGCTGTGTGCATAGAATTGGAAAAAAGGACTTCTGACCCTCACTGGGAAGGAAAGGGGGGTGAGGGGCTGTGGGGAAGGGAGCAATTGTGAGCCTTCTTTTGTCTGTGTGCAACTGTATTAAGAAGAATGCTCATCCCCGGCGATAAGTAAAGTGTCCAGTTATGGGGCGAGATCAATACTCCTGCAGACTCCAGAGATTAACTCAGCTGTGCTTAAGCGCCCCAACCTAGTAAAAGGGGCTGGCTCCCCACCCGCAAGGTGCTCGTGGGATCGGACTTGTAAAAGGGAGGCGTTCGGCCCTGGTGCTGATGTCTCTCCCTTCTTGGTTTGTTTACAGCAATTTGTTTGCCTGGATGCGATGAGCAACACGGCTTTTGCGACAAACCTGGGGAATGCAAGTAAGTTCTCTGCTCCCCTCCTGCTCCCTTCTTTGTCTTTAACGTTGATGCTTTGGTGTTAAGTAAGCCATTGGTCATTCAAAGGGTCGGTTTAAATGCCTTTCTTCATATTAAATGGTAATTTGAGAAATCCAGGTGATGCCAGATCAAAGTATTAATCTACAAGTCAAACATCAGTGCCATTAATATTAACCTAACGAGTTTACAGGGCTATGTGTAAGGTTTAGCTGTTTGTTATTAGAGTAAACAAATTAACTACCTGGAACCGTGGCTCTATCTAAGGAAGAAGAAGAAATAGCTGGGACCGATGAAAGCTGATGCTACGGTTGGACTCGGTGACTTTCTCACATGAAGGATCACTGAGGGCTTTTAGGAAACTTGATCCCTGGCATCGGTGTGTTTGCAGAGTTTGTGATAGGGTTTCCAACTGTGAGAAGTCTAAATCTGACGAGACTTTGTTGTTTGTTGTTTTTTTTTTTTTTACCCAGATGCAGAGTGGGTTGGCAAGGGCGATATTGTGACGAGTGCATCCGATACCCAGGCTGCCTTCATGGTACCTGTCAGCAGCCGTGGCAGTGCAACTGCCAGGAAGGCTGGGGTGGCCTTTTCTGCAACCAGGGTGAGTTCTCAGTCCTTGCTTGAGTGTCTGTTCTAAAACATGGAAAGCAAGCTGCTATTTCCAGCTAACCCACCCTGTGCTAGCCTTGCAAAGTAGCAAATATCTTGACTGCTCTCTATTTTTTAAAAAATAATCTTTTACAGACCTGAACTACTGCACCCACCACAAGCCCTGCGAGAACGGTGCCACGTGCTCCAACACTGGTCAGGGGAGCTACACTTGTTCTTGCCGACCTGGGTACACAGGTTCCAACTGTGAGATTGAAATCAATGAATGTGACGCCAACCCTTGCAAGAATGGTGGAAGCTGCACAGTAAGTTTGAGTTGCTTGTGCCATCCTCCGAGGGAGGAGCTAGTGTCAGTTTTATGGATTTTTTCGAAATCCCTTTTTGGATTTTGAAGCAACTTCAGATAAATATTTTGACAATTTCTCATTTCTTTCCCCCAGGATCTTGAGAACAGTTACTCCTGTACCTGCCCCCCGGGCTTCTATGGTAAAAACTGTGAGCTGAGCGCAATGACTTGTGCTGATGGACCATGCTTCAATGGTGGGCGATGCACAGACAACCCTGATGGGGGATACAGCTGCCGCTGCCCACTGGGTTATTCTGGGTTCAACTGTGAAAAGAAGATCGATTACTGCAGTTCCAGCCCTTGTGCTAATGGTAAGGCCAAACATGTTACAGTGGCCTTCTAAAAGGAGACCATCCAGTTACTTTGGCTTCTGGTCTGGAGTTCATAACAAGGCCCACTTATCAGTCATGGTCCATGTCACGTCAATAGTTGACTTGGTGGAGGAACTGTACTTAAAGCATAATGGTGTGGTTTGGGCCACTGCTGCAAACCATGTTTTCTCAAGGGGTGACTGTGGCCAGGTGATGGCCTGAAGCTCCATGCATAACAGTGTGGAGGATTATACTTGCAAATGTTTTGCAAAGACTTTTTGAGGTCTGTGGGTGCCAAATGCCATACAAGTGCTAAATATTATTACTTGTAATCTAGTAACAGTAATCTTCTTGTTTTGATTAAACTAGTGAAGACTTTCTTTACTGCAGTCCTCCTCATTCATTGCCACTCAAACTCTGTAACGTGAGATTGTGGTGTTCACCTGATCTGGACTAGCTTTGTTGTCCAAGCTGAGTGAAACGTTAAAAAGGGAATAGGATGGAGAATGAAAATTAGATCTGATTAACAAATGTCTTCCTTAAAAAAAAAAAAACAAACATACTTTTTATGGTGGATCAGACTCGGCAAAGGTTGAGCTAACCTCTCAAAAAGAAAGCTTTTCTCAGCTGCTGATTGTGACAGTCATCCTGAGAGAAGCAAGTGGGAGGTTGTT
The DNA here is from genome assembly GCF_009769465.1 of Tauraco erythrolophus. Lineage (NCBI taxonomy): Eukaryota > Metazoa > Chordata > Aves > Musophagiformes > Musophagidae > Tauraco > Tauraco erythrolophus. The sequence goes on along the minus strand of NC_141466.1, from coordinate 84,541,713 downwards.
GGGTCTGGCTGCCCACCACTCAGCACTCATACCCCTTGATGTCTTGCAGGAGCCCAGTGCGTCGATCTGGGCAACTCCTACATATGCCAGTGCCAGGCTGGCTTCACTGGGAGACACTGTGATGATAATGTGGACGACTGCGCCTCCTTTCCCTGTGTCAACGGAGGGACCTGCCAAGATGGTGTCAATGACTATTCCTGCACCTGTCCCCCGGGATACAACGGGAAGAACTGCAGCACCCCGGTGAGCAGATGCGAACACAACCCCTGCCACAACGGGGCCACCTGCCACGAAAGAAACAACCGCTATGTCTGTGAGTGTGCCCGGGGGTACGGCGGGCTCAACTGCCAATTTTTGCTCCCCGAGCCGCCTCAGGGACCAGTCATCGTCGACTTCACCGAGAAGTACACGGAAGGCCAGAATGCCCAGTTCCCCTGGATCGCTGTCTGCGCTGGGATTATTCTGGTCCTCATGCTGCTGCTGGGGTGTGCTGCTGTGGTCGTCTGCGTCAGGCTCAGAGTGCAGAAGAGGCACCACCATCCTGATGCCTGCAGGAGCGAGACCGAGACCATGAACAACCTGGCGAACTGCCAGCGCGAGAAGGACATTTCCATAAGTGTCATTGGTGCCACTCAGATTAAAAACACGAATAAGAAAGTGGACTTTCACAGCGATAACTCGGACAAAAATGGCTACAAAGTCAGATACCCATCAGTGGATTACAATTTGGTGCATGAACTCAAGAATGAGGACTCTGTTAAAGAGGAGCACAGCAAATGTGAAGCCAAGTGTGAAACGTATGATTCAGAGGCAGAGGAGAAAAGTGCAGTACAACTAAAGAGGTATCTCTCACATCTGAGTGCTGGGGGAAGCTTGACTCTGAAGGGGGTATGTGTGTCTCATAGGTAGCGTTAAGCAACAGCCATCTCACCTGTGTTGTCTCTTTTTGTCTTCAATAGCGATACTTCTGAAAGAAAACGACCAGATTCAGTATATTCCACTTCAAAAGACACAAAGTACCAGTCGGTGTATGTCATATCAGAAGAGAAAGACGAGTGCATCATAGCAACTGAGGTTAGTATACTGCCTGGCAGCTGGAACAGCAGAGAAAAGTCTCGGTGTGCGACCCTCATCTAACACAGGTCGGGGCAGCTGAACTCTTTTGGTTGGTGCCACAGCGATCTGTACATGTTGAAATCCAACCAGCTTGAGTTTGTCGTGCTGTGGATGTTGTAAAGACAAGCTCAGTGACTTGTTGCTGTGACTTGTTGCTGTGGATGTTACGGGTGCGACGGCTTTTGCAGACAAGGGTGCAGTAACAGCGTGGTTGTGGTCTGCTGACCTACCCCTTAATGTGCTTCATGCAGAGTCTTCTTGCCCAGTGTAAAGACAGAGTCCCGACCTCTGCAGCCTTACAGCCCTCTTCTTACTTTCTGTTAACCTCTCCTGATCTCTGCTCGTGTTTTCTCTCACCAGGTGTAAACCAGAGGCGATATGGCAAGGTGGTTGTTCAGAACAATTTCAGAGGAGACGTGCCCCGATGAATGCTGCTGAAAGAGGAATGGGAGATAGATTCCTTCACTGACTGCTGCTGAGAAACTAAATTCAGGCTTGAGCTGGTTCTCTACTGAAGTTAGCAAAGTGACTGCAAAATAAAGAAACAAGATGGACACCAGGCAAGGGTCTGTGTTCAAGGATTACTGTTGCACTGCCTTTTATGAATTTTATCATTGCACTATGGTCAGTTGCTTTTCTATATATATTTAAATGAATGGACTTAATTACTACATAAGAAGCATGCACTGCCTGAAGTGTATATTTTGGATTCTTATGAGCCAGTCTTTTCTTGAATTAGAGACACAAACACTGCCTTTATTGTCTTTTTTGATACTAAAATGTGTTTTTACTAGGTGAGAAAAAGTGTGTTATTTTTTTGAATCTGTAAAAATATTTTCATGATAATTGTAAAGCTTGAGTATTTTGTGATGTTCATTTTTTTTATAATTTAAATTTTTTGGTAAATATGTACAAAGGCACTTCGGGTCTATGTGACTATATTTTTTTGTATATAAATGTATTTATGGAATATTGTGCAAATGTTATTTGAGGTTTTTTTACTGTTTTGTTAATGAAGAAATTCATTTTTAAAATATTTTTCCAAAATAAATATTATTAATGATAACCAGAGTGCTATGCTTATTCCATAACTGATGATGAACTGACTGAACCTTTCAACCGGGCACCTGACAGGCTTCTGTAGACTCACGAGTGGGTGGGGTAGGACCGAGACGCGAAGGCTGGGGAACAACTTGTTCTGTGTAGACTCCCCTTTTTCCCCTTCTAAGCTTCTGAACTGTTGACCGAATGGTTGTGCTCGCTCTTATCCCAAAAGCGAATGTCTGTCAAAACCTTGAGTAATGTTTGCTCAGTGATGTTGGGTTGTGTATATATAAACACATATGGCATCACTTCCCGAGGAAGAGCAACATGGTTGCGCTCCGTCACAATCCAGATGTGGGGCTCATCATGACTCAGCTCTTCATTTCCTGCAACCTCAAACGCTTGCCTGAAATCCAGGGGAGTTGAGGACACCCAGGTCACACCAGTGACTGCTCCCAGCTCAGGTCCTTGATGCGCACCCATGGGATGTGAGCTCCTTTAGTCACATCTGCCGAGAGGTGGCACCTCACTCTCCAGGAAAGGGTGATGCCAAATTGACTGGTGGCCACAAGTGTCCTGGCTAGGATACCTGTCTGAAGTATTAGTTGCATCTTTGGTTTCCACTCTGCCCCTGGTGCCTGCTGCCTTCATACTGGGGCAGGATGTGATCCCATCCCCTGGCTTGGCCTTGAACACTCAGGCAATTTCACCGATTTGGTTTGCCCCAACTAGCTCTCCTTCAGGTAGTGCCACATGTTAGTTAGCAGAGGCACTTCAGAAACAGGCAAAGTGTTCTTCTACTTTAGGAAGAAAAGGAAAATCAAGGAAATAAATTCCTTTTTGCTCCACTAATGCAGAACCCCAATCATTGTGGGCCACCTTCCACCGCTTTGGGGAGTCGATGAAAATCCTCTGTTCACATTCATTTCAGGGGAGGGGGATGCCATTCTAAACACAAAGAGTGGGAGAGCAGATATAATCAAGCAATTAGTGTAGCTGGTGATCTATAACTGTCAAGTACACAACTGCTCCCCTCGTTTGAGTCTGCATAAGTACATGAACTACTGGAACTGTACTTTGGTGTGAGATCAATGGAAAACTCACTGACTGCAGGGGCTTGTCTGTCTATACGTCCTTCTCGCTAAGCCAAACCTTAGACACGATCTACCAACTCGCTTCTCATGAAGTGAATCTTCTTCATTTATCCCAAAGTGTCTTTTAAGGAAAGTTTTCATAAGGAGAGAGATGTGAGGTATAAAAAGCCTGTCAGAGACGGTCTGAACAGCATTTTCCATCTGAGTAGTAACATATCAACCTGCCAATAACCAGCCAATGCATCATATATTAAATGAGGCATGACGGTGTGTATGGCAGCAGGTGTTCAGAGCAACATAATCTCACAGATTGGACAAACAAGTGAGCCTTGGTAGGTTTTATTGCCATCTCTGTTGCTGATTTGCTCTTCAACCTTGGGCAAATCACTTTATTTCTCTCTGTTTTCTCTTCTTCCCAAGTGTTTTTGAGCAGTCTTGTCTTTTATGATGTACTGCTCTTTGCACAGTCAGTGCCATGGTCTCAGCTGGGCGCTCTTAATGCTGCTTCTGTAGAAATAACAGTAATGAACAGAAGGTCATTGATGGCTGAGTGCCTCCGTAACGTCGTCTTCAGTGCTACAGCAAGTACTACTTTCATACGGTGTCAGGTGAAGGTCTAGAAAAGCACACAGCTCCTCGCTCTTGTAAAGAGGCACAGCATCGGCATCTGCCTAACTTTGCTTGAAAATAAAACAGCTTCAGAAAGCTCAGTTTGTCGAAGTGTGCTACGTACCAGAAGTGCTGAGCTTGATGAGTGAAGGAAAATGTACTGTGGGCAAAGAGAAGATCACAGTCTTGTCCTTCTGAAGCACCTCCTGAAATGACAGCTATGCAGATGAGCCCAACCAACACCTTCTTCCATTTCTGTCTTGGTCAGGGTTGGGGATACTGCCACAGGCAGGATTTATTTCTTGTACAGGATTACTAAATCCCCCAATCCTGAGAGTATGCGTATACAGAGGCTCTTGGTGAGCAGAGCAGGTTGAGAAGCGCGGTGTGGAGCACTGGATCCATGCTCCTCACCTTGACTACTCGGGGAGTTTCTGGGGGAAACAAAAAGGATGATCCAGTCAAGGGGTGGAAGTCGCGCATGTGCTTGCTGAGAGAGAGCGGGTGGGGGGATGCGGGCACCGCGCCGGGCACAGGCGTTGCGCAACGCGGGCGAGGGGCGGCGACGATGCCCGCCTGCCTCCTCCCTGCCGGGGCAGCGACGGTGCCCGCCCGCCTCCGCCCTGCCGGGCAGCGCTTGCCTGCGGGCGGCAGCTCTGCTGCCAAAAAGCAGCAGGAGCCTCCTTGCCAGCAGGGTCTGCGAAAGGCCTCCTGGTTCTAAAACGAGAGGAGAGCCTGCCTGGGGAGGCCGTTTAGCCGGGACAGCTGAGAATTCGGGGCCTGATCCAAAGCCCATTAAAATTAATGGACAGGCTCCAACGAGCTGCAGGGACACGTGGCACCGCGCCCCTCCTGACACAGCACATCTCCGTCTCTCCCCGGGGAAGCTGCATGCACCACTGCAGCGTGCGTCCCCACAGGTGGGGGATATGGAAGCCGACGGCCGGTCTGGCCCGGTGTGCCCCCTGGCAGCTCGTCCCCCCGAGCCGTGCCAGCACGCCCGCGGTGCCGGGACCGTGTGGGGGCCCGGGGTCTCTCCTCGGGACATCGCTGCGGCAGCGTCCCTTCATGCCCCCACCTCGACCTGCAGCATCTCCTCCCCTCTGCCCCGCAGTGGCCGGGGAGGGCTCGGCTTCACTGGGTACCCGGGCGGCCGGCGCGGGCACCCCTCAGCCCACGCCTCCATCTGCAACCCTGTTTCTCTGCGGTGAGCGGCGTTTGCACGGGTTGGCAAAGACAGGACGTGTCAGGAGCTCAGAGGCACCGAAACAGCAGGAGAGGTTGGCTGCGGGGAGGTACTGGCTGCCCTGTTTGTGGAGGGGGACTTTTTAAGCCAGGTGTGTCACAGCTTTCGAAACGTAGGAAGCTTTGGGTGCAGACAGCATGCCTTAGGTTTAATTGCAAGACGTGAGTTCATAAATTGCTTTAAATTGGTATTTGTGCTTACTTGGTATGCAGTGCAGGAGGACAGCTTGGGTGTCAGGAAACTTGGGTACTATTCCTGGCTCCACCACAGACCTGGTGTGTAACCTTGGGAGAGGAAGGATGGTCTTGTGGTCAAGACGCTGCAGAGGGACTCAGGAGGGCCCCCGTCTATTTCCAGAGCTCCTTCCAGACTTCCTGTGCAACCTTGGACCTGTGTCACTTAATCTTTCCAGGACCTTAGGAAAATGGGGGCCTCCTCGTTGCACTAAGAGGGAGAAGGTCATTTGTGCTTGTGAGAGGATACCGCGGTGGTGGGGAACGTTAAAATATCCTCCAAGGCGAATAAGGCTGTTTCCTATCTCCGCATGTCAGATTGCTTGTCTGCGAGGTGGCGAGCTATTTTTGCAAAGCGCTTTCAGATGCTTGCATGAAATAGAGACCCCTATCACAATTGAAACATCCATCATCTCAGGGAGGATGCGCTGGCAGCGAGGAGACAAACTGGCGGGAGGAGGGAGGCAGCCGGGGTGGTGCAAGTGTGCGCGCAGTATGTGCAGGGGGGACGCGATGCAGCTGTGCACCCGTGGCCCAGAAAGGATGCCATGCACGGCAGTGCTAACGTGGGGGGCCACGATGCTGTCAGCCTCCTCTCACAGATTAGCACCTGTGATCGAGGGCTGTAGCTGGCTCTCTGCTGTAGCAGGCTGTCTTCCAGTAAAGCCATTTTGCAGGTAGAGACACAGGTTAAACTCAGCTTGGGTCTATGCGGGACAAGGAGGAAAGGTGCAGAAATGATACAGATGGGAATTCTCCACTGACAGATCCTGGGAAACCTCCCTACTGTTATGGCCTGACATCCAAAGTAGTATAGTTCAAAGGAGTTTGAGGAGAAGTACTCCTAGGCCAAACTCCTAACTGGATAGCAAACTCCCACGATGCCTGACATCTACTTGTGTCAGACTAATGGGGAGCCTCTCTGTCCCTTCCCTCCTTGGGAACCACTTTTTTCACCCTGCTGTTAAGACCAAGCTTTCTGCCTGTGTCTCTGCTGCCTGCTAAAATCAAAGAAATCAAGAGCCTGGAAGAAAAAGACCCAATGTGCACTATGAGGCAAATTCTCAGATGAAACCTGGGGCCTACTGTCGTGAAAACGTGGTGGCTGATCTTGCTGCCTGCCGTGAGGCAGAGGTGGACCACAGACCCACTGCTGTGCTGGGGCTGCTGCCTGGTCAGCAGGGCAGGGGGGTGGGGGAAATGGGGCTGGGGTTCACAGCATCCTCCTGAGAGGTTGGGTTTTTTTCTTAGGAAGAAACATCCCTGTTTTTTTCTCCTGCTGCTGTGCCCTCATCTCCTGTACCAATTAATTCAACACTACTGGGGCTGCTCTCTGGCCCTGCAGCCGGTCAGTATGGATCAGTCTGCATCCATAGTGTTAAACTGTCTTACTCTCCCAAACACATCCACACCACCTGTGGGGCTCCTGTTATGTCCCTAGGAACAGCCTGGGACACTGCTAACTGTGAGGGCAAAAACATGGCAGGGACCACTGTAGCAAAGCAATGATATGGATGATTGGACTCCAGAGATCAGGAGCTGCTCAATTTAACAGCACAGGTGTATCCAGAGCATCTTAGCTAGTGCTGTGTTCAGGAATGCCTCACTCCTTGGCATAGATGAGGAATGCTGTGTGTCAGCAGTGAGGATAGCTGTGAGGGTCAGTGCAGACTCATGTCACCTGCTAAGGGCAACTATATAAACTGGCATTACTTAATTTAAAGCCTGCTCTGTGCATGGGTTATATATGACCAGGGTGATTTTTTTTCATGATATAAAACTATACCAGCTGAACAGCCAGTGTGGGTGCAGCTACACTGAAAAAAAGTCATGTACATCAGTGCAGATACCTTCCCTTCCCATGTTTATTTATCTAAACCTTGCTAGTAAATGTAACTTTATACCACTGTGCTCCCCAGAGCATGGCTGTGTGGCTATAAAGACACAGGTACAATTCAGAAAATACACGGCTGTTCGGACAAGGCTCAAGATCTTACAGGTGCGCGGGCTTAGGACTGCTTCTTAGTGCGTTTATCTCCAAGGGGTAATTTCCCAGGGTGCTGAAGGCTGAGCAGGAGAAAGGATCAGGATGGGAGTGTCCTGTGTTCTGTTCCTGTGTTTCGTAACATGGAACTGGAACTTTGTGAGATGTTGTGGTTTAATCCCAGCCAGCAACTAAGCCCCATGCAGCCGCTCACTCACTCCTCCCTGGTGGGATGGGGGAGAGAATCTGAATGGTAAAAGTGAGAAAACTTGTGTGTTGAGATAAAGACAGTTTAATTGGTAAAGCAAAAGCCGCACACACAAGCAAAACGAAACAAGGAATTCCTTCACTGCTTCCCATGGGCAGGCAGATATTCAGCCATCTCCAGGAAAGCAGGGCTCCACCACGTGTAATAGTTACTTGGGAAGACAAACGCCATCACTCTGATGTCCCCTCCTTTCCTTCTTCTTCCTCCAGCTTTATATGCTGAGCATGATGTCATATGGTATGGAATATCCCACTGGACAATTTGGGTCAGCTGCTCCAGCTGTTCTCCCTCCCAGCTCCTTGCGCACCTGCACAGGGACAAAGCATGCGAAGTTGAAAAGCCCTTGATGTCTTAGCAATGACTAAAAGCGTCAGTATATTATCAACATCCTTCTCATACCAAATCCCATACTAAATCCAAAACACAGCGCTGTTCTAGCTGCTAAGAAGAAAACTAACTCTATCCCAGTTGAAACCAGGACGTGAGGACAGCACTTTCTGTGAGAAAGGACAGAGCAGGTAGACAACTCTGACCAGCCCTTCGTGTGGGGAGGACAAGTGATGCAGAGCCACTTCTGCACCCAGCTTCCACCACTGCCAGGATGTTCACGCTGGAGGCAGCTGATGACCATGTCTAATCAGAATTTTTACCTAGCAGAAAATCATGTTTTTCCACAACATTTCAAAGTCAATGTGTTTACTAAGGAGATTTTTGGTGGGGAAACTGTTTTTCAGCTATGGTAAACTGAAATATCCTCTTTTAAAGCTCTTATGAGTTTCACTTTCTTTGTGAAGCAAGATAGCAAAAGGACAAGTAAGTGCTTCCTGACAGACAGCACATTAGTTGAAAACTTCCGTTCTTTTTCTTCTTCCCCCCCCCCCCCCCAAATTAGAATTGATCCTGGAATTTTATCTCATTAAAAAGTTGCGTATTTTACTTTTGATTTTGCTTTAGAATGTGAACAGCTTTAAAGATAAGTTCTTGCTGTCATCCCATTTTCTGTCCCTAAGTAGCACTTTAGTGGCCTGAGAAAGGTTGCATTTAACACAAGCAAACTGCAGGATTTGCCTATATGTCAGAAAATACTTGTAATGCTAACCTGCACAAAGAAAAACTGATATCCCCAAGAACCACTTATTATGCGAGGCACAAAGCATTATGAGATATTAACTCCTAGCCTAAAAGGCTAATACTTTACTAGTAATATAAACAAATTAAACCTCTTCAGAATGTTTTCAACAGGCATAATGTCAAAATACCTCATCCACATTTAAAATAAAAAATGTACAGAGGAGAATCAGGCTTTCAACACTTGGATCCAAGTTCCACATCCAAGATAATTTGACCATTACTCCATTACTGTGCTTTCCTTCCCAAGGCACTACAACGTTTTCCTTTACAAGGTTTTCCATGTATGCAAACGCGGGTGTTTACAAAGGCCACATGTCTGAAAAATGTGAGCCCCTCGCTTCGGTCTGGTTTTACCTTGGTTTGAATCAAAGGGCCTGTGGAATTCTCCATTGCCCCGCAGTGGTGATGGTTTGGCACAGCTGCTGCTGCTGCTACCATGATTGCCGGCTTCTTTGGAAAAGTCAGATGCCTGGCACTCTCGCTCAAAGCGAGCGGGATTATTCAGAGCCAAAAACTAAGGTGGAATGGCTATTTATCATGCTTGTGGTAGCCTGTATCTTAATTTTCTTTCTTTCTTTCTGTATCAGTTTAAAGAAAGGAACTGTGAAAAATGTATGATGTTGTGCAAGTTCTTCTAATTGACTTCAGGAAGTGTTATCTGGAATAGCAGTTGTGAGCACACAAACTCAGCAGACTTATCTGCGTTATCTAATTACCAGACTATAAAGTTCTGCTGACATTTCCTTCTGATAAACACAATACACTGCTTTCTTTATCTATCTGTACCGAAGAAACAATGTTCTCCTAAATCCAACCCTACACATGCTTTTTACTAAAACAAAGTTATAAACCCTAAGACTAACAGAAGCGTTGCCACAACTTCAACAGTCCTAAAGGAAAACAGTGGCTTTCAGGTGAAAACCATTATCTAACAGTGGTAGGAAACCACTACAAATCTCAATGTTTAAACTGTGAATAAGCATGAAACAGATTTAAAAGATATTCATGAAGCAAAAAGAGAGAGCTGGAAAAGAAAAAAGAAACAAAGAGCAGCAATATTACAGGTATGCTTGAATTTCTTCACTGCTGATGATGTGTTTAACTATGTGCAGAAATAATCATAAAATCATAGAATCATGCAGGTTGGAAAAGACCCTTAAGATCATCGAGTCCAACCGTAAAACTAACATTGCCAAGTCCACCACTAAACCATGTCCCCAAGGACCACATCTACAAGTCTTTTACGTTATGTATTGTTTTATATTATGTGTTAGTGTTTACCATAAGGTTTTCAAACTAGGATTACCAGAGCCAGCTGGACTTTCAGAGCTCACTTCTGCATGTGCACAGGAGGGTTTTGGATGACCGTGGAAAGCAAGACTTCCCACACCAAGCTTTGGTGCTGGAAGCCTGCAGGTAACGGCTATAAAGGAAAGGTGCCTCTAAACAATGCTTGTTGCTGTTTGATCTCCTCTGTTTTCTTGTGTTGTGTGAGGAGAGGTTTGGGTGCCTCCTGCACCTGGGAAGGGAAGGGGCATGAGGCAGCCAGAGGCCATTGCAGGAAGATGTAAGGCAGGGTATTGTTTTGCCTGGGGAACTCCGCTCCTCTGGCCGGCATCAGGGAGCCGGGGGTGTCACTGAGCTGTGCTGGTGGGGGAAAGCAGGTGAGGAACCTCCTCATCTGCTCCATTGGGGACCCTGGCTGGGCTTGATCTGAGCAGGGAGAGGGAGGCTCCAATGGAAGACAGAACTGACACAGAAACATTACAACACCTGTACCACTGAAATCCCAGTTTGTAAGCCCTCTGCATTTCCATTTGCCTCAGTGAGGATTAGGCATAAGGGGCTGTGGTGCCTGGGAATCCTTTGGCACTTGTACGTGCCCCTCAGTCACTGTGTGCCCCTGTGACCAGATAACCAGGGCATACCAAAGATTAGAGGCCGCACAAATATTCAGCAAAAGATACAGGATGTTCACTGCTTTTTAAACCTACATTTAGAATGAAGAAAGAACCCACAAGTGAAAAAGAAAAGCTGTGATACCATGCCGGGGTAAGCTGTAAATGCAGGTTGTAGATCAAATCTAGCCATGAAGTTCTGGGGATGTTCCAAAGAGTACTTTTCTATCAGATAGAAAAGATACTCATTTCTGTCAGAAATGCTAAAGGAAGTGTTAATGACTGGAATAAATAACAGGTGCTGGGAGCAGCTGTTACTGATTAATGACTTGTCTTTTTTTAAATAGGTTTTCTGTTGGGGGAATCAGAAGTTTTCAGCAATGCTCCATTGTCAGACATTTGAGGAATGCTTTTTCCTTTTTCTAATAAAGTGCTTCCCCCACTATTTTTAAGGCAAAACAGATTCAAAAATCAAGCTAAATTAATATCTGAGGTTCAGGCCATCAATAGTTGATGAAAATCCAAACTATAATGCTTCTCAATTGCACAAATGACTGACTTGCTTTCCTTTCTTTCTTTCTGCCCATTTCCATCTTGTGTTCTTTCACTTTTTCTGTTTTTTTTTCCCTCTCTTTACCTCTGTCTCCCTTTTGCTGTTTACCTGAGGTATCTGGAAATGGTGGTTCTAGTGCCATGTATATTTGGCCCTGAAGTTGTCTTTTTATAAACTGATGAGGGATAATGACATTGAATGTTAAAAGAAAGACTGGCACTGTTGCTGTTTTTCAATGATGAAGTAATTTAAAAGTCATTGAGGACAGCTCAGTGAAAACATCTGCTCTGTGCCTTGAGGCCATCAGAGAAGCAAGCAAAATAGTGTGACGGAAAACATTATGGAAAATGCAGTAATAATAATAATTGATTTTTATTTAATAATTTAATTTTTATATGCATCTAAAACCACTTCAGAAACAATGACAAATACCATAATATCCCATTTTTCAGCACAAAAATGAAGGCACAGGGGCCGCTATCCTGGCCCCTTTGAAGTCAGTGGCAATGCTGGTGTTGACTTAGATGGAACTAGGATTCCTTACAGAAATCTAGGTCACGCAAGGTTGCCTTTCCAGTAGTCAAGAGCCCAGTCTCCCTGCATCCTAAAAGGGACAGAAAGCCCCAGCCAGTTCCTGTCTCTGCTTTTCAAAACAGGTAGGCTCAAAACTAAATGGAATGCAGAGATTGACAGTGGAGGTGATGAGGCATATGGAAAGGCTTACACATAATGATAAAATGCTAGTGTTACCTTACTAAAGGGTAGCTAGAGATGGAGCATGACAATACATGGAACAATGAACTGGCTTCTCCTACTTCCTTGCTGGAAAAGGCCAAAATAAAAGAACGGGAAGTTACAACATGTAGTTCATCAGTGGAATTTACTGCCTATGAACAACTTTGTTGTCATTTCAACAGCTTAGCACATTTTAGAAAAGCATTGTTCATATCAATAGTGAGGATCTCTACAGCTACATTGGAGATGATAAGTAATAGAATACAAGCCTTAATATGCTGAAGCATAACAGTACCGTACCTGGGACGCGTCATGTGTTACATGGTGTGTTACTGTCTGAGGTGAGTTACTGTCCTTACTGTTCATTACAAATCTTTGCCTCTTTCTTTTAAGGTGACTGCTTAAAACTGTCACCAAAGACAAGATGCGGTATTAAATAAACACCGTGATTCGTTTGGGTTTAGAGACAGAGCTGAAATGAAGAGTTGACATTTACTTCCCCGCTGTCTCTGAGTTTTCAGAAATTACTCTACATCTGATCTTGGTTTTTCACTCATCTGAAGATAATGTTAAAAATAATGCTATCATGCTATGACTTCCATGTACCAAGCTCTTTAATTATCTTTGCTTATATAAGGAAAACGGAGCCATAACTGGAGAACACAGCACTATTCTGTACACCACCAGTCACCTATGACAATTTTGAAGAGAAAAGCAGATATAACTGTAAATATGAGGGGAAGAGAAGGTTGTGGTTAGGCAGAAGGTAATGGTCCTCACTGACATGGGTGACAAGGACCATTAGCTTATGGTCTACAAGTATGAATCAGCCCCTGTTCTTCACTGTGCAGAGTGGTACCCGCTAAGCGTGGTTCCAGGTGGAGCAGTGCCACTCGCTGCAGCACCACTGCCGCCTCCTGAGCCCTGCGACACCAGGGCTGTGTGTGGAGTGGTCCCACTGCAAACCTAGCACTGTCTTGTGCTCTCAGCCCATCTGCAATATGTAGAGATCGTAGTTCAAGGTAGCACAGACACGTGGCTATGGTCCCAAGCAATTCTAGAGCATTCATGCACTGCAGTCTCTTTTTATCATCCGCCCACTGTACTTCCCATCTGCAACCACATCTAAGAATTTTTTTTTTTTCAACTGACATGACTGAAACAAAAAGCATCTCTGCATTTAGATTTGCTGATTGTTATGAACAAGCCACTTCACAGTGGTTCCAAGAAAACATCCTGGTCTATAACAAGTTATGAGAACATGAAGTGCCAGCCCTAATGGATCTGTTTGGTTTTGCATGCTAGTCATGACCGTCCCTGACTGGTTTAAAGATCTTCAAGAAGTATTCCCTTCACCCAAAGAAATCCATTCCACAGTTTTCAGCATCCCTCTCTGACAACCAGGATTTCAAATCCCTTTATCTGGAGACAAACAGAAAGAGTGTGCTTGTGGTGAATAATTTGAGCTGATATTCTTGCCAGCTGTTAAGGGACACATGCAAAAAAAAAAAAAAGTCAGTGACATCTGGTCAGCACTGATATTTCCTAACAGAAGTATTTGTTTCGGGGTGGGGAAGGGGTGGTGGGGGTAAGAAGAAATACCATCTCCATGGACCCCTTTGCCCCCTTTTGAAAAGTGAAAGCGATAACATTGACCACAGCAACTGGAACAAAAATTGCAACTTACATCATGGGGAAACAGTGACATTACTTTAGCCCATATTACACAATGGTTGAGCAGTTGCTTTCACACACTAAGCTTTCAACTTTAACTTTTTTTTTCCCCCTTAAGCTACACAATGGATTTTTTTGCTGAGTTGGAAAATATCAGGAGACAGGCAGAAAGCCTTCCTTTTGTTCCTTCATCCTGCCGAGCACCTCATCATAAAGATTTTTTCCCTTCTGTTCTGTTTTGCTTTCCCAACTTCCTTTCCCCTTTTCACCCTCCCCCACTTTTTTTTTTTGTCAAATAAATGTGACTAATTAACAGCATGACTTCTTTCCACTAAATTGTAAAACCACCTCCTTTAACTTCATGAAGGTGATACCGCTGCATCCTGGTTTGTTCTTAGGAAGTAGGCTTGTAAACTGCCTTCTAAGTGCTTTGCTTCAAGCGACGGTTTTCTTGGGCCTCAGACTGGAAGACAAGTTGACTTTAGTTCAAGAGTAACTTCATCTCTCTCCTTCTCTTTTGGGTCTTTTCACGGAAGTACACCCAGCTCAAGTCAGTAGATAATAGAAATCCCAGAATGGAAACACATAAAAAAAGTTGTTTCCTGGGGTCAACAAAGGACAGGAAAAGAGCCAACAATTACTTAAATAAACAGTATTCAGAGAAACAAAAAAAATAAAAAATACATGCCTGTACAAACCGAGTTACATATGAGGGAAGCAATGGTTTAAAGAAACCCAGTGCTCATTCTGCTGAAGTTCAGTACTGTTAGGAAAAGGAAATCAAACCCAAATAAAATTCAGAGGGCACTTATTCTCAGAAAAAACTCTTTTTTCCCCTTCCTCTCACCTCATAATAATACTCTGCTCTTATATAACACCTTTTATCCTAAGTGCATTAACGACTGCGGGGTGGACATTTCCTGGACATTAATGAGTAGTTGAAGGTTAATGATTTTCTGCTGCACCTCAAACTAACAGCTCCTCCTGGCTTGTCAGTAACTCTTCAAAAATAATCCTTACACTTCAGCCGTTACTGCTTATTAAGATTCGAAACAGAAGAGCGGTAGAATAATTGTAAGTTTCGTACCATATAGTTATCTTGGAAGAAGCATGGCGAGAAAGAAAGTAGAGATGTACTAATGTCTTTATGCTGCAAGAGAAAGATACAACATGGGGAATTCAGTATTTGCTTACTAATGACTATTACTTACTGTCAACATGGCAAAAATTAACCAATTGTTCTAGGCATTTCTGGCTTCTCAGAGAAACCATAAGGCAACTGCAGGGGAGAACAGGCGAGTGAATTTGCCCTGCTGCGAGCAAATGCTTTGCCTTCATATCCAGAATGCTTAAGGAAAAATCCAAACTGCACCATAGGCAGATGATCTGTGAATTCAAAGTGTGGGAAGCCATTTGCTCCCCAGCACTGGCTCAGCTAGCAGAGTTTCCTGGCTGGAAAAATTTAATGTTCTTTTGCAGAAATCAGTGTGAAGGCAGGAGATGGTAGTCGGGACTCTGAGAAATCTGTAAGAACGGTGGGTCTGGCCCTTCTGGAGTCCTTACGTAAGGAAGGACATGTGAGGACATTCCTTTGGGCTGTGCCTCCTACATTTCCCTCTGTGCTTTGGTGTTAGAGATTGGCTCTCTGCCCACAAGGTGGGTGAGGTGCTCTGAGACAACCCATCTGATATGATAGACCTAGAGTCTCCATAAAAGGAAGGAGCCCTAACTCTCTTAAATAGCTACTTCCAGAAACACAAAACCTATCAGAATACATGTCAGGATCAGCTGAGCCACTCAATTCTATCTAATCTGCTTCTTCCTAACTGTAATCTCTTCCTGTAAATGTGAGTTCAAGTGTAAGACATTTAAGGCCAAGTAAGAAGAGGTATACTTGTGCCTCCAGTTTGCTGTGATGCCACTTTTTACATTGTGAAGCCTCATGGATGAAATTCATGTCTCGCAGAAGATCAGTAAAAAGCCATAGGTCCATAGCAATTAAGTCCTCAAAGCAAGACTTCACTGGCACACTGGTTTGGTCTGGCTGTATGTGCAGAGACTGTCTTTGCTCTATTGGAAAAAGACAGTGCAATCTGAATCGATATCAAAAGGTCCAAGAAAAAGTCCCCCTTGACTCCATTATTTAAAATGATCTTTTTTTTTTAAATAGTTATTAAAACACCTAGAAATAAAGAAATGAAGTGATAAAACTAATGAAAATACTTAAATTAGGGAGAGACTATATATATATTTATCTACATCTATATCTGTACCTATATCCATAACTATATCTATCTCCAGACATGCACACATACACCACACACATCACCATGTCCTGTTTCTCTCTATTAACTCCTTTAAAACTCTTTTTTTTTTTAAAAAAAAATGAAACTGAATTGTTCCTTCAAATATTTTTGAGATTGTCTTATCTCTAACAAATTAATTCCCGAGGCAGCTAGTGGCAGCTATTATCTTCCTTAGGGCTCTCATGTCTAGTGTTTATCTTCAGAGAGGGTGCTCTCACAGTCAGGAGAGGGGTGTGGCACTGCTGGATCATAGTCACATTGCTCAGAAATGAGGATGAGACTTTGGGCTAACTGCCCTGCTCCAACATCCTCGTCTCCAAAAGGGAATTGTTGCACTTCTACTTCTTGTAGTATTGTGGACACATCCCTGAACACTAGCACTTCAACTATGGCCTCCAAAACAAAGTAGAAATAGCAATGGGATCACTTCTATCAGGAACTAAGTGGCAACCTCACAGAGACCGCAAACAGCCCTTCAGAGAGCACAGAGCACTCCAAATATAGTATAATCAGCACTTCAGGTGCAATGGCTTGGGAAGAAAAGCGTTGCATAATTAGGTGAGCATAAGTGATGAGGTTCAGCGGTGAGTGGCAGTGAAAGCCTTTTGGATTATGAGTTCTTTGAGAGCCGTTAGAACTCTTTATTTAAATTGTTGATCTTGTGTGGTTGAATTTCAGTGTTATTGTCACTGAAGCAGCATTGAATTATAGAGTGTCACGGGTCGACTGAACAAGAAAGAGTTAGCAGGTGATCTGAAGGACAAGAAACACTTCTGTAGTAGAGTAATGAAAATGAAGCTAGTCACATCAGGAAGGTTGCTCAGAACTGAACTTGACTTTATGAGGATCAGCCTGAAAGATGTGCTAACAATTAACCAAATATTAATGCTATTTACATGACTCATTCAACTACAGCACCTTGAGTCACCAGTGAAGGATCAGCTCCTAACACACAGTAAAATCATAGGGCGGGATTGAAACGACCTCTTCCAGAACCTTGTA
The DNA here is from genome assembly GCF_009769465.1 of Tauraco erythrolophus. Taxonomy (NCBI): domain Eukaryota; kingdom Metazoa; phylum Chordata; class Aves; order Musophagiformes; family Musophagidae; genus Tauraco; species Tauraco erythrolophus. Next base: position 84,524,820 of record NC_141466.1, on the reverse strand, counting down.
CAAGAGCTAAACAAGACTGAGGCACAAAGATATTAATTCAGAAAGCCGGTTCCCTGTTGCTGGGGAGGCATCCAGCATCATTCAGTTTCTGAGCTTCAAATCATGAAGTTCCCTGAAATTCCCCCATTTCCACAGGAGCTTTATGATCCTGGGGACAGGCACTTGCCTCCAGGCCAAGCTCATTGAACTTTGGAGACACCTATACTCTGCCTGAGTACCCTGACAGGGCTGATCTGTCAGTGTGTCTGGATCATGCTTAATGCACCCCAAGACCATCAAGGCCCTTACAAAGGATGCTAGGTGTGGTGGAGCAGGTGGCTGCTTACCTCACTGAGCGCACAAAGATAGACAAAAAAGTGATCGTAGAAGGATGTAACGTATGATTTGCGGCCATTAATAGTTTACTGTTCAACTGGCAGCAGCAAAAGTGATGCAAATGATCCTCTCAACTGGGGAACTAGGAAATTCGTGGGGGAGGAAAGTAAACACATTCTTACACTGTTCCTCCAGAAGAGAGTCCAGCTGAAGATGGTGGCATTCGTGCAAGCAGTACATCACTCATAATCTGTGATGGTCAAGATGACAGCCAAAATTAATTTGAAAAAGATTCTAGTTTAAATAGTGAGAAAACGAACCCTGCTTTGATGGAAGTAAAGCCTGGCCTATCCAAACCAGAAATGGAAACAAACTCGGATGACTTCTGTGAAGTTCAGACAGCAAATTCTGAAGAATGAGAATGTTCTGTAAAAAACCCTGCTGGGGACATTTTGCCAGTAATCTATGACTATAGTATTGACATGAAAGCTCAGGAATAAAACAGTTTTGCATAAGGAGCAAATTAGGTCTGACCTTGCAGAACCTCACAAGCAACTGAGGATTAGCACTAACAGAGGCTATTTTGGGTCATGGAAGGTCTTCAACTGTGAGGTATTTCCCATTTTTCTATTCCTCTTTTCCTCTTGATGCTTTCTGATCCTCAGCTGCAACGCAGAGAGTCTGACATAGCAGCGAGGTCAGCTTCAGCAGGTAAGATCAAAGTCCAAAGGCAGACACAGCCCCACACTGTGCTCTCTGGCCAACATTTTTCATTAATGGAGGTACAACCCAATGATCGCTGCAATTCTTGACGCATGCTCAGCCGTGGGACTAAATCCCTCCACATCGATTTTTTGCAGAAACACAATGGGAACCTCTTCTTCTTGCTCTGGGCTGTCATCTTTTCAGTGATTGCAAGTAACAAAAAAGAAAAGTGTGAGTGTGGGGAGAGAATACCGTATTTTACTGTAGGTGGACGGGGTCACGGCACGTGTGCACGGCCCGAGTGGCAGCGTGCAGTGTACGCCTGAAGCAATGTGCACTTACAATTAGTTGAATTTCACTGTGTTGGAGATGGAAGCTGACAGGCCACCACACAAAACCTCCCTGCAGCCAGACTCATGCTGAGATCCAGGGCGGAAAAGGATTTTAACTGAAAGGCTTTGAAGGTTTTAAATATGGAGGCAGTGAATTCATGCACTGTTTACCTTTGCAGGCCTGGCTTTGACTCTGTCTTTCATTTTGTTTTAATGAACTAGGTGGTCTCACGTAATTCCCAATTACTGCAAAACTCCAGTCCCCTAAACCCCATAGCTTACAAGTTATGAATACTCACTGAGACTCACTCAAATTCTGAGGAGGTGACAATATTGCAGTATTTAGACGGAATCAGCTCAAAACAGTTATATCGTCATAGAACTGTCTATTACAGGGGTGTAACAGCTTCTGAACAAGCATGTGCTGGTGGCTCCACTGGGGTACTGAAGTAAATGGACCAGAGATCTGAGCCACTGTGGAAATTTCTGACTGAAACAGTGTTCTTCCATTTGCAGCCTATTTATTCCAGTACTGATCTAATCTCTGAAAAGACCAAATTATTCAGAAGAAGATCAGAGACCTCACAGGTACAATTCACCTCTGGATGATGTTTCCACCTGCCCCTGAACATTTTGTACTGGTTTGTATTGTAAGAGATGAGAACTATCATATAACATACACATAACGTTTTAGTTTGCTGACTGATGTTACGTGAATGACATTCGTCTTAATATAATTTCTCACTCTTCTGTGAATCGCAAACCTTATATCCCACAGCATACTGTAGAGACGGGCTCATCCCACAATCTCTTCATTCCGGCTCTGCCCTTTCTCTTCCTTGCCTGTGGCAGGACATTCACCCAGCTCTTTATCCATGAGAGCAAAACTTGCCTTGCACCTACTCTACTGGCAACCTCTGAGCAAATTGATCTTAATTTGGATTAAACAGAGAAAGGATCCTAGGAAGTACAAGACTCTAGCCAAAGCCCAGCTAGCTCAGTTGTCATAACACACATCTCTCACTTGCAGTCCTCTAAGTGCTTACTCTTCACCCTCCTACCTAAGGATTGACTCAGGCTGAGGTGGGACTAGTGCCTGTTAGACCATTACCTCTTCCTACGGCCTTCCAAATCATTTCAGCTAATGAGAAAGCAACAGCTGCCTTTTAGATTTTGGAGATACCCTGAGTATTCTCACTCTTCAGACTCTGAGCTACAAGGGAATTCAGTGTGCACAGACAGCTTCGCTAATGGTCAATGTTCATTAGCGTCCAGACTGAAGTTGCTAAAAGTTTTCTTGACAGTAATATGGGGGATCACCATTGAAAACGGAAAAGAAGTATCTTCCATGCAGACACATCACTTATTTCTCTCCAACTCCAGGAAAATGGAGTAGAGAGTACATGTGCCGGTGAGGACCACTGCCAGCCTTCTACACAGATTGCCTCTAGCCACGGTCTATCTGATGATGGAAAGGGAATGGTGAGAGCTCAGAAGGGCACTACATGAGAGAACATCCTGTCTTTTTCTTGTCCCTGCTTTGAAAATTGAGGTGCTGCTTTCCCTAGTGCCCAGTCTGCCAAGTAACAGTGCTGCTTGATGTGGGTGCTGAAAAGGACATTCACGCATATGTGAAAGAGTAGCATGTATGGCAAAGACTTAGTTGCACAAGGCATGACTTGCGAAACCCAGGTTCCTCCTAATCTTTTCAGGCTTCTTTTCTTCCTTGTCTCTATCCCATGCACCTATGTCTCATAGCTGTAATATCACACAATCTGCTCATGGAGTGCAATGTCAGGAGCAGCTCATTAAGATGTCAGGAAATCCACTTGCAGCATGGATCTTTCCACCTGGAGAGTGCCTGATGGTACCTCACCCTCTTATGCTTCTGTATGTATCTCTGAAAGGGGAAACAGATACTCAGAAGGTGGATTTCCCAGTTAGAGAGGCTTCATTTCACAGCTTTGCCAGGAGTTCTGACACTCTTTACTGCTTTCCCTCTTGTCTGCAGCAGCAGGCACAGATTTACCTTGTAGAAAACGTCACTGGCCAGCACCATCTAGGTAGACTTTGAAGCACCTGTAGGTGCCTCAGTTAGCCAGACCATCCTGATGTCCCTTGGCAAAATCACTGCTCCCAGGAGGCATCTGAGGGAGACAAGCTGACTGTGACTTAAAGTGTAATTGAAAGTTGCCCTCATAATATCCTCTTCATAATACATTATCTCCTCACAATAGAGGAGGTATCGGCTGCTCAGAGAAACACTGATAAAATTCATGATTAAAACTGTCCTCTCCAGGGCATTAGTTTTTATTAACCTCTCAAAGTTCATATTTTATTTCTTCCTTTATTATTTTAACATCTTAGATTCAGCTCACTTTGTCAGGTTCCCCCTCAGATGAACTTGTTTCATTAAAAACTGAAATTCTCTGAAAATGTTATTCAAGTCCTTTGGACGTACCCGCCTGCGAGTGCACCCAAATGTCTTTCCACTGATACCAGTGGAAATTTGACTTAGGCCTCCTTGCTCCTGTTTTGCAGGTGGAATTGTAACTATAGACCCTCAGGCCCTGGGGACTGGGCTGGGTTGCCTGACAAGTCCCTTCAGAGTCCCGTGCTTGCACAGACACCCTCCCATGGAGCCACCAACAGACAACGGTATCCACCTGCAGTGCACTGCAGACTGGAGCCTTACTACCCCACGTCCTCCCCAAGAAATCTGTGTTCACAAGAGGTCTTTATCACTTCAGAGGACTCTCCTTCGCCCTGAAATCTTTTCTTGGTTCAAAGAGCAGATGAGGTGCAGGCAACACCAGCGCCAGCTTCGTGCAGCGTCCCCCAGCACTCACCTGGAGGGAGCAGCTGAACAAGAAGAGGAGGAGGTGGTTCAGCCCTACTGCTTTTTCCATTCTTCAGCCTTTTAGCTGAGCTGGCCTCAAAAAAGTACCAATTACTGCCACTTGTAGCAAAGGCCTTGATGATGGGGAGAGCTGTCAGCTGGGAAGTGGACTGACACAACCAGTTCATTTCACATAGGTCAGCAAACAGCCATCAGATTAAAATGATTTTTGTTCGCTATCGACCTGGGCTCGATTGGAGCCAGTGACCCGGAGATGAAAGGCTCAGAAAGAAGGGTTTCTATTTTGTGTATGGCCACACATCACTTCTGTCTCCACCTCGCTCATTTTCTTGTCCAAAACTCTTTCTTTTCTTCTTCTTTTCTCCACCCCAAAAATTATAAATCCATCCTCTACTCTTTTAATTGCAATGCACCATATGGGGATCTGTTGAGGTTTTGTTAAGGCTTCAGTAATCTATTAGTCATTCTCTCCTTTGTGTTACAAAAGATCTATCCTTCAAGAGGCACGTATTGATTTCAGCATTTCTGCAGCTTATTTGAATTTGGAGGACACTTTATGAAGTAAAGTAGAGCCTGGTTTGAAATCAACAATGATAGCAAAATAGCATTAACAGTATCAGGAACGATCTTATAGAGAATTCAACATGCGAACTATGCAAGGAAAAGTTAAATGAATGGGAAAGGAGAGGCACTGGTAGCCCAGGTCTGCTTCTTTTGGACAATAAAGTGATGTTCTGTAGGGTCTGAAATGTCTCTATCCATTTTTAAAACATGGGCAACTCTTTAATTCTATCTTGTCACACCCTTCTGTCTCATTTTTTGTTCCCTAGACTCTCCCTACAACATATAAATGAAGCTTCTAACCTTTTTTTTTGTTAGAAAAAAGGACACATACTGGGAAATGAATATGCTTAACAAATTTTTTAGTGATAATATATTGTTCCAGACCTTCTTCATTTACCCTTTGTTTAAGAGAGTTTCCCTCTCATCTATGCTTGTGTTTTAGTCCCACTGTAGAAATGATGGGGACTCATTCCTACCTACAAATGAGAAACGAGGCACAAACAGGAGTCTCAACGTTCTCCTGAATTAGGATCTTTGTTGCTTATGAATTTCACAAGATGCTCACAAATCTTAGTTTCTTTTTAGGACATGGACACTTTTTTCTTTCTATGCAAAAGACAAAACAAAGATGATATAAATGAGACCTGAGTAAAATTTTAGAGCTTATAAAAACAATACTCATAAACATATGGGACTCTCTAATGGCTCTCCTTACCATGATCATGACATTTAACACCCATTTTTTAAGAATGGCAAAGAATATCTACATAAAAATGCTACCTTCTCTCATCTCCTAAATGAATAGTGCAAATATGGTAGCCCACTACTTAAATCAATGTAATTTTCAGGCATTCAGAACAAGGCATTTTCCTAGGACCATATTCCCCTGTAAAATTCATTATCTGTGATAAACTATTCATTTTGATTAAACCTGTAATCCGTCCCCTAAAACACTGGTTATTATCATCCTTGCTACAGTTGAGCAGTATCATCATCATCCTCACCACTGTCATTACCATATGAATCGCTGGTAATAACTGATTTTGTTGGGATAATTGCTTCTTTGTCATGTCTGCTGTTGCATTTCCAGCACATGGGTGATGGTTGGAGACCAGGAATGGGCAGTAGTTAATTCCTCCAGACACTTGCATTTAACCCACAGAAGTCTGCAGGCACCAGTCCTTATTCTGAAGCTTTTACCACTGACAAGCTGGAGCTGACTAGCACCGGTCTTTGGGTCCTTAGAGGGAGAATTCCTGCTCTTTTTTGAGACTAAGCCCTTTTCATTCAGGTGGTAGTACCAAAAACATGGACTCTAGAAAAATAGTCCTGGAAGGCACCTTTGGAGGTCATCAAGTCCATAGCACTGCACCAAGGCAGGATCAGCTCTACCTATGTGATATATCTCCCTTCCTGAGAGATATTTTCTAATTGCTTCTTTAAGACCTTCAGTGACACAGATCCTGCAATCACTCCCGGTGACCCAGTCCGGTGCTTCACTGTCATTACTGTCATAAAGTTTTCCTAATGTCTGAATGCACTCTAGACTTGTAGATAAGGAGAGCAGGTTATTCTCTTCTTTACTGGAAGCCTTTCACACATTTGGAGACTCTCATCCTGGTGTCCTCAGACTTTTCTGAATGTGGCCACGCCAAGTTGTTCAGCCTTCTCTCATCTTCTTTGGGCTTCCTCCAATTTCTGCACGTCTTGCTCCAACAGTGATACTCAAATTTGCACAGAGCACCTATGGTGGGCCAAGTACAGGACTGTCATACACAGACAATACCTGCTGTAAAGTCAATATCTGTTTATAACATCTAAGATATATTATAATATTACATATATTTATTAAAATAGATAGAAGATATTCTTATGCCTGCACAAGCCAAATTAATATAGCAGTGGCATCATTCATTAAGAGCACTCAATAACCGCAGCCTGGCATAGTCCTGGCATGGGGCTGGCATCTGGGGCTTTACCAGTTGTTTTCCTTAGGAAGAACACTATTCTTCCTTGAAAAACTGCTAGGCTAAATCATGTTGCCTCTTTCCCTGGAGAATTCACTTCCAGCATTGGAAGATTTTGACCACTATTTTTGTGTAACTAGAATAAATTCTAGAAACAGGATTGTTTCAGATGAATTGTACAGCAATATTTTTTGCTAAGAGGTCTCAGGCTCTCAGACTTCTGAGTGTTTTTTGCCCATCATGCAAAAAACATTTTGCTCTGCGTCATGCACACAGAGTATATGGAATACATTATTGTATGGTGCAATGGCTATGTGACGCTTTGCTTGTTCAGTGAGGTAGCTGGACCCATGGCAACTCCAAACTGGAAGCTGTGGCTAGAAGGGTGCTCAGCCTTTACTAAAAAGTTCTGCTGAGAGATGCAGGAGGAACCACCTCAGATTCATGCAGCATTAATACAGCTGCATGGCTGGTAGAACAAAGTTTCCTTGGTTTTGACTAGGGTGGAAAGAGTTTGTGCTTGCCTGGAGTGTGGGCAGAGTGAGCCTGTGTCAGCCTACAAAGCATTTTGCAGCCAAACCCTAAATCAGTGATGCAGAGTCTAGGTATTTCTTTAATATGTTCTGATTCATTTCAAAACCTGGCCCCTGGAGCTTTTCTGAAATGCTAACCAGTTGTTTCCCAGCCTGAGCGCAGTACATCAGCCATCCTAGGAGCTGGTTAACGCAATAATCTTCCCTTTAGAGTGCATTCAGCTAAAAGGTGAATGTTTAAAGTACCTCACGACTGACAGAAATGTGAGTGGCTGTCACAAGTCTCCGATCCAGGAAGCCTGATAACTCCCATACTGAGAAAATCTCCAGACTCTGTACCACTTCTGCTCCAACTAGTAGCTGGTTTGCAAGACCACAAAATCTGGTACTGTTCAACAGAATACTGGCGCCTGAATAGAATGGGTCCACAAATAGGACTCTGCAACGCTACAGAAATATGAACAACAACAGAAGGGGCAGTGCGCAACACAAACTAATGATGGAGTAGCTAAAGCTTGGAAAAAAGTTCATTGTTAGATGTTGTGCAATTCTCTGAAAATGTTACACATATCAACAAAGCCTCTTTATTACTGTTTAGTTCCTTTGCTGCCTTATTTTTAGGCATAGCTTCTGTCTACAAGCTATTTCAGGGTAAACCAGGGATTGCATGGTATGTGGACCAATGCAAATTGTGTGAATGCTGGTAAATGGAAATCGCAGAGGTTTGTTCAGCTTTCTTGACTATCTGCTGTGAAAGGAAGTTCACTGTCTCTGGCTGCAGTATTAGGTATAGAAAATTAGTGAATAATAACAATAACAATAATAATAATAACATAGCAGCAATTATACCACTTTTACTCTTTCCTCATTGATTTTAAAGAATAGTTGGCTTCAACCCTTTGTGTAATACTATGTTAGGTTGTAGTTAATGGTTGTAAGAGGCATTAGTGCTGGACAATGTGGTGACTCTTCTTAAAATCTAATAATTTCCTCTCTAAGGGCAGTAGTTTTATTTAAAAAGATCCTGTACAGCATCTTGGCTCCTATACAGCCTAATCCATATTTTGGCATTGTTTCCATGAAGCTCGGACTCAGGGATTTGGCATCAGAGCCTAACATGTTTCTCCTCTCACTTTTCTCCCACTGCTCCCCACCTGCTAAACTGGAACAAGAAATAATGACATCCTACATGTTCCAAGTGAGGGCAGAAAAAGTGGCCTAGGGTAGGACTGACAGGCATTGTGCTGTGTATAGATGAATTCTCACTGAGGGATATATTTGACTTGCAAGTAGATCTTGAAATCCTGTTTAAAAAACTCATGACTTTAAGGTGTATAGGTGAAAATCAGAAATATTTATTCTGTTTTCTTTTTTTGTTGAGTTCTTACTTGAAGTAGGGGAGAATAGTTCTTCCAGGAACACTGTTTTTTCAGTGCAGAGTAACCACTTCTTTTACCTAGTAGGTGGCTCAAAATTCCTGGATTTCCCTCTCTGTTTAAGAAACAGCTAACACCACACACACTCTGATGCTTGTTTCACATAGAATTATCCAAGGAAGCCGAGACTACCTGCCAATTTACTTAGGGTAAGAAGGAGTGGCAGCACTCTAAACCAGCTCACACCTTTTTGCATTCAGGGGTTCCCAATGTCCATCAGCCCAAGCAGAGCAGTGCCTCTTGGCCAGCTGTTGGGCCATTCCTCATGTGCTGCATGACTACAGAGTACTGAAGACAGTCCTCCCGGTGACTGCACACCTACCATGTGCCACACACATTCATATTTCTGCCAGGGATTTCCTAAACTGGTTTTGATGTCTCCTCTGTATGCTCTTGCCAGTGTGACGCAGTCATGAGAAGCAGTGGTGCAGCCTGCAGCTTCAGTGTGGGGCTGCATCAGAAGTTATTGAGTAAGAATCATAGAATTGTTTAGGTTAGAAGAGACCTTGAAGATCATCGAGACCAACTGTGTTGGTATAGATCTCCTTTCCACTCAGAAAGAGGACTGCTTTGCACAAATTAACAAAGAGTGAGAGTGTAATTTCTCGGATTTCTTTTAGGGAGTCTATCATAGTGTTGATATGCTAAAAGTGCAGTACATTTTTATATTTTCTGTGGGTAGAAGCAATACTTTACTGTAACTGTGCACTTAGAAGAAGAAGAAAAAACAAAGCACTGGCAAAATATTGAAAGCAGCAGTCAGAAATAAGGAACTGAGGAAATCTTGAGCTTGTTGACATTCATTTTCAATTCACCTCAGAGTACCAAGGACATTCCAGCTGTACAGAGTGCAAACGGCCTGCTGATATTCAAAGAGGAAAGTAGGATGACCCAAGTAACAGTGGCCCAATTAGCCTATCATTTATCTGAGAGAAAATAATGTTTAGACTGATATAAATTTTAAGCAATAAATAATTAGAGGATGGAAATATATTTGTATTAATGACACCAAAGAAAGCTGATCGTGTCAAATAACTGCCAACTCCCGCTTCAATGAGATTCAAAGTTCAACTTTTAAAGATAGCTACAGAGATACAATATATTTCATACAGCATTCTTGCCATGGGACACTAATTAAGACTAAAGTTCTTTAAAATAACACTAGATCATGTGATAAATAGATTAATAGCTAGATACGGGCCTGTATTGAAGAGAAATTGTCCCTGGGTAATTATCTTTCAATGAGATTATGCCTAGTGTGCTTAACATAAACCAGATGCAAGCCTCATCCTGCTCATCTTGGGGTAAGAAAAATGCCATTCTAAATACACATTTATGTACAAAGATTAGTAGAATTGAGGACATAGTGGTCATATGGAGCAATACGATCATGTGTCAAGACAAACACAATGTGTTCAAAACTGCAAAACGGTGCACGCTTAGGAGCAAAGGAGGTGGGCCCTCCTCGAGAAAGTGGGTTTCCCTCCTAGAATGTGGCAATTTTGGAGAGGGTTGGCACTCACAGTTGACAAGCTGCCTGAGTGAGGCTATGATAAAGGGGTCAAAGCAATCCTTGGACGTCTGTATAGGATTAGCAAGTGAGAGTAGGCAATCCCCACTTAAACAGCAAAGAAAGATCAAGAAAGTGTCTTCCAGTGAACACTCTAAGGAGTTTAACCAGTTTATATTGTCAAAAAAATGACATACTTTCACAAAGATTGCAAAGAAATCTACATACTTTCGTAAGATGAAAATATCGGGTTCAGGAAGGCTCTTTTACTCCAGGAGAGCCAAATTGGGCAAAAAACAAGCATCAAAGCCAGGTGCAGCCAAATGAGAAACGCACATATTTTTGAAGAGTGAAGGTCATTAAAATACTGGCAGAAACTACTGCAGGAGGTAGTAGTTTCCCATTTTTTTTATTTCCTTTTATTAGGACAGGATAGGTGATCTGTTTTAATCAAGTACAGGTAATTAGGCTCAATATGGGCAAAATATGATGGCATATGGTATGCAGAAAGTCAGAGCAGATGATCTAACAATCCCTGTGGTCTTTGACGTGGTGAAATTATGAAATCTGTCTGATCAAATTTAGTGCTAGCAAAGTACTGATTTCCAAATCCAGGCTTGGCCCAGGAGAGTCTTTAATGTCTTTGGACCAGGCAAATCAGTCTGCTGTTACTGCAGGCTTCACAAGTGGATCCTGGAAATTCATTGAACTCATTGAAGTAATGGAATGTTGAACTCGGACAAGTTTACAGTATCAACCACCTGTGAATGTGCCTGGAGAGGCTGAAGAAGGTGGTAGGCAGCAGCAGAAGTTTACCGCTTGGCAGTGACTCTATACAGAGACAGCGGTAGGGCCAAATCTAGAAATCAGCAAAATCAATGGGAGGAGTCTCACTGACTTAAGTTGGCTTAGGATCAGGCAGAACCAGGGTCATGATGTTTCCACTTATTTATGTAGGAACAATTCAAATCCAGAAAAAGTGATACAAGGTTTAATATAAATACTATATGCATGCTGCACATGGAAGTTGATGGTGCATTCATTCTCACTCAGTGGCTATTACCTGCTGAAAGCTCCTCTCTGAGATGGAAGACATATTATGCTTTAAAATATTTAGCATATCATAAACTCATAGGTTGCAATGTCATCTTTGCTGTTTTCTGTGAAACAGGTCCCAGTCTTTGACTATTTAAAAAGCTGGGGGGAAAATATAGAAAAACTAAAGAGCATCCAGAGTCTGACCCGAGCTAACAGGAAGCACAGGCCACCAAGCCCAGAGTGACATGCAGGCACCCATCCTGCTCCCCTTGATGCCACAGAACACACGGGCCTGCAGCCCATGCAGGCAACAGAACTTGTCACTTTCCATCCAAATGACGCTCCGGCATGTGGTGTGGTGTTGAGACAAGTTGCCCTCTCCAGGACTTGCCAGAAATGCTCCCTTCTCATTCATTTTTCATCCCAGGAACGTATTAAAACTAATCAAAGCTGCCTCCTTTACCAGGCACTCTGTGTCTGCTCAGAAAAAAAAAAAAAAAAAGAATGAGTTAAAGGTAGGGCATTGGCCACTATGTTGAATTTCCTGTCTTTTGTGGTCAGCCTATCTTACAACACCCAGACATTATTTCCAGGCTGCAGCGGAGACCAGTATAGATTTGTATTTATTAATGATTTTAGTGTATGTGGGGGCTAGTCACTTTTGTGTGCAGTTTTGTTTCTTTTTTTTTCATGTTCTGTTGTTCTTGCTGCTGCAAACACTTGTGCCTGGAGAAAAAAAGAATTAAAACGGGGCAGAAAAATAGATCGGCCTCTATCAATTGGCCTGTTCAGCAAAGAAGGAATAGATTTTACTCTAATCTGTACCATTAGCATAACAAGAGAAATGCTGGAGCAGTTGTTAATAACAGCAAAGAGGTTGTTTAAGTCAAGCATGTGTTTCAGCTCCACGGGCTGATTAATCTTGTCACCATTTTTTTTTTTTTTTTTTGTTCAGAAAACTTTTCACTAGAGGCAGAGGGGAAGAGAGGGGGAGGGAAAAAAAAGGCCAAAAAAAAAAAAAAAAAAAGAGGCAGCAGAATAGCCACGTCCCCGCCTTCAAACCTGTCTCTGTGTCTACCCTTACTTCTGCCTGGATTAGTCGACATAAAGCTGTTTTCTACAGCCAGGGCCCTCAATGGCGAGTTAAATTCAGACAGATTGTGAGGAGTGGAGAACATGGGCCTGAGAAAAGGGACCCGGCTCCCGCCCTGACCCCGCTTTGTTCCCCCGCCGTGGTCACCTGCCACCCCGCACAAAGCCCCGCGCCGCCGCCGCGCCGCGCCGCCCTGACCCGGCCCGGCCCCATTGGCTGCCGCCCCGCTGTTGCCGGGGAAGGAAGGCTGGGGAAGGCCGGGAAGAGGCCAGGGAAGGCCGGGAAGGGCCAGGGGAGGTTGGAGGAGGCCAGGGGATCGCCAGGGAAGGCCGGGAAAGGCCAGAGGAGGCTGGAGGAGGCCGGGGGATCGGATCTCGGCAAGCCCAGCCAGCCAGCCGGCCCGGCTGCCGGGCACCGGTGCGGGGCGTCGGGGCGGCGGCCCCGAGCTGCCGCCGGGCGGGCGATGGGGAAGAGGGCGCTCGTGGCCGCAGGACGAGTGCCAGGGTGGCACGCTGCTGCTGGGGTTGGGTGGCCAGTCTTCCCTGGCGCGCCATTTCCTTCTCCAGCAACCCCTTCCCGATCTGAGCACCGGCCTCTCTTGCCTCTGCTGCGCGTTATTTTAATCTTTGTTTCCCGTGGTGGGAGCTGTAGCCGCTTGGCGAAATTAAACCAAACAAACAGTGGCTCACGCTTGCCATCAAAAGCTGCCTGTGTGCGGCAGAAGTCTTTTTCTCGTTTGCAAACGGATCTGCTGACAGTAATGCTGGAGGGAGGAGGAGGCAACAGATCATAGCCTAAATACCCTGCTCACCCATAATAAAGGAATTTGCCCGTACTCGTTCCTGCTGCTGAAACAGACAGGGAAAAAATATTGCTGCCTCCTTGCGACATTTCCTGATTCAGGAAAACATTTATACACATGCTCGCCTGTCAACGTGCCAGTGCTACGTTTCATTCAGGCAAGCTGCTTGGCAGGCTTGAAGTTAGTTCTGGTTTGTAACGCTGGTGAGACTCGGGCCCCTTGTTGGTGTCAGAGGGGCAGGTTGCGCCCACCACCTCCCGCGGCAGCCATGCACCGACTTCAGCCAGACCACCAGCAGAGAGGAGTCAAAACGAAGAGAAACGCAATCCTCCGATTGGCCTGAAATAGGAAAAAATATCCAGTGAGACTCATTGAAGCAATGTTATGCCATTAGTGTGCAAATCTCTGCTGAAAGCGGTGCTTTTGTGCCTCCTTACATCACACGTGGGGGCTGCTGTATTTTACTGAAGATCTCAGGAAGGTCATAGTGCCTTTCATTGTAGGTCTTACCTTGGTTCACCTTGTTACAGGAAATAATAAACACACAGCTCCTCCTACAAAAAGGCTGTCAGAAAAGGATCCTGTATCCTAATGGAAATAGCAAAGGATATGGTGGTGCCTCAGGGAACTACCGACTCAGAAATGGTGGTAGGTTTGCAGCAGTTGAGCTTCCACAGCCAACCTGGGAGGAATCTGTAGCTTGAAATCTGTTGTTCAGAGCAGTATATTGTGATCCTGCCCAATGATTCTGTCACAAGTCATGTTATGTGACTGCTAGGATAATTTTAATGCTTTTTGTATACGGATATTAAATGTTTTATAAAAGCGGGTCACATGCAGTTTGTACCTATGGATTCCTTCACATGCATACACTCTCTTCCTCCTTGTTTTTTCAAAGAAAACATGAATTTCTCCATGCAAATCTGCCATGTACAGATTTTGCAGCCGTCACAGAGAACTGATGCTGTAAGTACAGGAGTCCAGCTCTAGGTACAATCTTTGCTTCCGCAAGCTCATCCTGTCTTAGTGATAGAAAAGCTGCAAGTGAGTCACCCAGCCATGGTTTTCCTTCTGTTGCCTGTTGCCTCTGGAAAAAGGATTTTGGAGTGCAGAGAGGAACTCAGTCTTGGGTTCAACAATGTATTTTTAATGGTCTTAACCAACAACAGCTCGGCAGATCTGTTTTCTAACATTATACCTGGCTTAGCCTATAAAGTGCTTTTTTCTCCCTAGCCTTTTACATGCACAGAGAGGATGTAAACCAGTTTTAAATCAGACTTCCTCAGTTAAATTTACGATAACACTGAAAATGGACCTTAAATAACTAGCAAAAGCGTGAAGGCAAGGTGAACTGGTGCCAAAGAGAGTAGTACATCTGTACCATACTTCTTCTTTATGTTCCCTCCATGCTGGTACTACGGTCGGCATTACTAGAGTAGACAGGGTGAAAAAACAGTTGAAAGAACACGAGTCCCAACTTAAAACAGGAATCGCTGAGATATCAAATAACACATTTTCCCCCTTCCTCAGAAGCCCTCTCCCCAGAAAATATAATACAGGTGATGCAAAATATAATACAGATGAGGGTAATAGGGGAACAGTAGCTAAATGTAATCTTGTAAATGCTGCCCTGATATTTGCTTTGTCACCATGTGCTGTATTGCAATGCCTGACAGTTCCTCAGGAGTGGGCAGAAGAAGACACGAGGATTTAGAGGGGGGGAGAATGTAGTTTTAAAAGCCTTCTTGACAAGTTCCATGGTTGTTTCCTACCCCCTACATATCTCCAATATTTCGATCTGCTCTAAGGTGGATTTAAGAAACCAGTTAATTACCATTATTGCTTCCAGTCAGCCACCTTGCTTACTTTAACTATTACAAAATTGCAAAAGTACATCTGAGGGGATTTAGGTATGATTCCATACATAATAAGTAGCCACAAATTAATGAAAAGTTAAAGAGAGGAGGAAAAAAAGAGAATAAAGGATGTATGAAAGCATTTGGGGAGATAAAACATCACTCGTCCTGCGTATTTTAGGGAGAGATATTTACAATTCTTATATGGATACAGAAATTACCATAAATACAGCTGTAAGTGATAACTGTCTTATTCGAAAGTCCACATCCACACTGTTACAATGATCTGGGGGGAATGGGAGGGGCACATACACTTGAGAGATGTGATGTCTGTTTTAATCACGCCAATTCTCTACGTGAAGATTTATGTGAACAGAATGGACTTAAAAATGCAACTGCTAGGAACCTGGCTGTCTTTTTAAGTGGGTTTTGGTCAGAAGGTACATAAGGGCAATAACTTTACGGAATTGTAGACATGGTTTTACTAGTAACATCTGTTGCGCTTTCTTTCTCCTTGCCCCATAGTGGGCTATTCTGAGCTGACACCAAGGATATTGTCGTGAGTTAAAAGTGGCTCTCTGGAGACCGGACCATTCTGCGCTTACAGTCTCTTACTCTAAAAGTTCCCAGGAGAAGCGCTTGACGCACTAACTGTTTGACAGAAGGACAAGGCAAGATGACAGCTTGGGACGCCTATGTCCATCAGAAGTCTCAGTCTGTGTCCCACTAGCAGAGGGTATTTAAAGATCAGACACATAAATAATAGCATTCACACACATTTGGTTACAATGCTTAATAGCCGTATCAGGAATCAGGAGAAAAAACAAGACATCCTTTATAGTATTTTTAAAGGAATTAAAACTGCTAGTTAGGACATTTTTTACTTTTTGGCTTTTTGTTTGTTTGTTTTTAAACCTCGAGCTTACTTAACTCCAAACTGTCATTATCTTAAAAGCAAAAAAAATACCCAATAAAAAAATTCGGTTTCACTTTCCCATCCGTTGCAAGCCTCGAAGATTTTCCTTCTAAAAATGATTCGGCCTGTTTCTTTTTATTTTAATGGCTTGATGCATAGGAAAAGGGTTAACTGCATAACTCAATCACACAATATCTTAGATTACAGATAGCCTGCAAGAAAAGGTTTTGCAGTGTGGTAATAACTACCACTGCATCGTGGGAACAGGCTGTGGCAGACAATGATGGAATTGACAATGGTGCATACAAAGGCCACCTTTGGGAGAAACCACATCTCACAGCATGCTGGGAAAAGTGAGAAATAGTAGCAGATGCTGTCAGGACTATAAGCAACAGATGCCTCCTGGCCAGCGTTCAGCCAGTACAACCAGATCACACCATTCATAAGCAGGGAACATTTTTTTTTCTCCCTCTCTTTGTAGGAGGGAGGTAGCAAATACAAATATTGCAGAGGAATTAAAAACAGCAGATGGTGGCAGCAGGATTTGATGAGATCAGGGTCAGGTATGGGTATACATTTGGTAGTGGCATTAATCATCCTTTCCCTTTGGGAACTGAAAGTTCAGGCCACTAACACAGCATTAAATTGACCACCTTCAGGTTATGTTTTACTTACCCAGTCACCCTCAATACCCCCTTGTCATCCTCCCCCCACTGCAACAGCATGGTCGCATAGCTCTCCCGCACAAGGCTCTGGTAGATTTAAGAGAGTTTAAAAGAACATATGTTCAATATTTGGTTAATTCAATTTGTGCTTAAATCATTAATAAGCCAGCCAATCCCGAACAGGAAACGTTAAAAGCCTCCTATTAAACCCACTGCATTCTCTCTTTCTCTCTTGTGCCAAGCTGGTTGTTTTCACCTACAAATGCTCTCTGTTTATTATCGGCTTGAATATATTTGGTCACCTTTCATCTTCCATCTATTGCTCGAGACATTTAGCTTATAGCTCCCATCGTAAGAGCTGCAAAGGAAATGAGGAGGTAAATAATACAGCTCCCTTGGAAAAACAAAGTTGGAAGTGTAAATGAGCTTTCTTTCATGCGTTGCTCAGTGCGTTGGGTGCAATACAGTCAGATCATTAAAGGAATGTAAATGAACAGTTTGTTTCAGAAAGTGTCACAGATTCCTTTTCAGAAGCTTGTTTCAGATTTTAGTTTTAAGAGTGGTTTAAACTTGTTGCAGGTCTCTGCGTGAGGACTTGTCAAATCTCTGAGATAATTTTTCAAAAGCAAAATGTATTTTCTCCCAGTCACTGCTCTGTTACTGGATTGTTGAGTAAACAGGATGGTGATGAAGGCGTAATCATTCTTCTGCTAGGGTTGTGGGTTTATTTGGCAATTAGGAGAACACAGTCCAGTAATTAGATGATCTACGTTCTAGCATTGTCTATGATGCTCACCATAGATAGGTGATATTTTTTCCATTCCTCAGTTTTCTCTGTTGTGAAATAGGGATTTTCATTATACCTGCATCAAAGGAGTAGTGTGGATGCTTAAACAAATTATTCTTCATTTGGCCAGTGAGTTTGTGGAATCTGAAAAACATAGCCAGTAGGCATGTTGTGTCAGATGCCAAAGACTGACAGTTTGGTGGTTGTAATCTGAAACTTTCACACATAAAATGCATGTTCTGAAATTCGAAGTGCGGGAGAGGTGAGAGCTGACTTCCCTTTATTGAATTTCTTTTTTGAAACTTTGGCCATAGGCTTGTGTGGAGTGTTCTGGGAAAACGCCCAGTGTTGCCCCAGCACCCTGACTTTCCAGGCCAGCGGACCTTTCAGGCCACTCAAAGCACTGATTGTCTAGGCACATAACGGAGAATCTGGTGACCAGTTGTGGGTCAAATCAGGTCTGCCAGTCAAACCACTAGATTTTACTTTGCATGATTTCGCAGATATTTGTTATGTGGATGATAAACTTCTACATCCTCATTAGAGGTTTTTCTTTTAATTCTTACTCTAAAATTAAGCCTAATTATCAGTCAGTTAGGGTTTGGAGCATATTGTATCCATATGCTGGGGATAAACTGGAGATTAGGGAGGCACTATTTAATTTATTAATCTGTCTGTTGCATAAATACTCTGGGATGAGTAAGAATGAAGAAGATGTTCTGTGGGCAGCAGCAGAAAAAAATATTTCCAGTATCCTCTGCGTAAGTTTTCCTTCTCCCAGATTGCTATCTTCAGCATCATCCAATTCATTTGCCTCGGGGTCTATGGCTTAATCTTTCTCCTACTAACACCAGTTGACTCATCACTACGGAAATGGTAAGAAGACTGAGCTTTCATTATTCAGCATACTCTTCTGTTGTAATTATTTAACAGAAATGGGGGAAATTTGTATGTTCAACAGGACACTGGAGATAGATGTTACTTCCTACTTACTTTTGCACACAGAGTACATGAAAAAAGAATTCTCTCAATTAAAAGACAGCGAGTATAAAACGAACGGAAGGGCATGATTCTTTATGCTAAGTTGTTTCACAGAGCACTGAGCCAGATGGGTCAACTAGATAATTTAGACTGACCTCCTGTTTGTCAGAAATGATTACATTTTTCCCAGTTACCCCTCTCTCAGGCCTGGTTGAATGTGTGTTTGCCTAAAGCATAGCCTGTGCTTGGCCGATGCACATGTGATTATCTGATTAAACTCACAGCTTTGGGATATTAATAAATAAAATAAAGAAAAAGCAGGAGACATCTGTATGGATAAAAATATTACCCCCATTAATGCTATCCGGTCTTTGATTATGAGTGATTAGGCTCTTTGGGGACGTTAACACTCAAGGTAGCTACAGCTACAAAACTGAGGGCTTTATGAAGCATTTTATTATTCTTTTGAAGGCTCTGGCATTGGCCACTGTACTTACGATACTGGCAAAGTTATGACAGAGAAATATTTATTCTCTTACTGCTGTGATATCCTGCTTGACCGAGAAGGTATGGCAGACCTCTACTGGATCTCGTTGGATGAAATGTTTGTATGAAAATCTGGGCAAGCACTAAATTTACAGCTTCCAGCACCTAAATGCCTACAGAGCAGCATATCAAAGGGAGTGCTTTTACTAGATAGATATAGTTCCTCTGAGTTAAAAAAGTCAAGCAAATGTATTGGCTCTGATTTCTTTATCATGCTTTTGTTGTACAAAGTGTCAGATTGAAAGTTAATTTTTGTGGAGTCCAAACTAGACCTTTCTCTTCCAGAGGTCTGGATAATAAACTAAACTGACTCCTAAACCAGACACTGCAAAGCTCTGTAGATATTAATTCAAATGATGATGTTTTGGAATCCGCATTTAATTATGGAGCCAGCTATTCAGAAATGGGAAAAAAACCCATCCCTGATACTGAGCAATCCTGAACTCTGAGGTACTGAAATTTAGCAAACAAGGTTATAGATTTATTCTCCTGAAATACCTTTGATTGTAATAAAATGACACACTTAAATATTTTGACTAGATGATCCTATTCCTTGTTACCCTTTGAGATGCTAAGAAAGACAGTATGTATTAAGCACATGCTACCTGATTCTTAAAAATACATGTTCTGAAGACTGGCGGCAAAGAAATTTCCTAGCAGAGAAGGCAGAGCCATGCCCAGGGTATTGCAGGTGAGCTTCACAGTGCAGAGGCAGAGCTGATGGCAGGCATGGATGCGGCCAGGGCAAGACATGCCCGTGCTCCAGCAGGAATATGGGAATGCAGCTTTAGAGACTTTAGAGCAACTTGCACTGCAGCGCTCTGTGACTCTGGCAGGGTATGATCCTGCCTGATCCTGCCGTCCTGCACATGTTGAGATCCAGGTATCTAGAGTTAGCTCCTCAAAGATCTGGCCTGACTTTAAGAATATGGACCTCCTTTTTAACTTATATGTGCGCTACCAAAAGCTTTTTAGCGCCTTTGCAGATCGAGGCTTTGACTGAAATGCCAACAGCTGGGTGGAGCTTAGACCTCCCACACCTGCCTCGGAGGATCAGCAAGACCCATTCTTTTAATCTCCAAATTGTAAAGAAAAAGTCTTGTTTGGGAACGTAACTTTTATTAACAGCCAATTGTGCATGGTCAACATTCTCTTTCATTGCTCTTCCGACAAAGTTTGAAACCCCTGTGATTGCTAGTGAAAGCAAAAATTAAAAAATGGATCTTTCGAAGCCTGATCAAGCTTGTGTATTTGCTTTCCCGCTAGGTTTGGGATAAATCTTTCCACCCAATAGGAAGTTCTTTTGTTTTAACTTTCTGCCTCAAGGAGCCAATCGTCAAACTTCCCCTAGTGCCTGCAAGTTCAGCTGTCATTAGTCCTTTCTTCTGAAATGACTAATTTCCATCACTCCATGTCATCCATGAATGGGAAAGTAATCAGCACCATTTAGAGAGAAAAACCACTTGAGCTGCAGGATCCTTTTCTCTCTGTCGGCTGATTGTGATTTCATATCTTTTATGTAAAGCAGACTTTCAGAGCTGTTACCTATTTAAGGAATTTTTCAATTAACATTTTCTTTCTTCAAGAGTGACCAGGGCCTTTCGATTCCGCCACAAAGGATTGGCTTACTTTTCATATAACACTGTGCTCAGCTCAGTTCCTTCATCCTGAAGGTCTTTTATTTGGCAGTGATAATTTGGTTTAAACCCTCACCAATCAATAGCTGATCAATGCACAGCAGGAGAGGATTTCTATTGAAAACCCATTACACTTCAAGGGACTAAAAATTTCTCGTTTGAACAAAAAGTGCTCCAGCCTTATTCAAAATCTGTCTAATTGGCTCTTGGTTAAAAACAAAAATAAGCCTAAAAGGGAAGAAAGTTCCATATGAACATTAAGGAGAGACCGAGGTTAAGGGCTGGTCCTGAAAGGTAATGAGAACCTTTAGTTTTCGAAGAACTCAGTCTTTCAGGACTTAGAGCCAAGGTTGGGCTCTAATGTTAAAGTGCATTTTATGAAGAAGGTCATATTTATTTGTAAATGTTTGCATTAGGATTGATTTTCCTCGAGTGTGAAGTGTATTATTTCCAAACAATAAATCCTTCAAAATGCATAGTTTTTCTGCCTTCACAGGACAGGGTAAAATCAAATCCCAAAGAACACGTGTAATCCGTTATTTACCCATCTGTTAGCTGGTCGTCCTCCTGACCAGGGAATATCATAATCACAGGGTGTAAATATTGTAAAGCTGGCCTCAACACTAATACTGATACAGAGGCTTCTGCTTTCCTGCAGAACGATCCTCAGCTTTCACC
Organism: Tauraco erythrolophus; assembly: GCF_009769465.1. Lineage (NCBI taxonomy): Eukaryota > Metazoa > Chordata > Aves > Musophagiformes > Musophagidae > Tauraco > Tauraco erythrolophus. The sequence continues at coordinate 84,503,599 of NC_141466.1, read as the reverse complement.
TGCGCTGCAAGCCTGATCTGATGCAACTGACATTGTGGGGAGCTTTGCCATTGGTTTCTGTGTCATCACTTCTCTGCCCAGCCAAGACTGTGAGACCACACTGATATGGTCTCACCACCACCTCTAGGGCTGCTCTGCGAAACACCCGTTGTAAACTCCTGTTTTAGCAGGTGCTGGCTGGGTCCCGATCTGATTTTCCCAGAGTTTTGTCTCCATCTCATTTCTGCTCCTTCCTTTGCTACTTCTCTCCACTGTCTCAAGCGGATGAGGTGACAGAGAGCCATCTCCTCCACAGCTGCAAGAGTACGGGCTCCTGGCAAAGCAAACAGCTGTATCTGTGCCCCAGCTGAGTGACAGCTGCCACAGAGCAGTAGTGGCTGCCTCGTGGCTTCAGAAGGAGCAGAAGCACCATAAGTGCTCCTGTGCAGGTCAGGCCCTAAGGAAGCCTTCTGCTGAGTGCCACCTCCCTGAGCCATATGAGTTGCCCTGTTCTGCTCCAGGTCACGCTGTGCCCCAGCCACTTCACTGGGGAAGAAGTGACAGTCACAGGCTTCTCAGAAGTGGAGGAAAATTGTACTTCTCCATATGATCTGGAGGGAGAAGGGAATGCCTTGATAGCCCATCCTTAATGCCACTGAGCAGCAGATACTCAGGCTCGGGGTTTGCTTTGTCTGACCAGATTAGCCCAATGCCCCCACAGTGTGCTGGTACCCTCTTTGTCCGCTCCTGGTGTGGATCTCCTGATGTGGGAAATCCCATGTCAGCGAACAGAGCTCTCCTCCCAGCTCCCCTCCTGCCCACCACCCATCCTGCCTGCTGCCGCTTCGCCTGGCTCTACCTCTGCTGCCTCTGTTACCAGAGATGAAATCCAGCCCTGCACAGAGGGTACAGCATGGGGTCCCCGTGCCACTTAATTCCTCCTTAATCCCCTTGGGCAGGGGTGGCACTCCGTTAGCCACAGAGGTCTTTGTCCTGGCCTTCTGCACGGAGTCATCTTGTTTGTTCTGTCCTGTCCCACTTAGACATCAACAGATGAAACAGCTTCCTGGGTGCCTGTGGTTTAACACAGTGAGAGAATACAAACAGTGACTCTTCCTCACAACACATTATTTCCTAATCTGTGGTTGTTTCAGACAACAGGGAAAGGAAACATGGCCATGCTGGAGTCGTTAGTTGCATGAAGGTGGAGTTGAAAAAGTTACCCTTAGAAAACCATTGTTCCAATTTGTAGAATCATAGAATCATAGAATGGTTTGAGTTGGAAGGGACCTCAAAGGTCATCTAGTTCCAATCCCTCTGCCATGCTAGATGTTTTTATTTTCAAAACTTTTTAAAGATGGTGAAAACCCCAAATTATTGTCAGAACGGTCTGACTTTGCAAGATTCATCCCCAGTACTTTTTATCAGAACAATAATTGATTTTTTTAAAATCAAGCTCAATGGATTTTCTTACTGGAAAAATAACATTTCATCAAATTAGATATTTTTATGTAAAATTAGAAAAAAAACCCACCTTCAGCTAAAAACTTTGTTAAAAATTTTGATGGAGTAAAAGAATATCTGAAAAATACCCTAGGAAATAGGTCAAGAATGTATCCACTGAAAATTCTGTAAAACAATACCAGTTTTGATTTACACTTCTATTTAGTAAAATATTTTCCTGAGTTTTGGTTGGTTCGTCTTGAGAAATTTAAAGAAGATAGATTGAATCTTAGAAACCAGAAGTGGAAAAGAGCTTTTACGTCACCTTGTTCTTCTCTTTCTGGAAGACAAAGGATTTTTCCTCTTCTTACCATATGTGCTTTGTCCTGACCAGGACGTTTTTTCACAGAAGTAATTATGGACATTAAAAAAAAAAAGAAAATCATTATGGATGTTATCAATTTCACTTCGGCTAATAAAATATAAGATAAAAGGACCTAAGGCACTCTGCAGCATTAAAAATACTCCAGGAAGGTGAAGACATTTAGGTTGGTTTTATTTCCGTTCATTTCAATTAGTTTCTGTCTTTCTGATATTTTTAATTTTCTATGTCTACTGAAGACTGTCTAGCAAGATCACCTGTGTGGCAATCCCTCAGTGTTTCAGTGAAGGGGCTACCCACATCAGCCTTTAAATGGGAATGGATGCAATGACCAGTACATTTCCTGTAGATTTTTTTTTTTTTTTCCTCACTGAAATCTGTGTAGGTGGCTGGAAAATCTTTTTCGAAGAAATGAGGACAGAATTAATTGTTAGAATAGAAGTGTGATGCGACGCGGTTTCACTGGAGAAACCTCAGCTGCCCCGTATGATACAGCACACAGCTGTGCTCCACAGACGCAAGCAGGTTTCTGGCCATACGATTTCCCCTCCTCAGCATTGTTTGGGATTTTTTGTCAGGCTGCCTTCCTCCAAAGCCGCCTCCCCTGGGACAGGGGCTCTTGGCTGCCTTTGACAGGCGACCGGTCCTGCTGCCAGCCTCTGCCGTGCAGCCCCACAGCATTCTCCTGCATAGACCTGCGCCGCTGCCCGCAGCCAGCACTGCTGTGAGAGGTGAAGTTACGGCAGGAATGACTAGTTGAATGTAAAAAAAGCTCCCTAAACTCCAAAAAGCCAGAAAAAAACATCTTATTCATTAAGGATGTGGTTTTCTGCTGCTTTGATAAGGTAAGTTACACAAGTTGCCATAAGCAGGTTGCTCTGGTGAGCAGGAGTGGTCTGCAGGACCCAAACCTCGGGTTTGGTCCCAGTTATACTGGTTTAACTCCATGGTAATACTATGCCACTGCTTAATTGGGTTTGGTTTTAATTAACAATGGACATCAAATATTTCTGCTGCTCTAAATTCAAGTGAATGTACAAATCGTATATAAACACAGCCACTTCCATCGCAAATACTGTCAATAGTAATATTTTTTCTGAAATTATTTCTCAGTGAGTTACTTGCCTCTCTGCACTGTTTTTAGTGAGCATCAGGATTGTTCCATGTGGCAGAAGTTTGCCCATTGCTGATGTGAAAGGTGAGGTCCCACAGATCCCATTATGGAAAGGCTCTTGTAATCTGTGTCCTCTGAAGCTACTGATAAGCCCCAGCTGTGAGGACCACACCAGACTCACTATCCAGACCTGAACCTCCCTTGTTCCACAGTGTAGTTCAGATTGGGCACCTAGTTCAGCCTGAAACAGAGATGGACTTAGACTCCTCAGTGTGGAGTTAGTACCCTAGATTTCAAGCCAGAAGTGTCTCCTTGAAAAGCATCCCTTAAATGTCATCAGACAGACATGAGGAAGCATGGGAAACCTCAGAAGGGATCCTGTTTTCGGACTTCCAGATCCGCCTGCAGATCCTCTTGGAGGATATGGATCCAAATAACAGTGTTATAACAATAACAGCAACAGAAATAACAGTTGTGTACGATGCCTACTTTTCAGTAATGTACTCAGGAAATCACACTATAACGCTAGTTCTTGAGCAGCTTTTGCAGGAAGTGAGGCTTCACAGGCTGTCATTTTAGTACTCTCTCTCTTCCATGCCACTTCCTCGCCCATTAGCCAAGATTTATTTTGTAGGTAGATGTTTTGCTTCCTTTTACAGAAGAATCGAGTGCCCTCATTTCTTCCTTTCAGTTTTCTGATTTAGCAGCAATCTGGTAAAGCCGCTGACATTTCCAGGAATGTAGTCTTCCATATTGATACAAAATGATGACTATCAACTTTGTACTTAGTTTTCTATGCACTGAAAAAATTCCCAGAGGATTAGTCTAAGCATCTCCAATGACCATTGAAAAGTAGATAAACAAGCATAAGGAAGAGCATTTATTTTGACAGGACAAAGTTTTGGCACCTTTACCCTTGCTCCCTAGTCTCTTGCACTGAGCACTGACTTCAGCAGGCTCCTGGGACAAGGTACTATTCAAGAAGGCGAACTGAAAGCCGTCTTACTTTAGCCCTGAGTAGTTAAAATCCGAAAAGGTGCATTGTGCTAGTGGTCCTTTCATAACCCCTGCCTCTTTAATGATAGCCATTTCTCCTTATTGAACCCTTTCTACTCCTTTTCTTCTCTGTTCCTCTCGCCTCCTTTTAAGGCTCCTTTGAACGAGTGCCGTGCCTCTTGTTTTTCTTTTCCTGTGCCTGCTTCCTCCCTCTTATTTGTTTAAACCATTCCCTTGTTCATCCGCTCTCATTTTCTTTCTGCCTCTAACCCCCCCACTCAGTGTTATTCTCCACTGTTTTTTTCTGTGTGGGTGTGAGCACATTCTCCTGCCTTATCAGCTCTCTGGCCCTTTCTCTACAACGTCTGAGTGGATGCTGGAATGATCTTTAGCCAGAATCTCCCTAGGGGTCTCAGTCCCAGGCTCCAGAGCTTCTGAAATGAGATGGAAAAAGAGAGACACCCTGGCAGCAGCTTGTCCCTAATGGCCAGATGGCCAGCACTCACATTAATACAATATCAGGCATTGCTGTAGTTCTGCCTTGGAAACTGCTTGCCTGTGCTGGCATCTTCTCACACTCCTCTGACAGCCATGCCAGTCCCAGCACCCTCTTGGGAAAAGAAATGGAAATGACCACATAAATACTTTGAATTCAAGTCACTGTGAAACAAGAATCATCTAATATTTTCATGCGTGAATGTTTATGTTATCCCCTCCCCCTGCACACTCCCCCCTCTGTCCCCCTCCACTTCCATTATACATTGTCCTTTCCTGTATGTTTTGCTGATACTGAATTCAGCTCCCTCGCAGCCTGGGACTGATGTTTTTGAATTTACCCTAGCTTTCATGTGTACATCCTTTCACACTGTGCTTTGTCGGGTGGGAGACCAGAAAGCAATTGCACATGTCAGGACTGGAAGCAGCCAACTATCTACAAAGGAACAATCGGCTGTTAATGTTTGGCTATGGCTAGATGGAGGAACAAGCAGGCAGTGCCTTTCCCTCCCCCCTCCCCCCATTTTTTTTCATGACCTTGTAATACCGTGGGGCTTTGCTTTGTGTCATGCCATTCCCAGAAAAATACGGATGTGAAACAGAACGTTTTGTGATCAATGGCAAGATCAGAGGAGGCAAAGGTGGAAAAAAGCTGTTGAGTGCATCTCGTGCTCACAACCACTCTTCCTTCTCTCGTCAGGAGTGCGTTATTCAGCCTACCTCCGTTGCTGCTCTGGGTCTAGCTTCCCCAAAACTGTGCTGAGCATGGAGCTGTGTGAGCAAGGGCTGATTGCAGGGGCTTTTCTTCCTGGCCTCCAACAGGATATGATGCAGGTCGGCTTTGGCTGCTGTGAGCTCAGACTTGGCCTGCTGTAGAGAAAGACGTGTTTGGTGTCACCTGAACGTCTAAGCTGCAGTTGCTAACCCAGATGTGCCTGCTTGTCTACACGCAGTGAGCTCCAGCCTGTGTGCCGAAGGAGAAGAGTTACCTGCTTGCGCAGGAACGTAGTCTCCTCCTGTGGATCCCAGAGCTTCCCGCGTGCACGTGTTGGGATGGGTGAGCAGCTTGAGCGTGTAGGAGCACCTAACATCTCAGTGCAGCGTCCAAGAATAGCCACTGAGTAGAGAGGTGAAATGTGAGGCACATTTTTGTTCTTTCAGAGGAATAGTGTGTAGAGTCCCTCACTCCCATTGGTACGGGACATGCTCACGCTGGTCCTGCTGGGACAGCTGAGGTGGACATTCCTGTGCTGGTAGGAATTGGGGCACCACCCAGTGCTGTCCGTGCAGCTTTGTTTGCTTTTTAATCTCTGCTTGTCGCTGGCTTGTCTGTCTCCCTTACAACTTTCTAATCTTTCCTGAGTTTCTTTTACTTGGAGTGGAAAAGGAAGGGAGACTTAATCCTATATTGCTTTCTTTTTTTTCGGCAAGCTAACCCTTGCTTGTTTAGGATCTGACCCTGTTCCTATTGAAGTAAATCTCCAAACTCTCGTCAAGTTCAATGAAATCAAGAGTAGGCTCTTAAACCATTACTATTATTAATTACATTATGATGATACTAATTGCTACTGCTATGACTACTATGTCTAGTACAACTATTAGTATTACTGGTATTGCTAGTACCACTATTACAACTAATACTATGATTTATTATCTATTTCTTTTTACTTTGAGACACTTTGTAGAGGCTGAGAACAACATACATAGCTTCAAGGAGTTCTAATTTCTGGCTGAAAAGACAAAAATTATTTGATGGGAACCTTTAGCCAGGAAATTACCTCTTATGCTAAAAGAGGCAACAGCATTTAGTTGAGTTTACATCTAGGAAGTGAACAATGACTGGAGTTGAAAAAGAAGGAGACTGAAACAAATAGAGCTTGGCAGATCTGGCTCAGCTTTGTTGGAGACATTTACAAGGCTCTCAAGCAGCTTGGACGTCTAACCAGGTCTAACCAGGCAGTGCTACCTTTAGACTTAGGGAGACATAATGATAGGGGAGAACAGGTGGCCCAGCCCTTTATGCGCAGAGGATTGGTAAATATTTGTGGGCAAACAGGGTTGGCATTAGCTCACAAGCCCAAGCGAGGCTTCATTAAACAGTTTCTGCTTCAGATCATTAATTCACTTTAATTATGTGTCCACTGGTCAGCGCGGGTTGGGGGCGACGCGGTGAGATGAATGGGATGTGGGAGGTGGGGGCTGCATGCGGGGATGCCCTGTGCACAGCAGCCGGAAGGGCACCCTCCATGCGTCCAGCCCACGTGCCCCTTCTCCTCCCTCTTCCTCTCACCCGAGCGGTAGCGAATTTTGCAGAGGACATTTCCTCTGGGATTAAATAATGCCTGGCTGGGGTTAATAGCACTTGGCTGTGCTTCATGTCAGCAGCTCCACCTAGCTGGTCATTAATCCGTGGCCTCAGGGGAAGTCCTGTACTTCAATTATTGGTGGATTAATGAGATTAGATCTAGTCTGTACCACTCAACAGTTAATTTCCTCATTTGAATGCTTAAAATTGTGTGAGTGATGGGGAAAAATTTTATGCTCTCAATATAAAAAATTGTCATCTCCTTTATGTAAACTGCATCATGGGCCTTCGTTTGATTGAGGCAGCACTCCTGAAGAGATGGAGGGTACTGGGGGAATCAGTAAGTGCAGAAAGGTTAAAGTCTGTGTTAGAAACAGAAATTGCACTAACCATGGCTGTCACGTTAGAATTAGTGCAATGGACTGACAGTGAATTCCACTTAAACACCAATCAATATTAATGGCAATGGAGAGAGCAGCTTCTGGCCTGAGCAGCGTGTGAAGTAGTTCTCTTGCATATTTATTAGGACATAAGTACATAGTATGGGATCCTCTTCCGCTGATCTAATCTGGTTATATTATCCAAGACAGCTAAAAAGATAGAAAATAAAAGCATATGCTGATATATCATTAGCCTGAACAGTTAATATACAACTTAATTTTCCTCTATAGTGGGAGATAATTTTGATTCATGTGTGATGATTTCTACCTCTGGTTTGCTAAGTTTGAATGTCTTCTCTTCATATATTTTTTCCAGGTATAAGACAGGTTTGTCTTAATCTGTAATGCTAACGTATGTGCACCTTTGCATATGTCTTTCCCAAAACCATTTGGATCGCTCTTCTCTCCATGCTGGCCTCTGCCTTCACATTCCATGCCTGACAACTAAAAGTGGCATGGCTGCCCACCTTTCCTTCTTCCGTGTGACTGCATGATGATGAGGTGCTGCTCTTCCCCTTCCCAGACTTTAGACTTGCCCTCCCATCTCTGGCCTTTGCTGCTGGCGAGGCCGGGGCAGGAGATGCTCCCCGGACTCTGGGGTGCCGTGCAGCACTGCAAACAGATCCCTGACTTTCCAAAATCAGAGAATGGAAGCTTACTCTGATTAACTTAAACTTCTGACATGTTTTAAGGCAAAACTGAAAAAGTAGCCGTGAGTGCTTTGTGAGAAGAAATACAATATAAGCCTAATGTTTTTTTGAAAAGCCTAACTAAAGATGGAGATATCCCCATTACGAATCAAAACTAGCAACTTCTGTCCAAAGACCGATCTTGTTAAGTATAAGTCAACAGCGGGGTAGGGCTGAGAAATTGAGACTCGTGTACGCCTTTAAAGGTGGAGGCTGCAGCGTGGGGCTCCCTTTGGCATGGCCTCACCTCCTCGCCCTTGAAGCCTTCATCCCTCACAGGGCGGTGACCACCTCTGCGAGGATGGATGGAGGCATGGCCTCTCTGCTCAGCCCTTCCCAGCGTCTTCCCCAAAGGCACTCCCTCCCCAGACAGGTGCGGGCAAGGGATCAGGTCGCGTGGAACAGGGTAAGAGACCAAGCTGGGTTTCCCACTTTCTACGAGGGTGTCCCAGCCCAAGTCCACCACAGCAGAAGGCCAGCGGGGCTGCTGATGCTTGTCCTCTGGTTGTGTGTAAGAGGTAAGAGGGTTCTGTTCAGTCCTTGGACTTAATGCACTGAGGCATTAGCCTTCAGAAGGGGAGTCAGGGTGGTAGGTAAGCATGTAGTTTATGCAATCCACAGTAGGGTGGTCGGAGATTTAAGATACACTTGTGTTTCCTCAGTTTTCCACTAGCTGCTCTAAAAGGCTGCCACAGCAAAAAATGCTTTTGACACCAGTGAGCAAAAAGTGTGCAAAGTACCTGGAGCGTGATGAGGCTCTGGGCTCCCTTCTTCTTTGTGCAGGTGATGCCAAGAGTCCCAGAGCAGCAGGAACCTCGCCGGGGCTGAAATCAAAGGAGAAATGAATGAGCAGGAGGATTGGCCACTGACCTTTTTATCAATATTAAAAACATCAGTTAAAAAATAGCAGCAGGTAACCCACAGGCATCACGGGGTCTCAGCAGTGTTCTTATCTAGCCCAGTATCCTATCTCTGATGATGCTGCTATTAGGGACTTGGATTCATTAGAGTAAGGTGCATTAGATTCCTCAAAATAGTTACAAAATAATCAATTCAGGCAAAGTCAGTCACTGTCTGAATTGCACTGAAAGCACACAAGTCTGTATCTCACATATATACATACGTAAAATGATTCTGTCTGCTGTAACCAGATGTCCCCATTATCCATGTAAAGGATAGAGGGCATCGTGAATTTTTCATGCAGTGATTTCCATTTAAGTGCTGATCTGGATAACATTGATCTGTAGTCCCTTGGTCATGCTATTATTCTTTCATAGACATGAACAGTTCTGATTCTTCCAAGGGGAAATATAATTTTTTTTTGCCTACACATTGGTGTAATAAATGGGAAACAGAAATAAAAAGAAAGATTGGATGGAGCAGGAAGCCTGCATGTGACCTAACAAAGAGAAGAGTTTAATAGAAAACTTTCTAAAAAATGCAAAACATTGACCAGAAATATCCTTTAGGAAAATGATACATTTGATTATTATAGCTGTAACAATGAGCTTTAGTTACAGGAGTAGTAAATTGAGTCTCTCACTGGGGACAAGGCTGCAGATTAGACTTCAACTTGGAAATGATATACATTCAAGTAAGCTGAATTTGATCCCAGCCTGACTGTGTAATGGGGGGGGGGGGGGGGGGGGGGGGGCAGGGAGAGCAAGAAGGGAAAAAGAGAGAGCTTATAGGGTGTGTGGACCATATAATGCCTGTGTCTGAACCTGAGCCACTTGAGGAACCAGCAGGATGATATTGTGGGGGCCCACCTTGTCCCTTTCATCTTAAAATTCAGAGAGAGGAACTGTTTGCATCAAAAGTTGTCCTCTGTTAGAGGCTTATTTTGTCATAATTCTCCTCAAAGCCAGGATGGGCAAAGGATGGGCAAAGGATGGGCAAACATCCACCTACATGTGATTCACCTGCATACCCAAACGCATGGCAAACATGAGGGGAGCTGCTAACACGTGCAGAAAGGTGGCAGGACGTGGTGAGGGAGAAGTTCTTTACTGTCTTGCCTGGAAGAAGGGCTGAGGGGAGAAAAAAAAATGTAAGTTGGCTTCCCCAGACCATTTTTTCAGGGTAAAGATGACAAATACCCATCTCACCTTATGACTGTGGCCCATATCCTGTGCGATGAGATGCTGCTGAGCAAGAGAGAATGGCATCTGTGAGAAGTGTCCCACATCCTCAGCCTCTCTCAAATGTTAGTCACCGTTCCTGGCACTGGTTCCCCTGTGTCCAAGCAGAGCACTTTCTAGAGCATATGGTGGAAGGCTTTGCCTGCTCTCTTGCCACAGCAGCGCCAAAGCCAGGAGGTGGAGGGCTCTGTGGTAGGATCTAAGCCTGTAGCATCTGCCCACAGAGAGAAGGGCGCAGTGTGTTTAGTCTCTCACTCTTTTGTACAAACATTCCCTGAAATCAGCAGATTTACTCACTTCCACGATTTTTTCACTTTTGCTTCCTGTGCTGAGGACATTGTTCCAACAGACCCCTGGGTACCAGGCAGTTAGAGGGCTGAGGCAGTGAGACATCCCTCTCTCTTCCTCCACCCCCCTTTCTTTTTTGGAAGCCACCAAATTTTACACAATCTGTTCGACTCATCTCCAGAGGTAAAAGACAGAAACAGTTGCCAGTTATGTGGGGCTCAGTGATCAGCGGTATCAATGCAGTCCCTTCATTTGCCTCCTGGCTCCGTCTTCCTGATCGGTATGGCCGTTAGCGGAGACAATGCCAGCAGAGCAGATGCAGAACTACAAACCACTGAAGGATGAAAGGGAAAGAGAAAAGTCTGTTTATTGCAGCCAGCTCTAAAGGAGGGGGAAAAAAAATGACCCAAACTCCATCCAATTAAATTTTCTAATTAAACTGAGGACACACACATTCTCCCCCTCTCGCATTCCCTTTCTGCACACACACACACACGCTCATGCACACGCGTACCCCGGTGCTTTCGAAGCGGGGGTCCTGCCGTGGAGCTGATCCTTCCAGTTCCTAGTGGGGCATGTTGTGACAAAGAGAGAGGAGCCTGGTCAGGCTGCAGAAATGATAATGACCTTTTTTTTAATGGAGAAACTTTGCCACTCCAGCAACAGGATTTAAAGGGAAAAACATCTGATAGGAAAATATAGATGGAGCAGTAAGGAAAAGAAGAAACCACGTGAAATAGGTCAACCTCCTGTGTTGTATTTGCAGAATCATAAAATTAAACAAACTCTCTGGAAGACTTAAACATTCCCTATGCTGACGCAGTATTTTGTTACTTCTCCAGTGCTGACTACAAGTGTGTATGGCTGGAAAAATCCTGATGTGACTAGCTGAAAATCATGGCCATGCAGCTGGCCCTCACTGCACCCCGCTTTGGCCCTGCCATTGGGAAGGGACAGCTGAGGTGACACACTGCTGGGTCCAGCCTTTGCTTACACCAGAAGAGTCTTCAGGGTAACCTTCTTTAAACAGGGCTCAGAGGTAGCTAGGTCTCGCTAGAGCATTAAGAAACTCCTGTTCCCCCTGAGCATCTCTTTCGAAACAGAAAAATAGTTGGGCATGCTCCTTAATCAAGGGAAATGCACAATGTCAGAGAATTTAGAAAAACGGGAGCTATAATGATACACTTGGTGGTCAGTATATCCAAGCTAAGCATGAGTCCCTCTTGTAGTTCAGCTGTGCTTTGAAACTGGCAAAAAATTGTCTTGAGTTGAGACTTAAAAAAAAAAAAAACATAGCCAAAACACAGTGTATGATCTCAGACATCATTTGCCAGCCTGAGCAACAACCATCTGTCGATGAGCGTCTTGCAGCTTATCACCACAAACATGCGGCGTGCTGCTCAGAACGGGAACTTGAATTTTACAGGGTGATACTGAGACACCAAGTGTAAATGAGAATCCAAATTAAACTGTCCAGCATGCTGAGAATAAAAAGGGCAGGGCAAGGGCACTGCAAACAGCTCACGGTAACACCCGAAGCTACAACTAAGGCAATCCCCTGGTCACCTCCACCCCTTTCCTGTGAGAGGTCCCAGGGGCTTCGAGTGGTCCTGTCTCTGTGGGTGAGCCAGGAGATGCAGAGGGTGGTGTCTGCAGCACAGGGCTGAAACCTGGCAGGATGTTTTCATCAGAGTTGGTGTTGCCGGTGTGGTGGAAAGGCTGATCTAATGTTCACGGAAGGTTTGGACTGGGATGAAGGTTAACCGGCAGGAGTTCACACAAGATGAAATAGAGGGAATGATAGATTCCAGACAACAAGCAGAAGGGTTAGACACAATTATATCACTCCCACCAATTATGGTGTATAGGAAGTTATTATTTATGAATCAGACTGAAAAGATGTCACTGGGTACTGGGCTGCCTCTTGAATTCCCATGTAGCCTCTATGCTGAAGAGCCCACTTGGGCTTGGTAATGACACTTGTGTGTTCACCCAGGACTTTGTCACCTTCAGGTGAGACCAGCTGGGCTGGGTGTTAGGCACTGCGTTCTCTCTGATGAAAGGCTAGTCCAGAGCAGTGAGCCTCTGGCTTGGTGATTTACTTTCGTGCCTCAGTCGTCCCGTCTCACAATCTCTGCGGAGGCGGCTGGGGTTTGATATTGGCACAGCCTGGTGAAACACCCAGCCTGGTCTGAGCATGTTTTTTCTGGGTAGCCGACTCAAGTGAGTTAATGTGGTTTTGCAGACTTTTGTTCTAGCAAACAGAGAACTTGAGGTCAACAATTTTCAGTTTGGTAATTTCTAAATTGAGATAGATAAAACCCCAAGCTTTCAGGTTGTGGTCAGCTCTGTGTACAGGATTGACACAACAAAAAAAAAACCCTGAGCAATCATCATCAGCAAGCCCTCACTAATATGGCTGCACATAGGTGACCAGAAGTGAAACTGGTATAAACTCAGAATCCACTCAGCCTATAGCATATGAGTGTTTTCCACAAACATTCCCTATATCAATCATTCCAGCTGCCCTTCATACAGTTTTTTACCTGAGCATCTGCTCAGGGGAAGCTGCAAGTTATGCCTCTTGACCATGCTTACAGCATCACAGAGCCGTTGGGCAGGAAAATTTTTCAAGCACTGAAGACACATTAGAGCTCTCTCACATCAGACACATCGTTTTGTCGGGAGAATTGCCCTACCTCTCAGGATGTAGTCCTGCAAAGGCTGCTGAGATCCTACCTTTTCAGTAGGCCACCACATACTTTTGTAGCCCAAGAGGCTAATTCTCTGATGATGTTCTGCCATATTAATCTGTGAGAGATTGTCTCAGATTAGAAAAGCATTTTTTTTCTGACTGACACTGGTGTAAAGAGGCAGATGAGAGGAGAAACTAACAGTTGACCCAGTTTTCAAACCAGGACCAACCTTAGGTGTCAAATCACTGTGTGAACATTCAAATGAGTGCACTTGTCCCTAAATACTTGTTTTACTCATCTAAAAGACACTTGAGGAACGCGCTGCAGGGTCGGGGTGCTGAGCTTCATTGTCTGGATTTGAAAATGGGGAATTTCATACCAGGAGTGCAGAAGCAGAAAGGAGCTCTGGTTGCCATCCCCTCCAATCTTGGAGCATCACTCACAGCAACTGGCCAGTCTCCTTGGACAGAGCCTGAACAGAGTATTGGGTGCTCATTTTGAGGAGGTGGAGGAAAGACCTGGGAGCTGGGGACAGGGCTGGGTAAAAGGGGTGCAGGAATGATCAAACTGGATTTGGATGGTATGACCACCTGTCCAGGGAGAAAGCTGAGGTGGAGATGGTTTGCTTTAATGGAAGACATTTTTAATGTTTCTCTTGACATTTGTGTGGGCTGTGGCTGAATACCCAGGTCAGAATAGCTGAACAAGCAACCTCCAAGACCCCTTTGGTCCTGAAAATCTGCTGCTCGTACTCCTGAATCATCTGACCAGACCCAAGCAAATAGGATCTGTGCCACAGGTATCTATGTGAACACACTGTACCTGCACCACAGTTAGATAAGGGAGCTATTTTCAGAACAGATGATGCTTTTGCTTACATTTCTAAATATAAATGACTTGTTTCTACTTAAGGTGATCAAATGCTTGCTGTTAGCTGAGTTGATCCATGGTCTACCTGGTGCCGTAAACTGCCTCTGGCCTTTCCTTTTTTTCTGCATTCTTTCAGACAAATAGGAAAATATGGAGTCATTTTATTTAACTCTCTTCCGATTCCCACTGACAGTGGAACCTCTGAATGCTTCTGTTCAGTGCTCCACAGAGAAGAACTGGTGTTCCTCACCAAGGAAGGGCGTGTTTGAAGTTATTTATATCTGAGGTATTACAAGTATCTCTGTGGTGGGACATGACTAGTTCTATATGAAGATAGCCATGAAGATGATCAGAGGGCTGGAGCACCTCTGCTATGAAGACAGGCTGAGAGAGTTGGGGCTGTTCAGCCTGGAGAAGAGAAGGCTCCGGGGTGATCTTCTAGCAGCTTTCCAGTACCTAAAAGGGGCCTACAGGAAAGCTGGAGAGGGACTTTTTACAAGGGCGTGTAGTGATAGGACAAGGGGCAATGGATTTAAACTGAAAGAGGGCAGATTTAGGTTAGATATAAGAAAGAAATTCTTTACATTGAGGGTGGTGAGGTACTGGAACAGGTTGCTCAGGGAGGTTGTGGATGCCCCGTCCCTGGAGGTGCTCAAGGCCAGGTTGGATGAGGCTTTGGGCAACCTGGTGTAGTGGAGGATTTCCCTGTCCATGGCAGGGGGGTTGGAACTAGATGATCTTTGAGGTCCCTTCCAACCCTAACCATTCTATGATTCTATGATTCTATGAATACTACCACATAGATCAGTAGATGGACAGACGGAAAAGTATACAGAAGGCCAATATATGGCCAGATGATAAAAAATGCCTGGCACCCATTAATCTCAGAAAAATAATTTTGTGTTGTGAAAAGGAGCAATGGTTTGATATTGCAAGATAATTACCTTCCTTAAGAGTAGAAGTTATACAGTATGTGCAAGTTTTTCTTGACTTAATCTTTACTGTTTTGCTGCCATGAGGTTTAGGCAGTATTTGTTATACTTGAACAGATCAAAAGTGGTAACACACATATGTGCTTTCTGCGAAAAACCTAGTACCGTCAGTTTTCAGAGGAAAACAAATATCTCCTGATGTGCCTCACTGTATTTCAGGTCAATATAAAAAGAAATTTCACTTTCAAAGAACTTTTACAACAGTGGAAAGCGGAAGGCACTGATATGTTCCTCGCTCCTGCTTTCTCCTTTGCCAAGAAGTACACTGAACAGATGAGGTCTGCTGCTGGGCTTTTCTCTGCTGTTTTTAATTCACAGTGGGAGAGTTCCGAGTACCACATACTAGAAAGCATTTCTTCTACGTATTTCCAGCACAAAATGTATAATAAAGCAGACTTCCCAGCCACAAAGCATTCAGCAAACATGCAAACATCTCCCGCTGCCAAGCCCTATAGAAGACCCAAATGTATAGGTAGGTCCACAGGCAGCAGCAACATCCCAGGAGGAGGCATGAGGGAGACACCGCTGCCTGGCACTGTGGCACAGATTAGGTCACCAGCAGTGATCCAGCACTGGTCAATGCTGGTGAGGGCCATGATTGCCTTTTGCTGGAAAGGTGGACTTGCCTTCCAACCACTGGCGCCAAGCTAACTTGGCACCAGGTGTGAGGATGTGTGATAAATATGGTGGGGTTGACACACTCCCTCTCTAGAAGAAGTCAGAGTGGTCACCTTATGGCTCACGTCTCCCAGACTGGCTGCATAGAATGCCAAGTTTTCACCATACTGCTGTGACTTTCTCTGTAGCAAAACCAGAACAAAAATATAAGGTGGTAATCCTTCTTCCAGGTGGAAACTTTAGGTGATAGGATATAAGCCCACATGCAGACACACTGTAGCTATCTTCATGTCCTCTGACTCTTTCCTAAATTCAGAGAAGAACTCAAATACTGAAAATCTGCCTTCTGGACTCTAGCTTTGTTGAGTGCAGAACTAAGAGAGTATGTTGGACTATTTACAATTATTTTTTTGTGACTCTTAAAACCCTCAAGCCCCATTAGATGGGATCTTCAAAGGTTCTAAAAGTAAATGAGGTGTTGACTCTCCATCTTCAACTCCTTTGAAAGCTCTCACCTGGCTTCATTTAAATGTTATAATAATGCGTAAAACAATTAATTAGAAAGGTGTCTTTTAGCAGTGAGGTCAGGAATGGAGCAGGAGGGTGGTCTGAAATTGTAGAGAGGGAAGAATAGCCAAACAGAAAGCAAACCTATTGGAGCATTTGAGAGGGACAGTGTCTTCAGGAAATAAATCAAATGTTTCCAGGTG
The DNA here is from genome assembly GCF_009769465.1 of Tauraco erythrolophus. Lineage (NCBI taxonomy): Eukaryota > Metazoa > Chordata > Aves > Musophagiformes > Musophagidae > Tauraco > Tauraco erythrolophus. The sequence continues at coordinate 84,487,441 of NC_141466.1, read as the reverse complement.
AGGCTTAGCCGTGTAATACCTTTCTCATGTCTTTAAGGATTCCTAGCAAACCATCTACTCTGCTGCCTAGAGTGAATCTAAAGCTAAGCCGATCAAAAGATAAATCCATTTAGGTTTTTGGATTGATTTTTTTTTCCAACTGAAATGCCTGTGCTTGCCTTCTATTGGTCTCCTGAGAAGTCTGCTCCTGGTAGGAAGCTGAAGGGAGCTGTAGATACCTGCATGCTCTCTCTTTTGGAGTGGAGAGTAGTTCAGTAAGATGCAGACCGGGCAGATCTGGAGAAGGAAGCTGGCTGAGGCTCTGCTTGGATTCTTTGACATCTAATAATGACTGAGAGACTCCAGACAGCAGGGTCCTTCTGTATCAGACCTTAAGAGGGACTCTCCTCACAAAGCCTTGCATGAACCTTGTGAGAAGGTGATGTACAAAACATCTCTATCCCTCTGCCAAAACTCATTGAAATTGTAGTATGGATTCAAAAGTTGTTAAAAAAAAAGTTAACATAAAGACACAGACAATCGCTGAACTAAAAGGTAACTTCAGGTATAAAACCTGCAGTGCAGGATTACATTTGCTTTTCCTGTAGCTGTTAATACTGCACATTTGCTTCACAATATTGTTCCTGTGACTGGATACCTTATCTGCATGACACATTAGCTGCAGAGATGGCAGAGGTATTTGAAGAAACAGAGCACGGATACAAGAAAGGTGAAAAATCTTTTCGCAGAAGGAGTTGCTCTCACACACGTGTCTGTGGCCCCCCTCACTGTGGAGATTATGAGTAAACAGGAGCTATTCATTCACTAACCAAAGTTGAATCCATCTCTGGGTCCCAATCGGCAACTCAGCCCCACCAAGTCCCTGAAACACTGTTTGCATTGTTTACCGTGTGTGGTACCGGGGAAAAGCTGGTGTTACTGTTATTTAGCACCAGCACTCTCCAGGCTGCCAAAATCCTTGTGCCAAAAAAGAAAGGTCATTTGAACCTCAGTGTCTGACAAAACAAGCTCAAACTGTCTACTGTGGGAACATGCTTTTTCTTGAGCTGATCCCATGCTGCAGCCAGAATGGGTAACGGCAAGCTCTTTCCCCTCCTGCTGTGTTTGGAGGTGAGTCCTAAAATCCCAATGAATCATTTTGTTTGTTTTGTGACGCCTTTTATTTTTTAACAGACACTCTGCTTTTTTTAATGACAAAGAAATGGCTCTTTCCGTCTCTCAGAATGGCAGCGGCTGCTGCAGGCAGCGTGTGCGCCCCGCAGCTGATGGCGTGATGGTGGTGCGCGCACCAGGGCTGTGCTGGCCCAGCCTGGCCAGCAGAAGATGCTGATTTTGAACTGCTCGCTTTTTCTCCAAATGTCTGCATCAGTTTTATGGAGCCTGCATCGCTGATGAGACATTTACGTGCTGCCCTGTGGGAGCCACAGCCCACAGAAGTCTGATCCCTGCTTGCTGCATGTCTTTCCGGCTAAGTCTCTGAACACTGTGGCTGGGTTAAAATGCTTGATCATGGGGAAAAAAGGTTAGGCTCCTAAATCCATATTTTTCAGGTGCTGAGTGCCTACAGCTCCCATTACTTGTACCAGACACTGAGGCTATTCAGTAGCTTTGGGAAATGGAAGGCTTTCTTGGGTAACTACAGGATCGCTTTGTGGTGGGGAGGAAGATAAGGAACTTGCTTTATTTCTGCCTGTGGTCTCAGGGAAGAAGCTGTGTTTTGGAAAAGGAAGGGAGCCCTTGCTTATAAGCATATCCATGTAAAGCAGCCTGTTGCTGAATCACCGTAAAGCTGGTACTGCAAGTGGCATAGAGGCTTGCAGAGTTTGCTGTTTCTTGCAGGACCAGGATAGTGGCTTGGCCTGCCTGAGAGAGGCACCGACCAGAGATCTGGCAAGGCCAAAGGTCTACAGACTCTCTCATGTGCCAGGGCATCCATGTTGGACCCATGTCCAGCCCAAGAACATTTGGCAGCCAGAGGCAGGCCAGGTGAGTTCCACCCATAGGACTCTTTGTCTCCAAGGAGGCAAGAAATTCAAATGAGGTGGTACATGAAGACACTCCTGATGGGAGCTGTGCTTCAGGGGAGTAATTTGGGGCAATTCCCAAGGCTAGGAGTTATTTCCTAGTGAGCAGAAAAGATCTGTTTGAGAGTCAATGTTCCCAAATGCCAAGGTTTAGGAAGGTTTTCACTCTGCTGGTTGCAAATTTGGTCTTCTCCAAGCAGAGATGACTGGGAAGCACCTCGCATCACCTGGCAAGACTTAAAGTGTCACATAGATCCTTTGGTGTGAAGAAGGAATCCACAACTACAGCTTCAGTGATGACACTCGCTCACTGTTTACTAATGTGCATTTTAATGGTTTCCAAACTAGTGTTGGTTTATCTCTTTCATGCAACGTTTAAGTGGTAAAAGACCCAATAACCCTAATAAGAGAGTAAGGGTATTGGCCTAGTGGTCTAAACACAAGTTTGTTTTATCTCTGTACTCTGGGGCTGTGATACAAATCTAGGCAAAACTGATACTGCCTTCCACCTCTCTGAAACTGATAAACTGAGCAGTTTCCTATGCAGAAGTGGCTGATACAGGCAGTTCATGGTGTTTCTTTTAAATACAGGGCTTTACTTGGAAGGACTCTGAGTAAATTTCCTTTTCTCTGAATCAGGCTTGTCTGCTGCGTGCACTTTGACTTCAGCTCCTTAGCTTTCTTGATATTCAATGTGCAATACTGTGCATGAATTTTCAAGCATCCCAGGGTATCTGGGCTGTTTAAATGTAAATATGATTAATTCAGAATAGCACTGCAGTTCTTTCAAAGATATGAGCAGCTCCTGCTCTTTTCATGTCAGTCTTGCTCTTTATTCACGGATCCAAAAACCAACCCCTCTGTCCTCTCTTCTGTGACATGGGCAGGCTCCCTTCCAGCACTGGGTACACACCTCATTTACTTTTTCAGAAAGGTCTTTCCATGATAAACGAATCCCATCATAAGTAGCTGTGTGATCTTGAAGAGGGCATCCTCTGGTGCCAATGGGTCTGCCTTCAGCCTAGTGCCGTGCATGGCATCGTGTGGCTCGGGTATTGCTATCCCTCAGCACTGTGGCTGTTTGCCTTGGACATGCCCCTAGAAAGAGCGATGAGGCTGTTTATTCTGAAGCTGGAATTTAGAGGAAGGCCTTGTTCATGCTCAGCAATATCCCCTGGAGATGGACTTTCTATGTGTTACAGCTGCTGAGAAACTGTCACTCTCCCTGGGGAAACTGGCCCTGACTGTGGGACTCCCTGGTTGTCCTGACAGAGACGTACAGTGGCACCTTCATATACGTGCATTAACCTTCATGTGAAGACTGAGACCCATGTTGCCAGTCTGGATGGATGAATTCTTTTGATCCCTACATCTGAAATGGATTGGCATTATTTACCATGTTATCTTAGTTTGGGTAGGGTTAACACAGCAATTGTTCAATATCCAAGGCAGAAATGTTTGTCAGTCAGGGATAGACTACATATGTCCTCAGCTTCACGCTTGAGGATTATGTAGGAAACCCAGTGACCTTCTTCTGTAAGCCTATTCTGTAAATGCCAGCCCAGTAATATAACCAGTAACCAAAGCATTGGTGCTGTAGCAGCTTATTTGCAATATAACACAGCTGAGTATGGGCACATTTTTTGGTGACTTCAAGGGGAGTTTTGCAGGGAGATGAAGTGTAATAAATGGTGCCTTGCTTGCCTGTGGAACAGAACAATAAATCATTCTGGTGTAAGTAGCAGCAGATCTATGCTGTGATGGATCCTCACATGGGATGTGTTCTTGAAAAACAGCTGATCATCAGCTAAGAGGAAGCTCCCATCATGGTATGTAGGAAACAGCTTTCACAGGTGACTATAATGATCAGAGATTTCAGAGCAAAGAAAAAAATAGGAGAAAAACTTGTTCTGAGTGCCTGGCTGCTTTCTGTACCTATTCTTGTAAAACAAAGGTGCTTGCAGTGCACAAGGGCAGAGAATAAAAGAACAAATAAGATGGTGCCCTGCATTTCAAGAGTCTCTTTGCAAATACCTCTGATCCACTGAGGGCTAGTATAGTCCAGCTTTGCCTTCCCTTCCGAAGGACTGCAATAACATTGGTAAGGAAATGTACCTGCAGCTTGCAAATAACCAAGCATATTCAAGGGTGTCAGCATCAAGACTTTTGTGGCAGAGCCTAGTTTGCAACCGTCAGTACCTGTTCATAATTGCCAAACCCTGGTGCAGCACTTTGCCTGCCTGTTGGGGAGCGTGCATGTTGTGTTCAGATTTGGCTTAAAGCCCAGAGCAGTCTGGGTTTTGTTTTCTTTTTGCATGAACATGGAGAAGATTTTCCAGTAGGATGGATGGCTTAGCAGATAATGCACTGGCCTTTCAAAGTTGGGAATGTGGTATGGGTTCAGCTTGAGGTCTCAAGCAAAATTATGTTACTGGTCCAGGCAATTCACAATCTTTTTTGTAAGCTATAAATTTGTCTCTGATTTGCCCTGCACAGATTTACTGCATTTAGAGCACGATGCTAGCAAAGGCGTGGTGTTACGTCAGCCCTAGCTGCCTCCAATGAACATGATGGTTGTGCCGCTGGCCTGCCAGGCCCAGTTCTGGTGGAGCGAAGAGGTGCCTATTACATCTTCTGAATAGCCATAGTTTATTAGCTTAAATATTTCCTCAGTAAGGTGGGCCTGACTCTCCTCACATGGGCTGGCTGGGAGTTTTGCTGGTAGCTACAGTAGCAATAAGACTGTAGCCCACTCTTTCACAGGGAGACAACACGAGCTGTGAATCCCAGGGCAGTCTGAGCAGTGTCCTTAGGGCTCAAGGCTGTAAGTTTGCACTGAACTCAGCGTGGCCAGGGTGCGTGTCGTTAGGGGTTTAAATAGATGATGAGACTGCAGAATCCCCATGCAATGGGCCTCCGGGATTGCCTGCAGCAGTGATGGATGGCTCCTGAACCCCACCTAAGGGAAAAGCTCCCTGCCCTGATGTGCACTATGGATCAACAAGCAAGCACCACAATGACTAGCTGTTGCAAGCATTCCTGGAGCGCTGACAAGTGTGCTTCTTCCAGCCAGTACAGCCTTCATCGAGGTACATGACAGGACTTACCCAAGATAAGGAGAGCTATGAATGGCTGATTATTGGCACCAGGACTGTCTGAGTACTGTGCTCCATTGCTGTGAAAGGCAGTGGTTCACCTTCTCAGAAAAGCTTTCTAAAGCTTGTTGTTGACACCCGTCAGCCAGTGTCACTGCTCCCATCTGACACCAGCACGCTGTGTGACGCTGCAGAGGATGGGCGCATGTCCGTGGAAGAGCTGACCCTGCTTGCTCGGAGCTCAGACTCTGAGCTAATGGGAGACACACTGGTTTAGATCTGGATGTCACAGCTCTGTTAGTGTGGCGCTGAGCTGCAGACAGCATGCACTGAGTGCTATTCCTGTGAGTGCACCTACAAGACCTTCCTTCCTTTCTGGCAAAAACTGAGTGCTCTGTGTGTATTGAAACAAAAAGGCCCAAGCCCAACCCAGCTGATTAAGTTTCGTCATCGGATTGTGTTATTGGGACCCAGCTATGGCAGGGAGCATTGCTAAAGCAGACCAAAGGCATGAACATGACAAATCATAGAATCATAGAATCATAGAATCATAGAATGGTTAGGGTTGGAAGGGATCTCAAATATCATCTAGTTCCAACCGCCCTGCCATGGGCAGGGACACCCTCCACTATACCAGGTTGTTCAAAGCCTCATCCAACCTGGCCTTGAACAATGATTTAAACAAATCATGAAACGTAGGTAGTGTCTTATCTGTGCTACCGTGTTAAGTCCTCGGTTGCTGGGTTCAGGGATAACTCCTCTGCAGCTGAGTCCCTCCAGTTTGGCTGCTTCCGTGATGTGGCTGGGTGGCAGGGACCATTTGTATGAAGATGTCTCCCCCCCTGCATGCCAAGGGTAAGATCCCTGTCTCAGGTCTGCGGGGACTGAGACGACAGCTGGCTTTTCCTCTCCCCAGGGGCAGCCCTTGCATGTTCCCATCTCTGCTTTGGCCCTCTCCTGGAGGTTTTGCAGGACAGATTAATCCTTTTCTTCCATCTCAGGGCTTTGCTACTTATTTGCAATTATTTCCTCATGATTTTTTAACCCAGAAAACTGCTGTTACTGGCTGCAGTTACCTGGCATTGATCTGGTGCCATCAGCCGATGCACAGCATTTGTGCTAACAGTGGACTGCTCCTCTCTCTCCAAAATGATCCACGGCATTCGGATCTGCACAGTCTGTCTCTGCCCCTCAGACTCCTAGATGTGACCAAATCTCACTTATGTTGTTCAGTGAAGCTTGTCCTGACTGAATATTTGTTAATGCTCCGGAAAAACAGCCCTTTCTTTGGAGAGTGATACCCCTTAGTTAGCTGATGGCTGAGGCCACTACCCATTACCCCTGATTGTTCTTTGCTTCCCTGCCTCTCTGTCTGTATCTCCCTGTCATTCCTAATCTAAGTGAAGGTAGGGGCCTACCTACTGTCTTTGTACAACAGGTAGCCCAGTGGTTTTGTGGTCTACTATTAGAAAACATGGTCAGCAACACTAACATTTTGATACAGGTGCATAATAGGATTTTCAGTTACACCATTCTTTTTCCAATAAATTGCTAGTATGTTGCATGTAATATAGGCACAAAGGTCTCCTCAATTTCTGGGTCATCTCCATTCGGTCTAGAATTTCAAGAAAAGGAGCCATTCAAACAAAAATGCACTTACAAAGTATGAGTGCCTTTTTGTGCCCAACAGGTAAAGTGAAAATTGAGCAATGCTGTATAAACATTCACAAGCTCTTGTATACTGCTCTTTAACTTATTTTCCCCTCTGTTTTCAGAAGTAGTGTCACTCTGTGAAGTGCTGAGACAGGGCTCCCAACCAATCATGGCTTTGCTGAGTCAGGAGGAGAAACAGAAGAGAGACCATGAGGCAGGATGCCCTCTTAAGTTTGCCAGGTTTGTTAGGTTGTTGGGTTCATATAATACCTGAGTTGGCACTTTCACCCCGTGCTCTGCCCTTCTGTGGCAGTTCACACTAGTATTTAGGCTCTGTTAGGTGTCCTTTGTGTGCAAAACTCCAGAACTCTGTGATCTTCAACTTTTTCATCTAAGCTTGGCTTCCTCTTTCATTGTTTGGGTTTGTTAACTGGCTGCTGTTGTCCTTCTCAAGTCCCAGTAACCATTTTTCATCCCCTGTGTTTTTCCTCTGCAGGAAAGCCAGGAAGAGAGGCATTTTCAGCAAGCCCTTCCTCCTTGCCGGGTTTCGTGCACGGACTTTAATCATTGCCTTGCCTGGAAAAGGGAAAGAGCTTTTCTTAGAATGTCCTACTGCAGCGTGTAAAGACTTCCCGCCTTCTCCCTTCCTACTCATTAAAGCACAATTGTTGACTGCTCTGGGGTCCCTGTGGGTAAAGCTTGTTTGTAATGTCAATTACCTTGAGTTTATGAGTTAGGAGCTGTTGCCGGTCCTCTGGAAAAAGGAATCCTTCATTTAGCTGTCATTGGCATACACTGCAGTTCACTCAGCCAAGAGGAAATGGGGATTAAAGGCCTGATCCTGCTCCTGCTGAAGGTGGTGGCATGGCTGCGGGTGAGAACAATGGGAGCAGACCCTGGCCTCAGAGTAGAGAGGGTGGTCCTGGCTAGGGTGCTCCCCTGCTCCCCCTCTCCTCAAGTGAAAGATGATAATTAGCGCAGGAGCGTCTCTTTGGTGCACTTCCTCCAATTGTTCCCAAGCTCTTATTTTGCTTGGTGCTCAGAAAGGGTCATTTGTTTAGCAGGATAGCAAAGCTTGTCTAGAATGGCTTCATGTGTGCCTGAAACGCTTGAAAGATGGGTGATCACCTCAGGGAGAGGCAGAGAGTGGCTGAACGGAGGCTTTTTGCATGTTTTGGCCTGTCCTGGTTGAAGCAATAAGGATGGTTGACAGTGTTGATGGCACAAGACCACATTTTGATGAGGTATAAAGAAGCTGTGACCTCATTGCCAGCCAGAAACATATACTGGGATATCCTGAGACAGCGTTCACGAGTTCTTTTTGAGGAACTAGGTGGTTCACCTTGCCACTAACCAGGCTTCTTGAAGGGAAGTTACTTTGATAAAAGATTACTTTTTGTTTGACATCTTGGACAATTGGATCCAGCAACTGTATCCCTTGGCTCGGGATGCGGTGGGAGGATACCTCAGGCTCTCTGAGGAGCAAGCACCTGGCTTGTGGCACAACCCACCAGCTGGGCTGGTTCCCTGTTGTTCTGGGGGCATGTATTTGGTGCAATATTGCTCTGTTAGGGGAGTGACAGACTGCTAGAACATGAAAGAGGGAGATCTTGTCAGCAACCCAAAGCTAGAGAAGACACAGTTATGACACTTTGCAGCTCAAGTGTCTTCCTTGTCACTGGAAAGTGCAGCTCTAATGGGAAAGAAAAAAAACCCATTTGTTTCAGTTTTTGAACACCACAATGTGTTGGTGTAATCAAGTAGATTTTCAGCCTGGTGTGCAAAGCCTTGCTTGAAAATGCTTCCTCTACTGCTGGTAAAACACTGTGTGTTTTTGTTTGTTCTTCCGTCATGGGAATGTTTCTGGTAACGTCCTCAATAACAGCTGAGATTTAGTTGCTGAGAAAACCAGCAGGTCCACACTATGTCACAAGTCCAAGTAACAACAGTTGGAAAGTGTGAAGACTTTTTCTGTAGCAGAAGATATTCTCACCCCAGGGGACCCTACCTGTTAATAATGACCCTCCTTTGCATTTCTTTTCACCTTTCATCTGAAGGCCTTGAGTTGCTGAGCAGGGATGAAACAAACCTCTGACCACTTCCAGTGAGGAATTCTAGAGTTATTGCTTTTCTCTTTAGAGAAAGGATGTCAAAGTACAGAAAGAAAAACAAATGCTTAAAGCTGTGATTGCAGTAAGCCCTGATGGGAGGTGAAACCAAAAAGGATTTCTACTCTGAGTCTCCTTGGAGTTTTGTGTTGGAAATGTGGAACGATCTCCTTCCAGCTTAAATGGCCTCTTCCAGCTCCCTTGGCTCAGACACCAGCACGTTCCTATTGAACTCCTCTTGGCAGAGTGATGGGCTTTTTTTGAGTTTTGAGTTTCCATGAATACTCCTGTCTTGCAGGAAGTCACTGATGATGCATAGGCTGTATTACAGCCTTAATCAAAACTGATCATTTTCAAGATCTTCTTGAGAAATTCAGAAATGTCATGACATCAGCTGGTTTTTGTAATCAGTCATGAGTGCTTCTTGAGGACTCAGTTCCTGTGGAGCCCCAAAGTTCAATGGTTTTAGGTTTGTGACTTCATTGTAAGAGTCATCTGTTACATCACTAAACACCCTGCAAAGTGTGCTTTGCTTTGCGGCAAGGAATAACTCGCTATTCACACACAGCTCTTAGATTTCTCTAGTTCCAGGTAGCAAAACTTCCAGTGAAAGACTTCACTCTGAAAATGAATTTCAGTGACATCAGCTTAATAACCCAACCCGAGATTTGATTCCCGCCCCAAAGATCTCTACTTTGTTAAAGAAACTTCCTGAACTTTCTCAGTTTCAGAAAGAAAATGTTAAAGATCGAGGTAGTTTTCACCCACCACTCTTTGTTTTCACCTGATTGTGTGAGTGTCCTGCACATAGTGCTCTTGCACATGAGCGAGTAGCAGCGGCACGGCAAGTCACCACGTGTCAGCTGAGCTGTGGCAGCCTCGGTAGCTGTTTGCTAGACGTTGTAGACTAGAGCATTCTTGGTCTGCCCTAGGTGTGAGGTAATGCCATTTAGCCGAAAACTTGACGAAAGAAGCTTAAATTGAAACAGATTAAAAACACGGACATGGACAGTTATGGAGGTTTGCCTGACATATAGTAAATCCTCAAGCCCTGCACACAGACTGTGTGTCTGAACACTCGAGCTGCTTGCTCACAAAACTTGACCTGTTCAACGCACACGCGCGCAGGTTGCGACGCACAGCCAGCACCTTCTGAGGCTCTAAGCCCAGTGACTCCAGCCTGCCGCCTGCGTCCTCCTGCGCTCGCAGGCAGATGGTGATTTTTCTGGATGCGACCAAAAGGATTGGTTGGTCTGATCTAACCAAACGTGTTGATGATATGGTGAGGTGTGCTTATGTCGATATACGCTGATCGGGCACATTCTCATTTCCAGTGATCCTGGCTAGCAATTTAGCTATGTAATTTTGCCAGTAGCAGCATGCTGAAAGCAACACAGGCAGGACCGAAGACCTGTGCTGCTCACTGGAAAGAAAGCAACACCAGGCTGTAGTTGTTTTGTGTACCAGTTGCTCCAGAGTGAAACAATACTGGACATTTTTATCTAAGCAGGTCAAACTTTGATGAGAAGCGATGGGGCCTAGAGTTCAGAGGGCAAGAGCAGGAGCTGCAAAGGATCTCGCCGTGCTGTAATCCTTCCTGAGCCATGGGCGTGCAGGGTGACCTTGGGTGTGACACTTGATCAGTCTGCTCAACCTTAGGCAAGAGGCAGTCAGATCGTCCCCTGCCAGCCCAAATGTCACAGTGTCCAGCTTTTTAAGTGATGCTTCCCTTTCCTTGGCAGAAGTATCTGTTGATAAGTTATTATGCAGCGATCAATACCCAGTTCCTGGTGCGTTGGTAATTAGTAATCAACATCATCATGAGTGTTATGAGTTTTAAATATTTGCTGGAGGAAAGTTCATTGTTAATAACAATGGGCTGGTGTATTAAATGGATGTGAATTTTGAGTGCTCCATTGCCAGATTCTGCAGTTTTGTGTTGCGACTTTCTCTCTTGACGTTTACTGTTTCCCAACAGTGATACAGCTGAGAAAATGCTTAATCATGGCTTGCCAAGGTCTATAAGATAAGATTATTCTGAAGCATAACTGTTTATTTTTTAAAGATGTCAGCGTTTTTAGACTGGGAAAAGCAAGTGCGGTTACTCAGAAGCTGGTAGCTCAGCTCAGAAGGAGGAAGAAATGTGGTGCCAACACAGAGGCACCCAGAGCACTTCTTCACACCCATCTGGCATCCAGCTCCCACTCCTGAAGGGTGCAGCTCTCCCCTAGATGTCCTGGACATGCAAAGACATCCAAAATCGCACTGGACACCTATGTGTTGGACTTAATCTAGTGGCCCAGTTTTAAGAGTTGTGGAAAAATCACAGTGCTGGTGAAGCTGAGGTAGAAGACAAATGTGTTTAACCTACTTGAGAGGATGGTTATTTGGTTCTATTAGACTGGTTATTTGGCTCTATAAGGCTGGTTCACCAGCTGCAGTGAAGAACAGCTGAGGACAGTGGGTCAGTGGAAACCTTATCTGATCACCTGCAAATGGATTGCCAAAACTACCAATAATGGCTGAGTCCCCTTTGGAGGAAGAGAGGACTCTAGATGCTGGCTCGTGTTGTGGTCAAGGGGACCCTCTTTCCTGTGCGATGAAATGCGTGCTTGTGACAAGAGCTAGGAGGAACTTGTGGTAGTAGGTCATGTTACTTATCAGAGTGGGTTGGCTGGTCTCAAAGCTTACCACGAATAGATGAACAGTAGTTGAAGTGAACTGCCCTTATCTATACCAAGCCATAGGTGATAGCCAGAATATGGCTGCCTGATTTAACTCCTCATGATTGTGGCAAGCAGGATGAGAGTTCATCTCAAAAGTAATCTCTTTATAGAACTTTCCTATCTCCTTGCCCTTACTTCCATAATATCTGGACTGTTGTTTGTTTTTTTTTTTTCTGTAGAGCTTTTGGCAAAACCAGTCGGCTTTTCTGTAGCTCTGTTTGCCACTTTTCTGAAACTTCTGAAATGTTATCTTATAACCCCAGATAAGTATCTTCTCTCTTTTCCCTTCCCCTTCCCCCCAAGATTTTTGTGTTTCTTATAATTTCTAATCTTAAGGTTAGTAAAGATATTCTTAGAATAAAAATCATACAAAAGCCTGTCAGGATGGACTAATCTGAATTGACTCACAAACTCTAGGAACTGGCCTGTGATTGAAAGAATGAGTCAAAGCGCTCTTTTTTTACTAAAAAAGCTGAAGAGTGTGTGCTAAGAGACTGGAATAGTATTTTCACACTGATAAAATTCTAGCTCTGTGGCTGGTGATAGAGGAGTCTGCTGCATGCATGCCGTGTTTGAAAGAGAGTAAAATGTCTCTCTGTCATCTCTGTCCTGAAACATCTCCCCTCCTGCATGGAAGGACGGCACATGTGTTTGTGTAATGGGTGGTGGTGCCCTGTTGTGGTTGTGAGGTCTCAGCATCACCCACCGAGGCAGACAGGGCTTGGGGCAGTGGAAGCACATAGCACAAGGCAGTTCAGGCACTTTAAGTGCTAGTCTATGTGGTCTTTGATGCTCAAATAAGTTTAAAATAATTGTTAGGTGCAGTTGGGGAAGGAGAGGGAAGTGGAGAGTTTGGGCACAGAAACTTTCACTATCTCTTTGGCAGCAGAAAGCAAATCTGACACCGAAGGTATCGGAGCCTGTCAGAGCGGTGCACAGGCACTGCCGAAACTGGGGGTCAGGTTCTTCAACCTCACTGGTCCATCAGGGTAAGATGGGGCTGCTGGGACAGCCTTATACCCTAGCAGAGCCTGGCTGTGTTGTGCAGCAGTTCTGGTTTTCATTGCGGTTCTGAGCTCTCACCTCTTCTCCCCTCCACGTTTCTGCTGTACTTGCTCTCGTTTATCTCACAGGGATCAACATATACTTGAACTTTAGAAACGAAAATGGAAATTTGAACAGGAAGCATGACAGATTGACATGTTCCTCATTATCACTGCTACATTTGATAGATGTGTTTTAAAAATCAAAACACTGGAGTATTCAAAGCACTGGGGGTGGGGGCAAGGAGGGAGATCCATCCATGCCCCACCCAGGGCCTTTATTCTTGAGGATGATTCATCTGCAGATGAAACTACAGAGTCAACCATAGCTGGTGTTGAAAGTACTTAGTTACTGTTTAGAGTCTTGACTGAAATCCCAGGTCCTCCTCAAACATGGTGAGAGCTTAATGTACAGGGAAAACACCATAAACCAGATTATGTTCTCTAGGAAAAAACAAACCCACAAAATGCAGGCTGGCTACATCTATCAGTTTTGGTGGTGGAGCACTGTATGCTGGTGGCAATCTGACGGATTGCAGTTTACAGTGGTCCCTTGCTGGGCTTTCAGGTATCAGGAAATCAAAGATGAACTGCCTTTGCCTGTTGACATGGCATCCCTACTGAGCTGTGCAGCAGGTGTGTGTTGTCTCACATGCATCGTATTTGCTGGACAGTAGGGCTGACCAATGTGCACACCTAGGAGCTCTCACCTGTCTTGTGTAGGAAGCGTCCAGTGTACAGATCAGCAGCTCATGCACTGTGCTTCTGATGTGGGGAACAGTAGGCTGCTTTGAGCTTCCCCAGTGTTGGTGAGATAGAGCAGCTCCTAAAGAAAGAGTGAAAAGGACCTAAGAAACATCAGGCATTTCTCGTGCTTCCTGGAAAAAAGAAAAGCGAGTTAGATGTCTTGCTCCTCAGAGCTTCTCTGGGCTCTCTCTTCAGTAGCGATTCACCTGAGGGAGTTGACCTTATCCTACTATCAAAAGAAGCATGGCTGGCAGGTCAAGGGAGGTGAGCTCTGCTCTTATGAGACCCTACCTGGAGTACTGCATTCAGCTCTGGGATCCCCAACAGAAGAAGGACAGGGACTTGTTGGAGTGGGTCCAGAGCAGGGCCACAAAGATGATTCGAGCACTGGAGCACCTCTGCTATGAAGACAGGCTGACAGAGTTGGGGCTGTTCAGCCTGGAGAAGAGAAGGCTCCAGGGAGATCTTATAGCAGTCTTCCAATACCTAAAGGGGGCCTATAAGAGAGAGACTTTTACAAGAGCATGTAGTGATAGGACAAGAGGTAATGGCTTTAAACTGAAAGAGGGGAGATTTAGATTAGATATTAGGAAAAAATTCTTCCTTCTGAGGGCGATGAGGTACTGGAACAGGTTGCCTAGAGAAGTTGTGCATGCCCCATCCCTGGAGGTGTTCAAGGCCAGATTGGATGAGGCTTTGGGCAACCTGCTTTCACGGAAAGTGTCCCTGCCCATGCCAGGGGAATTGGAACTAGATGATCTTTAAGATCCCTTACAACCCAAACCATTCTATGATTCTATAATTCTATACTATTGAAGTGCCTTCAGACAGAATAGTATGGGATGATTTCCTCTCGACATCTTGGCCCATGTGGGCTCTTTGATCAACTTTAACTTCAACATTAGTCAGAGGAAGGAAGTATCTCAGAGAAAAGTTGTGCTCCTAACATACACATCCTCAAACCTGAAGGATGCATCTTCATAACACTAGGAGAATCTCTGAACGAGATCCTTGGAGAACAGCAACAATGTCATGGATATGAAACTTTCAAAATCATTTTATTCCTTCTAATTTAATCTGTCTGTCTGCATGGCCTCTTTCGGCTGTGAGTGATAATGGGAGAGAAGCTGAAAGAAAGATACATTCATTACCAGCCAGTTGACTTAGGGTCCATTTTTATCTATTTTTGAGAAAACAAAGTCTTCTCACAGATGAAGTTACCTGGATGCTTACTGAAGAGACATGAACTTTTCTGGTATTCAGTGAATGAGAGGAGAGATTCTGTCCTCAGCTTGTAGCTGTGTCCTTGTCCACCTAGCTCTGCTCTTATCATGGTGGTATCAGTGTACTGTGTTAGCTGCAGAGATTTGAAATGAGGTTTTCAAATGCTTTTGGCTGACACTGGTATGAACGTGACACAAAAGGACTGAAGCAAAAATGTGTCAAGACCAGCATGGATAAAGCCTTTGAGGTAAGTGGATTCAGAGCTGAAGGACTGAAAACCTCTTGATAGTCCCAGGCTTAGAGGAAGCACCTGTATTTAAAGCTGCTTTTAGGAGCCACGGCCTGCTTATTGTCTATTTTATGGATAGAAGGATACAGAGGAAAGGATTTAACTTTGAGCAAATTGTGATTTTGAAGATTGACCTTCTTGTTAAGAAGCATAACACAAGCAACTCTTGGACACACAGCAGTCCCTCCTTGGTGTAAGTCATGCTGGTCTTTTAAGCAGCCTAGGACTCTTACGATCATGTGGGCATAGTTCTCCAGAGAAAATAGCAAGGCCTCTGGAAACAGTCACCCAGAAACACTTCTGCAGGTAACTTTTAGGAGAAAGGAATTGATCAACAAAAGTTGGGAGAAAAGAGTTCATGTGTTTCTATTCCTTCATCTGTCTTGCTGATACAATTTTGAGTTAAGCTTAATGGGCTTGCTCTCCTGGTGGTTTGTCTCTGTGAGGTTAATACCTTTCCTGTGAGTTTCCAGTGAAAGGAGCTCCAAAACATGTACAAGCAGATCACAGAATAAACACAGGATATATGTAGTTTCCCGAACTCTCCACTTTTTAAAACTTTTGTGGCCTGCTCCTTGTAAATTTGGCACAGTAATTACATCATAGCTGGGTCACTGAGAGCTGTATTGTGACAGGCTTTATGGGGAAACATAGTAGTGGCTGAGAAGGAGTGAATAACCACTGTTTTCACATCTGTTCTTCAGCAGGAGGGAGTGGTTTGTCTTTCCAGTGTGGTAGGAGGCAGGGAATTGTGGAAGATGACAAAATCATAACCTCATTCTTTTTTTTTTTGCATCAGCTGCAGTGGGCACTGCTCACAAAGTTTCTGCTTTTGAGAATGTTCCCTCCACGGCTGCTGGAGGGGCTTTTCCCATCTCCATGTGTTACTGGGCTGCCTGCTAGATGTGCTGAGGTCCTGGGACCTATTCTTTTGGCTGAGGGCGGGCAACTCTGGAAGATAAGAGTTTTACTCATCCCTGTCTTGACCACAGTCATCACCTGAAGGCTTGTTTCTAAATTAGGCACCAGTAGTAGATGGCTTGTACATGGACTTGGGTCTCATTGCTGGGTTAGAGAAGAGAGGCACACATTTTCCAGACACCAGTGAATCTGGGCTCCTATGTGAAGGTTACCTTGAAAAGTTCACTGGTATGATCATATGACTTCTGGTGTCCAGGTGTAGCTCTTCCCCTGAATTTATTTAATTCTGTCTCCACATGGTATATACTTAAAACGTGATTTGGGAAATGGAGCCACCGTTCCATAGTAAAACTACTCACAGGACGATCACTCTGGTATGACTATGAGGTAATATTATATTGCCATAATTATGCAATCGTCTGCTCTGCTTAAAAAAGCCTTAGCATTTTCGGTAATGGGCCCAGCCAATACTGACTTCAGGTATTGTTTTCCTGTGATCAGAGTCTGTCTATTGGGAAGATGATAGAAGCCACTAATCCATTTCTCAGGTTTTCTGTTTCCTATTTTAGCTTTCTAGACTGCATTTTATAAAGAGTTCTTTTTTATAGGCAGCCTTTCAGCAAGGTTTCCAAAGGTAACAAGTGGAGTCACCTAAAATAAGGACTATATTGCAATTTCCAAATATTTCCATAAATAGATGTGGGAAGAAGGGAAAAAGGAGATGCCCAGAGCGGCTGTCACTGGCATTTTCTCAGCTCAGCATTATTGAGCAGCTTGTCACCCAGTGAAACTCAGAGCAACTTTTTTTCTTTATTTCAAGAGAGATGCTGGCTAAAAGCTGAAGGTATTGTCCTAGAAAAGAGAAGTATTTATTTCTTCTTATGATACCTTCCAGTAAAGTGATGATATGCAAATTCCACATTGGAATTTTCTACGTATCCTCGAAAGACTGACATCCTAGCCAGCTCTTCCTGGACAAGTTGTCAGCTCAGAAAGAAAACTGAGCCTATAATGTGTCAGTCTGATCCCCACTGAGAGGGCAGGCTCCGAAGGGAGAGTGAAGATTTAAAAAGGAAAGGGTATTAATATTCCAGCGGGTCATATGATACATAGCATAATTTCTAGGGTCTAGGGTTGATTTCCTTGACTATGCATGTGAGACTGACAAGTCCACTTGGTGACATGAAGTGCAAAGTTTTGGTTATTATAAATGGTCTTGCCTTTCTTTCCTGTGTCTGTGTATGACTTTTGTGCTTGCTTTTCTGTACTTTATTTTACAACATTGAAAGCAACATATCTCATGTGTAGAGTCTGATCACAACTAGCAGACTGCTGTGAAAGAAACAGGTTGAAATGCTGATCCCACGTGCACCAGGGTAAATCTAGAGTGTCTCCCTTCCAGCTCCAAGCTAGAGGTTTATACTGGTAGCCCGATTGAATTTTGTTACTTTCCCTGTGGTTTGTGGTTTTTGCTTCCCTTGTTTTGTGAAAAGGGACACCAGGACAAGAGAGGCTCGATCTCTCTTGATTTAAAATTGCTACGTGTTACGCGATGGGAAAGATGATTCTGGATAGTGCCCTGGGACTTGTAGCTGTGCTGGCTTAGTAGTTGCTGTAATAGACTTTGTCTCCCCTTGTGTTTGCCTTACCAGTTTGCCCAGTGTGGTTTGTGGAGGAGCAGCATGCAGGAAGACATCGTCCTCATGAGCAGCAGCAAGAACAGTGCAGCAGCACACAGTATTAAAAGGAGGGGGGAGCATTCGTATGTGTTTCAATCAATTCATATGCAAACCACTCTCCTTTACTTAGGTTAGACAGGTCCCTGGGCCCAGGAGAATAAATGACATGGCTGCATTAGTTCATGTCCATGTGCTGGGAGATGCACCCATGGATGTACATACTCCAGAGCTAACACAAAAAATGACTTATATTTTTCTTTTCTATTGTGGTCATTGCTTTTCTTCTCCCAAGGTAAGATTCAGCTAGCAGGTCACCAAACTGACTCTTCGGCCAACCTACAGTAGCCTCAAAACTGTGGAATGTTGTAAAAATGCAAACATGTAAAATGAGAAGACATCTAATGCCAGCCTTTTGGTGGAGACTAGATTTAGGCTTAAGACAGCTGGTGCCAGAGCATTTGCCTGTTAATGTTCCTAGGCTCTGGAATGCCTTGCAAGAGGATATCGAGCAGCAGAATCAATTAGTGGTCTTAAAAGTAACATTAAGACTTCTGGGTGACATGATCATTTTTGACTCGGAAGAGTGTATTTTGTGAGCTGAACTGCTAGCTGGAGAGGTGCAATGTCATTGTTGTGGGGAAGAAGATAAACTGTAGCAAAAAACTCCCACAAAACCAACAACATTCTTCAGATGATGATTTTGTTTTATGCTATGTTTTACCATCTGGGAGCAGGGAAGAAGAAAGCAGGAAGTTTCCATGTGACATGCGCAGATTCATACCTGCCTGACCATGCTCAGATGAGTTATGACTAGAAGTTTACTCTGGGCTGGTCTTTAACCCAGACTACGTGCCAGTGCGAGGGAGTCAGGACACATAAGAATTCCCCTCAGACATCTAACAGGATGAAGCCACCTTTTATCCAAACACATAAAAATATACAGAACTATTTGCCTGATTAGTTTTTTGCTGCAGTGAATGACGGACTGTGATGGGCAGAGCCCATCTCCCTCCCTCCTGAGCTGCGTCAGTGTCCATGACGGAGCAGCAGTAAAGCTCCTGCTCCCCTGCAGTCCAGAGGAGGTACTTAGTGGGAAGGGGGTTCCAGAGGGATTTCTGCTAAAAGCCGTGATGCTGCCCTCTAAGACTTAAGGCAATGTATTGCCTTGCCCTCCTTCAACAGGCATTGCCTCACCTCAGAGGGAGAAGACCTGACTTCTCCCTTGTGCTGTCAGTCCTGACCCCAGGGAAGGAGCAGACAGGAGGAGATGAGAGCCACGGTCTTTCCTTGCCCTCAGCTCACAGGGTGACGAATGATACAGAGATCCCCTTCCCAGAACCACAATGCAGCCATGAGATAACCTCTGTCCACCAGGGTTACATGCAAATCAGTGATCTCAATATTTCATGTCCTGCCTCCCGTGGCAGCACTCTAAGCCGCATCTTGTGCCTCTTTCCCTGTAGAGCAGGCTATGCAGAACCGAGCCCTGCGGAAACACAACACTGATTCAAGGAAATGCAGAGTGGTGTTTTTGTCTTGATACAGGAAGAGTAAAACCTCAGTCCCCTGCTTGTCAGTGACTTCCTGAATGATACGATGGCACTGACTGTATATCTGTTAAGTGGCAGCCCTACGGTGGAGCCTACTGAAGGCACAACTCCTTGGGAGGATGCTCTGATAAGCAACAACAACGGCAACGACAACAAATGGAGGCCAAGTTCTCATATTTGCTGACCCCTGTTCATACTGATAACAGAAACAACTCAGGCAAGCAATGAAATCCTTCCAGATGGCAGCCACTGAACCCAGTTTATAGAGCAATAATTTACTTTGTGAACAG
Source organism: Tauraco erythrolophus (assembly GCF_009769465.1). NCBI lineage: Eukaryota > Metazoa > Chordata > Aves > Musophagiformes > Musophagidae > Tauraco > Tauraco erythrolophus. The sequence goes on along the minus strand of NC_141466.1, from coordinate 84,468,092 downwards.
TCCTACGTATTTCAGCAGGACTGCCGCAAAGGGAGAATGAAGTGGTAGTGTCTGGTCTTGGTCTGCTTTTAGTTGTTTGTGAGGAAAACCACTTTTTGTTAGCGTAGTTAAATTCTACACGGGGTACCGCACCTGGACTTGGGCAGAGTTTGCACTAAATGCTGCTACTTCCACACAGCACAAGGAAATGGGCTGCAGAAAGAAGGGCAGGGGAAGGATCACTGCAATGGCAGCGCTTTCTTTCCGGTGTCCTCCTAGGCGAAAACGCTGCCAAGGGGGCAATGCTAGCTGCTGTTGTCTGCACAGCCTATGTACTTTCATCAGCACTCTGTGCAAGGCAAAGTATCTTTGGGGTCTTTACAGGAAAGAATAAAGGACACAAAGGGAAAGCGAGATTATACGCTGCCTGGTTTTATCAAAGGTGAATTGTGCCAGAAGAACCTGATATCTTATCAAAGAAAACTAATTGGTTTTCCTAGTGAAGGAAACATGGCTGATCTATCTGGCTATCAGCAAAGCACTTGATATGATGCCACATGGGAAATTGTTTGTTCAGTGGGGGATGATGGGGTTAGGTAGAAGACCAGTAAGTGTGCAGAGACCTGGCTGGGAAAGGGATGAATACAGGTGGTGTGGTTGGAAGTGATCAAGCTGGAGGGAGACTACTCGTGCAGTTGCTCAAGGAGTAATCTTGGGACTGACTCTGTTTAATATTTTCAGTAATGTGCTTGTCATGAAAGGTAGGAGAATGTGGATGAAATTTGCAGGTGATAGTAAGTTTGGGAACATAGTTATTATGCAAGAAGATTGGGATATGATACAGAAAATGCTGACTGACCTTGAGGACCGGACTAATAGAAATGGGATGAAATTCAATATTACAGAGTGCAAGGTCATGCATTTAGGGACTAATAACATTAATTTCCACTATAAGCTGGAAGCTTATCAGCTTGAAACAAGCGTAGAAGAGAAAGACCTGGGCATATTAGTTGATCTGGAGTAAATAAGAAGCAGAGATATCATGCTACCATGAACAAGACAAATGCAAGTGTAGGGTGTATGAGTCACAGACTTCCTAAGAGGCAGAGAAGTATTAATGCCACTGGAGAGGGGTGAGATCTCTCCTGGAGCACTGCTGTCTGCCATGATCGAGAAAGATGAAGCCCTGACGGCACAGGTGTGGAGCCGGGCTGTTAGGAGCATCAGGGGAGCAGGGAGCCCATCGTATGGAGTTCCATCTCTCAGTGCGTGGTGGCTGAGAGGGGAATGTGGTGGTTTTCTTTAAATACAGAGCTGGGTAAACACAAAGGAGAGGAAAGTGTCAATTTAGATCAAGGCAATGCTGGCACACGAACAAATACAAATTGACCATGGCTACACTGAGGCTTGGAAGGCTTCTGGGCATTTTTGGGCACAGAGTGTGGCAGAAAGGCATTCACTCAGTCTGTGGGAGGGATTATGCAACATGACGATGGTGGCCACAGGGGCCTGGGGGCTGATGTCCCTGCAGGTCCCTCCCAGCTGTGTGCTGCTGGCTGGCACCTGAGGCTCGACGGGACTTGGTGCAATGGTAAATGCTCTTCACTCCCTGGGGCTTCCTGATGCCAGTCTCCCCTCTCGCCTTCTCCCCGGGAACCCATGTGCACTGGCTTGCCTGATGTCAATGTCCAGCTCCTGGCTGGGATTCCTGTTCAACTGACGGGAATCAGGAAAAACTTAATCACAACGCTTTAGCATGGTGGCAGCAGAAGTGAGACGGGACCCAGCCTGGGCTTCACGGAGCCACCACTTTCCCGGGCCAGCCGAGGCCATTTTGGGCAGCTGCACTGACCTTCTGCTGGGGCACAGGGCTCCGACTAGCCGTGTTTCAGCCCTTTTTGTGTGCCTGGGGAGGTGTCAGCCTCCGTTTTCTTTCACACAGCGTCATTCTCTGCAAATCAGAAACTGCAATTCAGAGGGTTTTGTCCACTTTGTTCAAACAAAACTGATTTTTTTGTGTCTTTTCTTCCTTTTAACATTCTCTCCTCTGCTGATTTTGACTAGAATAATTTTCTTCATAGGAGCTACTATGGGGATATGTTTTGGATTTATACTGAAAACAGTGTTAATAACACAGTGATGTTTTTATTATTGCTGAGTACTGTTTACACAGAGCCAAGGCTTTTTCTACTTCTCACCCCACCCCACCAGCGAGTAGACTGGGGGTGCACAGCAAGTTGTGAGGGGACACAGCTGGGACAGCTGATCCCAACTGACCAAAGGAATATTCCACACCATAGGACATCATGCTCAGCATATAAAGCTGGGGGAAAAAGAAGGAAGGGGGAGACATTCGGAGCAATGGTGTTTGTCTTCCCAAGTCACCGTCATGTGTGATGGAGTTCCGCTTTCCTGGAGATGACTGAACACCTGCCTGCCCATGGGAAGCAGTGAAGGAATTCCTTGTTTTGCTTTGCTTGTGCGTGCGACTTTTGCTGCTTTACCTGTTAAACTGTCTGCATCTCAACCCACGTGTTTTCTTGCTTTTACTTTTCTGATTCTCTGCCTCATCCCACCAGGGGAGAGCAAGCGAGTGGCTGTGTGGGGCTTAGTTGCCAACTGGGGTTAAACCACAACATCTACCCTCCCTCCTCCTACTTTTTCTCCCCACCCCCCCAAACACTGGTTGACATTTACCAGAACCCAGTGTGATTTAGTGACCTTGGGCATACTGTGCACTTTAATTTGTCAGTTTGGGAAATTAATTTGTGGAAGAATGAGTCGAAGTCAGAGGTCAGGCAGTTGGAGCGCAGACCTGCTGACAGGTTGACTGTCGGTGGGGGGCTAATGAGAGCACACCACCAAGCCAACGGAACAAAAGCAGACAGATTACACTGCCCGCTCGCTGGCTGGAGTCAATAACATCGGGCCGTTGCGCCTCCATTGCTGCCATGATTTCACCTTCTGGGAGGAAGGCAGTGGTCACTGGGTGCGAGGACACTTCACAGCGAGAACGGAGAGCTGGTAGCAACAGCTCTGCCAGCCCGACCCTGGAACAGAGGAAGCCGCCGGCAATGTTGCATCCAGGTGTTTGCGGCCCCGGTGCCTGCGGCCACCTGGAGACCAGGTGAATTTCAGCATCTCTGCTGGGTGCCGACAGGACGGCCGTGATCAGGGAAGTGGGATTTGCTTTCTGCAGGCAGCTTTTGCCTGACTCTGCCCACAGCCTTCGAGGGTGGCTGCCAGAGCTGGGCAGCAAGTAAGAAATGTGATGGTTGCTGCTCGGTGCCTTTCCACTCCAAAATCTTGCTCCTGCTCAGCTGGCAAGGGCGTGTATCAGTCAGGCAGATTCCTGCGGGTGCTTGCCATTTATCTGCATGCAGCACGAGCAGAGGTTGGACCGCAAACAAGACCTGAAAGTGCTGGAGAGAGATTGCATCTGCCATCCTGAGGCAGTTGAACTGCTGCATCACGCTCAGGATGCCCCGAAGCCCCGTGGCAAAATGACTTTAGAGCTTTAGAGGATGATGAAGGCTTCAAAGCACCAGCAAAACCTCAGATTCTGCCTTTGAAACAAAGCAAGAGTCAGGCAAGAGGCATGACTAGGTCATGTCAAAAGCAAGGCCATGTCCACAGGGCTGCTGGGGAAGGGACTCTTGGTAGCTACGTATGTGGAGCCAGAGGCTCCAGCAGCTCTGGAATAGCACAGCTTCTGGACCTGAGTGCAAAGCTCTGGTTCTTGCCTTCAATTCTTTTTCCTTTGGGCTAGCAAAGGCTGGAGGGATCAGACTCAGCATGCACAGCCCACGGGGCAGGGGGAGGAAACTACTTGTTTTGCTCTGGCAATAATAGCTGGCTCTGCACACACCAAGTGAGAGCAGGCTTGGAAAGGTGTTTCTTACTGTAAAGTAGCTGGCTAAAATGTGAGGCACTGAGGGCTGTTTGGGGAGGGTAGCACAGAGGGCTATGAAAGGAACCTCTTTTTCCCCCTAATATATAAAGAAAAGAAAGAAAACTTCCCTGAGATGGCAGCCTGGCTGGCCAGGAAGGTCTCCACAGCTACGTGCGGACTGAGCTTTGTGCTTCGAGCAGAGCATGGCTCCCAGAGTCTCACATTTTGGGGACTGAGCATAGTTTCCAGCTATGGCATGACAGCTCTTCAACTGATCCTCGTCATCTGGTGAATGTAAGGTTGACTCTGAGGGAGATCTCAGCCAGATGATGTCACAGGGAGGGCAGATGAAGACAGCCATGGGTCTCATAACTCCTCTGGTGTTGCTCTAGCATGGAGTCCCCTTCAGCAGCCAGTTGTCTGATTTCAGCTGTCACTGCTGATGTGGTCAGCCATGTCGTCTCGTGGGCACTTCAAGCTCCCCTGTTTGGAAGGACTACAGGGTGCCTTGTATTTCCATGTTTCCCTTAATGCCATCGGATCCAACTGCTCTCAGTCACACAGCTGCTCCGTCCCTGCTGGCTGCTGAGACTCAGCGTTATGGTCCTCACCATTGACATCCTTCCTCATGGACTTCTTACATTTTGCTGGAGCTGGAGAAGACCTCACTCTCACAGCTTTCACTAAGCTTCTGAGGTTTGTAGGAGGTTGGGGGGGTCACTAGATAGCACCAGGGACACAGTAAGGAGAAAGTGAGGTCAGGCAGACTGGGGGAGCAGAAGAGGACCAGGAGGCTGACTTTCAGAGGCTGTCTCGAAGCTGACACCTTGCAGATCCTGTCCCTGCAAATCATCTTGATCTTTGTGGCTTGCAGCGTATGCCCTCTCTGGTTAAAACCTGGATTCTGTGCTCCTCTTTTCCTTCACAGGTTAGGGTATTCCCAATACACCTTGCTCCCAAAACGTCTTGTCCATAAGCAGTGAGAAATTCCTACACTTTTTTTGTTGCCAAACCGCAGCAAAGTTTGAGCATCTCAGCAACTTACAAACCGTTTCTCTTTTGTTTCTCAGACCCGACAAGAGCATCCTGGATGTCAGCGTGCCACTCATTTGGGACGTGCAGCACGTAACTTCCAAGAAAGCCTTGCAGCTGGAGCGGCAACGATTCAGGCTCCAGGCATTTAAACAGTCATGCTCTCCACATTTGCTCTCCGCTCCATATATGGCCTCGGGCCCCAAAACCACAGCTGCCCGGGGAGGGCTGTGCCACGGGACGGGTGTGAGAAGGGTCTCATCCCCTCCGGCCGCCTGCACAGCTCCCTGCTCTCCATGTACAGGAGACAAGGCACGGTACGGCCATGCAGAGGCCCTTGGGCACCAAGCGCTCACCCATCGGCTCTGTCCTCCGCATCCCGGGCAATCAGGCTCGTAGAGCAAATGGTGACGGTTGCTCCGTGCAAATGTATATTTCCTCTGGTAGGACAAATCTTGGCAGATCTCTGCCAAGTTTGAACCGCCACTAGGCAGAAGGTGATTGCTTCATCCTCATCAGGCTGTTCCAGCAAAGTCTGTTCCCTCACCCAGCTGGTGGGGAGCTCACCTTGCTGGGCTTTGGACTCGGACATCAGGTACAGCGTGGGCATGGGCTGGGAGAGGTCTTCTCAGCTCACCACGTTCTGCTCTGTTAAAAGTGCTCTGAGCAAAAAGACTGAGGATGATTTTATCCAGTAGATTTATCTTTTATCTTTTATCCAGTAGATTTAAGCTCATCTCTAATCTGGATATACTTACTTGAGCGGACTGTCTCATTACCTTTTATCACTCTTGTATTAACCTGGACTTCCCAAGTGACGGTAAGGATGGACAAAAGCAAATAACAGCGCTGGCAATACTGAGAAATGAAAACATCAGTGCTTTGGGTCTACTCTTCAGCATTTCTGACATGTCTAAATATAGACTATGTCTTGTTTTGAGGCTGCAGAAACCATTTGTTTGAATTCTGGCCCTTTAGATCAAAACAAAGGAAATCTGGAGGGAGAGTAAGCGTGGTTCACTGAACAGAGGTAACAGACCCCATGTGCTTTGTAGGTCAGCAGCAAGGACACCCAAACGGAATTTGGGACCTGTGGGCTCAAAGCCACTGTCTGCTCAATTTGCAGTGGGGACGGATGGCTCAGGTGCTCTCCTGGTGCTCAGGGATGGGGCAGGGGTGCAATCGAAACTGCTCTGCTCTCTAAACTCCCAGTGAGGCTGCACCATCTCCTGTGGGAGCGCAGATTGGAGTGTGACTCTTACTCCTTCCTCCCTCCGTAGCCTGCCTTTTTCCTCCCCTTTGGTGAGAAAAGATGGAGTTTCCTGGTCAGTCCAGCTTCAAAAATCAGAACATTTTGTTTGAGAAATGGACAGGCAGATCCCGTGTCCATTTCTCAGTTTTATGCTTTTTTTTTTTTTTTTTGGCCAGCTCCGGAACTGGCTTTGCCACATTCATTAGCAGATAACGGGTTCATGTTTAACATTTTCTGTGACGAACACTGGTCTGGCTGCCAGTCGTCCCTCGTTGGAGGTTGCACCTGCAGATCCATGGGGTCCCCGCGGGAGCTCACATTTCCCTGATCCATGTCACACGTGGTCTCGCTCCAGCTTGCTGCATCCTGCTGCTGATCGCTGATCCCCTCTCAAGTTGTTCTGCCTGACTTCCCCCAGCCTCACATTTTAGCTGTTGGCACCACGTTAGATTCCTCAGCAGGTCCAAGTCCAAACCCTGCAGCAGCTGTGAGACTCTGCCCTGGCACAGAGTGGGGGGCTCTGGGAGAAGCCACCTGCAAATCCCAGGGCAGCACAAGGTGCTGAGACGTCATCTGTTTGAATGTGATCTTCTCTGCAAAGCAAACTTGTGTCTCAGGTTTTGGACCCATTTCTGCTTTCTGCTGCTCCGGTAAAATACCAATGTTTTAACCAGGCTGACCTGGGGTGAATAAAACCAGAAGTTTCCCCTTTACATTCAGACCCCATCATGAGGCAGCAACTCAAGTTACACATCTCTAACAAACTAGGGCTTGCTGTGTTTTTGAATTCAAGCTGGTTGGCCTTAAGTTTAGGGAGAACACCACAGGGATGCAGATGGGGCCTCTTTCCTGCTCACACAGGATTACTCTCCTTGGGTATATTTCTGACCCTGTACATGGCCTTACGCTACACACCCCTCATCTTGGTTCAAAATGGATCCCCTGTGTCAGTGGCCCGTCAGACTGTCTCTTGGCCTGTATGTCAGCCTTTTGGATGTAGCAGTTGTGGCCGTAAGCTCCTCTGTTCCTTAAATAGCTGCCTGTCCATCTAGCCTCCCCTAGCCTCCCTCTGCGGATCCAGATAGAGTTGCAGGTACAGGCTGTGCCTCCCTCCCTGCCCCCAGCTTTCCCCTGCAAACCGGACAGCCCCTCTAGCAACAAACGCTGGCACTTCTGCAGTCGCTTACCTTGCCACAGGGTTTGCAAAGCCTGGTTTGGGCCTAATGTTCAGTCCAAGTTGGACTTGTGGGAGATTTTGGTGAAAATTTCTGTATTTCCTTGACTGCTCCATCGGTCTGGAGTACACAGCCAGACTCGTTTGTAGAGTGCGACACTACAACTGGTTAAGTCCTATATGTTGTTTTAAAATAAAACAGACATATCTTGTTGTCTCTGGCTATTTATCTCCTGCTCCTGGAGTGTCACATCTGTTCTTTTCTTTATCTGGAAGTGCTGAGTGCTGCCTCTTTAGATGAATACGCTGAACTTAAGTTGTGGCATAGCTAAACGATGTCTTGACAAAGTATCGCTATTCAACGACAGAAGTTGTTCTTCTCTAAAGCCAGGCTGCTGTCACAAGTGAACAGTATACAAACACACACAATGAGTTTGGGAATTTACTGATATCACCAGGAATATTTGGAAATTCTCATTCCCTATTTTTGAGAAAATCACCCAAGGAATGACTAAGCACCCTGTCATCTTAGGGAAACTACGGAAACTACTTGAGACCAGCACAGAGAAGGGCTCTGGATGAGACAAAGTGGGAGACAACTAATCACCCACGGATCAGTTGCTGCAGGGGCTCAGGGTGAGGAAGGTTCCTCTGAGCTCCACCACACGCATCTCAGTACTGGCTCCTTCCTTCCACAGACACATAAGTAATCACAAACGGCCAGAAAAATTAAGAATGGATTCAAAAAACTGTCACTAGAGACACGTAAAGTCTCTTGAGCAACCTTTTCACTTCCATCAGCCTCATCATCATTGCTGAAGCTTGACTGGGGCCTTTCCGGAGTGAAAACATCACGAAGCTCTTTCTCTCCCCACTGAACCTGACAAGGAGGCCGTGAGAGCACAGTGAGATGACAACCAAACAAGCAGGTAAGGAAAAGGCACGGTGAGAAAAGCTTTTGGGATAGCGAGGTGTCCTCCGCAGGGCTGTCTTTGGTGGTGGAAAGCACCTTGGGTACTGTGAAACAAAAGGAGCATTGACCGACTCATTCAAAAGCGAGGTGGAATCCCTGGTTTGATGAACAAAGGAGCCCTGTCCTCATCGGGGGTGAAACAATCCTTTCTCCCAGTGCTTTCCTTCCTAAAGAGTGAAAGTTTCCTGTATTCCTTTCTTGACAGTCATCAGTCCGGGCCCTGACTCATTACACCTGTGCAAGGGCTCAGCCCAGCATTAACCCCTCACTTGCTGGAAACCAACCATGTCCCATGGATGCTGGTCTGCTCAGTCTCAGCCTTTTTCACCCCTTGGTCTCCATCCCCTCCAGCCATCCCTGCTCATCTGGCTGGTGTGTGAGCAAGGCAAGTCTTGTGTGGTCCTTGTGGGGGTTGAGAGAGGGAGGCTTTTCTGGAAGGGAGCTGTTTCCTAAATGCCAGGGCCTTTCTGTGCTTTCTCTTTTAGATTAAAAAAGCATGCGAAAGAAGTATGTCTGAAAGCTGAGACAAAAACTCACCTCCAGGTCTCTGCCTTCTCTGGCAGGGCAGTGGGGGAGGTCATGGCTCTGCAGAAGCTCAGGATGCACTATGGTGTGCACTAGCAGTGGGGAACAGGTGCTGATAGGAGGGAGAAGGCACATTGAGGTGACCAGAGGAAAGAAATTGAGGATTGCCATGGATGGCACTGTCCATCCCAGTGTTTTCTTCTCTGTTTCGTGCTCCTTAGTTCCCAGTTTTACTAAATCCTGGTCTCTTTACCATATTGGGAGTTTGCTCTAATTCCTAGTTTACCTTTCTGATCCTTGCTCTGCCAGCCTGTGGTCTTATTTTTCACCTTGGCTCCTGTCCTCATCCACCATCCCCGTGTCCTCGTGCACCACCCTGGTTCTACTTGGTCTGATCCTCTTCCCCATGGAGTTCAGATCAGGTGAGCACCATTGCTGTAGGAGCTGAGGCTTGATTTGATGCATGGAAATGCAGACAGGCTCCTTAGCATCAGGCTGCTGCATGCTCTCCAGCTCCAGGTGCTTGGTAGGTTCAAACACTTATTCACACCGCCAAATTTGGGAGAGGAGGGGAATTTTCACAGGGACATCACAGGACAGAATGCCTACAACTCTGCCCGCTTCTTGCTCTGTTACACAGTGCTACTAGCTCTGCTCACTCAGCTTGTCTTACGTCAGCAAACAACACGCTTTTCCTCCTTCTTTCATTTGCAGAAATATCTGAGCTATCTGGGAGATGTTTTTCACAGTGTGCATAGCGGTGAATAATTCACTCTGAGGCAAAAGCCTGTTCTCAAAAGAATCTCTGCAGGAGGGAAGTCTGACAAATATCTAGGCAGCTCAAATAAAAAAATCTCTTATGATGGGAAGTATTGGGCAACCTCCATATCTCTCCTTGCAATTTAAAAGTATGGCCCCACAGTCGTTGTGCAAATCGTCTGCAGGTATGCAATTTTTCTTCATTTAAGGGCTATTAATATTAAATACAGCAACCATACATTATTTATACTGTTTTATTCACATATTAATTTTAAATCAATTCTTAAAATGTGCAGTGCCAGGGATGAAAATGAATTACTTAGGGCAATAAAAAAGGGCAGACCAAGGAGGAAATTAACTAGAGATATTAAAGCTATCATGAAAGACTTCCATATATTGGAAGCTTCTAGACTGGAACAACATGGTGGGAAGAGCCAATATCCAGGACGTTTTGAGCTAGAGAGGAGAGTCCTCAAATATACATAACATGGGTGTTGGTCAGACAGAGGACAGACCCTGTGTGAGTGAGGAAAGGATTGCAGTAATCACATTTCTCTGCTACAAAGACATTAATTCAGTGGATCTCTGCTGTACTTTCCATACTTATCAGGGCTTCAGCCAGGATGTAAGCAAGACCAGAAGCTGACCTCTGGAGCTGAAGCCAATCTTGATTGACATTTTCTTTTCAGGTTTTTTTTTTTATAATGCTTTCTGTGTTGTGACACATATATATGGTGTTTTTTATTTGCAATTGTATCCTGTTTCCAGGCCTGGTGTTTGCAGGAAGGCACTGGCAGATGACTGAAGCCAAACTCCAGGGTCCTACTGTTGTCCCTTCACTGTGGCTTAAGGCAGTATGCAAGGCAAGTGGCAGGGGGACACCAGGCTTGATGAGAAGGGACTGAGTTCGTTGAGATGTTTAGGAATGGGATTCGTCTCACTTGACTTTAGCTGTCAAAACCTCTACACAAGTCACATAGGCTCAATCTGTAACACAGAAAGAGAGAGACCCCCTCAGAAGTGTTGGTCTCTGTTGACTAGACAGCTAAAGTGACTTGAGATGAATCTCACTTTGACATCTAAGTAGCTGAAGATTCACCTGAGAATTGTGGTGGAAATGCTGGCAACTACTGTAAGTACAAAAGAATCACAAATGTGCCATAAAGAGGTGAAGGACATAAGTATTTTTTCCATAATCCAAAATGGTTCACTGTACCATTTCCTCTTTATTTCTTGTCGTCTCATTTTACCATAATGGCACTTTGAGTCTCTCAGGCAATGTAAAGAGGGTTTAAGCATGGTAAGGCCCCTTTCAGTGCTAAGATCATTAGCAGATTGAAGCAAAGTGCTCCCTTATATCTGTGAGTAAATTATTTATTATGTGTGTTAAAGAGATAGATGGCTATGGAGATTCCTGGGGAAAACCATGCTGCGACAGCGATTAAACTGAGCTCTTGAGAGCCTCTCTCCCTGGGTCAAATTCATCCTCGGTCTCAGTGGTTTAACTGATCTCAATACAGTTTACACCAAAGATAAGTTTAGTCCTTTAGTCCCAGATCTCAGGGGAAGCCCTAGCTGCTTAAAATGCACAGAAGACCTGGATGAGAACATTGTCCCTTGAAGCAGTGGCGTGATGAATATGTGTATTATTCATAACAGTGGAATTAGCGGATAAACACACTAGCAGAAACACTGCACATCAGTAACCAGTCCCTCTCATTAGTTTTTCTTTTCACTGGGCCTCTAATCATTCACCCATGGACTATGCTGGATTAAAAAAAAAGATATATCCCCGATGAACAAGACAAAGGCATAACAAAGTAGCAGAAAGAAAACAAGAGTGCTTACACTTTTGCATTGTGAAATAGCAGCTCGCTTGTTTTTTCTCCTCTCCTGGCTTAGAGGCAGACAGAGGAAGTGCGCTAGGACCTAGAGGAAACAGTTCTCCGCATACACCCTCTACCTTCTTCCAGCAGAAAAATATTATCGACAGAAACAGAAAATATAATGACCGAAAGACAAAAAAAAGAAATCTCAGCTGGTTTAGAGAAAGATAAACTACAAAGCAAAGCGTGGGAATTTTTTTCTTCAGTAAGCTACAGAAGTTGTAAAATATTACAAAGTTATTTTTAGAGGAAGAGGCTGTGTATTGAAGACATAAACTATTATAATTGTAATTTAGCCGCTAGCTTGCTGAAACTGATATATAATCATAGCCTGCTCATGGTTTGTGGTTTTTTTTTTTATTTTTTATTTTCTTATTTTTGCATGCTTCAATCTTTTACCTAATAATTAAACAATCAAGGCAAGACTGTATTTGTAAAATAACCATTATGCAGCCCACATTTGGTACTCTCTGCATTAAACGAAAAAGGTGGTGCCTTAAGGGAATTTATTGCTATCATAAATATAAAGAATAAACATGTTTCCTTTCATTTCACTGCAGATTTCTTTCAATTTTGCTATTTAGAATATGACTGTGAGACAGCATGCAGGAATATGTGAAACGCTACAGAGCAAATGTGATTTGTCTTTTTGAGACACTCTGGACTAACCAATGAGTTGCCCAAGCTTATAGCTAGTTGCTGGGCACAGCTTCGGAGGATACAGATAAGCCACCCAAAGCCTATTTGTCAGTATCTGCTTGGTCTACAAATTAAGAAGAGAAGCCACCCGTTCTGAGGACAGGAGCCCAACACCTCCAGGTTCAGCCCAAGTGTGAAGCATGTGAAATGTTACTGTTTCTTGTCTTCTGGAGCTAGATGCATGAGGACACATCAAATAATCAAACGAACCAAAATATGAGTATTTCTGGACACCTTTTCTCTCTCTCCCGACCAAAAAGATCAGTTTCAGCTTAGCAGAAATTCAGGTCAATTCTTACTCTGTTTAAACTGGCTAGCTTTCCTATGCCCTCGATATTTAATCGGTGCTACTAATCTGCAAACAAGATACAATGCACTGATTCAAACACATGCTAATTTTAGGGCATCGCTCTGCTCTTGATGTGAGCAGGGAGCTCCTATTGATCTCTGTAGGGGTTGATAACGCTCGCTGAGAGCAGATAGGGCACTAGCTTTCCTCTCGTGTATATCTGTGATAGCGGCTGAAAACTCAACATTAAGAAGTCCTCCCCTGTGGCCAAATTCCCAGATGGTGTAAGCTAGTAGAGCTTTAGTGTCTTTAGTGGGGCTTTGTTGATTTATACCAGATGATGATCTGGGTACTACTTTTCCCACATTTCACTTGCAGGTCACTTGTTGGAAGGAAAGTCTGGAGTTGAACTGCTGGGCAGCCACCGGCAGTCCCCCACCATCCACCCAGCATGTGGGGCTCCCTCTCTGGTCCCCTGAGTGCTTAAAAAAGCTTCAGAAGATGTAAGTGGCTGGAGAATCACTGTCTCCAGGCAAGTGGCTTGTAATATTCACTGGAAGATGATATATCGGTGGAGTGGGCTGGGTTAAGCTGCGAGCAGCAGGCAGGATGGGTGAGGCAGCATGCCAGGCTCCTGGGGTAGCTGAGAGTTCTTTTCCAGCAGGGCTGATGAGGCAGGGAGTGAAAAAGCATCATGGAAAGGATCCACAGTCCTCCCCTCCAGGTAGGAGATATGGACAAGTAAGTTAGGCAATGGTGAAAGCAAGCCTTCCTCAAGACGTTCTCGCAGTTGTCCTTGGTGAGAGGCACCTGCCAGTCCCTGGTGCTGATATCTGGATGTAGAGACAGGTAAGGTAGAGTAATACAGTGCTTTGGAGAGATGCAACCTGGACACTGACAGCAGTCAGAAAACTTTGGCCAGCAAGTTTGGCACTCTGCAAATGCAATCAGACTTCTTCTGGAGACTATGTGCTTGCTAGCTGTGCATCTCTCTTTTGCAGGGTGCTCTGGTAGTCAGAGGTAGCCTTTAGACATTAAATCCGTATTTGGCTATTTGATCCAACGAGTGATAAGAAATTAAAATACATACTTTAAGCTTCTGAACAACAGCTAGCAGGAGACATTAAATTTTCAAACAGTTTGTGAAGATTATCCTGTTTATTGCCAGTAAAATCTTGTTTAAGAAACAACTGTTAGGAAAAGATAAAGAACGAAAAACCATCAGTCAAGAGACGAGTGACCTTGTTCCAGAATGAAACCAAAACAATGCCCTGGGGAGTTACATAGGCATTGTTTCAGGACTTAGTACATCAATGTTTGCGGGTTAATTTAATTGAGATACAATGTGAGCCAAGCATGCCTGAGCTTGCTAATCGGATAAGGATATTGCAATCATATGACATCAGTAAGAAACCATTGAACATATGCCATGTTATGTGTATGGCAAGGTAGAAGGAATGCTCCAAACTGTGTGGAACTGGCACAGAGAGTCCAGGGATGTCAGAAAATCCTCATCTCCCTGGTGCAGAAGTCCAGAGGTGGGACCAGGTGATGAGATGATATGCCACTGAACAGGTACTCCCACAGAGAACCTACTTCTAAGCTGCCCATAACCAGAAATCCTGTTCTTGCAGGACTGCAGCTACAAGTATCTCTCACGGCTTTTACTACAGTCCATATTTTTATCTGTTCTTGTTACTCAGAGGAAGAACACATGAAACATGCCCCATCAATACATTCATGCAGCCAAAGACTTTTACACTCAGCAGGTAGCTAATGGACTGCAATGTCCTTTCCCCAGCCCCATTAAGAGTGCTTGTTTATGTCTGGCCTTGTGCAAGAATAAAGTATCGCTTTGCTCTCTGGCTGTAATCTCGTGGTGGAGTACTTGATGCTTAATTTGGACACTTATGAAGGAAATTTCATCACTGTCATTGCTGTTTACTGACACCTTTTGTAGTGGCTCTCAGTAGAGCAGCTGAAGGCCTGAGAGGATATAGCACAGGAGCTGTGTCTTCCTCTTTGGCCACCTCTCCTGAGAAGTGGGAAGTGGAGAGATGTCCTCTTGGACAAGCCTGCAAACTTGTCGCTCCGTTATCCCTCAAGTTGCAAATTCACTCACAAGCCCTCATCGGGCTGTGATCACGTTCTCTGCTGTTTCTCTAGTTTGTGACACTTCTGGCTGAGGTGAGCAACACCACAGATGTATGCCGCTTTAATAGCGCTTTATAGGACCTATTTATAGCCTATGCCAACAGCCTACCTGCTCATTATGGCAGGGCATTATGCAGCGGGACACTGCCATACTGCAAAGGCTTGCTTTTTCTGCCCCGAGGGAAACGTGTGCTCCCCACTTCTGCCATCTCCACCGTGTTGCAAGAGGCTGGTGTTGCGCGGGTGCCTTCCTCTTCATCTGACCTCAGCCCAGGTGCTCGGAGGCATGGGGGACACCTGAAAAGGGAAGGCTTACGTGGTTCTCTCGGGAAGCTGAGCAGCACCAGGAGCACGCGAGCACGGTTGCCAACAGCTGTCGGAAGCCTCAGAAGTGCACTCTATATTGCTTTATTATTTCTTCTTTGCTAATTATTTCCTAAGATGGAGGGGGGGGGGTAGGGAAAGCACGGGAGCGTAAGGGCAGCAGCAGAGCGTGCTTGCTGGCAGGGCACGGCAAAGGCTCTTGAACTGGCTCTGACACACGCGGAGCAGCGGGAGGTCTCCGAGACAGAGCCGGACTGTTTCTGCTCTGACAAAAGAAGCCGGCATCGGCATAAGCGTGTTTTTATTGAGCCTGTTCAAAGCGTCCTGTGAAGCAGCAGGCACAGAAGACGCTGCACGCATGTGCTGGGAAATACACGGGACGATCGTAAAGGGTAAGTATCCACAAGTGGAGAAGAGCCAGAGTGGAGGGGGCTTGTACCAGCAAAATTCAGCCCTCTGTTGAATGCGTATCCTGAATGACGTGCACGAATGATGTGCTCATATGTGGGCTTGATCACTGCCCTGGTACCATTGACAAGGCTCGCTGGCCCCCTCGCGCCCCCACTCAATCTTAGGGAGAGGGACCCTTGTCTCCTTGCCAGAGGTGTGTCGGGTGGGAGGCAGGAGAGTAGTAAGAAGCAGCTGCTGCTTTTGGCGAGATGTCAGCATGGGGGTGTTCATGCCTGTGCTTAATGTCAGTGAAGGATTTAACTGGAAAGGCTACTTTTTTGCCACCCATTCTTGAAACCAGCCAAGGCAGCCCCCATCGCTCTCCTGTCCCCTGGCCCACACTGTGCCCCAGCTATGGGGGCACACGGAAAGTGACTGCTGGCTGCTGTGTGAGGCCGGGCGGGAGAAGCTATCAGCTCTTTGCCTGTTTTCTTTCTTGCAAGAAGCCTGGGGTAGCCTGACATAATTATTAGTGCTTCTTATTTTTCACTCGCTCTTGGAAAAACTGTTCTAAGGAGCTGCTGACTATCTGTAATTGACTGCTCATGCTCTGACGGAGGATGAGTTGCAGCATGAATGTCAGCGGTAGCTTGCAGGCAGTCTGGGGAGATGCCACCTTATTATTGTGAGGAATGCTCTCCCCAAGACAACAGGCACACAAAAGCAAAGCAGGAATAAAACAGCTTGGATAAAATCAGAAACAACACCCTTGCGTCTGCCCAACCCTAACCTGAGAGCAAAACAAACTTGTATTGAACCCTTCCTGAGGCGTGAAAGAAGGTGATTTTTGTTGCTGTCATGATTGTGTTTCTCGGAAGGAAAGGCTAATGCAGCTGAGTGAACACACAAAAACTGGCCTGTGAGATTTCTGATCCAACACTGGAGACTAAGGAGTGTGAAAGTTTCTGAGTCATGTATGCTTGTCTAAACTGTACTGATCCTCCTTGGCTCCAGAGGTACAAGGGTCAGTTTGTGCTTGATGAAGAGTGTGATCCTGCCCAACACCAAAGGGGTAGCTATCCCTGCCTGGAACAATGTCCCTTGTCTACAGCGATTTCAGCTGAAGTTCCTCTGCTCTGGCAACTCCAGCGGTGTTACAGTGGAGATCATCCCCCTGTTCTTCCCGTAACACAGGCTGGCTGTTCACCTTACCTGCTCCTCCTACTTCTCTATAAAAACTGCTTCAGGTTCAACACCCCCAAGTTCACTTACTCATTTGCACTTCATTTTCAGTGGAGCACAAGCAAAAGGATACTGAAAGTGGTGAGAAGGGACTTCTTCAGCTGGAAACTCCCACTACTCTCTTCTACATCTAAGAAACTTGCGCAACAGCTGTATTGCTGTCAGGCCTCAAAATAGTAACTGGACCCCTGAAACCTTCTCTTGAAAGCTGATTCATCAGGTGTCAGATACACATGGCTCTTCCCTACACACAAAAGCTGCCCTTAAAGTCCCAGCAATAGAAATAAGTAGGGAATCAAACCTTTGAGAGAAGTAGCTGTCAGAAGAGTCTTTTTGGAATCTGTGGTTAGTTGCTTGCTAGGGAGAGTTAAATTTCCTGGCATGGAGTACTCCCAAATATTTCTGGAGACTATTGTGTTTAAGAAAGAGAGTGTAGCACTGATTGATTCAAGACAGCAGCAAGGGCAATGGCAAAGGCTTGTACCTTAAATGACTTTAGGACTCCCCAAAGATGTGTACCTCCTTGCTGAACCTCCACTGACAGGGCTGGCTGCAAAGCCTAAACACTTTGCAATTCAAACACGCACAACCAGAGTCTCTCCAGTCTGTCTAACAGAAAATAGACAGTGTGTGCTGTGAATAACACACCTTCTCTCTAGGTTTCCCCCCCCACCCTTCCCTTCTTATATAAGCTGGGACCAACCTCCAGGGAAAGAAGCAAGGAAAACACTGGGTGCTGCATTGTGCTTCCACACGATCTTGGCAGTCTTTTTATGAATTCATATTCCTTCAGGTGTAGGAAGGCTGGGAGAGCATGTTCAGACTGGTAGCTCTCAAGTGCAGGAAGAGCCTAACTGAAACACAGGGATGAGCCTCACTAGTTTATTTTCTTTTTTTATTTTTTGTAATTATTGTTACTTACTTATTTTACCTCAAAAAGAATGACAGGCAGGCATTTCTGTGAAGAGCTGGGTTGCTTATCTCACCTTGCTAGCCTGTTTGTGTATGTTTGTGTCTGCATTTGTGTGAGCCTCGTGCAGTCTAAATTGTCTCACTCTTCTCCATATATATCAAGATCCTGTTTATGAGGAGGGTACCGGTATCTGAGCCTTTTCATCTCAAGGAAGCAGTTTGCTGTCTGGTACTAAAATAACTGCTGCAGGAATCAGTCTGTATTTTTAGGTTACAGGATGAATCAAGGACTGGCCTTACGCATTTCTATGGCTTCTAAGCTTCCTATTGCACTACAAAGCCTTGTTATGGTGCTGGGACAAAACACATTTAAAACTAAACACCACACAAAGTGCTGCAAGGAGGCCGAGTGTCTGCTCCATAGGCAGAGCCTTTTGTTTCCTTGTACAGCAGCAGCCGTCATCAAGAATTAACGCAGTATTTGGCAGAGCTTGCTGGCTGGCTGTGCATGCTCTTTGGCCATCTAGCAAGTCTTTGCAAAGACCGCCTTTGGTCCGGGGGCCAGGAAGAGGAGCCCGTCCTGGTCAGCTCTTAGTCACAGGAATAGCCTTCTGTGTCCTGATGACGTCGTACTGACAACAGCTTGCTGATGTAAAAGCCCTGCAGCCTGCCCTGGCTGAAGGAGGAGGAAAAGGATGCCGCAAATACCATGGTACTTGAGCTCAACTAAACTGGGTTTCGGAGTGGCATTCAGAAACAAAGTCAAGTTTATCCCAGGTGCTTTTCGGTAGCACCAGGACCTCGCAAATGGGACTAGTCTGACTGTGGGGCTGGAGTCAGCCCTGTTTATGAGGCT
This sequence comes from Tauraco erythrolophus, assembly GCF_009769465.1. Classification (NCBI taxonomy): domain Eukaryota; kingdom Metazoa; phylum Chordata; class Aves; order Musophagiformes; family Musophagidae; genus Tauraco; species Tauraco erythrolophus. The sequence goes on along the minus strand of NC_141466.1, from coordinate 84,449,754 downwards.
CCTGGTGCTGGCTGGACCAGGGCCGAGCAGGACCAGCTGGTCTCATGGTCCTTGGGCTCTCCCACTTGCAGAACTGTCTGCAGTAAGAAAAGCAGAAAGAGATAAGAGTGAAAGCAAAGGGAAAGGAAACCCGGCAAAAGAGCTCACTGCCTGCAGTTTCTAAAAGCCTGACTTTTCTTCCAAATAGGGGCTTGATGCTTGAGCTTAGGTATGTGTTCAAGCAGCTGAGAAGCTCTTGCTGGCAGAAGGCAGGTATAGAACAGCCTCAGGCTTGACTAACAGCACATACCTACTTAGAAAAGCATTACACCACTGGTTTAGTGCCTAAATTGTTGTTGAAATCCAGAGAGGTTAAGCACAAAGTGCTTTGTTGAACCGAGCCTAGAGGTAGGGAGGAAAAGAAATAAACTAATAAGCAACAGCAGCAACAGAACCCAGGTCTCTTGAACCAGCATCAGCACCTTGCTCCACCAGGAGCTCCTGAAGGAAACTACCTGTTATAGATTAGAAAAGTGCTTATTGTGGTGGGGCCCTGGACTCTATGCCGTCTTCCAATGTGGGTCATACGTTGAAATAAGTGGATGAAACTGCTGTTGTGGCTGTCTGTTCCTGGATCATCACTTCTTGACACAATTTTTTTATGGAAGTGTTCAGAAGCCTGTTTAGCCTGTCAATCCGCTGCTGTGTCAACAAAAGAAAGTTAAGCAAACTCTCTTTTGAGTGATTCAGCGTTCATTTCCCAGCAAGAAAGGGAAAGGCTGAAATTCCTATATCATAATGATGTGAAGCGTTGGGTTGGATGGGCAAGTTTCTCAAATTTGACTCTTTATAAGGTATCAAGGACTGTTCTTTAGCATTTGTTAACCTAATTGTCTCACTAGGTATGTAAGTCATACATCAAAGACAGATGCTTCTGCTGTACACATGTGGTACTGCTAATTTCTCTCTAACGCTAGGAAATTTTTGGAAAAAAATACTTAGTAATTAGATGAGGACACAATTACCTCCCCCTGTGTTCCATGTACTACTTCTTGCAAACTTTTTCTAGGAAAATATGAAAGGAAGAACATACCTTTCTAGAGCACCATTTAATAAGGCTTTTAAGTGAATATCATCCGGACAACAGAGAAGTGCAGGAGTTCAGTTAAGACATTTTATTTGCAAAGGGTTCACATGTGGTAGCATCAAATGTCCCAGTTATTTAGTCACAGTGAGTTTTAAATGTGGTGCCACGGGGTTGCAGGGACCGCATGGGACTGGGTGGATTTGTAAGAACAACGCTTTGTCCTGGTTGCATCCCCTTAGTAAAACGCTAATAAGTAAAATGACTTTGACCAGGTATTCTTCAGTACCGAGCACTCTTGAGTGTGAAGCCTTTTTCAAAACACTGCAAGACTTTGAGAAGCAGCTTTGCCAAGGCAGCATTGCAGGCTCCTGCCTTGATTGTCTCTTAATAATTTCCATATAAAGCATGTGCAGTTTACAAGAAAAGAACCCAAGCAGCCTGTTTTTTTCTGTCTATCCGCCAGCCTTGCAAAAGTAACCCCAACTTTCTCCTTTCCCGGTACTGTCACCAGCAATAAAGGCTCTGCAGGCCACATGGCTACTCGATATTAATAAATCAAGCAGTGCCGGGGAACGATGCCAGGCCCTGGCACTCGCATGTCTGCGCTGTTAATTGTTCGAATGGTCCCTGGCACGGCTGAGCCCGGTGCCAGCTAACACTCTTCCAAACAATTCCTGGCACGGCGCTGGAGCCAGGGCCAGCCAGCGCCGGTTCCCAGGAGGTGGGTTGGATGTGGCCCTGCTGTTCTGGAGACGAGGAGAGTTCAATAGCATGGAGGTAGGCTTTTCTGTGCCAGTTGGCCTTGGGGCCACTGCACAGTCCTGGACACATTTAGCTTATTAGTACAGATGTAGCCATTATGTCTTCAGGAACACCCCTGCAATTCTGAAGCTCATTTAAAAAAAAAAACACCCACAACAACACAACAAAAAAATACACACAACAAAAACCCACATGTGATTTAATGTCAATAGTATTTTACCCTTGTTAAAACTGACTGCAGTCAGAAAAGCATGTATGTAAACACGGCAACTCTATACAACACATCTCCCAGTGGGTCTTCTGAGTTACATCTCTTTGCTTTGTTCATTAAAATGAATGTTTATTACACTTTAGTCCTGTTAACAATGCATAGACATTACATCATATCCTAAGTCACTATGAAAGGATTCCACTGTTTAAAGACTTGAAGGGGCACATACAGGCTCAGTTACACTTGCCGAGGTAAAAAAGAGGGATATTAATTATAAAAAAAACCTTTACACTTGCATAGGATGTTTCACCCAAGAATCTTGAAGCACTACTCAAAGGAAGATAAATATTAGCTATCTTCATAGAGAGGCTGGGAACAGACACGCAAAGCGCCTTAGTGACTTGGCTGAGGAATCGGTAGCACATCAGAAGTCAACAGCAAGGCTCAAGGCTTCCCCAGCCTCTCTGCTGATGGTCTCACAGCGATGTGACAGCTCTTGCAGAAGCAGCTAAGAATGGATGAACCTGTTAGAATAAAACAAGAACAAAACTTCTGCCTCGGGCTCAAGCAGAACAGAAACTTTTTTAATACTTAAAAACCATTATTAAACCTTTTTTTTCTTTTTATAAAATTTTCTCACGCTTCTGTACTTCCTGATTTAGGGTTGGACAGGAACCAGAAAATAAATACTGAAATACCATGAGAAAGGTTATTCTTGTGGTATTTTCACCCAGACTGAAAGTGTGGTGTGCTCATGAGAAAGCATGTTCTAGAAAAATTTCCACAGCAGAGGTTCACATCAATTCAAGCAAGTACCAGACAGTCTGTGAACTTCTGACTCCTTAGAGGTTCCTATATGCTTTTATATTTAAGAGAAAAAGTGACAGAGATCTCAATATCGTCAGTGCTGGATCTGGGCTAATCTCCTGAAAGGAGGCAATGCCTCTGGGCAGGTGCAATGCAGGAGCAGTGTTCTCAGTCACATGGTATAGCTGAAACCCTGCTGAATTTCCCCTTCCTGCTCCCTGTCCCTCCCTATGAGGCAGAGTGTGGGTGTTCGAGGGTGTTTTTAGACTATCGTTCATCGTGACACCTGGAAAGAGCCATACTGAGAGCCCCACTGAAAGAGCCAGCTGTGGGGGGAGGGCTTTGGAAGGACAAATGACTCTGTGAATCTGGCATCATTTTTAATATACTCAGTACCAGGCCTTGTAAAATGTTTATATAGCAGAATAATACAGTTGTAACGGCTATACTTGCCTCTGACTGTTACTACCCTCTCACACTGTGTTTATTGGTTGGAGCTTTTCACTATCTTGTAACATTGATTTGACTCCAATCGCACTGCAATCGCTGCCTTGGATTTGCCTAGTGCTGGTTCCGCTAAAAATGGCACTTCAGACATTTAAAGATCCCCCAGCGCCCCAAAACTAAAAATCCCCAACTCTGTAGAGTGAATGAACTTCTGTGAATGTATTTATCTTTTTTTCTTCCAAAAATACTTGGGCAGAGAATTGGAGTGACTGTGTGCACACCCGGGTGTGTCAGTGCAGGAGGCTGGAAGGTGCAGGCAGAGGGTGGCCCACTGTAGTTCTGCACACATGCGCCAGCGTTCCGGCTCCCATGTAAGCTGGACCTTCCCCTTAGCCTTCCCGCATTGTCCAGGACAGATGGGTTTCGTGCTGCCAAAGGTAATCGTGTTGTAAAATATTAACACCAGACACCAAGGCTTGCCATCTCCACGCCGGGGTTTCTTGCTACCTTTGCTGTGAAAAGAGGCTGTTATCATGTCTAAGAGCATGACAGGCATCTAAACCTCAGAAAGCCCAGCCTCCGGAGTGGAGTTGTGTCCCTGAGATATAAACCAGGGGAAATCAGAGTTTGGGCATGTTCTTTAAATTCTCTCCATTAGTCCGTGCCCAGAAAGGGGCATTCCTGGATGGGTGTGTGAACATGGCTGAAAGGGTTGATTTTGGATGGGTGAATCTTATTTTGGACACGAGTCGTCTCTACAGAAGCTCTGTAAGGAGACTACCTGATGGGCTCAGATTAGATTTCTGTGTCTTACACAGCTAAAACCAGATATGAGAGGGATGTTTGTGTCCCTCAGATGAGCTTGAGGGGGAATGTGATAGGAGGCAGGGATAAAAGCCTGCTGATTCCATGTCCATCCCCTCGCCAGAGAAATGGAGCTGGGGGAGAATCTGAACCCTGTGGCAAAGCTGACATCAGCTAAGGACAAAGAAGAGAGAAGTTCATGGGGAAGTGAGACAGCAGCAAAGAAGTAAGCCCACTTGGCAGAGCAGACATTTTTCAGGCTGAGAACTTCAAAGTTCAGAGGTTTTATCACTGTTGAATTAAAAAATGCACCCACTAGTATCCCTCAGTGATTGGGGTCCTCTTCTGTGTCTCTCTTGCCCTGATGCTAGTGTTTATTTAATCCAATTAGGCTGTCCCATGACAAATTCCTTGCCAGTCTGGCAGAGGTGTTTGGGAGACCAGGAGCCGACCCTCCCTACTCCTGGAGGGCAACGCCTTGATCCCCATGCCCTCCCGCCGCAGGAAATGGAGCTGCTTCTGACATAAGCTACTGCTCAGCAGGGAAACATGGCCTCTTAACATTAATTATCGTGTACCAGACTGTTCTTAAATAAAACATCCGCTGGCAGGAGCAGCCCTTTTAAATCAACAGAAAGGGTTTCTGAAGGAAAGATTTGCCGCTCAGCCTGAACATCCAAGCAAAGGAGAAATGTGGGACAAGAGTCTTCTTTGCTCTTCTGTCTGATTTTCCATTCAGCTGCGTGGGTGAAACTGGTCTCTCTTCCCAGGCAAAGCAGGAGAGGGAATGGACAATGAAGGGCATAACGTTGGCAGAGCTCAGCTGGAGTACAGGCAGGAACACTCTCACCTCTGACTGGAATAGCTCAGCTATGTCAGCTGGATACCAGTCAGTCAGACGGACTGTGTAAAGTAAGTGTTCATCTTGGGGGAAGAGCCTCAGAAGAGGCAGCAGAAGTCAGCAGCTTGTTAAAATGCCTCCAGGTCTGGTGTGGATTGGAGAACTAATGTACCCGCACCTTGCAGATCGCAAACGTCAACCTCTGCAGCCTGAACAAAGTCCGTAGCCCTTCGCGATTCATTCCTGAGATTTATCCCCTTATCCCCTGCCCCTCTCTGGGTCATAACCTCCCATCACAGCTTCATGGAGAGGGTCAGGTCCTTGGCCAGCTTGAACTGGTGTTGATGCATCTGCCAGAGTGATTTGGACCCTGTCAGCACAGGCACAGTGTGTGTGGGCAGGCACACAATTCCAAGATGCGACAGCTCTGCTGTCTGTCTCCCTTCTACCTGGAAAAATAAAAATAAATCACAGCTTTTCTTTACTCCCTTGTTTCATGGTCGGATCTCATCAGTGGCTCTCTGGGGGCAATGAGAGAGTCGGCAGAAGAGATGCTTCAATTTCCTGAAAGGTCAGATAACTGGGGACTCCCTTCTTCTCTAATAGAGTGCAAGCCATGCTGTAGGAGCAGCAGGCTTTAAAGTCTCCTTAAATTTGCAGCTCAAGGGATTAGAAATTATGGCTATTTACTTTCATGAAAAGTATCTCCTTTAAAAGAACTGCCGAGGTTCTGGGAACCTGGGAAGGAGTTTCCAGGCACGCGCTAACGGCCCCTGCAGAGCCCAACAAGGCCAGCACAGCCCAGGGCTGCACGGGGTTGATGAAATAGGACAGGGGAGAGCTTGCAAGGGAAGGGGGAGGAGGGGAAGAGAAAGCTGGCATTTTAGATCACTGAAAACTGACCTGTTATTAAAACAGTTCTTGCCCTGGGTTGACAATTTCCATGACTGTTTTGTCCCAGACAGAGCTCAAAGGAAACTTCATGCTGCTCTCCCTTGCTGATGGAAAACAGGAATGAATATTTAACTGGCAATGATGACAAATGAAGACTTTGCCTTAGAGAGGGGTCCCTGGGAGAATCCCATCCTCATGGACACGATCTGCCTCCTTGCCCCGGTGTGCTACTCTCTCGGTGCGTCACGATCAGAAGAGGGGATGTGACAAAGTCTGAGCAACTTTACATGCCTGAAAAGGTAGGTTTTTTTCACTCCTGATCAAGCATATGAGCGCAATGGCACCTGGTTGTTTGTACGCCTGAACATAGGATAGCTGACCACCAAGGAGCTTTATCTCCTCTTTACCGTGCTATAAATTCTGGCGCCACGGTGGTAGGCAGGGAGGAGTGTATGGGAAAAGGTTGGACTGGCAGAGGAAAAATTAGGGAGTGGGAGCAGGGTTGTCTCTGCTTTCACTTTAGATATCTTAATTGAGGAAATACCAGACTCAATTCACTGACACATCCTCAAGAGGGAGGGCATCAGTGAGTGAAAAGTATTTGAGAAAAAGGAGTTTGACTTCTTGGAGTTTAAGAAAGAAAGCAAGATCAATCGGTCAATCAATTGATCAATTTATCTATCCATCTGTCTATCTACCCTGAAATAACAACTTACAACTTATTGCTTTGAAATACAAAACGATACCAAAGAAGTTATGGCACTCACACAATGGAGTCTATATTTTGAAACAGATGCATACCACATCTACTTCTGCTTTCAATTATGTTTATACACAACTAGCAATTTTAATGGCTGTATTTTAGTAAACTGAAGCAGAGCTGGACTTGTATCTCTACACCTCACACACATACCCAGGCAACCCACAGGTATACAAACATTGCACATTATATATGTGAAAGGGGTATTGATAAGATAAATTGCATTTATGATGCACCTTTGACCACCTCAGCTGCACTCTGCCTGCTAATGCATTCCTGATGGGACTGCTTCTGGCAATCAAAAAGTCTGATCATTTTCAAACAACCATCATTATTTTTTGCAAACCAACCTGTCAGAACAGATGCTTCTGTCCATCTTTCCATGTGTAGCACTTTTTTATTCTGAATTGTAGGATGAATGAAAATAATTTCTGGATTAGCCATAGGCTTAAAGTCTGAAACCTTTAAGTAGTAGGACCATTCCAATTTCAATGCTTTATGTCAAGGGAATTTTTAAACCATATTTTCACGTGTCCTGCATATGCTGCAAAATTAACAGAAAAGTAATCATGCCAGGATGCCTTGGAAAGTTTGCTTTAATTTGAAATCAACATATTGTAGTCATTTTTTATTTCCTCTTGTTTTATGAAGCTAGGCAACTTAGATACCATGAATGTGATTTGCTAGAGCTCAGGAAGAGCCATTAAAAACTTTTAAAATGATATAGAATTACCTTTGTGAATAAAGTGTAGTTTAAAAGTTGTTTTCTCAAAACCATCTCATGCTTCTGTGTTTAATACAACTATCATCAAGGGTCTGTGAATGAACTAAATTCTCATTTTGTCCATGTTCATCACTAGCAAATCACTCCAGCTAAACAACTACTTTTTTTATCCTTCCCATGTGTGGTCATTTCATTCTGTCTCTGAGTACTTGAGAAATGAAAACTTGTGGCCTTCATTAAAATTTAAGGAATGTCCTCCATAGATTTAGAGGAAAGTGGTTTGGAAAAAGTTCAAATGTGGTTGTTTGGAATGCAGATTTCAGTGTGGGTCAGAGGTGAGTTTTTGATTAGCCACCATAGCACTAAACTGTGGTTGGCTCCATTGATTTCCTTGGTGTCATGTCCTTGGAGCCCCCTTTACTTTCTGGGTTGTCTTCACCATTGGCTGGTGTTGGCTTATTCTCCAGGAGAAACTACCAGGGCACTTAGGGTTCAAAAATGGCACTTTATGATGAGCTGTAAGGGCACTGTATCCAAAATGCTCATAATTTCCTCTACTTTCAGCTGAACATCTTGCACACAAATTAGAAGGTGGATTAATTTATCAGCAGTTGTGATTAACGATGCCAGTAATATAAGCCCTAAGTATTCATAAATCATGGCTCAACTTCACTCCCTCCCACTCTGGCTGACACAGTTGCTTTAAAAATCATAATGTGCAATAACAAAACATTAAAGCATTGAGATTCTTCTTTCTTGCTTCTTGTACTTGAGTCTCACAGGCTCTGCTTGGTTCACTGGTACAGCTATTTCATTAAGGTACATTGAGAGTTTGAGCTCTGTCCTCCGCCACGAAGGCTAAATGTCTCTTTCTTCCCTGCCTGAATTCAGCTAATATTCCTTTATCCCATCCATCCAGATGCTCTGGATTCCAGAAAAGCACTAATATCAGTGACGTTGTGGAAAGAAAAAAAGAGAATAAAAGAATTATTGGCAACTTTGCAGCCCCCAAATTAAGAGAAAGCAAGAGAAGAAACTGAATACGGTAGGAAAAAACAGGAGGAAATAAGTAGAAAAATGTTGCACTGAGTAACATTTTCCTTTTTAGCTTAAATAAGATTTTCTTTTTAGTCTCTTCTAAGGACTTCTTCTGGGTATAATTCTCTCCAATAGGCCTACTAGTGATGCTGTGTTTTTACCGTAATTTGTTAGTTAAGCATGAACCAGGATCTCTGCGGGTTCTCATTCCCAGCCTTTTTGAAAGCTAAACAGTTCCATTTCTGCCCTCATCTGCTGCCACAGGACAAGAAAAGAAAAAATGTAGGAAATTTGGATCCGTCTAAGCCTGGCTTGGAAATCTTGCCTTGGGTGATGAAGCCGGACTGTGTCATTCCAGCTGACATTTGCATTTAGCATAGTTGGACTTAAATGCCAATATCTGGCATTTGTACACTGCAATTAGCAGTATCATTTGTTCTCATCTGAGCAGTCTGAGGGTTTTTTGTTTTGTTTTTGTGAAGGATTTGTTGGGATGCATTTCTACTGCAAATTTTGTAGAAAAAAAATCAATTTTTATAATGAAAATTCTATTACTTGTTGTTCTTCTGATAGCTAAAAGCAATAGTGCATAAAAGATGGATGCTTCTACCAATGCTGTGAAGTTCCCTAAGGGCAACTCTGCTCATCTATTTTTCCTAAATGCTTGCAGTGTAGTTAGTAACTTCAGGTCTCACTCAGGTACTTCAAGAGCCAAAGTCTTGGTCTTGCTCTGAGCACAGTGCAGGCAGCCTTAGGAAGTCAGGGGAGCTCTGAGTAGATGCTGTCAGTCTGCCTGCCTGGAGCTCACTGCAGGATCCAATGCAAATTTGCCTCGGAGTCTCCAGCCTTGTTCTTCCTTGTGTCGTTCAACTACTCAGCTAGAACTAGGGCAGAAATAAAGCATTGGGCACCGTGTTGCTTTGACCCCGCTTTGAAGCCTCTGCTGTCAAGCCCCGTGCAAAAGCTGAGTGCTGAAATATCACCGAACTGCATGCGGAAAATGATTCCTGAGGGTATTTCTGCTCAGCAGGATGGGGCAGCTTCAGAAAGTCTGCTCTGAATGGTTGTTCTGCTCTTTGCATTTTGAGACCTTGGGCATTGTACCTGCCTTGAGGGCTTTGCATTTGTGAAATGTTTTAAGTCCTCTGGAACGTGGATGCAGGCTAAGGTGCGAGGGGTATTTTCGGAACATATAGAATCATAGAATGGTTAGGGTTGGAAGGGACCTCAAAGATCATCTAGTTCATCATAACCCGGTGGCTTGTAGACAGAGCCGCTTCTGAAGACATTGGGAACATTTGCACATGGAGAGCGATGGCAGCTGGGACCAACATCAAATAGCCACGGGAGGACTTTGAAAAAGCTGAAAGTGGGAGACAAGGAGGGCTGTTAACACTCAAGGGCAGATCCCGACTCTCCCACTGGGTGGGTGTGCAGCCCAGCCAGAGCTGTGTCGCCTGGCAAGGCTCTGTACCAAGGGACAATAATTGTGCCCAAGGATGGCAGGCCTGCCTGGGTGGCAGCATGAGTGTCCTCGGCTCCACAGACAGCACACAGCAGAGAGGTCACCGAGGTTCTGAGGCTGTTGGCTGCCGGGTGGGCGCCAGCTGATGCACGGCTTTGAAGGAGATACAGGGGTGTCTGGTAGGGCACACGGAGACAGAAGGCATCTGCCTGCCCTGGTTGCCACCTGCGTGAGTTTGGGACACCACTTCCGAAGATGAGGCAGCCTGGTACTGAGCTGGCCTGGGGCCACGTGGGAAGCAGGTCCATCCCTGGTACATCCTGATGGCCCTGGTGGTAGGGACTGGCCATCCATGCATCCCTCTGCTGACCTCCAATAGTAGCAGGGGATGCTTAGCCCATCCTAGGGCATCTGAACTCCCTGGACTCTGCCCATAGACCTCGCAGCCCGCCATCAGTATGTCCAATGGGACAGACCCCCAGGACAGCCTTACAGCCCACACTACCGTGTTCACCACGGGCTGCATCTCTAACTTCCCGGCCCCACCAAAGCACGTGACCCTTTCCCCTCACTCCCTTCTCCCCTCTGCTCATGTGCCTCAGTCAGGGTACCCATGGCTGGGACCCCCCGAGGTACCTCCTGAACAGGATTTCTCTTCCTCCCCACCACTCATGCCCACACACTCCCTTGCGTAAGAAACACAAACCTAAAATGCAATATGTGAATTAAGTTAATTATCCAATTAATTGTAGCTACAACACATCTGGTATTGTTTCATGGGCTCCTCTCAAAATTTAAAACACATTCAAGGAAAAAAAAAAGGCAAAACAAAATACAAAAAAAGATTTCTCTGCCAGGGCAAATCCTCAGCATGCTATGAACAAATAAGACATCTGTTTAAAGTAAATTTGGGCTGGGGAGGATGAACTGAAGACAATAACAAAAGCAAGAAATAATAATGACAAGGCGAAATCCCAAAGAATTACACTCCCACTTTGAGCCAGGGGCATATCTCTTGTTTCTGTGCAGGGCTCTTTAATTGAAGCTGTGAGCAGATCTCCTGAAAGGTAAATTATAGTGAAAACATGAGAAAAGCTATCGAGCCCTGTCTCTCCGTGGCGTTTGTGATCAGAGGTGGTTGGGATGAAGCGGGGGTGGAGTGAGAGGAATTAAATCTATGACTAAACATTTTTCATGGCAACAAAAGGACGACGATTAAGAGATAAATTAATGCTCTGGCAACGCTTCCTGTTTTGAAGGATGCAGCAGCGGGTAATGAATGGCTGTGTTTGGAACGAGCCTGAAGAGCCTCTCGCAGAGCTCTCTGCTCAGGCCAAACTGCAATAAACTGGCCCTCCTCGTCTCCAGCTCCTGCAGGAAACGGACTTAAAAAATCTTTGGCAACCTCTGCGCCCCCTTTTTCCCCAGGGTTGTCGCCGATCGTTTGATCTCTCCCTCTCCCTCTCTCCCCCCACTCCTAACCTTTTCCCATTCCCCCTCCCTTGGAGTCTGAAGTCTATTTTCAGTGCTCTGCTGTTGAAAGGCTTTGAAAGTTTTGTTTTCAGAAAAATATTTCCTTGAGAGCTCCCGCCCTGTTCCCTGCTCCATGCCGCCGGCTTGCAGGTTACATTTAACTCCCCGAAGTGAGTCCTCCATGGCCCAGTCCAGACTGCACGAGACAATAAATGCCCCGGCTTATTTCCAGGAGAAACTCTGAGCGGGGCTTGCATGGGGCGGCAGTGACGTCTCTGGGTCAGCACCAGGAAGGTGGCCAAGCCACCTCCTGCAAGGGCAGGGACAGGGTGGCGGCAGAAGAACGGGTGGGAGCCAGCACATCCGAGTGGGGCAGAGGAGTGGTTTGTACAAAAGGCAGAGCCAGCTCCCCTCTGGGCAGGTCTCCCTTTTTCCTCCCACCTTCGGTGTGCATGGTAGTGCTGCCGGGAGACGCTGGGAGAGGAGAAGGGCTGGCCGGGACACTGCTGTGGTTACCCCTTGTGCTGAAACTAGGTTGGGGTGAGCAAGGGTGCCTGTCACCACGGAGCCCGAGGGGTTCTGCTTGTCCCTGGGTCCCGGGGCAACTTTGCCCATTGCAGCAGGAGCAGCCAGGCACGAGAGCCTGGGACACACATGGCTGTGCCTGTGCCGGCTCACTGCTGCAGCGGCGGCTGTCTGCAGCAGCAGGAAAGGGTCAGCTGGCCCATACCACCTCCCCCTCGACTGCTCAGGAACACAAAACAATTTCCTTGGGACTGGTGCCCGTTTCCTCCCTGAATGAGCTGTGAACAAGGGCTTCCTTGCTGCCATGGCGTCCCACCCATATCCTCCCGAGCCCACCCTTCCAACCTTACGCGCAGCACAAACTCCCCCGGGGAAATGCTGAACCAGAAGCTCAGCTGGGGAGGCTCTGTCAGGCTTGCCTGGCCATGGCCAGAGCAGAGGGGGAATGGAAACAAAGCAGAGCTTCAGATGGGCAAGGAGACAGACCTCGCTTTGACATCACTGTTTCTCGAATGCCAAAGTTTACCATGCTTCCAGAGAAGGTCCTGGGTGGCTGGTGTGCATGGACTGAGGCGGTCCGTGGCTTAGTAAGAGATGCTTAAACTTTAATTCTGTCTGCTGGAGCTTGGCTTCCCAGTGCAATGATCTCTATGGTTTCTTGCACCAAAACCAGGTAGTAACTGAGGGATCTTTTCTTGTTTGAAGCCTGCAGAGGAAGCAGGTGGTGTTCTTGCACATTGGGTGTAATAGATTGTGTCGCACAACAGTTTGCTGTCGCTGCCCATCGCTGCTGCAGCTGAGAGCTTCTTCATCAGACACAGGTGAGGGCTGAACCCTGATCCCTGCTCTGTGGTCTCAACTCTGCTCTGTTGTATGGTGTAGCCGATCGGCAAACTGTTTTACCTGCTGCTCGAGGATTTGTCCAGGCATGGAAGAGGCATCCCTGGGTAGCAGATTCCGCAGTGAAACAGGTATTGGCCGTTCCTCACTGCTGGATGCTGCCTGGATGTGCACTGACATCACTCTGCTCTGTGCCTTAGGAAAGGGATTAAAAGCAAGGTGCTGTCAGTCGCACAGCCCCGCACAGGGCTGCCCGCACTCACACCCATACCCACGCAGACCCTGGAGCTGTGCTGTGCCCGCTCTGTCTTGCAGGGACCCAGCTACTCCAGTGTGAACGAAGGGATGTGCAGATGTCCCTTGCTCCAGGCGTTAGAGAGGAGGGAATGAGAGGCAGGCAAATTTGGGAAAACACAGGCTGATGTTGTCCTCAGGCTTCAGAGCTTGGAGGCAGGGCTGCCAGCTCCTTTCTGAAGTCACCTGGATGCCTTGCTGAACTTAGGTCTCCTGCTGAAGTAGTTTTCATGAGCAAGGGCTGTAGAAACGGGCCCGAATGCAGAGCCCTGAGCTCCCCTAGCCAAGTGAGTCCCAGCACGGGGGAGCAGAATTGCTCCTTCCCTTCCACCTTGCGACCTCTGACCGGGCACCCGTTGGTTGTGACTGGCAAATGTAGTGCAAATGAGGAACTTGGAGGAAATGGCTTATTTTTTTCTCCCTCCTTTCTTTGTTTTTTCAGCTGTGGTAAGCTGGGCACCACTTTCCTCTTCTGAGAGGTGTTGCGGCAGCTAGATGAAAACTTTTAAACCATCCCCCATGAGCACCGCCTTCCTGATGACAGGGTGTGGTGAGGGCTTGTTTGCACGGCCCTGCAGGAAGGAGTGCGGGGGTACCCCACTGATACCCCTGTGCCAACACCCCAGCCAGGGATGGGCCAGCTCCCGCGGGGTCGGGCTGTACCAGGAGTGACTTGCTTGGCATCAAGATAGAAGAAATGCTGCCTCCCCCTACCTGGATGCAGAACTGGGAGGTAAGGACAAAAATACATTCACCCCTTCAGAGACCAGAAACATTTCAAGAGCTTTGTGTCTTCAGTTCAAAGCGCAGATAAAGGGAGGTGGATATTTTAGGAAGCAAATGGTAATGATTAGTGTTTTAAGTCTTAAGTAGTCATTTTGTCATAAAAGACTGATTTGTATGCTTCAGAAAAATAGTCTTTTCCTCTCAGTTGATGATAGGTTTCCTTCAATTGCCATAATTGTTCATCTTTTTATGAATGCATAACAGACAGTGACGTGATTAAATCTCTGCCCAGGGCTTCCTTTCTGAAGATCACAGAGATACACAGGAGTCACTCTCTGCTCTCTGAAAAATTCCTGTCCAATGCTGCTGTATATACACATCATTCAGCATATGCATGTATGCGGAATTCTGTGATCTATAGGTGGTTATACATATGGCTATGAAAGTGACAAATTTTGATTTAGTCCCACTGATGCTGTAGTCTGCTATCTCAGAGAATAGCGCGTGCTGAGCCACAAGTTACAGTTAAAGACTGACAGCTTTGGAGAAACATTGTGATTGTTAAAAAAAATTAAACTTAGTCTTCTTATAAAGGAGCTAGTAAGAACTAATGTAATAATTTCTCTTGAACATTATGGTTAGGAATTTGGGTAGGTTTGTTTGGTTTTCCCTGAAAGGTAACAAAGCAAGAAATATAGCAGGGGCAGAGGCATATAATTCAAGGAATATTGTCTTGAGAGCATATAAAGGACACCTGTTATATCCTCTCAGGACAACGTCCCTCTCATTAAAGGATTAAAGTTCCTATGAGCTGTTACTGCAATTTATTTTTTAACTGTTACTGTAAGGTTATTGCAGCTGACAGTGTTGCAGTGATGAATCATTTCATTGTCTCTAAAGAAGCAAAAAATGAAAGAAGGAGAGAGACATCTCAGAAGAATGCTAAAATAAAATAGAATTTAAACTTAATTTCAAATTGATAAAGCTGTATTGCATTTGGCACGGAGCTTTGTGTTATATACAGTAGCTCTGTTCTTCACCTTTGATGGACACCCGAAGCTCTTCTCCTCACTAACAGAAGAATAATAGATGGACAGGGGAGGCAGGGAGGGAAAAAATGCCCTGCTTAATTGCTTTCCCCACCTGTAAGTCACAGTATCACATACACAGAGTCCCACACCCATGTAGGTGATGCTCTTCACCATGACAGCTTTGCCAGCACTTTCCTGGGAATTTTGTATTTGTTTTATTTAGTAAATGGAGTGTGCAATATCTCATGACAGTTGTCTCCATGTATTCTTCTCTCTAGGGAGAAGCCGGGAGATCTCCTGCAAGGAGGCAGACTTTCAGCTGGTGTCAAAGTTAATAGCTTGCTTGATGTTATGGTATGGTGGGAAGTTACCCCAAGTGAATTCTAACACTTAAGCCCTCAGCCAGTTTGAGCTGAAAGATTTCTGGCTTGACATTAAAAAATAAAAGGAAAAGTTATCTCAGGGCTCAAGTCTGGTTTTTTTTCCTCCTATACTCATCACATTCTTTTAATAAACATGTAAGAGAAAATCTATTGTTAACTATTTTCTGTTTTTTGTAGTAGCACAGGAATAAATTCTATTCCTTGATCAGTGTGGCACCAGAGAGTGGAACACGCTGCGAGGAAGAACATTATCGGTCACTTTTGACTATTTTTAATTTACACTGGGGTTTCTGCCTAAACCCAAGCTCAGGATGAAGCTGCTGCCTTCAGTTTCTCTGAGCTGCGTCAGTTGGACACGCTCCTCACCGGGCTGGAAACTGGTTAGAGCCATAGCTTGAACACAGCCACATCTTGTCACACATTTTTGTAGATGAGGAAAGTTAAAGTTAGTACAGAATTCATGACACCAGTGCAGCATGAAATGCTGGTGGAAATTTTAACTGGAGGCCTTCCTGCCTGTGCATGCTGCAGAGGTCAGCAGACATGGCTTTCCTGAGCTGCACAGTGTGGCAATGGGGCACCTTGTCAGTGGTGCTCAGCTGAGGAGAGCACGCAGCTGGGACACACTGCAGGCTGCTGGAGACACATGTAGTTTTTGCTAAGTTATAATGAAATCATAAATGAGGCCAGCCCTTTTTTAGGTCCATACTGAGGTATGAATACCCAGATCTTCTGGTTCTGCAGGTCTCTTAGTTCTGCAGCTGGCATGAAGAGGTTTCCCTTAGTCGGTCCTGGGGTAGAAAGTGAAAGAGAGGGTGTCAGAGCAAAAGGAGATCTCATAGATCCCTGCCAGTCTGTGCTTTTATTGCATGTCAGAGGAGCATGGATGCATTTGCAATCATCTGAGGAGATGCTGCTGAAGCAGTAGCCAT
Source organism: Tauraco erythrolophus (assembly GCF_009769465.1). Lineage (NCBI taxonomy): Eukaryota > Metazoa > Chordata > Aves > Musophagiformes > Musophagidae > Tauraco > Tauraco erythrolophus. The sequence continues at coordinate 84,433,731 of NC_141466.1, read as the reverse complement.
TTGTGAAGATCTTGTGCACAGTCAAATGACAGCAGGCACCGCTCCACTGCACTGCTGGCAGCTTTTGGGAGGCCAGAAAGCAGCCCAGGCCTAGCGGTGCCAGTGGTGGGTCCATAATTCTGCCCCTCCCCAAGCATAACAATGCCGTGTTGTCAATATGTGATTATTCAACATCAACAGGCGCCCTTCTCTCTTCCCCAGTATTGCAGAGCAAATGCCAGAACGTACAACTCCAATTTGGGATTAAATGCCACCCTTATTGCAGATGAGAAAGATAAAATTTTTCATTGGAAATATCCGGAGAAAAGTATGCTTGCTTGTTTTCTGTGCTTCCAAAAGTTTTAGCAACAACCCTTATTTCTGTTTTTTATTCATTATGAATTGTCTAACAAAAGAATAAAGGCTTGTGTCTGTCCTCCATACTGTTCATATAATCAGGTCTTTAGACCTGAAAGACTGGAAAGATTCAAGTTTGCCCTGTGCATATCAGAGGGTTGTTAACAAGCTCTGCTGAAAGTCAAGGGCATGTTAGCTTGACATTAGTGACTTATCTAAGATATATCACCAGTGATTGACTCAGAGTGTGGACAGGAAAAGACCCTTTCCTAAGGGTGTCTGCTTTTCCCTGTTCTCTGGAAGAGCTAAATATCCAAGGATCCCAAGGAAACTGGAGGATGAAGTTGCCAAGCCACTATCCATCATATTTGAGAAGTCATGGCAATCCAGTGAAGTTTCTACCGATTGGAAAAGGGGAAATATAGCCCTCATTTTTAAAAAGAGAAAAAAGAAGACGCAGGGAACTACAGGCCAGTCAGTCTCATCTCTGTGCCCGGCAAGATCATGGAGTAGATCCTCCTGGAAACTATGCTACGGCACACGGAAAATAAGAGAGTGATTGGTGACAGCTAACATGGCTTCACCAAGGGCAAATCATGCCTGAAAAATTTGATGGCCTTCTATGACAGGGTTACAGCCTTGGATAAGTGAAAAGCAACTGACATCATCTACCTGGACTTGTCCAAAGCATTTGACACTCTTGCATGACATCGTTGTCTCCAAATTGGAGCGACATGGATTTGATGGATAGACCACTCCGTGGATAAGGAATTAGCTGGATGGTCACACTCACAGAGTTGTGGTCAACGTCTCAATGACCAAGTGAAGACCAGTGACTAGTGGCGTTATTGGGGCTGGCGCTGTTTAACATCTTTGCTGGTGACATGGACAGTGGGGATTGAGTGCTGTCTGCTGATGACACCAAGCTGTATGGTGTGATCAACATGCTGGAGAAAAGGGATGCCATCCAGAGGACCTTGACAGGCTGGAGAGGTGGGCCTGTGCAAACCTCATGAAGTTCAACAAGGCCACGTGCAAAGTCCTGCACATGAGTTGGGGCAATCTCAAGCACAAGTACAGGCTGGGTGGAGAATGGATTGAGAGCAGCCCTGAGGAAAAGGACTTGGGGAATGTTTGTTGATGAGAAGCTCAACATGAGCTGACAAACTGCGCTTGCAGTCCAGAAAGCCAACTGCATCCTGGGCTGCATCAAAAGACGCGTGGCCAGCAGATCGAGGGAGGTGATTCTGCCCCTCTACTCTGCTCTCGTGAGACGCCACCTGGAATACTGCATTCACCTCTGGGATCCCCAACACAAGAAGGACATGGAGCTGCTGGAGTGGGTCCAGAGGAGGGCCACGAAGATAATCCAAGGGCTGGAGCACCTCTGCTATGAAGACAGGCTGAGAGAGTTGGGGCTGTTCAGCCTGGAGAAGAGAAGGCTCCGAGGTGATCTTATTGCAGCCTTCCAGTACTTAAAAGGGGCCTACAAGAAAGCTGGAGAGGGACTTTTTACAAGGGCGTGTAGTGATAGGACAAAGGGTAATGGCTTTAAGCTGAAAGAGGGTAGATTTCGATTAGATAGAAGGAAGAAATTCTTCCCCTGAGGTTGGTGAGGCACTGGAACAGGTTGCCCAGAGGAGTTGTGGATGCCCCATCCCTGGAAGTATTCAAGGCCAAAGTGGATGAGGCTTTGAGCAACCTGGTCTAGAGCAAGGTATCCTTGCTTATGGCAAGGGGGTTGGAACTAGATGATCTTTCAGGTCCCTTCCAACCCAAACCATTCTTTGATTCTGTGATTCTATAAATAGTGCTCATTGCCTTCTTATAAAATACAAAGAATACTTCAGCCCCACACAGTTGCTTTTCATACTACAGTCAGGTGATTAGGTCTCTTGTTTAGGGGAAAGAACAGGATTCAATGCACTTCTCAAAGTCACTAGTATGATCTGGTAGAAATTAGTGGATTTTTATTTGATTGAGGGAACATCTTGGCACGAGTTTTTGAGTGAATGAAGCCATGACCTGCTTGAGATCAATACTTTGTGATGAATTTGATGCTATTTGAGAAAACTGCTTTTCCTAATAGCTTTTCCCCTGCTACCTTAGCTGAGTTTCCCAAGCAAATTGGCAGTGGTCTACCTGGAATCTGTCTCCCAGCTTGGCCTGGACAGAAGCAAGCCCAGAGACAGTTCAGATGGTGTGGCTTTGCAGTGTGTGGACAAAAAACTTTGCTATCAGGACGGTGTGCAAGGAAATATCATGTCAAGCCAAGGAGTGCCTCAAGAGCTGAGTGTAAGATTAAGAGGTTGGCTTTGGAGGATGGCTTTGGAGTCTAGCTTTGGAGGTCAGCATCTTAAGTCTGCCCAATGCTTGTCTTAGGTTCCAACATCTTCCATGTGATCTATCCTTGGAGCCTGAATATGTTTGAGCATTTGGCCCTTAGAGCTCCTCAGTAACAACAATATGGTATTTTTGGCCTGTGACTGGCCAGCCAGTCCATATGGCAACATTCTGCTTCCTGGATGGATGCCAAAGTTTGGTACATGTAGAAATGATGACTAAACCAGGACAATCTCTCTGGAGCATGGCATAAATCAAACAGCCCAGGGCCAAAACAGGAGCAAACTGGTACGGTAGGATAGAGATATGATGGCAGATTGACAGAAAATGTGAGATAATTGCCCAGAAAACTAAGGGATGGGAGTCAGAAGGGGAATTAGAAATGGCTGAGAAGAAAAACGCTTGTTCCCAAATCTTTGCTTACTTCCAGAACTGAATGTCACAAAGAAGTTTTCTAAAGCTCTGAAAATGTGGGTGTGAGTAGTTGATTTTCTTTCTTCCTATTTTTGCCATGAGGAAACTCAGTGAGTCTAATCCACTCCTCCTTGGCATGTCCTTGAGTCATTACTCAAGATCAACCCTTATGAAATAACTGGGATCATACTAGTGAAAAATCCATTTGAGAAAAGACTCAGACTCTTTGCCTTTTAATAACCTGAGTGAACACACTGGCCTTCACAAACCTCAAAAGGGATGAGGAGCCCTTCCCGTCCTTGTGGGGTTTCCAGGTTAGTTCTGTGGAGACATTTGAACCTTTCCAGGATGCTTATTTGTATCAGACATGGACCTCCACCAAATCTTTAGTATGGAACCATGTGTGTTTGACTTTAAAGTCAATCAACTGAAGTACTCGTGTCAGTCTATGTCTAAAAGCATGCACAGTTATGAATGCCAACATTTGACAGCTAGTGATGGAGACAGTTGGAGGGATCATCAGATCCCTATGTTGTAGCTCCATGAAAATCCATATGCAAGGGGGGAGAATTCTGTACGGACAGACTGGCAAAATTGTAAATATTTTGCTTTTAAAAAATGAAGATTGTCTTTTCCAAATGGAGACAGCTGGTGGGTACATGAGAGTTGTGCAGGGACAGCAGCATTTTCTTGGAGCATTCTCAACTGAATTACACAAGTCCCTCTGTTCACTCCAGGAGCATCACTACTGCAACTGTGTCCCAGTGCTTGCTGGGACCCACAGAGAAAGGTTCTTTGAAATCCTTGCAGTTTCATCTCATGGCAGCTATAATGAGCCACTGGGTGCTGCTGGATAATCTGCACTTCAGTATGCAAAATCCTCAAAGGTTTCTGAACCAGGCACTCACTGGCGGCATGTCAGAATTGCTTTGTTAGCCAGATGTGACTTCATTGCAGAATTTGCAGTTTTCAAATATTTCACTGTTTAATTAACTAGATGTTCACTTAAGTAGATGTAAAAATATCTGTGATCAATTACCTATCTGTCCGACCTGCTATCAGAAGTTTTTTACAAGATAAATGTCCAGTGCAAACGCCGCTCAACTAAATATTTATGTAGAGATCAGGAGAGGGAGAGTCCAAGTGATTTCCTGTAGGGCTCCTCTCTTGCCTTCCCTTGTTGTTCCTGCCCTCACAGAATTCAATTATATTCCTCTCATTTAAAAAGGTAAATTATGATTTTAAATGGTTTTTAATGTTTCCGATAATATTTTTTGTCGTTGTTGTTTGAGGAATGGGAAGGGAGGGGAGGGGGGAAAGCTGGAACAGGAGCACGGAGGGAAGGGCTGGAGCTCTGCATGATTTATAACAAGGAAGCTGTTTTCCCGAGGAAGGACAAGGGATAGGAGCTGAAGGACAGCCAAGGAGACCTTTGGAGGACATCTGTGTTACTGTGAGCCTGCGGTTCACTCAGTGCCTTTCAATGCGAGTTCTTTGCACTCCTTGACAGCAAACTAGTGAAGTCAGTGTGGATGCACGTAGCTTTAGTTGCAAAAGTTTAGTTTGCATATGCTTGCTCATCTGAGCTAAGAATCTGGACCCTGAAGCATAAATCCTATAATTTGCATTTATAAATGGGAACACGGCAGCTAAAGGGTGTGCTCAACAGAAGTGATCAAGTCAGTGGCGAAGAGACAAAGTGACATAAGACCATGAACCTCCTGTCTGTCAGAGTCAGATGCTTTTCTCTAGGCCATGTTATCTCTTGTAATGCAAGCAGGCTGGATTAATTAAGGCTACATTTTCTCTATCGTGACTTGAGTGAGGTTATAAGAAGGATGAATTTGGCCCTGAGGACAAGCCCAATTCGTAAATATAATATCCTTGCCTGTTTCGTTGTGTCGTGACTCTAGAGCTGGCTGAAGGTTCCTCAGCAGTGCAGGCAAAATTGAATCCTACTGCTTCAAAAATGATGGCAAACTCACCTGAAAATTGTGCATTTGGTTTGCAATTACAGCAGAGAATATTTCCAAGGAGGTGAGAGGGATGAGAGCTAGAGTTTAACAGTGAAGATTTTTCACTATTTGGGGATAAAATATCCCTTGGATATGGAGCCTTGGTTTGGGAAAAGCAAAGAGATGAGGAAATGAAAGGGCTGGGAGGAGCCATGGGGCACTGAGGACAGCTGGAGGAAGAGGAGGAGGGCTGAGAGAGGTCAGTGAAAGATCTGGAGGAGGTGGTCAGGGGAGGCATTCAGCAGCTGTTGGAGGAAGACTTTTCCCCTTCCCCTAGCCTGCCACCCTACAGATTCCTCCCTCCTCCTCGGTTCTGCCTTTGCCTGTGTGTAAGGAGGGTTGCAAATCCCCTGGCTGGAGGTCACGGATGTGTCGTTCTGCGAGCAGCAGAGCTAATGAAGCTGATGGTTTCCTGGGGCATTAGCAGGGGCTTGCATTGGATTCTCTGGTGTCTAATAAGATGTAAGTGCTGCTCTGTTTTTCCCTCTGTGGACATTCATAATATCTCTTTCCCAGGAGGATCTTCACTGCCTAATAAGGATCATGTTCACATTGCAGCCTTCACCTCCATGGGGGCACTAATTGGGTCTTCCTCCTCTAACCAGCTGCCAATTTTCATAAATCGTGTTGGAATTTCATACCTCAGAGACTTCTTATTGTCTGTCAAATTTCTTTGAAATTGGTCAACAGGTTCAAAAGTTAATGTCGAGGGAGGAAGGACAGCTGAGTGCAGACACACGGACAGGTGAACAGACACACACACGCGCGCACACACGCACAGAGTGATGCTGCATGTAATAGCCCCTTGAAAAGACAAACTGAAACAAACGTATAGACTCTCTGGCCAATGCTGATGTTCTCTGCTGTACAACTGCAACCGTAACACATCGAAACATCAGCAGTATAGTCTACATGCTTTTACCACGCTGAGAAGTGTGATCATTTCCTTGCAGCAAAACCAAAGAGCATCGTGCCTTGCCCATCTCACTTAATGTTCTTCCTTACTAAGTGCTCAGTTTCAGATTTTGTGGGTGCCGTCCTTCTCTGTGCAAAATTACTGATGCTGCTGTACGATGACATATCCTGAGCAAAAGGATGGTCTTCAGGGTCCAACCAATCCTACTTGTGCCTTGCAAGGGGAGAATGTGAGACATTATGCCTACACACTTTCCCCAATTCCATCTTGGCACCCGATGAATTGTAGTCCAAGCACAGGTTACTCCTCCTGGGTCTCCTCGTGAGCATGATGTACCTCCCAAACTGGGATGAGGTGGGATCACACACCAGCCACTCTCCTCACCAGCAGGGTTCATATGGCTGTGGGAGTAAATACGCAATTACTCAGCGGGAGATGTAATAGCAGGCATGCTCCTGCAAGCTGAGATGTTTATGGAGATTTCTCAGTATCCTTGCCCCTTCCTGCATAGTGGCGACACCAAAGAGTAGGGCTGGGCAAGTAATTCTACTTTTTGTTTGTCTTCCCACATGTACTCTCTGCAATGAGGACAACCCATCTGATAGAGAATAGCTGGAGGTGACTTTCCCACACGGAGCAGTTCCACTCTGCACAGCACATCTAAACGCTCCCCAGTAATGGGACAAACCAGAAAGGCTTCCAGCTCAGAAGTAATGACAGGTGCTCCGAGATGAATATTTACATCCTAGTCCTGAACAGGTATTCAGAACAAGCAAGTAGAGTCAGCAGAGGCTGAGAACACCTTTCCCCCTGAACCTGTTACAGCCTGGCAGTGTGTGCACTCTTCTAGGAATAGGAGGTGGATTTGGAGTCTTTAAGACGATGGAGGGATCCACACTGATGTTACCCATATTTGATAGCATACTCAAACCTCGCTGGGTAAAAAGACATAATACCTACCTCTTTTTTTTTTTTTTTTTTTTTTTTTAATTTCCTGAGCCTTCTCTGCCCTGTTTTCCTCTTCAGTTTTGGTCAATTCACTACTGAGCACTATCAGCAACAATAAAGTTTCTCCCCTAAAGCACTGGCTCTTCAGCTGGGGCAGGCTAGTCCCATAATTGGTCAGCTGCTTCTGTATAGGCCTGACTTCAAGGATGTGCCAATCAACAAGATTTCAGGCTGGGTTTCCAATGAAACATGCATTTCCGTGCGTGAAGCTCTGACATCCTCAAGCAGCATTTTTCAGGGATTATTTTCACAGAGATTTCTGGGCTGCAGCCTGGTGTTATAATTATGACACAATCCTTATACATTTTTATCACAGCTAGTGGCACTGGGGATATTTTAATTAATTATATAAATGTTTAATCCTTGGTAGAATCCTGCTAAGCTCTTTGCCTTAATAATTATCTTGTGGGTTAGCTCAGTCAGTATAAAACTGTAAGACAAGAAAAACATCCCTGAGTCTATGCTGGGGTCTAACTCAGCAGTGCATTTGAATGCAATGGGAAGTGGAAGTTTAAGATCAGCCAGTTCAGATAAGCAGGCCAATGAACCCTCCCCAGCAGCCAGCAGGCTATGCAATTTGTGAGGCTGCTCTAATCATGCTTTTGGAGGAGGTTATGAATCAGAAGCATTTTTGACAGCACAGCACAGTTTCTGTGTGCACAGCCCAGAAAGCCAAAACAAGCAAGATGGCAGCACAAAAATGAGTTTGTTTTCCAAAACCCTCCAGTTTCGCTCAAAGCTCCTGAGTCACTCTTGAAATCTCGCTGGAGAGAAATCAGACACACACAAAACTCAGATGCAGGACGACTGGGGATGTTGATCTTAAAAATGTATCCTGTGTTTATCAGACAGGAACCTAAGGACTTGTCTCCTTGAGGGAATTGTTTATACCTTATTCAGAGTGAGACCACTGAGCTGCTGTCAGTGATTTTGATGAGATGTGCGAACATCTCCTATGAGAGGCCTTTGGATTCAAAGGACCAATTGGACTGCAAGATGGGCTGTTGAATGCTTTAGAGAGGGTTGAGTACACCTAGAGATGAACTGTCCTGCCCTCAGCAATCTGAGCTTCTTTTCAGGGATCAAAGCCAGTTGTTTGGTGGGGACAATCTTCCACATTTGCACACAGGTGAGCTGTTGCTCTCACTGCAGTGGAAAATAGAAGTATTTCCAAAGTCGTAAAAAGGTTTTCAGTGCACAAGTGAATGGCATTGGGATTTTACTCCTACTGGAACCCAGCAAGAAGGCTTGCTTGGCCCCACTGCCTCTCTTATTTACAGTCTGTGGGATGACTTCGGATAGTAATGGAGTAGGGGGAGCGAGTCTGACATTTGGGATCTGGTTCTGCTTCACTGCAGGCTGGGTTAGTTGAGATGGCACACAGGTTATGCTGAACTTTGCAGCACAGACCCATGTTTGGTACCTGTTGACTATCTGAAAATCTGATACATCACAGCTTTATGGATACTGCAGGTTGGTAGCTGGAGGGCTGGCTTTCATATGAAATCCACACAAACTGGTGTCCCAGCTTCATTTATTCAAAAATTTCCCTTTCTATTTTCTGTGTGTCAGTGGTCCCCGGTGCCACTGAGAAACTGTGGTATTTCCATCATATGCAACATGCAGGAAAACCCTACTTGTGAATGGGTAGATCTAAGTTAATTTTTTTCAAGCCCTAAGCTGGGACTCTGGTGAGCAGTACACAGCTCCATCAATATTCTGTCCTAAGCAAGGCTGTTCTCACTGCTCTGTGCAGTTTATCTGCCTAAAAAATAGTGACTCTGCTGGTCTCCTATATAAAACCATTTTAAGAGCTACCAGTGAAAGCTGCAATAGGCAAGCTGCAAGAATTGACCCCAGACAACTGGAGAAAGCACTGTGCTGCTGTTGGCCTGGGTTTCATAGAATTAAAAGCTAGTTTGCAAGAGTCTGTGCAATGAGTATCCCCCACGTTCGTGAACTTGTGACATTTTGCTTTCTGGGGTACCTTGGCAAAGTAAGGCCTCCAGAAAGCACCAAGAGATGCACTACCACCTCTGTTAAATTTAAAAATACCATGGCCATGGAGCATAGTACTATTCTTCAGCCAGGCTTCCATTTCACAACTGTGGGCAGATGAGTTGGTCCACAGAAACTGTATGTTGGAGTATTATTTATGTTCTATGGGACACAAAGTAAGGGATAAACATTCCTTACTGGAGTCAGGGGCAGGAATGAGACTTTGCAGTGATCCAAACAGCTACAAAACTGGCCTTATTTGAAGGATCTCCATGGTTAGAAGAGACAATTGCTACAAATGCAGCTTGCAACTTGGACCTTCACATCTGGACTAGAGATTGATTGCAATTTGAAGATCTACTTCTGAAACTTCTCAGCATATCACAAGGCATTACATTCAAAATCAGTGTATTATGTCCTGTGAGGTTAAGCAAATCCACTTGCGAAAGAAAACAGAATCCAGTCCAAAAGCTGATTTATGTAGGCTCGTACTTGATCCTATAGATTTTGCACTTGCAAAACTCATACTTTAGTCAAGCTGTTTCTGCACTGAAAAGACCTGCAAGATTGGACACTTACATTGCTAAGACATGCCAAAGCCACGGATGTAAGCTTACTTGCATATGGTGTCACCACTTACATCAGCAGAGGGTGAAGTTTGTGCTCTGTTCAGTGACTCTTCAGATTTTTAATTTTCTCACTTCCTTGTGGGAAAGGCTTACCATCAAAGACCATGTTGAACATAGTTTTATCAGCAATAGCTCAGGCTGTTGCCGTAAGGTGGACACCTTAAGAACTTATCTCTAAACATAGCAAGGGGAACCCCATAGTCACGGGATTTCACAAAAGATCCTGCAGGTCTAGACTTCCAAGGGAAGTGATGCCCAGAGGAACAGACCCTCCAGCAAGGGTGTCCTGCCTCTGGACAGGCAACACCAAATTCTTTGCTAATGACTTGTGCTCATTTATACCAGCTGCAAACCTAGCATGCCAGTGCAAATTTCCTGTTTTGGTGAAAATATTGCTTGTGAGTCTTGTTGCATTTACCGTTCCCATAACCCTTCATCTAGAGCCTGATCTTGATTAGGTCTTGGAGACTTTGGATTTCCAGCCTCCAGAGTAACTCTGTTGAATTTGAGTACTTCCACTGAAAACTTCACTTCTTTGCAATATAAAACCAGTCAGAGAGTGAATTCGCATCCCTGGAGGGTAATGAGAATATGAGGCCTGACACAGCTGTATTTTTCCAGCAATTCATGGCTCAGCAGCGGTAGGCTGAATCCTCTCTTGATGTACATTCATGTGGCTTCACAGAAGGGCGTTCTTTTCTCCAGCCATTTTTGATATAAGCTGTGTACTGACGGCAGGCAGAGGGGTGTCTGACGCCCGCACGTACGATGTGACGTGGAAGACCCCACAGCTGAGCGGCTGCGAGATGGAGCCTCCTGTTATCTATTGTGCAAGGAGCCTACCCTGTAGGTCCGCCTCAGCAGACACATATGGAGGGAGACCTTTTCATCTGCTCCTCGCCGACTCCGAGGGTTGCTCCTGCGCGGCCGCGGAGAGCCGGGGGGCCCACGCTGTACAGTTGTGGTTGTGAATTCCTGGGTAGGGAGGGGAGCTGTGGGGCTGCACGGGGGAGGCTCGGCTGGGGCCAGGGCGGGATCTTTTCAATGGCAGCACAGAGGAGCTGGGGATCGGTTAATTAAAAAACTCGCAGATGGTTTAGGTTATGGGACACATGTGTATGCCTGGCCGCGTGACGCTCATCCGAGCCAATTAACGGGCTGGGAGAGGGATGCCGACCTCGCGCAGGAGTGGGGTGCCGGCTGGGCGGCTTGCTGTAAACAGCAAGGTGAGGAGGGTCCCGTGACTGCATGGTGGGCACTGGGGTCACCCGGGACCCTGCGAGGTGAACACCAGCTGGGGCTCTGCCCGCCGTCCCTGCTGCAGAAATGGGACGACCTGTGGTGACAGACCGAGCCTCGAGCACTGCCAAAGAGCGGCCCCATTGGAGGAAGGCTGCCTAGGAAGGGCAGCAAGCACATCACCTGTGCACCCTGCCTCCACCGTGCGCCCAAGGGCCATAGGGAGCCATAGGGGGGCTGCCGGGTGCGCGGTGCCCAGGGCTTCTCTGTCTGCACCGCGTGGTGGGGAGCGGTGCACAGCCGCTGGTTTCCTACACGCTCCACTCTCGTTTTGCATTGGGAAACTGGGGAGAAGCACTGACTTTCGGTGGTTCAAGCTCAGTCAAGGGATGAGTTTCTTAATTTTTTTTTTTTTTAAATGACAAAGATATTTTAAGAAAGTTAGAACAATAGAGCATGCAATTTATCCTGTCATTGAGCTCTCGGTAAACCACACAAATATGTATGAAATACTAATAATTCAATGAAATTATGTCATTTGCTCTAACATTAACGGAGAAACAGGAATATGACAGTAGCAACTGTTTAAAAACCAGACGAATAAAGACTAGAAAAAGAAAATCCATCCGACTCTACCCTGTCAGATTAACAAATGAATAGTAAACCTTGATTATTGGCTAACATTTGATGGCACATGAATTTGCAGATGTGCAGAAGCCTGTGCAGGTTAACGATCAGGGAGTGGTGGCTATCAGGTACTTCGGTGATGGTCCATGGCGTTACATGACTCTGAGTCAGAGGTGGTCCAACTCTCTTCCACCACGCTGGTGTGTACACATGGCTCATCGAGGCACTCAGCTTGGGTCCCCAAGCACTGATGTGTGTCTAGGCAACTTGCAATTTGTTTGGGCTAATTATCCCTTTATTTTCAAAGATTTTAACTGTATTCTAGATGTTTTGGAATTTGGATACGCAATGCTGTTTGGGTCTTTTATTTGCAAAGCCAAACGCCTTAAATGCTCTGAGGACTTTACCCGCAGTCATGCTGAAAGTCTGTGTCAGAGTAGGGAACTGAAGTACACCGTCCTTTCAAATCCAGGGTGCCAATGTGAATTCTGAGTCAAATTTGATCATATCTCAGCCACTGCTTGTCCAGTAAATACTAGTTCGAATTGCCTACAGCTTGGAAGGTGCCATCTTTCCTCTGAGTGATAAAATTAAATTTTCTGATGAAATTTGTTTATGGACTCTTTTCATTCTTGGGAGTGAAACCATTTCAGTGTCAGAAATATTGAGTTCTCAAAAACTGACTGGAGTGACAAAGACAAACCAATCAATATAAATGAAGGGGGAAAAAATCCTTTAAAACAAAAGTAAAAACAAATGCTGAAAAACATTAATTGGAAACCAAGGCTGAAATAGGATAATGAAAGAGAAGCTTCCATCAAAATTTAGAGGTTTGCTGAAAATAAAATGTTTTTGTGAAAGATTAGCCTTTTTGCTAAGAGGCTAAATGTTATTAATGAAAGCTCGTATAACAACAGAGGAAGTGATGGAGATGTGCATTAATTATTTAAATTAACTGAAGAACACTGCAAACTAATCAATCTGTCTTTACCTTGGTCTGTAGATTGAGAACTAAGGGACAGCAGATTTGGTGTAACTGTCCTCAAAGGAGGTAACTGAAGTGCTGAAAGATGCTTTGTGCAGTTTACAAACTCTCTGAGAGAGTTTAGAGTGTCGAACGTGGCTTTGCGGTGTTGCAGATACCCGGCTGGCTCCACAGGTGCTGGAACTTGTGTGACAAGGCTGAGTGGCTGGGGTGCAGCACCCTGGAGCAGTGTTTCCACTGTGCTTTGGAGTCCCAATTGGCCACGCTGCCTCCGGAATGGCTGTGCTGCCCTCCTTTTCAAGGAGCACCTATTCCCCAAGAGTCTCCACCTCGCAGTGATGTACAGGGTCTGCTGGGCACATCTTTGTGGCATTTTATGGGCTGGTGCCTATGGCCTGAGGAGCTGGGGTATGAAACAGCCCTCATTGAACTGGTGTGACCATGTGAAGGAGCTGCAGAGCCTGCCTCAGGCACCTGGGCCCAAGCTAATACAGGCACACAGTTTTTGATCATTTTGGCACAGCCTGGAGCAAGCTATATGTGCCTAGAAAAAGTGATGCTGATGACTCTTAAATCCCACTGGAAAACAGGATATCAGCTCCTAAGGCATTGAGGCACTTGAAGAAATGTCCCATTGCTGCTCTCAGCAGCAGTGCCAGTGGCAGTGACACCAGGTACGTGGTGCCGCTGTTTCACCAGTTGCTGGTGCCTCTTCCCGCAGCAGGAGAGGAAGGGCCAGAGGAGGGAACTGTGATTATTAATATGACACTGACCTGGAGGAAATGTTCTCGCTTCTGTTAGCGGCTCCTGTTTCTTCTCCCTTTTTGATTCTAAAAATGTCCAAAGTGAGATCAGTAAAGGGTATTGATCTGAGGAGGCAACGAAATGACAGCAACAAGAAGTAAGCCAAAAAACCTCCCCACAAAGTCAGCTCACAAGGAAATCATGTGGGTCTGTGAGTTCATTTTGGCTGGAATTCCCGGTCGTGCAGATTTTGCACCATCACAGAATACTTCTGTTCAGAAGGTACTTCTGTAATTCAGCTACTTTTCTCACCATCTTAGGTTAGGAGCGGGACAGAAAGAGGAGAAGTACATGTGTTATTCTGCTCTGCTAAGCCAAAACTAAGCACAGATGTACTGTGGCCGAGACTGTTTTGCTGAATTGACTGTTTGCCATAGCTGCTTTCAGAAAACACATAAAAACTTTGGCCTCCGTCACATAAAGCTATTTACTAGAGGGGAGCTCTGTCTCGCCAGACACAGCATTGCTTCACATGAGCAGAAGGGTATGGTAGTGCAGCTCCTTGCAGGGTTAGACATCGATTTTAAAATGTATGCAGGAGATCAGGAGATCAGGAGATGATACTTTGGAATGACACTGAAAGGCCCAGCTCCAGAGGGAAAGCGTATAGTGAAAATCCCATCTGCTGTCTGGAAGGAAGAAAGTTTGTACATACAAATCCACATCCAGCTCTGCCAGTCTCAGTCAAGGAGGCAAATAGAAAGATTTTCAGAAGTTCTATTCGTAAAAATTTTATGAAAGAAATAATCAAACTTGTGATTTTGGGGGCAACTACCTCTAGATTTTGCACTCAACATCAGCATCCTAGAGCTAGAGCTTGGACCCAATTGTCTGCCCTCCCAGCCAGAGCTTGGACACAGGCACCAGCTCATTTCGGAGGGTCTTGGGATAGCAGAACAGGTCTGCTATCCTCCTATAGCTCCACAGCTTGAGTTTCATCACTGACCATGACCACTACCTAAGACTGCCCTCACCTGCCACTGCCCATACACGCATGTATCAGGAATGGGGCATCCAGGCTGAGGAGGCAGGGCTGCTGACTATGGCGCCACGATACGACTTTCATCCCTTTGTGTGCCATTAAGGGTTGTGTGCTATAATAAGGCCTGGTGGGAGCTAGTATGCCTTTGAGCTGACGGAGATGAGGCAAAATAAAATAACAATTTCCGTTAATTTTTATTGACATCATCTGGTTTCAAAAAGTGGGTTGCACAAGTCTCATAAGAAAAGTCTTGCATACTCTCTGCCTTTCCACTCTTAAACAAGGAAAACATACTAGGTTGCCACAGGGGCAAGTTAGGGCATTTATTATTTTGTGGGTTCCTCCCTGAAAAGTCACTTTTTAGATCAAGAAACTTGAAGAAAACCAAGCCTCTGCAGGATGAGGAGAAGCTTAGCTTCTGCTAAGGAATAATTAAGGAGAGTTGGCTGCAATTTGCCTCATCAAAGTAGTGTCATGCTGAAATTATTTGGTACCAGAGAGCTCATTATTGCCATAACCTCTGAAGGAAACATGCTTCAAGCATCTCACCACCCTGTTGTGGGGATGTCTAGGTGCTTTCTGGAGTTGGCGGGCCGGCAGGAAGCATCCAAACATGCAAATTTTAGCTTTCAGACAAAAATAAAGAAAGGAAGGGACTTTTGTTGGTTCTTTTTGTTTTCCAGTGACCCTCATTTTAATGCAGTCTGGCTCACTTTGCCAAGACGAACATGATGTGTTGGCTCTGCTACTGACCATAGTGCTGGCTGAGGGTCAGGGAGATTGCAGGACGTTTGCAGGAAGAAAAGTACCCGTTATGAGGCAACTGGGCAGATCTCAGACACTTAACACCAGGGTCAGGAATGGGTTCCCCAATGAGACATTTTTACATGCACCAATTAACCAAAAGCATCTCAGGTATAAAAAATAAAAATATCCCTTTTATGACAATGCAGGAGGGGTAAAATCCTTTCCATGCTGAACTTCAAAGCACACGGAAATCAGCAAAGATAGGATTTCACCCTTTATATTTCTGTTGGATTTCGGAAAAGACTGGGGTGTTTTTTAGGGACTTTTTAATCTCCCTTTAATTTTCCTGTGTTATCACCCTGAATCATCATTCATCGTTACTGGAAAAAGAGGGGTCTGAGGCATTGAATTGTTTCCTGGTTTGGTGGGTGGGAGGTGAGTGTCTCCAGCCTGATAAGCTGTGTTCCCTGGCCCTTGCAGTCCCTGGGGACATGTCTCCTCGCTCTCCCTCACCAACAGTAGTGGCCCTGTGGTGGGGGCTCAGAAATTGGACTGTCACGAAGGAGAGAAAGGAAAAGAGGCTCCTCAAGCTGACAACACAGCCTGTAGGTCTTTCCATGTCTCTGCAAGAGTCCTTGAGGTTTGCCTTTGTTTTACCCCTGCCATGCCTGGGCTCAGCTCTGGTGCCGATGGACAGGGGTTGCAGTGGACAAAAGGCCGTGTGAGCTGGGGGCCATGGCAGCCTTGCTGGCAGAGGGCTGGAGCAGCGAGGAGGCTAGTGGTCCCCTCCAACTGTTGAGTCAGGAGAGGGGCCCTGAGACAGGGCTGCCCCAGGAGGGAAGGGCTGCAGCGTCCAGGCTGCTCTGCTGGGGCTGGGCATCAGCACCAGCTTCCTTGGAAGCACACGGTCCTCTGCAAACCTCTCAGCCCTTTCCCCTCCTTCGTCTCTCTCCTTTCCTCTCCTCTCTGCTCTGAGGCGGCTTTGAATCCAGGATTTAATTTGGGCATTTTTCTGGATAGACTACAGAGGGTGAGGGTTGTCATTGCATCTTCCCCTGCTATTTATTCTTGCACTGTGCACGCTTTCCACCATTGCTCAGAAGAAATTCAGGAATTATCTGCAGAAAACTGTGAAGCCATTTGTTTATAGTTCAAAGTGAGGCATTAAAAACAATGGGCCGAGTAAAGCATGAAAGTAGATCAATCCCAACCCTGTTTTAACTTCCTCTCCTTCAAGATCACTTTGAACCTACAGTAATTACGATTCTTTCTGCTAGCTTAAATCACCCTTGCCCTCATTAGAGCTGTGCAGAGTGACCATTTTCCATTTCATGAGTTGCCACGTGTAAAAGCTGCTGTGTTTGCAAGTATTCAGGCATACCTGGCTGTGCTACACAAGTCATAAGTGATAACAGTCATAATTAATATCCATTATACACCTTCCGTGTACACTGACATCACTGATAACAT
This sequence comes from Tauraco erythrolophus, assembly GCF_009769465.1. NCBI lineage: Eukaryota > Metazoa > Chordata > Aves > Musophagiformes > Musophagidae > Tauraco > Tauraco erythrolophus. Next base: position 84,417,218 of record NC_141466.1, on the reverse strand, counting down.
CAAGAGCAATTTATGTGGTGCTATGAACAGCAAGCTTTGCTCTCTTCTGAGGCATCCTGGACATGGGCTGGTTGGTCCTGTGGGGCAAGAGGTCTCTTTTAGGTGCTCGTCCCGAATGTTTTGAGGTGGCACAAACAACTTGAGGCCATATCAAAAGTATACCACTTCTGTGTGCTTAGGGTGCAAAAAAATAAAAGGTGTGGGTTCTCAACCAGCCAAGATTCTTTAGGCAGTTTTAGACTTTAATGACATTTTTTAAATTAAATGTTAGATTCTTGGGACACATTTATTGCTCTAACATGTTTCTCTGAAAGCTATGACCCTGTTTGCAGCTGTCAGTCACTTTTCATACAGTAAGAAATCCCTTATCGTGTGTTAAGATGATGCTCTTTTTCTACAGTGATATTTTTGGGGAAAAAAAGCTACCTAGATGCATTTGCATTAACATGTCCTTTCTCAGGGCGTGATCTCAAAAGTCTGGTGGTGACCTATGTCAGGGAAGTAAATCCTGTCTCTTTCTCGTGCCTTTAAAACAGAGGTCTTCGTAGACCTCTCAGTGTTAACAGCTGATACTAAGGCAACAGTCCGCCTTCACGGCAGAGAAAAAGAAAGAAGCAGTATTCTTTAAATATCTTAATTGCCTCTCCCGATATCAGCAGTGTTACATCAGGGGCAATTCGGCCTCTTAATTACCTCGGAAAGAGTCCGAGCATCGCCGGGAGATGACAGTAAAAAACCCAGGAGGGCGAGTAGCATCCCCGAAAGGTCTAAATGGCTGCCCGGCGGTGTAAACTTTTGTACCCCTTTCATGCCCGCGGAGGTTAATCTCTCCACGTCCCCTTCCTTTCATATGCATGAAGAAGAGGAGATTTAGGGGCTGGCGGGCGGCGGGGCGGGCGCGGCGGCGCGCGGCCGGGGGCAGCTGCGGGGCTGCGGCGGGGAAGGGGCGGCGGCGCGGCCGGGGACGGGCCCGCTGAGCGGAAAGAACAAACTCTCCGGCCCCGTCTGACACCGCGGGTCAGGGGGTCACCCCGAGCTGGTGGAGGCGGCGCAGCAGATTGGAGGCTCGCGATGCCCCTCCGACATCATTTAGACAAACAAGCAGATGGCAGGTGTCAGCGGTGACAAAGAGCCATCTGTGCAGCGGGGACCATCCCCTCCATTCTCTCACAGGCTACTTCATTAAACCCTCACTTCAGAGTGACTGTGCCGTAGCCTTTAACCAACGGGGCCCCCGGTAGCACGGGGTGGGTTCCCCCCCACCCCTTCTTTTCTTTCTTTTTTTTTTTTTTTATTATTATTTAAAGGCTGCTCGCATTCTGCTCTCGGCTACCTACGGGCAGCTTGTTTGTGCACCTTATCGCCTCCGAAGGGGCAGGAGGGGCGGAAAATAAAACCAGAAACACCCAACAAAACCCTCCTGCCATGCTGAAGAACAACGTGTTTGCGCGGGGCCGAACCTGCGGCTGTAAACATGGCAAGGGAGGTTAAAAATAACCCTTGGGACTGCCGGCTATCTGGTCTGAGGGGCCACAGGGATGCTGTGGGGGTGCCCAGGGGTTTTTCATCAGGGGGAACGGAGGGGCCATGGTGTCCTCGGGCCGGACCCTCCCACCTCTCCTCTGGAAGCTGAGGCAGCGGGCCTGAGCAGAGGTGACATCTTTCTCACCGGCCCGGGGGGAGGAAGGGGCAGGGGGGGTGGGTGTGCCCCGTGGTGTATTTATCTGTCCGCCTGGTCAGGCTGTGGTGGGGGATCTGGGAACTTTCTGGGCCAGTGCACCTCTGCGGCCAGTCATGCTACTTTAGCCTCCCCTGCAGATCCCAGCGGAGAACGGCAAACTGAGAAAGGAGAAACTCCCTGCGAATGGGGGGAAATACACTGAGACACCTCTTCTCCTCCCTCCCTGTGCCCCCATCTCTAAGCTTGTGCTGGCACCAGAAAGCGATGCTCCCAAGTAACTCATTAGAGGATGACTTTTTCTGTGTGGCAGATTTTGAAGTTGGTTCAAACAAAAGCAAAAGCTATTCCCAGGCTCCTGCCAAGTCCCTGATCAGGCTTAAACTGAACATTTTAGGAGTGCTGGAATGGTTTGTGGGTTGGTTTTTTTGTTGTTGTTGTTTGTTTGTTTTTTTTTCCGCTTGTTTAAATGGGTCTCTGAACTTTCTGGTTTCAGCTAGGGAAGTAAAGATGGGAGCACTGAAAAGCTAAATGAAAAGCTGTCCTTGCATCACCACTGATTTGTGCGGTACTAGACAGAACTGGAAACATCCTAGGAAAGAGCGTTGCACAAGAGCTTTCAGGCTGAGGATGTTCAGATACGTTTAGAGCTGCAACGCTCGGTCAGCTGAGCTGGTTGAAGCCAGTGCTTTTCCTTGGTCAGGTAGCAGTGCTCACCTGGGTAGTTACCCTATGTCTGATGACAATGCAAGTCGTGATAATTTCTTCTTATAAGGCCTGCTTACAATCACAGCTTGTGATATATGTGGATGTGCCCTTACTCTTTTGTATGAAACTGTCCCAAATGGCGATGTAAGGAGTGTGGGCCAGGTCCTTCCCTGAACCCTTCTGAATGTCAAGCATGAAAAGTGAGAAGAGATAGAAAAATCTCCTTTTTTTCAGCAGCAGCTACATCTGGCTTTCAGACTGGCAACACCAGATTCTTTATTAGCTTATAAACATTGGAGTCCTTCAGGGAGTTGTCTAGATCCACTTACAGCCTCTGAGTGACAGAGGCAATGCTTGGAGTAGGACAGCATCCGTGAAGGAAGTTTGGCTTCCCTCTTAATAGCAAAAGGCTCCTGGGAATGCTGTGAAAGGCTGACCAGTTACACGCAGGAAACCCTTCAGTGCCAATAGTCACTCCCCTCAGTGAAGGGGAAATGGATGGTTGGCTAAGAAGGGAAAGGGGCTAACATTTTCCATCCTGTTAGCATGTTTACTTAGGGCAATCCCCAGTCAAATCATCTCGCTTAGGCTAGTTTAAGAATAAAATCTTGGCAATGTACCATCCACCTTACAGACCTGGCTGGGCTTCAAGTAGCTTCATCACTAAAGGTCCACTCCCCAGTTAGATAATTCTCTGCAAAATAGCCGTATTTGCCAACAGCTTCCTGTTTCTCCTGATAATAAGGTGAAAAGTCCTTATTCCTGACAGCTCATAAAACAACCCAAAATCAAACCTAATGAATTCCCACCCAGTAAATGGAAGAGAAGCAGCAGACAACCATTGAGTGTATTTTCAGCCAGCCTCTAGGTGGAATTTGAAGGTGGGAGTGCCAGGTATGTGTGTGAGCCCACACTCATGCATGTGAATGAAATACAGTTTAATCTCTTAATTGGTAGGTTCCAATGGAAACATTGAGATATTTTTAATACAAACAGGTTTTACCGGTAAGTGGCAATAATTGCCATCTGCTTATCACAAGTCTTGGCTTTTAACTGTTTAATTTCTGCTGGCTGCAATCTTTCCACCGTTAAAGATGCGAGATTCCTACAGAATATTATGGTATGATAATCTGATTTATATGGCTACAGGGATAATCATGAAGTCTCTACTAAGAAGTTAGTGTTTGAATGATGGCATTTCTTTCCAGAGGTGGGAAGTTTTCCTCTGATGGTATATTCCCATCCCATGGCTTTCATCAGCTTCACTAAAATACAGTACGCGAAGAAGAAATTTCATCGGGCAAAGGCTCAAGTAAGGTGCTGCAGTCCAGCTTCACTCCTCTGTCTCCTGGAGGGATGAGTTTCAGGAAGAGGCATTTACACCACTCAATACCAACCAGGGTATGACGGCCTGAGCGCTTTGTTGGTACAGCTCTGACATTACTTTTAAGGAGGATCTATCTTGTCTGATCGATGCGAAAAGGGTCAGGGTTGCAGCTCAGTATCCTCCTTGTCTGCTTTGAACAAATTAGTATCCATAGACACAATCAGGCCCTCAAATATTCACAGCTGTGGTTCAAATGAAGTCTCCTAATGAAATGCAAATTCAATAAGACAGTTACATGACCAGCATCAGCTCATTAAGGCCTGCCGAGCCTGTGTCTGTTCTTTGTTAGACTGGCATAAAGCTCCCCCCAACTTTGGTGGAGTTACCCTGAGCTGAAAGCTGCCGGGCTGCAGGCAAGGTTTGGCCCAGCCAGCCAGCCGGGGGGAGGCAATGTGCCATGCCGTGTTGTGCCGCCGGATCAGAGGCACTGGTTTGATGACTATCAGCTGAGAGTCGGGCTCACTGGCTCTGAAGGAAGGGAGAGGAGTTGGGTTCGCTCTCTTCCGTCCCACCATGAAATTGGTAAGAGGCCCACGAAAGCTGCAAAGTGACACTGATACAGACAAACACCCCAAATCCCAATCTGAGGCAAGACCAAAATCAGGCTCACACTTGGGATTTTCCCTGGAGAGGCTCTCCACTTGTATTTGCAAGGTTCTTGAAGTCGCTGCTCTTTCCTCGGTCACGGGAGGCAGCCGAAAGGCTGTCAGGCAGCTGGCTTGCTACCTTCCTGACCCCGTTTCACAATGTCTGCGCTTCTGTGAAAGGGTTGCCCCAGACAAAGCACAAGGGATGCACAGCCCTCACATCCAAGTACAGGGTGTTTTTTCTTTCTTTCTTTTTTCTCCCTAGCCCCAGCGAATGCGGCGATGTTTGACAGGTCTGACCTGCTCAGCCGTAATGAGCCGTTGGGAGAAAAGGGACAAATGCAGTTACCTCTCGCCACAAGTCTTGCTGCTGGGAGATGAACTTTGCTACTCTGCCTTGGCTTTAACAAATGCCCCTCAGTGTACCTCGGTGCAAATGTGTTTCCTTTTCATTTTCAAATAGGGATGAATCCAGTATGTTGGATTAGAAATTTCCCATCGCTGACAAAAGTGGAGGGGAAAAAAAAGCCATGTAAAGTTCAAGAGGAGGGCAGAGGGAAGAATGAAAACAAAACGAATGAGCAAGAGCCAGTTTCTCCTTTCTTCGTAGGTAGAATTTTGCAATAATTTGTATTTTAAGATTTTGCTATTGAGGTGGTTTTTTTGAGGGGAGTGCAAACCCAGCACAAGGAAATTGGAGTTTTGTTTCACTCCTGCATTGGAGTTATTTATGCATTAGATGTGTGCATTCAATGGCAGTTGTTCACAGTAAACACAGGTGAAAAGTTGCAGACATACTTATTAAAAAGGAAAAAGAGTCCTTTTAAAAGCCAGATTTCGGGTGTGTAGGTTCTGCTCTTTGATATTCAGTGGTTTACATCTATGTATTAAAAATTAATTTGGGTTACATTTATCAAGCATAGGAATAACTGAGTAGTTGCTTAGGGGCATAGCAAATCCTGGAAAACTAAATACATACAATAAATGCAATTTTATACATACAGTGCATTCAAGACAGGTTTACTGTAGCAGGTTACAGCCTCTCCTCTCTTTCCATTGGCACCTTGTGCTGTGGCTGTTGTGATCTGGGTCACGGGAGGAGAGAACTGGTTTTTGAACAAGAAAATGAGAAAGAAGATGAAATAGTGTTTTGAAAACAATGCATATCCAAACGGGAGGAAGTCCTTAGGAGAGCATCAGGACTGATAAGAGGGCAAGAAAATACAACGTATGAGGACAGGCTGAAGGAAATGGAATTAGTTTGGAAAAGCCAAGTCTGAAGAGAGATCGTAATAGCAGCCCTCAGACACGTAAGGTTAATAGAGGAGAGATATTGATTTACTGTGCATTAAGAGAGATGTAGGTTAGGAAAAGCTTGCTAACTGTAGGCGTGAAGAGTGATGGTTTAGGGCAGCGGTAGGTCACCGCTCACTGGAGATTCAAAGTGGTGAGTGGGCTAATATTTGCTGGGCTTGAACTTGGGCATTTTGTCCACCCTTGGAAGGGAGAGGAGCAGTTTCTCTCTTTGGGCTCCCTTGTCAAGCTGCAATGCAAACCGCTTGGTGAGGACATAGGGATGAAGTCAGTGGGGACAGGCAAGATGAAGTGGAACATTTTCAGTTGTGAATGCACAAGCATGAGATGCGCAGAAGCTCCCTGCATGAATCCGAGGCGAGAAGACTATTTTCAAATCAGAGTCTAAGACAATTGCTCAGCTTTTTGTGGTCTGCTTGGCTAACTCCTCTTTGCCTCATGGCTTGTTCTTACCCTCCTATCTTTGACCCGTGTATCTCACCATGTACAGTTGCTAAAAAGTCATCTAGTCTGGGAACAATATAGTGTGGCTGTGGTAACCGACCTCCCCAGCAGTTGTAGCAAACTAACAGTTTGTGCATGCTCAGACTATAGTTTCCAGTCACGTATTGACCAGAATGTGCTCGAAGCGGTGACTGTGTGACTTTGGTAACAGACATGATCATAAAAGCCAAAGAATACAAACGATTTGCGAGTAGGAATAGAAGTAAAACGTGTTGACTGTATGGCTTGCTAAAAATATCCATCCCGGCTCTAGCTGTCATCACGTCTCTCCTCCAATCCTGCAAGTAGCGTGTGAAGGGTTACCCTAATGTCCCTGCACTGATTCCTCACTCCGGGCACACAGAGCCGTGCGCCTGAGGAGCCACGAGCAGATTGCCAAGCAAAGCCAAATTTGCTTCCCAGGCTTTATGCAATCAGCCACTGCTCCTGCCGTTTTGTCATCAAGTCAGCCGCAGCCTTCCCCATATTACCGAGGAACATGCTGGAGCGACCCAAAGTGTCACACTTTCAATGGTGGCTTTCACTAGTTTCCAGTGGTTGTGTTATACCACATTAGAGGTGCCCTGGGTGCCAAGCTCCCACTGAAGAACTTGGGAAATCATAAAAATACCACCCCAAAAAGGTATTAGTGAGGCAGTAACATTTGTTATGCTTTGTCACGATGCCAAATTCCTATGCCAGAGCTATGCAGTGAGTGCGTTAGAAACTAAAATCTCTTGTTTGCAGCATCTTGTCGAAGGAAGCAACACCAGAAAATGAGATACGTACATTTTCAAGTGTTTTACTGCTAACAAGACGTTCTTCTGAGATGTGTTGTTGACTACATTTAGGAAGGCAGCATGTGTCTTTGGGACCAGGTTTTCCTGAAATACCTGTTTTCCTAGCACCATATTTGTTTCATTATGAAGACGTTTCAAAATGATATATGTCTTCTTAATACTATATATATCTATTTGGCAAATGGATTCAAGGAACTCTTTTATGAATCTGACAGGCAGATCTGACAGCTTTACTGCAAAGATGGTTGGAAAGGTATTTGTTGTATAGAGAGTCTGTTCTTCCTTCAACGACATCAGAAGTAAGTCTAAACAAGATCTTCAGGAAGGTTCAATGGAGCCGCATACCTGCAAGATCTGGAAAATGATGGAGAGTAGGTGCAGAGTGCTTTTTCTGTTGTTGCAGCAGGTTTTCCATCCAAAGAGATAAAAAGTTGGAAGACATGTCTTTAACAGTGAGATGCAGATAAATGGAAGCACAATTGAAGTAAAGCTTATTGCAGAACCAATGCTCCCTTATCCATCCTTCCCTCTATATCTCTACTCCTCTCTTCCTTCTTCCTATCTTCCTTTCCCCATGTTTTTCCTTCCTTCCTTCCTTCCTTCCTTCCTTCCTTCCTTCCTTCCTTCCTTCCTTGCTGCCTTCCTTCCTGCCTTCCTGCCTTCCTTCTTTCTTTTCTTCCTTCCTCCCTCCCTCCCTATGTAGAAGTGTGGACACTAAAGTCCTCTTGTTCCTCTGAAGATGCCACCTTAGGAAACACAAGAATTGCAATACTGCACCCACCTCCACTCAGACTCAGGCATCAGAGAGCTCCACTTGGTCCCCATGGCAAACAAGTGGTTGATGCATCCATCCTAAATGGTGCTCCTGGTTCATGGAGTGGTCCACTGTCAAGCTATTTCACCCTGCATGGCCACCTCCCTATCTGCTTGTAAATGCATGGGCCTGCCAATGTCTGTGTCTCCAGAGCCATTCTGCAACCCAGCGGTGTTTGCTCTTGTGGCAAATGTTTTACGCATATCTGAGACACTGCTGTCATCAATGACTGCTCACCTTTCAGAAAGTGCAACAAACAGAAGAAAAACTCAAGTAAACTTTCCCTGAATACTGGAGGAAGAAAACCCTGCCTTGACATTTCAACAAAATAGCCTGTATTTCATACCACAAAACGGAGTTTTTAAGGCACCAGTGGGAAATGAATGGGAAATGAGTATTCAGATGTTCTAGGCTTCTGCAGAAGGCATAGCCGATATAGAGCCCTTGGGAGCTAATGGGGGAGAATCCTATTAAACTTGTGAAAATAAATATTGATTTAATATCTCATGTTAAAAATGTTCTATTTTTGACAACTTTCCACTGTTTGTTTTTTTTTCCCATGTTGCTGCTGATGCTATGATTGGTAGTGCAGTGTTATTATAACAAGCTTCACTGCTGGCTGATTGTTTCATTCACTGAAAGGAAAGCCGCTTGACAGTGAATGCTGTATTTGTCACAGAGGTGCACATCCAGCTCCCGAGAAGATGACACCGTCAGTGCCAAAATCGTCCTGCACTCAGTTGTTCAACTCGTTGTGGCCGGAGAGGCAAGATGAGAGTTGAACTGTTGGACACAGTCCTTCCTAGTAGCTCTGTTGCAGAGATCTGGCTCCCTTGTGGTCTTAGGCAGAGAGAAGTGGAAACACAGCTGAAATTCCCCTACACTGTGGTGGTCCCTTCCCTGCAACCCCAGTGACTTTCTACACTTCAGTTGTCTGAAGCTGTAGCCAGGAAAAATAAGTTATTCAAGTCATTGCAGCCTCAGGGGCAGCAATTGTAGCAACATCAGAAAGTCACAAAATGTATCTAGTGTTTTAGATAAAGGATGGAACTGGAGGTAGGATCCAACCTCAGTTGGGACAGAAAGGTGAAAGAGGGAGGGGAGACAGAAGGAAGGGATTTGAACACAAAAGGAAAGGAAGGGAGGAAAATGAGGTACTGGGGGACTGAAGGAAAGCAAGCAGAGGAAATGGGAGATAAAAAGGGAAAGAGAGGCATTATAGAGAAGTTTCACAGAAAGAGAGAAGCAAGGGCATTCTTCCTTACTAAGTTACACATTTTAATGATACCATTTCATAGATTTCATAGATTTCATAGATTTCTAGGTCTGTTCAAATCCCTCTGAAGGGCCTCCCTACCCTCGAGCAGATCGACACAGCCTCCCAGCTTGGTGTTGTCCGCAAATTTACTGAGGGTACATCTAAGGCAAGTTTCCCCGCTAATGCTTCTCCTAATACTCTAAGCTCACTGATCTTGGCCTGTAAAGGGCCTTATCTTGGCAATGACTTGCCGAGGCCCTCTACTCCCATCCTACCACAGAGCTGGCAGCCCATCCATGCTGAGCAACGACCTGCAGCCCACCTCCCCAAGCAAAGCAGAGGCCTGGGACCAGCACCCCCCCGTGCTGTGTCAGAGCTCAGCACGCCTGCCTTTGGATGAAGTCTAGTGCTGCACGCTCCCGTGCCCACCCTGGGAAGGGATGGGGCATTGCTAGGTAGCTGTTGAGTGTGTGCATGGGACTGTGGGAGTTGGGTGCCTCGATCACAGGACCGATGGGAAGGAGGGAGCATTTAGGGCTGTGCCGGCCCTGATCTCCGGTGCCAACAGCCAGCTCACTTTGTAAGGGCAGAGTGTTTGCAGCTTGCCACCTTTCATCCTGCGCAGCCCTGTCAGTGCAGCCCCATCTCACTCGGTTGGAGCCCTGTATCAAGTGAGTATCACCTGCCACATGATGAGTGGCTCCCAACCAGTTGGCACAGGAGGAAGTGCTCTTCTTGGAGGCTTGGACTGACCTCTGCGCCATCCAGGGACTGAACTCTGGTGCCTGTTGTCCTACTTGAATCAGGCACTGCCTGTGCACGGCTGTTCCTCTATGCAGGGAGGTAGGGGAGCTGAGGTTGAGATGTGGGCTTGAGGTCTTGAAAAGAAACCTGAAATGAGTTTAGGACCCAGGGAAATTGGGCCTGTGTGCAAGGGATGTGTCCAGAAGGGCCGTGCAGCCAATCTTTGCTGTCATCTGGTTTCCCAGGACACAGAGATGACAAAAGAGGAGCTGACACCACATTTACTTTTGTGAGTTCTGTCCCATGTTCTTGTTTTTATTGCTTTGCCTTTGTGTGCAGCCTCCGCTGGCACTGGGATCCCCCTCGCTCCCTGCCCCAGGGGGAGAGAGGGGCATGTTTTCTTTAAACTTACCGTCTCCTCTGTGACAGTTTCCATTAGTGGTTTGACACCCCTGTGCTTCTTCCATGAGGGCCTTGCCTTTACCCTGTCTTTAATCATGTTGTCATATGATAATAGGATCAAAAGGAGGAACACTGAGTCTGGCCCTTCTGGAGTGCTTTATGCTCACCCTAATAAACAGCTTGTGCTTGGGATTGTGCTGCAGCTGGCCTGCCCTCAGCCCCATCCTTTCTACGCCATACTCACGCTGAACTTTAACTACAAGGCTGTCTGGCTGCAGCAGTCATCCTCAGCCCAACAGCCCTCTGCTGTGAAGGACAGTCTGTGCTATGGTGGTGTAAGTTGAGAAAAATCATTACAGAGCAGACAGCAAACTGAAAAACGCGATGGATTTTGCCTGCATTTCCATCTCTAGGAAAATCCAGGTTCAGCAGAACTTGGTGGAATTGTTCAATGTGTGCATGTGTGTGTGTATATATCCACAGGGGAAAGGGAGTTTGCACTCGCTGCCACTTAACACAGGACCTCCTGGAAGACCTGGCGAAGTCCTGAAGCACTGGAAATTGTTACCTGGCTGCTTTTGTGCTATGCAAGCCATTTCCAGAAAACCAGCTTCCTCAGAAGTCGCACTCCTGAGCCTGTGCCGTGACTGCTGGGACTGCAGGAGCGGGTTTTCCCATCTCTTCTGTGGTGTGAGTGAATCAACGAACGGAAGGATCGATCAGTGTGTTGCTTCCACTTATATTACAGTAGTCTTGAGAGAACTCAGTCAAGCCCAGGATCTCACCTCTCATAGTAAGAGATAGGAACTGCCTAAAAGACCTTGCAGTATAGTTGGAAAAGCAGTCGCTATGCACACTATCACATTAAACATGCAGAAGTGAGACACTGACAGTGTTTGTGGTTTCTTCTCATGTGTAAAGTTCAATCTGTATCTTCTGACCTGCAGTCAGCACCCACAGCAGTGATCTCTCTCTCAGTCCTTGGAAAAAATGTCCAGGTTTGATTAAAAGGTGCCCGATGCAGAAACTCCGCATCAGTTAGCATGGCTTGCAATTGCACAGGTTCATACTGATCCACTGGATCCAAGATTAGGTCTACAAGCGTGTTGTTGTCACACTGTTTTTTCCTATTGCAAATACCTGTAGCTGCTGCTAAAACAAATCAATTGTCACCTGCCTTCTGGTAAAATGACTAGTTTAAATAGTTAAATGATTCCTTAGTCCTTGTCATGGTTTGATGTGGAGGGGGGGGTGGTTCTGGTGGCAGGAGAGGGGTTTTGGTCCCTGTGACCTCCCCGGTTTTGGAACCGGGTTAGGCTTAGTTCTGGCCACCAGATCAGACTGCCATCCCCCTCGGGGTTGAGCCAATAGGGCGCCTCTGCAAATTGCCCTATTTAAGTCAGGACAAAGGAACCGGAAAAGGTGCTTTGCCCAGGATCGAGGAGAGAAGGGAGGAGGGCGCTGCCCCCACTCCCTGGCTCCCGGCCGGGCGGCTGCCTGCGTCGGGCCGGCGCCGCCCACGGAGAATGGCGGCGGCGGAGCCAGTTGGGGAACTTGGGGGCACCCCACTCCCGGGGTGCCCACTGGGCTGAGTTCACCTGGAGAGGACTGAGATCTGAGAGAAACAGCCGCATCGACAGCAGGTCAGTGAGGATGGAGCGGGAGGAGGTGTGCCGGAGCCGAGTTTCCCCTGCGGCTGATGGTGAGATAGCAGGCGGCCCCCCTGCAACCAGGACGGCCTCGGTGGAGCAGAGACCCACTCGCAGCCCGTGGGGAGAAGATGCCTGAGCCCGAGGATGGTCGTGTTGGGGTGCACGACAAGGCAGAGAGGCATCTGGAGCCTGCGTGACGACCCACGCCGGAGCGAGTGGCTACAGCTCCCTAAGTATCCGAGACTGTGGTAAAGCCCACACTGGGGCAATCCATAGGGAAGGATTGTTTCCAGTGGGCTGGACTCACGCTGGAGAAGTTTGTGGATTTTTCCTCGTGGGTAGGGGATCCATTGGAGCAGGGGAAAAGGGTGTAAGGACTCCTCCTCCTTTAAGAAAGAAGCAGCAGTAACAGCACGGAATGAACTGACCTGCACTCCCCCAGTCCCTGCCCCCTGTGCTGCTGGGGGGAGGAGGTAGAGCTGGGAGGAAAAGGAAGGGAGGGGAGGAAGGTGTCGATTTTAAAATCTGGTTTTGTTTCTTTCTGTCCTCTCGAGTAACCGGTTTTGTTTCCCTTAGTCCCTTTGAGAAAGCCCTGTCTGTTTTGCCTGGGACCATGGTTGGTGGGTGCTCCCTCTGTTCTTGTCTCAACCCTCAGTCCCTTTTTTTTTTTTTTTTTTTCCCCCCTCTCCTCTCTACTTTACTGGAGAAGGAGAGACTGTGTGAGTTTTAGTTGCTGGATCAGCCTAAAACCACGACAGTCCTCTATATTAAAACATGTTTCTCAAATTTCTAACTACTCACAGTTTTTGTGAAACCTCTTCAGTTTATCTGTCTCTCTGAAATGAGGACATCAGAAGTGGACACAATGCCAAATTTGCAGCGGTTTCACCTTCATTCTCTTAGATGTCTAAAGCCCTCCTTTGCTGTTCTTTCCCAGTCCTACCATGGGAACAGACATTCAGTTGGTTACAAATCTCACTATTGCAGTCTTTTAAGGAGGTATTTCTTCTCTGGCTTGAGGGCCCTGTGAGCTTTAATGTGAGCCCATGTGAGCTTTAAATGTTGTCTTTGTTTCTTCCCGAGACTCTCAACTGTGATAGACTTAGTCTGCTTCCTTAATCATTTTCTGCCATTTCTAGTCTTTAATTTATATGTAGCTAGTTTACATACACATCTATCTTTATCTGTATCTGCTTTCCCTTCTCTTCAAAAACATTATATTTTTTAAAGCAGCAGAGCCCTCTCTGTTGACTGCAGCTGCTGGAGCCAATATCCTCAAGTAGTTCCTGATTATTTTTAACAATTTTCTGTTTCAATTCTTTCTCCCAGGCTGCAGGGCTCATAACCATTGTCAATGTTGAGAAATGTTCCCTTTAAAGTATCAAGTATCTATATTATTGTTTTGGACTTCATGTTGTTTGTATGAAACAAAGGTAACTAAATCACTGCTGCTTGTGTCTAAACAATCTCTTCCATTCCCAGTTCTCCTCTATCTGTCAAGATGAGCTCTGGAAGAGTATTTCCCAATGTCAAATGTTCTGAGTTAGAAATTTACCCCTTACAAATGCAAAGGATGGTTCAGAATCGCTGTCCTGAGAACTTTGCTCTGTTGCGTTCAGACTGTCCCATATGTTCATGTGTTACAGAAACTTACAAATGTTACATGTAACATGTGTTACATGTACTTACAAAGCTAATTTTCCTGTCCCGTGTCCAAACTGATGACCTGTCAGAGTCACCAAATAGCTCCCTTTGTGCTTTATCTCTTATCATTTAAGATCATTGTCTCATTGTTGCGGAGAATGACAGGATGCTTCTTTTCCCATTTTCTTTTGTCTATTCTAGCAATTCTAAAGTAGTTATAATACTTGATACTAACATTTCTAACATCTGAACCTTCCCATGAGTTTTCAATACTACCAACTAGTTTTATACCTAGAAATGATCAGTTTCAACTTGCCTTCTTGCCACAACTCCTATCAAGTGTGGACAATCTCTAGAACACCCATGTACTCTAAAGCATGTATTTCTGCAAGGTTTTCATTCCAGTTCTGCACCCTCAGGAGACACTTGGATAGAGGCCAGCATGTGAGAATTTGTCCACATGTAACCTCCCAGCCTTCGGAGATTCATCCATCATGGCATTTACCCTGAGTGACGCAGCAATGATCTCCTATACACACATCAGAAGCAGAGATCTATATACTGATTTCCAAGCTGCTTTAATGTGATGAGCCCTTAGTGGCACACAGGGCTTTTGCTCAGCTTGCCTTTATGTGTGTAGGCTTTGCGTGGTCCCTCAGATAACATCAAGCTGCCTTTCAACGTTGAAGACAGGGTCATTTAGAATCATCCAGATAATAGAAATAATGTCTGGTGTGAGCCAGAGTGATTAGAGTTGGCAGCAGCATACTGGTAAAGAAAGTAAAAGAATACTGCAGATAGTCTTTGCTGAAATAAAACCAAGGGGATTAGAGTTAACAGAAAACCTTGTTTTGGTTTGAGACTATGTTATCTGCTAGGAGCATTCATTATCAACATGTTCTAAAATAAATAAATGACTCTTCACTAACAAGACATTGGGTAGAGATAAAGCATGTGTGGCACTCTATCAAATCCACAGGCAAATAGACAAGTTCCCTGGTCCACTTTTCGCTGCTCTTTGTTTGCTCCTTTTACTGCCTGGAAAGCCTGTTTCTCCAGGGACACATCTTGCACTTGCAGTCGCTTCAGTACAGAAGATCGTGGTGCCACTATCTTTCCTGTTGCCTTTTCCCTCTCCCTGTGTTGCTTTTTTTTTTTTTTTAATTTTTTTTTTTTTATTCAAACATGTAAAAGGAAACTCATCCTCCTAAATCAATGGCTGTCTTGGAAGGAGCTGAAACAGAAGGAATATCACTCAAAGTCCCCTGAGCCCCTGTGAGCTGCAGTCTGGCTGTCAGCATCCTGGCAGATTTATGAGGATGGCCATGACCGGCTTGAAAGGGCAGGGGGGGAGAAGAAGAGATCCCAACCCATTAGTAATTCCCTGCAGGAAAGTGACAGAGCTGATGACATGCATGGAGGACACATTGCAGGAGATGGGATGGGGGAGACATTCCCATGCAAGAGCGATTTCAGGTCAATTCTGGCTCCAAGATTTGTTTCCTCTAATGATCTATTTCTAGGCCTCCATCTTTTAGCTTGTGATCTGTTCTGTCACAATTTGGGCCAGATCTTGTGCTTTTTTTTTTGTCCTCTAGAAGAAAAGAATCCTATGGACATAGGTAAGTTTTGTTGACATGAGGGCTGCAGGTCATTGATGAATGAAGAGCAGAACCCAGAACCAAAGAGAGTGCCCAGACCCTGCAGCAGGATCATCGGTACCACAGTAGATCATTGAACTGCCCTGCGATGCCATAGATGTCACCTTCACCACAGCAGGCAGCCTGGCCTCAGAAAGAAATGCAAGAAGAAGGATAAATGACCTGGGATAGATAAAACAAATGCCAGCCTTATCAAGGTGTCAAATATTTTATTGCATTGTTTTCAAAAGAATTTGTTCTCCTTTTTATTTTTTTCCCTTATTTTCTTATTTATTTTTTATTTTTCCCTGTTCTTGAGAATCCTGGCTAGAATCAGAGATAAGAAGCATAATGTTTCCATGGTAGGTTTGTATCTGATATTTTTTCAGTATTTACTCAGATATCTAATAGGATGGCAATAATGAGAACTGCTCCCGGTGAAAATGCAGATAGAATTGGCAGAATTGCCTGAATATATTGTCAGACTGTCAATGTAACCCCCACGCTCAGATCTGTTGTTTACATGAGTAGTTGCCTTAACTACAGGGAGATGGAGATGTTTGGAAGTAATACGATCGTAAGGAGAAACAAAAAATGAAAATGGACACAAGCCAGAAAGATAAGTGCAGGAAGCTTCAAAGAAGGAAAAGGACCTCATCAGGTTTATCATATAAATAGCCAAAACTAGAAGAAAAATTATTTCTGTGATATACCAAGGTTTATTTTGTGGATCTGTGGTAATTACAACAGTTTATGAAATAGAAGCCCCTTATTTCAATTCAGTCTCTGAACGTTTAGCTTTTGATCAACGCTGTACTGCATTGTTTATTGTACACATGTTTTTCTCTTGCTATTAAACTCAGTGATTCTGCTTTGGTGATGTGACTTATTTCAATGATCCTAATTGAAATGCTTATCTGGCATTAGCCGTTAGGAAAGAGAAGTGGTAGATCACCCATCATCTATAACTATCATGGGTTGAAAGTGCATAGATGTAATATTAGTAGACTCGAATGGTAAAAAACATTAGTTAGAGGAGCCTGTAACAAAGCCAGAGACAGGTAGAGAGGTCTTCGAACGGATTTTCCTTTCTTTCCACCTAGAGAGGATAGAGATGTGTCAGAAGCCAGTTAGACCACTCTTCACTGACTGCAGTGATGTGAGGTCCCTGTTGCTTTCTGCTATACACACTCAGAATGAAAAGGACATCCCTGCAGAAATAGTTCTGGTACAGAAAACAGAGCTCCTCCTGCACTGAAGCAGCGGGAAAGAGAGGTGCCAGCTTCAAAAATGTTGGGCTATCTTCAAGTGCTCCAAGGGAATATGAGCCCCTATGTAACCCGGGTGCCTCTGTGCTGCGTGGACACCCCTCCCTAACCTCTGCGTGAGTGCTGTTCAGATAGTTTGGCCTCTTTTAATATGTCCTCAGGAAGCACTATATGCCCTCAGGCAGCACTACTTTGCTATGTGGTTCGAACTTCTGGAGGATCTGCCTTGTGGCTGTAATGAGGAGAGCGAAAAAGGACTTTGGGGCCAAATCCTGCAGCCATTTTCACAAGGGAAAATCAGGGTTATTCAATTGATTTTACTGGAATTGCTTGGGGTTTGCACTTATCGCTTGTAATTAGAGCAGGCCCTTTGTGATCTGGAGAGGATTAGTTATTATAACTATCTGCTTGAGTATGATTGTCATTAGCACACTTCTGGCTCCAAAGGAGAGTGCAGGACTGCATATGAAAAGGACACTGTTGGGTTCACAGATTTTGCTAGTCATGATTTGGCTATGATTTCTTCTTTATTACACAATGGCAGAAGCCTGGGTGAGCTGTGCTAGTGAATGTTGCAATGCCAGATGCTGCGCCTCAGGGCATTGTGGATCCCCTGCAGCTAACTTTAAAACAGCAACCCTGTCAGGACAATTTAGCCATGCCCCAGAGATGTAAAACACCCATGAAATCACCATGTATTTCTTGCAAATAAATACGAATAGTGAAAGGAAATGAGAGATTGGCCAAAGGGATGGCAGGGAGGAGCAAGAAAGCGCTGAAATCTATTGAGAAGTAATGTGGTGTGGTAACATGATGATACCAAGGCTGGAGGATGGAGAGTTACTATTGTTTTCTCACTGGAGCTCCTACAAAACCCACCACCGCTATGTCTTTTTGTCTTATTCATTTAATCTATACATTTTCTAGGCTGAGACGACTAAGACAATCAGCCTCATGAGCTCTGGGTGAGAGTAGGTGCGAGAGGCCAACCCTGCCAGAGTGGGATGGCACTGCTTCCATGCCAGGGCACTCTGCCCTGCCTTGGCTGTGGACATGCAGGACTGCTGCTGGAAACGATGAAGGGTGGTGCTGGTGGGACAAGCCTCTCTTGTGCTCTGAAGACAGGCAGAAAACTTAAAAAATAAGCCAGGCGTTTTTCCAGCCAATTAATGAATAATGGCACTAGAAATGGCCTGTCAGTCCCTCTCCCCAGCATACCTCCTGGCTGGAAAGAGAAAACCACCCAGGTCCTTCAAGGCCACAGCTTCCCTGTGCAGTTGAGATGCAATTTCCAGGCTGTGGGGTCTGAGAAGCACTGTGTGCTTTTTTTAAGCCTGCAGGCGGTTCTGTTGACTGACGCTGCCTGAATGCTTTTCAAGAATGCTGACATATTTTCATGTTATCACTTTTCATGCAAACTTCTCCCCAAGAGCCTGCTTCTCATTGCTCAATGCAACATCAGGGGAGAAGGAAAGAGAGGAGAGCTGTCAAGGCACATCAGCAGTTGTCACGTTTGTACTGGAAGGTATATGCATAATGAAAGATAATATTTTCTGGCTGCAGAAGGTTGCAATATCCCAGTGTGAGATGCCTGTGAGTGTATCTGGTATGGTTGTGACAAGAGGGGATTTGTCTTGGGATACAGAGCCTTTTTGCATCTGGTCTCTTGTGCAAATCAGGACAAGTTTGGCAGGAATTGAAAGTCCATATCATCTGGTGGCCCAAATGAATAGTTCCAGATGGACTGGGGCCCTCATCACAGTTGGTGCCCTTATTGACTGGAGGGCCAAAGCTGAATGAAAGGAAGGATTCACCATGGAGAAGGTCTGAGCACCTTGCTTCTCTCATCCCTTGTGGATGGAGAATTTTAATTCCTCAGCTTTATCGGTGTGCCACATCACACAAACAATGGGCACTTCAACACTGAAGAGAAAGGCAATGATATTTACATGAGAGTGAACTTATTCCTGCCCTGAGAGCCTTCCTACTTTGACAGTCCTTGTCCAGCCTTGCTCCTTTACAGGCTACCAAAGGGCTGTGAGACTTTCGTGGGCATCTGTCCTCACAGGTAACACCTATAGCCCTTCTCCATGCACCTAACCTGCAAGAAAAGCCCATGCCTTTTCTTCCCAAGGAAGACAGAGCCTGTGCCTGGAAAGCCCAGGCATTCATGTCTCACCTTGGCTCAAGGGCCAGAAGAAACACATTTTCCCTTTTGAGAGGCTTATCCGGGCACCTGAGCTGGAAGTGAAACTTGGAAATGTCTGTCAGCGTATCCAGAATTTCCCTAGCAAGATACAAAGCAGCAGCCCTCCACGATAGCCTGGTGTGCCTGAGAGGGGAATGTGTTTTTTTTCCTCTGTCTTATCAATGCTCTTTGTTAACAGGTTAAAATCTGTCCTAAGGACTGGGTCCTTGTTGAAAAATTCAACTCAATTTAGAAAAAAAGCCTTGGGGAATCCCCAGCTCTTAGCAATTCCCTAATGAATGTCCTAAAGGTCTGACCTTTTCCTCTGGGATCCCCTGTCGCCTTTCCTGACCTGAGGAGATGAGCAGTGCTGGGAGAAAAGAAAAAGGGTGGAAAGCTTCTGAAGTCAGACATTCCAAGCACCACAAAGTACTCTTGCAAGGCCTTGTTATAATCATTGCTTGCTTCCCCCATATGTCTGGCCATCCGAAAGGTTTAAGGAGTAACTGATCTGATAGCCTGTATGTGCCATTGATTTGTTAAGCTGAAGGGTTTTTTTTCGTTAAATCCTATTAACAATAGCGTTTGCAGAAGGAATGCAGATTAACCAGGTCTAATTGCATATCATTTGCATGAAGAATGAATTAAAAAGCAGCTTTGCAACACATTGACTCAGGATGTTATTGAGCCATTGAAGTCTTATGGCTGTAAGGGTTGGAGCTATTTAATTAGTGGGGGTGGGGTGTGTGGCTGGAGAGAAAATAGAGGAAAAGAGGTGTTTTAATCAACGAAGCAGAGAAATCACAACTGTTAGAAGATGTGAGATTATTCCTTTCAGGCAAATAACCCAACCAAATAAATCAAGGTCCAACTGTATGAGAACTTTACTGAATGAAAACCTGGTATTTGAATTGAAGTGAGACAGTCGTTTGGGAGAGTTCAGTGCCAGTGCTTTCCCAGGATCAGAGCTGTGGAGCCCGGCTCCAGGACTACCTTCAGCCAGTAGCTCTAGTCAGATTTGGTTTTGTTCTCTTTTTCAGTTTGTGCAGCCCAGACTGCATCCCCAAAGTCCGAGGGGATGCTTCCGCTGCCTCCCCTGGGTCTCAGACCGGTCCCGCAGCCAGGGGTGAGGGTGCGAGACTGCCTGCCTGTGGCAGCTCATCATCAGGCTCCTGTGGCTGCTCCCAGCTGCAGCATGACAGAAACGATGACGGAAGCATTTGAGTAAATGGGATGGGATCTCCTAACGCTGTCCTTACCTGGCCCCAAGGCTGACAGGGTGACTAAGGCACGTTATTTTGCCTCTCTGAACTGTTGAAGTTTTGGCTGTAGAAGGGCTGTAGGCAGAACAGAGAAGATCCTCTCTGTATGGCTTCAGGCAGGACTCACTTCTGTCACATAAATATCTCTTCTTTTCACCCCAGTTCTGCCTGATCATCAGTAAATAGCATAGGGTCTGGGTACCCGTGGCCTGCTGTACAGGGGGAGACCTGAAGTCAGCTAACAGTGATGGTGACAGAATCATCCACTTTCTCTTCCTCCAACAGATGCCACAGACACCACCCAAACTCCTCTTGATGTTTGTGGTTCCATTTCTGTACCTGTCATATGCTGGGTAACAGGTGCCTTATCTCAATGCTTTATTTCTCAAGATAATATATATTAACAATAATAAAAGTAACAATAACAACTGCACACAGTTGAGGCAGAGCGTAGGATTTTTTAAGGTCACAAATCTTAGTTGCAGGGAAAGTAACTGAATTCTAATCCTGGGGGAAAACAGATAGACCATTAAAAATGACAGATTACTTATTCTCCTGACATATGCTTAAGACACATGTTAAATTAATTGCGTACCTACATACTAAGCTTCTTGAGTACATTCTTGAACGCAGCATCTTGCTTTGCTTTTTGGAAGGTCAGAGTTTTATTTTTTTTTTAAAAGGTAGTCTTCATCTAAAACCTATTTAGAAGGTTGTGCTCTGGGATGCCCAATTGCCTTGTAGTATTTAACTAGAAGTGGGTAATTTGCTGGCAGACACCAACGTATGTCAGTCCAAGCCCTCGAATATGATATACTGAAACTGAAGCAGACACATGATAAGTGGACCACATGCATATTGTGGGTGGGCTGCAAACCTTTGTTATAGTGGCACTGTTCAAAGGGATCAGAACATTTGAAATCGTACTGAAAGAGCAGGGTTAGACTGAGGGCTGATCTGCCCGAGGACAATAAGAGACAATTTGTCAAATTCCATGAAAGTGGCACTTGTGTAAATACTACTGGCAACTATTGTAGATGAATTACTCTTTTATTCACTGCAATACTAATTGTGTAAGTTTAAACTACATCATCGTCAGTCAATCCACAATTCAGCTACCATATGAAACCCAGTCTTGAAGGCAAAAGGAAAGTGACACAAAATGAAAACTTGTAGATCTACAAACACGGACCATGGACCAAACCATTTGGGCAATTATAAAGTTGTGTTGAATAACATTAGCACTGAAACTTACCTTCAAGAAATGCTTCCTCTCTCTTTGCTTCAGACCACGAGCTGTGAACCAGATGATGTTTTCTTAACTGGCAATGTCAGGGGAGAGAAACTGCATGAATGTGGCTGATTTGTAGCATGGCCTTTGCTGCTGACAAGGGATGGATTTGAAACCACTTAACCTATACTATTTCATGTAAACCTACAGACTGAAATCAAGCTGGGAGGGAAAAGCTTAAATGGAAGGACAGTATTTTTCCTTTCTGAATCAGGCAGCTCTCTTAAATCTTATGGCATTTTTCAATAGCGCATGGTAGAAGCTGATTCTCAGTCTTACCTTTGTTTATAGTTTACGTCCAGCTGGCTTGCACTGATACAGCCACTAGCCTGTGTCTGTCACTGTTGAAAAGGAGGGTTTGGGTTTGCGATCATGAAACTGGGGAGCTGTGGGGAAGCAGGACTGGAAGGACCCCGAGAAGTTGTGGAGTCCACCTTTCCGCCCTGGGTACAGTCCAAAGGAAAGTCAGTCTTGGCAGGTGGTGATCTCTATTGTTTGAAAAAGATGCCAGTGCAGGAGGTTAAAAACCCAAGTAGCCTGGTATACTCTTAACATTCAAAAGTTTCCCTAAATATTAAATCTGAGTCTAAGTCACAAATTGAGCCAGCTGCTTCTTGTCCTCACTGGGGAAAGAGAACAACAGATCATTGTCTGCTGTAAACAACCTTCTGCATATCAGAAGACAGTGATTTGGACAAAACAGACTCAATTCTTTTGATAAAGAATTGATTGTTTGCTAAGCCTTTTACCTTCCCCCTCACTGTTCCTCTGGATTCCCTCCACTTTGTCTCCACCTTCTGCGAAGTGTCATTCTTCCAGCTGTGGCCTTCACTGTGCCAGGTGGTAGGTGACACATCATACACTGTGCCATATACATGATGCCCCCCGAGCGAGACTAGTGGTACCTTCTTGTGGTACCACCCTCCTCTCAACTCACGCCTGGCTTGTGGGCTGCCGGCTGCGCCCAGCCCTCTTCCCCAGCGCTGCCTCTGGGCGCATTGCCACTCCTTGTCCCCCTCAGGGGAGCACCTAACTTTGGTCTTAGTGACATGCAGTTGATGGAGCGAGCCCACTCCTCTCGTTTCTTTCACTTTCTTTGCAATTCTAATTTTAATCCTGCAACATGTTGGAGATCCTCCCAAATCTGTGGTTATTGAAATTTTTAAAGCATATTCCATAGCTCACCATCGAAGGAATTAACGGCATCCCACCAGAACCTCTTGAATAGTAGCTTTCTTTTCTCCCTTGGTGTTCCCTTCTAATTTGACAAATATTGTTGATAATAATTCTGAGCAGTGAAGCACCCGGGAAAGTCAGGCTCTCAACTCTGGAGAGCAGCAATCTTTCCAGCTGCTCGCAGTAATGCAAATATAAACAGCTGGGAAAGCAGGACAAGCAGACGTTTATGATAAATACCTGCCTCTCTCCCTCTGCAAACATCGTGGGACATCCTAGCGATGTGTGCACGCAATGCAAAGTAGAGGATCCAATTCCTCTCTCACGGTAAACTAAACACAAAATATTAAATATAAACATCAGAGTCTCACCCTGATCTTTAAAAAAGAGTAAAATCCTTTGACATGCAACCCTAAATTAGTGGCTTACACCTAAATTATGTAATATCTTGAAGAAAATCCGATTTACAGCAGAAATAAATGGTGAATTTTGGTGCCAGGCAGTATTTGCTTGCATTCCTAACAAAGAGATTTAAAGGCTGATTTGCCTAAAATCCGAATGAAGATTCAGCTATGCAGTTACTAAGGACTCCTCCACTGAATATTATTCTTATATGTACATTAAATGCCCTCCACATTAAGTGCACATGCTAACACAGACATGCACACAGCTATATGTATAAGCTTCATCTTTTCTCTTGAGATAATCTGCTAAGAATGCTATGGAATCTGTTACATCCTCTGTAATATTTACAGTTGGTTTTGAACCATTTTTCTGCTTGTTTGCTTCTATCCTGCCTTGTAAAAAAACATCCGTCATTTCTTAAATTTAGCCTTCCCTGTTAAAAGAGATGTATGTTTTGCTAGCAGGCTGTGACTGCCCTATCCTTCCTGCTAGCAAAATATACACCTCTCTGTGATGCTAAGCAAACAGAAGAGCATCTAAATTGAGACACGGGATTCTGGAAAGAAATAAACTAAGGCATTTTCAGCAGGTCTTTCTTTCAAAAGAATACTGAAAATGTATCTCACTTTCAATACTGGAAGAAATTTTCTTAGTTGTTAGCTGCTATTAACAAATGCTTCTTTCACTTGGGCATGATACAAATAAAGAAATGAGAATGAAACTTGCAGTTAATTAAAGGCAAAGTGAAATGTTGAGAAATGGTTCAAGCAAGCCTGAGAGGCTCCTGTGCAGGACAGGCTCTTAATGCTTGGGTCATGCTTTGTACACACCAATTGAGTCTGCATCAGCTATAACAAAAAATCCATACACCCATGTTATTTTTCATTTAGAGCTTATAACAGCAATAACGACCTTGGTTCCGGACATTTTCTGGGGATTGATGACAAAGTGGGGTTAATGGTCCTTGACTGCACCTTGAGCCATCAACTCCTCTCAAATGGTTATTAATCCCAAGGGGTAAAACTGTCCCTCCATAGTGAATCTTAGATACTATTTTAATCAATACGGGTTTATGCACACTGACAGCTGAATGTGCGACTCATAAATTCTGCTATTACCATGTAAATAATTTTAAATATTAAGTAGCAATGTTCTCACACAAATTATGTGTCCACCTAAAGACCCAGTGGTCTTCATTACATTTGGTTTCCACTTTTTAAAGACACTTTTATCTTTCTCTCCTATATATACAGAAGAAACAGTGCCATAAAACCTTGTGTGTAGGGGTTATTCAAAGTCTGGCCACGAACACGGAGCTGCAGGCCTGATGGGGATTGAAATTGTGTCTTTTTCCTTTCCTTTCCTTTCCTTTCCTTTCCTTTCCTTTCCTTTCCTTTCCTTTCCTTTCCTTTCCTTTCCTTTCCTTTCCTTTCCTTTCCTTTCCTTTCCTTTCCTTTCCTTTCCTTTCCTTTCCTTTCCTTTCCTTTCCTTTCCTTTCCTTTCCTTTCCTTTCCTTTCCTTTCCTTTCCTTTCCTTTCCTTTCCTTTCCTTTCCTTTCCTTTCCTTTCCTTTCCTTTCCTTTCCTTTCCTTTCCTGCTATATCCATTTGTTACACTGTATTTGATTTGATATGTACAGTCTTCTCCTTCTGAGAACTCTGTGATATTCAGGTTTCAGTACTGTGCATCTCTGAAGGAGAGTTGCAGACCACATGTATTTTTTCTGTAATGTCTTCTGCCTGTCACTGCTTCCATTCTTTTTAATGGCACAAAGATCACCTCAAGTTTTTAAACTAGCAATGGTTAAGTGTTTCGCATTTTCTGACCTAGGGAAATGAAGACTACTGTTTGCTTTCTTTTCTGGAAAAATATGACTAAATCTTTGCAGGTTCTGAACAGAGGTGCTGCATCAAGAGGTCACTGCCGTCAGAGCAGAGGGAATTAGACCAGGTGCTGAATTTTAGACTCAGTTTTATTGTATGTGTGATAGTGGTGATGGGAAGCCAAGGGTCACTAGACAAGGAGGTGATTGGTGGGAGTCAACATGGCTTCACTAAGGGTAAATTGTGCCTGAAAAATTTGGTGGCCTTCTATGACAGGGTTACAGCGTTGGTGGATAAGGGAAGAACAACTGACATCATGTACAGGGACTTGTGCAAAACATTTGACACTGTCCCGCATGACATCCATGTCTCAAAATTGAAGAGACATGGATTCAATGTATGGACCACTCTATGGATAAGAAATGGGCTAGGTGGTCGTACTCAAAGACTTGCAGTCAACAGCTGGAGGTCCAAGTGGCAACCAGTGATGAGTGGCGTTCCTCAGGGGTCGGTATTGAGGCTGGTGCTTTTAACATCTTTGTCAGTGACATGGACAGTGGGATCGAGTGCACCCTCAGCAAGTTTGCTGACGACACCAAGCTGTGTGGTGTGTTCAACACGCTGGAGGGAAGGGATGCCATCCAGAGGGACCTTGACACACTGGAGAGGTGGACCTGTGCAAACCTCGTGAAGTTCAACAAGGCCAAGTGCAAGGTCCTGCACGTGGGTTGGGGAAATCTCAAGTACAAATACAGGCTCGGTGGAGAATGGATTGAAAGCAGCCCTGAGGAGAGGACTTGGGAGTGTTGGTTGATGAGAAGCTCAACATGAGCTGACAAAGTGCACTTGCAGCCCAGAAAGCCAACTGTATCCTGAGCTGCATCCAAAGAAGCGTGGCCAGCAGATCAAGGGAGGTGATCTTCCCGCTTTACTCTGGTCTCGTGAGACTCCACCTGCAGTACTGTGTTCAGCTCTGGGGCCCCCAACATCAGAAGGACGTGGCACTGTTGGAGCGAGTCCTGAGGAGGGCCATGAAGATGATCTGAGGGCTAGAGCAACTCTCCTGTGAAGACAGGCTGAGAGAGTTAGAGTTGTTCAGCCTGGAGAAGAAAAGGCTCTGGGGTGATCTCATTGCAGCTTTCCAGTACTTAAAGGAGGACTACAAGAAAGCTGGAGAGGGACTTTTTACAAGGGCATGTAGTGATAGGACAAGGGGCAATGGCTTTAAACTGAAAGAGGGGAGATTTCAATTAGATCTAAGGAAGAAATCCTTCACTCTGAGGTTGGTGAGGCACTGGAACAGTTTTCCCAGAGAAGTTGTGGATGCCCCATCCCTGGAAGTGTTCAGGGCCAGGCTGGATCAGCAGCCTGGTGTAGTGGAGGGTGTCCCTGCCCATGGCAGGGGGGTTGGAACTAGATGATCTTTCAGGTCCCTTCCAACCCAAACCATTCTGTGATTCTATGATTCCATGATTTGAAGCTGACCTTAGCAAAGCACTTCAGCTTGCACTCCCTTACCCACGTGTGCTTTTCATCTCAAGCCCTTAAGTGTTTGTAGCTCAGGAGAGTTGATGCTGGATCGCCCGTTTCCAATAGGGAGATAACAGTCAACAAGGGCACATCTCCTTCTGCCTTCCAAAATTATAGTGCCACAAAAGTAATTGATGCTACAGAGGAGTCCAGGGCTGTGTTCATGTGAAGCGGTCCAATTTTCTAAAACCTGTGAAGGTCCCCAGCATGGGGTCTCTTTCACAGGAGTGGGCTCCTCCATGAGAGGAGTGTAAGACACGTGCCTCAGATGTGTGAGAGCTATTTGTACTCACATCTACAGCAACCACCAGGCAGCAATTTCTCCTCTGTCCAACCATTTTTAGAGGACTAACTTTCCACCTGATTTCAGTCAGCAGCTGAGATTTTCCTGAGTGGAAATTTGGTCCACAGCATCTGATTTTCATGTTATACAATTTTATGACTGAATTTCAACAAAACATGTCTGGCTGCTCCAAACTGCTTGTTGTGATAACATAAGTGGATTAAGAGAAAAAGCATTTCGTAGTCCATTTCACTACAAAAAGTATGGCTAGAATATTGATCAATAACATATAGCTGTCTTTGTATTGCCTTTGTATTTGTGCAACGGTAAATACTTGAGATTTGTTGATAAATGCCTTCATTTTTCAGACTCAATTATCGTTATTCAATTAATCAGATTTTCTAGTTAGCACATTACATGGAGAATGCAGCCTCTGTCTCATTACAGATACACAAATGACTGAAAATAACTTCCTGGTTTGAGATCCATGTGTCAGTATCTGTCAAATTGTCAACTAATTTTAAATTTTAATTAGCTGCAATTTTTTTAAGGCTCTCAAAGCTTTCACTCCAGACAGAGCTCAGGATTTCTCCAGCCTTGGGCTGCAGATTTCCTCTGTACCCTGTTTGCTCCAACACTACCTGCCTTGATGTAACTGCAGCAGGATCTGACTCGTATGTCTCAAAAAATAGTCAAATGTGTGGTGACCTGGGAAAACAGGAGGTGGAAATGTTACCAGCAGAAAAACAGGAATCAAGGGGAACATGCTGGGAACACAGTGAGGAGACCTCTAATGAGGGGTGTTCCATCGGATTCACCCGGGTTTCCTGTCTCTTGACCGACAGTGGCCGTGGCTGAGACATCGAGCATCCCCGTGCGCCTTACCGAGTGCCCGAGCCCCATGGTGTAGGACAGCTGCCCTGAAGGCGTGCTCACCTTGGAGCAGCTCACCCAGCTGGGGACAACACAAAGCCCCCATGGACCACTGGCTGGAGACTGAGGCAGATGGAGATCAGCACAGCTGGTGTGGCCCTCTGGGGGAAAACAGCTCCAAAGTGCTCTGCCACAGGTGTGAAGCGTGCACCCATCCAGCAGCAAATTTTCAAGAGTAGCCGTGGGTGCATGTTGTTTCCATGGTGTTCATAGACAACGTCTTGTAAAGTTAAAATCTTAATCCTGGCTTTACCCCAGCAAAGGTTGTCTAACGTGCATTTTGTGCGTTAGCAAGCTCCCTCACTATTAATGTGATAGAGTTTTAACAGCACCAGCTTTTGTAACAATAGTGAGAGGGAAGTGACAACAGTGACCTTGAGGTAACAATAACCTTGCAAGCACATAATGCCATTTATCACTGCGTAGCTCCTTTCATTAGGAGATCTGAAGCTGCTTCACAAAGATAGGCGTTTGCAGCGCTGACATGGTGAAGCCCTAATCCCTTACTGGGACACTGATCATATCACAGTGCAAATGATTACCACCATATACTCCCCATATTGCTACATTTTGATGTCATTTGTTGAGGAAATTATCTAATTAATATTTTTGATAGTTTTCATCTTTAATCCCCGCTATTATCTTTTGCTGATATCTATCCATCTGTTTTCCTAAGCATTTTGTATTATCTCTTTCATTATGTATATAAACAGTCCTCTTTTTAAAGAAGTGAGGTGTCTTGCTTTTTTTAATATCAAACTAATTTCTGCAGAAGAGTCAGGAAAAAGCCAGATTCTCATTTGGTGTATAAATAAACATTGCTGTTAGATTCTGCCTTCGAGTAATTTACAAATGAAACCTGCTAGTGCTCAGTGCGTATGCAACCCTGTGAACTACTGTGTAGTAGCTCTGTAACATGGAAAGATAAAATATTGAATTTGCTATGCCCAGATTTACACCAATTCTACTCACATTAGGTCAAAAGTGATTTATTTATTCTCCAAACCCTATTGAATGGTTACTAAGGTCCATACAGCCATTCCAGAGACAGTCTGATTGCAAACCTGTGACCTTTATAAAAGCTCGCCTATATTTTATTTCCCTTTATTTTATGGATACTAGACTCCCATTATTTTATTTATTCAGCCTCATCATGCAGATTGCTCACCTGCATCCATCTCTGTGGCAGCAGCAACCTTGACACTCATGACAGCCAGAGGCCAAGGACTTCCTCTGATTAAATATATGAGTCCCCATGGTGAACCCAAGATGAATGCACATTGTGTGCTGCATACGTCGGCCGCGGCCCCGGCAGGCACTTAGCACTGGCGGTGGGAGCAGAAGGGGCTCATTCGCTGCGAGGGTGCGCTCGGTGCCTGGTGGGATGTGGTGCGGTGAGAGCGTGAGGTTCAGCACACAGTGCAGTGCCTGGGAGCGATGCACCCGCCCGTCGCAGTGGCTGCCCTTGTTTTACTCTGGCTGGATTGCAATTAGTGACTTGATTCAGGCAGCATCTGAGTTCCCAGCAAGGGGCTAGGAGTGGGGATTAAAAAGCATTTTATCTTTCTTTTTTTTTTTTCCCTAACTGAATCTGGGATGTTGAACTGCGTTAATGCAGAGCAGGTGAGCAAGTGGGTACGCAGCACGCGTGCTCCAATATAGCATTTCCAATTATCACTTCTAATTTACAGATCCTGGCATCATATATTTATTCTTGCTGAAGAATTTCTGCTAACACCTTTTCAGAAAGGCGAATCTTTTCAGAGACAACTGAAAAAAATCTAATGGAACCTAGGAGTCCTGATCCCTTTGGCAGCTTTGCATGCCCAGCCTGGACATGCCCCTGGATGTCAGCTGAGGCGCTGGCTCCGCTGGCGATGGGAGCGCAGAGTGGAGCCGTCACAGTGCGATCTGCATTCACGGGGCAGCAGCCACCGCACAAAATATGATTCAGGTGTTGCTGAAACGTGCTGGTATCTCCTGTGTGCCTGATCCAGCCTGGCTCTCCAGTCCTCCCTGTGGGCCATGCCCAAGTCCTCCCAGGGCAGTGATGGACACACCGTGGGGAGCAGATGGGGTTGCGTCTCCCTCCCTACCTCCACCCCCCAGTTGCACCATGATTCAGCTCTGCGAACTGAGGGGCTGTTCCAGCCATGGGGACCTCCCAGCTCTTCCCAGGGCTCCCCGCCAGCATGGCCTCGCACGAGCACTGGAGACCTTCAGCTTGTATACAGTGCTGTCAGAGGGCAGCTGTCCTTGCCCGACCCCCGGCCCCCGGCAGACCGCTGTCCCGTCTGCAATGCAATAGCCATTGCAATATTACCACTGGGCACGCTCAAAACAAGACGGAGGTTAATAGCTGTGGTCGTTTGTCTTTCACAGCAAGCTGCACATCCGAAACAGGGTGATTAGAGCAGGACCGAGCGTAACCAAGGGCCAGGGAAGGGTTTGCCTTGCTTCAGAGGGCGCCCACATAAAAGAGAGCTTCTGCAATGTGAGTACAGTAACATTTGCACGGCCATGCTTAATCTGACAGTTATTTATTGCGTTGGGTTAGATAAAAACCTCTGTGCAGAAAGAAATTGCGGCCTGAGCTCAGTATGTGCCAAAATCCACAGATGGCCCTTGTCTCAGCCACACAGGCTTGAGAAGCACAAGGGAGACCTTGAGCGCCCGTGGGGATGCAGAGCCCGTACCTGCTCCATATCTGCAGCCTGGGTCCGGCACCTACAGCCTCACCCCAATGGGCAAACAGGAGGGGGAACTGAAACGGTGGCAGAGAGGAGACCAGGAGTTGCCTGGTCTACAGCAGTGGGATCAGCCTGGGAGCCCTTGGAGAGAGCTAGGGAGTGGATGTGAACAGTAAATCACGGAGCTGGGGAGCGAATTACAGCAAAACACATGTGTATCTCCACCCTGATAACGCAATCTCCCTTAGACACGTTATTCAGTGTGGATTGCGTAACCAAGAGCTGGGAGTGGCAAAAGACTTCAGATGACAGGAAAATGGTCGTGGAGGCAGTTGTGCTGGGAGGTGGGGTCTGGAGTCATCACCGAATTTTAATTCAATTAATCTGCATATTTTTTTTTATTGAAGAAATATCCCTGTGATCTTTTTGGAAGGAGACATTTGAATTTTCAGTTGGAAGCAATGCTTTCCTTTAAGAGTTTCTGTAACATTCAGTAGGCTATCTCCATTGCCCATGGTCTAAAGACAGCTTTGTCTGTTTTCTTTCATTTTCTCAGAAAGTGGAAATTTTTAATTTTTGCACAGCACAAAATAATTATTTTTGAGCTAGTGAACTGATGTCCCAATTACTTACATAGCTACTAAAGCCCAGCTGGGAATGAGACACAGTTTTGGAATATGAGTATTGGTCCTCATAGGGTTGTGGGAAGAGAGATTAATCCTTCTGCTAGAGGGAAAAAGAGGACAGTGGAAGCTAAAATTGGCAGAAGACTTTAAAACACTCAAAGGATTTCATATATCTAATTTCATGTGCATGCTTCTCCTTTACGCAGATGCTTATTGAAAGCCCGTATCTGAAAAATAAGCAGAGGCGCTGCCTCTCAAAGGACAGTGGTGGAGACATCTTCAGTGTTTTTTGACCAGAAAATGCCATCGGGATTGGCATTGGACTGAGGCATGCTCCAGTCAAGGGCTCTGCTTGCTTTGCAGAGAGGAGCACGGACAACACCAAAGGTAATGCTTACGCTGGAGTTAGTGGCCTCGGTCCTTGCTTTAGCCAAACAAAGTGCTTCTGACTCTGCTGCTCTTCTAGGCATGTGGGAGGGCTGAAGGAGCTAAAATTTCTGCATCTAGATAGCCAAACTAGTCAGAATAACATCCTTGTTAGCAAGGTATGGTGTTTTGAGATTAATCCCCAAAACCAAAATTTCTATTCCAAAGAGATTAGGAATTTAAATCTCTCTAAGCAACTAAGTCACAGGCAAGAGGACCTAAAGCTGTGAAACAGGTAAAAAATGCAAAAGACACAATGATGTGAAAGGTAGAGGATAACCAGCAGGTGGAATTAGCCATGAACATTTGGCTCTCTTCCTTCTCCACAGGCAATGGCATACACACGCTAACATTTGGCAAGCCCAAATGCTGATGCTAAATGACATACCAGATGTTTCTGGCAGCCCACGAACACTCTTCAGCCCTCACTGCCAACACAGCAGGAGATTCTCCTGTGCTGTGTCCCAGGCAATGATACCTAATCGATACGTTGAGAGGTTTCACGGCTTTTTGCCCATAAAGACAAAGTTCTTCCCCTCTGATATGCCATCTCCAAAGTGCTATTCACCAATGTGTGTGATCGTTCACTTTACAGATCTAACCCTGCATTGTTTGCAAGTGAACCTCATGTTTAAACACAGACAATAAGCTCACCACATGGACAACTAATCTTTGAATAAAATGTAGTTATTTCGCCAATATCTGACATCAGATGAACTCAGTTTATTTTATTCAGTTTTGTGTCAAAAACATATCAAACAGTCAGCTTCGCATGATGTTTTCAAAACTACCATTAGCAAGCTTGTTTTGCCCCAAAGCTTCCGAGGCTTTTGGGATCACACAATGTTTTGAAACAAGGAGTTATGCAACTGTGTAGTGTGCAAGAAACTACCAGGAGGGAGTGAGGGTCTCCAGGCTGTATTTCCACAACATGATTTCTTCTTATCATGACAATAACATACGCTTCCCTGATTCAGCGTGTTGTTACTCAGACACATGGTTTTCTTCTCTTGTTAGATGGACCAAACTACATACAGCATCATCTCAAAGCCACGGGAGAATAAAATGGTTGTCCTAGTTTTGTCTTAGTAATATTGCATATTGCCTGAGTACTAAACATGCAAGGGAGGACTGTATATTGCAACATACAGCTATACTGTGGACTTCATGTTGTTTAATTAAAAAAAACATCTGTCAAACTCCATTTGGCCCAAAAGAGCGAAGAAGAAAAGAAAGAAAAAATGTTCAGTCTATTGTATTTTCAAAGCGTTTACCCTTTCAAAACTGAATGTCATGAGCAAGGAATGTTTCCAGCGATCAATACTTGGACGGGAGGAAGCTTTCCAGCACTGCTGAGCGGCTTTCGCAGCAGCTGTGATCAAGATGGTTTGGAGGGTTTGTTGTTGTGTTTTTTCATTTTATTTCCTTGCTCTGTAATACTCGTTGATTTCAATATTAATATAGACCTGATGTTCATCCTGTCTTTGTAATACTTTGCACAGAATGAGTTTTTCTCCCAAGAAAATGAACAGCGCATGAGAATTCAGAAGTGAATGCCCTGACTGTTACTGGTTTCCTTATAATTAACAAAAAAGGTAAGGACTAGAAAGAGTTTCCCTGGGAATGACTCTCAGTTTGCTCATGTCAAAAGGACCGTTTAGCAGCCCACACAATTTGGAAAAGGAGTTCAGATGGTGGATGAATGTCGGTGCCTCCTGGGCATCCGGGAAGGTGGTGCTGGGTCTCCAGGCACCTGCTGCTGCTTTGCAGGGACGAGTCCAGCCCAGGTGGCTGAAGTAGCAGCAGGGTCAGCTCAGGCCAAGCCTATGAGAACTGCCAGGGGCTGCTGGGGCCAATGACATGACCTGGCCACCCCACGTGAGGCTTGGCATCCCTCGGTGGCAACTGGGGATGCAGCCACTGCTGCACCGTGCGCTTGGGCTGGCCTGGAGGCGCAGCCGATGCGTTTCCCAACTGAGCTCCAGCGCTTAGGAGGTAGGTGCTGTGAGTACAAAACACACTCATCGGCAAGTCTTCTGGAAAGATGCAGAGTGACTTCCTGCTAGATCCTCTTGATCTGACCATACTGCCGTTGTTCTGATGGGGTTTCCACACTGATGCTTCGTTTATGCTGAATACAAACAGTGGCACACGATGTGTGGTCCAAGGAGATCTGAGCAAGTGAGCACTGAACTGAATCTGGGATGGATTAGGGCCTGTTATGGGATGTACATTGATGTTACATTTGTGTTGCAGTGCTGTAACATTTGAATCATGATGTCGTGATATGCAAGATAAAGGCTGGGGGGCCCCTTTATAGTAAGATCTTTATGGCTCTGGCACTGCAGAGTGAAAAGCTGCAGAGATGAGAGGGAGCTGTGAGAGGCAAAGAAAAGCCATTAAATAAAAGCCCTTAGATTGGTGTTTAACTTGAAAGACTCATCAGATTGTGTCACGTATTTGTAAGGGCATTAGAGATCAGCTTGAACCACAACTCCCAGTTCCAGATACCTTCACTCAGAGCAATACAGAGCCAGATTTATTGCTTCAACACGGTTCTGCTCAGGCTCTTGCCTCCTTTTCCTCTGTTTTGGCCTTGTGGAAAGCCCGTGCTCTCCGAACATCAGTGAGGGAATCCTGTCTTAGCACAAAGGGCTGCAAATTCCCCATTGGAGCTGCGCAGAAGTTTGCCGAGGAGCAGATCATGGCCCCGAGGGCAACCAGAGAACAGCTCCCAGTGCTTCAGTGGGGGCAAATGGGGGTGAACTGAGGTTGTTCACCTTCTGCCAGATTGCTTAGCTGCAGCCCCAGGTTCACGCGCTCTCTGGATCCTGCTGTGCCACTGCCTGGGTGAGAAAGCTGGTACCAGCTTGGGTGATCCAGAAGGATGTGGTGTCTACTTCAGCTGTCCTGGTGTGAGATGACAGCAGCTCCTCTTGTGTCGCTGGACCTATGTCGGTACAAACTAGATGTAAAAAGCATCCAGCAAATCTGAGCCTAAAAGCCCAAATCCACAAATGTAATCATTCCATAGAATCATAGAATCATAGAATGGTTTGGGTTGGAAGGGACCTCAAAGATCATCTAGTTCCAACCCCCCCGCCATGGGCAGGGACACCCTCCACTACACCACGTTGCCCGAAGCCTCATCCAACCTGGCCTTGAACACCTCCAGGGATGGGGCATCTACAACTTCTCTGGGCAAACTGTTCCAGTGCCTCACCACCCTCTGAGTGAAAAATTTCTTTCTTATATCCAATCTAAATCTACCCTCTTTTGGTTTAAAGCCATTGCCCCTTGTCCTATCACTACATGCCCTTGTAAAAAGTCCCTCTCCCACTTTCCTGTAGGCCCCCTTTAAGTACTGGAAGGCTGCAATGAGATCACCCCAGAGCCTTCTCTTCTCCAGGCTGAACAGCCCCAACTCTCTCAGCCTGTCTTCATAGCAGAGGTATTACAACCCTTGGATCATCTTTGTGGCCCTCCTCTGGACTTGCTCCAGCAGCTCCATGTCCTTCTTGTGTTGCGGACTCCAGAGCTGAACGCAGTATTCCAGGTGGGGTCTCACAAGAGCAGAGTAGAGGGGCAGAATCACCTCCCTCAACCTGCTGGCCATGCTTCTTTGGATGCAGCTCAGGATACAGTTGGTTTTCTGGGCTGCAAGCGCACATTGCCAGCTCCTGTTAAGCTTCTGAATGAATGAATGAAACACTTCCATAGGTTTTGCTTTCCCTATAAGTAAAAGGGAGCCTGGGAAGAGAAACCATAACACTTGCCAGTCCGCTTAGTGTGACACAAGCTCTTACAGGTTTGCCAAAATTCAAGAAATTGTGGGTTTGAATTTGCATTTTAGGAAAAACTATGAATGAGAAAGAGATGATTTGGGAAGTTTACTGTGCTGGACTGTAATTATTTTTGCTTTTAATTTCTAACAGCTGTTATTTTCCTTTCCTTATTCTGCCACTTATTCCCATGGTAGGACTGAAATTTTGTGGGGTTGCTTTTTACGATGACCATGCTGCAGTGACTGTGACTGCATTGCGGTGCTGTACATTAGCACAGTAGTGGCAATGCTGTAGTTATCCGTGATCCCTGACTGACATGCATTTGCTTTAAAGCAAAAGGGCAAAGTCTAGAAGACTTTTGTGCATCCCTGAGTGAACTGGTGATAACCAATTCAACAACACTATTATTTGTAGTTCAGCTGCATTTACAGACCAAGTCAAGGGTCAGGTCAGAGTGTACTAATCAGGATACAGATATGGAACAAAGACAGCCCTTCTCAGCAGTTTGCACTCCAGAAGCCATGTCCTGCGTGAGCTCCATAGGCCCATTGATTTTAGCAAAGCAGCACTGATTTGCTGTGGATGAAGACCTGGCTGTTGGAAACCAGGTATGTCAGGCAGATAAGGCACGCAGACATGCACAAAGTAGCAGACGTGAGTTGGGAGGATGAGGCTGCAGCACTGAACAGAATGGCACACCATCCATCTTGCTTCTCGCCTGGCCAACGCTGAGTAGTGTTGAACAGGTCATTGCTTTCCCTGGCTACGTGAAATGCCCCTATCTGGTGTGCAGGCATGTCTGGAGGACATTTGTCCTGGCGAGACTCAGCTGTGGGAACCATCAGGAATCTTCTAATCCTCCATTGTGCACCCTCTGGGATTGTCATCTGTGTCAGCTCAAAGTGGCTAAGTGCAATGTACATACAATGTTACCAGTCAGAAGTGCTGTTTGAGTTTAGTAAAGTTTGCTGCCCCTTCAAACAGGTGTAAGCACAGGGAAAAGCAGAGCGAGCTTCACATGGGGTGCTTTGATTTCTTTTCTGGATATAGTTCAGCTTCTCTGGCTTCTGATCTTGTCCTTTGACAGCATCCATCGATGTCTGAAGTGGAATCACTACTTTTGAAAGCGTTCAGAAAAAGTAGGCATCCTGGCTATGGGTAGTGCTCAGCCAACTCCCTACCAAGGAAGCTGCCTGATCCCCCACCCCAGCCAGGAGCTGCCCTGCCTGCCCGCTGGCTGCCCTGCCACCCTGGAAAGTGCCCATCTAACCAGCCCTGCCTCACCCTTTGTGTGTGCTGAATGCCTTCACCCTGTGCTCTTGAAGACCTCACAGCATTTTATTGCAGCTCTCCCACTGTCCTCCGTCATTCCACTGCAGCACCTCAGTGCTTCCCACTGCATTTCCATTGCTCTGTTATTATCGCTGTGCAGGCTCTTCTGTTCTCTCTCTGGTTGAGTCAGTGTTTCTCTGCACTGCTTGACATTTTTCTCTCTACTTTCCGCTCACTTTTGCCCTGCTTTCGTCCTCCCCTCATCTTACATGAAACATTTCCTGATCCATTGCTTCGTGTTCCCTATTGTGCTCCATCCCGTGACTCACTGCACAGGAAAGCTCAGTTATTTGCTTCGGATGTTCTGGAGGGCAGGGGCTGAGCTCTGGGGGGTGGGTAGGGGACGTTCCCAGAGGTTCCGAAGGAGACAAGATCCATGTTCACTTTCAAATCATGCTGGCTGATGCTCTTAAAAGCAGTCTATTGCTCCTGCTAGTTTTCTATTCCTGGTCTTCTCCCAGGAGAGACTATCCTGCCACTCACTCCTCTGGGAAGGGGCAGCCAGCATAGCACCTCTAACCAAGAAGGCTCAGGTTTAGCTATCCCTTTTCAACCTCTTGTCTTTTCTCATCTGTAAAATACCTTCAGATGGGAATTTCCCCATCCCTGTAGCTATGCATCACTGTGACCGTGGTGACGGCAGGGAGGAAGGAGAAGCCTCGTGCTGATGGTGGTGGTGGGAAGTTCAGGTATAAATCTCTGATTTCTCCAGTCAGGAGTGATCTAAGAGAAAAAACTTTGCCCCAGGCACAGCAGCACAGGGATTTGAATGCGGGTTTCTGCAGCTCTGACCAGACCCTTTCGTGTTCCTGCTGCTGCAGACACTTGGAAGGACATTCCCCTGGTTCCAGGGCAGATGGAAGACAAATGTTTGAAGCTGGCATGAAACAATTCACCCTAGCCATTTATGAGCAGGGGCTTGACTGCACCTGGTAAGAG
The DNA here is from genome assembly GCF_009769465.1 of Tauraco erythrolophus. NCBI lineage: Eukaryota > Metazoa > Chordata > Aves > Musophagiformes > Musophagidae > Tauraco > Tauraco erythrolophus. The sequence goes on along the minus strand of NC_141466.1, from coordinate 84,380,151 downwards.
TAGCTTTTATATGTGCAGGGAACAGCAGCCCTGCTGTGAGAAGGGCCCTGAGCAGCACCCGGGGACTCAATGCTCTGCTTTCTGCATCCTGCAGGACACAGATGACTGACTTCCCTAAATTCAGCCTATTCTGGTGGCTTCAAGGTTACAGAGTTCCCACACACCTTGCTATTTCACCCCTGGAGAGGAAGGGGTGCCTTGGACTGAGCAGGGAGAAAACGAAGGGCTTTAAAAATAAAAAGTTGTGACAACTCTATTCAGAAGCATGGAGGGAGGTGGAAGCGCATTTCCATGCATTGCCTAACTTCCTGATTCAGGCAGTTCCTTTTGGCGAGCCCCGGGCGGATGGAAATTTGCAGCGATTTGTGTGTCAGCAGCCCACGGCACCCTCCCCTCCGTGACCTCTTCCTCCTCTGTACCGTATGCTGAGCCACGGGGACAGCAGGAGCTGGAGACCGGGCTGCCCTGGGACTTTTCCAATTCATAAAAACACACTACTGCCGCCTGGATGAAGGAGGGGAGGGAGGTCCAGGAAGGGACGGGAATCCCCTGGACTCAGTAAGTTCCTACTCCTGCTCCTGTCATCTGTGGCAGCAGTCCTGTTGTCTTTAGGAGGAGTTGGATTAGTTGCCTCATCCACAGCTCCAAGCTGCTTGTTGGGCACCACAACACCAGACCTGAAATCCTGAATGCTCAGAGCAAAGCTCTGCTCTCCTGCCCTGGTAGTGAAACCTCCATTGTCTCTGTCACATTGAAGACATTTGTCCCAGATGACCCTGGCCAAGTGTTGCCCCATGACGTGCAGAGAATAGGAGCTCATTCCTGCCCCAAGGAGTTTATGGTGAAGAGATCAGAGGTTGTATTTTGTGGAGAGCTGAGATTGAAAGGAGCAGAGAGAAAAGTAGTGACCTCCTTGCAGTCACATTTTGAGGTCAACTCCTCTGAGGTTGTCTTAACCTAGGAAGTGCCAGTGAAATAACAGTGCGTGGGAAGGCTATAGGGGTACAGCTGGGATATGGCTTCCAGTACCGAAAGGGGAACTACAAGAAAGCTGGAGAGTGGCTTTTTGTACAGGCGTGTAGAGATAAGACAAGGGGCAATGACTTGAAACTGAAAGAGGGTAGATTTAGATTAGATATAAGGAAGAAATTTTTTACAATGAGGGTGGTGAAACACTGGAACAGGTTGCCTGGAGAAGTTGTGGATGCCCCATCCCTGGAAGTGTTCAAGACCAGGTTGGATGAGGCTTTGAGAAACCTGATGTAGTGGAGGGTGTCCCTGCCTGTGGCAGGGGGGTTGGAACTAGATGATCTTTAAGGTCACTTCCAACTCAAACCATTCTATGAATCTATCATTCTATGGCTGTAAGGACTGGGACTGCAAAAGAGACTGACTTTCTTACTTTGAGTGTGTCAAATTCAGCTATCAAGGAAAAAACTGCTGGAGGCCCTTTGCTTCCTCCCTCACTTAGGAAAAAAAAAAAAGGAAAAAACCCCTCACATTTGCCTTGTACAGGAGAAAAGGAGGAAAAACTAACCTCAAGCTGGCACAGCAGGCTGAGTGTGCACCTAGGCTTTCTGCATCTATCAAGAACCATCACAGGTAGCTGCAAGGTACCAACACGCTACCAACAGCATCCCACCGCTACCTTGAAGGTACCAGTTTTCACAAGTAGTGCTTCCTTGTAGTTTGAAGGGTGAATAATCATCTCTAACTGGAATTAGTGCATGTGCAAGGGTTGGTGCTAAGGCAAGGATGGAAAGCTGGGAGAGGCAAGAAGTATTTTTCTGGGAAAAGAGCTGTGCCGCATCCCATGGGGAGCCATTGTGAGCTACTGTCAGCCTTGGCTAGAGCACATTGGTAGTAGGCATTTGCATAGGTATATGTGTCTATTTTGTATGGACCATTTGGAAATGGCCCATTCAGAGCCAACAACCACCTCAGAAAATGTCCTGGAGCCACCTTGGGACACAGACATATAAATACATCTGTTTTTCAGAAATAGGAAATGGTGTTTAGAGTAAGGTCATCAGTTTGCTCTCCTGTGCAGCTAGCTGTGCCTTGTTCTGGGGAATGTCCCTCTGACCCATGTTGTGTCTGTAGCACAGGGAAACTGGAGCCCATACCACAGGGCGTAGCGAGTGCTACAGCAGCATCCTTGCAGCGTAACCAGCACCACTGTTCCCAAACAGGCCACAGCCTCTCTGTAGCATGGTGATGCACCGTGGTGGGGCACCATCCCTGGCAGCTGCAGAGCGCAACAGGAACATGTACATTCACAAGGGAGGTCTCTGCAGAAGTGGGAATGAGACCAGTAGCTCTGAGGTGGGATCAAATAGCTAAATTTGCTCTCTTACTGAGCAAAGAAACACTGAGAAGAGCTGCACATCTCTTTTTGCTGCTTGGGTAGTAGGACTGGGAAAGGAACAAAAAATTTTCCTGGAGAAGTAAAACTGGATCATCCCAAGCTGCCAGTTATACACTGGAATCTGGTACCATTTGATCCCTGCACTTGACTTAAGCATTCACTCTTTGATCATATGAATATTCTTCAGGCAAAGCAATGGTATTCATTTTAGGTTTTTGTTGTTTTTTTTTTAATTTTAATCAGTCTGTCAAACTGATGTGCAGATTAAATGCAGATGCTTGCATGGCTTTCTGTGCGACTTTCAGAGCAGAAAGACTATTATATTTACAGCACTTTCTTCTTTTAAGAGAGTTGACATTCCCAGTCTATTTGAAATCCAAGGGTAGGAGGCTCTCTGTGAGCATGCCTGATGTTCAGAACGGCAGTGATTGCTAAATCGCCGGAGCTGGGTAGAAGTTGGGCACCGACAGACACAATTACGGTCTCTCCAATGCACTCTGCCAAGCACTTAGCCTCCCTGCCATGGCAGTTCTGGGTCCTTCCTGAGCTGAGACCCGCACTCGTGTCCATAAATACACAACAATGTGCCTGCGCCTGACAAGAGCCTGCAGGAAGCTGTCGTCACCGAGTCTTGATTCCCAGCAAGTTCTCAGTAGTCTCAGCAAGCGCAGTCATGTTCTGAAGAAAGGCTGGTGCACTCTGCACTGCAAACAATGGGCTCTGTGAGCTGTGCTTTCCCAGATGGAGCACACAAATGGGAAGGTAATGTGCCCTGGTGGGCGGGATGGGAAATCTTTAACCTATATTCCAAACTGATCTGCTCTGTGACCCTGTACTCTTTGCACCTTGGTTCCTACCACCTTAACTCAAGTTACTCCACATGTGCTGTGATGCTGACTCCTGTGATGCTCTCACACTGCTCGCCAGTCCCTTGGCCAGCCGACTGAGGGTGTCTGCAGGCAGGATGCCCAGGGATGAGAAGGTTCCTCACTTAACATATCCTGTGCCAAGCTCTGCTCTAGTATCAAGGACGACCCAAACCTCGCTCTTCCATCACCAGTAAGAGCTGTGTGAGTGGCTTTGGGTGGTACAATGGGGAATTGCAGCCCTGCTTATCCCGTGGTTGTTGCTACAAATGGGTTTCCTCTGACCTTCTGCACTGCACCCTGATCCTGCCTGGCTCACGAGGCATTGCTGGTTATCTTGGACCCATGGCTGATCCACTCTGCTTTGCACTGCAGTGTGAATCCCCAGACAACAAAGGGTTGATGTGTCAAAGGAAAACAAGAGACAGCAACATCTGCATACTTTGAGCAGCTACAGGTGTACTGTGCCATACAGGAGTTAAGTATCTTCATGAGAAGACCAACTTGGCTTTCCATCGTTGCTTGGATATTCCCTCCAGGCCAGTGTACCACGCCACCCCTGAGGAACCGCTCCAGACTCAGGGCCTGTGTGCTGGAAGTGATCTCTGTGGTGGTGTGGCAAGGTTCTTGATGCTGCACAGCAGAACTTTCTCCAGACACTCTGCAGTGGTGTTTAATACCCACACGATAGCCACTTAGTTGTCTAGATGGATAGTTACTTAATCCCAAACTAAGGACCCAGCCAATCAGAGAGAAGATAATGAATCTCATAAAATGGGAAACAGCAATCCTGCTACAGCAATAGGGAGGTTTGAGCTGTCCCTCTCCTGTCAACAGATGGACTCTAGGTGCTCTTTATTACTCCAGGAGAGTCCTGTCCACCAGATCTCACTCTTCCCTGGCCTCTCCCCATTCCCAGATCCTCTGTGAGGTGAGGAGCCACCTCCCTGCTCTTCAATCTTTTCAGCAAGAGTATTGTTCATTGTGATGGTGGTAAAAATGAGCTTAGCATGTACGTGAAACCACGAGGGAGTCGCCATTTCACAGAAGTTTAATCCCTACTGTATGACTGAATACAGGAAAAAAAAGGGATCTGGGAGACAGATGCTTTTAAGGAGCAGCATCTGCCTTATAAATCTATAAAAGGCACCCAAATGTCCTTGGAAAATGTTCCCACTGGTCCTTAATCAGAACGTATTCTTCTTTTTGAAGCCATCTGGGACAGGCATGTTGTCCATTCCACCTCAGCCAAAGCAGAATTGTCATTGCTATGGTTCAGTACGTTCCCTCTTCAGTGGCTTGTTTTGCACATAGTGATGAAGACGAATTAAAGAATTGGTAAAAATTTGGAGGAGTTCTGTCCAAATTCTGTAGAATGAGATTATGTGCAAGAATAAAAGGAAATGTCAAAATATCCTTGAGTTTTAAGTCATGCTGCTCTATTTATAGGATAGCATGTATTAACACCATGTTCTACCCTTGCATGAGTTTTATCTTTCTGTCAATGCATTGGTTATACTTGAGTTATTTTTTGTTTTACACTATGAGCAGAATTATTGTATCCTAAATTACCCCACAAGTTTATAATATGTTGAACACATTATACCAGAAACAGGAGTAATGATATCCCTGCATAAACGTTGAATTCTGTTCGTGTAAAAAAGTGTGATGATCAGTAACCAGGTCTTTGTGCTTTCTGTTGTGTGGGACAGACCGGGCTTTGGCCTGGCCCAATAGTGCTATTAAGGTTGCTTTAAGCTCTGATTTCTTTCCTTTTTCTTCTTGCAGACCTGGCTAACAAAGCAACCCCAATAAAAGAAGTTTAGGGCATGGCCCATCCAGAGCAACACTCGAATGGAGCAGAAGTGGCTTATGGCTTCCATAGCAGACCTCTGCTGGTTTGGGTTAGTCCTTGCACAGGCCCTTGCAAGGAGATGCGATACCTCCATTATGACCTTTGACAATTTTCAGAGACATATAGGTAAGACCTAGTGCATTGGGTTCGATGTCATCAGAATGAGGTCTTAGAATTGTCCAAAACCAGGAAATTTCTACTCAGTTGCATGTCAGGAACTGCTTGCCTAGTAAAACAAGGCTTTTCCCAAAGACTGGGAGGGGACTTTCCAGTTTGCAAACAGTTTCTTCAGTAGTTCTAAAATCAATACATCTGAGTGACATGTTTGGATACAGTCTGGAGGCACACTCAGGTACTTATCTCTCATGCATGCCTTAGCCTGTCTGGGTGGCCAACAAGTAATCCATGGCAGGAAGAGTCCTGGGAGGGATGTTGTCTCATATGGAGTGACCAGAGATCCTCTGTTACAATCCCAGAGATGGGAGAAAGTCGGCAAGTTAGAGATTTCACAAAATGGGACATTTCTTCAGAAAAGCAAAATCTGAGAAAACCAAGCACAGTGGGAAGTTCTTATCCAGTTACACCATCAACCAAAGGGGAAAAACAACAGTGGAGTGATAGAAATGCTGAAAGAGCATCTTCTAGTGCAGTCTTCTCACCACAGCCATGCTGTTCTCTCCATAGCACCCATCCGCACCAATGTCTTAGTGAATGCCATCCTTCAAAAACATTTTGAAGGTTTCTTCCAGGATATCCCTGTATCCATCCAAAATTCAAATGAGAAGTCACAATCACTCCCTTTCAAAACCAGGAATTGATTCCTTTTGGCAAACAGAAATGAACATAGGTGACGTGGTCTCCCAGAAGCCCATTGTTTTCCTTTCACAGAGACCTCATTCTCATGTATCACTGAATTATTACTGCTGTGGAAGAACAACCAGAGGCAAGAAGAAGAGTATGGCAGGTGTCAAGCAGATGTACACAGCGATAAGTTGTCTATCCTGCAGTATTTATAATTGAAGCAGACAAATAACACACAAAAAGCAGAGGGAAATGTGAAGCAGGCAGTCTTGTATGTAGACACATGTAGCTGTAGGAGGCCTGGCCCAAAGACATGCTTCTTATTCCATGAGACATCTCAAGATTTTGTGTTTTCTAACCAAGGTAAATGAAAACATGAAGCTGAACATTTGTGTGCAAGCAAAGATAGGAAAAAATAACCAACTCCATTTGGGGCCAATAGTTTCCTCACAACATTTGGTAATATTTTATTTTGATCAGTCTTTTTCTTTTCTGTAAATTTACAAGAATCTTAAACTCCAGAGCTTTCACTTAAAATATACTAATTTAAAAAAAAAAAAATTCCCTCAAAAATTTTGTTTTAGGATATTTGCCAGTAACTGTGTTTTTCTGTGAACAGCTCTTGACAAACTGTTCTGGTAACGAATGTTTTGTCAAAAGACTGCTAGGCAACTCTGTTGTTTTCCAAGGCTTTTCTTCTCTGCAAACATTAAGTAAATGATGCTGCTTCCATGAGCTGTAATACTCATCCTATGTAACCATCCTGGAAAGATATTTGATGGAGTCATGCTGTCAACCGCCTTTTCTACGTCTTTCCTCCAAAACTGAAGAGTGATTGCCAATACTATGGGATCCTGCACCATCACTGGCATGCGGTGCTCCCATCCCATGATAGCAATGAAATGGTGATACTTTGAATGTGAAGAGCTTTCTGTTTTGAAGGTAAAGAGCAGCCATCCATTTGAGAATTGGCCATTTCTTCTCTTGCAGGGAAGACCACCTTTTCCTTGAATCGCAGAAAAGTTTGGGTTGGAAGGGACTTTAAAGATCACTTAGTTCCAACCCCCCTGCCATAGGCAGGGACACCTTCCACTAGACCAGGATGCCCAAAGCCTCATCCAACCTGGTCTTGAACACCTCCAGGGATATGGCATCCACAACTTCTCTGTGCAACCTGTTCCAGTGCCTCACCACCCTCATTGTAAAATATTTCTTCCTTATGTCTAATCTAAATCTACCCTCTTTCAGTGTAAAGTCATTACCCCTTGACCTATCACTACACATCCTTGTAAAAAGCCCCTCTCCAGCTTTCTTGTAGGCCCCCTTTAGGTACTGGAAGGCTGCTATAAGATCTCCCCAGGGCCTTCTTTAATGATTCCAGATCAGCTATATGTTGTCGCTCACCAGCCTGGGCTGCGGCACCAAGGACGCTGTTGCATCTTCTGCAGCCAGGAGGAAATGGCCTGCCTTTTGTAGGCAGGATCGGTACCTTGAGTTAGTTAATTAGTTCATTATATTCAACTCAGTCCAGCTGGGTAATAATGATCAGATGCCATAATTCCCCCTTTTTGTTTTACCATTTTTATTTTCACGAAGGCTTTAAGGTGAGCAGAGACCCGGCCCATTCATCCAACTCCAGCACGCTTCCCTCCTGCGAATACCACGTCGGGGCTTGCGGCTTTACCTTCTTCTCCGAAGGACTCTTGCTCGGGCTCCCGGCTCCATCTCTGGCTCCGGCTCTTTTGGCTCAGGCTCTCGGCTCGGGCTCTCGGCTCCGGCGAGGGAGTCGGGGCTTCTCAGGGTCTTGTGGATGTATCACGTCAGGGTCACCAGTTGTCGCTCACCAGCCTGGGCTGCAGCACCAAGGACGCTGTTGCATCTTCCGCAGCCAGGAGGAAATGGCCTGCCTCTTGTGGGCAGGATTGGTACCTTGAGTTAGTTAATTAGTTCATTGCATTCAACTCCGTCCAGCTGGCTAATAATGATCTGATGCCATAATATAGAGGCAAAGATCTCTCTGAGCTATCTGTTTATTGTATTTTCACCAGACTTGTAAGGGAACTTGCACACTCAAGCTTATAAATGCAGATACGGTACCTTTGGGACGCTGGTTCTGCCTCCGGAGAGATATTTGGAGCAAATTGATTTTATAAGCTTCATCAGACCTACTGAAATAGAGGTCTCCATATGAATGCTGTGATTTGAAAACTGACTTTTGTCTTTGATTTGATGGGATTTTGTCTGCCACGTTGGATTCCATTGGCACATAACATCCCTGCACTATACAAGACATTTTTCTAAGACCAGCTATGTCACATCAGTCAGAATTCCTCACCTGCATTTACTTTTAGAAGAGTGTAGGTTTACTACTGTGGCATTGTGTGGTCTGGTCTAAAATTAGTTTCTCTCAACCACAGAAAATTTGCAAACTGCCTACTACTGGGCAGTGCTGATTCTCTGAGTACGGGTAGTCTTGATTCAGTGAGCTTGTTACAGTTTGGAGTTTCATAGGTGTGATGACAGGGAAGAAAAAGGTTTTCTGTGCTTCCACCATAGCCAACCATGGCAAATTAATTGTTGAAATAAGAGTCTAAATTTCCTTCATTAGTTTTCTCACTCTCCTTGCCTTCCGTCCCATTTATCTAAAATATTTCTTTGATGTAAAGCTGCAAAAAAGTGAGGGATCTTCAATCGGTGATTTAGATGATGGCTAATGAAGAAAGTGTAAAAAGTGTACTGATGCAATAACTATAGATAACGTAGACTACAAGCTCCTTAGTCATCTTCCTTCGGGCAGTCTGGAATCCAGCCAGAACTGCTGGTGAGACCTGGATACTGATAAAATGCGTCTCTGAGGAGTGACCATGGGAAAGGGTGGGTGATATGTCTAAGCGGCAGCTGGAGCAGGGCTCCCCGCACTCCACCGAGCCCCAGAGCCGTGCCCCACAGACGGGCTCTGCTTCCTGCTGCCCTCCATGCTCTCTCCATGCCAGGCTCCAGCCCTGATGGGTCTCTGGGAGACGGCCTGGAGAAATGTCACCCAAATGAATATTAATCTACAGTGCAAAAATAGCCTGTACTGTAAACTCAAAATAAAAACCATCAGTGTCAAAAAAAAAAAAAAAAGAAAAAAGAAAAGAAAAGAAAGGAAAAAAAGATGAGAAAGAACACCCGTCCTACACAAACGCATTGCTGGATGCAAACAGCTGAATGTTAGTCAACCCTTGACTGCACAAAGAGAGACTGGTTGCAAACAAAACGGAGAGAGCTGAGACGGAGCCTTCTAACGAAGGCTATTGAAGTTTGTGCTCCCTGTAACTTGAAAGCCGCAAACGCTGAAAGAGCCATCTGTATTAAACCGTGGCTGGGATCATGTTCATTAGCTGGTTGGCTGTAAATATAGCCTCCCCCCAACACAAAAGGTAACGCATGTCAGCTCAAACCATCACCAGCAGGTTTGTGTAAATATTTACTGGGCTGTTCAGGCTGCTGTAATTTGAGGCTGTTGATGTCTCACAAACAAGTTAGAAAATGAGCTGGCAAGTTCCCGAAAACAGTGTCAAAAGGCAGCTCTGGTACAGTAGAGGGAATGTGAGCTTTGTGCTGTTTTCTCTGAGGGCTGCAGGACTTCCCAACTGCTCCAGCCTGGCTAGCTTTTGGCCTCCTTACAGTCGAACTCAGATTTAAAGGTTTATAACCTTTTACGCATAATTTTTTCTTTACGCTCTAGGGGAAGGTTTCTTGGGAGTTTCGGATGTTGAGACAAGGATGAAAATTTTTCTAAAGTTAATTAATTTTTTCTTCCTTCTTTTATAAAAATACATCAGAGCACAAAGCCACCTGTAAGAGGACTGCAGGATCACAGGTGCTCACCCACCTGAGTGAAACTTCCAGCCCTATCCCTCATGGATCATGGAAAGATGTTGGGCTAATCTCCATGTAGCTGAACAGCCACTGCATTGCACTTTTGGATATAGAATGCCTGCATCAGGTATTCAAGTCTATTGGAGAACCCAGAGCAAACTGCCTGAATATGCCACGTGATATGATCTTGAACCTAGTCCCAAGGTTGGGAGAGAAGAAACCCGCAGCCCATGCCTGCTCCAGCATGCAGGGACAGAGCATGGGTTGAAGCTCTGGCTCCATGGCTGCCCATACACTTTCCACCTGTGCAAGCTGCCTGTCTCCCAGGATGATATCTAACAGAGGCTTTTCCCAGGGGGTAGTTTGGATGTGGCCACTCATCCAAAGTGGGGAGTGGAAGAGGGGCCAGAAATTTCAGCAGTTCAGCCATGGAGATGTGCCTTGGGGCTAGAGAAGAGTCTCTGGTCTGTTTTATGTTGGGTAGTGGACATAGCTACAGCAATCTCCTTTACCCAGTCTCTTGGAGTGGAAGAAATCTCCTATTCATAAAAAAAGCCAAAGTCAGGAAAGATCAGCCTTCCTCTACTCTCATGGTGTATGTGATGCCTGGGTGTAATTTTAAAGAGCCGCAGAGGGAGAATTGTCTGAGAAACCGGTTTTGGGCACTTCCATTTTTAAAGAATGTTAGTCCCCAGAGTGCTTCTTTTTTGTCCTCCCAGTGAAGACAGCAGGGAGAGTTTAGGGATCAGAAGTGGTCTGCAAGTTCAGGGAACCGTACACAGAGAAATGCTCCTTGGGACCAAAGGCCTGGAAAAGTCGATGCATTCATCCTGTGCTCTGCCCCCATAGCCCTGCTCAGCCCAAGGCACCAGCTGGGAAATGCCGCTTTTTCTCTCTTGCATGGAGAGTGCCATTGCCAAAACAAGCTGTAGGCATGTTGATGAAGAGGGGGTTTTGCTAGCTGGGACTTGTTGTCCTTACTGCTGGAAATTAGCCCTATCAAAATGAATGCTTGACATCCATGTGGCATTTACTACCTTTGAACCATCTGGTGATGGGAATCCCTGACTGGTGCAAAACTGTTGAGGCAGGTTTTACAGAAACACTACTGCCCTCCTTGCAGGCTCAGCCGTGCGCAGCAATGTGAGGCGGGGGTCTGTTGCATACTGCATCCCTGTCTCCTCCCTGCAACATGGCTGGGTGTGTGTGGCTATGGCAGGGCACCCATGAGAGCTGTCTCCAGCCAGCTGGGCTACTGCTGCGCCTTGTCTTGCCTCCAGGAACAAGGGAAAAGCGTGGCTGGCTGCAAGCCGCTGCACCGCTCCATCCCCAGCTGTGCCCAGCCCTGCTCAGGGGCCATCACCGCTGTTTCTGGGCAAGTGGCAAGAAGCAACTGAGCAACAAAATAGCCAGGTGTATTATTGTTTTATACATCCTCCTCTTGAACTATTATGTGCTGACTGCTGCAAGGCCATCATCTGAGCTCTTCAGATGGTGCAAGTCAGTGAGATTTCATTTCCATCAGTGGAGTGCCCCTGACTTACACAACCTCATGGTTTAGTCTAGGAGACTTCACATGATAGACCTCAAGATCTGATCCTGTGATCTCGGTGTCTTATAATGTGACCCATGCACTAAAAGCAGACCTCTGAGAAACCAGCCTTGTAACGCCCAGATTGTGAGTCATTTTGTTTGTTTGGTGACAAAGGACAAGTTTTGCAGCCTGCCCACATAATTCAGTATTTCAGGTAATTTCCATCTGAGGTAGGGCTCTGTCACTCAGAAATCCCACCTCTGCCAGCTGTGTAAACAGAAGGTGCCCACTCCCAGCCTTTGGTGATGGGTCTTCTGTTCAGTGAGGAAAGCATGCAAAATGTACCCCCGACGTTCGGTTCTCACAGTGAGAATTCAGGATGTCAAACCTTTTTTCAAAGTAGCAAAACTAGACGTCTCAGGGTTGCCCATATCAAAAATCTTCCTCCTCACAGAGTTAAATGAAGTGGCTAAATCCACCAGCCTCTGCTCTTTTGGTGACTGCAGGAAACAGATAATGCAGATATTACCAGGACAAGAGATTAGAGGAAGCATAAAACCCTGTCTGCACTACAGCACAGTGTGGGTATGTATTGCACCGATCTCCATCCGAGAGCATTTACGTAAATGGTAAGAACTACTTTACTATGGCAGGTTATATCGTGGGCACCCCTGACAGAGAAGTCTAAACTGGTCTGAAGGCAGAAGGAAATCCCTTTGCTTAAGGGGCTGTTTCGGATGGGCTGGACAGGAGCATGGATTCTGCTCTGTGGGTGAGGTGTCTCTGTGGGTAAATGCAAAGTGGAGAAGCTTCCTCAGACAGCTTTGCTTTCCAAGACTAGAGGCATACTAACAGGAGATGTGAAGCAGGGAAGGAGGGGAAAAAAAGAGGTGTTGATGAATTTTTAACAACGAATTCTCCAACTGTTGTCACTCCATCACCTGAAATAATGGCGCAGAACAACAGGATGATCCCATGCTGGTTTATGCAGGTAACATATGTATTTCTCTGGGGTGGATCCTTGGAGTCCTTGGGTTTTGATACCAACAGAATGAAAAGTATTCCATTACTTCCTCCTTCTAGATTACGCCATTACACCTGAATCTGCAGCAAAGCTGGGTAGAGTCACCAGGATACCTGTCTATACTGTGCCTTAGTCATTGGAGCAGAAAGCCTCTCCTGGAAAAGGATTCAGCTGTGGGTACTTCATTCTTATGGGACCAGAGACTGCAGTCCTCTCACTTGCATGATGCAGAATGATTATGTCTTTCTTCTTTTCTAGACTTTCAGTCTTTCCACAGCCTCTGAAATTTACTTCTGCTCCAGGATGCCAGGCCCAGAAAGGAGGCTGATTTACCTGGCCTTTGATTTTGCAGTCATCCACCTCTGGCTGCATAGCTGCTTTTAAAGGTGCAACTCCTCTGAATTATTCGCTAGTTTGCTGGTATCTTCAGTCAAACAGCTACCATTCACCTTCATTCCTTATGCTAAAAGAAAGTCTTGTTGGTTAGTGTTTTTCTTCAGGGGATTGGAGAGGTTGCCTATAGGCCTGATTTTTAGAGATGTTTTCTGCCCCACCCTTTTCCAGCTCTTACGTTCATCGGTGTGTCCCAAGGACAGAGTGTGAAGACCCTGTTCTGTGATATATCTCACATGGCAAAAACCTGGAACCACAGCGTGAATAGTGGTTGGTTTTGGCTCCTCCAAAGCAATCACTGCTCTTTGTCAGCTGCCATGTTCCAGTTCAGAAACAAGAAGGAGGAGGTGGATGCACAGGCATCTGGAGGAAACGAAAGTGCAGGGAGTGGCTTCTAAATAATGTTTAAGAAAACATGAAACGAATCAGAGATGGACCAAATGACTCATTTACTCCATCTTCCTGGTTATGCAGGTTCAGTCTTTGATTTCGTCTTCTCCAGTGCTATCTTAAAACCACTTTTAAATGATGCAAAGCATGGTTCTTCCACCACATCTGCATTCCCACCTCCACCACAAAGCAGTGACATGTGCGAGTGGAGCATCTTGGATGCCCCTGGATGCAGCCTCTCTGCTGATGACTACCATTCCCTGGCAAGGATCACAGCTGGAAACTGTACTGACAGGTAAGGGCTGAAGAGAGGCAGATTCATGGGCTCTGCCCATGGGACAGGTGGTACAAGTGGGCAGCCATGAAGTTGCCAACAAGTGGGGCAGGCAACAAGGTTCATCGTTCATACAGTGCCTGCTGGGTGGAGGGCCTGTCAAGGACAGAAGTGTCTGTCTGAGCTTCATGCCTGCTGAGGGCAGAGGTCAGGATTTGGCACTCCTGTGTCACTCCTGTGACTCCTCAGCTCCATAGTTTGCAAGGGATACTAAGCAACAGGGGCCTACTATACAGATGACATGGAGAGCCAGGTTTGCTTTGCCCAGGAAAGTGTTTGGTTTACTCTTTGAAGATAGGTTGTCACGCAATAACTCCTAATGTACTGGAAAATAAAGCACCCTATGAAGATGTTTAATTTATGGAACAGCTTGCCCAGAGAGGTGGTAGATGCCTCATTTTTGGAAAAGTTCAATGTCAAGTTGGACGGGACGTTAAGCAACCTGATCTAGTTGAAGATGTCCATGCTCATTGCAGGGGGGTCGGGTTAGATGACCTTTAAAGGTCGCTTTCGACCCAAACCGTTCTATGATTCTATGATTCTACGATTAATAACCAGCCCTGGATACCATTTGGGTTTGTCATAATAAACTGTCTGCACTGAGGGCAGTGAAGTTCTGGGTTGATTTACCCAGTGAAGCAGAAATGTTACTGCTTCATGCTCAAAACAGTCCTCTAAGAAAAGACTCAATTAAAATGATATCTTGAGATTTTCTGGCTTATACATCTTACACAAATATCAATGACATGCTCGTAGTTCACAAGCTGAAGGAACACACTTTTCCTTGCACAATTAGTCCACAGCCCATGGCTGTAGCTTTTGGGTGCTGAGGTAACACAGATAGTAAAGAGCGGGTTACTAAAAGGATACTGTCTCTGCCCATAAACCCTCACCCCATGGCATGAAGCAGAAGCCAGGATGTCTGTCTCCTTACACAGCACAACCAGTGGGGCAAGAGCCCTCACTGGCTGTGGGATCAAAGGCACCAGCAGCTCAGGACTGCCTGCTGCCGTTTCCGAGGGCGTTGGCTGTGCGACACCGGTGGGAGCATCGCACCAGCTGCAGGGCCTGTGCTGTGAGCTGTAGATATAAGCAGCAGTCCTGACCCAACTCCCATGAGGTCTAGGAACTAGAAGAAAACGTAATTTTTCTTCTCAAAAGCACACAAATGATACACAGAGAACTAGTGCAGAAAATGTGGAAGGACATCATGTCATTTTCAGAGTCAACCTTTCCTGACCCTCACTTTCCCTGTAGCAGTAATTAACCTCTGTGCAAAGTGAGTGTGAGATGCTACCAAGCCAGAAGAGCCGTGCTCCCAAGTGTAGCTTATGCTCCTATACATTATTATACATGGTGCAGAATGTGAGTGCCTCAAGCAGAAAATATTTCCATTTCAAATCAGTAAACACTTTGCTATTGTTAAGCTAACGGGAAGGCAAGCTGGAAACTACTAAATCATTTCTCTGACAGTGGTACTGAATAGATCCCTCATGCTGAAAGGGTCATAAATAAAGTTGCTTTTCCAGCAAATTGGCACCTGGAGGATGTTTTCCCAGATAGCGTCTCTGCCCATGTGTTGTGGAAATGGATTGGAATGGTAGTAAGACATGTATGGTTTATCCCTCAAACGCCAGCCTTATGTTTATTTGCTCTAGATGTTTTCTGGCACAGAAGAAGTGAGGAGATAAAAAGCAAGAAAGCATAGGGAAATGAAGGAAAAAGAGTTATAGTTTTTGAATAATTTGAACTGTATATCCACATTGCAAACTGATCAGGAAACCAGTCCAAATGTAAGCAGCACTCAGATGAGAGCTTTCAGTGCCCAGTGCCCTGATTTGCTTGAATTGAAAGCACCACTGCACCTAGATCACAGGTCAAAAGTCAGAGTTTCCTCTGGAGAAGTACCTTGTCCTGTTACAGAACTGAAAGCAAAAGCACTGAAGTTTCCTGTCAGTGCAAAGTTCCAGGGAGAAAATAATGCAAAACAATTCTGGTAACAATATTTAGAAAATTTAGAAACAAAACTCTGCCTGCAAGCTCTGTGAACACCCTAGCCTCTCAGTCACCAGGGGTTTCCAGATGTCTTTGAACTAATCAGTGGACCAGGGGTCCCTGAACTTGGGTATGACCCCAAGGGCCTAAGATAGGTTGCCAGGCCTGTTGGGCCAGGCTCAAAAAGCTGTCTTTTGCAAGATGGTTCCTCAAAATCTCTCCCTTCTGCAGAGCATTTTGCTTTCAGGGAACTGACATTTCCTGGCATCAAAGCATCCTCCAAGAGAGTTCCCAGCTAGCTCAAACATGGACATCCAAAGCAAAGGTACTATCAGCTCCAGGGTACAAAGATCAGATTTCAAACCGATTCAGAAATTTTCAGTCCGTTTTGCAAGAGACACTCCTAGGCAAGGGAGGGAGGCAGTGGGGTGGTTATCTGAGCTCAGATCCTGATGACAGGCAGCTTGCGTGGTCATAAAAAGCGTTGGCAGGATCACCCTGCACAGGTGGACAACCAAACTCATCTCTCAGTTTCTGATAGATGTCACTCTTCAGAACAAAATGAGGACGTACTAACAGGACTGTTGTACCTCTCTCAGACTCTTCAATGTTTCTTCTGGTTATTAGCATGTTCAAACCGCCCTTTAGCTTCCAGCACAGTCTGTTTAACTCTTTTTTCCCTCTGGTCTGTGCTCACAAAGGAAAATAAAAGCTACCATGGCCTTTGAGAGCAAGGATCTCACCTCTGTGCTGCACTGGAGTGTTTGGATGATCAGGATGCCTCCAAAGCTGGGACTTTCCTTGTTAAGCTTTCCTGGATGCTTACTTGGCATTGCCACGTGGTCACGGGTGCTGTGTTGCTCAGTGTGTTGGCAGTCAGAATCATGCTCATGCTCCCAGACACACTAGTCTCTACTGTGATGTCTGATCAGGTGGCATTGGCAAAGGCAAGGTTGAGAGGGACATATCAGCAGATGGCCACCTGGCATGGGCTTGGAGGTGCAGGGTTATGTGCTCACTTCTCTCACCAGCTCTGCTGGCCGGGTCCCCTGCAGAGCATCCAGGCAGCAGGAGATGCTTTCCAGGAAGTGCTGAACTGTGGTAAACCCTCTGACATCAACCTCACACAGGACAACCAGCTGGGAGTTTCCCTTCCCAGGCTCACACGGCACTCTGGGATACAACTGTCTGGTAGGAACCTCACTTGGGAGCTTGCGCACTGGGTAGGTAGTTATTAGGTGGCTTCCTGGGTAGACCCTGCGTGTGATTGGGTGGAAGAATATCCTACCTCCTGGAGACTTTGTCAAGATAATGCGGGCTTCACCGGTTCCCTACAAGCTAACATGCAGGAGGATGAAGGTGATACATGCTGTTGGTTGGAGGCGGTACATGTTAACTGTGTGCTCAAATTCAGCTTGGATATAAACATGTGCAGTTCTGTGGCAGGGTAATATGGTCCCCCCCATGACTGCGTTTCCAGGGAGCCTTTTCTTTTTGTGCTGGAGAGAGTGAGAGGTGGTTGAACCACCCCGTTTTAACAGCCAGGTCCCTGGTGGGTGCACAGTGAGACATCTCCACCCTGTGCCATCCAAGGGAGCCAGCCCAGGGCCACCATTGCCCTCTGTTGACAAAATCCTGAGATCTCCCCTCTTGCAGCCTGCCTTGTGCTACCACAGAGCATGTCGTACCTCTGGGCATTGGTGCCAGCTCTTGCTATGTCAGTGCTCCTTTCTGCCATTCCCAAAGTCCAGAGCTGCGGGGCACACAGAAGAATACAAAAATATGTGCTGATGACAATCACAGTGAATCTTCCTTTTCAAAATGTCATACTGTCCTCTCTGGTTTCAGAAATAAGACTTTACCTCACTGCCAGATCCTGCCCACTTGTGTTTTCTGTCTGATTTAGGAGGATATGTTTGTTAGTCCTTCCGTCAGCAGCCAATAAACAAAATCTTTTACACAGATGTGCAAGTAAAGGGTTTCATTTCCCCTGTAAGGAAAAACTTTTTATATGTAATAAGAGAGCCTTTCTCTGTCCTACTATCTCCCTTCTTTTTGGTTAACCACACTCTCGGTTGACAGCATCCCTCACCTGGGTCATTCAAAGAGAGAAGATGAGGAAAGAAAAAGTATTGCCTGTCATAGCTGCAGACTGGCAGAGATCATAGTGAGATAACAAAAATAAATTTCTTTTGTCCAATTAGAAGCAAGGACTGGATCCAAGAACTCTATGCCAAAAGCATTTTGCATTCTCAGTTCCCCCATCTCCTAACAACTTGTGGTAGTGGTGTCTCTACGTTACAACATCCTTTGGTGTGTTTGACAAGCAGATTTAAATAGAGGCTACTCCACATACCCATTACATACATTCTCCTCTGGCATATGGGACATTCCAAAGGCCAAACTGTAGCCTGTCAACCTACAGGACAGGATATCATGCTGGATACCATGTTATCAGTTGTAGTAATAGTGGCAACTGTCAATCGTTGCCTTTTACGACAATTGAAGAGGAAGAACGTCACCAGCAGCTCAAGGGAGGTGATCCTTCCCCTCTCCTCAGCACTGGCAATGCCACACCAGGAGTGCTGGGTTCAGATCTGAGCTTTCCAGTAGTACAAGAGAGACATGGACACACTGGAGTGAGATCAGTGAAGGTCCGCTAAGATGGTTATGGATATGGAGCATCTGACAGATGAGGAAAGGCTGAGAGAGCTGGGACTGTTCATCCTGGAGAATGGAAGCCTTGGAGAGGATCTCTGTATAAATATCTGATGAGGGTAGTAAAGAAGATGGAGTCAGACTTTTCTCAGTGGCACTCAGTGACAGGACCGGAAGCAACTGTCATAAACTGAATCACAGGAGGTCCCTTTTGAACACTGGGAAACAGTTTTTTACTGTGAGGGTGACTGAGTGCTGGCACAGGTTGCCCAGACAAGGTGTGGAGTTTCCAGGCTTAGAGATATTCAAAGCCTGACTGGGCACAGTCCTGGGCCACCTGCCCTGGCTGGGCATGGGTGTTGGATCAGATGATCTTAGAGGTCCCTTCCCACTTCAACCGTGTTCAGGGAAGTGACATTTCCTGACATCAGAGCATCCATGCCAGTTTTAACTGAGGTCTCATGTGGCTATAAAATCCAATGTTTGTGAGAAATATTTTCTCATATACAGGAGAACAGGTGTCAGTCTTACTAGAAAAAACAAAAGACATTTTTGATAGACTCAGTATGATTGTTGCGTAGTTAAACATCATTGTCCTGAAGGAAGGCTCTAAAGTTTACCTCTTTTGTGAGATTTATAGAGGAGTTACTGGAACACGGTTTTTAACCACGATGCATAAAAGACTTTGAGACCAGACTACTGTCTTTTACCTCCATATGACTCATCCAGAAAATCTTGTTATGTATTTTGATCTGGAATTAGCAAATATCAAGAAAGTTTGTCTAAGATAACAGCTGTCGCATCTGTAGTCACGCCTGTGTAACTTTCAAGTAATTATTGCTGTATGACTGTCTCGTGCTGCAGTACAAGAGAAATGTGGAAGATCTTGGTCCTTTGCTGCCAGCTGCTCTGAAAACAGTATGGTGTACCCTCTTACAGGGAGAGCATACTGGAAAGCCTGGCCATTAAAAAGTGAGTTGAGGTCTCTCAAGTCTGTTCTTCTTGAATGAACACTAGGGTCATGGAGAAAAGAGATGTTCTGATGAATTTAAATACACATGTATATTTTTTGGTCAAACATCTAAGCAAACCTGCAAGAAAATGGCTTATGAGGAACTAAAGAGAAATAGAGGCAGGAGCTTGCATTTTTTTGTGAAGACATGAAATTATAGCAGGGATTACGTTGGAAGACTTGCAAGTACAGTGATTTTTGGGCGGTTCCCAGCTGCTGTAGAGAACTGTTTCAAGACTGTAGGTAGGCTGACACATGCCAGGGATCACTGACTCCATGTAGCCCTGTCTGCTGGCTCTAGTCCATCAGCTTCAGATCTGGCAGCATTTAACAGAGCCCTGGAGGGAGTGCTCCCAGGGTGGGCCAAGGAGAGAGGGAAGGGTTTCTCGCTGTTTAGCAGTGGTACGCCCTATACCCCAGGCAGTCAAGGAGAGGCTCTGAACAACCCAAGAGGAGTTTGTGAGCAGGTAGTAAGTATATCTGGGAAGACGAGGTCTCAGCCCTTAGTGTGCTGATGGAGAATGAAGCTTTATTTTCCCTTCTGTAGCACTAGTCTCTCACTCAGCCATGGCTCCTCAGCTCAACTAGTCTCTTCACCCTCTCCTTACCAACCCCTTTCCATGCTAGCCTTTTCACCCTTTCCTACAGTCCTTGGTCCAATTTTGATCCTTAGGTCTAATTTTAGTCCTGTTTGACTATAAACCGTTCCTCTCTAGGCAGGCTGGGCCCAGCAGTTGTGCTATTTGGAGCACAGATGGGACAAGTTTTTTCCTTCAATCTTATTTCAATTAGTCAAGCTGCATCTGGTGCTGAGCTACAGTGCTGGGAAAGGTCTTACTCTGCCTCCAGCTAAGCTTCCCTGGCTTGAGCTGGTGCAGGCAGTGTCTTTGGGGAATGTAACTGCTAAGATTGCAGAAATCTCTGCTAGGAATTAAACTACAACTTTGCTAAGATGCCACCAACTTTGGGCAGTGCTTTTACGGGAATTACTGACAAACTACTTGCCTCTCCACCCTCTGTCTCCAGATCTGAAGTCTCTGCCTCAAAGCAGAGGTAGTTAAGCTCTTCAGATATAAGATTGTCTTTTTTTTTTTTTTCCCTAACATGAGCAAAACAATATTCCCAGATTCCTTCTCAGAAACTGGAGAGTTGGACTAAAATGTTTTGATCAGAAAAGTAAATATTCTGTTCAAAATAAGCCAGACATACAGAACACATAGAAGATTTAGCCCAGATTATTAAAGCTAGGTGAAGTTAAGATCATATGGAAGCAAGTTTTGATGTGGGATGTGGACAGGAACCTTTACAGTAAACTGCATTGTGAACAGAGAGAGTATGAGTGCAACGCACAGTTAGGCAGGAGTTAGGAGTGCCTAGTGCATCTTACACTATTAAGAGATAATTTTTCTGGGTATGACATAGCTAAGAAATGCCGTAAACTCATTATTGCTTGTTCTTCAGTAAGTGCTGAAGCTAAGCTGTGGAAACACATAGATGAGCAGAAGGCTCAAGCCTCCAAAGCCATTGTACTTCCTTAGATACGCTAACAGCCCAGCTCAGAGCTCTGCAAACTTGGGCAACTGTACAAGCTTGATATGGTAGGAGAATCTGGCAAACTTTGTAGGGGAAGCAACAGCATGTACACTCTGTTTGGCAAGACACTGTCTTTGGTCATGGCACACTGTCCTCATGCCACAGGCCTGCTGCTGTACAGAGCTGGATGGAAAACAACATTTTCTCTACGGCTGGGATCTGGTGCACCTTTCAAGCACCCCACGAGCAAATAGGTCCTGGTCTATGTCTCCAACATGAGGATGTTGCTGTCCAGCAGCACCCTGGGGTGTAGCTTGGGATTTAGCTGTAGCTGGAGCCATTTGGCACGTTTACATCACAGTGGGAAGAATTTAGCAGCTCCACAGGAGGTCAATGGGACTAGCACGTGCTCAGGTATTCACCAGCATGTATAATGTGTGAGATGATGAGAGAAAATGGCTGAAATGAGTGTAGATATTGGTCCTATCACTGGCTGGAAAGATGCAGCCAGTGGAGTGTGTGAAGGCTGAGTGAAGCTCTTCATTCACCATTTAAGAAAAAGTACCTTGTCCACCTGAACTACTTCTAAAACTGCAAGATAAAGCATTTCAAGCCATATATTTTATCCTGGCTGCTTATTTACCAGCCAGTGCAAAAGTTCACAGAGTGAATTATAAAAATTTTTGCCTGCACAGAGTAAAGACAGGCAAGCAAGAAAAGCTATGAAATATGTCCTGTGTTTGTTTGTTCCTTAATCACTCTAATATGCAGGCAGTCTGAAAAGCTGGCTGTAGTAACAGGCTTGAGAGAGGTGTTTCAAACAGATATCATCGAAAAAGTATCCCCGTAACTTTTTTTGGGGGAGAGAAAAAAAAAGGAAGGAAAGAAAAGATTCTTTTGGTGTTTGTCTGTGGTTTTACTGTTAATCTATGGATTTTATACTTTGACAGTGTCTGGCCATCAGTTTCAAACAAGAACATAAACAGACTTGTGGATGGATGCAAAAGCCAACATCTTTCATTTTCTAAGTGCATAATTATGGCTATCAAAACATAATGCAGCTGACTCTTTTGCTCAAGGTCTTCTACTTCAGAATTTCACTCTCCAGGCAGAGTTCTTACTCAGTTCTGGAACTGTCCTTGTCCTTCCCCATCCTACTACTTAGAAAAATGGTCTTGAAGGATCACAATGAGATTGAAATCATACCATGCTTGCCAAAAAAGCCGCATCATGGCCTGTAATAGAACCCCTTCTGGGCATCACCCTGGGCTCGTGGCAGTGTTTGCTTTTCTAGGATCGTTCTAGTTTTAAGAAACATTGATGCTGTGCTCTTCAATAGCCCATAAAGGTAATTTCTAGCTACCTGAGCTGTTGGCTCAAACTTCCACTGGGCACAACCTCTGGTGTGTCCTTGGACTTGGCATCTGTCCTACAAGTCATTGCAGCACCCACCTTTGAGTATTTATTCCCAAGGGAGACCAGGGTGTAGGGGTCAGGGCAACAGGTAGGGGCGTTCCCAGTTCCCATTAAGCACAGATTGTCCTTGAGAAAACAGCTTTGTCATTTTCCCTGCAAACCTCTTTCCTAGGACAGCTTCCCAGGCTGCAAATAACAGGTGCAATGGGAGAGATGCAACACCTCCTTGCATGACAGCAGGGTACAGAGCAGGAAGAAGCAGTGTGCATAGAGAGGAGCCTAAAGACAACAACAGGTAAATGAGATACTGCTAAGACACTGGGACCAACAGTTAAAAAAAAAGGATGAGAGTCTAGCATGCCAGATCTTTTGAAGTAATGGGCATGAGGAGCAAGTATGGCCTGTGGAGCAGAGGCCATAGCATAGAGTGAGATGTAGAGAAACGGGCTGGAACGCCTTGGTGTGAGGAAAAGTGGCAGGCACCTCTCCATAACTGACCATCCTGAGCTGCCAGAAGTTCTCGTTTCATTCTCTTTTATGGTTAAAGGTGCCCTGGATTTGCTTTTAAAGCTACACTGGATTTTGACATGTTGAAACATGGTGGAGTTTCCCTTCTGCAAAATTTTGAGAGGGAGAGGTTAATATGGCTCAGTGCCACAATTCATTGGTCTCCCAGTGTGATCCAACATAGCATTGCTCAGCAAGAAAATGTAGCTGTTTCATGAGCGCTGCCTGTTGCTGTATTGCCGCTATGTTGGAATTAGATATCAGACTTTGTCAAAGCACAATTTAGCATGCAAAGATTCTTCTCAGAATAAGTTATTGCAGAGCTTGGATCTTCTCATGGGAATTCAAGAGGTATGAGCATTTTACGTGATTGACCCAGAGCTCCTAAACAAGTTCATCTGGAGAGCATCAGATATATCACGGTCTATAGAAAGTAATAGTGCTGCATTACTTTAAAGTTGCTGGCACCCATTAGGCAAAACTAACTCACTCTGACAATATTATTTTGTTTGGAAAACATATCAAAGAAATCTGAACATCAGGAGTTATATACAACTCTTCAAACTCCTTTCAAAATCTCCTAGGGCAACTCAGGACTTATTCAGCTAAGTACAAGTATGGAAGAACAGCATTTGAGATAGATAAAGAGTACAGGGGCTGTTTGCTTTCACTTTACCAGTATGTGACAGTGGGGAGATCCTGTGCAGATAAACTGATTTGTGCAACAGAGAGTTTGCAAATAGGGTGCAAGTTTGACATTTTAATGAGATTAATGAAAACAAAAGAGTGATGTAATAGGCAGTGCCAAGAAACTCTCTGATCTGGAGCTGATAGACTCTCTGTAGCTGATGAGTGATATCCAGGTGAATTGGCAGCTCTGGCTAAAAATACAAACAAGTCTTTCAGGTTCTCCAAAGCCATGCCTGAACTGCCGCGTGACATCACTTGTAAGGGTACATCAGAGGTTCCAGTGAGGACAGAAGACCTCGATCTCTCCTGCACTGAGGCGCCATGGGAAACCTCCACCGTGCCTACGCTGCGCAACAAAAACAACTCCTCCATGCATGATGTACAGCCACTGCTTCTTGCTGCCCAGCAAGGCTTTCTAGCCCTTGTCTGCCCTTGAGCTGGCCTACAGTCCCTTGTTGCCACTCCACTTCAGGGCTGTGCCTACCCACTGCCATCACTCACCAGCACAGGTACTGCAGAGGGTCAGCAGTGGGCTGGATGAGGAGCACCGTCTCCTAGGCAGGGTGAATATATATAGTAATATCTTGCCTTCTCTTCAGGATGAAAGACACTTCTAGAGACTGAGCTCACCTCTAGAGACATATGTTTGGAAGAGCCAGATCTATGAGGAATGGGCAATGAAGAAAAAGTGTTTTTCTCTCTTTGCCTCTCTAGCAAGGCAGCTGGAGTAATGGGGAGTCTAAGGGCTCTTGGTACAGGAGAGTTTGAGGGGAGACAGTCAGTAACAGTGATGTTGAAATTGAATCTGGTTAAGAACAGGATTGGAAAAGGCCTGTTCCAACCTGCTGTTTGTGTTTTTATTAGTGATAGAGCCTTTTTCTCTATATTTTAAATTTATTCATCCCTTCAAGTGAATGTCCTGATGAGCTATTTCTGAGGTTGGCTAAGAAGCAATATGAGAAGCAATTCAAGGCAAGTAGCAAATGCCTGGTTTTAATATTGCCTTTCTACCAGGACACTAACCATGCTGCTGTCCTGACCTGGGGTCAGCAACAGGAACAGTCTGGTCCCAACAAAGGCTTTTTGGCTTTTCTCTGCATGTGGGTAATTCAGACTGCTGGTGGTGTGAGGCCACCACCAAAAACCTGGTGAGAGCTACATAGTGTAGGATAGTCGAGGGACTGAGCCACGAGGATGCTCCTGGTGGTGGTGGGAGATCACCAGGGACAGTCTCCTTGCCTTCTCAGTCTCCTGTTGCTGTTTATTCAGACAAAAGGCATGTTCCTGTGAAAGTTAACAAGTGCTAAAGTCCTGAGACTGCAAATTCTGACAGCTGTAAAGCCTCACTGTAAGATGAAGATATGCTGTTGACATGGATGGATTAAAAAGAAGAATAACTGAGAGCTGTTTTGAGAGCTGAATAGTCTTCCTTATTTTTTATCTTTTTTTTTTTTTTTTTCCTTTTTCTTTAATAGGCCTTTCAGTAGCAAAGGCAACCCTCAGCAAAGGCTGGCATCTCATTGTCTCGGGCATCATTCAAATACATATTAAAAGGTTGCTTCATTCCAAAGAATTTACAGTCTAAATAGGGCAGACAAAACGATGCAGGAAAGAGGACTACATCTATACAAATAAATAAAATAGCAGAGGGACTATTCTCTGGCCCTTCGGGCCAGCCATGGTGTGGTTTGTGTCCACATGGCTAAACACTCCCCCGTGGTGACTGGGGAAGGGGGAACTCCATCCAAGCTGCCCACTGGGGCAGACCCTGGCGAATGCTGTCTTCTGAACCATGCATTGACATTGTCTGGGGGAAATCAAGATGGCATGGGCCAAAGCCGTATGAGAGAGTGTGTTAACAATTAAACAGTGTAGACAATTGTGGGCCAGTACTTGAGTCCTTGCCCTGGACTTGTTTTAATTATCATTTGCATGGACTGTTTTTTGCCCAAGATTTTGTGGGAAACCCATGACAAAGCCTGAAATCCAACCTATATCTGCTGAGTCTTCCTCTGGTGCCTCATATATCATTCCTTTCCTCTCATTCATTAACTTTTTATATTCTTTCTGTGCTGCATTAGCGTTTAGAAAAAAGTTCTGTGGAGGATGTCGGGCTGACATGGTCAGTAGCATGGAAAGCGATTCTGCACTAGAGGTAGGTTA
The DNA here is from genome assembly GCF_009769465.1 of Tauraco erythrolophus. Taxonomy (NCBI): domain Eukaryota; kingdom Metazoa; phylum Chordata; class Aves; order Musophagiformes; family Musophagidae; genus Tauraco; species Tauraco erythrolophus. Next base: position 84,354,748 of record NC_141466.1, on the reverse strand, counting down.
TAGGACCAACAGGTTGTTTAATTTAGCAGCCAGTTCTACCATTTTAGGAAAAGAGGAGATATCTTTATGGAGTAAGACAGCATGTAGAGGGAATGTATTTATTGACTTTTGATTTCATTCATTCCTAAACCCTCTCTCTGGCCCTCAGCTTGGATATAATTGTTCGTCTCCTATTTACACACTTTCTGGGGCTACATTTTAGAAATTCAGTTTGAAATTATTTGTCTGTAAACTGAAAATTTGTCCCCTATGAGTGTAGCTGAGATTGTGTTTGATTTCAGTGTTGTCTCTTGAATAAGCCCAAAGAGCATACACCCTCACCCCTCCATCAAGCAAATGGTGTAGTCCAATATCAAATCACATAGGAATAGGTATCAATATCAAAACACATAAGAAAAAAAGTCACAGAAAGACTGAATTGCTCAACGTCAAAGAGCGAAATGGAAAAAAGACCAATTACAAAGTCAGGTCTTTAGCCCCCAGTTTTCACTTGCAGATATTAAAGGAGGAATTATCTGAAACACAAAGTCCAAGCATATCTCGCCTTAAGAAAAGTGCCCTGGGATCTTTCTTGGTGCCAAGCCAGGCTTGGGTGTGCAGTTTGAGGCAACCTAGTCCAGAAGGCAACAACATCCTCAGCAGGTTTCCTACCACGCAGGGCACACCTGGAAACATTGCCTTTGGAGAGAGCCCTGTATCCCCCTTGCAGTCTATGAAACTTCAAGGCAAACTCAGGGGAACTTGGGAAAGTGACTGTAGTGGTTTTGAGGTAATTCACAGATGGAGCAATATTTTGATTTCCTGTCTACATGGACTGTGAGTCTTCCTTGTCTTTGGACAGGACATAAAAGGGAGCAGAAAAGGATGGTTTTCTCCTTTCCCTGTTACATATGTGTGCAAGGATTACTGAATGATGACTCTTGACTGTTCCCTGGAAGGTCAATAGTGATGTGCCCATTCACAGGTGATGCGGCATTAACAGCTATGTGGCTTTTCAAGCTTTCTGATCCATGAAATATGCATTTTACTCAGGAAACTGAAATAGAAGCACTGGTTACTACTAAAACAAACCATTTACTACATTATATTTAATATAGTTTCTGCAATATTTATACAAGTTATAAACAGAATTATGATAGGATGCAGGATTGAGGAACAAAGCAAATTACAAGACTTTCCTGCGGACATATGTGAAATTTGTTGTTGAAGCAGACACTAACGGTTGTTTCACACGCTGTCCAGCATCCACATCCCACAGAGAAAGAATTGTGTTCTACTGTCTTTCTGTGTCAGCAGAGGAGGCGTTTGTAGACATTTGTGGACAGTGCTGAAAATCATCCAGCAAGATCCAAGAGTAAGATAGGACAACCTGGTGCTAGAGGAGTAAGAGAGGACCTGGGGAAAAAATTTACTAAAGCAGAAAGGCTCCCTCTTGTGAAATGCAGTGATAAGACCTCTGTGGTCCCCTCAGAAACTAAATATTAAACATTCTCACCTATTTGCTGGATAAGTGCATAAGGAACCAACATTCAATGAGTAATTGCTTCCAACTCTGGAAGAAAGCTGTGTTTTCTAAACTTGTTAAGCTCATTTGCTTCCAAAACCCACCCCATATTATCTTAATTTGTTTATAGTTTATTAATTATAATCTAGCTTGCTAATTTTTCTCTTTCTGAACTACAGAACAGCAGATCTCAGACCGCAGTCTCTAGCTAATATCACTGGCTGCTACTCCTGCTGCTGTCGTTTCATTTGTGCAGACTTCTCCAAAACACTAATCATTTCATCAGCATTCAAAAAAGACATTAAAGATGCGTGCGTATAATTTTTCCTCCCTTTGTGTACGAGGCAACAGTGGGGTTTACTCAAGGGAAATTCTTAAAATAAGGTCATTATTCAACTTCCACAGGCTGCTCTTTTCTTTCATCTGCAAGTTAATTTTCTAATGTATTAATCGTTTATAGTAGAAAGTAGCAAGTAGACTTAAAACCAGTGGGATTGTTTCTTTAGCAAGTGGTAAAATCACACTTGAAATTAATGAGGAGATCTAGTTAAGTGACTCGGAAAATACTTTTTTTCCTTTTGTTTACAGATGGAAAAAAATTTCCTCCAGGTGAGAGGTTCAATCAAGGCAAGGATGCTCAGAAGGTGTTTCATTGATGGGATCTCGTGCTTATGTTTCGTGAGTGTGTATTGTGAAGATTATAGTTGTGTTTAGCTAATTCATACTCTGAACCTAAAGGGTTCACACACACATGCACATTCTTCCCCCCCCCCCCCCCCCCCCGACTGTTTTCACTAGCATCAGCCCTGCCTTTACATGCGCATCTGCAGGGTATGCACTACAACCACACTGCCTTTAGAGCAACGTGAAAATTTACTGCTGTAGCAATGAGAACACAAAAGAGCATGAATTGTACCTGTGGTGCTGAGAGATGTGACCCCAGCACATGTTGGACACAACCTCATGTTGGAAAGACACCTGCCTGGTTAGATGCTGCAGGCTCTGGTTCTTGGCATTGGGAGGGGGCTTGGCCAGCCAGAGTCTTTGGGCTCCCACACACAGTCTTTATGTGGCACCTTGCTGGCAGAAGAACCCTTTCCCAAAAGCCCAGGGTACTCAGCCTTGGGCTGAGACTGACTCCATGCCAGGGAACTGATGAGGGTAAAAATGACCCTTTTTCAGGCAAGTTGCAAGCAAGGTAAATCATGGATGCAGTGGTAGACTTGATGCCTTCCTTGGTCTGAGAAGGTCTCACAACATGAAACCAGCACTTCCATGTCTTCCAGGGTTCATATTTATCAGAAAGGCTGCTCTGCTGCTCTACTAACCACTATGGGCCTCTGCACAGAGCTGTTTCTACAGGCAAAACATGGAAGGGGTCTGGAAAAGGCTTGTAGCATGGCCCTGGGCAGGGTCTCCGTCCATTGCTTGCAACATCAAGCCAGATGGAGAAGATTAAGTGTACTGAATACTCTGAGGCACTTCTGCCCTTCAGCTCCTCACGGTGCCAGTAACAGCCCCCAGCCCCTTGCTGTGTGTGTTTCAGGGTAAGCTCTCCTCTCGGTTTCCCCTTGCCCCTCTCCTTTTCATGGGAGGCATGCCTACTGCCCTTGGCCACCAATTCACCTGTGTCCAGCTGGGCATCTGCATCCTTCGGGAATGTTGTAACAAGATCATTTACAAATGTCTTGGGGTCATAGGCTAAGAAATTTTAAAATATTCTCTGAAGTATTTCACTCCATTTGTTGTCCCAGTTGCTCTCTTGTGGATTCAAGCAAGGAGCAGTAAGAGATGAGTCTATTTTTCTTCCTCACTCCTTTTTGTATGTGGAACTAAATTAGATCTCTGTGCTTCCACTGGGCTATAAAAGGGGCTCCAATTCGGGCAGGGCAGGTGATTCAAAACAAAAGGCCTTGATTGAAGTGGTTACAATACACAGAACCATTAATGTTATTCTGGGCCATTCATGGTGGTTTATAGCATTGTACAACAACAAATAAAGATGAAACTCACTGTGCTTAGTTACTCAAGAAATTTTTTCTTCCATTTATTTTCCCTCACTCATTTAAAGAACTTATTTTAAAGGATTGGAATGTTTCTGTGACTTTTTTTTTTTCCCCTGAACCATTTTTCTGTCCCCAAAGCCCCTTTTATCAAAGATATCTTTGTAAATAACCTCTTTTTCTTTCTGTGCGCTTGGTTGTCCTGCCAAATTAGCTGTGCTGCCATGGAGACGTGGCATCAGCAATCCTTGTTCTTTTTCTGTAGGATTTCACTAGACCCTTGTCTCAGGCCTTGACTGAATTAGAAAAAATAATGAGATATTGAACGTAAATGTTATACTCCTAACATTGTTTGTAATGGTGTTGTAAGTGTCGTAATATTTCATGATGCAAAGTGTCTTAGTTTTTCTCTGAATAAATGTATCTGTCTGGTTTTAGTTTATCCCACAATTCAAGTGGGATATCAATACATTTATTTAGCAAATAAGCTTGTTAGAGAGATAGCAACCTATATATGTCTAAACAAGGAAGAAGACAGATGAACCTTTTAGAGATGATGTCTCGTATTTATTTATTTTGTTTGCCTGGCCACTGTATAAAACATGCTACAACATTTAGCAATATAATAAAGGCCATTCTCTTTAAAAATAGACAAAACAGTATCTCTGTTCTACCTATGTCTGCAAATGACACTCCCATAAGACTTGCTGCACATACCAGATGAGATGCATCCTATTACCCTGTCCATATTTCTTGTATCCTGTGGACTGACAATCCTACAGGAGACAGGTTGTTTCAGGAGGATAAGGAAAGGGTTATTTCTGCAGGAAAACTTTAGACTTTGCCTTTTCCTGATAGAAAAAGAGAAATCAAAACCAACTCTGCCAAACATTTCCCCATGAACTCCAGGAAGGAGCTTCATGGTGAGGAGTCAGGTTTTCAAGCAGATTTATTTTGCATGTCTGGAGCACAGCTTTCTCCAGGTAAGCCTTTAGCTGGGAGATAGAACAAGTACTGATGAAGTGATTCCTGTTCACACATTACAGTGAAGGTAGATGAGCTTCCTAGTCCAAAGTTACCTGAAGTTCCTTGTTAAATGAAGTACTTTCCCCTCTGAATCCATACCTCAGTGACAGGAGTAATAAGGAACCATGAACATAATCCTGAGACCTGACAAGTGATTAAGTAGCAATAGAGTTAGATAATGAGATTTTTTTTCAGGCATTTTAACTCCCCTGAGGGAGTCTCAGGGAGATTTTTGAATGAATTAATGGGAAAAAAAGGCAGAGCTACATTTTGAAATTTTCCAGGAACATTTTTTGTGTTGCAGTGTCAGTTTCCTGTTCCTCATCGAAAGATGCCAGATCAATGGCTTTTTGGCAGAAATAAGCTACAGAAAACAACAAAAAAAATTCCCTAGGAAACTTTACCTCTCCTCCCCTCTCCACCGCTGACACTGTATTTGCAAAATAGGGCAACGTTCACATTGAAGCCATTGAGTTTGCACAATCACTTCCCTTTATGAAGATGTCATCTTATGATATTGACCCCTTCCACTGCAGCTGGAAATTCCCCTGGTGCAGCTACCTGCACAATCTCTGCACTGCAATCCTCCCATCTGGAGAAAAGATGCCTTTGTTACGCAAATCATCATTCTCATTGCTAAGGAGAAAAATATAAAGAGTGTGGAAGGGTAAATGTTAAGAAAGTCCCTCTGAATTTACTTCCTTGACCGTCCCTTACAGCATGCTCTATGAGAAAAGATGATCTCTAGAGCAACTGTAATTTTTTCGTGAAGTTCCCTGTTGGAGTGGCACAGTTTGCAGATGGATCCTCCATGGACTGCTTTAGGACATTACTTGAAATGGTGCCTAAAAAGGTGCCCACAATGCCTAAAAGAGCACTTGTCTTCGAACGTGTGCCAGACTTAAATGTACTGATCGGACACTGGTGTAAAGCTGAGGTACGCTAGCTGAAGTCAGTGGCCTAGCACTAATGAGATGTTATAAAGCAATAAACTGTCAGAAAATTCCTAGTACTGGAGAGAATTTTTGGCTCCAAGATCTACTTTGCTGTCCATTCAGCTTCTCCATGCCTCAATGGGTTCAGAATTCCCTGCTTCCTTCATGCAACTCTAACCACAGATGACTCAAGCCTGACATTCGGGGTCGGGCTTTTTTCCCCCTCCATGTAGATACAGACCCAGCTCTGAATTACTTTCCACTTTGGAGGAAAAGGGTGTGTTGGCCTTTCTGCTGCTCAGTAGCAACATCTGCTGGCTATTGAGGACCAGTTGTACTGTGAAGGAAGTCCAGTTCAAGACATCTGGCTGGAGAATAGTTAGGAGAACAAGCTTTTCTACAGAGAGATCTTGAGCAACATGTTGTTGAGAGGAAATGAGGTGCTAGAAGTAATTATGGACCATGTGTTGGTTGACCTGGGGTAAACCGCTTTGGAGCACAAAGGAGCCCAAGACTGCTGCAATGGGTGGGTTCCCTCCTCTGACTGAGACCGCAAGAAGAATAAAACATTCACTGTCATTTGCTCTTCACTGTTGCATCCTTTGATGGAGCCAGAGTTTGCAACTATGACAAGCTCCTCCAAGAAAAGAAGTATTTTCATTACTTTTAGAGGGAAGGATTTGTGAGACAGAGGGGAAGCACAGCTCAAGTCTGACTCCTTCACATTCCAGCTAGACCATAGCAGTTTGTTCCAGAAGAAATGGCACGTTTCAGTGCCATCCTTTTACCTGAATGGCTTTTCTTGTACTCACACCTCAACACTGGCCCAACACAGGCGGCACAACTCTCCAGGCTGTCACCACTCTGGTTATGTCCTCCTGGCTTGAGATTCCATGGTTTTAGGAATCTCTTTTATTTTCAAGTGGTTACTGCCTTGTGAAATGGCGAGAGAGGGAAGAATGTGTGTCTGAGACACTGTAAAATTAAACTGAGGATTCCTGCTGATGAATTATAGAACATCTGGAGGTGTTCAAGAAAAACTGAATATTTAGTGCTTCATTGCGACTTTCTTCTACCCTATGATGTTGGGTCAGAAAGCAGTGTTACATCATGCTAAGTCAGAAGCTGTTGGCTGTGTTACCATTAACAGGACACAGTACTTATTCCCATGCTACAAGGACCAGTGGAAGAAGCAAGTGCTGCCTTTCTTCAGAAGCTGAAACAATTGTGAATACCATCTTTCATATATGAAAATAAGAGACATTCTAATGAAAAACAAAAACAATATTTTCAGGAACATTTTAAGAAATGCTATTCCTCACAGCACAGCATGTATTTGTCTTTCAAAATTATGCTTCTACAGCTGTTGAATTTAAAATATTATTTATGTAAGCACAATTTTATTATTTAAAATGGTGATTATCATAAATTTGAATATGTTAAAAGATATTTTTGGGTTTTAAATCAATTCATAAAATACTTACTGTCCACAACTGAAGTTGACTTCACTTGAAACTAAATCTCAGCAACCTCAATATTCTGCAGTTTACCTTAATGTATTTAAACCATGTTTGCACAAGGGAATTATTATTTCATTAGTGCATTTGAGGTAAGAATAAACACTGTAAATACCACAGACTTAAAGAAGTTGAGATAATTAGAACTTGAAGATAAAATATTGGATCATTTTCTAACATTTGCCCTCTGAAGTGTGCAAAAACACTCTGCTAAATACCTCAGTAGCTGACATTTCTTCTGATCCAAATAAACTCCTCTACATTTTGCATTTCTTAGCTCTCTAATAATATTTAAAGTAGTCCAAAATGTTGGCTTTCTTCCAACAAAAAAAGACTGAATCAAGGTAAAACAATGTTGTCTGTTGAAATCAAAAGGTCAAATAAGACTGGTTGCTATGGAGCAAAATCTCTTTCCTGTTCTTCTGCTTTGGCTTTATATATTTTTAGGAGAGAGTTACTTTAATGACCATAGGCATTGCCAGCAATGCTTGCTTGTAACTTATCTTTTGATAAAAGTATTGTGTTATAAACAGCTCTTTGTTGTAATTTAAAAATTTATTTTAAAAATCACCTTTATCATAATGCAGAAGACCCTTACAGATAATTCAGTCATTCTTTTTGATCTTCATTAAATATTATCCTTACAGAGCTTAACATTTCCAACTGGAGACTTTACCTTAAAAATTAGCTTTTAATAGTTCAACAATATTTGAAGATTCTTTCACTGCACGGATAAGCACTTGAGACTTGAAGGACTCGGGATTTTCATAAATTGAGAATCGACGAAATGAAACGTCCCATATAGTCGTGATTTTTTCATGTTGGAGGAAGAAAACCAAAATATCAGATAATGACCATAAAGATCAAATGATAACTTATATTTTGCATATTTTCTTGTACTCTTTCATCTGCAAGCTGAGTGATTAGCTGTAAGGAAATATTAACACTTCTGTTTGGAAAAAATTTCCATCAATTTGTTTCTATTAACTTGATGTATACCCCGAAGTCAGCATCAGCTTCTCAGCTGAGGATACTGATGAAAAAATGATGCACTGCCAAAAGTACAACCTGTTTGTTTCATACTTTCAACTATTTCTAAGGCAGCTTATTCTCCTTAGAAAATAATCAAAGGGTCAGTGAATTATTTGTCTTTCAGTGGTGTATAACAAACGTCAAATAACCTTAATAAGAGACGACAGTAACAACAGAGGAAAAAAATAGTCTTTTAATCAAGTTCATAATTGTTTTCTCAATAAAAGAGGAATTAATGTATCGTTCTTGAGACACAAAGATCTATTTCTTCCAAGATGTGTCATTTAACTGTGAGTGAATCTTGGAAAGCAACAATATTTAATTTCCTGTCATGGTCAAGGATCTGTATGAAAGACATGCATAAACCAGAAGTTGTATACTTTTGCGGCTTTTGCAACTTCTGCTCAGGTTTTAATTTATTTCCATCTTTCTTAAGTCCTAAAAGCGTTATAAGGATTTTCTTCTTAGAAATCATATTGAAATTATTATTCAGGCCTTATGCTTAGTAGTCCACCTCATGTAAATAGCAAATTCTACATAAACTTCAGCAAATTTTATGGGAAATATTGCTGATTTTCCTGATCCACGCAAAATAAATGTCTTGCTTATCCTAGAGCAGATCCCTTCTTCACAGAGATTGGATCTTGTTTTCCTGATTCAGTGTTAAAATTGTAGTTCTCACAGAGATATGTAACTAACCACTAGAAATATAGAAAAACTGTGTAAAGTCAGGCTTTGATGATGATTGGGTTTTGTCCTGTTCTCACCTCTGATTGTCCATAGACACTATTTCAAATATTGCTAGCGTTTAGCCTGTGATGAACTTCAGAAATAAAAGCACCTCTACACACTGAAACTTTAAGTAGGCAGAATAATCTGTGCCACAGCTCTTTAATGCATACAACTCTTTGCAGATTACAGCTACAGCTGGAATAATTTTTGCATAAAACTGCAAAAGTTTGAGATTCTTTAGTTTCAAAGAAGCAACTTGATGTAGCTGTTTGTGGTGAGATGCATAGACACCATCTCAAAAACCAGGGGATTGGGGATAAAAAAGGAGTCTTTAGAAAAATTAACTCAGCTTCAGAGTGTATAAGCATTCACAAAACTACCCTTCATTTCTTAGTTTGTGCCTTCCTTATCCCAGGTGGTTCAGTGCACCAGCAGAAGTTTCACTGTGAATCCAGTGGGGTTTCCACCATTTTTTAGGGACCTCTCCTCGTCTTTGTTATATTTGTTGGATAAGGACATGTTAGAGCAGGCCTGCCCCTACCATCAGAAGCCCATGTCTCTTCCAAACTCTGTCCCACAGATGTTAAACTGTCCTTCTCTTGAAATCCTCTGGACTTCTCAGCACCTTCAATACAGGAATGCAGTTTGGCAAAGTCGCTATAAACCAGACACATCTGTGATCCCCTAACCATTTCAAGGTAGCTTGGGTAAAGTGTGTGTTTAGAAAATTAACAGCTCTACACAAGTCCTGTTTGCTTCAGGACCCTGGTCTGAAGGCACCATTCACTGAGGTTTGCAAGAAAACATATCGCTACTCCTGCAATGGTTGTTACATAGCCATCGATGTCTCTTTCCAGAAGTTTCCCTTCTTACATCCCCTTTTCCTACATGATGCAGAAGAACAAAAGTACAGTGGGCCAGGTTAAAACCATGTTTTAACGAGTAAAGTCTCAAATACAAACCTACATTCATGATTTTCATTTCAGATGTATAATTTAGTGCAGTCTTAGGACATCGCAAAAGAAAAACCATTTTTGCTCCCTGCTTTACTGTAAGGATTTTGTTACAAGACTATGACTCTAGGCTAAAATCTATTCTGAAAAATTAGGTTTACTTTATGGTTGTATTGTTTAATATCACCCTGCTAAGGCTGGATTGATTGATTTGCCCTTCTCATTTTTAGTATAACAAATCCAAGAAACAATGGCTGGTCTCTTCTAATTGCAGGCAGGTGGGATGCTACATGCCAGTCCTCTTCTGCCTCCCACAAGCCTAGAGCTCAGCTTTTCTTACCCAGCTCCAGCACAGAGCAAGCAAGGAAGGGAAGCACCTTGACTTCTCTTCTCTTACTCACCTGGCTGAAATGGGTGCAACCCATCTCTGAAACACCCTTGCTTCAACAATTCAAAGCAAAACAAAATACCCACAAGAATTAAAACTTTTCAAAATGAATGTTCAAGCACATTTTTCACAGTGCTGTCTGGGACAAGTTCCCAATGTAAATTTAACAGTAAAATCCTTTGTTGCCAAATTAAGCCCTCGCACAAATATGTTTTTACTTTAGAAAAGTTCAAGCAAGGCTGAGAGGGAGGGTGGAGAGAGTTTGAAGGAATCCCAGCCAGGTTGCATACAAAAGGAAAGAGGAGCTGAGTATTTTGAACATAAGTTTGGGGGTGGGGGGGGAAGACCAACAATGTGTTTAGTTGAAGAATCAGCTAATTAGAGTTGGAGCAAGTTTGAGAGCTGGTTAATAACTCCAGTATGAGTCCTTTGGAGCAGAGAGTCTTGTATGGATCAAGGAAGATCTGTCATCTGGTAAGGATGTGCAAAATGCCAGCGTGAGATCTGGCATGTCATTGAAATCCTGAATCCTGCCTTCGGCCACTTTTCTGGTCCCTCTTGGGCATGTTGCAGTCATGCTCAGTAGCTGGTCTGATACTAATCCTTTAAGACTGGATGTCTAGAGTGGATCGATGAAGAACACAAGATGTTTATACATTAACTAACAGAAGTTCATGGCAGGGTAGATCCTGCAGAGCCTCCAGCAGTGCCTCAGAATAAAACTATTTTCTTCACAGGCACATTATTACTAGATAAACCACCCATCTCTGCAAGTTCACCTGTCTGTTCTTAAAATGCCTTTACATGGGGTTAGGAAAATTGTTGCAAGCAGTTCCTTTTTTCATTCTTTTGTTGATTACAACGTGTTACACTGCAGCAAGGAAGTAAAGAGAGAAAACCACATTTCTGCTGGTGTGAAGTATGTGGAATTTACTTACTGGGTTTTCTGTTAATTATAAATTTTTAGGATGAAAATATTTCTGGTAGACACCTTGAGTTAATGAGCTTCTGTATTTAGTCATTTGTCTGATGAAAGGCACCAGGCTGTAAGTATGCCTGTCTCAGGTGTATCAACTACTGCTTTTGCTGTCCTTTGTTGGGGAGGAAGGTTTGGGAAAAGGAAACCAGGCAGTGATTTCATTCTCCCAGATAAATGCCGGCAACACAACTAACACTCTGAGCACTGTTCATTACGGAAGGGCAATGGGAAGAAGCAAGCTGTTTGGGAAATTGGGTGGGAAAAAAGAGATAGGCTGCAGGTTCACAACTGTTGTAATGCTGTTTTATGACTGCTTTTAACATGTACATTCAATATTAGTTTGTTGACCATTGATTCATAAATGATTTTACCCAATTCCTTCTGCTGATCTACTTTTTGGCTCCAGCACCTGCTACGCTCCCAGTGATGGAGGCGAGGCTTTGATGTGAACCTGCTTCTCCTCTCCTTGGCATGCCTTCCCCAGCCTCCACTGGGGTCTCATGTTATGGCCCGTGGATGTTCCCGCAGCTCCCCCCAGCCACACCAGCCCTCTTTGAGTGAAGACAACACATGGAGGACAAGCTCTGCCATCCCTGTGAGCTCAGGCCGGGGTTGCCTGGGAAAGGAGTGCCTACCTCTGACCCCTGGGACTGCTCCCTTCCCTCCCTCCTTGGGGGATGATGGCTTCCACAGAGGTGACCACAATTCACAGCTGTCACAGCGGTCCATTCCTCTTGAAAGTTCACGAAAGATGTCCTTCATTTTCCAGTAATAACTAGTCCTGCTGGCCACTGTCTAGACAGTCATAAAATCCTATGCTTTCTGGAGCATCCATCTGCTACTCAGTTGTGAGGAGTGAGTTTCTCTTCCAGTCCAGCCTGTGGTAAAGAAATGCATAACGTGTATCTAACCACATAACAAAACTTCCCTAAGTGTCTTTCCTGTGTGAGTATAAACATGCTGCTTCTGACTCTCTGAATGTTCCCAGCAAGCCCATGACAAACTTTTTAGCAGTGTCACAGGATCCAATGTTAGGATGTTTTGCGTGATTTTCATCACAAATACTTTATTTCACACAGTTTTATAACATCATTTTCTATAATCCTTCCTGTGTCAGTATGGATTATTCCTCTCTCCTTTGAATTTACGACTTGAAGATGGATATCAGCACTATCTCACGCATGCTGCACAGGAAGAGATTCTCATCTTCCCCTCTGCCTAACATGGGTCTTCTGCATAGGAAATATGATGTAATTTAAGTTTTGTTTGTCATTCTTTTGTGCTGCCAAAACATATTTGTTTTACTACCTGATATTTTTATCAAGTACTTACTAGGTTCTGCTGATGTCTCTGCTTTTCATGTCTCTTCTTTAATACCTGCTCATCTAAACATTCAGCGTGTATTTAATGCAGTTTGGACTCCCTTTTGTTATGCATTTCACACATTTCAAACTCTTCCAGTTTACCTTTGGTTTTTTTTTCCTCTCTGCCTTCATTGGTGTCTGCGTCACCACAAATTTAATATAACCTGCAGACATAATGCACTGTTTATCTCATCCCATCCTGGTGACACCTCGCTGGACCCACCTCAAGCTCAGGACATGGCTGTTTCTGGTTACTTGCTGTTTGCCTTATCCAGCCAATTCCTAGCTTTTGGTGTTTTTATCTAGGCTGTAATTAATTTGAATTTCACCTTTTCTGGCTAATTTTATGAGCCAAGGTGTCAAATGGCTTAAGAGAATGCATCCACTCTACCACATTCCTTTCATTGTAATTAGATTTTAAAAATTATTGGCTCTGCCAGGTGTAATTTGATTTCTGGAAACCAACTCACAGAGGAGCATGATCTGGGACGAGCCTTGAATGAAGTGCCAGTAACTTTTACAGGCTAATACATGTTCTTGCAAGTCACTCAACTTTCCTACCTCTCTTTCCCTAAATGTGAAGAAAGAGGAATTAAACTGTAAAATGAGAATTACTGTGTTTACTTGTTTCTCAAATGTGCTAAGGATTGATTAACACTCAAGAAATATGCAACTGTTATTTTACTTCCCCAGCTTCTGTCGGAGTCAAGGTCCTTTACCTAGTGAATGCACTTATGCTTAAATTTTAGTCTTTAATAGTGTTGAAGGTTTCAGATCCTGATCCTTTCAGCATTCTCATCACAAAATCCAGGGTACATTAGTGAGAATTGAAGTAAACTTTGAAGATCATAACCAGCCTCACTGCTTTTTCCTTAAAAGCAATCCTAATTCCCATTTCAACTTCTATTTGTAGTGCAAGATCTCTTTTGAATCTGTGTGCATATTTACCCAAGGTTCAGTGTAAGTTCTTCAAGTTGCTTTAAACTTTGGAAACACTTCATCTTAGCTCACCAATCTGTATATCTATAATTTTTCCTAGTGTTCCTACAACTGTTTTTTTCTCCACAGTTGCATAGATAATAGTCTACCTTGAAGCTGGGGTGACAATACAGCAATGTGCAAGAAATCCAGGAGGTTTCTGGAGTGCACTGATGACAACTTTCTGACAGGTGATTGAGGAGCTGCAAGGGGAAATGGACCCTGTACCTACAAACAAGGAAGGAATGGATGGGCATATGAAGGTCTGAGGTGGCCTTGACTGCAGTAATCATGGAATGATAGAGTTCAGGATTCTGAGGGAAAGGAGCAGGACAAAAAACCAGAGTCATCACCCTGGGCTTGAGGAAAACAGACTCTGGCCTCTTCAAGATCCCATGGGAGACAAGAGGGTCCAGGAGATCTGGTTGATTTTCAAGAACCATCTCCTCCAGGCCGAGGAGTGGTTGGAGCCGACGTGCAGAAAATCAAGAAAACACAGCAGGAGGCCTGCATGAATGACCAAGGAGCTCCTGACAAAACTCAGACACAAAAGAATGTATATAAGAGGTAGGAGCAGGATCAGGTGATCCAGCAGGAATACAGAGACATGGTGTGTAGGGACGGGTTTAGAAAAGCCAAAGACTACCTAGAGTTGAATCTGGTGAGGGATGTGAAGTGTGAATAGGACAGGTTTCTGCAGATACATTGACAGCAAAAGGAAGAGGCCAATGCCATTGTGAAATGTCTTTGAAATGTCTTTGTGATTGGGGAGGTTCCTAAGGATGGAAAGAAAACAAATATCACCTGCAGAAGGGCAAGGAGAATCCAGAAACTGATGGATGGTCAACCTTACCTTGATCCCTGAGAAGGTGATGAAGTGATTATTCAAGCCACTTCAACTATTAAGGGAAAGAAGGTAGTTGGGAATGGTTAACATGGTTTTGCAACAGGGAAATCATGTTTGACCAACCTAATAGCATTCTATGATGAAATGACTGGTTCAGTGGATAAGCTGTGAGCAGTACAAGTTGTTTATCTTGACTTTAGTAAAACTTTCAACACTGTCTGCTATAAAATCCTCATAGAAAAACTGATGAAATGTGGACTAGATAAATGGACAGTGAGGTGAATTGTTTGGCTCAGAAGGTTGTGATGAGTGGCATGAAGTACTGCTGGATGCCAGTCATGAATAGTGTACCCCAAAGCATGGTGCTGGGACCACTGGTGCTGTTCAGCTTGGAGAAGAAAAGGCTCAGGGGGATCCTATCAATGTATATAGATACCTAATGGGGAGGAGCCAGACTCTTCTCAATGGTGCCCAGTGATGGCAAAAGAGGTACAAAGTGACATATAGGAAATTCACAGAATCACAGAATCACAAAATGTTAGGGATTGGAAGGGACCTCAAAGGATCATCTAGTCCAATCCCCCTGCCTGAGCAGGACCACCTAGATCAGATCACACAAGAATGCGTTAGGCAAGTTTTGAACATCTCCAGAGAAGGAGACTTCACAACCTCTCTGGGCAGCCTGTTCCAGTGTTCTGTTACCCTTACTGGGAAGAAGTTCTTCCTCATGTTTAAGCGGAACCTCCTATGTTCCAGCTTATATCCATTTCCCCTTGTTCTATCGTTAGATGCCACTGAGAAGAGCCTGGCTCCATCCTCATGACAGTCACCCTTTACACATTTATAAACATTAATGAGGTCCCCCCTCAGTCTCCTCTTCTCCAAGCTAAAGAGACCCAGCTCCCTCAGCCTTTCCTTATAAGGGAGATGCTCCACTTAAATGTAACAAAAAACCTCTTTTACAGTTAGTGTGATCAAAACCTGGGATAGGCTGCCCAGAGAGGTTGTGCAGACTCCATCCTTGGAGATATTAAAAATGTGACTGGATACAGTCCTGGGCATCCTACTCTAGCTGTCCCCGTTCTGAGCAGGGAGTTGAACTGGGCAGTCTCCAGGAGTCCCTTCCCATCTCAGCTGTTCTGTGTGATTCTGTGAAATGAATCTCTAGGGTTCATCCACATGGAATATTGCAAAGTGACAAGAGAAGTCTCTTACTTAGCAACCACCTCTGTATCTTCTATGGCCACTTGTCTCCTACTCTTGAGTTTGTCTTGGTATCCTAGTCTTCCGTGTGCTAAACGTGGTGGACACCCACAGAGCTTTGATCATCTGCAAAGCCTTGGCTCCAGGAAGCTATTTATCCTTGATGGTCTTAGAGGAAAGAGATTTCTTTGGATTTTTAGGACAAAATCCAAAAGACTTCTGCTGACAGATTTCTAGTTTGCTCTTATCATTCACAGATTTTCAAAAAGACTCAGATCAATTTATGCAAATATTTTGATTGATTGGGATTGTATTCCTATGTCAATTTGTGTCTCTATCCTTATGTCAGTTTATGTCTCTACCACCCCAAGAGACCCTTTGTGGACTGTGCTGCTGCTGGTGTTCTCTGTCTCCTCTAAAGTTTGATATGACATTGGAAGGTTTACAAGGAAACACAGGATCCCCTACCTTCAGTATACCATATCCTATACTCAGCTGAACAAATGAATATAGTGGAATAAATAACTCAGTTAGTGCCAGTGAAAAGGTCGATGCTTTGGCTGTACCACACCTGTGACGGACAAGCAGAAGAACTGATGAAGGCTGACTTTGAAACTCTTGGCTTCGAAGCAATGCAGCTGGCGTTTGTGAGAAGTTTGGAGTTAGAGAGGCAGGCATAAAGGACACTAGCATCTGAGTACAGGCAGCTTCTTCGTAGGTGCCTCTCTACGATAAAGCAGGTTAAATGCCACAAGTCTGCAGCCGTGAGCTTGTGCATAGCAAGCTGAGACCTGCCTTGTCCTCACATATGCCTTCTGGGGCCAGGAAGCTTAATAAATCCTTTGTGACCTTCCCTTTGCACTCTACTTAGCAAGTGGAGGTAGAGACCATAACTGTGAAGTAACAGGACAGCCAGGCCCTGGCCTGTGCAGCAAGAAAGTTGGTGGCCATCAGGGTGTGTGTATACCAGGTGGAAGAAAGGTAGGTTTTTCTTTTTTTGATGATCTCCAAACCCTTCGAGAAGTTATCTTAGGATCTGAGAGACCTAGAAGGAAGTTTTAGCTCTGCTATAAATTATTCAAGCCTGGCTGGTGCCAGAGCTCCATGGAAAGTTCAGAGTGAACCTGAATACCATGAAAATCACGCACATACATGCACATGCAGATACCCCCTTCCATCGTATGCTATGACACACATTCTCCCCTCTGCGTTTCCTGCTGGAGCTCAGGGTTTCACAAGCATGGGAATCTAAGAGACAACAGGGGAAAACCAGCTCCTGTTGTGTCACCAGCTGCTGCCCATTTCCTTCAGTGGCTTTCAACTGTGTGCTGGTTCTTGTTTGACATGTGGGACACTTTCCATTCCCTTGTATTGTTTGACTCATGGCCTTAAATTTTGGAAATATCTTTTGAAATGTGCTGATATGTTTTATGAAGCATATCAGTATTACACATCTAAAATATGCCTGCAAGGGATCTTATGCTTCTTTCCTTTGACAGGGTGGTGAGACAGAGAACAGCCACAGACTCGTTGTAGCACAGTCAGATGTGCTGTAGGGAGCCAAGAGCAGGGCAGGATGCCTCTGCAAGCAGCAAAGATGAAGTTGCATACCTGCGATATCAAGGGATGATACATTTCTGCTGTAGTCTGAATGAGTAATTGTGTCTTTGACAGGCAAATAAATCCCCTGAAGAAATGTACATGTTTTGCAGGAACCATCACTTCCTCTTGAGTAAGATGCAGCCTTCAAATTCTGTTGTGACTTGCCAGGATTAGGTAAACAACATAGGTGGGCTTGGCACAGGTTTCATTTCATTCATTGTTCTTTCCACAATATGTCTAAGGGGTAGTACTAGGGCCATGTAGCAGGAAGGCAGCTGCAGGAATGAGGGCTGCGCCCATCCCAGCAGTAGGCAGAGAGAGAAGCAGAGGGTGCAAAGACAAATTGTCATGGCTGAAACAAAACCGAGGAGCAGCTGGAGCCATGTCTCTACTGGTACCCTTTTCTCTTGTCTCTGCGTGGCCAGTGGCATAGCCTTTCTCCTTGTCTTCACTGGTACTTCTCAGAGGCTATTCCTACCATAGGAATAGTGCCCGTTGAGGAAGTAGGCCTGTTCAGTGACTAGAAGGCTAAAAGAAGCTGGTGGTGATGAGCAGGAGCAGGATAATCTGGGAAGAGGCTGCTGATTCCTTGCAACAGCTAAAAGTTAGCTAAACCTTCTAAGTTTTCAGGTGCTTTTCAGATGTGTGTATATCTCTGGGCATGTCCCAAAGCAAAAGTATAAATTACCTTTGATGAAAACAGTGCCATCCATACTAACAGAGATATAACTGCCTCTGAGATGTTTTGGTGGCTTCAGCAGCAGGGGAGGTGCAAAGGGAGAAGAAGAAAAGGGAGCCAGAAGAGTGTCCCTGTGTCTCTGGGCTGCCTGGGAACACACAGACGTCAGATTGTACTGCTCCAAAGGTGCAGAGGTTGTTATGTTTCCAAACAGGTTTGATACTGGCTGATGATACCAAATGTGTATTTACTAGAGGAGGCAAGGAGAATGCACCCACCATTGCTAGCCCTGCATAGAATACATGCTCATTTCCTACCACTCACTAGTGACCGCAGTCTCAGTTTCCCACCCCAATCCACCCTACTCCATCCCATCCTGTCCCATCCCATCCTATCCTATCCCATCCCATTCCATCTATGTTGCCTCTGTGTCCAGCCCTGAAGATGTGACAGTAAATGGAGGCTAGCCAGTATTCCTCCCTGTGTTCATTGCGCAACATAGAGCCATGGGTTTTATATGGCTGATGACACAAAAACCTTGATCTGAATATAGGGAAATTAACCCCCTTCCCGGCACTGCTCTTTACAAACTGTAGTACCCAAGCAGTTCACCAATACTGATGACCTTCTCTGCACAGCAACACATCTGGGAAAACGAGCACAAAAAGCAAAGAACATCCTTTCTGAAGCATCCACTGCTTTTTGATGCTCTATTTAAGACAGCTAGGATTCAACTGGCAAAGTGTGCAGAGCTCTATGGTCTGCAACACAATCAGGCACCTACTTTCTAGCCTGGACACTGCAAGAGCTGTAGTGAAACTCACCTCTTCCTAAAGGAAGTGTTTAAAGTATGTTAGATGAATCACTCTGCAGAAATGCATGTTCCCTCCTTTAACTGTAAAAGGACTGACTACTCTTAGAGGAAGATGGGATGGCTGGAGTGAGGGGACATGAACCCCATTTGTGAGGTCAAAGCACAGCACGGCACTTTGCAAGCGCAGGCTGTAGCTCTCGCCCAGACATGCTCTCCCTGAACTCCTGACAAGGAGATGCCTCTGTCTCTGTCAGAGAACAAGGAGCAGACAGTCAGTGTTCTCTGTGGTTGTCTGGGTGTCAAGACCATCAGCAGGGCAGTAATTGGCTTTCTTGTTGTGGTAGTTCACTGTTTACCTTACTAGGAAGCCCTAACTCCTGTACTCATCACCCCTCACCTTTTAACACAAGATGTTGCTAATCCACAGATAAAATCAGAAATGTTCCTGGATTGGCTGTGGACCTAATCCTTATATATATATATATACACAGTGGAAAAGTTGAAGTGTAACAAAATCATAAGCAATCAAAACTTGCATATAACTTGCAGAGGGCAAAATCAGATCCTGTAGCAGTCTTGGGATTAGATTAGCTCAGGCACCCATCCATCCAGTATGTGTTCTCTACTTAAGCGTACCCTCCTCAGCCTGTCCCAGATGCTTTTTGACCCCTCCTGGTAGCTCTGTTGGTTATCTAGTTTTGAGAGGACACGGTGTTACGGGGAGGCACATTGGTGATGGGATGCAGCTCTGCTGCTGAAGCAGCTGTGGCCCCTCGAACCTGTCAGCTGCGGCTGGTGTGAGCCCTGTCTTATTCACATCATCCTGGTTCTGATTGAACACTTTGAAACCAGCATTTTGAATGCACTGGTTGGAGAAGGGTTCCCACAAACAACATAGCTGAGAGGTCTGAAGTGGACCTGAAAAGAGAAGGGCAGCAAGTGGCTAGGGAGGGGTTGGTACTTGGCTCAGCTGGATCTGGAAGAGGTCTCACGTTTGTGGGCTCCAGAGACACAGCAAAGAGGGGTAGTAGGAAGGCTGTGGCCACCTCTTCTCCTCTTATATCTCTCTCTTCTCAGAAGCAACTGAAATGGAGCTGCCTGTTGACTAGTAAGGGAGACTGGGTGTGCTAACTGTGGCCCCTGGATGGGCATGAGGGTGTTTAATGCCAGCCGGGACATGGGGGCCCACAGAGACAATGTGAGCTCCTCCATTTGCCCTCTGCCTTGTGGAGGACTTGTAACAGGACAAGGACATGCTACTGCAGGCTTACTGTAAAGGAAACCCAGAGCGCTCCTTTTTGCAGTGGCATGTTTTGTCTGTGCAATACTCTAGCTAGGGTAGGTGTGTCTACAGGTTATCTCTGTGCACCCTTTCCCTTTGTCAATCGCCTGCACAAGTCCCTGAGAAGAGCACGTGGGATCCACCTTCACCTGTGCCCAGCGGCAGACCCTGCTAAAGGGCTTTGGAGAATGTGTGTCATGGCTTGCAGCAGGGAGAGGGAGCGGGAGGGAGCTGCCATCCGCTAACACTCTGAGGATAAACAGACTGTTTTTCCATTACTGCACTGTTTGTGTTGCGGAAGTACCGGAGGACACATTTCCATCCTACAGCCCTGTCTGTTTACTTGCTGTGAAGGGGCTGGAAGGGGGAGCAAAGGCAGCATGACCTGATGATCTAGTGAGTTAACTGCTGTCATTAACTTCTACCTTGTCAGCTCCCAAAAGGAGGTGCAAACCCTGGTGGAGCACTAAAAGGGCCCTGGAGCTGCACAGCTCCTGTAGGAGCACTTCAGCTCCTGTAGTATTTCCTGAAAGCCCAGCTTCTCTGTTAAGCCCTTTCCTTAGCACTTAACTCACCGACGAATGCAAATGCCAGCATTTATGGCCCATCTTGTCTTGTTGTGTGACTGTTTTCCTCCTAAAAGTAGACTACAGTGCCTCTCCACCTTGTTATTCCACTCCCATGCCTTTTTCATCCTTCTTTTGATATCATCACCCTCCCATCTATTCTTTCTGCCCCTTCCTTTCCTTGCTTCTTCTCCTTTAAAAGCAGAAGAGACCTTTACCAACAAACGCACAAGCCCCCCAGCTGCCCCTGCCGTCATGCCTGGGGAGTGCTGCCGGCTGCGGGGGCTCCACTCTCGGGCACAGCCCCGGACCACGGGCAGGCTGAGTGGCACTGCATCCCCCCCTCCTCTCCCTGCTGTTGTGCAAGTGGCCATGGAGACCCAGGGCGAGGTTGGACCAGGCAGGACATGCTCTCTGTAGGCCCAGATTTTCATGGGTGACAGCTGACTTCAATTAAAAAAAAAAAAGAGTAGAAATAATGCTCTTTAAGAGAAATGCCAAATCCTAGAACTTAATAGAGTGTCCCAGGACTGTTAGGAAGATTTTATTACTGTTATTTAATTTGCTTTATTATATTGTTACTTTTATTACATATCTCTGATGTGGGATGGGGAAAGAAAGTGTTTGCAATGTAATAACTAGAGGGAATGAATAAATAAATGTCACAAAGGCCCAATAGTAAGCAGTTTCTCCCAAATCACAACCTTGCCTTTTAACACAAATGCTTATAAATCAGGACAGGAATTGCTTAAACTTTTAGTTATTATTGAGTTTGTATCCCTTAGGTGGGTGACATGGATCTGAGGGTTTTAAAGGACATCAGAGAACCAAAATGTACAGTGATAAATTATGTTTATTTTCCTACAGTGGAAAATTGAATGTCAAAGTGTGCATTAATATCAGTTTCCAACAGTTAATTTGCTAAAGGTTTGAGGTCAATTTGCTTTAGTTTCTTTCGGTCTTTAAATGAGGTGCTATTTTGACTTCGAACAGCTCCTTGATCTTCCAAAAAACCCCAACCCCTTGAAGTCTTCAAGGAGGGAGAGTCTCTAGAAATGTTCTTTGTGGTGCTTCCTTCTAGTTTGGAGAAGATGGTGTAAGGACAACCCTTCCCTCCACATTCTTGGGCAATCCTTAGCACTGAAAAGGGGAGCCAAGAGTAGGCTGTCAAAGGAGCGCAAGGTGAAGTTTGGGAAGATACAGACTGTCTGAGAGAAGGAAAGAGAGAAAGAAAGAAGGAGGGAAGGAAAGAAAGGAAGGAAGAAAAGAAAGAAATAAAAGAAAGAAAGAAAGAAAGAAAGAAAGAAAGAAAGAAAGAAACAAATAAAGGAAGGAAGGAAGGAAGGAAGGAAGGAAGAAAGAAAGGAAGGAAGGAAGGAAGGAAGGAAGGAAGGAAGGAAGGAAGGAAGGAAGGAAGGAAGGAAGGAAGGAAGGAAGGAAGGAAGGGAGAGAAAGAAAAAGAAAGAAAAAAGAAAGGAAAAGAAAGAAAAAGAAAGAAAAAAGAAAGAAAGAAAGAAAAACAAAAGAAATAAATAAAAAAGAAATAAAGAAATAAAAAAGAAAGAAAGAAAGAAAGAAAGAAAGAAAGAAAGAAAGAAAGAAAGAAAAAAGAGAGAAAGAAAGAAAGAAAGAAAGAAAGAAAAAGAAAGAAAGAAAGAAAGAAAGAAAGAAAGAAAGAAAGAAAGAAAGAAAGAAAGAAAGAAAGAAAGAAAGAAAGAAAGAAAGAAAGAAAGAAAGAAAGAGAAAGAGAGAAAGAAAGAAAGAAAGAAAGAAAAAGAAAGAAAGAAAGAAAGAAAGAAAGAAAGAAAGAAGAAAGAAAGA
Source organism: Tauraco erythrolophus (assembly GCF_009769465.1). Classification (NCBI taxonomy): domain Eukaryota; kingdom Metazoa; phylum Chordata; class Aves; order Musophagiformes; family Musophagidae; genus Tauraco; species Tauraco erythrolophus. The sequence goes on along the minus strand of NC_141466.1, from coordinate 84,332,523 downwards.
AAGAAAGAAAGAAAGAAAGAAAGAAAGAAAGAAAGAAAGAAAGAAAGAAAGAAAGAAAGAAAGAAAGAAAGAAAGAAAGAAAGAAAGAGAGAAAGAAAGAGAGAAAGAAAGAAAAAGAAAGAAAGAAAAAAGGAAAGAAGGAAAGAAAGAAAAAACTTCTGGTTGTTGACAGCCACTTGAACTGTTTCTGCCAACAACAAGTAGGTTTTCCTTTTTTTCTTTTTTTGTTTCTCCCTCTCCCCCAAATTGACTATGCTAAAGTTTGGAAAAGGAAACTCCCACTATTTTTTCTTACCAGAAGTGTCTCCACTGAAGTGGAGCTCAGGTGCAATGAGAAGTAGAAAGGAAGCTGTGCTGTGTCAGGCCACAGACAGAGAGATTTTGTGGGACTTTTAAGGATCAGGTCATGCCATAACTACTCTTGTGCTTTTGGAGTCATCAAGCCCTGGCCTCTAACAGTGAGCAGTGGTTGCATCTCATGCATGACTAAGTCAACAGGAAAGGAAATAGCATTTCTTTTTGCATCGTTTGCTCTCTGTGGGCACTGAAGTGTTTCCAGAGAGGCTTTTTGTTGGGGGAGCAGATGAAGGCAGGTTGGTCCAAGGGGATCTTTCAGAAGAGGAAAACCTCTGTTCCCTCCCATACACGCAATGGTGGATCATTCGATGCTGGCCAGCAGACTCGGGATAAAACAGCCGCAGTTTAGTGATCCCTTCCTGTTCACAATATCAAAGGAAGCATAAAACTCTTCATTTCTGCCCTATGTGATTTGGGGGAGTTTGCTGAGTTTTAGCATGCCTACAAGATAAAGTTGTTGCAATGGAGCAGGAGATCTGTGATCTAGCATGGTGGGAGGTGGTGTTTTTACATGACAGAGTGCAATACCACATAGCATGAGCATCTTGGGTTGCAACATGGAGATGGGCTGGGTTGTTGCCCTCCATGCTAAGCATCCCTGCCTCTCACCCACATGGCTTTCCTACTTTTGCTTCTGGAGCAAACTCATTCAGAACTAACTCATGGATAGTGACACTCAATTTGCTGGCAAAGATATACCAGCTTTTCATTCAGGTATCAGCAAAAAAGTATATATTGTTAATGGACTCAGTGAAACCTCACACTTGCTTTTTGTCTATGTCAGAATTCTGCTTTTAATTGGTAATCGTTGGTTCTCTGTCACTTGATTATTAATAAAAAGGAAGATTCATTTACTTGGCAGGCTAAACTAGTCTTATTAAAACAAGGCTTGTATATAAACAATTGTTATAGTCCATCTAAATACCAATTTATCATTAAAACCATATTCGTTTTACATTAATGCTTGTGTGGGACCCAACCATGCAACTTCTTAGTCATATAGATAAATGAACTCATACATGTAGTCTCAATTAATTCAATGAGACTACTCATATGAGTAAGGATTGCTCAAATGAGTAAGAGCTGAAGGATGTGGCCCTTAGGGAAATATATTTATGACTTTGTTGTTAATTGTCATGACTTATGTTTTCAATAAGCAAATGGTATTAATTCAGCTCACAATAGCTTCTTAATTAACCTCCATACATCAGAGGCATATTCAAGAATCTTAATTTAAAGCATTACTATCTAAGCATGTCATCATCCATCCCATTCCTCAGAGCAACAATTGACTCTGTGCACATGGCAAATGCTAATCGTGGGTTGACACAGTTCAAAGAGCTTCACATAACGACAGTGGGAAAGACTTGGGGATGGTCTGCGTGGAGATACTGTATCAAACTGGTTACTTTTCTTAAAATTATTCTGCATCCACGCAGAACGCTTACTAAAGAAAGCGATTTGGCATCACGAATGGCAGTAATTCTCCCTGACAGGAGTATCTTCAGTTTTAGAGAGTTTGTCAACTTCAGGATTTAGGCTGGCCCTTTTCCATTACTCTCTCACCCTCGCTCTCAGTGCCCAGAGACCCTTGGTTTCAGCTGTCTTTGCTGTATACCATCCTACCCTTTTGACACAGGGAGGGTGTTCCTAGGGTACTCGTAAATCACAATCACCCCCAGTCTGTCTTAACCTGATAGATATCGAAGACCACATACCAGCCAGGGAGTCCAACAAAGGAAGATTTATGAGAGCAACAAAAAAATGCATGATGCATATAGATACCCTGGAAAAGCTTTTGATCAGTCTACTCTGCTAGTTCCTCCTAAAACGGGCCATAAGAAATTGGCTAAATAATCTGAAAAAAAAAAAAAAAGTAGAGTTCAGTGAACACAAAGGGAAGTAATTGTTATTTGAAAGGAATCATCTGTACAAATACAAGCTGAGAGAAAACAGCTCTATGGAAGAGACAGTAAAAGAGAGCAAAAAGTGACTCTGTAATGTCATACATGTGTAAAAAGCAAATTTCTTAGCAAGAATAGATAAAGTTGAGAATCATACCTGAGATAGATACATTAAGACACACTTCCAATCTATCCAGGTCCTGACTGATATAGAGTCGAGTCCTGTGGACTAGACTTCAAGAAAGATGTGAACCATCTAAAAACAGTCTAGAAAAAAAATAAGCAGAATCTTGGAGAAAAGTGTCATCCAGTAGGAAAGATCAGTCAAAATGAGAGGAGACTCAGTAACAATTGAGAAGTCACAGATATATAAGAGGATGCCACAGAGGGAATAATTTGTAGTTTGTAGTGCAGAGGATAAGAAGTAACAAGGGTAAATTGCAGAAAAGAGATTTGTATTCCAAATTCTGAAAAATTTTCAAACTGTAAGGACAGAGAACGACCTCACGCTATTGTAAAGGCAGAGAAATGTGTCTGTTTGAAAATATTGATTTATGACGCTCAGAGCAGCTACCTATATTTATGTATATGCAAGCCACACACGTTGCAATTTAGTATCCATTGTTTTTGGAGAAGAACAAGAGACAGGATTTTGCTTCCACTAGGAGATGAAGTAAAAGAACTTTCTATCATAATTCCTTGTGAGTAATGGGGTCAATTCCATCAAACAAAATGGGTACCAAGAAGAAATAAAATGAAAAGCAGCCATACTGCTTGAAATAATAACCTCACCGCCTAGGAACATTCAAAGATTCTCTTGTCATTTATGAAAGCACTTACAAAAGTTCACTTCAAATATGGAGGAAAAAATAGGAGCCAGAAGTAAATGCTGAGTTTGGCTTTTTTATTGTAAAATGCAATTTGCAAATTGTATTGTGTTGGTAACTGTATTAATCATCTCTCAAAGAAGAGAGTCACACCCACATGTCTGGAATAATGAACCAGAAACCCCCAAGTTCTCACCCCAAGTCACCCACTCCAACACGAAGCCTGCAGTCGCTGTGGCATCATTTTCCTTTGTCCCTTTCTGGCTGGCTGTCCTGCAGTGCATTAGGTGTCATATAGAGAAAACATACAGAGTACTTGTCCTGCTCGTGTGTGAGTTGTAACTGAGACGAGACTCAGTGAAAGGTGGCCACACACAATGCCACAAGATTGGAGCTTTTCAGGGCGTCAGGCAGGGCAGAATACTATTATGAGATCCCAGAGGTACTCTCGGGTATTATGTTTGCTTGCTCCATTAAACTTGTGATTTGAGAGGCAGATGAGGCAAATGCTTGCCTACCTTGCTGTTACTTACACAGGGATGTACTACAGCTCAGAAGCAGAAACTATGCCATGTGAGTTACGCTATTTATCAGCCCCATGAATTGCAAATATATTCAAATTGCAATTGACAGCTTGTAAACAATCTGCAAACCAAGAATTAGCCTCTCCAGGGCATCACATCTCTTTCTGAGTAACATACAAATACGAATATTTTACAATCTGGATGAAACAATTCATGAGCAGTTGAAGCAGTAACATGCATGAAAACCATCAAATAATGATTTATTTATTTTTCTAGTTATATGCTTGTCTTTCTTTCCAAGCACCTTTTTCCCCCCATCTTTTCTAGTTGTCTTCTCTATAAAGAAAAGGAACGAGAAAAAAGAAAACATAAAAACCAGTTGGCCTCTTCAGGACAGAGAAGAGAGCTCTGGCTACAAGCAACAGACAGTGTCATAAAACACAAACCTCCTACAAAGATAGATTAGAAAGTGAGCCTTAATGACAAATAGAAACAATACTTGTAAAAAACCAAAAAAACAAAAAGAGAATCCCAGGCTCCCGTCATGCCAAACAATAACTGAACATTATTGTATCTGTTTGCATACAAGCTGTGCCCGTTGAGCTAATAGAAATATTCAGAAAATGCCAGCAAAATCTGGTAGGGGGCAGACCCAGAGCCCTGAGAGAGTTCTCACTCCCATCATCAAGTAATTAATTGATCCCCTCCTTGAACCAACACACACACACACGTTCACCAGCCTTGTGTGCAGGCAAGAGGAGCATAAGGAGATTCAGACTGCTCCCTTTCTCTCCTACCCATGTTTGGGTAGGGAATAGGAGGGCTGGAGCTGCTGGCCGGGCTGCTAGGGCTCATGGTGCCCAAGTGAGAACATTGCCAGGTTAGAGGGGGACTGCAGCTCTGACACTGCTGCTGCTTAGCCTGACGGATCTCAGGTCGTGTGCCTGCAGCCCAGTTGTGACTCTGCTACGCTTCACCTCTGCATCGCAGTTGACGCTGGCTGTTCTGGCTTGACAGAGCAAAGCAAAAAGGCAGAAGTGTTGGGAAAGCACATTTCTCACTGCATAAGGAGGATACTGGAATATGGACCTTCAAAGGGGGTGGTTAGTGGAAGGGGCATTTTACATGCAATAGAAACAAAGGTCCATGAAGCAGAGTAGTTACATCAGCTTCTTAGATGCTATTTCTGGTATGTCCTCATCTGACATCCCTGTCAGAGGGCGGTGAGGTCACACTGGCAGCCTGTGCATGCTGGAGAGGTCCATGCCCAGTGCAGGTGTTAGCTTTGGATATTTGCATGGAGAAGAGACTGGAAAGAAATAACCCTCTGCAGTGATCCACGGTGGTAACATAAGCCATCTGGTAACAGCTGCTTCTGATAAGCGTCCTGAGTCACAACAAAAAGCAAAGATAGTGTGTGGATGCAATCACCACATATATCACTGTATCTCCTAGGTCAGACCTGGGCCCAGGCTGAGAGTAGCCTCCAGTGCCAGGCTGAACTTGGTGCCCTTGAGGAAGGAAAGGGCCCAGCTGAGTCTTCTGTAAAGCACAGGCTCTGCATGGGGACAGAAAATCCCACTGAAGTTATCCACCAGCACAGCGACTTAATCTAGACTTCTCCAGAGAGAAAAATATTCCTGTTTTCCCATCCTGGTTGTCAGGTATAGCACACTGAGGATTTGTTGACCTGGGAGATGTTGCATGTGCTACAGCTGTAAGTGCTTTGCAGCAATGAAAGCTGCTTTTTTCATGACAAAAAAAACACAAAACTTGCATATATTTTCCTTTGTCTCCTTCCTTCCTTCCTTCCTTCCTTCCTTCCTTCCTTCCTTCCTTCCTTCCTTCCTTCCTTCCTTCCTTCCTTCCTTCCTTCCTTCCATTCCTTCCTTCCTTCCTTCCTTCCCTCCTCCCTTTCCCCTCTCTGATGCACCGTTTAGGGACTTCTGGAGAGATGACTTGCCATTAACACTATCCACAGCCACTATTGTCCTTTCTCACCTCTACACTGATCACTTGCTTCCAAGACAGGACCTGTCTTGGTTAACATGACTGCCTCCCAGGTGCACCATTTTATCCTTCACCCAGCTGAGACATGAACAGGAGTTAGCAGTAGATGGTCTGACCGACTGAAATGAATGGTCTCTCCAAGCATCCCTCATCCCTCCCGCTCCTTCTGGCTGCCCTCAGTTTCCCAGTGGATCCCGGGGCAATTACAGCCACAGACACACACACACAATTCGGTGCTGCTCTGCTCTGTCCTGGGAAACCCAACAGCCTCCTTCGCTCCCAGCCTGGAGCCCACAGTGGACACTACAGATAGTGGGCTTTGCTCCCTGCCCGTTGGGTGCATTCTGGCCACTCCAGGTACAGCCCTGGCTTGCAGTGTGTGGCCAGAGGTCAGGGAGAGGCCAGTTTTCCCTTCACATATCCGATGAGAGCACAGGGTTTGGCAGCAGTGACCTTGGGCGGAGAGCTTAGGAAAGGCAAGGCGCAATGTGCCCTCCTACATCCTCACTGCCGGGTACTGCACCTTGAAATGGAAATCGAGTCCGTGGCAGGAAGCCTTTCCCCTGAAGTTTCACATGGCTCAGCAACATGTGAAGGACACTGCTTGTCACTGCAAGAGCTGACGGTGAGGTTGGGAATTACAGGTCAGGCAAAGGAAGGGAGGTGACCGTTATCTGACCTGATCTCAATCTGGAAATAGAATCATGTCATTTATTCCTCCTCACAATCTACCCACATGGGATTGCCTAATGCAAAACACTTGCAGGGTTGCATGGCCCCCTTAATTTCAGATGTTTAATAAGAAAAGGAGCTAAAATATCCAAAAAAATACAGTATCTTCAGGTATGTATCTGAACTGACATAAATATATCAGAGACTTTCATCACACACTGTTGGGCCATATGGCAGAAAGCTGTTGACAGCTGTTCACTGTCTTCTTACAGACTTGGACCGTGACTCCATTTACCATTTAGTTCAGTGCCATAATTCCACTGTGCTGTGAAGATGTTGCAGATCAGATCTTTTCTACTCTGCAGTGTGCCAATGCAGTCTGGGGCAATGGCCTTACCTGAAGAGTTGTATGATGCTATGGATAACCCTATGGACTTTAGAGAGTTCAGAACGGCTTTGAAGCATGGGCTTCATGAACAGAAGAATGTCATGGTCTCCATGAGGACTATGAAGCTTCAAGATGTTCCTGCAAACAGGGTCCAGGACTTCAAGGTTACAGCTCTACTACTACTCCATGACAGTGCATTGGACAGATTATTCCTCATTTGGTCTCAGAGATGTTCTTTTCACCCGTTGTATGTTTCAAGCATTTTGACTCAAGTTGGAAGCACTGGCATGATGTATGGTAGCCAAACAGCCACAGCCTCCGCATACTTCTGTGCAAGAAATAGCAATGGCAGTAGGATGATCCAAGGGATGGAGACCTCTCCTATGAAGACAGGCTGAGAAAGTCGAGACTGTTCAGCCTGGAGAAGAGAAGGCTCCGGGATGATCTTATAGAAGTCTTCCAGTACCTAAAGGGAGTCTACAGGAAAGCTGGAGAGGGACTTTTTACAAGGGTATATAGTGATAAGACAAGGGGCAATGGCTTTAAACTGAAGGAGGGTAGATTTAGATTAGATACAAGGAAGAAATTTTTCTCTCAGAGGGTGGTGAGGCACTGGAACAGGTTGCCCAGAGAAGTTGTGGATGCCTCATCCCTGGAAGTGTTCAAGGCCAGGTTAGATGAGGCTTTGGGCAACCTGGTGTAGTGGAGGGTGTTCCTGCCCATGGCAGGGGGGTTGGAACTAGATGTTCTTTGAGGTCCTTTCCAACTCTAACCATTCTGTGATTCTATGATTTTATGCTCTACAGCCCTTTTGCAGCGGCTGTGTGAGAAGAAAAGGGCTGCCATGGCTCTGCCCTCTTTCCCTTTGGCTTCAGAGCACTCTGAAGTTGCAGCTCACATGCTCTCCTGACCGTAGGTACTATGACAACCCACATGGCATTTGCAAGAGGTGGTGGCAGGAAAGAAGCCTGAGAATCAAGTTCAGATTTAATGGAGGAGCACCTTTACTATCCCCTTTCTCCATCCAAACTGGCATGTGCTTGTGTGGACGAGACAATCATAAGCCTTCTCCATTTAGATGAGGGCTATGCCAGCCCTGGAACTGCAGCAAGTAGTTTCTACAGAGCAAAATTGAATTTAGGGATCTGAATCTCAGTCTGTTAGGGTAATAGGCAGGAGCCCCTACATCTGCACCAGCCTGGATACTTTTGTTTTCTTTGCATGATACAAGCATGTTCTTTTTGGAGAGCTGGTAACCCAAACGCGAGCCTTTAGAGGGGTTTGGATGTGAAGACCTGACCCTGGGCCGTCCTGCTGAGCCTCAGCTAGAGAGAGTGGGCACCATCAGCCAGAACAATGCCCATCCCTGCTGCCTGCCCTGGGGCAACTTTCACTGTGGAGACCACCCTGTTCACAAAGCTTATTCTTACATGTTGGGGTTTGGACTTGGTAACAAAGAGCCTCTGTGTGCATCTTATTATGTTTTCTTATTTATTTTCTGAGATGGGTGTTTGGAGCTCAGGCCAATGCTAAAGGTCTAGCTTGACTCCTTTTCCCCATCAGGGGCTGTCTTTTTGTGCGATCCCTGCCTGCCGAGGCACAAGGCAGGGCTCTTCACCAGCTGAGAAACAACTCTGCAGGACCATTGTCAGGCTCCAGGACCCCTCCATAGAATTGGGGAAGGGAAAAGGTTCACAGCGAAGGAGTATACGAGGCAATATTTTTTTTTGTGTGTGTGTGTGTGTAAGATGCCAAATTAAATCTGAGGCATTTAGAAAACCACAAGAATACTCCAAGACCATGAACATTATTCCTGCTATACAACAAGAAAAACAGAAGATTCAACAGACCATAAAATGAAGGGGAAAATCATGTTTTCTTGCCTCAGGAGAGTTTGAAAATTCAGTGCTGCTGCTGCTGCTGCTGCTGCTGCTGCTACCACCACCATTAAGGATTTTTCATTGGTGTCAGTTTGGGGGCAAAGCTTAGGTGAACGACGGCTCAAGGGCATTTAACCCTCCAAGTGCTTCACAAACATTAATTAATAGAGCTGGGCAAATAATTTGCAGTGGATTATCCAATGAATTCAATGCCTGTCTCTGCTTGCAGAGAGCTAGTTTGTGCCCTGGTTTTGCTCTGCTGAGCAGAAAAATAAGTCTCCTTTTCTCAGCAGCACTCAGCCTACATGCTATCCGGGGTTTGATGAGGAAGGCAGACCTCTCCACGCAGGTGTTTTTCCCGTACTGGTGAGCCAGTTGAGGGCAAAGATGTTGTTCTGCTCCCTTCTCTTCTAGGGTCAAGTAAAGCTTGGGAGCTGCAGCAAAGTGACAGCCTTTCATGGCATGCAGTGCTGCTGGCCTCAGCATGGACCAGGTTGTGCTCCAAGGGATGCCACCTGTCCAGCTCTTCCTGGGGTTGTGCTTCCCATGGGCTCATGCCTGGGTCTTCAGGCATCAAAACATCTCTACACTGCCCTGAGTGAAATGAGCTCACCTGGCGACAGGACTACATCACTGCAAGTGGGTCTGCTGACATGTCTTGCCAGCCATCTTCTGCCTGCCAGGGATCTTTCTGTCTCCGAGTGAAAAATAACGAGGCATACTAAAGCAAACACAATGAACACACATAGCTAACAAATAAGCATATAAGAGTGTGCTTAAAAATTGTATAATATTATTAAAATTTTTAACCTGAAATCCTATGAAGATAAATAGAAAATGACAATTGTTTTCTGCGGATATTTCTATGCACACGCGCATTTATGAATGTGTTTGTGTGTGCGTACAGATGCATGAGCACCCCTTGGCAATCTGTGAAGCCGCTGCTCTACTGGAAGAAAATTTAACAGAGAGAGATGAAGATAACAAAGGTGACTGTGACAATACATTTCATCTGCATTTCAGGAGAACAGTGTACAGCCCAAGGGACACCCAGTATGTGACTCCCATAAGTGATTTGATGGAGAGAAAAGCCGTAACATGAGCTCGGCTTTGAGCAGACTCCAGAGAAGCCATGAGAGTGGGCGGGAATGTGAAGAAGGCCTTATCCTGGACCCAAGCACTGGGAAGGCTTTGTTTACAGCTGATATATTCCTGGTCATCAGTTTCTAACAATCATGAGAAACAGATCTGTACAAAAAAATTTTCATGGAGGGAGTGGGCAAGCATGGATGCTGCACACTCTTCATCCACAAAACTCAAGTTAATGAGGCCCTGAGGGCTTGGTCTAGTCTTCAGGTAAGCCCTGCTTGGCCCAGGGAGATGGAGCAGAGACTTCCAAAGGTCTCTTCCCACCTAAATCACTCTGCAATCCCATGAAACCAGGCTTCATTTGTAACTGTGTCCATGGAGCAGCATACTCAGCTCAGTGAAGAAAGTATCTAACTAGTGGCTGATTGTGAAAAGTACCAGGCACGGCCACAGCAGAAGGCTGATGTTGCTGCCAAGAAAGGACAATCACGTAGGTGAACTTGTTAGCAGCTGGCAAAATCATCCAGAGCACCAGAACTAGTTGTAGTGGGGAATTTAAATTAATTAGAAGTTTCTTGGGAAATAAAAATTTTGTCTTCCAAATGAAACCAGTGCGTGCCACAGCAAAGGTAATTTCTCTATAGTGCCATGGCACTGTTCCTGAATTCAAGCTGGAAGAATCCTGCTGAGAGAAAAATCTAGTCCCTAAATAATGCTATTTATAATCTCAAAAATTCTACTTGCTTTTCAGTCTCATTGTTACTTATCCAGAAATATCCTATATTAATTAAGGGGTCTAATATGTATAAAAAAAAATCTTATCCGCTTCTTTTAGTATGATGTGGGATGTGGGATCATATACTCTGTAGATTCAAGCCAGGGAAACCGTACGGTGTAACAAACTGAGAAACTTAGAAAAGATAGTTATAGTCATTTCAATAATGAGAAAGAATCTGTAGAGTGAGTGAGGACTTTGTTCTGTGGGTCAGCCAGCACCTCCCATTCCCACTGAGCTCAATCAGTGATAGAATGTTAATGACAAGAAAAGGAAAATCTAGTCATGGAAAATCAGACCCCTGAAAGGAAAAGCCGAGTTGAACGATATGTGGATTTAATCATCAAAGGTAACAACATCATTTATAAGATTTACCACGCAAAATAGCCTTCACACTGAAAAATCTGTATCAATGTAGATTAACTAGATGTGCATTACTGTTGGAAATAATGACTTGATGGTATTTACAGAGGACTATAGCCATGTCTGTAGTTAGTGGATAGCATCTACCTCGGTTAAAAAAAAAAAAAAAACACCAAAAAAACCCCTGATGCTGGCTTGTAAACTTCCAATACAATGTGCAAAGACCTCTAGGGAATTGAGTATGGCCGCCAAAGGGTCAGAGAAAATTGTAATGCAGAACTGAGAATCAACAATAAACCTGGCTTTGTTACAGGCAGTGGGACAAAGCCTCTGTCCTCAAGGACTGTAAATAAGCCGGAGGTGGAGCGGTTTGGGAGGAGAGGGGAAGGGGCTGTGCGGGGCTGAGGGCTGGGGGCAGGGCCAGGGGCAGGCTGCCCGATGGTCTCCCTGCTGCTTCTGCTCTCAACTCAAAAGCTAGTAGAGTCAGAGAAGCAGGTGGGCAGGACCGTGCTTCACTCCTGCCAGGGGAAGAGAAAGCTCTGATGGTTTCCGAAGTCGCTCCATAAACCCGTGGTCAGGAGTAAGTCACGCCAGGCAAATGCATGCAGACAGCCTCCTCTTTTAAAAGGGATTTAATAACAGCCCTAACACACCTTCACTTAAAGGGTTCCTCTGCTTCTCAGTACCCTGTCACAGCTGGCACAGACCTCTCCTCCTCGCCAACACCCCCTCTCTCTCCCCCTCCCTTCCCACAGCCGTGCAGAGACAGGGCTGAACCCCACAGCACTCCCCGGAAGACTTTGCTCCCAAAGGGGATGCTGAAGGGCATCAGCTCCTTTGAAAAGGCAGGTTAGCCCAGAGGGCAGGGAGCAGGGAGGGAGGGAAGGAAGCTATTTCCAAAGGTTTACCTGTACAGTGTTAACAAACCTCTGCCCAAAGGCTGGGAGAGCCGACACTCCACCTGAGCGGGTCTGGGCCTGGAGCATCTCTGGCTTAAGAGGTTGGAGCAGCAAGGTACAGGAAAGCACTAGTGATGTTTCATATGGAGTATTTGGTTTTTCAAAGCTGGTCATTGCAGGATATGTGATAGATTTGAATTTACTACATGCTTTGACACCACTGTCTCGTGAGGCAGCACAGCATCTAAAAAGTGGTTCAGATAAGCTTTGCACAGACACAGACATGAGGGACTATGTATCGCCACGTGGGACTAAGGAAAGCAGGCATGAATGGTACAATCCCAGTATATCCAGCTGCGGGGTGGTATCTGTCAAAAGACTGCAATTGTAGAGATTTGTTTGAGGACAAGTTTTGAGGTTTGGTCTGGAACACACAAAAATCAATGAGAGACTTTGAGTGAACTTCGGATCTTTATTCAAATCATCTATTAATGACCCATGGAATTAATCAATGACATGTTAAAAAATGTACAGATGATGCCTAACTGGAAGGGATACGAAAACCTGATGAGAACAGGGAAATTATAAGGATTCAGAAAGCTGAAAACTATGGGCAGAGATGAACAAAATTATGTTATAGATGAGAGACAAACATAAAGTAAATTAATTTTAAAAACGTAATTTGAATCTTTAGCAACACTAAAGCGTGGAATATAGAGATCTTTGGTTCTGGGGTGAAAATATACTGCAAATGAAATAGTTCACCAGGTGCTTTCACCAGTCAGGTTTATTTTTACTGTAATTTTCAGTTCAGACCTCACACTGGAGAGAGGGGAGGTGGGATTTTCTCTCAGCAGAGCCAGGGACCGGCGTACAACGTTCTACCCAGATGTGGGGGCACTCCGCAAGTGCAGGGACAGACAGCAGAGAACCCTCGCAGCCACACTGGTGATCAGGGAGATAACAGTGCTCCAGCATCCACTCCCCAGTAATTGCCTGCAGAGCCTGTTAACCCAGAAAGACCCCGTGTGACTACATTCAGTTTTGGGTTATATCTAGGTCTTGAGTAGAAACATCCATACTTGATTTCATAGATTTCATAGATTTCATAGATTTCTAGGTTGGAAAAGACCTTAGACATCATCGAGTCCAACCATCCCTAATCCCCATTAAACCATATCCCCAAGTAGATCATCCACCCTATTCTTAAACACATCCAGGGATGGGGACTCAACCACCTCCCTGGGCAGCCTATTCCAGTGGCTGACAACCCTTTCAGAGAAGAAATACTTCCTAACATCCAACCTGAATCTCCCCTGACTAAGCTTATACCCATTTCCTCTTGTTCATAGATTCATAGATTCATAGATTTCTAGGTTGGAAAAGACCTTAGAGATCATCGAGTCCAACCATCCCTAATCCCCATTAAACCATATCCTCAAGTAGATCATCCACCCTATTCTTAAACACATCCAGGGATGGGGACTCAACCACCTCCCTGGGCAGCCTATTCCAGTGGCTGACAACCCTTTCAGAGAAGAAATACTTCCTAACATCCAACCTGAATCTCCCCTGACTAAGCTTATGCCCGTTTCCCCTTGTTCTATCTCCCATCACTAATGTAAAGAGCCCCTCCCCCACCTCCCCACCATCTTTTCTCAAGTATTTATAGGCTGTAATCAGGTCTCCCCTCAGCCTCCTCTTCTCCAGGCTAAACAGCCCCAACTCCCTCAGCCGCTCCTCATAAGTTTTATTTTCCAGCCCCTTGACCAGTTTAGTCGCCCTTCTTTGGACTCGCTCCAGGAGCTCAATATCTCTCTTAAAGCGAGGGGCCCAAAACTGGACACAATATTCCAGGTGCGGCCTCACCAGTGCCGAGTACAGGGGCAGGATCACTTCCCTGCTCCTGCTGGTCACACTATTCTTGATACACGCCAGTATCCCATTGGCCTTTTTGGCCACCTGGGCACACTGCTGGCTCATATCAAGCTGGTAGTCAACCAAGACCCCCAGGTCCTTCTCCGCCAGGCAGCTCTCCATCCACTCTTCCCCGAGCCTATAGCGATGCTTGGGGTTTTTATACCCCAAGTGAAGGACTCTGCACTTGGCCTTATTAAAGCTCATGCCATTGGCCTCAGCCCAACAATCCAGTCTGTTCAAATCCCTCTGAAGGGCCTCCCTACCCTCTAGCAGATCGACACAGCCTCCCAGCTTGGTGTCATCCGCAAATTTACTGAGGGTACATTCAATCCCCTCATCCAGGTCATTGATAAAGATGTTAAACAGAACTGGACCCAGCACTGAGCCCTGGGGAACCCCACTGGTGACCGGCCTCCAGCCGGATTTAGCCCCATTTACCACCACTCTTTGGGCCCGGCCATCCAGCCAGTTTTTAACCCAAAGGAGGGTGTGCCTATCCAGGCCAGCAGTTACCAGTTTCTCCACCAGAACACTATGAGAAACTGTATCAAAGGCTTTACTGAGGTCTAGGAAAACTACATCCACAGCCCTTCCCTCGTCAACCAGGCGGGTCACCCTGTCATAGAAGGTGATCAGGTTTGATTGGCAAGACCTGCCTTTCATAAACCCATGTTGACTGGCCCTGATCACCCGGTTAACCTGTATGTGCTCATTAATAGCACTCAAGATAACCTGTTCCATGACTTTGCCCATCACCGAGGTCAAACTGACAGGCCTGTAGTTCCCCGGATCCTCCTTCCGCCCTTTTTTGTAAATGGGGGTAACATCCGCCAGCCTCCAGTCCAGCGGAACTTCGCCAGTGAGCCAAGACTGCCCAAAGATAATGGACAGGGGTTTGGCAATGACATCCGCCAGCTCCCTCAGGACTCTCGGGTGGATACCATCAGGCCCCATAGACTTGTGGGCATCCAGCCGAAGGAGTAGATCCTTGACCCATTCCTCTTGGATCACAGGAGCTTCGATTTGCTCTCCCTCCCTGCACTCAGACACCGAAGGCCAGCTCACCTGGGAACTGCTGACCTTATTATTAAAGACTGAGGCAAAGAAGGCATTAAGGACCTCAGCCTTGTCCTCATCCCTAGTGACTAACGTACCCCCTGAGTCCAGTAGGGGCTGGAGGTGATCTTTAGCCCTCCTTTTGTTATTAATATATTTATAGAAAGACTTTTTGTTGTCCCTTACGGAGCAGGCTAGTCTAAGTTCCAATTGGGCTTTTGCCCCCCTGATTATGTCCCTACATGCCCTAACTTCCTCCCTGTATTGATTCCTGCATGCCTGCCCATTCTTCCAAGACTTATAGACATCCCTTTTTCTTTTGAGATGTTCCCAAATCTCCTTTGTCATCCAAGCTGGTTTTCTACCCCGGCGGCTCGACTTCCGGCACACGGGGACAGCTCGCTCCTGTGCCTCCAGAATTTCCTTTTTGAATAGTAACCATCCCTCCTGCGCCCCCTTACCCTTGAGAGCTGTCTCCCATTGGACTTTGTTAACCAGACTTCTAAACAGCCCAAAGTCAGCTCTCCCAAAGTCCAGCTTGGCCGTTTTAGTGTTCCCCCTCCTAACTTCCCCTAGAATTGAGAATTCTATTATCTCGTGGTCACTATGCCCCAGGCGTCCTCCAACCTTCACATCTCTCACAAGACCCTCTCTGTTCACAAACAGCAGGTCTAGGGGAGCACCTTCTCTAGTCGGTTCACTGACCAGTTGTGATAGGAAGTTGTCCTCCACACTCTGCAGGAACCGCCTAGACTGTTTCCTGACTGCCATGTTATACTTCCAACAGACATCAGGTAGGTTAAAGTCACCCATAAGGACAAGGGCTAGTGAGCGTGAGACTTCCCCCAGTTGTTTAAAGAATAGCTCATCAGTCTCACTGTCCTGATAGGGTGGCCTGTAGCAGATTTCATAAACATATATCTGTTCACATTCTTGCGCTTTACTTGGTGGTGAAATATTTAATGCACTTCTAGAAAACAGTTCTCTTTCTTCTCTTGTTCCTCATCATACCAGATAATTTTCATTGGCATTTCCTTTTGTGTAAGGAAATGAGATTGCTTTATACTTGCCATCTGTATTGAGCTTCATATGCTTCTCCAGTGAAGGAAAGAATCCTGAATATGAAGTTCCTCTGCTTTCGCTGGTGGCACAGAGCTGACGACTCCCAGTTAGGATCCAGTCCCAGAAGCCTTCGGAATTTGGTGGTGCTTTACCATTTGTAGTGGCTGAAAGTGAGCCAGCTTCTGCAAGCATCTCGTAAACCAGCAAGCAATATTTGGAACTGCCTTTCTTCTAATACAGAACAAGGAACATTATGAAAACAAGATAATCATAAAGCTGTCTGTATTTTACCTCTGAGTTCTTAAGTTGGACTTGCCTGAGATCTCCTTGCCTAGCTCCATGCTATAAATCTGGAAAAAAATGATGAAAATATTGGAAGGCGCGGAAATAAAATCAAACAGTGGAAAACTTAAGTACAAATACAGAAAGAATGATCATTGTATTTTTATTGCATCAAACGGTCTTCCCAAGTGATACTTCTATTAACCTCCAGGTGGTTAGACCTAGACTGGTCATGGAAATGTAACTGTACATCAGTCAAAGGAACAGACTGGATGATAAGCTGTTATTTTTCTAATATCCGTGATATTAGGGTGGTGGCAAGAAATCTCATAAAATCTTGAATGTTACATTAAAGTCTTTGGTTTCACATGTAACCATAAGGATCTAGGAGTACAATTAATTACAGGCATTTATATACCCAAGACATTTGAAAAAAGAGACAAAATAAAGAAAATAGAGTTTTGTGAGGGACTGCTGGAGGGTCACTTTGAGTCTCTGAGGGCAAATTAGCTCTTTCACTATTTAGACAGTCAGAAACAAACAGGAACATCTTACTGCAGCAAACATTACTAAAAGCACTGAATGAGGATGGGTAGGACTTTCTCTTTCTGCTGCCTTCAGGAACTAATGAGGACACTTGTGTACGTCGAGCCAAGCACATGGATTTCCTCACTGATAACATGGGCATCCTGCTGCGTAAGTGCTGCCGGATCAGGGCTCTGGGCGGCTCCTCCCATGGGCAACTCTTGTGATTAATGAGTTATTTCCAGAGAGGCATCTACTGTCAGCAGCTCACACTGATTACAATAATAAAAATAATATAACAATATAATAATAGTAATGGTAATGGTAATAACAATAATAACAACAACAACAACAACAACAACAACAACAACAACAACAACAACAATAATAATAATAATAATAATAATAATATCATCATCATGTTATTCCATGGCTTCTGCCCAAAGTCAGTGACTACAGGCTTCGCAACAGAGTTGTTACAAGTCATTGCAGACGTCAGCTCTGTGAACTGTGGTGGTGAACTGTGGTGCAGACCATAACCTCCCTGCTTCAAACGCACTGACGGGCTGAGGACACTGTGCTCCCCCAGGGCTGCTGCAGAGAGGGAGGAAAAGCATTGCTGAGGCAGCTTGTGGAGCTGGACGTGTAACCAGGTCACTTCCCTTCTGGCAGCTTATAAAAGTGACAGAGGAAGTCTGCAGTGTACTCTGATGTGAGGTGGATGGGAGAGGACAACTGAAATGTGCACACATACACACACACACACACACAAAAAAGGAAGAACCCTAATAATGAAGTGCGTAAGACCTCTTCATATTAAAGAGTGATGAAGTCATTTCAAATTTAGGTCAGAAAGCAGGCACTTGTCAACTGTCCTGAATTGTACATTATTTTCTGCAGCTTTGCAGCTGCTGTATCCTCTTGCCTGACCTTGCATCTTAAAGTTTCTCGATACTGAGGATCACAAACTCACGGAATGTGATGGCAGCAGATTCACACTGATGTCTGCAGGAAGCAGGGTGGGCCCCCCAGGTTGAGAAGGAATTATCTAAAAACTGGACTTCTCCTCAGGGGTTGGGGAAGGTGAAAGGTGTTGATAAGCATGGCACATGTGCATGTGAAAGGGGTGAGCCTGGCTAGAGGTGACATCTGGCTGCATATGCTCTTTTAACTCAGTGGAGGGCGTGTAACTCTTGTCATTCTGGAGCACAGCCATGTCCACCGTGGCCAGCATCCTGCTGCTGACCGGAGTCTATGCCGGATGCTTCAGAGGAAGGTGACACCCTCCCCTCTCACCTCAGATGATGAAGGTGGCCCATGATTGCACAGTCCTCCACAGGGCTCAGGGAGGCCAGAGAGTGACTTCAGCCCATGATGAGCTTCCAGCCTGGAGCATGGAGATTAATGGCTTATTGCAGCATCTGTCCTGGTCAGCATAACTGCAAAATGCCTTTTCTCTGTTTGAATATTTAACCTTTTCCTGAATCTCATCACACTTTTTATCTCAAGAGGACAAACAGAAGCCAGACTGTCTTTGCCCCCCTGCCACCACCAAGTCAGAGACCCAGCAAGGATATATGATGTCAGAGTTACCACAATGCTCCATAACATAGGACACTTGATGGACCGCCACATCAAGCCTAAATGTGTATGGATTCCCACCGGGTGCAATGCTGAATGGCAGCCCAGCTGCACCCAGTGTGCCTGGCTGCTCTGTGGGCAGGAGAGAGGAGTGGCTGGGTTGAGAGCCTGGTACTTGGGTCTGGGCTCAAGTTTTTAATGCTTTGTTTTGGGGGCTGAGGGGCAAGCAGGGGGAAGGAAGAGAAGGAGAATGATGAGTATGATTTAAGGAATGAGCGGCAGTGCCTTAGAGGCTCTGTCCTACAGTGGCATATAGCTTTCTCCTATTTCTGGTTTGACACCTTGTGCTGTTGTCTTAAAAATATATAGAAAATACTGAGCTGGGCAACATGATTTCTACTGCAATGGTTATCTTTTTGCCTCTTTTAGGAGAGTAGGAAATCAATATGCAGCATCGTTTCTGCTTACCTGTTTTCAAATGGCAGTTATTTGCTGTTCCTCTGAGCAGTAACAATGTGAAATACAAGTAGTTGGCAACCAGGGCTGCACCCAGAACAGTTTATCATTGACTCACAGCAGGTTACATATTGTAAAATGATGGAACCGAGCCCCGTGTTAACGTTTAACCAGATGTTACTTCCACTCTGGCAGCACTTGAATATCATCCCTTGAACAGATCTGCAGGTGCATTGCATTTCTGAACAGCTCTGGTATTTTCACTGTAGAGCACAAACATCCAGGAGGAGAAGGGGATACAATCCTCTATGCGATGTACAAGATTAAGTGCCTAAAAAACCGCAATAATAACACCACTTCCAAACAGCACTTCCGACACTAAATTTTAATGCTAATAGTATACCAACAGGAAGAATCCTGATAGTTTTAAAAGAATTTTCATATTAATATAGTACACAATAGAAACTTCTGTTCCAGAAATACTGCCCTGTTCACCAACAGCACCAACCCAGCTGATCAGCACAACCCAACCTGACAAGGACTTCTGCTTTGGTCCAGTTTACTTTTAGTGTTCAAACATAAAGTGGCTGCTACTCTTTTGGATTACAGCCAGGAGTGGAAAGCGAAATGTTTGTGTGAGAGGCTGTTCTCCAGGTATTTTTTACGTCCTGACCCAAAACAGGATGTGCCAACCATCTTATGAGAGATCTTGGACTTGTGATTTCTGGTGCAATCTCACAGATTTAGTAGAATAATTCAATGAAGTCCTGTTAGACACAACACACTTGGGTGTGCATCCTCTGAGAATACAAATCTCTCTCTATTCACTCACTGCTTGTTACACCGATAAACTTTCTTTTAACGTATCTATTGCTACAAGGCTTGTAGCCACTGGAGAAAACTTTGTTCTTTCATGGGAACTCTTCCAGGCTGGATCCTACCCTGTTGACATTCACTCCATGAGAAAGTATTTGCCAGGTCAGTTCCCTATTGCCTTTTACTTTTTGGTGTACTGAAAATTTATTCTTTAGACTTGTTATTTCCTTCATTTTGTCTATTTAGATATCTATATGATCCCCCTAACCCTGAATACCCTGTCAGTAAACAGGACAGCAAATAGAGTTATCTCTCTATTCTTTTTTTTTTTTCTGGTATCAGGAGGATACCAGATGTGAGGGTGGGTTTTGTCTAAAATTAACGTGCTTTTCATCTGAGAAGTAAAGTAGGATTTTCTTTACATATCACTAGGTTAAAGGGACAATTGGAAAGTTAATATGGCAACTACAGTACTGGATCAAGGCTGCCTGAGACCAGCTGGCATCCATTTTCCACCTGTAAAATGCATGTAACATTCTCTGCTGCTGCTTCTCAGGAATTTTGTGGAAAAAAAATATTTATTAAGGATTAGTGTATACAGAGTTGAAAGAAGATATCTATTATTTTCAGACTGCAGCAGCACCAAAAGTCACAAGATCCAAATTTGGTGTAAAGAAAAAATCCATAAAGATGTCATTTCGAAAACTTTGGCTTAGTCTGAGATGAACTTTTATAGAGTGTGAAAGTTCTCATCCCTTTTCCCTCAATCTGAATTTGAAGGAAAAGTTCATAGCGCTTTGCCTTGGCTAAATTATACAGAGAAAGCTACACTGAACATTGAGATCTGCTTAGGCACGGCACAAAGATGCTGTGAACAGCCACACTGATAGAAGAAGCTTGTTTTGTGAACCATGCAGAGGGCAGAGGGAAGCCCTGACAGGGACCAGCGTGGCAGGGTGGACACCTCGGCTTTCCCGCTCCCTGGGTTTTCCCAGGAGCAGAGGCTGCCAGACACAGAAAGCAGAAGCAACGTGACCAAGTGTAAATTGTCACAACAGGATGGGTAAGGGGATGAGCAACTTTCCCACTTCCATGGGAATGGGAGATGTTTGTATAGATAGATATTTCTACCATGTGGACTAGCAGGCTCATGTGCTGACTGGGAAGCAGGTCCAGGGTGGGATGGGTAGGGCTGGGAAGGGGCTTGGGGGACACTGCCGAGGGGAGAGAAGTGGAAGAGGAGGAGAGGTGCAACCACATGGGAGAGGAAGCAGCAGTGGTGATGGTGGTGGCGTAGCTTGCTGAGGGCAGATTTTAACAGCTGCTTTAGAAACCAGCTGTGCTTCTAACAGCTGCACTGCTTGCTGTACCAAGTACAGCCCCGACCTCAGCCAGCTTTTATTCCTGAGACATGAAGAAAGCTCTGCAGCTTCGGCTCAATGGGATGCGGTGAGCGGGTTTATGCCATGTGCATCCAGAAGGTAAATGCTCAACGGAGATGTAGATCTCCTCCCTTACCCCTGCGCAGGGGGCCAGAGGCAGACAGCAGCCCAGCAAAGCGACAGCTCTTTCTCCCAGTGTGATACCTCTTTATTGGTGCCAGCTGAGTCCTGAAATCTCTGCTTTGGAGAGATGAAACACACATCGGTATATTGAGATGGGACAGCTCTAGGGCACAGCCACACTTGGCTCTGTTTATTTCATTATCTTTCATTTATTCTTTGGTGTTCACTCTACCAGAAATATAATAATAATCAGACAGATAGATTAAACAAACCAGAACCTCTGCCTAAATATTCAATAAAAATGGAGCTTAACTGTCTAGGAAGATCAAACAAACAAAAAAAATCTTAATTAATTTTCCTTTCCGTCTTCTCTTCTATTTAATTTAATTAAAGATATTCTGGATCCAGGAGTAGAGCTATCAAAATCCTTTGGGAAAGACATCCATTTCTAGCTCAACCAGAAATAAGTTTGCACAGAGTTTTGCATGGAGACTCATCTTTGTGGCTCTGTTTTCGCAGTTACAAAGAGATGTCAGTATCTCAGTACTTCAAGTGCCTGTATCAGCAGAACTTCTGATGCTCCCAAAGTTCGTCTATTACTGTGAGTTTGTTTTTTGTTTAAAAATTATAGTACAAATGCCAAAGATGTAACAAAATGAAACAATGAGAACAGAGTGACTGAGCAACTCCTCCAAGAGGAATCCAGGAGCCCACCCCGAGCCCTGGCACGTCCTGGCACGTCAAACTTCTGTTGGACTCTGCACCCACTCCCATCGAATGAGTTCATTTAGTGAGTCTCCATCCCTGCAGGAATGTATCTTAAAGTCAATTTATTTTGATCACAGTCACTGCAAAAACAGACCAGCCTGCCAACAAATAGCAGCATTTTTCGGTAAAATCCACGTGCTTCTGTGGCTTCCTCAACACAAAACAGTGGACAGAGGAGAGCTAGAACGATAGCATGTTGTCTCAGCATCCTGTGCCTATGCCATCCATGTCATCTGAGCCACCTGGACATCCCAGCCTTTCCTTTCTGGCAGCACTGATGTCCTTCAGGAAGGTGGCAGTCAGGGGATAATGTGACAAGACAGGATCGGGGGCAATGCAAGGCCTTCTTTTCCCCATCCTCCACCGCTTAAATCTTTTTGTTACAGCTGTTATAATTAATTCAAATAAAGACCTTAACTGCTCAAAGCTGTATTCACGTTTTCTATCACTGAAGCTCTACAGGCCAGTGAAAGGCATTTCTAGGAAAGAGATACGCCAGGATATCTCTAGGCAATAAATTATCCTTTCCTCACTCCCCCTCCCCACTCATTTCATTTAAAAGTGAAAGGTGCTGAGTTTTATTAGGCCCCCTCTTGTCATCACAGCCTGTGATTTGCAGTCCCAGGGCCAGACTTCTCTTCCCTTTCTTCTCCCAAGCGCCGCAAGATCGCGTTACATTAGACGGCAAGGTCTGCCAGGTCACAGCCCCGGTCGCTCTCACCCACTTCCAGTTTCCTGCAAAATCCATACATGGGAACATTTTTCCTTCATCTTTGTGAAAAAAAAAAAAAAAAAATATAATGGCCCGAGGGTTTGTCTGTGCAAAGGCTGGCAAACAACTTGCTGTATTTGTGTGTGTGTGTACTGATGTACATAGCTCTACCTATGAGCCAGATGGAAAGAAAACCTGAAAGGGAAAGGAGGGAAAGTCTTTGAATCTAGGTATCTGGAAAACACATTTCCCACTCTTGTACCACTTGTCACTGCCTTTCAAGCAAGCCATCACCCCGACAGCAGTGTAACACTGTTCAGCAGCATCCCCCTCACTGCCTGGGTGCAAAGCGAGTTGGTCCAGCTGCCACTCCAGGATTTGCCAATTATTAAGCTCAAAGCAAAGTAAAACAAACACTGATGCAAACATTGGTGACAGCAATGAAGCAGAGTACGTGCTTTCCAAAAACATTTATGATGTGAGGTGCATGAGAATCCAGGAGGATGTTCAGAGAGTAACATTTATGTCCATGTCCTTGCAAATATAGGTATGAGTTAATGTTGTATTTCATTTGTCAAATGGCACATACATCCAAACCTTTGGCCTGTGCATACCGACATAGCTGGGCAGACAAAGTTCCAGGAGCCACCCTGGCCTGCCTGCCTGTCCAAGGGGGAGCACCGTAGGGTGCCCAAGGAGGGATGAACCAAGGTCTCCACTTCCTTCCCTGAGCAAACACCTATGGTTGTGGAAACGCTGGTGAGTGACAAAAAAGACCTTAGGACTGGCCAGGAGACTCTGAAATCTTAGACACTTTTGCTCCCAAGTGTCTTACGAGCAATTTATGAATTACAGTCACTGCAGGGGGATCATCAAGGGTATCGCTGCAGTCTCAGTCCTGCAAAACAAAGACAATTCCCCTTAGGGGAGTGGGAGAACTAAATAATTTTCTTTCTTCTGTATCTCTTGCATTAAACCCTTGCGAGCTGCCCATCTCCTGTGCTAACATAGCCCACAGCCAGAACTGAAATAGAGGGCTGACTTTATCAGACTCCTCAGGTTAGCTCATTCTCCTTTATGGAATCAGTAATAGGAAGGAATATTTCTTCTTATCTAGGAGGTGAACCTAAAATTGCTTTTCCTCAGGCTTCTGGTTTAGCTGAATGGTATTTGACATTAAGAAACAGCAATTGTGAGCTGTAGCAGAGAGGGGCCCCGTTCCCTGGGAGGGCAATGGAGATGGCTAGCATCTGGAGTGAAGGGATGGGAAGCACAGCAATATTTCTCTGATGAATTATTAGCAGCACAAAGCAGGTATGCAGTGGAGCTTTAATCACGTGCTTATTCAGCATCTGAGGCAAAACCAGAATGGTGTGGACCTTCAATACGGCAAAGCTGTGGTTTTGAATGTTTGGCATTTACGGTGTAAGTTGTACCATATTCTGTATGTTTCTTAAAGGTTCATCTTCCCTAAAGGTCCCTCTCATGAAGCAATATTAACAAGTAGGGGTACTAGACTTCTTTTTGAAGGCAAGCTTCCAAACCTTAAAATCAAAGAGAAATTTGAATACATGGATCTCAAAGGCTCTTTAAGTATCTTAGGTGCAGAAGAGTGTACTGCGCATGAGGACAGCCACAAGAAACCAGCCATGAGGTATTCAAATGGAACAAGGAACAAGACAAAGCAAAAGCAAGGAAGTTGGCTGGAGGGGAGCTGTGTGAAGCTTCAAAGAGAATGGTAAAAGAGGCTTGACCTTACCCTGGGGTGCCAGAAAGAGTATGGGAGATTCACATGGGAAGTGATGTGTCTGAATACAAGTGAAAGATGGTGCTGGTAGAGACAGTCTGTGTGAAGTCCTTCCAGGGTAGACAGGAGAAAGTGGCAAAGAGCAAAGCAAGAGTTAATCAATGCCTGGGCAAGGGATGTCACAGTAAGCACAGGAAGAAAAACAAATAAAGTGTTGGAAAGGAAGAAAATAACAGTTTCCAGTAACAAGCCAGGGTGATGAAAAGGGAGGAGAGAGAGGAATAAAATCTGACAGCGAAGATGTGAAAGGAGGTGACAGGGAAGTTAACATCAGTGAGAGAGGTAAGTGAAACATTGAAAAGGAAAGCATTCATTGCCTGAATAGCCAGACGGGAGGGTGAAGGAAGAGGCAGAAATGTTCAGTACAATACAAATGGAGAAACTAAGAGAGGTAAGTTGATCAACACGCGGTTGCTTCTGCAGTCCAAGTTGTAACTAAAGTCACCTCATAGAAGGCAGAGAAATAAAAAAAGCCAAGTTGACAAAGAACTCAAAAAGCAGAAGATAGTGCCTGCCAAGAAGCAGCAAGAGGAAGAGGAGATCCCAGAGAATGTAAAGAGTTCAGGAGATGAAAATGTTGTGTCTTGAAATGAAATACTGAAATGAATGGTGAAAAGGAGAGTTTTTCACAGCCAAATCTTCTGCACAGTAGCAGAGCAGCCTCCCCTAAGCACATTCATGCTCTAAAAAACAAGGGATTTGGTTTTAATAGTGGACCATCGGGATGCTGCTCCAACATTAACTGAAGGCAAAAAAGTCAAAATTGATAGAAGTATCCTGGGACTCAGGTGAGAAGAAGGACTGCTTGGCATAGCACAAGTTCTTAGAGGGAGGAAACTGTAGCCCTTCTTATGTGGGGTGTGAAACAGGAGAGAAGAGGGTGTCTGACCCCTGCCTAGAAGAACAGGACCTCTGTCAGCAGGGCAGTCACGACGGCAAAGAGTCTCAGATATCAAAACACAGCATGGCAGGTAGAAAAACAACTTAACGAAAAAGTAAAGGTGGCCCAAGGAGACACTGAAGAGGAACAGTAACACTTCAGATTTTGTGGCACTGTTAAGGAATAGCAGACCTTTATACAACTTGTTAGCTTATAGCTTTTAAACCTGTCTACCCATGATGAGTCACTTGCACATGTCTGACCAAGTATCATACAGTGTCTTGACAGGAGACTTAGCCTGGACCCTCTCTGATTAAAAGCTGCCAGGTATGGAACATTCCTAATTAAGGCAGATGCAGAAGGAGGTAATGCTTTGTTTCAACAGGCTCACCCTTTCTAGCCCCACATCACCAGCAAGAGGGTTTCCAGCTTACTTTTTCATTTGAGCTTCTGTCACTCTCCCCACTTCTCCCGTCTCTGGTGTCTCAACTCCTTCTCCTCCTGCCTGAACCTGACTCCTGTAGGACTGCTGACCAGCAGCAGCAGAGGCTGGACAAGGGTGAAGAGAGGCTTGGTCCTGCAGGTCAGGGCAGAGCAGCTATCTCAAAAACCATATCGCAGGTGGGTTACTCTCCATCTGTGACTGCCGCCTTGTTTGTTATACCCAAGCTAGCTAATGCAATGGGTGGCAGAGATATCTGTGCAGGCTGCAAAGTAAGTGTAAATGTGCGAGGGGCTGAGTGGTGTGGGGCTGGCTCCTCGTGTGTCTGTACTGCAGTGCTCAAGGGGCTTAAAGTTTGCTGGGAAGTGTCTTTGTGAGCTACTGCCACCATGTAGGTGATGGGCAGACACTTCGGGGAGAAGCGCCACCTGTTGCAGGAGGCACCACAGTTGCAACACCAGCACAGGTGGTGGCTTTGCCTTGCGCTTTTCTACAGCACCGAGAAGCCAGCTTGCAGTGAGACTTACGGCTCTCGGCAAGTTTTGCCCAGCTTTCCGAGACGAGGATTTATTCCAGAGTTTTGTTCCCTTTCTGCAGCAGTTTTTCTAGTCCAAGTGTATGAAGTACTTGAAGTGAGTCTGATTTCCCTGACAGTCCCAAGGGGAATGAGGGGAAGCCTCAAGGAGGGGTAGAAAATTAAAGATTTAATGACTTATAGATGCTCTTCTTGGCCCCCCTGCTCTCTGGTAAGATTAAAAGCTTGACCTGCTTCTTATGTATCTCACGGCTGGATTTTTGTTTTATTTGAACGGAGCAAGGCCAGGCCCATAAGACCTGCTACTCCTTTTCTTCTGCCGGGAAATGCGCCGTAGGGAGCAGGGGTTTGTGAGTCAGACCTCTCCGTGGGTCAGAGGGCAAACAAATTGGGACAGAACACTTTTAAAAGTAGACGTCACAGTAGCACATGAAACATTAAAATCTGATTGAAAACTGTGTACAGCTGTGAATGTGTCTGCTCTTCTGCATAAGTGAACCCTCCTCAGTTTCCAAAAAGTAGGGCATTTGGGGAAAATGTTCAGGCTGTTAAATTAGCAGCAGACGTATTTCCAAACAAATTGCCCCAATATCCCTGCCAGGCTGTGTGCTATGGACATTTTAGGACACTTGTTTTCTTTCTCATAATGAATTTCTTGAGTATTATCTCCCCTTTCATTCTTTCCATTGCTTCGTGAATGGCAAAGATGTTGTCTGAAAGAACTAGATTAAAATTTCTGGGTGAGCATTCAGGTTTAGGTTCCCTAATTTAGAATTCATATAAAACACCAGCACAACTGAAGTTGGCGAAACTTCTGGCCTAAAAACACACAATTCTCTGGCAGAGTACTCCCAAACTTATTGTGTGTCTTACAGAATTCTTGTGTACATTCCCCTTTCTCACACCAAGGAGACTGTGGCTTTAACTTCCACATTGGGAACACAGGCTTTCCACTCACATTCTGTCAAGTAAGTGAGGTCTAAATTTATATATAATTACCTCTAAAGTGAAAGACATGTTTATGAAATTATAACAGAGCAAACTTTATAAAAGTTTCTAAATACATGAGTATTTAAAAGCTTTTCATAGAGGCTTCTGAAAACTCTCTCTTGAAGTTTCTTGCTCCTCCTAAAATTAAATTTAAATTTCTCAGAGCAAATTAGGCAAAATTATGCCACAAGGATGGAGTTTTGCTTCACTCCAGATCGTACTGGGTTCATAAAATTCTGAAACGTATAATGAACCTGCCCCAAGTTTACAGTTTATATTGTTAGCTGATACTGGCAAAATCAAACCTGTCTTCACTGTGAAAGGTAGCCTAAGGTTTAATTTTTAAGGTCACAAAGCAGCAATAGACAGCAAAGTTGATGGTATTACATAGAAACTGAGCCCCAAGCTCATGATTCAAAATAGACTGGGCCATTCACCTCCAAAGAACCGAAGCAATTCTGCTTCTTTGATACTTACAGAGCATACAAATAGCACCATGAAGATCACAAATAGGTTTAAAGCTACACATGGCTTAGTCTATTGCTGGATCTAGGTTCAACTAAGCATGACAGTATATGAAATCCAACCAATCCAACACTTCAACATCCTCTGTCTGTCTACTATGTTGGCATTTTAAATATTCACATACATATCTATATATATAGGAAAGAATTACAAATTTTTCCTATTTCCATTTAGCCTGAATATAGTGACAGCTTGTATTTTATCTAGAGAAGCCTACAGAGAAATTTTTATTTGTTTCCATTCCGAAAACACTGTCCTGGAGATAGAACAGCCCTGGGCTCTCACAAGATCTCTTAGTTACCTGGCCCAACCAGACATAAAAGAGTCTTTATCATTCAACTGTAGCATTAAGAAGTGGTTAACAGGGGCTTTATCTGCCCCAGCTCTTTGCTCTCTGTAGTTGAGCACAAGTGACTGGAGTCAGGCTATAAATGAGGATGTGATGCTGGGTGACTGACAGGACTGTAAGCGCTTGTACTTGTGAGAGCAGGGAAGGGCAGAGCTGTTCACACACATGTACATGCTGTTTAGGCAAAAGTTAAAGCAAAACTATGAAAATTATTTGGCTTCATGCAGGCTTTTAAGGTGCAAGATCACTCAGGCATGTCAAGCAGCAAGCAGAAAGGTCTTTTGGTCCTAATGTCTAAAGCTGTGAAAACAGGACATTTTTCCCATCAGTGCTGCAATAATCCACCGTGCAAGGCAGGGTTAAACTTTCTCTTTCATCACATGCCAGTCACTCCAACTGTTGCTAATGTCTGAAATAAAATCTGAGTGTCTCCCCAGCTCTTTTCTCTTTGAGTCCTTATCCCCCTGAACCTGTCATCACATTAAATATGTATTATTTAAGTTGGCCTGTGGGAGAAGCAGTGACTGTGACGTGTACTAATGGCCATATTTTTAGGAGGATTACCTCGCAGGATTGTATCTTGGCCGCTGGCACATTGCCTGAGAGCATAACCGTAATGAGCAGATTTGCACCTGACTCTATGAAATATTATTACTCATTTACTATTTTTATTTACTCTCCTTAATCCCCTCTGCTCTTCCCTCTTGTACTGCAGGATGCTCTGAGGCTCCAGGGAAGCCTACTGCCCTCCGCATTATGACTTCGGTGTGTGCATGTACCCACAAAGTGGGACCAATCTCCTCACTACCAAAAAGGCTGGGAAATAGCAACATCTTTGTTTTTCCCTTTAGGACACAGGACTTAAAAGGGCCCTGATATGCCTCAGTGGTATTTTTACATTAACCTGGAAGCAAATCCAGACTTGGATAAAGAGATCTTTTTCACTTTCAGGACTGTTCTCAGCAAGGGTTATTTGTGCCATAAGAGTTTAGGGAAGACAAAGATAAATATTTGCTTAAGAGGAACCCCAAGCAGGCAGAGGGAGTGGTAGACTGGTCATACACAAGTGGTCTGAAGTATCCTTGCAGTGGTGGGAGTACAGATCCCAGGGAGCTCCACGCTATAATTTTAGAACAGGACATATCCTATTTTGTTTCATTATAATAATGATTCCTACTGCTGTGCTCCATGGACAAAGCTGAACCAGAGGAAGATACAGGTTCAGCTTCTTTTTTCCTCACAAGACTTGGAGGATCTCGCTCCATTTGTCTGATGTCTACTACTTTTGCCAAAGCACTGGAGGAAAAACTCATATCTCTCAGGACAAGACAGAATTTCCTGGGCTTTGGCTAATATTTGAGTAAATGCATGCTAGCTACAAACTGGTGCAGTTTACAGAAATACCTGTTAGCTTCAAGAGGACCAACTAATGAACACAAATTACAATATATCACCCAAAAGATGTCTGACCGATGACCCATCGGGAACTAATTTTACTGCTAGTCCTGTGAAAGAACGGTATATTCCCACTGTGAAATGACATCATCATGCAATGACATTTCTTCAAAGCGAATGAGTTCTCAAGCTTGTCCTACTGTTTTCTCAAATTTCTTTCAAGGTTCTAGCTTCAATTCCCAGTTCTTCCAAACCTGTCTTTGACCAGCTCTCACATTTCTGTGAAAATATGTTATATTGGAAGGGTTTGGTCTAAATAAGGAGTGGATAAGCTGAAGTGGCAGGCTACATCCCGGCTTTGTCAGCTCAAGCATGGACATAGCTGTCCGTCAGTGTGTCAGTGACCCCAGGACCTTCTCTCTCTCTTCTGGTGAGAATAGAGGCATGAAGATGGAGAGGGATGGAAGCGTGGGTAGCTCCAGTGCAGAGCAACATATGCAGAAGGTAAGAAGGTGCTTAGATATCATCATCATTGTTCTGGCATGCCAGGGTGTAAAGAAGGCCATGCGGAGCCAGGGCACTTACCACCGTCCACTCTCTTGGGTGTTGAGGATCAGTTCATGGCCATCTAGCTCAAAACAGCATTTCATCTTCTGAGTTACACCACCTGCCACAACGTTTCTGGTGGGTGAGATATTCTCATGCACAAGAGTAACATAGCGCAGCTCAGCTTAAATTTTGGAGTCTCTTGGAAGCCAGCAGAAATGGAGCAAATAACCCCAGCTGAAAGTTTGGCCTTCTATCCTTAATAAACTATAACAAATAAGTTCAGCAAAAGTGCCCCTACATTGTCTTTCTCAATGATTAACTTCTCTTACAAGTCAACATTCAACTTAAGACAACAAGAGGCTGGAAACAACGATCAGGTATGAAGATCACATATATTTCATTAGGAGGCAGGACTCAGGGGAAGGAAATGGGGGCCAGTGAAAGAGAAATTTCACAGAAATTTCTCTCTTTCAGAGAGAAAGAGAATTTTCACAGAAGAAACCTTGGATACACAGAAGTCTATGCCATGAAGAGGTGTTTTAGA
Organism: Tauraco erythrolophus; assembly: GCF_009769465.1. Classification (NCBI taxonomy): domain Eukaryota; kingdom Metazoa; phylum Chordata; class Aves; order Musophagiformes; family Musophagidae; genus Tauraco; species Tauraco erythrolophus. Next base: position 84,302,136 of record NC_141466.1, on the reverse strand, counting down.
TCTCAAAATGCAGCAGCCAAAGTAAACAAAAAGTCAGACCTTTGCAAAATTGTACAGTTACATCTAATAAGGTATGTTACTTAATCCAGTTTCAAGGACTTGCCATCACTTGAAATCTTCTGGTGAAATGCATCTGATTTTTATCCCATTCTCTGAAATTCAAGAAGAAGCCACTTGAAAGACTACCTAAAAACTCTGCAATAAATTAAGGAATTTTTTACGTTTTTGCCTATGTAACTGGAGAAGCCAGGATTGATAGACTAAGACCAGTGCTCATAGAACTCAATGCAGGGCATTCACAGTAAATCTAAATCAGTAAATAGATAGAGGTCATTTCCAAGAGTTCCTATTAACACGATAGATTAATCCAAAATATAAAAGCAGATTGAAGAAGCTGAAGTCAGAGTATTTCAACAAGAAAAGGGCAGGTCCATTCTGATCTTACTGATTAAAAATTAGTAAAAAGGAAGAAAGAATTAGAGAAAGACACCGACAGGAAGGGAGTTAAGAAGCCAAGAGTAAAGAGCTTTGACATCGCACCGCCATATTATTTACAGAGGGGAAGACTTATGAATCACAATGAAGGACTGCAGTAGGTCATTTACAGACAAAATTAAACAAAGGTCATTTCTTTCCCAGAGAACTGCCAGTCCAATGCCAACTACTGAACATGATGAAAACCAAAATGATTAATGGGACAAGAAAGATGGACATTTCCTGTTCCTTTGCTGTACAGCCTTACAAAATCAAAGAAAGGCTCAACCGTACCCTCCAAAGCATACCCAGAGTGTTCAATGGTTTTATCTGGATAAAACAGGCACAGAAACAAAAGAGGAAAAGTAATATTAAACATAACCTGATCGCCACACCTACCAAAACATTTTGACTACTTTTCTGATCGTCTTCCTTTTCTAATTTGAAATGGGATAGAGCAAGATCACTGGAGGAGTCTAGGGATCTGAATCCTTGACTGGTCATTGCCTATGCGTACCTTCAACTTTCTCTGACCTTGGGGAATTGATATGTCCTCTTTGATTCCAGTTAGTATGTATGGAGAGAGAAATAACATTTCTTTACTCCAGATAGATGTCAGGACCTGTAAGAACTCTAGTGAGATGTGGGTGCTTCTGAACAGACAGTGTGGATATAATGAAATACAGTAGAAAATTCCAACAATTGGGGCAACGCTGTCCAATGTTAATGCTGATGCTTAGCATTTCAAGACATCAGTTTATTAGAAATTTATTTAGACATTGAAGTCAATGGGCAATCAATAGTATAAGAGACCATTTACTCATATGCCTCACCAGAGATAAGGACTTAAGCCTCTGTGTTTCAAAATGCTGGCCTTGGTTATGAGCCCGACTGTGTTATACCTCCTTTTTTAGCACAGGAAGATTCTGTGGTTAGCTCTGACTGCAAAAGCAAGCAATTATCTAAGACTGTTACTCTGTATCTTGGTGTCCTTACAAAAAACTAATTTTATGAGAGAGCTGAAGAAATCAGCTATTTTTGCTTGGCAAAACAACGGCTGAGAGAGGATGTGACTGCTGAGTGTAAATACATCAAGAAGCAGTAAACCTGAGGGAGGTGAAAAGAGCTATTTAAGCTAAAAAGTAACCTTGGCACATGAACAAACAAATGTTAACTGGCCGTGAATAAAATTAGGAAAACTAGAAGCAGGTTGCCAATGATCCAAACAATGAGGGAAGGAAAGACTTTTCCAATAGAAGAAACACAAGCACAATACCGAAGTACTTTTAAGAAGGAGTTTAACTCGTTCCTGAAAGGGAATAAGAGGATTCAGCCTGTTGCTGTGGCTAAGCAGAGAGGCCTGGGATCACTTCCATGTCAGGCTGACATTCTGATGAATAACCTCTTTCTTCTGTCTCCTTGCATCCTGTTTTACGTCAACGAAGAGTGTGAGACCAGTATTAGAAGGCAAAGCGAGAAGAATGATGGCACAGCATGCCTCAGTCATGTCTCTTTGCCAGAGTGAACCCTCACCTAGGTGATACCGGAGGACTGCAGTAACGTGCTCAGAAAGTCATCTTTTGTGTTTCTACAGGTTAATACTCCCCTATATTCTATATTTAGAAGATATTTAAAGAAAAATATCTTACATTTCATATAAATAAAAAGACAAGACCTCCCAAGCACACTTTGTTATCGCAAAGCCAGACACACTGAGAAAGAGATGATCATTCCAACAGCTAAATAACTAATCTTTAATTAATTAAACTACTGTTGATTATTAAACTGAACACCTGACTGCAATGCTTACAAGGGTCTGCAGGACCATAGGAGAGCTCGGATCCTTTGACTGGCACACTGATATGACTTTTCCTCTTTGAAGAAAAATTATTTTTACAGATGCCACATCATTGCTGAAGTGCTTGTTTTATTTCCTGATTTGATTTTTACCCTGTCACTGTAAAAGCTCCTTAATCACGTATACTGATTTGTTATATATAATGAACACAACTTCTACAGTGTCAAGCGAAATCGCACCAAGCGAGAAAGAAAGATCTTCTAAAAAGTAAAGTTTGACTATTGATATTTAATGTCACACATCTCTTATTCAGCTGCAGGCAATGTCAACCTGTTCTTTCCAAAATGATGGGCCTGCCTGCGTGTACTGATAAAATAATTAGATCTAAAGTGTGATGATAAAACTGAATTTACCGAGCTACTATCTAGCTTTTTCCAAAACTGCCAGACAGACTACTAGGGTCAAATATCTCATACACCACCATTGGCTTTACCGTCAAACTTCTAGCTGTAAAGTTCATTCATTTTCTCACCAAGAGGTCCCACAAATCACATTCCCCATCACTTCAAATTTCTACCATGACAATATTCTCTTCAACTTTTATGTAATGTTGTCACTTTGCATTTTTTCTGTCTCTTGACTGACTGACAAGTCAGCTTTGTATTGAACGATACAAGGCCCAAGTCCTCACTCTTTGGAGGAGCAGCTCTTCCTCCAACTTCAGACAAAGTCTTGTGGAGACAGTCACCCAGGACATTGCTTGGGTATTGGTGCCCAGCCACTTGCCTCAGGAAACAAGTGACAAAGACTCCAGTCTCACCATCGTCAGGAGGAGGATCTTTACAACTGTCCTTGTGAGCAGGTGTTGATTAACCCCATTTCCTTGGTGCAGAGTGCGCAGACAACCTTTGTGTCCTGGGAAGTGATCCATACACAACTCCCTCACTTTTCAAGACCATTATCATCCACTCTTCCTCTTTACTGATCCTTTGGCAAGGGGATAATTTTTTTCCCAGGCTGTTCATTACTGTGAACAAGAGGAGGAGGGGCAGGAACAGCAGCTACAGTTTGACAAATGACCCTTAGTAACAGATTAAACAAATGGTAAAAATTAGCTGTGCTACAAACTCCGTTAACTCCCTATGCCTTCACTTCTGCACAAGCGCCTTCCTTCCCACCTGCATCCATATAATAGGCTGAACGAGATCTTCTCAGGGTCCTTAATTAGCAGGAACACATTGATGGAGAGGAAGGATGACCAAAGCACACACAATTAGTCACTGAATATAATTGTAATTCAGGACAGATTCAGTGACTAATTGATTCTCAAGTCCAGCATTGCTCAGGCACCAATAGGAAAGCCCAGCATGGGACTGCTCTGCCTCCAATAACCACTTGCACACCAAAACCTGTGTCACAATGACTTATATCAACAAAAACAGCCAGTGTGTTTGCAGCTGAGTCAATTGTTGACTTGCCCCACTCAATGGACCCTCACACTCCCTGGAAAAGAAAAGGTACAGAGTTGGTGCAGACCTTCTAGCTCCCGTTTGGAGTTGAGGAGGCACCTAGGGTTTCAGCATGATCAGCCAGTTTAGGAGCACAGGACTGGCTGAATTCTTCCTAAATCTGTCAGTCATTTTTGAAAGACTCCCTCCTGTAGGAATTTATTCACACTTGGGAGACTGAACACAAAAATAGTGGCTCTGCATCTGGAAATCTCTAAGAGGTAGATTAGTAGAGGCTGAGAGAATAGACCTCTGGCCTCATTCAGTATGGTCATTCTTATGACCTGATACTGGAGGCTGCACAGGTGTCCTTGCCTTTCTGTTCAGCCTGACACATCGTGTCTCTTCGTACAATCAGCCAGCTGGTAGTGAAAGCTAGCACTGGGGCATACCTTGTATCTTTTGCATGATCATGCCGACTTACTTCTCATCTTTTTCTAAGCTTCATCTGAAAAGGGCCATTTTCTCTCCTGCTGTTGCCTTATGTTTGTCTTCTAGCACATTTAATGACAGTATTTGCATGGAAGTAGTCAATCAGGTCAAGTTGTCTTCTATTGTCTTTTCATTTTTGATTAAGGTGGTGGAGTTGTGCCCTGTTGTTAAACAGGTGCATCTTTTAACCTCACTAGAGACTAATCTATTTCTTTCAGCAAGTCCCTTGTCTGAAGGCAAATCCCCTGAATGAATGCTCTCCTCCCAGTTCTACAAGGGAGATAATGACTCTGTTAAGTCACTTTTCCAGTATGCAGGGGTCTCCTCCTGGGGCAATCAGAGATCTTGTTGTAGGGTGTGATTCAAAATGTGGCCCTGTGAGGAATGCTTGACCCATGGGAGACTTTAGGCTACACTTGCATTTCATTTCTGAACCATCATGACAGAGACTGCCTAACCATGCTTTAACTTGTCTCTCATTGATGTTGCAAATCTCAACCACTTCTCCCACATTGCTAAGCACATCAAACATGGAAACGCAGAAGCTACAGAGTTGCTCTCCTTACTATACCTCTGTACCTGTAATTTTTTGTCAACAAAATGATAATATTTTAATCTAATTTAATCTGCATTAGTAGGTTAAAGTAGCTGATTTTCTAAATGAAATATCTGTCTGTCTTTATTTCCTAATTTTCCATCACAGTAAAGGAGATTGATTTGAATCCCTCTCAGCACTTCACAAGAATGCTTTCATTTTAAATCATCTGCATGAAGCACAGATTTGGAAAATGAAGGTGGAAGAGTTTATCTTGTGGTTAGCCAAGCACACAGAAGAGAATTCAACATTGAAGAAGACAATAAAGAGTCTCGGTATTTTGTGTCACTGCCTCCCAGTGTAATCTCCTTTTGCCATATTATTACTGCTGTGAACCTTTTGGTGTGTAATAAACACTGATACCCAGTCAGTGTGTTAGGAAGGGCTCCATGCAGTAAATCTGGAATTTTTATTCCTAAAACTTTGAATTGCATCAGGTTACACATTTCAGTCTCCATCTATAAAATGACATCTGAAGTGCCTGGTTGCCAAACATTGAATCTTTGCCTGGAAAGCCCTTCTTTTACAGTTTTACTTTCATCTACACGTGACATATCAAAAAAACAGCCATTCTTACTCGCATTGGGACAGAAACCTGCAGAAGGCCAGATTGCCTCATGAGATCAGAAGGTATCAATAGTTTCACCATATGAATATCTTCAACCATAGCTTATAAAGAAGCAAGGCGTTTGTGCAGGTGAATATACACACAAACACACACATGCAGGAGAGTACTTGTGGAATTAAAAAAAAATCTTCTGTATTTTGCCTTAAAAATCCCTAAGTGCTGATACCCAAGAGAAGTTTTATCCTGTATACACCTCATGTTGCTTTTCTCAGCATGGAGTCCTGATGGTAGCCAGAGAGGAGTTTGGATTGCAAAGGAAGGACCAGGACAATGTCTGACCTCCTATCACAAGCCACCCCCGACACCAGCATGCCTCTAGAAACGGGACCAGCCCGAAGCACACCGTCCTGTAACCCACTAGCCTTCTGTCCTTCACTGCCAAATCAAGGAAGGAGGAAAGTCTACAGGAGATCTCAGTGAGATTTCTTTTCAGGTCATGGAAATAGAGCTGTAGAGAGCGCATGCAATTGTCTTGTAAATAACTACTCCACCTATTGCGAGTAACACCTCATTTGGAAACTGAAATGACTGAGTCTTTTAAGAGAGGTGCAGGCTTGACTCCTGACAAAAGCATAAGGGGAACATTTTGGGGTAAAGACTGAAAATTTGCCAACTCACTTTGAGTGAAATCCCTGAAAGATGGACTTGTTGGACTAAAAGTCTGTGTAGCCCAGCTTACTTACATATTTTTTTATCCAAAATCATGAAGTAGGATTTCAATAGACCACCTGCCCCCTTACCCTCCTGGATAAAGACTTAATTTCTCATTTAAGAGCCAGCAAATAGTTCATTTCAATGAGAATCTGTTCAAGGAACACTGCTGCTTACACAGGGCTCTGTTTTTGTACAGTCAGATGATTAAATCATCACTTTTGTTTGCCTCAGCAATGCAAATAACAGCATGTGGCTAAGTCACTACTAACCCAACAATGTTTCAGGAAAGCTGTAGTCAAGCCTGTTGTGAGTGCTTACCTCCATGTGATGTCAGCTTGTACCGCTATTGCCCTGAGACATTCAGCCCTACTGGAGGCTGTTGGGCTCATGGCAGTGACTGTGGTGGGAGCATTTCAGCCTACATAGTCTGCAGCAGTCCAGAGGAGACTGTCTTTCTCAGGCATGCTTTTTTGCCCACTTACATCAAGAGTGTAACACTAATTTGGCATAATGGACCAGCTGTGTAAAATCTACTGCCTCCCTGGGCAATCTGTTCCAGTGTTTCACCACTTTCACTGTAAAAATTTCTTCCTTATATCTAGTCTAAATCTAGCTTCTTTTAGTTTGAAACCATTACCTGTTGTCCTATTGCAACAGGCCCTGCAAAAGAGTTTGTCCCCATCCTTCTTACAGGGATGATCAACAGGAGTACGGAAGTGACTCTGAAGTGCTGAGTTCAGGCTCTGGGTGCTGTGATCCCCTAAGCCGGACAACATTCATGTCCACACTTGGTTGATGTAACAGTTGTGTGAAAGGCAAGTACTTCAGGTGTGAAGTCTGGGGCTGTCACACAGGTGGCAGATAGACAAGTAAGTTTGCTATAGTTGTGATCTGAGATTTCTGCTGCTCTTCTGACTTCAGGTGACGTCAGGTCCAACCTTACTAAAGTGCTCTAGGGAAAGGAATTGCTTCAAAAAGGGCCAAGTTTCAGAAGAAGTAAGAAACAGTAAGTAAGAGAATTGAGTCATCGCCTGTTGCAAAGCCAGGTAACATCACTCCAAAGTTTTATCAGGAGAAACACATAGAATCATAGAATCATTTAGGTTGGAAAAGACCCTTAAGATCATTGAGACTAACACATACAGCGTTTTTTTCCTCTTCTGAAGAATTAGGCTGACACAAACACATGTATTTCGTTAACTTCACCTAAACTACCATCTTCTTTAATTGTGCAAGCCAGGAATCTCACAAGAATGTTGTTTCCCAATAAGATTTCCAAAACATTACTCTTAGATTTGAAATTTTGTGAGAATAAGCTTTTTTCCTGGTATTTAGGTGTGCTTCCTTCAAGTCAAAAACAGAAGCACAGCGAGATCAAAATGAGAGAGAGAATTCCAGCAAAATGGGAATCAAATGAGAACTTTCTAAAAGTCTCAGTTTGGTATGAGTTTGATGATTAAATGGGCAGAACTAACTTGTTCTTCACAGAACCCTGTCCTAACTGGGTCTGTGTCCGTGCTCGTCCATGTCCTATCAGTGAAGATGGCGTACAGCATTCAGTCCTGCCTGTTTGCAGAGGTCCCACAGAGGCAGCCGCCTTCTGCACAGAGAGAGCAGTTGTTAACAGCTCTGTCAAGATCTGAGCTTCAGAGAGTTAACTCACTGCTCACCTCTGAATTTGACCCTGTGGACTAGCACAGCAGCATCCTTCAAACACTTCTAGTATCTCTTTGACGAAAATGTTTTAAAACAAGATATCAGAACAAAAGTATCATAAAAACGAAGTGGTTTGCAGATAGTTTTGTCTACCCCTGCAAAGCAAGAAACTCTAAGCAAATATTTACAGTTTGCTCATTAGGAGTTTAGATACAAACCTACTAGACCTATTTACAGTCTGCTCATTAGGAGTTTAGATACACACGGATATCAGCACTCGAGAATTAGTCACTGTTCCTTTTCCTATTATGCAATGGATTCAAGAGAAGAGTTTTCTTCTCTGATGTTTGCTGTGGGGAAGGTATATTTAACCATGAGAGACAACTTGTTCAGAGATACAGAGGTCCCACAAAGGAGGTCCCACCTCACTAGCATTCTAGGCAATGTTATGTGAACAGTCTGTATCCTTCAAAGTAAGTGGCTGTGGCAGGACATCCACAAACCCCAGCAAGGTGCCTTGCTGCCCTATTTATGGAGTTACTTCTAGTTTGACAGTAGAAGAAATCAGTTGGCGGCCTTCCACATGGACACCAGCTCTGACCGAGGCTCTGCTTCCCACATCACCTGCACATGCACCAAATCCTTGCAGCTGCCCACTCTCCAGGCCACTCAATATCTGCAAAGAAACCAAGCAAGCAAAGCTGAAGCCACAGGTAGGCTCTGCCTGCCTCTGTCCCAGAAACCAGTACTGTATATCACAGCTTGTACGTCACTCCTGTGCACGCCCTCATGGCGTCACATTAACCACTGCAGATTTTATACGTGTCCACCATGCACATGTCAGGGAAAAAGCCTTTGGGAAACACAGCTCTATAATAGAAATGTTTCTGAAATACAGCTATGAAAATAGTTGCCTTTTTTGTTTTCCTTGCAGTGTTATTTATATTTATCTTTAACAAGGCAAAAAGCTTCTACAAGAACTACTCCAGTACAGGAAAAGGACAAAGAAGAGTGAGCTTGAAATGCAGCCCAAACAGGTGCATGTTGCCCTCCCAAATGCTGTTTCCCTTATTCTCCGGCTCCCTTTTCCTCCTACATGGCTGGCAGGCCATTTTCTTAGCATAGCTGGAAAGTGAGGATGTTGTGGTTTGAAGCAGAATAATTTTGGGCAGCCATGAGTTAAGAATTAGTTAATATTAGTTAAAGTAAACAGCGTTATTAGTTTTACCTTTCCAAAATGTGATAACAAAACAATAATGTAAGTCACCAATTCCTGGCCTTTCTCCAGTATTCTGAAGTTTTGTTATGATTTACTGGACACAACAATGTCAGGCAAATCTATTATCTTTCAGATGGCTGTTTATCTCAAGCCTGGTCTCCAGACCTGGCTTTTTTTTCAAGGCATGAAGCTTTATCTTGAATTCACAGAGATTGACCTGTCTGACTCCTGCTAGAATATGCTATGGTTACTTTCCAAACTATACACAAATATATACATAGAAAGCAAAAAAGAAGCATATGGTGATGTCAGAATTTTAGTTACATTCTGTGTTGGGACAAGTTTTGATTTTATTTTATTTTATTTTTAATGTCTCTGGTGGAATGAAGCCAGTGGTATACAATAGCAGACCTACATCAAACCATTGGCAGATATACTGAGTAACAAAATTTTAATTTCTGATTCCACTGACATAAACTCCAGCACAGATCTCCTTCTTCTCTTGCTACTCAATACCATTTCCACTTTTGCTTTTTGTTTGTTTTTTAATCTGGGATTTGAACCTATTGAATTCAATGAAATGAGACATCAGTAAGATTAGCTTCAGTCCTCAATGTATTAAAGGTGGGGTAAATGCAGTGAGCAATTAGTTTACACAGGATGCGTAATTACAGTTTGTGGATCCGGGCCTTGTTTAGATCTGTGTTCAGATGTCTAACTGAAGAGGACTCATAGGTAGGTCTGAAAATGTTTATTGGAGGCTATCTGCTTCCCCATCTTTCTATCAGATCTGGCTATCCAGCTAGCGTGCTTTCTTGTTCCCACTGCAGTGGCTCAATAAACCCTTTTTGTTCATCACACGTTATTTCATCATGCAGTTTATCACAGGGTTGCCTGTTTAGTAAGAAGACATCGCCCCACAACCTATCGCATGAAAGCACACCATTTTGGAAGACTGTTTGTAGAGCAAGTATGTTTTGCATTCTGTGGTACAATTGCTTAGATATAAGCATTTCCATAGTTAAACAGAACGCTGATATTAAATAGGAGAGCACTTAAAATACTGAGTTTATGTTATTCTTGGATGCCCAGTATATGGAGAGGATTTTTTGCTACTTATTAAGTACTGATTTACTCTACCAAAGGGATGCCGCCGCTTACTGGAGCTCAGAGGAACCTTTTCTGCTTCCAGAACCAGAACAACATCAAATGGGCACCAGAAGGCAATAACCCACCTGATTTCTTCCTGCTTCTTTGCAACACCTCAGCAAACTTCTCTCCTCAGTCTAAAGCTGTGGGCCTACCTTTTCATCTCCTTTGACGCACCCCAGTAGTGGAACATATACAAAAAAAAGGAGCTATTGCAAAATTGCAACATGACAACACACTGGAAACTGAGGACATGCCTTCAGCCATGACAACCTAATTCTGTCATTCTTGACAGTATAAATGTGGAGCCGGATGCTGAAAGGGCATCTACTTTGAGTTTATATTTACAACACTAGAACTCAGAGAGTAATTATCCTGGAGAAGATCTTGTGCTGTCTCTGTGTTACTCTCACACGCAGAAGAACCGTGCTGAGTACGAACCTTGAATGTGTATGACGATTTCTTCTTCTGAGGCTCACAGCTGATTTCTCCTCAGAGAGTTAAAGTAAACATAATGCTGAGTTTTTAACTTACTCCTCTAAGAGAGATGTCAAACCACGCTCAGCAATTTGGAGGGACCAGGGAGTTCCCACAGCAGTGGGAGGCATAACCCAGCAGCTGATCGTAGGTACATCTGTTGCTGGCGTTGCTCTTCTCAAGAACAGCTGTCTTCTCATAGCTCCTTCAGTGGGGCTTCCCCTGAGCTCTGACCTGGCCAGTGATTGAGGAAATAGTCAGCCTGCAGCCACATTACCCACTCATTTGCCCCACTGTCCGTATTAAGCAGGAAATGTGATGGAAAATGGCAATGCCGTTGGCTATTTGGCTCACCAGGCTCCTCTGGCTTGAAAGATGCAAGTCATTAGATGCCCCAGACTGAGGCTGAAGGCAAGATGTGAAGCTTTTATGTCTCCTTTACTACTTTGTCTGAGACAAAGTTAAAATCGTTGTTTCTTTAATAGAGTGGGGAAGCCATGTCTAGGCTATTCATGCTCACGTCTGTATTTATTCCGATCAGTGAAGAGCTTAACCACAGAGCTTGTGGCTAGTGTCCTGGGTACTGAGAGAGGTCAGGCATTCGTTGTATTATCTCCTGGGTTTTTTTATGCACCATCTATGTTTTCTTTGGAAAAAGTGTACTGGATAAATCACATAGCGTATTTTATTCCTTCTTTTAAGCCATCATACTTTTAGTAGCAGCAGCTGCAGAGGTTTTATTTGTGATCTGAGTGAAATCCCAGGAGCCCCACCCTTTCAATCTGTTTCTAAAACTCAGAGAACAAGAATCTTTACAGAGGGCAGTGGCCAATTGCATTTTCATAATCAGTATTTTACTGTTAGTGAAAACTAGCAACAAGACTACTCCTCCTGTTTATATGAACTGCTGTGATGACCAGTAGCTGCTCTCCTCCAGCAGCAGATACCAGAGGAAAGGCTGATGACCAAACCTGTCCTAGAGAACCAGCTTTGCCAGGTGTAGGCATTTTCCAACTGGTTGTAGCAAGGCATGTATTGAATAAAGGGTTTAGGGTGCTTGGGAAGAAGCTTGAGCCATAGCTGCTGAGGAACAACAGCCCTGCTTTATGGCTCTTATATAAGACTAATGGTTTGATCTTGGTTCTGGAGCTACTGAAAGGAGCTGGACAGGGCTTTGGCAGAGGACCTTTTCCCTAAGGTGCTGGGGGGAGCTTGAATATATTGCATTAAACTCAGCAGTAGATTCAAGACAAAATATTATAGCAGTGGTGGGAAGGAATCATAAAGGGATTGTGTTAACATTTCCATTGAGGCAGTCAATTCCATTGAGGCTCAGTTCCTGAGCCCTGATACTAAGGCTGGTAGTCAGCCTATCATGCTTACGTTGAGTGGTTTCTAGAAAAAAAAGTCAAGTATTGCCTCTAGAAATGGAAAGGAGCCAGAAATGGTGGTTTTTACAGAGCTTGCTCTAAAATACTACTTGTCAGTTCCAACCTTAAAGCAGGAAAATGCAAATACTTGTCAGGCAATTAGTCTGGAGTTAAAAGTTCCCCTCTGTCATCATTACAAAGATAATTTTCTCTAGCTTTCAATGAAGTCTCTGCTACCAACCTAGCAGCTTCCTGGCTTGTCTGTTAGATGCAAACAGCTGCCCTTGAACTCCTGCCTGACTACCCGGGGTTGGATATCATGCTGCCATGTGCCTTTGCAAGACAGTTGCCCCAGATTTGCAATCGTGTTTAGCTTTGAATGCTATGCCCCTGGTCACAAGGTTTGGGTGGCATTCCTACTTCTGCTCCTTGAAGGACACTACAATCTGACGAGCTTACCCATGGAAAAATACCTCTAGCTCAACTGCATTTGTTTCTTATTGGTGTTTCTTATTCTATTTTTTATTTTTTTTAAACTATGATTCTCTAAACCAGTCAACATCATCTGGGAACAGCTGAGAACACCAACATTTTTTAATTATATGCACACATAATAGTGAACAAAGATTTGTCAGTGATCCTCCCGTTGGCACATCTCTGCTCAAAAGAAACGTCTGTCTTTTAACCATACCCCACTAAGCCTTTCTTTTATGAGGCATCCTGTTATGCAAGACCTTGGCTGCGATCCAAACCATATTGGGCCCCTTTTAAGCATCCCTTTTACAACCTATCCTTTACAGTAACACACCAGTCCCTTGTTTCCCAACAACTACTTTCTGTACAAAAAGCTTTCAGCACCAAAGAAGCCTTTAGACCCAGCAGTTGTGTGATTTTCACCATAAATAACAGCTCGTATTAATCAACAGCATTAATCTATAAAGGCATTATTCCGAAAACTAGCAGCTTTTCAGAATTTGCTGAGAATGTTACAAGAACAGTAACACCTAGAAAATCCCTTGGATTTAATTAATGTTGCATTTTTGGGGGGCTGTAATGTTCACTGCTGTTAAGATACTCTCTCTCAGTAGTCATTTTGCTTGACCTAGAGGACACAGTGTATATATTAGCCATCTACTGATCTCCAGAGAAATTCTCCTGAACTAATCACTGAGCCCGTTATGAGCTTATTTCACAAAGACTTAAGAACTGAGAACGTAGAAATCTCGATATCCTGTTACACACCCGCCTTGTGCTGCCATCTGGTTAACAAGCCACTACCCGGGAAAGTAATTCGTATATCTGTAGGTCTCCATGAAAAAAGCAAAGTGAACAAATTTCTGAATGAAATTGAAAATCAGATCTTTACTTAGAATATGGAAGAAATCAGAGAAAAATAAAGTAGCATCCAAGAGTCAAATCTCTTGCTGTAGATAAGAATGTAAAATTTAGCAGCCTAGTTAAGAAACATTCCTGTTCTGCAGACAGAATGCCACCTGTTCATTACAGGGTGGCCCACCTCTAAACAGTGTGAATGAGTTTTAAACCGCTAATATTTTGATTTTTCAAGTCTTTAATTTAATTTTGCAAGCATAATGCAGTAATAGGTACATATGGATGCTTTCCTAGGGAAATTACAGTTGCTGTCTTACAAATTATGACTCAGAAAACAGGCCTGGAGGAGAGGGTATTTTGGCAGAAGGGTAAAATATCACCAAGCGTTTTCATTATTGTGAAGTATAAAGGTCAAATGAGGAGATTTTATGCCTGGGCTGGTAAATTTTCAGGCTAATTTGAAAGCTGAATTACAGTACCCAATATAGAAACTGCTTATTGAACCATAATACCTACAGCCCCTAGTGGGAATTTGGAGAAGTCTGTGTCTGAAAGACTGGGAAATAAACCATATTGGATTTTTAGCAGCAAATGTGTTACTATGACAAGCAGAATGGTGATCTGCTACCATGTTCTTGATCCTGTGACACAAAAAGAGTTCTTTGGTCTGACTGAAGATCAAGTTCGAGACCATCTAAAGAACCTGAAGGTGGACAAGTCCATGGGACCTGATGAAGTGCATCTGTGGGTCCTGAGGGAACTGGCAGATGAAGTTGCTAAGCCACTATCCATCATATTTCAGAAGTCATGGCAGTCTGGTGAAGTTCCAGAAAAGGGGAAATCTAGCCCCCATATTTAAAAAGGGAAAAAAAGAAGACCCAGGGAACTACAGGCCAGTCAGTCTCACCTTTGTACCCATCAAGATCCTGGAGCACATCCTCCTGGCGACTATGCTAAGGCACACAGAAAGTAAAGAGGTGATTGGTGACAGCCAACATGGCTTCACTAAGGGCAAATCCTGCCTGACTAATTTGGTGGCCTTCTGTGATGAGGTTACAGCATTGATGGATAGGGGAAGAGCAACTGACATCGTCTACCTGGACTTGTCTAAAGCATTTGATACTGTCCCACACGACATCCTTGTCTCTAAACTGGAAAGACATGGTTTTCATGGGTGGACCACTCAGTGGATAAGGATTTGGCTGGATGGTCCCACTCAGAGAGTTGTGGTCAATGGTTCAATGTCCAAGTGGAGGCCTGTGATGAGTGGTGTTCCTCAGGGGCCAGTACTGGGGCCAGTGCTATTTAACATCTTTGTTGGTGACATAGACAGTGGGATCGAGTGCACCCTCAGCAAGTTTGCAGATGACACCAAGCTGTGTGGTGTTGTGGACACACTGGAAGGAAGGGATGCCATCCAGAGGGACCTTGACAGGCTGGAGAGGTGGGCCCATGTGAACCTAATGAAGTTCAACAAGGCCAAGTGCAAGGTCCTGCACATGGGTCGGGGCTATCCCAAGCACAAGTACAGGCTGGGCGGAGAATGAATTGAGAGCAGCCCTGAGGAAAAGGACTTGGGAGTGCTGGTGGATGAGAAGCTCAGCATGAGCCGGCAATGAGCGCTTGCAGCCCAGAAAGCCAACCGTGTTCTGGGCTGCATCCAAAGAAGCGTGGCCAGCAGGTCGAGGGAGGTGATTCTGCCCCTCTACTCTGCTCTTGTGAGACCTCACCTGGAATACTGTGTTCAGCTCTGGAGTCCCCAACACAAGAAGGACATGGAGCTGCTGGAGTGAGTCCAGAACTGGAGCACCTCTGCTATGAAGACAGGCTGAGAGAGTTGAGCCTGTTCAGCCTGGAGAAGAGAAGGCTCCGGGATGATCTTATTGTAGCCTTGCAGTACTTAAAGGGGGCCTACAGGAAAGCTGGAGAGGGACTTTTTACAAGGGTGTGTAGTGATAGGACAAGGGGCAATGGCTTTAAACTGAAAGAGAGTAGATTTAGATTGGATATAAGAAAGAAATTTTTCACTCAGAGGGTGGTAAGGCACTGGAACAGGTTGCCCAGAGGAGTTGTGGATGCCCCATCCCTGGAAGTGTTCAAGGCCAGGTTGGATGAGGTGTTGAGCAACCTGGTGTAGTGGAGGGTGTCCCTGCCCATGGCAGGGGGTTTGGAACTAGATGATCTTTGAGTTCCCTTCCAACCCTAACCATTCTATGATTCTATGATTCTATGATTCTATGACTTGTATCTGTTATGCTGGTGTAATTTAGAGATAATGAATTGGATGAGAAAGGAGAATCGTAATCCAAACCTGACATTCCTGCAGCATACATGGACACCTGTAAAAGTCAGTTATGAATCACAACAATGCATGCACGCCTTTGCTGTATCTTCAGTGTTGTCCAGACCAGAATGTCTCTTAGGTTTGCTTTTCCTCACTGGCCTTAGAGCCTGGTCTCTACACACACTGAGCCAAGGACAGCTGATGAAGAGGAACCTCCACTATCTTTTAAATGCACATCTCGCTGGGTCCAGTCAGGACCAAGTCCAGTCAGAATCAAGTCCAGTCAGGGTCATTGATTCTGCTTTTGGGGTAACCTCAGAAGAGTGAGACCCACAGATCTATGTAAAAATTAGGCATCGCTTGTATCTGCATTGCACAACCTCAGGACCTCTTGCAATCCTCTCCAGTCTTTCTCTCCAGCCTCGCCAACAGTGTGGAGTTCCATAGAATCATAGTATCACAGAACGGTTTGAGTTGGAAGACACCTCAAAGATCATCTAGTTCCAATCTCCATGCCATGAGCATGGACATCTTCCACTAGATCAGGCTGCTCAAAGTCTCATCCAACCTGGCCTTGAACTTCTCCAGGAATGTGGCATCCACAACCTCTCGGGGCAACCCATTCCAGTGTTTCACCACTCTCATTGTAAAAAATTTCTTCCTTATCTCTAATCGAAATCTCCCCTCCTTCAGTTTAAAGCCATTGCCCCTTGTCCTATCACTACACACCCTTGTAAAAAGTCCTTCTCCAGCTTTCTTACAGGTCCCCTCTAGATACTGGAAGACTGCTATAAGTTGTCCCTGGAACCTTCTCTTCTCCAGGCTGAATAGCCCCGATTCTCTCAGTCTGTCTTCACAGAAGAGGTGCTTCAGCCCTCGGATCATCTTTGTGGTCCTCCTCTAGACATTCTCCAACAGCTCCATGTCCTTCTGATGTTGGAGGCCCCAGAGCTGAACACCGCACTCCAGATGGGGTTTCATTAATTTGTGAGGCTAGCCTGGTCTAGCTAATGTATTTGGGAACAATTTTCAAGTTAGATTACTAAATATATTTTTGGAAGGGAGTGGGAATAAAAACAGGGGAAAGGCTTTTTTCCTATTACTTCTTCACCTGAGGCTCTCATTGTACAACCACGATTGGAAAAAAACAAGAATTAGCGAATATATGACTTCAGCAGGGCTTTTATTCCTTTGCTGTCAGGTATTAATTTAAGCCACAACTAAAACAATGGGCTGGTGGGCGCCATTGGTGCAGCTGAAAGCCTGGTGCACATGACTTTTCCACTGGAATGCTTTCAAGGTCTTTTTCCTCTTCCTATTCTAGCTGCGAAACCTTTATGCAAACGGTCTTAGTCACAATTAGATTACATCAAAGAATGTTTGTCTTGGTTTCAAGCCTGCTTGGGCTAAAACCAAGATAAATTGCAAATTGGCTAAAACCACCAACAAACACCCACTTTTTCTGGTCATTACAGATGAGGAATGTACAGTGCCTTTAGGTCTTATATTTCCACCGCCCTATCCTGTCCTTAGTCAGCAATTTGTTAGGTAATTGGAAAACAAAGTTCAATAGACTGTCTCAGAGCGGGTGGGGATTTTTGCTTTCCCCTTTTGGCTTTTGTGCATCACAGAGTACTTAGAAAGGAATCGGCTCACAACCGGACTCGTGTAAAAGCAGCCACATGTGAAGCACCAAGAGAGGAGGCAACCCTCAGTTCATAATCCTCAAAGACAAGTAAAACTTAAAATGACGAATGACAAAGGAAGGCAACCCTTTTCTGCCTCCCCTTCTCCCTCCACAGTCACGACAGAGGAAAATAAAGAGATGCCAAGCAAGCTTGTCCACCTCCCTTGCTAACGTAAAGCTGCCGCCCTCAAAATTCTCTGTAGGCTAGAAAATGTAGACAGGGATCATTAGAGCAGCCACTAAAATGTCCCTCTGGAGGGACACACCACCTCACGGCACAGAAAACCTCCAGGTGGGAGCCCCTGGAGGCTGGTGAGAGCAGAGTTAAACACCCTGCAAGCGGCCGAGCAGGGAGGTGAAGAATAGCTTTAAGTTAACATAACTGTTTTTCACAGGTTTTGCCGCGAGACAGCTAGTGAAGTCAGGAGCCAGGACTGACTTTGAGCCCTGCAGGCTGGAAATGAAAAGTCACTGTTGGTGTAAATGAAGTTTTTGTTTCTAGAGGCTGAAGGGGGCCGTGCAATCTCATCATGTTAGGGCTGTGCTGTTCAGGTCTCTCAGCATCACTCCAATTTTGCTCTGTAAGTTTTAAATCTGTGTAGCTCAGTAGACACTCATGGAGTTATTCTGGACTTATACCATTACGTTTAAATAGAGGTGGCCAGAAAAAACAAATAACGATCCATGAAAAAACACTGAAAATACAAAAATGCTCATGACTAGATGTTCACCATGAGAAATACTTACTCCTTGACATTTACATTGGCCAGTCAGCCCAAAATAGACCATTTTCCCAGAAAACAATTTCATGAAGGCACATTTTCAGAGACCTTTTTTTCAAACTCTTTCCCCTGAGTATTCCTGCCAGAGCTCGAGGTGGCTGCCACGGCTGCTAACGCCGTGCTGAAATCTCTGTCCTTTGATCACTGGATGGCATAAAGGCTGTGCAGAAAATTTTAACAGCTGAAAGTTCAGGATGTCAGACAGTAGTTTCAGCTGTGCACTGCTGCATGCAGCCGATTAATACGCTTTCCTGGAATGCAGAGCAACCGTAATCATCACTTAGTCCAAACTGAATGAGAAGAGTGACTGACAGTCAGATTCCCAGGTATCTGCAACTGTCTGCTTCCCCATCTTCCCTTTCCAAGCATTCTTCACCTCAGGTCCACGTCCTTCGCACCAGAAGTTCCCCTGGGATTTGATTTTTCACCCACCACCATTCTTTTAATAGTAGCAAGATTATCTGAAAGAATAACGCAATCCTCTGCAGTCAGAGCAGATGCATGAAAACTGGTCCCTCCACTAGGATGAAAATTGCAGTTTTAAATATGAAATAAAGAGATTCAGCTTTTAGCAGACAAGTGTGTTACTACATTTTCATCTTGCATGAATGGTAACTGGTAAGCTAAAGTTCACTTTGAACATTTCATGGTGGATTTTTTCTAAGAGGTTCTGTTTTACATGGTGAAGCAATGCTGAGTTCAGCGAGGTAGAAAATGACTCACACTGCTCCCAGGACTAACTCTTCCAGTAACTGTGCTGATACTGGTATACAGCACGCCCTGGTCTGGAACAGTAACAAGAACTGCAAATTGATTTTTTTCATCTTCATAGTCACTGAAGCTGTCCTCAGAGACCGATCAAAAATTCAACATGTCAAAAAATCCCCCAAAACACTTTTTGAACTAATCCGTGAAATATAATTCCATCAGATTGACTGGACATAGGAGTAGCTTACAATGAGTGTTGAATTAATCTGTATCGTCCCACTTAGATCCACTGTTCAACATGCAGCACAATGTGCCCTGGCATCTTGGCCACCTCCAGCTGTGCAGGGGGCACAGTGGCAAAAGAAACCTGACAGAGGACAGCTAGCGCCCAAATTTCAACCAGAAAAGAGTCGTTAGGTGGGCTTGGTGCTGCATCCAGACTGGAGGACTATCTCCCAGGTATGAAACCACAGAAGAAGTCTAGGGTATAATGCATACATCTACTTGATGTCATATAAAAGTTAGGTACAAGCTCATGGGTAACAAATACCAGTGCATCATTTTCTGATGGAAGAAAAGGTTTTCAAATTAATTCAGTGCCATCCACAGACTTTGAAGGCCCTCATGATTTACTAACCACATAGGCACTTTCTCCAAAAGATTGAAGCTAGAAAAAACAAAATATCACTCTAAAAAATACTTCTGACATTAAAGAAAACAGTTGTTTCTATTATGAAGTGTTCTGTTTCTAAGAAGTTGGCAAATGCTTCTTCACTGATGCTTTGAAAATGAAGAAGAAATTAAGATTTTCAGAAAATATGGGTGGTTGGTGGTGAGTTGTGTCTGTGTGTTAAATTGGTGTCTGATTTCAGGTCTGATTTTCAGAAATGCTGAGAAAAGCCTGTCTGAAAAACAAGCCATCTAACGCTGTTGAAAATCTCAGTCAGAGCTCAGATCCAAACGTACTTACAAATTTCAGGAGTGATTAAGTCAGTGGTCTGTTTTTTGTCCTTTACAATTATCATGATGACTTATGAGGTTAGGATCTGGTTCCAAATTTCCCAAAAGTGCGTGACAGTTTTGATCTGGCATGTCCTAAAACCATGTGCCCATTTAAATTACTTACTTGACTGAAAAGCGTAGATTAAAATAACATACTAGATTGTAAATAAAAAGGCATCAGTAAGTTACTGCAGCCTACATATACATACAATTGCCAACCAGCAAAATGTTTTCAGACTCACAGACAAGGCAATCTGAAGGGTTCGCTACAATCATTTAGTGTGAAATTTTACAGAGCTCTCCAGAGCGAAATGTTTTCACACTAATTTCTGTATCGGACCCATATCCTCTGTTGCACAAATGTTTTCTGATGGCAATGTGTCATCAAGTGATTTGGGGCCAGAACAGGGATCCCATGGACAAGAGTTTTATGGCTCCGTGTTGTGTCCTACCTACACCTACCTTCCATGCGCCATATAGCAGGATATGCCTTCCCGTCCCGTGTCTGCAGCACGCAGCATGCTCATATGCTTATCTAGAGTGAAAGACAAACAAATGCATATCTAGTATTAACTAATGTTATAAGATGCTAATGGATCGGACTGTCGATGTCATCCGATAGAACAGCTCAAGTCAGGTCACATACAGCATTCCCCCATTTTCAGCTGTTCGGCTAACCTGGTTAAGGCTATTGAGTCATAGGAAGGTTGCTGGTGGTTGGATCTCCTGCACGTGGCAAGACCAGCTGGTCAGCTCTCTATTTCCTCCCTGTGACTACATCTGGGAGCTTCTGGACGCTGCTCTTGCCTGGAAATGCCTTGATGGAGATGAAACAAACTCTTCTTGTCCTCTGTTTAAGGCACAATCCAAAGCTTACTGCAGTGGCAAGATTTTTTCTAAGCTTTACGTCAGTCAAGGGTTAAACTACATACATAAACCACAAGCTGTTTGGAGTCTTTTTGTGATAGTCTCCTAACTCTGGGATGTCCCTGCCTGCAGAAACAAAACCAGCCTCAGTAAGAGATGGATATGCTCAATAAGACAAAGAAAACAGAACAGATCTAGTGAACACAGGAGACATCGTATCAGAGATAAAAGCATAAGCCATAAAATAATTTTGCTCAAAAAGCTGAAACAAAAAATTTTGGAAACATTATACTTTTAGTGTACCTGATTTCTCCCTCCCCATGACAATGAACCAGTGAACCAATGTGATAGTTTGATGTGTGGGGGGGTGTTCTGGTGGCAGGGGAGGGGATTTGCTCCCTGTGCCACCAGACCTGAGTCCCATCCCCCCCGGGGGAGGTTGAGCCAAATCGGCGCCTCTGCGAATTGCCCTATTTAAGTTGGGACAAAGGGGCGGGAAAGGGGCTTTTTGCTCAGGAGCGAGGAGAGAGCAGGAGGGCGCTGCCCTCGCTCCCGGCTCCCGGCCGAGCGGCCGCTCGGGCCCGGGCCGGCGCCATGTGCTCAAGATGGCGCCGGGGAGCCGCATGGGGGACTCGGTAAGCGCCCCGCTCCTGGGGTGCCCGCCGGGCCGAGCTCCCCCAGAGAGGATTAATATCTAAGAGAAGACAACCACAACGACCGGGTCAGTCAAGATGGAGCAGGAGGAGGTGTGCTGGAGCTGAGGCTTCCCTTGCAAATCGGTGTGAGATGGCAGGCGGCCCCCCTGCAGCCAGGGTGTACTCGGCGGAGCAGCGACCCACTCGTGGCCCGTGGAGAAACCCACGTCGGGAAGGAGATGCCTGAGCCCAGGAGAGGTCGTGGAGCAGGGGATGCGCGACCAGGTACTGTTGATAATGGGGCATGGAATGCACGACGAGGTCGTGGAGGCATCTGGAGACCGTGGGACGACCCACGCCGACGCGAGTGGCAGCAGCTCCCTAAGAGGCCGAGACTGGTAAAGCCCGAACTGGTGCGATCCATGGGGAAGGATTGCAATCCTGCGGGCAGGACTTACTTTGGAAAAGTTTGGGGACTTTTTCTTTGTGAGTAGGGGATCCACCGAAGCAAGGGAAAAATGGTGTAAAGACTCCTCCTCCTTTAAGAAAGGAGCGGCAGTGAACAACATGGATGAACTGACCTGTACTCCCCCATTCCCTGTCCCCCTGCGCCGCTGGGGGGAAGGCAGAGCCAGGAACGAAAGGAAAATAGGGGGTGGGGAGGTGTTGTTTTAAGATCGGGCCTTGTTTTCTCTTTTCTCAAGTAACCGGTTTCGTCCCCTTTTGTCTTTTGTTAAGTAACGGTTAATAAATTGTTCCGGTTTATGAAGAAAGCCTGAGTCATGTTTTGCCCGAGACCATGTTTGGTGGGTGCTCCCTTTTCGGTTCTTGTCTCGACCCTCAGTCCAAAAACCACAACAACCAACCAGATCTTTCAAGGAAAAGATGTCATGGATTAAGTTTTGAGGGAAGGATTTTTGGTAGAGTTGAAAATTGAGTTCACAGTATGCAGCTGTGTTCAAATTTAAGCATGGAGCACAGCCAATGAGCTACTGGGATGGTACAGAACAATGAGCAGCGAGGACATCGTGGGAGAACTCTGTGATATTTATTTTCATAAAGAAACATCAGTCTTTCTTACATCCAGCCAATGGCATTTGTTGTTGGAAGCAGAGTGAACTCTACTTGGGAGCGTCTGCAGGACTCCTGGGTCCATAACATCCTGCAAGTGTGTCCTGCATGTTGTTTAACCCAAGTGCAACCCGGGAAGGAGAAGAGAATGATCCAAGCACTTTCCCTTCCTCCTCTGCATTACATCCAGCATGGCTGTAACAGCAGCAAAAGCCAAAGAGGCAGCTACTGTTAATGTTACACCACACGGTCCCATCAGAAAGAGAGAGGTGATGGGGAAATGCCAGTCAGCCGTGGCTGTAGGAAGGCATCCGAGATTGCATACCTGACAGACTTGGGGTGTCTTCATAATTTTCTTGCAGGTTGTCAAGGGTTTTGGTTTTGCTTTTTTATTTTTTTTTTTCTTAGGCAGCATGCACATTCCTCAGAATTTTCATTCCTCTCCCTCACTTCCCTGCACACTCACGCATGGCTGCACAATTTTTCTGCCTTGCTTGGCGGTGTGATGGGGAGGGAAGGTGCGGGGGGCAGACGAGTCACTGCTTGTGACCCAACAGTGTGGCAGCCGTTGCGGCTGGCGGGGAGCAGAGGAAAGGTTCTCAATGGAGCCATTGCCGAAGTCGATTTTAATCAATTTAATTGTTAACATTTGGGGGAGAGAGGGCGGAAGCAGACCACAGACTAACACGGTGGGGTTAATGGAAAGAGGAGTGATAAAATATAACCTTACAGCCTGCTGTGCAGCAAGTCTCTGAGAGATTAGAAAGTTATCAAGTGAAAGAACGATTAAACTGATTTGTAATTAATTCTGCAGAGAGTAAACCCAGCAGAGTTAATGGAAAGCAAGATGCTGCTTGCTGGGTTTGTCCCTAAAAAATCTTTTGGCCCCTAACTCTTTTCCTTTGTGCCCCTTAGCAGCCCTGAAGAGCCGGCAAGGGGGTCCGAGGTGAGCTCTCCCTGGGTGGGTGTGCGTTGGTGCTGCTGGGCTTGCTGCAAGACCATGGCAGTGCCAGCACTGCTGCCGCTGCCTGACACTGAAGATGAACCTCGTGGAGAGGGAGACAATTATCCCTGATGCTTTAGGCAGCTGCACAAATACTCGCCATCGGCCCGGCAAGTGCGCAACCACATCCCGCGGGCAAGGGCAGGTAGGAGGCGGCAAACCCCTGCCCTGCACTGGTGCGTGCAGGCAGAGCAGGCTGGACAGCCTTGCTCCGAGCAGCTGCCACGCAGAGGCGGGCGAGAAAATGGCAAAACCCTGTTCAGGACCTGGCAGGTGCTGTGTGGACATGGGTAGTGTGAGGTGGGTGGATGGATGGATGGATGAATGGATGGATGGATGGATGGATGGATGGATGGATGGATGGCCAGCAGCTGCCGAGGATGGCTATCCTTGCTCCAGCCCTGGAAAGGCTCCTTGCTGCTCCCGTGTCTTCATGGTCACTTTCCCCAGGCCTAACGCTCGTGGCTGAGTTTGCCGGAGCAGCAGCATCCTGCTTGCTTGTGAAAACATTCGTTTCTCTGGCTTAATGTAGATGTGAGAATAACCTTGCCCAGAGAGCAACGCCTTCTCTTGGGGGAGATCTGTGTTCAGGACGAACTCTGGCTTACTTTAACCCAGCTTCCATCCACACCAAAAATCCCCTAGCTCAAGGCTACCAGTGCTTTTAACTAAGCCAGTCATCCCATCTTTGGTTATAAACTAAAACATCACTTGCAGCCTGTTTACTTTGCAGTGTGACTATAACCTAAACCCCCTAAACACTACCAGTGTGCTTCTGCCTGGCCGTGGTTAGTGGGGTGAGGTCAATGCGACCAGGTGCTGGCTCCGTGGCCCGACTCTTCTCCCCAGGGTGCACACCATGTGTGTGGTGTGACCACTGCCACCATCTGTGGGGAGGACGCACCATTAATTTCAAGCTCCCCACTTATTTCTGTGCTCGCGGTGATGTGCAGCTGGCTCACGTGGCTACTTGGGCCATGGAGGCGGCGGAAAGCCCCCGGCGGGCAGACAGGCGGAAAAGATGGTCTCACCTCTGGTGATTCAGAGGGATAAGGGAGAAGCCCACCTAACAGAGTTTCGCCCAGCAGCCCTCTGTTTCTGCAGGTTACATACCTGTGCTTTGCTCCCTTTTGGGGCATAATGTGTTTTTTTAGTCTCAGTTTATGGCTCTAAAGCTGCAAGTAGGCTAAGAAAATACAGGGTGAAGCTTTTTTTTCCTTTTTGCAATAATAATGTAACATGGAAGGAAGTGAGGGAAGAAACAAAGGAGAGGGAAGTAAGGGGACAGTTAAAATAAATACAGAGGGGAAGGGGGAAGTTAATGAACTTGCTCCATCTAATAAACAGTTTCCTCCTCTCCCCCCTGTGAACGCTGTTGTTTCACCAGCCCTTGCCGGTCACATTTTCCCTGTGCTCTCTGCCCAAGTTGCCGAGGAGCGAGGTCCATCCACCACGTACCGCTCAAGCAATGGGGTTGGGGCTTTCTCCCTGCCTTGGCAACCCCGGAGGCAGAGGGGCTATCTCGAGGAGGGAGCAGGGAAGCCGGTCTTCATGGACCAGACAAACCCCTGTCTCTTTTCTTAGTGTGCCAACAGGGACGGCAATTAATGCCAAGGGGGGTGGTGGCTTTAATGATGCGGACACCTGTTCCCTGAGAAATGGCCTCAGCTCTATTTGGCACGAGTCGCTGCTGAGGCTCCTCAGCCACAAATTGCTTTTCCATAAAGGCAAAGCAGCTTTGTTTATAAACTGCTGTAGATAGGCCGGAGTTTTCATGATGAGAGCACAGAAGCAACAGTCATTATAGCCATATAAATGAGTTTATTTATTCAGCGAGAGCACATCTGCCAGGCTGTCGTGAGGTAATCTGCTGCCGCTACAGCCCACAATTAATGGCTGCTGGGGGACAAACGAGATGAGAGAGCGACTCGCCTGTGGGGAAGGGAGAGCTCTGCTGGTTTCGCAGGTGACCCCATGTCACCTGCCCCGGCGCAGGTCCCCCTGCGGTGGCGAGGATCTCCCCAGGGACCACCCAAGGAAGCGAGGTGGCAGACCTGGCCCCGACCTTAATTCAGACATGCAGGGCAGGAGTGTGCTGGGAAGAGGAAGGGGCTGGGAATGCAGCCGTAGGGGCTCCACTCCAAACCGACCAACCTGGAGGGTACAGCTGTCCCTGTTCTGCAGGACATTAAAACAAGAAGTAAAAATAAATCTGGGCTGGAAAGAGAGAGTATATTGAAGACTCAGATTTCAGAAAAATGGTACCCTTCAGGGGCTGTTTGAATCGGAGATTTGACTTGATACACCAAAAAAGTTGGAACCGTTTCTTGACCCTGTATCAGTTTTTTGGCTCTGATTTTGGGGTGGGGGTGAGTGCAAAAAAGGTGTTAATCCAAGGGTTTGGTTTGGACTTTTGCTCAGTTGGAAATGAATACCCTGCCTGTGGCACAGCTCCCGCGGGCAAGTTGCAGGAGATTAGTTGGCTGTCATATATTTGACCCAATGAGGCCTGAAGAATTTGCTTGCCTTGCCACTAAACCGGTCAAATGCTGAAACACGAAGGACAGATGGAAATAACTGTAAAATGTTGTAACCTGGCACGTCACCAACACTTCACAGCTTTCATACCGACTGCCAGCAGTAGCAGAAAAAGGCATTAATAGGAGAAGTGAAAACCTAGAAGTCCTTACTTACAAGGGGGAAACACTGAGAGAGGTTGTGAGTTGTTCTGCACAGCCGGGTCTGTAATCTTTCAAATGGCTGGAGAAACACAGCAAAATAGGAGGATGTCACTTGCATAGGTGCATAGATGAGAAGAAATCTCCCTGTCCTTATCCTTCCATCTCCAGGGTGAGGCAGACGTGACTGGCAGGCCCAGCTGATACTGCTGCTGCTTGTCTGGTCCCGTCCAATGGTCCTGACAGATGTTTTAATCTACTGTTTGAAGAATGACTTCTGCACAGCTCTGCTGTTCAAACATCTGTTTCTGTTTAGATAGACAGAGGCATTTCAAACTGCACTGGCCATGCCACACACTGGGAATTGTTTAAACGGCAACCCAAGTTGCTTACATTACTCAGTTACAGCATGCGAAGGATTTACTGCATCAAACCTTGACATATTTTTAAGCCCTGTAAAATAGGTCATTCACGAAAAAGGAACAGTTTTGCTTCCTAAATACATCCTTTAAAAAAGGGGATATTTACATTTATAAACTCATAAAGGCATCTCTGAAAAGCCGGGGCTTTTCTACTTGAATCCCTCTTCCATGTCAAGGGAAGAAATGCTTGTTTAATCATGATTTCACTGTCCTTGGTTTTCCCAGCTTTTGTAGTTGAATGTGTGTGTGTTTTTGCTGTACCACCTCGTGCCCTGCTGTTGTCAACACCCTCTGATTACTCCTACTCCAATCAGCCCATGACACATTGCATGTCAGAAGATTTCTACTCTGAGCTTCCCAGTTTCTCAGTGGAGAGGAACAAGAAGCAGCTACATTTCAGACAACGATGGTGAGAGCTCAGTATCACTAAGACAGTAAAATTTAAAGGACTTTCTGTGTTCTTAAGTTTTGTGTACCTACTGTCCTACCCTTGAAATTAAAGAAGATGATATCACCTCTCTTCTTTTCCTCTGACTTGCCTAGTTGATCAAGCCTCAAACTACAAAGCACATGGCAGGATTGGATTTTCAGCTGGTCAATAATCGCTGTATATCATATGTAAGGAATATCCTGGTTGATGGCCATCAAGTGGGAGCTGCCATCATCCAGCCCTTTGCCTGCATTCTTGTAACAGGTGGAGTGCTTCGTTAATGCATTTGGCTGATTTTCAATGGTGAAACATTCCCCCGGGGTTCTGGTTTTAAAAATAGCAGAAATCAGAGCTTTGTCTACAAAGTGATAGAAGGAGCACACTGTGAGCTTTTGCCTCTTTTGTCCTACTGGGAATTACTGGGATAAAACCACATGCTGAAGGATCACGCTGCTTGTTTTCTTTAGCGTCTTATCCCCTTCTCTGTGACTTTTCAGATTTGCAAGATGAGGAGATGAGGTAGAAGTCTCCCTGGTTAGCTTTTCTTTTCCAGTTGCAAACACCATTAACAAGCACCTTTCAAAATCAAATATACAACGATACTTTTTTCCTTATAGGCTGTTTCTATTCTCCGTGAACAAAAGAATAGGTTAAAAGGAAGCCCTTACATAAACATGAACACGCTGGTTCGTGGCTAGCTGTGTTTCTGTGCACGAACAGCATTTCTGTGCTATGCAATACTCAAGGGATTAATTTTTCTTTCTGGGTTTGGTTATATGGTTCAGCTTCATCAAAGTCCTTAAGTACTTGTGTAACTCTAAGTCCATAAATAATCCCAAGTCGGACAAACAGCTCACCTTCTTTGAATTAGATGGGTTCCAATACTCTCCTCGTTTGGGTCTTTCAGTAATTAGCCTGGAACCAGCGAATAGCCAGATGCATTGAGCTGAACTTTTATTTCAAAGAAGTGCCAAAAACAATCGAAAGAGACTAATGATATTTCCTGAGATCCACCTGTTGCTCAGTTTCCCTTCAATTAAGTGACAAAGGGGAGGTGCAGGAACTGCTTCTTGTTATAAACACAAATTAGTATTCAGACAAATAAAGCTGGGAAGAGAAAGGCGAAGGCAAGGCGAAACAATGAGAGAAAAGCCGCCTCTGCTTTATCACGGGCTGGCCATGCACAGGGGTGCTCAGGAAGAGGTACATTCCGATGCGGCGTGAAGGCTGGAAGAACAATGCAGTCCTTCCTCAATAAGGCATTTGAACAGGCTAAATGATCCCTCTGGAGATTATATGGAAGTGAAATACATCAAAATAGGAAAGGAGGAAGAAACACATTTCTGCCTTGATGAGGCACAGCCCACGCTTTGCTGAGACATGACAATGGACTTCTAGTAAAAACACCAAACAGCAGATGAAAGTTTTGTGGGGGGTAATTGCCAGCCTATGCTCCGCTGTGGATGTGCCTTGGGGGCACCAAGCTTTTGGTCAGCTGTCTCTGATTGAGCTGTACCCCTAGCTGCCTCCACGACCTTTTCCTCCATTGTGCAGTTCCTTGATAGCGTTCCCTTCTCCTTGCCTTGTTCTACGTGTCTTTGACATCAATGATCAAAATATGGGTTTAAGGAGCTGCAGTGGAGCTATTATTTTAATGCTTGTAGGAACAAAGCAGAATTGGATATCACATTCATTAGTCTCCAGGAATTTCCCAGCACCTGGGAACACCTGCACCGTGTCTGGGCCCCGAAGTCACCCTTTTAATGGAGTGACTGCTCTGTTAAGCAGTGTCTTTGCCTCTTCTCACCACACGTTCATCCCCATAGCATGAGTATCACAGCATCTGTCAGGCAGCTATGCCAACCTGCTAAGGTAACAGGGGAATTGGGTATTTACTAATGATTGCTAGTGGGAGTCAAGACCCTGTTTCAGCAAGGATATGCTCCAGGGCTGCCCCACTGACTCTGTCTGTCCTGCCTGTGACTGAGGAAAATGGCTATGGAGGTGCTCCTCAGCCATCCTTCTGGTGAGACAGAATGAGTCTTTTCTGGATTGGCAGCCCTTGTTTTCCTGCAGGGTGGTCTTGAGTGAGGTGCCCAGCTCTGTCCTTAAACCCTGTAGACAAAGGGACCCCTTGTTGTCTTCCTCATTACCACATGGGATATCCCAAGGCCCCTCTGAGCACCAGCCAGGAGTCAGGACAGATTTTGCAGGTATACAGGATGTTGGGGAAGAAGCAGAAATCTTTAAACAAGCCCTTCTCTACCTCCTCCGTTGCTGAGCAGCATCTAGACTTTGCAGAAGGCTTGGTGCTGTAGTTTTGCCACACTGCTGACTATCCTTAATCTACCTGATAATGTTTTCACGTCACTGCAAGCGGCCTTGTTGAGAAACATCATGAGTGCATCCTGAACTGCAGGAGACGATTTCTGCAGAGTGGCATGGGTTGCTCTGCAGTCCCCCTCGGGGTGCTGCATGCAGCACACTCTCATCCCTGCCCCTGCACATCCTCATCTACTGTGGAAGGAAAGCCAGATGTACGGTCCCTCCTGCCTGGTGATTGAGGGACTGCTCCGGTGCTGCACAGCAAAAAGTGTGTTAGTCCCACAGTGTCAGCACAGCCTGGAAAAGCCATCCCGACACTTGTTCAAAGGTGTTACTTAGGGCATATTTCATATTCCATGGTCATACGACTTCCAGATCCAGGTGACATATAGGCACTGTTATGGAAAATCACCAGAGGCTAGTGGAAAGATCACTTAAGACCTTTGTCTGGGAACCCATGACAGCTACTGTTAGTGGTCTCCTTGAGAAGCTCACCTACTCCTGAGTGTTTTGTAACTTCAGGTTATCCATGTACTGTTTAAAATACCCTTTGCTTCTCTCCACACCACAGCCAGGTACTTTCCCAACAGATCAGGTAAGAGCAAGTAAATGACTCTTCAGGAGGAGGCTATTCTGCTTTCAATTAAATTAATTTGTGATGATATTACACTGGCGCCTATACATGTGAAGCATTCAGCATTATTTAGATGCCTTTCTTGGTGATACCCATTTAGGCAACTTTATCCCTGCTTTGACATGAAACAAGTTGCTGTCTAGGTGAACATTCAATCAGAAGGAAAAGAAAAAACCCAGCCCTGTCTTGAAAAGCACTAAGGACCGTGCAGACCAGTGTAATTTGGATATATCCATATGGGGCCCAGCTGGGGTGGATATGGACAGAGGACAGAGACCTGGTGGAGAGGGGCCACTGGGGTTCATGTGAGCTGGGATAAAGCCACGTGGAGCAAAATCTGCTAACAACCACAGCTCTGGCATCACGCTGCCCAGGGAGTAAATTTTCCTTATGTGTAATATTTGTGTATTTACAGCCATTTGCATCTTCAGATTGTGCAAAAGCTGTTTGTATCATTCTCAGAGACTGCTGGCATCGTGTTTTCACAAGTCTGCACAGAATGGGCCAACTTCTACTCTGACCTTGAAGCAATTTGTGAAGTTCTTTATTCAGAAGCAAAGCTTCATTTAAAACCTGCAGTTTCTTGACGCAATGCTCTTTGGGGCAATTTCCTATTTTACATGAAGGTAGAAGACCACAAAGCTATTGCTACAGAAAAAAGATAAAGCTTCAGATTGGATCACATTCATAAACATATGAAAAATGCCTACATTTATGGAGAACATAAATACCTTTGACAAATGCCCATCTCTTCAACTCTCATGTTTGGCTTGTTTAGTGTACACATGAGCATTTTGCTCAGGGAGAAGAAGCATCTGAGATAATGTATGTTTTGTTCTGCCAGTCATTCCCTGGTTGATTTATATAATATTAGCATGTGATCAGCAGCTAACTGTGTTTGAAGTCACAGTGCAACACCGTTACTTTTTTTTTTTAATGTTGTGTAGTGTGTGGCAGTGAATTGTGAGCGCTGGGTTGGGTT
The DNA here is from genome assembly GCF_009769465.1 of Tauraco erythrolophus. Taxonomy (NCBI): domain Eukaryota; kingdom Metazoa; phylum Chordata; class Aves; order Musophagiformes; family Musophagidae; genus Tauraco; species Tauraco erythrolophus. The sequence continues at coordinate 84,271,334 of NC_141466.1, read as the reverse complement.
CTCTGAGGCCTGGTGCCTGCTGTCCAGAATAAAGATCTTCACGTAGAGGTTACCTATGTTTTCAGCAAGATGTCCTGCTGACCTTTGCTTGGGAAGCAACATGCATCTTTTGCCTAGATACGTACATACATGTTTAATTCAGTGGCATTATGGAAGATGTTTATTCTTACTGGCTGCTGGAGGCAGAGAAGAGGAGCTATCTGCTAGGAGAGACCATGTTAGGTCTGTGAGACACACAGTCCTCTGTGGAGCTGGAGCAGGAAGCACTCGACTGTGCCTCACGCAGTCTTAAAACCCATTTGTACTCGCAAAAGCCAAGAAGGTGTGTATGTCTGCGACTGGGGAAACGGGAACCTTCCAACCTTCCCGTCTTACCTTGGCTCAGTTTGACATTACTTCTACCCAAGTAAAAGCAACAGCTGATTATATATAATAAAGATAAATGCTACATTGCAGTGCTGTGTTTATTAAATCACTGCATTTGTAGGGGAGTTCCTTGGCATTGTTTGTCCGTGATATAAATATTTTAAGTCTCTGTCTGTAAGTGAGGCTGGTGTGTGTATATTACATAGTGTACTCTCTTATCCGGTTAAGGAAAGCAACAGATGCAAATTGTCCAAACAAACATTTTGTTTCTCCCCACAGCTGGCTTGATTGTCATCATTCCTTCCAGCTTCAGGCTCCTTCTCTGCTCTATGTCGAGCACGTTACTTTTACAGGTATGGACTGCACCGGTGAGGGACAACTCAAGCCGTCGATTTCCCCCTTTCCCCGCTGCTCAGGTTGCCTCCCACAAATTCAACCCACCACTCCACCTAATCAGAGATCAAAGGCTGCATCCATCTGCAGTCCTCAGCTACAGACCATTTTTTTTGTCCTGTCCACAGTCAATATAGAGAAGAGTTTATTTCCTTCCTCCTTGCAGCAACCACTTACATAGCTGCATTTATATTATTGCATCTCCTCTTAGTCCTGTCTTTACTCTAAACAACCTCAGTTCCTTCAGCCTTCCCTCATAGGTTACCATTTTGATCGCTCTCATCACTTTTCCCTGAACTGTTTCCAGTTGGCCCACTTCCCTCTTGAAGTGTGGTTCCCCAGCCTGGACACAGCACTCCAGCTGAGATCTTCAGGCACAGAGGAGTACTTTGCTTGCCTTATTATGTTCAGCACTTCCATTTCACATTGCAAGAACATGGCAAAATTATGAACTATCAAGGGGAACGCAGGCTTTCTCTGCATCACAAATGACAATTTCTTTAAAGAAGGTCAAAAAAAGATCATGCCAGCTGCATCTGAACTAAGTTGTCGTGCTCTGCTATGGCTTAATTTAGGGTCCTGAGCACTTCACAACGCTTAACAAGCCACTTTCTGACGAAACCCAGATGTGACATTGGCAGTGGGGTCTTATCCTTCTCTACAGTGACCTGGTAGTATTTCTGAGTCCCTCCTCAGTTTAGACAGAGGCATCAACAGTAAGGCTGCCAAAATGACTGGCAAAATCAGCAGAGAGGAGGGAGATGGCTGTGGGCAGTGAACAGTGGGGTCATAGCAGCTACTGGCAAAGGACATCCTATTCCTGAAATGGACCAGAAAGAAATGGAATTGAGGAAAGGTAAATTTCACTTAGCATCAAAACAAATGTCTAAAAAAGGGTTATTTCTGATTTTGGCCACTGATGCACAGAAATGATCTCAGGAAATAAACACGGTAGAGTTAGAGAAACCCCCCACCAGAGACTGACATAGAGCCCAGCAGCACTGACCTATCCCTGTGATTCCACATCCCGGTTGTGTCCAGGTCCACAGAACAGATTTCATGTTATCAACAGAAGAAAAAGAATACTGGCTCTTGATGAATCTAAGGGTCTGAGTGAAATGCATGCAGGGACAGCCAAGAAAAGCGGGACAGAAACACATTTTTAAAGGATCAATAAAAATGAGTGAAAACAGATGAGTAAGCATGCTCTGTGTGAAAGACAAAGCTAACATGGGGGCTGTAAGACCAGGAGTGTCCCTGGTGGATAGCAGCTGGGGGCTCAGGGTGCATCCCCAGTGCACGTGGCGTTGCTTCATTTTAACAGCAATATTTGTTTAACAAACTAAAAGGCACCCAAAGTACTTTGGTGCAAAGATGAGGAAGCGAGTATTATTTGAACTGCAAAAGGTAGCTGCTTCTCTAGCTGTTGAAAACATTTTCTCCTTCATGATCCAAGCAATTGAGAATGCACTTTACCAAAATTTAGAACCTCAATTACATCATTTTTCACCATCTTATATTATTAGAAAGTAAATTATTTTGGGAAAAGCCAGATGTCATGCTTACATGAATTATAACCCAGAACTATTTTCTGTTGCAATAGTGATTAAGAAGGATATTCAGCCATGGCTACTACAGTTAGAAGCCCAGATGGATTCAAGAGTTGTTGAAGGAGTAGCCCAGAATCACTTTACTTCATTCATTCTTGTTGTTATAAAAAAAATCTTGATGCATAGGAGACATGCTGACGTATTGGGAAGGATCTTCATGCTGCTTCCATATTAAAAATCTAAATTAGATAACCCAATGCAAGATAATCGAATGGTTCTTTTAAGATACGAGCAAGAGCTGAAACTTCATAACTGCCTTTAACTCAATCAACATGGGCTTGTAGGAGACAAATTTTACCTAACTAGTCAACTCTTAGACATCAAAGTTTAGGTAGCCAACTCAGTATCTTTTAAGCAACCATTCAGATTTAACAAAAAGGGTGAAAGTGTTGATGAAATTAGTAATTAATTTCCCTCATTTTATGATGTCATTTTGACTGAACAAATCACCATAGCACATACTGAAGGGCTTAAGTCTGTTTCCTTTTTCATGTTTCCAAGTCATATTCTGAGGGAAAGGTTTACAACCAGCAGGAGACCCTGCTTTGCTTCTTTGGCTAGGTTATAGTTTGCAAAACCCAGCTGAGGAATAGATGCTTGAACTTTTCTTCCCATCTCATGAGGACAGGAACATTATAGCTGTATTTGGAATGTACCTCTGAAATTTTCTGACTAGCAGTCTCCAGAATGCACGTACCAACTGGCATCTCCAACCAGCCTTGAATTCTTGAAGGCAGCAGTGTGGAGGAGCGGTGATGGGTATCCTGTGTGTACAACAGTGCCTGCTAAACTCCTGGGGCTAGTATCCTAGAAACAAAGAATTTAAAAAACAAATCAAACCGTAAAATTCTAGCAAAATCAGGTTGCTGCACTGGTCACCCGTTCCCAGAGTATTTTGTAGCAGGTGCATTGTTCAGTAGATTAAAGAAAGTATGGCTAAAAATCAACTTGAAGAGAAACATTTCCTTGGAAGGGGTAAATAAGCTAATCAATCACCTTACACTTCCTTTTGAGAGTGACAAAAACACCAGTGATTAATATCCCAGCACAAGATCACATGACAGCATCTCTACAGTAGGACTTACCATATGTATAATAACATGTTGTCATTTGTCAGCCCCTGAGGTAATCTGATGGCTTTTGTTACTCATGCTTTTGGCAGTGACTGCGTTTCCTCTGAATTTTTGCCATTAAAAAAGAGAGAAAAAAAAATCAGAATGTGACATTAAAAATACAGAGGTATATTAGAAATGGATATTATGATGTGTTAATCATGCTCATATCCCAACTATTAAAAGCACTTTGGGTACAGCGGCTGCATTCAGTGTTTGCTCAATGGTGGCTTGCCTTGCAGAGCTTTTTAAAGCCTTCCTGCAGGAGGCAACATGACTGCATTGCTGAGGAGTGAGGAACCACTTTGGGGGAAAACCTCTACGAAATGCATACCTATGTGTTCTCACTTTTTGCAGATTGCGCCGGACCAGAATGATGCACAACGTTAATGCACAAGCTTGATACACCACGAGCCACAATAGCTGCACCGTATCAGCAATCTAAACGATGCTAGGGCCCATTCCCTGGCCCTGAGGCCAGCTGACATGACGTAGCAAAGTCCATGCAGCTAAACTCTCTAGTTGCCAAAAGCTGCCAGCTGCATGTGAGCTGCCTGTTGAGAATGGCTTGTACCCTCCGCCGAGCCCTGGACTGTGCCTGGGAATGGTCGCTCCCAGCTGGCCTGGGCCAACACCTTGCCAGAAGACATGCTAAATATTTATCAGTATAGGTGGTTGTGCTCCAGTGGACCTGCGTCCAGAGTTGTTTAATTTAGTGGTATAGATGCAGTCAAGAAATCTCAAACCTTAATTTAGTTACCCTTGCTACTCAGCAGTGTTGAGCTTACATGGGGATGGACAGCCCAGGAGGGAACGCAGGACTGGTCCTCAGGAACAGGCTGGCTGGTCCTGAGGAATGAGAATGGCTGTGAGAGCAGATGTTAAGTTAGACAAATGATAGCAAGGGACAAAGAAAAATAGGGGAGGCTAGAAATAAAAACGGGGAAGGAGTGAGTAGAGTGGGCAGTTTGGGGGAATGAGGATGAGAGGTGAGAGCAGAGAGGACATCAAGACAAATCATCCCATGATGCTGGAGAGCAGTAGGAAAGCGGAACAATAAAGCCAAAGAGGAAAAGTAGCAAATGCACAGCAAAAGGTCAGGCGAGTTTGGCGTATTGGTACCTGCTCCATTGATTTCAATGGCCTTCTACAAAGGTCCTACTCACTTTGACTTTTAGAGTGATGTAGTTGGAAGTATGTTACTAGATCCATTTTAAGAGGCTGCACTTACTTTTTCATATCGTTTTCAGACCAGGCTGCCATTGCACCAAGTCGCACAGAGAGGTACAAGCAGGGACTGAAGGAGGGAAGGGTTGTAAGGCGGTGCTGGGAAGTCAACCCCATGTGTGGGAATATAGCTGCAGTCCTCTTGTTTAGTAAATAACTCTCCTACAAAAAGTCAGTTTAGTCTTAGGACGACTGAGTTCTCTTGTGTTGTTTCTCAGTCCATGACACATTTCCTACTGATACTGCTGGTAAAACTGTTCTTTACTTGGCAGAAAATATAATGTTTAACAAACACTCTGCATTTCGTATATTCATTCCTGTTCTTCAGCTGATTTTATCCCCAACCTATGTCAAGTTAAAAGAGATAGCTGAGCCTAGGTCCACAGCTGACATTTGGATGTCCAGAGTGAATTCCCATATGCTGTTCTTGGCTGCTGGCACGACCCATGTGGAGAGTGCTGGAAGTGGGAGCCCAGCCCATGCCCATGGCACAGAGATGGAAGGTTTGCTCTCAGCCTCACCTCAAGCAGGATTTGGCATAGTGTGACACCATGGGCATTTGCCAGGAGGCCAGAGAAGAGGCGTCCCATGTGCATCTTGGCAAGGATGTTAGGACAGCTCGTCTCAGCTCTCTGATGTTTCACTTAAGCTCTTTAGGGCAGAGACAGTCTCGCTGCATCGGTGCTGCACTGGAAAACTCCACTCTTCAGCAAGAACTCTAGCACACAATATAATTAATCTCTTTTTTTTCATTTACACTGGATACAATTTTTGCATACATTATGGTATTTCCTGGTTTTAATGTGTATTACACAGGTTTTAATGTGTGCAAACACTGGTTGTGGAAGATCTACCGAGTTTTTCACTTTGTCAGCTTCGGCAAGCTGGCCAGGGTTTCTGCACCCATTTGAACACCTCCTTTACCTGTGTCATGTGGGATTCTTCAAGCTTTTAGTGGAAAAAGAAAGACAGAGCAAAAGTATGATACGATCAGGTCTCTGCACGAAGCAGCAATAGTTGGGAATGTAAATAATCTTGTTTCTAGTCTCATTCTCTGAGCAGTATCAGTATTACTTAAGCAGATTGTGTATGCTGGAAAGGTCTTAGTGACAGTTTTATTCTGATTTGGGTCTCATTGAGCTGCCTACTCTGGGAAAAGTAAATACCACACAGAATTGCACGGTGTATCCTTGAAGAGCAGTGAGTGCTATGTGCAACCACTGCTTTTCCTGTCCCTGGAAAAGTTTAGCATTAGAAGTATCCAGTGTAGCAAGGAATGCACATCTTACTGGGTGTTTTCCAGGAATGAATGTTGTTCTCGCACGACGGCTTATTAACAAGCAGAGAGCAGCCCGACAAATTCTGCATTCACATAAATCGACATAGGATTGTAACAGATGGGGTCTGTTTAGGTTTGGCTTTTTCTAACAGCATGAGGAAGGGTTCTCAACTAAACTGCATTAGATGATCCATCAGCAAGAGGGTTCAGTCGAAAGGACTGAAAGCGAAAAAAAAAAAATCGCATTCATTTACAGCTACGGCCATCCAAGTTAAAGTCTCTCTCGCCTGACAGCAGCAAGTGGCAAACTTAGGGAAGCAATGGGTCATGGGAAAGGTCCCATTAGATCAGTGGGAGCACACACTAAACAAATACAGCCACATGGATGCACACATTTAAATACTGCCCAAGGGAATATGTGGACATATGTTCAGTGTGGCTGAGGGAGGCAGCCTCTAGGCTTCGAGAAAGCTATGTTTAAAAAAAAAAAAAAAAAAGAATTCCATCAATCAGTCCCTGCGCCCTGTGAAGTATGAAGATGAAAACTGCAAAGGAAACATGTGCTGGGCTCTCTCCACCAGCTGCCCCATTAAGCAGCACTGCTCTGCAGTACTGCCCTGGAGACCCTGCGACTTTAATTCCAGCCTCTCTTTAAGCCCAGATGAGAGAGGGAGAAGGTGGGAGGGAAAAAAAGAAAGAATAAAAGAAAATAGACTAGCGTCTTTTAGCATTTTCTGTCACCCATTTTTTTTGGCCAGTGATAGTGAAATTTCCTTTTTATGTTAGTCTCTGTCCTTTCGAGGGAGCTGACTGAGGCTTATATGGTAATAGAAATGCTATTAGCACAGCAAAGCAAGGAAAAAAAGAAAAGACAGACACAAACTCGAACATGATAATCTAACTGTGCCAACTCAGCTGGTGCCAGCTGGGGCTTTGTGATGCCATCTGCAGTGATGCTGTCACTGGGGCATTTCCCTGCTTAGGAAAATAAGATCAAATCAAAGTAAAAGAAATGGGTCTTCGTCCTATACCGCTGTGCCACTTGCAGATGTTGATTTAACCGTCAAGTGTGCTCCCTTGCTTCACGTTGCTCAGGCACATTGCCCCAGTGTGCGCACAAAGCCTTCTCTGGGGTCTGCATATGGGGCAGGCAGGATGGGCTGGCCATGCCCGGGGCAGAAGAGAGGTGGTGGCTATGCCCACAGGGCAGGCAGGGCAAGGTGGCTGTGCCAGGGGCGGAGGGACAGGGTGGTAGTGTTCAAGGGTAGGTTCTGGGCTTGGTTGTGGGGTGTGGACCTTGCTCATTCCCAGAACAAGGTGTCAGGGTGGCTTAGTTGAGAATAGCCCTAAACAACTGGACTGTCCAGTTCTGTATCCTCCCTGGTGCTTTTAGAAAAGCGATAGAAAACACCTGGAAAATATCAACACCACATTTTAGCAGTAGTTTCAAGGAAGCTGCCTTGCTGCCGGGAGACCTTGTTCTTACCTAGCCTTTTTACCCAAACTGGTCACAGGATTTGGTTTCTTAGCTTATGCCAGGCAGGGGCAGCACCACTGCAGCAGGATTTGTGAGATCATGTCTGAGGATGCAGAATGCTTCAATCACCAGAGAGCAAAGGGACATTTCAAAGGCTGTCCTCTTGCTTAAAGGAGCACCCACCTCTATGTGCCTGGGAATATCTTCACTAGGAAAGAGAGCACCTTGCCCTCCCTCTCCAGACCAGCCTTCCTGGTGGCTGTGCACTATTTGCTTCAAGAGTATTCTCCACGCCAGGGCAGGATCTGGGTTCAGGCAAAGCTGGCTCTCAGGGCAGTGCAGCGCTAGGAGAAGAAGAGTGACTAAGGACCTGCTGCCTCATTTGTCCCTGCCAGAGCCCTGGGAGCGCTGCTAGCCCTACAGGCACTGGGAAGAAGCAGGATATCTGCCAGGGCAGCACTGCAGGGAGGTTTTATAGCACATAGCAGGAGAAAAACCTTAACCTGATGTGGATAGCCTGCAACCCGTCAGTATCCTCAGGAAGTTTTGGGGAGCTATGTTGTAAAAATCCACTAGGTTTTCCAACAGGCTCAGACCGCGGGGTGCAATGCTGCTATGGGCGCTGGCAAAATTGCACTTAGCCTCCACAGGAACTCTTCTTGCTGAGACAACATGCTCCATACTGTGGGATCATCAGGCACAAAGGCCAGATTTTTAGCTTTACTAGAGGTGTTTGTAAGGGACATGGAAGGAGGTAGGAAGAGATTTCCAATGACAGGCAAAAAATAGACCTGAGATGCTGAGTTTCCCCCTCCCTGTGCTCGGTGCTCCCTGTCAGAGAGACCTCCACAAGCTCCCTCCTGGGAATGGCAGCTGGGAGATGGTTAGAGGGTAGGGAAGAGAGGTGTGTAGTAAGCAAGGTTTGGGCAGGTTAGAACTTGTCACTCCACTTTATACTGATATCCCAAAAGATTTCCTCTCCTCCTTCCACCACCCCAGTCCCAGCTGTTCAAAGGCAGGGAATCTCCAGAAGTGCGGCCACCCCAGGGGCCTCATGCTGGAGGTACACAGACAGGGACAGCCCTGGTCTCTGCTGCAGCCCCGGGTACCCATCTGCTTGCTTCGGGAGGAGCTAAACCACCAGCCTAAGATTTCCCACTACTTGACATTTTTCCTCTGAAAGACAAGAATATATATGTTGAGAAGAAGAAATACACAGGCATCAACTAGATTGCAAGCTGGAACACACAGCTCACCTTCACTACAGATTTACCAAAAATTTTAAATAAATAAATTAATTAAAATATATCTATCTATCTCAACATATGCTTAGAAAACTGCTCACAGGTAATTATCACTCCCATTACACGCACAAGAGCACTCTCCCCCCACCTCCTCATGCACAGAGCCCTTCACGCACAACAAAGAGGGAGGCAGAAGCCTGCATTTTATGTCCCTTTTGACCTACAACATGGATCTGTTCCAATCTAGCAGGTAATTAAGTGATGAGGCATCTTTTTAATCCACATTTTATGTTCACAATCAGGTCTTTGGGGTATTGATATAATTAAATCATGTGATCCCCTATAATGAAATCCTTAATTAGGGAAAATATAATTAAACTAGGTTTCTTAAAAACTGGATGTCGCAGTGCTTAAGTGTGTTTTTCTTTTAAACACGCACAGCATTTTCTTTTAAACATGCACAGCAATCAGGCTAAATCTCCTGCTGATGCTTTGCTCAATTTTCTGTTTAAAACAGCACTATCTATATTTATAAGTCTAAATTGAACAAAAGGATTTGAAACTAATTTTTAAATATAGCTTTTAAAATTAGCTCTTAATGGAAGATTACCCGGATTCTAGATATTTTGTTCTGCGGATACAAAAAAAACTATCCAAGCTGAGGCCTATGTTTGGCAAATCTCATCAATCATGAAATACTAAAAATGAGACATATTTTTGGCTGCTTGGTTTGCTTTTTAGCACTAAAACATCTTTATAAATGTTGCCATGCAGATAGCTGCTGGAGACCATGAGGAGCTACACCTTCCTGCGTCCCTAACCTCATGCTGTAACATCAGCAGGCTTTTTAGGTGGAGGCAAAGGTGGGTGGTAGAGGGGGGGACCTGGCCCACCTTTGGCTCTTGTCTATCTACCTGTGTAAGCTGCTACTGCTTAGAGTTTCAGTTTTGGGGGGGGAGGGACCTTTTTGTCCTGTGTCAGTGTCAGTACAGCCTGTGGCACAGCACCGCCCTGTGTCATATATAGGCTTTGTGGTTGCCCAAGTTGTGGGACCAGTGACATCCAGACAATACTGAGGGGCATTGGTCCCTCCATAGGCCACATTTTTTGGTGGATACACTCCCAATGCACACCAAATGTGAACTAGCAGATGGGTGCTGCAGAGACTTGAGGACGAGGTCTCCAGAGTGAGCTTGTGAGTACCCCAACGTGAGAGTGGAGAGACACCCCTTCATGCCACCTGGCACATTCATCTACCATGTTTCTCTGAGAGGACAGTAGGAAGAGATCTTGTTTTTTCCATTTATGTTAATACACGGCAGATCGGTGACAAAAAAGCTTTTGAGTGTTCCAGAATTGCTAAAAGGATGAAGATCCTAAGTTGACAAAAGTCAGCATCTTCTAGATGCTGAGGGCTGAAGGATTTGCTCCAGGGCCCCTGACACCAGTGAGGGGTTCAGTACCACCCAAGCAAAGGGCAAACAAAAAGCTTGACTGTGCTCTTTGTGTCCTACCCTGGATGCCACCAGGTCTTCGCTGCAGTCTCTCCTGTGGAAACTCTGGGCTGGTGGTGGCACCGTGGCTCCCATTGAGTCAAGCAGTATGTCTTACACTGGGTTAGGCAGAAATGAAGAAGGAATGGAGGACTGGAAAAGGTAGCATGTCTGAAACTGGTGGAAAACTGTATTTGAAATAAGAAATACAATTTTATGTATGGCTGTGCAGAAAGCAAAGAAAGTTTTCTCTGTTTCTGTTGCAGCAAAATCAGCAACAGCACTTTTGGTAATGAACAATATAAAAAATATATGTTCTGTTTCAGTTTGACAGACAGTGAAATGGACTCTCTTTTAAAATAATTTGTTTATAATTGCAAATTCTTTGCCACTTTGAGGCAGTGTTTGCCTGATTGTTTGGCTGCAAGTCAATCTGTTGAGAGGATAAACGTCACATCTGACTTGCCATTGACATTCCCCAAGGAACTGAGATTTTTAGAAACTCTTCATCACTGGTAGGTTGTTAGGGCCCACATTAATCCTGACTCCTGAAGCCAAGCACATAAAATACTTGCATTATTTCTGGAAATAAGTAGCTGCTTAAGAGAGCACAAGCTTCTGACCAGTCTCCCGAAGGAAGCAGGTGAACCCAAACTGGTGGTTGATGTTGACACTCCAAGCAACATTTGTATTTTATGACTCCTTTTGCAGGAAAACAGTAACAGTTCTGAGAAATAACAAAGTTCACAAGACACATGATTTTACCTGTAATCACTTTCTGACTGAAACTGGCAGTGAGATTGGCATTTCATCTATGGCTCATCCATGTCAACCATCTCTCACAGATGGGAAGTCTGTTTTTCCACTGACCTTGTCCGAATGTCCTGTGCTCCCCACTACTTGCTGTGTGGCTGGTCACTGTTAGTGCTCCTTAAAGTGCATTTGCTAACGGATGGTGTTGAAGCACACCCCTAACATCTCATCACCTTTGCAAGGTAGCTGTAAAGAGTCAGGTTTCCCAACCTTCTCTCTGAGCTTCAGCTTCTCCTTGACAAAGCAAATACAGAGTAGTATCTATCTAAGGTGTTTTCACATTTGTGTTTCAGTTCGGATCTGTAGTGCAATTCTGAAGCGAATTTTGTGGCAGTCCTCATTTACCATGCTTCACTTTGCACCAGAGAGCAGTCTTGGAGATCCCAAATTGGATTTTGTTCATGCAAAACTAAGCCAGAAGACATGTTGCCAGAGCACAACCTGATTTGCTCTGGCCATCAGTGGACATTCAGACCATGGGACTGGACGAGGGCTAGAGTCAAGAGAAACTCTAAAACATGTCTACGGTAGAGGTCAGGTCCTCAGCACCAGCTACCCTCATCTGTCGGTGCGCTTGAGGAGGTGCCTCTGGGATCCCTGAGCCGGCCAAAACTGCAGCCGGCGCTTCTTCCCAGCCCTGAAGCACCGTGCCATCACTGCAGCCAGACCGCTTGGGTGGGACAGGGCCACCCCAGGAACTCCTGCAGTAAGTACAGATGTGGCACAAGGCTGCCCAGGAATGGGAGAGAGCCAGACTTAGGGGAGCTTGGCAATACGCACCTAGAAAGCTTGAGCAAGGGGGTGGGAGTATGAGGCCAGCATCATGGCGTAGTATCCTGCCTGGCAACTGCAGTACTTGCAGCAAAACCACTGGCAGCTGTGGTTTAGTCTCTGGACCACAGGAAAGAAAAATAATCTGTTGTGGTTATATCCGCCTTTACCATGTGGCACTGAGTCTGTGGTGCAGCAGAGAGAGAAAGGCAGCTTCCCTGCACTGGGAGATGCAGCTGCCAGTGCAGAAATGGGGCGGTGATGCCAGCCTTACCTTAGCAGCGGCTTTGAACAGAGGCAAGCAGCACACAGCAGCATGATGCAGAGAAGGCCAAGGGTTACAGGGCCATCCCAGCCGAGCACCTGCTGGACATGCAGCCTTCAGGCTCCAGGACATGGGCTCGGGTCAGGGAGGAGCTGAGAAGCCAGCAGCCCGCTCCAGGGCTGCTGAGGGTTTTCTGCATCTCATGGCTTCTGCGGCACTGGGCATCAGGGAGAGATGGAAGGCACAGCCGCAGGCCAGGCATGGCGCCTGGGCAGTCCTTCCCAGGTGGAAGCCCTCATTTCCCAGTAACAGTGGAGCCCTGGGCGGGCATTGCACATTGGGACGCAAAACGCGGAGCGTCAGAGGAGGCGAGAGCCGGCCTGCTCCTGATCACATGGCAAACAACTGTGTTGTCGTATTGTCTGTTGGAAACAGAAAAGGAAGAAGTCCCCTTGCAAAGACTGGGTAAACAGTAGCACTGCGGAAAGTACGCGGCCATTACGGCACACCTAGAATGGAGCGAGCAGTGCAAAGTTGCTTTTCAGAATTTTTTCTTAGAAAGTGAAAAACCACATTCCAACCAGTCCACACTTGTGTTATGACAGCCATTGAAAATATTCCTTTCAAATGTTTCTGAGGTCTCAGCTGGGGTAGTGAGCCTGGCTTCGGGCTCAGAAGGCAGATAGTAGAAGACAGGCTGAAAATATAAAGTTGAGAAACCACAAAAGGCTGCAGGGAGAAGCTGGCAGAAATGGGTCTGCCTTGCCAGGGAGGGGGGAGAGAACACAGGCTATGAGAGAATATCCCAGTATATAAAGGGATGTTTTAATGAGCGTGATCAGCTAGTCCTCATCTCCTCTGGGGTGCGACAGATTAACTGTGTTACAAAGTAACAAAGGAGATACAAGTAATGCAGAGGGAAAACACAATAATTAAAAAGGTGTAACAGACTCTGTGGATTGATACAGTCATTAGTTACATCATTGGAGCAGGGCGGCTTGTGAGACCGAAATCCTCCTCTTTACTATTTAAGCACAGGGTCAGGCAAACCCACAGTCTCAGGGGAGCAGAAGCTGTCCTCTGCCACGAGCCGTGCTATCGGGGGTCCTTCCAGCCCCCTATTCCTGTGGGTCTCTGTGAGTGAGACCTGGAAAGAAACACAGTCAGAGTTTTTAGCATCAGATTCTTATTTTTCTGCTGATTAAGAAAGCAGCAGTCAGGAATGGTGGCAGTTACCAACAACTTTGCAGAAAACTAACAGCCAAAGTTCACATACTTGTTATTTTTCATTGGTACTGTATTTTAGTAAACAACAAAATTTACAATTTTTTGTTGACATGGAAAATGGTGTTGAGACAGCCATCTTTGATAGATTATATATACCATCATGCATTAAACTACTTCATGCATACACTGTTATTTGTCTATCGTACTGTAATTGTTTGTGTTTAGCAAGAGGCAATTTGAAGGCTGTTTATCTTCAGCTCTGATTTGCAGCCTGAAAAGAAGCAAAAATGAAGCCTTCCCATGGTTTTATATCAGCTTAGACAATCGAGTAGAAAAGATAGTAAGTTAACTAAATGATACAGCATGATTCTCTGCTCGAAAAAAAGAGCATTTTTAGCTGATGTGACCAAAGAGAAATCATTCCAATGCTTCTCTTTGCACTCTATTTTCCTCAGAAAACAAGTTTGCCTCAACATTAGGGAAACATATTTTCACACTGAGCACTGGTGACTGTAATTTTGCTAAGGTGCTCCATCTGCAGATGAACATAGTGGCTGCTAGTATACTGGGATTTTTTAGTAAATATCTCTATTAATCAACTTTTTTTTTTTTTTTTTTTTTTTTTTTTTTTTTTTGCTGTTGACTGCTTTATGATTTCTCTCATTTCTGAGGAGGATTTTAACCTTCATCATTTTTCAGATGTTTTATATGATTCTCCCAAAGTAAGAAAATCCACTTTAATGCCCTCATTGTTGTGTACACGTTATGCTGATTTCAGCTTAACGCAACACCATGTCAGAGCAACGCTTGGACTACGTGCAAGTGTTTCACAACAACAACATCCTCTACACAAAGATCAAAATGAACCCTCTTGTTGTTCGCACATTTGAAGGTCATAGAGAAATGAGCAATCTTTTTTTCTTTTTTCCCCAGTCAGCATTGTCTGTCTTTAGTACCATGAGATGAAAAATGCATGAAGCACCCAACAAGCTCCAACAAACGTGACTTAACATTACCTTTTATGACACTGAACGGCTGCTGATGCACACGGTTTTCCCAGAGAGCCTATATCCCCCTAGACTGCTGTTTAACACCAGGCCCCAACCTGATGCTTCCGTTGAGTCAGCACTTCTAATGTTTGAGCACAGTTTCTATACTTCACAAATTTTGTGAAAAAACATTAACTGCTAAAGCGTTCCCAATGCTAAGCCTCCTGTTGCGCCCTCAAGCTTCTTCAGCAACTAGGGAATAATGGAAACTTTGCAAACTGTCAGCTCTTTGTTTGATAACTGTCACATGCTTCAGGAAGATGTATTGTCAATAGTTACCATCTCGGGAGAAATGTTTAACAAGAATGCGTGTTTGTTTAGTAAAACTAACGAAGGCTTGAAAATTGAGCCCTCTCATAATACACAGCATGCACAGAGTCCCCCAGGACCTCACCCACCAGATTTGCTTCTCTACACGTATGCCCCAAGCGCAGTACTCTCAAGTTTTTTTTTTATGAAGTTTTTTCTCAGGCCTTAATTTGATGCAACTAGCAGATATTTTTTTAACTCTTCAGAAATTGCTTGCTTTACCATTTGTTTCACTGCTACAATGTTTGTGGCTTGAAATCATAATATCCATGCTGTTCCTTTCCTTCAAACATTTGCTTCCAGCTCTTTACACTCTGTGTGACGCTCTTTAGTGGCTTCTCCATACGTTCCATTCTCACAAACCAGCTTCGCATTTAATTAAATGTACATCTTTTTTGCATCTAAACATCAGACTTTTATTGACAAGTTTGTTTTGGCAAGGAGGGAGCATGGTGGAGCAAAACTAATTACAAATTGCTTCTCAGGCTAAAAAAAAAAAAAAAAAAAATAGCAAGCCACCGCAGTCCACCAGTGAGCCTTCTAGCGAGGAAGAATGGATGGGAAGGGGATTGCTTCAATGTGAAGCACAAAGCTTCATACTGGATAGCGTTTATACTTGTCTCTCTCCTGGAGCACCCAGAGTAACAGACTGTGTTACAGTACACTCACTTACCTTTTCTTGCCAATAGCTTTCTCCTCTAAGTAGAGAAACTTCAAGAGGTACATAGCTAAACAGAGGATATTATAGGGCCTTACCTACTCTGGCTATGGAGAAGAGAGAACACATTATTTGAAAGCTTCAGGGAATATGTCCCTTTCTGTTCTCTCTTCTCCCATTTTCTAAGCACACCCTCTTTTCTACTATGTTGCTTTTATCTTATGAACTTTTCCATTCCAGGGAAGAAACACCAGTTAATTCAGTGGGCTCTGAGCTATCCCTGTCAATAAAGCTGCTGCTGCTGCATTTCCCCAAAACATCTTCCAACACCCAAACATCTCTACTTCTAAGCCTCACATTTTTTTTCTAGAGCCCTGCAAATAACTCATTTTTATTCCTTGGCAAGCTTGCAAGCTCTGGTCCCACATCCTCTGCCCTCTCAACTTATTGCCCAAAACCTTCCTTACCCAATACACTTCTCCGACATGCAGACCTCCTTGCTCATTACTAGAGCAACAACTTTGTGTTCTGCTGATTACACAAAGATAACATCATGGATAAAACCAAATAAATCTTTCTTTCAGCTGCAGCATTACCCTCCCCAACACTGAATCCTCTTTACTCTCCAGGACCCTCCTGTCCCCAGTTGTTTGCACCTGTCCAATTAGCACCTCATCAAGAAACACACCTGCAGTGGCTTTACTTCCACCCACTGCACTGTAACCATTAACTCTCTATGCTACTTTACATGAACAGCATCCTCTGCTTCAAAGCCACAGAGACTTTTCCTTGCTGTTTTTTTAGCTGTTAATCAAGAATTAACCTAGTCGGACACTCCCACTGTAGTAAATACATTGTAACTCGAATTCACACCTGAGTAACACTGGAAATTCACCCCGGTGTTTGTGAGGTGTCAGTCTGGTACCACGGGCTATTCTGCAAGTTGCATGTATCTTGACACAACCCATCCTAGTGCCTAGAAAGGAGGGGAGTTACACCATGTGGAGGACAAAGACACAGGCATCTTTAGGCAGAGCAACATGAAATTTCTTTTCCTTTGAATTATTTTCTGCAAGACAGCATTATTTTAAATTAATAGGCAATTGGAAAGGACAACAGTCTCATATGATTAATCTTGCAGGCAAAAATTAATGAAGATATTCTCTCTGTACTGCTAAGGACATGTAAGTAGAGTTGTCTCTGATCTTATTTTGTTTTATGTTTTTGCTGGTATAGCCTCTGAGAGGCAACAGCCAAGGGAATTAGTAATAGTAAAACCTGTGCCAGATCACATCACAGCTGACATCGTACCTCCAACAGCGGCCTCCCGCTAGATGCTCCAGGCAAAGACAACAACAGAAAGCTCCAACCCAAACCTTGCTCCCGGTGGGCAGTCCCTCATCCTTTAGCTGCAAGAATACCAGGATCACAAAGAAATCAAGGGCACCACTACATAAAACTCTATGAGGACTCAGCTGCCTGAAATTCTTAATAAAAGTCCTGGTGTCTTTCATGAAACAGGCTCAGCTCCCAGCGAGCTGAAGTGGGCTTCTCCTGCCTTTCAAGGCATTCACGGAACAATATCACTCTTTGTAAGCTACCTGTGGGAGAAATTTCTTCTTAAACCTTCCAGCAATTGATCTGTGCTCTAAAGCAAGTTCATCTTATTGTGCAGATGAACACAGGATCTCCTGCTCTTCTTTTATTAGGGTCTGTTCCCAAAAAATTAACTATTTGATTGTTTTGCCTCCAATGTAGAGAATTTTGCTGACCATCAACAAAACCATCACTGGCCGACCAGGTCAACCGTCACTGCATAAATGAGCCTGTTCTTATTTTGGGCCTAAATTTTCTCCCCATTTATTTAATGTGATGTTATAATTGCCCCAAAAATATCTCCAAAAGGAATGAACTAGCCCTCCCTCCATATTTCTTAACTATTCCACAAATATTTTTTGATAAATCAAATTAAAATAAGTTCAAGATTTTTATGGGTTTGTCTTCTGTTAAAATTGTTTTCTGATCAAATGTATTCATAGGTTATAAAGCCAGGACCACTGCGATCATCCTGTCTGAGCTTCCCTCTAACACGAGATGTAAAAGTCCTCTGAATCAAGTAAAGTATCTCTTTTTGGGGGTGAGTGGGAGAAGAGATAAGGAAATTCTGGTGTGATTTAAAAGTCTCCAGTAATAGGGAATCCATTACAATCCTCAGTAAGTAATTTCAGCAGTTCATTATCTTCTGTTACAAATCTACCCTTTCTTTCTAGCTTGCACCTGCCTGATTTTAACCTCTTGTTTTAGATTTTGCTGTACTTTGGTAGACTAGAGTCTGATGCATTGCCAGATTTCCTTTCCCAGGCTAGGTGCTTGGGCTGGACAGGGAGCCTTTTCTGTTACACTGGTCATAAGACATGTTTTCCCTTTTTTTACTGAAGTTTGTAACTCTGCCCAGCTCCCTTCCCTGAAGCCTGCTCTTCCTTACTTACCTCCCTTGCAAACTTTGCTCTCTGTCAACCTTTGTTCATAACATGGCATAACAGATCACAGATACAAGTGTTAAAGATCTTGGTTCGAGAATACATCCTTTGAGATCTACTAGAAACATAATTTTTGCTTCCTATTAACTTTGGAGATGTATCAGCTGGTTCCTGTCCAAACCATTTAGTGCATTTTGTATCTTTCTAGCCTCTTCATTAACAAATCTTGCAAACCCAAGGCTTCCTTTCGCAGCCATAGTGCCTTAGTCACCCAAATATACATATTCATTAAAAAAAAAAGATATCACATTGCTCAGATAAGAAAAACAGATTTTACCTCCTAATTTACTGACACAAACTATACGATTCCACTCTAATTCTCCCTTAAGTAAATCTCACATGAGTTATTGACTCAATATTTGTTTGTTGTCACAAGAAAATGACCTGAAAAAAATTAAAGGTCAAATGTAGGTAGGAGGCTGTATAGAAGAAAGACATCTGTTCTCATTAAAAGCATCAGTTCATTGCATAGCATTGATTGCCGGTACCAGGACGATACAGCAGTGCTTCAGAGCATAACCACCCAACACTCCAACGTTTTAAACATCAGCACTGGCCTTTTAAACAGCTGCGAGCAAAATGAAAATGCTTGTGCTTCTCTTTGCCTGTGTGAATAACCTTTCCCAGCAACACACCTAACACGGAAAGCCAGGGTTTCTTCTCTGGGAAATCCAAGGAAAAGAAAAAAAGCCCTGTCCAAAAAAAACCCAGCACAGCCTTTCTCTCTTCTCCTTCTTCTTTTTTTTTTTTTTTTCTTCTCTCTTTTAAGGGGAGGGAGGAGCTGGGAGGAGGCTCAGGCAGAGACAAAAGACAAGATTTGTCTTCAAATAGCAGCACTTAAATGCTAAGCCCCGACCATGGCAGGTGTTTCAATCCTTGATGAGCAGGTGCAGCAAACTGGCTATTGGGCCTTGTAATGCCCTCCAGCCAGATTAGACCATTAATTCGGGGAAAGAAAAGGAATGCGCAAAGCCATCGGGGATCTGGCCAAAACGACGGGTGACTCTCAAGACGGTCACCGCTCCCAAAGTGCCCAAGGCCAAAATAATGGGAGCCTCAGCTCCGGGTGCCTGCCTTGCATCTGTCACCGGGGTGAGCCCAGCAGAGCCCCTGCCAGCCCGCCCCAGCCTGCACCACGCCTGGCCTCGTCCTGCACCCCAGCCCTCGCCAGCGCTGCCATCTCCTTCTGCCCCCCGGGAGGCGAGCCTGGGCAGGCAGGTGGTGAGGGGGGCATTGCCGGGATGCCTCCTTCCAGCTTTGGGAATGAAGGACGGGAGCAGGGGGGCCTGGGGAGCACCCCGCATCCCCTGCCACGTGGACAGGGTGAGTGAGCAGGGAGAGGAGGTGCAGCACTGGCAGAGAGGGCACAGGGGAGTGCAGGACTGAGCCTGCAGCACAGGTTCAGCCGCTGCAACCTGCACGTCTGGGTTCACCTGAAATTTTGCCAAGAGTTTCTCGTGGTTTGCTTCAAGCCTACAGTTTGTACTGGAAAAGCATCCTGCGAGTGAGCGGGGCCCTGATCACACCCTCTGATGGATGGGCAGCCCAGCCGGGGAGACCATGGGGAGAGGGGCTGCCCAGCAACACCCCGGCAGCTGGGACCCACACCCCACACAGTTGTGCCTGTGTGGGACGGTGAAGATGAGGGAGACACATGTTTCTCCTAAAACACTCTGCGAAATGCAAAGCAGCTGAGTGTCTCCCGTGTGGGGTGGCCATGCTGCCAGTAGCCAGCTGTACCCCTCGCAGCCCCATGGCTGCCCGTGATGGGTAGCACACCGCACATGTTCCTGGGAGGGCACGGTGCCCCCATACAGGCCAGGGGGCTGCCAGGTGAGCATCACTCCCTGTGGGGTAGGTTGCTCTTGGCCACATCCACGGGTGGCACCTTTTGTCCCTTCACCTCCTCCTCAGCTGCTGGCCACCATGTAGACTCCCATTTCCCCGTACCCTGGCAAAATGAGGCGAGAGCAGACATGCTTGAGGCAGACCTCACGGTCCTGCTGCTTGTCATTTGTGGAAGGGATATGTGGTTGCCCAAAAGCCAGCAGAGAAATCAAATCTGTTGGCAAAGGGCAGGATCCTTCCACCTCCTGCTTATTAACTCCACGGCTGCCATTCAAACAGACACCTCATTAACAGCTTGTAATGAACACCAATAAAGCATGTGCTGGTAAATAATGAATATATGTGGTTATCCGATATAGCAATTACAGGCATAGCTGATGTTGTTGGATGACTCAGTTCTGGAATATTATGGTTGAGCAGGATTGCACTAGCTAGTCACAGCTTGGTAATGAGGAGCTGGCGGTTTCGCCAGGCCTTTCTTGCCCGTGGAGGGTGCTGCATGCTTTCCTTCCATCCTCACAGGCGACACGAGCTTGGCTCAGTGGGTTTGATAAACAGCACGTTCTCAGCTGCGTATTTGCACAGAAAATATCTTACGGTAATCCCAACCATGCTGACATATATCCCTAACTATAAATCATTTCTGCAAAGAGTCAAACTATATGGCCAGGGTCTGGGAAAGCTCTTGGCAGCACGCTGAACTTTAAGCATCAGTTGCCTCATTGCAACGAGTATAGAAATAGGCATAGTGTAAGTGTTTGCAGGACGGGGTCTCAGAGTCCAGAAATGCTTTGCAAAGTGCAAATTAAGGTCCTGAGCCCATAGGTATGTAAGGGTGCTGCTCATTCAGGAAAACAAACCCAGGCCCGAGAAAGTAAAAAAACTAAGGACATAATTGCAGGGTATCTCAGCAGGGCTGAATGTGGCCATGGGTGATGGGCATGGGGTGGGCAGCAGCACAGCAGCTCCCTGTGCATGGGTGCCAGCCAGCTGAGGTTGTCTACTCCCTGCTTGTGGCTTCTCCTTAAAGTGTAGCTTCTGGAAGATTAAAAAAATTCAACTCAAACTCCTTCAGTGGAAAGTGCATAGGGCTGTTCTGACTGTGACTGCACAGGGAACTGAAAGTCGACAGCTGAGTCTGTTATTCTGGCAGAGGCACTCTCATGAGCCTTTTGGGAAGCAGTCACCAGCTGGGTGGCTGCCCTGATGTCACACGTCTCAGGTCCATTAGCTTTACCGGGGACCTGAGCATCCTGCCAGGCCTGTGCAGCTAGAGAGGTGCTGAGCATACCCAGGGCAGGGCAGGCTCGGAGGCAGCCCTGGGCAGGCACTTTTCCCCAGGTTTTGGGTAATAGCAGAGGGAGGCTGAGAGGACTGTTACAAACCCACATCTGGACCCATCAAGACAGGCTTCCTACGGGCACCTCCATGAAGGAGCATCTTGATCAGAGTCCGCTGTCTCCAAATATCCATGTACTGCAAAGGCTGCCTGTGGATGAGGCTCTGCTTGGCATGGAAGAGACAACACCCCATACACAGCCTTCAATTTACCAAGCTTTTGCCACCACCTCATTAAATTACACCCGTTCTGCCACCCACAAGCCTGCCAGCCTAGAAAAGAGGGACGAATTTGTCCCAGCTGGACAAAATACTATGAAAAATGCTATTTCCATAATCTGTCCAACAAGCCAGTGCTCGAAAGCCCTTAAAGGAGCCTGAACGACTGCAGTTTTATGAATCTGGCTCATCAAAAGGAGAGGCTTAAAAAATGAATCACGGGCAAAATAACCTGCCTTATTCCCTCACATGCAGGGGCAGGATTAAAGGAAAACTGGTTATCCTCGCAGCTGCCCTCTCAAACTGACCCTGGAGGCTAGATGGCTGCCCCTGGAAGGTGCAGATGGGAGGGAGACAGTCCAGATTGGCACGCATGGGACAGCAGTGATTTTGGTCTGCAATCATAATAAGCGTTTGGAGAGAGTGGAAAGGGAAGATCAACAAGCTTTCATAGGGCGAACATACATCCCAGTCTGGCAGCAATGCATCACAGCCATCCTCTCTCAGGCTCTTTGGGTGGGCATGTTTACAGCAGAGAGCACAGAGCACTAGCAGGGGCATGAGGAAAACATCACAGCTGCAGCAAAGAAAAGTTTGGTTAGACCTCCTGAGATCATCAGAGCATTCCTGATTTTGGGAGTCAGATGACACCTCCTATCTACAGCACGGAGCCCTCATATGCATGGGATTTGGCAGAGTGTGGTCCTCCCTGAGCCCTGCGCACACCAGCATCACTGAGCGAGCAGCTCTGATCTGCTGGCTCTTTATCTGCCTTGGTACACCGTCTAATGCACATCTCAAAACGCTTTTCAAATCAGCTGCCTTGTGTACCCTGAACTTCTGAGGCGGCAACGAACGAAAGGTGCAAAGTGGCATGTTTCCCTGTGATTTCTCATGTTCTGTAGATAATTCATGATTTAAGTTTTGGAGGCATCTTTTACATGTTTCTCACCCCTTTCATCTACACAGCCTTTCATCTCCGAGAAATCATTGTTCAAAACTTGGGAGAGTTTGGGTAGCTCTCCTCATCCAGCCAAGCTGTTCCGGGAGCAGGACGGGGCTGGGGAGGGAAGAGGGCAAACTCCTGTTGCGTCAAGTCACTCCACCCCACCCACGGCCACGGGGTGGATGAGCACTGTCTTGCGTGTCTACAACATGCTGTGGGGGCTACAGGTCCAAGCGCATGATGCTATGCATCATTTCGCGCAATCAAAAAGTGGCTGACAAGGGTGAGCTCAGATTCCTGCTGGGACGGCATGCACACTTCCAGGCTGCTTCCTTGTAAGCGGGGTTTTTTTACCTCCAAAGCAGTGTGTCTAGAAAGCGAGACCAAAGAAACCTAGGGCTTGAAAAAGCCTGACACACTATCATTTTCACTGCCAGTGCTGCAAACGCCTCCTTTGATACGCTCCAGACGGATGCATTATTCGTGCTGTAATTTGGCATGGATTTTGCTGCCCTATTTGTAGAGTGTGCCAGGTGCCTTGCTGTTCATGAACCCAACCCCTCTGCTACTACGGAGCCAGGAAAGCAAACAAGCAGCGGTGACATGCCAGTAGTACAAAACGCTCTCATCTCCAAAGGCCAGCAGCGAGGGCAGGGGCGTACGGCATGAGCTAATACCCGAACGGCAGCCAAGAGGTTGAATGTGCCCTCTCATTTCCTCTGCTTCGGGAGGTTAAAGGTGGGCCTTTCATGTTCCTTAAGTGTAGCTTTGGTTTTGATGACTCAAACTAATCATACGTGGCTGGACACCCGTATTTATAGTAGATTGTGTCTCCTGGTAGCTCTCTCTTCGCTGCTGAGTTCTCTACCCTTTTAAGGAGGAGCCGGGAGTTATCAGCCATTTGACACTCATTTTGAACCGTATACCCATTTCAAAAGCTTCAGCCTTTTTTCTCCATGCTTGCTTGCTGCTGAGAGCCCGTGACCACTCTTCCTTATCTTGCATGCCCCCCTCACTCGCACGCCGTCCCCAGCTTTTTTGGCAGCAAGCTCTGCAGACGCAGGACTGGTCCACATCCTCCTCCCAGCTCTCCCAGTAACCTTTGCAGGAAGAAGTGTCCCATTAAATGTGAGGTGTTAACTGCTCTCCTGCCTACATATTCCAAGATGTTTCCTGCTCATATTTCAGGAGCAGTCTGCGATGTTGCAACCCCCACTGGGGCCGTTCTGTCAGTCCAAGCATTTAATTAGCTAATTACAACCTGCTGACATGAATACACAGAATATGGTATTCGAAGAGCAATTTTTTTTTCAATTCATTTATTATTAACCCCCAGTAAACATCTGATATGCTCTTCCCCGAGGGGACAGAGTGGTAATTGGTCCCTTGAACACTGAGTTCCCTTTCTAATCTGCCTGAGCTGGAGCCGAGTGTCACCATCTGTCAGTGTTTGCATATACAGCCCACCGTGCGTTTCACGTGGTGAAAGGGGAGAAAGAGAAAAAGGAAGCAGGAAAATCTCAGGGAAGGATTTTGAATGTAGTCAGGTCCCAGCTCCTCTGCCTGTCACTCACCGCTCGCACATCTGCACCCAGCCCGGCGGGCGGTATGGAGAGCCCAGCTGAAACGCCCTGCCCAGGGTGCTGCGCTAATTGGGCTGGCCCCCGTTAGCCTTGCTTTCTTCTGCCATTCATCAAGCATCTGTATAATGTCTGAAGTAGGGGTGGAAATGACTTTCCCCTCCAGTGCTCTGACCCAAGTGCTACAAAACAGCAATAGCTGGGTGATAATTTTGGAGAGGGCAAGGATGCCTTACAAATGTAAAATCTTATGGGCAGCTAATCCCAGATGAAGGACCATAGCTGGAGACTCTCTGGTGAGCACAAGACCTACCAAACAAGGCTTGGCTGGTCCACTCGGTGCTTCTGGAAGGAGAGAGACCGATGTTCGCATTATGACAGCTCCTACAGACCCGCTCGGTGCTGTTACGTTTGGGAGCCAAGGCAGTGCGGGTGTCGCATGGAGGGAGACAATCCCTGCCCCAAAGAGCCGGGAAGGGCACGAGCAGTAGCGGGTGGGCAGGAGCGGGGAGCAGGGAGTGGAGGGGGGGTCCCAGCAGGGCAGGGTGGCTGCTGCAGCACATCCGGCACACACAGCCCAGCTTTCCCCTCTGGCTTGGCCATCTTACTCCCTCTGCACCAGGCTGCCTCCCCAGCGGTGTTAGAAAGACTTAAACCAAGCTTCTAAGTACTTATATGAAAAACTCAGAAAAACTGCCAGAATAATTGTTTATGGTATTTTAAAGCAATGGGCTTCAACTGTATCCACGCTGCTCCAGTACCTGCTTTCTATGAATGCAGCACTGACTGTCAAAACCCAGTAAATGCTGGGAAATATCAAGAAAAAATGAACTTTTAGGCTTTGATTGTGCAAGTAGAGACATTTCTGCATAATGTGATAAGGAGTCTCTCCAATGAGTACTTTGTCAGCAGCATTTTCACAAGGGTAGATGTCAGGGTCCCACAGTCAGAAATCAATAGCAAGGTGGAGATGTGGAAAGAGGCAGGTGAATCTAAGACACCACAGGAATAAGGGATCTTTGATTACAAGTAACAAAACCTAGCTTATAGTCTTATCAAAGGTTTTCAAGATTTCAACAACAAAAATACACATCTGTCTTTAGGTTGATAAAAATGGGATTCACGCACATCTGCCTTGGAGGAAAAAACAGCAGAATCCAGAGGAAAGAGAAAAATAAATAAAAAATAAATAAATGAGAAAAATAAATAAAAGAGAGAAATAAATATATTTTGTGTCAAAGGAGGAATGAGGGAAGACAGAGTACCTTGAGCTAGTTGGTTGAAAGGCAGATGCTGGCTGTAGACAGCTTGTCTTGGTGCCATCCTGCACAGATGGGGGAGACTGGTGGTTACCCAGAACTTGTCCCGTACAAGGTGAATCAAGCATGGACAGGTGCAGGTATCATCACTGAGCCTGACTAAGACCCACGTGTTCAACTAGGGGAGCAGAAAAAAAATTACAGTGCAGTGGCAGTTTTAGAAAGAGATTAACTTCTGGCTAGACTTCTTTGGCTTCAAACACTGACTATATTAGTGCTCTGACTCTGCCCCCAGCATGGATTTTTTGTGGCAGTCTATGAGCACATGGCACAGAACCTATTACAAAGCCAGTTAACAATGTTTTTTACCATGATGTATTAATTTCTGATTATTTCTAATGTAAAGCATATGAAAAAGTTCCTGCTATAGGAGACCTTGTTCTTTAGAAAGCCTCAGGCTGAAGCTCAGGTACAAACTAGTGGCATTTTGGCATCTTGGAAGACCATTCAAAGCTGCTGAGGTAAAACCCTGTGCTATGTGCAGTGCTCAGCAGGAAAATGTAAGATCTAAAGCAGAAGACTAGGAATGTTGTTTTTACCCAGTCTGAGAGTGGAGTCCATTTCAGTCTTTAGATCCAGGAACCAAGAGCGAACTTCATCTTACTTCAAAGCCGTTTGGGGTTGGATCTGGTCCACCTCCTCCTGCAAAAGAAAGGTTCAGTGCTGATAGGACTTTTTGCATGTGGTCCAGTACGGCAAAGGTGTGTGCACATCTGCCTTTGGGAAATGCTTTATTTTGGAGGTCCCTATGGATGGATGGCGTGAGCCTCAGCGGGCAGGCTGGCAGGGGCAGTGAGCAGCCTCTCCCTAGGGAAACCCTGTAAAATGTCTCTTTTTGGTGTCAGGACATTCCCTTGCATGTGACTGCAGGTGTTCTGTTTTGCCCTCCAGTAGAGCCTGATGGACACCATTCATCGGGAAGGGGGCAAGCTGCGTGCTCCTGACCTGGGGGAGGTGGCGCAGCCATGGCAGTGGGCAGAGGGCTGCTGGTGGAGGAGCGTGCGAAAGCATCTGCTCTTGTCGATTCAATTAAAGCTGCCCAAGGTGTTGAGGCATCCCTGACCTGGCTCCACCACTCCGCTGCTGCTCTTTTCTGCGTGCAGCTGCCCCGGGGCTAAAGCAAAGGGCCCTCTGCCATCTCTCGGAGCAAGGCACAGGCAGGCACCAGGCACTTCCAGCTCACTTTTTAAGCCTTGCTTCCATGGATTGAGGATTTCCATGCACAACCTTGGTCTTTCTGGATGAGCACAGGACAGAGCCCTTGTCGTGGGCCTTGGCGCGTTTGTGTTGAGCAGGTTTTGGGTAGGTGCCATGCACAGATGGATACAAAACATTTCAGCTGTTCTCTTGTTGTTTGTTGCAACAAAGGGACACGACAATTTCACTGAACCCTGCTGATAGTGTAGAAAATGTTTCTCTTCTCTTTCAGCTGCCTTGGCCTTTTTTCTTTTTCTTTTTCTTTTTCTTTTTCTTTTTCTTTTTCTTTTTCTTTTTCTTTTTCTTTTTCTTTTTCTTTTTCTTTTTCTTTTTCTTTTTCTTTTTCTTTTTCTTTTTCTTTTTCTTTTTCTTTTTCTTTTTTTTCTTTTTCTTTTTTCTTTTTCTTTAGTGCAGCATTATTCAAACAGGTTGGCTACTGACAACTGAGATCATGATGGCAAAGACAGTTTAAAAAATATCATGAATTAATTATTTTCTCCCGTGCTCGGCTGTATCACTTATCAGGCCTTCAATGGGAGCACTGGCCCAGCTCTCTTACTATGTGCACACTAATGGCTTGCTCCTCTATTATCCCTTTTGATCAGACACAGGTGGACAACAAGGCCTCCTCCTTGTCTGTTGAAAAAGATGCGCACTGTTGTCAGGGTGATTATATCTAATTACATCCTGGTTAATTATTGGACATGAATAATTATAGCAGAGCTACTCTCCTCCAGAGATAGGTGCATCTTCCAGATGTCACACTGCGGTCTCCACAGGGCAATTTCCCGAGACCTTTAGTCGGGATGTGCCGGCTGCGGGAAGGGGCTGTGGGGGAACCGCTGAGACCCATAGGAGATTGAACAGTCCAGTGGTCTTCACTTGCCCTCCCTGACCTTACAGCTAACTGGGCTGGGTTGGTTTCTCTTACTTATACTGGTAACAGTCACACACTGTTACGGCCACATTCAGGGCTTGTGTGGGGGCAGACGTATGAAGGAAAATGCGTACCCCCCCTGCTGCCACAGAAACGCTGGCAGGCTGTCGGACTGGCTACCACCCAGCAGCTTAGGTACAGCCATGTCCCTCCTCTGTCTCCTGTCTCCATGGCACTGCCCAGCTGAGCCCAGCATAGAGAGTCCCAGTTCTTCTTCAGAAAGCAGAGACCTTTCATTTCCTGGCGGAGTCCTAACACTGGTCTAAATCCCTAACAAGATTTCTTGTCACCTGAATCATTGTGCTGGCTTGTCTATCAGAGTTGAGACACTTCTTGTCTCTCCTGGTCCCATTTACTGGTTGATAGTTAGTAGATGGTAGATAGTTTCAGAGCATTATTTAGGCAAAACCTAAATAAGGAACAAATAGATACCATTTACACTAATAATAGCAATGCCTACCTCCAGTTAAGTAAGTCTAAGGTTGGGAGAGCAGTCACTGCATGAGCTTGTGAGGTTAACTGAAATGCAACCAATTCTCCTCAAAACACAAACCTGTCATGAAATGTGTTAGAGCCACCTGTGGTGCAGATACCGAGATGCCCGTTGTGCTGTGGGTATTCAGTACACGGCATTGCTCCCACTCCAGCAACATTTGCAAGAGCAATCCTAATATGCGTGTCTTGATGGACTAGATCAGGTGGCAGCAATTGTCTCAAACTCCATGTGTTCACATAGCCCACTGCACTGTCCTACTCCTCATCCTGCAGCTCATTCTGTGAGGTCTCATCAGCCTGGCTCTGGTTGTTCTACGAAAGATGTGAATATCTCTGACAACCTGAAAACATCAAAATAATTCTTAAAAAAATTCATCTTTTGGATTCGGTGTAACATATGACTGCTTTCACTTCAAAGGCTACTCCAGACTCTGGACTGTGGACAAGAGCAATAAAATAACAGCAGCACAAGAAACACTCTAGAAATTTATGTAAATAAATGCATGTTAAGCATGCACAAGTTTATTAAATAGTTTGCATTACTCACACTTGAATATTTCTTTTCATGCCATAATTGACTGGCTATGAAGAGACATCAGAGATTTCTGTCATAAGTGTCTTCCTTGGTCCTTAACCCAAAATGGTACATCCTCACTGTTACTTAATGAAAAGAAAAAAAAAGCACATTAAAATAAAATAAAGTAAAATAAAATAACTGTCAGCTTCCAAGTTTCTTTAGTATAATTCTGACATTCTTTTTACAATATAAATATCAAGCCTTACTTTGAGTCTTAGTATGTTCTTGGGCTCAAAAGACACATTTACATTAACATTTGAGTTTGGACCTGAGGTGTGCTTTTGAATAGTTTCTCCCTGTGGTCTCCATATACCACGCTTTGGTTCACAGCGTGCAGCGTTCATTACTATCTGGTGCATTTGCATTGGATGAAAATAAACCACAGAACACACCCAAGGAGCACAACTGGCTGACGAGTTTCTGCTGATGGATGTTTGGTCTGTGGGATCAGACTGGGTCTAGTCCAGCGTAAAAGCCCCGAAGGCATGTGGCATGGGTGGTGGGGCCCCAGCACCAGCCGTTCACTCCACAAGCCCACTCCTATCATACCAAACCACTTGCTGCTACAAGCTTAGCAAACAATGTCTGGCTGCATCAAGGCAAATGATACGGGTGCAAAACATTTCATGTTCTTAATCAGCTCTGAAATTGCTACTTTTTCAATTCACTCACTCCTCTCTTGCTCCTGAATTGTAACACAGGCCAAATAGGTTTTCTCTTTGCTAGCTGTATATCACAACTGACCTGTGCAATATTTATACTGTATCACCTCTTTTTCACCTTTTTTTAAAGGCAAACTGTCCAGTCTTTTCAGTCTCTTCTCACGTGGGAAATTTCACATGTCCTTTTCCACTCCTGTCACCTTTCTCTGAACTCTGCCTTGCTTTGGTGGAGGCTTCTTGTGAAACTTAGGAGTATTGGGTGATCAGTCCTGCATATGTTATTTCAAATGTGAATGCATCATCGACTTACATTATTAATTGCTTGTGTTTTACACATTATTCTCTATCCCGTTCCTTTTGCGGTCTAACATCTTGCTTGACCAATAAATTAGAGATGTGCTCTGCATCCAAATGATCACTGAGCTGTCCACAGTGATACTCAGCTGCTTTTCCCAAGCCACTGCAGGTAATTGAGAGCCCTGTAAGGCATATGAGCACATCCATTTTTTCTCCCCTTCAGTGTGCAACAATTTGTCTGAACGGAGCTGAACTTTGTCTGACACCGTGTCACCCATTCATCTAGTCGGGTTAGGTGCCTCTGAAGTTTCTCACAGCCTTTTCAGAATTTGACTAATTCTGTATTCTTTGCAGATTTAGTGGGTTCACAGCCACCTTTTTTCAGATCTTTCCTGAACATCTTGAACAACCCAAGAGGTGTGAAACCTTAAATAAGGCAAATTTTTGCTATGATGAAACACAAATAATTAAACTCACTTTTTGTTTTCTATCTCAGATTTAATTAAAACTTTTTCATGAGCAAACATTATATGGGACCTTTTTTTCCTTTCTTTCTCCTCTCTCAGGACCCAGGGCTGTCCCACCCACATAGACACAAGCAGAGAAAGCAAGAGTCCATGAGGAATCTTTCCCTGAGATCACTCTAAAACACTAAGGATAGCTGTGGTTCCCAGTAGTATCCACTAATGGCCCTATGCCTCCTAGGGGTAATTTCCCTCTGCTCTATTGTGATTAAAACACCACCATGTTCCTTTATTCCTCTGTCAGCCCACATTTGCCTGAGGTTTCAAGAGTGCTGTGTGTCTGTTCCTATTTTTACTTGGTTTATTTTGAGGGAAGAACGGTGCATGATATGGCATTGCCCAAGAGTGGCAGACTCAAACATGGCAAGGAGGAGAGGGACAGGAAAAGTGCCAAGCAGGAATTAAGTCTGCATTCTGCCAGAACAATGCCACATCGTACAGACACGTCCTGGAGCACACAGCACCCTAGTGATAATTTCACAGAATTAATTTTCCCAAAATGAAAAAAAAAAAAAGGCAACAGCACAGAAAAGATGAGGCAAATTACCAACACTAATCAGTCTCCCTCTCTCTCTTCCCTTTCCCCTTGTATGATAATTATGATAATTAACAAGCTAACAAGCTTCTAGTAAAAACAGTTCCAGAATTTCAATGTATAATTAATATTTACATCCATAACAAGTTGTCATTTATGGTGCATGTTGATTTTATTTTTTTCAAAAGAAACTGCACTTCTCACTCAGAAAAGAAAAATCCTTCGAGAACGTGCACTAAAAAGGCATCCTAAACTCAGAAACCTTGTCCTTATTTGCTATTTATTTATGCAGGGCTATGCAACTGTTTTAACATCTGACTTTCTTACAAATTATGAGTGCACATACACAACCAGATGCAGTTTCCTTCTTTTTCTTCACAGAAGGGCACAAAGCCACCACCATACTCAAAGTCAGAAAGCAGATGCATCCGCAATGCACTTGTGTTTAACATGGGTCCTTGCACATAAAACTTGTATCATTACACCATCATGAAGATGATCCGAGGGCTGGAGCACCTCTGCTATGAAGCCATGCTGAGAGAGTTGGGGCTGTTCAGCCTGGAGAAGAGAAGGCTTTGGGGAGACCTTCTAGCAGCTTTCCAGTGCCTAAAGGGGGCCAACAAGAAAGCTGGAGAGGAGCTTTTTATAAAGGCGTGTAGAAATAGGACAAGGGGCAATGGTTTTAAACTGAAATTTCGATTAGAACTAAGGAAGACATTTTTTACAATGAGGGTGGTGAAACACTGGAACAGATTGCCCAGAGGAGTTGTGGATGCCCCATCCCTGGAAGTGTTCAAGGCCAGGTTGGATGAGGCATTGAGCAACCTGGTGTAGTGGAAGGTGTCCCTGTCCACGACAGGGGGAGTGGAACTAGATGATCTTCAAGGTTCCATCCAACCCAAACCATTCTATGATTCCATGATTATTTAGTGACATGTAAAGTCAAGTTCAAGTGACCAGTCATTTGCAGAAATGATGACCCTTAATATGCAACACTCTGCTGTTTGTTGTTGCATGTTTTCTCCAAGAAAGCTAGACCTGTAGTTTTTTACCTGCTGGGAAATACAGAGCAGGAGGCAGACACTTCACTAAAATAGACTCAAATTTCCCAGTGCTCATGCAGAGTCAGATGTCACTATGATGATGGACAAGACTTGCACAGAGAAATAATGGTAAACGGTCACATCTCTTTGAGTATAAAAGCATCACCTGTGGGCATCTGGATAAACTGGCTGCAACCAGCAGCTTCTGCTTTATGGCTGAAACATTTTATAACCTGAGAAATAAGAATATGCTGTCTCAAAAGCAGGTACTGACTGAGTTCCTCTTAACCCATCCACATGTGATGGCTCTCGTCTCACCCTATGGCAAATGGTTGCCCTCAGACTCTCACAACACAATGGTACTTCACAGGAGTAACTGAAGGAGATAGGACAATGGTTTACATGGCATCAAAAAATAGGTTAAATGATGAAGTAAATCTCTATGGAGATACAGAGAAGAGAAGCAATGTGAGATATAGCCAAGAAAAATTCTAGGAAGACTTACAGTCCTTATTCATCAATATTTGACCCAACAACATATGTTCTTTGGCCAGCTGGTTTTCAGGTTTTGTCTTCCCCACAAGTGCAATAACCAAATTTTCAAAGGTAGCATGGGCAGCGGGGTGAAAGAGGTGTTCCAGCAGCCCAGCCCCAAAGGAGGGACTATGCTGCTGCGGGGTGGGAGGCAGCTCATCCTCTGGCTCCCTCCGGTGGAGACCACAGCCCATGCTCCCAGGGTATCTGCTTGGCAGAAGAATTGGAAACGAGGAACAAGAGGAAGAAAAAGGGATGCAATACACCCCTGGAAGACACAGAGTGGCTTTGAATTCCTGTAAGACACAGGTATTCCAGAATAGGAAATGCACTGTAAATATCCACAGCCTAGAGAGAACTCATAGAAGTAGCCATCTGCAGAAGGGAGTCAGCACTTGGTGTTTAAGTTGGAACCAAAGGTAGATTTCTATGAAAGGGAAGTTGGACCTGAGTTATGGCATTTACTTCTTTACTAGATGAGATGAAATGTGGTCTAGATATACAGTCAAGTCCACAGAACCTGAACCAATTAAAACAATTAATTAAATCAGCCACTCACATCCCAGCTGTGGAGGTGTGTATAAGCATTCATCTACACCAAGTCATCATTTTGTATGATATTTCATGGGAAAAAAAAAGAAAGAGTCATGAACTCGTGCTTCTTCCAAACTACTAGGTAGATAGGTCCCTGTCAAATGTTGATAGTGGAGTCATCTTACGGTTGTTTCCCAAATGATTAGCAAACTTTGGAGAATTTTCTACATAGAACAGAGATTATGAATTATACCCACCATGGTTGAATACTTGCACAAAATTGATTAATCATGCAAAAAAACTCAGAACAGAAATAGGTCTTGCGTACAAAGCTAGAAGGCTCCTTCTAAGCTCTAACTCCTGTAGTTATTTCAAGCCTGAAGGAGGATATTTTGCCATGATGAAACATAGAAAAAGTATTGTACAGGGGATGCTCAACAGCTGTTGAACCACACATTTGATTAATAAGGGCAAAATAATGACATAGGAGATTTAGATTTCTTCCACAAAGCATGTCACCTGGTACCATACGGCATTTTAATTAAGAAACTAGGACATTACAAGATAAAAGCTCTTAGACTAAATTTA
The DNA here is from genome assembly GCF_009769465.1 of Tauraco erythrolophus. Taxonomy (NCBI): domain Eukaryota; kingdom Metazoa; phylum Chordata; class Aves; order Musophagiformes; family Musophagidae; genus Tauraco; species Tauraco erythrolophus. The sequence goes on along the minus strand of NC_141466.1, from coordinate 84,238,328 downwards.
TTAAAAATGAACTGATAGCTTTCAAAGTGCAATGTGAAATGAGAAATCTTTAATCATGGGCATCAATCTCCAGTAAGGCCCCAGTAAGGCAGTCTGACTTATATATATATAATGTATATTTATATCTGTTTTTATCAGCGGCGAAAAACAAATTTTAACATTGCAGGTGGCACAAGTAACACTTCTATTCATCTATGTGCAATTTAAGAATTATGGTAGAAGTTAGGAAGTTCAGATGGCCTTGTTAAGCCATAAAATATCACGATGTACGGGAATCCCTCTTTTACTGTGGAAACCGAAGCATTTCTCTGCTGGAGAGTCAGTCACTTACCAACCGTGCACTGATCCAATAGTTGGAATATTTAGAGGCTGCTTTGGCAAGGAAATAGTTCAACAGGGTACAACTATATACAGGCAAATTAAGAAGAGAAGATTAAGATTAATTAAGAGAAGGAAACAAATCTGTTCATGCAATCAAGAAGCTGTTCTCTTCTCAAGACATGTCTGCAATGAGTGGCTGCTCTATATTAACTTCCAGGTTCTACATGCTCATTTTCTGCTGAGTGCTGCCTACATTTTGCCAGTTCTGGAGGTGGGTTAAGTGGAGTGACCAAAAGGCATTCTTTGTGAGAATTAAAGGCATCCACTTAAGGACTTGATTCAGAGCATTGTTTTAAATTCACACACGCGCACTCACTTCTCACTTATTTTGCAATAGCATCCTCATGACGACAGGTGCTGAGCCTACAGAAATGTAGGTACATTCGTTGGGGAAAAACGTACATCTTTTCATTATGATAGATGCACTGACGTCCTGTATTTTGCTCTTTTACTGATGTCACTTTAACACATGTGCCCTGAGTAATAGGTGTGTTGTTTCCATTAGTCCTTGGGACTTCTCTTCCCTTTATGTCATTCTATAAAAACACCCAAGCACAAGGTAGTGTGAGGTTCCCGTGACTGCCAGGGCAGGACAGCTCTGCAGACTGGAAGGATGTGGGCATGTAACATCCTTCAGCCCCAAGAGAGGCTACAGTGTGTAATTCAGAGCTCCCAGCTTATGCCCCGGCAATTCACTGCCCCACAGCCATGCTGGCTGAAACAGAAGGTGGCTGGAGCAGATCAGAAGCTGCAGTAAGGTTTGCCCAGCCATGCCAAAGAGTGAGTTGAGCACGCACTCTTAGCAATGAGGAAGAGTGAATGAGCTTGATCTGCCATCAATCTCAAACACATCTGAATCAACTGGACACACTCTTGTGCCTGCTCAGGGATGGCAATACCTGTGATGGGCATGGGATGTGAATGCATGATCATGCAACTCTCTCTACAGCCATGATAATATAGTCTCCTCTGCGGACTATTCCGAGCACCTCAAGCATGCTAGAGAGAGCCAATAGCTCTTACGATCCTGCTCTGGGTGAGATTTCCAAGGCAATGTCTCCCTGGAACCTCCCTTTTTTTCCCAGGAGATGAAGATATCTAGCACTCCCCTGTCTCAGCCCAGGACTAATAGCAATCTTATTCTCTGCCAGTGCTAGTGCAAACTGAGCTTTTAAGTTAAGAGCCTCTCATTGCTAAGATATGGAAATCCAAAAAGATTCCTTAAGAATCAATGTAAGTTTTTCATGTAAGTATGAGTCCTGCACACAGCAAAAGAGGGAGAGAGAAGGAGAAGAGAAGAAGAAAGGAAGCAAGGTCATACCCAACACTAAGGAGCTTGACTACACCCATCACAAAACATAAGGACAGGTATAACGCTCTTCATTTTACTCAGGAGAAAGTGAAGCTCTCTGTCACTCACACGCTCTTCTTTCTCTTTCCTTAACGCTCTCAGAGACTTCTCTCTTTAGTTAGTCATCCTTGCTGTAAGTTTCTTTAAATCATAATTAGATAATCTTCCAGATTTTGGGGTGCCCTTTGTCAGCAGGATTCCTGGATGTATAGCCTCTGTTTGGTGAAGTTGAGAGTTGCTAAATTAACAAAGGATCAACTAAAGATACGATACTTTGTTTGTAGTAGAAATCTTGTTTTAGCAGCAACTGCTTTAAGGAACCCTGTAACAAAATATGTATGCTTGTACATTCATGTTACTATATTTTATGTCAAATAAGACTCTAAATTTATGAGTACCATGACCTGTACACATGTCTCAGGTCCTTGGCAGGAGGTTGTGCCTTCTGGCCTTCTCTCTGCACATGTGTGGAAGGAAAATCGCCTTGCCTTCTCACAGGCCATTCACATAAGAGAAAATCAGGAGCTTTGCCTTAGTGGGGACATGACAGCATTTCAGTCAATGGCGAACCTGATTTGTTTTTTCTCCCAGTAGGTAAGAATGTGCTTCTGTGCACAGTAACAGAAGATATCCTCCACCACCCCCTCCTCACTGCCTATTTGTTTTCTCCCAGTTAAGTCTGTGAGGAAATCCTCTTGGTAAAGTCAGTTAATAAGATTAGATAAACGTCTTTGAAACCAAAATGCTGATATAAAAATGAGAACAACAGAGCACCAGCTGGCTTTTCTTTTGCTCATTCAAATGCAGCTGGAACGCCACAGCCAGTAACGTGCAAACTGGGAGTGATAATCAATAAGCAGTGAAACAAGAGCAAGATGCCTCTGGAGGAATTTTCCCTTGGTGAGAAAGATGGATTAACGCTAATTCTCAAGGCAACTGAACAAAACATTTGCCTAAATTCAGACATAATTTAAATACTGCTCCAGAGAAACGTGACAGCCTGAAATAGCAGTGAAACAAGATCCTTCAGTCATAGTCCATGATGTTATTTAATGTTGCCACAGGCCTTTTATTTTTAATGTTGGCACTGGCCTTTTTTTAACACAAGGTAGCTGATGCACTGTACAATAAGGAAGACATATTAATGATATATAATGATTAAAGGCTGTTTAGTTAAAGACATCGGGTGAGAGAATGATATTGCTGACTATTATAGCTCTGTGCATACAGAGGCACACAGTTCTGGGCAGCTTATCCAGCAGGGTGCTGTGTACACAGCAGGCTAAAGACAGAAACATTAACTAAATCACAAGATTCGGATCATTTATCTTATCGTCGTTTGGGGAAAGAGTTTATCTTTCAAGCAGGCACACCTGCTCTCCTTGTAAAACTTTACTCGTGCCATTACCAAGCGTGTTATTGTTTCTTGTTCAAACATGCCGCTGCAGGAGCGGGACAGAACCAAGGGTGGGTGTCCATCTCTCTTTCAGCAAGCACCCAGCCCTGCATCTGCACATCCTCACTCACATGGGAACACCTGCCTCGGCTCAGGACACCGGTGCATGGCAGCAGCAGACCAGCTCCGTTACCCATTCACCTTACCTGCAAGAAGGGTGCTGGGCTAAAATAAAACACACTTTAGAGGCTTTTACAGACACAACAAGAACTTCTCATTTGTGCTTCTGTCCTATGGGATAAAGTGATCAGAATTAAATTTGGGAATTTAATTACATTTGAGAATTTAATGGGATGAAGTTAGTGTAGTGAACTGGGTTGAAAATTTCATTGACCTGGATTTCAGAAGAAACCTGGAATGTCTTCAAGACAAAAATTTACGTGAAATATCAAACCTCTGGCCAAAAGGAGAACTCTGGAAGGGTGGCATCAAACCCACGTGGATGAGTGATCATCTTGCAAAGTGTATTGAATTAAGCAAAATCACATAAATACTGGAAACTCAGATTGGCATCTAAAGAAGTCACATTAGAGATGAGAAAGTGTGCCACCAAAGTCCAAGTTATTTCCGTTGATCTGACCTCAACTTTACCCAACAAAACAAAGCAAAAAAAAAAAAAAAATCAGACATTAAATATAATGAAAACCACAGAAAATGAGGCTCTTCTGAAGTTAAAAACATCACAAATGTTCTAGCATGACCTGAAATCTAGATGCAGGCTTCACTACCAGGCCTTGTGAGGGAGGGCAATGTAAAAGGTGGAAGCAAATATAGGATGGCTAATGGGAAGAAGGCTGTGGAGATGGAAGCCACCACATCCTAAAAAGCTGTAAACTATGAAAGGGACTGAGTAGAAACCTGAAAATAAGTGCATCATGGGAAGCTGTAAGATAAGTGGCAATATTTTTAACGAATACTTCAAGTAAGGAAAGGGGAGACCTAAATAAGCGCATGGCATTGCTCCAGAGCAAAAAAATAAACCCTGCATGCCTGCTTAAGGAAGGCCAAGAGGATAAAGATCTTTACTAGATGATCATAGAGCTACCAGGACCCCTCAACAGATGTTGCAAAGGCAGATATGGTCATAGCATGTACGGTGTGAAGTAAAGCTAGTGCAGGCAGGCAGATATTTCTGCCATTGAGCTAGATGGTGGTGCAACCTCCTCTACAAGACTGAGTGTTGTGCAAGACTGGTCCCATGGATGAGGAACTCAAACCAGAACAGGTGCAGGGGAAGGCTACTGGGTATATCCAGGAAATAACGAACCTATTTTATGAGGCTGAGGTTGTTTAGTTTACAATATGAAGACTGAGAAAGGATATGGTTCCTTAGGAATACATCAGAGTGATGTGTAAACATTAGATAGAGAGAAGAGCTACCCAACAAGGGGACAATACTGGCACATGAACAAATGAATATGAATGGGCTGTGAAAAAAAAATGGATACTAGAAGAGGGTTTCTAAGCAACCTGAGCAAGGTTCTGATACAGCAGTAGAGCAAACAGAAGAGTAGGAGGGATAAATTATTTCTGATATTTGATACAGCTGAAAAAGATAGTGTGCAATCTGGTTGGCTCTCACAGCAGCATACAGCATACAGCACCTAGGAGGCCCCTTCTTGTCCCATCCTTGACATTTCTAAATGCTTTTCACTAATTGCAGGGGAAACTACAAATACAAAGGTCAAACTCAGGATCTTTGGAAAATTTGGACAAAAACACCTGAATAAATAGAACTTACATTAGGCCAGTCTGTAAAAGTCAAAAGGAAACGATAGCTTCCTCTTGATTGCTAACAGCTGCAATCCCTGCCATCCACCAAGGGAGGTGGCAAGTGAATCCCCACCATCACAGACCCACCAATGTACATGACCAATGCACTTCTGCTCACACCCTGTTTCCTAGGAGCCTGCAGAAGCTGCAGCTATAGATCATTGTGCTGCAGATGCAGAGATGCAGGGCTCCTTCCATCATATGTCCTGTCTTTCCCACAGACAGGACTGCTCCTTACTTGAATGTCAATGAAAATAAACTATCAAAATATCCACAGCATAGATTTGACACAGACGATGTTAAATTAATCTCTGTGAATCAAGTGTATGTATTTGCAGAGGTGGTTGCTCATTCCTGATCTGTACACAGCATCACACAATGAAACTGAGAAATTCAGTTCAGTTCACATGATTTATAATCTCACTGAGGACACACAGTCGCAGTCACAGTGCAAAGTAAAGCTCAGGTCCCTCTCCTGAGATTGGTACTCTCTCTTCAGTGTATTAACCTGGTTTTAAGTAAGGGATGTTACAAACCTCTATCAGGCACTATTTCACATTACCTGCTACAGACAGCCAACCAAAAAAAAAAAAAATCCCAACAATAAACCCCCCCTGGTTTTATACATATGCAAATCACATGGGAGGCTTCAGAAAAAAAAAAAAAAAAAGAAAAGAAAAGGAAGTAAGTTATGGATCAGGTTAAATTGGCCAGTATTTCTAGCATGAATAACAGATGGTAAATAAATAAACGACAATGGTGTGTGGTAAAGCTTTAAAGCTCACAATGTGATTCCTCATGTCAAGCAACTACTGATTAATCTGAACAGAAATTAACAGCAAAACTGGAAGATAATTACGTAGCAGCTCTATCCTGGATCCAGAGCGCAGGTGCTGGGCCACATCTGTCCCTGAGGATAGCACAGAGACCATTATTCTTACCCTGAAAACGCCCTGTCCCACTTTTACAACAGAAGACTCAGGAGGACAGAGAAATGCCATCAATTTGATGGCCATCAGTTCTGTAATCATCCCACAGCCATCTCCCCAGAGATGTATTTAGTATCAGACGCATTTTTCAACCAAGTAAATATTCCAGACTTCAGTGTTAATACACCATTAAAATGACACCGTCATGCTACACGGAATACTATAAATTAGACCTTGAATATAACAGGCCAGACACAAATAGCTATTACTCTCTTCCCTGCCTCACTTTCCTCATCTCCACCTACTCTCCCAAAGAAAAACATTTGTAAAGGAAGCAGAAAAATTGCTTCCTTGTAACAATGCCTGTGACTTTGAGGTAGACACTTTTTCTCTGCTGATGCAAGCTCTTAAATATCAAGAAACAAGTGCTGAGAGGGCCAGCTGCAGGAGATTTTCAGTTCAGAGCGTGGTGTGGAAGAGGTGAGCTGGGTTTGCTTTATCTTCCCTCCTGCCTCTTTTTTCCCTCCCTCTTCCCTCACCTCATCTTTCCTTATCTCCTCCCTTTGGCACTATATAAACCAGAGGGCAGGGCATCCAGCTGCTTCCACAGCAGAACAATGTTTGGGCAGAGTCCATGTTGACACAAGTGCATTATATCCTGAAGGGTCAACGGCAGCTTTTTTTTGTTTGGTTACTTTTTCTTTACCAACTGTGTAGAATTAACCTTTCACTTTTACACAAATGCTATTGGTCCAAAATTTATGAGCTCATCTAATTATCATCTCCTATCATTGTACTGTCCTGCTGGTTTAGGAGTATTATTATTTTCCTATTAAAAAAATTAGAAACCCTCCCGTTCCTTAATATTTAATAAAAGTTACACCTAGAAGACGCACGTAGGACTGGTTAGATCACCAAGACCCCCTTCTCCCATCTTAGGCTTTTCTGAGCAAGGATTATCTCAGCTAAAGGTCAAACACAAAACCACCGTACACCAGCCCATGGTCCAAATGCTTGCTAACTCTGTTTCTCAGTATCTACTCCCTTGTGCAGTACAGAGTTGTCCAAGGGCTTGGTATGCTATACGTAAGCCCTCTCCATAGCACACCTATGCTACTCGGTCCTGTGGTCCTTAAGAACGGTAAACTTTACATAGGACAGCCTACAGTGTACAGCCTGTTTGAGAAGTACCTTGGTAAACGCACCATCCTCCAGCTCTGAAGGGGCAAACCAGCTTCAGTCACCTGGTGGTAACTGCCCAGCCAGAGCACTCTTGTTTGACTGCTGTTTCTGGGAAGCAGACGCATTCCTCAAGTTTCAGAAAATGTCCCACTCCACAAAATGCACTTAAGGTGGAGTTTAGCTAGTGGAGTTTCTTGCAGAGAGATGTATCAGACACAATTCCACCTACTACAGGTGGAAGGAAGCAGCATTACTAGTAAAGCTCCTCCCAAATTTGAGACTGACATTCTCAGGAAAAGAGGCCCATGATTCTTCTAGCTGTTCTCAAGAAGGCCCATCTTCTCCACATCGCAAGTTTTTTTCCACTGGCAGTATACTCCACAGTCTATTAAAAATGGACTGTCTGATGGCACTTGAATTTTCCTTCTCTAATGGGATCTCTAGTGAAATCAGCATAAGGAACTTCAGAAACACATCCCAACCCACCTCACTGCTAAACATTGATTGCATGTCAATAGTTCAGTGTCCAGTTATTTCAAATACAAAACAAAAAAATTAAAGGAAAGATTCTTTTTAAAAAAAGAAACTTCCACCATTCATTTTTCCAGGCAAAGTCTTTGTGTGTTCACTCTTCCAGAACACAATGCTGTGGTATCTCTGTTTCTGAAGTGGCAGTGTAGGCACTGTACTCTTATGTTTCACTGAGTGCTCGTTCAAAACAGCTGTATGTTCTATATAAAACATGTTTACATAGTAAATGTACTTCCTGTAGACACAAAGAAATGTTAATGAATAACCATTCCTGCATTTCAAATTTTGCAGGGCTGTGGGAAGGATCAGTGCATGACAAAATAGTTAATGTTCACCCACTTTCTGGCACATGAAATCTGTTACTACAACTAATCCCTTACAGAGAAAAGAAAACATGGAAAACAAACTGGCGCTGGCTGGTTCTACTAGGCTTTTTTTTTTTTTTTTTTTTTGTAGAGAAACTGTGAGATGCATATACATGGGAAAGGAACAGAAGAGGTATTCAGTGGAGAATGCCAGAAGGCATGGACTCCTTTTGGTGGGCAAGACTGTTGGCTTTAATTGTATATACTGTCTTGGATTCTCACCTTCAAAAAAAACGCCAGTTTGATCTCACACAGTAGTCACTGCCTATATTTACATCCTATTGCCTGAGGCCAGGGAAGGCAAACAACAGGCATTTTCCTTTCAGTCAATTTCAATCTGAAAATCTATATGGCTTAAAAGACTTCTTAAATAACAGATCTGCATTTATCCTTGAAAATCTTTAACAAGCAATAATCAGGTGATCTAACCTATATCATTGCCCCTGAAAAAGCCTCAAAGAGAAAACTGATTTCTACTCTAGGTGAAATTCTTTTTGAACCACAAAAATATAAAAGAATTAAGAATTTGGTATATAGCTGTGAAGTCCCACACATGATCCCCACTTTCCTGTGAAGCAAGCCACTAAACTAATTAGGCTTTGCTATACAGCAATTTTATCTGAAATACATAGCTCTCTGTTCCAGTCCGCTGAAAAAAATACACAAGCATGCAAAAGAAGCAGAGATAGGAACCAATTCACTTCAAGGGAAACCCAAACAGCATGGGGCAGATCCTTAGTGGAGTAAAGGATCTGCACTGAAGTAGATGAGACAAGGAACAGCTTATGCCAGCCAGGAATCTGCTCCGCATCTGCAGACCAATTTATGAAAAAGAGGTGATACACCATATATGGACCAGATGCACTCATGTAATATAAGGCAAAAACAAGCTCTGCTGGGGATGTTCCAACATTTCTACACAAGATTTCACAGCATACAAAAATTACTTCATGTGAAGGAAAATCTTTTTTAACTGCAACTTCTCTGCATGGTTTGAAAGTGCTACTGTGGACAAGGTTTTCAAAGGCCACCCAACAAGCAATACTCAACCATATCTTCTTCACAGGGTGGCATATGAATAGCACATTTCAGTTTTAACAGACTGAAAAATCATTACCACAGCAATAAGGCTGAGACCTCAGAGCAATTTTCTCAATAAACACATTCCTTGACAATTATTATTTTTGTTGAAAAGATACATTTTGCTTTTGAGATAAGAGTTTGCATGATATCACAGCAACTAACAAAGGACAAATTGGAAATTTTTCTGTTAGGAATTTCAACACCTTCTTATGTTTTACAATAAACAATAATTTATTAAAATAAACTATTTATTAAATTCAAAGAACTCACTGTCTTAAACTACCCGAAGAGAAGGAGAGTTGACAAAGTTCGGGCAAATTTGTAAAGCCCTCAGCAAGTAATGTGGTGAGTGTGAAGAACCTCGATCTAATTATTAAAATGTTATTTGGAAAACATTTTTTCAGAGGTGTTCAGTTTCTCCAAAAGTAATCTGAAACAAATGAGAGAGAAAAGTTTCACAAGAAGCAACGGTCACAATTAAAGACACATATAACAAAGGTGATGAAATCAGAAGAATAACGTGATTTCTTTATAAACATTCTAAGAAAAGAGGTAAGAAAGTAAATGTCAGGACGCAACGCTATTTTGAATTACCCAACACTGCCACCATGCGTTCTCTTCAAAGACTATCAGGCTGCTTGAAAATCGCTAGATGGTAAGTATTAAAAGATAAAGTAAATCAAATTTATCACTCTCTCTCTTATGTAAAACATTTCTGTAAAATGCAATAGCGATGACAACCTCAAAAAAGTGTTAAGTATTTTTAGCCACTTGTGTCACATTTGTGTGGTACTCTTGGTACTGTACACTACAGAGTACTGTTTCCAATCCCTTCTATCATCGTTGTGGAAAGTACTAACTAGAGAATGACACAGAGAAAATAATGGACAAGCTTTGTTTCCACACACAGATGCCTACCATAATTGATGTTTCATTGCCCACCTCAGTAAACCTCTAGGTTAATCTTGATGGTCCCTAGAAGATATCAAACTCCATAAATGTTCAAATCTATAACATAATTATTTCAGAGATCAGCTTTTCTTCAAACATTTATGTGTATGAACAAAAACATTCATATAACGATGGAGACAGTGGATTCAGATGACTTCCTACAACATTAATTTTCACTAGTTCTAATGTAAGCACCAAAGTATCTCTACTCTTACATGAAAGTTATATCCAATCTAATTTGAATTAAGAACATTAAATTTCTTATTATTTAATACATTCTCTCACCTGAAAACTCCCCTTGAGGTGGAGGGCAGGCAAAGGAACTGCATCTCACTACCGAGAAGCTAAAATGATTAGAGATGCTCCTCTTCTCATTTAGATGAGATATCTAAGAAGATGCAAAGGAATTCCAATGACACCTGATTTTCTTCTATGTTTTCAAAACTTCTGTCATAAATTCTTCGACTTGGGATGCCTAACATCAGCTTTTATGATCAGGAAGTACTAGAAACAAATGATCAGCTATTTTTAATTAATACACACAACACATCTAAATTGATTAATTGAACTCGGAAGAACTGACTGAAGAATCATCACTCCCCCATTAGCATTATCCAGGTAAACAAAATATTTCAACGACCTTCCTCAGAGGATATTGCAGATTCCAAATTATTCCCGTATAGATTCACTACCAGCTCCATGAAAACACAGACCTCAGGGAGCAAGGCCAACATTAAAACAGACGCAAGTAATACTTGGATGAAATACCACACTTGCAAGAAAACATGCTTCGGTACAATTCTAGATATTTGAAATTTCAAGAATGGAAGAATTTTGAAGAAAGACTGAACAACTACTTAAATGCCTAACGGATGACTATGCAGTTGTGGACAGTTCAGCTCCAGAATTAATTCCCTTTAGGATAACAAAAATCAGAATGCTTGTATTTAAATGTGATGTATTTTGTCAGCATTACTCATGCGTGTACCCACTGAACATCTTCGTTTATTCCAAGCTTCTTTTGCTCTCAGGAATACCGACTGTTCAGAGTCCACATTCTTTCTAATATCTTAAAACTCAAAGTGACTCCAAACAGATGGCAAAGATGAATAACTGAAGTGAAGAAGTCATTTCAAGTAACTGATAAAGGACAAATGCCATGATCTTTACCATCTCTCTTGCCATTTGCTCTTCAATGTGCATTGTAGAATATACGCTTATTCTGCAGCTCTGTTCTGTGTCTCTCAACAGCATCAAGAAACCATAAGCCCCGCATGCAGCTCTACTAGCAAATGACAGCATTAAGTCAGAATAAATTGGATTGTCCCAGTCTGTTCCAGATTTGTTTAACAATAGATGGTAGCAGCATTCATAGAATCATAGAATCATAGAATCATAGAATCATAGAATGGTTAGGGCTGGAAGGGACCTTCAAAGGTCATCTAGTCCAACCCCCCTGCAAGGAACAGGGATATCTCCAACTAGATCAGGTTGCTCAGGGCCTTGTCCAACCTGGCCTTGAACATCTCCAGGGATGGAGCATCCACCACCTCTCTGGGCAACCTGTTCCAGTGTTCTACAACTCTCATGGTAAAAAATTTTTTCCTAATATCCAATCTGAATCTACCTCCCTCTATTTTAAAACCATTACCCCTTGTCCTATCACAACAGGCCCTCCTGAACAGCCTCTCCCCATCTTTCTTGTAGGCCCCCTTGAGGTACTGGAAGACCGCTATAAGGTCACCCCGGAGCCTCCTCTTCTCCAGGCTGAACAGCCCCAACTCTTTCAGCCTGTCCTCATAGGAAAGGTGCTCCAGCCCTCTTATCATCTTCGTGGCCCTCCTCTGGACCCTCTCCAACTGGTCCATGTCCTTCTTATGTTGGGGGCTCCAGAACTGGACGCAGTACTCCAGGTGAGGTCTCACGAGGGCAGAGTAGAGGGGGAGAATCACCTCTCTCGACCTGCTAGCCACGCTCCTCTTGATGCAGCCGGCCTTCTGGGCCGCAAGAGCACATTGCCGGCTCGTATTGAGCTTCTCGTCCACCAGTACTCCCAAGTCCTTCTCCTCAGGGCTGCTCTCGATCCATTTACCACCCAGTCTGTATTTGTGCCTGGGATTTCCACGACCCAGATGTAGGACCTTGCACTTGGCCTGGTTGAACTTCATGAGGTTGACATGGGCCCACCTCTCCAGCCTGTCGAGGTCCCTCTGGATGGCATCCCTCCCTTCCAGCGTGTCGACGGCACCACACAGCTTGGTGTCATCGGCGAACTTGCTGCGGGTGCACTCCATGCCACTGTCCACGTCACTGACAAAGATGTTGAAGAGGGCTGGGCCCAACACGGACCCCTGAGGGACGCCACTCGTGACCGGTCTCCACTTGGACATCGAGCCGTTGACCACTACTCTCTGAGTGCGGCCATTGAGCCAATTCCTTATCCACCGAGTGGTCCATCCATCAAACCCATGCCTCTCTAGTTTAGAGAGAAGAATGTCGTGTGGGACAGTGTCAAAAGCTTTGCACAAGTCCAGGTAGATGATATCCAGGTAGATGATATTCCCTTCAGAGAGCTTCAGACGTAAGAAAACAAACTGGAAAAGCATCTTTGACAAAACTGCCAGAAGTCCATCATGTTTCTTACTGCAGACTTAGGGCAGCAAATCACATCTATGGCACTAATTTGTAAAGGAGAAACCATCAATTTGCTCCATCTTAAGGAAAAGCATAGGAAGAGAATAGCGTTCAAGATCATTTTAGCAAAGTTTCAATACAGGCACAAAAGGAGAATGTATGTTGTTGAAAATATACCTCTATGGTCTATAAGGTGCTTCTCAGTACACAAACATACTTTCAAAAGGAGAAGGTGTGTCAACTGTTTATCTGCTTTTAAATCTGCGTTTTAACCTCTCGTTCTTTCCTACAATAAATATGTAAAGCTGAAATAATTTTTTTGCTTTGCAATGCTTATTGCACACTCCTTTACAATACTTATCATCATCAAAGCAAATGTCATCAAAAATGTCACTACCAAACTACACTTGGAAAAAGTTAACATGTCTGAGCAAAGTCAATGGGTATAAAATAAGCCTTCAAAAATATAATAAGAATTTGCCAACTTAGGTGTTAAAAAAAGCTGAAATTTCAGACTGTAGCTCATACACTGCAGTTAATTCACTATTGTCTATTCACAGTTTCAGTATTTTTTATCTAGTTCACACTCCTTCACATCTTTTAGTTACATAGTGACAAAAAAAAAAAACAACTTGGAAAGTGAGATAGTTAAATTTCAAACACACACAATACATTGCAAGAGTAGCATAAAGGAAGCAATATGATCTTAGCTTATACCCATTCCCCACACTGAATAAACTGAACTATTGATTTTTTCATTGTGATTTCTGGTCAAGAAACATTGCAAAGAACCTTATTAAAATGTAACTTGAATCTCTAATCCTTTGTAGAGCCGAACATTCTCCAGACATTACCCTCTGGTTTTCCCTTCCACAGGAGAGAGCAAACAGATAGAGATTGGCGGTCTTCTGTGAATCCGTTCTTCAATTGATGCATTTCTTTGAAATTCAGCTCTTTGGAGGGAGAATTTATTTTGAAAAAATATTCAAATGAATGTTGTATGCAACAAGAGGATAACTTTTTGGACCACAATAAACGTGTCTGTGAGTGTGTGCATGTGAGTGTTATATTTAATCTGCATGAAATTAACTCACTAATTATCTAGATATGTATTGGGAATGAGCAGACGAAAATAAACAAAAGACACATATTTTGTAAAAGTTATTCCACTCTGCCTCCTTTAAATATAAACAACTGGTTACTATGTTACCAGCTCTACCCCAGTGCAAGATCTAACTCGGTTTTGAACTAACAACAACCACAGCTTTCAATGAGCACTACTTTATGCAAAATGTTTATCATTTCTTAACCTGTTGATCATAGTGTTAGGCATTATTTCCATTGTATTTCAAAGTAAAAAATTACTTTTTGGATTTCAAATTTTCCAGAGCTTTTATTCACACACTTTTCTTACATATTTTCAGTATAAAACTACAAAAAAAAAAAAAAAAAATCAAGCTACAAAACACGTAAGATACTTAAAGTAGAACTTGCATCATCCTGATTTAGCTCACAGTAAATTTTTTTCATTGGATTTGGCAAACAGTCCATTCTTCGGAAGCTTGATCATTCAACTCCAGTCTCAACAGCCATCTTCTAATGAAAAGACTAAATTTTGCATCCAAAACTTGACAATGACTTATGAAGTTTGTCTTTGAATTAGACTTGTCAAATTTGAGGACTCCAGAACTCTTAATACATAAGAATGTCCAAATAATCTTAAAACCATTTAATTTATGTAGCTAGCTGCATTAACATCAGCTTTCTGTCACTGATTTTCCTTATTTTTATCAAAGCCTTGTTGGTAAGCTCCACAGTTTCATCCCACTTGTTTTTCTCGGGGCTTGTGTATGTCACCAAGTTCTCAGTGTACTGCAAGACTGACTTCAAAAACCTATGAGAAATAAAATCAAAGAAGAAAAACTCATTAAGGGATTTAAAAAGAAAACATAAATAAAAAAAAAATCATCTCAATGCCCGATTTAAAGCTGCTACTGTCTCTAAATTTCCAAATCTCCCTCAGGATGATCAATACATTAAGGTTTCTTCTACTTCTGGAAGAGAATCACTCTCTCATTCTTACAATAAGAAGCAGTGATTTTCAGAACTGCAATTAAAGACTGCCATAGAAAGACTGCAGTGATAAAATGTGTGATAGAATTTTCCTCAAACAGCTTCCTTTCCTTTCCTAGTCAAACATTTCACAATGCCTATGATATCCAACCAGCTGTTAACTGACACACAAGGAGTAAAATTACCAATGTACTAAATACAGCTTCTATGTATTAGTATTTTTTCAGTGTGTGATTGTTCTCTATCTATACTAAGGAAGAATCTAACAAAAATTAAAAATGTCAGTAACCGGACCATGTATTTTCAACTAGGTTATTTTAGTTCTTGAGTGAATGTTGTCCGAGATATAATGATGACTTGTACTAAAAGTCATGCTTTTCCTTTTTATTTTTCCCTCTACAGGATTTATACTACAGATCAAATAGGAATGTGTACAACTTCCTATTTTCATAAAGTAAATCTTATATACTCACTTTAGATACTGCTGATAATCAAAAGGATTCTTCTTACAAACCAAATGAACATTGACTAGTTCCAGAGTAATCAACACTAAGATGAGTCGCAACACCGGAGACAAAAATTTAATGCTAGAAATAGGCAAAAATATTTTAAATAAACAAACTAAATCCAAATTAAATACAACTCATAAATATATATAAAATTATCCAGACTTCTGGAGCTTAAGTAGCTGGATATCACATAGTGGAGAGAAGAAAAAAAAAAAAAGGCTATGAAAACTCCTTCAGCAAAGAGCAGAGCAAGTATCAAAACGATAAACAACGACTATAAATTATGAAACCTCAAAATGAGGAAAAAAATACAAACATATGTAGTTAAGATTCCAAAGGAAACTTGGAAACTAGCACCTGTCCTTTACTCCATAGATAATACAATGGAGTTCGACTGAAGTGCAAATACGTATTGTCAGTTGTCAGTTTAAGCTATGTTTCTTAAATAATATGGTTAACACTTTTAGGGACATAACCTGGCCACGAATATAATATTCACAGTTTTCCCAGTTTTTAAAGCAGATTCGTAAATCCCTGGGAAATGCTTCTGAATAGACAAAATTAATGGAACGCTAAGCAATCTCTTTTATATCTATAAAGATGCTGACCCAGGTATAATGATTAAAAGCAACAGAACTAAAGTAGGTAGAGTCCTGAAATCAGTTTAACCTATTGCATTCAGATAAAAATTGAATGGCATTTATATGTTCAAATAGGAAAAGCTAGCAAGTAAAAAATGCAATCTAACATTTAAATGATACTTTTATTTGAAAGCTTATAATTTACAGTGAAGTAATCCAGCAATGCTAAAAATACCCATTAAATTATTCTTCAATCTGAGATTTTCTTGTTATTTCAACATTACTACATAACAGAAACCTGGGTTGACACTTAACTCTGAAATGGTTGACAAGAACACATGAGCGCTGTTGACTTTAAACATCTAAGACAAACTACTGAAAGTGAGCAACGGCAGCACGCAGCCACTCTCTTATAAACCTAACCACAAAGTAAGGAAAAACCGTCAGCCAACCTGTTTAACATTCGCAGGTAGTTGTGTCTCTGGCGAGAACGTAGAGCCTTCTTCATCCACTGCTGGTACCTCAACTCGGTGCTGGCAACAACTTGTTCAGACACTTGATGGCACTGTGTGCCTATTTTACGGAGTACCACCAATGTTTCCAGAACTGGTCTCGGAGAATAAAGTGTGCAAATAGGCGTATCACAAAGTTCAATTAACAGCCTCCAAAACAGGAAGGAATTGTTAATGTCAATCTTTTATTAGGTGGATTTAACATACGATACATTTCATACTTGGTGTGGTTTGATTCATAATGTTTTAACTCAGAAAACCTGGAAACGGATTACTCTAGTGACTGGAAAAAAGTAAGAATCTGTGTAGTAGGGGTAGCGATTGTGTTCTCTACCACTTTACTGAATATAAATGCAAAACTGCTGGTGATGAATATGTTTCCCATTTCAGATCAAAGAAATACATCCACAATAAACAAAGCTGCCTGGCTGAAACGATACACTAAACACATCAAATCACAGCAGGGTTGTGGTTGAAGCCTCCCACCATAGTTCAATTCACAATGAATTAACATCCACCATAACAGAACTCACTCAAACAAATGGTATTAATTAGTACTCCCACTAGTGTGTGGTCTTTCTTCTGGGCAGAACAAGAAGCAGACTTAACATTTCATAAAATGCAGGTGGTGAGGCCGTTGTTTTAATCAACACCACACCAGATTATGCTTTGTTAAAGCACCCAAATATCTTTGGATCATATTCTAATCAGCTAACCTAATGTGTCACACATCACTTTAAACACTCTGTTCTTATATAAATGTTTCTTAATCTCCCTCGTGCTCAAATTATCTCAGCAAAACATTAATGACAAAATGATAAAGGCAGAAAACTCTAAAAATGGTTTAACACTTTAATAATTAGGCTTCTTCTTCATAAATGAGAAAAGTGCAGATTGATGGGTAGGAAACAGAAGGAGCACATGCTATACAAGTAAAGCAACAGATAAAACCCTCTTTGCGCTATCCCGCCCACGCCTGATGGGTTTGATAGGAGAGTTTTGTTCCAACATACTCATTCAGTCATGGGGCTCTTAAGACTGCTCTAAGAGTGCCAATTAAAAGTCAAATTGTTCTGATCAATATTCCAAGTCAGATATAATTTGAACTAACGTACCTCCAAGTCTGACAACAAGTATAACAAGGCATCTTCTGTTTTGGAATCTTGATACTAAAGCACGTAAGAACACAATTATGTAGTGGAGTATTACTATTTTAAATGCCACACACAGCTGCGACGCCAAGCACTTTAAAACTAATTTCTGATGCAGTTTTAGCGCACAAAACAGATCAAAACCAATTTAATATTTACAGCACTTTGTTTCCCCAGTCTGAAAGAAAAATTATTATTTTTTTCATGCCTAATTTCCAAGTAAAATCTCTACTGTAGTGATGTCCCAAATCCACAATGTCTAATCTTCATTTTGAAGATGATATTCAGCATTCTTAAGATTTTTACATTAAATCAACAGCAACATTAGAAAAGTGCACGTAACATTTCAAGTATTGTTCTAAAACCAGGGAAATGAGTAATTTAGGTTTGAGAGTTCTTGTGTTGGGCTGCATGTAGAAACTGACAGCGGGAACCATGAGGACATCAAACTCACCTCTCTGTTAGGACACTATTGATTGGATCATCTGAACTACAGCAATTCTGGGGCATATATTGCTGCAACTGAGATATAATTTCAGATATCATCAAATTTAAAGTACTAGCTTCAGCATTTCCTTCCAACCTTAAAAATAAAAGAAAAAAAAAAGATTTGAGATGATAAAACTGTGTAATAGTTATTTCTAAAGTGGCATAAATCAAGAAGCAGATGTTTTGGATAGCAGTGTATTCAATTCCCTCCACCTTATGAGCATGGTTTCCTTTCTCCAACTAAACCCAATCTTTCTTCAGTCTCAGCAGTCTTCTCAACCTATAAATCTTCCACTCATTCACCAAAATCCTGCAGCACATTGCGTATGTGCCAGATGCACTGAACTTTCACCTGTCAGCTCTAAACAAGTACAATTTCCTCCAGTGATATTATTAATGACTTCTTCATTTTCACATAACAAGAGAATGTTACATTCTTTTTCTAAGTAATATCTCATATAAAGTCTTCCACTGATTTGGTTACCAAGTTCTTCACAGAATAAGCAATTATTTTCTGTTTTACATCTGGTGACCCATCTTTTGGTTTTTATTGTGATGGACTCAAGCTCTAGTTTAACATCCTAGCAGCCCCTTCAGCGTCTCTTCAGAAACAGGAGTCACTAACACCTTTGTACAAGTTTCAGATGTCTTCTCATTCCCTTCAAGTTGCGCACTGTTCATAGTATCTGTGCTGATGTGTATAGCACAGACTAAGCTGAAAATAACAAAGGGATCTTCTCACAACCCCTCTGGTGTCTATCATCTTCCTAGTAAAGTATTTGAAGAGACCTTCCACCATCTTAAATCCCATTCTTCATAACTATTTTGAGAACAATCTAATAGCATACACATACCCTTTAATCGTTTGAATGTGCTCCTCAGGCACTGTTGGCAGCTCTGGCCATACGTGAATGCTCTGCATACATTCCAGCACCTTAAAAACGTATCATGAAAAATGTTATGTGAAGTGTAGCCTTTGACACACAAGACAACATATTTTGCTTTTCTTAGTGGCTATTTTTAGAAAAAACTGCAACAGGTAGTAAGTTACTTGTTTAGTAGTCATAACTGTGTAAGCCGACATCAATTGTAACGTTTGTTCATGTTAGGGCAAAAAGTCTTGATGCACACTTTCATGCTAAAGCATCATCTGAATAAACTGATTTACTATTCTTTCTTCCTTTTTTTTTTTTTTTATATCAAAAATTAACTAACATTACTTTTGTAACATATGGTTTGAATGCTGTCGAAAGTGAAAAGTACTAAGTATGTCTACTGCAATCTCGAATTCATGGAGGAACATCTTCAAGCCGTTCAGTAATTCACAAACTGATCGGCAGAGAACTACCACGACACTTGAAAGCAGATTTTGCTACAGTGACAGAATCTTGCATCAGCTGGCTTTCATACAATAAAAATCTTGGGTTACAGCCTAACCCAAGATTCCTAGATACTTGACCAAACAGAGTGTTCCTGACATAAGAAAGCAGAAGGAAATTAAGAAAACTAGAGAACAGTAAACATTCAGGTAAGAATAAAGCTATTCAGTGATCTAGAGCACAAACACAGCATCAATTGCACCAACAGGAGTATCCTTAATTACATCTCATTTTAGCAACTGTAAATTCCTGGAAATTCTGAAAGGTAAAACTAAAAAGCTCATTAAAAAATTACGTAAAATTTTAACTTTTTAGGACGATCAAAGCATGAAGACAACACTTAGACCAAATTTAATGATTCACAATTTTAAGGAACAGAAATGCTTTCAGAGTTGGAAGCACCTACCTGTTTCTTGAGTCGGGAAATTGGATGAAATCGAGAACAGTAGCAACTTGCACAGTTAATCAGTGGTTTTATGACCATGTGTTCCTGATTTACAAAATCATAGATAATCAACAACAGTTTCTTTAACCTGTCCTTATCGTATGCAGACCTAGACTTATACTTGGTTTTATGCAAGCCACCTATAGTACTGAAGTCAATAAAGACTTCCAAATGTCTGAGGGCTGAAAGCAGTAATCAGCACAGTGAGTGTTTGAAGTTTAATTCTTTGATACATTTTAATTGTGAAACCTGACAGCAGCTGACAGAAAAGCAACCAAGTACGCTCTTGATACAGCAGCATGCAAAGTACCTCGAGAAACTAAAAAGAGCTGCAACTAATAAATGGAAGATTTATCTCACAGGTTGCTGTATGATATTGAAAGAAATAATCCCAAATATTAACAGGAAACTGGGGGGAACAAATATAATAACTGCTGATGTTAAGAAACATGTATTGCTAGACAAAAAGTGTTCAAAAATGTACAGTATAGAGTGTATTTGTGATACAAATCACACCTCTGTTAGTGAGCCACCATTATTTACAGTGTCTCAGAGAAAGAAAATCTTGAATAGTACCTGAGTGGCTGAGCTACAGCTGTTCTACACACCTTTCAGATAATTCAGCAGATAAACACGCTAGGTATTGACACAATTTGACAAATAAAAATTAAGTGGAATCACCATAATTTATGGATCGGCCATGTGAATATGGAGTGGTTAAGCAAATCAATTAAGGTACAGTAAGAAAGGGTAATCTTTTGGAAAACTTTCTGTACTTACTTCACTGCAAAACTAGAAAAAACATACTTTCAAAATTTTTTACTTGGAGGAGTACTTAGTTTCCACCAAAAGCTGCTGTCAAGAATGATTCAGTCACAAGACTCTCTAAGACCAGATTTGGCACGCAAAATAACAGAAAAAAAAATCTTCTGCAAGCGTGCTATTGATCCCTACCTTAAAAGCAAACACGTTCTCATCTGAGAACCTGCAGAGAAGAGTAATTGCAAATGCAACTATCTGATTAGCTGCTTCTCTGGGAAATGCTTCTAGATTGATCTCTCCATGGCTTAAACGATCTCTTATACGTGGACCCTCCTGGTGGTTCAAGAAATCCCAGAGAAATTCCTGTGGAAACATACACCAAGTGTATAGAATTTATTCTATGTGTATTCACACAGAATAGAATATATTCAGTGTATACAATACCTCTGAGAGATAAGTACGTGATCATGTCTATAGGAAAGGGGCATTGAGATGGTCAGAAAACACAATGCAAACTACGCTCATAGCAAAATACCCTGCAACTCATCCATCTCGGTACCTTCTGAGGAAATTCAAAATTAACATACGTGCTATTTCGTGACAGGTAACAACAGATTTCCTTCAGTTTTGTGTCCCAAGTACTCCACAGCCCCACTGCCTCTGACAAGAGGACAATAAACTCAGGTCTCCTGTGCAGTCTCAAAAGGCTTCTAAATTCAACATTCCAGTTTTCATCTTCACTATCTGTTTGGGTGGCAAGGTACAGGATGTGCTCTGGTAGGTTTGCAGCTATGTTTTTGTGTCATCTGCGCAGGTAGTGTGAGACGTATTACAAAAGCAATCAGAAATAAGCTGTAATTCTCCCTGCATGAGGCATCAGTTTTACTTTTGCTCCATTCAGCTGATCTTCAGAAGCCTAAAGAGAAATATCTCTGAGATGTCTATATTTTAAAAGAAAGATGGTCTTCAACCCAATATAGCTTGTCAGGTACTACTTTGCATCCTTCACAATGAAAACAGGTAACAAGCTTCTGGTTCTAAGCTGATGGAAGTAAGCTATGTGAAATAAATCAGTATTAGGCATGATCATAAATACATTAACTAAATTTAAAAACAAACTAAAAATAACAAGAAAAAAAAAAAAACAAAAACATCAAAAAAAACACTTTCAAAACACTTGCCATGGCAGGTTCCTCAAGAACTGCAGGAAGCTGGTTGATTTCTCCATTATCCAAATGCTTTGCTAGCATCTAGAAAAATGTAATTTGAAGAGAAACTTATTGAAAGCCCAACAATCAAAGAAAAAACACCAACTAAAGTAATTAGTTTCCCTATTTTTAAGCAATTACTTCCACCACTCAAGAATCAAGACGCCTAATTATTCCTGACAGACAATTTGAGATAATTCAAAGGAGTTATAAAATTGAGAATTTCTGCTTGCAGTGTCTATTTGCATTTATTTTGAATAACTGAATATAGGAAAAATGACAGAACGTTTGTTTCTGTGAGATGAAGACTTTCAAGAGAAAAACATTTGGAAGAAATTCAAGTTTGTCAATTAAAATTTGTATTGATTTTGATATTTTCTGGGGGATTCCAAATTTAAAATGTTTACTGTCCATCATCTTCTATTTGCAAAAAATTTAGAAATAATGTCTTATCCAACACAATAAAGTTCTTTCTGGTCTCTAGTAATGGGAAATACGCACGTGGTTAAATTCTGACATTGAGATATATTTAAAAAACAAAATAATCACAAGTACCTCATCAAAAGTGGTGTAGAGAGCAGAAGGCTAGAACAAAAAAACAACTCACATTATTTGATTTTCAAACAAAACCAGTTAATTAGACATGTATACCAAACTTATATTTATTCATTTTCATGATGTACTAGAGGTGCATGAATAGCAAAAAAAATCCCTTGCAAATGAAAAAAGAGACTGTTGGATTTTGTGCCAAGTTTTTAAAAACAAATCTAACATGATCTACTTTCCACCCTGAACTACTGTCTCTGAACACTAACCTCCAAGTACTTTTTCAGACCTCTTTCACTGGTAGACATCTTTACAAAGAAGTAAGAGGCATTCATGAAACGCTACTGGAAATTTTTAAATAATGTTCCACAATCGACTGAAAAATTTTTTGGGAAAATCTTTAAATGTTTAGACTCTATGTTTCTCGCATAATTATTTTGCAAATATTGTTAGCGCTAAATCAGAATTGACTTTAGACAGAAATTTTACCTCAGCTGTTAGCAAACGACTTGGACATTTATTAGTTGTAGTGAAGAGCAATCGAAGTCCAACTTCCAGCTGAGGAAGTAAGAGAATCACACAGTCAGCATACCTGAAAAAAATAACAGAGATACCCAAAGAGGTTTTCCCCCCTTATAAATATAATCCAAATGGAAATTAGAGTCATCTCAGAGTTACACTCTCGGGCCAAACAGCCCTGCCCCAAATTCCTTTGCAACGCATTTTGTAAACAAACACTAAATGACTACCTGTGCCCAACAGAAGCTGACCACCGAATTCAAACCAGCTCAGAGATAAGAATAACTTACAAAAAGGTAGAGCATGGGAGAGAAAAACAAACCAATGCTTTTTTTTTTCTTTTTTTCTTTTTTTTAACTCAATGTGTTAATATCTGAAGATCTGTTTCCACTTGCTTTGTAAAGCTCTCCTTTTTGGCTACATCTGCAACAGTTCTTTTTAGGTTTCAAAATATAGTTTACAATCCTAGTTGGCACAAAACAAAGCGGTAAGTTCACAAACTTCCTTAGAGACCACCATAACAACGCATAACTACACGTTGTTGAGCAAAAGATTTAGCAAAAAGCTTTGGAATCTACAAATGCTGCTATTATTCTATAAGTATAGAATATATTATTTCTATATTCTATTAAATAATAATAATAAAAATCTACTGTTACCTGCTTTTCTTGAAAGCTGTTAAAGCAGCCATCCAAAATGGTAACATTGTTTTTAATACAAAACTGGACAGTTTTACTAGCTCTTCAGCTATCGAAAGTGTTTCATGAGTAAGATCTGCAAGTTAGCAAAACAACATTGATAAACTACATACAATCTACATTTTACTAATTCATTCTTAATATTTCACTGAAAATATGATTATTTCCACATTTTAAAGGGAGACTTAAAAGTTGTCCAATTTATTTTAACTATGTAAGTACAATGGTAGTCATATTTAAGATCAGAAATTAAGTTTGTAAGACTGCATTTTTAGTGATAATATAAAATTACAGAGTAAAAACAAAGTAAAAAGTTGTGGTTACTGAGACTAAAAGATTACACAGCAACTGGACCTAGCTTCTGTTGAGTTGTTCTCCACCTATTTCAAATACTTTAAAAAAAGTGTAATATATATTAATCATTTTAATTCAGTAAGAATTAGGACAGTAGTACGAATATTTGAACATGAGCACATTGTTCCCACTTTATCAATTTTCTGTGATGACATTTAGCATAATAAATTAACATTTCATACTTCAATGATACCATATAAGGAAATTTACACTTAGGAATTTACACTTATGAATTCACATTATAAGTATCTCATCCAAGAGAGAGCTTAAAATGGCAAATGAAACTTGACTGCAGTAGGTGTTTTTTTTAAGCAAATCAACAGCTATAGGATTTATACTACATGATGACTGGAACGTTATCAGCTTGATTTGGATCCCAAAAGGCCTGCTTCAGTTCAATTAACCGATGTTCCACGAACAGATGTTCCACTGGCAAATTGTTTATGTAGCACAATCTGACCATGACTACCATTGACACCAGAATTCCCCATACACTTTGCTGTTGCTTTAAAAATAGTAGGCCTGAACCAAATAAGGTCTGTAGCCAGGGAGATGAGATTTTAATCTGACACTTCAAGTCCTTCCCTGAGAAAAGCATCCACGTACTGAAGATGTGTCACCATCCTTTACTCTGTTTCAGCAGTACCTTTCCTGCAAGATGCAGGGCACTGCTGCTGGGACCCTTGCAGCTGGAACCCACTGATTCTGGAAGGAATCATATTTTGTAAAGGCAAACTAGATGACTGTTACATGAAATGAACTCCACCATCAAAAAACTGGAACATATCATTGAAGTCTTTTAGAAGCAGTAACGTTACATACTGCAATGTGTTACAATTATTGTAGAATGCAGTATTTTTTGACTCAATAGCCAGTGGAACTGCCTACGTATTAAAAAGTTGTCTTACAAGCATGATAGATTCATCTAATGACAGTGTATACAGGTATCCTAGCTAAGATTCAATCTTAAAACTGTCAAAAATGCATTATTTTCAACTGCAATTTTGGACAATGAAACAGTAACACATACAACACAATAAAAACTTGCTAATGGCTGAATACTTGCCTGGAAATACATCAAGCTCCTCTAAGCTAACGAAGATCACATAAGGTCGATGTACTAAAACACATTTAGTTTGCTGAAGATACATCTGTAACAACTGACCCAATCCTGCAGTTAAAAAAAGCAGCATAGCACAATATCTAGGGAGAAGACCATAATATATTAGAAAAGCTTACACAACTAAATCTTTTGCAAAGAATCAACATTTGTGTGTTGGGGACAAAGTTTGGTTTTTTGCTTTTTCAAAGGACATCCAAAACCTATACTCCCTATCTCTTTTGAGAAGGGGCACTTGATAATTAATTGCATTCACAAGCATGAAAAAACAATGTAGAATTAGGAAAAAGCATCCCTGTATTCTATATTAGCTGCTGTTGCTCCTCCTCCTACCCCATTCCCCTGTGTTTTGTTCTGAGTTATTCCTGACTGCCCTGACAGACAAGGAACTGGGCTTAAAAAAAAAAGACCTTAAGCTCTCTTGCTTTTCCTGCTAGTAAAAAAAAACCCTGGTCCTAAAACTAACCAGCTTTATAATGGCTGAAGTATTCTATGGAAACTTCTTTCTAAAAGAAGTGGCAGTAGCAGGTGAAAACTGTCAGGATACTGCCAGAGGCCTTTGGAGATTTTCAGTTTTTTTAAAAAATATTTTCAGTAAGAGCAGTAAGTTTTACTAACAGCTTTTCAAGCACTCTCAGGTCTGACTGGTAAGAAAACAAGATGCTTATTGGTAACTTACTTTGAAGGAATTTCTTGTGGGGATGCAAACCCATGCCATAAAACATTACGAAGATTCAGACCATATGGAGATCCAACGAATACCCTCAGTACATTCATCTAATTAATAAACAAAGTGATTACTGCATGAAGAAATCTATTATTTATTACTTTGTATCTTTCCCTGACAGAAAATTGCAGGAGTTATTGAGAGACTACAATGTCTACTGTCAAGACGACTGGCCACAGCTTGTCACTATAACAGCAACTCACTACTTGCGATTCCCAGTATTCTCTGAAAGGAAATCTTTCAGCTTACTTGTACATGATATAGAACAAAATATGGGAAGAACAAAATTAGTTATTAAACATTCCAACCAGTTATGACAGGCAAATAAATGAGATCAAATTTAGCTTTTACTTCTCATAGTATAAATCAACAATGATTCCATACAAATTCACATAAAATGCACGATTTGCATTCAAAGCTGTATTCCCAGATCACTGTCAAACAAAAACAGAAACATTGTTTTTATTTTTTAACTGTAAGAATGAACTATTCCACATGCCATCAAAATTCAAGAAATAATCCTTATAACAGTACTAGTCTGGCTAACAATACAATATAAAATACAAAATACAGTTCACATCCAATGTTTTATCTTAACAAATAATTTACATTTGTAAAACTGTATTAGAAAGACCATCTACTACATTTACACAAGAGTGTAAATGTCATCAGAATAATGTTTTTATTATTTTTTTGCACATGGAGATGAACAAATTAGTTTCCTCTATTTTGAAAAATTCTAGTGTGGTAAATGCTGTAAAGCATCTTACTGCAGTGGTGAAGGGGAACACAGCTTATCAGAAACAGCCAGTGTAGTGCAGGACGTGTGTTTTCAAGTAATGCAACTCAGAAAGAGGCAGACAACTCTGCGGCTTGCTCACCTCCTTGACAGAGATGTGAAATTTCATGTATGTAGGTTTTTCATTAAGAAAAGCAAATAAGAACTTATGAGCTTGCCTTAAAAATATTTCCATTTACAATATTCATTATTTTGCCATATATACTCCAGACAATAACATGTATGAAATTAAAATTTTCCCAGTATATTACAGAATTTGCATACTCTTCTTCAGTGCAAGCAAAGGCTATGCTTGGAAACCTGTCATTTGGCAAGAAGAAAACCAGCTCAGTATTTATCACTTGTTTCAAAACTATGCACTTACTACAGCTTGTCCAAAGACAACTGCCAGCTCCTCAGAAGCAAGCAAGTCTCTTAGAAGGAAAGGGCAATCTTTACCAGTCATTAAATATACCTGTTAAAATAAAGCAAAACAAATGACATCAGTAATTCAGTATACTTCTTTGTATTTCAAACATATAACTTCGATATTTCACCAGTAACCATTTTTATTACTGTAAAAACACTAACCAAACAAAACCCACCAAATCCTTAGAAAGGCTTTAAACTCTGTAATTTCATGACAAATTAAAATTTATGGAATGCATCAGGAGAGAGCGCATAAGCTACTTAATGTTCCCATACTTAGGCTTTTCACAGTGTTTGTACACGTACTGCTATTCTCTTCCAAGAAAAAATAAAAGTAAAGCACAACAAGAACACATAATTATGGGAAAAAACTACCCAGGACACCATACTTCATTCTTACCCTAGAAAACCATAGGGTCTGTCATTGTTAAAGGACGGAGACTTGTGGTTTGTCTTCTGATTCTGGCTGTTCCTTAAATTAGATTTTATCCTAGTTGGGCAATCTTAGCATCTCTAGTCCCAACGACTATGAAGCCTTCCATTCCATGTATTCTCCCTGATGTTTCTTTCCAATCATTGGTAACTTCTCATTATTTCAAAATTTACCATCCTCCATACTTGGGTAAATCGGTTTGTCCAGTTGTGAATTAGCCCATTGTTCTTTCTCCAGCATTTCCTTCTCCAGAGCTCCTCACAGAGACTTAACAACCAGCTATTTTATCTTATCTGTGAGCAACACATCCCAGCAGCAAAGACTCTTAAACCAGCTGCTGCTCCCTTCTCCCTAACCTACGTGCCCATAAGTAGTGGTGGCATCTGTTTGTGTGGTCATGGAGTGAAGCAGATCAAAGAACTGCTCAGCTGAAAAACAAAAATGAGGGTAGGGAAAAAAGGTGGAAAGGTATCTCGACCAGTTGATCAATATAGCTTACTACTAGGCCTTCAAATATTTGCACTCACATAATGTACAGAATATCAGCAAACAAGGCAGATGGCTGTGAAG
This sequence comes from Tauraco erythrolophus, assembly GCF_009769465.1. Taxonomy (NCBI): domain Eukaryota; kingdom Metazoa; phylum Chordata; class Aves; order Musophagiformes; family Musophagidae; genus Tauraco; species Tauraco erythrolophus. The sequence goes on along the minus strand of NC_141466.1, from coordinate 84,210,409 downwards.
ACTGCTTAAACAAACTTAAGCAGTGCTACCACCAAATGTTCAACCATAGCCTAATTCATGTTCCATCAAAGAGCATTCACAATACAAGTTTCTTATCATGTACACACTCTGCCTCATGCTGGTCATGGAACTCCTGCAGTGTTACGCTTTAACAAGAGTGCATACCCTTTCTAACTACTACAGGGTAAAAGAAAGAGTGAGTGTGTTAACAAGACAAATGTTCAGGACTACGAGATGGATCTCAGATCTATCCAGCCGATCAGTTAGGTCTAGAATTTAAATTGTAAGTTGACTTCTAGATTTTTTTGGCAGCACAAGACTTACGTCAAAGCATTTAAACAGATGTACACTCTGTGAACAGAGCTCTGAGGAAAGAAGCTATCTAGCAGCTCATTTCCAGCTGCATGCTCATGCCTCTCCTTACAGGAGGTACTACATCATCAGATCTTCCGTGGAAGATATGCTGTTCCCTGTTTCAGTTAAATAAATGTCATATTTAATATTTTAAAACTCACAAGGAGTAAAACCATGACAATAAATCAAAGTAACAAAGGCCTACTGTATGTACCCTGATTAAGCAAACTTTTCTCTTTTTTAATGAAATGGGTTTCATTAAAGCAACTCTACCAGCACAGATGAAGGAGCCTAAGAAGGTGTTTCCATTAGCACAATTGGATCCAGAAAAGAGCATCTCTCCTATTCAAATTCAAAATGCAGCTGGGCTATTTGTGTACTACTACAGTACAGAGTAATCTCACTTTTTCAGCATGCATTTAAATCCAAGAGCTCATTCCCATCTTACAAAACTAAATCTGCAATAGACTCCTCATGCTGGCACTTACATCACCCAAGGCTCGCTCCAAGCATGCTGTCAGTTTCATTAAGCCAAGAGCAACTTCTGTATTTTCTGTATATTGTAGAATGTCAAATACTTCAAGAAATAACTGTATGATGGGGGAGAGGAAGAATGTTGTGTGAAATATTCAGAAGGAAAATACAAATTGTCAAAAGCACATAGAAACCTAAATATTCCTCTGTGATAGTCACCATGCAAATGCAGAAAGAAAATCATGCCAAGGAAATAAAACTGTAGATGCCTGGAAAGAAACTGCCCTAGAGCACCTCTTGTACTTTTAGTTGGAATGCATCTAGTGCCTTTCATCTATAAACATTATCAAAAATAACTTTACACAGTAAAATTTGATATTAAGCACAGATTATTCTAAAAACAAAATCCTACTATCTTAGGTTAGAACAGGTCCAAAGAATCTCATGTTCTCTTTGTGATAACTTATATAAAATCTAATTACAAAGTCAGGAAAATTAGAAGCGACTACATGTCAGAGAAGGACAATTAGTTACAAATTCTAAGCGTTTTGATTCATTAACATCTCTTCTGTGTTCTTAGATTAAACTTCCACAAAGGGTTCATGTGCCAAAATACAAATTATCAACAGACATTTCCATACCTCTGTGTAGTTTGTCCAGTGGAACCATAATGCATACTGAATTACAAATTGCTCCTTGGTCAGAGATTTGAAGTGCAAATTAACAGATTCACATACAGGTCCTAATGATCGTATGCTTTTGATATAATCCACACTTTGATCTTAAATTGAAAACCAGAAGATAATTAGAGTACCAAACTTCCCGAAGGTCCGATACTTTAAAACTCACAAGGAGTAAAACCTGCTACAGCTTGTATACCTGTTTAGCACAGAGAATTTTATCCCAACTATTTTAGCATGACTAATACACTACAATTCACTGTCCAAAAGACCATACAGATAAGATACAGAAAAGTAAAAGTGCAGTGTGAAACCAGGTAAGACTGAGTACCTACTCCAAATATAAAAAAAAAAAACAACTTAGTGCAAAATATGGAAGTAAAGAGGATTATTATGTTCTGGTTTTGTTGAAATGGGAAGAACTACTAAAGTACATAAATTTCACATAATCAAGGTGGAAGCTAGTGCAGGCTCAGAGGCCTCAGTCAAGTTGCACCACTTACACCCTTTAAAGAACGTAGATGGATGTGGAACCTTACAGAACGGTATCACTGCTCCTCTTTGGTGAGACACTTTTATAGGAAAATAAATTTTTCTGATTTACTGAAAGATATTGCTTGAGGCAGAAACATGTATCATTTTTACATCTCTGAAAACTATTAACAGAGCTTGCACAATGCAATTTGGCAAATTAAAATTCAATGAGTTCATCAGGGCGTAAATACTTTGTTTTGGTTAAAAAACAATTATGAACCTTTCTATATACAGAAGGGAAACCGAACAGTACTTCTGTAAGAGCTAAAGTTGGGGAAACAAAACAGAAGCAACAGTAGGAATACTTTAAGCTCCTTGTAGATACAAACTGTTATGTACTCTAACCTGCAGCAAAGCTAATGCTGTACTGTAACAGAATGTTACGGCTAAGCTAGGATTGCTACGAATTGTAGTTAGATTCTGCATCAGTCTTAAATGTATCACTACTAGAGCAGGTAAACACTAACCTGATTCAACGTAACACACATGCTCTGTAACAGCTTGCCAACATACTTCACCATTTTCAGATAAAATATTACTAATATCATAGGTGTCTTTTTTCTCAAATCCAAGTTTGCAAATCATGTAATGCACAGGTGGAGAAAGACAAGTAGTGACTGAGTCTGACAATGCCATCTAGAACACACGAAAAAGAGTCTTTGCATTGAGAAAGTACATGAGAACAAAAAAAAAAATATTATGAAGGCATACCCATAAGCACAAATATACAGCTAAGCAATACAGCATCTGTGAACAAGTTGTTAAGTTTTGCAACGCAACTTTCACCTGCGCATATGCTGAAAGGAATTCTGAGCTGAACCACCTTGGGGAAAACTGAGAGGAAGGAGGAAGGGAAGAATTGCTCTATTTGCATAATGCCAGGATGGTATATTTCTGCATGGTTTTAGCTACTAAACGGGAATGAAGAAAGATTGAAGCAAAAATATGTCAGTTTTTATATACATTCTGCCTGCTCCCTGAGCTTGATGGGAAACTGATCTACTTCAAGAGCTTTGGTCCTTACAACCAGCAAAACCATTGATGTGGGCAGGGGGAACATGTATTCTGCATGAACTGATAGTAACAGTACAACAATCGAAGCCTAAATGTTATTTGTCTATTAGTCTAAACAGAAAGACAGGTCAATTCAGCAGCACACATTTAAATTAAAGAATTTGCAAAGATAAAACTGCTCACGTCAACAAGGAGGAATATGCTTCTGGTTTAGTGAAAAAAGTCATGCCTCCTCATTTATCAAACAGAAACGATAGACAAGAAATTGCTTCAAAATGAAGGATCACAACAAATATAAGATTCCATTAAGTTAAAAAAAATTCTCTTTAATTAGCAGAGTTGACCCTTGCAGTACATAATTTCTGAATTCATGGCTTCAATGAGAGACTACGTACTTGTTTTGGTAACAGCACAGCGCAAGTATGACAGTTTCTGTAATGAACTGGTATTAGGTGCCATCACGAGTATCCCATCTGCATTAAAAAAAAAAAAAAAAACACCACACTATCTAAAACGTTAATAAAACACGTAATTCAGTCCTTCCCCTTATTTTGAGGCACCCCACGTTTCACTGCGAGGGACCGGAGGCCAGGGCAAAACTTCAACTACCACAGCCACCCTCTATTGCCTAAAATAGACCAGGCACGGAGCAGGTAGCTGACTTTCGGGGAAAGTACGTGAAATTCCAAGGAAATTCCCAGGTTTCCACCGGTGCCGGGGCCGAAGCGCAGAGGCGGGGCCGAAGCGCAGAGGCAGGGCTGCCGCCGCCCCGCCGCCCTCCGGCTGCAGCACCATCGCTCTCCCGGGACCAGCCGCGGCCGTAGGGAGCCCCGCAGCCCCGCGAGGGAGAGGCGCGCAGCCACCCCCGGCCCGAAGCCCGCGACCGCCGCCACCCGCTAGCGGCAGCAGCAGCCCCGCCCCGCCATGGCGGCGAACCGCCGTTACCTCCGCCGCTGCTGGGCCCGCCCGCTCCTACGTCACGACGCTGTAGCGGCGCGCGGCGTCACGCCCGGCTCGCGCGGGAAGAGCCCCGCCCTCGCAGGGGGCTGCTGCACGCTGCGGAGCGCGAAGGCAGTGCCTGCCCGCGGCTCGTGGCCGGGAGCAGGAGGAGAGGGAGGCTGTGACCGCCTGCCCCCGCTCTGGGAGAGCGGCGCTGCATGCCGCAAGCCATGGAGAAGCGCTCCAAGATGCCGAAGTTCGTCACCCCGGAGGGAGGAAAGCGGCGCCAGGGCCTGTTGCATAAAGACAGCGTGAGCGGCCGCCGGGGCGGGGGTGGGGCGGCAGCCCCGAGGGGTTTAGCGCTGGAGGCTGGTGCCGGCGGTGCCCCCCGGCCGGGAGCGCCGGATGCCTAGGAAGGGAGCGAGTGTCCGGGCCGGGGTAACGGCCGCAGCCGCCGCGCGGCCGTACCGCGCGCTGGTGGGGCGCGGCGGCCTCGCGCTCCGCCGCGGCCCTCGGCAGAGCGGGACCGGAGCGCTTCCGCTGGCGAGGGAAGGAGGGAGGGATGCGGCTTGGATCCTTAGGAATAGCGGTAGGGACAGCGTGTGGAAGAACGTGGGGCTCGGTGTGTGATGAAAAGGTGAGTGTGATCTTGTGAAAAGTGGTGTCAGAAATGCCGTCCCCGTCAGTTTTACCCATCCGGCTTGCGATAGCTTGTCCCCGTTCTGCTTGGTCGGGTGTCATGTTCGCGTTCACCTTGTAGCTGGTGTGCCGCTTTTGGCGTTGGGGGGCAAAGTTGTTAGAGCCTCGTGAAGTTGATAAGAAGGCAACGGTAGTGCTGGCTTTCCAACTTAAGTGCTACTGTGAATTCTGTAAGTTAGGAGAAGGTGTGCCCCCTTTTGAAGAAATGAGCAAGAACTGTGTCTTTAACTCAAAAGCAACTATTCGCTGCAGCCAATTTGCACGAGGGCTGCCAACGTCACTGTTTTTTAACAGAATTGTCTAAGAAACCAGAGGAGATATGCAGGTAATGGCCGCAGTGTTGACAGGGCTAATGTGTAAGTGATTTCGTAGAGAAGAAACTGTATTGCTTCCTTTATTCTCAAACTTCTCTGACTGAAAAATTTACGAGCCCCTGAATAGTACATCTTCAAATAATTCTCACTAAACTTTTATATTATTCCTAAGTGTATGATTTTTTTCTATACTTCTTAGTGGAAGCCTTGCACTGTAGTGTTATCGCTTTGATGCTCTTTTCTGCACTTCTGAGAAGGAACTGATGATTTTCTCTCACCTAACTTCTAGCTGTAGTCAGGAAGTGGAGCAAGGGGTTGAAGAATCAGCAAAACTTGAAAGTGGTAGCTGGTGTGGAATACCACTGTCTGTAGCATTTGTTATGATCTCATTGGTTCTGTGTGCTTTTCTGTCTCTGTCTTGTTTTGTTAATGTTTTACAGTTCTGTTTTTAGCCAGCCATGGGGGACAGCAGGTGACATGTTTTGTGTGCATCATCAGACTTGCTGCTTGCATTCAGAGAGGGCCAAATTTTGTCATGTATGTTGAAGAGAATGATAGAAGAGAATGAAGCTAGATGGGGAGAAAACATCTTCAGAGTTGTGATGACAAATAAAAAGAAGTACTACTGTTTTTAAGTTCCAAGCAAAATTACAAAGCTTGCAAATTGGAGCTTTTTTCCTTTCTTTTTTTTTTGATTCATGAGCAAATTAAGTCATTAATACCTAAGGCATTTGTTTAGTAGCTTCACAAGGAATGAGGACAAGTAAATTTATGTAGTAAATGAACCGAGCATATATTGTGGGTTTTGGGTAGACTGAATAAAAAGCTTGAAGTTGTGGTTAACAGTCTTGGAAACATATGTTAATATCTGTGTGTTTTTACTTGGAAAATGGAGTGGATTCAGAGCGCTTAGTATGGTGTGTCTAATTGACCAAGTTTAAATGCAAGTTTCATTGGGATTTCAGTGGAAAAGTTGTTAAAATAGAGCAGAAGTTAACTACTGTACTGTTCTCTTTTCTTTTCCTCCCCTCAGTAAAAGCGATCGTGTAGAAACAGCCAGAAGATATCTATTTTCTAGCTTTTCTGCTTTTTTTGATTAATATTCCTAGACTAATTGTGTTTTTTTTCTCTACACTGTACACTATAAAGTATTATTTAGAGACTGTTAAATGCTGAAATACTGACATGTGATGTGGACTTTTTTTTAATTGTTTCTTCACAGACGAAAGGAAAAAGGACACAATCAAATTATGAAGCTTTAGGTATGGCTCCAATGGGAGAAGAGCATTTTGGTGATTCAGTGAAAGCTAAGCTATTGGCATTCAAAGCTAATAGGGCAAAGATAAGATATGCTAATACATACAGACTGCAGTCACATAATAGATTTCGGGATTATTTAGTAAGAGACAAAGCTCAAGCAATACTAACGGTATAGTATTTTTTAAATTAATTGTCTAGTTTTTATTGAAAAAGTAGTTTGTCTTACAAAAGTTATGTTAATGGAACAGTGTAAGTTGCAGAAACTTAAACCTATGCATAAATCTTTTCAGACTTCGAGTTTTGGCACACAAACGTAATGTGAATGTGCTCTGTTTTGCAAAGTGCGGAAGGCCCTTTGCAAGGTCACTGCTGAGTGTGCGCTCTTAAGATGGAGCTGAAGCTTCTTAAACTCTTAACCATTTCTAAATCAAATTGAGCTACAGCACCAAGTGCCCTAATGTGCAAAGTATCCAGTTACCCAAAGATCCTGACATTGAATTTATGGAGTTCTACTCCTTCAATTAGTTACTAATATCACATGGCCTGCATGTAAAATATACTTGGTGTCCTTGACAGTCTGACTGCCACACACAAAAATTAAGCAAAAATGAAGGAGAACAATCTGTTGAGATAATATGTAGCTGTTAATGATACCTTCAGTAGTTGTAACCAACTCCTGTAATTCTGCTGTCTGGAAGACATGCCTTTGATATTTGGAACAGGTATTTGTAGCACTGTTTTCCAGTGAACTGAGCCCAGATGATGGAGAAGAATACATTCCTGTTTGTTAAATGGAGATTGATTGGCTGGACATGTTTGTCACTTTCAAAAAAATAGATAAAATATTTTAGAGTAAAAATGGCGCAGCTGTTGGAGAGAGACCATCATCTATATTGGCTATTCTACTCATTAGTTCTTCTAATATTTTTTTAATGGAAATGACTGTAAAAGTTTTTTTGCAAAGAACTACCAGGATGAAAACTGAGATCTTTCAAATTTTTTTTTTATAGAATACACTTCAACAAGCCAAATATGATGGAGTTTCTAGTCCTTCCTTGTGCGCTTCGATCTCAGAAGAAATATTAAAGGCTGTGAAGGAATTGAACTTTGACCGTTATAAGTATGTGGTATCAGTGCTAATTGTGGAAAAGGCGGGTCAGGCAATAACTGTGAGCAAACATATTCTTCATAATATCTTTCACAAATGGAAAATTATTTTTAGAAGTATATGCTATTTCCTAGGCCTTCATCCTCATTCTGCAGCTTAACTAGCTGGAGGTGGTCTTGAAGCCTTTGGGTTCTTAATGGGGAGTAGTATGCCAGGTGACAATTTAAGGTACTGCTGTGATTCTACCTAACCCTGCGAAGGTTGTCTTCTTTTTGAGTTCAGTAACAGTGGTAAGCAGCCCATGCTGCTTTTCCGTGTCAATGAGTTATTTCCGTTATGTGTGGTGGCAGTACAATTGCATGACTGCGGTGAATTTACCTTGATCTTGAGGTGGGTCATCACGTTCAGCACAAAAAGCTGTGTAGTTGTAGCGTGGGATGACATGGGAAGGAGCAGATGGCAAGGAAAGAGATAGAAACTGTTCCACCTGTAGTTGCTACCACACATACTTCCAGGACTACAAATTAACATTAGTGATCTGAACTGGGCCAACCTGAAAGAAAAGTATTCTACTAGACTTTCCTGTTTTGTATATAAATGTGCAAGTGTTGCAAGCTCCTGTTGGCATTCAGAACGTTTTTGTGTATCTTGCCGAGTGTTAGAGAGCACTGCTATTTAGGAGTGTTCATCACCAGTTCTTAAAACCTGATGAAACCGTACCTGGTGGGTTATGTGAAACAATGTTTGAAGGGTTGTCAGCATCAGCCATGGAGCCAGTCCGCGAGGGGCCTGCGTCGACCCACTGTTCTGGTGCTGTCTACAGAACGCCGCGTATGAAGCTGTACTAGGACCGTTCCAGTAATCCGTTTTAACCTACAGCTCCTCAGTCCAAGTTAACTTTTTTTTTTTTCCATGAGGAATATGTTTATTCCAGCAGTCAATTCACACATTTTAGCTTTGAAAACAGTTTTATCAAAAAAACTGGAAGCCCAGTCAGCGGTCACAAGTAGACTGGAGTAAGCTGGAGGTGGAGGAGTGGGGTATGTGACTTGTTAGTTGTGTATGTTCCCAAAACTAATGTCTAGTCGCCTTTCTTTTGAAGGGTTGCTGCTACTGTATAGTAAAGTGCTGACAAGTGGATGTGAGAGAGAATTGAGTTTTTGGTGTAGAGATTTCTGGATCTATCAGGGTGGAAGCTTTAGTGTGAAGCAAGAACGTATATTGACTTGTTCGTTTTCACTGTAATTTTGCAGTTGTTACTACTCATAACTCTCGTAACGCAATTATGTCAGTATTTATGTAATGCTGTATGTTCTTTTAAAAAAAATATGAAAACTGTGCTGTTTATAGATTCACAAGTAGCTTTTTCTTTTCTTTCCTTTAGGTTGCCAGCAGATGGGTCTGGGATGTTCAGAGAGACACTTGGGTTTCAGCTAAATGTGAAACTGAAACATTTATTGCACTGGCTTTGGTAATGGCTTGTTACTATGAGTAGTACTCTGAAAGCCACACCTGGTTTTGTGCGTCACAGTACTTGGTATATTTGAAAACTTTCATAACATTATTATTTTAGTACTAATTTTTGTCCTAATGCTGTCGGCACATTGACATGTAGTTGAGATAATTTTGCTCATTTTTCTCTGTTTTTTTTTAAAAAAAAACAAACCCCAAAAAAGCTTTTGAAACGTGTATGGTTGAGTACATATGGGCTTCATCTGTCGTAACACTCTGCTGTGCGAGTTGAAGCAGCTGGTGTGAGGCCAAACTTTGCAAAATTTTGAATGTCGCTTGTCTGTTGCATCCCTAGAATTGTTGACGAATGTTTACAATAAATTGCAGGTATCTGTATTCTTAAGAAAAGGCAGTGTTCAGTTTTTTCCAGTTGTATCGGATAAAATGCCAGCCGGTGAGGAAACCCGGCTAGGAGGGAAGCCGTGTTTTGCACACTTAGAAACGTGTGCAAATTTCCAGTGGTTTGCCTTGAAGAAAGTGTTGAGTTCAGTCATTAGCTTCCCTGTGCCTTAAACTCGCATTAAATACCACCTGCGTTCAGGCTGGTGGCTGAAATACTTAACTGGGAAAGTTTGATCGTTTAAGCCAAGTGGCTTCTGATGGCAACGGCAGGAGGGTGGTGGGGTCCGTAACAAGGCTATTGATTAGGTCCATAATTGGTAAGGACAGGAAGGAAGAAAGGTGTCCCTGGCCATGGCAGAGGGAGTTAGAACTAGATGATCTTTAAGGTCCCTTCCAACCCAAACCGTTCTATGATTTTTAAGGTCCCTTCCAACCCAAACCGTTCTATGATTTTATTTTGAAAAATAAGACTCTGGCAGATCTGCGAAGTGCACAGACATCTGCTTTTGGAACTGCCGTGGCTGGAAACCGAGCACTGATGCCTTTTCCCTGTCGGTTGTGTTGTTAGGAGCTGAAAATAAGGTGCGCGAACGCAGACGGGGCGGTGGGCGGTGGTACTGCGGGACGCCCCGTGGCCTGGCCGGGTCTCAGCGTCTTCGGAGCCGCGTACGGACAAAGGGCGAGGTCCGGGGAGCGGGCGGGCGCGCCCCCGCAGCGAGGCGAGCCCCTGGGGGCGGCGGCCGGGGCTGCCGCCGGGGAGCGGCTTCGCGCTTTGTTCGCCGGCGCCGGCGCGGGGGCCGTGCGCGGCCACGCAGCCTAGCTGCGCGCGTGCGAGCGGGCGCGCGCGCCGCCCCGGCGGGACGAGGGGTCTTTCCTGCCGGGGTGGGGGGCGATGCTCCGCCTTCCCCCGGCCGTAACCGTGGGAGCGGGACGCGGCGCCGCCCGGCGCGCAGCTGGCTCGGCGCTTCCGCGCAGCGGCGGGGCCGGCTCCAAGCGCCCTCCTCGCAGGGGCGAGCGCGCCCCCCGCCCCCCGTACACCCCTCCTGCGGGGGCTGATGGTTCACAAACGTAGCTCGTCCCCGGCTGACGTTCCCGGAGACGGGAGCCTGGCGGCGGAGCAGCCCAGCCCTGCAGGGTGCCAGCTCCCGCGCCGGTCAGCGGCGGCGGCGGCGCTCGGTGCTCACCACCGCGGGGGGATGCTGCCCGTCCGCCCCGCGCTGCTGCCCAAGCGCTACCGAGGCAGCTCGGCTCCGCGCTCGCGGCTGGGCCGCGCGGCCGCCCGAGCGACGGCGGCAGGAGGAGGAGGAGGGCGCGGCGGCGGCGGCGGCAGCAGCAGTGGCGGCGGCGGCGGCGGGGCCCCGGCCCCGGCGTTGGGCCCGCGCGGCGGCGTTGGCGGCGGCGGGGCGGGCCGGGTGCCGGTCCGGCGGCGCGGGCCGGGGTCGCCGCGGGCTGCCCGGAGGGGGGCGGAGCAGGAGCTGCGCGAGCCGCCGCGCTCGTGCGCGAGCTGGCCGGTAGGGGCCGTTGCCACCCCCCGCAGGGGGAGGGGGGGCGGAGCCGGGCGCGGCGCGAGGCCGGGTCGCGCGGCGGCGGCGCTTCTCCTCGCCCAGCCGGCGGCAGCCCCCGCGGCGGTCATGGCGGCCGTCCTGTCCCCGCGCCTCTGCGACAGCGACCCCGCCACGCCCGGCGCTCAGTCCCTGAAGGTGAGAGCGGGCAGCGGCCGCGGGGCCAGCGCGGCGGCCCGGGGCTGCGGCGCGACAGCCGCCTCGGCGGGAGGCCTCGCCCGGCCCCCCCGCATGTGGGGGACGTGTGCCCCCCGGGCTCGCCTCACGCGTCCCAGCGGAGGCGGGCGGCGAGGGGGCGGCCTCCCGCGCCCTGGGCCGAAGTTCGGTTGCGTGTGTGGGGCTAGGGGGAGAGGCGAGGCTCCACCGGGTGCCCGGGGCCCGTCCTCCTTCCTAAAAGTCCTGACGCGCCTTCCCGGGTGCGGCGCGGAGCCTCGTTCCGTGCCGGTGGCGGCGTCGCGCCCGGCAAAGTTTGGGTCTAGTCGCAGGCTCTTCTGCGTAGGCCGCCTGGGCTGTCCCCGCTCTTCCCAGGCGCGGCTTGGGCGTGCGGCACCGAGTGCTTACCTGGAAAGGAAACTTCAGCCCCTTTATTGTTGGGTAACAGGATGCAGATTGACGGTCACTTTTTGAAAGACGTTTTGGTAATTCATGCTTTCCGATTACATAATAAAGGATCGTTACGTAGATCTTAGAATTGATAGATGTACCAGAAGTTCGTAATGTAGCCTTATTTCTTAAGGACTAACAGGCGTTTTACAGAACCGTGCATTTTCAAGGGGAGAAGGGACTGGTTTTGGCACTGTGCGACTTCCCGTGTAAAGGAAGCCTCAAGACAGTCCCTAATTACTATTTTCGGTACAGCAACAGTAGTTGAACTGCAGCGTGTGTTAGATTGCAATGCAAATGTTTTCATTTTTTTCTGCAAAGTCCTCTGCTCTCATTTCCTGGAGTGTTTTAGTATTTGAGCCTGTGTAACTGAATTTGCTGAAGTTTTCAACAAATAGGAAGCAAAGATGGAAATAGAGGACATTCATCTCTCCTGTGGTATGAGTGCTCATATACTTTAATGATACCGGATTTAATAAAAGAAAATTTCAAAGCAAAAGGAGAAACTGGTGTGAGGTGCTTCCTTTTAACTGTCAGGTTGTGAACTATCTTTTAAAAATGTTTTGAAGTCTCGTGGTAGCTTTGGTATAGCAGAGCATGGCTTTGGCCCTGGTCATGTTTTTGTCTAGTAGTTGAAAAGTTTTGGAGTGCATTAATGTTCTGTGTGGGAAGTAGAGATGAACTGCTGATGAGACATAGCTGTGTCACAAAATGCTTTAGTGTGATACTGTTTTAATTAGGGACTGCTACTGGGCTTGTCTGATTAAGTTTATACAGGGTATTCTCAGCAATACTAGGAAATAGTATTATTAGTAATCTCGTAGAGGTGCTGCTTACCTGATTCTTACCTGCATTAAGAAAGCACAGTTTTGTTCAATTTTATTTTTAAGTTTTTGTTCTTATTGTATGAAAGATGCACTTTTTACTACTCCACAGGAAAGAAAAAAATAGTAAAGAATTGTGAAAAACATGAAAGAAACCGAAAAATACACGAGACAATTGATTTTTCCCTGTGGTCTGTCTTGATTATAGTACTGTGAAACGTTATGTAACAAAAGTTACATATTCTCATTTGCTGGAATCTTTTTTAATGATACTACAAGTGATATGATAAGTAAAACATACTAATGAAAGGCATTAGCTAAGGTAGACCTAATAATTGTTGTTTGTCATTATTTGATATGTAAGTATAATTGTGGGCTTGATCCATTCATGTCCGACAGGTTAATTCTTTTTTCTTAAATTTTTCACAAAAGTTATGAAACATGATTCTTTCATACTATTCCACTTTAGAGTTTCGGTTGCTTAAAGAGCTATTTTGTTGTTGGCTCTACTACTGATGACAATAGGCGATTCACTTGAACACTCCTGCCTTCTGTTTCTCAGTTATCATCATGCAAGGATGGTCACTAAACACGTTGAGAGTTGATGATGACGAGCACTAGGTAGGAGTTGTATAGTGTTATGAGACAACAAATCGCTGAAAACCACAAAAAGGCCAATGGAATCATTGATCTGCTAGATTTTACAAAACTATTTTTTTTTTTAATTTTTTCTTTGCCCTCTATTCTCTTTCTTTATATAGATCTCATGAAATCTGAATAGTGCCACCTGTAAGTTAACTTCTCAGTGTTCCCTTGTTATAGCTTTGTTCTGAAGATGAAATGTCTTTTGTATCTGTTGTATTACAACTTCAGTTTTTCTCTTCCCCCTCCCCCCCCAAAAAAGACAGGTCTTTGCTACTTGCTCTAATTGTATCTTTTTGTAAACTGTATACCATTCCTTTTATTTTAACTGTATATTCGTAAAATTCTGTGTTGCTTTTGGTAATGTTTCCCTTGATTTTATAAGCATCAGTCCTTAGCAAGGGCTTGGTATTTCTGCTCTGTGCTTGGTTTTGAGAGCTAGCCTGGTTAAGTGAATTAGTCTTGTCCCTGACTGTCACCAGTGAGGGAAGTGTGCTGGGTGTACAGCTGTCTGGCTGTGCCGATGCTGTAAGAAGTTTACAGGAAGAACGATGAACTCGGTGGCCAGAGCCACAGCTCTGTCTGCTCCACCTGCACAACAAGTGAGAAACTACCCAGTTGTCCTTATGTGCCACTGTGTCATGCAGCTAGTCTATAGTAATGAATAATTTGCTATATAAACTGTCCTGTGAGTGGCTTGTAGGAGAGAGTTAAATAGCTCAGTAGTTCAAGTATGTTTAAATGGTGGATTGCTTTGCAGTGTTTTTTATATATTTTACATTATCCGCTGAATGCTCTTAATTATTATAATGTTTATCTTAATTTTCTTTTCAGGATGACGCAGAAGAGAATTCCAATGACAGCAGCCAACCATCCAAAAGACGACGTATGGGCTCAGGGGACAGTTCTCGGAGCTGTGAAACTTCTAGTCAGGACCTTGGGTAATACCATTTTTTACAATTCCCACTTTTTAATTGCTAATCTTACCGTATTGTTTGATATGCTTAGGTATTAACTCTTCTTCTTTCTTTGCTTGTAGATTCTTCATATATCTTTCTGAATTGAGGCAATGTCCTATGAGTAGCTAGCTGTCTTTTTCTTCCAGCGTATTTTAAAAAATTTTATTTTAAAGCAGCACAAAATGTGATGCATCTTAATTTGCAATAGGAAGACGAGCTTATGTATTTTTTAAATATTACATATTTTTTGAATGAATTTTGATGCTATAGTACGTGCTTTTCCTGGTGTCCTGTCTGCTATCGTGAATATACCTTTCTTCGTGTTCTGTCTCTCCGCATATTGATGAATGCTGATTTGGAGAAATATATGTGAAGCGAGGTATCACTTAAATGACTTTGAAATGGGTTAATAGGATGCAGCAAGTTTTTAGATGTTGTTCACTGACATAAATAGGAATTAGCAAATTTCTAGAAATGTAAGTATCCCTCTTAAGAATTCTTTAATTTGTTCTGTCAATGTTATTATATTTAGATACAGCTATTTTCCTGCTGAAAACTTGATAGAATACAAGTGGCCACCAGATGAAACAGGAGAATACTATATGCTTCAGGAGCAAGTCAGTGAATATTTGGGTGTGACTTCCTTCAAAAGAAAATATCCAGGTATTTATGTTTTTATTTTTTTCCTTCTAAGACGCCTTTGTCTTCCTACAGTTGGGATGTAATCTCTGTCTTTTTGACTACCATATGAGCCAACTGATTAAAAAAAGAGCCTGGCAAAAGTAGAGCTGTATTATGTACGTTGTGCTTTTTATTTTAGTTACTGACATACTCAAAATGTGGCCTACAATTTTCAAAGTAATTTAAGACTTGTTGGTATTGATACCGAAAATCTATAAACAAGCTTGATGTGGGGGTTAGATCAGTAAGTACCTTTTGAAAACTGACCTCAATTTCATTTTTAAATATTTCGTTGGTGATTTCTTATTATATAGCTGTATCTCTCTCATCTGTTTCCTGAATTGTGGCAGCATTTCTACACCGTGGAAGAATTAAAAAAAGAAAAAAAACAACCCCACAACCAAAACCAAATTGGAGATGTTGTGGGATTTTAGCCCTTGTTATTCAGAATTGTCAAATCTGTTTTTTCTGTCATGGAATTTATTTTTGAAAAGCTTATTAAAATTCAAAAAGAATGTACCTTCATTGCTTGACAGTGTTTTCTGCATCCAAGCTCATAAGTCAGGTTTCTTCAGTATTTCTGTAAATTGTAACTATGGACAGTGTACTTGGAAAAATTGGCCGTATTCCTACAGTATATATTAAGTTTAAAATTAATTTATAAATTATCACTTGTGTAGGAATAGTGGTATAAGACAGACTATCACTGCCTGGAAATAAAATCGTCAAAATACTTTGACATTGTTTATGGGGGAGTTTGAGTAACTGCCCGCATTTTTATTGCTTTTTTTTGTTTTCTTTGGAGATTTAGAAAGACGAGATTTATCTCACAAGGAGAAACTCTACCTCAGAGAACTAAATGTTATCACAGAGACTCAGTGCACACTAGGTAAGAAAACAGATTGTTAGATTTCTTGTTACAGTAGTAAAAATATGACACACTGAGAATGTGATTCAGTTTGGTAGAGAAGAATTACATCATAGATGATCCTTTGGGGTCCCTTCCAATCCCTAACATTCTGTGATTCTGTGATCATTGTCAACTGAAAACATGAATTTCAAAATGAAAACTGGTGTCTATTTGATTTTTAATTTGTGTAGATTGGCTAAGAAGTATCAGTATTTCAGATTTATTATAAAAAAAAACAAATTTTGACTCTATTACTTAACAAAATCCCTTCTATGTTGTAAATTAGCTTTTAGAACCTTTTTCTCCATCTAGAAAAGAGAATACCATAATTTTTCAAACTAAAAAGTACCTCAGTCTTGTTTTGCTCAATTAGTTGGAACTCAGCAAGCAACTTACATGTTAAAAGTTGATGCAGCTTACACTGGAAGAACTTTAGATATTTTTTTCTTTGCTAGTATATGTGACTTGGAGCACATTAGAGATTCAATTATGTCTGTTGCATTTTCTTCTGCATATCAAGGGTCTGTGCAAATGTTATGTTATTTTATATACTAATGGTCTTTGGCGTACTGCCTTCATTTCTCACCTGCCAACTGTTTTAATTTTTGTTTTCTAACTTAGATATGCAGGAGAGAACAGTAGCTAACTTTTACCAGTAGAAGCCAAATGCTATGTTTTGCCTCATATATCCAGTAGAAATGTGTGCTGAGTTAACTATCCCTATTTTTAAGGTTATATTTGTAACCAGTGATAGTACCATAAATCAGCCTCCATTCTGTCGTCAAGGTTTGGAGATTACTTGTTTTGGAACCTTTAAAGGAGAAGTTCTGCATTGTAGCTGCAAACTGAGGCATTCTGCTTTCTGATCTTCAAATACTTTAATGAGGATTCAGGGTTCTGTGTGCAATTCACTGCTCTGAATTGCCCTCACAGTGATTCCTCCTTGATTCGTATAGAGAGGTTATGTAAACCTCGTAATTTCAGTTAAGGTTCTGCAAGTTAATTAAACTAACACTTCGCCAATATTGGAACTGTTCACCAGGGCCCGCTTAGAACGAAGGTTCTGCCTTACAGGGCGGTTTAGTGGGTGTCGGAGTCGATGTGAAGGAGTCTGCAGCTGTAAGCAAGAACAGAAACAAGCCTTGACTCCTTGGGTGGAAGCAAGCTCCTAACCAGCCTTGAAGGCTAAATGGCATAAGTTCACTCCTACTTGAAAGAGAGAAACATTGCGCACAGCAGGTTGTTGTCTTTAGCTGCCCAAAATCTTGAGTTCATTGTCGAGGGATATAAATAGCCTACAGTTCGTTCGTTTTACCAGATAGCATCATTATTGCTTTTATCTATTTTAGGTCTAACAGCGTTGCGTAGTGATGAAGTGATTGATCTTATGATTAAAGAATACCCTGCCAAACATGCTGAGTATTCGGTTATACTGCAAGAGAAAGAGCGTCAGCGAATAACAGATCATTATAAAGAGTACTCTGTAAGTAACTAGCATATAAGTAAACCAGATCTGCAACATGGAGTGTAGAAAAGGCTGTTCTCAAACTGATAGTGAAATGCATATGAATTAATAAAGTTGTTTTTATTCCAGCAAATGCAGCAGCAGAACACACAGAAAGTAGAAGCCAGTAAAGTTCCAGAATATATTAAAAAAGCTGCCAAGAAAGCTGCAGAATTCAACAGCAATTTAAACCGAGAGCGGATGGAAGAAAGAAGAGCCTATTTTGATTTACAGACACATGTAGGCAGATTTAAATTTCTTACCAAGGTCAATAGGTAGCTCCTTGCTTCTTTTAGTAAAGTTGGCTTTGCTACCATTTTGACTATTTTATTATCAAGGGTTTGGATTAGTCTTGTTTCAGTTATGTAGGGACTTAAAAAGTTTTGCTATTAAATGAATAATACTGCTGAAAATAATCTTAAATATATTTAATGTGAAAACTTTTTTTTAAACTCGAAAATACTTGGAAAGCTTTAAAATGTCAGTGTTTCTTTGTTGCCATGTGTTTAGTCTGCTGGTAGTAGCATAAAACTAAGAGGGATATTTAGGTTACTAAGATGCTTCTGTTGCTGTTGTATCTGTTCATACAAATGGCTAATTCTTTTTTGGAACACCTCCAAAATTTTGCCTGAACAATATCTAAAGTAAAAAAGTAAATTATTTATCCTCTGAAAGAGTGCTGCCTGTCCATGTTACGCCCTTGGTTTTGTTAGGTGTTACGTTATTTTTGTATTAGATGTGTTTCATGCTCCTGTAAAAAAAAAAAAAAAAATAGCTGGCATTTTGAAGCAGAACTGTTCTCCCTTTGTAAAGATAGTAAAGCAAAAATTTTCTCTATGCAAATTATTACATAACAGTTTATTACAGAGAGTTTACATTTTTCTGGTATTGACTCGTGTTAGAGACATGATAGTGGATAAGTAGTTTTAGTTCTTCTTAAGGGAAAGAAGGCTTCTGTGTAAGCATCTCCTTTCCATATATTCATATTATTAATGAGATTTTTTATAGTACAATCTGGTTTCAGAATTAGATGGACATGTTCTTGGTACCCTCTACCAATATAGACTAACAATGATAATTCATGCTAAAGATGCCAGTCACAAAAGTTAGTGTTTATTCTTTCAATTGTTAAATTTTGTTTTTTAAATTATTTTACATAATATCCTGTTAGAAGTAGTGTTACCTAGTATTCATTCAGTGCACTAGATACTTAGTGATTTGACTTAATCGTAATACTATTTTGTGAGTGGAATCTCTTACCTTTTTAATGAGTTGGCTTTCCCTTGGGACAACTCAGGTAGCTGTTCCAACTCAATAAAATGGGCTAGTTAAAAAATATTTGGGGGAGTAGATGATGAGGTAGGCTCAAAAATTTGTATCTGAAACAAAAACGTTATTGTTTTGTATTAAACAATACAGATTATCCAGGTGCCTCAAGGAAAATACAAAATCTTACCTACAGAGAGAACAAAGGTTAGTCCTTATCCAGTGGCTCTCATACCCGGCCAGTTCCAGGAGTACTACAAAAGGTATTTTAAAATCATCCTAACTACTAATTCTGTTGCACTGATCTATTTTTTTCTACATCTAGCAGATGGAAAACATTTCAGTGTCTTTACTGTATGGTTTTGAATTAATTTTATGTTTGAGATACTTGCTGGTCTAATAGATGCATAGCATGACAGCTTTTGTTGACAAAACAGTACTGATTGCAAGAGTACTGTCCCTGCTGATGTGTTGCAGTGGCTGAGATTTGGCCTGCTCGGATATTTACTGTGGTGAAAGAAGACATTGATTTCACTTCTGCCCCTTTCGTGTTTACTTGTCATCTGCCTCTGCATGTGTGCTAAGATTGATGTTGCTATATCAGAATGTGTTAATGCTGGCTTGTGATCCCATGTTTTCTGTGTGACAATCTTACTGTCCTTTTTTAAATTTTTAGAATGTTTTTCATTTAAAAAAAATTGATTGGTCCTGTGAGCTAAGTTTAATGTTGGATTTGTAAGTGAGAGAGAAAGGGATTGCTAGTTGAATCTTTGATTTTCATGAAGAATGTGTACTTGACTGACTGCACAAATTTAAGACTTCACTTGGTGGCATGCTTCCATTTGACAAACGCATACTGATTTGGAAATAGTTGCCTGAGTCTTACCATCTGTAAGACTGGTACTCTGCATGGTACTCATGCTATACACGCATGGTTTTCTTCAGAGAAGCTCTTTGTCTACATATGCCTTGTACATTCCAGTGTGTGCACATAGAACCCACCCCAAGTTTGCATGTTACGTGACATTCTTGAAGGACTTCAGTTTTATTAAATTAATTGAATTAAAAATACTCGTTTATTTTGCACTTACAAACTGTGAAACTGCTTATCCTTCTTAATGAATGGCATGACCTTTCAAAATATGCATCAAAATACTCCTTACAATGCTTGTCCTTAGTAGTAAGAGGACTTTCACTTTTTTCTTATTATTTAAGTTAAAAGGGTGGATTATACATGTTAAGCTGTATGTGGCTATAAGCAGTGTGGTTAGATCTTCATGTTCTTCTGGAATTATGTTTTTATGTGCATTTTTTGTTCTTCACTAATCAAGGAACTCAGACATAGAGCTATATGCTTTCCTTACTTTGCTTTGGACCCTAGGTGTTTGTGTGCCCTGGGTTAGAATTGTTGTGCACATGCTATGTGGGCAGCGTACATTTATCAACAAAGGGCATAGTCTGTTGGACATAATAATGTGGATTGGTTAAAGATTTTTAGGCGTGCCATGGCCTCTTACGATTATGTAGATTTAGAACATTGCAAATGTACTCTTTCTGTGTTCCATAAATATCTATTGTACAAAGATGACAAGTACTAGATGGTATCATGTTTGTGAGGAGAAATTAATATTTTTCTTAAGTTTTCAGAACTGCATGTTTTTTATGTGCCTTCCTGAAAAAAGGGGAGTTTTTCTTGCTCTTTCTCATCAAAGTCCTTGTATGTTCTTTATGCATAGAGTACACATGAATTGATTTTGTTTATTTACTGATTAACTTTAGATACTCTCCAGATGAACTTCGTTACTTGCCATTAAACACAGCTCTTTATGAGCCTCCTTTGGATCCAGAGCTGCCTGCGTTAGACAGTGATGGAGATTCAGATGATGCAGAGGAAGGGCGAGGGGATGAAAAACGGAAAACCAAAGGCAATTCGGTGAGACAAATTGAAAGTATTCTTCAACAAAAGAATCCTTTCCCTTCACTTTTGTTAGTTCCAGTAGTTTCTCAGTAGAATTTTTAACATTTGCAAAATGAAGAAGAATCATAAACTAAAAATGTACTCCCTTTTTTAGAACTTCTCTTTATTTTATAACATTGTTCTCTAACTTTTTGTTGTTTAAAGTAAATCAAACAAATATCTGAAATTTCAGGCCGTTCTTCCTTCTTTTAAAATAAATCTTAAAGAGTCTTTCCAACCGCAGCTCTTCGTTATGCCCTTTTCCACAAGGGAAAGTTGATAGTATTTCTGAGGGGAACGAATACTGTAGTTCGGGTCATAGCGTAGTTTGCTATTGAAGGGCCATGGAATCTGTCATTAAAGCAAAGGTATTGATAGCCTGGAAACTTTTTCTTGTCGTTAAGTAGAATCAGGAAGTACTCAATACAGAAACAGTTAATTTATTCCAATTTAGTGATTTTTTTGCATTACAATACATCTTTAAAAAGATGTTTGTGTTCTCTGTATTTATGCAAACGCAACATTAATTGTTACTGGAAGTTAAGGGAAACTTTCACGTACCTACTTTGATAGCGTTTTAAGTGCTCAAGAGCAGATGAGCTTCAGATGAGCTGAGTACAACTGAACCACTGGTATGTTGGTGTAGTTAGTATGTTGGTGCCGATCACTTTGCAGAAGTTTAACCCTAATTTTAAGAGAAATAGAATGTAAAATCACTGGTGCGTTTAACAGTTTCTAGTTCAATTGATGAACATGTTAGATGGTGGGTATATATAATTATATAAATTTTGCCATATAAACATTTATTTTGTTTGAATATTGGTAAGATGCTCATAACTGAAGAAGAAAGGAAGGGGTCGGCTTGTAGCCTAACAAGGGAGAGATAGTCATTAATAGACCCTTTCTGCTTGCATTTTTTTTGGAGAAAAAGAAATCATATAAAGTTAGCATGCTAAATGTCAACTCAAAATTTTGGTTTAATCATACTCCAGCTTTTTTGCAGTTGGTCTTTAACCATTTCTTTCTAGTTCCCTTTTCCACTGACTTCCATTCCCCTTAATGGTAAAGAAAAGTAACTGAACCGAGCAGACTATCCTTTCATTTTTCACAGAGGTTCAGAAGTCTTTTTGGTGACAGAATGCGGAAGGAAAAACGTCCTTGTGTTGGAAAAGTGTAGAGAAAATTTAAAATTAAATTCTTGTGAAGTCGATTTGGCTATGAGAGTGGGGGTTTTTTGCTAGTCATTGGGGCATATTGTTCAGGAAAAATACCTGCTGAACACAAAAGTGGGCAGCTGTCAGGCCTCTTTTCCTGAGTTTTGGGCTACCGACCATTCGTTAGATGTCCCTGGTGAGTCCTACAATGTGCTTTATGCTTTTGCCTTTTTCACCCTCCCCGTTGTTGGAGTCAGGTTGCAATTTTCCTGTTCTGTAGTGTTTTGGTGGGCCTGCCCTAAAAATCCCTTCCCCTAAAATAACGGTGAAACATAACATTTCTTGTTGCCACATAGTTTGCTTTGCTTTTGTGTTATACTCCTGCCTTTGCCCTGTGTCCATTTTGTCTGTTTTGGTTTTAGGCTCTGGGGCACAGGCTGATTACTATGATGTTTGTACAGAGTGCCTTTTAACTGTAGGGCACCATTGTTATTTGGCCTCTGGTTTTTGTTGTAATGAATGTGCTTAATCATACTGCTTTCTTCTGGAGCTTTGTGGAGGCCTTCATTAACACTTTTCTGAGAAAAATCTTGTGCGGCTGCTCTTAATTACGCTTACATTGATCTCTCACCCTCTTTGAACCTGTTCCCCTCTTTCTTGCCTCCCCGTTCCTCAAAAGAACGTAATGCTTTAACGGCAGCGTAAATTCTGTTGTTTGGTTCTGTATTAAATATTGAATTGCGTTTTGCCTTTGATGGCATTCTTCTGCTGCAATCCGAATGAAATATTTAGATTGCTCCTGGTGAAAGTAGTAGATGAGGGTGGCAGAAAAAACCTTCACATGTTTAATTCAAGGCAGTGCTATTTGGTAGTACACTTTAAATGCATGGCAAGGGCACTTTTAAGTTTTTACTGGCCCTTCACTTTGTAAACAACCTTGCATATATTGGATTTCTTCCTGACTTTTAAAGGAAAACGGTTCAAAGAACGATGCTGTTGTGCTCCCCACTCTGGTATCAAGACCAGCTGGAAAACATGATTGCTATTGCTGATGCCAGTCACTTAGCATGAGAAATAATGGATAATGAAGGTTATGCACAAACGTGTTCTAAATTGTGATGTACCCCATGCTTTTGCAGAAGGAAAGATGTGTCCTTCTCTTACCTTAGTTGGCTCTAAGGGGCATAGGAAAGACTTGTCTGTCTATCCAAAAAAATAAAAAATATAGCTATGGTATTTTTATTATAGGACAATTCGTCTGGCAATGTATCTGAAGGTGATTGCGCCACAGACAACCAGGAGGATTCTTTTCAGGGAAGACAAAAAACAAGAGACAAAAGTGCTACTCCAAGAAAAGATGGTTCCAAACGTTCTGTGTTACCCAAATCAGTTCCTGGGTACAAGGTAGAAGAAAAAAGCCCCTGACTGAACTTCTTGACTGACCAGCCTCTCCCTGAAATACTTGTTTTTTCAATAATATGGAACTTCTGCTTGCTGTACTTCACTAGCTGCTCTCCTGTTGTGTGTTCCATCTGTTTGCTTCCTTACTTCTTTTTTACTTTTATTTCATGTGGGGCTTTCCTTTACCCTAGCTGTACAGTGGCCTCTCTTTCTGTTAACTTCTCAGATTCCCAGGCAGTAACACCAGAAAAATCCTTTGTGGATTTGTCATTGGAACTCTGCGTCTTTCTGTCTGCTTTAACGTAGCAGTCAGAATTTCTTGCCAGTTCAAAACTAGCGTTCAGTATCCGTTATTTTTTTCCTGCTGTTTAGTATGGCAGCATACCAAGAGATCAGTGCTGTAAAGTGCAGCTATATAGCTGAACATATTGTTGTGACGTTCATTGTAAATACGGTCTTCCATCCTGAGATGTTACGATGTATAGGATGGAAGGCAAGAAGCTTACTACAGTTGTATAGGCAACACTACGTAACCACTTTAACAGTATATGGAAAATAGCTTTTTATGTAGTTCATACTATGTAGAAACGTTAGTAGGCAATATGCTTTTATCCAAACTAAAAACTTGGTGAGGATGTCAAGACATTTCAGCTGTCATTGCCAAACCTAAGACCCAAATCGTCAGTATTACTATATAATAGTTTTAAAAATTAAGATTAAAGTAAGATTAAAATAAAAATACTTTTCAAAAGAAATGGGATTGACATGCATTATTTATGTGTTATTATTCTACGTACTAAGAGAGGATCTGAATATGATGTAACTCTTCTAAAGCATGTTATTCCCTAGTCTTGTTCCACTGAAAGGAATGAGAATTTTCCATTGACTTACATGGGAGTAGGAATAGAACAATAAAGAGGGAAAAACACTACATTGAGATAGGGTTTAGTATGTAGCAATCAGGAATGCTTGTTAAGAGAGGTTATGGAAAAAGGAACATTTTTGTCAGTGACAAGATCGTACATACTGAGAAACTGTCTCAGCAAAAGTGAGCTGTTGGTGACTTGCATTTTATATTAATAAATATTTACTGTCTGTGTTTACCAAGTTAACGGTAAATAAACTATAACTTACATTATTAAGCTAATTTCCAGCAAGAATTGGACAGCTTAGATAAATTTTTCTCTGCACACAGTATCTGTACAAGTTTGTAACAGAGAGCAAGCTCCAGTGGTGTTCTCTCTTTTCAGGAACTTACTAAAAAATATGCAAACTATGGAGATGTAGTCTGTGGTACCACATGTATATTTTTTTACATGTAACTTTGCAAATTGTTGTAGACACAGAATACGTACCAATATTCCCATGAACACGAAAGCCAAAGATGGAGCTTAAAATTTTTTTTTAGCTTTGTTTAACTTGACATTAGAGATTGTGTGCGACTGATTTACAGGAGTTTCACTTAGCTGTGAGATACCTGAGTGTTTGATTAGTCCAGTCTATTTAATGGCCTTATGAATGCACAGGGAGAGAACTCATGGAGCAGAACTCTCTGCAAAGTTATGAACTTACAATTGTCGAAGAGTAACGGCAGTAAACAGCATTGCATTTTGAAAATTGATTCCCATAGCCATGACTTACTGGTTCCAAAATCACCGATGGTGTTAGTAACAAGGTATTACCCTAAACTTCCAGTGCCACATCTTTGTGATGCCAGGCTGCTGCTAAGTCAAAGCCGGTGATGTTGTGTGGGGAGGGTGAGAGGATTGGCTTTCTTGTTTGTGGGAATGTTTAAACGCTTTCAGTAAACCCAATTGCATGAGCTGTTTTAAGTGGTAGGACAGAAGGATTCTTGTTTGTTAGTCTGTAAAACCACCAGATAACGATATACCATATGTGCCTAAATGTTAAGGCACTTTGAGCTGAAGGCTCACTTGATTTAAAATGTTGTCCCTGTGAATTCTAAATCTTTGTAATACTTTTGTTCTGTATTGTACTCTAATATTTGACTATTTTTGTAGGACAGTAATCTTTTGGTTACATTTAGTTAAAATTGAAGGACGATTGCTGTGGCATCGACATGCAAATGTATAGCTGTAGCCGCATTATGAGTATTACAGGATTCACACATTTCCACTGAGTTATTTTTGAGTAAAAGAAATAATGTATTTTATATGGAGCCTTTTTTATTGTCAGTTCTTTAACTAAGAACGGTTAGTGTGTGTTTTACATCTTGTCATGTTGCAAGGAGCGAGTCTTTGTTGCTGCAGGACTGGCTACTACAGTTGCACACACAGGGTACTGTTAAAAGTACAGGAGATTTTTTGCACATAAAACTGAAATGTATTGAGAAACTATATTTTCCAACACTTCTGTTTCAGGTCACTGTACATGACAATGGAGTGCTTTGCATTAGAGTAGGACCTTATAAAAATTTTGCAGTTGGAATGCTTACTTTGAGACCTGCAGCACCGCAGCATGGAAGTGAAAACTTACAGAGCAGGCAGTCATCGTCTTGGCCCTGCATTCATTTTCTCACCCTTCCTCATCCCAATAAGATGAGGACAAAGAAAGCAAAATTTACTCTACTCAGATGGGGTATTATGACTTGCCATTTGGATTTGATAGGCTTTTTTCATAGCATTTCTAAAAGCCATTTATGGTGGTAGAACTTGAACTGTTTTGAAATGTGAATAGTCTTGCATTTTTTTTTTTAGTTTTCATTTTTGTAAAAACACTTTCCATAATGTTGGAACTTTGTTATTAATAGGCTGTGATTCTCACCCCCCCAACATGCATGATTTCTAATGAACACAATTTAGTGAAGTAAGAGTAGAAGGAAGCATTGTTAATAAATGCATCTATGTCAGTGTGACTTCAGAATGGTGCATATCAGAGTGTTAACGGCAGATACCCACACAAGTACAGTGACCAAACAGTTGCTCACTTTAGTTTTGCTGGAGTATGAGGGAGTATCCTGCTGTACATTAAAGGCAGTAAAATACAAATCCATAACAAACTAGAAGTCTGATTAGAAAAGTGCACTTGCTATTTTAGAAAGGCTTGATTTGCTTAGCAATAGATAAAAACACAGTAAAAAAATTAGAATGTGGCCTAAACAACAGAAGGGTAAATGCTGCAACACTAACGAGGTTTAAGCGTGTGCCACTTTTGTTGGGAGGAGCAGGGTATAAAGGTATACATACATGTAGGACACATAGAATAGTTAACAGTAAAAGAGTTTATGTGTGGTTTCGCTTCCATTATATTTATTATTTTGTAGAGACGTTTGTGAATGTTAGCCTTCTTTTATTGTTTTATTATATTTATGTATAAAACAGGTTGACTCTGCTTTTTTAAAATAAATAAGCAAAAAAAAAGTCCATATGAATGCCTCTGTCATCTTTTGAAGGAAGTTACTAATAAACATCTGGTATGGTGTTTTGTTTTCTTAAATAAAACTCTTTAGACCAGACAATTTGAAGCAGACTTTAGCCATAAACCAGATTGAAAACTTCAGAGAACTTAAAGCAATGTGTCCTGACTACTTAAAAATAAGTCAAGATATTATCTTGCTATGTGCTAGCAAAAACTGGCTGGGGAAATAGACATGCTTAAGTTGTATTGCAAAAGATCTTGGTAACTGTTTTTCATGTATCTATAAATTTTATTTTTTTTTTTTCTGCTTTCACTTTGTTTATTTTAAAACTAAACTTCATTCTTCTCCCCTACAACAGGTTGGTAGTTGACTGGAACATTTAGTTCCTTAAAAAACAGGACGTGCCTTGAACTCCCTGTACTAGCTGTCTTTGCAGCAGCGTGGTTTTTTTTTTTTTAAACTCTGGCATTAGTCGATTTAACATCAGTGAGTACTATATTAATTTTAAACTGCATTTCTCACTGATTCCATTATGCAGAGGTCAGAGCTCAACAATAACGACTGAAATCTTCCTGAAATTTGTAATGCCTTACTGCTTCCTTGGTCCTCATCAGGATAAAACTCTTTTGGTATATCTCTTGGGTTGGGACACAGAATACATACACAAGTGTTACTCATTGTAACAGCCTGCTAATTCTCTCTTACCTTTTAAATGGATCTCATGGACTCAAATACACTCCAGATCATCACTTAGAAAGATGATGAACATAAAACTGTAGTTAAGCGTAAAGGTGTGTTATTTCTTAGTGGTTATGACTGGATACAAGACAGAGTGGTAAATAGATAGCTGTGTACAGCATAGCTGACCAGATATTTTGAAACTAAAGATACAAAAATCAAGTTTATTGGTTCTGTAAATAATTTTCTATATTTAGGGACAGATGTAATGCAAATGGAAAATTGTATTTAATTTATTCCATTAACAGGAAATCTGCATGGAGATTCATACACAAGTATTCTATATTGGAAAAAAAAATACTGAAATTTTTAATGCTATGTCGCATTTAATTTACATTGAGGGGAATGTTAGCCAACTAATTCATAGGAAGAAGCAAGTACATTCTTTTGCTCCAATTTGTTTTACGAATAACTCACTACATATGCCAAATGCAAAATTTTATGTAGTTATCTACAGTTTTTTTCAGTACTGCAGCTTGTCAATTATTGTCCTATGTTTAAAGGTTCACACGTCATAACAGATAGTTCAGTAATTTTAAGAGTTAAGGAGATATGTGACATTTCCTGTTAAATCTGTAAATTCTTCTGGAATGAATTTATAGCCCTCTTCTACCCTTCCAGCCAAAGGTCATTCCAAATGCTATATGTGGAATTTGTCTGAAGGGTAAGGAGTCCAACAAGAAAGGAAAAGCTGAAGCTCTTATACATTGCTCCCAGTGTGACAACAGTGGTAAGTATCTGCATACACTAAGCAGATTCCTAAGAGAGTTTGTTTGGCAGATCTTTTTGTGGAAATATTTAGAGTACTACAGTGTCTCCCAACAGTTCAGTTGCCTTTTTCTCTCCTTCGTTAAAGACTCCATCTCTATGTAACGTTACGTGTACTAGCAGGGCCAGTGCACTGTGGGACCTCACCAGGAGGTGCGCTAAGCTTCGTCGTCTGTAAAAGCAAACAGTCTAACTAATTTTACATTTTGTTTCAGACACAAAAATAATAATATTGGTTTTAATCTAGGCCACCCTTCTTGCCTTGATATGACCCCGGAGCTTGTTGCTATGATTAAGACTTATCCTTGGCAGTGTATGGAGTGTAAAACATGCATTATATGTGGGCAGCCTCACCACGAAGAAGAAATGATGTTCTGTGATGTATGTGACCGTGGTTATCACACTTTTTGTGTGGGGCTTGACGCTATCCCTTCAGGTAATAAAGTACGAGTTAATTGTTCCCTTCCCTCCTCCTCTGAGTCCTGGACTTTCACTGTCAGAATTAATGTATACACTGCTTTTGAAAGAACAGTTCAAAACAAGTGTGAAGGGTAGGAGTAAGTAACAGAGCAGGAAAGCATTCACACTGTAGGACCCAATTTTTTAAATAAGCTTTATTTCTGTATATTTGGTTGTGCACAGTTTAACCTGGCAATTCCTGTATAGGAAATATAATTGGCTTTTACAACAGAATCCGAACAGACTCGCTCAGAACTAGGTGTTGGGGTTTTTTTCCATATCCACAGAATACTGAGAATAATTACCTC
Source organism: Tauraco erythrolophus (assembly GCF_009769465.1). Classification (NCBI taxonomy): domain Eukaryota; kingdom Metazoa; phylum Chordata; class Aves; order Musophagiformes; family Musophagidae; genus Tauraco; species Tauraco erythrolophus. The sequence continues at coordinate 84,182,064 of NC_141466.1, read as the reverse complement.
TTTTCGTAAAAGAAACCTGTAAAGAGGCTGTATTGCTGCATATTGCTGGAGTATAGCTTTCACTTTATTAAAGTGTTTGTGCTGTTATTTCAGTTCCTAAATTAAAAAGTGTGCTCAATTTCATATTTGAAAACACCTTTTTAAAGCCCTTTCTTTTTCTTTTTCTTTTGTCTTAACCGTCAAAGCTGGAAGTGAAGTACCTAGATGTCGGGCCAGCTTGTACCTTAAAATTACCTGGTCACTTGTATCACTTGGCCAAGTCAAGGCAGTGTAAAGAAAATAACTGATAGTACTGTTGCTTTTCATGTAATACTAAATCCCTGGTGAGCAAGTTCATGAATAAGTATTCAGTGGCTGCAAGTTCTGCAGTGACAGTATTCCCTGTAACTGCAGTACTTCCCCTTCTGGGAAGCACTGGTGCCGGCTGCCACATTAGTACGTGTTCTGTGGCTGATTTAACTGTCAGGCTGACCTAAGGAAAGAATCTAAACAAAATACATTGTATGCCCGCAAAACTAGAAAATGACCAAAGCAGCCTTTACGATTCCAGCTGTTGTAATATAAACAGTTAAATGCCTCTGTTCTTTGCTCAACTCTCATTTTTAAATGAGTTTTAGTACAAACTCTGGTGATGAACCCCTGCCAGCAGTTTAATCTGCGCTGCCTGACTGCGCCGAAATAACTGATGCTGGTTTGGGGAACGGGACCCTGCACCTGTGGCAGAAACAGCCTTCCTCAGCTGCGGTTCATTTCTGCCTTGAACCTCGGGCTCTCGCGTCAAAATACAACTCGCAAACTCAGTGTCAAGTTCTTCCCTAATAACTGCCCCCTTAGCAGTGCCGGCACTTCTTGATGTCCATAAAGACGAGTGTAGCCAGTTGTTACATGCCATGAGTCTGCAAGGGAGGGTAAATTTTATATGCTGCTTTCTACACCTTTCAGAAAAGATGCTTCCATTTTAAGGAAAAGCACTGGTTGTGTACATTAAAGGAAGTACTGCAAACAGATGAGCACCTGTTAGTATGGTGAAAGGTACGTAACTGGATGAAAGAGTAACAAAGGTAGTTTCCCAATAATTGATAACTTTCTTTTCTTAGGTCGCTGGATTTGTGATTGTTGTCAGAAAGACTCTCCCGTACCCAGAAGAGGAGGAAGAAGGGGGAAAAACAGCAAGGAGGGCTAAAAAAAACCCAAAAACTTGCTATCTAAAACTTAACTGCACAAATTAGTGATACTTTGGTGCTATTTAACCAACCACTCTCAAGAGGAACAATACCACTTTTTTTTTCTTTTTACCAAATAAACTTTTAATTTTGGCTACATAATTTTTTTGTGATGCAAGTCACTAATCATGTTCTGTCAGATGTCTAGATAGAGACAGACAAGCGAAGTTCCCACTCAAAAAGAGAACGCTTTCAGTGATGAAATTTAAATTGTACATACACCATTTGTATAAAATTATGGTAACGTACTTGTTTATTTCAGTGCACTCATCAGTAAGCCCTGTGAAAAGAAAATTACAGAGCAGTTTAACTATATACTATTTGCATAGCAACTGGTTATTTTGAAAGACTCAACCAAGGCAAAAACCACTCCTGGAAAAACTAACTTTCAAGGAAGAGTGGGCATGACCTGACCTTCTTACAATGTACTGCAAATCCCTTTCAGCAGAAATTTTCTTTGCAAGCTAATGACTTATTCATGAAGTTGTGCTGAAAAAAAAAAAATCAATCACAAAAAGCTATGAAGGGAGGTGTAGGAAAACACCTCTCAAGATCAAGATACTCTGTGCTGTGTTGCTCTTAACGAGGAAAGAAAATGTCATATTGACAAGTAACAACAGCTGAAAACTTACTCTGCCTGCAGTAGGAGTGAAGGAACGTGCACTTGATTCAGGTCACAGATTTGCAGAGGTGATGAGTGACCGGGCAGACCTCTGCTTGACAGATGGTCTGCGCTGGTGTAGAGCCCAAGCAGTCAAATATAGATCATCTGTCCCGGTAGGTGATTGATTGGTTTCTCTTTCCTTCACCTTAGGCTCCTCAACTTGAATACACTCATAAGCTATTGCTAATTAGTTTTACTTGAGATGCTTCCTCAGAAAAGGAGTAGTTTTCCTTTTTAAATATGCTCTAAATTGAGAGGGGGCACTGAAGTGCAGCAGTTCGTTGTTTTACTTTATTAAAAAAAGATAGAAAATACTGAATCGGAGTTCATTTTCCTAAGCACCTGTTTAAAGTGAATTTAACAAGATCCCAACTGTACATTCATTTTCAAGCCCCCCTGCAAATACTGTGCTTGCTGCTCGTTTTACATACAGGGGAGGATTTACAATATAAAATTAAATATGGCTTTTTCCCCCACTTCCTTTCTGGTTTAGGAAAAGTCATCTGAATACCTCTTCAGGAAACATCAGAAACGGTATTAAATATTAGAGCAAGTCATTCATGTTCAATTTCACAGGCTGAAGTGTGATTTAATTCAGTACGTATCAATTTAAAAAAGAATTTCAAGTATTAATTTCAAGATTCCAATAAGTATAGTCCAGAAAACAGACTCCTCATCCTGAGATTCATCTTCTGTAGACTGTGAGTATTTCTGGTTTGCATCCATCTCCTCGGGGTTGTAAGAAGCCTCTCCAAATGGATACTGTACAACTGTTCGATCGTAGTATACCTTCATTTCAAACTCACTCTCCAGGTGAGAGGGATGACCGTAAATCCCTATTCCCACCGGACGGCGGAAGTGTGCAGGTACGTGGACAACATCTTGGCCGCAAGTTACAGACTGTAACTCGTATTCGTCAAAGCTGGGGTGAAGCGTCATATCGGATACATACAAGTCTGCATCACCTTTTAAACTCCGCATCTGAAGAACTATCTTTCCCTCGTGATTTAGTCTCAAATAGCTGTAGTTTCCTGCTCCAATCTGACCTTGAACAACATGAAGAAGAATCCATTCTTCAGGTACCTCCTCCTCCTCAAAGGCATTTACCACAAATAGTACTTGAGCTGCCACAAATATTATCAGGATTCTTCTCCAGCGTGCTGCCATGGTCTTGAGTTCTCTTCAGACTCTTCTTGTGTCCTGTGCACTACCCTGTGAATACAAAACATAATTCAGATTTTAGCATATTCCATTCCTGGAAGGAACTGATTTTTTTTTTTTAATTTGATAGTCAAATAATATTGACTATTATAGTCATACAAAGCTAAGACTAGTCCATACAAAGTTAAGCAGTGGGACTGAGCGCACTCATATCAAGTTTGCTGATGACACCAAGCTGTGTGGTGTGGACAACATGCTGGAGGGAAGGGATGCCATCTGGAGGGACCTTGACAAGCTGGAGAGGTGGGCCTGTGAGAACATCATGAAGTTCAACAAGGCCAAGTGCAAGGTCCTGCACGTGGGTCAGGGCAATCCCAAGCACAAGTGCAGGCTGGGCAGAGAATGGATTGAGAGCAGCCCTGAGGAAAAGGACTCAGGAGTGTTGGTTGCTGAGAAGCTCAACATGAGCTGGCAATGCGCGCTGGCAGCCCAGAAAGCCAACCGTATCCTGGGCTGATCCAAAGGAGTGTGGCCAGCAGGTCAAGGGAGGTGACTCTGCCCCTCTGCTCTTGTGAGACCCCACCTGGAATACTGCGTTCAGCTCTTGGGGCCCCCAACATCAGAAGGACATGGACCTGTTGGAGTGAGTGCAGAGGAGGGCCACAAAGATGATCGGGGGCTGGGAGCACCTCTCCTGTGAAGGCAAGCTGAGAGAATTGGGTTTGTTCACTCTGGAGAAGACTCCATGAACACCTTCTAGCAGCCTTCCAGTACTTAAAGGGGGCCTACAAGAAAGCTGGAGTGGGACTTTTTACAGGGGCGTGTAGCAATAGGACAAGGGGTAATGGTTTTAAACTGAAAAAGGGTAGATCTAGAAAGAAGAAACTCTTCCCTCTGAAGGTGGTGAGGCACTGGCGGCACAGGTTGTCCAGAGAAGTTGTGGATGCCCCATCCCTGGAGGTGTTCAAGGCCTGGTTGGATGAGGCTTTGAGCAACCTGATGTAGTGGAAGGCGTCCCTGCCCGTGGCAGGGAGGTTAGAACTACATGATCTTTGAGGTCCCTTCCAACCCAAACCATTCTCTGATTCTAACTTCAATTAAGTATGTTCATTAACTTTTCTTGTTTTTTAATACTAGCAAAAACTGTTGCTGAGATTCAGAGCTCTGTAGGATTTAAATGGCTTGAATTTCTTGAAGAAGTTAAACAAATTAATCAAACAGGTGTTTTTTCATCCAGAACTGACACAAAGACTTTAGTTTCATTCTACCTGCATACATGCCAAATTTGACAGATAACCCAGAAGAGATGAAACCCAATAATGATTTTAGCCCCAGTTTAAAAAAAGTTTGAAAAGAAAGCTTTTGCACACTTGAAGAAGCTTAACTTTGTATCAGGTATTTAGGGCATCCTGTTTTTTCTCCCATCCTCTCATCTTAACTTCAGGAGACAGAAACGGTGCACATCTGGATGTACACATGAAGCAGTATGCATTCTGACTTGCACTGGTAATGGAGTTAGAAATAAAAACAAATTATCTAGTGAGATAATACATTAATTTATGATTCTGCTATGTGGATTGTTTCTAGGACTAAACCTGGTACAATTTCCCAGAAAAAAATGCATTTACTTTCCTAAAGATTTTCTTACTGTACAAACACTCAGCTCTTTACAGCACTTCTTACAAAACAGAAGGCTGAAATTACTGGGGCAAGGGGGAGATGAAAAGGACTGCTGCAAGATTAAGATTTTTACACCCTTTCCCTCCTCGTTGCACGCTCCCAGTCAGGCAGCCCGAGTGTGCCTGCAGCACTCAAGTCCTTTGAACAGTTGCACTAAGTGTGTGTGTACAAAGAAGCAAGCTCTGAACCTCGCTGAAGGCTTCCAAAGCGTACAGCTGACAATTTGACATCCAAATCAGTCACGTATAGGAGCCATAAGTATATCCACTTCCGTGTTTAGGACCAAGATTTTCCTGCCATAAGGATGCTACAATTATCTTAACCATGAAAGCTGCCGGTAAGTTGTTTTGTACCCTGCTAGCATGAAAACAAACTGCATTACTTCCACTGAGACGTCACTTAACTGTGGAGGTTTTACAGTTAAACAGACCTAGGGAAAAAACGTACAAATATTTCTGTAGTTCCAGGTTTTCTGCCCCAGAGGCCTCTATACTGCCACAATTCTGCAATGACAGCATCAAAGTAGCACAACCTTCACAGAACCTGCTAGACCGACAAAACCCCCTGAACAGCAACAGAAAAAAAAATGGTCTTTTGCCTTTTGTCTCCCTGTATCAGGGAATTGACTCTGCCACTTTTAAATCGAAGCGGTGATGAAATATCCGAGCTGAGGAACAGGAAAAACTCCACATCGGAGCAGAAAACAGTTCAGTTACCGAGGGACAAACGAAAAGCGTTCTGGCGCTGGAACAGCCCTTGGAAGGACAGGCGATGTCGGGAGACCTTGGACAGAGCCACGGGCGCCTCTGCCCGCCCCAGCTAACTCCCGCCTTCCCCGCGGGCGCGGCGACGGCCGCTGGAGGAAACCGCCGGCTTCGAGGGCGCGGAGCGACTCGGCCGCCGGGTCCCGCCGGGCGAGCCGCCCCGCTGCCGGCGTTACCCCAGCGACCGAGGGCTGGTGCCCGGCTCACCTCCGACCTGCCGCGGGGCTCCGGCAGCAGCGCGGCCACGGCCGAGGCGAGGCAGAGCAGCCGGTTTCGCGGACGTGCGGCAGCGCAGCGCGGCACGGCCGGGGCGCCGCGGGCAAGCCCCTCCCCGGGGCGGGCTGAGGCGGGCGCGGGCGGGCCCCGGGGCAGCGCGGCGGCCGAGGGGAGGAGGGCGGGCGCGGAGGCCGCCCCTGAGGAGCCGTCCGGGAGGGCAGAGCGCCGCTCTCCCCGCACGCCCCGGCGGCACCCCGCTGAGCCCGGCTCAGCAGCTGACGCCGGGCGGCTGCCGGCAGCGACGCGGGAGGGAGGGGGGGGAGGGGGGCAGTGGGAGGCCTCCGCAGCGCGCGCCACTCACCGCCGTTACCGCCGAGCGCTCCCGCCGCCGCCCCGCCCCTGCCCGTCCCCCTCCCCGGGGCGGGGCGGGGCGGGGCGCAGAGCCGGCCGCCTGCAGCGCCCCCCGCCGCTATCGCGAGAGCTGGAGATAGGGGCGGGGCCGTCGTCGTGGCAACATGGCGCAGCTCGTTCCGAGTGCTGCGGCGAAGCGGTCGTGCCTCCCCGCCGGGGCTTCCGCCGCCCGCGGCAGCCGCCGGCAGGGTTTCGGGCCTGATAAGGGGCGTTGCTGGGGAGCCCCCACGGCGTTGCCGGGGGAACCGGGCCGCCCGCCCGGTCCCCCCCCGCCCGCTGCGATGGCGGCGTTCGCTGTGCTGTCGGAGGGGACCCGCTCCGCATGACAGGCCTTCCCCCGGCCCGCCGGGTGGCTGCGGCTGTGCCCCTCCGGCCAGGGAGCCTGTGGAGGATTTCGGGGGGGGGGGGGCGGATATGATTAATGGCCAACAGCGGCGGGACCTCCCACCCCCTGGACAGGCGCCTCCGCTCGCTCCGGGTGCGCTGGGAGGGCGGTGGCTGCGGCCGCTGCAGGCGGTGGCCGAGCGGCGGGGCGGTCGGCAGCGGCGGGATTCGCGCTCTCGCTTGAGGGCACGCCGGGTGCGGGGGGTCGCCACGGCAAGGGCGTCGGCCCGGGGCGGGTCCCGCTGGCTGCTTGTGAGGGTCGGAGTGTGGCGGGCTGGGGTCTGCTGCGGTGGGTGGGAGCTTTGCTTGGGAGGATGGGTTGCCCTTTAACTATCAGTGACAGTTTATGTAGCTATCAGCATAAACTTCACCTAAGATCACGGAAAAACACAGTGTGAAGAGGAAAAAAAAATTGTTGTTTTTGAATACACATTGATTTCAACACAGTTACCCTAACTTGACTGAGCTCTTTAAAACTCTGAGCAAGACTGAGGATTGAAATTCAAAAAAATTGAAAAATCTGTATGGAGTGTTACTGTGTACTGAGAGATTCAAGAGAATCTGTGTACATACCTCGAGGGTCCTCCTATATTAGCAGAATGAGCTAATGTTCTGCCTTCGAACCGTACCGCTCTGCTTTCATAAAACCCATGTTACTTGTTCTCTTCATTCCTGCCTCAAACAAACAGGCTGCGTAAGCCTGTCAAATGTGGATTCTGTTAAATTTGAGCTTTTATTAAAATCCATTTCAGTCTTATAAACAGGCTTGTCAACTGCTTAAAACATTAAAATATTGAAGCTGATAAATATGATGATTTAAAATTCTTACAATGATTGACTATTGCAACCAATACAAATAATACTATGGGACACAAAAGCATGATGTGATAAAGAACTGATGTTTCCCTAAAATGCCCTGGAATTTTTAACAGGTGTCGTGGTTTTTGGACCGAGGGTCGAGACAAGAACCGAGAGGGAGCACCCACCAACCATGGTCCCAGGCAAAACATGACTGAGGCTTTCTTCATAAAACAAAACAATTTATTAACAGTTACTTAACAGGAGACATAAGGGAACGAAACCGGTTACTTGAGAGGAGAAAAGAGAAAACAAGGCCAGATCTTAAAGCAACACCTCCCCACCCCGTTTCCTTTCGTTCCTGGCTCTACCTCCCCCCCAGCGGCGCAGGGGGACAGGGAATGGGGAGTGCAGGTCAGTTCATACATGTTGTTACTGCCGCTCCTTCCTTAAAGGAGGAGGAGTCTTTAAACCATTTTTCCATTGCTTCGGTGGGTCCCCTACTCATGAAGAAAAAAGTCCCCAAACTTTTCCAACGTGAGTCCTGCCCGCAGGATTGCAATCCTTCCCCATGGATTGTACCAGTTCAGGCTTTACCAGTCTCGGCCTCTTAGGGAGCTGCTGCCACTCCACTGCCCACGGATTCCAGATGCCTCCACGACCTCGTTGTGCATTCCATGCCCCATTATTAACAGTACCTGGTTGCACATCCCCTGCTCCACGACCTCTCCTGGGCTCAGGCATCTCTTTTCCGACGTGGGTTTCTCCACGGGCCACAAGTGGGTCTCTGCTCCGCCGAGTACACCCTGGCTGCAGGGGGTCGCCTGCCATCTTCACACCGATTGCAAGGGAAGCCTCAGCTCCAGTACACCTCCTCCTGCTCCATCTTGACTGACCCGGTCGTTATGGTTGTTTTCTCTTAGATCTTAATCCCCTCTAGAGGAGCTCGGCCCGGCGGGCACCCCGGGAGCGAGGTGCTTCCCGAGCCCCCCATGCGGCTCCCCCGGCGCCATCTTGAGCACATGGCGCTGGCCCGGGCCCGGGCAGTCGCCCGGCCAGGAGCCGGGAGCGAGGGCAGCGCCCTCCTGCTCTCTCCTCGCTCCTGAGCAAAAAGCCCTTTCCCGCCCCTTTGTCCCAACTTAAATAGGGCAATTTGCAGAGGCGCCAATTTGGCTCAACCCCCGGGGGGGCTGGGACTCAGATCTGGTGGCACAGGGAGCAAATCCCCTCCCCTGCCACCAGAACACCCCCCCACACATCAAACTATCACAACAGGCTTTTTTTTTTTTTTCACATGGCTGTCAGTTCCATTTGAAATATGTGGATACCCAAGTTGTGGGAACGTGCTGGAGCCAAGGACTTTTAGCAATGCGTTGCATAGAAACAGGACATTGCCAAGAGGTATGTTTCATGGGGGTGTGGTGTGGTGTAAATTTCTCTCTGCACATTTACATGTCGCCAGTGTTCCCGTGCAACTGCCACCTTGTCCCAACAGGGAAAAAATCTGCTCCTTGTCATGTTACTGGATGTGTGGCGTCTCAGCCACTGAGAAGCAACAGCACCTATTGGAAGAGCAAAAAGCAGCGGTGATCCACACCTGGCTGAACTGGTCTCCATCTCCTTTTACTGGCCCAGGGTCCAGCTGCAGGAAGGGAGTTGGTGTTCTAACTCCTGTTTGATCAGTCAAGAAATCAGTCCAAGATCTCCAATATTCCCTGGATTTCGACTAGTTCCCTAGTTGTTATGGGCGGTAGGTTGTTGAAAGTATTGTAGCTACAAACATTGAAAGATAAAAATAAGCTCCAGTGAAAAGAATTGGAAAAAAGTGCATGAAACTGACTAGAAACAGTTACAAAGATGCAACATGTTGCAGAACAAGTTCTTTACTCCTAGGGGTTGTTTGCCTGTCTGAACAGCACCTTGCTTCTGTATCAGCACTTGTCTTTATTTACTGATGACTAAACTGTCATGACACATTAATGACTGTATCACTCATGAAACTTGGTATCAGCATATTACAATAAAATTTTCCTTCAGTGTTCTCAGCCATGAGTCACAGTTTAGAAAAGAAATACTGTGCCGTATGCAGTGCGTCGAGTTACCTCTACGCAGCTGGTGCTTAATACAGTGGCTTTATCGAAATTCAAAAGGACACATGAAAGAGAATTTCAAATGATACTTTCTCCAGGCAAAACTAACACAAGGAGATTGCATTGTCTATGATAATATATATTAGATGCTCATATAGGGCAAAAATGCTTGTAGTGTTAATTACAGACAGACCCAAGAAATTATCTGTTTGAAATGAAGTTGAAGTAGATATTGAGCCCACAGATTGATCAGCATCAAAATGGTTTAAGTTGATGTGGATCAAAAACTTGATCACAGGCTCAGAACTTGGGTTGAAAGGGACATCCAGATTCCTCCAGTCCGACTTCCTGTTCAAAACAGGTCTGATTAAATTAGGTTGCTCAGGGTCATGTCCAGTTGACTCTTGGAGAACTCCAGGGATAAAAAGCCACAACCTCTCTTCAGAAACTTGTTCAAATATTCAATCACCTTCATGGTATTTTAAAAAAAACACAAACAAAAACCTCCTGATATCGAATGGGATTTTCGCAGATTTCAGCTTGTTCTATTACCGAGCACCTCTGAGAAGAGTCTAGCTCCATTTTCCCTGTAGCCTCCAATTAGGTAGTTGTAGGCAATGATAAGGTCTCAGCTGTCTTTTCTCCAAGCTGAAGAGGCCCAGTTCGCTCAGCCTCTTCCTGTACATCACCTTCTCCAGCCCCCTGACCATCTTCATTGCCTCCTACTGGACTTGCTTCAGTATGTCAATGTCCTTCTTGGATATTGACCAACAACCCCAAAACTGGACACCGTAGTGCAGATGCAGTCTTCCAAGTGCCAAATAGAGGGGAAGGATCACTCCTAGGACCTGCTGGCTACTCTCTGTTACTGACACAGCCCAGGATGCAGTTGGCTGCCTCTGCTGCAAGGGTGCAGAGGTGGTTCATATTCAGCTTGTCCAGCAGAATTTCCAGATCTTTTCTGCACGGTTGCTTCCCAGATAGCCATTCTCCAGCCTGTCCTGTTGCATGGAGTACTCTGTGCCAAATGCAGGACTCTGCACTTACACTTGTTGGACTCCACGAGATTCTCATTAGCTTGTTTCTGCTGCCTGATCACTCCCTCTGACTGCCAGGCCGCCCACTCGCCACAATTTGGCATCACCCAGAAACGTGATGAAAGCAAGAGATTTGGTTTTCTTCTCACCGATGCTCCATGTGCTGCTATGGGCTGGTCCCCGCTGCGTTATAGAACCACAGAACTGTTTGGGTCGTAAGGAGCCTTTAAAGATCATCTAGTCCAGCCTCCCTGCCATGGGCAGGGACACTTTCACTAGATGATGTTGCTCAAAGCCTCATCTGACCTGGCCTTGAACACTTCCAGGGATGGGGCATCGACAACTTCTCTGGGTAACCTATTCCAGCGTCTCACCACCCTTATGGTAAGAATTTCCAATCTAATTCTACCTTCTTTCCATTTAAACCTGTTGCCCCTTGTCCTGTCCCTACAGGCCTTGGTAAAAAGTCTCTCTCCATCTTTCTTATAATCCCCCTTTAGGAACTGGAAGGCCACTCACTCTAAGGTCTCCCTGGAGCCTTCTCTTCTCCAGACTGAACAACCTCAGCTCTCTCAGCCCTTCTTCATCGGAGAGGTGTTTGTGGCCCTCCTCTGGACCCACTCCAAGAGGTCCATGTTTTTCCTGTGCTGGGATCCCCAGAGCTGGATGCAGAGCTCCAGGTGCGGTCCCACGAGAGCGGAGCCGAGGGGCGGAATCGCCTCCCTCGCTCGAGCTGCTGGCCGCGCTGCTTCCCGCGCAGCCCAGGGGCCGCCTGCGGAGAGCGAACGCCCCTTGGCGCCGCGGCCGCGTTTCTCAGGAAGCGGAGGCAGCCCCGGGCTCCCGCTGCCGACCGCCGGCGGCTCCGCGGCGCCGGGGCAGCCGCTCGGCTCGCGCTCAGCCGCTGCCCGCCTCGGGCCCGCCGCGCTGCGCAGGCGAGGGACGGCCGTCCCGCCCGCCGCGCGGCCGGCGGCGCCGCGGCCCGCCCTGGTTACCGGCCGGCCGTCGGGCGGCGGAGGGGGGTGGCGGGGCCGGGCTGTGGGGCCAGGTGGGGCGCGGGCCGCCTTGTCCCGTCCCGAGGGCGCGGAACCGGGCGGACCCTTCCGGGTGCCCCCGCGGCAGGCCGTGTGGCCCCGGGACCCCTCGCGTTGTCCCGGGTAATTACGGAGGCAACCGGTGAGCCGAAGCCTCCTCTGCGGGGCCCTTTTCCGCGGTAGGATGGAAGGTGACGGGGACGGCTGCTCGCCTGGAAGAAGCTGCGATCCTGACGTTGTCTGCGAAAAACACTTGTTTAAATCCAAACTGTCAGAGTGCCTTGTTCAGCTGGCGTGTAGTCACCATCATTGTGCTTTCCCGTTGAATCAAAATGAGTTACGCGTCTGGAATACGGCGACTGCTCAGGTAAACAGAGAACATGTCTCTTTAGAGGCTGATACTTAAAAAGGAGACTAAAAAGGAAGATATAAACAAAATACTTGGAGGTAGTGTAGGAGCGTCAAGTTTCACTTTAACACTAGGAATATGCTAGCATTTGTTATGAGCTTTTTTATTGTGATGAGAATAATATAAGCTATTGTGGTGAATTGACCCCTGGCTGGTTGCCCACTCACTCCTTCCCAGCAGAGTGGGGAAGAGAATCGGACGGGCAAAAGTGAGAAGTCACAGGTTGAGATAAAGATAGTTTAACAGTGGAAGGAAAGAGGAAAAAAGTCTCTTTCCCAGTCTCTTGTGCACCCCCCAGCCTATTCACTGGGGGTGGGGAGATGAGATAGAGAAAAAGAGAAAACGTTGATGCTGTGCAAGCACTTTTTGGCAATAGCCAAAACATTAGTGTGTTTTTAACACTGTTTTTGTATCAAAATTCAAAGCACTGCACCATGCAAGCTGCTATGAGGAAAATTGACCCTATCCCAGACAGACTCAGTACAGTTACATTGTAGTCGATGAAGTTTTTTTTCAAAGCACAATGAAAAATTTATTATTGTTTCGTTAATTTCATGCACATTATCCATTTGTAGTTTTGTGTTGTTCATAATGTTAGTTTGAAGTGACTCATTTAACTCCTCTTTATCTGCGTTTGTCAGTCATTACGTTTGTCAGGACATCATTACCCAATTTCTGCAGTGTCATTTGGAAGTAAAACCGACCCACTTCTTGTCTGCTCTGCTTCTCGTGAATGTGTGATAGTGTGGAATCTCGATGAATGCACACAGAAAGTGCAGGAAGGTAGAGTATTATTTATATAGCATACACATTTTATATATTTTAAAAAGAAGTGATGCAAAGGCAGTCACGAACCGCCTCCTACAAGCAGACCAATGCCCAGCCAGTCTCCGAGCATCGACCACATTAGAAGATAACTCCCCAACACCTCCTTTTCTTCCACTACTACTTCTATCAGAAGATTGGTATTTCTGAGCAGCACGCATTAGCCACTCGGATTCAGCAGCCCTAACAGTGATAAATAGTGCTTTGCTTCTCTATTGCTCTTCTCAGGCAGTGCCAAGCTGTACCAGGCAGGTAGTCCAGCCACTCTGGTCATCACATCCCCTCAGAAGACCCTCCATTAACATCCGCCGTGCTCCCGAGTGCCCACCGGAGCGCCCACCCCAGGCGGGTGCAGCCCTGCGACGGACGCCGAGCTGGGCTGGGCTGGGGGTGCCCAAGTCGGGCGGCACCGGGAGCTGGGCAAGGTGCTGGGCAGGAGGACTGGCAACCTCCAGTGCTGGCAACCTCCACGGGAAGGCAGCGGAGCACTGCAAAGGCAGTGGAGTTCTTGAGAGTTGTAGAACACTGGAACAGGTTGCCCAGAGAGGTGGTGGATGCTCCATCCCTGGAGACGTTCAAGGCCAGGTTGAATGAGGCCCTGAGCAACCTGATCTAGTTTGAGATATCCCTGTTCCTTGCAGGGGGGTTGGACTAGATGACCTTTGAAGGTCCCTTCCGGCCCTAACCATTCTATGATTCTATCATTCTACCACTGTGGAACAAAAGCAACAGCAGTTTTTAGTCGTAGCAGTTGGACAATGCCATGTGACTCTCAATATGCTACACATAGCACTGCGTAACTAAGCATTCAATGCCAAAAGAACTAAACGCTACCTTTTCTGGAATATCTGTAAAACTAGTGTTTTACATGCTGCTTTGTCTGGTCCTGCCTCTTCTCTGCCGCTGTCTGAAACACTGGTGTCCTCTGTGTGTTTGTGAGCAATGTGAGTGTCCAATCTGGGAGGAGAGTGCATGAGTGAAAGAGAGTTACAATGACTTAACACAAAGAAATCAGAAGTTCTAGTATCATAGAATCATAGAATCAAGAATGGTTTGGGTTGGAAGGACCTCAAAGATCATCTAGTTCCAACCTCCCTTCCATGGGCAAGGACACCCTCCACTACACGAGGTTGCTCAAAGCCTCATCCAACCTGGCCTTGAACACTTCCAGGGATGGGGCATCCACAACTTCTCTGGGCAACCTGTTCCAGTGCCTCACCACTCTCAGAGTGAAGAATTTCTTCCTTATATCCAGTCGAAATCTCCCCTCTTTCAGTTTAAAGCCATTGCCCCTTGTCCTATCACTACATGCCCTTGAATCACCATCCTGATCACCATCTTGATTTAGAGCCTCAACAAATGGAGTTAGATTCTAGGCAACAATGCTAACTCCTCTTCAAGCTTAAGTCAATTGGAAAGTAGAGGAATGATGAAAGAGAAAGAAAGGGAGCAAGACCTTGAAGCTTACTGGAGTCCAATGACAAAATATATTGTTATGGCATAATTTAGAGGTATTACAGTACCCCTTTGGTGTAAATATTAAGAGTCACATGGCATTGTCCAACACTATTAAAAGCTTCCTCCTTGTTACCTGTAGTCAGAGATTTGCCTATGATTTACTGTGTGGGAGTTGTCTCTTTTACTCTACTCTATATTGAATTTGCAAATCTACGTATTATGAAAATTATTCTTGTAAAGAAAAGTGTACATTTTAAGAACAAATGTCATTGTTATTTTTTAATACATGTAAGATTAACATAGAGAATCAAAGTTCCATACAATGGGAATTTGGAAGAAAAAAAGAAAAAGGGAAGATAGAAACAAACAGTCAGTAGCAGACAGATAAAGGGTATGTGTACTTTTAATACAAATACGTTTGAAAGCCAGATTTTCTGCTGCTGGATTTTTTCCTTCTCTTTTTCTCTCTATCCACAGGCTCTTCACCAGATGCTGTGTAGTCTTTCTCTCCCCAAACTGTGCTCTGCACAGTCTGGGCATGTTTTCTCTGACCATATTTTTACCAACTATATCAAGGTAGTTAAGGAGTTCTTTATCTATCATCCTGGTAGATCTTGACACATTAATCAATTGCAGAAACACTCCATAGCATCTAGGATAAAACCTAGAAGAGGACACATATAGTTGTTGTGCCTGTGTCCTAGTTAATTTGTCACCTATGAAATCCCAAAATTTAATGAGATATCCAAAATCTCCTCGCATAGTTTAAGGCAGCATGATAAAATAGGGATCTGCAGAAACCCACTGCTTGGACCAGTGAGATGACCAGAATGATGTTGTGAAGAGAGGGATGAAACATGAACCTGTTCTCAAAGCTTGTCTGATCATCCGACTCTGTAATGATATTTAGTGGTGTATTTCCTCTTTCAGCCCTTTCTCACAGAAGAATTAAAACCAACAGAAGGAGAGCCCCCCTTGCTTGATGGCTGAGTGGCTGAGATATTCTCCTGGAAGAAGTATTTTTCAAACCCCTGTTTTTCTGGGTTTCTTACCTCCAAAATGAATGTGTCACTGGGTTCCTTGAGCACATCACTCTCTTCCAAAAATCCTGTCTCTGGCAGTCTTCCATGGAAGATTTGATGGGTACACTTAGTAGTAGCATCTCAAAGAGTACTAGATCATGTCTAGGCAACCAGGCAGATGGAGGAATCTTGCTGGTGCATACTTCTGTGCTTTGATTTTCAATAGCCTGGTATAATTAAACTGTGGGTTGTTCGGTACATTATCATGACGGAAACTAGGATAGCTCTGTGATTATATAACTGCTATGCAAAGTTCCTAAGAATCTCTCTGCACCAGACTTTTATATTTCATTGAGGCTCAATAACAATAAAATTGCTGCAGGGTTAACACCTCGAGGAATTTCCATAGGAACTCTTTTGGGAATGGTGCTTCACGTAAGATTTAATCCAGATGATCAACAAGTGGCAGTATGTGCTGGAAATCAGATCTACATGTTAAGTGCAAAGGTGAGATACCATTCTTCGTAGCCATGGTGCTGGTATTTCTTTAATTTATTCACTTTCAAATAAAATTGTGACACAGATGTCAGAATAATTAAGCAAAACCATTCATTTTTCTCATATAAATGGAAACAATTATGAGCTACTACTTGATAATGCATCATATACATAGAAGACTAGATTAAAAATGTTGAAGTGAAGCAATCTCAGTAACTTAGAAGAAGAAAACATTCTGAAGACATCTGAAAAATTATTCCTGTATCAATCATTCTGAATAAGCAAATGTAATGTGTAGTGGTTTTGTCAGCAGGATTATATACATGGCTCCAGTTTCAATAAGAAAAATCTTATTGAATTAATATTTGCAATCAAAATCTGACCATTTTTAACAAGTTATTAATTTTCATAACTTTTAACTAATTTTAATTTTTAGTTTGAAATCTATTCTGTTTTTGTTTTGACTTGACTAATTACAGAATGAAGCTATACTAGCTGAATTGAATGGTCACCTGGCTCCAGTGACTGCTGCTGATTTTTGCACATGGGAGAAAAGTACGCTTATATCAGTGTCAGAAGACAGAACCTTTAAGGCAAGGAAATTGTAGAGCTGGACTTCTAAAAAATATAATTTAGTGAATACGGGAAGTGGTCTTTTTTTCCCTTTAAAATGTTTTTGAAGGTTAAGCAAAAAATATCTTTGACCTTATAGAGATCAAGACACTATTCTAGAGTTGCTTGGGAAATTACTGTAAAAATTAATTGCTCTTTTTGAAAATAACAATGTATGTTTTATATAATCAAAACTTTCTACAGTGATATGTTAACTTTGATGATTATTATCATCTGGCAAATGGAAATAAAATATTTTTATTAGTTTGGTTGTAACTGAAGAGTTTCAGTATGCTGAACTGAGTGAAAGCATTTCACTTTGAGTCTGCTGACATTGATTGGAATTTTCCCTCTCAGGAATATTAGCTTAGGTTATTGCATGCAATGGCTAGGTTATTGGATACTGGTAGGATATTTTGCAAGACAACATTCAAATGAGGACACCATAGATTACTGCTGCTGTGCGTGATGACAACTGAAGACAACTTAGACAGTGAAGAGGAACAAGGAGCCTGAGTGAACCCAGGTGTATCTTCCAGGAGATACTGGAGTGGGTACCTTCATTAGGTACAGTTTAGTCTACTACTGATTGTCCTCAATATGATTCTAAACAAAGCCCAACATTTGATTCTACAACCTAAAGAAAAAATAAAATTTGCTGTATTAATTTTTTTCCCCAATTTATTTTTTATATGACTATTTGTTCTGGAAAAAATGTGATTTTGAGTTTTGCCCTGGTCTTGGACAAAAAAATGCAAAGATTGAATTGGAGTTATAGGAAATCTTAATAATTCTGACTTTCAGATTGATTGCTTCTTATTTAATATGTTGATCTAAGGAATTAAATCAAGCTAAAAATGACTGAAGGAAAAGAACGATATGCTTCTTCATAATAATTTAATGAAGAATTGATAAATTATACAAAATCCCAATGAATATATTGTGGGTTTTTTAACCTCAATAAATGTTGGGACTAAAATGATAATCAAATGAAAATATTTTGCAAGTCTCTCAAATAATTCAGTAAGTCTTCAAGCTTTATTTTCTCTGCCTGATTCTGTAGATCAGGGGTAATTCCCTGAGGGCAGCCATACTGGAGTCTATGATAGTTTTGGGACTGCAGGACTTACAGTGTTCAAAACCTTATGTTCCCTTAGCCCTTTTACTTGGTTAAAGAAGTGAAACAGGTGAGAATGTCTTCAGATAAATTTGTGAAACAAGATCTTAGGAAGGAGCTTTTCACAAGAAAGATGTTTACGCTCAGAGAGAAATAAAACATGAACAAAGAGAAAAGTTTGGGAGCTAAACAAAGACTCATAGCCGTGTTTAGAAAGCAGGGATTGTCTGGCTGTGATTTTTTGAATCCCAGCTGTTATAACTATGATAAATGCAGAAATATTTGTGGAGAGGAAGGCTCATAGAAGTACCAACAAAAGGGGAAAAATTTGTTTTATTTAGCTTTCTTAATCAAGTATTAAGCATAGAATACATCACTTATAAGCAGTCATGTTAATAATGAAAATTGACTTATATGTAGGTCTATAGATCATAATAAGTATCATTATTAATAATGACCTCTTCTGCCAGAGCCCAATACAAAAATTGTGAAATTATGCAAGCTCTCTGTGTGAAAACTAGAGACAGTTCCAGTATGTCTTTTCTTTAATTTAACTCAAATCACTAAGATATCAACCTAAGCAAAGATGATAATAAGTGCTTCTAATTACTTTGTGCATCCATACCAGATGAGGTTTCACCTTTTTCACTAAGGATACTTATCAATTAAACCAAAAATACTGAAAAAAATCCTTACCATATTGCATCACTTTCGATGGCTGCAGTTCTTAATTTTCACCACATGATGGCCGTTGGAATTTGTGTTTTCCTTAAAGATCTAAGTAGGTGCCTATCTTTATCTATCTATCTATCTATCTATCTATCTATCTATCTATCTATCTATTTATTTTTCTCTAAAGGTGTGGAACTATTCTACTGGCCAGTTAATGTATCAGTCAGGAATATTAACAGGTAAGTTTTCTTTTTTATATATACTATTTCATAACAAAAATCTCTCTCTCTAAACAATACTATAAAATTATTATAGACGTATTTAGTTAATTATGTGAAAATAATTCTACTAGACTAGCTAGTGGTAAACATATCCTTTAAAGCCAGTAGTAAACATATTTTCCTTTGAATTGTACTTCTGGGTAGATAGTTTTAGTGTACTTTCATAGACAGCTCTTTTTGTACAGGGTGTGCATGTGCTTGTTGCCATCTGCTGAGACGCAAATGGACCTCTCTTGTTTTGTAGGTACAGTTCCACTGTCTGCGTACTGTGTGCTACTTTCAAGTTTTGTATATGACATGGAAGGAAATACTCTAAATATACCATATGTAGATTTATTAGCAATGTCTGTAGCTGATGGCATATATTGACTGTAGAAGTGAAAGCTACTTTTGTGGAAAAATGAGAGCAAAAGGAGAGAAGAGGAGGAGGGCAAGCATTGCCTCTAGTGCAGCAGGGACCCCTCCTCCAATAGCACTTTTCCTACAGGAACCATATAGTTTTCAACAGGACCTGTTCAAACTCCCTTTTTGTTGCTCTTCCTGCTTGTGGTCCTGTTAGTGGTGATTGAACGCACTCTGGAGGCCTGAGCTGCATGGAGGTTGCCACTGCCATGGCAGCTTGGGTGAAAGGCAGGGCACAGACCTGCAAATGGAAAGCCCATAGCAACACAAAGGCAGAAAAAGCATTGTGCAACGGTAAGAATGGCAGTCAGGGTTTTTTTCACCGGTCTTTACGAATAGGAGGATTCAATTTCGAATCATGTATTTTAATTAAATATCTGATTTGTGTCTAGTCTGGAAATAATTTTATCTTTTTTGGAACAGCATTTCCTTTGCTAAGTCTGCTAATTGATGAAGAAAATAAACAGATTATCACTGGATCTGCTGAGGGACAGGTAAGAGTTACCCATTAAACTTAGTCTCTATGTCAAAACAGTCAGCTATTATTAATGTATCTGTCTATAAAAAAGCTTCACAATCTGCATACATGTTTTGAACTGTTACAATAGTTATTTTAGTAAGCATAATTCAATGCTTTGTGTATAAACCATATATGACATATAAGATCTCTATTACAAAATGGGAACCTTTCCCTGAAAACTGGTTAACTTTTTAAGAGCACAATCAGTGATTATATAAGAGGAGTACACTGAGAGGCTATAAATATATCTGTTTTAAAAGAAAAAAGGTGAAAAATGGGATTCTTCTATTTTGGCCAAACAATGAAACACATGACAGTAAATGGAAGAGACTATGATGCCAGTATGTTAGAATCCTAATAAAAATGTGATAAATGTGAATATGCATTACACCTCCTCCTTAATTTAGTGTTAAGAATATATTTACATGAGATTTTCCAGCTGTTTTCCTTCAGTGTTACTGTTCAGTGAATTGCGAATTAACTATAGTGGTGCCTAAAAAGAGAAAGGTATGAATGAAATTCATGTACATTACTCAGTGAGCAATTACATGCAGGTTACCATGTGATTTTTAAATGTGGGAAATAGTCTTAGAGGAGGAGTTTTTTTCCAAGAACTGAACATGTGGGAATTAGATGTGCAGTTCAAATCGATAATGGCTGCTTTTGCTAATATTGAATATATCCTTTGATAATCTTAGAAATGCATATAATCAAATTTCTGGTCTCAGTGAGATTCCAGATATAAAAATCTATTAATTACAACAACAGTTTTAAATATTGGACCTTTAGTTCACATTCATGCAAGCTTTATGTTTAGTGTCAAAAGGCTAATGCAATTGTCTTTTCTTCTTCTTGCAGCTATGGATCTTCAGTTTAATCCGTGATCATAATTACCGTTGTGTGACACGTATAAACTTAAAGAAAAAGCAAGAGAAATTCTGCAATAAAATGTGGAAATCTAGAAAACAAATAGGTAGCACAGTGCTTCTAGAATGCTGTATATGATATACTCTAGTTGTTGTTGGCTACTGAGTGTGTGCTTTTTATACTTTGAGAATTTGTTATAAGTGATAGAGTTATGAGTCTCAGACTGTGGCATGGAATTCTTACTGAAGCTGATATGAAGCTGAGTATTGGCATATCTGGAAGGAATTATTTGACATATCTGGAAAGAATTATACATGTATGTCTGTAATATAATCTTGGCCAAGGCATCTGCTTATAAAATATTGCATAATGTGAACTATTAAATATTTGGTTTTTATTGAAGTCATTGCCCAAGGCTTAAGTGAGAACAGAATCAATGTCTAAAAATTTATCCATTGTCTAAATGGAGTACCATTTCTCAGTTACCTTTGAAGCTTCTAGGAAACTCTCTCTCTCTCTCTCTTTTTTTTTTTTTTTAAATCCTAAAGTCCAAACCTAACGAGAAAGACTGATACGCTTCTGGTTATTATTTAAAATAAATGGATGTCACTTTCATCTTTAGATGTTTGCGATAGAGTGATGCAGCGTCTGTGGCTAATGCTGAATTTGCTGCTAGTAGTTCCTAGATGTGATCTGCACATGCATAATGAATTGGCTACTCCTTGGGAAGATGAAACTGAGGTGGCTTTCCATTTTGTTTTTGGATTATATTGTAACTTTAGTGTCAAAGAAATTTTCCAGCTAAGTGGAAAAGCACCCAGTGTATTTAAGGGTTGTTGGAACATGGCTTTGAGAGTCACTTTTTGAGATGAACACACCTAAATTCCACCAACTCCTTTTTAGTCCTTGAGTAGGCTCTTTGGATTTTATCTCTATGTATTTGACAGAAGATGGTACTAAAAATAACAATAATGAGGAAAGATATTTCACGAGGGCTGGCTCTTAAGTTATATCCATCTTTTGAAACAGAAGATTTTTGAGTGTGGTCTTAGTTCATGCTGCTTTACTACTACTGATTCTCTCTTAAATCCTACCTGTTTCCCCTATTTAATTGTTTTTTGATAGATAGTATTGTTGTCTTTCTTAGGTGAAGGGCGAAATACTTCCAAGCTTTGCAAAACAAACAATGTGAGATCAGAAGGATCAGTGGAAACATCATTGCCTATCCTCTTAATTGAACACTGCGACTTTTTAGTATGTTTCCATAATGAAGAAAACACGTAAGTTCTTTAAAATACCACCAAATATTTGGCTGGAATCTATTCCTAGGAGTTCCTATTGGTTCTTGGATTATTTTCACTGCAATTTACTATTTGTTATTCAATGCAATAGGAAAATCAAAGAAAGTACTTAGTAATCTGCAAGTTTTGGTGGCCTACTCTTAGGTGATATACACAAATTGATATAAAGTTAAACCTGATTTCTACTCTAAAAGTAATTTTATAAAAATGGCATTGGGAATATCGATTTTAACATCTATTAATAGCAGTTGATCGGGGAAGATCAGTTAAAAAAATAATTAAGAAGCCAACTAGAATGAAAAATCCAAATTTATTTTTAGTTTATTTTCTGAAGGACATAAGTCTGATGCAGTGTGTGCCTATGTCAGTTTGCCTCCCAAGTTTAGATAACTTTTGAACTATGCAACCTGTTCTAGTGAAACTTCTGTCAGAGAGGCAGGTGTTTCAAAACATGATGGTTTTACTCTTTCCCATGGAATTGGTTGGCCAGGTAGAGGAGAGATACCTCAATTAGTCCTTTTCTTGCGTTTCTTTCCTGAAGAGAAGTTTATCCATATTATCAGACACCTGGGGATCTGTCCAGGATACCGCCACGAGAAATGTTTCATGTTTCACAACAACTTGTTTTTGTTGTTTTTTATAATTTTCATTTGCATAAATGTTTTATTATTAATGTTTATTATTAGCCACATTGTCTTCTAGGAAACACTTGTTCCACCCTTTGCCTTATGGTGGGTTGCACAGGAATAACTGATTAATCCTCTTTTTAGATATATAAACAATTTTTGATAAACAGAGAAGAAAAAATATCCAGCAGTCCTGGATCATTTTATTTGTCTTTATGTCAAACTGAAGTACTTAATAGCAAACAGTTATTTTCACAATGCCTTCTTTTTCAGAAGGACTACCATAGAGAGGAAGGAAATGGTGATTTTTATGATGTATATCTCAGACATACTTTGATGGAATGTCAGAACTCTAAGGCCAGAAAATGAATTATTACAGTCAGTTAGTCTTATTGCTTGTATAATACCATTCTCAAATCAACAAAACTTTGTCTTGATCAAAACGTCTGAATTGAACTACAGCACATCTTTATAGATGTCTAGTTTTCCAGTCATGAAGAATCCACCACGTCTGTAATTAAGTTGTTCCAGCAACTGTCTCATTCTATTTTATTTCTAGTCTGAATCACCCTGTTTTCTTCATGTACCGTTACTGGGTCTTAGTATGTTTTTTATTCTGATAGTCTAGAGCCAGCTACTATCAAGTTCCCTCCTTGCATAGCAAATTATAGCTCATGACCAAGTTATCTCTACACTTCTGGGTAAAATAGTTTGTAACTTGTATAAGGCACGTTTTCTGTAACATTTTTAACATTTACTTCTGAACTTTTTCTGAAATTCAGTCTCATTTATTTTTCAATGCCCTTTTTTCTGAATTGAGATAACATCACTTTTCAATACCCACCTGATACTGCCTGGCATTGTACATGTAAGGACTATTTACCCTTTTAGCTATTGCATCACAGTTGGAAGTTTTGTTCTGCTTATAAACAACCACGACTGTTAAATCCTTACTATTAATCTAGTTCCATTATGTTTTGTTTTTTAGCAGTATTTTTCTGTTTATTTTTAAAATTACAATGTGTTGGTTTTAGCAGGTGGTTCAGATTTGTTTTAACAACTAAGCAATCCCTGATTTACCAGTTTTCCTGTCTGCAATGAAATGCAATAATAAAACATTTTTGCAACACTGATGTGCAAAAAATTATGGGTCTTATACTTCCCTAAGCTTTTTGATGTTGAGTAATTTCATCACAGTGGATGGAATTTTATTATTGTAAAGTGGGTGTGAGAACAACTTCTTGTATATGTCACTTGATATCATTGTTCATAATAACTTGATAATGCTACTTCTTTATAAATAATTCAAAGAAATAAAAAATTAAATCAGTCTGTTACTGCCATGCATGAAACTAGTGCAAACCACAAATAAAACTATACAGAGCACATAAAAGTATCACAAACCAGAACTGAAACTGTCTTTTCCTGTCTGATTTTTAAAGTATCTAACTGTTTCTGTGGATTTTTTTATATTAAAAAAAAAAAAAGTATTAAGCCACTATGGTGACTCTTTTCATGCCAAATTTCAGCTTTGTATTTTTCCATACCCTTACTTCAACTCTTGTAGTCTGACTTTACAAATCAAATTGGTAAGTCTACTCACTCTTATTTGGAAAATTTATTAAAATGTTGATGTCCATTTTTATTAACTGTGGCATCAAAACATTTTTAGTTTTTGAGAATGACAATCGTTGTTTTATTATAATCATCTTATGCTTGATAGCATTTTTCTTCTGTGAGGGTGTTGACTGAAATTGTAACCAGTTGGTCTACTCTGTGGTGTTTGCAAAGGCTGGATTTCGTTACCTAACTGCAATACTACTGCCACTAGGCACAGGCTTCCCTGTTTTTTTTTCCCCTCTTAGTTTGTGCTGTTTTTTTCGTGTGCTTCATGTACAAACACACCTTAAATTTCACTGCTTTTTGTGTGTTCGTATTACAGGTGCTAAAAGTAAGCATACATGTGGATTTGCGTCTCCCTTACAAACCACAGTAATTTTTTAAGAGAAGTATTTCTTATGCTGCTTTAAATTTAGCATGAGCACTTACATAAAATCAAGGATTGTGTTCTGTTCTTAGTTTTCAAAACTTCACCATTTGATTGAAACTTTTTACTTTGAGCTACTAAGTTTTTAAAAAATGCTGTGGTTAATTACTGTTGTTGTAACGGGATTGGGTAGTAAATATTAACAAAACCCAATTGCTATGTCTTGTATCGCAATAAGAAAAACTTCTTTATCATACTCAGCTAATTTTTCTCCTTTTTTTTTTTTTTTAATAGATTTTCTGCCCCAAATACTAGCTATTTTTGGATAGGAAGCTCTACTGGCTTGTTAATAATTAATTTGGCAAACTTTGAATTAGAAGGTTTTTTCTCTTACAAAGGTATGATTATAAAATATCTGACTACACTATAATGTGATTGCTTTCCTCTGTTATCTGCTGTAAATAGTATTAGAATTAGTTTGTGAAATAGCAGAATACATTAGAAACTAAGTGGTGGGTTTTGTTTTTTTTTCCTAATTCATTTTTGTATATTTTTCTGGCATTGCTAACTTGTCTTAGAAGATGTGTCAGCACTAGATTTCTGTAATGTCTTGCAGGGAATTTTTACCCGATTTTTCCTTTTATGAATGTTAAGTACAAAGAATGTTATTCTACTCCTACTTTACAATATGGGAGTAAGGCAGAAGGATATGCGCTGAAAACAGTGGATTATGAAAGTGTCAAATAAGTATGAGTGATTTTTTTTTCCTGTCTTAGCGATATTGTCTTTTGAAATGCAAATATGATTTTATAGTACTGTGTTCTTTTTGACAAAGATTACAGTGACCTCAGCATTCGATTTGCCAGATCATGTGCATTAGCAAGGAAGGCAGTTAATGGAAAAGTGAGTATACAGTAAACATTGATTTAATGAATGTTTACATTTCCAGTTATTTTCAATAAATATTAATTATGCATTTTGTTTACAGATTAATGTACACATTTGTTTTGCTTGATGTGAATAACAGTAGTTTCTCTGTAGAGAGTTGATTCTTGTTTATGGAATTTACTAGTTTAAATAGCTGGGTAGTTTTAAAGCTCTCAGTTTGTGTACTGTTCAAAGTGAATAATAAGCAAAAGGTGAATTGTTTTTTATAGTATTCGGTTTGTACCTTGAATGTCAAGAATGACTGTTGGAGGAGCAGAGGCAATCTTTTAGGGGAAAAAAGATATAAGCATTGTTGCATCTTGTTTCTCAAACAAATGTTAGGATGAACTGCTTCTCGATACTTCTAAGAAATCTTCCAAAAAAAGTGCTTTTAAGGAAATCAAAGACGTTCTTCTTTGTATATTCCATTTTTGATGTTACAGTTTTCCTACAGAACTGAGCTGAATAGGTCTTTCTACATGTTCAACATAGCGGTGTTTTGTTTTAAAGAAGGATTTTGTTTTAAATTCAGTTCTTAGCATTTTCTCAGCATGTCTTTGAATCCAGTCTTTCTTCCATGTGTGCTTCTTTTCTCACAACTCTTACTGCAGAAATATCTCTGCTGTAGAAGGTATTGGAATTTCTGTGACTGTTAGGTACTCAAGTCTGTTACTACACATATTTAAGCAGCATAAGCAAATTTTTGAAGGACAGCATTAAGCACTTTTTACTGTTTAATGCTCTACAAGACTAAACCCGTGGATATTTTTGACCAATTCTCATGAATGACACAAAGTGATTTCATTTTCCATTATATATGCTTCAGTGTTGAAGCTTTAATTATAAAGTAAATGGAGTGTTATTTTATGGCGTAATTGCTGCAGGTTTTATGCTTGATCACCTCAATGTTTGAAGATATGATTGCTGTGCTGGAAGTTAATCTTGCTGCGTTGGTGAGAACTCAGCAGAGTGATTTTCTCCTATGTGGAAATGAAAACAGTCTATCAGTCATTGCCAGGTACAGAATAACTTTAAATATTTTTTCCTCTGAGTTGGATTATACATTTATTTTCTTGACACTGAAGTGCATCAGATGTTTTTTTTACAATGCAGTTTATTGACATGGTTTTATTTCACCTGTTTTCCTGTCATGCTTTAATTTTACTGAGTGGGAGAAATCACAGAATAACAGAATGGTTGAGATTGTAAGGCACCTCTGCAGGTCATCTTGTTCAACCACCCTGCTCAAGCAGGGCCACCTAGAGCCAGTTGCCCAGCACCATGTCAGAATGACTTGAATATCTCCACACCCTATCTGGGCAACCTGTGCCAGTGCTTAGTCGTAAAAAAGTGTTTCCGGGTGTTCAGATAGAACCTCCTGTATTTCAGTTTTTGCCCATTGCCTCTTGTCCTTTCACTGGGCAGTGAGCACAGAGCCTGGTTCTGTCTTCCTTACAGCCATATACTAGTGCATAAGGTCGTTCCTCCCCAGGTGCATGACTTTGCACTTCCCCTTGTTGAACCTCATGAGGTTGCTGTCAGCCCATTTCTCCAGGCTGTGGATGTGTCTCTGCATGGCAGCACAACCTTCTGGTGTGTCAGATACTCCTCTCAGTTTTGTGTCATCAGCAAACATGGTGAAGGTATGCTCTACTCCTTCTTCCAGATTGTTAGAAACATAGAATCATTTAGACTGGAAAAGACCTTGAAGATCATTGAGTCCAACTGTTAACCTAACACTGCCAGATCCCCAATTAACCATGTCCCTAAGCACCATATCTACATGTCTTTTAAATGCCTCCAGGGATGGTGACTCATCCACTTCCCTGGGCAGATTGTTCCAATGCTTCACAACTCTTTTGGTGAAGAAATTTTTCTTAATATCCAATCTCAACCTCTCCTGGCACAACGTGAGACCACTTCCTCTTGTTCTATTACCCTTTTACTTGGGAGAAGAGACTGACACCCAACTCGTTACAACCTCCTTTCAGGTAGTTGTAGAGAGCAGTAAGGTCTTCCCCGAGCCTCTATTTCTCCAGGCTAAACAACCCCAGTTCCCTCAGCTGTTCCTCATAAGATTTGTTCTCTGGACCCTTAACCAACTTTGTCGCCCTTCTTTGAACACCCTCCAGCACCTCAATGTCTTTCTTATAATGAAAGGTCCAAAACAGAACACAGTATTTGAAGTGTGGCCTCACCAGTGCCGAGTACAGGGGGACGATCACTTCCCTAGTCCTGCTGGCCACACTGTTTCTGATACAAGCCAGGATGTTTTTGGCCTTCTTGACCACCTGGGCACATTGCTGGCTCACATTCAGCTGTCTATCAACCAATACCGCCAGGTCCTTTTCTGCTGGGCAGCTTTCCAGTCACTCTTCCCCTAGCCTGCAGCATTGCATGGGATTGTTGTGACCCAAGTGCAGGACCTGACACTTAGCTTTTTTAATGTAGCTCATACAATTGGCCTCAGCGAACCTGGTCTAGTGGAAAGTGTTCCTGCCTATGGCAGGGGGGTTGGAACTAGATGATCTTGAAGGTCCCTTCCAACCCAAACCATTCTATGACTCTATGATTCTATGATCTGTGAATCTAGTCAGGGCCAAGGCTTGTCTGTGGTGTCAGGTATCTGAGCTAATAGCTAATCCACTATGCCTGAGTTTTATTTATGAAAATCTCACTGATATCACACATATACATAAACATATGCAAACAAATAGCTACAAAGAAGTTTTGACACCCCTTCCTTATCTGATACTTTTGTCCATTGCATTGATCAATTTTTGTGCTTGGTTTTATTACTTAGGTGTTCTTTATTGACAAATTCTCCATTATGTAAAGGTTTAAAGAAAAACTTCAAAGAACCTTCTAGTAAAACACTTAGTAAGTATAAACTAATATTGAAATAAATTATTAAAGTTATTTTTTTAATAATATTAACTGACTGAAAACTGGCTGGTGCCTAATACAATCAATATATTTATTCCTGTTTTAAATACATATTGCATTATGCTTTTATTTTGATAGGAAGAATTTTATACTTCTAGTATTATTTCATATTCTGCATATGTATTTGAAGTGAAAATGATGGTAATATGGGATTTTTCTTGTATTAAAAACAGTCCTCTGAGAACTTTCTGTGGATTTTCAAAGAGATAAAGAGTGTAGAATGTTTACATTTTCCATAAATTATTATTTTTCCGTACCATGCAATATATTTTTGTATAATTTGTAATTTCTTTCTTAACTTTCGTTTCTTGTTTTTGTTAATTTTATTGTCCTGAATAGCCTTTTGTCAATAGTTGCAAGTTTAGGAAGTTAATTTGTGCCTCAATGTTCTACTCTTAAAATAAAAAAAAAGGCCTGACTTGAAGATTCTGTTGAAGCACTTATAGCTTCTTTGCTTAGCAACAGTAAAGCAAAGTCCAAAAAATGCCTACAAAATAATTTTTTATAATCTTTTCATTAGGAAAGATATATAAATGTTGGTAGCTGTAGACATGTAGAAATAATCTATTTTTACTGTATTTATTGTACTTGTTGGAACTGTTAGTATTTCAAAGCTTATATCTTCAGTGTTGTATGATATTCTGAGAATACATCGACAATGTTTCAGCTAGAATTCCAGGCTGCTTTGGACACCCAGCACTTGATACCTCACATTCAGATAGATTAGGTGCTGTAGAGAAATCCTATGGTCTCTTATGGCAAGTGGTACAGGGGACTTCCCAGGAAGGACCATTTTCTGCCTCATTGCTGCGTAAAGACAAAGGATACCTGGTGGGATTTGAAGGATCTTCTATTCTGAGTATAGGTAAATGTGCTCATGAGATCATTCCCTATGCACCTGAAGTTTTTCCCTGGGAATATTGACAGGATTTACCTCTTTACACCATTTATTTAATTATGTTGTTTTTGCTGGTGTGAAATGCTCGTATTTAGTTTTGGGCTGGAGGCTGCCCTTCACAGCAGTGTGAATGCAGACATTATTAATGACTTAAGCTGTGTAAAAACCCAAACATTTATGTGTACCCACCAGCCAGTTTGTTAATGATCTTTAGATAAATTCTATATTGCAAATATAAGGTGTGAATATATTATAGCTAGTGCATATAAAGTCTAAGCATAAAATAGGCAACTACAAAACACATTTGTTAATGAATGATGAAAAAGGCTCCTCAGAACAATTTTTTTGTTAATTCAAAATAAAAAGAAGTTTCTACTCATTGGTATTATTGGAAGAGGGTTGTTATGCAGTGTAACAGTTCAACAGTTTCTTTCCTTTTGTCAGTAATCTTTTATTTTTTTTTGAGTGATTGGTCATACATGTGTTTTGTAACATAATGAGACATCAGATATTTCTACTGTGTTAGCTTAACTAAGTATCTAACTTAACTGTCAAATATGATATAAAAAAAAACATTTTAATGAAAATTAAATTATTTTGCTATAGGAGTGAAAAGCATGGTGAAAGATCAGCCATTGGTTTTCCACAATAAAATTAAATCATCAGGTTATAGAGCAGCACCACAGTGAGTAGATACATTACTATTTCGTCTGTTTTATTGGTGTGTGATATTTTGTCACATAATAAAGCCATGTAGTCTGTGACTGTGAAGTTAATCACCCATGAAAAACAGATATGATATTATAAACCAAAATAATTTAAAAAAATATTGTAAAACAAAATTTTCACTGCTTCTGGTCAGTATTCAACTTCCTTCCAAAATCTGTATTAGGTATCTTGTCTCTTGTTCTTGTTGTTTCTTCAGCTTGCAGAAAGAAATGTTTGAGAACTTTATATGAAAGGATTTTGACCTTCAGAACACGTTGTCCAACAAATAACTCACAGAAAGCAAAGCCTAGGTGCAAACTCAAGCAGTAGATCATTAGAAAGTTATCTTATCATCAATGTGTACATTATCTTACCTACTGATGTTACGAGTATACATAATTAATAAGAAGGAAGTAAGACTATTTTTTTGTTTGAAATAAACTATTTATCTCATGCAACATTAAAGGTTTCATACAGGAAAGTCTGTGTTCTTTCTTGTAGAATGACCATGTTTTCTCCAAATAATAAGCTGAAGAAAAATGAGGTATCAAAGTGGAAGACCAGTTGTAAATGGTATGTAATCTATCAGCTCCATTAGAGGAGAAATAGATTAAAATGAAGATAAATAAAGTTCTATTGGAAATATGGTTTTTAGCTGCTTCTCTCATTGGATCTCTTTATTTAGGAGTATCACTGGAACTAAAAGGTTTTGTAAATTTACTATAAAATGACTGCAGCAAGTTATTGAGATTATCAGACTATCAGTTAAATTTAAGTAAATCTTACATATAAAAGAAAATACACACATGAATTTTCTTAATTGTTGCTGGAAAGAAGAACAGGTGGTAAATAAGGGTGTAGGCATGGTCACAACATGTTCTTAAACTGCAATTCTAGTCAGAAAAATAACTAAATGTGGCACAGTGACACTTAGTGATTTCAGATCATGTGCCTCATTCACCCCTAAAATCATGTTATCTTAAGCTAATGCAAGCTTACTCTAGTGAATTTAAACAGAGTATACATAATGGTACAATTTGACCAGTGGATTCATCACTTTGTGGACACAAAGAAGATATTTTTTTTAGAGCTGGCACTTTCACGTTAATTGGTGTGGTATGTTAAATGGTGATATTGTACACGTTTTTTTCTCTTTAATATTACATAGAATCTTTGTGCTATGTAGTACAAACATAAAATTAAAGAATCATTAATGCCATCATTCTTCGCTTTTTAAAAAACTGTTTCTTAAACACTTGGTAGCTCAAGATTAAGTTTTGGTAATCCTTGTGCACATAGGCAAGCCTTTAGATCATTTCAGATAATTTCAAGATTAGTTTGTGCTATTTTATGATAGGTTAAGCTACTTAGCATTTTAAGTTTCTTGTTTTTCTTTTTTTTTTTTTTTTTTACTATCTTGTTAAATAGATAATCCAGGTAATTCTTATTTTCATGTGTGGAGATATTTTTCATATTGCGTATTGTCACAACAAGATAGAGTTTGCATTCTTTAAATACTTTCATTAAATAGGTATGCAACTTACGAAGTTTAATTTTATGTACAAGTCCATGTTAATTCTTGATCTCATGAATTTATAACAGTTGCTGATAGGACTAATTTAAGTATGACAATTTAAAATTCATTCTTCCTCTTATCTTGGATTTAACATAAGTTTTCCAGGAAATATTTATGTAACAATATTTAGAATAGCTCTCAAAGCACATTTATTTCATAACTGAAATGAAAACGTAGTGGGTTTAGGTATCTTAATATTTTTTTCTCTCTTTTTTTCTTCTTTGAAGTAAAAGTAAAGAATATCCATTGGAAAGTTCTCCTCCAATCAAACATGAGAAAGAGATATTTGTTACTTGTAAACCAACACCAATATGTTGCATTCAGTATTCTGGTACGTACAGGCTGTATAAAATGAATAGTAGTGCCAGTGTGCAGAAAGAAAAACTAAATCTGTATCACATGGATTATTAAGGCCATGGATATACTAGGTAAATTCCCAGAAAACTTTCTGGCAATACCATATATACTGTTAGATCATGATTTAACTTGCAAAACCGGGCAAGCTGCTAACACGTACGCAAAAGGATTCTAATACTTCTCTGATTTTATGGTTTTTTTTTTCCTTTTGTACTTATTCTATGACTTTCCCACTACAACTTGAAAATTAGTAGTCTAACAAGTTCTTTCACTAAGGAATTTATTTCCTGAGACATTTACTAAGTGTCATTAGGGTATATTAAAAGCTGAAGTTCTGTTTCAAACGTATGAGAATACTCCTATTTCTTATTTAAAGTTTATTCAGTTTTTATATATTAAAATATAAAAAAAGAAATATTACATATAATCCAAAGAAGGGTACTTTTCTTAACTGCTTCGGAGAAGCAAGTCTTTTAACAGGATTAGTAATTTCCAATCCATATAAATAGTATTATACAGAAACCACTTCTTAGATTAACAATCAAATATATTACCAAGTATACAATTATGTCAATGTACACTCTGCAAACCACAATATATTCAAAGTATTTTAAAATGTATATATTTACAAATATTTTTGGGACAAGAGCAATTTTCATCTTCAATAAATAAAAGCAATCAGATGCAATCAGTAACTTTTCTAAAACATATTCCAGTCATATGTTCCCTAGAGAATAGGAAGAAATTATTTTTATGGTTCCTGAAAGAAATCAGTTGCAGAGAGCTTATTTCTAGGAATGTTATGTGAAGTTAAAAGTAAAAGTTCTTTTTTAGCAAAGAAAAGCATTACCATAGTTTCAATAATACATTTTAAGTACAAATCCTCTTTTACTTACTCTGAAGAAGGAACATTTTCTGTTTCTGTCTCTATCTCTCACACACACGTACACACAGACTTAAACAACCACAGTTTAGCCAAACAAGGTTTAGCAAAACTTTCACAGACTTTTTTTTAATGGAATAAAAAATATCTTATTTTTGTAAGCTTTTAAAGAGGTGTCCTGTTATTGTTTGATCTGTGTTGACTAGATGGTTCTTAGCTTTACAATAAATTTTCTTTTGCAAGTTTGCAACTTGGAATTGCAGCTTGGAACAAAATTTCAAATGGTCTTTGTAAAGTACAAATCACAGTAATTAATATTTATGTACATATTTAAACAGAAGAAAGAAAATTAAAGAGAAAACTTAAGAGGTTGTAAAGTTGCATTAATGAGTTAATACAAACCTTACATTTATTAAACATAATTTTGTAGTATTGGAGGTATTGCAAGTTATGACTTTTTTCTCTGTTAGAAAACAGTTTTCTTCAGGATTTGAGATGATATTCCATTAAAAAAGCTCCCAAAATTCTATGTAAAATTATTTTCTCTCGTTCTGTATGCACAAGAAAGTTTATGTATTGTTAATTACGTGTGTGTGACTTGCCTTATAGCACTTACCTGATACACTTACCAATTAACTCTCATGCTGAAAATACATACTGACAAAACTTTAGGAAAAAGGGAGGAAATCTGCAGAAGAGCACCACCCTTTAGCTCAAAGACTTCAATACCTTTGAGTTTGCGGGGCATGCATTTTTTGGAATATTTTGTCCAGGACTGCTTATCTTATTTTTCTGAGGAAAATATTTAACAGCATTATTTAGTACGTGCAATTACTAGTATTTGGAGAAAAAGTCAGCTGAAATATTGCTTGATAGATAAAATTAAAAAGATTATTATAAAGTAATTGTTTGACAGTTTAGTACACTGGTGTATTTAATAACGGATAACATGGGAAAAGATTCTAGAATGCCTCTTAACATATATGTCTACCCCATTGTGTGTCCTATTTAAAATTCGCTTGTAGAAGATGACTTTCAGAGATTAGAAATACGGATCTCTTATCAGTTTATATTGTCATGATTATTTGGCAAAAAATGTGTTGTGGAATATAGTATTCTGAACCTGTGGTATGGATGGTACTTGGACAGTAGATAGCAGTGGGTAAAGTTGGTGAAATCAAGCATGACTTACATTCCCTCTCCCTTTGTAAAGATGCTCAGGAGATTTATGAAAGGGATGTTCAGATGGTACCTCTTTTAAAAATACTTTCCACAGTGAATCTAGTAGTGTTCATTTGAATTCTGCACTTCATTTCCTTACTTTCTCTCACTGCTATCTTCTCTTGCTCCACCATCCCTTATTTTTTCCCATTGGTTCATTTTTCTGCCCTTTATTATTTTAAGTTTTCAGAAAAAGATTTTGAGTGAACAGTTAAATTTCACAAATCACTACCGTTAGGTAGACATTAAGGGGCTCTATCCTGTCATTGTGTGCTCCTGATTATCAATATAAATGAACAACCTGACTACACTTGAAGAGTTTTTAGGATTATCTTATGAAGGAAATTTCTGATCTTTAAGAAGTGATCCAGAATGACTAACATGTACTTTTTATTCTAAAATGTAAGAAAAAGTCGTGTAACTTTAATAAGAATACGAAAAAAAATGAGTGTAAGGAAGTAAATCAAAATGACTTACATTTTATAGCACATTTTTTGTGAAAAGTGAATTTCTGCCTTGTGATGAATAACTGTTTTGAGAATATGTCAGGACAAGAAATAAATTGTGCACAAATTCTTACCAAATTCTGCAATATGAATTTGTGATGTTTATACAAAATATGTGTTAAACAGATGAAATGAATAACTGGTGTGTGTTTTGTTGTAGTGACATATATGACTTTTATGATTAAAAGAAACAGTATATGAGGTCCTTGTTGCTTTCAAATATAAATCATTTGACACTCTTCTTTATAGGGGATGGAGATATGCTGGCTTGTGGCCTGGCTGACAAGTCTGTTCTGATATTCAATTCCAATCTCACTGATACATGTAATGTTTTTTCAGGTAAATTTATGAATTGCATTATTAAAGAAATAATGTATAATTGAGTTTAACCTAAAATGGCATAGTAATTAAAAGATTCATAGAATAATAGAACAGTTTGGTTTGGAAGGAACCTGAAAGATCATCTAGTTCTAACCCCCCTGCCATGGGCAGGGACACCTTCCACTACACCAGATTGCTCAAAGTCCTATCCAACCTGGCCTTGAACACTTCCAGGGATGGGGGAGCCACAACTTCTGTGGGTAACCTGTTCCAATGTCTCACCACCCTCAGAATGGTGGTATTCAATTTACATCACCTTGAGAAGAATGGCAGAGAGGGGATAATGCTGATTCAAGATGTAGAAGTTATTTCTCTGATTGTCCTAGAATTTTGTTCTAGAATTAAACTGCCTACTAGGTTTTCTCATTTCTTGATTTTCTGGGAGTTAAATAGTAAGGTATCATGATATATATTGCAATCTGCATTGGGTATGCTTATTACGATAATTAAATGGAAATAATAAAGCAAATATATTGTAATGATAATGCATGCGTATATTGCAGTATTATATTGTAATATATTATTAGCCAAAAAAATTGACAGTGATGACTTGGCAAAAAATGTGTTTGGTTTGCAGCTCCAGACTTCTAAGAACAACTCTGAAAAAAAAGGGGCTATTCCTACGGAAAAATCAGTATCAGCAAAAGTATATGCATGTGCAAACACATGTGCATTACTGAACATTATAAATGAACCTGAAAAAATATTCTAAATTTCTACAAAAAACATCTGTTAAAGTTTTAATAACAGTAAATGTTATGACTTAAAATTCATATAGCAGGATTGATTTACTGTGGAAGTTTGTAATGGAAGGTGGTGTCATTTCCTAGCAGGCCTTAACGAGTATGAAAATAGACTATTTTAAGTTGTTTTAGAAATTATTTTTAGGTAAAAACTGATAACTGATTTCTGAAAACTGATGGGGTTTTTTTTAGCAATTTTCTTTGTATTTTGTGGAAGAAACCGTGGCATTGTGGCCACTAATGAAGGTGACATTACTGATACCCTCCTCTCAGTTTGAGGAAATTGATGATAATATTCCTTGTGGGCAGAGTAGTTAGGTTTTTCTTTTCCACAATAGAAAAATGTTTTTCTTTTCCACAATAGAAAAAATGTTTTTCTTCATGTATCACTAACTAATTTGAGCAAATTCATAGTGCAAGTCACATAAACTGCAGGCAAGAATAGAGTTTTGAGGTTTTATTGACATAATTTTGTTATTAGGTAGTAGTGGAACAAAAGCAGTAATTTTGTCCAAAGGAACCCTATATATCTGAAATGTATTTAATACTGATTTAGAAGATCAGGATTTCTGAAAAATGCAATTAACCAAAAGAGATGAAAATTTGTATTTCCTTCCCTTACTTGTTACAGGCATCTATAAAAATAATGATATAGTACCGCTAGACTATTTGGTACACAACAGCTTAACAAAGTTGTGTTGAAAGAATTTAGTGTTTCTTCAGATTATTAACAGATCCTTCTTAAGTAATCTGAAGCAGCTGAGAGGTAAATGATTTTCAAGATCTTTAAAGGTGTTTTTTTTAAAAGGTTTGTTCTTTGCAGTTTGTCTTTTGCCTCACAAATCCAGCTTCTCTTTATGTGAACCACTATCAAGAAGTTAGGCAGGCTGGTTATACTTGAGTGTACCTAGATTATGTGCTGCAGAAAGCGACATTTCAATTCTGTGAAATACTCTTTTTTTGATTTCTTTTTTTTTTGCACTGGAGTTTGTTTTTATGCAGGCTTTTTTTGATTTTGACTGGTAATAGCTGGGTTTTATCTTTGTTTCATCTCAGGGGAAGATATTAACTTACTGACTTTGCTGCATCTATACCTCCATATACTTGCTACATTCTAACTAATATCTAAGGAATGGCTCGATACTGGCAATAACAGAAAACACAGACTTGACTAAGAAAAAAAATTCACCTACATAAATGTATTTGAAAGCAGAAAAAAAAATAAGAATTGAGAAGTTTCTAAATTTGAAAGAAAACCTTAGTTCATATTACTCCATAAACAACGAAGGAAACAGTACTTAAGTTTTAACACATTATTAACAAAAAGCTTTGTCTTTCTATGAAGTAAAATTAGATATTATGGTTTTATAAGATATATTTTAAGATGTATTGCGTAACATACTGTCGTGGTTTAGGCCAATCTGGCAACTAAACTCCACACAATCTCTCTCTCACTCCTTCCCCAGTAAAGTGGAGAGGAGAAAAATATAATAAAGGGACTGAGGGTCGAGACAAGAACAGAGAGAGAACACCCACCAACCATGGTCTCGGGCAAAACAGACTTGTCTTTCTCAAAACAAAACAATTTATTGATGGTTACTTAAAAGGACAAAGGGAAACAAAACTGGTTACTTGAGAGGATAAAAAGAAACAAAGCAAGAACTTAAAACCAACACCTTCCCCCTCCCCCCCTTTCCTTTTCTTCCCGGCTCTACCTCCTCCCCCCAGCGGTGCAGGGGGACAGGGAATGGGGGAGTGCAGGTCGGTTCATCCCATGTTGTTACTGCCGCTCCTTTCTCAAAGGAGGAGGAGTCCTTACACCCTATTCCCTTGCTTCAGTGGATCCCCTACTCAGGAGGAAAATCCACAAACTTCTCCAGTGTGAGTCCTACCTGCAGGATGCAATCCTTCCCCATCGGATTGCTCCAGTGTGGGCTTTACTACAGTCTCGGATTCTTAGGGAGTCGTTGCCACTCACTCCGGCGTGGGTCGTCCCACAGACTCTAGATGCCTCTCTAGCTTGTCGTGAGTCCCGTGCTTCACGACTGTTCTCAGGCTCAGGCATCCCTTCCCCGACATGGACTTCTCCATGGGCTGCAAGTGGGTCTCTGCTCCGCTGAGACCGTCCTGGCTGCAGGGGGGCCTCCTGCCATCTCGCCACCAGTTGCAGGGGAAACTCAGCTCCGGCACACCTCCTCACGCTCCATCTTCACTGACCTGGTGTCGGTGTGGCCGTTTCTCTCAGATCTCAGTCCTCTCTGGGTGAAATCAGCCCAGCGGGCACCCCGGGAGCGGGGCTCTGCCCGAGTTCCCCAAGCGGCTCCACTGCCGCCATCCTCAGTGGGTGGCGCCAGCCCGGCGTGGGCAGCTGCCTGGCTGGGAGCCGGGAGCGGGGGCAGTGCCCCCCTCCCCTCTCTCCTCCTGGGCATAAGCGCACCTTTCCGGTTCCTTTGTCCCAACTTGAATAGGGCAATTCGCAGAGGTGCTGATTGGCTCAACCCCGAGGGGGATGGGAGTCCGATCTGGTGGCCAGAACCGGGGAGGTCACAGGGAGCAAATCCCCTCTTCCTGCTACCAGACCCCCCCCCCCCATCAAACCATCACACATACAGGGTTCAGATTCCTATGCTAATTCAACATTCAGAGCTGTCTAAAATACTGCAGTAGTCTGCAAATGCAGGCTAATTTACTGTGATAAGGAGAGTAAAGTGACCTGTGCTAAACTTCATGCTACTACAGAGAAGCTTTTTCTGGTGCCAGTAGTTAAGGCATAAAATACTAGTTCTTTGTTTTGCTTAAGAAAGGATAAATATTACTAAATTGGTCTTCTGACAATGGTCTTTGTTTTATTAGTTTTTGTAAGTTTTGCACCATCTAATTTATTTCTTTGATATCTTTCATTCTTTATGCTATGTCTTTTTTTATGATTCACAGTCTAAAAAGAATTGTAAACCACATTCTACTTTAGGCTCTTTAGGTAGCATAAGAATGCAACTTGTGCATGTAGTTCTTTTCAAAAGCAACATAAATGTGAAAATGTCAGATACTGTACTGTAGGGGAGCAGGAACCACAAACCATCAATTATTTGTTTATTTCATTCATGTAGTTCTTCTGTACAATTCAGATTATCATGAAATCACCTATTTATTTTCTACTTTACATGCCTTTGGTTTTGAATTGTCATAAATATATTTTCATTAAAAACCCTGATGCATTACTCTTATTCAGAGCTGCAATCAATGGTAATGTAAAACTTTTCTTTTTCAAGAAACAGCAATGATATCTATTCTGTGAAAAAATTTCAATTTCAAGGCAGGATTAACATCTGAATATAGCTGATTATCAAAAATCATATTTTTATAATGCACCATCAGAGAGTAGCATAACAACAGCAATTATGCTATAAGCCTAATTTATTCAGTTTTATTCTCCGAAGTGCTCAGTTACAGGTTTAAGTAGTGCTACATTCCTCTTCAGGTGTATGTGTCCTATAGTGAAATGTAGGTAATATTGGCTGGCTTTAGAAGAGTTAGAGCCAGCATGGCCTTTTTGAAGAAGTCTTTTTACAAAACCAGCTGCTGTTCTTCTCAATGTGCTTCAGGACTGAGGAACCCTGAGCAACGCCTGTTTTGAAGCTTACTGGCCTCTTGCAAGCCAGCTGGCATCTCCTTCACTGTGCTTTGGGATTGGGGGACCTGGAGTGCAGAGATTCTTAAGCTTTTTGCATGGCTCTTCCAGTTTTCCAAACCTCAGATTTTCCTAAAGTTTCTCATGTTCCTTACCACTTTGGAAAATTGTTTTACGTCTTCTGGTAAACTGTGGTTTTTTTTTTTTTGGGTGTTTTAGTTTTGTTTTGTTTTGTTTTTTCTTTAATGCAGATAATTCAAGGTTTCCAAATGCTTTTATAAAATCAAAGCTCCCAAATAAGTCTTTGTGTTGAGAATAAAATAAGTATAGTACTTACATAGGTACTTATCCAGTACCTATGCAATTTTACGGTGAAAATTCTAGAAGTCTTTGGTAACTGGGAATTAAAATATCTTGTTTATAAGCCATTTTATAGATATATGTTACCATGGAAGATCTTAATTACTGAGATAAGTTCATTAGTCTTCCTGTAATTTAAAGCAATCAATTCTTTTCATAGAAAACTTTGGCTGACTAAAGAGAAACTGTGCACAAGAGGGCAGCATAAGAACTTTGAATGTTTTAAGTCTAGGTGAAATTCGCCAGACTTCATCTGGACAGATGAGAAAAATATGGGCCAAAGTTTGCTAATTTTATTTGACACATTTTCTTCTTTTTTGAATTTTTTGATCAACATAAATATAATTTTAGATGTGATTATTAATTTTAGCTTCTGGATGATGTTTCTGGCTTTTGAAGTTTTGTTTTTGTAAGTTTCTAATCTTGTTTTTAACTCTGTGACATGAAAATGGAAAAGTCTGTTTCTTGTAAAAGCTTTTTGCTGTTAACTGGAGATTATAATACTTTAAACTATGATTTTTAAACAGCCAGTTATATCTTTTTTATCTAATGAGACAATCCTGCAGAAGCTGTTGTAGTGGCATGTTCATTGTGCTTTTACAAAAACAGTTAACACAATAATAGAAGCCAAATGAATAAAATAAACTACTTCAACTGTTTGCAAGGTCTTAAATGGTTTTCAGATCATGTTTAACATAGAATTTCATTATAATATAATACTTAAATTCTTTTTTCAAGTCATACTGTATCTTTGCTTAAATCGAATTTCAAGGATGTTTCTTGAATATGCTCTTCTAATAACTGAAAAATAGTCAGAATTATCATTGTCTGTAGATAGATTGGATTGGTGATTCTTTTGTAACTGCTTATATTTTGTGTTTTAAACCACCAAACTTCAAAGTCAAAGTCAGATGTTCTGTTGCAGAGACTTCGACAATAAGTATTTATTTGCCATAGCTGTGGTGCGTTCCTTTACCGCTTTATGTGATAAAATCCTTCTGAGTCTCCGTAGCCTTGCCTTTCTTCCTTTTAAAGCATCATCCCATCAATTACATTGTCTTGTTCTAGAATATATGGCACTTTGCAACTCTATAAAGTCAGTTTCTTAGCACTTTAAGTTAAGCATTCGAAGTTCATATCAAGCCTGATTGAGATCTTGAAGGTCTTCACTGCCAGAGTAATCATCCTGGGATTCAGGATTTTTCTTTGGGCTGAACCTTTCCACACCAGTACTTTTCTTGCACACCTATTGATACCTGAAAAGGAAATTGAACTTTCCAAGACTCGTTTTCGAGTTATAGAAAGCAGACATTCTTTATTGCAGTGCTGGGTGCATGGGGGATTTCTCCTCCTAGTGTGCACACCCAGCTTCTGGACAGAAAATTAGTTATACACTACAATCATGCATAATTCATAACATATTTACATATTCTTAAACAATTGGTTAATTTTCTCTCGCTTTACATATAACTTACTTCACATGCTCGGTTGTCTTCCTCTGCCCCTTTCTTTTGGGTCTGGGGTGTATATAGGGTAGGTGGTCTGTGAGTAGGTCGTCACAATCTCCCCCTGTCGGAAATATCTTTTCTCCCAGGTCACTGCATGTTCACAGTTCAGAAGAACATGATAACAAAGTTTATGCAGTTTCTGGGATGTTCCCTCCAAGGGCAGACAGTTCTTGAAAAAGAGTCTCCTTTTTAATCACTTCTGACAGCTTCAAGGATGGTCATTCATCTCCTTGGTTTCTTTAGGTATTCGTGAATCACCTACCACCTACTAAACCCTTCATGAAACTTTTACACAAAAACTTTAACCCCTTTATTGTTGGGTAACAATATGACAAAAAATAAAACAGTCTTTACAAGGTCCAGTGGGGTAACTTCAATTTTGCTGGACTTCCAACCCTCTGCTATTAAGGATTGGCAGAGACAAAGAAATCTAGGATGAAACACTCAGGAGAGCTTCTTAGAGTAAAATAGCACATGAACATCAACACTGTGGGTTAGATGCCAGGTTTTGGGCGTCTCCATGATAAGCAGATGTAGAGTGCTTGTCGTTTTCCACGATGACCATCCTGTTTTGCCATTTGGATACAGTAGCAAGTCATAGGGCTCTGGACTTTAACCATCTGAGTTGCAGTTTGAAATATTTGGTAGCCAAGTTGTCAGTGATGGTTGTTTTCTTCACTCTTTTGCTAACAAGAAGATGAAGTCAGATTAAATTATTCCCTGAATATCTCTCTCTGGGTAGTCTTTTTCAGACTGATGTTCAAATACCTGTGCATCAGAAGACAGCTTTTCCAGACCTTAGAAGATTGATTAATATTTTCTGTGGAGTTTTTGCCACAGTTTGGAATAATTTTAATCTAATTCAGCACTTAACTCTGAGACAGACAGTGTTTAATGAAAAAGACCAGAATTACAAGTGTTAGCAGCAAGAATCACTATTAATGACAATAACCTTACAACCACTTCTGTGCTTCTAATTCAGTTTTGTGTGGAGATAGAATTTGTTAATATTACTGTGACAGTAAAAATCTGTACATTTCAGGTAGAATAACTTGCTATTTCTCTGACCTTATTTAATTTTGTGAATCTTGATTATTAATGAGATAAATTTTCCCATGTTTTTTGGTGGAAGAAAAAATCAATAACTAGTTTACTGTTACCAGTTTTAATCCAACTATTTGAAGCATATTTAACACTTGTTTTAATATTGTATATAATTGTATTAAAACAATATGATTAACTCTGGAGCAATGTATAAATTCAAGAAATGGGCTTTATGATATTTCCATTGTTATTTTTATTAGGTCATGATGGTGCAGTTAACTCTGTTGGCTGGAGTCATGACAAGAAGTGGTTAGTTTCAGCATCAGAAGACAGAACTTTAAGGGTCTGGTCAGTCTGCAATAATGAACCTGCCCTAATTCTGGTAATTAGAAACTTCTGACAGTTTGGTTCATAGAGAACACCGTTTTGCACTTTCATCTACCTCCATTTTAACAGCTATGTAGAAGGAACATACAGCCTGATTTTCAGAGCTACTGAGTGGTGGTGATTCCAGCTGATACCATGATCTAGGTGGTCTCCATTGACTTAAATTCGGTTTTTATCATGACAATTTACAAAAAGGAAAAAACCAGCCTTGGCAGACAAAACTAGTGAGCATATCTAGAAGTTTTGGTTTTATTGTCTGCTCTGTATATTTTGCTTTCATTGGCTCAGCTCTGCTTGACTTTATAGACTACTTCCCAATTCAAATGGAAGTTTGGAGTATGAAGCTAGATTGTATTAGATTCAATTGACTGCAGATACTATTAACTTTAATGCCAACTAATTTAAGTAGAATGAAAACTTCATTTTGAGATTAATAGATGTCAAAAATAGGAATGGCTACTACACAGTGTGTTATCCTCCTGGCAAATGAGCAAGATAACATGGACATTATGCCTTAACATCAGGAATCTCAGACAAAAATATTCAGTATCTTAAAATCCATTCTTAATAATTCATTTTGCATTTCAGGGAAAAGAAAAGTTCCATAAGACTGTAGGCTTTGCACAGTTTTATTTTATAGATGCATTTATATTGCTATGTTGTGGAGCTGAATTTCATCTACTGAGTTTCCACCTAGACACAACCAAGGATGAGTTCAAACGGTGAGTACAATTTCTCCTTAACAGACCAGTGGAAATACTTGTACTGTTTGATCTGGGACTTTTTGGCTGGTGAGGTGAGCTGAGGAACAAGAATATTACAGAAGAAAAAAATTGAACAAATAGTAAAAGCTAATTGTAAAAATATCTTTGTTCTGGTATAATAGAAAAAAAGGAAATGATGAATAATTTTTTATAGTGCATCACTTAGCTGCTGCAAATACTGTATTACTACTCTGTTAGCATTTGGGACCTTCTGAGCTTTATCTTCTGCCTTTTTACATCTCAGTGTTCATTAATGTCTTAAGTTATGTTTGAGTAGCTATTGCTAATTTTTCTCTTGTGGGAATATTTCTACATGCTTTTTCTTTCAGAGACTCCAATAAGCTGCAACTGTTTTCTTCCTTCTTTGTCAAATGGAAGTAGATTACTTTCATAATTTTCATTGACTTTCCAACTGTTGTATTGTATCTAATTACTTTTCTTACCCTGTTTTGTTCCTATGTTTCTTCATTGTTGGGCATCCTTCATGCACTTTTTACTAACACTATTCTGTTTATCATGATGTGGCTCCTTTTTTCCGACCTGGAGTCAGTTCTTTTATTAAATATCTGATATACCTTTTCTGTCCTTTTAGTTTATGTTTGGAGCTAAAACTGTCTTTGTATCCTTTTACTGAGTTTCTCTGCTCTTCATTTGCTCTTGCTGGTTTTCAACAGTGTTTGTGTGTATGAGACTTTATTACATTCAAATATATATACGTATATACATGTGTATATTTATATGTTTAGACACAATAGCATTTAAGAGATTCTTGAAGAATCTTGAAGAGATTTTTTTTTTTTCTCTGATATTATGGCACTAGATTTTGAGTGGGAAGATACACAGAATTAAAATTATAACACTGAAGTCTGTTAGTTGATATTGTGAATGATGTGTCCTGTCCATCCATGATATTAAATAGTATTGGGCTGCGTCCTTAGATGGGAAAAACTGGCCTATTTCCTTGGTAGTTTTGTCACTGCACAGGAAAAACATACTAAGCACGGGCTTAAATATGTTTTTGAATAGGAGTTCTTTTCTGGATTGGATTCTTTCAATCTAGTAGGTGAAACTTCACTGAAACTTTAAATGCTCATATAGAAAACAAAAGGAGAAAAAAATGCCAAATGATACCACTGTTTTAAAATACACTTTTTAAAGAACAGAAATTCCTTCTGATTTGAAAAACTAGCTAAGGGGTTATGATTTAAGTTCTGTTTATAAATTCTTCAAAATTGTTAATTAATTGTGGTTTTCAGTCATCTGCTTGGTTTTACAGTTAATCCAATGTCAGTTGTGATTCTTTACCTTCTATTTATGTTCAAAATCCTTAATGGAGAGTGTTGTTGGGGCTCTTATTCATATTATTTTAGTCATATACTCTTTTTGGAATGGGAATGTAGTAAATAGACTGGAAAACTACGTACAAAGGAATATAGAAATTCATGCT
The DNA here is from genome assembly GCF_009769465.1 of Tauraco erythrolophus. Lineage (NCBI taxonomy): Eukaryota > Metazoa > Chordata > Aves > Musophagiformes > Musophagidae > Tauraco > Tauraco erythrolophus. The sequence continues at coordinate 84,137,724 of NC_141466.1, read as the reverse complement.
TTGATTTTATAGTATTTACATTACATTAGGAGGGTAAAAATAATAAAGTGAAAAGAAAATGCTGAAATATAGAAAAACGTTCTTTTGAATGTATATTTTTCACCTTAACTTTCTTTTTTCATAACTGGTTCTACAGAGAACTCATGTTCTGAAGTGCTTATCCTGTAGCAAAGTGTAATAGTACAGGAGAAACATAAAAAGTAGGAAAAGTGATTCTTTTTTACCAGTTTTGCATGAAATCTATTCATAGTGTAAGCAAGTAATATTTGGAAACTGAGGCAGACAAGCACTTCTTTTGTACCATTCTTAACTCTTAAAATTTATCCAGGCAATCATGGAGGAACTTAGAAGATGGAAATCAATATTCTGATCTGTCAGCCCTTCTGATTATTTTTCATTTTTAAGATTTAGTTAAAAATATTTTTTCCTTCTATTTGTGGGATCTTAGGCTTTAATAAGGAAATTTTGATGTAGTATGCAATGTGCTGGCTCTAGATATCGCCTTTTTTTTTTTTTTTTTTTTAACGAATACCCAGAGGAAGGTATTCAGTAACCTGAAGAAAATTCATACTGCAGTTACTGTTGGGGAAGACTCATCTGAACTACCTTTAAGCTAGTTAGTTTAGAAACTAAAGGTAGTATGGACTTGATGTAATTGTAGAACCTACTCTGGCAGTTTTGCAAGGACTTGGGTACTGAATATCTGCTGTGTTCTGTGTTGCTCTAATTGCTTTGTTAGAAGCATACAATATCCTGATTTAAAACTGTTAAAGTATGTATGGTTGTGCTTATAGCAGAATTTTGTTATTGCTGTGCTCTCAGTGTTTCTTGATGCAGTAACACTAACTCAAAAATACGCAATTAGACTCTCTGAGATACAAGTGTAATGCCAAAAGACCAAAAGCAGAATTGTAGACATTGCAACAAATCCACAAACTAGTCTGAGGCCTGGTTATATGTATCTATTACAAAAAGTATTAAAGGTTAATTTGGTTTAACCTTTTCTGTGGATTCCCTCCAGTTCATCTCCCAGCATTTCTTTCTTTTATGCAACACTGCATCATTCCTTTTGTTTCTCACAACTCTTTCATTCTGCCTTCTGAGTCAAGTTGGAAAGAATGCTTAAATGGAACTGATTCAAGAAGATGCTAGGTCTAACCCCAAAGTGTGCTTCATACGTTTAATTAGAAGGGCATGGCAATGCAGCCTGGCTAACCAACAGATTGCTACTGTGTTTCAGGGGGAAAGACAGTACAATGACAAATCATATCACTGTTCCTCTCTGCAGAGTTTTCAAAGAACTCCTTATAAGTATTAAGTAACTAAGCATCACAACAACTTAATTAAGTGCTTAAATATTGGTTCAGTTTTAAAGGTGAAACTGAGAAGTGGAAATAAGAAAAAAGAATGTTACATTCCTTATTGGCTTATTTAAATATAACCTTATTTTAAAATGTTATAAAGAAGATTTATTGCAGTTCTGGGAATAGGATACGGATCTCCTGACTTCTGCTTCTATGATGAATCTCAAAATGATTCACAACCTACACAATTTTATTTACATTCTCCAAAATTACTAACTATTGAATTTCCACTCTCAACAGCAGTTATGCATGTTGATGTGAAGTGTAACTATTGGCTTCTCAGTTTGTTCTTTTTTAAAAAAAAAAGTAATTACTTTTAATTCACATAAGAATTTGAGCAGAACAAAACTTCTTCTATGGGTTGTTATTTCATTTTTGTAGTTTTACATGCTTTAAAGATCAGCATGAGCAATTTGAAAGTTTAAAAGGGGAAAATTGTGTTTCAGTAACAGTGCCCTTTAAAATCATTATATTTAGCAACTGGTTGTAGTAATCATACATACAATAAGGGAAGTAATGATAAAATGTCTGCTTTGATGAAATGGGAACTATGTCAGAACATATTATAGATGGATAGAGCAAAGGCCATGCTAAGCGGGTTTAAAATTCAGCATGCTAATGATACATAAGAGAGTGTTCATTTCAGATACTTCTGGAAAGCTAATGTTTAGCAGGATAATTGTTTTTATGCAAATCACTTTAAGCCAGTTTAAACTTCTTAAGCAAATGGGCTGCATAGACCTGAATCAGTAGCATGATAGTAAGAGTATTCTAAGCTTGGTTCCTTTGAGCTTTAGCCATTAGATCAAAGAAGTGAAACACTTTGTTCGTTGTCAGGAACAGAATGGAAAATAGATGAGAAGCACATAAATCATAAGATGAATTCTAATAACACTCTAACAGCAACCATTTCTAAATTCTTTATATTTACTGTGTTGATCTTTTCTTACGTCTGAGACTCATTACATAGGGTCAGTGAACAACATCCACCCTCCTCTGTAGTGTAGGAGAGAATATTTTTCAGTTATGGTGAATTCTAAGTGTTCCAGAGGTGAAGTGATTCTTTTCCCTTTCATGTAACTGATTTTCTTATTTTACTGAACTTAAGACTGTGTCTGGAAATGTATAATGGGACTGCTCTTCGAAGATTAAGTTTTACAGTGCATATAAAAATGTATTTAACAACTTGAAACCTTGTGATCTGTTATACTGATGATGTTTGTAGTCTGTCACTTAATTTTGACTTTGTCATGTGCAGCCATTTTCCTTAAAATTTGAAATGTCAGATCTGCATCAAGCTGGGTTTTTTTCTACATTTTGAGAGGGGTTTTTTAGATGCCTATTTGTCTTCTGGTTTTAGCATAGTAACATACTTTCATTCATTGAAGTTTTTGTCTGTGATCAAAATGTTTCTAATTTATCTGGGTCTCCTGAAAAATTATTTCAGCAAAGGACTTCAAATCTGTTGGAAAGCAGACACACTATTCTCTGCAATCATTGCAGGAAGTCTTTGTATCTTAGAATCTGGTTTTATATTTTGTTTCTGAAGATATATCAGTCTCCTGAAAATAGCTATATACTGTAAATGAATTCCCCCAAAATAATTACATCCCCAAAGTATGCAGGATATAAGAGATTACAGAGATTAGTAATTTACACTGCTGTCAGAATTCTAATGATGGAAGGCATTAAAGGAAGACAGAATTGTAGTTTTGAACATATCAACACAAATGTGATTTTATTTGGATACCTGATCTATAGGATTGTCAGCCGAGATTATGTGCTGTACGTAGAATTGGAGACCTGGAAAAAAAGCAGTAAGAAGACAGATACTGTTAATCCATTTTTTGCCTCCATCACAAGCTTTTCTGTTGCTTGACAAGGTGTTGGTCTAATTTAGATAATTTTTAGGACGTGTTTATGCTATCATAGCCTGTCCAGTTGACTGGTAAGATGGAATTTTGCCTACATTCACTTCACACTCCTGGCCTTCATTTGTGCAGCATTTTCTAGGGTGTGTAGTGTTTTGTAATAGCTGAAAACAACTTCACAACTCTCTGTAACAGTGCATTCATATTGGAAACTCTGCAACAAAGGAATTAGCTTTGCTAATGGCAGACTGTCAGATTTACCTATGGAAACTGGCCAGACAGAGATGAAATTCTTAACCTAGTCGTATATAATTTTATTTTCAGAATTTGCTTCTGATGGGAAAATAAAAATATTTTTTCTTTCCTTTTAAAGATTTCTTTTCTTATTTGTTATTATCTCTTTTTTTTTTTTGACTTATAAAGTAACTCTTGTTATATTCACAGAAATCTGTTGAATTTCTGCAGACAAAAGCACAGTTATTTTGTTAAATGTGCCTTTTTACCGATAAGTTGCAATGCCTTTCAGCAATCTAAGAAGCTTTTCTTTTGTATGCTTTTCACACATTTATCTTGATAAACATTACAACATCTTCTGACTTCTATTGGATTAATTCCTCTGATTAATTCCTCAACAAGCCCTTTGTAAGATATAACAAAATCTTTTCTATAGCAAATAGGAAATTATTTTAACTTAAAATGTAGATTGTGCACATTTGCTTATGTTTTGACATACATTTTTATTCTCAAATTCTGTTCTTATACAAGTGAGAGGCATTTAAGCTTTTGTCTTATGTCTGTTTGAATTATGTAATACCTTTCTTCCACAATCTGATTACCTACCTTCTGTGTTGCCTGTGTTCTGATCCCATCTAAGTGGGAATTATTCTTTCCTCGTTGTTTTCTCCTCATCTTCTTATTGCCCCTATAATCAGCACATTAAATGCTATACTGAAACTAGTGGTACTTCTGCTTTTTGATCATAGGTATTTTACAGATTTTTTTCTCTTCAACATTTTAAATATATAAACAGGATTATTTTAGTGCTTCTCATTGATGGAAGACCCATCTTCAGTATATGAATATCATGTTTCGTTTCATTCAAATGAGTTTTGTTACCAAGTTTTTAATAGAGTTCATCAACAAGTCAAAAGGTCTTTGGCTTTAATTTTTAGCCATGAAATAAAGCATTTTGGTTTGCTTTGTGATTCCAGTGGGAGTTTACTGGTGGCCACAAATCATAACTTATTTCATTAACACTAGTATTCATTTGATATTTTTTGCAGATACAAACAGAAAAGTGTTTGCAAATTGGTACAGAAATTTCCAATGGCTTCAACAATGGAGATTACCAGCCTTTCAGCAGTAAATGATTTCTACTCTTGTATCCTTTGTATTTCTTATTTTCTTCATAGCTCTTTGGACATAATGATGTGGAAATAACTCCAGTTAAAGTAATTAACATTAGATTCTGTACTACTCTTTTTCTATTGGAGTGAAAATGATGTATTTTTTTGTGATATTGAACTTCAGCCTTGAACATAAATTTTTTAAGAGTGTAAGACTTTTGGTGTTGCTCAGAGAGCACTAAATACAATATAGTCTTGATATCTATTTATCTGTCATCTATCTATATGCTTTTGTTCCTTTAGATCAGTTTTATTCCTTTAACACAGATAACTGTACAGATATTGTTCTTACAGCTGGCAGCAACCGAGCATTAGAAGTTTTTGATCTCAATGCAGGCTGCAGCACAGCAGTGATACCAGAAGTTCATACTAGACCAGTTCATCAGATCTGCCAAAATAAGGTACATACTTTATTGATTTTTATTTGTAATGACACTACAACTCATAGAATCATAGAATCATGTAGGTTGGAAAGGACCTTGAAGATCACTGAGTCCAACCACTAACTAATACTGCCAAGTACACCACTAAATCGTGTCCCTAAGCACCATATCTACATGTCTTTTAAATGCCTCCAGGGATGGTGACTCAACCACTTCCCTGGGTAGACTGTTCCAATGCTTCACAATCCTTTTGGTGAAGAAATTTTTCTTAATTTCCAATCTAAACCTCTCCTGGCACAACTGAGGAGCAGCACAACTCCTGCTACAACCTCCTTTCAGATGGTGTAGAGCCTCTATTTCTGTAGGCTAAACAACCTCAGTTCACTTGGCTACTCCTCATAAGATTTGTTCTCCAGACCCTTCACCAGCTTCGTTGCCCTCCTTTGGATACCCTCCAGCACCTCAATGTCTTTCTTGTAATGAAAGGTCCAAAACCGAACACAGTATTTGAAGTGCGGCCTCACCGGTGCCAAGTACAGGGGGACGATCACTTCCCTAGTCCTGCTGGCCACACTGTTTCTGATACAAGCCAGGATGTTGTTGGCCTTCTTGGCCAACTGGACATACTGCCAGCTCATATTAAGCTGACTGTCGACCAATACCACCAGGTCCTGTTCTGCTGGGCAGCTTTTCAGCCACTCTTCTCAAGCCTGTAGCATTGCATGGGATTGTTGTGACCCAAGTGCAGGACCTGGCACTTAGCCTTGTTGAACTTCGTACAGTTGGCCTTGACCCATCTATCCAGCCTGTCCAAATGCCTCTGTAGAGCCTTCTTACCCTCAAGCAGATCAACACTCCCACTCAACATGGTGTCATCTTCAAACTTACTAAGGGTGCACTCGATCCCCTCATCCAGATCATTGATAAAGCTATTAAACATAACTGGCCCCAATACTGAGCCCTGGGGAACACCGCTTGTGACCAGCCACCAACTGGATTTAACTTCATTCACCACAATTCTTCAGGCCCAGCCAGCCAGCCAGTTTTTTACCCAGCAAAGCATACACCCATCCAAGCCAAGAGCAGCCAGTTTTTCCAGGAGAATGCTGTGGGAAATGGTGTCAAAGGCTTTACTAAAGTCTAGGTAGACAATCTCCACAGCCTGTCCCTCATCCACTCAGCAAGTCACTCCATCAACAAAAAAATTAGAGGCTAAAACCAGAATTGATAGTAATTGATAGACGTTTTTATATGTTGGGAAGGATGGGCAAGGTCATAAGTCTCTTTGATAAAGGCACCCAGATCTCATATGTTCTCTAGTGGAAGGCAGGCAGCAGTGAGAATGACTGAAGCAGCTTGCTATTAGGGAAGTGTGTGTTACCTTTTGCCTTACCTGCAACAGACTGTAAGACAGTTCAGCAGGAACGTTTCCTTCTGAAACTATTCTCCTATGAAGTTGAATCTGAAATAATCTGATTTATTCTGAAACTTTGGCAACAGTAGCAACAACAACAAAAATTTCTCAGTACTGCAATAGAACACATGACTTAAAACCTCTTATACTTGCCCTTTTTTTTTACTTAAAGATTGATTTGAATGTTTGGAGGTCTTATGATATCACACATGCTGGAATGCCTACCGTGTTAGGTTTGGTTGAGTATGGTTCTTCATTCCTAGTTGGAAAATCCTCCTTCTGTGGGTTTAAAACAGTTCCTTATTACTACTTTTGTATAACTCTTTGTGGGTTTTCCTGAGAGATGCGATCTGGTAAAACACTTAAAATTGTGCTATTTCAGTACTATTTGTAACACATCTAGGCTTAAATTTCTGGCTTTTCTTTTTGCTTGGTCAGCTTAGTGGCTTCAGGTTATTTAATAAAGAAAAACTTTAAAGCTGTAGGCAAGTATTCGCTTAGGAAAAAACTAGAAATATGTGGTATAGCAAAGAAAATTGACCATTTTTGGAGAAAATTATAGACCAAAGTTCTCTATTTTTTCAGTTACATAAAGTTAATACTTTAAATAAGTCAATGGGAAAATTACACATCAACTGTTTCGTTGCAGTTGTATAGTTTAAAGCTGTTAGAATAAATATAACTAAGAGCATTTGCATTTAGATAATATGCTAAAATATTTTACGGACTTATTAAAATATGCAGAATACTGTGTGTAGATTACATCCTGTTTAAAGCGTGAAACATATTGGAATCTAAGGTTAGCTAATGAGGAGAAGTGGTTCAATAGAAGCAAATCTGTGCAGTGAAACAGTTGATGCTGAAGATCCAGTGCCTATACAACAAAATTTATGGGAGTTTTTCTTCAGACTAGCCCTAGTCTCATCTTGTGGAATGAATGCTCACTAGTGATTGCAACATATATGTATTCTTGATGTACATTTTCTGGTTTAGATTCATGCAAATCAGTTCCCGTGTTTCAAGACTGCTTTGTGATGTTACCTGGACATTAGTAAGTGGGGACGATCAGGAGATATGTTTTTTGAATAAAAAAGAAAACCCATTTAGAAGGTCTTTTAAAGCATTAAGGAAGATATGTTCCAATTAAATGTAGGAGAAACCTGTCAGCAAATTATTAGATACATAGGATATTCTAGAAACACAGGTGAACAACATGACATTCTGTTATTTCTGGTTTTGGACAGCAGTAGCTGTAAGCAAGTACAAATAATTTGCAATGTAATGAGTTCGATTTTTACATTGTTCTTTTGGTCCATTCTAGAGATTGTTTACAAGAACCAGCAATGTGAGAAATCCATCTGAACCTGTAGTGTACTTGATTAAGCTTGTTTTACCATTTGGAACATGTTATCTTCATAGCAGACATTGTCTGATGTATAATAGAACAGTATTCTGAGTCTTTCTCCAGAACAGTTTAGCAGGAAATATTGCAAATCAATCTATCTATCTATCTATCTATCTATCTATCTATCTATCTATCTATTTATCTATGTTTATTCATACAAAACAGGCTGCACTGAGTGGTATAAAGCATATCTCTTAGAAAACAATGGGATGGGATACTAATTTTTATGGATTTCTGTAATTTCTGTTTCCTTGTGGAATTTTAGTACTCTAAAAGTGAAAATATATTTAGAAAATAAGTATTGTTATGTCTGTATGACTTATTAATCAAGAAGCATAGACTGAGAGTGAAAATTAAATAAACTTGTCATATTACTTATATGTGCATATAAACTGCTGCTAGATTAGTGTTTCTGTAAAGATACTCACAAATAATCTGCATGACACTAGAACATTAGAATGTGCTATAGGGAAATGTTGAGAGGAACATTCGAACAATTAAATGTCAGCTGAATCTAAGAAGTGGTTGCCTTACTCTCTTGTCTAATTTTGAAAATCTCTCTCTGTGGTATATTAAATAAAATTAATGTAAAAGTCTTCTGTCTCTCAAGAATCAAGAAATCTTTGTTTCAGTTATCAAAATCTGCAGTAATTGCAATGAAGCCAGAATAGAATTCTATATAATTACTCCTCTTGAAATCTGCCCCAAATATACAAATATACTGGCTAAAACAATTGAGTTCACCCTCCCCCCCCCCCCCCCCCCCCCAAATTCTCTAATGACCATAGGTGATCAGAATCATCACTTCACATTTAGTAAGTGTATAGCACATCCCTTCTTGCAGTGGCAGTTATGAGTGCGATGAAGCCTTGATCCAGCAGTGGTATGCTGAAGCCACCTTACTGAATCATAACTTCCTACAGCTTATCATTTTTTAGCAGGAATGTTTTGAATCTTCTTGACTGTAGTTAGGTTGTTAAATCAGACCATCCTTGCCTGAGATATTCAATCTGCAGCCTCTATACAGATATAAGTACAGTTGATGAAAACTTGTCCCTTATCTGAACCTTGAATCATGCAAAGTAATCTCTGTTAAGGTTTTGTGAAAAATTGCAGATGAACGCAGAATATGTACTCATATAGTGCACATATATAGAATAAGTACATAGAGTGTTTGCTATTGTAGGCTAGCAAATTGCTGCAGTGGTCCCTCTTTTCACGTGAGGTGTCAATCTGGTGGTGGCTTTACCCATTCTTACTGACTCTTCTCCCTCTTCCCTGGAGACAAGAACAGCAGCAGCAACCAGATGGGGCTTCCAGCTTGTCCTCTATCTTGTGTATTCTGCCTTTCTCACTGGCAGCCTCTGTGATGGCTGTGCTGCCTGAAGCTTCCTGACAGTTTGCTGGAGCTCTAGAATAACAAACCTATGGCTGAAGCCTACTCCTCTGATTCTGTGCCACTTGACGATTTTACATCTCCAAACCTATTTCACCAGTTGAAGCTAGGCTGTGTCTCTCTGTATCATTACAGGTGCTCCACCTCTGCAGCTAGGTGTCTTCCGTTCTCTACCTGCTACAGCCTTTTTCCTTTCTCTGCCTTCTGATACTTAATTCCCTCACTCTAGTAGAATCCTCCTCCCACTCCTGCCAATGCTGTTCTGGTCATCCACAACCATGTAGACTACTGCAGTTCCCAGAGCTCCCATGCCCTGGTTATGTCTTCTCTTTTCATCTCCTTGAACCTCAGTGTCTTGGAAGGGTCCAGAGGAGACAGATGCAAGGACTGGAAGAAGCTAGGTTTGGGGACGTAGTGGCCATGAGGGAGGAGAAGGATGCAGGGAAGTGAAGAGAGAAGCATCAGTAAAGCTCACTTCCAGAAGGTTGGAACTTCTGCTTTAGTACAGAGAATAATTCTAAAAATCTTTAAATGAAACACAGTTAGGAACTATTCTCCTTTAAAAATCAGATTTAATGCAAAGATTACTTCAGAAATGAAAAATTCAATAGTATAATGCTGAAGAAAAATCAGAAAAATTACACAGAAACTGGGGAAAAAAAAATAGTCGTTACTGTGACTCAGAACAGAGAGAAACATAAGAAAACAATCTTGACTGGTAAATGTTTGAAGACAGTAGTTTCCATATTTGCACAAAGTAAGAAGCCGCCCTATATTCTTACCTGTTTATAATGAGATGAAGAATAATGAATACAGTGAAAATATATCTGTTTGCTTAGAACCTCTATAATCTTGATTTAGTTGAGCATATTAATGATTATTATTCCAAACCTCAGCGTATTTTTGTTTCCTTAATAAAGGATTTGGGCACCAAATTAACCTGAAGTGTTCGGGTTATACCATACAATGACAATAACAAATCTTGTCTGTCTTCATATACAGGTTCTTCCAGCAGTAATGAAACTAATTAAGCACACTTTCAAAAGGATTTTAAGCCTTTGTCCTTAAATATCACCTTCCAAATCCACCACAAAACCTTCAATTTGACTATTGTGTTCTTTATAACCTTCACCTCCCCACCACAGCACTTTCAGTTTTGTTCCCTACACACTCCTTCTCTATCACAACATTATCTTCTTGTCACGTCCTTATTACTAGTTGACCTTCTAAATTACTCTTGTGTTGACTGGCTAATGATTTGTCAAACAAAATCACTTTCCTTAATGGCTGTGCTGGTTTGAATTTCTGTCTGCTAATTACTCATTTACAGGTGTCTTGTGGAAATATAATTATCGTAAGACCTTTATCTCTTAAAGATAAAGAGATAAAAAAAGTTCTGGATGGGAATCAGCAGGCAGTACAGTTGCATAAGCAACATTTCATCAGGAAACTGGGCTAAATACATGGTCCTGTGGAGATGTAGCGGTGATACTGCTGCAGGTTCATGTAATAGCTTATTTTTCAAAGCGTTTGCTTAGGAGTTGAGGGAAGAGGTTCATTGTTCTCCTCAGCCTGAGGAAACTGATGGCAACCTCCCACTTTTCAGTGACAGGCTGGTGTTGAGGGACCCTCCACTCTTTTCCCTGAACCTGTGTCTGTTTTCCAGACCCTACTCTCAAAGCTACTTACGATATTTTAGTGCAGGATGTTACTAGATCCAAGTGATGTCATTAAGCTCCTTCTGAGGCAGTGAGCAAATGTTACTCTTCTGGCTGTGGTAACTTCACCTGACTCTGATAAGTAGTCTTATATCAAGCCTGACAAGGCAAATATCCTAGGTTGATACTAATGGATTTACACTGCTGTAAGTTGTTTTATTCAATGAGAGATTTCTAACTTGACAATTTTGGTTTGATACATAAGATCAGCTAATAAAAAATTATTATCAATGACTACTAAAGTGTTATGTGATATTTCAAGCTTCCATTGCTTTGCATACTAACTTAAGAAATACAATAAAATGAATTGATTGAAATACCAAAATTTTCTTCCTGTCTTAGAGTTTAGGACCCTCTGAGATACAGAAATAGATGGCAATTTGAGATCAGACCACAAAGATTCAGAGCTTTAGTGTTAGCAATACGTTTGTAGTGCTGCAAAATATATTCTTTGAGCAGGAATCTATCAGTATCAACCACAAATATTTGGATGGTATTGTGTTCTGCTAGCAAATACAGTTACAGATTACATTCATTTTCAGAGAAACAACAAAATTTCTAATTTGCTGTCCAGATCCTTTTGTTTCAAAGTTCATTGATCCATTAATTTGGAAATGTACATGATGTGAAGGCTGAAAAATGTAATAGGAAAATCAGAAGTTTCAGTCAGTTAACTTTTTTTTAGCCATAGTGACAAACCTGTCTGAAGGTATGTGCTTGTCAGGAAGATGTGGAGTTGTTTCTGAGACACGTATTGATTGGTGCCTTTACCATAAGCCAGCTGCACTGTTTAGATGTATCAATGGTGTTCATATGGAATTAGTGAATGAGACAGGGATTCTGTTGAATCATGTCTTTCTCGGGGCCAAATTTTATGTGGAAATTGCAATGTAGTTAGTCTAGAGAGGAGCTGAGAAGGAATTATAGTGGTGGATGTGGAAGATGATGGGGCATAGGCAAGTGGTTTGTCTGTCAGAATGAAAGAATATAGTTTGAAAAGTGTGTTGGAATATGCTACTTTTTGCATTAGATTCTCATAAATTAGAAATTATCACAAATCTGTGGACTAAAAAACCACAACAAAATAAATAAAATTCAGCTTGCATATTATCCTCAGTCATATATATTTTCTTGTCTTCTACAGCAATATTCAGTAGAAAATCTAGTTTGAAGATACAAGTGAAGCTTTATGTTAGAAAAGTATATTACTGACAAAATGTCAGGGCAGGGAAGGAATTACACTTTTTCTTACCTGTATTACTGTTAGTGTTTTCTAAAATAAAGGAGTATTGTACCAAGTAAATGTGTATATGTCTCTAGAACTTTTTGTATTGGACTCTGTCATCCTTGATGACCGAAGGGGTGGTGAGTAAAAGTTTCAAAAACACAAAAAGAAAGCGTGGTCTGTAACTTTTAATGAATATTATCCTTTGGATAACTACTGTCTTTCTCTTTTACAATTACTCTTTTTTTTTTTTTTCCAGTTATACAGAGCTAACATGAGAATGTGTAGACTTTGTCAGAAATCTGTTGCACAATGCATTTTGTTTCATGGGTTAGAGCAGGCTGTGGTGATCCTTAGTTTAGGAAGGAAACCTGCTCAAAGCAAAACAAGTGAAAGCTCCTATAATCTTTTTCATGCTGAGTGTCTCACTTTGTCTTGCTGTTTGGGGAATTCTATAGACTAAATACTAGAGCATTTTCCAGCTATATGCCAGTTTTCATAATGAATAGAAGATTCCTGGCAGTCAAGCACTGATTGCAGGAAATGGCCTTGAGGTTTCTGTGATGTATTAGCCAAATCAAGAATGTGAATCATGAAAGAAGGAGTTTTAACCGTTTATATTTAGTTCCCTGGAGAAAGAAGTTTGTAGCCAGCAAAAAGGCCAGGATTTGCCAAAGTGGATGTTAAAAAATCAGAGATTTAAAGATAGATTGGAATTAATTATTTAAAAGTATGAAGGCCAAATCAGTCATGTTATGAATGAATGCAATTGCTAATGAGTTCATGGAAAGTGGGCCCACTTATGCCAGTGCTAAACATGCCTTATAACTAAACGTTGGACTATTGTTTGTCTGTATTATGTAGTTTGACTTCCTCAAGATATTTAATTCCTTAAGGCTTTATATTTGTAATTTTCTTGTTTCTCATTTAGAAGATTATGTTTACAATCTGAAAAAATAAATTTAAACTAGAAATTGCTAGAATGTTCCCAGCTTGCATTATACATGTATATTTTCTGGTTTAATGCAATTTTTTTTTAATGGAATAGTCATTCTCTGAATGATAGTCTTCTAATTAGCTGATGGAATTTATGATTTGCTAAAGAATGGCCATAGACCGTTTCACATTTGTATAATTGATCAATATTTTGGGTGTGTCTATGGAAAAGTATAAAATACTTAGTTTGTCTTGACATCCTGAAACTTCCTTGACATGAAGCTGAGCAATAATAATGCCTATTATGATTTGCTGCCCCCTAGTTATAAGGAAGTCTTGAATGAAGATAGAAAATATAATCTGATGCTTCCTTTAAGGATCTGGGAAAGTATTGAGGCACTGTTGCTTTTCAAGGGTTTTGATGGTGGCAACCTCAACCATTCTTTTAAGACCTTGCAAGGACTGCAAACAGATGTGAACTTTAGGTAGGGCACATTATAGGGAGAGTCTTTCTGAATGATAACTTTGAAGGGCTGTCTTTTTAGGAAAGGATGAATAGCAAACATACAGGATAGGTCCACTAAGTCTGTGTGAACTGAATCTTGTTGGCTATGCAAAGTCAAATAAGGCTTCTGAAGTTCTGATAAAATATTGTTAGAAGTTAATGAATCCAGTAGCCCAATGGAGTTGAGACTGCTACATCTCCCTGCCCCTGGCTCCAACCAGTAGTGAGGCTGAGCTTGTATACCCAGTTGGCACATATATACACATACACACAGCTGGCCACATAAATCAACAGAGACAGAAATACTCAGCCCTCACAAAAACACAAACATCACCAACAGCCTCATCCTTTTCCCTTCTTTGGCTGATTATGATGAAGGTCCATTAGTGGGAAATATATATGTAAATACAGTGTGTACCACTCCAGAAGCTGGGCTTAGGCACAAACTATCCAGTAGCTGACCTTGTATCTCTGCAGTCCCCAGCTGCTGGTGCCTGGGCATATGAACCCACATCTCTGGCAGTTGGCCAGGACCCTGTTTCGTCTGGTAGTCAGTTCCTCCAGATGCTTCATTCTCTAAAGCACAAACACATACGTGGCTCCCAAGCCACTTCATCTACTTGCTGACTACTTGTCTGGAAATTTCCTAATGATCACACACTCACTTATGCACCCTCACTTGCCCCTCACTTACTCCAGTTGTTTAAACCACGGACACTTGGTCCAACTTTAGTTGCTGGCATTTAATTTCACTCACTCCAGTCTCTCCATTTCTTGGCACTCAGAGCAACAGCCTGCCTGACCTATGGCCCTACTCCAGTTGATGGCACCCAGACCCTCACTCACTCCAGGACATACAGGTCTCTTGCACTCTCCTGTCCAGTTGCTGACTCTTAGACCTCCATATACATGTATGCGGATAGAGTAGAGAGTCCCTTCACCCAGGAAAATACTTTGAACTGGAGTTCAATAAGAAGACAAGAAAGGATGTCCTGTTCAGGTGCAGGGCATGGCCAAATGCACTGACCAGCAGCCTGTTTACGCACAGCTGGCTCCTTTTATTTCCTTTCGCCTCTATTTTTCCACACTTGTTCCTTCATAAATCACTTTGATCCCTCCCTTTCCCCGCTCTTATTTTCTCCCTTAAACATCTCATAATTTCTTGTGCAATCACAAAATGGTCTTCCCCTACATCCTATAATGGATCTCATATCCAGATAGGTAGTAATCCCCATCAATCTGTGAGATGACCTAAAGAGTCTCTGCTGTTGACTCATGGCAGTGGGAGTCATCTCTAGACCAAAGGGCTCGTGGCTGTCCTAGGACAACATTAAGAGGAGTCAAAGCAGGGCTCCATTTCTCTGACTGGGTTATGGGAGTTCCTCCACATGCCAGCTTTCCTCTGCATTCCTTCGTGTGTATGCAGACAAGCTTTTTAACACATAACCTAAAAACCATTTGTTGTTTATTTTTCAAATGGACTAAATTCTTCACTGAGAGAGTGGGTGGCCACCAGTTGGACACGGCACCAAGCCTGTCAGAGTTGAAGAAGTGTCTGGATGATGATCTTAAGTCATACGGTTCAGTTTTAGGTAGACCTGCGAGGAGCAGGGAGTTGGACTCAATGATCCTTATGAGTCTCTTTCAACTTGAGATATTCTATGATTCTATCATCTTATAATATTTAGCACCATGAGAAGAGTAATCTGAAACTGATTTCACATTTTACAGGGGTCATCATTCAGCACTCAGCAACCTGAAGCTTACAATCTTTTCATGACCACAGCTGCAGGTGATGGCATCAAGCTGTGGGATTTAAGAACACTGAGGTAAGGCTGAATTAAGTACATCAGAATAAAAAGCCATGCTTTATCTTTATTCAGAATTGTCATACTTGCTGTGATATACCAGTAGAAATTTGGATATGGAATCTGATCTACAGTCAGGCCTTCAAAAAAGTAAAATTAAAGGCTGACAGGAATTTACTAATTTTAAGAAATCAAACAACATGCTGGTTCCTCATCTGTAATTAGTTTTTTGGAAGCCATTATATGGTCAAGATTAATCACCCATGTCTTTCCTAACTTTGTAGATCTAATTGTATGTATAAAATAGTATATTGAACTGAATGCTAATGGTATTTCCAAAATAGCATGTCATTACTGCTAAAAGAGGTAAAATTAATAATCCAGCTTTTAAAATACAAATGTAATTGTAACATTATTACAAATCACGTATGTAGTGTTATAAATTTTCATAATATGTTATAATAAACTCAGAATAAAATCATAGAATGGGTTGAGTTGGGAGTGACCTTAAAGATCATCTAGTAGTAATGCTCCTGCCATGGGCAAGGACACCTTCCACTAGATCAGGTTGCTCAAAACCTCATCTCACCTGGCCTTGGGCACTTCCAGGGATGGGGCATCCACAAGTTCTCTGGACAACCTGTTCCACTGCCTCACTACCCTCAGAGTGAAAAATTTTTTTCTTATATCCAACCTAAATCTACCCTCTTTCAGTTTAAAGCCATTTCCCCTTGTCCAATCACTACATGCCCTTGTAGAAAGTCCATCTCCAGCTTTCTTGTAGGCTGCCTTTAAGTACTGGAAGGCTGATAGAAGGTCTCTCCAGAACCTTCTCTTCTCCAGGTTGAGCAACCTCACCTCTCTCAGCCTGTCTACGTAGGAGAGGTGCTCCAGCCCTCGGATTGTCTTTTTGGACCTCCTCTGGACTCTCTCCAACAGCTCCATGTCTTTCTTATGTTGGGGTCCCCAGAGCTGAATGTAGTACTCCAGGTGGGGTCTCACAAGAGCAGAGTAGAGGGGCAGAATCACCTCCCTCGACCTGCTGGCCACGCTTCTTTTGATGCAGCCCAGAATGCAGTTGGCTTTCTGGGCTGCAGGCACACATTGCTGGCTCATGTCGAGATTCTCATCAATCAGCACCCCCAAGTTTTTCTCCTCAGTCCATCTTCTGCCCAGTCTGTATTTATTCTTGGATTGCCCCAACCCAAGTGCAAGGCTTTACACATGTCCTTATTGATTTTCACAGGCCCACCTCTCAAGCCTGTCAAGGTTCCTCTGGACAGCATCCACTCCCTCCAATGTGTTGATTGCACCACACAGCTTGGTGTTGTCAGCACACTTGCTGAGGGTGCACTCAACCCCTGTCCATGTCACTAACAAAGATGTTAAACAGCGCTGGCCCCAATACCAACCCCTGAGGAACGCCACTTGTCACTGGTCTCCACTTGAATGAACATCGAGCTGTTGACCGCAACTCTTTGAGTGTGACCATCCAGCCAGTTCCTCATCCACCGAGTGGTCCATTTGTCAAATCCATGTCTCTTCAGTTTAGCGACAAGGATGTCGTGTGAGACAGTGTCAAATGATTTGGACAAGTCCAGGTAGATTACTTCAATTGCTCATCCCTTATCCACCAATTCTGCAACCTCGTCTTAGAAGGCCACCAAATTTGTCAGGCAGGATTTGCCCTTAGTGAAGCCATGTTGGCTGTCACCAACCACCTCCTTTTTTCCATATGCCTAAACATAGTTTCCAGGAGGATCTGCTCCATGATCTTGCCAGGCACAGAGGTGAGGCTGACTGGCCTGTAGTTCTCTGAGTCTTCCTTTTTTCCTCTTTTAAAAATGGGGGCTGTGTTTCCCCTTTTCCAGTCAGTGGGAACTTCACCAGACTGCCATGACTTCTCAAATATGAGGGACAGGGGCTTAGTTAACTTCATTTACTAGTTCCCTCAGGACCTGCGGATGCACCTCATCAGGTCCCATGGACTTGTGCACCTTCAGGTTCCTTAGATGGTCTCAAACCTGATCTTCTCCTACAGTGGGCGGTTCTTCATTCTCTCAGTCCCTGCCTTTGCCTTCTGCAACTTGGGCAGTGTGGCTAGAGCTCTTGCCAGTGAAGACTGAAGCAAAAATGTCATTGAGTACCTCAGCTGTCATGGGTTAGGCCGCTCCGGCAACCAAACCGCCCCCCCCTCCAGTCGTTCACTCACCCTCCCCCAGCCACAGGGATGAGGGAGAGAATTAAAGGATAAATGTTATACTCGTGGGTTGAGCTAAGAACAATTTAATACAGATGATTTAATACACAGTGTAGATGCTCACCACCCCCTCGTATGCGAAGCCCCTCTCGTCCCGAAGCTGCAATCCCAGATGAATGCGAGGCCCTGAAATTGAGAGGGGGAGAGAGAGAGAGAGAGTGCTCTGAGAGCAGGAGTACTGGGAGAGAGAGGAAAAAAAGGCAATAGAGCAAAAGCGCAGCAAGAGCAGAAGTGGCGAAAGAGCCAAAGCACAAAAGCCCTTCTGTCCGGCTGACCCTCGCTTTTATACTGGGCATGACGCTGCATGATATGGAATACTAATTGGCCAGTTTGGCCCTCAGTCTTAAGTCCAAGCACAAATTGTAAGGAGAGTTGTGGACCCCTTGTCCCAGCTATGCTCCCCCCTTATCCTGTTGTGCTCCTGCACACTGGCAAGAACCCGGCAAGCTGAAAAGTCCTTGAGACCTCAGTGCCAACTATAAACCTCAGCTCGCTATCAACATTCTTCTCAGAGTGAGTCTCTGAGTAAAACCAAAACATGGAGCTCTTCTAGCTGCTAAAAAGAAGAGCTAACTGTCCCAGCTAAAACCAGGACACTCAGCCTTCTCCATGTTCTAGGTAACCAGGTCTCCCATTTCCTTCTGGAGAGGGCCCACATTTTCCCTAGTCCGCCTTTTATGCTACACTTTTTCTAAAAACCTTCCAGTGTTTCCACTCTCTAGTGATGAGGAGGGAACATTGCTCAGGAAGGAAAACGCTTGGGGCAATCTCTGTTGTTCAGGCTAAAAGAATTATGCTTAAAAGAAAAAGGATTTGGACAGGGAGGATGCTTAAGTTTTAAAGAATAATTTCATATGTGCTTTGTGTGTATGTAAACATAAATTTATTGAAAGATGTAATATAATTTTTTGTAGTACTGAATTTTCTATTTAGGAAATGCTTAGTGATCCTTTCATTTATTTCCATATTTGTATGCTAAAAATACATTAAACCTGTAGGGGGCGTATATGTTCTTGCCAAAAGCATTGCTGTATTACCTGCTCCGAATGTCAGAAAGCAATGAAACTAGAGACTGCTGGGGATGGAATCTGTTACGTTCTCATGTTTTTCTAATAAGCTGCTCAAACTGTGTTACTGAAGAGTAATGAAAAAGTAGAAAGCTTTTCACAGATCACTTATCTGTCTCTTTGTTTCTAAATTCTAATATAAGTAGAGCAGGTGAATGGTAAAATAGTTACAGTGTAAAATCTGGGCAATCAATTAAATGAATATGTCCTGGGAAGAGCAGAGTAATTTATGTTCTTGCTGTATATTTAATTTGGCAAAGTTGGTGTATTCTAGTGTCCACTGAGTTCTATTAGCCAAACTTCAAAAAGGTAATTCAAGTCCTTAATGACACATATTTTAGGGGTGCTTATTAGGTATAATGCATATGTCTGTGTTTGTTACACATTACACACTGATCAATGGTAGTAACTGTTGTGAAGAAGAAATAGAGAAAATAAATTATTATTTTTCACTTGCTAGTAACTTTCAGGGAAAGAAACCCCAATTTTTAAAAATGAAATTTTCTCTTATTGCTCAGACCAGAGATTGAGTCTTTGGTATTTTAAAATCTATTCTTGAGTTCTCATAAGAAAGGAAACTGTTCACTTTTTCCTAATATGTTCACCAGGTGTTTTTCACATAAGTAAATTTGAAATGGCTCAGTTTGGAAAGCTCTATCTGAACTTGGATCAAGTCTCCACTGAAGTGTTAGGTCTACTATACAGTTACACAAATCAAAAACTTTTTCTTTTTTTCTGTTCATAGGTCTTGTCCAATCAAATCCAGTCCATTCATTGCACTGTTGGGTGCTTACAGGAGAGATCAGTTCCTAAACAATCTTATAGTGGGCCGGTACCTTTAATCTCTTAAAGCTGTTGATTTGTAAAGTTGGTGCATCAGCCATTACTGTGTTTTGAATGGTCTCTCTGGAATGATCTCTCTTTATTTCTGCTTTGGGTTTGCCAGAATAGGGTTTTTTTAGTGAAATCTTTGTCCAGTGTTCTTGAAATATAGCAAAGGTAAGTCCACCTTCTCATTTATACTGTTTGCAGTGTTGTGGGTAGTTACACTAACTGCAAGATCTCAACTTTAATGTTTGTTGATTTTGTTCTAAATTTTTGCCCTAGACATCCCTAATGAAAACTGGTTTGCCTTTGTTTAATCTGCTTGTTGCCCTTAATGCATTCTATCCATCTCTCTATTTAATAATACTGTAAAGTACAAAATTCTGATTAAATAGGGAAAAAACCCTCCAGCATGGTGCTCTTGGAAGCTGCAGTTGAAAGCATGGGAAATATTTTCAGAGTAACTTTGCACAATTTCCCTGAGACTCTTGATTGTTTCTTTTACTCAATTTCTTTGATGATGGTTCTTTTTTCTATTCTTCTGACATGTACTACTTTTCCCATAATTTACTGAGGAATCAGAGCAGAATGTTCAGGTTCTTTTTTGATCTTTGCTTAGAGTAAATCTTTGACATGTTATCCTGGCCTGCAGCTTTACAGGTTTTGAATATATTGATTTTTTTGCCCTGAGTTTCACAACAATTTTTCCATTCACTCTGTATTATCAAACCACATTTTTCCCCAGTGAAAATTCATTTAACTTATTTATTCTTTTGTACTTGAATTTGGTGAGAGTATTTTGCAACTTTCATTTTCATCATCCTTATTGGGTAAACTGTGCATCTCTCTATCTCTTTCAATGTTGATGATCTGCAGGCATTCCAAGATTGCTTCAGAAAGTGCCAGAAAGTCTTATGGGTTCCTCTGAAGGTGGTACAAGAAAAGGCATTTTAACTTTCTGATGTTGTCAGCCAACATCACACAGCCAATAAATGAGAGAATCTTGGACACTACTTGTGACTTTTGGATTTACTCAGACTCCTGCTTCATTTACTTTGAAATGCATGGATTTGTAAAGTTTCATCTGAAGATTTTGGATACTTTTATACTTCTCCTGCATTCTCCTTATTTATAATTGTAGCTAAGAAAAGCTCCAGACAATCTACAAAACAGGCTTATGAATAAAGAATCAAGGAGCATAGACCTTTTTGGAAGAAGAACCAATTCTGGCTATTCTTCTATTACTAATTCTTCCAGGTTCGGATAATGAACTATGAGGCTGTAGGAATATTTGCATTAGGGTACGATAATGACCTTTGACCAACGTCCAAGACTTTGTAAAGAGCAATTTAAGTCTGTCTTGTCTAAAAGAACGGCTACTTGGAGAAAAAGTCAAAATACTTTCTCTTGGGTCCAAGGTGGAAGCAGTGAACCCAGGAGTTAGACTGAGGTGCAACGGGATTCTGAATGAGAACATTACTGTTACCAGCTTCAGGATTACAAAGAAATAGTCAGACAAACATTTAATGACCAGGAGGTACAAAAGGTTGATGCGTGCTTACATTTTTTGAAGGAGTTTAAGTGTTCTTCATGATGAAACATTGTAGACTCTTAATTGTCCATAAAACACAAGAAGCTTTACCATTCTACCTCCTTCTGCTGTCTCTATGTTGAACGCATTTTAGAGACATCACAACTCCTTCTGAAGTCAGAAATCTAGCAATGATTCATGGGGATCTATACCTGTTGTCTCCATCCCTTAATTTTAATCTTTTGGGAAAGTCTGAATTGGAATGGCAAGTTGTTGAGTCCTATAGATTGCCCAGGCTAGACATATCAGAAAAATCCAATGCACTAAGCCCCTTTATCTGCCAGTCCTGACTGTTTTTAGTGACTATGTTCATGAACATATTAAGGCAGTGAGAGACAGCTATATTTCATCCCAGTGCTGTAAAACCAATGCATAGAAAGAGTGTAGAAACTTAGGAATTAAGGAAAATTCCATTCCCTTATACAGTGAACCCATAACAACCCAAAATGGCAGACTAGACTGAATACCAGCTGCTGTATTATGTTCATACGTTACTTAAATTTCACATGACAGTTTTTAATTCTGTTTTACTTGTCTGAATCCCTTCAATTTCTCATTTCCTCCCACATGTAGATTAGATAATTCTGTGCATTAAACATCCAGAAGAAAGGAAGTTTCTTTCATTCATTATGCCAGGAGGAAACTATAAATTCAAAGTGTTAGCCTCTTCACTTTGTTAAACGCATTTAGAATATTGATTAAACACTTAGTTGTAGCACCAGCTCACATCCACTGGCAAAGTTACACGAACACCCTCATCTTTGTGACTGGCTGATACTGAGAAAAATCAGCTATCCAGATTTTTGCAGCAGTTTGCTGTTTCCCTTGCATGATTCATTCCAAGCAGTCACTTTCCTAAGAGATGGGCAGCCACTTATGGTAGGTGCGAGGAGGTAGATGTGATAGATGCTAGATTACTGTTGCAAGTAATGAGACTGGCAGGGGCAAGGTGTTGGGAGGTGCTCCCAATGACCACCACACTAACACCTTTGTTGGCAGGAGCAGCCTGCCTCTCACTCACACTCTGAACAGTTGAGCGATACAAGTTCAGCTGCTCTAATGTGGTTTGCTGCTGAAATAGCCATTCCTCATCTCTTTCTGAAAAAAAGGTAGTAGGTGCTTATTGGACCACCGTGAAGATAATTTGAAGAATATTGGACTACTTGGACATACTGAATTTCTTCTGCAGAATACTCAGATGCATGATAATGCTTTGATGCATGGTCCCAGGGAAAATCAGTTTCACCCTCTGCCATGGCAGCCCCAGCCAGCAACTAAGCACCACACAGCCGCTCACTCACTGCTTCCCCCTGGTGGGATGGAGAGGAGAAAAATGTAACAAAAGACTAGAGGATTGAGACAAGGACAGGGAGGGATCACCCACCAGCCATAGTCAAGGCCAAAACAGACTCAACTCGGGGAGAAATCAATTTAATTTTTTACCAGTCACAGCAGAGAGGATAGTGAGAAACAAAGCCAGGTCTTAAAAACACCTTCCTCTACCCCTCACTTCTTCCCAGCCTTATCTCCTTTCCCCCAGATGCACAGGGGGATGGGGAATGGGGGTTGCAGGCCAATTCGTCACATGTTGTTTCCGCCACTCCTTTCACCTCAGAGGGAGGACTCCTTACACTCCTCCCCTGCTCCAATATGGGGTCCTTTCCCACTGGAGATGGTTCTCCATGAACTTCTGTGACATGAGTCCTTCCCATGGGATGCAGTCTTTACCCATCGGACCACTCAAGCGTGGGTTTTCCCATGGAGACATGACCTTCTTCAGGTGCAGCCACCTGCTCTGGTGTGGGGTCCTCTACAGACTGCTGATGCATCTCTGCTCCACCGTCAATCTCCAGCAGTGTGAGGTCCTTTCCTACAGAAGACAGTTCTCCACAAGCTCCTTTGGACACAGCCACTCTCTCTGGCATGGGCTTCTCCACAGCTGCAGGTGGATCTCTGCTCCGCTGTTAACCTATATGGGCTGCAGAAGGACAGCCTACTGTCTCACCACAGGCTGCAGGGGAATCTCAGCTCTGACACACCTCCTCCTCCTGCTCCATCTTCACTGGCCTTGGTGTCTGCATAGTTGTTTCTCTCACATCCACCTCCTCTCTCCACTGCAGCTCGCCAGGCTCAACCCATTCAATGAACTTTGGCGGTCCTGGCAGGATGAACTCCATCTAGCAGTCGTCCTGGGAGTGGAGCACTTCAAAGCACTGCAAGCCAAGTCGCTGCAGCCATCTCCAGTAGTGGTGGCCCAGTGTGGGCAGCCGCCCATCCAGGAGGCCAGGGACCAGGCTCCCCATCTCCCCTCTCTCAGCTGCAGGTCCTGCATGGTGCAGGTTTCTTTATCTCTTCTTAAATATGTTATTCACAGAGGCACTGACTGCCTTGGCCCTGGCCAGAGGCGGGTCTGACTTGGAGCTGGAGAAGCTTCTAGCAGCTCCTTACAGAGGCTATCCCTGTAGCCCCTCTCCTGCTACCACAACCCCACCACATAAACCCAACACACCCGCTTTCAGCCTCTGAAAAGATATACCGATTGTATAAATATAGTTTTAGACATTAAGGTAATATTTCCAACTGGTATTATGATGCAGTGAAAGTAGATCATAAGCTCCACTGACAACACATTTTAGTAGAATTCCTGCTGCCACATAGAACTCATCTCATACATTTTCTAACAATTACACTTTGAGAGCCTTAGGGTCAGACATGCAGTTTGAATGAATGGCCCTTCAATTTTCAGACACTTTTAAGTTTACACATCTAACTGCTTGACATGATCCTGAGCAAGATATGCATATACATACATGTACATATCTTACATACTCAGAATTGGATTACATCTTGGTCTCTTTGAATGTGAGTGATACCATGATTTGCCATCTTTATCTCCCTGGAGCTTTGAGTCTTGTTATCTGGATTCTGAAGGAAAAAGGGATAAAGCAGTGGTTGGAGTTCCTCCAAGTTTGGGACTGGGGATGCATTAAAATATACAGGATGGGGAACATGTGGTGCCTGCTGGATGCTGCTGGTGAAAACATGCTGAGCTTCTATGTGAAGGGTTTGGTGTGTGTTTAAAATGAAACCCATGTGTACAGAACACCTAAGGTAGCTACTACTACTGTGAAGTTATACTTGGATTTCGTAGAGTCCCAATGGATCTGCTAATACTGAAGGGTCTCTTAACAAATGCCAGAGCACTGGGACAAAGTAATAGAATAAAAGGAAAAGTCATTAAAAAAAAGAAAACTTTGATTTTCAGTCAAGCTATTTTTTTTAATGCAGCAAGTAGAATGAAACAGACTGATTTGTGAGAGTATTCCCTGATTTATACAGACATGCACCATTCTGGCATCTTTCTCTTACAAAGACAGAAAACATGTTACTTTTTTTTTTCTAATATTCTGCAAGTTGTTTGCCACATAAAATGATACATATTTTGGAATGTAGACTAAAAGCTGTACAATGGAGAACATAAGGAAAACTTGACTGTTTGCTGTCCCATGCAATTACCAGATGTTTGCCATGGCAACCCCTGAAAAGCTCTGACCAGTAAAGCATTCTTAGGAGGCTGGAGAGCATGCCAGCTGGCCACATAAAGCTCGCAATATCCAAAATAAGTTTGATCACCACCTGTTGCTACTTAAAAAAAAGCAGGAGAAAAAAAAAAGCCTGAAATAAGAGAACTCGTAGAATAAGCTGAAATTATACATAATATCTATCTATTTATTCTAGGATTTTTTTATCCACTTTTCCCATTGCTGTGATACCTAGAGATATCTGGAGTTAATAGATTGCATAGCAAAGTTTCTACTGGATTCTGTGGAAAGTTTAATTGGAATAAGTTTTCTTAAATGTCTTTCAGAGCAGGATTTTTGGAGGATTGGGGAGTAGCTATTCTTGTAAAAGAGAATACGTCCTGATTAGAATGGAAAAGTTGGACAGGAAAACAATTAAGAAAATAGAATCAAGGACATTAGTTATTATTACTGTGGCCCTACTAGCACAAGAAAAAGTGGCACTCAGACATTGCCTTATATTGCAGTGATATAGCAGAGAAAAGATCAGTGAAAGCCTTGGAATCCTGTTAGTTCTTGTGAATCCTTTGATGGGTGGAATAATTGAGTTATTGGTCACAGATGAAGAGGAGTCAAATTCTTTTAAAAGGAAGTTGTTTGCAATGATTCATTAGGAGACTCTTCTGTGAAGAAGAAACATCTCATTGAGAAAGTTAGCTTTTACAAGCCCTGAGAACCAAGTCTTAAACACTGAGAACTAGTCCTGATGGTGAGTGCTCTACTTAAGGAAGAACGGTGATCCTGAAGGAGGGACAGAGGATATATGAATTTTGTGTATTTTTCTGATGAGGAAATTTCTTTCATAGGATGCTGTTGTATCTTACAAGTATAAGATTAAAAAGAAACTTTTTCTTCAAACATTTCTATGAACATCCTTCATATGTGAAAATAAGAAGAAGCACTGAGACGGACTCTATTTTTTGGGAGACTCTAAAAATCACAAACAATGCAACTGGGACTCTGGAAGAGACAAGAAAAACATGATAGCGACTGAGTTGTGGAAGAGATGTACTCTACAGAGTGAATAATGTTTGGTAGGAGCCTAACTGAGGGCAAAACCTTGTAATGCCACATCTGACATGAAGGGGAACAGCAGACAGATGAAACAAATCATGCTTAATTTTTATTTCTGTCTGTCTAAGATATTTGAAAGAAAGACTTGTCCAAAGTTACAATAATGCCTTTGCTGCTTAATCACAGAATCACATAATGATTGCAATTGAAAGGCACCTTTAGAAGTCTTGTCCAACTGCCCTGCTCAAGCAGGGTCACTGACAGCTGTCCAGGATCATGCCAGATGGCTTTTGAGTATCTCCAAGGAGGGAGATTCTGCAGCCTCTCTGGGGCACCTGTGCCAGTGCTTAGTCACCCAACCTAAAAAAGTGCTTCCTGATGTTCAGAGAGAGCCTCCTGTAATTCAATTTTTGCCCATTGCCTCTTGTTCTGTCACTGGGCGCCACTGAAAAGAACCTATCTCTGTCTTCTTTAAAGTCTACCTTCAGCTCGTTGATGGCTGATGTCATTGCAAGGCCACTCTCAATTATCTTTGAAAGACCATGGGGATCTGAAGAGGTGTCTGAGGACTGAAGGAAAGTAAATGTCACTCCTATCTTTGCAAAGTAAGGGTAAGAAGGAGATTTCAGGGAACTACAGGCTGGTCAGCCTCACCTTGATTCCTGAGAAGGTAATGGAACAACTAATTCTGGAAACCCGTTTCCAGTGACTGAGCACTGGCAAAGATTGCCCATGTTTGCACTCTGGAGATGTTCAAAAGCTGTCCAGACACAGTCCCTGGCAACCAGCTCTAGGTAAGCAGGGAAGTTGGACAAGATGGCCTCCAGAGGTGTCTTCCAACATCAATCATTACATGATTCAGTGAAAGCTGTGGCATGGGAAGCATGCACTACCCTTTATGTTTTCTTTTAAGTTACCTTACAAAAAGTAAAGTTCTTTGAAAGTATAAATCTATAAATCAAATACTTGTTCTGTGACTTGTTCTCCATTGCCTAATGGAGGACCCTTTGGAATCATATATGTTAAAAGAGCACATCTGAGAGGAGACTGAGGTAGCTAGTATTCTCCTTTACTACCAATAAGAAGCTTGAATAGAGGCAGGTTATTCAATGGCCAAATGTGACCATTGGTTATTGAAAGTCTCTGAATATTCATGCAAGAGCTATGTGCAAACTGTAGTTGAAGAAGGTTTTTTACATCTTAGTCACAGTAATTGACATTATGTTATGTTTATGTTACTTCTCTTTGACCTGTGGTGTTCTCTTAAATTCGGTTATTTACAACAGTTTTAGCATAAAACTAGCCTGAGGTGAAAGGTTACTACATACTCAAAATGTCTGTTGATATCAGTAATTTTGTTATACAGAAATTCAGCCAAACATATGCTATCTGTGAAAATTTGGAGTTAAGCTCTGTAAAATTATATATTTTCATGTATCCAAAAGTGTCTTTTTTATGCTTTACTAAGTGATAGCCATTGGATCAGTCACAAAATAATGTTTTTGTTTAAGTATGCCTGTTTCACCTGGGTGAATGAAATCAACTTGGCATTCAGCACGTTCTTACACATAGATGCATATCTGAAACAGAGCAAAGCGGTATAAAAATTTAGAGATTTCTGTGCATGGGTTCAGTTAATCAAATTAACACAGCATCTGTGATTTCACTGGCCAGGAAAAAGTGTGTATCAGAGGTGTTGGCAGGAGGTGTTACTCTTTCAAATTTGTTCCTGGACCTAGCATACATAAAAAAAAGAATGTGTGACAGCTATATTATGGCAAAGTATATGAATTTGTTTTGTGAGGGGAAGGACAGGTTGATAGCATTCATAATAAAGGCAAAAGAAGAATTTTATTTGAGATTGTACAATTTCCCTCCTTGGAGATACTCAAAAGTCATATGGACATGGTCCTGGACAGCTGTAGGTGACCCTGCTTGAGCAGGGCAGTTGGACAAGACTTCTAAAGAAGCCTTCCAGTCGCAATCATTACGTGATTCTGTGATTAAGCAGCAAAGGCATTATTGTAACTTTGGGCAATAACAGATTATTACAAGTCTGTTTTGAAATTATACTTCTTGGGTATAAAAATAAAGCTCTGAAATGAGGTATACATATGTGAATGATAATTCTGAATGGGGTTGAAACTTGTATTAATGTCTTTCAACATTGAAGAAACTCTAAATACTACTTTTTTCCTTAGTATTGTAGTGACTACAAATCTATCACTGTTCTTTACAACCATGGATTTTTTTTTAGATGGATATTAAACTTCATCTCATTAAAAACATCATTATTTTTAAATGGGCCAAGTGTGCTCAGCTATTAAAAGCTTACTCCACAATGCTACCTTGCAATATTAACTTGAATAGTAGGAAACTAATTCCTTGTGTTATATTTAAATTCATTCCTTCCTTTAGACTGTATTGACACAGATAGGTAAGAAGTTATCTACAGTTGCAGGGTAGAGAGCCAGATCTGTCGGTTTGGAATATCATTTGGATATTACCTTTCTTGAATCTACAAGATACAATAAATTAGTGCATGGAGTAGGAATGTAAATAGAGCAACACAGATTAAATATCTACATTTGTGTACAAGAAAAGCAAGCAATAGTTATTTAGTTATCATTAGTTATGATTCCACATACTGGATTTTCATTTGCTATAAGTTACTTGAGGGAGATACCTAAAGCTTCACAGAGCAAACTGGCTTTCATAACACCCTTCACTTAGTGCAGAGGAGTTTTGCTTTCCCTGCTGAAATGGTTAACTAGGGGTGGCTTAATGGGAGGCTCACAGCTCTTTATTTCTGAATACTAATGATGCTTCTATCTTTGTAAGCTAAACAAGGCCAAAGCATTGTTTTAAGCCTTGTCCTGGGGTCATTTTATGTGTTCATTTTATTTTAGTTGTTAATATTCTTTAATATTAGTCTTTCAGTTTTGTCAAAACCCTACTGAAAACATATTTAAAACTTAAATTGTGGATTCATCTTAGTAAATTTGTAGACTAAGAAAAGTGGATGAGACTTCAGCAGGATTTCATTAAAATGGCAGTGAAAGGGCTAGTTTGGAGTTGATGTTAATAAGACTGAAATTTCTCTGAAGGTGCGAACGTCGTTTTGAAGGGCACAGTAGCCGCTGCTATCCGTGTGGAATTGCAGTATCTCCTTGTGGACGGTTTATAGCCAGTGGATCAGATGACAAATGTGTAAGTAGTGTTTTTGCTTGTTTTCCTCTTAAACTATAGGAGCTACTCGTCTTGTACATAAAGCAGTCTTTTTGTGCATGTTTTAGGAATCAGCTTGATGTGCAAAACTGAGGTCTATTATACTTCCATATACTTCATTTGTGTGTAGCTGTTACATATGATTCCTGATCTGTATGTTCTTTATTTTGCCTAAAAAATCCCTAAACAACCAAATCTTAGTGCTTAAAGTAATTGTTAAAAGCTTGTTTCTAAAAGTTTTCATAGTGCTTGACTCTGAATTGTCATGTGCCATCAAAGACCAGAAGAATGGTATCCCCTGTAGCACAGCTTTATGCAGCGTGTACGTATCTGCCCACTAGGAACTATGTAGCAGCTACACATGAATTTGCTTAAGTTCCCAAATACAGGGTGACGAATCTTTCATTACTGGTTTCTTATGAATCAGTCAACTGAATACAAAATGAAAAGTCATTCAACCATAATTAGAACTTTTCATAATTCATGGAATAACTTTGGTTGTGAGCCTACTAGGAGAGGAGCGCTGCTGGATCTTATTCTCACTAATAAGGAGGGTCTGGTTGAAGTGCTGAAGGTTGAGGGTAGACTTGGTTGTAGTGACCATGAAATGGTGGAGTTCAGGATCTCATGTGGCAGGAAGAGAATACCTAGCAGAACTAAAACCCTGGACTTCAGTAGGGCCAACTTTGATCTTTTCAAACAATTGCTAGGAGAAATCCCATGGGACAGAGTACTGGAAGGTAAAGGGGCCCAAGATAGTTGGTTAGCCTTCAAGGACCTCTTCTGAGCTCAAGACCGGTGCATCCCAACAGGTAGGAAGTCAAGAAAGGGCACCAAGAGACCTGCATGGCTAAATGGGGAACTGTTGGGCAAACTGAGGTGGAAAAAGAGAGTGTACAGATCATAGAAGGAGAGGCAGGCCACTTGGGAGGAATATAGGTCTGCTGTCAGAGGATGTAGGGAGGCAACTAGGAAAGCTAAGACCTCCTTGGAATTAAACCTTGCAAGAAAGGTCAAGGACAACAGAAAGGGCTTCTTCAAATACATTGCAGATAAAACTAACACTAGAGGCAATGTAGGCCCACTGGTGAATGAGGAGGGTGCCCTGGTGACAGAGGATAAGAAGAAGGCAGAGTTACTGAATGCCTTCTTTGCCTCA
Organism: Tauraco erythrolophus; assembly: GCF_009769465.1. Lineage (NCBI taxonomy): Eukaryota > Metazoa > Chordata > Aves > Musophagiformes > Musophagidae > Tauraco > Tauraco erythrolophus. The sequence continues at coordinate 84,107,568 of NC_141466.1, read as the reverse complement.
GTCTATACTGCTGGAGGCTACCCTGATGAGCCCCAGAAGCCTGAGGCTCCTGAGGAAGTCAGGATAGAGAAGGAGTCTACCCTGGTTGATGAGGACTTGGTTAGGGACCAGTTAAGCAACCTGCCCATCCATAAGTCCATGGGTCCTGATGGAATGCACCCGCGGGTGCTGAGGGAGCTGGCGGATGTCATTGCCAGGCCACTCGCCATCATCTTTGCTAAATCGTGGGGAACGGGAGAGGTGCCTGAGGACTGGAGGAAAGCAAATGTCACTCCAGTCTTCAAAAAGGGCAAGAAGGAAGACCCAGGTAACTATAGACCGGTCAGCCTCACCTCCATCCTGGAAAGATGATGGAACAACTTATCCTTGGTGCTGTCTCTAGGCATATCAAGAGGGTCATTAGGGGCATTCAACATGGCTTCACTAAGGGGAAGTCGTGCTTGACAAACCTGATAGCCTTTTATGAGGACATCACCCAGTGGGTGGATGATGGTAGAGCAGTGGATGTGGTCTGTTTTGACTTCAGTAAAGCATTTGACACAGTCTCCCACGGCATCCTCATAGCTAAACTGAGGAAGTATGGTCTGGATGATCAGGTAGTGAGGTGGATTGTGAACAGCCTGAAGGATAGAAGCCAGAGAGTAGTGGTCAATGGGACAGAATCCAGTTGGAGGCCTGTATCCAGTGGAGTCCCTCAAGGGTATACTGGGACCTGTATTGTTCACCATATTCATCGATGATTTGAATGAGGGAATAGAGTGCATGGTCAGAAAGTTTGCTGATGACACTAAACTGGGAGGAGTGGCTGACACACCTGAAGCCTGTGCTGCTATTCAGAGAGACCTGGACAGGCTGGAGAGTTGGGCGGGGAGAAATTTAATGAAATACAACAAGGGCAAGTGTAGAGTCTTGCATCTGGGTAAGAACAACTCCATGTACCAGTGCAAGTTGGGGACTGAACTGTTGGGGAACAGCACAGGGGAAAGGGACCTGGGGGTCCTGGTGGACAGCAGGATGACCATGAGCCAGCAATGTGCCCTTGTGGCCAAGAAGGCCAATGCCATCCTGGGGTGTATTAGAAGGGGTGTGGTTAGTAGGTCGAGAGAGGTTCTCCTCCCCCTCTACTCTGCCCTGGTGAGGCCGCATCTGGAATATTGTGTCCAGTTCTGGGACCCTCAGTTCAAGAAGGACAGGGAACTGCTTGAAAGAGTCCAGCATAGGGCCACAAAGATGATTAAGGGTGTGGACCATCTGCGTTATGAGGAAAGGCTGAGGGAGCTGGGTCTCTTTAGCTTGGAGAAGAGGAGACTGAGGGGGAACCTCATTAATGTTTATAAATATGTAAAGGGTGACTGTCATGAGGATGGAGCCAGGCTCTTCTCACTGGCATCCAATGATAGGACAAGGGGAAATGGATATAAGCTGGAACATAGGAGGTTCCACTTAAACATGAGGAAGAACTTCTTCCCAGTAAGGGTAACAGAACACTGGAACAGGCTGCCCAGAGAGGTTGTGAAGTCTCCTTCTCTGGAGATGTTCAAAACCCACTTGGACACGTTCTTGTGTGAGCTGATCTAGGTGGTCCTGCTCAGGCAGGGGGATTGGACTAGATGATCCTTTGAGGTCCCTTCCAATCCCTAACATTCTGTGATTCCTCCTTAAACAGGTTCTCTTCTCATTCAACATCAACTATACTTAAATTATTACACTTAGCAAACAGTCCTGAGTAAAAGTGTATTATTACCTTTTTGAGTATGCACCTGATTTTAATTCAGTAAGTCCTGCACTGTTGGCATAATGTTTTACTTGGTGTTTGCTAAGAGATGGATGATTGCTAGCTTCTAGTATAGGCTTTTGAAACTGAGCTGGGTTTGGGTTCGTTGTAAACACATCCTTTCAAAACAGCTGGGTAAGAAAGCAAGCTGTTTGACTTTCTTCTAGGTCTTTCTAGGTGACTCATCAGGGCTATGACACAGGGTTTCTGGTCAACTTCACACTCGGAACAAGAGGAATTTACTGTTGTGGCTAGTTTAGAAATACTGGCTCCAATCACATGTGAAGGTTAGAGATTTTATTGGCAGATTGCTAAGGTTTGGCAATAGCTAATGTTCTTCACATTTCCATGATAAAATATATTTTTCAAGTTTCTGGTAATCCGCATTTCAAAATGTAGCTTGCAGTATAAAAGAAAGACTTTTTGCTTTGTCTGTGAAACAAAAGACATCTGATATTGACCTGAGTTTATGACATATATGATATAAATGTATTTAGATGGAATTACTAGTTAAGGTTGATTTTGAATGCTATAAAAAGAGGTGCAGTCACAAGATCTTTTGTCTTCTCTTTTGCATTAAGACTATTGTTTGGAATTACTGCTGAGACAAGGAAAGAAAGGCACAGAACATGATTTTGTCCTTACTCCAAATTCTTGGCACATTGTTGCTTGTCATAGGAAGCTAAATAGCTGGATTGCATCCTGCTCCAGTTAGTATGTGATCCCTGGTGGGCACAGTGCCAGTCAATACTTTTTAGTGTGGCTCCTGGGTTGGAATTTTGCATAATTTGCATCGTATGTCTGTAGAGAACTTCCATTGTTCTTGTTGTCCCCTCAGGAAAACTAAGTCAAGTTTCGAACTCTTGCTGCAACTGTACTATTAGTACAAAATACAGTTTTGGGGCATTTTTAGGAGGCTTCTATGTGAAGTGGAGACTGGATATACTTTTGTGTTTTCTTTTGAAAAAGAAAATTGAATATGGCACTGAATAGTCCATTCATATTGTTAAACTAATAACATTCTGACAGATGGACTGATGTGCAACTGGAACAGTTTTAAGAGTATCAAGAAGCCACATTTTTGCAAACTGTATTCTACGAGTGAATGTCCACTGGAATTCAAAAAGCTGCATAAAAATTCAGCAGTGTGGATAAAAAGTGTTATCTTGAAATAACGCATTCTGCAAATAAGTTATGTAACTTTCCACTGACCAGCAACTGCATCTTCAATCATCTTGGAGTTTAATTTATCGAGTGCAGTGCTTGCACCCTGTGGTTAACAGATTTGATTTTAAAGCAAAAAGAAGCAGACTTGGAATATAATTGAAAGACATTAATCTTAACCTGCCTTTTATATTTCACAATATCTGAAGTGTATGACAGAGAGGAATATATTGACTGCATTGATTAATAACAAAATCAAAACCATATTCCTACAGGGCATAGACTCAGAAAACCAAAATATGTCATTGTAAATAAAGAGATGCAAATTCTGTCTGCCTTTCTCTCTACTTACAATATATATGACGTATTTTACACAAGAACAGCTTGGTATAGCTTCTGTGTAGATGGAGTAGCCACTTGTTTTTATTTGAACTGCTTCTGTGTGTGTTAGTATGAGATTTTTATACATATTGTAAGTCATGGGTTGAAAGCGCTCCTTCCCCTAATTACTCCAACTTTTTTAAGAGAACCTTTGTCAAGACCTGTATATAACCTGAAAGTCTGATCAAAGCAGGTAACCACAATATCCTGGTTTTGAACAGAGGTTATTTTTACCATAGTTCATTGTGATTAGAAAATGTAGAAAGTTAATATCTTATTTCTAATATCAGATCTTCTCTTCATCTTAAATAGCCTAAGGTTACAAGTGACATGGGTTGACTTTTTCTTAACTGAATACACATAATATTTTCATTTCTAACCATTTTACAAGTGGACAGTTTGAGGTTTCTGACTATCAGAAAATAGCATTAAGGATGTTGGACAAATACTCTAATTGGGTTTAGATTTCAATTTTCCTGGGCTCTGTACAAAAATGTTTACCTAAACATTTATTGACCAAAGAAATCTTAGTTTAAAAAGACAAAAACATCTGGAGAGTGTGAAAGGCTCCTTTTAAAACCAGAAGTATCTAATCTTCTTCTGCGCTACATGTAGATCTAGTCAGCTGGTTTACTTCATTTCTAAATAGGTTCTTCATTTTTGTCTCTGAAGACCTTAGGACTCTCTCAACAAATTCCAAGTTTCCAGAAATGAAGTAGGGAATGCAGAAATAAGGATTTGACTCTTTGTTTTCAGATTCATTCTTGCCAGCACTCTTTGAACTGTAGACTCTAAGGGGCATATTTTGACCCTAGCGCTGCAGTGGAATTTACTAACATAAAACTATGTGTCCATGTCAAATCTCAAAGCCTGGGCTCACACTTCACACTGACTGTTCCATATTGCAAAGCCAGAAGTTTTTCAGCATAACAGGTTGCTACATCAATAACAAAAATACATGGTGTCGTAGTTTTATAATAAAAGGAACCGAGGGTCGAGACAAGAACCGAGAGGGAGCACTCATCAACCATGGTCATCCCGGGCAAAACATGACTCAGGCTTTTTCTTAAAACAAAACAATTTATTAACAGTTACTTAACAAGAGACAAAAGGGAACTAAACGGGTTACTTGAGAGGAGAAAAAGAAAACAAGGCCAGATCTTAAACACAATAACCTCCCCACCCCCCTCTCTTTTTGTTCCTGGCTCTACCTCCCCCCACCTGCGGCGCAGGGGGACAAGGAATGGGGGAGTGCAGGTCATCCATGATGTTAACTGCCGCGCTCCTTCCTTCCTTCCATTTTTCCCTTGATTCAGTGGATCCCCTACTCACGAGGAAAAAATCCCCAAACTTTTTCAGCGTAAGTCCTACCCGCAGGATTGCAATCCTTCCCCATGGATTACACCAGTTCGGGCTTTACCAGTCTTGGCCTCTTAGGGAGCTGCTGCCACTCGCGTCGGCGTGGGTCGTCCCACGGACTCTAGATGCCTCCACGACCTCGTCGTGCATTCCATGCCCCATTATTAACAGTACCTGGTCGCACATCCCCTGCTCCACGACCTCTCCTGGGCTCAGGCATCTCTTCTCCGACGTGGGTTTCTCCACGGGCTACGAGTGGGTCTCTGCTCCGCCGAGTACACCCTGGCTGCATGGGGGCCGCCTGCCATCTTCACACCGATTTGCAAGGGAAAACTTCAGCTCCAGCACACCTCCTCCTGCTCCATCTTGACTGACCTGGTCGTTGTGGTTGTTTTCTCTTAGATCTTAATCCTCTCTGGGGCAGCTTGGCCCGGCGGGCACCCCGGGAGCGAGGCGCTTCCTGAGTCCCCCATGCGGCTGCCCCGGCGCCATCATGAGCACATGGCGCCGGCCCGGGCCCCAGCAGCCGCCCGGCTGGGAGCCGGGAGTGAGGGCAGCGCCCTCCTCCCCTCTCCTCGCTCCTGGGCAAAAGACCTTTTCCCGTCCCTTTGTCTCAACTTAAATAGGGCAATTCGCAGAGGCGCTGATTTGGCTTAACCCCCCGAGGGGGCTGGGACTCAGATCTGGTGGCACAGGGAGCAAATCCCCTCTTCTGCCACCAGAACACCCCCCCACATCAAACCATCACACATGGATAATGTATGAAGTTGTCTTCCATTTTATTTACATTTCTAATCAAAGTATAGCATTTTGCCTACAACATTGTCTTTGAAACACATTCTAAATGCAGGATTAAATTTATGCCTTCCAACTGCGAAGGCAACAAAGCTAGAGAGAGTAGGAAGATCTTTTCTTCTTCTCCAGAGGGCATCAACAGTGAAAGTAGTAACAGGACAGAGGATAAGGTAATTTGATGCTTATATATAACACCAGTGTACTAACTGCTTGTTAATCCCTGAATATTAACGTTTGTGCAAAATAGGTTTTAGAGTAAATTCCCATTATGCAAGTGATGCTGGAAACATACTTATCAGGGGCATATCCAAAGAATTCTGCAAACCTGTGAGTGGTGGCTGAATGCAAACTTGGACCTGATAGTGCTTGCAGACTCAGTTGTTTTCAAACACAAGATTCTGCTTCTGATATAACGCAAAATGTAGAATTTTTTTATAGTCGACACCTCAGTTTTAAATAGTTACGGAGGCTGATATTCCAAACAGAATGTCAGTCCTACTGAGCAATGTACTTTAATGTTTTGATGCCAGATATTTATTTAGTTGTAAAATTCACTGTCTCAAATCATATAGCATCTTTATGACTTTCCCTATTGGATTAGACTAATAACTTCTTTGATAAGGACAAGAAAAATACATATTATGTAACAGAACTCTTAGTTTTATTTTTAGCTATTCTTACATCAAGATGAGTAGCTATAAAAATATTATTACTTATTTTGTCACTCATAAATGCATTCAAAATGCAATGCTGCTATCTGCTAAACTTGTCATCTACTTTACCTGGACATATGTATTTTGGCTTTGAGAAGCCATAGTGAAAGAGCTCTATAATTTGAAATAGTTTAAATTTTTAAAGTTTTTCCCCTTATTTTCTCTAGAGTATGAATTGCAATGCAATGAGGCAGAGTAAGCATTTGCTTTTTAGTTTAGATAAGAGTGTGCACACCTTTTGTAGAACGTCTCCCAGTCCTCCCCATTTACTGTGCTTTGATTTGTATTACTGAGTGGTCTTGGATCATGCAGATCAATTCCTTTCAGGAGAGGCTGAAGTGAAAGAGCAAATCTTTGAGCAAACTGAATGCTCTCTCTATACTAATGATGTTCAGTCCACAGAATGAGAGATAAGAGAGCCTGAAGTAAAGAACCAAAATACATTTGAAGGTTAGGCTGCCAGCACTATTTTAACCATACATCTGCTCCTCTTGTGCTGCACTAGTTCCTAATGTAATCATCACCATAGGAGTTTATGATCTATTTCTTGACTGCCATAAATATATTATTAGTCATATTAGTCTTTCTGTGGCTCAGGTCTGATTTATAAAATGCAAATTAGCAATGGTATCTTTTTTCTGTCCTTTCCTCTTTAAAAGAATTTAGATGAGGCCTATCTCAATTTGTTGCCACTGCAGTCAGTTACTTTGATCTTATTTATATGAAATATGTCCACCCTTCTGTGTCTGTGGTGTGAAAACGTTAAAAACTGCATTAGATTAGGTACAAAATTGCATAAAATAGTCTAGATAGCAAAGAGAAAACCACCCCAAGAACCTCAAAATGCGAACGATAAAACTGTATGGTTGTCTGTTCTCCATTTGAGACCACAATTTCACTAGAACTTTTTAGGTACTAATGAATGGAAGATAAAAGACTACGGATGAAGGAAGAGGCAGGGGGTTGAGAAAGAGATTCTGCTATGGATATGTGTAAATAGAGGAGTTAGAACATGCTAATAGTTCAGAATGTTTAGTTCATTATCTCTTGGGAGTGTATCTTGGAGGTACCACTAATGTTTAAATAGGTATCTTTGATCCAGTAGAGTATGCTGTAGTGTTGACTTTAATGCTGGGTTTGGAAAAATAGGATATTTTCTTTACTAGAATATTACTTTTAGGAATGTTTGATGGTGGTGTTGTCTAGTATTTATTGTCTTGGTCTACACTTTGTATTAGTGGACTTGCAGAACAGAATGTATTATATGAAGCAGTGCTAGGGACTATCTGGGGTATTTTGATTTTCAGTGTCATTGGTATCCCAATTATGTGAAGCTCAAGTTTAATTTTATATGTCCATATTGTTTAACTAAGATAACTTTTAAGAGAAAACATCTGGAGAAAATAGCATTAGTAATGTTTACTGTGGAAAAATCAGGACTGATATTGCTTGGCAGAAGGAAATCCATGGCAGAGAATGAATGACAGGGACTGACTTCTTTCCAAAGAAGAGCACAACTTGGTGTTACTCTTGAATTCTTTGGTAGCGTGGTTGGCTTTTAGGCCTATGTATCCTGGGAGGGAAGAGAGAAATATTGCCTTCTTGTTAATACATACATGACTTTACAGGGTGCTGCTGCTTTGCTGTCTGTTTGGGTATATCTTTGAAGATGACTGAAAATCTTAGCTTTGGCAGATTATTTTATGAACTATGGAACTACGTGAGCATGAGCGCATTAGCTGCTCTTGTTTGCTGCTTGGTCAGTTCAGGCTATTGCTTTATCTATGTCTCTACACCTCAGACCTTACCACCATAAAACCAAACTGGCAGTTGAGAGTAGTGGAGGATTTTCTGCTGGCTGTAGAAGCACACTTATTTAACTACTACAGAGCACTTTTTTTTTTCTAGTGGCATGTCAAACTGAACTTCACAAGGCTGCAATGTGTTACTGTGTTACTTTAAGTTTGATAACACTTCTGAAAGCTGGGTGGAAGTATGAGAAATTAGCCTTTTTGCTAAAGAAAAATAATTTTAGAGAAAATAGCCCATATTCAAACATAGGCAAAACAGGAAGTCAAAGTAGATATGAATACCCAAGGTTCATTTTCATACGCATGTAGCAGTGAGGTGCCAAAAGTGGATATGTATATATTTATACTCACAGGGCTTGTGTTTTCTAAATATGTACCTCTTAGTTTACAACTCTGACAGCAGTTGAATTTTGTATATCATTGATACATATGCCTACAATCCTATTAGTTGATTGCATTGTGCTTACAAATTTATTAAGATGGAGTAATCTTTTGTAAAGCTGTTTGTAAATTCCCTGTTATGTCTAAACATCTGAATGAAGATCTTCTGCATCATCTGAATCTTGCAGTATTTCTGTTGGACAGTAACACCAGAAAACAAGCAGGGAATGCAATTACTGTTACAGGTGATACAGAAAAAAGCCTTAGCAGCAGTCAGACAAGTGCCACTTCCAGAGTGGGTGTGATAGAACCATACTGCTTCATAATGAGAGGTGAGGTAAATTTTCTTAGAACAAGGTAATTCTTCAAGTAATAATTCTGAACTCTGTCAAGCCTAAGTATACTAACAGAGTAAAATCAACCTAAATGCAGCAGTGTTTGGTGCTACATAAATTCCACAGGCAGACAAATAGAAACAATCATATATGTGAGGCTTTGAATTTGGCTAATTAAATAGAAACTAAAATTAAGAAAAATATATTAAAAAAATATAAATTGGAAGCTTCTAAGAAGAGTGGCTTACAGAGGCAAATCTGAGATATGGTTTGGGTCTGTTTATATAAACTTTTTTAGTGAGGAAAATTCAAAGTGTGTTCGTTATAACCGTCAGCATGCTGATACATTTGAAAAGCATTCCCTGCATAGAATCTTAGAATGGTTTGGATTGGAAAGGACCTGTAGTTCCAACCCCAATGCCATGGGCAGGGACACCTTCCACTAGATCAGGTTGCTCAAAGCCTCATTCAGCCTGGCCGTGAACACTTCCAGGGATGGGGCATCCACAGCTGCTCTGGGCAACCTGTTCCATTGCCTCACCACCCTCTGAGTGAAAAATTTTTTTCTTATATCCAATCTAAATCTCCCCTCTTTCAGTTTAAAGCCATTTCCCCTTGTCCTATCACTACATGCCCTTGCAAAAAGTCCCTCTCCAGCTTTCCTGTAGGCCCCCTTCAGGTACTGGAAGGCTGCAATAAGATCATCCCGGAGCCTTCTCTTCTCCAGGCTGAACAGCCCCAACTCTCTCAGCCTGTCTTCATAGCAGAGGTGCTCCAGTGCTCAGACCATCTTCGTGGCCCTCCTCTGGACTCATTCCAGCAGCTCCATGTCCTTCTTGTGTTGAGGACTCCAGAGCTGAATGCAGTATTCCAGGTGGGGTCTCATGAGAGCAGGGTAGAGGGGCAGAATCACCTCCCTCGATCTGCTGGCCACACTTCTTTTGATGCAGCCCAGGATGTGGTTGGCGTTCTGGGCTGCAAGTGCACATTGCCGGCTCATGTTGAGCTTCTCAGCAACCACCACTCCCATGTCCTTTTCCTCTGTGCTGCTCTCAATCCATTCTCTACTCAGCCTCTACTTATGCTTGGGATTGCCCCGACCCATATGCAGGACCTTGCACTTGGCCTTGTTGAACTTCATGAGGTTCTCACAGGCCTGCCTCTCAAGCCTGTCAAGGTCCCTCTGAATGGCATCCCTTCCCTCTAGCGTGTCCACAACACCACACAGCTTGGTGTCATCTGCAAATTTGCTGAGAGTGCACTTGATCCCACTGTCCATGTGGGAGAAAGATGTTAAATAGCACTGGCCCCAGTACTGACCCCTGAGGAACACCACTCGTCACTAATCTCCACTTGGACTTTGAACCGTTTACTGCAACTCTTTGAGTGCGACCATCCAGCCAATTCCTTAACCACCGAGTGGTCCATCCATCAAATCGATGTCTCTCCAGTGTAGCGATAAGGATGTCGTGTGAGACAGTATCAAATGCTTTGGATAAGTCCAGGTAGATGATGTCAGTTGCTCTTCCCCTATCCGTCAATGCTGTAACCCCATCATAGAAGGCCACCAAATTAGTCAGGCACAATTTGCTCTTAGTGAAGCCATGTTGGCTGTCACCAATCACCCCCATATTTTCCATGTGCCTTAGCATAGTCGCCAGGAGGATCTGCTCCATGATCTTGCTGGACACAGAGGTGAGACTGACTAGCTTGTAGTTCCCTGGGTCTTCTTTTATTTCCTTTTTAAAGATGGGGGCTATGTTTCCCCTTTTCCAGTCATTGAGAACTTCACCAGACTGCCATGACTTCTGAAATATGATGGATAGTGGTTTAGCAACTTCATCTGCCAGTTCCCTCAGGACCTGCAGATGCACCTCATCAGGACCTGTGGACTTTATAATACCTTTGTCTTTTTTTTTTTTTTTTTTTTTTTTTTTTTTTTGTTTTTTTTTTTCCTGTCTTTTTTTTTGTTTTTTTTTTTTCCTGTGGTCTGTTTGTAAAATATGTGCTGTGTTTTAAAACTGCAGGAGTTACAAAGGGTTTTTCTTGAAACTGGTGTTGCTTTTCTGATCCTTGTGCAGGAGCTCATAACAAAGATAATTTGTATGTTATGCTTTCACAGTGTTTCTCTTTCTGATTTGCTTCCCGTCTTTCCCTTCCCAGGAGAGAGTAGGAGTGCAAGTAGTTTAATGTGTATGGCCATGGGTTGGACAAGGGAGCAATGGGAACAGTTGGGATCAAGTTTGCTTTGAAGATGATGTATAAGAAAACAGAGGAAAGAATTTATAGTGAAACTCTGCAGATAAAGCGTAAATTTATATAGCACACTCTCTTTACTGATGCAATAGAATTAAGTAGTTTTCCATTTGGATATAAATTCTTCCCCTCAAGGAGAGACCTTCATCCTTCTTCCTTGTCTCTTGCTACAAATTTAAAGAAGAAAGCACAACCTTGTATATCCATGTAAAGTGCTAAATACACTCTCACACCGTGGGTTAATGAAAACTGACTACTCCAAATTTTCTTCAAACTTCAAGCAAAAGGAAACGCAAGTAAGTATGTGGTTATGGGTGCAGGAAACTTGTTTGGAAGCTATTGGTACAGGTAAATGATTTTTACATTTGGCTGACCCTTGAACAGAAATGGAAAGGAAATACCAATATCTACTGAATCAGTATTTTTATTACAAGAAATTGGTCTTAATATAAAATAAAGGGATTGACTTTGGCTAAAGTCTATAACAGATTATATGCACATATGCATTTTGGGTATTGCTAAGTACTTCCTAGACTATTTTACTTTCTTTTTTATTACATTTGGTTTGCTGAAAATCTGTTCTTCCTCTGTCATTAAATTCATATTTTCAACTTTTTTTGCTTTTCCCTATGGTTAGTGTTATGGTATCATTTATAATTAACTTACTCCTCTTTTTTTTTTTTTGCTCTGTAGAGAAGAATACACTAAAAAAATCTAGCAAGTATAGAATAGAAAAACAATCTGACTGACATCAAAAAGGTAGTAAAACTATCATGATGGCAGACTATAGTAGGAGAATGTTTATACTGGAGTTATTCCATTTCTTATGAATATCTGAATGTTTCTTCTGTTAAAATACTATTTCCTTTGGGTGTGTTTTTTTAAGTATTGAATTTAAAAATAAATTTACTGAAAAGCTGATTTTCAATCTTACACCAAGTTAACTTTTATTCTCAGAATTTAGACTATCACTGACTAGCTTAAATATCTTTGACTATGGTTACTTAAACAGAAAATGGTGTTACACACTTCTTTATGGTGATGTTTTTCTTTTAATCATGTTTTATTGTGTTACATGTCAAAATTACTCTGCTTTAAAATATTTGCTGTTATTTTCCTTAAAAGCACGATTATTGGAAGAGAAGATGATAGCTACCACAACATAAAAAACTATTCTGGGATGTAGTCAGGGACTCTGCCACTTTTTCTGTTGAAGCTGAAACACCACACCTAAATATTTAGGATTTATAGGACTAGAAATACAGTATCAGAAAGAAGCTTAACACTAGTTCTGTTAGGATAGAATTGTAGGAATGAAGTACAGTGGGAAACTTGTGTGCCCAGTCGTGTTCTGTGTGATTTGTCTAGCAACAGTTCAATAAGAAAGTAGTCTCTGTCTTTCTCATGCTGATGAATGCTTCAGTGGTTAGCTACAGGTGGACGTCTGTCTGTACTTGCTTGTCATTACTGTTCTGAACCTTTGAGGCTTATTACATGATGTGATGATTCAGAAGAGCACTGCATCCCAGCCTAACCTCTAGCTCAGGGCTTAGAAACATTTTTTTGAAAAGTTAGAGGTAAGATTTTTGAATGCTTTTTAGGTTGAGAAGTGTGATTAGCTAACATCTCTTTTAGAAAACCAAATATGCACTTGCTAGATTCTACTGAAGCTGCAAAACTGCTTCATAGCATTTTTGAAAAAAAGGTATGAGCCAAGTGGTTGATATAAGAACTGTGTGGAACAGCATAAATTACTAGAATTACCTGAGTTTCACAAACATTGAAATTGTCTTCAAAAAAAGCAGTGAGATAGTATCATACCTATATTATAGAGTGGAATTGGGACGTAGAGATTGATTAAGCAAAAAATGAATGTGCTCTTCCCCAGATTAAACCGAGAACCTGGAATGGAAAATCAATTTTTATTGGATAAGTTTGGCAAAGCTCTGTAAGCTGCTAGATTATGATGGAAAATTTTCAGCTTCACTAACCATCTCTCTCTGTGGTATGTTCTCTTGGTTAAAACATGGAGCCACGTTTCTTCATGGCTCAGAAATTATTGGAAGGCATTGTAGGTCTGTGGTTCAGAGCATTTTGTGCTCTTGTCTCTTGCTGTCATTGACTTTGCCTCTTCTTTGTGCCTACTTCCATGAGGGAGGAGATTGGCTTGAAGAGGAAAAGAAGAGTGACAGTAAGGCAATTTGGGATCGGAAAGAGAAAAGATGGTGAGCGATAAAAAGTATAGTCCTATCTGCTGCCTATACCTCTCTGCCAAAGACTGGTCTTAGTATATGCAGAAGAACCGATTCAGGCATTCCAAAAACTTGCAATTGCAGAGTAATTAGCTTGTGAAGGGAAATAATTGCTTGAAATAGGAGTTTTGTAAATCTGTTTTACTAGCTCTCCATCTGTCAGTTGTGTGGAGTCTAGAGGACTTATGCTACGTACCAAACAACTGAATTTTAGGCTTGATTTTATTCTCTCCAGTATTTTCCTCATTCAGTTTCTTCTTTTTAAGTTATTATATCTAACAAAGTTATGTAGTTTGTTAAGAAACATGACATATTTGTCCTGTTTCGTCATTCCCACTGTTGCAGAGGATGGACATGTGTACAATAGCTATGAGGAACAGGATTTCTATCTTTCACGATACAAACACTTAAAGTGTTATTGGCATTAGTGAGTATTGTGATACTATTGAATCATTTTGACAAGAGGCCCACAGGATTTTGGGGGGCTAGTTGGTAAGAATGATTTATCCCTGTTTTCATGAGTACTCTGTTTCTTTAGTCAGTTAGATGTGGAGGAACATCCTGTTCTGGAGACTGCAGTGCAGCTTGTAATACTTTTTGCTCTCCTCTCACTCAGCATACTCCATTCCTTTCTGGAGTCTCCCTGGATTATGGACTTCTACAGCATCTCATCTCTCACTTTCTTGAGACTTGCAGATTTCTGTTAATGTGAGCATGACTGCTGTAGTCTGCTCTGGCACTGATGGTGGTGGAAGTACAACCTGACTGCAGTCCCTATACCTCATCCTTGCTGGAATAAAAAATCATCGCTAGCACTCTGTTCTCAGAAGGAAGTCCTGTGAGAAGTCTGGATGGTAGGGTCAGGTGATATACAGTGAGAAAAAGCTTGGCTATGAAGAAGAGAGAACAATGTTACAGGTACTGAGATAACATATAGGTGTTGGCATCTGATAATTTTGATACCAGTTGAGTCATGGTATAGTATCATCAGAGTGAAGAATGGAGAGCCAATATGGAAGGAGAACAGTTGGATAAAGCCCTATAAAATAAGGGAAATTTTGAAAGGTACTATTATCTTAGAACTCTGAAACCTTCTCTGTTTAAGCCTAATTACTTGGCAATATTGTCATCTGTTTAGGATGTGAAGTAAATAACTAACACTACCTCTTAATATTTTTATGACAATAAAGAGGAATCTTATGACTAACTAGAAGTATTTACAAACCAAAATTGTGATGTTTCTGTATGGAAATAGCAAGAACTTTAGTAGACCTGTGTACACACTGAATTTACTAATGTATAATCTTGTACTTTCCACTAGAGAAAATAATTTCTTATCTACAAACACATCAGAATCCTTTCTTTTATGTCATTTTACCACTTTTATCTTGTTTGGATTCCTCTTACCTATCTGTTTCCTTGTGAACTGATCATGTCCCAAGTGGTATAAGTCACAGTAGCTGTGATATGGCCCCATATTTTAAAACAAAAAAATACTGTTGCAGTTATATTACCAGCAATAAAATAGTCATTATTATGACCAGTTTCCTGAGACGTTTAAAAAGTAGGGAGAAGAGTCTTAATTTTAAGGAAGAATTTCCAATTAACAAACATTTGCTGTATCCTTTTAGGAAGGATGCAATGACTTTAACACATTACTGAGGACTCTGCTACTCTCTCAGTTAGTATGGCAATATCTGTGGGAAATGCTATGAAAGATCCAGAGGTTAAAAATGGATGCCTACATTTCTGTCAGGTTTTAGGTACTTCATTTATGCCAGAAGATGGTTTTAATTTCATATCCTGGACTGAATCCAGAATATATGAGGTATATAAACTGGATGCAGTTAAGTAGATTTACAGTTGGCCTCTTGGTTTGCCTCTCAGTGAATATGGTCACCAATAGAATATTTGACAATGAGGGCTACCCAGTGTTTCTTCAGTGCTGGTTTGGACGAGACAATCTTTGGAGTTGGCTGATAATATTTGTTTTCTGAGTGAGGAATTAAGTGTTTTTCAGGTCCTGAATTGGTCTGTGCATCTTTTCATAAATTGAGAAGACTGTCAGTTGAGTCCACAGGTTTTTAGGACATATATCTTGTAGCAGTTTGCCATCTGTTAGGGCCAGCTCAGCTGTCTTGGGTCTCAATGATTAAACTGATTTTAGGGTATTATCAACAAAAACTTAAGACAAGCCACAGAGTAATACATTGTTGTAATAGTGCCCATGCACAGTTGGCTTTAGCTTATGTTAGGCAGTGCTCTAAATTCCATGTTCATAGTGTTAACTGCAGAGATTTAGTAAAGACAATGGAACATTATAATTTTTAATTGAAACTATAAAGTTTGGATTATCATCTTTGACTATTTTTTGCATGCTTTAAAATTTATTCTTTCTTTTGAGAGTCACATTTTGTTTATAATATACCAAATAAGTCCACATATTTTCTACATATGTTATGTAACGTTTCTGATATGTCTTGTGGATATATACTGACTGACTGTATCCTGCAAATAATTGTTATTTTTGCCAGATAAGGTATGGTCTAAAACAATCCTGTGTGCCTATATGTGACTCTCACTATTGTTTCTTATGTGGAGGACCCCTTTTCATAGTATCAGTATGTCTGTGACTTCCACTGAATTTTGGATTGGTTTCTTAACGCAGTTTTGCATTGGCACTTTTTCATTATTTGAGACTGTACCAATAAGGATAAAATTATTTTGATACTAAATTTAGTTTACTTCTTGGAAAGCACTTTTCCCTTTTTTCTTTGAGAAACATAGGCAGGCAGAATCCTTTTTCTCATGCATGATATCTGCATCACTTGTAATATTATTGATTTTTTTATTGAATTCTATGCTGTTCAATTAAAAATTGCAAAGATGTATGTAGAAACTGAAAAATTTTATTTAATGTTTTCAAATTTGGATAACAAGGTTTCAGATTTTACATATTTCTTCTTAAAGGAAAGTTTAAATTCCGAAGAACACACTTAAAAATACATTTTAAAAGTCTCGTTTTTTACCTGCCTATTTGAAATATACCTAATGTTTAGTTATTTAAAGGGAAAAGATTGCATTGCTCTTTCCAAATCTTTTTTTTTTAATTGAGATAACATAAGTATTTGCTAAATTATCCTAAACTGTAGAAATCAGTTCTAAGATATTTATGACTTTTATATCCTCTTAGTTATTAGGAAAATTTTCTAACAACTACTCTGAAGGCTGTCTCTTTAGTCTTCCTATACTACAACTTAGTGGTTCTAGATTGTGGTATGTTTTTTTAAAGTGAAAATATAATCTCATTGTTTTTTAGGCTTACATATATGAAATGCGTTCAAGCACTTTTTCACATAAACTGGAGGGACACACAGAATCTGTCATCAATGTCACTTTTAGTCCCTCATCTCCAAAGGTAAGCCATTGTTTTTTTCCCCTCTTTCTGATTAAAATATGTAAAATTTTCACTGTAAGTTTGCTTTTTATTACTCTTCTATTTACCTGCGCATAAACTATGCAGCTGTGAGGCTCTTTATCCACTTCCATCTATAGTGTGGTTATTGTGTCAATTATAAACTCATGCAAAATGCTGCATGCTGCAGAGACAAATGCTCTGACTAACTTCCTATAAAGAAGAGTTCTGGCATGGGAGCTATTGAGAACCTGTCCTTGTTGAATGTTTGGAAACTGTACATCCACCTCAAATTACCTAAGTAAACTACTCTTAATTCAGAGAATTTAAGAGAAAAATAAGTGGGGACAGGAAAATGGCAAGGGGCTCAGTCCTGCCATAATTACTTGAAGGCCTGAAAGATTTAAAAAGCAATGTTATTTTAAAAATGCTGTCAGAATAAATAGTGAAATAGCTTTATCACAATATTTTGAAAAGTTATTGCTCTTATGTTTTGAGCCTTTCAGATACCTATAGTCAAAAGTACTCCAAAGAATTTAGGCATTAGGCAATGAGTTCCTATTTTTTTACTGATCATTAGTACTATGCTGTGTTAACAGCATTATATTTCAATGTAATGGTTTAATTATAGTGCAGCAATATATACATGGGAGTTTGTTTTCTAAGCATTATCATGAAACCAGAGCTTCTCTAAAGCTAGCTTATCATGTGAATTCTTTTTATACTGTTTTGATCCTGTAGACTTACTATCTTTGTTTTCATATATTGAAACTGCATTGAAGCTTTCTAATTTCTACACTTTTCCTTACTTGAAAGAGGTGCTAGTAGTCACTATAGATACAAAAGAGAGCACAGTAGTTCCTCTTTACTACCTCCTCAACACTGGCTGTACTATTAAAAAATATTTATGGAGTAAGTATAATTTCTTGACATGTGAGAGTATTGTCATGTTTACGTATCTCCTTCCATTTGTAAATAATGATGCTAGCATTTATGTGATTTTAGAATTTCTGGAAGTTTTATTCCATGTGTTTATGTTGTTTGAAGTGAGAAATTGTTAATTGCTATCTTGTGGTGAACATTATGTATTTTTGCTCTTTCAATTCAGCAATGCTGTATTCAACCAAATGGTATAGTTTATTAAATTTTGCACCCAGATTGAGACTAGTGTCAGGTTTAGCACTGAACACAGTTTTGCAGAAAAGATGTTATACACTGAAGAATAGAGCTGACCGTAGTCTTTCAGCATCCTGATCTGTGGTCCAGCTGCTGGAATGCATTTTGGTGGTAAATGTCTCATTAGAGTTTAACTGTTAATAGTCTAGAGGCCCAGTTGCAATAATACCATGTATCAAGACTTTGAAGTAGCTGAGTTCAGGCAAATCAGTTGTTGATCAAGGGGCAGAATCCATAATTGGTGTAAAATAAGCATTGGCTGTGGATCCAGGCCAGACTGGTCTAACTCTGAAAGTGTGCCCTGGGGCACAAAGCCTTTGATACAGAACTTTATGAAAAATTGCACAGACAGTCAAACTAGTATTATAGTTAAGAGCCAAATCTGAAGTTCAAGGATCAGAAACTCTTTTCTTGAAGAGTTCTTCCCTGAGAAGCAAGAACTGTGGAGCTATGGATTTGAACCAGCTGAAAAATCTCCCTGTAGATATGGTTCTGGGGGAAGATTTTGAAGCTGATGTTATCAGGAACACTTATTAAAAAGCAAAGAAAGTGTAGAAGTTGCTTCTTGAAAGGGCAACTGAAATGTAAATTTTGTTAACCAAGTTTTTCTGTATAAGAAGCGCTCGAAAATGCTTTCTAAATAAGTATTTGTATTTTGGGGGTAGCTGTAGAACCCCACAAAAAAAAAAAAGCACCTGTGCTTTCTGACATAGAGTTTAGCATGAAGTTACATTCAAAGGCACTAGGAAAAGAAGATGAGAAATGCAATGGTAAGCTTGTAGAGTGGAAAAGAAGAAAACCATAAATGAATCAGAAAAGAATAATTCCGTTCCTTCAAAGAAAGGCTTTGCATTAGGTGGCCAGAGTTTCCAACACTGGAAAATTTTTATACCTACCACTACCACTAGTTAGGGATTTAAAATTGACACTATTCTTTTTTTGTCCAAAGTCTGAATGAATACAGTTAAGAATTATATTGGGTTCTGAATAACCTCTGCACAAAGCCCCATTGCATTCAAAGAGAAGCACTGGCAGGGGAAGGAGTGAGGGGTGAAAAAAGGGAAGTGGCTGATGAATGAAATTTGAACATTATGGCTAAGCTTTCTACCATGGAAAGATGCAGCCAAGAGTGAGGTGTACTGGCAACACTCCAGTTCAGTGGTTGCTTGCCCAGCCCAGCACCTGTCCGTGAGGTAGTTTGTTCCAACCATTACTATAACCCTTACTTACACAAATGTTCTTCCAGAAAAGAAGGAAAAACCCTGGATAGGTATAATAGTGATTTTTTTTTTTCTTTTTTACTGATGGGGGGCATTGTTGCTTTCATCATATGGTACCCTGGAATGATTTATAAAATGGTTGCTATGAAAGCTGGAGAAGGGGAATAAGATAGAAGCTTTACATTTATTTTATATTTATTTTCAAGATGATTTCTCAGTTTTAGCTTCTCATTGTCACTTGCTGTTTTTCACTCATTGTTCAAAACTTATGTAGGGAAAAGTGTTTGTCTTATAAAAAATATTATTTGAGTTTCAATCTATTTTAGGGAATACACATTGAGGAATATTATAGTGTTTAAATATAATAATTATAACTATTAAGTTTAATACATTTGACTCAATCTAAGTTAAAATAGGGTGGAAGTCTTATCTTCCAGATATGGGAACAATAAATCATCTCCCTTTGAAATGCTTTTGAAGCAGAATAAAAGCAAATGGGGACACTATTGTTATCTGCTTGGTTTTGGTGACTTTTGTGTAGTTGAGTATTGAGTGTTAGTTTTATCTTTGTATGAGCTGAATGAATGCTGTGTGGCAAAACCATCCACGTACATTCCAGCATATTATTGTCCTCATTGGTAGTTGCTTAAAAAAGAAAAGCAGAGAAGAAGAAAAGAAGCTCCAAGCTCTGAACCTATGTACTGTGCTGGAAGTTATTTTTTCATGACAGAATCATGACTTTGAAACCAATATGCATTGCTACCGCCCTACTGATACACTGAGAGGTAGCTTAAAGAGAAAGAAAAAAACCTCACCCTATAATACGTTTTAATAGAACAAGCCCTGAGCGACCTGATCTGAGTTCAGCATTGACCTTATTTTGAGTAAAAGGCTGGATGAGATCATTTCCTGAAGTCCTTAGTAGGCTGTCTGAAATATACAGATATTTAAACACGCGCTCATTTGCTGAAAAATAATCAAAAATTTAATTTGTATTGGATGAAATATGGCAAATTTGTTCCATTCTTTTTGTCTATAGATTTAAAGGAAGTAAATATATGACAGTTTGATGTGACCACCCAATTGATATATTGAGAGATAATTTCAAGAGAAAAAAAACCACAAACCAAAACTAGAATACAATGGAAAAAGTCCTCAGCAGCCTGGTCTGAGTTCAGCGTTGACCTTACTTTGAATAGGTTGGATGTTAAGATCTCCTAAAGTCCCTACAAATTGAGTTGCTCTCTGATTTTGTGATAGTGCATATGCTCCAGAAACCTCTCATCACTGAAGGCATGGTAATTTAAAATTGTTGTGTAAAAAACGTTAACATCTTTTGATTACCACAGACGTTTAATTTGTGGCCTGTGTGCCAGTAAAATATCTAATTTACATGTGTGGAAGATATTAATTAAAATTGTTACTCAATAGAATTTATATTTTATTTGCATTAATTTGTAAGTCTGATTTTATGCTTAGAAGACCAACTATATTTCAAATAACATTAGTTTCAGGTATTATTATATTGTAGCACGTTTAGGTTAGGTAATAACTGACCATAAATGCATTACTGGGCAGCTGGAGAAAGTTAAATGAATAGTAGAGATCTGGAAATCCCTTTCACAGCTAGATTTGCATGGGAGCCACTGAAAATTTCATATTGATTTTCTGCTGACCTGCTTGAAGGGAGACATATTTAATGTTCCCAGTAAGGACGTTTGCTTATGGGTCTCTGAGATAGTAATACAATTTAGCACTAAACCCACCACTTTGATCAGAATTGGCTACAGGTGGTTTTGAATGTGTCTGGAAATATGAATTATCATCTTTTACTGCCTGCTAACAAAGTATATTTTTCCTGGTGATCACATCTGGAGATTTCGCTTCAGAACAACTTGTATGAAAACTCCATTCTTCTGCAATTTCGGTTCACCATTTATGAATCACTTAATCATAAAATTTTCCACAATGGAGGCAGGTTTTGTAGTGAAACAGAAATTTCTTTTTCAGATTTTAATTTGCTGAGTTTTGGTTTTAATACTGAATTAATCTTGTCTCATTCCTATGAAGGGCACATTTTTTCCAGTATGATATTATTTCTTAGGACTCAGGACTATCTTGTCACAGACTAAATCACGTGGATTTAAAACCTGTGACCAGCTTAACCTCTCATATGATCTCACTGAAGTCAGCCAAGCCCTTTCACACGGTTCTTTTGACCCTACTGTTTGGCCCACTAATCTCAATTACTCCCCTTCATAACCAAAAAATACATCAAAACTAGATGTATATGAAATTTGGTAATTTTTGCTTTTCTTTCTCCTGCAATTTTATCTCTGAGAAGAATAAGTTACCAGCTGTCAGTTTTTCTGATCTTCCATTCCAGGAGATAAATTCAAAGGCTAGAAAATGCCATCAAAATAAAAAAATTCTAGTTTTTATTTTGCTTTTCTGAAATGTATTTTAAAGTTTGAATTCTACTGGAAGACGAGTAATTTCAAAAAATAAAGTTTTAAAAAGTTTTCTGTAGATATTTCTTGAAAACTTATTTGGTAGAATCCTTTGTCTTATTAATGACCCTTGGGTGGAACAACCCTTATATTCATGAAAGAAGTAAAAGCAGAAGATGGAAAGTAGGCTAGTCTGGACATCTAAGGGGAAGCTGTAGTCATGTCAGAGAAACTTCAGAGGGAGTGTGTCTGAGAGTGTGAGTGCTCTCATAACGAACAAGAAAGCAGCGAGCAAGCAGCAGTGAAAAGGCTTCAGAAGGAGGTCTGAGGAAAGCGATCAGGGCATTTATTTTCAGGGCAGATAGCCTACTTAGTTAAATTAAAATCTGGCAACTCAGTAGCAGCCAATGAACACAGATCCTCTTGTGCTATCTGAGATAATGAAAATGGATTCCAAACCTATAAAGGCTAGAATTGCTTTACTGAAGCCTCAGAAAGCTAGACACTGAGACTGGGGACGTAAATGTATTTGTGGAAAAGGACACCTAGTACCAATCTGAAGATTGATTCTTTTCATTTGGATTTTAATTACCTTCAGAAGGAATAGGCTTTTGCAAATAGGTTACTAGTCGTCTCAGAAGAGGCACTTTACTGAAATTTTAGGAAATTCAGATTGTCCCGAGCTGAACTGAATATGCCTCTACTATGCATGTTAAACTATTGCAGTTAATTTGCTTACAAAACGGAATTCTCTGAATGCAGTAATGTCCTGCTTAAGAATTATTAGTAAAGGAGAAGTTTTCTTTAAAGGAGATACTTTTTTTTGATCAGAAAGGAAGTACTGAATGGTTAATTTTTCTTGAATATAAGAATTCCCAAACCCACTTGTTCTACTGTAGAGGTCTTTTTTACTGTGAGCCTTTCTACTGTAGAGGCCTTCAAGCATCTGCTGTGTTGCGCTGCTATCTTAAAGTTTGTACTCATAAGCCATTGTAGATGTTAAACAAAATATATTCGCAGCTGCAGTGGTTTAGGCTAGCATATTTTACTTCATTCTTTTGATGAACTGGGGCTATATATGCAGTCAGTCAGCTGGTTTGGCTGAGAATCTTCTGATGGAGAGTGTGATTAAAATTGGGTGGCAATTTACAGAAGAGAGAGACTATTTAATGTTTTTCCAGCATGTCCCTGTGTATCTTAATATCAAGTCTTCAACTCTTCACTCATTTCACAAACCTGTTCTCTTTCTACATACTATTTTAAGCTGCTGAGGAAGAAATTTCATCAGTTTTCTTTACAAGCAGTAGTGTGCAGTAATGCAGGCTTTGTATGAAGACTGTCTTTGCCGAAGACTGTCTTTGCCAAGGCCTGTGCTGCAGTTTGTTTCTGGTGAGAAGTTACTTCCTTTACCTTCATCCAGCTAAAGATGACAACTGCATTAAAAAGAAAAAAAAGCCTGCTCCTGACCTCATATGCATGATTTCTGATGTTGGATATATTTCATTCCATGTCTTCTCCTAGACAAATCTCTCATTTGTGTGATCTCAGAGAATTGAACGAGGATTTGGAGATGGTATCTCTTAAATTTAATGAACAGATTAATTGAATTTTTCTATCTAATTTACTGAAATAGCAGTCTGACTAAATTTTATTAATATTTTATTTTCATTCATCATCATGTTCAATCTCCCTCTTCTTTTATCCTCAAATGTACAGATTTGTTATCATGATACTAATTGTAAAAAAAAAATAAATATTGAGATGGCAGTTAATACAACTTATCTTAACTCTCATGGGCTGAAGGTTGTTCCAGTTTTATCAACTTGTAAATGGTATCAAAACATTCAGGTAAACTAGTCCAACGCAGCTGCATGTGCCCTTTCTTATAAGACTCCAAAACCTATGAGAAGTTGGATTCACTGGGCCAAACACCGGGGTAAAAAGATCTCTGCAAAAGGTAACAGCACTCTGAGTGCTGTTTAGTAAGTTAATCATTGTGACAGGGAGTAAGACCTTTGGGGTTTTTTATGTAAGACAGTACTTTTTAGAAAAATTTTTAACAGTCATTGACTGATGCAGCTGTGTAGCTTACAAGCCCATAACTTGTTAACAATCTATAAGATACTCTTGAAATTTAGAGAATTGCATAACCATTCGACTTTCAACAGTTAAATAGATTTAGAAATTCAGCCAAAGCACAGAAGTACAGCTTGTCTTTAATCCTAAATTTAGTCCTAGTCTATGTGACTTGGGGGAAAAGACGGGCTTCAGCTTTACCCACCTTTGGGAGATTCTCAAAGTGGACTTGATTTCTTACAGTGCCTGGTTTGACTGCTGCCTTCGAAACACTGGTTACATTTGCAAATCTTGGCCCTTACCTTTTTAAAAACTGCTTTGATGGGAAAGAACATAGAGCTTTGAGCTGTACCACACTCCTCTTCCAAGGGTGATCGAGCTTATAGAGAACCTATTAGCGTGACACAGCAGATAGTCCTACTGAGTTTATTCCAGTCTCTGAGAGTTCAGAATCAGAGTTCCTCACTGCACATGTATGTCTCTACTTATAGCAGGAAGACTATTTCTTTTGCAATTTCTAACTAAACCCAGTAATGCTATGTGCCAATTAATATAGGAGTTGATGTTGTTTAGTGGAAAAAAATGTTTATACCAAAGAAATAATTGTAAGTACATATGACAACTCTGAAGAAGGATAGCAGATTCTAAAAAAGAAAGAAAAAGCGTTCTGTAAGCTAGAAAGGACAATATAATTCAGTTTAATCATGGGATACTCCAGCCATTCTAAGTGTGTTGCCAGCAAACAGCAACTGTACACCACATGATTTTGGATAAATATGCTTGCAGTGGCAAGCTTCTCAATTCATAGCGCATTTGTCATAAAATCTTTACTGAGCTTCTTACAAGTGTAGATATTTTATTGAATGGCATTACTAGGTTGAAAGAGGTGGTACTAAACGATTGGTTATTCAGCTGTTCAATGTGAATTCTGTTTACCAAGTATCTAGACAGGGAGAGTGGGGGTCTCGTGGACTAGAAAGAGATAGGATTGGCTGGAAGTAGGAAGGAAAGGCACTAAGTGTAGACATAGAGATAATTTGAAGAACAGACAGCTTCTTGGAAACCATCTGATAGAAAATGAGAGTGAAGAGGGAATGATGGAGGCTAACTAAGAACTAGAGGGAAAGAACATATGTGTGGAGAGAAGTGGTGATATCGGAGAGATTAAAAGAGTACCTAGGAGGGAATGAAAGCCCTGCAGAGAGAACTAAGAGAAGAGCTGCAAAGTTAAGAATGATAGTTTCTGCACTTTTAGTTAAGCCTTTTTTTTTTTTCTGAAAAAGATAGCAAAAATGAGATGCCCATGGCCTGGTTTTCAGAGTTGCTGAGAACCAGAGGTTGCTCTTGACTTCACAGTTCTGAAAATCAGTTTGCTGAATGCCTCAGAAAAAAAATACTTTTCAAAGGACATGAAGAGAAGCTGCTAGATAAAATAAACTTCTCTTGCTCCCTTCACACACTATGCAACTGTCTTCCAGGAGCCAATAACACAATATTGAAAGGGATAAGCAAGTGAGCACCTACTTTTCATGCTCCATGAAGGAGCATGTAGAAAAATATTTCATGAAGTGTACTTTGTTCTTTGAATGCAGTTTCCTCCTCTGCCCTGAGAAACTGAAGTAAGGAAGGTTACCAAACAGGAAGAACGAAAAGACTCATCATTAGGAGTTTGTTCAGCTATGTTTCTTATAAAGAAGTAGGAATTAGAATTTAATTATCTTACATTGCCCTCTAGGAAGCTGTTCTCCAGGTATCTCATTTATTTTTTTTTCCATCTTGAAAAGTGTCACTATCATACATTTCTCTTGCTCAACAAATAGTATTTATAGAATGCAGTTGAACTTTTGCTGATACTAGAAACCAATCCAGGGGAGGTTTCAATCCTAAAATCCCTGGACTTTCACGTAGAACAGGTACAAATCTTGTTCCCCCACTTCGATTAAAATTCAAGCATTTGCATTCCAAGAAGATTCTCCCTTCTTACATGATCTTTGAGAAACTTATGGCCAAATCGATTGGCAATTATGATATAAATGTATAGGAGATGTATAACAAAGCAGAGTTCAGTCATTAAGGATAAAATTAGATGAAGTACAAGGAAAAGAAAGTATGGAATAAACTGCATTCTAAATGAGCTTTTGGAAAAGGAAAAGCTAAGTCTTAGCTAACAGATTAAATATGAAAAGAAAAACAGACACAATTTCTGTCTCAAATTAAAATAGCAACATAAAATTATTTCAGCTGTCCGATGGAGTATATAGCCACATCAAACGTTCTGGTCCAGCTCCTGGCTGTATCTGAACTGTGTACAGTGTAGTGTGGGGAACATGGGAAACAGAAATTCTTTAAAGTTGCCTTGTTGCCTCTTTTCTTCCAGTCCACTGCATAAAGTGCAGCAGGCTCAGAAGTGCTCTATTCTGCACTCCCTAAAAAGTTTTCCCTGCTTTGCTTTCTTCCTTTCAGGTCTCCAGTGTGTGCTGGAGTTGGCAGGGAAGAGTAGATGCTGATAAGGGAATCCTGTGACCCTTTTTCTTATGCCATAGAAATATTCAACAGCTGGAATCACCATTGTTCCTGGCTGCTGTGTTTCTGAAGAATGGCATTTGAGATGTTTAACAATTATGGGAATTCACACATTTAAATGCTGACATTGTAATCTCAGAGGATTGGTTCATCTATGCTTTTTCATAATTCAGTCACAATGTATTTACTTTGTCTGGAATATCATAGTACTTGAAACAGCCTGTGCCATGTTTTTTTACAGAACTGTAGCTGTACTCTATCCAGCTAGTTGCTTCCTCATTTAAGAACGTTTCTTGAAAGAAATAGATCATTTTCCCACTGACATACCACGCTATATCGTACCGTACCATACTGTACCATGAACCCACATCTGAGACTTATTCCAATCTTTACGACTTTCATTTCTGTATGCTAAGAAAATCTGGAGAGAGTCACACTGACTCTGATACTGTCTTTTTTGTCTCTGACCAGGTAGTGAGTTACCTGTACTGTGCATTGAAGAGAGAATTGAGGTCTAGAGAAAGACAAATGACAAAGCTGTAGATTATCTTTTAAAATATCACCTCAATATGTGATAACCTGAATGCAAGTGAAAAACTTTTTAACTCAGATAAGGACTCAGAGGATGATGACAGTAGCATGAATTCTAGCCCAGTTGATACCAGTGGCTTTAGTAATTTTACCTCTCTTTTCCCAGAAAAGCAAAATAGAATGCTGGTTCACTGCCTATTACTACCGGAAGCAGGGAGAAAGTGGAAGAAACAATTACAAGAGAATTATTTGAGACAAAATGTACATTTAGGATTCTTTCTGAGATAGATTGATATTAAAGTAGATAATGTTTTAGTTAATTTTGTTAAGGTCTCAGGAAAGTGTCCCTCATTTATCTTATTATAAGGTTTTCATTTTATCCTGTCATATACTATAATAATATATGAAACATTTCTGCTTAATTGACATGTACCATGCAATATTCTAAGATGTGAACTTAAAGTAAAAAGTGTGTTGTAAAAGAAACTGGGGCTCAATTCTTCAAGAGCTGCTCCTTATAACTGATTAGTGACTTACAATTTCCTGGAGTTCTTACTCCTTGTTTATTATTTGCCCTCTGTCATCTTACAGAACATTTAATTAACAGAAGGAGAAAAACTTTTTAAAAAGTATAAGATGTAAAGTTGGATATTTTATATCCTTACATCTTTATCCTTATACTATTGATAGAAAGGTAGGGAAACCAGACCCTGTGTAAATTATTCTATGGCCGTGACAGAAAACTGTGTGTATTAGATGAAAATGAATACATATGGAGGATGCTGAGGGGGTGGTCTGGCAGGCCGTTTGCTCTGCTGCACTGCCACTTGCCTGTATAAAATCTCACAAAGATCATGTACTCAAGAGAGAAAGTGCAATTCTGGTTTATATTTACTCACTTACAAAATGGGATTCAAGTTACTGTAAATCAAAATGCAGTAACAGTGTGTTGAGTACCTGAAGTCTTCCTGTGTTTTCCAACACTGACTTGAGGTTTTCAGATTCAGGGAAGAATCTGGCTTTTCACTTTTAATTTATGTTAATTCTAGCTTTCTGTACGATACTTAGTTTTATTTACATTGTGTCCTCCTCTGTTTATGTGTAGTTATTTATATGAATGGTGTCACTGAGATCAGAGAAATTACTGTTGTAAGCAACAGTCTTTTCTTACCCACTTAGCTGCTAGTGTGATTTTGACTTTTTGGTTATATACCTTTGGAGGGCAGCTACCTTCTACATACTCCAGATCATCTCTTAATGATAACAGAAAATATCTTCCCTAGATGTTCAGCCTGAAACCTGTAGTCATATTACATCTTAGTAACTCTACCTGTGTCATAGATTTGAACTTTATTCTAATTCTAGTACATTCTGCATTGAGAGTAGCCAGGTAGAATAACAAAACTCATAAATGAACACTTTATGTAATGTTTGCAATTTAAAAGACCTAGGAAGTGGTCACAGCCCTTTTAGCACTGGTTATGATATATGCATTATTTGAATAGATTTTCATAGAATACTGTTTTTTATGTTTTTAATTAAAACCTATCCTCGGTTCCTGGAAAAACTATGAATAAGATCATAATGGGTACTGTTGAAAGGCATTTAAAAGACAATGCAATCATCAGGTGCACTGAGCACAGTTTCACAAAAGGAAAGTCCTGTTTAATGAATTTATTATCCTTCTACGATAAGGCTACCTTCCTAGTCAATGACGGGAAGGTGGTGGATGTAGTTTTTTGGATTTTAGCGAGGCTTTTGATACTGTCCTTCACAGCACCCTTCTGGACAAGTTGTCCAGCTGTGGAATGAGCACATTCACAGTCTTGGTGACTGGTCACCAGTGCTGTTCCTCAGGGCTCAATTCTAGGGCCAGTTCTGTTCAATTTATCAATGACCTGGATGTAGGAGTTGAATGCACCATGAGCAAGTTTGCTGATGATAGCAAACTAGGAGGTGCTGTTGACTCTCTTGAGGGACAAGATGCCTTGCAGAGGGGTCTAGATAGATTGGAGCATTGGGCTATGATTAATGGGATGAAATTTAACAAATCCAAGTATCAGATTCTGCACCTGTGATGGAGTAATGCCAGGCACAAGTATAACGTGAGAGAGGAGTGGCTGGAGAGCAGCCCTGCAGAAAGGGATCTGGGGATGCTGGTTGACAGCAGGCTCAATATGAGTCAGCAGTGTGCCCTGGCAGCCAAGAGGGCAAATCGCACCCTGGGGTGCACTAAACACAGTATAACCAGTTGGTCAAAAGAGGTGATTATTCCACTATATTCAGCATTGGTGTGGCCTCATCTTGAGTACTGTGTGCCTTTCTGGGCCCCACAATTTAAGAAGGATTTTAAGGTCCTTGATTGTGTCCAGAGGAGGGCAACAAAGCTGGTGAAAGGGCTGGAATGTCCTATGAGGAGTGGCTAAGGACTTTGGGTTTGTCTAGTTTGGAGAAATGAGACTGAGGGTTGACCTCATTGCTGTCTACAGCTTCCTGATGAGGGTAAGCGGACAGGGATCCAGTGACAGGACTCGTGGGAATGGCTCAAAGCTGCTTCCATCAGGGGAGGTTTGGACTTGAGATGAGGAAACATTTCTTTACTGAAAGGGTGGTCAAGCACTGGAACAGGCTTACTGGAAAGGTGGTAGGTGCCCCAAGCCTGTCAGTATTTAAGAGGCATTTGTAGAATGCCCTTAATACCATGCTATAACTTTTGGTCAGCCCTGAAGTGGTCTGGGAGCTCCGGGCATGTACCTTTTGATGGAGGTGAGTCTTGCTATAATTTGACCATCTGAACAAATTTGCAGAAAGCATGTGTGAAGTGCGGCTTTTGAAAGTTGTTGTGGGTTAGGCTGCTCCAGCAGCTAAACCGCCCCCCCCTCCCCGAGTCATTGACTCACCCTCCCCCAGCCCCAGGGATGAGGGAGAGAATTAAAGGATAAATGGGATACCCGTGGGTTGAGCTAAGAACAATTTAATACAGATGATTTAATGCACAGTGTAGGTGCTCACCACCCCCTCGTATGCGAAGCCCGTCTCGTCCCGAAGCTGCAAATCCTGGACGAATGCAAGACCCCGAAATAGAGAGGGGCAGAGAGGGAGAGAGTACTCTGAGAGTGGGAGTACTGGGAGAGAGAGAAAAAAAAGGCAATAGAGCAAAAGCGCAGCAAGCGCAAAAGAGCAAAAGCGGCGAAAGAGCCAAAGCGCAAAAGCCCTTCTGTCCGGCTGTCCCTCACTTTTATACTGGGCATGACGCTGCATGATATGGAATACTAACTGGCCAGTTTGGCCCTCAATCTTAAGTTCCACCACAAATCACAAGGGGAATTGTGTCCCCCTTGTCACAGCTATGCTCCTCCCTTATCCTGCCGTGCTTCTGCACTCCGGCACACTGAAAAGTCTGTGGAGTCTCAAACATCAACTTGCTATCAGCATTCTTCTCAGAGCGAGCCTCTGAGTAAAACCAAAACACGGAGCTCTTCTAGCTGCTAAAAGGAAGAGCTAACTCTGTCCCAGCTAAAACCAGGACAAAAGTCTTCTGTGTTCATCCAATTTAGCTGGGTTTCCATAGGGTGGCAAAAGCCCATGTCTCTGACACTAACGAAGCTCAAAGACCAAGCCCTCAGCGTGAAACAGGAAATGCTCCTGAACTGAATCGTTGCAAATCTTTTTGAGGTGAGCAATACCTGTTCATTTTCTTGTGGATTGTTTTTTCTCCTTGTACTCATTTTTAGAAATGCCTGAGCTGTTTTCCTTGGAAAAACACGCTAAAACAAAAAAGCCTGAGAACAACAGTACTCCATTACAGTGAAGGTCCATTTGCCCCAATACTCTGTCTCCAAAGTGGCCAACCTGGAAGGTCTAAAGGAGAGTACATGAGCAGGTCTACTTCTGTCAGCATCCTGGTGGCATTCATAGGCCTCAATGGCTAAGATAATGAAGTTCATGAAGTTCAACCAGGCCAAGTGCAAGGTCCTACATCTGGGTCATGGCAATCCCAGGCACAAATACAGACTGGGCGGAGAATGGATCGAGAGCAGCCCTGAGGAGAAGGACTTGGGAGTACTGGTGGACGAGAAGCTCAATATGAGCCGGCAATGTGCTCTTGCGGCCCAGAAAGCCAACCGCATCTTCGGCTGCATCAAGAGGAGCGTGGCCAGCAGGTCGAGAGAGGTGATTCTCCCCCTCTACTCTGCCCTCGTGAGACCTGACTTGGAGTATTGCGTCCAGTTCTGGAGCCCCCAACACAAGAAGGACATGGACCAGCTGGAGAGGGTCCAGAGGAGGGCCACGAAGATGATAAGAGGGCTGGAGCACCTTTCCTATGAGGACAGGCTGAAAGAGTTGGGGCTGTTCAGCCTGGAGAAGAGGAGGCTCCGGGGTGACCTTATAGCGGTCTTCCAGTACCTCAAGGGGGCCTACAGGAAAGATGGGGAGAGGCTGTTCAGGAGGGCCTGTTGTGATAGGACAAGGGGTAATGGTTTTAAAATAGAGGGAGGTAGATTCAGGTTGGATATTAGGAAAAAATTTTTTACCATGCGAGTTGTAGAACACTGGAACAGGTTGCCCAGAGAGGTGGTGGATGCTCCATCCCTGGAGACATTCAAGGCCAGGTTGGACGAAGCCCTGAGCAACCTGATCTAGTTGGAGATATCCCTGTTTGTTGCAGGGGGGTTGGACTAGATGACCTTTGAAGGTCCCTTCCAGCCCTAACCATTCTATGATTCTATGATTCTATAATCTGTCATAAGTTAAAAACAAATGAAAGAAGATGATTTTCCATAACATGTAATTAAGCTTTGGAATACTTTACCATGGGATTCTGTGAATGCTAAAAGTCTCTATCATTTTAATGGAAGAGTAGACAGATTCATGGCCAAGAAATCTGTTAAAGGTAAATTAAAATACATAGGGATCCCCTTTCCTGCAAAATGTACCTGGATTTCAAGTTCTACAAGCAGAATGTTAGGGATGATATACTTAGTCTATTCTTATATCTTAATATTCTTAAAAGTTCATTCTTTCCTACATTCTCATTTTCTGGACATCCACTTTGGACAACTGTCAGATGCAGGATAGTGAGGTAGTCTGTCCCGGTATGGTCATCTGTATAATCTGTAAGCAGAGAAAATCTCTGTGATCTTTCTGATGTTTAGAAATGTTACGAGATGTAGAAGTCCCATAAACTGACAAGACTGGATGAAGGACTTCATATTTTCTGTAGCCCAAAAGCAGAGTCACCTCTGTATTTGAATTTAATAGCTTAGTTTATTTTACAGTTACACATTAAATAAATATTTTGCTGGTAATTTGAATAAAGTTAGGTAAGGTCTTTGATTATGTCATAAACAACTGAAACCTCATATATATGATTATAATGTCATTGAAATATTTCTATATCTTATAGTTAACCAACACATATGGCTGACTATTTCATTATTCTAGATACTGTAATGTCTGAGCTCTTTATGCAAAATTGCCAGTTCCTCTTTTTCCTGCTTTCCTCATTTCTTCCTTATTCCCTAACCTCCCTAGGAATTAGTATCTGCTTCATTTTGCCAATAATATTAACTCTTTGTTTTCCACAATGAATATTCTCCACTGTCTCTTGGAGCAAAGTACTGTGTTATGATGCTGGTAAGAAACAGGACCATTTAATATCAAAGTTTGTCTTATTATTGGTTGTAACAGTGGGTAATATGGATAGCATCCAACTAATCCTCTTAAAAGCAGTCATCTTTGTGATACAGTAATATTGTTAATTCTGCACCTCAGGCTTTTTCCTTCACTTTTTTGAGTGCTCAAGCTGATACAAATGTCATCCCATTATTTCTGTCACAGGAGAAATGCTCTCAGTAACAGCTGTAATGGAAAATTTAGGGAATAAAGAACTCTATACATTACTATTTGGACCACCTTGTTTTATAATCTTAGTGTTAGGTCTAGCTGTCCTACTTCTTGTAATAAGAACTACAGACTTTTGAATACTATCACTATTTTAAGAGATTTCACAGTTTTTAAGGCAAAATGTGAGGAAAAAACAACTGAAATCCAGTAGTTTTTACTATGCTATCTGTGCATGGAGTGCAAGTATCTCTGCATAGACTGGAATTGTGAATCTTTGCTCTGTTCTTATTTTTGGAAGCAGAAGTCTTGGAGTCTTTGTTCATCTTGTTATGAGTGTGCAGTATGTTTTAAATGTCTCAGAAACTGCCCCTTGATAAGATTTTAGTCTAAATTTTATCACACTGACACAAAAAAAACTCCCCGCAGGTTTCATACAAAATTTTTGGAGAAAAATCACTAGATTTCATTATTTTTAAAGTATGCTATCATCATCACAACCAAATGATGTATAAAATATATCTTAAAAATCTACTAAATCTTATATTAATTAAATATTTACATATAAAAATCTTCAGGATAACTTCTTATTTTTGCTTACTTAAGCCTAGAACTATGTTGATGATGCCTTTAATGAGTATTGAAAAGAGTAAGAAAATATTTCTGCTATTTCAATGTACTTCACACAAATGCTTTGGCCTGTTCTGGAAAAAAGTCTTTGATTTCATTAACTGTTCACTGAAACCCAAGATGCCTACTAGACTAGGTGCTTTCTAAGTGACCACCCAATGAACCTAATAACTAAAAAGGGAGAGACATTTCCAGATTTTCTTATGCATGTTTCTATTGCTTAGATTTCTTAAATAGCCTCGTAATCTTCAGATTATTTTGTTTTTCTTACAGCTAATACAGATATGTCAAATCTTTGTATTTTAGTGGTCTTTTCTGAATTCCGATAATGTGTTAATATCTATTTCTTCCTTATGATGAATTGCTTACTACAACTTTATTTAAGATAAAAATTATTTTACAAACCGAAAGAGCCAATTTTTCTGTTGGCATGACTCCGTAGACCTTGCTCTCATGAAGCCTGTATCTTGTGTCTTACTGAAGTGATGGAATTATTTTCACATCAAAAATGGTTAATGAAGAAAGGGCTATGTTTTTTATCTAAAATTTTTGGGACAAAGTGAAGGCTTTTGCTCATTTGTAATAAGATTGAAACTCAAGATTCCATTTTTAAAATTACTTAATTTACTCAAGGGAAGTACAATTGCTGTGATGCAGACTTTGAGAAACTACAAGGATAGCTAAATCCTGAAGGAATATCTGGAATTGTTCTGCATCCATGTTTGTCTGAATGGGTGTATATATTTATCCTCTATGTGCACCATATCCATTACAACTAGATACATTATTAATGCATTTGAAACTAATGAAAGAAGCACTTTTCTGTTAAGCTGTGAAAGCTATGAAATTCTACATTGAATTGTTAGTGCCAGAAAAACTTTTTTAAAAAATCAATTGGCTTTTTTCCTTCTAAAGAAATTTGACCTTGATTAGCCAGAATAGTTTTATTTGTATGCTTAAAATATGTTACGTTCTTTACTTTCAAATTTATCAATCTAATAAAATACAAAACAAATGAGAAATATAATTACTTTGTTGTGCATCTTTTACTAACACAGCTTTTAAAATCTGACTAGTGAAATATGAATCTTGTTTCTCATTATCATGCTGAGATAAATTTCAGGCAAAAGCTTTCTATTAGTGTATCCAAAAAGAGATAAAGTAATCACAGTTTTAAATTTCAAATTATAAGTGTGTATATTCAGCAAAAATAGATTTTTTTTCCTTGCTTACAGTCAAGACAGAATTGCCAATGTACCCCTAACTCATGACTAGAAATTAAACAGTATTTGTTAAGAATAGACCTTGTATTGTAATTACATGACATGAAGTTTCCCGAGTTGCAGTACAAGTTTGTGAAGTATGCATTTGCAGATATAGACTATGTGAATCATCTAGAGAATTAAGGAAGCTGCTTCTTCTCTATCTTCTATCATGCAGCTCTGTTTTTGCTCACCTTTGAGTTTTTTGTTAGTTTGTGTTTTGGTTTTTCTCTCTTTTTAAGCACTTGAAAAAAAATTAAAAGGCATCTTTCAGAACACTGAAATTGGATGGAGATATTTTAACATTCAGAAACTTCATAGGCAAGGTGAAAATTAGTAGTAAAAATGTTAAAATTAAAATTATTCATGTGCAGATAGCTTATTACCTAGGATGAGTGATGGAGTCCACAGAGAGAACTGTTACTGTGTATCTACTGTGGTTTAAAAGTTTTGAAAGCCAGCCTTTCCACACCACTTTTCGCCCCTAGTCCTGTAAGGTCTGGCTCACTGCAGGCAATGAAAAATTATATATAGTATAGACAATTTTATTATAGGTAAGGGATTCTGGTACAGATACTCATCATATGTAGGCAGCTTGAGTCTATTAGCCTTTACTAGCTCTGTCTCAGCAGTAGCCTTGCAAAGTCACCAGTTGGTCTTCACTGGTTTAAAATAGTTTACACTAACATGTAACATGCCATTGCAGAATAAGATTATTTTTGTTACGGTTAAAATCCTAGGTTTGAGATGTGATGATGTGTTGCGTAGGAGCCATTGTAGAACAGAATAATCAGAATTTAATTGCCCAATTTGAATTTGGACAGAGCACTGGAAGAAGTCCTGTCTCACTGGAAGTGAGAAGCCTGCAGTAGTGAAAAGCAACATCTGACTCCAATTATCAGATTTTAGCTAACTTTCCTATATTAAAGTGTCTGGGTTTTTTTAAAATGTATAATGCCAAATATAATAAATAATATAATAATAAAAAGGAAAACAGTAATCATAGAGCCATCATTCTGAGAAAAGCCATAAAGTAAGATTACAGTTCATATAAATTTATGGAGAGTATGACATAAAGGTTACTCTTTCAAGTGTACATATTTGTGTTAGAATTTCTTAAGAGTAGGAGATAAAGAACCAGCAGATGAATCTTGAGAACTTCCAAGAATGTACTGTAAACCAAATGTCACACTACATCTGGCAGCATTTTATTGTATCTGGAGCACGTAACATTTTCTCCTGTGATTCTAACTAGAAGTTGCATTCCTACTATTTTATTTTGGGGACTGTTTTAATATGAAGTCTGATACAAAATTAAGAAATACCTTATTTACTGTCAAATAATAATTATAAAAAAGTGCTGTGTGGGAAAAATCACTTCTTCATTGGACTGTTTTAGGGCTATCTATTAGGAGTCATCTTAAAGTTAAAAACATACCTAATGAGGGACACCCAAGCTGTGATTCATTACAAAATTCATAAGGATTTCCAAAATTCCGTCTCTGCTTTGTAGAATATTATATTTTCAGAGTGAAGCATGAACATGGGCTACTGTTTTGTTTTCCTTGCAATCTACACTTGATCTGAAAGTTTTGAAGAGATTCCAGCTAGCACCTGAAGCATTGGCATCTGCTCTGAAATGAAACTTTCGAGATTCTCCCATCAATAATGTATGTACACAGTTATATTATGATACTTATTGAGTAAAATGTTTTTCAGTTCTAAGTGCATTCTCTTTCCAAATTTCAGATTTACTCTATATTTGAAGGTTGGAACAAATTCTGTCCATGAATGACTCAACTTCAAAATGTTTTGTTTACACTGCAGAATATGATACACTGTCCATTGGGAAGCTGCTAGTCTGGCAGGTTTAGCTGGTTTTCCCACTGACTTACCAAGTGTTATGCAAGCATTGCTATCCCATGACTTGAACAGCTTCTGCTACTCTTACTTTAGATACAGAAACATAGAGTTTTAAAACATCTTGTAAATAATAAGGTCCTTTGTGAATGTTAAGTGCATTATTTCAAGATTCCTATAGTGATACAAAGGCCTGTATGGAATAAATATGATTCCATTTTCTTTAAGTTTGAGTTACGTGCCTTTATTATTTTTAAACAGAATATCCTTCTCTCTTGAAAATCTTTAAATATGCAATATGTCATTTAAGACTAGGTTTTGGCTTTTGAATTTGCTATGATCTGCAAAACATTTTCCTGAGGAAAAGGTGGATTACCCAACAATAAAATGAACTTTCTTTCTGTCAATAAATAGATATGGGGAGGAATAATTCAGAAATAAAAAATATTTTTAGTCCCAGGCTATATCATCCAGGCACACATACACGTTATAAATCTCAGCCACAAACAATGAGTACCATGCAGAGGAAAACAAAACCTTTAAAAAAGGAAGCAATACTGCATTAATAAAACCAGTTGTTATCTAAGTCATTCAGATGAAGTGTGAGGTTGCATATTAAGGAACTGCAGGTGTGTTAGAATGGCAGAGATACTTCCTTCAGATAGTATCATAGGCTCATAGAATCATAGAATGGTTTGGGTTGGAAGGGACCTAAAAGATCATCTAGTTCCAACTGTCCTGCCATGGGGAAGGACACCCTCCACTACACCAGGTTGCTCAACGCCTCATCCAACGTGGCCTTGAACACTTCCAGGGATGGGCCATCCACAACAACTCTGGGCAACCTGTTCCAGTGCCTCAACACCCTCAGAGGGAAGAATTTCTTCCTTAAATCTGTTTGAAATCTTCCCTCTTTCAGTTTTAAAGCCATTGCCCCTTGTCCTATCACTACATGCCCTTGTAAAAAATCTCTCTCCAGGTTAACTACAAAAAGATCTCCTTGGGGCCTTCTCCATGCTGAACAACTCGAACTCTCAGCGTGTCTTCGTAGGAGAGGTGCTCCAGCCCTCAGATAATCTTTGTGGTCCTTCTCTGGACTCGGTCTAACAGGTCCTTGTCTTTCCTGTGGTGAGGACTCCAGAGCTGGATGCAGAACTCCAAGTACGGTCTCACAAGAGCAGAGGTTATTTTAAAAGGCAAGTCACTATTGACATTTCATGAAAATACGCTTATTATTTATCCAATAAAAATTGACCAATTAGAGGGAGCTTTTTATAGTGAAATGAGCCATACTCTTTCCTGTTCAAATGCAAGGAGAGCTAATAAAATTCCCTGGACTAGAGCTAACACTTCTGGCCCCTTCAAAAAGGAAATGCAAGCCAAAGAGACCATGATGGAGTTTGGAGGAAAAGAGGCTATTCTTTAGTTCTCCAGGACCAAAGTTCCTTTGCTTTGTCCAAAAGCAAGGCTTTTCTTTAACCTATTGCACTACATGGGATATCGTAAAGAAACAAGTGATTTTTATTTATTTCTTTAAATAATTTTGTAAATAAACTATATGATATCAGGTCTGGAATCCATTTGACTGACATCGCTACAGATGGTCAGCCTGTCATAGTGCTTACGGCTGAAGTGAAAAACAGTCATAGTTTTTAAGCTCCCACTTCTGTAAACATTTCCTGTTCCATTGAGTTATTTTCGTAGTTTTAATGTGTAGTGTTTCCAAAGAACTGGTGCCAATGAGTAGAATATAAAAGTAGTATTGAAAATCACTTACTTTAATTTAGTAGAATATAATATATTAGATGGCTAAATGCCTTTCAACTTAACTGTGTATACCTTTTTTCTGACATTATTTGATTTATTAAATCTTTGTTCTTTTGTGCCTGATGGGCACAAAGTATGGCCTCACAGTTCAAAGGGAGAACAAATGAGAGGGTCCAACAGAGTTATATTCAAGACCTAGAATGAAGGGCTTCCTAAGAGCTAAACTTAAGTTACGGGTCGTTAATGGACAATATTCAAACCACAGCCACTGTGCATCCTCTTGTTTCAATTTCATTTCCACTGTGCTTCTAAGCTGCAAATTTCTAGACTTTAAAAATTAGAAAGATTTAAAAGTAAAAGAAATAGTGCTACAGTTAAAACTAGGAGAACAACAAAGTGACTGAGATTTGTACAGTAAATGTTAGGGACAGTGGTAGGAAATGGAATTTTGGAGTGTACACGAAGAGTAGGTCATATGGCAATATTCATGACAGAGATGCTCACAAGACAACAGGGCCACTTTATTAATAATATTATTGGGGTCTGGAAATCTAAGTAGATTGCAAGAATATGCAACCCATATTAATATATTAGAGATTTTTGTACTTCTCCAAGATTTCGTAAAAAAGAGTGTAAGGTATCTGCTACAGATGTTAGCTTATGGACTAAATAGCAGGATATAAAAACACTCAAGTTGTTTAGGTTTCTGAGATCTTACAAATCCTTTTTGAGTATGAGATCAAAACCTACTCTTAAGTTACTTATTTAGATATCATTCGTGAGATCTTTTAGTCAGTGTTCGAGCTTTTATTTCTTTAGCTTAACTCATGGAGGCTCTTACTGTGTTTTTTGGATGGCCTCAGTCACATTCCTCTAGCAAACCCACAATGAGTGGTCATAATACGTTGGAAGCCTGAGAGAGTCCATCAATAACAAATAGTTCTTAAATAGCTTCTATCATGGGTGGTCCAAGAGTTTCCTGGGAGAAACAATTTCAGGAAGACGTTGTGGCTAGAATGGGAGTACTGCTCTCTGTTTAATTCTGCTAAGCATGGCTAGCCTTGCATCAGCCACTCTATTGGGAAGGAAAGAGACATTATAGAAAAAGAAGATTCTGCATACATAACAACTCCTTATGAAATAGTCTCATAGGTCACAGTCTCATTTTAAGGCATACTTTGGTTAACTGACTTTTTATTTTTCAGTGAAGAAAATCAGAGTTTACAACTCAATTTATAATAATGGTGGTAGATATACTTACTGGATTGTAGTGAGGTAGTGAAAGATCAGAGTGTCTGATTGCCCCCATCAGCTACTCTGGGGAGGGAGGTCTGGAGTGTGCGCAGGCACACAAGCCCCTAGGAGAGCATCTATGGGCCTCTCTTGGGGTACAAAAGGAGGATCATTTTGTTTGGGGAGTTTAAGTGTGATCATTTTGGACCCATATTCAGTCAGGTAGTAAAAAATCCTGGTTTTTTCCTCTCAAATATTTTTTTCATCCAGTTGTGGTCAGGGACTGCATCTTTATCACCGCAGATATCAATCAGGGGCATAAATGCTACCTTAGCTCCAAGAAACTGTATTAATTACCCGAAGCCCGTGCTGAGTGCCATTCGTACTGCCATAGACAGCCTGCTGCTGGCACGACAGAAGGCCAAAACCTCACACCCATGGGAGTGCCCAACGCAGGGCTTTAGCTGCCCCGAAGTGAATGCTTCCCTCTCATGGCGTTTGCTGTGATGCCACAGAAGCCTAACAGCGGCAAGTTTTTGTTGGCGTCGTGGCAGAGCACAACTCGAAGGAGACATCTGAAAAGGAACAGCTTAATAGCCTCAAAGCAGAGCGGCTGATTGGGACAGCCTGCCTCCTGTCTGTGGTAGGTGCACACAGGGGTCTAGGAAAGGAAAACTACTCCACACCGGCTGTCCTCCCGTGGAGAAAAGGGTAACTGTATCCCCGATGCCTGGGGAGACCAGAGATGACAGTGGAGATCTTTGCAGCCAGCACTCTTCAAGGGTCTCCGGAAGTCATGTCCAACATTTGGAAGCTCTTGAGAGGGCCAGCACACCATGAGCTGTGGTGAGCCACTGGAACAGGTTGCCCAGAGATGTTGTAGACACCCCATCCCTGGAAACGTTCAAGGCCAGGTTGGATGAGGCTTTGGGCAACCTGGTGTAGTAGAGGGTTTCCCTGCCCATGGCAGGGGTTTGGAACTAGATGATCTTTGAGGTCCCTTCCAATCCTAACCATTCTATGATTCTATCTGATTACACATCTTGTAATATCTTTAAAAATAGATAAACTCTTTACATTAATTAGTACAGTTGCATTCTTCTGAAAGAGTACAGTTTTGCTTCGTAATACTGTATACAGTTGCACCCTTGTGCTGCTCTCTTGCCAAACTACAGATTTTTTCCAGACCTCGAAGTTGAAGAGAATTTGTATGCCAAACCACTGTAGGGAAACTTTGATTTGAATTATGTTTGCTTAGCATGGGAGTGAATCACTTTGATCACCTTGTTATTAGACCAGTGTTTCTTTTTGTTGATGGTTTCTTAAGAATGATGCTACCTCCAATAATAAAGCTCCTTTTGTTTAGAATATCAATGGTGTTATTACTGATGGCTTCAATGCCTTCTGTGTATTCCCCATATGTCAGCGCATTTATCCATTCTTTGTCGTTTGCATTGACATATTTATGTCAGAGATGGTAAACTGTGAAATTTAGCCATGACAAATCAGCAAAGTAGCCGTTTTTCTCCTTTCCAGTAGTCTGGGTAATAGATGTTTATTCTGCATTAAATGTAGTCTTAGGTCTGTCTTTATATAAAACATCAATCCTGCAATAGCAAAAAACAATTATGTTTAGTGAAACAGAATGAAGAAAAAAAAGAAAAAGCATGTTACTATAAACAGCTATCAGCATTGAATCATGCTGGAGTTTTGTGAATGCTTTCGTTTTAGCATGTCAGTTGTTCATTAATTTCTCACATTTTTTGCTCTTTTGACAAATTATTAACACATGTTTTTCTTAGCTCTCAAAAAATAAGTTTCAATTTTTTAAAGTAGAAAGTGAGCAAAAATACTTATTATTTACACTTTTTATGTGCCTATTTTTGTCTGTCTTGAAAAATGTGAATGCTTCAGCAGTATGAAATAAGTGTTAAAAACATAGCAAAGATCTAGTGTTTTCATGAAGTATCTTCCATTGGTTTTTGAGAAGAGACAGTTGCAGTTTTGTACTGCATCGTGTTGCATATGTACAACAAACTTGACATGAGTCTTTATGCTGCTTAATTTTGTGGGGAAAAAAGGATCGAAAAGAAAGAAACAATAAACTACACTGCATTAGTATTAGTTAATTCTGGCACATGCAGTGGCCTTAAGGTCTGTTAGGAATGAGCTATTGGTAATTTTATGGTTAGTTATGCAAACATATAAGCCAGCCTGTTTGGTTATTGAAATCTGTAACACGTCTCTGTTCTTATCTCCCTACTTCTATGATAATATAAGAGTAGAAACAGACCAGTGAAGTCTTTCTTTTAGTTGTAATTAGGGCTCTTTTCTTTTGTCATTTGCTGTTTAAGAATCCATAGCTAATTACAAATTTGAAGGCTTGTTCCAAGATCAACACTTATAATTGCTTTTGCAAGTGCAAATTTGACAATATATTTGAATTTACTGCAAGTTTACCTGATGAAGAATTCAGAAAAATTAACTCTTGATTTCTTTTGTTTCGAAATTCCTAATATGAATCTGAAACCAACAGATTGATTTCACAGTTGATTTGTTGGATGGTATGGTCATTCCTGTGTATATTACTGTTTATGAAAGAGTAAACTACCCCTTTTTGATTTCTGAATTCGTATCACTTCTGTTTGATACATGAATTAGTAAGGCTTTCTGTATGCATATATGCTCATAGAGATCATTGGAAGTTCTAGAATTTACCATCTTATTCTGAAGAAAGCTTCGGGTCTAACTACTATTGCCAACTACAGAAGTTCTGGCATGTTCAGAGTTCTTACATGGCATTTGAATGTTTCTGCTCAGCAAAAATATATGTCTCTGTGGACAGCGAAGTGGGGGTGGGAATGCAGTCCTGTAAACTAACATCCTTTGTAGGAGGCATATTACTAGTATGGAGGAAACAAAGCTATTACATAGCTTATTAGCGGTCCAGTTCGATCACAGATCCTGAAAGTATTGTCTTCACCTGTGGTGAAATCAACCTCATAGATTTAAGCATGTTAGCAAAGTTGTTTACCATGTGTACTTGTGTACTGTTAACCATTTGCGACTGCCGTTACAGCCTGCTTATAATTGTGATGCTATAAATACTGTCATTTGTCATTGAAGACATTTATTCCTTCATGCTGTTTAAGAAATGCAGATATTTAAAAAAATTAAATTAATTCTTTGGGCACAATGAAACCTTTTTTCTGACGGTTAACA
The DNA here is from genome assembly GCF_009769465.1 of Tauraco erythrolophus. Taxonomy (NCBI): domain Eukaryota; kingdom Metazoa; phylum Chordata; class Aves; order Musophagiformes; family Musophagidae; genus Tauraco; species Tauraco erythrolophus. The sequence goes on along the minus strand of NC_141466.1, from coordinate 84,065,138 downwards.
GCAAGGAAGTGTTTTGTGGGAGTGCAGAAAATGAAAGTAAATTAATGATCTATTTGTATTTTTACATATATTTGAACATTTCTAAATGGGAAGTTAATTTAGGCAGCAACTGTTTCCTGTCAGTACAGCTGAAAAAATATTTTTACACAGCTAGATCCCATATATGATCTGATACCATGCTGAGGTGGACAGACTGGGGATAATTAAATCTTGCAGAACTTTTGGCAGCACTTTTTTGATTTCCATGTGTCCTTATCCGAACTACTCCATCATCATTTCAGATAGTCTCTGATTGGTTGGTGACTCTGCTGGACAATGCATAACCTTGGCTTGAGGACTAATTTTCTTTGGAAATTCAACATTGATGACATGTCATTTTTGACTTACTTTTGTAAGTAATTGCAAATGTTGTCAAGTACAGTTTGAAAAGAAAGTATATATTGGCTTAGTTACCAATACAGCTCTTGATCATAACCATCACTATTGAAAATCAGCTTAATATTAATCTTGCCTGTGACACCGAAGTGCAACATTCTAAGTGTTTCAAGGACTGTTCACAAAATCTCGTACCAGTTCACTAGCAAATTTTTAAAAGACACAATGCTAACAAATTTTTTCAGAAAATGAAGTACCTGTAGAATGGCTGATGTGTCTCTATCTTATATTAACGGACCATGGATGCTAAGGATGAATAATGAATAGTAGCCTGATGTTATCAACAGTCTGTATTTTTGTTCTTTGCCTTATATCACTTATATCAAGTGAAAGAACAAGACCAATCATAAGAGTATTTGCAACAAAAATTATCCTCTGTGTTTGCTGGTTCATTTTTAATGACTTCCTGTGTAAAAACTACAATAATGGAAAACTGATGAGTTGCCATGTTCTCAGGAAATTATCATGTGTCAAGAGTTGCACGCTTATCAAAAGCTTTGACAGGGAAGTGAGATTGCCAGAAATATACTCACCATCTAGGCGTCTGTGTAGCATTTGATCTGCAAGGAAACTATGCCCTTTGGAACTGCATGGGTGCTGAGTCATTAGTGGAGCTTGACAGAAGCAGGAAGGAAGTAGGTTGATGAGAGTGAATTGAATGTAGGTAAGGAAAGAGTAGCAAGGGAAAGAAAACAAAGGGAGCCATAAGAAAAAAGTCAAGAGAATTACCCATTTTGACTGAATTCCAGATATTTATTAAGGACATATTTCTTTGGGATCTGCACTAGGGAATTTTCTAAATCTCCAACAGATGAGCCAAAGAGTTTGCAACAAGGAAACAACATATATATTTTTAAAGAAATTACTTTCTGAGTGTCCATTGTGTGTCTGCTTGATTCAGAAAGTTTTTTTGCCACAGCACACAGTTAAAGAAAATTCAGAGATTGCTTACCCTGCCCTGTCATATATCATCTTTGTACTATAAAGGGATTCTATGGTCAATGTGTGGGCAACTGTGAGTACTGGAATTTCACATCAGACCCACATATAGTATGGTCAAAACTAAATATTCCAAGTTCCAGAGAAACTTATTCTGTGTTTGACATTAGCAATTTGTGTTGAATGCCCATTTTAGGCTTTTTTTTGAGACATGCAAGGCATATTATTATAGCTGATGTAATATGGTCTTTTTTTTTTTTAACTGAAAGATTATATAAAGAATAATAATATCTCTATAGATCAAATGTTTTGAAGCTAGTAAATCTTTTCAATTTAAAGAATTGTGATGTTAAATAACAATAGCTGTCTCTTTACATTTTCAAATCACAATAATTTTTTCCACTTACCTATGAGTCGTCATTATGGTGCTTAGAGTAAACATATAAGAATTTCTCTAGACCAGTCTGTCTGTAAGTTTGTATGGAGTCTTTAGTCATCCTGTAAAAGAACTTTATCCAGCATTGACATTTTCTATTAATAAACTGCAAAAATTAATACTCTGAAAGACTAACAGTATATCTTACATTCATGTTTTCTGTTACTTTATACTACCATAAAAGTAAACCTCAAAGATTATTACAATTATTATGTTTATACTCTTTTCAGGAGTAATTTTCTTTGGCATTCAAACATCATGTTTTTGATATTTCCATTTTAGCTATTAATTTAGTTTTGAATTGATTGGATTAATTTCTATCTGTGAATGTCAAAATAGATCAGTGTAGTATTATTATTATTGCAAAGATGCCTAATACAGATGAGTTGCAGTCCTGTGGAAGCAAGACGCTCAAATATTGATGCAGAAACAAACTCCAAATTTGGTAGTGAAAACGACTAGCTTAGGTCTGATGCAGTGAAAAAAAGGGCAGGTGATGGCATGGTCAAAGTGATGGACTTCTGATTTTTGTTTTGAATCAAAGGGTGACAATAGTGAAGGAAAGGAAAGATGAAAGCGATTAGCAAGCTGAGGAAAATGGACATTGTTGCAATGAGACCTAGACTTAGATAAATGTGTTACCTGTTTAAATGAATGTGGAAGACCGTATCATTGAGATCTTAAGCAGAAAGAATTTGTAGGACTAACATATAACCTAGAGGTGATGATGTAGAAGGAAATTGAAGTTGCAGGTAATCTCCAATTTATCTGTCTCAGTGGCAAGTTGCTGTCTACAGTGACGGAGACGGTTTGAGCAAAAATTGCAGTGAAAGAGAAATAAGGATACTTGTTCTAATCTGATTGAACTTGAAAGTATGGTGAATCATTAGACAGGTGTGGAGATAGGTTTAACTGTGAGTCATGCTTAGAGAAACAGTAGCTTGACATCTGAAGTTAAGATGTAAAGAGAGGAGGGGAAAGAGAAGAGTAAGGGCAGACTTCTGTGAGATGTTGCAGGGAATTGATTGGGAAATGAGAATGCTCTTCTGAAGGACTGGTTTATGAAGCAGAAAGATGATCAGGACAGAGAAGAATCAAGGAAGCCAAGACACATCTAGACTCCAGGAAAAGCATTGTCAGCTGTATTGAAGGCAGATTGATAGATGGAGGATGACACATTTATTCTCAGTTATGGCTGGGAACAGATAATTAGAAGGATTATCAGGAATTATTTCAATAAAATTCAAGGGAAAAAGGTAGAGAAGACCGGGAAAAAACCCACCAAGCCTGACTGCGAACAGCACATTCTTTGTTATTAAGTAAACGAGAGATGATCTGTAACTGGAGAAACGAGTGTAGACAACAGCAGGCTTCCTGAGGACACAGAAAGTAAGGAATGTTTACTTTGGAAGGAGGAAGAGCCAGGTGACATTGATATGTTAATAGGTAATGGAAAGAATAAAGGAAACGTGTTAATGTGTGAGACTGAGCCTCTGAGACAAGTGAAGGAGAACAGAAGAGAAATTTCTCAACTGACAAGGAAGCAAGCATTGCAGTAAGGGAAAAGGAGGGTGAAATTTGGAAAAGACTGTGGAGAAATAACAATGGTTAGGAAAGAAGCAATGGAGATTATAGACATGAAATTTCATGCTAGAAAAGTAGCATTATTTAGCCAAGGCATTAATCACACCAAAAACAGAGAAACAAAATTCTCAGAATCTTAATTGAAACACTTGTTGAAAGTTCCTACAGTTAAATCTGTTCTGCTCATCTGCTCAGCTGAAGAAGCAGTTAGCCAGGTCTGGGTTAGACTGATGCTCCTGGATCCATATACATAGTAAACAAACTTTATCTATCATTAGGGTAAGGCTTTGTTGGGTTTTTCTGTTGCAATTCCTGGTAAACCATATTTTTATCTTCAGTAGAATTTGTCTTTGAGCTCTGTCTTCATAAAGGTAGAAGAGATAAGTTGTCATGGAATATGCAGAGAACTTTACGAATGTTCTTTGTTTAATTGTTTTTGGTACTACCTATCAGTATGCAACGTGCTGTGAAACATGCTTTTGGGAAAGAGGATGAGTTGTCTTCTTTAAAAGTCTCTAGAATGCTTTCCTCTCAATTTTAATATAGATCAGTTTGAGTGTTTTAAAAAACTTTATTAGCTATGTAGGGCAATATAATATTCCTTATGGATTAAACTTTATAAGAATAAGGGCAACTCTAGGATATGCTGTTCCAAAGTGATCCATAAGTCTTACAAAGTTTTGACTTTTTCAAATGAAATAAGAACCAAGGGAAAGGATTTGCTTTATGGATACAATTCTTACTAGCGTTAGCTTATGCCATTAATAAATGTTTGGATAATTACATGTCAAAATAGATATATTTTATGTTCTCCCATATGAAAGACTAGATTCCCAGAAGGCTAATTGCACCATCCTACTCTACACTTATATATGAAACATGTTATTAATCTGGTTGCTTGTGTTTATTCAAAACTTACCTTTGAAAGATGAGGTATTAGTGCTGTGCATACCTTTCATACCTTGACGGTTTAATGTTCTTAACTTTGTACTGGCACTTTAAAAAAAAAAAAGAAAGGAAAGATTATTTATTTCCCTTTCAAAATCTTTTGTTCCTGAAGGAAATGCATCTACTAAGTAAGTATGTAATAAAATTTCATGTTGTTTCTGGTTAGTCTGTGACCAAAAGGAGAAATATTAGTCAGGCAAACTACAGAGAAAAATGTATCTAGATCACAGGTTCGTTCTTTGGAATATGTTGGCATATATTTGACAGTGGTTTTCCTTAAAATTATTCTTCAAAAGAAGTATTAGCAACTTATCTCATCAGAGTACTAAAACATTATGTAAAATAATTGTATACGATTAAACTCACCAAGCGTAACAAAAAAAAAACAGAAGTAGAAGAGACTCTAGAAGGAAAGAAAGAAACAAAGAATAATTGTGTATTCACACACAATTTTAGTGCAAAGCTTTAAAGTGCAGGAAAGGGTAGAACTGATATTTATTTTTATAAGGTGAAGAGTTCTTAAAACAAGAAAGAATAATGAAAAGATACTAAAAATACCCAGGGAATATGAGATGAATAAAAAAGAGATATGCCCTGTGTTTGCAAGACAATGGCATTAGAAATGTAATACATTTCATCAATAATAATGATAATAAAGCAGAAACTGAATTTTGCTTTCATAGACATACAGGAGAAATTTTGTGTTGTGGAACAGTGGATTCTCATGTTGTCATTTACATGTAAAATGCAAAAGATTATTTGTATCACTGTGCACAAGGATGGACTAACAGTAGTGGTAGCGTCAAACATACTTTTGTGAGTAGAGCCAATTTTCCAGACTTATAACTTGAAAAAATATAGTTTTAAATCCCAGAGTTCTGGGAAGGAAATTGTTTTAGTAAGTATTCTACTTTAAAAAGAAATAGCATACTATTGATTTATACCAGAGTCATTTTCTAATATATGTTAAAATTTAGAGAAAAAATGGAAAATACCTTAATTAATTATACAAGGAATTTCAGTCCTTTAGAATATGAAGTATACTCACAGGACTGAAAACTCTGGGCTTGACAAATTTTCATCAAATGTTTATAACAGATCCACAGTGCTATTTTATTTGGCCGTAGATTCTCTTTTTCTGGCCAAGAGCTTGGGGTTTGATTGGCCTAAATACGATATTATGCAATACGTGTGGTGAAAAATCTTGATATTTGAAGACAGGATCTCTTTCTAAATACAAATCTTTGTTTAAAGGTTAATCATTGTAGTTGTACTTAATTTTACAGTGATTTTAAAACATTGCAAGTGTGCTTTTGTGTTTTGTGAGCTCAAAAGTACAGCATTGAGACTATAGACCTTGTTCTGATTGACAACAGTGGAAACAGCCGTCTGTTTCATTTGGAGCAAAATTGTGTCCAGAGGCTGTCATGAAATTAGAATAAATAGTTGCAAAGCCTACTTGAGCAGTACCTAAAACCACGGTCATGATGTTATATAACATGATAAATGGGGAACCCAAATACACAAAATAACACAGTTCTTTCTGGAAAGGTACATGTATGATAGGGTTTTTTTTTCAGAACTTATTCAAGGAAATGTTAAAATATAGAAAGTGTGAAGAAAGATTCCCATAATTACTTTGTGTGTGAGTATTCCACACAATTGCAGTGGGACTGATTTCTATAAGTTTTCATGCACATCTAAGTATCTACCGATTAACTTGACAGAATTAGATATGTAAAGATAAAATTAAAACCTGACCTACATACAAACTTTGGCAGCAAAGAAGACCTCAGACTTTCATAGCCTCTGCAATACCACAGGACATGTTTCTAATCTTCCATCGTTTACGCTTTGAAACTCTTAAAGAACATACCACCTCTCCTCTTAACTATTCAGTGGAGGTTAAGCCCTGCTGTAAAGCTTCAGTTATATTCTGCGTGTTTGTCTTCTACATTAGTTACTGGGTTTTGGTTTATGTTGTCAGTGTTGACACTTTAGTGATAATTTTGTCATTTTCTTTCATTGTTGACCTCTCCATCGTCTCCTAGATGAATTGATTGAGAGTTGCCTGTGCCTCCATTTGGGAGACCCCGTTCCACTCTTTGTTTTTAAAGGAAGAACACATACAGCTAAGTGTTTGAGTATCCAAAACCTGAATTAGGCAGAAGTATCAGGAAAAACTCTTGACATTCTCTCTACTGTTTGTCTCATCAGGAACTCATGGATGTTCACTTTTGGATTCTTATTTAATTACTGAAAAAAAGATGAGTAGTTGTAGCAGAGAATTTGGTTCTAGATTTCCAGGATTTTTCTTGTCCAGGCTTTGTAAAGAAGTGCATTCTCACCTTCTGTGTGACTAGTGTACTACGGAAGGAGCTCAGGAAGCTCATAATAACTTGGATCAAAACCTGGTGCTTCTGTGTGTTACAAGTGAACCATTCAGGGGTGTATAGAGGAAAGAAAAAGTACGGAGGTCTGCCTATCCTGAAACAGTCAGTGTCTCCAGTGCCCTCAGGCTGTGCTATTATCTTGATGCCAGGAGCTTCAGCTGCCAGCCAGGGCTCAGTCCCATAATCAACCTTTTCCCAGTTTCCCTCTATTGCTAGCTCCTCTGCCAATAGGACCACCTATAAGAAGATGCCAGGATTTCTGCTCCAGGACCTGTCTAGGGATGCCTGTTGGATCTATCTTTTTTCTTTATCTGAGACTCTAATACATGTCCTTTTGTTTCTGCTTTTTCAAACTGTTTTCCTCTAGTACTGTAACTACAGAGGAGAGCAAGGCAGTGTGTTTCAAAGAAAATTACTTTGTGTGCATGGTAGTGATAACTCTTGATTTCAGGACCTACTCTGCTTACCAGTGCAATCTAACTTTGGTGACAGACTTGTCCAATGGCTTGGAATGAAGCTTGCGCACAAACTTTATAAATCTGCTCTGGACTACAGGAATATTGTATGACTCTGAGGGTTAAAGCAAGTTTACTTGGCACATAATTAATAATGGAAAAGAACCTGGAACCATGTAGTGAAGTGACTGACATTCTAGTGTTGAATGTAATCAGATCCCTTTCAATCCCGCAAGACTCATTTCTTCCTCCTTTATCATAAGGAATTCTGTGAACTGTGTGAAGATGCACTGAATATCAATCTGCTCAGTACTTTTGTGGAAGAGTATTTAATTTTTTCATATGCTGACATCCTTAACTTATCTAAGAAATTGACATTTTGTCCTTCTAGAGATCATATCACAGAAAGGGATATCAACTTGCTATGAACCTTTGTGTCTGAAGCCTAGTATCTTTTAATGAAAATGACCTTTTGGTAACCATTGTCTTCTCTGGAAAAATACATAGATTCAGGCTTTTTTAAAAAAAAACCCAACAACCTACTCCATATTATTTTGTTTTCCTGATATGATTATTCTTTGGACTTTCCAAAGTTCCCGTCCAAAATTGTGTCAGTCTTCTGTGTATCTGCTGTGAAAGTCCTGGAAAGAATTATCAGCAGCAAGATGTCAGCTCAAGCCAAAGGGACTCCCAAGAAAGTTCTGGAAATGTTTTTAAGCTAGTGATGTGTATACTTGCTACCTGAAGATTGATCTTTTATTGATATATTATTACATATTATACCACTGCTGAAGTGAGTATGTCCTTCTAGTATCTCCAAGTTTGTCAAATCAGTTAGGTTAGCAATGATATTGCTTGAGGTCACCCAGAGCATGAGTATGCAGGGTTAATCACCTGAAGAAAAAGAGTATTTGTTTAAAATTAAGAGGGGTGGGGGAAGTGGATTCTTAGGAAAGTGGTATAAATATTCACAGCTGCATTCCTTCGCTTTGGTTTGAAGCCTCTTTCAAAGGGAGAGGTTGGGTTTGTAACCAAAAAGGTAGGGCACGCTCCATGGCTTTTATCTCGCGTTCAGACAGCAGGACAGGGAGCAGGGGAGCACAAACCTTACGGATACCCCTAGTCTAAGATGGACTACACATGCATACACAGACTGTAAATGTCTGTGTAGACTACTCTACTTTAGAGCTACTGATAAATGGCCTCCCTACTGAAGTCCTGATAGCAGTAAGGACATATTTATAGAATCATAGAATGGTTAGGGTTGGAAGGGACCTCAAAGATCATCTAGTTCCAACCCCAATGCCATGGGCAGAGAAACCCTCCACTACACCAGGTTGCCCAAAGCCTCATCCAACCTGGCCTTGAACATTTCCAGGGATGGGGTGTCTACAACATCTCTGGGCAACCTGTTCCAGTGCCTCACCACCCTCAGTGTGAAAAATTTCTTCCTTATATGCAATTTACATCTCCCCTCTTTTGGTTTAAATCCATTTCCCCTTGTCCTATCGCTACACGCCCTTGCCAAAAGTCCCTCTCCAGCTTTCCTGTAGTCCCCCTTTAGGTACTGGGAGGCTGCTATAAGATCACCCTGGAGCCTTCTCTTCTCCAGGCTGAACAGCCCCAACTCTCTCAGCCTGTCTTCATAGCAGAGGTGCTCCAGCCCTCGGATCATCTTCGTGGCCCTCCTCTGGACCCGCTCCAGCAGCTCCATGTCCTTCTTGTGTTGGGCACTCCAGAGCTGAATGCAGTATTCCAGGTGAAATGTAGGTGTACATGAAGAGTCCAGCCTTGCTTTATTCACATCAGACTTAAACTCATCAGTGGAGTACTGGCAAGACAGTTTGTGGCCTGGGGTGGTTTAACTCTTTTATTCCATCACTGTAGATGAGCTAATAACTTTTGTCCGCCTCACTAACCCACTGGAAGGTGAAACGAAACTAACACAGCTACATTGTCTGCGAGCTCATGCAAGTAAGTCTGCACAGTGCTGTACTAAACCATATAGACGTATCGCCTTGATTCCTTGTTGACTCAAGGTTAACAGCACCATGGTCCGTTTCACAGTATCGGCATGCCCTAAATTTCATGCCTTGAAGTTCTTTGTTTTTGTTTCTATCATAATGTAAATATCAGACTTCTCCTTATAAGACTTAGAGTTGTTTTAAAACTTGGATTCAAATTTAATGTGTACATTCTAACCATCCCCTGAGTTACTTAATGCAAATGTTTTTATATGTATATTTGAGGTATAGCACACTAAATGAGCTTGTTACTTGACATGCTGCATTTAAACTTCTCATTCGGCTGTACGAATCATGCACTTAGGAAAAACACATTTTAAGCAAACTATTAATCTGATTTCTCTTCTGTTTTTCTTTTGTGAGCTAAGAAATTCCAGGAAACGAACTCTGGTTAGTCTTCTGTTAGTGTTCTGAGTATTTTGTGAGTGTATATTATTTTAGTATTATTTTGTTCCAAGTTGCAATGTGGCATTGCATTTTTTTCCTGCAGAATATTTCTCCATATTTACAATTTGGAAAAAGTTAACAGAAATTAGTAAATATTCAGTGCTCTGAAAATTAAAATACTATTAATGTTGTGTGTTCACCATGCTACTTGCTACCTATAGCGAATGTTTACCTTGGTGCATATTTAGGGGCTTTCATATTTTATAGGGTTATAGTCAAAAAGCATATGTAGGAACCCGCATACTTGCCAATGAAATGATAGATAACGTAAATCAAAATATGATTTTTTAAATTTTATGTTGCATTTTGTCGTGGGTTAGGCCGATCCAGCAACAAAACTCCACGCAGCTCTCCCACTCCAGTAAAGTGGAGAGGAGAAAAATATAATAAAAGAGCTGAGAGTCGAGACAGGAACAGAGGAGCACCCACCAACCACGGTCCCGGGCAAAAGAGGCTGTTTTCTTAAAGCAAAACAGTTTATTAACAGCTACCTAAAAAGATAAAAGCCAACAAAAGCGATTACTTGAGAAGATAACGAGAAAACAAGGCCAGATCTTAAAAACAACACCACTCCCCCCCTTTTGCCTTTTCTTCCCGGCTCTACCTCCTCCCCGCAGTGGCGCAGAGGGGCAGGGAATGGGGAGTGCAGGTCAGTTCATTCCATGTTGTTACTGCCGCTTCTCTTACACCATTGTCCCTTGCTCCAGTGGATCCCCTACTCACGAGGAAAATCCACAAACTTCTCCAGCGCGAGTCCTCTACCCGCAGGATGCATTCCTTATCCTATCAGATTGCTCCAGGTGTGGGCTTTACCACAGTCTCGGATTCTTAGGGAGTTGTTGCCACTTGCTCCGGCGTGGGTCGTCATACCGACCTTCAATGCGTCTCCGCACAGACTTAGATGCATAAATGCGCCTCGACCTGTGCCCATGATTCACAACAGTCTCAGGCTCAGGCATCTCCTTTAACGAAAGACCTCCCCATCGGCGGGGATTGTCCCACAGACTCTAGATGCGTACCGTACTCAGGCTCTGGCATCTCTTCTCGACGTGGGTCCTCCACGGGCTGCAAGCAGGTCTCTGCTTGCTCCACCAAGGACTGCCTTTTGTTTGCAAGGGGGCCGCTTGCCCATCTCGCCACTGGTTTGCAAGGGGGACTCAGCTGCGGCACATGTTGTCCTGTTCCATCTTCCCTGACCTGGTGTTGGTGTGGCCGTTTCTCTCAGATTTCAGTCCTTTCTGGGTGAACTCGGCCCACTGGGCACCCCGGGAGCGGGGCTCTCCCCGAGTTCCCCAAGCGGCTCCGCCTCCACCATCCTCAGTGGGTGGCACCAGCCTGGCCTGGGCTGCCCCCTGGCCGGGCACCAGGGAGTGGGGGCAGTGCCCCTCTCCCTTCTCCTTGCTCCTGGGCAAAGGCACACCTTTCCGGTTCCTTTGTCCGAAGTAAATAGGGCAATTCGCAGAGGCGCCGGTTGGCTCAAGCCCCGAGGGGGATGGGAGTCCAGTGTGATGGGCAGCTTCTGCCACCCGGACCTCCCTCCCACTTCAAACCATGACACATTTTTACACAAAGATATTTTACAAGATGTTAACATAAATAATGTTGTATTTTCCTCATTACTATAGGATAAACAATTCTTTATTAATAGAAATTACGTTAAAGTACAAAAGAGAAACATAATTTAGTGAGTCTGTAACATCTTAGTTTGAAAAGAACAGAAAACATTAGAAAATCACAAAGAATTAGTAATGTATGTAAGGAACCAAACTGATCATTTATGAACTTTTTTTTACTTTGGAGGGATTTATATATGGTAGGATTTTAGCTTTTTGTATTAAATAATGGATTTTGCCAACTCTAGTATGCCAGAAAGATTTACTTTTAGAAATGAAATATGCCCTACAAAAAGTATTTTAGTTTCTCTTATAAAATAACAAATTTGATATATGAGTCTTTGTCTTGGTAATACTTCTGTAAATGCTTGTATTTGAAGTCCCTGGGCTTTGGCCATAGAAGTTGGTTCAGATTATTCTTTACGATTGTTGATCTAGTATCTGGCTAGTGAAAGCTATTTGTTCCTAATAGTCTGGCAAGTCACTTAGGTCTTCATGTGCTGAGTACTGGGATCTCCAGCACTGAGTGTGCTGAAGTCACATCTGAGGAATGTGTCAGCTGAGTAGCAATCTTCTGTTCTGAGAATTTTGTTTCTGGGCAATTTATAAACTCAGTACATAGTATGCCTTTTCATCATGCCCCTCTTCCCTCTTCTCAACACACATAATCCCTTCTCAAAGTGCTTGACTTCAGATACATTCATTGCAATTTTCCAGTGTGATATATTATCTATACTATCCAAAAGGCATCAAGTTAATGAGGAACTGACAAATGGCAAAGTGTATCATTTGTAGGAACTTAAAATATGGTCCTTATTTCTCAAATGACAGCAAACAACGTCATTAAATAATTTTTTTATAAATAATCTTCATATCATGAAATAATTAATTCCACATGTAGAGCCTACTGTTTCATTGTCAAATTACAAATGGTGAACAATCTGGAAATTGCACCTCTGATGGGATCATTTCAGCTACCAGGAACATTAAACTTCCTAATTTAACAAAGTTAAAATGTAAAGTGAAAAGCAAAATCTGTTCATGCTTTCCTTCTATTCTGGCTTGATTTTGTGGGGAAAGAAGTGAAGAGTATTCCAGATGTGATGACCTACTCTTAGTGCAAGGTTACAAAGAAAAAAATGTGTACATCCTCATCTCATATTTTGCACAGGAATAAGAAACTATCAAAAAAAATTTATATTTAAATATCACTAAGATTTACAGTATGGATTTATAAGATCTAATTGCAATCTACACGAGATTGCAATTAAATATATTTTTTTTTTTTTTTTAAATTAGATTTCATCAAAACACAGGACTAAAGATTTTTTTCATATTCTATATTATATTATGTAACCAGGAATGTATTTATAAGTTCAAGAAAACATACTTTAAAAAATATCTTGACCTATATAACACACATAAATTCTTCCTCTTTATCACTTGTGGTATCTTGAGTGATATACCAGTTTTTTCACTCTACCTGCCTTCACAGCAGCTTTATGTGGTAGGAAAGTCTTCATATCCGTTTTCAAGTTGTATAATGAAGGCACTAAGAGGCTGTTTTTTTCACTTTGTCGTGACGGTTTGGTTTTCCTGTTGAAAACTGAAAGCAGCATGAGTACACATAGTGATATTAAAATAGGGATTTAGACCTATTTCCTAATCTGACAAATTTAGCTCAGGCTTGAATACATTCATGAGCTGGTGGCAGGCAGGGTTCCATGAGAATGGTTCTGAAGAATGGAACTGCTTTTTGTTGCTGTTCAGGAAAAAAACTATGTGTCGTCCCAGAAAATGCATTAGCTATGATAGTTGTTTCACCTGAGCAATACAAGAGAGAAGACATGTTTAATACCTGGCAGACCTGGTCCCATTGGCAAGTCAGTGCCCAGGCTGGTAACCTATCTTGTGCTCTTAGCATACCAGTGATTTCTAGGGAGGCATCATGACCTGTGCTTTTACAGGATAACAGACTTATAGAAAATGCCTGTAAGCAAGATGAATCAGCACACCCTGGTGTGCATAATTTTCAAATTACTTATGAATCATTAGTTTGAGCATTGATCTAACAGCCTAGAGTTTTCCAGCTAAATGAGTACTTTGCACTCTATCAGGAAAGCCAGAAGCAGCCTTTGTTAGCTTCACATAAATGGCATTTGTACTCTTTGAGAAATTCCACTTAACAAGAATGATCTACACAGTTATTCTATTCATTTGACATGTGATGCTCTATTTTGCCATTAAAAATTTGCATCTCAGAATGCTTCTTGTGATTACTGATGTCAACAATGATCATCTCAAAATATAAGTCTATTTGGAAAATTTTAGAATAATCATCTGTGGAATGGCAAAAGCGCAATGAACGTTCCCTCTCCTCAAGATGATTATACATCCTGTCCCAATCATGAATGGAAAATTCGTCTCGTATGGCTGATCCTTCCATACAGTCTTGTAGCTGCCTTGTAGCTAGCTGCCTGCACTGTAAAAAAAAATCGTCTTCCATTCTTTGACAAGTGGACTTGCCCATTTTAAAGCACCTAGATTTAGGACTCATCAGTGGTTTTTAGTGTCTTAGATTCCAAGTGACAATAGCCCATGACTCTGAGAATGCAGTCTGTGGAGACTATAAAGGCACATTCACATTGTTATTAATGAGCTACCTGGACTCTGTTATGTACAAACTGTTGCAATGTGTCACTAAATAATGGGAAGATACTTTTTTCATGTAGTGAAATCTCATTATGTTTTATGGTTTTTGACTGCCAACAACCGTACTTCATTATACATGGAAAACACATTTAGCTTCTCCTTTTCTTCAAGATTTGTATTAAGAATTACACTCAGTAGTTGCTTTCAGAAGTATTTTTGACATAGTGGGATCTCCCTGGGCTTTCTGTTTCTTTCTTCAGGAAAGTGATAATATAATACTAGTGCAATGATTTTTTTTATGAAATGACATTTCCATGACTTCAACCAGGAAGGTACAATTCTGCAGTTCACATATAAAGTTACTTTTTAATCTCAGGTTAAACTTTGTTGCATATATATGTTTATTGAAGATGCAAATATACGTTTCCTTCTTTTCTACCATTTTAGGCCAGAGGAATAGACATCTAGAATTTTTTTATTTAATCATTGTAGTTTCACTTTAATAAATTTTGGAATAAATGTCTATTACTTAGTCTGCCTAAAGTAATTAGTAAATATTAAGAGGCTTTGGTAAATGTAACTTACATAAAAAGTTCATACTATATTTATAGTGACAGGGCAGAACTGATGTTGTTTAATATTCCCATTAATTTAATGTTCTTTAAAAATTACATTGGTGTTATTTTTAGTATAAATTATGTATTTAAGTAAACTTACTACATCTCAGCGATTTTTTTGATATAAGTATATAAGAAGATTACTAACTAAGCACTGTTTATTTTATTTAAATTATTAACCCAGAAGTTAACTAAAACTTGACAAAATTTAGGATCCCTCCTGTCACTATGGTAACTGTTAAATGTTTTACTGATATGTCTGCTTTTATACCTCTTTCTTTTAGACAACTAATCTGAGAGAATGTTGATATCCTATGAATAAGAGGCCTTTGTATCTTTCAAAATCTTTTAAACTATGGTGACAGTTTGAACTGTAGGTACGCTGAAGAAATAGATCTACTTGCAGTTACTTTCAATATGGTCTAGATCTGCCAGGCACAAATGACTTCATTATGCTGCTTTGTGCCTATGTGATCAGTAGTTAAAAACGACTTTAAAAAAAAGTGTTGCTCTTTCTCACAACATTTGTGACACATGAACTTTAGGCCGGTTGGAGAAGTTTTGTAAATACCATATGGGGATGAAAACAACACTACTCAAGATGAATCATATTGATGATTTCCATTTACTCTTGGAAGTCATAGAAGTTCCTTCGTACAGAAGGTTTCCTCTTTTGATAATTGTCTTTCTCTTGTGATACATTATTTCACGAAGAAGTGACTATTTTAAATGTGAAAGTCACATAAGAATGTCAGGGTTTTGAGAAAAAAACCACACCTGATTTACTGTAAGCAAACATGTTCTGTTACTTGAATGTGGAATAATAAAAAATTGAAATGTGACCCTGTTAAGTTCTGACACATACTTCTCTTTTAGGAAGAAAAATGCATTTCTTTGGTGTATCAAGGATAATTAGGGGTATAAAGCAACTACTTTGATGGGCACTGCCTGACTACACTTGTGTGGCTAGGTTTACATGAAAGAATTTTAGGGGTTTAGTGTATTTTGCAGTGAGCTAATGTCCAGATTTTGAAGTGGAATTGGAAATTATACACCTGAGTAGGACGCTAGTAAAAACTCTTTTTCATGCTTCCCTCAGTTTTTCTCATTACTGAGTGAAGAGACAGGTTTGTAATGACAATGATGTCACACAAACATTAGCACCCTCAGAGATTAGGGCAGTCTTTTGAAGAATGTCTGAGATTATATTTAAATTGTTTCAAACCCATCATTTAAGAAAATGATCTGGAAACCATTCCTGATCATTTATCCAGCCATGTGAGTTCTAAGTATATTTTGTAGACTTTCCAAAATTACTACTGTAAGAAGACAGTAAAAGTGTTTTCTATATTAAAAGTAGTTTATTAGATATTTTCATACCACTGATTATATATCTGCATTCTTTTGAATTTAATCAAATTTTGCTGTAATGTACCCAAGAGTTTGACTAACCTTCTTTCTCATATAATAAAAATTGAGGCCAATAACATGTTCTACTTCATTGAACTCTTTGTTTTTGTTCATCAAGCAGCATCTTCAGATCCTTTTCACCATTCTGATAACACAGAATCACAGAATGGTTGAGGTTGGAAGAGACATCTGTAAGTCACCTAGTTGAACCCCCCTGTGCAAGCAGGGCCGCCTACAGCAGGTTGTTCAGGACCATGTCCAGTCAGCTTTTGAATATCTCCAGGGATGGAGACTCAACAATCTCTCTGGGCAACCTGACAGCAATATGACTGCTTCAGGATTGCCTTTGATATACCGTAACTACAACAAACTCTTTATTACAGTGCCCCACATTTAAAGTGGAACAGGTAAGAAATACATGTGGATATATGGCTGAAAAAGCTAGCAACCAGATTGGCAACTGTCCCCTGATTTGTGCAAATTTGTGTCTGCTGCAGAGGACTTGAGCTAGGGAGCTACAAGGAAAGGAGAATTGTGCAGAATTGTGACGTGTTGTGAAATGTGGAATATGTGGAATTCTTAGTAGAATTCTTAGTCCAGCCATGAAACTTTCAAAAGAATTCCTTAGAAACAGTAATCATGGAAAAACTTAAAAACTCTTTCCTAGTTTACTGCCCAATAATCAAATGAGTGGGAACCTGGAACAGACTTCTAATTGGAGGTGTAAGGACAGAAAATCTTTTAGTTACAGAATAGATCTTGATAATATATGAAACAGATCAACATTTCTTGATCTAGATTATTCTTTTTATTCCATGTCCTATACCCTCTTTGTGGGTAAATTCAGTGCAGGTTATTATTTGGTTCATCTGGAAATGAATGACACTGAAACAACTCATGTGCACATAACTGCAGTCATGTGCCATAACATATACTGGAGGTTTTCTTCCTAGGATCAGTTTCTCTTATGCAGTGTCAGTTCTTTGACAGTATTCAAAACCACAGTAGTCCTTATCTAGAAGAGCTTGCTTTTTGGATTATATATACATAAAGTGAATATTAAATAAAACATTCAGAAGCTAAAAAAAAAAATATCTGTCATGGATCACAGTAGTCAACCAACAGCTACAGCAATGCAGCCCGAAAACAAATGTTTTCAGGAAAGTGTTCTAGACTGTGAATCCTGAGTGAAGTGAGCTTCCCACTGCCTAGTCCACAGTAAGGAACTGAACCCTGGGAAAGGATAGAAGTTAAGGCACATCCTTTATTTCCCAGAGAAATTTATCATTTCTCTGTTGGCTCTGTTGGCAAACAGCTCCCTACTCAACATGCCGCTCTTATGGATTCCATTCTGAGGTGCATACCTTTTCTTATGCCATTTTATGGAGAGCTGAGGTGACCAACTTCAGAAGTAATTGCATGGTCATATTTTGTGGTAGAAGCATCATTTGCAACTATGATACCAGTCAAAACAATGAAAATATGGAGTTACAATATGGAAACCAGTAGAATTATCTAGTTTAAATCTGGTTGGACAGTCTATTCCAAAGACTCTCACTGTTCTTACAATTGAAGATATTTTTGTGGCATTCCTACTCCACATTTCAATCTCCTCAAGATTTTTAAGCAAAGGTAGTGCTCTGTGAGTCTCTTTCTGTGACTACAAAACAGATGTAGCAGTTGATGTGAATACCTAAAGCAGAAGTGGTAATCTTTAGTGGCGGTGTAGACCCCTAGGACTAATTCCAGCTTTTTGTAGTTGCTGTTGACTTTCCTTTTGATTCCAGTGGGAGAAGGGCTTCATCCAGGAACATGGACAGGCTTCAGCTTTTTATCAGAAAGCAAAGAAGCACTGACTCTGAGTATGAACTCTCAAAGGAAGTCTCAGATATGAATGCTCACAGGCTGTTTAGATACTGTAAATTCTGAACAAACAGTATAGGTTTAGGTTGTATTATTCTATCAATGGAAAGATGTAATCATTCTACTGTGTTTATGTACATGAACCAGAAAAGTAAGACATTTTTAATTCCCTTATCATAATATCCTGAGGCAAACCAGCTGTATTTTGCATTGTGTTGTGTGTTTTTAAATGCTAATTAATATGTATTTATAAAGACACGGTAATACTAACCTAGTACTCTTGTTTAAATGCAGCTTTCTGAAGCTTGGTGAGTTCAGTAGGAAATGCTCTGAGGTGTTCTTTATCTGAAACACAACCAGCACATAACCAACTTCTAAAGCTGAAGAAAGTAAAAATAAACTTCATACACGTGCATGGGCATGAACTCAGGCCACGTAAACATGCATCGTTAATGTATAGCATGATTTTTTGTCAATGAGAAGGTAAAGCAAAGTTATAGTAGAAGAGGAAATATCCACAGCATGTTGCCTTTTTTTTTCCCGTGGGAGCACATATGTACATTCACAAAGTGGGTGGGTGTTCCATTCGCACTTGAAGGCAGAGACTTTGTAACCTAGGTCGTTTGGGGAAAGGATACATATATCCCACTCCTTCTTGGGACATGGGCATGGTTTGTACGTCCGCTACCTGCTGGTTTCTATGCTTAGAGTTTTTGTCAGTTCATTTGTGTGCTTGTAGAGAAACAAATGTTTTCTTGTTTTACTTCTTTTTCTTTTCTTCCTGTGCATTATGACTACTACTACATTTTCCCGTGTTTCTTAGTATAAAATGGTTCCGAATTATGGCTTCTAGTACCATTCTTTCCTGCACTTCTTGGATCTCTTTTCTCTTTCTTTTTTCTCTTAGAATTTTGGTTGTAAACTGTGTGCACAGTGGTTACTCTGTTGAGAGACTATTCTCTCTCCTTTTTGCTTTCTTCTTGAAGTCAGTTCTCGTGTGAATAATATATCATACTAAGCAAGATGGCACTGTTGAAGCTTTTTGGTGTTGAAGATTTACTTTTCCTCTTCTGGCTTTATATTGTCTGATGATGGGCACATGCACTGCTTTGACTCTTAGAGACTTCCATAACTAAGATCAATGAAAAAGAATGCTCCCAAAAGCAGGAGTAATAACTTAAAGTTTTTTAACTCTCTACCATGAGGTTCATTTCATGTCTGTGGAGACAAGCTGATGGTGCAAGATGATCAAAACTGCTCACTATGTCTCTCATGACCGATGGCAACACCTGCTGTTCAGGAGTCAACGACTAAAAGAAGTGACAAGCCAGAGGTAAAATGGCTTAAGGAAGTCAGATCAGAACGAGACCAATTATCCTTCTTTAGGACTTCTTTGTTTAGAGAGGAGCTTTTGAAAGCTTACTCAGTTTGTGCAACCTGTCTTTCTGAGTGTCTTAACTAGCTGTTGTTGTTGTTGTTATTATTATTATTATTATTATCAGCTAATATTGCCTTTTTGACCAGCAAAGCTCTTTGATGACCTCTTCCCTCTAAGGGAAACCAATGATTCTTATCTTTCCTGAATGACCAGTATCTGTTGGCACACACTTATCTATAAGACTTTAGCAGCATATAGAGGATTTAAGTGACAAACATGAAAATTCAAGGTAAATTAGAGCTTGAAAAAAATCCCAGTATTGCAAAAATAAAATTATATTTAGCTATAAATATGAAAAGAAGCAAAAACATGTGAGCTGTTATGTTGTGAGGATAATAACAAGATTAAGATGACGTAGTGTGATTGAGAAGTCTAAAAGAATCCCGTTCTTCATTTCTTATTGATGTTGAAGCAATGGAAAGAAAATTGGAGCCAAAGAAGAATTAGTAGTGGCAATGAGGCATAGAAATAGAAATTATTTTATCTATGGTGGAATTAAAATTGAAATAACTTAAGGGGATTAGCATGATACCTCTAATTAAGGCAAATTAGAAAACCTCTTCTTAAAACACAGGCATAATTGGCACAAGAAATCGTATCCCCAGTTGCCAGGTTTTGTACTAAGTGCATCAAATGAGAAATGGCATCATATTCATGTGAGATATCAAACAATTTTTACAGTTTGCCCAATCTATGTTACTGCTGCTAAGTCATCACATGGGGCACTGTAGGCAGTTTTGGGCATTGCAGTTCAAGAAAACCTTTACTGGCCTCAAGAAATGGTGTCTCTAATTTGACTCCGGTAGGCTTGGTGCAAGCATAAGCTAGCCTTTGCCAAGGAGAGCCAAACTTCTGTGCATAATGAGGGCAAGAACCATATTTGGCAATTTGAAAAACAATATGAGTAGAATAACACGTCACAAAGTGCATCACTCAGCAGAGTTCAGCCACAAAATCACTCCTACCAATTCTCACACAGTGAGGGAAACAATTTTGCTTCTTCTTATGCTATCTGCAGCAACTGTGTCTCACGCCTCAGTAGTACTATGTGGCTTTGTGTGTCCCTCCAGAAGCCCTTGCTCTAGGCTAAGTTTGTCAGTGCATGAACCAGCTGTGTGGATTCCCGGACCAGGAAGGATTGCTGTGTTGCTGTGCTACAGTCAGACAAGGGGACAGAAACCAGGTGGCGCATTTGTCTTCTGCTATAAGAATCAGTGTGGACTATCACGTGATTTGGGGCTGGGCACACTATAAGATGGGGTACCCCACCATCTCAGTGAGAGAGAGCAACAGTCCCCAGGGATGCTGGGGCTGTATGGAATGCTAGCCAAGCTGGATTGAAACTTTGCATTCTGCAGAAATTAGAAATGCCCTTGCTATAAGATTTTGTTGTCTGAGACGTGTTTCCCCTTTGTCTTCTGAAGCTATCTCAACTCTGTGTTTCAAACAATTCAAAATACTTCCAACTTTTAATTTGATAGGAAACTTGTTAATTAGTCTAGTGGAAGTATATTTATATAATTAAGTCCTCTGAGGTTACTGTTGGCTTTCTGTACATCTGTAGTCTTGCAAAAGAAGTCAAAACAACTGATGAAGTGGCTTACATATATACACTGTAAGTTAAAGATCTTAATTACAGTCCTGGCCCCTAGAAAGTCGACTGGAGTTTTGCCTTTATTATACTAAGGGATAAAATCCCTGTCTTAGGGAGGCTGTTTAGAAATTTAAATTAGGCTGAATGCCTTGGAAAGCATAATAGTTTGCCCAAACCTCAGATATGAGCATGGATTAGACATAAATGGCTCACTGTTGTTTTGAAAAGTCTTCTCTTTTTTTATCTTGAATACTTTAATTGATATTTATTTTAATTAATATTTATTGTATTTTATTTCTCTTCACTGTCCCAGGAAAAGATTATATAAGTTCTTCCACTTTTCTGGGTTTTGTTCCTCCCAGTTCTTCCTTATTAAACTTTTATATCTGTAGTTTCTTAATGTGAGACCAGAGATATGCAGTAAGACACTTACCAAGATTGCCTTTTGATCAAATGTTCAGCAGCAACTAAAACTTTTATTGTTTTTTGGTTTTGTTTTTGTTTTTTAATTGGACTCTTCATTATGTTTATGTAAGATTCATTTCAAATTATGTTCACAAGACTGGGAATACTATTTATTTCTTTTTGTCTTCCATCAATCTCTATCCACTCTAGATTTCCTCCCTATTATTTTCTTCTGGATCTAATTAATTTGAAGAAAAGTTACCAGATAAGTTTTTTTACTTGCTTGCATATAAACTGAGTGATATGCATCACTCAGTATGTTTTCAATTAAAAGTAGAAAAGATGAGATGTGCATTTGAAAGGACTGAATAATTCTGATGGATGACTACTTCAAGAATTTATATATAGTGTATTTACTTACTTCCATTGCTGTGGCCTTGTAATTATGCTAATGACAAATCACAAATATATTGAATTTATACTGAAAATTGTTTAACAATTATATCTATGATCTCAAACCAAGGGACTAAGGGGATAATGATAATATGTAAAACTCAAATACCTCTGTGGTATAGGAGGTGAAATGTGATGTTCTCGTGTTACAAGAGATGTGGTCAGCAGAGAACTTTCCCTTTTTATCACAAAACAGAGTAATGAATTGCACTTTCCTTCATTGTTGCTCTTCAATACCTTGACTCCGTCCTGAATGTATCATTTCTGGCAGAGAGGGCTTGCACTTACTTCCTCAATATTGCCATTTAGGATTTTTCTTTACACAGTACAAACACATTCCCATCAGCAGAGTGAGGGCTAGCACTGCCCCCTCCCCCCCATTTCGAAGTGAGTAGTGTACTGTGCTTGATAAATACTAACCTGAAGTGGAATTAGCTGCACGAAAGTGTCAGGCTCCATGCATTCTGCAAGCAGACCCTGAGGTGTTAGACTGCCAGGATGGAGGGTCTGTTGAGACAGAACATTATGCTGGAACCAAATTTAATAAATAAAAGATTGTATGATAAAACAACTGTACTTAATGAGTTCTTTCCTAAGTTCACTTTTTATTTCCAAGATATTTGGGGGGTTTAAAATAACTATTCTTTTACACTTCAGCTTTCTGCTTGCTGTGAAATCAATAACAAAAATTGTAGTTTTTGTGTAAAAACAGGCATGATGTCATAAAGTCCAAGCCAATATAATGGTTTCATTAAAAGACAAGAAGTTTGGAGAAAGAGAACATCTGTAGTGAGCAAAGCTCACACTAAAGAAAGGAATAAATAATTTATTTTTCTTCATGATATAAATTTTCTATTAGACACTGTCCCAGTGGTTCTCCTTTCAAACAACACTTCATATATGAGAGTGCTTAAAACATGAATGTTACGTTTATTGAACCATTCTCCAATGTCACCACTGCTCACCCCATCCTTTTGTTAAGTCAGGCTTATTGAAATTGAAAATTTTTATTTTCAGTTATTTTTTAAGGTGTTTCCTTTCATTTGCATTCTGGCAGCTGGGATCTGATGTACTGATATGTATTTAGTTGCGTAAGGAACATTCACCACTACTTTGTCCCAGTGCTCTGCACACATGAGAGTCTACTGCCAAAATGGCATGCTTTCTGTAATGGAAATATTTAATACGGTCTGTTAAAAGAAAAACAGCATTTGGGGGCCTATGTAAGTTGTCATTAATAGTATAGTAGCCAGCAGTGGAACTAGATTTTTTGATGGCTGTGAGTTGTAAAGAGCAACTCTAAATTAGTGTGTGGTTCCAGTTATTGGCTTTTTTTACATTATTATCTGATTCAATGCCCCTTGAAGTTAGAGAAAACTCTGTTACTGGACTCAATGAGTGTTGACTTATATTTCAGTGCTGGAAAATGTGCAGGGCTTTCCGTTAAATCCTATTCTGCATCACATCTATCCTCAGAGCATTTGCCTTGCTGTGTTAACTGATCTTCTAGTAGTGGTGTAGGCATTATAACTACCTTCTGTCATACATGTATTTCTTCATTAGCTTTAGAAGCAGAAAAACATGAAGTTGATTATGTTCCTTCAGATGAAGGTATTTTGTTTTTTGTTATCTTGCTGATTGGGGATTTTTGTATACTTACACGGATTCTTATGTATGAGAAGGCAAAGTCAAACAAATTAGATCCACTACAGGAGTTTGTAGTTGTTTGGAGTAGCTTATTCTTTCAGGTTTCCTTTATCAATATCAGATGTAAGTTAAAAATATTTCTAAATGTTAGTATAGAAGCAAGAAGATTTAAGATAACTTCACATGTTATATTTTGGTCAAGTAAATTTCACACATGAGAAAGACTTATTGGGAATTGCTGATTTTACTTGCCTACAAAAATGGCATGTTAAATAGACAAGAATTTTGCTTTTTTTGAGCACACAAATAATACTTACTAAAAGCCAACAGCAAAGAGATGCAGGTGCTGAAAATTAATTTAAAATTATTTTTTTTTATCACTCTGTTTTGTGATAAAAAGGGAAAGTTCTCTGCTGACCACATCTCTTGTAACACAAGAACATCACATTTCACCTCCCATAACACAGAGGTATTTGAGTTTTACGTATTATCATTATCCGCTTAGTCCCTTGGTTTCAGATCATAGATATAATTGTTAAACAATTTTCAGTATAAATTCAATATATTTGTGATTTGTCATTAGCATAATTACAAGGCCACAGCAATGGAAGTAAGTAAATACACTATATATAAATTTTTGAAGTAGTCATCCATCAGAATTATTCAGTCCTTTCAAATGCACATCTCATCTTTTCTACTTTTAATTGAAAACATACTGAGTGATGCATATCACTCAGTTTATATGCAAGCAAGTAAAAAAAAAATAATCATCTGTCTAGAAAAGATTAACTTAGTTTGAATTATAAGAGAACTACGGTTTTAAAATTTAAAGATGGTTTTGGGATTACAGATCTGTTGAAGGGTCGAAACAGTCAGGTAGAAAATAGAAGTTAGACTTCCAAAAACTGAACTAGTGATACCTTTGCAGAAATACTAAGAAATAAGATGGGAAAATGGAATGGTCAGCACTGGGAGAATGCAGCTCTGGGTGGTATTCTAGGGTTATCATGAATTCATTGGAAGAAAAGTAATTAGTGAGACGCTTCAGTACAAGGTTACAAAATGTACAGGGAACATAGACTGAACTTTGCTGGCAGTGGAGATATGCTTTATGTTAAAGACAGATTAGAAGAGAGATTAATTAATAAACCTCAACAAGTAATAAAGAGTCTGCACAGGCTGAAATTCCAGGCCTATATTGGGACCTGATGAAATGCATCCGCAGGTCATGAGGGAACTGGCAGATGAAGTTGCTAAGCCACTATCCATCATATTTCAGAAGTTGTGGCAATCTGGTGAAGTTCCCAATGACTGGAAAAGGGGAAGCATAGCTCCCATCTTTAAAAAGGGAAAAAAAGAAGACATAGAGAACTACGGGCCACTCAGTCTCACCTCTGTGCCCGGCAAGACCATGGAGCAGATCCTCCTGGTGACTATGCTAAGGCATATAGGAAGTAAAGAGGTGATTGGTGGCAGCCAACATGGCTTCACTAAGGGCAAATCCTGCCTGACTAATTTGGTGGCCTTCTGTGATGAGGTTACAGCATTGATGGATAGGGGAAGAGCAGCTGACATCATCTACCTGGACTTATCCAAAGTACTCAATACGGTCCCACACGACATCCTTGTCTCTAAACTGGAGAGACATGGTTTTGATGGATGGACCACTCGATGGATAAGGAATTGGTTGGATGGTCGCACTCAAAGAGTTGTGGTCAACGGCTTGATGTCCAAGTGAAGGCCAATGACGAGTGGTGTTCCTCAGGGGTCGGTACTGGGGTTAGAGCTATTTAACATCTTTGCTGCTGACATGGACAGTGGGATCGAGTGCACCCTCAGCAAGTTTGCTGATGACATCAAGTTGTGTGGTGTTGTGGACACGGTGGAGGGAAGGGATGCCATCCAGAGGGATCTTGACAGGCTGGAGAAGTGGGCCTGTGAGAACCTCCTGAAGTTCAACAAGGCCAAGTGCAAGGTCCTGCACATGGGTCGGGGCAATCCCAAGCATAAGTACAGGTTGAGTGGAGAATGGATTGAGAGCAGCCCTGAGGAAAAGGACTGGTGCTGGTTGATGAGAAGCTCAACATGAGCCGGCAATGTGTGCTGGCAGCCCAAAAAGCCAACCGTATCCTGGGCTGCATCAAAAGAAGTGTGGCCAGCAGGTCAAGGGAGGTGATTCTGCCCCTCTACTCTGCTCTCGTGAGACCCCACCTGGAATACTGCATTCAGCTCTGGAGTCCCCAACACAAGAAGGACATGGAGCTGCCGGAACGAGTCCAGAGGAGGGCCACGAAGATGATCCGAGGGCTGGAACACCTCTGCTATGAAGACAGGCTGAGAGTTGGGGCTGTTCAGCCTGGAGAAGAGAAGGCTCCGGGATGATCTCATTGCAGCCTTCCAGTACTTAAAGGGGACCTACAGGAAAGCTGGAGAGGGACTTTTTACAAGGGCGTGTAGTGATAGGACAAGAGGCAATGGATTTAAACTGAAAGAGGGTAGATTTAGATTGGATATAAGGAAGAAATTTTTCACTCAGAGGGTGGTGAGGCAATGGAACAGGTTGCCCAGAGAAGTTGTAAATGCCCCATCCCTGAAGGTGTTCAAGGCCAGGTTGGATGAGGCTTTGGGCAACCTGGTGTAGTGGAGGGTTTCCCTGCCCACAGCAGGGGGGTTG
Source organism: Tauraco erythrolophus (assembly GCF_009769465.1). Lineage (NCBI taxonomy): Eukaryota > Metazoa > Chordata > Aves > Musophagiformes > Musophagidae > Tauraco > Tauraco erythrolophus. The sequence continues at coordinate 84,039,111 of NC_141466.1, read as the reverse complement.
GAACTAGATGATCTTTAAGGTCCCTTCCAACCCTAACCATTCTATGATTCTATATAGGAAGAACAGAGTATTGGAAGAACAGAGTATTGGACTCACATCCTAATAACAGGACCAGGATAGCAACACTGTCTGTGTTATGACAGATCAGTGAGGGCAGAAAGGTCCGTTACCCTGCTGTATCAAGACGTATACAGAGATCAGATTTTAGATGCTAAGAATGACTGTTTCATGGTGAGGGAGACAACCAGAGTCAACCCTCGAGTACGTTACCAAATACAGAGAAATTTTATCTGGCTCAGGAAGTCCTAGAATCATAGAATCATTTAGGTTGGAAAAGACCTTTAAGATCATTGAGTCCAAACTGTTAACACTAGGTTAGGTCTTGGAGTTAGGTTCCATTACACTGGGCTGCATTGTATCTTGCTCTTCCCTAGATATTTGTTTATAGCACTCTTGGAGAAGACTCCAAGATGGGCTTTAGCTAGGTGGATCTTTGCTCCAGTATATCCGTTCCTCTGCTCCAAGTAAAAGTACTTGAATAAACATGCTGAGAAGTCTGGACAGAAATTTCAAATAAATATGCTCCAATGGTTTGACTTTGCCAAAGTATCTATTTGTTGTAACAATTTTAAGAACTTTAAATGACAAGCCTGGGTGAGGCCATAAAATTAAGATTTGTTGCTCTCAGATTTGTGTTTCTTCACTATTTTATTTGGAGAGAAAATTACAAATAAAAATACAAAGTTTTAAAAATAAGGTTTTGCTATGAATATTCAGTAGGAAGCTAAGTTAGATGACCTCTATAGGTTGCATTTAGTTATCTTTTTCTTTAAATATATCTGGTTGATTTTCTTGAGTGACTAGTGAAAATACTGTATATAGTTTATCTGTTACATTATTCATAAATTTTCTGATGAGGTTTCACACATATAAGTGGTCTGGAAAAATGTCTTTATTCTTTGACCTCTCTACAGGTCCAGCTTGTCAACTCTGAGGGATTGTTTGCCTGCTATAAATTCAATCTGTTGAATAATTTGGCTTTCTTTACAATTTTCTTTTCTATCTATTCTAGAAAATACTTTCTCCTTTTTAAGACCCAAGCTCTGCCTAGAACATCTCTCTATATATACATCATCCATTACTCCTTTAACAAAACTCCTGTTTTAATGTCTTATTCATGGTCACCTGTGAACTTGGGTCCCTCTAGATACGCAAGCCATCTCTGATATGCAAGACATATCAAATATAGATATTAGAGGCACTAAAGGTTAGGTAAGGTTAATTCCACCTAAAGAGTCAACTCTTCTGATGTAAGCCATGTGGAATTTTTTTAGACATGTTTGGATTCACTTTCTTCTGTTCTTTGGTGTTTTTTGTCTGAAAACAGAGATGTGGATTCCGTGTTTGAGGGAAACAGAAAAAGAACAATGTACTTGATCTACCCTATCTATACACTGAGTGTAATGCGACGAAAAATGTGCGCATGTCATCTATGGGTACTATCAAGACAGAAAAGTCCTAAGCTCTTGAGTGACACTACATGTACATAACCCCTATACAATTATGTGTGTGTGTGCTACACCTCAAGGAATTGTGGTTGAAAACTGCTGACCTGCTTTTGATATCTTCTCCTCTGTTCTCATTTCTGCAATAGGATAGCTATCTTAACAATAAAAACTTCTATTCTGTCTTCTGCCTGCAAAAAAACACATGGCTTTGATCTAACTGATTGAATACGTAGAGTGTAGCTGTCAAATTAAGCAGTCATCATTCAAGAAAACAAATCTTTTCAAAGTGCTACTTACATGTCTTCTGTTTTTGAGTTAAACCACAAAACCAGAGTTGGTAAAGCCTTCATGTACTGTAGTTCTTCAGGGATAAAGGTGGTGAATGCTACATTGCCTTAGACACCACTTTCAGAACAGGAAAAATATAATGAAAGACAGTTCCATAACATCTCTTTTTCCTATTGCTCTTGCTTGTTGCTAGCTGTCAAACCAATGCAAAATTTAAAAGCAAGAGTAAGTACTACACTGTTAGTGGTTATGTTTTCATTGATAAACACTAGTATTTAGTGGTACTCCTATCAGTTTCATTTCAGTTACACCATTCGCACTCTGACGATTTTACATTGCAGCTGTGAGTGTGCCTCTTGTAAAATCAGAGATTACATCTATCTATTCAAAGGTGATAAAAACAAAGATCTATCATCATAGACATGGACTATATCCATTGAAGAGAGATTTGAGTTGTTTCCTAAAGTGAGTATTAGTCCAGATATGATCAGTATTGATTAAGAATCTGGAGTTTTATAATATTTTAAAGGATTTATAGGTATGTAATATAAAAATAAATGCAATACATACTTAACTGATGTTAAAAATCATTAGAGTTACAACAGTTTTATTTCTAATATAGGTTTAGTTCTGAGTTAATTCAAATTTGTAAGTTTTTAAAGTCTTGGCATGTAAAGATTTCTATCGGCATTTAAAGTATACAATTTTAAAAATAAAAATAGTGGTGAAAATCCTGTGGGATTTACAGCACTGATTTGGAATGTGGCTTGTTGCCAATGGTCTGCAATTGAGATTTATTGTATCAGTGAGTAATGTTTGTCTACTGCAACATATGGGATAAAAGATGGTGTTCTTGCATACCACACTTCAAACCCATTGAGCAGTGCCTTTTTTTTTGGAATTCTTGTGATAAGCTGAAAATCATGAAACTAAAGATACTGCTGCATGGCAATACAGAGATACAAGTTCTACTATATTTTATCTGTGTGACTAATTTAAAGTTCATTTTCAAAATAAATACTCGCTAAGATGATGTCTGGTTGTTCTGACTTCTGTGTAGGGTCACACTTGAAGCCACATTGAGAGGTTGTCTTGTGCTTGATTATCCCAAGTGTAAAACATGTGGATAAGAAGTCTGTGATGCTGTGAATAGTGTACAGAAAGTTGAAGCCTTTAGTTTAATCTCTGCTTTCTGAGATTACATGAAAAATATTAAGAGAGAATGAATTAAATTTGCTTAAAGAGTCTCAAAGTAAACTCCAAAACTTACTGTATCAATGTGACTGCAAGTTGACCATACATTATAAATACATATAAACAAACATTATTTATATATACATATAAACGAACTGGGTATTTTTTAGGTTCGAAATTCATGAAAAATAGCTTTCTCTTTAACCATTAGCTCTTTAGACCTGTCTCTGCTGCTATGAGTGATGATATCCATCCATCCCGAGTCCCTGCATGAGGAAGTCCCTACTGCTTCCTCCTGCAGGGACCGCTGCCAGTGCCAGCAGTACCACTTGCTCATGTACCATCTGTGCCCAGTGCTGCCAGCCATGGTACAGTAGGACCAGCTGTGCCTGTCTGTGGGGTGAGTGGGACACTGTGCTGCAGGATGGGATCCCATCACTCAACCGCAGTGTCAGTGTTTTTGTGAGGGTCAACTGAAAAGTTGCAATTGCAGATCAATTTAGTGAGCATTTTCTTTTTTAATCTTTCTTTCAGAAGGATGATAGTGGTTAGCTTGTAATGGGAACAATTCAGTATGTGACAGGCTCTGGCATAGCACGTCTTGATTCTGTGAAAAATCAATGGTTCTGGTCTTCAATAGCTTTTATAGATACTGATTTTGGTATGTAAGTTATGCAAAATCACTTGAGGGAAAAAATAATAGGGATAGGGACTTTTTTCTTTAATTTAAGCGTTGTTTACTGTTTATTACTGCATAGCACAAGAACTGTGATGCTTGGGAAGCAGTTCCATATGACCAGTTTCAAAATATGCTAATTTAATAGACCAGAAGCTACTTTAAACCCTGAACTTACTGTATATGTTGTTTGATAGCTATGTGATGAATTAGTATTTCCTTTGAAAAGCATATATTTCTTGATAAGTTAGGTTTTGGTATATTGAAGCACAGGCAACAGCAAGCCTCTGTAACAAGTGGAATAGGAATCCAGAAAATGTTAAAAAGATGTTCTTGAACTAAAGTCTGTAATGTAAAAATGTCACTAGGACATTGAAAAGCAGATATAAAAAAGTGTAAGTTAAATTAGAAAATGTGTTTATTAATCTAACTTGGTATGCTTATTTTACTTCTCAAGTACATGGTGGAATGCAGAAAGGCTCTAAACTTCCATAGTGGTCAGTCAACAGTCACAGGCTCTTGTGCAAAAGTTGGAGTTGCAATTGGTGCTTCAACAACATTTAGGTTATTTATATGGAAATATTTCTCCAGTCTCATAAGCAAGTATTACTAAATAACAACTCAGTATATTATGCTTTCATTTATGCTTTGATCACTTTTTTCTATCATATCAATATATGTCACAGAAGAAAATGAAGGGAACAATAAGACTAACTGACTAGCCAAACCATAAACAGATTCTTCCCTGAACAGGGATTACTACTTTCAAAATACAATTTGTGGCAGCTCTTCCTACAAATGGCACATAACAGCTTGACCTGAAGAATTCTTTATCTTTTTGAAGATTTATCTTTATCATTTTGAATTCTTTATCTTTATCATTTTGAGGGATGACGTTACAGAGACACATTGGTCCACATCGTCTGCTTCTGGCAGTTTTGGTTCTACATATGCCCTCTTATTTTCAAAGAATATTTTGGATAATGAAAACTAAAAATAGCAAACTCCTAAAAAGTATATTCCCATCTGGTCTGCTGTGATAACTGTTTTGTTGGCAAGATGATACTTTTTGCTGTCCAGCTAGTGGATGTTTTCAAGATTTTTATCCCTATTTACGTATTATGCGTATTTATGTATTTATGTAATTGAAAGAAAGTCATATTATGTGCCTTATAAAAATATAAGTTTCTGGAAACTCCATATATGTTTGGAGTTTCCAAAAAAGGAAGAAAAAAAAAGTAAAGTTTATCTATCCTTATTTTCTTTGGAACGTATGTCTGAATTACTTGTAGGATTAACTGTATGCTGTTTACATCTGTTATCAAGATAAACTAGTGACTTATGGATTATTTGAATTCTGCCAAAAGAAATAACTATAGATATAGAGAACATAAGGGATTTGGCTCATTGCGCTGCGCGTGAGGTCCCTGAGTAGGTTAGGTGAACACCCTCTGGCTTAGCGGGCTGCCCAGGGCGGGCAGGCGGGTTGGGTACCAGGGTCTTGTTTTTCTTGGGAAGCCAGTAGACTGGTCAAATTGCTCCCTGATCTCTCTTGACCTGACCTGGTGTCATAACGTGACATGCCTGTAGTGTGAAACTAGCTGGAATTGATTTGATTCATATTATTTCCTGGAGTACAGTATGTCTTCAAGCTTACACTGTATACACATAAGCGTGTTGTATGAAATATTAAACCAAAATATATTTATACATATTTCTATACAAAGTCAACTGTTTCTGCTTGTGGCTTAAAAAACTCTGGGTCTCCAATTCACAGCACATTACAGAAGCATATTTCCCACCCTCCAAAGATAATTAAAAAAAACCCCAAAAACCTGTGTTATTATAAAAGGAAATTCAGTAGGCAATGTCTTGAAATGCATTCTGTTAGTTAACTGACAGCCTTCCAACACTGCGTGTCACTGTTATAACTTTTTCAAAGTAAACTTTTTTATCTTTTGCAGCCCATCAAGTAGAGGACTGTGTTCAAGATCTTGTTCTCCCATTCTGGCATGAGATGTCATAGATGCTTTCTATACCTTGAAGCTTCTGTAAAAAGCTCTGAAATGCTCGAAACTTACACCTTCTTTTCTGCCTTACTTGAAGATATTTTCTTAATTACCCATAGATTCATGGATATGAAAAATAGTCCATGCTCTCATATGCCCTCTAATATTCCATAACGTTCTAGTGTTTATCCCATAGGAAACCTTTTCATAGATTTCAAATTATTCACAAAACTGATGCCAAAATTTGAATATGTCATAGTAAAGCAGAATTATTATTTTTATGATTTTAAGTAGTATATTGACTTAACTACTATAGAGATTTCAAATATAATTTCACACACAATTTTGGAGTAGCATGTTTGGGAGTTGAGGGGTTTGAATGAAGCAACATGTTTGCACTTTTTGGAAATATAATACTGGCATAAGTTAAACCTAACTTTTTCCTTTAAAATCTTATTCAAATTTCTATGGATTCTAAATATAGATGAGCACATTCTTTATTCATCAATTTTGATAGCTCTTAAGTGTAACAATTCAGGAACTTCAAGAGTCCTACAGGTTAGATTTTTAGTAGCACTTTTGATCTATGTTGATACAGGTTGCAATTAATTTTGTACTGTTATTGTATTACTATTGCACTATTAAGTCTATATTATACTAAAATGTCTATATTGTCCGAAATTTAACACACTGTAAAATTATTGTTATGGATGTTCTGCATTTACCTTCAGTCAATTCTGGAACAAGTATGCCACTTTTACATGGGAAAATGCTTTTTTATCAATTGGGCATAGATATTTATTCTAAAATCAGAAGGCTAAACTGGACTTTCTGTGAGTGTGTATTAGCAATTTTGTTTGGATTCTTTGATTTCATTTTTGAAAACCTGCTGTAGCTCAGAAAGTGATTATCTACAAATGGCATCATTTATTCAAGATGTTTACTCCTTGCATATTAGGATTTACAGTTATTCATACTAGTGACAAAAAATTGAAGAGCTGGAACCAAAAATGCGTCTCATGCTCTAAATGATTCATCTGGTTAACTTTTCTCATCCTCATCAAGAAATGCGCTTTCAAAGTGAATCTCGCAGTTGCCCCTACTTATCCAACTTTGCTTCTTATTGCTGTACACTTACAGAGGATGTGAACTGAATTTGTCTCTGATCAAGTCAAACCCAAAGATTAACTACAGGGATGCACTCAGTGTGCTAATAAACTTTCAATCTATGGAACTAGAGTAGAGCTAGTCTACATTAACCCATGTAATGTCTAAAAATAACCTAAGGGAACCCCAGTCTGAGGAGGAAGCAAATCCCCACCATCAACATTGTACGCCTCTCGGGGAGGAACTCAGGATGCTAGTGACTCATTGACCCCATCAAAAACTCTATTTTTGATAAAACTTTTCTATAAGAATTAGGCAATTTGTGGTTTACGAGTTTCATTTTAGCTGTCTAATAATGATTTGATTTTGATTAGGCTTTTAAAGCATTGGTTGGACTGAAAAAAAAAAAAAATGCTGGCTCTGTATGTAGGGTATATTCCTATTGTTCCTAGCAAGATACTGAGTGTTACACTTCTCAGGAGAATGATACAATCAAAGGGCAGCCTTTCTTATGTACTGCCAAGGAAATAAGGTTGAAAAAGCAGGAGAAAGAGAAAGGAAAGTAGGAGGACTCGTGAGACAATCAGCAGTTTAGTGCACAACAAAGAGATATCTCAAAGCCAGGAGGTGGCTGTTTTTAGTTCAGCCAACATTTCAATGATTCTGGGGTTTGATGTCGACAAAATTGCAAAAGGTCATTAGATGGAGTGGGAAGATAATTTTTAACAGATAATAAAAACAGAAGGATTCTGGAAGAAGAATATAATAGTAGTGCAGGGAATACATTTATATTTAGCAGGTGGAAGCCAAGCAGTTTCAGTACTGTCAGAGGATGCGACAAGAGGTGTTGGCTATCCATTGCAGTTTTTGAGGTTCAAGTTGGATAACACAAAAAAAAAAAGGACACTAGGAGGGCAGCGCAACACAGAAACAAGGTGTGAAATTTCCTTGTAGTTTTTCAAGATTTAGACAGACAAAGCCATATCTAAGCTCTTCTAATGTTTTCAGTGGTTGCATCTAGAGTAGAAAGATGGACCAGATGACCTCCTTGGGTATTGTAAAAATTCCGTTTGTTTACAGTTCTTTTATTTTGAATTAAAAACTAAACAAGTATTCTGTATTATCTCCTGTAATAATGAATCTTCAGTTAGAATAGAATCCATCTCTGATTTCTCAGGTTAAGTCAGTTCTTTTGTGATCAGATGAAATAATAATAAAACCAGTTTCTTTTTTCCCACAAGATAAAAGAGTACAGAAACACAGAAAGGATACATTATTTAGATATTTTACAGATATATCATCTTTCCAGTAATAAGTTACAGAGGTAGATAAGGAGCTAATAGAAGTCTTTGGAAAGATGCAATAGTCTTGGATAGCTGTAAAAAATACAGTTGGAGAAATTAAACTGGACAGTTCTGAGTAGTCTATACTTTAAGATTACATAAGTGAGAGTGAAAAAGAAGAAAATAAGAGAATAAAAGTCACTGTCTTGGGAGATAACAGTTGTGAGAGATTAAAAGAATTCATCACTGGAGATGTTGAAGGAGGGAATACAAATTCAAGAAGATAATTTATTGGCCATAGAGCCACTTTATCCAAAGGAAGAAAACGAATGAGTAAACACATCAAACGAAGAACAGATCAAGAAAAACGAGGATGAGAAAAGTTAACCAGATGAACAGTTTAGAGCATGAGATACATTTTTGGTTCCAGCTCTTCAATTTTTTGTCACTAGTATGAATAACTGTAAATCCTAATATGCAAGGAGTAAACATCTTGAATAAATGATGCCATTTGTAGATAATCACTTTCTGAGCTACAGCAGATTTTCAAGTGCTTGTTTGTAGCAGTAATTGCAGAAAATAGTATTTTCTCTTATTTTATAATTAAGATCTGGTGAGACTAGTAAAAGAAAGCTAATGCAGTTGAAGGCTCTTTACACGTCTTCGAGGCTTGTCTCTTCATAAAGATTTTGTGGCCTTTTTCAACATACTTTCTTAAAACGGAAATTCTGATACTACATTTAACACCAACAAAAATCAGAAAACTGTGTTTGTTGGTATGCCTGATTTAATTCATAGTATTTTCCATCTTAATTTATTCCAGCTCTTTCTTATTTCTTCCACACTCCCTTCTTGAGTCATACACAATGAAATCTGTTTGACTTTCTATGTGGTTTAAACATATGCTTCAGTTTTACGGACTGTTGATGTGTTAGCATATGTTGACACAAATTTGAAAATAGTTGGAAAAGAAAAATCTAAGTAAAATGGAATTTTCAGATTAGCTTGGTTCAGAAGAGTCTATAGGTTAAGTTGCTCCTTTTTTTGAAATGAATACTGGACCTCTTAACATAGAAGTAATTTAAATATCTTCTTAATGATCTTCATAGCCCTAAAACAAACTTCGCTCACTGGCAAGATCTTTATTAAAGTCATGTGTTCTTTTCTTTTGAACTGCAGCTCACCACAGCCACCTTGGATGGCAAACTCCAATTGTTTCTACCCTGATATTTGCCAGCCTGTGGAGCTTTGGCCCTGGTGCTCTAAGAATAACGACTTGCTGAGAGAAAGGACACTGATAACTGGCCATAGGCAAGCAGCTTAATATTCCCTTTTAAACTACAGCTTTCTTCTGACTTTGTTTTCCACAAATTCCTCAAGCTGTTCTCAAATATCTTCTATTGTACAGTCTGTTACCTTTATTGCAAAAATAAGGGCAAAAAAATCAACAAATGAAAGAAACTACTCATTCTGACTTCATTCTAGCAAATCACTACAGATGTGGCTTTCACAGAATTACTAGGGTGCTTACAGTTAGGTGTGTTCTGTAATGATTTTCTAGACTGAGACCACCTTATTATAGATTAAAAATGCAATTAAAATGACAACTGTTCCATTTTTAAAGCTAGATCTGCCTGTGACCAAATACTTAAACTAATATAAAAGAGAGAAGAATTGTATGTCTTTCTGAAATGCCATGAGAGTCCTTCTGTTATACTCCTTTGAGGTTACTGGAATCAGCATGGATGCCTTTTGACAGAAGAATTTTACTGGTTTACCCTTTATATACTACATTCTGTAAATTTCTTAGGGAATATGTGAGAAAGATCATCTCTTTAAAATATTACCTTGTTGTTACATTTGGATATTGTTAAAACAGCTTTTAAATGTAAAGAAACGATTTCTGTCTTTTAATGACTGTTTAAGTATTTTTTTAAAAAATAAGTAATATGAAAATAAAGTTACAGGAAAAAAAATGTTCATGTCTTGTATTCTTCCTAGTTTACTTGTCTTGATCTTAGAAAAGATATTTCATTTAAATTCACCAGAACAGAATCACTAAACTCTATTAATGAGATTACTTTTTTAAAAAAGTAGGAAAAACGGAATCATCACCACCACTTTGACATCAATCGGTATGGCTGGATCACTTTCAGTACTGTAAATAATGCTGTATTTAATAATTCCCTAATTTATACATATAATATGTAGTATAAGTAAATCAAGGTATTTCTATAAGTTATGTAATTTCCATAAAAAATGGTATTTTGAAAAGGTTTTAGCTGATTATTGCTAAGCAAAACTATATACTGCCACTGTGTATCATATTCAGATATTCCTCACAACACAACGGTCTCATCAATAACTATAGGAGTGCAGTGAAGCTACATCATACTCAGCAGGAGTCTGAGTACCAGAATTGGTCCTGGTATGATCAAAGAAAATGTGGAATAACCCACCTGAACACTTTTTCAGTTTATAATCGAATTAACCAAGAGATCACCTTCTATGCTGTGGCTGCACACTGGTACACTACACTCATGAATTATCAGCAAGATTGGAGTTTTTATCTCCACCACAGGGATCCTTAGGATGACCTTCAGACTTCATTTGGCTAACTCTCATCTGCGTGCTCAGGACTCCTCATCAAAAGTGACTATTCGAACACAGAAAAATAGCATGGCCCATAGCTATATTTGCAAGGAAAGTGTTCCTGAGCCCTGGATTGTAACTTGCTTTGTGGTGACTGACTCTTCTGAGAGCTTGAAACATCTTCTGAGGAGGCGGGAACTGTAATTATTACTTTTTTTTTTTATTAAAGCAACATATTTTTATATCAAAAGAATAACATTCTCAAGACTCGAATCAGAGAACCCACTCAGAGAAACTCTGGATCCTTGCTGCAAGCATGGAGGTTGTCACAAAATCCATGGGACTCAAATAAAAGGGAAAGGCTTCCATTTTCTGGATCTCCTGCCTTCTAGGACTAACTGTTGTCAGTCCCCAGCCAGCCAGTGTCTATCCCAAAACCCCCTCTTAATCTTGGGCTAGTTTGATCTCTGCAGGAGCAGCTCTTCTTACAAATCTAATGTATTATATCTCTTTCCTTAAAGTGAAACTCAGCTGTCTGATCCTTTCTGGTTACTTGCAGGAAGGACTTTTGCTGGACAGAAAAGCCCTTTGGGGCATCAACCCATGCTGAATAGAGACTTTCATCTGTTCAGGACTTGCAGATGTGCAGCTCTTTGGTAGCCCAAGAATTTGTTAACCTCTTTTTTCCTCCAGGGGTAGAGAGAGCATCTGCCCTACCACACAGGCACTAGAACTTTTCAAATGGAAATTCACTATGATTATTTCATATGTTAAAAAAAAATAAATCTCCCTGTGGTCCTCAGAAATGCTTGTGGTTTTGAGAATGGAAAACTTTAGCTGACACACTTCAAGTCTGGCAAAGTTAAATACTTGAAAGCAGGTTTTCTATTGGCAAATAAGAGGAAAAAAGTCATAGATGGTGCTACCATTTCATATCATATTAAAATTTTCATAATCACTAGATTTTCTTTCTGAGATCTGTTTGATAGAAGGACAGAGGAGAATATAATTAATTACTAAAGAGTTACAGTCATAAAAGATTACTCTTCAACATAACACTGTATCTACAGAAGCACTATACCTTTGGTTTTAAACAGGCAAACCTGACAGTTTATATTTTCAGTTTCTGACATAAAGACAAGACTACTCGAAATGAGACCGTCCTAAAAGCAGATAGGAAAAGTTCTTGGTTAGCTAAGTGCATCTCAGCTATAAAAAATTGACAGAGACAGTTGTAAGTGTAAATATTTAGTAGATCATTGTGAGGAATTTTGAGCATGCTTTCGGACTGCTTTTGGAAAAAAAGTGACTATAGCATATCTCCCAAACATCTTACAAAAATCAGAAGTCTGGCTTTGAAGGAATATGTGGCAATGTTGGAGGAAAACAGTTGGCAAAAGAATGGTCTAGTTTCACTAAATATTTTCTGTGTCATTATGTAGCATCTGTCCTTGAATGCCCTATATGTTGGGGAGAGGTTCAGTGTTTTTGTGACTTTCTATGTGCTCTTATGTGGGGGACCTTCCCAGCTGAATATCTTCCACCAAATGTCACAGAATTCCTAAAATGGATTTACATAGCGGTTTGGTCTGGTGCTCTAAAGATCAGAGAGCACAGGGGGCCAGCCAGCACTGTTCTGAAGTGGATCCTGTTAAAAACTCTTTGGGATTAAACGGTTTGCAAAATGTCAGGTACTACCCGTTTCTCTGTGTAGAATGAAAGGAGAGATGGACAAGTTTGGGTTGCACTGTCAGGAGGAGGGGAAGAGCAAGTCCACTAATGAACTTTGCCTTCTCAATTTTCTTAATTCCCCATGAAAGAAGTGCTCTTTGGATATATTCTTCAAGATTATATTGCTTTCCATTATACATGACGATTGCATTGAAATACGCAGTTAAATACTCCTGGAGTATCTGGAGGCGGTCAGTGGACTTTTCTTCCTTCCATTATTCCTTCATTTAATCATACCCAATTATCTTTTCAAAACTTCATTGTGAATCATATTTTCCCTTCTAAACAATTAACAGATATGTTTGTCTCATGGGATTTTATTGCAGGAAGAAAAAAAAATTAGTAAAAATTGCATAAAACAATTTCAAAAAAATGTTGGAGTGTGCCTGATAAATAAAAATGAAATGATGTGGTATGAAATTATTTTTAACATAATTTAGGATGCCTTGCTTCAATGCATGAGTGACAATTCTAAAATACATATCAACAGAAATGGAAGACTAACATAGTATCTCCCTTGAAATCTTTGCAGGTTTAAGAGAGTAATCTTATTTAAGGACACTAAGATTTTGCTCTGGGAGATATAACCTTTTATTTTACTGTCTAAATTGGACTTCTACCCACCAGTATTCCCACGATCACTTAAGCCAAATTCTGCTCTTCAGAATTCTGCATTTCAATAAAGCAAGAGTAATTCTTTTGTGAACATGGTGCTGCTGAGAGTGGACTGTCTCAGGCATTTTAACAACTTTTGAGGGAAAGCTGGATACACCTGAGGAGGCCTACAGAAATTACTAATGGCAAGCAAGTTCTACGTTAACTGCTTTATGTTAAATTGTTATACGTTTGATGTGAATATGGTATCTTTACTGGAAAAAATATGTTAATCCAAAAGGCAGTGTTTAGCTGAAGGCCTTTTTCATATATATCTTCATGAAAGCCAAATGTTGCTGAAAGGAAGGTAGCGGACTGAACACAGATGATGTCCAGTAAACGATGTGGAAGGAACGAGCAGAATTATAGCTATGATGAATTTAATTTAACATGGTGACATACATTCCATTCTCAGATTAAGAGCTTCCAGATTAATTTCATGTAGTGGCTAAAGTTAAATGAACCACAATGAAACATTTACATTGTCTTAGTTAATGTAAACAAATGAACTTATGCCTTCTCTTCTGTTCAAACAAGAAAGAATTTGTGATTTGTTGGGTTTTGTTGTGCTTTGTTACTGGACAAAAATCTGTTCCGAGCAGGAAAGTGTTGTAAGATAACGTGGCAATTACATTGATTCTGTCATCCAGTCACAGAAGAAAGATGAACCCTTGAGAAGTCATCTCCAAAGACCAGTCCAGTAGCCCAAAGCATTTACTTCTAAATCATTCTTGACAGATGTTTGTCTAAACTGTTTCTCAAAACCTCTGGTGGCAGAGATTCCACAGCCTCCCTTGGTGCAATTTAAACCCATTACTCTCTGTCTTAAGCCATTAGGAATGGGCGATAATTCATCACCTTCTCTTTGTAGCAACTGTCTACATACTTGGCAATTATTATCATGTCTCCCCTCAGACTTCTCTTTTCTAGTCTAAACAAAACCAGGTCTTTCAATCTGTCTTTATAGGTCATGTTTTCTAAACCTCTGTTAATTTTTGCTGGTTTCTGTGCTTTCTCCAGTCCCACGTTCCTCTTTTTGGAAGTGCAGTGCTCCCAGAAGGTTACACAACTACATGCTATGTCAGTGCTGTGTAGGCTGAAAGCAAGACTTGGTGCATCTTAAAGATGGCACTCATCATTCGGCATGCCACTGTGGTGTTGAGTTTGTCTACAGCTATGTGGCAGTATCGACTCTTATTGACCCCCTAGGTTTACTAGATCCTGCATAATTTCAGCTCATTTTTCCAGTTGGTCCCTCTTAATCTATTACTATCTATAAATTGAATAAGTAATGATTCCAGAGGGTGGAGGAAGTCAATTGCCTGCTGACTTGGCTCCTAGGTTATATATTCACTGCCAAGGAAGATGTTCTTTTTATTTCACTCACTTTAGATGAGGGCAGGGGAAGAAGACATTCGGTGAGATAATTAGCTAAATTACTGCCTTATTCTATCAATTCAGTAAAGGCAGGGCACTTCAGCTTTTACTGATATTGTTGAGGTCAACGACATGTGAGTGTCATCATTACTTTACGATGTCACAGTGCAAATTTCTTGTTCCTTCACTCATCAGGACTTTGTGTAGATGCATTAGTCACCTGCTATAAAAAACAATCATGCACATATTCATATGCATGAATTTTAGTTTCATCTGAAGGCATGGGCTTTCGAACAATTTGTTGGCCTGACTCTCCTGTTAGGTTCAAGGAGGCTCCTATCAGAACCAATTCAGAAAGCAATTGGCCCTTGGACCAGGTATGTTAGCTACAGTGACTTCATGTTTGTTTTACACTTAATCTCTGCATTCATTTTCAAAGAGCAGTTTCTCATTTGCACTGATAGAATTAAGATGAGTTAAATCTCTGACTTTTATTCCCTCCAAAGGCCTTGTATTAAAGCAGCACCAAATGCTGCAGTTTGACCGTGCTCATTCAGTCTTAGGGAATTCACATTTTTTGGAAAGGAACAGGAAAAAAAAAGAGTTACTATTCTATTCTTCAACAGCATTTTTTGATTTTTTATGCAGCTGTCCCACTGCAGGACTGGCCATTCTAGGAGACCTACTGGAGGCTCCCGGCTGCTGTTTTTCTCATTAGCTGTGTCAAGTACAGAGAGCTTGGATATTATTGCATAATATTTCTCTGAGCAGTTGAATTAACAGAAGAAAAGAATTATACAATTTTCTTAAGGCCAGAGGAAAAATGCAGACTATCTGAAGTAAGCATTTTCCCCATTGTTGCAGGCTCTTCATGTGGCAATTAATAGCAATAAAAACAAAGGATAAAAGTTAACCTGATTTTGCTGTGCCTTGTTTTAATTTTAAAACAAGACAGGATTTCAAAGTTCTGAACCTTATTAGTCTTAAGGCTCTGTTAATTAAAAATATTTTTAGTCTCTACATGAAAGAAGACTTCTAATTGTCTACAAACATCACCCAGTGTCTTTCTGCTTAGGGACTGCGACGCGGACTGTCAGGCTGTGCTCTGCTCCTACAGGGAGTAAGCTTCCACACTGCCAAACCTTTGCCACACATTCCATTATTATAAGACACAGCAAGACAGTAAATAAGAGATGGCAGCTATAGCTTAAATACAGGCCCAAATTCAGGGTTCAGTGGAATACTGTTTGAGTACTTCCCATTTGTTTGTGGAGTCTGTAATGGCAAACTCATTCTACAGCCAACTTGCAATGTGAGCTGTGAAAAGTAACAGCACATAGTAACGTAGCTGTGGTTCTGCTTCCATGCTATGACTCAGAGATCTGCCAAAATGCCTGGATTAAGCACTTTTTGCTTTCCCAGGGCAGCACCTGCCCCTAAACTTGCCATTTAAGCTCTCGTTTTGGAAGCAAGAAACGCCTGCAGATAGTTTACTCTCCCACAGCGCCCAGAGGTATCTCGTTTTACCAATTTGTAGACAGGACTCACAGGCAGCTACCAATCCCTGGGCAGAAAGTGTTGCCTCATGTCTGTGCACGCTGACTAGCTGACCCGAAAGCCATGCCTCAGGGGAGGATGCCGGTTTCAGGTGGTAATGATCCCAGAAAGAACGAGACCAGAGGCTGAAAGTGTTCCTGGTCCAACTCCACACACTTGGCTAGGGTTACACCAGTGGCGAGCTTGGCCTAATGAATATAAAACACACTCTCTACAATTGTAGATAAAAAGACATCTTGAGGAAAGGAAATAGAAGCTGAAAAAATGAATGAAATGCCTTCCACCATGTGTGATCCTGGGCTATGAAAAATACACTTGGAAGGAGCTTTTTTCCCTCCTCTAGTTGAAACCTCAGTGGTCTGACGGTAGTATGGTTCCTTTTACCCGTTTTTCCTCTTTGCTCCCACCCATGAAGTTGTAACAGAGAATATATTCAAGTGAAGCATGATGTGGAGCCATGGGATCCAGTAAATGCAAATTACCTTCTTCTGTCCTAACAAAGTAGTACGATTTTTTTCTTTCCCTTGTCCAAAGGCTTTTTCATCCACTCCAGTTTTTTGATTTCATGATAGTAAGCTATACTGAAATTGCTTAAGAGAACAAAGTTGTGTAAAAAGATAGCTGTAAAAATACTTCAGGTTTCATTCAGGAAACATACCAATGTGCTTTTAGTATTCTTCCATAGAAATATTTTATACTTTTGCACTTTCCAGATTGACAGTTGGTACCTTAATACAAATAATCTTCTTTATTATTTCACTTTTAAGCACCTTCTAAAATGAGCTCCATGCTGAGAACAATTGGAACAATCTAATATACAATGATTAAAGACTATAAGAATGATGTAAAAACAAATATAGTTTGGGTGGAGGAGGCTGGAGATTTAAGACATTTTTCTTCAAAGTGTGGATGTTCACTAAGGGTATTGAAGTTGCACACCCTTTATATATGTCATAGTATTCACACACCATCATCATCCTACATAGTCCTTTGGCAGACAGACTGGAAAAACATTTTAAATTTAATAAATGACAACTGGAACTAACACCCAGCAACATCTCTATGCATTTCATATTTATTGTATGTAGTTAATACATTACTTAAGGAGACATCTATAAAAAGTGTAATTAGGAAGGGAAATAGCTTTCTCCCAGAGGGAAACCTGTAACAAGGGTGAGGTTTCCTCTTGTAGTGCTTTTTCCAAATTCCTTTCCAGTAGGTTGCCAAATTATGTGAAAGATATGAGCTTCATGTCTCAACCTTCTCTAAAATTCACTAGAAACATATATTCCTCTGTATTTTCTCTAAATGAATCAGAGGAAACAATATCCAGAAAATGAGACTGGTTAAATGACTAGTTTTAGGTATTTGTTTTGGTCTAATTGGTGTCACCAAGGCCATATACAACAGCAAAAGCTATAGCCAAATCAGGAAGGAGATTTTGCTAAAGACACTGACTCCAGGCTCATGGGTCCTTAACGTCAGGTAACCCACTGAATAGTCTTCCCCATAAAACTGGCCTTCTGTGTGACAGAAAAGAGATGTTTCTATGAAAAGGATAAATAAAATGAAATCAGTTACTCCAGTCACTTCCTCTCCGATTCTAACCCTTTCACTAGCATTCAGTTGGAAACACTTTCTAACATAAAAGTCTGGATTCAAAAATAATGTCAGAAAAAGACATTCTGAATTTTCCTTGGTCTCTTAATCCTTCCTCTAGATGCTTGTCCTCCTCTGCTTTTGCAATTTGCCATTCACTGCAAAAAGGACTCTTCCAGCCTTTGTTTTGAAAAAAAAAAAAAAAAAAAAAAAAGGCTCAAATAAAATGCCTGAGACTTCAGAACTCATCCTTGGCATTTTTTCCTTAAGGAATAGAGTCCTTCAGAAATTCAAAGTTGCAGTCACATTTAGCTTCGCTTCCCTGGCCCTTCCTTTGTGTGCACACTTCAGAGAGAGAGGGAATGCGTATTTGGCTCTCATCTGAAATAAAATTAACAAACAGCCCCATTCGTGGCTCTGGCAAAATGAAAATCTCTTCCTGGGAAATGTTGCTGTATTGTAAAAAGGGCTTTGTTTTGAACGAGGAGAAAATGTCAAAGAGCTGACTTTGGGGCATATTTCCCGACATGGAGGGATTTCCAGGAAATTCTGCTTCAAGAGACAAAAATTGAAATGTTCTACTCTCCATGATGCTCCTGCCTGGTTTGTAGGCAGATAGGCTGCCTGCCTCCACATTGTCTTGCTTTTCAAGATAGAAGGGACCATGGGAAGATGGTTAGTTGACAAGTCAGACACCTGGGAAGGGGACCCTCAAAGTCCCAGATAAGCTCTAGAGGCCAGTGAACATCTACTCTTGTTCCCAAGCAATGCAGGGAACAGCAGAGCTTGAGAGTCTGAGAAATCTAAATTGCTGAATGGGAAGGGAGCTTGCTATGAAGTCCACTGCTTGCCTGCTTGGCTGGCCCATACGGCAAGGGAAAAAAGCTTGGGGAGCTGATGAGCTGCTTACTCAGCTTGAAGTAGCCTCTGACATCTGAAATATCAAAGGCCTCCAGTTCTCTGGCATCTTCTTGGAAAGACTGAGCAATAGTGGAGAGGTGAAGACTTCAAACAGCTAGACCACCGGGACATGTACAGCGAAACCAGGAGTCCGAAGCATAGGTGGGCTGAATTGACAAATAAGCAGCCAGTCCTCTGCCAGAAATGTGCCAAGCTTCTTTCTGAAGGTGCCACAGTACCAGCCTTTTCCCAGGGAAAATTGTCTCCGTGGAAAAACTTCCACCAGATCTAGTTACCTGTCCTGTATCAGCAAACTCCAGAAATGTACAGGGTTGCAAGGGGCTAGGAACTAAAGTGCCCATTTGCTCTGATAGGATGTGTCTGCAAATCCAGCCTATAAAAAAAGTCCCGTTACTCTGCCCTTTCAGAGAAAAAAAACCCTGCCAATCTACAGACTATTTTAATAAGTTAATTGCCTTTCTTTCCACTAGTGTTCTCCTAGATGGTCTGAAATCCTGAATTTCCAGGCTGGGCATAGCCTGCGCTCATTAGCCCATTCTCACTTCCATGTCATATTTTGCAGGAGAACAAAAGATTGCATTTTTCATATTTTTGTCCCATAAATCATCGTCTGTTAAATCATTTTTCATTTTAATGAAAGTTTCAATCAGAAGATGTTACAACTAGACTAACTGGCAAAATCCCAGTGAAAGTAGTAGATTCAGATTGAGTCCTAATACACAGCAACCGCACGGGATCTCCAGGCACATTCAGACTATGAGAAGTACATTTGCTTGGTGCAACTCCTTGGACAGCTGCCAGACCTGGTAGATCACTTTGTGTTCGAGTGGCCTAAACTTAATAGCAGAACCACAGCTTCAAATTGTATTGACTTTGTTTTGCTGAACAAAGCACGAAGTGGGAGAGGCTTTCCTTGAGTACAACGGCAGTTTTAAAGTCAATTGCTTGCCATGAAGACCTGTCACTTATGTTATTCCAGGTTCTGCTCAAAAAGGGCTCCTGTGTTTCTACCAGGAGATCACAGGACATTTGCAGAGCTTGCTCAGCCCATTGCCACGCTTCATGCACCGGAGAAAGCCAGTGTGTTGGGAAACATTCGCCATAGCGCTGACATGTTGCCCTGATGGCTTGTGCGAGGGCAGGGTCTCTGCCGGCAATGTTAGTTGGGATAAGACTACGACAGGTCTGTGGGATGTCTGCTAGATGTCCCAAGTCCTCCAGTTTTCTCCAGATGTAGTTTCCAGGCAATATGGTAGGAGACCTAGCCCTGTGGACATCCTCCCGGATGCAACTCAGAAATCTCTTTCATGCAAAACCAAAGGCTCTTCCTCTGGGCTGGAAAACAAAACTCAGGCATTAGCATGCATGGAACTCTGCCCTGGGATGAGTCAGGAGCCAGTCAAGAGTTTATGGGTCAAGATCCTGGGCAACTTGCTTTAAGGGATTCTACTTGAGCAGGAGGTTTGGACTAGATGATCTCCAGAGGTGCCTTCCAACCCCAAGCATACTGTGATTCCATGATGAGCTAGGTAAGCATGAAATACCACTGCATTGCCATGATTAACTAGTCTCAGGGAGGCTGGAAAATGTTTTAAATGTTAAGCTAAGAGGACTAAGCAGCTTTTTGGGAGGATGAAAGCATTTCAGACTCCAGCTTGAGTTAATTGCCCTGGCCTAAATGCTAGCTAAGGGTTTTGTCAGCTAAGTTAAAGGGCTCCATTCAAAATTACTCTCATTAGTCAAGTTTGGCAACTTCTGCTGCCTAAGGAGTAGAGTTGTGGCAGTACTGATGCACATGTAGTACACAGAAAAGCAGCTCTTGTCTCCAGTAAGTGTAACAAAGAAATTCCAGTGCCATTTCTTTTTATGGGTAACTCAGTGGGTGGCTGAGAGGAATTTGTTTGTGTCCCAGAAATGAGAAGTAAGTTAGGTTTGAATATTGATTCTTTGGGTTTGATTGTTTTTATCTGCTTCTCAGATAAAAAAACAATTTTGTTAGTAACTAACAATCAAATCCAGGAGTGATTTATTCATAGCCTTGGCCAAGTCTTTAAATAGAAAGGAAAAATCATATTTCAAGTCGTCTAGTCTACAGCCTTATACCACTTTCATTTGGACCCTTTCTAGCACTGCAGGACCTTTGAAAATACAAATTAAGAGGTAAAATATTCAATATTAATTTGTTAGGAATATAAAAGCAGCAGGTCTCTACTGACATGACTTTCAAATGGAATCTGAAAAGTGAAATAATATTCTTATTGATAGCATTTTAGGTTTCCTGCATCTCAGATTTTCTATTTCCAACCTTATCTATGGGACGAATACATATAAGTCTGAGGTTTGAGGTTCTCAATCATTTTCAAGCAAGGGACATTCATAGCACAGAGATACTCACACCATGTGAATTTTTATATTCGTGCAAATGCAGAGATGAAAAGAGTTAAAATTCTCAGGTCTGTTGAACTCCCTGACCTCAAGGCAACCAGAGTGCTAACTAGAGAGCAGTATTAGCCAATACTGTATGCATTGTATGTGTTGAACTTGGCATGCTGTGGCATTGATTATTCTCAGGTTCTATTTTAAATTGGTTGAAATTTCTCTCCTAGAAAGTTTCAATTGCTTTAAATTCTTTCTTTCCAGACTGAATAGATTTTTGATGGGCAGAGGGAATTTGCAGAAAGGTATTTGTGTGCCAGGAAGCTTCAGGATTGCTCAGACACCTCTTTTACTTCACTGAGGTTGCCTTCAGACAGAAGCCACTGAGACCCACCTCTGGGTCTCATAGAGGAGAAACGTATTTGAGTGAATCACTCAGAAGTGTGTGTGTCTTACTGAGGAATCACACTATTGAAGGACACCAGCATTTTATCCAAGCCTAGTCAGTTCTTCTACATTCATATTGACTGTTCTATACAGCAGTAGCAGCCTTGTAGGTGTTTCTTCCAGGCACCTTGCATGCTTTGGAACTATTTCAGTGAAAAAAAACAGTCATGTTCATAACTCTCCTACATGAAATTCAGCATAGGTACACACTCACTTGATGCAAGACTCCGAACTACTCTGATGTAAACTACCGCAAAAAATCAGAAAGGAACAAAGTATACGCATGGATTAGGATAACACTGAGACATCCTGGCTCTCTTTCTTTCTCCCAGCAGCTGCCATTCCCTTCCCTCTCATCCTCCACTATGTCTGCATCTGAGATCCAGACAGCAAAATGATTAAAAGATTTTGTTTGAACTTTGGTACTGACAATAGTCTAACTCTGACTGATCAGGCTGGCTGGGTGTGCTGTGCCTGAACTCAAAGACATCATGCTGTACAGCACAGTCAGAGCTGATAAGTGACGTAAGATTTGCCCCGAAGTTCAGACAAAGCACAACGGATCAGTGTTACCGTCTGCATATTCTTGTGTTGCTCCTATTGGAATAGTGGGCTTTGTTCTCTCTGCTTGGGACAATATCCTGTTTCTTGAGACCCTGTCTTCAAAGGCTGATGAGAAGAGACCCTTCTAATTTTTTTTTTATATGACATTCTTTCTGAAGATTTAAATACGAAATGCCAAAAAAGCAATGCATGCTAAAAAGAATGTCACCTTCAATTCCAAATGTGAAGGATGATAACGAAGTTCACATAACACATGGGAAATGGTAGGGCTTTGTTTAACCACTTGGCTTGAAATGTAGGCTCTATGTTGCTTGCTATGCAAACAATGCTCTGTTGATCCATCAAAACAACATCATAGCCGTATATGATACTAACAATTAAATGCTTATTCTCCATGATCACATACCATATGGCTTTGTGCTAGAACATACACAATCCCAAAGGACATTATGCACATATAAAAGATCGTTGACTCATGATTCCCTGGTTGTGTTCTCTGGCAACATCTCTTCAAGAACAGAGAGACACATAGACAAATATGAGGACCCTAATGGGTTGGTTTTTTTCTTTTAGCTTAATGCATTACTGACAGCAGTGTTTAGGATCTTTATTAGAAAAAATATCCATAAACATATTGGTAATATTGAACTCCAGGTTGTTATCCATCATCTAAGAAGGTGGATTGAAGCACAGGCTCTTTACATGTTAAAGCAACTTTGAAAATGCTTTGTGGTTTTTTTTTTCATTCTGTCTTGCAGGATGCTTGTCTTCTGATTTGTTATTCCTTCATGAGATAATAAATAAAGGATGGGCTAGAATAGCATGCTTTGGTTTGTACAAATCCTCAGAAATACTGTTGGTGTTACCCAGACTTTGGTGTCAGTTGCAGACTTTTCAAGCCTGCATCCTTATACTATTTTGTCTGCTTCCTGAGGAGCTTCTTTATTGCCCTTTGCTTGGACCCCACTATTTTCTTCCAAATTCCTTTCATCTTGTGCCTCTTTTCCTTATAATTCCTGTTAGCCCTGCTTGCTAACTAGTAAACCTTCTATTTGCTCAGCTAAAGATGGATGGTGGCAGGGGTCCCAAACAGTTTTCTTTCCCTGCTTTCTCTGTCTAGGTCTGGACGAGGAGGAGCGTGGACCCTGCTGCTTTCTATCAGTGTGGGGATGCTCAGAGGCAGGAGTGACATGATTGGTACAGGGATCTAAGCAGGTCCTCTGAGATACTTGGGGCAGGCATGGAGCAGAGGGTAGGGAAGGAGGGAAGATCTCTCCTGTATGGCAGCAATGGCAGCCAAGGTCTGCGAAAGATGCTATTAGGAAGTGCACAAAGTTGCTGAAACCTCCTATCAGGAGGGAGGAGTATGTCGAACTTCCTTCTCCAAGGTGGGAGTAACTGCCTGGATGGGTATACAAGAGTCCTGGCTGCAGAGCACTGCTCTGTGTCTGCCTGCGCCCACAATCCCAGGCTCACCTTTCTCCTTCCCACAGCAGATTGCCATCTCCCCAGGCATATTTAGCACCCAAAGGACAGTGCGGAAGCATTGCTGCATGTTTTCAAATGAAAGTTGCGTTAGTGTAGTGGGATTTACACAGCAATTTGTACACAAGCTCTTGTCCCCACTTTGTTAATTATTCATTATGAAGTGTCTCTATCAAAATATAGGCATTGTAAAGGGTTGTTGGATTTTTTTTTTGCATTACCTGTGCATGTACATAATATGTTTGAGTATGTGAATGACATGTGTGACTGATGAACTGAGTCACCTGCAGCTATTTCAGTCCTTAGATTGGATGAAAAATTAAATTTCTTTGAATTTTATATCTTCCAGTACAAATAATGAAGACTTGTTTTGACTTAGAAGGCTCCCTGTCTAATTCACATATGGATTTTAGCAGGAATAAACAAGTACTGTATGAAGACCTGCTTCTGTAGTAGTCCGTTGCTGACTGACCAGGAAGAAACATGGATGCTACAAAATAAAATCCTGAAGTTCACAAAAATATTTTTTTAGTACTCAACGGTTTCCAGTTACGGTATTGTCATTCACAAATCATGTTCTTATTCTCTAACTATGTTCCTTTTAATCTGCCTGCTTTGATGGTTTCAGTTACTTGCCTTCAAAGTGCTCTAGAGAATCAGTAAAGTCCTTTACTTGCCCTCACTGTGGCAGTTTAGTTCCTCCACAGAGGTGTAAATGGAGGCACAGAGCTATTTCATTTATGCAGTATTCTGTGGCAGAGGCTGGGGGAGAATCTCAGATTCATTATTCTCCCTCCAGCCAATTCACAAGCTGCCTTACTTTAACGGTATCTCGGCTGCAAGGCTATGGGCTGTGAATTGGCCCTGTCACTGGGAAAACAACCATGATCATTTGTCCAGGAATTAAAAATTCCATGCTCCACAGCTGTTGATATTTTACTTCCTGAGCCAGATTTAGGCAACATATCAGAAGTTTATAAAATGAATCTTTTATCTTTCCCGCCTCCATTCAGCTAGAACTGTAAACAGGACACGTCGTGTAATTTTTCTAAGCTGAGCTGCTGTGGCCACAGCTGTTAATCAAACTGAGTAACTGTAAACATTCGATTGTCTAAAAAGCACTGAAAGGGCTGCTTTGCTCTCGGTTGCAATCAGCAACAATGACCCACAGGAGCGTCATTGTTGTGTGTCTTCTGGGGTCTGGTCTGAATCAAGAGCTATCAGAGGGACAGAAACCTATCTCTGGGTTTTGGCTCCGACATTAAAATCGAGGCTGCAGGTCAGGCAGCAGATCAATTTGCCCAGAACTTTCCAGTTCACTGGCTAAAGTCTGGAGGTCCCCATTTCAGTGTAAAATGTTCAAATGCTGAGACATAAAGCTGTGTATGAAGTGCAGACATCTAATTGGCAGGCTGCAGTAACATGCTGGCCAGGTCAGAGATTTATGCTAGCCTGCACCACGATTAGGTCACTGGCAACCTGTGGAAACAAAGTAGGTTGTACTACAAAGTAAAGGAGTTGCTTTCCAGGTCCTGAGGAGAGGGCTGAAGTTTGCCAAAACATTCAGAAAGCTCAGAAGCAGCCAAGTGGAGACCAACATAAGTTCTTTATCTGAGATGTTTTATCTTGTCTGCCAAGTCCTTAGCTCCCAAAACAAAGAAACTCTGTCTTTGCTCATGCAGAGCATTGCACCTGCAGCCAAAAGTCGAAGGTGACTTTGCCCTGTCAAGCTGCTCAGGTCTGTGTGGCTGCCAGGTCCTTCCCAGAGCCATGCTCCTGGACGCAGGCTCAGAGCCAGGGCAAGCCTTAGTGAAAGGAAGGGGACACAGGCATGCAGTTGTACCAGAAGTGATGGAGGGAGTGAAGGCATTATCCACACCAGTCTCCAGATGCTGATTTCTTAAAGAAAAGGCCAATTCTGCTTGAGGGATGCAAGAACAGGAGTGGGAGTAGAGAGCACGAACCCAAGGGGACCCCAAGAAGGACAAAAGCATCAAGGAAGGCAGAGAAAAGTTGGTGTTTTGTAAAGCATAGAGCAGGCAGCCATGCAGGGAGAAGGGCCTGTGAGGCCATATGGCTTTCAGGGGAGCTAAATAGCAGTTGCAAAGCCACATTTTGAAAGCATGCCAGGCTTACGTTTGGCCAATATATTAAACTAAGCAGACTTACACTGACTTTACTCACTATAGAGGCTGGAAGTTTTGCAAGCCATTGGTCAAGTCCATGTTAGCTGTAAAGACATATATATGCTTTGAGGACAATTGGTTTTGGGGCTGGAAGATGACACCAGTTTTCTTCATGGCTGAGTGGGACTATTCCAGGGTCAAATGGGCACACTCAAGGGAAACAGCGTCAGGGGCTCCTCTGGTATGACACATCTCCTTTGCTGTGGTAACCACCACCTTCACTATACTGCTTTGCAGAGGATATTCTAAAATATGGCAGTTTATATTATGAATATATTTCGCCGTTATTTATCACTCTTTTATCATGATTATTATTTTGCCCTTGTTGGTTTCCTTCCCACATTTTTTAAAGTGTTTCCAGACAACCTTGAAGCTCAGCACCCTCAGCATATGTGCTGTTGTATTCCCTTGGAACAGCTAGCTGTTTCCTTACAGAGGCACAGTTGTTGTTGGTTAGTAAATTTCTCTATAATACACATTTGAGATGATTGCCTTCTCTTTGGAAATTTTCTTTTCATTCTGAGGCATCTTTGCTGAGTTTCTCCCCATGTTGATAGTCAGTTGAAAATGCATGCTTGCCTTCACAAGGAGATTGGTTTTCATTGTTTCCTTTTAGAACTGAAGGTGTATGCTGAGCTCACAAGCTGAGTCCTGTACGGTGCAGCCTCTTTCAAGCGTACAAAATAATATTGATATGAATTATGAATTACGAATATAGTTTAGGGATGCCATCCAGAGGGGCCTTGACAGACTTGAGAGGTGGGCATGTAAGAACCTCATGAAGTTCAACAAGGCCAAGTGCAAGGTCCTGCACGTGGGTCGGGGCAATCCCATGCACAAGTGCAGGCTGGGCGGAGAATGGATTGAGAGCAGCACAGAGGAAAAGGACTTGGGAGTGCTGGTGGATGAGAAGCTCAACATGAGCCGGCAATGTGCACTGGCAGCCCAAAAAGCCAACCGTATCCTGGGCTATATCAAAATAAGTGTGGCCAGCAGGTCGAGGGAAGTAATTCTGCCGCTATACTCAGCTCTCGTGAGACCCCACCTGGAATACTGTGTTCAGCTCTGGAGTCCCCAACACAAGAAGGACATGGAATGACTGGAGTGAGTCCAGAGGAGGACCATGAAGATGATCCAAGGGCTGGAACATCTCTCCTATGAAGACAGGCTGAGAGAGTTGGGGCTGTTCAGCCTGGAGAAGAAAAGGCTCTGGGGTGATCTTATAGCAGCTTTCCAGTACCTAAAGGGGGCCTACAGGAAAGCTGGAGAAGGACTTTTTACAAGAGTATGTAGTGATAGAGCAAGGGGCAATGGATTTAAACTGAAAGAGGGCAGATTTTGATTAGATACAAGGAAGAAATTTTTTACATTGAGGGTGGTGAGGCACTGGAACAGGTTGCCCAGAGAAGGTGTGGATGCCCCATCCCTGGAAGTGTTCAAGGCCAGGTTGGATGAGGCTTTGGGCAACCTGGTGTAGTGGAGGATTTCTCTGCCCACAGCAGGGGGGTTGGAACTAGGTGATCTTTAAGGTCCCTTTCAACCCTAACCATGCTGTGATTCTATGATTCTATGATTCTATTTAATGAATGGTCTTGGATGAGCCATGCTATATAAACCAATAGCGGATTAGGCTCAAGAGCCAGAGAAATGTTATTTAAAATCTTATGTTATATTTAAAAGTAATAAAGGAAAACATAAATAAAATAAGTTGACTGGGGCTCTGATACTCAAAGCCATTGTTTCCGATCAACATTAGACTATCTAAGAATTTCAGAGCTGGAAAGAATTGATCTCAGTTATATAAAGTCCTTTACAAGCAGTTCAACTAGGCAAATGCAAGAGCTGCAGTGAGTGCAAGACTTATTTAATACAAAAATAGCTGGGCAATGATGATGACTTGCACTAATACTTAAATAAAAAAATCTTCAATGTCAACAGAGCAAGAAATGAAAACGAAACTTCTCAATCCAAAGCCCTTAACTTTAAACAGGCAAATGTACCCTTAACCTCACAAAAACGATGGAATGGGTTCTCTGAGGTCATTGTGTCCTGTACACAGCTCCCCTATGGGATGAACTGAGTGTTGCTGAGAAGGAGAGTACTTTTAGAATCACTTCTAAATGCTTGTGGTCCTTAAAGAAGTTTGAGGTGACTACAAGGCTTACTTGCCCTCAGAAAATAAAGAAGTCTCTGGCCTAAAATCATGGTACAGTGGCAAACTCATGGCAACAAACAAAAAGAAAAAATATAATAAGCAGTGATTGCCAGAGGAGAAAATAGACAGAAGTCAATATATTTTTATTACATTCTTATACCATCAGACACAGATAACTTCTGTCCAGAAATTCTAAATCTGAGAATATCTTTGGCCTCCTGATCCTAATTTTAAATAAATCTTTGAAAACTGAGGACATTTCAGAAAATTTATGTGCACTAATGTTCTGCCAATATTTAAGAAAAGTACTACACTGTGTTCAGATGAAAAATGCTCGATCTGAATTAGGTCTTGGATAAAATAACAGACAAATTGATATAGATATCAAATAATGGTTAAAAAATGGGGCTATAGATTGTGACAGCATAATGCGTGAAAAGTTATTTTTAAACAAAAGTTCTGTAAAACCTTAATGAGGTTTTTAATGACTAATGCAAAAGAGCTGCATAATGGAATGTATTTAGACTTTGTAAAGCAGTTTGCTTACTATGGCATGGTATTTGAAATTAGCACTGCACTGTAACAGCACATTTTAAATAGATTAAGGATTTTGTGTGATATGAATTTCACAAAACACAATGAAAAAGTAATTGTCACTGAAGAATCATTATCAAATGACTTATTTCCAAGGGAGCTCTCCGATGAACCATTGTTGAGCTGGCAATCTTCAACATATCCATAACATGGAGGAGGAAAAATAAAACAGATAAAATTTGCCAGTGGAGCAAAACTGGCAGCCATATACAAAAATGAGATCACGGCAGGTGGAAAAGGGGTCATAGTGGACTTACAGCTGTTGATTAACTTACAACATGAAACTGGGACACAGTTAAGGAGACCTGGAAGAGTAGCAGAGTGATTTTGCTTTGAATATGTCAGACATTAAAAAGTCAATGCTGCTGTCAACCAAGCATCAAGAAAAAAATGAAAAAATTAGAGAGAGAATGTAAAGAAGAAACACCAGAAACAATGGCAGAAATGGACAAAGCATCTAGATGCTGGTGATGTTTGTCGCCAACACCGAACTCCATGTTTGGGGAAGTATCCAGCACAGTGAATAAGACAGACAACGGAGCTGTGAGCCACCTGCATCCAATGTTTATCTTTTAGTCATTCATGAGAAGTTACAAGGTGTGCTGGTTTTGGCTGGGATAGGGTTAAATTTCTTCATAGTAGCTAATATTGGACTATGTTTTGGATGTCTGCTGAAAACAGTGTTGATAACACAGAGATGTTTTCGTTCTTGCTGAGCAGTGCTTGCACAGCAACAAGGTCTTTTCTGCTTCTATTCCACCCCACCGGTGAGTAGGCTGGGGATGCACAACAAGCTGGGAGAGGACACAGCTGGGACAGCTGACCCCAACTGATCAAAGGAATATTCCATACCATATGACGTCATGCTCAGCATATAAAGCTGGAGGGAGGAGAAAGAGGGAGACATTCAAAGTGATGGTGTTTGTCTTTCCAAGTAGCTGTTAGGCATGATGGAGCCCTGCTTTCCTGGAGATGGCTGAACACCTGCCTGTTGATGGGAGGTAGTGAAGGAATTCCTTGTTCTGCTTTGCTCGTGTGTGTGGCTTTTGCTTTACCTATTAAACTGTCTGTATCTCAACCCATGAGTTTTCATTTTTCTGATTCCCTCCTCCATCCCACCATGGGAGAGTGAGTGAGTGGCTGAGTGGTGCTTAGTTTCTGGCTGGGGTTAAACCATGACACAAGGCCACTGGCATCTTCTGCAACTCTGCAGAAGACCGGCAAAAACCCCAGAGGTCCTCCCTTGCTCCCATCCACCATCCCGGTCTACTCTGGTGGGTTTGAAAAAGCTGATTTAGGTGAAGAGGTTGTCATTTCTTATAGTGACAGAGATGTGGGAGTCAATTAGAAGTGCAGAGACATACAAAAAGTTTGCTTGAATCAAGTAGAGGCCAAGCTAGTGTTTCAAACCCAGGAGGTGCCCTTGGGATGGGTATTTTGCAGTTGGCAGTCAATTGCCTCGTGAGTCATGACCAGACCCAGTTTATTATTAAAGGTAAGTCAAGCAGTAGAGGATTTATTGAGTGTTGGGTAATTGCTGAACCAATGCTATGAAATTTCATTTAAAGAGAGAATCAGATGTCAAAGTTGTACCTGACAGCTAATTTAGACTTGTGGGGAAATTGTAGGACTGTGGTTTTCACCTGGACAAGAAATGGTAATTGGATTTGGGAGGCGATACTGAAACAATGCTAATAGGAGTCTGTTCTCATCCCTGAGGCTGTGGTTAAGTGGAGGGACGAAGTTTGAAGAAAGGGATGCAGAACCTCAGAGGAAGTTAGGAAAGATACATATTTGGGATGGCCAGTGTTTCAAGACCTTCAGAGGTGGTGGTGCACAGATTTGAAGGTCAGCGTGCTGAGAGCCTGGGAGGCTACAGACTTGCTCTGAAGCCTTGGGCCTGGGTTAGTTTTGTCTTAGTGCAAAGCACTCTTGAATATTTGAGTGTGTGTTTTGAAGTTACTGAGAAACATATTCCTCGTGTCCACACAAAATTCAATCTCCAAACTGGATATTGCAATCCATGATGTCATGGGTACAGTATATACTGATACCACGTCTACTTTGGGGTCCTCTGTTGAGCAGTGCCCTTCGTAGGAGGATGGTAAGTTTTTAATCGCCCTCGTACTGGGATTTAATTGGGTTACTGTGGGATACCAGACCTGTGCTCGTGGTGTCTGCTCTTTTTTTCTATCACAGGTGAGACACTGATGCCATCTGCTTTATTCTATTTTTATGTTGGGTATCTGAAAAGTAAATTTCATTTTTACATCTTTCCTGACAACAGAAAAAGATCAGAGTTTTTAAAGCCCCTTACAGTATATTTTCATGAAGCGCTGTTATTTTAAAAGCTTTGCTTAGTATTAGCTCACATTTTTTCTCCAGTTGTAACCATTTTACAGCCACTCCATGGGTTTTGATCTCTGTGCAGCATGCCCACAGGGACATTTTTGATCAGAACTGGAAATAAACAGTGAGAACCAGATTGTATTTGCCACCTCCTAATGATAGGGTTATTTTGAGGAATTGTTAAATAGTAAGTACATGCTGCTGGATTTAGTTGTTTCTGTGAAAAATGAAACTTATCCCTGAGAAATGTGTTCTGCTACTCAGAATTATGCTAGTGAAGACACGATTTACCCTTTTTTTGGTTGAGAATATAGTCATTCTCCACAAAATTATCTCTGTCTGAGAAGTGAATCAATAACTTCAGATCTCAGCAGGGCTTTACTTCTGTCCTGTGGATGACATGTAGCAGAGAGCAGGTGGGTGGTCTGCCAGAGCCCATGCACCAAAGTCAGGGAGTGCTGCACATGGTGAAGTTTTCAATGCAAAAATAAATAGGCTGATTTTGAAACATGGATAATTTTACTGTCAATAAGCATGCATGCACTGCTGCAATGCAGTATTCTGTACCTGCAATTCAGAGGCTCATTCCTGAAGAAAGGAACAGTTCAAGACTAGCCCTTCATTTCTCATTGTCTGTCAAAAACCAATGATAAAAACCACTGCACTCTGCAACACATTTTGGGGGCAACACTGAACTGTGTTCTCTCTGTCCACCTGAATTTCTGCTCTCCTTTCAACCTGATGAGAAAGTTGTTCAGGAACACTGTGTTAGGTAATATTTTTGGACAGGATAAAAAATGAGGGAGCATTGTGTTATCAGGAGGGAGCAAAGCCCATACAGAAGAGGAAGAGTTAATTTCTGCCCAGAGCAAAGGTACTGAAATTAAAGTTCACAAATTCATTTATTTACTATAATTTCATAACAAAAAATGAAGCCAGAAGTAATGCCATTTTGACAATTATTCTCACTGAACTATGGCTCATTAGTTATTTTATGTTGCTTATCAGGGTCTGTTTACATCTACAGAAATTCAGCTGATTCAATGAGTCTCTTCTCTCTGCACAGACTTCCCAGTATTCTTGCCCATCTGCCCATGCCCTGTGGGTTTGCCATCCATGTGCTGTATACATTGCTGAGCACATATGCTTATTTTGATGAGGAACACCAAAACTGTTGAGATCCATTTCAGCTACGTTGGCACTCATCTGGGCTATTTCAGACCAGGCCAAAAAATATTTCAGCATGATTCACCCTACCTTTTCTGTGTTTTTATGGCCCTAGAGATCAGAATCATATAACTCGGGTCCAGGCCTCTTAGAAATGCTACATTTGAAGAATACAGTTCAACTCTCTTTTTGTCTGAGCTGTGGCTCTTCCAAGCACTCTATTTTGGCACAGATTAAAATGACCTTTCCGAAAGTTCTTCTTACATTTGTCATTCCCAAGGTACCTTGCTGCCACTGATACTGGGCACATATTGTGCCTTTATGTCAGACAACAGAAGATGGAGCACGTTGAGAGAGTGCTTCATTGATGTGGAGCCTTGGGAACAACTTGCTGGATGCTTTGACAAGGCAGCAGAAGACCATGGGGTAGTTGATGAGCAGATTGGAGTTGTTCGAAAGCAGATTGGTACTTCCAATCTGATGCGGGCCAGGAGTGCTCTGGGATTACACCCACCTGTTTGCTCTTCTGTGTAATGATCTAGTGAGGTCCAAGTGATCCTTCCTTAGCTGATTCACGTGTTAATTACTGGCATAGAGAAATCTGTATGTTAAAATGTTTGTTTGCTTTTTTCCTAACTTCAAGTCTCTATTAATGCCAGTGGTAGGAACTAGCCATGGTATTTCATAACAGGTTCTGTGTATTTGCAGCTAAGTGCAGACACAATAATAGCAATAGAAGTAGGCGGATAAATAGAAACATCCGAACTAATGTTTTTCTAGTACTTTACGGTTTTCAGGAAAAGAGTTTAAGGAGACTTACTTGTACTCCTCAAACGATTTTCCAGTGTGATTGCTTTCAGACATGATAACTTTCTTTTTAACAGAAGAATAAAACATTGAAACAAAAGCCATCCCAGGATTTAGTTTTGCCCAAACCAGTGGTTGGTATTATTTCCGTTATAGAGTCAAAGTACAAAAATCACCACTTTAAAACTAGTTTAAAACCAAACATTCCAGGCACACTAAATATTATGTTCAACTTTATTCAAGACATATTTCCTCAGCAGGTCAGGAATATAGTCTTGACTCAGTTTCCCATTTCCATCAAACTCTCTGTTTAAATCTTCTACAGTGAATTTTGTTGGCAAGGAGCCAAGTAAGTAAGTGAATGAATTGTTGGCAAATTTTTGAGTGCACTGAATGATAAATGTCTTTAAGATCTTAACTTTATACCCATTTTCAGATCTTTACATGATTTTTATGTAAACTGGAAGGATACTTCAGAATGCCTCTCTTTCCCCCATCTTCTCTGTGTGTGTGTGTGTGCACATACACACACACACATATACGTTTCCGGGATTTCACGTCGATATTTCAGCCAGTGAATGTTCAGGGAGGCCCAGATCTTCACCTTAGAAAAAATACCATGATGTGCCACTGGACTAAAATTTAACATGTGCAAATTCTTATCACAAACCTCTAGTTTTGTTCCACCAGAAATGTTGAGGATTCCCATACATGGCATCCTCACA
Source organism: Tauraco erythrolophus (assembly GCF_009769465.1). NCBI lineage: Eukaryota > Metazoa > Chordata > Aves > Musophagiformes > Musophagidae > Tauraco > Tauraco erythrolophus. The sequence goes on along the minus strand of NC_141466.1, from coordinate 84,005,760 downwards.
TTTCAAGAATGCCGAAACGCAGCTGTTATTAAGACAAACTAGATTCTGCTCAGCAAAAGAGCTTGCTTTCTTGACAATAGAACATCCATATCTCTCTCACCTTGCAGGTATTTGAATCACTGCAGATTGGCCTTCTTACTTAAACTAAAATAACAAATTGAAAACCAATCTGGAACAATACATTTTTTTCCCCTTTCCCCCCCACTGAGTTCCTGAACATACTGGAGGAATGTGCAGGAACTAAAGGGATGAAGCACAAATAAGCATTTGAGAATTGAATTAATTGACATCCTGAGGTAAATAACAAAGCTTTAAAAATAAATCAAACCATTCCATTGAACAGGAATGAATAACATGATTTAACTCAACTAACACCCTAACAATAACAGGAGCATCTTTCATAGATTCTAGGCAAGCAAAGTTCAAGCCAGCAAAATACTTTCCAGTTTATAAAAGTTTTAAAAACTGCCAGGGGAAATGTCCTGGCCTTCCCAGCAATGGAGCAAGAGTGAGCTCCAGCAAATCACATGGTAAAAGCATAAGGGGAGCAGATTTTCCAGGCACTAATTCAGTGCAAAAGGGGGTCTCCCTTCCAATATTACAGAGCACTGATGTGTTAGTGGTCTCCTTTCTCACATCACTGAGCCCTGTTGGATGGATTGCAGGGGGTCTCTTTCCAAATACCATTAAGTACAAAGAAAAGGAAAGTTCTCTCTTCTCTAGTATCAATCTAGTATTAACGAATGAATATATAGAAGGTCACAGGTTTTGCTGGGGATTTTTTGCTGCAGGAGAACACAGAAATATTTGCTATAAGCACTTTTGCACGTAGCCCTTTTGGAAAAAAATATGATAGATTTTAATAGAGTGATAGTAGTCCTACAGAATTTAAAAATCAATTTATAGAATTGTATAGGAGAGTTACAAATGTTGGATAAAGTAATTTCTGTTGACCATTTGGGCTTCACTCTTATTACATTCCAAAGGATTTTTCCATAAGTCAATAAAGCTGAATATACTGTACTGGATGCTTCTGCAGTTTACCTACTGAAATAACTGAATGAGCTTTTCAAATATAGAAAGAGCCTTTAAAAGGTTGCAGTTACTATAGTGTGCCTTCGCTTTTATATATTTCCATCTCCATGATCTTTATGTTCATTTGAAAAAGCCAAACAAATGAGGATATCCAAGAAAAAAAAAAAATCTATGCTTCTTCTGGTTTGTCTCCTCCTTTCTTTTTCCTCCGACTTTGTTCAACTGCTTTCTATTTTGTCTCCCTTTACATTTAGGGAAGATTTGTATAGTGTGTCTCCTGGTAAGAAAATTTATACATTATTAAGAGCTTTTACCCGATACTTTGAGAACCATTCCCTCCCCAGTACACAGGAAAATGAGTTGGAAGTCCTCAGTGAAATGATTTATTATTCAAACCTCTGCTTATTGACAATAGCCTAGTAATTTTCTTAGTCTGCAAGCTAGCAAAGAGAACAGTTTCACCCATTTATGATATTGTGAGATACTAGCAAAATTCACTGGAAGAGTCCTCAGTCTTTCACCTTGGCCCTTTGGTGCCTTTGACCACAACCTCATTAGCTCCCTCCACCTGTGTTCTGTCCTTACCGATTGATCGGAGCATATTTAGAGATCAGTGAGCATGTTGACTTGCTTTGCTTGCCTACATTTACACTTCCAAAAAACTTCTTACAGAATTTCTATGACAGGCTCCCAAGACTCAGAAACCAGCGGTTTCTCCATTTTTTTTCCCCCTTCCTACCTTTGTGGAAGAAGTAATCCCTTATCCCTGTTCTGTCTGTTCTGTTGCTGGTAAGGCAGGTCGCTGAAGTTCCTCTAACTTTACCACCAGCTTCTGCTAGTCTGATGTCACTCATGTGTATTGTACTGGAAGACAGTGGTGGTTAGTGCTTTTAACCCTCTTTTGAGGACAACACGGGTGACATGATCGGTTCGTGCAGAATGCCACGAGATTATTGTGTACAAGAAATGTTATTTAGGCTTACAGAAAAAAACACTGCAAACACTCATATACAGCCCTGATGGTCTGTCACAGCTGTTTTCTTAGATCTTATGGTCACTGTGCAGCAAGCTGCCTGCTATTTCCCTCCAGCCTGCTCAAAGGGGGTCTACTGGCAGTCCAGGCATGGCCTGAGGAATATTGAACAATAGCCCTCAAATAGATGTTGAGCACCTGATTATACCAATGGCTTTCAAAATCTTCTTGTGAGATTTTCGGACAGACATAGATTTCTAGGTTGGAAAAGACCTTAGAGATCATCCAGTCCAAAATAGATGGCTAAGACCAGTGAAATGAACTATTCTGGGAAGATGTCTAACACTTTCCATTGTCTGTGGAAGATATATAGATAACTAACTTAGATTGGATGTCTGTGTTTTTGACACCCAAAGCTAGGTGTGGTGAATCCAACCCTAAGCGGAGACGGATGCACTGGACATTGCCACCAATTCTGAAGGATTCTTTAGGAGGGACTCTGTAGAAAAGAATTTCTTTTTCTCAGCATACAAGAAAGAATTTTTCTCATAAACATTGTACTGCTAAAGCTGAGTACTCTTTCATTCACTTTGGATGTGTTCTATAACAAGGAATAACCAAAATGTCTAGTTCAAAGTTTCATATCTGACTTAGCAGAGTGAATAACTGAGTTAACATTTTTATTCTCTCCCATTGTTCTTATATTTCCTTCTTGACCTTTAGACTATTCAGACATTTATAACAAACCCTTCTGTTTGCCACTGTGTTCTAGATAACACTATTTAACTGTAGGCTTCCAGCTCTAATCCAATAATCAGCTGCTGAGAACTATTGTGGTCGAATGCTTTTATTTTTAGGCCATGAACAAGCTAGAATATATTTCACAGTTGAGAACCTGTGGATATTTCCATCTTAACCCTTGTTGAGTCACAGAGTGTTTTCTTTGATTTTGTAAGAGGTGGAAGAACAAAAGGCAAATTTCAAGTTCAGTTCTGGTAGGGCTGGGGGACAGACCCTCCTTCCTCAAAACCTCAAATCTCCTATTTGCAGACCAGCATGAAATCTGTCAACATAATGTCAAAAGAGAGAATCTTCTTATTGTCTGTGACCTGTGGCTAAAGGAGAAGTCAGGAAGAAGCTATCTCTCCCTTTGCATCCAAAATATATTTGGTTTTTTGTTTGTTTGTTTGTTTGTGTGTTTTGTGGGTTTTTTTAGTATTTATGAAATATCCAAGCTTTGGATTATTTCTCTATATACCTCTGGCTCCTTGACAAATTATATGCACCAGAATGTCCAGCTGCAGCTTCTTCAAGGAGAATCTTAGAGGGGCAAGTTTGTGCTGTTCCTTGAAGAATGAGGCAATATTGCTATTGCTGTTGGCTGATCCTTTAGAGCATAGAACCACAGGTTCTTGGATGAAAGGCATCCTGAACATTCACTATACACTCAAAATCAAAAAGACTTCATAAGATTAGCAAGACACAAAGCAGATGAGGCTAAAGATATTTAGGCAGAAGTAATGGATATTTTTTTTTTTTTTGGTCCAACGTGAGATGCAATTTCTTCTGCTTGTTCACCTTTGGTAAAAGTGCTAATAGAAGTGTTTTCCAGGAAAATAGCAAAGCTGGAAGTTTCTGCCTCTTGAAACTCTTCTGCTTTGGGCAATGTGAGAGCATCTGGTGCAGCCAGCTACTAGGGAAAGTGCCAAAGACTCTGACATCCACATGAGGTTCTGTGTGTGCTACATGTTACTCAACAGCTTGGGGCAGTCTGAAGAGGACTGTGTTGTTCGTATTTGCCTTCTTAGTCAATTTGGGATTAATGTTTTTAATTCATATTCTGATACTGTTCTGCAAGTAAAGAAAATATTTGAAGACCTAGAAGCTGCACAGAAGTCTAGTGTCTTCTGTCAACTGCAGTGATATAGTGGTCCCTTTTTGCTAATCATTCAAATGCTCCATATTAAAAAACATTGTATTTTTTAATCTTTACCAGTTTGCATTTCCAAAATGGGCATTGTACAGATTTCTTTTGTATTGCCTAATTCCATCCTAATAACATACTGGAAACTAGAGTTTGCTGGAAAATGAATTAAAAATATTTTCTTCTTTATAAATAGGAGAAATATTTTCTGAAATAAAAAGTTGGAAAGAATTCAAACCAGTTGTAAATCCTTCAAGAAATTTTTTGCAAAACATTCAATTTTTATTTGCATATTGCTTGGAGTAAAAAGCTCATATTGTTTCCCATTGGAACCTGATTTTTACAGCTCCACCTGCAAATACCTCCATTTTAGTGGAGGTAATTTGATGTAATCATAGAATTAGGAGTGCTAGATGATAGTGTGGTGGGGTGAGATTCCATGATTCTGAAAGTACAAAGTTAAATGCTCTGCTGACCTTTATTTGAACCATCCGAACTACTACATTTTGTACAAATGGGTCAGAAATCTTGTGAGACCATTTCAGAGGAGCGTCATGATGTTTCTTTTTTCCAGTCAGCATGGGAGGGGGAAACCCATCCGAAGGTTGGTCAGAACTCCAGTTGGGTGGATCTTGATCAGCCCCAAATAACGACCCATGTGTTACACTGTCTGTCCTTTGCAGCAACTAGATTTCCCAGGTTTCTATCTGATTTTATTTCATGCAGGAAAAAAAATATTGCCTGCCAAGTATAGTAGACCTTGGGGTACTCCTTCTGCAGTTTTGAAACCACATGAGCTGTCAGAGCTGACCTCTGCTCTCACAGCATACATGTGTGTGATGAAGGTTTCTACTTTTCTTTTTGTTGTGCAGACAGCAAGAAAAATGGGAACCGACCATATAACTTGCCTGTCTGTCCCTGAGACTCTTGCTAGAAAGCAAGAGTTATTTCTAGTCCAGATTTTGCTGCTTAGGGTCTGTTGCTGTAAGAATTATTACTAACTGCCGTCCCTAATCTCTCCTCTCCTCAGAAGAGGGATGCCTGACAGATCAGCAGCTCTGCATAAGCTGCAATAAAAATAAATCAAATAGATCTGGGGTGATAACTTTCCTCCACCAGGAAATGCTCTGTGGAAGTGGAAATAGAGCTGGACTCAGGGAACTAAGATCCCTGCAGTCAGGAGTTGCATCTGAATTTGGGAATTACTAATATAAGACAGATGGATGTGTGTGTCTTTGTGGTGTAATTTCTGCCCTGCAGATGTTTTTTTTTAAGATTCACAGTAGGAAGTTATCATGGTTTGAAGTGGGGGGGGAGGTCTGGGTGGCAGAAGCTGCCCATCAGACCGGACTCCCATCCCCTTTGGGGCTTGAGCCAATCAGCGCCTCTGCAAATTGCCCTATTTACGTCAGACAAAGGAACCGGAAAGGTGTGTGCCTTTGCCCAGGAGCAAGTAGAAGGGAGGGGGGCACGGCCCTGCTCCCGGCGCCCAGCCGGGACGGCACCCCGCCTGTCGAGGATGGCTCCGACGGAGCTGCTTGGGGAACTCGGGGAGAGCCCTGCTCCCGGGGTGCCCACCGGGCCAAGTTCACCCATAAAAAACTGAGATCTGAGAGAAACAGCCACACCGACACCAGGTCAGTGAAGATGGAACGGAACGTGTGCCGCAGTTGAGTCCCCCTTGCAAGCAGCCCCCTTGCAGACAAAAGGCAGTCCTCGGTGGAGCAAGCAGAGACCCACTCGCAGACCGTGGAGGATCCATGTTGAGAAGAGATGCCAGAGCCTGAGTACGGTACGCATCTAGAGTCCATGGGATGACCCCTGCCGATGGGGAGGTGTTTTGTTAAAGGAGATGCCTGAGCCTGAGACTGTTGTGAATCATGGGCACAGGTCGAGGCACATTTACGCATCTAAGTCTGTGTGGAGAAGCATTGAAGGTCAATATGACGACCCACGCCGGATCGCATTTAAAGTCTGTATGATGACCCACGCCAGAGCGAGTGGCAACAACTCCTTAAGAGTCCAGGACTGGTAAAGCCCGCACTTGGGGCAATCTATTGGGGAAGGATTGCCTCCCAGTGGGTAGGACCTCACGCTTTCGCCGTGAGTAGGGGATCCACTGGAGCAAGGGACAATGGTGTAAGGACTCCTTCTCCTTTAAGAGAAGCGGCAGTAACAACATGGAATGAACTGTCCCTGTGTGCCGGAAGTCGAGCCGCCGGGGTAGAAAACCAGCTTGGATGACAAAGGAGATTTGGGAACATCTCAAAAGAAAAAGGGATGTCTATAAGTCTTGGAAGAATGGGCAGGCATCCAGGAATCAATACAGGGAGGAAGTTAGGGCATGTAGGGAGATAATCAGGGGGGCAAAAGCCCAATTGGAACTTAGACTAGCCAACTCCGTAAGGGACAACAAAAAGTCTTTCTATAAATATATTAATAACAAAAGGAGGGCTAAAGATCACCTCCAGCCCCTACTGGACTCAGGCAGTATGTTAGTCACTAGGGATGAGGACAAGGCTGAGGTCCTTAATGCCTTCTTTGCCTCAGTCTTTAATAATAAGGTCAGCAGTTCCCAGGTGAGCTGGCCTTCGGTGTCTGAGTGCAGGGAGGGAGAGCAAATCGAAGCTCCTGTGATCCAAGAGGAACGGGTCAAGGAACTGCTCCTTCGGCTGGATGCCCACAAGTCTATGGGGCCTGATGGTATCCACCCGAGAGTCCTGAGAGAGCTGGCGGATGTCATTGCCAAACCCCTGTCCATTATCTTTGGGCAGTCTTGGCTCACTGGGGAAGTTCCACTGGACTGGAGGCTGGCGGATGTTACCCCCATTTACAAAAAAGGGCGGAAGGAGGATCCGGGGAACTACAGGCCTGTCAGTTTGACCTCGGTGACGGGCAAAGTCATGGAACAGATTATCTTGAGTGCTATTAATGAGCACATACAGGTTAACCGGGTGATCAGGCCCAGTCAACATGGGTTTATGAAAGGCAGGTCTTGCCAATCAAACCTGATCACCTTCTATGACAGGGTGACCCGCCTGGTTGACGAGGGAAGGGCTGTGGATGTAGTTTTCCTAGACCTCAGTAAAGCCTTTGATACAGTTTCTCATAGTGTTCTGGTTGAGAAACTGATAACCGCTGGCCTGGATAGGCACACCCTCCTTTGGGTTAAAAACTGGCTGGATGGCCGGGCCCAAAGAGTGGTGGTAAATGGGGCTAAATCCGGCTGGAGGCCGGTCACCAGTGGGGTTCCCCAGGGCTCGGTGCTGGGTCCAGTTCTGTTTAACATCTTTATCAATGACCTGGATGAGGGGATTGAATGTACCCTCAGTAAATTTGCGGACGACACCAAGCTGGGAGGCTGTGTCGATCTGCTTGAGGGTAGGGAGGCCCTTCAGAGGGATTTGAACAGACTGGATCGTTGGGCTGAGGCCAATGGCATGAGCTTTAATAAGGCCAAGTGCAGAGTCCTTCACTTGGGGTATAAAAACCCCAAGCATCGCTATAGGCTTGGGGAAGAGTGGCTGGAGAGCTGCCTGGCGGAGAAGGACCTGGGGGTCTTGGTTGACTACCGGCTTGATATGAGCCAGCAGTGTGCCCAGGTGGCCAAAAAGGCCAATGGGATACTGGCGTGTATCAAGAATAGTGTGACCAGCAGGAGCAGGGAAGTGATCCTGCCCCTGTACTCGGCACTGGTGAGGCCGCACCTGGAATATTGTGTCCAGTTTTGGGCCCCTCGCTTTAAGAGAGATATTGAGCTCCTGGAGCGAGTCCAAAGAAGGGCGACTAAACTGGTCAAGGGGCTGGAAAATAAAACTTATGAGGAGCGGCTGAGGGAGTTGGGGCTGTTTAGCCTGGAGAAGAGGAGGCTGAGGGGAGACCTGATTACGGCCTATAAATACTTGAGAAAAGATGGTGGGGAGGTGGGGGAAGGGCTCTTTACATTAGTGATGGGTGATAGGACAAGAGGAAATGGGCATAAGCTTAGTCAGGGGAGATTCAGGTTGGATGTTAGAAAGTATTTCTTCTCTGAAAGGGTTGTCAGCCACTGGAATAGGCTGCCCAGGGAGGTGGTTGAGTCCCCATCCCTGGATGTGTTTAAGAATAGGGTGGATGATCTACTTGAGGATATGGTTTAATGGGGATTAGGGATGGTTGGACTCGATGATCTATAAGGTCTTTTCCAACCTAGAAATCTATGAATCTATGAATCTATGAATCTATGACCTGCACTCCTCCATTCCCTGCCTCCCTGAGCCACTGCGGGGAGGAGGTAGAGCCGGGAAGAAAAGGCAAAGGTGGGGGGAGTGGTGTTCTTTTTAAGATCTGGCCTTGTTTTCTTGTTATCCTCTCAAGTAACCGTTTTTGTTGGCTTTTGTCTTTGCAGGTAGCTATTAATAAACTGTTTTGCTTTAAGGAAACTGAGCCTCTTTTGCCCGGGACCATGGTTGGTGGGTGCTCCTCTGTTCCTGTCTTGACCCTCAGCTCTTTTATTACATTTTTCTCCTCTCCATTTTACTGCAGTGGGAGAGCTGCGTGGGGTTTAGTTGCCGGCTCGGTCTAACCCACGACAGAAGTGAAAGACTATGTTGTAAATGCAGCAGATGCTGCTGCTGCAGCTCAGGGAGAGTTGATACAAACTAAGCAGTGTAAGGAAATCTTTAGGACACTGAACAGTGCTGTTACTTGCTGACTGGCTGCATTACTTGCTGTATAGAAACACAGTGAACAACCTCCACTCTCAACACTGGCTTAAGGAATAATTCCACTGAATCGCAAGAGCCACAGACACATGAAATGTCTGCATTGAAGGTGTGAAACAGATGCAAATTCCCTCGCAGTTCCAACCTCATGTCATGAAACAGCACTCATCCTAAAAGTGGGAAGTGGCGTCTATTTTAGATTGATGGATATACTCAAAAGCATCACCTCCTACCTTAACTAGGCTCTGGGGCTGCAAACGAATGGAGTTGCGATCCAAGGCTGGGCTGAGAGCTACGTCTTGTCCTGGATGGCTTTGCAATAGAGAGTCTGGGAAATATTTATTTTGTTTTCTGCAGGAGGCCCACTACCCAGGTGCAAGTTCCAGCATGTGAGAAGATGGAAGCGAAAGGGCCCCTCCATGAGCCTTGCAGGAGGCACGGGCACAACCAGGCACACTTTGCTGTTGATGGCAGCATTTGCACAAAATGAGGCTGGCTATGCTTTTTGGAGAGAAGCTAACCAGGGAAGCATCTTGTTGGCCTCACACAGTGAAAGCACCGTAATGAGACTAGATGCTGATTATTTTTTCAGAGCAGAAATGGAGAAAGCAGCATTATTGGCTTCTCTTTAGCCTCTTCCAACATTTAAGGCACATCAGGCAGAGAGTTCATACCAAGCTTGGTCAGTGGCTAAGACCAGTGAGAAAAGTTTCAATAGGCAAGGTTTTCAATCAGAAAAGACAGACTCTTTCACAAAATTTACTATGAGAACTTTTTATCCTCTCTAACCTCATATTGTACAATTCTAATTAAAAAAAAAGGCTAATCGCTAAGCAAAAAGAACTCATGTACATGTGCATTTTGTAGCATAAAGTAATTTACAGCCCAAGAACTAGTGTCAGATCTAGTTAAAAACATGTACAGAGTATGTTTTCAACTGCTTATGTCTCTGCTTATCTGTCAGCCTTTGGTTTTTCACCTATACATGCACATATATACCACACTGACATGTTTCCAGCATACACTTTCATGCCTAAATTTTGAACTGCAGGCAAATGGCAATGTGGATGTTTTTATTCTCTTTGTTATTGAAACCCACAAGTATAGCTATTACAGAAAAGCAATATTATTTAGGCATTTAATAAATAATGATATTTCTAATTTCTCCCAGTGAGACTTGGAAGCTGGAAGTAAGGAGAGGTTCCACTAACTTTTGTGATCAAATTATTTTCAGCAAGTTTATGGTGAAGGCATGGTGATCCATGAACTACAGTTTGGGAACTAGGTGCTCTCTGTCCCAGCAGCTATAAGGATCTGACTTGCAAAATCTAACTCCAAAAAGGAGACTTTCAGTACCCAGCCTTGACTTTCCTGGTACCCTCTGAGTAGCCAAATCGGTCAGCTAAAAGATAAGTACAGGAGGCATTTGCAAATTTCATGTTATCTTGAACAGTATATGTATGTATATATATATATATTTTTTTTTTTTTTAAAATCGTCTGCAGAAACAATAGAATAAATAATTTGGTTTTATTTCTGTGTCTGAGACTTCTCATTTCTATTTACCAAATACCTGGATCAATGCAACGAGTGATTTAGGGAAAAAAAAAAAGAAGTCATATAAATAAAACCAGAATGCAGTAGAACAGCCATGCTGAGATAACAAACATGACAGGAGGGAAACAGCACTAAGGATTATGGGACACTGGTGTGCTCCCTGTGAACCAGATCCAATTGCTGTTATTTTGTACCATTTAAGAACATGTACGGGAATCGTTTATGGTCAATGGAATGAAGCAGAAGGGAAGACAGAGAGCGATCTCCTTTGGCTGGCCTTTCCCAGGGAGCCTTATACACTTATGACTCAGAGAAACAAACACATTGAAATCCTCAGCCCAATCCTTGTTTTGAAAGTTGTGTAAGCAACCAGTCACTCGGTCAATTGGACACATTTATTTGTTTTATTTTCTTTTATTCCAGCTAATATCTGAATGATTCTCTGCTGTATTTTGGCATTTGTTTGGACTCCTTTGTTTTTCTTTCTTATGTATATATTTTTAATCTCAGAAGTTCTGAAATATCAATTGAGCTGAAGAAGTTCCTGCAAGGTACTACCTGGCACTACAGAAGATTTAAAGGAGGGATCAAGATACCAAGTCTATAAAGCCCAACATGGAAAGTAAATGAAAAAGAAGGCACAGAGGGCAGCTTTTGTTGTATAGACTTGGGGCAGATTTCTTATTTCAGGACATGCAGGAAGAAATATCTTTTTGGGATGGGGAAAATAAACCCACCGTAGAAATCTTGTTAGAACTCGACATCTGATAACTCTCTTCCTGCACGTGTCCACATTGTGCCCAGACCCTTGAGATGAATAAAACAAATCCTGCCTCAGAAGAATGGGGAACAGCATCTCAGGCAGTCCACTCTACCACTGAAAGGTAGAAATGAGTTTCCTTTGCTTCTCCTGATGTCTGTGATGTTTTGCACCTTACTTGAGAGATCTCACTCGTTCAAATGAGGTGTGGCCAGAAATAAAGGAGGCATTACTTGCTGATGTCGAACAGTTTTGTTTTCATTTTTCCTTCATGCTCACTGCTGAGACAGATCTGGAATTGCCTCTAACAAGTGAATGAGGGAGGGGTCCTCCAGGGAGGATGATGAGGCTTATAGGTGGAGTAGGAGGCTCCATTCTTTTTCCCTTTTTTTGATTCTGAGAGGTACCAGCCTGGATGGGAGCAGCTCCTGCTCCTCTCTTGGGGATACCTACCCCTTTGAAGCAGCCTGTGGGACACGTAATCACTGTCTGCAAGCTCCTGGGCTGAGCTGGGGCTTCTGCTCAGACCCCACCAGCCTGTCTGAGCATCTCAGGAGCGACCACTCTGAGGGTCTGCATGTCTCCCCTGGCAGGAGCTTGGTGCCTGGCTGGGCTGGGAAGGCTCCCGAGGGCACAGGTCATCTCTCAGCACGAAGCTCAGCAGAGATTCCAGCTAGGTAACATGGTGAGACAAACAATAAAATGACTCATAATAAATAGCCATAACTTTAATTTGTAAAATGAGTTTACCATTTCTTCCCTTCCTTGCCTTCTCTGCTAATGTGATGAATGCACTCATTGTCACTGCCTTTTGGGGTTTTTCAGTGTGTTCTGGCAGCATAGCACTCTGAGTCATAAGCAGAAACAGATTAATATTAATAGCAAATGTCTATGATTAAGCTAGGAACGTCACCCATCTCTAACAGATAAACTCTGAAGAAGTGCACAAGTTAGAATTAATCCAAAATTGCTTCCGATACTCTGTATTTAGACTGACTTCTATCTCCTTCTAGGAGCACAACAAAAGTGTAAAGTTCCCATTATAATCTTGATCTATAGATGGTTTAAAAAACTTTTGTACTCTGGGAAGAAAGAAAGGAAAGCAACCCTGAATCTCGCAGAAAAAATTCCTTGAATTAAAGCTTATTTTTTACTTAAGTCATGAACCATCACTGGGTACATTTAATTAGAAGATATTAATAATACCTCATATACTCTAACAGGCCAATCAGATGCTGCATAACATCACAAAAGTTTTGCTTAAAATGCTAATGTACTCAGACAATAAGCACAATTTAAAAAATATTTGAAAGCAATACAAAATGTAGTGAAACTGAGAGGAGAGAAAAAACACAATGAATGACATCCATGAAAACATTTTCTGTAAGGCGAAAATCCTGCCAGAGCCAGTGGTGTGGCAAGGTAAGACATGCTTTGCCAGAAACGGCTTTTGGTGGAAGATGCACATAAAGAGGGTATTTCTAAAGCCAATAGATGGATCCTGTGTTCAGTGGGGTAGAGAAGACCAGAACTTCCCAGGTTTTGTTACATGTTAAATTCTCCTCTGATGTGAAGACAAGATAAGATAATCCCTTGGCTCTACCCTATCACAGGAGGTTCATTCCCGCTCTTGTGCAAAAGCTCGCCACCTCTTCAGGTGTGCTGCTCGAGCTATCTGTGGGATGTCCTTCTAGCTGTGACCACTGACATGTCCTCACCCAAAAAGAAACTGTCTTGTGAGGAGATGGGGAGGGGAGAGCTTTGAGAGTGGGTGAGCTGCAGCCTGGAGACAGGTGTGAGTGATGGATGAGGGAGTGGGGAACGGGAAAGCAAGCCATTTTTGCCATTGCAGGAAACCTTCCTCATCTGTCAGCAGTTGCCAGTACTCAATGCTGCAGAGGAAGAAAACATATGCTGAACAAGACAGGGCAATGGCATGGTGTGACACCCCGGCCCCATGTCACCCTGGAAATCATTTCTGCCGTATCATCCAGTTTGCAACCTGAGCCAACACAGCTGGTTGTCCTTTCAGATGGTCCAAGCCCCACCCCTCTGCCCTCCCCATGCAATTGCTCATGGTGTCCAGGGAACTGAGATTAGTTTCCTCCACACTATTCTTTCCTCCTTGCCTTTCTGTCCTTGTCGCCATGTCCTTTTAGGCTCTCAGTGGCAGGGGAGCCCTAAACGCCTGCAAGGAGCCAGCCTGCTGAGCCATCAGCATGCTCCCCCTCTCATGTTCGTGGCCAGGGCAGACTGAGCTCTGACCGGGGACTGCTGATGTTTTACACAGAGTAAGAGAATAGTCCCAAACGTGGGATCCTCCTACCTCTGTCAGAAGCTTTGGCTGCTCAGCTGATTCAATTTTGTAGCTGAAAATATTATTAGCGGTAATAAATTTGTCTGCCTTTTGGAAATCCAGCCAGTGAACCTTTACTCTCCTTTGTAATGGGACGTAAAAGAATGGGGAAGGGTTACAATCCTAAAAAAAAAAAAATACTGCACCAGAGACCTGCAGAAATTACAACGCACCAGTCATGTGAGAAGAATATTTTCAGTCATCCCTTGCGGGTGTAGATAGAAACGCCTGTTGAAGGGGTTCAAACAGAAATAAACACACACAAAAAGGCTGTATCGGTTCAGATTCTGATCTCACCAAAAATTAATACCAGGCAATCTGCAGTGGCTCCTTTATGCACCACACCTCTGCACAAGTGGGACCGGACTTGGTCCTTAACGGGGAAACTTGAAGGAGCTGTGTGGGTCTAAACCTCGGGCAGACTTTGACAACATAGCGTGTTGTAAGGAGATAAGTAGCAAACAGCTTGTATCCTTCCACAGGCTGTCTTGTGATGTTTGCTTCCCAAGTGACATTTGCAAAGCACCCACTGAACTGTGCTTTTCTAGCGTGTAACAGGGACTTGGAGCTGCTGGAAGCGTCTCTGTACATTCACTAGGCTTTGCGCTTTGCTAGAGGAAGATGAGGATGGATGAAAAGTGTTCTGGCTTTGCTTTTCTTCTCCATGCTCTGTGGTAGCTCACAAGTCCCTCTGACACATTTGCAGTTTTGCCTGGGATCGCTTGTGACAAGTGATCACACTTGTGAGGAGGAGAAAAGTGAAGAAAATCCTCCAGAATGATAGTTTTAACGTGATAATGGGAAAATATTTACATACATAGCTAGTATAGAAATTGTAATAATTTCATGCAACTTTACAAGTCAGGAATAAACCTGCACTTAAGAAACAGAATCTGTCTTCATAGCAACAGCACGATCTGTGAGATAGGAAGCAGTTGCTCCTCTGAACAGTAGGAGGACACAGACTTTCCTTCACCTCCCTGGGCATACCAGACTGCGGGCTACTTGTGGGAGCGTTCTGCAGGTCCACTGAGTCTACTGGGCTCCATTGTTGTCAGACAAGCCTCTCTGCCTGTCAGCAGAGGAGTAGCCTCCTTCCGATCTGCACATCTCCTCGGCTCTTCGTCTTGGGAGAGATGCCCAGGTCATGCACTGTCAGCTGGGAAGAAAGAGGAACACTGACGAGCCTTGCAGGTGAGCTGTCAATACAGTCACAGCAGCATGTGCTCATGCCACATTTGGAAGAGGATGATCTTCTCAATTATAAACATTGCTGCTGCTTTTAGTCATGTTTTTGTTGTGGAGTCTGGGATTCTGTTTTTGCTTTTTTTCCAGAATGGAGAAAAGAAAGAGAAGTGTGAACTTGCAAGATATGTGACAGACCAGCATTTGGAAGGTGAAGATGGTTTGTTTCTAATGAAAAGTCTTTTGTTAGGGAAACTACAGACCTTCTTGATTCCAACTCTGTCTTTCCAGCTTGTTGAGAGGCTTTCCACAGACAAGGAATTTTCTTAAAACAGGAGGCCAAAGAAACTAAATGTATTGTTCTGACAGAAATGATAAAAAAACGAAAAAAATGTGTTCCAGATAAAACACACTTGGACAATTATGTCCAGATCTGTTGAAAGGAAACATCTTCTTCCTAAGAGATATTATCTATTTCTCATAACTGTAAGAGATATTTTTTGTTAGACTAGAGTGGTTTTTGCTGAGCTGATGGTCAAACCTTGGCATTGCATAAAGATGAGACAGATTAAAGCTGAAGATCTGCTGTTGTCAGTGAATGCCTTTTCCATCTAGGGCTCTGATGACCAGAGCACCAGCTACTCTCATAGGCGGAGTTTGGCAGCAAAGTTGCTCTCTGGGGAACGGTTCTCAGTGTCTCTGATATTTTGGTTATCAGATATTTTGGTGTCCTGGTACGTCTTCTTTTAATAGCAGGGAGTGTCCAGGTGCAAAGCACCAGTGTTGGAATGCTCTGCTTTCAAAACTGAGAAGTGTTAAAAAATGGGTCTAAGAAAATGGGAATTGCAGTAGTTCTTTCAAGAGGCAGTCTCTCCTCTTTGATTAACAAATAGTTGCACAGTTGAAGGAACTATCAAGTTTTCTAAATGAAATGTGGAAGTTCTGAATTGAACATCCCAAATCCATGTGACCTTATATGTAGTTTCAGTCTGTGGCCAGCACCAGATGCTCCAGATAAAGGCGCAGATAGCCTTGTAGAAGGCAGGTGGAGGTTAGTCATCCACAGCAGTTCAAGGCTGGCTAAGACCTAAAGCATTTATGTTTTAACTTCTACCTTTTTTTTTGTGGTGGTAATTTTAATTAATCTTTGTAACTAATCTGAGTGTCTGATTGGAGATCAGACAACATCTGGTAATACAGTTTACAACTCTGGTAAATTTTTCCGTTACCAGAAAACATAGAGGTTCTTGGACAGGAATATAACTATCCTGCTCCCAAAGATGTTTGGGTGAATCTCCCCTTACTTCCCTGACAGTAGGATTATCTACTGTAGGAAATTCTGGATGCTCACAGCTAGAACAGTTCTGAAAATGTAAATTCATATGAAAGAAACACATAAATATTGCTTTCCCAAAAAGGCATGTTCTAAAACACTATACAAGAGCAGGTCTGGCTGTGTGATAGACAAGAGATCTGTGATTACCTCTGCAGCACCAAGCCTGATAACCCATCTTCTGCGGCCTTGTTCCAACAGTCCAGATTGAGACAATCAGTAAGAGTAAAGAAATTTTTTTACAAGAGTAAAAATTTTACAAGAGTAAAAAAATCCCCTCTTAATATTTCTTTCTTTCTCATGGATGTGAAAAGTCCTCCATAAATTACATTAAAGGCAAAATGAAGTTAAAGGCAAACCTGTTGTATTTCAGAGAGCTGCTCTAGGCAATGCAATTGCTGGTGCATCTCTGAAGAAAGGTTACGAGGATCTATGTAATGGAGCCTGTTTAGCCAAAGATTCAATCTCCATACACCGAAATTGTCCTCTAATAAACTCTGCTGTAGTGATTCAACAACATATATGAAACCTGTCAAATGATTTTAGAGAAGTGACACTATTGTTCCAGTTTGCTGTTGCTCTCTTCCTACCATCTGAATGTCTTCTCTGCCACTTTTCTCAATCACCTTGTTTATTTGGATATTTAACATGGGCTGGGGTCACTTGCCATATCCGGCTTTTGACCTAACAAAAAAGCCATTAATAAATGCAACAAAAACCAATGTGAGGCCCCAACAGGTTGAAAGATTTGCTTTGAAACAAGTTTATTGCCTTGAGGATTCATTCACATCAGGAAGTAAAATGAACATACTGTGGTGCTAACCCAACTCTGAAGCATATATACTAAAATAAATTCTATTAAGTTGTTCTCTGAGGTACAAAGTGCTCCCTTCCAGTCCTAACAAAGCAAATGATGGCTCTTTCTTATATAAGGAGACAAGGAAGCTATTGTCATATCTAAAGTTGGAATAATAACAATTACTTGTTACAGTAGGAATGTCAAAGAGCTTGCCTGGTTATGTCCACTTGGCATAAAACACTTTTGTTTATGCCAGGCTCAGAGAAATGACTGAACTCATGTCTCTTGATTGAACATTTTGCACACCAGAATTTTCCTAGGACAAGATAAATCACCCAGAAGATAATAACGTGACGCTAAGAGACAACTCGTAACTTAATAAAACTACTGTCTGTCTGGAATTGTTTTCTCTTCAATATAGCCGATGAAATTCTTGCACTGTGTCATGGTTTAGCCCAGTTGGCAACTAAGACACACGCAGCTGCTCGCTCACTCCTCCCCCCTGGTGGGATGGGCAGGAGAAAATACAATGAAAGGCTCGTGGGTCAAGACAAGGACGGGGAGAAATCACCCACCAATTATGATCACAGGCAAACCAGACTCGACTTGGGGAAAAAAAGTCAATTTAATTTGTTACCAATCAAATCAGAGTAGGATAATGAGAAATAAAACCAAATCTTAAAAACACTTTCCCCCTGCCCCTCCCTTCTTCCCAGGCTCAACTTTGCTCCTGATTTCTCTACCTCCTCCCTTCCCAGTGCTGCAGGGAGACAGTTCTCTGTGAACTTCTCCAACATGAGTCCTTCCCATGGTCTTCAGCTCTTCATGAACTGTTCCAGCAGGGGTCCCTCCTGTGGGGTGCAGTCCTTCAGGAACAGACTACTCCAGCATGGACTTCCCACAGAGTCATGGGCCTTCTTTGGGTGCAGCCACCCACTCCGGCGTGGGGTTCTCCATGGGCTGCAGGAGGACAGCCTACCTCACCATGGGCTGCAGGGGAAACTCAGCTCTGGCATATGTCCTCCCTTGCCTTCTTCACTGACCTTTGTGCCTACATAATTGTTTCTCTCGCATCCCACTCCTCTCTTCACTGCAGCTGCGTGGGGCCCAACCAGCCTGGTGAACCCTGGCAGCCCTGGCTGCAGGCAGCCACCCACCCAGGAGGCTGGGGTTGAAGCCTGCACCTCCCCCCTTTCTCCACTGCAGGTTCGCCCAGCAAGGTTTTTTTTCATTCTTAAATATATTATCCCAGAGACGCTACCACCATTGCTGTTTGACTTGGCTTTGGCCAGTGGCAGGTGCAAATCAGAGCCAGGGAAGCTTCTAGCACCTTCTCACAGGAACTGCTCCTGTAGCCTCCCTCCCACTACCAAAACCCCACCACACAAACCCAATGCACACTGATAGTGTTTTTGTCTGCTAACCTTGTCTTTTGCAGACTTCAAGGCATTTGACTCCTTGCGTGACAAGTGATCTTACCAAAAAGCTTTTTCCTGATATGAGAGTAACATACTAAACTCATACTCTGCGATCAGCTGCTTTGTTTTATTCAAAAATCTACATTTCAGAATATGATGAGATGCATGATGAGGTTTTGCAGCATACTTGTCTCCTTTCTTTCCCTCTCTGCTGGTATGGCACTTTTCTCACCGCAAAACAAGCTCTTACAGGTGTTCCACCTTCGCAAAAATGCTACTTTTCTTCTTAGTGTCAAGCAATGTTTTTGGGAATCTTAGAATCCATGAGGATTCTTGCCCTCAAAGTAGCACTGGAGCCTCTTCAGGAATGCATCTCTGCAGTGTTCTAAGGATGTTTTAACTGATGGTACGTCAGGTCCAGTTTCCTCTTTGACAATTTTGCCCATGACTTGTTTCAGAGTCGATATTTGCATCTGCATGCATGTGAAGCTGGGGGATATGCTTGACCCATGAGAACTGGATCTGTGCTCCTGATGGAGCTAGTAATCATTTGTCTAGTGCTATTGCCCACTTGGAAGAAACTCTAAAAATGCTCCTGGTGTTAAATGACTGGTTTTGGGGTGCCCCAAGTGACAGTACAGCACCTGTTAAGGATTATTGGATATTTATAAACCCATACCGCGCAGTTTAAGCTGTGTGACTGGTTACTGCTCCTGCTCTTTTTAACAGCTTCACACTTTTGTAAATCCTCACATTATTGTTTCTGTTTGTGCTAGTCAACCATGAGG